>NC_064921.1:987614862-992614862 GCF_023897955.1 Schistocerca gregaria
TGAGGGAAGCGGAGTGTGATCTTAAAGCAATGCAGATATGATTTCACTGAAACAATGGAAAATCCAGGTTGAAATATCAAAAATATTTCAAAAAGGATTGGCTGCTACCCACCATAAAGGTGACATTTTGAGTTGAAGACAGGCATAGCAAAAAGACTATTACATGTGTTCTTTTAGCCTAACCTCCTTCAGAGAAGAAAAATGCAACACATTCACAAACAAACACACCTCACACACATAACCGCTATCTCCGGTCACTCCAGCCGCAAACCAACAGATAAACGTTGAATGGGAGCAGCAGTCTGGAATGGGGTGTGAAAGAGGGAGGGATAGCAGGGTATGGGTGGGGAAGAGGAATCAGTGCTACTTGGCAGTTTTTAAAATTTGTGGTAACAGCCATTGTGACTTATCAGGAAGACATTTTTCAAAGTGTAAGTGGTTGTTTTCTTACTACTTTTCCTATTTTGTGACTGCTGAGCATTGTGTGTCTTTAACATTTTTCTCTTTGAAAGTATCTTTTTAAATGTTTTTATCTTTTTCTGTCAGCTTTGCTTCCACACGGAAGATTTATTATTTATTGGCTATGTGAATGTTATAATGTTGAAAGTTCTCTTCATCCCTTTCAGAATGCCATGGTGCTCACAATGCCTGAAGAAACTCTTACCCTTTACACACCAAGTCCCCATGACAAAACTGAATGGTTGCAAGCACTACAGAACTCCATCAAAAAGGTGCTACAGAAATCTCATTCACATACACCACCAAGTGTTCGATCAGCCACTTATACATTCACCAAGACTTCAACATTAAAGGATGCAAAATATTCAGGTAAGAGAATCTGAAACCCAATTGATTGTTTAATGACAAAAGATATATTTTTAGGGAGATATGATGAAACAGATAAATAAATATAAAGGAGATCTTTTGAGTCCTGTATTTCTCAGAATTATACAACCAGGCTGATCCTGTGCAGTGGGCCCTGCAATGGGATATTTTGTATTAACTTACCCAAAAATAATGTTGTAGGCCATTTTTCGAATCATAAACCTGTAACACAGCATTTAAGATTTGTAATTTAATTCATAACATTTAAATCTACAGTTTATAATTTAATGAATTTATAAGATTAAAAGAAAAATAAAAGTCTTCATTTATAAACAGTGTTAGGGACAATTTAATTTTATTAAAAAAAAGATATTGAGATTAATCTCCAAGTAAAAATCAGTATACCATTAAAAATGTTTTATAACTACAAGCAAACATATCTGTTAGGCAAAGTCAATATAATAAAAAACAAGCCAAACTAATTCTGCTTAAACAAATTTAATTAAAATTCAGTAATTTCCTAATGAACTGTAAAATGAAAGTTTCAAACAAACTGGTTGGGTAATTGGTATGTACCATTATTTCATACCAATGAAGCTACTTGTTTGTTTTGAAATATCACTTTCAATACTGAGTGAACAAACATTTCCCACTAAAATGCTCTCAGTAGTTGCTTGGCATTGCTATGACGCCAAAAGACCATAAGGTATCTGAAAAAAAACTGTTTAAACATCTTGTACTTTTCCTGTAACATCTACTTAATGAATAAAGTTATCCGAAATGGTTTTCTCCAGCTTCAAGTGCTCAAAAATCCACATACAGCTACAGCTAGCTAAAAGTTATAGGATCTTCTTTCGGATGAATCAAATACAGAAGAATGTGTTTTTCTGCAAAACAGAACTCAGTTCAAACAGGCAAAACCTTGTTAACAATCTAGTTACAGCTTAGAAATTTTGCTCAACTTAAGTGCCACATGTTTGACTGGGTGCCACCAAGAATTTGATGTGAAGGTTTGAGAGGTGAATGCTGACTAATTCATATCAGCTGTCCTATGAAAAATTTGTCCCAAGAACCCCTTATGAAATATTTTATGTCCACATTGTTTGCAAATATAGAAGAGCCCATACCACAGTATTAAAGCAAAGACTAACAAAGAGATAGAGGGGCTGGCCAGTACTTACCTCAGCTCAGTACAGCCGATAGAAACACAAAAAACAACCGAAAATTTAAGTTGCTAGCTTTCAGAATAAATGTTCCTTCATCAGGGAGGAGAGAGGGGAAAGAAAGGGAAGAAGGGAAAGTGGATTTAGTTACTCACAACCCAGGTTATGAAGCAACAGGGAGGGTAGCAAGGATGGAGGCATGATTGTCAGAGGGAAGCCAAAGATATTCTACTGTAGGTACTGTGCCAGCTTCAAACCAAAGAGGATGCATACAGAAGTAAAGAGGTGTATAGTATATAGATGTAGGATGAAAAGATGCATGAATGGCTAAAGAGGAAAGGGAAAGAGGAGAAGACTGAAAAGTAAATGGGAGTGAGGTTGTTTAACATAGGTTCAGTCCAGGGGGATGGCGGGATGAAAGGATGTGCCGGAGTGCAAGTTCCCTCTCCACAGTTCAGAGGGACTGGTGTTGGGTGGGAGAAGCCAAATGGCACATACAGTGTAGCAGGTTCCTAGGTCCCTAGAATTATGCAGGAGGGCATGCTCCGCTACTGGGTATTGGACATCTCCTAGGCGGACAGTTCGTCTGTGTCCGTTCATGCGCTCAGCCAGTTTAGTTGTTGTCATATCAATGTAAAAGGCTGTGCAGTGCAGGCATGTCAGCTGATAAATGACATGTGTAGTTTCACACGTGGCCCTGCCTTGAATTGTGAATGTTTTACCAGTAGCGGGGCTGGAGTAGGTGGTTGTGGGGGGATGCATGGGGCAGGTTTTGCAGCGGGGTCGGTTACAGGGGTAGGAACCGCTGGGTAGAGAAGGTAGTCTGGGAATATTGTAGGGTTTAACAAGGATGTTACGGAGGTTAGGGGGACGACGAAAGGCAACTCTGGGTGGTGTGGGGAGAATTTTGTCAAGGGATGATCTCATTTCAGGGGTTGACTTGAGAAAGTCATATCCCTGGCGGAGTAATTTATTGATGTATTCGAGGCCAGGATAATATTGGGTGACAAGGGGGATGCTTCTGTGTGGTCTGAGGATAGGAATATTGTTGTTGGACGGGGAGGAATGTATTGCTCGGGAGATCTGTTTGTGGACAAGGTCTGCAGGATAGTTGCGGGAGAGGAAAGCACTGGTCAGGTTATTGGTGTAATTGTTGAGGGATTCGTCACTGGAGCAGATACGTTTGCCACGAATACCTAGGCTGTAGGGAAGGGAGCGTTTGATGTGGAATGGTGTAATTGGTGTAGGTTTTTGTGTTTCTATCGGCTGTACTGAGCTGAGGTAAGTACTGGCCAGCCCCTCTATCTCTTTGTTAGTAATTGTTTCACGTCTTTATATGAGATTTTCCATTAATTAGTTATTAAAACAAAGACTTCCTTTAAATATTAAATTTTTGTGTGGCTGGTTCCTAGGATGCAGGCTACATTGCCTGCAGGTTAAGTGTGGCTCTTTATATGACAGCAAGTTGGGAATCTGCTTTAGGCATACAAATGTACGTTTATTATGTAATTTGTCAACATGAATAGGTAACCTGTTACATAACACTTGAGCTTAGAAATCAAGCTTAGCTAATACTCCTTTCATGCATGCCTCTTTTATTGCCAAGTTTTATTTAAGTTCTTTTATACGCATTGGCTTTTCTTCTACCTGTACTTCAGTCATTTGAACATTTGATATTCAGACATAAATACAAAACTGAAGGCCCTCAGGGTGATCATTAGGCAAGATAATTGCATTCTTTGTTGATATTTTCTCAGTGTGTATTACACCCAGTGGCGTATTTTTAACATCAATTTGAATAGATAGCATACACTAGAGTGAATCAGTCTGAAATAAATTACAGTCTGACATGGATTAGGTCCATCCAGAAATAAAGTCAACATCCGCTCTCATCTAATAATTGTCGGCTAGCCAATTCAGTGTTGACTAGCTGTGGTTAGAAAGATTCCACAACTTTGTTTGTGGGCTTATCTTTTCAGAAAGATGTGAATGGACGCGTCCTAAATCTTCATGGTTGTTAAATAGAATCTTTCAGTAAGAGAATTTTAATTTCTTCCTAGTGGTATCCTTTAACTGCATGTTTCCCCTTGTTTTTATCAATAAATGCCAATACGATAGTTAAGTTCACTTTCATAAAAAACAATAAATTTTTATATAAAATACAAGGAAGGCAGCCACTCACTTATAGCAGATTGATGCATGGAGGACAGTAATAGAAGATTGCATTTGAATCAAGCTAGCTCGACTTCAAATTGCCTTGTCCACAAGAGTATGCATTTAGGTGATTGTGTGGTTGTGTGTGTGAATGTGCATACTGTTGCTGGAAAAAAAGCTAGTGCTCAAGAGCTAGTGTGAATGCTGTTTTCTTTTATGTGTTACTGTGCTCCACCCATCAATCAGCTCAGTGTGAGTGGTTGCCTTTCTTTTGTTTCGTGTGTTGATCCATCCAGGAATTTCCATTACTGTCATCAATAAATATTTATTAAGAGCTCATTATACATACCCTTCTTTGCTGAAGACCTGATACTTGACATTACTTTTACATATTGGATTGTGTGGTATATTCCATAAAAGCAGGCAACTTTGTGACACTTTTAGCACCTTTTACAACATAACATTACATAAATATGTACTGTCATTTAATTTTCAAGTAAAGGAATTTTATAAACTGTATCTGTTATAACCTTTATTCACCAATAATTGCATGGATATTCAACACTCTCTCTTAGAAACAATAGCTGATCACATGATAACAACTCAGTCTCTCGTATTCGACTGCCGTGCCGTGACATGCGGCCGGCGCCGTTCGTAGCTAGGTGGCGCTCCCGCGCTCAGCCGATTTGCGGAGCGCCTCTATCACCGTTTGCGCATACTGTCGTGGCGGCACTGTTAAATGTCGTGGCACTGTCACAACACTTTTCTCCCCTTGGAAAAAAAAAAAACACTCACTTCCTTGGAGACATGGACAGCGCGGAGACATCCATGGCCTCTTGTGAGGCCCCGAGGAGATCCCGCGGAGAGACACTAGAGTATGGTCGAAAATGTCCAGGACGGAAGCTCGTGCGTGGAACGTGCGTCCTGGATGAGATGATGGGTGAAAACTCCGGAGCAGCATCCATAGGTGTCATCGACCTGGGAGTGTGCTCCAGCGAGATGGGTCTCGGAGAAGGCGGCGTCGCGACTGGGGCCAGTTCCGGCATACTCGAAGTGGTAGCGACGTCGGCTGCATCAACACGTACGGTAGATCAGCAGCAGCGACAGGACTGGCTTCTCGGTCTGGTGGAGGCAAAGGATGGGGCGGTGGCACCGGCGTGGCCACCACTCGTGGGCGCATCTGGTCGGAATGGCGTACAACCCTGCCGTCGCCCGTACGTATTTCATTAAGCCGGCGGCCGCGAAGAGCCTTCACCACCCCTGGAATCCATTTAGGGCGAGATCCATACCTTCGTGCCCACATGTCGGCGCCCACCGAGTATTTTCCCATACTAGGGGACACAGCACAAGGCCTGACAGGGTGAAGCAGGTGCAGTAGAGTGCGCGGTTGGCAGCCATGCAAGAGTTCAGCAGGGCTGCGATCACCCAGAGGCGTGAAGCGATAAGAACTCAGAAATTGCAGCAGAGCGTCATTTGTGGAAAAATCACTAAGGAATTTTTTCATCTGGCATTTGAAAGTGCGGACAAGGCGCTCGACCTCCCCATTCGATTGCGGATGGAAGAGCGGTGCTGTAACATGATGAATCCCTTGTCCAGTACAAAAATCACGGAAGACCTGCGAAGAGAACTGAGGGCCATTGTCCGTGACGATCGTGGATGGAAGACCTTCTAGCGCAAAGATTTTGGACAAAGCCAGCGTCATCGCCGCAGTGGTGGGTGACGGACATCTAACAACAAACGGAAACTTCGAGAAGGCGTCAATCAACAGTAGCCAATAAGTAGCGAGGAAGGGGCCGGCAAAGTCGGTGTGCATCCGTTCCCATGGCTGAGCTGGATCAGGCCACGGAGAGGGCATTGTACAAGGTGCAGCCAGTTGTTGAGCACACTGACCACACGCAGCAACCATATGGGCTATGTTCGAATCAATACTGGGCCAATAAACGTGCCTGCGGGCCAGGGACTTAGTCCAAGAAATACCCCAGTGGCCTTTGTGCAACAGTTTGAGAACATCTTTGCAAAGAGAGGCTGGCACCACGACCCGTGGAGATGCGCCATCCGTGGCCAGAAGAACAACACCATCACGAACAGACAGACGAAGGCGCAAGGCATGGTAGTTGCGAAGGGGATCTGATGCACGGCCCTTGGTCCTGTCCGGCCAACCCCGTTGAACAAAACCGATCACCCAACGCAGGACCGGGTCCCGCGCAGTAGCCGAAACGAACTGATAACCTGTAAGTGGAAAACCCTCAACCGCACGATGTTCTTCCTCATCAATGTGGAAACAGAGGAGTTCATCACGATCGAAAACCGGGTCGGGGCCCATCGGCAACCGCGACAATGCGTCAGCTTTGGCGTGCTAGGCCTTGGGGCGATAGTGAATCTCATAATGAAAACGAGACAAGTATAAGGCCCAACATTGCAGGCGGTGAGCTGTCTTATCCGGAATCGACGCCGATGGGCTGAACAGAGAGACCAGCGGTTTTGTGGTCGGTGATGAGGTGAAACTTAGAACCATACAAAAAAAAAAACGCTGAACTTTTTTAGAGCATAAATGATAGCGAGCGCCTCCTTTTTGATTTGAGAGTAATGCCGTTGCGCCTTGTTGAGGGTCTTGGAAGCATAGGCGATGGGTCGTTCCGACCCATCCTCATACCGATGGGCAAGAACAGCCCCTAGGCCATACTGTGACGCGTCAGACGCCAGAACCAAGTGCTGACCCGGACGGAATGTGGCAAGAAGTGGCGCCGACTGCAAATGAGCCTTCAGGCGGACAAAAGCCTACTCACACCTGTCGGACCAACAGAAAGGCACGTTTTTGCGTAACAGCTGAGGCAGAGGATAAGCTACCGCCGCTGCGGATGGAATGAATTTGTGATAAAAAGCAATCTTGCCTAGAAACGCCTGAAGTTCTTCGACCGTAGACGGCCGGGGTAGAGCGTTAATGGCCGCAACGTGCTGACGTAGAGGACGTATACCCTCATGGGACAAGATACACAATGGAGGGTTGGAAGAACTGTGACTTGTCCAGATTGCACCTCAACCCAGCCGAATGCAAAACCCGAAACAGTGAACGCAAATTATGAAGGTGCTCCTCAGTGGAGGCCCCCGTGACAACAATGTCATCCAGATAGTTTATGCACCCAGGAACGGAAGCTGTGAGCTGTTCCAAAAACTGCTGAAAAATGGCCGGTGCGCTAGCGATGCTAAATGGTAACCGCTGGTACTGATACAACCCACAAGGAGTGTTGATAACGAGAAATTCCTTGGAAGTAGCGTCCAACGGCAACTGATGGTACACCTTCGATAAGTCAAGTTTGGAAAATAACTGGCCCCCAGCGAGCTTGGTAAACAACTCCTCAGGACGGGGAAGAGGAAAAGTGTCAATGAGGCTCTGAGCGTTGACAGTGGCTTTAAAGTCACCACACAATCGCAGACTCCTGTTTGGTTTAGAAACCACCACAATCGGCGATGCCTATTCCCTGGAGGTAACCGGAAGGAGAATCCCTGAAGCTGTTAACCTGTCTAGCTCAGCCTTGACAGGTGCACACAACGCCTCCGGAATAGGGCGTGCCCGGAAAAACTTAGGGCGAGCCGTAGGTTTAAGAGTAATGTGGGCTTCAGAATCCTTGGCACAACCCAGACCAGCAGAGAACACGGACGAAAATTCAGAACACAATCCATCCAGCTGTTGATACGGAATATCCTCAGATATGAGGTGCACATCATCATCAATGGAGAATCCGAACAACTGGAAAGCATCATAACCGAACAGGTTTTCAGTGCCCGCATGATCCACCACATAAAACGTGAGGGGCCGAACAACAGACTTGTAGGCAGTGGAAGCATCAAACTGGCCCACAATAGGAATTTTCTGTTTATTATAAGTCCTCAGATTTCGCGTAATTGGAGACAAAGGAGGGGAGCCCAACGCTTAATATGTACGAGAATTAATGAGAGTTACTGCAGAGCCAGTGTCCACTTGCATGCGGATGTCTTTATCCAGAACACGAACAGTAACAAACAACTTACTTGTTTGAGAAAGCACACAGTGAACATCCATGTCCGACGCCTCGTCCTCATCGACAGGAACTTTAGGGGACTGACACACAGAAGCAATGTGGCCTTTTTTCCTACATGAATTACACGTGGCCCAACATTTCGCTGTGAGCGTTGCGGCCCAACGCGACATTGTTGACGCGAGTGAACCTCCGCCACATCGTCGTTCTCCTGTGAAACAGGCAAATTGTCCATGTCGAGAGTTGACTGTACAGCGCCTACATCACACCACGCGTCTATTTGCGCGCCAGCAGCGTGAGACACTTAAAAGGATTGAGCGATGCTTAGAACTTCCGACAACGACGGGTTTGGCAGTTGTAGGGCACGTTGCCGAACTTCTTTATCAGGAGCAAGCCGTAGAATAGCATCCCTAACCATTGAATCAGCATAAGACTCGTGATGTGTGTCCGTGACAAACTGACATTTCCTACTCAGACCGTGTAGTTCCGCCACCCAAGCCCGGTAAGATTGATGGGGCTGTTTACTACACCGGTAGAACGCCACGTGGGCGGCAACGACGTGGGTGTTTTTTCGATAATAGTTAGGCAATAAGTCACACATTTCTTGGAAGGACAGGGAGGCAGGTTCCCGCAGAGGGGCTAACTGAGATAGCAGCTGATAGATCCGAGGGGAAATCCAAGATAGAAATAACGACTTACACATAGGAGCGTCGACAACGCCGAAATCCAAGAAGTGTTGCCGCAAACGCTTCTCATAATCCTCCCAGTCTTCAGCGGCCTCGTCGTAAGGAGGGAATGGAGGCGGAGAAGAGGAAGACAGACGATGAGTAAGCGACGTCGACAACGCCTGAATTGCAGCCGTCAGCTGTGTTTGTTGTTCAATGAACGCTTGCATAAGCTGTTCTATGTCTGCCCCGTCACGAACACACAAATCCACAACGCAGTGAAAATATCCAACCTCGTCCCCAAAAAGTGCTATAACCTTTGACCACCAATAATTGCGTGGATATTCAAACACACTCACTCAGAAACAATAGCTGGTTACATGATAACAACTCAGTATCTCTTATTCGACTGGCGTGCCGTGACATGCGGCCTGCGCCGTTCATAGCTAGGTGGTGCTCCCGCGCTCAGCCGAGTTGCGGAGCGCCTCTATCGCCGTTTGCGTGTACTGTCGTGGCGGCACTGTTAAATGTCGTGGCACTGTCACAACATTATCCTTTACAGAACAAATTTTTCACTCTGTAGAGGAGTGTGCGCTTATACGAAACTTCCTGGCAGATTGAAACTGTGTGCCAGACTGGGATTCGAACCTGAAACCTTTGCCTTTTGTGGGCAAGTGCTGTGCCAGCTGAGCTACCCAAACATGACTCATGACCTAGCCTCACAACTTTACTTCCAGCTGCAGCTTGTTTCCAGGTTCAAGCCCCAGTCCAACACACAGTTTTAATCTGCCAGGAAGTTACTATGTCCTCTTAATTTTTATAGAAATAAAGCTTTTTATGTGCAGCGAGGTATTAGGTATATAGAATATTAATTTATCCCTTAGCTCTGTACAACCTTGTGACAGGAAGTGTAAGATAGGGAAAATAGAGTTTATTTCCTCTCTCTTGACAGATTGATGTGGTTTTTCTTTAAGACACACAGTTATAGTTTCATTACAAATTTTGCAGTACTATGAGTTTTGTCTTATCCACACACAGAAAGATACCTCTCTTCTCTCACATGATGCATTCCCCTCCCCATATCCATTCCTTCCCATCATAGCTCCTCCCCCTCCTGTCCCCTCTTTCTGCCTTGGTGTTTCCCTTTACAGCGACCCAACTATTCTCTTGGTTCTGCTATTTCTATAGTCTTGTCTCACATTTATGCTTTCCTCTCCCCCCCCCCCCCTTTTTCACTTTTTTCTGAGGAGGAACTCCCTCCCTAATGTCTCCAGTGTGGATTCCTCTCCCTCCCCCTCCCCCCCTCCTGTCCCCTCCCCCTCCCCCTCCTGTCCCCTCCCCCATCCCCCTCCTGTCCCCTCCCCTCCCCTCCCCTACCCACTCCCCTGTGGTAGGGATATGCACGACGGCAATTGTATGCCTCCTTCTCCCCGCTGTATCAACTGCAATGGCGGCCATGCTGCCTCCTCTCGGAATTGTCCTGTGTATCTTGATGAGCGGGCTGTCCAAGAGAACCGGGTAAAGGAAAAATGCGTCACCCAGTTGCTTGCAAGTTATTGGCCAGTCGCAAACCATGCATTCTCCCATCTGGCACTTAAAGTTCTGTTCTTGTTACCCCTCGCTCCATGAAGAACATGGCCACACAGACGTGCGACCTTAAATTCAGCTCTGAGGTTGTGAAATTGCCCAGTGTCAAGGTAGCATCGCCATCCCCTCGTCCAACTGTGCAACAAGCCATCAAACTCTTGCCTTAAGGGGCGAAGCCACCAGCTACTCAACCAGTATGCCAGAAAGGACAGAAGCAGTACTCCTATGAAGGCTTTCTTTGTCCCTCCAGCCAAACAACACCAAAGTCTTCCTCTGTTAACCAGAAAGACTGGAAGAAGTCCACCAAAGGCAAACGGACTTCACCTTCACCGATTCTAAGGTCCTCTTCGACAGTGCTGCCACGTGATACCTTAGCCCGGCTGGCTCCATCTCGCCAGTGGGCACCACCAACCGTTTTTCAGTGTTGGATTCCACCAACTGACAGCACAAGCAAGTCGATGCTCCTGTGGACCCCATGGAGCAGGAACCTCCTGCTTCTGTGCCTTGTAGCAGCGACTCTTAACAGGCTATCACTTGGCAGCTGTCGAGGTGACACCCCTTCTACATCTACATCCATACCCCGTAAGCCACCTGACGGTGTGTGGCAGAGGTTACCCTGAGTACTTCTATTGGTTCTCCCTTCTATTCCTGTCTCGTATTGTTCGTGGAAAGAAAGATTGTCGGTATGCCTCTGTGTGGGCTCTAATCTCTCTGATTTTATCCTCATGGTCACTTCGCGAGATATATGTAGGAGGGAACAATATACTGCTTGACTCCTCAGTAAATGTATGTTCTCAAAACTTCAACAAAAGCCCATACCGAGCTACTGAGCGTCTCTCCTGCAGAGTCTTCCACTGGAGTTTATCTATCATCTCCATAACGCTTCCGCGATTACTAAATGATCCTGTAACGAAGCGTGCTGCTCTCCGTTGGATCTTCTCTATCTCTTCTATTAACCCTATCTGGTATGGATCCCACACTGCTGAGCAGTATTCAAGCAGTGGGCGAACAAGCGTACTGTAACCTACTTCCTTTGTTTTCGGACGGCATTTCCTTAGGATTCTTCCAATGAATCTCAATCTGGCATCTGCTTTACCGATGCTTAATTTAATATGGTCATTCTGTTTTAAATCACACCTAATGTCTACTCCCAGATAATTTATGGAATTAACTGCTTCCAGTTGCTCACCTGCTTTATTGTAGCTAAATGATAAATGATCTTTGTTTCTTCGTATTCACAGCACATTACACATTAGACCTTCATCTCTTCGTCATCATGACTCTCCTCCTATGGCTCATTCGCAGCCTTCGGTCCCACAAAGAGGATTTACGGGTGCTGTTAGCATTGCAGTGTCCCCTTGTACTCTGTTTTCAGGAAATGAAATTGCGTCCTCACGGCCACTTTGAGCTTTCACATTTTTTGCTGGTTTGTTTTGACATTCCCCCTGAGGTTGGCATTCCATCTCATGGGGATGTCACGCTGCTCATGTGAGGTGATGTTCATAATCAACTCAACTCCCTGACTACCCATCTTCAAGCTGTTGCAGTTCGCCTTTTCCTTCCCTATCTGGCTTTTCCCCTCTGTATCATTTATGTCCCTCCATCACTCAGTGTCACCAGGATAGATGTCCTTCAGCTTATTGGGCAGGTACCTCACCCATTTCTGCTACTCGGTGACTATAACGCGCATCATCCCCTTTGGGATTCTCGCAGAACCTGTCAGAGAGGTGCCCTGTTGGCTGATCTTAATCAACTCAACCTCTTCTGTCTTAACACTGGAGCATCTGCATTCCTTTCTGACTCCTTGCACACCTATTCCCAATTGGACCTATCCTTCTGCCTTGCCCAGCTTGCACATCGTCTTGAATGGTCCATTCTTCCTGACACTTACTTGAGCGATCTTTTCCCATGTGCTATCAACTTGCTGACTCCTACCCCACCTGCATGTACATCCAAATGGCAGCTTACTAAGGCTGACTGGCAGCTTTACTCTTCCCTGGTGACAACTGAAGAACAAGATTTCCCCAGTTCTGATGACCAGGTGGAATATCTCACAAACGTTGTCCTTACTGCTGCAGAACGTTCCATTCCTTTCACGTCATATTTACCAAACCATGTCCCAGTCCCTTGGTGGACTGAGGTGTGCTGTGACGCAATTTGCGCACAGAGACATGCTCTCTGTGTTTTTAATCATCATCGTACGATGGCAAACTGCATTCATTATACACAGATGTGAGCACAGTGTCATCGTGTTCTTCGGGATAGCAAAAAAGCTAGCTGGATTTCATTCACTAGTTCTTTTAACGGTTCCACCCCTTCCTGTGTCATGTTTGCTAACTTCCAAGGCTCTCTGGACCAAGATCCATTCACCAATTTCCGGCTTGAGAGTAGCAGATGATGTTATTGTTGACCGTATTGCTATCACAAGCACCTTAGGCTGCCATTTTGTGGAAATTTTGAGCCCTTCCCATTACCACCCTGCCTTCCTTCATCAGAAACGAGCAGAGGAGGCTTGGGTGAAACCCCTCTCATCTCAGAATTGTGAGGGAACTAGATCATGCTCTCAGTTCATCCCAATTCTCTGGCCCAGGGCCAGACACTGTCCACATTTAGATGTTGCAGCACCTGTCTCTCGCAAGCAAGCACTTTCTACTCGACATGGACAACCACATCCAGCAGAGGGCACATTTCCCAGACATTAGCGAGAAGCCACTGTCATACCCATACTTAAGCCCAGTAAGGAGAAAAACCTGCCTTCTTGCTACTTCCCCATCTCTCCCACCAGCTGCATTTGCAAGGTGAGGGAACTTGATTCATGCCCAGCTAGTATGGTGGCTCGAATCTCGCAATTTACTAATGACTGCACATTGTGGCTTTCGAGCATGGCGTTCTGCAGTTGACCATCTTGTTACTTTGTCCACCTTTGTCATGAATGGTTTTCTGCAGAAAACCCAGACTGTTGCTGTGTTTTTCGATTTGGAGGAGACCTATGACACCTGCTGGAAAACTGGTATCCTCCGTACTCTTTACATGTGGGATTTCTGAGGCCACCGGCGCTGTTTCCTTCAGGAATTTTTAATAGACTGAGTTTTCAAGGTGCATGTGTGTTCCACCTTGTCAGACACCTTTATCCAGGAAACTGGTTGCCTCAGGATTCCATCCTGTGCATCGTCCTCTTTGCTATCACCATTAACCGTATAATGGCCTGTCTTCTGCCTGGCATATCCAACTCTCTTTTTGTTGATGATTTTGCCATCTATTGCAGTTCTCCACAGATATGTCTTACTGAGCGGCATCTTCAGAGATGTCTTGATCATCTTTACCCCTGGAGCATCAACAATGGCTTTCGTTTTTCCACTGACAAAACCATTTGTAAGAATTTCTTGTGGAGCAAATGGTTTCTCCCACCATCTTTACATCTTGGGCTTGTATCCTCCCGTTTGTTGAAACTACAAAATTCGTGGGGCTCATGCTCGATAGGAAACTCTCGTGGTCCTCCCATGTGTTTCATCTGGCAGCCTGCTGTACGCGGTCCCTCAGTGTCCTACGTGTTCTCAATGGTACTTCCTGGGGTACCGACCGAACCACCCTCCTCCATTTGTACCGGTCCCTTGTCCGTTCAAAACTTGACTATGGGTGCTTTGTTTCTGCATCTGCACGTCCATCCCTTTTACACTGTCTCAACACTATCCACCATTATGGCATCCATTTGGCCACTGGCACCTTTTACACTAGCCTGGTTGAGAGTGTATGCTGAAGCTGCTGAACTACCACTGTCTTACCGCCATGCCTTTCTCCTCAGTAGGTGTGCATGCCGTTTGTTTGCGATGCATGGCCACCCATCCTATGCCTCCTTCTTAGATGATTCTTTGATCGCCAGTATGCGGCACGTCCCTCTTCTCTGTCACCTCTGCTATGGCGGCTTAACTTCACACTACCTACAACTTTACCTGTGAGTGTGAACCCTTTATCACCTTGGTTCCATGAAGCAGCCCTTGTTAACCTTGACGTTCATTTGCTTCCTATTAAGGACACTTCTCCAGCCTCACTCTGTCACCTTCAGTTTCACGACCTTCACATGGAACTTCACGATAGTACCTTTGTGTACACTGGTGGCTCTCGGACTGAATGTGGTGTCTTTCAGTATCAGCTTCCGGCACAGAGATCTTCATCCTGTGTCAGGCCATGGAGTACATCCAGCAACACAGACTTTTCAATTGTGTCCTCTGTTCAGACTCACTCAGTGCCCTTCAAAGTCTATGGTTGCTGTACCGCCCATCCTTTTGTGCAACAGGTCCAGGAAAACTGTCGCTTGCTCACTTTTGGTGGATCCAGCATGATGTTTATGTGAGTTCCTGGTCATGTCAGTCTGTCTGGAAACGAGGCTGCTGTCCTCGTATCTCAGATCACTAGGTCCTGAATTCCCTCTAATGATCTCTGTGTTGCCATCTGTCAGGAGGTGGTCTGCCTTCGACATCGCCAATGGTCCTCTTTCATGGGAATAAGCTCCAGTTCATTAGGCCTCTCCCAGCGGTTTGGATAATCTCCTCTCGGCCCTCCTGCTGGGAGGAGGTCATGTTAACTATGCTGCCTATTTGGCACTGCCTTTTTAGCCATCGTCATTTGATAAGTGGTGCTACCCCATCGCTTTGTACACATTGCACCCAAGTTTTAACTACTTCCTGATGCCCATGTTTTAACAGTTTACGTTTCCGCTTGGGTTTGCCATCTGAGTTACCAGCTGTTTTAGAAAATGGTGCATGGGCTCTTGACCACGTTTTACTTTTTATCTGCCAAAGCAATATGTTGGAGGCCATTTAATTTTTAGTTTTGGACCTCCATTTCTGTACGGTCCTTTCTCCATGTCCCTGTTTTTAGCTGTCTTAATGTCAGTTGGGACTGACATATACTGGTTTTTTAACTCCTCTCTGTCTTTGTGTTCTATAGTTTTGACATGGGCGCTTATGACCCCCACCTGTTTTTGTGCCCTAAAGCAAAAGAAAACAAAACAAAACAAAACAAACACAGTTTCTTTAATGTGTACTTTACTCCTGTTGCGTCCTTTGTTCCTCATTCTTCCTCCTTAACTCCATCCTGTCCTCCTTCAGTTTACTCCTTCCTGAAAGTTCCTGTTCCCTTCCTTCAATAATCACTCCTTCTCCTCAGTCAGAGAAAAGCCCTGTAGGAGCCCATCTTCCCGGCATCTTTGGGACAACAAGCCTGTTACTTCGAGTCAGACATGGGTGCTGTGCTCTGCAGACCTCAAGACCGGTCATTCTCATTCACATCCTAATATTGCTTTAACTTTCTCTCGACTTCACTTGCTTTTGTCCTCCAAAGGAGGAGGAGAAGAAGAAGAAGATGCATACGTCTCAGGACAAAACCCCCAACATCCCCTCCCTCTCAATCAGGACCCAATCTTGCATTCATGGACATCACTCCATCCATACCAGTGACGGATACTGACTGGCTTGTTCGTTGTCCATCCAGACTCCTGTACTCTCCTCCAATGAAACTGTAATTGTTGCTGTCATCATCTTCCAAAATTGCAGTCTCTCCTTTCTCTTTACTCTGTAGCGTGTGTTGTAAGCAGGAATCTCCAAGCTTTCTGCCAGAACAAGGTTGACTCTTTGTGAGCCTCCGATTTGATCTGTACATTGGTGCTCATGGACATTGTTCGGTCCTGGGTTCCTCTTCAGAATGCACTGGAAGTGATGGCCATTCAGATCCATTTAGACTCTGCAGTAACAATCTGCAATATTTATCTCCCACAGACCAGCCTCCTATGTTTCCTGCTCTTCTTGCCCTCCATTGACAGCTCCCTCCTCCTTTCATTCTCCATGGAGATTTTAATGCCCATAATCCTCTGTCAGATGGTACAGTGACCACTGCTGACCAGGGCAGGATTGTTGAAGACCTGCTGACAGAGCTTGATCTCTGCCTCCCCAACACTGGAGCTACCACACACTTTAGTGTGACATATGGCATTTCCTCAGCCATTGATCTTTCTCCCCCCCAGCGGTCTCACTACTTGTTGGTGGAGTACATGCTTGCTTACATGGAGCCCCAGCCTTTGCAGCACTACTTCGCTTTCTGTGCTGCATGTCTATCTTCCTGTTATTCTATTTCCCCTCCCTTGGGGTCCGAGTCATATGCTTTCTTTGAGAAACCGAAGTTCTTGGTAAAACCGTGTATGGATTCATCCTGTCCACCCATCTTTCTTTCCCTGTCCTTCCTTTTCTTATTCTTCCTCCACTTTGGTGTTTGTCGTCTCTCTTTTCCCTTTTCTTATTCTTCCTCCCTGCGTGTTCCTGAAGGCCAGCCCATGCGTTTGCCACCTAAAATGTGACTGGGTAATGAACGATTCCCAGCCCCAGCTCGACAAGTAGGGCAAATATTTAGTCCCTGGGAAGGTAGCCCAGGGAAGGGTGACTACCTGAGCTGGTACCTTCCGCTATGCTGATTGGTCCCTCTGTATGGAGTCTGGGAGGTGTAACCTCAGGTGTGGACAATCACCTAAGATGGGTGAGCCCAAGTGAGCAACCCCCCCCCCTCCCCCCATCAAGAAGAAGCGCACCATCGGAAACGCTGGGAATCATGGGGATTTCTCCATGGTGAGTCCTCATCTCAAAAACATAAATTGGTTGAGATGAAAGAATTGGCAGCCTCTCCTGGCTGCACCCAATATCTTGTGATGTGACACACGAAAGATGGTTACAGTTTCACAACAGTTAATCCATTTATTATTCAGAGGGTGTAGATGCCATTGCCAGTCCTGTGAAGTCCTCTTCTCGGTTGCATAATACGGCCTTGCTTTTGTAAACCGATAGTGCTTTTCAAGCTCGGAAACTGCTTACTGCAACACTTACCAACAACTGTCCTGTTAAAGTAGAGGCCCACCACACTCTGAATTCCTCTGGTGGTATCTTATACACACTCAGCTGCTTGATGGCCTGTCTGAGGCTGAAATAACAGCACATCTCACTGACCAGGAAGTAACTGCTGTTCACCGCATCATGAAAAGGCTTGATTAAGAATTATTGCCGAGCCCCACTCTATTCCTCACATATGACCGTGTGGCACTTCCATCAAATATTAAAGCTGGCATTGAAGCTATTACTGTCAGACCATATGTTCTGAATCCCATGCGTTACTATAGATGTCAGCACTATAACCACACCCCAAATCGTGCGAAAATGCAGTCAAATGCATAACCTGCAGCACGGATGCTCATGAAGGTGTGTGTCCACCACCTTCCCTTCACTCTTTATCATCTGCAAGGGTGATCATGCTGCTTCCTCCAGTGAATGTCCAATCTACCTCAATGAGAGAGCCGTTCAGGCAATCGGGGTGAATGAAAAGGTTCCTACTCAGATTCTCACAAAATGTTGCCTAGCTGCAAACCTTGTACGCCACCCTCTAGCAATTATAGTTCAGTTCTCGCTACACTCCAACCTACAAAATACGTGGATATGCAGACTTGCAACTTCCAGTTTAGTGCCATGGTTGTGAGATTGTCCAGCTCCAAGCACATATCCTCGTCTTCACCTGCTATGGGTGTACACCATACTAACAACCCTCCGCCTGCACCAGTGAAGTCGCATGCCTTGCAAACAGAAGCATGGAGATCCAAAAAATAGTACTCCTGCTATGACTTTTTTCACACATCTATCCATCCAACGTCTCGGTCTGCACCTGACAAATGCCAAAAGTTCTAAGCAATCCAAAGGCAAACGATCTTCCTCTTCTCCACTTCAGTGTTCTTCTTAAATGGTGTCACCAAGTGATATACTCACACTACTAAGCTCTGCACTGCACTGCCAGAAACAAGTCCACTGGCCAACCAAAGACGAATACTGACACCTTTGTTGCACTAATGGACCAGGATCCTCCAGCCCCTGACACGGGTCATTGTGCACATTCGAATTCTGGCACCCAGCAGCCACTGAGGTGACTGCCCCCTTATATAACCCATCTCCTGTCTGTAATCGGAAATGGTTATTCTTCAATAAAATATTCGCAGCATCAGACCCAATAGGGTTGAATTACAGCTCCTCTTGTGGTCATATTGTCCAATTGTTTTCTGCTGCCAGGAAACAAAATAACACCCTCACAATTGCTTTCACCTCTCGCATTACACTTCAGTCCATTTTGACCTTCCCTCTGGACTCCGGCTCATGGGGAGTTGTGTTGCTCATTCAAGATGTCTATAGTCACACCATTTCCTTGAACACCCAGCTTCAAGCTGTTGCTGTCTGTCTTTCCCTTCCCTGTTTCACTTTCTCGCATTGCAGTGTCTACTCACCCTTGTCTTCTGCTGTCATCAATGCAGACATTTTGCACCTTATTGCTCAACTACCTCCTCCCTTTTTGCCACTTGGCAACTTCAGTGTCCCCAATCCCCTTTTGCACTCTCCATGCCCCTTTCCAAGAGTTCTCTCATTATAGATATCTTCAGCCAGCTCAATCTAATCTGTTTAAACATGGATACATCCACATTTCTTTCCAGTTCCACGCACTCCTTTTCCCACTTGGATCTTTCAATCTGTACCGCACAGCTTGCTCATCATCTTGAATGGTCCATTCTCTCTGACACACACTCAAGTGAGCATACCCCCGTGCATTTGTTTGCTAATACCTATCCCATATGTGCATCCATACAACTGGCAGCTTTCAAAAGCTGACTGGTAGATTCTCTCCTCAGTGGCCACTTTCAATGATCACAATTTCCCTTGAATTGGTAGAATTCCTTACAAACACTATCCTTACTGCCACAGAATGTTCCTTACCTCACACCTCTTCCTCGCCACAATGTGCCCCCGTCCCTTGGTGGACTGAGTCATGCCACAACACAATCTATGTGCAGAGACGTGCTCTCTGTGTTTTTAAATGCCATTCCACGATGGCAAACTATATCCATTTTAAACAGCTACGTACGCAGTGTCGCAGCATTTTCAGGGATAGCAGAAAAGCTAGTTGGCTTTCTTTCATAGTTCTTTTAAACAGTTTTACGCACTCATTTGTTGTTTGGGGTGATCTCCATTGGCTTTCAGTAACCGCAGTTCATTCCCTGGTTCCTGGTCTGACCGTAGCGAACAATGTCATTGTAGACCCTCTTGACATCTCCAACACCATGGGTCAATATTTTGCAGACATTTCGAGTTCCATCCACCACTATCCTGCCTTCCTCCCTCTGATACGGGCGGCGGAGGCAAGGACGATAGCTTTCTTCTCACAGAATCGTGAATGTTACAACACTGATTTTACTATGAGGGATCTTAAACCTGCACTCTCTTCATCTAGGTCTTCTGCTCCAGGAATGGACGGCATTAACATTTTGATGTTGCAACACCTATCTCCTGAGGCCTTATGCTTTCTCTTCCATACATATAAGTGCATTTGGACAGATGGCACATTTTCCAGTCACTGGTGTGAGACCATTGTTATTCCCATACATAAAACTGGTGAGGAAAAACACCTTCCTTCCAGCTATTGCCCAATTTCCCTCACCAGTAATGCCTGCAAGGTGATGGAACGTTTGATTATTGGTCGGCCAGTGTGGTGGCTCGAGTTTCAGACTCTCCACACTAACACCCATTGTGGATTCCGTAGACATTGCTGTGCAGTTGAGCATCTCATCACATTGTCCACTCCTATTATGAACAATTTTTTGCAGAAGTGCCCAACTGTGGCCATGTTTTCTTTATTTGGAGAAGGCATAATACACCTGCTGGAGGAAGGGTATCCTCCATATTAGGTACGAGTGGGGCTTGCAGGGTCGCCTGCCCCTTTTTATCCAGAAATTTTTAAAAGACCATGTTTTTAAGGTATCTGTGGGCTTGGCTCTGTCAGACATTTTATTCTAGAGAACAGGGTGCCTCAGGGTTCTCTGCTCAGCTTTGTCTTATTTGCCATAGCCATCAGCTGTATTATGGATTGTCTCCTGCCAGGTATCTGATGCTCTCTTTTTGTAGATGATTTTGAGATCTATTGTATCTCTCAATGACCTGTCTACTTGAGCAGTGCCTTCAGCATTGTCTTGATCATCTTTACTCATAGAACATCATCAATGGCTTCCACTTTTCCTCTAACATTACTGTCTATATGAACTTCTGGTGGCACCAGGAGTTTCTTCCCCCAGCCGTAGTCTCAGCCCATTCTTTCTTCCATTTGTTGACATGACAAAATTCTTGAGACTCACAGTTGATAGGAAATTCTATTGGTCTTCCCACATCTCTTACCTGGCAGCTCCTTATACTTGATACCTCAATGTTCTACGTGTTTTTGTGTTACCTCGTGGGGAATGGATCAGATCATCCTCCAACATGTATACTGGCCCCTCGTCTGTTCGAAACTGGATTATGAATGTATTGTATATTCATCTGCACATCCATCGATCTTACGTCATCTTAATACCATCCACCATTTCGGGATATGTTTAGCCTCTGGTGCCTTTTATACTAGTCCCTTTGAGAGTCTTTTTGTTGAGACCGCTGACTCACCATTGTCCTATCAGTCAGATGTTCTCCTCAGTCATTATGCAAGCTGTCTGTCTTCTGTGCCTGGTCACCCATCATATGCTCCCTTTTTTGACTAGTCCCTTGACCACCAGTATGGGCTGCACCTGTCTTCTCTGTTGCCTCCAGGGTTGTTTTCATTTGCTGCTTCAACAGCTTTGCTTTATGCTACATGCCACATTCCCCAACGCTGTGAGCTCTTCACCACCCAGGTCTCTTGTTAAGGTATGTGTTCATTTAGGTCTCCATTTGCTTCCTAAGTACACTAGTCCTGGTCTGGTGTATCACAGCGAGTTTCTTGCAATTCACACAAGCTTGGGGACAATGTCTTCATCTACACTGACTGTTCCAAGACTGACCATGGAGTCTGATTGCCTTTGTACTTGACGATGATCCTTTTCAGTATCAGCTTCTTGGCCAGTGCTTGTTTTTTACTGCAAGAGCTCTACACCTTTTATCAGGCCACCCAGCACATCTGGCGACACAGGCTTCCAAACTATGTCATCTGGTCAGATTCTTTCAGTGTTCTTTCTTTAATACAATGGATCCAAGAATCCCGCCACTCGTATACTGGAGGTGGGGGGGGGGGGGTCAGTGTGGTGTTCATGTGGGTTCCTGGTCACTTCAGCGTGTCTATCGTGTTGATAGGAGCAACAGTTCAGTGAAACAGAAATATGATCAAGCAGGTATAGAATAAATGTAAGGAACGTAGTATGTTAGCCTCACAAGTCTTTTAATGAGCCTCATCACTCTCTTTATGCTGCTGAAAAACACTTTCAATAAGTTGGGGGAAAAAACACCATCAAACAGCATTGCATAGATATCAGTGCTTATTAAAATCATTAGCAGCAAGGGACATATTATAACATTAACTAATAAATAAGTGCCACAAATATCGTATTTGATGAACAGTGTTCATACACTAATGAAATAATAAGTTAGTTACAACCAGAAACAGTGAAATTGCTTGAACATTCCACTCAGGTATAAATAACACAGAGATATACCTGTATACACCAACCCATCTGAAGTATCTGGAAACCCCATTGTAATGCCCAAATAACCTCTAAATGTTATGAGGGATGTAGAGAACTGTGTTGTCAGTAGAGAAGCAGTAACTGCAGAATGGGTCAGGAGAGTTTTGTGACTTTGCTGATCACTGGGTGTCACCTGAAAAACTATCCACAGTAGAATGGCCTCAGTGAAAATCACCCTGGGTAAAAATCAAAAGATACCTAGATTTAAAGGTCCAATATGGTCTTTCAAGTTACTCAAGTAACATGCAGGTAGCATTGGTTAAACACATCGGATGATAGCCAGCCATCTGAAGAGGCAGTTTACCAATTTCAAAACAGGAATAACAATACTTTCTCAACACTGGAAAGGAAATTCCCCCTTGCTCTAGAGCCTGGTGAAAAGGGCAAGTATATGACATTGCCTAGCACCTGATAAATGTTAAAGCATTTGCCCGTGGACCCAGTATGTTCCAGCAGCCATGCCATGGCAGAGAGCAAGGGTGTTGGTGAATTGACATTCACAAAACAGAGTTTATAAGGCTCCAGGTGATGGGGAACAAGAGAAGATGGAATGTTGGCAGACAGTGGATTGATGCCGAGGCCTGGGCAAAATGCTGAATGAAATGCTCAGTGACAGAGTCTAGGCTGATGATGATAACGCCATTAAGAGAAATTCCTGGGACATCTGTAGGATGACGGCAGCCAAAAATGCTTCTGATCTTTGCCTAAACCTGCAAAGAGGGAGTGTGTGGCCCTATAGCCATTCTCAACAAATCTGTTTCTGGCATTAAATTAGATAATGGGTCCAGGCATGAAGCTGTTTGAAAGCCAGGAGATGATCAAAAGATGGATGCTATTTGTTGCATTGGAGGGAACAACGGCAATCTTTGATAGCCGCAGCAATATCGGAGGTCCACCAAGGAACAATCTTACGTCAGGGAGATCCCAAGAAAGAGGGAATCGCTGAAGCAGCTGGCAGGAAGGATGGCATCCAGTAAAATTGTGTACAGACTCATCAACACTGTCATATGTTGGAGTGGTAGGGATGACAGACAAGGAAGAGGTATCCCAATCTGCATGGTAAATGCCTACCTGGAAGGGCATCCAGGAGAATGATGCTGAAGAAAAGATAAGACAATCAGCAAAGATTGCTGTCACACAAATCATCATGAACTCTCCATTGAATGGAGGGGACGAATCCAGATAGAAAGTGGTTTTTTTTTTTTTTTTTTTTGGCACAGGACTGCTAAGGTTGTAAGTGCCCATATCATAGCATAAGAGAAAACAAGTACTAAATAAAAACCTGAGGCAAAAAGGCAAAAGCCTTATCGAACAACATTAAAACTGAAAAAGTAGACGACAAACATAGACATAAACGTAAACAGTTTAAAAATGGGCAGAATGTGGTGCACAATCAAGAGTTCATAGCAGCAGCAGGCACAGAGTGGGTCAGGGTTCCCACTTAATACATGGCTGTGACTAAAACGATGGTGTTCTATAAGCAGCTGGGCTAGAACGACCTCCTCACGATTTGAGGGACGAGAGGATGTCGGCCATGTTACTAGGAGTAGTTCAATGTCACAGAGTTTGCTCCCCTGGAGAGAATACCACTGTGCAATCCAATGTGATACTACAATCAACAAACTGGCACACAAAGGTCATCCGAGGGAACAGAACGACTAGCAGGTGACAAAATTCTTGAGTCTCACAGTTGATAGGAAATTCTGTTGGTCTTCCCACATCTCTTACCTGGCAGCTCCTTGTACTTTCTCCCTCAATATTCTGTGTGTTTTTGTGTTACCTCATGGGGAGCAGATCAGATCATGCTCCAACATGTATACTTGTCCCTCATCTGTTCATTTTGAGCAGCTCAAGGGTAATGCATGTACTTGTAACTTCCATCACTAATGGCAGTATTATGCAATAACACACTGTAGCTGAGCTATATGTTGATTGTTGACCTGAATTACAGGATTTAAGAGTAAAAAACTGGAATTTGCTATTGTCACAAAGTAACTCGTCAGTCACAATGTTACCCACTTTAATGATGTTTTCTGTGTGACATCTTTTAGCATGTGTCCTCCTGGAGTACTATAAAAACGCTTTCTATAACACCGTGGAAGCAAACCTTGTGCTCCTGTGTCTTACATTGTTAAAAGTCATTCTGAGGCACACTTTCAAACATATAAAAATCTACAAATTAAAAAAAAAATAATAGACTAGTAATTGAGACTATTCTTTTTGCTCATTTATCAACAAAACATGGATTACTTTTCCATTTTCACTGATCTTGAAACAGGTATTTTTGTTTTCTGTGGCCTTCCTCTACTATATTTCCTTATAGCTTTTAGTTGCACACTATTTTTGTATCTCTGTTATCACCCATTCCTTCTATACGATTTAACTATTTTATCCCTTGTTTTTCATATTCTTACAGTATATTTTGTATGCCTAATCTGAGTCATACATGTTCACTTTGGATGTGATCAACTCTGATGTATTCTAAAATTGAATATAAAAAAGATTCATTTGTGTCGCTTGGATTCATTGTGTTTGTTTTCTGTCAAGGCCCAAGAGACTGATCATAAAGGATTGGAAGGACTGCCATTTTAATCACCAATGTAATACTGGTGATGCATGTAATTTGGCCAAATGATCGTATTAAAGAAATCTGACTTCGTTTCCCTCAAGGTTGAGACAAGTAATGATGATTCTATCACTGTGCACCCTGAACATCAATATGCATGGCCAAAGGGTTTATCCCAGTAGTATACCGTCATCAAATATTCTTAGTATATATAAGTTGTGACACATTGGGTAATATATCTGCGATTCAAGGCATCCACAATTTCATTATTGGGAGTTTTAACTGTCTCCCAGGAAAAGATAGTTGTATCATTACAGTGCATCTTTCCATAATGATTCAGACTGTTTCAGTTACTTATAAAAGATAGAGAAGATTTCAGTCCCTGGTACTAACAATTTGGGGAGTATGTGTGATACTAAAGAACACTATGAGAAATAGTAGCTGCTGCAAACAGCATGCAGCATTTTGATTTGATGGTGCTAGATGCCAACATTTTATGTGGAAGGGAGGAGTTAGTGCAGATGAACTGTGTGAACGATCTCTCCCAGACTTCCCTCTTACACAACTATCCCATAGATATTATTCACAAACAAATCTCCTGGCTAGTATCCCCCTCTCAGTCTCTGACTAATAAACTTCCCACTTCCAAAAACTCAGAAGTACCCCATCCTCAACCAGTAATACACACATCTTGAATGCCTCACTAATTTACTCCACCAAGGCTATGAATTTCTCAAGTCAAGCCCAAAAGAGAGGCCCCCCTTCCATGATACCTCTCCAGATCAACCACTATTGCCTAACCTCCATAACATCATAGAAATCTTATAACACCAGCAAACTCCTGATTCTTTAAAGAACCAAACTCACGTGTATAAAGTAACTTCAGATGTGTGATTACTTTATAAATGAGGTTAAATGTTAAAGACCTACGTCGAAACAAGACCCCGGGAGTAGACAACATTCCATTAGATCTACTGACAGGCTTGGGAGAGCCAGTCCTGACAAAACTCTACCATCTGGTGAACAAAATGTGTGAGACAGGCAAAATACCCTCAGACTTCAAGAAGAATATAGTAATTCCAATCCCAAAGAAAGCGGGTGTTGACAGATGTGAAAATTACCGAACTATCAGTTTAATAAGTCACGACTGCAAAATACTAATGTGAATTCTTTACAGACAAATGGAAAAACTGGTAGAAGCTGTCCTCGAGGAAGATCAGTTTGGATTCTGTAGAAATATTTGAACTCTTGAGGCAATACTGACCTTACGACTTATCTTAGAAGCTAGATTAAGAAAAGGCAAACCTACATTTCTAGCATTTGTAGACTTAGAGAAAGCTTTTGACAATGTTGACTGGAATACTCTGTTTCAAACTCTGAAGGCGGCAGGGGTAAAATACAGGGAGTGAAAGATTATTTACAATTTGTACAGAAATCAGATATCAGTTTTAAGAGTCGAGGGACATGAAAGGGAAGCAGTGGTTGGGAAGGGAGTGAGACAGGGTTGTAGCCTCTCCCCGATGTTGTTTAAGCTGTATATTGAGCAGGCAGTAAAGAAAACAAAAGAAAAATTCGGAGTTGGAATTAAAATCCATAGACGTTCGCCGATGACATTGTAAGTCTGTCAGAGGCAAGGACTTGGAAGAGGAGTTGAATGGAATGGACAGTGTCTTGAAAGGAAGATATGAGATGAACATCAACAAAAGCAAAACGAGGATAATGGAATGTAGTCGAATTAAGTCGTGTGATGCTGAGGGAATTAGATTAGGAAATGAGACACTTAAGGTAGTAAAGGAGTTTTGCTATTTGGGGAGCAAAATAACTGATGGTGGTCGAAGTAGAGAGGAAATAAAATGTAGACTGACAATGGAAAGGAAAGCGTTTCTGAAGAAGAGAAATTTGTTAACATCGAGTATTGATTTAAGTGTCAGGAAGCCGTTTCTGAAAGTATTTGTATGGAGTGTAGCCGTGTATGGAAGTGAAACATGAACGATAAATAGTTTGGACAAGAAGAGAATAGAAGCTTTCGAAATGTGGTGCTACAGAAGAATGCTGAAGATTAGATGGGTAGATCACATTAGTAATGATGAGGTATTGAACAGAATTGGGTAGAAGAGGAGTTTGTGGCACAACTTGACTAGAAGGAGGGATCAGTTGGTAGGACATGTTCTGAGGCATCAAGGGATCTCCAATTTAGTATTGGAGGGTAAAAATCGTAGAGGGAGATCAAGAGATGACCACACTAAGCATATTCAGAAGGATGTAGGCTGCAGTAGGTACTGGGAGATGAAGCAGCTTGCACAGGATAGAGTAGCATGGAGAACTGCATCAAACCAGTCTCTGGACTGAAGACCACAACAACAACAACAACAACAACAGCAACAACAAGTGTTAAATGTTTGATGTTAAGCATGTAAACGAAAAAAAGTTTAGAAAAGGTTTGGAATTGTGTTTAACGTTTGTTGGATGTTGCTAAGTACTCTCATTACCAAACACTGGATGAGTATAGTCTGAGTAATTTGCACTCCATTTTAACCAAAAGCTAGTTTTTCACACATCGCAATGTTTATGATGACATATTTCCCGAACTACGTGTCTTGATATAATGTTTCAGGTACACTCAGCGGTATATGTGAATACTTTCTGTAAAATATGTTGCAGATTGAGTTAGTAGTAAAGAAGCAATAATTTAAAACACTGTGCCAAATGTTGAAGTGGTGTTGCATGAACTGCGAAAATGTGGCCAGCAATAACTTTTTCCATTTCATCATTTGTGGGGTTGTTAGTGAGAAAATGTTTTTAAAAGGTTTGACATTATGTGTAAAGTTTGTTAAAAGTTGCTAAGTGATCTCATTTCCAAATACTGCATGAATTAAATGTGGGTAATTCGCACATCATGCTTTGTGCTCCCTCGAGACATGTACACATTGTCTGGCTGTAATACTTGTCATACTGTATTAAACTTTTGACATGAGAATAGACATCATAATGAGTAGAATATGATACTATTTTAAATTTGGTCAATAATTGGATGAAATATTGGAAATAAAATCTTTGTTCTTTAAATTGGGTCAATAACTGTATGAAATATTAGAAATAAAGTCTTTGTTGCCCCTGATAGCCATTAGATGGGCAACCTACTACTGGAACTAGATGACCATGCCACTGATTAGCCATTTAGTAATATAGATTCCCAAGCCATTATCCCCACCCCAAGCATTCTACCTCTTCAAATCTCGTTCTAGAACCTTCCCCAGACACCCACCCACTATCACCTACTCCTGCCTCACCATGCTACAATATCAGATGCAGAGCAAATTGTTAAACACATGTTGTTTATCGACTAACTTGTGTCCACTGCACAGCGTTTTGTGTAGGTTTGATCATTTCTAACAAGATTATGAAAAGGATAGTTGCTGCTCGTAATATAGGGGAGATGCTGAGTCGCAGAAAGGCACAATAAAAACACTGTCGGAAAGTGAGCTTTCGGCCAACAAAACCTTTGTCAAAAATACACACACACATACACACACACACACACACACACACACACACACACACACACACACACACACACACACACACACACACACACACACACACCTCACATACACATGGCCACAGTCTCTCAGAAATTGTAGTCATGTGTATATGAGTTCCGTGTGTGCGTGGGGGGGGGGGGGGGGGGGAGGGGGGAGGGGGGGGTGGTATCTATTTTCGACAAAGGCCTTGTTCGCCGAAAGCTCACATCGCAATAGTCTTTTTGTTGTGCCTTTCTGCGGCTCAGCATCTCTGCTATATGGTGAGTAGCATCTACACTTTGTTACATTCCATCCTGGATTTTCCAGTGTTTGATCATCTCTGAACTGACTAAGCACATGAATGGGCATAAAACTGTCTGCCTTGGGAACACTCAGTACCCAGTTACTGAACATGCTCCACTGTGTGGTACACTGCAAGGGCTATTTGGATTCTTTCACCCAATACTAATTTCTGTGTACTCCGAAGATAGAAACTTGCCCTCCCACACAACGTTGCATACTGACAACCTCTTGAATTTAATCTCTGTCATTACATTCCCTCCTCTCTTTTTCTTAAAATATTAAATGTATTGTGATTAACTCTTTCTTCCCAGACCTTAATTGCACAATGTGTCTCCTTACCTCTAATCTGTCTTCTCACTGTGACATTACCATCTATGGAATGAAGCTGGCATAATGGTTACTAGTGTATCATCTTTGACCTACTACCTCTGATGCCTGCCACTTCATCGTTGTCTACCTTTGTCATCACTGCAGGTGGTTCTCTCTCACATTGGTGTTTGAATGACCTGCCCTTCCTTTTTAACCTTCCCCAACTTTTCTCTCTCCTCTATGGCAAGGGAACTATTATTTCCAAAAGCTATGTGGTGTCTCTCTTTTATATGTGTATCAGCAGTACTACACATTTTGTCTTTGTAAGGTAAGTACTGACCAGCAGTTCTGTCACACAACACACCATTTTTCTAAATAGATATTTGGGTATTTTTTGAACATGGTAGTAATTTTTTCCTTGTCTAGTACTTCCAAAACCATAATTTCCCCATTCTTTTATTGGTTGGTTGATAACTTCCTTAACTACTGGAGGCCGGAGGATAGCTTGATAGAGTTTTCTTGTTTTGTACATATACCTGAGAATCTTAAATTGTGTATACTTTTGACTTAAATCGATTGAGGACTCAGCCAGCTTTTGATTTTACATTATTGTTGCTTCATTGTATCAATACTGAATGTGTTCTCCATATTGGTCTGAGTGTTAAACTTGTATTTGAAGATGCTGGAGCATCACGAAAAATGACAGTAGCTTCAATTATCTCATCTGCCTTAATTCCCTTAGATGCATACTATCAGGAGATCACATGTGTAATACCCTGTAACTCAGTAATGGAAAGCAGTTCAATGTACAGTGATACCTTGTGGCAAACAAGTCAGAGATAAGCACAGGCTTAGCTTTGACTTGTTTGCCACAGATTATCACCACACACAGTTCAGTGTTCGCTCACACTAGTAAATAGCTGGGTAGTATACTAAAGTTTGCAATGAACTAGATATCACAGCTACAGCTCTTAAGCCCGGCCTATCATGCATTGCCCACAAACTTGAGTGACTGTAACCCAAAACACCTGTGTTTAACGGGTTAAACAAATGGCTACTCAGCTGAAATGTCATAATATACAAAATAAAATAAAATGGATATAAAGTACAGCCAGTGCTTGAAACTAATTTCTTCCAAGGTGCTGTTTGTCTTGTCTCAACCAAGTAATTTTGTAATAGTTGTGAAACTATGTTGTTACACAGAAATATAACCACAGAATAATAAACAAGTTTCTAGTCAGTATAAAGCATTATACAATTCAGAAAGTGCTATGGCACATAAAGAACAACAAAATACTTCTTTATTTGTAAGCAGGCTAATAAGTAAATAGAGTACTTTCTAATGCAGCAATCATGCAAGGCAGTTGTTGCCCAAAAACCATGTTATCACATAATGAATGTGCAATCCTGTGCTATAAACACAGCAGACAGATACACACAAAACAATAAAGGATAAACAGATGCTTGCCATATCTCTTACATTTCATGGTAAATAGGTTAAACTGTTCTAGCACTATATTTAGAATATATATTTTATGCATATTATAATTACAGGTCGATGGTGCAGTGGTAAAATGCAGGGATCTGGGAAACTTGTCTGGCCCGATGGAAAAACATATGTAGGGCAGTTTCAGAACAACCTTCAACATGGATTTGGGAAATTAGACATTCCAGCAGTATCCACTTATGAAGGAGAGTGGAAAGATGGGCTGCAGAATGGATATGGTGTTATGAGGTATTAAAACAGTTATCTTCAAGTAGTAATTATTAAATATTTGCAAAACAGAAAACACTGCTTTCAGGTACAGTATTTTCGAACTCTTTGACAAGTTTGTTATTTTTAGCATTCTAATAAACATGGAGTGATTCAAAATTGCTACTACTCAACTGAAATGCCCACAAACTTGTGTGACTGTAACCCAAAACGCCTGTGTTTAACATGCGTCTATTAACTATGTGCCAAACATGTACAATATTCAACTTTAGTGTATTAATTGGTAACATAGTTTTGATTCTCACCGTGTGTAAAGCAATAATGACATTGGTGCAAGATGAGGCTGTCACAATTGGGGCATTTTAAAAATTGTAGCCTTTTCCAATGCTTGTTCTGCGTTTTAGCTATCTGACTTTCCCAGTAAACCAACCCTAAGCTACAGCATGCTGCAACTTTCATTTTTTGTCTGTTGTGGAGATCTTTGTTTTAATGGGTGTTGTTGCTAGAAGGAATGTTACTTCCTCAGAATGTGCTATTGGTGTCTCTCTCTCTCTCTCTCTCTCTCTCTCTCTCTCTCTCTCTCTCTCTGTCTCGAATTTTATGAGACTATGAACTTCACTTTATGTTATTTTGAGGAAGGATTTTTCTTTAGTTAGAAATCCTGTTCAGCATTTTTGCTACCCCAGTACCTCAATTGTACAGTTTCTGAAGGTTGTTTTTATGTGTTGTTGTTGTGGTCTTCAGTCCTGAGACTGGTTTGATGCAGCTCTCCATGCTACTCTATCCTGTGCAAGCCTCTTCATCTCCTAGTACCCACTGCAACCTACATCCTTCTGAATCTAGATTAGATTAATACTTGTTCCATAGATCATGAATACAATTCTTCGTAATGATGTGGAATGTATCAGGTTAATGAAAGATGTCTCTACAAGATATTACATTACACAAAATATTGCATGACACTAATGCTCAAGTTAGTTTTTTTCCCTCTCTTAATTTATATCTAAAAATTCAGCCAATGAGTAGGAGGAGTTGTCATCTAGAAATTATTTTAATTTATTTATAATGTTGGTTGACTATCTGTCAGGCTTTTGATGCTGTTTGGTAGGTGACCAAAGACTTTTGTGGCAGCATAATTTACCCCCTTCTGTGCCAAAGTCAGATTTAACCCTGCATAGTGAAGATCATCCTCTGCTATTACTTTTGAACTGGGCTGGATTATTAACAACAAATTTCATAAGTGAATATATATATACTCTGAGGTTACTGTGAGGATCCCTAGATCCTTAAATAGATGTCTGCAAGATGACCGTGGGTGGGCTCCAGCAATTATTCTGCGTAGTGTAGTCATCTCATGGTCTCCCTCTACGATTTTTACCCTCCACGCTGCCCTCCAATACTAAATTGGTGATCCCTTGCTGCCTCAGAACATGTCCTACCAACCGATCCCTTCTTCTGGTCAAGTTGTGCCACAAACTTCTCTTCTCCCCAATCCTATTCAATACTTCTTCATTAGTTATGTGATCTACCCATCTAATCTTCAGCATTCTTCTGTAGCACCACATTTCGAAAGCTTCTATTCTCTTCTTGTCCAAACTATTTATCGTCCATGTTTCACTTCCATACACGGCTACACTCCATACAAATACTTTCAGAAATGTCTTCCTGACACTTAAATCTCTACTCGATGTTAACAAATTTATCTTCTTCAGAAACGCTTTCTTTGCCATTGCCAGTCTACATTTAATATCCTCTCTACTTCGACCATCATCAGTTATTTTGCTCCCCAAATAACAAAACTCCTTTACTACTTTAAGTGCCTCATTTCCCAATCTAATTCCCTCAGCATCACCCGACTTAATTCCACTACATTCCATTATCTTCGTTTTGCTTTTGTTGATGTTCATCTTATATACTCCTCTCAAGACACAGTCCATTCCATTCAACTGCTCTTCCAAGTCCTTTGCTGTCTCTGACAGAATTACAATGTCATCGGCGAACCTCAAAGTTTTTACTTCGTCTCCATGAATTTTAATACCTACTCCAAACTTTTATTTTGTTTCCTTCACTGCCTGCTCAATATACAGATTGAATAATATCGGGGAGAGGCTACAACCCTGTCTCACTCCCTTCCCAACCACTGCTTCCCTTTCATGTCCCTCGATACTCCCTTCCCAACCACTGCTTCCCTTTCATGTCCCTCGACTCTTATAACTGCCATCAGCTTTCTGTACAAATTGTAAATAGCCTTTCGCTTCCTGTATTTTGCCCCTGCCACCTTCAGAATTTGAAAGAGAGTATTCCAGTCAACATTGTCAAAAGCTTTCTCTAAGTCTACAAATGCTAGAAATGTAGGTTTGCCCTTCCTTAATCTAGCTTCTAAGATAAGTCTTAGGGTCAGTATTGCCTCACGTGTTCCAACATTTCTACGGAATCCAAACGGATCTTCCCCGAGGTCGGATTCTACTAGTTTTTCCATTCATCTGTAAAGAATTCACGTTAGTATTTTGCAGCTGTGACTTATTAAACTGATAGTTCGGTAATTTTCACATCTGTCAACACCTGCTTTCTTTGGGATTGGAATTATTATATTCTTCTTGATGTGTGAGGGTATTTCGCCTGTCTCATACATGTTGCTCACCTGATGGTAGAGTTTTGTCAGGACTGGCTCTCCCAAGGCCGTCAGTAGCTCCAATGGAATGTTGTCTACTCCCGGGGCCTTGTTTTGACTTAGGTCTTTCAGTGCTCTGTCAAACTCTTCACGCAGTATCATATCTCCTATTTCATCTTCATCTACATCCTCTTCCATTTCCATAATATTGTCCTCAAGTACATCGCCCTTGTATAGACCCTCTATATACTCCTTTCACCTTTCTGCTTTCCCTTCTTTGCTTAGAACTGGGTTTCCATCTGAGCTCTTGATGTTCATACAAGTGGTTCTCTTACCTCCAAAGGTCTCTTTAATTTTCCTGTAGGCAGTATCTGTCTTACCCCTAGTGAGATAAGGCTCTACTCCCTTACATTTGTCCTCTAGCCATCCCTGCTTAGCCGTTTTGCACTTCCTGTTGATCTCATTTTTGAGATGTCTGTATTCCTTTTTGCCTGCTTCATTTACTGCATTTTTATATTTTCTCCTTTCATCAATTAAATTCTATATTTCTTCTGTTACCCAAGGATTTCTAATAGCCCTCATCTTTTTACCTACTTGATCCTCTGCTGCCTTCACTACTTCATCCCTCAAAGCTACCCATTCTTCTTCTACCGTATTTCTTTCCCCCATTCCTGTCAATTGCTCCCTTATGCTCTCCCTGAAACTCTGTACAACCTCTGGTTCTTGTAGTTTATCCAGGTCCCATCTCCTCAAATTCCCACCTTTTTGCAGTTTCTTTAGTTTTAATCTACAGGTCATAACCAATAGATTGTGGTCAGAATCCACATCTGCCCCTGGAAATGTCTTACAATTTAAAACCTGATTCCTAAATCTCTGTCTTACCATTATATAATCTATCTGATACCTTTTAGTATCTCCAGGCTTCTTCCATGTAAACAGCCTTCTTTTATGATTCTTGAACCAAGTGTTAGCTATGATTAAGTTGTGCTCTGTGCAAAATTCTACCAGGCGGCTTCCTCTTCATTTCTTTGCCCCAGTCCATATTCACCTACTACGTTCCCTTCTCTCCCTTTTCGTACTACCGAATTCCAGTCACCCATGACTATTAAATTTTCGTCACCCTTCACTATCTGAATAATTTTTTTGATTTGATCATACATTTCGTCAGTTTCTTCGCCATCTGGAGAGCTAGTTGGCATATAAACTTGTACTACTGTAGTAGGTGTGGGCTTCGTATCTATCTTGGCCACAATAATGTGTTCATTGTGCTGTTTGTAGTATCTTACCCGCATTCCTATTTTCCTATTCATTATTAAACCTACTCCTGCATTACCTCTATTTGATTTTGTATTTATAACCCTGTAATCACCTGACCAAAAGTCTTGTTCCTCCTGCCACCGAACTTCACTAATTCCCACTATATCTAACTTTAACCTATCCATTTCCCTTCTTAAATTTTCTAACCTACCTGCCCGATTAAGGGATCTGACATTCCTCGTTCTGATCCGTAGAACGCCAGTTTTCTTTCTTTTGATAACAACATCCTCTTGAGTAGTCCCCGCCCGGAGATCCGAATGGGGGACTATTTTACCTCCGGGATATTTTATCCAAGAGGACGCCATCATCATTTAATCATACAGTAAAGCTGCATGCCCCCAGGAAAAATTACGGCCATAGTTTCCCCTTGTTTTCAGCCGTTCGCAGTACCAGCACAGCAAGGCCGTTTTGGTTATTGTTACAAGGCCAGATCAGTTATATCTTGTTTTCATATCTTTGTAATTTAGTGAACTATGGTACACTTGAGCTCACAGTAGCATGTGCCCTAGAAACCTACTTCTTTGCCATGTCACAGAAAATTACTTAGTTTAATGCAACAACACACATTATCTCTCTGACTCTGCTACCTTTTGCTCGTGGAGAGGTTGAGAAGTCACATGAGAGAAAAATTCGTGCTCACTAGTAGAATATGAGACAGATGTTAGCATATGTTGTGTTAATCAAATACTGTGAACTCCAGGTAGGGATATCAGCAATTTAGGAAGAGACTGATTGCTACTTACCATAAAAAAGACATGTCAGGTTGCAGACAGGCACAATTAAGACACTTCAGCCACAGTCTTCATCAATAGAAGAGAGACACACACAAGCAAGCACACCTCATGCTCACACGACCACCACCTCCAACATCTCGGGCTGGAATCTGGAGGGGGCAGGGAAGGGGAAGAGGTAGTAGTGTATTGGTGGTGGTGGGGAGAGAGAGAGAGAGAGAGAGAGAGAGAGAGAGAGAGAGAGAGAGAGAGAGAAACGCTGTCTGGTGAGTCGTGCAGGGACAAGACTGCGAACAGGTGCAGTGTCAGGATATTGTGGGGCATGGAGATGGGGAAAAAAGGAGAGGAGCAGGGAAGGACAGGCAGATACATTGGCAGAGGGCGGAAAATAAACAGGGTGGGAGATGAGAAGGAGGAAATGATATGGCAGATGGGGTGAAAACTGTTGACTGGAGTGTTTACGGAGAGATTGTTACTGTAGGTTGAGGCTGGGCTGCGTTAGTTAGAACCGGTCCATGGAAAACTGATTAAGTATACTACAAAATCTGCTTCAAATTTTTGTACGAGTAGCATCCAGTATACCTTTTTCTGCATATTTTTGCTATGTGTCAAACCTGCTTTCTCAGGGCAACATAATAAAAAAAATCAAAGATAATATTTATTAAAGGGAAGTCTTTCCGCTCCCGGGATTGGAATGACTCCTTACCCTCTCCCTTAAAACCCACACCCTTTCATTTTTCCCTCTCCCTCCCTCTTTCCTGACGAAGCAACTGCCAGTTGCGAAAGCTCGTAATTCTGTGTGTGTGTTTGTGTGTTTTGTTCATGTGCCTGTCTGCCGGCGCTTTCCCGCTTGGTAAGTCTTGGAATCTTTGTTTTTATAATATTTATTAAGACATTCTCAAACTGCGTCATCTGTTTTCTATGTTATCACAACTATCCCAACTGAGCAGTGTTCATAGCATTTAATACAGCATAAACCCATTTCATTGTATTGATTTACCACTGTTTTTTGCTTATGTCTGACTGTACTACCTAGATCCGATCTGCAGGAATGTTGTTGTTAGGTGTCATAGATCCGCCTATTTTTTTGGATACTTCACCCAGATGTATTCTTCTGAAAACAGTGTGTTCTTTTATCTGGTTGGCTGGTCTAAGCTTTATAAGATCTGTCTCTGATCAGTTATAGGAAAGAACAGTTTTGTTTTTTTAATATGCTTATAGTAATTGCATTAAAAAATTCTTGTTCATAACTGTTTTGATATGCTATACGCTATATAACTTCGTATTAAGCTATTTGAGCTTCATTAGCATGGCACACTTCATACATATGGTTTACCATGGCTTGGAATGCTATGGATTTATATTTCTTTGGGTGACACAACTGCCTATGTGTAACAAGATCTGTCATGCTTGGTTTTTGGTAAATATCAAAGCCAATTTTTCCATTTTTTTATGGTCAATTGGAGGTCCAAAAAGGTAAAATGTCAATCTCCATACACTGCCCAGTAAACTGTATCTTTTTGTTTATAGACTATTTAGATCCTGGCAAAACCATAATATAATATGAAAACATCATCATCGTATCCATTCCATCAAATTAATCTCCTGACATGCTGACAGAACTTTACCATGAATTCTTGCTTAAAGTTAGTTACAAAAATATTTGCTAAGCAATATGCAAGTTGCAGTCCCGTGGCTAAACCTTCTTGTTGTGAGTAAAAACCAGGTGTGTGTCAATGAAACAACCACTTTCCCAGCTGTCAGCAGAAGTCTTAACGTCATGCCTTTCAACAGCTGTGGATGCCCAGAATATAAATTGATCCCTGTGACAGACCAAGGTGCAAGACCTACCTAATCCACCCAGCCAACACTTTGTAGTCCATTCCTGTCACAGGGTTATACTACCTCACCAAAGGCTGGGCAACCTGTGAAAACAGGCATGTCATGTACCATCTCTGTTGCAAACTCTGCACAGGTCATCGTTACGTCAACGTGACTACCAACCAGCCGTCCTCCACAATGGATGCACATCATGAACCTGTCACAAGAACAAAGTTGATCGCCAAGTGGAATAACATACAGATGAGCATAATATGCTCAATTTTAATGGCTGCTTCATTACCCTGCCATCTGGGGCCTGGCAACAGTATTGAGAGATCCGTGGTACAGCATAGAGTGTGACCTGGCAAATATTGCATCAGCATCGAGTCATACCAGTGTTGGGTTTGTGTCGGTTCTGGAGTGCCACGACCGGCCTCATTTGAGCTCTTCTGTCAGGAGAGTTAATCTAGAGTTGGAACGGCTACTTGGATCTGATGCAGGGTCACACATTGGTGTGGTTCCTGTTGATTCATTCTGTAGGTGGGACTATACTAGACATGGCCTACACCTCAACAAGAAGGGGAAGGGTAAACTGGCTGGGCTGATAGCAGGAAATTTAAAGGGGGGAGGAACTACATCTCATGGTGGTAACTCTTTTTTAGTGTAAGATCATTGTCCAGTGGGAAACTCAGCCAGGCAAGTACTAAAGATGTTAAAAAAGTTCAAGATACTCACAAAATTAAAATGAAAAATAATGTAATATTGGGGGATTGAAGAATAAAACTGATGAGCTTCTGCTTTGTTTAGAAGATATAGAAACTGAGAATGCAATAGATGTACTATGCCTGACTGAGCATTACATTGCCACTGATATGCAAAAGGTTAGCATCAATGGGTACAAATTGGCTGCACATGTAAGTAGAGATAATATGATGAGAGGAGGAGTTGCCATATATGTCAAAAGCTTCCACAGCGCAAAAAATTTAGAAACTAAAAAATTTTGTGTAGAGTAACATATGGAAGCATGTGCCACTGAACTAAAACTAAATGATGGCACTTTCATAATTGTAACAGTGTATAGGTCCCCCTCAGGGAATTTCCAGCTATTTCTAGAAAACTTGGATGCTTTGTTGTGCTATCTGTCAGACAGGGGGAAGCAAATTATCATTTGTGGGGATTTCAATGTTGATTCCCTGAAAGAGTGTAATAGGAAGAATGACCTTGTAGTATTACTCAGTTCTTTCAATTTGAGCTCCTTCATTGATTTTCCTACTTGGATAATAAAGAACAGCAGGACATTGATAGATAACTTTTTTATAGACCAAGATAAGTTTAAGGATATAAATGCTTATCCTGTTGAGAATGGTCTTTCAGATCATTGTGCACAGCTAGTTACAGTACATGACATAGCTCCATGCAGTATATCAAATCAGGATTTCAAAGCAGTGCATTCAATTAACAATATAAATACTGCAAACTTTAGGGAAATCCTAAAGCAGCTAGACTGGGATGAAGTGTATATGGAACCCGATGCAAACTTGAAATATAACTTATTTCACGATACATTTTTAAGGGTATTTGAAAATTGTTTTCCCAAGAAAATAGTTAAACATAATTCTAAGGAAACATATAAAAAACCTTGGCTAACTTAAGGAATAAGAATATCTTGCAACCGTAAAAGAGAACTGTATCTAACAGCAAGAAGGAGTACTGACCCCGAAATTGTTCAATATTATAAAAACTATTGTGCGGTACTAAGAAAAGTTATTAAAAAGTCCAGAAGCATGTGTATCATGTCTGAGATCAGTAACTCTGATAATAAAATTAAAGCAATTTGGAATATTATTGAAAGGGAAACAGAGCAACCAAGAGCACAGGAAGAGTTTAGTACCATAAAACTGAATAACAAGTGTACTAACAAACAATCAGAAATTGGAAATATTTTCAATAATCATTTTTTAAATGTTGTGGAGAAAATAGGATCTAGATCTTCACTAGAAGAGGCAAGGCTTCTAATAGAAGAGGCCATACCTGTGCAGTTTGAAACAACTGTATTTCCACCAACCTCTCCCTCTGAAATCAGCAAAATAATAAACTCATGGAAAAGTAAAAGCTCTTACGGAATTGTCGGCATTTCCAGCAAGATACTTAAAGCTTGTTCCCCACAGATAAGTAGGATTCTCAGCCACGTATGTAATAGCTCTTTGGAGCAGGTTGTTTTCCCCGATAGACTGAAATATGCCATTGTAAAACTATTGCATAAAAAGGGGGATACGTCGGATGTCAACAACTATCGCCCAATCTCTCTTCTGACAGCTCTATCAAAAATTTTTGAGAAAGTAATGTATTCAAGAGTAGCCTCCCATATTTGTAAAAATAAAGTACTAACAAAATGTCAGTTTGGTTTTCAGAAAGGCTTTTCAACAGAAAATGCTGTATACGCTTTTACTGATCAAATATTAAATGCTCTGAATAACCGGACATCACCCATTGGTATTTTTTGTGATCTCTCAAAGGTCTTTGATTATGTAAATCATGGAATTCTTTTAGATAAGCTAAATCATTATGGTTTGAGGGGGGCAGTGCACAAATGGTTTAATTCATACTTAACTGGAAGAATGCAGGAAGTTGAAATAAGTGGTTCATGTAATGTTAAAACAACAGCTGATTCCTCAAACTGGGGGGCTATCAAGTACGGGGTCCCACAGGGTTCGGTCTTAGGTCCTTTACTGTTCTTGATATACATTAATGACTTACCATTCCATATAGATGAAGATGCGAAGTTAGTTCTTTTTGCTGATGATACAAGTATAGTAATAACATCCAAAAACCAAGAACTAAGTGATGTAATTGTAAATAATGTTTTTCACAAAATTATTAAGTGGTTCTCAGCAAACAGACTCTCTTTAAAATTTGATAAAACACAGTATATACAGTTCTGTACAGTAAATGGCACAACTCCAGTAATAAATATGGACTTTGAACAGAAGTCTGTACCTATGGTAGAATTTTCAAAATTTTTAGGTGTGTCCATTGATGAGAGGTTAAACTGGAAGCAACACATTGATGGTCTGCTGAAACGTCTGAGTTCAGCTATGTATGCTATTAGGGTTATTGCAAATTTTGGTGATAAGAATCTCAGTAAATTAGCTTACTATTCCTACTTTCATTCACTGCTTTCGTATGGCTTCATATTCTGGGGTAATTCATCTTTGAGTAGAAAATTATTCATTGCTGAAAAACGTGTAATCAGAATAATTGCTGGAGCCCACCCACGGCCATCCTGCAGACATCTATTTAAGGATCTAGGGATCGTCACAGTAACCTCACAGTATATATATTCACTTATGAAATTTGTTGTTAATAGTCCAACCCAGTTCAAAAGTAATAGCAATGTGCATAGCTATAACACCAGGAGAAAGGATGATCTTCACTATGCAGGGTTAAATCTGACTTTGGCACAGAAAGGAGTAAATTATGCTGCCGCAAAAGTCTTCGGTCACCTCCCAAACAGCATCAAAAGCCTGACAGATAGTCAACCTACATTTAAAAATAAATTAAAATAATTTCTAGATGACAACTCCTTCTACTCATTGGCTGAATTTTTAGATATAAATTAAGGGAGGGAAAAAAACTAACTTAAACATTAGTGTCATGCAATATTTTGTGTAATTTAATATCGTGTACACACATCTTTCATTAACCTGACATGTTCCACATCATTACAAAGTGTCGTATTCATGATCTATGGAACAAGTATTAATCTAATCTAATCTAATCTAATCTGTCCCACGTAAAAAGTAAGTAAATTGACATCAGCCTGAAGGTTGGTTTGAACACTACAGTGCTTTGCTGGACATGGTCCTACAGGAGTTGGTAAGCCATTGCCTTCCTCTGACCTTTGAACTGGCTTAACTCAGCCAGTTATAGAGGGACCTACAGCCTAATGTGGACCGCGGTGTAACACAGCATTTTTCACATTAACAAACATTGCCAAAGGTGAATGAAGTGACATGTGACAGATAAAAATCCTGGGACTGACTGAGGATCAAACCCAAGACCTTTCGATTTGTAATCTGGCACTTTATCACGTATCCACTGAGCTGCTCCCACATAACACTCAAGTGACCATTACCAGAAAATAAGATAAGTTAGAGCTCATATGGAAACACTCTTCCCATTTAATTTGATTTGTTTGGCAGAGGGAGATAAAGCAATAATGATCTTAGCGTGCTTTGCCAACTCCGAAATTGAGTATATTGTGCAATTTTTCTCTCTGTCATTCTAGTAAAGCCAGCAAATATTATGAAAGAGTAGTAGGAGACCCTTTACTAATTCTTTGTTAGACACAATTTCTTCAACAGTTAATGATCTAAATTTTCTGTCTCATTTGGCCTTTAACACTTGATATCAAAAGATTAAATGTGATGTGGTTTCATCTCCCTCGCCACATAGTCTACACTTAGGGACTTTTTTCTCTATATCCATCATGTCCAGGTGTTTCTTGAAATTTCCATAGCCAGCCACTAGTCAGTCCTACATGAGTTTAATATGGTTCCTGTTAGACACAATTTCTTCAGCAGTTAATGATCTAAATTTTCTGTCTCATTTGGCCTTTAACACTTGATATCAAAAGATTAAATGTGATGTGGTTTCATCTCCCTCACCACATAGTCTACACTTAGGGACTTCTTTCTCTATATCCATCATGTCCAGGTGTTTCTTGAAATTTCCATAGCCAGCCACTAGTCCTACATGAGTTTAATATGGTTCCTGTTCAATTCCAGGATTGCAAAACTTCACTTAAAACATCACTTCATCATTATTAACTTGATGTTTCCATTATTGGAACTTGGTCCAATACCCTGTGTGCTGCCTACTGATCCAGCTACGTAGTTTTGATATTTACCATTGTCTTAGTGATGGTTAAAGTTGATTCTGGTCCAACAGATGGAGTTATTGCTTCTGGCCTTGTCAGCCTATCTACTTGCTCATTGCCACTAATTCTTGAGTGACCAGGGACCCACAGCAGGTTTACCCTGCTACTTTATCCTAGCCACACAGGACCTTCATGGTATTGTGCAATGGTCTTTGATCTCATTGCAGAGGCTGATAGAGATTTCAGAATTGCTTGACAGTCTGAACAAATATAGATGCCATGATCCTTGTAGCTGCTACACAGTTCCTCCCCTGTACAAACACTGATAGCACATATTTCCACCTGCTGTACTGTGGCCAACTTCACTAACTCTGGGCTGTACCCTGGGCCAGGACCTTCATCTGTTTTCAACCCATAATTAAATCAGACTACATGTCTTCCGTGAATGGTATTGTGGTTTGTCCTTCCACTGCTTCCTGCTTCCAATTGTTACCTTGGAAGATTTATTGAAACATTTGGAAGTTGTATAGTCAACAGACATTTCACCAACCATTCCAAAATTTAACCACATTTATTATATTGGGGTGGAGTTCTGGACATCCTAAAGGTTTTCAATTACTGCCAGAACCTGTTTACTGCCTCCATTGTAAACCAGCATGGCCTCCAAAAGAGCAATGTGGATGTGCCTCTAATTCTACTTTTAATGGCTAAACAGGTCAGACATTGCAGCTTGCCAAGATCCTTAGCAGCCACCTTCTGTTATCTTTTATTCCACCACACTGTAGTCCCATGAATTATCGTAGTACAGAGATTTTTATTCGGTATCTACTCCTGCAGATTTGACCCCAGTTTTTATAACATGCCTTTTTAGTGCACATAAGAGCACCTTTTTTTGTTGGAACATATATTCTTTATGCAAGAGGTCCATGACAGTTTTGCATCCAGGATTACCCCAACACACTTCACAACACCCTCTTCGGTAGAATTTTGTTGAAGAGCTTAAGATTCCCGTACGTGTTCAGGATGTGCTTCCTTGTGAACAGTACTACAACAGTTTTCCTGGGACTACCCTTAGATGCTGTTGCGCACCAGTTTTGCACAATATTCAGAGCACATTGTGCCATTGTTATTCTGTTGTTATTAGGTACTTGCAAATGTACTGTGTTGCAATGAGTAAATTGTCTGTGTATCTTTGGCAAAAGTAGTCTCTAGTATTTAACTCTTTGATGGGTTCATTCACCACTAAGTTCCCACAGTACTGGGTACAAAACACCTCCTTGTGGACACACTATTGCTGTTTGTGCCCATTTTCTCATCCATAATGAAGGCTTCTACATTTTGTCTACTCAGTACGGTCTTCATCCACCTGCATATAGTGGTCTCACTTTTACACACAGGAAATAGTGAAAGCCAGCTTATATTTTAATAAATGAGTGTAATGCAAGTCTTTCAAACTTAGCTGATTTTGTGACATCTTCTTCACTAATATACCAAAGGAGAACGTTGTAGCCTCAGTTTATTCCAGTAAAAACAGTGAAAATATGGAGTATATCAAAGCACATCAGCATCTTCTGGTTGAGGTGGGTAAAAGTTAATGATACTTGCAATGTGAGGCCAATTTTATGCTCAAGATATCTATGAAAAAGTATGGTTAAGATGGGAAATGATTCCTCCATATCTTGGAGCCCCATCTGCTTTTGGAGATTTTGATTGTTCCTCGTCACCACTCTGACGTATATCTGTATTCTCATTCTTTGTGTAACAACCTGTAAGATTACAGTTCAGAATTTTGATATTTGCTTGACGCAGGTTTCCTGACGTAACTGCTCTTGGTGTCAGACATAAATATATGGCAGGCGGCCAACCTCCTAGCACCAAAAGTAGTTGTGGTTGTGAGGTGGCTTGCTTGCACAGAGCCATTATACAGCCTTATCACATGGCCAGTTGCATGGGCTGATCAACAAAGACTGAGGTTATGTAATGTTATCTGCTGATCCACACAGACTATCAAAGCAGCTGTGTTGACATTCACTTCAGTCAGAACAAAAGCTCAAGCACTAGGCCCATCTTGCTTGACACATACAAGTTTTCCTTGAACCAACTAAACACTGTTGCACGAGGCAGTGCATCTTCACCATATGCTTGCTGTAGCTTTTTGTAAGTTTTAGTGGCTGTATGGTTTAAATGAATACAGAATTTTATTGCACTTACTGCTCCTCTCACTTCGCCTTCATTGTTTGATATGTAAAATGCAAAGATCTGCAAAATAGAGCATTACTACCAACCTACCAATACAAAAGTGCTGCTGCTTATGGGCATTATTCATAAAAACCCGCTCTTTTCAAATACTGGGTTGAAAACTCGACTGATACTGTCTGGCTGGAGATGTGTATGTGAATGTTTATCCACTTTTGGCATAGTGATGTCCACTTAGGAACTGTTTGAGGTCTTTCCTTGTGTGCCCACTGTTGGATGCTAGCCTTAATTCATTTGAATCTGAATAATTAGCAGCTCGACTTTCTTTTATGTATCGCTGTGTTCCATATTCTTTGGAGAACACTGCAGTTTCTATTATGGTTTTAATGTCCAGTATTTCTTTATCATTAGTAACCATAACATAAGATAACAATCGCCCTGTTGGGAAATTGTGTGTGTGTGTTTCAGTTATACACTTTATACAGCAATGCGTGATATGACTGCAAAAATTCTGATTTGCACTCTAGGATCTTGGATAAAAGGTTTCTCTCTGAAAAATATGATTTCGTTTTCTCCATTGGGAATCCTGTGTGAGATATATGACCTAACAGTTATTGTAGATAATTTTGATTACTACTTCTCTTTTTAATGCTACTGAGTATCAGTTCCATAAGCTTGTACTTCTTATTAGTACTGGGACCTGAAACTTATTCATCAAATCTTTTCATTATGCTGATTCATATAATTAAAATCTGATAGAAAATGGTGGAATGGCAAACTAGTATTTAAAACTGAAAGTAAAACAAATTAGGCCATGGAAGTGAACAGAAAGTTATTGGGGATTCATCTTCAGTGCAGAATACATAAGCTGCATTTCTGTATCATTTGTGCTTGTACCACTCTTCAGTTGTTCAACTGTTGTAGAAGTATAAGGAGCATGCCACAACTTCTAAAATGCACTAGCTCTGGTTGTAATGGTTTACAATACAATGGAAGGAACATTTTAAGACCTCTCAATCTCAGCATGTTTCTTTTTTCTAGGGTGAGATTTTCATAAGACACTTTTTGGGAGGCTATTCAAATCTTCTTACCCGTGCATTTTTTTGTCACTTTCTTTCTCTGCTTTTCTTCATGAAATTTTCTGTATTGCCACCATAATATATTTTAATTTTCTTTTCTTTTAATGCTGTATGTATACTTTGTAGGAATATTGGTGACGGTAGCAACAACATGAACTGTGGATTATGTTATATTTTATTTGCTGGTAGAAATAATTTATAAATTAGGTTCACTGTTTCAGAGAACTGTCTTCATTAGTGGAACAACAAGATTGAACAGATTGTGTAGGCCACACTCTTATGAGTCTCATGCCAGGACTGGCTTGAATTCAGTTATTAATGCCATCTGTGAAGACAGGATCACCCAGGGGTAATTTCATATTCTCGAATTCAGATATTCATTCTAGTGTTGATGTAGTTGTTGTTCTAGCTTCATGAAATAATCCAGCTGCATAGGTGTTTTCATATTAGGTAGCATCTTATTTTAACTGTCTCATTACATTAGGTGGCAATATATTATGTACGTTTGGTACGTGTTGTGATAGTAACAACTGATACCCTTGGTAAGTACAGTGAAATGAAAAGTCAGCCATCATGCTGTTTCAAGTTTTTGTGCTACACAACTGATGACAAAAGACTCCTTTCACTGATACTTTTATTGCTCTGTTCTTCCTTACATTTAACTCCCATATCATTACTACTCTAGCTGTGACAGCCAGGTCTACATCACAAATTATTTACGCTCACATTCCAGAGGAGCATAATTCTAAACCCTGTCAAGTCATCCATATGTAGGTTTGCTGTGGTTTACTTAAAACACAACATTAATGAAATGCTGATAGGTTTCATTTGCAAAGAACTTACTCAATTTCCTATCCCACCCTTGCCCAACCTAAACCAGTGCTCCATCTCTAATGGCCTTGTCACCAGCAGCCTGTTTAACTTGAGTCTTCTTTTTCTTAGCTGTCATCTGTACTGTCAGCAGATGAAACCATCCATGTCTGCTGAGGTCTGGATTTTCTTTTATCCTGTGACTGTTTATTCAGTGTAAGTACATAAAACCGCAACTGGTCACTTTTTCAAATAGTTATTTATTCAGTCCATGAATAGGTTTTTGAACCTTTTCAGGCTTGTCTTCAGATGGTTTTCGATAAGTTACATAGCTATTTTTAGCATAATGCTGGGTGGTGGATGCATTATGTCTGAAATAGGTATTAACTTATTGAAAACCATCTGAAGGTGGCCTGAACAGTTCTAAAACCAGTTCATGGAATAAATAAATAACTATTTCAAAAAAGTAGCTGGTTGCAGCTTTATGTATTTATATGACTTTTCTCTATATAGCCCAATCTCCAATGCATGCCTCTTACAGAATACACTAGTAAAAATGTTACTATATTATATTTTTAGAAAAACAAAGTTTAGTTTAGTACGCAGTATTTAATAACTATTAAATGCATGACCAACAAACTTGTTACCAATATAACCAGATATTGGTTTTGACTTGCTACAAAGATATGTGCCCTGTAGCTAACAATGTGTTGAAACTGTGTTTTTATTACAAGATTTGCCCTTTAGGTCAGTCTTATCATAAACTTGTTGCTAAATTACTACTAATACATTGGAAAAAAAAACAATATGTATTGGTTGACCGTACAACCAGTGCACAATACATGTTCAGGCTCTTCCCATATCTGTTTTTGTTGAGTTCAAATCAAACCTTTCTCCTAGCTAGTGAAGTCGATTTCCCTTGTTTTACATATGGAACCAATTCATTTGGTACTGAAAATAGAATATTTCTGCTAGTGCCCACATTATGATAATTAAATTATTGCCTGAAATTCCGTGACATATCATGTAATACAGATTGTTGTGTTTGGATCTCAGTCAGGAAATATGCATTACAGCCATCAAATATAATTGTCTGCCTAATGTAAGTGACATCCATAAAATGTCTGCCACATCCAGAAATGTTTTCCAACTGCCATACTGTGTTCAGTGTGAAGTATGATTATGTAATGTACTTTATTGAAACTGACACTTTCTTTTTTATTGGGAACACTGCTATATAGTACCTGGAGTGAGCTGCAATGCCAAAGTGTAGCATCAATTTAAAAACTAAAGCTATTGATATTAAAAACCTGGACTTTCCATTGTTTGATTTTAGCTGTTCATACTATCTTTCCCAGCCATTGCTATGCTGAATATGAAGTACTACAATTGATATGTAAAGAAAAACGTGGATAAATTACTCTGAACACAAAATCATGGCTCTTTGCATGATGTAATAAATTACATTAAATTAAACAATGGAAATTTCACGATGGAATAATGACAATATTATGAAAATGAAGACTGCTACTCCTCCTCCCCATCCCAGCCTCCACCTAACCCCCCACCGCCCAGATTGCTTCTCCCACATGCGCAGTTGCTCACAGTCTGAACTCAGTGGCCAGACACAGTGGTCGTGCACGAATGAGGCGTTTTTGAGTGAATAAGAGGGAGTGTTGTCTACTTCAGAAGAAGGCCTCTTGGCCAAAAGCTTACTTGCTGAGCAGTCTTTTTGTTGTGCCCATCCATGAATCAACATCTCCACTATTTGGTGAGTAGCAATCCATCCTTTCCATAATATTGACAAACTTCAGAATTAGTTTAAACAAACAACACTATTGATTTAGCTCAGTGTACAAGTTTGTTGCATATGCTTACCCTTCAATTTGTCTGCTTTCCTGTTCCACAGACAAATCAGATTGAAATAGCATACTTTCATTGGTTGTTAAGGTACGCATGTGGTGACTTGTATGAAGGCTGTTTCAAGGATGGTGTTCCAAGTGGTCATGGTGTTCATAAGCAGGGACATTTCATGGCATCAGTAGCATCTGTTTACATTGGAGAATGGGTCTCAGGCGTGAAGCAAGGATATGGAGTCATGGATGACATTGTAACAGGTTAGCTTTATATTTTTTATTTACTGCAAAATACATTTCTCAATATTGAGAATGTTCATATGTCTCATTCTTATGAAAAGTTATTGGATGCTTGTCATTGTCATTAGATTTAGAGGTAACAATGTGTATTATGAAAAGCTCTAAATTAGCAGTACTTCCAAGATGGAGATAAGCAAAAATTGAGGACAGGAAATCATTCACTTTCAGATGATTGATGGGTGGCATGTAGGTGCACCCTGCATGTGCGCACACATTTTACTTACAGCTTATGAGGTGATTTCCAAACTGATGCATATCTGCAGTGACTGTCTGTGGGTGGTATGCAAGGCAGTGACAAGCCTGCCTAAAATTTTAAGCTATCAGGTAGCCTCTGTTGCTAAGTGGTCCATGTGTGTGACTTGACCAGGGGGCACTCAGCCTTTTGAGGCCAATTGAGAAACTGCTTTAATGAAAAGTAGTAATTCCATGCTCTGAGAAGCTGACAAAGGCCAGGAAAGCAATGTGCTGACCCAAGCACCTCAGTACCACATTCAAACGATGCCATAGAGTAAAGAATGATACAGCGGCCATTCCAAGCCACTTGGCACTCTGGGTCTTGGTCATGAATTACTTACAAGCTCCCTGTTGAAAAAGTCATTGAAGTGTCAAAAGAGCAATTGTTTCAACTTAGATTTTGTGACAAACCAATGAGATGGTTATGCAACTGTGTTCGCAAGCAACATTTTGTCTCTTGTGTAGACTCATAAATTTAAATTTCTTTGCATTCACTACAGCATATTGAGCAACACATCTTTCTTCTGTTCTTATGTTAAACTGTGACTGTGACAATGTCTTCCCACATTTACCATCCTTCTTAGAACTGTTTCCTTTATTAGGCAGAGTCAACCTAGTTTCTTGCCTCCACATGACACAATTGAGAGTATGGTTCAGCAATATTCAGGTTCATGTGCAGGAAACTCTACTGCGGCTGTTCATAAGGCCACCTGTTTTCACATCTGTAATCTTTTCTTAAGTATTGTTTGATCTTTTGCTCACAGTAAATGTTCACACTGCTGCAGACAGCTTTAGCAACCAAACAATTATTCAAGTTTGTGAATACAATCTGTGAGATAGGAAACATACTGTCAGACTTTTGTAAGAATATCTCCAGTGCAACTTCAAAGATAGCAAAGGCAAATAAATGTGAGGACTATTACACCTTCCTCTTGACAGCTCTTGCATCAAAGTTCTCGACCTGAACAATATGCAGAAGAATCGAAACTAGACTTCAGGATCTATTAGATGACAATCTGTTTACCTTCAAGAAACATAAAAGGCACTTACAAAAATCAAGACACTTTCGTAGGATTTGTCAAATTGAGAAAAGTATTCTATGTTATAAAGTGGTGGGAAATGTTTGGAATTCTCAGAAAAATCAGTGCATTCCATAGGGCAGTGATTCTCAACCTGTGGAGCATACTGCCTCTGTAGGGGAGGGGGGGGGGGGGGTGATAATGCTAAATGAGGGGTGCAAACTTTTTGAAGAGAAAAAAAAAAGAGTTCAAAAATTGAGTAGTTTATCAAAAGGAAAGCAAAGCAAAATGCATTCTGTGATAATAAAAAAAATAAAATTAACATTTACACTGATATAATGCTCATTTAAATAGGACTTGATCAGTACTGCACAGTGGATTTAATAATTAACTTTTCAATACTTAATTTTCCTGTGCATCCTGCACTTCCCTAGGGTAATTGAGCAACTTTTCATATGGTACCTGTAAGACAGATAGCAATAGAGGGCCATCCATTCTGGGTTTTTAAATGTAATGGATTTGTATTGCAAAATAGTAATAAATTTACTTATTATCAATAATCTATAAGGTTTGTAGCTTTAGCATCAAAGTACTCAAAGTACCTTATATAAGGGTGAGTCTGGAGGAAAGGTATGTGCTTTGAGGGATAATAGTGTTAGTGATTCTGAACAAAAACCTTCATATGGACGTATGCTCTATTACGAATGGTTTCCAAGGTAGAACACATTTAATATTACTCTTGTACATTTTTCTTGAATAACTCGAAAACCGCACCCTCCAGTGAAATCATGTTGCAGTACAAAATTAAACTATATTAAATTTCCTACAAAAAAGTTCCTATTCATTTTTTTTTCTCAAGGACTTGATAAGCCACAAGTGTTCCATATCAAACTGTTTGTCTCAACTTGATACGTCAATAAGCTACCTCAAATTTGCCTACAAAAATTAAGTAAGCTACAGCGTACGCATGTCGAGTAGGTTTTTCATCATTCTCATGCTCTCTTTGCACAAACCATAAGTTCTAGAGGAGAAAATGAATAGGACCTTTTTTGTAGGAAATTTAATATAGGTTAATTTTGTACTGCGGCACATTTTTGCTGGAGGTTGCAGTTTTCGAGTTATTCAAGAAAAACGTACAAAAGTGATACTAAATGTGTTCTGTCTCAGAAACCATTCAGAATCGAGCATACGTTCATATGAAGTTTTTTGTTCAGAATGACTAATACTATCACCCCTAAAAGCATATACCTTTTCTCCTGACTCACCCTGTATATTGCTTTCATATGATTGGGGGGTGGGGGGAGGGGGGAGGGGGGGAATGTTGAGAAATGCTGCTACAGGAAAAGACAGGCAACATACAACATGTACAACTGAGAGTAAAAGTGTGAAAGACCGATAAATATGTGGCCAGATTAGGAAGAGCACAAGGGAGAGATACAGCCTTTCTCCCCTATTATTCAATCTTCACATCAAAGAGACAGTGAAGGAAATGAAAGAAAGATTCTCTGATAGTGTTGCTGTCCTCTAGTGTCAGTAATAAGATTTGGGACACACTCGACACAAAAACTGGTTGCTGTGTAGTGGAAGAAATGAAGGAATTCTTTTATCTGTGAAACAAAATAACACATGACAAATGAAGCGAGATGGATATCTAGAGCAGACTGCCCAAGGAATGGGGAGCTCAGGGCAGCTGAAACCCAATTTCAGGTACCCAGGAGATAAAATTGTGAAATGGATGCTGCCCAGGGTTTGGTTGACATGGGCAGTGGTGCGTAGACAGCAACCAAATGTGAGCAGCATTGCGGCACATGGAGGTGGGCCCGGTGGTTCAGTGCTGCACCAGTGTGAGACGTGAAAGTAATGGCAGTCATGGAGGAGTTCCAGTAGCGGTGGTGCTGGTGTTGGTGCTGGAAGCAGTGGGAGCATGGGGTTTGACCAGCGTGATGTCAGGAATATGGCAGATGTGGTGTCAATGGGTGCTGATAGATCAGTGGACAGCGGCAGCTGGCTGTGAGAGTGGCGGGGAAGAGCTTGCGCAGAATGTGTGAAAAGTTAGGGTACGAGCTCAAGAGGTGCATGACAGCATGCAGAAATGTAGGATGTAGGCTAAGAAGCTACGAACAAGTTGCTAAATACTGTAACACAAACTTGCATTTCACAGGCATTGAATAACACAAAAACATTACCTATAAAAAAAAATCCGTGGATTGCATACCCATTGACAACTGATACAGAAGAACATAACAATCACATAACTATTGCACAATAACTCTTAAAGCTTAGTGCAAATTGCTTGAATATACAGAACTGAACCACTGATTAACACAATAAAATGATCCCAACAAATGAAGCATGCCATGTCCATGTAGGGGAATGGCAACACTGTCAAAGATAATGGAGAAGGCCAGGCACAGTTAGAGCTTGCGGCAAAATTTGCATGAAGGCACAACCCGAGGCCTGGGAGAACATATGACTAGATCGGTGTCGTAAGCAGAAATGGCTCGACCGGCCACCAGAATGACTGCAGAGGTGTCGGTGTTTTCGTCGTCGTCATCACTGTCGAGAGGGTCAGCCATTATAGGGTCAACGACGACAACACTGATGAGAGCTGATGTCTGCATCAGTAGTGTGGTCAGCTACAGGGCCAGTGATGATTGGACTGATGAGGGTGCTCACCATATCGGCAACAGGAGTGGTGAGGACAGGAGTGCTGGCCGTGATATGGGACAGGAGTGCTGGCCGTGATATGGGACAGGAGTGCTGGCCGTGATATGGGACAGGAGTGCTGGCCGTGATATGGGACAGGAGTGCTGGCCGTGATATGGGACAGGAGTGCTGGCCGTGATATGGGACAGGAGTGCTGGCCGTGATATGGGACAGGAGTGCTGGCCGTGATATGGGACAGGAGTGCTGGCCGTGATATGGGACAGGAGTGCTGGCCGTGATATGGGACAGGAGTGCTGGCCGTGATATGGGACAGGAGTGCTGGCCGTGATATGGGACAGGAGTGCTGGCCGTGATATGGGACAGGAGTGCTGGCCGTGATATGGGACAGGAGTGCTGGCCGTGATATGGGACAGGAGTGCTGGCCGTGATATGGGACAGGAGTGCTGGCCGTGATATGGGACAGGAGTGCTGGCCGTGATATAGCCACTGATGATAAGATGGACAAAAAGACTGATGATGTCAGTTACGGAGTTCGTGATGACAGGAGGGCTGGCGGCAGCTGGACTGATAAGACAATTGGTGTCGTGACAGGACGACTGGTGCCTACAGGTTCAAAATGTTCAAATGTGGCCGGCCTGTGTGGCCGTACGGTTCTAGGCGCTTCAGTCTGGAACCGCGTGATCGCTACGGTCGCAGGTTCGAATCCTGCCTCGAGCATGGATGTGTATGATGTCCTTAGCTTAGTTAGGTTTAAGTAGTTCTAAGTTCCAGGGGACTGATGACCACAGATGTTAAGGCCCATAGTGCTCAGAGCCATTTGAACCATTTATTTGTTCAAATGTGTGTGAATTCCCAAGGGACCAAACTGCTTAGGCCATCGGTCCCTAGACTTACACACTACTTAAACTAACTTACGGTAAGAACAACACACAAACACACACACCCCGGCTGGGTGGCCGAGCGGTTCTAGGCGCTACAGTCTGGAACCGCGCGACCGCTACGGTCGAAGGTTCGAATCCTGCCTCGGGCATGGATGTGTGTCATGTCCTTAGGTTAGTTAGGTTTAAGTAGTTCTAAGTTCTAGGCGACTGATGACCTCCCATAATGCTCAGAGCCATTTGATTTTGAACAAACACACACCCATGCCCGAGGGAGGACTCAAACCTCCGGTAGGATGCGCCATGCAGTCCGTGACATGATGCCTCAAACAACGCGACCACTCCACACAGCTGACTACAGGACTAATATCAACAGGAGGGATGCCCATGACAGGGCCAGCATCAACAGGAGCGACATTGAGAGGGTCGGCAACTGATGACGGTACATGCAAGGGTTGGGCTGAGAAAAGGGGGACTTCACATGTAGAACTCTGTAAGCAAGAAACTGACTGCTGCATAGCATGACAGCGTTGCAAACAACCAATCTGAAGGTGGCCCAGCTTGCCACACACAAAATTCGTGGAAGCCCAGTCTGTACACTGTTCGTGAGCATGTTCACTCGAACACTGTGGGAAAGACCATCTTCCAGTAACCACAAAATCTATACACACTAAGGATGGTTAAAAACAATTGTCACTACAAAAATATCCATCTAATCATTCCTCCAATAAGTCGTAGTCTGTGTCCTGCAGATGAAAGACTTGGTAAAACTAACTACACAAACAGAATAGTTATGTACTTAACTCTTGGAATAAAGTGAGCACTATGCTGTGTAGCTTCTATTCTATATGCCAGAAGGTGCATCTTCAACTGTTGCTTGACAATGTGTAGCCCAGTCCTTTCTGTGACAAACTCCCGAAAAGTTGGCACAAATGCTGGATAGACTTGCCAGACGTGGCTTTTGAAGCCAAAAAGTGAGTGAGTTGTGTTATGCCTTGTAGCTGTGTTTTTTATTTACTGCCCGTGTAATTTAATGGTTTGAGTCAAGGACAGCACCGGTGATGGGACAGCTGTGATAATTTAATAGGATACTCAAACTGTAAACAAAAATGTACTGCCAGTCTTGGAACTTGAACTGAGAGGTAAGTTTGAAAAAGCCACTAAATCACCACTGAAAATAATACAGACCTTTGTCATCAGTTAAGAGAATTACTTTTGCAGCAACACATAAATGGGACTGCCAGAAAATAGAAGTACCAAGAAACATGTGTCTGGAACTTGCATTGACTGAAACATAGCCACAATTTGCAGAATGAACTTCAAACAAACACTTGCCTGAACTGACAACCAAAACCATTGCTTACAAACTGTGACAACATAATATGCATGAATAAGCTGCCCTGGCAAATCAGACTAACATGCAAGCAAAAATCCATTTGCTTGAAAACAACTCGAACAAGTGGGAAAGAACAGAATGCTGCTACAGCAAACAAATTAACACACAGCAAGAAACACAAAAACACTTTGTCACAGCTGTGTACAACAATTTCAAAGAGTCTGCAGGGAAGAGTACTTCAAAATGCACTTTAACTCACACAAGAAACAGCAGTATAGAAATGGTGCAGTATAGGGTGGAGCGTCCTGACGGGTCTCAGCGATTTCCAATTGATGAGTTGCATTTGTAGCTGGTGCCTGACCCACAACTGAATGAGCAATTGACTCATTGGTGGAGGCCATGCTTGGCTTTAAATAAATAAACCCGTGACATCCGGACGATACTTGCTTTCCCAGTACCAGTGCTGCCGGTTTCTTGGTGTGTGCACTGCTCAGAAACATGGCTGGTGCTCACCGTACAACTGATATACGACAATAATAATAATTTTGGGTCGTTTTGGAATAATAATAATAATAATAATAATGGTTTGTGATGAGGGCCTCACGTCGAGTAGACCGCTCCCCTGGTGCAAGTCTTTCGATTTGACACCACTTCGGAACCTTGTGTGTCAATGGGGATGAAATGATGATGATTAGGACAACACAACACCCAGTCCCTGAGCGGAGAAAATCTCCGACCTAGCTGGGGATCGAGCTCGGGCCCTTAGGATTGACAGTCCATCGTGTTGACCACTCAGCTACGGGGGGTGGGCTTTTAAAGAATTAAACTCTTATGTCTGGAACAGCTTCATACATGTGATTACTTAAAAAATGACTTGTTGTTGTTGTTATCATCATCTTCTTCTTCTTCAGTCCAGAGACTGGTTTGGTGCAGCTCTCCTTGCTACCCTATCCTGTGCAAGTCTCTTCACCTCCGAATAACTAATGCAACCTACATCCTTCTGAATCTGCTTATCATATTCATTTCTTGGTCTCCCTCTATGATTTTTACCCTACACACTTCCCACCAGTACTAAATTGGTGATTCCTTGATGCCTCAGAACATGTCCTTTTAGTCATGTTGTGCCACAAATTCATCTTCTCCCCAATTCTATTCAGTACCTCCTAATTAGTTATGTGATCTAACCATCTGATCTTCAGCATTCGTCTGTAGAACCACATTTTGAAAGCTTCTAATCTCTTCTTGTCTAAACTATTTATCGTCCATGTTTTACTTCCATACATGGCTACACTCCATACAAATACTTTCAGAAAAGACTTCCTGACACTTAAATCTGTTCTTGATGTTAACAAATTTCTCTTCTTCAGAAGCACTTTCCTTGCCATTGCCAGTCTACATTTTATATCCTCTCTACTTCGACCATCATCAGATATTTTGCTCCCCAAATTGTAAACTCATTTCCTACTTTAAGTGCCTCATTTCCTAATCTAATTCCCTCAGCATCACCTGATTTAATTGGACTACATTTAATTATCTTCATTTTTTTTGTTGCTCAATATACAGATTGAATAACATTTGGGATATGACACAGCACTGTCTCACTCCCTTCTCAACCACTGCTTCCCTTTCATGCCCCTCGTCTCTTGTAACTGCCATCTGGTTCCTGTACAAATTGTAAATAGCCATTTGCTCCCTGTATTTTACACCAGCCACCTTTAGAATTTGAAAGGGTGTGTTCCAGTCAACATATTGAAAAGCTTTCTCTAAGTTTACAAATGCTAGAAATTTAGGTTTGTGTTTCCTTAATCAATCTTCTAAGATAAGCCATAGGGTCATTATTGCCTCATGTGTTCCAACATTTCTATGGAATCTAAACTGATCTTCCCTAAAGTTGGCTTCTACCAGTTTTACCATTCATTTGTAAAGAATATTCTTGAAGTCTGAATGTATTTCGCCTGTCTCATACTTCTTGCTCACCAGATGGTAGAGTTTTGTCATGCCTGGCTCTCCCAAGGCTAATTGTAGTTCTAATGGAATGTTGTCTACTCCTGGAGTCTCGTTTCATTTTTTCTCAATGCTCAGTCAAATTATTCATGTGGTATCATATCTCCCATTTCATTTTCATCTACACCCTCTTCCATTTCCATAATATTGCCGTCAAGTACTTCGCCCTTGTATAGACCCTCTGTATACCCCTTCCACCTATCTGCCTTCCCTTCTTCCCTTAGGACTGGTTTTCCAACTGCACTCTTGATATTCATACAAGTGGTTCTCTTTTCTCCAAAGGTCTCTTTAATTTTCATGTAGGCAATATCTATCTTATCCCTAGTGACATATGATTCTAAATCCTTACATCTGTCCTCCAGCCATCCCTGCTTAGCCATTTTGCAGTTCCTGTCGATCACATTTTTTATACATTTGTGTAACTTTTCGCCTGTGTCATTTGCTGCATTTTTATATTTTCTCTTTTCGTCAGTCAAATTCAACATCTCTTCTGTTATCTAAGGATTTCTACTAGCCCTCTTCTTTTCACCTACTTGATTCTCTGCTGCCTTCACTATTTCATCTCTCGAAACTACTCATTATTCTTCTACAGTATTTCTTTCCCCTGTTCTTTTCAACTGTTTCCTAATGTTCTCTCTGAAACGCTCTGCAACCTGTGGTTCTTTCAGTTTATCTAGGTCCCACCTCCTTAAATTCTTACCTTTTCACAGTGTCTTCAGTTATAATCTACAGTTCACAACCAATAAATTGTGGTCAGAGTCCACATCTGCCCCTGGAAATGTTTTATAATTTAAGACCTGGTTCTTAAATCTCTGTCTTACCATTATGTAATCTGTCTGAAACCTTCCAATGTCGCCAGGATTTTTCCATGTGTACAACCTTCTTTCATGATTCTTAAACCAAGTTAGGTATGATTAAGTTACATTCTGTGCAAAATGCTACCAGGCGGCTTCCTCTTTCATTCCTTATCCCCAGTCCGTATTCGCCTAGTACTTTTCCTTCTCTTCCTTTTCCTACTGTTGAATTCCAGTTCCCCATGATTATTAATTTTTCATTTCCCTTAACCATCTGAATAATTTATTTTATTGCATCATACATTTCTTCAATCTCTTCATCATTTGCAGAGCTAGTTGGCATATAAACTTGTACTAATGTGGTAGGCCTAGGCTTTGTATCCATCTTGGCTACAGTAATGCTTTCACTATGCTGTTCATAGTAGCTTATCTGCAATCCTGTTTCTTTTTTTATTCGTTATTAAACCTACTTTTGCATTACTGTTATTTGACTTTGTATAACACTTTATTCACGTGACCAGACTTGCTCCTTCTGGCACCGAACTTCACTAATTCCCACTATATCTATCTTCAACCTATCCATTTCCCTTTTTAAATTTTCTAACATACCTGCCCAATTAAGGGATCTGACATTCCACTCTGTGATCCATAGAATTCCAGTTTTGTTTCTCCTGATAACAATGTCCTCATGAGTAGTCCCCACCCGGAGACCTGAATGGGGGACTATTTTACGTCCGGAATATTTTACCCAAGAGAATGCCATCCTCACTTAACCATACAGTAAAGCTGCATGCCGTCGGAAAAAATTATGGCTGTAGTTTCCCCTTGCTTTCAGCTGTTCACAGTACTACCACAGCAAGGCCATTTTGGTTGATCGTACAAGGCCAGATCAGTCAATCATCCAGACTATTACCCCTGTAACTACTGAAAAGGCTGTTGCCCCTCTTCAGGAACCACACGTTTGTTTGGCCTCTCAGCTATGCATCTACGGTACAGCTATCTGTATCACTGAGGCACGCAAGTCTTTCCACCAATGGCAAGGTCCATGGTTCATGAGTTATTGTGTTAAATATTTCGCATTAATCATGTAAAATATGGTTAAAGGTGTAGAAACCTAATGATGTTAGTATTCTTAGTTTCAGATTATTCACCCATAAAAAAAGTAAAAGCAAAACTGATAAGCCTAAACTGTGTGCTATACAATCTGTAATTTTATATGTATCTTCAGTGAGGTAAGTGGATACCATCTGCAATATGTGTTCCGAATGGAGTCAGTAATAAAGAAACAATAAATTAAAATGTCATCCCTGAAGCAGTTGGTTTACTACACGAACAGCAAAAATGTAGTAGATGATAAACTTTCTTTCCATTAATTATTTTGTGGGAGTTGGGGGTTTGTAAGTGCTCTCATTCTCAAATACTTGACGAATATAGTCTGAGTAAATTGCACACAGTGAGTTGCACTGCCTGAAGATATATATGCAACTTTTAATTTGAATACCTTTCTTAATACATTCACACTTTCACATGAGGTTCTACTTTTTAGTAAGTTGATTATGACATCATTGTAAATGTTTAAAAGTCAGTCAGTAATTATGTGAAATACTGAAAATCATATTTTTGTTACCCCAAGTAGGCACAGGATAGAATATCCACATCTAAGACAGGTGACCGTTTCAGCCTTGTAATAATATATAATATATAATGCACAAAAATGTAAATAATTTTTGCCATAATGATAAACAATAGCAGAGAAACACACACACACACACACACACACACACACACACACACACACACACAGTGTGTGCACATCTTCATGTCCATAATTTCACTCTCACAGTTATTTTTACTCCTCACTACACTCACTTCAACAACTTTCTGGGTGCCCAACAGCCTGAAACAATAAAAACAGCAGCAGCAGAAACATTGTTTGTGGGAAGACAAAGTAAAACACAACATACACAGTCTGGAACAGTGACAGACCTTTGTGGCCATGAGTAATTTGTGTATTCCCTTGAATAATTTGTGTATTCCCTCAATGCTATAGAAACTATTAAATATTAGCATCTTTTCCAGCTCTTTCTTAAATGTATGTAACTTTTTTATGTTCCTTATTTCTGCAGACTATGCCCTGGATGTTATTTTAGGTTTATATACAACCTAGCGAGGTGGCGCAATGTTAAGCACACTGGACTCACGTTCAGGAGGATATTGGTGCATTGATGTACCTGGCTGTCGAGATATGTATTTTTTGTTGTTCCCTTAAATTACTCAAGGCAAAGGCCTGTATGGTTCCTTTGAAAGAGCACAGTGATTTCCATCCCCATCCTTGAAATATTCTGAGCTTGTACTCCATCTTTAATGACCTCTGTGTCAATCGGACATTAAGCTCTAATCTTACTTTTTTCCTGGTATAAGGCCTTTCTACAATTTTGTCTGAAAATAATTCCTGCTTCTCACTTCTCGGTTATAAATTTATCTGTGTAATGTTGAAAACACTCAATTGATTGATGGTCTGGGACCCTTATCAATGTGAATTAATAAAAGATATACAGATCTGACAGTGAGAGGCACGTTTTCTCACTGGATCATTTAGTAAGTGCAAGAATGTTACAGAGATCCTCAATAAATTCCAGTGGCAGATTCTACAAGAGAGGTACTGTGCATCATAGTGAAGTTTACTATTGAAATTCCGTTGTATGTTCCAAGAAGAGCTGGGCAACGTATTATTTCCTTCTACAGACATCTCACGACATGATCACAAATAGAAAATTCAATTAGAGCTCGTATGGATGCTCATCAAACCACACATGATTCACAAACAGAGCAAGACAGGTGACAAGAGGGTAATGATACCTGAAATACCTTCCACCACACACTATAAGATAAGGTTACTTATGGAGAATATGTGTAGATGTAGACGTATGTGATTTAAGGGCATGCGCATGCATATATATGAAATGCTGGAAGTGTCTTAAATTCTTTAAAAGTATTCTTGCACGTTAATATATTGGTAATGCTTTTCATTATCCTTATGCTGATTTTTTAAATGTAAAATGATGTTGTTGTTGTTGTTGTTGTTGTTGTTGTGGTCTTCAGTCCTGAGACTGGTTTGATTCAGCTCTCCATGCTACTCTATCCTGTGCAAGCTTCTGCATCTCCCAGTACCTACTGCAGCCTACATCCTTCTGAATCTGCTTAGTGTATTCGTCTCTTGGTCTCCCTCTACGATTTTTATCCTCCTCGCTGCCCTGCAGTTCTAAATTGGTGATCCCTTGATGTCTCAGAATATGTCCTACCAACCGATCCCTTCTTCTAGTCAAGTTGTGCTACAAACTCCTCTATTCTATTCAATACCTCTTCAGCATTCTTCTGTAACACCACATTTAAAAAGCTTCTATTCTCTTCTTGTCTAAACTATTTATCGTCCATGTTTCACTTCCATACGTGGCTACACTCCATACATATTTTATAAACTTAACATTTCCCCAGAATGTTGCATGATACCATAATGGGCAGTGCACATTTGCACAGTAAACACACAGTGCTGATTCAGTGCTATAGTAGTCCTTGAACATTCTTAAGACATAATAATATTTCTTCAGCATTTTGTTCAATAGCTCAACATGCTTGTCCAATCTTAAATGATCATCTAACCATGCTCCTAGAACATTTGTGTAAGGTGTTTGTTTACTCCCATAGTCTGCTAATTCTAGAATTATATTGCTTTTTGGCTCTTGTTCTTGTGTATCAAAAGCTGATACGTAACCATTTTCTTCTCATTAATCACAATGAAATTGTCTCTGAACCATCTCTCTGCTTCCTGCAGAGCCACAGAGACTTTATGCTGTAAATCAGCTGTATTATGCCCTTTAATAAAAACACTACTATAATCTGCGAACAACACTGCTTCTGCTGCTGCTGACAAGTGCTAGGGTAAATCATTTATCAAAATCAAGGGTAAAAGTGTGCCCAATGCAGAGCCTGCAGTAATGAATATGTCTGGAGGGCCCATCCTTACACCTTGCTATTGCAAACAGATGTTACACCATGACAGTCACAAATTTGAATACAGCAAACAGACATGTCAATAACTGGATGGACATTTCATAATTTTGTGAAGAGAAAATATAGAGCACCACAAGGGAGATTTGCATACTGAACTCCCCCTTCACAGACACAATGGCTTTACAAATATGTTTGATGTTGCACATTTTGAGCTTTGGCCATTCACTGTTTCTATTTTGCTTCCTCTTCCCCAGTTTAGTACACCTTCCTGTTTTCATGCTTGATTTGTGTCCAGTTTTTGAGGGGCAATGACTGGCCCAGCTGACCAATAAATCTGAGGGGGTGGGGTGCTTTGGGAAGTTACCCTCATAGATATTGCTGATGCATGACTGATCATTATGTAAATACAACAAAGTGCACAGTAGTGTTGCAAGCTAAAATGCCATCATATCCAAGCCACCACCTATATTGTATGGTCTACCCTGTCCACAATGATCCCAGCCTGCCCACTGTTACTACTTTGTGCGTCTTTGTCAATTCATTTTCTTTATTTAGAGCCCCTGGGACCTAGGGCTTAGGTCTTCTGCCATCATTTACATCCAGTATCAGATTTGAAGATACTGGTGACTTGGAACTCTGTACCTAGTGTTTCCTGGAACTGTGGCCTACACCTCATTGATGGTTACTACCAGTAGTTCTTCCTCCTCCTCCTCCTCCTCCTCACTAGCTGTCTCTAACTTCAGTTTCCTAATTACAGCTGAAATTTGCATGTTTTCTATCTAATTCTACACTGGCAGCTTGTGAAAGCTCAGGGTGCATTCTCTTTTTCCTGAATTGATTCCAACCTCCTGCCCCTCCTAATACTACATAGTTCACTTCTCATATCTTTCAGCTATGTGTGAAGGCCAAAGATTGATCTTCCTTGTTCCTCTATCAATATGTTCGCTCTCTGTGTGATGCAGTGCCAGAACAGAATCCCTCTGATTCCTTACTGATCTCCTCACACCATTCGTAGCAGTGAAACCACTAACTGCACTATTTACAAGAAATCTCATTGCTTACTATTCTACAACAGCTCCCACATTTTCACTCATGGTCAGTTATTTGCTAAAAATTACTGTGCAATGATACCAATGTCAAATTGGATAATTTATGTAAACAAATTGGGAAGAAGATTTTTTTTTTAATGTAAGTTCAAGAAATTTTTGTAAACGAGTGGAAAACAATGTAATACTGTCCAGCACTTTTGTCTTCTGTTAGTTTATATCAATAATTATGGCAGGAAGAATTGATTGCTACTAGATTTTTAGAGTGTTTGCGATTGTGAATTGGGTTAATGCCAATTATTTGCAGTAAAACTTTGTCCTAGAACTCCATCTTCATAGTTTCAGTTTAGATGAAATATTTATTGTATTTTACTCGTAGGAACAGTTTGGTTTTACTATATGTACAAGAACTACAGCAGGATTAGCAGTCAGTCAAGCACTTATCACTATAAAAATAACTGATTTCAGTGCAAGAAATAATCTTGCATGCCACACGGTGAACACCTGGATTTGTAATGCGTCGGTGTGTTTTTTGTGCGTAACAAGCTCCCAAGGGACTTGAGGTAAGAATGCGTACACAAATACATGACCACTACAAAGAAACCTAATGTGAGTTAATCATACGTGGCACCTTCCCATTCCATGACAATTTTCGTTGAAATGGGTATACTGTAAGGAAAGAAGAAATTTTGCATATGCATCAGAGCACTTTGTATTTATTCATCTTGATGTCACATTTTGTTCACTACCTGTTATTTTGGGTGGCAAAATGATTACATTTATGCAGATTTCCTATATGTTGTAAGTCGGTTAATTTTATCAAAGTCATTTATGTGCAGAATTCCAATTGCACCATGTTCATAAATCTCTCTCTCTCTCTCTCTCTCTCTCTCTCTCTCTCTCTCTCTCTCTCTCATTTAATGTGTAAGCACTTGAATTTGTCTTTTTATTACAATTTTATTTACATGGATTGGAAAGTTAATCTTTCATTAACTTCACTTTCTGTCTGTAGTCTGCTGTACCCTTCAGAATCTATCACATTTTTGCTCTTAATACATAAATATTAACCCTTTAACTGCTCTGGCCGTGTTAACGTGCACGCCTTTGTACCTGTCCCTGTGTGCTCTGAACATGTTTACACGTGCCACCAGTCCTTCTACCTGTTACACGTTCAGAGTACCAGGTAAAAGGACAGGTGGTGCGCGTAATCACGTTCAGAGGACACAGGGACAGGTACATAGGTGTGCGCGTTAATACGTCCAGAGCAGTTAAAGGGTTAAGTATATGCTTTTCCAGATTATAGGTAAAAAAAGTCATTCATTATTGTGATCTTTCTGAATTCCATTCTAGGTGAAAAATATCTGGGAACTTGGAACAATAATATGAAACACGGGTGTGGATTGATTGTTACCTTAGATGGTATTTATTATGAAGGTCTTTTCATGCAGGATGTGTTAGTGGTAAGTAGACAATTTCATTACGTTTGTATGATAAAAGTTTTCCTCCTGTGACTATGTTGAGACATTAGGCAACAGAAAATCTTCAGATTTTCTGTACCAATAATTTTATGGTTTCAATAGAATCTTTATTATCTAATCTATGATTAGATCACCGTGGGACTGTGCAACTTAGATGCTGTCCTCTAACAATTATCCATTGCGGTGTGCCTTTTTTTTTTATATATATATTGAGATATTTTAATGAAACTCTTCTTTCAGTTAGTGATTGTGCAAAATGTTGTAAATTATATAAAACTCCATATAAGTCAATTATTGTAATGAGAATGCACATTCCAATGGTGACGAGCAAACTTCTTTTCATGGACGCACTGAGGCATGCAAGTAAGTTGATAAGTCTAGAAAATAGAACCATTAACAGTTAAATGTACCATCATCAAAGAAATAAAAGTGGGACTGCATCAGGCCAGTGAGTATGTTGAGTTACATCTTTGTTCAATGATGCAGTTGAGGACAGTTCGTGAATAGAAAAATATAAGGTACAGAAAATGATCAGTGAATTAATCTCATTCCGGGGGGCTCACCACTCTTTGTTGAGTACATGCTTGGCTACCATGGAGCTCCAGCCTCTGCAGCATCTTTTCCCTTCCGATCTGCATGTCTACCCTCTTGCTATTCTTTTCACCCTCCCTTGGGAACATGTTTGGGATGTTTTTGGGAATGTGTTCTGCATTTTCAGTAGCCTGACATCAGAACAGTCTGTCCACTGTTTCTTCATTTTTTTTTCTTCATTCCCCTTCACCTATCCTTCCTCCACTTGGGCATTTGGTGTTTCTCTTTTTCTTCTTCTTCCTTCCTGTACACTCCTGAGGACCGGCACATGCATCTGATGTGCAACAGGTGACTCGGTAACACGTAATTCCCAACCCTGGGGCGACAGATACGCTTCGCATGTACCCCATGGTGCAGGCAAAGCCCGGTGAGGAGCGATTGCCTTAGCTATTACCTCCCAAAATTGTCAGTTGGCCCCTCTGTCAGGTGTTTGGAAGGTGTGATCTGAAGTGTGAACAATCACCTAAGGCATGTGCACCTGCATCTGAAGGGGTGCCCAGATGGAAGGAGCGTGCCATCGGAGACACTGGAAAGCATGGGGAATTTTCTCGCAGTAAGACAAACATCATCTTCACAGTGTGTGTCTACTAAACATAAATGGAAGGAGGCTAATGATTCAAAGACCCTGACAGTTTGCACCACGGTTCCTCGTGGTAGCATTTACTGAAGACAGTCTGTCCTTTACTATGGTAAATCCATGTATTATTCAGAAAGGCATTGCATTTGCTGGCCCTGTTAAATTCTAACCCCGTTTATGCAGTGGCACTTAGTTTTTGGAGACTACTTCTGATTCTCAAGCATGGCTATCCTGTTTGTGTTGAGGCCCATCTAATGCGGAATTCTTCGCACGGTGTTGTTTACACTAGGCTGCTCAATGGTCTGACCGAGGCAGAAATCCAAACATACCTCTTTGATCTGGGTGTTATTTGAATCTTTCAGATAGTGAAAAAGGTAGATGCATTCTTAGTGCCCACACACACTCTTTTTTCTCGCGTTTGATAGGGTAGTGCTTCCATCAAAGATCAAAGTAGGCCAAGATATTAGCACAGTATGACCATACACTCGGAACCCAATGGGCTGCTACCAGTGTCATTGTTACAACCACACTCGAATGTCCTGTCGACACCTGGCCAAATGTGTAACCTGTGGTAGGGATGATGACAATGGAGATTGCCCGCCTCCTTCTCCCTACTGTATCAATTGCAATGATAATGATGCAGCCTCCTCCTGAGATTGTCCCATGTATCTTGATGAGTGGACCATCCAGGAGATCCGGTTGAAGGAAAAAGTGCCTTACCCGGTCACTCACAAGTTGTTGGCTAGTTGGAAACCCTGTGTTTTACCATCTGGCACTTACAGTACTGTTCTTGCTACATCTTGTTCCATGAAGGACATTTCCATGCGAACATGTGACCACATATTCAGAACCATGATTGTAAAATCGCCCAGTGTCACATTCGCTTCCCTGTCTCCTTCTTCTCCAGCTGTGTAACAGGCAACCAAACTTTTGTGTCACAGTGCGAAATCACCTGCTACAGCCAGCAGGCCAGAAAAGACAGAAGGAATACTGCCACGATGACTTTTTATTCCCCTCAAGCCAACAAATATCAGAATCATCATATGCCCACTGCAAAAGCTCCAAGAAATCAAACAAAGGCAAATGGCCTTCCCCATCACTGACTCGGAGAACCTCTTCAACAGTGTCATCACGTGCTACCCTCACCCAACTGACCTCTGTGTCACCAGTGCGCAAAGCCAACCATTTTTCTGCCCTGGATTCTGCATACCGACAGAGGGAGAATGCCTACACCTCTGTAGATCTCATGGAGCAGGATCCTCCATCCTCTGCACCCTGTAGCAGAGAGTCTTCGTAGACTGGCACAGCAGCCACAAAAGTGATACCCCTTCATTTTTTCCCTCCTTTCCTTTCCCCATCATAACTCACTCCCGTGGAATGTTTACGGCCTTAGATCTAACAATTACGGCTGCTCTTGGAATTGCAGCATCCAGGAAACAAAATTGTGCCGTCATGATCACTTTGACCTTTTGCATTTCTTTCCAGTTCACTTTGACCTTCGTCCCAAGGACAGCATTGCATCTCATGGGAGAGTAATGCTGCTCATCCAGGATGACATTCAGGCAGGCCACAAGATGAGATGCAGGCCCGTGAGGTGACGCAGAGGGCCTCACGGCAACCTGAGTCACGGCGACAATCATCGCAAGTTGGATCGCAGTTTCAATACGCAGTTTTCTGAGGAACTTTGGCTCTGGCAGAGATGGCGACTACTTCTGCTATGTTAATAGATATAAATTCAGAATCAGATTCCAAATCTGAGTTTAAGGTCGGAACGGTGTGTTAACATCGCTTTGATGAAACAAAAAGCAGAAAAAAGTGCGTACATGAAATGAAGACTAAGTCATGGGGAATTCACTTTAACTAAGGAATTTGATGATGAAAAATTCACGAACTATTTTAGATTAAATCGTGATAAATTCCAAGAAGTGCAAGGTCTCATCAAGAATGAAATTGACGGACAGGGATGCAACGCTACAAGGCCGATTACAATTAGCTTTTCCTCCATTTTGAACAACCAACAGCCAGATTCTGTCAGAGACAGCAAAGGACTTGAAAGAGCAGTTGAATGGAATGGACAACATCTTGAAAGGAGGATATAAGATGAACATCAACAAAAGCAAAACGAGGATAATGGAATGTAGTCGAATTAAGTCGGGTGATGATGAGGGAATTAGATTAGGTAATGAGACACTTAAAGTAGTAAAGGAGTTCTGCTGTTTGGGGAGCAAAATAACTGATGAGAGGATATAAAATGTAGACCGGCCATGGCAAGGAAAGCGTTTCTGAAGAAGATAAATTTGTTAACACTGAGTATAGATTTAAGTGTCAGGATGTCGTTTCTGAAACTATTTGTATGGAGTGTAGCCATGTATGGAAGTGAAACATGGACGATAAATAGTTTGGACAAGAAGAGAATAGAAGCTTTCAAAATGTGATGCTACAGAAGAATGCTGAAGATTAGATGGGTAGATCACATAACTAATGAGGAGGTATTGAATTAAATAGAGGAGTTTGTGGCACAACTTGACAAGAAGAAGGGATCGGTTGGTAGGACATGTTCTGAGGCATCAAGGGATCACAAATTTAGCATTGGAGGGCAGTGTGGAGGGTAAAAATCATAGAGGGAGACCAAGAGATGAATACACTAATCAGATTCATAAGGATGTAGGTTGCAGTAAGTACTGGGAGATAAAGAAGCTTTCACAGGATAGAGTAGCATGGAGAGCTGCATCAAACCAGTCTCAAGACTGAAGACCACAACAACAACAACATCAACAACAACAGCCAGAACCACCGTGAGCCTCGCAGTAAACTGCGTACAGGAGACTGCGGTGCGCAGGGTCACCAAGCGCAGGAACTGCATCACGTCACGCTGCGCTCTAACGTGCGCAGGACCATTCAGTTGTGTGGTTCGCAAAAACTCACCGTGAATCACCCTGCATCACCTCACGGACCTCCGTCTCATCTTGCAGCCAGCTTCATAGTCAAATCATTTCTGTGGCTACCCAGCTTCAAGCTGTTACAGTTCTCATTTCTTTCCTCACTTCACCTTTTCCCTTTGTACTGTTTACATCCCTCCATTATTCGCTGTCATGAGGGCAGATTTCCTCCAGTTTATTGGGCAACTCCCACACCCTCCCCCCCCCCCCCCCCCCCTCCCCCCCTTGTGCTCTACCCAGCTCGCCCGTCGTCTCAAGTTATCCATTCTCTCTGACACGTACTCAAGTAATAATTTTCCGTGTGCTATCCATTTGTTCACTCCTACCAAATCTATGTGCACACCCAAATGGCAGCCTTCTAAGGCTGACTGGAGGCTTTTCTCCTCCCTGGCCAACTTCAATAAACAACAAGGTAGACTACCTTATGAGCTTTCTCCTTACCACTGCAGAACATTCCAGTCCTCGAACTTCATCTTTATCATGCCATGTTCCAGGCCCTTGGTGAAGTGCGGTGCACTGCGATGCAGTTTGTGCGCTCTGCATTTTTAACCGTCATTCTACGACAGTGATCTGTATTCCATCCCTCTACCATTGTGTGGGCCAACCTCCAATGGCTCTTTGGAACCAAGGTCCTTTCACATATTTCCAGCAGGACAGTAGCAGATGATGTATTAGTGAACCCTTTCGCTATCTCCAACACCTCCCCTTCTGTCCTCAGAATCGTGAGTGCTGCCTTTAGTATGAGGGTGCTAGATTATGCTCTCACTTCATACCAATCCTCCCACACTTCCCTTCATAAGTACAGTCACTTCTGGGCAGAGGGCACATTTCCTCAGGAGGTATAAGTATGCAGAAGCAATATATTCGATACCTCATCCAGAAACACATCCTCTGGAAACCTGGACAGCAAGCTACACCGCGATGCAGTGCGCCTCTATTGCAGAGTCTGCTACTTGAGTTTGCTAAACATCTCCGTAATGCTAGCACGCTTACCAAATAACCCTGTGACGAAACGCGCCGCTCTTCTTTGGCTCTTCTCTATCTCCTCTGTCATCCTGACCTGGTAGATCCGACACTGATGACCAATACTCAAGTATAGGTTGAATGAGTGTTTTGTAAGCCACCTCCTTTGTTGATGGACTACATTTTCTTAGGACTCTCCCAATGAATCTCAACCTGGCACCCACCTTACCAACAATTAATTTTATATGATCATTCCACTTCAAATCGTTCCATACGCATACCCCCAGATATTTTACAGAAGTAACTGCTACCAGTGTTTGTTCCGCTATCATATAATCATACAATAAAGGATCCTTCTTTCTATGTATTCGCAATACATTACATTTGTCTATGTTAAGGGTCAGTTGCCACTCTCTGCAGCAAGTGCCTATCCGCTGCAGATTTTCCTGCATTTCGCTACAATTTTCTAATGCTGCAACTTCTCTGTATACTACAGCATCATCCACGAAAAGCCGCATGGAACTTCCGACACTGTCTACTGGGTCTTTTATATATATTGTGAAAAGCAATGGTCCCATAACACTCCCCTGTGGCACGCCAGAGGTTACTTTAACGTCTGTAGACGTCTCTCCATTGAGAACACATGCTGTGTTCTGTTTGTTAAAAAATGTTCAATCCAGCTGGTCTGATATTCCGTAGGCTCTTACTTTATCAGGCGACAGTGTGGAACTGTATCGAACACCTTCTGGAAGTCAAGGAAAATGGCATCTACCTTGGAGCCTGTATCTAATATTTTCTGGGTCTCATGAACAAATAAAGCGAGTTGGGTTTCACCTGATCGCTGTTTCCAGAATCCATGTTGACTCCTACAGAGTAGATTCTGGGTTTCCAGAAATGACATGATACGCGAGCAAAAAACATGTTCTAAAATTCCACAACAGATCGATGTCAGAGATATAGGCCTATAGTTTTGCGCATCTGCTTGATGACCCTTCTTAAAAACTGGAACTACCTGTGTTCTTTTTCAATTATTTGGAACCTTCCGTTCCTCTAGAGACTTGCGGTTCAAGGCTGTTAGAAAGGGGGACAAGTTCTTTTGTGTACTCTGTGTAGAATCGAATTGGCATCCCGTCAGATCCAGGAAACTTTCCTCTGTTGAGTGATTTCAGTTGCCTGTCTATTCCTTGGACACTGATTTCGATGTCAGCCATATTTTCATTCGTGCAAGGATTTAGAGAAGGGACTGCAGTGCGGTCTTCCTCTGTGAAACAGCTTTGGAAAAAGATGTTTAGTATTTCAGCTTTAAGCATGTTGTCTTCTATTTCATTGCCATTATCCTCCCAGAATGTCTGTGTCTGCTGTTTCGATCCACTTACTGATTTAATGTAAGACCAGAACTTCCTAGGATTTTCTGTCAAGTTGGTAAATAGAATTTTACTTTCTAATTCGCTGAACACTTCACGTGCAGCCCTCCTTATGCTAACTTTGACATCGTTTAGCTTCTGTTTGTCTGAGAGGTTTTGGCTGTGTTTAAACTTGGAGTGAAGCTCTCTTTGCTTTCGCAGTAGTTTCCTAACTTTGTTGTTGAACCACGGTGGCTTTTTCCCGTCCCTCACAGTTTTACTTGGCACGTACCTGTCTAAAACGCATTTTACGATTGCCTTGAACTTTTTCCTTAAACACTCAACATTGTCCGTGTTGGAACAGAAATTTTCATTTTGATATGTTAGGTAGTCTGAAATCTGCCTCATATTACTCTTGCTAAACCAATAAACCTTTCTCCCTTTTTTTATATTCCTATTTACTTCCATATTCAGGGATGCTGCAACGGCCTTATGATCACTGATTCCCTGTTCTGTGCTTACAGAGTCGAAAAGTTTGGGTCTGTTTGTTATCAGTAGGTCCAAGATGTTATCTCCATGAATGGGCTCTCTGTTTAATTGCTCGAGGTAATTTTCGGATAGTGCACTCAGTATAATGTCACTCGATACTCTGTCCCTACCACCTGTCCTAAACATCTGAGTATCCCAGTCTATATCCGGTAAATTGAAATCTCCACCTAAGACTATAACATTCTGAGGAAATTTATGTGAAATGTATTCCAGATTTTCTCTCAGTTGTTCTGCCACTAATGCTCCTGAGTCGGGAGGTTGATAAAAGGAACCAATTATTAACCTAGCTCGGTTGTTGAGTATAACCTCCACCTATAATAATTCACAGGAACTATCCGCTTCTATTTCACTACAGGATAAACTACTACTAACAGTGACAAACACGCCACCACTGGTTGCGTGCAATCTATCCTTTCTAAACACCGTCTGTGCCATTGTAAAAATTTTGGCAGAATTTATCTCTGGCTTCAGCCAGCTTTCTACTCGGCTCTGTACCAAAGGTCCACAGTCAGTCCTGTCGACGATGCTGCAGATGGTGAGCTCAGCTTTCATCCCGCTAGAAAGGATTTCCACTGATCCATAGCGACATACATCATTCGTGCCGACCTGAACGACCACCTGCAGATGGGTGCACCCTGTACCCTACATGGCATCTTGAAGGACCCTTTCCACATCTGGAATGACTCCTCCCGGTATGCACATAGAGTGCATATTGGTTTTCTTCCCCTCCCTTGCAGCCATATCCCTAAGGGGCCCCATTACGCACCTGATGTTGAAGCTCCCAACTACTAGTAAGCCCACCCTCTGTGACCGCCCGGATCTTGTAGACTGAGGGGCAACCTCTGGAACAGGACAAGCAGCCATGTCCGGCCGAAGATCAGTATCAGTTGGAGACAGAGCCTGAAACCGGTTCGTCAGACGAACTGGAGAGACCTCCGGAATGTCTTTCGCCCCCTGCCACACCTTGAGACGACCTACCACTCTATCACGGGTGAGGGATCAGGCTCAATGTGGGCAGTATCCTGGGCAGCCACAGCTGAAGTCCGATCGGGGGATGTGTGGGACAAGCTGGCCGTCCCCGACAAACGACCATCCAGACGCCCACAGTGATGCCCACTGGCAACAGCCTCAACCTGTGTGACCAAAGCCAACACTGCCTGAAGCTGGGAGCGAAGGGATGCCTACTCAGCCCTCATCCAAACACAGCAGTCGCAGTCCCTATCTATGCCTTTTATTTGTATTTGTATTTATTTATTTATTTATTTATTTATATTAAAAACAAAGATTCCAAGACTTACCAAGCGGGAAAGCGCCGGCAGACAGGCACATGAACAAAACACACAAACACACACACAGAATTACGAGCTTTCGCAACTGGCAGTTGCTTCGTCAGGAAAGAGGGAAGGAGAGGGAAAAATGAAAGGATGTGGGTTTTAAGGGAGAGGGTAAGGAGTCATTCCAATCCCGGGAGCGGAAAGACTTCCCTTAGGGGAAAAAAAGGACAGGTGTACACTCGCACACACACACACACATATCCATCCGCACATACACAGACACAAACACAAGTTTCTTTCTGTTTTATTTACATCGTCATTATTTATTTATTTATTTATATATCCTGTGGATCACATATTGTACAAAGTACACATGATATAGGACAAGTCATTTTTCTTAACAAATATGTAGTTTGGAGAGAAAAAAAATAGGCAATGGACGGCCATTTAAAAAAATGTACACAAAATTGTTCATTGATGAATATAGTAACTACACATACAGAGAATACAAACAATTTACATGGGGAACTAAGAAACATCTAGGCAATGTAGTGCTACTTTAAATTTACACAAATAATCACTGAGATTACAGAATAGTGAAAATGTCAACTGGAAACACAACAGGACAATGTCATTTAAAAACTACATTAAACATGAAATTAACATTGAGATTTGACAGACAATTAAGTTTTAATACTAATAGAATGTGTACTTGTACATTCATAAAGTGAGTTGAAAAATTTTGGGAAGTGAAACTGAAACACAGTTGTATAGTACAAATTAGGTTATTATTTTGCCTACAAAATGTTTTACTCTAATCACAGTATTTTACAAAGGAACTTTATAATTTTTCATTTCCACGAATTCTTGTACTGAATAGAAACAGTGCTTTGTCAGAAATGCCTTTAGTTTATTTTTAAATATTGGATCTGGAGCAGTTTTTATTTGTTCGGGAATTTTATTGTGTAATACGACATCCAGATGAGTTATATATTTTTGGTATGATGATGTCCTTGAAAAAATTTGATGGTTATTAGATTGCCCTCTGGTATAATGAGTGTGTATATCATTGTTTTGGATTAATTTTCCTGTTCTTGAGAGGTATTCCCTGGTGAATAGGATTGTTTCTTGAATGAATAGGGATGGGATGCTTAGAACATTAAGTTTTATAAATTGACATTTACAGGATTCCAGCTTTTTGAAGCCACAGATTATCCTCAGTGCTCTTTTCTGTAGTTTAAATATATTTATGCTGTGAGTTGAATTTCCCCAAAAGATGATTCCATAGCGGAGCAATGAGCGGAACTGCGCATGGTATACTTGCATTAGTGTGGATTTACTTGTAGTAGATTTTAGTATTCTCGGTCCATAGCACGATGATGAGAGTTTCTTTGATAAGTTGTTTATATGTGTGTCCCATTTTAAATTTTGTTGGACCCATAGACCCAAAAATTTTTGTTGCATTTAAATTTTCAATTTTATCATTATTTAACTTTACTTCGATAGATTTTTGACTGGATGTGGGAATTAGATGGAAGTTGATACATACAGTTTTCCCACTATTAACAATTAGGCCATTTTTGTTAAACCACTCAGAAAGTTTTTTCATAGAGTTATCAGATATTGTCTGAAGGGATTCAGGGCTAGATCCAGTCAACACTATGCTTGTATCATCAGCAAACAGGGTAGTTTTTTGTGGGCTCATACGTTCAACAAGATCATCTATGTAAATGAGGAATACTGTTGTGCAAAGAACATCTGAACTAATCTACAGAGAGCACAAACAGTTCGACACAAAATTTAAACGGTTATTAAAATACAAGACTGCCTAGTACACACAGTAATGCTGCTACTTGCGCACTGCTGACACACTGCTTGGTGACAGAAGGCTAACTCTACTGTCAGTAACATACAAAGACTATGTGAAAAAAATAAACAAAGCAGACGACTACGCAACTTTACAAGTCACAGATATTAAAATGCAAATCTGCCCCTCCTAATTACGAAACTACTCAATAATTGTTGGATTTAACTAAACAAGTGTGCTAAGAACACTTAAACAAATTTTCAACTTGACTACTACACTTATATGAACGCTAAATAAGCCACTTGCTCCAACTTGCGCACTGCTGACACACTGCTCGGCGGCTTGGTCTCTTTCCTTCCGGTTTCATCTCGTGTATCCTCCTAGATATCTTCTTCTCATCCTGTAATGGTTCCAGCTTCATTAACTCTCTGATCCTTTCATTTCTTAACCTTGCTATCTTTGTCACTCCAGTACTGTTTCTCAAGAATTTCATCTCACTACCTTGTACTTTGCGTTTCTCTCTTCCTTTCGTAACCCAGGTTTCTGATGCGTATGCCAGGATCAGGACACAGTGTGACTGGTATGTAACCTTTTTACTGATTTGAGTTACACCCTTGCTCCATATCAGGCTTCTGACACTCTTCTGAAATGCTTCTGCTTTTCTACCCCACTCATTTATTTCTCTTGTCATTTTTTCTATCTTCCTGTTTCAGGCTTCCTAGGTACTTGAAACTCTCCACTCTCCTCAATCATTCCCCACCAATTGTCATTCCAGTTGTTCCTATCTCCTTTCTTGTTGTGATAACCATCTTACTCTTACTTATACTAAATTTCATCCCATATTCTTGTACTGTTTCTTTCCCATACGTTCAGCTACTCTTGTACTTCCTCCTCCATATTCCCCCAAATCATCAGATCATCTGCAAACACCATAGCTTTCATCTTCCTTTCACCAATTACTTGTGCTGTTGTACTCATTATATCATCCATCACTACAATGAAGAGTAACGGTGAAAGTGCACTTCCCTGCCTCAAACCATTCTTCTGTTCAACCCAAGCTGATCTCTCTCCTCCCACTTTCACACAGCTCACACTTCCATGGTACATTTCCCTTATCCTCCAAATAATCTGCTTTTGCTACTCCTCTGTTCTCCAGGGTTTTCCACACTTTGCTTCTATATACACTATCATATGCTTTTTCAATGTCCAGGAAGGTCATTAGTAGATCTATTCCATATTCATAGTGGATTCCTGCAGTTGTCTTACAGCAATAGATCCACTGTCGACCTTCCTGTTCTGAAGCCATGTTGCTCTTCTCTCGTTCTTCCTTCTAATTTTGCCCACATTCGTGCTTCCAAAATTTTCTCAAACATTTTGCACAGTGACTCATCAATGTTATCCCCAGATAGTTGTTGCACTCTTTCCTATTTCCCTTCTTAAAGATCGCGACAATTATGCCCCTCTTTCAGTCTTCTGGGATCCTCTTCGATCTCCACACAATTTTCATTAATCGATTCCTGTGGTAGCTTATTGTAAATGGATGCACGCCTTTCTGCACAAGAGTTAAGGAAGTCCGATCCAAATACAGGTTTGATTTCTGCAGAGTATTAACTGAGAGAAAGCTACTAATTCTTGGGAATATGCTGATATTGTTAACAAGAAATGGCAGTAAGGAATGTATATATTGAGAAGCCAATGTCAAAATACCCAGACTTGTGAACAGGGGTCCACAAGAGGTTCATGAACTTACACCCCTTATTGCCCGATACGCCCTCCTCTGAGCCAAAAATATCCATTTAAAATGGGAAGAGTTACCCCAGAATATTATACCATATGTCATAAGCAATTGAAAATAAGCAAAGTAGACAAATTTTCATGTCGAACAATCATTCACTTCAGATACCGTTTGAATAGTAAAAATGGCAGCATTTAAGTCTTTGAACAAGATCCTGAACATGGGCTTTCCACGACAGTCTACTGTCTATCTGAACACCTAGAAATTTGGACTGTTCAGTTTCACTAATCATATGTCCACTCTGTGAAATTAAAATGTCAGGTTTTGTTGAATTGCATGTTGGAAACTGTAAAAACTGAGTCTTAGTGTGATTTAGTGTTAGTTTATTTTCTACAAACAATGAAATTACGCCATGAACTGCACTATTTGAAACTAAGCCAATTTTACACACAACATCCTTTACTACCAAACTAGTGTCATCAGCAAACAGAAATATTTAAGAGTTACCTTAAAACTAGAGGGCAAATCATTTATATAAATAAGGAACAGGAGTGGCACCAGCACTGATCCTTGGAGTACCCCCCTTGTGACTGTACTCTACTCAGACGCCACATCACAGCCATTCTCAACTCTGTGAATATTGACTTTTTGCTGTCTGTTGTTAAAGTAAGAGGTGAACCAATTGTGAGTTACTCCCTTGTATTCCATAGTGGTCCAACTTCTGCACCAATATGTTGTGATCAACACAATCAAACACCATAGTTAAATCAAAAACAAAAGAAAAGAAAAGAGTGCATAGCATTTGAAACCTTCCATTTAACCCATCCAGTACCTCGCAGAGAAAGGAGAATATAGCATTTCCAGTTGTTAAACGACTTTGAAAGCTGAACTGTGCATTTGATAGCAAATCATGTGATATAAAATGATCAATTATCCTTACATACACAGCCTTTTCAATAACTTTAGCAATCACTGATTGCATAGAAATAGGTCCTAATTTGTCTAGATTATCCTTTTCTCCCTTTTTATAAAGTGGCTTTACTACTGAGTACTTAAATCATTCAGGAAATTGACCATTCCTAAAGGAAAAATTACAAATAGGCTAAATACGGGGCTAACATGTGTAGGATAGCACTTTAATATTCTGCTAGGCACTCCATCATATCCATGGGAGTCTCCCCTTGCCTGTATCACAGAGGAGTATTTCAGACATCAATCTCAGAAAGGCATCTGCCAAGAAAGTTATGTGATTTCCTGTAGAAACTAAATTTTTATTTAATACACCAGCAAAACCCAAAAAATGGTTTTTAAATACTATACATATATCTGATTTATCAGTAACAGAAATATTTTTACTATGAACTGACTTTATATCATCGACCTTGTGTCGCTGATCAGACACTTCCTTCACAACTGACCTTACGGTTTTAATTTTATCCTGTGAATTAGCTTTTCTATTTCCATACCACATACTCTTTGCTTTCCTAATAACATTTTTAAGCATCTTACAATACTGTTTGTAATGGGCTACTGTAGCTTGATTGCGACTACTTCTAACATTTTGATATAATTCGCACTTTGTTATACATGATATCCTTCTCCCACTAGTCAGCCACGCGGTCTGCCTATTACTGCTAGTACCCCGTTTAGGACATTCTAATGGAAAGAACTCTCAAAGAGCATGAGGAAAGTGTTAAGGAAAGCATTATGTTTATAATCTATGTTATCGGCACTATAAACATCCTGCCACTCTTGTTCCTTGACATGGTTTAAAAAAGTCTCTACTGATGTTGGATTAACTATCCTACATAGTTTGTAATTATATATGATATTTGTTTGAGTGCAAAAGCCTTTTAGTGTTAAAATTTGTCCATCATGGTCTGAAAGGCCATCAACCCTTTTACTTACAGATTGCCCATCTAGTAATGAAAAATGAATAAAAATATTGTCTATGGCTGTGCTAATGTGCCCCTGCACTCTAGTTGCAAAAAACACAGCCTGCACCAGATCATATGAATTTAGGAGGTCTACTAACATCATTTTCCTGGCACCATCATATACAAAATTTATATTGAAGTCACCACATATAACTAATTTCTGATGCTTCCTACAAAGTGTATCAAGAACCCTCTCTAGCTTGAGTAGAAATGCTCTGGAGTCAGAGCTAGGGGACCTATGAACAACAACAACAATTAGAATTGTAGTTTCACAAAATTCAACTGTCCCTGCACAACATCCAAATATCTATTCAGTGCAGTGCCATGATATGTGTATGGACACTGTTTTTTATGTACATGGCCACTCCCCCCACCCCACAAGGTGCTCCTTGGAAAACAGCCAGCTAATCTGTATCCTGGTAAAGGAAGCCTCTGAATTGTCAAATTATTTAAGTGGTGCTCCGATATACCAGTAATTTCAGAGTCAACATCTGTAAGCAGTTCACTAACTTTATCTCTAATACCCCTTGTATTTTGATGAAATATGCTAATTCTTTCTGTACTTGAAACATGACATCCTCTGTAGGTGAGCCCTTAGTTACAGAGACTTGCTTTAAGCAGGTATACCTATCAGCTGACTTCAGTCTAAAAAAGGGTGCAGCTCTAACACCAACTACTACAAGAATTTTTTCTTGAGTGATCCCACCACAACCCACTACACTGTCATGTAAAAGTTTTGCCAGCCTCCCCTTCCCATACCTATTGAGGTGCAAGCCATCCCTAGTGAAACCCAATCTACTGATAGACCCAGCTGGCACCACTGAATTGTGATCCATGCCCTCTGCCATCAGCGCCCTTTCCAGTCCCATGTTAACACGCCTAACAGCGGCATTAAGATGAGGCCAATCATGATGCTGAAACAGTTGCATGAAATGCACATTAGTGCCACCAGTTTGAGTAGCTATCTTTACCTGGCCACCACGTACATCGTATTCACTGTCCCTATCAAGTGTGTTCCCTGCTCCACCCATAATCACTATCTAATCTTCCTTCATAAAATTCCTACATTACTCCCCTATGCAGTCAGTCACCTGAGCCAACCCTGCATGAGACTTCCTCCACTATTTCATCTCTCAAAGCTATGTATTCTTTTTCTACTGTATTCCTTTCCCCTATTCTTGTCCATCATTCCCTAATGCTCCCTCTGAAACACTCTACAACCTCTGGTTCTTTCAGTTTATGCAGGTTGCATCTCATTAAATTCCTGCCTTTTTGCATTTTCTTCAGTTTTAATTTATAGTTCATAATCAATAAATTATAGCTAACACTTGGTTCAAGGATCATAAAAGAAGGTTGTATACATGGAAGAATCCTGGAGATACTAAAAGGTATCAGATAGATTATATAATGGTAAGACAGAGATTTAGGAATCAGGTTTTAAATTGTAAGACATTTCCAGGGGCAGATGTGGACTCTGACCACAATCTATTGGTTATGACATGTAGGTTAAAACTGAAGAAACTGCAAAAAGGTGGGAATTTAAGGACATGGGATCTGGATAAGCTCAAAAAACCAGAGGTTGTACAGAGTTTCAAGGAGAGTATAAGGGAACAATTGACAGGACTGGGGGAAAGGAACACAGTAGAAGAAGAATGGGTAGCTCTGAGGGATGGAGTAGTGAAGGCAGCAGAGGATAAAGTAGGTAAAAAGACGAGGACTAGTAGAAATCCTTGGGTAACAGAAGAAATATTGAAATTAATTGATGAAAGGAGAAAATATAAAAATGCAGTAAATGAAGCAGGCAAAAAGGAATACAAACGTCTCAAAAATGAGATCGACAGGAAGTGCAAAATGGCTAAGCAGGGATGGCTAGAGGACAAATGTAAGGATGTAGAAGCTTACCTCACTAGGGGTAAGATAGATACTGCCTACAGGAAAATTAAAGAGACCTTTGGAGAGAAGAGAACCACGTGTATGAATATCAAGAGCTCAGATGGAAACCCAGTTCTAAGCAAAGAATGGAAGGCAGGAAGGTGGAAGGAGTATATAGAAGGTTTATACAAGGGTGATGTACATGAGGACAATATTATGGAAATGGAAGAGGATGTAGATGAAGACGAAATGGGAGGTAAGATACTGCGTGAAGAGTTTGACAGAGCACTGAATGACCTGAGTCGAAACAAGGCCCCCGGAGTAGACAACATTCCATTAGAACTACTGACGGCCTTGGGAGACAAAACTCTACCAGCTGGTGAGCAAGATGTATGAGACAGGCGAAATACCCTCAGACTTCAAGAAGAATATAATAATTCCAATCCCAAAGAAAGCAGGTGTTGGCAGATGTGAAAATTACCGGACTATCAGTTTAATAAGTCACAGCTGCAAAATACTAACGCGAATTCTTTACAGACGAATGGAAAAACTGGTAGATGCGGACCTAGGGGTGGATCAGTTTGGATTCCGTAGAAATGTTGGAACACGTGAGGCATTACTGACCTTATGACTTATCTTAGAAGAAAGATTAAGAAAAGGTAAACCTATGTTTCTAGCATTTGTAGACTTAGAGAAAGCTTTTGACAATGTTGACTGGAATACTCTCTTTCAAATTCTAAAGGTGGCAGGGGTAAAATACAGGGAGCGAAAGGCTCTTTACAATTTATACAGAAACCAGATGGCAGTCATAAGAGTCGAGGGGCATGAAAGGGAAGCAGTGGTTGGGAAAGGAGTGAGACAGGGTTGTAGCCTCTCCCCGCTGTTATTCAATCTGTATATTGAGCAAGCAGTAAAGGAAACAAAAGAAAAATTTGGAGTAGGTATTAAAATTCATGGAGAAGTAGTAAAAACTTTGAGGTTCGCCGATGACATTGTAATTCTGTCAGAGACAGCAAAGGACTTGGAAGAGCAGTTGAACGGAATGGACAGTGTCTTGAAAGGAGGATATAAGATGATCATCAACAAAAGCAAAACGAGGATAATGGAATGTAGTCAAATTAAATCGGGTGATTTAATGTAGACTGGCAATGGCAAGGAAAGCGTTTCTGAAGAAGAGAAATTTGTTAACATTGAGTATTGATTTAAGTGTCAGGAAGTCGTTTCTAAAAGTATTTGTATGGAGTGTAGACATGTATGGAAGTGAAACATCGACGATAAATAGTTGAGACAAGAAGAGAAAAGAAGCTTTTGAAATGTGGTGCTACAGAAGAATACTGAAGATTAGATGGGTAGATCACATAACTACTGAGGAGGTATTGAATAGGATTGGGTAGAAGAGAAGTTTGTGGCACAACTTGACTAGAAGAAGTGATCGGTTGGTAGGACATCAAGGGATCACCAATTTAGTATTGGAGGGCAGCGTGGAGTGTAAATACCGTAGAGGGAGACCAAGAGATGAATACACTAAACAGATTCAGAAGGATGTATGATGCAGTAGGTACTGGGAGATGAAGAAGCTTGCACAGGATAGAGTAGCATGGAGAGCTGCATCAAACCAGTCTCAGGACTGAAGACAACAACAACAATAATCAATAAATTGTGGTCAGAGTCCACATCCACCACTGAAAATGTCTTTCAATTTAAAACTTGGTTCTGAAATCTCTGTCTTACTCTTATATAATAAATCTGAAACTTTCCAGTTTCTCCAGGTATCTTCAACATATACAGTCTTCTTTCATGATCCCCAAATCAAGCGTTGACTTCGTAGCAGCTGAGGAGAGCTCTGCCTACCATCCTCCAAGGAAGCAATGGGTCTGAAAATGGTTATGTAAAAATAACTGAAACCTGTCACCTATGTTATTGAGGCATAAGTGTTGTGATCAAGACTGAACTTTAGTTAAAATATAGTGTTAGCTATGATTAAATAAAGCTCTGTGCAAAATTCTACCAGACAGCTTCCTCTTTCATTCCTTTCCCCCAGTCCATATTTGCTTACTAATTTTCCTTCTCTTCCTTTTCCTATTAGCAAATTCCAGTCTAGCATGACTATTATATTTTCTTCTCCCTTAACTATCTGAGTAATTTATTTTATCTCATCATACATTTCCTCAATCTCCTCCTCATTTGCAGAACTAGTTATCATGTAAACTTGTACTACCTTGGTGGGTGTGGGCTTCATGTCTGCCTTGGCTACAATAATGCATTAACTATGCTGTTCATAGTACCTTATCCATGTTCCTATTTTCTTATTCATTATTAAACCTACTCCTGCATATCCCTGTTTGATTTTGTATTTATAACCCCGTACTCACCTGACCAGAAGTCCTGTTCTTCCTGCCACCAAACTTCACTAATTCCAACTATATCTAAATTTAACCTATCCATTTCACTTTTTACATTTTCTAACCTACCTGCCTGATTAAGGGATCTGACATTCTATGCTCTGATCCATAGAATACCAGTTTTATTTCTTGTGATAATGACATCCTCCAGAGTAGTCCCTGCCTGGAGAACTGAATGGAGGCTATTGTACCTCCGGAATATTTTACCCAAGAGGATGCTATCATCATTTAACCATACAATATATTTAATTACATAAAAATTTGTTGTAGGTTTCATTAACGGTTATAGCATTGTAAGCAAAATTTAAGTTGCATTTTACATAATAGGTTTCCATAAATTCAGCAGCTGTATGAAAACTTTGCTGGAACAATATACTGCTGAGATTCTTGTAGATTGAATTATTATACTTGACTGTGTGGTACCTATGTGTCACATTGTCGTGGGATTTACTGAGTCTGTGGATTTTTAGATGTATGTTATCACTAATACAGGTGTAGTAATCATGCATATTTTTTGTGGCAAATAGATGCAAATTCCTATTTGCAAATGAAACTGCCTCTAAAATGTATTCAGATGGAACAAGCAGCATGCCCAGCTTTGTTAAATGGCATATTAGTTGTGTATGATGGTGATCATGTTCTCACTGTTTATGTGTGAGAAATGTTTGTTATGTGTTTCCCCCAGAAAGAGGTGCATTTTGAAATGGCAGGATTAACTGGAGCTAAATAATCAGTTGAGGGACAAGTCACACTTTCAACTCGGCACTTTAAAGGTTGCTGATTTTTCTCAGTAGTTTATCTCTGAGAATATTCCGCTGTTGTGGGTTATATGATCACAGTCCAAGAAATTTAGTCTCACTGACCTCTTCAATAGACTTCATTTCAATGACCATCGGTTCTATATATGATGTATAGGTCTTCCATGTGCAGATCATGCTTGGGCTTTTTTATCAGTACTAATCAAGAGTTTTTTTTTTTTTACCGGTATAGAAGTACAACAACCTTTCACTGTTTTCAACAAACAAGGGAATGGTCCAGTAAGACATGTTGAAACCTAGCCAACAAAAGAAATACACTGCCAGAATTTTAGCTGCTAAGAGGCATGGCAAGTATTTTGTAAAAAATGTTGAAGTTACATATTTTTGCCACGCGAAGAACAGCTTATACAGCGGTTTATACAGCCCTGCCAGCCTAGCGCGTGACTCAAAGAAGCCAGCCTAGCATGTGACTCAGAGAATCACTTATGCAGCTCCACATAGCGGAATCGTCCAGAGTTCACAGACACCAATTTTAAATGCCTGGTTTACAATGGAGCAAATGGAAGCGAACACGTGCAAATGAACATTTTCAGAAAATTGACTGCCATTGGCTCGTATATGGGTACAATCATTTGTACTAGAGGGAATGGATGAGAACGCAAGGTAGTGAACATTGCCTATCAACGCTGTGTTATTAGATTTTAGGTTTTGGGGCTAATATTCGGCATACAGGATCCAACTCTATCTTGTTAGAGCCACAATGTGAAACTTCGCTATTCAGTGAGGATTATTTAGCATGTTGAGCATACAGTTCTTGACAGAGTATACAAAATGACACAAGGAAAGAAGAATTGAAGTGTTTCAATTTGTATGGAAGCGTGACATGTGTGGAGATTGTGTACTTTATACGGAATTGTGTCTCCATCTCTCCTTAGCATTAATCCAATATCTTCGTTGTATGTCGGATGCCATTTTTCTCTGGCTTCTCATTACCTCTGACGAGAAATTTATAGACAGGACAGTAATTACTGATGTTAAGCATCATCTCAAGAAGTTACTCAGCCAGCATTTCCACTATGCATGTAAGGTGGCAGAGCAGGCATTTTGTGATCCAGAGATTGCGGGATGAAATCCCACTCAGGCTACAACTTTGTCACTGTGATTTTTAACCAAGCATTCGCTTCTCACAGATGTTGGAGTGGCCACGAAAGACGTGTGTTTCGGATTCCACATTAAACTGCCGGTCTCCATTTTCACATTAGGTAACTGGGGAAGGTTAGTGAGACGTAAATAGCTGCAGTGGCGTCCAGTTGAAACGCCTGGAAGAGACCTACTGAGTACACGAGACAGAATTCTCTTTTTCTCATGCTCGTTAGCTTGTTTGCTCCAGTGAAAACCTGGCTGAAGCTATACAAACATTTTTTTTAATAACTTCATATTGACAGTTCAGTTCTTGCACATGTAATTTGGATAAAAGTGGCTAGCAGAGAAAATAAAATCACGGCAGTGTTTGATGTCACAGACAACTTCCGTCAATGAGGATTTGTAATTTGTTGAAACGAAATATGTCTTGCAGTACTACATTTTATAACAATTCCTGTAGGCCACTCCTTATAGTAATGTGTGAATGCTGTACATTTGACTATCAGTGAAACAGTTCTTTGTTTATTCCCTGTAGTCACCACAAAAATGTGAAGTATCTATTGAATGACAAAAACAAACATTTTTCTTGCACCAGGCACACTGGACAAAGGAAAAATTGATGCAGTCAGGCACTTCACAGTGACCACTAGTTTTATTTAGGCAGAACTGGGATGGAGTCAGAAATGGTCCTGGCCATTGTTTTGTATATTATGCTGCATACCAGGCACACTTGATCAATTTGTAAAGCATGTCGAAGAAAATTGGTAATGCAAAAATGACTGGAACTTAAGAATACTGTTCCACTGATAAACTGGAAATGAGAGAGAAGTATAAGAAATAATGTTGTCTGATAATTTCACGAAAAAAATTATTTATCAAGAGGTTGAATTGCACTAATTTGTAATTGAATTACCAAAATATTATCATTAAAGTTGTTATTGTATCAATAATTTGTTTGCGGTAAGCTTAGAACCATGTGCAGGGTGATTGCAATGAAAGTTCCTGTTTCAAAACACTGTAAAAAAGAAGATGAAGAAGAAGAAGAAGAAGAAGAAGAAGAAGAAGAACTACTGCTCAGACTGGCATCAAACTTGTGCTGAGTATTATCGAAGAAGGGGAAAATATCATGGAAACAAAAAAAAATTAATGAAAGTTTTACCACTCAACAGTGTGTAAGTGTCGTAACATAAATGTGTTTGGCTACAAATGACAGATGGATCACAGTATGATGGCTATGGTGTGAGATGCTCATTAAACCAACTGTATTGTGCAATGTGGATCACCACACAAGTTTAGCATTTAACAGTTGTATAGCATTTAACAGTTAAGTAAGCCCATCTACCATGGTAAGGTCATAGCACATTGGATGAGAAAGAGTCAGTTTTTAATTATAATGAGACCGAAAACTGCATAAAAGTTATAAATGAAATTAGTTTTTAATTGTCATGACACTGTCACAAAGCATGTTCAATAAGCTGTCCTCGGTTTTCTGCCCCAAGAAACAGTGTACTTCACAACAGTCGGTCATGTGCAATACATTCTTTCAGTTCAGTATCTGTGGTCAAAGAACTGAACAGAGCACTTTCAAATAACCCCATACCCAAAAGTCACATGGGTTAATATGAGATGATCAGGACAGCCAGACTGTAGGGAAATGATGGCTAATAATTCTAGCATTCCAAAATACCAATGCAGCAGCTGCTTCACTGGATGTGCAGGTTGTGGAGGAAAGGCATCTTGCATAAAAATGATCCTATGCACATATCCACACTGTTGCAGGGCTGGAATGATGGTGCGCGAAAGGCTTTCATAAATATAAGGAAAAGATACATTGCCAATCTCTGTAAAGGCAATTTGTTAAGTTGCAGACAGGCACAACGAAAAGGCACTTACACATTAGCTTTCAGCCAAAGACTTTATCAGAAAAGGATACACACACACACACACACACACACACACACACACACACACATATTCATATTCATTGACACAAGCTATCATACCTCACACACACGTCACCACCATCTCCAGCAGCTGGGACTGGTCCAAGCTGCTGGGTATGTGTGTGTGTGTGTGTGTGTGTGTGTGTGAGGCATGATTGTGTGTGTTTTATTTTCTGACAAAGGCTTTGGCCAAAAGCTAATGTGTGAGTGTCATTTTATTGTGTGTGACCACACCACACAGTTGCCGTTGCAGAATGAAGTGCTACCAGTTGATGTGCAAACCTATTTTCCGTTGCCCATATTCAGAAATTCTGTGTACTGACATGTCGATGAGGAAGGAAATGGGCTTTGTCTGTCCACATAAAGTTATGTGGCCATTCATTGTCCACTTCCATACAAGCAAGAAATTCTAAAGCAAACATAAGTCTTACTGCCAGCTCAGCATATAGCTACCCCTCAACATGGGTAATTTTGTACAGGTAGAAATGCACAATGTTTCATAAAATTTTATGTGCTGTGCTCATAGGCATGTTCAGAGTCTGTGCAATTCCCCATGCACTGCATGTTTATACAACACCCCTTGATTCCTCTTGCAATGCTATGGCCACATCTTCCACTGATACCAGTTCAATTGTTTTCCTCCCTCTGCCACATTCCACTTCAGAAGAACCTGCCTTTTCGAATTTCATAATCATTTTCTCCAAACCCTTGGTAGACATCATGTCAACACCTTTTATTGTGCCCTTGAGTGTCTGGAACTTCTACAGACCTACTGGCTCACAGTCACAGTTCTTGTAAAGGAACTTTACCAGCAACATGTGATTGTGCATTGACACTGGCACACTGATCACCTCAGGTGCAAACTGAGGAACAGCTCTGTTACCTCACTCATCTGCTTCGCATATTCTGTCCCCTGCAGCACTATCTAGTGGTAAATTTTTTGTGTATTTAATTGTTTTAATTATTTTATTTCCATAACATTTCACCATTCTTTGATAATATTCTGCTCAAAGGTTACATCATTCTGAGCAGTGGTTTGTTTTTGTACACCTTTTTGAAACTGGAACCTTAATTGTAATCACCCTGTATTTACAAGCTCTACTTAAGGTAATTTACTGTTAAATAATTATAGAATGTGACTATCCCAATCTACAGTGTTTCTGCTCACATTTGCACATTTCAGACAAATTTGTTCAAATGTTTTTATTACAGTTTACAAGTGAGCTTCTAGGAGGTCTGTCTAAAAAGTATCTGACCTTTGATTTTCCCGCACAAAATAGAGATGATAGTGCGGCACCACTGTGCACAGTAAAGCAAGAGACTTTTGTGCGCATGCGTGAATTTTGTCACTGCCTTCCAGCACGTCAGTCACTGCCTGTTGGTTGTTGAGTGAGGGGCTACACGACATGTTCGTCAGATTACTGATTCTCTCAAGATGACTGAACATGTTGAGCAAAGATTCTGCATCAAATTTTGTCAAAAGCTTGGTGATTCTCAAAGCAAAACCATTTGTAAGAATCAGCAGGTGTTTGGAAAAGTTGTGATGAGTGTAACACAAATTAAGGAGTGGTTCAACCTATTCAAAAATGGATGCACATCAGTGGAGAGTGACCAGTGTTGTGGCAGGCCCCAAACTGCTCGGAGTTTAGCTGTTGTTGAGTGGATGCAAAATTTGGTGATAGCAGATTGCCGTTTGACCGTGCAGGTTTTTGGCCAATAGGTTGGAGTGAGTAAAGATTCCGCACATGCTATTTTGCGTGATGATATGAACATGCACTGAGTGGCTGCGAAATTCATGCCCAAATTGTCACAGGAACAAAAATACCTCTGTTTTGACATTGTGCATGACCTTCTGGACACCATCAACACTGATCATGGGTGTACAGGTACGGCCCAGAAACAAAAAGACAGTTGTCACAATGGAAGTATCCCGAGTCTCCAAGGCCAAAGAAAGTGCGGCAGGTGCAAAACAAAATCAAGGTGATGCTGGCTGTCTTCTTTGATGTCTGTGGAATTCGGAATCATGAGCATGCATCGGAAGGACAAACAGTGATAAAGGAGCACTATCAAGATGTTCTCTGGCGATTCCATGATGCAGTTTGGCGCAAAAGATCAGATATGTGGACGGCAAAAACCTGGCAGCTGCATCACGACAGTGCCCTCGCACACTCATCCCACTTCATCCAAGATTTCTTGGCCAAACATGGAATTACAGCCGTTCGCCAAACTACTCTCCAGACATGGCTCCTTGCGACTTCTCATTGTTTCCAGAATTGAAGACACCACTGAAAGGATTCCATTTTGATAGTAGAGAAGAGATAATGCGGAACATGATGATGGAGCTGAACACCATTCCGAAAGAAGACTTCCAGAGGTGTTTCCAGCAGTGGCAGGATTTAGAAAAGTGTTAAAAAGTGACCTTTAAATGCGCCCATACCCCAATGCTCACACCCAACAGGTATAGATTGTTCATGACACTCCCCGACCACAGTACAAAAATCTGTGTCTGCAGGAATTTTTTCCCCTATTAACCCTTTTTTTGGTCAGTGTTGACTGGACTACTTTGTGTGGTGGATATTGTGACATTACCTAAATGGCAGTCATGACAGTTCTCTCTCTTTACCATAGTGTCTCACTACAGTTGATTTGTACATGACAGGCTCCTTAGATTCCCTACACCTATTCATTCATTGTTTCCCTTCCTCAGCTCAAGAGGGTGCCTCTGTGCATTCCAGGTGGTGTGCCCTTATCAGAATCAAGCTGTTGATTTGTAGCACTCATAAACTGAAGTTTTTGCCAGGTTTACGTCCAATCGCTTTTAAGGAGTTTGTTAAATACTGATGAGCATGTACAATATTGTAAAAGCTGTCTGATACAATTGATGAAATTAGATAATTACAATCCATGAATATTGTATTAAGATATCATATTTTGAGCTATAATAATCAGATTGTTTTCTGATTTATAGGGACATGGTGTAATGGTGTTTGAAGACGGTACCCACTATGAAGGTGAATTTAAATCAGTTGGTGTTTTCAATGGAAAAGGGACACTCACTTTCAGTAGTGGTGACTATCTAGAAGGTTCATTGCATGGTTGCTGGAATGAAGGAATCAAAGTTACAGGAACATTGTTCAAGAATGTTACTGCCACATCATCCAAGCTGCAGACCAAACCAAAGTAATTGCAGTTATGAGTAGTAGTAACAGATGTGAGCAAAACTTTTGTAATTGAAAGTAAATTAAAAGTACAGTCAAAGAAATACCCTTGGCCTTTTACCTTGGACCCATGATCATAGAATTCAGTTTTCATCAAATACTTCATTTCAAATAGATAAATGCAATAATATTGATAAGTCCCCATAATAGGTAAGGTACTCTTTATTTGCTCACAAACTTGGATGTTGCCAAAACAGTAATATTTTTACATTACATAATTGCATTGTATTCATAATATATGGTAATTTACTATAAAACTAAATTTACCCTTTTCCGCCCGCACCTCGTGGTCGTGCGGTAGCGTTCTCACTTCCCGCGTCCGGGTTCCCGGGTTCGATTCCCGGCGGGGTCAGGGATTTTCTCTGCCTCGTGATGGCTGGGTGTTGTGTGTTGTCCTTAGGTTAGTTAGGTTTAAGTAGTTGTAAGTTCTAGGGGACTGATGACCATAGATGTTAAGTCCCATAGTGCTCAGAACCATTTTACCCTTTTCCTGTTGTGCATAATCTTTGGCGATATGCCACTGCTGGACCAGGTATTTAAATCTAGTTACACTTTCTTCGAATGGACCAAGGTTATCTCCTGGTAATTTGTTCTGCTCCTTATTACTATACCAACAAAAGACAATTTGCCTTATGATTTCACATTTATTTTGTGCTAATGAGTTTTCCTTCCCTTACATACTCTTTTAGTGACCAGTATTTGTCCTATGTCTTCCCACACATCATCAACCAGATATCCTTGATAAAATCTGCCAATTTAGCTCTTACCCATCTTTTTGCAAGAATTTCCCATTTCAGTTTGTTAATCATTTTCATGACACTACTTGTTCTTTAGTAATATCCTGTTATCACATGGCTGCCCTCTGTTACGCTAGTTGTATCTACTTTGTGAGGTTTTGTTGTTGAGGATCCCATATCTTTGCAGGATACTTCAGCTGGGGTCTTACAAGAGACACACAGACTTTCTTCTTTACACCTGTGTTTGCAGTCTTCAGAACCCTTGTTAACATGTGCAAAGACTTACACGCCTTTTCCACAGCCTCACCTAGCAGTATTCCCCTGTGTAGTTTACCAGCAATTGATGTCACACCCAGTTTGTCCCCCAAGATGATGTTAGGTACCGGCTTGTACTCATATCTTAGCACTCCTGCTCTAATAATTATTTTATCATCGACAGTATTTTACAAAGAAGGAAAATGTCTATGTAATGACAACCAAAATAGTGACAACTGATACTGGACTGACAAACACATTCATCAAAGAAAGTTTAAATCTTTGGTGCTCTTAACTTTAAGCTTTGCAACAAATGCTTTGATAAGTGAACCATACATACAACTTAACTTTTTTTAAAAAATCATCAATCGGTATTAACACTTTCCTTATGATGGGTTAATGAAATTTCCAGTATCTTCTTTCTGTGTAATTCGAATAGTACACAATACATGTATCAATATTTTACTTATAATTGCTTTGATTATTTTTAGTTCATTTGGAAAACTCTGTGTTCCGGCAAGTGAGAAGTGGAAAGCAATCTTCAGATACTGTTATCAGCAAATGGGAATTCCTGAATATGGAACAAAGAGTGCCCAAGGAAAAGTACAACTTTTGGACACACACAAGATATGGGAAAATATAGCTGTATCTATCAGCAGTTCACGTCAGCACATGTTGCAAAAATCCAGAACTGAAAAATCTAAAGACACAGTAACTGGTGATGTGCTGGATACTATTCCAAAAGTTGGCAAAGAGAAATTGGATAAAGGCAGTTATCAGGAACTAAGAAAATATTTAGCAAAGGTAATTTATTTCCATATGTGAGTGTGTAAATTTCTTTATGTGAATATATCAGTTTCCTTATGTGAATATATAACTTTATATTTTAAAGACTTAACTTTAGAATGAGGGCAACCACAGCCAAATTCTGCATTTAAATAAAAAAAGTTGAAGTCCATTACTGAAAGGTCAGAATCAGTTTTGCATTCTTAAAATGCATCATTAGGTGATATGTAAATAGAATGAATACCATATTGACTCTTTGAACCAATTTTATAACTTAAAGTAAGTGATCATGATTCCGTAAGTCCACTAAGAATAGTATACTTACATTATCTTTCAAGTCATTGTAGTATACGGGATAAACAATTAATCCAAGTCCCATCGTTCATCATCAAACCAATAAAAATAAGTAACTCACTGTGAAGCAGTGATACAAGTTAAAATGATTGGGATTGATAAACAGTCTATAAAACAAGGGCACAGCTCAGTGACTCTGAAAAACTGAAGAAATTGGAAAAACCGTAGGTTCCATAGGAACATTTGAGTAAACAAAGTGGCCTTGCTTGTTGGAGGACTAGTTTGGTGACATTGTACGGCCACATTTCATCCTTCCCATTCATGGTACTCACGACTCGGTCCTTCTGTAACTCTACACATGCGCCATTTCCCACGTGGCCTCGTAACAGTGTTCTGCCAGGTTAGCTCAATTTGATGCCATGTTACTTCCCTGAACAGTCTACATATAAATTCATGTTTAACCTTGGTTATTTCTGGTTCTTACTTGAAGTTTGGCTGTGTTTATGGGACTTTGTTTATTCAGACATTTGTACAGCACCTACGGTTTTTATGATTTCTTCCATTTTTATTAGTCTCTTAGATATACCCTTATTTTATAGTTTGCTTTTTGGGCCTAATCATTTTAACTTGGACCACCGCTTCACAATGTGTTACTTATTTTATTGCTTTGATCATGAATGATAGGACACGACTATAAATGTTTTTGCTGTATATCATAGTGATTTAAAAGATAATATATGTATACTATTCTTGGCAGCCTTATGTGATTATGATCACTTATTTTCAAGCATTTTTTTTAATTAAAAATTCGTTATTCGTATTGTAGCTTCCTATGCATGTTTTGCTGTTATCTAGTGGATACAGGGTGGGGGACTGATGCAGTTCATGGACAGAGAATTCAGATATTAACTTATTCTACATCTAATATCAAATAGTAAAAGTAATATGTAACTTTATTATGAAAAGGATAGTTGCTACTCAACATGTAGCAGAGCTGCTGAGTCGCAGATAGGCACAACAAAAAGACTGTCAGAAAAGAAGCTTTCGGCCAATAAGGCCTCTGTCAAAAATAGATGGCGCGCGTGTACACACACACACACACACACACACACACACACACACACACACACACACACACACACGCGCAAATGCAGCTCCCATACGCATGACTGCAGTCTCTTGACAGCTGAAGCCACCAGAGCTGGCATATACTGCAGTCGTGTGTGTGTGTGTGTGTGTGTGTGTGTGTGTGTGTGTGTGTGTGTGGGTGGGTGGGTGGGTGGGTGGTGGAAAGCTTATTTTGTGACAGTCTTTTTTGTTGTGCCTATCTGCAACTCTGCATCTTCACTATATGTTGAGTAGCAACTATCCTTTTCATTATATTGTTGCATTCCATCCCGGATTTTCCATTGCTTAATACATAACTTTGTTTGCTGTAGTCGCAGTGTCAGTTTTTAACAGTAGATTTGGATGTTGAAATATGTAGAGACACAAAGGTTTACAATTCAGTCTGTCTTCAGTACAATTACTATTCCGTAGATGAAGAGCCCTGACCTCTGTGAAAGCCTGTAAATGTTGTGATGTGGTAAACACGCAAAACTGACTGTGTACATTTGAGCTTAAGTCGACCTGCCACTGGAGCTCCAGAGGGGCAGTGCTAGGATATCATCGGCAGTGGCATAAGTGTTCATGGCACAGCTCATGCTGTGGTGGTGGCTGTAGGAAATGGTGGAATGATTGGAGGTGTGCAGGTTTTGAAGTGCAGCTGATCAGATAACAGCCAATACCGCAATTCTAAAGAGTAAATATGTTATTCCTGCTACATACAAGTCACCTAATTTTTAAGAACGCAACACTGGTCGTGATTTAAACAGCCTGAGAGGAAGATTTTTTACTCGAGGTTGCTTTAAAGATTTATGCCCCAGTGCAATAAAGATCCCAACAGAAAAGAAATAACTTAGATTGATACCATGGGCAATACTGTTGTTGAAGGCAGTCATCATTTTACTATAGAACAGCCATTGGCTGCAGAGAGAGACAAGTATATGCTTACTCAATTTACAGCAAATAGTGCTAAGCTAGCAGGACACCAGTGCTGCCACATCAGTGTGCTAGGCAACAGTAAGGTTGGTCACAGACTGTTGTGTGTTTGGAGCTTACACTTGCTCAATTCTGAGGTTGTCAGTAACACAGACTGTTCATATGATGGACTATATTTGTGCTGTAGAAAACGGAAGATTTTCAAACATTCACAGGCAGTGTGACTGGCACTTCTTATATATGATGGGTGAACCATATGTGTATGTATGGAATGAAGTGGATTGAAATGAGGTAAGTATATATTTTTGATACCGGCCAAAAAAAGAAAGAAAGATAAATAAAGTCAAAAGTCGGAAGGGTCAATGTGGAGGCTGTCCGTGTGGTATCACCCGCTCTACCTGTGAGTGGACACGTGGCCGGTTCAGCAAGGTCCGAGCAGGCACACGGGGTGATTGGGAGCTCCAACGTTAGGCAGGTGATTGAGCCCCTTAGGGAAATAGTGGAAAGGTCAGGGAAGAAGGCCAGTGTTCACTCAGTCTGCTTGCCGGGAGGTCTCATCCGAGATGTGGAGGAGGCCCTGCCGGCGGCGATAGAGAGCACTGGGTGCACCCGACTGCAAATTGTTGCTCATGTCGGCACCAATGACTTCTGCCATCTGGGTCCAGAGGTCATCCTTAGTTCGTACAGGCGGTTGGTGAAGGCGGGAAGCCTCGCTTGCGGGGTGGATTCTGAGATAACTATTTGTAGTATCGTTCCCAGAAATGATCGCGTTCCTCCGGTTTGGAGCCGAGTAGAAGGCTTAAACCAGAGATTCAGATGATTCTGCGGAGATCTGGGGTGCAAATTTCTCGACCTCCGCTATCAGGTGGAGAAATGTAGGGTCCCCCTGAATACGTCAGGGGTGCACTACACGCAGGAAGCGGCTACAAGGGTAGCGGCGTACGTGTGGAGTGGACATGTGGGTTTTTTAGGTTAAGGAATTCCCTCCCTAGGCCTGACAAGACGCCTCCTGAGACACGACAGCATAGCAATAGGCAAAATGCAACAGGGAATAACAATATTAATATGGTAATAGCAAACTGCCGGAAAATCTGTAGAAAGGTCCCAGAACTGCTCTCATTAATATACGGTCACAATGCCCACATAGTATTAGGGACAGAAAGTTGTCTGAAACCAGATGTAAACAGTAATGAAATTCTAAACTCAGATTGGAATGTATACCACAGAGAAATGCACAGTGAAGGGGGAGGCGTGTTTATAGCAATAAAAACTGCAATAGTATCGAAGGAAATTGATGGAGATCCAAAATGTGAAATAATTTGGGTGCAGATCACGGTTAAATCTGGCTCAAACATGGTAATTAGATGTGTCTATAGGCCCCCTGGCTCAGCAGCTTATGTGGCAGAGCACCTGAAGGAAAATTTGGAAAATATTTCGAGTAGATTTCCTGACTATGTTATAGTTCTGGGTGGAGATTTTAATTTGCCGGATATAGACTGGGAGACTCGAATGTTTATAACGAGTGGCAGGGACAAAGAATCCTGTGAAATTTTTTAAAGTGCATTATCTGAAAACTACCTTGCAGTTAAACAGACTCATGGCGATAACATATTAGACCTTCTGGTGACAAACAGACCCAAACTATTTGAAACAGTTAATGCAGAACAGGGAATCAATGATCACAAAGCGGTTACTGCATCGATTATTTCAGCTGTAAATAGAAATATTAAAAAAGGTAGGAAGATTTTTCTGTTTAGCAAAAGTGACAAAAAGCAGATTTCAGAGTACTTGATGGCTCAACACAAAAGTTTTATCTCAAGTACAGGTAGTGTTGAGGATCAGTGGACAAAGTTCAAAACCATCGTACAATATGCATTAGATGAGTATGTGCCAAGCAAGATCGTAAGAGATGGAAAAGAGCCACTGTGGTACAACAACCAAGTTAGAAAACTGCTGCGGAAGCAAAGGGAATTTCACAGCAAACATAAACATAGCCAAAGCCTTGCAGACAAACAAAAATTATGCGAAGCGAAATGTAGTGTGATTAGGGCTAAGCGAGAGGCATTCAGTGAATTCGAAAGTAAAGTTCTATGTACTGAATTGGCCGGAAATCCTAAGAAATTTTGGTCTTATGTCAAAGTGGTAAGTGGATCAAAACAAAATGTCCAGACACTCTGTGACCAAAATGGTACTGAAACAGAGGATAACAGACTAAATGCTGAAATACTAAATGTCTCTTTCCAAAGCTGTTCCTCTTCTAGATTGCCGCACAGATGACAAAATGGTAGATACCAAAATAGGTGACAGAGGGATAGAAAAACAATTAAAATCGCTGAAAAGAGGAATGGCTGTTGGACCTGATGGGATACCAGTCAGAGTACATGAAGGAACTTGCCCCTTCTTGCAGTGGTGTACCGTAGGTCTCTTGAAGAGCATAGTGTTCCAAAGGATTGGAAAAGGGTACAGGTCATCCCCATTTTCAAGAAGGGACATCAAACAGATGTGCAGGACTATAGACCTATATCTCTAACATCGATCAGTTGTAGAATTTTGGAAAATATATTATGTTCAAGTATAATGACTTTTCTGGAGACTAGAAATCTAGTCTGTAGGAATCAGCATGGGTTTTGAAAAAGACAAGTGTGTGAAACCCAGCTCGCGATATTCGTCCACGAGACTAAAAGGGCCAAAGACACGGGTTCCCAGGTAGATGCCGTGTTTCTTGACTTCCACAAGGCATTTGGTACAGTTCCCCACAATCGTTTAATGAACAAAGAAGAGCATGTTGACTATCAGACCAATTGTGTGATTGGATTGAAGAGTTCCTAGATAACAGAACGGATCATGTCATTCTCAATGGGTAGAAGTTTTCCAAAGTAAGAGTGATTTCAGGTGTGCCGCAGGGAAGTGTCGTAGGACCATTGCTATTCACGATATTCATAAATGACCTTGTGGATAACATCGGACGTTCACTGAGGCTTTTTGCAGATGATGCTGTGGTATATCGAGAGGTTGTAACAATGGAAAATAGTACTGAAATGCAGGAGGAGCTGCAACAAATTGACGCATGGTGCAGGGAAAGGCAAGTGAATCTCAATGTAGACAAGTTTAATGTGCTGCGAATACATAGAAAGAAAAATCCTTTGTATTTAGCTACAATATAGCAGGTCAGCATCTGGAAGCAGTTAATTCCATAAATTATCTAGGAGTAGGCATTAGGAGTGATTTAAAATGGAAGGATCATATAAAGTTGATCATTGGCAAAGCAGATGCCAGACTGAGATTCATTGGAAGAATCCTAAGGAAAAGCAATCCGAAAACAAAGGAAGTAGGTTACAGTACACTTGTTCGCCCACTGTTTGAATATTGCTCACCAGTGTGGGATCTGTACCAGATAGGGTTGATAGAAGAGATAGAGAAGATCCAACAGAGAGCAGCACGCTTCGTTACGGGAACACTTAGTAATTGCGAAAGCGGTACGGAGATGATAGATAAACTCCAGTGGAAGACTCTGCAGGAGAGACGCTCAGTAGCTCGGTGCCGGCTTTTGTTGAAGTTTCGAGAACATACCTTCACCGAGGAGTCAAGCAGTATATTGCTTCCTCCTACATATATCTCACGAAGAGACCATGAGGATAAAATTAGAGAGATTAGAGCTCACACAGAAACATACCGACAATCTTTCTTTCCACGAACAATACGAGACTGGAATAGAAGGTAGAACCGATAGAGGTACTCAAAGTACCCTGTGCCACACACTGTCAGGTGGCTTGCAGAGTATGGATGTAGATGTAGATGTACTTACAAGAGTTTAACAATATGGCTATCTGGTTAGATAGAGATATAACTATTATTGGAAAGTATTAATTGAGATAAAATAATGGTAGGAGTAAAAGTAACCACTCACTGTATAGTTGACTCATTGAGTGGTCTGCAGGCACACAAAGAAGACCGAAAAATTTGTGCCACGCGGGATTAGCCGAGTGGACTAAGGTGGTGCAGTCATGGACTGTGCAGTTGGTCCCGGCTGAGGTTCGAGTCCTCCCTCGGGCATGGGTGTGTGTGTTTGTCCTTAGGATAATTTAGGTTAAGTAGTGTGTAAGCTTAGGGACTAATGACCTTAGCAGTTAAGTCCCATAAGATTTAACACACACTTGAACCTTCTTTTTTTTTAAAAAAAATTGTGTACTTTCAGTGTTGTAATTCAGAGGTGGTTATTTGGGGGGGGGGGGGGTTGCAGATTGGACATGATAGTGACTGAAAATGATGTTCCGCATAATAAAAGTTGCGGTTTCTCTACCTGTGCCTTCTGTGTTTATGTGCTCCCCTTTCCACATACCCAACTTTGTGTATATGATATATGTGTATGTTATTATGGCGCAAGTGAATCCTGTTCCCCAAAACAGTTCAATTTTTCATAAGCCACTTGTACTCTGGTCTGTTTTTGATCCAAGTCCTTTCCTATCCTATGTTATTTTCTCTCGACAAATTCACTCAGGCCACTTACATATGAGTAAAATTAACTGTAATATCAGTTTTTTTAACACTTTACTAAAATATCTAAAAGAGAACACAGGATGAGTGGTAACAGGCAGCCAAAGGAAAAATTAGCAGTACTTCCTATATGTGATTACTTTTTTAATCTCTATTTTTTTTTTTTTTTTTTTTTTTTTTTTTTTTTTTTTTTTTTTTTTTTTTTCTCTTCCCCCAATTCGTTTGCTACATTTGAATAGACACATGAGATCATATCTTAACGTACATTAACAGAAGGTGTTGGGTTTTCCTCATTTCACATTCTGAACAATCTATATGTCACCACTTTGCATTTGTTCCAAAGTTTATCCTGGCTTGCTCTTTTGAAAGCATACTTATAGTATGGAATAAATTTATACATATTTTTACAGGCATTTGAAAGTACGCACCATCCACTGGGAGCTTTGCTAACTGATATAACAACTGCTTACACAGCAACATATGGGGGTGTAAGAGTCCACCCACTCCTTCTCAACCATGCCGTGGATGAGCTGCATTCCATCACTGCACGTGTTTATGAAATAGTAAGACTTCTCTTCCCAGCCCTCCCAAGTTATGGGAAGGAACTTCTGCTGGAAGGCAAAATGGAGCTTGAGTGGTAATTATATACAGTATTTGCACATTTACATGATTTCCTAAGGTAGTTGTGTTTGGGGTGGGGGAGAGGATGGGAGAGGGGGGGGGGGGGACACATTGGGCACCCTGCTTTATACTTAAGGATGTATCTATTATAATCTTAAATAATTTTCAGTGTGTCTTGTAATGTGCTGTAGCATCATATCAGAGCTGTTTCTGACTGACAGATTGAGTTTTCTTTTTGACTTACATGATACCTGTTTAATCAAACACTGTATGGCCTTTTTTTAAAAAAAACTTTGATCTAGCCAGTGTTACTGTATGGAGAACACAGATCTCAAGTATGGTAAGGATATTATTATTAAATGTACTGTATTTTTCAACGTCTTGAGCACTGTATCCTCGAGGAGTTTCTTACAATAATCAATGCTTTTTGCTTACTGACTACCCCATGAACTCAGATATAGTAGATTTTATATCCTCATCAGTATTATCCGTTAATATATGGTCCAAGAAATCACAGGTTTTTGGTTTTAATATAATTGGATAGACAAAAAGTCTACTGACCAGAGGTTGGCAAGAGAAAAGTCAGTAGCTCTGAAAGCTGCCCATTTCCGTAACTTTTGTGTGTGCTTTCTTCTGCCAACACTTGGAAAGTAGGTTATTTGTCCATTCAATCAAATTATATTTTCAAAAATTAATTATTTTTATTGACTATTGCTTTTGTAATATAATGTACTTCATTATACCTTTCTATAAAGATATTACCAGTAACTGTTTTTGAGCAGTTAGTTACCATGGCTCTTAAGTTTACAATAGGAGTGATGTTGAATGATATTTACTAATTGCAATACATTCTTACTGGAAGAGATTTTAAGAAAATCTGTATTAAAATAACCAGCAGCCACTGTTTCTTTGTTTGTTACTGTTAAATATGCCAATTGACCTTCAAGGTGATTTGCAAACATATAAAAATACCCATAGGTGCTCGGTGCACACCTACTATTATAAAGGATTTATTATTAAATTCTTCTTCTATCCCCTATCCTTCAATATGCTGCATCTAGTGAAATTTGTGAATATCTGTGTTCTTAAGATATGAGTCAAGTTGTTATTATTAGATGAAACAGAGTGCTTTCTAAGAATGATGTAGGAATGCTTGCCAAGTGAGAAAACTACTACATAATGGCACAATCTAGAATACCAACAGAATATGCTGTTGCTAATATCAAAATTGGAATCTGTCTTTTATCTAAACCAGCTGCAAATGAAATACACATGGAAGTACTTCAAATATTAAAACAAACTAATGAACAGTAAGTTAATGAAAGATAAGAAGAGAGCACTCAGAGATTTAAATTCAGACAAAAACATTTTTATTCTTCCTGTTTATAAGATTAGTACTATAGGGTTAATGAGAAAAGATGATGATCACAGGAAAACCCAACACATACCGGAATCAGGATGATTCAATGAACTTACCATGCTCAAAGCAACCAAGAGGATAATTGAAGCCACTTTGATTTTTCACATTGATAAGAAGTGTGTCATCCAGTTATAACCATTACAACCAAGACAGTGCAACATTCACACATCTGGCATTCCATCAGGACCTACTGTTAGTGGTATTGATTATGCAGTCTGTGGGAGTGTCAAATACTTGAACATTCTCCTAAAGTCATTAGTAGGAAAAACTGACACTTATTTGAATGTTTCTGTTCATTTTATCAAAAAATTCAAATATCTCGGGTTGAGCCTCAGAGATATTATGGTCAGTTTTAATGTTGTATCACTGTTTACTATTATTCTTTTAAAAGAGTTGTTGTCATAGTTGGAATGTATTTTCACACAGAATATGAAAAATATCTTTAAATACTGTCACACATGAACTTACTTTCATTGGAATAACCGGTTCTATTAGCAAACTCATGGTGTGTTTAACGGGAACCCACTTGGCACTTGGCATTCAGATAGCCAAGGAGAAATCTGCTTGTTGGTTTCAGTGTGTTAATGGCATTTTTATTTAATGGCCTCATGCAGAAAATTTTGTCTAATAATTTGTAAATTTTATACTTGATATTAATTATTATATGAAGTCCGTAGTGGAAAAAAGGAAAGGAGATCAGATTTCTCTTTCTAGAGGTAAAGGTTCTCAGAAAATCTGACAGAACTTTTGGGCACGAAGTCTACAGAAAATGCACTGATTTGAATCGGTAAGTTCACAAAGACATTCATCATCTCAAGCAGGAAAAAGGAATACTTAAGACATTAGTGGACTGAGCTAGAGGAATTTGAGAGCCATGGTGCTTGGAAGAAGAGCCAATCATTTAAGAATTACTTTAGGAAGAGAGAAATATATCGCTACAGCCTAAAAAATCTGCAGCATCTAGTGAAATAGAACCAGCTAAAGCAAAAGTTTTTCTCTCGCACATAAAAAAGGTGACAGATTACATCATCAGAGTGTGGCATGGTACTGACACAGTGTGTAAACCAAAAAGAAAGGTGTATTAGTATTTGCCCACCACTTGCCAGTATGGCAGTGTAGAAAATTCCATGCACATGTGGTCAAGGGTACATAGGAACTACTGAAAGAAGTGTGAATACCCGTCTTAAAGAACACAGAGAAAGAACATAAATAAATTGGCAGTTGCACGTCATGCACTGGGACCAGGGAACACCGTACTCAGTTCTCAGATACTGAAGTTTCGTCAAGATTCAAGTTTTACTATGCTAAGATGTACACAGAGGCCACAGAAATTCAAAAGCAACCTCAACAGGAAGAAAGCAAGACTTAAGTCAAACAAATTGTGGGCTTTACATAAAATAAAGCAAACACTGGCAACGCCATTGCTATACAAATACCGTAATACACATGTGCAAGACTCCACAATATTGGGCAACAGTTGGATGACTGCTAGCTAGGAGGACATAACAGGCCTCAGAACATAGCTTAATGCCCATAAAACCAGTGTCACAAAGAGTGCTTTTTTTCATGTTCAAAATTATCCAATACAATCCTCCACGAAATAATTTGCTTACAAAAGTATCATTTCGTGTGATGTAATTGAAATAAAATTGTGTAGGCTACCGTAAAAACACTGTAAAACAAACAGGGCAACTTCACTCTTTGTGTTTCCAGAAGTGTGTTATATAACAACGAAAACAATAAATTTTAGACAAAATAATGTAATTGGATAGATAAAAAATCTACTCACCAAGCGGTGGCAGAACACAGACATAAAAGATGGTTGTAATCAGGCAAACTTTCGGAGCCAGTGGCTCCATCTTCAGGCAGAAAGGTTGAATGGGAAGGAAATGGAGTTGAGGAAAAGGACTGGAGAGATCTAGGAAAAGGAGTAGATTTGGGGCAAGTCACACAGAACTGCAGGTCAGGGAGATTTACTGCTCGGAATGAAAAGGAAAGATTGAGTGTTGGCGACTGCATTTGACAAGATTTGAAAACCTGAGAGCTTAAAGGTTGAAGACAGGGTAATATGTAAGACAGAGATTACTGTTTAAACATCAAGCATGAGTTAATAAGAGTGAAAAGCTAAGTGCATTGTACATAATAGAGGTGGGAGGGGAACGGTGAAACACAGGCGAGTAAGACACTGAAAGGTGTAGAAACCTAAAACAGATTGAAAAAAAGAGTAGTTCTTGCAAAGAAATGCAGATACAGAATGAATTAATGTGAATTAAGGCCAGGTGGGTGACGAAAACAAAACACATGTTGTAGCACTAGTTCCCATTAGAGGAGTTCAGAGAAACTGGTGTCTGGGGAAGAATCCAGATGGTGAGTGTGGTGAACCAGGCAGCAAGATCACGATTGTCATGTTGTAGAGCATGCTCTGCAACAGCACATTGCGTGTTGCCAGTGTACACCCTCTGCCTATGCCCATTCATTCTAATTGAGAATTTGGTGGTAGTCAAGCCACTGTAAATTATCCACATACCCAATCATCCTGGCCGTCCTATAGTTGCTGGCTTCAAAGCTCCCACCGAATGCATATCTGCCTTAGTTGATCAGTACCTGCAACCCATAGTACAAATACTCCCTTCCTATATCAAAGATACTGACCATTTCTCAGATCATCTGAAATCCATCCCTGTCCCACTCCCACCACACACCTTGCTTGTCACCACTGATGCCATCTCCCTCTATACCAATGTCCCCCTTGTACATGGTCGGCCTATTGCTGAACACTTCCCCAGCCAGTCCAACCTGATTCCGAGCCTATGACATCCACCGTACTCGCTTTAATCAACCTTATACTTGTCAACAACTACTTCACCATTGAGGGGCAGACTTACAATCAGTTTATGGGTACGACCATGGGAACCAGGATGGCACCTTCCTATGCCAATGTTGTCATGGGTCACTTGAAGGGGGCTTTCGTGGGATCCATAAGTCTTCAGACCCTCATTTGTTTTAGGTACATTGATGACATCTTTACCATTGGACTCGTGGTGAAATTGACCTGTTAAAATTCCTGGAATCTCTGAATACCTTCTCCCAATTAAATTTCACATGGTCCTATTCTGAATCTCGTGCCCCTTTCCTTGATGTTGATTCTCTCCTACCAATGGCCAGCTACACACTTCTGTCCACATTAAACCTATCAACAAACAACAGACTTACATTTTGACAGTTGCCATCCTTTCCGTGTCAAAAGTTCCCTCCCATGCAGCCTTGGCATTTGAGTCAAATGTATTTGTTCAGATGCAGACTCTTTACAGCAATACAACATCAATCTCACCTCAGCCTTCACTGCACGTAATGACACCAGCAGCCTAGTTCAGAAACAGATTGCCTGGGCCATCAAATCCAATCATGGTACTGCTAATCCCTCCAAAAAACAACTTTGGACCATACCACTGGTGACTCAGTAATATTCTGGTCTGGAATGTATTAATCAGCTACTTTGACAGGACCATGACTTCTTAAGAACATGCCCTGAAATGAGATCCATTCTGTCTGAAATCTTGACCTCCACACCTAGAATAGCTTTCCGTTGCCCTCCCAATCTCCGCAACATTCTTTTAAAACCCTCCACTCCTTCTGCACCCATCTCCCTACACTATGGTTCCTTCCCTTGCCACTCCCGCTGCAAGACTTGGCCTATGCACCCTTCTACACCACCTACAGCAGCCCTATAACTGGCAAAACATACACTATCAAAGGGACAGCCACCTGTGAAATGACACGTGTCATATACCAGCTGTTGTGTAAACACTTTTCGGCCTTTTACGTCAGAATGACTACCACCAAATTGTCAATTAGGATTAATAGGCATAGGCAGAGGGTGTATACAGGCAACATGCAATATCCTGTTGCTGATCATGCTTTACAACAAGACACTTTTGACATCAGTGCCTGTTTCACCACATGCGCCATCTGGATTCTTCCCCCCAGACACCAGTTTCTCAGAACTCCACAGTTGGGAACTAGTGCTACAACATGTCCATGGTTCTCCCCACCCACCTGGCCTTAATTTATGTTAATTCCTTCTGTCTTAGCATTTCTTCACAGAAACTACTCATTTCTTCACTCCGTTTTAGTTTTCTACATCTTTCATTGTCTTGCTCGCCTGTTTTTCACCGCTCCCCTCCCACCTCCGTTACATACAGTGCACTTAGCTTTTCACTCTTATTAACTGATGCATGATGTTAACAGTAATCTCTGTCTTGCATATTACCCAGTCTTCCACCTTTAAGCTCTCAGGTTTTCAAATCTTATCCAATGCAGTTCCCAACAATCAGTCTTTCCTTCTCATCCTGTGCGGTAAGTCTCCTCTGACCTGTGGTTCTGTGTGATTTGCCCGAAATCCACTGACATCAGAAGCTTGCCTAATTACTATCCTCTTTTATGTGTGTGTTCTGCTGCCGTTTGCTGAGTAGATTTATCACCTATCCAAAATTGCATTATGACGATTCTAGTGATATGTTTTATGTATTTATGCTTTTGTGAAAGAATAATCACGTTAACACTAAGACAGAAAAAGGGGACAGTAAATTTCATAGTTTGCCCTTGAAATTTTAGAGATGAAGTGAAAAAGAAAAGATGAAAGAGTAATATCTCCCCCCCCCTTCCCCCTACATTATATTTATGTATTGTTGCAGTTCTGTCACGTGAAGATTTGGCAGCCAAGTCTCTTTGTCATTGTATATGAAGTAACTTTTAATTAATGCAGCTTCACATTTTGAGAAGGAATTTTCACTCTGCAGTAGTGTCTGCGCTTTAAACTTCTATACAGATTTAAACTGTGTGCCAATCCAAGACACAAACCAGGAACATTTGCCTTTTGTGCTTAAATGCTTTACTGTCTGAACTATACAGGCACAATACATGACCAGCAAAATGCCAAGGTTCCAGGTTCACGTCCCAGTCTAGTACGCAGTTTGTCTGCCAGGAAGTTTCAAATCATAGCACACACTGCTGAAGAGGGCAAATTCGTTGTGGAAGTCTTAGCTGTTTTTGTTAGTTTGATTCTTTTTTCAGCCCTCGTAACACATTTTTTCCCATTTTTGTTTAGTGAGGTGGTGAGTGCAGCAGCAATTCTACACCCTATTCTGTTGCCACGTGTTCATTCAGCACTGTTTGTTTTATATGCACTCCATAACAAAGAAGAAGACGATGCTTATTGGGAAAGGTTATTAAAATGGAACAAGCAGCCAGATGTAACACTGATGGCATTTCTTGGCATTGACCAGTAAGTGCTGACTCATATCAAAATATGTCTGTAAAATTACTTAAATGAAAATAATGCTCTCAACAAATGTTTCAGGAAATTTTGGATAAGGGATCATCCAGGCAACTGTGGAACAGAAAACCAACCCCCTTTTTCTCCAGTGCATGACAAATACTATAGAGATGCTGTTGAAACACTTCAACAGCTGAAAACAACATTTTCACCGCTAGAGAAACTTCTTGTCATAAGAAGCACATTTGAACAAATGACAGCAGTAAGTTACCATGATAAGGGAGTATTATATTTAATCATGTGATCTCATAGGTTTTCTATGTGTGATGGATTAATTATGTGCTTCTGGGTGTCCTGTTGAATTGCTGTTTCATATTTTTTTTTTTTTTTGTTTTTTTTTTTTTGTTTTTTTTTTTTTGCGCAATATTTTAATGACTGACCTAGTTGTCTTCTTCAGTTGCTGTGAGTTGTTGTTGTCGTATGTACTCACTGCCTGTACTCCATATAGACAGAGAAATATTGTTGTCTTACTACTATTTATATTTGAGTTTGTCTCTTGTTGCCCTCTATGCCCTTTGATGCCCTTTTGTTTTCACTGCCCGCACTGATATTACGCGAAATACGTATTCTCCCGTATTCTCCCAACGTTTGCCAGCTTTGGTGGGTGTGATGACTTGTGAAATCTTAATAAATTGAGTGCTGGATCCCAAGCCTTGTTTAAATTGGAACCTCTGACACTATTTGTTAGGGTTTATAATATCTTTCTTTCAGCAGAATCCTCAGCTATGCTGTTCCCGAAACGGTACATTTGCACCACAATACTGATCTAGTCCTATTTCATTTCATGCTTATATCTGAGGCGATGCTCAGCAACAACTCATTTGCGTGATTATCATAGTAGGGTTTCCACTGTTGTTTCTCCGTCTTTCCTCTACCATTGTAATTGTCTGCCCCACGTAGGACTGGCCACATTCATATAGAATGCGGTACACACCTAACTCTTGGGCACCTAAATTGTATTTAACATTACAAAGAAGACTTTTTATCTTTGTTGATGGGAGCAAAATACACAGGATGCCTTGTTTTCATGGGAGACTACCAGTCACTCTGAATATGGAGCTATCATAAGGTTGATAAAAAATTCTTGGGTTATCTATTTCTGTCAGCTCAGTGTCGTTCTCAGGCATTTTTGATTCTGTGCAGTGTAAGGCCAGTAACAGTTCAGTCTGGTTGAAGACCAAGCAACAGGTATGCATAACAGGACAACTCACAGCACCTGAAACGGATGGCTGGGTCAATGATTCAAATATTGTGCAAAAATGGAAACAGCAATGCAGCTGAACACCCAGAAGCCCACAATAAACATTTAATCTTGCCATTATAAATGTGGTATTATTATACTTAACAGCAGTGTAGGAAAGGATAGAAGATAACATGCTAAGTTGCAGACATGCACATGTAAAAGACACCACTTCAGTTTTTAACCACCTGTTAATAGAATCTCAGTAAAAACAGTACCCACATTTTTAAAGAGAGAGAGAGAGAGAGAGAGAGAGAGAGAGAGAGAGAGAGAGAGAGAGAGAGCACAAGGAATCAGTAGACATGAAAGTCTACCATAGGAAAGTCACATCACAATGGGAAAGCCAAAATTCAAGCATTTTGGTACTTTCTCCCTCAGTTTCCAGATCCACATACTATAGACAGTAGAAGACTATTGTACCATTATCAGAGAAGGAAAGTTGCTACTCACCATATAGCGGAGATGCTGAGTCGCGATAGGCACAACAAAAAGATTCACACAATTATAGCTTTCGTCCAGTAAAGCCTTTGCCAGCAGTACACACACACACACACACACACACACACACACACACACACACACACACGTGCCCGCGCAAATGCAACTTGCACACACATCTGCAGTCTCAGAGAAATGCAGTGTTGTACCAGTTCTCTGAGACTGCTGACGCGTGTACAAGTTGTGTTTATGTGAGTGTGTGTTTATGCGTGTGTGTACCGTATTTACTCGAATCTAAGCCGCACTTTTTTTTCGGGTTTTTGTAATCCAAAAAAACGCCTGCGGCTTAGAATCGAGTGCAAAGCAAGAGGAAGTTCTGAAAAATGTTGGTAGGTGCTGCCACAACTAACTTGTGCCGTCGAATATACGTAGCGCTATACAGGCATGCTTTGTAGGCAGAAAGATAAACACTGGTGCCAAAACCTCTGTGTCAGTAAATAAATTTTTTTAAAAAAAAAAAAAAAAAGATGGAAGACGTGATTCTTTTTTTTCTTCGCTCCGAGTTTCGACCACTGCATTGTCATACATTATCCAACGAAGTAAACACAAATTCCGTATTGTTCATCTTCGAAAGTAGCAGAATTTCAATGTACTACGAAAATCCGACTGGCAAGACTGGGATGTTTGTCAATATGGCCAACTCTACGTTCTGAATTTTTTCCTACCTGTGAGAAGAGATGGTTGCTAATAGGAACCTGATGAAATGTGAATCACATACAGTATTCTCTTCACCATAAGAATACGAATATAACATTTTTGCCATGTATTCTTTTGTGTTTGCTGCTATCTCATTTAAATCCTGTCTGCCTAATAAACTACGAAAGTAGAGTGAGACAACAGCAAACACGGAAGAATATACGAATCGTGTCATGTTTATATTCGTATTATTCTTATGCCTAATAGTGAGACAGTCAGAAATGAAGCACGGCAACTGACTAGATTTTTAAATCTAATATGACTCATTTTTGTGTGCAGAATTTGATGTACTAAAGAAGCGGCCGCAAAGATTTTCAAACGGAGAAAAATTTTCGCCTAACTCTCGTTCAGAACATGTTCTATCATACGCAGACTATTATTTGGTTCTTGTTGATCATTATCAAAGAAAGCAGCAGTGTAAGTAACAACAAATAGCAGTCTCTTGCCATTGTTTCGCTAATGAGACGATTACTCTTTTTTTTTTTTTTTTTTTTTTAATTGTAAGCGGCGGTAGCGCGCACAAAAGCAAGCCATGCCACGAGTGGCGACAGGCCGTAAACACGCACTATCAGAATGCGACAAACAATGCATGACACAGTACAGTAATGCATTTTCAGCTTAGAGTGACGTAAACACCTATAACAAAGAAAACGGCACTTATCAGATTAAAGCAAAATCAGCAATCGATTCAAACCAGACGAAGCACGTGAAAAAGGAAGGGTACCCGTATAAATATAGACGGAGTGCCTGACGCACAGCAATGGCTACCTGGTAAAGCTTAAATGCTGAGCTTTCGACTAGAACCAAACTATTGTAGCTGTATCGTCATTCATTTGACCTAAATTGTGTCTCATATTACAATGGACCAACTTTGTTTCGATTTGGAGGTGCTGCCTAAAACTCAACTCTCTACTTGAATTTAGAGTCTCAAATCTCAGGTGCAGCTTAGATTTTGGAAATTTTTGTTTCCTTATTTCGAGCCTCATTTTTTAGGTGCGGCTTAGATTCGAGTGCGGCTTAGATTCGAGTAAATACGGTATGTGTGTATACTGCTGACAAAGGCCTTAATGGCCGAAAGCTATAATTGTGTGAATCTTTGTGTTGTTCCTATTGTGACTCAACATCTCCACTATATGGTGAGTAGTAACTTTCCTTCTCTGGTATTGAAACAATCAAATACGAAATAAAAGCAATGTCTGAAACCTAATACTCATTTAAAACTCAAGGCTATAGAAATAAAACATGGCTACAGGCTCCCTTCATCTCTCTGTCACCTGTCAGCTGTGTCCCCTTATCCTCATAACAAATGGGACATTCTGAATCTGAGACCTGAATTACCTGCCCCTCTTTTCCAACTAACCCCAACCTTTCTCCTTCCCCCTCTTAGGGAGGAACAAACTGTTCCAAAAAATGAGTATGGTAGCCATTCTGTCTTCTTTTAATTTTATAGTCTTTTATTTATGTTTAATATTTACTTTAAAAGCAAGTAAGCAGCAGATTTTTCAAAGTAATACCTTTTACGATGTTAACAAGTAGTATTTAGCAGTTTATTGGTAGTTGATTATTAATGGAGTGCACAGAATTAGTTTCTAATATATGCTTCTCATTGTTGGTGAATATCTTGACTTATTCACATCCCTGAAAGTACATCATCATGGTGGGATCTACAGAACGTGATGAATGAGTGAAACCTCCTGGCTCAGTTGAGAGCAAGAGGTCCAAATAATATGAAATGGTATTTTTATATTATTCTCATTTTAATGGAATACAGCATAAACAATGATGTCTTTAGAAGGAAGAGCATATGTTTAGCCTGGACAAGGGTTTGAAAGATAATTGGCCCTTTTTCTTTCAAAAAATCAATCCTACAATTACTTGTGTTGATTAGGGGAGTGAAGAAAACATTAATTTTGATGCCTCGACAGTGATTTGAACCTCTCTATTCCCAAGTGCAAGTACGTTCTCTTAAACCCTTGACCCATCATGCGCAGTTCTGATTTTCCTAATTCAATTAATAGAAAGTTTTATAGATGTATTAAAAAATTGTAAATGATTTGCAGATTAGCCCAGTCAACAAGGACCAAAAACTATCAGCTGGGGAAATTTTTGTGTAGTTGGAAATTTTTGTTCAGTGGTAAGGGAAAGTGTCATGATGATCATAACTAAAAATCCTGACTGTTAGGGCAAGAGTTTGGTGATGGGAGGGATAGAGATGGAAGGCAGGGGGGGGGGGGGGGGGGGAGGTTGTAAACATCACTTTTTTTTAGGTTTTTTTCATGAATATCTCCAAACCATGGCATCTAGTGAAAATGTTTCCCAGAACAAATAATAATATTTCTTCTCTAGGTCAATAGTGTTTTAATCATATAAAATTGATGTTTATTGTTAAATCCAGTACATAAGAAACAAATAGAAAATGAATGTACCATATGTAAGTGCAGTAGAGTCATATTAAGGGATAAATTGTGCTCTGGGGGTGCAACAGGGTAATGAAATGATTGTGTGGCATTGATTCTGGGAGTCCCCACCTGAGGAAGTTCAGCTGCCAAGTTGCAAGTCTTCTCAGTTGACACCACGTTGGGTGACTTGCATGCCAATGGTGATAATGAAGTGACACAACACCCAGTCCTCAAGGGGAGAAAATCACTGACCCAGCTGGGATTCGAACCTGGCCCCACTGCATGTCAGTCGGATGTACTGACCATCAGCTAAGGAGGTGGACTGTAACACATTGAAAAGGTGGGGGAGGAAAATAGAAGCATGACAAGAGGCAGGCTGCTGGATTGTGTTCATTCACTTCCCTGAAGTGCAAGCAGGCAGTTCCCCATTCTCTCTACCACACTATGCCACAAGCTATAGGGTGTTTCATAAAGTTATACTGACCCTTCCACAGCTCACCGTATAATTACAGGCGGCACAGTGTGCAGACATGCTTGGGGGTGTTTATTTTCCACAAAGTGTGTTAAAATTACATGAAATACATATACAAACTGCTAATAATACAAACACAAGGAAAGCATATGGACAGATTCTACATAAATCTACAATGCTACAGGGGAAATTGATTCTTATCATCCTGTAAAGTAGCTGTAGCATTCTTTCAAGGAAGGTGATTTTATCCTTCATGGGCACTGCTTGCTATTCAGTTTACAGACACGCTATAGCTCCCCAGCATTTCGTGTCCAATTCTCTGATGAGAGTAGGCAAAATAATTTCACTGAGCTCATGTTTATACAGTGGAGGTATTTTCAGTTTATTAAGTGAGTACTTATCTGCAGTTGTTAAGTGAGGTTTTGTATAAAATGCATTTCTATAAACAATGGCTGAGAAGTGCTTAATTTAATTGTGATGTTATCAGTGAGCTATATAATGTTGGTGGGAAAGGGACTGAATTGCTAAATGTGGCATCTTGCTGCTTTCTGTCATTAACGGCATATTGTAAACCCTTGTAATGGTGTTGAAGTCACTTGGTGATGAACTATTGAATGACAAGAAAGGTACAGCACTTACCTCACCATTAATTGTGTTAGTAGAAACTACATAAATCTCTTCTTTTCTGTAATTGTAGAGCGAGTTGCACTAAGTGGAGTCACTTACCACACGTACACAGTATATCTTCCAAGACGGCTGTGAATCTGTTGATGGAAAGGACTGGCCATGTTCAAGTCTAGAACAGTAACCTGTTGTAATGCATTGTTAACCTGAGTTGGACTGTCAGAAGTTTTATATCACCTAGATGACCTAATTTTGTTTCAGAAGTAGCCTCTTAGTCGCTTCAGATGTTGGGAGAGCTGAGGCTGGGGTGATGCGTTTGATACCCTGAATGTGTGAAAAACATTCCAGTCACTGTTAGTACAGTGAAATCAACATTGTCAAATACATATTGACAGCGTGTTACACTTGGAGCAGGCTCTTTGGTGTAGTAGACAGCTGACAGCTCCAGCTGTTCAGCTTTTTTACGTAATTGCTCACTTAACAACTGCAAATACATACTCACTTAATAAACTAAAACTAACTCCACTATAAAAACACGAGCTCAGTGAAGTTACTTTGTCTGCTCACATAAGAGAGCTGGACACGAAATACTGGGGAGATATAGTCTGTCTTCAAACTGACAAGCGATCAGTCCGGATATGAGGGAAGTTTTCTTTCCCAGAAGGATGATACAGCCACCATACAGGATGACTAAGAATCAGTTTCCCTCTAGCATGGTAGAACAGTGTGCACAGAGTTACATAGATTCTGTCTGTAGTAACACTGTTCACGTTTTAAGTCGCACTTCACTTAGCGTAGACCGGGACTGTGTCCTAGGCATGCCCGATATTAACTGACTGGGCATGGCCCGTGCTGCCTGAGTTGTTGTTGTTCTTGTTATTGTTGTTCCGCTGGCAGAGGTCCCGTCCGAATTCTCGCGTGCCCTCTGGTGGATGGGACTCTACTTGCGGCAACTACCGTCCGTGACGCACCGTGCCGATGTGCGACTCTCGCGATCTTTCTGATGGCTACTGCACTGTCCATACATGTTTCTTCCATTAGTGTTATTAGCATATTAGCATTTTACATCTGAAGTCCCTGTAGTGTTAACGCACTTTGCAGAAAATAAATGCCTACAGGGACATCTGCACACCTTGCTGCCAGTGATTTATAAGGCGAGCTGTGGAAGGATCAGTATAATGTAGTGAAACACTCTGTAGTTGCTTTTTGTGTAGTAGTGCGATAAGGACAAGGGAATGAAGGGAAGTGCATGACCACAATCTGGCAACCTATCTTCCCTCACACTTCTAAATTACATTCGCACCCTTCCATACTATTACACCCCATAAATTATCCCTTAATATGGTTCTACCGCACTTAGATGTGGTACATGCATTTAATATCTGTTCATAGCCCACTTCATTTAACAATAGACATCAATTTTAGACCATTAAAATACTGTTTTAATAATCTACAATTTTTCCATCATCTGCAATGTGGAAACTATTAGTCCTAGAGGAAAAATGAATAGTACCTTTTTTGCAGGAAATTTAATGTGGTTTCATTATGACTGGGAAACATTTTCACTACAAGCTATGATTTCAAGACAATAAAGAAAAACATAAAAAAGTGACACCTAACCCAGTCACCCCTACCTCCACACACACTCACACTCCACTAGTCAGGATCTTTAGTACGTTACTCATGATATCTCCCCCCCCCCCTCCCCCCTCCCCCAACACACACACACACACACACACACACACACACACACACACACACACACACACACACAAATTGAGACTACACATATGTTTCCCCCCAATTTTCCTTTGTTGACTGGGTTAGGTGGGGAATAAAGGTACCATTTATTTTCCAAAATGTTGCTAGGTAAGTTTATGACACCAATACTCACGACACAGTACAATGTGTTTACTGCTGCTATCAGATATATCATGGAAATACCATTAGAATAGGTGACATATGTTCACTCATTTCTTCCTTACCTCATCTGCAAGTGGAACCTGTAAGAGTAGAACATGTAACAATATGAGTTCTCTACACTATCTGCTATACAATAACTTCTGCACCAGTTATACAGAAGTAGACACACACTAGCTGATCAGGCATATGCAGATACCCCTACATAATACAGAATTGATCACCAGACCATCAAGAGAAGCAGACCTACCAGTATAAAGGGAGGCAAGGAGTATTGTGTTGTCAGTAGAAGAGCAGTAGCAACGTACAGTTTGGTCAGGAGAGCTTAGTGACTTCAAACGTGGATTTGTCATTGATGTTACTTGAGTTACAAATCCATCAGGGACATTTCAATACTTCTAAAGCTGTCTGAGTTGATTCTTGATAATGTGATTGGTAACTGGAAACACAAAGGAACAGCCACAGCTAAACCAAGATCAGGGAGACCACATGTACTGACAGGCAGGCATTGCTGAGCATTGAGGAGGATGGTTGTGAAAAGTCGGACAAAATCAATGGAAGGGATCATTCATAATTCCCATGTGTTGCCAGCAGTCCAAGTAGTACAATGACTGTGTGTGGAGAATTAAGAAGAATGGGTACTAACACCAAGCAACTCCTCATGAATCACACATTTCTGTAGTCATTGCTAAGAGATGCTTCGGATGATGTAAAAAGTTAGATTAGATTAGTTTTTCGTTCCATAGATCCATGTTGAGGAGATCCTCGTGGATGTGGAACATGTCACCATTTTATATATATGAAATAACAATACTAATAGTATAAATATATACAACACATCATTTGTTTCTATTAAAAAATTCGTCAATGGAGTAGAAGGAGTCTTTCAGGCTCCTTTTAAAGTGATCTCTATGTGTAACTAAATTTTTTATGTTTGCTGGCAAATTATTGAAGATGAGTGTTCCTGAGTAGTGGACCCCTTTTTGAACTAAGGTAAGCGCTTTTAAGTCCTTGTGCAGATCATTTTTGTTCCTAGTATTGTATGTATGAACTGAGCTGTTTGTTGGAAAAAGAGATATATTATTTAGGACAAATTTCCTTAAGGAGTAAATATACTGAGAGGCAGTAGTTAGTATACCCAGTTCTTTGAAGAGGTTTCTACCAGACTTCGTGAGTTTACTCCACAAATAACAAGTATTACACGCTTTTGGGCTCTGAAAACTTTTGTTTGACTTGAAGAGTTACCCCAAAATATTATACCATATTACATTATGGAATGAAAGTAGGCAAAGTATGCAAGCTTTTTCACTTTTATGTCGCCTATGTCTGCTAACACTCGAATTGCAAATACAGATTTGTTCAGGTGTTTCTGCAGTTCTGTGGTGTGCTCCTCCCAACTGAATTTATTATCAAGTTGTAATCCCAGGAATTTAAGACTGTCAACCTCTTCTATCTGCTCTTCTTCGTACTTTATGCATATGCTGGGTGGAAACCTCTTACAGGTTCTGAATTGCACATAGTGATTCTTTTCGAAGTTTAATGTCAGTGAGTTGGCTTTAAACCATTTATTAATAGCCATGAAAATATCATTAGCAGATCTTTCTAGAACTTCATTCGACATGCTATTTATTACAATACTTGTGTCATCTGCAAACAAAACGATCTCTGCTTCTGACAGTGTAACTGATGGGAGATTATTAATGTCATGTCCATTATACTGGCTACTGAGCCAGTGGGTGTGTTGGACCTTCTATTGACCTACGGACCCACTTGAAGATGTCTCCCGCAGTCGGAGACGAAACGTTGGGAATTGAGACAAAATTCATCAACCGACCACGGCATAACAGCCCGGACAAGTATAATGGACATGATATTTCCGGCCGTGAAAGTCTACATTTTAGATCATTAATGTACACAAGAAAAAGCAATGGCCCTACTGGACAGTGTATGACTGGAAATAAGTAGTTTGGAGTGATGAATCATGCTGTAACCTGTGGTAGTCCAGTGCAAGGGTTCGAATTCGGCAAATGCCTGGAGAACATTACCCATCACCAGTGCAGTGGAGATGTTATTACTAGGCCTCGGATTTTAATGACAAGTCATATTTTTTTCTGAACTATAGGCTGAATTTTAGAACAATTTATACACAAATCTAGACATTTTAGTGTCGAGAAATGTATTTTGATTGTGCATATAAAGTCATATTTCAACAAATTTTAGTAATAGGTCATATTGTGGCTAACTTTTAATATATAATAGGTCATATTGCGGCTAACTTTTAATATATAATAGGTCATATTTCCATCAACTTTTTGCCAAAAATGCATATACTGTTTTTCTCGTATCTTACGGGACACATGAATAAGAAAATGAATACGTTGCTCACGAGACGATATTTAACGTGCTATTATGTAAGATAAACAGATAAATTAGTACACAGCCGCATTCGTCAGGACTGTAGCAGAAAATCGGTCTACCACAACAGTCATTACGCGAACATAAAACATTGTTGCGCAGAGTCGACAATACACTCTCAGAGCCAACAAAGGCGGCTTCTGCCGTAATAAGCATCGCAGTCGCACAAGTGCTCCCAGTAATCAGTTTGAATACAGCCTTTGCCTTGTTCAACATGCCTAAAACAAATGCTCCGACAGCGTGAAGTTGCGAGGGTATGTTCGAGAATTTTGAGAGAAGTTCTTTAGTACAGATGGGAAAATATTATTTTGTAAACTGGTGAAGTTAAAGTTAGTGCAGAAAAGCACTTTAATGTGCAACAACACTGTAGTACCGCTAAATATAACAGCAGGCAAACACTGTTATTTGGACAGACAGGTCAATCATCAACCATGGAATCATTCTGCAAGGATTTGTGTGAGATGATGGTGTCCTACAACATCCCATTGGAAAAGCTGAAGAATCCACATTTCAGACTGTTCTTGGAGAAGTACACAACACATCCAGTTCCAGATGAATCTACACTGAGAAAGAACTATTTATCCGTATGCTACAATGATGTGCTCAACAAAATATGAATTACTGTTGCTGAGCAAAAGATCTGGCTGTCGATAGATGAAACTACGGATATTAGTGGGTGATATATTGCAAATGATGTTGTTGGTGTTCTAAAAGTTGATGGCCCTGGAGATATGTTCCTACTAACGTGTGAAGCTCTCGATAGAGTAAACATTTCGACAATTGCTATTTTGTTTGACAACTCTCTAAAGCTACTGTGGCTGGATGGTGTGAAAAGAGACAACATTTTGCTGCTTCTAACAGATAGTGCTTCATATATGGCTAAAGCAGCCAAAGGGCTTCAGATTCTCTACCGCAGTATGGTGTACGCCACTTGCCTTGCACATGCGTTGTACAGAGTTGCTGAAGAGGTGCGATCAAATTACCCTGACATGAACAAATTAATTTCCTGTGGCAAGAAAATCTATGTGAAGGCTGTGCTACGGGTGCAGAAATTCAAGGAACAAGCACCGTCAATACATCTCCCACCTAAACCTGTTCTTACGTGATGAGGTTCTTGGCTTTATGCTGCTGAGTATTACTGCACCAACTACACCCAACCCCTAAAGACAATCTTCTGTGAGCTTGATAGCGATGAATCAAGTGCTATCAAAATTGTGAAAGAATTTTTTACAGATACATTGTCTCGAAACTTGGCATAAATCAATGCCAATTTTTCAGTGATATCAAAAGCCATCAAACAACTGGAAGCTGTTGGCACTCAGCTATGTGAGTCCTGAGTATTGTGCAACATGTGCAGAATGACTTGGGCCGAGCTCATGGTCATGTGGCTGACAAAGTTAAAAACCAAACTGCAAATTATTCTCCAACGGAATCCTGGATATTCTAGACTGTGCAAAATTAGTGACAGTCTCTCAGGGAATGCCGCGACATTTGAAGATACTGAAACAATGCTGAACTCCAGTGACCTGGATGCCTTCAAATACGCTCCAGTGACGTCTTGTGAAGTGGAGAGGATCTTTTCCAGGTACAAAACTATCCTCAGCAACAACCGTAGATCTTTGACAAGGGAAAACTTGAAAATGCACCTTGTATTCCAGTGCAACTTTGCAGATACTGAAGATTGACATACGGTATTAAATACTTTATGGTGAATAAAAAATTAAATAAACGAACAATAATGCTTTAAATAAACATCTATTAAGTCATATTTTATTTTTAAGGTCATATTTATGTAAGTTTTACGTCATAAATGCTTGCATATTTCACTGTTTTGTAGGTACTTAAAATCCAGGCCCTAGTTATTAGAGTATACCGATGTTTTTCACTGTTAGGATGTGGTCCCTTCATTATACTTCAGAAAGCACTAAATGCAGAAGGATATGAAACATTTTACAGTATTGTGTTCTGTCTACAGTAGGAACAGTTCAGAGTCAGTGACTGACTGTATCAGCATGACAGTGCACCCTGTCATAAAGCAACCTCCATGAGGCAGTGGTACGTGTTCAGTAGCAGTCCTGAAATGGATTGGTTTCCACATGTCCCAACTTGAACACAATGGAATGCCTTTGTGAAAAGTTGAGACTGTCAACTTCTTTCCAGACCCCACTCTCCAACGTCCTTACCTTCTCTGGTTTTGGCTCTTGAGGAAGTAGGGTCTGACATTCCACCGCAAACATTCAGACACCTAATTGAAAGTGTCCCAAGCAGATTTCCAACATCATAAAGGTGAAGGGTGGACACACTCCATAATAATGTCTACTTGATACATGTCCGGATACTTTTGACCAGATATCTTATTTGTAGATATATTATCTTGCGTAGAAAAAGTATGTTAATGTTTATACCCTAAATGTAATGCTGGTTGATGTATGCATTATTATTCTAATTCATGATATTGTACAAGGTTTGCAACTTTAATAGGTGCAACTATTTATCTGCAGGTCGTACAAAATAGATACGTGTTTCAAAGTTTTACTGATCTTCAAAGTAGTCACCAGTATTGTGTATAACCCATTGCCAGCGATGTGGAAGTTTAGGATACTTTTCACATTACCATTTGTGTTGACAGTTCAAGCTGTGTTATTTATTGCCTGACAAATTTGTAGCAGTTCTGAAGCGAATGCCGTGAAGTGTTTCCTTCAGTTTAGAAATCGAGTTGAACTCATGAGGGCTTAAGTAAGGGGAGTGCAGTAGGTGGTATAGCACTTAGCAGCCCTATCAGTCAAACAAATCAGTAACAGCTTGCACTGTACGTGCTTGAGCACTGTCTTGCAAAATGATGGCCAGGTCCTGCAGAAAGAGCCATCACTTCTGTCTCTAAGCTGGTCGTAGGTTGTGTTCCCAAAATGAATAGCATAGAGACAGAAGTGAAGACACTTTCTGCAGGACCTGGCCATCATTTTGCAGGACAACGCTCAAGCATGTACCGTGCAAGCTGTTACTGATTAGTTTGACTGATGGGGCTGCTAAGTGCTATACCACCTACGGCACTCCTCTGACTTAAGCCCTCATGAGTTCAACTCAATCTCTAAACTGAAGGAAACACTTCACGGCATTCGCTTCAGAACTGCTACAATTTCGTCGGGCAATAGATCATGCCGCTCGAACTGCCAACACAACTGGCAATGTAAAAAGTATCCTACAACTTCCACATTGCTGGCAACAGATTATACTCAATTCTGGTGACTACTTTGAAGGTCAGTAAAACTTTGAAACACGTATCTATTTTGTACGAGCTGTAACTAAATAGTTGCCGCTATTAAAGTTCCAACCCTCGTATTACATCAATTGGCTACAATGATTTTTCTGTTTCTACAGGCTTGGACACCATTGTATGATAATGACAAGTATCTCATAATACTTTATATGCCGGGTGTCTAAATCTATGCAGTTTAACATGAAATACTAATCATCAATATGTAAATTAATGTTTTTGTGAACCTTCGATCTGAGAGAGGCTTCAGAGACAGTAGGAATAAATCCACTAGATTTTATGTGACTTCTGAAAATTTCACGGCGTATTTGTTCTTCTAATAATTTCCGGGTATGCAGCCGGATCCCGTCGACATTCTGCCACGATATTTCGGCCCAGAGACGTCTGGCCATCATCACTGAAGATCCCAGGTGCAGTCGCGGTATTTATGCCGAATCTCACGCATGCGAAATGTACTGGCATCCTACAGTGCATGCGTCAGGTGTTGACATGCGCGGCATAGCCGAGTTTAGCCATTGTGGAGGTTTTCATCATCCGATATTACATGCGCTCGATGTATTAAGGTACTGAGAACACCGGCTGTTTGTGCTGGAGATACAGATCTGTGCGAGTCGGTTTCCTATACACAGAATGTCCTAATTACCCATCATTTTTATGGCGTACTAGCGTCTAGAAATGGTAAAGTGCCATCTTTTTCAATCTCCATTGTGAATTTGATGTTCTCATGTAATGAGTTTAAATGATGAAGGAATTTCTCCAGTTCCTGTCTGCCATGAGGCCATACAACAAAAGTATCATCTACGTACGGCCAGAAGACTGTAGGCTTTAAGACAGCAGACTCAAGTGCTTTCTCCTCAAAGTCCTCCATAAAGATATTAGCTACCACAGGGGACAAAGGGCTCCCCATGGCGACGCCGTTTGTTTGTTCAAAGAATTCGTCATTGAATAAAAGATACGTCCATCTGCGGCAACTGTCGATATCGGCAGTAGCAGAGCACTGTATTTCATTGGCACATTCAATGGAATACAATGGAACAAAACTTTTAGCTACGGTTTCCGGATTTTGGGATTCTGTAATCAAGGAATCAGTGGAATTATGTCTTGCCGATAATCTTATAAATCATGACAACGGCTTTCAGCTGGATAAAAATTGGAATCCTGTTATTAAAATTATACAATCACAGCAGAATCGACAGTGTCATTAGATACTCAATGACTAGATGATCTTTTATTTTCACCACCATGGGCAGCACGTACAACTCGGCTATGCCGCGCCTGTCAACACCTGACGCATGCGCTGTAGGATGCCAGTACATTTCGCATGCGCAAGATTCGGCATAAATACCGCGACTGCACCTGGGATCTTCAGTAGTTGTGTACTCACCTGATGATGGCCGGACATCTCTGGGCCGAAATATCGTGGCAGAATGTCGACGGGATCCGGCTGCATACCCGGAAATTATTAGAACCACTAGATTTTATTTGTGAGGACACTTAAAGGGACAAGTTTGTAGTACTCCACCCATGGAAGTACATGGCCTAATGGCTCATCTGCATGCCGCTTTAGCAATGGTGGATGCAGGTGTGTTGCTTAGGGTCCAGCAAAGTGTGATCAACTGAGTGGCAAAACTTTTGCGAATGCTTTGAACATGTTCTCTAAAGTGAATATTGCTTGTCGGTGTATTTAATGGCTCTGTGAAGATGAGCCCCAATGTCAAATGTACAGAAAGGAGTTACTGTATGTAGGGTAATGTGCAATCTAGTGCAGCCTACCTATTGTGTTTTAGTACCTCACTGGATGCGCCAGTGTTACTGTATCCACTATTATTTTCTGTTGTCTTTATTTGTGTCATTGGCAAAACAAAATGGTCAGTTATTTCTATATGGAGTTCATATTATGTCTTAATGTTTAAATAAAGGTAAAAGTAACAGGAAGAAATAAACAAGATATTGCACTGTGGAGGTGTAAATTGGATACATAGGATACAGTCTAATCCTTCAACTGGGAAGAAAAATGTTTGGCACTAATGCAACTTGAACATCAGCGAGTCTGTGTATCTGTTCCCCACAGCATTTTTTCATCTCACTGAGCTAATGGGAGAACTCAGGCATATTGCAGAGTTCATGCTACCTATTCTTGACCACACTGAAAGCAGTTAGTGTGCCAGAGTCTCGGTTTTTTAAATTGCATTTCTGTTAAACCTTTTGGCAGGACTATGTTTTGTGAGATACAATTTTGTCGTCTGGAATTGGGATGAGAAATCACATGCTGACTGCCAAGTGTGGCATTTTTTCTTCACCCTGTGGAGTCAAGCAAAAATGGACCAAAAAAGTTATCACTGTCATTCAGAATTAATGTTGATGTGTTACAGTGATATCATCATACAATGGAATGAGATTACAAAAAAAGCCTAAAGTTAACTGTGATAAGTGTGGTCTCCATCTACATAAGAAGTGTAGCTATTGAGTCTGCTTCCCGTCAAACAGTAACCCATGATGAATGAGTCAAAGATATTTGCTTAACTAGTAATGTATTTGCTTTTTTAGTTAGTTGAATGCTGATTGTAAGCAAAACTGCAGATATTACAAACTGGTACCTAAGTAGGAACTATGACCTACTAAAATCACGTCGCAAAGAGCATAATTCTTTGTCGTATTAACAATTTTAAGAGCTCTATGTGCTTGAAGAATCTGTGCAGTTGAATTTTTGTACTGGCAAAGTAAGAAACTATTAAGTTTTATTATATTTATTTAGTTTTAGTAGCGACAAAGGTCAGAGGAACAAAGGAAGTCGTCACTGCTGACACACAATATTATTAATATTGCTTGTTTAGATAGTCAAATAAAACGGGCTTGTTTTAGCATTGTTATTTTATGTCATAGTTATTCTTGAATGGCTGCTTTCATAGTCTCCTCCTCCTCCTCCTCCTCCTCCTCCCATTTCAAGCAGTCGGAGTTGGCCTGTTCCGAAGCCAAAGTAATTCTGTTTTTGTTATCTGATACATTCTTGTGTTCTCTCTTTTAATGAACATCAATGTTTTAAATTATGAAAAGTTATATTAGTCTGATCTCACAACACATACACGTTTTGTGTACTATAATTCAGATGAAAAAGAATTGTATATGTTTTAAATGGTTTATTTCTGTTGTGTGCCAGAAGGAAACAGTATTTGTGATATTCTATAACATTATTAAGTTTTATCAGATTTCAGGTAACTGGAAAGAATATTGTTTTCTGTTTAAATGTGTGTACAGCATTTAAGGCATCATTTTTTTGCATTAACTTCCTTGAATATAATTTAAGTTCAGTTGATACACTATTTATTTACGTGGCTCAGAGCAGAAGAGGCTACATAGTTACCTATTCGTGGATAGAAACCAGACTGCAAGGCGCCTAATGCAAGTAGAGAGATTAGGTAACAAGAAAGCAGCACTGAGCACAGCATGTATGTAGCATATTTGGAGCAGCCGAGGAGTTTAAAAGAACTGACACGCACACTAGCTCTGATTGAGTCAGTCTCAAGGAGAAGCATTTGTAGTCCCTTGAGTCTTCTATCGATAGCTATGATCAGCAAAAGATAGGCAAGTGTTAGAAGAAAAAAATACTCTTGGAATAAGTAGACATCCAGAACAGTACATCATGCAAGAGACAGCAGGAGAGGTTAGAAGGTTATTGAGTATTGAAATGCTAGAATTTATTCTATATTTGTGGATTTTTGTATGACTATAGAAGAATTCTTTGTAATAAAATTTTAGCAATCCCCGAAGGAATTATGACCCCATTGGTAGAAGACTTACAGTGTCAAAATTTCTTAATAACACACATTATCCCCACTCATGCACTTATCCAAGAAGATGCTGCTACAGCGTGTTCATTATTGCTGATATCAGAGCACGACCCTGTGTGCCATATGTCAGTGAAGTATGGCTAAAAGCAGATAAAAATTAATTTAAAATATAGAGATGTGTGCGCTCTATCACTTATCATGTTCATTTATCTGTGAAACTTTTCATTAAGCAGAACTCACTAAAGAAATAAGTTGTGTGTGTGTGTGTGTGTGTGTGTGTGTGTGTGTGTTGGAGTGGCAGGCTAGTGTAATATATTTAGGGGAGCAAAATGTAGTCTAAAAATACTTCAGGCGACAACATAGTGCAACTGCTTGTTTTTGTGTAGGTGATACGTGCACAAACTGAATCGTACCACATGGGTCTATAGTTGCATTATCTCTGTCCCATTTCAGGCTGTTCAGAAGGAACTGGGAACAACATATCTATGGACAATGGATGACTTGTTCCCTGTGTTCCATTTTGTTGTTGTCAGGGCAAGAATTCTTCAGCTTGGTTCAGAAATTCATTTTGTTGAAGATTTTATGGAACCATATTTACAAAATGGAGAACTGGGAATAATGTTCACAACATTAAAAGTAAGAGATCTGCATCCTGTTCTGTAATTTCACACCTTCTGTCTACTTTTATAATAGTCCTATATATATGAAATATTATTAACAGTAATGGATGGTAATTCTTGGGATTCTATACATTTCATCTTTACATTTTTCAGGCTTGTTATTATCAGATTCTACAAGAAAAAATCAGTGTGAGCATGTAAGAGGACACCTTTCCCCAGCATGCTGAAATACTCTACCAAAACATGTATATTTCATTTGTGCATCTAAATACTGTATTTTAATCATTTAAAGCACTCCTTTTTATATAAAAAATGTACTATTGATATACTGTGATTTTTTTAACAAAATCTGTAAGAAACTTTTATACTACTGTGACTGAATGTATTTTTGATATGTGTTATGAATAAAATTGTTTGTTTTTGGTGCTCTTTAGGCTGTGGAATTAATTTTATTTATATGTATAAAGTAATTATTTTGAAAGACATAAATATGTATTGTACCTGAACTTAGGAAAATGAGCACTAGATACATATCTGTTTAGCTTAGTATTACTTATTTAGACAATCAGATAAAATGGCCTAGTTGTAGCATTGTTATTTTATGTTGTAGTTACCCTTGAATGACTATTTTCATAATCTGACACATTTTGTGTTCTCTCTCTTAATGAACATCAAGGTTTTAAATTATGAAAAGTTATATCAGTCTGTTCTTACAACACAAGCACATTTTTTGTGCACTGTAATTCAAATGAAAAAGAATTATACATGTTTTAAAGGTTTATTTTTATTGTGCCATGTATTGTTGCAAGGAAACAGTATTTTTAATATTTTATAATATTGTTAAGTTTTATCAGATTTCATGTAACTGTAAAGAATAATGTACCTGTTCACCATTTTAAATGCATGTAGCAACGTGTGAGGTGGCCTTTTCCCCCCATGAAAAGATGTACATACCTTAAATTATGAACAACTGTAACTTTTTTCCCCGCCTGTTATGAAGTTAATGATTTCCTGACCTGTTAAGAAAGTTGATTGAAGCATCAAATTTCTTGTACATAATTTAAGTTTAAATGATACACTATTTATTGTGGCAAGACTTAATTTATTTTTCTCATTTCCATTAACCTAGTAACTCTATCCACATTTCCTAATATTTCAGTACGGCATAGCAAATAAGAATAATAAAAAAGGACAGTTTTCTTTAACAGTTAAGTTTGTTAGTGCAGTATCATATTTTTGCATGAATAAAAAATTGTTTTGTTAGTGACGCAGCAGTATTTAAAATCTCATTTGTTTCTGTGACATTCTTGAAAAATCCTCACACGCTATATATTCTGAATTTAAACACCATTAAATCTGTTTTTTACGCTCTTGTACAAGAGTTTTACTGTTTGGTTAATTTTGCTTGTCTTCAGTGTGTTCACTTTCTACTGCATATATTTACAGATTATATGCTCATTTCTCTTATTTTAATTTGTTTATCATTATATCTACGTTGTGACTGGATTGTGGCACACACAGCAGTCATAATCAATGTTTTCTGGACATACTGACTGTTCTTCACACCCTGCTGACACCCTCAATAAATATCCTTGAACTGAAATATTTTGTTAATTGAAAACGTAAATCAACATTGTAAACAACATTATGTTGCCAACAAAAACCAACTCTGTTTCCCACTGACACTAAGTGTTGCTCAAAACTCCCTATTTTCAGATTTGTTTGTTCTGAATCTGACTACACTGCACAACAATAAAATTGAAAGTACTTGAGACACCAAATAAAATGTAGCTGGTACCTCTTAGGAGAACCACATGGTATAAATATGATAATATTGGTTAGAAAAAGATGATGTGACTTAGCAAAAAAAGCGCTGGCTGGTCGATAGACACACAAACACACACACAAAATTCAAGCTTTCGCAACCAACGGTTGCTTCTTCAGGGAAGAGGGAAGGAGAGGGAAAGACGAAAGTAAGTGGGTCTTAAGGGAGAGGGTAAGGAGTCATTCCAATGCCGGGAGCGGAAAGACTTACCTTAGGGGGGAAAAAGGACAGGTATAAACGCGCTCACACACACACACACACACACACACACACACACACACACACACACACACACACACCATCCGCACATACACAGACACAAGCAGACATATGCAAAGGCAGAGATGTCAGTCGAGGCGGAAGTACAGAGGCTAAGATGTTGTTGAAAGACAGGTGAGGTATGAGGGGCGGCAACTTGAAATTAGCGGAGGTTGAGGCCTGGCGGGTAATGAGAAGAGAGGATATACTGAAGGGCGAGTTCCTATCTCCAGAGTTCTGACAGGTTGGTGTTAGTGGGAAGTATCCATATAACCCGGACGGGGTAACACTGTGCCAAGATGTGCAGGCCCTACCCTTGTAACCGCCCCCGGTGTAAAACCTGTCCCATGCACCCTCCCACCAACACCTACTCCAGTCCTGTAACCCGGAAGGTGTACACGATGAAAGGCAGAGCCACATGTGAAAGCACCCACGTGATTTACCAACTGACCTGCCTACACTGTGAAGCTTTCTATGTGGGAATGACCAGCAACAAACTGTTCATTCGCATGAATGGACACAGGCAGACAGTGTTTGTTGGTAATGAGGATCACCCTGTGGCTAAACATGCCTTGGTGCATGGCCAGCGCAGTGTTACACCGTCCAGGTTATCTGGATACTTCCCACTAACAGCAACCTGTCGGAACTCCAGAGATGGGAACTCGCCCTTCAGTCTATCCTCTCTTCTCATTATCCGCCAGGCCTCAACCTCCGCTAATTTCAAGTTGCCGCCGCTCATACCTCACCTGTCTTTCAACAACATCTTTGCCTCTGTACTTCCACCTCGAGTGACATCTCTGCCCAAACTCCTTGCCTTTACAAATGTCTGCTTGTGTGTGTGTGTGTGTGTGTGTGTGTGTGTGTGTGTGAGTGAGAGAGTGAGTGTATACCTGTCCTTTTTTCCCCCTAAGGTAAGTCTCCGCTCCCGGGATTGGAATGACTCCTTACCCTCTCCCTTAAAACCCCCATCCTTTTGTCTTTCCCTCTCCTTCCCTCTTTCTTGAAGAAGCAACCGTTGGTTGCGAAAGCTTGAATTTTTTGTGTATGTTTGTGTTTGTTTGTGTGTCTATCGACCTGCCAGCACTTTTGTTTGGTAAGTCACATCATCTTTGTTTTTAGATATATTTTTCCCCCCGTGGAATGTTTCCCTCTATTATAATATTGATTAGATTAGATATGCATTTGATTCCATAAAGCCATAATGAGGAGATTGTGACGTATGTAGATCATGTGACTCATATTAGTAATCAAATAATGGAAAATCCTGGATGGAATGTAACAATATTATGAAAAGGATAGTTGCTACTCACCATATATTGGAGCAGAGATGCTGAGTCCCAGATGGGCACAACAAAAAGACTGTCAGAAAGTGAGCATTCAACCAATAAGGCCTTTGTAAAAAACAGACAATGTACACACACTCATACAGACGCAACTCGCACACACATGACCACAGTCTCTGGCAGTTGAAGTAATTAGTAAGCAATTGATATGTGGCAGATGCTAGCCAGCTGTAGGTCTGCTGCCTCTAAAAAACTACACATTCATCATCTACTGTACAGTCTATTTAGAACTTATCTGTTGAAACTACAAGGAAGTGCATATTTTGTATTAGCTTATTGCCTTGTTTATGTGAGAGATATGAAATAAGTGGTCATTGTAATGGGAAGATGCATCATTGAATAACATCTGAAAGGGCATAATTCAAAAAGTAGAGTTCCCATTATGATGTACTATTCCCTCATTTTCCATTATTTATTTTTATGATTTACCATCAATGATGTACTTATATTCTTCTGACTTTCCATAATAATGAAAGGAGATGGCCTGTTCTATAAAACAGAAACCATTTTTTTTTAAATCATGAAGAGACAGAAAAACTAAATTGAAACAAAATTATGCTTTGCTTTTGGAACTTGCATAGCAATATACCTTCTTGATTTCCTGTTCTCACTGAAACCCTCCTTTCCAACCTTCCTCTCTTCATCCCAGAGAAAGGAACTACAAGTTTCAAAAGCTAGGTAGCTTTTGCCTACTTTTTAAAAGTCTCTATTAGCAAGTTCTCAGAATTTTGCCCCCTGAAGGTAAATACTGGTCAACCACTCTGTCTCCCCCCCGTATACTTCTCAATTCAGTTCTCCTTTCGACATAAATAAATGCAAACACATTAAACAACTGAACGAATGGTGCATGGAGAAACATGCATTAGTTGTGCCACACAGGTGCTCACTGCTGTGCCAAGGATTCATTTGTTGGTGATGCCTTCAAAGGAGATATAATTGAGTGCGAGGATATAATTGATCACTGTAATTTTAGGAGTAATTGTTGGTCATAGCAATGTAGGTGAGGGAGGATATAGTTGGTCCTAGTCACTGTGACTAACTGTATCCTCCCTCTTGAACAGACATCCCACTAGAGAGATGGCGACTCGCAGGAGGTGCTCATCCAGAGGGAGACCAAATGGTGCGAAGAAGCTAAACCGTCTGTATACAGTTCCCAACACAGGTGATTGCATGCTGCTACTGGAGATGAAGTCCCTGGTAGATGATGGGCTGCTTCATCTGTCGCTGCAGCAGTTTCCACCTCAAAGTTAGCAGCTGATGGAGACAGCAGTGCTTATCATCATGTACGCACTGCCATATGGTTATGTCAGAGAAAATTAGTGAGCATCTGAGAATGAGGACCTGATTTGGGTTAAGGGATTACGTGTTATAAGAGGCTGCTGGCCAGTACTTCTTCAACAGCAACACCACCACCACCACCACCCTGAAAGAGACAACAGGCCGTAGCATCCAGGTGTCTCCATTGGATGGTGGTGATTTCATTCAGTCTGTTGTTGCTTAGTCAGCTACTGGAGGAGCCTAGCTAGAGCTGTAGTATTACCAGCTTTGCCGTTCAGAGGTCCTGGCTAGTTTTCCACTTCACCATCGTCCTGAATTAGCACTTTTACACTTTGATTACATGTTATTTCTTCATAAGGTGGGGTCATCACAATGATGGCATCTCCATCCATATAACATCATTTTGCTGCATTGGCACCAGGCAGTACAATGCTTCAGTTAGGTTATGGTGGAACAGTATGTACAAATTAAGGACAATAGAGAGTAACTATGTCATGAGCAAGGATTTATGGGCAAATCTTGATTGGATAGTGTTACAAAATTGAGGATCAGACTGCTTTAGTATATGGGAGATAGTGTGTGAATAACCCATTTATTCTTAAATGAATAATAGAATTAAACATTTATTTTCTGCTCATAACTCGTTATTTTACATGCATGAACAATGTCAACAAAGTGCATATTACAACATTATTTCTTACAACATGATACAATTAATTAATTCAAACAGTGGAACATTAACTCACTGCGTAGTGAACATTTGGTTTTGTATGCCCTTTACTACTACAATTATTTCTAGTACAGTATTGCTGCTTACATTATTGTTCAAATGAAGTCCAAGTTATATGTCTATGGATAAGCCGCTGCCCGAGTCACTTTGTAAAAGAATCGTTTGTCAACGTCTTAAGATCATTTGGTAAAAATTGTGAAAAACAGCTTCTTTCATGTATGGGCTTTTTGTTGTTACAGTTTACCTTCTGGTAACCATATAAAATCTGTTTTATGCCTTGATTCATGATTGTGAATTTCCATGTTCCTGCTTGTAGTCATAATAAATTGCAGTGGTGTCCAAAATTAAACCAAGAAACTGTTATTTCCCCATCCTGTGTCTCATTCACGATATAATCATACAAACTATTAACCGATGTCTGTATGATCATGTTCTGCACAGAACATGGCATTCTGGGCAATGACCAACCATGTCAGTGATGATGTAAGGGCACCTGTTAAACTGGATAGTGCTCGCTGGGTAGTCCCATATCCAGAATCACTGTGTACACAGTCGCAGACGGTGTAGCATGGCATAGAGGAGATGCCTGTCTGATCCCCTGAGGTGAAGTGCCTAGCAAGAATGGAAGCAGACAGTCACAAACCAATATGGCCCATTGGCTTAATGTGAATTGTTCTGTTGTTTCTTGTGTGTGGTGACAGTTTATAGAGACTGAGACTGTATCCTGAAGACTTAGGGCAGGGCCGACCTCGTTTGGCATTGGCTGTAAAGGTAAGACAGTACCTCCTTAGTACTGCACAGCTACTAGCATGTGACCTTGCAACATTCACTGGATGCGTTGCATCATGGCAAGCGGTGTACAGAAGGCTTCACCAGAGCAGCCTTTACTGTTGGAGACCTGCTGCATGTGTACCTCTAATGCATCTTCACAGAAGGAAACATTTAGAATGGAGTCATCAACATGCCACCTGGACAATCGATCAGTGACCCAATGTTCTTTTTGCAGATAGGTCCCAGTTTCATCGGGAGAGTGATTCTCGATTTATTCTCATCTGGAGAGAATGTGAAAGACAATTTCTGGATCGAAATATTGTGGAAAGAAACCAAAATCGAGGAGGATGCCTAATGGGGTGGGCAGGGATTATGTTGACCATTCGAACACCTCTTCTTGAAATTGTACAGGTGAATTGACAAGGTTTCACTGCTGTCAGGTATCGTGATGAGATCTTGGGATGTCATGTGCAGTTGTTGTTAGGTGCTGTGGGCCCAAACTTCGTACTGACGAACGGTAATGCTCTACGTCATAGAGCACAGATGGCTGATGTTTTTTGGAGATGGAAAATATTGCATGGATGGCGTGGACTGGACGCTCTTCCGATTTGAATTCCATAGAGCACCTCTGGGATACACTAGGGACATGGGTTGTAACTACCAACCACTCCAAGACTTGCGAGTAGCTCTGCAGGAAGAATGGACGTTTCTGCCTCAACGAGAGATTGATGGCATCATTGACTGCATGGCCTTTCATTGTCAGTTTTGTATTTCTGCCATACATGGTCACACCCCATACTGAGCACATTAACCAGTTGTTGAAATGTGTGTGTAAATACATCAAATTGAAAAAACAAAGAACATTTTTGTCTACATTATGCATGTTGCAGTTGTTTAGTTTATGTATTTTTTACATTGTTTCTACTTTACTGTCGCCTGTTTATACTGTTTTGTAGCAAAATAAGTGCAACCTTGAAAAATTTCGATTTTTTGCTTTAATTTTGGTCACCAGTGTTATTTGATAGATAAAAAATTACTCACCAAACAGTGGCAGAACACATAGATAAAAGTTTATAATTAGGCAAGCTTTTGGAGCCAGTGACTCCTGCTTCAAGCAGGGGAAGGAAGTGGGGTGAAGGAAAAGGACTGGAGAGGTCTAGGAAAAGGAAAAGTCACCCAGAATCATTGGTTAGGGGAGACTTATTGGACAGGATGAGAAGGAGAGACTTGTAGTCTTAGTGTCTTCTTTCACTAGCATCATGGTTTCTGGCATATGCATGGCATAAACTGTGAAAATATTGAAAGGGTTTTACAATATTTTCCTTGCTTCACTTTCATTACGATATTCGGTGGATGTGCAATAGAGCTACACTTACTGTTAGTTGACTGAAAACAATGTATGAAAGTATAAAGGAACTTTTGTCTAGTAGACACCACATTTCTTCAGTTAAAGTAGCAGACAGCTCTGCTACTATGTCATGAGGATTTCCAATGTCCCACACTTTGACATTGCGGCTTGTAACTTTCCCTGATAAATGGAAGGTTGCTTCATCGCTGAACATTAGTTTGCAGCCAAAAGTTCATCCTCAAGTGCTTCCTGCATTGTGATAAAACTGAAGGTGCCAGCCGTAATCTTCTGGTTTTAACCACTGAAAGAGTTTCAAACAGTACGGTTTGAAATGTAAATGCCATCACAAAATATTCCACACAGTTTGTTGTTGTGTTTCAAGTTTATGGCTTGCACAGGCAGTTGATTTTTTTTAATTGCATGTGAAACTCATTCACCCTCTCCATGGTTGTATGTGGCACAGTTTGTTGTCCATTGCTTTTCTGTTTTAAGAGATAACCAGTGCCCCTAAATTGTCGATAGCAACACACAGTGCTTTGTTTAAATGTCAATTCTTTTCCATAATTCCTATTGAATGCATGCTGCACAGTTATAATAGATAAATATCTTGTGTATCCGAACACGCAGTCAATCTAATGCTTTATTGCCATTTTGTCAATGCATTGCACTTTTAAAGCCAATGGTGGGCACAATGCGAACAATGAGTTTGCGGTTCCTTTCATGCACTAATCATATTTATTCATGTAATGCTTTGGAAAATATAGAACTATTAAAATGACTGAATTATTTATAGTAGCCCTATATAATTTACCTTTTCACAAATCTCTGTGAGTTCTCCACCACGAGGGGATTTGTGCAACACAATGATGAATTAATTACTTTATGGTGTGCAAGATTGTGAGTCATTAAATCATAAAGAATAATTAAAATGCTGCCCAATGGTGTAAAAGATAAACAGCTCTGTGTCTGCTGTTGGTACCAAAGTAAAAATGACTGAGCAAAGACCCTCCTCTCCTACTGAAATTGGAGAATAATAAATTCACTCAAAAGTAAAAGTTCACATGGAATTGATGACATTTTCAACAGAGTAGTAAAACCTTGTTACCAGCACGTAAGTAAGGTTCTCAGCCACATACGTAGCTGCTCACTGAAATGGCATTTTTCTGGACAGACTGAAATATGCTATTGTTAAACCACTGCATAAAAATGGGGATAGGTCTGATGCCAGCAGCTACCATTCGATCGCGTCTGACAGCTTTATCCAGAATTCTTGAAAAAGTAATTTATTGGAGATTAGCTTCACATACTTGTAAAAATGCGGTACTAACTAAACATCATTTTGGTTTGCACAAAGGCTTTTCAACAAAAAATGCTAGATATGCTTTCACTTATCAGATATTAAATGCCCTGAATAACCAAACATCAACCGTAGGCCTTTGACTGTGTGAATCATGAACTACTTCTAGATAAGGTGAAGTATTGTGGTCACTATGTTTTTCCTTTTTTAATAATGTTCCATATTGTTTTCTACTTTTTTAGAGTATTTTTTTTTTCAAGCATGCTGATGAATGATTTTCACTTTTTTAATGATAAGTTAGAGCAATAGTCATAAAACTGCAGCCCGATTCAAATAATGAGGGTGGTTTGAAAAGTTCTCGGAATGGAATAGATTAAAAGTACTTACAACACTGAAACTTTTCTTATTTTTCAATGTAGTCTTCTTCTAGGTTAATGTAATTGGTCCAATGATGTTCCAGTGTCTTGATTCCATCTTGAAAATGCTTTTCCTCCAGGCCTGCAAAATAGTTGTCAACTCCAGCTATCAATTCATAGTTTGAAGTGAATCTTCACCCACCAAGAAAAATTTGCAGTTTTGGGATGAGATGTAAGTCTGACAGAGCCTTATCAGGTGAATAAGGTGGGTGTGGCAACAATTCATACTTTAGTTTGTGCAATATTGCTATGGCAACAGCATGTGTTTTTGATCCAATGTCAAGAGTTGCGGCACCCGTCTTGCTGATAATTTTTTTCATTTCTAATTCTTCAGTTAAAATGTGATATATCCTATCAGATGACATCTGGCAAGCATGAGCATTTTCACACGCTTTCAATCGGCGATCCTCCAAGACCATTTTGTGTACTTTTGCAATTATTTCTGGAGTAGCGACCCATCATGGCTGACCACTGCACGGATCATCATCTAAGCTCTCTGGAGCAAATTAAAATGCATTTGTCCACTTGGCAACAGTTGAATATGAAGGAGCAGTGCCATCCAGTGTATTTCGGAAATCAGCATGAATGTCCTTTGCTTCCTTTACGAAGTACTTAATCACTACTTGAATCACAATTTTTTCCATCTTCGCAAATCACAATGCGGGAACAACAGAGCCTTGTCACCACCACAGCTCTCTCCCAAGAGCAGTGATGTGGCATGTGTTTACAGGCAACAGTCCAATGAATATCACATGAACAACTCATTGCACTAGTTCTGACCTCTTGTGATGATATCGAGGACTTATTAAACCACCCTCACGTTCATGTGGCCCACAGTTGCCTACCATACTTTACAATAATATGCATCGAGTAACAAACAGCAAAAATCAAAAACAACATCTAATGTTGACTCCTTAAGAGTGTAGTTTTCCTGCTCCATCGTGGTGGCGGTGGAGGGTTGTCAGTTAGGGGTGTCCGGTGGTAAGGTCATCAGTACCCATATAAAAATTAGCAGAAATGAACATGGTTAAAATGTATAACATACAAGAAAAGGGAAAAAAAAGCAATGTGATATAAAATCACACTCGCACACTCCTAATCTCACACGTCACGTAAATAGCCAGGTGTTTTAAAACTTATAAGAAAAACATAAGTAAGACAACTGGAAAAATAAAGCATATTGATATGATATGTGGCTGGCTGATCATTTAGAAAATATACAGACGAGCCAGCCCCCCTGACACCACATTAATTGCTGTGGTTCACACGATCAAAGGCAGAGCCACGCGTGAAAGCAGCCACGTTATTTACCAACTGACCTGCCTACACTGTGACGCTTTCTATGTGGGAATGACCAGCAACAAACTGTCCATTCGCATGAATGGACACAGGCAGACAGTGTTTGTTGGTAATGAGGATCACCCTGTGTCTAAACATGCCTTGGTGCACGGCCAGCACATCTTGGCACAGTGTTACACCATCCGGGTTATCTGGATACTTCCCACCAACACCAACCTATCCGAACTCCGGAGATGGGAACTTGCCTTTCAATATATCCTCTCTTCTCGTTATCCACCAGGCCTCAATCTCCGCTAATTTCAAGTTGCCGCCACTCATACCTCACCTGTCATTCAACATCACATTTGCCTGTGCACTTCCACCTCAACTGACATCTCTGCCCAAACTCTTTGCCTTTAAATATGTCTGCTTGTGTCTGTGTATGTGCGGATGGATATGTGTGTGTGTGTGCGAGTATATACCTATCCTTTTTTCCCCCAAAGATAAGTCTTTCCGCTCCTGGGATTGGAATGACTCCTTACCCTCTCCCTTAAAACCCACATCCTTTCGTCTTTCCCTCTCCTTCCATCTTTCCTGAAGAAGCAACCGTTGGTTGCGAAAGCTAGAAATTTTGTGTGTGTGTTTGTGTGTTATTTTATTGTGCTTTTCTACCGGCGCTTTCCCGCTTGGTAAGTCTTGGAATCTTTGTTTTATATATATGTATATGAAGCGGGAAAGCGCCGGTAGACAGGCACAATAAAATAACACACAAAATTTCGAGCTTTCACAACCGGCGGTTGCTTCATCAGGAAAGAGGGAAGGAGAAGGAAAGATGACAGGATGTGGGTTTTATGGGAGAGGGTAAGGAGTCATTCCAATCCCGGGAGCGGAAAGACTTCCTTAGGGGGAAAAAAGGATAAGTATATACTCGCGCGCACACACACACACACACACACACACACACACACACACACACACACACACACACACACACATATCCATCCATACATATACAGACACAAGCAGACATATTTAAAGGCAAAGAGTTTGGGCAGAGATGTCAGTCGAGGCAGAAGTGCAGAGGCAAAGATGATGTTGAATGACAGGTGAGGTATGAGTGGCGGCAACTTGAAATTAGCGGAGATTGAGGCCTGGTGGATAACGAGAAGAGAGGATATATTGAAGGGCAAGTTCCCATCTCTGGAGTTAGCGGAGATTGAGGCCTGGTGGATAACGAGAAGAGAGGATATATTGAAGGGCAAGTTCCCATCTCTGGAGTTCGGATAGGTTGGTGTTGGTGGGAAGTATCCAGATAACCCGGACGGTGTAACACTGTGCCAAGATGTGCTGGCCGTGCACCAAGGCATGTTTAGCCACAGGGTGATCCTCATTACCAACAAACACTGTCTGCCTGTGTCCATTCATGCGAATGGACAGTTTGTTGCTGGTCATTCCCACATAGAAAGTGTCACAGTACAGGCAGGTCAGTTGGTGAACCACGTGCGTGCTTTCACACGTGGCTCTGCCTTTCATCATGTACACCTTCCGGGTTACAGGACTGGAGCAGGTGGTGGTGGGAGGGTGCATAGGACAGGTTTTACACCGGGGGCGGTTACAAGGGTAGGAGCCAGAGGGTAGGGAAGGTGGTTTGGGGATTTCATAGGGATGAACCAAGAGGTTACGAAGGTTAGGTGGACGGCAGAATGACACTCTTGGTAGAGTGGGGAGGATTTCATGAAGGGTGGATCTCATTTCAGGGCAGGATTTTAGGAAGTCGTATCCCTGCTGGAGAGCCACATTCAGAGTCTGATCCAGTCCTGGGAAGTATCTTGTCACAAGTGGGGCACTTTTGGGGTGGTTCTGTGAGAGTTTCTGTGTTTGAGGGGATGAGGAAGTGGCTCTGGTTATTTGCTTCTGTACCAGGTCGGGAGGGTAGTTGCGGGATGCGAAAGCTGTTTTCAGGTTGTTGGTGTAATGGTTCAGGGATTCAGGACTGGAGCAGATTCGTTTGCCACGAAGGCCTAGGCTGTAGGGAAGGGACCGTTTGATATGGAATGGGTGGCAGCTGTCATAATGGAGGTACTGTTGCTTGTTGGTGGGTTTGATGTGGACGGATGTGTGAAGCTGGCCATTGGATGATGGAGGTCAACGTCAAGGGAAGTGGCATGGGATTTGGAGTATGACCAGGTGAATCTGATGGAACCAAAGGAGTTGAGAGTGTCTTTCCGCCGTCCACCAAACCAGCTTCCCTACCCTCTGGCTCCTACCCTTGTAACCGCCCCCGGTGTAAAACCTGTCCCATGCACCCTCCCACCACCACCTACTCCAGTCCTGTAACCCGGAAGGTGTACACAATGAAAGGCAGAGCCACATGTGAAAGCACCCACGTGATTTACCAACTGACCTGCCTACACTGTGAAGCTTTCTATGTGGGAATGACGAGCAACAAACTGTCCATTCGCATGAATGGACACAGGCAGACAGTGTTTGTTGGTAATGAGGATCACCCTGTGGCTAAACATGCCTTGGGGCACGGCCAGCACAGTGTTGCACCGTCCGGGTTATGATACTTCCCACTAACACCAACCTGTTGGAACTCCGGAGATGGGAACTTGCCCTTCAGTATATCCTCTCTTCTCGTTATCCGCCAGGCCTCAACGTGCGCTAATTTCAAGTTGCCGCCGCTCATACCTCACCTGTCTTTCAACAACATCTTTGCCTCTGTACTTCCACCTTGACTGACATCTCTGTCCAAACTCTTTGCGTTTACAAATGTCTGCTTGTGTGTGTGTGTGTGTGTGTGTGTGTGTGTTTGTGTGTGAGTGTATACCTGTCCTTTTTTCCCCCTAAGGTAAGTCTTTCCGCTCCCAGGATTGGAATAACTCCTTACTCTCTCCCTTAAAACCCACATCCTTTCGTCTTTCCCTCTCCTTCCCTCTTTCCTGAAGAAGCAACCGTTGGTTGCGAAAGCTTGAATTTTGTGTGTATGTTTGTGTGTCTATCGACCTGCCAGCACTTCTGTTTGGTAAGTCACATCATCACATTTAACTTACAGGGAAAATCAGACAAAAAAACTGAGCTGCTGCCCTCTTGTCTAAACGCAAACAACAGTCTACTAAAATGTAGTGCATCATATTCCACATACCACAAGCACCACACATAGGAGGATCCTTTTGTCAGAGCAAAAAGCTGTGAATTGGAGAGCTGTGTTCTATGTGAAGATGAGTGAGAAGGGCCTCATCCCATCTGCGTGATTAGAATTACATATGCCATTGTGTGTGGATGTTACTACGCACAGTTGCTGTGTTGGATGGGATCCTTACTATGCAGGCTTGACTGAGAACAACTGTAAAGAAAAGCAACTCATTTTACCAGGTGATCAAAAAAATCAGTATAAATTTGAAAACGTAGTACACCATGGAATAATGTAGATAGAGAGGTAAAAATTGACACACATGCTTGGAATGACATGGGGTTTTATTTTTAAAAAAAAAAAAAAAAAAAAAGTTCAAAAAATGTCCGACAGATGGTGCTGGACAACAAAACTTCAATGACAATCATGTATAAAAGGAACTGTAATGAGAGAGAGAATCAGATGCGCCAGCAGTCGCAGCATGTTGGCATTACCTGAAAAGGCGCTTTTAGTGAATCTGTATTATCAGAATGGGGAATGTGCTAGTTCAGTGTTAGGATCCTATCGCCATAGGAAGGGGATTCAAATGGGTAAAGGTCCGTTGGCAAATGCAGCTGTGGCGAGAATGATTTCGAAGTCACGGGTTGTTTAGACGATAGATCCTGTAGTGGCCGACCGAGCACAAGGCGTAATGCTGCTGCTGAGACAGTTCAGGAAGAAATGGAGACTGTTGCGGGTTCGTCTATGCGTGGGGAAGTCAGTGCTTGTGCAGTTGCACGTCGCACAGGCATTCCATACACTAATGTTTGATTGGCACTTAGCCGTACCCTCCGATGCTATCCGTACAAAATCTGTCGGCATCATGAACTGTTACCTGGTGATTTAGTGAAGCGGAGGGCATTTGCGGGGTGGGCGTTTCAAAAAATGGTGGAGTAACATGTTGTGGACCGATGAAGCTCATTTCACGCATGGAGGGGCATCAACGCCCACAACTGCAGAATTCGGGCTGCCAAAAATCCTAGAACTGTCATGGAAACTCCATTGCACAACGAGAAAGTCACAGTATGGGTTGGATTTACCACATCTACCGTTATTGGGCCTTTTTTTATTTGAGGAAATGCGTGATTCTGGTTTTGTAACTGCTACCGTGACAGGTGAGAGGTACTCTGTTATGTTACAGAATTGCATCATCCTCAGCCTGGCTGATAATCACCCGCTGGAACGTACGATGTTTATGCAGAATGGCGCTCCACCCCATATTGCGAGGCACGTGGAACATCTCTTGCGTGTGTTGTTTGGTGACGATTGTGTGCTCAGCCACCACTTTCGTCATGCTTGGCCTCCCAGGTCCCCAGACCTCAGTCCGTGCGATTATTGGCTTTGGGGTTACCTGAAGTCGCAATTGTATCGTGACCGACCGACATCTCTAGGTATGCGGTAAGACAACATCCATCGCCAATGCCTCACCATAACTCCGGACATGCTTTACAGTGCTGTTCACAACATTATACCTCAACTACAGCTATTGTTAAGGAATGATGGTGGAAATATTGAGCATTTCCTGTAAAGAACATCATCTTTGCTTTGTCTTACTTTGTTATGCTAATTATTGCTATTCTGATCAGATGAAGCACCATCTGTTGGACATTTTCTGAACTTTTGTATTTTTTTGGTTCTAATAAAACCCCATGTCATTCCAAGCATCAATTTGTACCTCTCTACCTACATTCTTCCGTGATTTATTCTGTTTTCAAATTTATACTGACTTTTTGATCACCCAGTATATTATCATGAAATAGGCCAGAGAGTATCACAGATATGATAAGCTAGTTGGGGTAGCAATCATTAAAACAAAGGCATTTTTGGTTGAGACAAGATCTTTTCAGGAAATTACAATCACCACCTTTCTCCTCCAAAGACTAAAATGTTTTGTTCTCTTCCATCTACACTCCTGGAAATGGAAAAAAGAACACATTGACACCGGTGTGTCAGACCCACCATACTTACTCCGAACACTGCGAGAGGGCTGTACAAGCAATGATCACACGCACGGCACAGCGGACACACCAGGAACCGCGTTGTTGGCCGTCGAATGGCGCTAGCTGCGCAGCATTTGTGCACCGCCGCAGTCAGTGTCAGCCAGTTTGCCGTGGCATACGGAGCTCCATCGCAGTCTTTAACACTGCTAGCATGCCGCGACAGCGTGGACGTGAACCGTATGTGCAGTTGACGGACTTTGAGCGAGGGCGTATAGTGGGCATGCGGGAGGCCGGGTAGACGTACCGCCGAATTGCTCAACACGTGGGGCGTGAGGTCTCCACAGTACATCGATGTTGTCGCCAGTGGTCGGCGGAAGGTGCACGTGCCCGTCGACCTGGGACCGGACCGCAGCGACGCACGGATGCACGCCAAGACCGTAGGATCCTACGCAGTGCCGTAGGGGACCACACCGCCACTTCCCAGCAAATTAGGGACACTGTTGCTCCTGGGGTATCGGCGAGGACCATTCGCAACCGTCTCCATGAAGCTGGGCTACGGTCCCGCACACCGTTAGGCCGTCTTCCGCTCACGCCCCAACATTGTGCAGCCCGCCTCCAGTGGTGTCGCGACAGGCGTGAATGGAGGGACGAATGGAGACGTGTCATCTTCAGCGATGAGAGTCGCTTCTGCCTTGGTGCCAATGATGGCCGTATGCGTGTTTGGCGCCGTGCAAGTGAGCGCCACAATCAGGACTGCATACGACCGAGCCACACAGGGCCAACACCAGGCATCATGGTGTGGGGGAGCGATCTCCTACACTGGCCGTACACCTCTGGTGATCGTCGAGGGGACACTGAATAGTGCACGGTACATCCAAACCGTCATCGAACCCATCGTTCTACCATTCCTAGACCGGCAAGGGAACTTGCTGTTCCAACAGGACAAAGCACGTCCGCATGTATCCCGTGCCACCCAACATGCTCTAGAAGGTGTAAGTCAACTACCCTGGCCAGCAGGATCTCCGGATCTGTCCCCCATTGAGCATGTTTGGGACTGGATGAAGCGTTGTCTCACGCGGTCTGCACGAACGCTGGTCCAACTGAGGCGCCAGGTGGAAATGGCATGGCAAACCGTTCCACAGGACTACATCCAGCATCTCTACGATCGTCTCCATGGGAGAATAGCAGCCTGCATTGCTGCAAAAGGTGGATATACACTGTACTAGTGCGGACATTGTGCATGCTCTGTTGCCTGTGTCTATGTGCCTGTGGTTCTGTCAGTGTGATCATGTGATGTATCTGACCCCAGGAATGTGTCAATAAAGTTTCCCCTTCCTTGGACAATGAATTCACGGTGTTCTTATTTCAATTTCCAGGAGTGTATATAGGGAGAAATGACAATCATGACAAAATAAGAGAAATTAGAGTTCACACAGAGTAATTTACGCGTTATTTTTTCCAACGTGCTATTCAAGAGTGTAATGCAACTGACAGAGCCTGAAAATAGTCGTACAAACCCTCTCCAAATATGCAAGTATGAACTGCAGACAAATCATGTAGATGTGGGTTTCTATAGCTGTTGTATGAAGCTTAAGGTCCTTCTCTTAGAATTTGAAATCAATAACATTGTATATTACTGAACAAATAATGCCAAAGTAAATTACATCACACAATAAATCATAGGTAAGAAAGCTTCAGATATGAAGTTTTTATTACCTTGATTGCATGTAGGTACACTGGATTACTAATTTCAGCAGTGTTAAACTGTCATATTCAGATCTCTAAGGTTACAAAAATATTACACTGTTGTAACTGTAATTTTAAATTAATGATTTGACATAAGTTCTTTCTGATGTACCCTCAGTGCATAAATAATGAAATCATGCTGAGCAATGACCAGCATGTTTGTTTGTGAACCATCGTAACAGACTATGAATTTGAAATAGAAATAAAATTACATTTACATAAGTTATTACAGTAAATATACAAATTCAACATATTGTATGCTGAAGAGAACATTACCGCATGAGAAAAAGAGAGTAAAATATTAAAAAATATAACTGTGCCCTCATGGCAATGCAGTCATACAGGGACGACACATCAAGAACTGCTGGATGTGTCTGAGTTGACTGCCATATACCAGTTGGGCTGCAGATTAATACAAAAGAGTATTATACCAGATGGCAGCAGTCTCATGAACAATAATAAATATTTTCAAGGTTTTTTTTAACAATACATGAAACAGTGTATGAGAGAATGCAACGTATATCGTTGAAAATGGAAAATAGTACAATATCCATCATATCACATTGAAAATACAAAAAGTAATAAAATTTCGTCAATTTTTAAGATTGGAAAATTATTTCCAGTGAGGTAGTTAACATTAAAGACTGAATGAATGAAGTCAAATGGGACACAAAGATAACAGTATGAGAACTACATACTTTAGAGTACTTTGGCAGAATGCCTAATTTTACAGACTGTAATAACGTGTATTATAATTAACATCTCACAGTAGATGCCACATTGAAATTTGCAATTATAGTTCCATTTTACATACTTGTTTAATTGTAATGTATACATATACAAAACATGGCGTAAGAGTGATGGCATCTTGACATATTAGAATAATGGATGTATACATATTGAAAGGATGTGTCATAACCCAAAGTCTATGCTATTGATTTAAAGTGTACAGATACATTTTTCATAATGAGTGCACACATATACAAGTTCTCATACAGTGGTAATAGTGTAAGAATTAGTGCAAGGAAATAATGGAAGATAACTTCAGTTGGTAAAAAATTGTTTGTCAATGACTACGATGTCACTTGAAGTCAAGGTAACACTTGAACAGAGTGATTATCAAGATGTGATACTATAATAATTTACAGAGAGTTACCATGATATTTGTTGGCTTGATTGGGCAGTACACACATTCAGTTCATAGTGAGAAGAATGGCATGTACAGATCTAGTAACATACAATATGTGTTTGTATTCTAATGTTATGATGAAACCACAAAATTATCCTCAACATTTTGGCAAAACCTGATGCCATTGTCCAACACAGAGTGGAGTTTTTTGTTGACTGAGCTGGAGACAGACTTTCATGGTAATGGGGCTTACAATGGTAATATAAAACAATCTGATACAGTGGCCAACATCTTGGTGACAAACATTGAAGTATTATCAAAACAGTGATAACACATAATTATCAGAAGAGTTTTGTCCTGTAATTTGGTTATCTATTATATAAATTAAATATGCCCTAGGATTTCCTCCATACCGTAGAGTTATGCTATGGAACAATTCAACACAGTGCTCTAGGTTTATATGTTAACCCATATTGTTAAAAAAACCTAGAAAATATTTATTATTATTCATGAGACTACTGCCATGTGGTGATACTCTTCTGTATTATCTATGAGCCCATTTGGTATCCAGTAGTAAGTACGGTAGCTGGCAGTCAACTCTGACATACGTGTTACTTCTTAATGTATTAAAAACAAAGATTCCAAGACTTACCAAGCGGGAAAGTGCCGGCAGACAGGCACAATGAACAAAACACACAAACACACACACACAGAATTACTAGCTTTCGCAACCGATGGTTGCTTCTTCAGGAAGGAGAGGGAAAGACGAAAGGATGTGGGTTTTAAGGGAGAGGGTAAGGAGTCATTCCAATCCCGGGAGCGGAAAGACTTCCCTTAGGGGAAAAAAAGGACAGGTGTACACTCGCGCACACACACACACACACACACACACACACACACACACATCCATCCGCACATACACAGACACAAGCAGACATATTTCAATATGTCTGCTTGTGTCTGTGTATGTGCGGATGGATATGTGTGCGTGTGTGTGTGTGCGCGAGTGTACACATGTCCTTTTTTTCCCCCTAAGGGAAGTCTTTCCGCTCCCGGGATTGGAATGACTCCTTACCCTCTCCCTTAAAACCCACATCCTTTCGTCTTTCCCTCTCCTTCCTGAAGAAGCAACCATCGGTTGCGAAAGCTAGTAATTCTGTGTGTGTGTTTGTGTGTTTTGTTCATTGTGCCTGTCTGCCAGCGCTTTCCCGCTTGGTAAGTCTTAGAATCTTTGTTTTTAATATATTTTTCCCATGTGGAAGTTTCTTTCTATTTTATTTACATCATCAAAGATTACCATATGACCTCAAGATAGGTAATTTGAACACCCTAAAGAACAAACTTAGTATTTATTAATAGAGAAAAGCTATTATTCAGTAGAAGATTTCAAGTTGTAATATCCCTTTCTAGTCAAATGACTTAGTAGATAGTGTTGGAAGTTCCATGCGGCTTTTCGCGGATGATGCTGTAGTATACAGAGAAGTTGCAGCATTAGAAAATTGTAGCGAAATGCAGGAAGATCTGCAGCGGATAGGCACTTGGTGCAGGGAGTGGCAACTGACCCTTAACATAGACAAATGTAATGTATTGCGAATACATAGAAAGAAGGATCCTTTACTGTATGATTATGTGATAGCGGAACAAACACTGGTAGTAGTTACTTCTGTAAAATATCTGGGAGTATGAGGCGGAAAGATTTGAAGTGGAATGATCATATAAAATTAATTCTTGGTAAGGCAGGTGCCAGGTTGAGATTCATTGGGAGAGTCCTTAAAAAATGTAGTTCATCAACAAAGGAGGTGGCTTACAAAACACTCGTTCGACCTATACTTGAGTATTGCTCATCAGTGTAGAATCTGTACCAGATCAAGGTGACCGAAGAGATGGAGAAGATCCAAAGAAGAGCGACGCATTTCGTCACAGGTTTATTTGGTAACCGTGATAGCGTTACGGAGATGTCTAGCAAACTCAAGTGGCAGACTCTGCAAGAGAGGTGCTCTGCATCACTGTGTAGCTTGCTCGCCAGGTTTCCAGAGGATGCGTTTCTGGATGAGGTATCGAATATATTGCTTCCCCTTACTTATACCTCCCTAGGAGATCACGAATGTAAAATTAGAGAGATTCGAGTGTGCACGGAGGCTTTCAGACAGTCGTTCTACCCGTGAACCATACGCGACTGGAACAGAAAAGGGAGGTAATGACAGTGGCACGTAAAGTGCCCTACGCCACACACAGTTGGGTGGCTTGCAGAATATAAATGTAGATGTAGAAAACACTGTACATAAGTTCATTTTTGCTCAACAAAAATGATGATTTCCGATCTGCACACACTACAGCAATGTATGCATTTATATTTCAAGTAGTGATGTGGTGCTAACGACGGTAGCAGTTTTGCACAAAAAAAACTTTTTTTAACGACAAAAATGATAATTTCTGAATTTCAGTGTGTGCACTTATGCGTGTTAACTAAAACTTTGTAATTGCGAACTAAAATCTATGACAATGTCCAAAAATTGACTGTCATATGGACAGCAAATGCACAAATAAATAAATCATAGGCACATATTGGAATTTGTATATTTACTGCAATAACTCATGTAAAGACCATTTTACGTTTATTTTAAATCCACAGTCTTTATGATGCTACAAAAATAAATGTACAGTTTATCACACAGCATGATTTCATAGCCTGTACACTAGGGTATGTCAAAAATAACTTACATAAAATTGATAATTTATGATTACAGCTACAACATTGTAATATTTATGTAACTGTAGAGACCTGAAGATGGCAGCTTAGCTGCGCTGAAACTAGTAATCCATTGCACCTACATATGATCAAGGCAATAAAAACTTCATACCTGAAGCTTTCTTTATATTCAATTCCTTACCGCTTTCCAGCTGACAGTGTCAGGTATTTATAAAACTATATTATCATTTCATTGCATGGCCATTAAACATTAATGTTATCAACTTCACACTAATATGGCATACATCCTTTCTGTCCTATCACACACTTATTATTTTGTTGTGAGGTATATTGCAGTTCATCAGTCTTTGGTCATGTTAGATTTGTATTGGACAGGTCATTTATGAATCGAAGCTTCATGGCAGATTAAAACTGTGTGCCAGACTAGGACTTGAACTCAGAACTTTTGGCTGTCACAGGCAAATGCTCTACCAAAACAGTTACCCTAGTAATATTTATGGCCAGTCCTCATAGCTTTACTTTTGTCAGTAATTTGTCTCCTACTTCACACACAAAGTCCTCCTTTGAAACTTGCAGGACGAGCACTCCTGGAAGCTTGGGGGATGTTTCCAGGGTAGCTAAATCAGTAGAGCACTTGCATACAAAAAGCAAAGATTTCAAGTTTGAGGCTCAGTCTGCCATACACTGTCAGAAAGTTTCATATCAGTGCACACTCTGCACAATTCATTCTGGTATCTATGAATTGTATATCGTCTACAGAGTGACTTCCGAAAGTCCTAACTCTATGGTTTAACCCATTGTTATTGTTGGTATCATTTGAAGAGCTGCATGCCATATTTATGTTTCCAATCATAGATCCTGGTAATATTGCTGTAAGTACTTCTCCCTCATCTATAGTCAGCTAAGTATCCATAGTCTATCTACAATCCTGTCTTTGCAGCTAGTGGGTTAATGATTATTGTTTCTTTAAAAAATATGCAACCATAGCCTAATAAATTATTTATGCCACAATCTAGACTACATCTGTGGTAAATGTAGTCAAGTCATCTGTAACTGAAATATATTATAAATTTCCATTTCATATTAACATAAGAAAGCTGAAATCTTGCTGCACACTTTTATAGTGCAGGGAGTAAGATTATGTGTTACTTTGGTTCACAGGAGGACCCTATTTCTTTCCTGGACAGTAATATCAGTCATCCAAGTGTAACACTACCACTTGATTTCATTAATGCCATGATTCTTTGATGTACAAGAGTTCCAAACAAGTTATTCCTCCTCTGACTTTTTTGGTTTCCCCAAGCAATAAATTGTCACACACCATCTTCTCACTATGAGCACAACAATTGTTTTTCAATCAGACTTATTTTTTTGTTTATGGTATTGGACCAGATTTGGTAACGTAATGACTCCACCATCATAACTGAAAAGTTATTGGCAAGTGGAACATAGTCATCATTCATCATTTTCTGTAGATCATGAACGAGAACCCTCAGGGACGTGAAACTAATCAAGATATACATTAACATAAGACAAAAACATTGTAGAAACTTAATCTGTATACTGTAATATAAGGAAGAGATATATTGCTACTCACTGTAAAGATGACACATTGAGTTGCAGAAAGGCCAAAGCCTTCTTCAGAAATGGAAACGCCCATATGTTCATTCTCATGAGCAAGCACACTTCATGTACACATGATTGCCATCTCTAACAACTTGGACTGGAATGCAACTGTCACATGGAATGGAAGCAGTAATCCAGAGGGGACAGGGGCAGGAGAAGAGAAGAGAAGAGCACTGTTGAACAGAGCTTGCAGGGACTACACTGCCAACAGGCACAGTATTGTGATTCTGCGGTGCGAGGGGGGTAGGGGGAGGGGGTAGGAGAGGAATGGGGAAGAGGAAAGACAGGTGGGTATTTTGGCAGAGGGTGGCACACAAAGAGGATGAGGGGACAAGAATGGTGAGGAGATGATAGAACAATCTGTTAAGCATTTAGCTAAATAAATATCCACCTTCATTTTCCTGGTAATACCTCTGATAACACAGAGTGGTGCCACTTGGTTATGGTCTCTGGCACTGTTTTGACATATGTTAACATCATCAGTTGATGAACAGGAGTGACAAACGTAGGTCACAGGAATATAGTGGCTGTTAAATTTATCCTATTGTGTGTTAATGGCTATTCACTGTGTACAGTGTCAGCCATATTATGTATCTTTAGTATGTACTCATATTATGTAGTATGACAACTGGTCTGTAAGATCAGAAACATGTTTTTTCAACAATGACCTGTCACAGACAAATCATATATATTTTAACATGTAAGTAATGTTTTCAAATAGTTAATGATTTCTTGTTCCTATGCCCTGCACTGGATGACATGTATGCTGTATTAATTTTCAGCTCAACATGCACTTGAGAATGGCTATGAAGTTGAAATCATGATTTTGTAAAATAAATTAATAATCAACAGTCAAATGGCAGAAAACTCTTTTAAAAAATTCTACATGACTCTGGTCTCCCAAGAAGGAAATATCATTGGAAGGGTGTCATAAAGCTGTTGTATCCTGTTCTACGGCTACCTGGCTCATAACTGTTACAACTGGTTATTTATATCCTAGATACTGGCACTGAGGTGGAGTTGAAATCTGACCTGATCCTGTACATGTTCCATCAGAGACAAATCTCGGTACTTTGGTGATCATGGGAGTACGTCATCATCATACAGACAGTTCATAGAGACACAAACCATGTGTGGATGAGCATTGTCCTGTTGAAGAATGGAACCATGGTACTATTGCATGAGAGGTAACACATGAGGATGTAGGATGTCCATGACATACCGTTGTGATGTCAGAGTTCCTCAACTACTATCAGCCATGATCTGAATTGAAACCTGACACCATGATGCCAGGACTAACAATTTCGTACCTCATGAAAATGTTGGAGGAATTGGACCTCTTCTCAGTTCACTGACGATGGCCATTCTAGGTAGTGCAGAACCATGAGTCATCATTGAACACAGTGTGATGCCACTCATCAGCAGTCCATTATTCTTAACCATGACACCTCTCCAAATGCTACCATATGTTTTGTGGTGTTAATGGCAGCCTGTGCACGGGTTGTAATTCCCTAGTCTGCCTGTTGCTAGTCTCCGACCAATGATGCAGCATGACAGAGAATCTTGCAAGGAATGTAATACTTGTTCTCAGATGGCAAGCACAGATGTGAACAAGTTACAATGTGCTCAGTGCACAATTCTGTGATCTTCCATTCTGATGGACAGACATGGTTGATTGGAACTTTGACAGTGAGTATGCCTGCCCTTATCTTCCCACACAGTCCAACATTGTGTCACTGTTGCATCCAGGTGCCCTATAAATCTGAATATCACACAATTTGACCTGCTGGCCAAATGCAGATCCACAATGACTTGCCAGTTTCGACATTTGACACTGTTCATACCCCTTTTACATCATACTAGGCCTGGTAACAACATTGATAGACTCTGATGGCTGTTCTACCTGCCACAGAGAATTGGAAATCTAATAATTTACATACTCACCGATGGTGTGTATGTCTACAAAGTTACATTGGCATCTAAGCATGTCTTCTGGATGCTTCAGTTGCTTTTTTTATCAGGCAGTGTATATATTTTTCAAACATAGCAAATACTTAAATGGAATAATTCTGAGCCATCGCTACAGCAGTCAAAAATGCCCTCCAATTAAGTCTTTCAGTTTACTTGGGTAGTTTTTCAATGTAGGGTGGTAAATAGCAGTCATTTTTACCTTGGGAACTTTTTCTGGAATAGTAGGTACCAGTATCAAATACTATAAATTCACACCTGTCTCTATAAACTGTTTAAAACTAAGTGGAATGTATGTTATCACTCTCCTTTCTTTTTCCTCTTCTGATTTTTTTAAAAGAAGGGAGAGCAATAGAGACACTGGCTGCATGCCCTTATAAATACAGTAATTGAATTTTTTTAGTGTCATAGTTGTTATTCACAATATAAGTTTGCTCCAGTGTTCATTTGTAATATTAGTGAATTAAGGGTTTAACAAAAGTAATATTACATCTTTATAGTAACTTTCTGAGTATTAGCATTAGTATTAGTATTACACATCTGTGCTGAATAACCTAAATCTGATATAAATCTACCATAACATCTCTAAATTCAACTTATTTCATCTTTCAATACTGTCCTGTGAGAACACCAAACATTTGAACAGTATTCATAATGCCCCCGAAAAAAGTTTTCTGTTTGGTTTCCTTAATGGCTAAGACTTACATTTCTAGGTTTCTTCTCCTGTAAAAATTTTAGTTCCAAACTTTCAATAAATCAGTTTCATCAGTTTCTTCTTCTTATTATTGTTTCACATATAACTACACAAGGGTCCAAAAGTTACACATAACTGGGAAAAGGAGGAAAATGGGAAGAGAAAAGGTGAGCAATCACTCAAAATGACCATGAAGATATCACCATAAGTTGAAATTGTGTTATCTCTATAGGGAAAATGTACACTCTACTCCAGAAAGGTATTATCCAAACATTACAAAAAGCAATGCATTATGCCCATAAAGTATGTCCAGTCTGTATTTTCATTGCATGCATCTCTTAGTGAGCTCTGCAAATAAATTGAAACATATCATTTTGGCCCTGTCCTGCAGGTCAGAATCATCTAATGATGTAAAGCAGCTCAGAGACAAGCTGGTATTATATATCACTTTAAGGCTTTTGTGGGTTTTCTGAGACAGAGGAAATATTGTCAAGCCCAATATAAGTTAACCAACAGAAAAATTTCCACAGATGGATCAATGGCCACCTTCTGGCTTTACTTGCACAATGTAATTCACTCATCTCTGCAAATCTTACTTTCTTTCATTTATTTATTATTCATCATGTTCCAGGATGTGAGTGAATCAATGTATACAGTAACAAAAGAAGCACCCATTAAAGACTAAATCTATACATTATTATTCTCTTTCACTTCAAACATTAACCATTTCCTTGTTGAAATACCCACCTTTCCCCAGCTTCTTCTTCCTTCAGGTTCCGTTAATGCAATGTTGAAACATTATCTTTGGCTGCTTGTTCCTCTAATGTGTTCACTCTTTCTTGTTTCTATTTATGGGGATTTTATTTCTACATAGATACTCTGCAAGCCACTGTATGGTACATGGTGGAGGCTACCCTGAACCACTACCAGTCATTTCCTTTCCTCTTCCATTCGAATACAGAGTGAGGGAAAAATGACTGTCTATATGCCTCCCTACGAACCCTAATTTCTCATATCTTCTCTTCATGGTCCTTATGCACAGTGTATGTTGGTGGCAGGAGAATTGTTTGGCAGTCAGCTTTGAGTGCTGCTGAAATCTGCAAATCATGATGATTTGTGGGTGTAAGCTACTCAGTCTCAAGAAAAATCTTGAGGATAATATTAGAATAATTACTGCACACAGGGAGGCATTCAAATAATCACTCTTCCCACAGTCCATACATGAATGGAATCGGATGAAACCCTAACAATTGGTACAATGGGACATACCCTCTGCCATGCACCTCACAGTTGTCTGCAGAGTATAGATGCAGATTTCTATGTACATGTGTTATATTCACACTGAGAATATGTTCAAAGACACTGCAGAAAACTGAAGTTAGGGATCTTGGTCTGTAATTTTGTATGTCCGTTCTTTAACCCTTATACACAGGAGGCACCTGGGCTTTTATCCAATCCAAGCTACATAAAGGGGCCCATGTCATAGAGTACTCTTTGTGAAACCAAATTGGGATTCTATCCAGAGCTGGTGACTTATTTGGTTTCAAATCATTCAGTTATTTCTCTACACCAGGGATGTCTATTACTACGTTATTCATATGGGAGTCTTTCTGATGGTCAAATGACGGTATGTTTGTATGATTCTCCAGCATGAATAATTTCTTGAATGCAAAATTTAGAAGTGTGCTGTCTTCAACTGCCGCAGCAGACTGATCAACAAAGGACTGGATGGAAGCCTTAGACCCATTTAGGTATTTTACATAGGACCAGAATTTGCTCAGGTTCTATGCCAGATCTTTTCCTAAGGTATGACAGTTGTAGTTGTGTGCTTCTTGCATGGATCTTTTCACAGGTGCATGAATCTCTATATCCTTTGCTTGTCATCATTTGTACATTCTCTTTTGAACCAAGAATGCAACAGCCTCTCCTTCCTCAGCATTTTTCATATTTTGTTATTAAACCATGTTGGGTCTTTTCCATCCATAATCCACTTACTAGGCATATAACTCTCCAGACCACGATTCACAGTCTGCTTCCTCTGTGTCTATGTCAATTCACTATCTAGTGAGATACTAACAACTGCTTATCTGCTCTTTCTAGCAGAAACATTCTCCTAACTTTCTGGACTGATTTATTAACTTTCATAACCATAGTTGCTATTATGACATGATTGATAAGCCCCATTTCTTTACTGATAATGTCGATAAAGTCCGCTGTATTTGTAGATGTAAGGTCTAAGAATTGTAAATTGTATGAATTGTGTTTTATTCATCTCATGACATGCATTTGCAATCCATTTGGTTTGTGTACAGGTGACATGTCAAAAATTTATAATATAATTACAATAATTTTTACATTAATAAATAAAAGCACTATAATAAATAACACTATAGGGATAACACATTGAACCCAGCTCAAATTTCCAGTTTGTCCCACATGAATTCATCCACTGAGTAATAACACTTCAGTGTCAGTATCTCACATGATGTTGTTGTGGTCTTCAGTCCTAAGAATGGTTTGATGCAGCTCTCCATGCTACCCTATCCTGTGCAAGTTTCTCATCTCCCAGTACTTACTGCAACCTACATCCTTCTGAATCTGCTTAATGTATTCATCTCTTGGTCTCCCTCTATGATTTTTACCCTCCATGCTGCCCTCCAATGCTAAATTTGTGATCCCTTGATGCCTCTGAACATGTCCTACCAACTGGTCCCTTCTTCTCGTCAAGTTGTGCCACAAACTCCTCTTCTCCCCAATTCTATTCAATACTTCCTCATTAGTTATGTGATCTACCCATCTAATCTTCAGCATTCTTCTGTAGCACCACATTTCGAAAGCTTCTGTTCTCTTTCTGTCCAAACTATTTATCGTCCATGTTTCACTTCCATACATGGCTAAACTCCATACAAATACTTTCAGAAACGACTTCCTGACACTTAAATCTATACTCGATGTTAACAAATTTCTCTTCTTCAGAAACGCTTTCCTTGCCATTGCCAGTCTACATTTTATATCCTCTCTACTTCAACCATTATCAGTTATTTTGCTCCCCAAATAGCAAAACTCCTCAGGCACTCCTAAATGGCCGGGAACCCACAGAAAGTTGACAGGAGAGCCATCATCAGCAAAAGAATGGAGGGCTGCTGGATCCGTTGCACCAAGGGATGAACCGGACATGGAGCTCCAAGGCTCTGAAGAGCACTGAGTGAATCAGAGCAGAGTACATACGATGAATGGCAGTGGTGGTGAGCATACTGAACGGCCTGATGGAGAGCAAAAAGCTCGCCCGTAAAGCTGGAACACTGGTCGAGGAGCCGGTATTTAAAGGTGACGGCCCCGACGACAAAGGCACAGCCGACACCATCGTCAGTTTTGGAGCCATCAGTGTAAATAAAGGTGTGACTGGCAAGTCGCGCACGAAGTTCAACAAACCGTGATCAATACACTGCAGCTGGAGTACCCTCCTTTGGGAGTGAGCTGAGGTCGAGATGAATATGAACCGGAGCCTGGAGCCAAGGTGGTGTCGAGCTCTCACCCTCTCTGAAGGTGGTAGGGAGGGCAAAATCCAATTGTCGAAGCAGGCGACGAAAGCGGACTCCAGGGGGCAGCAGGGCAGACACGTACAACCCATACTGACGGTCAAGAATCGGCACAGAAGGACTGATAAGAGGGGTGGTCGGGCATTGACAACAGCCGGCAGGCATACCGACAAAGCAGCACGCCGCGCCGGTAGGTCAACGGTAATTCGGCAGCTTCAGCATAAAGACTCTCGATGGGACTAGTGTATAATGCTCCGGTTGCAAGACATAACCCCCGATGGTGGATGGAGTTGAGACGGCGTAAGAGGGATGGCCGAGCAGACGAGTAGATGAGGCTCCCATAATCCAGCTTTGATCAGACTATGGACCGATACAAGTGAAGCAGGACAGTGCGATCCGCTCCCCAAGATGAACCACTAAGAACTCTGAGGACATTAAGGGAACGTGTACAATGGGCAGCCAAATAAGAGACGTGCGGAGACCAACAAAGTTTCCTGTCCAGTGTGAGCCCTAGAAACTTAGTTGTTTCCATGAATGGGAGAACAACGGGACCGAGATGTAAGGATGGTGGAAGGAACGCTTTATATCGCCAAAAGTTAACACAAACCGTCTTCTCTTCAGAGAAATGGAAGCCATTAGCCACACTCCATGAGTACAGGCTGTCAAGACAACGCTGAAGGCAGCACTCCAGGAGGCATGTTCTCTGGGCACTGCAGTAGAACGTGAAATCATCGACAAAAAGAGAGCCTGAGACATTAGGTGGAATGCAATCCATAATTGGATTGATCGCTATGGCAAAAAAGGGCTACGCTCAAGACGGAGGCCTGAGGCACTCCATTCTCCTGGAGGAAGACGTCGGACAGTACGGAACCCACACATACCCTAAACTTTCGATCTGTTAAAAAGGAATCAATAAAAAGGGGCAGGCGACCGCGGGGACCCCACATGTGCATAGTGCGGAGGATACCTCCTCTCCAACAGGTATCATAAGCCTTCTCCAAATCGAAGAACACAGCTATCGTTTGGCACTTTCGCAAAATGTTGGTCATGATGAATGTCGACAAGGTCACAAGGTGGTCAACAGCGGAGCGGCGGCGACGAAAGCCGCATTGAACATTGGTAAGTAGCCGTTGAGATTCAAGAATCCAAACTAACCAAGCGTTAACCATGCACTCCATCACCTTACAGACACAGCTTGTAAGAGAAATGGGGTAGTAACTAGAAGGAAGGTGTCTATTCTTCCTGGGTTTGGGTATAGGAACAACGACGGCGTCATGCCAACGCATGGGGACTTCACCTTTGGTCCAGACACGATTGTAGGTATGAAGTAGAAAGCTTTAGCTTGCCGGAGAAAGGTGTGTCAGCATCTGAGCGTAAATGGCATCTGGCCCCGGAGCAGATGACCAGGACAGTGCAAGTGCACATTCAAGTTCCCACATAGTAAAGGGGACCATTATAATTTTCCAGATTCAGCGAGTGGAAGGAAGGTCGCCGAGCCTCTTCTGCCTCTTTCCTGGGAAGGAAGGCAGGGTGGTAATGAGCGGAGCTTGAAACCTACGCGAAAAAGTGGTCGAAGGCGTTGGGGACATCCATAGGATCAACAAGTACCTCATTACCTGAAGTTAGGCCAGGTACTGAGGAGTGGGCCTTAATGCCCGACAGCCGGTGCAGGCCACCCCAGACGACAGAAGAGGGAGTAAAACTTTTAAAGGAGCTGCTGAAAAAGGCCCAACAAGCTTTTTTGCTGTCTTTGATGACTCTACGGCATTGCGCTTGGAGTCGTTTGTATCCAATACAATTCGCCAACGTAGGATGGCGGCGAAAGGTGTGTAAAGCATGTTGTCGACCACGGATAGCGTCTCTGCAAGCCTCATTCCACCAGGGGACGGAAACGCGATGTGAAGAAGAGGTAGTATGAGGAATGGAACGTTTGGCAGCATTGATGATAACAGCCGTGAGGTATTCGACCTGGCTGTCACAACTGAGAAAATCGTGGTCCGGAAAGGTCGCCAGGGAAGAGTAAAGTCCCCAGTCATCTTTCGGTATGTTCCAGCTCGAAGGACATGGGGATGGGGTGTGGTGCAGGAGACGAACGACACATGGGAAATGGTCGCTCAAATAGGTGTCAGAAAGGACATACCACTCGAGCCGACGGGCAAGAGTGGTAGAACAGATCGAGAGGTCCAAGTGGGAGTAGGTATGAGTAGAGTCCGAGAGGAAAGTCGGGGCGCCAGTATTGAGGCAGACAAGATTGAGATGGTTGAAGACATCTGCCAATAGGGATCCTCTCTGACAGGATTCAGGAGAGCCCCAAAGGGGATGATGGGCATTGAAGTAGCCAAACAATGAAAACGGCGGAGGAAGCTGAACAATCAGGTGCATCATGTCAGCCCGACTAACTGCGGACGACGATGGAGTGTAGACAGTACAAACAGAAAAAGTAAAGGCAGAAAGAGTAATAAGGACAGCTATTGCTTGGAGTGGGGTGGTCAATGGGATGGGATGGTAATAGACATCGTCCCAAACGAGCAAAATGACCCCACCATGAGCTGGAATACCGTCCACAGGAGTGAGGTCAGACTGCTCTGAGGTATAGTGGGTAAAAGCAATACGGTGAGTTGGGCGCAACTTGGTTTCCTGGAGACCAAGGACAAGCGGACAGTGCAGGCGGAGGAGCAGTTGTAATTCCTCCCGATCAGATCGAATACGTCTTATGTTCCAATGTAACAAAGCCATCGCTAGTCAGAAAAAAGGGGGAACAAAATGGGTGAAGAGCTGGTCACCTCGACGGCCGCGGAGGGCCAGGTTTCGAGGGAACAACGCTACGACCGGTGGGAGGCGGATCCTGTTCCATCAAGTCATCGCCAGCTACGGCCGCATTCCTGGGTTGCGTAGGAGCGGCAGCATCAGTCGCCGACGACAGGCCAGCTGAGTGCCTGGCAGCAGAGCGTCCCGGCGAAACTGAGGACGGCCGGGAGCAGCGACTCACAGATGGAGCATCAGACGAAACGCGCCGCAGTGGAGAGAGGGATAAAGACTTCTTCTTGGATGCCTTCTTGGAAGTCCGATGAGGCACAGGGATGGTGGGCTGGACCCAAAGAAGGTCCTCATGCACGGGGTCCGTTTTGGAACGCCGGACCTCGGAAGCCGGAGTCCGGAACGTTTCCCCAATGAACGCCTGAGAAGAGGATCGTGGAGGCATAGACCCCGAATGGGGTGAAGTGGTGGAGGGGGGACAGGATAGGGGTGAGGATACTGTGGAAGGAGTGGACACGACTGAGGCAAACGAAGTCATCAACGTCACGGGATGGAGGCAGTTATACTTCTTCCTGGCCTCAGAATAAGAGAGACGGTCCAAAGTTTTTATTTCCTGAATCTTCTTCTCCTTCTTATATGCGGGGCAGTCTAAAGATCTAGGCGAGTGGAGACCAGGACAATTGACTCACTGAGGTGGTGGGGTGCATGTATGTTCCTCACGAAGAGGACGTCCACAATCACCACAAAGGGAATCAGCCTCACACCGTGACGACATGTGCCCGAAGCGCAAACACCGAAAGCAGTGCATAGGAGGCGGGACGCAAGGTCGCACGTCGCACCGGTAGCACATCACCTTTATCTTCTCCAGGAAAACGTCCCCCTCGAAGACGAGGATGAAAGCCCCGGTGTCAATGCGACGGTCTTTGAGGCCGCACTGGACTCGCCGGATGAAATGCACGCCTCAGCGCTCCAGGTTGGCCCTGAGCTCCTCATCAGATTGCAGCAGGAGGTCCCGGTGAAAAATAACCCCCTGCGTCCTATTCAGTGCCAGATGCGGGACAATGGACTCTGGGATGTCCCCTAGATGGTCGCATGCCAGGAGCGCTGCCGACTGTGTGGTGGAGGTGGTCTTTATAAGAACGGACCCCGAACGCATTTTACTGAGAGCCTCGATTTCCCCGAAGATGTCCTCGATATGCTGGACAAAGAAAATGGGCTTGGAGGTGGCGAACGTCCCCCCATCGGTCCGAGAACAGACTAAATAGCGGGGGAAGTACTTCGCCCGAAGCCGGCAGGCCTGTCCTTCCTCCCAGGGAGTGGCCAAGGGGGAAAGGGCAGGAGAACCAGAACCAGAGACAGTACCTTTCTTTTTAAAGGACTCGGCCGCAGATCGATCTGATACATGTTGACGTTTCATCTGCGAAACGTCCATCCCAATACCACCCACTCCGACCAGGGGCTCTCCCCATGGGCGCCACCCAGCCTCAGCAAGGGCCACCTGGCAGGATGACCATTGCCGGGAGTGCTGATGCCCCAAGGAGACGGGCATCTACTCCTTGGCCGATGTGGGGAGGGTATAGCTCAGGTATCGGCAGTACGATCCCTGTGTTGTCAGGGGGCTACAACCTAGAGGGTACATGACGACCCCACCACAACGGGATGGCTACCATGCTGGATTTCGGGTCCCATGGAAAGTCCATCATGATCGTAGGTGCAGTTGGGGATGCACTATGGGTGTAACTTGTGCAACCCATCAGGCGTTTAGGCCCAATTTGAGGAATAGTGGGTGCGGTTACAACGCCGTTACAATGCTGAGTGCCAAGGTCTTAGTGCACTGAGGACCAGTGATACACCACGTAAGGTATCCTTCCCCAAAAGGCTCTTACTTCTGTAGAATTTTGAAAAATGGAGGTCAAACCCCAAGGGGGACCACTACATTAAGGCCGAAACATTTGAGATTCCCTTTAGTCACCTCTTACGACAGACAGGAATACCGCGGGCCTATTCTTACCACCGAACCCGCAGGGGAGCCTCCACCTTTCTGCTTTCCCTTTTTTGCTTAGAACTGGGTTTCCATCTAAGCTTTTGATATTCATACAAGTGGTTCTCTTATTGCCAAAAGTCTCTCTAATTTTCCTGTAGGCAGTATGTATCTTACCTCTAGTGAGATAAGCCTCTACATCCTTACATTTGTCCTCTAGCCATCCCTGCTTAGCCATTTTGCACTTCCTGTCGATCTCATTTTTGAGACGTTAGTATTCCTTTTTGCCTGCTTCATTTACTGCATTTTTATATTTTCTCCTTTCATCAATTAAATTCAATATTTCTTCTGTTACCCAAGGATTTCTACTAGCCCTCATCTTTTTACCTACTTGATCCTCTGTTGCCTTCACTACTTCATCCCTCAGAGCTACCCATTCTTCTTCTACTGTACTTCTTTCTCCCACCGCTGTTAATTGTTCCCTTATGCTCTCCTTGATACTCTGTACAACCTCCAGTTTAGTCATTTTATCCAGGACCCATCTCCTTAAATTCCCACCTTTTTGCAGTTTCTTCAGTTTTAATCTACAGTCCATATCTGCCCCTGGGAATGTATTACAATTTAAAACTGGGTTCCTAAATCTCTGTCTTACCATTATATAATCTATCTGACACCTTTTAGTATCTCTGGGATTCTTCCATGTATACAACCTTCTTATATGATTCTTGAACCAAGTGTTAGCTATGATTCAGTTATGTTCTGTGCAAAATTCTAACAGACGTCTTCCTCTTTCATTTCTTACCCCCAATCCATATTCACCTACTATGTTTCCTTCTCTCCCTTTTCCTACACTTGAATTCCAGCCACCCATGACTATTAAATTTTCGTCTCCCTTCACTATCTGAATAACTTCTTTTATGTCATCATACATTTCATGAATTTCTTCATCATCTGCAGAGCTAGTTGGCATATAAATGTGTACTACTGTAGTAGGTGTGGGCTTTGTGTCTATCTTGGCCACAATAATGTGTTCACTATGCTGTTTGTAGTAGCTTACCCACATTCCTATTTTCCTATTCATTATTAAACCTGCTCCTGCATTACCTCTATTTGATTTTGTGTTTATAACCCTGTAGTCACCTGACCAAAAGTCTTGTTCCTCCTGCCACCGAACTTCACTAATTCCCACTATATCTAACTTTAACCTATCATTTCCCTTCTTAAATTTTCTAACCTACCTGCCCAATTAAGGGATCTGACATTCCACCCTCTGATCTGTAGAATGCCAGTTTTCTTTCTCCTGGTAACGACCTCCTCTTGAGTAGTCCTCGCCCACAGATCCGAATGGGGGACTATTTTACCTCCGGAATATTTTACCCAAGGGATGCCATCATCACTTAACCATACAGTAAAGCTGTGTGCCCTCGGGAAAAATTATGGCTGTAGTTTCCGCTTGCTTTCAGCCGTTCACAGTACCAGCACAGCAAGGCCATTTTGGTTATTGTTACAAGGCCAGATCAGCCAATCATCCAGACTGTTGCCTCTGCAACTACTGAAAAGGCTGCTGCCCCTCTTCAGGAACCACACGTTTGTCTGGCCTCTCAACAGATACCCCTCCGTTGTGGTTGCACCTACGGTACGGCCATCTGTATCGCTGAGGCACGCAATCCTCCCCACCAATGGCAAGGTCCATGTTTTATGGGGGAGGAGGGGGGGGGGGGGAGACTGATGACCATAGATGTTAAGTCCCATAGTGTTCAGAGAAAGAGCCGGGGGAGGGGGGGGGGGGGGAGTACCTCATATAGCTTTCTTTTAAGTGAACCTAAATTCATCTGCATCAACTTGTTCCCTTTTAATTTATTACAAATATTCATTCCCATGTATTGATGTCCCTGGGCTTACAGTCTGAGGCGGTGGGTGGAGAGCATAACATTTTCTTTGTTTCTGGTATCATGTGAATGGACACAATGGTTTCCCTCAAATAATTCATGTCTGGTGTACAAAAATATAATAATCTGATATATGTATAAGGATGGCAGAGTTAATATTTTAAGTTTTCTAAATAATGGTCAACATGATTCTTTGTGACTTGCAGTGCACATATTTCGTATAATTTTTTTCTGTATTTTTAGTATCCGCACTATGTCGAGTTACCCCAAAAAGTACTACATACCCAATAATGGATTCGAAGTAGCTTGTATATGCTACTTTTTGTGTGTCCATGTCAGTTGCAGTTGACAATATTTGCATTGCAAATGCAAAGCTGCTCAGTTCGTTTGCCAGATATTCAATACTACCATTGTGTGTGGGCTGCCAAACTAGCTGCTCAAGACAGTTTTCATAAAAAATGTTCAAAAGTAGTTCACATGATGGTCTGTCTGTACTCCCCTGCAATGAATCCATGGACTTCACAGTCTATACTCAGTACGATAAAGTCATCTCCATTTAGTATTTCATGATTTGGGTCTTTATGTGCTATGGACCATAGACTTTCTTTGAATGACTCTAGAACTGCTACAGAGGAACTGAGTGGCCAGTAAAAACATCAAACAGTTAACATGAGTTCACCTAGACCTGTTATAGCCAATCAGATAATTTTACTGTCACATTCAACTTTGACTTCAATAGAGACAATATTTTTGTCAACTACAGTGAACACTCCCCCTCCTATGGCCTCTAATATGTCTCTCTGATATATGTTCCACAACTCTCTAAATATCTCAGAGCTTTCTACTTCAGGTTTCAGCCTGCTCTCAGTCCCAGGACTAATTTGAGCTTGAGAATTTTACTTGAGGGAAGTAAATTCAGGAACTTTGTTATGAATACTTCAACACTGTATGTCAAACTACCACTTTGCCTACAAAATCCTCATATGCACTCTACAAGTACTCTGCTACCTGAGTAGCTGCTGTCTTTGTGTAGCACACTTACCTATCAAGGGGAGTCCTACAAATCCCCACTCAATAATGCAGGTCTAGAAATCTGCAACCAGTCCCATCACAAAGTTGACAAAGCCTTTGGTTGAGACCCTCCACTTGGCTCCAGACAAAAGGGCCACAATTGACTGAGAATAATGCTGCAAACTGAACTTCTGCTTGCACCCTGAGTGTGAGGCCAGCAGCTTTCACCACCTCTGCCACACACCTGTATGAACTGAGGATGGCCTGAGAACCCATGCAACAGACATTATTGGTGTTGACATGGGCCACAACTTGCAGATGACTGCACTCTGCATGCTCAATAGCTGCAGACAGGGCTGCCTCTACATCTTGCGTAAAGTCCCCCGCAGATATACCGAATGTACATTGCCTTTCTTTACAGCTGTGAATGCATCTGTCTAAGAGGCTGCATAATGCATCTAATCTATAAATGTCAAATCACTCCTGTTGTCTTTCACAGTTATCCCTAGTCTGTCTCCTAAAAAGACAATTTACATTTTTTCCTGTTGTTATCATTAGTATTTTTTTACATTTTCTACCCAGAGCTAGGTCTCTTTTTCTTAAAAAAAAAAAAGTATGAAGTAGTCTACGGAGGGTGTTTCACAGCATTAGGGGCAAAATTATGCAGATGAGGGTGCGTCCTAAACTGTGTATTTTGAATTTAGGGACCAATAGTCAGAAATTAATATTTCTGGCAGTACAAGGTCTTGAATGAGAAATGTGTCTGAGGAATGTGTTTGTTAACTGCTTATGTTTCATAATAAACTGCTGCCTGCTGCATCAATGTTGGTGGTGCTACCTTGAAAAACAATACACAGTCATCTGCGATGGCTGTGTAAAGTTTACCACAGTTTACTGGTGCTGGCCAATGGAGAATTACTTATTACAGGAACGAGCAGAGATGCAGTGTCTAGAATACTGAAAAAATGTGCATAGTAAAGTTTCACAACAGACACCATCCCAATTTAGGAGACCTGATTTTCATTGGTAGAAACTAATAAGAAACTGGGTCATTTTATCCACAGAGCATTGGCCAAGGTTCTTGACAAATAATTGTTTGCATTGTAGAATTTGAGAGGGTGTTGCAGCTTGACTGCAGTGATTATACAATGTGGACATCAAGACAATGTCATCGGGCAGATTATTGATTGGGTATTTTGTACCAGTTAACTTTGAAGGAGGACAAAAGTTTAGCAACACACTGTATTTGAATAAATAAATAACCACAACAGCTGATGTGACAAGATTTATTGATCTCCTACTTGTTCCTAATTAGTTTCATGACTTTATAATCTCATCCTCCGGTGCCAAACAATTGACCTAGAAAGATGCAAAAAAAAAATTTAAAAAATGTTAACAGTGTAGGAAATGATAGATTTCTAATTACTGTAAAAATAACATGGTAATTTGTAGACAGGCAAATTCAAAACTCTTACATATTAGCCTTCAGCTTCGGTATTCATCGGAACAGCCTTTATCTGAAAAAGAGAAACATACACCATTTATTCACACAAGCAAGCACACCTCACCCACACATGACTGCCAACTCTGGCAGCTCAGGGTAGAATGCAGCTATCATGTGAAATGGTATCAGAAGTCTGGAGGGGGAGGGGGAGGGGGAGGGGGAGGGATAGCAGTATACAGATGGCGGAAGAGAGGACCGCTGACTGGTAGTGTGTACAGGGACTAGAATGGCAACAGGTGCAGCTTCAGGAGACTGTGGGGCAGAAGGAGGTGGGGAACAAGAAGAGTGAAAAAGGATAGGAGCGGAGAGAGGTGGGTGGATGCTTTGTCTGAGGGTTGCTAACAAAGAGTGCATGAGACAGAAATGGGGAGGAGGTACTAGGAAAGGGGGGGGGGGATGTGTGGAAACTGTTGGATGTAGGGTCTGAGGAAAATATGTTACTATAGGATGAGGCTGGGATCATTACAGATGCAGAGATCATGCTGTGAGGTAACTCACATTTGCGTAGTTCAGAGAAGCTGATGGTAGAGGAAAGGATCCAGATGGCCTGTATAGTGAAGCAGCCATTGAAATAAAGTGTATAATGTTCAGCTGTATGTTGTGCCATAGGGTGTTCCTCTTTGCTCTTGGCCACAATTTGATGTGGGCTGATCATCCTGGTGGACAACTGGTTTGTAGTCATACCAAAATAAAGACATGTGCAATGATTGCAGCAGAGCTGGTAAATGACATGGCTGCTTTCACAGGTGGCCCAGCCCCTGATGGTGTAGGATAAACCTATGACAGGACTGAAATATGAAGTGCTATGTTAGTGGATTGGATATGTCTTGTACCTGGGTCTTCCATGGATGGGGATACGATCCTTGTTGCAAGGGGCTGGTATGGGGATTGGCATAGACATGGCTAGGATGTTGTGGAGGTTGGGTGGGCGGTGGAACACCACTTTAGGAGGGCTGGGAAGAATCTCAGGTAGGATGTTCCTCATTGCAGGGCATGATGATAAATAATCAAAGCTCTGATGAAGGCTGTGGTTCAGTTGTTCCAGTTACAGATGGTACTCCGTGGTAAAGGGGGCACTCCTTTATGGCTGGTTTTTGGGGATAGTGGCAGGATTGGGGGTGTGAGGGTAAATAGTACAGGAGATATGTGTGCAGACTAGGTCTGGGGGAAAGTGCCTCTCTGTAAAGGCCTTGGTTAGATCCTCAGCTTCCTGGATAAGGTAGTTCTTGTCACTGCTGATAGACTATCCTCCGGTGGTCAGGCTGTATAGGAGGGACTTTTTGGTGTTAAAGGGATGACAGCTGTCAAAATGCAGGTACTGTCAGTGGTTGATAGGTTTAATGTGGACACAGATGTAGCCATCAGAGAGGAGGTCAATGTCTAGGAACACAGCATGCTGGGTTGAAGAGGACTGGGTGAAGCGGATAGGAGATAAGATGTTGAGTTTGTGAAGGAATGAGGATAGATGTCTTGGCCCTGAGTCCAGATCATGAGGATATCATAAATGAACCTGAACCAGGCTAGCAGTTTGGCGTTTTGGGAGGCTAGGAGGGTCTCCTCTGGATGGCCCATAAAAAGCTTGGCATAGGAGGGTGCCATGTGGGTGCCCATGACTATGCCACTGATTTGTTTTTGTTAATATTCATATGTGATAATTTTTTTATTATGCTATAAATAGTAAAAGAACGAACCTTTCTTTTTGACATGGAAGCCATCCCTCAATAAAACATAGGTGTCCCTTATCCTTATGCTGACCATAGCATAAAAAAATGCAACTGTCAAAGATTTGGTAGAGTACTACATGCCATTTATAACTTAGAACAACCAGGGATAGAAAGACCCCAATGAAATTGTAAAAGAATTCCAGTGATAAATAAAGATTACTCAAAGGAAATTGAGAACCTGTTGTAAGAACCTCGACTAATAAATAGTGCTTATACAATCAGCACTGAGAGGACACATGCAGAGTGGCCCTGCTCACAGTGCAGGATGTACTGAAAGCTTGGGAGTAATACATAGAAAATGCCCTGTATGCAGGTAAGATGCACTCAGGCTAGGCATAGCCACAATAGCAATAAGATGTGATACAATGCCAGGTAATCTAAATTAAAGCTGAAATTAAAAATACCTGCCAGCAAGGAAGGTATGGAGAACATCTGTACAATAAAACATTTTTACAGAAGACATTAATTATAATCATGCAAGTTCCCCTAACACTAGTGGCACACTGTAGACAGATCAATATTTGCAGTAACTTACTTCTTAAAAAAAAAAAAAAAGCAAGGGAACATATGCCTACTCTTAATGAAGACATCTTACTGGTAGAAACTGTCTCCTAATAAAATGAGAACAAAATAAAAATGATATAACATGACTGTGTACAGTCCAAATGTCCATAAAAGACAAAATTCCAGATGAGTTAACCACTGAGAATAATTAGATATACAGAAATGAGCCATACACTCTTTTGAATGGGGCCGCCATGTGCAAGAGATCAGCGAGAATTAAAAGAATAAAAGTTACAATAGTTGCTAATTAACAAGGAAGGATAGCTAGATACAAAAATAGTAAACATTATGAACTATGAAAAACAGTTTATGTACCCTAAGAGGTACTGACAACATTGGGTGAAGGCATAGCGAAGGTGGAGAACCAATGTGTAGATGCCTGGCCACTAATAAAAATTGTATTAGAGCAAGAAAGAACCAGGGAAGCAAAAATATGGACTGTTTAACACAAGAACCATGAACTATAAACCAGGATCTAAATGATAGATCAGTGTACAAGAAAGAGCAGGTGATCATGTAACAGATATTATTTGTGTGTCTCCCTTGTAGATAATCAAAATTAGCTATCAGAGTGTGCAAGATTTTCAAATTCTTAGAAATGTCAGTAATGGAATATCTTTAAGTGTGGAGATGTTCATGCAGTGCTTTTGTAGAGTTAATCTTTTTGGTATGTTCTTTAAACCAGATCTTAAAGCTTCTTCCTGTTTGTCTGATGTGTGTTACAGGACAAGAATCACAATATATTCCTTTGTGTATACAACAGTGCCTTTAAATGGATCAGTTTTCACTGTCTGTTTATGCATAATAGAAGCTCCAAGATTATGAGGGGGAATAATAATGATTGTGTAGCTTTTGTTGAAGATTTAAATAAGCAGCATACTAACATCCAATTCACAAACAGGATAACTGTCAAGGGAATTTCCTTATCTTCATCTGCTCATAAAGTTGGATGATGTTGACACTGAATACAATTTATACAGAAAGCAGACTATAACAAATTCCATTAAACATAATAATTTGCAACATGACACTCCTATAAGATGGCCACATTTAGATCACTGCTTCACAGGCTGCACAGCACCCCACTTAGCCAAGAGGCTTTTAACAAAGATTTGAAGTGAACCAGTGCATAGACTATACTAATGGCTTTAATGCAGATTTTGTCAATAATATAAGTAAGGGAATCATTTGGAAGAGGATGAAATCTGGTAATATTGTCCCCCATGCCAGTCCTGATCAGTTAATTACATTAAGACCAGCAGAAGGGCAGAATGAAAAACGTACAGTGAGATGACAAAAATCATGGGACAGCAATATGCGCATATACAAATGGTGGCAGTATCACAATAAAAGGGCAGTATTGGCAGAGCTGTCATTTCCACTCCAGTGATTCATGAGAGAATGTTTCCAATGTGATTATGGCTGCATGATGGAAATTAATAAGGTTTGAAAGTGGGATGATAATCGGAGTTAGACACATGAGACATTCCATTTCAGAAATCATTAGAGAATTCAATATTCTGAGATCTACAGTGTCAAGAGTGTGCCCAGAATAACAAATTTAAGGCATCACCTCTCTCTGTTGACAATACAGTGGCTGATGGCCTTCACTAAATGATCAAGAGCAGCGGCATTTGCACAGAGCTGTCAGTGCTAACAGATAAGCAACACTGCATGAAATGACCACAGAAATCAATGTGGGACGTACAACAAAATTTGGCATTAATGGGCTATGGTAGCAGACAACCAATGCGAGTGCCTTTGTCAATAGTACGATATTGCGTCTAGCACCTCTCCTGGGCTCTTTACCATAATGGCTGGACCGTACTACTGGAAAACCATGGTCTGGTCAGATGTATCACGACTGCAGTTGGTAAGAGCTGATGGTAGGGTTTGAGTGCAGTGCAGACCCCACGAAGCCATGGGCCCATGTTGCCAACAAGGTACTGTGTATCCTGACAGTGGCTTCATAATCGCTGGGCTTTGTTTACATGGAATAGACTGGGCCCTCTGGTCCGATTGAACTTATTATTGACTGTAAATGGTTATCTTCGGCTGCTTGGAGACCATTTACAGCCATTCGTGGACTTCATGTTCCCAAACAACGATGTCACGTCACCAGACCACAATTGTTGACCATTGATTTGAAGAACGTTCTGGATAGTTCAGCTGAATGATTTGGCAACCCAGATCACCCGACAAATACCATCAAACATTCATGGGACATAATCAAGAGATCAGTTCATGCATAACATGCTGCACAGGCAACGCTTTCGCAATTATGGATATTATAGAGGCAGCCTCATTATATCTGTAAGGGATTTAATCCATGCCACATCAAGTTGCTGCACTAAGCCAAGCAAAAGGAGGTCTGGTACAATGTTAGGAGGTACCCCATGGCTTTTGTCACTTCAGTGCATTTTGTAGTAGGATTCTGTACATGTGTTTTCTTTCTGAGGGAACTGGTAAGGCTCTCCACGTTAAGAATATAATATCTGCCTTCTTCATACCTCGTAATGTTGGGGCTTCTGTTAGGCATAAAGAGACAGTGAAATCCGACCCTTTTAAGGGCACAGCTGTATATAATACACATTGTGGTTTGTGCCCTGTAACATATATCGGACAAATGGGAAGAAGCTTTAAGGTCCAGTTTAAGGGAAATACCGAAAAGACAAACTCTAGAAAAGCACTGAGTGCACATCTCCATAGTGAAAGACATTCCATTAACGAAATTTCTAAAAACTTGAAAATCTTGCATTAGGAGCCTAATGGACATTTATTTAGTATTTTGGAAGAGGTAGAAACAATACAATCACTATAAACAAATCCAGAATCCACCCTGTAGTAACACTGTTCACGTTTACATCACACTTCACTTAGTGTAGACCAGGACTGTGTCCTAGGCATGCCCGATTTTAACTGACTGGGCACGGCCCGTGCTGCCTGAGTTGTTATGCCAGCAGAGGTCGCGTCCAAATTCTTGCATGCCCTCTGGTGGACGGGACTCTACTTGCGGCAACCACCGTCCGTGACGCACCGTGCCTATGTGTGACGCCCGCGATCTTTCTGGTGGCTACTGCACACCTCCTCCTTCGGGGGGTGAAGCCACTGTGATCCACTGCATTGGAAGGTGGAGCGTCGGGCAGGAGCGATGACCTCCACATCCATTGGAAGGCCAGAGTTGAGGGGATCTGCCAACCCTCGAGCCGGAACCTTCGAATACGGCTGGAAGTGACCCACACGAAGAGGCCCCCGTCGTCCCACCACCGGAGCGCCCAGGACAGAATGGGCGACAAGCTGTTGAAGTCCGGATCCTGGTCCACCTCGGGGGGGGGGGGGGGGGGGGGGGGGCGCAAGACCCAGTGGTGGGGATGGTAGGGAAGGGGCGACCACAGGTGAACCAGCCTCCTGAGAAACCGGGCCTGCGAGGGGGGCCGGCTCTCGCTGGGGCATCGCTAATGATGGCGATGCCAGTGCTGGAGCTACTGGAGGCTGCCAATGCTGAGAACCATTGCAGTGCGGCAGAGCCACAGTGAGGAGAGGTGGTAACGTCCCCTGAGAAACCAACACGGGTGCCGGCAATGGGGAAGCCGGTGTCCAAGAGGTCGGAGGGTGGGTGCCCACACGTGGATGTAGCTGATTTTGGTGACGACGTACCGCCCGGCCCCCCTCCTGCAAGGTATAGAGCCGGTGGTCATTTCGGCACAGGACCACTGCTGGTATCCAACGTGGATTGCGAGCAAACCTACGTGCCCAAACCGACGTACCCAGTGGAAAGCCAGGTACTCCGTTTTGCGAAGACTGGCAAGGACCAGGCCGGAGGAGGTGCAGCAGAGTCCTAGGTTGGCGCCCATGGAGGAGCTCTGCGGGGCTACGTTCTCCCATTGGTGTGGTCCGGTAGGCCGTCAGGAGAAACGTCAATGCCTCCTCCGCAGGAAATTCGTGCACATACTTTTTCATCTGCGTCTTAAATGTGCGCACCATGTGCTCTGCTTCCCCATTCGATTGTGGATGGAAGGAGGGGGAGCAAACGTGCCAAATACCGAAATGCCTACAAAAATCCTGGAAGGTCTGTGAAATAAACTGCTGTCCATTGTCCGAGACCAGGGTGATTGGCAGACCCTCCACAGAAGATTTTTGCTAGTGCCTGGATTGCAACATCTGAAGTGGTTGAGGAGCAGCGAACCACATATGGGAATCAGGAATAAGCATCAATGAGAATGAGCCAAAAGCCATTGAGAAATGGGCCCGCAAAATTGATGTGAACACTTTCCCGTGCTTGGGTTGCCAGCGACTATGAAGAGAATGCTGCCCTGGGAGATGCCTGTTGGCTTGCACACTGGGAACAGGCAGCCACCAAGTGTTCAACTTCTCTGTCAATACCAGGCCAGTACACGTGTCTGCGAGCCAAGGTTTTAGTACGGAAACACCCCAGTGCCCTGCATGTAATAACGTGAGGCCCTCCCTTCATAAACTTGCAGGAACAACCACACGAGGAGCTGTATCCTCGGTAGCTAGAAGGAGAACTCCTTCCAAGACCGAGAGGCGGTCTCGTAGAATAAAATAATTACGAAGAGGGTCTGAGGCCCGGCCTGGAGGGCGGGATGACCACCCCTGCTGAATGAGGAGAACTACTCGCCGGAGAACCGGGTCAGCTGCCGTTTCCCTGGTGACTCGAGAACTAGTGATCGGGAAGCCATCAACCGCTTGGCGGGACACCACATCCAAATGAAAACACATAATCTCCTCTCGATCAAATGTAGGATCTGGGCCCATCGGAAGATGGGAAAGAGCGTCGGCGTTGGCATGCTGTCCGGTAGGGCGAAAATGAATGTCATAATGGTACTTAGAGAGGAACAAGGCCCAGCGCTGTAGTCTGTGGGCCGCCCTATCCGGAATCTGAGAGATGGGGCCAAATAACGATATTAACGGCTTATGGTCAGTGATTAACTGAAACTTCGTGCCATACAAGAAAGGGTGAAACTTGGTAACAGCATAGACAATGGCCAAAGCGTCATTTTCCACCTGGGAGTAATGGGCCTGTGTGGGACTAAGAGTTTTAGACACAAACGCCAGTGGCTGCTCGAAACCATCTGCGTTGCGATGGGCCAGGACAGCCCCCACCTCATACTGCGAAGAATCTGTAGCCAGGACCAACGGTTTATGGGGGTAAAATGTAGCCAAACAAGGCACTGACGTGAGGAGGCCCTTCAACAATGTGAACGCTCGCTCGCATGCAGGCAACCAATCAAAAGGAACACCTTTGTGCAGAAGGCAGTACAGGGGGCGGGCTATGGTGGAAGCCCTGGGAATGAACCGGTGGTAATAGGCTATCTTGCCTAAAAAAGCTTTTAACTCCTTCAGTGAAGCAGGCCGAGGAAGGTCGATGATACCTTGGACCAAACTTCCTAGTGGCTGCACGCCGTGCCGAGAGATGGTGTAGCCCACATACTCAATGGACAGTTGGAAGAAGTTTGACTTATGCAGGTTGCAACGCAAGCCCACGGACCTGAATTTGAGAAAGAGGGTGCGAAGGTTGTGCAAGTGTTCCTTTGTGCTGCGGGCTATGACAATTATGTCATCCAGGTAATTAATACAATGAGAGATTGTCGACATGACGTGCTCAAGATAATGCTGGAATATCGCCAGGGCACTGGATATTCCGAAGGCCAACCGCTGGTATTGGTAAAGGCCAAACAGGGTGCTGACGACCGCCAGCCGTTTGGAGTCCTCATCAAGTGGTATCTGATGATAAGCCTCCGAAAGATCAATTTTTGAAAAATATTGGCCTCCCGCCACGGAGGAGAACAATTCATCAGCACAAGGCAAAGGATGGGTGTCCACCACCAATTGGGAATTAATGGTGGCCTCGAAATCGCCACAAAGACGTAATTTTCCCGAGGGCTTCCTGACAATAACGAGGGGCACAGCCCACTCACTAGAAGAAATGGGAAGAACGACCCCCAGGGCTGTCAGCCTGTCTAGCTCGTCCTTTACCTGAGAGCGGAGAGCCAAGGGGATCTGCCGCGCCCGTAGAAAATGCGGGTGAGCCGACGCCTTCAACGTTAAGTGAGCCTCAAAATCTGAAACACGCCCCAGGCCCTCCTCAAAGATATCTGGAAAGTCTGAGATCAAAGATTCCAATGATTGATAAGGAATGTCTTCGGAGACCAACTGAATGGTGTCAGCGATAGAAAAACCGAAAGCTTGAAAGGCATCCAGGCCAAAAAGGTTAGCGGAGCTCGCATCACTGACAACAATAAAAGTAATAAGCCGAGTGACTGATTTGTAAGTCATGTCGGTAGTGAATTGACCCAGTAGGGGAATGAACTGTTTACCATAACCGCATAGACGCCGGTAAACTGGCGCCAACGGGGGCGACCAAGGTCGGAATAAGTTTGTGCATTTAACAACGAAACCGCCGCACCCATATCTACTTGCAGTTTTAACCGGCACGACTGAACCGACACCTCGATAAAGAGTTTGCTTGCCGATGCGTCGGGGGCCTGGCCCGATGAAACTTCCTGAATGTCAACGTCCATGTCCTCTGTACCTGCTTCCTTCGATTCTTTTGAGGCTGAGCTGCAAACTTTAGCAATGTGACCTTTTTTATTACATTTGCGACAAACGGCCCAACGCTGGGGGCACTCTGACCGATCGTGATGTATATAGCACGACGCACAGGACAGCAACAGGGGCCGGAGGCCGGAATTCTGTATACGCGCTGTGCGGGAGTGGCCGTAACGGCCGGAATGTACCGCTCGCACATCGTCCACCCTGGACACAGTGGACGCGGAGGCGCCGCCCTGAACCACCGCGACGTCGCATCATGCTTCCAGCTGTTGACCTGCGGCGTGAGAGACTTCATAAGATTGAGCAATGTACAGGACTTTCTCGAGGGAAGGGTCTTCCAACTGCAGGGCCCATTGCCAGACCTCCCAATCAAGGGCCGAACGAACAATGACGTCGCGTACCATAACGTGGGCATACGACTCTCGCGACTGCTCCTTGACAAACTGACATCTGCGACTAAGACCATGCAGGGTAGCGGCCCACGCCGGGTAACACTGATGGGGCTGTTTCTTGCATTGATAGAACTCAACCCTAGCCGCCACAACATGCGTGCGGCGGCGATAAAATGAAGACAGCAATGAACACAATGCGTCAAAAGACAAGGACGAGGGTTCCTGCAACGGCGCCAGCTGCCGCAGAACTTGATACAGCGAGGGAGATATCCAAGACAAGAAGAGAGCACGACAAACCTCTGCATCGGCAACATGAAACGCCTGGAAATGCTGCCGAAGACGATGTTCATATGCGTCCCAATCCTCCGCTGTCTCGTCATACGGCGGAAAGGGAGGAGGGAACGGCACTGGAGCAGACTGGGTGGAGAGCAACACCGGAAGCACATGTTTCATGGTGGCCATGAGTTCCGTCTGGTGCTCAACCAAAACCTGCACTAAATCCTCCATGCCGTGGAGAAGCTGCGAAACCGGAACAACGACGCAACACGCGAAAGAACGACCCTACTCGTCGCCAATTGTGTAGTAACACTGTTCACGTTTATGTCGCACTTCACTTAGCGTAGACCGGGACTGTGTCCTAGACATGCCTGATGTTAACTGACTGGGCACGGCCCGTGCTGCCCGAGTTGTTGTTGTTACGCCGGCAGAGGCCGTGTCCGAATTCTCGTGTGCCCTCTGGTGCATGGGACTCTACTTGCGGCAACTACCGTCCGTGACGCGCCGTGCCAATGTGTGATCTTTCTGGTGGCTACTGCACACCTTCAATGGGCAACTGGAATCATGCCACCACATTCTGTTAACATATCTGACCATTACATAAAGGTCACCTTTTCTTTCTTCTACATTGGTCTATCATTTAGATCCTGGGTCATGATTCTTAAGTGAAACACTACATATTTTCATTCCACCTGCTTCTTTGTTGCTCTAAGACAACTGGTACTAAAAGCCATAGGTACCTGCACATAGGTTTCTCACCTTGGCTACGCATTCCCCCACTGTTGTCAGAAACCTAGTTAGTATCTGCCTATCCCTTGTTAATGAGTGATTTTCGTAACTTTTAATTCTTTTTATTCTCACAATTTCTTGTATGTAACAGCCCCATTGACAACATTATATGATTAGTCTCCATGTATTTTATAATACCCAGTTGTAACACAACTGCAATTTTGTCATTTACGGGCCTTTGGGCTGCACACAATTCTTTTTCCTTATTTTTATTTTAGTCTCATTTTATTATGAGGCAATTTCTACCATTAATACCGCTTCACTAATAGTAGACATACAGGGGATAGGCAAAATAATGTGAACAGTGGTAGTAATGGGATGGTTGTGTTTGATGGTCAACAACACCGGTAAGGCAAGTGTCACGCTGGACTGAGCATGTTCAGTATGGACTAGACATCAGTGCAGGTTGTGCACTTTTTGTATTTGCATTCAGAGGCCAAGGACAATGTGCAATGAAAGACCTAACAGAGTTCCACAGAGGACAGATCGTGGGGGCCTCATTAGCTGGAGCATCAGTAACCAAGACAGCCAACTTACTGAATGTTTCGAGAGCAACTGTTTCAACAGTCATGACAACCTACACAAAACACGGAAAGACATCATTGTGTAAATGTAATAGTGGGGCAAATCAAAACTAAATGACAAAGACCGTTGTACACTAACACAACCATCGTACAGGTGTTGACATTATTTTGCCTATCCCCTGTATGTTAGCCTGCATTTTATTTTTCAGGAGAAATGAATCAGTGTAAATATTAATCTGCCTACACAGTATACCACTAATATTAGGGGAACGTACAGGATTTTAATTTTTTGTAAATGTTTTATTGGACAGATGCCCCTCATATCATCCTTGCTGGTAGATATTTTTAATTTCAATTTAGTTTATATTGACATTGTACCATGCCTTACTGCCATTGTGGTTATGTCTTGGCTTTCCCAGGCACATCTCATTGTGCATGCACAAACAGGCAGTTTACTGTGTATTACTCCTATGCTGTCAGTACATCCTATACTGTAAGTCTAACAAGAAGTTTTTTCCATCTTGTTTAGCATATGAGGATGTGCATTTAAAGTCCTCTCAGCAGTGCTTTTATAAGCACTGTTTATTATTAGTTCTTAGAATGGGTTCTCAATTATTTGTCACTGGAATTTCTTTACAATTTCAATAGGTTCAAGTACTCTGGTTGTTGTGTGTTAAATCTCACATCGAGTCCACTGCCAGGTTTTTGATGAGTGTATTTGTTATGCTATGATCAGCATGAGGATAAGAGACATTCTAGTTTACCCTATGAAGGCTAACAAGAAGTTTTTTGCATCTTGTTTAGCATATGAGAATGTGCATTTAAAGTCACAAAATTATCTGTGAACCAATAGGAGAACAATAATTTTTTTCATGGCAGTTGTTGCAATTATTTATTTATTCAAATGGATTGCTATAGATGTGGTTACCCCACTTACCAAGTGATCTGTAAATTTTCAGTGTTGTTTATGTGCCTACTGGCAAGTCAATTCTTCAACTATATGGTGAGTTGTTATCTTCACTTTCTCCATTATTTGACTTAAAAGACACTCAAATATCATTTTCAGCCTACTACTCAAAATACTGGCATATAATTTTATGCAAATTTCAGCAGGCTGGTCCCTCTAATATTCAATGATCAATAACACTCTTTTTTAATAATGGGATTACTTTCGCACTTCTGTACCAACAATAAACTATCACTAAATTGATATATACTTTTTGTTCATAATGTCTTGAAACAGGGCATCCTAGTTCTGGATTAACAAAAGTTGGCTGACTTTCAGCCCATGAATGTTTTGTGTCCAGTTGCTGCCATCGGCAATCAACAATAGAATACCCACGTGTACTGCAGCTGTTACTGATTGTCATGCCAAACTAGTAAGCACATGAATAGTGATAACACAGTATGACAAAAGTGGAGCTCCTTTCCTCTGCACTGCCTCTTCCCCCTCTGCTTCTCACATACTGGGAGCCTGTGGGCAGAGCTTGTTTCCTCTGATCTCCTCTGAGAATTTGTTCAGGACATTGGAGTACAAACTATACTAATTTTGCTTAAGATGTCAAAATCAGAAGGAAAGCAAGTATTTTCCAAAAAGTTTCTTCTTATTCAGTTATATTAAATAGCTATTGCTAGTTTAACTCAGCCATGTTAATATTTACAAAAGAGAAAAGTTACCTACACCATTATCAATTTACAATGAGGTTTACTACTTACTGTACTGCTAACAGGAATCTTCAATCCCTGACTCTAGATAAATTGTATGACCAGCTAGTTGAACATTTTTTTCTAAATTTTTCTTTGGAAGTGTTAGGAATTCCTAGTAACTTGCTTTGGGTCTGTTGAAAATGTTTGCATTTGGCCTAAATGAGGCAAAGTCTACATGAAAATAATTTTTGTGTCTTGCATTGTTATGGTGTAAATCACAGTTTGGCTGAGACTAATTTCTTTTATTAACAAAACATACCATAAAAGAGTAAATGTACTGGGAAATGAGAATACAAATTCCAAATTATTTGAGGCTTTAACTCAGGGCACAAACTGCATATCAGACACTTGGTGTAGTTATTTAGTATGTCAGATGTTTAGCAGGATAAGTCCAGCTCCTAGTATTCTGATCCATCGAGTGTAAAGAAAACAACTCAGGCTGAAACCCGGATAAATATGCTGTTCACTGAATCCTACTGTGCTGTTTTACTCAAATGGGAAATGGCCAGCTATCGCTGAGACACTGCATAGTTAATTTAGTACAGCTTTAAAATGAAATATAACAACTTTGTAATTCTATTCAGTGTTGGATATTAATTGTGAATATTAAGTGTCCAATGATTACAAATAAAGTATTCATTCTAATTATGTGATTCACTTTATCTGCATATTTGTTGATCAAACAGTTCAGAGGTGTGCTGCTGGTTCACAGTGCACACAATTTTTTGGCGACATGTCGCCATCATCAGGTGTGCTGATGAACTGCCCTCCAGGGAGTTGTACAACCAATTTTTTATCCTCTTTTCCCAGGAGCTGTTCTGTACGTGGTCCACGCACTGGTGGCCGAGGAGGTGATCATTCGGTGTTTGTAGCTGGCAACACCTAGCACGGTGCCCAGTTGCAGTAGTCTGGGTCTAGTTGCTCCTCCTGTCTTTTTGACAGAATGGTGTTGTTTGCCGAATGTCTTCTCAATTAGACCCAGTGATTGTTCCCAAGCCTAGCTTGGATTATAGCCATTGTCCTGGTTGATGAGGCTGTCCCTGATGCATATTTCAATGGCCCCTCTAACTATGCTGTTCCAGTATTTGGAAGTTTGTGCTAAAAGCTCTGCGACCACTGATTTGTTAGGATACATCAGTCAAATATGCTGCTGGTGTTCCCAGCAGAAATCTCAGATGGTGCACACTGCTTGTCCAATATATGTCTCGATACAGAATCAGGTGCACACCGGCCTTCCATAATCTGGTCTTCTTAGATCTCCCCAATAATCTGTGTGTTTTATTGGATTGCCAAAAGTCACTTCTGACTAATCCTTTTTCAGTATGCATTCGTACACTAGCGCGCTAGAGGCAAAAATTGAAGTGCCTTGCCAGGCATCACTGAACAGATGCCAAAGTGATTGCCTCCTCAGCTGCTGACATGTGCCCTCAAGCACGTGCCGTGCACAGAGTGGCTCACAGGGGGAGGAGACATACGTCGACAGTGCACCACCATGAGCCTAGTTAGTCAGCATATTTGATAATAGCAAGATGACTGAGTGCCAAAATATTGTACACACTGGACACTCTGAACTGACATACACCCATGGACTATTTGATAATTTACTGTAGTGTTAGTTCTCTATAAAAACATCAATATGGCTGTCTTGAGAACAAAGCTGAAAATATTATAATATTTAGACGGTTCAAATTGAAGACCTTTTTGCATGTGTTCATTGAAATGATTTGATTTTCAAGTGAATTTATAGACTCAAAATATGAAATCTACAGGGTGTTACTAAAAGGTATGGCCAAACCTTCAGGAAACATTCCTCACACACAAATAAAGAAAAGATGTTATGTGGACATGTGTCCGGAAACGCTTAATTTCCATGTTAGAGCTCATTTTAGTTTCTTCCACCTATGCTCAATGGAGCACATCATCATGATTTCATATGGGATACTCTACCAGTACTGCTACAACATGTGCATTTAAAAGTACGACACAAAATGTGGTTCATGCACGATGGAGCTCCTGCACATTTCAGTCGAAGTGCTCGTACGCTTCTCAACAACAGATTCGGTGACCAATGGATTGGTAGAGGCGGACCTATTCCATGGCCTCCACGCTCTCCTGACCTCAACCCTCTTCACTTTCATTTATGGGGGCATTTGAAAGCTCTTGTCTACGCAACCCCGATACCAAATGTAGACTCTTCGTGCTCGTATTGTGGACGGCTGTGATACAATACGCCATTCTCCAGGGCTGCATTAGCGCATCAGGGATCCCATGAGACGGAGGGTGGATGCATGTATCCTCGCTAACGGAGGACGTTTTGAACGTTTCCTGTAACAAAGTGTTTGAAGTTACGCTGGTACGTTCTGTTGCTGTGTGTTTCCATTCCATGATTAATGTGATTTGAAGAGAAGTAATAAAATGAGCTCTAACATGGAAAGTAAGCGTTTCTGGACACATGTCCACATAACATATTTTCTTTCTTTGTGTGTGACGAATGTTTCCTGAAAGTTTGGCCGTACCTTTTTGTAACACCCTGTATATAAAACCACAAGAGATAGAACAACTGGCTAGTACTTACTTTCAGGAGGTGAAATACTGCTGACCAATAAGTTTAAAAGTAAGACAGACTATTCCTAGCTATCAGAATTATTGGTTTCTTCCTCAGGGCAGTAAGAGGGATAGGTGCTCACAACAGGTGGGCTACTCTTTACCTGGGATTAGAGTGATCTGCCCCTCCTTAAGTTCCACAAACCATCCCCATTTCCTCCCTGGGGAACTTATCTTTTCAAATGCTAGGAACAGTGTTTTTTCATTTTTAAATTTGTCTGCAATATTGGCCTCCTGAAGGTAAGTACTGTTAAGTTTGTTGTTCCCTCACAGGGTTATATTACAGTCTGGGTCACATTCTGTTACTGGAGATTGACTTCTGTTCTTTCCCCTTACACTGGTGTGAAGCCACCAGTTCCTCTGCATCTTAAGTTATGCTCTACAGATTCAAAGAAATCTGTTGCTGTGAAACATTCAGTTTCAACAAACAGTGATTGATATAACAATCACAATTTAAACAGATAAAACAAAGAGAAAGAAACCACACCACTGTTTAAACAGGAAGTACATTTATTTACAGATGAAAGGCATTCTGATCATTTCCCACTTTTTTCTTTGTGAAAATCATACAAAACTTCTGTACAATATTTTTCTTCTTGGTATAATACAATAGTCAACATTTCAATATCAGAGGTGAGTATATAAAAAAAGGGATTAGTTCCAACAGTATTAATTCTAGCAAAACCCACCTGTACCTATGTTATGTGGCAATAAACTGCATGCAGTAGAATTACAGTCCATGAATATTTCCAGGATAAAACTTCATTTTTTTTTAAAAAAAAAAAAAGATTACCTTGAGCAATTTTCCTCCACACAAGCTCAAATGGAAGCACCTACTGATTTTACTCCTGCACCATGTATTTTTTTTTTTTTTTTAGTTAACCTTATATGTAACATTGAATCTTTCTCAGAGTATTACCTAGGTGTGTGGATGATTTATTTTAGTTTTATTATTTTTCTAAGATTAAAAACTAAACAAGGACAAATGCTGGTTCGGCACACTCTTCAGCTTTGTAAAACATTTCCATCATAAATAAAACACATGCCTTAGCAATGGAGAAAATTAATAGCGTGTTAAATTTCCCAATGCACTAAAAATTAGGCCACTGTTACAAAAGTCAGTAAAATACAAAGCGGAGACCATTATTGATGGAAACATGTTACAGCAAAGACACAAACAAAATTCTACACGATCAGCAGCATTACAGATCTGAAGAAAATCCAGAAAACCTTTAAGCTTAAGACTCCTCCTCCAAGTGGGTCTCTTACTTTGCAGTTATCTTGACTAGAAATTTCCATTAAAAACAAAAATGATGTGTCTACTTTAATAATGTTTGGCAATGGAATCTGATCATTTAAGTGATTATAGCAGTACAATAAAGAACACAAGACATATAATTTGGTAAGACTTAAGTGAGTGCAAGGTTTTATTAATGCTTAATGTGCAAATTTTCCCATTGTCTCATATATATTCAGTCACCATTTGGTGAAATAAATGCCACATGCTTTTTTTCCAAAATTACAAACTATCAGAATATGACAAAAAATTGTTCTAAAATAGTTGACTGATTCAACAATGCATCAATGATCAAAACTTGAAAGTGACAAAGGTGGTGGAAATACCAGCCTTTCAGTTTGGAGCATTAAAATATACAGTGTAATGAGTTCAGTAAAGCACTTTTTTTGGCTATTCCCACTGATTACACAACCATTTATTTCTCTTCTATTTTTGATACCTCTCAAAGTTACAAATAATAAAAACAACAAAGTAGGTTTCGAATGTTCATAACAATTCAAGGAACTGTGAAGATCACGACTCAGTCTTGAGGACGTAAATGGAATGAAGATTAAGTGAATAGAATAACTATTCATACACAAAATTGTCAGGAATTTCCCACTAGAAATCTTTATTTATAAAAACGTAAGTACTATACATATCAAATGTGTGTTTAGAGGTAGTTCAGACATTCAATGAAAGTGGTTTATTGATAAATTTTTGACAAATTCCTTTTAATACTCTATGTATTCTGAGGAAAGGTGACTAAATGAATAACAACTCTCATTATGTATGTATATTTCTTATGCATTCAATGTCCTGTCTGTTTTGGAACCAGCAAAAAAAACAATTCCCTAGCTCTTACAGAAAATTCTGCATCATCTCATATTTCACATCATGAACCATACATTGTCCTTTAAAAATACAAAACTCACAAAAAGAGACCAACTGCATTAGATGAGTGGAAAATAACAGAAACTCATGATCATGCAGAGGCTTACCAATGGTCCTCTTGCTCAAGAACTACTTGTGAATGGAAGAGAAAGGGAGATACACCGTGGTGGTACCAAATGTATTCTGTGCTACACACTCAGAACAACCAGTAGAATGTCAATGTAGTGTTCCTGTATAGAGGAAGTAAGCATCCCTGAAAACCTTTATTTACAGACACTGTGATAATTAACTGTGTAACATTATTCACATTTTTCAATAATTTTCTGCACTGCTACATAAAATACTGGGATCAAACTCGGCACCAGACCCTATGCAGCACAATAATGATTTTGTATGGATTAGAAGGAATATCTCTACTTATCGAACTATCTCAGGAAACAATTAGAGTAATTCCTGGAACTCACGGAGGTACTTTCTGATTGAAAAAGAACTGTTCTTAGTTACCTAAAGAAAAATAATGATGCTTAATGACAAAGCATCGTAAATGTCACACATAGTGTATAAACTAAAACTGAAGAATGCAAGTACAATATGCCACAACACATGTAGAATTAATGGTACATGAAATGAAACTCTTATTTTACTTCACAGTTAGCCTAAATAAAAATGCATGCATCCTCATACCATCTTTGTGTGGCAAAATACACACATGCTCGACACATAATATAAATCTATTTGTGCACTATGTGCTACTGCAAGACATATACTAAAAACGGCAATGTTTACCACTGAAGTTCAGCAAAAACTCATCATTTATCCAAGTGTGGTGCCAGGGAATGAGTTTACATTCAAAACTAATTTTTTGTACGAGATGTAATGATACACACGGCGAAATACAATGATACCAACGTAAATGTAGACACTGACAAATCAAAAAACAGGATAATTTTCAGAGATAACACTTAACCTTCTGAATGCTCACTTCTGTTATCTGGAAAAGTTTGATATTACTTGATTGTAAAAGGAACAAGGAAGCAGAAAGTTTAACGCCTCATCAACAATGAGGTCTTCAGACATCGAACACAAGCCCAGATTAGACAAGATTATGGACAGGAAACTTGACATGGCCATTTTAAAAGGATGCATCCTGATATTTAAGTGACTTGGAAAAACCATGGAAAATCTAAAAATGGATGATCCATTTAGGGTTTGAATACTACTACTCCTGAACAAGAGCTCAGTATCTTTACAGTTGTGCCAACTTGTCCTTTGTGTTTTGGCTCATCAATTCCACTTATTCTATCTGCTGTTTTAATTTAGCCTCAAGAGATTCTAGAGTTCCTTGTGAAAAGTCACACCAAGATAGATGTAAATTTATATCTTCTGTTATCAACTGGCATCAATGTGTAATCTGAATGGGGGTAACAATTATTAACCAATTACCAAGAAATGCTCAAAGTTGCAAAAGAAAGCTATTACAATGATGAGAGGAATTCTAAGCTCACCATTTGAGTTTGCAATCAACAACAAAGCTGTAATTCTATACAAGCCACCACGTACTTGCCGTACTAAGCACTGCTAAAAGCCTACAAATAAATAAAATACTAATGTTTTTTTTCAGAAACTTATTTAGAATCACATTATAACACTCCTTGACCAAAGGATTATTTAGTTTATATCTCTGTTGCTGTTTAACTTAGCACAATTGAGAGATGTTGAAAAGGTTCTGAATTCTGATATGCAGGAAATGAAACTGAATAATTACTACTTTCATGTATGTAAACAAATGGTCTTTGAACAAACCAGTGTCAGATACCAATTTATGTAGTGTCAGTGTATTTGTTGGGAGCCAGGAATAAAAATTAGTATATTATTTAAATTGTTTTTGCTAATCTGCTTGAAATTGTGTATACATACAATAACCAAGGAAATTGGGCAATAATTCAACTTTTATGGATACACAAAATGACAATCAACTGTCCAAGAAGCTAATAAAATGTGAAGGCACAACTTTCTTTATTGTGGTATGTCTTTAAATAAAGTCTATAACAAGTAATTAAAAGAAAGATACAGCACTTTCCATAAATAATGGTCTTCTGAACAGATTTATTTACTTTTATCACATTCAGTTATAGATAGCACCGAACCAACTTTTAAAACCAGCCAGTTTCACAAATTTATAATGTGTCAAATCTAAGGTCTAAGTACAATCTCTTTAACAAATAAGCAATAAAACTTAGGAAGACAAGCAAATGGGTAGAATATTACATTTTAATTATGTACACACTGATCAACTACAAATTAAATAAAACAAGGTACTTTTATCATTCACAAGGAAAAACAAAAAGCACATTTCAGTTTATTTGTTGCAAAATATCTTAAGTATGATTCATAATGAGTACACAATAAACTTTACAAAAATAAAACAAAACTTCAATTTCTTAACCAACAATTCATGTAGCACATAAACAAACCCCCCGCTGGATGATACATACATCAATTAAGTAAAACCAATCATTGGTACAGACTGATATTGTGATGCTCATTTGTACTGCAAGAGTTGAACTAAAATCAGAGTTGCCCTGCCACAGTAAATATTGGCAACCACCACCAGAAGGGTAAATACTGAAATCCATGAACAGGTTACTTGGTTACTCTCTTTTATACATATATAAATAGTCAGAGTAAAAAATTATAATAAAGATAAAAGCTGTGTAAATATCGCCAGATATGCGAAATCACACATCCAAACATGCCAACACAATATGCTGGCATGCTTGTATAAGGCCACTATAGAGATTAGCAAAGTCACATACTTATAATAGGTGTGTGGCAAATAACCACAGTACATCAAATTTAACAGCTCAAATTACAGATCTACCATCATTTTATCAACTCCATTTTCTTTATTCATTCAATGGCGTCCTATAAGTAACTGCTTTTTTAAAAAGCAATTTTGCTTTACTTGCTTGAAGGTAGGCAAGTAAAAGATGGAGAGGAGGGCTAATAACTCATATTTATGATTGTTCTTTTGGTTGCAAATTCTAATTCCCATGAACTTATGTTCTTTCTCGGCATTGTGTGTACCTGAATAATGTTACATAAAAAAAGAAAGTAGCACCAAACTTTCCTGAGCATTAAAATATGTGAAGTAAGTGCTTGCTTCAGGACTGTTTGTATTGTTAAAAACTGTAACACCAAATTATTTCTTCAATCATTGTCAAATTTACTCTGTACAGCAGGTAACTCATTCCAAAATTAATTTATTACAGTGGCTGATTAGTGCCATAAATATATGTATATATATATAATTTTTTAGTCGTACATAAAATCTTTCACTAGTCAGAGTAAAATCATATTAAATGTAACAAGCAAATATGACAATAGATTATACAAGATCCCTTGACTGGTTACAAAAATTGCACAGGGTTTCATTCTGCCTTATCAAAATTGTTTGTAATATAATCTGGGGAAACAGATTCCATTATAAAAAACTATTCTTGTCAGCAAAAATAACTGGGAGTTGACTTTGTTGAGGGAGTTGGACCGAGAATACACACACACATACACACACAGAAACACATGGGCACACTTACATGTATACACAACATGACCTGCTGAATAATTTCTTTCCTTGCCAACGAGGAACAATTAATCTTTTCAGAAGGCAATATTGGCACTTGGACTGTTGGATAAAATTTCTGAATTTCTTTTTATAAAATATTTACACTTGCTCTCTTGCAACAGGCATCAAAAGTGAAGTGTTACAGTTGATTCATGCAATAGTTTTGCATGGAAATCAAAGTCCTGCACTTTCTTGAAAAGGATGAAGCAAATTTCATTTGTAACATGTGGTTTCCGTGACCACAAATAACACAATTTCAAACGAATCTGACACATCTCACTCGCACTCACAGTTACACACTTTTAACGATTAACAGCATGGCCTTTAACTTCAGGTCCCAGCTTCTGCCTTGTCTTAACACCAACAGGTTCACACTGATCGACTAAAACAAAGTTAACATACAAGCTTGGCTACGAGCCCACATTCAATTGTGTATGATTGTTCACTTGAAGGCTGTGTAATTGTTGCTGTTGCTGCTGCTGCTGCTGCTGCTGTTGCTGCTGATTTGACAGTGGTGATGGTACTGTGGATGGTGCTGTCGTGTTATATGGATGGTTTGAATTGCAGAGAACTGTGTACACATTATCCACTTTGCTAAGCTTCTCAAAAAATGGTATCAGATCCAGAAGCTCAGAATCAGTCATGTCATCAAACCATGAAGCAACAGGCACCTGAAAAAGCAGTTACAAGTTGTAATGAATGTAAGCTAGTGCAATCAACAATGCTGTTCCAATTCACAACAAATTCTCTATAAAATGTAGAGTAGTTGTTAGTGGTCAGAATGTTGGGTTACAAACAGCAGTACTTCATTAAGTATGCCTCCTGCAGAAATGTTATACCTTTGCCTACTTCCAACCTTAGAAATGGATCAGTTACATGGCAACAACAACACACATGGCTCGCTAGATAATGATAATAATAATAATAATAATAATAATAATAACAGAACTTTTATCAGTAAAAAAGGAAACAAATCTGATACACAGTGGTAAACACATTATTCCATAAAGAAATTTTTCTGGCCATGGCTCAACAATGTAAGGAATCTCTCTAACCAGGAAACAGAAAATAGTTCTAAACTATTCCAGAAAGACTGTAATCTTGAAAACCTATTCTTTCTTACATGAATTAAGCCCCTAAAGTCAGTCTGTTAACAACCAAACTCATGTTCGGCGTCTTGTTTGTAGGCAAGTTTTGATATCCTGACATATATCTGTAACAGAGCCTATCAATCACCAATTTCTTTTGCTTATCTGGTAAGGGCCCTCTCAGTTTTCTAGGTTCTGATTCCATAATATAATTTACTTTTTTTTAAATTTAGTTTATATGCTTTTCAATAGATATTACATATTAAATTCAATTTGTATCTTCGTGTTACATGCAGCCAGAATTTAGTTGGTTGGATTGGAGAAGGGACCAAACAATGAGGTCATCAGTACCTCCGACCTTGGTATAACTAAAACTGATAAAATCTCACACAATAAGAGGGAACTACAATGGCCATAAAACTACAAACGATTGACAGAGAAGGAAGGAAGAAGGCAGAAAAACAGAGGAGGGAAAGAAAGTGATCAACAACAGGAGCATAAAGGAAGAAGCACAGGTAGAGAAGATAGACACTCAAGATAAAACAGACCCCATAACGAAATGAGTGAGAAGGCAGAGGGCGGGTGTGAACCACCAGGCCCAGTCGAAGCCAGTTCAATTGGGGCGAAGGGGGCAACAATACGGCCTGCCTTCCCTTCCACCCACCAATAAGGTTGAAGGTCCCACCCTCAAATAACGTGATAAAAACCCTCATCGCAAAGAAACCGTAAAACGAGATCAGCCGCTGAGGCCTGTCAGCTAATGCCAGGGGTAGCGAGTCAGGAAAGCTAAGAGTCGATTACATGGCAGTTAAGTTGGGTCAATGCAGTAAGAGGTGAACAATAGCCAACAGCGATCCACAACGACAAAGAGGGGGGGTCCTCACGATGGAGGAAATAACTGTGAGTCATCCAAGTATGGCCGATGTGGAGCAGGCAAAGGACGACAGAGGCCTTACGAGAGGCCCATAAGGAGGACCGCCACATAGTTGTAGAATCCTTTATCGCCCTGAGCTTGTTCAGCGAAGAAAGTGTGTGCCAGTCTGCATTCCAAAGTCCCAAAACCTGGAGCCACAATGCCTAGCGAAGGTCTATTTCCGGAATGACAATAGCAAGAGAAGCCCTTTTAGTAGCCAATTAAGCCAGTTGATCGGCAAGTTCATTGCCAGGGATCCCAACATGGCCTGGGGGTCCAAATAAAAACCACTGAATATCCAGGGAGAGAAAGAGAGTCCTGGACAAATGTGACCAACTGGTGGCGAGGGAAGCACTGGGCGATAGCTTGCAAACTGCTCAAGGAGTCACTACAGATAGTGAAGGACAGTCTTGATCAGAAGTGGACACGGTCCAGTGTCTCGCAAAGGTGTAAGCGTAACTAGTGTGACCAGCAACCATGGAGCCATCACTAGAAATCACTTCTGAACCCAGGAATGAACTGAGGAGACAGTAGAACTGGAGGTGAAGATCCTCCAGATGGACAGAATCCTTTGAATTGATGGAGAGATGAAGATAAAGCTGTAGCCGAGAGACACACCACGGAGGGGTACGTGTGCGACCAGAGAAAAGAGGCGATAAAGGGAAGTGCTGAACTAAAAAAAGGCGACTGAATGCGGCATCCATGGTAAGACCACATCTTGTTTGGATAAAGGAGACCATAATTAGGGTACTTTGGGGTGCAGCTAATGCGGAGCCTGTAAGGCATCAGCTGTTGTTGGCACAAAACTCGCAGCGGTGGGATCCCCACCTCTGCGAGAGGGCTAATCACGGGGCTAGTCCAGAAGGCACTAGTCGCAAATCGTACCCCTCAATGGTGGATGGGGTCTAGTATCTGCAAAGTCGAAGGTGACGCAGAACCATAGACAGGACTCCCGTAAGCTAAATGAGACTGGATCAGTGCTTTGTACAATCGCAGTAGAATATAGCAGTCTGCACCCCAGGATTGGCCATCGAGGAACAGGTCCGTATGGGGATGGACTGTGTGGTGACGACATAAATGCGCAACACACGACTTGGCTACCGAAAACTGAAAACCATGGGAGGGAGAGAGCCCAAAATTGCGCCCAGTAGATTGCCCCCTGTAGACGTCGTTCTGCAGTGCCCATGACGGAGGAAGTGACACAGATGCAGAAATTGTCAGCGTACAAAGAGGGGGACACTGTCGGCCCAGCAGCTGCCACCAGTCCATTAATGGCTACGAGAAAGAGAGGGATGTTCAGCATGGAACCCTGTGGTACCACATTTTCTTGCCGATGGGAAGTGCTGTAGGAGGAACCAACTTGAACCTGAAAAGCGCGACAAAAGAGAAAGTTACAGATAAAAATGGGCAGAGTGCCACGAAGGCCCCATTCGTGAAGGCTGGGAGGATGTGGTGGCGCCAGATGGTGTCAGACTTTATGCAAGTCAAAGAAGACTGCAATGAGGTGCCGTCGATGGGCAAAAGCAGATCGGATAGCAGATTCCAGGTGGACAATGTTATAAACCATAGAGTGGCCACAGCGAAAACCACCTTGAATCGATGACAAAAGGTCGCGAGATTCAAAGATCCAAAACAGCCGCTGACTCACCAGGCATTCAAAGAGCTTGCAGAGGGTGTTGGTAAGGCTAATTGGACAGTAGTTATCCAACTGAAGAGGTGGCTTCCCAGGCCTCAACACCGGAATAATAGTGCTTTCCTGTCACTGGGTAGGAAATACCCCCTCACTCCACAGACAGTTGGAAAGGGTCAGTATACGACAGTGGCCAGCCACCAATAAGTGTTGGACCTTTTAGACATGTATCCAATCTGTTCCAGGAGCCATGTCGGGACAAAGGGTGAGAGCACTGGCGAATTCACTATCACTAAATGGCGCATTATAAGGCTCCAAGCAGCAAGAAATGAAAGACAAAGGCAGTTATTCCGAGCACTCTTTCAGGAAGAGGAATGTGTGTCTCACATAGATGTAAGCAGGTGTAAGTAGATGCAGAGGCTTGGGCAAAGTGTTGAGCGAAATGTTCTGCGACAAAGTCCGGATGGGTAAGGACAACACCACGTACAGAAATTCCTTCAACACCGGTAGGATGACGATGGCCAAAAATTTGCCCAAGTTTCGCCCAGACTTGTGAAGAGGTGTTGTGCGGTCTTATGGCAGCCACATATCGTTTCCAGCAAATCCGTTTCTTAAATTTGATTAGGTAGTGGGCCCAGGTGCGGAGTCGTTTAAAGACCAGAAGAAGAGCAGTAGACGGGTGCCACTTGAAGGGTTGAAGAGCACGGCATCGGTCTTTTATGGCCACAGCGATTTCTGGGGTCCACCAAGAGATCATCTTCCGAAAGGGAGGAACCTGAGGAAGAAGGTATGGCTGAAACAGCTGCAAAAAGAATGGCAGCAGTCAATGTCTGTGTAGACTAATCAATACTGCTGTGTGGTTGTGCAAGAGTCAAGTTTCACACGGAATTTGCAGCCTCCCCTCCACAACGGCCACAGGCCGGTCATGTGATTCCACCTCCACACGGACTGGAGGCGGGGCGTGACTGCCAGCGCTCCTGGTTTTACTGGAGGGGAGGCTGCAAATTCCGTGTGAAACTCGAGTCTTGCGTGTGGTAGTACAGGGGGGATGGTAGCAGAGGAGAAGGCACGCCGATTGGCTTTAGAGAAGACCCACCTGGGAGGGTGACAGAGCGAGATACACTGAAGGAAGGTCAAAACAATCGGGTAATGATCGCTGTCAGATAAGTCATCGTGGACACCTCATTGAATGGAGGGAACAAGGCTCGGGACTGCAGACGTAGAGGTCAACGGCAGAGAAAGTGCCGCATGCCACACTAAAGTGTGTGGGAGTGTCGGTGTTTAGTAGACAGAGGTCAAGCCCTGCCAGAACATTTCAACTGTCCTGCCCAGGGCAGTAGTTGTGTGACTACCCCAAAGAGGGCTGTGAGAATTAAAATCCCCTAGAAGCAAGAAGGGAGAAGACAATTGTTGAAGAAGGGTGGTTAGGGCAAGGGATGTGGGCGGCCTGCCAGGTGGGAGGTAGAGATTACAGATTGTGATTGGAGAGGCCAAGTGGACCCTGACAGCAATGGCTTCCAGAGTGGTATGGAGAGGAACCCATTTACTAACACAGTCCTTGTGGAGCAAGGTACAAACACGACCAGAAGCCCGCAAGGGGCCAATTTGGTTCCGACAGAAAGTGTGGAACCCACAAAGTGTGGGTGACAAAATGGGTCTCCTGGAGAGCAATACAAGCAGCAGAGGAGGAGGAGGAAAGAAGGTGTTGCAACTCGGGGAGGTGAGACACAAATATCTATTACAATTCCACTGGAGAATTCTCAAGCTGGTATCCAAAGGGGAAGCGAATGGACAAGAGCCAGTCACGCTGCCGAGTCGCCATCTGTCATCGATAAGAATGGGGGGTAATGTACATATAGGTGGGGTCAGATTCAGTTGGTTCATTGGCCCGAGGAAAGGAAGGCGGCACCTCAGGGGGTACGAGAGGGGCCTTGCCCTTGTTCTTGTGTTTCTGCTTCTTGTCTAGTGAAGGAAGAGAAGGGCAGACTGCAGCGAGGTCGGGCACGGGATTACACCCAGCAATCTTGGCGTCCACCGGCCATGATCACGGGGCCGATGTGGAGCTGCAGATCGCCTTTAAGGGGGGGTGCCGGGAAGAGGAGTCCCGGGAAGGAGCTCCAGCACCGGCGGCTGCCGAAGGAGGAGAGTGCTTCTCCGGTGGGGGAGGGGGAGCAGCACCCGAAGAAAAAGGGTATGGGTACTGATGGGGAGGGGGAAGGGGAGTGGGAGATGGATGGTGAGGAGGAAGGTGTGGGGCGAATGGGGCGGGGCTGGGAAGAGGAGAGGGTAGGAGGGGGAATGGATGTAACTGAAGCAAAAGTAGACATTATAGGCACGGGATGGAGCTGGTCATACTTTCGACAAGCCTCAGTGTAGGTAAGTCAATCTAAGGTCTTGTACGCTTCAATTCGTTGTTCTTTCACATACACTAGGCATGCTGGGGAGCATGGAGGATGCTGTGCATTACGATTTACGCACACTGGTGGAGGAGCACAGGAACTCCCGTCATGGAGGGGAGTGGGGGGGGGAGGGGGGGGGGCCACAGTCACCACAGAGGGGATCATGGGTGCAGCGGAAAGGCGTGTCCAAACCTTAAGCATTTAAAGCATCTCATTGGTAGTGGAATGTAAAGTTTTACATCACACCACTACACCATCACCTTGACGTTCTCTTAGGAGGGTACTCCCTCGAAGGCCAGGATAAAGGCGCCTGTATCAGTGTGATTGTTTTTAGAGCTTCATTGTATACAGCGGATAAATCAGACTCCTCACCGCTTGAGGTTTGCACAGAGCTCATCAGTCTGGAGAAGAAGATCCCGGTGGAAAATTATGTCCTGTACTGAGTTCAAAGATTGGTGGGGTACGACAGAGACTGGAATATCACCAAGATGGTCACAAGCATGCACAGCTTCAGATTGGGCAGCAGAGAATGTCTTTATGAGCAAAGAACAGGACCGCATTTAACTCAAGGATTCCATTTAGACATGCTTATCTTCAATCATCTCCATGAAAAACAAAGGCTTGGTCGTGGCAAAATTTTCGCCATCTTGTACAAACCAGGTACCGAGGGAAAGGTTTCAACCAAAGCCAGCGAACTTGACCCTCTTCCCAGGAGATGGCCAGAGAGGGGAAGGTCGAAGAATCAGAAGAAGGACTTTCATGTCTTCTATCACTCTTAGAGACAGCCACAGAATGGCGAGGATGTTGACACTTTTGTCGCTTCACGTGCAAGGCGTCTGCCCCCGTACCACCCACTCCGACCAGGGGCTTGCCCTGTGGATGCCACCCAGCCACAGCAAGGGCCATCTGGCACGGCGGCCATTGCTAGGAGTTCTGATGCCCCAAAGTGATGAGCATTGATTCCTTGGCATACACAAAGCGTTAACAGCTCAGATATAGCAGTGTGATCCCTGTGTTGTCAGGGGGTTCAGCCAAGTGGGTACTTAATAGCCCCACCACATGGACTGGCTCCTGTGCTGCTGACCTAGCAGGAAGGGGACCAGGGGTTGCAAGAGGAAAAGGGAGGTGAGGGAGAGAGGAGTCTTCACCATGGAAACCAGGTTGGGAGTTCATCCCCAAATGGCTCAGACTGAACGGAAAACTTTGGAAATGGAGCTCAAACCCCAAGGAGACCAAAAACGCCAAAAAGGAGATGGAAACAGCAAACTAAACAATAGCACACACCAAAAACAAAGCCGGGAGGATAGCCAGGTCGATATAAGGAAGTCCACCAAGGGGGAAGGAAGAAAGGAGCAAGGACAGGGAAGGAGAGGAACAGGGACAATAATCCAGTCTGGAAAAAGGAAGGAGACTGCAATAGCTCGAGCTCTGTTCACACCACACACGTACTCACAAAAGGGACTGTGGGCCCCATGAGGGGGGGATTTGATTTTCTGCAGTGGGATTCCTGTGAATATATTTGACTATTGCTACAGATTGTTCCTATTTCCAAAAGACCATAAAAACTCTCATGCTGCGGAGAAAGAACATCTTCATATGACTTTGTATTGGGAAAATGGTATCCTTAATCATTCAGGCCATTTTATTTGCTAAATAAGCAAGCTAAATTCCATATGGAGAAAAAATGATGTGAAAATTAGTGAGGACTTCCACATTAATATGAGGCCATCGTAAGCAACAGATTTGTGCATCACGTACATCATAATGAAATGCTGAGATCGAGGTGGGGTTGGTGGTGACGGTGCAGTGCCATGAAACATTAAACATTTCAACCATGGTCACAATATATTCACAGCATATGATTAAAGAACCATAATTAAACGTTGGAAAATCCAGGATGAAATAATGACAATATTACAAAAAGAATAGTTGCTACTCACCATATAGCAGAGATGCTGAGTCGCAGATAGGCGCAATGACAAAACGACGGTCAGAAAATAAGCTTTTGACCAACAAGGCCTTCATTGAAAATAGACAAAATACACACACACACACACACACACACACACACACAAATGCAACTAACACACACATGACCACTGTCTCTGGCAGCTGAGGCCAGACTGGCCTCAGCAGCCAGAGACCACAGTCATGTGTGAGAGTTTGCGCGCACGTGCGTTTGTGTGTGTGTGTGTGTGTGTGTGTGTGTGTGTGTGTGTGTGTGTGATTTATTTCAGTTGAAGACCTTATTAAATGAAAGCTTATTTTCTGATAGTCTTTTCATTGTGCCTCTCTAAGACTCGGCATATTGACCATATGGTGAGTAGCAACTATCCTTTCCACAACAAAGAACTAAAATTAATTAATTAGAATTGTCATAATCTACTCCTATCCTACCCTATGAAAATAGCTACGTTAAAAGTTATTGCTTTCACCCATCTGGATACCAGTACATGTTAGCATGCTTTCTGAGATTCAGTGAACTGCACTGGCCCAGAAATGAATCCTGCCCAGCAGATTGAACATGAGAACCTGTGGTATATAAGCCGTTTCCACATATGACTAGGTGAATACGATGCTGGTTCCCATGACTGGCCTCGGTTACACAATTCACAAGCACTTTGCAAACATTTTCACACTTTCGTATAGTATAACAAACAATGTAGTTATATAGTGTACAAAAATTCTCTCTGGAAGGGGTGGGGGGAGATGTGGTGACAGGAAGGGCATCCAGTCACCCTCTACTACTAACACTGCCGAAACCAGAGTAACATGCCAACTCTGCGAAGATAGGAGTAAGGTCAGGGAGGAGGAGGAGGAATGTTATTACCTTCATGCTAGAAAAAATACTTGCATAATTGTAAAAAAAATTGTCTCACTTGCATCTCTGTATGATAAGATTTATTTTATGAAATATAAGGTCGAGGTATGGGTGAACAAAAATTTACAATTGACTGACTTCTTAGAGGTTGCTACCACCTGGAGATCAGCTGCTTAACACTCGCAGAGCAATGACTACCCCACAGAAAAACTTCCCAGTGATTTAAACAAACAAAAAGCTGTGCAAGAAAAGAATATAATTAGAGCTACTGCTTACCATGGGCACAACAAACTTGTTTAGGACAATTTAAGTAATGTTACTTAGTTAAATGTTTTGTAGATTGTTAGAATGGTTCTTTTATCGAAAAAATGTGGAATGAATCAGTCAAAGACTCAATTCAAATAGAGAGTGAGCCCACAACAAAGCCTGTTATGCACAGTTTATGTAGTCAAGAATCTTAAATACAAATTATCAGACATGGAGCAATAAATACTGAAGTCCACAATAGAAGTAATTTGCCAGATTCCATGACTGAAGAAGCATTATTTACGTTGCTCAATGAATTATCACATGTTGTTGTTGTTGTTGTCTTCAGTCCTGAGACTGGTTTGATGCAGCTCTCCATGCTACTCTATCCTGTGCAAGCTGCTTCATCTCCCAGTACCTACTGCAACCTACATCCTTCTGAATCTGCTTAGTGTATTCATCTCTTGGTCTCCCTCTACGATTTTTACCCTCCACGCTGCCCTCCAATGCTAAATTTGTGGTCCCTTGATGCCTCAAAACATGTCCTACCAACCGATCCCTTCTTCTAGTCAAGTTGTGCCACAAACTTCTCTTCTCCCCAATCCTATTCAATACCTCCTCATTAGTTACGTGATCTATCCACCTTATCTTCAGTATTCTTCTGTAGCACCACATTTCGAAAGCTTCTATTCTCTTCTTGTCCAAACTAGTTATCGTCCATGTTTCACTTCCATACATGGCTACACTCCAAACAAATACTTTCATAAACGACTTCCTGATACATAAATCTATATTCGATGTTAACAAATTTCTCTTCTTGAGAAACGCTTTCCTTGCCATTGCCAGTCTACATTTTATATCCTCTATATTTCGACCATCATCAGTTATTTTACTTCGTAAATAGCAAAACTCCTTTACTACTTTAAGTGTCTCATTTCCTAATCTAATTCCCCCAGCATCACCCGATTTAATTTGACTACATTCCATTATCCTCGTTTTGCTTTTGTTGATGTTCATCTTATATCCTCTTTTCAAGACACTGTCCATTCCGTTCAACTGCTCTTCCAAGCCCTTTGCCGCCTCTGACAGAATTACAATGTCATCGGCGAACCTCAAAGTTTTTATTTCTTCTCCATGAATTTTAATACCTACTCCAAATTTTTCTTTTGTTTCCTTTACTGCTTGCTCAATATACAGATTGAATAACATCGGGGAGAGGCTACAACCCTGTCTCACTCCTTTCCCAACCACTGCTTCCCTTTCATGCCCCTCGACTCTTATGACTGCCATCTGGTTTCTGTACAAATTATAAATAGCCTTTCGCTCCCTGTATTTTACCCCTGCCACCTTCAGAATTTGAAAGAGAGTATTCCAGTCAACATTGTCAAAAGCTTTCTCTAAGTCTACAAATGCTAGAAACGTAGGTTTGCCTTTTCTTAATCTTTCTTCTAAGATAAGTCGTAAGGTCAGTATTGCCTCACGTGTTCCAACATTTCGACGGAATCCAAACTGATCCTCCCAGAGGTCCGCATCTACCAGTTTTTCCATTCATCTGTAAAGAATTCGCGTTAGTATTTTGCAGCTGTGACTTATTAAACTGATAGTTCGGTAATTTTCACATCTGTCAGCACCTGCCTCCTTTGCGATTGGAATTATTATATTCTTCTTGAAGTCTGAGGGTATTTCACCTGTCTCATACATCTTGCTCACCAGCTGGTAGAGTTTTGTCTCCCAAGGCCGTCAGTAGTTCTAATGGAATGTTGTCTACTCCGGGGGCCTTGTTTCGACTCAGGTCTTTCAGTGCTCTGTCAAACTCTTCACGCAGTATCTTACCTCCCATTTCGTCTTCATCTACATCCTCTTCCATTTCCATAATATTGTCCTCAAGTACATCGCCCTTGTATAAACCTTCTATATACTCCTTCCACCTTTCTGCCTTCCCTTCTTTGCTCAGAACTGGATTGCCATCTGAGCTCTTGATATTCAAACACGTGGTTCTCTTCTCTCCAAAGGTCTCTTTAATTTTCCTGTAGGCAGCATCCATCTTACCCCTAGTGAGATAAGCTTCTACATCCTTACATTTGTCCTCTAGCCATCCCTGCTTAGCCGTTTTGCACTTCCTGTCGATCTCATTTTTGAGATGTTTGTATTCCTTTTTGCCTGCTTCATTTACTGCATTTTTATATTTTCTCCTTTCATCAATTAAATTCAATATTTCTTCTGTTACCCAAGGATTTCTAGCAACCCTCATCTTTTTACCTACTTTATTCTCTGCTGCCTTCACTACTTCATCCCTCAGAGCTACCCATTCCCCATCACATACAGATCAGATTTCAATTATCCAAATGTATGAGAGGAAATAATGTAGTCAAAACCTTCAAATTTACTAACTCCTGAGAACAAGTGACAACTCATTTTGGTGCTTCTTTCATCAGTAGCAAACATTCGACATCCACTGTTGCCCACGGGCCTCCTTCATGCATTACAGTTTCAGCCATATACATCCATGTTATCCAGTGTATTTTATAATGTTATCCATCCACCTTCTATTAGGTTGTTGCCTTGATCTGTCCTTATTTGTTGCTGGCCGCGGTTCTAGGCGCTGCTACATTTGCAGGTTCGAATCCTGCCTCGGGCATGCATGTGTGTGATGTCCTTAGGTTAGTTAGGTTTAAGTAGTACTAAGTTCTAGGGGACTGATGCCCACAGATGTTAAGTCCCATAGTGCTCAGAGCCATTTTTCCTTATTTGTTGAAACCCAGCAAAGTACTTTCTTGGACCAGTGACCCCATCAATTCGCCTCTTATTTCATTTCAGTAATAATTATGTCCTACACTCTGGTTCATCTATTTGTCTCCCTGTCTCTGCTAGAGAGGTGTGTAAGTGTGCTGGTGGGGTGATGCACAATAGCATGGGACAGTGTCCCATGTGATGTAGCAGCCACCAGCATCATTTTGCCACATCCATGTAGCATCTGCTTTATATGTGCATAGAACATTTTGCATTGATTTTTGTTTTTCTTTGGGTACGGCGAGGTTACTTAGCTATTGTTCATTATGGGAGGGCACAAAACAAATACAGCAAATATTACATTACGCTGAACAAAAACAGTTTTCCAAGAACACAAAGCCAGGATTACCAGTTACCGGTGTAAGCTTGAGCTTGTGGCATAGGACCGAGACAAAGCACACAGTGGTACCATCATAAAATATTTTCCATCACTATTTGCACAAAATGTATCACCTAAAAAACTATTTAACTGCATGCAACTCTAGTAATTCCCAACGTGCTTTTCTCAACTGCACACTGATTGGCCTTCAGTTTTGGAATGGTTTGCACACAAAGTCGATGTCTCATTGCTGTATGACAGAACTGTGGGTGGTTCTGGTACAATACAATTAACATGTTTCCTGGGTTGCTTTTCTCTGTTTCAGGATCTGACAGCTTCCTCAAGAACTGCTAATAATAGTTATCTTGATGAAGTTTATGGAAGCTGTAGTACTGTTGTATATATTTTTCACTATATTCATATACACTTGTCTCATTTGGGCTGTGAAAAAGTGTCAAAAGGTTACTCAAAACCTACAGCTTCCACACAAAATCTTCACACATATTCACTATTTCATACTATAATGTCTTATTCTTTTGTTTAGTAAAACATCTAAAACTTTTTCATGCAGGTGGTAATGGTTTATGAATATTTTGCATATTACAGGCAGGAGACTTATCTTGTTTGGCCTGTCCCCCTCTTGTGAAATACAATTACAGCATTGTTACAATTTTGATAAATTGTCTTGTTTCACAAAGATTCTGTAAGCAATTTTACAAGCATCTTTTGTGTAATATTTCCTTCAGTTTCAATCATTACTACTGAAACATCATCATCATCTTCTCCACCTATACAAACATTTAAAAATATCTTTCCTTGTACCATTTTCTCTCTGCCATCTTAATGGATGGCATGTGTTTTCCTACCAACACAAGCTTCTGTTTTGTTTTTTTCCTATCCTTGTGTTCATGTGCTCATGTGTTTCTTGTGCCAAATTTTCGCTGAAACCTATCACATCCTTTAGCAGAATTTCCAAAAGACTTTGTGTAATTCAGATCTTTCCATTTAGATTTTTTTTTTCTGTCATCATTATGGCTGTAATAATTTTTTCTGTTGGCATGTCTTTGTTAAATAATTTCCTATGACAGAACGCTCTTCATATTAGATGATGTTGGACTTCTTGTTTAGTTTCATTCACGTCCCTAATTACAGTGCATTCTCATAGTCCAAGTACACACTCTTGAATTCCTGCATTACGAGCTGTTTCTTTCTAGGTGTCAGTCTAATTTGACTCTGGATCTTATAATTCAGAGGTGGGATTTATTTCCTAGATGTTTGATAAAATATAGTCAGCTACATTATTGGTTCCATATTGTCCATGTCAAGAACATTTTCTGCTTGTTTTCTTCTGGAAGCATGAATTTAGGACAAACATATTTGCTCTCTTGGAAGTTTTACCAGTTACAGACAACATTATTTCTAGTATAATATACTGTACCCTCCCAACTATTCAGGGCAATTTTGGGAGAAGATGTATGAGTAACTGAAAGAAAGGAAAAAAGGAAAAAAAAAGAAAAAGAAAAGAATCATCGGAATATTTTCAAACATGTATTCTCTGTCTGAAAATTTATCCAAATTCCATGCATAGCTTCTGTAGACTGTTCATTTCTAAAATAGTCTCTAATGTTGTCCGTTTCTGAGGGGACTTGATATTTTTTCGCACAGCATTTCAAATTTTTCTTGCAGCAAAAATGTAACTGTATTGAAACCCACTTTGGCCCGCACAATCTATAAGAGCATCGTCAGATTACAATGTGGTAAAATGACTGACAAGGTCACAGTCTTCATCTTCACTTCACAGTCACTGTCCTCTTATCTGTGTTGTTGTGAAGCAGGGGCCACATTTTCAACATTACATGTATCAATCTTCATTCACTTACTCAAACTTTGACATCTTCAAAACCATTTAAATCCTTTGTCAGATTCATTATTTGTGTAGTTGTTATTTCATCATCACTGAAACCTTGAAAATCAATTTCTTCTATGTCTAGAAGAATTTTCCTCCATGATAAACTAATTAGTGTATGTGGCTTGACTGCCTGTCAGACATTAGAAATCCTGTAAAAGGCATCTAGAATTGTTAACTTCTTCCAGAACACCACCAAATCATCCTCTTCAACTAGCATTCTCAGTACCAACTCGGTAGTGCCGTTTTAGCCATATAATTACATCCTGGTCCACTGGCTATATAATGGCAGTTATGTTACCAGATAAAAGCTTTGTTATGATGAGACCATCATCAGATACAAGAATCCTCTCACTGAGATGTGAAGGGGCATTGCCAAGCAACAGAACAGCCTTCTGTGGCAGTCCTTTCTCTTCTAGAAATTACAGTACAAAATGTGTGTGGAACCAGTTTTTGAAAATTTCACTATCTGTTCATGCTCCTGATTGGTTGTAATAATGCACAGGGAGCTCCCTAGCTGCAATATTCTTGAATGCTTTTAACCTTTTCTCATATTCTAGTCGCTAGTAATTTCACTTTGTGGTTTCCAGAAGCATTGGCAGTGCACAAAATTGTTTGCTTTCTTTAGATGACTTATATCCAGGAGCACGAACTTCAGTGTTCAAAGCAATCTCATCATGCTTTTTCGGGCAGGTAGTCCAGAATTACAATAACATTTCCTGACAAAATACTGGATTTTCTGCTTATTCTTATAAATGTCCTAAACAGTCTGCATTGCCATAACATAATCAGCACTTAGATTTGCAGGCAGTTTCCCCCTTCTCAAATCTTTCAGTTAATTCTAATTTTTGTTTTAAAGTCAACACATCTTTCTTTCATTTCTCCGCCATTCTTTTACAAATATCTTTTAAATTGCTTTGTTGACTGTTACACACTGATTAACATAAGAAAACAATTTGGTTCTGATTTACGTGGTACAGGTTGACTGAAAACAATGGAAATTGTCTCTGTTATTATAATGGTAGTTTTTTAAATGGCAGGTTGTTTAAGTTGCTGTTCCGAAAAGTATTGCACTTTTTTTTGCACATGTAATCTACACATGAATACTCAGGACTACACTGAATTAAGTTTCACACTGAAGAATTATACTTCGGTTTGTGCCCAACATTTGCACAAAAATTCACGTTACTATTTTTCAGCCAAATTTGCAGTCTCATCAATTTCATTATCTTTTCACAGAAGTTTTCCACTTCTTCACCTGAGTATGTGCACACCAAGGAATGCACTTTAATGATTTTCAGGTGATACCTTTTGTTTACTTTTAAAACAAGCCCTGCTATTCTGCCAGATTCCTTATATCTGCATTATCATTTTTAAAATTCTTGTCTACAATAAAACCTACAACAACACTCTGCCTTCCTCTCCTTGATCAGTGGAGAGATTATACTTTATCTTGGTTTTATTATCACACTTCTGACAACTCTATTGGATCTCATTTTTAAATGTGTATAATTTGACAACAATAAACTATCTTTGGAGCCTAAGTTTCTCCAATTTCAATCCATCCTGGTGCCCTATATCCAATCAATGCTGGCCCATGACTGGTACAATACTTCCCTGACTTCATGGAGAACCAACCATGCCTGTATATGGGCCATTATTATGATGGGGTTGCGACTCACAAAGGCACTTTAAAGCTACTACCAGCACCCCTTGGGAAGGAATCTGTTACTCCTCCTGTCTGCATGTAGTGCATTTCGCACCGTCAAATGTGACGTCATTTTTCCAAGTGTTTGCATATTCTGTAACTGCGATGGGACTTGGAAGCCAGTACAATATTTATTTAAGTGGATGTGGATAATTGCCTAATCAACTCCAAGCTGGCCGGCACAACAATCCCTGTTGTTAATTCACAAGGAGGATTTGATCCAGGGGTACTGAACTTCTCCATGTCCTGGAAGTGGGTGCTTTAATGCAACTGATTATTCTGTCAGGTTTCTACAATTTACTGTTCCTAAATTAAAAGATATAGGTGAGCTACGCTCTTCTGCTCTGTATTATTTCTGGTTATTGACCCAAACTTTCTGCAGCAATGTGGGGGCACAGAAGTAGATAGTCATGCCCCACAGCCTACATTTGTTGCTCGATTTCCTTCAGTCCACTACAACAATGTTCTTTCATCCAGGCTTGAATATAAATGTCTCACAAACTTTCATGTGGTGGAAGAGCATCCAATGAGTCTACTTTTCATATTAGGCCAAGGGCTGAATATTTTGAGACGCGTGAACAGTGCTTAATCTTGACAGAATTATGCTCACTACAATCTCTGCCCTGGGATGAATGGTAGTGAATCTCACAGCCCTGATTATTTGCTTGTCACCATTTGCTTGAGACCTATCTTCGTAAATATGAAAAGTTAAGTATTGTCAATTTACTTTGCTGTGATAAAAATCATTAATACAATCTGCTTGATTTGTTGTCTATCTATCCAAGAAAACAGATGCCTAGACACCCTATATTAGACAAGTGGGCAGGACACAACACATACAAGGTATGATTCAGAATTTTTAAGACTGATTCATTTCTGAGTAGGGGAGCAGGTGTGGACTGGTTCCGCTGGGTGGGAGAAGTAGTGGGGGGTCTCAGGGAACGAACTGACGCTGTGGTAGTTGCCTCCGTAACCCTGGAGGGTGCGCATCGCTTGCAGTGTGAGTGCATGTCATTGACCTAGAGGAGCAGCATTATGCAATTAAGTTTAGTGTTCGACTGAACAAAACCGCCACGGAGACTCTCGGTGTGATTCAAGAGGCCTTTAAGGAAGAAGCCATGTCCCGTGCAATGGTTTTCACGTGACACAAACGTTTCAAAAATGGCCGTAGGAATGTTGAAGACAATGACCGCTCTGGAAGGCCATCATCAAGCCGAATGGATCAAAATGTGGAGAGAGTGCGGGAACTTTTAAACAATGACCGTTGTCTTAGTGTGAGTGCTCCGCTGCTTGAGGGATCGAGTTCGCAGTGTCCACCCGGTGATCAAGGGCGATTGGATTCTCCACCACGACATCGCGCCCACTCACATGTCGCGCGTCGCCACCCAATTTTTGGTCAAGTTCAGTGTGACAACACTGCCGCAGCCACCCTACAGCCCCGACTTGGCTCCAAGTGACTTTTTCCTCTTCCCCCAAATCAAGACAGACCTAAAAGGGAAGTGATTCGACACCATCCAGTAGACTTCAACGAGAGCCCTTGACAGCATGACGCCCGAGGCCTTCCATAAGAGCTACAAACAGTGGAAGATATGCTGGCAGTGCTGTGTTGATGCTGAAGGATCATATTTTGAAGAATTTTAGTCCGTTGTACTTAAATGTCCAATAAATTTCTAGTTCTGAGTTAAGTTTTGAAACTTTTGAATCACACCCTGTATGTCTCACAATGTGTCCCTTGATAGATGCTGCCTTCTGTCATCCATTTCCAGAATCACTTTTAAAGAAACATTAGCAAATGTAAGAGCTCCTGCTGTAAAAGACTGAAAGCCAATGTGTGCCCATTTTGATACAAGTTTCACGTGTGTACTCGATATGTTTTGCCATTCGGTTTAATTCTGCTACAAATAAATAACATTTGAACAAGAAATTTTGGAAGTTTGGGAGGAAGAATTCAATGATCCTTGATTGGAGTGTGAAATATGCGAGTGGGAACAGTCTGAAGGCAATTCATAATTGGGTAAGCTGCAGTCTGTTATCTTTTTGCTTCAGATACTGATGCTGTAGTATACTTTATATCTCATAATCTCACTTTTCTACATGTGAATCTCATGGCAAAGCAGCATCCAACTCAAGTTTCTCAGATTTGTTTGGAGAACAAAGACATGTGCAACTGCTCAAGTGTTCATCGCCCCCCCCCCCCCCCCCCAACAATTATGCTTTCTGTTGTCATTAGGTCTACTGTAAAATTTGTAATCTGTCAGTGAACTAAAATAAATATGAAAAATGAGCTGAAGCGACAAATGAAAATTTGTACCAAGGCTTGGATTCGAACTCAGGTCTCCTGCCAAGTAGGCAGATCCAGTAGCTACTACGACACCCTGGTACAGTGGCTCCAAATTCCCCTTTCATGCCTCAGCGCACTTCGTATCCCCCTAAACTCAACAGCACTGCAGAGGCTCTCTATGTTGGAATAGCACCTCCACACTAAACAAAATGGAGGAGAGGGGGTTGTTATACGTGCTTTAATCAAGTTCATTTGATTGGGACTGAGGAATGGTTTAAAGGCAACTTTTTATGCTGTTATTGAATAACTTGAAAACTGCAGCTCCTAGCAAAAATGTTTCCCAGTGCAGAATTTAAATACATTAAATTTCCAACAGAAAAAGGTCTTATTCGTTGTTTTTTTTTAATGGTATACAATTAATGTTTACTGTTAAATGAGTTGGATTAATAACAGCTATTAAATATGTGTACCATGTCAAAGAGCAACAGAGCGATATTAAAGAATAAATTGTGTTCTGGGGGTTTAACAGGGTATAGAGGGAGTGAGTGGGAGGCGGGAAGGAGGCAAAGCAGAAGTGCAACGAAATGTAGGTTACTGGATTTTTGGACATTCAATTCTCTCCTTCATAGATCTGCAAATTGAAGTGCACGTAGATGATTCCACACTCTATCTACCCCACTATGTCACAAGATGAAACTACAGGATAGTGTGTAAAGTTATACCAATCCAGTTCAGCTTGCCTTACGAATCACTGGTGATGCAGTGCATTGACATGCTCAGGAGTTTTTATTACAAAGTGCATTATCACTGTATAGAATAGAGATATATGTTACTAAAAATACTAATGCGAGAAATGCATATAGACAGACTTCATGTAAATCTCTGCAAACTGTTCTATACTGCTAGAGGAATTATTAGTCATCTTGTACAGCAGCTTTACATTCTTCTGGGAAAGGCAGCTTCCACCACTATTTGCTTTTCAGTTTATAGACAGCATTCCCTGTCCTGTTCTCTTGTGTGAGCGGACAATGTAACTTTACTTAGCCCATGTTTACATCATGGTGTTATTTCCAGTTTATTAAATGAGTACAACTAGCAGTTACTATAAACAATGGCTGATGAGCGCAAAATTTGTAATTGTGATGTTGTCGGTGACCTTTGCAGTGTTGGTGGGAAAGGGATTGGATTGGAAAATGTGGACCTTGCTGCTGTCTACTGTTGACGGTATCTGTAAGGCAGTATCACTGTGTTGTAGTCACTTGAATTAATGAGTTATCGGAAAGTTACTGCACTTATCACACCATTAATTGTCTTAGTGGTTAACTGCCATCAGTTTCTCAGGCATTGCTGGCACTTGTAGAGTGGGCTGCAGAGAGTGGAGCCACTTACCATACATCCACATTCACAATACATCATCCGAAGAGGGTGTGAATATGACTAATGAAAGAGGACTGATTATGTTCAAGACCAGCACAGTAACCTGCTGTAATGCATTGCTTGACTTACACTGAAATATCTGAAGTTATGTAACACCTCGGGATCTACTTCTGTTGCAGAGGGAGACAATTTAAATCTGTGAGCCATTTCAGATACTGGGAGAGTTGGAGCTGGGGTGATGCATTTGTTACACCTCATGCTGTGAAAATTATTCCAGCTGAAGACAGTGGGGACAATGATATCGATGTTGTCGAATACATACTGACAGCATGTACACTGTTGACAGGCTCTTCCGTGTGGTAGGCAGTTGACAGATCCAGTTGCTGAATTTTTTTTTACATAATATCCACTAAGCAATGGCAAATAAGTACTCATTAATCAACTGACAATAAATCCACTATGTAAACATGAGCTCAGTGAAGGTTTTTTTTTGTCTGTTCAAATAAGAGAACTGGACTGGAGATGCTGTGGAAGCTGGCATATAGAATGCTTAAGTATCAACTTCCCCTCTACCACTGTAGAACAGATAGAAGAAATTTATGTAGATTCCACCCATTTGCATTTCTTGCATTAGCATTATTGGTAAGAGCAAACAATGAAAAACTCCAGGTTGGAACAACAACAATGTGGGAAAAGATAGATTGCTACTTACTGTAAAGAAGACAAGTTAAGTTGCACACAGGCACAATTAAACGACACTTACATAAAGCTTTCCAGCCATCACAGCCTTCATCAGTAAAAATACACACACACACACACAGACCATTCATACACACAAGCAAGCACCCCTCCTGCACACATGACCACCAACTCTAGCATCTCGAGCCGGAATGCAACTGGGATGCAAGAAGCAGTCTGGAGGAGGTGGGGTTGGGAAAGGACAGTAGTGTATGGGTTGGGAGGGAGACAGATGCAGTCTGGTAGTGGGTGTCAGGACTAGAATGCCAACAGGTACAGTGCCAGGAGGTTGTTTGGCACAGACGTGTGGAAAAAAGGAGTAGAAAAATGGGGAGGAGTGGGGAAAGACGCGTAGACGCATTGGCAGAAGGCAGAAAATAAACAGAGTGGGAGACGAGAATGGGGAGGAGACGACAGGAGAGAGCGGCTGGAAACTAATGGATGGAGAGTGTGGGGACAGTTTACTGTAGGTTGATGGAGGGATAATTCCTGCAGAGAATGTATCGTAAGGTAACTCCCATTTGCGCATCTCAGAAAAGCTGGTGGAGGGAAGGATCCAGATGGCCTGGTCAGTGAAGCAGTCATTTAAATAAAGTGTATGTTCAGCTGCATGTGTCACAGGGTGATCCACTTCGCTTTTAGTCAGTTTGACATTCTGGTGGATAACTGGTTGGTATTCATAATAATATAAAAACATGTGCAGCAGAGATGGTAAATTACATGTCTGCTTTCACAGGTGGCCCAGCCCCTGATGGGGTAGGATAAACCTGTGACAGGACTGGAATTGGTAGGGCTGGGTGTGTGGATTGGGCAAGTTTTGCACCTGGATCTTCCACAGTGATATGATCCTTGTTTCAAGGGGTTGGGATTGGTTGTGGTATAGGGATGGACTAGGATGTTGTGGAGGTTGGGTGGGTGATGGAATACCACTTTAGGAGGGTTGGGAAGTGTCTCAGGTAGGATGTCTCTCATTTCAGAGCATGATAGATAATCAATGCCCTGGCAAAGGATGTGATTCAGTTGTCCCAGTCCATTTGGTACAGGGTGGTGAAGGGGACACTCCTTTTTGGCTTGGGAGAGGTGGGAGGATTGGGGATGTGTGGGAAAATGGCAGTGGAGATCTGTTTGCAGACTAGGTCTGGGAATAATACCTGTCTGTGAAGGTCTTGGTGGCATATTGAGCAAGCAAGTTTTAACATTACCTGCATTTTGACAGCTGTCATCCCTTTTACATCAAAAAATCCCTCCCATATTGCATGGCCACTCAGGGACAGCGTATCTGCAGTGACAAAAACTCCCTTGCTCAGTAAGCTTAGGGTCTCACCAAAGCATTCACAGACAGGCACTATCCCTTGAGACCTAGTCCAAAAACAGAACTCCCCTGCCATTTCCCCCTCACATCCCCAACCCTTCCACCATCCCCAAGAACCAGCCACAAAGGAGTGTCCCCTTCACCACCCAGTACCACCCTGGGCAGGATCAACTGTACCACATCCTTCGTCAGGGCTTTGATTATCTATCATCATGTTCTGAAATTATAGAGACATCCTACCTGAAATAGTATCTACCCCTTCTAAAGTGCTGTTCTGTCACCTGCCCAACCTCCACAACATCCTAGTCCATCCCTATGCCACTCCCAGTCCTTGCCACAAGGATCGTCTTCCTGTGGAAGACCCAGGTGCAAGACCTGCACAATCCACCCAGCCATCATTTCCTATTCCAGTCCTGTCACATGTTTGTCCTACCCCATCAGGGCCTGGGCCACCTGTGAAAGTAGCCATGTCATTTACCAACTCTGCTGCAACCATTGCACATCTTTTTATACTGTTATGACTACCAACCAGCTGTCCACCAGGATGAAAGGCTAGTGCTAAACTGCAGCCAAGAGCAGAGTGGATCACACTGTGGCAAAACACACAGCTTAACATCACACACTTTATTTCAATAGCTGCTTCACTACCTGAGCCATCTGGATCCTTCCCTCCACCACCAGCTTTTCTCAATTGCGCAATCTCTGCACCCATAATTATCCTGGCCTCAACCTATGGTTACACACAGTCTCTGTTCATTTTCCCCCCCACCTCCCTGTCCCACAACCTCCTGACGCTGTACCTGTTGGCATTCTAGTCCCGACACACACACTACCAGACAGTGTCTGTAGTGTGTCTCTCCCTCCACCTGTACACTACTCCTATTCCCCACCCCCTCCAGACTGTTGCTTGCACCCCACATGATAGTTGCATTCCGGCCTGAGATGATGGAGTTGGCAGCCATGTGTGCACGAGGTGTGTGTGTGTGTGTGTGTGTGTGTGTGTGTGTGTGTGTGTTTTCTGTGATGAAGGCTGTGGCCGAAAGCTTTATGAAAGTATCTTTTAATTGTACCAGTCTGCAACTTAATGTCTCTTCTTTACAGTAAGTAGCCATCTGACCTTTCTTACAATGTTAGTATTACTGGTAACTCATATCCATATTCCGCATAGTGTTTAATGCACTTTGGGGAAAATGAACATGTGCCGGGCACACAGCCAGTGATTCAAAAGGCACACTTCAGAGGGTCAGTATAACTTTGTAAAAAACCATGTAGATACTACTTTTGACATAGTGGGGTAGATAGCTTCAAGAATCAACTGTCCACTCTTCAGTTTGCAGACCTATGAAGAAGTGAAGTGCACGGCCACAATTCGGTGACATCTTACATTGCAGTTCTACCCTCTACACATGCCCCTTCACCCTGTTATGCCCCCATAATGCAATTTATTCCTTAACACAGCCCTACTGCACTTATACATGGTACCGATTTTAATATTTGTTCTTAACCTACTTCATTTAACAGTAAACAGTAATTTTATATTATATTAACAGAATCTTCCGTCGGTTCTTGGTAGAAAAACATTATAATAAATGAAAAGCACCAGTTTGCTTTTGATCTACAATATTACTTTTATTGTTAACTGCTTTTCGGCTTACAAGGCCATCTTCAGTAAATGTCTGAAGATGGCCTTGTAAGCCGAAAACCGGTAAATAATAAAAGTAATATTGTAGAACAAAAGCAAACTGGTGCTTTTCATTTAGTAATTTTATATCTTAAAACACTATTTATAATAATCCGCACTTCTGCATCTCCTGTATTGCGGAAACTTTTAGTCCTAAACAAAAAATGAATAGGACCTCTTTTGTGGAAAATTTAATGTAGTTTGATTTTATACTGGGAAACATATTTGTTACAAGCTGCTATTCAAGAAAAACATAAAAAAATTATCTTTAAACTCCCCCCATCCCACAAGTGAGGATTTTTGTTATGTTGTTACTTTTTCCCTCTTTGCGACCTGTTTGGTATTTGTTGATTGGGTTAATGTGCCAAAAGGTCTAATTTTTACTAACTTCGAAGTCACACTGTACAAGAACAACTTACAAAGAAATTCCTTTAGTGAGCAAGCAATGATGTTCTATTCTCACGACTAAGATTAGAAGAGGTTGCTGCTCAATAGCAAAGTTCATAATCGTCATCTAGGTCACACTTACAAGCCATATAACCTTTTCATGATGAACAAGTATGTCTGCCACTGGAGTTTGTTGAGCATATCTGTAATGCTCACTCTCTCTCTTCTATCAGTCCTACATGGTAAGGATATCAGACTGATGAACAATTTATGGTGACCCCTGCCATCAACTGTGGCAGCTTACTATGTTGTGTAGTTTTCTGCAATCAATGGTACTCAGGACACACTCTTTCCATTGTTACATGAGCAGTCTCTCTTCAACATAGTAAAACTATTTTCCTCAGGGGGATGCCTACAGCAGCACTAACTATCGTGCTGATAAGGATACTGTGCCTACATAATATATCAAACCGAAGAGAGTTTTAGTTCTGTTATATGTGAACGTATATCACACATCCATCAACTGCAGATGAGCGGCTGCCTTTTCTCCTTTATATCAATTAAACACAAAAAATGAATTTTTCTGGTATGTGTACTTACAGCATTGTCTGGATGGAAGATATAGGAAGCAGGAGAGTTGTCAACAATTACAACTTTTTGCAAATCACGTCCCAGTTTATTAAGATCTTTCACGTAATTGCCTCTATGAAACACACAAGACTCTCGAAATAATCTCGATCTGAAAACACCCCACCTATCCAGCAAGTCAGCCACAGGATCAGCATACTGAAAAAAAGAACACAGAGACAGTAAGGATAAATTAGATATTGGAAATTATGCACTATTTAAAAATCTCTATATATCTGCTTAATAACTGATAAACCAATTGCTAACACTGTACATGTTTTGTGTGTGTATATATTTTTATTAACAAATGTGACACTTCTTTGATATTACTTCAGTACAGTCTTCACATTGTATATAAAAAAAAAAAAAAAAAAAAGCCAGAACTTCATACTTTTTCTGAATTTTGATACCTTGAGTGTCTCAATCTATTGTGGTCTCTTAAACCACATTTTTTGTAATAAAATCTCCTGTATACAGACAGACAGACGAACAAATGTGGTCTCTGATCAATTAATGAATTGTCATACATGGGTCACTTGAAGGAAGCTTTCCTAGGATCCATAAACCTGCAGCCCCTGGTTTGGTTTAGCTACAATGAAGGTATCTCTGCCGTATGGACTCATAGTGAGGCTGACCTGTTAAAAATTCCTGGAAGCTCCAAATGCATTTTCCAATTCAATTTCACATCCTTTTCTGAATCACACGCCAATTTCCTTGATGTGGATCTTGTCCTCACCAAAGACAAGCTACACACTTCAACATACTAACAAACAACAGTAATTACATTCTGACAGTTGCCATCTTTTCAATGTCAAATGTTCCCTCCCACACAGCCTAAGTATTTGAGGCAAACATATTTTTTCAGATGCAAGCTCTTTACAGCAAAACACCCCCATTCTCACTTCAGCCTTCACTTGACATAAGTACCAGCCTTGTTCAAAAGCAGATTTGCCGGACCATCACATCTAATCCTGGTTCTGCTGATCCTTCCAAAAAACAACTAAGGAGTACACCACTTGAAACCCAGTATTATCCTGCTCTTTAATGTATTAATCAGCTACTCCAACAAGGACATGACCTCCTAAAATCATGCCCTGAATTGAGGTCCTTTCTGTCCAAGGTTTTGTCCGCCACTACCAGAATAGCTTTTCATCGGCTCCCCATCTCTGCAATAACATTGTCAGATCCTATCCTCCTTCTGCACTCATCACCCTACCCTACGGCTCCTGCCCCTATGACTGTCCCTGCTGCAAGACTTGCCCTACACATCAACAGCTGTACCAGCCTGGTAACTGGCAAAAAATGTGCTATCAAAGGGGCGAGTCACCTGTGAAATGACCCATCATATACCAGCTGTTATGTAAACACAGTCTGGTCTTTCAGATCGACATGATCACTACCAAATTATCAGTTAGGACAAATAGGCACAGGCAGAGGGTCTATACTGACAACACACAATATCCTGTTGCAGAGCATGCATTACAACATGCCAGTCCTGACCCTGGTGCCTGTTTCACCACATGTGCAATCTTCATTCTTCCTCCATACACCAGTTTCTCAGAACTCTCCAGATGGGAAATGGCACTACATGTCCTCGGTCCCAGTCACCACCTGGCCTTAATTTTTGTTAATTTATTTGGTCTCAGCATTTCTTCACAGTAACTATTCCTTTCTTCACTCTGTTTTAGTTTTCTACATCTTTCAATTTCTGACCTGTCTATTTTCCACTGCCCTCCTCCAACATCCATCACATACAATGCACTTATCTTTTCGTTCTTATTAACTCATGCGTGATATTTTAGCAGTAATTTCTGTCTTGCATATTAACCTACCTTCCACCTTTAAGCTTTTATTTTTTTTCCAATCATGCCCAGTGCAGTCCCCAACCATCAGTCTTTCCTTCTCATCCTGTCTGGTAAGTCTCCCTTGACCCATGGTCCTTCAGCTCTCTTGCTTCCCCTTCAACCCTTCTGCCAGAAGAAGGAGCCTTTTTTTTTTGGCTGCAGAAGCTTGCATACATAACACTTTTTATTTGTGTCTTCTTCTACTGCCACTTTTTTATCTATCCAATTATATTACATACTGAGAACTGTAACTTCATCTGTATTATTTTAACTTACAGAAAGGTTTTTGAAATACAATATTCTAAGGATAACTGCATCATAATGTGAATTTATTTAATGAAAGGTCAAAATCCTCCATCACCATGTCATGTGTATGTAGATGCAAGGGAGAAAATAAAGGTTTATGTACATAAGCACTCCAGAAATTATGCCAACCCAGACTACCAACTCTCTTGTTCATAAAGAAAGTGCACTTAGTGAAGCTTGATACTTTTGCAGAGAATCATTTTCATACATTACAGCAAACATGAGGACTGTGAAAGTATCATATAATCACACTTGTATGGAAATAATCACACGCAGCATTCAAAACATTTTTTCAAAAAAAAAAAAAAAAAAAAAAAAAAAAAAAAAAAAAAAAAAAAAAAAAAAAAAAGATGAATGTCCAAAATCAATAAAACCAATTGAAACAAAGTGGTATCGTCAGGAGTGCCCCAGAGAAGTGTGACAGGACCACTCTCATTCTCTACACACATAAATGATATGGTGGACAGGATGAACAGCAATTTGCGGCTGTTTGCTAACAACGCTGTGGTGTGTGGAAGGTGTCATCCTTGTGTCACTGTACAGGGATACAAAATGACTTACAGGCAGAGGTCCCAATGGTGGGATCGACTTTTTGAGACCATAGATTAAGGTCCCAGGTATCACATCTGCAACGATTCACTCTGGTGGGTCCTTGTGTGCGAGCAATTGATGACAATTTTTTTTTAGAATTTCGTGTTATGCTCTGCAACTTTAATAAAGAAACAATATACAAATTGGTTGCACAAAGGACGTGCGTTCAAATCTCATCAGGTGCTTTGAAATTTTTTATTTTTAAATCTTCATTGAAATTACTTTGATCATAATTTTTAATTCAGTTAACTGGTTTAAATATATATTTCTATTCCACTGTTCATCATTTTAATTACTGTTTAAGTTTTGCAATAGTTCTAATTTTTTCTTCCTGTAATTCTCTTTCCACTTTGAATCTTTGTGCATGCGATTTTGATTATTCCCATGTATTAACAAAGTTTTAATTTCTTCCATTTTATCATCCTACACTTTCATCCATGTTACTGCATTCATTATTTTTATTCCATCCGCATCTACATCTATACTCAGCAAACCACCGTGAAGTGCATATGTCCTATTTTACCAGTTATTAGGGTTTCTTCCATTCACATATGGAGTGTGGGAAGAATAATTGTCTGAATGTCTCTGTGCATTCTTTATTTATTCTAACCTTATCCTCAAGATCCCTAAGTGAGCAATGCATAGGGGGTTGTAGTATATTCCTAGTCATTATTTAAAGGCGGTTCTTGAAACTTTGTTAACAAGTTTTCTCTGGATAGTTTACATCTATCTTCTACAGTCTGCCAGTTCAGTTCCTACAGTATCTCTGTGACACTCTCCCACAGATCAATGCTGCCGTTCACTGTACGTATTTAGTATTCCATTAGTCCTATTTTGGACAGGTCCCCCACAATGAGTGATTTGTAAGCAATCTCATTTGTAAATTGATACCTCAACATCAAAGGTCTGATATTCCTCATTTTGTTTGAATTTTGTTTTAGGTATAATCCCTTCTTTGTTTAAAAACTTCATCTGCACTATTTCGGCAAGAATTCTACAAGAATTTATGTTTTAAATGTTTTTATGACAATTATCATCCAAGAAAATTACATTTATGACACCAATGCACAGTTAATATAAAAAGATTATTTTGTCTCTTGTTTTCCAACCAACAGAATGGCATTTTCAAATGTTTCAATTTTATGATAGATTAAAAAAATTAAATTCCCAAGCAGAAAGATTCCAATTGGAAAAAGAATGATGGGAGGGATAAATGAGAGAAACTGAAGAAATTAATAAGGCGATTAAAATGATGTGACAGAGGAATATACATAAAGAAAATATTTTCAAGCCAATTAATTGAACAAAAATAATGATCAAAACCATTTTTATAGAGATTTAAAAATACAAAAATCCAAAGCACTTAATGAGATTCGAATCCACAACTTCTTGTTTACGAGGCTTGTACTGTAGCCATTATGCTATGCATCCAAATTGTACAATGTTTCTTTTAGATCTGTGGAGCATCATGCAAAATTCCGAAATTTTTTTTTCACTGATTACTAGCAAATGAGTGCCAATTAGAGTGAATGGCTGCAGGCTGTGATACATGGGACCTTAACCTATGTACCATATAGATGGTTTCGGAAAAGTCGATCCCACCGCTGGGGAACTTGCCTTGTTAAGACAGAATTTCAAGTTGGTGGGATGAATGGCAGCTTGCTCTAAATGTTGAAAAATCTAAGTTAATCCAGAGAAGTAGGATAAACAATCCTGAAACAATCTAACACAGCATTAGCAATATGCTGCTTGACAAAGCCACATTGATTAAATACTAAATGGAATGTTGCAAAGTGATAACAAATGGAATGAGAATGTGAGGTTGGTAGTCAGGAAGACAAGTGTTTGAGTTTGTTTTATTGGGACAGTGTAGCTCACCCATAACGTAGATGGCATACAGAATACTAGTGCGACCCATTCTTGAAGACAGCTTTAGTGTTTCGGAAAGGAAGACACCAAACCAGTTGAGAGGTATGCCGATAGATATGTTACCGTTTGGTTCAATTAGTACATAAGTATTATGGAAAAGCTATGTGAACTGAAATAGGAATCACTGGATGGAAGTCGACACTGATTTCGAGGGGACTACTGTGGAAATTTAGAGAACTGGCATTTGACGCAGATTGCAAATTGATCCTGCTGTCACCAACATGTACTGTGTGTAAGGGCCATGAAGATAAGACGAGAGAATTAGGGCTCCATTGGAGGCTTATAGAGAGTCATATTCACCTCACACTATTTACGAGTGGAACAGGAAAGGAAATGACTAGTAGTGGTCCATGGTACTCTTTACCTTGTACGTATGGTGGCTTGCAGAGTATGTACGTAGATGTATAGTGCATTTAAAATTAGTTGTGACCTTTGATGTTTGGCTCAGTGGAGGGGACGTGATGGGTTTGCCCAAGTAAAACCAATGGCGAGCCAACTTTCTGTACCAGGCCACAGGCAGATTGGATGATATAGCGCCCTTGTTGTCATGCCATGGATACACAGTTTTATTTATTTATGTATTTACATGTCAAGTGCTGTAGTACCAAATCGAGGAGCAAATCTCCAAGGTACATAAAATTACAACATAAAAATAATAACAGATAAAAACAAAGTTATGCACAGGAAGTTGCGGGTGGGGTGGGGGGTGGGAAGAAGTGGTAAGACAGAAAATGGAGATGGCACAGTGCTACTACAGAATGGAGAAGTTAAAATAAGAGACTAAAGAATACAGACCACAGGTTATTGTATATGGATAGGCACAGATATCTGTTGACTGGAAAGCATGAGGTAATAAACAGATGATGAGAATACAAAGAAGAAAGGTAACCACAGGGAAGATAAAAATACTATTACATTACACAGCAGAACCTCATATTACTGAGACCACAATTCTGGAATTACAAAAGATCATTCAATGTTGGAAAATTACAAAGCACCTGAAAGAGAGGGACTCATCTATGAGTCCCTGTAGAAGAAAATTACTCTTCAAAAAAAAGATACATTATCACTGGTTTAATATGGCCCAGGAAAAAATCCCAAGAAAATGGATCCTTCAAATTATCCAGGCTACATAATCAGGGATTAAGATGTGCAGCTCCAATGACAGGATCTTTGCCTTGCAGGACGTAACATAAAATTCTGGGTGGTACTGGTATAACAGGCTAGTCTCATATTCAGAGGCAATTCTGAGAGAACACAGTGTGCTTTTACACGGGATACACCTACTACATACAAAGAACATTTTGCTTATAAATGATTTGGGATGTATGGCCATGAGCCAAGAAACTTTTTACTCTGACATTTCGTCAACATCTGTGCTGGACATCATCAGAGATGTTCCTGGTTTCACTGATAAACCATGACCATATAAATCAAAAGACTCACAAGAAACTGACTGATTGATTGGGGGAGGGGGCCAAACATCGAGGTCATCGGTCCCATTGGATTAGGGAAGGATGGGGTAGGAAGTTGGTCGTGCCTTTTCAAAGGAACCATCCTGGCATTTGCCTGAGGTGATTTATGGAAAGCATAGAAAACCAAAATCGGGATGGCCAGACATGGATTTGAAACATCATCCTCACTAATGCGAGTCCAGTGTGTTAATGACTGTGCTATCTTGCTCGGTCACAAGAAACTAAGATCTACAACAGAGTAGATATTCACACTGAGCCAACTGCATGAAAAAGCTTTGCATTAGAAGATTAAATGTGATGCAGTTTCACCCCCCTTATGACTTTGCAGCTCCTTTCTCTACACCCATAACGTGAAGGTGTTTCCCGATGTCCCCATGCCCAGTCTTTAGCCCTACACTGAGTTTAATCTGTCTCCTGCTCGAACACAGGATAAGAATTTCTCTTAAAACACGACTTTGGCGTTATTAGGTTGGCATATTTTTGTTTTTGGATCTTAAACTAATACCCTGCATGCTACCTACTGATCCAGCAATGTAGTTTAGTTTTGATTTACTATCACCTTCGTGAGGAGTGAACAGGTATGCTCCAACAGTCATCGTCACTCCAGTCCTGGCCAGTCTATTAACTACTTCACTGCCACTAATTCCTAAGTGAACATGGATCCACAGCAGGTTTGACCAGTTGCTTTCCCCTTGCACCACAAGTGCTTCATGGCATTTTGCAACAATCTTTAATCTCATTGGATGGGCTCATACAGATTGAAAAGCTTCTTGGCTGTGTGAATGAATGCAGATGCCACGATTCTTGTAGCACATACGTAGTGCGCACTCTAATAGCAAATATTTCTGCCAGGAATACTATGATCAGCTTCCCTAGAAGGATTTTACTCTAGTCTAGGCTGTACTCCATATAACCCAGCCCCAGCACCTTCACCTATTTTCGACCCGCCAATCTTTTTATGGTACCATGATTCATTCTTCCACTGTTAAACTGTTACCTTGAAATGTTTCTTAAAGCAGCTGGAAGTTAGTGTAGTCAGCTGGTACTTCCCCTATCATTCCTTATATTTAGCGTATTCACTATACTGATGTGGGATTTTGGATGTCCTAAAGATTTCTAGCTTTTAACCTGTATGCCCTTGCTGCTGCCTTCACTGAAACCCAAATCAGAGGGTATGCTACTACTTCCGCCTGTTATGGTTAGGCAGGCCAATTCCTGCCCTACGGAAGCCCCATAAATTATCACAGGTCTTATTACAGAGGTATCTATCCAGAGCACATTCGTTGGGTTTAGACACTACTTTTTACAACATGCCTTTCTAGTGCATGTGACAGCACCTTTCGCCTTAGAACATATATTCTTTATGTGGGGGGACCATGACAGTTTCACACCTAAGGTTATAGTTTGCGCACAAAATGCTGTGGGTGCTAGATGCGCAATTGGCTGGGGAAGCGTGGGGAATCTGGCAATGGCAGGGAGGTCGCTCAGAGCTCTATATGGAAAATGCCACTTGCTGGAGGGGTAAGCGCCATTCTAAACTGAGGCCAACAATCACTTTTTTGTAAAGTGTACACTTGCATGGCGACCATTCAAAAAGATCTACTGTCATCCCTGCTTCAGTTAGTATCTAAAAAGAATTCCGCCAAAAATTATTTTTGTCTGGCTTGTTAACCAATTGTAACTTTCAGAGAAGCATCACGATTGGCAAATTTTGAGTAAACCTACACATTTCTCTGTTTGCAATGTCAAAATTTGGTCCTTTTGCCAAAACACAGTGGAGTTTACACTGTCTCAAGTCACTAACATGTTGTGCACATACAATTGCGAGAGAATTCTGAAACAGTGGTTTATAAGTTTATTAAGTGAGGAACTGAGAAAAAATAAGGCCAGTAGCTTGTGAAAAAGCGCGTCCTTGGTACAAAAAAATGTGCAATGTCTTCACATATGTTGTTCCAAAAACCACAGCATTTCTCTTTTCACCAGCTATTGATAGCCTTTAAAAATTACATTCTTTCACCCAAAAGGTCTGTAGTTATTAGAATAACATGGAAGATTCTCTTCTCTTTGCTTGCTATCATTTTCCAAAATCTCATTTCGATAGCTGAAACCGTTCATGAAATATGAGGAATGTTGTGTATTTTCATTCTGTCTTTATCGCTGGTGCAGCGGGATCGCAAATGAGTGGGCTACATCAGATCAATTTTCTTGAGATTAGTGACAGACAGATACCTCCATCCAGGTCTAAAGGAAAATTATTTCATATGCAACAACATATTATGTAACTAAAAACAAAGATGTTGTAACTTACCAAACGAAAGCGTTGGTATGTTGATAGAGACACTAACTAACTAACAAACACACACACACACCACACACACACACACACACACACACACACACACACACACACACACACACACACACACACACAATTCAAGCTTTCGCAACCCACGGTTGCTTCGTCAGGAAAGAGGGAAGGAGAGGGAAAGACGAAAGGATGTGGGTTTTAAGGGAGAGGGTATGGAGTCATTCCAATCCTAGGAGCGGTATGACTCCTTACCCTCTCCCTTAAAACCCACATCCTTCCGTCTTTTCCCCTCCTTCCCTCTTTCCTGGTGAAGCAACCGTGGGTTGCGAAAGCTTGAATTTTGTGTGTGTGTGTGTGTGTGTGTGTGTGTGTGTGTGTGTGTGTGTTTGTGTTTGTTAGTGCCTCTATCAACACACCAATGGTTTCGTTTGGTAAGTTACATCATCTTTGTTTTTAGATATATTTTTCCCACGTGGAATGTTTCCCTCTATTATAAACATATTATATAATATGCACCAAACACAAAATCATAGAGATCTCTATTTTTCATTGCACACTTTTCCGAATTTTGCGCAGTGTCTTACTTTTCATGTAAATATCACAATGACTAAGACCATTAACAAAATGATGGGCACATCATCATGAACCTGACATATAAGCTATAAGTAACGCAAAAATGATTTTTTTTACTGAGTAGTTTCTGTAAAATCACTTGACAAAGACTGCACGTGCGCACCTTGATTCTGTCATCGTTGACCAGCCGGAAGGTGAACACTTATTTTGCCTCCCCTTCCAAACAGATGAATGACCATGCCTAGTACTTTGGACAAAAACTGGTCACTGTGCATCAGCCACCGTACCCTGTGAGAGCTATATACCTTGACACTTCACTACACCTCCCAATGGCAACAGACCCTGTTTCCCGCACCAGTTCTGCACAATGTTTACAGCGAAGTGTGCCACCGTTCTTATAGCGAAGTGTGCCACTGTTCTTATGGCACTTGCAAATTTTTCAGGTATTACTGTGACTAAATTGTCCACTTATCTTTTGTAAAAGTAAGGACTGCCTTGAGCACACTGGTTTTCAAAATAACATTAGAAGTAGCCATAAAAAAGCTTCAGATTCCAAGGTAAACAGTAGTAAAATCAGCATAGATTTCTGTATGTGATGACACTTATCACCAGAAAACCACCATTAGAGAGAATGGTCACTGAGCTGGAAGTAGCAGCACAATCACGAGAACTTGCGTTTAAAAAATATAAAACTAAGTACACACATTTCAAAACAAAGGTAAATAACAACCTTGATAGTCTCTCATATGTAGATTTCAACTTTGGCAAAATTAATGTCTTCCAGGATATTAACCAGCACCTCAAAGTCATTTTATAAAGTACTGATGAGGTCTGCTGCAGCCTGTAAGTGTGAGGTAAGGGCACTAATGCCGCTAGCATCTTAGAATGTGTGGTGGGAGAGGAGGAAGGACACCTATTGCGACATTCACAGAGATGGAACATCAATAATTACATAATTAAGAGTTTAGAGACTGCAAGGTTTTTAAAGAGCACAATAACATGGCTGAAATACCAAAAAAGGGTGCCAGAATGGAGACCAACTGGCAAACAGAGAGGAAAAACCCTAAAAGTTAAGGGAAAGTTGTGGAGGGAAGTATAAAAGCTAACACACACACACACACACACACACACACACACACACACACACACACACACACACACACCTGCCTTCTCCCTATATTGTATTCATTATAAGTTATTCACAACTATACGATCCACAAAGGGTTAAAATTTAATAAAAAGAAGACAAAGATGACCTATTTGTAATAGTACTGTATTTCGCATTAGAAGTTACTCAAATGACAACAATAACTCATGCCTTAAAAGTATGTCTCAAATTTCATAACATCACATTGCGGAATCACAAGCCTAAATTCTCAGAACCAGCTATGAGATAGACAGGTTTCCCTCAAAATTCCAGTTTAATGAATGAATCTATCTGAGAAATGTTCACTGTGCATAAAAACCACAAGGGTTGCAATTCGGAAAAAAAACTGTAAAAATTTTTGAAGGGTATTACATCTTTCTCAGCTTGCATGGTTTTCAATTTTGACTTAGGACATGGCATGTTTCTATTACTAGATAAACCCAGTTCTATGCAGCTGTTAATGCATGCTACTTCATTAGCACGCTCACCTTGGCCAAACTTGCAGTGAATAGTACACACTCGTAAAGTTCTCCCATCCTCTGAAGAAATTCGTCTACATATGGTCGTTTCAGGACATAAACTTGATGAACTGTTCCATCGATTTCCACCGGAACAACAAAGTCAGCATTGTTAATAGGCTGTAAAAAATAAAGCCAAATATGATTTTAATAGCAAAACACACACACACACACGGATAGACAGAGAGAGAGAGAGAGAGAGAGAGAGAGAGAGAGAGAGAGAGAGAGATCATATATTACTGAGCATTCTTCATTATTTTGTGTCTTTACAATTGAATTATATTAAGTCATCACAAATAATTAAAACTATTTCAGATTTAGAATCAGGATATCTGCTTTTCAAAAGCAATCCTCTCTTATCTGTTCTACTGGATAAGACCAACAGACCAATTCCCCTCTTCTTCCCATCTTCAAATCTATACAAAGGTCCTCCACTGAGAGAAAAGATAAGGTCTAACAAGTAGAAACTACTTCATAACATTTTCTCATTTAGCTGTAATAAAACTAAGAAATTAAATTTTTAATCTACTTCTACAGTCAACATCCCACAAAAATTATCAATATTTCTAAAAAGTTGCCTTTTTGTTGCTTTCTGGCAGGCTGTTAACTGTTTACACACAACACAGATATAATTTGGCATATATTTTAGAAGCCAGAGGTAGCCGGTTGCAAATATTACTACAAATTGCAGGAAAGATGTTAGTTTGTATTGTACTGTTATATTTGATAATGTTTCCAGTGTGTTGCATAGGTTTGTTTTTCTATCAATTAGTGACCAGAACATCATATGAAATTAATTAGATTCCTGTGCGTGTGTGTGTGTTTGTGTGTGTGTGTGTGTGTGTGTGTGTGTGTAGATAAACACATATGACCAGAAACTGCAATGTTTGCTGGGAAACATACCCATAACAGACAGAAGCAGATGCAAGTTGTCAACAATAATACAGGGTTATTCCAAATGATGCACCCATTTTTAAAAATTCATAAGTATTCAAGTACAAATCCAAAATGAAGAAGCTTTATACCAATGAAAAAAGGAAGTTTCACAGTTTTTGGCAGGCAGCAATGGGCAGGTGGTGACAGTTTCAGAAGTGCCTGGTAGAGTTTGCGCAGCAATAGGGCCCTCATTCCGTTTCACTGACAGTTGTGAGTGAGATGGCAACTGTGGACACAAGGTTATCTGCGTTCTTGAGTTCACAAAAAGTGAGTCGCAAAGTGCAGTGTGGCGGGTATTTCATACCAAATTTGGTATTCAACCACCAACTCACAAAACCACTAGCCATTGGTTTAAGCAATTTAAACAAAGTGGGAGTGTGTGCAAAGGAAAAGGCATAGGCCGACCACATGTGTGAGAGGATGATGTCTGACAGATTCAAGAAAGTTTTGTGCACAGTCCAGTAAGTCTACCAACAGAGCTAGTTAAGAACTTGGAATAACCCAACCAAAACTGTACGGAAAGCTCTAAGACAGCATTTGCTGTACAAGCCCTACCGATTACAAATTGTGCAGGCTCTCAATCGCAATGACAAAGAGAAGCGTCTCGCATTTTGTGGTTATGAGCTAGCAAAGCTGGAGGATGACCCATTTCTACAGGATGTAATTTTTTGTGATGAAGTGACGTTCCACCTTAGTGGATAAGTCAACCAACACAATGTTCGCATGCAGAGTTTGGAAAATGCACATTTGTCATTGAAACATGAATGAGACTCACTGAAGATCAACATGTTCTGCGACATATCCCGTAAAAAGGTTTATGGACTATTTTTCTGTACAGAAAGAACTGTAACAGGAATCACATATCTGGACATGTTGAAACAATGGCTGTTCCCTCAAGTTAGGGAACATTTCCAGGACTTAATTACCAACAGGATGGAGCTCCATCCCACTGGCACCGTGATGTACAAGGCTTTTTGAATGTCTCCCTTTCTCAGCGCTGGCTCGGTCGCAGGGGACTTGGGGACCTGGCTCTCCATTTCTGGCCAACAAGATCTACTGATCTCACACCCTGCGATTATTTCTTATGGGGCTATGTGAAGGAAGCTGCTTATGTCCCACTTCTACCAACAACTCTGAACAATCTGTGGAACCGGATCACTACTGACATGCATTCAGTAACAGCAGATATGCTTTTGTGTGTGGGGGACTAGTTTGGCTATCTTTTCGATGTTTGCCGTGCAGCCAACAGTGGTTGCATTGAACATTTATAACATTTCTAATTATTACATAATGATTAAAAATGAATTAATTACAAATTATTAAATTTATTAAATTAACCAAAAAACTTAGAAACTTCCTCTTTTCATTGGTATAAAGTTTGTTCATTTTGGATTTGTACTTTAATAAAAACGAAGTTTTGAAAATGGGTCCATCATTTAGAGTAGCTCTGTACTGGTTTACCTTCTAGAACAACCACATGTCCCATGAAGTGTCAACACAAATGTCTGTTACAGGGTTACACTGCCACCAATAGGCTGTGCACAACATGCACTTTCTGTGTCAATTGATTTTTCTTATATCAGTGACTTAACATGGATAAATGTAAGGGAAATGCACTTGTGGAGTTCTTTACAACAATATGCAATGACAATAGAAAAAAATGTCAAAGTTCAACAACCATAGAGGTGCAAATGTCTACTATCCAGGCAGTGAGTCAGAGATACTTACTGCAAAAACTGTGCAGTGAAACGATTTACAGTGGTTACATGCTACAATTATATACACACCTGTAACATTTACTAACCCGCAAATGACTGAGATAATTGTTGCACAAGTATGTGGTCTAATTGTTGGGATACTGGAAATTACCTGAATGACTTATTGAATGATGAATTCTCTTTAACATACATTCATATTGTAACATTACCTAGTTTGTGTCCTGTGCTTTCCGTGCTCTCAAATAAAATGACTAAGTTACTGCCTGTTCACAAGATGATGTGATCCTGAGTCTTCTAAATTACAGTGACAAAGAGGACTTCACTGTGCCTAATCCAGCTGATTATGGTTGGAGAGCGTGATGTTGATGAGTCTTTAGGTGAATCCATCACCAGAAATATACAAAATATTGGTGAACTAATAACTGTTGAACCGGTAGATGCAGATCCAGATTTTGGTGTTACCATTGCTTCTCCTCCAACTCTGAAGAAGAGCCTGAGCATACGCATGAAAAATCTGCTAAGAGATACAAAACAGATGATTTTAGATGGAAAGGCTGATTTGGACTCCCAAAGAGTATAATTTTGATACCAGCAATTCTGGTTGCAAAACTGCCAATTTAGATTATTCATCTACTTTACATGACTGCTTTGAAGTTTTGTTTTTAGCCAAGGAACTGTAAACTACATGGCTGAGAAATGTAATTTATATTATGAACACCTTTGCAATGATTCCAGCAAAAAATCAAGACTGCAACAATAGAAAAACACAAATAGTGATGAAATATACTGTTTTCTTGCCGTAAAGTTTTTGATGGCTGAGGCAAGGAAAAATGAAAAACAGTTACTGGACCAACAATTCATTATTATCTACTCCAATGTTTGTACAAATCATGCCAAGAGATAGGTACCTTCTATTGCTAAGAAAGTTACACTTCTCAGAATGGAATTTTTACCTTGCAGTGGAGTGTGCACTGTTATTAAACTTCCTGACAGATTAAAACTGTGTACTGGACTGAGACTCGAACTTGGGAGCTTTGCCTTTCAGGAGCAAGTGCTGACTGAGCAACCCAAGCATGACTCACAACCTGTCCTCACAGCTTTAATTCTCCCAGTACCTCATCTCCTACCTTCCAAACATTACAGAAGCTCTCCTGCGAAACTTGCAAAACTAACGCTCCCGGAGGAAAGGATACTGCGGAGACATGGCTTTGTCAAAGCCTGGGGGATGTTTCCAGAATGAAATTTCCGCTCTGCAATGGAGAGTGCACTGTTATGGAACTTCCTGGCAAATTAAAACTCTGTGCCGGATCGAGACACAAGAGTGAAAACTTAATTCTGGAAACATTCCCCAGGCTGTGGGGAAGCCATACCTCCACAATACCCTTTTTCCAGAAGTGCTAGTTCTGCACGTATTGCAGAAGAGCTTCTGTGAAGTTTGGAAGGTAGGAGACAAGTTACTGGCAGAATTAAAGCTGTGAGGATGGGACGTGAGTCATGCTTGGGTAGTTCAGTCAGTAGAACAGTTGCCTGCGAAAGGCAAAGGTCCCGAGTTCGAGTCTCCGTCCAGCACAGTGTCTTAATCTGCCAGGAAGTTTCATAACAGCACACGCTCTGCTGCACAGTGAAAATTTTCCAAATGTTTTCTATCCTTTTATAAATTTGTGCATTGACAAAAGTTTAGTTCTCTAATAATAAGGTGTGTTTTGAAGAAGATCAGCTGATTGTAATAAGGCCTTATGCCAACCAAGTGTCACTTTATTCCACAAATCCCAGGAACATCACAGAAGAAACCTGTAGATAAGGTGTATTGTACATGCAAAACTGAACACATGAAGTGAAACTAGATATATTTGTATAAAATGTAATGCACCTTTGTGTGTGAATATTTCTGTTCTGAAATACTGTAATAACTTACATTTTTTTCTCTCATAATAACGTAAATTTTTGAAAAAAAAATTTCTCTGTAAAAAAAAATAAAAATAGCAAGATTTGAAAATTAAATGCACACTGCAGCTGACTGCTCAGACGAAATGCAAAGGAATAGATTTAACATGGTCAACTGTGTTAAATCTCAGATCAAGGATATGAGATATCAGCAATTCAAATCTGCTAGACACCAAATAATCACGATACATTTCATCCTAGGCATGCACTCATTTGTAACTGAATACTGAGCTGCTTCTCTAATATGGTTGCAAATACTTCACAAAGATAAAAGTGCACAGGATTTGTATATGTGTCATGACACACAAGTGTTTCTCATTTAGAATTGTAAAAATATTACAAAGTTAGTTTAATAGCGGTACTACCGCACACAGAGAATGAGAGGAAAGGAAAAGATAAACATAGTTTCAATAAACATAAGAATTTTGCTCTCCCATGAGGCACCGCCTTATCGTAGCACTGTCCGTGTGGGCGGGAGAGTTTGTGGGCTCCAAGGAAGCTGAGGGCTAAATCGGCGGTAGCGTAGCTACTGGCAGGTCCAACCTAGCCTGGCAGGTCTCAGCAGAGAAGCCAGACAAAGTGTGCCTCACAACGACCCGTCTTATATCCTATATCCTATTCCCTACCCTCTCCTCAGTTACCATTCCTTTTCTTTCTGTAATTACCTTAACACACCACTGCCCTGTGATTGGTCTCGGGAGGGATGAAGGCTAAGGGAGAAAACCCTGAAAGAAAATCTGGAGTGGGGCCCCAAAGGTGGTTGGAAGACGTACTATGTCCCTTTTCAGCAGATCCTGCTACCGAAGTGATACCGTACGTATTGGCTTGCCTTTCCTCTTTAGGTCGAGAGGGAGACCGTGATGATTGGGCAACTCACGTGTCTTCATATTTATCACTCAGGCTTGTAGCATCCTGGAGAGGACACTTCAGCGACGTTCAAGGACTTCGGCACAACATGGGAAGAAGCAGTTATCGGTTATAAGTTCTGTCTGATTGGTGTAAGATTCGAGTGCCAGGGGCCACTTCTGACGGTAGGAGAGATCATTGCATCTCATTGGACAGCTACCACCCGCCTCAAGCTGGGCAGCCCCCAGCCAATAAGGTGCTGTCCCGCCACTATCCGCCTGCTTCAAGGGGTGTGTGAAACTTAGAACTAATCTTCGACAAGCGGGTTGATATAGTACACCTACCAACAACAAAAATGAAAGAATAAAGAAATCACAATTTCGTATTGCCACCTGGAATGTTAGGACCATGTGTCCAAGGTACACTGACAATGCCCAAGAGGTTGATTTCATCCGTAAGACTGCCGTAATTGACAGAGAGCTCCATCATTTGAATGTAGCCATCGTGGGACTGCAGTAATTTTGAAAGTGCTTTGCCAGGAAATGCTCAAGCAGAAAGGAATGTTGATAAGAAATGGGCAAAACTCCCGAGTGCAATCTACAACTCAGCAGTATTGGCCTACGGAATAAAAGGAAAAAGAAATAAGGACTGGTACGAGCAAAATTTGGAAGAAATGGAACCAGTCACTGAGGCTAAACAGAAAGCCCTGCTTGCTTACAAAAGAAACCCAAATGAAAGAACTCGAGATGACCTACGAAAAGCAAAGAACAGGGCACAGCAAACATCCAGGAGACGCACAAGTAACTACTGGATGAATTTATGTGCAGGTATACAGAAAGCGGCCAACTCTGGGAATGCTAAGGCAATGTACGATGGTATTAAGAAAGCAATTGGACCAACTGTCAGAAAAACAGCTCCTCTGAAGTCCAAGACGGGTGAAGTCATTACTGATGAAGGCAAACAAATGGAACGCTGAGTTGAACACTACCTCGAGTTGTATGCAGCCAAGAATGAAGTTAGCAAGGATGCATGTGACGCCATCAAACAAATGCCAGTTATGGAAGAACTAGATGCAATGACTACTATGGAAGAACTTAGTAAACAAATAGATTCTCTTGCTAACAGAAAGGCCCCAGGTGAAGATGGGATCCTTGCAGAGGTTATTAAGTATAACAAGTCCGTTCTTCTCAAACATTTATATTCACTTATCACAACCAGCTGGGAAGAAGGTTATGTCCCAATGAGTATGCGGAATTCGAGGATAGTTACTCTATATAAACAGAAACAGAAACAATTACCGAGGCATTTCATTACTAAGTGTAGCCGGGAAAGCTTATGCAAGAGTCATCCTAATGCGATTACAGGTCTTAGCTTCCAGAATCTACCCAGAATCTCAGTGTGGCTTCAGGCCCAGCCGATCAACCGTAGATATGATCTTCTCCTTAAGACAACTACAAGAGAAATGTCATGAGCAGCAGAGGCGACTTTATATTGCTTTCATTGACCTTGTTAAAGCGTTTGATTTAGTGAGCAGAAATGGACTTTTCAAACTGTTGCAGAAGATTGGATGCCCACCTAAACTACTACAGATAATTGTCTCTTTCCATGAGAAAACACAAGCAACAATTTGCTTCAACGGTAAAACATCAGAAGCATTCCCTGTTAATAGCGGTGTGAAACAGGGGTGTGTGTGTGTGTTAGCTCCTACATTATTTGGGATTTTCTTTTCCCTTCTGCTCAGATTTGATTTGAAGACTGTGAGGAGGGAGTGTATCTACATACAAGGTCTGATGGAAATCTTTTCAAAATTGCTCGCTTCAAGGCCAAGAGCAAAGTAAATACAGTTGTTATCCGTGAGTTGTTATATGCGGACGATGCAGCTCTAGTAGCGAACACGGAAGATGAACTGCAGTATATAATCAACAAATTATCAAATGCCTGTGAAAAGTTTGGTCTACTCATCAGCCTTCAAAAGGCTAAGATCATGGCGCAGAACACCACCAACCTCCCATCCATTAGCATTGATGGCAATCCTCTCCCGATAGTTGATGAATTTACCTACTTGGGATCCACAATATGTAGCAACTTGTCTAAGTGTCCAAGAACACTGAAATTACTAACAGAATCGCAAAGGCATCATCTGTCATGGCTAGATTGAAAAACAGAGTATGGAACAACGGACTGCTTACCACAAAAACTAAATTAAAAGTCTACAACGCTTGTGTTGTAAGCACCCTTCTCTATAGCTGTGAGACATGGACAACTCTTTCTAGGCATGAATCTCGACTCAACAGCTTCCATCTCCGCTGCCTCTGGAAGATCCTTCAGATCTCTTGGAGAGGTAGAGTACCCAACACCGAAGTCTTTCATCGTGCAAGCACAACCAGCATCTTTGCACTCTGAGTCATCGACGTCTAAGATGGTTGGGACATGTCAGGCGCATGGATCCTGAACGGATACCGAAACAGCTGCTGTATGGCGAACTTCAGGAAGGTGTGAGGCCAGTGGGATGACCGCATCTTCGTTTCAAGGATGTCTGCAAGAGAGACCTGACCAAGACCAGAATCAATCCAAGTCGCTGGGAAACCATTGCAGATGACCGTGTCAAGTGGCGAGTAACTGTGCACAACGGCGTCAAGCTTTCAGAGGACGAACGCACACAGGAACAAATCAGGAAGAGGACAAAGTGAAGAGACAGAGCGGCTTCTGTTCGAAGTCCCTCAAATTTCACATGTCCAAACTGCAGTAGGAACTGCCACTCTCGAGTGGGACTTTTTAGCCACAGCAGACACTGCAGACTCTAAACCAAGCATGCTACACCACCATCCCTCAAGGATGGACGGATGCCATTATTATATATTTGCTTTACAGATGAAATAACACACATCTAGAGAGAGCTGATAAATAAAAAAAGTTATTGCAAGGTTCTGACTTCTTTTTTATGTTCGCCTCTCTCATAACATACACACTGCAGCAGCTTTTCCTTCTTCCTATATATATATATATATATATATATATATATATATATATATATATATATGAAAGAAACTTCCACATGGGAAAAATATATTAAAAACAAAGATTCCAAGACTTACCAAGCGGGAAAGCGCCGGCAGACAGGCACATGAACAAAACACACAAACACACACACAGAATTACGAGCTTTCGCAACTGGCAGTTGCTTCGTCAGGAAAGAGGGAAGGAGAGGGAAAAATGAAAGGATGTGGGTTTTAAGGGAGAGGGTAAGGAGTCATTCCAATCCCGGGAGCGGAAAGACTTCCCTTAGGGGAAAAAAAGGACAGGTGTACACTCGCACACACACACACACACACACACACACACACACACACACACACACACATATCCACCCGCACATACACAGACACAAGCTTGTGTCTGTGTATGTGTGGGTGGACATGTGTGTGTGTGTGTGTGTGTGTGTGTGTGTGTGTGTGTGTGCAAGTGTACACCTCTCCTTTTTTTCCCCTAAGGGAAGTCTTTCCGCTCCCGGGATTGGAATGACTCCTTACCCTCTCCCTTAAAACCCACATCCTTTCATTTTTCCCTCTCCTTCCCTCTTTCCTGACGAAGCAACTGCCAGTTGCGAAAGCTCTTAATTCTGTGTGTGTGTTTGTGTGTTTTATATATATATGCCCTCTACCATTTCACATTGCAAAATGTTGATTCACATTGCATATCTGTTGAAATTGTCATTTCAAACAATGAAAAGGTTGGAATATCAAAAATTATGAAAAGGATAGATTGTTACTCACCATAAAGATGACACACTGAGTTGCACACAGGCACAACAAACAAACTTATGTAATGAGCTTTCAGCCAACGCCTTCTTCAGAAAAGAAAGGAAAACAAAACACACACACACACACGCGCGGGCATACCTCATCCACATGACCACTATCTCTGGCTGTGCCGCTCAGACTGCAAATGTTGTGTTGAACAAATGCAACAGTCTGGAGTGGGGTGGGGAAGGGACAGCAGAGTATGTGTGGGGGAAGAGAAGAGCAATCTTGCGGAGAGCCTAAGGACTGGAAAGTGTAAGGACAAGACTATCAGGTGCAGCACTGGGAGGATGTGTGGGAGAGAAGGTGGAGGGGTGGAAAAAAACAGGAGCAAAGATTGGTGGGTGTGTTGACAGACAGCAGAGCATAATGAGGGTGAGGCGACATGAACTGGTATGAGCAACTGGGACAGAGACAGCAGAAACTGTTGGATGGAGGTTGTGGAGACAGAGGTTATCATAGGATAAGATGATAGTAATTTCAGGAGTGGAGAATGTGTTGTAAGGATAACTCCCATCTGAGGAGTTCGGAAAAAGTTGTGGTAGATGGGAGGATCCAGATGGCCTGGGTTGTGAAGCACCCATTCAAATCAAGCATGTTATGTTCAGTTGCATGCTTCGCCACAATGTGTTTACTTTGCTCTTGGCCCAAGTTCGGCAGTGGCCATTCATCTGGTGGACAGTTGGTTGATAGTCACATCAATATAAAAAGCTGTGCAATGATTGCAGCAGAGCTAGTATACGAAATGGCTGATTTCAGAGATGGTCTGGCCTCTGATGGGATACGATAAGCCTGTGACAGGACTGAAATAGGAAGTGCTGGGTGGGGACATTGGGTAGGTCTTGCACCTGGATATGACACCTGTGGCAAGGGGCTGAGGCTGGGCCTGGCATTGGATGGACTAGGATGTTCAGGAGGTTGGGTGCACAAAAGAACACAGCTTTAGAAGGGACAGGAAGGATCTTGAGTAGGATGTCCTCATTTCAGGACATGATTCAGTTATTCCAATCCTGGGTGGTACTGCGTGACAAAGGGGGCGCGCTTCTTTGTAGTTGGTTCTTGGGTTTGGTGGTAGGATTTGTGCAACAGATCTGTGGGATAGTGCCTATCTGTGAATTCCTTTGTGAGGTCTTCAGCATACTGGGCAAGGGAGTTCTTGTAACTGCACCCAGCCTCTAGAACATCCTAGTCCATCCCTATGCCATTCCCATTCCCATTCTCAGCGCCTTGTCACATGGATCATATCCTGGTGGAAGACCTAGGTGGAAAACCTAGCCAGTCCATCTACCCAGCACTTCCTATTTCAGCCCTGTCACAGGCTTATCTTACCTCCATCAGAGGCTGGGCCACCTGTGAAACCATATCTTATAGTAGCTCTGCTGCAATCATTGTACGGCTTTTTATATTGGTACAACTACCAACCAGCTGCTCACCAGGATAAATGGTCACCAACGTACTGTGGCCAGGAACAAAGAGGGCCACCCTGTGATGCAATATGCGTGACTAATTTCAAAGACTGCTTCACAACATGGGTCATCTGGCTCAACCACCAACTTCTGAACTGCAAAGATGGGAGTTATCCTTACAACACATTCTCCACGCCCAAAATCGTCCTGACCTCAACCTACAGTACCTTACACCTCAACAATTTTTGCACACTCTGTCCTATCATCTCCTCCCAATTCACGTCCCCTCACCCTCTACGTGCCGCTGTCTGCCATCGCGCCCATCAATTTATTCCCTTCTATGCTCTTCTCCTTTTCCACTATCTGCTTCTCTCCCACACAACCTCCCAACACTGCACCTGGTAATCTTTGGTTGCCGCTTTCTAGTCCCTGCACACACTGCCAGACAATGCTCTTCTCTCCCCTCACCCGTACCCTGCTCCACTCCAGGTTGATGCTTTTGTTCAACCCAACAGCTGCAGTCTGGCCAGAGCATCTGGTGATAGCAATCGTGTGTGTGAGATTGCCTGCTTGTGTGAATGTGTGTGTGTGTGTGTGTGTGTGTGTGTGTGTGTGTGTGTGTGTGTGTTTTTTCCTTTCTTTTCTGCAGAAGGCTTTGGCGGAAAGCTCAATATGTAACAGTTTTCCCGTTGTGCCAGACCAAAAGTCAACATTTAATATTCACGGTAAGTAACAGTCTATACTACTCAAAATTGCTGAAACTGCCAATTCAGTATTTTCGCATTACCTCCTCTTCATATATCTGTGCTTCTACTCAATTTGTTATGTTATTCATGTTTCAATCTATACTGGAAAAAAAAGGCTTTTGGTTTTGAATATGTTCTTAAAATAACATATGAACGGGCAAGTCTTCAGGTCCAGATAGTATACCGATTAGGTTCCTTTCAGATTACGCTGATACTATAGCTCCCTACTTAGCACTCATATACAACCGCTTGCTCACCGATAGATCTGTACCTACAGATTGGAAAATTGCGCAGGTCGCACCAGTGTTCAAGAAGGGTAGTAGGAGTAATCCATTTAACTACAGACCTATATCATTGACGTCGGTTTGCAGTAGGGTTTTGGAGCATATACTGTATTCAAACATTATGAATCACCTCGAAGGGAACGATCTATTGACACGTAATCAGCATGGCTTCAGAAAACATCGCTCTTGTGCAATGCAGCTAGCTCTTTATTCGCACGAAGTAATGGCCGCTATCGACAGGGGATCTCAAGTTGATTCCGTATTTCTAGATTTCCGGAAAGCTTTTGACACCGTTCCTCACAAGCGACCTCTAATCAAGCTGCGGAGCTATGGGGTATCGTCTCAGTTGTGCGACTGGATTCGTGATTTCCTGTCAGGAAGGTCGCAGTTCGTAGTAATAGACGGAAAATCATCGAGTAAAACTGAAGTGATATCAGGTGTTCCCCAGGGAAGCGTCCTGGGACCTCTACTGTTCCTGATCTATATAAATGACCTGGGTGACAATCTGAGCAGTTCTCTTAGATTGTTCGCAGATGATGCTGTAATTTACCGTCTAGTAAGGTCATCTGAAGACCAGTATCAGCTGCAAAGCGATTTAGAAAAGATTGCTGTATGGTGTGTCAGGTGGCAGTTGACGCTAAATAACGAAAAGTGTGAGATGATCCACATGAGTTCCAAAAGAAATCCGTTGGAATTCGATTACTCGATAAATAGTACAATTCTCAAGGCTGTCAATTCAACTAAGTACCTGGGTGTTAAAATTACGAACAGCTTCAGTTGGAAGGACCACATAGATAATATTGTCGGGAAGGCGAGCCAAAGGTTGCGTTTCATTGGCAGGACACTTAGAAGATGCAACAAGTCCACTAAAGAGACAGCTTACACTACACTCGTTCATCCTCTGTTAGAATATTGCTGCGCGGTGTGGGATCCTTACCAGGTGGGATTGACGGAGGACATCGAAAGGGTGCAAAAAAGGGCAGCTCGTTTTGTATTATCACGTAATAGGGGAGAGAGTGTGGCAGATATGATACACGAGTTGGGATGGAAGTCATTACAGCATAGACGTTTTTCGTCGCGGCGAGACCTTTTTACGAAATTTCAGTCACCAACTTTCTCTTCCGAATGCGAAAATATTTTGTTGAGCCCAACCTACATAGGTAGGAATGATCATCAAAATAAAATAAGAGAAGTCAGAGCTCGAACAGAAAGGTTTAGGTGTTCGTTTTTCCCGCTCGCTGTTCGGGAGTGGAATAGTAGAGAGATAGTATGATTGTGGTTCGATGAACCCTCTGCCAAGCACTTAAATGTGAATTGCAGAGTAGTCATGTAGATGTAAGTTCTAGGAGACCGATGACCTCAGATGTTAAGTCCTGTAGTGCTCAGAGCCATTTGAACCATATAGAGAAACAGGAATGTTGTAATTCATATAATATTTCATTAATTTAAAACACCTCATTTTTATGGGAATGTTTCGATGATTTCTACATCAGTCCTGTATTACTTGTCTCTATTAAAAAAATAGCACTATTGAGACAAAACGACAAGCACGATTGCATAACATCTCACGCGACTCAGGCACTGACACTGGCTTGTCACTCATTTTGAACATGGACTTTCGACGTCTGTGCAAATCCACAGAATGGAAAACGAAGCATCTACACTAATGGCTTAAATGCTACAAAGAGGGAAATAATTGGTTAGGGTTTCAAAAATATGAGTGTTACATCGAGCAAATTATTGTAAATCATTGTATAGAGGAAACATACTAAAGAAGAAACTTCAGCATTGTGTATATGGGCTTTTGGTTGGAAGTGGAAGAAATGTACGCAACACAGAGGAAATCATTATATGGAGGAATGTTGTAAAGAGGTTTCACTGTGGTTCTTTCAACATGGCCAGTGTCGACCACATGACTTCTTGTTAAACATAGGTGTTTTGATATGCCTGTATACCTATATATGACTTAAATTTTTTCTTACACTAAGCTGTCAAAGACCTGAGTCGAAACAAGGCCCCCGGAGTAGACAACATTCCATTGGAACTACTGACGGCATTGGGAGAGCCGGTCCTGGCAAAACTCTACCATCTGGTGAGCAAGATGTATGAAACAGGCGAAATACCCTCAGACTTCAAGAAGAATATAATAATTCCAATCCCAAAGTAGGTAGGTGTTGACAGATGTGAAAATTACCAAACAATCAGTTTAATAAGCCATAGCTGCAAAATACTAACACAAATTCTTTACAGACGAATGGAAAAACTAGAAGAAGCCGACCTCGGGGAAGATCAGTTTGGATTCCGTAGAAATGTTGGAACATGTGAGGCAATACTGATCTTACGACTTATCTTAGAAGAAAGATTAAGGAAAGGCAAACCCACGTTTCTAGAATTTGTAGACTTAGAGAAAGTTTTTGACAATGCTGACTGGAATACTCTGTTTCAGATTCTGAAGGTGGCAGGGGTAAAATACAGGGAGCGAAAGGCTATTTACAATTTGTACAGAAACCAGATGGCAGTTATAAGAGTCGAGGGACATGGAAGGGAAGCAGTGGTTGGGAAGGGAGTGAGACAGGGCTGTAGTCTATCCCCGATGTTATTCAATCTGTATATTGAGCAAGCAGTAAAGCGAACAAGAAAAATTTGGAGTAGGTATTAAAATCCATGGAGAAGAAATAAAAACTTTGAGGTTCGCCGATGATATCGTAATTCTGTCAGAGACAGCAAAGGACTTGGAACAGCAGTTGAACGGAATGGATAGTGTCTTGAAAGGAGGATATAAGATGACCATCAACAAAAGCAAAATGAGGATAATGGAATGTAGTTGAATTAAGTCGGGTGATGCTGAGGGAATTAGATTAGGAAGTGAGACACTTAAAGTAGTAAAGGAGTTTTGCTATTTGGGGAGCAAAATAACTGATGATGGTCGAAGTAGAGAGGATATAAAATGTAGACTGGCAATGGCAAGGAAAGCGTTTCTGAAGAAGAGAAATTTGTTAACATCGAGTATAGATTTAAGTGTCAGGAAGTCATTTCTGAAAGTATTTGTATAGAGTGTAGCCATGTATGGAAGTGAAACATAGACGATAAATAGTTTAGACAAGAAGAGAATAGAAGCTTTCGAAATGTGGTGCTACAGAAGAATGCTGAAGATTAGATGGGTAGATCACATAACTAATGAGGAAGTATTGAATAGGATTGGGGAAAAGAGAAGTTTGTGGCACAACTTGACCAGAAGAAGGGATCGGTTGGTAGGACATGTTCTGAGGCATCGAGGGATCACCAATTTAGTACTGGAGGGCAGTGTGGAGGGTAAAAATCGTAGATGGAGACCAAGAGATGAATACACTAAGCAGATTCAGAAGGATGTAGGTTGCAGTAGGTACTGGGAGATAAAGAAGCTTGCACAGGATAGAGTAGCATGGAGAGCTGCATCAAACCAGTCTCGGGACTGAAGACCACAACAACAACAACAACCTGTCAAATCCCGTATCATTGTCAAACGACCCTTGGATGAATAAATTACTGATATTAACAGAGTCAAACTATTTTCTTTCAAAATTTTATAGTATAAATAGTTTTTACAGAGAGGTCCACAGAACTGTTATGATATGGCAAGCAAGCAGCAAAGATTGCTTATGGTTACTTTGGTTAACAAGATTTCAAATTTCTTACCACAGATATGATATTATTATTTCTTATTATTTCCCTAGGTCAACAAAACTCAAAGCAACACACATGTAAATAACAACAAAATACTAAAATCACAATGAAATGGAAAGAAGACTGAATTTTAACGCCCCACTGACGAATAAATGCAAAGTAGAGTACAAAAACAGTGAATGAGAGAACAGAATGCAGCAAGTCTGACAAAATTAGAAAACATTAGTTTGAACAGACAGTAAAACAGGCCATAGCTGTTGCAGAAAGTGGATGGAATGACCAGCTTCACTCCTATCTCACCAGTATTCTTCTGAGCTACTAGTAGTGTATAGTCAACTATCATGATATGGAAAACAATCAGCAAAACTGCCTATAAAATGGATTAATATATTAATAACAGAGGGCTTAAATGAGTTACAAAGACCTGTAATGTATGCAAACAAGGGAAACACAGGGCGACATTCCAATTACATGGCCAATAAAACTACATCTATATAATCATACTCTTGAAAGCTATTGTATAGCACAACTTGGTACCACTTTTAAGTCACTCATTTTTCTGTTCCAATAACTCTAGAAGCACGGAGAAGAAAAAAATGTCTGTATCCTAATAGCCAAGTTCCTTTTTATGCTCTTAAAGGTTACATAGACAATGAACATTTCCGCAACACCAACAAAATTTACCACTGAATTCACATGTCAATCCATTAATTCAATTAAAATAATGCAACTGAGGAACATGGAGCAATACAGATAGTTAAAGCATATACAAAGCAAGGACACTTAATATTTCCTCATGACATTGCTTATTAAATTATCTTGGCAGTCTTGATTACAACAAGAAAACATGTCAAAACAGAGAAAGAGCTTTGATGATGAGATTATGCAGTGTAAATAAATGAAAGAAGACTTCTGTAAATGGTGTTTTTCTAGGTAGAGTTTGCACATATAAAGAATATTTTATGATTTAATTACACCTCGTCCGTTCTGTCAGTGACAATCATCCCAACAACGATATGCCTACAGGAAATTGTTACTGTCAGACACATGTAAATATGAAAACAACAGGTAGCTAACACACACAATCACATGCACACTATTGTTATTACCTTGAATGAACTGTGAACCAGTGTTTCATCTAAGTCAATCACCATACACTTTTTGTGCATGTCCGAATGTCGCACAGATGGCAGCAGAAAATTGGGCGAGCCCGGACTAACTGGGGGAGAGCAACGACCATCATTTCCCGTTGATGCTTTAGAACTTTTTGAACTTGCTTGTCTACTGAAGCAGCAGAGAAGAGTGCGCAGCAATCCACGCCGGGGCTTCTTCCCAGTCTGACCTAAAAGCCACAAAGATTAAGATCCTTATTCACAAGTAATTATACTGGTTGCAATAACTGTGAGTGTGGATAAACTAAAGCACCAGTATATTTCTACAATTCAAGGTCAACTATATACAACACCATAAAACAACAACACAGTTCAATTCATTAAGATTCTTCTAATACTATTATTTACCTTGAACTGATATTTCATTTTCCACCCGTGGCAATTGAACTGCAAGTAATAAAAGTTGTAAATTATTAATATGCTACTTCTTTAAGCACTATACTCGAATTTTCACATTTCAGTTTGCATTACTAACCGAAAGAGTATAACATAAGATAATAAACAAGGTAGAACTATTAAGATTATGGAATGACAGCAACGTCTACCTGTAATTTCAAAAACACGCCTACTGTTTGGTTTTCACTCATTATGTTGGTTAGTTACTCAATAACAAATGGTGTGCTCGAACATGTAACGTACCTAAAATTATTGCATTTGGCCTAATACTCTCTTGCACCAATAATTATCGAAAACACGAATCAAAAAACAAACTCGGCATTTCTAACTCCTATATAACAGGTGCAACACCCATGGTAAGACCTACTTACCTTTCTCTGGTGAAAAATTGCTTAATTGTTCGTCATCCCGCGACACTTGGGTGATGATGGACGATGCGTCCATTTAAACATTTGTTAGTGTTCTTGTCGTTGAACTCAATTTTGGAAGTAATATTGTCAAACAATTAAAAATCGTATGTAATCCAAAATGGCAGAGTTTCTTCTCAACACTCAACTTGTTGTTGTGGTGGGGTACTCAGCGAGTCAAATTTATCTAAATGTCGCACTGTGCTCTTGAAGCATTTTCCCAAGCTGCATGTAAAATAATAAATTACGATTTATTTCTATGGATTGGCTTGGCACAGGAAGGAAACATTGCATAGATGAAGTTTGAAGACATTCAACGTATAACTGTCACTTAGTTCATAAACAAACAAGTGAAATGTGAGAAGCGATAAAGCGCTTGATAGTCGTGGGTGATTTGTTTAGGGAATGAACGCATAGGCAGTATAAGCCTTTTATTTAACAGTATGTTGGTATTATGTCTCGTCAATGAAGTCACCTTTGTATATTACTAACTGCCCGGTAATACTTGTAGCGAATATTATATTTTTTGTTAAATACACCGTAAAATGTATTGGATAAAGAACAGTTCTCCTGGCTTGTGAGAATTAATAGACCACAAACTAAAATTAGTTGTGATTATGCCAGTTTTGCAGGCGCTAATACATCCTTTCTGTAGCTTAGGAAAAAATATGGTTACTACTGGCACTTATTTCCTTATTAATGAAATGGTTATTCAGCTTTCTCATATCAAGATTTCAGGTAAAGATCGAATTATTTGTTTTATTTACTGGCCTGCATTAAAATGAATATCGTTATTGGCCTTCGAGAAACCTCAAAACATTTCGTGTTAAGATCGCAGTACGGAAGAGACCCACACCAAAGGTTGCCTTCTGGAGATGGCGTATAAATCACCCCTTGATACATAGCACTCAAAAGAACTATGCAACGATACTCATGATGTTAATCTACTTAGAATTTATACATTAAGCGCTCTGTGATTTGAATACCTACTGTGTACGTCTCATTAAGAAATTGGGCGTATTAGAATATATTCATATTTTAATACACCAAAGAAACTATTGGTTTCCTTTGTGCACTTAAGCAGTTTGTTTGTGTTCTTAAGTGCTCATGGTCTGATTCAGCTCTTTTCTTTAATGCGTAGTTAAACCTATTTTTAGTGCTGAAGACAATGCACTACCAGTTCAATAGCAGCATGAGATTGTTAAAGTGTAATTATGGTTACCAAGAGATGCAGTACAGTGCACTTGTTTCATTACTACCGGATGTTACAATTTCTTGAAAAGAGAGTATTGTACTTTGAGGAGATGTTAAAGTACTCAACTACTGTCATCATCTGTGTCAGAAAGATATTATCAGGCTCTATGTCTATACTAAATTAGATTGTGCCGTGTTTTCATTGAAAGTAACATGTTTCTGAAATAGTACGAGTGAGAAGAACTATGGGCTACATTTTGCTAAGTGCCACATGTGCAGCTTGTAGATTGGCTATAGAAATATTTAGTTGTTGGCTAGACATAGATATACTTCTTGATACCTGATGTGCCAGCTTTCAAAATGCCGTCATGTTGGAAACCTTGCAACAAGCTCTGAACCATAGGCCTCATATTCATCTATTAATATCAACCTGCCAATATCAATTGTCCAAGCAGCAGTCAAGCCCATTGATGATGATATCATAATTGAAAGCTATGCAAGGTATTGAACTCTACATTTTGCAAAGTTTGTTAAATTTTTAAAACAAATACTAGTGCATAGTATGAATTTAAACTTTTTAAGTTTCAGCAATGACGCTATAAATGTACTTTGCCCTCTGGTTGGTGAACGCATTTTAAACATGAGTCACAGCACAGAAAGAAATAATCTCAATTTGTCAGGCACCCAACTTTACCCATAACGATAATGGATTTTTGCCAATTGAGGGTTGAGTCAAATTTTATACAGATGTTTGTCATTGAAAACATGTTAGTTTTTGAGAAAATAGATGTAGACAATTTGTCTTATCTAAGTGTTAGTGGCTATAGCCATTTAGCAAGTATGCTCCAAATTTGTGGACCTGGGTTCCAGTCCACCTCCCTGTATCGAGGAAATTTTTTTCCCTTTTGTAAAACACATCGTTACAAACTGAATATGCATCCTACCCCACCTAATAGACTAACATATAAGTTTTTTCAGTATAGTATGAACCATGGACCTTGCCGTTGGTGGGGAGGCTTGCGTGCCTCAGCGATACAGATGGCCGTACCGTAGGTGCAACCACAACGGAGGGGTATCTGTTGAGAGGCCAGACAAACGTGTGGTTCCTGAAAAGGGGCAGCAGCCTTTTCAGTAGTTGCAGGGGCAACAGTCTGGATGATTGACTGATCTGGCCTTGCAACATTAACCAAAACGGCCTTGCTGTGCTGGTACTGCGAACGGCTGAAAGCAAGGGGAAACTACAGCCGTAATTCTTCCCGAGGACATGCAGCTTTACTGTATGATTAAATGATGATGGCATCCTCTTGGGTAAAATACTCCGGAGGTAAAATAGTCCCCCATTCGGATCTCCGGGCGGGGACTACTCAGGAGGATATCGTTATCAGGAGAAAGAAAACTGGCGTTCTACGGATCGGAGCGTGGAATGTCAGATCCCTTAATCGGGCAGGTAGGTTAGAAAATTTAAAAAGGGAAATGGATAGGTTAATGTTAGATATAGTGGGAATTAGTGAAGTTCGGTGGCAGGAGGAACAAGACTTCTGGTCAGGTGACTACAGGGTTATAAACACAAAATCAAATAGGGGTAATGCAGGAGTAGGTTTAATAATGAATAGGAAAATAGGAATGCGGGTAAGCTACTACAAACAGCATAGTGAACGCATTATTGTGGCCAAGATAGATACGAAGCCCACACCTACTACAGTAGTACAAGTTTATATGCCAACTAGCTCTGCAGATGATGAAGAAATTGAAGAAATGTATGATGAAATAAAAGAAATTATTCAGATAGTGAAGGGAGACGAAAATTTAATAGTAATGGGTGACTGGAATTCGAGTGTAGGAAAAGGGAGAGAAGGAAACATAGTAGGTGAATATGGATTGGGGCTAAGAAATGAAAGAGGAAGCCGCCTAGTAGAATTTTGCACAGAGCACAGCTTAATCATAGCTAACACTTGGTTTAAAAATCATGAAAGAAGGTTGTATACGTGGAAGAACCCTGGAGATACTAAAAGGTATCAGATAGATTATATAATGGTAAGACAGAGATTTAGGAACCAGGTTTTAAGTTGTAAGACATTTCCAGGGGCAGATGTGGACTCTGACCACAATCTATTGGTTATGACCTGTAGATTAAAACTGAAGAAACTGCAAAAATGTGGGAAATTAAGGAGATGGGACCTGGATAAACTGAAAGAACCAGAGGTTGTACAGAGTTTCAGGGAGAGCATAGGGGAACAATTGACAGGAATAGGGGAAAGAAATACAGTAGAAGAAGAATGGGTAGCTCTGAGGGATGTAGTAGTGAAGGCAGCAGAGGATAAAGTAGGTACAAAGACGAGGGCTGCTAGAAATCCTTGGGTAACAGAAGAAATATTGAATTTAATTGATGAAAGGAGAAAATATAAAAATGCAGTAAATGAAGCAGGCAAAAAGGAATACAAACGTCTAAAAAATGAGATCGACAGGAAGTGCAAAATGGCTAAGCAGGGATGGCTAGAGGACAAATGTAAGGATGTAGAAGCTTATCTCACTAGGGGTAAGATAGATACTGCCTACAGGAAAATCAAAGAGACCTTTGGAGAGAAGAGAACCACGTGTATGAATATCAAGAGCTCAGATGGCAGCCCAGTTCTAAGCAAAGAAGGGAAGGCAGAAAGGTGGAAGGAGTATATAGAAGGTTTATACAAGGGTGATGTACTTGAGGACAATATTATGGAAATGGAAGAGGATGTAGATGAAGACGAAATGGGAGATACGATACTGCGTGAAGAGTTTGACAGAGCACTGAAAGACCTGAGTCGAAACAAGGCCCCCGGAGTAGACAACATTCCATTAGAACTACTGACGGCCTTGGGAGAGCCAGTCCTGACTACACTCTTCCATCTGGTGAGCAAGATGTATGAGACAGGCGAAATACCCTCAGACTTCAAGAAGAATATAATAATTCCAATCCCAAAGAAAGCAGGTGCTGACAGATGTGAAAATTACCGAACTATCAGTTTAATAAGCCACGGCTGCAAAATACTAACGCGAATTCTTTACAGACGAATGGAAAAACTGGTAGATGCAGACCTCGGGGAGGATCAGTTTGGATTCCGTCGAAATGTTGGAACACGTGAGGCAATACTGACCTTACGACTTATCTTAGAAGAAAGATTAAGAAAAGGCAAACCTACGTTTCTAGCATTTGTAGACTTAGAGAAAGCTTTTGACAATGTTGACTGGAATACTCTTTTTCAAATTCTAAAGGTGGCAGGGGTAAAATACAGGGAGCGAAAGGCTATTTATAATTTGTACAGAAACCAGATGGCAGTCATAAGAGTCGAGGGGCATGAAAGGGAAGCAGTGGTTGGGAAAGGAGTGAGACAGGGTTGTAGCCTCTCCCCGATGTTATTCAATCTATATATTGAGCAAGCAGTAAAGGAAACAAAAGAAAAATTTGGAGTAGGTATTAAAATTCATGGAGACGAAGTAAAAACGTTGAGGTTCGCCGATGACATTGTAATTCTGTCAGAGACGGCAAAGGACTTGGAAGAGCAGTTGAACGGAATGGACAGTGTCTTGAAAGGAGGATATAAGATGAACATTAACAAAAGCAAAACGAGGATAATGGAATGTAGTCAAATTAAATCGGGTGATGCTGAGGGAATTAGATTAGGAAATGAGACACTTGAAGTAGTAAAGGAGTTTTGCTATTTAGGAAGTAAAATAACTGATGATGGTCGAAGTAGAGAGGATATAAAATGTAGACTGGCAATGGCAAGGAAAGCGTTTCTGAAGAAGAGAAATTTGTTAACATCGAATATAGATTTATGTATCAGGAAGTCGTTTCTGAAAGTATTTGTTTGGAGTGTAGCCATGTATGGAAGTGAAACATGGACGATAACTAGTTTGGACAAGAAGAGAATAGAAGCTTTCGAAATGTGGTGCTACAGAAGAATACTGAAGATAAGGTGGATAGATCACGTAACTAATGAGGAGGTATTGAATAGGATTGGGGAAAAGAGAAGTTTGTGGCACAACTTGACTAGAAGAAGGGATCGGTTGGTAGGACATGTTTTGAGGCATCAAGGGATCACAAATTTAGCATTGGAGGGCAGCGTGGAGGGTAAAAATCGTAGAGGGAGACCGAGAGATGAGTACACTAAGCAGATTCAGAAGGATGTAGGTTGCAGTAGGTACTGGGAGATGAAGCAGCTTGCACAGGATAGAGTAGCATGGAGAGCTGCATCAAACCAGTCTCAGGACTGAAGACAACAACAACAACATGAATTTAAAGAATGCCAGAATATGTAATGATTAGCGACTAGTAGAAAATGTTCCCATAGCCTTTTTGCCATGAAATCTGAAACTTATTTTGAAGCTAACCTTCATTTACCTGCATGTCCTCTCTCCAACTCAGACCGTACGTTTACATTTTTCTTTCTTCGTAATTTGTTTCTTTATGTGATGTGTGACATAGATTCTCAGGTAAAAGAAATGAAATAGTTGCCTGGGAATTTAATGTCTGGTGATGGCACTAGTAGTCCATGAAACGTTTAAGAAATTTTCTACCCATAAACCATACAGTGGACCATGATAATCCACCTGTCAGTGGAGAATAATCTCTTCGCGTTTTTGTGAAGTTCATTACAGCGTTCCTCGCTGCCACGAAGATGACATACAATTAACATGAGCAAGGTCCCCATCCGTTATCAGCATACAGCAACAGTTTTGAGGAAAATTCTGAATTTTTTCATTGAAATGTGAAGGAAAGTTTGAAACTGATAACTTCATTGAATCACTTGTCAGCTGGAAAAATGTTGTTGGCACATTATGTACTTCTGTGGGACTGAAAATTGTGCACAACTGCAGAATGTGTTCAACACTCACTTGAGATTAACATCTCATCTGCTTTCATTGTTAACCGTGCTACTGACATAGACACACTAAAAATTTGTAAAATACGTCACCAAGAACTTGGTGAGTTTGTTAGTATGTCACTGCAGTGCAATCTGCATACACTGATTCATTATGTAATTTATTTCTGATTAATTGCATGAATGTTCTGTTGACTTACGGATATTGTTTATTTGCATTTACATTCATTCATTCACAGACTTCAGTGATTGTAGGTGTAGATGGTCCACTGAACAAAACTACTGTTTATATCAGTTGTATGCACAATTAAATTGTACAGTAGTACAGTGCTTTTAGTTTTATTGTAATAATTATAAGGCAGTTCCATTCTAATTAGGAAGATTGCTAAGACTTTTCAGTTCTGTTTTAGGGCATCAGTTATTATAATACTTCAAAATGAAAGGTCCCAATCTGCCTAACAAACACTGGTGTCTACATGGAAGTTCTGTGTTGCTTTATTTGTAATGTTTTATTGTACAGTGTCCACATTCTTCTTCCACAAACTGTGATATTTGTTAAATGCCTAATTATATCTTCTCAAACAATGGAAACTGCAGGTGGGAATATCAACAGTGTAGGAAAATATATGTGGTGTCGATAGGTCACATTGAGCACATAAAGCATCATCTTTGAACTCTAACTGCTCTGACGAGCCTTTGTACCGTGTACAGTGTACAAGTGTATCTTTCTTTGTGCTGAAATATATGTATGTATAGACATTTATGGGAACAGTTTGTTGCGTATACAGTTATCCGTATTCCCTTTTCCTATAGGTAGATTGCTAGTTACCATAAAGAAGACACAGTAAGTTGCAGACATGCACAGTTAAAATCTTTTAATTGTGTCTGTCTGCAACTTAACATGCGCTTTACGGATAACCATGGTAATACAACTATAGCTGAAAAGAAATTGAATTTGTATTGTTCTGACAGTTGTAGGACATGACACATACTTTTACTTCATCTTTATGGTAGCAGTATTATGTTATGTATTTTAAGAGGATAGTAGTTTATTCTGTGGCCCCTTAAAGGCATGTTTCCAGATTTTTAAGAGTAGCTTTTGGGTAGGTTATGGCACACACAGTCTTTATGATGATGATGATGATTCTTCTTCTTCTTCTTCTTCTTCTTCTTCTTCTTCTTCTTACATAGGGGTCCAAAAAAATGTATCCACTGTTAAATGACGGAGTTGTCTCATTTTTAGTGAAAGTGTAGCTTAAAGTCCAACTTAAAGATATCACTGTAGGTGTTCGAAATGGTCACCATTAACATCCAAACACAAACGATGCCGCTGAACTGCAGCACGAACTACTGACTGCAACGTGTTCAGTTGTATATTTGCACATGAATGTACAATGGATTCTCAAAATTTGTGCAATGCGCGTGGCTTTTTTCGGTAAACGTCGTCCTTTAGTGTTCCCCACAGGTAAAAGTCCAGAGGAGTTACGTCTGGGGAACGTGGTGGATACTCCACAGCACCTCTATGGTCTATCCATCTTCCAGTTAGATTTTCATCGAGATATGCCCTAATACGATTTTCGCAGAGGGCTGGGGCACCATCTTGTTGAAAGTAAACTCTTCCATCTCCATCCAAGTCTCGGATGGCAAAATGGATGTCTGAAGGTTCTGTAGGTACATCTCACCGGTAACTGTGCTGTCAAAGAAGAATGGCCCAATCAAGCCCTGGTAAGAAAACCCACACGACACATTTACTCCTGGCAAATTCACAGCTTTGTCTACATGGACGTTCAGATTTTCGGCGGCCCAGTAGATGCAATTGTGGCAATTTACTGTACCATTGAGTTTGAACTATGCCTCATCAGACCACACAATCATCTCTGCAAACTCTTCATCATTGCGCACCATGTTAGTAAACCACTCGCAGTACTCCACTCTACGATCTGGGTCATCCTCGTTCTTTGCGTGTAGCAATCGTGGGATGTATCACTTCCACTTTTCTGTCTTCAAAATTCGCCGAACACTTGACTGACTCACTCCAGTTTCACGGGCACACTGTCTCACAGACTTCTGTGGTGAGCGAATGAATTGTTGTAACACGTGACTGGATTTAGCTGGACATGTTACTGTTAAAAGTCATCCAGATCATTGTTTGTGTACATCTTTAACACAGCCTTCGGCTTCAAATTTCTCTTGAATGAGATGAATCATTAAGTGTATCGGTGGCTCTATTTGATACTCATTTCACCATTGCCATTGAACCTCATTAATGTTTTCGTCCTTAAAATAACGCTTCAAAACCGACTTCCTGTCATCGAATGTAAGCCTTGCGCCAGCCATGTTTACTCGAGTAACTAGTTGCAACTAAGAACAAAACACTGACTATCTGGTGACTGTCATCTGACAAAACAAAACTGTGCAATACAACTCTTGTGTGGCGATTGCCAGAACTACAAACTATTACATTACCAAAGATGAGACAGCTCCATCAATTAGTTTGCCAGTTATGGACTTTTAACAGTGGATACATTTTTTTTTACCCCTCTGTATTTTGCGACATATCAAAAGGTCCATCTCTTTCCTGAAACATCTGTATATTTTTGGTTAGTCTTATTTGTTAATTACCAGGTGAGTTAAGACACTTGACTTATATTTAAGAAGAATGGAGCCCAAGCCCTATCACCTTTTAACCATCCAACTTGCAGTTAAAACAATGGAAAGTTTAGGTTGGAACATCAACTACTATGGAAAAGATAGATTGCTACTCACCATAAAGATCACATGCTGAGTTGCTGCCAAGCACGACAAACGCTGTTACACATTAAGCTTTCGGCCAAAGCTTTCGTCAGAAAAGGAAAACAGACATGCACACATGACTTCTATCTTTGGCCGGAGCAGCCTTGTTATTTTTCTTTACTAGTGAAGGCTTTGGCCTAAAGTCTAATGTGTAATAGTCTGTTGTGCCTGCCTGCCACTCAGTGTGTGATCTTTGTGGTGGGTAGCAATCTGTCATTTCCATAATTGTTCAACTTGCAGTTAGTAATGAGATGGTTCTTTTGATAAATTGACTGCAGATTATGTTTGTAACCGTGTCTAATGGAACGAGTGTTTATCTCCAGTGTTATTGATCTCAGTGAGATGTTAAATTATAGCCTTTCTCCTTTTATGTGCGAAGGAACAGAGACAGAAAAGTAATACTCCACAATGAGTTCAAATAGATGAGTCCAAATAGATGTGGCACTCCATATCTGCATGTCTTCTGTTCCTTGGGTGTTGCAAGTGATGTGTGCTTCTGGAGATCAGTTAGTGCTAGTTAGGTTTAGGTTTGTTTCCTGAAGCTGAGATTCCAAGCTGAGAGGTGATTAGTGCTGCCAGTCTTCTGTTTTCTGTAAGCTCTGAACATAAAACAGTAACAACCACTGATCATGGACTTAGAACATGTTTGGTTTTGGTAAGCAGGGATTTTAACTTAACCATCTTGAGTGTGAGGATTGTAGGATTCTCTGTAAACTTCAACTGTTTGTAGTGTATACTGATGGGGTGAATGAGCATTGAGGCAAAACATTTGTTACCATGTAATCTCTAGAGCGTATCCCATTTGCACACACTCAGAAATTCAGGTTTGTATAATTTGATTTCTGTTTCCATAACTTCATGAGGGACATACCTGGGGCCTACAGTCATGAAGTAAGCACTCACAATTGTTCTGATGGGCTGTTGGGAAGTCTCGCCACTCAAAAAATCTTAAGGTTTCTGGTTGTGAGTTCTCTTGGGGAATCTTCTTACTTCCCAGCAAGAAAGTGACCTGGATAATCTACTTTATCGTATGGAGAAAAACTTTCTAAGTTAGAGCTAATATTGTGGTGAGCCATAGGGTTTAACTACACTGTTGCTATCCTCTGACAGTCTCTTTTCCTGTCCTGTCTTAGTGGCTGCTAAGTGCAACTTAATCGGTTGCAGACTTAATTTGTGGCTGTCATTCTTGGTCTGAGCACTGTGTTTATACAGTGATGGTGTGCTGTGTCTCTAGTTTTGATTTGGATACCATTTTAGAATGTTCATTTCTTGCTAACAACAAATCAGTGCTAATTTGTTTCCATCATTCTTAATTATTTGTTTGTGGTTTGTCTTATTTGAACTGCGAATAAGTATATCACATACTGGCACATAGACTAAAAAGGCAATTAGCTAAAACAGTGATAAATAATAATGTAACAAATTGTGTACATGATTCCAGCAATCCTGAAATTGATGGAACAGTAAGAAATGTCAATTGAAATACAATCAGCAGTAGTTGATTGTGCTGTCAAACAGTGTGTGTGTGTGTGTGTGTGTGTGTGTGTGTGTGTGTGTGTGTGTGTGTGGAGGGGAGTGGGGAGAGGAGTTGGTAGCCAGAAATTTAACCACATAGTCTACAATGATGTGAGGAAACAGACTTCTTGCATCTTTGTAACCTGTATGGTCATGCGAAAGAACCAATTCTCTGACCAGACAAGGACGCTGAATACATTTCAAATGGCAGTGCCTCTTCCTGCCCAATGATGGCCATGCGTCTTACTGATTGCTAGTACTGAGTCCACAGAAAGTTATTGATTATAGATTTAGATGTTGTTGTTGTCCCAGAACCAATTACACTATTTAATATAGTGATTGCGCACTGTCCCCTCATACCTGAGTTGGACATTGCAGTGCATTGTAATTGTGTGTCAATGTTTTGTATTTGTTTGAATACTGATGGTATTTGTTTGAATATTGATGAGAAAAACAGTATCTTGGCAGACAAAAAACGAAAAAAAAGTCCAGCAGGCGAAAAGGGAAACAAGGAGAGTGTATAAGTCAAAATGTGTTTCCTGGGAGGAGGAGAACAAAATGCAAAAGGAGAACCAAGAGATCCCCTTTACATGTATAAATGTGTTTAGAAGACGCAGTAGAGACTTTGCTGAAATGGTTGCACAGTTGGATGGTCCTCATATAGATGTTCTTTCTGTATGGGTAAACAATCTACCAAAGAGAAACAAACTCAGTAAATCTGCATTTACTGTTCACCTATGCAACACTGAACTTCAGTAAGGGTACTGTTATCTTGCAGAAAGAGTGAGAAAGAAAAGAAGGGGCCAGGAAGACAAGCTTAGACTAATTGTAGTGAGAACAGAAGGATTTAGTTGTTCTTCTGATGATTAATGTGTGAATGTGAAGGGAAGGCACTCTAATATTCACATAATGGGAAGTGCCTACTGTCATGCACTTCAAGGTGGTTTTCAGAGTAGCGTGGATGTGCAGTTGCGTACTCATGAGCAAGAATAACATTTTTAACGCTAGCCGTAGCTTCTGTTCCTGTAAAAAAAAAAAAAAAAAAAAAAAAAAGACAGTGAAATGAATGGAAAATTTTGTGGGTATTTAATTTGTCGACTTATATACCGAAACACAGCTTAATCATCAGGGCTTCAGTTTGGTATTTAAGGACATTTATTGTGCTACTAACACAATCTAGGAATGAGATTTAAATTTTCCTTGTGAATTAAATGTTTGAAGAGATTTTGGGACTGCAGCCGGTCTTCATAATGTTCATTCCACATTATTTGAACTGGGATCTGCCCATCATCCCCAGGTGGGCCATTGAAGACTTCTATGGCTCACCTGAAGATGACTGACAGGTGTCCAGTTAAAATATTGTGGAGTAAAGTTTATGAGGACTGGCTGCAATCCCAAAATCTCCTCGAACACAATTCTAGGCATGATGACATGTCATAAACGTGAATCTGAATTTATTTGGTCTCTGTTGTATATGACATCACAGTGAAATAAGTTCCACGTATTGCCTGCACTAGTACACTAGTTATGTATGAAACCTCAGTGAAGCACAGAGACTTAACACTCATAAACTACCAGTAGTGTAAACAACAATGGAAGCTCATTCACTGCAATGCCATGTACAACATAAACAGGGCCAGGTCAAAAACATTTTTCCACACAAAGAACTTTTCTTTTGGTGCCTCTCCACCCCTTTCTCTTCTCCCATACACTTTTGTCCATTGCAGTCCCTGGTACTAATTGTGATGGTAATTGCCAATTGCTACAGACCAACTGCTAATTGCTAAGAAACAACTGACAATTGCTACAGAACCCTCAATCAATGATAGTGAAAGGAAATGTAGGGTGCAGGACACATGAACTGTAGTGGAGCCAGTACACAAATGCTCCGTATGCATTTGACAGTTCATGCGGTATGGTTTACCACGAAGGATGATGTGGAACTGGTTAGTGCAACACTCCATGTGATATGGCCATATGTCTGCAAGACATCTTTTGAATGCTTAAGATTGTAGATGAGCAGATGGATGGCATAAAGAGGGTCAGAATGTGACTACTGTGGCCACAGTAATGGGTGTGTGGGCAAAAGTGTCATCTCGTGATTTAAAAAGGTCACTGAATTTGGAAATCTTATGTGAAAACATCCTGGTTGTTGTAGATGTACCACCACACTGCAAGAGGATCAATATGGAGTCCTAGCAGTGAAAAGAAATGGTCACATCACTCCCAGGCAGATCACTGCAGACCTTGCAACCGCCACTGGTACATGTGCCATGCCACAACCATTTTGCAGTGATTAAATCAGTCTAGTGTGTATCGTCGGAAGCCTGTTAAATGCATCCCACTCCAATGATGCCATCATCAAGAAAGAGTTCGTTAGTATAGGAGGCATGTTGGTTGGGGTCAGCAACAGTGGTCCGGAGTGATGTTCTCCAATAAATTCTTCTTCAATGTGGCAACTGACTGTGGCCACCATTTAGTGTGGAGAGGTGGGAACATGTTACACACAACAGAATGTTCATGAATGCCATTGGTATGGCCTAGGCATTATGGTGTGAGCAGGCATTATGCACAGTGGCTAAACAGCTCTGCATATCTTTGCGTGAGGTACTGTTACAGCATAGTGGGACTGTAGCGAGATTATTCTGGATTGTGTCCATGTGTATGCAGATGCAGTAGGTCCTGACTTTGTTTATGGAGAACAATGTGTCGAACCAACTGAGATGTGAAGATATTGAATGTTTTGAATGGCTAGCATACTCCCCAGAACTTAACCCTATAGAGCATGCCTTGGATGCTCTTGGAAGACGTGTTTCTCAACAAACACCCCCTCCCTGAAACCTGCTTTGGGAGAGGATTGGAACAATATCCCTCAAGTACGCTTTAACATTTTGGTAACCAACATGAATAACAGGTGCAAAATGTGCACTAGTGCCTGAAGAGGGCATATTACCTACCAAGAGTCTGATTTCGACCTTCGTGTTGGGAGTGTGACCTGTGTGGAATGTGAATGTTATTTAAGTCTGTTATTCTGCTTTCCCATAAGGTGAAACCTGCACCATTCTTTGTTATAAATATACTACTCCACTTCTATTACATACATACTGCATTTTATGCCATCCATCACTGCCTGTGATTATTTCTGTCCAACAGTGTCTTTGTTCCTTAGCAATTGTCAGGCAGTGCAATTGTGTTATGTCCTGTAGAGAAATTCTACACTTGTGGTGTCCCTCTCACCTTGGAGCCCCAAGTGCCAGTTGGAGTTACTTGAGCCTTAAACTGCCCCTGAACAAAAATTCACTGATATGCATTTCTGGCATGTTGACATCATGATGAAAGTCTTTTGATAACCAACTGAAGCCCTGAGCATGAAGCAGTGCTTTGGAAGGTGGATTGGCATATTAAATACGCCTTTAAAAGGCAGTAGGTGGAATTACTAAGTGTAACAAGAAATAAATTTCCATATACTCAGTTCACTTGAATTGATTGGGCTACCAAATGGTCTGGTGCAGAGATTCCCCAGTCTAGCAAGGGAAAAAAAGTTACAGTATGAGCAGAAAGCAGTTCAAGTTGTTGTACTGTACCCGCTTCAGAAAATCTAGTGTAGTCTAAACAATGGCATGACATGTGTAAGTAATTGTATCTGTGTAAATGACACATTTTAAACATGGTTAGCCTCTGTGCTGAAGGGTTATACCTTTAGCAGAAATGGTGTTCTGAATCAAAAACTCCGCGAAGTCTTGGGAGATGAATAATTACAAAAAGTGTGAAACAACCCGGCTCATTATGGTACACCTATCGGCAAAATGCGTCAGAGAAAATTTGGAGGATATCATTTGTGAAATTCTCAATCGTGTCATAGGTGACAGTCTCAGTTTGGTAGCCATTAGGTGGAAGGTGTGCAGATTTAACACTGCTGGTAGAGAAATAAATATGTGTGAGATCGTACCCGGCAAGTTGTGCGAAAGATACCACATTCGAAAGGGTAGCAGCCAAAGTCTCTTGACAACAAATCATTCCGAACTATTCCGAGTCAGTTCAAACAAGTGACCATGACGCTTACGTACCATCAGTGATTTTTGGACAGAAATATGTTTTAGTTTGACAAGAGCGACAAGAAATTAATAACTGATTATTTATGTAGCTTGCATAAGGCATTCAAACATGGAGATGTAGATATGGATAACACGTTTTGTTATTCATACGTGTTGTAAGGTATTTCTAGATAAAAAGGTGGCGTAGATACTAGTGAAAATAGGAAAAATCCATCTCGACTAGCTAAAAGAATAAAAAATAGTGGCGTTTGCAATTTTTTTTTTTAATCTGGCAGATACAGATTGAGGGTACATATGATTAATTCCAATGGCCCGAAGCTAAATTTTAATCTACAGAATTGTCAGGAAGGCTCTATGAAATTGTGGTGGTCTGTACGAGGGGCATTCAATAAGTAATGTAAATCATTTTTGCAGGCTGGTTTTGGGATTCCAATACACCATGTCATTCCCCACTCTTTTGTCCACAGAGCCATGTTTATCAACGCGACCTCTGTTCAATGCAGTGCCCTTACGCCACTTTACTGGGGGAACCTCTATGCCTGTTTGGTACCATTCTACTCGTGACACCAGAGCCAACCTCTTGCTGCATCAATAAACTCCCTATCGTCCATGTACTGCTTTCCATGGAGTGCATCCTTCCATGGGTAAGCAGGTGGAGGCCGGGAGGTGTGAGATCCACGCTGTAGGATAGTGAAGGAAGAACAGTCCAATAAAGTTCTGTGAACTCCTCTTACGAGTGCAGACTCGTGTGAGGCATTGCATTGCGGTGGAGAAGGAGAAGTTCGTTTGCATTTTTGTGGCGACAGACATGTAGAAGTTGTTTTTTCAATTTTCTGAGGGGTAGCACAGTACACTTGTGAGTTGATCGTTGCATCATGAAGGAAGACATCGAACAGAATAATGCTTCAGAGTCCCAGGAGACTGTCACCATGACTCTAACGGTTGAGGGTGTGTGTAGCTTTGAACTTTTTCTTCAGCCGAGAGGCGGTGTGGCACCACACCATGGATTGCCATTTTGCTTCTAATTTGAAGTGATAAACCCATATTTCATCGCCTGTGACGATTTTCGACAAGATTTTGTGTCGATCAGCCTCGTAATACGCAAGCAATTACGCACAGATGGTCCTTTGTTGCTCTTTATGCTCTTCTTTTAGGCGATGAAAAACCCAGTTGGCACACAGTTTTGAGTTCCCCAACCAGCGGCCAAATGTGTCATCACTGCCAATAGAGACATCGACTTGTGCAGTGAAATGTTTCATTGCAATCTGTCAATCACCTCAAATGGGGTATCCGCACGTTTCAACCTCCCGGTAGTTACAGCTGCGTGCAACCAGCCGCCACGTGGGAGATTAGAAAGGTTTGCGCAACATTGTTGCGATGATGACAGACGCCTCGCCCAACAACTCATCGTGCTTTTGTTCAGTGCTAGTTCTCTGAAGACTTACTGCAAGCGCCTATGAATATCTGTTATGCTCTGGTTTTCCGCAAAAGGAAAAAAAGAAATAATAATTACAGCTTAGAACACACTTCCTTTACAGACGCCGTTTTGAAGGCTACATATAGCCCCTTATATTGAAACTGAAATATTCCACGATATCTCACAACAAATTCCGCATTTTTTTTAACCGAAATTGGCTGAGAACAAAAATGTATCGCATGACTTATAGAACGTCCCGTGTAAAATAAATTAGTGGGTCGAAATCATATGATTACTCCGACAGATGGTTTCAAAAAAATAGGGCGATGGTAAATAAAAAAAAGTATTCATTAAATTCCACTCTTCTTCACTTGTGCAAGTGTCTGATCCTTTAGCTAGCCGTAACAATACATTATTGAGGTCAGATGCTGATTGATTTCACAGTCTAGAGCAGTGGTCGTCTAACAAGTATTCATGCGGCTCGCGGTTCTCAGCCATGTTGTATGATAACATGCAGCTAGCAACTGACAGCCTAATCCAAAAACGTTTAGCTAACGTAAACAGTTTCTAAAGTGTGTAGTTTTCTCGCTCAGTAGAAAATAAAAATACGGAGTTAATAAAGTGAACACAGCAGTGTTCAAGATTGTGACTTACGGAGCCAGTGATATTTTAAGATGTACTTAATTTTAATTGATGTTGGTAACTTCGGCCGTGAGCTAAGTTAGTTTCGCCCATTAGCTCAGGGGCAGAGGGATACAGGGATACGTAGCGTGGCCACAGCGGAGTTGCAGGATATGAGAACGGTTATGTTTTATTATTTGTGTTCAACTACTGACAACTTAATGGTGTGCTTACCTCGTACCGATCAGTTGCTAGGTTATTTTTGACACGGAAGTAACATTGATTTGTGAATGAACATAATAGAGATTGTCTTCTTCAATGTGGCACATATTTGCTGCAAGGAGTATGAAATTGTATTAAGGCTGTTGTAATACAACGCAATGAGTAGAAGAAAAATGTCAGTCAATGCATTAGGTTACCAAATAATAATAATATCGGTACATATGCGGCCCAAAGTGTCTTCTCACAACGTCAGTATTGGTTCTTGCGCAAAAAAGTTTGACCACCACTGATCCGTAGCGTAACGAGCTGTGGTACGTGACAGGCTACACAGTTGTATTTACACTCCTGGAAATTGAAATAAGAACACCGTGAATTTATTGTCCCAGGAAGGGGAAACTTTATTGACACATTCCTGGGGTCAGATACATCACATGATCACACTGACAGAACCACAGGCAGCAGAGCATGCACAATGTCGGCACTAGTACAGTATATATCCACCTTTCGCAGCAATGCAGGCTGCTATTCTCCCATGGAGACGATCGTAGAGATGCTGGATGTAGTCCTGTGGAACGGCTTGCCATGCCATTTCCACCTGGCGCCTCAGTTGGACCAGCGTTCGTGCTGGACGTGCAGACCGCGTGAGACGACGCTTCATCCAGTCCCAAACATGCTCAATGGGGGACACATCCGGAGATCTTGCTGGCCAGGGTAGTTGACTTACACCTTCTAGAGCACGTTGGGTGGCACGGGATACATGCGGACGTGCATTGTCCTGTTGGAACAGCAAGTTCCCTTGCCGGTCTAGGAATGGTAGAACGATGGGTTCGGTGACGGTTTGGATGTACCGTGCACTATTCAGTGTCCCCTCGACGATCACCAGAGGTGTACGGCCAGTGTAGGAGATCGCTCCCCACACCATGATGCCGGGTGTTGGCCCTGTGTGCCTCGGTCGTATGCAGTCCTGATTGTGGCGCTCACCTGCACGGCGCCAAACACGCATACGACCATCATTGGCACCAAGGCAGAAGCGACTCTCATCGCTGAAGACGACACGTCTCCATTCGTCCCTACATTCACGCCTGTCGCGACCGCACTGGAGGCGGGCTGCACGATGTTGGGGCGTGAGCGGAAGACGGCCTAACGGTGTGCGGGACCGTAGCCCAGCTTCATGGAGACGGTTGCGAATGGTCCTCGCCGATACCACAGGAGCAACAGTGTCCCTAATTTGCTGGGAAGTGGCGGTGCGGTCCCCTACGGCACTGCGTAGGATCCTACGGTCTTGGCGTGCATCCCTGCGTCGCTGCGGTCCGGTCCCAGGTCGACGGGCACGTGCACCTTCCGCCGACTACTGGTGACAACATCGATGTACTGTGGAGACCTCACGCCCCACGTGTTGAGCAATTCGGCGGTACGTCCACCCGGCCTCCTGCATGCCCACTATACGCCCTCGCTCAAAGTCCGTCAACTGCACATACGGTTCACGTCCACGCTGTCGCGGCATGTTACCAGTGTTAAAAGACTGCGATGGAGCTCCGTATGCCACGGCAAACTGGCTGACAATGACGGCGGTGGTGCACAAATGCTGCGCAGCTAGCGCCATTCGACGGCCAACACCGCGGTTCCTGGTGTGTCCGCTGTGCCGTGCGTGTGATCATTGCTTGTACAGTCCTCTCGCAGTGTCCGGAGCAAGTATGGTGGGTCTGACACACCGGTGTCAATGTGTTCTTTTTTCCATTTCCAGGAGTGTATTTGCAGTCTTAATCGTTTATTTGGGCGTGTCCAGGATCTGAACTGGTGGGGAGGGGGGGGGGGGGCAGGTCATACTAGTCTCAGAAAAAAGGACTCGAGACAACATACAGCACTTCTTATTAAATAAAACAGTAAACCAGTTAAAAACTGCTTTTAATAAACATTTTAAATACAAGAATTCACTTGTACAATCCGAGAAAACATGCAGCATTTATTATTAAATAAAACAGTAAACAAGTGAAAAACTGCGAATATGTTCGGGGGGGGGGGGGGGCAGCTGCCCCCACCACTTCCACTTCCACTGCCTCTCGCTGGGTACGCCCATGGTGTCAAACAAGGTGGAACTGTGTAGGAACTTGACGGAAATATTCGCCAAACAACATGGATAAAAAAGTTGAGATACGGGGAAACAGTTTAAAATATGTCGTGGTTTCCGAAAATAAAGGAAGAAATTATAAAAAATTGCGAAGATGTGGTTATTCGACATGTTGGGAGTCGAAAGTGTTGAAGCGTAGGCAAGGGGTAGGACACATGGCACAGCATAAATGAAGTGTGAAAATACTGTTCCAAACTATAAATTAGGAAATGTCTGGAGCGTACAAAACGGATGCTTCACTTTGCTACAGAACAAATAACACGAAGAGGATGTGGTAGTAACCCAAGTAGCAGTAAAAACGTTGTGTGATGATCTTCGATCAAAATTTGTGTGTTCCTTATAGCACGTGGATATTTCTTTCCGAGCTTGCGTCAGCAGAGGAGGACTAGGATATTCTCCTCGAGAACAACCCATGTGTCGTTTGATTTTGAAGATATTTGTCGACGAGATGAGGACTTTGTGGCGTAGTGTTGTCCTCTTGTCGGGTGAAACCATCCCATTTGAAAATTCTCTAAGTTTAATTTTGCACGAAAATGGTAACGAGCACAATGAAATACCACCTGGAGTATCTTCCAGTTACATCCTTCTTAATACCCGACGGGGTCAGGGATTTTTCTCTGCCTCGTGATGACTGTGTGTTGTGTGCTGTCCTTAGGTTAGTTAGGTTTAAGTAGTTCTAAGTTCTAGGGGACTGATGACCGTAGATGTTAAGTCCCGTAGTGCTCAGAGCCATTGGAACCATCCTTCTTAATACGACGACTGCCACGAGGCCTCCGGCTGACGCCATGTGCCCGCCTGTGGCCACAAACTTCACTCTGTTTGCTACATTATATCCCTGGATGACATGTTTCTAATACTGTCACAGTCACATGCAGCTTCATAATGAAACGTACTGTGGATGCACTTGGCCTGTAAATGAGATCTTAGGTTGGCGAAGTATCAGTTGGTCGTAGTTTTGGCTTCTTGCAGTTCTAATGGCTGTAGATTCCTTCCAGACCATTGCCGTCACCGTTACCAATACAATTGTTGTCATCGTCACTGTGTCGCTGTAAATTGTGTCCAAAAACGCATCTTCTTCATCAGAAAACACCGATAATACTGGATCATCTTCAGCAAAACCTGATTCTTCCAAAATACTCAGTAATCCATCATGCATGAAACCAGTCGCTTTTTGACGTTTACAATGTTGTGCCTTCCAAGTGGCTGACAGTGTGGGATCCATTTGAGCTAAAGCTATTTCTGCTCACACTACATGGCAACTCAAATCTCACTGTTCATACCAAAATATAAATTAGCAGTCAACTTTACAATGTATGTAGAGCGACGTCGAAATATTGTAAGAATTAGTAATTAAAAGTCTGTTGAAAGTTACAAAAAAAAAATCCAAACGTTGAACAAGATATTGTACTTGATTTCCTGTACACCAGCGTCAACTCTATAAAGAAATACAGGGTGGCAGTTATTGAACTATATGGGGAAAAAAACGTAAATTAGGTACAAACTAGCGTGCACACGCTTTGCTCGACATGTAAACGTCACTACAGATATTCGGATTTAGGTTATGACATGTTTGATAAGCCTGCCATCATTGGCGATGATGTGGCACAAACAAATAGCGAAATCCTGCATAATCCGCTGAATTGTCGGAACATCGATGTTGTTGATGACCTCCTGAATGTCTGTTTTCAGCTCAGTATTGGTTTTGTGTGTATTGCTATGCACCTTGTCTTTAATATAGCCCCACAAAAGGGAGTCGCATGTGTTCAGATATGGAGAATATGGCGGCCAAGCGAGGGCCATGCCAGTGACCTCTGTGTGTCCCAGAGCCAGAATGCGGTCCCCAAAGGGCGCCCTCTGGGCATCAAACGCTCTACTGCTTCGATGGGGTAGATCTCTGTCTTGCATGAACGACATCTTGTCACTTCAGATAATGGGGACGAAATCATCTTCCAAAACCTTGACGTACCATTCGGTAGTCACCCTGCTATCAAGGAGCGTCGCACCGATTATTTATTCCCATCATGCCCCGCGGCCAACGGTGCAACTTGAACGTTCTAACGCAAACCGTTCAGAAGTTATGACTATTTTATTTAATGTAGTTCAATAACTGACACCCAGTACAAATTAATGCACAGTGCTGCTCTGTGTAGATACACACTGAGGTGACAAAAATCATCGTGTCGGACCTCCTTTTGCCTTGCTTAATGCAACAACTAGACATGGCATGGACTCAACAAGTCATTGAAAGTCCCCTGCAGAAATATCGAGCCGAGCTGCCTCTCTAGTCGCCCTTAATAACGAAAACGTTGCTGGCGCAGGATTTTGTGCACGAACTGACTTCTTGATTATGTCCCGTCAATGTCTGACGGGATTCATATCGGGCGATCTGGGTTACCTGATCATTTACTCGAATTGTCCAGAATGTTCTTCTAACCAATCGTGAACAGTTGTGGGGCAGTGACATGGTGCACTGGCATCCATAAAAATTTAATCTTTGTTTTAAACATGAAGTCCATCAATGGCTGCAGATCATCTCCAAGTAGCTGAAAATAACAATTTCCAGTCAATTATAGATTTAGTTGGACCAGAGGACCCATTCCACTCCATCTAAACACAGCACATACCATTATGAAGGCACCACCAGCTTGCACAGTGCCTTGTTGACAACTTCGGTCCATGCTTCGTGGGGTCTGTGCCCCTGCCACCAGCTCTTCCCAGCTGAAATCGGGAGTCATCTGACCGGGCCGTGGCTTTCCAGTCGTGTAGGGTCCAACTGATATGGTCACGAGCTCAGGAGAGGTGCTGCAGGCGAAGTCGTGCTGTTAGCAAAGGCAATCGCGTCGCTCCTCTGCTGCCATAGCCCATTAACGCCACATTGCCGTAACGGATACGTTCCGCATTGATTTCTGTGGTTATTCCATGCAGTGTTGCTTGTCTGTTAGCACTGACAACTAAACTCCTGGAAATGGAAAAAAGAACACACTGACACCGGTGTGTCAGACCCACCATACTTGCTCCAGACACTGCGAGAGGGCTGTACAAGCAATGATCACACGCACGGCACAGCGGACACACCAGGAACCGCGGTGTTGGCCGTCTAATGGCGCTAGCTGCGCAGCATTTGTGCACCGCCGCCGTCAGTGTCAGCCAGTTTGCCGTGGCATACGGAGCTCCATCGCAGTCTTTAACACTGGTAGCATGCCGCGACAGCGTGGACGTGAACCGTATGTGCAGTTGACGGACTTCGAGCGAGGGCGTATAGTGGGTATGCGGGAGACCGGGTGGACGTACCGCCGAATTGCTCAACAGGTGGGGCGTGAGGTCTCAACATACATCGATGTTGTCGCCAGTGGTCGGCGGAAGGTGCATGTGCCCGTCGACCTGGGACCGGACCGCAGTGACGCAGGGATGCACACCAAGACCGTAGGATCCTACGCAGTGCCGTAGGGGACCGCACCGCCACTTCCCAGCAAATTAGGGACACTGTTGCTCCTGGGGTATCGGCGAGGACCATTCGCAACCGTCTCCATGAAGCTGGGCTACGGTCCCGCTCACCGTTAGGCCGTCTTCCGCAACATCGTGCAGCCCGCCTCCAGTGGTGTCGCGACAGGCGTGAATGGAGGGCATGGCAAGCCGTTCCCCAGGACTACATCCAGCATCTCTACGATCGTCTCCATGGGAGAATTGCAGCCTGCATTGCTGCGAAAGGTGGATATACACTGTACTAGTGCCGACATTGTGCATGCTCTGTTGCCTGTGTCTATGTGCCTGTGGTTCTGTCAGTGTGATCATGTGATGTATCTGACCCCAGGAATGTGTCAATAACGTTTCCCCTTCCTGGGACAATGAATTCACGGTGTTCTTATTTCAATTTCCAGGAGTGTATATATGAGAAGGCTGCTGCTGTCAGTGAAGGCCTTCGGCCACTGGTATGTCCATGACGAGAGGTAATACGTGAAATTTGGTATTCTCAGCACACTCTTGACACTGAAGATATCGGAATATTTAGGTTCCTAAAGATTTTCGAAATGGAGCGTGCGTGCATTTAGCTCTAACTACCATTCCACGTTCAGAGTCTGTTAATTCACGTCGGAAACCGTTTACATGAATTAAATGAGTACAGATGAAAGCTCCGCCAATGTACTACCCTTTTACACCTGTGTACGCCGTACTACTGCCATTTGTATATATGCACGTCGCCATCCTATGACTTTTGCTACCCCAGCATAGTGTATCGAACAGAGGGGAGTGTCTGGCCTTCGGTGGGCACAAGGCGTCAGTTGAGAGGCTCTGCTGCGTCTGCCGGAGTTCCTTGTGACAGTCAACTTGTTAAATCTGAGAGTAAACTGGCTTAAAGCTGAACGTTTGGTTAGCTGTTTGTGAGCGTAGTTCCACTGTCATGTTTGCGTGAGTGCCGTTTTGCCGTAACTACGAGGGTAATCCCAAAAGTAAGGTCCCCTATTTTTTTAATAAGTACATAGACCTGTTTATTTCTACAATGGTTGACATTAGTTTACAGCTTGAACATTTTGCTATTTTTCGACATAATAACCATTTCTGTCGATATTTTTGTAGACGCTGTGGCAGTTTTTGTATGCCCATGTCATACCATGCTGTTCAGAAAGTTATGAACCTCTTCTTTCACCTCGTCGTCGGAGCTGAATCGCTTTCCGGCCAAATGTTCTTTTAACTTAGGGAACAGGCGATAATCGCTGGGCTCCAAGTCAGGAGAGTAAGTTGGATGGGTGACTATGTTCCACTGAAACTGTTGCAGGAGAACAACGGTTTGCCGAGCGATGTGTGCGCGAGCGTTGCCATGGAGAATGTGTACGCCCTTGCTCAACATTACTGCGCTTCTGAATTGCCGGTTTGAGTTTTTTCAGGGTCTCACAGTACCTGTCAGTGTTAATTGTGGTCCCAGTGGGCATAAAGTCGACCAACAATACCCCTTTCCGATCCCAAAAAAACAGTTGTCATGACTTGACCGACAGACTGTGTTTGTTTGAATTTCCGCCGCTTTGGTGAAGAAGGATGCCACCACTGGCGTGATTGTTGCTTGGTCTCAGGTGCAAAGTGTTATGCCAGGTTTCGTCTCCCGTGACAATTGAGTCCAGAAAGTTGTCCTGTTCGGCTGCAAGACGTTGAAGAAATGCACGTGAAGCATCAACTCGTTGCCGCATGTGGTCCTCAGTCAGCATGTGTGGCACCCATCTTGCGCACACATTCCTATAGTTCAATGTTTCCGTTAAAATTCTGTGAACGGTGCTTCGGGAAACCTCAGGAACCAATGTGCAGAGATCATGCAGGGTGATCGGCCGATCTTCACGCATGCTTTGCCCAACCTTCAACATTGTTTCCTCAGAAATTGACGGTCGCTCGCTCCTTTGTTCGTCGTGAATTTCGGCCCGACCACCTGCAAACAATCTACACCACTTACGAACATTTTTGACATCCATGCACGACTCAACATACACTTCCGTCAATTGGCGATGGATTTCAATCGGCGCAGTACCCTTTGCGTTCAAAAACCGAATAACTGCTTGGCGGTAACATCCAACGTGAGCTCCATTCTCAACGGCTGCCAAGCCAAGACTGAACGCCTCAGTGCGGCGTGCGCATGTTTACGCACAGCGCGCGAAGCACTCTTCATAACAGTGTGACCAACTGCCACACAGAGTTCTGTACTTATATAAAAAAAGAGACCTTTCTTTGGGACTACCCTCGTAACATGGAAAAAATGTGCCCCCATAAAGTTTTATTTTATATTTGGGAAAATCGCTGCAGAAACATACCGAATGTTGAAGCAAGCGTTTGGAGACAATACTTAAGTTCAGATACTGACTTACGACGGTATAAGTAAAAGTGTTCCAAAACGGGCGAACATCAGCTGATAATAACGACTGATTTGGTCTCCCAATAGCTGATATCTCACTAGATAACGGTCAGAAAGTGGGGGATCCGATTTTGGATAGTAGATTCGCGACCTCAACAATACCTTGGTAATTTGATACATTTGTATGCATTTCGTCCGAAGAGTTTAACAAGAGAAAGAATGCAGCGAAGGTTATGCCATGATTGCTTCAAGACGATCGGAAGCAAAATTGCATGAGAGTCTGCAAGGACTTCCACAACTGCTTCAAGATGATCAAAACTTTTTTCAAAGTTTGTCACTTGTGATGAAAGTTGCTTTTATGTCTATGACCCTGAAACTAAGCAGCAATTGTCACAGGAAGAGTCCTTCACCTCGACCAAAAAAAAAAAAAAGTTCCACAAATCAAGAGAACATTGAGTTCTTATTGGTCTCTCTCTGTCTGTCTCGAGAAGACAGCCACAGGAGTGGCGTGTAAATGACTGCGTAATTCCGTATGACAATGTCTTGCAGCTTTTATTTTAAATTTCATTTTGTTAAATATTTATTCAATATGCTTAGATAAAAACCATTTTCGTTTGTAATTTGTTTCAAAGTTCGGAGTTTCTTCTGAATAAGCCACAAACAGCACTGCCTTTGTGTGACAGGAGTAGTCACTGGTTTGACAAGCTTACTCGTCCTCAGTTGGTGGCATTTCATCATGTGAGTGGCTTCAAACTGATCAGAATGACTAGCCTCCAGGAAACAGTTTGCTTCCGATGAGGAGTGGGGGATGGAAGTGGGGAAGTCCCACAGCCCCTTACAGATATTTGTTGTTGTTCAGTATGTGACTACTTTCCCCATGACGCCATTTACTACAACGTCTCCCCTCCTCCCGACCTTCCTTACATACTTTATTACTGTTCTAGTATATACATGGTGATGATAAACTCTGATAAAAAAAAACCCGGACCACTGCTCAGAATGAAGTCAAATGCGAACGGATTTTTTTGTTATCATAACGGTACCCACTTATATTCCGTTGAAATTTGGCATCATTCTGAGTCATGGTTCTGTTTTTGCAATTATAATCACCCTTTTTCTAAAGCAGCTTGTATGTATGTACATCTGGGGTCTCCTCCCAACCACTGGATCAATTTCAATTAAATTTGGCACACAAACAGCGAAGTTCATAGGTGTTAGCACTGTGGTGTTTATGATCACCTAGCTCCAGTACGAATAAAGGTATGGGCAAAAACGCTTTTTTTCAGCCCCTGCCATGTAGAATGCCCTGCATGAGCGATGTGTTGTGTAGGAACAGTATCGACCAATCTTATCGACTTGCTTTGCAGGGCAACCTACACATAAGGGCAAGAAACACTTTTACAGCCCCAAATGTGTAGGCAGCCGCGCATGACAGGCTTTGGGAGTAGTATTGTTCTGCTTTATTAGCTAGCTTTGTGGGATCTACATATGTGGATGGGCATGGCTGGAGGAAGATTGAGATGGGTAGAAGAGGGGATGGACAGAAGGAGGGGGCAGTGGGGAATGAACAGGGAGATGGGGAGAAGATGGACAGAAAGATGGGGGAAGAAGGAGATGGAAAGAGAGACAGAGGAGAACGAGATCGACAGAGAGAGGGGGTGGAGAAGGTGTGTTAAATATATGTGCTGAATATGTATTTTAATTTATTATTTCTTTACTAGTGCCTCTACTCGCAACACATTTTGCAGACAGTATCTCCATATCCGACTGGATGTATCCAAAAATTATATCATTGTACGACAAATAGAGCAGGAGGTGTGATGTCATAAATATTGAAATGTGTGAAAAACTAAAGTTTCTTAAAATGGAGCGCAAATTACTCAGGCCATACTCACCAGGTGTTTGATAAAGATTCTTTAAAAATTAGGGGTTTCCTGTATACTTATTATGTGGAAAGAAGCACTCTGGGATTCAGAACCAAATACAACCCAAATAACAAAAAAGTAATTTCAACCTAATCTATTAGATCAATGACATAGTATCTACCTAAAAATACTGTGTGAGATTCCCCACTATCACTAGATGTGGTGGCGAGAGAGAGAAAGGGTGACATAAAAATGTTTGAAAATGACCTGTTGGTATTTATTTCCTGTATTTAGTTGACTTGTAATACTTTTACAAATTTCAAGTACAATTTGTTCTTATTTGTGCTGTTTAGCATGTCAACCAGGTCGTGAGAATGAGCACTACAGTGATCCAATAATTTTGTAATGTGTTTCAGGATAGAAGATCAAGCTACATGACTGAAGGTCACAGATAAATTTAACATCCTTACTGGAGTCGTATGGTATAAAACAGCAGAGTATTGGACATCTTTGTGCACATACACCCATGTGCAATATGTCCCCTTAAGCCACTTGAGAAATTTCAACAAAACTTACGCATATTACTTACTATCTGGAAAGACATACTGCAGGATAAAAACAACCAACCTCGCATTGGGATGGGGTTGGGAGTGGGGGAGGTAATTGAGTGGTGGACAGAGAGGAGGAGGATGAGAAGATGGGGAAAGAGAGAGGGGGGAGAGGAGATGACAGAGTAAAGATGAAGGAAAGGAGACAATCCACAGAGAGGTGGGGGAGGAGTAAACGGAATATAATGGGGCTGAGGAGATGGAGGGTGGGGCAGGAGGAGACAGATGAGAGAGGAAGGAGAAGGACATGCACAGGATCGAGAGAGAGGGAGGAGAGAGAGATGCACAGAGAGATGAGTAGTATATGGGCAGAGACGGGGGGAATGTCTAAAGAGGGGGGGGGGGAGATATAGCCGGATAGAGAGAGGAGGAAAGGAAGAGATGGAGGGAGAGGGAAGGGAGGAGAAGTACAGGGAGAGGAGGGAGGAGAAGTGGACCAATAGAAGACTGGAATAAATAAACATCCAGCCAACGCAGGGTTTCTTAGCTAGTTTTTGACTAAAAACAAAGTTCCTCTTCTTCCTCTTCCACAATACTAACCAGTCGTAGTTCTGCTTGGTTTCTTCCTCTGTCAAGACGAAATTATAGCTGAATGGAGGAAGATGTTATACAATGGAGAAGATTAAAGTGGTTTCATGGAGGTTACTAAACAACCTAACAAAAGAATACTTTCTGGGTTTATTGCAAAATTGACAGAAGCGTTGGGATTCATGTATTCGTTCCCAAGGGGACCACTTTGGTGAGATTGCAGTAAGAGAGGGCCAGTGTTAGTACAGTATCGAGATTCCAATCTTTCGATTAAACAACAGAAATTATGTGTCATTGATCTGCATCATAGTGCTTACCCATTCTTGGCTGAACCTTCTGGTTGTTGAACGAGTTGTTATATATTGTTTTCTCAACCAATGAACAACTGAAGGACGAATATCTGAGTGACTGGTCATCTCTGCCTGAGTTTGTCGTGAATAGAATATACGAAGCATCTCTAGCTCTCATAACCCCAAACACTGACCTACTCTCGAGCTGCAGCCCTCTGGTAATGTTGTGAAACACCCAACTTTTGACAGCGTGCCACAGCACAACGGAGTCACAAACGCATTGGAACTTATACACAACAGTGTAACTGAGTAAGCACGGGCTGCGTAGAAAAAGCTTGTAGACACGTTGGACAGTATGCGTTGATACACCAACAAATTGAGAAGCTTCATTCACCATGTTGTCAAGGATACTACGTATAGACATGATAGTTTCTTTTTATTTCTCTCTCAGGTCTCCAACGTGGACTCAGCTTAAACTATACAACCGACTGGCACATGTACACCACTTCACTGGCATGACTTTTGTCAGCATTGGAACCCAGTCACAGTTCTAGAGCATTTACAGCTCTCATAAGCAACCAGCGCACTCTCTTGAGGGAGTCACTAATATATGGTCCAGTCACATTAATGTTACCACCACCTAAATCCAACTTCTTGTTTTGGGTCATCAGTCTTCCGACTGGTTTGATGCGGCCCGCCACGAATTCATTTCCTGTGCCAACCTTTTCATCTCAGAGTAGCACCTGCAACCTTCATTCTCAATTATTTGCTGGGTTTATTTCAATCTCTATCTCCCTTTACAGTTTCGTCTACAGCTTCCTCTAGTACCATGGAGGATATATGAAGTGTGTCCAGGGGATGCGGAAAATAGTAAGTCGTTGTCGTAATGCGGAAACAGAGTAATTTATTTGAATCTCTGTTGATCCATCATGGATACAGGACCGTGGCCTGTCAGGTATTTCTCAACGTAAGATGACCAAACAGCCGTACGTTTTCATAAGTTGTAATTTTATTTACATGACCATTTTCGGCATCTCATTAATGCCATATTCAGGCAACTATGCACCATATACATAGAGAATCAGAAACATTGATCCATGCATAACCAGAGCCATCAATACTTGGCTGTTTTGTGGAGTGTGTATTTTGAAGAGTTTACAACATCTCTGACATCGAAAGGGCATGATAATTCGTTTTCGGGCCAATGGTTGAAGCGTTTCTGAACCAGCTAAGTTTGTAAAATGTTCACTGCCGCCGTAGTTAAAGTCTGTCGTGTATGGCAAAATGGCGCTATCCAAAACTGCCACTGAGGGAAATGTGGCGCATCAGGGGTCATAGACGTCGTGGGTAAACGACAAGTGTAGATGTGTGTACGGGCGAAAAAACGTAGAACAGTTGAACAGCTGATGGCCCAGATGATCCAGTATCTACTCAACGACCTCTCAGCGAAAGTTGCTACATGTAGGTCTCTGCAGCAGGCTCTTGATTCATGCACCCATGTTCACTGCTATTCATCAGCAACTAAGGATGGAATCTGCACGCCGATACTGCCACTGGATGTCCAGTGAGTGGCGACAGCCAGCCTCTTCAGGTGAATAACATTTTATGTTCCAATTGACAGATGGCTGTTGGCGTGTACAATGTGAAACATCGGAAAGCAAACACCCTGCAACTGTGGTCAGAAGGCCCAGGCCAGATGATGAGGTGTTATGGTCTGGAGAATGTTTTCGTGGCACTCCCTTGGTAATGTCGTGATTGTTGAAGGCACAAAGGATAAACACAAGTATGCATCTGTCCTAGGTCTCCATGCCCACCCCTACACGCAGTTTGTTCTTCATTGGCACAATGGCATCTACCAGCAGGACAATGCAAAGTGTCGCACAGCTCACTGTGTACATATATGGTTTGAAGAGCACCGGGCTGAGTTTACCGTACTCCCCTGGCCACCAAACTCACCGAATTTAAACCCTATTGCGAATCTGTGGACCACTGCGACTGAGCTGTTTCGTGCCATGGGTCCTCAACCGAGAAGCCTGGTGCAGCTGGCCAAGGCATTCAGGGTTGGCATGACTCCACATCCTTGTTGGTACCTTCCAGAACCTCACTGACTCTCTTCCTGCACATCTAGCAGCGGTCTGAGCTGCAAAAAGTTGGTTTGTCAGGTGTATATATATATATGAAGGTAGTATCTGTTCCTGAAATAAGAGATACAACTGATGATCGTGCAGCTTCTCTAGAATGAGATGATAATTAAATCGACACCCTAGCTGCAAACAGGCGTTGATATACATCATTGGGGACACGTTGAAAATGTGTGCCCCGACCAGGACTCGAAACCGGGATTTCCTGCTTACATGTATGATGTATATCAACGCATGTTTGCAGCTAGGGTGTCGATTTAATTATCATCTCATTCTAGAGAAGACCACGGTCGTCAATTGTATCTTTTCTTTCGGGAACAGATACCATCTTCATAAATAATTAAAATATGGCTACCCAGTTCATTGACCTTCCTGTGCGAACGCACACACTATGCCCCAACTTGTACGGGACTTGGTAGTTTAATCTGCCTCAAGTAATGAGTGTGATGAGCAAACATCTATTAGGCGCACTAAGAATGTAGTGGTGTGGACATGTTGGGATTGTGTCCGCAGCTCGTGGTCGTGCGGTAGCGTTCTCGCGATTCCCAGTGGGTCAGGGATTTTCTCTGCCTCGTGATGACTGGGTGTTGTGTGATGTCCTTAGGTTAGTTAGGTTCAAGTCGTTCTAAGTTCTAGGGGACTGATGGCCATTGATGTTAAGTCCCATAGTGCTCAGAGCCATGTTGGGAATGTGGGTATCACGGGGAGCGTGCAAGGAATAAGTCCCTGCAGGCGCGCTATCCTCTGTGCCCTCGGTGGCTCAGATGGATCGAGTGTCTGCCACGTAAGCAGGATATCCCGGGTTCGAGTCCCGGTCGGGGCACACATTTTCAACATGTCCCTATTGATGTGTATCAACGCCTGTTTGCAATTAGGGTGTCGATTTAATTATCACCTCACTCTAGTTCTTGAGGTTTTTGACAGGTGATCACATTAATGTGACTGGACTGTGCATTTCGTCCGGTGACGTTACGTGTCCACGTGGAGACAGCATCAGAGTGTCTCGTTAGTTAGGGAAGAGGTGCCCACCGTGCAGCCTGGGACAGGTTGGCGCGCAGCGTCCACAGAGCAGCAGCCAGACGCCGGCGGGCGCCTTGGCCGCCTCCGCCCTCGCTACCGCCTCCGCCCCCACAGCCCCCGTGGCTTCCGCCGCCGCCGCGTCCTCTGGGGTCACCGGGAGACGCCGGCCACGCTGCAGCGCCGCCCTCAAAATGCACATCCGTCGCCGCCACAACAGCCGCCAGCGCCAACGTCTGCGAACACACGAAACCTGCCAGCTGCAGTCTCACTACCTTTATGCTTCAGCGTAACACACTTACTTGTCGACAAAATACAACTTTACACTAAACACTGTTGACGGTGCCAACAAATCGCATAATCATTCTTTTAACGTATTTGAAAGCAATATTTTATCTGCAGATTCTAAAAATAACCCCACAAAATTTTGGTCATACGTAAAATCTATGAACGCTACAAATAATTCAATACCTTCTCTTGCTGACAGTACGGGTAATGTAACATGATGATAAACAACGGTACAGGACTGCAGCACCATTCCCCCTTTCAGTTATCGAACAAACGCAAGGATGGCTGACATAGTGTTTAGTGTATTTGGGATTGTAAAACAGATAAGATCCTTAGACGCCAGGAAGGCATCCGGCCCAGACGGTATCCCGTAAGATTTTATGTTGACTATGCTACAAATGTAGCACCATTCTTACCCATCGTCTGTCACAGATCTTTGGAACAGCGGAAAGTTCCACGGGACTCGAAGGAGGCCCAGGTCAAAGCAATCTATAAAAAGGGTAGAAAATCGGATGCACATAATTACCGGCCAATTTCATGGACATCGATTGGTTGTAGAATCATGTAACATATTTTGTGTTCAGACGTAATGTCCTTTCTAGACTCTGAGAAGCTCATCTCCAGAAACGAGCACGGTTTTAGGTAACAGCGGTCATGCGAGACACAGCTGGCCCTCTTTGTGCTTGAGATACAACAGGCTCTAGATACCGGCTCCCATGTTGATGCCTTATTTCTCGACTTTCGAAAGGCGTTCGACTCAGTTCCTCACTGTCGCTTGCTCCAAAAAGTGCGCGCTTGCGGTCTATCCGATGACATGCGGTTGGATAGAACGTTTTCTAACAGACAGGGAGCAGTATGTCGTCCTGAACGGGGTGACTTCAACAGAAACAAGCTTAACTTCAGGTGTGCCCCAGGGCAGCGTAATAGGTCCGCTGCTTTTTTAAAATTTACATAAACGATCTGGTTGATGGTATTGACAGTGGCATTAGAGTGTTTGCCGATGATGCTGTAGTCTACAGGAAAGTAGTATCATGCGAAAGTTGTGAACAAATCAGTGAGCATTTGCAGAAAATAAATGCTTGGTGTAATGACTGGCAGTTGTCTCTCAATATTAGTAAGTGTAACCTACTGCGTCTAACAAGGCGAAAATCCCCATTCATGTACGAGTACAATATAAATGGCCAGTCTTTGGAAGCGGTAGCGTGCGTCAAGTATCTGGGCGTGACTATTCGAAATGATCTCAAATGTAATGATGAAATTACTCAAGTAACGGGTAAGGCAAACTCTAGATTGTGGTTTATTGGTAGAATCCTGAAGCGATACAGTCCTTCAACGAAGGAAATGGCTTACAATACGTAAGTTCGTCCAGTCTTAGAGTATTGTTCGTCTGTATGGGACCCTTAACAGTTGGGTCCGATTCAGGAGATTGAGAAGGTCCGAAGAAGAGCGGCAAGATTCGTGACTCGTACATTTAGTCATCGTGAGAGCGTTACAAATCTCATAGAAAGTTTGAAGTGGGACACACTTGCAGATAGACGGCGCGCTAAACGGAAGGGGCTGCTCACTAAATTCCGAACTCCGATCTTCACCGAGGATGTAGAGCATATATTATCACCACCAACTTTCAAATCGCGCAATGATCACCATTCACCTTCTCAATCTCCTGAATCAGACCCAACTGTTAAGGGTCCCATACAGACGAACAATACTCTAAGACTGGACGAACTTACGTATTGTAAGCCATTTCCTTCGTTGAAGGACTGCATCGCTTCAGGATTCTACCAATAAACCACAATCTAGAGTTTGCTTTACCCGTTACTTGAGTAATTTCATCATTACATTTGAGCTCGTACTGAGTCGTTCAGGCAGTCGTTTTTCCCTCATGCGACCTGCGAGTGGAAGAGTGGTTGGAGAGGGGGGGCGGGTGGAAATATGACTTTGGCGCGAATTGTGCCCTCCGCCACACACCGCTTGGTGGTTAGCGGAGTATGTATGTAGATGTAGATGTGACTGCCAGCTGGTGCTCAGTTTCATTGGTGGAGCACAGATAATAAAAAAAAAGAAACTTTACGCTGAGGTGACAGAAGTCATGGCATAGCGATATGCAGAAATACAGATGGCGATAGTACCGCGTACACAAAATATAAAAGGGCAGTGCATAGATGAAGCTCTCATTCGCACTCAGGTGATTCGTGGGAAAAGGTTTGCGACCCGATTGTGACCTCATGACGAGAATTAACAGTCTCTGATCGCGAAATGGTAGTTGGAGTTAGACGCATGGGACATTTCATTTTGGAAATCGGTAGGGAATAAAATATCTGGAGATCCACAGTGTCAAGAGTGTGCCAAGAATACCAAATTTCAGGCATTGCCTTTCACCACGGACAACGCAGTGCCCTAAGGCCTTCACTTATCATCCAAAAGAGCAGTCGCGTTTGCATAGAGTTGTCAGTACTAACAGACAAGCAACACTGCGTGAATGTGGGACGTATGACGAAGGTGTCCATTAGGACAGTGCGGCGAAATTTGGCGTTAACAGGTTATGGCAACAGACGATCGACGTTAGTGTCTTTGTAATAGCACAACATCATCTGCAGGGCCTCTCCTGGGCTTGTAGCCACATCGTTTGGACCCCAGAAGACTGGAAAACCATGGCCTGGTTAGATGAGTGCAGATTTCAGTTGGTAAGAGCTGATTGCAGGGGTCGAAGTTGCATAGAGCCCGCGAATCCGTGGACACAAGTTGCGACAAAGCAGTGTGCAAACCGATGGTGGCTCCGTAACGATGTGGGTTGTATTTACGTGGAATGAACTGGGTCCGCTGATGGAAATTGTTGTGGTCGGCTACTTGGAGACCATTTGCAACCATTCATGAACTTCATGTTACCAAACAAACTTCATGTTCCCAAATAGCGATGGAATTTTTGTGGATGACAATGCACCATGTCACGAGCAGATTTGTTCGCGATTGGTTTGAAGAATATTCTGGACAATTCGAGCGAATGAAGTGGCCACCCAGATCGTCCAGCATGAATCCCATTGAATATGTATGGGACATAATCGTGAGGTCAGTTCGTGCACGAAATGCTGCACTGGCAACACTTTAGCAATTATGGAGTGCTATAGAGATAGTACGGCTCAATATTTCTGCATGGGACTTCCAAGGACTTGTTGATTCCATGCCATGCCGGGCAAAAGGATGTCCGACACGATGTTAGAAGGTATCCCATGACTTTTGTGACGTCAGTGTGTAAGGGTATTGTTCCAGATGGTTGTTACATAGCCTTCGTTCCTGTCATTTCTTTCAAAGGAAAGGAATCTTTCAACAGGTTTGTTCCCCTTAATACACCGCAAAAGACAAACCGACTTTTGCATTTAATATCTGTTGTTTCGTCTGTCCACACAGAAACAAGACTGGCAGCATTAATGTCTTTAATCAGTTCTTCAATGTAAATTTGATACACATAGTCTAAAAGTTTATTTTGCATAATGTGTGACATATGTTTACAGACGGAAATACGAGAGCTGTTTACGTTTACTAGCTGTGAAGGTTTACTAGGAGAGATAACAAATCTAAGTTATGTGACTCAGTTTTTTATTGGGAGCCCTTAGTGCTAACTCAAGAGTTCCACAAAACTGTAAGCAGTCTATTATCCTGCTTAATATGTGTCTCTTCGTAACTACTTAATTATTTTTGTGTACTGACATTTTATAGGGCTAGAAAATCTGAGCATTAATGTTAATTGAGGCCGGCCGTTGTGGCCGAGCGGTTCTAGGCGCCTCAGTCTGGAACCGCGTGACCGCTACGGTCGCAAGTTCGTATCCTACCTCGGGCATGGATGTGTGTGATGTCCTTAGATTGTTGTTGTTGTTGTTGTTGTTGTTGTTGTGGTCTTCAGTCCTGAGACTGGTTTGATGCAGCTCTCCACGCTACTCTATCCTGTGCAAGCTTCTTTATCTCCCAGTACCTACTGCACCCTACATCCTTCTGAAACTGCTTAGTGTATTCATCTCTTGGTCTCCCTCTACGATTTTTTCCTTCCACGCTGCCCTCCATTACTAAATTGGTGATCCCTTGATGCCTCAGAACATGCCCTACCAACCGATCCCTTCTTCTAGTCAAGTTGTGCCACAAACTCCTCTTCTCCCCAATTCTATTCAATACCTCCTCATTAGTTATGTGATCTACCCATCTACTCTTCAGCATACTTCTGTAGCATCACATTTCGAAAGCTTCTATTCTCTTCTTGTCGCCGGCCGCGGTGGTCTCGTGGTTCTAGGAGCGCAGTCCGGAGCCGTGGGACTGCTACGGTCGCAGGTTCGAATCCTGCCTCGGGCATGGATATGTGTGATGTCCTTAGGTTAGTTAGGTTTAAGTAGTTCTAAGTTCTAGGGGACTGATGACCACAGCAGTTGAGTCCCATAGTGCTCAGAGCCATTTGAACCATTTTCTCTTCTTGTCTAAGCTATTTATCGTCCATGTTTCACTTCCATACATGGCTACACTCCGCACAAATACTTTCAGAAACGACTTCCTGACGTTTAAATCTATACTCGATGTTAACAAATTTCTCTTTTTCAGAAACGCTTTCCTTGCCATTGCCAGTCTACATTTTATATCCTCTCTACTTCGACCATCATCAGTTATTTTGCTACCCAAATAGCAAAACTCATTTACTACTTTAAGCGTCTCATTTTTAATCTAATTCCCTCAGCATCACCCTACTTATTTCGACTACATTCCATTATCCTCGTTTTGCTTTTGTTGATGTTCATCTTATACCCTCCTTTCAAGACATTGTCCATTCCGTTCAACTGCTCTTTCAAGTCCTTTGCTGTCTCTGACAGAATTACAATGTCATCGGCAAACCTCAAAGTTTTTATTTCTTCTCCATGGATTTTAATACCTACTCCGAACTTTTCTTTTGTTTCCTTTATTGCTTGCTCAATATACAGATTGAATAACATCGGGGAGAGGCTACAATCCTGTCTCACTCCCTTCCCAACCACTGCTTTCCTTTCATACCTCTCGACTCTTATAGTTAGGTTTAAGTAGTTCTAAGTTCTAGGGGACTGATGACCACAGATGTTAAGTCCCCTAAGTGCTCAGAGCCATTTAAACCATTTTTGAACTACTGAGTGATGACCCTGTTTGATGTTAGCGACAGTCCCCATTGAGGAATGGTATACTGGGGACTGGAGGGGGGGGGGGGGGCAGAATGCAGTAAGGCACGTGACAGAGACTACTGGCAAGTGTTTTACTTGATGTGGGCGTAAATTCTGGCTGCAGACCTAACCTCACTGTTCCCATAATAGTGGAGACGTGCAGACGGGTGAAAGAGTGACAACGTGAGAGAGACAGCAGGATTCGCTGGGGTGCGGGTAAAGAGGGAAAGAGGGGGTCTGTTCACTGGGTCCGCTCTAAGTGGCTCTAAGCTATGTTGTGGCGAGGGCCGATGTGGAGAAGGGAAACGGCTTGGACACGTCAGTGCGATGCAGTTTTCGGAGCAGGGGGTAAGGAGGGGTACGGAACACCTGAAGCTGGCCCGCGGCGTTTGCTGTTTGGGGTGGGTAAAGCGAAACAGGTTCGTCATTCTGGAAGGATGCACTGAGGGGAGGTGTGAGGAAGAAGTACCGACAAGACCTGGTCCAGCTACTGGCAGCTCAGAGTTAACATCGTGTGTGTCTGTCTGGGTCTGATTATCTCTGGTCTCTGTCACTCGTACTACACCAAAATCAAGTCTTACTCAAACTGTTTCATACAATACTGAAAAAATACACACAAAACAAAATTATGTCATAAAATTTCAGGTGGGGCCAGGGCACTCTGGCTCTTAAGAACGAGCGACACTTGTCTTAAGCCTTTTTTTGTGACCCCCCAAGTGCGGCCGTGGACACTGGGACGTGTGTGCCGCTATGGCGGTTCAGTGAGGATAGAGAATGTGAAAATTAATAGAAAAAACAACCTGAAACACCAGATTTCTTCAAACGCTGTACAGTCAGATTCGTATGGTGTTTTCCCAAGCATGATGTTTACAGCACGTATTTCATAATGTAGCAGCATGTCATCTTCACTTGTGAGCATAGGTGGACTGAAACTGCATACAACAAACTCCAAAACTTCATACTCAGTTCAATCGTTGCGAACTATGGGCTACTGCCCTCTCCAGATTAATTACTTCTCTCTCAATAGAAAAATTTTGCTAGTTGTTAGTGTGGTATCAATGCCTCGTATTTTCTTTAGGCTCAGATTGGAGACCTGCCCAGCTTTATTGGCATAAACAGTAGTTAAAAACAGGAAACAACAAAAAAACAACGTATTCAGTCTGTCTGGTGTACCGTACCAGCACCCGTCGAACCTCCTCGAAGATTAGGCGTGTTAAGGTGTGCAAGCAGTCCACTGTAATCAAATTAGGCTGAAATGCATCAACGTGAATGCAGCCATCCCGACTCTCCCCACATGGGAGCATTAATGACATAACACACAAAAATGGTTCGAATGGCTCTGAGCACTATGGGACTTAACTTCTGAGGTCATCAGTCCCCTATAACTAACCGAAGGACACCACACGCATCCATGCCCGAGGCAGGATTCGAACCTGGGACCGTAGCGGTCGCGCGGTTCCCGTACACTCGATAAATTTCCACTTGCCTACCTTTTATTTGAAGTATTGATATTGCATTATCGATTTGGATCTGAAATCAGAAGGTATAATCCGGAACATTCATAGTTTAATATAAATGTCTTATATATAAATTCACTCACTATATGATTAACTGTCTATTCGCATTTCGCTCATTGTTTTAATTAATAAAGTAAGTAAATTATGAGAATTGTAAAAGTGAGTGATCATTGGCTATCGGTACAAAGGACATATGATTTCTGAAACTGTGAAAACGCGGCCTGTGTCCACTGGAGTCGCTTGAAACGAGCACCCACTAATCCCACTCTCTCTCTTGCCTCTTGTCTAAAGCGATAGATTCCTATCGTACTGCAGGCTTAAACTGCCTTGGCTTCACGCTTGATGATAATTATTGTGCATTCGCATCATAAAAATTTAAGCACAACTCCACTTAACAGCCGACTGCCGGCTCAGTTAAACATCTACATCTACGTCGATACTCTGCAAATCACATTTAAGTGTCTGGCAGAGGGTTCATCGAACCACCTCAGCCGGCCGGAGTGGCCGTGCGGTTCTAGGTGCTACAGTCTGGAACCGCGAGACCGCTACGGTCGCAGGGTCGAATCCTGCCTCGGGCATGGTTGTGTGTGTTGTCTTAGGTTAGTTAGGTTCAAGTAGTTCTAAGTTCTAGGGGACTGATGACATCAGAAGTTGAGGAAAAAAACGAAGCACTGATTTTCTTTATTTTATTATGATGATCGTTTCTCCTTATGTAGCTCGGCGTCAACAAAATATTTTCGTATTCGGATGAGAAAGTTGGTGATTCAAATTTCATGGGAAGATTCTACCGCAACGAAAAATGCCTTTCTTTTAATGATGTCCAGCCCAAATCCTGTATCATTTCAGTGACTCTTTCTCCCACATTTCGCGATAATATAACATGTGCTGCCCGCCTCCCAACTTTCTAGATGTATTCCATTAATCCCATCTGTTACGGTTCCCATACTGCGCAACAGTACTCCAAAAGAGGACGGACAAGCGTAGTATAGGCAGTATCTTTAGTAGATACGTTGCATCTTCTAAGCGCTCTGACGTTAAAACGATATCTTTGGTTACCCTCCCCCCACAACATTTTCCATGTATTCATTCCAATAATAGTTCTTCGTGATTGCAGTTCCCAGGCATTTAGCTGAATTTACGACCTTTACATTCGACTGATGTATCGTGTAATCAAAGTTTAATGGATTCCTTTTAGCATTTATGTGGACGACCTCACACTTTTCGTTATTTAGGGTCAATTTTCGCACCGTACAGATATATTTTCTAAACCGTTTTGCAATTGGTTTTGATATTTTGATGCCTTTACTACTCGATAAACGACAGCATTATCTGCAAACAACCTAAGACAGCTGCTCAGTTTGTCTCCTAAATCGTTTATATAGATAAGGAACAGCAAAGGACCTATAACACTACCTTGAGAAACACCAGAAATCACTTCTGTTTTACTCGATGACTTGCCGTCAGTGACTACAAACTGTGACCTCTCTGACAGGAATCACGAATCCAGTCCCACATAACGGAGACGATGTTCCATAAGCAAGCAGTTTCACTACAAGCCGCATGTGTGGTACAGTGTCAAAGGCCTTTTGGAAATCTAGAAATATGGAATCAATTTGCAATCCCTTGTCAATAACACTCAACACTTCGTGTCAGAAAAGAGCTAGTTGCGTTTCACAAGAACGATGTTTTCTAAATCCATGTTGACTGTTTGTCAATAGACCGTTCTTTCGAGGTAATTCATTCATAATGTTCGAACACAACGTATGCCCAAAATCCTGCTGCATATCGACCTTAATGATATTTACCTGTAATTTAGTGAATTACTCCTGCAACTGGAAAGTTGCACAGGTCAAACCAGTGTTCAAGAAAGAACGTTGGTGTGACCTGTGCCACATTCTAGTTTTTGGGTACGCATCTTTGTCAAGCGAACGTTTGTATTTGATTGTTAAGTATGGAGCTATTGTATCAGCTTATTCTGAAAGCAGTCTAACTGGTATACAGTTCCAGTTTTACAAGTATTGTCGTGACTATTAACAGTTAACCATAACAAATTATCAGGACTATCTGTATTGCATCAGGAACCGGTACGAGTCTAGGAAAGATTATTTAATACTTTTTAGTCCATTTTAAAAAGGTGTTATGTTAAAAAGTTTTTATTTAAATACTTACTTTCTGTCTTTTAGTCTTGTGTGTGTCAAATTCTTCAGCTGATTTAAATCATTTTGATGTGATTACATCAGAAACATGTGGTAAATTTCAGATTTATTTTAGTTTTTCTTCAATTGAGTCAACGCAATATATTGCTTCCTCCTACGTGAATATCGCCAAAAGACTGCGTTAGCAGCAGTCGTCCTTAACTGCGAAATACTCGCATTGGAACAGCAAAACAATGGCACCCCAAGTACTCTCCCACCACACACCAGAAAAGAAAGAGAGTTAATGAGCTAAGTTTAAAGTTTAAAGTCTTTAACTTATTGGGAAGTCAGTTTAAAATCAGTTGTAATATTTATACCGAACAGGCAGGCAGACAGACTGACCGAAAAAAGTACCCTCCGCCACACACCAGACTCGAAAGTGAGTTAGTATCGCAGCGGCATCAAGTTCTCAGCTATGTTGAAATTTTCAAGTGTCTAGTTTACTGGGAACGTAGTCTAAAATCAATTGTAAAATTTGCGCCGAACAAACAGACAAGAAATTGATTTAATAAAAGCGTGTTAGAAACTGATGGCACATCTGTCTACGCATAAATTTACAGTGCAGCATCAGATAGTAAAATTTCAAAATAACTAAAAATTAATATTTAATAGCACAAGTACGAAAATTCGTATTTGAGTAAGTAAATACACACATTTTGAAAATACTTTATTTTTAGAAGTATTCGTTGTATTCACATCTCCTTGAAATAAGATACTCGTACTCTATTTGTCTATAAATACTTTGTTGGTCCTAGTAATGGTTTATGTACAGCCGAAAAGACTGAAAAAGTATGTAAATAAAATCAAACAAATCCTGAGACTGAGTGAAAACATTCACATAACGGCCGCAACCGAAGGGACTTGTGTCAGTCGGTTCTCTTGCTTTGGATGAAACCATCCAAATTTGGCCATTGAGTGAAAATACTCATATAAGAGACACAGTCAGTGGAGACTTCAGTCCGTTGTCTCGCAGTGAGTGAAACCACTCAACCCAGTGAATGAGTGTAAACATTTATGTAGCTGGCAAGGCCGCATAGACAAGTTTTGTTCATTTGTTTCATTCGACTGAAAAAAATCGGCTGAATAAAAAAACAATCCACTGGCGAATTGATTGATAAAACAGTCGGTTGTTCCATCACTAAATATTTGTTGAAGTAAGCATAAGAATTACACTTGGAGAATGCACTATGGTAACACTTCATGCAGCAAATGAGTGTTCATGTTTTTTATGTCACTTTCTTAAAGTAATGAGCTGACATTACAGCAGTCGAGCTGCTAAGAACGTCAACACTTTAGGCAGGCAGGCAGTGTGTTCCCCCATGAGGAGCAAGCGATCTGTGTAAAATCCCTCCACAGTCCATTCCTCACCTATCTGTACAGCAGGGATGTCATCTTTCCACAGTATATGAAAACACACACACACACACAAGTCCCGGCGGAGGTTCGAGTCCTCCCTCGGGCATGGGTGTGTGTGTTTGTCCTTAGGATAATTTAGGTTAAGTAGTGTGTAAGCTTAGGGACTAATGACCTTAGCAGTTAAGTCCCATAAGATTTCACACACATTTGAACATTTTGAACACACACGCACGCACGCACGCACGCACGCACGCACGCACTCTCTCTCTCTCTCTCTCTCTCTCTCTCTCTCTCTGTCTCACACACGCACACTGACTCACACACAAGGCTGTTATTCGGTACAGTGGAGCGCTGAAACAGCTACCAGATATGCTTTGGGCTGTTAGAATAAATGCGGGTGATGACGGGTTACAGCCGCATGCAGCGACAGAGGCTAGCAAGTGCAGATTTTGCTCTCCACCTGTCTGGAACAGAGCGGTTGGATCGGCGCACTGTGAGACGACTAGTAGGATCGATGTGTATCTCATTTCCACAGGATATCTTAGTCCAGTGTTTTTCCCACGTGAGGCTGATTATAGTCAACCGAGGACCATTTACAGCCAGTATCATTACATCCAGAACGTTTGAAAGCACGACGCTGTTGACCATCCAGTTCCTCATCTGTAACGAATAGCCAAGTCTTTCGCTATTGTTCCAAGAGGGTCAGTCTTTCCAAGAAATACGTTTAATGGTTTGCAGGAACTGTCCTGTTATGGAGTCTTTTGGTCATACGTGACTGATTTCTGCAGCCCCGAAATAGTATATCAATGCCGCCAGATGGATCTCTTTGCATAACATTAGTGACTGGCCAGAACAGACCTATAAAACTGGAAAACTGGTATCCCTCCCTGCAAGAGGAGGAGAGGGAGGGAGGAGGGAGGAGGGAGACAGGAGGGGAGGTAAGACTGGTTTCAAGCTGGTTGATCTATATCCACACATCGAAGTAAACACACGTGCAGCTGCCGCCACGCCCTCCTGATGAGAACTTTTGGGGTAGGTTTTTGCGATAGTTGTGTTATTACAATGATTTTTCTCAATTAACAGTGCGGGTGTTCAATTATGATCCATTGTTCATGATTTTTTTTCACGACAACTTCACTGTGTAGAGCAGTGAATCATTTTCCATCAGTTTGGTAGTATGCACTGGCCTTCATAGATTTCAGTGATAGTTTGATGCCGTATCCCTTCTTACCATAAACCTGTGTACAAGGTGCTCAGCAGCTATACACATGTAGATGAGCAGGAGGCAAGTCTTCCCGCACTTTCCTACCCCTTCTTACCGTGCATTTGTGTACAAGTCCAGCCAGACACCCATTTCACTTCAGTGATAGTTTGATGTCGTGTCTCTTCTTACCATGTACACTTGTGTGTATGTGTGTGTGTGTGTGTGTGTGTGTGTGTGTGTGTGTGTGTGTGTGATCTATTTCACTTGTAGATCAGTAGGAGGCTACTCTTCCTACACTTCACTGATAGTTTGCTATACCCTCTTACCATATACTTGTGTACAAGTTCCTCAGCAGTTGTACACTTGTAGTTAGGTAGAAGGCAATTCTTCCAGCAGTGACTGTAGAACAGTTCCCTGTCAATTTCAAGTAGTATTGTGGACTAAAGCACACAGCACTGTGAAGATATACACACATGTGATCGGGAAGGGGAGCAAAACCCGTTGCAAGCGTCTTCCACTGAGCCCCATACGACAAGGCGAGCACCACCAGTTCATTCAGTCCGAGATAGTGTATTGTAACAAAGTTGTCTTCTGCACAGGGTATTGACTGGCCATTTCAAAACACAAAGAGCTCCAGTACAGTCAACAGTCTCAACGAGATGCATCCTCATTTTATCCTGCTCATCCATTACCACCTCCTTCCATTCCTTGTGTAGGAGGTTATGCATGCAGTCCTCTACATGCGTACAGGTGTTCAACTCCTCTCTGTCCAACACAAACATCAATTGAACGCATTTCCCACCAATAATAAAGTGAGTACCTTCCACTCCAGCTTTTTCCCTATCAATTCGCAATTGAGGTGGGGGCGGGGGGGTTGCTGTAGGACAGTTTTGAGCACCCTCTGGTGGTGTTATTCTGGTCTAGGTAGTAAGTCTTCAAACTTTAGGTGAACATACACACACAAGCGATCAGAAAAAGTGGGAGCAGGGGGTGGTAGAAAATGGGAGTGGGGAGCGGTAGAGTGTGTTGTGGACAATTCAACTCCTTCAATAATAAATGAAGTAAATAAATAAAGAGACTACCTTACACCCTTTCTCTTCAGCATCTCAACAAAGTCTTTCCCACAGAGTCACAAGTGGAGGAGAGGGAGGAGAGGAGGGGATGTGGGGAAGGGAGGGGGTAATTGAGGAAGGGGAGGGGAAGGCTCGGAATTTTCCAGGAGGGGGACAAGTGGCTCAGAACTGAACAAGTGTCCCTTTTCCTAGCGGGATGAAGGGGGGAGGGGGAAGGGGAAGGGGACACGTAGGGATAGGGGGAACACTTAGTAGAACTATAGGTTAAGGGACCTCTAAGGCTAGGAGGGGTGGGGGTTACATGAGAAACCACTTAGCAAACGTTAGGTTAAGGTCATAAATCAATTATCTATCAAAGTTTAATTAATTTGCATATCAATCTGATATCAAAAGAGCACCTGGATCGGCTTCATTCCACTACTCTCCAGTTCACTCACTTTGATACCTTGACAAGCATTGCAGTGAACAAAGCTCCAAGCCCCAGGGAGATATCCACGTGAATGACGTGTATCAGCTGTTGTGTCTATTGTGCAAATGTGACTTAGTCTGGATGCTACCGTTGATCATAACACGAGGGTAATGCCAAAAGTAAGGTCTCCCATTTTTTATAAGTACTTAGACCTGTTTCTTTCTACAATGGTTTACATCAGTTTATAGCTTGAACTTTTAGATATTTTTCGACATAATCAACATTTCTGTCGATGCATTTTTGTAGACGCTGTGGCAGTTTTTGTAGTCCATGTCATACCAGCTCGCCACCATGCTGTTTAGAAAATTATGAACCTCTTCTTTCACCTCGTCGTAGGAACTGAATCGCTGGGACCACAATTAACGCTGACAGGTACTGTGAGACTCTGAAAAAACTCAAACGGACAATTTAGAACCGGGGAAGAGGAATGTTGAGCAAGGGGGTACACATTCCCCATGACAACACTTGCCGACGCATCGCTCGGCAAACCGTTGCTCTCCTGCAACAGTTTCAGTGGAACATAATCACCCCCCACCCTATAGTCCTGACTTGAGGCCAGTGACTATCACCTGTTCCCTAGGTTAAAAGAACATTTGGCCAGAAAACTATTCAACTCCGACGACGAAGTGAAAGAACAGCATGGCGGCGAGCTGGTATGACATGGGCATACAAAAACTGCCACAGCGTCTACAAAAATGCATCGACAGAAATGATGATTATGTCGAAAAATAGCTATATGTTCAAGCTGTATACTGATGGAAACCATTGTAGAAATAAACAGGTCTATATACTTATAAAAAATAGGAGACCTTATTTTTGGGATTACCCTCGTTCTATGTATCACTGCGAGTATTAATAATGATATGTGCAGTGTTGTGTAGATTCCTAGGTTCCTCACTTGATATTGGTTCTTGAAACGTTGTAAGTAGGTACTCGTGGTATAGTTGGCGCTTGTCTTCAAGTGTCTGCCAATTCAGGTTTCTCAGCGTATCTGTGACACTCTCCAGTGACACAATCCAACCTGTGACCATTCGTGCTGCCTTTCTTCATATGCGTCCAAGTCACATGTTGGACCTAATTTGTTTTTGTCCAACACACTTCAGAAATATTCTGGGATGGGTCACACAGTTGTTTTCTGAGCAATATATTTTGAAGACTTTTGCATTTTCCCAGTATCCCAGCAATGAACTGAACCTTCTTTACCTACAGCGAGCCATTTCATATCCCTACAAACTGTTACACTCCATTATCTGTGTGAGTTGACTAACTCAAACTGTGACCCACTGACATTGTTATCATAGTGAAGTGCCAGTTTTAGGTTCCTGAATAAAGTAAGCTGGCTGAGTTTGCACCACTTTGAAATATTTTCTAAATCTGAGTTCATATTTTAGCAGCTTTTTCAGATGGTAGAGGACAGTTTTGTACGTTGGGACACTTTTCAGACTTTTGCAGACGTCTTTGATAGTGTAGGTTTCAATGATTGAAGGCACACTTGAGAACACACCAGGCAAGCAGGAATGTTCTGTCTGTACTAGTGTTTTAGCTCCACACTCAAGAGGGCAGTGAGCTGGAGCACCATAATGTAGTAACCACTTTATCTTTCTATCACCAAAGACACATGTTCCAGTGTGGTGGGCAGGATCACCCACAGGAAGTTGAGAGATGCTTCGCCTGTGACGTGTTGTGGAACGACTGGCTCCATGAGGCGGTCATCAACAATTCTTACTGACACATTAATGCTGAACCGGTTCTGATGGTTTGCTGCCACTGTACTATGGCGATTCTCTGTAGCCCGCACACAAGTGGGTGTTGTGAGGGTTGATGATATTGCCCCTTGTAAAAGTAGCTTCATCTTAGAATAGGATGGGTGGCCTGTGCGATGAACCAGTGACAAAACCATCGCTGTGGAGACAAGTCGGTAGGTAATGAGGCCTGCTCGCATTGTAAGGGATTGGCAGGTAATCTGTTGGTGTTGATGCCGGGATCACAGTATAAGATCTTTGAACTGCACCTTCGAGTGAGTTCCAAGAATGACTGTGTACTAGCCTCTGTACCTGCCCCAATGCCTCCGAATTATGCTGTTGGCACTACACACGCTGGCAGATGACGTTCACGGGGCATTGCCATACCCACACCCTTCCAACGGATCGCCATATTGTGTACCGTGATCGTCGCTCCACACAACGTTTTTCCACTGTTCAATACTCCAGTGTTTACGCTCCTTACACCAAGCGAAGCGTCGTTTGTCATTTACCGGCGTGATGTGCGACTTATGAGCAGCCGCTCGACCATGAAATCCAAGTTTTTTCACCTCCTACCTAACTGTCATAGTACTTGCAATGGATCCTGATGCAGTTTGGAATTCCTGTTTGATGGTCTGGATAGATGTTTGCCTATTACACATTACGACCCTCTTCAACTATCGGCGGTCTCTGCCAGTCAAAAGACGAGATCGGCCTACACGCTTTTGTGCTGTACGTGTCCTTTCACGTTTCCGCTTCACCGTCACATCGGAAACTGTGGACCTAGGGATGTTTATGAGTGTGGAAATCTCGCGTACAGACGTAAGACACAAGTGATACCCTACCACCTGACCACGTTCGAAGCCCGTGAGTCCTGCTCAGCGCCTCATACTTCTCTCTCGCGATGTCTAGCGACTACTGATGTCGGTGACATGGAGTACCTGGCAGTAGGTGACAGCACAATGCACCTAATATGAAAAACGTTTGTTTCTGTGGGTGTCCTGATACTTTTGATCACATAGTGTATATTCCCGTACAGGTCAGACGTTGTACGTGAAAGCCGCTTGCCTGGTATCGCCAGATAATCACGATATTGCAGTGCCTGTGTTATTTTGATTAAGATGCTAAGTTCCTTTGGATTTACATGCATGTCCAAAGGAACTTTGTGTCGTAATCAGAATAACACGGGCACTGCAATATAGGAGTAACATATGGTCGTGGCCGTTATTCTGCATAACGTACTGCGTACCAAGCACATATCATTAAATTCGTAGGATGTGATGATGCAAACTGACAACGCACGAATGACTGAAGTATCAATAGTGTTATGCTGAGAAACCTGAAATGACAAAGAGCTATCGGAAATTATACTGTTCGACAGTTTTCTGAAAAAAGGTTTACACGGTCGAAAAGTTTCTTTACTGAGGCCCTGAATCACGCAATTAGTTCCGGGTGTAATCCGAATAATATTAACGGTCTTTTCGTCCTTTTCTTACATGCAGAGGTGTCATGTCATTATTTTCTGCAACAGGTAGCAAGACGTTTCGGTTGTAGTATTGAAAGTTTTCTCTCCCATTGTTCCTGATTTTACAATGTCGATTACAAGATTTTTGAAACTAAACAGTCATTTTTTAAATTTTTGTCCCTAATTTGCCTTGAGGTTCGTGAAGACAGATATAAAGCTGCAGAAACAGTAATCCCCTGATACTTGTCACTGTCATTCTTACATACAAATGTAACACAGCATTCATTGATTGCCCAGGCAGATGTCTTTTTTCGCACAAAATGACAATGTGCGGTTTTCGCTCAGTTCTTGCACGAAACCTGACTGATTGGCTTTATGCGCAGCATTTTATGGGACAACAAGAAGCTATGAACATGTCTATAGTACTAATACTAATAACATCTTCTCTACACGTTTACTGGAATTAAATTTCGTAATTTAGCGACTCCAATTTCTGTACAATTTTATGATCCTGTATAAGCAGGTCTGAGAAGCGTGGAAATCAGGAACTGTCACCTCATTTGCAATTCAGAGTGCCTAGCCTCGCGGACCTCCCTGGTAACAGTGCACTGAATCTTACGAGCAGTTCCAAATCTTTTGAACAGCCGTTCCTTCACACTTTTGCGAGTTTCATTTTGGCGCATATTTCATAATGCGGTTAAATCTTCTTCCATTTATACAAATCATGTTCAGATTTTACGAAATGAAACTGGTTATACACACTGCTTGTGTATAAGCGTTTTCTTCCTCCTTTGTTTAACCAAAAATTTTACAGCTTCTTCTTTTTCTCTGAAAGCTAATTCTCTCTATGTTTTCTTTGGGCTAATAAGGTATTGTGGTTTCGCTCTGGACTTTAATTAGCACATCAGTCATTGTCTGAAACAAGAAGGAAGAATGCAATTATCTCCTCTAAATTTAAGGAAGGACTGTAGAAATAATAAAGGTATAGGCGCTAGTTGTTCACTGGTTAGACCCTACGCGAGAGTGTGAAGAAAAAACACACACGCAGAAGTGAGAAACATTTTAAAGAATTGGAAGACGAGAATGGGTCATCAGGCAGCTTGTCATATGTGAATATTTTAATACATAAGCAATTAACAGCAAGAAAAGCGGCGAAGAGAACAGTCCATTTAACATTCCTAGAGCTATAAATGGCGTATGACAGTGAGACATAAACAAGCTGTGGCTGTCCATAAGGAACAACGGCGACTTAATACACTATACTAATGCAGTACAATCTTTTATTGCGGATGCACCATCTCAGTGAAAATAGGTAACGTGTTATCAGAGGAGTTGCAGATTAGCAAAGGATTTCGAGTGGGTTTTCCGTTGCCCCTTTGTTGTTTAAAATTTATTGGGAAGAAGCATTAGAGACATGAAGAAGTAAATGCAGCCCAAATGGAATGTCTGTAGGAGATGATAAACTGTTCTTTTTGATGATTGCTGAAGATAGTGACGACTCTGTCTACATGCCGGATTGCGGGTTCAAGAACATGACAAATGGGGATTGAAAATAAACACCAAAAAATTCTGAGTGTATAGTAGTGGGTTGTGAGGAAGAGCATGATTTAGATGCTGAGAATTTTAGTAAGAAATATCGTTCTCCTTTTAAATATCTAGGTGCAACTATATCTATTTAATAACACGGTCTTTTCGAATGAACAGTTTCATCTACATCCATGGATACTCTGCAAATCACATTTAAGTGCCTGGCAGAGGGTTCACCGAACCACCTCACAATAATTATCTATTATTCCAATCTCGTACAGTGCGCGGGGAAACGAACACCTATAGCTTTCCGTGCGAACACTGATTTTCCTTATTTTATTGTGATGATCGCTTCTCATTATGTAGCTCGGCGCCAGCAAAATATTTTCGCATTCGGAGGAGAAAGTTGGTGACTGGAATTTCGTGAGAAGATTCCGTCGCAACGAAAAACGCCTTTCTTTTAATGATGTACAGCCCAAATCCTGTATCGGTTCTGTTACACTCTCTCCCATATTTCGCGATAATACAAAACGTGCTGTCCTTCTTAGATCTTTTTCGATATACTCCGTCATTCCTATCTGGTAAGGACCCCACACCGCGCAGCAGTATTCTAAAAGAGGACGGACAAGCGTAGTGTAGGCAGTCTCCTTAGTAGATGTGTTACATTTTCTAAGTGTCCTGCCAATAAAACAGTCTTTGGTTACCCTTCCCCACAACATTTTCTGTGTGTTCCTTCCAGTTTAAGTTGTTCGTAATTGTAATACCTAGGTATTTAGTTGAATTTATGGCTTTTAGATTAGACTGATTTATCGTGTAACCGAAGTTTAACGAATTCCTCACTCATGTGGATGGCCTCACAATTTTCATTATTTAGAATCAACTACATATTTTCGCATCATTCAGATATCTTTTCTAAATCGTTTTGCAATTTGTTTTGATCTTCCGATGACTTTATTGCTCGATAAACGACAGCGTCATTTGCAAACAACCTAAGACGGCTGCTCAGATTGTCTTTTGTGGAAAACAACAATTTGTGGAACTTGGTCTATCGACACAGAGTATCATAGTTGTTCAGAATCGTATCCATCTGACGTGCTCTTCAATAACGGCGTCAATAATGTTTCAAAGCTGCTTTACGACGCAGATCTTGAAAGGCTGTTTATTATCCTGGCTGTTAAGAAGAACTTTAACCTTGATTGCGCTAGATTGCACTTCGGAGACGCCACACATTACTGAAAAATTAATAATTTAACCTTTTTCAGCCAAGAAGACAGTAAAGGGTGCAAAAAATGGCAGCTCGTTTTGTATTATCACGTAATAGGGGAGAGAGTGTGGTAGATATGATACGCGAATTGGGATGGAAGTCATTACAGCAAAGACGTTTTTCGTCGCGGTGAGATCTTTTTACGAAATTTCAGTCACCAACTTTCTCTTCCGAATGCGAAAATATTTTGTTGAGCGCAACCTACATAGGTAGGAATGATTATAAAAATAAAGTACGAGAAATCAGAGCTCGAACAGAAAGGTTTAGGTGTTCGTTTTTCCCGCGCGCTGTTAGGCAGTGGAATGGTAGAGAGATAGCATGAATGTGGTTCGATGAACCCTCTGCCAAGCACTCAAATGTGAATTGCAGAGTAGTCATGTAGATATAGATGTAGAATTAAGACCCACAGTACTACATTTTTTATTTTTGATGAAAATGTCAATTTCAATTTTCAAATTAAAAAATAACACCAAAGGACTGATTTATTTAAATCATTTAATACTAGGAAGGAAAGAGGACCTGGTAAGAGTAGGGAGCAGTAGTTACAATTAATTTTGCATCGGAAATTTTCGAGGCCACGCATTCGGGAGGACGATGGTTCAAACCCACGTCAGGCCGTCCAGATTTAGGTTCTCCGCGATTTCCCTGGATTGCTCCACGAAAATGTCGGGGTTTCCTTCCCCATCCTTGACTCAATCCGAGCTTGTGCTATGTCTCTAATGACCTCGATGTCGATGGGATGTTAAACCCAATCTTCCTTCCCTTCGTTTCTTCAGAACCTCAGGAGGACCCGATCCATTCCATGTAAACACAGCCCACGCCGTTATGGAGACACCACCAGCTTGCACAGTGCTTTCTTGACAACTTGGGTCCATGGCTTCGTGGGGTCTGCACCTCACTCGAACCCTACTATCAGCTCTCACCAACTGAAATCTGGACTCATCTGACCAGGCCACGGCTTTCCTGTCATCCAGGGTCCAACCGATACGTTCGTAGCACATCCCACATCGAGTTCTGCGGTTATTTCACGCAGTGTTGCTTGTGTGCTAGCATTTACAACTCTGAGCAAACCTCGCTTCTCTCGATCGTTAAGTGAAGGCCGCCAACCACTGCATTGTCCGTGGTGAGGGGTAACTTCTGAAATTTGGCACTCTCGGCATGCTCTTGACCTGGCCGTTGTGACCGAGCGGTTCTAGGCGCTTCAGTCCGGAACCGTGCTGCTGCTACGGTCGCAGTTTCGAATCCTGCCTCGGGAATGGATGTGTGTGATGTCCTTAGGTTTAAGTTGTTCTAAGTCTAGGGGACTGATGACCTCTGATGTTAAGTCCCATAGTGCCTAGAGCAATTTGAACCATGCTCTTGACAGTGTGGATCCAATATTCGTATTGGATTCGCTAAAGATTTCCGAACTGGAATGTCTCATGCGTCTAGCTGGAACTGCCATTGCGCGTTCAAAGTGTAGTACTTCCAATTGCGCGGCCACAATCAGGTAGGAAGCCTTTTCACATGAATAACCTAAGTGCAAATGACAGCTCCGACAGTACACTGTCCTTTTATAAATTGCGTATGCGATACTACCGCCATCTGTATAAGTGCATATCGCTATCCCACGACTTTTGTTACCTCAGTATAACCCCACATCACAGCTTGATAATGGTTTTCTTTTCGATATTGCCCGAAATTATTGTAACAGTTCATGTATAAGTAAGCTACCGGGCATATTTTGAGAAGATTGCAGCGCAGTGAAGAATGTAGTCGCTGGACAGTTTACATTTGGTGGCTTTTGGGTCATACATTGTTGGATACGAATATAGTTAACTTATAGAATTTTTTTTCAACGATAGAAGAAGAGCGACACCTCTTTTCATTCTCGGGAAAATACGTGAGATATGTTTGAGGTTGTCCAGAACGAGGTTGTCAACTACTCGCCACACGCAAGGCGATTGCTGCGTGCTATAGAGTGCTACGTGAGGTGCGGAGCCACAAATGATAAACTTACTGGAATGAAAAGATACGAGGAACTGACTGGTTGTTTGCCGGCCGAGGTGGGCGAGCGGTTCTAGGCGCTACAGTCTGGAACCGCGCGACCGCTACGGTCGCAGGTTCGAATCCTGCCTCGGGCATGGATGTGTGTTATGTCCTTAGGTTAGTTAGGTTTAAGTAGTTCTAAGTTCCAGGGGACTGATGACCTCAGATGTTAAGTCCCATAGTGCTGAGAGCCATTTTTTGACTGGTTGTTTTTTAAGTCCGCACTCCCAGATTTCAGGAATCTTTGTGACAGGCGAAAAGAGATCTAAAAGCAAAAATTCCTCTTACTTCTGAATGAGCAGCATCACGAAGCTGAGAAGAACTCTCCTCCCCCACAGGCCATGAAGGCCCAAAGGCACCGACCGGCCGCCGTGTCATCCTCAGCCCACAGACGTCACTGGGTGCGGATATGGAGGGGCACGTGGTCAGCACACCGCTCTCCCGGCCGTATGTCAGTTTACGAGACCGGAGCCGCTACTTCTCAATCAAGTGGCTCCTCAGTTTGCCTCACAAGGGCTGAGTGCACCTCGCTTGCCTGCAGACCGACTGGTCACCCATCCAAGTGCTAGCCCAGCCCGACAGCGCTTCACTTCGGTGATCTGACGGGCACCGGTGTTACCACTGCGGCAAGGACGTTGGCGAAGCTGAGAACAACACATCGGGATCTTCCTTAACATCAAGATCTTCCTCTACTTCTTTAGACATATTGCCTGCCCCTATGCAGAGTTCACTGCGCGCTGCTGCAGTATCGATGCTGACTGACCGTACTTCAGATCCAGCATGAATAATCTTCAAGTTAAATCATATACTACTTTGAGAAATTGAATAGTTCTAGAAATACACTCCTGGAAATTGAAATAAGAACACCGTGAATTCATTGTCCCAGGAAGGGGAAACTTTATTGACACATTCCTGGGGTCAGATACATCACATGATCACACTGACAGAACCACAGGCACATAGACACAGCAACAGAACATGCACAATGTCGGCACTAGTACAGTATATATCCACCTTTCGCAGCAATGCAGGCTGCTATTCTCCCATGGAGACGATCGTAGAGATGCTGGATGTAGTCCTGTGGAACGGCTTGCCATGCCATTTCCACCTGGCGCCTCAGTTAGACCAGCGTTCGCGCTGGACGTGCACACCGCGTGAGACGACGCTTCATCCAGTCCCAAACATGCTCAATGGGGGACAGATTCGGAGATCTTGCTGGCTAGGGTAGTTGACTTGCACCTTCTAGAGCACGTTGGGTGGCACGGGATACATGCGGACGTGCATTGTCCTGTTGGAACAGCAAGTTCCCTTGCCGGTCTAGGAATGGTAGAACGATGGGTTCGATGACGGTTTGGATGTACCGTGCACTATTCAGTGTTCCCTCGACGATCACCAGAGGTGTACGGCCAGTGTAGGAGATCGCTCCCCACACCATGATGCCGGGTGTTGGCCCTGTGTGTCTCGGTCGTATGCAGTCCTGATTGTGGCGCTCACCTGCACGGCGCCAAACACGCATACGACCACCATTGGCACCAAGGCAGAAGCGACTCTCATCGCTGAAGATGACACGTCTCCATTCGTCCCTACATTCACGCCTGTCGCGACCGCACTGGAGGCGGGCTGCACGATGTTGGGGCGTGAGCGGAAGACGGCCTAACGGTGTGTGGGACCGTAGCCCAGCTTCATGGAGACGGTTGCGAATGGTCCTCGCCGATACCCCAGGAGCAACAGTGTCCCTAATTTGCTGGGAAGTGGCGGTGCGGTCCCGTACGGCACTGAGTAGGATCCTACGGTCTTGGCGTGCATCCGTGCGTCGCTGCGGTCCGGTCCCAGGTCGACGGGCACGTGCACCTTCCGCCGACCACTGGCGACAACATCGATGTACTGTGGAGACTTCACGCACCATGTGTTGAGCAATTCGGCGGTACGTCCACCCGGCCTCCCGCATGCCCACTATACACCCTCGCTCAAAGTCCGTCAACTGCACATACGGTTCACGTCCACCCTGTCGCGGCACGCTACCAGTGTTAAAGACTGCGATGGAGCTCCGTATGCCACGGCAAACTGGCTGACACTGACGGCGGCGGTGCACAAATGCTGCGCAGCTAGCGCCATTCGACGGCCATCACCGCGGTTCCTGGTGTGTCCGCTGTGCCGTGCGTGTGATCATTGCTTCTACAGCCCTCTTTTTTTCATTTCTAGGAGTGTATTATCCTAGCTTTATTAATTTGTAGCCATTATTTATAGACGGTGTCATCACAGTAATGTGACCACGCCTATATTCGATGTCAACGTGCAATAACCACTCACGGACGAAAGGTGGTGTCACTAGCTGTGGAGTGTATATAAAGCATGCCGGGGGGAACGGGGCAAACGTTGCAGTCACTGTCGTAATGCAGAAATGGAGCGCCTTGTCTGAGTTCTAAAAGGGTTCGATGACTGACTTTCGGGCCAAGGGCGGAAGCACTTCCGAAGCGGCTAAGTTTGTAAACTATTCGCGTGCCGCCGTGGCTCAACTATACGATAACAGCGCTATCCAAAACCAGTGCTGAGGCAACCGTGTTGCACGAAGGGTCACAGATGACTAGGTTGAACGACGGCTGCGGGGATTTGTGAGGACTAATAGACGTGCAACTCCGCGCCTGGTTCTCTGGTTCGATTCCCGGCGGGGCCAGGGATTTTCTCTGCCTCGTGATGACTGGGTGCTGTGTGATGTCCTTAGGTTAGTTAGGTTTAAGTAGTTCTAAGGTCTAGGGGACTGATGACCATAGTGCTCAGAGCCATTTGAACCATTTAGACGTGCAACTGTTGAGCAAGTGAACCAAGGAGCTACCAACAGTATCTCCTCAATGAGCGTTCACGGAACGATGCTGCGTTATGACCTCCGTAAAGCCGTCGGCACACGGGCCGTGCTGTCGAACGTCAACGTTGAGCGTGCCAAGTTCAACGTGCTGCTGAACGCTCAGGAACGATGCGACTCGTGCACACGGTACGTGGGACCCAACGTGGTATACGCGATCGCAACGCGCTCCTGCGGCAGTTGAGGGATGTTTCTAGTTCGTAAATCACACAGTTTACTCAACGGGCGCCCGTCAAATTCCCACGTTAGCTCTATTAAAACGCACATCTCCTCCATCGTCCACGAAAAGGAAAGTTCCATGTCCAATCAATAAGGACACAGGCTTATAAAAGTTCCATTACAAACAGTGCGGTACAAATTTGGAATACTTCCCCACATAAGATAAACATTATTTCATCATTCCCACATTTTAGTAAAACACCAAGGTCAGTCTTACTTCATCACTGTTCCTACTCAGTTGCAGAATCTTTGCAACATGTGAATTACGAAGCGTAAAAGAAAAAGGAGCAAAATATCTTTATACAAGTAGCGCAAGCTGTCCTGCAGATTAAGCCAATTGAACAAAGTTACCCCTAAAAAAAAAAGGTGAACTTATATTTACATAATATCAAATATTATAGCATATACTTACATTAAACTAATAATAAAGTATCTGAACCTAATAAAAACACGAATGTTAGGAAAAGAAATTTGGAAGTGGCAAGACGCGAAACACCGGCCCAACAAATAGTCCCATACAGGACAGTGATTTTACTCATTACGCTTTTTTTTAAAAAATCTCATTTTGTTCGCTTTCGTTCGTTGCATCTACTGGAGGCGGACGTCGTAAGACATTCGTTTAAGTTCGTTGTTGAGCGATTAACTCAGTTTATTATTACAGAGGGCAACTAACCCTCTCACCGAACACGCTGAGCTGCCGTGCCGCCTGCTAAACCAACTGAATACGGATGGTTACTAAACATCTATTTTGCTTGTTGTTGAAAACCTTAATCGTAAATATGTTACTAATTGAAATTTAATTATAACAAGTTGTACCAAGAACAATGCCTTTTGGGTAGATCTTCAGTATGTTGCTGCCTTCAAATAGCCTACTCTCATAATACGCAAGTTACAATAATTCTTTTGCCACGAATGTGATGTTTCTGATTATTTTATTGGAACGAATCACACAGTTAACAACGGGTTTTCCAGTGATTCTCAATTTGCTGGTGCTCAGAAACGGCATATATACATTTAGGCTTGAAATGAATGCCAATATGGCGCCTCAAAACTCTGGGCTGAAGGGAGACGGCGTGCGTGTGACGTATGTGGCGTTGTGCCATCTCATTGGTCAATGCTCACACGCACACTCAGAATATCTGACATGCCAGATATTGCTCTGCACGTTCGAAAAGACTCCTGAACGTGCTATTCCACGCTATCACGCCAGAAACTCGGCACGCTCAACGCTCAACGTTCGGATGCACGGTCCATGTGCCGACTGCTTAACAGGCTCCTCGCACATGCACCCTGGCTGCCTGCTGTTCACGGGCGACGAAGGCTGGAATATGCACGCCAACACCGCAACTTGACGTGCACTGAGAAGAGACAGGTGGCTTTTTCACATTTTATACTCCATCAGACAGAAAGTCGTTGGCGTGCACAGCGTGAAACATCATGCAACAATATTTGGAAGGGTCGATTCTGGAGGAAGAAGCGTTATGGTCGGGGGAATGTTTTCGTGGCATTGCATGGGCAGTACAGTGATTCTGGAAGGTACAATGGATCAACACAAATATGCATCTGTCATTGGGGACCATGTTCACACCTCATGAAGTTTGCATTTTCCTCAGCCGTCTGCTAGCAGAACAATGAAACGTGTCACCAGGATGAGGTTATCATCTCCCCTGGCCACCTAGCTCCGCCGATTTAAACCCAATCGAGAATCTATGGGACCACCTCGATCAGGGTGTAAGCGTCGTGCATCCTCAACCGAAAAACCTAATGCAACTGGTCACGGAACTGGTGTTGAAGTGGCTGTGCATCCCTGTCAGTACCTACATCAGTGACTCTCTTCCTGTGCGTCCGCACTGCAAAAGGCTTTTGACAAGTGGTCGCTTTAATGTCACTAGACCTTTCTTATGCAGCGCATCGAATAAAGCACCACATTGAATAAAGTACCGTACTAAGTGGTCTTACAATTAATAAACTTTTCATGATGACGTTTTTAACGCCATTAACACCTTTCACCAACTTACCTTATTGTAATAAGTAGCTTTACAGCAGCAGAAATAGCAGGTAGAAAATACGAGTCCCGCTTTTTCAGAGTAGCTGATAGCAGTTGCTCCAGAAAGTGGAAACTGTCTGGACTCATTCTGCAGAATTCGTGCAGTTTGTGCTCGCGCTGAGAGACCTCACCAGAAATCACAGCCGAACTATGTTTCATATGTATAGCGTTGTAGAGGTGCACCCAATATTTCCTTTCCAGTTTTTTGAGATTTAGATAGTGATACGCTACAATAACGTCCTCTTCTGGAGAGCTCATGATAGCAGGTGAAACTGAAGCAGACACGTGATTCGATGTGTCTTGTTGCTACTTGCATCACGAGTCGCATCCCATACCGTACTGTCCCAGTGGGGTCAGGAGCGGGCACCGATAGTCGTCTCTATCCTCTATCGCAACGTATCGTGTCGCCTCAGTGAGTACCGCGCCTAACGCGTACTGAAGCTGTGCGTGAATGCAGAGGCGGTACGCAGACGCGCAACAGAAAAATAGCGAAATGCTGACGGCCTTGACCGCGGCTTGCGGAAGTCTGTCTGGACATTAACCAAGTTGCTACCTTTGCTAGGCACAACGTCGCGTCTCTGTCTCGCGCTTACTGAGAACTTTCCACGCTTTCATTCATCGTCCACACAGTTTAGTGCGTTGTTAAATTCTTACCGACGGATATCCCATGTTCTCTGCACTATGCTTCTTTCAGTTGTTATTGTAGGCGTCAGTCTCAAGGCCGGCTTGCTGCACCTCTCCTCACTGGTCTATCTGGCTGTACATCTCGTCATCTCTGCACGTAACTATTGCAGCCTACATGCAACTGAATCTGTGTACTGAAGTGAAGTCTTAATCCCCATCTACTACTTCCCTCCATTATCAAATTAACAATTCCTATTTCGTATCAACACATCGTTTTTTTGTTAAATTGTTTGGTAAAGCTCTTCCTCCTTACTGTCCCCCATCCTGTCTTCCTCTCTCCCCTCTCCAAATAGATCCAGTGTCTTTTCATTATTTACTTTATCTCCCCATCTAATCTTCAGCATTATTCTCCAATACCTCATTTCAAAAGCTAATTGCCCAAATTTCAAAATTTAATAATCAGCATTTAACTTCCATATAAGGCTACACTCCAATTACTTTCAGAAAAAACTTCCTAAGACATTTATATTTGATGTTTACATTTTTTTCCTTCTCACGAAAAACTTAGCTTATATTTTCAGTCTAAATATTATATCTTTACTTTCCATTTCGCCAGCACTACCTGATTTAATTCGACTATATTCTATTACTTTTATTTTACTTTTATTTATGTACATCTCATAATCTCTTTTCAAGACACCATCCATTTCGTTCAACAGATCTTCCGAGTGTTTGCCTGTCTGACGGATTTAATTCGACTACATTCTATTAACTTTATTTTACTTTTATTTATGTACATCTCATAACTTCTTTTCAAGACACCATCGATTTCGTTCAACAGATCTTCTAAGTGTTTTGTCCTCTGACGGAATTAATGTCACCTGCAAACCTCAAAGTTTCGATTTATTCTCCTTGAACTTAAGCTCTCTTTCCAAATTTTTTCTTCCTTTCCTTTAATGTTTGCAGACTGTACACACAGTGCTTTCGAATATAGACCTACTTTGCTAACCACTGCGCCACCACATTCGAAGCCTCCACGAAGCTTCCTAAACATGCTCTATAGGATATGGTTCGGGAAATCAACCGGACTAATAGATTAGATTAGATTAGTTTTTCGTTCCATAGATCCGTGCTGAGGAGATCCTTGTGGATGTGGAACATGTTGATTTTTTTTAAAAAAGCTGAAATAACAATACTAATAGCATGAATATATACAATACATCATTTTTTAAAGCTGAAACAACAATACTAATAGTATGAGTATATACAATACATCATTTGTTTCTATTAAAAAATTCGTCAGTGGAGTAGAAGGAGTTGGCCACTAGTAAGTCTTTCAGGCTCCTTTTAAACTGATCTTTATTTGTAACTAAATTTTTTATGTTTGCTGACAAATTATTGAAAATGAGTGTTCCTGAGTAGTGGACCCCTTTTTGAACTAAAGGAACTGCTTTTAAGTCCTTGTGCATATCATTTTTGTTCCTGGTATTGTATGTATGAACTTAGCTGATTGTTGGAAAAAGAGATATATTATTTAGGACAAATTTCATTAAGGAGTAAATATACTGAGAGGCAGTAGTTAGTATACCCAGTTCTTTGAAGAGGTTTCTACATGGCGTCTGTGAATTTACTCCACAAATAATACATATTACACGCTTTTACTCTGAAAACTATTGTTTGACTTGAAGAGTTACCCAAAAATATTATACCATATGACATTATGGAATGAAAGTACGAAAAAGTATGCAAGTTTTTTCACTTTTATGTCGCCTATGTCTGCTAACACTCGAATTGCAAGTACAGATTTGTTAAGGTGTTTCTGCAGCTCTGTGGTGTGCTCCTCCTAACTGAATTTATTATCAAGTTGTAATCGCAGGAATTTAAGACCGTCAACCTCTTCTATCTGCTCTTCTTCATAATTTATGCATATGCTGGGTGGAAACCTCTTACAGGTTCTGAATTGCATATAGTGAGTCTTTTCGAAGTTTAATGTCAGTGAGTTGGCTTTAAACCTTTTATTAATATCCATGCAAATATCATTAGCAGATTTTTCTAGAACTACACTCGACATACTATTTATTGCAATACTTGTGTCATCTGCAAATAAAACGAACTCTGCTTCTGGCAGTGTAAATGATGTGAGATCATTAATGTACACATTAAAAGCAATGGCCCTAATAGGGATCCTTGTGGGACACAACATGTAATTTCTTCCCATTCTGATGATGACTGATGACTTAATTCACTAGTCCCTTGCACTGACATCCTTTGTTTCCTGTTAGCGAGGTACTACTTGAACCATTTTGCAGCACTGCCTGTTACACCATAGAATTCTAATTTATTTAAAAGGATGTTGTGGTTCACACAATCAAATGCCTTTGACAAATCACAGAAAATACCTGCTGCTTGTAATTTGCAATTTGTTATTTAATGAATTAAGGACATTTTCACTGTAGGTGTAAATAGCCTTCTTGGTATCAGAACCCTTCAGAAATCCAAACTGTGTTCTTGATAATATGTTATTTGTGGTCAGATGGTTGAGAAGCTGCCTGTACATTACTTTTCTAAAATTTTTGAGAATGCTGGCAAAAGTGAAATCGGTCTGTAGTTTGATGGTATCTCTTTATCCCCTATCTTGAATAGAGGCTTAACATCTGCATATTTTAGCCAGTCAGGAAATGTCCCAGTTACAATTGACTGGCTACACAAGTAACTTAGAATTTTACGAAACTCACCAGAACATGCCTTAATTAACTTTGTTGATATTTCATCCTAACCACTAGAATGCTATGTTTTTAAAGATTTTATTATGGAAGTTATTGTTTTGGTGAAGTGAGTGACGTATTCATGTACCTGAAGCTATTTGTAAAGGCTAGTTTAAGATATTCAAGGGCATTATTTACTGATTCTGGCAATTGCGTTCTATCAGTAACGGGTATAAAGTACTTGTTAAATGGATTTGCCACACTATGCCCATCGGTTACTAATGTGTCATCTACCCTTAGTGCTATCTGCTCGAGTTCCTTTCTGGTTCTACCAGTCTCCTCCTTCGCTATATCCCATATTTTTTTATTTTGTTCACTGACATTGCTATCTTCTTCACGTAGTGCACTTGTTTAGATGTATGAATTACTTTTTTTAATATTTTGCAGTATTCCTTGTATTTAGCTAAATTATCAGCATTGGAACTATTCTTGGTCGACAGATAGTTTTTCCTTTTTGTCTTACAGGAAATCTTTAATCATTGTTTAATCCATGGTTTTATTATAGACTTCTGTTTAATTTGAGTAACTTTTAGAGGAAAACAGTTTTCAAACATGGTACTGACATTGTTAATGAATGTGTTATATTTTTCATTCATGTCATGAGCACTATAAACATCTTTCCAGTTCATATCTTTGAGCAGTTTTCTAAAACACTCAATTTTTGGTTGATTGATTACTCTCCTGTACTCAGATTTAGCAGTCTTGATAATGTGCTTCGAGTTTACATCTAAAACAAGGAGCTGCATGTCATGATCTGATAGTCCATTTATTACAGGTTTTATGATATGATTTTGTTCCTTTGATTTGTCTATAAAAATGAGGATTTACTGATCCTAGTTGAAAAGTTTACAGTGTGAGTTAGATTGAAAGACAACATTACTAACTGCAGTTAATGTTTACTGGAAGATTGGATTAAAAATCTGTATTAAAGTCACCAGCAATCAAAATTTCTTTGTTTCTTCCTGTTAAATAAGCCAAAATAGCTTCTAGATGATTTATGAATAGATTACAATTTCCTGGAGGTGCTCAGTAAATAGTTACTATTATATAGGATCAGTTATGGAACTCTACTTCAGTTGCACATGCTTCTAGATGCTGCTCTAAACAGAATTTATTAATGTCAATGTTCTTGAATTGACGGCAGTTTTTAATAAATGTGGCAACTCCTCCTCCGTCCATATCTACTCTGCAGAAGTAGGAAGCTAGCTTAAATCCTGAAATGTCTAACATATCTATACTAGTGTTCAGAGAGACAGATTATGACAATTTGGGTAGATGAATTCATTTCATCAATACAAATGAGTAGTTCATCAACCTTATTTCGGAGTCCCGAGATGTTCTGGTGTAATAGAGATAACTGATACTGCATACTAATGGGATTATAATTGCTTTAGCGAAGATGAACTGGCAGTTTGATTACTTTCTGCTAAACATTGTGTTAAATGGAGGCCGTATGCTAAAATCTCACTCCTGTTCATCTGTTTTCTCAAACTGAGTGTGTCTGCCAATCTCTCTTAAAACTCGTTTTCTTTCCCCCTTCCCTATCCTTTCAGATGTGATTTTGGCGCATGACGGGACTTAACAGACTTTGAACGCGAAATGTAGTTGTAGGTAGACGCATGGGATATTCAATTTCGGAAATAGATAGAGAATTCGGTATTCCGAGATCCACAGTGCCGAGACCGTGCCGAGATTACCCTATTTCAGCCATTACGTCTCACCACTGACAACCAACTGACCGATAGCTTTCACTTAACGACCGAGAGCAAAATATGTTTAAATGTGTGTGAAATCTTATGGGACTTAACTGCTAAGGTCATCAGTCCCTAAGCTTGCACACTACTTAACCTAAATTATCCTAAGGACAAACACAAACAGCCATGCCCGAGGAAGGACTCGAACCTCCGCCGGGACCAGCCCCACAGTCCACGACTGCACCGCCTTAGACCGCTTTTTTTTTTTTTCGTTGAATCTGATCGGGGCGGACGTCGTAAGACACCCTTTTAAGCTCGTTGTTGATCTATTAACTCAGTTTTTTTATTACAGAGGGCAGCTAACCCTCTGACCGAACACGCTGAGCTACCGCGCCGGCTATGATTTAAACAGCGGCGGGATTCGAACCCGGGACCGAAGACGTTTTCATCGTGAATCAAAGACGCTACCCCAAGACCACAGGTGCAAGATACCGCTGGGCTAATCACGCGCGGCCGACCGAGAGCAGCGGCGTTTGAGTCGAGTTTTCAGTGCTAGCAGACAAGCAACACTGCGCGAAACAACCGTAGAAATCAATGTGGGACGTACGACGAACGTATCCGTTACGACAGTGCGGTGAAATGTGGCGTTAATGGGCTATGGCAGCAGACAACTGACGCGAGTGCCTTTGCTAACAGCAGGACATCGCCAGCAGCGCCTCTCCTGGCGATTGAGACCATATCGGTTGGACTATAGAGGACTGGAAAGCCATGGTCTGGCCAGATGAGCCAGACACAATGACTAAAATATGGTTTACTGGGCACACTCTTGACACTGTGCGCCTCGGAATACTGAATTTCCTAACGATTTCCGAAATGGAATATCCCATGCGTCTAGCAAGGTACAAAAGGGCATTGCAATGACGTAGCTGTCATTCGTACCCAGGTGATTCATGTGGAAAAGTTCCCGATGTGATTATGGCCACACGAAGGGAATTAACAGACTCTGGACGTACCATTACGTTCAAAGTCTGTTGATTCTCTTCGTGTGGCCATACACCGGGAACCTTCCCACATGAATCACCAGAGTACAAATGACAGATACGCCAATGCACTGCCCTTTTGTACCTTGTGTATGCGGCACTACCACCATCTGTATTTGTTCAAGTCGCTATCGCATGACTTTTGTCTCCTCAGTGTATAGGTGATAGGCGTTAAAACTGTTCGGTGTGTATGAGCGAATTGTCAATAACTAAAATTCTCCAACGTTTCATCCACTGTTCCAAATGGCCTTCCTCGGGGTGTTTTGCTGATCCTGAAGAAGGCAATCTGCAACAGTGGTCGAAACGTCGGGGAATTTTACATATTGACAATGGCGCTCACATAACCTGAAGAATTGTACTGACAATGGCAACGGCCGCAGGAGCCTAGGCTTGCTTGTATGTAGGAAAAGTCATGCTGGGATTAAAAGAACCAAACGTAGTGATGGATATTCTAGCATTGTTGTCCATTTTCACAGGGCTTTTGTTCGTCGTGAGTTGTAGTTAGGAACTAAACTGGTTGTATTTAAAGAGAATCTTTCGTCAGTTAGCTATTAATTAGTTGGCTGGCAGTCAAGTTTGCATTACCTTCCATCTCGGAACATAGTTCAGGAAAAATCATTATGTTAAAGGGTCGGACCTCTAAAGAGTGAATTTTTAGCCAACAGTAACAAAACCGCATCCAGCATACAAGGGAATCGAGGCCGAATCAGCGCCTCTGAAGCATCCGCGCAGTTAGCACAAACCCAAGGTCCGAGTTAGACATACCCACTTTCCATCACTGGCACACACAGCTAATGAACATAACCTATCAGCTGATGTATAAGTAACTGTCTAATGCACCTGATGATGGCAACATGCTGCCGAAATGCATTGTGCTGCCGGCCGATGTGGCCGAGCGGTTCTAGGCGCTACAACCTGGAACCGCGTGACCAATACGTCGCACGTTCGAATCCTGCCTCGGGCATGGATGTGTGTGATGTCCTTAGGTTAGTTAGGTTTAAGTAGTTCGAAGTTCTAGGAGACTGATGACCTTAGAAGTTAAGTCCCATAGTGCTCAGAGCCATTTCAACCATTTTGTATTGTGCTAACAAAATGTAAGTAAAAAGTGACTGCAGCAGTATAAATTATTCCACATAATCTTATAATAGAGTCACAGACCTCAAACAACATCCATATAACATGGATAAATTTAAAAGATCACAGATTAACCAAGGTTCTCAGCCAATTCCCGTGGAATCTATTACTCCCATACTAGAGTACTCTCTCCCCAAGCGTTTCTCGAGCTGCTCCCGATGCCTCAGCTCTATCAAATTGATGTGCCCGACGTCACACGCATATGTATATTTCCAGAGTCAGAAATAAAGACCGCATGAAAACATCAGATGGTAATGGTGGTGTGAGTTCTGGGAAGAATGTGCAAGAACAAACTCAACTACTAAATTTGAAGTGATAATGTCAGAGTCGTATGCGCAGGGTAGCCGCAAATGTTTACCTTCTAACAATACAATGTAACTCTTTATTGGATTCAATAAATGGAACACGCATTTTACCACAAATGCCCCTACTCATTCAGTTTTAAATTCATATAAACATTTAATACAGGTAAGACACTTCTACATTTCAGTCATTTCCACATGTGCACCCTGTATAAAAGGCAAAATATCTAGTTGATATTCAATCTCTTGCCGCACATCCTGTAATATCTTTGGTGTGGTTGCGCCAATAGCATCACTGGTGCGTAGTTGCATTGTCACAATATCAGGAACTGCTGTTTTGTACACAGTAGCTTTCACATATCCCCAAAGAAATAAATCTTAGGGGATAACGTCATGTGATCTTGGAGGCTATGGAACTGGGCCGCCTCCGGAAATCCTTGGGAAGGTTGTATTAAGAAAAACGCGGACTTCTAGAGCCCAATGAGGTGGAGCGCCATCTTGCTGCAAGATGATAGTGTGTTGCATATCCTGTAGCTGGGGAACGGCATAATTCACCGTGCCTAGGTAAACAAATCGACTTACATTGCTTTCAAGGAAGAAAAATGGGCCAATCACTCGATCACACAGTAACCCACACCGCACATTAACCTTTACACTGTCCTGGACGTGTTCTCGCACGAAATCAGGTTTTTCTGATCCTCAGATGCGGACATTATGGCTGTTAACTGACCCCCAAACATGAAATGTGATCTCATCGGAAAAACACAAACGCTTCAAAAAATCAATGTCCTCATCCAAACGGTTCCTACAATATTTAGCCACTTAAGGTACTTAGACACAATATTTTAATCCTAAAAACTGTGTAAAATTACTAATCAGTATCACATATAAATTATATACTTCGTACTAAAATTTAAGATTTCGTTTGACTAGATCGTTAGAGTAAGTGTGCATACATGCCAAACAGTATTCACTAAGCTCTTCTAACACACGCCGCGTAGCTCACATTCTTCACAAAATTGAGACTGCAGTCCCTATACGAGAAATTATTAACGCGATGTTCCTTTATACCTCCTTTTGCTTGACCTGCTGGAGGACCATAAAGTGCAGGGTCGGCAAGACAGAGATGGGGCGAGGAAAGGGTACGTAAAACCTGCTTTTCTTTTCAACACCCCGTTCTTTTTCTTAAGGCATTAGACAAGTTAAACCAAATGCGGTAGGACTTTAGGGGATATTGTGAAAATATATATTTCTATAACGCTCTACTTCTATGAAACTTGTTATTTGCAAATATTTAATTAAACGAGAAATGTTATAGCATTTTGTTTCCCGATTAAAAACCGGGACAATTATGTGTCCCGAATGATTTTCTCGGGACACCAAAACATTTATGTGAAAACCGTGACGTCTGGTCAGCCTATGCAAGGATTGGAATGTGTACGATTTCAGGGCCATTGCAAACAAAGTGATTCAAAAGAAGCTGTAATTGAAAATATCTGAAGTCAGAGTTTTTGTTAAAAAAGAAAAAAGAAAACAAACAAACCAAGGTACTGCCACCCGCAGAGTCATAAAAACATAATTTTCCCTCTCCAATCATTGCTGAAGTGAAGAAAACTAACAATGGTAGTTTCAGGAACATTGATCAGTCAGCAGTAATAAAACCAAGAAAAGCGTAAAAAAACCGACGATGCAAAGAAACTAAAGAGATTTTTTGATACTTCATCAGAAGAAACCCGTGAGTTCTATGGGAGGCTCTAGAGTGTTGCGATGGCCATGAGAATGAAAATAATGTACAGTAGCTTGATGAACCAAGTTATTATATTCTTATTTGTTCAGTAGGTTAAAATAAACTAGAACATTACTGTCATGAAATAACTAATCTATAGATGTTTAGTTTTTGAAAATTCATGATTCTTACATATTTTTTATCTGCATCTGAAAGCTCATGGAATTGTTTTTCCACCGTCGTACTATGTATCTAGAGTTTCTTTGAGAAATATTATTTTGTAAGACTTCAGCAATGTATACTATTCAAGTAATTCAATAAAACGTGTTTCTTGAAAACTTCATTTTTTGTAGATGTTGACTTTCGTGAAAACGGTCCTCAGTTCTTCAGTCAGCTTTCTTGGCGCAGCATTTCACTATTGATAGAGGCACACACGTCCAAGATGTGTGTCAACCAACCGATCGTAAGAAAAACAGAAAATCTCAATTCTACATGCAGTTCAGTTCCGTTATTTATTGTCAAATCTACCAGATAAACAAGTAATTGAATTTGCCTATTCGATAGCTATAGCCTTCCTCTAGTGTTCGTGACTTCATTATTAGGGAATTTTTTTATTTCTGAAATTAATTTTACTTGCCCGAGTTCAGTTTCTGTCAACAAATGACTGGCGAAAATATGATTATCTCTTTAATTTTATAGTTCACTTGTAGCTTCTGTATCACCAAAGTAAAGGCAGTAAAAAGTTTTAAGTACTTCGAAACTTGGTTTCTATGTACAATCCAATTTTTAATATTAAATTTCAGTCACAGTTTTATTATAATCTACGGAATCGGTTTTCTCCGAGTAAATCAATCGAATAGAACAAAAACGTGAGATTTTAACATAAAACATACCTTGTAAAATGCAGGCTAGTTACTTAAACATTAACTATCATTCGATATTCATTATTTTTCTGTAATTTTCAGCATTTGTACATCTCAGCCTTGTACGAGTCAGGGCTTTTACGAATTCTCCATCCCCTATTAGTTATATGTTTGCCTATGTCGCCGTTGTAAAGTCAGACAAATTTGGAAACGTCGAGCTGTAATGGAACGAAGCTGCAGTTGAGCACTCCATACGGACATCACTTCCGCCTCTTATTCTTACGTAAGTACTTTCCCGTGACCGACCAAGACCGGTTCTCGTAACTAGACGGAGCCATTTTGCGACGACGACATGTTTTTCTTGCTGCTCGAAACCAGTATATAACGGTTTTTTGTTTTGTTTTGCTTGCTCTGTCTGAGTATTTCAGGGTTCTTGAGTAAAATGTGTGTCAAAAGGCAACGCAGCTAAATTTAACAATAGAAACGAATTACCTAAAAAAAGAGAAGCTTAACTGCAAATTCGAGCGTCAACTTGTATTAAAACTCTAAAATTCCAAAGACAGCAACAAGCAGTGTCGGAAAATGATGCCAAACGTGATGCCGCGGTGGTAAGGCACTGAACTCCCATTCCGAAGGACAGCAGTTCAAATCCCCTCCTGGCCATCCAGATTTATGTTTTTCATAGCTTCTCTTAATTTCTTAATGTAAATTCGGGGACAGTTCCTCTCAAAAGAACAAGGCCCATTCCTTTCCCCATCCCTCCTTAAAACTGAATTTTTCCTTCATCTCTAATGACTTTGTCGTCATCGGGACTTTACATCCCTGATATTCCTTCCCTGAAAACTTAGATTCGACAGCCACAATGGCCTCTTGTGTTACACAGTCGAGCAACAGTTATGTCTGCTCAAAATAAAGGTGAAATTCCTCTGATGGAATTCCATCTTGCTGGAAAGAGAAAACGACGCACCACGAAGCAATTATCCAACTGGGAGGGATATCGGTAGATGTGGCATGCATGTACAGACAAATAAATGACTACAATTTAGGAAAAAACGGATGATTTATTCAAGAGCAAGAGCTTCACAAACTGAGCAAGTCAGTAACACGTTGGTACATCGCTGGTTCTTATGGAAGCCGGCCATTGGGGGCTGAGCGGTTCTAGGCGCTTCAGTCCGGAACCGCGCGGCCGCTGGGTCGCAGGTTCTAATCTTGCCTCGGGCATGGATGTGTGTGATATCCTTAGGTTAGTTATGTTTAAGTAGTTCTAAGTCTAGGGGACTGATGACTTCCGATGTTAAGTCCCTTAGCGCTTAGAGCCATTTGCACCCTCATCCTTATGCAAGCACTTATTCTGCTTGACATTGATTGATAGAGTTATTGGATGTCCTAATGACGGATATCGTGCCAAATACTGTCCAATTGGCTCGTTAGATTGCTAAAATCTCGAGCTGGTTGGAGGACCCTGCTCATGATACACCAACGTTCTCAATTGGGGAGAATTCCGGAGACCTCACTGGCCAAGGTAGGGTTTGGCCAGCACGAAAAAAAGCAGTAGAAACTCTCGCCACGTGCGACCGGGCATTATCTTTTTCAAATGTAAGCCCAGGATGGCTTACCAAGAAGTGCAGTATCTCCCAAATGCCGCTGTGCTGTAAGGGTGCGTTGGATGACGAAGAAGGAGGTCCTGATATCAAAAGTTACCAAACCATCACTCCTGGTTGTTGGAGCATAAGGCGGGTGACAGTCAAGTTGATATCACACTGCTTTATGTGGCGTCTCCAGACATTCCTTCACTTATCGTCGGGTCCTGAAATGTGATTGAGTGGCGTACAAACGTCTTCAGTGATGAGCTCCACTTTGAAATGAGCCCTGATGTCCAGTGAAGACGTGTCTGGAGAAACCCTGGACAACAGTTGGATATCAACCTGACTGTCACCCACAGCATCCTTATGGCATGACAGTACGGTTTTTTATGCCCCATTTTGTTGTCCATCATGGCATGTCATCCTAGGCTTACATTTCACCAAGCTAATGTCCTTCCTCACAAGGTGAGAGTTTCTGCTCTTGTTTTCATGCTTGGCAAACCCTTGGTTAGCAAGGTCGCCGGATCTATCCCCCATTGAGGATGTTTGGAGTATTACGGACAGGGTCCTCCAACCAGCCCAGGGTTTTGACGATCTAACGCGCCAGTTGGACAGAATTTGGCACGATATCCCTCAAGAGGACATAGAGTAACTCTATCAATCAGTGCCAAACCGAAGAACTGCCTGCATAAGGACCACTGGTAGGCCAATGCTTTATTGACTTGCTCAATCTGTGAAGCTCTTTCTATTGAATAAGTCATCCAATTTGGTTGAAATTGTAATCATTTGTTTGCTGTAGATGTACTTTACCTTTACCAATTTCCATCCCATTCGGATAATCCCATCGTGGTGCGTTGTTCTTTCTTTTTCTTAAAGTATACATTGCTGACCAATAAAATTTCAACACTAGGGAGCAAAACAAGGAAATTTTAGTTACTGGGCGTAAGAGCATAGTAAGAAGAACAGGTTATTAAAGTTGAAGGCTATTGGAGTATGAGGCAATGGCCTTGCCACAGTGGATACACGGGTTCGCGTCAGATCGCCGACGTTAAGCGCTGTCGGGCGAGGCCGGCACTTGGATGGGTGACCATCCAAGCCGCCATGCGATGTTGCCATTTTTCCAGGTGCACTCAGCCTTGTGATGCCAATTGAGGAGCTACTCGACCGAATAGTAGCGGCTCCTGTCAAAGAAAACTTATCATAACGACCGGGAGAACAGTGTGCAGACCACACGCCACTCCTATTTGCATCCTCAGCTAAGGATGACACGGCGGTCGGATGGTCCCCGTGGGCCACATGTGGCCTGATGACGGAGTGATTATTGGGGTACACCGGTTGGGTCACGACTGCAACGGGAAAATGCATTTTGTTGAAGGATAACGTCACAGAGAGGGTGAAGGTAGGGCACAGCTACTGGACACATTAGAAATGTAACGCCTGCTATCCACAATAATGGCTATGTACCCAATGGCACCCTTCACAATCATTGAAGATGCTGGATCCGTACAACGATGTCGAATGCACTCTGGTAATGTTTGTTCCCTTGGAGCCTCCACACACGGTTTCGTCCACCATGACGCTGTATGCAGAACCGTCGTCTGAAAAGACTACGTGCTGCCACTCCTGTGTCGAGCGCTGCCATTGGACGAACCACTGTTGGCATGCTTCTCTCACCCGCCACGTCAAGGGAAGCCAGAATGGTGGTCACCATGCTGACAATGTATGCTGCTCCAGACGTCCCAGCACTGTTCATATGGATACTTGTCCCTTTGCAAATAAGCGCGTTATCTGACTAAAAGTGTGTGATGTGGCTGTCGATCCTGGGCGGCCAAGTGAACAATATGTCTGACCACTTACGCACTGTCTGCCTGCTCATGCGCTAGTCACTTGGGGCCATTGAGATTCTGTATGGCGTTGAGTACAGCCCTGCCGAACGCTTCAGTAACGTCATGTATGACTTCATACACAAGAGGAAGGAGAGATAGACTACAGAATGGTACGACAACTGTCGTTGGTGTGGTATCTGTCGTTGTAAGTGCCGGAAGTAAGAAAGCTAGACAGGAACAGAAATCGACATTGAAGATCTCTGAAACTGTAGACAAAATTCTTATACATATTGCGCCAAGTCCCCGCAAGCAGGTAAGGAGATTATGGCAGCAGGTTGGTGTATCTCGTACATTGTGTCATCGTGTACTAAAAGATGTGAAATTAAAAGCCTATCGTATGAGTGAGGCGCAAGAGCTAAAATTTGAGGATCAGCAAACAAGAGTTCATTATTATAATTGGCTCTTAACGTCAACTGCTAATGGTCACTTGGACTCCTTACATTACTTCATGCCACATGAGGCCTGGTTTCATTTCTGATGTTATGCAAACTCCCATAATTGCGGATACTGGTCGCAGGACAACCCGCACATTCTGCTTGAAGGACCTCTGCATTCCTAGAAGATATGTATTTGGTGAGCTGTGTCCGACATGTGCATCATTGCATGCAAAGAACCTACATGCAGTATTCCAAGAAGATGTAGCAACTGCACACACATCCAACCAAAGTATGGCCCACCGGGGATGTTAATAGGGGCTTAAATAAGTCATCAGTAAATCGCTCGTGGGAAAACTGTAGGGAATTATTGCAGTGGATACATAGATAAAATAATGCGTGAAACATGACGCTGGTTGTAATAGACGTATATGAAAGGATTAGTACAAGGTAGGAGAGATAGAAGATGCCTTTAAGCTACTTGAAATACAGTTGGTCAGGAGAAATTAGAAAAATTAAAAGAATGGAAGGAAAATAAATTTGAGCTTCCTGCACGTGACTCGAACCACTAACCTTTCTGCAGGTACGAATGCTTTTAAAACTTTTTACCTTGGTCACCATTTTCAGAGATTCTAAATATCTGATACATGTTATGCTGTTTATAACATAAATTGTGAATCAATATTCAAGCAAATAAGAGATTGAAATTTCTGATATGTACGCCTTCCAGCGATATTGAACCTACACGCAAGTCGAAATACGGATTACGACTCCAATCGCGTCTTGAAGTATTTATCACCATCATCATCATTGAAGACTGATTATGCCTTTCAGCGTTCAGTCTGGAGCATAGCCCCTTATAAAATTCCTCCATGATCCCCTATTCAGTGCTAACTTTGGTGCCTCTTCTGATGTTAAACCTATTACTTCAAAATCATTCTTAACCGAATCCGGGTACCTTCTCCTTGGTCTGCCCCGACTCCTCCTACCATCTATTGCTGAACCCATGAGTCTCTTGGGTAACATTGCTTCTCCCATGCGTGTAACATGGCCCCACCATCCAAGCCTGTTCATCCTGACTGCTACATCTATAGAGTTCATTCCCAGTTTTTCTTTGTTTTCCTCATTGTGGACACCCTCCTGCCATTGTTCCCATCTACTAGTACCTGCAATCATCCTAGCTACTTTCATATCCGTAACCTCAACCTTGTTGATAAGGTAACCTGAATCTACCCAGCTTTCGCTCCCATACAACAAAGTTGGTCGAAAGATTGAACAATGCACAGATAACTTAGTCTTGGTACTGACATCGTTCTTGCAGAAAAGAGTAGATCGTAGCTGAGCGCTCACTGCATTAGCTTTGCTACATCTCGCTTCCAGTTCTTTCACTATGTTGCCATCCTGTGAGAATATGTATCCTAAGTACCTGAAACTGTCCACCTGTTCTAACTTTGTTCCTCCTATTTAGCACTCAATCCGTTTATATTTCTTTCCCACTGATATTACTTTCGTTTTGGAGATGCTAATCTTCATATCATAGTCCTTACATTTCTGATCTAACTCTGAAATATTACTCTGCAAACTTTCAATCGAATCTGCCATCACAACTAAGTCATCCGCATATGCGAGACTGCTTATTTTGTGTTCACATATCTTGATCTCACCCACCCAGTCTATTGTTTTCAACATATGATCCATAAATAATATGAACAACAGTGGAGACAGGTTGCAGCCTTGTCTTACCCCTGAAACTACTCTGAACCATGAACTCAATTTACCGTCAACTCTAACTGCTGCCTGACTATTCATGTAAAGACCTTTAACTGCTTACAAAAGTTTGCCTCCTATTCCATAATCTCGTAGAACAGACAATAACTTTCTCCTAGGAACCCGGTCATATGCCTTTTCTAGATCTCTAAAGCACAGATACAGTTCCCTGTTCCACTCATAACGCTTCTCCATTATTTGCCGTAAGCTAAAGATCTGGTCCTGACAACCTCTTAGAGGCCTAAACCCACCCTGATTTTCATCCAATTGGTCCTCAACTAACCCTCGCACTTTCGTTTCAACAATACCTGAGAAGATTTTACCCACAACGCTGATTAAAGAGATACCTCTGTAGTTGTTACAATCTTTTCTGTTTTCATGTTTAAAGATTGGTGTGATTACTGCTTTTGTCCAGTCTGATGGAACCTGTCCCGACTCCCAGGCCATTTCAATTATCCTGTGTGGCCATTTAAGACCTGACGTTCCACTGTATTTGATGAGTTCCGACTTAATTTCATCCACCCCAGCTGCTTTATTGCACTGCAATGTATTGACAATTTTCCCCACTTCCTCAAATGTGATCCCATTTCCATCATCATTCCTATCACATTATACCTCGAAATCTGAAACATTGCTGATCGTATTTTCACCTACATTGAGCAACTCTTCAAAATATTCCCTCCATCTGCCCAAGGCATCCACAGGATTCACCAGCACTTTTCCTGACCTGTCCAAAATACTTGTCATTTCCTTCTTACCTCCGTTTCGAAGACTGCTAATTACACTCCAGAATGGTTTTCCAGCAGCTTGATCCAATGTCTCCAGCCTGTTTCCAAAGTCTTCCCAAGATTTCTTCTTGGATGCTGCAATTATCTGTTTGGTTTTGTTTCTTTCTTCAACATAACTTTCTCTGTCTACCTGAGTTCTAGTATGTAGCCATTTTTGTTACGCCTTCTTTTTCCTTTTACAGGCTGCCTTGACTGTGTCATTCCACCAAGCTGTTTGCTTCATCCTACTTTTACACACTACTGTTCCAAGACATTCTTTAGCCACTTCTAGTACTGTGTTCCTGTACCTTGTCCATTCCTTTTCCAATGACTGTAATTGACTACATTCAACTAACTGGTACCTTTCTGAGATCGCTGTTATGTACTTGTGCCTGATTTCCTTACCCTGAAGTTTCTCCACTCTTATCCTCCTACATATGGACCTGACCTCCTGCACTTTCGGCCTCACAATCCCAATTTCACTGCAGATTAAATAATGATCAGTGTCATCAAAGAATCCCCTGAATACACGTGTGTCCCTTACAGTCTTCCTGAATTCCTGATCTGTTATTATATAGCCAATGACAGATCTGGTTCCCCTGCCTTCCCAAGTATACCGGTAATCGTTCTTATGTTTAAAAAAGGGGTTTGTGATTACTAAGTCCATACTGGCACAGAAATCCAAGAGTTGTTTCCCGTTCCTGTTGGCCTCCATATCCTCTCCAAATTTACCCATAACCTTTTCATACCCTTCTGTTCGATTTCCTATCCTGGCATTAAAATCACCCATGAGCAGAACACTGTCCTTGTCCTTTACTCTAACAACTACATCACTGAGTGCCTCATAAAAACTATCCATCTTATCTTGATCTGTCTCTTCAAAATACGGATATACTGACACAATCCTAATTTTATTGCTAGACACTGTGAAATCTATCTACATCAGTCGTTCGTTTACATACCTTACTGCAACTACGCTGGGTTCCATTCCTTTCCTGATGGAAAGCCCTACAACTCATTGTGCTATTCCTGCTTTGACTCCTGACAGGTAGACCTTGTATTCTCCCACTTCATCTTCTGTCTCACCCCTTACCCGAGTGTCACTAACAGCTAAAACGTCCAGCCCCATCTTACTTGCAGCCTCTGCCAACTCTACCTTCTTCCCAGAGTAGCCCCCATTGATATTAATAGCTTCCCATCTCATTACCATTTGTTTACCATGTCGTATCTTAGGAGTCCCTGGTTTGTCAGTTAGAGGTGGGACTTCGTCGCCTCCAAAGATCCGAGGCATTTGGCTCTGATTGTTGCCAGCATCATATTTAAAGTACCGGGGAAGCAGGTGGCTAGCCTTACTTGCCCCGAGTTCCATTGAGTTTTACCCCTAACGGTTGAGGGACTAACCGGTGGATTTGGTAGTCTTTGCCGTATGAGCACAAAGGTGACCACGACTCAGAATCTGTCCGAGATGCCCAGCCTTATTCCAAAGAAACTGGTTTCCCGACTGTCGGGAACACTTACTTGGCCACTCATACGTTGCCCGTGGTTCATGAACTAGGACATGACTGCAGGAACCGACACCATGAACCACATGAAGTATTTATACGGTGCAATAACAATGCACTTTAGCAAGTTTTTGATTCCACGGATTTGCATACGACAACGATATTATGAGTGGCAGACCTGGAACTGTTATCAAAATATAAACGATTTAGTGCCTGTGAGCGTTACTGTTCGGAGCCACTACAAACACAGTACTGCTTAACACCGACTGCAAGCAGGATGTTGCGCAACGCGAGAGTTCTGCAGTTAGTAACTTGAGAAGATTGGCAGGGGCGGCAAATTAAAGCAACGCGAAACACTCGTTATGCTAGTTACGAGTCACAGCGTCTCTAAGGTCAGCAGTTTTCAATTTTTCACTCCGTCTACAAACGGAAACCGACTTATGAACAGGCTAAATGTTTTGCTGAGTAATCGACGAACGGAAATCAGTTAGATAACACGAATTTATGAAGTTCCTCACGACGATAGAGTATTTGGAATCGAGTGCGGATTATAATGTCCAGGTTAATGAAACACCTTCTTTTTAAAGGTTACTTGAGTTAATCCTCACTGTTTGCTGGACAGAAAACATTTGTTTATTTTGATAGAATGGTGGAAGATAAATTAGTGGCAGTGGGGCTCTTTGACAGCTACAGCCTTTCCTGCATTTCGAGTAACAAAATAACAGACTCCGCAATAAACAGATTCAGTTTCTTTTGGGTGATACAGGCATGGAGCCACTTTTAGAGATCATTAAAAGATGTGAGGCGTTGTTCAGAAAGTCCATGTTGCATGAACCGAAACAAATGGTAACTGGAAGGGGCGATATCTGATGAATATGGCGAATGGGGTAAGACATCCCATCGAAGTCCATTCATAGTTTCCGTAATTGAGTTTGCAACAGGCAATTTGGCACTGTCATGAAGCAGAATGACTGTCATGTCTCTAACAAGGGAACCTCCCCATCGCATCCCCCTCAGATTTAGTTATAAGTTGGCACAGTGGATAGGCCTTGAAAAACTGAACACAGATCAATCGAGAAAACAGGAATAAGTTGTGTGGAACTATGAAAAAAATAAGCAAAATATACAAGCTGAGTAGACCATGCAACATTAAGGATAATCTGAGCTCAGGAGTGCCGTAGTCCCGTGGTTAGCGTGAGCAGCTGCGGAATGAGAGGTCCTTGGTTCAAGTTTTCCCTCGAGTGAAAAGTTTAACTTCTTTATTTTCGCAAAGTTATGGTCTGTCCTTTCGTTCATTGACGTCTCTGTTCACTTTAATAAGTTTAGTGTCTGTGTTTGGCGACCGCACCGCAAAACCGTGCGATTAGTAGACGAAAAGACGTGCCTCTTCAATGGGAACTGAAAACATTTGATCTCAAGGTCATAGGTCAACCGATTCCTTCACAGGAAAACACGTCTGATATATTCTATACGACACTGGTGACGGCATGTGCGTCACATGACAGGAATATGTTGTCGACCCACCTAACTTGTACACTTGGCGAATGGGTAAAAAGATTCTTCTACCTTGCCCGATTCAGGCTTTCCTGTGGATGTGATAATCACTCCCAAAAAAGTGATGAAAACATAAGAGTTTGTCAGATAAACTGCAACAAATGAATACGACAGTTTCACAGTTGCACAGTTTTCCCTGTGCTCTATCAAAGCATATGGTTTTAACGTTTTCAAATTTTCCCGTTTGTAGAAAATCAAATGCTGCATATGTCCAAGCAAATCTGAACATGTCCTGGAATTTTGGAGAGCGAAGTTGATTATGTGTGAGTGCCACTTGAACCAAGGACCTCTCTTTCCGCAGTTGCTCATGCTAACCGCGGGGCCACGGCGCTCCTGAGCTCACATTACCATTGCTGTTGCCTATCTTGCGCATGGACTACTCAGTTTGTATATTTCGCTTACTTTTCTCGATTGATCTGTGTTCAGTTTTTCAAGGCCTATCCACTGTGCCAACTTATAACTAAATCTGAGGGGGGTGCGATGGGGAGGTTTCCTTGTAAGCATAATGCGCGCATTTGTCTTTAAGTACAAGATTCAAATGGAGTAACTCTGTTTCGTAGCGTGCAGCATTCTCGGTTTGACTCGGTTGCTGTAGCTCATGCTACACCACACCGACCTCAAAATCGTTGTCGCTGTGCCGTCGAAACCAATTTCTGCACGGTGTTTCGTGCCCAGCATGTGCTCTCTACACTTTCACTAACAAACGATGACTTTCCATAGCACATTTCTTGAGATGAAAACAGAAGATGAACATTACCCACAAATGCTATTTTCTAGTCACAAAACGCAACATGTTCAAAGCGCTAAACAGGTAAGTGCACTATTCACTCCACTTGAAAGTCACACACAGATCTCAATGCCTAATGTTTGTGCAGTTAAATACACTCCTGGAAATTGAAATAAGATCACCGTGAATTCATTGTCCCAGGAAGGGGAAACTTTATTGACACATTCCTGGGGTCAGATACATCACATAATCACACTGACAGAACCACAGGCACATAGACACAGGCAACAGAGCATGCACAATGTCGGCACTAGTACAGTATATATCCACCTTTCGCAGCAATGCAGGCTGCTATTCTCCCATGGAGACGATCGGAGAGATGCTGGATGTAGTCCTGTGGAACGGCTTGCCATGCCATTTCCACCTGGCGCCTCAGTTGGACCAGCGTTCGTGCTGGACGTGCAGACCGCGTGAGACGACGCTTCATCCAGTCCCAAACATGCTCAATAGGGGACAGATCCGGAGATCTTGCTGGCCAGGGTAGTTGACTTACACCTTCTAGAGCACGTTGGGTGGCACGGGATACATGCGGACGTGCATTGACCTGTTGGAACAGCAAGTTCCCTTGCCGGTCTAGGAATGGTAGAACGATGGGTTCGATGACGGTTTGGATGTACCGTGCACTATTCAGTGTCCCCTCGACGATCACCAGAGGTGTATGGCCAGTGTAGGAGATCGCTCCCCACACCATGATGCCGGGTGTTGGCCCTGTGTGCCTCGGTCGTATGCAGTCCTGATTGTGGCGCTCACCTGCACGGCGCCAAACACGCATACGACCATCATTGGCACCAAGGCAGAAGCGACTCTCATCGCTGAAGACGACACGTCTCCATTCGTCCCTCCATTCACGCCTGTCGCGACACCACTGGAGGCGGGCTGCACGATGTTGGGGCGTGAGCGGAAGACGGCGTAACGGTGTGCGGGACCGTAGCCCAGCTTCATGGAGACGGTTGCGAATGGTCCTCGCCGATACCCCATGAGCAACAGTGTCCCTAATTTGCTGGGAAGTGGCGGTGCGGTCCCCTACGGCACTGCGTAGGATCCTACGGTCTTGGCGTGCATCCGTGCGTCGCTGCGGTCCGGTCCCAGGTCGACGGGCACGTGCACCTTCCGCCGACCACTGGCGACAACATCGATGTACTGTGGAGACCTCACGCCCCACGTGTTGAGCAATTCGGCGGTACGTCCACCCGGCCTCCCGCATGCCCACTATACGCCCTCGCTCAAAGTCCGTCAACTGCACATACGGTTCACGTCCACGCTGTCGCGGCATGCTACCAGTGTTAAAAGACTACGATGGAGCTCCGTATGCCACGGCAAACTGGCTGACACTGACGGCGGCGGTGCACAAATGCTGCGCAGCTAGCGCCATTCGACGGCCAACACCGCGGTTCCTGGTGTGTCCGCTGTGCCGTGCGTGTGATCATTGCTTGTAGAGCCCTCTCGCAGTGTCCGGAGCAAGTATGGTGGGTCTGACACACCGGTGTCAATGTGTTCTTTTTTCCATTTCCAGGAGTGTAGGTCTCGTGTCTCTGTGCTCTGTGGTGCACCAGTACAACTACTGTCCCAACAGATACCCAGTTTAGTTAAGTGGAAATAGTGGGCTTGCAAACCGGTATTCGATCCTATCGCAGCACAAAATAATTCAATATGTCTTTCACATAGCTTTCTGTTCTTAATGATGTGAAGATTCGTCAGAAGTGACACGTGGCTCGGATTCAACGTTTAACTTTGATCCATTTCCCCAGTAGTTTACCGGTAGAGGTGAGGAACACGCAAGTCATCTGAAAGCCTCGAAAAGAGCTTCTCTGCTTTTACAAGGCACAGCGCGGCGCGGCGCTACTGGAAAGAGAAGCACTTCCTCTGACGTCGCTTTGATCTGCCGCTGCTGCCGCGCCTCCATTTTTCGGTTCCGTCATGCAGTATGATGAGCAGGCTGGCTCTCTTTTACTGCTCTTACTGTATAAGATCAAAAAGACGTATTTCAAAACTAAATCCTACTTGTCCTTATGGTAAACGTATACGTGTCATCAAGGCAGCTGACTGTGGGCCTCTCTACTATAACAACACAAACATTTTATCGATATTGTTGCTGCCTATGTGTGATTCCCACCACAGACCCATGTTTATTAACGTTGAAGCAAAAAGAAGACCGCCAGATTTATCTGCATTCAAGAACTGACTACTTCATATGAAATTAATTGACAATGAAACCAGTTTCCTCAAAGCATGCAGTTATGTGAAGGCTGACATTAATTTACTCTTGTAATCGTTGATGTTTAACCCTTTCGGCCACGGCGTCCTCATACAAATACTTAGTATATTAAAATTCGTTAAATTTTACCTTCTGTGATTTTTGTTCTCATATTGTCACAAGCAGAGAGTTTATTTGAGCACAGTGTCGACATCTCCTGTCAGTCTGTGGTAGCAAGAAACAAAACTGAATGTGCACAGTCACATTGACGCTTCGCAATAATCTTTGTACATCCCATCAGCCGGTTAATATCTTCTGAGTTTAGGTAAAAAAAAAAATTATTTATGCGTAGAAAGGTGCGTTCTTGAAAGTGAGAACTAAAGGTGCCTTTCAGAACGAAAATGTAAGTGACATATTTACAACTTTGTACATGTCTCCAGATGAGGACACTGTGATTGAAAGATTGTAATAACATAGAAATTTAGGACATTGTTTCGCTGTCTTTTTAGTCATCTTAAGGTGATTTCACATTGCCCCGAATCCAAGATCGACGAAGGTCACTTACAGAGGAAGACGTTATAGAGCTCCTTAATTCATCTGAAATGACGATCTATCCGATGATCCTACCGATAATGTTGAACAAGAGGACAATGATGGAAGTAATGTTAGACATTTTATATCATACCGTATATTGAAAGCTGAGTAGCCTAGACGCAAAGCCCGCTAACTGCATGATAAGTAACACTAAGATAATCACGAAACACTCGTCCCATCCAAACGACAATGCATTGGCAGCGATAATGTTATCATTGGTAGCGAGAATGTTATTGTTGCGTACGAATTTGTTAAAGCGCAGCCAACCTAAAGCTCAGTAAGAAAACTATCTATTCTGACAGTAACAGACTGAAAGATAGCTTTGAATGTCCAGATTGGTAAGTCTGGTGTCTGTTCACGTGCTTTGCATCTGGACATGGCAGGGCGACAGCCACGCCTATTGAGCATTTAGCGAGCTTCGCACCCGAAGACAACTTGCAGTTCGCTGCTTTTGGAAGCGAACACGATTTTTGGCAGCCATTTTCGACGGTTTATAACCGGTTTTGCAACATGAAACATATTCCATCACCAAGGCTCTGAAAAAATCTATACGCCCGTGAGCCCCCTCCCCCCCCCAAAAAAAATCGACATAAAATGAATTTTTCAATGTCAATATACTTCACCAACAGCCATGTACTTTAATATTTTATTTCATTCTGAAAGAAACCTGTTGCGGCAATTCATTTTGCCAACTTCAGGCCTCATGCGCTTTTATCCAAATAAACGAACTTGATATCGTGAATTCCAATCGGTATGCAAATGCTTCATTTGTGTAATTGATGTATTACGGTGAAATAAAATAAAATAAAATAAAATAAAATACTTTGACATTTCAACCTATACTACACCCACTTGAACACAATGTCCTCATTTGAAGGCATCTCGGAATATTTTATACATCTGAAAAATCATATATTAATTCGAAGAACTGGATAGCAAAGCCATAATTCGTGACCGAAAGGGTTAAGATTTCTTTCCAAAGAGTTGTCAGATACTGTCTCTTTAGGGCCAGATTATAATATTTGAATATGTTTTTGGCTTTCTTGCTAAAGAGTGTAGAATTGTTGACTGGCCTTCGAATTACCTCCAGAATTCGTTGAGGACATTATAAAAAGTTGCTGTGCTCTGCACAGTTTTTTGGTGATTGAGACACATATGGATCTGAAGACACTATGAGTACCTGTACGTTACATGACTTGTCAACAGACCCAACACAAGCGCGAAGAAATGTGACACCCACCAATAGTCGCATTCTCTAAAGAAATGATTTTCGTGCCAGAGCCGAGTCATTTCAGAGGGTGTCTTTTGCGACTGCAGCGTTACTTCCATTTCACAGCACAGCAAGACTGTCCGGTCAAGATGGAACAGACACTCAGTTCATGATGATCGCCAATAATAGCTCGAGATGTGCAAGTGTGTGAAGGAAGGAAGGGAAGGAAGTTAGTGATTAACATCCCACCCATGTCGACGTCATTAGAGACGATGTGCAAGTTCAGACTGGGGAAGTGTGGGCAAGGAAAGGGATTGTGTCCTTTCAAATCGAACCATCTCGGGACTAGCCTTAAAAGGTTTACGAAAAATGCGGACAAGCTCTGAACGGCCTGCCAGGACAGTGATCTGAATCGCAGTCCCCCGAATGCGAGTACACTGTCTCACCAATGTCAGATCCAAATATTCTAAACAGTTGGCAAATCACTTGGCAGCAAGAGGCGAAGGTCCCGGGTTCGTGTCCCGTCCGGCAGACAGTTTTAATCCGCTAGGAAGTTCTATTTCAGAGCAAAGTCCGCTGCAGGTTGAAAAATTCGTTATGGATAAATCCAGTACTAATAAAGAATAATATGATTAGAATAACATATAGGAGTAAATGGGAGCTATATCATAATGTTAACATAATTTCACAACAGGCAGTACTGCAAATTGCTGAGGAATTTCACCAGAGAGACTTAAACAATGCGTTATTCCAACAGAATAGGGTGTTTTCAAAACAAAATTAAAACTATTTGCTCATATGTGAAAGACGTTTCATGGTAGAATGTGGCTGATCAATACACACTGTTAAAAAAGGTTAGGGCAACATGTGTGACGTCTGTAGACTTACACGGAGCATGCTGCGTAGGTGACAGACAGTAATAAACACTCACGGAGGGTGTACACGTTACTGAACCACTCAGTCCAGTGAAAAGCACCCGGGGTTGATGTTTGTTTCCACTTTGTTTTCGGCGCTTGTCGGACTTTTCTGTTCTTTTTATGTAAACTATCAAGACTGTAATGATTGTTTGGTGTGTATTTTGAAAGACAAAGATATAATATGGTAACGTACCCAGTGTTCAATTATTGCTCAATGGAGTATGGCAGACGCCCAAAGTCAAGTTCCCCTACATCTCTTGAGTAGTGTATTACCTGCTTTATGATAAGAAATGAAATTGTTGATGATCCATAAGAGTTGTAGAAAATATCAGTAGCCAGACGGTGTGGTCGAGCGGTTCTAGACGCTTCAGTCTGGAGCCGCGCGATCGCTACGGTTGCAAGTTCGAATCCTGCCTTGGGCATGGAAGTGTGTGATGTCCTTAGGTTAGTTAGGTTTAAGTAGTTGTAAGTTCTAGGGGACTGATGACCTCAGATGTTGAGTCCCATAGTGCTCAGAACCATTTGAACCATTTTTCAAAATATCAGTAACCAATACTTGTCAATAATTGGCCAATTGGTTCAAAATTGCATTATTACCGACAAATAGGCAGAACTTCCCCCCCCCCCCCCCCCCAATGAACCATGGACCTTGCCGTTGGTGGGGAGGCTTGCGTGCCTCAGCGATACAGATAGCCGAAAAGTAGATACAACCACAACGGAGGGGTATCTGTTGAGAGGCCAGACAAACGTGTGGTTCCTGAAGAGGGGCAGCAGCCTTTTCAGTAGTTGCAAGGGCAACAGTCTGGATGATTGACTGATCTGGCCTTGTAACAATAACCAAAACGGCCTTGCTGTGTTGGTACTGCGAACGGCTGAAAGCAAGGGGGAACTACGGCCGTAATTTTTCCCGAGGACATGCAGCTTTACTGTATGGTTAAATGATGATGGCGTCCTCTTGGGTAAAATATTCCGGAGGTAAAATAGTCCCCCATTCGGATCTCCGGGCTTGGACTACTCAAGAAGATGTCGTTATCAGGAGAAAGAAAACTGGCGTTCTACGGATCGGAGCGTGGAATGTCAGATCCCTTAATCCAGCAGGTAGGTTAGAAAATTTAAAAAGGGAAACGGATAGGTTGAAGTTAGATATAGTGGGAATTAGTGAAGTTCGGTGGCAGGAGGAACAAGAATTTTGGTCAGGTGAATACAGGGTTATAAACACAAAATCAAATAGGGGTAATGCAGGAGTAGGTTTAATAATGAATAGGAAAATAGGAATGCGGGTAAGCTACTACAAACAGCATAGAGAACGCATTATTGTGGCCAAGATAGATACGAAGCCCACGCCTTCTACAGTAGTACAAGTTATATGCCAACTAGCTCTGCAGATGACGAAGAAATTGAAGAAATGTATGATGAAATAAAAGAAATTATTCAGATAGTGAAGGGAGACGAAAATTTAATAGTCATGGGCGACTGGAATTCGAGTGTAGGAAAAGGGAGAGAAGGAAACATAGTAGGTGAATATGGAATGGGGCTAAGAAATGAAAGAGGAAGCCGCCTGGTAGAATTTTGCACAGAGGACAACTTAGTCATAGCTAACACTTGGTTTAAGAACCATGAAAGAAGGTTGTATACATGGAAGAACCCTGGAGATACTAAAAGGTATCAGATAGATTATATAATGGTAAGACAGAGATTTAGGAACCAGGTTTTAAATTGTAAGACATTTCCAGGGGCAGATGTGGACTCTGACCACAATCTATTGGTTATGGCCTGTAGATTAAAACTCAAGAAACTGCAAAAGGTGGCAATTTAAGGAGATGGGACCTGGACAAACTGAAAGAACCAGTGGTTGTACAGAGTTTCAGGGAGAGCATAACGGAACAATTGACAGGAATGGGGGAAAGAAATACAGTAGAAGAAAAATGGGTAGCTCTGAGGGATGAAGTAGTGAAGGCAGCAGAGGATCAAGTAGGTAAAAAGACAAGGGCTAGTAGAAAACCTTGGGTAACAGAAGAAATATTGAATTTAATTGATGGAAGGAGAAAATACGAAAATGCAGTAAATGAAGCAGGCAAAAAGGAATACAAACGTCTCAAAAATGAGATCGACAGGAAATGCAAAATGGCTAAGCAGGGATGGCTAGAGGACAAATGTAAGGATGTAGAGGCTTATCTCACTAGGGGTAAGATAGATACTGCCTACAGGAAAATTAAAGAGACTTTGTAGATAAGAGAACCACTATGTATGAACATCAAGAGCTCAGATGGAAACCCAGTTCTAAGCAAAGAAGGGAAAGCAGAAAGGTGGAAGGAGTATATAGAGGGTCTATACAAGGGTGATGTAGTTGAGGACAATATTATGGAAATTGAAGAGGATGTAGATAAAGATGAAATGGGAGATACGATATTGCGTGAAGAGTTTGACAGAGCACTGAAAGACCTAAGTCGAAACAAGGCCCCGGGATTAGACAACATTCCATTAGAGCTACTGACAGTCTTTGGAGAGCCAGTCCTGACAAAACTCTACCATCTGGTGAGCAAGATGTATGAGACAGGCGATATACCCTCAGACTTCAAGAAGAATATAATAATTCAAATCCCAAAGAAAGCAGGTGTTGACAGATGTGAAAATTACCGAAGTATCAGTTTAATAAGTCACAGCTGCAAAATACTAACACGAATTCCTTACAGACGAATGGAAAAACTGGTAGAAGCCGACCTCGGGGAAGATCAGTTTGGATTCCGTAGAAATACTGGAACACGTGAGGCAATACTGACCTTACGACATATCTTAGAGGAAAGATTAAGGAAAGGCAAACCTAGTATTTGTATGGAGTGTAGCCATGTATGGAAGTGAAACGTGGACGATAAATAGTTTGGACAAGAAGAGAATAGAAGCTTTCGAAATGTGGTGCTACAGAAGAATGCTGAAGATTAGATGGGTAGATCACATAAGTAATGAGGAAGTGTTGAATAGGGTTGGGGAAAAGAGAAGTTTGTGGCACAACTTGACCAGAAGAAGGGATCGGTTGGTAGGACATGTTCTGAGGCATCAAGGGATCACCAATTTAGTATTGGAGGGCAGTGTGGATGGTAAAAATCGTAGAGGGAGACCAAGAGATGAATACATTAAGCTGATTGAGAAGGATGTAGGTTGCAGTAGGTACTGGGAGATGAAGAAGCTTGCACAAGATAGAGTAGCATGGAGAGCTGCATCAAACCAGTCTCTGGACTGAAGACCACAACAACAACAACAACAACAACAGGCAGGACTTTTACAGACTAGTGTTATGTGCCATGAAGCTAGAGGAAATTAGGAGAATTTCGTAACAGTTACTAAATCTTTGAAGGGCAAAGTTTACATAGTTGTGATGAATATATGAAGTCAGATTATGAAAATCAGTGAACTGTGTGTTAGTGTGGTACTAAGCAGCCTGTGCAAAAAGTCATTCAGATGCAGCTTTTTGCCAGACTGATTAAAACACTCGGAAGTAAAAAACCTATATATAAGGAAACTAACAAATAATGTAGACGGTTAAAGAGCAATTTCCTTGTTACCAGTTATTTTGGATATTTTTAAGATGGTTGAGTATTAAAGAGTAGTGACACATCTCAGACCATATGATTTGTTGTGAGGCTTTTATTTTGGCTTCGAAATTAAGCATCTGCAATAAACAGTTTTTTTTTTCTGTGGGCGATACTTCCTGGTTGATTCCACAAAAGAATTTAATTTTACTGACCAAGCTACTCTCTTGTATAAGTTGAACCTGCTGACTGTGTCTGGTTCAGTGACCTCAATGTCAATGGTACGTTGGCCTTCTGGACTGCTCTTTCGCCTAATACGATACATAAAATCACACATTGTTCATTAAAGGCTACAAAGTACTTTGATTAATTTGGTTTGATTAATGTGGTTATGTCCAGTGGTACACTTTCAGTTAACATTTTTTTTATGGGGACAGAGATTCAATTGAATACTTGTAATGACTCGAAAGAAGCCCATTGAGGTTGGATCGACCAGTCTGGAACCGTCAACAGTGAATTGCTGAGTGGAAACAGAAACGATAAACAATGATGAAACGAGCAAGTGGAGATGGCTCTATTGGTAAACAAAGAAGACCAACAAGTGATTTAGAGTGAGAATGAGACGTAGCGAAACCGGAGGTCAACAGCCACCGGCGCATTACGACAAGAGGATATAGTTGTGAGTTTACCACTGATAAGGGAATGGTCAGACCTGTCATGTCGAAAACTACTGTGATTTTTTTTTTTTTTTTGGTCACTTGTAGCTAAGTTCAGTTAAAATCCACATACTGTGTGTCATCTGTAGACACGATCTGAAAATTCTCTAAAAATAACTAAAAGTAGCATTTCCTTATTTTTTGCTTTTGCCGTTAACAGATGAATTCCGTCTTCAGGCCACAAGTGGCCCATCGGGTCCATCCGACCGCCGTATCATCCTCACTGAGGATGCAGATAGGAGGCGCGAGTGGTCAGCACACCGCTCTCCCGGTCGTTGTGATGGTTTTCTTTGACCGGAGCCGCTACCGCTTGGTCGAGTAGCTCCTCAATTGGCATACGAGGCTGAGTGCACCCCGAAAAATGGCAGCAGCACATGGCGGCCCGGATGGTCACACATCCAAGTGCCTGCCACGCCCGACAGCGCTTAACGTCTGTGGTCTGACGGGAAACGGTGTATCCACTGCGGCAAGGCCGTTGTTCATTAACAGATGGAACAGATCCGAACGGCAGAGCGCTTCAACACCCGCTTACAGCACACGGGGAGGCAAGCCTGTCCCTGATTGAATTCGCTTCGCGAATGAACGACGAGGACTGGTGAGGCAGCCTGCATGGATATGATTTTTAGGCGACTTCCCACACCCCAATACGTAAATATCGGACTGGTAGAGTGCGCGCAGGATACTGTGGCTGATAGATGTGTTGATGGCAGGACGTACATGGGGAGAGTTCAGAATGTTCAAATGTGTGGGAAATCCTATGGGACTTAACTGCTAAGGTCATCAGTCCCTAAGCTTACACACTACTTAACCTAAATTATCCTAAGGACAAACACACACACACCCATGCCCGAGGGAGGCCTCGAACCTCCGCCGGGACCAGCCGCACAGTCCATATGGGGAGATTCGTAGGGGTGGAAGTTGCAAGAAGACGCTGTAGGAGAAATGACGAGAGCTGGAGGGGAGCTGCCATTTTAAACCGAAGCCTACACCTGCATTTTTTGCAGTGGGACCCCTCCATGCCGACGCTTACATGGTGACCATTCAAAAAGATCTGTTACCTTTGCTCATAAGCCACACTTCACGCCGGTAAATGCCAAACGACGCCTCGCTTGGTGTAAGGATCGTAAACATTGGATGACTGAACAGTGGAAAAACGTCGTGCGGAGTGATGAATCACGGTACAGAATGTGGCGATGCGGTGACAGGGTGAAGGCCTGGTGAACGTCATCTGCCAGCGTATCTAGTGCCAACAGTAATAACAGCCAAATTCGGAGGCAGTGGTGTTATGGTGTTGTCGTGTCTTTCATGGAGGGGGCTTGCACCACTTGTTGTTATGCGTGGCACTATCACAGCGTAAACCTACATTCATGTTTTAAGCACCTTCTTGCTTCCCACTGTTGCAGAGCAATTCGGGTATAACGATTGAATCTTTCAAAACGATCGAGCACCTGTTCATAATGCACGGCCTGTGGCGGAGTGGTTATACGACACTAACATCCCTGTAATGGACTGGCCTGCACAGAGTCCTGGCCTGAATCCTATAAAACATATTTGGAATGTTTTGGAACGCTGACTTCGTGTCAGGCCTCAACGACCGACATCGATACCTCTCCTCAGTGAGGCACTCCGTGAATAATGGGCTGCCATTCCTCAAGAAATCTTCCAGCACCTGATTGAACGTATGCCTGCGAGAGTAGAAGCTGTCATCAAGGCTAAGGGTGGACTAACACAACATTGAACTCCAACATTACCGATGGAGGGGGCGACGAACTTGTAAGTGTTTTTCAGTCATGTGTCCGGATACTTTTGACCGTTTAGTGTAGATATTATGCCAGATTCATTCATACCTTTGGCTCACTTTTGTCTAAAAACGACTACACCTACTTGCGACTTGCACGACTGTCAAATTTTGTCCTAAATTATATGATCATGGTGGACAGAAAACATAAATTTGAAACGTCCCACTCTTTTTTTCTAATAGTTACAGTACAATTTCTGTTGATACGCTGAAAACCTTGTATTTATTTGTTTTCACGCCGTACCGATTTAGAAGGAATTTTACTGAAAAAAAAATGACTTGTATTTCTCTATCGATATTTAATTATGTTACGATCGCTTTCAATCGGCTATTCAACGCTCACCTCGCTAGCCAACAGAAGCAAATTTTCAGGAAATCTGATGTTTTTCCCAATAGATTAAGGAGCAGGGTGTTGCTATCAAACTTGCAATGCCATCAAAACAAAATTTCATTTGAACAAATTTGGTAATCTCATAAAATTCCCCATAAAACCGAAAAATAGCGGTGGCTATCACGGAAGACAAGAAATAGTTAACTTACATCTGAGCTGTGACACTTGCTGTTACACTTGCCGCAAAGAAATTAAATGTCCTTTCATCGCTCTCTTCAAAACCAAGAGCCTAATTTATTCCTGGTATCGAATGAAAATTGTTATGATGTCTACTATCGCGGCCTACGAAGGGAATCTGTCGGTACCAGCGATGTACTGACATTATAAGCCTAAATGGCACTTAACGAACAAACCTACAACGTCCGGGTGTCACGTGACCAGGGTGGCAATGTATGTTGACGACACAAAATCCGTTTTGCGCACTTGAATGCTCATTTCAGAGATATTTCCGCTCTGTGGTCTTGTCACCAGGTAGTTCCTCCCCCTCGCAGAAGACTTCAAAGTACTATCAGCTCTCTTCTCTGCGTTTAACAGTGGAATTCTCTTTTTATTCTGGCAACATTATCCTGCAACAGATTGATGCCATCCATTAACATTCCTGGCCGTTTGGACCTGATGGAGCGCCTCAATTTTCCACACATCGATGTGCGTTAAAAGTGGCGCCATGTTCCAGAAAATCAATGAGCAGCGGGCGCTTTCAATAAAAGAAAATGGTCATTATGACTTTCCCGGAGCTTGTGTGCACGGCTTTGGACTTTTTCCGTGGGTGTGAATCCACGTACTTCCATTTTTATCTATGACAGTCACCCGACTCAAAATGGTGACACCATGCTTCATCTTTCGCAATAGTAGTGGACAGGAAACGATATTCTACATCGTGCCCAGGTTCCCGGGTTCGATTCCCGGCGGGATCAGGGATTTTCTCTGCCTCGTGATGACTGGGTGTTGTGTGATGTCCTTACGTTAGTTAGGTTTAAGTAGTTCTAAGTTCTAGGGGGCTGATGACCATAGGTGTTAAGTCCCATAGTGCTCAGAACTATTTGAATGTACATCGTGATACCGTTCTGGAGCTGCAGCGATGTCGTCATTCTCTTCAACTTCTGCCCCCCCCCCCCCCCCCCCCCCCCGTCAGAGTGTGGTAAACCCAGTGATTTTCAGGAACTTCAGATGCGCTGTCATGTTGACGTGAGCGTTACGGTGACCGACGCCCAACATGAGCCGAATGTTATCCACAGTCCGCCACCGTCTGTCATTTCTGACTGTAGGATACACCACAGGAATGACAGAAGGGCTAATGACACGATGGCGCTTTTCTCGAACTTATTTATTTCTCGCAAGCACACGCGCAAATGACATACTGTGTTCGCCGTACACAGTGGAAATTCGAGCATGAATTTCAAGCCGAGACAATCCTTCCACAGTCAAGAACCCATTACAACTCGTTCTTCCTCTTTCCCGGCATCCACAGTGAAGTAGGACGCATACACGACTTGCTGACATCACGACAAGCGTGTGTAACAGACAAATGGCACAGCGTGAACGCTAGCGATGTTCCTTCCTGATGCCCAACAGAAGGCTGTTCTATACACACACCTACCTGCGGCACCAACGCCCACGCCATGCGCGTTATAGAGGGTGAATCCATAAAACTTGAACCGCAAATATTCCGGACATGGAAGGTGCTATTGATGGCGCTGAATGGATTGGTAGTTAGAGGCTCGTGTTTTTAGCCAATCAACAAAAATGGTTCAAATGGCTCTGAGCACTATGAGACTTAACATCTGAGGGCATCAGTCCCTTAGAACTGAGAACTACTTAAACCTAACTAACCTAAGGACAACACGCACATCCATGCCCGAGACAGGATTAGAACCTGCGACCGTAGCGGTCGCGCGGTTCTAGACTGAAGCGCCTAGAACCGCTTGGTCACTGCGGCCGGCATCAATCAACAGATTGTAATAATAGTAAGTATTTTTTTTGTACAAACATACACTTTTCTGAATATAACATTAACAGACATAAAGTTGGGTAAATTAGAGTATCAGTGGTATTCATGGTAGGATTCTATTAAGAGTCGTTTACGAGACATCGTATTTTGAAAAGTTCGCACACCAAAACTTGTACAATACCTATGGTCACAGACGCTAAAGAACAGCACAAGTGCATACACTAATTATGTGGACTCTAACCAGTAACGAAACAACTGACCATCACGGGTTGTGTTCAAAATGACCACCGTCAGCGGTAATACACGCTTTCCGTTTGGTATGGAAAAACTGCTGCACACGCGGTAACATTTCAGCCGAGATGTCCGAGCAGGCTGCAGTAATACGTAGTTGCTTGTCGTCGGGTGCAGTTGGTATGTCCTTGCAGACAGCATATTTCAACTTTCCTCACAGAAAAAATGGCTCTAAGCAATATAGGACTTAACATCTGAGGTCATTCAGTCCCCTAGACTTAGAACTACTTAAGCCTAACTAACCTAAGGACACCACACACATCCATGCCAGAGGCACGATTCGAACCTGCGACCGCAGCAGCAACGCGGTTCCGCACTGAAGCGCCTAGAACCGCTCGGCCACACGGCCGGCCGCAGACATGCGTCAAATCCAGAGAACGGGTCGGCCAATGTACAGATCCTCTGCACCCAATCCAACCATTTGGAAATAATTCGCGAAGACATGCTGTAGTATTTCGTGCGCTGTGGGCTGGCCAGCCACCATATGTTATTTCTAGTCTGGAGAGGAATGTCTTCTAGCATCCGTGTAAGGTTGTATGTAGGTTGTTTAGGTTTTTATGTTGCTAACGCCACGTAGCGCTCTATATGAAAATCACTGACTGCTGTGTGCATTCTGTGGCTGGTTGGCATTGTTGGAATATTCACTATTGTAGTGTTCGGCAGTTGGATGTGAACAGCGCGTAGCGTTGCGCAGTTGGAGGTGAGCCGCTAGCACTGGTGGATGTGGAGAGAGTGATGTCAGAGTTTTGAGAACGGACGATCTGGACGTATGACCGCCAGAAAACGGAAATTTGTAAAGATGGATGTCATGAATTGATCACTTTTGAACACTACTAAGGTAAATACATTTTTTGTTCTCTATCAAAATCTTTCATTAGCTAACTATGTCTATCAGTAGTTAGTGCCGTCAGTAGTTAGAATCTTTCATTTACCTGGCAGTATTGGCGCTCGCTGTATTGCAGTAGTTCGAGTAAAAATGGTCAAATGTGTGTGAAATCTTATGGGACTTAACTGCTAAGGTCATCAGTCCCTAAGCTTACACACTACTTAACCTAAATTATCCTAAGGACAAACACACACACACCCATGCCCGAGGGAGGACTCGAACCTCCGCCGGGACTAGCCGCACAGTCCATGACTGCAGCGCCTCAGACAGCTCGGCTAATCCCGCACTAGTTCGAGTAACGAAGATCTTTGTGAGGTAAGTGGTTCATGAAAGGTATAGGTTATTGTTAGTCAGGGCCATTCTTTTGTGGTTATTATTGGAAGTCACATTGCGTTGCGCTAAAAAAATATGTTGTGTGTCAGTTTAGTGATTATCAGAATCAGTAAAGAGAGAAATGTCTGAGTACGTTCAGTTTTGCTCAGCTGTTTGAAAATCAAATAACGTAAGAGGTTTCTTAGCACAGTAATACATAATTTTTCCAAGGGGACGTTTCAAGGTGGTCCATTAGGAGGCTGCGATACTTGCCCACTTTCAGTGTTTCGTCTATGAAAAACGGGCCTATGAGCTGATAGTTCACTGCCCACACCACACGTTTACACTCCATGGACGCTGACGTTCCACCTGACGCAGCCAACGGGCTTTGTCAACAGACCTGTAGCGCACGTTTCGGCGGTTTACCTTACCGTGACCGGTAAATGTGGCTTCATCACTAAGTAAGATACATCATACATCTGGAGTACCCTCTCTTAATTCTCACTTACAGAAGTAAACACGATTATCATATTCGTTTCTCTATAGATTTTGATGGAGAGAGAAGAGGTTGGAATGGAACCTACGTCGATGCATAAAGCGTAGGACACTTGCCTGAATCATGTCACTTCCTCGTACAGTTCTGCGGGAGCTAACGTGAAAATCAACTGCAACAGTAACAAGAACATTCATTTCCCCATGTACTGTCATCACTTGTTTCCTTCTGTTACGTTGTGTAGTTTTTCCACTATCACTTTCACGTAACTCGATGAAGAGATTGATTAACAATTGCCGATCTGGTTGACGTCTGTGTAGATATCTTACCGTATACACCGTACAAGAACGAACTGTGTTCTTCCTACACTCTCCGTGCACCGTGACCATGTCGGGTGTTTCTGCAAAGGTAAATCCCATCGTCCGTTGACTACCTACTGCTTGGACTGTCACATACTAACTAACTAGCAAGTCGCAATGCTCTCACCGAATACACAAGCACAATGTAAGTAAACATAACAACATCGTACCTGACAATAACGCAGGATGAATGACACAAACAAGTAATCAAAACTAGCCATCATTGTCTTAATGGGAATTCCGCGATCGTTCATTAAATAAAATATGGCGTTTCAGTCTTCGATGGCTATTCTTTATTTTCAATTACCGGTTTCGGGCTAGCTGCCCATCTTCAGATCTGTTAGACAAAGTTAAAAATATAATTAATAAGAGAGATACAGTTAGTGATAGAAATGTCTTAGTTTACAAAAAGAAATTTTGGAATGTATTAAATGCCAACATACCATATATTGCAGTTACAGAGTAACTTGTCCGTACAGGACAATCGGTTAACTGTCATAAGTAAAGTAAATTTTAATCTGTTAAAACCTTATATCGCAGTTTTTATGAGTAACCTGATTGGTAACAGTAAAAAGTTCCCTCTACCTATAACAATTGTGTATCTGTCATTATTTCACCGTATATATTAATGGCGAATATTCTTTTTAATAAAAAAATTCTCAAAGTAATAACATATGAATAATCTTTTTTTGAGTGGAACATGAAACGAAAAAATCTACACTAATTTAACATTTCTTTATAAAGAAACGTAAAATGTAATTAAAATGTAGATATTCTTTCGAAATGTGCGTTTCCTCTTCTTTGTTTTGATTGGTGGTGTAGTGGATGAACAAATTGAGGTGCTACATAAAGCTCCAAAAAGTCTCTATCTCAACGTGCTGGAAGAGATTGAAATATACGCTCATCAAAGAAAAATCCTAGGCCTACTACTTAATGAGCAAAGCGATTTTATGCACAGGAGTTATTATGAGATTTTTAAAGACCTGTTTTAGGCTTACTCTTAAACGCAACAGCACGACCCCAGTAAGAACCAGCTACAGCGGCACGGCCCTCAGCGCACTGGCGGCGACGTGAATTGGGCGCGGCGGAAGAGGAATCGGCGTGGCGTTGTATACAGGTATGTTCTGACGAAGGGAAATCCACTCCACCACCAATCAAAACAAAGAGGAAACGCACATTTCGGAAGAATGTCTACATTTTAATTATGTGATTCTTGAGTTTCTCCCGGCGCGGACGGCGGAGGGAGCGCGCCGCGGGCGGAGGGTATTTAAATCGGCCGCCGCCGCGACCGAACCCAGTTCCCCCTGAGCAGCCATAGCGTACGGATCTCCGTGCCGGCGCGTTCACAGGAGCTCAGTCCGTCACTTCACCTGATGATGGCGACATGTTTGATCGCCGAAATATTGTGCCCGTTGGACACTATAGACCGGCAGTACACCCGTGGATATTTTGATCTACATTTTAATTATATTTTACGTTTCTTTATAAAGAAATTTTAAATTAGTGTAATTTTTTTCGTTTGATGGTCCACTCAAAAAAAGATTATTCATATGTTATTACTTTAAAAATTGTTTTGTTAAAAAGATTATTCGCCATTAATGTATACGGTGAAATAATAACAGATGCACAATTGTTATAGGTAGAGGACACCTTTTACTGTTACCAATCAGGTTACTCATAAAAACTGCGATATAAGGTTTTAACAGATTAAAATTTACTTTACTTATGACAGCGAACCGATTGTTCTGTACGGACAAGTTATTCTGTATCTGCAATATATGGTATGTTGGCATTTAATACATTCCAAAATTTCTTTTTGTAAACTAAGGCATTTCTATCACTAACTGTATCTCTCTTATTAATTATATTTTTAACTTTGTCTAACATATCTGAAGATGGGCAGCTAGCCCGAAACCGGTAATTGAAAATAAAGAATAGCGATCGAAGGCTGAAGCGCCATATTTTATTTAATGAATAAGTAATCATATGGAAGTTTTTCAAAATACGATATCTCGTAAACGACTCCCGCTAGAATCCTGCAACAAACACCACTGATATTCTAATTTACCTTACTTTTAGTTTGTTAATGTCAATAAGCAAATACCGATTTTAAAAAGTGAAAGTTTGCACAAAATACACTTTCTAAGTATTATTACAATCCGTTTACAGGCTAACAATACGAGCCCCTGGCTACAAATCCAACCTGTGAATGCCGCACATGAATAGCACTTTTTATTTTCGCAATATCTGCCATGCGGGTTTTACGTGACAATCTGTCTCGTGTTTATTTGACTGCCTCTTATAGGCAAAACAATTTGTAGGGACATGAAATCGAACGATTACATAGACTCAGTTGTAGATATAGCAGGTGGCAGATTTCGGTTCATTGGTAGAATGCTAGGGAAAGGCAGTCGGTCCACAAAGGAGATGGCTTACAGAACACTCCTGAGACGCACCTTAGAATATGGCTCATGTGTGAGGAACCTGATACAGGGGATATTAAATGTTTGCAGTGAAGGACAGCACACAATAAGGAAGATAGCACGAATAGTCACAGATTTATTTGATCCACGGGAAGTACAACGGGTATGCTGAAAGAACTGAACTGGCAAACGTTTGAAGATACACGCTAACTATCGCTTGAAACCCTACTTCGTAAACTTTTTAAAAGAGAAAACTGCCATTGGACTGTGTATTACTGTATTACATTTATATTTTGCACTATTCATATTTCGGCTTTTATTCCATTGTCCAGTACAACACTAAAAGATCACAGACCATTAATAATAATTAATAAAGGTCTAACTACTTTAAGTGTAATATTTGATAATGTCATAAAAGCTGAGAACTAGATAATACAAAAGATAAATATAGTAATGCACAGACAAATGTTGATTTACTCCTTTGAAAAGTATTACATGACTGTGGCTCAAAGCCGTAGAAAACTATTTACCTACTTAGTAAATTTGAAGAACCAACTTTAAGTGATTGCTCTCAGAATCTACTACAACCCGCTACGCATCACTCATACAGAGTTCTCAAAGACAGGATTTGACTATTGACAGTACGCACGAAGGTGTTTAAGCAATAATTCTTCCTGCATTCCATACGTGGGTGGTACGGGAAAAACCCCAGTAACTGGTAAAATGGGAAGTACGCTCTGACATGCACCTCGGCAGCGTTTTGCGGACTATAGGTGTAGAGATAGATTGATGGCAGCCCACTATTTGCTTTTCGGAAGATATATTCTGTGTTCTGGCAATGAACTTTATATATCCCTTCAGATAACTTTACAATAGATAACGCAGAAAGAGTAATATGGTCGACATGCACGCTCACATTAAAATTCTGTGTACGGCTACTTTTAACATTAAGCATTCACAACCAGCAAACTTCAGATACCAATGCTTCCGCCCTGTGGTATCCCATACGAACTTTATTTTACTTCTTGGCAAAACTGAGAAAAGGATGTTGTGCTGCACTTACTACAAAATGTAATACATGGTACTAATTAAAAGAGAAATAATAATCTGTATCGATACTAATGTTCTAAATGTGAAAGTAATTCTGTCTGATTCTCTTTCACGGTTAAACCACTGAGCTGATTTTGATAATATTTGGAACGGAGATAGCTTGAACGCTGAGGAAGAACATCGACTACTTAAGAAAGTGTACAGTACAACATATTTATTGATTTGAAGAATGTAACGCGAAATATGGAACAAACTGGAAAGGTCCTTTTACTCTTTGGCTTTAGAACTTAATCATATTAATTGTGAAAATGTTTTTATTGTTTGATATGTTCTACATAATACGATTCAATGTAATGAGTATAACGCTTATACAGGGCTATTACAAATGATTGAAGCGATTTCATAAATTCACTGTAGCTCCATTCATTGACACATAGTCACGACACACTACAGATACGTAGAAAAACTCAAAGTTTTGTTCGGCTGAAGCTGCACTTCAGGTTTTTGCCGCCAGAGCGCAGTGAGACAAAATGGCGACAGGAGCCGAGAAAGCGTATGTCGTGCTTGAAATGCACTCACATCAGTCAGTCATAACAGTGCAACGACACTTCAGGTCGAAGTTCAACATAGATCCACCAACTGCTAACTCCATTCGGCGATGGTATGCGCAGTTTAAAGCTTCTGGATGCCTCTGTAAGGGGAAATCAACGGGTCGGCCTGCAGTGAGCGAAGAAGCGGTTGAACGCGTGCGGGCAAGTTTCACGCGTAGCCCGCGGAAGTCGACGAATAAAGCAAACAGGGAGCTAAACGTACCACAGCCGGCGGTTTGGAAAATCTTACGGAAAAGGCTAAAGCAGAAGCCTCACCGTTTACAATTGCTACAAGCCCTGACACCCGATGACAAAGTCAAACGCTTTGAATTTTCGGTGCGGTTGCAACAGCTCATGGAAGAGGATGCGTTCAGTGCGAAACTTGTATCAGTGATGAAGCAACATTTTTTCTTAATGGTGAAGTGAACAGACACAATGTGCAAATCTGGGCGGTAGAGAAACCTCACGCATCCGAGCAGCAAATTCGCAATTCACCAAAAGTTAAAGTGTTTTGTGCAATCTCATGGTTTAAAGTTTACAGCCCCTTTTTCTTCTGTGAAAAAAACGTTACAGGACACGTGTATCTGGACATGCTGGAAAATTGGCTCATGCCACAACTGGAGACCGACAGCGCCGACTTCATTTTTCAACAGGATAGTGCTCCACCACACTTCCATCATGATGTTCGGCATTTCTTAAACAGGAGATTGGAAAACCGATGGATCTGTCGTGGTGGAGATCATGATCAGCATTTCATGTCATGGCCTCCACGCTCTCCCGACTTTACCCCATGCGATTTCTTTCTGTGGGGTTATGTGAAAGATTCAGTGTTTAAACCTCCTCTACCAAGAAACGTGCCAGAACTGCGAGCTCGCATCAACGATGCTTTCGAACTCATTGATGGGGACATGCTGCGCCGAGTGTGGGAGGAACTTGATTATCAGCTTGATGTCTGCCGAATCACTAAAGGGGCAGATATCGAACATTTGTGAATGTCTAAAAAAACTTTTTGAGTTTTTGTATGTGTGTGCAAAGCATTGTGAAAATATCTCAAATAATAAAGTTATTGTAGAGCTGTGAAATCGCTTCAATCATTTGTAATAACCCTGTACAATCCTCTACATGTTTAATCCATTCTAAGACGAGTACCGTGGAACCTATTCCTTTGAAATTTGGCATGGAGATAGTTTGAATCCTGAGGAAAAGCGTAGGCTACTTAAAAATTTGTATCTTTTCGGGCATTGTTAACATTTTTAGATATACGAGAGTGGGGTGCAGAAGATGCTGGCAGGATGGTCAGCGATTCTTCGTGTTTATAGATTATTCCGTGAGAGTGAAAAATTAAATGTTATTCTGCATGTAGTTTGTGATATCGAGTTGCTACACTACCTGGCACTGCTGGAGAGTTTTGGTGGAGATGCAACAATACAATCGGATGGTAGGCCCAAGAACGATATTTCAAATTATTACAATATGCCTCGCAAACGTGTGTGATTTAGCGCATAGTTCTAAGAGAGCTCAAGCTGCGAAAAGTTACTCGAATTCTAGCAAACCCCAGAGCAGTTTCTTGTCTGTCGAAACTTGGGTGCAGGACATTAGGCGGCGGTAAGTGCTACACATAAACCAGAAGAGTAACAGGCTCGTCGCTTTTCAGTTCCTGAGCGTCAAGCGTCTCTTATACACTACTGGCCATTAAAATTGCTAACCGCGAAGATTACGTGCTAGAGACGCAAAATTTAACCGACAGCAAGAAGATACTGTGATATGCAAATGATTAGCTTTCCAGAGTATTGACACAAGATTGGCGCCGGTGGCGACACCTACAACGTGCTGACATGAGGAAAGTTTCCAAACGATTTCTCATACACAAATAGCAGTTAACGGGCGTTGCCTGGTGAAACGTTGTTGTGATGCCTCGTGTAAGGAGGAGAAATGCGTACCATCACGTTTCCGACTTTGATAAAGGTCGGATTTTAGCCTATCGCCATTGCGGTTTATCGTATCTTGACATTGCTGCTCGTGTTGGTCAAGATCCAATGACTGTTAGCAAAGTATGGAATTGGTGTGTTCAGGAGGGTAATGCAGGATGCCGTGCTGAATCCCAACGGCCTCGTATCACTAGCATTCAAGATGACAGGCATCTTATCCGCATGGCTGTAATGGATCGTGCAGCCACGTCTCGATCCCTGAGTCAATAGATGGGGACGTTTGCAAGGCAACAACCATCTGCACGAACAGTTCGACGACGTTTGCAGCAGCATGGACTATCAGCTCGGAGACCATGGCTGCGGTTATCGTTGACGCTGCGTCACAGACAGGAGCGCCTGCGATGGTGTACTAAACGACGAACCTAGGTGCACAAATGACAAAATGTCATTTTTTTCGGATGAATGCAGGTTCTGTTTACAGCAACATGATGATCGCATCCGTGTTTGGCGACATTGTGGTGAACGCACATTGGAAGCGTGTATTCGTCATCGCCATACTGGTGTATCACCCGGTGTGATGGTATGGGGCGCCATTGGTTACACGTCTGTCACCTCTTGTTCGCATTGATGGCACTTTGAACAGTGCACGTTACATTTCAGACGTGCTACGACCTGTGGCACTACGCTTCATTTGAACCCTGTGAACCCTACATTTCAGCAGGATAATGCTCGACCTCATGTTGCAGATCCTCTACGGGCCTTTCTGGATACATAAAATGTTCGGCTGCTGCCCTGGCCAACACATTCTTCAGACCTCTCACAAATTGAAAACGTCTGGTCAAAGGTGGCAGAGCAACTGGCTCGCCACAACACGTCAGTCACTACTCTTGATGAACTGTGGTATCGTGTTGAAGCTGCATGGGCATCTGTACCTGTACAAGCCATCCAAGCTCTGTTTGATTCAATGACCAAGCGTATCAAGGCAGTTATTATGGCCAGAGGTGGTTGTTCTGGGTACTAATTTCTCAGGATCTATGCATCCAAATTGTGTGAAAATGTAATCACATGTCAGTTCTAGTATAATATATTTGTCCAATGAATACCCGTTTATCATTTGCATTTCTTCTTGGTGTAGCAAGTTTAATGGCCAGTAGTGTAGTTTCCAAGATGCTTGAAGACACACTGACGGCTGTACGACTAACAGAAGGTCGTACCTTTACACATGGAGCGTGGGAGGCTTTTGATGAGGCTGTGTTTGATGATATAGGAGATAAAAAATGTAGGCACTATAATGCATTAAAATGAAAGGTAAAAACTATTGGTATATATTGCTCTGGTGCCAAAATGTCGCTTCCAGTATCAGATAAGCCAGAGAAACCCCTAAAAGCTCTACTTATACATTTTTAAAAATATAATTGGAAAATAGAGTGCATGCTTTCAGATTCGACATACAGTAAAGTAATAGAAACACATACATCATGTACCAACATACTGGCACTGCATACATTTTTTTATACATATGTCTCTACATCACTGTTTACACACACATCTCGTAAATTACTAGCTCACTTACCATAACTATTGACATGCGACCGAAACGGCGGTTAACAGCTATTTGGCATATAATGAGAGAAGAAATTTGAGTGACAGTCAACGGCTTTTGCAGGCTTTAATCGTAATATATGTTCCAACTTACATAATAATGAACCTACGAAGACACATCATCTTAACACAGTACGAGAGTAGAAATTTAAAGGATAAATTGAGTAGCGTTTTGTAGTACGGATAGAAATTTTGCGGAAGATTGAATGAGTGATTAGACATTAAAAATTCTGCTTAAAACAACGCCTTTAACAGTGTAGCATGCTCGCTGCATAGTAAAAATTTATTTTTACACAGTACTTTATTAAATACTTATAGACGAGTTTACGCACGAATAGTGTTTGCTATGTCGCAACTTGTGAGGCGTAGCGAGCACGACACAGCCCCAACTTTATGCAGTTGTCGATATTAACGGGTGCACCCTTCCGGATCACCGACCTGAGCTTTGATCTAAACTGTAATATCGCTAGTCATGCCATAATCTCACGTAACTAAGTCTTGGTTTTAAACAGGTTATAAAGGCAATGCAGATGGAAATTCGCAGCTTTTGTCGGTGTTAACGGAGCGCTCCAGAACGAGACCAAAACTGAAGCTATTTTCGCAAATAAGGTCACTGAAGAGGCTGACATTTTCCTGACATTCTGGAATAAGGTCACAGAGCAATCTCCAGTAGCGTGATATCGGTCAACTTCCGTATTATCTGCCTACAGAACGTAACTGCCTTCTGTCGCCGTTTTCACTGCCCACAGGGAACTGGAAACTGATACCGTCAAACGAGAATCAGATATTTGTGTAGCGAGGAAGGGATTCGAAATTACTAATAATTATTCAATGAAATTCTATGAGAAAAAGACGGACATATGGGTTTTCAGATGGTTTAAGGAATACATTCAAAGAATATATTTTAGGAATAACTTAAATTAAAACCCCACGTTCGAACACTTTAAAGTTTCCGATCACGGGTAGAAAGAAGAGGATAAATCATGTGAGGCAAAAGAAGAAACGTTAAATGCATTTGTAAGAGGCGCATAAAAGAATAGAATGGGAATTAGAGTAAATGAAAATTGAGCTGGCGCCCATAGAAAAGGAAGTGAAGGAAGAAGGGTTTAAAGTACGATTACATAGCGTAAGCATTAGCGACCATAATTTTAGTGAATTCAAGTTGTGTCACAAAGGGAAAGGGAAACAGCGCCTTCTGTTATTTATAGAAAGACTGCGTGACGGCTTCTCGAAAATGTGGTCAAACAAACTTACTGGCAGAGGAATCGAAAGGAACGGAAACTCTTCTAAGCAATATGCTACTGTCTTGAAGTTTAAAGTACAGTTTTAGCAAGCGTTTGTGCAAATCGAAAGAAACTGCATGAGCACAGTAAAGAGTCACCAAACAAACAGCTCAGATATACCTAAATGTATGCAGGGTAACAAAACAATTGGTAGGGTTTCTGCCCAGTTGGAAATATTATGAGTGGTGAAGGTATATTCCGTCGCTGCAACCAACTGAAGGCAATTTGTTTATTGCCATACGAGTTTCGCTTCTTTTATTTGTGAAGCATCTTCAGTGGCAAGTAATAAACGTTTCTTTTTATACATATATTATATGTATTATCTGGTAGTTACATGTTACTGTGTTACATTTTGTCATTTTTGTCTTATTTTTTTAGATGAGAATCAACTTCTGTACCACAAATTTCGTGATGTGAAATTATCGTTCGGTGTTATGATTTTCAGCGCTGTTAGCCCATGTGTGTGGTCCTGGAGATATATTCATTATTCTCCATGCTCCAGTCGGCCCATTTCCTGCGTTCATTCGCCCACATTTGACTTAACACATCGCATACATCACTTTACATTTTGTGTTTAAATGTTAAGTGCAAGAGATGTATGCAATATGTTGAGTCAAATGTGGGTGAGGAACGCAATCGGCCAACTGGAACATGGAGAAAAGATTAGATTAGTACTTGTTCCATAGATCATGAATACTACACTTCGTAATGATGTGGGACGTGTCAGGTTAATAAAAGGTGTCTATACAAGATATTACATTACACAAAATATTACGTGACTCTTATTTTTTGTGGGGGTTGGGGAAATTACCCACTTACTATATCTAAAAATTCATCTAATGATTAGAACACATACCCAGGACCACATACATGGGTTAACTGCGCTGGAAATTGTAACACCAAACGATAATTTCACATCACGTCATTTGTGCTACAGAAGTTGATTCTAGCCTAAAAAAAGAGAAAAACATGACAAAATCTTACATGGTAACATGCTCTAACTACCACTTAATACATTTATCATATGTATAAAAAGAATCATGTATTACACGCCACTGAAGATGCCTCACAAATAAAAGAAGCGAAACGTGTATGACAATAAATAAACTGCCTTCAGTTAGTTGCATAGACGGAATATAGCTCTACGAATTTTGAAGAAACTAAGGAAAGACAGAAAACAGAGAAGTGACGATTAGGAATCGCGATTGCAGATTTCAAACTTTATGTAGTCGCTCAACTCTGCCATTGCATTGAGGAATACAGTATTATGGTCTGAATTTTCATTCCATATACTACGCCCAAATTACGGAACATCCAGCGCTCGTAGGAGGCATTTGGAACTTTTTCAGCTGATATCTTCGAGTGAAATGACTTCCATCCAGGATGTGAAAAGAAGCAGTTGTCGACACCAAGCAGTAAATTATGCCATTATAAGGAGGCAAAGGACCGATGAGGGCGAAGTGTAGAACAACGAAACGTTCATCAGGTGGTACATCAAACAGTGAATCATTCCATTATAATGAGTCAACGGTCCGATGCGGACGAAGTATACAACACTAGTGCGTTCATCAGGTTATACAAATTTTTTGCGTTGCGATTTTGTGTGGCGACTGAGACTGGCTTTCTGGCATCTAACACAGGATATAGTACATTGTCACACATCACTTATTATATTTGACGAAGTAACTTTACTAGCGAGCAGTTTCACAGCATTCTTTACGTCAGAATGAGCTTAACCATGAAAATGGAAAATATTTGATAACGAAAATCTTGGGAAATGTTAAGGTCTGATACACATACACTACTGGCCATTAAAATTGCTACACCACGAAGATGACGTGCTATAGACGCGAAATTTAACCGACAGGAAGAAGATGCTCTGATATGGAAATGATTAGCTTTTCAGAGCATTCACTCAAGGTTGGTGCCGGTGGCGACACCTACAACGTGCTGACATGAGGAACGTTTCCAACCGATTTCTCATACACAAAGAGCAGTTGAGCGGTGTTGCCTGGTGAAATGTTGTTGTGATGCCTCGTGTAAGGAGGAGAAATGCGTACCATCACGTTTCCGACGTTGATAAAGGTCGGATTATAGCCTGTCGCGATTGCGGTTTACCGTATCACGACGTTGCTGCTCGCGTTGGTCGAGATCCAATGACTGTTAGCAGATATGGAATCAGTGGGTTCAGGAGAGTAATACGGAACGCCGTGCTGGATCCTAAAGGCCTCGTATCATTAGCAATGGAGATGATAGGCATCTTATCCGTATGGCTGTAACGGATCGTACAACCACGTCTCGATCCTTGAGTCAACAGATGGGGACGTTTGCAAGACAATAACTATCTGCACGAACAGTTCGACGACGTTTGCAGCAGCATGGACCATCAGCTCGAAGACATTGGCTGCGGTTACCCTTGACGCTGTATCACAGACAGGAGCGCCTGCGATGGTGTACTCAACGACGAACCTGTGTTCACCAATGGCAAAACGTCATTTTTTCGGATGAATCCAGGTTCCGCTTACAGCATCATTTTGGTTGCATCCGTGTTTGGCGACATCGCGGTGGACGCACACTGGAAACGTGTATTCGTCATGGCCATACTGGCGTATCACCCGGGTGTGATGGTATGGGGTGCCATTGGTTAAACGTGTCGGCCACCTCTTCTTCACACTGACGGCACTTTGAACAGTGGACGTTATATTTCAGATGTGTTGCGATCCGTGGCTCTACCCTTCATTCGATCCCTGCGAAGCCTTACATTTCAACAGGATAATGCACGACCGCATGTTGCAGGTCCTTCCTGGATACAGAAAATGTTCGACTGCTGCCCTGGCCAGCACATTCTCCAGATCGCTAACCAATTGAAAACGTCTGGTCAATGGTGGCCGAGCAACTGGCTCGTCACAATACGCCAGTCACTACTCTTGATGGACTGTGGTATCGTGTTGAAGCTGCATGGGCAGCTGTACCTGTACACGCCACCCAAGCTCTTGTTTGACTCAATGGCCAGGCGTATCAAGTCCGTTATTACGGCCAGAGGTGGTTGTTCTGGGTACTGATTTCTCAGGATCTATGCACCCAAATTGCGTGGAAATGTAATCGCGTGTCAGTTCTAGTATAATATATTTGTCCAGTGAATACCCGTTTATCATTTGCATTTCTTCTTGGTGTAGCAATTTTAATGGCCAGTAGTGTATTTGCTGTTGACGTGTCTTTTTTTCTGATGGAAGTTGATATGACTTGAAGTGTAAGGAATTCGTTGTCTTGCATGTGCCTCTCAGTTCATTATTGTTACTTCATCAACTCTGGATGGGGCGTCTTCAACAATAGTCATGGGCACTGATATGACGAATGTCAGACGAAAATTGTGAGATGTCTCATTTGTCGAGAGATGTCTGTTTACTGCTTTGCTTAAAACTAGCTTATGGTCAGTGACGATTATGAAGTCTGCTCCTTCCAGTAAACGCCTAAACATTTTTACAAAAAGATAAATTCCCTACATTTTTCGGTCGTAAGTACAGTGCACAATCCGCGAGTGACTCGGTTTCTGTGAAAAGAGTGCACCGGCTTCCTATTTACCTTTTTTAGTTGTTCGGGTGCAGACCAAAAGCAACATCTGATGCGTCTGTGTATAGCGATACTGTAACTCCAAATTAGGAAAAACCAATGACGCAGCATTTGCAATATCATGCTTGCATTTCCCAAACATTTTCTTTGCACGTGGGGCGTGAGGTCTCCACAGTACATCGATGTTGTCGCCAGTGGTCGGCGGAAGGTGCACGTGCCCGTCGACCTGGGACCGGACCGCAGCGACGCACGGATGCACGCCAAGACCGTAGGATCCTACGCAGTGCCGTAGGGGACCGCACCGCCACTTCCCAGCAAATTAGGGACACTGTTGCTCCTGGGGTATCGCCGAGGACCATTCGCAACCGTCTCCATGAAGCCGGGCTACGGTCCCGCACACCGTTAGGCCGTCTTCCGCTCACGCCCCAACATCGTGCAGCCTGCCTCCAGTGGTGTCGCGACAGGTGTGAATGGAGGGAAGAATGGAGACGTGTCGTCTTCAGCGATGAGAGTCGCTTCTGCCTTGGTGCCAATGATGGTCGTATGCGTGTTTGGCGCCGTGCAGGTGAGCGCCACAATCAGGACTGCATACGACCGAGGCACACAGGGCCAACACCCGGCATCATGGTGTGGGGAGCGATCTCCTACACTGGCCGTACACCTCTGGTGATCGTCGAGGGGACACTGAATAGTGCACGGTACATCCAAACCGTCATCGAACCCATCGTTCTACCATTCCTAGACCGGCAAGCGAACTAGCTGTTCCAACAGGACAATGCACGTCCGCGTGTATCCCGTGCCACCCAACGTGCTCTAGAAGGTGTAAGTCAACTACCCTGGCCAGCAAGATCTCCGGATGTGTCCCCCATTGAGCATGTTTGGGACTGGATGAAGCGTCGTCTCACGCGGTGTGCACGTCCAGCACGAACGCTGTTCCAACTGAGGCGCCAGGTGGAAATGGCATGGCAAGCCGTTCCATAGGACTACATCCAGCATCTCTACGATCGTCTCCATGGGAGAATAGCAGCGTGCATTGCTGCGAAAGGTGGATATACACTGTACTAGTGCCGACATTGTGCATGTTCTGTTGCCTGTGTCTATGTGCGTGTGGTTCTGTCAGTGTGGTCATGTGATGTATCTGACCCCAGGAATGTGTCAATAAAGTTTCCCCTTCCTGGGACAATGAATTCACGGTGTTCTTATTTCAATTTCCAGGAGTGCAGTTCCATCCTAGACTCAGCCCAACCTATAGAACAAGCAGGATTCCGAAGCAATTTTAGCACTATTGACCACATTCTGACCGTTAGTGGAGTGATAAGCAGAGCGAATGAATACCAACTGCCTCTGTGCATTGCCTTTGTTGACTTTGAAAAGGCATTTGACTCCGTTAGCTATGTAGCTGTCCTCCAAGCTTTGAGTGAGCAAGGAGTGGGAGCAGAATACATTGAAGTGCTCAGGAAAATCTACGAGAATTCTTCAGTTTATGTTAACATCGGCGAATCAACTCAAGAATTCCGCATCATGAGGGGTGTCAAGCAAGGCGATCCCATCTCCCCAAAACTGTTCTCTGCTGTATTGGGAATGGCTATGTCAAAGCTGAGCGGGGAAGGTAATTATTAGAATTAATGGAAGAAGGCTTACCACTTGAGATTTGCTGATGATATTGCCTTACTGGCCAAAGACTTCGCAGAGCTGCAAAACTTAGTTACAGATCTTGTATCGGAATATCAGCTGATTGGCTTGAACATGAACCTTTCCAAAATAAAAGTAATGTCCAACAAATGGGTCACAACTAGAGATGTGAAAGTCAAGGACAGTCTACTAGAAGAGGTCAGTGGATATGTCCACCTAGGCCAGATTATAAATATGAAGGGAGACATAAGGCCAGAAATCTATCGAAGCATCAAGCTTGGCTGACAAGCATTTGAGAAGAATTCAAAAGTATTCAGATCAAGAATGCCAGTAAATCTGAAGAAAGCAGTATTTGATCAATGCATTCTTCCTGTGATGACGTATGGCTGCGAGACATGGACACTGAACTCATTTACAAAAGGGAAACTTAGGACAGCACAGAGAGCTATGGAGAGATCAATGCTGGGCTATAAAAGAAAGGATTGGAAAATGGCAGATGACATCCGGTCTGTGACGAAGGTTAATGACATCTTAGAGACAGTAGGTTCCTTGAAATGGCAGTGGGATGGCCACGTCGCAAGAAGAAAAGACAACAGATGGACGAAGCTAGTACTGGAGTGGAGTCCGAGAGAGCACCGGAGGCCTAGAGGGAGACCACCAGACAGATGGGACAAAGACATCAAGAAGATCGCTGGTATCACCTGGCAGAGAACTGCCCAAGACAGTCCCACTTGGAGAAAAATGCTGAAAGCCTACCTGAATCCACGACTCGAAGAAGCCACCTCATTTAATGATAGGATTGGCTGATGATGATGATGATGATATCTGCATTTTGCAACAATAGGTCTGTGAATTTTTAAATTTCATTCATGGTACTTAAGAAATTTTCCTCTGAGACTGACATAACTTTGCCCTCAGATCAGAGGTTGGATAGTCTCCTATTACTCTCTTATTAAGAGCATCTACTAATATTTGGAATCTATTCTAAAATCATCGGTTCCCAATATAGTTTATTGATTTTTGTAACCATGAACAGCCATTGAAATTGACGTCGCAATACTAAATCGGTGGTACTAAGTTCGACCCCGAATGTACGAACTTCGGTACCAGTAGCAGCATACAATTTATTTAGTTATTCAACATTAGCCCGTGAGTTAATTGAAATTAAGAAAAACACTAGCCCATCTGTCAACTAAAAATTACAATCCCGTTTTCTTGCTATTTACAGACATGGCGGATTTGCAGTTTTTATAGAGGGGGCAGAGGGCAGGTGGAAAAGGAAAAGGAGGACTAGAGATGGAAAGAGAGCGAAGGAGGAGGAGGACATGATCAGAGGAAGAGGGGGAAGATGTGGCCAGGAAGAAGGGAGGAGCAAATGGGCGAAGAGAGAGGGAGACGGAGAAGAAGAGACAGGAGATAGACAGATAGAGGTGGGAGGATGAGTTGGATAGACAGAGGAAGGAAGAGATGGACACAGAGAGGGGGAGGAGGAGGTGCGTTCAATATATCTGTCAAACGCATACGCGGAAGAAGCTTCGCGGAAAAAGCTAATTAGCTGATTAGATGCAGTTCTGCCATGAGGTCGGCACTTGTTGTTTGGTTCCATTACACCATATTTGTACAGACACTAAGATCCACATGACTATAGTAATATGTTGCATACAGCTACTTACTTTTGATACTCGCTAATAATGGGATTGTTATAATTTTCTGAAAAAGAGCACTAGATGCCTGAAACCAGTAACAGAATAAAAATTCTTTTGTGCAACTGGCCGCTGATTACTTTGACGGACAGAAATACATTTGCTGAAGATGGATAAAATATTAAAATACTTGCGTAAATATTGTGGGTGATTCCAGGAAACGCCGGCCGGAGAGGCCGTGCGGTTCTAGGCGCTACAGACTGGAGCCGAGCGACCGCTACGGTCGCAGGTTCGAATCCGGCCTCGGGCATGGATATGTGTGATGTTCTTAGGTTACTTAGGTTTAATTAGTTCTAAGTTCTAGGCGACTGATGACCTCAGAAGTTAAGTCGCATAGTGCTCCGAGCCATTAGAACCATTTTTTGATTCCAGGAAAAACAGGTTATTTACAGAGAGTTATGAATTAAGAAAACTACGTGATTGTGCTAATGGTCTACAGCGCAGAGTCTACACATTGTTTCCATCTGACATGAAAACTGCAGTAGTGTTTATCAAAAGAAAAACGTGTCAGTGAGAAAAGATTATCTTTCTAAAGTTAAAGCGATGGGATCAAGATTCATTTATCATTGTCACATTTTTCCATATTTGTTCACGGGTTATTTTACCGGGAAACATTACGTCCTACAGGTTTTCTCTTACGTCTAACCAGACATTCTAAAGGAGGGAACGAAGTGTGCATAATAACAATAATAATAATAATAATAATAATAATAACAATGTACATAACAATAATAGTAACAGTTATTATAAGGTTATAGATTTTACATAGTAATATTAATTATTTTCTCATAATATAACTTTCCTTTAGAATATGAATAACAGAATACTAAAAGAAATCGCTGCTAGCTCTACAGAAGGCACTGAATCTGGAGAAGTTGGCTGGTCTGGGGCAGAGCGAGAAATAATAAGACAAAGTGTTGATATAGAAGTAAAAGACAGAAACAGATATGGATAAAGGAACGATAGTCTTGACAATGTGACATAAACTGTGGTTCACTGTTGGACAGAATGAAGACAGCTGGGATATGTTGAGAGGAAAGCTACGCTGACGATAACAGGTAAAACTTTAATCTCCTGTTGGATGCAGCGTGATGTAGGGTCAGACGCAGGTTGCACGCTTGTTAATTCCAAAGACGTATAGCTTAAATACAGACGGAGTGGGTATCAAACAGGTCAAGGTAGGAGATGCAGTTGGAGCTGTTGACAGACCGTTGCACGGAACGTTAGCTCTACTGGATTTAAGTAAATAACCGTAGTTGTGAAACCACATACGTACTCGTTTCCCATGCGTCTAGAGTTCGGATCTTGAGTGACATGCAATTCCGTTCAGATATCCTATCCTTTTATGCGATTGCTGTGACAGTAAACGATCCCATTGTAAACCCGAGGAAAGTGTCCCACATACAACAACCTTATCATTGATACGATTTGATATTATAATAGAAATAAGTAGAATAAACACGAAGACCCTAAGACTATTGTGTTTCCACGAATAGTATGGAAATTTTGGTCTTTATCATGAAAGCAAGCTGTTTCTGATAAGGGGAGTGTTGAAAATTAAATAATGCTTACATTTCTACGTGACTGATAACGCCTGACTTGCAGTAACGTATTATCAGCAACGAAAGATACCGCAGCTGATAATAAAGGAATGGCTCTCTCCAAGGCCGTTTATCATGGTCTACGAAGATGCTAGTATTTTACTGACAAAATTGTGTAGGCTTTCGTGGTCACTTGACGTTCTACCTGTTGTCTTTTGTGTCGGGATCGTCGGCCGGCGTTTGTTTAACGATTTTCTGACTTTTCGCCAGCACGGGTGGCTGACGCATGTGCTCGAGTGTCATCAGAAAAATCATTAAACAATTGTCGCCCGTAGATCCCAAGGCGAAAGCCAATAGGCAGTACGTAATATTGTACTAAATTAGTAGAAACTTGGAAGAGACCGAAACGTTATGGAAAACAAACTGCAGTCCATGAAATAGGAAACTGGAGAGAAAAGTCTGTCTGAAAGCAGAACGAATAAAAGTCGCATTGACATGGTATAATGTGAACAATGCAGACACAACCAATGACAGTCTCACACACAGTGGACTGAGTAACACCGAAAAAGTCTCATATATGTACTAGTAGAAGTTCTATTCCAAAGATCTCCTTAGATGTGTATCTTGTACCCATAAATTAGCCAGAAAGACATCAGTACTGCTCGCAAAGACGGCGAAAGCAAACCATATCTGCGATTCTAATCTTGCCTGACAAGGAATGTTATCTTGTAACGGAAACTAATGCAGTGATGTGTCTGTTGGGGAATTACGTTCACTATGTTGCTAACACAGCATTTCGACAATAATATTAAAGACGGTCAAGAAGTAATTTAGATTTTGTGCCTTTGTGGGAATTTGTCTTTCCATGGTACGACTTTGAGGATGTGAGGGGTACCTTCCAGACAACAAATCAAAATGTCTGGTGTTAGATCTACTTCCGATCTTGAATTAACTTTATACGTCAGTTTTAATAATTTGCTACGGTGCCTTGTACAGCAAAAAAAAAAAAAAAAAAGTGAAGAACTTGCTCTGTGGTTCGGATTCCATGTTAAACTGTAGGTATTCCAATAACTGCCCAGGGTAACAGGCTCTCAAATCAGAGGAAGGCAAGGGGGTACCACGATTAGTGCTTCGATACCTGTTCAAACCAACTTTCACATATATAACTCCTTTATTTTTAAGTGAATCACAAACGCAGTGTTTCCAACGAGAATATAAAGAGCATAGGATACCTTCTATTTGCCATCGGTAAGATCCACATTAAAAATAATATATCGCATAGGTTTTATAATTTGGGGTTTCTTTCAGAAAAGAAGGTTTCGAAAATGAGTTAACAATAGTATGAAATTTAGAACTGCTGACGTGCTAACAGATCGTTTCAAATATAATGGGAGTAAGGTGGACAATCGAAATTTTACAGGTAGAACATAAATGAGTAGGTATTTCGTTGCCGGCCGCGGTGGCCAAGCGGTTCTAGGCGCTTCAGTCCGGAACCGCGCGACCGCTACGGTCACAGGTTCGAATCCTGCCTCGGGCATGGATGTATGTGATGTCCTTAGGTTAGTTGGGTTTAAGTAGTTCTAAGTTCTAGGGGACTGATGACCTCAGCAGTTAAGGCCCATGGTGCTCAGAGCCATTTGAACCATTTTGAACACTTCCCAGATAAATGTTAGTTCCATCCTGCTCGAGATATATCTTCATCACACATTTGACATCCACCGCTACATAAAGGTCTGCTCTAGACTATTGAATGCATTACAGTCTTAAGCAATATTCACGAGGCACTCGTCATGCAGGATGAATTGTCATTTGTTTGCTCACAGCTTTAACACAACATTCTGATTTGTTCATATCTCGCTCCTGATTGTCACTATTATTTTTGTAGCCCCCTTAAACGCTTGACAAAGAAGTGAGTGAATACTGAATATGCTGCATTGCTGACGGACAAATTCTTTGCAACTAAAACATTATAATTTTTGGTATTGGCAAAAGGAAGTTACGCTCGAACACCCCTCGCAAGCCCCAATGACACCGACCGACCGTCCTGTCATCGTCAGCCGATAAGGTTCACTGGATGCGGATATGGAGGGGCACGTGGTTAGCACGCCGGTCTCTCGGCCGTCGTCAGTTTTCGTGAGCAGATCTGCTACTTTTTAGCCAAGCAGCTCCTCAATTGGCCTCACAAAGGCTGAGCCCGCTCTGGTTGCCAACAGTGCTCGACAGACCCGTGCGATGACCCATCCAAGTGCGAGCCAAATTCGACAGCGCTTAATTTCGGTGATATGACGGAAACCAGTGGTACAATTGTTACAAGGTCGTTGACAACAACAACAAAAACTAAGGCAACAAGTTAACGAATGGTCATCAAAGTAATAATCGATATTTCTTTTATGAAGCACTCATCAGCGTCTGGTTGCAACCGCAAAAGATGTGATCCCTTGTAAAAAGTAGAAATTGGCGAAATTAAAAATAGTCGTATCATATGACCATTGATGACCAAAAGAGACTGCTCTCTTCCATGAGCTTGTCGCGTCTGGTTATTTCGTGAGAGTAGCCTCTCGTTTGTTTCAGAGAAATAATTTACTGTCTGTTGCATTTTCTCAGAGCCTACACCCAAGGGAGACAATTCGACGGGACACGCGTTCCGCTTCTGCCACGTGATTTTAAGTGGGACGTACACTGTCGATGTTAAGTGCTACTAATTATCGGAGCCAGCCGTGTAAACACTTTTGTTGACTTGCAGTGCACGGTCTAAGTCAGACGTCGTTGCCCTGTCACGGTTACTGATAAGACAGCGATTACATCGTTATTTCTTCAACAATCTTATCACGATCTGAAGTTTCCATAATCGTTACCTCCACGCCGATGCACACGATAAAAGCCTCTTGCAGCGGCGAACGGGTATGTCGGTAAATCAGCAATTTTCAGTCCCACCTTCAGCACCAAACTCCTGCGGATTTCCACTGGGCGTCCAGAACGATATGGACGCAATTTTGACACTGTGTCACCAGCGGGACGGAGATCCAAAGGGTGTTCAGGAGAGGCAACATTCGGCCCGTGCGTAGTGACTGCAGTGTTAATTACACTCCTGGAAATTGAAATAAGAACACCGTGAATTTATTGTCCCAGGAAGGGGAAACTTTATTGACACATTCCTGGGGTCAGATACATCACATGATCACACTGACAGAACCACAGGCACATAGACACAGGCAACAGAGCATGCACAATGTCGGCACTAGTACAGTGTATATCGACCTTTCGCAGCAATGCAGGCTGCTATTCTCCCATGGAGACGATCGTAGAGTTGCTGGATGTAGTCCTGTGGAACAGCTTGCCATGCCATTTCCACCTGGCGCCGCAGTTGGACCAGCGTTCGTGCTGGACGTGCAGACCGCGTGAGACGACGCTTCATCCAGTCCCAAACATGCTCAATGGGGGACAGATCCGGAGATCTTGCTGGCCAGGGTAGTTGACTTACACCTTCTAGAGCACGTTGGGTGGCACGGGATACATGCGGACGTGCATTGTCCTGTTGGAACAGCAAGTTCGCTTGCCGGTCTAGGAATGGTAGAACGATGGGTTCGATGACGGTTTGGATGTACCGTGCACTATTCAGTGTCCCCTCGACGATCACCAGAGGTGTACGGCCAGTGTAGGAGATCGCTCCCCACACCATGATGCCGGGTGTTGGCCCTGTGTGCCTCGGTCGTATGCAGTCCTGACTGTGGCGCTCGCGTGCAAGGCGCCAAACACGCATACGACCATCATTGGCACCAAGGCAGAAGCGACTCTCATCGCTGAAGACGACACGTCTCCATTCTTCCCTCCATTCACGCCTGTCGCGACACCACTGGAGGCGGGGTGCACGATGTTGGGGCGTGAGCGGAAGACGGCCTAACGGTGAGCGGGACTGTAGCCCAGCTTCATGGAGACGGTTGCGAATGGTCCTCGGCGATACCCCAGGAGCAACAGTGTCCCTAATTTTCTGGGAAGTGGCGGTGCGGTCCCCTACGGCACTGCGTAGGATCCTACGGTCTTGGCGTGCATCCGTGCGTCGCTGCGGTCCGGTCCCAGGTCGACGGGCACGTGCACCTTCCGCCGACCACTGGCGACAACATCGATGTACTGTGGAGACCTCTCGACGTGTTGAGCAATTCGGCGGTACATCCACCAGGCCTCCCGCAAGCCCACTACACGCCCTTGCTCAAAGTCCGTCAACTGCACATACGGTTCACGTCCACGCTGTCGCGGCATGCTACCAGTGTTAAAGACTGCGATGGAGCTCCGTATGCCACGGCAAACTGGCTGACACTGACGGCGGCGGTGCACAAATGCTGCGCAGCTAGCGCCATTCGACGGCCAACACCACGGTTCCTGGTGTGTCCGCTGTGCCGTGCGTGTGATCATTGCTTGTACAGCCCTCTCGCAGTGTCCGGAGCAAGTATGGTGGGTCTGACACACCGGTGTCAATGTGTTCTTTTTTCCATTTCCAGGAGTGTGTTTTACGGCATTGTTTCATACGAATGAGTTGTAAATGTTTATAAATTTGTTATGTCTACTACAACCAATTTTACAGTTGTTACAGTCGTTGTATGTACTCCGTCTGAAATTCCCGATCATCTAGCCCCCACTGTTGGAATTACCCGACACCATAAACTACGATAGAGGGTGTAAAGTCGTGAAATCTACAGAAAAGAACTGTTGGAAAAATTCTGTGATCTTGAAAGAATGCGGTCATTTCATACTGATAATGTACTAAATTGAAACCAGCCATGTATTTCCTGTTTTGGAGGAGTCGCTTGTGAGGATCACGACTGTTGAAATGAAGAATCTACTTCTGCATCTACATCATAGCTGTCGATTTTTACGGCAATGTTAACAGTAAAGACAGCATTACAAGTTATTTATTGTACTTGCTAATTTATAAAGTTGCATATTAGCTAACTTTTGCTGTGTGTCTGTCCACAAGGTGTGTATATATTAAACACATAAAATTTTAGCGCTGGCTCTACAATCGTTGACGTTATGAAACTCTTTGATCGGTTTATAGCGTAAAAGAACCATCGCGTCCAGCAAATGTTTGTGGAATAGATGGTCAGTTCACTTTAATCGTGACGGTAAATAATAAACAATAAATCTAGAATTAACACAATCAAATCCTACGATATCTCTTATACGCTACTCAGTTTGGAAAATAATGCACAGAAGGCAGTGAAACCTACATGGTTTTAATCAACAAACGAAAACAAAAAGAACTTTATGCTCGGTGAGGTCTTGCATTAATATTTCATAAGCGAGGAACTATTTACAATGATTTCAACAAAATAATGATTCAACGGCTATGAATCATAACATGCCGTATAATGCCAGGACGCTTTTCACGCTTTCACCTAACTTCAATAGAAGTAATGTACCACTGCTGTGCAGTGTCTGAGACACTGCACTGACGCTCAACAGCCGCATTCAGTTAAGAATGAACTTGCAATCTGCCACTATAATTCCACATCAGCTGTAGAATTTTTCAGAACAAATAAAAATTTGTGCTGGACCAGGCCTCGAAGCTAGATTTCCTGCTTGTTGCGAGCAGTCGTCTTAACCACTTTTTTTTTAATCATTTTGTACGTTATTATTCGTTGCACTTGTTCGGGGCAGACGTCCCATGTCACCCTTTAAGTTCATCGTTGATCGATGCATTCATTTTATTTATTTATTTATTTTTTACAGATGATAGCTAAACCTCTGACCAAACACACTGAACTATAGTGCCAGCAACAACTTCGACTATCCGGACATGCTTCTAGGAACCGACCAAATCTACATTTGTCTTAGTGTCTGCCTTGCGCTCGCTGTATACTAACGTGACTCCCGCACAGGGCAAGGCACTGTTTTCCCTCGTCGTTGCTTTCCTATGGCATGAAATACTGCAGTGCCGTATCTGAGACATTTCGTTGGCAATTAACAACCGCATTCAACTAAGAATGAACTGGTAAACTGCGATTATGGTCCCGCATCAGCTGTAGGGATATTCAGCTGTAAAAATAAACCGCTTCTGATGCGGAACCATAACCGCAGCTTTCGAGTTCATTCTTAGTTGAATGCGGCTGTAAATCGTCGACGCTGTGTCTCAGACATGGCACTACAGTGTTTCATGCCATAGTAAGGCAAAGACAAGAGAAAAGTGTCTTACCCTCCGTGGGAGTCATAGTAACATAGTTCAAGCACAAGGGAGAGTAGACACCAGACAAATGGAGATTTGGGCCGCTGCTGGAAGCGTGCTTGGACAGCCAAAGTGGTCAAGGTAACTGCTCACGACAGTCGGGAAATGCAGGTTTGAATCCCGAACCAGCACAAATTTTCAATTGTTCTGAACTGTTCTACGACCGACGTGGAAATACAATCGCAATTTGTGACTTCATTCTTATGTAATATATTTATATCTTCGTCGACCTGAGAGGTTACATGCCCTCTTTTGCATGTCGCCTCTCATTTTCATCAATTTTATTAGAGTTATATGTCATTGCACGGCGGTAACAGACCGAATAAGGTTATTGTAATGAGAGTATTTGTACTGAGAGCTCAAAAATACTTTTCACTTGATTCCTATGCGTGTCGGGTTACTTTCCTGTGTGGCCTGTGCGAGGCGAGCATCGGAGGACGCGGCACACTGCATTTCCGGTGGGGGGCTGCACTTCCCCGAATTCTGAGGGGTTCATACAATGGGCTTAAGCGCTTGGCGGAACGACTGAAGGCGGCCGAATTTCGCTTATTGTGTGCAGCGGCAAATCACCCGCGAGACGTCTGAGCGTCGCCGCAGTTTATGTGTTTACCGTTCCGGCGCGTCCAGAACGAAGACTCCTACCGCCGACTGGCTGCATTGTCCTCTTGATTCTCAGAATACTTGTGGACCGTGCCCTGCTGGGTGCGACTGCCCGGCGCCGGATGGCAGGTGGTCTAGGCAGGTTGTTTTCGCAGCCGGTCAATCGGCAAGCTCAGTGCCCTCAGCTGAATAGCAGAGGCATACTTGGTCAACTCAGACTGAGTCTAGTTGACGTCATAAAGCCCTGCTCGAGGTTGGAGGAAACGGTCGCTATTGGAACAAATGATGTTCTGAGACAGTGTGGGGGAATTTTGGAATCAGCACTGAATGTTGATTCGCGGTTTTTTCGAGGAGAGTAGGGAATTGAGCAATGTGTAAGGTGTCGGGCAAATCCAACACCTTACATGAAAACCCTGACATGATAATCAAATCCAGTAGTATGTCACATAGCTCCGAATAAATAGTGACATTGAATTAACCACAGTAATACGAGTAACGAGTGAGCAAATGGAATACCACAGACTAACACAAGAATGCCTAAATGCATGTCGTACCTTCCCACCGTGAGACAGACGCAGTTCCGAGGGGAGAAACGAGGACAGAAGCCGAGAGCAGAACCGTTTTAAGCTAGATAAGGGAGGGGCTGGGCACCCACGCTGCGAGCTTACCTGTACGACTATACAACCCGCACGTTTTAGCGTGAGGCTTTTTCGCGTCTCAGGTACGTCAAGGATCACCCCCAGCCCATGTTAAAAGCTAGAGCCCTCCAGAAAAGCAGTATAGATCTTACGATAACACCAAAAGGGCCACTACCACCCGCAAGTTTTAGCGAAGGACTTTTTCGCGTGTCTGTTACATTAGGATCACTCCCCAGCCCATGTTAAAAGATAGAGCCCTCCAGAAGAGCAGTATAGATCTTACGATAACGCTAAAAGGACCACACTAGCTGCAGGTTTTACCGTGAGACTTTTTAGCGTCTCTGTTAACTTGCAAACTTTAAAAACATTGCCCCACCACGAAAAGTATAACGTTTCTCATTGGATAGACAGAATTTTTGTAGGCGGAGCTTAAGGTTAACATTGAGACCCTGATTGGTCAGATGAAAACATAGCCAGATAGTTTTTTTAAACTAACTTCGGTAAATTGTAGTAAGGAGAAGTTAGGGAGAGTTGGTTCCGAGACGGCGGGCTGGATGGCTGCTGCGCCGGCCGCTGTCGCCCTGACGCTGCTTAACACCGACAAGGTAATGAACGCACGCGATGCCGCATTTTTGAGCGCATAAGGCTTCACTTAGAACTGCAGAAGTCTCATCTGTTACACCCCCTTTTTTGCGTAATACTAGTGTCGATCGTTAATTAAAACTCATGGTGTTCACATTTGCCACTTGAAGAACAGATCTGAAACGCGATGATTTTTCTTTTATATAGTTATTGAGAAGCCACATCAGCCACTGTAATTTACGACAAGTTAGATAAGTTATTAAAGATAATTGAGGGTCACTGTAGACCATTTTGATAGTTTTCTCTTTTGTGAAACTTAAATTAAACCTAGATTATAGATGTGATATGGCATAGGTCATCCTTCGATCGCTTGTAGAACTTGGAAACCCATTTAGGGAATATTCGTTCACATTTTTGTTGAACGCTGTTGGTTTTTACCATCCTGTATTAAAACATTTCCTTTTATCAATAGTTCAATTTATAAACGATGTTTTGTGATTAGAATAAATTTCCAATGGTAAACTTAACTGCTTTTTCGACGTTATTTTACCAGCTAACTAAAAATAGGAAAGCCTTGAACCCTTTCCACTATATTTAGTCAGAATTAAGATTCTTTTACAGGGAGTGCAGTGGAGCTGACGCTGAGATCATTTAGTATTTGGTTATATCACCGCTAGTCTCACTGAACTCTTTTGAATTCTACATGTCATGTGTGGTCTGGCGTCTCCTTACCAGCAACAGGTCCCAGGTTCAAACTATTTCCCTAAAATACACGCTCAGAGCGTCGTTGCGCGAAAGTGGTTGGGAGACACGATATAGTACAAACAGACACCACCATGAATGTTTAGAAATGATGGCTTCACTCTTGCGTTGCGTGGACGCAGAGGATTCGGGATCGGATCTTCGTCGGAGTCTGACGGTCTTGCAACTTGGTCGTACCTTTTCGGCAGAACTTAGAATTGTCTGACAGCCTTCGAGGCTAGGGGTTGAAACAGAGTTGCTGCACAGCAGAAGTCGGCGTCTACATCATCGTAACGCTGGCTACCGACGACGTGCTGCAGGTTTCAGATCTGGTACGGTATTTTGCTGCTCTGGGATTGTCGGACCTATCATTCTTACACTGAATCCCCCAGCAGCACGCTCATTTTCCATGTGATCCCATTTGAGCTTCAAATGGTTCAAATGGCTCTGAGCACTATGCGACTTAACATCTGAGGTCATCAGTCGCCTAGAACTTAGAACTACTTATACCTAACTACCCTAAGGACATCACACACATCCATGCCCGAGGCAGGATTCGAACCTGCGACCGTAGCGGTCACGCGCTTCCCGACTGAAGCGCCTAGAACCTCACAGCCACATCGGCCGGCCCCATTTGAGCTCTCACTACTAACTGCGATACTGTTACATAGTCGGGAGATTAATACACTCCTGGAAATTGAAATAAGAACACCATGAATTCATTGTCCCAGGAAGGGGAAACTTTATTGACACATTCCTGGGGTCAGATACATCACATGATCACACTGACAGAACCACAGGCACATAGACACAGGCAACAGAGCATGCACAATGTCGGCACTAGTACAGTGTATATCCACCTTTCGCAGCAATGCAGGCTGCTATTCTCCCATGGAGACGATCGTAGAGATGCTGGATGTAGTCCTGTGGAACGGCTTGCCATGCCATTTCCACCTGGCGCCTCAGTTGGACCAGCGTTCGTGCTGGACGTGCAGACCGCGTGAGACGACGCTTCATCCTGTCCCAAACATGCTCAATGGGGGACAGATCCGGAGATCTTGCTGGCCAGGGTAGTTGACTTACACCTTCTAGAACACATTGGTTGGCACGAGATACATGCGGACGTGCATTGTCCTGTTGGAACAGCAAGTTCCCTTGCCGGTCTAGGAATGGTAGAACGATGGGTTCGATGACGGTTTGGATGTACCGTGCACTATTCAGAGTCCCCTCGACGATCACCAGAGGTGTACGGCCAGTGTAGGAGATCGCTCCCCACACCATGATGCCGGGTGTTGGCCCTGTGTGCCTCGGTCGTATGCAGTCTGATTGTGGCGCTCACCTGCACGGCGCCAAACACGCATACGACCATCATTGGCACCAAGGCAGAAGCGACTCTCATCGCTGAAGACGACACGTCTCCATTCGTCCCTCCATTCACGCCTGTCGCGACACCACTGGAGGCGGGCTGCACGATGTTGGGGCGTGAGCGGAAGACGGCCTAACGGTGTGCGGGACCGTAGCCCAGCTTCATGGAGACGGTTGCGAATGGTCCTCGCCGATACCCCAGGAGCAACAGTGTCCCTAATTTGCTGGGAAGTGGCGGTGCGGTCCCCTACGGCACTGCGTAGGATCCTACGGTCTTGGCGTGCATCCGTGCGTCGCTGCGGTCCGGTCCCAGGTCGACGGGCACGTGCACCTTCCGCCGACCACTGGCGACAACATCGATGTACTGTGGAGACCTCACGCCCCACGTGTTGAGCAGTTCGGCGGTACGTCCACCCGGCCTCCCGCATGCCCACTATACGCCCTCGCTCAAAGTCCGTCAACTGCACATACGGTTCACGTCCACGCTGTCGCGGCATGCTACCAGTGTTAAAGACTGCGATGGAGCCCTGTATGCCACCGCAAACTGGCTGAGACTGACGGCGGCGGTGCCCAAATTCTGCGCAGCTAGCGCCATTCGACGGCCAACACCGCGGTTCCTGGTGTGTCCGCTGTGCCGTGCGTGTGATCATTGCTTGTACAGCCCTCTCGGTGTGTCCGGAGCAAGTATGGTGGGTCTGACACACCTGTGTCAATGTGTTCTTTTTTCCATTTCCAGGAGTGTATTTAATTGATTAGGACCTCTGGTCATTATCGTCAAGCTATTGCATCAAAGAGAGTAGGAGTCCCTTGTACTCGAGCCAGCTCTTATTCTCATAATAATCTATCCTTTAACCTACTGTTTGTGTCGATAATCATGTGCCTTTATGTTCTGATATGTAATAAATATCATTGTAATATTTAATCCGCTTATCATTTCGTAGATATATGCACAATCCCACTTCCTCAGAGTAGATTACGATTTTTGTTAAATTATTGTGAGTGTGCACTCCTTATTCTACCAACTAGCGGGGTCCACCATAATTTCCTTTTGTTACCGATGTGTGCATAATTAATTATGTGGTAGGTAAGTAGGGGGTCGAGTGCGTGTCTCGTTCTCATGCAAAATTCGTCAGAACTAAAGAGGTTCGAACTCTTCTCCCCCATGGCACCTTGCAAACTAAAAACGTTATCGTCTGTCAGTTTCACCTTTCACATTGACATTGATGAGTCAAAGCATTATGACGACTACCAATCGAGATTGAATGGAGCCTGGAAGCATTGTGAGCACGAGACGCGCTAAGGAAAGTATACACTATCTGATCAAATGTTTCAGGGCACACATATACAATGCCGAACTGACCACTAGGAGCCACAAGAGGCGCAAAAGGAACCGGCTGTGGGGGGGGGGGGGGGTATTGTGTCGTCAGCAGTGGCCTCCTGCTGTACTCCTTGTACACAGCCGACGTCCAGATGGTGGGCCGCGCCCAGCTGGCGCTGTACGAAGGTCACAACTCGCTCTTCACCTGGAGCATGAACGTGGAGATACTTCGCCGCCACCTGCAGCTTGCCTGTGATGCTCTTGGTCGATATGGTGGCGCCAGAATTGAGAGCTGTCAAGAGCCAGCCGCTCGAGTATTCCCGATAGGAGCTGCTTGCTGCCTTCTCACTACATTGGAAGGCCCAACCCAGTGGTCCACGATGGTCTAGAACGTATCTGGGGTAACCTTGGGTTCTACATCTACATCTACATCTACATGACTACTCTGCAATTCACATTTAAGTGCTTGGCAGAGGGTTCATCGAACCACAATCATACTATCTCTCTACTATTCCACTCCCGAACAGCGAGCGGGAAAAACGAACACCTAAACCTTTCTGTTCGAGCTCTGATTTCTCTTATTTTATTTTGATGATCATTCCTACCTATGTAGGTTGGGCTCAACAAAATATTTTCGCATTCGGAAGAGAAAGTTGGTGACTGAAATTTCGTAAAAAGGTCTCGCCGCGACGAAAAACGTCTATGCTGTAATGACTTCCATCCCAACTCGTGTATCATATCTGCCAAACTCTCTCCCCTATAACGCGATAATACAAAACGAGCTGCCCTTTTTTGCACCCTTTCGATGTCCTCCGTCAATCCCACCTGGTAAGGATCCCACACCGCGCACCAATATTCTAACAGAGGACGAACGAGTGTAGTGTACGCTGTCTCTTTAGTGGACTTGTTGCATCTTCTAAGTGTCCTGCCAATGAAACGCAACCTTTGGCTCGCCTTCCCGACAATATTATCTATGTGGTCCTTCCAACTGAAGTTGTTCGTAGTTTTAACACCCAGGTACTTAGTTGAATTGACAGCCTTGAGAATTGTACTATTTATCGAGTAATCGAATTCCAACGGATTTCTTTTGGAACTCATGTGGATCATCTCACACTTATTTAGCGTCAACTGCCACCTGACACACCATACAGCAATCTTTTCTAAATCGCTTTGCAGCTGATACTGGTCTTCGGATGACCTTACTAGACGGTAAATTACAGCATCATCTGCGAACAGTCTAAGAGAACTGCTCAGATTGTCACCCAGATCATTTATATAGATCAGGAACAGTAGAGGTCCCAGGACGCTTCCCTGGGGAACACCTGATAATCTCTTAACGCCACATCTGGGACATCAGGAACAAGGCGATGGGGTGCCTCCATGCCTTGTAACCGCTCCTCAACCCGGCGTCAACGCTTCCTCTGCGCTGTGGTGTCATCCTCTTCCACTTGGTGCTGGGGTATGCTGCCGTTGTGTGGCTCAGCACTGCTCCAGCTCCCACCCACCGTGTCCAGCCAGTGCAGGATCGGGCCCTGCGCCCCTCGCGAGGCCACACCAGCCGCCGGCCTCGCGACGACGTCGTCATTCCACTAGTGTGGAAGCTCTTCTGTCGGGCCTTTTCTGCGAGAAGCGCAGCGGTCTGATAACACACTCACCACTCGCCTGGGACACCAGGTTCATCTTCGGGAGACCCCGCGTCGGCCAGACTTGCTGCGGGCGTGAACGGCCTGCAGTGTCTGATGGTCTCCCTTTGGTCGGCTCTCTCCAATGCTGACCATCCATCCAGTCAGGACCCAAATCAACGACAGCAGGTACAAAACCTGCACGAAAAGCAGCCAGCTTGCTTAAGCTATCCTCACACGGGACGTGTTTCTCATTGCGAGGCACGCCAGATGCAGTGTCCGACGTGGTTGCTGCGTGCTCTGAAACGGCCTCCTGCATCTCACAGAACGTGTTCTTTATCGTGATTTGTGACACGAGTATTCTCCAGCGGCAGTTCTCGGTTGCATCTAGCGCTCAACTACCACAGTTTCCTTAAGGAAGGAGCGCTCATAAAATGGCTATGCTAACTCTTTGATTGTGGAAGAGGAGCGGAGAAAATCGCAAAGAATATTATAGACTCGTCGATGACTTGAATAGCGAATTGATGGAAAGGAACACTACATACTGCTGTACAACGAACTGACACACGTAATATTAGGAGTTATTCGTTACCTCAATTGAACTTCCACACCATTTTCGATTTTAAACTGAATGTAGTTGAAGTATATTGTCTAACGTCAGTTTGCGCTTAAATAATATCCATATTCTCGATGTCGTATTGATTACCATCACTCTGAAGTAACAGACTTTACACCGATTTCAAGATCGTGATTTCTTTTGTAATTTAATTCGAATGGAAGACGAGATTTTGTACAAAGTGGATCATTATGACTGAAAAAGATATTTACCTGCAAGATACAAATATGAGGCAGTCCTTGAAACCAAGAGATGGGTATATACACTGTAGAGCCAAAGAAATTAGTACACCTGCCTAATATCGTGTAGGGCCCCCACGAGAACGCAGAAGTCCGCAGAACAAAGTGGCATGACTGAAGTAGTGCTGGAGGGAACTGACGCCACGAATCCTACAAGGCTGTCCATAAATCCGTACGAATACGAGAAGATGGAGACCTCTTCCGAACAGCACGTTCCAAGGCATCCCACATATGATCAATATCGACCATGTCTGGGGAGTTTGGTGGACAACGTCTGTCTTCTGTTTTTGTTGTGAACGGCCAGTGTCGGTTGGCCAGTCAGTGTGCTCCCTGCCGCCGTTGGATAAGCAGCCGCTGCAGCAAGTCGTATAACCCTAGCTTACTTATTTGTTAGATAGTTTAATTAATTTCTTTGCGTGTTTTTGGGTACTTGCATTGTTTAATTCATATATTTCGGGCGTATTATAGTATTTGACAGTTGTAGCATCGCGCTTTAGTGTTTACTTCGTAGATTCTTATTTAAATTGCGTGTGAGTTTCGTATAGGAGGTGCAATTTCGAGTTTTAGTTACTGTCATCGTAAATTCAGCAGATTGTAGCGCAGTCGTTAGGCATTTGTACAGGTTAGTTGATACATTCTTTGTGTGTTCCGCTTGCGTTATCTAGGCACGGACTCGTGTTTCAGTAACTGTTGTTAAACATCAATTAGAATGGACAGGGACTGCGATTGCTGTGTTCGGATGAGGGCTGACTTGGCATCCCTTCGCTCACAGCTGCAATCGGCGCTGACTTCGGTCGCGCAGCTTGAGGCTGTTGCCAATGGGCACCACTGTGGGGAGCCGGACTCGGGTATCACGGGGATGTCAACCTCGTCCCGTCTGTCCCCAGATCGGTCTGCCGCTGTGGTTGCCCCGGTTGCTGCCCGCAGTGGGGCTGAGCCCTCGCCTGTGGTTGATTGGGAGGTCGTTCCAAGGCATGGCAGGCAGCGAAAGGCGTCCCCGGAGGCTGATCAGAAAGCCTCCCCGGTGCGTCTGACAAACCGGTTTCAGGCACTGTCTCTGGCTGAGCCAGATGCAGCCGCCTGCCCTGTTTCAGAGGATCATTCTCAGCCTTCAAGGTCCGGGCAATCGCAGAGGGTGGGCTTACTGGTAGTTGGGAGCTCCAATGTTAGGCGCGTAATGGGGCCCCTTAGGGATATGGCGGCTAAGGAGGGGAAGAAATCCAGTGTGCACTCCGTGTGCATTCCGGGAGGAGTCATTCCTGATGTGGAAAGGGTCCTTCCGGATGCCATGAAGAGCACAGGGTGCAGCCAGCTGCAGGTGGTGGCACATGTCGGCACTAATGACGTGTGTCGCTTTGGATCTGAGGAAATTCTCTCTGGAGTCCAGCGGCTATCTGATTTGGTGAAGGCTGCCGGTCTTGCTTACGAGATGAAGGCAGAGCTCACCATCTGCAGCATCGTTGACAGAACCGACTGCGGACCTTTGGTGCAGAGCCGGGTGGAGGGTCTGAATCAGAGGCTCAGACGGTTTTGCGACCGTATTGGCTGCAGATTCCTTGACTTGCGCCATAGGGTGGTGGGGTTTCGGGTTCCGCTGAATAGGTCAGGAGTTCACTACACTCAGCTGGCGGCTACACGGGTAGCGGAGGCTGTGTGGCATGGACTGGGCGGTTTTTTAGGTTAGAAGGCCTCGGGAAAGTGCGGGATGGGCTGCAATGTCAAAGGGTGCTTGGCAATTACAGGACGTGCTTGGATCAAGGAACAGTCGGAATTATAGTTGTAAACTGTTGTAGTTGCGCTGGAAAAGTCCCTGAGCTTCAAGCGCTAATAGAAAGCACAGAAGCTGATATCGTTATAGGTACAGAAAGCTGGCTAAAGCCTGAAATAAGTTCTGCAGAAATTTTTACGAAGTCTCAGACGGTGTTCAGGAAAGATAGATTAGGCAGAATTGGTGGTGGAGTGTGGTGTCTGTCAGTAGTGGTTTATCTTGTAGTGAAGTCGAAGTAGATACTCCGTGCGAATTGGTGTGGGTGGAGGTTATACTTAACAGCCGAATTAAGTTAATAATTGGCTCCTTCTACCGACCCCCAGACTCCGATGATACAGTTGCGGAACAGTTCAGAGAAAGTTGGAGTCTCGTAACAAATAAATACCCCACTCATACGGTTATAGTTGGTGGGGACTTCAACCTACCCTCGGTATGTTGGCAAAAATACTTGTTCAAAACCGGTGGTAGGCAGAAAACGTCTTCCGAGATTGTCCTAAATGCATTCTCCGAAAATTATTTCGAGCAGTTAGTCCACGAACCCACGCGAATTGTAAATGGTTGCGAAAACACACTTGACCTCTTGGCCACAAACAATCCAGAGCTGATAGAGAGCATCATGACTGATACAGGGATTAGTGATCACAAGGTCATTGTAGCTAGGCTCAATACCATTTCTTCCAAATCCATCAGAAACAAACGCAAAATAATTTTATTTAAAAAAGCGGATAAACTGCCACTAGAAGCCTTCCTAAAAGACAATTTCCATTCATTCCGAACTGACTATGCGAATGTAGACGAGATGTGGCTCAAATTCAAAGATATAGTAGCAACAGCAATTGAGATATTCATACCTCATAAATTGGTAAGAGATGGAACGGATCCCCCGTGGTACACAAAAAAGGTCCGAACGCTGTTGCAGAGGCAACGGAAAAAGCATGCGAAGTTCAGAAGAACGCGAAATCCTGAAGATGGGCTAAAATTTACAGACGCGCGAAATTTGGCACGTACTTCGATGCGAGATGCCTTTAATAGGTTCCACAACGAAACATTGTCTCGAAATTTGGTAGAAAATCCGAAGAAATTCTGGTCGTATGTAAAGTACACAAGCGGCAAGACGCAGTCAATACCTTCGCTGCGCAGTGCCGATGGTACTGTTATCGACGACTGTGCCGCTAAAGCGGAGTTATTGAACGCAGTTTTCCGAAATTCCTTCACCAGGGAAGACGAATGGAATATTCCAGAATTTGAAACACGAACATCTGCTAGCATGAGTTTCTTAGAAGTAGATACCTTAGGGGTTGCGAAGCAACTCAAATCGCTTGATACGGGCAAGTCTTCAGGTCCAGATTGTATACCGATTAGGTTCCTTTCAGATTACGCTGATACTATAGCTCCCTACTTAGCACTCATATACAACCGCTCGCTCACCGATAGATCTGTACCTACAGATTGGAAAATTGCCCAGGTCGCACCAGTGTTCAAGAAGGGTAGTAGGAGTAATCCATTTAACTACAGACCTATATCATTGACGTCGGTTTGCAGTAGGGTTTTGGAGCATATACTGTATTCAAACATTATGAATCACCTCGAAGAGAACGATCTATTGACACGTAATCAGCATGGCTTCAGAAAACATCGCTCTTGTGCAACGCAGCTAGCTCTTTATTCGCACGAAGTAATGGCCGCTATCGACAGGGGATCTCAAGTTGATTCCGTATTTCTAGATTTCCGGAAAGCTTTTGACACCGTTCCTCACAAGCGACTTCTAAACAAGCTGCGGAGCTATGGGGTATCGTCTCAGTTGTGCGACTGGATTCGTGATTTCCTGTCAGGAAGGTCGCAGTTCGTAGTAATAGACGGCAAATCATCGAGTAAAACTGAAGTGATATCAGGTGTTCCCCAGGGAAGCGTCCTGGGACCTCTACTGTTCCTGATCTATATAAATGACCTGGGTGACAATCTGAGCAGTTCTCTTAGACTGTTCGCAGATGATGCTGTAATTTACCGTCTAGTAAGGTCATCCGAAGACCAGTATCAGCTGCAAAGCGATTTAGAAAAGATTGCTGTATGGTGTGTCAGGTGGCAGTTGACGCTAAATAACGAAAAGTGTGAGATGATCCACATGAGTTCCAAAAGAACTCCGTTGGAATACGATTACTCGATAAATAGTACTATTCTCAAGGCTGTCAATTCAACTAAGTACCTGGGTGTTAAAATTACGAACAACTTCAGTTGGAAGGACCACATAGATAATATTGTCGGGAAGGCGAGCCAAAGGTTGCGTTTCATTGGCAGGATACTTAGAAGATGCAACAAGTCCACTAAAGAGACAGCTTACACTACACTCGTTCGTCCTCTGTTAGAATATTGCTGCGCGGTGTGGGATCCTTACCAGGTGGGATTGACGGAGGACATCGAGAAGGTGCAAAAAAGGGCAGCTCGTTTTGTATTATCGCGTCATAGGGGAGAGAGTGTGGCAGATATGATACACGAGTTGGGATGGAAGTCATTACAGCATAGACGTTTTTCGTCGCGGCGAGACCTTTTTACGAAATTTCAGTCACCAACTTTCTCTTCCGAATGCGAAAATATTTTGTTGAGCCCAACCTACATAGGTAGGAATGATCATCAAAATAAAATAAGAGAAATCAGAGCTCGAACAGAAAGGTTTAGGTGTTCGTTTTTCCCGCTCGCTGTTCGGGAGTGGAATAGTAGAGAGATAGTATGATTGTGGTTCGATGAACCCTCTGCCAAGCACTTAAATGTGAATTGCAGAGTAGTCATGTAGATGTAGATGTAGATGTAGAAGGTGTCAGGCAAATCCAACACCTTCCATGAAAACCCAGACATGAAAAGCAAATCCAGTAGTATGTCACATAGCTCCGAATAAATCGTGACATTAAATTAACCAAAGTAATACGAGTAACGAGTGAGCAAATGGAATACCACAGACTAACACGAGAATGCCTAAATGCATGTCATACCTTCCCACCGTGAGACAGACGCAGTTCCGAGAGGAGAAACGAGAACAGAAGCCGAGAGCAGAACCGTGTTAAGCTAGAAGGTCCTACGATAAGGGACGGACTGGACACCCACGTCGCCAGCTAACCATTAGGACGACACCACGCGCAAGTTTTAGCGTGAGACTTTTTCGCGTCTCTGTTACGTTAGGACCACCCCCCCAGCCCATGATAAAAGATAGAGCCCTCCAGAAGAACAGTATAGACCTTACGATAACGCGAAAGGACCACACCAGCTGCAAGTTTTAGCGTGAGACTTTTTATATTCATAGCCGGCCAGTGTGGCCGAGCAGTTCTACGCGCTTCAGTCTGGAACCTCGCGACCGCTACGGTCGCAGGGTCGAATCCTGCCTCGGGCATGGATGTGTGTGATGTCCTTAGGTTAGTTAGATTTAAGTAGTTCTAGGTTCTAGGGGACTGATGACCTCAGAAGTTAAGTCCCATAGTGCTCAGAGCCATTTGGACTATTTGAAATAGTCATAGATAAGTAAAACATCTAGGCCCTGACACGGGAAGAAGGGGGACTCAAACTTCTCAAAATAAAGTACTGTTACCAGCAACAAAGAGGGCCTCGTAGTTCAAATTGACCAGTTGAAAAACTGGTTTGGTAAAAGCACGTTTACTTCATACCAGGAAGCGGCGGACAGAACCCATTCAACTGCGTCGCCGTGCAAGAGAGGGCGACGAGGTATTCGACGCCCACACTTCACCGCAGAACATGAAAGTCGGATGCGAACTGTGGATACTGAAACAGCATTCATGTGTCACCAAAGTTTCTTTATGTTGTGGTTGGCAGGAGAGCCAACCGTGTTTTTCTAAAGGAGGCCGAAATGTACGCGTCTAAGCTCACGCAGGCTGGCGTGAGGTCTGGAACATGACAAGGGAATTAGAATTGAGAAAAACGGACGTAGCTGGTGGAATACTTAACCTTAATCCATTCTTGGAGAACGTCGCTCTTTATGGTACATGATTCACAATATCAATAGTACGGATACTGGCGCCTTGCTAGGTCGTTACAATTAACGTAGCTGAAGGCTATGCTAACTATCGTCTCGGCAAATGAGAGCGTAAAAGTCAGTGAACCATCGCTAGCAAAGTCGGCTGTACAACTGGGGCGAGTGCTAGGAAGTCTCTCTAGACCTGCCGTGTGGCGGCGCTCGGTCTGGAATCACTGATAGTGGCGACACGCGGGTCCCACGTATACTACCGGACCGCGGCCGATTTAAGGGCTACTACCTAGCAAGTGTGGTGTCTGGCGGTGACACCACACTTTATTGTACAGGACTTCGGCTGGAAATAAGGCGTGTGTGGCAGTCTGTTATAAAAATAATTGTTGCGACCTGCACGCTTTGGGGAAACCCGTCAGGTGCTGCTGGTCGTTCATCGCATTCCACGCAAGGCTATGTTTGAGGCCACGGATGTGTGTAGTTACATCGTGTACTTGCAGATACAGAGTCTGCAACATGTCGCAGAATCTCGTCTCCTGTTTCCGGAGTTGGCCTTGTTCAATTCCGACCTGTATCATGCATACTGCCAAGGAAAGTGCCTGTTCTCACGTAGTAGGCGACGCAATCGTGCGCATGTTTGCTGTTGTGGAACCCGTCAGCTGGGAAAGCGCTATCGATACTCTCTTACTGCAGCTCCGTCCATTTGAATTCCATGCAAGTCAGCCTTTCTCCATACGTAATCGGCCCCATGATCACAGTTGTTGTCACAAGGCGGTAACGATTTCGACTAAATCGGTGCATTTACAAGGAAGTCACTGTTGTTGTCACACAGCCCTTGTGCTTCCCAATGGATCTGTGTGTTTCCAACCACCCGTACACAGAGCAAAAAAAAAAAAAAAAAAAAAGGTTCAAATTGCTCTGAGCACTATGGGACCTAACTTCTGAGGTCACCAGTCCCCTAGAACTTAGAAGTGCTTAAACCTAACTAACCTAACTGCCCGAGGCAGGATTCGAACCTGCGACCGTAGCTGTCGCGCGGTTCCAGACTGAAGCGCCTATAACCGCTCGGCCACCACGGCCGGTCTACAGAGAGCAATCTGAATGTCAGTACACATTCCCAGTCAGCGATACCTACACAACAGTTTTCGTCAACACCACTAGCAAAATGTTCCCTAACATTACAAGCTGACTTTAGAGAACACATGTTCCTCATCGAGATATATTTATTTGGATGACTTATTAAACTGATAGTTCGGTAATTTTCACATCTATCAACACCTGCTTTCTTGGGGATTGGAGTTATTAAATTCTTCTTGAAGTCTGAGGGTACTTCGACAGTCTCATACATCTTACTCACCAGATGGTAGAGTTTTGTCAGGACTGGCTCTCCCAAGGCTGTCGGTAGTTCTAATGGAATGTTGTCTACTCCCGGAGCCTTGTTTCGACTCAGGTCTCTCAGTGTCTGTCAAACTCTTCACGCAGCATCGTATCTCCCATTTCATCTTCATCTACATCCTCTTCCATTTCCATAATATTGTCCTCAAGTACATCGCCCTTGTATAGACTCTCTATATACTCCTTCCACCTTTCTGCTTTCCCTTTTTTGCTTAGAACTGGGTTTCCATCTGAGCTCTTCATATTCATACAAGTGGTTTTCTTATCGCCAAAGGTCTCTCTAATTTTCCTGTAGGCAGTATGTATCTTACCTCTAGTGAGATAAGCCTCTACATCCTTACATTTGTCCTCTAGCCATCCCTGCTTAGCCATTTTGCACTTCCTGTCGATCTCATTTTTGAGACGTTAGTATTCCTTTTTGCCTGCTTCATTTACTGCATTTTTATATTTTCTGCTTTCATCACTTAAATTCAATATTTCTTCTGTTACCCAAGGATTTCTACCAGCCCTCTTCTTTTTACCTACTTGATCCTCTGCTGCCTTCACTACTTCATCCCTCAGAGCTACCCATTCTTCTTCTACTGTATTTCTTTCCCCCATTCCTGTCAATTGTTTCCTTATGCTCTCCCTGAAACTCTGTACAGCCTCTGGTTTAGTCAGTTTATCAAGGTCCCGTCTCCTTAAATTCCCAACTTTTTGCAGTTTCTTCAGTTTTAATCTACAGTTCATAGCCAATAGATTGTGGTCAGAGTCCACATCTGCCCCTGGAAATGTCTTACAATTTAAAACCTGCTTCCTAAATCTCTGTCTTACCATTACATAATCTATCTGATAACTTTTAGTATCTCCAGGGTTCTTCCATGTATGCAACCTTCTTTCATGGTTCTTGAACCAAGTGTTAGCTATAATTAATTTCTGCTCTGTGCAAAATTCTACCAGACGGCTTCCTCTTTCATTTCTTACCCCCAATCCACATTCGCCTACTATGTTTCCTTCTCTCCCTTTTCCTACTCTCGAATTCCAATCACCCATGATTATTAAATTTTCGTCTCCCTTCACTATCTGAATAATTTCTTTTATCTCATCATACATTTCATCAATTTCTTCGTCATCTGCAGCGCTAGTTGGCATACAAACTTTTACTACTGTAGTAGGCGTGGGCTTTGTGTCTATCTTGGCCACAACAATGCGTTCTCTATGCTGTTTGTAGTAGCTTACCCGCATTCCTATTCTTTTATTCATTATTAAAACTACTGTGCATTACCCCTATTTGATTTTGTATTTATAACCCCGTATTCACCTGACCAAAAGTCTTGTTCCTCCTGCCTCCGAACTTCACTAATTCCCACTATATAGAACTTTAACCTATCCATTTCCGTTTTTAAATTTTCTAACATACCTACCCGATTAAGGGAGCTGACATTCCACGCTCCGATCCATAGAGCGCCAATTTTCTTTCTCTTGATAATGACGTCCTCCTGAGTTGTCCCCGCCCGGAGATCCGAATGGGGGACTATTTTACCTCCGGAATATTTTACCCAAGAGGACGCCATCATCATTTAACCATACAGTAAAGCTGCATGCCCTCGGGAAAAATTACGGCTGTAGTTTCCCCTTGCTTTCAGCCGTTCGCAGTACCAGCACAGCAAGGCCGTTTTGGTTAGTGTTATAAGGCCAGATTAGTCAATCATCCAGGCAGTTGCCCCTGAAGCTACTGAAAAGGCTGCTGCCCCTCTTCAGGAACCACACGTTTGTCTGGCCTCTCAACAAATACCCCTCCGTTGTGGTTGCACCTACGGTACGGCCATCTGTATCGTTGAGGCTCGCAAGCCTCCCCACCAACGGCAAGGTCCATGGTTCATTTTTATTATACTTAATATTTTTGGACAAATTAGACTACGTTCTTTTCAAAAGTCTCAATAATTTTCAGTAATTTCACTAAACATCTTTTGACGTCTCTAATTGCAATTTACATCAAATAACTTAGGAAAATCTTGACTTTACAACTGACACATGTGTCAGTACTCAGATGTACTTAGGTTTCAACTGGAAGTCGATAGTAGGAACAGTGGTAGATGGAATTGGGAGCAATGTTACGGAATTTTTCATTTTAAATACTTTCAGGCTCGGATGGTAACGTAAACGAGGAAAGCGTCGTTTACCGTGAACGAGATTGAACAGAAATATTCAAAAGCACAACTGGCAAACACAAAATAATTCGCAAGGACCCACATAGGTGCTTCCAAGAGACGGTTCACGATATGGAACCGAGGACCATTCTTCGGCTTTCTAAATAATACCTCCAAAAGGGGACTTAAGATAAACTTACGCCTAAAACAGCTCGTACAGAGACATATAACCTGTAATTGTTCCTACATTATGTCTGAGTGTGAATCAGGAAAAATCTTAATTTGTAGTGCAATGGAAACGACTATGCACTGACTACAGAGCTCAGGGGTACAGTTAGCCTTGCAGCTTTTTCGAATGGCACGCCTTCCTGGTCCGGTACAGGGGCCAGGTGAAGTGCACTCTTAGGAAGCGAATGGGAATTCCGTGGTTATCGCCTAGTAGTGAAAAACAAACACTCCATTTGTACTGACGAGAAGCATCACTTCAGTTTACTGTGCAATGATTCTCACTTTTTCAGCTTATCGAGTCCACCCAAGTACACAGACTAATTGGTCTTCTTAAAAGTACTCTTCACTCCAGCCACCTTTACAAAGAAGCACAAATGTTCTAAATATGTAGAGACACTAGCGTAGCTATATCGTTCTGTCTACGCGACTTACTTGTTATAGAGCTCGACTGCCTGGAATATTCACGCGTTAAAACTAATGTTAGTCTGATAACCGCGTTGTCGCACCGAAAACTTGTAATTTTGCACACTGGCTTCATAGGCTGCCAACTAGCACCATTGTCTACTTCGAGCGTACGAATTATGTTAATCTCAACTTACGTCTGGAATCCAAGATTTTACCCCCACTTCCAGGTGTCTATTTTCAACTCCTGACTTACATTTTGGTTTCAGCGGTGTTCATTAGCTCCACTGCATCAAGTGTTTCTAAAATCTCAGCAAGAGTTTCGTTTAACGTTTGTAATGTATTATCGCAAATGCATTCAGGGCCGCACAAGAATAAATGAAGGGCTAATTACAATAGTGGTACAAGTCCATTTTTGTTCGTTCTGAGATACAGAGTCCTAAAGTTAAATGAGCGCTGAAAAATCTGCAGTTGAGGTACCAGAAACATTCAAGCATATGGCTTCTTGCTAGAGATGAACCTTTCTTTCTGTTTGTTTGGATCATTAATTTCAGAAGCATTATAGGCAGAAAAGTGGGTAATGGACTTGTACCACTATTGAAATAAGCCCTTCAAATAATGTATAATCTGCTTCCCAATCAGACAAACTGACCCTGTCATGTAAGTGGCAATTGTTAGATTTCTATGACTGATCGACTGCATAAACGAATAATGCACTTGTTCGTTTTAATGTATTATGTATGTGGTTTCGTACTAACCTCATTCCTTTTGTGTAATCTGTACCCAATCCCACACTGTTAATCGTAGTTGGTTTGCATTTAGTTGTCTGGCGCCAAGCAAGCATTAAAAACAACTGATAAGATGTAAATGTCACTACATAACTGCCTCTCTGCATCGGCGCTGTTCAAAGTACGCCACAACAATACAAGAAAAAAAATGAAAACTGCTGTTTAAGAGATACCGATCCATCCATACATCCTGAGGGGCTTGGTGACAAAATCAAAGCCCACTGCATCGACAAGGAACTGAAAAACCACCGTTATCAAAGGACATAGATAATTTCTATTACTTTTATTTCTTTAAGTTGGAAATATTTCGAATTCGATGAGCTACTGTCACATCGTACAATATGTGTTCTATGAGTATGTGCCAAGCAAGATGGAAAAGAGCCACCGTGGTACAACAACCGAATTATAAAACTGCTGCGGAAGCAAAGGGAACTTCACAGCAAACCTAAACATAGCCAAAGCCTTGCAGACAAAGAAAAACGAGAAGCGAAATGTAGTGTGAGGAGGGATATGCGAGAGGCGTTCAATGAATTTGAAAGTAAAGTTCTATGTACTGACTTGGCAGAAAATCCTAAGAAATTTTGGTCTTATGTCAAAGCGGTAGGTGGATCAAAACAAAATGTCCAGACACCCTGTGACCAAAATGGTACTGAAACAGAGGATGACAGGCTAAAGGCCAAAATACTAAATGCCTTTTTCCAAAACCGTTTCACAGAGGAAGACTGCACTGTAGTTCCTTCTCTAGATTGTCGCTCAGATGACAAAATGGTAGATATCGAAATAGACAACAGAGGGACAGCGAAACAATTAAAATCGCTCAAAGGAGGAAAGGCCGCTGGACCTGATGGGATACCGGTTCGATTTTACACAGAGTACGGGAAGGAACATGCCCCTCTTCTTGCAGCGGTGTACCGTAGGTCTCTAGAAGAGCGTAGCGTTCCAAAGGATTGGAAAAGGACACAGGTCATCCCCGTTTTCAAGAAGGGACGTCGAACAGATGTGCAGAACTATAGACCTATATCCCTAACGTCGATCAGTTGTAGAATTTTGGAACATGTATTATGTTCGAGTATAATGACTTTTCTCGAGACTAGAAATCTACTCTGTAGGAATCAGCATGGGTTTCGACAAAGACGATCGTGTGAAACCCAGCTGGCGCTATTCGTCCACGAGACTCAGAGGGCCCTAGACACGGGTTCACAGGTAGATGCCGTGTTTCTTGACTTCTGCAAGGCTTTCGATACAGTTCCCCACAGTCGTTTAATGAACAAAGTAAGAGCATATGGACTATCAGACCAATTGTGTGATTGGATGAAGAGTTCCTAGATAACAGAACGCAGCATGTCATTCTCAATGGAGAGAAGTCTTCCGAAGTAAGAGTCATTTCAGGTGTGACGCAGGGGAGTGTCATAGGACCGTTGCTATTCACAATATACATAAATGATCTTGTAGATGACATCGGACGTTCACTGAGGTTTTTTGCGGATGATGCTGTGGTATATCGAGAGGTTGTAACAATGGAAATTGTACTGAAATGCAGGAGGATCTGCAAAGAATTGACGCATGGTGCAGGGAATGGCAATTGAATCTCAATGTAGACAAGTGTCATGTGCTGCTAATACATAGAAAGAAAGATCCCTTATCATTTAGCTACGATATAGCAGGTCAGCAACTGGAAGCAGTTAATTCCATAAATTATCTGGGTGAACGCATTAGGAGTGATTTAAAATGGAATGATCATATAAAGTTGATCGTTGGTAAAGCAGATGCGAGACAGAGATTCGTTGGAAGAATCCTAAGGAAATGCAGTCCGAAAAGAAAGGAAGTAGGTTACAGTATACTTGTTCGCCCACAGCTTGAATACTGCTCAGCAGTGTGGGATTCGTACCAGATAGGATTGATAGAAGAGATAGAAAAGATCCAACGGAGAGCAGCGCGCTTCGTTACAGGATCATTTAATAATCACGAAAGCGTTGCGCAGATGATAGATAATCTCCAGTGGAAGACTCTGCAGGAGAGACGCTCAGGTGCTCGGTATGGGCTTTTGTTGAAGTTTCGAGAACATACCTCCACCGAGGAGTCAAGCAGTATATTGCTCCCTCCTACGTATATCTCGCGAAGAGACCATGAGGATAAAATCAGAGAGATTAGAGCCCACACAGAGGTATACCGACAATCCTTCCTTCCACGAACAATACGAGACTGGAATAGAAGGGAGAACTGACAGAGGTACTCAGGGTACCCTCCGCCACACACCGTCAGGTGGCTTGCGGAGTATGGATGTAGATGTAGATGTAGAGAGTAATCAGTTCGGTGAGAGCTGTTTTTACACCAAATCAAATTTATGATCCCTTTGCTTATCATCGGGAAGTTCTGTACCACATTATTTCTCTGTATAATCCTGACATTCCTGAGCCGTAACTAGAACTGTGTGTACGTATAGTGTTTTTGAGATGAGTGACGCCATACGAGTTTTAGGCAGTACAGCAGTCGACGAAAAGAAAAGTCGCGATATCTGAGACGCCAAGCAGCAGGGACGGTGACCGATAAGAGCAGAGTCAGCTCTCGGTGTAGACACGTGTGTGATACCTGCTGCCTGGCGGTACCAGCTGCAGGAGCGTTGGACGTTGCTAGCGGCCTTCGCATAGTGCAGCTGTTCAGTGCGAAGGTCGTGCCATGATAATTTGTTAACTACAGTTGCTTTTACGATTAATGGAAAACTTGAGATACTTTACATTATTGAATTTTATTGATGAAAGGAGAAAATATAAAAATGCAATAAATGAAGCACGCAAAAAGGAATCCAAACGTCTCAAAAATGAGATCGACAGGAAGTGCAAAATGGCTAAGCAGGGATGGCTAGAGGATAAATGTAAGGATGTAGACGCTTATCTCACTAGGGGTAAGATAGATACTGCCTACAGGAAAATTAAAGAGACCTTTGAAGAAAAGAGAACCACTTGTATCAATATTAAGAGCTCAGATGGAAACCCAGTTCTAAGCAAAGAAGGAAAACCGGAAAGGTGGAAGGAGTATATAGAGGGTCTATACAAAGGCGATGTACTTGAAGACAATATTATGGAAATGTAAGAGGATGTAGATGAAGATGAAATGGGAGATATGATACTGCGTGAACAGTTTGACAGAGCACTGAAAGACCTGAGTCGAAACAAGGCCCCGGGAGTAGACAACATTCCATTAGAACTACTGACGGCCTTGGGAGAGCCAGTACTGACAAAACTCTACCATATGGTGAGCAAGATGTATGAGACAGGCGAAATACCCTCAGACTTCAAGAAGAATATAATAATTCCAATCCCAAAGAAAGCAGGTGTTGGCAGATGTGAAAATTACCGAACTATCAGTTTAATAAGTCTCGGCTGCAAAATACTAACGCGAATTCTTCACAGACGAATGGAAAAACTAGTAGAAGCCGACCTTGGGGAAGATCAGTTTGGATTCCGTAGAAATATTGGAACACGTGAGGCAATACTGACCCTACGACTTATCTTAGAAAATAGATTAAGGGAAGGCAAACCAACGTTTCTAGCATTTGTAGACTTAGAGAAAGCTTTTGACTATGTTGACTGGAATACTCTCTTTCAAATTCTGAAGGTGACAGGGGTAAAATACAGGGAGCGAAAGGCTATTTACAATTTGTACAGAAAACAGATGGCAGTTATAAGAGTCGAGGGACATGAAAGGGAAGCAGTGGTTGGCAAGAGAATGAGACTGGGTTGTAGCCTATCCCCGATGCTATTCAATCTGTATATTGAGCAAGCAGTAAAGGAAACAAAAGAAAAATTTGAAGTAGGAATTAAAATCCATGGAGAAGAAATAAAAACTTCGAGGTTCGCCGATGACACTGTAATTCTGTCAGAGACAGCAAAGGACCTGGAAGAGCAGCTGAACGGAATGGACAGTGTCTTGGAAGGAGGCTATAAAATAAACATCAACAAAACCCGCTTAAAGTATTATATGAGTTTTTGCTATTTGGGGAGCAAAATAACTGATGATGGTCGACGTAGAGAGGACATAAAATGTACACTGGAAACGGAAAGGAAAGCGTTGCTGAAGAAGATAAATTTGTTAACATCGAGTATAGATTTAAGCGTCAGGAAGTCGTTCCTGAAATTATTTGTATGGAGTGTAGCCATGTATGGAAGTGAATCATGGACGATAAATAGTTTGGACAAGAAGAGAATAGAAGCTTTCGAAATGTGGTGCTACCCAAGAATGCTGAAGATTGTACGGGTAGATCACATAACTAGTGAGGACTTATTGAACAGAATTAGGGAAAAGAGAAATTTGTGGCACAACTTGACTAGAAGAAGGGATCGATTGGTAGGAGATATTCTGAGGAATCAAGGGATCACCACTTTAGTATTGGTGGGCAGCTTGGAGGGTAAAAATCGTAGAGGCAGACCAAGAGATGAATACACTTAATAGATTCAGAAGAATGTAGGTTGCAGCAGGTACTGGGAAATGAAGAAGCTTGCACAGGATAGAGTAGCATGGAGAACTGCACCAAACCAGTCTCTGGACTCAAGACGATAACAACAACAGCTATTAAATAGCTGTCCAAATGAAACTGAATTCCTAGAAAATAGTTCTGCCAGAATTTATGACACATTCAAATTATTGGGATGCCAAATTCTACACTGACGGAAAAAAAAACGCAACATCAAGAAGGAATTGTACGACGCAAAAGAAAGTTAATAGCGATATTTCTACATCTGAAATATGATACATATTCAAATTTCGTGCCTGTCGCGTCAGAATGGCGCTGGCAGCGCCACTATGACGATGCAAATTAGGTATGTTTCAAATACACGCTGTAACGGTCGTGAGCATTAGTTACCTTTGAGATTGGACGTGGTGAGCTGCTGTTAGTCAAGAACTCCTTTAAGGCGACGAAGACGCCTTTATCAACACCTGGATGAGTTTGAACGAGGTCGTGTAATACGACTGCGAGAAGCTGGATGTTCCTTCTGCGATACTGCAGAAAGACTTGGCAGTAATGTTGTCAATGTATATGATGGCTGGTAATGGTGATCACAAGAATGTAGAGTCGCAAGAAGACCGGACTCCGGGCAACTACGTGGCATTACCAAGAGGTGACATAATCGTGTTCGGCGTATGGCTCTGGCGCACCGTACCGCATCTGCAGCAGCGATCTGAGCATCAGTTGGCACCACAGTGACTCAACGAACTGTTACAAATCTGTTACTTTAAGGACAGCTCCGAGCCAGATGTCTGTAGCGTGCACTCCTCCGACCCCAAACCAACGCCGCTTGTGACGTCAGTGGTGTCAAGCGAGAGCTCAGTGGAGGGCAAGATGAGGGTCTCCTGTGTTTTCTGGTGAAAGCTAGTTCTGCCGCGGTGCCAGTAATGACTGTATGTTAGTTAGGAGGACGCCAGTTGGGGTCCTGTAACCACTGTCTCTGGGTGCTATACACACTGGCCCTACACCTGGAGTTATGGTCCGGGCTGTGATTTCGTATCACACCAGGAGCACTCTCGTGATTATCCCACTCACACTGACAGCAAAATTTTACTTCCGTCTGGTGATTCGACCTGTTGTGCTGCCACTCACGAACAGCATTCCGAGAGATATTTTCCAACAGGATAACGCTCACCCACGTATCGCTGTTCAAAAAATGGTTCAAATGGCTCTGAGCACTATGGGACTCAACATCTGAGGTCATCAGTCCCGTAGAACTTACAACTACTTAAACCTAACTAACATAAGGACATCACACACATCTATGCCCGAGGCAGGATTCGAACCTGCGACCGTAGCGGTCTCGCGGTTCCAGACTGTAGCGCCTACAACCGCTCGGTCACATCGGCCGGCGTATCGCTGTTGTAACCTAACATGATCTGCAGAGTGTCGACAATCCGCCTTCGCCTGCTCGATCACCAGAACTGTCTCCAATCGAGCACAGATGGGACATCATCGGACAACTCCAGCGCCATCGAGAAAAAGCATTAACGGTCCCTCTACTGACCGACAAAGTGCAGTAGGCATAGAACTCCATTGCACAAACTCTCATCCGTCATCTGTACAACACAATGCATGTACGTTTGCGTGCCTGCGTTCAGTATTCTGGCGGTTACACCGGTTATTAATGTACCAGCATTTCACATTTGCAATGGCTTACCTCGCGCTTACATTAACCTGTGATCTTGCAATGTTATTTAGTTATGTAGACAAATCTATTCCAGAAATTTCATTGCTCTTCATTAATTGTTTTTAGTGTTGCGATTTTTTTTTGTCAGTGTATGACTACTTCCTAGCAGTGATCGCGAAAATGCACCCACTAACAAATAAACAAATACAGATGCCTTACAATTTATCGGGCAGACGCTACATTGACCACTAACAGACATTAGTCTCAAAGACTCAACCCCAGGGAAATGGCAAAATCCACCTCATATCTACACAATACCAGTACTGCTGACTGTTACGGTGTTTCCAGCGGCATATTAAAATCTTGTACTGACTTGATAGGATTACTCACTTATTAAACTGGAGAAAAGCAACCACCCCAATTTCAGGGCTATTCCATTCCTTCCAGATTGTAAAAATGAGTGTATGAAGAGGTCTGTGGTAGACTACTGACTCATTTAACTAACGGGAAATTGTTATGTACCTCTTAGTTTGGTGTATATGGGAGATTCAACACAGAAAAGGCTGACAAGCGGTACAAAACATTGCAAAGTGAAGCTCTGGCAGAGCTAAACAAGAAAAAGTCTCCTTCTATTATACTCTGTGTACTTGTCAAAGCTTTCGACAGTGTGGATCACAAAATTGTAACTGGCAAACCAAAATGTTGTGACGATAATGTCAACTCCCTTTTAGGGATGGAATCGTAGCTTCATAGCAGGAAACAGAAGGTTTCATCGACAGATCATGTTACATGGATGAAAGTAACCTCAGGATGGAAGAAAGTAACTCACGAGGTCCCTCAAGAATCCGCACTGGACCCATTCTAATTCTTAACCCAAATAAATATCCTCCATCGGCTTTAGGGGGTGGTTCAAAAGCTGTACCGTTTACTGATATTTCAAGTATAGTACTCAATGGTACAACCTCAAACTTAGGGGACAGCTGAGATGACGGCTCATCATGCATGCAAATGATTCATGGCTAACAGTTTAAGTAAGTTGTAATGTAAAAAATGGTTCAAATGGCCCTGAGCACTATAGGACTTAACATCTGAGGTCATCAGTCGCCTAGAACTTAGAATTACGTAAACCTATCTAACCTAAGGACATCATGCACATCCATGCCCGAGGTAGGATTCGAATCTGCGACCGTAGCAGCAGCGCGATTCCGGACTGAAGTGCCTAGAACCACTCGACCATAGAGGCCGGCGTTGTAATTTAAGTAAGACTCAGTATTTACAGAGAGGGGTGTTATTTTCTTTGACAAATACCATAGTAACTAAATAAACATTAAGCTACCAATAGCAGATGAATAGCAGCTACCTCGTATAACCGACGAAGTGCAGCTTTTGCAGGGTAGCAACTTTCTCCCAAATTTACTTGACTAAATTTAAATTTGGCTACCATAAGCACGAACAGCACTAGCGCGGTAAAGTGACTGGCTATTTTTAACACGTTGACGAAACAAAAGGTTTATCCCAGGCTCCTACATACCCGGATTCTGCAATTAAAGAGGCTGTAGATATGAGAATGTACGACAGGATTTAATCTTAGCGGCGCATGAAAGCGAGCTCTCGATGCAAAGGAAAGGCAGAGATATTCGTCGTAATGTTTATGCCACTACGGAAGGGGGGTGAGACCAACGTAGGTGTTGACACCATTTGCAGCAGTATTATGGAATAACAAACCAATCAGAAGCTGTGTATGGACTGTATAAGGACACCACAGGAGCAGTTTTGACAGTGGGACGATGGAGGTACTCGTTGAGAGCTTGAGGTTTTACACTGAATTGACGCGGCAGGAAGTCAGAGAATGCTTTATGCAACAGTACCATCGCGAGAGACTTCGTTCTCATATTTTCAATACCGTTTAACGCGGTGTCTTGTCCCTTTTTTTCTTTTCTTTTTTTTCTTTTTTTTTTCTTTTAGTACAGCTTGGCTCGTTTCACTTTCCCAAAGGTTATACAGGACGCGATGAAAAAAAGACTCATTGACTGAATGAATGAATAAATTGATAACTGAATTAATGCAGCATTTATCCCAAAACAGAATATAGATAAAATTTGTAGGCTATGTAGACAACTTCGTCAAACCTGTCCACTTCCGCATGTGTGCATCTAGGTAAGACTCCAACTATGGTAGGTAAGAGTATGGAAATGGTAGAAGGTGTAAGTAGGCTGTTTAGGTTTTTATGTTGGTAATGCCATGTAGCGCTGTGTACGAAAATCGCTGACTGCGCTGTGCGCAGTCTGTGGCTGGTTGGACTCACTGTTGGGATATTTGCTAGTGTAGTGTTGGGCAGTTGGATGTGAACAGCTACCAATGGTGGAGGTGGGGAGAGAGATGCAAGAGTTTTGAGCGGACGATCTGGACGTGTGTCCGTCAGAGAAAGTAAGTTTGTTTAATTGGATGTCACAAGAAAAAGTATTGCAATGTCACAAAATTATATTTTAGCGTAACGCAGTCTGACTTTTCAATAATCCCTACATAAGAATGGCCCCAACTAACAATAACCTATACCTTTCATGAATAACTTACGTAACAAAAATCTTTTTTACACGAACTACTGCAATACAGCGAGCGCAAATACTGCCAGCTAAATAAAAAGTTCTAACTACTGAAGGCACTAACTACTGATAGGCATAGTTAGCAAATGAAAGTTTTCGATAGAGAACAAACAATGTACTTACCTTAACAGCGTTCAAAAGTCATTATATATTTGTTCTCTATTAAAATCTTTCATTTGCTAACTATGCCTATGAGTAGTTAGTGCCTTCAGTAGTTAGAATATTTTATTTAGCTGGCAGTATTGGCGCTCGCTGTGTTGCAGTAGTTCTAGTAACGAAGATTTTTGTGAGGTAAGTGATTTGTGAAAGGTATAGGTTATTGTTAGTCAGGGCCATTCTTTTGTAGGGATTTTTGAAAGTCACATTGCGTTGCGCTAAAAATATTGTGTATCAGTTTACTGATGATCATAATAAGTAAAGAGAGAAATGTCTGAATACGTTGAGTTTTGCTCAGCTGTTAGAAAATTAAATAACCTAAGTTTTTCCAGCACTGTCATTATTTACATACAAAGGGGAAGTTACAAAGGACAATTTTTCCCCCCAAGCTGCTGTTGGAGCGCGAAAGAGGCCTGTACTCGCCTAGTTACAGGTGGGAGAACATTGTATGTCTATAGTCGCGCTGTCTAATTACGTCTGCAACGCATAACAGTAGCTTGCTTAATCAAGCGGAAATGAGGCATCCTGTCTTGTTTCAGACCCACCCAGGAGACCATTACTCACAGCAGAGGCGCGGGACACATTGCAGCTGCTACGGCTGCTTTTTAATCTCAGGTATACTGACGTCATTTAAGTGTGTCTATTTCTACCATCACAGATGCGAATTAGTTAGCCTCTAATGGGTCAACATCGTGATATACCGCACTGTCTATGTTCGTTACTGAGTAACGAGTATCCCACGAAATCGGAGTACTGTTTCGTTGCTGCCTGACACACTTCGTTACGCGCATGTTTTCATTCACTCAAGCATATCGTGCTCGACTCGTGCGGAGTTGGTAGTTATCTTATTCCTGCAGTTCGTTACCCTCAGAGGAGCCGTAGTAAAGGAAACGTTTCGTTAATTGTCTTCCTTATTTCTGGATTTCCGGAAGGCTTTTCACGCTGTACCACAGAAGTGGCTCGTAGTGAATTTTCGTGCTTATGGAATTATGTCTCAGTTATGTGACTGGATTTGTGATTTCCTGTCAGAGAGGGCACAGTTCGAAGTAATTGACGGAAAGTCTTCGAGTAAACCAGAAGTGGTTTCTGGCGTTCCCCAAAGTAGTGTTATAGGCCCTTTGCTGTTCCTTATCGATATAAACGAGTCTGGAGACAATCTGAGGAGCCGTCTTCGGTTGTTTCTAGATGACGCTGTCGTTTATCGACTAATAAAGTCAACAGAAGATCAAAACAAACTGCAAAACGATTTAGAAAAAAATATCTGAATGGTGCGAAAAATGGCAGTTGACCCTAAATAACGAAAAGTGTAAGGTCATCCACATGAGTGCCAAAAGGAACTCGTTAACTTCGTAGTTTTCGCATTCCTGCAGTTTCTTATGACTTTTGGTAAAATGTATTCGGTACTCGGTGTCACAAATGACGTGCTCCGCCGAGGCTGAGAATATTTTATTTCCTGGATGCAAATCGTGTTCACCTCGGGCGAACTCGGCAGTATTCGTAACCCTCCAGCATCTTCTTGTCACCTGCTACGGTTTCCTCGGTATGGCCGGAACACAGCTTCTGACGTCCGGCGACCGATATGGCAGAATTGCCATGTCTTGCCTGTAGTGGTCTGTGTGTGGCAGTGGGATAGCGATTCAGTTTGAAACTATTATTATATGACAACGAGAGCAACTATTGTTATGATTTATTGACACATAGTCAGCACGGTGTCAGAAAATATCGTTCTTGTGGCACACAACTAGCTCTTTATACTCATGAAGCAATAAGTTTTATCGACAGGGGATGTCAAATTGATTCCACATTTTTAGATTTCCAGAAGGCTTTCGACACCGTTCCTCACAAGCGTCTTCTAACCAAACTGCGTACCTACGGAGTATCGCCTCAGTTGTGCGACTGGGTTTATGATTTCCTGTCAGAAAGGTCACAGTTCGTAGTAATAGACGGATAGTCATCGAGTAAAACAAAAGTAATATCCGGCGTTCCCCAAGGAATTGTTATAGGCCCTCTATTGTTCCTGATATATATTAACGGCATAGGAGACAATCTGGGAGCCGTCTTAGATTGTTTGCAGATGATGCTGTCATTTACCGTCTTGTAAAGTCATCAGACGATCAAAACGATTTGCAATCCTGTAATATCTGTATGGTGCGAAAAGTGGCAATTAGTCCTGAATAAAGAAAAGTGTTATTCATATGAGAACTGAAAGAAATCAGCTAAATTTCGATTACGCGCCAAGTCACACAAATCAACTAAATACTTAGGGATTACAATTACAAATACCCTAAATTGGAACGATCACATAGATAGTATTGTGGGTACAGCAAACCAGAGACTGCGATTCATTGGCAGAACACTTAGAAGGTGCAACAGGTCTAGTAAAGAGACTGCTTACACCACGCTTGTCCGCCCTATTGTGGAATATTGCTGTGCAGTGTGGGATCCGCATCTGGTGGGACTGACGGATGACATCGAAAAAGTACAAAGAAAGGCAGCTCGATTTGTATTATCGCTAAATAGGGGAGATAGTGTCACAGACATGATATGAGAACTGGAGTAGCCATCATTAAAACAAAGGCGTTTTTCGTTTCGACAGGATCTTCTCATGAAATTTGAATCACCAGTTTTCTCCTCCGACTGCGGAAACGTTCTGTTGGTACCCGCCTACATATGGAGAAATTATCATTACGATAAAATAAGAGGAATCAGGGCTCGCGCAGAATAATTTAAGTGCTCGTTTTTCCCACGTGCCGTTCGAGAGTGGAACGGTAGAGAGACAGCTTGAAGGTGGTTCACTGAACCCGCTGCCATGCACATTATTGTGACAAGCAGAGTAATCACGTATATGTAGATGTAGACAGTGGTTGTTGGTATTGTGAGCGAGATTCGACCGAATGTCAGAACACAAACCCACTGAGGCTAGATCGATCGGTCTGAGGCTATTAACAGTGCACCTGCGAGGACGAGCAGAAAGGCAAACAATGAGGAAACAGAAGTGGAGACGCCACTATAGGTAAACAAAGTCCAACGAGTAACGTGGAGATAGAAAAAAATGAGCCGTATCGAAAGCGGGAGACCAAGAACGGACAGTGCGTTACCACAATGAGATGGCAGCGAAGCAATCGCACCACTGCGAAGCAATCGCAGCACTGAGTGCGGCGTCCGCCGCTCTCTCTTACTGGAAGCCTTGCTTCGAGGCTGTGTTGGTGAAGTGTTTTGTCTTGGCGACGTTTACTTCTGCCTCTTGGATTGAATGGGTAATGATCATGGCTTTTTTGTGTGGTCCTGTGGTTTGTGAGAGAAGTGTTTTACTTTCCTGGGTCTATCTAGGATTAGGTAGTAGATTTGTGAGTTTTCATGTTAGTAGGGATTGGTGTCGCTGCGCGGCCTAACTTATAAGGCAGCTACGAACTCTGATTGGCCGCCAGAACGGTGTGCGGCGCCGCGGCCGGCGCAGGTAGTGCTCGCGGATGTGACAGATCCACCTAGGGATGGGAAAAACCAATCGGTTATAGCCGATACCGATATTTTAGCCCTGGAATAACCGGTATTTTGGGTACCTGTGTGGTCTCAGTTAATAACAGGCGTTTTTTTTTATTACTGATAACCAAGTAAAATAAGCAAAATATCTGTTAGCCATAGTAGAAGTGCTAAAATTTTTCGTTTTTAACTACATCTTTCTTTTTTTTTTTTTTTTTTTTTTTTTTTTTTTTTTTTTTTTTTTTTAAGGGAGTAATTTTTACTAGTGAAATTTGCGTTCGTTTGAAATATGAAAATGGGATATGCGTTCACCCCAATGCTACTTCAGCGACAACGCCGACGGAAACGGGCCAGAAATACACGGCAAATTGTTACGGCACTGCTTAGGACAATAATGTCCCTGTTGCCTTGTGTCCCAGGTATGGTACGCCTGTTATGAAGAGTGCAGGACTTGCCTCCACCTGGCCTATACGACAGTTTATCGCTGTCGTCACCGGACACCCGTTCCATTACGGATCGGCACCAACCCTAGACTGGAAACATTTTTACGAAGTGACGTAGCAACAAAGTACAATGCTTCATTTGCTTTAAGGGATTAAAGATTTGTCTGCCATTTCTATGAAAGAAGAGGAAGCAAATTATGGTATGAATAATAAATTAAAATTTTTGCAAAAATTCATTTATAACATACAAGAAAAGCAGAATATCGCTGATATGTTGCTTGTGTCTAGATAAGATGCCTTTATCTGCTTGAACACGGCTCAGTCGCATAGCAGCTCAACACCGTAACCACTTAACCACGCCACCATTCCTACTTCAGGTTGCTCTATATTGCACTTCTTTTTCTTGCACCGTACACTGTATCTATTTTGCTTTTTTTTTCACAGTCCAATAACCTTTCTTCCTGTTTTTATGCTTGATCTTGTAGGCGACATGCCTACAAAAATAATTACATAGCCGTCCGGTATAATGTGTTAACGAAAAAAATATTTATTCGCAAAAACTCACAATGAGAAGAAACTAAAAAAACAACACAGAAGTAACAAAAACTAGGACACTTTATAGCCTTACGGCAAAGATAAAAAAAACAACACATGACTAGAAAAAAACTGTCGCGCACTTTTGATATCGCCTTGCACCAGACATGAAAAATATCACTGCCACACAGCCCCCCCCCCCCCTTGAAGTGCGGAGCCTCAGGGATATCTTGATACTTGAATCTTATTCGACGCCCAGCTCTGGTGTGCGTCGGGTGTCTCGGGGGCGGTGACGTTGTTGTTTGTGGTGGTGATTCACCTGTCTCGGACGATGTCCTGAACGGTGTTTCGGTATGCTTTGCGTCCATCAGGTGTTGATGCACAGCCGTGGTGTCAGAGGTTGGAGAGGGTAAAACCCATGCTAGTTTGACACGTTCAATCGATACCTTTGTCGGAACACCATTGTAAATTATGTCCACGGTATGCTTACTTCTGCTCAGCACCTGAAAAGGGCCCGTATATGGTGGTTGTAAAGGCGGTTTGACTGAGTCTGTTCGCAACATTACGTGAGAGCAATCGTATAAGTCTTTGTGTACAAACACCTTACGGTTGCCATGGCGAGGAGGTGGCGGTCAACGTATATTTGTGCAGTGACGTTTTAGCTGCTGCACCCAGTGTGTGAGGCCCCCTGATCCAGGTGGTGAGGCTGGTACTAAATAATCTGTAGGAATCCGTAGCGGCTCGCCGTAAACCATCTCGGCAACTGAAGCACCAATATCGGGTTTGTGAGCTGTCCGCAGGCCTAACAACACTAATGGTAATGCTTCAGTCCATCTCTCTTGATGACACTTCAATGCTGCTTTGAGTGTCCTGTGCCATCGTTAAACCATACCATTACTGGCAGGGTGATATGTAGTCGTGTGGTGGCGTCGGAAACCGCACATTTTGGATAGCTGGAGGAACAACGTAGATTCGAACTGACGTCCTTGGTCAGTTGTGACATGAAGGGGGCATCCAAAATGGGCAACCCACGTACACAGAAACGTCTCCGCAGTAGTTTCGGCTAAAATATCGACTATTGGAGGTGCTTCTGCCCATCCTGTGCAGCTATCTATGGCCGTAAACAAATATCTGTAACCCCTCTCCAACCAGGTCCACGTGAACGTGTGCGAATCTAGCAGAGGTACCTTGAAAATCTCCAATATCAGCACGCACATGTCCTACTTTGCTTGGTTGACAAGGAATGCACGAACACACCCAAAGGCGCGCGTCTCTTTTCATAGAAGGCCACACATAGCGGTCTGTCAGCAGCTTGATTGTAGCGTTGGCTCCTGGGTGCGATAGTGTGTGGACACTGTCGAATGCCGTTTTGCGTAGTATTTCTGAAATGAATGGTCTTGGTCTGCCTTGAGGAAAGTCGCACCGCAGCTTCGGCTTGGAGTTAGGCACCAGAATTTTCTCGAACTTCAGACCTGTAGGCGGGTCGTTGAACAGCTGTAGTAGCTCTGCATCCTTGGTCTGTTCCACTGCAAATTTATCATAGTCTATAGTTTCTGAAATCCGGCAAATACGTGAGAAATAGTCAGCCCCTAAATTTTCTGCGCCTCGTAAATGGAGTATATCTGTCGTGAACTGACTTATGAACTCAATATAACGGAACTGTCTTGGTGAGCACTTATCACTGCTGTTTTTAAAAGTCGATGTCATGGGTTTGTGGTCGGTAAACACAGACACTGGTCTAGCCTCTATTTGTGGGCGGAAGTATCGAATTGCTTCGTAGATCGCGAGCAATTCTCCGTCATACGCGCTCCACTTCTGCTGTGCAGTCTGTAACTTTTTTAGAGAAAAGCCGTAGTGGTTGCCATTGCCCTTCTACACGCTGGTGCAGCGCCGCTCCTATTGCTGACTGGCTTGCGTCTACAACAATAGCTAGCTGTGCGTAGCGAACTGGGTGAGCGACCAACACTGCTTTGCTGAGGCTTGCTTGAAGATCATTAAATGCTTTGTCCATTTCTTGTGTCCACTTCCTTATACGTCGACCTTTGGCGTCGCGTCGCTTGACTGCATCAGTGAGTGGTGCTTGCACCGTAGCCGTTGCTGGCAGGTGACGTCTATAAAAATTTATTAATCCCATGTATCGCTCTTGGTGGTTTGTCGGTTTCGGAAGGGCCTGTATCGCCGCTATCTTCTCTGGCAGAGGCAATATACCTTCTTATGACACAGTATGGCCGAGGAAAGTGACTTGGTTCTTGTGCATGACGCATTTATTTTCGTTTAAAACGACTCCGTAATCAGATAGACGCTTGCGAAGTTGACACAGATGCTGTTCACGTGTTTCACTATCCGGAGAGAAAACCAAGATGTCATCAAGATAAGCAAAGCAAAATGTTAATCCCTTTATCACTTCGTCGATATAACGCTGCCAAGTGTGTGGTTCATAAGGCCAAAAGGCATAAATAAAAGCTCGAATAATCCAAATGGTGTAATCACTGCTGAACATCTCTTGGAGCCTCTGGAATCTGGTTGTATGCTTTCTTGCAATCGAGGACGCTAAAAATTTTCGCGCCGGCCAAAGCACATGTGAAGGCCTGTATATTAGGTACTGGATATCAATCTGGAATGGTTCTTGAGTTTAATGCTCGGCAATCCCCACACGGTCTCCATGATCCATCTTTCTTACGTACTAAGTGTAGGGGTGAAGACCACGGATTGTATGACCGGCGAATTATTCCCGACTGTAACATTTTCTCGAATATCGCCTTTGTTTCTATCAATCTCTCTGGTGCCATTCTACGTGCTCTTCGTGAAACCGGTTGTCCTGGCATGGTACGAATATAGTGAAACGTACTATATTTAACTTCTTTTGTCTGTCCGTCAGAACATCACCGAATCTTCTCTTCGTCATGTAGCTCTTCGGCTACAGAGTTGCCAATCGCATGTAGCTTCTCACAAGTTGTATCCCCTTTAGTGCTTGATATTGCACTGTTGTCTGTCATACACTCCTGGAAACTGAAATAAGAACACCGTGAATTCATTGTCCCAGGAAGGGGAAACTTTATTGACACATTCCTGGGGTCAGATACATCACATGATCACACTGACAGAACCACACGCACATAGACACAGGCAACAGAGCATGCACAATGTCGGCACTAGTACAGTGTATATCCACCTTTCGCAGCAATGCAGGCTGCTATTCTCCCATGGAGACGATCGTAGAGATGCTGGATGTAGTCCTGTGGAACGGCTTGCCATGCCATTTCCACCTGGCGCCTCAGTTGGACCAGCGTTCGTGCTGGACGTGCAGACCGCGTGAGACGACGCTTCATCCAGTCCCAAACATGCTCAATGGGGGACAGATCCGGAGATCTTGCTGGCCAGGGTAGTTGACTTACACCTTCTAGAGCACGTTGGGTGGCACGAGATACATGCGGACGTGCATTGTCCTGTTGGAACAGCAAGTTCCCTTGCCGGTCTAGGAATGGTAGAACGATGGGTTCGATGACGGTTTGGATGTACCGTGCACTATTCAGTGTCCCCACGACGATCACCAGAGGTGTACGGCCAGTGTAGGAGATCGCTCCCCACACCATGATGCCGGGTGTTGGCCCTATGTGCCTCGGTCGTATGCAGTCCTGATTGTGGCGCTCACCTGCACAGCCCCAAACACCCATACGACCATCATTGGCACCAAGGCAGAAGCGACTCTCATCGCTGAAGACGACACGTCTCCATTCGTCCCTCCATTCATGCCTGTCGCGACACCACTGGAGGCGGGCTGCACGATGTTGGGGCGTGAGCGGAAGACGGCCAAACGGTGTGCGGGACCGTAGCCCAGCTTCATGGAGACGGTTGCGAATGGTCCTCTCCGATACCCCAGGAGCAACAGTGTCCCTAATTTGCTGGGAAGTGGCGGTGCGGTCCCCTACGGCACTGCGTAGGATCCTACGGTCTTGGCGTGCATCTGTGCGTCGCTGCTGTCCGGTCCCAGGTCGACGGGCACGTGCACCTTCCGCCGACCACTGGCGACAACATCGATGTACTGTGGAGACCTCACGCCACCCCCCACGGTTTGAGCAATTCGGCGGTACGTCCACCCGGCCTCCCGCATGCCCACTATACGCCCTCGCTCAAAGTCCGTCAACTGCACATACGGTTCACGTCCACGCTGTCGCGGCATGCTACATCTACATCTACATCCATACTCCGCAAGCCACCTGACGGTGTGTGTCGGAGGGTACCCTGAGTACCTCTATCGGTTCTCCCTTCTATTCCAGTCTCGTATTGTACGTGGAAAGAAGGATTGTGGGTATGCTTCTGTGTGGGCTCTAATCTCTCTGATTTTATCCTCATGGTCTCTTCGCGAGATATACGTAGGAGGGAGCAATATACTGCTTGACTCTTCGGTGAAGGTATGTTCTCGAAACTTTAACAAAAGCCCGTACCGAGCTACTGAGCGTCTCTCCTGCAGAGTCTTCCACTGGAGTTTATCTATCATCTCCGTAACGCTTTCGCAATTACTAAATGATCCTGTAACGAAGCGCGCTGCTCTCCGTTGGATCTTCTCTATCTCTTCTATCAACCCTACCTGGTGCGGATCCCACACTGCTGAGCAGTATTCAAGCATTGGGCGAACAAGCGTACTGTAACCTACTTCCTTTGTTGTCGGATTGCATTTCCTTAAGATTCTTCCAATGAATCTCAGTCTGGCATCTGCTTTACCGACGATCAACTTTATATGATCATTCCATTTTAAATCACTCCTAATGAGTACTCCCAGATAATTTATGGAATTAACTACTTCCAGTTGCTGACCTGCTATTTTGTAGCTAAATGATAAGGGACCTATCTTTCTATGTATTCGCATCACATTACACTTGTCTACATTGAGATTCAATTGCCATTCCGTGCACCATGCGTCAATTCGCTGCAGATCCTCCTGCATTTCAGTACAATTTTCCATTGTTGCAACCTCTCGATACACCACAGCATCATCTGCAAAAAGCCTCAGTGAACTTCCGATGTCATCCACCAGGTCATTTATGTATATGCTACCAGTGTTAAAGACTGCGATGGAGCTCCGTATGCCACGGCAAACTGGCTGACACTGACGGCGGCGGTGCACAAATGCTGCGCAGCTAGCGCCATTCGACGGCCAACACCGCGGTTCCTGGTGTGTCCGCTGTGCCGTGCGTGTGATCATTGCTTGTACAGCCCTCTCGCAGTGTCCGGAGCAAGTATGGTGGGTCTGACACACCGGTGTCAATGTGTTCTTTTTTCCATTTCCAGGAGTGTATTTAACAAACGTTTTCCTTGTAAGTCGACCGCCAACTCGAAATGTGCCAGAAAATCAGCGCCCAAAATAGGTTCTGATATACCAGCTATCACAAAAGACCAGGTAAACTGTTTGGAAAAACCCACATCAATCTTGCACACTTTAAATCCGTACGTGTTAATCACCGAGTTATTCACAGCCATCAAACGTGGCTGTATGTCTTTTTCGTTGTGTGACGCATGGCTGACAGGAAGCGTACTAATGTCTGACCCGGTATCCACCAAAAACCTTATACGCGTATGTACGTCTGATACATGAAATCTTTTCGAAGGAGTATGCATATTTATTGACGATTGCTGTCGCTGACATGAGAACACAGCACTGTTTCTGTACATACCTTGGTTGTCTGAGTAGGCGCACGGTGATGTACATCTTGTAGCATCTCTCCCAAAACGTTTATGGTACCAACACACCTTACGCTCGTCCTCTTGTTGACTTCGTGTTTCACGCTCAGCCCGGTCTCTCTTGCGCTTGAAGATAACTTGTGGTAGCTGTAGCGTGCGTAGCTGCGTTCGCAAATCCTCTATTGCAGTTTTTAAATCTCTAATTTCGTTTGAAGTTTTTGTTGTTTGTCGCGTTGCGACCGCGGCACAGTTTACTGTTATATCGTCAGTTTGGTCTTGCTGGTAATGGTAGTTACCGCACTTGGCATCTGTCGACGTCATTGCGACTGTTGCAGTAGGCTCGTGCGTCTCGTCGATTCTGTCTGCAGCGAGCAGCAGTTTGTCAACTGATCTTTCGTCGTATATAGCTAGTGTAGTTCTTACTTGCGTTGGTAGCTGCTGTTGCCATACGTGGAGTAACAGTCTATCAGAGACTGTCGAACTCTCTACCAGGCTGCGTAAATGGCGCCAGTATTCTGACGGCGTCCTATTCCCCGTTTCTCTTGGTACAGTACTTGTTTGACACTGATGTCGACTGACTTCACACACCGAGAAATTAATTCTTCTTTCAGTCTACAGTATGCTCCTTCTGTAGGCGGGTTCATTATAATATCAGATATCACAGCCGAGGTCTGATGGTCCAAATTACTTATCACCAAGGTGAACTTCTCGTGATCACTGACTATTCTTTGTTGTAGAAATATATCTTCCATTACCGCGAACCATATGTGTGGCTGAGAAGGCATGAATGGGGGCGCTCGTAATTGCAACTGTTGAGTTGGTGAGGCGTTGAAACCAGCGGGTAGTTCCATTGCTGTTACTTGCTGTGGTTGTGCTACAGTAGTCCCAGTTTCCGATGATGTTGCCTTGCTGGTGTGTGCCACGGTTGTTGAACCAACGTCATTCCTTTGGTCCGGTATATGTTTGAAGTTCATATCTTTCGAAATGTTCAACTGTAAAGTTTCTATCTCATTCTGAAGGCTATGGATTTCTTCCGTTATCGAACCGTATCGTTAGCCGTCGTCGTTCATTGCTTTTGCAGTTAATGTTCCACGTAGCTAACGAAAGGTTTAAAGTTCCTTAATCGGAGGTCACCAATTATGTAGGCGACTTGCCTACAACAAGTAATTGCATAGCCGTCCGGTATAATGTGTTAACGAAAAATTTTTATTCTCAAAAACTCACAATGAGAAGAAACTAAAAAAAACAACAGAGAAGTAACAAAAACTAGGAGACTCTATAGCCTTACGGCAAAGATAAAAAAACAACACATGCATAGAAAAAAACTCTCGCGCACTTTTGATATCACTTTGCACCAGACCTGAAAAATATCACTACCACAATCTGTATTCAGTTTTTGACCGGCTGTCCATGGACCCTCTTACCGCTTAATGCGATTGGGAGTTTCCGTTGTTAGTTGTCTACCGCCCGGATAGCCGTTGTTGTCAAACAGCCGCTTCCGGGACGGGGTGAGATGCACCGACGCCGAATCTTATCCACACGATGGATTAACGATGAGGGTCGGTGTGCCGGCCAGCCTGAATGTGGTTTTTAATTGGTAACCCACATCTCACCACGTGAATACCAGGTTGGTATACAAATCCCGCCTCAGTTACACTATTCGCATACATTTAGAAAACTCTCGGCCACTATCGCATGAACAACACAACACACAGACAGTCGTGGTACACATATTCCACCCCAGAGAGTAACGGGGTAGCGACAGGAAGGGCCACTAACCGTGCCAAATCCGTAAATAGCCACGCTGACCAAGAGTATGTGCTGGAAAAGGGCACAAGGAAGAGAGGATAAGTTTGAACGTAGTTATGTATTAGTTGGAAATGTGAGCATTGATTTGCACTTTAATGTGCAATGCGAGATCTATTTAACGTGGAAAATCAATTACGAGAAGAGAAAGCTATGTATTCTATGGATGTTGTAAATATTCGGAGAGAACTTAAACTTTTAGATTTCGTACAGGGAAGTGATCACTTATTTGAACTTAAGCAGTGAACAGTGTTATTTCACTGTGGGACAAATCAATACGAGCGATGTATGAGATTTACTCTTTGGAAACGCTAAAATCTCCGAGAGATTCTCCCCAGATTCTAGAACAGCGGTAGTGAATAAGCTCAATTTTTTTTAATGTCGAAAATATGATGGAACCAACCTCAGAATCAACTGTTTCATCATCATCACCATCAACGACAGTTATCCGGCACCCCTTCTGGTAAAGTTCTCCTCCACACTTTCCCCCACATTAGGTCTGTTCTCCTTAGCTTTGCTCCTGCAGATTGTTTATTGTTATCCGCCCACTTTCATATGACCGTCCTCTAGGCCTCCTCAGATCTTCAAATCCATCTGACCTACGTTCTACCCTATTTCCAATTCATTTTAATTGGTCCCATAATTATGTTTTTTGCTCCCGTCTGTTACCTGAACCATTTGTTGTTTGTTTGTTTGTCTGTTTTTTTTTTTTTTTTTTTTTTTTTTTTTTTTTTTTTTTTTTTTGTCCTAGCAAATTCTAACGCACATCTCTGCATTTTCCGGTGAGCAACTGCCAGTTTTCGAAATTCTTTCGCGATTAAAGTCCACGTCTCACTTTCCTAAGGTCCAAACTGGTAATACACAGAGTAAACTTTCCATTTCAGACATCTACATCTACATCTACATAAATACTCCGCAATCCACCATGCGGTGCGTAACGGAGGGTACCTCGTACCACAACTAGCATCTTCTCTCCCTGTTCCACTCCCAAACAGAACGAGAGAAAAATGACTGCCTCTATGCCTCTGTACGAGCCCTAATCTCTCTTATCTTAGCTTTGTGGTCTTTCCGCGAAATATAAGTTGGCGACAGTAAAATTGTACTTCAGTCAGCGTCAAATGCTGGTTATCGAAATTTCCTCAGTAGCGATTCACGAAAAGAACGCCTTCTTCCTCCAGAGACTCCCACCTGAGTTCCTGAAGCATTTCCATAACACTCGCGTGATGATCAAACCTACCAGTAACAAATGTAGCAGCCCGCCTCTGAATTGCTTCTATGTCCTCCCTCAATCCGACCTGATAGGGATCTCAAACGCTCGAGCAGTACTCAAGAATAGGTCGTATTAGTGTTTTATAAGCGGTTTCCTTTACAGATGAACCACATCTTCCCAAAAATCTACCAATGAACCGAAGACGACTATCCGCCTTCCACACAACTGCCATTACATGCTTGTCACACTTCATATCGCTCTGCAATGCTACTCCCAAATATTTAACCAACGTGTCTGTGTCAAGCGCTACGCTACTAATGAAGTACCCAAACATTACGGGATTCTTTTTCCTATTCATCTGTATTAATTTACATTTATCTATATTTAGAGTTAGCTGCCATTCTTTACACCAATCACAAATCCTGTCCAAGTCATCTTGTAACCTCCTACAGTCACTCAACGACTACACCTTCCGGTACACCACAGCATCATCAGCAAACAGCCGCACATTGCTATCCACCCTATCCAAAAGATCATTTATCTAGATAGAAAACAACAGCGGACCTACCACACTTCCCTGGGGCACTCCAGATGATACCCTCACCTCCGATGAACACTCACCATCGAGGACAACGTACTGGGTTCTATTACTTAAGAAGTCTTCTAGCCACTCACATATTTGGTAACCAATCCCATACGCTCGTACCTTAGTTAGGAGTCTGCAGTGGGGCACCGAGTCAAACGCTTTCCGGAAGTCAAGGAATATGGCATCCGTCTGATACCCTTCATCCATGGTTCGCATGATATCATGTGAAAAAAGGGCCAGTTGCGTTTCGCAGGAGCGATGCTTTCTAAAGCCGTGCTCATGCACGGACAACAACTTTTCTGTCTCAGGGAAAGTCATTATATTCGAACTGAGAATATGTTCGAGAATCCTACTACAAACCGATGTTACGGATATTGGTCTGTAATTTCGAGGATTGTCCTTCTGCCCTTCTTATATACAGGCGTCACCAGAAGCTTAACTGCGAAAACTCTATTTAGTTTACCGAGTCACTCAATGTCATTTTTGTACTACTGCTTTGTTAACGCTGGAGGGCGGTCGGAAAATTTTCGTCCCTTTCCAGCATTCCACAGGAGCTCTAAAATTATTAATTCAAAAGTGCGAGTGTGATTCAAAGGCTAAAGCACTCTCATCCCGCCTCAGCCAGTCCGCGTGCAGAATGTCGCGTCTCTCAATAAAGGCTGACGCAAGAAGACTGACGTAACTCGGTCATTGTCCAGGGCAGTTCAGAGTAAATATACCGATTACAAACGGCTCCAGCTATCAAATGCATAGTAATACTGCACAACGACAAAGATTACAGAGTGTGTAAAAGTAAATTCAAAATAACGATTATTGCGCAAGCGCAGAGAATCGGAAGCACACGCTTACGCGGTGGTGCATAGGAGGAAAGTTTCGTGTCATTACTGAAAATGGCGGATCTCGTGCGGGAGGCATTCTTCGGTTTAGAATTTAGCAATTGCCGTTCCGTCAACATAGTGCACAGCTGTTTTCGTCAGACACAATCACGCACCTGAATATGACACCAACACTGGCGTACGCCATCAGCAGCTTGAAAAAATAGCAAATGTCTGCCAAGGGAAAAAAAAGTAGCAGAACAAAACATTGAAAGAATTCGCATTTCGGTTTAATGTAGTCGATTGAAATCCACGTACAAAGCCACTACGGAACTACATATTTCACAAGCAACGGCTTGCATTTTTCTGCATGATGGAACACAGCCACATTGGGATATGAGGGTCCGGGCATTTTTAAATCAACATTTTCCAAACCGTTGGATTGGTCTTACTGGACATTACAACGCTGTGCTATGCTCTTGGGCATCTAGATCTCCTGACCGGAAGCCCACGGATTTCTTTTTATGGGGTTACGTGAAAGATGTCGTGTATGTGCTTTCTGTGCCGAAAACAAATCCAAAATTCAACATGTGCTTCGGCGACTCTACGTACTATAGACAGTTTGAAGTGAAAAGAATTACCGCTTATATATTATCCTTGTGACAAAGAGGAATCATACAGAACACGTAGAAAGCATGGAAAAAATTTTGAACTCTGTTTTTCTCTGTAATCTTTACAGATGTACCTCTATGCATTAGATAGTTATAGCCGTCTGTAATCGCTATATTCATTTTGAACTGGTACGTATGTTCCCAAGTCAGAAAATATGGAACATTCATAAATAACGAGTTGTGTTTTTTGCCTTTAGAATTCAACAATTCCGTTCTGTGTGATTCGTTCATCTACATCTACAAGGTTATTCTGCAACTCACACTTACGAGCCTGGCACAGGGTTCATCGCACCATTTTCGTTCTACTTCTTTACCATTCCACTCTCGAATGGCGCGTGGGCAAAATGAACACCTAAATCTTTCCTTCGACCTCTGATTTCTCTTATTTTATTGTGATGATCATATCTCCTTACGTAGGTGCGTGTCAACAAAATATTTTTGCATTCGGAAGAGAAAGCTGGTGATTGAAATTTCGTAAATACACTCCTGGAAATTGAAATAAGAACACCGTGAATTCATTGTCCCAGGAAGGGGAAACTTTATTGACACATTCCTGGGGTCAGATACATCACATGATCACACTGACAGAACCACAGGCACATAGACACAGGCAACAGAGCATGCACAATGTCGGCACTAGTACAGTGTATATCCACATTTCGCGGCAATGCAGGCTGCTATTCTCCCATGGAGGCGATCGTAGAGATGCTGGATGTAGTCCTGTGGAACGGCTTGCCCTGCCATTTCCACCTGGCGCCTCAGTTGGACCAGCGTTCGTGCTGGACGTGCAGACCGCGTGAGACGACGCTTCATCCAGTCCCAAACATGCTCAATGGGGGACAGATCCGGAGATCTTGCTGGCCAGGGTAGTTGACTTACACCTTATAGAGCACGTTGGGTGGCACGGGATACACGCGGACGTGCATTGTCCTGTTGGAACAGCAAGTTCCCTTGCCGGTCTAGGAATGGTAGAACGATGGGTTCGATGACGGTTTGGATGTACCGTGCACTATTCAGTGTCCCCTCGACGATCACCAGAGGTGTACGGCCAGTGTAGAAGATCGCTCCCCACACCATGATGCCGGGTGTTGGCCCTGTGTGCCTCGGTCGTATGCAGTCCTGATTGTGGCGCTCACCTGCACTGCGCCAAACACGCATACGACCATCATTGGCACCAGGGCAGAAGCTACTCTCATCGCTGAAGACGACACGTCTCCATTCGTCCCTCCATTCACGCCTGTCGCGACACCACTGGAGGCGGGCTGCATGATGTTGGGGCGTGAGCGGAAGACGGCCTAACGGTGTGCGGTACCGTAGCCCAGCTTCATGGAGACGGTTGCGAATGGTCCTCGCCGATACCCCAGGAGCAACAGTGTCCCTAATTTGCTGAGAAGTGGCGGTGCGGTCCCCTACGGCACTGCGTAGGATCCTACGGTCTTGGCGTGCATCCGTGCGTCGCTGCGGTCCGACCCAGGTCGACGGGCACGTGCACCTTCCGCCGACCACTGGCGACAACATCGATGTACTGTGGAGACCTCACGCCCCACGTGTTGAGCAATTCGGCGGTACGTCCACCCGGCCTCCCGCATGCCCACTATACGCCCTCGCTCAAAGTCCGTCAACTGCACATATGGTTCACGTCCACGCTGTCGCGGCATGCTACCAGTGTTTAAGACTGCGATGGAGCTCCGCATGCCACGGCAAACTGGCTGACACTGACGGCGGCGGTGCACAAATGCTGCGCAGCTAGCGCCATTTGACGGCCAACACCGCGGTTCCTGGTGTGTCCGCTATGCCGTGCGTGTGATCATTGCTTGTACAGCCCTCTCGCAGTGTCCGGAGCAAGTATGGTGGGTCTGACACACCGGTGTCAATGTGTTCTTTTTTCCATTTCCAGGAGTGTAGATCTCGCCGCAAAGAAGACCGCCTTTGTTTCGGTGACTGCCACCCCAACTCGCGTATCTTATCAGTGACACTCTCGCCCCTATTGTGCGATAACACGAACCGACCTGCCCTTCTTTGCACATTTTCGATGTCGTCTGTCAATCCTACCTGGAAAGGATTCTACACCGCGAAGCAATATTCCAGTAGAGGACGGACAAGTGTAATGTAGGCTGTCTCTTTAGTGGGTTTGTCGCATCTTCTAGGTGTCCTGCCAACAAAGCGCAGTCTTTGTTTCGCCTTCCCCACAATTTTATCTATTTAGTCTTTCCAATTTAAGTTGCTCTTAATTCTAATTTGTAGGTATTTAATCGAATTGACAGCCTTAGATTTGTGCGATTTATCGTATACCCAAAATTTATCGGATTTCTTTTAGTACCCATGAGGATGACCTCGTACTTTTCTTTGTTTAGTATAAATTGCCACTTTTTGCACCATACAGAAATTCTCTCTAGATTATTTTGTAATTGGAATTGATCGTCTGATGATTTTACCAGACGGTAAATTACAACGTCATCTGCAAACAATCTAAGTGGGCTGCTCAAATTATCACCTGATCATTTATGTAAATCAGGAACAGCAGAGGGCCTATGACACTACCTTGCGGAAAGCCAGATATCACTTCTGTTCTACTCGATGATTTACCGTCTATCACTATCTAGGAATATGGAATCTATCTGAGATCCCTTGTCGACAGCACTCATTACTTCATGGGATTACATGAGCTAGCTGTGTTGCACAAGAACGATATTTTCTGAATCCGTGTTGGTTATATATCAATAAGCCATTTTCATCAAGGTGATTCATAATGTTCGAGTACAGTATATGCTCCAAAATCGTACTGCAAATTGAGGTCAGTGATATGGACCTGTAATTCAATGGGTTACTCCTATTTCCTTTCTTGAATATTGCTGTGCTACCTTTATAGCCTTTAGGAACAGACCTTTCGGTTCGCAGCTCGTGGTTGTGTGGTAGCGTTCTGGCTTCCCGCGCCCGGGTTCCCGGGTTCGATTTTCTCTGCCTCGTGATGACTGGGTGTTGTGTGATGTGCTTAGGTTAGTTAGGTTTAAGTAGTTCTAAGTTCTAGGAGACTGATGACCATAGATGTTAATTCCCATAGTGCTCAGAGCCATTTGAACCATTTTTGAACAGACCTTTCGTCAAGTGAGCGGTTGTGTATGATTGCTAAGAAAGGCGCTATTGTGTCTGCATACTCTGAAAGGAACCTGATTGGTATACCACTGGACCGGAAGAATTGCTTTTCTTAAGTGATTTGTTTCGCAATACCTAAGATATCTACACTCCAGGAAATTGAAATAAGAACACCGTGAATTCATTGTCCCAGGAAGGGGAAACTTTATTGACACATTCCTGGGGTCAGATACATCACATGATCACACTGACAGAACCACAGGCACATAGACACAGGCAACAGAGCATGCCCAATGTCGGCACTAGTACAGTGTATATCCACCTTTCGCAGCAATGCAGGCTGCTATTCTCCCATGGAGACGATCGTAGAGATGCTGGATGTAGTCCTGTGGAACGGCTTGCCATGCCATTTACACCTGGCGCCTCAGTTGGACCAGCGTTCGTGCTGGACGTGCAGACCGCGTGAGACGACGCTTCATCCAGTCCCAAACATGCTCAATGGGGGACAGATCCGGAGATCTTGTTGGCCAGGGTAGTTGACTTACACCTTCTAGAGCACGTTGGGTGGCACGGGATACATTTGAACGTGCATTGTCCTGTTGGAACAGCAAGTTCCCTTGCCGGTCTAGGAATGGTAGAACGATAGGTTCGATGACGGTTTGGATGTACCGTGCACTATTCAGTGTCCCCTCGACGATCACCAGAGGTGTACGGCCAGTGTAGGAGATCGCTCCTCACACCATGATGCCGGGTGTTGGCCCTGTGTGCCTCGGTCGTATGCAGTCCTGATTGTGGCGCTCACCTGCACGGCGCCAAACACGCATACGACCATCATTGGCACCTAGGCAGAAGCGACTCTCATCGCTGAAGACGACACGTCTCCATTCGTCCCTCCATTCACGCCTGTCGCGACACCACCAGAGGCGGGCTGCACGATGTTGGGGCGTGAGCGGAAGACGGCCTAACGGTGTGCGGGACCGTAGCCCAGCTTCATGGAGACGGTTGCGAATGGTCCTCGGCGATACCCCAGGAGCAACAGTGTCCCTAATTTGCTGGGAAGTGGCGGTGCGGTCCCCTACGCGCACTGCACAGGATCCTACGGTCTTGGCGTGCATCCGTGCGTCGCTGCGGTCCGACCCAGGTCGACGGGCACGTGCACCTTCCGCCGACCACTGGCGACAACATCGATGTACTGTGGAGACCTCACGCCCCAGGTGTTGAGCAATTCGGCGGTACGTCCACCCGGCCTCCCGCATGCCCACAATATGCTCTCGCTCAAAGTCCGTCAACTGCACATACGGTTCACGTCCACGCTGTCGCGGCATGCTACCAGTGTTAAAGACAGCGATGGAGCTCCGTATGCCACGGCAAACTGGCTGACACTGACGGCGGCGGTGCACAAATGCTGCGCAGCTAGCGCCATTTGACGGCCAACACCGCGGTTCCTGGTGTGTCCGCTGTGCCGTGCGTGTGATCATTGCTTGTACAGCCCTCTCGCAGTGTCCGGAGCAAGTATGGTGGGTCTGACACACCGGTGTCAATGTGTTCTTTTTTCCATTTCCAGGAGTGTACTTTTATGTCACTCATGCTAACAGCTGTTCTGGTTTCGAATTCTGGTATATTTACTTCGTCTTCTTTCGTGAAGGAATTACGGAAAACTGTATTTAGTAACTCCGCTTTAGTGACACCATCATCGGTAACATTTCCATCGCTATCGCGCAGTGACGGTATTGACTGTTTTTAGCCACTGGTGTACTTTTCATACGACCAGAATCTCTTTGGGTTTTATGCCATATTTTGAGACAATGTTTCATTGCGGAAACTATTAAAAGCATCTCGCATTGACGTCCGCCCTAAATTTCGAGCTTCCGTGGAACTTAGCCAGTCTTGGGCGTAAGATTCTATTTCAAACCCCGTGGGAAGGAAGGAAGATTAGAATTTATCATCTCATAGACGACGAGGTCATGAGAGAGAAAGCACAAGATCGTAGTGGGAAGAATAGGGAAGAAAGTAGGCAGTGCCCTTTCAAAGGAACCATTCCGGCTTTTGCCTTAAGGGAGATCACGCAAAATCTAAATCTGGATGGCCGGGTAGGACTTTGAGCTGCCATGAGTTCAAGTCCAATGTCTTACCAAAGTGTCACTTTGCTCGGTGATTCTGACAGGGACTTGCGGCCTCCTTGTGGCAGTGTGGGCGTAATACCTTCGTCCACCAGAAATCATAATCTAATCAGAGTAGCCGATATCTATAAGCAGGTACACTAATCGTGGAGACTGAGAATGATTTGTATCTACAAGCTGATAATGCATCGGCTAGCAGATATTTTCTCGGAGCAGTAAAACAATCTGAAGAAATCGTTGTCTCAGTTGCAAAGACTTGAACGTATTTGAACCTGGGGAATCAATACAGTTATCTTATGAGCGACGCGTAACGTATACGGTAGTTTGCTTCATCACTCATTCCAAGAAAAATGGTATTAACTGATAACTTATGAGAAAAACTATGACGTAACTTGAACGATATGGGCATAGTAAATTTCATCGCCGGCCGGTGTGGACGAGCGGTTCTAGGCGCTTCAGTCCGGAACCGCGCTGCTGCTACGGTCGTAGGTTCGATGTCCTTAGGTTACTTAGGTTTAAGTAGTTATAAGTCTAGTGGACTGATGACCTCAGATATTAAATCCCATGGTGTTTAGAGCCATTTGAACCTTTCGTTTTAAAAAAATTCATCAAAGGCTTTGTTACTCAGAAGCCGTCTATTCTAGAGCTTTGTATACTACTATAATTTATGTGTTAAGATATTATGCGGAGATAAAGGCATGTCATATTGCTTCAGGAAGACTAACAAGCAAAATTGACGCTTACCAGCAACTTTTGTTCCAAAAGAGAACTATGCTGTATCTTCAGTATAATTTTCTTCTCGTAGTGTAGATTATGGTGATTAGATTCGTGTTTGCGCTGTTGAGGACGACGATGAGAGAGAAGGGACGCTCAAAAACTCTGTTGGAACATATAAAATCATATCTCTTTCAGCGGCAGCATCAGTCTGCGAAAGATTTCGGTACCTCGCCAGCACCTGAATATGCTGGCCAAAGACGCCATTGAAGATTCGTGCCATTGAAGATTGAATCCGAAAAATATTAAACAGTGTACTGTGTGTAAGAGATATTCGACAGTTTTATGTTGTTCTTTTTGTTGTGGTCTTCAGTCCTGAGACTGGTTTGATGCAGCTCTCCATGCTACTCTATCCTGTGCCAGCTTCTTCATCTCCCAGTATCTATTGCAACCAACATCCTTGTGAATCTGCTTAGTGTATTCATCTCTTGGTCTCCCTCTACGATTTTTACCCTCCACGCTGCCCTCCAGATGCCTCAGAACATGTCCTACCAAACGATCCCTTCTTCTAGTCAAGTTGTGCCACAAACTCCTCTTCTCCCCAATCCTATTCAATAACTCCTCATTAGTTACGTGATCTACCCATCTAATCTTCAGCATTCTTCTGTAGCACGACATTTCGAAAGCTTTTATTCTCTTCTTGTTCAAACTATTTATCGTCCATGTTTCACTTCCATACATGGCCACACTCCAAACAAATACTTTCAGAAACGACTTCCTGACACTTAAATCTACACTCAATGTTAACAAATGTCTCTTCTTCAGAAACGCTTCCTTGCCATTGCCAGTCTACATTTTATATCCTCTCTACTTCGGCCATCATCAGTTATTTCGCTCCCCAAATAGCAAAACTCATCTACTACTTTAAGTGTCTCATTTCCTAATCTAATTCCCTGACCATCACCCGACTTAATTAGACTACATTCCATTATCCTCGTTTTGCTTTTGTTGATGTTATCTTATATTCTCCTTTCAAGACACTGTCCATTCCGTTCAACTGCTCTTGCAAGTCCTTTGCTGTCTCTGACAGAATTACAATGTCATCGGGGAACCTCAAAGTTTTTATTTCTTCTCCGTGGATTTTAATACCTACTCCGAATTTTTCTTTTGTTTCCTTTACCGGTTGCTCAACTCAATATAAAGATTGAATAACATCGGGGAGAGGCTACAACCCTGTCTCACTCCCTTCCCAACCACTGCTTCCCTTTCATGTCCCTCGACTGTTATAACTGCCAACTGGTTTCTGCAAAAATTGTAAATAACCTTTCACTCCCTGTATTTTACCCCTTCCATCTTCAGAATTTGAAAAAGAGTATTCCAGTCAACATGGTCAAAAGCTTTCTCTAAGTCTACAAATGCTAGAAACGTAGGTTTGCCTTTCCTTAATCTCTCTTCTAAGATAAGTCGTAAGGTCAGTATTGCCTCACGTGTTCCAACATTTCTACGGAATCCAAACTGATCTTCCCCGAGGTAGGCTTCTACCAGTTTTTCCATTCGTCTGTAAAGAATTCGCGTTAGTATTTTGCAGCCATGACTTATTAAACTGTGTTGTTGTCGTTGGGGTCTTCAGTCCTGAGACTGATTTTCCAGTACCTACTGCAACCCACATTCTTCTGAATTTGCTTAATGTATTCATCTCTTGGTCTCCCTCTAAGATTTTTACCCTCCACTCTGCCCTCCAGTACTGAATTGGTGATCCTTTGATGCCTCAGAACATGTCCTACCAATCGATCCCTTCTTCTAGTCGAGTTGTGCCACAAACTTCTCTTCTCCCCAATTGTATTCAATACCTCCTCATTAGTTATGTGATCTACCCATCTAATCTTCAGCATTCTTCTGTAGCACGACATTTCGAAAGCTTTTATTCTCTTCTTGTTCAAACTATTTATCGTCCATGTTTCACTTCCATACATAGCTACACTCCATACAAATACTTTCAGAAACGACTTCCTGACACTTAAATCTACACTCAATGTTAACAAATGTCTCTTCTTCAGAAATGCTTCCTTGCCATTGCCAGTCTACATTTTATATCCTCTCTACTTCGGCCATCATCAGTTATTTCGCTCCCCAAATAGCAAAACTCATCTACTACTTTAAGTGTCTCATTTCCTAATCTAATTCCCTGACCATCACCCGACTTAATTAGACTACATTCCATTATCCTCGTTTTGCTTTTGTTGATGTTATCTTATATTCTCCTTTCAAGACACTGTCCATTCCGTTCAACTGCTCTTGCAAGTCCTTTGCTGTCTCTGACAGAATTACAATGTCATCGGGGAACCTCAAAGTTTTTATTTCTTCTCCGTGGATTTTAATACCTACTCCGAATTTTTCTTTTGTTTCCTTTACCGGTTGCTCAACTCAATATAAAGATTGAATAACATCGGGGAGAGGCTACAACCCTGTCTCACTCCCTTCCCAACCACTGCTTCCCTTTCATGCCCCTCGACTCTTGTTACTGCCATCTGTTATCAAAAGCTTCCTCTAAGTCTACAAATGCTAGAAACGGAGTTTTTCCTTTTCTTAATCTATTTTCTAAGATAAGTCGTAGGGTTAGTATTGCCTCACGTGTTCCAACATTTCTACGGAACCCAAACTGATCTTCCCCGAGGTCGGCTTCTACCAGTTTTTCCATTCGTCTGTAAAGAATTCGCGTTAGTATTTTGCAGCTGTGACTCATTAAACTGATAGTACGGTAATTTTCACATCTGTCAACTCCTGTTTTTCGCTTTATGAGCTACATAAATTTCCTTATTTACATTATTCAAACAGCTGCCCGTAGTGAGAGTATTTATTCTTGACTATGAAAAAGGACCTGTAACTGCAGGACCCAGATTTTTACGACCTAAAATATCTCGAAAATTATCATTAAAATGACCTGTGGATACTGATAAAATGACTCATAACATAAAGTGAGCTATAAAATGAACTAAAGTAATGAAAAACCTTATTACTGTTAACGAGAAAGTGCGCTCAGATCGAGCAAGTCAGTGGGTTCATGGAATTTGTTGGTGGCTCATATTCCATGATGAACCCTCGCATAGTGAATCTTGTTATTATATTTCTCAGTTTCCTACATTTTTAGACGTCATCGAGTATGGCTGGTGTGTTACAAATCTCTAGGTCTGTCTCATTGTCGTTCCAGTACATGGCGTTAATCAGTTCCTGATAATGGTTCTGTGGAAGGTACCCAGTGTTGTGATCTGACGTCCTCTATGAAATACATCTCTTTCGTGAGTTCATATGTAAGTCAGGATGACAGTGTTTTTCCACTCCTAGTATCCGTTTCAAGAACATCGTCGTGACTTTTTCCATGCTTTTCATACTGACGATCTGAAGATTTTCTCATACGATCTCTGTTCCATAAATAACGTCTGGTACCACTGCCACTTTCAAAAGTCTCATCGCTCTGCTTGTCGATAGATTGTTTATGTTTGGGATATTTTGCGAGCCTTTGATGACTGCTGTTGGTCTTTGCCGAATGTGCAAACTGATAGATGTTACCGTTGTCTATAATGAATTCCCAGGTATTTATATTCATATACTACTTGTAGTGGTTCATTGTATGTGGTTACACTGTCTCTTTGTTATTTTTCCTCACTTCCTGAATCTCAATCTCTGGCCATTGCTTTCAGTTTCACCACTAATTTTCCTGTGATTACTAGGTCTACAACTTTGCTTCCGCCGCTTTTTCTCGAAGTTTGGGGATTTATTGTGAAGAACTTACAAAAAATTATGATTCATAGAAAAGCTCATCAGTGGTCACTACATTATCCCTTCTTTCGGATAGCATACGAATACCCCCCCATGAACCATGGACCTTGCCGTTGGTGGGGAGGCTTGCGTGCCTCAGCGATACAGATGGCCGTACCGTAGGTGCAACCACAACGGAGGGGTATCTGTTGAGAGGCCAGACAAACGTGTGGTTCCGGAAGAGGGGCAGCAGCCTTTTCAGTAGTTGCAGGGGCAACAGTCTGGATGATTGACTGATCTGGCCTTGCAACATTAACCAAAACGGCCTTGCTGTGCTGGTACTGCGAACGGCTGAAAGCAAGGGGAAACTACAGCCGTAATTTTTCCCGAGGACATGCAGCTTTACTGTATGATTAAATGATGATGGCATCCTCTTGGGCAAAATATTCCGGAGGTAAAATAGTCCCCCATTCGGATCTCCGGGCGGGGACTACTCAGGAGGATGTCGTTATCAGGAGAAAGAAAACTGGCGTTCTACGGATCGGAGCGTGGAATGTCAGATCCCTTAATCGGGCAGGTAGGTTAGAAAATTTAAAAAGGGAAATGGATAGGTTAAAGTTAGATATAGTGGGAATTAGTGAAGTTCGGTGGCAGGAGGAACAAGACTTCTGGTCAGGTGAATACAGGGTTATAAACACAAAATCAAATAGGGGTAATGCAGGAGTAAGTTTAATAATGAATAGGAAAATAGGAATGCGGGTAAGCTACTACAAACAGCATAGTGAACGCATTATTGTGGCCAAGATAGATACGAAGCCCACACCTACTACAGTAGTACAAGTTTATATGCCAACTAGCTCTGCAGATGATGAAGAAATTGAAGAAATGTACGATGAAATAAAAGAAATTATTCAGATAGTGAAGGGAGACGAAAATTTAATAGTAATGGGTGACTGGAATTCGAGTGTAGGAAAAGGGAGAGGAGGAAACATAGTAGGTGAATATGGATTGGGGCTAAGAAATGAAAGAGGAAGCCGCCTAGTAGAGTTTTGCACAGAGCACAACTTAATCATAGCTAACACTTGGTTTAAGAATCATGAAAGAAGGTTGTATACATGGAAGAACCCTGGAGATACTAAAAGGTATCAGATAGATTATATAATGGTAAGACAGAGATTTAGGAACCAGGTTTTAAGTTGTAAGACATTTCCAGGGGCAGATGTGGACTCTGACCACAATCTATTGGTTATGACCTGTAGATTAAAACTGAAGAAACTGCAAAAATGTGAGAAATTAAGGAGATGGGACCTGGATAAACTGAAAGAACCAGAGGTTGTACAGAGTTTCAGAGAGAGCATAAGGGAACAATTGACAGGAATAGGGGAAAGAAATACAGTAGAAGAAGAATGGGTAGCTCTGAGGGATGTAGTAGTAAAGGCAGCAGAGGATAAAGTAGGTACAAAGACGAGGGCTGCTAGAAATCCTTGGCTAACAGAAGAAATATTGAATTTAATTGATGAAAGGAGAAAATATAAAAATGCAGTAAATGAAGCAGGCAAAAAGGAATACAAACGTCTCAAAAATGAGATCGATAGGAAATGCAAAATGGCTAAACAGGGATGGCTAGAGGACAAATGTAAGGATGTAGAAGCTTATCTCACTAGGGGTAAGATAGATACTGCCTACAGGAAAATTAAAGAGACCTTTGGAGAGAAGAGAACCACGTGTATGAATATCAAGAGCTCAGATGGCAGCCCAGTTCTAAGCAAAGAAGGGAAGGCAGAAAGGTGGAAGTAGTATATAGAAGGTTTATACAAGGGCGATGTACTTGAGGACAATATTATGGAAATAGAAGAGGATGTAGATGAAGACGAAATGGGAGATACGATACTGCGTGAAGAGTTTGACAGAGCACTGAAAGACCTGAGTCGAAACAAGGCCCCCGGAGTAGACAACATTCCATTAGAACTACTGACGGCCTTGGGAGAGCCAGTCATGACAAAACTCTACCAGCTGGTGAGCAAGATGTATGAGACAGGCGAAATACCCTCAGACTTCAAGAAGAATATAATAATTCCAATCCCAAAGAAAGCAGGTGCTGACAGATGTGAAAATTACCGAACTATCAGTTTAATAAGCCACGGCTGCAAAATACTAACGCGAATTCTTTACAGACGAATGGAAAAACTGGTAGATGCAGACCTCGGGGAGGATCAGTTTGGATTCCGTCGAAATGTTGGAACACGTGAGGCAATACTGACCTTACGACTTATCTTAGAAGAAAGATTAAGAAAAGGCAAACCTACGTTTCTAGCATTTGTAGACTTAGAGAAAGCTTTTGACAATGTAGACTGGAATACTCTTTTTCAAATTCTAAAGGTGGCAGGGGTAAAATACAGGGAGCGAAAGGCTATTTATAATTTGTACAGAAACCAGATGGCAGTAATAAGAGTCGAGGGGCATGAAAGGGAAGCAGTGGTTGGGAAAGGAGTGAGACAGGGTTGTAGCCTCTCCCCGATGTTATTCAATCTGTATATTGAGCAAGCAGTAAAGGAAACAAAAGAAAAATTTGGAGTAGGTATTAAAATTCATGGAGCCGAAGTAAAAACTTTGAGGTTCGCCGATGACATTGTAATTCTGTCAGAGACGGCAAAGGACTTAGAAGAGCAGTTGAACGGAATGGACAGTGTCTTGAAAAGAGGATATAAGATGAACATTAACAAAAGCAAAACGAGGATAATGGAATGTAGTCAAATTAAATCGGGTGATGCTGAGGGAATTAGATTAGGAAATGAGACACTTAAAGTAGTAAAGGAGTTTTGCTATTTAGGAAGTAAAATAACTGATGATGGTCGAAGTAGAGAGGATATAAAATGTAGACTGGCAATGGCAGGGAAAGCGTTTCTGAAGAAGAGAAATTTGTTAACATCGAATATAGATTTATGTATCAGGAAGTCGTTTCTGAAAGTATTTGCTTGGAGTGTAGCCATGTATGGAAGTGAAACATGGACGATAACTAGTTTGGACAAGAAGAGAATAGAAGCTTTCGAAATGTGGTGCTACAGAAGAATGCTGAAGATTAGATGGGTAGATCACGTAACTAATGAGGAGGTATTGAATAGGATTGGGGAGAAGAGAAGTTTGTGGCACAACTTGACTAGAAGAAGGGATCGGTTGGTAGGACATGTTTTGAGGCATCAAGGGATCACAAATTTAGCATTGGAGGGCAGCGTGGAGGGTAAAAATCGTAGAGGGAGACCGAGAGATGAGTACACTAAGCAGATTCAGAAGGATGTAGGTTGCAGTAGGTACTGGGAGATGAAGCAGCTTGCAGAGGATAGAGTAGCATGGAGAGCTGCATCAAACCAGTCTCAGGACTGAAGACAACAACAACAACACGAATACCGTGGAGGAAGAAGTGGGCGTCTTTTGTGGGGATCCATGAATCGATTCAATTTTGCATTTGTTCATATGATTGGAAGTGTTGGTCAGCTAGAATGTATGCCACTGATCGAAAAAGGTCGTATCCAGAGAGAGCAACGTATGGAGAATACGGCGGGAGGGACAGGACTTCTCATTTCAACGTTTCCATGTATATTTTGACGGGTTTTGCGACATGGGGTCGAGCACTTACCTGCTGCAAAATTACCTTTACGAGTCTATCGCTGTATTGTGCCCGTTTGCGGGCTGGGCTCGAACGCATCAGTTGCTTTCGATAATGATGTCCTGTAACTGTCTTCGTCTGTTTCAGCAGCTACAAAATCGTTCTGTCTCCCACCGCCCGACACATCAAAATCATCGTTCTTAAGGCGTTGAAAATATTCTCTGTACGTTCTTCCAATAATAGTTCCCTCAACATTGGTCTTAAGCAACATTTTAAGAGCCACAGTCACAGATTTCTTCATGTTAAAGCAGAAAATTAAAACTTCCCGCAAATGACTAGAAACGGGTACGTAAGTTCACCTACTTAATCGAGAATAATCTTATGATGCAATCACAAATCGACTAGTATTTTTTGGAATTATGTTTACAGATGCCTAAGCTTACTGTATTACACCACCTGAATCCCACTTGCCGCTACTGCCGTCTATTGCAAAACAGCGGAAGCAAAGTTGTAGACCTAATAGTTAGTCGAATACTTCCTTAAGATCTTCGAAGACTGCGCAGTACGTTCCCCTTTGGTGTCTTAATGTGTCTTGTATGTGGTTCGTTAAGTATTTCACTGCTTGCACCATGCTCCTGTTCTTCATAAATCCATAGTAGCCTAACACGACTTATAATTTCAAGAATGACGTAGGTGCCATAAAGGGAACATTTCGGTTGGACTTGCTGTCATTATATTCATGGCTGATGTATTCTAAAGCAATTAAAGGTGCGTTTTGTAAGTTGTGTGTGTTTTTCCACCCATGTATAACTCATGGCAATTATCATGGTGCATTCGTAAGCCATCCATTCATCAGTTTCAAAAAGTCTCATGAATATGCAAAAATGCATATTAATTTGGACTGGCATAAAGATACAGTTGAAAAGTCAAGTAATGTTAACATTATGTCATACAAAACTAAGAGTGAAGAAGAACTCATTAATTACAATCTTCCTACTTTACACTAACTAGTCACACTAAGCTGTAACCATTTGTTCCTTGTGTATAATTTTGTGCATTACTGACTTGCCTTTAAGAGGGCAAACAAACTGAATTACTGTTTTTGATGATTTATTGCATTTTATAGTACAGTCCGTTGATGAAGCTTTATGCGAACGTTTTGAAAGTGTCTCTGAAATTACCGCCCACAAGGGACAGGCAAATTAAAACGAGGCAGCTGAAAAAAGTAAGTAAACTATTTATTATTTCGAGAGTAATCGCCATAACGTTAATACATTTATCCCATAGTGAGACCAGATGGTCAGTGCCTCTACGGAAAATGTTTCTGTTGCTTACGGAACTATGGGTACACCCAGGCGCGCACCTCTTCATCCGAAGCACATCAACAGTCACGAATGTCTTTCTTCAGGTCTCTAAAAAAACGGAAATCGCATTGGGAGAGATCGGAACTGTATGGAGGATGTGTAAGTGTTCCCAGCGAAACTTCTGAAGAGTACTCTAAACAACTTTGGAAGGTTATTTCGAGTACGCTACAGAAGTTCCGCTTGGAAGCCCTTACAGATCTCTCCCCATACGGTTTTCGTATTTTTGGAGCACTGAAGAAAGACATCCATGGCTGTCAACTTGCTTCGGCCGAAGATGTACACGCCAACTGGAAACATTTTTCCGTGACGGTATAACCAGTGGGATAAATGTATTAACAGTTACGACGTTTGCTTTTGACATAATAAACCATTTTCGTGCTTTTTTCCATCTATCTCGTTTTTATTTGACTGCCCCTTACATATTTCTGATAAAAAACCAAAATGACTTCGGTTCCGAAAAAAAATTCTATAGTTTTATGTTTAACATTATCCTATAGATTGTGTGCGAGCGCGAACATGTTATAGTGCCCACATAAATCGATTTGAAAATCGATTTTGGAGGTTGTGGTAGTAATACAAAAGCACATGATGTGAAAAATGTTATCTATACAAAAATTTTTAATAGTAAGGCAACAGTTGATTGTGGAAATAAGAATTAAGACGGAACCAATAAAAAGTAACGTAAATGGTGGGAAAATGTAAAACCTGGGGATTTAAAAACAGTTTTTTGTATTTATGCTATAGGTTTGTTTATAATATTGACCAAGTACTAAAAAGTGCACTGTAGAAACCAATAGGAGAAAGTCACGAACAGATAACAAAGTTCTCAAAATATCTAAATCACAAGCATTCGGGTTCAAGAGACTTCTTAGGTGACCGAACATCACAGGGCCACCATAAATCGTCATAGGCACCTGCGATGTCTATCATAATTGCTATTCAACACTTATTATGTGCCCTGTCTAAAAGTTGGAGAGGCTGGTTCGTAGCGTCAGTGATCTTTATGGAAGCTACTGTGACATGGACTTAGCCCCAAAAACTCCCAGTGCTCTGGAAGATGCTTGCGCAGTAGCCACTCACAAACGTTGTTGCGGGGTTTAACTTTCTTCTACTTTCCCGGTTTCAGTCGAATTTTAAAATCATGTCTATCACATAAACATACCTAAGCTTTGAAGTCTAGAACCTCACCGGTTTCAGAGTTTCGAATTTTTAAAATGATTTTAATGGTATTTCTGAAAACCAATTTTGGGGCTTTTGATTAACCAAGAGAAAACAGAATATATGGAAATAGGTCGAGTCATAAACCCAAATCCTTACTTTGAAATTGAACAACATTCTAAATTCAGAAAAGTTCTTCAGTTTTAATACCTTGGATCACGTTTCAACAGTAAAAATATCATAACAATGGATATAAACGAAAGAATAGCTTCAGGGTCAAGATGTCTGTACTCACTAAGCAACCCACGCAGAAGTAAAACTTTGTCAATCACCACAAAGATGAAGATATACAACACTATCATCTGCCCCACAGTACTGTACGGTTCAGAAATCTGGACGCTTCCCAAGAATGAAAGAGAAAAACTGAATGTTTTCGAAATAAAAGTAACGAGAAATATCTGGGAACCTGTGTTGCAGAATGGCGTATGGAGAATTCGAAAGAACAATGAAATTTATCAGCTAATGAAGCAACCCACTATCATCTAGAAATTAAAAAGTAGGGGACTGCAATGGGCTAAACATGTGGCTAGAATGGAAAACAACAGAATCACCAAAAAAGCATTTGAAGGAACTCTCCAGGCAACAAGACCAATGAACCGACCTCGTACAAGGTGGAAAGATGACATTGAGAAGGACATCGCAATATTAGGAATTTCCGATTGTGGATAGAGGCTGCGAGAGATAGAAGGCTCTGGAAGCAGATCGTTGATGCAGCGCGTGGTCTACAGGGCCTGTAATGGCTGATGTGACGAAGAATTTTGGGTACTCAGACCTCAGTTTCACATTCCAGAGTTTTAGGTACATTCACAAGACATTGTTCAAAACTTCTCTGCGTTCGTTTTATGAGAAATGTTATTAATTACTTTTCAGAATTATTTTTCAAGTTTTAATTTTAAATGTAATAGGATGAAAGAAACTGACATCAAATTTAGAAAAGCAACCTTATGAGAAAAAGGCTTTTCTTAATTTTGTTAAAAAATGAGTACTTATACAAGAACACACCCATCAAAATTTTACAGCACCATACGTTTTCCCTTCCTGCTCGTGTGCAGCTTGATCTTCTTGTAATATCAAGACCAGCATTTTGTTTGAATTTTTCTTCTCTAGTAAGCATTTTGTGGACTGCTTATTCCGTCGTTGATATCCAGATAAGCATATCTTTTTCTGCGAGGGTGATAAGGGTATTCTGGGACACCTGCTTTCTTCAGTCTGCAGACATCCCACACTGAACTGAGAAACAGCTTCTCCTAAGCCCAAAACTATATATTTTTCCTTTTGTCTTCCTTTTTGGGATACTTGGGCCAAATGACACTGTGCAAAACTTTCATTTGTATTTTGTGTCTTGCCATCGGTGCATTTTGCCAATAGCGCATCAGATGTAAGTCTCTTATAGACCGTTACAATCTTGAATACTTTGACAGTTGTCAGGGTGCGACAGCCCCTCACACACTCCGTATTTCAAATATTTCTTAGACGTGGTTACATTTAGGCCTGGAACAATTTAATAAATAATTATTGCTTATTATTTGATATAGACTCTAAGACAAAATAGGAACTATCCGAATGGGACGGAAATCGGTAGATGTGATGTGCATGTACAGACAAGCTAATGAATAAAATTTCAGAAAAATTGGATGTTTTATTCAAGAAAATGAGCTTCACAAATTAAACAGATCAGTAACACAGTGGTCCACCTTTGGCCCTTATGCAAGCAGTTATTCAGCTTGGCATTTATTGACAGTTGTTGGACATGATCCTGATGGATACCGTGCCAAATTCTGTCCAACTGGCGCGCTAGATAGTCATCCCAAGATGGTTGGATGGACGTGCCCATAATGTTCCAAATGTTCTCAGTTGGGGAGAGATCCGGCGACCGTGCTGGCCAAGGTAGGGTTTGGCAAAGCACGGAGACAAGATGTGGAAACTCTCTCCATGTGTGGGCGGACATTATCTTGCTGAAATATAAGCCCAAAATGGCTTGCCATGAATGGCAACAAAATGGGGCGTAGAATGTCGTCGACGTACAGCTGTGCTGAAAGCGTGCGGCAGTTGACAACCAAAGGGGTCCTGCCCTGAAAAGAAATGGCGCCCCAGACCATCACTCCTGGTTGTCGTACCGTATGGCGGGCGACAGTCAGGTTGGTGTCCGACTCTGAGGCGTCTCCAGCCTGGAATCTCATTGACGGGAACAGAACAGTCTTTGGGGATGAGCCTCACTTCGAACTGCGCCCCGGCGTCAAGCAAAGACATGTTTGGAGACGCGCCAGATGTCGGTGGGATACCTACCTAACTGTTGACCACCATATGGACCTACAACCAGGAGTGATCTAGGGATGCCATTTCTTTTCATAGCAGGACCTCTCTTGTTGTCAATCGCGGTATCCTTACAGCACAGCGGTACGTCGTCGATATTCTATGCACCGTTTTGTTTCCCTTCGTGACATGTCATCCTAGGCTTACATTTCTGTAAATTAATGTCCACCTGCACACAGCCAAAACGTCCTTGGCCATCAACGTCGCCGTATCGCACCCAGTTGAGATTGTTTGGAGCGTTATAGGTAGGACCCTACAACCCTCTTGGGATTTTGGCGATCTAACACGCCAATTGGAGAGAATTTGGCACGACATTTCTCAGAAGGACTCCAACAATTATGTCAATCAATGGCGCGCCGGATAACTGCTTGCATAAGAGCCACAGGTGGACCAACGCTTTATTGACTTGCTTAATTTGTGAAACACTTTCTCTTGAAGAAATCGACCACTTTTCCTGAAATTGTAATCATTTGCTTAAGTCGACCCACCTTCGTCCCATTCGAACGATTCCTTCGTGTCCGCCGCTGGTAGCTGAGTGGTCAGCGCGACGGAATTAGATTAGATAATATTTACTTTCATTCCAATTGATCCGTAGTGAGGAGGTCCTCCAGGGTGTAGAACATGTCAGAAAAACAATAATACATGACAAATATTTACAACCCAAACACATAAGCTAATGTACATAATTTTTAACATTTTTATGCAGTGACAGCAACTGATATTGTTTATATAAGAATATACAGCCTACAGTTGTAGGTTACGGAACTGTAGGCTGTATATTAGCGACAGCAACTGATATTGTTTATATAAGAATATACAGCCTACAGTTGCACGTTATGGAACTGTAGGCTGTATATTCTTATATAAGCCAATGTACCATTCCACAGGCCCCAAGTGGCATGGTCGTCAGTTTCTTAATGAACGCTATGTGCAAGAATCATTTTACAAATACTAATGCACTGAATTTAAAATAAAAAAGTTTTTTATTTATTTATAAGGTAATAAACGTGTAATACAACTACTAAATACTTATTTATAATGAACACATTACTTCACTGAACTGGTGCAGAAGTTAGATTGTACTTACACACACACACATATTTACAATGTACACATTAATGCACTGAAATTGTGCAGAAGTTATATATATATATATATATATATATATATATATATATATATATATATATATATATGGCCAGAAATAAATCCTTTAGGTTTCTCTTCAACTGAATTTCATTGGTTGTTAAGCTTTTTATGGCTGCTGGCAAGTTATTGAAAATGGGTGTTCCTGAATAATGCACACCTTTTTCTACAAGACTAATTGACTTAAAAATCCTTGTGAAGATTATTCTTGTTTCTAGTATTGATTACATGAATTGAGCTGTTGGTTTGAAAAAAGTGATATATTTTTAATGACAAATGTCATTAAGGAATAAATACACTCCTGGAAATGGAAAAAAGAACACATTGACACCGGTGTGTCAGACCCACCATACTTGCTCCGGACACTGCGCGAGGGCTGTACAAGCAATGATCACACGCACGGCACAGTGCACACACCAGGAACCGCGGTGTTGGCCGTCGAATGGCGCTAGCTGCGCAGCATTTGTGCACCGCCGCCGTCAGTGTCAATCCAGTTTGCCGTGGCATACGGAGCTCCATCGCTGTCTTTAACACTGGTAGCATGCCGCGACAGCGTGGACGTGAACCGTATGTGCAGTTGACGGACTTTGAGCGAGGGCGTATAGTGGGCATGCGGGAGGCCGGGTGGACGTACCGCCGAATTGCTCAACACGTGGGGCGTGAGGTCTCCACAGTACATCGATGTTGTCGCCAGTGGTCGGCGGAAGGTGCACATGCCCGTCGACCTGGGACCGGACAGCAGCGACGCACGGATGCACGACAACACCGTAGGATCCTACGCAGTGCCGTAGGGGACCGCACCGCCACTTCACAGCAAATTAGGGACACTGTTGCTCCTGGGGTATCGGCGAGGACCATTCGCAACCGTCTCCATGAAGCTGAGCTACGGTCCCACACACCGTTAGGCCGTCTTCCGCTCACGCCCCAACATCGTGCAGCCCGCCTCCAGTGGTGTCGCGACAGGCGTGAATGGAGGGACGAATGGAGACGTGTCGTCTTCAGCGATGAGAGTCGCTTCTGCCTTGGTTTCAATGATGGTCGTATGCGTGTTTGGCGCCGTGCAGGTGAGCGCCACAATCAGGACTGCATACGACCGAGGCACACAGGGCCAACACCCGGCATCATGGTGTGGGGAGCGATCTCCTACACTGGCCGTACACCTCTGGTGATCGTCGAGGGGACACTGAATAGTGCACGGTACATCCAAACTGTCATCGAACCCATCGTTCTACCATTCCTAGACCGGCAAGGGAACTTGCTGTTCCAACAGGACAATGCACGTCCGCATGTATCCCGTGCCACCCAACGTGCTCTAGAAGGTGCAAGTCAACTACCCTGGCCAGCAAGATCTCCGGATCTGTCCCCCATTGAGCATGTTTGGGACAGGATGAAGCGTCGTCTCACGCGGTCTGCACGTCCAGCACGAACGCTGGTCCAACTGAGGCGCCAGGTGGAAATGGCAGGGCAAGCCGTTCCACAGGACTACATCCAGCATCTCTACGATCGTCTCCATGGGAGAATAGCAGCTTGCATTGCTGCGAAAGGTGGATATACACTGTACTAGTGCCGACATTGTGCATGTTCTGTTGCCTGTGTCTATGTGCCTGTGGTTCTGTCAGTGTGATCATGTGATGTATCTGAGCCCAGGAATGTGTCAATAAAGTTTCCCCTTCCTGGGACAATGAATTCACGGTGTTCTTATTTCAATTTCCAGGAGTGTATATTGGGAAGCAGTAGTTAGTATCCCTAGTTCCCTAAACAGGCTTCTGCAGGATGTTCTTGAGTTCACACCACATGTAACTCTTACTGTTCGTTTTTGTGCCTGGAGAACTTAAGCTTGTCTTGATGAATTGCCCCAAAAAATAATCCCATATGTCATTATGGTTCGAATCCTGCCTCGGGCATCGGTGTGTGTGCTGCCCTTAGGTTAGTTAAGTTTCAGTAGTTCTAAGTTCTAGGGGACTGATGACCTCAAAAGTTAAGTCTCATAGTGCTCAGAGCCATTTGAACCATTTTTTTGACATTATGGAATGAAAGTAAGCATAGTATGCCAGCTCTTTGTCATACCTAATCGCCCGGGTTCTATTGCCGGCTGAGTCGGAGATTTTCTCCGCTCAGGGACTGGGTGTTGTATTGTTCTTATCATCATCATTTCATCCCCATCGACACGCAAGTCGCCGAAGTGGCATCAACTGGAAAGGTTTGCACCAGGCGAACGGTCTACCCGACGGGAGGCCCTAGCCACACGGCATTTCCATTCCTTCGTGATGCATTTCTTTCTTTTCTTTTTTTTTTAATGTGATCCGGCTGCGACATCGCGAGATCTCAGAGCATCAGTGTAGTCCCAGAGCCGGCCGCGGTGGCCGAGCGGTTCTAGGCGCTACAGTCTGGAACCGCGCGACCGCTGCGGTCGCAGGTTCGAATCCTGCCTCGGGCATGGATGTGTGTGTTGTCCTTAGGTTAGTTAGGTAGTAGTTCTAAGGGACTGATGACCTCAGAAGTTAAGACCCATAGGGCTCAGAGCCATTTGAACTATTTGTAGTCCCAGACCGCGGCGCTCCGCATGCCCCCGAGCAGTGGTTAGGTGCATTGGTTTGCGGCCCGCGCTGCTGAACTGCCGCAGCAGCCGCAGCCAGAAGCGGACGGGGCTGGCGCGCCGTCGCAGCTCACAGCGCTCGAGGTCGCGACCTTGACTCGCACGCGGGCTACCGCCTGTTGCGCACCACATCCTGCCCGTAAACACGGCAGCCGGCGGCGGCGCTGCACACTACAGGCGCGGAGGCGTGCCGAAACGTCACACCTCAATACGCCGTAGACTACAAACACCCAGAGAGTGAGGATTCGGAGGTTCAAAATGGTTCAAATGGCTCTGTGCACTATGGGACATCTGAGCTCATCAGTCCCCTAGAACTTAGGACTACCTAAACCCAACTAACCGTAAGGACATCACACACATCTATGCCCGAGGCAGGATTCGAACCTGCGACCGTAGCGGTCGTGCGGTTGCAGACTGTAGCGCCTAAAACCGCTCGGCCACACCGACCGGCCTGTATTCGGAGGCACAGAACGGCAATTCTGTCCGCAACATCTTATGGAGCTCAAGTAACGTGATTTTGCAACGCCGCATTTTAAGTGTATTATCCAAGCAAAACGAGGACAATGGAATGTTGTCGAATTAAGTCGAGAGATACTGAGGGGATCAGATTAGGAAATGAGAAACTTGAAGTAGTAAAGGAGTTCTGCTATTGGGGGAGCAAGATAACTGATGATGGCCGAAGTAGAGAAGATATAAAATGTAGACTGTCAATGGCAAGTAAAGCGTTTCTGAGCAAGAGAAATTTGTTAACATCGAGTATAGATTTAAGTGTCAGGAAGTCGTTTCTGAAAGTATTTGTATGGAGTGTAGCCATGTATGGAAGTGAAACATGGACGATAAATAGTTTGGACAAGAAGAGAATAGAAGCTTTCGAAATCTGATGCTACAGAACAAGATTAGATGGGTAGATCACATAACTAATGATGAAGTATTGAATAGGATTGGGGAGAAGAGGAGTTTGTCGCACAATTTGACAAAAAGAAGGGACCGGTTAGTAGGACATGTTCTGAGGCATCAAAGGATCACAAATTTAACATTGGAGGGCAGCGTGGAGGGTAAAAATCGTATAGGGAGACCAAGAGATGAATACACCAAGCAAATTCAGAAGGATGTAGGTTGCAGTAAGTACTGGGAGATGAAGAAGCTTGTACAGGATAGGGTAGGATGGAGAGCTGCATCAAACCAGTCTCAGGACTGAAGACCACAACAACAACAACATCCAAGTTTCGCTATATCCGCAAATTGTAGACGACAGCGTCGTCCCAAAGTCACGTGAATAACCTAGTTTAAATGTTGAGAATAGGCGCAGAAGGCTGTCTTCACTCCGTAAATATACATACTCTGTGTCACACCCAAGTGACTTACTTGTCTCAATCGACTACTTGTGGTGAGTGAGTCTACTGCAGCGCACCTGGAGTCTTATTCCTTTACTAACACGGCGAGTGGTCCGTATTCCTTTACACGTCAACACCAAAATTGCATGTTTTATGAAAGCCATCTGTTGTGGAGCTTGGCACCTGAACGGTAGCACAGTTGTGGGGGACCGTCCTTTGTACGAAAAAATAGGATTATAGTAACAGAATGTAGAAACAAGTAGTGATAATACAATTAATGATGGGTGTTCTTGATAAGGGTCATACGATAGATTCTCCATACTCCTGAAAAAATAGGAAAAGTATCTCTCTCATATTATTCTCTCATATATAGCATCCAATAACATTTAGAAGGGAGTAAATTGCGCTTTTTTAAAATCATTGACTGTTTCGTTGGTTTTTGGTAGAATATGTCATACATTATGAATGAAAAAAAAAACGACACCGTTGTAATATTCTGCACTAATAATTATTTTACAAACCGACTCCCGGCTGTTACGCCATCGTCAGGCAGAATGATAAATATTTCTTCATTTTTGTCGGATCAAGGATTTTAAATATGATCCATCTACAGATTATCTCCAATGTTTTTCAAAGATGACACTTGGTAATGTAACAGCCGAAAACCATGTTGTAAATAATAAATATTCTAGAATACATTAGTGTCTTGTGAGTTTTCTTTCATAGTGCTTTTTTACTTTATCCTTTGTATCCTGGTTTTCTTCTAAGTGCCAAATAACATCAAAATTATTTTTTTTCTTAAGCATTTTCGTTCCCGTTTTTTGCAAAGTGCAGGCTTTTTCTTTGTCCAGGTATTACAGAACGTTAAATACCTTTTCTGCTTTCAGGTATTTCATCTCCCTTGTGGAAGATCACTATTAGAAAAGGTAGCAGGCCCTCGTGCAATATTTTTACTTTGTCACAGAAGCAAAACAAACAACAAAATAAATATCAAGAAGACAGAAGATCCATTACTACTCACAGGCAGCTGTTACACGGTTAAGGGGGGGGGGGGGGGGTGGAGCTGTGTGAAGGGAATTGGGCGCTTTTTAGGTTAAAGGGTCTCGGGAAACTACAGTCTAAAAGATTGCAGGAGAGTAGCTCTAGAAACATCGGTATTGTTGTAAATTATCATAGCCGTGTTCGAAAAGTACCAGAGCCCGAAGTGCTAATAAAAAGCACTGACGCTCAAATCGTGATAGGTACGGAAAGCTGTTTAAAGCTGGATGTAAGTTCAGCCGGGATTTTTACAAAAGACGTAACCGTCTTCAGAAAGGACAGATTAAATACAGTTGGTGTTGGAGAGTTTATTGCTGTAGTAGTAGTTCACCTTGTACCGGAATCGAAGTAGATAGCTCCTGTGTGTTAGTACGGGTAGAGGTTATACTTGGCAACCAGAATAAATTAATAACTGGTTCCTTTTACCGACACTCCGAGTCAGACGATACAGTTGCTGAACAGTTCAAAGAAAACTTGAGTCTCATTACACATAGATACCCCACTCATACAGGTATAGTTGGTGGTGACTTCAGCCTACCCTCGATATGTTAGCGAAAATACATATTTAAAGTCGGAGTTGGCAAAGACCGTCATCCGAAATGGTTCTGAGTGCGTTCTTGGATAATTATTTTGAACAATTAGTTCAAGGGCCCATTCGAAGTGTAAATGGCTGCGATAACATACTTGACCTCTTAGCAACAAATAATCCTGAACAAATGGTGAGATCCATGACGAACACAAGGATTAGTGAAGGTGGATGTAAAACTGAACATCATAACATCGAAACTCAACAAAAAAATGCAAAATACTACTGTTAAAAAAAAAAACAGAAAAAATTCGCTTGAGGCCTTCCTACGAGACAGTCTCCAGTCCTCCCAATTTTTATAGAAAAGCGTGGACTGAATGTGGTTTAATTTCAAAGGAATGGTATCGACGGCTATTGAGAGACGTATAGCAAATAAATTAATAAGAAATGGAAGTGATTCCCCGTAGTACACTAAACAGGTCAGAACAATGTTGCAGAAGCAAAGAAAAACGCATGCCAAAGTTAAAGGAACGCAAAGTCCTCAAGATCGGTGACATTTTACAGAAGCTCAAAATGTAGAGCGAGATGCTTTTCATTCTTTCCAAGGTGAAACTATGTCTCGAAATCTGGCAGAAAATTCGTAGGCATTCTGGTTGTGTGTAAAGTACACCAGTGGAAAGACACTATCAACACCTACACTAAGCGATAACAATAGTTCTGTTACTAATGACAGTGCCACTAAAGCAGAGTTACTAAATACGGTTTTTCGAAATTCCTTCACTAAAGAATACAAAGTAAATATTCCAGAATTTGAGCCAAGAACAACTGCCAACATGAGTAACTTAGAAGTAGATATCATTTGTGCAGAAAAGCAGCTTAAATCATTTAATAAAGGCAAGACTTCCTGTCCTGATTATATCCCAGTTAAGTTTCTCTCAGAGTGTGCTGATACAATAGCTCCATATTTAGCAGTCACATACAACCGACCGCTCGTTGAAAGATACCTACCTAAAGACTGGAAAGTTGCTTAAGTGACGCCAGTACCCAAGAAAGGAAATGGGAGTAATCCACTGAATTACAGACTCATATCGTTAACGTCGATATGCAGTAGGGTTTTGAAACGTATACTGTATTCGAACATTATGAGTTATCTCGAAGAAAACGACTTGTGATAAGCAGCCAACACGGATTCAGAAAATATCGTTCTTGTGAAACACAACTAGCTCTTTATTCTCACGAAACAGTGAGTGCTACTGACAGGAGATGCCAAACTGATTCCATATTTTTACATTTCCGGAAGGCTTTTGACGCGGTGCCTCACGAGCGACTTCTTTTATGAAGTATCGTCACCGTTGTGCGACAGGATTCGTGATTTCCGTCAGAAAGGTCACAGTTCGCATTAATTGGCGGAAAGTCATCGAGTAAAACATAAGTAATATCTGGCGTTCGTCTAGGAAGTGTTGTGGGCCTTCTCCTGCTCCTGATCTACTTAAACGGTTTAGGAGACAATCTGAGTAGCACTTTAAGATTGTTTGGAGATGATGCTGTCATTTACCATCTTATAAAGTCATCAGATGATGAAAAGAAATTGCAAAACGGTTTAGACAAGATATCTGTATGGTGCGAAATGTGGCAATTGACTCTAAGTAATGAAAAGTGAGAAGCCATCCACATGAGTACCAAAAGGAATCCGCTAAATTTGGTTACACTATAAATCACACAAATCTAAGAGCTGTAAACTCGACTAAATACTCAGGTGCTACAGTTACGAGTAAGTTGGAACGATCACGTAGATAATGTTGTGGGTAAGGCAAATCTAAGACTGCGATTTATTGGCAGAACACTGAAAAAATGCAACAGGTCAACTAAAGAAACTACCAACACTACGCCTGTACGTCCTCTTCTGGAGTACTGCTGTGCAGTGTGGGATCTGCATTAGATTGGATCACCGGCGGATATCGAGAAAGTACAAGGAAGGGTAGCTCGTTTTGTAGTTTGTTGGAATAGGGGAGAGAGCGACCCGTGAATTGGGGCAGCAATCATTAAAACAAAGACGTTTTTCTTTGCTGCATGATCTTCTCATGGATTATCACTCACCTCAGTGTGTGAAAATATTTTGTTGGCAGCCATCTACATAGGGAGAAATGGTAGTCATAATAAAATAAGAGAAATCAGAGCCCACACAGAAAGACGTAAGTGTTTGTTTTTCCCGTGCTTTGTTCGAGAGTAGAACGGTAGAGAAATAGCTCTAAAGTTGTTAGATGAACCCCCTGCCAGGCACTTAATTGTGAATTGCGGAGTAATAGTGTAGCTCAGTCCTGTTATAGTGCATCTACTATAGCAGAACTGAGCTCTGCGAGAATAGCTGAAATTCCGATGACAGCTAACTCACCCTCCCCTGTTTCTGCGCTTGCGCAGTCTGCAGCATATGCAGAACTCCGCACTCACATCCATGTTCCACATGCGACGTGGTTAGCAGCTGATTTACTGGGAAGCTCGTGAAGTGCACACAACACGAGTAGTCGATTTTGAGCAGAAAGTCCCTCTTGTAAAACTGGACTAAAGTCCAACATACAGGAATGAATTTATGCTCAAAATCGACTACAAATAGTGCGAGCACGTCTCACGCCAGAGTGTAAATCAGCCACAAACCACATCGTGAGAAGATCAGTAACATCAATGCTCAATTGATAGTGACAACTGTAAGAGTTCTAAAATCTAGTTATGTTGAACGGGCCGACCGCTGTGGCCGGGCGGTTCTAGGCGCTTCAGCTGTTTATTGCTAGACTCTACGATTGATGCTCAGCCACTGGAAAAGTGGCGAGATTAAAATATCTACGCATTTGCGTCGGGAGCAACATAAAATGGAATGACTAGGTAAAACTAGGAAAAGCAAAATCCAGATTGAGATATACTAGAAGAAACGCAAAGAAATGGAGTTCACCCAGGGATGAGGTATCTCACAAAATCCAGCTCGTCAGTCTAGGGTAGGTAACAAGTAGAATTAATAGGGGAGATTGAAAAGAACCAGAGAAGAGCAGCCCGTTTCATTACAAGTCAGTTGGTTCGCGAAAGAGCATCACGGAGATGTTCATCAAGCTGCAGAGGCAAAAAGGACGAAAGCGTTGAGCAGCGCGGGGAGGCTAGTTATTAAAATTCCGAGAGCGTTCGTTTCAGTAAGTGTCAAGCAGGCAGCATATTACTTCCTCCTTCAAATGGCTGCCGACATTAAGCCGGGAAACCCCAGCAAATTAGAGCTCATTCGAGTCTTAGCGACAATCGTTCTCCTTCCGCACTGTTTGCATTGTGATGCAACTTTGGTGACGTAGTATGTTGACAGTGCAATGGCCAGTCAGTTTGATACTTAGCCATTAACAGAAAAATATATTAGATGATTGCTGCGTGTATGTGGCAGATGCTGGAGCCGACATTAATTATGTAGTTGACACCAATGAACCATCCTTTAACCTGATGTAATGGTATGGTATACTTTACATGGAGATGGACTCTTCACCGAAACTGGGCCTCCGCAAATAAATGCACATTAAAACGTCTGTTGTTAGCTTTATGATGACGTTCTTTAAAAGGAAGGCTGAAAGGTCGAAGTAATATACAGGCTGTTTACTAATATGTGAGAAACCTCTGGGGAGTGGATAGCACTTAACAAGGCAAAGGTCCCGAGTTCGAGTCTCGGTCTGGCACACAGTTCTAATCTGCCAGGAAGTTTCATATCAGCTCACACTCCGCTGCAGAGTGAAAATCTCATTCTGGGAAGGTACAAGAAAGTTCATAGGCATATGCTCATTTTTTTATTTTCGTACTTACATTTTTTTTTCTTATAACACATCGGGTTTGTTTGTCTTTTTGTTTTCGAATTTCCAGCTTAGTTCTACAGGTATTTATTGTTTTCAAATGTTGTTTGTTTCGGGAAGTGTCCAGTCAAGGCGTTCTTAAAAAAATTGGAAATTTGTAAGGTCTTATGGGACCAAACTGCTGAGGTCATCGGTCCCTATGCTTACACACTACTTAATCTAACTTAAACTAACTTACACTAAGGACAACACACACACACACCCATGCCCGAGGGAGGACTCGAACCTCCGACGGGGGAAGCCGCGAACAGTGACAAGGCGCCTAAGACCGCTCGGCTACCCCGCGCGGTAGGCGTTCTTATGCTTCCGTAGTTGCCGTGGTATTAGTAAATAAACAAATCTTTTTGGTATTGAAAACACGATCAGTAGGGGAAGCTTACTCTACACTTCTTATTAGAATAGAATACTGTTCTTCCCCTACCAGGAATTGAATCGGCGATTTCGGAGAGGTGCTCCACAGAGAAAGCTTGCTTTAGCGACCTACTCAGCCGGAGAGCGACGTGTTGTGTCTGACTTCCAGTCACGGGCGTGATGCCTGATCGGCCGTAGTCTTATTGGCCTAGTGTCTGCTGAAAGGTGTAGACATAACCCAATCATGAGTTTGAGTCATGGTTGAAAAATTCACCCTCAATTTATTTGTGGAAGAAGGTAAGACTAATAAAAGCCTTCTTGAGGACAGATCAATTTGCACTCTGGAGAAATGCAGGAAACACAAGGCTGACTCTACGACTTAGAAAGATCGAAAATAGGCAAACATAACACTCATCTCAGTTGAGGATTTCGAAAAAGCGATTGAAAGTGCTGACTGGAATACACTGTTTCAAATTCTAAAGGCACTATAGATAGAGACATTTTAAGACAATATCCATTCTGTAAGCGCTTACCGTCTCTGACAGAATTACAATGTGTTCGACAAACCATACAGTTTCTTTTTTTAATTTCTTATCCCTGAACTACGATTTCTTTTCCAAATTTCATCTTGGCTTTTTTATTGCTTTCACTGTGTACACAGCGAATAACATGACGGATAGGCTACAATCTCCCCGCACTCACCTCTCAAATACGCCTCCACCTCCTTCGAGTTCTATAACTGAAGCCTGATTTCTGCATGAGATGTAAATAACATTTCGTTTTATGCATTTTATGCACTGTAACTTCAGAGACTCAGAGAATTAATATTGAGAAAAGCTTTTTCTAAATATACAAATGCTATAAATGTGGGTTTGCTTTTCTTCTACCTGTTTTGTAATTTGGTCGTCTGAATTGCCTCACGTGTTCCTACATTTCTTCAGAACCGAAACTAATGTCCCCAGAGTCTGGTTCTACCACTCGTTTCCTCCTTCTGTAGATAATTCGTGTTAACACTTTGCAACCACAACTTAATAAATTGGCTCACATCTGTCAGCACCCACGCTGTTTGGTGGCGGTATTCATGCACTGTTCTTTAAGCATCAGGCTGTTTCACCTGTTTCATGTCTCCTGCACGGAAGGTGGAACAGATTTTTCTTCATTGGTTCTTCCAAGAATTTTAATAGTTCTTTGGTAATGTGGCTTCTCTAGGTGCCTCGTTTTGATTTAGATCTTTCAGTGCTCTGTCAGATTCTTCTCGCAGTGTTCATCTGCACGTCTCATCTACATACACGTCCTAATCAGGACATATAATGGAGGTTTATTATTTGTATAGGTCAGCACCCCACCCTGTAAATTTAGTCATCATTAATCACATGTTTCAAATATGTTATTTACTTTCAGTTGTTCAGATAAATACGAACAAAAATAGATCTGAAAGTTAGCTATTATAAGAGACTGTTGTACTCCTGGACTCATGTCTTGAACAGAACATTCTGAAACGTCTCTCTGGATTTAGGTATCAGAGCATCTAATGACGACGCTTCGATCTAACGGCAAAACATCGTTCCATATCGGCATTTATGGCTGACAAGATACATTTCCTTAACAAAGCTAATTAATTATGCTTAAGAATATGAGGTTTCGCTGGTACGAAATATCACAGCTGTCGCTGTCAGCTGCAGAAAAGAATTATATGGCTTAAAATCCAATCGAAAGCAGTAACGTGAGAAACGGAGAGCAGACTCGGAATAAACAAAGGCTCTAGTCGTTTCTGGAATTCGGCTGCATCCCTGTATTGAGGAAATCATCACAGCATTCTCCTAAAGTTGTTTTCGGAAACAGCAAAACCTTGAATCTTGATAAGCGAACAGGAAAATGAACAATTTCCTTCCGAAGACGATTTCAGTGTATTCAGTATTTCGCTGTCTCATTTATTTTCAAAAGTAGAGAAAATGTGGTCTAGTAATTTGATCTGTACATAAATAAATGTTCTTCTACCAAGAACCAACGGAAGATTCTGTTAATATAAATAAATCATTTTTCTCCTGTAGAGGCGCATTGACATACTGGTGAGGTGACTGACCGCTGATGCTAAGTGACACCGAGGCAGAGGCACGTCATGAAAATCATGTTCTGTGAGTCTGAGAACTAACAACAAATAATCACTCTCCTTGTGTAACATAATTAGTATTGCGCACAAATCAGCTATCATTTCTCTATGGGCGATCTCAACAGTCATGAACTTTCACACCAGTGAAATCGTGTTGTTTTTAAGTTGAGCAACCAAAAATTATTAATGCTCAGCTTGTTTCCGTGTTCTATGGCTGTGTGCCCTGTAGGTTAGGAACTGTGGTATTCATGTAGAAGAAACGCAGTGGTGTAGTGCTTCTACGGCAAAGTGCTCACGACCTTGAGGAATCCGGAAAGCGTAGGATCTCACAGAATAAGTAACTGCGCGCTCTGGCATCTTTGGGTGCCTTTCCTCAAGGACAGCTACTGCTGTGAGGTATTACAGGAACGTACAGTTACTAAATGCTACAGAAGCATGTGCACATAAAACATTTATCCTAGAGCTAAAGGAACGATTCTGCATGATCTCATAACGATTTTTCTTGACTCCGTGTATGTTAGCCAATTTAAAACAAGAGTAAATTGCTTACTTTTCCAAGGGCGTATCATATTCTTTTGGTCTCCGGACGTAAGCCATTCAACTGACACAGTGTCTTCGATTTTTAGATTGCTGAGATTTAACCATAATCTGCTGGGATTTAGTAAAAGACGAACATTTACATACTTGAAAAACGCTCACTTTATTCAAGATGACAAACTGACTGTACACCACAGATTCTTAAAGACTACACACGTACGTATTGCTAAACGCTGAATAAAAACAAGTGCTTCCGTTATTAAATGACACCAAAGATGTCAACTACATTAACACTCTCCCTTTTTTAATAACTAGTAATTTCCAATGTTTTTGTTGTTGTTGTTGTGGTCTTCAGTCTTGAAACTGGTTTGATGCAGCTCTCCATGCTACTCTATCCTGTGCAAGCTTCTTCATCTCCCAGTACCTACTGCAACCTACGTCCTTCTGAATCTGCTTAGTGTAGTCATCTCTTGGTCTCCCTCTACGATTTTTACCCTCCACGCTGCCCTCCAATACTAAATTGGTGATCCCTTGATGCCTCAGAACATGTCCTACCAACCGATCCCTTCTTCTGGTCAAGCTGTGCCACAAACTTCTCTTCTCCCCAATCCGATTCAATACTTCCTCATTAGTTATGTGATCTACCCATCTAATCTACAGCATTCTTCTGTAGCACCACATTTCGAAAGCTTCTATTCTCTTCTTGTCCAAACTATTTATCGTCCATGATTCACTTCCATACATGGCTACACTCCATACTAATACTTTCAGAAATGACTTCCTGACACTTAAATCTATACTCGATGTTAACAAACTTCTCTTCTTCAGAAACGCTTTTCTTGCCATTGCCAGTCTACATTTTATATCCTCTCTACTTCGACCATCATCAGTTATTTTGCTCCCCAAATAGCAAAACTCCTTTACTACTTTAAGTGTCTCACTTCCTAATCTAATTCCCTCAGCATCACCCGACTTAATTCGACTACATTCCATTATCCTCGTTTTACTTTTGTTGATGTTCATGTTATATCGTCCTTTCAAGACACTGTCCATTCCCTACAACTGCTCTTCCAAGTCCTTTGCTGTCTCTGACAGAATTACGACGTCATCGGCGAACCTCAAAGTTTTTATTTCTACTCCATGGATTTTAATACCTACTCCGAATTTTTGTTTTGTTTCCTTTACTGCTTGCTCAATATACAGATTGAATAACATCGGGGATAGGCTACAACCCTGTCTTACTCCCTTCCCCACCACTGCTTCCCTTTCATGCCCCTCGACTCTTATAACTGCCATCTGGTTTCTGTACAAATTGTAAATAGCCTTTCGCTCCCTGTATTTTACCCCTGCCACCTTCAGAATTTGAAAGAGAGTATTCCAGTCAACATTGTCAAAAGCTTTCTCTAAGTCTACAAATGCTAGAAACGTAGGTTTGCCTTTTCTTAATCTAGCTTCTAAGATAAGCCGTAGGGTCAGTATTGCCTCACGTGTTCCAACATTTCTACGGAATCCAAACTGATCTTCCCCGAGGTCGGCTTCTACCAGTTTTTCCATTCGTCTGTAAAGAACTCGCGTTAGTATTTTACAGCTGTGACTTATTAAACTGATAGTTCGGTAATTTTCACATCTGTCAACACCTGCTTTCTTTGGGATTGGAATTATTACATTCTTCCTGAAGTCTGAGGGTATTTCGCCTGTCTCATACATCTTGCTCACCAGCTGGTAGAGTTTTGTCAGGACTGGCTCTCCCAAGGCCGTCAGTAGTTCCAATGGAATGTTGTCGACTCCGGGGGTCTTGTTTCGACACAGGTCTTTCAGTGTTCTGTCAAACTCTTCACGCAGTATCGTATCTCCCATTTCATCTTCATCTACATCCTCTTCCATTTCCATAATATTGTCCTCAAGTACATCGCCCTTGTATAGACCCTCTATATACTCCTTCCACCTTTCTGCTTTCCCTTCTTTGGTTAGAACTGGGTTTCCATCTGAGCTCTTAATATTCATACAAGTGGTCCTCTTTTCTCCAAAGGTCTCTTTAATTTTCCTGTAGGCAGTATCTATCTTACCTCTAGTGAGATAAGCCTCTACATCCTTACATTTGTCCTCTAGCCATCCCTGCTTAGCCATTTTGCACTTCCTGTCGATCTCATTCTTGAGACGTTTGTATTCCTTTTTGCCTGCTTCATTTACTGCATTTTTATATTTTCTCCTTTCATCAATTAAATTCAATATTTCTTCTGTTACCCAAGGATTTCTACTAGCCCTAGTCTTTTTACCTACTTGATCCTCTGCTGCCTTCACTACTTCATCCCTCAAAGCTACCCATTCTTCTTCTATTGTATTTCTTTCCCCAATTCCTGTCAATTGCTCCCTTATGCTCTCCTTGAAACTCCGTACAACTTCTGGTTCTTTTAGTTTATCCAGGTCCCATCTCCTTAAATTCCCACCTTCTGGCAGTTTCTTCAGTTTTAATCTACAGGTCATAACCAATAGATTGTGGTCAGAGTCCACATCTGCCCCTGGAAATGTCTTACAATTTAAAACCTGGTTCCTAAATCTCTGTCGTAGCATTATATAATCTATCTGAAAACTGTCAGTATCTCCAGGCTTCTTCCATGTATACAGCCTTCTTTTATGATTCTTGAACCAAGTGTTAGCTATGATTAAGTTGTGCTCTGTGCAAAATTCTACCAGGCGGCTTCCTCTTTCATTTCTTTGCCCCAGTCCATATTCACCTACTACGTTTCCTTCTCTCCCTTTTCCTACTACCGAATTCCAGTCACCCATGACTATTAAATTTTCGTCACCCTTCACTATCTGAATAATTTCTTTTATTTGATCATACATTTCTTCAATTTCTTCGTCATCTGCAGAGCTAGTTGGCATATAAACTTGTACTACTGTAGTAGGTGTGGGCTTCGTATCTATCTTGGCCACAATAATGCGTTCACTATGCTGTTTGTAGTAGCTTACCCGCATTCGTATTTTCCTATTCATTATTAAACCTACTCCTGCATTACCCCTATTTGATTTTGTGTTTATAACCCTGTAGTCACCTGACCAGAAGTCTTGTTCCTCTTGCCACCGAACTTCACTAATTCCCACTATATCTAACTTTAACCTATCCATTTCCCTTTTTAAATTTTCTAACCTACCTGCCCGATTAAGGGATCTGACATTCCACGCTCCGATCCGTAGAACGCCAGTTTTCTTTCTCCTGATAACGACATCCTCTTGAGTATTCCCCGCCCGGAGATCCGAATGGGGGACTATTTTACCTCCGGAATATTTTACCCGAGAGGATGCCATCATCATTTAATCATATAGTAAAGCTGCATGCCCTCGGGAAAAATTACGGCTGTAGTTTCCCCTTGCTTTCAGCCGTTCGCAGTACCAGCACAGCAAGGCTGTTTTGGTTATTGTTACAAGGCCAGATCAGTCAATCATCTAGACTGTTGCCCTTGCAACTACTGAAAAGGCTGCTGCCCCTCTTCAGGAACCACACGTTTGTCTGGCCTCTCAACAGATACCCCTCCGTTGTGGTTGCACCTACGGTACGGCTATCTGTATCGCTGAGGCACGCAAGCCTCCCCACCAGCGGCAAGGTCCATGTTTCATGGGGGGAAGAATTTCCAATATCATAAAGCAAATACTTAAATCTAATGGATAACAATGGTTTTGTTAGAATATCAGCAAATTGTTATACAGAGTCTACCTGCAGTTTCACCAGCATTCTCTAATTTACAAGCAAAGGAATGTCTTTTACAAATATATTATATAATATATTATTCGTTTTAGATTCTGAATACATGTCGTTTTAGACGTAGCTCAGTGTGTGGAAGGATCTGCCGGTATTTACCGTTGCCCAGGGGACGCCCGACTGTACATGTACAATCTTCTGGGAGGCTCCTTCCTTGTCCCCCTGGCCAGGTCCTCTGCCTAACACAGTACATAGAGGACGGTTTTGAGAATGCAGAAAAAACTGGCGTGGTGTTTGTCGACTTATCAGCAGCTTACGACACGATAAACCACAAAATCCTCCTGGGAAAAATTTTCAAAATGACGGGAAACTACCACCCTACTGAAGTCGTGAGATCATTGATCTCCAACAGAAGATACTATGTGGAATTTCAAGAACAAAGAAGTCGCTGGAGGAGCCAGAAGAACGGGCTCCCACAAGGTAGTGTTTTGTCCCCCCTACTTTTTAATCTGTATACAGATGACCAACCAGTTGGACCGACTACAAGAAGCTTTATCTATGCTGATGATGCAGCCATTGCATGCCAATCTAGATCAATCAAACAGATTCAGAGAAACCTAACAGATGCCTTAGAAGTACTAACTGAATATTACAACGGGAACCAGCTTCGACCTAATCCAGCAAAGACGCAGACTTGTTTATTTCACCTAAACAACAAGGAACCAAACAGGGAATTACAATTGGAATGGAACTCAGTTAAACTTCAACACTGCCCAAAGCCAGCTTATCTTGGAGTCACGTTAGATCGAACATTGTCTTACAAGAAACACGTAGAAAAAACTAGAGCGAAAGTTAACACACGGAACGGCATAATCCGTAAACTTATCAACTCACACTGGGGAGCAAACCCTGAAATTCTACGTGCATCAGCCCTGGCACTGTGGTTTGCTCCAGCTGAATATGCATGCCCCGTATGGAGAAGATCGACACATGCTCAGAAGCTAGACGCAGCACTGAATGACTCATGTCGATTAATCACGGGATGCCTGAAGCCTACAAACCGTGATCTCCTTTATATGTGTTCTGGAATAGCCCCCCCCCCCCCTCAGATCAGACGGCAAACGTTGGCGATGGCCGAACGAAGCAGGCAGTGCGAAGATAGAAGACATCCCCTGTACGCACATCAGCCAGAGGCAAGATTTAAATCTAGGAATGACTTCATAAAAGTTGAACGTCCACTAACCGAAAGTCAGTCTACAACTAGAGAATCAATGTGGAAACAGAAATTGGATAAAGGCAGTCTGAAAAGTTGGAACATCAAAGAAAAACTTCCTGCTGGATCACAATTGGAATGGAGAGTCTGGAAGAGCCTAAATAGACTTAGATGTCAAATGGTCAAGTGGGGATACGCCGAAGAAGAGCCCTGCCAATGTGGAGGAAAACAAACCATGACGCACCTGCTGACCTGTCCATCTTTGCTGGCTCCATGCACTTTCCAAGACCTGTGGTTGGCCAACGACGCTGCAGTGAAGTGTGCCGAACACTGGAGAGAGATGTGAGCCTTGCTTTAGACAATGACGACGACTTACAATATGTGAAGATCATGAATGTATATATGAATGTATAACTATCATTTACTTGTATTTGTAATCTAGTATATATGGCGTATTAATTAATTACAGATGTAGCTCAGACACGATTAAATAAATAAATAATATATTATGTTATGTATGAAACTCAGAATGTTGTGCAAGTCGGGCAGTAGCTTCATTGTCGATCTGTAAATTTGGTGTTGCTTTCAACTGGTCCAGTTCTGTCAAAAGGTTCTTGATCCTGACAATTTCTCGAGCATCTTCGCTGGCAGCCACAACCACGGCTTCAGTTGTGGATGTGGTAACAGACGATTGCCTTTGACTAACCCAGGAGATACGTTCTCCAGAATACAGACAAAAGAACACCTGATTTTGACGGCCCTTAGGCAGAATCACTATCATGATCAGCATTTTCAAATCCCCTCTTTAGAACTGTTTTTTTAAACGAGTGCAAAATTAGTAGTCCCTCTCAGATATCGTAGGATTCTTTCATCTCTGACTGTATTATGATCTCTTGGATTTTGAAGACTTCTAAATACAACACTGACAGCGTATGCAACATCAGGACGTGCTCACACATCAGAAGCATTTGTGCAGCAATAGCTTGTCTGTATCGAAATGCAGAGTTGCGAGTACATTCTTCTGTATCATTGTCCTTTATAGCAGGAGTAACGATAGCGTTACAGTCGCTCGTGCTGAACTGATCTGACATTTTCTCTGTGTAGTGAATTTGACTTCCACGTACAGTTACATCTTGGTCAGTTTTAACACACAAAAAGATGCAGGCGTTGAAAGAATTTTGTCACTGATAAATTCTCGAAGTTCTTTTCCAGTGTGAGCTGCATCGAACCATCATCAACATAAAACATGAAGAATATTTCCTTACACCTTTTCTGTCTCATGAAAATACAAAGATCATCTTCGCTCCTCTGGAAGCCCAGTTTAGTGAGGTGATTATTGAACATGTCATTCCAGTAGTGTGGAGCCTGTTTCAGTTCGTATGAACATTTCTTGAAGCAACATACTCTCCCAGACCCATCATCAAATCGTCCAGCTTGCTGCATATGTATGTTTTCTTTCATACCACCTAAAGAACAACAGTTGAAACATTAATCTGTACAAATTTCATGTTCTTACTTGCGACAACACTGAGTGGTGCTGGAATGGCAAAAATGTGGTCATAGTAAACTCCTCTGTGCTGCGAGTAACCTAGCATTTAACCACCAATCTTGCCCTGAATTTATTAACTCACCCATCAGCATTTGTTTTCACTTTGTTGGATGTGGCCCGCTTTCTAGGTGATACTTCATGAAGAGCTTTTACTTCACAATCCATGTCTCCCTTTCAGAAATCCTTCTGAACAGACTTCATGGATTCACTGGTTCCTGGAAAAATGTTGACAGATATATCACACAGACTTTAAATTTTTGTGAAACTTTGAGAGTTAATGGATCACGTAGACTTGGTAAGGCTTCTTCTCTTGTTTCTTCCTTATTTTCATCCTGAGGATATCGATTTCCATTAATAAACTGTCACCCTCATCACTCTCAGATAACAGACTGGTCCGCAATCTGAAGTGCTGATGCTTTGAAAACGTGCATTGGAAAAATTCAACTTTTCTCGCACTCAGTGGCCTCTCTTCAAAGATGACATTTCGTGATCTAATGAGTTTTCACTTGTTTTCACAATAAATTTTGTAATCATCTTTGTGACCATATCTAGTAAGAATTCCTTTCACTGCTTTCCAAACCATCTTCCTTCTCTGTTTTTCTGAAAATGAGCAGAGCACTTGGAGCCTACCCACTCGCAAATGTTTCAGTCTATGGCGTCTTGCGTAACGGCAGTTCATATGAAGATGTTTCTGGAATACTGGAAGGCCCTGTTCGGTACAGAGTGTAGGTGATTTCACAATGCCGATTCTGGTCGATCGTGTAAACACTCTAAAATCGATACTGGAAATCCGTTTCTAACTGCCGGTTTTCCACTTCCACAATCGATTTTCGTTCCATGTAAACGTATAAATGTTTTTGAGCCGTGCCTGGACTTTGAGACTTCGTCTTGTTTTGAAAACATTCGATTAATATGGACGGGGTAACGTATTGTGCAGTGAAGGAGAAGCAGAAATATTAGGCTGAGTATGAAACTGCCTACCTCTTATATTTAAGTGAAGAGAAATAGCGATTAAGACAGAAACTGGAACAGCTGTTTTCCAAACGCCATATTTAATAATGATAGCGAACCCGCTTCAGGCCGTAACGTTTAAACACGACAACGGAAAACGGTTTCCGAAATTCGTCTTTCGTCTTTCTGAAGATGAGACTCACGTAAACGTAGTGATTGTCAGGCGCTGAATTGCATCGTCTTTCCGGAGAATTTACTTTATTTCTTCGTTATCAATTTTCCATTGTCAATCAGAGGTTCCTTGGTGGTATGTCCAGCAGCTTTTGCTTCAACTATCAGCTGACTTCATTTTTCTGCAACTCTAGATTTTTCTTTGACGAAATATGTTGCATTAAACTTTGTATAATCATCTTTGAAAAGTAAGAAATAACTATATCCCAACACTGAATCGTGAAACGGACCACACCCGGCTCCACTGTATTGGTGCCAAATGGTAAACTATGAGCCTTGCCATAAATACGGACTTGACATAGTTCACTGTCCATCTACCACCTTGATATTTAACTCACTGCTAAGTACGGACTTCACATAACTCTTGTTCTGGACTCCAAATTTCTCATGATGAAGCTGCAAAGGTTTGTCTGTGCTAGGCACACTGACTTCACTGAGGGAGCTATGTTTCATATTTTTCACAGCCAGTTGAAAAACTTCTCCAAAATGACCACGGACAACTACAAATCTAATGACTTTATCAATCTTGGAATTACAAATTTCTGTAGTTGGTATCAATTTGCTTTCTGGATGGTTATCCTGTGGTGCAAGAACAAGGAAAAGAGTCTTGTGAATAAGAGATACATATCTTACAGGTGCCAGAGTAATTCTGTGCCAATTTCCTCCAACATCCACTTCAATGCCTATTGCACCTTTCCCAGTTGCTTCAATTATGTCACCATTATCTGTAGTTACTGAGTGTTTTGATGAAAAAGACTGCAAAGTCTTCAAAAACTCTGTGTCATTTGTAAGTTAACTTTTTGCACCATGCTCTGTGTACCAGTTATCATTTCTAGATTCAGAGATGTAGTGGTCATATTGCTATAAAGGACAGCAATACGACACACTTTGCTTTTACTAATCCGATGAAAGATGTGCGTTGAATTTTGGAACACGAATTATGTTCGAGTATAATGACTTTTCTGGAAACTATAAATCTACTCTGTAGGAATCAGCATGGGTTTCGAAAAAGACGATCGTGAGAAACCCAGCTCGCGTTATTCGTCCACGAGACTCAGAGGGCCATAGACACGGGCTCCCAGGTAGATGCCGTGTTTCTTGACTTCCGCAAGGCGTTCGATACAGTTCCCCACAGTCGTTTAATGAACAAAGTAAGAGCATATGGACTATCAGACCAATTGTGTGATTGGATTGAAGAGTTCCTAGATAACAGAACGCAGCATATCGCTCTCAATGGAGAGAAGTCTTCCGAAGTAAGAGTGATTTCAGGTGTGCCACAAGGAAATGTCGTAGGACCGTTGCTATTCACAATATACACAAATGATCTTGTGGATGACATCGGAAGTTCACTGAGGTTTTTTGCGGATGATGCTGTGGTATATCGAGAGGTTTTAACAATGGAGAATTGTACTAAAATGCAGGAGGATCTGCAGCGAATTGACGCATGGTGCAGGGAATGGCAATTGAATCTCAATGTAGACAAGTGTAATGTGCTGCGAATACATAGAAAGAAAGATCCCATATCATTTAGCTACAATATAGCAGGTCAGCAACTGGAAGCAGTTAATTCCATTAGGAGTGATTTAAAATGGAATGATCATATAAAATTGATCGTTGGTAAAGCAGATGCGAGACAGAGATTCATTGGAAGAATCCTAAGGAAATGCAGTCCGAAAACAAAGGAAGTAAGTTACAGTACGCTTGTTCGCCCACTGCTTGAATACTGCTCAACAGTGTGGGATGTGTACCAGATAGGGCTGATAGAAGAGACAGAGAAGATCAAACGGAGGGCAGCGCGCTTCGTTACAGGATCATTTAGTAATCGCGAAAGCGTTACGGAGATGATAGATAATCTCCAGTGGAAGACTCTGCAGGAGAGACGCTCAGTAGCTCGGTACGGGCTTCTGTTGAAGTTTCGAGAACAGACCTTCACCGAGGAGTCAAGCAGTATATTGCTCCCTCCTACGTATATCTCGCGAAGAGACCATGAGAATAAAATCAGAGAGATTAGAGCCCACACAGAGGTATACCGACAATACTTCTTTCCACGAACAATACGAGACTGGAATAGAAGGGAGAACCGATAGAGGTACTCAAGGTACCGTCCGCCACACACCGTTAGGTGGCTTGCGGAGTATGGATGTAGATGTAGAATCAGTAGTAGTATACGGAGCATCTACTGTGCCCAGGTTTGTTGGAATTTATGTGCAGATATCAGAAAGAATAATGTGGTCACAGCACAGAAAGCTACTTGGAGTGGCCAGTAAGGGTTCACTTGCACATAGAAGTCGTGCTTTGGGCATCCTGTGGACTCCAAAGAGGGAACGGGCCTGACGCCAATGGTGGAGCACTAAAGAAAAATGAATGTTGTTACGTAGACTGTGTGCTGAGCTGTGTCGAGTTAAGTACGAACTTGCAGTTTAGGTCAAGCATTGAAACATCGTGGGTGATGAACGTTTTGTCTGAAAAGCTTTGTTAGTTGTCAGTTGTTGTGAGATGAGAACTTATTTGAATAGAGAATTATGGAGTCCGTGTTTAGTGGATTCGGACTGAGTTGTTTAAATACAGAAGCTCTCTTAAAGCTCTCGCCCCTGTACAGTCAGAAAAGAAGTCAGCGGTCAAATACGAGCCACTGCATAGCGGGACCACAACATCAAGAGAAAACCAGACGGCAACAGGGAAATTCGGGAAATACGGTAACTATTATTACAAGGAACGAATAAAGACTTGGCCATTCGAAATATATCGATTACTTAAAATCAACCCACAAGAAGAAAAACACCTCGTGTGGCGTCCTAAGTGAAGGACACTGACGAGAGGAGCCAAAACCAGAGAGTTATAATCAGAAATTAAAACTAAAATTTTACTGAAAACGTTAAGATGTACGTCGTTGTCTAGGGCGACAGAAGTAAACAAGCCATCAAGAACTTTATCGTAAACATTACACTCTAGAACGGTACAAACAACAGCAACATTATTTAAACTGAATGGATTGTTACTTTTATCAAACCCAAACAATTTAGATTGTCGCGATCTTTAACAAAGGGCATATCAGTTGGTCAGAGCAAACAGGTCAACAACGAATATTATTCAGGTGTTGGAATACGTTCTAGGCACGTAAATCACGAGAAGATAAGCCGACTACAGAGAAGATTTTCCGCAAGCAGTTTCGACGAGTGCCGCGACGACATCCGACGTCAACAGTCCATCGCTTCGGCGTAGGCGGCAGAGCAGCTGATTACGGCAGCGGCTACACGGCGACGGTCAGAGACTGCGCTACACACACGACGGCATGCGCTGTGGGCGACAGTAGCTGGCGCGGCAAAGTTAGTGAGATATACAGTGTGTGCCGGCTCAGACTTTGTCTGTAGTTATTTAATCTGAAATAACTGTTTATGAACGACATTGAATAACATTCGGTGATGGTGTAAATACGTTGATAGACAACGAAGGTTTTTAGATTGATCCAAGCTTTAAGTTGTCCAGTAGTGTAGATTACACGCCTATCACAACCAGAAGTGGATAGTATGCTTTTAGCGGAAATTCTAGATAATCTTAAAACATTAGAATAATTACATGAATCGTTTCAAAACAGCAAAAATCAAGCAGGTAAACTACAGGAACTACGAGGGTCACTCCAAAACAAATACACACTATTTTTGTAAAAATACAGTTTTCATTCTGCATGTGTGAATGTTTTACAGTTTGTAGATACATCCTTCCCGCTTGTTTTCAAACTTAATTCAACCTGTTCCCGTGAGTGGCGCCGTCACAGCATGTCTTCAAGATGGCTGCTACACGTGACGTTCGTCAGAAGCAACGTGCTGTCGTAGAATTCCTGTGCTGTGAAAACGAGACAGTGGGAAACATCGACGAGAGATTGAAAAAGGTGTATGGAGATGCTGCTGTCGATCGCAGTACAGTTAGTCGGTGGGCAAGCAGGTTACGTGAGGAAAGCGGGCACGGCAATATTGAGGATTGTCCTCGCAGTGGCAGGCCTCCTACTGCACACACTCCGGACAATGCGCAGAGAGTTAACGAATTGGTGACTGCTGACAGACACATCACAGTGAACGAATTGTCATGATACGTTGGGATAGGGGAAGGAAGTGTTTGCAGAATACTGAAAGTGTTGGCGTTAAAAAAGGTTTGTGCCAGGTGGGTTCCCAGGATGTTGACAGTGGCTCACAAAGAAACAAGAAAAACGGTATGCAGCGAACTTTTGGAACAGTACGAGAATGGTGGAGATGAATTTCTTGGAAGAATTGTGACAGGTGATGAAACATGGCTCCATCATTTTCCACCAGACACGAAGAGGCAATCAATGGAGTGGCATCATGCAAATTCACCCATGGAAAAAAATTAAAAACCACACCTTCCGAAGGACTCTTGCTTGTGGACATCATGCCAAGTGGAATCACCATAAATTCTGACGCATATGTGACGACACTGAAGAAACTTCAAGCTCGACTGAGTCGTGTGCGACCACATCGGCAAAAGCAGCATGTTTTGCTGTTGCACAACAATGCACGGCCACATGTCAGTCAAAAAACCATGGAAGCGATCGCAAAACTCGTATGGACAACACTGAAACACCTGCCTTACAATCCTGACCTGGCTTCATGTGACTATCATCTGTTTGGGAAACTGAAAAACTCTCTTCATGGAACAAGGTTTGAAGATGATGACACCCTTGTGCACACTGGCAAACAGTGGCTCCAACAGGTTGGTCCAACAGGTTGGTTCCACGATGGCGTAAAACAGTTGAGAAGGATGGAAATTATGTGGAGAAATGAAAATAATGTTCCTAAAGGATATATCTACACACTGTAAAACTTTCAAACATGTAGAATAAAAGATGGATTTAAAAAAATAGTCTGTATTTCTTTTGGAGTTACCCTCGTATTTCAATAAAATAAAAAATTAGAAGATTTAGCTAAAAAATTAGGGAGTTCTAAACGAAAATAGTCGAGCATTGTTATATACTTAGACAACAAGTGAAAATACAGTTTAAGAACGTAAGTGAAAAGACGACACAGTTATAGAAATCATCTTCGAGCAGTAATGAATATCTACGCAATCAAATCCAAGACTCTAGATTGGGTAGAAATATTAGAACCAAATAAAAACTTATTGAAATTTCTAGCATTCCAAATATTTTAACTTATTTGCAGAAACGTCTAGAAGAAATGCTAGAGCAAAAAGTACACGAAAAAGTAGATACCAATAGCGCTGTTTCTAGTTCCATGGACGATACGGTTAATAATAAGAGTGGGTTACAGAAATTATGGAAAGAATTAGAACAGGCTAAACAGGAACTTAGAAGCAAAACAGCTACATCTAACATAGGATTATCACCAAAATCATTAGCAGAATTACAAACAGGAAATTGAGTTAGTTGTACTTAGCAGTTTCCTAAACTTAAGCCGGAAGTAGAAGTATATCCAATGTATTTATCGATTTATGCCTTAGAAATGGGGTTATAACAAAAAAATAAATTTTGCACTAGGACATTTACTGGCTGATGCAGCAGAATGGAGAAAAGCTCATTCAGAGGAATTTAAATCATGGAAAGATTTCCAGGAAAAATTTAAAAGAAAATATTGGTCAACAAGTTCCTGAGAAAAATTGACACTAGAGTTGTCACATCCTTAGTTCTATAATAGCTCATGGGGTACATATAAGAAGTATATTGAGTGGCATCTGACTTGGTCTAACTATGCAGGTAGCACACTAGATGAAAAACATTTGATTCAAGTGCTGTATGCCTTATTTTGCACTAAAGAAATATTATATCACAGGCGGACCACCGTAGAACAATTATTGATAATTTTAGAAGATTCTGATACCCTGAGTAAAGAAAGAGGCAATTTCAACCAGGCACATACTCGGAATACAGGAAATGGAAATACAGGAAATGAGGGGGAATGCAACGCATATAAATTTTTCAGGAAAAAAGAGAGATATTCTTGTTGGATAGATAGCAGACTAAATAATAATCGCAGCACAAAAGACTTAACAGCGAATGTGTTATTCTGGACCAAGAAAGGCTCTAATAACATTACGCTGTTTAAAATAAATACATCACTGACCGAAAGGGATTTACTACTGATTGCCATAGCTCAGTTAGTGAATCATGAAGAAACAGAAAACCTGGAAGGGTGTCAAGAACAAATAAAGATTAAATCTCGGGATTCTACCCTATAAACGGAAGAGCAATAACTGTATACGATGTTAATAAAACATAAGAGTGTATTTTCTGAAGAGGCAGGAGTAATTGGCGACTGTGTTTCTCAATTTAAGATAAAAAATAAGGAACCTTTTTTTTCAAACCTTACACGCTTCCTATATCAGCCATATACGACGAAATACAGAAAATAGTAGAAAATAAGTGTATATAACAACCCATTACTTCTAATAAAGAAACAAGTGGGAGCAGTGCAATTAGTGTTAGATACACAGATTTTAAATAAAGATAGAGACAGACCTATCTATACTGATGATTTGTTAACGAAATTCGAACAAGGAAGGTACTTTAGTTCATTTAATTTGACTTCCGGATATTGACAGATTAAATTACACGAGAATTCACGAAAATATGTTGATGTTGTTGTGGTCTTCAGTCCTGAGACTGGTTTGATGCAACTCTCCATGCTACTCTATCCTGTGCAAACTTCTTCATCTCCCAGTACTTACTGCAACCTACATCCTTCTGAATCTGCTTAGTGTATTCATCTCTTGGTCTCCCTCTACGATTTTTACCCTACACGCTGCCCTCCAATGCTAAATTTGAGATCCCTTGATGGCTCAGAACATGTCCTACTAACCGGTCCTTATTTTTGTCAAGTTGTGCCACAAACTCCTCTTCTCCCCAATTCTATTCAATACATCATTAGTTATGTGATCTACCCATCTGATCTTCAGCATTCTTCTGTAGCACCACATTTTGAAAGATTCTATTCTCTTCTTGTCCACACTATTTATCGTCCATGTTTCACTCCCATACATGGCTACACTCCATACAAATACTTTCAGAAACGACTTCCTGACACTTAAATCTATACTCAATGTTAACAAATTTCTCTTCTTCAGAAACGCTTTCTTTTCCATTGCCAGTATACACTTTATATCTTCTCTACTTCGACCAGCATCAGTTATTTTTCTCCCTAAATAGCAGAACTCCTTTACTACTTTAAGTGTCTCATTTCCTAATCTAATTCCCTCCACATCACCCGACTTAATTCGACTACATTCCATTATCCTCGTTTTGCTTTTGTTGATGTTCATCTTATATAATCCTTTCAAGACACTGTCCATTCCGTACAACTGCTCTTCTAAGTCCTTTGCTGTCTCTGATAGAATTACAATGTCATCGGCGAACCCCAAAGTTTTTATTTCTTCTCCATGGATTTTAATACCTACTCCGAGTTTTTCTTTTGCTTCCATTACTGCTTGCTCAATGTACAGATTGAATAACATCGGCGAGAGCCTACAACCCTGTCTCACTCCCTTCCCAACCACTGCTTCCCTTTCATGCCCCTCGACTTTCGCTCTCTGTATTTTACCCTTGCCACCTTTAGAATTTGAAAGAGAGTATCCTAGTCAACATGGCCAAAGCTTTCTCTAAGTCTACAAATGCTAGAAACGTAGGTTTGCCGTTGCTTAATCTATCTTCTACGATAAGTCGTAGGGTCAGTATTGCCTCATGTGTTCCAATATTTCTACGGAATCCAAACTGATCTTCCCCGAGGTCGGCTTCTACCAGTTTTTCCATTCGTCTGTAAAGAATTCGCGTTAGTATCTTGCATCTGTGGCTTATTAAACTGATAGTTCGGTAATTTTCACATCTGTCAGCACCTTCTTTCTTTGGGATTGGAGTTATTATATTCTTCACGAAAATATACTGCACTCGTATTCGTTGGAAAGTCTTATCAATTTACTGTGTTACCCTTTAGGTTAAATATTTTAGTATCAGTGATCATACGAGCACTAGATGTGGCACTAGGTAATGAATTGCTACAAGAATTAATTATTTATATAGTAAGTTAGCAAAATTGCATTTGGCAAGTGAAGAACTGAAGTCTCTAGGACGTTTAAAAGGAACGAAGAAAATAAAACCGGATCTCGGTATAATAATGGCCATCAGAGACTGTCTGAAACTAGAGTCTTGTCTGGGATTATCCGGATTCTATTGACGCTATATAAAGGCCGACCCATGAACGATCCTAGACTATTGTATTTAATGAAACAAAGAACAAAATGGGTGTTGGATGAAGGAGCATTCAAAGCAGTCTGCAATATTAAGCAGTCACTGGTAAATGCAGCAATTTTGAGAGCAATTGATGCTTCTAAACATGGTATCACATGTGAACTGTTCCAGGGTGAATGGAATCCCAAGTCAGGAAATCATAGAAAAATTTGCGTCCACTAGCAGAAGTCTTCACAAAATGAAGTAAATTACGCAACGACATAAAAGGAATTATTAGCCACTGTATGGAGTACACAAAAGTTTGGTACACTCATTTGGGGGCCAAGATCATAATATATTGGGATCATCAAGCGTCATCTTTCCTTATGGAAAGTAGGTTATTGCACAACCGATTAATGAGATGGGGATTATTTCTACAGGGTTCAGAAAGTGTAGTACCGGATGCATTATCATGACTACCTTTAGATATGAAAGACATAACAAGAACTGGGATTAATATTCAGTATCAACTTCTTGACAATAAGTTACACAGATGATGAGGTAAGAAGGTTCGGGTTAAGAATAAACCAGATATAAGAGCAGATGTATATTTTAAGGGAAAGCTACTAAAATGTGAAGAAACACCGATTTTGGTAGAATATAAATCTATTTGGACAATAAGGGAGAAGCATTATTATGGAAGTTAAGTAATAATAATGAACAGTGGAAGGTATGTGTTCCACAAACTCCAGAGAATGAATTAATACAATTCATACATAAAGGGTGTGGCGATTTTGGGATGCGCAAATGTATTAAGCAGATGATTAAGTTCTTATTTTAAGAGCTTAAGTCGAAAAATAAGAAAAGCAATTGGAATATGTGAGACATGCCGAAAAGTTAAAGACAGTAGCAACCGTTCATCAGACAAGATGTATCCTACAATACCGAAAGTTATATATGACCTAGCAGTAATTTTTTTGGACAACTACCAATAGGAAGAGAAGGGGTAACATACATAATTGTCTTAGTGGAATGATGGTCAAAATACGTAAAACTATATTCTATAAAGAAGGTAACCCAGGACACTGAAACAAATTGTTTGAAAGAATATTTCGTAGCAATCAGAAAATCAAAACGATTACTGACCACTTGGATCAGAATTTACCTGTAACAATGTTGAAGAATTTTTAACTTGGGAAGGAGTTAAAGACATATGTATATCGAAATACCAAACACAGTCAAACCTGAGTGGGAGGATTATGAAATTTCTTGTTTATATGGGACATAATGGTCTGACAGACACAACTTGGTTTCAGATGATTCTGGAGTTACAAGTAGTACTGAGCAAACTACCTCATGTGTCAATAGGGGTTGTCCCCTATCGAAGTATTAAATAAGAATTTTATTGGAGAACATCTGCTAAAGCTATTTCAGTGGCCATCGTTAAGAAATATAGGTTCTGAGGAAATTACTAAGCTACTACATGACAATTTGAACAGGAGACAGAATTAAAACTAGAGGAATACAATGAAAGGACACAAATACCATTATTTAATATAAATGATTTAGTACTAATAAAAGAATATTGTCAGCGTTCAAATATAAAGAAACAGACGAGGAAGTTTTTCCCAAAATATGCTGGACGTTTTCAGATAATAGGGAGACCACATCCCAGAGCAGTATTTCTAATCGATCCCAAAACAGGACTTGAAAAAGGACTTCATAGCATTTATACAACGAAAATGTTTCTCCGGTAAGGTAAATGGTTGCAGCCTATATTAGTGACGTCAAGTGAACGGGCAGGGGGAGGAAGTGAAGGTTCATAGAAGGAGGTACAAGATAAGAACTTTCAAAGTGATATAATAACATAAGCTAAGTTATTCAGAGCCACTTATATAACACGTAAATAATAACAAGTTGAGAAAGTGACAGGAGGAAAAAAAGTAAGAAACTACTATTTTATACAGATTTTGGGTAAGAGCATTGTGCTGAGGAGAAATCTTCACTACCAGATATGGTAAAAGCCGTATTGTCAGAGACTAGGCATATTGTTGTAAGCATGAAGGTGCAGTGTATCCAGATTTAGGGAGAGGTAGGAGGATGAGACGGTAGGTTTACAAAGGAAAAAGGGGACCTATACCTGAGGTCAGACAACTCCAAGGAAGGAACAACCAGAACTCTATATGTATAATGAAGGAGCAAATACCATCCAAAGACAGTAAAGCAATACTGCATGCTCTGTCCACAGACTTAGATGAGACCGCAGCGAATATAATAATACAAAACTAGGAAAGTAAATGAAATGAAAATAGGGAAGCAGTCCCCAACATAGTTCAGGCTTATGGACTTACTGCGTCCCGATTGATTCCTTAGACTTTACCTTCCTGAATACACATTTAATGAGAAAAATTATGAGATTTGTAAACGTGGAAAGTAAGATAAGATGAAACGCTAATATATAAACTACTTAAGGTAAATGGCAGGCGAAATGTAGCATCTCATGGTAAAAAAGGAATCATGTTATCAAAATAATGATCTTAAACAAGTATAGCGTAAGAGTTGGAGAAAAATTATATATATGTATCATTTCTTTCTGTCGAAAAGCTCGGGGTATTGCATCATCATGATTCATTGGATCCTGTGTGTGAATCACACCTTCCTTGATCTCTGACCATGACGAATCACAACTACATGTTATGAATAAATCAGGGCAACCATGGTTCTTACATAGGTCATAGCAAGTTCTGACCACTCGTGCCTGTGTCGTGGACTTAGTACGTAAGTGGATGGTAAAAAAAATAGTCTTCCCAATGTCGTCAACGTTGTCGTCTCTTCTCATTCCTTCTACTAAATAAATGTATTCTTCTGTACACAATTTCTTTTGGCTCTGTTATATGAATATTGTTCGTTCTACCTCTACTTTTGCACGCATATAATTCCTGTTATAAAAATCAATGGATATGGAAGTGTATCGTAAAAATGACGGTTCAGGTGGCTCTAAGCACTATGGGTCTTAACATCTGACGTCATCAGTCCCCTAGAACTTAGAACTACTTAAACCTAACTAACCTAAGGACGTTACACACATCCATGCCCGAGGCAGGATTCGAACCTGCGACCCTAGCAGTCGCATGGTTCCGGACTGAAGCGCCTAGAACCGCTCGATCACAACGGCCGGCTTAAAAATGATGTATTTCTGCTATACAATGTAATAGTTTTTTCCGCATTGAATAATTATATCTACAATTACAAGGGCAATTTCATTGACTTGATGCACTGAATTGACATTCCAGTTATGTAACGAAATACTTCCACTTGAGATACTTAAAAACAGTTTCACTAACAGTGCACAGTCTCTCTTCTCACGTTATAGCTTGTTAAATGACAGCATGGGTGTCGTACCATGATACAAACAGTATACAGCGCCCGATTTTCAGCTGGTGCCCAAAACTGGAACTAATTATTTTCCATCCTAAACCGATTCCAAATCAACACATTAGTGCCCGCATCTCGTGGTCGTGCGGTAGCGTTCTCGCTTCCCACGCCCGGGTTCCCGGGTTCGATTCCCGGCGGGGTCAGGGATTTTCTCTGCCTCGTGATGGCTGGGTGTTGTGTGATGGCCTTAGGTTAGTTAGGTTTAAGTAGTTCTAAGTTCTAGGGGACTGATGACCATAGATGTTAAGTCCCATAGTGCTCAGAGCCATTTGAACCATTTGAACACATTAGTATATCAACGAAGTTTCGCTGCCACATGATAATTAGAGCCGACATTGTACCACCATTAGCTGCACTTTAAATTAACCGTCAGATATAAGGCCCTAATCGTGATACAGTGATTTGAGGAGCACTAGCATTACTTTCTTAGTCTTCACATTTTCAGATCTGAACACATCTGGGACGCTACTGGAAGTCAGCTCTGCGTCAATAATTTACACGAGCTGTGTAAATATGTGATGCCATATACCTCTTAGGCTGTGCATAATTATGTTACACACCACAACTCTTGTAACACATCATTCTTTTCGTCAACTGTTCTTGCAGCTTTCTTTGACTTTGTATAAACGTGTTTACCTCTCAAGTACAGAGGGTGCATGTCGGACGCATATAACGTTTACTTGTTACTGACAGTTCTGAGGGTCTCCCGATGATGAGATTGACTTGTGCTGTTTAATAGCTGCGACCCCTCCTGTACATAAATTTTTTGTGGAGAATTCTTTAAAAATCGCTTAAATCTACCAGTTCCAGAGCCATAGCGCAAGGCCATTCCGCAGGACGTATGTGCATCTGGAATTCTACCGCTACTTCCCTCTGTATTTCAGTATGGGCTAAAGCATAAAAGTGCTCCTTGCATTTGCAAATTTCCTTGCCTCTTTGAATTAGGACATTTGGATTGCGAAGTCAGAGGAATAGAGGAGGTAACTCTAGAACTATCACAAACGGAGTATTAGTTGTGGAAATTGGAACGACTTGTTGGACTTTGAATCCCCCACAGTTTTTAACTTAGGACAAGTAAGCTATTAGATATTCCACTTATCAGATGTGTCCATATTGCATTCTAAACCTAGCTGACGTGATCTAGAAACCATACAGGCTGCACCAGTGAGCTGTGATGTCACAGTTTTAAACTCAGGACACATGATCGGCCAATCATGGAAGTTTGCCAGTATCCTCAAGTCAGCCATCTTGGATTCGACAAGTGACCATCTTCGATTGTGACGACAGAGACCCAGGGAGAACCCTGCAGGAGAAGTGGCATACGTCCTCCAACGTGGATTTTATAACTAGCCCAAGTGTTCTGTACAACATAGGAGTAGGGAAAAATATTTTTTTTTATTTCCCGACAAATTACGGTAAGGACAAGTGATGTGTTTTGAATTTCCTGCCATTTTATTCATAGGACAATTGGCATAGGTCTACTGTGACATCAAAGGATTGTGAGGAGAAACATGGCAACAGTGCATGATATCATCGGGTGATGTCCTCAAAAAATGTGCTAACAATGCAAACTACGCCCCCCCCCCCCCCCTGTTGAAAGAACCATGGAATACTATCTCCGAGTAGTTATAAAACGTCTGTATCATCGCCACAGCAGAACACTGTGGGACAACATTGTAGCTCAACGAATCTATTAAGGTAACAGTTGTCCAGGCCAGTCTGTTTGTATACACTACTGGCCATTAAAATTGCTACACCAAGAAGAAATGCAGATGATAAACGGGTATTGATTGGACAAATATATTATACTAGAACTGACATGTGATTACATTTTTCCGCTCTGGGGGTGCATAGATCCTGAGAAATCAGTACCCAGAACAACCACCTCTGGCCGTGATAACGGCCTTGATACGAGTAGGCATTGAGTCAAACAGAGCTTGGATGGTGTGTACAGGTACAGCTGCCCATGCAGCTTCAACACGATACCACAGTTCATCAAGAGTATAGACTGGCGTATTGTGACGAGCCAGTTGCTCGGACACCATTGACCATACGTTTTCAATTGGTGAGAGATCTGGAGAATGAGCTGGCCAGGGCAGCAGTCGAACATTTTCTGCATCCAGAAAGGCCCGTACAGCACCTGCAAGATGCGGTCGTGCATTATCCTGCTGAAATGTAGAGTTTCACAGGGATCGAATGAAGGGTAGAGGAACGGGTTGTAACACATCTGAAATGAAACGTCCAGTGTTCAAAGTGTCGTCAATTGGAACAAGAGGTGACCGAGACGTGTAACCAATGGCACGCCATACCATCATGCCGGATGATACGCCAGTATGGCGATGACGTATACACGCTTCCAATGTGCGTTCACCGCGATGTCGCCAAACACGGATGCGCCCATCATGATGCTGTAAACAGAACCTGGATTCATCCGAAAAAATGACGTTTTGCCATTCGTGCACCCAGGTTCGTCGTTGAGTACACCATCGCAGGCGCTCATGTCTGTGATGCAGCGTCAAGGGTAACCGCAGCCATGGTCTCCGAGCTGATAGTCCATGTTGCTGCAAACGTCGTCGAACTGTTCGTGCAGATGTTTGTTGTCTTGCAAACGTCCCCATCTATTGACTCAGGGATCGAGACGGGGCTGCACGATCCGTTACAGCCATGCGGATAAGATGCCTGTCATCTCGACTGCTAGTGATACAAGGCCGTTGGGATCCAGCACGGCGTTCCGTATTTCCCTCCTGAAACCAACGATTCCATATTCTGCTAACAGTCATTGGATCTCGACCAACGCGTGCAGCAATGTCGCGATACGATAAACCGCAGTCGGAAACGTGATGGTACGCATTCTCCTCCTTACACGAGGCATCACAACAAAGTTTCACCAAGCAACGCCGATCAACTACTGTTTGTGTATGAGAAACCGGTTGGAAACTTTCCTCATGTCAGCACGTTGTAGGTGTCGCCACCGGCGCCAACGTTGTGTAAATACTCTGAAAAAGCTAATCATTTGCATACGACAGCATCTTCTTCCTGACCGTTGAATTTCGCGTGTGTATGACGTCATCTTCGTGGTGCAGCAATTTTAATGGCCAGTAGTGTAAGTGTGTGACCCTACGGTCATATAGATTGTGCAATTTGTAGAATACATAAATGAAACTTCATTCACGTATGATTAATGTATCAGCGTAAATTTTTTCTTTGCAATTTTGCTACAGTTGCAATGAGTAAATGAACCTTGTATAATGTTTGATGCTGACAAGCTTTTCATGTATGAAGAATACGCCAACAGCCTGATTAATGCTCCCATGAGTATTAATTTTTCATATTTTATTTTTCTTGTTGTACGATATGGTGTGCATATTTAGTGTTAATCAAATTATTAACTGCATTTCGTTGTGCGTTATCTCATCGCTTTTGACTTCCTCTTTCCCACACTAACGTCACTAAGTTTGTGAACTTTTCGTGTGGCACCATCGTTAAAATATATCGTGCATGGCAATATGGCGCTATCCAGAACTGGCGCCGAGGCAACTTTGTTGCACCACAGGCCCTAGATGACAAGGGTGAACAGTTGTTGCAGAGGAACAGACATGCGACTGTTGACCAACTGACCACCCAGACGAACCAAGGGGCTAACAACAGTTCTCGTCAACGATGGTTCAGCGAACTTTGCTGCCTATGGGCCTCCTTAGCGTCACGCACCTATGCTGACTGCCGTTCATAGGCGACGTCCACAACTGGACGTCCACAGGTGGCCTTTTTAGGTGAATCACGTTTTATGCTTCACCAGACAGATGGCCGTTGACATGTACAGCGCGAAACTTCTGAAAGCAAATATCCAGCAACAATGGTTGGAAGGATCCGGGCCTGAGGAGAGAGCTAACATGGCCTGGGGAATGTTTATGTTGTATTCCATGCGTGATCTCGTCATTCTGGAAGGTGTAATGGATCAACACAACTGTGCATCTATCCTTGGGGATCGTTTCCACGGCTGCGTGCGATTTGTTTTTTCCTCGGCGCGGTGGCATCTACCAGGAGGACAATGCAACATGTCACACAGCTTGCAGTGTACATGTGCGGTTCAAAGAGTACTAAGAGGAGATTACCGTACTTCCCTGGCCACTAAACTCCCCAGATTAAAAACCAATCGAAAATCTGTGGGGTTATCTCGATCGGGCTGTTGCGAGAGACCTAGCACAGCTGGCCACAGCGTTGGGGTCGGCATGGTTCCACATCGCTGCCAGAACCTTACTGAGCCTCTTCCTGCGAACCTCGCAGTGGTCTGCGGTGCAAAACATGGTTATTGAGGCTTTTGACAGATGGTCACATGAATATGGCTGGATGGTATATTACACAGGACATCTCAACCAATAAATTTTTTTTCACAAATATGATAAAGCTCAAAAGTGAAAGGATAAATAGCTTTTTCAAAGAGTAAATAGTTAGTCATAATTCACATTATATCACAATTACGTCTTCAAATCAATAAATACACTACACACTTTCTAAAGTGCGTCAGTTCAACGGTTTGTTTAGGAAAAGACAGCCACACTTTCGCATTTATAATATTGATGTGGATAAGAAAAATTCCGCCTATTGGAATTGAATGATGTGTCTACCAAACGTGTTTCGTTTTTTCATATTAGGTATCATTAGTGGTATTCGTTTTTAAGCATCATCAATGCTCAACACACTGTTTCCCGCGTCCCCTCGACATGCCATATATACCCCTCACTGTTACTGCTGTCAACCCGCTGTGTCTGATTGGTTATTGCACTATGTCCTTTTCATGTTGCTACGTGTTCTTCTGTACGTACTAGGTGGACTTAGTGCCTGTTTCTAACTAATAGGCAACATTTAAACATTTGATTGTACTTAACGTATCCTGTTGTACACTACATGTAGTCTTTCTGTAAGGCTGGACATCAAGTACATAACAAAAAACACATGGATATATGAAAAGGACGTAGAAATGAATACCACAGATGAGGACTTGCATGAATAGGTGAAACATGTTTGGTAGACACATATAAAAGATTCATATTTTTTTCGTTATATGATAAAGCGAAATTGAAGTAGCAGATGAGGAAAACTGGCTGCAAATATTAGCGATATGAATGACGATGTGTTACTTTTTCTTCCACATCTTCACGATGAGTATACTGTGGACACTCCCATTTTCCAACAGAGCAGTGTTGCTGTTTTGACGAATATTAAGGCAATGTTTCGCATCTCGACTGACCCGCAAAATGACTCGCTCTTAATCCCGTTGAAAATGACTGAGACTATTTGGAATAGCGGGTGACATTTATCAATCAACATCCGCGTAATTTGGCAGCTCTACGCGATCTTGTCTTTGATGAGCTGGATGTAGCATAGCTGAAGATATTTGTGTACTCTCTTCCCTGTAAAATTTTGGTCATTATTAGAACTGTAGGCGGTGTTATTAACGTGATATCTTCTGGGGAGTGACTAGTTTTGTTGTCCTATGTGCTTATTTCGCAACGAAAGTCAGTACCAACGAAGAAGTGTTAGACTGAAGAGGAAGAAGTTAAATGCTTCTTTCAGTAATTACATTTATTGGTCCAACTTTCGTATCAGTTGTCAGGGGCAGCATTCGCCAATATTCTCGATTGTTTTCATCGCTTCACTTTTCATTCTAACAAACCCCTGTGCTCTCACGATGACCCCACAACTGTTTCATCATACGTTTTGAAGCTGTTGTTGTTGTGGTTTCCAGTCCTGAGACTGGTTTGATACAGCTCTCCATGCTACTCTATCCTGTGCAAGCTTCTTCATCTCCCAGTACCTACTGCAACCTACATTCTTCTGCATCTGCTTAGTGTATTCATCTCTTAGTCTCCCTCTACGATTTTTACCCTCCACGCTGCCCTCCAATGCAAAATTGGTAATCCCTTGATGCCTCAGAACATGTCCTACCAACCGATCCCTTCTTCTGGTCAAGTTGTGCCACAAACTTCTCTTCTCCACAATCCTATTCAGTACTTCCTCATTAGTTATGTGATCCACCCATCTAATCTTCAGCATTCTTCTGTAGCACCACATTTCGAAAGCTTCTATTCTCTTCTTGTCCAAGCTATTTATCGTCCATGTTTCCCTTCCATACATGGCTACACTCCATACAAATACTTTCAGAAACGACTTCCTGACACTTAAAGCTATGCTCGATGTTAACAAATTTCTCTTCTTCAGAAACGCTTTCCTTGCCATTGCCAGTCTACATTTTATATCCTCTCTACTTCGACCATCATCAGTTACTTTGCTCCCCAAATAGCAAAACTCCTTTGCTACTTTAAGTGTCTCATTTACTAATCTAATTCCCTCAGCATCACATGACTTAATTCGACTACATTCCATTATCCTCGTTTTGCTTTTGTTGATGTTCATCTTATACCCTCCTTTCAAGACACTGTCCATTCCGTTCAACTGCTCTTCCAAGTCCTTCGCTGTCTCTGACAGAATTACGATGTCATCGGCAAACCTCAAAGTTTTTATTTCTTCTCCATGGATTTTAATACCTACTCCAAATTTTTCTTTTGTTTCCTTCACTGCTTGCTCAATATACAGATTGAATAACATCGGGGAGAGACTACAACCCTGTCTCACTCCTTTCCCAACAACTGATTCCCTTTCATGTCCCTCGACTCTTATAACTGCCATCTGGTTTCTGTACAAATTGTAAATAGCCTTTCGCTCTCTGTATTTTATCCCTGCCACCTTTAGAATTTGAAAGAGAGTATTCCAGTCAACGTTGTCAAAAGCTTTCTCTAAGTTTACAAATGCTAGAAACGTAGGTTTGCCCTTCCTTAATCTAGCTTCTAAGATAAGTCGTAAGGTCAGTATTGCCCCACGTGTTCCAACATTTCTACGGAATCCAAATTGATCCCCCCCCCCAGGGTCGCCTTCTACCAGTTTTTCCATTCGTCTGTAAAGAATTCGCGTTAGTATTTTGCAGCTGTGACTTATAATAAGTCTGATATCACAACGTGACATTCTTTATCTGCTGTAGTGGCTACTATATTTCTAAAAAAAAGCATTGTTATTATTTTATAAATAAAATACTCCAGATCACGTTCGACTTAACTGTTAAACCGTTTCCATCTAGTGTGCGTCGTTAGAATTTAACGGTCTGAAGTAGGCGTACTTCGGCCGAAACCGGTCGTAACTGTTAATTATTAACTTGATCTAGACAGTTTCCTTCAGAAAATGATGAAGATCACAGTATTCTCTTGCGGCACAATGCTGTCTTTCTGCAATAAGTTACTGCACTGTTAGAAACCCAACATTGACAGTGGCTGTACGCAAAACACCAGCAGCCCGAAGTCTTTTGTCTTCTACCGGTTCAGAACTAGGGAACCCAGTCATCGTAAGAAGTTTGACGATCGACGACCAGGGAACCAAGGAATCGAGAAAAAGTGCACGAAGAGTATTATCATTCCCTTACAGTCCCCACCTCAACAGCATAAAAAAATGGTTTAAGAATGTTCTTACTTTGTATTAAATTTTAATGTGTGTTCTGCGCATTGGTTTGTTGGGAAACAATGATATTTCCTTCTAGTGCTCGGAGTAGATTGGTTATTGAGCTTTAAAACAGCCTGTACATGATTCTTCCACTGGTGTTTACTAAGAATTTCTGCAAAGCTCGTACCGTGAGTAGTGGTTCACACGGGTTGTCTGAGAACCTGTCTTGTCCATCCAGCCATTCCTGTCGCCTAAAGGCGGATAATACGCAATTATGAGCCTCCTGATCTGCAGAAGTTAAGTGCTAAAAATAAAAACAAGTAAGCAAGACTTATTCATGACATAACGCACTTAGCTCCACACACACATACACACACACACACACACACACACACACACACACACACACACACACCACCCACCCACCCACCCGCCCACCCACCCACACACACACACACACACACACACACACACAAAAGTGACAAAAAGCAGATTACAGAGTACCTGACGGCTCAACACAAAAGTTTTGTCTCAAGTGCAGATAGTGTTGAGGATCAGTGGACAAAGTTCTAAACCATGGTACAATATGCGTTAGATGAGTATGTGCCAAGCAAGATCGTAAGAGATGGAAAAGAGCCACCGTGGTACAACAACCGAGTTAGAAAACTGCTGCGGAAGCAAAGGGAACTTCACAGCAAACATAAACATAGCCAAAGCCTTGCAGACAAACAAAAATTACGCGAAGCGAAATGTAGTGTGAGGAGGGCTATGCGAGAGGCTTTCAATGAATTCGAAAGTAAAGTTCTATGTACTGACTTGGCAGAAAATCGTAAGAAATTTTGGTCCTATGTCAAAGCGGTAGGTGGATCAAAACAAAATGTCCAGACACTCTGTGACCAAAATGGTACTGAAACAGAGGATGACAGACTAAAGGCCGAATTACTAAATGTCTTCTTCCAAAGCTGTTTCACAGAGGAAGACTGCACTGTGCTTCCTTCTCTAGATTGTCGCACACTTGACAATATGGTAGATATCGAAGTAGACGACAGAGGGATAGAGAAACAATTAAAATCGCTCAAAAGAGGAAAGGCCGCTGGTCCTGATGGGATACCAGTTCGATTTTACACAGAGTACGCGAAGGAACTTGCCCCCCTTCTTGCAGCGGTGTACCGTAGGTCTCTAGAAGAGCGAAGCGTTCCAAAGGATTGGAAAAGGGCACAGGTCATCCCCGTTTTCAAGAAGGGACGTCAAACAGATGTGCAGAACTATAGACCTATATCTCTAACGTCGATCAGTTGTAGAATTTTGGAACACGTATTATGTTCGAGTATAATGTCTTTTCTGGAGACTAGAAATCTCCTCTGTAGGAATCAGCATGGGTTTCGAAAAAGACGATCGTGTGAAACCCAGCTCGCGCTATTCGTCCACGAGACTCAGAGGGCCTTAGACACGGGTTCACAAGTGGATGCCGTGTTTCTTGACTTCCGCAAGGCGTTTGACACAGTTCCCCACAGTCGTTTAATGAACAAAGTAAGAGCATACGGACTATCAGATCAATTGTGTGATTGGATTGAGGAGTTCCTAGATAACAGAACGCAGCACGTCATTCTCAACGGAGAGAAGTCTTCCGAAGTAAGAGTGATTTCAGGTGTGCCGCAGGGGAGTGTCATAGGACCGTTGCTGTTCACAATATACATAAATGACCTGGTGGATGACATCGGAAGTTCACTGAGGCTTTTTGCAGATGATGCTGTGGTGTATCGATAGGTTGCAACAATGGAAAATTGTACTGAAATGCAGGAGGATCTGCAGCGAATTGACGCATGGTGCACGGAATGGCAATTGAATCTCAATGTAGCGAAGTGTAATGTGATGCGAATACATAGAAAGATAGGTCCTTTATCATTTAGCTACAAAATAGCAGGTCAGCAACTGGAAGCAGTTAATTCCATAAATTATCTGGGAGTACGCATTAGGAGTGATTTAAAATGGAATGATCATATAAAGTTGATCGTCGGTAAAGTAGATGCCAGACTGAGATTCATTGGAAGAATCCTAAGGAAATGCAATCCGACAACAAAGGAAGTAGGTTACAGTACACTTGTTCGCCCAATGCTTGAATACTGCTCAGCAGTGTGGGATCCGCACCAGGTAGGGTTGATAGAAGAGATAGAGAAGATCCAACGGAGAGCAGCGCGCTTCGTTACAGGATCATTTAGTAATTGCGAAAGCGTTACGGAGATGATAGATAAACTCCAGTGGAAGACTCTGCAGGAGAGACGCTCAGTAGCTCGGTACGGGCTTTTGTTAAAGTTTCGAGAACATACCTTCACCGAAGAGTCAAGCAGTATATTGCTCCCTCCTACGTATATCTCGCGAAGAGACCATGAGGATAAAATCAGAGAGATTAGAGCCCACACAGAAGCATACCGACAATCCTTCTTTCCACGTACAATACGAGACTGGAATAGAAGGGAGAACCGATAGAGGTACTCAGGGTACCCTCCGCCACACACCGTCAGGTGGCTTGCGGAGTACGGATGTAGATGTAGATGTAGATGTAGAACACAACAACAACTGGAGAAAGTTGATGCGGTGGTCAGTAGTCAGTAATTTTCAAAAGGTAATTGCTAAAAGACTTTCATACAGAGTCACATTTTATAAAGAGGTAAGTTTTCTTATCGATCCGAAGACAAGAGCCTGAGAGGACGCGATAAATTTTCTCAGAACAAAACGCGGTAATGTACCATTTACAACATTACAGTGAATATTCTCTGACGAGACAAACAATTAAAATAGTAGAGGTGTCTTGTAAGTTTTGCTACTTTGTATAGGTTATGGTTTTACGTACTATATAGACATTATAACATTAGCTTGAAATCTGTATTACTCACTTGCAATATTTGGCTTTGCATTCTTCTGTTTCTATGACAATGAATCACTGGAAGATGATAACTATTCCTTGTTGCACGAACTCTAAGCCGAGACGACAATTCAGTTTTCAGCAATGGCTTAAATTGATTGATAGACCAGGAATCAAAACAGAGTTGCTGCAGGAACTCTGAAACGCTGACAGAAATGAAATGCTACTGACATCGAAAGAAGTAAGTTTTACTACCCAGTTAATAGACCACAATACATTAAAAAAAGATCACTGTATACTGAAGTACTGGTCTCGACTATGTTTTAATAGGATTACCATCCACCTTGAAATATTTGTCATGTAAAGACATCACATTTGGGACCCCCTGCCGTGGAATAATATTGACTGCAACAATAACGGTGTCGTGAGAGTTGCCTTTGGGAATTGTCATGCTGGCATCTTTCAACAGTAGGGGCGAGGTGATGAAGGAGTGTGGGGAACATCAGTACATATATTACAGGCAAGGTTGTAATGAATCACTGCGTTGAATCTGCCGTACGTAAATGAGCATTGACATAGCCGGAAACAACCAAACTTTTCAGAATGTTGAATCTGTTGTACTGTATGCCGCAATGCAATTTTCGTTGTGTCGCATAACAGATGTTGGCGTTGACGATTACACCTGCTTCTGAAAAGACAGTCAACAGTGTATGTCCCCTCACAAATCGCCATGAACAGCGAGACGATATCTGGCGTTGACCTTGTGGGGAGGACGTGAACCTCTACTACACTGCTTGGTGTTTAATTTCAGACGTCTCATGTGACAATCTTGTCCAGTTCGCTACCGCATTTCGATTCAGAGAGATGTTATTCTCGCTATAGACTCGTGCCAAAAACAGTACTGCGACTCCCTCCACCCTCCAAATTTGCTCCTTTGTATTGCGACGGTACCTAATGGTTATTGCTAGTGTAGCCGTTCTTGTAAACAGCATCCCATACGGGAAAACGAGTTGCGTCTTTTCCTGCAGTTACTTACATTGTAGGTACTTGGGCTATGCACGACTCTGTTTAAAAAAATAACTCGATGTAGTCACTGAGTCAAGACGTGCACGTCTGCCTTCATGCCCTGCAGCTAATTCGCTGCAAAGAATAACCTGTAGCTGTGACCCCGCAATCAAATACTCTGCGCATTGGCTAGAACAGCGAGTTAATAAAATGCGCAGAAATACGAAAAAAGTTGAATGAACAATTTAATAACATGGGTTCAAAAAACTACCCATTCGAAACGCAATAGTTACGTTGAGAGCAATATGGGAATGGCAGCAAAATCCCGAACTAAATAGTTATCAAAGATACGCGAAGAGTAATTCATTTCATAACTACAATACACGAAACATACACCAGCTCAAAACAGTTCAGAGTTCAACACGATTTACAAATTAACAAACCCGGGATGACAAGTGGAAACTCGTACTCTGTCTATCCTCATTTACATAATGCAAGCAGAAAAATTTATTCCTACTCTGGAGCAAACTGAGACCTCTCGAAATATAAAGTCCCTTGAGAAATTAAAGTACGGTAGCAGACTTTCATGACACAGAATCTATCACCCACCCCATCAGAAACCACACAATACCGCAGGCAGGTCTGTCTTCTTCCAGAACGAACGTCCAACCGTCCAGAATCGCCCCCTTGAGCTCTTCATGTGGAATGTCTCGGACTCCACTTGACTCACGTATTGTTTCACTACTCTGCTCTTCCATTAGCTGAATGGCGTCTGCTCCAAAAATACATCTTTCCTAAGTTCTGCAGACATGATTTGCCTCAACTTTACCCCTTCCTGGACTAAACTAATATATTACAACAATATTTAAATAAAGTAATTTATAAATATTTGGTGACACATCTTTCACCGTAATTACAAATAAAGGTTTGTTCATAAATAAGCTAGTATTCTTGTGCAAGGTTGCTCGCATTAAATCATAACGAATTGTCGTTAAACATTGTTTAAACAGTTCTTTATACCTTCTTGACAGAAGCGTCTTTTGATTCTGTTTTCATTTGTGATGATCGATAACACGTGAGACTAACTACTTTTAAATTAGTACAGTTTCGTAACAGCAGTTGCAAGCAACATTGAAATTAAGGTACTGGCAAAGTAGTAAACTGTTCATTAAATAACTGCAGAAGTATCGAAATTTGTGACATACTCATGCTATATTCATTTACTGCGTAATTGTGAAGAAAATGATGTTCTGACAAACATATGCGTATTAAAAAAGGTACTAAAGACGTCACAAGGCAATAAATGAAATAGATGGAGATGAGCAGCTTTCTGAGATGGTAGCTATCATCCAATTCTATCATCTGAAGTATTGATAATATTCTTCTCGGGTATGCAGCCGGATCATAACGTCTTCATGACACAATATTTCCGCGGTCCAACTGGCCGCCATCTTCAGGTGAGAGTGCTGGTGCACGATCTCGCCGGAACTGACTTCCCAGCTCAAGCAGCGGCCCCTATATAGGCCGCAGAAGACCCACAAAGCGTGCGCGAGAAGGTGCCGTAACTGCCCTCTAGCGCAGTAGACATACCCCGCCGCCAGTGATGGAAACAGGCGAAATCGAGATATTGCTGTAAAAAAAAAAAAATAATAATAATAATAAAATAAAATAAAAAATAAAAAAATTCCGACGATAGAATCACAGACCGTTGTTTTTTAATGTCAGATAACACTGGCTCCCAAGTCTTACTTAAAAGATAACCCTTGTCTCTATTAATAAGATTGTCAGATAACCGAATCTCTATGGATTCTTTTAAAACACAGTCCCAATAGCGAGATGCAGGGGCAACCATTTGCGTCTCGTCATATAGTATTCTGTGTCCCTCGGTGAGACAGTGTTCCGCCACTGCAGATTTCACAGGTTGAAGCAGCCGTGTGTGCCGCTGATGCTCAACACATCGGTCCTGAATGGTCCGGATTGTCTGACCAATATACGCCTTTCCACAGTAGCAAGGGATCTTGTACACACCGGGCTTCCTCAAACCCAAGTCATCCTTAACAGAGCCAAGGAGTGCTCTAATCTTGGCTGGCGGACGAAAAATACTTTTGATGTGATATCTTTTCAGAATCCTTCCTATCTTCGAGGAAATGCTCCCAGCAAAAGGCAGAAAAGCTACCGATTTGCAGGTATCTTCTGGTGGTTCAGGCGAAGGTCCAAACTGGAAAGCACGACGGATCTGTTTATTTGTATAGCCATTCTGCTTGAACACAATCTTAAGATGGTCCAATTCTTGGGTCAAGCTTTCTCCATCTGAAATGGCATAAGCTCTTCTCGCTAACGTCCGCAGGACCCCCGTACGCTGGAACGATGGATGACAGCTAGAAGCATGTAAGTAACGGTCCGTGTGCGTAGTCTTTCGATAAACGCTGTGTCCCAGTGTCCCATCATCCTTTCTGTACACCTGAACTTCCAGAAACGGAAGCTTTCCATCATTTTCCACCTCCATGGTAAATTTGATGCTAGGATGCAGGGAACTGAAATGATCTAGGAGGCGGTCCAGAGCTTCTCTCCCCAGCTTCTGCGGCCTATATAGGGGCCGCCCCTTGCGCTGGGAAGTCAGTTCCGGCGAGATCGTGCTCCAGCACTCTCACCTGAAGATGGCGGCCAGTTGGAAAGCGGAAATATTGTGTCATGAAGACGTTATGATCCGGCTGCATACCCGAGAAGAATATTATTAATTATTACGCCGGGAAAGCCTTCTTAGTCACATCTGAAGTATTGTTTGTTGAAACGGCATGAAGCATTTAAAAGTTGTTAATTGAGAAGTTCATTATTAAAATGTTTATTCACTGTGAAATGCTAACTTAACTTCTGTAGTTGCAAAGATATTGGAAATATGGCTGTGTTATTGGATGCGCCTCGTTTTTCTGAGATCGCATGTGTATTCAGATTTACTTTAATAGTTGGCTGCAAATTATTATAGATTCTCAAAGAGCTGTAAGAAGCTATCTTTTAGCTTGTCTGACACTCCGCAATTTTGGTGTATCTCCTGCACAAAGGTCATGCGAGTAACAGCTGCCCAAATTCCCAGCTTTTTACTCATTTCTGGCGATGCTGCTCGTCTTTGCACCTGTAGCCGGAAATGCCGCTAGCGTTCAGCCGTACAACGACGTCATATTAATTCGTACCAATGCTGGCCGGCCGATTAGCTCGCCTACGTACGCGTAACGGTTTTCTGTTAACGAACGTGCGATATAGCGAGCATATAGCGAGCACACAGTCTGCGGAAATCGCGTTTGTCCGATAAAATTTCATGCTGCAGCTTAACGGAAATTTGTGCAAAATGGAATGAAAGAGTTGTTAAGAATCACTCGTCCTCCTTCATACTTTCTTTGCACGGCTCGTCTGCCACCTGCATCGAGCAAATTTTTACAAACTTCAATTACGACGCATTCATGATCTGTCCACGTCAGAATTTATAAATTTGACTGCCTATGGCTGTGGCTGATGCACCATACACTCAGAAATCGTATGATTGAGTACATTTCATACAGGGCAGACTGATCCATTTTCTTGAGTATCATCGCAACAAACTACCGAGCCTCTGCGTCGTTGTCTTCGCAGACAGTGCCATCAGTGTTCTGTAAACGCACGCTGCCGATAAACATAGATGTACCCTCTGAAGATATGAAGCCTGAGTAAGAGTACATGGTGATATTTAATAGAAATTTAAAATTAATTTGAGTGCTTGAGTATGGTATCTGTTGCATACAAGTGACAAGATAGTTTATGTGAAAAATATATACAGGGTGTTTCAAAAATGACCGGTATATTTGAAACGGCAATAAAAACTAAACGAGCAGCGATAGAAATACACCGTTTGTTGCAATATGCTTGGGACAACAGTACATTTTCAGGCGGACAAACTTTCGAAATTACAGTAGTTACAATTTTCAACAACAGATGGCGCTGCAAGTGATGTGAAAGATATAGAAGACAACGCAGTCTGTGGGTGCGCCATTCTGTACGTCGTCTTTCTGCTGTAAGCGTGTGCTGTTCACAACGTGCTAGTGTGCTGTGGACAACATGGTTTATTCCTTAGAACAGAGGATTTTTCTGGTGTTGGAATTCCACCGCCTAGAACATAATGTTGTTGCAACAAGACGAAGTTTTCAACGGAGGTTTAATGTAACCAAAGGACCGGAAAGCGATACAATAAAGGATCTGTTTGAAAAATTTCAACGGACTGGGAACGTGACGGATGAACGTGCTGGAAAGGTAGGGCGACCGCGTACGGCAACCACAGAGGGCAATGCGCAGCTACTGCAGCAGGTGATCCAACAGCGGCCTCGGGTTTCCGTTCGCCGTGTTGCAACTGTGGTCCAAATGACGCCAACGTCCACGTATCGTCTCATGCGACAGAGTTTACACCTCTATCCATACAAAATTCAAATGCGGCAACCCCTCAGCGCCGCTATCATTGCTGCACGAGAGACATTCGCTAACGATATAGTGCACAGGATTGATGACGGCGATATGCATGTGGGCAGCATTTGGTTCACTGACAAAGCTTATTTTTACCTGGACGGCACATATGGGGAACCGAAAAGCTCCATGTTGCAGTCCCATCGTCCCTGCATCCTCAAAAAGTACTGGTCTGGGCCGCCATTTCTTCCAAAGGAATCATTGGCCCATTTTTCAGAGCCGAAACGACTACTGCATCACGCTATCTGGACATTCTTCGTGAATTTGTGGCGGTACAAACTGCCTTAGACGACACTGTGAACACCTCGTGGTTTATGCAAGATGGTGCCCGGCCACATCGCACGGCCGACGTCTTTAATTTCCTGAATGAATATTTCGATGATCGTGTGATTGCTTTGGGCCTCCCTATTCGCCAGACATGAACCCCTGTGGCTTCTTTTGTGGGGACACTTGAAAGACCAGGTGTACCGTCAGAATGCAGAAACAATTGAACAGCTTAAGCAGTACATCTCATCTGCATGTGAAGTCATTCCGACAGACAAGTTGTCAAAGGTTTCGGGTAATTTCATTGAGAGACTACGCTATATTATTGCTACGCATGGTGGATATGTGGAAAATATCGTACTATAGAGTTTCCCAGACGGCAGCGCCATCTGTTGTTGACAATTGTAAGTACTGTAATTTCGAAAGTTTGTCCGCCTGAAAATGTACTGTTATCCCAAGCATATTGCAACAAACGGTGTATTTCTATCGCTGCTCGTTTAGTTTGTATTGCCGTTTCAAATATACCGGTCATTTTTGAAACACCCTGTATTATCGACGTTAATCTGACAATGACTACTGACGAAAACCAGTAATTTAGGGAATTAGTGCAATTCATTTGCGTTGCTGACCATACACCGTAATAAAGAGGCACAAATGTGTACATTTGTTATTCAGACCCGCCTGCAGTACAAATTACGAACAGAAACAGAAATTACTTTCTTGTTATTTCTTGTGAATATCTGCTACACACATAAAAAAATGTATCGTAGCCTATTGTACTTAATATTGCTGTATATTATAGCCCAGAGTCCTGTATAAAAAGCTGTCGAGTTAATTTTGACACAAAGTATGAGTCTGATTTTTGAGTTTATAGTTTCGCTGGTGAACACACATGTCTTGTAAACAAGGGATAGAGGCAGGCAGAATGTAACTAAACAGAATGTGTTGGTGATTAGCACAAAGAAAAAATCAAACATAAGTAACGTCAAAGTATTAACATAATGTATTTTTTAACAGTCTTGTGCTGCTCCACTAACAAGCTGATTTATTGATTTCATGTTAGCGATTTCCGTTGCTCGATACATACTGTTTACATATGCGCGACATAAGTTATACATTAGAATTACATCCCACATGGGCCCCTTTCGCCTAACTACTTTTTATTATGAGATTTCTTTGCTGAAGGTGTCATCATACGGAGGAAATGTAGGAGAGGTGAATCATGAAGTGAGGTGGTGCAATATAGGTGCTTCGTATAGCGCCAGTAAACCCCAGTTCTTTAAAGAATCGTACTCTTATTTGTAAAACAGCTTCAAACGTCTGACTCCTTATAAATGAGTTAATGTATTAAATATTTGACTTCAGTCATGCAAGAGAGGAAAAGTTGAGGAAAGATCTGAATTCATACTTGAAGTTTGGTGAAAATCGCTAAGTGCTCTCGTTATGAAACACTGAATGAATATAGTGTGGGTAGATTGCGCTGTGTTTCAATAAGAAGGTAGTTTTTCACGCATCTCAATGTTTATGGAGTCACATCTCCTCAAATAATTGTTGTACAATGGTACAATTGTGCAGCTAAATTCAGTGATGTACCTACATATTGTCTACAAAATGTGTTGAGAATAAAGTTAATAGTAAAGAAGTAATAAATTGAAAAACAAAGTCTGATGTTAAAGTTTTACTGCACTCCAGTTTACGCAGAAGCTACTTTTACACGCATCTAAGTGTCTATGTCGTCATATCTCCTGAAATAGGTATCGTAAAATTATATACGCAGTTTTGAGGTACTTTCAGTGGTATGCGTGGATACTGGCTGCAAACTGTATTGCGAATAGAGTCGGTAGTAAAGAAGTACACTACTGACCATTAAAATTGCTACATCACGAAGATAACGTGCTACAGACACGAAATTTAACCGACAGAAAGGAGATGCTGTGATATGCAAATGATTAGCTTTCCAGAGCATTCACACAAGGTTGGCGCCGGTGGCGACACCTACAACGTGCTGGCATGAGGAAAGTTTCCAACCGGTTTCTCAAACACAAACAGCAGTTGACCGGCGTTGCCTGGTGAAACGTTGTTGTGATGCCTCGTATAAGGTGGAGAAATGCATACCATCACGTTTCCGACTTTGATAAAGGTCGGATTGTAGCCTATAGCGATTGCGGTTTATCGTATCGCGACATTGCTGCTCGCGTTGGTCGAGATCCAATGACTGTTAGCAGAATATGGAATCGGTATGTTCAGGAGGATAATACGGAACGCCGTGCTGGATTCCAACGGCCTCGTATCACTAGCAGTCGAGATGATAAGCATCTTATCCGCATGGCTGTAATGGATCGTGCAGCCACGTCTCGATCCCTGAGTCAACAGATGGGTACGTTTGCAAGACAACAACCATCTGCACCAACAGTTCGACGACGTTTGCAGCAGCATGGACTATCAACTCGGAGACCATGGCTGCCGTTACCCTTGACGCTGCATCACAGACATGAGCGCCTGCGATTGTGTACTCGACGACGAACCTGGGAGCACGAATGGCAAAACGTCATTTTTTCGGATGAATCCAGGTTTTATTTACAGCATCATGATGGGCGCATCCGTGTTTGGCGACATCGTGGTGAACGCGCATTGAAAGCGTGTATTCGTCATCGCCATACTGGCGTATCACCTGGCGTGATGGTGTGGGGTGCCATTGGTTACACGTCTCGGTCACCTGTTGTTCGCATTGACGGCACTTTGAACACTGGACGTTACATTCCAGATGTGTTACGACCCGTGGCAATACCCTTCAATCGATCACTGCGAAACCCTACATTTCAGCAGGATAATGCACGACCGCATCTTGCAGGTCCTGTACGGGCCTTTCTGGATACAGAAAATGTTCGACTGCTGCCCTGGCCAGCACATTCTCCAGATCTCTCACCAACTGAAAACGTCTGGTCAATGGTGTCCGAGCAACTGGCTCGTCATAATACGCCAGTCACTACTCTTGATAAACAGTGGTATCGTTTTGAAGCTGTACCAGTACAAGCCATCCAAGCTGTGTTTGGCTCAGTGCCCAGGCGTATCAAGGCCGTTATTACGGCCAGAGGTGGTTGTTCTGGGTACTGATTTCTCAGGATCTATGCACCCACATTGCGTGGAAATGTAATCACATGTCTGTTCTAGTATAATATATTTGTCCAATGAATACCTGTTTAACATCTGCATTACTTCTTGGTGTAGCAATTTTAACGGCCAGTAGTGTAATAAATTAAAACTTTATGCCTTAGCCGAAGCTTGAGTGCATGCACAGCGAAAATGTAGTAGTCAATAAACTTTGGGAGTCTGCGAGAAAAAGTCTGAAGTTACATGTAAAGTTTGACAGAAGTTGATAAGTGCACTCATTCTCAAATACTGGATGACCAAAGTCCGAGTGTTTGCACACTGCTGCTTCAAGACAAAGACACAGTTTCTAACTGCAATACTTGGCTTACTGCGTTCAACTACAATCATAAGATTCTAGCGTCTCATGAATAGGTTATAACAGCATTTTAAATTTTTAAATTCTGTCTATTTTTACGTCAAAATTTTTTGTTGTCCCTGGAAGCCGTTAGATGAGCTACTTGAATGATAACCTAATATTTGGGCACTACTGCTAATTTAAATTTCCTGCTAGTTACTTGTTGTTGGGCATAACTGACTGACTCGCTTAATAGAAAAACATACAAACGTTTTCATTCCACTAATCAAAAGCCCCCATCCCCTTCATAAAGTTTCCGGAATATGTGAACTTGGTGTCTGCGAGTTTCTATATAAATAATAAATAAATGCAAATAAATGGCATAAGCACGGCTGATACCTACAATGTGTTGAGTCATTGACGTCCATATATGACTGTCTGACTTGAGAAATTCAGTAGTGCGACTAAGTGACACTGATAGTGACTATTATATTTCGATTTGTAAGATTTCCGAAATGTCGAAATGATGCTTATTCGAAAAAGTTTTTACAAGAAATTGGTGTTATTTAGACTTGTATGAGAGGTTTGTTGTAGTTTATTTACATTCAGGTTTTGTCAAGAAATTTGATTAAATTTTACAGGTAAACAGTTTATCATTTTCATTACCAGTAAAATAATATAAATAAGCTCTTGAATTAGACTGAGTATATTTTAATATACGCGTAGACAGCAGTGAGTAAATATTTGTTCTAAAGTGTATAGCCTATAATATTTAGAAATCAGGAACATTAATATTCTCTCACGTTGTAACGGGACATCCTCCACTAGTATATCTTTTCCTGAACAGTATTTGTCGATACCAGTATTATTTTTCGAATTTTGGATACGGTCAGTATTATCTCAGCTGCTTTTCTGAAAACTTTCATATAATTTTATACACAATACGTTATGTTTCAAGCTAAAATTTAAGAAAAGGAATTACTTTATTTTAGATGTTACACTTGAATGTACTCTGACTGTACAGTGAAAGTTTTTTTTAGAAATATTTGAAATTACGATTTATTTGGCACCCTTAAAATTTCTATTCTTATTATGCAATCTAGTACTGTTTACTATGTTTATTTCTGGATTAATTTATGAAATAATAATCGAAATTAATAGAAATTCATTTGCCAAGAAAAGTTGTAAAACCTTTTGAATATGTTTATTTCCGAAGAGTGTAAGCATGCTTCTGACGTGATTGGACGTATTTTTGTATTTTGAACGAACAATGTAATTCGGCTTTGTTAATGTGAAAATTCAAAAGACTGTATCATATACTAAAATGAGACAAAATACTTTGACGTAACAACAAAGATTCTGTAACAAAGATCGTCAAAATTATCTTCGTCAGACGTACCACATGCGTGGAGGCAAAGGCGTACCCAGAGAGGGAAACGGGAGAACAGATAACCCCTTCGCCCCGCTCCTTCTCTCACTCATTCTCTCTCGAAAAAAACATAAGATATTCGCAAACCGAACTTGCATCCTTCCCCCGCCGTACAAGCTGATGTATCAGTTAATTTTTTTTTAAAGAAAACTGTAACCGGTAATGGATATTGCCTAACAGGAAGTGTACCCGATGTCGTGATGTCTCAAAAACTATTTCGTCATTCATCGCGAAAGTAACAAATAGCTCTGCCATTTCCCTCTCGCCCCTTATGACAGTTCCTGCATATAGAGCTGGCTCGAAGCAGAGATCTCTTATAAAACGCTGGGTAGAACAGATGACGTTCTGAAATACACTCCCGGAAATGGAAAAAAGAACACATTGACACCGGTGTGTCAGACCCACCATGCTTGCTCCGGACACTGCGAGAGGGCTGTACAAGCAATGATCACACGCACGGCACAGCGGACACACCAGGAACCGCGGTGTTGGCCGTCGAATGGCGCTAGCTGCGCAGCATTTGTGCACCGCCGCCGTCAGTGTCAGCCAGTTTGCCGTGGCATACGGAGCTCCATCGCAGTCTTTAACACTGGTAGCATGTCGCGACAGCGTGGACGGGAACCGTATGTGCAGTTGACGGACTTTGAGCGAGGGCGTATAGTGGGCATGCGAGAGGCCGGGTGGACGTACCGCCGAATTGCTCAACACGTGGGGCGTGAGGTCTCCACAGTACATCGATGTTGTCGCCAGTGGTCGGCGGAAGGTGCACGTGCCCGTCGACCTGGGACCGGACCGCAGCAGCGCACGGATGCACGCCAAGACCGTAGGATCCTACGCAGTGCCGTAGGGGAATGCACCGCCACTTCCCAGCAAATTAGGGACACTGTTTCTCCTGGGGTATCGGCGAGGACCATTCGCAACCGTCTCCATGAAGCTGGGCTACGGTCTCGCACACCGTTAGGCCGTCTTCCGCTCACGCCCCAACATCGTGCAGCCCGCCTCCAGTGGTGTCGCGACAGGCGTGAATGGAGGGACGATTGGAGACGTGTCGTCTTCAGCGATGAGAGTCGCTTCTGCCTTGGTGCCAATGATGATCGTATGCGTGTTTGGCGCCGCGCAGGTGAGCGCAACAATGAGGACTGCATACGACCGAGGCACACAGGGCCAACACCCGGCATCATGGTGTGGGGAGCGATCTCCTACACTGGCCGTACACCTCTGGTGATCGTCGAAGGGACACTGAATAGTGCACGGTACATCCAAACCGTCATCGAACCCATCGTTCCACCATTCCTAGACCGGCAAGGGAACTTGCTGTTCCAACAGGACAATGCACATCCGCATGTATCCCGTGCCACCCAATGTTCTCTAGAAGGTGTAAGTCAACTACCCTGGCCAGCAAGATCTCCGGATCTGTCCCCCATTGAGCATGTTTGGGACTGGATGAAGCGTCGTCTCACGCGGTCTGCACGTCCAGCACGAACGCTGGTCCAACTGAGGCGCCAGGTGGAAATGGCATGGCAAGCCGTTCCACAGGACTACATCCAGCATCTCTACGATCGTCTCGATGGGAGAATAGCAGCCTGCATTGCTGCGAAAGGTGGATATACACTGTACTAGTGCCGACATTGTGCATGCTCTGTTGCCTGTGTGTATGTGCCTGTGGTTCTGTCAGTATGATCATGTGATGTATCTGACCCCAGGAATGTGTCAATAAAGTTTCCCCTTCCTGGGACAATGAATTCACGGTGTTCTTATTTCAATTTCCAGGAGTGTATAAGTAGTGATAACAAAATATTTTGGTACGGTATTCCATTCTATTTCTACAATGCTTTTAACAGTACCTTAGCTTATTTACTGAAATGATGGATATGCTACGATTGCCGGCTGGGGTGGCCGAGTGGTTCTAGGCGCTTCTGTCGGGAACCGGGCGACCACTACGGTCGCAGGTTCGAATCCTGCCTCAGGCATGGATGTGTGTGATGTCCTTACGTTAGTTAGGTGTAAGTAGTTCTAAGTTCTAGGGAACTGATGACCTCAGAAATTAAGTCCCATAGTGCTCGGAGCCAGCTGAACCATATGCTACGATTTTGGTGTATTTGTAAAATTAGACCTCAAATATTTTTACACCATGGCATAAATTTGTAACTGTCCTATATCTGTAGAATTAAAGTATCCAACAGTGACAAGAAACAGTATTTTTATTCAGTAATAATGGTTTTTTAGTCGTTCATCCGATTTTTTACAGGCCTGTTTCCATATCACGTGGTGAATCATGTATACGAATATCCCACAGGATATACAGTTTATTTATGTACTACAACCTAAATTGTGACACGTTAGCACTTTTGGTCATACACTATTGTGCAACAGGAGTTCCAGCCTGACGGAAAAAGAAAACATATTTCTTGTTGCACGTGAGAAGCCATTAAAAGTGCACCCTTTGGCGTTCCCAGAACGTAATTACAAAAAAATGTATGATATAAATCGAACGGTAGCAACATGTAGTTAACACCTCAACCCCAAAATGTTGTCACGAATGTGCTTACACTTGAGCCTGGAACAACTTAATAAATATTTATTGCTTATTGTTTGATATACACTCTAAGATAAAAAAGACAGCGCATCACGAAGGAATTATCGAATGGGATGGGACTCGGTAGATATACATACAAGCAAATTATTACAGTCTCAGAAAAAAATGGATGATAAGCAGAAACTGTCGCCTTATGCGGTCAGGCATTGCCTTGCAGTTTTCGTCCCATTCGGATAATCCCTTCGTGGTGTGTCGTTTTCTGTCTAAGTGTGTATTTTTACTGGTTGTATTTGTATTTGAATGTTTTGAAATTCATTTTAAAAATCATCTGGTGCCTTATTACAGCCATGTTTCCCGCAGAATAAATCTGTATACACTTACACCTAATTTTCTGCCGTCTTAATCTATTACAGCAGTTCGTTTGGTCTGTATGTATTGCTTTCTGGCCAGTGTTTACAAGCAGCTGGGTAGCTACTGCTGACGCACAAGTCGTTAGAAGGTAGGCCTCTAAGGTTGGCGCCTGTCTGTTTTCCAGATACGAATCGTGATTTCAGTTACACAACACAGTTTGTTCGTAAACACATTTTTTACGGAGGCTGAGGTATATCCAGTTGTATCAGGAAAGCAAACACTTGTGTTGTTACTTGTTCACATCCCCCTTCAGGTGACACTGTTCATGGTGTGCATAAAAAAATCGACGTTTCACTGTTTTACACGTAATGGACAGCAACACAAATAATCTTGAGGTCTGTATGGGTAAAAGAAATAGTATGTCTTACATAAGACGTAATGTTCGGCATAATCCTTCGTAGAAAGAGCGGAATCCCAAAAGAGTCACAGTTTACAAAGCATGAGTTACATCTATATCAACATCTGTATGCCGCACGTCACCTTAAGATGCGTGGCGGTGGGAACTGTGTACACCATTGTTTTTTCTCCTTTTTCTTCTTCAAGTAATAAATGGCGCGCGGGAAGAACGATTATTGGTAAATCTCCGTGTTTGTCGTAATCGCTCTAATTTTAGTGTTTTGAACTTTTCGCGGAATATACGGAGGAGGAAGTAAGATGATGGTTTACTCCTTTATGTATGTACGCTCTCAGAATTTGAACAGCAGACCACGTCATACTCTTCCCTTAGGGGACACTCGAAGTTACTTTAACGTCTGAAGGTTTCTCTCCATTAAGAATGATATTTAGTGTTCTAACTGTTAGGAGCGGTTCAGTCTAATCACAGAGTTTGTCCCATAGCCCGTACGCTCCTCTTTTGTTGATTAGGCTGCATTGTGGGACTGTATCGAACGGCATCAATCTGAGAGCTGATATTTGCTGCGTTCTGGGTTTCGCAGACAAACTGCCCATTTTTGCTACCATTAGGGACGCACCGTTCTTGCAGCGACCTACGGTAAACTGCTGTTAGAAGAGGAGCAAGTTCTTTCGTATATTTTGTGTATATTAGTATAAGTACACCATCAGGTTCAGTCGCCTTTCCTCCACTGAGCGGGTTCAATTGTTTTTGTAAGCCCTGGTCAGTTATTTGGCTTTCTGTCATTTTGAATTCGTGTGATGATTTAAATGTGAGACCGCATTACGATCTTTCTCAGTGAAACAATTCTGTACGAATGACTTACGTGTTTCGGTCTGCGTTCTGTCATCCTCTGTGCCTCAGTGCCCTTATGGTCACACAGTGTTTTGACAGACGGATTTGTACCGTTTACTGAATGAACGTAAGACCAAAATTTATTAGGATTTTCCGTCGGATCGGTGGATAGAATAATTTTACTTTCGAATTTGTTGAATGCTTCACACATGGGTCTCATATACTAATTTTGGTATCGTTCAGCTTTTGTTTCTCCAAAAGGTTTTGGTTGCGTTTAAAACTGCGGCAATGATCATTTTGTATTCGGAGCAACTTTCAACATGTCTATCGTACTACGGCGAGTGTTTCCCATCCATCACAAGGCGTATTGTGCAATACTTCTGAAATCTGGCGTTTTACATTCACCATTTGCAGTCTCAGAGATAAATGTTCATGTTCACTGTTCAGGTAATCTTACTTCTGTTTCGTGTCGTACTAACAAAGGCAAAATATCATCCTAACTTTATTTACAACCCTATTTATATCCAAAATCAGTGACGGTATAAGAGCCTTCTGATTACTGACCCTTTGTACACGTTAACTGCCTTTTTTCAATCTGGAGATCTAAGAGCAAATTTTAGAACCACTTTTGCAGATACTATCTGTTCCGGTGAAGTGCCTTTCCAAGTCCTTTACCGTCTCTGACAGAATTACAAACTCATTTACAAACCTCAATGCCGTGTCTAGCTGCGCTAGGTTCCCGGTTCAGGATCCATGGCGCAAACATGCTGATCGAGGTAGCGCCACAGATTTTCGTTGGGTTTAAATCCTGGGAGTTTGATGGCCAGGGTAGTACGATGAAAACATCGTGGTGCTCTTTGAACCACGCATGTACACAGCAAGCTGTGTGACACATTGCATTGATCTGATGCTAGATGTCATCTTTCTTTCTTTCTTTCTTTCTTTCTCGAGGCCTTTGTCCCGCTCCAACGTGGGGTAGGCGTTGTTAGTACTGATTTGGCGGTGTGAATTGCGGTGTTAATTGCAGAGGGTGGCCGGATACCCTTCCCGACGCCACCTCGAACCACCCGGGATGGAAGTAGGGTACCCCAGCTGTCTGCGTCTAGTGTAAGTCATGAAATAGTGCGAACGTTTTCAATTGTCTGTGAGTCGTGGAACTGAGGCGGAACTTGGGGACCTGACTGGTATTCACCTAGTGGGATGTGGAAAACCGCCTAAAAACACATCCAGGCTGGCCGATGTAACGTTAGCGACAGCCCCGGACAGTGCACAAGTCCCTCCCAATGACCCCCCTCCACACCAATCCATATCCTAAGCTCCGCCCATGGTCTGCCGCATGTTCCAACATCAAAGTTGTTTGTATCACAGATATGCCAGTCATGACAAGGGAGAAAATCAGTAGTTAGTACGAAGTACAGTCTTTCCGGTACCATTGTGGAAAGAATTAGAAATATGTTCATTGAATATGCGAGTTGAGAAATCATCAATAAGATTGAAAAATAAAAATGGTATCCACACTGTCTTTTATTTCATGAGCTTTCATCTGCACTATATCAAAACATCTGATATTTGTTAACTTCAGTGAGCGCAAATTTCGGTCACCTCGCGTAGTGTAAGAAATTCTGTTGGGAAGTATTAATTGGTAGTATCGCCAAGGATGCTGTCCATTATCTCCATGTCTAAAATCAATGTTGTGCATAAAGAAGGCAAAGTCGATGTCTTGGTTTGTTTCTGATTACCTCATTAAGACTAAAGAATATAAGAGTGGGATAATACACTCCTGGAAATGGAAAAAGAACACATTGACACCGGTGTGTCAGACCCACCATACTTGCTCCGGACACTGCGAGAGGGCTGTACAAGCAATGATCACACGCACGGCACAGCGGACACACCAGGAACCGCGGTGTTGGCCGTCAAATGGCGCTAGCTGCGCAGCATTTGTGCACCGCCGCCGTCAGTGTCAGCCAGTTTGCCGTGGCATACGGAGCTCCATCGCAGTCTTTAACACTGGTAGCATGCCGCGACAGCGTGGACGTGAACCGTATGTGCAGTTGACGGACTTTGAGCGAGGGCGTATAGTGGGCATGCGGGAGGCCGGGTGGACGTACCGCCGAATTGCTCAACACGTGGGGCGTGACGTCTCCACAGTACATCGATGTTGTCGCCAGTGGTCGGCGGAAGGTGCACGTGCCCGTCGACCTGGGACCGGACCGCAGCGACGCACGGATGCACGCCAAGACCGTAGGATCCTACGCAGTGCCGTATGGGACCGCACCGCCACTTCCCAGCAAATTAGGGACACTGTTGCTCCTGGGGTATCGGCGAGGACCATTCGCAACCGTCTCCATGAAGCTTGGTTACGGTCCCGCACACCGTTAGGCCGTCTTCCGCTCACGCCCCAACATCGTGCAGCCCGCCTCCAGTGGTGTCGCGACAGGCGTGAATGGAGGGACGAATGGAGACGTGTCGTCTTCAGCGATGAGAGTCGCTTCTGCCTTGGTGCCAATGATGGTCGTATGCGTGTTTGGCGCCGCGCAGGTGAGCGCCACAATCAGGACTGCATACGACCGAGGCACACAGGGCCAACACCCGGCGTCATGGTGTGGGGAGCGATCTCCTACACTGGCCGTACACCTCTGGTGATCGTCGAGGGGACATTGAATAGTGCACGGTACATCCAAACCGTCATCGAACCCATCGATCTACCATTCCTAGACCGGCAAGGGAACTTGCTGTTCCAACAGGACAATGCACGTCCGCATGTATCCCGTGCCACCCAACGTGCTCTAGAAGGTGTAAGTCAGCTACCCTGGCCAGCAAGATCTCCGGATATGTACCCCATTGAGCATGTTTGGGACTGGATGAAGCGTCGTCTCATGCGGTCTGCACGTCCAGCACGAACGCTGGTCCAATTGAGGCGCCAGGTGGAAATGACATGGCAAGCCGTTCCACAGGACTACATCCAGCATCTCTACGATCGTCTCCAGGGGAGAATAGCAGCCTGCATTGCTGCGAAAGGTGGATATACACTGTACTAGTGCCGACATTGTGCATGCTCTGTTGCCTGTGTGTATGTGACTGCGGTTCTGTCAGTGTGATCATGTGATGTATCTGACCCCAGGAATGTGTTTATAAAGTTTCCCCTTCCTGGGACAATGAATTCATGGTGTTCTTATTTCAATTTCCAGGAGTGTATATGCATGCATAATGCAAGCAGTCAGATATTTATACTGTGACATTCTTCATTAATAGTTGCCTGTGTAATGGGTGGATTTTTACTTGTGATCTCTTATGACTGCTTGCTTATAGCAGACACGAGATTACTTTGAGTTCTTCTTCAGTGTTTGAGAGCTTTAGAGCTGCCTATTGTTATCATATGTACATAATTTCGTCAGTGTCATTCCAACACATCTTATCGTACTTTAATGTCTGTTAGATATCAGTTTTGACAGCAGTTGGCCATAACAGTCAAGATTAGGTACCTTGTGTATGATACCTTTATTGAGAGAGCATATCTATGTTTCATTTTGACAGTATTACACGAACTGCTAAGAAGTACTAACAGCACAACACAGCTAGTATGAACAACCGCGGTAAAACAAAAAACGACAAACAAAAACACGACAGCGACGAGGACTACCAAAGATCATATTGATGAGCTCTTGGTTGGTGTGGCGGGGGTAGGTGTGGAGGGGGTAAATGGGCGGGGCTTGTGCAAATGTCGAGGGCTGTCCCTAACGTTTCCTGGCTAGCCGGCATACCGGCCCTCGTCGTTAATCCGCCGGGCGGATTCGATCCGGGGCCGCCGCGCCTACCCGAGTCCAGGAAGCAGTGCATTAGCTCTCTCGGCTACCCTGGCGGGTTGATGGTAGATGCCATCGTCCCGTGGAAAAACAAACTGGTTGTAGGGGTGGACAAGGTCCCCAACGATAGATATATATTTTGGTTGAGCAACGGCGCATTCCAAAATGTCAAGATCGCCCAGGGAATTCCGTCTCGTCTGGACCCTTTCGACAGTTGTTGCAGGGAGTTTGCTTTCAGATGGTTCACGAGATACACGCCAACTGCCATTTGTCCAATGGAGCATAAAACGTGATTCATCTGGAAAGACCATCTGTCGCCTCTCAGTGGACGTCCAGCTGCGGTATTGGTGAACAAATTCCAGTGAGTTATAAACTCCGTCCAGGCCTCGGTTTTTTTTTTTTTTTGTGTTCATTGCATCTGCTCGGGGCGGACGTCCTAAGACATCCGTTTAGGTTCGTTGTGGATCGATTAACTCAGTTTTTTTTTATTACGGAGGGCAGCTAATCCTCTGTATCTGCTTGGGGAGGACGTTGCAAGACACCCGTTTCAGTTCGTCGTTGATCCATTAACCCAGTTTTTTTTTTATTACAGAGGGCATCTAACCCCCTGAGCGAACAAGCTGAGCTACCGTGCCGGCAATTATTTTTTTGTTCATTGTATCTGCTCTGGGCGGACGTCAAAAGACACCCATTTTAGTTCGTTGTTGATCCATTAATTCAGTTTTTTTTATTACAGAGGGCAGCTAGCCGTCTGGCCAAACACGCTGAGCTACCATGCCGGCGACTGTTTGGTTTCGTGACCAGAGCCGCTACTTCTCAGTCAACTAGCTGCTCAATTGGCCTCACAAGGGCTCAGTGCAACTTGGTTGTCAACAGCATTCGGTAGACCCGGACGGTCACCCATACAAGTGCTAGCGAAGACCGACAGCGATCAACGCAATGTCAATTACGAAATGGCACTGAGCACTGTGGGACTTAACTTTTGAGGTCATCAGTCCCCTATAACTTAGAACTACTTAAACCTAACTAACCTAAGGAGACCACACACATCCATTTCCGAGGCAGGATTCGAACCTGCGACCTTAGCGGTCGTGCGGTTCCAGACTGTAGCGCCTAGAACCGCTCGGTCACACAGGCCGTCCGACGAACAGCAGTCAGTACGTGTGCATGGACGAGGCGCCTGCTGCGAAGGCCCATACGTAGCAATGTTTGCTGAACAGTCGTTGGGGAGACACCGTTGGTAGCCTCTTGGTTCATCTCGTTGGTCATTCGCTCAAGAGTTGTACGACTGTTCGCCCGTACATCTCTGCAACCTTCCTTCATTCCTGTCATTTATGATCCATGATGCACCACAGTTGCCTCGACGCCGGTTTTGGATAGCACTATTTTTCCATGCACAGTATACTTTAACCACAACGGGACGCGAATAATTTACAAATTTAGCCGTTTGGGAAATGCTTCCATCCTTGGCCCCCAGAAAGCCAGTGTTCCAGGCGTTTGGTCACAAACTCCATCTTCTTTAAACCACACAGCAACGGACTCATAGTCATTTATTTTACGATGATTCCTGGTCCTAAAAATAAATGGCTAGACGTGAAATACTGACGAACAATGTGTGATGAGCAATCACATCTTTACTATTAAAACATAGACATACCTTTTTTGAATGGATTTTATTAGCTGTAGTGTCAATGGACATGTGATGTACATTAACACAGCATTCATATCACAAACCACATGCTCCATCGCATCAGATTCCCTGTGGCATCCCGTCAACGTAGGACATTTCAGGTGGCAAAATCGGTAAGACTTTTAATAACATGCTTAGTGAAATTATGACTGCTTGCAATGAGTCCGATTTCGTGGGTAGTCGATTTCTCACGTACCTAATATCAATAACGGGATCACTTATGAAGACAAATAGTAGTGTCTAAAAGTCACTTTCAAAAGTGAAGTTGATTAAAAATAGGTTTCAAATCTCAACATTTTGGCTTCACTTAGTGTTGAAAGTGATGTTTTAAAGTTATGTTTTAAGTTAGCTAAGTTATGAATATTGAAATGGGGGTGGGGGGTGTAGAAATTGAGTGGAAATTGCCAAGGGTAAATTTATTTGCCAGGAATGTCCCACAGCATTTTATTGATAATTCATTAACACGCAATTGCAAAATAATTTTAATCCAAAGATCAACGGAGTCCACATTTCTTAAAATCACTGAAAATTCCAAAATGATGACAGGAGACGTAGAAGCAGTTTTAACACAAGTAGCAAAATTTGTTTTGATCCCAAGATGCACCTTATTTTTATAAATAAGTGAAAATTCAAAAATAGCAAAAAAGAATTCGCGGAAGGTTATCAAGGGCCGGAAGGCTATGAAATTTATATACCATCACTATTGGCAAGACTGCGCAGAAGGCGACTTATTGCATTTGGAGACTAATACGCTTATACAATTTTAGTCAACGTGCATCCATAATAACAAAACAGTTTAACAAACTTGCAAGTCGATCAAAACAAAACACAGCCACTGATCAGCTGAAGGCTTTACTACTCTGTTATTCAATTACAGTTCTGCACAACAATTTCGCGGAAATATGAGATTGCTGGAATTGCGCAGAATCCAACTTACAGCACTAAGAAATTATGTTATATTCGTAAGGAATAAAACAGAAATACCAAATCTGACGAAATGCCAAGTTTCAGCGAACTGAATGTTGAATATCTTACATAAAATTAATTTTATTTTAGGTGCAAGGACGTTCAAGACACAGTCATCATAGATTGCTTCCGCTAGTTGATGACATTTGAATTAAGCATCTGGCCCCCAGCTGATACCCTTTCACGAGCTTATCCGCTCCAGTAACATCAGTTTATCTGTGGTTGAAATGGCAGGCTAGCAAAACCCTCAAAATCATAGTTACAGGCCACTTAACAGTGACCAGTATTACAAAAGATAAAAACACGAACACAGACTTAACAACAGAGACCACTATACTCTGTAGAATTAAGACAGCAACTCCGGGGAAGTACAGGGTGGTCCATTGATAGTGACCGAGCCAAATATCTCACGAAATAAGCACCAAACGAAAAAACTACAAAGAACGAAACTCGTCTAGCTTGAAGAGGGAAACTAGATAGCGCTATGTTTGGCCCGCTAGATGGCGCTGCCATAGGTAAAACGGCTATCAACTGCGTTTTTTTTTTTTTTAAATAGGAACCCCCATCTTTTATTACACATTCGTGTAGTACGTAAAGAAATATGAATGTTTTAGTTGGACCACTTGTTTCGCTTTGTGATAGATGGCCCTGTAATAGTGACAAACGTATAAGAACGTGGTATCAAGTAACATTTCGCCAGTGCGGACTGTATTTCCTTCCTGATACATTTACCCGTGCTAAAATGGACCGTTTACCAATTGCGGAGAAGGTCGATATCGCGTTGATGTATGGCTATTATGATCAAAATGCTCAACGGGCGTATGCTATGTATGCTGCTCGGTATCCTGGACAACATAATCCAACTGTCCGGGCCGTTCGCCGGATAGTTACGTTATTTAAGGAAACAGGAACTGTTCAGCCACATGTGAAACGTCAACCACGACCTGCAACAAATGATGATGCCCAAGTAGGTGTTTTAGCTGCTGTCGCGGCTAATCCGCACATCAATAGCAGACAAATTGCGCGAGAATCGGGAATATCAAATACGTCGGTGTTGAGAAGGCTACGTCAACATCGATTTCACCCGTACCATATTTCTATGCACCAGGAATTGGCATGGCGGCGTCTTTGAACCTCGTGTCAGTTGTGCCACTGGGCACAAGAGAAATTAGGGGACGAAGGCAGATTTTTTGCAAGTGTTTTATTTAGCGACGAAGCGTCATTCACCAACAGCGGTAACGTAAACCGGCATAATATGCACTGTTGGGCAACGGAAAATCCACGATGGCTGCAAAAAGTGGAACATCAGCGACCTTGGCGGGTTAATGTATGGTGCGGCATTATGGGAGGAAGGATAATTGGCCCCCATTTTATCGATGGCAATCTAAATGGTGCAATGTATGCTAATTTCCTACGTTCTACCGATGTTACTACAAGATGTTTCACTGTGCATGACAGAATGGCGATGTACTTCCAACATGATGGATTTGCGGTTGAAGCGTTATTGAATAGCATATTTAATGACAGGTGGATTGGTCGTCGAAGCACCATACCATGGCCCGGACGTTCTGATATCCCCGGAAATCTTTCTGTGGGGAAAGCTGAAGGATATTTGCTATCGTGATCCACCGACAACGCCTGACAACATGCGTCAGCGCATTGTCAATGCATGTGCGAGCATTACGGAAGGCAAACTACTCGCTCTTGAGAGGTTTGTCGCTACACATATTGCCGAATGCATTGAGGTTGACGGACATCATTTTGAGCATTTGTTGCATTAATGTTGTATTTACAGGTAATGACGCTGTAACAGCATACATTCTCAGAAATGTTGCGTTGACGAAGGTACATGTCATATTGCAACAACCGAAATAAAATGTTCAAACATTCCTACGTTCTGTATTTTAATTTAAAAAACCTATATTTTACGAGCTGCTCGTCCAAAATTGTGAGCCATACGTTTGTGACTATTACAGCGCCATCTATCGCAAAGCAAAAAAAGTGGTCCAACTAAAACATTCATATTGCTTCACGTACTGCACGAATATGTAATAAAAAATGGAGGTTCCTATTTAAAAAAACGCAGTTGATATCCGTTTGACCTATGGCAGCGCCATCTAGTGGGCCAACCATAGCGCCATCTGATTTCCCTCTTCAAGCTAGACAAGTTTCGTTCTTTGTAGTTTTTTTTTTTTTTCGTTTGACGCTCATTTCGTGAGATATTTGGCCCAGTCTCGATCAATGGACCACCCTGTATATACAGGGTGATTATAATTAAACTTTCAAAACGCTGTGGAAATAACAGCAGTGGTCTGATTGACATAAAATTGCAACGGAGTATTGTCGGAGAAGGGGGAAAACGTATGGCAGAAGAAAAAAAAATAGTGTGGAAATTGATCAGCGGATGGCGCTGTATGTGTCAGAATACGTAAATGAAAACACCTTGTCATGCGCACGACCCACTGAAGTTGGTATAAACACGCCGGGTACACGGTTTTTCCTCCTTTCGCGTCTGCGGCGTTCTCCATGACTGTCGGGATCGCGCTCTGCTTGTAAAGCTGTATTGCAAGAATGATGACTGTGCACACGTCGCTCTGCAGAAGTTCCGGACACTGAAGGGTTTGAAAAAAGGCGTTGGTCCGATCACTGCTGTGGGTCTGTAGAAATTGATTCGGAAATTCGAAAAGACGGGTGCTTTTGGTGTGCAGCCTGGTAGGGGGAGGAACCGAATTGATTCGAAGTCAGTGGAAGCAGTGGCCACAGCAATACAGGAGGAGACGATTGGTGGTACGCAAACGTGTAGTGCACGGAGAATTGCGCGAACATTGGACATAGCTGTGAGCATGGTGCGTAGAATGCTATGAAACATCATTCTTTGCTGTTGTGTTGTTGTGGTCTTCAGTCCTGAGACTGGTTTGATGCAACTCTCCATGCTACTCTATCCTGTGCAAGCTTCTTCATCTCCCAGTACCTACTGCAACCTACATCCTCCTGAATCTGCTTAGTGTATTCTTCTCTTGGTCTCCCTCTACGATTTTCACCCTCCACGCTGCCCTCCAATACTAAATTTGTGATCCCTTTATGCCTCAGAACATGTTCTACCAACCGATCGCTTCTTCTGGTCAAGTTGTGGCACAAGCTCATCTTCTCCCCAATTCTATTCAATACCTCCTCATTAGTTATATGATCTACCCATCTAATCTTCAGCATTCTTCTGTAGCACCACATTTCGAATGCTTCTATTCTCTTCTTGTCTAAGATATTTGTCGTCCACGTTTCACTGCCATACATGGCTACACTCCATACAAATACTTTCAGAAACGACTTCCTGACATTTAAATCTATACTCGATGTTATATTTTTCTTCTTCAGAAACGCTTTCCTCGCCATTGCCAGTCTACATTTTATATCCTCTCTACTTCGACCATCATCAGTTAATTTGCTCCCCAAATAGAAAAACTCCTTTACGACTTTAAGTGTCTCATTTCCTAATCATATTCCTTCAGCATCACCCGACTTAATTCGACAACATTCCATCATCCTCGTTTTGCTTTTGTTGATGTTCATCTTATATCCTCCTTTCAAGACACTGTCCATTCCGTTCAACTGCTCTTCCAGGTCCTTCAAAATTACCCATGTGCACGAGTTGCTTCCTGTTGACCTGCCGGCAAAAGATACCTTTGATTTAGAATTTCTTGCTCGCATGGAAGTGAACAATGATTGGCCGTGGAAGATTTTGTGGACAGACGAAGTCCACTTCCATCTGGCAGGATATGTCAATACACAGAATTGTCGAATATGGGCTACCGAAAACACCACACGGAAATCAACCACTAGCACTTCATCCTGAAGAGGTCACTGTTTGGTGCGGGTTTACGGCATCATTTATCATATGGCCATATCTTTTCGAAGAGACAGGTGCTTCCTGTCCTGTTACCCGTAACGTCTCTGGTAAGCGCTATGAGTGTCTTTTGCGCAACCACGTCCTTCCAGCTCTCCGACAGTGTGGATGGGATCATTTTTATGCAAGATGGCGCACCTCCGCACATTGCAAATCCAGTTAAGCAGCTGCTGAATTGGCATTTCGAAAATGCTACAATTATCAGCTGCCATTTCCATACAGCCTGACCGTCCCGCTCACCTGATATGAATCCGTGTGACTCCTGGCTGTGGGGCTATCTGAAGGATGTTGTGCTCAGTGTTCCGATTGCAAACTTAACTCCACTGAAGGCACGCATTGCGCAACACTTTCTGAACGTGACCCCTGAAACACTTCGATCAGTTGTGGAACATGTTGTTTCTCGATTTCAACTCGTTGCAGAAAACGGTATACAGCATACTGAACATGTTTGCGCCGGTCACGCGGAAATTAATAATCCGATTTCATTTTGATTGATGCTTTTTATGCGGTTTTCGGCCTCTGGACAATTAAAAACCGATTTTTCCCATCCGATGTGATATGACCTTGCCGTCGTGGATGAGCTTCCGTAACTAGCAGTGTCACACCTATACACCCCTTCACACTGAGTACTACAGCAAACGTACACCTTAGGCATTGTTGTAGGATTCATTTGTCATTTGTAGTCGCCCACTATTAAATTATGATGGTTACAGCGCCATCTATTGTTACATTTTGTATCTACAGGGTGTTTCAAAAATGACCGGTATATTTCAAACGGCAATACAAACTAAACGAGCAGCGATAGAAATACACCGTTTGTTGCAATATGCTTGGGACAACAGTACATTTTCGGGCAGACAAACTTTGGAAATTACAGTAGTTACAATTGTCAACAACAGATGGTGCTGCCGTCTGGAAAACTCTATAGTACGATATTTTCCGCATATCCACCATGCGTAGCAATAATATGGCGTAGTCTCTCAATGAAATTACCCGAAACCTTTGACAACGTGTCTGGCGGAATGGCCTCACATGCAGATGAGATGTACTGCTTCAGCTTTTCAATTGTTTCTGGATTCTGGCGGTACATCTGGTCTTTCACGTGTCCCCACAGAAAGAAGTCACAGGGGTTCATGTCTGGCGAATAGGGAGGCCAATCCACGCCGCCTCCTGTATGTTTCGGATAGCCCAAAGCAATCACACGATCATCGAAATATTCATTCAGGAAATTAAAGACGTCGGCCGTGCGATGTGGGTGGGCACCATCTTGCATAAACCACGAGGTGTTCGCAGTGTCGTCTAAGGCAGTTTGTACCGCCACAAATTCACGAAGAATGTCCAGATAGCGTGATGCAGTAATCGTTTCGGATCTGAAAAATGGGCCAATGATTCCTTTGGAAGAAATGGCGGCCCAGACCAGTACTTTTTGAGGATGCAGGGACGATGGGACTGCAACATGGGGCTTTTCGGTTCCCCATATGCGCCAGTTCTGTTTATTGACGAAGCCGTCCAGGTAAAAATAAGCTTCGTCAGTAAACCAAATGCTGCCCACATGCATATCGCCGTCATCAATCCTGTGCACTATATCGTTAGCGAATGTCTCTCGTGCAGCAATGGTACAGCGGCGCTGAGTGGATGCCACGTTTGAATTTTGTATGGATAGACGATACGTGGACGTTGGCGTCATTTGGACCACAGTTGCAACACGGCGAACGGAAACCCGAGGCTGCTGTTGGATCACCTGCTGCACTAGCTGCGCATTGCCCTCTGTGGTTGCCGTACGCGGTCGCCCTACCTTTCCAGCACGTTCATCCGTCACGTTACCAGTCCATTGAAATTTTTCAAACAGCTCCTTTATTGTATCGCTTTTCGGTCCTTTGGTTACATTAAACCTCCGTTGAAAACTTCGTCTTGTTGCAACAACACTGTGTTCTAGGCGGTGGAATTCCAACACCAGAAAAATCCTCTGTTCTAAGGAATAAACCATGTTGTCCACAGCACACTAGCACGTTGTGAACAGCACACGTTTACAGCAGAAAGACGACGTACAGAATGGCGCACCCACAGACTGCGATGTCTTCTATATCTTTCACGTCACTTGCAGCGGCATCTGTTGTTGAAAATTGTAACTACTGTAATTTCAAAAGTTTGTCCGCCTGAAAATGCACTGTTGTCCCAAGCATACTGCAACAAACGATGTATTTCTATCGCTGCTCGTTTAGTTTTTATTGCCGTTTCAAATATACCGGTCATTTTTGAAACACCCAGTATTTACTTTTCTTCTGCCATACTTTTTCCCCCTTGTCCGAAAATATTCCGTTGCTATTTGACGTCATTCTGACCAGAGATGTTACTTCTACAGAGGTCTGAAAGTTTAACTTTAATCATAATCACCCTGTATATCTACTTAGTACGAAAATTTTATTAAATCCATGCAGAAGAAAATAGTACTATCAGAATAGGCGAACTGCAGTATTACTTTGCCATAACTAGTTGTCCACTCGATATTAAAAGTGAGTCAACTGTTATTCACTTGACGGCAACTACTACTATCTTGCGTGCCGAATATTACTAATCAGCCTCGTTAACCACCCTCGACACAGAGGCGTATAAAGTTCACTCATTGCGCAGTATGCAATCTCGTCTGCCGACAACCCGTCCTTCGCTAGAGAAGCTAACCAACATTCGTTAAGTCCAGGCTGCCAGTCTCTCTGAGAGACAGTTCCGTATAACCGGGCTGCTTGAAAATCAACACGAAATGTACACTCCTGGAAATGGAAAAAAGAACACATTGACACCGGTGTGTCAGACCCACCATACTTGCTCCGGACACTGCGAGAGGGCTGTACAAGCAATGATCACACGCACGGCACAGCGGACACACCAGGAACCGCGGTGTTGGCCGTCGAATGGCGCTAGCTGCACAGCATTTGTGCACCGCCGCCGTCAGTGTCAGCCAGTTTGCCGTGGCATACGGAGCTCCATCGCAGTCTTTAACACTGGTATCATGCCGCGACAGCGTGGACGTGAACCGTAGGTGCAGTTGACGGACTTTGAGCGATGGCGTATAGTGGGCATGCGGGAGGCCAGGTGGACGTACCGCCGAATTGCTCAACACGTGGGGCGTGAGGTCTCCACAGTACATCGATGTTGTCGCCAGTGGTCGGCGGAAGGTGCACGTGCCCGTCGACCTGGGACCGGACCGCAGCGACGCACGGATGCAAGCCAAGACCGTAGGATCCTACGCAGTGCCATAGGGGACCGCACCGCCACTTCCCAGCAAATTAGGGATACTGTTGCTCCTGGGGTATCGGCGAGGACCATTCACAACCGTCTCCATGAAGCTGGTCTACGGTCCCGCACACCATTAGGCCGTCTTCCGCTCACGCCCCAACATAGTGCAGCCCGCCTCCAGTGGTGTCGCGACAGGCGTGAAATGAGGGACGAATGGAGACGTGTCGTCTTCAGCGACGAGAGTCGCTTCTGCCTTGGTGCCAATGATGGTCGTATGCGTGTTTGGCGCCGTGCAGGTGAGCGCCACAATCAGGACTGCATACGACCGAGGCACACAGGGCCAACACCCGGCATCATGGTGTGAGGAGCGATCTCCTACACTGGCCGTACACCTCTGGTGATCGTCGAGGGGACACTGAATAGTGCACGGTACGTCCAAACCGTCATCGAACCCATCGTTCTACCATTCCTAGACCGGCAAGGGAACTTGCTGTTCCAACAGGACAATGCACGTCCGCATGTATTCAGTGCCACCCAACGTGCTCTAGAAGGTGTAAGTCAACTACCCTGGCCAGCAAGATCTCCGGATCTGTCCCCCATTGAGCATGTTTGGGACTGGATGAAGCGTCGTCTCACGCAGTCTGCACATCCAGCACGAACGCTGGTCCAACTGAGGCGCCAGGTGGAAATGGCATGGCAAGCCGTTCCACAGGACTACATCCAGCATCTCTACGATCGTCTCCATGGGAGAATAGCAGCCTGCATTGCTGCGAAAGGTGGATATACACTGTACTAGTGCCGACATTGTGCATGCTGTGTTGCCTGTGTCTATGTGCCTGTGGTTCTGTCAGTGTGATCATGTGATGTATCTGACCCCAGGAATGTGTCAATAAAGTTTCCCCTTCCTGGGACAATGAATTCACGGTGTTCTTATTTCAATTTCCAGGAGTGTAGATGCCTCACACGCAGTCATTAGCCATGCCGACTTCTCGTGTTGTGACCAGCCAGCAGCCGCGAGGAAAACTATACATAGATACTGCATTTGGCAACTTTCGTCCTCTCGCCGGCGGAGCCGAATAAATCGCCTTCCCCGGTCATAACCTCTTTCGGCAAACCAGCAAAGTCATAGAAATCTCGGCGCAAAGACAGGCCAGCGTAATAACTATGGATACGCGCACTCACACCTATCAAATATATTGTAAGTAGCTTCATCAATATGAAGTGTGTGCGCACACCAATTAGTCAATAATGTAACTCAAGGCTCTTATTTTAAGAGTCACTGTTTGGAAAAGTATTATATTTGAAACAAATATAGGTGGAATTGGCTTGAGTGATAGATTCTTTTTGTTGTTGTTGTTGTTGACAGAAAGAGACAGACCTATCTATAATGATGATTTGTTAACGCAATTCGAACAAGGAAGGTACTTTATTAGTTCATTTAATTTGACTTCCGGATATTGACAGATTAAATTACACGAGAATCCACGAAAATATGTTATTGTTGTTGTGGTCTTCAGTCCTGAGACTGGTTTGATGCAGCTCTCCATGCTACTCTATCCTGTGCAAACTTCTTCATCTCCCAGTACCTACTGCAACCTACATCCTTCTGAATCTGCTTAGTGTAGTCATCTCTTGGTCTCCCTCTACGATTATTACTCTCCACGCTGCCCTCCAATACTAAATGGGTGATCCCTTGATGCCTCAGAACATGTCCTACCAGCCGATCCCTTCTTCTACTCAAGTTGTGCCACAAACTTTTCTTCTCCCCAATCCTATTCAATACTTCCTCATTAGTTATGTGATCTATCCATCTAATCTTCAGCATTCTTCTGTAGCACCACATTTCGAAAGCTTCTATTCTCTTCTTGTCTAAACTATTTATCGTCCATGTTTCACTTCCATACAAATACTTTCAGAGACGACTTCCTGACACTTAAATCTATACTCGATGTTAACAAATTTCTCTTCTTCAGAAACGGTTTCTTGCCATTGCCAGTCTACATTTTATATCCTCTCTACTTTGACCATAATCAGTTATTTTACTTCCTAAATAGCAAAACTCCTTTACTACTTTAAGTGTCTCATTTCCTAATCTAGTTCCCTCAGCATCAGCCGACTTAATTCGACTACATTCCATTATCCTCGTTTTGCTTTTGTTGATGTTCATCTTACATCCTCCTTTCAAGACACTACCCATTCCGTTCAACTGGTCTTGCAAGTCCTTTGCTGTCTCTGACAGAATTAGGATGTCATCGGCGAACCTCAAAGTTCTTTTTGTTATCTCGTACTAATCTGACGAGAATGTTTGCAAATAGGTGTAAGTAGGCTGTTTAGGTATTTATGTTGGTAACACCATAGCGCTCTGTATGAAAATCACTGACTGTGCTATGTGAAGTCTGCGGCTGGTTGGCATTGTTGGAATATTCACTACTGTAGTGTTGGGCATTTGGATGTGAACAGCGTGTGGCGTTGTGCAGTTGGAGGTGAGCCGCCAGCAGTGGTGGATGTGGGGAGCTCTGGCAGAGAGTTTTGATAGCGGACGATCTGGATGTGTGTTCGTCAGGAAAAGGAAATTTCTTAGACTGAATGTCATGAATAATGACTTTTGAACACTGTTAAGGTAAATACATTGTTTGTCCTATACGCCTATCAGTAGTTAGTGCCTTCAGTAGTTAGAATATTTTATTTAGCTGACAGTAGTGGCGCTCGCTGTATTGCAGTAGTTCGAGTAACGAAGATTTTTGTGAGGTAAGTGATTGATGAAAGGTATAGGTTATTGTTAGTCAGGGCCATTCTTTTGTAGGGATTATTAAAAGTCAGATTGCGTTGCGCTAAAAATATGGTGTGTCAGTTTAGTGTTGATCAGAATAAGTAAAGGGAGAAATGTCTGAGTACGTTCAGTTTTGCTCAGCTGTTTGAAAATCAAATAACGTAAGGGGTTTACCAGCACAGTAATTCATTAATTTTTGCAAGAGGACGTGTCATAGGTACGAGGGTTGATTGAAAAAGGATGCCTCCACCTTCGTAACGCTTCAACAGTTGGCAGCATTGGTATGTGTTAGTTACTTGCTTGTTCTGTAGCCTCCTATCTACAGCTCCAGTTGGCGGGAAGCCTTAGCATTGAACGGTTGTGTTACAGTGTAAAGTATGGAACCCTGCGCAGACGGTCGGTCAATGCGATTTAAGCAACGTGCAGTCATTGAATTCTTGACAGCAGACGGTGTCACCCCAAAGGAGATTCGTCAGAGAATGAAAGCAGTTTATGGTTATTGTGTTGATGTGAGTTCTGCGCGTTGTTGGGTGAGTAAGTTTAAAGATGCTGAGACGGCAGCATCTGACCTGGTTGACAAACGAAGAGTTGGACGTCCTGTGACAGCAAACACCGAGTATCACAAGCAAGATGTTGACAGATTGATTCAGGACGATCGTCTTATCACTCAGAGAGAAACTGCAAGCACAATCGGCATTTCACAGGAACGTGTGGGTCACATTATTGCTTTGCTTGGCTAACAGAAGATCTGTGCACGATGGGTACCCCCACATGCTGACACCTGAAATGAAAGCGCACAAGACTTGACATTTTCCAGGAACTCCTCTCGCGTTACGAGAATGAATGTGACGCCTTCTCCATCCAATTGTGGCAGGAGACGAAACTTGGGTACACTGTTACGACCCGGAGACGAAACGTCAGTCTGTTTGTCTGTGGAATATCGATACAAAGACTCGCCTCAGAAAAAGAAATTCAAGACGCAGCCCTCAGCTGGAAAAGTCATGGCCACAGTGTTCTGGGACGCAGATGGTGTTAACCATGTTGATATCATTGATCGTGGAACAACAATAAATTCAGAGTGTTACATCACAACGCTACAAATTCTGAAACGACGGATAACAAGGGTTCGAAATGAAAAGGGAAATGTTTTTCTGCAGCATGACAGTGCCAAACCACACACCTCACGTGTTGCCACAGCATAACTTCAGAGACTGAATCTCACCTACGTATGGTATCCTCCATACAGTCCAGATTTAGCGCCGCCTGGCTTCTATCTGTTACCGATAATGAAAGACGATCTGCGGGGATGTCATTATGCTTATGATGAAGACGTTGAGAGAACTGTGAGATTGTGGTTGCGGAGTTCTTCTGTGACGGCTTCAGAAAACTTGTTTATCGTTGGCAGAAATGTATCCAAATGGCTGGAGACTAAGTGGAAAAGTGAATGCTGCTAATTAAAGATCATATTCTAAGGATTATTTCTGCGTTTGATTTATTAAAATATTCCCATACAAACCCAATTAACGAAGGTGGAGGCATTACTTTGTAACCTCCCACTCACTTATCGACCTTAATGACAGTGAAAAATTAAACTGCGTGTACCTAATGGAAATTTGGGAAAAGCAATCAAATGGTTCAAATGGCTCTGAGCACTATGGGACTTAACATCTATGGTCATCAGTCCCCTAGAACTTAGAACTACTTAAACCTAACTAACGTAAGGACAGCACAGAACACCCAGCCATCACGAGGCAGAAAAAATCCCTGACCCCGTCGGGAATCGAACCCGGGAATCCGAGCGTGGGAAGCGAGAACGCTACCGCACGACCACGAGATGCGTGCGAAAAAGCACTCGTCACCGAAGGTAATCTGTCTGTAAAGAGGGAGGAAGGGTTACGTCTAAATGAAAGGAAAAATGCAAATGAAATTGGTGTAAATCAATTTTGAAAAAGGGTAAAGTTAATAAAGAAAGTAAATGTGCGGTCGCTACGTTAACAATGAACTGGCGTTAATTAGATATTTGAGATTTGGGGTCGCCACCCCTATGGACAACTACTATAATAACTGAAAAAGAAAGGTTAATGCACTTACAATTAGCACTAAAAGCGTGGCAACTGAAGGTTTATACGTGTTGTGTGAAAACTGAATGTTTGTCAGAAGTAATAAACTTCGTTACACTCTGACATAATTTAGCAAAAGAATTAATAAAACCGGAAAATTGAAAGTTAATTCAGTGACTGAACTTAACGGTGAACTTTGTTTATGAAGCACTACGAAACAAAATAAAATAAGGTTAACCTTGAGCTACCTCTGCGATCATCTCAAAGGCAACTTGAATCTACGTAATTTAGAAATAAGAAATTTAACTTTGAACTTGGATTTAATGATTCTGAACAAATAACGATAGTAAAATTTAGTATGTACCAAGCTGAGCTGCAGCCACAGGTAAGCTAAAATATGGTAACAAAATTCGCACTCTTAATTTCTGCTCGTGTAATCTAAATATTGTAGCCAGCTATGAATACTTTAACTGACCTTTGAAATTAAAGCAGTGAAATGGAATATTACTTAAATGCTGGCGTTTGAATTTCAACGACACTCGGGTTCATTTCGGAAAAGGAAGGGACCCTGCTTGGTAATGGAATTGAGACAATCAGCAACAAAGGTTCATGTTAAGTTGCTGTATTTTAGTGATGCAAATAGAATAGTTTGAAAAGCTGAGATCTGCCATACAGTTCTAAAATTTTACGTGCTTTCAGTCTTTCTTGTTGGTTGATTGAAGGTTTGAAGTCGTCGATCGAGGAGGTGGTGACAATCACCTATTGTCGGCCGTAGCTGTTGCAGAAGCTGGATGTTGGCGCGCCTTCTTCTCGACACGGTCACCAGGCGAAACGGGCTCTTGATGTGCGCCAGCTAATGCTTCCCGTCCGCGACACCGTGCCAGAAACTATCGTAGCAAGTCGAGCGCAACTACATGCTGCCAAATCCCGAAAGCGCGGCAACTCGCCGGAGCGTCACTCAGCACACCTGCTCCACCGCCCTACTCCAGCCAGACTTTGCTCTGCCCGCGCTCCAAGCGACAGAGTTACCACTACCCAAGATCCTAAACACGTTGGTTCTCCACACGACCTATCGATGTAATCGTTCGACAGCACAGTTTTCCCTAGGCAATACCAGGCGTAAAAATACAAATAATATTTACAAAACATACCAATTATACATCGACATAAAATTTTAAAACAATTACAATATATAAAAACGCAGAAATATCATATATTCAGGTAACCAAATAAGGAAAACAATTATAGTACAATAGATGGAAATAGAAGGATATGGATTCCCGGCATTACAACTTTTCATTCAACTCTCGTACATTACAAAAAGATTGAAGTAAGCAGAAGGGAAGGAGGAAACGAAATGAAACTTCATAGGTTAAGAGGGTATGTGATTTCATTGCAGTGATTAGAGAATCGAGTCAAATTTATAGATAACTTGGCTGTATGAGCGGCCTTTTCAGTAGGTCCTTGAAGCCCCTCCGGCTTGTATGCATGTACTGATGCCATGGGGAACGGTGCCATACAGCCATTGCATCCTCTTCTCTGAGAAAAGCTGGCCCACTGCTGTTATAACTGTTCCATATATCCTGGATAGTGGCACTTGAACAGAATTGACATCGGGGACAGACTTAGGGACGGCCAGAGTGGCCGAGCGGTTCTAGGCGCTTCAGTCTGGAACCGCGTGACCGCTACGATCGCATGTTCGAATCCTGCCTCGGGCATGGATGTGTGTGATGACCTTAGGTTAGTTAGGTTTAAGTAGGTCTGAGTTCTAGGGGACTGATGACCTCAGTTGTTAAGTCCCATAATGCTCAGAGCCATTTGAACCATTTTTGAACAGACTTAGGGATCTTGCTGGCCACTAAGGTACCTCAACATCACGGAGACAGTTCACAGAGACTGGCGTGTGTGGAGGAGCGCTGCCCTGCCGAAACATGGCATCGTGATAGTGACACATTAGGGGTAACACACAAGGATGTCCGTGACGTAAAATTCTGCTGCCAGAGCTCCCTAAATTAGGATCAGCCATGACCTGAAGTGATTCCCTATCGCTTCCCACAGGATGAAGCCAGTAATTTACAGAGGGGCCGAGCGGATGACGCCTCTGCGCGATGTAAGGAACTGGAAGCGCTCGTTGCGCTAATAAAACATGATTATTCAGTGGATCGTTTATTGTGAGAGCTTTCCAAAGGGTGGTGCACTGTTCGCCGTATTTGCATCCAGCCCTGGTCATGGACAGACTCTCGGTGTCGGACACTGAGCCGTCCTTGCGCCTGCGTCATAGCGAGACGTCGTTCCTGTGGCGTTGATACTGATGCTTAGCCCAGCCTGGTACAGCATGGAGGGTTGCTACCGGCTGAGGGAGTGTACTCGATCCCACTCTGTGCCTCTTCTTCCCTGGACCACTCCACCCGCAGTGTGGTGTAGGCGGCAGGTGTTGAACTCAGTACTCACGGCCTTGTCTCTTCTTCCGTCCCACACTCAGAAAGTACAGCACCTGGTACTGCGCTGCTGCTGGTAATTCATCAGCTCTCCCATCAGTAGTGGTTGGAGTGACACAACACGAAGTTCGTCGGTGGAGTTCAGCTCTGCGGCACTCCAAGGCTGGTAATGCGCTGGTTGGTCTCAGACAAGATTTACTAAAACAACATGGCCATGGAACGGAATGTCGTCGACACGGGCTCTATCGTTCTCATTGACCAGACCCGTTTTGTTTAGAGATGGGCAAACTCCTCCACCCTTGGGAACTAGTTCATTGGTGATCGCTCTTTTTTGAGAACCGTTCATTTTTCTACATCTATATCTACATTTATACTCCGCAAGCCACCCAACGGTGTGTGGCGGAGGGCACTTTACGTGCCACTGCATTACCTCCCTTTCCTGTTCCAGTCGCGTATGGTTCGCGGGAAGAACGACTGCCAGAAATCCACCGTGCGCGCTCGAATCTCTTTAATTTTACATTCGTGATCTCCTAGGAAGGTATAAGTAGGGGGAAGCAATTTATTCGATTCCTCATCCAGAAACGCACCCTCTCGAAACCTGGACAGCAAGCTACACCGCGATGCATAGCGCCTCTCTTGCAGAGTCTGCCACTTGAGTTTGCTAAACATCTCCGTAACGCTATCACGCTTACCAAATAACCCTGTGACGAAACGCGCCGCTCTTCTTTGGATCTTCTCTATCTCCTCTGTCAACCTGACCTGGTACGGATCCCACACTGACGAGCAATACTCAAGTATGGGTCGAACGACTGTTTTGTAAGCCACCTTCTTTGTTGATGGACTACATTTTCTAAGGACACTCCCAATGAATCTCAACCTGGCACCCGCCTTACCAACAATTAATTTTATATGATCATTCCACTTCAAATCGTTCGGTACGCATACTCCCAGATATTTAAAAAAGTAACTGATACCAGTGTTTGTTCCACTATCATATTATCATACAATAAAGGATCCTTCTTTCTATGTATTCTATATAATACTCGGTCACCGTTCATTTGTGCTTGGTATATGGTTCTTATGAAAAACTGAAAATTAGTAGTGTAGGTGACTGAAGGATGGAGGCCGCCAAGAGGGGGCACTTGCCCCTCCCCTGGAGCACAGAGTCTTTTTAATTCATAACAGAAGTCTCACACATTTGTAATTTTTGTGATTCTGCAAAACTTCTCATTTAGCCAACTGTAGCGTTATGTGGCTGATCCCCAGTGAAATAATATAAGGTGGCGCACGAAAAACCGGCCCCGAGTACAGACTGCTCGAAAATTACGCACGATTTGTTTACCGCTACGAGCAGAATAGTTAAACATGTAATAATTGGGCAGCGAAGAAGTAACAAATAAGATAATGCAAACAACAACTTCGAAACTATAGATGACGATTGGTGGGCGACAATGAGCAGTCTAGAACTCGGGGACGATTTTTCGTGCGCCACCCTGCAACACTGAAATAATATTGTAGAAGTTATCGAGTTCTTTTTACGAAATGTGGCTCCAGACACTCGATTATGGAGCGCGGCCTTCAGTCGGTTGTTAAGTCGATCTGCCTTCCATAACAATGAACGTGCTCCTTCGATCAAGAAAAGACGGAAAATGTCCACTAGTGTGTGTCATGCCGACTTCCTTTTGCATGTGTAATAACAAAAAAAAATCTTGCCTTTTTACAAGTATTTCTTCTGTAGTTTACCGAAATAGTGAAATAAGCTGATATGCCGTTTCGTTACCTGAAGAGATGCATGCATTATATACCACGTAATTTACGTAATTATAAAATACATTTTAATTACCGTTCGTGGACGCTGAATAGAATACGAAAAGAACCATAAATTCAGAGTTCAAATAAGGTTTGAAACAGATCTAGAATGGGCGTGCGCAGCGAACAAACGAACAACTCGATACTGAATTGAGCTATGAGCACTCGGCACTTGAAATGCGACAAGTGGCCACGAAAAGAAGGACGAGTCAGCCGGAGCGGGACCGAGACAGACGGGAACGGGACCGAGGCTGGAACGAGACCGGCCGACGTGCCGTTCGCGAACGAGACCGACCGTTTCCCATTCCCGGGAACTATAAGTACACTACCGGCCATTAAAATTGCTACACCAAGAAGAAATGCAAATGATAAATGGGTATTCATTGGACAAATGTATTATACTAGAACTGACATGTGATTACATTTTGAGGCAATTTGGGTGCATAGATACAGAGAAATCAGTACCCAGAGCAACAACCTCTGGACGTAGTAACGGCCTTGATTGACAGAGACGTGTAACCAATGGCACCCCATACCATCACGCCGGGTGATACGCCAGTATGGCGTTGACGAATACTCGCTTCCAATGTGCGTTCACCACGATGTCGCCAAACACGGATGCTATAAAGAGGGCCTGGATTCATCCGAAAGAAATGACGTTTTGCCATTCGCGCACCCAGTTTCGTCGTTGAGTACACCATCGCAGGCGCTCCTGTCTGTGATGCAACGTCAAGGGTAACTGCAGCCATGGTATCCGAGCTGATAGTCTGTGCTGCTGCAAACGTCGTCGAACTGTTGGTGCAGATGGTTGTTGTCTTGCAAACGTCCCCATCTATTGACTCAGGGATCGAGACGGGGCTGCACGATCCGTTACTACCATGCGGATAAGATGCCTGTCATCTCGACTGCTAAGTGATACGAGGCCGTTGGGATCCAGCACGGCGTTCCGTATTACCCTCCTGATCCCACCGATTCCATATTCTGCTAACAGTCATTGGATCTCGACCAACGCGAGCAGCAATGTCGCGATACGATAAACGGCAATCGCGATAGGCTACAATCCGACCTTTATCAAAGTCGGAAACGTGATGGTACGCTTTTTCCTCCTTACACGAGGCATCACAACAACGTTTCACCAGGCAGCGCCGGTCAACTGCCGTTTGTGTGTGAGAAATCGGTTGGAAACTTTCCTCATGTCAGCACGTTGTAGGTGTCGCCACCGGCACCAACCTTGTGTGAATGCTCTGAAAAGCTAATCATTTGATTGTCACAGCATCTTCTTCCTGTCTGTTAAATTTCGCTTCTGTAGGACGTCATATTCGTGGTGTAGCAATTTTAATGGCCAGTAGGCAAGGAAGCCGCGACCGAAATGAATTATGAAAGAACGTTCCTTAGAATTGGTTCCTCGGTCGTTCCGTTCATCTTGATGAACCGTTCCTTTAGACCCGTTAGTTCGCGAACGACCCATCTCTAGTTCTCTCTACTTGGAGCTGGGGCACCGAAATATTGGAAGAATGCGACCGTACCCAGGTCGTCACCATACTCGGCGGCCATGGTCATTTGTGGTAGCGCAGAACCGCCGATCAGTGCCGAACACAGTGCGACACTATTCGTGAGAAGTCCGTTTTTACCAGCCACGGTGCCACTCCAAACGCAGCTGCTTGTGTTTTGGTGCTAACGGCAGCACACGCGTGGGACAATAATTCGCTAGTCCGGCTGCGAGTAGTCTCCCACCACTGGTGCGCGATAACACAGAACGTTGCACGAGCCTGTTACTTGTTCCCAGCTGGCAGGCGCAGATATGAAGGCGTTACGATGTGCTTGGTCCACAATTTTGCGAACCTGCCTTCCGGTCGTCAGAAGTGATCCACCGGGAGCTTGATGACGAGTATGCTGCCCTCAAGTTCCCATGTAGCCCAACATGGGGCCACCATTACATCCGAACGCCCAGCAAATCTGGATATCGCATAGTTCAATCAGCCGGCCAAATGGAGACTACATCTACATCTACATACATACTCCGCAATTCACCATGCGGTGCGTGTCGCAGGGTACCTCGTACCACTACTAGCATCTACTCTCCCTGTTCCACTCCCAATCAGAACGAGGGAAAAATGACTGCCTATATGCCTCTGTACGAGCCCTAATCTCTCTTTATCTTTGTGGTCTTTCCGCAAAATGTAAGTTGGCGGTAGTAAAACTGTACTGCAGTCAGCCTCAAATACTGGTTCTCTAAATTTCCTCAGTAGCGATTCACGAAAAGAACGCCTCCTTTCCTCTAGAGACTCCCACCCGAGTTCCTGAAGCATTTTAACAAATATTGCAGCCCGCCTCTGAATTGCTTCTACGTCCTCCCTCAATCCGACCTGATAGGGATCCCAAACGCTCGAGCAGTACTCAACAATAGGTCATATTAGTGTTTTATAAGCGGTCTCCTTTACAGATGAAATACATCTTCCCAAAATTCTACCAATGAACCGAAGACGACTATCCGTCTTTCCCACAACTGCCATTACATACTTGCCCCACTTCGCTATGCAATTTTACGCCCAAATATTTAATCGACGTGACTGTGTCAAGCGCTGCACTACTAATGGAGTATTCAAACATTACGGGATTCTTTTTCCTATTCATCTGCATTAATTTACATACATCTATAATTAGAGTTAGCTGCCATTCTTTACACCAATCACAAATCCTGTCCAAGTCATCTTGTGACCTCCTACAGTCACTCAACAACTACACCTTCCGGTACACCACAGCATCATCAGAAAACAGCCGCACATTGCTATCCACCCTATCCAAAAGATCATGTAGATAGAAAACAACAGCGGACCTACCACACTTCCCTGGGGCACTCCAGATGATACCCTCACCTCCGATGAACACTCACCATCGAGGACAACGTACTGGGTTCTATTACTGAAGAAGTCTTCGAGCCTCTCACATACTTGGGAACCAATCCCATATACTCGTACCTTAGTTAGGAGTCTGCAGTGGGGCACCGAGTCAAACGCTTTCCGGAAGTCAAGGAATATGGCATCCATCTTACACCCTTCATCCATGGTTCGCAAGATATCATGTGAAAAAAGGGCGAGTTGCGTTTCGCAGGAGCGATGCTTTCTAAAGCCGTGTTGATGCATGGACAGCAACTTCGCTGTCTCAAGGAAATTCATTATATTCGAACTGAGAATATGTTCGAGACTCCTGCAACAAACCGATGTTAAGGATATTGGTCTGTAATTTTGAGGATCAATACCTGTCGCAGAGAACTGCAACTTTAATCATCTACCCACCGATGTTGTGCACAGATATGAGGTTACGTTTGCATCACCATATCTTATCTTTTTTATCGTCAGCATATGCTGTTTTTAACAATGTTTTTGCGTGGAGATAGGTCCTAATTTTTTGTTATTATTTAAAAACTTGATTATTCTTCAAAGTGAAATTAATAAATAATGTTGAAAACTTATGATTTCATTTTTAAGCTTCGATACCTTAATCAGTCAAAACGGAACCTTTATAGACCCACTTTGTTGTCCGTCTGCCTGTTCGTATCTTAAGAGCCTATTTCCGAGGAATGGCCCAAGTTATCAAGTTGAAATTTATATCAAATACTAATATCTACGTTTCCTTGGCAGTGTTAAAAACTCGATCTACTAAATCAGTGCAGTCAAAATATACGGCCATTTTCGTCACGTATTTCCGTTATAGCAAACTCATTCATCAAAATCTAGAGATGAACTATCTACAGTATATACATAATAATGTTTCTACGGAACCCTCCAAATTGGGAGTCCTACTCGCACTTGTCCGGTTTCTTTAATGTCATCGGTCATTATATCATAAATTGCTGTGTAAAATTTTGTAGAGTTGCATAATAATCCTTACAAGGTTACGTTATAGGATTTAATTCGAAAATTGTTCTTAAATGTTACTGTTACGGTACAGTTATCACAAAATTTCGTCTCGTTGGTTCAGTCTAGGGGTCTGTCGCTCCCCGGAATGGCTCTGTTCTCTTCTTTAATGTAATTTTTCCCTAACAAGTGTGGAAACCAAAAAGAGACACAGTATCCACAGATTACAGTGAGAGGAATCTACACCTCTACTCTGCGAACCACTCTGACATACATGGCAGAGGATACGTCCCACTGTACCAGTTATTTGGGCTCATTTCTGTTCCATTCGCGTACGGAGCGAGGGGAAAATGATTGGTTAACTGCCTCTGTGCGTGCTGTAATTAATGTAACCCTGTCCTCTCGATCCCTAAACGAGCGACATGCAGGGGGTTGTAGTACACTCCCAGAGACACCATTTAAAGACGGTTTTTGAAATTTTGTCAGTATGCTTTCTGAGGATAGTTTCCGTCGATGTTCAAGAGTCCACCGTTGCAGTTCTTTCAACATCTCAGTGACTCTCTTCCGCGGGTCTAACATACCTGTGGACATTGGTGCTGCCGTTCTCTGTATATGTTCAATATCCCCTGCAAGTCCTATTTGGTACGGGTGCCACACACTTGAGTAATATTCTAGGATGGGCCGCGAAAATGTCTTGTGAACCATCTTCTTTGTATAATGATTGCATTTCCCTAGTGTTCTACCAATAAACCTAAGTGTGGTACCTGCTATACCAACGACTCAGGATACGTCATCGTTCCACTTCATGTCCCTACTAACTATTAAACCCAAGAATTCGTATGAGTTTACATATTCCAGCTGTGACTTGCTCATCTGTATTCGCAGGGTACTGTGATTTATTTATTTTTTTTCGTTTTGTGAAGTGTACAGTTTCGTATGTTTGAGCATTTCAGCAAGCTGCCAACACTGCAACACTTTGAAACGTTAACAACGTTCGACTGAATATTTGTGCTGCTTCATTCAGACTGTAATTTGTTGTAAGTAGCTGCATCATCTGCGAAAAGTCTGAGGCTACTGTTAATACTTCCAGAGCGAAACTTTCACTCTACAGCGGAGTGTGCGGTGATATGAAACTTCTTGCCTTTCGTGAGCATGTGTCGAGCTCAGTTGGTTGAGCACTTACCTGCGAAAGACAAAGGTCCAAAGTTCGAGTCTTGGTCCAGGCATACAGTTTTAATCTTCCAGGAAGCTTACTATTAATACTGTCCGCAAGATGCCCCACCAGAGTTACTTTTCAAAATATTAAACTCCATTTCTCTCAAGGTGTTCCAACCCTTTAACGGTCGTATGGGCACGCATAAACAACTGTGTCTCTTATTTTGCTCTACACTACAGTATATTCAAAGCCGATCAAAATTGAAGTCCATCCCTTGGGTGGGTTAATTGTGAGCCAAATGCTTTTCTGAAATCGGGAAATACTGCACCTTCCTGACTGCCTTGACCCATGGCTTTCAGGAGGTTGGGAGAGATACGTGTGATCTCGGTTTCACATGATCTGTGTTTTCGAAATCCGTGGTAATTGGCATGGAGGAGGTAGTTCTGTTCGAGACACCTCATTATGTTGGAGCTCAGACTGTATTCTAAGATTTTACAATCGTGTCTCTCATTTTGCTCCACACTACAATATATTCAAAGCCGATCAAAGTTAAAGCCCAATCCTTGGGTTAATTGTGAGTCAAATGTGCTTTTCTGAATTCGAGAAATACCGCACCTACCTGACTGCGTTGACCCATGGCTTTCAGGAGGTTGGGAGAGAGACGCGTGATCTGGGTTTCACATGATCTGTGTTTTCTAAATCCATGGTAAATGGCATGGAGGAGGTAGTTCTATTCGAGACACCTCATTGTGTTGGATCTCAGACTGTATTCTAAGATTTTACAATCGTGTCTCTTATTTTGCTCTACACTACAATATATTCAGAGCCGATCAAAGGTAAAGTCCAACCCTTGGGTTAATTGTGAGTCAATTGCTTCTCTGAATTCGAGAAATACTGCACCTATCTGACTGCCTTGAGCGATGGCTTTCAGGAGGCTGGGAGAGATATGTGCGATTTGGATTTCACATGACCTGTATTTTCGAAAGCCATGGTAGTTGGCATGGAGGAGGTAGTTCTGTTTGAGACACCTTATTATGTTGGAGCTCAGACTGTATTCTAAGATGTTGTGTATATAGTTCCACGTAGTCAGCGCGTACACAACTTTTCCACTAGAGCGCGCCCCGCTAAACACAACAGTGCAGGCGCAGCGCTGGTCCATCTCCGCACTACGAGATGGCGCTGCCTTAGAGACAGACCAAATTCTGCTTCCGCTGATCCGCGATTAATATGTAACACAGCCAATGAGATAGCTGCTAACGTAGGACCTTTTCTCCTCGCGGATCACACTTGCGTAGTGATACCTGAATGCGCGAGGTATTATAACGAGTGTACAGATCTCTGATTAGTGAGTCTGCATTAGTCTGTACGAGTCTGCATTTGCCTGCACAAGTCTGTTCCAGTCTGCATTAGTCTCCATGAAGATAAATGAATAGACACTTTGTCAAGTATCAGGGATATGTGAGAATAAGATTAAGGTACCAAGACCAAAGGAACTTCAGATTGTCAATTGTAAACAGCATCCAGAATCCAGTTACATAATGTCTATGCTTGTTATTATTTTAATAAATGTGTGTGAAAATTAATCAAGTTCTGTTTAAAGTTGGTCACCGTCAATCTGCTACTCTAAGCGGGCAAGTGGCATTTCTATCGTCTGACCTAACGGCAGAAGATAAACACGCCACGATAAGACCACGAGACATATTGCTGACACTCGCCTACTTCGTTAGAGCGACAAGTCAAATAATCTGATGGTGAGTGTACCGAAAGTCTTACAGTACGCCAACCACATAAGATTTCACAATCGTTTTTACAAAGAACGAAGAAGGATCGTAATGGTTGTTTGAGGAGTGGACAGCGCAGCGCAGTGCAGTGGCAGTAAGTGGACGACTCGACGGCAACTGGAAGGAGAGCCACGAGGCAGGGCACGTGACCCGCGCCTGGCTGGGCGGCCGGCGAGCCTCCGTCCAGGGCCACAGGTGTCCCTGTTGTGGCGGCGCGGGCGCGGCCATCGTGACGTAGTGGTTGGCCACTGTGTGTTCGCGCCGACGGCAGCCCGCTCGTTTCCAGCGCTGCACTACGCGCTGCCGCCAGCCGCCGGGCACTCGACTTAATGACTAATGAACGACCAGGGGCGATCCAGGAGGGGGGGGGGGGCAATGGGGACAATTGCGCCCCCCTCCCCTGGTGCGTGACCGATCTTTTTTTCCGACTGCTTTAGGGGCTGATTACGTCGGCCTGTCTAGTATGTAAGAGTTTGAAAGAGAACTGAAAGACCTGAGTCGAAACAAAGCCCCGGGAGTAGACAACATTCCATTAGACCTACTGACGGCCTTGGGAGAGCCAGTCCTGACAAAACTCTACCATGAGGTGAGCAAGATGTATGAGACAGGCGGAATACCCTCAGACTTCAAGAAGAATATAATAATTCCAATACGTGAATTCTTTACAGACGAATGGAAAAACTAGTAGAAGTCGACCTCGGGGAAGATCAGTATGGATTCCGTAGAAATGTTGGAACACGTGAGGCAATACTGACCTTACGACTTATCTTAGAAGAAAAATTAAGAAAAGGCAAACCTACGTTTCTAGCAGTTGTAGACTTAGAGAAAGCTTTTGACAATGTTAACTGGAATACTCTCTTTCAAATTCTGAAGGTGGCAGGGGTAAAATACAGGGAGCGGAAGGTTATTTACAATTTGTACAGAAACCAGATGGCAGTTATAAGAGTCGAGGGGCATGAAAGGGAAGTAGTGGTTGGGAAGAGAGAGAGACAGGGTTGTAGCCTCTCCCCAATGTTATTCAATCTGTATATTCAGTAAGCAGTAAAGGAAACAAAAGAAAAATTCGGAGTAGGTATTAAATCCATGGAGAAGAAATAAAAAGTTTTAGGTTCGCCGATGACATTGTAATTCTCTCAGAGACAGCAAAGGACTTGGAAGAGCAGTTGAATGGAATGGACAGTGTCTTGAAAGGAGGATATAAGATGAACATCAATAAAGGCAAAACGAGGATAATGGAATGTAGTCGAATTAGGTCGGGTGATGCTGAGGGAATTAGATTAGGAAATGAGACACTTAAAATAGTAACGGAGTTTTGCTATTTGGGGAGCAAAATAACTGATGATGGTCGAAGCAGAGAGGATATAAAATGTAGACTGGCAATGGCAAGGAAAGCGTTCCTGAAGAAGAGAAATTTGTTAACATCGAGTATAGATTTAAGTGTCAGGAAGTCATTTCTGAAAGTATTTGTATGGAGTGTAGCTATGTATGGAAGTGAAACATGGACAATAAATAGTTTGGACAAGAAGAGAATAGAACCTTTTGACATGTGGTGCTACAGAAGAATGCTGAAGATTAGATGGGTAGATCATGTAACTAATGAGGAAGTACTGCTGAATAGGATTGGGGAGAAGAGAAGTTTGTGGCACAACTTGACCAGAAGAAGGGATCGGTTGGTAGGACATGTTCTGAGGCATCAAGGGATCACCAATTTCGTATTGGAGGGCAGCGTGGAGGGTAAAAATCGTAGAGGGAGACCAAGAGATGACTACACTAAGCAGATTCAGAAGGATGTAGGTTGCGGTAGGTACTGGGAGATGAAGAAGCTTGCACAGGATAGAGTAGCATGGAGAGCTGCATCAAACCAGCCTCGGGACTGAAGACCACAACAACAACACAACAACAATCTAGTATGTTTTATTTGAAGTCGAAGATGTAAACAATGGCACGCAGTTTCATGTAACAATTCAAAAAGAGACCTTGAAGCCTCTTTCATTTAGTGAATAAACTACTATGCTTACGAATAAAATGATAATATTCGCTGAGGCTTGAGTGATCTGTGTCCCTTTTTTAGCACTTTCCTTGCAGTGCGTATGTAAGATTTTGTTTTTAGTGGCAATTTGCAAAGAGATGGTGTTGGTAATTAAGCGATGAACACTGAAGGAACACTTGAAAATATTCTCATTAGTTGCAAATAGTGAGAACCTTACGGCCTTTGATTCTGCAATTGCACGTTTTCGATCTGGATGAACGCTTCTCCCCCATTTTGGCTTTCTTCTCACTTTTGATGCGGCATGTGAACAAACAATAATTAGCCAAATGTAATAATGTACACGAAAATAACGTCTGTGGATTCATTCACAATCCATTCTCTCATACAGTAAGAAAATAAATGTTACGGTCAGCATATTCAAACAGATGCCAACGTAATTAACAATATAAGATGATTTCCTGAACACAGTCAAAGGCCTTTTAAAACTTTTCGCAGTCGTATCGTCATTGCTGCGTATAAACACATGCGCGAATTCGATGGCAACATTCTGTCATATGAAAGCGATTGGTGAACTAATTTCGAAGATTTAAGAATAGAAACGAACATTAGCATTTTTATAGATTATTTTACATTAGCAGACAAACACGGAGTTTTCCAAGTGCACGTGTCGTATTTGAAGAATATTTTTTAGGTAATGCTATAAGTTATTTCATTAAACCCACTTAACACATAGCGATACACAATTAAACTAAAAGCATATATATATATATATATATATATATATATATATATATATATATATATATATATATATATATATAGCCACAGTGTTTAGAGTGGTTCAAAAAATTTAAAAGTGGTGATTTCGACATGACAAACGAGGATCGCGGGAAACCACCGAAAAAGTTCCAAGACAACGAACTGCAGGCCATATAGGATGAAGATGATACTCAAAGTCAACAGGATATCGCGGAATAATGGAATGTGATGCAGAAAGCCGTTTCTCTTCGGTTGAATGCTATCGGAAAAGTGCAGAAAGTGGGAAAATTGGTTCCGCATGAACTGAATGAAAGACAGCAAGCAGCTCGAAAGACCACTTGTGAAACGCTGCTCGCCAGATACAAAAGAAAGTCGTTTCTCCACCGAATAGTGACAGGTGATGAAAAATGGATCCTAAGCGTTGTAAATAATGGGTGAATCCAGACAAACCATATACATCCACTGCAAGACCAAATTGCTTTGGCAAGAAGACAATGTTCTGTATTTGGTGGGACCAGAAGGGTGTCATCTATCACGAGCTACTAAAACCTGGTGAAACCGTCAACACTGATCGCTACCAAGAGCAAATGATCGATTTAAACGGGCCAGGGAAACGATCGAGGAGTTCAGTTGGAAAATACTAGGCAATGCGGATCCAGACTTCACCCCGTCCGATTATTATCTATTTGCATCACGGGGACATGCTCTCGCTGAATAACACTTCAGTTCGTATGAAAATGTACGAAAATGTCTCGCTGACTGGTTCGCGTCAAAAGACGAACTGTTCTTTTGGCGTGGCTCTTGCGCCGACTAAACGATCGCTTCACGAAACACGTCCCTCTTCGTTGGATCTTCTCTACCTGTTCGATCAATCCATACTTCTAAGGGCTCCAGGCGTCAGCAATACTCAAGTATCGCTGTCGTTCGAACAAGCTTTTAGTAAGCCACATCTTTCGCGAATTAATTTACTTCCTTAACATTCGTGCTCTGAAACTGAGCCTGGCATCTGCTTTTCCTATCATTTGTTATATGTAGTCTTTCCACCTTAGCTCACTCTGGATGTTTACTCCTAAGCAGTTACTGTATCTACCTATATGCCTCCAACTGTAAGGTGTCAGGCAAAACCAACACCTTCCATGAAAACCCAGACATGATAAGCAAATCCAGTAATATGTCACATAGCTCCGAATAAATCGTGACATTAAATCAATCAAAGTAATACGAGTAACAAGTGAGCAAATGGAATACCACGGACTAACACAAGAATGCCTAAATGCATGTCATACCTTCCCACCGTGAGACAGACGCACTTCCGAGGGGAGAAACGAGAACAGAAGCCGAGGGTAGAACCGTGTTAAGCTAGAAGGCCCTACGATAAGGGACGGACTGGACACCCACGTCGCCAGCTAACCACTAGGGCCACACCACCCGCAAGATTTAGCGTGAGACTTTTTCGCGTCTCTGTTACGTTAGGACCTCCCCCCAGCCCATGTTAAAAGATAGAGCCTTCCGGAAGAACAGTATAGATCTTACGATAACGCTAAAAGGACCACACCAACTGCAAGTTTTAGCGTGAGACTTTTTCGCGTCTCTGTTACCTTGCAAACTTTAAAAACATTGCCCCACCACGAAAAGTATAACGTTTCTCATCGGATAGACAGAATTTTTGTAGGCGGAGCTTCAGGTTAACATTGAGACCCTGATTGGTCAGATGAAAACACAGCCAGATAGTTTTTTTTTAAACCAACTTCGGTAAATGGTAGTAAGGAGAAGTTAGGAGGTGAGTTGCTTCCGAGACAGCGAGGTGAGCGGAGCTGTGCTGCCCGCGGTCCCCTGACGAACACTGACAAGGTAATGAACGCACGCGATGCTGCATAACAGCGTATAAAGCTTCATTCCGAACTGCAGAAGTCTCATCTGTTACACCTCCTTTTTTCGTAATACTAGTGTCGATCGTCAATTAAAGCTCATGGTGTTCACATTTGCCACTTGAAGTAAAAATCTGAAACGCGATGATTTTTCTGTTATATAGTTATTGAGAAGCCACATCAGCCACTGTAATTTACGACAAGTTAGATAAGTTATTAAAGATAATTGAGGGACACTGTAGACCATTTTGATAGTTTTCTCTTTTGTGAAACTTAATTTAAACCTAGATTATAGATGTGATATGGCATAGGTCATCCTTCGATCCATTGTAGAACTTGGAAACCCAGTCAGGGAATATTCGTTCACATTTTTGTTGAACGCAGTTGGTTTTTACCATCCTGTATTAAAACACTTCCTTTAATCAATAGTGCAATTTATAAACAATGTTTTGTGAGTAAAATAAAATTTCCAATGGAAAACTTAAATGCTTTTTCGACGTTATTTTACCAGCTAAGAAAAAATAGGAAACCCTTGAACCCCTTCCACTATATTTAGTTAGTATTAAGATTCTTTTACAGGGAGTGCAGTGGAGCTGACGCTGAAATCATTAAGTATTTGGCTATATCATCGCTAGTCTCACTGAACTTTTCTTAATTCTACATGTCATGTGTGGTATGGCGTCTCCTTACCAGCAACAGATCCCAGGTTCAAACTAGTTCCCTAAAAAACACGCTCAGAGCGTCGTTGCGCGAAAGTGGTAGGGAGTCGCGATATAGAACAAACAGACACCACCATGAATGTTTAGACAACGATAGAATGAACTGTAAATTAAAACTTAAGAAATTGAAAAAAGGTTGATAATTAAGGAGATGGGACGTGCGTAAGTTGAAAGAGCCAAAAGTTGTTGAGAGCTTCAGAGGGACCACTAGACAACGGTTGACTGTGACAGGGGAAAGAGATACAGTAGAAGACGAATGGGTAGTTTTAAGAACGAAGTAATGAAGGCAACAGAGGACCAAGCAGGTAAAAAGACGAGACCTAGTAGACATCCTTGGATAACACAAGAGATATGAATTTATTTATGAAAGAGGACAATTTAAAAATGCAGCAAATGAAGAAGATGAAAGGGAATACAAACCCTTAAAAAATGGGACTGACAGGAAGTGCAAAATTGCTCAGCAAGAACTTCGAGTATAGATTTAAGTGTTAGGAAGTCTAATCTGGAGATGTATGGAGTATAGCCATCTGTGGGTTTGAAATATAGACGATAAACAATTTAGATAAAAAGAGATCAGAAGCTTTCGAAATGTGGTACTACATAAAAATGCTGAAGATTGGATGGGTAGATCACATAACTAATGAGGAAACACTGAACAGAACGGGGAGACAGGAAATTTGTGGAACAACTTGACCAAAAGAAGCGATAAGTTGATAGGCCACATTCTCAGACATCAAGGGATCACCTATTTGGTTTTGGAGGGAAGTGTGGAGGGTAAAAACCATAGAGGGAGAGTAATGTAAGCAGATTCAAAAAGATGTAGGTCGCAGTAGTTATTCAGGAATGAAGAGGCTTGCACTGGATAGAGTATCGTGGAGAGCTGCTTCAAACCACAATAACAACGGAAACGTACTGTAGTGGATTTATTTTTTCGCCTGTTATGCGCAGTATGTTACACTTCTTTACGTTCACGGTCAATAGCCAGTCCCTGCACAAATACTCAAGCCACTACCCTCCGCCACTGCCTTCTGGCGTTGCTGAATTCTTATAGACAATCGCATCATCTGTGAAGGCTCTCATGGAGTATCTAACGTGATCCACTAGACTTGGATCATGGCGTAATGGCAAACCGTCTGACATGTAAACCAGTCTACAAAATGCTGTCATCACTTGGAATATGTCTGAAGGCTCTATAATCGCATTAGGGAAAATACACCCCTAGTATTTCCGAACTTAACATAGGATGTGTCCTTTGCTAACGACATCAGGGAATCATTCTTGATAGCCACATTCCTCCGCAGTCTTAGTGACAAAAAACAGCTGTTATGTTACAGTTCCACACGTCGCACCTAACTACACAGAAAAACAAGCCAGTTAAGAATCTGAAGCAGATAATGAATTGCCTGCACCCGCTTATATAAAAAAAGGCAAAGTCGATTTCAATTGTAGGAAATATTATATTAAACGTTTCGTTGAATGCAAAACCAATTCTTATTGATTAGATCCAATAGCTTGCAAAAGTGAAACGATAACTTGCAAATATTATGTTAGTCGTTCATAATACATGAAATTGACCTCTAGCCTGAAGACCTGAAACCTTACTGTTATATGCTTCGATTGGGAAAATCTCGTCATTTCTTCAAGACAGTGTACCGCCGCACAAAATCACTTGGGTAACATGAAAACTGTGGTATTTGAAGTACGAACTGATGAAACGTTCACTCTGTTCACCTTTCGATTTCCACGCGCTCCCACATTTGAACAAATTTGTACGTAGACTATCTTTTAAGTTCAACAAAACTGTTATGGGAGTCATTTATGGGTATTTGTATGCAACCTGTAACAGCATTTCAGGATACGAAAATTGTTGAGCAAAATGTGCCGTGGTCACTTAACTAAGAGAGTGATGGTTCTTAATAGCGACAACGTGCTTTTTCAGTTGGAAGGACGAGAAATCTGAGCATAAAAAAGAGAGAAGCCAAAATAAATGATGTTGATATCTAAAAACAGTGCAGCCACGTGCTTTTAGCTGGTGGGATTTATCTGCAAAACTTAACTGCTACCGATGTGGTGTTAGATGGAAACTGCAAACTTGGCGCTTTTCGGTCTTATGGGCTGAACTGACAACTAAATGTCACTGTAAGGATTTTTTTCGTTGTTTTCGTTCCAAAAGAAACGGGGCAGAGGAATAGGCGAACGAAGTCAGAACCGAGAGCGGAACGACAGGTTACATTACGTAACGATTACACGACCAAGGCAACATTCCAAGAGAAAAATATTCTCATAGCGAGATAAGAATAGCTTCTCTGTATTCGAGAGAGAACAGCCTGCGACTACTGCCAGGGTAGGCAAAGAGGTTATTTACGGTCTGTCGCTTAGAATATTTGGAGATACAAAAGTATGGATACTACCATTAGATACAGTGAATCATGTTTTGAGCCAGCATATCCTTGATTGTCATTTGAGAGTGCTTCAAATTGATCTAGGAGCGATGAGGAGAAACGTTAAATTATAATTGCGATATTCCGAGTCGAAGTTTGTGAAAAGTGTGGCATTGTTTGACTAAACCATAGCCGACAAATTAATAACATCAGTCACAGCCTTCAGTTATCTGGAGATATACATTCAGACCGACACAGCTGGCAAGACCGCATAAATAAAATTTTGAGAAAAGTCCATAATGAACGACATAACATTGGGAGCTCCTACAGAAGTGAGATTCACTCACGTTGGAGGACGCTTACTAAGCTCACGATACTTGAGTCTGCTTCCTCTGATTGATCCTTCGAGTAACATAAGAGATTTGTTTACTCAGCGCAAGAGCGCAAATTACCCGGATTATATTCATTCAGTATTAGAAACGGAGAACACTTAGCGACTTGCAACAAACTTTACACATAATGTCGAACGCTTACAAAAACTTTTTCTCGTTAACACCCCCGCCTCATTCCCACAAAATGATAATAGGAAAGAAGTTTGTCGCTTCCTAGCCTTGCTGTTCGTGCAGTACAACTGCTGCGCCAGATTTATCATTTTATTCAACCAGCTCTATTCGCAACAGAATCTGCAGACAGTATACAAATATATCACTATCTTTAGCTACAAAATTCTCTCAATGTATGGGACATAGTTCCAGAGATATAACGATTTATATGTGGGTGCTCATTTCCTTAAGAATCGGGATTAGGGGTTTAGTGGTTTGTATTAAAACGAGTATGCCGCGAATTGTTCCTCGGTAGAGAAAACCAACAGCAATGGAGCAAGGTAACTATCTACCATCTAACAATCGTCGAGGAAGACGTCCTGCGAGTCCACCGCTCACAAGTTCATGGGACTATGGCCTTCTTCGTTTGGTACAGGCAGAGATACTTTATGTTGCTTCCTTTGTTAGTGGTGTCAGCCATAAACACTTGTATTAATGTGTATATTATGTAAGTGGCAATAAATGCAACGTAACCTAGGTTGATTTTAAAAATGACACTCTACGAATAAAATGAATGATATCATAAAGTTAATAAATAAATATGTTTTCTTCTCCATGGTCAACTCTCACGTGTAGGAAACTAGGAAGTCGCCTGTTGTTGTTGTTGTCTTCAGTCCTGAGACTGGTTTGATGCAGCTCTCCATGCTACTCTATCCTGTGCAAGCTGCTTCATCTCCCAGTACCTACTGCAACCCACATCCTTCTGAATCTGCTTAGTGTACTCATCTCTCGGTCTCCCTCTACGATTTTTACCCTCCACGCTGCCCTCCAATGCTAAATTTGTGATCCCTTGATGCCTCAAAACATGTCCTACCAACCGATCCCTTCTTCTAGTCAAGTTGTGCCACAAACTTCTCTTCTTCCCAATCCTATTCAATACCTCCTCATTAGTTACGTGATCTATCCACCTTATCTTCAGTATTCTTCTGTAGCACAACATTTCGAAAGCTTCTATTCTCTTCTTGTCCAAACTAGTAATCGTCCATGTTTCACTTCCATACATGGCTACACTCCAAACAAATACTTTCAGAAACGACTTCCTGATACATAAATCTATATTCGATGGTAACAAATTTCTCTTCTTCAGAAACGCTTTCCTTGCCATTGCCAGTCTACATTTTATATCCTCCCTACTTCGACCATCATCAGTTATTTTACTTCCTAAATAGCAAAACTCCTTTACTACTTTAAGTGTCTCATTTCCTAATCTAATTCCCTCAGCATCACCCGATTTAATTTGACTACATTCCATTATCCTCGTTTTGCTTTTGTTAATGTTCATCTTATATCCTCCTTTCAAGACACTGTCCATTCCGTTCAACTGCTCTTCCAAGTCCTTTGCCGTCTCTGACAGAATTACAATGTCATCGGCGATCCTCAAAGTTTTTACTTCGTCTCCATGAATTTTAATACCTACTCCAAATTTTTCTTTTGTTTCCTTTACTGCTTGCTCAATATACAGATTGAATAACATCGGGGAGAGGCTACAACCCTGTCTCACTCCTTTCCCAACCACTGCTTCCCTTTCATGCCCCTCGACTCTTATTACTGCCATCTAGTTTCTGTACAAATTATAAATAGCCTTTCGCTCCCTGTATTTTACCCCTGCCACCTTTAGAATTTGAAAAAGAGTATTCCAGTCAACATTGTCAAAAGCTTTCTCTAAGTCTACAAATGCTAGAAACGTAGGTTTGCCTTTTCTTAATCTTTCTTCTAAGATAAGTCGTAAGGTCAGTATTGCCTCACGTGTTCCAACATTTCTATGGAATCCAAACTGATCTTCCCCGAGGTCGGCTTCTACTAGTTTTTCCATTCGTCTGTAAAGAATTCGCGTTAGTATTTTGCAGCTGTGACTTATTAAACTGATAGTTCGGTAATTTTCACATCTGTCAACACCTGCTTTCTTTGGGATTGGAATTATTATATTCTTCTTGAAGTCTGAGGGTATTTCGCCTGTCTCATACATCTTGCTCACCAGCTGGTAGAGTTTTGTCATGACTGGCTCTCCCAAGGCCGTCAGTAGTTCTAATGGAATGTTGTCTACTCCGGGGGCCTTGTTTCGACTCAGGTCTTTCAGTGCTCTGTCAAACTCTTCACGCAGTATCGTATCTCCCATTTCGTCTTCATCTACATCCTCTTCTGTTTCCATAATATTGTCCTCAAGTACATCGCCCTTGTATAGACCTTCTATATACTCCTTCCACCTTTCTGCCTTCCCTTCTTTGCTTAGAACTGGGCTGCCATCTGAGCTCTTGATATTCGCCTAGGTTGCCTAAAATTGGGGGGGTAGGGGGGGAGGAGTAAATTTAAAAAAGCTGTGACCTCTGTCTTTTTGTGTTGTTAAAATTTTTTGCTCCTGAGAATAATAATTTGAAGGTATTACTCTTGGCGGCAAGGCGCCCATACGATAGTTCGTAGAGGAGGGTGGGGGGTGGGGGGTTAGACCTGGTGGTACGGAGTATTTTAATATTCGAGAAGACAAATGCCGACTGTAAGTAGCTATAAAAAGTTCCAGTTAAAAACATACGTAAAACCGACATTTAAATCATTCACGTGAAAGATAAACACCTGACTACATTTTTCTTTCTCCCCACTCCGGCGCCACAAGCACTCGCCAGACCGTCTCGAGGTCAGGACGATAGACTGCTAACCGGAGGGACTCGGGCTCAATTTCCAGCCGCATCGGAGTATTGACCTTGCGTTCATATCGTCGTAACTGACAAGAAAATCGTCTCCAATGCGCTGTCGTATCGTCTTTCCATTACTGAGAAAGCGGGTCTAGTGAAGCAGGGGATACAACCCGTCGGCTTTGACCAATGACGTCATACATTAGTCACAGATACTAATGTCTTCACTTCGAGGCATAGATAATAAAACTGTTCTGTGTTCCTGATAAGCGCTGTCATTGTACATTAAAATAATTATTCGTAATGACATTGAAGTAATTTGGAGTATTAGTTTGTTATTGTAGAACAATTCTCACTGTCTTAGTTTCGTTTATTGGAATGGATTTGTCTGTTTGTGGGTACGTAATTTTCGTTACTGTCTGTCTAGGCGAGCTTCGGTTATTCCTCGATATTTCCGTGTGGTAAGTTCACTTTTCCATTTACTTCCTTCACGGTATTTCACTATTTTGTTATTTCACTGCTTTATTTCACCAATATGTGTATTTTCGTGTTGTGAAGTACGTAATAGAAATTTCTCAGCTGTCGATCTTCTTTCGTTTCCCAGCACTAATATCAGTACGACATTTTCAAATGTGTACTTGCTATATAACAGGCGAAACCCCCGATACAACTAAAATTTGATCCCGTCCTTCACTTCGCCTTTACACTGACGACACAACTAAAATTTGTATCCCGTCCTTCACTTCTCCTTTACACTGACGCTATATATGTCAATTGGCGAGCAAGATACAAATGTTGCGTGCAGCTATATACTGTAGCTCAAGTAACGAATGGGATACTATTAGCGTCCAAGGCAACAAGAAAACTGTACCCCATAGTGAAGTACAGGATACAAATTGTACATGTGTCGTCTTCTTGTCTCCGTGTAGTTCAACTGCGGTACAAGTTGCAAATGTAACGTACGTCTATTTCCACCTTTTCGTTACCAGTGTACATATATAGAGGTCAACAGAAGTCTGGTATACATATATTACATACGTAGGTCCTTCTGTCATTAGTAGTACTGATATGTACGTAAGAAAAGACTGTTACTAATAGCGGAGATGAAATAAAAAACACATCTACTATTTGTATCCCGTGTTCCATTTAGGGCTTACTGAAGCGGAGGATATATCGTTCAAGTGAAGAACAGGACAGTAATGCTAGTGAAAACGAAGAAATCGACTTACGACAAACTCGCATTCAGTACTGTACTTAAGCAACACACTTCGAATGAGCTTTTAATTTGTATCCGGTGTTTCATTTACGCTTTAGTGAAGCAGGGGATACATAGTTCAAGTGAACAACAAGACAGCAATGCTAGTTGAAACTAAGAAATCGACGTGCGCTAAACTTGTATCCCGTACCGTACTGCACTTAAGAAATACAGTTCGAAAGAGTTTCGAGATACAACTGACATTCATGTAACGTGATGTATTCTTTGCCAGTAATATATTTCTTTCCATTGTATTTTGAGGAGAAATACTAAGATACAAATATACGATATCGTTAACGGGAAAATACTACTGGCCTTTATATATGTGAAGTACAGTTTTTCACTCTTGCATTCCTTTGTTTCAGAACATTCTTCTCAGCTCTTTCATCTTTGTAATACATGCTCTCTGACCAATACTGACGTCATTGGTCAAAGCCGACGGGTTGTATCCCCTGCTAAAGCTGAGTGGGTACGACCCGGAAGCTAATAAATTAAAACAAGAAAAACACTGGCCACATGCGGTCCTGGTCGAGAGTGACGGACGCGCGTCAGCAGTCTCCTAGCAACGGCAGCCCGTACTCAGGAGCCCGCCATAGTCGAAGAAGAGAGAAACTGAGTGGTAGTCCAATAGGAGGAAAGATAAATGTTCTATTACTTCTCCTTGGTGCGTGTAAGATTTAAAATGTGACTTTGTTGTTGAGACTAAATCATATTTTCCACAGTAAATAAAAAAATGAATTTCAGAGAATCTCAAACAAATACGTATTTTTAACTACTGTAGTTTATGGTCTAGCGGAGCAGGGGATTCAACCCGTCGGCTTTGACCAGTGACGTCATACATTAGTCACAGATAATAATGTCTTCGCTTTCAGCCATGTTGTTGTTGTTGTCTTCAGTCCTGAGACTGGTTTGATGCAGCTCTCCATGCTACTCTATCCTGTGCAAGCTGCTTCATCTCCCAGTACCTACTGCAACCCACATCCTTCTGAATCTGCTTAGTGTACTCATCTCTCGGTCTTCCTCTACGATTTTTACCCTCCACGCTGCCCTCCAATGCTACATTTGTGATCCCTTGATGCCTCAAAACATGTCCTACCAACCGATCCCTTCTTCTAGTCAAGTTGTGCCACAAACTTCTCTTCTCTCCAATCCTATTCAATACCTCCTCATTAGTTATGTGATCTACCCATTTAATCTTCAGCATTCTTCTGTAGCACCACATTTCAAAAGCTTCTATTCTCTTCTTGTCCAAACTAGTTATCGTCCATGTTTCACTTCCATACATGGCTACACTCCAAACAAATACTTTCAGAAACGACTTCCTGATTCATAAATCTCTATTCGATGTTAACAAATTTCTCTTCTTCAGAAACGCTTTCCTTGCCATTGCCAGTCTACATTTTATATCCTCCCTACTTCGACCATCATCAGTTATTTTACTTCCTAAATAGCAAAATTCCTTCACTACTTTAAGTGTCTCATTTCCTAATCTAATTCCCTCAGCATCCCCCGATTTAATTTGACTACATTCCATTATCCTAGTTTTGCTTTTGTTGATGTTCATCTTATATCCTCTTTTCAAGACACTGTCCATTCCGTTCAACTGCTCTTCCAAATCCTTTGCCGTCTCTGACAGAATTACAATGTCATCGGCGAAACTCAAAGTTTTTACTTCTTCTCCACGAATTTTAATACCTCCTCCAAATTTTTCTTTTGTTTCCTTTACAGCTTGCTCAATATACAGATTGAATAACATCGGGGAGAGGCTACAACCCTGTCTCACTCCTTTCCCAACCACTGCTTCCCTTTCATGCCCCTCGACTTTAATAACTGCCATCTGGTTTCTGTACAAATTGTAAATAGCCTTTCGCTCCCTGTATTTTACCCCTGCCACCTTTAGAATTTGAAAGAGAGTATTCCAGTCAACATTGTCAAAAGCTTTCTCTAAGTCTACAAATGCTAGAAACGTAGGTTTGCCTTTTCTTAATCTTTCTTCTAAGATAAGTCGTAAGGTCAGTATTGCCTCACGTATTCCAACATTTCTATGGAATCCAAACTGATCCTCCCCGAGGTCTGCATCTACCAGTTTTTCCATTCGTCTGTAAAGAATTCGCGTTAGTATTTTGCAGATGTGGCTTATTAAACTGATAGTTCGGTAATTTTCACATCTATCAACACCTGCTTTCTTTGGGATTGGAATTATTATATTCTTCTTGAAGTCTGAGGGTATTTCGCCTGTCTCATACATCTTGCTCACCATATGGTAGAGTTTTGTCAGTACTGGCTCTCCCAAGGCCGTCAGAAGTTCTAATGGAATGTTGTCTACTCCCGGGGCCTTGTTTCGACTTTCAGTGCTCTGTCAAACTCTTCACGCAGTATCATATCTCCCATTTCATCTTCATCTACATCCTCTTCCATTTCCATAATATTGTCTTCAAGTACATCGCCCTTGTATAGACCCTCTATATACTCCTTCCACCTTTCTGCCTTCCCTTCTTTGCTTAGAACTGGGCTGCCATCTGAGCTCTTGATATTCATACACATGGTTCTCTTCTCTCCAAAGGTCTCTTTAATTTTCCTGTAGGCAGTATCTATCTTACCCCTAGTGAGATAAGCTTCAACATCCTTACATTTGTCCTCTAGCCATCCCTGTTTAGCCATTTTGCACTTCCTGTTGATCTCATTTTTGAGACGTTTGTATTCCTTTTTGCCTGCTTCATTTACTGCATTTTTATATTTTCTCCTTTCATCAATTAAATTCAATATTTCTTCTGTTACCCAAGGATTTCTAGCAGCCCTCGTCTTTGTACCTAGTTGATCCTCTGCTGCCTTCACTACTTCATCCCTCAGAGCTACCCATTCTTCTTCTACTGTATTTCTTTCCCCTATTCCTGTCAATTGTTCCCTTATGCTCTCCCTGAAACTCTGTACAACCTCTGGTTCTTTCAGTTTGTCCAGGTCCCATCTCCTTAAATTGCCACCTTTTGCAGTTTCTTGAGTTTTAATCTACAGGCCATAACCAATAGATTGTGGTCAGAGTCCACATCTGCCCCTGGAAATGTCTTACAACTTAAAACCTGGTTCCTAAATCTCTGTCTTACCATTATATAATCTATCTGATACCTTTTAGTATCTCCAGGGTTCTTCCACGTATACAACCTTCTTTCATGATTCTTAAACCAAGTGTTAGCTATGATTAAGTTGTGCTCTGTGCAAAATTCTACTAGGCGGCTTCCTCTTTCATTTCTTAGCCCCAATCCATACTCACCTACTATGTTTCCTTCTCTCCCTTTTCCTACACTCGATTTCCAGTCACCCATGATTATTAAATTTTCGTCACCCTTCACTATCTGAATAATTTCTTTTATTTCATCGTACATTTCTTCAATTTCTTCATCATCTGCAGAGCTAGTTGGCATATAAACTTGTACTACTGTAGTAGGTGTGGGCTTCGTATCTATCTTGGCCACAACAATGCGTTCACTATGCTGTTTGTAGTAGCTTACCCGCATTCCTATTTTCCTGTTCATTATTAAACCTACTCCTGCATTACACCTATTTGATCTTGTGTTTATAACCCTGCAGTCACCTGACCAGAAGTCCTGTTCCTCCTGCCACCGAACTTCACTAATTCCCACTATATCTAACTTCAACCTATCCGTTTCCGTTTTTAAATTTTCTAACCTACCTGCCCGATTAAGGGATCTGACATTCCACGCTCCGATCCGTAGAACGCCAGTTTTCTTTCTCCTGATAATGACATCCTCCTGAGTAGTCCCCGCCCGGAGATCCGAATGGGGGACTATTTTACCTCCGGAATATTTTACCCAAGAGGATGCCATCATCATTTAATCATACAGTAAAGCTGCATGTCCTCTGGAAAAATTACGGCTGTAGTTTCCCCTTGCTTTCAGCCGTTCGCAGTACCAGCACACCAAGGCCGTTTTGGTTAATGTTGCAAGGCCAGATCAGTCAATCATCCAGACTGTTGCCCCTGCAACTACTGAAAAGGCTGCTGCCCCTCTTCAGGAACCACACGTTTGTCTGGCCTCTCAACAGATACCCCTCCGTTGTGGTTGCACCTACGGTACGGCCATCTGTATCGCTGAGGCACGCAAGTCTCCCCACCAACGGCAAGGTCCATCAGCCATAGATAAAAAAAAAAACAGTTCTGTGCTCCGGATAAGCGCTATCATTGTACATTAAAATAACTGAACGTGATTTTAAAAGAGATCACTACATATTGCTAAAATATTCTTCGTGTGTATTTATTTAAATAATTGGTTGTTTGCAATTCATTCGGTACTTAATCTCTTTCCTAGTGATATTGAGGTAATTTGGACTATTAGTTTCTTATTTTAGGACAATTTTTAGTATCTCATTTTCGTTTGTAGGTACGGATTTATCTGTTCCGGTGAACCTGGATGATTTGAGAGAGGCTATGTTGGCCACGATTTGTATTTTTTACAAATGTGTGGTCTCGTTGCCGAGTATGTTTGATGTCGTGAGTGCGGCGATCATATGCGCCTCACAAGTGTATCTCGTCGCCGTACTCACGACTTATTCGTACGGCGCTGCAGCAGAAATCGTTTGTGGCACTCCTTTAGACAAGGGACGTGATTCGAAAAATCGAAGCTCGCCTTGAGAAACATTATGAAAATCACGTAGTGTTGGTGTTTGAGATATCCTGCGTGGTTGAGTGTCCATGAATGTCGTGGGAGTAAGCGTACAGTTGTGGATCAGTACTCTTTTTGTTGGGAAGTTTGTGGGGCATACATGAAACGTAGGGAGCCGTTGGGGGCGCCGGGTGTTATGGTCGAAATTTACGAGTCGCATTTAGGCAAAAGGAAGTTTAACAGGGGGGAACCACCGGTGGGATTATGGGTTTTGGGCGCCGTAGTTTCAGGTCAAGAGTGTGACGTCGTAATGTTTAAAGTAGTACCCAATCGAAGGAAGGAAGTTTTGGTCAGCTTGATTGAAGATCACGTTGCGGAGTGTTGCATTGTAATTTCAGACGGTTTTTCTTCATATAGGGACTTAGGGATAATTGGTTATCAGCATCTGGTAGTTAATCACAACATGGGTTCAAATGGCTCTGAGCACTATGGGACTCAACTGCTGAGGTCATAAGTCCCCTAGAACTTAGAACTACTTAAACCTGACTAACCTAAGGACATCACACACATCCATGCCCGAGGCAGGATTCGAACCTGCGACCGTAGCAGTCGCGCGGCTCCGGACTGCGCGCCTAGAACCGCGAGACCACCGCGGCCGGCAATCACAACATTGAGTTCAGATCATTATCCACAGGGGCTTGCACAAATAGCATAGGGTTACTGGTCAAGTGTGAAATCTCTTGTAGGGAAGGGGAAACGCCGGATTTCCACACTTCAAAGTTACTTAGACGAATATTCATGGACGCGTAGTATTCCCCAAACATATTAAATGTTTTTTTAAACGTGTTGGGCAGATGTACCGTCAGAAATATGTTAGCTAATTTCACATTAGGATGGGTGGTGGGGGGTGTATGTGTGTGTTTGTGTGTGTTTTCGTAATGTTTTGTTTGTTGTGTATGTGGGTATATGACTTTTGTTTATGTCTTTCTAGGCGAGCTTCGGTTCTTTTAAGAAGTTTCCGTGTGGTAAGTCCAGTTTTCCATTTTCTTCTTTTACAGCATTTTGCTATTTGACGTGTTTCATTGTTGTATTACACCATTACGTATGTTTTCGTGTACTCCAGTACTTAATAGAAATTTCGGAGATGTCGTTCTTCTTTCGTTTCCCATCACTAGTATCAGTACGATTTTTTTCGAATCTGTGCTAGCAATGTTAAAGGCGAATCGCCGGACACAACTAAAATTTGTATCCCGTCCTTCAGTTGACCTTTACACTGACCCTACCAATACGAAAAGAACGACGTATGTAACATTGATGAGATTTACCTATATATGTCAACTGGAGACCAGCTCAACCAAAGAATGGGATACCATTGCCTCTGCTGTGATCAAAACTATAACTTTGAATCGATAGTATTAGCATCGAAGACGAAAAAAAACTGTACCTCATAGTGAAGCACGGGATACAAATTGTGTATGTGTCGTCTTATTGCCTCTTCGCGCAGTTCAACTGAGGTACAGGTTGCAAATGTAACGTAGGCCCTCCGTCCATTTCCATGGTTTCGTTAGCAGTGTCAACGGAAGTATGGGATACAAATATTATGTACGTAGCTCCTTCTGCCATCGGCAGTACTACTATAGTCCATTCTACGTAAGAATGGACTATTAGTGGTAGCGGAGGTGAAAGAAACAACACATGTAAAATTTGTATCCCGTTCTTCAGTTGACCTATATAGTTCAACTGAACAACAAGATATTAATGATAACGAAAACGAAGAAATCGACGTACGCTAAGCTTGTATCCCGTACTGCAGTTAACTAATACAGTTCGAATGAGGTTCGAGATACAACCCATATATATGCGACGTGAGGTATTCTATGCTGCCAATATTTCTATCCATTTTTCCCCCCTTCATTTTCCACAGAAATAATACGATACAAACACGCGATATCCTTTACGTGAAAATACTGCTTGCCTTGATATATGTCAACCATATTTTTTGTCTCTCGTATTCCTTTGTTTCTGAACACTCTTCTCAGCTGTTACATCTGTGTAATAAATGATCTCTGGTAAATTCTGACGTCACTGGTCAAAGCCGACGGGTGTATCCCGTGCTTCACTAGACCCGCAGTTTATCAGATATTAATTGTAGACACGAATGCAGGTAGCCGTGACACTACAAAGAAAGCAGCAATCTCTGAGAAGTTTGCACATACCTCTCGCATCAGAATTGCGTGGGAATCTGTGGCCTTCTTACTTCTGAAAAAAATCGACAATCACAAATCAACAGATAGACATGAATGCAGGTAGCCGTGACTCTACAAAGAAAGCAGCAATCTCTGAGAAGTTTGCACATACCTCTCGCATTAGAATTGCGTGGGAATGTGTGGCCTTCTTACTTCTGAAAAAAAAACGACAATCACAAATCAACAGATTGTCCTGTCGTGCAAAGATGCAGTCCCTAACAGTATGTTGCACAGAGGTGACAAAAGTCATGGGATACCTCTTTATTTCGCCTCTGATTTCCTTTTGCCCGGCGTAATGCAGCACCACCACATGGGATGGACTTAGCGAGTCGTTGGAAGTCCCCTGCAGAAGTATTGAGTCATGCTAACTCTATCTTCTTTTTCTTCGTTCTTCTTTCGCTACTGCCTTGATCCCGCATTGTGCGCAGGGTCGGCAGGGTTAAGGACGGATTTGGCATGGTTAATTTTAAGGGGTGGCCGGATGTCCTTCCTGCCGCACTCCATACCCCCCGTGACGGAAGTAGTGTACCCCATCTGTCTGCGTCTAGTGTAAATCGTGAAATAGTGTGAATGTGTTGCAAATGTCTGCGAGTCGGGTAACTGAGGCGGGGCGTGAGGACCAGCTCGGTATTCACCTAGTAGGATGTGGAAAACCGCCTAAAAAACACATCCAGGCTGCCCAGCACACCGGCCGTCGTCGTTAATCCACCGGGCGGATTCGATCCGGGACCGGCGCTTCTACCCGAATCCAGGAAGCAGCGCGTTAGCTCTCTCGGCTACCCTGGCGGGTTTCGTGCTGCAACTGTAGCAGTCTATAATTACACAAGTGTTGCCGCTGTTGAATTTTGTACACGAACTGAAGTCTCGATTATGTCCTATTAATGTCCGATGGGATTCATGTCGGGCGATCTGCGTGGCCATATCATTTGTTCATATTGTCCAGAATGTTCTTCAAACTGGATGCGAGCAATTGTGGCCCAGCGACAATTCCATGGCTGTTTGGGAACATAAAGTCCATGAATGGCTGCAAACGGTCTCCAGGTAACCGAACATAACCATTTCCAATCAGTTGACCAGAGGACCCAGTCAATTCCCTGAAAACATAGCCAACACCATTATGGAGCCACCACCAACTTGTACACTGCCTTATTGATAACTTGGGTCATTGGCTTCGTGGGGTCTCCGCCACACTCAAACCCTACCTTCAAATCTTACCAACTGGAATAGGGATTCACCTGACCGGGGCATGGTTCTAGAATCGTGTGGGATCCAACAAATATGGTCACGAACCCCTGGAGAGTCGTTGCAGACAAGCCAAGGCACTCGTGTCAGTCGACAGCTGCCGTAGCCTATTAACGCCACATTTCGCCGCACTGCCCTAACGGATACTTTCGTCGTCCGTCTCACATTGATTTCTGCGGATATTTTGCGCAGTGTTGCTTGTCTGTTAGCACTGACAACTCTATGCAAACATCGATTCTCTCGGTCGTTAAGAGAAGGCCGTCGTTCATTGCATTGTCCGTGTTGAGAGGTAACGCCAGAAATTTGGTATCCTCGGCATACTCTTGACACAGTGGATCTTGGAATATCGATTTCCCTGACTATTTCCGAAATGGAATGTCCCATGCGTCTAGCTCTAACTACAATTCCGCATTAAAAGTCTATTAATCCACTTCATGCGGCCATGATCACGTCGGAAACCTTTTGACATGATTCGCCGGAATACAAATCACAGCTCCTCCAGTGCACTGCTCTGTTACACATTTCGTACGCGACGAATTGGCCGATTTCTCTTGCGAACGTAGCAGAACTAGCACTCCTAGAAGAAAGGATATTGCGGGAACATGGTCTGGGGGATGTTTCCAGAATGAGATTTTCACTCTGCAGCGGAGTGTGCGCTGATAAGAAACTTCCGGGCAGATTAAAACTGTATGCCGGACGGAGACTCGACGGGACCTTTGCCTTTCGCGGGCGCACAGTTTTAATCTGTCAGGAAAGTTTCACATGCACTATCTGATCACAATTATCGGATCACCTTGAAAGGGGACTGCCCTATTTGTGACGACGATTTTCAGGTAATTTTCGCCACCAGTGTGAATGGGGTTGTGAATCTGATAAATGAACTAAACTCTGTAGTATCGATATAATCATATTCTTCGTAAGTCTTTTTTTGAGACTGAGACCACAGATGTTGGTCAGAGAGGTTACTTAAATTTGAAGAGAGTAGCAGCGCGTATTGTGTGTGGTCAGATTGCGCTGTACTTGGATTGAAAACGTTGGAGGCAGGCCTGCCATGCAGTGGAGGCAGCAGAACAATGAATTCGTAGTAATATGTTCTGAGGAAAAATTTTCCGGAAATGAGACAATATGGATTCAAGAAAGCCCGAAGGGGTATTTTTAAGGTAATCCAGTTTTTATTTTATATATTTTTGTAACTGTTTAGTTTCTTATTGTTAGAACATTGCGTACGGCTGATGTTTGCAGTATAAATTTTATACTGCAACATATGGTATTGTCTTATAGTTGAAACTAGTGTCAAGGAAACCACTTGTATACAAGAAAGTCATTTAGAAAAATTTTACTAATCTGTCTAGGTGTGAGAACTTTATGAAGAGGGTGTATTGTTGTCATGACCTAATAAAGGATAGCTAAACGTGGGAGTCTCTGTTCTCTTTTACCAATCGTTAAGATTCGTTCCCAGTGTTCATTTACTTTCATGACTGTCTTTGCATCCTCGCATTTCACATCGCGAGTTGTGTACTGAGAAGCAATTTTATGAAAAGTGGTAATATACCGTCGTCCATTGCACATCGCAAGTACGGGAATTAAAATTTGATTTTTGACAGTTTCAATATATTCCTAACAGTGAGAGGTTGCAGAGCAGACGAGCATTCCGTGCGCACAGCTATGCTAATAGATTTAATTGCCATCAAAGTTCATGTTCATTGCAACATACAGTGATTATCAGACTGTTATCTGTGAAAAAAATATCAATTCAGAGGCTTAATACCAGTAGAAGAGCTCAATAAAGTGGTGTCTTGCGAATTTTCAAGCAGTTTTATCAGAGACTCAGAAGCGTTAATTTTTATCTTCATTTGCTGTGTAATTACAATAACGGTTCTGGTACAGTGATTACTTACAAGACTAAGATAAAGACTAGCTATATCCAGGGCCAATATTGTAATCTGAGTCATTTGCTTTGCTGTCAGGCAGCATATGTAAATTTCATTGAATACGGATTTCTCCCTCGCAGGCGAAAAACTGTTTTAACACGTATTTTACACATTTCTCAGATACCATACTTACAATTACGGGTTTGTAGGTATCATACGAAATAAATGATCTAGCTGAAACATCTGTCTGTGCTACAACTGGTCACCTTCTATCCACCCGTCATGCGTGGGCGGGGTCTAATTTTTATATTCAAATGGGAATGCCCCATTTTTAATGCATACTCAGATTTTATGGCAAAAAATTCGCACGGTTTACCAAACTAATGTTCTCCATCCTTGGTAAATAGCGCTGCAATCGACAAATATCAAGTATGCTTGTTTTTTCAGCTAAGAACCGACGAATTTGATTCTACATTTCATTTACGATGTAAATGTAAACCTTTATGTTCGAACCATTGACAGATATTTATGTACGAAATATACTTCAGTGTTGCAAATTTTATTGTGCAGTACAGTATGATTAGCCGTTTCAGTGTCTGGTTAGAAACAACGTTAAGCGTGATCCAGGAACAACGATGTGGATGTAATAGTCCCCTTGCATTGCACCATCGAGGTACTTGATTTCGGTGAGTTCACTTGTCTCTTACCATTAGGGTCCTTGATTTCGGTGAATATCCGGGGCAGGTGTGCCAGTCACTATCACTTCATTGACATTTCACGTTATCTCGAGGGTGATTTGAAAAGTTCTCGGAACGGAATAAAAAAATGTAATTAAATCACAGATTTTTATTTTTCAATTCAATCTCCTTGTAGATTAACGCACTCGGTCCAACGATGTTCCAGTGCTTTGATCCCATCTCGCAAATGAGTTTCTTCCACGCCTGCAAAATAATTGTCAACTCCAGCTATCAATTCTTCGTTTCCACTTGAGACAAAACTACATCCACATCCACACTCCGCAAGCCACCTGACGGTGTGTGGCGGAGGGTACCTAGAGTACCTCTATCGGTTCTCCCTTCTATTCCAGTCTCGTATTGTTCGTGGAAAGAAGGATTGTCGGTATGCCTCCGTGTGGGCTCTAATCTCTCTGACTTTATCCTCATGGTCTCTTCGAGAGATATCCTTAGTAGGGAGCAATATACTGCTCGACTTCTCGGTGAAGGTATGTTATCGAAACTTCAACAGAAGCCCGTACCGAGCTACTGAGCGTCTCTTCTGCAGTCTTCCACCGGAGTTTATCTATCATCTCCGTAACGCTTTCGCGATTACTAAATGATCATGTAAGGAAGCGCGCTGCTCACCGTTTGATCTTCTCTATCTCTTCTATCAACCCTATCTGGTACGGATCCCACACCAGTGAGCAGTATTCAAGCAGTGGGCGAACAAGCGTACTGTAACCTATTTCCTTTGTTTTCGGATTGCATTTCCTTAGGATTTTCCAATGAATCTCAGTTTGGCATCTGCTTTACCGACGATCAACTTTATATGATCATTCCATTTTAAATCACACCTAATGCGTACTCCCAGATAATTTATGGAATTAACTGCTTCCAGTTGCTGACCTGCTATATTATAGCTAAATAATAAGGGATCTTCCTTTCTATGTGTTCGCAGCACATTACACTTGTCCACATTGAGATTCAATTGCCATTCCCTGCACCATGCGTCAATACGCTGCAGATCCTCCTGCATTTCAGTACAATTTTCCATTGTTACAACCTCTCGATATACCACAGCATCATCCGCAAAAAACCTCAGTGAACTTCCGATGTCATCCACAAGGTCATTATGCATATTGTGAAAAGCAACGGTCCTACGACACTCTCCTACGGCACACCTGAAATCACTCTTACTTCGGAAGACTTCATTCCATTGACAATGACATGCTGCGTTCTGTTATCTAGGGACTCTTCAATCCAGTCACACAATTGGTCTGATAGTCAATATGCTCTTACATTGTTCATTAAACGACTGTGGGGAACTGTACCGAACGCCTTGCGGAAGTCAAGAACAACGGCATCTACCTGTGAACCCGTGTCTATGACCCTCTGAGTCTCGTTGACGAATAGCGCGAGCTGGGTTTCACACGACCGTCTAGCAGTGGGCGAACATGCGTACTGTAACCTACTTCCTTTGTTTTTGGACTTCATTTCCTTAGGATTCTTCCAATGAATCTTCGTCCACCAAGAAAAATTTTCTGTTTTGGGAAGAAATGGAAGTCTGACGGAGCCATAGCAGGTGAACAAAGCGGGTTTGGCAACAATTCATACCTTAGTTCGTGTAATTTTGCTATAGCGACGGCACGTGTGTACGGGCGCGCATTGTCTTGGTGGAAGATGACTTTCTTCCCTGCTAAACCTGGCCTCTTCTCGCGTATCTTTTGTTGTAATTTGTCCAGGACGTTAGCATAGTATTCTCCAGTAATTGTTTGCACAGCGGGGAGATAATCTACAAACAGAATCCTCTTTGCATCCCAGAACACTGATGCCACGACCTTTCCCGCCGAAGGTGGCCGAGAATCAGCATGTTTCCACTGCTTTAACTCTTGTGTTGTCTCTTGGGTATACTAGCGCATCCAAGTTTCATCTGTGGTCACAAACCGGCGCAAAAATACTTGTTCGTTTCTCCTAAAACGGGCCAAACTTTGTTCTGATATGTCCATTCTCAAGCGTCAAGAGTCGCGGCACCCGTCTTGCAGATATTTTTTTTTTCATTTCTGGTTCTTCAGTTAAAATGTGATATACCCTTTCAGATGACATCTGGCAAGCGTGAGCAATTTCACGCACTTTCAATCGGCGATCCTCCATCACCATTTTGTGCACTTTTGCAATGGTTTCTGGAGTAGTGATACGAGGTGCATTCAAGTTCTAAGGCCTCCGTTTTTTTTTCTCCGGACTTGAAAGAGATAGAAACATGGGCATTGTTTTAAAATGAGGCCGCGTTCATTGTCAATACGTCCCAGAGATGGCAGCACCGTATGGCAGATGGAATTTTACCGCTAGCGGCGAGAATGGGAATTGTTTTAAATACTTAAAATGGCGACGTTTTCCTTACTTGAACAGCGTGCAATCATTCGTTTTCTGAATTTTCGTGGTGTGAAACCAATTGAAATTCATCGACTGTTGAAGGAGACATGTGGTGATGGAGTTATGGATGTGTCGAAAGGGCGTTCGTGGGTGCGACAGTTTAATTAAGGCAGAACATCGTGTGACAACAAACCGAAACAACCTCGGGCTCACACAAGCCGGTCTGACGACATGATCGAGAAAGTGGAGAGAATTGTTTTGGGGGATCGTCGAATGACTGTTGAACATATCGCCTCCAGAGTTGGCATTTCTGTGGGTTCTGTGTACACAATCCTGCATGATGACCTGAAAATGCGAAAAGTGTCATCCAGGTGGGTGCCACGAATGCTGACGGACGATCACATGGCTGCCCGTGTGGCATGTTGCCAAGCAATGTTGACGCGCAACGACAGCATGAATGGGACTTTCTTTTCGTCGGTTGTGACAATGGATGAGACGTGGATGCCATTTTTCAATCCAGAAACAAAACGCCAGTCAGCTCAATTGAAGTACACAGATTCACCGCCAACAAAAAAATTTCGGGTAACTGCCATTGCTGAAAAAATTATGGTGTCCATTTTCTGGGACAGCGAGGGCGTAATCCTTATCCATTGCGTTCCAAAGGGCACTACGGTAACAGGTGCATCCTACGAAAATGTTTTGAAGAACAAATTCCTTCATGCACTGCAACAAAAACGTCCGGGAAGGGCTGTGCGTGTGCTGTTTCACAAAGACAACGCACCCGCACAACGAGCTAACGTTACGCAACAGTTTCTTCGTGATAACAACTTTGAAGTGATTCTTCATGCTCCCTACTCACCTGACCTGGCTCCTAGTGACTTTTTGGCTTTTTCCAACAATGACAGACACTCTCCGTGGCCGCACATTCACCAGCTGTGCTGCTATTGCCTCAGCGATATTCCAGTAGTCAAAACAGACTCCTAAAGAAGCCTTCGCCGCTGCCATGGAATCATGGCGTCAGCGTTGTGAAAAATGTGTACGTCTGCAGGGCGATTACGTCGACAAGTAACGCCAGTTTCATCGATTTCATGTGAGTAGTTAATTAGAAAAAAAATCGGAGGCCTTTGTACTTGAATGCACCTCGTACATCTTGGCCGAACACTGCGCGTATCTTCCGACCAAATTTAAATTTATTTGTCCACAGTTGAATATGAAGGAGCAGAGTACCCCAGTGTGTTCTGGAAATCGGTATGAATGTCCTTTGCTTTCATACCTTTCTTTACGAAGTACTTGTGTTGGCAGAAGAGCCAACACCGTGTTACGAGAGGAGGCCGAAATGTACGCGTTTAGCTCCCGCAGGCTGGCGTGAGGAGGGAAGGACTATACTGACGTGAGGTCTGGAACATGACAGGGAATTAGAATTCAGAAAGCGGACGTAATTATTTTGATACTTAACTTTAATCCATTAACGATTAACGTCGCTCTTGACGGTACATGATTCACAATATTATATGTTAGTAACTGAATATGGCGCCTTGCTAGGTCGTAGCAAATGACGTAGCTGAAGGCTACGCTTAACTATCGTCCCTGCAAATGAGAGCGTATGTAGGCAGTAAACCATCGCTAGCAAAGTCGGCTATACAACTGGGGCGAGTGCTAGGGAGTCTCTCTAGACTAGACCTGCCGTGTGGCGGCTCTCGGTCTGCAATCACTGATGGTGGTGACACGCGGGTCCGACGTATACTAACGGACCGCGGTCGATTTAAAGGCTACCACCTAGCAAGTGTGGTGTCTGGCGGTGACACCACAGTACTTAATCACTGATTGAGTCTCGATTTTTTATATCTTAGCAAATCACTACGCGGGAACAACAGCAGAGCCACGTGACCGCCACAGCTCTCTTCCAGGAGCACTGACGTGGCACGTGTTTACAGGCTACAGTCCAATGAATATCACGTGAACAACTCGTTGCGCCAGCGCTGACCTCTCGTCGTGATTCCGAGACCTTTTCAAACCACCCTCTTACAATGGTTGTGGTTTGCATTCCGCGGATAGCCGCGAAGCGGTCAGCGCGAGAGTTAACGGCTGTTGGTTGGAAACACACCGAAATCAACACGCTAATGGCGGGGTTCCAGTGCGGCCACAGGAATCAAGCATTCCGATGATTTGGAGCCTCAAGGCAATCAACCTCGTGGGGAACAGAAGACTAAGTTACCACACAAACAGCTAATATGCCACAAATGTCACGTATAGCCATTTTATTTGTAGTGTACAATCAAATCTGCAACACTGAAGTAAATATCGAACATAAATGTCAACCGTTCGAACGCAAAGGTTTACACATACATGGTAAATGAAATGTAGAATCAAATGCGTCGGTTCTTAAATGCAAAAACAGGCACACTTGACATTTGTCGATTGTCGGCCGCGGTGGTCTCGCGGTTCTAGGCGCGCAGTCCGGAACCGCGCGACTGCTACGGTCGCAGGTTCGAATCCTGCCTCGGGCATGGATGTGTGTGATGTCCTTAGGTTAGTTAGGTTTAAGTAGTTCTAAGTTCTAGGGGACTGATGACCACAGTTGTTAAGTCCCATAGTGCTCAGAGCCATTTGAACCATTTGAACCATTTGTCGATTACTGCGCCATCTACCACTAATGGAAATCAATGGTTTCAGTAAACTGTAAGTATTTTTTGGAGTAGAATTCGAATATGAAATAAAAATGGGGATTCCCTGTTTGAAAACAGTAAGTTGACCCCGCTCACGAAAATGGGTGGCTAAGGGGTGGCCAATTGTAGCACACATACGTCCCCTTTACTAATATTAACTTATTACCTAAAATTTATATTTTCTGCGATGAGTAAGGTTGTGTCCAGTTAAAACAAATGTCGTGTCCACTCCGCAAGCCACTGTGCAATACATAACAGCGTTATACTATACCAATATTGTCGATTTTCTTTCCTGTTCTACTCGAGTATTCGGCGAAGGAACAAAAAAACAGTCTACGTACCTCTAAATGTACACCTACGTCTCTTATACGTATGCAAGATTTACTATGGTAGCACCAGAATGGTCGCGCAGTTTTCTTTAGCTGTTTAGCGAAAAGGGTTTCGCGAGAACTACATGGTGCGTCTTCCAAGGCTTCCCATTTATGTTCCTCCAGCATTTCTCTAACACTTTCGCAAGGGCTACACCGACCCATTACGATCCTGGCAACGCTACTATGAATCCGTCTGGTTTGTGTTTTCGTACCTTGTTGATAAGCGCTCCAAATAGAGGCACAATACTCTATAATTGGTCGCACTAGCTACTGCATTTCCGCAGACCTCAGGTCGTTAGCGCCAATGTTTCTTAGCACTCTGATAAGTATCCGTCCCCTCTCCCTTGCAGTGCCGCATACTATTGCAGCTCTCCCAAATACCTTACTGAAATAAACGTTTAAAATTACGAAGCCGCGTGCTGAATAAGCTTCCACGTCCTTTATACACTGAAGCGCCAAAGAACTGGTATAGCCATGCGTATTCAAATACACAGATATGTAAACAGACAGAATACGGCGCTGCGGTCGGCATCGCCTATGTAAGACAAACGTCGGCGCAGTTGTTGGATCGGGTACAGATGCTGCAATGGCAGGTTATCAATATTTAAGTGAATCTGAACGTGGTGTTTCCCGTACGACCATTTCGCGAGTGTACCGTGAATATCAGGAAAACAGGTAAAACATCTCCGACCTCGCTGGGGCCGGAAAAAGATCTGCAAGAACGGGACCAACGACGACTGAAGAGAATCGTTCAACGTGACAAAACGGCAACCCATCTGCAAATTGTTGCAGATTTCAATGCTGGGCCATCAACAAGTGTCACGATGCGAGCCATCATCGGTGTGGGCTTTCGGAGCCGAAGGCCCACTCGTGTGACGTTGATGACCGCACAACACAAACCTTTACGTCTTGCCTGGGCCCGTCAACGCCGACATTGGACTATTGATGACTGGAATCACTTTGTCTAGTCGGACGAGTCTCGTTTCAAATTGTGTTGAGCGGATGGACGTGTACGGGTATGGAGACAACCTCATGAGACCATGAACCCTGCTTTTCAGCAGTAGACTGTTCAAGCTGATGGAGACTCTGTAATGGTGTGGGGCGTATGCAGTTGGAGTGATATGGAACCTACGATACGTCTGGATACGATTCTGACAGATAACACGTACGTAAGCATACTGTCTCATCACCTGCATCCATTCATGTCCATTGTGCATTCCGACGGACTTTGGCATTTCCAGCAGGACAATGCGAGTCTCCAAACGTCCAGAATTGCTACAGAGTGGCTCCAGGAACACTCTTCTGAGTTTAAATACTTCCTCTGCCGGGGACATGAACATTATTGAGCATGTCTGGGATGCCTTGCAAGGTGCTGTTCAGAAGAGATCTTCATCCCATCGTACTCTTACGGATTTATGGACAGCCCTGCAGGATTTATGGTATCAGTTCTCTCCAGCACTACTTGGGACATTACTCGCGTGTTGCGGCACTTCTGCGTGCTCGGGGGGGGGGGGGGGGCATACACAGTATTAGGCAGGTGTACCAGCGTTTTTGGCTCTTCAGTGTATGCCAATAAAAAAACTAAAGTCCTTTCGAACAGGCACGAAAGCCCCAATGGTACCCACCGAACGCCGTGTCATTCTCAGCTCATATGCGTCACAAGTTGCGGATAAAGAAGGGCATGGGGTGAGCACACTTGTCTCAGTGTATCAGATCGAGTAGGTCGTCAGTTGGTCTGATAGGGGCTGAGAGCACCCCGCTGACCAACAGCACTCGGTGGAGCCGGACGGTTACCAATCCAAATACTAGTCGAGCCCGACAGCGCTTCACTGCTGTTATCTGACGGGAACTAAGTGGTACCACTGCAGCAAAGCTGTTGGCGATATAACAACGAATATAAAGTTAAAATCGCTAAGTGAACTAAATCATCACTTGGCTTAAACCAGACGAATAACTGTCGGGCTTTGGAAGTGTTCTGATTTCCCGAATATTTCTCAGCCTTCGTCGTTAGGTGCTGGGATATATCAGTAATCCGTTTCTAGGAGAGCTTTGGTAACAACGTAAAGCAACGGCTCTCCATCGACAATATTGTTGTTGTTGTTGTTGTTGTCTTCAGTCCTGAGACTGGTTTGATGCAGCTCTCCATGCTACTCTATCCTGTGCAAGCTGCTTCATCTCCCAGTACCTACTGCAACCTACATCCTTCTGAATCTGCTTAGTGTACTCATCTCTCGGTCTCCCTCTACGATTTTTTCCCTCCACGCTGCCCTCCAATGCTAAATTTGTGATCCCTTGATGCCTCAAAACATGTCCTACCAAACGATCCCTTCTTCTAGTCAAGTTGTGCCACAAACTTCTCTTCTCCCCAATCCTATTCAATACTTCCTCATTAGTTATGTGATTTACCCATTTAATCTTCAGCATTCTTCTGTAGCACCACATTTCGAAAGCTTCTATTCTCTTCTTGTCCAAACTATTTATCGTCCATGTTTCACTTCCATACATGGCTACACTCCAAACAAATACTTTCAGAAACGACTTCCTGATACATAAATCTATATTCGATGGTAACAAATTTCTCTTCTTCAGAAACGCTTTCCTTGCCATTGCCAGTCTACATTTTATATCCTCTCTACTTCGACCATCATCAGTTATTTTACTTCCTAAATAGCAAAACTGCTTTACTACTTTAAGTGTCTCATTTCCTAATATAATTCCCTCAGCATCACCCGATTTACTTTGACTACATTCCATTATCCTCGTTTTGCTTTTGTTAATGTTCATCTTATATCCTCCTTTCAAGACACTGTCCATTCCGTTCAACTGCTCTTCCAAGTCCTTTGCCGTCTCTGACAGAATTACAATGTCATCGGCGAACCTCAAAGTTTTTACTTCGTCTCCATGAATTTTAATACCTACTCCAAATTTTTCTTTTGTTTCCTTTACTGCTTGCTCAATATACAGTTTGAATAACATCGGGGAAAGGCTACAACCCTGTCTCACTCCTTTCCCAACCACTGCTTCCCTTTCATGCCCCTCGACTCTTATGACTGCCATCTGGTTTCTATACAAATTGTAAATAGCCTTTCGCTCCCTGTATTTTACCCCTGCCACCTTTACAATTTGAAATAGAGTATTCCAGTCAACATTGTCAAAAGCTTTCTCTAAGTCTACAAATGCTAGAAACGTAGGTTTGCCTTTTCTTAATCTTTCTTCTAAGATAAGTCGTAAGGTCAGTATTGCCTCACGTGTTCCAACATTTCGACGGAATCCAAACTGATCCTCCCCGAGGTCCGCATCTACCAGGTTTTCCATTCGTCTGTAAAGAATTCGCGTTAGTATTTTGCAGCCGTGGCTTATTAAACTGATAGTTCGGTAATTTTCACATCTGTCAGCACCTGCTTTCTTTGGGATTGGAATTATTATATTCTTCTTCAAGTGTGAGGGTATTTCGCCTGTCTCATACATCTTGCTCACCAGCTGGTAGAGTTTTGTCAGGACTGGTTCTCCCATGGCCGTCAGTAGTTCTAATGGAATGTTGTCTACTCCGGGGGCCTTGTTTCGACTCAGGTCTTTCAGTGCTCTGTCAAACTCTTCACGCAGTATCGTATCTCCCATTTCGTCTTCATCTACATCCTCTTCCATTTCCATATTATTGTCCTCAAGTACATCGCCCTTAATATTGGGTCGCAAATTTATAATAGTGCACAGCAGAACAAAGACGAACAAAATGCGTAAATAAAATGTGCCAATTCGTAATACGTTTAATAAAGTATAACTGCGGCGATGCATTCTTGAAATGTGTGAATATTTCCATTATTTTAACTCAGTCGTCTATTACGTGTTTTAACAATGTTGCACGATCATGCACTCATGATTCATAGCATTATTATTTTTTGTTGAATGCTACTAACATTTGACTTCCCCCTCTCCCCCCCCCCCTCCCCACGCCGCAAAATTGGTAGCTCAGTGTTGCAGGACCCCTCACAGCTATTCGCGATAACAATTATGCAAAAAATAGTGAGCTAACGGGAATTCGGCTGTCTTCAAAAATATCGTGAAAATTGACGTTTCCCTCGTTCATTGATCTGAGAGCATCAGTTTACTTATGTTGGTAACTGGTAGTTACTGAACATTAAAACATTGAATTTACAGTTTTTTCTCTCACCGTTGACGTACGTGTATAATTTTAAAATGAGAATTGGAGGGAGGAGATTAGTGTTTAACGTCCCGTCGACAATGAGGTCATTAGAGACGGAGCGCAAGCTCGGGTGAGGGAAGGATGGGGAAGGAAATCGGCCGTGCCCTTTCAAAGGAACCATCCCGGCATTTCCCTGAAGCGATTTAGGGAAATCACGGAAAACCTAAATCAGGATGGCCGGAGACGGGATTGAACCGTCGTCCTCCCGAACCAATGCGCCACCTCGCTCGGTAAAATGAGAGTTCATTTCCAGGGTAAAGAAATATGGCTCTAGATATGCTGTCAAAGGAAAACATGCTACTTACAATACACTGTATTCTGGTAATAATTGTACTAGCCTGATGAAACTCTTAACTCTTTTCTAAGTTAAAAGAGCTGTAAGATTGTTTCATTATTGAGGAAACAGTAATTTTCGGTAACGAAACCAGCAAGCCTTTCAGAAATGCAAAACGGCGGATCCTCAGACAGAGGTGAAGGGAATTCTGAAACGCACGGAATTACGCATTCAAACTGCACAACAATAGGTTCTTATTTTGCCCATAGGATCATAGCAACGAACTCCAATAATGTTGACATGACACAGAAACTATTGGGTGCATCTACAGTGGCAGGTCTCAGCCATGTGGATACACTTCAGTGTTTCACAAGTTAGTGCAAAAGGAGCTTTAAATGCGAACATTTTTGTTTACGCTTCATTGTGACTCTTGCCGAGCGGGATGGCCGGGCGATTTGAGGCGCCATGTCACGGATTGCGCGACCCCTCCCGCCCGAGGTTTGTGTGTTGTTCTTACCATAAGTTAGTTTAAGCAGTGTGTAAATCTAGGGACCGATGACCTCTGCAGTTTGGTCCATTAGGAGTTCACACACACACACATTATGGCTTATTGATATAGAATAAAACAACAATTTTACCGTTCCCAATCACTGGAAGAAGTTTTATTATTACTTTTACTGTAGTATTTACACAGAGTGCCACACATAAAACCGGTACTCGCGGACCAATTAAATCTAGTCGAATTGCTTGTGAAGTGGCAACACGGTCTCGAAATGCCGACGCTCACCAGCTCCAGCATCTCCTATAAACAAGTAACTACATATTTTTAACATTACTACTATCCATTCTTTTTTAGTTAGTTCATTTCTACTTGAATCTCGGGCCTGAAGTGTACCGGTTTTATGTATTTTCGTACATCCTTTGAACCAGAGCCCTCCACAAAACAATGATCCATGCACTTAAAAAGTGTTTTATTTTGTTTTTCTCTAACAGCCATACACAGTCGTAACACAAGTATATACCACATTAATCTACATAAATTCACCTGATGATGGACGTTTAAGCTTCCGAAATGCGCCGTGGATATGAATAAATAGTGACCGATAATAGTGAACTTCTGGCAAGATGTTTTTACACTAGAAATGGTTCAAATGGCTCTGAGCACTATGGGACTTCTGAGGTCATTAGTCCCCTAGAACTTAGAACTACTTAAACCTAACTAACCTAAGGACATCACACACATCCATGCCCGAGGCAGGATTCGAACCTGCAACCGTAGCGGTCGCGCAGTTCCAGACTGAAGCGCCTAGAACCGCTCGGCCACACTACTGGAGTTGAGCCTTGAAGGATCGGCGCAGTAATGTCCCAGTAGAAAACTTTGTAATTATACCGTTGCTTTCTTTTGAAAAACTTTCCTCAGTGTATCGTTGCAGTCATTTTTTCTTTAATTTATTAAGTTGGTGATTAATGCGTAGCGTTTTTGCTGTTCATGTTGGTATTCCTGTCGCTGTGGGTTTATTTATGTATTGTAATTATTTGTTTCTAGTTCACTGTTGCTATTTCAGTTTAGATACAGTCGTTCTGCCATTTAGAGATAGTGAGTGGAGCTGAGGGCGCTAGAAAATGGCGTGTCAAGTGGAGAAATGGAACATTTCAAACATATTCTTCAGTTTGAGCTCCGTAGAGGGGCAGAGAGAAACATCTGTGACTTGCATGGGAATAATGCGGCATAGCAAGGCAAGAACATTGTTTTCTCGTTTTAAAGAGAATTGTTTCGACATTAGGAGGACCTTGGAGGTTTAATGTAGATCTTCTGACCGCATTAATTCCACAATGATCCACGTCATTGTACTTGAGAACTGGCAGATGTGAAGAAGTGTGATTATTCCACCAACGCGCGACATTTACATGCAATGGGGAAGATTCAAAAATCGGGTGAATCGGTACCGCATGTTCTGAGCCAAAATCATTCCCGTCATCAGTTGGCTCGTGATCGACACCGATGATTCCTATCCTGCATCATTACTAGTGATGAGAAATAACATATTTATGCTGGCATAAGGAAAAGAAAGGAATGGCTGAGCCCAAACAAAGTGTTAAGTGCTATACTCGATACAGTGTTGTCTCCGATGCACTCACATGTCCCTAACGTGCCCGCAAAGAGCTCTGACGAAACTAACAAAAAACACTGTACACGAGTTGTGTTGGGAAGTCATTCCACACCCACCTTATTCACCTGATATCGCGCCCTCGGATTTTTACGTTTTTCGCTCTCCATCGAACTTTTTTTCGATGAAAATGTGCTCCGAACAAGCTTCGACGAGATCCTCGCCTCAAAACAACGTGATTTCTTCTGCCGTGGAATAGTAAAGTTATCCTACCGTTGGCAGACTTTTGTAAATAGTGAAGAAGAATATGTTATTGATGATTAAATTCTCTGTTATGTGTATCTGCTGTGTTCATTAAACTTACAGAGAAACGCTACGAACTTATGCACCAACCCAATATACAGAGCGTTCAAAAAAATGTTTCCACTGTTTAAAATTCCATAACTGGTAAAGTAATTGACACAGTGTCTCATCTTTGGTAATGTAATAGTTTGAAGTTCTGGCAATCGCCACACAAGCGTTGTATTGCGTTGTTTTGTTTTGTCAGATGACAGTCGCCAGATAGTCAGTGTTTTGTTCTTAGTGGCACCTAGTTACTCGAGTAAACATGGCGGGCGCAAGGCTTGCATTCGATGAAAGGAAGTAAGTTCTGAAGTGGTATTTTAAGTACGAAAACATTAATGAGTTTCAACGGCAATGGCGAAATGAGTGTCAAACAAAGCCACCGACACGTTTAACGATTCGTCGCATTCGAGACAAATTTGAAGCCGAAGGCTGTGTTAAAGATTTACACAAACAACGATCTGGACGACCTGTGACAGTAAGAAGTCCAGCTAACTCCCGCCGTGTGTTACAACAATTCACTCGCTCACAACAGAAGTCTGTGAGACAGTGTGCCCGTGAAACTGGAGTGAGTCGCTGAAGTGTTCGGCGAATTTTGAAGGCAGCAAAGTGGAAGTGCTATATCCCACAACTGCTACACGCAATGAACGAGTACGACCTTGATCGTAGAATGGAGTACTGCGAGTGGTTTACTAACGTGGTGCGCAACGATGAAGAGTTTGCAGAGATGATTGTGTGGTCTGATGAGGCACAGTTCAAACTCAATGGTACAGTAAATCGCCACAATTGCATCTACTGAGCCGCCGAAAATCCGAATGTTCATGTAGACAAAGCCGTGAATTTAACAGGAGTACATCTGTGGTGTGGGTTGTCTTACCGGGGCTTGATTGGGCCATTCTTCTTTGATGGCACAGTTACCGGTGAGGTGTACCTTCAGTAGCTTCAGATATCCATTTTACCTGCCATCCGAGGCGTGCATGGAGACGGAAGAGATTACTTTCAACAAGATGATGCCCCAAACCACTACCAAAATCGTGTTAAGGCGTATCTCGACGAAAATGTACCAGGAAGATGGATATGCCGTAGAGGTGCTGTGGAGTATCCACCACGTTCCCCAGACCTAACTCCTCTGGACTTTTACCAGTGCGGAACACTAAAGGACGTCGTTTATCGACAAAAGCCACGCACATTGGATGCACTTCGAGAATCCATATTACATTCATGTGCAAATATCCAACTGAACACGTTGCAGTCAGTAGTTCGTGCTGCAATTCGGCGGCATTGTTTGTGCGTGGACGTCAGTGGTGACTATTTCGAACACCTACAGTGATATCTTCAAGTTGTCCTTTAAGCTACACTATCACCAAAAATGGAAAAACTCCGTCAATTAGTTTGCAAGTTGTGGACTTTTAAACAGTGGATACATTTTTTTGGACCCCTCTGTATTTAGAGCGTTTAACGTTTCGTTCAATAATCTAAATAAATGTGATCTGTGATATCAATAAATTTCATGTAACTGATAGACATATTTTCATTTTGACCGTAACACTGAAAACCAATAACCTAAGGCCAAAATAAGGAACTAGCGAAAAAAAAAACGTCAAAATTGACAAAAATATAATGGCAAAAATGACACCAAAAATGTACAAAAAATAACCTAAGTTGTCCATAAAGTAATACATTTTTTGTAATAATTCCAATCCCAAAGAAAGCAGGTGTTGACAGATGTGAGAATTACCGAACCATCAGTTTAATAACTCAAAGCTACAAAATACTAACACGAATTCTTTACAGACGAATGGAAAAACTGGTAGAAACCGACCTCGGGGAAGATCAGTTTGGATTCCGTAGATATATTGGAACACGTGAGGCAATACTGACCTTACGACTTATCGTAGAAGAAAGATTAAGGAAAGGCAAACCTACGTTTCTAGCATGTGTAAATTTAGAGAAAGCTTTTGACAATGTTGACTGGAACACTCTCTTTCAAATTCTAAAGGTTTCAGGGGTAAAATACAGGGAGCGAAAGGTTATTTATAATTTGTACAGAAAACAAATGGCAGTTATAAGAGTCGAGGGGCATGAAAGCGAAGCAGTGGTTGGGAAGGGAGTGAGACAGGGTTCTAGCCTCTCCCCGATGTTATTCAATCTGTATATTGGGCAAGCAGTGAAGGAAACAAAAGAAAAATTCGGAGTAGGTATTAAAATCCATGGAGAAGAAATAAAAACTTTGAGGTTCGCCGATGACATTATAATTCTATCAGAGACAGCAAAGGACTTGGAAGAGCAGTTGAATGGATTGGTCAGTGTCTTGAAAGGAGGATATAAATTGAACATCAGCAAAAGCAAAACGAGGATAATGGAATGTAGCCGAATTAAGTCGGGTGATTCTGAGGGAATTAGATTAGGAAATGAGACACTTAAAGTGGTAAAGGAGTTTTGCTATTTGGGGAGCAACATAACTGATGATGGTAGAAGTAGAGAAGATATAAAATGTAGACTGGCAATGGCAAGGGAAGCGTTTCTGAAGAAGAGAGGTTTGTTAACATCGAGTATAGATTTAAGTGTCAGGAAGTCGTTTTTGAAACTATTTGTATGGAGTGTAGCGACGTATGGAAGTGAAACATGGACGATAAATAGTTGGAACAAGAAGGGAATAGAAGCTTTCGAAATGTGGTGCTACAGAAGAATGCTGAAGATTAGATGGGTAGATCACGTAACTAATGATGAAGTATTGGATAGAATTGGGGAGAACAGGAGTTTGTGGCACGACTTGACAAAAAGAAGGAACCGTTAAGAAGGACACGTTGTGAGGCATCAAGGGATCACAAATCAAGCATTGGAGGGCAGCGTGGAGGGTAAAAATCGAAGAGGGAGACCAAGATGTGAATACAGTAAGCAGATTCAGAAGGATGTAGGTTCCAGTAAGTACTGGGAGATGAAGAGGCTTGCACAGGATAGGGTAGCATGGAGAGGTGCATGAGACCAGTCTCAGGACTGAAGACCACAACAAGACGTTCGCATTATGTGCTGTGAGTGGCACGGGCTTGTGAATCGGCCGCGGCGGCGGGCAGACGCCGGTGGCGCCAGTAGGGGTTGCGTGACGCCAGTACTCACCCCCTCCTGCCGCGCATGCGCACGTGGCCCGCCATGTGCTCGGCGCGCCTTCCTTCTCCTCCTCTTCCTCTCCCCGCGCTGGCGCGAAACACGGCCGCTGCCGGCGTCTGGAGTTCCCGTTGGCGGCGCTCGCTCTGCCTCGCGACCGATCGAGAGCCGGCGCGATCCGGCCCGGACGACTTGCTTCGCAGAGAAAGGCGAATAAAGTGAGAAAGCTCCGCGAGGAGAGCAATCGTAGCGACTCGGCCTGCGTACGCGAGGAGAACACGGCGCGTTAGTATGCTAATGAGGCGGCGGCGGGGCGGGAGACTGGACGCTTTGCTGCACTCTGACGGTGGTCGGCAGACCTGCCGAATCCCGGCCGCGTCGCAAGGACACCGCCTCCCAGGGAAACGAGGCCCGTCTGCCGAAAAACCGGCGCGCTCGTCTGCGATGACACTTTTTTTTCCAACATTCATTCCCGCCACTTTGTGAGGCGGGCGGGCTGTCTGAAGGTGTTGTAGTGTGCCCTTTGCTGAGAAGGTCGTCTGTCATGACGCGTCGTCTGTCTATTCTTTAATTAATGGTCTATCTCCCCACCACTCCCCACCCCCTCCACCGTGGTGGAGACGTGCATGCTCTATGACCCTGAGAGTTATGCAAACAGGAACATAAGCTCTCCACGCGACCGTCTAACATGGAACTTCTTGAGTGCGAGGGCGCAAGTTCAATCTTTAGGAAAGCTCATTTGAAAATGTCGTGTTAAAAATTATGACGGGAAAATTATAGCTGCTGATGACTCACCATGTGAATTCACGAGGTCGACAGAAAATGAGTGTCCGGGAGGTGCAGAGATCGACCTTCTATGGGATATACCGGGTGATCAAAAAGTCAGTATAAATTTGAAAACTTAATAAACCACAGAATAATGTACATAGAGAGGTAAAAATTGACACACAGGCTTGGAATGACATGGGGTTTTATTAGAACCGAAAAAACACCCCGTATTGCTAGACTCGTGAAAGATCTCTTGCGCGCGTCGTTTGGTGATGATGCCAGATTCCAGACTGAGATTCATTGGAAGAATCCTACGGAAATGCAATCCGAAAACAAAGGAAGTAGGTTACAGCACGCTTGTTCGCCCACTGCTTGAATACTGCTCAACAGTGTGGGTTCCGTACCAGATAGGGTTGATAGAAGAGATAGAGAAGATCCAACGGAGAGCAGCGCGCTTCGTTACAGGATCATTTAGTAATCGCGAAAGCGTTACGGCGATGATAGATAAACTCCAGTGGAAGACTCTGCAGGAGAGACGCTCAGTAGCTCGGTAAGAGCTTTTAAAATTTTCGAGAACATACCTTCACCGACAAGTCGAGCAGTATATTGTTCCCTCCTACGTATATCTCGCGAAGAGACCATGAGGATAAAATCAGAGAGATTAGAGCCCACACAGAAGCATACCGACAATCCTTCTTTCCACGAACAATACGAGACTGGAATAGAAGGCAGAACCGATAGAGGTACTCAGGGTACCCTCCGCCACACACCGTCAGGTGGCTTGCTGAGTATGGATGTAGATGTAGATCGTGTGCTCAGCCGCCACTTTCGTCATGCTTGGCCTCCCAGGTCCCCAGACCTCAGTCCGTGCGATTATTGTCTTTGGGGTTACCTGAAGTCGCAAGTGTATCGTGATCGACTGACATCTCTAGGGATGCTGAAAGACAACACCCGACGCCAATGCCTCACCATAACTCCGGACATGCTGTACAGTGCTGTTCACAACATTATTCCTCGACTACAGCTATTATTGAGGAATGATGGTGGACATATTGCGCATTTCCTGTAAAGAACATCGTCTTTGCTTTCTCTTACTGTGTTATGCTAATTATTGCTATTCTGATCAGATGAAGCGCCATCTGCCGGACATTTTTTGAACGTTTGTATTTTTTTGGTTCTAATACAACCCCATGTCATTCCAAGCATGTGTGTCAATTTGTACCTCTCTATCTACATTATTCCGTGATTTATTCAATTTTCAAATTTATACTGACTTTTTGAACACCCGGTTTGTATTACACTTCATAAAGCGGACATCGTCGACATTCAGGAAATGTTCGAAAGAGACCACTTAGTTACACCATGAACAACGAATGGGAAATGGTGCGCCACAGTGATCACAAAGTTTCGCACCATTAAGATCGAAGGCGAACACCTTGGGGGATACAAACCGAACAGGACGGTCAGCTATCCACTCTTAAAGAATGTTTACAGAATCATGTTGGTGCAATGGCATGATGAGAACCGACGGGCTGTGATGACATGCAGCCGCATGGGAAACAGTCTGTCGTGCAGCTTAACGTGACAACGGCTATCCTTTAGGGCGTAGCTGGAGACAGTGCGATAATTTGTTTTCTTTCTCTTCTTTCGTTTCACCCTCTTTGGGGTACACTGGATCAATCATTTCTTTGTGCGTTGTTCTTTTCTTAGGGGCCAGTATTTCTTCATTCTTTCTGATCTTCTTCTCCTCTCTTCTTCCGAGATGAAGGGTTTGCACTTTTGTGTGAATTTCTTTCTCTTCTTTCGTTTCACCCTCTTTGGGGTACGCTGGATCAATCATTTCTTTGTGCGTTGTTCTTTTCTTAGGGGCCAGTATTTCTTCATTCTTTCTGATCTTCTTCTCCTCTCTTCTTCCGAGATGAAGGGTTTGCACTTTTGTGTGAATTTCTTTCTCTTCTTTCGTTTCACCCTCTTTGGGGTACGCTGGATCAATCATTTCTTTGTGCGTTGTTCTTTTCTTAGGGGCCAGTATTTCTTCATTCTTTCTGATCTTCTTCTCCTCTCTTCTTCCGAGATGAAGGGTTTGCACTTTTGTGTGGATTTGTCTTGGAACCTTATGTTTTCATCTTTAGTAATTAATTTAGCAGTTCGATCAATAAGTGAATTTTCTGAAATCTTTAATTCCATTAGGTCTCTCTCAGTTTCTTTAAACCAGTTGGGTTTCGTTTTTCGGTTACTGAAGAAGTCAAATATTTGTTTAATTAATCTGTTAGAATTCATTCTGAGAAGATGACCATAAAAATTTATTCTCCTTTTTCGCATAGAATCTGAAAGTTTTTCAGTTTTCTTGTAGAGAGTTTCATTTTTTATGTATATAATCTTATCATCTTGAAATTTTGGCCCAAGGATTTTTCTTAAAATTTTTCTTTCCCTTACCTCAAGTTTCTCCATTTGGCCTTTGAAATTCATGTTAAGTGTTTCTGCTGCATACAGTGCTTCTGGCTTAATCACAGTATTGTAATGTGTAATTTTGGACCACCATGGAAGGGATTTTTTCTTGTATGTATTTTTTGTTAGTTGGAAGGCCAATTCAAGTTTATTTTTTCTGGATTCCGTTGCTTTGCTTTCCCCAGCATTCCATCTAATCCATTCTCCGAGATATTTGAATTCTTTTACTATTTCAATCTTCTGTTCTTGAACGTTGAGGTATTTACATGGGTGTTTGATGTTTGTCAATATCTTAGTTTTTTCAGGGGAGATGTGAAGACCAATTTTAGCTGCTTGTTTCTTTAGTTCAAGGATTTGCTCCCGTGCTTCTTCCATTGTTTCAGCAAACAGGGCCATATCATCTGCAAAAGCAATGCAATTTACTTTAAGGTTCTTCTTTTTGCAACCCAGTCTTACACCACTCTTGATATTTGTGTTCCATTCTCTGACTACTTTCTCAAGCGCACAATTGAACAGCAACGGCGAGAGCTCATCGCCCTGTCGCACTCCCGTTTTTATTTCAAAGGGTTCCGATAATTTGTTTTATAGACATGGAAAAAAACAAATATCCACATGCTCAATTTATCCAGTGGTTCCAGGTGGTATGAACTGCAATATCACACTCTTTTCAGTAACCATTAACTGTGGACATTGCCGTTGGTGGGGAGGCTTGCGTGCCTCAGCGATACAGATGGCCGTACCGTAGGTGCAACCACAACGGAGGGGTATCTGTTGAGAGGCCAGACAAACGTGTGGTTCCTGAAGAGGGGCAGCAGCCTTTTCAGTAGTTGCAGGGGTAACAGTCTGTATGATTGACTGATCTGGCCTTGTAACAATAACCAAAACGGCCTTGCTGTGTTGGTACTGCGAACGGCTGAAAGCAAGGGGAAACTACAGCCGTAATGTTTCCCAAGGCCATGCAGCTTTACTGTATGGTTAAATGATGATGACGTCTTCTTGGGTAAAATATTCTGGAGGTGAAATAGTCCTCCATTCAGATCTCCGGGCAGGGACTACCCAGGAAGACGTTGTTAACAGAAAAAAACAAAACTGGCGTTCTCTGGATCGAAGTATGGATCATCAGATCCCTTAATCGGGCAGATAGATCAGAAAATTTAAAAAGGGAAATGGATAGGTTAAAGTTAGATATAGTGGTAATTAGTGAAGTTCGCTGGTAGGAGGAACAAGACTTTTGGTCAGGTGAATGCAGGGTTATAAATACAAAATCATGGACCATGGACCTTGCCGTTGGTGGGGAGGATTGCGTGCCTCAGCGATACAGATAGCCGTACCGTAGGTGCAACCACAAAGGAGGGGTATCTGTTGAGAGGCCAGACAAACGTGTGGTTCCTGAAGAGGGGCAGCAGCCTTTTCAGTAGTTGCAAGGGCAACAGTCTGGATGATTGACTGATCTGGCCTTGTAACAATAACCAAAACGGCTTTTCTGTGCTGGTACTGCGAACGGCTGAAAGCAAGGGGAAACTAAGGCCGTATTTTTTTCCCGAGGGCATGCAGCTTTACTGTATGATTAAATGATGATGGCGTCCTCTTGGGTAAAATATTCTGGAGGTGAAATAGTCCTCCATTCAGATCTCCGGGCAGGGACTACCCAGGAAGACGTTGTTAACAGAAAAAAACAAAACTGGCGTTCTCTGGATCGAAGTATGGATCATCAGATCCCTTAATCGGGCAGATAGATCAGAAAATTTAAAAAGGGAAATGGATAGGTTAAAGTTAGATATAGTGGTAATTAGTGAAGTTCGCTGGTAGGAGGAACAAGACTTTTGGTCAGGTGAATGCAGGGTTATAAATACAAAATCATGGACCATGGACCTTGCCGTTGGTGGGGAGGATTGCGTGCCTCAGCGATACAGATAGCCGTACCGTAGGTGCAACCACAAAGGAGGGGTATCTGTTGAGAGGCCAGACAAACGTGTGGTTCCTGAAGAGGGGCAGCAGCCTTTTCAGTAGTTGCAAGGGCAACAGTCTGGATGATTGACTGATCTGGCCTTGTAACAATAACCAAAACGGCTTTTCTGTGCTGGTACTGCGAACGGCTGAAAGCAAGGGGAAACTAAGGCCGTATTTTTTTCCCGAGGGCATGCAGCTTTACTGTATGATTAAATGATGATGGCGTCCTCTTGGGTAAAATATTCTGGAGGTGAAATAGTCCTCCATTCAGATCTCCGGGCGGGGACTACTCAGGGGGACGTCGTTATCAGGAGAAAGAAAACTGGCGTTCTACGGGTCGGAGCGTGGAATGTCAGATCCCTTAATCGGGCAGGTAGGTTAGAAAATTTAAAAAGGGAAATGGATAGGTGAAAGTTTGATATAGTGGGAATTAGTGAAGTTCGGTGGCAGGAGGAACAAGACTTCTGGTCAGGTGACTACAGGGTTATAAACACAAGATCAAATAGGGGTAATGCAGGAGTAGGTTTAATAATGAATAGGAAAATAGGAATGCGGGTAAGCTACTACAAACAAGTGCAAAATGGCTAAACAGGGATGGCTAGAGGACAAATGTAAGGATGTAGAAGCTTATCTCACTAGGGGTAAGATAGATACTGCCTACAGGAAAATTAAAGAGACCTTTGGAGATAAGAGAACCACTTCTATGAATATCAAGAGCTCAGATGGAAACCCAGTTCTAAGCAAAGAAGGGAAGGCAGAAAGGTGGAAGGAGTATATAGAAGGTTTATACAAGGGCGATGTACTTGAGGACAATATTATGGAAATGGAAGAGGATGTAGATGAAGACGAAATGGGAGATACGATACTGCGTGAAGAGTTTGACAGAGCACTGAAAGACCTGAGTGGAAACAAGGCCCCCGGAGTAGACAACATTCCATTAGAACTACTGACGGCCTTGGGAGAACCAGTCCTGACAAAACTCTACCAGCTAGTGAGCAAGATGTATGAGACAGGCGAAATACCCTCAGACTTCAAGAAGAATATAATAATTCCAATCCCAAAAAAAGCAGGTGCTGACAGATGTGAAAATTACCGAACTATCAGTTTAATAAGCCACGGCTGCAAAATACTAACGCGAATTCTTTACAGACGAATGGAAAAACTGGTAGATGCAGACCTCGGGGAGGATCAGTTTGGATTCCGTCGAAATGTTGGAACACGTGAGGCAATACTGACCTTACGACTTATCTTAGAAGAAAGATTAAGAAAAGGCAAACCTACGTTTCTAGCATTTGTAGACTTAGAGAAAGCTTTTGACAATGTTGACTGGAATACACTCTTTCTAATTCTAAAGGTGGCAGGGGTAAAATACAGGGAGCGAAAGGCTATTTATAATTTGTACAGAAACCAGATGGCAGTAATAAGAGTCGAGGGGCATGAAGGGAAGCAGTGGTTGGGAAGGGAGTGAGACAGGGTTGTAGCCTCTCCCCGATGTTATTCAATCTGTATATTGAGCAAGCAGTAAAGAAAACAAAAGAAAAATTCGGAGTAGGTATTAAAATCCACGGAGATGAAATAAAAACTTTGAGGTTCGCCAATGACATTGTAATTCTGTCAGAGACAGCAAAAGACTTGGAAGAGCAGTTGAATGGAATGGACAGTGTTTTGAAATGAGGATATAATATGAACATCAACAAAGGCAAAACGAGGATAATGGAATGTAGTCGAATTAAGTATGGTAAAGCTGAGGGAATTAGGAAATGAGACACTGAAAGTAGTAAAGGCGTTTTGCTATTTGGGGAGCAAAATAACTGATGATGGTCGAAGTAGAGAGGATATAAAATGTAGACTGGCAATGGCAAGGAAAGCGTTTCTGAAGAAGAGAAATTTGTTAACATCAAGTATAGATTTAAGTGTCAGGAAGTCATTTCTGAAAGTATGTGTATGGAGTGTAGCTATGTATGGAAGTGAAACATGGACGATAAATAGTTTGGAAAAGAAGAGAATAGAAGCTTTCGAAATGTGGTGCTACAGAAGAATGCTGAAGATTAGATGGGTAGATCGCATAACTAATGAGGAAGTATTGAATAGGATTGCGGAGAAGAGAAGTTTGTGGCACAACTTGACCAGAAGAAGGGATCGGTTGGTAGGACATGTTCTGAGGCATCAAGGGGTCACCAATTTAGTATTGGAGGGCAGCGTGGAGGGTAAAAATCGTAGAGGGAGACCAAGAGATGAATACACTAAACAGATTCAGAATGATGTAGGTTGCAGTAGGTACTGGGAGATGAAGAAGCTTGTACAGGATAGAGTAGCATGGGAGAGCTGCATCAAACCAGTCTCAGGACTGAACACCACAACAACAACTTGGGGGTAACGCAGGATAGGTTTCTAATGAATAAAAAAGTACGAATGTGGATAAGCTACTACGAACAGCACAGTGGACGCATTATTGTACCCAAGATAGACACGAAGCGCACGCCTACCACAGTAGTACAAATTTATACGCCAACTAGCTCTGCAGATGGCAAAGAAATTGAAGAAATGTATGATCAAATAAAAGAAATTATTCAGATAGTTAATGGACACGAAAATTTAGTAGTCATGGGGGACTAGAATGCGACTGTAGTAAACGGAAGAGAAGGAAAAGTAGTAGGTGAACATCGACGGGAGGGGGGATGAGGAATGAAAGGGTTAGCCGTCTGAGAAAGTATTAGGTAACGATTGACAACAACAGATACTAGAAGGTATCAGATAGATTACATAATGGTAAGACAGAGATTAAGGAACCAGGTTTTAAATTGTAAGACATTTCCAGGGGCAGATGTGGACTCTGACCACAATCTATTGGTTATGAACTGTAGATTACAACTGGAGAAACTGCAAATAGGTGGGAATATAAGGAGATGGGACCTGGATAAACTTAAAGAACCAGAGGTTGTACAGAGTTTGAGGGACAGCATAAGGGAACAATTGACAGGAATGGGGGAAAGAAATACAATAGAAGGGGTAGCTTTGAGAGATGAAACAGTGATCGCAGCAGAGGATCAAGTGGGTAAAAAGAAGAGGGCTATTAGTAATCCTTGAGTAACAGAAGAAATATTGAATTTAATTGCTAAAAGGAGAAAATATAAAAATGCAGTAAATAAAGCAGGCGAAAAGGAATATAAACGTCTCAAAAATGAGATCGACAGGAAATGGCTAATCAGGGATGACTAGAGGACAAATATAAGGATGTAGAAGCACGTATCAATACTGTCTATAGGAAAATTAAAGAGATTTTTGGAGAAAAGAGAACCACCTGTAAGAATATCAAGAGCTCAGATGTAAAACCTGTGCTGAGCAAAGAAGGGAAAGCAGGAAGGTGGGAGGAGTATATAGATTGTCCATACAAAGACGATGTACTTGAGGGCAATATTATGGAAATGGAAAAGAACGTAGATGAAGATGAAATGAGAGATATGATACTGTGTGCAAAATTTGACGTAGCACTGAAAGACCTAAGTCGACCAAGACACCAGGAATAGACACCAGGAATAGAAAAAATTTCATCAGAATTACTGATAGCCTTGGGAGACGCAGTCATGTTAAAACTGTTCCATCTGTTGAGCAAGATGTATGAAACAGACGAAATAACCTCAAACTTCAAGAAGAATATAATAATTTTAATCCCAAAGAAAGCAGGTGTTGACCGATGTGAAAATTACCAAACTATCAGTTTACTAAGTCACAGCTGCAAATACTAACATGAATTATTTACAGATGAATGGAAAAAATTGGGTATAAGGCGACATCGGGGAAGATCAGTTTGGATTCCGTCGAAATGTTGGAACACGGGAGGCAATACTGACCCTACGACTTATCTTAGAATATAGGTTAGGGAAAGGCAAATCTACATTTCTAGCATTTGTAGACATGGAGAAAGCTTTCGACAATGTTGACTCGAATACTCTCTTTTAAATTCTGAAGGTGGCAGGGCTAAAATGCAGGGAGCGAAAGGCTATTTAGAATTTGTACAGAAACCAGATCGCGATTATAAGAGTCGAGCGGCATGAAAGGGAAGCAGTGGTTGGGAAGGGAGTGAGACAGGGTTGTAGCCTCGCCCCGATGTTATTCAATCTGTATATTGAGCAAGAAGTAAAGGAAACAAAAGAAAAATTTGGAGTAGGTATTAAAATCTATGGAGAATAGATAAAAACTATGAGGTTTGCCCATGACATCGTAATTCTGTCAAAGATAGCAAAGGACCTGGAAGAGCAGCTGAACGGAACGGGCAGTGTCTTGAAAGGAGAATATAAGATGAACAATAACAAAAGCAAAACGAGGATAATGGAATGTGGTAGTACTGAATCACGTGATGCTGAGGGTATTGGATTAGGAAATGAGACACTTAAAGTAATAAATGAGTTTTGCTATTTGGGGAGCAAAATAACTGATGATGGCCGAAAAAGAGCGGATATAAAATGAAGGCTTATTTCAATAGTGGTACAAGTCCATTTTGTCCATTCTGAGATACAGAGTCCTAAAGTTAAATGAGCGCTGAAAAATCTGCAGTTGAGATACCAGGAATGTTCAAGCATATGGCTTCTTGCTAGAGATGAACCTTTCTTTCTGTTTATTTCGAGCATTAATTTCAGAAGCATTATAGGCAGAAAAGTGGAAGTAATGGGCTTGTACCACTATTGAAATAAGCCCTTCAAATGATGTAGACTGTCTATGGGAAGGAAAGAGTTTATGAAAACGAGAAATTTGGTAACATCGAGTATAGATTTAAGTGTCAGGAAGCCTTTACTGAAAGTATTTGTATGTAGTGTAGTCATGTATGGAAGTGAAACCTGGACGATAAACAGTTTAGACAAGAAAAGAATAAAAGCTTTCGAAATGTGGTGATACAGAATAATGTCGAATATTAGATGGGTAGATCACGTAACTAATGAGAAGGTACTGAATAGAATTGGGCAGAAGAGGAATTTGTGGCACAACTTGACAAGAAGAAGGGATCGGTTGGTAGGACATGTTCTGAGTTATCAAGGGATCACCAATTTAGTACTGGAAGGTAAAAATCTTAGAGGGAGACCAAGAGATGAATACGCTAATCAGATTCAGAAGGATGTAAGTTGCAGTTGTTATTCGGAAATGAAGAAACTTACACAGGTTAGAGCTGTTTGCTCTAAGGGAGTACAATTTTTCTCGCACACAAGGAATCAAGCAAAAGCAAGTTATTTTGACCAGCTATTGGCCAAAAGCAGTGCTCATACCATAACATAGTTCTCTTATGCCCATTTTCCCATTATTGCTTCCTGTGACGTAAATGTTACCTACTGTCCTTGCAAGATGACGCATACGAGAAAGTGTCGTAGGGGGCAGAGCACCTCCAACTTCTCGCAGCACAATAAATAATTTTCCAGACAATTTGCCATCCAAATTAACATTCGGTGTAATTGTCTACGACCGTGTCAAGGCACTGTAGTTAGTTAATCTTGATACATATGCATTTCCTCTTCAAATCCCGATTGGTCGGAGTTGAAAACAAGTACCTTACTGAACGATGGGGTAAATTTGTTTAGCTCATCTACTAACTTTCGGGCCGATTCCGCAGTTTTTCTGTGTATCACCAGGTTGATGCTCTGACTGAAATTTAGTTATGCAATGTCTACCAGTCCTGTAGCACTGTTTGAAATTATGCAGCCATCCACTGCTTCCTTTTATATCACTGCAATCTATGCTGCGCCCAGTTTGATATGCGTAACCTAGTAGGTCACTATCATGCCCATCTTGTAAACTGTATCTAGCATCCTCGAAAAGCGCAAACACCAGTTTTTGTAAAAAGTGCGCTCCGTTCTCCCTTGAATATTTGTAGTTTTTTCTATGCACTTCACGGTCATATTGCTGCGATCTTATTCGAAATCTGTTTATAATTGTTTTTTTACTATGCTGCGGATGATCTTCCTTGCACGTAATTATACTTAGTATCCACTCCTTGGACAGCGATTGTCCTTTACTACGTTTTACTGGAGACGGGATTTGTGGCTCCCGCTCCGATAAGACGATGAACGTCACAGCTCGACAACTGTTCCAGTATCACTTTCACTTGTTAAGCACGTATCGTCATTATTGTACTCCTCATGTACTCTGCCCACACAATCGAGCTTATATGACTCCACACATTCCACTGACTCATCTCGCAGAAATGCTTATGTGTCATCTGCCACTTCTTTCTTACTCTGCAAAATTCCTTGGTTCCTTTCTGACAAAATGCCAACTTCGACAGCTGTTGTTGTAGACATAATGCAATGTCGACTTTATCATTGTCATTGCTCTGCTTTGTATCAACACCACTAACACTGTAGCACTGTTGTGTGGCACTCGTCGACTAAGCAGTTAAATTACTCTCCGTAGCCTGATGCTGTGCTCACAATTGGATGTCTCCAGCCCGCCTCTTGTTGCCCTTAGCAGCCAATATTGTGGTTGCATAATAGACGATATGGAGCGAGTCGAATGTCAAGAACATTGAAACCTTCCCGTCGTCTCCTCTATACCTCTTTTGTTATTGATAACCTTCCCTTTCACAACAAACTATGTAACCTTTTCTTAGGATTTCTTTCTCTTGCTTAATAATAACAAATGAAATCTTCCCTTTGAAATTTATTCTCTTTCTCTATCTTCGAATACAAATTTAATTGCTTTTTATAAAAAGTGATTTTCTGATTATTTCGACGAAACATAGAATGTGTCGTCGTCGTAGCCCTCAGTCGTTATCTGCAATAACCCAAAACTGTTCCTTACCTTCTTTGCTGTTACTGGATCGCCATCTGACTGCTACATCGAACTGCGACATGAATATACTTACTCTGTTTTAATATACTCTATTAGCTGCTGGTGGGCTTTCATAATATGTGGCTGCATTTATTACCAAAGCTGACGTTATTCTTTAATAGCAAAGCTGACGTTATTCTATAATTAATTTGACTGAAATTACGTAATTCATAGTTAAACTTTTTCTTGACAACAATAAAAATTTTCAAAGTTTTACGTTGATGGTTTGTGGGACGGATTACAATTAGAAATGCAATATTGCTGGCAAAAGTTAATTATATTCTGAATGAAATGATTTTACAAACGTCCAAATGGGACTTATTTCTTACAATACTCTTACAACTAGCAATGCGAAAACATACCTTCAGTAGTCTTGAGTTTCCCAAAAAATTAATTCAATAATATTAGTTCCACTTATTATAATAGTTAGCTGATGTCTCTGTACATCTGTTTATAATCTCTTGTAAATCATAGCTAGTGGCTGGCAGGCACACCGCTCCTCTCAACCTCTCGCTTCAGACCTGCTACCGACTCACTTCACTTCTCGCTTACTACTGACTTCCTACGAACGCTGAAGTGTGGTCTCTCCTGCCAACAATGCTTTCTGGTGCAGACAATCCCTGCTACCATTACAAAATGTATCAATGCTCTGTCTTTCCCGCTCTTTTCTTAAAATGTATCCATACGCGGCCTCTCCCGCCCTTTTTTAAATTACATCAATTTGCGGTCTCTCTTGTCAACAATACTTTGGTGCTGACATTCCCTGCTACCACATTTATTTCCAACATGACAAATATTAATTATTCCTACTTAATCCTATTAATAAAATATAAACATCTTTCATAAATTGTGATTTGACAATAGACAATAGAAATATACATCTCTTAGAACATCATTGGCCTTTTGCAACCTCGGTCTCAAGAGGTTCCTCGTAAACCAGTCAAGTGGTAGCAGGGAGGAAAAGAGCAGCTCGAAATGAAAAGAGAGGAGAACAGGGACGTGGTGAAACCTACCCCCTTAGAAGAGGATTCGTCAGCAATAGTGAAGGCATTTTGCTGTAAATGCAAAACTTGGAAATTAACCCCCCGGTCCTTTGCAGCAGGTTAAGAACCTTTAGCTCCCAACTCCAAGGAAAATACTTGATGCTTAAACTACTAATAGGAACAGACAGACAGATAAAGTGATATGACAGCTCCAACAAGGAAATGTAACAATCTGTACTGCCTGACAAAAATGTGAAGCACCCAGAAGACATAGTCAGATGCCATTTTCACTTTGCACAACTACACATCATCAGTGGGAATGTAAGTGGTGTTGTTGTTGTTGTCTTCAGTCCTGAGACTGGTTTGATGCAGCTCTCCATGCTACTCTATCCTGCGCAAGCTGCTTCATCTCCCAGTACCTACTGCAACCTACATCCTTCTGAATCTGCTTAGTGTACTCATCTCTCGGTCTCCCTCTACGATTTTTACCCTCCACGCTGCCCTCCAATGCTAAATTTGTGATCCCTTGATGCCTCAAAACATGTCCTACCAACCGATCCCTTCTTCTAGTCAAGTTGTGCCACAAACCTCTCTTCTCCCCAATCCTATTCAATACCTCCTCATTAGTTACGTGATCTATCCACCTTATCTTCAGTATTCTTCTGTAGCACCACATTTCGAAAGCTTCTATTCTCTTCCTGTCCAAACTAGTTATCGTCCATGTTTCACTTCCATACATGGCTACACTCCAAACAAATACTTTCAGAAACGACTTCCTGATACATAAATCTATATTCGATGGTAACAAATTTCTCTTCTTCAGAAACGCTTTCCTTGCCATTGCCAGTCTACATTTTATATCCTCTCTACTTCGACTATCATCAGTTATTTTACTTCCTAAATAGCAAAACTCCTTTACTACTTTAAGTGTCTCATTTCCTAATCTAATTCCCTCAGCATCACCCGATTTAATTTGACTACATTCCATTATCCTCGTTTTGCTTTTGTTAATGTTCATCTTATATCCTCCTTTCAAGACACTGTCCATTCCGTTCAACTGCTCTTCCAAGTCCTTTGCCGTCTCTGACAGAATTACAATGTCATCGGCGAACCTCAAAGTTTTTACTTCGTCTCCATGAATTTTAATACCTACTCCAAATTTTTCTTTTGTTTCCTTTACTGCTTGCTCAATATACAGATTGAATAACATCGGGGAGAGGCTACAACCCTGTCTCACTCCTTTCCCAACCACTGCTTCCCTTTCATGCCCCTCGACTCTTATTACTGCCATCTGGTTTCTGTACAAATTATAAATAGCCTTTCGCTCCCTGTATTTTACCCCTGCCACCTTTAGAATTTGAAAAAGAGTATTCCAGTCAACATTGTCAAAAGCTTTCTCTAAGTCTACAAATGCTAGAAACGTAGGTTTGCCTTTTCTTAATCTTTCTTCTAAGATAAGTCGTAAGGTCAGTATTGCCTCACGTGTTCCAACATTTTGACGGAATCCAAACTGATCCTCCCCGAGGTCTGCATCTACCAGTTTTTCCATTCGTCTGTAAAGAATTCGCGTTAGTATTTTGCAGCCGTGGCTTATTAAACTGATAGTTCGGTAATTTTCACATCTGTCAGCACCTGCTTTCTTTGGGATTGGAATTATTATATTCTTCTTGAAGTATGAGGGTATTTCGCCTGTCTGATACATCTTGCTCACCAGCTGGTAGAGTTTTGTCATGACTGGCTCTCCCAAGGCCGTCAGTAGTTCTAATGGAATGTTGTCTACTCCGGGGGCCTTGTTTTGACTCAGGTCTTTCAGTGCTCTGTCAAACTCTTCACGCAGTATCGTATCTATCATTTCGTCTTCGTCTACATCCTCTTCTATTTCCATAATATTGTCCTCAAGTACATCGCCCTTGTATAAACCTTCTATATACTCCTTCCACCTTTCTGCCTTCCCTTCTTTGCTTAGAACTGGGCTGCCATCTGAGCTCTTGATATTCATACACGTAGTTCTCTTCTCTCCAAAGGTCTCTTTAATTTTCCTGTAGGCAGTATCTATCTTACCCCTAGTGAGATAAGCTTCTACATCCTTACATTTGTCCTCTAGCCATCCCTGTTTAGCCATTTTGCACTTCCTGTCGATCTCATTTTTCAGACGTTTGTATTCCTTTTTGCCTGCTTCATTTACTGCATTTTTATATTTTCTCCTTTCATCAATTAAATTCAATATTTCTTCTGTTACCCAAGGATTTCTAGCAGCCCTCGTCTTTGTACCTACTTTATCCTCTGCTGCCTTCACTACTACATCCCTCAGAGCTACCCATTCTTCTTCTACTGTACTTCTTTCCCCTATTCCTGTCAATTGTTCCCTTATGCTCTCTCTGAAACTCTGTACAACCTCTGGTTCTTTCAGTTTATCCAGGTCCCATCTCCTTAATTTCCCACATTTTTGCAGTTTCTTCAGTTTTAATCTACAGGTCATAACCAATAGATTGTGGTCAGAGTCCACATCTGCCCCTGGAAATGTCTTACAACTTAAAACCTGGTTCCTAAATCTCTGTCTTACAGATGACATTTTCCATGATCAGTAGAGTGGCCACCAGGGGGGTCGGGGGGGAAGGGGTGCTGGTCCAATTGTAAGGTGGTAGAGTAAATGGTCAGATTCGCACCTTACACGGGACCTTTACAAATCACAATGAGAAGGTGAAGATGACACCTAACGTAAATCGACAGTTATGAAAACATATCAATATGTAATGCAGAAAGGGATGACAGTCAATTGACAGTAATTAACACACCATTCCTTTACAATGAATGTCTTTGAGTGGAAGGTAGAACAGGGAACGCGAGTCGAGTCGCTTTTACTTTTGAAAAGCCAGCTCCACAACGGTGTAGCGAAGCCGCACTGCAGGATTTACGCCGGAAACCTCTTAAAGGGGTGGCAGGAAGGGGGACAGCGACCGCCGGCTGATGTGGCCGAGCTTTATGGATGTGTATGATGTCCTTAGGTTAGTTAGGTTTAAGTAGTTCTAAGTTCTAGGGGACTGATGACCTCAGATGTTGAGTCCCATAGTGCTCAGAGCCATTTGAACTTTGGACACCGACCCTGGGCCAGGTGATACAAGCCGGAGCACAGCCTGTAGTGGGGCATCTACACAGGAGCAGAGAAGAAGCTTTAGAAAATTTCGTTTCGGAATTCTAATGGGATACGAACAAAAGAGTGACGCATTTTCGTCCAGCAAGTGCGACACACGGAAAGGTCAATGTACTTTAGGCGTCTAGAACGGGCACAAGACGTCCGATTGGCGGAAACGCACTAGGAAGGAGAAAAATACTTAAGTTTCGACGCAGTTTAATAGAAGGGACATTGCGATTGGTAGAGAGAGTTTCTACAAAATAAGAGGAACGCTCCTATTGGTCGAAAAAAGCTGTGACGTGAAAAAGGAACTCAATTGGAGGTAGCCAGTTCTACTATGAGTAGGACAAGAGAGAAATTGACTGGGGACTCTTCTCTGAACTGGCGTCAAGTGTAGAATGAAGCGCTTAACGCCCCGTACGGCGCAGAGAAGAAATTTGTGTGGACACTGCATTCACAGCGGCTGCACTACAGCTAAAAAATTAGCTGTAGCAACGTTTAGCTCCAACTGTGGAGAAACGAACCAGCCATATTAGTTAATTTTTCTTGCGAGAACTGAAAGAGCACTATAATATGTACGCTGCTCCAACCATTCGCATGTATGCTACCACATAATAAGACTAGGGTTGAGTACATGTTTTCTCGCATAACGAGAAACACAGGGAAAGTTTCTGCTGGAAAGTTCAGCAAAGGGCAGATTAGTTTTGTAGGAATTTCAGTGGGAGAGAGCGTCCTTGCAAATAGCAGCACGTCACAGCTTAAGATAAATACCGCGTGCAGAGGCGTAAACTTTGTTGATTCACCAGCTTGCGTCCACTGTAAACTCGACTGGCCTTCGTTATCTTTCGCTCAAATTTGTCACTTGACTAACATTCCACCGTACACTTGATTGTCATCCTAAACAGTACCGAAGTTTGAACCGGAGTCGGACGATTTTCGTAGAACTGACCATCTACATCTACATGCCTACTCTGCAATTCACATTTAAGTGCTTGGCAGAGGGTTCATCGAACCACAATCATACTATCTCTCTACTATTCCACTCCCGAACAACGAGCGGGAAAAACGAACACCTAAACCTTTCTGTTCGAGCTCTGATTTCTCTTATTTTATTTTGATGATCATTCCTACCTATGTAGGTTGGGCTCAACAACATATTTTCGCATTCGGAAGAGAAAGTTGGTGACTGAAATTTCGTAAAAAGGTCTCGCCGCGACGGAAAACGTCTATGCTGTAATGACTTCCATCCCAACTCGTGTATCATATCTGCCACACTCTCTCCCCTATAACGCGATAATACAAAACGAGCTGCCCTTCTTTGCACCCTCTCGATGTCCTCCGTCAATCCCACCTGGTAAGGATCCCACACCGCGCAGCAATATTCTAACAGAGGACGAACGAGTGTAGTGTAAGCTGTCTCTTTAGTGGACTTGTTGCATCTTCTAAGTGTCCTGCCAATGAAACGCAACCTTTCGCTCGCCTTCCCGACAATATTATCTATGTGGTCCTTCCAACTGAAGTTGTTCGTAATTTTAACACCCAGGTACTTAGTTGAATTGACAGCCTTGAGAATTGTACTATTTATCTAGTAATCGAATTCCAACGGATTTCTTTTGGAACTCATGTGGATCATCTCACACTTTTCGTTATCTAGCGTCAACTGCCACCTGACACACCATACAGCAATCTTTTCTAAATCGCTTTGCAACTGATACTGGTCTTCGGATGACCTTACTAGACAGTAAATTACAGCATCATCTGCGAACAGTCTAAGAGAACTGCTCAGATTGTCACCCAGGTCATTTATATAGATCAGGAACAGTAGAGGTCCCAGGACGCTTCCCTGGGGAACACCTGATATCACTTCAGTTTTACTCGATGATGTGCCGTCTATTACTACGAACTGCGACCTTCCTGACAGGAAATCACGAATCCAGTCGCACAACTGAGACGATACCCCATAGCTCTGCAGCTTGATTAGAAGTCGCTTGTGAGGAACGGTGTCAAAAGCTTTCCGGAAATCTAGAAATACGGAATCAACTTGAGATCCCCTGTCGATAGCGGCCATTATTTCGTGCGAATATAGAGCTAGCTTCGTTGCACAAGAGCGATGTTTTCTGAAGCCATGCTGATTACGTGTCAATAGATCGTTCCCTTCGAGGTGATTCATAATGTTTGAATACAGTATATGCTCCAAAACCCTACTGCAAACCGACGTCAATGATATAGGTCTGTAGTTAAATGGATTACTCCTACTACCCTTCTTGAACACTGGTGCGACCTGCGCAATTTTCCAATCTGTAGGTACAGATCTATCGGTGAGCGAGCGTTTGTATATGAGTGCTAAGTAGGGAGCTATAGTATCAGCGTAATCTGAAAGGAACCTAATCGGTATACAATCTGGACCTGAAGACTTGCCCGTATCAGGGGATTTGAGTTGCTTCGCAACCCCTAAGGTATCTACTTCTAAGAAACTCATGCTAGCAGATGTTCGTGTTTCAAATTCTGGAATATTCCATTCGTCTTCCCTGGTGAACGAATTTCGGAAAACTGCGTTCAATAACTCTGCTTTAGCGGCACAGTCGTCTATAACAGTACCATCGGCACTGCGCAGCGAAGGTATTGACTGCGTCTTGCCGCTTGTGTACTTTACATACGACCAGAATTTCTTCGGATTTTCTACCAAATTTCGAGACAATGTTTCGTTGTGGAACCTATTAAAGGCATCTCGCATCGAAGTACGTGCCAAATTTCGCGCGTCTGTAAATTTTAGCCCATCTTCAGGATTTCGCGTTCTTCTGAACTTCGCATGCTTTTTCCGTTGCCTCTGCAACAGCGTTCGGACCTTTTTTGTGTACCACGGGGGATCCGTTCCATCTCTTACCAATTTATGAGGTATGAATATCTCAATTGCTGTTTCTACTATATCTTTGAATTTGAGCCACATCTCGTCTACATTCGCATAGTCAGTTCGGAAGGAATGGAAATTGTCTTTTAGGAAGGCTTCTAGTGGCACTTTCTCCGCTTTTTTAAATAAAATTATTTTGCGTTTGTTTCTGATGGATTTGGAAGAAATGGTATTGAGCCTAGCTACAATGACCTTGTGATCACTAATCCCTGTATCAGTCATGATGCTCTCTATCAGCTCTGGATTGTTTGTGGCCAAGAGGTCAAGTGTGTTTTCGCAACCATTTACAATTCGCGTGGGTTCGTGGACTAACTGCTCGAAATAATTTTCGGAGAATGCATTTAGGACAATCTCGGAAGACGTTTTCTGCCTACCACCGGTTTTGAACAAGTATTTTTGCCAACATACCGAGGGTAGGTTGAAGTCCCCACCAACTATAACCATATGAGTGGGGTATTTATTTGTTACGAGACTCAAACTTTCTCTGAACTGTTCCGCAACTGTATCATCAGAGTCTGGGGGTCGGTAGAAGGAGCCAATTATTAACTTAATTCGGCTGTTAAGTATAACCTCCACCCACACCAATTCGCACAGAGTATCTACTTCGACTTCACTACAAGATAAACCACTACTGACAGACACAAACACTCCACCACCAATTCTGCCTAATCTATCTTTCCTGAACACCGTCTGAGACTTCGTAAAAATTTGTGCAGAACTTATTTCAGGCTTTAGCCAGCTTTCTGTACCTATAACGATATCAGCTTCTGTGCTTTCTATTAGCGCTTGAAGCTCAGGGACTTTTCCAGCGCAACTACAACAATTTACAACTATAATTCCAACTGTTCCTTGATCCAAGCACGTCCTGTAATTGCCAAGCACCCTTTGACATTGCAGCCCATCCCGCACTTTCCCGAGGCCTTCTAACCTAAAAAACCGCCCAGTCCACGCCACACAGCCTCCGCTACCCGTGTAGCCGCCAGCTGAGTGTAGTGAACTCCTGACCTATGCAGCGGAACCCGAAACCCCACCACCCTATGGCGCAAGTCTAGGAATCTGCAGCCAATACGGTCGCAAAACCGTCTGAGCCTCTGATTCAGACCCTCCACCCGGCTCTGCACCAAAGGTCCGCAGTCGGTTCTGTCAACGATGCTGCAGATGGTGAGCTCTGCCTTCATCTCGTAAGCAAGACCGGCAGCCTTCACCAAATCAGATAGCCGCTGGAATCCAGAGAGAATTTCCTCAGATCCAAAGCGACACACGTCATTAGTGCCGACATGTGCCACCACCTGCAGCTGGCTGCACCCTGTGCTCTTCATGGCATCCGGAATGACCCTTTCCACATCAGGAATGACTCCTCCCGGAATGCACACGGAGTGCACACTGGATTTCTTCTCCTCCTTAGCCGCCGTATCCCTAAGGGGCCCCATTACGCGCCTAACATTGGAGCTCCCAACTACCAGTAAGCCCACCCTCTGCGATTGCCCGGACCTTGAAGGCTGAGAATGATCCTCTGAAACAGGGCAGGCGGCTGCATCTGGCTCAGCCAGAGACAGTGCCTGAAACCGGTTTGTCAGACGCACCGGGGAGGCTTTCTGATCAGCCTCCGGGGACGCCTTTCGCTGCCTGCCATCATCATAATGTATGTGTAGGAGCAATTTTGTAAAGGACCTTCCAATTAAACGTTCATATTATTGTGCTTGGGATTAATGTAAAGGAAACTTTCAATTAAACTTTCATAATATTGTGTTTAGGGTTAATGTGCTTTCAGAGAGTCAATATTTAACATTGTTGTGTATAAACATACTTCACTTCTTGATGTTGGCAAGATGCGTTATCCATTGCGCTGTTTTTATGTTGCCAAGTTGAAGACTGTGTGAAAAGATATAATTTGGTGAGAAATATTGCGATATTAATCTTGTCATTCCACCTCACACAGTCGTTCTCAGTTCAAGAGTAAGCAAAAAGAAAACCCCACACCTACACAGTGGCTAGAACAGTGCCACTGACCAAGGCGGCAGAATTCTGGCAGCGGCAAATTCTAAACTTTTAATATGGTTCCAAAAGGACGAATTAAACAAGACAATGAAAGACAGGGTTGTAGCCTCTCCCCGATGTTATTCAATCTGTATATTGAGCAAGCAGTAAAGGAAACAAAAGAAAAATTTGGAGTAGGTATTAAAATCCATGGAGAAGAAATAAAAACTTTGAGGTTCGCCGATGACATTGTAATTTTGTCAGAGACAACAAAGGACTTAGAAGAGCAGTTGAACGGAATGGACAGTGTCCTGAAAGGAGGATATAAGATGAACATCAACAAAAGCAAAACGAGGATAATGGAATGTAGTCGAATTAAGTCGGGCGATACTGAGGGAATTAGATTAGGAAATGAGACACTTAAAGTAGTAAAGGTGTTATGCTATTTGGGGAGTAAAATAACTGTTGATGGTCGAAGTAGAGAGGATATAAAATGCAGACTGGCAATGGCAAGGAAAGCGTTTCTGAAGAAGAGAAATTTTTTAACATCGAGTATAGATTTAAGTGTCAGGAAGTCATTTCTGAAAGTATTTGTATGGAGTGTAGCTATGTATGGAAGTGAAACATGGACGATAAATAGTTGGAACAAGAAGGGAATAGAAGCTTTCGAAATGTGGTGCTACAGAAGAATGCTGAATATTAGATGGGTAGATCACATAACTAATGAGGAAGTATTGAGTAGGATTGGGGAGAAGAGAAGTTTGTGGCACAACTTGACCAGAAGAAGGGATCGGTTGGTAGGACATGTTCTGAGGCATCAAGGGATCACCAATTTAGTATTGGAGGTTAGCGTGGAAGGTAAGAATCGTAGAGGGAGACCAAGAGATGAATACACTAATCAGATTCAGAAAGATGTAGGTTGCAGTAGGTACTGGGAGATGAAGAAGCTTGCACAGGATAGAGTAGTATGGAGAGCTCTATCAAACCAGTCTCAGGACTGAAGACCACAACAACAACAACAATGAAAGATATGAGTAAATCAAGAAGTGTGAGAATAAATTGTAAATATAAAGCATTCGCAAAGTCTAGTGTCTCGTTAGAAATTGTCGACGTTATTGTGAAGGTATGGAGTTTATCAACTTGTCTGCGTCCTCCAATACAGCAGAGACTGCAGCTGGCAGTGTTGGAAACACTATTTCAACACTCATGTTCAGAAAAAACCGAACATCTTGAACGGCAAGAGATAGGACGTTCATATTCACCGGACATGTACATTAGTATGTTCTGTGGAAATGACTAGCATTTGAACTATGTCGGTCCGCGGGTTCAAGCTCAACATCGATATCGCCACGCAACACCATCCTCCGATAAAATGTGCCTGCTGCTCTCGTTGTCGCTGTAAACCGAAGGTAAAAGGTTGAGTGTGACTTGAGCAGACGTGCAGAATGCCTCGCAGACGTGTGCGCGTAGCGTACAGTCAGATCAGTGAGTTTGAAAGAGGGAGCGTTGTTGGCATGAGAATGTGATGCATCCTTCCGGGAAATAGCTGCTCGTGTAGGAACAAGTGTTTTGGCAGTGTGACAGGTGCGTGCAGAATTGTTCACGGAAGGCCGTAGAACACGATGAAATGGGTTAGACCACCCCCAGTGAAGATCGACACCTCATTTTAATGGCATTGCAGGACAGATCTGCGTTCTACTCGCCTCTGGCGCAGCGGTGGAACAGTGTAACACTTCGTACGCCATCAGTGGTGACAGACCGTCTCCATTTATTACGGCACGGGTTACTTGCTAGTCGTCCACTTCTTCTCCTGCCTTTGTCGAGTGTGCAGAAACGTGATAGACAGCAACTGTGTCTGGAACGAGCTCACTGTGGATAGGAATGGCATCAGATAGTGTTTTCGGACAAATCCGGGTTCTGCTTGTTTGAAAATGATGACCGCATTTTGGTGTGCTGCAGACAGTGTGAGCGGCGTCACGGTGACTGCATCGCCACAAGACATACAGAGCCAACTCGTTGCCGTGTGATGTGGGGTGCTATTGGGCACAATCACAAATCACAGCTCGTGGGCGTCCAGGGCACTGTGACCAATGTGACCTACGTGAATGACATCCTGTGTCCTGTAGCCATACCCTTTCCGCACAACACCCGAGACGTCATTTTTCAGCAAGACAATGCACGGCCATCAGTTGCTGCACGAACACGTGCCTTCTTGGTGTCATAGATTGTCAGCCTTTTGCCCTGATCCCCCCAAATCACCAGATCACCAGACCTGTCACAGGTCGAAAATGTGTGGGATATGGAGAAAAGACTGGTGCAACGCTGTGACCCAATGCCGACCACCACAGACGAAATTTGGAACCAGGTGAATGCAACGTGGTTGGCTATACCAAAGGACGCCACACGCACCTTGTTCGCTTCGATGCCATCACGCAAGTATGGCGGACCCTATGCCTAGCAGGCAACAGGACACATACTGAACCAAAGTGACTGCAATGCTAATCATTTCTGCAGGACATACTAATATACATGTCCTATGGATCTACAACTACATCATATTCCGCAAGCCACCTAATGGTGAGTGGCGGAGGGTATTTTCGGTACCACCATCTGATCCCTTCAACCCTGATCCACTCGCGAATAGTGCGAGGGAAGAATGATTGTCGGTAAGGCTCTGTATTGGCTCTAATTTCTCGGATTTTCTCCTCGCCTCCTCGCCGTCAGTACGCGAGATGTATGTGTGTGGTTGGGAGGGGGGGGGGGAGGGGGGGAGTAATATGTTGTCTGACTCCTCCTGAAAAGTGCTGCCCCGAAATTTTAATAGTAAATCTCTCCCTGATGTACAAAGCCTCTCTTGTAACGTCTGCTAGTGGAGGTTGTTCAGCATCTCCGTAACGCTCTTTCGCCACCTAAAGGATCACGTGACGAAGCGCACCGTTCTTCGTTGGATCTTCTCTGTCTCCTCTGTCAGTCCTACCTAATAGGGACCCCTGACAGACGAACAATACTGAAGAATCGGGCGAACATGCGCCTTATAAGCCACTTCTTTCGTGAATGAGTTACACTTCCTTAAGATTCTTCCTATGAATCTGAGTCTGGTGTCTACTTTTCCCAATATTTGTTTTACATGGTCATTCCACTTAAGGTCGCTCTGAATAGTTACGCCTAGATATTTTACGGCAGACACTGTCTTCAGCTGTTTGTCATCAATGGTGTAGCTGTACAGTAGTGGAATATTCTTTCTCTAGTCATTCAAGGTGTTCTGTTCCTTCTGAACATGAATGTACCACGCGTCTACGAAACACTTGAAATGTAACTACCTCAACTTGAAGACCCGTAAAGGAGGGAAAAACTTTGTAATAAAGAAAGAAAGAGTAGTGTTAGCGTATGATGACCTAACAAATTCTTAAACACACAAAGGGGTATCGCCGAGAGAAACCCTTTTTAATATAGAGAGAAAGCATGGGTTCTCTAAGTGAATTTTTTCTTCTTCGTCTGTAACTTGTTTTAAGATTTCCACTCATTCCCCTTTTTTCTCGGTAATAAAGGCATAATGAGTAGAGTAAGATAACATGAAAAAAATTGTCTAATCTTATTTTGGAGTTGAAGCAACTAAAATGCGTGAAACATTTGTCCAGTTTCGTCATTTTTCACACTGTTTGCGTTCCAGCAATTTTTTTAAACAAATAACGCTTACTTTTTGCACCAATCAATGGAAGTGTTTTCAAAACTGCTTGTTTCGCGCCATAAACCATGGCCGTGGCATGTCGGCAAGCATGCCTTCTCGACATTCGACCATGGCGGTTTTTCCTTTATGTACTATGGACACACTAAACAGGCACTGGCGCTTTATAAACTTTTTTTTCAACAAATAAAGCGTTTATATGTAAGTCACTCGCTGTCCTGTGAGCTTCCACTTTGTACAGTAGAAGCGACGACGATACCGCCGATAATGCAGTACTACTGCGCTAGTATTAGTCTTATTCGTAAGAAAGGGGACTTTTGTTAAAATTCAGTACATGCGTGGTTTGACGATGAAGTTTGGGGCCGCTGGCAGTGTGTGGTAATAATCGGCAGCCAGTAGGCCAGACAGGATAAACATGGCATGGAACTGTAGCGGCGTATTGCACGTACGATTTGTTTGGAATGAAGCAACAGCGAGGCAGGAAACTACATCGTTGCTTTAAGTTAATGCGATGTATGAGGCGAGGCAGTAGGCCAGAGACGGGAGTGGTGATGTGTAAATGGATGACGTATGGGAATTTACCCCTGCCATAGTTTCTGTCTCTCTCTGACACTATGTCAGAAGCGAGGGGAAAAGCAGTATAAATAGTCAGGCACTTGCGATTTCTGTCTTCCTCGGCGTATTCCACTGATGAATTCTTCTCGGGTTATCAGCCGAGTGGTGGCGTCGTCTTGTCGCAACGTTTCAACGAGTTTAGTACCCATTATCATCTGGCGAAGTGTCGGGATGCTGCTGCTCTCATCTTATATTTTCCCCTCTTTGGGGACGTGTGAGGGGGAGTTTGTAGCCTTTCGGCTTTTACTCCCCTGTGTACGTGTGTGTATGATTTTTCTGTACTTTTTTGGTGTCTGTGATATGTGATGACTGTTCTGTATGTGTCTGGTATTTGCCTGGGGTTGGCGAGATGTTTGGTGTTATATGGGCAAGGAGCAGGGTTTGGGATTTGGTATTGGGATTTTCTCTTCGACTTAGTCGTCGAAAATCGTCATAGGGCGCTTGTGCTTATCGCGGGACATGTCATACCGACCTATGGAGTGGATGAGGGCGTTTCCCGATCTGGAAGAACCCTCATAGAAGGCCCTTGCCCGACCTTGGAAACGCTCTCTCAGGAGTGGGATATGGGCTGCGGCGTGCAGATCGTCTGTGGGGAATCCAAGAGGTAAATGCAGTGCCCTCCTGGGGGCACAGTTCTGCAGCCTCTGGAGTTTGTCCAGGTGCTGCTTTGCTGCGTATCCCCAGACAGGACACGCATATTCCATCACTGGCCGGATCAGGGCCTGGTACACATTTACTCCTACTGGGCAGGGAAGGGAGCTGGTTGAGTTCAGGACTGGATATAGGATGGACATTCTGGCGCAGACCTTCCGGTGGACCTCGTCTATGTGGGGTTTCCACGTAAGACGGGAGTCCAAGGTTACGCCAAGGTACTTGGCGGTTCTGCGCCAGGGGAGTTGGGTTCCGTTTAGGTGAAAGTGGAGGGGGGGGGGGGGGTTGAGGTGGGTCGCGCCTTCAGAGCCTGCAGGTAATCAGCATAGCTTGTGTCTTTTCAGAATTGATGGTGATGCGCCAGCGACGGGCCCAGGTTTCTGTGTCGTCTAAAACCCTTTGCAGCCTACGCATGACCAGGTCCTTGTTCGCATTTCTCGTGTAGAAGGCTGTGTCGTCCGCGTACTGTGCAGAGTGCACCAGGGGGGCCGTTGGAGAGTCCGCAGTGTATAAACTGTACAGAACGGGCCCCAGGACCGATCCCTGTGGCTCCCCAGGACGAATACGCCTTTTGGTGGAGGTGGCAGTTTCTACTTTGACGGAGAAAGTCCTATTCGTGAGAGAGCTTTTGATCAGCTGAACTATACTCCCAGGGAACCCTTGTGTGTACAACTTGTAGAGTAGCCCTCTATGCCATACTGAGTCAAAGGCTTTGGCTACGTCTAGTAGCACTATCCCGCAGTAGCCTCTGTGGTTGAAGCCCTTTGTGGCTGCTTCGACCACTCTCATGACCTGTTGTGGGGCAGAGTGGTTCTGCCGAAACCCGAATTGGAAATCCGGCAGAATTTGCTCTCTGGTAATATTATCTTGAATGGGTCTTAGCAGGAGGCGCTCATAGATCTTGCTGAGAGTTGGCAAGAGGCTAATCGGCCTGTATTTGTGCGGGAATAGAGGGTCTTTCCCTGGTTTGTGTATCGCGACCACTACCGCATGTTTCCAGCAAGCTGGGAACTCGCGGGAACGAGTAATCTCGTTGAATACGTTCGCGAGGTGTGTGATCGCTGTGGGTGGGAGTTTTTTTAATAACTGGTTTGTGACACTATCGTGCCCTGGCGCCTTTTTCGTAGGGAGGGACCTGATTACTCTTGCGACGTCCTCGGGGGCGAAAAGTGTGGGTTCGTCCTCTGGGTCCTCCTCGGCATTGAGGAAGACAGCCAGTTGAAGACTGACTAGCTCTTCATGCTCTTCATCCTGGGGTTCTGCCGCTTGAAACTGCTTCTCGAAGGAGTCGGCGAGGGCGTTGGCCTTCCCAGCATGGCTGTAGACCAATTCCCGCTCGCCGTGCAGTGGCGGCATCCTAGCGCGTCTTTTTGTGAACTGTTTGGCTGCTTGCCATAGTGTATGATCGTCTACTTTGAGAGCTGTGAGGCGGTTTTGTCATTGCTGGTTTCTGTGCTCATTGAGCGCTACCTTCAGTTCTCTCTGTAGACGATTGAGCAGCCTCCTGGTGGCCTGATTTCTGGTGATCTTCCACTCTTTTGCCACTCTGTTCTTATGTCGGATTTGAGCTAGCAAGTGGGGAAGTGGGCTCTTCCGCTGCCTGCAAGATGGTGCCTGTTAGGTGTTGTAGCGCTTGTTCTACTGTTTCGGCAGTAGGTGGCGGAGCGCGAGTGATATCAGAGGCGACAGTTTCTTGGTATCGCTCCCAGTCTGTGTGCTTGTAAGACGTCTGGTACCGTGGGAGTGCTACCCATTCTCCCACATCGACCTCTAGAATCACTGGGTTGTGGTCGGAGGACATTCTGTTGATTGTCCTTGCGGCCACAAATCCTGCGATCCTCCTGGTGAGAGCTATGTCTAACACGTCGGGCCTGTCTCCATTTTTTGGAAAGTGTGTGGGCTCGACTGGATCCCATGTTTCGAAGTGGTGGTTGGAGTTTGGCGCCTGCTCTGGAGGTTACTCCAGAATTCCAATCAGGGTGTTTGGCATTGAAGTCTCTCCCTATTATGAGTTTGACTTCAATTTGCCCTAGAGCAGCTATGTCTCCCCCATCTATCAGGTCATGTGGTGGTCGGTAGACTGCAACAATTGTTAAGGGCCCGGTGGCAGTGGTTACTTCCACCGCCACTGCTTTTTTTGGTAGCTGGTAAGAATACCTGGTGGTGGGGATCCCTCTTTTTACGTATATGGCCACTCCTCCGCCTTGGGTTGGCCTGTCTTTGCGATAGCTAACATAGTTGGAGACTGTCGCTTTTATTCCCAGTTTTAGGTGGGTTTCCCCCATCATGCATATGTCGATGGAGAACTCCTTCATGAGTTCTCTGAACTCTACCTCTTGATTAACAATGCCACCTGCGTTAAAGAAGCACATTGTCAGGCCTTGGATATTCGGTCGTCTATTCATGATGGGGTTTTGAAACTACTGAGGAAGTCGCAGAGGGGAGTGACTGCTGGACTGTTGCCTGAAGGGCAACGAGGATCTGTGTGTTCTGCTTCTGGGCTTCCCTGAATTCCTTCATCATTTCCATGACGAGGTTCATGGTCTGCACCATAACGTCTAACAACTGATCCATCGGGGGGGGGGGGGGGGGGGGAGTGTGTGTGGGGTTCCCTAGAGCTTTCTCTGTCATGGTGGACCTGGTCGTTGTTGCTGTGTGTTTCCCGGTGTTGTTCTTGTGATAGTGTCTGGTGTTGTGATTGCGCCACGCTTTCACGAATCCTCGGAGGAGAAACCACTTCCGCATAAGTCGCCCTCGGTCTGTTCGCCCTTGGTTTTACCCAGGCCTTGTCAGTGTGTGTTGTCATGTTTTGTTTTCTTGTGTGTCTGGATGGGTTCATGGTGTTTTGTTTGCGTGTGTGGGGGGCGGCCTTTGCGCTCTTTGCCTACTGTGTGTGTCGTTTATGGACCTCACAACCTCGGTAACCCGCTATGTGGTTTTTGCCACACAGCTCGCACCTTATTTGTAGGTCCGTGTGTTTCATTGTGCATGTTTTTATGTCATGGGCCTCGGCACATTTTCTGCACCTTACTGCCATGGAGCAGTGTGCTGCAATATGATTGAGGCCCTGACACCTGGTGCACTGCACCGTCTTGTTTTTGCGGTGCAGTAGTTCAGTGGTCACAGGGACAGCCAGGCTCATCTTAATGTCCCTTTTGTTTCGTGGGACGTCTGGCAGTGTGACCTGATACAGGGGCCATTTGCTCCCTATGTTACCCATCTGTTGGACCACCTTGACGACGTACCCCTGGACAGTCAGGTCTGTTTTGATCGCCTGGGGGGCCACTCATCTCGGTAGGTGTCTGATGACAATGTTCTTGTTTCGTGTCTTTGTTGTGGGGAATGTGTCCTGGTGTATGTTTTTGTTGTTGAGAAGTGTTTTGATTGTGGTGTAGTGCTCAAGTGTGCGTACTGTTATTTTGATGTTATCACCACCAGCAGGTTTTGCCTGGAAATTGCCTCCCCCGATTTCTGTTTTTAACATGTCGGAGAGTTCCTCATAATTATGAGTAAACTCTGCGACGATCGGAGGGAGGTGGTGGCTAACCTGATTTTATGTTTGTTTTGTAGTGTCATGTGGTGTCTCTGGCTCATCGGCCACCGCCTGAAACCTGTTCGGGGTGGGTTCCACTCCCCGAGCAGCCGGAAGCCTCGGCTGGCGAAAGGTTTTCCTCGCCAGCACGAAACCGTCCGAGTCTTGACCGGTTACGTGGTCCCCTTCCAGGGCGACGACAGGTGCTGTCGGGGGCGCAGGTTCCTCACAGGGAGGTGGAGTGGTTAGTGTGGGGGGTGTTGGAGTGCTTTTTCCCCTTGGAGGAATGCTGTGTTCTGCATATCTATATAGCTGCTTGGCCGTCGTCCGCTACTGTAGGCCGGCCAACCACGTTCCTCCGGAAGGGGGTACCGAGTCTATGGTGGTGGTGGTGGGGGGGGGGGGGGATGGGGAGGAGGGGTCCGGGGCGCGGACCGACGTCGAGACCCGGTGGCTATCCAATTTGTCTGCAGACTCCGCTGACAGATTGGATAGCCACCGGGTCTCGACGTGCTGCTGCTACGGTCGCAGGTTCGAATCCTGCCTCGGGCGTGGATGTGTGTGATGTCCTTACTGTGGTGTCACCGCCAGACACCACACTTGCTAGGTGGTAGCTTTTAAATCGGCCGCGGTCCGTTAGTATACGTCGGACCCGCGTGTCGCCACTATCAGTGATTGGAGACCGAGCGCCGTCACAAGGCAGGTCTAGAGAGACTTCCTAGCACTCGCCCCAGTTGTACAGCCGACTTTGCTACCGATGGTTCACTGACTTCTACTCTCTCATTTGCCGAGACGATAGTTAGCATAGCCTTCAGCTACATTATTTGCTACGACCTAGCAAGGCGCCAGTATCCGTACTATTGATATTGTGAATCGTGTACCATAAAGAGCGACGTTCTCCATTAATGGATTAAATTTAAGTATTCCACCAGCTACGTCCGTTTTTCTCAATTCTAATTCCCTTGTCATGTTCCAGACCTCACGCAAGCCTGCGTGAGCTGAGACGCGTGCATTTCGGCCTCCTTTAACCATACGGTTGGCTCTCCTGCCAACCACAACACTAACGTTAGTTAGGTTTACGTAGTTCTAAGTCTAGGGTACTGATGACCTCATATGTCAAGTCCCATAGTGATTAGAGCCATTTGAACCATTTTTGAACAATAAGTATCTACGACAATCGTTGTGAATGGAGACTGCTATACGACTTGAGATTCTGCAATATGACTTGAGATGCTGCAATTCAGACACATTACGTAACATTTATGACACACTGAAAAAAAAACAGAGCTTACGTCACATGGAGTTCAGAGAATCGGATGAAAGCAGCAAACTATCGACATTAGATTAATACATCAAGTTTCTGTCACCTTGATCACACCAGAATGAGCAGATGGATTTTCGGTGTGTCCCTAAGTTGACGATAATGATAATATCAAATGTGATAAAATCAGTAAGCACATTTATTTATCGATAGTACATTGGAAAACAGGTTATGTCTAAAGAAAGTTCTCGTAGTTATACTATGATCCAAAAGTAATATGTCTACGGGGCTCCTGGATCACTTTGTTTACATTTGTGACCTATGCCAATGACCTTGACTTAGATCTTGAACCACTTTGTTTATATTTTGTAACATCACCTGCTCTAGGTCACTGACCTTTTATGATATCATCACAAGGAATTCTCATAACTTCTTATCTCATTCTGAACACACACACACACACACACACACACACACACAAGCACGCGCGTGAGCGTGTATGTCCAGATAAGAGACATCCACTACTTCCATTAAAGTCAAAGATATTGCTTTAACTTAACGGTAATAATAATAAATTTATGTACGTTACTTGCTTCTTAATCATGTTAGCACAAAGCACTCACACACACACACACACACACACACAGCATCAAAAATTACTGTGTTTTTTCACCTGCACTATTTACCAAACATACATGTTGTTTTTGTTGTGGTCTTCAGTCCAAAGACTGGTTTGATGCAGCTCTCCATGCTACTCCGTCTTGAACAAGCCTCTTCATAACCGAGTAACTACTGCAACCTACATCCTTCTCAATCTGCTTACTGTATTCATCTCTTGGTCTCCATCTATGATTTTTACCTTCTGCGCTTCCCTCCAGTACTAAATTGGTGAACCTTTGATGACTCAGAGCGTGTCCTGCTAACTGATCCCTTATTCTAGCCAAGTTGTGCCGCAAACTCCTCTTCTCCCCAATTCTATTCAATACTTCCTCATTAGTTATGTGACCTAGCCATCTAATCTTCAGCATTCTTCTGTAGCACCACATTTCAAAAGCTTCTATTCTCTTCTTGACTAAGCTGTTTATCGTTCATATTTCTAATCTATACTCGATGTTAACAAATTTCTCTTCTTCAGAAGCGTTTTCCTTGCCCTCGCCAGTCTACACTTTATATCCTCTCTACTTCGACTATCCTAAGTTATTTTGCTGCCCAAATAGCAAAACTTATTCACTACTTAAAGTGTCTCATTTCCTAAACTAATTCCCTCAGCATCGCCAGATTTAATTCGACTACGTTCCATTATCTTCGTTTTGCTTTTGTTGATGTTCATCTTACACCCTCCTTTCAAGAGATTGTCCATTCCGGCGAGTAATCCAGTCAACATTGTCGAAAGCTTTCTCTAAGTCTACAAATGCTATAGACGTAGAGTTGCCTTTCCTTAACCTAGCTTCTGAGATCACTCGTAGCGTCAGTGTTACTACATTTCTGTGGAATCCAATCTGATCTTCCCCAAGGTCGGCTTTCACCAGTTTTTCCATTCGTCTGTAAAGAATACGCGTTAGTATTTTGCAGCTGTGACTTATTAAACTGATAGTTCGGTAATTTTCAAATCTGTCAACACCTGCTTTCTTTGGGATTGGAATTATTATATTCTTCTTGAAGTCCTTCGGCTGTCTCATACATCTTGCCCACCAGATGGATGAGTTTGGTCATGGCTGGCTCTCCCAAGGCTATAAGTAACTCTAACGGAATGACGGAATGTCAGCTACTCCCGGGGCCTTTTTTTCTACTCAGGTCTTTCAGTGCTCTGTCAAATTCTTCACGCAGTATCATATCTCCCATCTCATCTTCATCTATGTCCTCTTCCATTTCCATAATATTACCCTCAAGTACATCGCCCTTGTATGGATCCCTCTATATACTCCTTCCACCTTTCTGCTTTCCCTTCTTTGCTTATGACTGGTTTACCATCTGGGCTCTTGATATTCATACAGGTAGTTCTCTTTTCTCCAAAGGTCTCTTTAATTTTTCTGTTGGTGGCATCTATCTTACCCTTAGTGATATATGTTTCTACATCCTTACAGTTGTCCTCTAGCTATTCCTGCTTAGCCATTTTTGCACTTCCTGTCGATCTCAGTTTTTTAGACTTTTGTATTCCCTTTCCGCCTACTTCATTTATTGCATTATATATTTTTTCCTTTCATGAGTTAAATTCAGGATTTATTGTGTTCAACATCAACACTCCAATCATAGCACAAAACATTAAACTTATCCTGCAGTCAAGATGCAACATGGCCCCTGGTCACGACTGTGTCACCTACTGCCACCTTAGAGAAGGCCTCTTCTCTTTCCTGACTGTCCTTGCCAATCTCTACAACGTCATCCCCTCTACTGGCTTCTACACCGACCTATCGACGACTTCCCACGTCCTCTTATTCCTCAAACCCAACAAACCCCCTTCTGTCGCCTCTTCCTATCATCCCAACTGCCTCACCTCCATCTTCGGTAAGGTCTTGGAATCCATTATCTCCCGTAGTATCCATCAGCACCTTAATCAACAACACATCCTCCCCCTTACCCAGTGTGGCTTCCAACCCTCCTTGTCCACTGAAGACCAACTCCTTAACCTTTTCCACCTTCTCTCCCTCCAGCTTAACTCCCGTCACTCTACCATTTTTGTTTCCCTCGACCTTCAAAATGCCTATGACCGCTTGTGGCATCCTGGTCTCCTCGTTAAACTCCAAACCTACACCTTGCCTATCAATTTTGTCCATCTGGTAGCTTCCTTCCTCTCACGCCATCCTTCCTTTGTCACCCTCCACTCCTGTATCTTTTATCCCACTGCTGGCGTACCCCAGGGCCCCGCCCTCTCCCCTCTCCTCTACCTTCTGTACACCGCCTATACGCCCATGCCACCCTCTCCTGTCCACCTCCTCCAATATACTGACAACTCTATCTTCCTGGATCTCTATCCTACCCTTCACAATCCCAACACACCCTCCAAACCCACCTTGACCAGTTCACCACTTGGTGTAAACTGTGGTTCCTACATATCAACACCTCCAAAACCCAGGCAATCATCAAAGGCCACACCAGCCGCTCCTTCCGTCTCCACGATTTCTACCTCACCATTTATGGTCGTCCCATACAGATCACGCCACCCTGAGATACCTTGGCATCACCCTCGATTGTCACCTCACCTGGATCCGTCATCACCTGACCATCCAGCAGAAAGCCCATTCCTCCCTCCGCCTCCTGAAACTCCTGTCTGGCCAGACATCGGGATTGCATTCTTCAGCCATCCTCCACACCTGCCTGGATCTCCCATCCCCCCCCCCCCCCGCCCCGCCCCGCCCCGCTTTTATAAGGCCCTCCAATTCCTCGAACACCACGTGCTTTGCCTTGTTTTCCGTGTCCCTTCTCCTTTTCCTCCAACATCTCCACATCCTTTATGCTGTCTGCAGGCTTGAGCGGTCCCGCTCCCTGGTTTCCTCCTTCCTCTCCACCCTCTGACCATTGCTGCACCTCTATCGCTCTATCCCTCCCTCTCTCCACCTCCACACCCTCCATCTCCCTCATCAGGGAAATTTCCCGGATGTTGAACTTCGCCGTGACATCTACCCTTCCTTCCAATTGTAACTTTGCCTTGTCCCCCCCCCCCCCTTCCCTAGGGTCTACTTTTTCGTCTCCCCTCTTCCTCCCAGAACAGATTTTCCTCCTGAACCCCTCCTTGACTGTTTCCCTCCCTTGTCCTTCCCTCCCTAGCCCTCTTTGGCGCGCCCCTCCCCTCCCTCGGCTGGCCGTTGTGGCCGAGAGGTTCTAGGCGCATCAGTCCGGAACCGCGCAACCGCTACGGTAGCAGGTTCGAATCCTGCCTCGGGCATGGATGTATGTGATGTTCTTGGGTTAGTTAGGTTTAAGTAGTTCTAAGTTCTAGGGGACTGATGACATCAGATGTTGAGTCCCATAGTGCTCAGAGCCATTTGAACCAAGCCTCCCCTCCCTCCCTTCTCCCCTTTTCCCTCGTCACCATGCCCCTGGCAAATCCTCTCAGTTTGCTCATCGTAATCAGTATGCTATGTCAGTGTTGTGTTTGGTGATGTTCTCCTATACGTCAAGAGCTGTGATTTTATTTGTGTACTGGACTTGTACGTAGTGTTACTTCATGGATTGTTATGTGCTATGCCGTCTGTCAATACACTTATGCTCCAGTCATACTTCGCCTTGTGTTCTTTAATTGTTCCAATGTGTGTTTTTTGTGTGTACATTACTTTCTTACTGTTTTTATCTCCATTTTACAGTCGCCTCCCTCTTTGTTCACTTCAGTACTGTTCCCCATTTTTATATCTATGTACGCCATATTTTCTCCTTTCTGTTATTTTAAATTTCTTTGTATATTTACTGTCTTTCAGCTGATGAGCAGCGCATATGCTGCTGCCAGCACCCCCAGATGGGGCACTGAAACACATAAAGGTAAAAAAAGGCACGTAAGGACCAACAGTGTGCAAAGGTTCACAAAGTCTCCTCAGATAGTGAGAAACACAGGTTCTGGTACTTTCTCTCGAAAACTGTGTAAGTTCTTTGCAGCATGAACAGAATGTACGTGTTGTTCACAGGATCATCCCAGTTTATTAGTGTCGTGATTATAGTGTATAAGTAATTATTCGATAATTTGTAAGGCATTTATCGATCAGCTTGCTTGGTATTTATCATTGCAGGTTTCATACAGAAGTACAGAGTTCCTCAACACGCCTTCAGATTCATTAATGTGGGTTAACAGTGTTGTTTTATGAGGCATCAGGATATGTGATTCCCTTTATCTCGTCGTTCGCGAAGACATAAAACTCTGAACAGTAGTACTGAATAAAGACTGGGTTGGCCGCTAAAAAAAAAGTCATGCTTCAAAAATAGAATGACATTATTGCTCGTAATATAACACATTTCGGAATTAGTCACCTTCAGAGCAACATGTTGCACATAGATATGAAGGTTTCAAGATGCGTACGTAACAGTCACAAGCAGACTAGCCCGGTGATACCAAATCAACCCCAACGGAATGGCTACAATACTAAGACACATTCTACCCCATCAAATACAACGCATAAATTCTCTCACTAACACGTACAAAAAGGTCGTGGACAATAGAAATCTACCAATCCATCAACATTTCAATGATGCCAATCACAGTCGACTCCCCCTAGACGACCGACTGCAAAAACAGCAGGGATCGCTGTGGAAAATAAGTTTGCAGGGACGTAGAACCACTGGCTCTAACCGCCCCCCCCCCCCCCCCCCCCCGCTCTCCCAATAATATCGCTGCTCTACCGCAGCAAGATCAACTGTATCTTTGCCAGATCAGTTCTCTTTAGTACGCGCTCTATGCTATACACGCGTTGTGTATACGGCGCGAGAATAAAGGTATTTATAGAAAGTGACGCGAGTGCGATTATTGTTTACCAAGCCCGCTTCCCACTACCTACAAGTTAAACCTTACCAACGCATGGACTAGATAATGGAATAGACAACAAAATAATAATATTACTTTTATCATCCTGAAATAACCCCGCTTTGAAATACCACGCAAAACATGAGCATTTGCAATAAAGGAATAAGAAGCTACCATGCAAATGTGCATATTTCTTACACAAATGGAGTGAGCAACCATTCCCACTCCGTAATTGCACCATCAGACACATTACAGAAGAATCCGCACAAAATCATTCGATGGCAGAACAGAGACTTCCGACTGGTGACCCCAGAGTGGACGCACTACATAAATACCGTAAATGTTCGTTTGTAATGTTCAACAGTACATATACTACACACCACAGTCTGTCATTACTATGATATATGAATATTTTTAATATGTCAGAAAGCCATGCGATAAATACATAAAACTGTTTGGTTTGGATCATTCTGTTTTCAGACAGCTCCTCACAAATACGTGTAGCGTTTTTCATGCTGTTATCTGAAATTAGTACAACCGTTTTAATACATAACCCGTGATTTTTGCCAAAAAATGGCATTTTACGGATTTTTTTAAATCGCGTACAGATTATCAAACAATTTTAAGACTCTTGGTGTTACCCGCTTCTCCCCTTCCCTCCCACCCGCCTTCCTAAGTCTACCTTAATGTCAGCCACATATACCTATGATTTTAATAATAAAGCTTATGAAAAATAGCACGAATTTTGGTGCCCAACTCTGTCACTCTAGTTGGCTGTACCCACTTTCAAATGTTAAAATTCGACGAAAAATGCCAGACCGTTTGAACCCTCATGGGAAAAACGGTTCCATGATCCTCCCCTGCACTAAGAAACTGGGCGCTAAGAGGCTGTTCTCTAATAGGCGACTGGTACGAATTACGTTGCAAAGTCTAACCTAGTATTTTACAGTCACCCTGATTTAAGTTTTCCGTGGTTTCCCTAAATCGCTTCAGGCAAATGCCGGGATGGTTCCTTTGAAAGAGCACGCCCTATTTCCATCCCCATCCTTCCTTCACCCGATGGTACCGATTACCTCGCTGTCTGGTCCTGTCCCCCAAATCAACCTACCAAACAACTTAGCTACTCACTAGAGCCATCACGCTAATATCCCTAGCTTTGATAGGTACCACATTTCGATCAGGAACAGAGTCGATAAGTTGTATCAGGTATGCAATATCCATCTGTAGCCACTCATTGTTGTTTAAATCCCAAAGAGCAGGGGCGGCCAAGAATTCGGCTCACAAATCTTGCCCTGGCATGAGTGCAACATAGCTCAACGTTCAGAATGAGATTTTCACTCTGCAGCGGAGTGTGCTCCGATATGAAACTTCTTGTCAGATTAAAACTGTGTGCCGGACCGAGACTCGAACTCGGGACCTTTGTTCAACGTGACTGCGCATTCCCTCACCACCATGACACACTGTCTGGAGGTGGAAGAGAGGGAAACTACGAACACGCCGTATTTAAAGTGCAATGCAGTCACACTGCATACGCCTTGATTTTATATTGCACATTTATGACCAACATATACCACAGACAAAAAGAATTGTTGGTTTATTTAGTTACTTTGTGCGTGTTGAAGGCATTATATAATTTTTATGTAACATAAACGTTTGGCATACGGACAGAGACAGAGGTTTCATAATCGAAAAAGTGTCCTTCACAGACATATGTTGATAGAAATACTGTAGCACTTTTGCAACCTCACTACGAAGATATGGAAACTCTACCTGAGGAAAACCAAATAGAAGTCATAGACAGTTTTACGTAAAACTATTTGTCTTTAAAATGGGAATTACACTGCACATCAATCTGTTACATTCACACACGCAAAGGGGTGCTTTCAAGTGCAACAGCAAACGGTCTCGAAAATAGATGTGAGATTTTCAGTGTCCTCAAAACGTTTAGGAAACTATCCTTGTAATTCTTTTAGGATCGTATTGAATTCTTCAGACCTCGCGTTTTCTTTAACGCCAGTGAGCTTAGAAAAGAGGGCTGTATTTTTCAGAGTTTTTGCATTCTGCAATGTGATTGTCTTTTTAAATGCATCTTTATCAAATCAGAAATAAGTTGTTTCTCACCTTGCAGTGTCTTACTGCGGGAAGTGTGCAGTCAAGTCAGCTTAAAATGCAACGTCTGAAATCCATTCCTGATTTTCTAATTTCGGCTCTTGCGCTCCATCTTCCTTCATAAATTCAACAGTTGCGTGTTTTAAATCGAAAAATCGTTCCAGGCATGCCTCTTGACTTAATCAACGCACCTCGCTGTAATATATGAAGTCTCCGTACTTTTCATTGAAGTACGTCGAAAACACAATTGTCAGAAATTTTACAGTTCGTTCCGCCAATTTCATCACTGTTCCGTGCGTGAAAATTTAGTACAAAGTGCTTCTTGATATACAGAGAAATGAATCCCGTCTGTTAATCGTTGTAATTTTTTGCTCTTTCTTTGTCAGTTTAATCTTTAAATTTTTTTGCGTGGCAATGTTACGTCGTTTCATAGCAAATCTGGAGTACCCAACGATTATGTAATTGTGTAATAGACATTGAAAATTCTCATGCCTCTCTACCATCATTTTCATTCATTTTTAAAGGCTTGTGACGATGTAGTGTTAAATTACCTCTTTCGTGGGAACTGCCACTGGACCTGAAAACGTTCTTCATACTATGAACAAACAATGAAGGGTAAACAATGCTGACGCCAGGATTCTGTCGAATCGAAGAGAGCTCTGCAAGACGGAAAATGCCGCTCCGTTATACTACATGAAATGTCGCGCTGTGCGGAGTACTTACGAGAAAGACCGAGCGAAACCGAGACAGGCTGACCCCTGAGTCGCATACAGCCCGCATATTGGACACGCGTTAACGTTTGGCACTCCGTGGTAGCCCTGCCATAGAGTTACCATTTGAGAAGATGTCGATTGCTGCGTTTACACACTGTTCCAAAAAGCTCCAGACGTTTCCTGTGGTATTAAGATAGGCTGATTTTGCGGACCACTAGATGTTCGACAGAGTGTCTGAGTGTTCATAAAACCAGGAACTTACTGCATGCCTGCATCCCTGTGAACAGGACTGTCGCTATCTTGGAAGCCGATGTAGTAGACTCTTGTTAGGAACAAATTAAGTTCTATCGCCACTCTTATGACCAAAGATATATATACAAAAGAGGCAACACGGCGAACACATGACTATAAAAAAAAACTATGGTAGTTAGCTGATCGCTCGCCCCTGCTACATTATTTACTGAAATGTCAGTTACAAATATATGTTTTTTTTCCCTCCTGATGTGTACTTACGTGCAGGGCAGCCCTGCGTAAATGTCTCCTCACAGAATTCTCAGGCCATAGCGAGTGACACTGCGTCTCGAGCGGATATTCACAAACTGCCAGCAGTTTTACGATTGCCTTCGTACCCGAGCGGTTAGCGTCACTGCCATCGATGTGGAAGGACCTGGGTTCGATTCCTGTTACCTTCTCACATTTTTTCCCCCTTGTGAGACCAAACGAGGACCTGCTTGAATAAAGAAGCAGCACCATCCTGGCTATATTGGCTGAAGGGATTGGCGACATACTTATCACTTGTCCCACAACCGTAGATCGCTCCTTGTACTGTCTTGTAAGCGGCAGTCGGCCAGTCGTAACAAGCATAAGGTCTAACCCTAGAGTCGTAAATCAGCCCTGACTGTGGAAGAAAATCAACAGTGATCCCGTATCTAAGAGATGCCGGTTACTTAGGGAGTGAAAAACACGCAATCACATAGTGTTGATTGATCGTCCAGTACTTCCGACATAAACTTTTCCGCATGTGTGGTAAGTGGTATATGTGAACATGTTGTCTCTAACAGACGATGTTCCTCAAGATGTGATCTATCACCCCCAAAACCGACAGTGCTCAGTACGTTGTGCGGAAAGGCAAACTGATCGGTTGTCCAGAGGGAACCCGTATCTGGAAATGTACAGCTCGGGTTCTGGGGAACGTCGTAGTCTGAGAATGAATGGTTGTGACGGTTAGCTCCTATTCGTTTTGGTGTCTGAATACAGAAGGTATCCAACCCTTCGGCTGTCTGCGTACTGCAGATGGACGACCGAGCCTAATAACATTTCTGCGCATGCGCTACGTTCTTCCACATACCCCATATGAGCATCCTGGTGCCGACCATGTGTGGTCTTTCAGTGCAGTGACGTTGTTGACTGCAGTGCGACATGTACCAGTACACACAGAGAGAGAGAGAGACAGCTGCGGAAATGACCGGTATCGTTCTTGCATACAGCAAAGCGAATTCCAGTGGGAGAGCTGCTGCAAGATTGTATGTGGAACATTTTCCAAGCAACTTCACCCCGCGTTAGCGGCCAATGAGAGACACCTCACAGAGGCCGGCAAGTTGCATGTAGGTACTTTCTGTCGGAGGTATGTTCATTGCACGGTAAAGTGTTACAAATATGTCCTTGATACTTGTGAATAGTATTCCCAGTGTCCTGTGCGGAAATTGGCAGTGGACCCCGAATAACGAAAAGTGTGAGGTCATCCACATAAGGGCTAAAAAGAATCCGTCACACTTCGGTTGCACGATAAATCATTCAAATCTAAAGGCCGTTGTTGTTGTTGTGATCTTCAGTCCTAAGACTGGTTTGATGCAGCTCTCCACGCTACTCTATCCTGTGCAAGCTTCTTTATCTCCCAGTGCCTACTGCAACCTACATCCTTCTGAATCTGTTTAGTGTATTCATCTCTTGGTCTCCCTCTACGATTTTTACCCTCCACGCTGCCCTCCAATACTAAATTGGTGCTCCCTCGATGTCTCAAAACATGTCCTACCAACCGATCCCTTCTTCTTGTCAAGTTGTGCCACAAGCTCCTCTTCTTCCCAATTCTATTCAATACCTCCTCATTAGTTATGTGATCTAACCATCTAATCTTCAGCATTCTTCGGTAGCACCACATTTCGAAAGCTTCTATTCTCTTCTTGTCTAAACTATTTATCGTCCATGTTTCACTTCCATATATGGCTACACTCCATACAAATACTTTCAGAAACGACTTCCTGACATTTAAATCTATACTCGATGTTAACAAATTTTTCTTCTTCAGAAATGCTTTCCTTGCCATTGCCAGTCTGCATTTTATATCCTCTCTACTTCGACCATCATCAGTTATTTTGCTCCCTAAATAGCAAAACTCATTTACTACTTTAAGTGTCTCATTTCCTAATCTTATTCCTTCAGCATCACCCGACTTAATTCGACAACATTGCATTATCCTCGTTTTGCTTTTGTTGATGCTCATCTTATACCCTCCTTTCAAGACACTGTCCATTCCGTTCAACTGCTCTTCCAAGTCCTTTGCTGTCTCTGACAGAATTACAATGTCATCGGCGAACCTCAAAGTTTTTATTTCTTCTCCGTGGATTTTAATACCTACTCCGAACTTTTCTTTTGTTTCCTTTACTGCTTGCTCAGTATACAGATTGAATAACATCGGGGATAGGCTACAACCCTGTCTCACTCTTTTCCCAACCACTGCTTCCCTTTCGTACCCCTCGACTCTTATAACTGCCATCTGATTTCTGTACAAATTGTAAATAGCCTTTCGCTCCCTGTATTTTACGCCTGCCGCCTTCAAAATTTGAAAGAGAGTTTTCCAATCAACATTGTCAAAAGCTTTCTCTAAGTCTACAAATGCTAGAAACGTAGGTTTGCCTTTTCTTAATGTTTCTTCTAAGATAAGTCGTAGGGTCAGTATTGCCTCACATGTTCCCATATTTCTACAGACTAAAGGCCGTAAATTCAACTAAATACCTAGATCTTACAATTACGAACAACTTAAGCTGGAAGGAACTCATAGAAAATGATGTGGGAAAGGCTAATCAAAGATTGCGTTTTATCGGCAGGACACTTAGAAAATGTAACATATGGGCTAAGCACTCTGCCTACACTACGCTTGTCCGTCCTCTTTTAGAATAGTGTTGCGCAGTGTGGGATCCTTACCAGACAGGGTTGACGGAGTACATCGAAAAAGTTCAGAGAAGGGCAGCACGTTTTGTATTATCCCGAAATATGGGAGAGAGTGTCACTGAAATGATACAGGATTTGGGTTCAAAAATGGTTCAAATGGCTCTGAGCACTATGGGACTCAACTGCTGTGGTCATTAGTCCCCTAGAACTTAGAACTACTTAAACCTAACTAACCTAAAGACATCACACACATCCATGCCCGAGGCAGGATTCGAACCTGCGACCGTAGCAGTCGCACGGTTCCGGACTGCGCGCCTCGAACCGCGAGACCACCGCGGCCGGCTTCACGGATGAATGCACGTTTACTAGAGACGGCATATTAAACTTACACAACATGTATGGTTTTGCGGATGAATATTTGTGTGCGGAGATGATTCAAAATAACCAACACATGGTCGGTATTAACATCTGAGCCAGGTAACTGCTAACCATGTCTTTGGGCCATGTCTGCTGCCACACAGACAAACAAGATTCACCTACCTCACAATTTTATAGATGTTTTGCCTAGCCTGTTGTATGTAGTGCCACTAAAGGTACGGGCGGATATTTGGCTGCAACACGACAGAGCTCTAGCACACTCTGAGGTCAATGTGCGGAATCACCTCAATGTCGCATATTCCAGTCGATGGATTGGTACAGGTGGACCAGTTTCATGGCCAGCATGGTCGACAATATTTTCTTCAACGTGGTATGAAGAATATAGTTTATGGCACACCTGTAACGTCAGCAGAGGACCTTATTTGCTCGATTGAAATACTTCCGCACGTACGGCTCGTGTTCGTGAGGCTCAGCACCGTCGATGTAGGCTTTACATTAACGTAGGAGATACACAGTTTGAAGCCCGTTTGTAATGTAGACAGTGCGATGTGCTACTCATGTCGGGTTTATTGATGTAATGTGGAATACACACCCATCTCAGACTTCAACGCTCTTCAGCCCCGAAGCCGTTCATTCCTGGATATATGGTCCGTTGAATTGTTTCACATTTTAACGTTCATAGCGAGTATGATTTGTGTCTGTGTAACGAATTAGCTTTATTTAATACTTTTCGTACCTTTCAATGTTTAATTATATTCAGTCGTATACATTTTTATTTATGAAGTTCATTTTCCGCTCTAGTAGTCAGTGCTCAGTTTTCTAACATCAATATTTCACGAAGAGTCAATGAAAAATAACCTACCACCGCCCTGCACGTGGGAATGCGCCTGGAAGAAGCAGTTCTCTACAAATACTTCTACATACATACTTCGCAATATACTGTAGAATGCAGAGTGTATAGACGACTTCTGTAGCCGTGTGGACTGGCCTTACCCAGTTGCAACATTACCGCAACTGCCGAAAACAAATTAATGGCATGGTACTCCGCTTTACAACGGTCTACATATTTTCTTTTCGTCCATGTAGGTTGCAATAAGCACTGGGAGATGAAGAAGCTTGCACAGGATAGGGTAGCGTGGAGAGCTCCATCAAACCAGTCTCAGGACTGAAGACCACAACAACAAAGACAACAACAACCCTCTACCGGAGTGCTACAGTATGGAGGTGTACCAGGACATGTAACTGAAAAGACCAAAAAGTGATGACGTAATTTTATTATTTTTTTCAGGTGGTAATTAAAACCTTATAACTACCTCTCGTGCAAGTCCAACTCTTTTCTGTGACACTCACATGTTAAAGGTGCACATCTTTCAATGTATATAAACATTTGCTGCTTCTTCTTCTTCCGTATCCGGATGCACCAATTATATCTTCCCTTCTCAGTAATTAGCAACGTAGTTTGCTTTGTCATTGACTTTCAAAATATCATCTTAGTGCATGTTATAGACATATCTGGGCAAATCAGTAGGTTGTCCAAGTCCTGTATTGCTCCGCATTCACACCTATCGCTATCACTGTAACCCCATTTAAATACACTCTTGGAAATTGAAATAAGAACACCGTGAATTCATTGTCCCAGGAAGGGGAAACTTTATTGACACATTCCTGGGGTCAGATACATCACATGATCACACTGACAGAACCACAGGCCCATAGACACAGGCAACACAGCATGCACAATGTCGGCACTAGTACAGTGTATATCCACCTTTCGCAGCAATGCACGCTGCTATTCTCCCATGGAGACGATCGTAGAGATGCTGGATGTAGTCCTGTGGAACGGCTTGCCATGCCATTTCCACCTGGCGCCTCAGTTGGACCAGCGTTCGTGCTGGACGTGCAGACCGCGTGAGACGACGCTTCATCCAGTCCCAAACATGCTCAATGGGGGACAGATCCGGAGATCTTGCTGGCCAGGGTAGTTGACTTACACCTTCTAGAGCACGTTGGGTGGCACGGGATACATGCGGACGTGCATTGTCCTGTTGGAACAGCAAGTTCCCTTGCCGGTCTAGGAATGGTAGAACGATGGGTTCGATGACGGTTTGGATGTACCGTGCACTATTCAGTGTCCCCTCGACGATCACCAGAGGTGTACGGCCAGTGTAGGAGATCGCTCCCCACACCATGATGCCGGGTGTTGGCCCTGTGTGCCTCGGTCGTATGCAGTCCTGATTGTGGCGCTCACCTGCACGGCGCCAAACACGCATACGACCATCATTGGCACCAAGGCAGAAGCGACTCTCATCGCTGAAGACGACATGTCTCCATTCGTCCCTCCATTCACGCCTGTCGCGACACCACTGGAGGCGGGCTGCACGATGTTGGGGCGTGAGCGGAAGACAGCCTAACGGTGTGCGGGACCGTAGCCCAGCTTCATGGAGACGGTTGCGAATGGTCCTCGCCGATACCCCAGGAGCAACAGTGTACATAATTTGCTGGGAAGTGGCGGTGCGGTTCCCTACGGCACTGCGTAGGATCCTACGGTCTTGGCGTGCATCCGTGCGTCGCTGCGGTCCGGTCCCAGGTCGACGGGCACGTGCACCTTCCGCCGACCACTGGCGACAACATCGATGTACTGTGGAGACCTCACGCCCCACGTGTTGAGCAATTCGGCGGTACGTCCACCCGTCCTCCCACATGTCCACTATACGGCCTCGCTCAAAGTCCGTCAACTGCACATACGGTTCACGTCCACGCTGTCGCGGCATGCTACCAGTGTTAAAGACTGCGATGGAGCTCCGTATGCCACGGCAAACTGGCTGACACTGACGGCGGCGGTGCACAAATGCTGCGCAGCTAGCGCCATTCGACGGCCAACACCGCGGTTTCTGGTGTGTCCGTTGTGCCGTGCATGTGATCATTGCTTGTACAGCCCTCTCGCAGTGTCCGGAGCAAGTATGGTGGGTCTGACACACCGGTGTCAATGTGTTCTTTTTTTCCATTTCCAGGAGTGTAGGGCCGGCCGCGGTGGTCTAGCGGTTCTAGGCGCTCAGTCGGGAACTGCGCGACTGCTACGGTCGCAGGTTCGAATCCTGCCTCGGGCATGGATGTGTGTGATGTCCTTAGGTTAGTTAGGTTTAAGTAGTTCTAAGTTCTAGGGGACTGATGACCACAGATGTTAAGTCCCATAGTGCTCAGAGCCATTTTTTTTTTTTAGGAGTGTAGGTTTGATTTTTCACCCAGTTACTCCAGTACGCAGCCGGTTTAATGACCTCCAAGTTGTAAAAGGTAGTTGAAATCCTGCAGATCCCTCCTCAAGTAGTTCCATTGTGGAGTGTGGCACCATTTCTTCCCACAGAGATAGCCTCCTTGCGACGGGCTTGGTGACGAGCTCTTCAGTAGTTTCAATGAAACTCCTGCGGGATTTCAGCCGGACACGTTGTTTTCGGTGCATATGCATCGGGTGTCGAGGATCATTCATTTGTTTTGATCTTTCGATCTCGGCAGCTACTTGTCTGCGGATAGTGGGTGGTGCTATGCCTATGATGGGATAAATGATGTCTGTGTGAGTTGGTTTGAGGCATCCTGTGGCAATACGTACAGTTTCGTTTACGGCGTCGTCAACTTCCTTAGTGTGAGCAGAGTTCCTCCAAACTGGCGCTGCAAATTCCGCTGCTGAGATACTCAGCACCAGTCCCGTGGTGCGCAAAACATGTGGTTGAGCTCCCCACGATGAACCTGTTAGCTTCCGCAGTATGTTGTTCCTGGCACAGACCTTTTTTTTTTTAGTGTTGTGACAGTGCTGCTTAAAAGTAAGTGCTCTGTCCAGTGTTACTCCCAGGTATTTTGGGCTGTTTGTATGTTTCAGCTCTTCCCCTTGCCACATGACTTGGAGTTTCCGATTCGCTTGTTTGTTCCTAAGATGGAAGGCGGGTACTTGAGATTTACTAAGGTTTGGTTTGAGATTATTGTGTGGCCACTGCTGCATCATCAGCATATATGAACATTCGTGTCTGGTGGCTGATGGGAAGATCGTTGGTATAGATGTTAAATAATATTGGAGGCAAGACACTACCCTGTGCAAGTCCATTTTTCTGTGTCCTCCATCGGCTGTTTTTAGATTGTAAGGTTACATAGTAGCGTCTGTTCTGTAGCATGCATTTCACGAACATAGAAAGGGTGTAGTCCTTAGTGACATTATACACTTTCTGGGTAAGCAACGTATGGTTAACAGTGTCATATACAGCACTGAGATCCAGGAATGCGACCCCCGTTACTTCTCTCTGACAGCCGTCTTCGATGTACTGTGTGAGATTAAGGATTTGGCCACAGCACGATTTTCCTGGTCGAAATCCAGCTTCTTCGTTAATGAGGGCTTTGTCCACATAATCAGCTATGCGTTTGAGGATCATTCGCTCCAGCACTTTAAATAAATGACAAAGCAGTGAGATAGGCCACAAATTTTTAGCTTCATCTGGGTCTTTCCCTGGTTTTAGTAACGCAATAACCCGAGCTTTCCTCCACAGTTTAGGAATTTGCATTGCTGTAATACAGTTATTCATTAGCTCTAGAATCCATGCTTGTACTCCCGGTCCAAAATGTTTAATTTGTTCAGATCTCAGATCATCGAGGCCAGCGGCCTTATTGTTTTTCAAATCGTTGATGGCATCTTGTAGCTCCTGAATGAAGAACGGGCGAGATAGGAAGCTAATCTCTTCGTTCAGTTTTCTTCTAATTTTGCCATTCCTGATCTTCCTTTTAGTTTTTCCGTTCATGAGTAGTCGGTGAGCTATCTGATCAGGTGTAACTTGACTGTAATTTGGTTGTGGTTCTGTTGGGTCGTTGTTGAGTCTTTTGACCAGTTTCCTTGCCTTCCTATTGCTATGCTTCATGTCCGTCTCTTGTAGGAGGTTACACCACTTTTCCTTTCTCGCTTCGGAGATACCAGACATCAGTACCACACCTGCCTGGATCGTTTCCTCTGAGAAGGGGTCCTTATTGTACAGTTCTTCATACTTTTTTCAGAGCTTCCTTGCTGCTACCATTGAGTCCAGCGATATACTGGGTGCGGCACCCTCTAGGTATGCGCCGTTGAGAGATTTTCTTGACAAGGTCTATAAAAGTTTCATATGATTGTCTCTCTTGTTTAATTTCCAAGATCTCCTTCTCAAGGTCCTCTGTGAAAAGTTCCCAATGAGCTTTTTTGAAATTGAAGCGTCTCTTGAAGGGCATTACATCTGATTTGATTACTGCAGTAATGCAGCAAGTTATTGCTCTGTGTTACGATCTTGGAATTGGGTCCTCGATTTGCTTTACAGTTTGCAGGGATACCTTTTCGGAGACAGAGGTGTTATCTGGATTATATCCTCGTTTCCATCTTCCGCTGTTAAATGAAGCAGGCAACTTTGTGTTATGTATCAATTTCAGTTTAGCCTGGTCTGCCCAGATCTCCAGCATTTCGCCATCGTCATTTGTCTCTTTATAACTCCATGCGAGACCGTGGCAGTTAAAATCTCCTAGAACTAACGTTTTTTGAATGGAAATTTCCAGGCTCCGTAAATTTGAACCTCGCACTGGGTGGTTTGTACACGGATGTTACAGTACATGAATGTAGCTCAATAGTTAAAATTTCTATATTTTCTTCGCAGGTCAGAGCACAGGAGCATACGTCTAAGTTCGGTTTCACAAATATAGCACTTCCGTACTTTTCGTGTGGTCTCTCAAGGACTAATTTAATGTCCCGTATTTTTGGTCTATGGCTAGTTGGTACCCTGTGTGTTTCTTGTAACACTAAAACATCACAGTAGTTTCGTTTGCACATGTCAGATAATAAAATTTCTTTATTTACAGATAAGCCTTCAATATTACAGGAAGTTGTCACTAGTGATGGTCTTTATAAAGGCCTTTTTTGAGTCTCTTCGGAGAGTTGTTTTGTCATCTTTGGTTTTGGTGCTCCGGTGTTTGCAGGACTGGCCGACTAGGTCGTTTCTGGGGGACGCCCGATTGCTTGTTGTTCGTGTGGTGAACGCAATCTTCGTGGAGGCTCCTGCAGTGTCCCCCATTTGCTGCTGACTGAAAGTAAATAAACTGTGTTTAATTGTTGTAAACACTGAGCACAAAGAAGAATAATTGGGTGTAAGTAAGTATCTGCGTCAGTTTTTATAATTTATTACAATAACAGCACAACATTCAAAATGATTTTATTTTTCGACAGTCACCCTGTTTTTCAATGTACGCAGTTGATGATTGCACAGAGGAAAAAAAAAGATTTTCAGTTGATCGGAAATCCATAGTGCACCGCTTCCTAATCAACTAAAACGGAGGCGAATTGGTGGCCTCTTAACGCAAATTTGAATGTGCCACGTAAATGGTAATTCGATAGAACGAGGCAGGGAATGTATGGAGGATGCTCCAACACCTATGAATGGAATTGCGAAGAGCCTCAGCGACGTGGACAGGCTGCCCCAGAAATCTTCTAGGTGTTGTGCAGGGTGTCTTGAGGAACAGATCTAGGATAGGAACCCTTGTCCGAAAACGTCATCCAATGGCGCTACAGAGCGTCGAAGTTACAGGCGCCGGCGCCTGCCATGAGGCCATCGTTTCGGCAGCAACCGTAACTTTGTACACCGACGGATCACAGGCTGGACGTCTCGCTATGATGTTTGTTATTCTGTGATCCCGACAGACTGCTGCCATCGCCGCTGGAGAAGGTACAGCTAGCCGCGGCGTAGAAAGATCTTGTCTCCTATGAATTGATGCTGTGTTGCCTCGGTGGATGACGGTTTCGGACACAGGTTTCAGTACGCAGTGTATTTTTCTCCTGGAACCCTCAAAAATCTCCACTGTTTTCCGGTATGTAGGAGAAGAATAAACTGCAGAGTGAAACCTCTGCCGAAACTGTCATCCATCGAGACAACGGAGCATCATTCATAACAGACGAGGCTTGTCTACACAGCAGTCATGATAACTGACTAACAAACAACACCATGAGACGTTCCCCCTACAGTCCATCAGTGCACGAAATCATGTTTGCTACTGAAGGGTGGCCTGGCAACGCCAGTACTTGTAACTTCAAGGCTCTGTTGTGTTGTCGGGTGGCGTTTCTGGACACGTGTTCCTATCCTCGAGTTGTTCCTCAAGACATCATCTATAGCTCCTCGACTTATTAGATTAGATTAGATTAGTTTTTCGTTCCATAGAACCGTGTTGAGGAGATCCTCGTGGATGTGGAACATGTCACCTTTTTTTTATTTTTTATTTCTTTAAGCTGAAATAACAATACTAATAGTATAAATATATACAACACATCATTTGTTTCTATTAAAAAATTCATCAATGGAGTAGAAGGAGTTGGCCAGTAGTAAGTCCTTCAGGCTCCTTTTAAACTGATCTCTATTTGTAACTAAATTTTTTATGTTTGCTGGCAAATTATTGAAGATGAGTGTTCCTGAGTAGTGGACCCCTTTTTGAACTAAAGTAAGTGCTTTAAAGTCCTTGTGCAGATCATTTTTGTTCCTGGTACTGTATGTATGAACAGAGCTGTTTGTTGGAAAAAGAGATATATTATTTAGGAGAAATTTCATTAAGCAGTAAATATACTGAGAGGCAGTAGTTAGTATACCCAGTTCTTTGAAGAGGTTTCTACAAGACGTCCGTGAGTTTACTCCACAAATAATACGTATTACACGCTTTTGGACTCTGGAAACTTTTGTTTGACTTGAAGAGTTACCCCAAAATATTATACCATATGACATTATGGAATGAAATATTCCATATATGTCGCAACAATTCTGGGAATGTCGTTCCCATAATCGACGTCAGCTTGCACAACAACGCAAATCACTGCAACGTGCAATCTCTACTGTTTCCAGGTGATACAGAATTCTCCTATGTTGTGATAGCACGTATCGATATCGTAATGGAAAAGCAAGCTACCATTAGACACCGATAGCGGTCATGCGGGCTCTGGGGCATCAATAGAGCCACATCTGCAGCAGCCCTGGACTAAGAGCGTCCCTTGCTGCTACAATATAGGATGGCCGGAGGCAGCGATGTTGCCTATTCGCCACATGACCACGGGACGTTATGCAGAATCCTCCTAGTCGCTGCTCTGTTGCTGTTGTAATAGCTGGACTCCGTTATTACTGCACTATGTATGTCTTCGTTCACTTGGAGAAATACAATTTAAGTAAATCTTCTGTTGCCCGTCCGGCTAGCCGCGCGGTCTAACGCACTGCTTTCCGCCCCCAGCATGAATCCACCCGGCGGATTTGTGTCGAAGTCTGCTGTGCCGGCCAGCCTGTGGATGGTTTTAAGGCGATTTTCCATCTGCCTCGGCGAATGCGGGCTGGTTCCCCTTATCTACATCTACATGACTACTCTGCAATTCACATTTAAGTGCTTGGCAGAGGGTTCATCGAACCACAATCAACTATCTCTCTACCATTCCACTCCCGAACAGCGCGCGGGAAAAGCGAACATCTAAACCTTTCTGTTCGAGCTCTGATTTCTCTTATTTTATTTTGATGATCATTCCTACCTATGTAGGTTGGGCTCAGCAAAATATTTTCTCATTCGGAATAGAAAGTTGGTGACTGAAATTTCGTAAAAAGGTCTCGCCGCGACGAAAAACGTCTATTCTGTAATGACTTCCATCCCAACTCGTGTATCATATCTGCCACACTCTCTCCCCTATAACGTGATAATACAAAACGAGCTGCCCTTTTTTGCACCCTTTCGATGTCCTCCGTCAATCCCACCTGGTAAGGATCCCTCACCGCGCAGCAATATTCTAACAGAGGACGAACGAGTGTAGTGTAAGCTGTCTCTTTAGTGGACTTGCATCTTCTAAGTGTCCTGCCAATGAAATGCAACCTATGGCTCACCTTCCCCACAATATTATCTATGTGGTCTTTCCAACTGAAGTTGTTCGTAATTTTAACACCCTGGTACTTAGTTGAATTGACAGCCTTGAGAATTGTACTATTTATTGAGTAATCGAATTCCAACGGATTTCTTTTGGAACTCATGTGGATCACCTCACACTTTTCGTTATTTAGCGTCAACATCCACCTGCACCATACAGCAATCTTTTCTAAATCGCTTTGCAACTGATACTGGTCTTCGGATGACCTTACTAGACGGTAAATTACAGCATCATCTGCGAACAACCTAAGAGAACAGCTCAGAATGTCACCCAGGTCATTTATATAGATCAGGAACAACAGAGGTCCCAGGACGCTTCCCTGGGGAACACCTGATATCACTTCAGTTTTACTCGATGATTTGCCGTCTTTTACTACGAACTGCGACCTCCCTGACAGGAAATGACGAATCCAGTCGCACAACTGAGACGATACTCCATAGGCCCGCAGCTTGATTAGAAGTCGCTTGTGAGGAACGGTGTCAAAAGCTTTCCGGAAATCTAGAAATACGGAATCAACTTGAGATCCCTTGTCGATAGCGGCCATTACTTCGTGCGAATAAAGAGCTAGGTGCGTTGCACAAGAGCGATGTTTTCTGAAACCACCCTGATTACGTGTCAATAGATAGTTCCCTTCGAGGTGATTCATAATGTTTGAATACAGTATATACTCCAAAACCCTACTGCAAACCGACGTCAATGATATAGGTCTGTAGTTAGATCGATTACTCCTACTACCCTTCTTAAACACTGGTGCGACCTGCGCAATTTTCCAATCTGTAGGCACAGATCTATCGGTGAGCGAGCGGTTGTATATGAGTGCTAAGTAGGGAGCTATAGTATCAGCGTAATCTGAAAGGAACCTAATCGGTTTTATTCCGCCTCAATTGCACTATGTCGGCGATTGCTGCGCAAACACTATCTCCACGTACGTGTACACCATAATAACTCTACCACGCAAACATTTGGGTTTAAACTCGTCTAGTACGAGACGTTCCCGGGAGGAGGGGGGCGGGGAGAGTAGAGATCTACTGGGGTCCGAACCGCACAATAACCCTGGGTTCGGTGTGGGGCGGCGGTGGGGTGGGTGGACTGCTGTGGCCTGTTGTGGGGTTGTGGACCAGTGAGGGCTACGGCGGGGACGAAGCCACTCCGTCGTTTCTACACACACACACACACACACACACACACACACACACACACACACACACACACACACACACACACACAAATCTTCTGTTTGCTGTGTTACTTGTTCATTAATCATTGCTGCTCCCATCCAGATTTCCTACAACGCTTTTAACTGAGTTGTTGTGGCACGCAGTTCGTACAGACTCAATGAAAGTTGAGTATGTCGTGATATACAGAACTATGACTGCTGTACAGACGGTTTTCTGCTTCATCAGCGGTCACTCATTAGCCACTCACCGAGCGAGGTGGCGCAGTGGTTAGCACACTGGACTCGCATCCGGGAGGACGACGGTTCAATCCCGCGTCCGGCCATCCTGATTTAGGTTTCCCGTGATTTCCCTAAATCGCTTCAGGCAAATGCCGGGATGGTTCCTTAGAAAGGGCACGGCCGATTTCCTTCCCCTTCCTTCCCTAATCCGAGCTTGTGCTCCGTCTCTAATGACCCCGTTGTCGACGGGACGTTAAACAGTTGTCTCCTCCTCCTCCATTAGCCACTCATCTTCAGAATATGGACTTGCTACACCTTGGCAACAGTAGTGAATGTGGGAAAGTGTCCCGCTCTTTTCCCGTTTTCCGTGCTTCTTCGACCGCTTTTGAGCTGTTCAGTCCACTGGCAAACATTTCGCCATGGAAAACATTGTCCTCATATTGCGCGGAAAGTCTTCTGCGAATTACCACCCTTGGTACATATTCAGACCTCAAAAAACGAGATTCTAAGTACCGTAAGGTCTTCTTCTTTGGCGCAAACCAAGAATGGCACATCCGTGTTTATGTCTCAACAACGCAAAGCGAGCTGATTGGTAATGGTGAGACTTGTCGTAGTGGAAGACAGCGATACCAAACACACACTGTTAGAACACAGCGTCTCACCACGGTAACATTGAATAAAATGTTCTGGGGCCTCAGGCCGCAGCCGGTAGCTACTGTGTATAAGGGTGTACCAACAGCCCACTGGCAGTCATACCATTTGACAGTGGCCAAGCAGTCAAAAGCTCGTGGTATTTTAACCACTTGACGCCGCTGGGAGTCTGAGAACATTTTATTGAACACGATCTACTGGTTGGCGGACTCACTAAGACGTAAAGTCAACCATCAGACGATTCATCTGGGTTTCCTCATGCAGTTGTCACAGAAGCAGCATGTAGATACATCCAAATTACGGTTTCGTTACTCGAGTGAAGCCACATTTTCCATGCCATTAAACGCTGAAGTCGTATTGTCGGTCGGGGTGGCCGAGCGGTTCTAGGCGCTACAGTCTGGAACCGCGCAGGTTCGAATCCTGCCTCGGGCATGGATGTGTATGATGTCCTTAGGTTAGTTAGGTTTAAGTAGTTCTAAGTTCTACGGGACTGATGACCTCATAAGTTAAGTCTTATAGTGCTCACAGCTATTTTTTGAAGTCGTATTAACCCTATGACGCTACCAGTCTTCCTCTACTATCTTTTCGCGCCGGCATGTGCATTTCAAAATACAATCAATTTATTTATCTTTTCGCCGGGTAGCACAACAGACACACAAAAGGATCATTACTTGGGACTCGCATTACACAATCGAAGTGTTCTCGTATACACAGTTGTATGCAGAGTAGATTACACTTCCAGGAAAGTTTGAGTTATACTCTCTCTTCGACGTGTATTAGCAGATTATTAAAATACAAGTGACGCAATTTATATGAGTTGGATAAACATTTAATGTCTTGTTACTGTAGTCGCTCTCATTACTTAATGTGCATACTTCATGTTGTATTATTGTATAATGACAACAAAATGATGGGGCGTACGTTAATGGAGCTGTGCTACTATATATGTAATAGTATTTACAAACTGACGATAGTTACGAGTTTTACCACTCTCGTATGAGCGCACAATAACACATTTATGAACGGAAAGTGTACGAGGTTCTTGTTATCTGATTCTTGTTTAAATGTTCTCTGTCAGTTATTTTTTAAAGTACAGTGTAGCAAATTAATTAATAATACAGAGTTAGTTTTCCAGCTTCTTTCTTCATACCTAAAATGGAAAAATTGAAGGATCTAAAAAAAGATTAATGAGAACCTATTATACCAACAGAAGCAAAGCTGTGAGTACCCGGCGTGAGTCATGCTTCGGAAGCTCAGATGGTAGAGCACTTTCCCGCGAAAGGCAAAGGTCCCGAGTTCGAGTCTCGGTCGGGCACACAGTTTCAATCTGCCAGGAAGTTTCATATCTCCACTGCAGAGTAAAAATCTCATTCTGGAAACAGAAACTTATTCAGATCTCAGAAATGACAGCATAATCTTTTTATAAATGCATTTAAATACCTGTAAACGGGGGGTGATTCAGCTGCCCTTACCTATGGGTTTTATGTAACCTGCAATCAGACTATTAGTTCTACAAAAACATTAACAGTATCTTACTGTAGGAAATTTAATGTAGTTAAATTTTGTACTGGGATCCGTTTTCGATGGAGGCCACTGTTCTCGAGCTATTCAAGAAAAACTTATAACAGTGACCTTCAAACGCGTTTTTCTTAAATAAATCGAGAACCATGGCCTCAGGAAAAACATATCCCAGCACAAAATTAAACTACATTAAATGGTTCAAATGGCTCTGAGCACTATGGGACTCAACTGCTGTGGTCATCAGTCCCCTAGAACTTAGAACTACTTAAACCCAACTAACCTAAGGACAACACACACATCCATGCCCGAGGCAGGATTCGAACCTGCGACCGTAGCAGCCGCACGGTTCCGGACTGCGCACCTAGAACCGCGAGACCACTGCGGCCGGCAAACTACATTAAATCTCCTGCAAAAGGGTGCTGTTGATTTTTACTGTAGGGCTAATAGTTTGCGCATAACGAATGACAGATTATGAAAATCTTATGCATGGTTCATTAAGGCGTTGCGGATTGCGTAAAACCTATAGGTAGGGGCAGCTGAATCACTCTGTACAGTCCAATACTCAAGGAATAGAGTAGGGAAGTGGATGTAGGAATCCTGTGTCGCCATTCTAGGCAAGCTCCTAATGGAGGTGGTTTGATTTTGCCTTCACCCGGCCTGTTATCAAGTGTCAATAGTGTACCTGTGTCGTGTGGATATTGTGCTGAGTGGTCGTACAGTGTGGTGTCAGATTTGTGTGGTTGTGAATGAAGGGAAGGAAGAGGGCGAAACTCCTCAAGAAAAGATCGGGATGGGCGGGTTACCATCAGCAGTGTCACGTGTCCTTACCTCGTGAGGCGCTCCGAAGAGGTTCGGAAGTTAACCTGTGACATCAGCACAAACATTGGTGATTACGAACCTTATCTCATCACCTCTCCTCCGCTTGACGGATAAATAATGGCGGTGAAAAATTTTCCACCACCAGAATTCGTACTGAGTTCCCTCCGAGTCGAGTGCCACGGACAGGAGTATGTTAGCTACAGGAGCGAATTTCTGTAGGCTATAGGCTCACTGAATGTGCTTGAAGCGTTCTCAGGTGTGGCGTCAGATTCAGCGCCAGTCGCATCGCTCGAAAGATGTTTCAACCAGTTATTATTTTGGAAAAAACCGAAACATCTCAATAAATTTGGTTTTCTTGTTATTAAGAAATGAACTTACACTACTGGCCATTAAAATTGCTACGCCACGAAGGCGACGTGCTACAGACGCAAAATTTAACCGACAGGAAGAAGATGCTGTAATATGCAAATGATTTGCTTTTCAGAGCATTCACACAAGGTTGGCGCCGGTGGAGACACCTACAACGTGCTGACATGAGGAAAGTTTCCAACCGATGTCTCATACACAAACAGCAGTTGATCGGCGTTGCCTGGTGAAACGTTATTGTGATGCCACGTGTAAGGACTTTGATAGAGGTCGGATTGTAGCCTATCGCGATTGCCGTTTATCGTATCGCGACATTGCTGCTCGCGTTGGTCGAGATCCAATGACTATTAGCAGAATATGGAATTGGGGGGTCAGGAGGGTAATACGGAACGCCGTGCTGCATCCCAACGGCCTCGTGTCACCACGTCTGAGGCAACAGTTGTGGACGTTTGCAAGACAACAACCATCTGCACGAACAGTTCGACGAAGTTTGCAGCAGCATGGACCATCTGCTCGGAGACCATGGCTGCGGTTTCCCTTGACGCTGCATCACAGACAGGAGCGCCTGCGATGGTGTACTCAACGACGAACCTGGGTGCACGAATGGCAAAACGTCATCTTTTCGGATGAATCCAGGTTCTATTTACAGCATCATGATGGTCGCATACGTGTTTGGCGACATCGCGGTGAATGCACATTGTAAGCGTGTATTCGTCATCGCCATACTGGCGTATCACCCGGCATGATAGTGTGGGGTGCCATTGGTTACACGTCTCGGTCACCTCTTGTTCGCATTCACGGCACTTTGAACAGTGGACGTTATATTTCAAATGTGTTATGAGCCGTGGCTCTACCCTTCGTTCGATCCCTGCGAAACCCTACATTTCAGCAGGATAATACACGACCGCATGTTGCAGGTCCTGTGCGGGCCTTTCTGGATACAGTTAATGTTCGACTGCTGCCCTGGCCAGCACATTCTCCAGATCTCTCACCAATTGAAAACGTGTGGTCAATGGTGGCCGAGCAACTGGCTCGTCACAATACGCCAGTCACTACGCTTGATGAACTGTGGTATCGTGTTGAAGCTGCATGGGCAGCAGTATCTGTGCACGCCATCCGTGCTGTGTTTGGCTCAATGCCCAGGCGTATCAAGGCCGTTATTACGCCAGAGTTGGTTGTTCTGGGTACTGATTTCTCAGGATCTATGCACCCAAATTTCGTGAAAATGTAATCACATGTCAGTTCTAGTATAATATATTTGTCCAATGAATACCCGTTTATCTTCTGCATTTCTTCTTGGTGTAGCAATTTTAATGGCCAGTAGTGTATTAAAGTCACAGTTATGCATCAGTTGATACTTAATGACAGAATGAATGAGTGAAGTTTTATTTTTATTAACTTGCTCAAACCATGATACCCGCAATCTGGTATCATTAATCTCCATGTTTATCAGTGGATTTAATACTCACATTCGGTTTGCCATGTAATCCAATTTAGGTCCCAGCTTTAGCTTTTCCTGCACTTCTTATTTAGTTCTTGGTGCAGCTTTTCTGTTATGATCTACACGCCCATATGATTTCCGTATTGAAAATTTTATGTGGCTTGTGGAAATGGTAGCTCAAGCCGACAGAGCAGGCTGAATCATAATGCTGCTGTCTGTTGTTTATCTTTTAGCTGTATGAGGAAACCACACATTATAATAACAGCTTAGATATATTTATTGGTACACCATCTTTTCTTGTGTAGTTTTTATGGGAGCAACAGAGTCGACCAGAAGCAGAATGGTCAACTGTTTTATCTCCTTATTCTATCATTAGCTTATTCAGCCTTGGCTGTTTCCGAGTTCCAAGCAGTCTTAATGATGTTTACCAGACACGTGCTGTCGGCAAGAAAGGTACAGCGACGTATAGTGTAGCTGCCTCGAACATTGAGAAAGTGGTCAGTTTGCGGCAATACGTGCATATCGTTAGGCAGGTATCGAAAAGCAGTCGGAGCAGGACGATAATAGATTTCTTCGCCACACTGATTCATTCAATGGAAGCAAACGACGTGGTGATGCTCACTTATAAGTTTCCGAGCAACGCTCGGGGAGAGCTATTTATCTTCGGCGGTTCACTGCTAATCCTACAATCATTGCAGTCTCTGCAGTTCATTCGTTCGGACCGTAGATATTCCCGTAACTTACTGGAAGCAAAAAAATGGCTTTTGCAATATTTAAAACCTGAGCAACGGAAAGGCTTCTTTCAAAGATGGATGCGTTAATTCTTACGGCAATGAGTGAACCTGCATGTCTGAAGCAAATCTGTGATGTATGACTTAGAAAGCTGCTCTTAATGCAAAGAGAGCTTCATTGCAGATTTAAACATAGCCAAAGCGTCATAGATGACACTAAAACTGAACGAAGACATGCACAAGCATTCAACGAACTAGAAAGTAAAATCCTATCTATCGACCAGACAGAAAATCATAATGAGTTTTGGTCTTACATTAAATCAGTAAACCTAAACGGATCAAAGCCGTCTCTCCAGATACTCATTGAAGACAATGGTACAGAGACGGAAGACGTTCGATACAGTTCCGCACTGTCGCCTGATGAACAACGTAAGAGCCTACGGAATATCAGATCAGGTGTGTGGCTGGATTGAAGAGTTTTTAGCAAACAGAACACAGCATGTTGTTCTCAATGGAGAGAAGTCTAAAGACGTTAAAGTAACCTCTGGCGTGCCACAGGGGAGTGTTATGGGACCATTGCTTTTCACAATATATATAAATGGCCTAGTAGATAGTGTCGGAAGTTGCATACGGCTTTTCGCGGATGATGCTGTAGTATAAAGAGATGTTGCTTCATTAGAAAATTGTAGCGAAACGCAGGAAGATCTGCAGCGGATAGGAAATTGGTGCAGGGAGTGGTAACTGACCCTTAACACAGATAAATGTAATGTATTGCGAATACATAGAAACAAGGATCCGTTATTGTGTGATTATATGATAGCGGAACAAACACTGGTAGCAGTTACTTCTGTAAAATATATGGGAGTATGCGTGCGGAACGATTTGAAGTGGAATGATCATATAAAATTAATTGTTGGTTAGGCGGGTACCAGGTTGAGATTCATTGGGAGAGTCCTTAGAAAATATAGTCCCTCAACATAGGAGGTGGCTTACAAAACACTCGTTCGACCTATACTTGAGTATTGCTCATCAGTGTGGGATCCGTACCAGATCGGGTTGACGGAGGAGATAGAGAAGATCCAAAGAAGAGCGGTGCGTTTCGTCACAGGGTTATTTGGTAACCGTGATAGCGTTACGGAGATGTTTAGCAAACTCAAGTGGCAGACTCTGCAAGAGAGGCGCTCTGCATCGCGGTGTAGCTTCCTGTCCAGGTTTCGAGAGGGTGCGTTTCTGAATGAGGTATCGAATATATTGCTTCCCCCTACATATACCTCCCGAGGAGATCACGAATGTAAAATTAGAAAGATTCGAGCGCGCACGGAGGCTTTCCGGCAGTCGTTCTTCCCGCGAACCATAAGCGAAGGGAACAGGAAATGGAGGTAGTGACAGTGGCACGTAAAGTGCCCACCACCACACACCGTTGGGTGGCTTGCGGAGTATAAATGTAGATGCAGATGTAGAATACTATATCAGTTTTTCCAAAACTGTTTCGCTGTGGTAGCTCTTCTGAATTGTCACTGAATGTCAAAATGACACATAACGAAATAAGTGACCGCAGGACAGAAATCAACTAAAATCGAACTACAGGTGAAAGGTGATAGAACCTGAGAAGATACCTTTCCAGTTTACATAGACTATTCGAAAGAACTTTCTCCTCTACGAACAGCAGTCTACGATAGGTCGCTGGAGGAACGAAGCATTCCTAGTGATCGAAAAAACGCATCTCATTGATGTTTTCAAAAAGGGAAATAGAATGGATGCAGGCAATATAGGCCTGTGTTTCTAGTGTCAAATTTTTGAAGACTTTAGCAACACGTTTTATTTTTGCTTACCATGAGCTTTCTGGGAACCGAAAGTCACTTATGCATATGGCAAACAACAATCGTGTGAAACTCAGCTCGCTCTATTCGTTCACGAGACCCAGAAACAGGGGCTTAAGTACAGTCATGTGGCCCTAGGTGAAGTACACAAAGCGAGGCCCCTGCCTCTCCTACAGGCCTATCCCCATTCCATTCCCAGCCCAACCCAAGTCGCCCACACATCGTTTTTTGCAGCCAGCTGCGTCTCCCACTCTCCTTCCCGTCCTGTCCCATATCCACTCCCCCCCCCCCCCCCCCCCTCGCCTCACACGCACACCACACACACACACACACACTAATTATCTCCCTCCAACCACGCGAGTGGTAAGTAATATAACATTTGAAAACAAAGAAATCTCTTTTATTTTAAATAGTTTGGTTAAGCGAAATACAATCTTGACCCCTTAATGCCTGAATAAATTTCTAGCGAAAAGAAAAAAATTAAGGATCATCTTCTTTAACCAGTAATGAAGTGTTAGAGTGTGCATAAAGTCAAATCTAAGATACACTGACGGAAAAAAAATCGCAACGCCAGTAAAATAATAATTAATGTAGAATAATGAAATTTTGGGAATACATCTGTCTACATGACATATTTAACTGATTGACATTACAGGACCACAGGTTAATCTATGAGCAAGATAAGTAATTGCAAATGTGAAACGCTGGTCATTAATAATTGGTGTAACCGGCTGAGTGATGGAAGCTAGCATGCAAACGTGCACGCGTTATGTTGTATACATGCCGGATGTTAGTTCGTGGGACGGAGTTCTATGCCTGTTGCACTTGGTCGGTCAATACAGTGCGGTTAGTGCTGTTTGTGGATGACGATGTCGCGTATGTGTTCGATTGGAGACAGGTGTGGAGATCGAGTAGGCCGAAGCAACATGTCGATAGTCTGTAGAGCGTATTAGGTTACAACAACGGTATATGGGCGAGCATTTTCCTCTTGGAAAACACCCCTTGCAATGCTTTTCGCGGCGTGGGATTAGCCGAGCGGTCTAGGGCGCTGCACTCATGGACTGTGCGGCTGGTCCCGGCGGAGGTTCGAGTCCTCCCTTGGGCATCGGTGTTTGTGTTTGTCCTTAGGATAATTTAGGTTAAGTAGTGTGTAAGCTTAGGGACTGATAACCTTAGCAGTTAAGTCTCATAAGATTTCACACACATTTGAACATTTTTGAACAATGCTTTTCATTAGAGGCAGTATAACAGGACGAATCACCAGATTGACGTATAAATGTGCTCCTGCTGCCATACGAAATTGCAACCTAGACCATAGCTCCAGGCGTAAGTCCAATGCACCTAGCATCCAGAAAGGTTGGTTGCAGGGCCTCGTCTGGCCTCCTCCTAACCGACACACAGCCGTCACTGGCACCGAGGCAGAACCAGCATTCATCAGGAAACACAACAGACCACCATCCTGCCCTCCAATGGGCTGTCGCTTGACACTACTGGAGGCGTAACTGGCGGTAGTTTAAAATCAGCAGAAGACACGCTGCAAGGTATCTGGCTTGGAGCTGTCCTTAAAATAACCGATTTGTAACAGTTATTTTTATCACTGTGCTGCCAACTGGTGCTCAAACTACTGATGCAGATGCAGTACAATGCACCAGAGGCATACGCCGAACACGGTGGTCTTCCCTCTCGGTAGTGTCACGGGCTGTCAGGAGCCCAGTCTTCATGCAACCGTACATTCCTGTGACCACTGTTGCCATCAGTTGCTACATTTCTACCAAGTCTTTCTGCAGTATCGCAGATGGAACATCCAGTATCTTCTAGCCCTATTACACAGCTTCGTCCAAACTCAGTGAGGCGTTGGTAATGGAATCTTTGTCACCTTAAAGGCATTTTTGAGGAACATCAATTGACAATGTCCAACCTCAGAGGTAGAGTCCTCGCAGAATACCATGGCTGGTAGATGTGCAGATGGCACGGTACATGTGCAGAGAGCAGTAGTGGTGGGGGCTGCACATGGGTGCTGTAGGGGAAATACCGAGTGCGAGAGGGGAAGTGCCGTTCTAAACTGAACTCTACACTCACATTTTTTGTAAATATTAACTGGGACCCTTCCAAGCCCACACTTTCATGGTGACCATTCAAAAAGATCTGTCACCTCTGCTTTGGTTAGTATGCAAAAAGAATTTCGCCGTAAACGCAGCGATTTATTTTCGCTTGGCCTGTTAACCATTTATGTTTCTTAGAGAAGTGTCCTGAACGGCAAATTTTGAGTAAAACCGCCACATTTCTCTTCTTCCCATATTAAACTTTGCTTCTTTGGCAAACATAGCGGAGTTTACACAGTCTCACCGCACTAACATGTTGTGCAGACACAATTGAGAGAGAACTCTGAAACAGTGCTTTATTACGTTTATTGAGGAAGAGTTAGGGCAGTATTTATGAAAAGGCACATTATCGGTATAAAATGAACATGTATTGCCTTCACTTATGTTATTCCAAAACCAATAGCATTTCTAGCTCCACCAGCTACCGATGGCCCTTGTAAATTACATTCTTTCATCAAAAAGTCTATAGTTATTGGCATAACACGGCAGACAATGAAGTTTTGCATAATAACCATATGGCAAAATACTATCCTCTTTACGTGCTACCATTTGGCAAAATCTCGCTTCGATATTTGAAATCGTTTATGAAATATGAGGAATGTGTGGATTTTCATGCTGGCTTTATCGCTGGCGCGGCGCGATGCAAATGAGTGTGCTACATCAGATCAATTTTCTCGAGACTGGTGACAGACAGACAGAAAAATTCAATATGTTAGTTACATTTCATATGCAGCAACATATTAAATATGCATCAAACGCAAAACCATAGCGACCCGTATTTTCCATGGCAAACTTTTTCGAATTTCGCGCATTGTCTTACTTCCACATAAATACCACAATAATTATGACCATTAACGAAGTGATGGGGACGGTATAATGAACTTGACATATGAAGCTACAAGTAAAACAATAATGAAAGTTTTGTACCGAATAGTTTCTGTAAAATCGTTTGAGAAATATCGTAGGCCTTGCTCCTCGATTCTCTCATCGCCCCTTTCCGAACAAATAAACGAACTCGCTGAGTGCTTTGGTCGAAAGATGATCGCTGCGCATCGGCCACTGCATCCTGCGTGGATGCCAGCTAATGCTCTCGATCGTTACGGCGTGTATTTAAAGCAAACCTGATTTGCCTCCTCATAATGGCGCTGCTAGCGTCACTCTTATAAGAGACGCACAAAATCAGAATAGACGTCATCTTTCAGATGTAAAAACACTCCTACCAACTTTCGTTGATGTCGCACAACTCCTTCTTTTTATTGCCATTTTTTTCACCTCTGTATGCTCTTCCTGTCGGATATAATAGGTTACGTCGCATACTTGTCACAACATTGTGAGGTTTAATACTTGTGTCACTTCATTCAATAAAATATTTTATGTAATATTTTCACGACGTATTGATAGGATTTACATGACTAAAACGGAAAAATACGTGGTGCCACAAATTCTAAATAATTGTTTATAATGCAAGATAGTTTTATTTGTGAAATTCATGGAAACATTTTACCTCTTGTTTAGACACAGATGAACGATACACCTACTACTCATGAATACTGTCTGTCCTCTACGATCTGATCTTTTACAACGTTGTCTTGTGTGTGTAAGCCGAGACTAAAGACCTACAGCATCAGTTCGGGTAAACTTATCTGGAAGCAGTTTTGCTGGACCCTAATACTTCTTGCATAGTAGTTTTTCCTCTATATTGGCTGAAGGCCTATGTCTTAAGTTGCCATGTTTTTCTCCTCTGCTTGCATAGTGCTCTGCTATTCTGGATTTGAATTGCAGTCAATAATTTTGTTTATTACCGGGAATTTTGAAACTATATATAAAGGTAGTATCTGTTCCCGAAAGAACATATACCATTGATGACCGTGCAGTTTCTCTAGAATGAAATGATAAGTTAAATCGACACCCTAGCTGCAAACAGGCGTTGATATACATCATTGGGCATTTGTTGAAAATGTGTGCCCCGATCGAGACTCGAACCCGGGATCTCCTGCTTACATGGCAGACGCTCTATCCATCTGGGCCACCGAGGGCACAGAGTATCTGCTCCTTCGGGAACAGATACTACCTTCATATATAGTTAAAATATGGCTACCCGGCCACTGACCTTCTTGTGCGAACGCACACGCTATGCCCCAACGCATTCAAAACTTGGTAGATTAATCTGCCACGAGTAATGAGTGCGATGAGCAAACATCTAATAGGCGCACTACGAATGTAGTGGTGTGGACATGTTGGGAAAGTGGGTCTCAAACGGTTCAAATGGCTCTGAGCACTATGGGACTTAACATCTGAGGTCATCAGTCCCCTAGAACGTAGAAGTACTCAAACCTAACTAACCTAAGGACATCACACACATCCATGCCCGAGGCAGGATTCGAACCTGCGACCGTAGTGGTCGCGCGGTTCCAGACTGAAGGGCCTGGAACCGCTCGGCCATTCCGGCCGGCAGTGGGTCTCACAGAGAGCGTTCAAGGGATAAGTCCCTGCAGGCGCACTATCCTCAGATGGATAGAGCGTCTGCCATGTAAGCAGGAAATCCCGGGTTCGAGTCCCGATCGGGGCACACATTTTCAGCATGTCCCCAATTATGTATATCAACGCCTGTTTGCAGATAGGGTGTCGATTTAATTATCATTTCAATTTTGAAACTGTTATATTCCTCTTCGTAGGTGATACACGATCTTTAAGATTCCCATTTGCTTTTCGTGGAGTGTAAAACCTCGGAGGTCCATCGCTAATAAAATAAAAGAATTAGAGTATTAGCAGTTCATTAGAATTTTCTTATTGTAGTTAAACTGTAATGTAATTAGTCAAGACAGTGGTGACTGCAAATGTTCATGTTCATTATGGGAAACTAACTATCATTTAAAGTATTGGGTTTGTGCATAAGTTCGTAGAGGTTTTGTTTTGCTTGTTGGTATTTTGGTTGCTATGGGTTTATTTATCGATTGTAACTTTTTATTTCTAGTCCACTTTTGCTGTTTGATTTTACATATTGCCATTTTGTCCTTTGGAGATAGTGAATGGAGCTGAGGACGCTAGAAAATGGAGTGCCAAGAGGAAAAATAAGGAACATTTCCAACATATTCTTCTGTCCGAGGCAGCCAGAAACATCTGCTCCGTATATGAGGAGGATGCCATTGGATAGAGCACTGCAACAAAACGATTTTCTCGATTTAAGGCGGACTCTCCACGGCCAGGAAGACATTCCGAGTTTGATGAAAATAGTTTAAACACATTAATCCACAATGAGCCACGTCAGTCTACTCGAGAACGGGCAAATGTGATGAACTGTGATGATTCCGCCATCTTGCGACATGTGCATGCAATGGGGTGTACGAGTACCGCATGCCCTAAGCCAAAAATCATTAAGGTCAGAGGGTGACCATATGTGCATCTCTGCTTACTCGTCAGCAATTGGCTCGTGAACAACAGAGAACATTCCAATTCTGCATGGTTACTGTTGAGAGGAAATGGTGTCTTTATGCTAACATAAGGGAAAGACACGAATGGTTGAGCCCAAACAAAGTATTAATTACCCCTACAAACACCTGCACACATCCACAAAAGATAATGCTTTGCGTCTGGTGGAACTGCGACGGTTGTGGTGTACTACGAATTGTTTTCCCGAGGTGTAACCATCACTGCTGACATTTATTGTCAACAGCTCAGACGTCTTGCAGACGCAATCCAAGAACAACCAGGAAGACAACGTGAAGTGATGCTACTCCACGCTAACTCTCTCCAGCATTCTACTAGACTGGAAAAAAGTTGGGTTGTGAATTCATTCCGGACCCACTCATTCACCTGATCTTGCGCCCTCAGAGTTTCACATTTTCCGCTCTCTATCAAACAACCTTCAAGGAAACTTCCTGGCAGATTAAAACTGTGTACAGGACCGAGACTCGAACTCGGGACCTTTGCCATTCGCGGGCAAGTGCTCTGCCGTCTGACCTACCAAAGCACGACTCACGCCCCCTCCTCATGTCAGCGCACACTTCGCTGTAGAGTGAAAATTTCATTCTAGAAACCTTCAAGGAACTTCCTTTCAGGATGAAAATATGCTCTGAAAATCGCTCGACGAGTTCTTCGTCTCAAAGCCACGTGATTCGCACAGTTGTGGATTCGGAAAGTTACCCCAGCGTTGACAGACTGTTGTAAGTAGTGTAGGAGAATATATTACTGCTTACTGAAGTCTCTGTTACGTGTGTGTGTTGCGTTCATTAAACTTATGGAAAAAACGCTACGAACTTAAGCACCAACCCACTATATATGCGTAACTGAACACAGTTCGTCACTGAAGTATGCTGTTGCCACAAATCATCGGAAGTATTAGCTTTCACTTCACTTGATTTCATTTGTTGCAGGTGCCCGCAAAGGCACAGAAACACCTAATGATACATATTTTATACAGACAGTATTTTCGAAATCACATGCATGTGAAATTAGTTTATTACATCAAATCGTGATTTACATCATGTCACAGATACTATTGAATAAACATATATAATTCTCAGGACTGAACTTACTCTGTATTTAGCTGTTGTCCAAACAATCGCGATAACTTCTCGTGTGTGTGTCGTGGACAAAGGCACGAAAAGAAAGTCGCTCTAGAAACACTCAACACACTCAGGAGACGAAAGCACATGCCAGAGGCGTCGGTACCTCCGAGTAGAACCTGCACCTACCGTCACTGGCACTCAGAAACCATAAGCTTCCATTTATTTTGGTAGATTAAGTTGCGATTTCGCAACGCGTAGTGTCAATTGATAAGCAATTTTTGCCAGATCTATCCGTCTCTGGAACTCTTATTCTTCCCTGCAACGTACGTAACAAATATGCACGCTAGCCGATGTACCATTTTAATTAAATACAAAACCAAACTGTTTCTTACAAGAACCTATATTTAGCTAGCAAGACGATAGTATTACGTTAGAAATAAGAAATATTAACAATTAATTAACTAAAACACCTAAGAATGTCACAAAATGAGAAACAGCATCTAATACCGTACGGCAGTGCAAAACAAGAACGAATAGATAATTTCAAAGGTGTACGTAAATTTGTATATCTGCATAAAAACGTAAACTGCTAATGAAATTTTTTACGCTTATTTTTCTTGACTGGACATCCGGAACTGTTGACATTCATCGTGAATGATAAGATGAGCAACAGTTGTAAAACTTTTATTTCTTAAAAGGAAAGCACAACCTGGTTTCGATACCTGTGTTCCATCTTCCGGTGCACATAAAATGTGAGTCCATAAAAGCCGAATAACAGACCTTATACGTGAGGGGCGGTGCTTGGCATAGAACAGGTGATCGTCTCAATCCCTGGACTGCTGGAAAGCTTCTCGCAATCGAGTGCGAAGGTCCGGGTTTAAGAGCATTCCAAGCATAGACCGGTATAAGGCAGACCGGCCGTCTCTCAAACACTGAAATGAACAAAGAAAAAGGGGTGGAGGGGTGGTATTATACGCTCTGTGCACCTACAGCAAGAGTGAATACTCGTTGTGTAACGAGTTAACCTCTGTTATTCTACTTCTGTTGCGGTAACAAGTAATTTGTATTAGTGTAAATTGCTCTTACTGTAGTCCCTGATCTGACACAGTTAGTGTTAATAGTTCACTCTAAGAAGACTCTCGGAGCAGTAGCTGATGGAAGTAGCTGACCGATACAAGTCCAAAGGCTGAGTGTGACATCAGACTGATATTCAACAATTTCCAAACGTATCTCTGAATATTCTACCCAAAGAATATATTTGTTGTAGGTATCAATAAATTTGAACCATTTCAAATTTAATTACCTATAACATGTTTACGAGTACATCATTCTTAAAAAGTCCTCAGAGTAAAAGTAACTACGGACATACCCCAAGAGAGGGTTCTAGGACGATTTCTGTTAACAGTGTAAATAAATGACTAAGTAGATAATGTTGCAAGGCTGTTTGTGGATGATAAAAGTTGTAAATTAGAAAATTCTTGTGAAGTGTGAGAAGACCTGCAGAGAATCGACACCTGATGCAGGGAGGGGTTGACGTTTTATCCCCAATGTATCATACTACGGAAAAGAACTGTCATTGAATGTTTACCCGACTGACAGTCACTGGAAGCAGTCAGATCTGTCTGGGGCAAATATATGAGCAAAAACGTGTTTTTCCAGCCCCTGGTGTATAAGCTGCTCTGCACAACAGGCATGTTGTATAGGAACAGTATCGGCGTATTGGCATTAAAATCAACCTGGCAGCCTCCATGTCAGCGTATTGAGGCTGCAAAAGTTGGCTGCTGTGCATGCTCTGTCTGTGTTGCTGTAGTCTTGGCCTGCTTTCTCAACCTGCTTTGCATGGTAGCTTGTAGGTCAGGGGCAAATAAATGATTCTGAAGCCCTTGATTTGTAGCCTCCCCTGTGCGACAGGTGTCTTGTGGGAAGAGTACTGGTCAGCTTTACTGAACTGTATTGCAGGGGCTAAATCTGCTGATGAGTACGGCTGGGGACAGGTTGTGGTGGATGGAGGAGGGGATTTGCTCCGGTGATCTGAACGAGCCACCACAGACAACAGACAGAACTGTGGAAATGTACCGCTTAGCGAGTTTGTCAACATTTGTTTCACTATGAGGTAATGTGCCCGCAGTGAGTCTCCCATCCCTGCAGTCGCAGTTAGCTGAGCTGACTACAAATCGCTGCACCGCAAATGACGCACACTCGTCGACAACTACGCCGTCGATCACCGGGAAGCCGTAATCGATGACCTGCTGCGTCCAATATATGCTGGTATCATAAGAAGTTCGCCAACGAAGCATGACACAGAGTCCTCATCAACAGCAGCTACTTCTACCAGCTACGTCTACCACTAACACATGTCTCCTTTCGTCATGGACTATGACGCGAAAATTCAATATTTGGTAGATGTGCTGGCGTAAGCCGTCGCCAGCACACTGGTCGACAAAGATGTAGCTCCAGGATCGGTAGCAGGCACTGGATCAAGCGCACCTATCAAGGGAGAGGCCAGAGACACACCCACAAGCAACACACCGCCAACGCCCTCTCGACACCATGTATTTAGGCCGCCGCTGCTGACCGAAGGGCCTCACTGACTCACTGGATCACTCTGGCTACGACAGTCCATAGGCACCAGATTAGTGACTAAAGTTTTTAACAGCGAGACTACCGATATTGTTTGCAAGAGGACTATTACTAATGAGGTTGTACCACAACACATGGACTCTATTCAAGATAAATAGCAGCTTCTTGCAAGTAATGAACTGTATTAATCCACGTGTGCATTAGTGTTGTAGAAAGAGGATACTGACGACCCATAACAACATCCTCTACTTTGCTTCCTTACAGTACAAGACTCCACAGTGGCGACGAGGATACTTCAGTGATTCACTCCTGCAACTACCATCTATATGCCGACGACATCCAACTGTACATAAGTGCAAGCCCCAAAAACATTGCTGGCGCAGTAGCGAGTATGAACGCAGATCTTTGCTCTGTTTCTCGATGGGCACAGAACCTAGGTCTGAAACTAAACCCCAAGAAATCCCAGGTCATACTTATATCTCATCCAAAGTTAATTAGCCGGTACTTTCGCGAAACAGTCCCTAAAATACTCCTCAATGGTACCCAACTACCATACCAAAAAACAGTAAAAGACCTTGGAATAATCTTGGATGAACACCTAAACTGGGAAGAACAAACAGTCACAGCTTGCCGGAAATCGCTCTCCTCCCAACATGCAATTCAAAAATTTAGAAAAATATTTCCAACCCACGTTAAACAAAAATTTGTCCAAACACTAGTATTGCCAAATGTTTACTACTGCGATGTAGTTCAACACGGCACAAATAGTGAAAATTCTAGATGCCTCGAGCTAGTGATGAATGCTTGCGTTAGATACGTGTGCAATATTCGGTTGTATGATCATATCAATCCTTTATACTCCCATCTAGGTTGGATACGCCCACATAAGGCACGCGATCTCCACACGATGTGTTTACTTCATCGATTTCTTAGCCACTGGTGACCTCAATACTTATCTTCTCACATTAAACACCTATCATCATTCCACAATCGCAATACCAGTTCGGATGCGTCTAGCATCTTGGCTGTACCTTTACATAACACATAATCTTTCTCCGTGTCATTCTCCATCTCAGCCATACGACTATGGAACGCGCTCCCCTGTGATCTGCGTCTTATCCAGAACTACTCAACATTCAAGAGGGGACTCAAAACTTACATATTAGGGACGGTATAGCCACCATTGTTGTGCCCCTCCCATCTCTTTCTTTCTCCTCTCCATCACAGCTTCGAATTTTACCGTTCTATTTCTCTTCCTCTAACCTATCTACCTCTAATATATCTCTTTCGCCCCATTCTATCGTCTTATGTCTCTGCTCGATGAGAATAACTCACAAGCTGCAAGAACATGACAAGAAAATTCACAACTAACCGTAGGACTAACATTCACAAAAGAAAAATATGTTTACTTTCATATAAATAAACATTATTATTATTATTATTATTATTATTATTCTTGATTGTTATAATTATTTTTATTGTTATAATTATCATTGTACTGCTGTTATAATCTCTATTTTTTTCTTTAACATCAATACTGCATAATACGTTATATGTCCTTAATGTTATGTAGAAACTGTAACTCGTTCAATCTGAGTATGCCTGGTTAGGTGTAAGAGAGGGCCTGAAGGCCCTAATTCTTGCCAGGTAAAATAAATGCATAAATAAATAAATATATAGACATGGGGGCGGAAGCTGAAGTGTACCAGACTACCACGCTGCAGAAGCTATGATTACTACCTACTCGCCGCTAACAACTCCAAGATCAGGACACATGGGCGGCCGGCCGGGGTGGCCTAGCGGTTCTAGGCGCTACAGTCTGGAACCGCACGACCGCTACGGTCGCAGGTTCGAATCCTGCCTCGGGCATGGATGTGTGTGATGTCCTTAGGTTAGTTAGGTTTAAGTAGTTCTAAGTTCTAGGGGACTGATGACCTCAGAAGTTAAGTCCCATACTACTCAGAGCCATCTGAACCATTTGCACATATGGGCGCAAGGCACTATTGCTCAAGCTCATATTACGTGGCAGATTCGAATGGCAGTTCTCGGTGAAGATCTGTCACAGCCACTTCTAGGAGGTAATATCTTGTCGTTTTACGGGCTTGTCCCCTATCTACGACATCAGCGACTGATAGATCCCACTACTAACCTGGATAGCCGAGAAAATGTATGTTGTGTCACCCCAATGACATTGCGCGCGATTTCGGGAAGTATTCTGTACATACACCTGTAACGGAAGTTCCAAAACCAGTGAAGCGCACCACAGAACATCATATCCTTACAAAAAAACACACCAGTCTATGTACGTCCTAGGCACCTAAAGCCAGAAAAATTAGAAGTCGTGAAGGAGGAATTCTGTGGCGTGCTGATACAAGGTATCTGTTCAGTCTCCAGTAGCAGCTGGCCAGCCCAGTTAGACGTGGTGCCGAAGAGGAATAATGGATGATGGCCATGTGACGATTACCACCAACTCAATGCAAAGACCATCTTGATGGGTATCAGGTGCCACATATAGAAGTCTCTGCTTTCAACATACGAGGGTCATTCCAAAAGAATTGCACACTATTTTTGTAAAAATACAGTTTTAATTCTGCATGTAGAAGTCTCTGCTTTCAACATACGAGGGTCATTCCAAAAGAAAAGTTTTACAGTGTGTAGATACGTCCTTCGCGCTTGTTTTCAAACTTATTTCAACCTCTTCCCGTGAGTGGCGCCGTCACAGCATGTCTTCAAGATGGCTGCTACACTTGACGTTCGCCAGAAGCAACGTGCTGTCATAGAATTCCTGTGCTGTGAAAACGAGACAGTGGGAAACATCCACAAGAGGTTGAAAAAGGTGTATGGAGATGCTGCTGTCGATCGCAGTACAGTAAGTCGGTGGGCAAGCAGGTTACGTGATGAAAGCGGGCACGGCAATATTGAGGATTGTCCTCACAACGGCAGGCCTCGTACTGCACACACTCCAGAGAATGTGCAGAGAGTTAACGTATTGGTGACTGCTGACAGACATATCACAGTGAACGAATTGTCACGGTACGTTGGGATAGGGGAAGGAAGTGTTTGCAGAATACTGAAAGTGTTGGCGTTAAAAAAGATTTGTGCCAGGTGGGTTCCCAGGATGTTGACAGTGGCTCACAAAGAAACAAGAAAAACGGTATGCAGCGAACTTTTGGAACAGTACGAGAATGATGGGGATGAATTTCTTGAAAGAATTGTGATAGGTAATGAAACATGGCTCCATCATTTTTCACCAGAGACGAAGAGGAAATCAATGGAGTGGCATCATGCAAATTCACTCAAGAAAAGAAATTCAAAACCACACCCTCTGCTAGAAAAGTTATGGCTACAGTGTTTTTCGATTCCGAAGCACTCTTGTTTGTGGAACCACCATAAATTCTGATGCATATGTGACGACACTGAAGAAACTTCAAGCTCGACTGAGTCGTGTTCGACCACATCGGCAAAACCAGGATGTTTTGCTGTCGCAAGACAATGCACGGCCACATGTCAGTCAAAAAACCATGGAAGCGATCACAAAGCTCGGATGGACAACACTGAAACACCCGCTTTACAGTCCTGACCTGGCTCCATGTGACTATCATCTCTTTGGGAAACTGAAAGTCTCTCTTCGTGAAACAAGATTTGAAGATGATGACTCCCTTGTGCACGCAACCAAACAGTGCCTCCAACAGGTTGGTCCAGAATTGTACCGTGTGGGTATACAGGCGCTGGGTCCAATATGGCTTAAGGCAGTTGAGAGGGATGGAAATTATATGGAGATATGAAAATATTGTTTCTAAAGGATGTATCTACACACCGTAAAACTTTCAGACATGTAGAATAAAAGATGGGTTTAAAAAAAAAAGTAGTATGCATTTCTTTTGGAGTGACTTTCGTACATGGTACAAAAAATTCTCTACTTATGATTTAGTGTGAGTGTATATCATATGCCTGTCGCATAAGACGACATACACAAGATGGCTGTAACAAAGCCTATCGGTCTTTTAGAGTCTGTGAGAATACCTTTCGGACTGTATAATGTGGAACAGACATTTCAACGTTTTATGGACAAAATCACAAGAAATAAGGATTTCTGTTATGTCTACGTAGGCGACATTTTAGTGATATCTGCATCAGAATATACAATCGATGCCCATGGCTTCCGACCTCCTAAAGGTAAGGTGGAAGCCATAGTCAAGTATGCAGTTACTGTTACAGTTAGGGAGTTGCGACGTTTTCTCGGCACCATTAATTTTTATCATCGATTCATATTCAATCGTGCCTACTGAATGAGCTTCTTCTGAAGGGCCCGCAAAAGCCAAATAACAGGTACTGCTTTCCAAGGTTTAAAAACGGCAACAGCAGAGGCTCACCCAATGTCACAGCCTCCACTCGCGCTCATATTAGATGCATCTACTGCTCTTACCAGTGCTGTACTTCAGCAACAGGTTGAACATAGATGGCAACCACTCGTGTTCTTTAGTCACAAGCTACCACAGTCACAGCAACGCTCGACAACTTGCAATCGAGAACTGTACGCTGCATATGCTCCGGTTAGGAAGTACCAGCACGCTTTAGAAGGTCGACACTTCACCATTAACACGGACCGTAAACAACTGACATACGCTTTCAATACAAAACCAAAGAAAGCTTGGTTCCCGGGTTCGATTCCCGGCGGGGTCAGGGATTTTCTCTGCCTCGTGATGGCTGGGTGTTGTGTGATGTCCTTAGGTTAATTAGGTTTAAGTAGTTCTAAGTTCTAGGGGACTGATGACCATAGATGTTAAGTCCTATAGTGCTCAGAGCCATTTGAACCAAAGAAAGCTTCACCAAGACAACTTCGACATTTGGACTGTATCAGTCAATTAACGACTCACATAGTCTATGTGCAAGGGAAGTTTAATGTTTCAGCAAACGCTCTCTCACGTGTTGAAACTTTAACCACTGCAACTGACTGAGGTCCTCGTCCAGTCCCAGCGGCACGATGATGAGCTATGCACGTTATCGCATCACCCAGGGGATTAAAGTTTCAACTCATGACTGTACCAGAAATAAATGTTGTGTTGTATTATTACATGTCTGGAGCAAAAGTACGACCATTCATATCTCACCAGTTTCGATTACAAGCAATTGCGACGGTACACAGCCTGGTTCATCCCGGGGTCTGAGGCACGGTGAAATTAGTCCAACAGGTTTTCGTCTGGCCAGCATCGGATGTAGTCTGTAAGACATTTGTCAGACAGTGCAAAGCGTGCCAAAAAAACAAAATCACTTCTCACGTCAAGGTACCATTAAGTGCATTCATACCACCAAGTATCGTTGGACACGTGCGCACAGACATTGTAGGTCCCCTTCCAATGTCAGAAGACTACAGCTACTGCCTCACGGTCTTGGATCGATTTTCAATATGACCTGCAGCTTTCCCTATGAAAGATATTTCAGCTGAGTCAGTAGCACAAACGTTTTTCCTTGGATGGATCGACCGGTTTCCTATACGGATACGCGTTACAGCAGATGCAGGACACCAGTTCGAAGCATACCTGTTCAAAGCATTTACAAGCTTGTTGGGCACTAAGCGCATATTCCCCACCGCTTATCAAAAATGGTTCAAATGTCTCTGAGCATTATGGGACTTAACATCTATGGTCATCAGTCCCCTAGAACTACTTAAACCTAACTATCCTAAGGACATCACACAACACCCAGTCATCACGAGGCAAAGAAAATCCCTGACCCCGCCGGGAATCGAACCCGGGAACCCGGGCGTGGGAAGCGAGAACGCTACCGCACGACCACGAGATGCGGATCCACCGCGTACCATCCAGCAGTGAACGGAATTGTAGAACGCGTGCATCGCCAACTCAGGGCAGCCCTTTAGTGTCACGCTACACAAAATTAGTGTACACTGCGACTACCAGGGTAGTTCACGCGTAATGTGACAGAAATACAGGCAGTGGCACGTAGGGAACGAAGCGGACGACATCTGTTCGTATTCGAGTTCCTCTCTAACTGCAATCATGTATTCAAACGGAACAATACGATGCGCAAGCCGTTGCAGTGCCTGGTAGAAGCAACAACACTTTTGAGATAGACATCAGGGATATGCCTGCCACTGTACCTACGATACGCAGGCTGCAACGAAAATTGCCGGTCCCGCGACTGCCAGAAATACACATGTCCGATATGATGCCCACAAGATATGACAACCAACGACCGCCGCCATGAAGAAAGTGACGTCGAGTACAGTTCCCTCAACCCCGCTGGTATGACCGAGTTCAGCAATAAGACACCCTGTTTCCAGAAAACAGTCACAACGCGTGCAGGGCGTCATGTCCAATTCAACCTCAAATATCCTTAACGTTGGGGGCGGGAGTCATGTAGGGTATCTGATCGCCACAACAAGCACAGTGGCACTGTACATAAATATTCGATGAGACTCATGATTCTAGGGTAACGCCCGTTTCATAACATTTCCTGCAAACGTGTCTTCATATCGACGACCGCATGATCGGCTATCGACTTTGTGACAGGATAGAATTTGAATGTTATTGATTCTCGATTCACTCGCAACAATTTCAGCTGTCCTCTCAGGTTTCTGCCTAAACACACACTTGGAAGTAGCCACATATTCGGAAATAAAGAGGAAGATATTTGTGAGAAGAAAAAATTCGAATTTTATTGCATCTCGTTTTAGTCACAGCATTTAAAACTGCCCTCTTATGTTCCAGCCTAACCGCACACGAGATAGGCGGCACATATTCGGAAATAAAGAGCCAAACATTTTTGAGAAGGAAGAATATGAATTTTATTGTTGCTCGCTTCAGCCACAGCAGTTTAAGCTGTCCTCTTAGATTCCTGTCTGAGAGCATACTCGGAAATCGTTAAATATTTATTTCATCCTTCGTCCTCAGAGCCGACTGAATGTAAATAACATCGAATATTGCAAAAACAATTGTATTATGTTCATAATAAAGTCACAGAAAGCGTTAAAAACGCTAATGCGAAAAAAAATTGCACCTGACAGGATGCGAACCCATAACTATCGACTGTTGAAAGAAGGAAGTTATCCATTACGCAAGCACTCAATCGTGTGATACTTAATCTCCTGTCTTCGTTATCGCATTCTTTCTTAAAGGCTTATATGGTTGCTGCGTTATTAAGTAACATTTAATGATAAATTTGCAGTGCTCCGTTACCTTGAAACGGCATACTGCACATTATAAAAAAAAAAAAACCAGTTTCATGCTTAATCTGTAAATTACTGACGATAATAAATCACTCCTGAGACAGCACTCTTATTGGAAACCATTAACCGTCGATAAATCATTATGTGGCATTTTATTATAGCAATAGTTATAATAAATCAGTGCAATTTTGTGAGAGGCGCGTGTCGAACGCTAACGGGTCGATCATGACGTTGTCGACATTGCGTTAACGTCAAAATGACGTCACGTATGCGGGAAGTAGGGTGAAACTATTGAGGTAAAAAAGAAGGGAGGTGCCACTTCGTCACAAACTTGAAGCCGATGCCTACCATCTTAACTAGCTCAAAACATTAGGTTCACAGTATTTACACCCTCATAGTTCACAGCGGTGACAGTTCCCTGTGAGATCACTGACTGTGTCGTATTCCTAGAGCGAAAACGCATTCAAGAACAGGAAAAGGTTCGAAATTGCCTTTCTGACGCCATGTTTTTCACGTAAGCTCAATAACTTCGGTATTTTAACCAGTTGTTGCGCGCACACGACAGAAATAATGAACAAGAAGCTCTCGTAAACAGTAGTCTGCTAATGTTGTGGGCTACTTACAATGCCAGCAGGCCCCGCTCACTCTGGCTTCCAAACAACGTACAGCATCAGTCTGTAGTGCCACCTCCCATCTTTGTTTTACCTCCCCGTGAGAAACAAGCGTCACCTTCCGATTCTATGCGGTATTCTTTGACTCTTGATTGAAGGTGATGCTCGTTTCACAATAATTCCCTCAAACGTGACGTCATTTTTACGTTACGCGTAGTATCAACAACCGCATGATCGGCTATCGACTTTGTGACAAGGGAGAACATGAATATTACTGATCCTCGATTCACTCGCAGCAATTTAAGCTGTCCTCTTAGGTTCCTGCCTGACCACGCCCTCGTAACTCACTACATATTCGGAAATAAAGAGAAATATTTGTGAAAAAATACGAATTTTATTGCAGCTACTTTTAGTCACAGCACTTAAAGCTATTCTCTTAGGTTCCAGCTTAACCAAACACTCGAAAGTCATCACTTATTCGGAAATAAAGAGTTAAGCCATCCTCTTAGGTTCCTGCCCAACAACGTTCCCGGATATCGCTAAATATTTATTTCATCCTTCTTTCTCAGATCAGACTGAATGTAAATAACATAGAATATTGCAGAACATACTTGTATTACATTCATAATAAAGTCACAGAACGTGTTAACAACGTTAACATGAAAAAAACGACTGTGTATGACATGATGCGAATCCACAACCATTGACTGCTGAAAGCATGACGTTATACATTCCGCTAGCACTCAAGCATGTGATATTTAATCTCCTGTCTTCGTTATCTTATTGTCTCTTGTAGGCTTATATCGTTGATTCGTTGTTAGACGACATTTAAAGATAATGGTGACGTGTTTGTGATTAATTTACCTTGAAACGGCATACTGCAAATTATAAAACAAGAGAGTTTCGTGCTTAGTCTGTAAATTACTGACGATAATAACTCAATCCTGAGAAAACGCTCTTATGTGAAGGAATTAACCGTCGATAAATCATTATGTGACATTTTATTATAGCAATAATTATAATAAATCATTCCAAGAATGGCGTATTTTTGTAAATCTCCGGTATGCGCATATGAAGTCTTGTGAGAGGCCCGTATCGAACGCTAACGAAAGTCGATACTGGTCATGCGGTCGTAGATATTGCATGTGACGTCAAAATGGCATCACGTTTGCGGGAAGAAGTGTGAAAGGAGCATTACCCTCCAAATCTATGAGTTAAACTTTGACTCTTGATTTACTTTAGTATTCTGTGCTCCATCTATCATAAAACATAACATATTCGTAAGTACGAATATTAGTATGAGTGTAAGAAAAAGAACAGGACGCATTGGACTGAACGAATTGCGTGATTTGTTACGTTAGGATTATTCAGTGCGCTTCTGATGAATTTAGTGATGATACTAAAATTAGTGATTATTTACGAACTATATTTGATTTATTCTGAGAAGGTGAATTATTCCTCCATTTTTGTGAATTTTTCCTCACGTGTAGTTCAAAAAGTAAAGTACGACACTCGGTTTCTTCTAATTACTTAGAGATAGTCAGGGCCCGTCCACAATTAGCGAAGAATTGTTAATCTGCACGGGACAGCATTTGTTTGTTTAACTCTTGGTTGAATGTGTTACAACTAGAAGCCCTCGAGTTTCAATTAGGTCGGACAGCGGACAGAGTAACTACTCCATAAGCCACAAGACCGATTGATAAAGGGGATCGCCATAAGTTTTAGCAACCACTGTAATCGCATAATGGTAGCTCGAACATGATTCCACAACTGGCAATCAGCACATATTCGCTAAATAATTTAAATAAGATGTTCAGTGCAACGGACGGCGAAACCATATTTAAACAAACTGCTTTTTATAAGAGAATATTACTGTCAAATATTTTCATTCCTTAAAGGTTAGGCGCTACTTCATTACTCTGAGCTTACTAACTGGGACAAGAAGAGAGTAATAAGGCTGAACACGATTTTTACTTCAAATCATCTACTTTATGCAGAAACATTGATTCTAATGGAGAAGTTTGGGTTCGCAAGCAAGTTACGACCTATTTGAAGCCGGCCCAGGTGGCGGAGCGGTTCAAGGCGCTTCAGTCCGGAACCGCGCGACTGCTAGGGTCGCAGGTTCGAATCCTGCCTCGGGCATGGATGTGTGTGATGTCCTTAGGTTAGTTAGGTTTAAGTAGTTCTTAGTTCTAGGGGACTGATGACCTTAGTTGTTGAGTCCCTTAGTGCTCAGAGCCATTTGAACCCTTTTTGAACCTATCTGAAGTTGCACAAACAACGCCGACGCATTACCAGTGCAGATGTGGTGAATAATTATGAGCAAGTCGTCCGCCATTTAAACGATCTTAAATGTATTTTTGTAGTGGCTTTGACATTGTTAACAGACCAATGAGCGTTTCCAGTATGCTCATCGCAGCAATCTTGCACACCTCTGTTGTTGTTGACCAGATGGAACGGAAGTCGACTGTATCTCGCATGCCCTACGATTCGTGGGCACTAACAAATAGAATTCGAATTCAACTACAGACTCAGAGAAGAACATCTGTCAGAATTTACAAAAATGTAAGGTGAATATTTTAGTTCACAATTTACACCTAAAAGCCAAAGAAACTGGTACACCTGTCCCGTCAGCATAAAGAAGTGCCGCAACACGACGTGGCATGGACTCGACTTATGTCTGAGTGCTGGAGGGGATTTACACCATGACGCCTGCAGGGCTGTCCATAAATCCGTAAGATTACGAGGGGGTGAAGATCTCATCTGAACAGCACGTTGCAAGGCATCCCAGATATGCTCAATAATGTTCAAGTCTTGGTAGTTTGGTGGCGAACGGAAGTGTTTAAACTCAGAAGAGTGTTCCTGTAGTAACTCTGTAGCAATTCTGGACGTCTGGGGTGTCAAAAAAAATGTGTGTTCTAAGGTCATCAGTCCCTAAGCTTACACAGTACTTAACCTAAATTATCCTAAGGACAAACACACACGCCCATGCTCGAGGGAGGACTCGAACCTCCGCCGGGACCTCTTGGGTGTCACATTGTCCTGCTGGAATTACCCAAGTCCGTCGTAACGCACACTGGACATGAACGGATGCAGGTAACCGGGCGGGATGCTTACGTACGCGTCAGCTACCGAAGTCGTATCTAGACGTATCAGGGGTCCCATGTCACTCCAACTGCACGCGCCCCACACCATGTCAGAGCCTCCACCAGCTTGAACAGTCCCCCACTGACATACAGGATCCATGGATTTATGAGGTTGTCTCCATACCTGTATACGTTCATCCGCTCGATACAGTTTGGAACGAGATTCGTCCGACCAGGCAACATGTTTCCAGTCATCAACAGTCCAATGTCGGTGTTGACGGGCCCAGGCGAGGCGTAAAGCCTTGTGTCGTGCAGTGATCAAGGGTACACGAGTTGACCTTCAGCTCCGAAAGCCCACATCGATGATGTTTCGTTGAATGGTTGGCGCGCTGACCCTTTTTGATGGCCCAGCACTGAATTATCCAGCAATTTCCGGAAGGCCTGCACTTCTGTCACGTTGAACGATTCTCTTCAGTCGTCGTTGGTCCCGTTCTTGCAGGATTTCAGGCCGCAGCGATGTCGGAGATTTGATGTTATATGGGACTCCTGATATTCACGGTACACTCGTGAGATGGTCGTACGGGAAAATCCCCACTTCATCGCTACCTCAGAGATGCTGTGTCCAATCGCTCGCGCGCCGACTATAACGCCACGTTCAAAGTCACTTAAATCTTGATTACGTACCATCGTAGCAGCAGCAACCGATCTAACAACTGCGCCAGACATTTGTGTTATATAGGCGTTGCCGACCGCAGCCCCGTTTTCTGCCTGTTTACATATCTCTGTGTTTGAATACGCATGCCTACACCAGGTTCTTTGGCGCTTCAGTGTTTAATGAACAATTTGACAGTTTAACATTACAAACAAAAGGTATGTGAAGGGCTTATTTCAATAGTGGTACAAGTCCATTTTTGTTCATCTTGAGATACAGAGTCCTAAAGTTAAATGAGCGCTGAAAAATCTGCAGTTGAGATACCAGAAATAACTCAAGCATATGGCTTCTTGCTAGGGATGAACATTTGTTTCTGTTTGTTTGGATCATTAATTTCAGAAGCATTATAGGCAGAAAAGTGGAGATAATAGACTTGTACGACTGTTTGTTTGGATCATTAATTTCAGAAGCATTATAGGCAGAAAAGTGGAGATAATAGACTTGTACGACTGTTGAAATAAGCCCTTCATATACACTGGTGTGCAAAACGCATGGACGAAAGTAGCTTTCGCACGATTTGTCCTTGCCACGTAACATAGCTCTATGTAACTTCGACCGTGAAAAAAAAAGAGAAAAAAACCTCTCACAGTACAGTGTGGAAGGCAACTGAAATAAATACGCTATGAGGTGATCAGAAACGACACATTTTCAAAGACAGTAATAATACTAAAGTCATTGCGATTGATGGTGTTCCGCTGGCCATTACAAACAGCAGGACGTGGATCTTCATGAGGTATGTGTCGCAGTGCGTGCTGTACAACGTACTTCCATAATTTTGGTGAGGAGTTCTTCTGGAAGGGTGCTCCATTCCTTTACCAGTGCGAATGACAACTATTTGATGGTCGTTGCTGGATGTGGACTTATAATACGCCTCCACAGCGCGTCCCATACGTGCTCGATGGGATTCAAGTCGGGGGGACAGGCAGGCCAGACCATTCGCCCAATATCCTCTCGTCATTCACAAAAATGTAGTTAGGGTCGTATGCACCCCCGAAAAGACGCATATGGGGAAGTAGTAGGGTGTCACAATAACATTTACCGGCGAGTGTTCCGTGTTCAAAAATCTGGAGGTCGGTACGCCCGTGCAACATTATGCCTCCCCACACGATAGTACCTTGACCGCTGAAACGACCATGTTCGATAATGTTCTTGGGTGCATTATGTGTCCCCACTTCTCGACATGTGAGTGTAGGTCCAGCATTGTCAAACGAGATTGTTTTGAAGGTCTAGTGTTACGGTGAAGGAGGCGTAATGTTGTATGGGTGTACCGGCGTCCAAATCCTTGAACTTGGTAAATCAATGATCAACGTTATTGTGACCCTCTGCTCCTTCTCTGTGTACGTCTTTTGAAGGATTCTTTCGGCCGTGAGTTCACTCTTATGGCAAAGCGCGTGTGGAAGAGGTTTTAGGACGAGAGGATATTCGGGGAAAGGACTGGCCTGTCACTTGCCCAGACTTAAATCCCATCGAGCACGTGTGCGGTGCGCTGGGGTAGACGTATTACAGCACGTCCACATCCCGCAACGACCATCCAGCATCTGCCAGTCTTGGTGGTGGAAGAATGGAAGGCCCTACAAGAAGAACCCTTTAGCAACCTTTTGGCAACAATGTAAGTACGTTGTAGAGTATGCACTACCCTCCATGACGATCACACACCCCCATTAAGGGAGGAAGTTGATGAAATTGACCAAAAACGTCAATTTTTTATTTATTTTTTATTTGTTAGTGCAACTCATGGACAATAAGTTCCTAAAGTTTCAATGTTGAAATCGCATCCGAAGTGCCTGAAAATTAATTAAAAGTGTGACGCGGCCTCCCTGCCAAGCCCACGTTTTCAAGCAGCACTTGGATACCAGCTCAGTGAACAACGATTTTGTGTATTACTTTCAACCAAACGTGTGCGGGATACATCTATAAGGCCGTGATACATACTCATTGGCTTTATAGATCATCTTTGACTCTAAATTCGCTCATATGGAAACGATGCCCTAAAAACACATTTGCATCTGCTACAGTTGTCAGAATTGCAACTTATAATGCATTTATTGTATTTAATGATGGGAACGTCGGGAGGCTGAAGGTATTAGAAAGAATAGGCTTGAAGATAGGAAATTTTACCCCAGAAATGCTGAGAAAAGTAGATTTACAGCGCGCCTCTGCAGCTGAAACGTCAGTTGAAGACCTGGTAAAGGAAAGAAGACAGACAACAAGAAATCAGAAGGGAAGCCTTGACGGAAAAGACGACCCAGAGTGCAAATGTGATGCCTTCTGAAGAAGTGACATAAGGAAAAAAGTTAGGTTGATCTTTAAATTGCGTTTCCTTAAAAGTTTGTTATTCAAAGTTTATGTACCTTTTCCTCAGATTCTATGAATGCTAGAATTATGAAACTTTGTACACAAATTTCTGTAAACCTAATAAACGTTATCTCAAGAGCAAATATTGAAATTCTGATTGCAAGCTGAGATATGCGGCAAAGTGCTTGGAGTTTTGCTTAATTTAAAACTGTACTTGTGGAATTATAATTAAAAAATTATGAAAATGCTCCTGTTTGACCTATTCCAAAAACCTCATTAGAGAAGCTTACAACATATAAAGAGATGAACAGAGAAATTTTTGTAGAAATCTCTTGAATACTTTCTGAGAAAAAGGAACATACATTATTTTTTGAAAGTAAAATTTCAAATTTCATTAAAAAAGAGTTGAATATATATAATCACTGGATTTTATATGTAAATGTGTTACTTTCATGTAATTCGTGATACAAAATTTCGTTGCCATATCTCCAAAACTGTGGATTTTGTGCATTTTTGAAATGGTGTGTATTTTTCATCAACATCCCCCTTAAGTACCATACCCCACTGTTTCTAATGTCCAGCGGATCTTCATAAATCGTGATGACTTCAGAGTGATTATTGTCTTTGAATAAAAGTATCACTTCTGTTCATCTCATTGCGTATTTCTTTCAATTACTTTGGCACTCACATCGCGCGAAAGTTACTTTCGTCTTTCAGTTTTGCATACCAGTGCATTGTTCATAATTTAGCACCCAAATATTACAAACTGCAGCGCATCTAATCATAAAGGCAAGGACTACGTGTCAATTGATCAACAAATCCAAATAACAGATGAGCAAAGGCACGATCTCACACTCTACTAATCTTGTGGTGCGTGAATCAATGTTTCAGAGGGATTCCGGCTCGATAATGGCATACCACCTGCGTTTCATAGTTCTAGAGAACACACAGATTTTTTGCTATGTTCTTGGGCGTTGGCTCAAGATCGGAGTATGAAAGGGTTGAATTTTGGAGAATTCTTATAGCTGAAGCGCCTTTTGTTCAAATAGTTACGGGCTCCAGTAGCGAAATGATTAACTGTCCTTATGAATTTAGTGCTCACTGCATCGTCATATTTATTTTTTACCCTCTTTACTGCCGTCTGGGGTGGCCGAGCGGTTCTAGGCGCTACAGTCTGGAACAGCGCGACCGCTACGGTCGCAGGTTAGAATCCTGCCTCGGGCATGGATGTGTGTGATGTCCTTAGGTTAGTTAGGTTTAAGTGGTTCTAAGTTCTAGGGCACTCATGACCTCAGATGTTTAGTTCCATAGTACTCAGAGCCATTTGAACCATTTTTGAACCCTCTTTAATGAGTGTTAGAGCATTTCTCGCCAGCGTTTAGAAATTTTACATGGCATTATCTACTTTGGAAACCCGTCTCCTGTCACTTCATAAGCACTGCTATGATTGTGTGCTTACGGACAAACCCGTGAATAACTACTTCTGCGTAATTCTACTGAAGCTATGTTCTCGTCTTAGAAAGAGAAACAGGAATCTGAGTGTAAAAGGCAACAGTTGGGACCGACTACTTTCTGTATTATCGATACAGCAACTCCCTAATCTAGGTCAGATGTAATGTGTCTGGAATCCAATCCGTAGTCGATCTGTTGGATTAACTAAATGAATGGTGTTTCACAACCTTAGAGGTGAAGCTGAAGCATTATATGTCGTCGGTATTGGATATTAACTCTTGAATGGCTATTAAAAATGGAGGTATTCCTGCCTCGTTTTATTGTACTTGTTCACAGGTCCGTCACAAACTGGTGCGAAGTGATAAGTCAACCAGTGTATCTTCGAGGAACGTATTTCACTTTCCAGCTAGAGCAAGCGAAGGCACTGCTGTCGAAGTGGAGTGGCGTTGCATAAGAGATTCTTGAGGTCACGCGCCAGTCCGTCTGCTAACGACACGCCACACACTGAAGGCATTCTAATGGCTCGTGACATCAGCCGAGCGTTGCGTGGGCCTTAACGACAGCGCTCGCCACACACCCTATCGTCTAAGGACGCCCAACTATTAGCTGACGTTCTGTCACAGCATACTCGCGGGGAATTTGATGACACATGCGTGTCGACTGCAGCAGTGGAAACCTCTCCGAAGCCTCAAAATATCAACTTGATCCACCTGCCGAGCAAGCAGTGGCGCGTTCAAGTAGACAAAACGGAGGTTCGTCACATTTTCGTGTGTTTCTCGATCACGTACAATATGTTGTAATAACAGTATTCGTGCAACTAAATTTCCGCCGGCACTACATTCTGCCTTCAGTGGTATGAGGAACGACCAACACCGACTCAAAGGAAGGCCTCGGCAATTGTTCGTGACGTCACGTCAGCTAGGCACGGCGAACGCCAGGTCTGTTGCAGGCATACTCATAATGGTGGTGTCTCTCTCTCTCTGACACAGGAAAATGTGAAACTATTGGCGGTGGTTGACCAACACACATGGTTCTGAGAGATTTCTGCAATCAATTGTGCAATTCATTACACTTCTTAACAAATAGTGTACACTTGAACTTAGATTTCCACCTGTCTTAAGGATTGACATACAAAAACAAAATGGTTCAAATGGCTCTGAACACTATGGGACTTAACAGTCCCCTAGAACTTGGAACTACTTAAACCTAACTAACCTAAGGACATCGCACAACACCCAGTCATCACGAGGCAGAGGAAATCCCTGACCCCGCCGGGAATCGAACCCGGGAACCCGGGTGCGGGAAGCGAGAACGCTACCGCACGACCACGAGCTGCGGACTACAAAAACAACTTCATGGGCCAACAGCAACAGAATTCGTGCCTCTTTACCTTATTTGTAAATCTGAGGAAGTTACGTTTGTACTGGGTTGCTTTCACAAGAAACTGTGAACATATTGGTGCTCTTCTTTAGGTATCTTGGTTGACTATGGGGTGAGGAGCACTGAATGTTAATGAAATATCTTGCGATTGTACACGTTGGGGGATGGGGTGGGGGACAGAAGAAGAGGCAAAAGAGAGATACTTATCTTATAAAGTTTCTCCTTTCAGTTGCAAGAGGGGAATATTTATCTTTTCTAATGTGCATGTTTAAAAAAGTGTAAGCTCAGCAGTATTTTCGATGTATGAAGCTATTTTGTTACCTGTTTAGAATTCCTTTCGTTGAAAACGACTCTAATCTAATGACTGGCAACAGTTGGACATTTACACATGTAAATTAGTCCACATTTCCAGTGACGATGTCAAACGAAAATAAATAAATAAAAGAAACGAGTTAATTGTAAGGGGGTTGGGGTAAATTTCGATAACAAAATGGATCAAGTAAATATAGTTACTTGAATGTAAAATTTCTGAAGCTTGCAATGGGGCAAAGCATCTTCTCATATTGATCTACGTTTGTTTTGACAGGATTCAGTAATACAGAACTGTGATCTTCATTTGTAGTTTTACGATAGTAAGAAAATCTTTCATCTAAATAAAAATGCAGAATCCAAAACAATAGCAAACATTTTGTGCAAAAATAAGAGATTTATAGTGATAAGCACGCCCAGGCGTTTCTGCCTGCAACAGACCTGGCGTTCGTCGTGCCTAGCTGACGTGACGTCACCAACAAGCTCTGAGGCCTTCCTTTGAGTCGATGTTGGAACGACACGGTGCAGTCACATTAATGTTATCACCGCCTATGTTCGACATAAGAGTGCAATAACCAATCACAGAGAGCCAGTGGCAGCACCAGCAGTGCAGGGTATGTAAAGCGTGGGTGGGACGCGGAAAACGGTGCAGTCGTTGACGCAATGCGGAAACGGAGCGATTTATCTGACATTCAAAAGGGCCTGATCATTAGGTTTCGGGCCACGGATGAAAGCATTTCCCAAACAACTACGCTTGTAAACTGTTCGCGTGACACCGTGGGTGAAGTATACCGTGCATGGCAAAATGGCGCTATCCAAAACATCCACCAAGGCGACTATGGTGCGCCACGGACCAAAGATGACAGGAGTGATCGATGGGTGTGGAGATGTGTACAGGCGAATAGACGCGCAACTGTTGAGCAACTGACAACCCAGATGAACCAAGGGGCCAGCAACAGTGTCTCCTCATCGACCGTTCAGCGAATGTGGGTGCATATGGGCCTTCGTAACAGAGGCCTGGATCATGCACCCATGCTGACTGCCGTTCATTTGTCTGCTGTTCATCGGAACCTGCACGCCAGCAGCGCAACAGGACGTGCACCTAGTGGCGACAGATGTCCTTTTCAGATGCATCGCATTTTATCCTCCGTCGGACAGAACGTTTCAGGGAAAGTCTTGAGTACATAGAAAATAAATATTCAAATTATCCATTAGTTATAGGTGGAGTCTTTAACCTGGCATCCACTGCCTGGGAAAATTACACGTTTATCACAGGAGGCAGAAGCAAAGATTCATGTGAAGTTATTCTAGGAGCGCTCTCAACTTACAACCTTGAGCAATTGGTTAGAAAAACCAACTCGAGATGGGAACATATTATACTACTGGCCATTAAAATTGCTACACCACGAAGATGACGTGCTACAGACGCGAAATTCAACCGACATGAAGAAGATGCTGTGATATGCAAATGTTTAGCTTTTCACACTAGGTTGGCGCCGGTGGCGACACCTACAACGGGCTGACAAGAGGAAAGTTTCCAACCGATTTCTCAGACACAAACGGCAGTTTGTAAATAGGCTGTTCAGGTTTTATTATTGGTAACGCCACATAGCGCTTTGTATGAAAAATCACTGGCTGTGTGCAGTCAGTCAGTGGCTGGTTGGCATTGTTGTAATACTCGCCATTGTAGTGTTGGGCAGCTGGATGTTAACAGCGCGTACCGTTGCGCAGTTGGAGGCGAGCCGCCAGCAGTGGTGGATGTGGGGAGAGAGAAGGCGGAGTTTTGAAATTTGTAAGACTCGATGTCATGAACTGCTATATATATTATGACTATTAAGGTAAATACGTTGTTTGTTCTCTATTAAAATCTTTCATTTGCTAACTATGCCTATCAGTAGTTAGTGCCTTCAGTAGGTTGAATCTTTTATTTAGTTGGCAGTAGGGGCGCTCGTGTTTTGCAGTAGTTCGAGTAACGAAGATTTTTGATGAGGTACGTAATTTGTGAAACGTATAGCTTAATGTTGGTCAGTGCCATTCTTTTGTAGGGATTTTTGAAAGTCAGATTGCGTTGCGCTAAAAAAAAAATATTGTGTCAGTTTAAGCACAGTCTTGTATAATTGTACTAAGGGGATGTTTCAAGTTGACCGGCGTTGCCTGGTGAAACGTTGTGATGCGTCGTGTAAGGAGGAGAAATGGGTAGCATCACGTTTCTGACTTTGATAAAGGTCGGATTGTAGTCTATCGCGATTGCGGTTTTTGGTATCGCGACATTGCTGCTCGCGTGGGTCAGATCCAATGACTGTTAGCAGAATATGGAATCGGTGGGTTCAGGAGGGTAAATACGGAACGCCGTGCTGGATCCCAACGGCCTCGTATCACTAGCAGTCGAGATGACAGGCATATTATCCGCATGGCTGTAACGGATCGTGCAGCCACGTCTCGATCCCTGAGTCAACAGATGGGGACGTTTGCAAGACAACAATCGTCTGCAGGAACAGTTCGACGAAGTTTGCAGCAGCATATGGACCATCAGCTCGGGCACCATGGCTGTGGTTACCGTTGACGCTGCATGACAGACAGGAGCACCTGCGATGGTGTACTAAACGACGAACCTGGGTGCACGAATGGCAAATTGTAATTTTTTCGGGTGAATCCAGGTTCTGTTTACAGCATCATGATGCTCGCATCCGTGTTTGGCGCCATCGCGGTGAACGCACATTGGAAGCGTGTATTCGTCATCGCCATGCTGGCGTGTCACCCGGCGTGATGGTATGGGGTGCCATCGGTTACACGTCTCGGTCACCTCTTGTTCGCATTGACGGCACTTTGAACAGTGGACGTTACATTTCAGATGAGTTACGACCCGTGGCCCTACCCTTCATTCGATCCCTGCCAAACCCTGTATTTCAGCAGGATAATGCAGGCATTATTGTGGCCAAGATAGATACGAAGCCCACACCTACTACAGTAGTACAAGTTTATATGCCAACTAGCTCTGCAGATGATGAAGAAATTGAAGAAATGTACGATGAAATAAACGAAATTATTCAGATAGTGAAGGGAGACGAAAATTTAATAGTAATGGGTGACTGGAATTCGAGTGTAGGAAAAGGGAGAGAAGGAAACATAGTAGGTGAATATGGATTGGGGCTAAGAAATGAAAGAGGAAGCCGCCTAGTAGAATTTTGCACAGAGCACAACTTAATCATAGCTAACACTTGGTTTAAGAATCATGAAAGAAGGTTGTATACATGGAAGAACCCTGGAGATACTAAAAGGTATCAGATAGATTATATAATGGGAAGACAGAGATTTAGGAACCAGGTTTCCAGGAGCAGATGTGGACTCTGGCCACAATCCATTGGTTATGACATGTAGATTAAAACTGAAGAAACTGCAAAAATGTGGGAAATTAAGGAGATGGGACCTGGATAAACTGAAAGAACCAGAAGTTGTACAGAGTTTCAGGGAGAGCATAAGGGAACAATTGACAGGAATAGGGGAAAGAAATACAGTAGAAGAAGAATGGGTAGCTGTGAGGGATGAAATAGTGAAGGCAGCAGAGGATAAAGTAGGTACAAAGACGAGGGCTGCTAGAAATCCTTGGGTAACAGAAGAGATATTGAATTTAATTGATGAAAGGAGAAAATATAAAAATGCAGTAAATGAAGCAGGCAAAAAGGAATACAAACGTCTCAAAAATGAGATCTACAGGAAGTGCAAAATGGCTAAACAGGGATGGCTAGAGGACAAATGTAAGGATGTAGAAGCTTATCTCACTAGGGGTAAGATAGATACTGCCTACAGGAAAATTAAAGAGACCTTTGGAGAGAAGAGAACCACGTGTATGAATATCAAGAGCTCAGATGGCAACCCAGTTCTAAGCAAAGAAGGGAAGGCAGAAAGGTGGAAGGAGTATATAGAAGGTTTATACAAGAGCGATCTACTTGAGGACAATATTATGGAAATGGAAGAGGATGTAGATGAAGACGAAATGGGAGATACGATACTGCGTGAAGAGTTTGACAGAGCACTGAAAGACCTGAGTCGAAACAAGGCCCCCGGAGTAGACAACATTCCATTAGAACTACTGACGGCCTTGGGAGAACTAGTCCTGACAAAACTCTACCATCTGGTGAGCAAGATGTATGAGACAGGCGAAATACCCTCAGACTTCAAGAAGAATATAATAATTCCAATCCCAAAGAAAGCAGGTGCTGACAGATGTGAAAATTACCGAACTATCAGTTTAATAAGCCACAGCTGCAAAATACTAACGCGTATTCTTTACAGACGAATGGAAAAACTAGTAGACGCGGACCTCGGGGAGGATCAGTTTGGATTCCGTCGAAATGTTGGAACATGTGAGGCAATACTGACCTTACGACTTATCTTAGAAGAAAGATTAAGAAAAGGCAAACCTACGTTTCTAGCATTTGTAGACTTAGAGAAAGCTTTTGACAATGTTGACTGGAATACTCTATTTCAAATTCTAAAGGTGGCAGGGGTAAAATACAGAGAGCGAAAGGCTATTTACAATTTGTATACAAACCAGATGGCAGTCATAAGAGTCGAGGGGCATGAAAGGGAAGCAGTGGTTGGGAAAGGAGTGAGACAGGGTTGTAGCCTCTCCCCGATGTTATTCAATCTGTATATTGAGCAAGCAGTAAAGGAAACAAAAGAAAAATTTGGAGTAGGTATTAAAATTCATGGAGACGAAGTAAAAACTTTGAGGTTCGCCGATGACATTGTAATTCTGTCAGAGACGGCAAAGGACTTGGGAGAGCAGTTGAAAGGAATGAACAGTGTCTTGAAAGGAGGATATAAGATGAACATTAACAAAAGCAAAACGAGGATAATGGAATGTAGTCAAATTATATCGGGTGATGCTGAGGGAATTTGATTAGGAAATGAGACACTTAAAGTAGTAAAGGAGTTTTGCTATTTAGGAAGTAAAATAACTGATGATGGTCGAAGTAGAGAGGATATAAAATGTAGACTGGCAATGGCAAGGAAAGCATTTCTGAAGAAGAGAAATTTGTTAACATCGAATATAGATTTATGTATCAGGAAGTCGTTTCTGAAAGTATTTGTTTGGAGTGTAGCCATGTATGGAAGTGAAACATGGACGATAAATAGTTTGGACAAGAAGAGAATAGAAGCTTTCGAAATGGGGTTCTACAGAAGAATATTGAAGATAAGGTGGTTAGATCACATAACTAACGAGGAGGTATTGAATAGGATTGGGGAGAAGAGAAGTTTGTGGCACAACTTGACTAGAAGAAGGGATCGGTTGGTAGGACATGTTTTGAGGCATCAAGGGATCACAAATTTAGCATTGGAGGGCAGCGTGGAGGGTAAAAATCGTAGAGGGAGACCGAGAGATGAGTACACTAAGCAGATTCAGGAGGATGTAGGTTGCAGTAGGTACTGGGAGATGAAACAGCTTGCACAGGATAGAGTAGCATGGAGAGCTGCATCAAACCAGTCTCAGGACTGAAGACAACAACAACAACAACAACAATGCACGACCGCATGTTGCAGGTCCTGTGCGGGCCTTTCTGGATACAGAAAATGTTCGACTGCTGTCCTGACCAGCACATTCTCCAGATCTCTCACCAATTGAAAACGTCTGGTCAATGGTGGCCGAGCAACTGGCTCGTCACAATACGGCAGTCACTACTCTTGATGAACTGTTGTATCGTGTTGAAGCTGCATGGGCAACTGTACCTGTACACGCCATCCATCCAAGCTCTGCTTGACTCAATGCCTAGGCGTATCAAGGCCGTTATTACGGCCAGAGGTGGTTGTTCTGAGTATTGATTTCTCAGGATCTATGGACCCAAATTGCGTGAAAATCAATCACATGTCAGTTCTAGTATTAATATATTTGGCCAATCAATACCTGTTTATCATCTGCATTTCTTCTTGGTGCAGCAATTTTAATGGCCAGTAGTGTAGATATCTTGTCGATAAACACACGTGATCTTTTTGAGGAAGCTGATCTAGAAGAAGGTATTAGCGACCATAATGCCATCGCTTCTATGTCAGTGGAAGTTGAAAAAAAAGCGTAGAGTTATCTTGTTTGGGAAAGCAAATAAAAGTGTCATTAATGAATATCCTCGCATTCACCGCGGGACACAAAGATTTTGAGCACGTTGTTCGGAATTTAAAGGTATTGTCCACCATGTGCTGGAGAAGAAAGTGCCTGGCAAAAATATAGAGGAGTGCAATACCTTCTCTTGCTGATAGTATCGGTAATGTAACTGACGTTGATACACGGTAGGCCGAAATTCTAAACCTTGCATTCAGAAACACGTTTATGGTAGAGGACTGCAGCACCATTCCCCCTATCAATTATCGAACAAACGCAGGCATGGGTGACATAGTGTTTAGTGTATCTGGGATTGTAAAACAGTTAAGATCCTTAGACGCTAGGAAGGCGTCTGGTCCAGACGGTATCCCAGTAAGATTTTATGTTGACTGTGCTACAAATGTAGCACCATTCTTATCCATCATCTAACAGATATCATTGGAACAGTGGAAAGTTCCACGGGACTGGAAGGCCCAGGTCATAGAGCAATCTATAAAAACGGTAGAAAATGGGATGCACATAATTACCGGCCAATTTCACTGACATCGATTTGTTGTAGAATCGTAGAGCATATTTTGTGTTCAGACATAAGGACCTTTCTAGACTCTGAGAAGCTCATCTGCAGAAACCAGCACGGTTTTAGGAAACAGCGGTCATGCGAGACACAGCTTGCCCTCTTTGTGCTTGAGATACAACAGGCTCAAGATATCGGCTCCCAGGTTTATGCCTTATTTCTAGACTTTCGAAAGGCGTTCGACTCAGTTCCGCACTGTCGCTTGCTCCAAAATAGTGCGCGCTTACGTTCTATCCGATGACATATGCGGTTGGATAGAAAGTTTTCTAACAGACAGCGAGCAGTATGTCGTCCTGAACGGGGTGAGTTCAACAGAAACAAGCGTAATTTCAGGTGTGCCCCAGGGCAGCGTAATAGGTCCGCTGTATTTTACGATTTACATAAACGATCTGGTTGATGGTATTGACAGCGGCATTAGACTGTTTGCCGATGATGCTGTAGTCTACAGGAAAGTAGTATCACACAAAAGAAGATAAAAGCGTGGTGTAATGACTGGCAGTTATATCTCAATATTAGTAAGTGTAACCTACTGCGTATAACAAGGCGAAAATCCCCATTATTGTAGTTGTTGTGGTCTTCAGTTCTGAGACTGGTTTGATGCAGCTCTCCTTGCTACTCTATCCTGTGCAAGCTTCTTCATCTCCCAGTACCTACTGCAGCCTACATACTTCTGAATCTGCTTAGTGTATTCATCTCTTGGTCTCCCTCTACGATTTTTACCTTCCACGCTGCCCTCCAGTTCTAAATTGGTGACCCTTTGATGCTTCAGAACTTGTCCTACCAACCGATCCCTTCTTCTAGTTAAGTTGTGCCACAAACTCCTCTTCTCCCCAATTCCATTCAGTATCTTCTCATTAGTTATGTGATCTACCCATCTAATCTTCAGCATTCTTCTGTAGCACCACATTTCGAAAGCTTCTACTCTGTTCTTGTCTAAACTATTTATCGTCCATGTTTCACTTCCATACACGGCTACACTCCATACAAATACTTTCAGAAACGACTTCCTGACACTCAAATCTATACTCGGTGTTAACAAATTTCTCTTCTTCAGAAACGCTTTCCTTGTCATTGCCAGTCTACGTTTTATATCCTCTCTACTTCGACCACCATAAGTTATTTTGCTCCCCAAATAGCAAAACTCATTTACTACTTTAAGTGTCTCATTTCCTAATCTAATTCCCTCAGCATTACCTGATTTAATTTGACTACATTCCACTATCCTCGTTTTGCTTTTGTTGATGTTCATCTTGTATCCTCCTTTTAAGACACTGCCCATCCCGTTCAACTGCTCTTCCAGGTCCTCTGCTGTTCTGACAGAATTACAATGTAATCGGCGAACCTCAAAGTTTTTATATCTTCTGCTTGGATTTTACTTCCTACTCCAAATTTTTCTTTTGTTTCCTTTACTGCTTGCTCAATATAAAACATCCCCTTAGAAAAATTGTACATGACTGTGCTTAAACTGAAACACAATATTTTTTTAGCGCAATGCAATCTGACTTTCAAAAAATCCCTACAAAAGAATGGCCCTGACTAACATTAACCTATACCTTTCACGAATCATTTACCTCACAAAAGTCTTCGTTACTCGAACTACTGCAATACAGCGAGCGCCACTACTACCAGCTAAATAAAAGATTCGAACTACTGAAGGCACTAACTACTGATAGGCATAGTTAGCAAATGAAAGATTTTGATAGAGAACAAACAATATATTTACCTTATTAGTGTTCAAAAGTCATTATATATATATATATATATATATATATATATATATGATGATATCCAATATTACAAATTTCCTCTTTCTGATGGACACACGTCCAGATCGTCCGCTCTCAAAATTCCACCATCTCTCCCCCCACATCCACCACTGCTGGGGGTTCACCTCCAACTGCGCAACGTTACGCACTGTTAACAGCCAACAGCCCAACACAACAATAGCGAATATTACAACAATGCCACCCAGCCACAGACTGCACACAGCACAGCCAGTGATTTTCATACAGAACGCTACGTGGCGTTACCAGTATAAAAACCTAAACAGCCTACTTACAAATATACAGATTGAATAACATCGGGGATATGCTACAACCCTCTCTCACTCTCTTCCCAACCATTGCTTTCCTTTCATGCCGATGTTAAGTCCCATAGTGCTTAGAGCAGTTTGAACATTTCATGCCCCTTGATTCCTACAACTGCCTTCTGGTTTCTGTACAAATTGTAAATAGCCTTTAGCTTCTTGTATTTTACCCCTGCCATCTTCAGAATAATAATAAATAGTAGCAATGGATTATATTATTGTTCCTGGTCTTACTTGTGTGCAGTATTTTGGCTATAAACATTTTGATACCAATTTTAGTGATCTTTTTGTCTCCCTCCTCGTCGACTTCAGTGAGTAAGAGATTATTTCTAATGTGGATTCAGAATGTCCTGAGCCATGTACAGCGCAAGATCCAGAGTTTCTTCCAAATATATCATCACCTGACAATCCACAAAAATTGTCTCAAAATGAGTTAATTGTTCTCATTAGAGATTTGGAGCTCTCTAAAGCTAAGGCTGAGATTTTAGCATAAACATTGCAGCAGCGCAATTTTCTGGAAAGCAATATAAATGTTTCATTGTACAGCAGAAAAGAACAAGAATTCACTCCTTCTTGTGGCTTGTGTAGACGTAAATGGTCTAATGAAGGCTCTCAGAATTAATTACAACCCTGATGAATGGAGACTCTTCATTGATTCGTCGAAGTTGAGCTTAAAAGCAGTGCTTTCACATATTGGTAATGAGCTTCCATCTATACCAGTTGGACAAAGTGTGCATATGGAAGAGTCATACCAAAACATGAAAATTTTACCAGAATCCATCAAGTATTATGACTCACATTGGCAGATTTGTGGGGACTTGAAAGTGGTTGCGCTGCTATTAGGTCTGCAATTAGGGTATATAAAATATTGCTGCTTTCTCTGTGAATGGGATAGCCGACCTCGTGCATCTCATTACAGTAAACATGAATGGCCCATCAGAAAATCTCTTCAACCAGGTATAAAGAATATTAACAGTGAAATTCTAGTAGACACTAAAAAGATACTGCTCCCGTCCTTGCACATCAAGTTGGGTCTCGTGAAAAACTTTACTAAGGGGATGAACAAAGATGGTGACGCGTTTAAATACTTAAGGCAAAAATTCCCTTACTTAAGTGATGCCAAAGTAAAGGAGGGCATGTCTGTAGGCCCACAGATTCGAAAGCTTTTTAGAGACCATTGTTTTGATGGAATTATACAAGGTAATGAGAAGCATGGATGGGAATGTTTTAAGACAGTCTGTTTACAGTTCTTAGGGAACAAACGAACAATAAATAACAAGGAGATTGTAGATAACATATTGTCATATTATGAAAAACTTGGTTGCGACATGTCATTGAAAATGCATTTTTTACACAGTCATCTTGACTTCCTTCCCAAAGCTTGTGGTGCAATAAGTGATAAACATGGGGAGCGATTTCATCAAGACATTGCCACATTTGAGAAGAGGTATCCCGGAAAGTGGAGCCCTACTATTTTAGCAGATTATTGCTCGACTGTCACAAGGGATGTTCTCGAGTATGTGTATAAACGTCAAGCCAAGCGAAAACGGTCATTTTCCAAAGTTATCTCTGAACAAAATGTGTAATTGTGTATACTGTACACATATGGACATTAACATTAATTTGTAATCCCTTACATACATTTTTGACCAGTTAATTTATATACACTCCTGGAAATTGAAATAAGAACACCGTGAATTCATTGTCCCAGGAAGGGGAAACTTTATTGACACATTCCTGGGGACAGATACATCGCATGATCACACTGACAGAACCACAGGCACATAGACAGAGGCAACAGAGTATTCACAATGTCGGCACTAGTACAGTGTATATCCACCTTTCGCAGCAATGCAGGCTGCTATTCTCCCATGGAGACGATCGTAGAGATGCTGGATGTAGTCCTGTGGAACGGCTTGCCTCGCCATTTCCACCTGCCGCCTCAGTTGGACCAGCGTTCGTGCTGGACGTGCAGACCGCGTGAGACGACGCTTCATCCAGTCCCAAACATGCTCAATGGGGGACAGATCCGGAGATCTTGCTGGCCAGGGTAGTTGACTTACACCTTCTAGAGCACGTTGGGTGGCACGGGATACATGCGGACGTGCATTGTCCTGTTGGAACAGCAAGTTCCCTTGCCGGTCTAGGAATGGTAGAACGATGGGTTTGATGACGGTTTGGATGTATCGTGCACTATTCAGTGTCCCCTCGACGATCACCAGAGGTGTACGGCCAGTGTAGGAGATCGCTCCCCACACCATGATGCTGGGTGTTGGCCCTGTGTGCCTCGGTCGTATGCAGTCCTGATTGTGGCGCTCACCTGCACGGCGCCAAACACGCATACGACCATCATTGGCACCAAGGCAGAAGCGACTCTCATCACTGAAGACGACACGTCTCCATTCGTCCCTCCATTCACGCCTGTCGCGACACCACTGGAGGCGGGCTGCACGATGTTGGGGCGTGAGCGGAAGACGGCCTAACGGTGTGCGGGACCGTAGCCCAGCTTCATGGAGACGGTTGCGAATGGTCCTCGCCGATACCCTAGGAGCAACAGTGTCCCTAATTTGCTGGGAAGTGGCGGTGCGGTCCCCTACGGCACTGCGTAGGATCCTACGGTATTGGCGTGCATCCGTGCGTCGCTGCGGTCCGGTCCCAGGTCGACGGGCACGTGCACCTTCCGCCGACAACTGGCGACAACATCGATGTACTGTGGAGACCTCACGCCCCACGTGTTGAGCAATTCGGTGGTACGTCCACCCGGCCTCCCGCATGCCCACTATACGCCCTCGGTCAATTGCACATACGGTTCACGTTCACGCTGTCGCGGCATGCTACCAGTGTTAAAGACTACGATGGAGCTCCGTATGCCACGGCAAACTGGCTGACACTGACGGCGGCGGTGCACAAATGCTGCGCAGCTAGCGCCATTCGACGGCCAACACCGCGGTTCCTGGTGTGTCCGCTGTGCCGTGCGTGTGATCATTGCTTGTACAGTCCTCTCGCAGAGTCCGGAGCAAGTATGGTGGGTCTGACACACCGGTGTCAATGTGTTCTTTTTTCCATTTCCAGGAGTGTATATTCTTTTGTGTTTTACATAGTTCTTGTACAAAGTAGACTTACAAAGTATTTTCATTCGTGTAATATAATCTTCATGTTTTCTTAATATTTCACTTTTGTACTTCCAGAATGGCACTGAAATTTATCAATGCATAACTTATAATTCAAGTAATTATTCACTTAAAATTTATTATGCTGAATCTTGGACCATGAATGCATATTTAGTTAGTAAGTTATTTATACAAAATTGTAGATTACTTTTAAAAAAACTAGAGCTAAATATTTATGAAGATGATGATTTTGTATCATTTTATTCCGAAATAACTAACTCAGAATCATGTAATGTTGGGGGTCGTACTCCATAGAACCTCATATCACGTCAATAACACATATATAGTCCTTCTGATGTGTTCCTGAAAATTCCATACGCATGGCGTTACTATTCTTTGGCCTGAGGGTGCCCCATTTCCTTCCCATTCCTCAAAGTAACTATAAACTACTCCATTACCAAGACGCTGACTCAAAAAGGACATTTCACACGAACCTACATTTTCTATTGTATTTTCACTGAGTGTAGAATGATCTTATAGTTTTATTGGTGTTTTCTAACGATGACTAGTGGGAAGGGGAGACCAGGGCTGACAGAACGATGTAAATTATTGTCCAATAAAAGCCGGAAGAAGAGCTTACGTCCTTTACCAGAACACAATACGTAGCATTCTGTACTCTGATAGAACACAGATGCATCATCAGTTTCCCTCTACTTCGGTGAGAGGACTAATCATCTTGCGGTGTCTTTGGTGTTACGCTTCTTTATAATAGCTTTCATCTTCACAAAACTTCTCCGGGTATGTGGGCGCGACATGTTGTTTCATAAAACCACGTTTCGACCAGTGCCGCTCATAACCTACGGCAGAGTGGTGGTTTACTAAGTTGAAGCTCAGCTAAGACACTCATGATGAAATGGGCCGGTATCTGTATTACAACGAGTGAGTGAGGGTAACGTACTTAATGAATAGTACAACATCACCCTGAAAAAGGCAACTTGCACTAGTCGCCGAAACTTTGGTTTTCAAAACAACATTACGACGCTGTCACAAACTTGAACGCTTTATTGAGGATAACACGTGCCACAGAAGCACACACTCACGTAATTTGTTATTTATTTGTTTGATCGGTCACTGGACCTCGACTTAGGAAATGACGTGATATTTTAGATAAAAATAACACGAGTATGCGGCATGTTCTGAAATTGGGTGTGATAACAGAACTGCTCTGTCCAGTACTCTTTGTATCAGTGACGAGCTGACAAAAAAAAAAAAAAAAAAAAAAAAAAGCACACACTGATTAGCCAAAACATTATGGCCACTGCCCACCGCGAAACTGAATACCACCTGGTGGCTTTATGGGCACGTGACACGATTGCATAGCACTGGTTATAAGCGGCGCAAGGACGAACGGAAGCCATTTGACAAAGGTGGATCATTATGGCCCGTTGCCTGGGAACGAGCATTTCTGGAATGGCGGAGCTGGTCGGCTGTTAGCGTACCACTGTCTTAAGCATCTATGGAAAGTGGTTGAAGGACCGGTGCAGCCACGGGAAGGTGACAAGGTGGTGGACGTCCACCTCTCATCGCAGTACGTGGACGCTTGCCCGCTCTGTAAAGCACGATAGATAGCGGTCCGTGGCTGATCAAACGAAAGAATATGTTGTTGGAGCAGGCGCAAGTGTTTCGGACCACACCTTTCAACGCACATTGAGGTGACAAAATAAATGGGACACCTCCAAATACCGTGTCGGACCCGTTTTTTCTCGGCGTAGTGCAGCAGCTCGACGTGACGTGGACTCAAAAAGTCGCTGGAAGTCCTCCTGCAGAAATAGGCGTCCAAAATTGCGAAAGTTGTGCATTAACTGACAAAAATGGTTCAGATGGCTCTGAGCACTACGGGACATAACATCTGAGGTCATCAGTCGCCTGGACTTAGAACTACTTAAACCTAACTGACCTAAGGACATCACACACATCCATGCCCGAGGCAGGATTCGTACCTGCGACCGTAGCAGCAGTGCGGTTCCGGACTGAAGCGCCTAGAACCGCTCGGCCACAACGGCCGGCTCACTAACTGACCTCTCCATTATGTAATATATACGTTCGATTGGATTCATGTCAGGCGATCTGGTGGTCAAATCATTGGCTCGAATTGTCCAGATTGTTCTTCAAACGAATCACGAACAATTCTTGCCCAGTGAATACAATCGTTATTCTATGAATGTCTGCGAATAGTTTCCAGGTCGTCGAACATAACCATTTCTACTCAATGATCGGTTCAGTTGGACCAGAGGAGCAGTCCATTCCATCTAAACACAGCCCACATCATTACAGAGCCACCAGTTTGCACAGTGCCTTATTGAGAATTGGTCCATGGTTCAAATGGCTCTGAGCACTGTGCGACTTAACTTCTGAGGCCATCAGTCGCCTGGAACTTAGAACTACTTAAACCTAACTAACCTAAGGACATCACACACATCCATGCCCGAGGCAGGATTCGAACCTGCGACTATAGCGGTCGCTCGGCTCCAGGCTGTAGCGCCTAGAACCGTACGGCCACTACGGCCGGCGAGAGTTGGTCCATGGTTTCGTGGGATCTGCGACACGCTCGTATCCTACCATTAGTTCTTGCCAACTGAAATCGGGACTCATTTCACCAGACAACGATTTGCCAGTAGTCTAGGGTCCAATCGATACGGTCAGCGCCTCAGGAGAGGCGCTGTTCGCGATGTCGTGCTGTTAGCAAAGGCAGCTGCGTCAGTCATCTGCTGCCACGGCCCATTAACACCAAGCTCCGCCACACTGTCTTAACAGATACATTCGTCGTACGTTCTGCATTGACTTCTGGGATTATTTCATGCAGTGTTTCTTGTCTGTTAGCACTGACAACCCTACGTAAATGCTGCTGCTCTCGGTTGTGCGGGGCAGTCGTCCACTGTATTGTGTGTGGTACGAGGTAATGCCTAAAATTTGGCACACTCGGGACAGTGTGGATCTGGGAATATTGAATTCCCTAACGATTTCCAAAATGGAATGTCCCATGTGTCTAGCTCCAACTAGCGTTCCGCATTAAAAGCCGGTTAATTCCTGTTGGGCGCCCAAAACCTTTTCATATGAATCACCTGAGTACAAATGGCAGTTCTGTCAATGCGCTGTCCTTTCACATCTTGTGTACGCTGTACTACCGCCATTTGTATATGTGAATATCGTTACCCCATGACTTTCGTCACCTCAGTTTACATTGCTGAATGTAGGGCTGCACAGAAAACGACCCCTACATTTTGACCCAACAACATCGTCATTTGCTATTGTAGTTGGCAGGATTCACAGAGATCGGACAGTGGATCACAGAAAACGGGTCGCCTGGTCGGATGAATCAGGCTGGTTGAAACATGGACCGTGCCATGGGTGCAAGCTGCTGGGGGAATACTGTGCTATGGATGACATTCATCTCTGATTCCGTCGGGCATGTGGTAGTAGTCGAAGGCACCATAAAAGCTGTGGACTACGCGAACGTTATTGCAGATCACCTGCATCCCCTTGGGCCTTACGTCTTACCCAACAGCGGTGCATTCTTTCAGCAGGATAAATGTGTCTGTCACCAAGCGAGAAACGAGCTACAGTGGTTTGACAAGTACTGTAGTGAACTCATGTTCATATTTTCGACACCAAATTCGCCTGTACTGTTATGAAGCCAACAGGACACATCTCGGATGCTAATGGGCGCCACCTCCGCGCCAACAAACCACTGACACGTAATTTACTGGAATTGCGTGACTTGTACGCGAATATCTAGTGCCAGATACCTTCGGAAACCTACCAAGGGTATGTAGAATCCACGCAATGCAGAATCGCTTGTAACATATCATCGCAGCCCGCTCTCTGAAGAACACCTGCTCATCCACGGTAGCTAAACAAAATATGAACTAACATCGGCGTCCCAACAGGGGAAGCGATGAATGACAGTCCCTACATAACAACATACCCGCCCCCCCCCCCCCCCCTGACTGACTGGTACGGTAAGCGATAGCATTACAGGGGTGCGTGGTGGGTCCTATGTATGACCTACGTCACATTAGCAACATAGTCAGCATGCGCTCCTTCTCGACCTGTAAACTTCCTAGCTGTAGCTGCACTGGACCCACTCATGTGTTGGAATTACATACACTCCTGGAAATTGAAATAAGAACACCGTGAATTCATTGTCCCAGGAAGGGGAAACTTTATTCACACATTCCTGGGGTCAGATACATCACATGATCACACTGACAGAACCACAGGCACATAGACACAGGCAACAGAGCATGCACAATGTCGGCACTAGTACAGTGTATATCCACCTTTCACAGCAATGCAGGCTGCTATTCTCCCATGAAGACGATCGTAGAGATGCTGGATGTAGTCCTGTGGAACGGCTTGCCATGCCATTTCCACCTGGCGCCTCAGTTGGACCAGCGTTCGTGTTGGACGTGCAGACCGCGTGAGACGACGCTTCATACAGTCCCAAACATGCTCAATGGGGGACAGATCCGGAGATCTTGCTGGCCAGGGTAGTTGACTTACACCTTCTAGAGCACGTTGGGTGGCACGGGATACATGCGGACGTGCATTGTCCTGTTGGAACAGCAAGTTCCCTTACCGGTCTAGGAATGGTAGAACGATGGGTTCGATGACGGTTTGGATGTACCGTGCACTATTCAGTGTCCCCTCGACGATCACCAGAGGTGTACGGCCAGTGTAGGAGATCGCTCCCCATACCATGATGCCGGGTGTTGGCCCTGTGTGCCTCGGTCGTATGCAGTCCTGATTGTGGCGCTCACCTGCACGGCGCCAAACACGCATACGACCATCATTGGCACCAAGGCAGAAGCGACTCTCATCGCTGAAGACGACACGTCTCCATTCGTCCCTCCATTCACGCCTGTCGCGACACCACTGGAGGCGGGCTGCACGATGTTGGGGCGTGAGCGGAAGACGGCCTAACGGTGTGCGGGACCGTAGCCCAGCTTCATGGAGACGGTTGCGAATGGTCCTCGCCGATACCCCAGGAGCAACAGTGTCCCTAATTTGCTGGGAAGTGGCGGTGCGGTCCCCTACGGCACTGCGTAGGATCCTACGGTCTTGGCGTGCATCCGTGCGTCGCTGCGGTCCGGTCCCAGGTCGACGGGCACGTGCACCTTCCGCCGACCACTGGCGACAACATCGATGTACTGTGGAGACCTCACGCCCCACGTGTTGAGCAATTCGGCGGTACGTCCACCCGGCCTCCCGCATGCCCACTATACGCCCTCGCTCAAAGTCCGTCAGCTGCACATACGGTTCACGTCCACGCTGTCGCGGCATGCTACCAGTGTTAAAGACTGCGATGGAGCTCCGTATGCCACGGCAAACTGGCTGACACTGACGGCGGCGGTGCACAAATGCTGCGCAGCTAGCGCCATTCGACGGCCAACACCGCGGTTCCTGGTGTGTCCGCTGTGCCGTGCGTGTGATCATTGCTTGTACACGACGGGCGTTGATATATGTCAACAGGGACAGGTGAAAATGTGTGCCCCGAGTGGGACTCGAACCCGGGATATCCTGCTTACATGGCAGACGCTCTATCCATCTGAGCCATCGAGGGCACACACGATAGTGCGACTGCAGGGACTGTTTCGCGCACGCCTCCTGCGAGACCCACATGCTCACCGTATATGTCCGCACTCTACATTCGTAGTGTCCCTATCCATATAAATATACACTCATGTGTCGTTCGTCACCCTGTGAATTCTATACCTCTACAAAACCAGAAGGCTAATATGCAGAAGCGAAGGTTTGCCACGATTAAAGAAAGTAACTACATCTACATCTACATCTACATGACTACTCTGCAGTTCACATTTAAGTGCTTGGCAGAGGGTTCACCGAACCACAATCATACTATCTCTCTACTATTCCACTCCCGAACAGCGAGCGGGAAAAACGAACACCTAAACCTTTCTGTTCGAGCTCTGATTTCTCTTATTTTATTTTGATGATCATTCCTACCTATGTAGGTTGGGCTCAACAAAATATTTTCGCATTCGGAAGAGAAAGTTGGTGACTGAAATTTCGTAAAAAGGTCTCGCCGCGACGAAAAACGTCTATGCTGTAATGACTTCCATCCCAACTCGTGTATCATATCTGCCACACTCTCTCCCCTATAACGTGATAATACAAAACGAGCTGTCCTTTTTTGCACCCTTTCGATGTCCTCCGTCAATCCCACCTGGTAAGGATCCCACACTGCGCAGCAATATTCTAACAGAGGACGAACGAGTGTAGTGTAAGCTGTCTCTTTAGTGGACTTGTTGCATCTTCTAAGTGTCCTGCCAATGAAACGCAACCTTTGGCTCGCCTTCCTCACAATATTATCTATGTGGTCTTTCCAACTGAAGTTGTTCGTAATTTTAACACCCAGGTACTTAGTTGAATTGACAGCCTTGAGAATTGTACTATTTATTGAGTAATCGAATTCCAACGGATTTCTTTTGGAACTCATGTGGATCACCTCACACTTTGCGTTATTTAGCGTAAATGCCACCTGACACACCGTACAGCAATCTTTTCTAAATCGCTTTGCAACTGATACTGGTCTTTGGATGACCTTACTAGACGGTAAATTACAGCATCATCTGCGAACAATCTAAGAGAACTGCTCAGATTGTCACCCAGGTCATTTATATAGATCAGGAACAGCAGAGGTCCCAGGACGCTTCCCTGGGGAACACCTGATATCACTTCAGTTTTACTCGATGATTTGCCGTCTATTACTACGAACTGCGACCTTCCTGACAGGAAATCACGAATCCAGTCGCACAACTGAGACGATACCCCATAGCTCCGCAGCTTGATTAGAAGTCGCTTGTGAGGAACGGTGTCAAAAGCTTTCCGGAAATCTAGAAATACGGAATCAACTTCAGATCCCCTGTCGATAGCGGCCATTACTTCGTGTGAATAAAGAGCTAGCTGCGTTGCACAAGAGCGATGTTTTCTGAAGCCATGCTGATTACGTGTCAATAGATCGTTCCCTTCGATCGTTGTGAAAATGACGTATATTCTTAAGACGCGTTGACCAATATAAAACCCTATTACAATGTTTTTACAAACCCCACCACACCCCTCCTGTGCGGCTCAGAACCCAGTACGATGGCGGCCATTTGGTTATGACCCTTCGTGTGACGCTTACGCTGGTGGTGCAACCACCCATCGAGTGAAAGTTGTGATAAATCGTGTCACAATTACGCTAAAATGCGCCCTCATCAGCATAATGCTCTTTCTGCCACTAGGGTCTTCTCTACACAATGCCAGGATCTTTTCCAAAGGAACGATACAGAGCGACAGAAACATGCTCCGCTAAAATGTCCCACAATCCAAATTAGTAGCTAAAGCTACCAACAGGTTATCGTCGACAGTTGCTTGACCGCAAAAGACAAGTACAGCAGCAGCAAGGGCACAGCAGCCGACTTACCGTATCAGATGGCGTCTGCGTTGTTGCACAGAATGAGCTTTGTTACGTAAACTATGTTCGTCTATGTCTCTGTCATCGTGACGGCCAAATCAGCCTATAATTCATTACTATAAAACTGCACAACCTACACGCAAATTAATTCACACTCTTTATCTCTGCTTGAGCAAATCGCAAAGCTTATTTATGGGGTTAGGGCGAGCGACCCTGACGCTCATTCGTTCCTATCGCCGGCTGAACTCCCAAGCCGTAACAATGGCATTCTTACTTCATTCCCTCTCTCTGCGCCATTGTGACGTCAGCCATCATCATTCTACTAAAATTGAACTTGCCTAAGTTTAACTCTACTCTGGTTGATTCTCTAGCACTCGAATCACGAAATTATGCTTTTATCTACACTACTGGCCATTAAAATTGCTACACCACGAAGATGAAGTGCTACAGGCGCTAAATTTAACCGACAGGAAGAAGATGCTGTGATATGCAAATGATTAGCTTTTCAGAGCATTCACACAAGGTTGGCGCCGGTGGCGACACCTACAACGTGGTGACGTGAGGAAAGTTTCCAACCGATTTCTCATACACAGTTGGCCGGCGTTGCCAGGTAAAACGTTGTTGTGATACCTCGTGTAAGGAGGAGAAATGCGTACCATCACGTTTCCCACTTTGATAAAGGTCGGATTGTAGCCTATCGCATCGCGACGTTGCTGCTCGCTTTGGTCGAGATCCAATGACTGTTAGCAGAATATGGAATCGGTGGGTTCAGGAGGGTAAATACGGAACGCCGTGCTGGATCCCAACGGCCTCGTATCAACAGATGGGGACGTTTGCAAGACAACAATCGTCTGCAGGAACAGTTCGACGAAGTTTGCAGCAGCATATGGACCATCAGCTCGGGGACCATGGCTGTGGTTACCGTTGACGCTGCATGACAGACAGGAGCACCTGCGATGGTGTACTAAACGACGAACCTGGGTGCACGAATGGCAAAACGTCATTTTTTTTCAGATGAATCCAGGTTCTGTTTACAGCATCATGATGGTCGCATCCGTGTTTGGCGCCATCGCGGAGAACGCACATTGGAAGCGTGTATTCGTCATCGCCATACTGGCGTATCACCCAGCTTGATGGTATGGGGTGCCATCGGTTACACGTCTCGGTCACCTCTTGTTCGCATTGACGGCATTTTGAACAGTGGACGTTTCTTTTCAGATGTGTTACGACCTGTGGCTCTACCCTTCATTCGATCCCTGCAAAACCCTACTTTTCAGCTGGATAATGCACAACCACATGTACGGGCCTTTCTGGACACAGAAAATGTTCGACTGCTGCCCTGTCCAGCACATTCTCCAGACCTCTCACCAACTGAAAACGTCTGGTCAATGGTGGCCCAGCAACTCGCTCGTCACAATACGCCAGTCACTACTCTTGATGAACTGTGGTATCTTGTTGAAGCTCCATGGACAGCTGTACCTGTACATGACATCCAAGCTCTGTTTGACTCAATGCCCAGTCGTATCAAGGCCGTTATTACGGCCAGAGGTGGTTGTTGTGGGTACGGATTTCTCAGGATCTGTGCACCCAAATTGCATAAAAATGTAATCACATGTCAGTTCTGGTATAATATATTTGTCCAATGAATACCCATTTATCATCTGCATTTCTTTTTGGTGTTGCAATTTTAATGGCCAGTAGTGTAACTTCTGTCACTGTCTCCTGCTGTACCTTAATTGTTTAACGATAGAACTATTTTGTCTCGGCTGGAGGGCAGTGGTAGGACCAATCCACCTTTCGCAATGTGGAGGGGTGTCCGCCTATAGGTACTGCGTTTTAGTTTCTGCTCGCCTTCATCGCGGCTGTGTTCCCCCGCCTCCTTGCTCGTATGACTCATTGCGACCCAGCGCCGACGCGCAACTCGGCTCACTCACAAGCATTCGGCACAGCCAGCACGCGACGGCGCTGCCTTGCGTCACGCTCGATATGAAGCAGAATTCTGATTCACCCCTCTTAGATAAACTGACTGTAACTACTGCTTTGTTGCCCGTACAGCAACTGTGTTTTCTCCTATAACAGTCGATTAATCTTATTTACAGACATTACAGATTAAAAGTAGTACTTAACTACAGTGTGGGTATTTGTGCTCTTCACATTGTCGCGTTTCAAGCTGCTGCTTTGTTTACCTATGGTGAACCAACATACTACTAGTAGTTGAGCAAAAAGAGAACAGTGCCACTTTTGATACATGGTAATTAATTAAAGTGATCAATTAATTACCCCTCCCCCTCCCCTTAACCTATTATTGTGTTAATTAATTTATGACCCCAAGGAGTTACTCTGTCTTTCAAAGAAATACCCCACTCCTAACTGTTACCCACCTCCACCTCTTTGAGAAATCCCCAACCCCCTTCCCTCTCACTGACATGAGCTCACTTTTGATATCAAATTAATTGACTAATTAATTAAATTGATCAATTAATTACCGTCTCCCACTATGGGAAATCGCCAGCCTATCAGAGGAGGGGTTTTACATCGATGGAGCCCTAGAGAGTAGCTTTATCCACTCTTGTCAATAACTGCTGATTGTAGAAATGATATTATTGCTATTAATCTAGCACTAGAGAGTTTCTATGGCCAGTCTATGTAGCAGACCTAAGTGGGAAGGATGGATAATAATAATAGGACAGCAAACTATGACTGATGCACAAGGCATAGCTCCTGCCAATCTACAAGTGAATAACTGCTTGGAGGAAGTTAAGGATGGGTAATAATATTACAACAGTGACCCACTGCTTCAGTGAGGATACTTATCTTCTTTATTGTTATTTCATCCCTCTGCTCCCCGTGTAGGCAACCCACTCTTCAGCCAAAGAACAATAAAACAGTAAAGTAGATGGAAAAGTAAGAAACAGACAGTGAAGATTATACACTGAATTTAAAAGATTTTAAAGGTGAAAAATGAAACGGAAGTTTTCAGATATATGGTTGATGACTTTTTGCAGCCGGCCATGGTGCCCAAGAGGTTCTAGGCGCTTCAGTCCGGAACTGCACGACTGCTACGGTCGCAGGTTCGACTACTGCCTCAGGCAGGGATGTGTGTGATGTCCTTAGGTTAGTAAGGTTTAAGTAGTTCTAAGTTATAGGGGACTGATGACCACAGATGTTAAGTCCCATAGTGCTCAGAGCCATTTGAACCATTTGACTTTTTGCACCTGTAGTCAAAAACAGTAATAATACAAGGTAAAATGAAATACGATAAGCACACATTTAAAACATTTAAAATGTGTCTATGTAACAGTGATATGTAAAGACTGCACTTTGATATCACTAGAAATTGGTAGTACCTGCCATGGGACAGGGGGTCAGTTGTTGAAGGGGAAAAGGTTGGCGAGCTAAAAGGGTAGGAATGTGGTGGTATTAGGCTGGAGGACTGGTGCATTGCAGCGATGGGGAGGGAGTGGTTGTTGAGACAGAAAGGGGGGGGAGGGTCGCGTAGAAGGAGCAGCTGGTGACACAAACAGTCCTTGGGAAAAGAATGTGGGGAAAAAACGACAGAAGGGAAAAACAGGGTAAGGATATCTGAGAAGTGGAGGGACAGGAAGCCCTGATGGGGTGGGCTTATAGCTAGTGGGATGGCTAAATGTCAGTGTGGATTTTATGATCTGGAAGGAGAGATGATTGAGGTTTCTTTGCGACAGCATGTGGAGGGTGTGTAAGTGGAGGGTTGGTTGAATGTGTTGGTAAAGGGGTGGTAGCGAATGAGGATTGGAAAGTAGAGGAGAAACGATAAGATTATTGAAGTCGAGTTTGTGGCTGGTGTAGTTTGATCGGAGGTATTCAGTGTGAGTGAGGAGAGGTAGGAATGTGGTGGAGGATCCTCGTGGGGGAAGGTAAACAGATGCAGAAAGCAAGGTGAATTGCATGATGTTTGAGGATCTGGAGGGACTTATAGAACTTGGGAGGGGTGGATATCCATTCAGCATTTGCATAGCAAAGGATAGGGTGGAACAGGGATTTGTAAGTGTGAGGGACAGTGGAGGGATGTAGTCCCCATGTTCAGCCACTTAGTTGTTTTGGTAGTTTTAGTCTATTGTGGGCTTTATGTTGGATGGTTCGTAGGTGGGGTTTCGACATTAGTTGCTGGTCAAAGGCTAGTCCAAGATATTTTAGTGAGTTTGTTAGGTGGATGGTATGGTCATAAACGATGAGATAGACATCATGTAGATGGAAAGTGTGCTTAGTGCATCCTATAATTATTGTCTGGATTTTGGAGGAATTAATATTAAAGAGTCATTGGTTACACCAGGAAGTGAAGTGACTGAGGATTATTGGAATTTCTGGATACTAGGTTGGGGGGTGAGGAAAGCAGTGTCATCAGCATATTGAAGGAGGTGGTTGAGAGGAGGTGATTGGGGCATATCAGTAGCATATAAGAGGTGAAGAATGGAGGAGAGAACAGAACCTTGGGACACTTATGCAGTGAGTTGATCAAGGGAGACAAAGATGGCGGACTTGTGGTTGTTGAACTTTCAGGATAGGAGATGGATGAGATTCGGGAGGTGATCATCAGCAGAGAAAGAGGGACAGAAGCCACAATGAGTAATAGTAAGCAGATGATGTTGGTGCAGACGGTGGTGGATGTGACTGGAGAGGATGAATTTAAAGACCTTTGCTAAACACTGAGATGAGGCAGATGGGGCAGTATCTGGCGACCAGGTGGGGAGAGGGGTTATTTGGCTCTAGGAAAAGCAAAATTTTGAAGGTTTTCAATAGGTCAGGATAGCAGTATGAGAAGAGGATAGTGTGATACAGGTTGCAAGGGTAATGAAAAAAGGAACAGGGCTTTCTTTGAGGTGGTGATAGGTATTACAGTCATGACCTGAGGCTGTGTTACATTTCCTGTGAAGTGTTTGTTTTATGTCCTGTGCTGTCATTGGGGTGTATAATTCTGTTTCTAGTATGTTCTTCAAGTACTGGAAGCTGGGAGCCAGGAATGGGACTGTGATATCTGTGCATTCATGGACAGTAGGGAATTGTGAGTAGTCAAAGTGAGGGTCGTTAGGGATGGAGAAGATGTCAGAGAGATAGGATGCAAAGTTATACGCTTTGCTCATGGTGTCAGATAATGGGAGGTTTTTGTGAAGGATCGGATAGTGAGGGATGGGATGGCTGCCAGTAAGTCATTTGAATGGTTTACAATACTTGGAAAAGGTAAATAGGAGTGTAGCATCAAGTCTGGTGCATGTCTGGCGCCAGTCCCAGCGTATTTTGGCATGGATTAAATTTCTAATGTGTTGCTGTATTTTCCAGTGGTGTGTGAGTGTATTCTGGTCACTAGTCCAGAGGAAGGAGCAATATAAACAATGAGATTCATGGGGAAGGAGTACAAGTTATTGTGGGAGAGTAGGGCAATGCGGATATATGGCTTTAGTATGGATATGGGGGGAGGTAGCATCTGCCAAGCTCTGCTGCAGGAAGGCTGTGGCTTGGGTGATATTGTTGGATTACTGGGAGGTTAGGGATGACTTCCTATTTCAGTATCATAGGATTCCCAGTAGGCATTCCTGTTGGCATGGGAGTAGTTGTGGACCATTTTCAGACAGAAATACTGATGGGGCACATAAGGACATGATAGTGTGTAAGATATGGTGAGGAGGACACATAGGTAGTTGCTTCCAATTGGGTCAAGTACTTCTACAGTGATATGTCCAAGGAGGTTGGGAAATGCATGGATGACATCTGCAGTGGTGTTGCTTTCAGGTCAGGTGTTCTTAGGGATGGGACAATGTCATCTTGGAAGGAGTCTGTAAACTGGTGTCACCATCGAAGTTCTGCAGTGGATCTGCTATGGGTGTTAAAGTTAGCAGCAAAATATATGTGGAAAAAATATGGTCGACATGGGTGAGGAAATCATAGTGGATGGTATTAGGTCAGATGTGGATAGTAGCACAGGTAACAGTCAGAGTTTGGAAGAAGAGACTAAGGATAAGGCTGGGGGGAAGGGGGTTGTCGGTACGATGGAGGATATAGGGAGAAATTTGGATGATGTGGTGTGGTTGGAGGAATGTTTCATTAAGGACAAAGGCGTCGATGTTGTGTTGGGAGAGATTATGCATGAAAAGGGGCTTATTCATAGATAGGGAGCTGATGTTGTGGTTATAGGATGCTGTATTGCTGTCACACCAAGATGGGAGCTTAGGGAGTGTGTTGTGTGGGTGAGGGGTGGAGAAGTTTAAACAAGATTATCAGGATGGGTGAAAATGAAATGGACTTGGTTTTGAGAGTAGATTGCCTGGGTGCTGATGGAAAATAGAGCAGGTGGCAAGAAAAATTTGCTATAGGGTATGCAGTCACTGGAAGGGGTGGATATTTTGGAGGACAATGGTGAGGAATCTGATGGTGTCTTTGACAGTGGAAGCTGGGTGGAGTGAATTATTGGAGTGGATAGGATGATCAATAACATGGGCAGAAACTGTTAATTCTGTTCTGATGGAGGGGGAGGGAGGTTTAGCCTTGCACTTGGCAGAGGAGGTATGGTGTGCATCATTGCAGGTGGGAGGGGAGATGAGATTGGGACAGTGTTTGTGGAACTGGAAGACCTTTTGGAGAGGACAGGTGGAGTGATTCTTACAATCAGGTGTGATTTGGTCATTATAAGCAAGCCATTGTTCGTAATGGTGGTGGGACTGAGGGAATTTGGAATTTTCGACTTTATGCTGGCAGTTGTAAGTAACGAGGCCTCAGGCGTTCAGCATTCATTTGCTGAGTATGGACTTGGCGACTGTAGGTTTCCTGGGCTGGGGACAGGTAAACGCCACCAGCCCCTGTCACCATAAGCTCTGGGCTTGCTTCAGCAGCCACTATGTGTCACGGCAGTGGAACGGTGTGTGCCACTGGGAATGTGGATCTTAGCCTGACCACCCAGATCGTGAGGATGGTACAAACCTCTATAAAAAAAAAGCGCTCAATCTCAAGATGTGCTGTTTGCCAATGAGATACATGGCTGTTAAGGTGGAATAGTCGTTAGCAGGCAACCTCTGGGGAACCTGTCGCACCTCATTTGTATAAGGCTTACTCAGGCAAGTGGGGTCTGGGTGGACTTTCTTCCCTAGCTGCTCAAGGAAACAACTTGAAGCCTAAATCTCATGTTTCTACCCTCGGCACCTCAGGTGGGTCATTGGGTAGTATTAACACCCAAAATCCTACAAGGCCTCATGTGGCTAATCCATCTGGGTCATCTCTGATGTCAACAACAGTAAGCAAGTAATAGATCACACCCTGTGGTAGATAACGTTTTTGTTGTGATGAAGGGTGTAGATGTTTTTTTTTTTAATTTTCGCAGTTCTATATTCATAAAGCTTTCGAGGGATGTGCAGGGAAACTCAAATTTATCAGGAAGCTACGGAATGGTACTCTCCTGCTGGAGACTGTGAAGGCTCCCCAAGTACAGAAGCTGTGGAATGTCAAGCTATTTGGAGACTATCCCATCAACAGTGAGCTATGCAGTGGATTGAATAGTGTTAAAGGTGTTGTAACATACAGGGACATTATGGATGTAGAACCAAAAAACTGCAACAGGAATAGGAGAGTGCACAGGTGACTGAAGTCCAAAATGGTTCATGGGGTGCTCCAAAAGTCATCATAATTTATTCTAACATTCAGTCTGCCAAAGTTGCTGGACCACATTGCAGAGGGATTTATCTGCCTTAAGGTAAGACCGTATATCCCAAATCCAATGCGCTGGTTCAAGTGCCAACGCCTCAGTCACTCCCCTATGGGCTGTAACGGTCAGACTACATGTGGATGATGTGGCAGTGCAGCACACAAATAGCGATTCCAGTGCACTATGCCTCCTAGGTGTGTTAATTGCTCCCAGGCCAATCTGGTTCGGAGCAGGGATTGTCCTGTATTCACTGATGAAAAGAAAATACAGTAAATTTAAGTCACCCAACGTATCTCATACTCTGATGCAAAGAAGGAATGTAAGACCACTCAGCCACCAAGTTGCGTCAAGTCTTTTGTCTTGGTGTTGAAGCAGCCTGCCCAGAAGGTCAGGGTTAGCACCCAAAGTATGACTGTTGAGCAGAGCACATCTACTTGCACATGTAACTGCAGCTGCCAACCTGCACCGCTGGATCTGGAGACCAGTCATCCTATCACTGAAGTATTGAATGTTGCTGAACATAATGTCAGCATAGACAGCAAACCCTCATGGCAGACATTAGAAAAGATGCTGCAGAATGCTTCTGTTCCATCAGCCTTGCAGGCGCCCCCAAAATCCAAGATGATGGTTGAAGGCCAAATGGCCAAAACGATCTGCACCAAAGCTATCGGGCAATGCGACATTACTGCTGTGTAATGGATCTGATGAAGATCATACCATCGCTGGTATGAATGTCGAAGTTCGCCAGAGGGTAACAGAGAGTCTTCAAGTGACCCACTCTCTGCTGCCATATCAGCACCATGGCGGAACGAGAAAGGGAAAGACGGAGTACAACCTCACCGTTAAAATGGCTTCCATACTGCAGTGGAACATATACGGGTTCAGGACACCTATGGAGGAACTGCAGCTGCTAGCACAGGAACGCCCCATGTTCTTATGTTTGCAGCAAACGCATTTGAAAGTGTCTTACGCCCCTCTCCTAAGAGCCTATACAGGGTGTTCCATTGATAGTGACCAGGCCAAATATCTCACGAAATAAGCGTCAAACGAAAAAACTACAAAGAACGAAACTTGTCTAGCGTGAAGGGGAAAACCAATGGCGCTATGTTTGGCCCGCTACTAGATGACGCTGCCATAGGTCAAATGGATATCAGCTGCATTTTTTTAGTAGGAACCCACATTTTTATTACATATTCGTGTAGTACGTAAAGAAATATGAATTTTTGGTTGGACCACTTTTTTCGCTTTGTGATAGATGGCGCTGTAATAGCGACAAACGTATAAGTACGTGGTAACACGCAACATTCCGCTAGTGCTGACGGTATTTGCTTCGTGATACATTACTCGTGTTAAAATGGACCGTTTACCAATTGTGGAAAAGGTCGATATCGTGTGGATGTATGGCTATTGTGATCAAAATGCCGAACGGGCGTGTGCTATGTATGCTGCTCGGTATCCTGGACGACATCATCCAAGTGTCCGGACCGTTCGCCGGATAGTTACGTTATTTAAGGAAACAGGAAGTGTTCAGCCACATGTGAAACGCCACGGCAACCACGACCTGCAACAAATGATGATGCCCAGGTAGGTGTTTTAGCTGCTGTCACGGCTGATTCGCACATCAACAGCAGACAAATTTCGCGAGAATCGGGAATCTCAAAGACGTCGGTGTTGAGAATACTACATCTACATCGATTGCACCCGTACCATATTTCTATGCACCAGGAATAGCATGATGACGACTTTGAACGTCGTGTACGAATGGCTCTGAGGACTGTGGGACTTAACTTCTATCGTCATCAATCCCCTAGATTTAGTGCAACACAAGAGAGACTGCATTCTTGCTTTTGTTTGTAACGTGATATTTTCCAGCATTTTAAATGAGCATGATAATTATGTAGCTGTCTTCAAGGATGGGTCTAAATAGCGGGACTCTGTTGGTTGGTCTGCTGTTTTCCCAGATGGTGTCCTCAAGATGTGGTTGCCTTCAGAGTTCACTGTATTTGATGGCGAATTATCTGCGATCTTGAGGAAGATGGAGCACATGAGATGTACCATGTCTGCTGAATTTCTCGTCTGTTCCGACTCTCTTAGTGCCCTTCAGATCTGACCACCCAGGCCGGCCGCGCTGATCAAGCGGTTCTAGGCACTTCAGTGCGGAACCACGCAGCTGCTACGGTCGCAGGTTCGAATCCTGCCTCGGGCGCACCAGCAACAATTTCGCAATTTCGGACAGCTACAGAGGCAGCATGGCTCAGTATTTCTGTTGGGGGCTTCCAACGACTTTTTGCGTCCATGCCACGTACAGTGCTGCCTAAGCGGCGCTAAAGGTGGTCCGACACGATATTAGGAAGTATTACGTGACTTTCGTCACTTCAGTGCAATGTCACCCACATTGTACTGCTGGTCACTCGATAATGGCAAATTTAGCCGAAACGGGTCTGTAGTGAATGTGGAAGAAAAAGAAATTAATGTCACAGGGTAGGGAGACTGGACACTCCTTATGAATGTGGAAGAGTCTGTGTGCGTTTTTCTTTCAGAAGGACTGGTTACTCATTATTTGTGACTGTTTTCATTAACATTTTTTTGGCTGTGTGTTTGATGAACTTTGGTCAGTCCCACCAATAGAGATTTTGTCTGTATGTTTTTTGCACTGAGTTTTAACCGATATTAAACTGTTCGATTATTCTTGTCTTGAGTCCTTCTGACTGAATACTTAATTGAATACGTTTTTTTTAAACAACACAATCCCGTGGAGTGTTGCAAAGAAAAAGAATTCGACATGCATGATTCCCAAACGTGATGAAGACCGACATACCTTTGTGTACAACTTCAGCTCTAGATAAAAAAAAAAAACCCGCTAGTTGCATCAGGGGGCGAAAAGCAATACTGAAGCAAATGGAGAGACACTTCGTGGTCAATAGCTAAAAAGAAGGCTCAAAATTAATTATAGGAGAAAGGAAACGTGGGCATCGTTGTATACTTTTGATGTAAGTGTTTCAGAAATGTATCAGTGGCCTAAGTTACACCGAAGAGCCAAAGAAACTTGTACAACTGCCTAATATAGTGTAGAGCCCCAGTGAGCACGCAGAAGTGGCGCAACACGACGTCGCATGTACTCGACTAATGTCTGGAGGGAATTGACACCATTAATCCTGCAGGGCTGTCCGTAAATCTGTAAGAGTACGAGGTGTGGAGATCTCCTCTGAACAGCACGTTGCAAGGCATCCCAGATATGCTCAATAACCTTCATATCTGGGGAGTTTGGTGGCCAGTGGAAGTGTTTAAACTCAGACGAGTGTTCCTGGACCCACTCTGTAGCAATTCTGGTGGTGTGGGGCGTCGCATTGGCCTGCAGGAATTGCCCAGGTCCGTCGGAATGCACAATGGACATGAATGGATGCAGATGATCAGACAGGATACTTACGTACTTTGTCGCGAATGATAGAAAACAGGGTTAAAAATCAAATAAGATGTAGGCTTGGAAAGTTTCGCTACCAGTGAGGAGGACGTGACCGGACGTAGCTTATGTGTAATGTTTACTCTGTTAACAAGAGCGGACTATGCCACATCACAAGGCTCGACAGCCATTACAAGCCGCAACTGTCGTACACAGAGAACATACCGGAGTACGGCGTGTCCGTCACGTAGGCATCACGTGCTGTCGCGTGACACACACGCAATGCTCGAGAGTACTGGAAACTTCTAGAAGAAGTGGTGCCGGGTGCACTGCCGCCTATGAAAAGGCTAGCCGCCGTAGTGTTGGGGGAGTGATGGCAGTGATGGAGCAGCTGGTCAGTCGGTCAGATATGGTTTAGCTGGAGTTATGATGCTGTGGGATTGTAGTGCAGTGCTGCGTAACCACGAGGGGACTCATTTCCATTTAGTCAACAGTCTGGTGCGCCCCCCCCCCCCCCCCCCCCCCCGCCCTCTGCTATAGTGGGACTTAGACTCAGCGATCTATGAGAAGTTACACTACTAAGAAGGCAGTTAGTAGACTTTTTATACAGGGTGAAAAGTATTTAAACCGACAAACTCTGGGAGGTTGTAGGGGACATCAAAACAAATACTTTCCCCTAATGTCATTTTTTCCTATGAGGAGTATTTAAACCGGTAGAGGAAGATTTCTCTGGCGGCAAATTATTTAAATCAATCATTTTTTATGACCAAGAGGCAACACATTAACACAGCCCAATTTCTATTACAGTATATTTTCAGAAATGCATACATTGACATGTAAACAAAGATTACACCGTCGAATAATGTTCTATCTGACACGGGCAGAGTATCCTGAGTTGTTCCTGCTGCTACTACTATCCGGGCAACCAGATCCTCTTCTGATGCAACAGGAGTTGCGCAAACAAGGTTGCGCATCTCTCCCGACACAAAAAATGTCCAGAGGGGACATATCTGGGGATCGAGCAGGCCATCGTACAGGACCACCTCTGCCAATTAACGTTTCTGGGAACCGTCGGTCCAGGAATCGACGCACACGACGACTGAAATGTGCCGGCGCCCCGTCATGTTGCAAACACATGCGTTGTCTTGTAGGAAGCTTGAGGTCTTCCAGCTTCTGGCAATGCTCCTCCTATTTAGACCCATCCTTGAAGAGAGCTACATAATTATCATGCTAATTTAAAATGCTGGAAAATTTCACAATAAAAACAGAAGCAGGAATGCAATCTCTCTTGTACTGCACTAAATCTAAAATTAGTCTGGGCCTCTGCAGTAACCAGGGTGGCAGTCAGTTCAAACCTTGGATTCGAACCTGTACATGCTCCACACCAAGGGACTCCATCACACAATTTGCACAGATCCCAAATGGTCTCTTTGCCTGTGAACGCTTCGGAAACTGGATTTCTGAAGCTGGACGAGCAAGCCATGGTATGCTGGGAAAGTGGGATTGGTTCAAATGGTTCAAATGACTCTGAGCACTATGGGACTCAACTGCTGTGGTCATTAGTCCCCTAGAATTTAGAACTACTTAAACCTAACTAACCTAAGGACATCACACACATCCATGCCCGAGGCAGGATTCCAACCTGCGACCGTAGCAGTCGCACTGTTCCGGACTGCGCGCCTAGAACCGCGAGACCACCGCGGAAAGTGGGATTAGCGACGAGCTGACGTTCCTGCCATTTAATGGCCTAGGTAGCAGATACGGCCCAATTAAATAGTTCCCAACAACACCGACGCACACATTAACGAAGAACCGCACTTGATGAGCGCTAGTAACTGTGGCATGTGTATTATCCTCACTCCAAACATGCGAATTGTGCATGTTGAAGACTCCATCACGCCCGAACGTTGCTTCATCGGTAAACAACATAGAGGATGGAACTGTAGGATGCATTTCACACCGTTCCAGGAACCACTGCAAAAACTGTCCTCTGGGTGGATAATCAACAGGTTCCAGGTTGTGAACACGTTGTAAGTGAAATGGACGTAACAATTGCTCGGAGGACTGTTCTTACATTCGTCTGATTCGTCCCTATGTTACGTGCAACTGCACGAGTGCTGATAGAAGTGCTGCAAGACAGTTTCCTCAAATTGCAGCGTTCTTACCGTCCGACGGTGTTCCTGTCCAGGATATCTGCTAAATGACCCGGTCTCACGCAGACTTTGGTACACAGCAGCAAAGGTCGTATGATGCGGAATACGGCGATTAGGATATTGTTGTTGATAAACTCGCTGTGCAGCTCGTCCGTTGTGGTGCGCTACGTAGTACGTAATACGGCCTCCACCGGTTTAAATAATTCTCATAGGAAAAAATGACATTAGGGAAAAATATTTGTTTTGATGTGTCCTACAACCTCCCAAAGTTTGTCGGTTTAAATATTTTTCATCCTGTATAGAACTGTTTATAAAACTGATGTACCAGGGGTGCCTCCAGTGTATATATCCTCATGCAATGATTTATGATTGCATCCAGTGTACCCTGAGATCCCAGCCGTGTTCCGTATTCTGACTCACCCTACAGTCCTCTTGTCAGTGGAGCAAGTGCACAGAAGGCAGCTCATGAACACGAGACCTCCTGCCAAGTAAGTTCTTTGACACTCATTCTTGCAGTCCTTCAACTCCTACTCAGGACTCGTCAGTGGGACACCACGACGTGTCACCTTCCAGAGTCGTATCTAGACGAATCAGGGAACTCATATCGCTCCAACTGCACACGCCCCACACCATTACAGAGCCTCCACCAGTGCGAACAATACACTGCTGACAAGCAGGGTTCATGAATTCATGAGGGCGTCTCCATACCCGTATACATCCATCCACCCGATACAATTTTAAACGAGACTCGTCCAGCCAGGCAACATGTTCCCAGTCATCAACAGTACAATGTCGGTGTTGACAGGTCCATGTGAGCCGTGAAGCTTTGTGTCTGCAGTCATCAAGGGTACAGGAGCGTGCCTTCGGCTCCGAAAGCCCATATCGATGATGTTTCGTTGAATGGTTCGCACACTGACACTTGTTGATGGTCCAACATTGAAACCTGCAGAAATTTTCGGAAAGGTTGCATTACTGTCACGTTGAACGATTTCTCTTCAATCGTCGTTGGTCCCTTTCTTGCAGGATCTTTTCCCGACGACAGCGATGTCGGAGATTTGAAATTTTATCGGATTCCTGAAATGATCGTCCGGGAAAATCCCCACTTCATCGCTACCTCGGAGATGTCGTGTCCCATTACTTATACGCCGACTATAACACTACTTTCAAACTCACTTAAATCTTGATAACCTGCCATTGTAGCAGCAGTAACCGATCTAACAACTGCGCCAGACACTTGTCTTATACAGGCGTCGCCGACCGCAGCACCATATTCTGCCTGTTTACATATCTCTGTATTTGAATACGCATGCCTATACCAGTTTCTTTGGTGCATCAGTGTAAATATGCTTCTTGAAGTAAATATAATTAGCGACACTTACATGAGGTGTATGAAATAAGTGCAGTGCTTTTTACTACCTGACCGTGAACGACTGAAAGTGCTTCATAATCGTAAACACTACTTGTAACTGTAGAGTAAAGCATCTGTAACTTCAATAACAAAAGGTATGTTTACGTCTGTTCACATAGAGCTTATTATCTGAACCAAAATAAACCACCTCCTGTAAGTTGTATATGGCTTAGTATTAGCAATATAAACGGTTAACTACCTGGCAATGTAAGTTGCTAACCACTTAGAACGTGGTCTCGCGGTTCTAGGCGCGCAGTCCGGAACCGTGCGACTGCTACCGTCGCAGGTTCGAATCCTGCCTCGGGCATGGATGTGTGTGATGTCCTTAGGTTAGTTAGGCTTAAGTAGTTCTAAGTTCTAGGGGACTAATGACAGCAGCAGTTGAGTCCCATAGTGCTCAGAGCCATTTGAACCACTTAGAACGGAAAATGCTTCACTACTCAAAATTCAAGATTCTAATAATCTATAGCTATAGATGTACAACCAAAAATTGTGTCAAAAGATTAAAAGAAACTGATTACCTATGGTAAAAGGTGTACTAATTTTCTCTCCACTTACTCGAGTCACAGATTCCAGCCCCATGATTGTGCTTCGCACTTTGTTTTTGTTAATAGTTTCCCTACTAGCCAGCTACTGACCTCACTACAGCTTGTTTGGAGATTAGCTCCCAAATTTCCCATTTCCCCACATGTCGTTGATATTAACTTATTTTATTTATCATTAGGTTTTTATATTACTTATTACGCTGCTTATGTGCACTTACATTTTTGTTTATGCCTTATGACAACTACAGTTGTGTACGGTTTTGTTTTACTACTTTATCGTAGTTTCACCCGCACCCAGTGACCAGCTTTCTGATATGCGTGTATTTATCTGATTAGCTCCAGTTCTGCACTTGTTGTTTGGCTTCTTTATACCACTCGTGCACAAGAACGATGAACCAAATGTAAGCATTTACTATCTCTTATTGTGTTAATGGATTCATTATTGTACTGCTTGTTGCTCTTGTATTTTTTTAGGACTATGGCAAGATGCTGTATACATTTATTGTTAACACTCGTAAATAATGAAATAGGATAAGTATGTATCATTTTATCTTCGAATTTACAAAATATTTTAAGCTTTTCGTCATTAATTTTAATATTCTTTCCTAACTTCTATATATTTGTAGTGTGTTTCCCTGTACAGCCTTCTGAAGAATGACACTAAGCACCTGAAACCGACCAAGATATTAAATTTATTTTATGCAACTGGATGCTGATTATTTTGATATTGGTACAATTTAGTTATGGAACGCTTGGTGCAAATTTGTTATATGTTTACATTTTTAAAATACTTCTTTGATATTTTCTTGTACGTATTAGTAAAAAAAAAAACATTTGAAGTGCCCATCCATGGCAACGCCACTTCCGGCTCTTCTATTTCTCCATCAGTGTAAGGTGGCGAAACGTCTCCACGTGAGCTGTTCCAGCGGTTCTGTTGAGCTGACTGGCTTCCCGATACTTTTTAGCACCTGTAATTGTAGGTGCATTTGTGCTTTTCATCTGGGCAGCAAGGTGAGCAGTGAAGTGTTTCATTATGCAACTACAGCGGCGCTTCAGTATTCAGATCTTGTGATTTCGCTTTTTATATTTTATGTTTTACATATCAATTCGTCTAGTAAGTGTATATGTACTCCCATAACAATGTTTACGATGCGTCCATAACATACTTCTGCGTCCTATGCTATATTTGGAAGTGTTCCTGTTCCTACTCATTATCTCGTCTGCTAGAGAGAGTGCATGAATGTCTGTGTGCGATGCTTCCATATGCTTTGGCTCATTGTCATAGGTTCTTTGAATCGCAATGGCAATTTAGCCAACGTTTGTGTAGAGTTTAAGAAGAGTTCTGCTGAGTCAAAGAGACATTAGTGGACACTGGTCAGCAACTGTTGTGTTCTTCGGTACAGGCAACCGGGGCGTGTTTTCCCTGTCCGTTTCCTCTGTTACATGTGGACCTCGGTACACAGTCATTGGAACAGTGGGCTCAGGTTATGTTCACGGACGAGTCCAGGTATACTCTGAACAGTGATTCTCGCCAGGTTTTCATCTGGCGTGAACCAGGAACCGAATATCAACCCCTTCATGTCCTTGAAAGGGACCCTTTATGGAGGTCGTGGTTTGATGGTGTGTGGTGGAATTATGATTGGTGCATGTACACCCCTGCATGTCTTTGACAGAGGAACTATAACAGGTCAGGTGTATCGGGACGTCATTTTGCACCAGTATGTCCTCCTTTTCAGGGGTGCAGTGGGTCCCACCTTCCTCCTGATGGATGATAATGCACGGCCCCACCGAGCTGCCATCGTGGAGGAGTACCTTGGAACAGCAGATATCAGGCGAATGGGGTGGCCTGCCTGTTCTCCAGACCTAAACCCCATCGAGCATGTCTGGGATGCTCTCTATCGACGTATCGCTGCACGTCTTCAAACCCCTACGACACTTCAGGAGCTCCGACAGGCACTGGTGCAAGAATGGGAGGCTATACCCCAGCAGATGCTCGATCACCTGATCCAGAGTATGCCAACCCGTTGTGCGGCCTGTGTACGTGTTCATGGTGATCATATCCCACATTGATGTCTGGTGGATTTCCCCAAACGTGGTGAAGCAATAAGCAGTGAGAGATATTATGAAAGATTAAAACAATTGAGAAGAGTGATACAAAATAAGCGACAAAGAAAGTTGCGCGCCGAGGTGTTTTTTTATTCGCGGCAACGCACGACAGCACACAGCCATTCGAACTCGGCGGATCTGGGATAGCTTTGGATTGGTATATTTTATTCATTTACCGTACAGTCCGAACTAGGACTGTTGATATTTTTAAAAATATAGGGAATCCGATATATCGATATTTAAAAAATATCATCATCAGGACTCGAGATATCGAAAACAGTATGTATATATTGATATATCAGCAGAAAAAATATCGACGTACATGCCTATAAAAATATCGGCTGCACATGGTAAATATAGTGCCAGTTTCAGAGCTATATATTTAAGTATTGATTTATTATTGGATATTCTGTACATCAACAAGCTAGCAGCCTGCCTATCCCCCTTGAGAAATTGAAAAGAAAACGAGACACGTTCACGCTTGGCGGTAACCACTTTGCAACAATGGTAATTTACGTAAGTGGCACAATAAAAGGCGTCCGATGGTTCCGTCGTTCGGTTTCGTCACCTATCGGATTTGTCTGGAACACTTCATGTCGACTTCCTTGTTTTTTTTTTTTTATTTATACCCACGCCAGTGGCCTAGCAGTTGTAGTGTCAAAATTGTATGGTGAAACTACAGGGTGTTTCAAAATTGACCGGTATATCTGAAACGGCAATAAAAACTAAACGAGCAGCGATAGAAATACACTGTTTGTTGCAATATGCTTGGGACAACAGTACATTTTCAGGCGGACAAACTTTCGAAATTACAGTAATTACAATTTTCAACAACAGATGGCGCTGCAAGTGATGTGAAAGATATAGAAGACAACGCAGTCTGTGGGTGCGCCATTCTGTACGTCGTCTTTCTGCTGTAAGCGTGTGCTGTTCACAACGTGCAAGTGTGCTGTGGACAACATGGTTTATTCCTTAGAACAGAGGATTTTTCTGGTGTTGGAATTCCACCGCCTAGAACACAGTGTTGTTGCAACAAGACGAAGTTTTCAACGGAGGTTTAATGTAACCAAAGGACCGAAAAGCGATACAATAAAGGATCTGTTTGAAAAATTTCAACGGTCTGGGAACATGACAGATGAATGTGCTGGAAAGGTAGGGCGACTGCGTACGGCAACCACAGAGGGCAACGCGCAGCTAGTGCAGCAGGTGATCCAACAGCGGCCTCGGGTTTCCGTTCGCCGTGTTCCAGCTGCGGTCCAAATGACGCCAACGTCCACGTATCGTCTCATGCGCCAGAGTTTACCCCTCTATCCATACAAAATACAAACGCGGCAATCCCTCTGCATTTGGGCAGCAATTGGTTTACTGACGAAGCTTATTTTTACCTGGACGGCTTCGTCAATAAACAGAACTGGCGCATATGGGGAACCGAAAAGCCCCATGTTGTAGTCCCATCGTCCCTGCATCCTCAAAAAGTACTGGTCTGGGCCGCCATTTCTTCCAAAGGAATCATTGGCCCATTTTTCAGATCCGAAACGATTACTGCATCACGCTATCTGGACATTCTTCGTGAATTTGTGGCGGTACAAACTGCCTTACACGACACTGCGAACACCTCGTGGTTTATGCAAGATGGTGCCCGGCCACATCACACGGCCGACGTCTTTAATTTCCTGAATGAATATTTCGATGATCGTGTGATTGCTTTGGGCTATCCGAAACATACAGGAGGCGGCGTGGATTGGCCTCCCTATTCGCCAGACATGAACCCCTGTGACTTCTTTCCGTGGGGACACTTCAAAGACCAGGTGTACCGCCAGAATCCAGAAACAATTGAACAGCTGAAGCAGTACATCTCATCTGCATGTGAAGCCATTCTGCCAGACACATTGTCAAAGGTGTTTCGGGTAATTTCATTCAGATACTACGCCATATTATTGCTACGCATGGTGGATATGTGGAAAATATCGTACTATAGAGTTTCCCAGACCGCAGCGCCATCTGTTGTTGACAATTGTAACTACTGTAATTTCGAAAGTTTGTCTGCCTGAAAATGTACTGTTGTCCCAAGCATATTGCAACAAACGGTGTATTTCTATCACTGCTCGTTTAGTTTGTATAGCCATTTCAAATATACCGGTCATTTTTTAAACACCCTATATATATATATATATATATATATATATATATATATATATATATATGTGTGTGTGTGTGTGTGTGTGTGTGTGTGTGTGTGTGTGTGTGTGTGTGCGCGCATTTATGTCGGTGTATAATTGGTTTGTTTTGTAAATATTATTTGTATTTTTACCCTTGGTCTTGGCTAGGGAAAACTGTGCTACATCTATAGGTCGTGTGGAGAACCAAAGTGTTAAGGATCTTTGGTAGTGTTAACTCTGCAGCGTGGAGTGCGGGCAGAGGGGAGTCTGGCTGGAGTAGGGCGATGGAACAGGTGTGTTGTGTGACGCTCCCGCGAGTTGCCGCGCTTTCGGGGTTTGGCAGCATGTAATTGCGCTCGACTTGCTATGATAGTTTCTGACACGGTGTCGCGGACGGGAGGCGTTAGCTGGCGCACATCAAGAGCCAGTTTCGTCTGGTGACCGTGTCGAGAAGAAGGCGCGCCAACATCCAGCTTCTGCAACAGCGACGGCCGACAATGAGAGACTGTCGCCACCTCTTCGACCGACCACTTCAAACCTTCAATCAACCAACAAGGAAGACTGGAAGCACGTAAAGTTTTAGAACTGTATGGCAGTCCTCAGCTTTTAAAATTGTTCCATTTGCCTCACAAAATTACAACAACTTAGCATGAACCTTTGTTGCACATTGTCCCAATTGCATTACCAAGCAGGGTCCCTTCCTTTTCCTGAATGAACCCGAGTATCGTTGAAATTCAAACGCCAGCATTAAAGTAATATCATTCCATTTCACTCTTTTAATTTCAAAGTTCAGTTGAAGTATTCATAGTTGGCTACAATATTTAGATTACACAAGCACAAATTAAGAATGCGAGTTTTGATACCATATTTTAGCTTACCTGTGACTGCAGCTCATCTTGGTACGTACTAAATTTTACTATTGTTAATTGTTCAGAACCACTTAGTTCAAGTTCAAAGTTAAATCTAAAAAAATGGTTCAAATGGCTCTGAGCACTATGGGACTCAACTGCTGTGGTCATTAGTCCCCTAGAACTTAGAACTACTTAAACCTAACTAACCTAAGGACATCACACACATCCATGCCCGAGGCAGGATTCGAACCTGCGACCGTAGCAGTCGCACGGTTCCGGATTGCGCGCCTAGAACCGTGAGACCACCGCGGCCGGCCAAAGTTAAATCTCTTATTTATAAATTGCGTAGATTCAAATAGCGTTTGAAATGATTGTTGAGGTAGCCCAAGACTAACCTTATTTAATTTAATTTCGTAGTGCTTCAAAAACAAAATTCACTATTAATTTCAGTCACTAAATTAACTTTCAATTTTTCAGTTTTATTAATTCTTTTGCTAACTTAAGTCAGAGTGTAGCGAAATTTATTACTTCTGACAAACATACGGTTTTCACACAACACGTGTCAACCTTCAGTTGCCACGCTTTTAGTGCTAATTATATGTGCAATAACCTTTCTTTTTCAGTTATTATAGTACTTGTCCATAGGACTGCCGACCGTAATTTTCCCCAAGTCTCAAATATCTAATTAACGCCAGTTAATTGTTAACGTAACGACCGCACATTTACTTTCTTTATTAACTTAACAATTTTTCAAAATTAATTTCCACCAGTTTCATTTGCATTTTTCTTTTCATTTAGATGTAACTCTTTCCTCCCTCTTTAGCGACAGATTAACTTAGGTGACGATTGCTTTTCCCAAATTTCCATTAGGTACACGCGGTTTAATTTTTACTGTCATTAAGGTCGATAAGTGAGGGGGAGGTTACACTCTATCCCCTGCCCGAGTTGGCCAAAAGTCTGTGCATTGTGTAGCGCCTCTGTGCACTGCAAGAACTACTTCACTTCCCCTATTAAACGTAACTTTGCTATCTGTAACAATTGTTCATCAGACCAATCCCCTGTGTTAGTTGACACGTATTCAGATGCTCTATCAGAACAGGGAGAAACAAGATTAGCAACCGCCAGATCTATTGTTGAGCCTGTGACACCTCTACTTCTTGAACATCCCTGTCAGCTTATTGTCTGCGACCACTTTATGTGCCCTTAACTGAGCCACCTGATTCACCAACGACAGATAGCCTCCTCACTAGTGTCTTTGATTTTGCCTCTCTGTCCCCCCTACTGACCTTTGTGACTGAAAATTAGCCAATAATCTACTAATAACCCAGGTGGAACAAGTAGTCATGGAGTGCTGTACCAGCCTACTTCTTCTGCCTAATCATGAGCCACCTGAACTCTCTACACTGGCTGGCCATATGGCCAAAATAGACTTGACACAAGGGGCAGACTGCACAAGCAATTTGTGCTGTGTACAAAGGACAGATGCTAACCACTCAGCCTCAGAATTTCCCTTAAACCCTGATAAGTCCACAGGTTTCTCTGGTTTCAAAAAATTAACTTTCAAATAATCACCCTCCCCCCCAAATTTTTCGATCCTATGACTATCACCACACAAGAACAAAGAGCAGTTTCACTCATCGCACTCTGAAGAGCGCATGGACGGTGGTGGGGCTGAAATATCCAATGGAAACACTATTGATAGTTAAGAGGCGCCCATGGCTGACGTACGGGCAGCGGCTCCTACTCTGGCTGTTGAGCTGGCCTCCTCTGATACTGACGACAAGCCCAAGGAAGGGCTACAACCTTTAGAGGCCACGGCCATTGAGGTCAGAAAGTCGCGACTTTCCTCGGCGTTGTGGAGTCCACATGGCCCATCACTCCACTCGCGTCACCACGATGGCACGTGAAGACGCTTGTGCTTGGGGTGTGACTCGCTGCCCTCTGGAAGGATGCGACTCGCTGCCCTCTGGCAGGAGTCAGACGACGACTGGCATTGTGGCGCGACGCCCTACTATAAACTCAGCATAACAGGTGGCTGGTTCGGACGGTAGGTTGGCGGGGCTGCAGCACCAAGTCTCATGAATGCCTCAGTGCTGCCAGCAGGCACATCCGGCCTCTGGTGGTGGTCGCTCTTCTCGCTGGCACTTGGTGGTGTTGCTGGGTTCCGCCTACAAGAAGTCAATGCCGCCTCAAAATCCAGACTTATTTACACTATGTGATCAAAAGTATCCGGACACCTAGCTGGAAGTGACTTACAAGTTTGCAGCGCTCTCAATCGCTAATGCTGCAATTCAATATGGTCTTGGCCCACCCTTAGCCTTGATGACAGCTTCCATTCTCGCAGGCATACGTTCAATCGGGCACTGGAAGGTTTCTTGAAGAATGGTAGCCAATTCTTCATGGAGTGCTGCACTGAGGAGAGGTATCGATGTCAGTCGAAGAGGCCTGGCACGAACTCGGCGTTCCGAAACATCCCAAAGGTGTTCTATGGGATTCAGGTCAGAACTCTGTGCAGGCCACTCCATTACTGGGATATTATTGTCGTGTAACCACTCCGTCATAGGCCGTGCATTATGAAAAGGAGATCAATCGTGTGGAAAGATGCAGTCGCCATCCCCGAATTGCTCTTCAACAGTGGGAAGCAAGAAAGTGCTTAAAACATCAATTTAGGCCTCTGCTGCGATAGTGCCACGCAAAACAACAAAGGGGTACAAGCCCAATCCATGAAAAACAGTACCAACCATAACACCACCGCCTCCGAATTTTACTCTCGGCACTACACACACTGGCAGATGATATTCACCAGGCATTCGCCATATCCACAGCTTGCCATCGGATCGCCTCATTGTGTACCGTGATTCGTCACTCCACCCAACGTTTTTCCACTCTTCAGTCGTCCAATGTTTACACTCCTTACACCAAGCTAGGCGTCGTTTGGCGTGGTTTGTGGCTTATGAGCAGCTGCTCGACCATAAAATCCAAGTTTTCTCACCTCCCGCCTAACTGTCATAGTACTTGCAGTGGATCTTGATACGCTTTGGAATTCCTGTGTGATGGTCTGGATAGACGTCTGCCAATTACACATTACGACCTCCTTAAACTGCTGGCGGTCTCTGTCAGTCAACAGACGAGGTCGGCCTGTGCGCTTTTGTGCTGTATATATCCCTTCACGTTTCCACTTCACTATCACATCGGAAACAGTGGACCTAGGGATGTTTCGGAGTGCGGAAATCTCGCGTACAGCCGTATGACACAAGTGACACCCAACCACCTGACTACGTTCGAAGTCCATGAGTTCCGCGGAGCGCCCCATTCTGCTCTCTCACTATGTCTAATGACTACTTAGGTCGCTGGAGTACATGGCAGTAGGTGGCAGCACAAAGCACCTAAGATTAAAAACGTAGGTTTTTGGGGGTGTCCGGATACTTTCGATCATATAGTGTATATGCTTCTGGCGCGCATTTGTTTCACTAAAACTCAGCACCTTGCCACGTCGCTCACAACAAAAGACCTACCCTGGCGTGATGACATCGCCCTGCTGGCTACACGGTTACCACTGTGTGGTACGGTTTACTGCTGTGCTTCGATATCCCGGCTTTGCAGTCCACTTGCGTGACTGTTGCTGTGACCTTCATGTCGCCATACTCGCTGCTAACGCCTTGCTCCCATTAACGCAACATTCCGTAGTGGTTTCCACAGTACTTCTCATCACTTTCGCTAAAAATAGGTACCGACACTACAATAAACTGAAAATAGTCTTTATAACGAGGGAGAATTATTCGATAGAGGAAAACCTACTAGTTGTTACAGGAACATTGCCACAGTAAGCTGCAAAAACGGAATGATCCCCACCTAAGAAAAATTAAGATTCCAAAGTGCCAGGCAACGGAGAAAGTAACATATTATTAGAGATATAGTATGTGTTAGTTGGGAATAATTAAGGGGAAAATGCACCAAATGCTGACATTATTAGTAACAAGCAATGTGGAACTATTTCTAGTGTTAACACAACTCTCTATCAGACAGTAGACAGGAATGCATTCTCTTCTTTACCTGATATCATGAAAGAGACATAGACACGGCTGTGAGCGTTATCTGGCACTTTCTATCACTGACTCATAAAAATGCACAAGACTCCATTTAAGTTAAGCTGCTTGAATCAAGTACGCGGTGGTTTTAATTTAAGTGCAGTTACTCACAGAGGTCCAGTGTGGGTTGTAATCATCGTATGGCAGCGAAACTTGGTAGATATGCTATTGCGTTAGTGCAGAATCAATTTACGCTGAAAAAAAAATAGTTTCAATTTTGGCCACCAGGCGCAAATCTCGCGCTGTGCAGTATCTCGTCGACGTCTACGGTGCTCATATTGAACAAATTGTGTAGATGTTGGTCAATAATAAAATCGCCATTATGTCTTTCTTACTTGCTTGATCTTTTCTGCTCACATCTCATTCCTAAGCCAATACACATGGAAACATTTCTACCCATCTTTGTTACATTCATATACATTTGTTACATATTTGCACCTGGCGGCTGAAATTTGAACTAATTTTTTCCATTATAAATTGGTTCAACATTAGCACATTACAATATCTATCAAGTTTCGCACACATTGGACTTCGGTGAGTGGCTGCACTTTAGTTATAAACACCCAGTACTATACGCTTTTTTATTCTATCATTGGCGAAAAATCTTTATCAGCATATGCTCCAAACCATCACAACTATTAAATCAACTGCCACTTGTTGCGCTCACGCTGACGCAGCTAATGGTCTGACAGGTAGCTTTTGTTTCATTTGTACACAGGTTAACACAAATCGTCTGCCTGTACAATAAGCTTTCCCGACGGATTACTTCAAGTGATCCAATCTCATTTGCATTCACACAAACAAACTAGAAGACCAGTACATCTGTATCTACTCCTGTGTCTATGCTTTGCGAATGACTGTGAAGCATACGGCAGAGGCTATATTTTATTGTAACCATATCTCACGGTTTCTACGCGTTCCATTGATTGCGGGAGGAAGGCCTACTTGTACTCTCCTGTGCGATCTGCTGTTTGCCTAATTTTATCTGCCCTATGTTTATGGAATATATATGCAGGTAGCTGAAGAATATTCGAAATTTCTGCCCAGAAAGACGGAGGAATTATCGTGGAGTAGCAGCAGTAACAGATGAGAGTGAGCGAGAGAACACGACACTTCGCCTGCGCGTTCAACAGGCCAGTTTCACCGCAGAAGAGGTTGAAAGCAACAAGGGAGCTTGAGCTGGAATAAAACGTTGAATATATATTGGCCACGTCATCTTGGTAGATGATTGTTGCAGTGTCTGTGTGTTTATGGGTTGCATTTTTTCATATGACTTGTCAAGCCAATGGTAGCACGGCACCTCTTGCCGCAATTGTCACAAGTGTATCTGGCTGCTGAGGCAGGAGCAGTGGTAGCATTGTGAAGCTTTTTCTGCCTTAATCTGTCTAACAAGCCTTCATCATGCTTCGACATTCCAGATGATATATCATCACGCCACTCTGGTCTCATGCTAGCCCGTACCTCCCATCTGTTTGTATCGATCCCAAAGCTCTCCATATCTCGTTTACAGGAGTCCTTGAACCTCAATACGGGACGTCCTACAGGTCTTTTGGCTATAGAGATCTCTCCAAGCATCACCTCACGTGGTAATCTGTCAGGATCCATACGGTGGACGTGTCCCAGCCAGCGGAGTCGTCTCTGCTTCAAGATAGCTGAAATGTTGTTGCAGTTAGTTTTAGATAGCACTGCTTCGTTGGTCACTCGGTCCTTCCACGTTACTCCGAGGATGGATCTCAGGTACCGCACGTGGAAAACATTAAGGCGACGTTCTTGTTTGGCATAGGTAGTCCATGTTTCCGATGCATACAAAAGGATGCTGAGGACGCAAGTTTGATATACAAGAATTTTGGTGGTCAAAGAGAGTTTGTTGTTTTTCCAAACACATGTAGAGAGTTTGCCAAAAGTTGTCACAGCTATTCCAATGCGTTCATCAATTTCCTTGTCAACAGACATGTTTGATTCTATAGTAGATCCAAGATAGCAGAAGTTATCTACGACTTGCTGAGTAGTGCCATCTAGTGTGATACTCGGCTTTGTGTTAGTGCCCTGAACCATAATTACGGTCTTACTGCTGTTTACACTCATCGAGAATAGGCGACATGCGTGACTAAAACTTGATACTAACTCTTGCAGCTCTTCTGCAGAGTTCGCAACAATTGCAGCATCATCAGCATACAGGAGTTCACGAGCGACTATCTCGTAGCGCTTTGTCTTACTCTTCAGAAGACTGACATTTAAAAGCCTTCCATCTTTCCTAGTATGCAGATGTACTTCAACATTGCAATTCTCGAAAGCCACTTGGAGCAGACCCGAGAGAAAAATTCCAAAAAAGCCTTGTCTTACGCCACAGTTCATACTGGATGGTTTAGATGTACTGCCATCGAAGATTACAGAGCCACGCATGTTGTCATGAAAAGATATTATTAAAGACAGCAAAGTTGGGGGACATCCAATTTTTTTCCAATATGCTGTAGAGTCCCTCCCTACTGACGGCGTCAAAGGCTTTGTTGAGGTCAACAAAAGATACATATAATGGCACTCTGTGTTCGCGGCACTTCTCTTGTAGTTGGCGCATTGTGAATATCATGTCTCTTGTGGATCTGCCAGTTCGAAATCCACACTGTGATTCAGGGTAGATCCGAGCAGCCAAAGTTTCCAGTCTCTTCGGGATTATCCTTGCATACGCCTTTCCAGCAATGCTCAAGAGAGATATTCCTCTATAGTGGTTAGAATTACCTCTGTCGCCTTTCCTTTATAGATTGTTACTATATTTGCAACGCGCTTGTCTTGAGGTACTGTGCCTTCTTCCCAGCACTGCAGTAGGATTTGATACAATATCGGCAAAACGCAGTCAAGTTTGATGATTTCTGCTGGTAAGTTATCACGGCCTGTACTCTTGCCTAGCTTTAGAATTTTAAGTGCGAGTTTTAATTCGTCAACAGTGGGAGGATCATCAAGCTCAGACATAACTGGGTAAGTTGATAAAGTACCCAAAGCTTCTGAAGAAATGTTGACCTCTTCTGAGTATAGTTTAGCATAGTGCTGCACCCATCTATCTAGCTGCTGGTTTTTATTGTTGGTTGGATCTCCATTTAGATCTTTTATTGTAGCGAACTTCCTGCTTGTTGGTCCAATGGCCTTTTTGATGCCTTGATACACGCCACTATAATCTCCTTTGTCTCGGCAGATCTGAATAGTTTTACAAAGGTTGGTCCGATATCTATTTGCGCAATGGCGAGAAACTCGTTGTAGATCTGCTTTGCAGGCCTTGTATTCAGCTATTGCTCTTTGGTCTTTAGGATTATTCATAACCTGTATATGAGCATTACGTTTCTTGTCTATAGATGGACGCAGCTCACTTTCACATTTGGTAAACCAGTCAGTTTGAGTCCTACCCTGCATCCCAAAAGTTCCGATACACGTCTGCATAATATTTTCTTCAGCTAGATGCCACATATTTTCGGCGCTCTGTGCAGTTATAAATTGCTCAGGGTTCAGTTTCATCTCAATTTCTTCACTGAACTTTTTGTATAGCGCATCGTCTTGAATGGCTAAAACGTTGAATAGGCTGGTGTGTAAGACACACATGTGCGTGATGATGCCACTACCCTAAAAACAAATGTGCATTAAATGTGTTCTATCCCAGAAACCATTCGGAATAGGGCATATGCGATATGCCCATATGAAGTTTCTTTGCTTCAAATAAGCTTGCCTGTTATATCTCTGAAAACTGACATTTGTTCCTGGGACTTCATGCATTGCTGTAACATTTGCATTTAAATTGATATATTTATGTGTCCACCATGGACGCCCGTGAGTGAGAGGGAGGGGACACCAGGGTACTTTTGCCCTTTCCCACAAACTGGGTTACAAACACCTTATTCATTAGAGAGTTCCAATCCTTTTCTAGAAATAATTCTCTATGATACTACAAAATAACATACACTCCTGGAAATGGAAAAAAGAACACATTGACACCGGTGTGTCAGACCCACCATACTTGCTCCGGACACTGCGAGAGGGCTGTACAAGCAATGATCACACGCACGGCACAGCGGACACACCAGGAACCGCGGTGTTGGCCGTCGAATGGCGCTAGCTGCGCAGCATTTGTGCACCGCCGCCGTCAGTGTCAGCCAGTTTGCCGTGGCATACGGAGCTCCATCGCAGTCTTCAACACTGGTAGCATGCCGCGACAGCGTGGACGTGAACCGTATGTGCAGTTGACGGACTTTGAGCGAGGGCGTATAGTGGGCATGCGGGAGGCCGGGTGGACGTACCGCCGAATTGCTCAACACGTGGGGCGTGAGGTCTCCACAGTACATCGATGTTGTCGCCAGTGGTCGGCGGAAGGTGCACGTGCCCGTCGACCTGGGACCGGACCGCAGCGGTGCACGGATGCACGCCAAGACCGTAGGATCCTACGCAGTGCCGTAGGGGACCGCACCGCCACTTCCCAGCAAATTAGGGACACTGTTGCTCCTGGGGTATCGGCGAGGACCATTCGCAACCGTCTCCATGAAGCTGGGCTACGGTCCCGTACACCGTTAGGCCGTCTTCCGCTCACGCCCCAACATCGTGCAGCCCGCCTCCAGTGCGGTCGCGACAGGCGTGAATGGAGGGACGAATAGAGACGTGTCGTCTTCAGCGATGAGAGTCGCTTCTGCCTTGGTGCCAATGATGGTCGTATGCGTGTTTGGCGCCGTGCAGGTGAGCGCCACTATCAGGACTGCATACGACCGAGACACACAGGGCCAACACCCGGCATCATGGTGTTGGGAGCGATCTCCTACACTGGCCGTACACCTCTGGTGATCGTCGAGGGGACACTGAATAGTGCACGGTACATCGAAACCGTCATCGAACCCATCGTTCTACCATTCCTAGACCGGCAAGGGAACTTGATGTTCCAACAGGACAATGCACGTCCGCATGTATCCCGTGCCACCCAACGTGCTCTAGAAGGTGTAAGTTAACTACCCTGGCCAGCAAGATCTCCGGATCTGTCCCCCATTGAGCATGTTTGGGACTGGATGAAGCGTCGTCTCACGCGGTCTGCACGTCCAGCACGAATGCTGGTCCAACTGAGGCGCCAGGTGGAAATGGCATGGCAAGCCGTTCCACAGGACTACATCCAGCATCTCTACGATCGTCTCCATGGGAGAATAGCAGCCTGCATTGCTGCGAAAGGTGGATATACACTGTACTAGTGCCGACATTGTGCATGCTCTGTTGCCTGTGTATATGTGCCTGTGGTTCTGTCAGTGTGATCATGTGATGTATCTGACCCCAGGAATGTGTGAATAAAGTTTCCCCTTCCTGGGTCAATGAATTCACGGTGTTCTTATTTCAATTTCCAGGAGTGTATTTAGCAGTTATTTATGAAAGCGTTGCATCGGTTCTTTCGCAAATGTGTGAAAGAACAGACATTTCAAATTGGTATTTGATTAATTCTCCTTGATGGGCAATGAATCCACGACCTTCAGTGCGAATGCACTATTACGTACGGCCTCCTGTGGGAATCTCAGAGTAGCGAGCATGTAGGGCGTGGATGGGAGCTGCTGACAGGTGGCTCTGGGTGGGAGTGGGCGTCGGTCGAGAGGTGCGGTGAGCTAGTCTGTGCAGTGCCACTAAACACTGTGTATGGTTGGAGTAGTGGTAACGCTACTGCCTAGGCAACAGGAGCTCACGGGGTCGAATCCCACTCCGGCACGCATTTTCGCTCATTGCCGCTGGTTCCGCGTAAAGTCCCGATGCAGCTGACGTCATTTCCTTTCTCCCCCCTCCACCTTTAATTTACTTGAGATTCATCAACGCCGAATGCAGCTGGAAACACTGTGGCATTAGCATTCACTACATAACGTGTGTTTGTTTGAATGTCAGCATGTCCACGGTAAACTATAGCTTTGCCTTGGAATGTTTTGTACGAGAGAGGAACAGTTGGTGGGTGCAACATGATAAAATCTATTTTTAATCGCTTACTCTTCCACATTTAGATCGCGAAAGTTCAGTCGATATGTGTGTCCCCAATGAAGTATATATTTGCCCTGTTGTATTCGTCGAATTTCCGACTAGATGAAATGTTCTTAAATCTTGATTCGACTTAAGTGTCTATTAAATCAGTACTCTGACAACTTGGAGTTCCAATCGGACTTTATTACACGTTGACTATACGTGGGACACCAGATTAGCATGCTACTTTACGTTTGACATGTAATTCAGGTGATAACATTCGATCAATTAAACAAAATGCTGTTACAAAAAGATTCTACATATGTCGAAATTATGGCTGTGTATCATATTAAAGTCGTTGATATTCCTTAGAGCCGCGCACGGCACAGCGGTCTCTTCGCTGCACTTGAGATAACTTCGAGCGCAACACTACAGTTGTCACCTCCGCACGAAGGCCATTAGGAATGTCTCAAGTAAGTAAACAGAACAGTCACGACAGAACGCGCTCTGTAGCAAACCTACATACATAATGAAGATAGTCCTAACTCTCGAAATGACTTTTCCATTCAACTTTATCAAAACGCACAACTATGACACTTTTTGCCGGCCGCGGTGGGCGAGCGGTTCTAGGCGGTTCAGTCCGGAACCGAACGACTGCTGCGGTCGCAGGTTCGAATCCTGCCTCGGGCATGGATGTGTGTGACGTCCTTAGGTTACTAAGGTTTAAGTAGTTCTAAGTTCTAGGGGACTGATGACCTCAGATGTTAAGTCCCATAGTGCTCAGAGCCATTTGAACCATTTTTTTGACACTTTTTCATTTATATATCAAGCTAGTACGGGATTTTCCATTAACGAAATTGTTTCCTTGTTTGAAATTATTTACAATAAAATAGCGCGAAATCTTGTACCCTCTCAACATCATACATGCACTTTCTTTGAACTGACCATTTTGACACAAAACTGTGTAAGAGTAAAGCTGTAGGGCATCAAAGTGAGTTTTCAATACGTAAAAAAAGTGACGAAAAACCTAGCTGGGCAGTATATATCGCCATTTATCAGTTCACCAGAAATCGAATGCATCAAGGTAATAGTTTTGGAAAAAATAAAATTAAGTGAATAGCATAAAATAAAGGACAAAAAGCTTTTCTACATCGATACTGCTCGTGTTCATTATTAATTTTATATATATGGGCATCCGCATGTTGAACAGAAATTGTATAAAAGAACTGTGTTAAAAGTTTCTACTGTTCTTTGCATAGTGAGTACTTCAAACTGTCTGATATCGTTACAGGGTTAATTAAAAAATGACAGCATATCTACAAAATCTCTTGATCCATATTTTTATACATCATTTTCTCAAGACGTAGCTGTGCAGCAGAAACGAAGGATCTCGGTCTGCCGACCGCTGTGGCCGAGCGGTTCTAGGTGCTTCAGTCCAGAACCGCGCGACCGCTACGGTCGCAGGTTCGAATCCTGCCTCGGGCATGGATGTGTGTGATGTCCTTAGGTTAGTTACGTTTAAGTAGTTCTAAGTCTAGGGAACTGACGACCTCAGATGTTAAGTCTCATAGTGCTTAGAGCCATTTGAACCATTTAATCTCGGTCTTAAGACAAACGTCACGACGACGTAAGATTCCTAGCGACAAGCACCGATCAGAAATGGGGACTATTCTGCCAAGTAAAACTCTTGCAAACTGTAGTTAAAATCAGTAGGCCTATGTGTCGGCAAACGCCGGCAAACTTTGTGCAGTAGCCGGCTATTGCCGACCTTAGTGATCTGACATTGTTACAACATGCTTGATTTAATTTAATATTGATTACTATTAATAAGTACCACATTTGAACATTAAAGTTCCTTTTCTGCGCTTTCACGAAATCTTATAAATTTCATCTGTCGTTTCTAAGATAGCACTGGGAGGGGACGCGCAGCGCCTAATGCACTATACTCGCATTTAGGAGAATCGGGTTCAACTCCAGAGCCAGCCTACACATCTGGGTTGTCCGTGGTTCTGCAGTTCACTCTTGGTCAATACTGGGATTCCCCTCACAAAGGCCACGCCGCTTCTTTCCCATCCAATAACGAAGAATCCGAGCAAAACTCCGTCCCTAGTGACCTTAGCTGTCGGTAAGACATAAACACTATACTTTCTTCCTTACCTCAACCACAGCAGATAATCGATGGGAAATTGTGTGTGTTGTCAGTATTGAGCGAGATAGAAATTCCATTCGATGTACTTCTCCTTTCTTTTTAATAGTCATAGCGATGCTTCTCCCGCTTACTGTTTGACACTATACCACTAGTTGGAAAGATTTGGGCTGCTGGCATGTATGATTAAATGTTCACTGCCATCACTACATTTTGTGTTTTATTACAAGTCCTACTCTATACGTTAACATACCGCCCCTCCCCCCCCCCCCCCCTCTCGAAACACGAAACCAAGTCCTGGCTACGCCTGTGCTACAAGCAGTTGCTATCACAGTACATTTTGCATGTTCCAGGTAACAAAGTGTCCATTATCTCTCGCCATATCAACCACTAGATGCGAAAGCACTTTTCGAACTGATCAATCAGATTCCCTCACAGCTTGTCCTTTTAGGAGACCTCAATGTACGTAGTGGTTCATGCGGCTGTAACTCCACCGGCCCCAAGGATCGATGGTTGGAAATATAGGCCCCTTCTTTACCCGGTGTCCAAAGAGAAGTGGACAAAAAGAATATTCAGGGACATGACAATAACGACCATTGGAAGAAAAAAGTCTAGTAAACATGGGTTCTAAAATGCTATGAGCACTTGTTCAGTAGAAGAGATGTGTTTCACTGTAGCAAAGACACTTTGCACTGCAAAGGTATCTTTCTCCGCCATAGATCTCATGCACTATGTGATCAAAAGTACCTAGACATCTGACTGAAAATGACTTACTTGACCCGCCCTTAGCCTTGATGACAGCTTCCACTCTCGCAGGCATACGTTCGATCAGGTGCTGGAAGGTTTCGTGGGGAATGACAGCCCATTCTTCACGGAGTGCTGCACTGAGGAGAGTTATCGATGTCGGTCGAAGAGGCCTGGCACGATGTCGGCGTTCCAAAACATCCCAAAGATGTTCTATAGGATTCAGGTCAGAACTCTGTGCAGGCCAGTCCATTACAGGGATCTTGTTGTCGTGTAAACACTCCGCCACAGGCCGTGCATTATGAACAGGTGCTCGATCGTGCTGAAAGATGCAATCGCCATCCTCGAATTGCTCTTCAACAGTGGGAAGCAAGAAAGTGCTTAAAACATCAATGTAGGCCTGTGTTGTGATAGTGCCACTCAAAACAACAAGGGGTACAAGCCGAATCCATATAAAACACGACCAACCATAAAACCACCGCCTCCGAATTTTACCGTTGGCACTACACACCCTGGCAGATGACGTTCACTGGGCATTCACCATACCCACACCTTGCCATAGGATCGCCACATTGTGTACCGTGATTCGTCATAGTACTTGCAGTGGATCCTGATGCAGTTTGGAATTCCGGTGTGATGGTCTCTTCAACTGTCGGTGGTCTCTGGCAGTCAATAGATGAGGTCAGCCTCTACACTTTTTTGTTGTACGTGTTCCTTCACGTTTCCTCTTCACTATCACATCGGAAACAGTGTACCTAGTGTCGCGTCCCAAGCGTGGGTTTTGCGAGGGATTGAGCGACACGGTTCGTAAACGGGAATTAGCCGGTTGACCTAATTGAGAGGGAGACTTTTGATCTGGCTAAGATGTTAAATTCCCTGGTGTGAAGGTACAAGGCTAGGATGTTGGTAGAAGCAAACTCGTATGGACGTTATAAAAGTTCTAATTTATTCATAAAGAATACAGATCACCCTAACTGCGTAGTGATTGTACCTACAGAATAGCCAAGCCCATTACAGAGACGGTGACTGACTTCCACCGTTCTGGCTGCCTGATAGAACTTTCCAGCACTTTGCTGCCCACACTAGCACCCTACGTCAGAGTCCCGCGGTCGCTGACTAAACGCTCATCGGCGACTATCTCCAACTGTCTGCCTGCAGCCCGCCCTCAGCCCAAGTCGGCTGCTACTCACGCTGACTACCGTCGCTGCCTAAACCCGAGAGAGAGAGATCCCCGGAGCGGCGTGCCTCCGAGTTTTGTTAGCTCTTCCCCTTCGACCCCGCCAGCGCTTGGCATGACGTAGCGTCGAGTGCAACTTTTCCTTATTAGGGATTGTTTTAGTATTAACTTCAGTACTTTTCTTCAGAAGCTGGGTGGAGGGGTAGAGGGGCCTCTCCCTATATGGTCACGCACTGCGTCCTGAGCCCTTCATTGGCTCCTCATGACGTAGTGCGGTCCCCACCTAGGGCCCTCTTTCTTTCTCTCTCCGCTCCCAGACTTCTCCCTCTAGCCAAGAGTGTTGATACTGTAAGTTATTGCTTATTAAGGGACCTGCCCAGAGCGCCCTTTTTATCTTAATAGCTGAGTCTGCTTCCTTGCTTATCACGCGCAGCTGCCTGGCCGCTTGGACCGCCGCCTCGGCTATCTGGCTGCGTCGTTATCTTTTGTGACCCCTCTGACACGCCTGGCGTCCCCTGTTAACTCTATCTCCCCGTATGATTTCTGGTGTATCGTCTGAGAACAACTGCATTTAGACTTGGCTTTTCTGCGGTTACAACACCTCCCCCGCCAGGGAAATTGGCGTTACTCCTCAGAGTAGCGTCAATTGTGACTCTTTTTTTTTCCATTACATGCTTTACAGATTTGTTTATTACATTAGCATCTGATATGTTATATTTTTCATTTTCATTTAGTAAAGTCAAATTCATTAAACACACAATAATACAATTACATTATACATGCCTAACATTCAGTTATGTCAAAAGCATTTGCATTAAAATCAAAAGACACTTTCATTGATACATACATTCACATTTCAATTAGAATTACATTTCAAATACAGTTACATTTCAATTACACATTTCAAATACAGTTACATTTCAATTACAGTTACATTTCAATTACACATTTCAAATACAGTTATTTAACGTCTGTTTCTGAAAGCGACCGTATCACCTTGGTCTTTTCCACATCTTTCATAAATTACTATCTCTTCAGTTTCTTTATTACTGTGTCTTCTAGCTGAACTAGTCTCTGGGTATTGGTTCACTATGGTATTTCTTATACATACTTTTCCACAACAATCACTGTCTTCAAAATATTTCCATATACTTTTAAAACAGTCTTTACAACATTTACAGTTTTTACAACAGCGTGTTATTATGATTAGAATAACTATTGATATGGCTACATACGTAGTTATGGAGTAATGTGTGAAGTACCTGGAGTACTTCATTTCCTCCTCTTGTCTCTCTACCATCTTCTGGACATCATCCAGTCTTTTTCCTGCGACTTTCAAGTCGTCTAACTGTGTTATTACCTGGTCCAATGGCAAATCTAATGCTAACGTTGAGACATTCCTTTTTTCCTTGTTTACCACGCAACAATCGAATTCTAGATTGATCTGCGGAACTATGTCTTTCTTCGTCACATTACTCTGAATCACTCTATCTGTTTGTATGAACACTCTAGTGCCATACCCCTCACATTTACTGTAAAAACTAATTTTTCCTACCCCTTTTATTACTAGGTCCTTTGGTGGTTCCCTTCCACACAATACTGTTAAGCCTTCTTCCTTCGGTGCTACATATAGCCATTCGTTACTGTTTAGATGAGTCCAAAGGCTCTGATTCAGTGCGACTATTTTTCGCACACAATCTTCCGGAATTTCTCTTACCGGTTGCAACAATTTGGCTTCGCACTCTTCGTGGTCGAATGTTGACAGCAAGGCGAATGCTTGTTTGCACAGTCTCCTATTTTTACTTAGCTCCTTGCATTTTAGTTCCTCCGCAGAAAGTTTCGCGTACTGCCTTTTGGATTCATCTATTAGTAAGAATTCTTTCTCTGGCTGTATGTACACATATTTACCTTTCATGTTTGGAATTTCTTTTGGTAGTGGGAGTACTCTATACAAATTGAAATTGTTATTATTTATTAATGGAATATTAATTACATATCCTAGTATGCTACCCGAGATGAAAACATCTAAATCAATTATTCTTAACAATAGATAACCTGAGGACTCCGTAAGAGGAACAGGAAACTTTACATCTTTTAGTTCTTCCCGTATTAAACTTAGGTATTTTACAATTTGGATTGGATTAATTATATGAGGCTGTAGTATTCCCTTCTGAGCATTTACAATGGCATTTATCATTTGTTCGTATTCCTCTTCGATCTGACCAAACACTGCCGATAGTTGTAATACTTGCTCTGTTACTGTGGCGAAGGACGCTACACGTTTAAACCCTATATCGGTTTCCTTCACGTATTCCTTCATGAATCGTTCTAGTCTTTGCATACCTGTCTTCAGAACGTGCTCATTTGACTCTAGTGTATATACCGTCCTGTTTACTCCCGCCAATGTGGCTCTTACCACTGCCACCTGTTCCTTTGTTAGCCTCAACAACCCTTCTGAGTTTTTCTCCATAGCGTCTATTCTTTCCTTATAGTATGCTGCATCTGCTTCGTCCAACGTCCCGAACAGTATTTTACTTACCTGCCCGACGAAGTTGAATACTCCTCTCTTCCTTCTGGTCTCGTGTTTCGTTAGCTGCTGTACTAAAAGTTGCAATCCTGTGATTTTTTCCACATGATGGGTTACTTGTTGGTCTAGTACCCTGCATTCTATTAATCCTACATTTAATTGTGTTAGTGTTTCTCGGCACCTTTGTACCGCTGCCCTACCATACCTCTCTGCATTCTGAAACCTTTCTGTTATTATATCTAGATTTACGTATGTGACTATTCTCCATGTGGTACTGTATATTTCTACCTGTCCTCTATTATCGTAATATAGTCCTGATGAACTCGGAAATGGCGTCACTTGGTACTCATTTGTTGCATGCTCTGATGCAGTGATGTAGTATGCTGTTATCACTATGACGAATTTCACGACCTGCCACTTGAGTACCATACCTGAAATTTAAAAGAATTGTTTCAGCCTGTTGGCATGTACTTTTGTTTACTTATTTCTTTTAACTTTTATTACTACGTTAGGACCTTCCACTTTTACTACTTCAAATGAACCTCTCCATTGTGAATCTAATTTCCGAGATCTACCCCGTCTCACCGACTCATCGTGCAGTAATACTTTATCTCCTACCTTGAAGTTTTTTGGATTTTGTTTCATGTCATACTGTTCCTTACTGATTTTCTTACTTCTTATAATCGAGTCTCTGGCCACTCTGTGGGCTTCCTGCATTCTCGCTCTTAGTTTATTTACATACATTTCATAATTGTAACTTACCTGCTGTGTTTCTTGCTGCAGTACTCCTGGTATGTTAACCTTTCTTCCGTATAGTAATTCAAATGGTGTGTATCCTGTGCTGCTGTGTGGTGTAGTGTTGAACACAAAAATTGCATACGGTACCCATTTGTCCCAAGAACTTTGATCTCCTGTTACAAAGTGTCTGAGATACTCTACAATAGTTCTATGACTTCTTTCTAGTGCACCATTTGATTCAGGGTGGTACGCTGTAGTATTTATACGCTTTACCTTCAACAATTTACATACACTTTTAAATACATCACTCAGAAAGTTAGACCCTTGATCTGTTAATAATACTGATGGAATTCCATACCTTAATACTACGTTTTCCACAAATGCCTCAGCTACTGTTTCGGCATCTTGTTTGTCAATTGGGATTGCTAAGGTAAATTTACTCAGATCGTCTTGGAATGTTAACATGTACCTTTTTCCTGTATTAGATACATCTAGTGGACCCACTATATCCATCGCACACTTTCCAAATACTGTTTCTGCTGTGTCTGTAATTTCTAAGGGCATCCTAGTTTTCATTTGCGTGTTTTTATTCTTTTGACACGATGGGCATTTCCTAATGTAATTTTCAATGTCACGCTTCATTCCGCGCCACTGCTTGTATGCTTTAATTCTTTCGAGTGTCCTGTGCATTCCTTGGTGACCTCCCAAGGGATTGTCATGCATTTCCTTTAGTATATTTTCTTTTTCTTCGGGACTAATTTCCTCACCACTATCCGTTTCCTGTTCTATTTCACTCGACACTTGTGCTTGCCGCACGTTTACGGAACTTTCTTCCCCATTTGCTTTTGCTGCCGAGATCTCTGTCTCCACCTGCTGCTTCGCATCTATCTCTTCCTTCCCTTCATGCCTTATTCTACTCAGCGCATCCGCATTACTATTTAACTTTCCTGGCTTGTATATTACTTCATAATCATACTCCTCGAGTTTCAGTCTCCACTTCAGGAGTCTCGAACTCGGATCTTTGACACTAAATATCCACGTTAGTGGCTTATGGTCTGGTTAGTGGCTTATGGTCTGTCACTACAGTGAACTTTCTGCCATATACATATGGTCTGAACTGTTTTACTGCGTAAACTATAGCCAACAACTCTTTTTCCGTTGTGCTATAATTTAGTTCGGCTTTGTTCAATGCTCTGGATGCATATGCGATGGGCAAGTCTTCGCCAATCTTCTTACCTTGCGATAACACTGCACCCAAGGCTGCGTTACTCGCATCCTTTGTAATGATGAACGGTTTCGTAAAGTCAGGGTACTGAAGTAACGGAGGGTTTATTAATTTCTCTTTTAGTTCTTCGAACGCATTGTTCTGACGTTCGCTCCATCGGTACTCCACTCCCTTTTTTAAGAGCTCATGGAGAGGTTTCGCAATCTTGCTGAAGTTAGCAATGAAACGGCGGTAGTAACCTATCAATCCGAGAAACCCTTTTAGTTCCTTAGTTGCCTTTGGCTGTGGGAAGAACTTCACCTTCTCCACCTTCGCCATATCTGGTGATATTCCTTTGTCAGTGATGCAATGACCTAGGAAGATTACTTCCTTCCTCAGGAATTCACACTTGTCTGGTTGCAGCTTCAAATTGTGCTCTCGCAACCTGTCAAATATTTCCCGGAGCTTTTCGTTATGCTCCTGCAGGTTTTTCCCATAGCATACTATGTCGTCTAGATATACAAAGCATTTCACTCCTTGTAAACCTGCCAAGACTGTATTCATCAGTCTCTGAAAACATCCTGGGGCTCCCTTCAGTCCCATCGGCATTCGTTTGTATTCGTAATGCTAATAGTTTGAGCTAAATGCCGTTTTCTCTCTGTCCTTCTCGTCCGTCAATATTTGATGGTACCCGCTTGCGAGGTCAAGCGTCGAGAAGTACTTAGCTTGCCCTAACTGATCCAGTATCTCGGAGATATTCGGTAGTGGAAATGCATCGCCTACAGTGATATCATTTAATCGTCTGTAGTCCACTACGATTCTCCATTTCTGTTTGCCACTAGCGTCTAGCTTCTTTGGAACTAACAGTAACGGTGCGTTCCAAGCGCTCTTACTCTCGACAATAATGTCATCTCTTAGCATCTGCTCTATTTGCTCCCTTAGCACTTCCTTTTGCGCTTCCGGGATCATGTACGGTCTAGCGTTTACTACCTTTCCCGCGTGTTCCGGTGCAATCGGTATTCTGTGCTTCACTGCGGAAGTATAGGACAGGTTGTCCCCTGGTAGATGAAATACATCTCCGTATTCCGCGCAAACCTCTGCTAGAGCGCTTTTCTCTTCAGCGTTCAAATGATCCATTCTTAATTGCCTTCGCAACACACTAGTACGACTTTCTGTCTTTCCTATGACATTAGTACAACATTTTACTTCGCGTATTTTCCCTACTTTTTCTAATTCTTCCGTCATTAACCTGACGTTTCCTAACTGCACTCTGTCTTCTGACAAGTTTAATGCACTTACTATGCATTTCCCATTTCGCACTTTTACTAACGCTTCAGGTACATGTACCCCTTGTGCAATCTCCTGCCTAGGAATAATCATTTCCTTTTCGATTCCCCTTTTTACATTTCCTTCCACCTTTAATAACATTATTTTTTCCTCTCGGGGCCCTATTTCCCCGCCTACTTCTGAATCTTGTTCGTTCTCATGTCCCTTTGGCTCTTCCTCTATTACTAAGGGTATATCTCGCCCTTTTAGTCTCACTATTTTACCTGCATAGTCTAACTTAACTCTATGCTCTGTCAAGAAATTTCTGCCTATCAGTCCGTCGTACGGAATATCTAATCCTCTCCCGTACACGTGAAATTTTTGCCCTACTTGCTCAGAACCGTCCACACTTAAGTGTACCTGTACCGTACCTATTGTGCTGACGGCCTCACTGGTTACACCTTTTAGCCGAAGCCTTTCCGCTTCATTAATTGCAAGTGTACTATTTATCGGAATACTCGTTCTCTTGAGCAGACACAACTGTGCTCCTGTGTCTATTAGCAACTTCAAATATCTTTTTAATTCTATGCAGTATAAAACCAAAACGTCATTTTCTGTTGCACAGTCGATTACCCTAACTGAGGGTTTACCTATCGCAACAAGGCCCGACTGTGCGGCCTTGCCGCCTCTTAGTTTCCCTGCACCATTTTACCGGTTTTGCTCGATACTGGCACCCTGCCTTTTCTCCATGCGTGCCAGGGCCCTGTGTGACAATCTTTCGCGTAATGTCCCGGCCGCTTACACTTGAAACAAGCAACGTCTTTTACCCTCGTACACGGAACTCCACAGTTCCCTGGTAGATTACATTGTGGGCACCTCCACTCTCGTAACCCTCCATCAGCTTCCCTATGATTTCCTCTAAAGTCTCTTGTATCTATCGGCTGAATTTTTCTTAATCTTACCCGGCATTCCGCGTCTGTATGTCCTGGCTTGTCGCACCCGTAACAAAAATTCGTAAACTCTTTGCCCGTCATTATCCGTACTCTTCCCTCTGACCTATTCTTTCTACACTTGCTTGCCATGTGCCCTCTCAATCCACAATTGAAACATTTCAAATCTCTAATATCTCTGGTATTCTTCACCGTTTCCTTTCCCCGGTTGAAAGTCACTCTTGGGGCTAGTCCCCGCTCTTTAATTGACAGTATTGCACTTTCTTCTTGCAATGCTAGTTCCACGGCCGCTGCTAGCGTGATTTCATCGCCTCTACTTCTTACTATCGTCTGTATTCTATCATTGCTTAACCCTTGTATAAAGCATGCTCTTCCTAGTGAATCAACCAGTTCTATTGCGCCCTTTAAGTTCTCCCTAGCCGTAACTCTGCTTACTGCTTCCCTGAAATCCCTTTGCATTTCATCTATTCGGCTTGCCCATGTCGCAATTGGCTCTCCTTGTCCCTGTCTCGATTGAAATATCTTGCACGCGTAGTAGTCAATGGTACGCTTACTCGCATAATTTTCCTCTAGAACATGTTTTACTTCCTGCCATGTCCCCGTGCGTTCCCTTACTTGCAGCCTCGATCTGGCCTCTCCGGTTGTTTTGGCTTTAACAAACTTCAGTAACGTTTCGTGTTCCTCCGGTTTCACAAGTTCAAATGCAGCGTCTACATTTTCAATAAACTCCCTAAGATCTCTCTTATTTCCTTCGAACACTTTTGGAACTATACACAAGGCTTCTTTCACTGATATCTTACCGCTACTGGAGGATGACGGAACTTCGTTAGTTTGGGCCATCTTACCAACTTAACTATGTTAGCACTTTACAATACAAGATACAAAATTCTTAATATAATTTTATATGTACCGCTTCTCTTGTGGTGCGCCGTCTGTTCCGCTGATCCGCGTTGTCCCGCGTTGTGCCGCGCTGCTCCGCGCTGTCTCTGTGCTCTCTATGCCCGCGCTGTTCCGCGCTGCCGCGATGCGTCGGCCGCCGCTCTGCTGGGCTGTGCCGACCCCGTCGCTCGCCTCGGCTGCCGCTGCTACGGCTGCTGCCGCTGCTCGGCCCGGACCCCCGGTCTCGAACGCTGGCTGCTTAGGCACCTCTGTGCCTCGTCGCTCCGCGTCGTGCTGCCGCTATCCTGCGTTGCCCTGCACCCGCGAGGACTACTTCTCTGGACTCTGTCGTAGTGGGGCTACTAATGCTGAAAGTTGCGAGTCGCCACAACTTCCTGCTAATTGCCACAGTCGCTGTAGCAAAATCTACTGGCTCCTATCTCCTTTTTGCCTATATGCCTTTGTGGTACCCCACACCTGGCACCAAAACTTTTATTTATGTCGCGTCCCAAGCGTGGGTTTTGCGAGGGATTGAGCGACACGGTTCGTAAACGGGAATTAGCTGGTTGACCTAATTGAGAGGGAGACTTTTGATCTGGCTAAGATGTTAAATTCCCTGGTGTGAAGGTACAAGGCTAGGATGTTGGTAGAAGTAAACTCGTATGGACGTTATAAAAGTTCTAATTTATTCATAAAGAATACAGATCACCCTAACTGCGTAGTGATTGTACCTACAGAATAGCCAAGCCCATTACAGAGACGGTGACTGACTTCCACCGTTCTGGCTGCCTGATAGAACTTTCCAGCACTTTGCTGCCCACACTAGCACCCTACGTCAGAGTCCCGCGGTCGCTGACTAAACGCTCATCGGCGACTATCTCCAACTGTCTGCCTGCAGCCCGCCCTCAGCCCAAGTCGGCTGCTACTCACGCTGACTACCGTCGCTGCCTAAACCCGAGAGAGAGAGATCCCCGGAGCGGCGTGCCTCCGAGTTTTGTTAGCTCTTCCCCTTCGACCCCGCCAGCGCTTGGCATGACGTAGCGTCGAGTGCAACTTTTCCTTATTAGGGATTGTTTTAGTATTAACTTCAGTACTTTTCTTCAGAAGCTGGGTGGAGGGGTAGAGGGGCCTCTCCCTATATGGTCACGCACTGCGTCCTGAGCCCTTCATTGGCTCCTCATGACGTAGTGCGGTCCCCACCTAGGGCCCTCTTTCTTTCTCTCTCCGCTCCCAGACTTCTCCCTCTAGCCAAGAGTGTTGATACTGTAAGTTATTGCTTATTAAGGGACCTGCCCAGAGCGCCCTTTTTATCTTAATAGCTGAGTCTGCTTCCTTGCTTATCACGCGCAGCTGCCTGGCCGCTTGGACCGCCGCCTCGGCTATCTGGCTGCGTCGTTATCTTTTGTGACCCCTCTGACACGCCTGGCGTCCCCTGTTAACTCTATCTCCCCGTATGATTTCTGGTGTATCGTCTGAGAATAACTGCATTTAGACTTGGCTTTTCTGCGGTTACAACACTAGGAATGTTCAGAAGTGTGGGAATCTCGCGTACAGACAGACGTATGACATAAATGACACCCAATCACCTGGCCACGTTCGAAGTCCATGAATTTACGGAGAGCCCCATTCTGCTGTCTCACAATGTTTAATGACTACAGAGGTCGATGATATGGAGTACCTGGCAGTAGGTGACAAAACAATGCACCTAACATGAAAAACGTATGTTTTTGGGGTGTCCGGATACTTTTGATCACATAGTGTAGTTTGCTTTCCAGTTCCTGCAGACTCTGCTCGGTGAAAAATAGTAGACGACCTCCATTCCCGCGACCACTTCCTAACTTCTGTGTACCATGTACAAAGATGGTCCACCTCTGTAGCTGAGTGGTCATGTAAATGACTGTCAAGCACAGGGCCAGTTTTCGATTTGCAGCACTGCCAGCTATTTTTCCTTGGTGGCAGGACTGGAACGGAGTTCACTCAGCTTCGTGATGCCAGCTGAGCAGCTACTTCACCGAACAGTAGCGGCTCCAGGTCTGGTAATCCGACAATAGTCGGGAGAACAGTGTGCAGACCCAAACGACCTCCATCCAGATGACGCCATTGGCTGTTGGATGACACGGCAGTCGGTCGGACCCAGTTGGATCATTTGTGGTCAGAATGGCAGAGCTTTGGGTATACAAAGAAAAAAAGCACTCCGTCGTCAGGCCACGAGTGGCCTACCGGAACCATCCGACCGCCTTGTCATCCTCGGTGGAGGATGTGGATAGGAGGGCCGTGGGGTCAGCGCACCGCTCCCCCTGTCGTTATGATGGTATTCTTGACCGAAGCCGCTACTATTCGGTCGAGTAGCTCTTCAATTGGCATCACGAAGCTGAGTACACCCCGAAAATACAAAGAAAGGAACCTGGAAAAAAAATCACCCAAGTGGATGCTCATGAAGGTGAACTGGACGCTGTACAGAGAGTTAGGCATACTTGAGCAATGGGCCAGAGTCCAAGATTGGGTGGATCACATTACTACAGCCCGTTTAAAAATACTTGATAGTTGACATCAGTCACTTGGCGCTGCAGTGTTGCCAATCGGCTACTGTTCGGTTAAAGGCGACACGCAAACACAGTGGATCACTTCACAAGTGCTGAAATGCTGATCGTGTAATGTGGAGCGATGTTGGGAGCTGTTGTCATCAGGGAATGCGAGATGTTCTGCCCACAGCTGATTTTAAATGACCAATGACTGAATTACGGCAGACCATACGTTTTGTAGCCCTGAATTTACACTCGTGTCCAAACCTAACCACACACACTTGATGAGCAATGTCTCCGAAAGACGGTGGTCACCAACCTGAGACAGACTATTAATCACGCTCGCTTTGCTCATGGCCATTAGAGCCGACCCGTTACGAGCAAACTCAAGGCAGAGAAAAAAATCATTTTCAGCACTATAGCGAACTGTAACATCTCGCGTTTGTTGAGCGAGCTGACGCGATACCGACTGATCTCTGTGATGATAAATAAAAATGTCGTGTGACAAGGGCCTCCCATCCGGTAGACCATTTGCCAGGTGCAAGTCTTATGATTTGACGCCACTTCGGCAACTTGCGCATCTATGGGGATGAAATGATAATGATTAGGACAACACAACACCCAGTCCCTGAGCGGACAAAAGTACCGACCCAGTCGGGAATCGAACCCAGGCTCTTAGCATTGACATTCTGCCGCGCTGACCACTCAACTACCGGGGGCGGACTCTGTGATGATAATAACTGAATATGTGAAACCGAATCGCCTCTCGTGCGATAGACTCCGGCAGTCTTTGACTCGGTCGCAGGTTCGAATCTTGCCTCGGGCATGGATGTGTGTGATGTCCTTAGGTTAGTTAGGTTTAAGTAGTTCTAAGTTCTAGGGGACTGATGACCACAGATGTTAAGTCCCATTGTGCTCGGAGCCATTTGAACCATTTTTGAAGTCATTGTCTAGTGGTATGCACGAAATGAGTGTTATTTCATTGCCATCGTTTTGTGCATGTTATTTTGGGTGTGTTTATCATGTTTGATGAAATCGAAATAAAAGAGCTTGACCCAGGATTCGGGATCCAGACACAAAAAGAAAAAAAAAGCCGTGCAAGAAATTGGAAGTGAGCAACCGTTTTATGTTGCAGTTTGGCAATGGCGAACACTTAGGGCGTGAGGTTGAGCTCTCTGATTGGCGGAAGACATCTCCAACAAGTGAAATGTCAACCACCAAATAATTTTTATCACACTATAATGTGACACACTCTGTCATTGATGCACCTATGCCAAAATCTTGGAGCCATCAAAGGAAACAACCTGTTCCTTGGTGGAGAGATCAGTGTCGTTCCGCAGTGAAGGACAATCTCTCAGCACTGCAAAGATTCAAGTGCAGTCCATCCGCAGAGAATCTGAAAGCGTTTCGGTTGCTGACAGTGAAAGCGCGCTATCGGCTGTGTCTTCACCAGTGGAACACGGTGCATTATCCGCCACTCACATCTTTTTTTTTTTGTCCTTTATTGATTTTCAATTCCCCCTGAAGGGGGTGGGCTGGCAGCAGCTTAGTACGCTGCTCTACAGCCTACAAACTTTTATTTCAAAAGCGGAAGAAGAAAAGAAACAAGAAAAACAGGCCATGAAACGGTGATATAAAGTGTAAAATGGCGGAAAAAGGCGGAAAGTTAAAACAGAAAGTAAAAGAGGTTGGCAATGTTAATAAAAGACACAGGAATCAGACAAGTAACATAGTACCCACACAATTAAAAAACATGGCGACAGTCTGGTTTCTGTTCGCAAGAGATAAAGAGCACACCCAGCGACAGTATGATGGCTGTTGACAACACTTCCCAAAAAAACACAACACGGAACACTCACTGTAAAACACTCACCATAAAACACTGCGCAAAAAGGGCGGCACAAAGATGACACACCCGAGCCAAAGGCAGATAGGGGGGGGGGGGGGGACCTGGAGGAAGAAAAAAAAACGTAAAGGGGGGGAACAAGGAGGGAGAGGACTAATAAAGGGGGGGAAGGGCAGGGCAGATGCGAGAGGGAATGAGAGGAGGCAGAGGAGGGAAATGCAAAAGGACTCGGGGGAGAGAAGGGGGCAGAGAGAGGAGAGGTGGGAAAAAAAGAGAATGGAAGGGGGGAGAGGGAGCCTGGGAAAACGGCAGAGGAAAGGAGGGGGAGTGGGGATAAATGGAGGGATAAATGGAGGGAGAGAGGGCATCATCCGGGAGGGGGAGTTGATGGAAGCCACCTTGGGAAAGGAGATGAAGGGTGTAGTTATGGAGGGTAGGGGGGACACAACAGTGAAGACGTGGCAGGGGGCGGGGATGGGAGAGGAGAGGAGCAACCAGGGGGTGGGGGGGATCAAGGAAGCGGGAGGTGTAGAGGATGCAGATATGTTTGAGGAATAGGAGCAGATGGGGGAAAGGAATGAGGTCATAGAGGATCCGAGTGGGGGACGGGAGGCATATACGGAAGACGAGGCGGAGTGCTACTCACATCTCCGCAGAAGAAACATTTAAACCAGTTGCCGCGACCAACTCTTATCCAGAGTTTGGCAGACGTCACCAGATGGCGCTAAACACACAACCAGGGGACGCCGAATTCACATCACCTCACTGCCTGCAGTTGTGTTTTTAAGCCGGTGCGCTCACGAGTTCCGCCTCAGATTATCATTGGACCACTTCCAGATTATACCGAGCTTGTGGAAGACAGTGCAGTGAGACTTTACGAACCTAGCATGAAGTATTGCTACTCTGACTGCAATTGAATATTCTATCCAATACTAGTGGGACAGAGGGAGACTGCAGAGAGACTCCAGGATACAGTTATGTGTGCTTAATATTTTATATGTTGTAAATAAATACATTTATGTTTTACTCTTTTTGTTGAGTTTGACGTGTTCTAGAGTGCTCATCCAGCTTGTTAAACCAACAGACACAACAGAAAGTCAAACAGATAGTTGAGGAGAGCAAAAAGCAATCGTGGCATGAGTAGCATAAGTCCATTAACCGATCGACATTTGCTGATGTAGTATAAGAATTAGTAAGGAAAAGGGCATCATGTCCATTAGGTGCCACATGGGAGAGTTGAGTCCTGAAAGTCACAGCAGTGGAGACAGTCCAGATCATGGTACGGTACTTGTATGACATAACTTCATACATGACTACAGTTCAAGGTTTTCAGACCTATTGAGAAGTTAGGGAGAGGGGATCAATTAATTTCATCTCCAGTAGAGAAAAGAACTTTAACTTACCCTTCTCTGTGTGCGAATTGGACACAGAAGCAACTGCAGCTCGCTGAACAGAAATCATTCTGGTATGCTACGACACATCCTTCGATTTTTTGGTAAGATATGGGATGACGGTCAATGACATGACACTTGTAAAAAATCAATAGTGACCCCACTTCTTAAATCAGAGAAGGACTGAACACACCCAGCTATTGCAGCGTTGCTTTCACCAGTTGCATAGAGAGGACGCTAGAGTAGATATTCAGCTCCCTGCTGGGATGAACTCCACTAGTCACAAACCTCCCAAGTCACTTAGCGCTACCAATTCTGAAGGTATCATTCCATTCATAACCTAACCCTACTGTAGGCAGTCATAAGGAATGCATTCCTAAGTAATAAGCATTTAATATCAATCTTTCTCAAAATCGAAAAGTCATACGACACTAATTGTAGACATAATATCATCTATCAGTTACACAAATGAGGATTTTGTGATTGTCTCTACATTTTTCTACAGTCCTACCATGTTAGAGTCACTAGGGTATATAGCTAGAAATGGGTTTCCTCAAGCTAACGGTATCCCTTAGGGGTATGTGGTTAACGTGAATTTTTTCACAGTTGCCTTCAACAGCATATTGTCTGCAGTAAGGACTCCAGCGAGCTGTCCAAATTTTTACTATATCTATGCCAACGTGTTACTCGTATTTGACCCAAATGAATTATTAAACTAAAAAAGTCTTCATTTGTTTCACCATATTGTCCGCAGTTGCTTTACAATTCTTAGAGGTATTTTTGTTCTGTCGTCGCAACTATAAAAATGCGTGATTTTTTCCACCAGACGCATTTCGCTTTATTGAGGTAAAGCATCATCAGTGCTAGCAGACAGCATTTCCAGATGGAAGCGAAAATTACCACCACTGATGATGCTTTATTTCAATAAAGAGAAACGCTTCTGGTGAAAAACATCATTTTTGTAGTTGCAACAACAGAACAAAAACACCCTCAAGAAATAGAGAAAGTCGTTTACTCTTCATCAGCACGTTATATCATTTTTGTGCTGTTTTACGAATATTCTGCCCAATGGGAACTGTGTCGCTTGAAAAAGAGTCACATGAATCCCATACAGTTGAACATAGTGATTTCTAAGTGAGTAAAAAATTTACAACTCGAGTAAGTAGCATGTACGTTTCGCGAAAGCATTGAATTTGAATTGTGGTTTATTAGTCTCATAAAATACATAATCATTTGATTCAGGTACAGGAAACACGTCAAAAGTTTGGTAAAATTTACCATAAACATAGAAAGCTGATGTTTATTTACAGCAACATAATAATAATACAATTTTGTTTTATAAACACAAACGGCAGAGATAAAAATAATAACAGTAATAAAAATAGTATCTAAAAATCTAACACTAAATTAACCTAGCTCAAATGATCATGTCATCCTCTAAAAATTCTCCTATTGAGTAGTAGAATTTCTCCCCCGGAATCTGATGTAGCCTTATTTTTAGGATCTCTGGCTTAACAATAAATATATTTTTGCCCATTAATTTAATATGTTGTCATCCCCATATACTGTGGAGCCCATTCATATAATTTCAATTTTTATGTGGGAAGCATAAAATTATTTTTATTTCTTGTGTTGTATGTGTGGTTATAATGATTTTCCTCAAATAATTTTTGCCTGCTGTTTAGAAAGCTAATAATTTCATAAATGTATATGGAGTGTACAGTTAGGATTTGTAGTTGTCGAAATAATGGGCGACAAGATTCTGTTTTCTGTGCAGTTCACATGTATCTGACAATTTTTTTTCTGAAGTTTCAGTATATGAGACACTCTACTTGACGTCCCAGAAAATTATACCATATCTAATGACACATTCAAAACGGCTGTGGTATGCTATTTTTCGTGTACTCATGTCAGTAGAATTGGCAAGTATCTGCATTGCAAAGTAAACCTGCTTAATTTATTTGATAAGGAGTCAATATGTGTGTTCCAATTCAAGTTCTTGTCAACATTTAGTCCTAGGAATTTGACAGTGTCAAGTTCTATAAGTTGATTATTGCGTTGTATTTTAAGCTCTGCACATTTTGAGTGTTTTGTTTGGAAATGTGCCATATGGGTTTTTTGCAATGTTCAGTTTCAATCCATTTAACTGGAGCCAGTTTTCTATGGTATCCAGTGTGCTCACAATGAAGCTTGGATTATTTTCTGAATCACCATCTTCAATTAAAACAGAAGTATCGTGTGCAAACAGAACTGATGGGGAATTGATATTTGTGGATATGTCATTTTTATAGAATAGGAACAAGATTGGCCCCAACATGGAGCCTTGCAAACCTTACAGTAACTACACTTCGAAAAATAATTCACCACATTTGAAGTGATAGTTGCCCTTTGTCTTCTGTTCTGCAGGTACGATGTAAGCCATTTGAGAGTATTGCCCTTAATCTAATTTGTAGATAAGCAAGGCATAGTTTACAGAGTCGAAAGCTTTAGTAATATCACAGAAAATACCAGCAACGCCAACGATATGGACAGACAGGGAGACAGTACACAATGACCGCAGGTTGTATGTACTGGGAATTTTAGAAGGTAGCATGAATCAAAAAATACGAACGACGCTTGTGTGAGTGGGTTTGTGTAAGGGGTTCAAGAAGCATGGCTATAGTGTGTGTAAGAGGCCACCTCGCATTATGGTTGCATCGCGATTACGATGTCTTTCAGAGCATTCGGATGTATGTGGTTATTTTGAAATATACAGATTAGATTAGATTAGATTAGATTAATACTTGTTCCATAGATCATGAATACGACACTTCGTAATGATGTGGAACGTGTCAGGTTAATAAAAGATGTCTGTACAAGAAATTACATTACACAAAATATTGCATGACACTAATGATTAAGTTTTTTTTTTTTTTTTTTTTTTATTTATTTACCTTATATCTAAAAATTCAGCCAATGAGTAGAAGGAGTTGTCATCTAGATATTCTTTTAATTTATTTTTAAATGTTAGTTGGCTATCTGTCAGGCTTTTGATGCTGTTTGGTAGGTGCCCAAAGACTTTTGTGGCAGCATAATTTACCCCTTTCTGTGCCAAAGTCAGATTTAACCCTGCATAGTGAAGATCATCCTTTCTCCTGGTGTTATAGGTATGCACACTGCTATTACTTTTGAATTGGGTTGGATTATTATCAACAAATTTCATAAGGGAATATATGTACTGTGAGGTTACTGTGAGGATCCCTAGATCCTTAAATAGATGTCTGCAGGATGACCGTGGGTGGGCTCCAGCAATTATTCTGATTACACGTTTTTGTGCAATGAATACTTTTCTACTCAATGATGAATTACCCCAGAATATGATGCCATACGAAAGCAGTGAATGAAAGTAGGCATAGTAAGCTAATTTACTGAGATTCTTATCACCAAAATTTGCAATAACCCTAATAGCATACGTAGCTGAACTCAGACGTTTCAGCAGACCATCAATGTGTTGCTTCCAGTTTAACCTCTCATCAATGGACACACCTAAAAATTTTGAAAATTCTACCTTAGCTACAGACTTCTGTTCAAATTCTATATTTATTACTGGAGTTGTGCCATTTACTGTACGGAACTGTATATACTGTGTTTTATCAAAATTTAAAGAGAGTCCGTTTGCTGAGAACCACTTAATAATTTTGTGAAAAACATCATTTACAATTACATCACTTAGTTCTCGGTTTTTGGATGTTATTACTATACTTGTATCATCAGCAAAAAGAACTAACTTTGCATCTTCATCAATGTGGAATGGTAAGTCATTAACATATATCAAGAACAGTAAAGGACCTAAGACCGAACCCTGTGGGACCCCGTGCTTGATAGCACCCCAGTTTGAGGAATCAGCATTTTTAACATTACACGAACCACTTATTTCAACTTTCTGCATTCTTCCAGTTAAGTATGAATTAAACCATTTGTGCACTGCCCCACTCAAACCATAATGATTTAGCTTATCTAAAAGAATTCCATGATTTACACAATCAAAGGCCTTTGAGAGATCACAAAAAATACCAATGGGTGATGTCCGGTTATTCAGAGCATTTAATATTTGATCAGTGAAAGCATATATAGCATTTTCTGTTGAAAAGCCTTTCTGAAAACCAAACTGACATTTTGTTAGTACTTTATTTTTACAAATATGGGAGGCTACTCTTGAATACATTACTTTCTCAAAAATTTTTGATAGAGCTGTCAGAAGAGAGATTGGGCGGTAGTTGTTGACATCCGACATATCCCCCTTTTTATGCAATGGTTTTACAATGGCATATTTCAGTCTATCAGGGAAAACACCCTGCTCCAAAGAGCTATTACATACGTGGCTGAGAATTCTACTTATCTGTGGGGAACAAGCTTTAAGTACTTTGCTGGAAATGCCATCAATTCCGTAAGAGCTTTTACTTTTCAGTGAGTTTATTATTTTACTGATTTCAGAGGGAGTGGTTGGTGGAATTACAGCTGTTTCAAACTGTGCAGGTATGGTCTCTTCTATTAATAGCCTTGCCTCTTCTAGTGAAGATCTAGATCCTATTTTCTCCACAACATTTAAAAAATGATTATTCAAAATATTTTCAATTTATGATTGTTTGTTAGTGCACTTGTCATTCAGTTTTATTGCACTAAAGTCTTCCTGTGCTCTTGGTTGCCCTGTTTCCCTTTCAATAATATTCCAAATTGCTTTAATTTTATTATCAGAGTTACTGATCTCAGACATGATACACATGCTTCTGGACTTTTTAATAACTTTTCTTAGTACCGCACAATAGTTTTTATAATATTGAACAATTTCGGGGTCAGTACTCCATCTTGCTGTTAGATACAGTTCTCTTTTGCGGTTGCAAGATATTCTTATTCCTTTAGTTAGCCAAGGTTTTTTATATGTTTTCTTGGAATTATGTTTAACTATTTTCTTGGGAAAACAATTTTCAAATACCCTTAAAAATGTATTGTGAAATAAGTTATATTTCAAGTTTGCATCGGGTTCCTTATACACTTCATCCCAGTCTAGCTGCTGTAGGCTTTCCCTAAAGTTTGCAATATTTATATTGTTAATTGAACGCACTGCTTTGAAAGTCTGATTTATTATACTGCATGGAGCTATGTCATGTACTGTAACAAGCTGTGCACTATGATCTGAAAGACCATTCTCAACAGGATAAGCATTTATGTCCTTAAACTTATCTTGGTCTATAAAAAAGTTATCTATCAATGTACTGCTGTTCTTTGTTATCCGAGTAGGAAAATCAATGACGGAGCTCAAATTGAAAGAACTGAGTAATACTAAAAGGTCATTCTTCCTATTACACTCTTTCAGGGAATCAACATTGAAATCCCCACAAATGATAATTTGCTTCCCCCTGTCTGACAGATAGCACAACAAAGCATCCAAGTTTTCCAGAAATAGCTGGAAATTCCCTGAGGGGGACTTATACACTGTTACAATTATGAAAGTGCCATCCTTTAGTTTAAGTTCAGTGGCACATGCTTCCATATGTTGCTCTACACAAAATTTTTTAGTTTCTAAATTTTTTGCACTGTGGAAGCTTTTGACATATATGGCAACTCCTCCTCTCATCATATTATCTCTACTTACATGTGCAGCTAATTTGTACCCATTGATGCTAACCTTTTGCATATCAGTGACAATGTGATGCTCAGACAGGCATAGTATATCTATTACATTCTTGGTTTCTATATCTTCTAAACAAAGCAGAAGCTCATCAATTTTATTCTTCAAGCCCCCAATATTTTGATGAAATATACTAACAGTATTTTTCACTTTACTTTTGTGAGTATCTTGAACTTTTTTAACGTCTTTAGTACTTTTATTCTTCAATCCCCCAATATTTTGATGAAATATACTAACATTATTTTTCACTTTACTTTTGTGAGTATCTTGAACTTTTTTAACATCTTTAGTACTTGCCTGGCTGAGTTTCCCACTGGACACTGATCTTACACTAAAAAAGAGTTTCCACCATGAGATGTAGTTCCTCCCCCCTTTAAATTACCTGCTATCAGCCCAGCCAGTTTACCCTTCCCTTTCCTGTTGAGGTGTAGGCCATGTCTAGTATAGTCCCACCTACAGAGTGAATCAACAGGAACCACACCAATGTGTGACCCTGCACCAGATCCAAGTAGCCGTTCCAACTCCAAATTAACTCTCCTGACAGAAGAGGTCAAATGAGGTCGGTCGTGGCGTTCCAGAACCGACACAAACCCAACACTGGTATGATTCGATGCCGATGCAATCTTTGCCAGGTCACACTTTATGCTGTACCCCGGATCTCTGTCAATACTGTTGCCCGGCCCACCCACAATAACCACGGTGTCTTCCTTAGTAAAACCTTTACATAGTGAACCTAAATCCTCTGTAACCTGCCCAAGTTCAGCACTAGGTTTGAAAAAACTTGTGACCTGGTAATCCAACCCTAATTCATCCTGCAGAAGTTGGCCCACACCCCTAGCATGCGAACTACCTAGCAACAAGACTTTCTTTCTCTTTGCAGACTTCCCTACATTCTTAATCAATTTGCTGCTGAAGGCTTGTTGAGCCCTGTGTACATCTACTTCTGTGAGAGACGTTTGAAAAGATTCATCCGATATCACAAGACTGAAAATAGAAACTACGGGTCGATTGTCACTTATGTGTAAAACTGCAGAGCTTTCATTTGTATGCATGCATTTAACAACCTCAGCGTACTTCTTAAAATTACAAAGTTTTCATTTACTTTTCACAGATGTTCAATATGCCCTCCACTGTACACGCAGCCAACATCCAGACTATCGCCAAACTCATCCTATACTTTTGCTAGCATGTCTAAGAGTTACAACATTCACAGTTGTTAAGAAACTTCCTGACAGATTAAAACTGTGTGCCGGACCGAGACTCGAACTCGGGGCCTTTGCCTTTCGCGGGCAAGTGCTCAACACAGTTGTTATGGCGACGTCGTAGCTGACCTAAAGCTTTTGGTGGAGGAGACACATAGTGTTCCTCCAGAAATTAAAAAAAAAAAAATCACGTAAGGCGAGAACAGGTTACAGTTGTGTTACGGTTAAGAGGCAGTTCAGTGATGGTACTCCGACCTGCTAAAAAACGAAATTTTTTTCAAGAGCTCATAATTGTGGGAAAAGCTAATACAACATACGAGTTCTACTGAGTAAATTAAATTTCATCCCGTGTTTCTGGCTTCATTTATGTAGGAAATATAAATTGTGAAAGCCGATACATCTTTTTGAAACATGCTGTGCTTCAACGAGTTTTCACTCAACTTCTCTCATTTTACAAGTTTTTTATTTGTGTTTAAAACCTCATTTCTGTCATTTACGCCTACCGGTAGATTAATAAGGAAGTGATTCAGAAGTTGACTGCGTGTTTTGAGTGTTTGTGCTGGACTGTCGAACGTGTTTGGCAAGAAGTCAGTTGGTTCTTCATCTCTTCGGAATCATCACTCACCAGTCACCAAGTTCTCCCGTAACAGTACACTTCGTCGCCGTTGTCACTGTGTTGCAATGAGACGGCCTTGCGTCATGAAAGAACAAAAAGCCTTTAAAAATGTACTTCCTCTACTGAAAATGACAGTCCTGTTGCGCCATTTAATCGTGGCGAACACGTCACAACGTGCGACTTCTATTCTCACGTTCCAGCTCTCGGTGGCCTTGTGAAAGCTATCCGAGTTTAATTAAAATCCTGCCCTTGATTCAAATGCGTAAAGATTTGTATCCAAAAGAAATGGAAAATCTGCGAGTATTTACAACGCACTTTGATGTTTTGAACGTTTACAGTGAAGAAGGTTCTTGCTGTAACGAATTAAACTTAAAATTTTCACTTGTTTAGATTCGGAACCACAATGATATAGTATTTTTTCACTTATTTGTTTACAACTTCGCATTTTAGTGTTGTAGTTACACGTACTTCTAAGAATCATCAGGCGCATTTTGTCTGTTGTTTCAGGAGATATTCGCAATTTCGTTTTTGCGTTGTGTAGCTGGAGTCTAACCAAACAAATAGTGCTCATTGTGTCTTTCATGTGAAGCCCAGTGTCAACCGCAAATGTCGGCTTTTCCCTTTACAAACTAAATGAGTTTGGAAGTGGACTTTTAAATGCTCATTCGATAGAGCGGTCCCAGATTAGTCTAATGCGGTATTCATTTTATCTGTATGTATTACCAGGGACTGTAAAACTCGAAGAATAACCAGTACTCCCGAAGCGACAGCACTCTCCCGTGTTAACTGCTACCGACAAGCATGCAGCGCTATTAATTCGCTGCTGGTTTGCTGTTCATTGTTCGAGTTTTAGTGTCCCTCTTAATAAATATCTATCAAACAAATATCGCGTCAGACTCATCTAGGACTGCTCCGTCGCATTTGCACGTAAAATTCCGCTTTAAAAATCATTTTGTTTCTAACGGGAAACAAACCGACGCTTTCATTCGACACTGGGCATCGCATGCAATACGTGATGAGAACTATTTCTTTGAGCTGACTACAGCTATACTACGCAAAAACGAAATTGGAAATATCTGCTGAAACACCAGAGAAAATATGCCTGGCTACTCATAGGAGAGGCACACTGTATAATCGCCATTTGTTATGGGAGCAGTCAATGTTGGTACTCAGAAGCTGATGCTCCACATTAAATCATTTTCTTGTATTCTTACTCTCCTAACGCACCCACAAACACATAAATTAGCACCAACACTTTCCTGTTAACCTATATGGCTTCTGTTCTCACTTTTCTGACGAGAACCTCTTTTACCTTATCCACCTTTCGTCCCACCTTCTGAATAACTATAAATCCGTCAGCTTTGAGTCTCCTGACCTAGATAAAGTATATGACAGAATATGGCATTATGGTCTCCTTTCCAAAATCCAATTCTATGTGTCTCCAATAAACTATGTCCACCTTATAGTGTCGTTTCCCATCTTATGTAATTATAAACAGCACCAATTCCCTTAACTTTCAACTCACTGCAGGTGTGCTTGAAGACGTTGTCCTATCTCCACACCTGTACATCCACTCAAGCTTTTAGGATGGTGGAGGGAGGCTAGACCTGGTGTTATGGCATATTTTTAATATTTTGAAAGATGAATGGCAACTTGTAAGCAGCAATAAAAAAGTTCCATCTCAAATCTTATTAAAAACCTGCATCATTTCTACTTTTAAATCATTTTCTTGAAGGAAAAAAAAACACTTGCCTACACATTTTTCACTTTCCCTGAGAGCTAGGGGATATTGGTCCATGGGCCCCCATTGCCCCGTGGTGTGGGTGCCCTCTTTACATCCTGGTGGTTCCTCAAGATCAACCTTTACAAAACACCCAACAAATTCCGTTTCCATAATTCATACTTCAGCATTTACAACCATCCTCTTTGACTAACTAATACACTAAAATGCTATGGACTAACATGGAAACCTTACATGCTAAACTTACAACTAAAACACACCAGACTAGGCTAATAACCAGTGAAGCATGAGTATTGAACTTCACAACTACAAAGCCTTGATCCAAACTGCCCTTTCTTTGCCAATGTCACCTGGATTTCCTCTCTACAAATAACTCTACCACTCTCCAAATCCTTGAGCACTATGCACTCTTTGACTTCTGTATTCATCTGCCCTCCCCCAGTTCAATTCCATGCATAATAATCCCCCCTCCCCCCTCTCTCCTCACACACACACACACACACACACACACATGATCACAGTCTCTGGCAGCTGGAGCCTGTCTGGCTTAATTGCCAGAGACTGTGGTAATGTGTGTGTGTGTGAGTTGCATTTGCGTGAGTGTGTTTGTGTGTGTGTCATCTATTGTTGACAAAAGCTTTCTTGGCCAAAAGTTTATTTTGTTCCAGTCTTTTTTGTTGCGCCTGTCTGCGACTCAGCGTCTTTACTATATGGTGAGTAGCAACTAGCCTTTTCATAATATTGCAACATTTCATCTCGAATTTTCCATTGTTATCAAATTGTACAGTTGCGTACTGAGCAATACAACCTTTATTTCAAAATACATTACATACATGTATGGATTGTTACATACGTGTATGTAATTTTGGGTGGTTTTGAGTTTGAAAGCTGTTTTTATGGACTATGAACATTCGCCACTGAATGTACCGGCAAAATTATATCATTGTATGACACATATTTTGGGAGATATGTCATAAACATTGAGCTGCATGAAAACGATACTGCAAGGTGAAATTCCCTATAGACACAGTTGAAATACATGTGTATGTGAAGTATTTTAAATATATGTGAAAGATGTGTGATATGTGCCTAATTGGGCAATGCTCTTTCCAAACCCCAGGACCAATTTCAGTCAAACCTGGTACATGTAATACTTACTATCTGTAATACTTACTATCGGGAAGAGCCAGCTGTCACCTATTGGGGCGAGCTAATGTAGAGAGAAGATTGGGAGAAGAGTATCTGTAGAGACAGAAAATGGGACAGGAGGAGGTGGATAAAGATGGGGGAGGGGGAGATTGATGGACAGAGGCACGGGAGGACAAAATGGACAGAGAAAGGGAAGCAGAGATGGAGAGAGAGAGAGGAGGAAGAAGGATATCAATAAAGAGAGAGGGAGGAGAAGATAAAGGGAGTGAGAAGTAGACAGAGGGGAGAGAAGAAGATGGACAGACAGAAGGGTGAAGGAGATGGATAGAGAGTGGGGAAGTGTTTTTTAAAGTTTTCATATTCTTTCTTGGGCTACACACAGTGGAGAGCATTCCGAGCCTTATTTTAAGAATCTAAATTCTTCATAGGAGAAAGTTTATTTGCTTGGGTACTGACCACATGAATTGTTAGTAGTTTTCTTTTACAGTCTGTGAGGTTATAAACTTACTGTGCTTCAAAGTAACACACTGTAGTTAGAGTCATGAACGAGAGTGGGCGAATTTAGGCTTGTTCTGCGCACCTATATCACGTATTCTCTGAAAGCCAGTGAGTGTTCAGTAGTGTTCTGAGCATCCTACTGTAAATGCCATAGCATTAGCCATAGCATTTGCATTAGCGAACATTAAACGTGATCATAAAGAGTTGTTTAGTGAATTTCAATTCCTTTTGTTGCAAGTTGTCATAACTGATGATTGTGGTGATAAGTAATAAATTCTGCAGAAGCAAGTGAGGGACATAATTTTCAGGATATACACTTTCTTCAAGCAGAAAGCATGCACATGCGCATACTGCAACTGTCTCTTGGAGTCATCAACAATGCAATCCCCATCAGTGCCATGGCATGCGCAAACTGCCATCATTCATGGATTGGACTGTAATTCCATGTGAAGTGATGATTTGTTGTAAAAGCAGGAATTCAGACACAAAAGCTGAGAAACTGGATACCAGAATAAGAAATTTTGTTTCAACAATGGTGGCTGAACAAAATTGTGCTGAATTTTTAGATTTCACTGAAAACCACCTTGGTAAACCAAAATCTCCTTAGAGTATATTTCTGCATTCCAGAGAATATGCATCATGCAAGGTGGGTGATAAAAGCTATTTATTGCTCGGAAATGTTTGTGTCCTACGATGAATTTGAATTATCACCACAAGAAGAACATGCAGTTTGCGATATATGTATTTTCCTTGTCATCATACGTATCTGAATGTGGTTCTGTGTTGTTTCTGCAGCAAAAGCACCATATTTGGATTTCACTATTTTTTTCAAAATTCCTTGAATATCAGGGTTTTGATTCTGACATTTCTTGTATGGCTTCATAAAAACTGAAAGTAATTTATGGTATCCATTTGTTGCCTTCACGGTCTTTAACCTAAATTTGCCCTCTGAATAGCAAAAAAAAAAAAAAAAAAAAAAAAAAAAAAATGCCCAATGCATTGTATCATGTTACAGAAGGAACAGATGAAGATATTTAAATGATTCAGGTAGTAATTAGTCAAGTATCAGAAATGGTCAATAACTGGTCTGAACTGTTTGTTTGTAACATAATAAGACTATTCTTTACAAAATCTGACTTGAGTGAGAAGTTTCTTATGACAGATCTTTAACAGTTACAAGAAAATCAAGATTTTGTCAATAATCAACACCCAATTCCAAAAATTTGAATTTGGAAGTTATACAGGTGAGAGAGGTGTCAAGTTCATGGAGGACTTATTTTATTAAAGAGAAACAGAAGCAGTATGTGATCCAGGTTGCATTAGGATTTCAACATAAATTTCCATGGCATAAAAAGAGAGACTTCAAGAATATCAATTTTTAACATGAAATGTACTTTTCTGATTGTATTATGGCCCACATCAGAAACACTGTATGTAATGCTCCTATATGTTGTGTTGTCAATGATAATCCAGCAATATCAGTAATTATGTTGAAACTAATACAGTTATTGGTTAATCAAATTTAACACCTAGTGACATGCCTTCCCTTTTTCTAAGGAGACCAAATTGCAGCAAACAGTCTTTTTTGTGGTAGAACATAACCTGGGGCGGGGAGGGAGGGGGATGGGGGAGATTGGTAACAATAAATTTGTAATTTCAATTTATATTAATAACAGTCAGGAAGAGCCTAAGCTAGAATGTTTGCATTATATTGCCACAAGTTCTGGCACCATCAGTGTGGTGCTGTGGTTAGTACCACAAACGAGCATGCTATGGGCTGCTGCTTCAAAACAAACAACCAACAGTTATTTGTTATTTGTTTATCATTTCTACAAGATTCTTGGAATATCTTATGTTTGTACATCTTGACCATTTGATGAGCGCATAAATACTGGCTTTCTGGAATATTCTGTGTTGGTATAAATAACTGCCCTCTTTGTCCTGGAGATCAGTTATATTCTGGCTGTACACTGGTTCCTTAATAAACATTCATTCAGTGCTAAGTGTTGTATTTCATTGATGACCCTGTCTTTGGATTTGGGTTTCAGTGTGCTTATGAAATGACATTGTTTGGTAGAGGCATCAGATTCTTCGCAGCATTTAAATCACTGTGGCTACAACTAGCCAATATAACTAGCCTCCGATCACATATAATATAAAAATCGTCACCAACATTGACAGGAACTAGAATACAAGCAGTACGTGATTCCCATAGTATATGATTTCAGGAGACCAACGGAGTCCAAGCCAGCAGTAAGTCAGCTGCACATCACGCACTCATCAGTGTTCTCTGGAGATGATGACCAAGACCCAACAAGATGAGTAAAATGATTTGAATAAGTCACGAATAAAACAGGTAAGATGACATAATGTATTTGGCAAATGTGAACTTTTCATTAGACAGCACAGCCCTTCAGTAATTTGAGAAAGACAAAAAGAAGCACAACACCTGCCACAAATGGCAGGCTGAACTGAAAAAGAAAATGGTGAGACACAGCAGTAAGTCTGTATAGCATAAGAATAATGAAGAACAGGGTCCAACATCATGGGGAAATTACACAGTTGTACATACAGAAATGATTGGCCCTATGCCAAATCATGAATCGTAAAGTGACAGACACTGACAAAATCTCACACTTGATGAAAGCAGTCTCAGAAGACACCTATTGAGCTCCTCTGGTAAAGGATGTCACAATGAAAGAGGAATTCATCAAGTGTTGCCAACAGATTGAGTCTATTTTCACTAGGGATGCTACAGACACGTTGTGCACTACTGTAGAGAAAGAAAATGAGTGTTTGCCAGCTGTTATGCCTCAACCTGTCAATTGTCACAACACTCCTATTCTTGCTAGTTGTCTGCAGATGATTACAGTTGACTTGTGGTCCTAAGCTCATCACCGTATCCTGGACAAGGTCACTCCCCATCATGTCATACCCATTCCCCATTGCCCTGCAGCCATTTGCCTAGCCGCCTAATTCAGGAAACCTAAATGAGGCTACCATCTACAGAGGCGAGGCCACCCCAAATGAAAATCCTCCAGATGGTAATTACCAAGCTGACAGGAAATCTCATTAATGCCATCATTGACAGTCAACCATTCTGGGCATTAGTCAATTAAGGGGATTTTTTTCTGTAATGTCAAATGCTTATCGTTGTTAGTTAATGTTATGTCCCCAGAATGAGATTTTCACTCTGTAGCGGAGTGTGCGCTGATATGAAACTTCCTGGCAGATTAAAACTGTGTGCCCGACCGAGACTCGAACTCGGGACCTTTGCCTTTCATGGACAAGTGCTCTACCAACTGTGTGCCCGACCGAGACTCGAACTCGGGACCTTTGCCTTTCGCGGGCAAGTGCTCTACCAACTTGGTAGAGCACTTGCCCGAAAAAGGCAAAGGTCCCGAGTTCGAGTCTCGGTCGGGCACACAGTTTTAATCTGCCAGGAAGTTTCAATGTTATGTCCCATATTATGAAAGCAACTGTACTGAATGTTATACATGGGAAATATATCCAGATGACAGGAACATGTATTGCAAGAATAACTATCAGTGAAAGAATGCAGCCCTTTGAATTTGTCTTTTAACTGAATATAGTCATGATGTTATTTCCAGATGGGACTTCTTGTGGCATCACAAGCTATCATAGTTTGTAGGAGATCAGAGCTCCAAATTGATGAAGTTACTCCAACAAGCACACATAACAAGCATTACTCTGGGCAGTTGTTTACCACTGAAGACATTGTTATCCCACCATCATCAAGCTGAAGAGTTATTGACATGCACCTTTAAACTGTAAAGCTTCTGTCAAATGTAAAAGTTACTGAGGCCTCCAAAGAAATCTATGTGCCAATGATCATCATAAGCACTGTTGATGGTCTAGGAGAACTCTGGATTGCTGACTGTCATGAGCAATGACAACTCATTCCTAAAGGTATGTGCGTAGGGACAGCTAGCTGAACCAGTCCAGGAAGAGCAGCTTAGTGTCATCGATAAAAAATTGTGCTCCACAGCCACTACAGATAATGTAGGTAAGGAAGCTATTGTCAAACTACAAACAGGATTTGGCCTGACCGAGGAAAAATGTCAGTGAGTAATAGCCACTTTGCATCAATTTTTGGGTGCTTTCAAATCTGGAATGGAGAAAAGACAGACCAAGTGGCCCATGATCTAGCACTGTATTAAGACGGGATCACCTACCAATTAGCCAGTGATCATATAGAATATTGCTGGCTAAATGACGAATAATTCATGAGGAACTGGAGAAATTGTTATAAGATGACATCACTGAACCTTCAGACAGTCTGTGGCCTCTCTGGTGATCCTCATGAAGAATTAGATTGGCACACATCATTTAACTATTGACAAGTGATGAATGAAGAAAATCACAAAGAAAGATGTCTGTCCATCGCATGCACTGATGACACCCTGAAATGCTTGAAAGGAGCAAAGTATTTATCTACAATGGGCATCGAGACAGGCAACTGGCAAGTCGAAGTTGATGAGACTGCCTGGGAAAAACTGCCTTCATAACTCCTGACGGCCTACATGAGTTCAAAGTTAAGCTGCTTGGACTATGTAATGCTCCAGTCATCTTTGAACATATGACAGATAACCTGGTTCAGCACCTTAAATGGATAACTGTCTTTGCTATCTGGATGACATTGTCATTTTTGAAGACATCTAAGCTACCTGACAACTATGTTTAAATATGTTCAGATTGTAGGTCTCCACTTGAATTCAAAAAAAGTGCCTCCATCACCTAAGAAATAAAAATTTTGGGTACCTAGTGAATGGCAATGGAGTTTGCCTCTCAATCCAAAGAAAATATGAGCAGTCACAGATTTTCCTGACTCCACAGAGCATTCATCATGCGGGAAATCTTCTCAGAATGTGCTCACACTTGCAACAATTCATAAAGGATGTTCTGGCGTAACCACAAGCACTGGAACGAATATGCGGAATGCAAGAGCAGAGAAGGCGGTGAGGAAACATAGGCCAATGGTGCACGGAATTGGACCGCACCGTGCCAAGAGCGACACCTAGAAGACGTGAATATAAACGCCACTTCTGCTAGCCTCGGCAGCTCAGATCAGCCTGAGTCTGCAACATGATTAGTGGTACGCTGTCAGATTGTCGTAATCCATATCAAGGGTTTCCTTGGACTTTGTGTATAGCAAGAACTTTACTGTTTTCTTGTAGCCTCTCGCTAGTGACATTTGCAGCAGTCAAGTTAAGTACTGTCAATTTGTTTTCTGGAAATAAAACATTATTTGTTTGAATTGCTGTAAGGCATTCTGAGAATGCAACATCCTCGAGGCACCCTATAAGCAACGAGTGGGCAACACCCTACAAAGTAGTTCTGTACCAAGGCATGTCCCATGAATGAGCTAGTGTATGGAGATGGCAAATTTCCCTGGAATGAGATGCAAGAAAGATCGTCCTGTGTCCTTAAGGAGGCACTAACACTTTCTCCAGTTCTAGCATTGTATGATGAGAACACCGAGAAAAAACTTCACGCTGACACCAGCAGTTGTGGGATAGGGGCAGGGGCAGTTCTAGCACAAATTTGGGAAGATGCTGAGAAATTGATAGCTTATGCTTCCATATTCTAGAAAGTGCATGAAGAACTGCTCTATTACTAACACATCATGGGGCATCAACAAGTTCTGGTTGTATTTATTTGGCAAAACAATTGTGGTTGTGATGGATCTCTGTTCTCTATGCTGGCTGGCTAGCCTGAAGGATCCATGAAGTCAACTGGCGAGATGGGCACTGAGGCTTCAGGAGTGCAGTGGTATACAAAAATGAATGCAACACAAGGATGTTGATTGCCTTTCAAGGAATCCTTTAACAGAACACAGGAGCATGGACAAAATCTTTGTTGTCAGTGCCTTAAATGACATGCTGCTGAACAGAGTATTGCTGAAAGCCATAGAAGCCTTAAAGAATGCAGAAAGTACTAAAGAAGGATTCCAGTTAATTAATGGGACATTATATAAGAGGAAATATGATCCACCAGGGATGAAATGGTTGCTCATCATCCCAGCTCATCTGCTGCCAGTGACCTTTAAGTCATCTGCTGCCAGTGACCTTTAAGTATTTTCAAGATGCTCCATGTTATCTGGGATTCAAGAAAATTCTAGATTGAATCAGATACAGGTATTACTGACCAGTATTTTTCAGAGAAGACATTTTTTTCTTTTTACCCTAGAGTGCCACCCCTTACACAACTGTAATTGCCCCAATTGATTGCTGGATGCTCAGTCTCCTCCAGTAACGGCAATTTGATTTGGAAACACACATAACAGCAAGCGAGTATCCTGTTACAGCTGGTGGTCAATGGAATGGCCAAATTGTATGTTTATGCCCACCCTTCATACTGCCTCTCATCTAAATGACCTAAAGCTTAAATTTCTGTCTTGGCAAATTTCAGTGTTTATTTTCTGCAACAAGTACATGATCTCAATTTCCCACTAAGCTCTCCACTTACTGTAGAGTTAGATTTATCTCAAAAATCTTACTGATGACGATTTCACCTGTTAGCAACTTTTCTGTACATAATATGATGTAAGATCCACTGCTTTTTTAGGAGTGCATCAAACTCTGGCACTCTGTTGTGAATTCTTCAGCAGCTGATCATTAGGATTTTAACCGTTACACTAATACATTGAGGTCTCCTACAGCTGGACTGGCTGGAGAGTCACCTCATCTAAAAGCCTGGTGTGTATCCAACACACAGTCAACTGCCTGTGTACCAGCTGTGACCCATTTAGGGGAGCCTTACAGTTCTCATTCCTATGGCCTTTGAAGTGTCTGGTTGAAGCCTTCCACTCAGTTCAGATCCAGGGGATTACAAATAACGCTGTGGACAATTTCGCAAATTGCGAGGTTTGTTGAAATTCCATGAGCAAGACTGGTCTTCTTAAACTTTCATGAGAGTTTCTGGAATGATTCAAGTACAATCCCAGAGCCCAGTCAACAGGCATTGTATGTTACAATTTGCATCGCAGCCTGAAGTTGGTTACAACCTGTTTCCTCAAACAGCCTCTATAGCATATTGAACGTGGCCTCTAGGCATATACACTGGATGGGCAAGGTGATGCTTCCCATCCCTTGCTGCCATTTCCCTAAAGTAGGCTGTTTCAGCACACATGTCCACTGGTGAGCAGTGGTGTACCCACAGGCACAGCTGGGCAGGGGTGTGCAAAGTGCTCAGATGTGGGCAGTCAGGGAGTCTGCTGCACGTGGGCAGAGATGGGCAAATGGACCACGTGTGTATAGCCTACACTGTGCACTTAACAAAAATGAGTAGTGTTAAGAATGTGACCAAGTCAATGCATTGTAATAGGATATGCTTTATATAAGCATTCAAGCCAATGGAAAAATACTAATGTTTTATTACATTTGTGAATCAAGATGTTTCTTTTTTATTACAAGCGACACATTATTTGGAGTAAGACCCCTTGCTGCCTTAAGACAGAGAATGCTCTTCAGTATATGTTCATAGAGCTAGGACCTTTCTGCAGTTTTAATCCTCTCCATTATGGAAAACAATTGTTCATGGCTTTATGTTGAACCAAACGTAGATATAACGTTAGTCGCATTTCTGTGTAATTTCAGAAACTCTTCGGCATGAACATCACAATATCATCTAAACACACTGATTCTGTTGTAATATCTACCCTTGAGCAGAGTGTAGTTTTGTAAATCCATCAGTTCTAATTGCATTTCTGAAGGTACAGTATCTGATCAGCAGAAAATGGAATGCTAAATAGTATTTCATTTTGTAAGTCCTTAAACTTTGTCTCAAAAGACTGATGCACTTGCATGAAATTTTGTTAATAAGCTGCAAAACATGAGTCTGAGGTGATTGTAGGAATGAAAGGCTTTCAGAGAACATTAGGCTTTCTGTTGCAAGCTGCCTTTGAAATAAATAGTGTTTGTCCGTGAATGCAATGATTTTAGCATACATGTTAGGAAGTACCAGAGCCTTACATCTTTAAGTGACAAATTTAAGTGTCACCTATGTGTCATCATTCACTGCTGGCTGCATATCTCCTTCCATTTCCCTGCATAGGGTGATCTTGTCCTGAATTGCAAAGAATACATCGAAAATTTTGCCTCTACTAAGCCATGGTATGTCACCATATATTGCTTCAAGATCTTGAAAAATTCCTTGAACTGGCAATGACTGAAATCACGGCACTTTACAGAATTCACACACTGTCCACGACCTCCATGATATTTCTGTAATGCACATTTTCTGTGCAAAGGGCCACCTCATGGACAAAACACTGTATACTTAATATGTCTTCCCAAATCTGGTCTTGATTTTTTTCCCCCTCTTATACGAGACACAAAATCTTGCTGACTCCCAACCACCTGTGGTGCTCCCTCTGTCACCACAGAGCAGAGCCTGTCCCATAGCAAGCACATTTTCAGTGTATTTACACAGCATCTCAAGTATATTGCAAGCTGTGATTTTGTAATCCATAGGTATCACATTTAATAGACCCTCAAAAACATTTATTTCCAAGTCAACAACCTGCAAAAATATTGCAAGCTGCTTGTAGTCTGTTACATCAGTCGTTTTATCAATTGGTAATGAATAAGCAACAAAAGTCTGACCTTTTTCTTCAGCTGCACCTTTATCTTGGATCCAATGAGAAACTGTTTGCTTGGAAAGACAAACTCCTTCGACATATTTCTCTCTCTCTCTCTCTCTCTCTCTCTCTCTCTCTCTCTCTCTCTCTCTCTCTCTCTGAGTTAAGTGCACTATGGTGGCCTGCAAATACAATTTGAACGCGGGCCCTCCTGAAAATGATGCACCACTTGCAATGATGGGTGCAACCTTGTAAATTGTTCATAATGACATACAGTTGAGTATTGCTCGTCATCAGCACTCTAAAATTAAATGCATGAAACATACGTAGTGATTAATTTTAATGCATTTGAAGTACAGGCCGAAGGTCTATGTCATGACTTGCCTGTTTCAAAATTACTTGTTGCTGTACTTTGCCCCTCAATGTCACAATGAGTCCTTATACCGTTGCCCAGCTCACCAAACCTGTGCGATATGAAGGGACTCACAGTGATGTTCATTGTTGTCTTCCTTTCTTTCATTAAGCATCTTGTGACACCACAACAATCGTGTTTGACAATGTTCTTCATGTGGTGAGAAAAGGGGAAGATGTAACAAACCCAGGAACATTGTCAAACATGATTGTTTTGGTGATCCAGGTGTTGTGGTGCGAGGAGGCCTAATGTTGCATGGGTGTACACACCTCCAAACCTTTGAACATGGTACACTCATCAGTAAACATTATTATGACACTGTACTTCTTCCCCATGTGCATCTTTTTAGGGGTGCTTTCGGCCATGACTTCATTTTTATAGGTGACGCTTCACCACCGCATCAAACAGAGCAGGTGGAGCAGCTCTTCGAGTGAGAGAATATTCAGTGAAAGGGCTGGCTTGTCCATTCATCCACCTTAAATCCCATCAGGCACACGTGGAGTGCGTTGGGGAGATGTATGGCGCAATGTCCGCATGTACCAATGAACATCCAGCAGTTGTCAACCATGCTGGTGGAGGAATGGATCACCCTACCACAAGAATTCCAAACCAACCTTGTGGCCAGTGAGCCATGTTACTTGACAAGTTACTTTCTTCCATACATTTTGCACTCAAGTGTATATTGCTACAAATATTTCTGTGAAGAAACACTTGAATTTAGAAATGAAAAATCTGAAGTACATGTTCTGAAAGAATGTCTATAGGGAGAATTGGGGGAAGAAATGGAAATGGAAATGGAAATGAAGCCCCACGCTCCTTGACAGAGTGTAGGGGAATGACGTGCGAGACCCACACCGCCGCACTAGGCAAGGTCTTAATGAAGGTGGTTTTCCATTGCCTTCCTCCGACCATAATGGGGATGAATGATGATGATGATGATGAAGACAACACAGCAACACGCAGTCATTTCGGGGCAGGTGAAAATCCCTCACCCAGACAACTCGGGACCCTGCCTTCGGGAAGCACAAATGCTACCATGAGACCAAGAGTGGCGCACGGGGAGGGGGGAAAAATTAGTAATAATAATGCTCAACAATAATGAGATGATTCATCTATTTCACTTCTTCCATCTCTGTGGGGCTGAATCTAATAAAGCAGTTAGGTTTACAGGCAGTTAGGTCTTAAGATCTATCCTCCAAGTACCCTAGAAGATAAGAAATGTTGCAAACAGTTAAAGACAGTCTTGGCTTCAGGGTCCCCAAAATTTATGACATTCCTCATCAGTGGGGAAGCAGTATTCCATACAGTTTCTGATTATTCAGAACACTAACAGTATATTAAAAATCAAAATTTGGAGAAATTATTTGTCACTTGGCACATAAAATTATGTTTAATGAAACAAAAATCATGTCCCATGTGTCAACCTATTGGGACTCTATAATCAAATGAGACCAGAATGTGCAATGAGTAATATAGGTTATAAAAGTAGGCCAAAAAATTAAATACACAACTTAATGCAGGACAATGACTATAATCTTCATGGTGCACTGACGTGGGCTCTCAACATTGAGAGAAAATTGGGAAATTCATAGAGCTACTGACAGTTCAAAGTGAATGGTGGCACAACACGTGTCTGTCCGTCACAGACAACTCACTTCCTGTCTGCATGAGGCCTTGCTGAAATAGGTCGACCAACCATAGACCAATTATTCAACATCAAAAGGCTGTCGCACAGCAGCTATGACAGTTTTGTCCGAATTTCACTCCTATAAACAACCAGTTTAGAGAAAGTATACTATCACGTTCTACATGTAGCTCTTACAAAGTTTACTGCTGGGTATAATAATTTGTTCTGAACCCACTATAACTGTCACATAATGTTATATTTAGTTTTCTCGTATAGTAGCAGAGTATATTGTCTTTATTTATAGTAATTTTCCACAATTTTCAAGTTTGATTTTGTTAGCGAGTATCAAAACAAACCACTAGTTACAATGCAGATCCACTGTGAATGTTGTTCTCATGCCTTGGGTGAGTTGCTAGGAATTGCCCTGACTGCTGCAAATCAAATGAAAGTTGCAACATGTAGTATTGCTGGGCAAGCCATCAAGAGACATGCACCATAGATACCTAACGTACTTCAAGTACAATACATTCCTGTAGATATCATCTCCTCTACAGAAAGCACAGGGTCTGTCATCACTCATTGACTTGACAGTGAATGGTGTGTTAGTGGTAGATCTAGGATACGTGAACAAATTTGAGGTGCTGTCTCCCACTGCTCCAAGTCTGGGAGACAAGTCACCTGTTGCAACCCGTGTCGGGGGTAGCAAAAGCAAAACGTGGAGGGGGGATCTGTTCATCATTGGCAGTCCAAAAGCACCACTTAGGGCACCACTCAGTTTGTCAATGGGCAAGCGCAGGTTGGATAGCCAACCCGCTAGGCAGCCCTATTGCACTGAGTTCACACATTGCTCTGTTGCGTGTACAACACTTGACAGTACCTGATGCATGCCTAAGCTTGGCATCATATGATCAATAAATGCTTCACACGTCTTAGTGAACCTAGCTTAATGATGACTTCTCGAAATAGGCACCTACCATTTTCCCTTTGTTAGGGAAAACAATTCTTATTTGCTGAAAAAGATGTTGCCTCAGTGTCTAGTGACACATTGTGCAAAAGTTTGCCCACACTAGTGTATTTTAGAAAGCGCACACTTGTGGCCTGGATGGTGGAAACTGTACACTGAGGTGCAAGTCAGTGTGCATCGACATGTGGTGCAGAGAGTGGCTGAGCCACCACCTGATTTAAGTCCTCTCCATCAACAGAAACGGCTAAAGAGCTTCAGTAACACCTTGTGGCCTTATCACAAATATGGTGTGAAGCAAAGGCTAGAGGGAAGACAGGGATAGAAAAGCCAAATTTAAACTGCATTGCTTGAATTGCTACATAAAGCAGTTAGCCACTACAGGAGAAATCCATGGCCAATCCATCAATTATTTAATAAAATTTTCTAACATACAAAGAACAATTGGTCATCAGAGAGTGATTAAACAACTTTTGATCCCAGGAGAAAAGTGGTCTACCAACAGGTTCAACGTACCTCCCACGAGGACTTTTGTAAACAGAGAGACTATATCCAATTCAACCGTAATGTTGTTTGATCCAACTCTTATTTGCTCAGTTATGTCAATAAACATCTGAGAGTTTTCAATGTGACATTCACAATGACCAAATATGGTGGCCATTAACTTGGTTTGACATCTGGCTACCTTATAGGTGTGAGAACCAATATCACTAATGATACATCTCAGTGAACCATTTTTTAAATGGATTTTAGGCAAGCCATACAGTCTACAAGATCTAAGAGCTTGAGCTCTCAGGTAGGCCACTAGTCTTCAGTGCCTCCACCGACTTCCTGGTGTGTGGCAGAGTAGGAACATGTTTAAAAATTTTATATTATCCAACAGTAGTGCCACTTTGCTATGACACTGTGTTGCATTATGGATGACTGTATCATTTTCTTCACTAGCCAGAAGCACAATTAGAACACTCCAGAGGGTATGGAGCTCTCCTGTTCCACAAATCTTTGGCTTGTGAGACTTGGTTGTTGCTAAACTGCAACATACACTTCCTATTTTTGATATTAATAGTGGAACAGGACAAGTGGTGTGCATTTCTCCGAAGTTGCCATAAGATAAGGCTCACCATAAGTTACCTGAAAACCACTTGTGAAGTCCTAATGCAGTGAGTGAATTATTAGAATATCAGGTACTAGGTAAAATAAGGAAGTTTGAAATTATAATGTATTAAGACATTCCTGCTCATAACTCAGAACAAAATAATAACTTTTATATAAAGAATTTATTTCAATAGCACCTCAGTTTTTTTACAGAAGAAAATACTGCATACATTTTCAGTGTGCATAGTTTCTGTTCTAGTACTAACACAAATCAAATATAATGACTATGTGGGTCAATTGATCAAAATTAGCCAATTACAACTGAATTGAGAAACATGCCTAATATTTTATGAGCATGTTGGAAGCTACTCTTCTCCAGAAGCACATGATAACATGAACTTTTTAAATCTTTCTAGGAAACTCTAAACAATGCCTAAAATCATATTCATTACTCCCCATGGTGGGATGACAAGGACATTCACAATATTTCACAGAACTACAGAATTAGAGCCTTTCAATTAAAAACTTATACATATACTTAATGCCTGGTGTTAAAATGGTTGCTAAAATGACATTATTATTCACATTTTTGCTTAAAATAATGATAGTTTAAATCATCATTTATTTTCATTACAAAATAATCCTTTATAAAATGTGTTAAAAATATAAACAGTAAAAATTCTTCTTTCAATCTCTAATACATTTAGGGGAAAAGAATCTCATTGCTGAGAATCTGTGACAATATTTACATGCAGTACAAACAATATACAAGCAGTTCTTTTCTTACTGTATAATTACAGTTAAACAAATATATTAATAAAACTCAAAAGGGGACTTTGCAAAACTTAGAACAGTAACACATGGTGTTTTAATGTCATGTGGGGGCTGTTTTATTACTTCAGGTTGCAAGATTAAAATGAACAAATTTTTCAGCCATTACATTGTAAATGCAGTCTGAAGCATCTGAAGGTTTAGAGATGCATCACAGTGATGGAACTAGAACTCTGCCAAACGTTTTTTATGTGTGTGTGTGTGTGTGTGTGTGTGTGTGTGTGTGTGTGTGTGTGTATAACAGCAGCTGGAGATTGGTCGGTACACTTTTTGTATACAAAAACAGCATATGCAAATAATAAGCAATATTTTAACAACTACAATGCAATGTACAAAATAAGAAGGCTGTGTAGGCAAATGTACACCCATTTCACTCCACTTCACATCTCATAAAACTGTTGGGTAATAACAATACATACAATTCAATTCATGCAGAATCAATGGACCTGATTCATCACCATACAAAGCTATGAAAGACCAACAGCAGAGCTTCAAGTTTATTGAAACAGAAAAAGAGAAAGGAGAAAGAGAAGATATGATGACACTACATTTGATCAGAAATAAAGAACACCAGCATGTGTTCATCAGTCAACGGAGTGTGAAACATTTATCTCATTTCAATTTAATCTGATACTTCCACTGTGTTTTTTTGTTTACATCGCCAAGTAAATTACACAATACACACATTTCTTCATCATAATGGAAAGTTTACTCACCTTTATTATAATTCTTACTGTACATTAAGTTGCAGAATTCATGGAAACTTGCAACATATCTGGAAAATAACACACACCACTAAAAGTCACATGCAGATTAAGGAGTGGTATAGAAACCAATTACTATAAATACAAAGAGGTTGTTAATACAGATAATAAAATTAAGTAGATGGCATTTGTAGCTTACAAATTCACCAAGCCATTGTCTTTAACGAAAAGGAGAGGAACATAATTTCAAAATGGATGCTGCATTGAAAAACAAAAAATTACATATTTGTCTATGAAAGGCAGTGCTTATGGACCAAGGTTTGAATACAGCCTAACTGATTCTAAATATGATTCTTCTTATTCTGTACCTGGTATTGTCTTAGAAATATTGACATTGCCACCAGAAGACTGATAATGCATGATTTTTAATTCATTTTAATTGATACTTTTACTCATATTAATCCAATTCAAGATCTTTTATTCAATTTAATAGATACTTTTACTCACTTTAATCCAATTCAAGACAAAAGTTTTCTTGTGAGTCAAAGCCCCTCAAAGTATCCCAAAACATGATAAATATATGTAAAAAACACAAGGGATACAAATTGTTCTTAGCTATGAGCAATATTAGCTGGATATACAAAAATCTGATTATAGTTAATCATTTTGGTGTAAACCTACTTCGTCCTTAACATGAAAATTATAAAACTAACATATATATCATCCAAATATATTTAAATTAGAAAAAAACAGTAATGGGGGCAACCAAAATTTACACACAATTTGCTGTTTGCACTGTTTAGGATACAATTCCTCTGCAATTTAGCTGATCTTCAAATGATTGCCTTATTATTTTTTTTTACAATACAGAAGTCTGTTGTTGTGTGAGCAGTAACACCATAACACAAAAAACACTTATCGTGTCTTTGCTACTGTGGTTGTTCTGTAAACTTTCTCATTGTAAAGAATAAGAAAACTGGTGCAGACTTGCAATGAAATTATGCCTGTTGAGCATTAAATTTACCGAAACTTACACACAAGTATTAAATAATTTTCACTACATGTACCCCTTGGTTCTATTGTTTTAATTTGAAAAACAATGTTTACCAGATTATCCATAACAGAGGAAAGCTACATACCAATCTGATGATATCTTAAAAATTGCAAAGTAATGCAGAATACACATTTTTCTGGTATCACAGAAATTTTATAAAAGAATGTGCCAGCTGTGTTCAGTTTTAATTTGAAAGGGTATAGGAAATTATGGCAAAACTCTGAATTTAACTTACTTCCCAAGAAGTAAATTGGTATAAAACCTTACAGGTATAAAGTAGTACAACAATTTGCTCCAAGAATTGAAAACAGCACAAGACAAAACATAATGGGACACACTTCTTTTGTCCTGAAATGGCTTTCCTTCTGAAACCATTATTTCATGTAGCTTCTAATTATCTACCTCTAGAAACAAGTTCTTAAATATCCTGTTAACACCCTCATAACACAAAATTTTTTATTCGTTGTAAACATATTACTGACTGGAAACTACAACACAGACATGGCACTGACAAATGGCTTAATTACAGTAAGATACAACACACTTAAAAGTCCACATCATTTCTTGCAGCATACAAACTACTTGTGTAGTGGCTTATGGTGTCATTTTCTCCATTCATTACAACAGGAAAATTAAAAGATCTAAATGCAAATAATATACTAATTTTACAGCATACAAAAAGAAAAAAAAGGTTTGTAAGAAAGAACAACAGTTTAAACTTGATTTAGTTCCAGTGTCAAAAATGTTCTTCTGATATGTCTTATTTAGTTCATGGAACAGGACACACAGTAACAACTAAAAATTCAGCCGTGCCAAACATTCATCCATATGTACATTATCGCTTACAAAACAAATCGTCTTCAGTCATTTATAAACAATACACATATACAGGATATATATATACATACACAATATTCACTGTTACACAATGCACTACTTATTTTTCATTAACAGAGTTCTTCGTGTGAGACGTCCACATGAGAGACCCATTATGAAGATAACACCAATCATTGTCAGGGCCACAATCATGAAATAAGTTTTTGAAGGTGATCGTGAAACTGTTGCATACAACTCTTCAATAGTTTCTGGTGCCACTACCTGGAACGGTGAAAAGAAACTGTGAATCAATAGTCACATAGTAAGTTTAAATAAGAGATCTTCTGGAGGCTGTAAAAATTCTACTTCCAGCAATATTTGGCTTTTGGATAGGAACACATTTTAACACGGACAAGATGTTTGTATTGTTGATTTTCAGTTAAAAAGAAAGAAAGCTGTAGTAATGTTCTCAACAATAAAAAGTAAAACAAAAATAAACATACCACTAAGTGAGCAGACAGCGCTACTTTACGATCTGGAAAACCATGAGAGAAAAAAGAAAACATTCACTAACTTTTAAGACTCCATCTGGCACTATCACAGAAATCTACGTGGACTTTGCATCAGGAGTGAGGTTATAAATTAAGAAGTTATGAAGCCCTTAGGATTCTTTAAGTGAACAAATAGGCACGAGCTCTGGATTACTTCATGAACAGGTGACATAGATAATACAAAGAAAGCAGTTCCTTACCAGAAGAGTCCAATATTGATTTGGAATATACAAACGATGCACCTAATGTCTTAAAATAGATGCTACACACAGTTTTCTTCATTGTAATGCAGAGAAATCTTCAGACGTTTCAGTAAAATTGTATTATTTAGGAACAAAGGAGACGACTCACTAATAGGCAGAAGCGCTGTGCCGTTGACAGGTACACGAACAAAAGATACAGAGCTTTGCTTTGCTAGCTTTCGGAATAAAATTTCCCTTCTCAAGTTTGTAGGAAACACACACACACACACACACACACACACACACACAGAGAGAGAGAGAGAGAGAGAGAGAGATGCTGGACACACTTGTTTGTCTCTCTGCTTTCTGCCATCTCTTTCCTGGCCCACTGTGAGTGTAGTGGAGTGAAGTGGTGGTGCAGGGTGGGATGGGGTGGGGTGAAAGATGTAAGTGGTAGGAGGCAGGGAGGGGATTGTGGGGCAGTGTCTAGCAGTTCATGAGAGAGTGGGAGCTGTCAGGTGGCAGATGGCTGTACATGCGATTTCACAGACTAGGGTATGAGATGGCACCACAAAACTACTTGGCACATATTGGGTGGGGGTACTGGGACAGTGAATGGTGTACACACACACACACACACACACACACACACACACACACACACACTAATGAGTGGCGGGTGGAGGACAGTGAGTTACCTTAGATTTAGAACAGGGAGGTTACAGGAGCACAGGTTGTGATGCAAAGATAGCTCCCATCTGAGCAGCTCAGAAAAGCTGGTTGTGGTGGGGAGGATCCAGATGGCAAAAGTTGTGATGTAGCCATTGAAATCTCACATTTAGTGCTCTGCTGCATTTTGTGCCACTGGGTGGTTCACCCTGCTTGTGGCAACACTTTGGCAGTGGCCACTCATTCTGGTTGACAGCTGATTGGATGTCATACCAATGTAAAATGCTGTACAGTGGTTGCAGCAGAGCTGGTATATAATATGGTTGCTTTCACAGGTGGCCCCACCTCTGATGGAGTAGGTTAAGCCTATGACGGGACTGGAGTAGGTGGTGCTGGTGGGTGGATAGAGCACGTCTTTTCTGCAAGGGTATGATCCCTGTGGCATGGGATTTGGGATAGGAGTGTCATAGGGGTGCTATAGGATGTTATCGAGGTTGGATGGACGGTGGAACACCATTGTAGCTAGTTACAGTCCCCCCCCCCCCCCCCCCATCGAATAATGTCAGCCCTTATTGACTGACACTTGCAACCAATTGTCCAAAACATAGCCTCCCACATTACAGATACCAACCACTTCCTCCACTGGCTCTCTGCCACTCCCACACCCTTACCTTCCAGGTCCCTACTCGTCACTGTACATGGTACCTCCTCATTCACCAACATCCCTCTTGCCACAATTGAACACTAGCTCTCCCAACACCCTGCAGATTCCAAACACACCACTTCATTCCTCGTACACCTAACCAATTACATGCTAACCCATAACTACTTCATCTTTGAAGGGAATGTACACAAACAAATTCGTGGCACAGCCGTGGGACCTGCATGCCACCCTGTTGCGTCATCCTCTTCATGGGCCACCTAGAGGAAACATTCTTAGCTTCCCCAAACCCCTTGTCTGGTTCATGTTTATTGATGACATCTTTATAATCTAGACCCAAGGTCAGGACACCTTATCCCCATTCCTCCACAGTCACAACACCTTATCTCCCACACACTTCATCTTGTCCTCCTCCACCCATCATGACACCTTCTTAGATGTTTATTTCCTCCTCTCAGATGGCTCCATCCACACCTCAGTCTACATCAAACCCACCAACTGTACCTGTACTTTAACAGCTGCCACCCCTTCCACACTAAAAAATCCCTCCCATAAGCCTGGCCACCCATAGCAGATGCATCTGCAGTGATGAGAACTACCTCGCCCAATACGCTGAAGGCATCACAAAGGCCTTCGCAGACAGGCAATGACCCCCAAACATCATATACAAACAGATCTCCTGTGTCACATCCCCAGACACATCTGAATCTCAGATCCCTCCCAAGAACCAACCACAAAGAAGCACTCCCCCTTGTCACCCAATACCACCCAGGACTGGAACAACTGAACCACGTCCTTTGTCAGGGCTTTGACTACCTATCATCATGCCCTGAACTGAGGGACATCGTAACCAAGATACTTCCCACCCCCTCCCAAAGTAGTGTTCTGTCACCCACCCAACGCTCACAACATTCTAGTCCATTCTTGTGCTACTCCCATCTCTAATCCCCTGCCACAGGGATCATCATGCCCTGAAATGAGGTACATCCTACCCAAGATGCTTCCATCCCCTCCCAAAGTAGTGTTCCCTCACCCAGCCAACCTCCACAACATCCTAGTCCAACCCTATGCCAATCCCATCCCCAGTCCCCTGCTACAGGGCTCATACCCTTGTGGAAGACCCAGATGCAAGACCTGTTCCATCCACCAACCCAGAACCTTATACTCCAGTCCCGTTACAGGCTTACCTATGCTATCAGAGGATGGACCACCTTCGAAGACAGCAATGTTATGTACCAGCTCTGCTGCAACCACTGCACAGCATTTTACATTGGTATGGCAACCCAATAGCTGTCAACCAGAATGAATGGCCACTGCCATACTGTTGCCAAAAGCAAGGTGGACCACCCAGTGGCAGTGTACACACACACACACACACACACACACACACACATTTCTTATGACATAGTTCTGTCTGATAAATTCTGCAAATAATCTGTGTAACTAACCCCCCCCCCCCCCCCCCCCCCGGCCCCATCACTGATGGGCAAAAATCTACAGCTTTTAAGTGGATCTCATTCATTGTCAACTTCAATTTTACATATCATAAAGTATTGTCAGAAATCTTGTAATTGTAGCTGGAAGATAACAATAGTGATACTGGTTTGCTACATTTATACTGGATGTATCAACAGCATGGTTGATTTTCTCATAAGCATTTTGTACTCCTTGGAGGTTACAAAGCACTTTTCCAAGAAAATCGTGTGGATTTGGTACATAAACGATTCCTACATTGTTACTGTAATGATTTGTGGTAAGTGGAAACTATGCTTGGTTGGAGCCATTAACAATTAAATCTTCTTCCTCAAGAGAACAGTGAATGTTGCATTGTATGAGGGTGGTTAGAAAAGTTCTCAGAATCACAATGAGAGGTCAGCACTAGCACAACGAGTTGTTCACATGATATTCATTGGACTGTTGTCTGTAAACACATGCCACGTCAGTGCTCTTGAAAGAACTGTGGTGGTGAAGTGGCTTTGTTGTTGTTCTCGCGTAGTGACTTCATAAAGAAAGGCATGAAAGCGAAGGACATTCATGCTGATTTCCAGAATACACTGGGGGCTCTCCTCCTTCATTACAACTGTTGCCAAGTGGACAAATGAATTTAAATTTAAATTTGGTCAGAGCGGCTTAGATGATGATCCGCGCAGTGGTCAGCCAAGATGTGTCACTACTCCAGAAATCAATGTAAAAGTGCACAAAATGGTCATGGATGATTGCCGACAAAGTGTGTGAAATTGCTCATGTTTGCCAGATGTCATCTAAAGGTGTGTATCAAAATTATCTGCAAGATGGGGCCATGACTCGTGACACTGGATCAGAAACACACGAAACTGGACATATTGGAACAATGTTTGGCTCGTTTTAGGAGAAATGACCAAGATTTGTTTTGCCAGTTTGTGACCACAGATGAAACTTGGGTGCACTACTATACCCAAGAGACAAAACAACAGTCAAAGCAGTGGAAACATGCTGATTTTCTACCACCAAAGAAAGCAAAGACAATTCCTTCAGCGGGAAAGGTATTGGCATCAATGTTCGGGGATACGAAGGGGATTCTGTTTGTAGATTATCTCCCCACTGGGTAAACAATTACTGGAGAATACTATGCTAACCTCCTGGACAAATTCCAACAAAAAATATGCGAAAAAGGCCAGGTTTGGCATGAAGAAAGTCATCTTCCATGAAGACAATGTGCACCCGCATACATGTGCCATCGCCATAGAAAATTCCACGAATTAAGGTATGAATTGTTGCCACAGCTGCCTTATTCACCTAATATGGCTCCATCAGACTTCCATTTCTTCCCAAAACTGATAATTTTTCTTGGTGGACGAAGATTCGTTTCAAACGAAGAACTGATAGCCGGAGTTGTCAACAATTTTGCAGGCCTGGAGGAAACTCATTTTCAAGATGGGATCAATGCACTGGAACATTGTTGGACCAAGTGCATTAATCTACAAGGAAGTTACATTGAAAAATGAAAATAGTTTCACTGCTGTAAATACTTTTTTTCTATTCCGTTCCGAGGACTTTTCAAACCAACCTCATATCTGAAAATGCAAGTAAAGTTCACATAGCTTAACACAGGGTGTGATTACTTGTGACAAGGAAGTGAGACAAAACTGTACTGAATGCATATGCTTGATTACTGATCACCGGTGGTATGGTACACTAGCGAATGAGCATAATATTTAGGTGTTTTTTTTTTGTTTTTTTTTTCTTTCCACTTGTCAAATGCCACACTGGTTTCCCCATTTCCATCTCAAGTAAATAACATACAAACAGTTAAAATAAGAACACATACAGAACATAGTTTACACAGTTCACAAACTACGAGGACTATCCAGAAGGTAACAGACATTTTGATCTATTGTGGTAGTGGGCGGGGCTGCGTCTGCCATCTTGATGCCATAATGTTTCTAAAATCAGCACGCATCCAGCCATGGTAGCATGTGGTCTGTGTCTGCTACTTTGCTTTCTGTGATGTGTTAAATGTGTGCTGCAATAGAAAATCCCACCACGTATGAGGCGCATTCTGTGACTAGGCTTTTGTTGACCAAAAACTGCAAACCAACTGAAATTTAGTGTGTCCTTGGTCATGTGTATGGAAACGAAATAAAGAGTGAGCTAATTGAGCACTGATTTTAAAATGGCCCTACCAATGTTCACAGTGGGGACCAGAATGGTAGGACTAGCCCAATGACTGATGAACTAGTGATTAAAATCAAAGACAGAATTCCTGAAAATCCTTATTTCACAATTATGGAACTTTCACATTTTCCCAAAAATTTCATGGAGTTTAGTGCATGAAATTGTGGTGAAGAAGCTTTATTATCACAATTTTTGTGCTAGGTGGGTTCCCAAAATCCAGTTTCAAATGGCACATTTCTACAGATTGTACTGACAAACCTGTTACAATAAAATTTGGTTTTTGCATATTATTAATTTTTTATTAACATCTGTTACTTTCTAGATAGCCCTTGTATTTTCTATTAGGCTACCTCAAATTTGTAGAAACAGAAAGGGTATCCAGCCAAAGTATCAAATAAAAATTATTGCGATATAATGGTCATGCGATTTCCGGTAGTTAACAAACCCTAACACAGACTGGACAGACAACGAAAACAAAAATAAAATGTATAGGAAGATATCGCATTCTCAGCTAGATGACACACAGCCTAACATCTTAAATAACAATATGCTGGTCATCATTCTAGACTTTAGTATATTTACATGCCCCTGCTGTCTGAAAAAAAATTCTCACTATTCTGATCTCTTAGGAAGATCTTTGACATACTGATTACTTCTACTAGAATATACACCGTAGGGAATTCTCATTAAAGAGGTAGCAATCGAATTTTTCTAATCTAAGAACTCATTTCATGTTGTATCAGTATGTTTTACTCCTGTTTATGCTTATTTTCTGGCATCTTGTGGCTTCTGTTAAATGTATAAACAAAAATTGCCTCTACGTTATGAGACAAAAATCGCTGGTGGGGTCCTCTCATTCAGTGACCAGAGTGGCCTGGCCCTCTTTTTTAATCTTTCCCAACCTACCCCTCTCACTACCCTGAGGAAGAAACTAATTGTACTGAAAGCTATGACAGTGTTGTATACTTTTACATGTGTACCAGTGGTCCTGGCAATGCTTCTAAACTGCTAAACATCTAAGGGAAATCCTAATCTCCTTAACCCCCCACCCCCTCTGTCCATGTCCTCTTCCCCCCTCTCTCTGACCTTGAGCCTTGTTTATCCTTATTACCAACAAAGCCTTGACTGGGAACTGAAGTCTCCTAAAATGTTTGAGAAAATCAGTAGGAATCATTTGTATACGGGGTTGCGAGACATCTCCTGCTGCTACATCTCTGAGGACAGTAGCTTCAGTGACAGTATTTTGCATAGTTTTAAATAAAATTTGTCTAATGGTGTAAATTCCATACTTTCATAGGTAAAACTGACTGTGAGGAAAAAGACCAAACCGCACATTTTCATAAAACAGCATTTTTCTTCATGCAGTCAGTTTTAAGAGAAATCCAGTACAATGCTGTTTATAGAAATATATAACCTGTGTCCATCTTAAATTTATTAAAGTATCATGTAAAGATTTGAAGTAAGATTGTCAACAACTTCTCGATATGTTTTGGTAACAATGTCTCCCTGTTATACGATATTAGTAACATGTAAAAATTTGAAGTATATCAACCAAGAATTTTTTGAGATCTTTAGTAATAACGTTACACAACAGCTTGTGTTTATATAGTAGCATAGATATCAGCAGTACTAAATTTTTTGTCCTACCTCATAGTTTTAGTTTTCTCAAGTGATTTTTGTTTTGTTTTGATGCACAGATTGCATAGACACAGATATACAAGTATTAGTAACATACCAAGGCAGCATTCCTGAACATCTCTATTCTTTTCGTCAACATCTCCTGACAATCTGGTTTAAGAGTTTTTGTTGGATCCTGGAGTACCTCTTGTAAACACTGGACATCTGTAAAATGTAAAATTTGAATTAGTAAATTAAGCTGGAATTTGCAGGTCTGTTGTTTTACTACAATATCCTCAGCAGAGTGAATAATTATTTAGATGCTTCCAGTATTTCATACATTTTGTCACAGTTATTGGAAATTCTGGTTTGTGTTTTATGTAGGAATTATAGCTTACTGGCTCTGGTCACATAAATCTTATGTTCTTACATGTACATATATCTTTTTATAATTACTAATGAAACAATTACACAGCAACAAAATGCCCTTTTACAAAAAAAACTACATTTCAGCTTCCCTATTTGACCCTCTCTCTTCTATAGTTACTGCATCAACAACATGAACTGCCTGATGTAGGAGGGAGCAACAGACTGGTGCAGCAGCAATTCTCATTACCAATAACTTTTTTATATATCTGTAGCCACAATTGAAATGTAGCCAAAAACCTACATAGACAAGTACACAGTGTAACAAAATTAAAGAAACACTTTTTTGAAATCCCCTCATTTTCTCCCATTGTGACACAAAAGTTCGAAATTTGGTCTGAACATCACCTGCATGCTCGGCATGTACTAAAAGAAGGCCAGAGCTCAGAAGCTTATATGATGTGTAACATGGCTTAATGATGTCAGGGGAAATGTCACACTACGGGGAGGTTGTCACACCTCCCCTTATCCACATCTCCACTCCCCCTCCTGACACCTCTGTGACATGTGTCAGAACAGCGACATCCAGCATTAAAAATGTGCACTTTTCTTATGGGTGGCCAGAGAACATTCTGGATACACCACTGCTCAGAGCTGAGACGAAAAGGCCTAAAGATGTGTCACAGGACATAACTGAATCCATCCCTTCCCTCAAAGCATTTCTGTTCACATATTTCACAGCAGAAAACGACAGTCTGCATCTGCAGTGCACAACAGTACGATGTTCTTGACAACTTTTGACACTGATGCTTTCCCAGCCCCTCCCCCAAGAGATCCAATTCTTCGCTAAGGGCATCATGGGGCTTCAACCCATTGAACATGATCTCACACCTTTGGAGTGTAGTTATGCAACCATTGGGAACTGTTCAAAATCATACGATGGGATTTAGACACAACCTACAGCAGAAGAGGGTGTTTATGCTTTTCCATATATCCTTTTTCCACACCCTCCTGTGGCATGTGCGACGTTGATACACATGTGACTACAACAGCAAAGGGTCCCTCCAAGAAACTCCATTCGGCAACACTCTTGATGTCACCTGCGCGCACCTTTGTTGGGCACTTTAAAAATGTCTTTGTAGACAGACACCCACCAACAGGACAAGTAACCCTCTCTACACTAGCAGCTGCACACACGAAATCTGAGACATGGCGTTTTATTCACATATGTGTCAATAGTGTCAACTTCATAATCCCCTCACCTCCCCACCCACAACCCACAGGAGGGTGAGATGAAAAAAGAAGGATGAAAAGGCATAGATAAACTTTTCTGCTTCATATCATGTTCAGATTTATTGAATGGTTCTGAATGGACCCTAATGGTTTCACCTTGTACAGTGAGAAAAAACTATGGCCACCCTACACATTCGAGGTGTCATATTGCATTCAATGGGGTTGCAGCTCTGTGCAGTCCTTAGAAAAGGATTGTATCATCTGGGATGGGGAAAGGGTTTGTCAGCAGTGTCAAATGTTGTCAAGAATGTCATCTTGTTGTACATCAAACTGCAAACTGTCAATTTTGGACACAAAATGTGTGAAAATGAACACCCCCAAGGAATGGGATGGTTTGATTCATGCCCTTTATGACACATACTGAGCGTTTTTGTGTCAGTTCTGAGCAGTGCTATGTCCGAAATGTTTTCCTCAATCACCCATAAGAAAACGGCATGATTTTAACACTGTGCACCATTTTTCTGATCCCCACCCTCTCCCTGGTCAGTGCAGAAGCATCAGGAGAAGGGGTGAGACATGGATAAGAGGAGGTGTAAAGACCTTCCCTCTATGTGATATTGGGAGAATAGGAATGAAATTTGGTACCAATGAGAAACCATTAACCAAATTACATCTCACAGAAAATTGTGAGCTCTGGCCATTTTTTCACATGTATGGATACCTTACTGTTTGAAGTTTTACTCTGTGGTAATGCTACAGGGCACAACGTTTTTGCATCACTGCAGAGGAAGGTAGGAGGCACTTTGAAGTCAAATTTTGTACTTCTGTATCACAATGGGGAAAAAAGACTGGACTTCACAACACTGGCCCTTTAATCTTGTTGCACAGTGTACTTTTGCTGCCCTCAATCAGAAGGTACTTTACTTTGTATATTCGCATTGGAGATGATAAGCCCTTGCTTCATTCGATCTGTGAACTGATATATGAAAAGGTCTGCTGCTGTGGTTGCCCCGGTTGCTGCCCGCAGTGGGGCTGAGCCCTCGCCTGTGGTTGATTGGGAGGTCGTTCCAAGGCATGGCAGGCAGCGAAAGGCCTCCCCGGAGGCTGATAAGAAAGCCTCCCCGGTGCGCCTGACAAACCGGTTTCAGGCACTGTCTCTGGCTGAGCCAGATGCAGCTGCGTGCCCTGTTTCAGAGGATCATTCTCAGCCTTCAAGGTCCAGGCAATCGCAGAGGGTGGGCTTACTGGTAGTTGGGAGCTCCAATGTTAGGCACGTAATGGGGCCCATTAGGGATACGGCGGCTAAGGAGGGGAAGAAATCCAGTGTGCACTCCGTGTGCATTCCGGGAGGAGTCATTCCTGATGTGGAAAGGGTCCTTCCGGATGCCATGAAGAGCACAGGGTGCAGCCAGCTGCAGGTGGTGGCACAAGTCGACACTAGTGACGTATGTCGCTTTGGATCTAAGGAAATTCTCTCTGGATTCCAGCGGCTATCTGATTTGGTGAAGGCTGCCGGTCTTGCTTACGAGATGAAGGCAGAGCTCACCATCTGCAGCATCGTCGACAGAACCGACTGCGGACCTTTGGTGCAGAGCCGGGTGGAGGGTCTGAAGTAGAGGCTCAGACGGTTTTGCGACCGTGTTGGCTGCAGATTCCTTGACTTGCGCCATAGGGTGGTGGGGTTTCGGGTTCTGCTGAATAGGTCAGGAGTTCACTACACTCAGCTGGCGGCTACACGGGTAGCGGAGGCTGTGTGGCGTCGACTGGGCGGTTTTTTAGGTTAGAAGGCCTCGGGAAAGTACGGGGTGGGCGGCAATGTCAAAGGGTGCACAGCAAATACAGGACGTGCTTGGATCAAGGAACAGTCAAAATTATAGTTAGAAATTGTTGTAGTTGTGCTGGTAAAGTCCCTGAGCTTCAAGCACTAATAGAAAGCACAGAAGCTGATATCATTATAGGTACAGAAAGCTGGCTAAAGCCTGAAATAAGTTCTGCAGAAATTTTTACGAATTCTCAGACGGTGTTCAGGAAAGATAGATTAGGCAGAATTGGTGGTGGAGTGTTTGTGTCTGTCAGTAGTGGTTTATCTTGTAGTGAAGTCGAAGTAGATACTCCGTGCAAATTGGTATGGGTGGAGGTTATACTTAACAGCCGAATTAAGTTAATAATTGGCTCCTTCTACCGACCCCCAGACTCTGATGATACAGTTGCGGAACAGTTCAGAGAAAGTTTGAGTCTTGTAACAAATAAATACCCCACTCATATGGTTATAGTTGGTGGGGACTACAACCTACCCTCGGTATGTTGGCAAAAATACTTGTTCAAAACCGGTGGTAGGCAGAAAACATCTTCCGAGATTGTCCTAAATGCTTTCTCCGAAAATTATTTCGAGCAGTTAGTCCACGAACCCACGCGAATTGTAAATGGTTGCGAAAACACACTTGACCTCTTAGCCACAAACAATCCAGAGCTGACAGAGAGCATCATGACTGATACAGGGATTAGTGATCACAAGGTCGTTGTAGCTAGGTTCAATACAGTTTCTTCCAAATCCATCAGATACAAACGCAAAATAATTTTATTTAAAAAAGCGGATAAAGTGTCACTAGAAGCCTTCCTAAAAGACAATTTCCATTCCTTCCGAACTGACTATGCAAATGTAGACGACATGTGGCTCAAATTCAAAGATATAGTAGCAACAGCAATTGAGAGATTTATACCTCATAAATTGGTAAGAGATGGAACGGATCCCCCGTGGTACACAAAAAAGGTCCGAACGCTGTTGCAGAGGCAACGGAAAAAGCATGCGAAGTTCAGAAGAACGCGAAATCCCGAAGATGGGCTAAAATTTACAGATGCGCGAAATTTGGCACGGACTTCGATGCAAGATGCCTTTAATAGGTACCACAACGAAACATTGTCTCGAAATTTGGTAGAAAATCCTAAGAAATTCTGGTCGTATGTAAAGTACACAAGCGGCAAGACGCAGTCAATACCTTCACTGCGCAGTGCCAATGGTACTGTTACCGACGACTGTGCCGCTAAAGGGGAGTTATTGAACGCAGTTTTCCGAAATTCCTTCACCAGGGAAGACGAATGGAATATTCCAGAATTTGAAACACAAACATCTGCTAGCATGAGTTTCTTAGAAGTAGATACCTTAGGGGTTGCGAAGCAACTCAAATAGCTTGATACGGGCAAGTCTTCAGGTCCAGATTGTATACCGATTAGGTTCCTTTCAGATTACGCTGATACTATAGCTCCCTATTTAGCGCTCATATACAACCGCTTGCTCACCAATAGATCTGTACCTACAGATTGGAAAATTGCGCAGGTCGCACCAGTGTTCAAGAAGGGTAGTAGGAGTAATCCATTTAACCACAGACCTATATCATTGACGTCGGTTTGCAGTAGGGTTTTGGAGCATATACTGTATTCAAACATTATGAATCACCTCGAAGGGAACGATCTATTGACACGTAATCAGCATGGCTTCAGAAAACATCGCTCTTGTGCAACGCAGCTAGCTCTTTATTCGCACAAAGTAATGGCCGCTATCGACAGGGGATCACAAGTTGATTCCGTATTTCTAGATTTCCGGAAAGCTTTTGACACCGTTCCTCACAAGCGACTTCTAATCAAGCTGCAGACCTATGGGGTATCGTCTCAGTTGTGCGACTGGATTCGTGATTTCCTGTCAGGAAGGTCGCAGTTCGTAGTAGTAGACGGCAAATCATCGAGTAAAACTGAAGTGATATCAGGTGTTCCCCACGGAAGCGTCCTGGGACCTCTGCTGTTCCTGATGTATATAAATGACCTGGGTGACAATCTGAGCAGTTCTCTTAGATTGTTCGCAGATGATGCTGTAATTTACCGTCTAGTAAGGTCATCCGAAGACCAGTATCAGTTGCAAAGCGATTTAGAAAAGATTGCTGTACGGTGTGTCAGGTGGCATTTACGCTAAATAACGAAAAGTGTGAGGTGATCCACATGAGTCCCAAAAGAAATCCATTGGAATTCGATTACTCAATAAATAGTACAATTCTCAAGGCTGTCAATTCAACTAAGTACCTGGGTGTTAAAATTACGAACAACTTCAGTTGGAAAGACCACATAGATAATATTGTGGGGAAGGCGAGCCAAAGGTTGCGTTTCATTGGCAGGACACTTAGAAGATGCAACAAGTCCACTAAAGAGACAGCTTACACTACACTCGTTCGTCCTCTGTTAGAATATTGCTGCGCAGTGTGGGATCCTTACCAGGTGGGATTGACGGAGGACATCGAAAGGGTGCAAAAAAGGACAGCTCGTTTTGTATTATCACGTAATAGGGGAGAGAGTGTGGCAGATATGATACACGAGTTGGGATGGAAGTCATTACAGCAAAGACGTTTTTCGTCGCGGCGAGACCTTTTTACGAAATTTCAGTCACCAACTTTCTCTTCCGAATGCGAAAATATTTTGTTGAGGCCAACCTACATAGGTAGGAATGATCATCAAAATAAAATAAGAGAAATCAGAGCTCAAACAGAAAGGTCTAGGTGTTTGTTTTTCCCGTTTTCGGGAGTGGAATAGTAGAGAGATAGTATGATTGTGGTTCAATGAACCCTCTGCCAAGCACTTAAATGTGAATTGCAGAGTAGTCATGTAGATGTAGATGTAGATATGAAACCAGTTGGAAGCAGTTATAGAGATACTGAAAACAGTGGACAGTCATCCTGATTCGCAACCACAAAGCTGTCATACACAGCTTACGGCAATGGTTAGAAACTATGTTTGATGGTGTTTCAAATGTCTTTGTAATATTTCTCAATCTACTTTGATGCATTACAGGAACAATAGGGTCATATATAGCTCCAAAGTATAGGTTGTCTGATGGGTGGGTACGCAAACTAACAGATGCCCTTAACGAGACAGTTAGCTGCTGTATTGTTCATATGAGAGAGAGGATGGCTCATGTAGTCCATGTTAACGTCCTCTATTTATCTGATTGGTAATCTCTTGGTGAGCATCACCTTGTGTGGTTTTTTATACACTTTAACCATGACATTCCTGCACACCACGACTCAGAAGTTCTGGCTATCTATCTCCACACCTTGAACATTCAATGGTGGAGTTCCAGTCCCCATCCAGCCATTGTTCTGTGATACGAAGAAAGAATTGTCACATGTGTGGAGCAGTGACTTCTGCACACTGTAGGGAAAAGATAGCTATGGATGGTGGTGGTGGATGCGACTTGCCCATGGCAACTGACTTTGGCAACTCGTAAGTCATTTGATTGGGCTTGGCTGTGGCATAGCAGTGGACCAGGATGTATTTAGACTAAGTGGGTGGGAAAGTGCTGCTTTGGGAGAGGTTGGAAGAATTTTCCTCATTTCAGAGTACGATGAAACGTAGACAATACTCTGGCAGGGGATGTGGTTAAGTTGTTCCAATCTGAGTGACATCGGGTAATGGAAGGATGGTTCTGTGCAGTGGTTGGTGGTGTATCTGGAAGATTAGAAAATCTGTGGACACGGCACAGAAAATATGTTTATGGACTAGATTTGAAGGACAAAAGCTTGTCTGTGCAGGTCTCAGTGAGACCTTGAGCATACTGGGAACAGGACTACTCATTAAGGCAGTGTGCAGGTGGCTTCACTGTATGGAAGAGACACTGCTAAGTAAGGAAGAAATCACAGCTATTGCACGGGAGGTACTGTTGATGGTTGATGAGCTCTAAATGGATGGAGATTTTGGTGGAGCCATGGGTAATTTCCCCTCAAAGGATTAGTTGTAGTTAAGGATATATCTTAACTGGTCAATGTATAACGAACGAGGTAGTGGGTTTGGGGTGGGCAAGACAGTGGGAGATTTACTACTATAAAACATGGCTGTGGGAGATATCAGTGTACAGGGAGGTGGCATTGACAGTGACAAACAAGGATACAGGTGGTTGGTTGGTTTAATGATTAAAGGGAATAAACTAAGAGATCATCAGTCCCACTTAGCTGGAATAGGTAAGTCAACAAAATTACATAACAAAGAAAGGTCTAGTGTGTGAAACCCATGGAAAGAAAACCTCAAGATGTACCGAATGCCAATAAAGCTGAGAGAAAGAACAAGGAAGAAGAAAAGGGGGGAAATGGAATGAAGATAAGGTACCCTGTTCAGGGACGAGCCAAAAGCCCCCAAAGACAGAAAGTGTGAATGGGGTCATACCACTCCCCCCCCCCCCCCCACCACCACTTACCAGAAGCACCCCACCCAACAATACCCAGAAATGATTAGTGACATGGACAGGCAACAAAACCACAGGAAAGTCAAACAGAACATGTGAGGAGGAGGAAAAAGAGCAAAAGCATGGGTAGGGTGAGGACTGGGGAAGTCCACCAAGCTCAGACAGATGCCCATTTGGGGCGGAGGGAGCAACAGGGCATCCTGCCAAACCCTCCATGGGCTGACAAAGCTGAGGCGCCTACTCTTAGAGAGGTTGGTGAAAACCCCCTTCACGAATAACCCACAACGCCAGGTCAGCTGCTGAGGCATCGTCTGCTAACAACAGAGTGGTGAGTAAGGAAAATCCATTGTAGCACAGTGAGATTAGGAAAGTCCAGCTAAATGTGGACTGCTACCAAACAGGCACCACAGTGAGAGTGTGATGGATCCTTGTGATGGAGGAGAAGGCCACGAGTCAGACAAGTGTGGCCTATGTGGAGCTGGCAAAGAACGATGGAATCCTTGCGATAGGCCCGCATGGAGGATCTCCACAAATTCATGGTCTCCTCAATTGCCTGGTTTTGTTCATCGAAGCCAGAGTATGCTACTCCGTGTTCCAAATCCTCAGAACTTGACACCATAATACTGATCCAAGGTCCAGCGCAAGAAAACTGGTTTTCCAGTAGCCAATTTGGCCAGCCTGCCAGCAATTTCATTCTCCGGGATCCCAATGTGACCAGGGGTCCAGACAGGGACCACAGAGTGTTCACATTGCTTGACGGCAAAAAGGGAATCCTGGGACTAATGGATGGTGAGAGTAACACTGGTCAAGAGCTTGCAAACTGCTCAAGCAATTGCTACAGATGAGGAAGGACCACCGATGCATGAACAGGTATCCTCAAGAGTACGACAGATGGCTACCAACTCCACAGTGAGAACACTGCAGCCATCTCGCAAGGAGCAGAGTTCATTACATCCCATGTGGATGTAAGCAAAGCCAGCATGATTGGAAACCGTTAAGCATTCAGTATAGACAACTCCGAATCCTGAAACAAGCCGAGAATGGATAATAATTGACAGTGGAGGGCCTCAGGTGGATCTGGATATTTCAGACCTTGTCAGAGTTCAAGACAGAGCTGTGGACAGGGATGCACCAAGGAGGTGCACATGAGTGGAGCTGCAAAACAGGCAGTAGAGAGGAAAGCTGGAGTTCTGAAAAAAAGGGACAGGATGTGGATGGTGACCACAAGTGAAGACCTGGGCTCCCATTGTGGGAGGTGGATCTCTGTATCTGGAAACAGGAAAAGGTAGTTTTGTGTGCTCCAGGGTGCAACAGATGTCTAATACATAACCAAGCAACTATTGTTGGTGCAGAACACACAACAGTGGGACCCCTGCTTCCGCTAGTAGGTTGATCATGGGGATTGTCTGAAATGCGCCAGTTGCCAGCCGTATCCCACAATGGTATATTGTGTCCAGCATCTGTAATGTTGGAGGTGCCATCAACCGGTAAGCAAGACACCCATAATCTAGAACAGACTGGACCAATGCTTTGTAGAGCCTTACTACAGTAGAGCAGTCCATGCCCCAGCTGGTACTGCTGAAGCATCGAAGAGCACTGAATTGTGACCAACATGTCTGCTTTAGTTGACGGAGATGGGGCAGCCATCTCGATCAGGCATCGAAGACCAGTCACAAGGCACAATGAGAATCCACCACACTGAGGTGATAAAGGTACAGATCCAGATGGGGAAGCACTGTATGGTGATGGCAGAAATTCATAACACATGTTCTGGCAGGTGAAAATGGGAAGCCACGAGCAGAGCCCAAGATTGCACTCTATGTATTGCTCCCTGCAGCCTGTGTACATAGGAACCAGGCATGGCCTGTACCTCAATATGTATGTGAAGGGGAGGCTGGCAAAGCTTATAGGTGACAGTGTAGTGGGTGGTGGTGGGATCACTCATGGAAAAATTCCTGTAGTAGTTGGTGTTACAGCTGCACCGTTTTTTTTTTTTTTTTTTTAGATTGAAGTCAGCTGATAGATATACCTGCTAAAAGGAAGTCCCTCTAACTAAGGGCTTCAAAGTAGAGAAGGAATTAGCATATTTCATCAAAATATAAGAAGCATTAGAGATAAAGTTAGTGAACTGCTTACAGATGTTGACTCTGAAATTATTGGGATATTGGAGCACCACTTAAATAATTTGACAATTCAGAGGCTTCCTCTACCAGGATAAAGATTAGCTGGCTGTTTTTCAAGGAGTTCCTTGCGGGGTCGGAAAGTCTTCCATTTGAGTCCATAGACATATCACGGGACTGCACAGAACAGATATTTGAATGATGTGCAAGGCAGCTGAATTTAGTGAAACTAAACTTCTAATTGTTGTTGTTTACAGCCTGGAAATAAAAAAAATAAAAAACTGAAACTAATCACAAAATTTAGCCTTCTATAATTATGTGAATTTATTTTAATTAATCCATTTTGTTTTCATCTGAGGTGAGAGTTGTAAACAAAGAGGAAACAGCAAAAACACTAAATGTAAACAAAGGAGACAACCCTCCTCCCCACTACAACTTTGACAGTTCCGTGCATTCACGAATCTGGCATCTTGGGTGCAACAGAAAAATTTTTTCCGGGTAACATCTGGCTGCTTGTTGTTCTTACTGATACAACTAACAGCAGAACTTAAAGCAACCACAAAGAGGGAGAAGGTACTGCCCACATGTGACAAACTGCACACGTGCATGAGCCCGCTGTCAACTGCTCAAACAAACCTAATGTAAACTGTTGTGATGTCAAGCTCATAGGAAGCAGTTTCTTGCTATGAAGTTTTGCATAGCCTTCATCCCAACACATTTGCCACATTTTGCTGCGGGCAGATTCTTGTGTGGGCACTGTGTTTGAGTGAGAACAGTGTGAGACAGAACAGTTCACACACTCAGGTGGTGGGACGCAAATGACTCTCCGGATGGAGATGGTGGCCACAGTTGCTGTAAATACGATTCGTGTCACATTGTGAAGGCACGTGACTATAACAGAGACATCAGAAATGGTGAATGGGAGGTGGGGTATAAAGCTTCATGTTGCAACAGTAAAGCATAGCCCTGTCTTTTTCCGGAAGGGTACCTCCACAAAAGCCAGAATCAAAGTGCCGGTGTCAATAAGATTGCCCTTAGGACTTCTGTGGACTTTGACGAAATGAACACCATGCCATGCTAGATTAGTCCCTGTTCCTGTCAGATTGAAGGAAGAGGTCCCTATGGAAGATAACACCCTGACTCGTACTTGAGGACTGGTGAGGAGTGAAGTTCACTGGGATGTCTCCTAAGTGTTTGCCAGCACAAAGAGAAGTTGATTGACTGGGAGGAAATGTTTTAATCATTAGGGAAACAGATCACATCTAACTGAGTGAGTCTACTTCACCAAATTTTCTATGTGTCTGACTAAAAAAGAACAGTTTGGTAGTGGTGAATGTCTCCCCATCTGTCCTGAAACAAACCAAGTAACAGGGGAAAGGATTTCATCTCAAGCCAGCTGGCCTGGCCGGCCTCCCAGGGGGTGACCAGAGAGGGGAGGGCTGAGGCAGCAAGAATGAGAGCAGACAGACAAATTTTCCTTTTTGATAAGACAGTTGCAGAAGAGCGGTCAGAAGTAGGAAGCTTAGCATGCTTCACGTGCAAAGCTTCCGCCCTGGTGTCACCCACTCTGATCAGGGGCTCGCCTCACCCAGCTGCAGCAAAGGGCCTCCCGACACGGCAGTCATTGCTGGGAGTTCTAATGCCCCGAAAAAGATGAGCGACCACTACTAGGCTTACACAAGGTAATGGCAGCTCAGGTGCCAGAAGTGCAATCCCTGTGTTGTCAGTGGCAACAGCCCCACCACATGGACTGGCTACCATGCTGGTGACTTGGCAAGGGAGGGCGGACGGGGAGGGGGGGGGGGGGGTAGCAACGGCAGGGAAGGATGGGAGATGGGAGGGGGAGAGCAACCTGCACCAGAGACGCTAAGGAGGGAGTTGTTCTTCACACGGTGTGTACTATGGAAACCATTTAAAAATGGAGGTACACCCAAGAGAACCAGAAAAAGCAGAGAAAAAAGGGAGGGGGGGGGGGGGGAATGGGGACAGGAGTGGGAAGAACTCTAAGATGGGAAGGAGTGGATATGAGGAAGAGCTAAGATGGGAAGAAGCGGATATGGAGAAAGGCATGCAGCCTGAGAGAGAAGAAAGGCTGCAATAGCTCAGCCCCTCTATAAACAGGTAGAACTATAATGAGCGAATCTGTTCACAGAAAATCTGAACATGATTGAGCTACAGAGAGAACAAACTCTTATTTACATGTTAAGTGGAACAATTCAGGTGCAATATTTTATAAACTCAAATAAGTGTTGGTTTTGATATTGTTTACTTTGAAATGTGTTAGAATCCAAAATTCTTAATGAAACATTCACTGACAAGAACGAAGAGCAACTGGATTATTGTAACTTTTTATATTTATGGTATCTATAGTTCAGAAATGAAATATCAATCTTTGCAGGTAGTTCAATGCAATTCTCAAAAATTCTTAAGAAAATCGACTAAGTTTTCTGAGCACCTTTAATGCAATAAATCCAAGTCAACTTTTTGACAGCTCATGTGACTCTGTGATAGCATGCTTGTGTGCCACACGGATTTCCATTCAACACTAACTTTTAAACAATGGCACATGTTCTGTGAGCATTTCAATTATGGGTAAAATACATAAAGATGAAAACAATTCAATTTGTAATTTTTCTTAATTTTAACAAGATCAGTAACTAAGAATTCATATTTGCATTAGTGAGTAGTAGGGAATTAGAAATAAAAAGAGAAACATATTTAAGAACAAATAAAATATAATGAAGAGTCAAACAATGCAAAATCCAAGATGGAATGTAACAATATCGTGAAAAGGAAAGTTGCCACTCACCATATAACAGAGATGCTGAGTCGCAGATAGGCACAACAAAAAGACTGTCACAAATACTAGCTTTTGGCCAGTAAGGCCTTCGTCACCTGTCCTTTTTTCCCCCTAAGGTAAGTCTTTCTGCTCCCGGGATTGGGATGACTCCTTACCCTCTCCCTTAAAACCCACATCCTTTCGTCTTTCCCTCTCCTTCCCTCTTTCCAGACAACCTTGGGTTGCAAAAGCTTGAAATTTGTGTGTGTGTTTTTTTATTGTCTCTATCAACAAACCAACACTTTCGTTTGGTAAGTTACAGCATCTTTATTTTTAGTTATAAATATCTGATTGCCTTTTGGTCTCCTTGTGTGACTTGCAACATTCTAAAAATAGCCAAACTAATAAGTAATGATGAGGATGTTACATTATTCACTAGAATATTAGTGGTGTTAACCGTTTCAACAAAAGTTATAAAGTTCACCACCTGCAAATAGCTCTTTTGGAATATAAAAAGATCAAAGACCTTTTGTCTAAAAGAACATTGTATTTCATATGACAATGTTAAAATAAATTGTTAAAACCTAAAAATTTGAACAAGTTGACAGTTCTGTAGAAGAAATAAATAATGTAGCACTTTACACATACTTGTTCATTTTGAAACAAATTGTGGAATAAGAAATGTCCAGGATAGAATAACTACAAAATCAAACAGATAGATTGCTACTCACAACATAGAAGAAGCATTGAATCACAGACATACACTATGATAAGATTGCTAAACTTTCTGCTTTTGGACAAAGCAGAAAACATGTGCGCACGCACACACACACACACACACACACACACACACACACACGCACACACACACACACAGAACAACTGACTATGGCAACTCGGGCCCAGCTGTGGGCTGCGCTTGCATCTGACAAGAACAGCAATCCCGAGTGGGTGGCGGGGGCAAGGGGACGGCATGGGGCAAGGATGGGGAGAGAGAACACGGCAGGAACTGTGTTGCTGTGGGAGTGAGCAGGGACATGGTGGGGTCAGGACAGGGCTATTAGATGCAGAGTTGGGAGGCTGTTTGGGGGAAGTGGACAGGAGAGACAGAGAGATGTAGGTGAGTTGGGGGAAGGGGTCAAAGAGACATAGATAAGTAGGTCAGTGGGTGGAATAGAAGACATGTGTAGTGCTGAGGTGGGGTTGGAACAGGAAAGGGGTTAGAGGACAGGGACTAGCAATGGCCAAGGCCAGGAAGGTTATGAGAACGAATGGTGTGTTGTAGGAAGAGTTACCACCTGCAAAGTTCACAAAAGCTGTAGGAAGAGTCCAGGTAGCACAGGCTGTGAAGCAGTCATTGAAGTGAAGCACATCGTATTGGACAGCATGTTCAGTATCTGGGGTGTGCAGCCATCTCTTGGCCACAGTTTGGCAGATGCTATTCGTGTGGACAGACAACTTGTTGAATATCATGCCCACGTAGAAAGCAGCACAAGGACTGCAGCTTAGTTTGTAGGTCACTTGGTTGCTTTCAAGGCTAGCCCTGCCTCTGATGTGATAGAAGATGCCTGTGATCAGACTGGAATAGGTTGTATTGGGAGGATTGCATCTAGATCTACTGCAGGGATAGGAACCATGAACCAAGGGGTTGGGAGCACAGTGGAGTAGGAATGGACAGGGATATTGTCTTGGTTCGATGATCATTCGGATACCACTGTGGAAAGGTTGGGGAGAATAGTGGGTAGGATATTCCTCATATCAGGGCATGATGAGAGAGAATTTAAACCCTGGCACAGAATGTGATTCAGCTGCTCCAGCCCTGGGTAGTACTGAGTCATGAGGGGGCTGCACCTTTGGGGCTGGACAGTTGGCGTATGGGAAGCAGTAGGTGACTGGAGCGAGAAGGCTTGGGAGATCAATTTCAGGTCAAGGTTGGGAGGGTAATTTCAGTCTGTAAAGGCCTCAATGGCATATTTGGAGAGAGACTGCTTGTCACTATACTTGTGATGACCACAGGTGGCTAAGATCTACAGAAGGGACTTCTCCACATGAAATGGGTGCTGTCAAAGTGGAGGTACTGTTGGTGGATGGTATGTTTGGGGAGGGTGGGGGTACTGATGTAGCCACCCTGAAGGTGGACGTCAGTATAGAGAAAGATAGCTTGTTGGGTTCAAGAGGACAAGGTGAAGCAAATGGGGGATAAGGTGTTGACATTCTGTAGGAATGTGGACAGGGTGTCCTCACCTTCAGTCCAGATCATAAGGATGTTATTAATGAATCTGAACCAGGTGAGGGGTTTGGGATTCTGGTTGGTGGGAAGGATACATCTGGTTGGTGGGAAGGATACATCTAGTTGGTCAATAAATAGGTTTACTTAGGATGGAGCCATGCAGGTGCTCATTGCTGTAGTGATGCTTTCAAAAAGGGTGAGTAATTGTGGGTGAGGATTTAGTTGGTGGTGGTGAGTGGATAAGGATATAGTTGGTCATGGTGACCAGAATGTGAAGTATGATTTGGAGTCAGTGGTCACTGGAAAAAATACTGGCAATGTTAGTGCAAAGTGAGATGGTATCAACAATGACAACCATGGTGCTGGGTGGTAAAGGATCAGGAACTGTGGAGAGTTGGTCGAGAAAACGATTGGTGTCTCATATAGGAGCACATGTGACACATAATACACTGATGGTGTTGGTGCATGAGAGCAAAGAGATTCTTTCAGTTGCAGCACAGTAACTGGCCACAATAAGGTGCTCTGCTTAGTTTGGTTTTAGGAAGCATGCAGAAGATAGGACTACAATGAATGGTGTGGCTGAGGGAAAGTGGTGGGGGAGGATACACACAGGGTGTCCCAAAATAATGTATACACTCTTTGAAACAGAATATCTCTTTAATTAAAGGAGACAAACACAATTTTTATAGGTAATAATGTAGAACATGGTGAAAAACATAACAATGCTTTCTTTTGTTTCAAGATTGTCAACAAACATGGCATTATCATTTGAACAACAGAAATGGGTGCTAAAGTGTTAGTGGAAAACAGAGAATGTGAGTGCGGTACATCGACGTTGGAGAGTTGAATTTGGAACACCACCACTGACAAGAGTAACAATTACCAGAATCACAGATAAGTGTGAAATCGAAGGAATGGTGCACAATTTGAAGACGGGACTTAGCAGACGAAAAAGTACATACAATCAGAGTGTTGATGCAGTAATCCAGGCATACACACAATCCCTGAAGAAATCTTATGAGGAAATGCTCTTGTGAGACTGGGATCTGCAGAAGCAGTGTCCTGGTCTTAGCACTATGTTTGCAAATGACGATTATTACTTTCAACAGTATGGGGCACCACCTCACTTTCACCTGGATGTGAGGGCATTTCTCCGTTTAACATTCCCTGCGATATGGATAGGACGAAGAGGGAGTGTGGAGTATCCCGCTCGATCTCCAGACTGAACTCCTCTAGACTTCTTTCTGTGGGGTACTCTCAAGAACACAGTTTACGCTGCGACACCAGATACACTGGATGATCTTAGAGAGGAAATTGAGCAAGCCTGTGATGCTACTCCATTGGAAACAATGAAGTTAGCACATCGCTCAGTCATAAGTCATTATCGACGGTGTATTGCGATGGACAGACACCAGTTTGAACATCCACCTTAAGTTGGACTGTCAGGCACCTAACCTAACACCACTAAAATTGTATTTCTAACCCCTTTCATTAAAGAAATGTTTAGTTTCAAAGAGTGTATACATTATTTTGGGACACCCTGGTAAATATACAGTAGGACAGACCTAAGGATTTGAAGAGGAACTGGAGTCCCTGTCAGAGGTTCTGGAATGGGGTCACAGTGGTGACAGGGTTCGTAGGTGGACAGCTGACAGATCCTCCACACATAATCCTTGTTGTTCATAGCCACAATGTGGAGTTTTTGCTGGCAGGAAGGATTATAAAGTCCAGTTTTTAGGTAGTGGAGTGTGGTTCTTTATTGCGGGTATAAGATTGGTTTCTATGTTGAGCGATTTGGGGAGTGATGGTGAAGCCAGGTTCAAGGTTATGAAATTTAGGAAATTCTGGAAAGTTAACAAGGTGTGATTTGGGGCCAGTTTGAGTGGATCACAGTGGATGGATAGGTGAACTGGGTCAGGTAGGGTTCAATATTGGTTTTGGGTTGAGTCTAATTGGTAGGGTTGATGGAGAAAAAGTGTTTCACTTGTAGGGACCAGGAAAAGAAGAGTAGGCTTTAACAAGTTCAGCCTGATTGAATTTGGGAGTGGGGCGAAAGGAAAGGCCTTTGGAAAGGACAGATACTTCAATGAGACAGGTTTTTAGATCAAAGGTTCATGACTACGTTTCACGTCTGTTTAGGTTCTAGTTTTTGTATGGTGGTGGCAGGGAGATTTACAGGGTGAGGTAAATGTAGGTCTAAGAGAGAGGGTTTGTCGGCTATGGTGAGATGAGCAGGAAGTCTGATGGAGGCTCTTGTAGATGTGGTGGATAGTGGAAGTCCAAGGCATGAGTAGGATGTGACCAAGTTGAAGAGTTATTTGAGGTGGCATTGTGCATGCTGCTCTAGTTCCTAGAGGGAATGAGTTCCAACCTGGTAGATGGGATGCATGAATTTAGATTGCAGAGAAGGAGAATTTTATGGATGGCTGGTTTCACAAGGATGTTTGGGCCTGATTTATTCGGTTTTACGGGACTAGGTTGGTGAGGGCTCTGACTGATGGAATTTGGACAAATAGAGGTCACTTTGGAAGGGGCTGCAGCACTACACATGTCTTCTATTTCACCAGTGGACTTACTAGTATTTCCCCCTTCTCTACAGCTTTCCTCAGACCTACTACCTCTCCCCAGCAGAGCCTTTGGACTTTGCACCTAGCAGCCTTATCCTGTCCTCAGCACACCTCTGCTTGCTCTCAGAAAACACAAAATCTTCTCCTCACGTCTACCATACTAGTCTTCCCCCTACCCACTCCACCCCTCCTCCCTAGCCCCACCAACCATCCCGAATTGCTGCTCTTATCAGTTGCAGGCACAACCCCGTAGTCAGCACGAGTGGCCATAAACAGTATCCATGTGTGTGAGAGTCCTGTTTGAGCAATTGTTTGTGCGTTTTCTGCTTCTGAAGGACTTTTTTTCTGAAAACTACAAATTTAGCAGCCTTTCCACTGTGTCCTCTGCTACTCAACAACTCTTCTACATTTATGAAGAGTGTATATTTGAGAGCCATTCTGTAAAGTTAAGGAACCTAAATATTATAGCAGTTTGGATTTACAAAATTCCCTGGGGGAAAAAAAAAAAAAAAAAAAAAAAAAAAAAAAAAAAAAAAAAAAAAAAAAAAAAAAACTAATTTTTATGGTTAAATCTCAAAAGCAAAAGAGATAGTCATTAACTTCTGACTAAAGCATTAAACTAACATTTGAAAATAACAATGCACTCAAATTATTTATATATTTAAAAAAATCTCTGGCTGAAAAATAAAATTTCTCTTAAGCACCTAGAGAAAATATACAGTCAACAACCTGTACTACTACAGTTGGAGTCATGAACGATGACGGTTGAGTTTAGGCTGCTTCTGCGAACCTATGTCATGCATTCTCCAACAGGCAATGAGCTTTCAGTAGTGTTCTAAGCGCTCTGCTCTGAATGCCAAAGCTAACGTGAGCTTTAAACATGATCATAGCAAACTGTTTAGTCCATTTGTTGAGAGTTGTCACCGCTGATGGTGCTCGTAAGTGATACATTCCGCATAAGAAAGGGTGAGACATAATTTGCAGGATATATATGCTGTCTGCAAGCAAGAGCATACAGCAACAGTCACTTGGAATTGTCAACAATGAAATCCTTGTCCAAACCTGTGGATCAGACTATAAAAGTTCAACTAATTACGTGTTTGAAGATGTTTGTAAATTTTCCTTAGATTTAGGGCACACTAAACACTCTGGATTTCCCTTTGAGCTGCAAAAATAAGCAGACAAACAAGGGAAGATTTCATCACATATTTACATTTTATGATTAGTATTAATACTTACGTCTTCCATTGCCCTGTGGTATATCACTGCAGAACTTCGACACATCTACTCCACATGCTTTGTGAAGAAGTGGATCTACATGGATGTCAGCTTTTGCTTCCTCAATAAGACCTGCTACTTCTATCTGGCATCCTCTATTAGAAATGCGATGTTTGTTGAATGCATTCTTGAGGCACTCTTCTACTGCTCCCCCATCAGCATTTTCATCTGGAGGGCACATGTCTTCAATCTGAATTACAGACAACATTTCAGTCATAAAGTGCAAATTCTGGTGTAGTAATTTTGACACATGTATTACCTTTAACTGAATAAACAACTTACAAAAGCAAGAAACAGAAGTCTTAGGAAATAAGAAAAAAATGTACAGGTACGAGAACAAAAAATTGCTATGCTGATACCCACTGGGAAAAAAAGAAGAATATTCAGCTTCTGTAGAAGACTGGAGAACACTTGAGTATTTCATTGTAGTCCAACAGACAGTATTTCCAACAAGCTGGAGTCTATATCCCATTGTAGATTCATTCTCTATCATCACCATACCAAGGGATGACTGGATTTCTATTTCTATTACCCCTTTACCTCTCTTGCATGGAATGATATCCCATACATGAGAGGTGAAGGTGTACAAGTCCAATTTCTGCAGTTTTAACGTACGCCCAGATTTGCAGTATCCATACATTGCTTCTTTGTGGAAGGACAAAGCCTTACTCCAGTCTATGGCCAATGTAGGCAGTTTTAAAAAGGGACATGTTCATTTAACACTGGCTAAATCGGCTGTGGGTGGGAGTGGGTCTGTTGCTCTTCTTCCGCAAATGAAGCAATGTATGGGTATTACAAATACAGCCTTAAGTTGAAACTGTAGGAACTGGACCAACTTCAATTCATCTTTGTTATGGAACTGCTATTTATCTTTCCAGTACATTTTGGAGGTAAACGGACTCATTAATATTTAGTTTGAAATTTCGTTTTCAATTAATATATGCAGGTTTATTTTTATAATTTGTCAGCTGATCAGAATATCATCAGTTATTAAAGCTATCAACTTCAGATTGTCAAAAACCAGTTTCCTTCATAAAATTATCAAATGTGTAGTTCCATGCTCCCTCTGTCTGATTAATACTCATAAGGTTTCATTAAGTTATATAAGTCCCATTGTATTTTTGACTTCTTGACGCACTTACATATAAATTTCTTCAGTTATTTCAAGATGTAAAAATACATTCAGTACAACTGTTTGTTTAATAAGCAGGCAATGTTAATTCATGGCCCAAATAGAGGTACTTATTTATACTGAGGCAAACAACTGTGCCAGTTGCCTCCTTGTTGTCATGTCATCTTACCAGTACACCACCTTTTGATATGTAGTCATGTGCAACATGAACAAACCTTACTAAGTATCCATTCAAGTGACTGTGACTAGAATATGAGAGTGAGTGTATAGTAACAATGTCTTTCTGCCCTCCATATACATCAAACATTATTTACAGGTTGCAAACTTTCAAACTGTCCAAACTATAAGTTAAAAGAATATTTTTTCATATTTTCAATGTTCAAATATCCTGAGCTCTTACGCCATATGTCTACATAATTACTGTCTGTAACACCAGTAATTATTATAGCACTTGTTTGTTTTAACTTGAAAGCAATAATCCCAAATCTTTTCTGTTAGCTACAACAATAACTTTAGCAGGTTTCAGAAGCTAGGCAACTGTTTCTCCCCCCCCCCCCCCCCCCCCCCCCCCCACGCAGAAACGAAATTGTACCTTCCAATTGTAATTTACAGACTCGGAAAAGACTATTTAGTACTATAGGAACACAAGAGCGTTTTTTTTTTTTTTTTTTTAAAATGTAGTTTCTGCACAAACAGAGCTTTCAAATTTTATTTTGCCAGTCTTTCCAACTAATGGAATTGTGGGCTACCTGATGTTACTGAGGAAACCAAAGAGCTGACACAACACTACTGTCAGCTGCTGAGACACCACTACCGAGTGGAGGCACGCACTGGCTAAACTACATCAGAATCTGGGATGCAATCTGACTCTGAGCCCATCTGAGGCAACTGTGGTGTGACCTGTGGAATGCAGGGGCCATTAATTGCCATAGGCAGAATTTTGATACAGAGTGGAGTGGACTTTATTTTGGAATGGAGATTTAAGAAAGCTATGAGTGGTTCTTAGGAGAACCCCACATACACTTCTGGTGAATGAACTGGAGGGAGGGTGGAGCATGCTTCTAGGATCGGATCCATGATGTGTGTAAGATGGACCTTGATCATTTTTGTAAGCGACTTTGAGTTTTCACTCATGCAACACATACAGCAACTACTAATGAAAGCTGAGCAGGGTCGTCAGGAACTAGTGACAGCTATATTACTGACAGTCTCCCACATCACTTGTGTTTACGGCTTTTCCACCATTTAATGAACACCATGAAGAGCAGGACGCTCACCGCCAGTGATTGCAATTACATTTTTCAGATTTTGAAAATTTTGATGTGGAAGGAGAGGAGGTGGACAGGGACTGTGATTGCTGTGTTTGGATGAGGGCTGAGTTGGCATCCCTTTGCTCACAACTGCAGGCGGTGCTGACTTCGGTAGCGCAGCTTGGGGCTGTTGCCAATGGGCACCACTGTGGGGAGCCTGACTTGGGTATCGCGGGGATGTCAACCTCATCCCGTCTGTCCCCATACCAGTCTGCCGCAGTGGTTGCCCCGGTTGCTATCCACAGTGGGGCTGAGCTCTCGCCTGTGGTTGATTGGAAGGTCGTTCCAAGGCATGGCAGGCAGCGAAAGACGTCCCCGGAGGCTGATCAGAAAGCCTCCCCGGTGCGTCTGACAAACAGAATTCAGGTACTGTCTCTGGCTGAGCCAGATGCAGCTACTTGCCCTGTTTGAGAGGACGATTCTCAGCCTTCAAGGTCCGGGCAATCGCAGAGGGTGGGCTTATTGGTAGTTGGGAGCTCCAATGTTAGGCATGTAATGGGGACCCTTGGGGATAAGGCGGCTAAGGAGGGGAAGAAATCCAGTGTGCACTGGGTGTTCAATCCGGGTGGAGTCATTCCTGATGTGGAAAGGGTCCTTCCGGATGCCATGAAGAGCACAGGGTACTGCCAGCTGTAGGTGGTGGCACATGTTGGCACTAATGACGTGTGTCACTTATACTGAACAGCCGAACTAAGTAATTAATTGGCTCCTTCTACCGACCCCCAGACTCCGATGGTATAATTGCTGAACAGTTCAGAGAAAATTTGAGTCTCATAACAAATACACTCCTGGAAATTGAAATAAGAACACCGTGAATTCATTGTCCCAGGAAGGGGAAACTTTATTGACACATTCCTGGGGTCAGATACATCACATGATCACACTGACAGAACCACAGGCACATAGACACAGGCAACATAGCATGCACAATGTCGGCATTAGTACAGTGTGTGTCCACCTTTCGCAGCAATGCAGGCTGCTATTCTCCCATGGAGACGATCGTAGAGATGCTGGATGTAGTCCTGTGGAACGGCTTGCCATGCCATTTCCACCTGGCACCTCAGTTGGACCAGCGTTCCTGCTGGACGTGCAGACCGCGTGAGACGACGCTTCATCCAGTCCCAAACATGCTCAATGGGGGACAGATCCGGAGATCTTGCTGGCCAGGGTAGTTGACTTACACCTTCTAGAGCACGTTGGGTGGCACGGGATACATGCGGACGTGCATTGTCCTGTTGGAACAGCAAGTTCCCTTGCCGGTCTAGGAATGGTAGAACGATGGGTTCGATGACTGTTTGGATGTACCGTGCACTATTCAGTGTCCCCTCGACGATCACCAGGGGTGTACGGCCAGTGTAGGAGATCGCTCCCCACACCATGATGCCGGGTGTTGGCCCTGTGTGCCTCGGTCATATGCAGTCCTGATTGTGGCGCTCACTTAAATGGCGCCAAACACGCATACGACCATCATTGGCACCAAGGCAGAAGCGACTCTCATCGCTAAAGACGACACGTCTCCATTCGTCCCTCCATTCACGCCTGTCGCGACACCACTGGAGGCGGGCTGCACCATGTTGGGGCGTGAGCGGAAGACGGCCTAAAGGTGCGCGGGACCGTAGCCCAGCTTCATGGAGACGGTTGCGAATGGTCCTCGCCGAAATCCCAGGAGCAACAGTGTCCCTAATTTGCTGGGAAGTGGCGGTGCGGTCCCCTACGGCACTGCGTAGGATCCTACGGTCTTGGCGTGCATCCGTGCATCGCTGCGGTCCGGTCCCACGTCGACAGGCACGTGCACCTTCCGCCGACCACTGGCGACAACATCGATGTACTGTGGAGACCTCACGCCCCATGTGTTGAGCAATTCGGCGGTACGTCCACCCGGCCTCCCGCATGCCCACTATACGCCCTCGCTCAAAGTCCGTCAACTGCACATACGGTTCACGTCCACGCTGTCGTGGCATGCTACCAGTGTTAAAGACTGCGATGGAGCTACGTATGCCACGGCAAACTGGCTGACACTGACGGCGGCAGTGCACAAATGCTGCGCAGCTAGCGCCATTCGACGGCCAACACCGCGGTTCCTGGTGTGTCCGCTGTGCCGTGCGTGTGATCATTGCTTGTACAGCCTTCTCGCAGTGTCCGGAGCAAGTATGGTGGGTCTGACACACCGGTGTCAATGTGTTCTTTTTTCCATTTCCAGGAGTGTAAATACCCCACTCATACGGTTATAGTTGGTGGGGACTTCAACCTTCCCTCAATATGTTGGCAAAAATACTTGTTCAAAACCGGTGGTAGGCAGAAAACATCTTCCGAGATTGTCCTAAATGCTTTCTCCGAAAATTATTTCGAGCAGTTAGTCCACGAACCCACGCGAATTGTAAGTGGTTGCGAAAACAAACTTGACCTCTTAGCCACAAACAATCCAGAGCTAATAGAGAGCATCATGACTGATACAGGGATTAGTGATCACAAGATCGTTGTAGCTAGGCTCAATACCGTTTCTTCCAAATACACCAGAAACAAACGCAAAATTATTTTATTTAAAGTAGCGGTTAAAGTGTCACTAGAAGCCTTCCTAAGAGACAATCTCCATTCTTTCCAAACTGCCTATGCAGATGTAGACAAGATGTGGCTCAAATTCAAAGATATAGTAGCAACAGCAATTGAGAGATTCATACCTCATAAATTGGTGAGAGATGGAACTGATACATGGTACACAAAAAAGGTCCGAATGCTGTTGCAGAGGCAACAGAAAAAGCATGCGAAGTTCAGAAGAACACAAAATCCCAAGATTGACTAAAATTTACGGACGCGTGAAATTTGGCACGGACTTCAATGCGACATGCCTTTAATAGGTTCCACAACGAAACATTGTCTTGAAATTTGGTAGAAAATCCGAAGAAATTCTGGTCGTTTGTAAAGTACACAAGCGGCAAGACGCAGTCAATACCATCGCTGTGCAGTGCTAATCGTATTGTTACCGACGACTGCGTTGCTAAAGCGGAGTTATTGAACGCAGTTTTCTGAAATTCCTTCACCAGGGAAGACGAATGGAATATTCCAGAATTTGAAACACGAACGTCTGCTAGCATGAGTTTCTTAAAAGTAGATACGTTAGGGATTGTGAAGCAACTCAAATCGCTTGATACGGGCAAGTCTTCAGGTCCAGATTGTATACCGATTAGGTTCCTTTCAGATTATGCTGATGCAATAGCTCCCTACTTAGCAATCATATACAACTACTTGCTCACTGATAGATCTGTACCTACAGATTGGAAAACTGCACAGGTCGCATCAGTGTTTAAGAAGGGTAGTAGGAGTAATCCATCGAACTACAGACCTATATCATTGACGTCTGTTTGTAGTAGGGTTTTGGAGCATAATCTGTATTCAAGGGAAGGGAACGATCTATTGATACGTAATCAGCATGGTTTCAGAAAACATTGTTCTTGTGCAACGAAACTAGCTCTTTATTCGCACATAGTAATGACCACTATCGACAGGGGATCTCAGGTAGATTCCGTATGTCTAGATTTCCGGAAAGCTTTTGACACCGTTCCTCACAAGCAACTTCTAATCAAGCTGTGGGCCTATGGGGTATCGTCTCAGTTGTGCGACTGCATTCATGATTTTCTGTCAGGAAGGTCGCCGTTTGTAGTAATAGACGGCAAATCATCGAGTAAAACTTAAGTGATATCAGGTGTTCCCCACGGAAGCGTCCTGGGACCTCTGCTTTTCCTGATCTATATAAATGACCTGGGTGACAATCTGAGCAGTTCTCTTAGGGTGTTCACAGATGATGCTGTAATTTACCGTCTAGTAAGGTCATCCGAAGACCAGTATCAGTTGCAAAGCGATTTAGAAAAGATTGCTGTATGGTGCGGCAGGTGGCAGTTGACGCTAAATAACAAAAAGTGTGAGGTGATCCACATGAGTTCCAAAAGAAATCCGTTGGAATTTGATTATCGATAAATAGTACAATTCTCAAGGCTGTCAATTCAACTAAGTACCTGGGTGTTAAAATTACGAACAACTTCAGTTGGAAAGACCACATAGATAATATTGTGGGGAAGGCGAGCCAAAGGTTGCGTTTCATTGGCAGGACACTTAGAAGATGCAACAAGTCCACTAAAGAGACAGCTTACACTACACTCGTTCATCCTCTGTTAGAATATTGCTGCGCGGTGTGGGATCCTTACCAGGTGGGATTGACGGAGGACATCGAAGGGGTGCAAACAAGGACAGCTCGTTTTGTATTATCACGTAATAGGGGAGAGAGAGTGGCAGATATGAGATGCAAGCTGGGATGGAAGTCATTAAAGCAAAGACGTTTTTCGTCGCGGCGAGATCTATTTACGAAATTTCAGTCACCAACTTTCTCTTCCGAATGCGAAAATATTTTGTTGAGCACAACCTACATAGGTAGGAATGATCATCTAAATAAAATAAGAGAAATCAGAGCTCAAACAGAAAGGTGTACGTGTTCGTTTTTCCTGTGCGCAGTTCGGGAATGGAATGGTAGAGAGATAGTATGATTGTGGTTTGATGAACCCTCTGCCAAGCACTTAAATGTGAATTGCAGAGTAATCATGTAGATGTAGATGTTGTCAGGAAATCTTGAACCATGCCACCTCATATAAAAATCTGATTCCTTAACAAATCTGGTGGAACTTTTGTCGTCTACAACATTTTCTTTATTACAAAAAGATTTTTCTACAAAAACAAATTACTGCAGTCTCTGCCCCCAACCCAAAAACATAAAAGACTTAAAAGTGTTTCTGGGCAAGATCAACTATTATGATTTATTCATTGCAAAATTAGCGGAAACCTTACACACTGAACCAGTTAAGATCCCACGGTGCACGTTTCAAAAGAACACCTTGCTGTCAGCTGAGTCATTCAATGCCAGTTCATTTAGAGGTTACCCCATGACCATCACGGAGTTTGATGGAATTTTTTATGAACATTTGGATACATTTCCAATAAACATAGATAAAGTTTCAAAATGACTAATTCTACACTTTTGGAAATACAGTCACTTGTTCAACACCATAATGCAGCTATCAACCTGAAAGTCTTCTGCAAGTTTGAGATGTAGTACCTCTGCCAGTACTTTCTTTAAAGGAACAAAATTAGGCCGTACTGTACAACACTTTGCACTCTCTTAAGTGAAAGAATAATAAAAAAAACTCTCAGAAATTTTCATATGGATAAAATGAAGCAAAGTCAGCTGCAAAAATAGATGTTCAAAAAAATGTAAAGTTTAGTATTGTACGTCTCTGAAAGTAACCGCAGGATAAACCTGAAACTTGGCATGTACAAACTTACAAAACATAGTCTCAGAATACATAATTTCATTCTCCTACTTCATCCAAGTACTCTACACATGTTGAGGACAAAGTTGATGGCTTTCCTAAAGTTGTCAAAAATGGCTACTTTTGGCCCATTTATAATAAAAAGTTATCTGTAATCACTTTTAAACTACTTTCATTAGAAGATCATGTTCTGAGCCACCCAAAAAAACTAGATTTGGTTTTGCAATGCAAACATATACGGCTTTAAAAAAAAACAAGTTGGAGGTGCATTGAAAATGGGCCCATATTCCTGTGGATTTCAAATTAAGTCCAACATCTTTTACTATGTTCTACAATTCTTTTGTGCTCTTTGGATGATGATATCAAAAGGCTTAATGACCAGGAAGTGAGATAAGGAATAATTCACAAAACTTCAAAAAAGGGTGTCTTGTCAACAGCTTTTCAGTCTGATTTCTGCTATAAGTACAGACTCAAACTGGATATAAATTCCACAATTTAACTGTGGATTACCAAGGCAATGGAGATCATGGTAGTAAAACTGCTGCATAACAGCATCAGCATACTTTGTTTGAATAGCCATCATTTTTATACCATTATCACACTGTGTAAATTTCGGTGAAGTTCACAGCAGTCTTCCTGACATTGTTTGGAATGGATTCATGTCACAGAGAATAACTAGTATGTCTTTTTATTATGCAATTCTACTGATGTGCTAGTTTAATTCCATCTAAGGTATAGTGTACTTTGTGTTACCATAAATTGTGATTTATGTGGGACATTATCGTGCTGATGAAAAATTGTATAACTGTGTTGCTTTGGTCCATGGTGGCTTAACCACTGCTGGTTATTTTCACCGTGACAAAACCAGCATCGCCATTGCCATAGGTACCATAGCCGATACCTGTGCAAGAGCAGCCACAGGTGGGTTTCTTAACCACAGATTAGATTAGATTGGATTAATACTTGTTCCATAGATCATGAATACGACACTTCGTAATGATGTGGAACGTGTCAGGTTAATGAAAGATGTCTGTACAAGATATTACATTACACAAAATATTGCATGACACTAATGCTTAAGCTAGTTTTTTTTCCCTCCCTTAATTTATATCTAAAAATTCAGCCAATGAGTAGAAGGAGTTGTCATCTAGAAATTCTTTTAATTTATTTTTAAATGTTGGTTGACTATCTGTCAGGCTTTTGATGCTGTTTGGTAGGTGACCAAAGACTTTTGTGGCAGCATAATTTACCCCCTTCTGTGCCAAAGTCAGATTTAACCCTGCATAGTGAAGATCACCCTTTCTCCTTGTGTTATAGCTATGCACACTACTATTACTTTTGAACTGGGCTGGATTATTAACAACAAATTTCATAAGTGAATATATATACTGTGAGGATCCTTAGATCCTTAAATAGATGTCTGCAGGATGACCATGGGTGGTCTCCAGCAATTATTCTGATTACATGTTTTTGAGCAATGAATACTTTTCTACTCAACGATGAATTACCCCAGAATATGATACCATACGAAAGCAGTGAATGAAAGTAGGCATAGTAAGCTAATTTACTGAGATTCTTATCACCAAAATTTGCAGTAACCCTAATAGCATACGTAGCCGAATTCAGACGTTTCAGCAGACCATCAATGTGTTGTTTCCAGTTTAACCTCTCATCAATGAACACACCTAAAAATTTTGAAAATTCTACCTTAGCTACAGACTTCTGTTCAAAGTCTATATTTATTACTGGAGTTGTGCCATTTACTGTACGGAACTGTATATACTGTGTTTTATCAAAATTTAAAGAGAGTCCGTTTGCTGAGAACCACTTAATAATTTTGTGAAAAACATCATTTACAATGGCTAGTAAGGGTTTCTTTACACAGGATCTACAAGTGTCAGAGAACAAATCTAGAACAGGTCTCTCTTAGTCTCCTAAGTTTATGTTTGCTGTAAGTTACTTCAATTTTTACAGGGTTCATTAATTTGCAATAGAATGTCATGAGAAAAACTTCACTGCCAGTCAGATGATGTGACTGATAGGATTGTTTGGGAAGAAATTTTGATTAACACACACACACACACACACACACACACACACAAAAAAAAAACCCTAACTTTTCAAATGCGATTATCTCACATTATTAGAGCCACAAACGAAAAAACTATTCTTTTTCTTTGTTTCCTTATTCAACTATTTTTTTATAAAAATAATTTTGTAAGACTACTTATTTACAGTTTTTCTCAGGAAGACATATTTCCCAGTCATCACGGCTTTTGATACTATTTTCCGCATACAGCACTAAACAGTTGTAGAGTGTAATAAAATATGTCTGAATACCACTGGAATATACCCATTTTCAGACCTCCTTCACCTTGTTGTTTTTTAGGGCATTCAATGTGGAAACCCCTCCCTCTCTGACATTCTGATTACTGAACAATCGTTTGAGGTTTCGAGAGCTGAGGGCACTCAAATTGAATTGTAGTGTAAGGTTGCAGAAGTTCGAATCACTTCCCCCTGTCGTTTGTCGGACAGTTCACAGGAGAACGATATAGTGGCAGTAGTCTGCACATGAGCAAAACTACATGGCGGCCGGGTCAATTCACTGTGGCAGCCATGACCACAGTAGCAGCAGCAAGCCCAGTAATAAACAACACAAGCATTCCATGCTTCCCTCTTGTCTGCCACGTTTTTTTTTTTTTGCTTACGACAGGCTGGATTGTCCTAAGCAGTGGGCCATTTGCGGCCAATGCAATGAAATGGGCCACATTGCTTCTGTTTGTAATGCAAAATTCCAACAGTCTATTGCATGACATGGGCGTTAATTGTGTATCGGCCATCTTCATTGCACCCAATAAGCTTTTTATAGATGACAACGTTTTGTACACAGAAGTTGACACTGGAGCCGCCGTGTCATTACTCAGCTTGCAAACATACATGGACTTGGGTTCTCACCCTTCAGCGCCAGTGTCACGTGCATTAGTCACACACAATAAACAAAGCATTCCGATATTAGGTAGTTTCTCAGACTTAGACTGTGGTTCCTCTGTTAACTTTTTTGGTGGTGAAAAACACAAGCACTGAAAATTTGTTTGGCTTTGACACCTTTAACCTTTTAGGGTTTACAACTTCCGATGAAGTTAATCTCATCTCTATCAAGAGCTTTATACACAACCCGACTCTTTACAATCTGAATTTTCCAGTATTTGCAATTTGGAAACGTGCCGTTTCTTTCAACCTTCTGTTGCTTATTTTGAGTTCAAAGTCTCTAGTGCTGGTATCGAACCTCTTTGTCATAACGTCTCTGCCATTGTGGCTCTTCCGCATCCTATGTTGGTCAAGGAACTCCGTGTTTTTTTAAAAGTAAGACAGCTCATTATAATCAGTTTTTGAAGGGGTGGCACCAACTGCACAGCTGTTACATGCCTTGCTGCATAATGGGACATCTTTCCACTGTTCACAGGCTTGTGAAACTGCATTTTCCAAATTGAAGTCTATTTTTCAATCTGCACCTTACCTCATAACATACCAACCGGGTCAAATTTGGTGTTAGCAACGAATGCATCCCAGAATGGGCAGGGGCAGTGTTCGCTCATAAATATTCTGATGGCTCCAGGCTGCCTATTGCATCCACGTCAAAGATGCTTAATTCAGCTAAGATTAGATATTCACAAATCGAGAAAGAAGCCCTCGCCATTGTTTATGCCTTACAGAAGTTTCATGTTTTCCTGCATGTTCTAAAATTCCATCTCATCATGGATCGGAAGATGTTAGTTTCGCTGTTTAGTGTTGTTGTCAGACAAAGCAACGCATCACCTTTAACACTGGGCGCATTTCCTCTCTTGGTACAACTATGAGATTCACTTCTGCCCCAGGCTTCGACATATGAATGCTGACGCACTCTCCCATCTTCCGGTCAGTCCAGACTGAGCTTTTGATCAGGAGGAGTTACTCTGTTTCCACATTGATGAATGCAGTCACCTAACTGTCTTTCGTTTTCTAATAACTAGCCCTCTGGTTGCGCAGAGTAGTGCTACCAATCCGATTTTATGGAAAGTGATATACAGTGTACAACGTGGCTGACCTGAGGCACCTCCATTGCAAACTTCTAACTCACTCTGTAACTACTGTGTGTTTCGGCATCGTTACTCTGTCACATATGGACTATTCAGCTCGTCACATAGTGGTTCTCTTGGCTCTCGATTCGGAGATCCAGCAATTGCTGTACGTTGATCACTGGTGGGGTGTCACGCACTAAGGTGTTAGCCCACCATCATGTTTTTTGACCTGGTTTTGAAGGAAACATTACTCGTTTGGTTACAGCATGTTCTCAATCCACATTGCAGCAAGCTGCCCCGTGGGCAGCGTTGTCTCCGTGGCCACAATCTCTGCAGGCCTGGGACTGTCTCCACATAAATTTTGCCAGCCCTTTCTTTAATGCATACTCGCTAATAGTAACTGATGCATTCTCTCAGTTTCAATATGTTGTTCAGTGCCTGTCAACATTGGCCCCTGCAACCTTTGTAACCTTTAAAAATGTTTTACATCGAAGGACTTCCAGCAATGCTGGTCTCTAAAAACAGCCCTCAGTTTGTGTCATCGGAGTTTACGACCTCCTGCAATGCCCACGGGATTTGCCACATTTGCATCCCGCCCTTCCATCTTCAGTCCAACAGTGAGGCAAAAAAGGCTAGTTAGGACATTCAAAATGCAAATGAAAAAGTATGTGACTTGGTCCCCATCTGACGTTGCCTTGGATCTTCCTATCTGTTAATGCTGTGCGGTGACAACAGCCCCAACGAACTGCTCCACGGGTGTCAACCCTGGATGCTTCTGCTCTCTCCTGTGGCCCAGCCAGGGAGACCAACCCATGCAGCCACCGTCCCATTTCCAGCCTGTGCATGCAGGTTTGTTCATCACCCAAAATGGATTCCTGCCGTCATATCTCCCAATGCTGTGGCTGCATCTCTGCGATGTCTGTATGGAGGAGGGCCTCTGTGCACGTGATTACGACCACTTGTGCCTGCACGTGAACAACTGGGCAACTCCTGCTGCAACACAGATGTAGCCACGACAGTCTGTGTGACTTGTAGCTATCTCTTCCGCCTCAGCCACTGACTGTGTGGGCACCACCACCACCACCAGGCCCTGGGCCTGATATGGACGTGGAGCACACGCCAAGCTCACCCATCCTACTGTATGTGTTGAAACAAGAAGGCGGACTGTGACACTGCCCATGCCCCAAGTACTTCCAACCTTAAGCACATCATCTCAGTCAGAGTCTCGCAGAGGAAGACACATCTAGAATCCAAGCTGTTCTCCAAGGGAAGAGGAATGAAGTAATGTGCGCACATTTGAAAGCTGCATGCATTATCAGTGTGTTGTCATCCGTGTGAGTGCACCATGAAAGAGCAACACTGTGAACTTCCGACAGAACCTGCCACAGGTGAATGCCTATTGAAACCCTGCCGTGATTTGGGGTAAAACAAATGACTATACCTTTACAAGTATCGGATTGGCAAAAGTAAAACTTTACCAATGTTTACTGAGAACAAGTCTGAACATTCACAAAAAATTTAAAGAAAATTGGTCAGTCAAGCAGGCACATTTTCTGAAGTTAGACTACTTGGCATGGAATGCCCAACTAGTTTTTCAGGCTTTAATAGCTTGCCTTAAGGAGGCACTGCGTTTGACAACATACACTGCTGTTCTGCCTATAGCCGTAGCAACTGACATCTTTCTCCACAGTACCACCGCAATCATGTCATACGAGTAGCCCGACAGCACTGAGTGCCCTATGCACATGCTTCTAAGAGTTTGTCTACTACTCAGAAATGCTATTTTCCAGTAAGTGTGAGGCCTTCACTATGATTTATGCAGTTCAGAAATTTAAATTATTCCTTTATGGACATAAATTTCATCTTTTCACAGATCATTGCCCATTGCTCACTGCCTTTGGCCCCAACCATTGTTTACCAGAGTGGACCATCCATTGCCTGCAGTGCTGGGCACTATACTTGTCTAGCTTTCATTATTCTATCCACTATCGAGCAGCAACATTACTTGCAAATCCATTCACACTGCCCTGATTCCCGATGGGACCCAGCACAGCCTTCAATCGACATGAATTATGGTCTCCAGCTTCATTAGATCTGAATTCAACATAATGTCTACCCACCATCTACAAGAATCTGATGTTACACTGTCTCGTTCACATAGTACAACACGGAAGGCCAGACACTCCTCCCAGGCCCAAGCTTCCTACCTACTGGTCATGATGGCATCAACTACTCCTAAACCAAGGAGTTCTATCTTAGGCCTCTGACAAGGCCACTGTGACATCCTGTACCTTCCTCTTTCAGCTGTGAGTTCTGTGGCTCCTCCACAGTGCCCATAGGGGCATCTCCCAAATGAAAAGTCTGAAGTGTCAACATGTGTTCTCCCCAAACACTGACTCAAACATTGTGGAAATGGTCTGTCAGTGTACAGCCTGTCACCTCCCCAGCAGTTTTCTACCTCTCCAGACACTATGGAGCCTTGTGTGCATATCCGGTCAGACTTTGCAGGGTCATGCCAGCAGACTGGCTGCATGGCGACCCTCACACACCCTCTTAGATATAATGTGCCCACCCCCAGTACATGTCATCCCTGAGGCCTCTCCCTTCCTAGTGGGCAGCTTGTTGCAGGAACATCAGTTTGGGTGCTACCGAACCTTGACCTGCAAGATGATCGCGGCCTGCTCACCTGCCACAGATAAATTATGTATACTATGGCCTCTGCCCACAGACTTCTGCAGTTCCATCGAAATCAATTTTGCCTCCTCCATCCTCGTCAGCAGCCACCTGCAGACTCTCCGGTACTGTGGTGACTCCAGCATCTTCCACTGACCGTCATCCTGCTTCGTCCTTCTGCAGTGACACCTATGGACACAGACCTGCCTCTTCTCCTGGTGGTGGCTTCTGCAGACCACCAAGCACCACCTGCTGGTTCTTTATCAATGGACGCTCTTTGGGGGGATGACAACTCTACGTGAAACAACTACACTGCATGGACTGAACTCAGATTAGTATGTGGACTTAGTATAGCATGCACCGTATATATATTTCATGACTTACCAAACGGAAAAGCGCTGGTAGATAGGCACAATTAAAAAAAAAAAAAAAAAAAAACACACACACACAAAATTTCAAGCTTTCGCAACCAACGGTTGTTTCGTCAGGAAAGAGGGAAGGAGAGGGAAAGATGAAAGGATGTGGGTTTCAAGGAAGAGGGAGAGGAAAGACTTACCTTAGGGGGAAAAAAGGACAGGTACACACTCGCACGCACACACATATCCATCCACACATATACAGACACAAGCAGACACCTCGCACCCCTACTTCCTAAAATTCACAAACCCAAACATCCCGGCTGCCCCATTGTAGCTGGTTACCAAGCCCCCACAGAAAGTATCTCTGCCTATGTAGATCAACACCTTCAACTCATTACATACAGTCTCTCATCCTTCATTAAAGACACCAACCACTTTCTCGAACGCCTGGAATCCCTACCCAGTCTGTTACCTCCGGAAACCATTGGTGCCACTTCTCTATACACGAATATCCTGCACGTCCAGGGCCTTGCTGCAATGGAGCACTTCCTTTCACGCCGATCACCTGCCACCCTACCTAAAACCTCTTTCCTCATCACCTAGCCAGCTTCATCCTGACCCACAACTTCTTCCCTTTTGAAGGCCAGACATACCAACAATTAAGCCATGGGTACCAGGATGGCCCCCTCGTATGCCAACCTATTTATGGGTCACTTAGAGGAAGCCTTCTTGGTCACCCAGGCCTGCCAACCCAAAGTTTGGTACAGATTTATTGATGACATCTTCATGAGCTGGATTCACAGTGAAGAAGAACTCCATAATTTCCTCTCCAACCTCAACTCCTTTGGTTCCATCAGATTCACCTGGTCCTACTCCAAATCCCATCCCACTTTCCTTGACACTGACCTCCATCTGTCCAATGGCCAGCTTCACACATCCGTCCACATCAAACCCACCAACAAGCAACAGTACCTCCATTATGACAGTGCCACCCATTCCATATCAAACAGTCCCTTCCCTATAGCCTAGGCCTTCGTGACAAACGAATCTGCTCCAGTCCTGCATCCCTGAACCATTACACCAACAACCTGAAAACAGCTTTCGCATCCCGCAACTACCCTCCCGACCTGGTACAGAAGCAAATAACCAGAGCCACTTCCTCATCCCCTCAAACCCAGAACGTCTCGCAGAAGAACCCCGAAAGTGCACCACTTGTGACAGGATACTTACCGGATCTGGATCAGACTCTGAATGTGGCTCTCCAGCAGGGATACAACTTCCTCAAATCCTGCCGTGAAATGAGATCCATCCTTCATGAAATCCTCCCCACTCTACCAAGAGTGTCATTCCGCCGTCCACCTAACCTTCGTAACCTCTTGGTTCATCCCTATGAAATCCCCAAAACAACCTTCCCTACCCTCTGGCTCCTACCCTTGTAATCGCCCCCGGTGTAAAACCTGTCCCATGCACCCTCCCACCACCACCTACTCCAGTCCTGTAACCCGGAAGGTGTACACGATCAAAGGCAGAGCCACGTGTGAAAGCACCCAAGTGATTTACCAACTGACCTGCCTACCCTGTGATGCTTTCTATGTGGGAATGACCAGCAACGAACTGTCCATTCGCATGAATGGACACAGGCAGACAGTGTTTGTTGGTAATGAGGATCACACTGTAGCTAAACATGCCTTGGTGCACGGCCAGCACATCTTGGCACAGTGTTACACCGTCCGGGTTATCTGGATACTTCCCACTAACACCAACCTATCCGAACTCTGGAGATGGGAACTTGCCCTTCAATATATCCTCTCTTCCTGTTATCCACCAGGCCTCAATCTCCACTAATTTCAAGTTGCTGCCACTAATACCTCACCTGTCATTCAACAACATCTTTGCCTCCGCACTTCCACCTCGACTGACATCTCTGCCCAAACTCTTTGACTTTAAATATGTCTGCTTGTGTCTTTATATCTGTGTGTGTGTGTGTGTGTGTGTGTGTGTGTGTGTGTGTGTGTGTGTGTGTGTGTGTGAGTGTGAGTGTGAGTGTGAGTGTGAGTGTGAGAGAGAGAGAGAGAGAGAGAGAGAGAGAGAGAGAGAGAGAGAGAGAGAGAGAGAGAGAGCGCACACGAGCGAGAGTGTATACCTGTCCTTTTTTCCCCCTAAGGTAAGTCTTACCGCTCCCGGGATTGGAATGACTCCTTACCCTCTCCCTTAAAACCCACATCCTTTCATCTTTCCCTCTCCTTCACTCTTCCCTGATGAAGCAACCGTTGGTTGCGAAAGCTTGAAATTTAGTGTGAATGTGTTTTTTTGTGCCTATCTACCAGCGCTTTCCCATTTGGTAAGTCATGGAATCTTTGTTTTTTAATATATTTTTCCCATGTGGAATGTTTCTAGAGGGAAACATTCCAAGTGGGAAAAAGATATCTAAAAACAAAGATGATGTGACCTACCAAACGAAAGCGCAGGCAGATCGATAGACACACAAATATACACACAAAATTCAAGCTTTCGCAACCAACAGTTGCTTCGTCAGGAAAGAGGGAAGGAGTGGGAAAGACGAAAGGATGTGGGTTTTAAGGGAGAGGGTAAGGAGTCATTCCAATCGCAGGAGCGGAACGACTTACCTTAGGGGGGGAAAAAAGGATGAGTATACGCGCACGCGCACACGCACACACGTGGAAATGTCTGCTTGTGTCTGTGTATGTGCGGATGGATATGTGTGCGTGTGTATACCTGTCCTCCTTTCCCCCTAAGGTAAGTCTTTCCGCTCCCGGGACTGGAATGACTCCTTACCCTCTCCCTTAAAACCCACATCCTTTTGTCTTTCCCTCTCCTTCCCTCTTTCCTGAAGAAGCAACCATTGGTTGCGAAAGCTTGAATTTTGTATGTATATTTGTGTGTCTATCGATCTGCCAGCGCTTTTGTTTGGTAAGTCACATCATCTTTGTTTTTAGATATATTTTTCCCACGTGGAATGTTTCCCTCTATATATAAAGCGCTGGTAGATAGGCACAATTAAAAAACACAAATACACACACAAAATTTTGTGTGTGTGTTTGTTCTTTGGCCCAAACAAGCTCAGACGTGATTGTTACTTCGATGCTTCCACTTAACCACATGCCAGACATATTCTGTCATTGATGACAGTTCATTTAATTAACTAACTTCAAAATTTCAGCTCATCCAATAAATCAATAATAATGTTAATATGTGATTCAACATCATTGTCATCACAGTTAATTTCAACTGAAAATATTTTTCATAATAAAAGTGGATTAGCATATACCTTTCTGCTCAAAGATTTGGTATACAATTTCCACAAGTTGTAGGCACTTTTGTCTTTGAATACTTGTATTATTTACAGCATACACTTCCTCTAATTTCTATGTTATTCTTCCAGTAGGGGTCTCTTCTCTGCATATTGTGAGCTTTGTGCGCTTGAATAAGCTCTACTACTGTTGGCTAGGATCTTTCAACAACATTCACTAACTCAAGGTCACTGAAGAGAGTTTATATCATAATTTTCTATTTGCTGACATCTGTGTTACCAAAAGGAAGGTATTCTACTTTTTTTCTGCATCTCAAATGGATATATTTTAATTTTTTATTTCAGGAGCCTCTGGCTGACAAGTAACAAATGCTGATCGCTATAAAAATGTTAATTGTACATTCTGCATTATTAGGCGCACCATTCAAAAAGAAAAGCTCATTGTCTGTGATGATCTTACCTCCTTTCTGCACATGGTTGCAAGAAGAGGGTTCAGTCTGTAGTTCAAAGCAGCTTCACGAAGTATGTTAGTCATTTCAGACTCACAATCTTGACTCAGCTTCTGTTCCCGAAATTTCACCTGTTAAAACAAGTCTGATTACAAATAATTCAAAGGAAAACAATACATTAACATCCACAAAATGATACTTAATCAAGAAAACTTTTGGAATAAAACAAAATGTGCAAAATATGTAAAAATAAAAAGGCCATTGGTTAATAACATAACCAGCCACTTCTAAAATGGAGGCCACCTGGCACGCGCTGGTGATTCTCCGAGGAAACAGTATTATTAAAGCAATCGCAAATGAGCACTCAGTTTATTCCGTAACCTGTATTAATGTTGTCCATTCAATGTGTTCAGTGCTACACGCAACCTGTACATCGTGGTATCTTATGTTGGATCTATGAAGTACTATGTTCTATAAATCATGTTTGTTCTTGCTGTAATGAGGGGGGAGAGGGGAGGGGAAGAAATGAAAACTTTGACAGGTGCACAAAACAGAATGAAAGCTAGCAATCACTCAGCACTTCTACTATTGGTGAGTGGTCTTTTTCACTCCTAAATCATTAATACTCAACCATGACTTTCCATTATCATGTTGCTGTTGTGGTCTTCAGTCTGAAGACTAGTTTGATGCAGCTCTCCATGATACTCTATCCTGTGCAAGTCCCTTCACCTCTGTATTAACTACTCCAACCTATATCCTTCTGAATCTGTTTTTGTGCCACAAATTTCTTCTCTCCCCATTTATATTCAGTATCTCCTCATTAGTTATATGATCTATCCATCTAATCTTCAGCATTCTTCTGTAGCACAAGTCTCTATTCTGTTCTTGTCCAAACTGTTTATCATCCACGTTTCAGTTCTACACATGGCTTCACTCTACACAAATACTTTCAAAAAAGACTTCCTAACATTTGAATTTGTATTTGATATTAACAAATTCCCTTTCTTTGTTTTTCTTGCCATTGGCAGTTAACATTTTATATCCTCTATACTTCGATGATCAGCATCTCGTTGCAGGTGACTGACATGTGAAGGGCACAGGATGGGTCTGACAGATATGGCTCAAACTGTGAGAGTAGAAGCAGCTAGACGATCCTTTCAATTTCCTTGGATATCTCACCCGAGTGAGCCATAGGAAAAGAGAAAACGCCCTTTCAAGAATTTTGTGTAGACAGAGAGGGATGTTTCAGCTAAGTCTACAGACTGGAAATTCAGCAATTTGATGCGCACTCCTCTGCGCGCGCGTGCGCGCCCCCACACACGCACACACACACACACACACACACACACACACACACACGTGCTTTTATTGTATGCAGTTCTATTTTATTTCTAACAGGTTTCATTTTCAAGTACAAATGTGAACAGTGATGATTACGATACTTCTCATACTTTGGACTCCTTGAGTACAGGAAGAAAGTGATTGACTTTGCTAATGCTCACCCAAATGAATTATCTTCAAATCTGGAGGAAAGAAATATAACAAGGTGGCACTAGAAAAGACAAAATTGCATTCATTAACTCAAGCATGGGAAAGATCTTAGGATGCATGAAGCTGTCGTGAACAAGTGACAAGCAGAACATTACAATAATGAACAATGGCAGTCGCATCCCTTATTTGTCAGAAAAATTTTGGTTTATTGCTAGTGACACATGGATGGCATCCTTCAAACATAAAAATTCAATAAGACAGCAAAAAATCACAAAATTCATCAGCAAAAAATCATGTTGCATCTTCGAACGAAACAGTGGAAACAGCAGAGAAGTTTTGTATACAGATGAGATGTATAATGCCAAACTTAAATCTTGATTATGTAATTAACGCCAACCAGACTGGATGCCTGTATGAATCAACGTATAACACGACCCTGGATTACAAGGGTACAACCCATGCTTTAGTGAAAAGACACAATCTCTCCAAAACCTTCCACTCTTATAGAGTGCAACAAAGTTCAACTGCTTCAGGGAAACTGTTACCCATTGTATTTGTGTGTATGTAAGAGCTTGCCAATAAATTTGGTCCTAAAGTTGCTGATACCATCAAGAAGTTAGAAGAAGAATATAACAACGTAATCCTTACTGGCTCAAAGTCAGGAAAACTACCAAAGGAGCTTTACACAAAATTCTTGTAAGCAACATTAAAACCAGACACTGCATACGACAAATTCCTTGTGGTGGTGGATTTGTGGGGTGACCGAGCAGACCTGACATAGTATGATGAGATATTCATCAGTGAGGAGCTTGACGTGACTTTACTGTGAATATCATTTAATTAAAATTTACTCCTCTTGCTCAACTCTGTAACGTACACTATGTGATCAAAAGTATCCGGACGTGTCCCCCCATCCCAAAACATATGTCTTTGATATTAGGTGCATTGTGCTGCCACCTACTGCCAGAAGCTCCATAGCAGCAACCTCAGTAGTCATTACACATCATGAGAGAGCAGATTGGGGTGCTTTGTGAAGCTCATGGAGTTCGAACATGGTCAGGTGATTGGTGGGTGTCAATTGTGTCATATGTCTGTACACGAGATTTCCACACTCCTCAACATCTCTAGGTCCACTGTTTCCAATGTGATAGTGAAGTGGAAACGTGAATGGACATGTACAGCACAAAAGCATACAGGCCAACCTCATTTGTTGACTGACAGAGACTGCAGACAGCTGAAGACGGTCATAATGTGTAATAGGTAGATTTCTATCCAGACCATCACGCAGGAATTCCAAAGTGCATCAGGATCCACTGCAAGTACTATGACACTTAGACAGGAGGTGAGAAAACTTGGATTTCATGGTTGAGCGGCTGCTCATAACCCACACATTATGCTGGTAAATGCCAAACAATGTTTCGCTTGGTGTAAGGGGAGCGTAAACATTGGACAATTGAACAGTGGAAAAACATTGTGTGGAGTGATGAATCACGGAATAACGTACCAAGTTTTATGCTCACCTACTACAATCTTTTTGGAGACCTAAAATATCCACTGTTTGATTCAAATGGATGCCATAAATAATAATATAAAATTGCTACACACTATAAGCGGAGGTGCTGAGTCTGGCTTCAGCTGCCAGAGACTGTGGTCTTGTGTGTGTGTGTGTGTGTGTGTGTGTGTGTGTGTGTGTGTGTGTATTTTCGACAAAGGCCTTGTTGGCCAAAAGCTCATTCTGTGACAGTCTTTTTGTGGTGCCTATTGTGACTCAGCATCTCCACTACATGATGAGTAGCAACTATCCTTTTCATAATATTGTTATATTCCAGATTTTCCATTGTTGGATTCCCTAAACAATGACATAGCTTAATATAGTAATTTATCAACCAGAGATAATTTTATTACAATGAATATTCTGTGTCCCTACCTGACAGAAAATAAAGTTCCATGAGCACATTTATCAATATTGCAATAATCTATACACATTACTAATTTGAAGTCCCATGTCGTGTTTTTCTGCCTGTAAGTGAATGCTAATTTGAGGAAATTCTGTGGGGATTTTGAAATAATTTTCACTTATAGTTAGAACAATTCAGAGGGAACGTTTGTGTACACTATCTATTACTGCTTCACCAGACAAGTTGTCTGGTTGTAGATGCTTAATGTTACCCATGCAAAGTGTGAGTAGGTGACTAGTACTTATTATAGATTTGTGTTTGGGACAAAGCAAGCTGGGATATTTTTACTTTCCCTCTTGTTTTGCCATCTGCCTCCTTAAATTCGTTTTTTAAAAATTATTTTTAATTAATCACCATTAACATATGTGAGTATAATTTGCATTTTCATAAAAGAGAAAGATTGGCCCTCAGTTTTAAAGAATATAACACAAGTGACTATTCCTAGTTAATATCTTTTGTTATAGGGTGAAATCAGTAATTGTTTCATAACTTCAATTCTATTGTTGACTTATAAACAAATATAAATTCTGTACTAATTATAAACATTTGGGAACAAATAATAATTTTAAAGGATCTATTTGGCTCTATTCAAAAACATGTTAGCAAAGCCAGCCCTTAATTGATTCCAAAGTAACTAACAATTTTGTCAAAAGTCTTGTTTGTGTAATGATATTTGTTAATTTCATCATTTAAACAAATAATTTGGCCTAACCCTTGAAGTAAAAGAAACTGTTAAAAGGAACTAATTTTTTTATGTATTCAGTTAATTTAATGCATTAAGTTTTAACTGTAATTTCTGTAAATTAAATGTGAAACGATGTGTAGTTCCAGCACCTATTATTGTGAGGATATATATGGGCCCGATTTCTGGTCGCGAGAGTGTCAGTCCATGGCCAAGTTTCAGACGAGAAACCTGTACTGGTTAGATCAACAACAATGTATCTGTGAAAGAAGTGTAACACACTTAAGCCGTGTGTTGGAACAATGACTGTGTTTGTTCCTTACATACCTTATTATTCCTCCAGAAATGTGTGGTTAGGTTTTTACTGCTTGCAGATGTTCATTGTTAAACTATTGTAGCAGTATGTGGATGTTCATCTGCAAACTATTAATGAGGCTTATCGAAAATAAACAGTAGTGCACTGGCCATATTAAATGTGTATATTGGGAGGGGGGGGGGGGGGGGGGGAGGGGAGCGGACGTGAAAAATAAAAGTAAACAACTGTGAAACGCAAATGTGCACCCATCAACTACATCATTTAAAGTAGTCTGTGTTTGACTTTCAACCCCCCCCCCCCCCCCCCCCCGCCCCCATTTTTCAGCCAGTATAGCAACACAGTACGTCAATGCTGAGGAGAACAAACAAAGAAATAAAGCAGGTGAACGTCACATGTTCAGAACAGCCTATTTAAATGAAATATGTAATCTGTTATGTGATCCAAATCACAGGCGTAACAGTTCCTAAAAGTAAGTGCAATCTATTGGCAAAATTTGTCATAAATGATGATAAAAAATAAAACTGACTTACTTTCCATTCCTGCCAGGGAGAGAGGGAGGGGGAGAGGGGGAGAGAGGGAGAGAGAGAGAGACCACATCATTACCCTAAATAGTGCCATGACCTCCAAAATAAGAAATTAATACGCCAAATGGCAACATCTCCTTAGATGAGGCAATAATTAATAATGAGGAATATTTATTTATATATAGAAAAACATTGGATTCATGTGGTCACTTACTTTTAGACATTTTACAACTTTCCCATTTAGTTCCTTTTCTTCCTTTTCAGAGGCAACAATGTCTGCACAAAATTTGGATATATCCATTCGACAACTTTTCTGCAGCAGTGGATTAAAGCGATAGTCTGAACTCTGTTCAATCATTCTGCGAACTACAATGGATTTGCATTTTGAATCAAATGTTGGATCATCCTTGTACCTCTGTAATTTGAAAGAGAGAGAGAGAGAGAGAGCGTGTGTCACTAAAAAACAGCAGCAGCAACACAGAACTTGGTTCAAATGGCTCTGAGCACTATAGGACTTAACATCTATGGTCATCAGTCCCATAGAACTTAGAACTACTTAAACCTAACTAACCTAAGGACGTGACACAGAACTTGGGTATCTTTAAATTAAACATTGTGCCTTGTGAACAATAACAACACAGCCAACTTATATAGATAAATACAACAGGTATAGAAACGTTACTGTAACATTAATAACACAGAACTGTAAAACAGTCATTTAATATAACACAATAACTGTCAAGCTACACATCTATAAAAAGGAAAAATTTGTTAAATCCAACAAAGGAGAATGAGACATAGGTCTCTGCAGTGAAAATTTTTGTATTTTTTTATTACAACTAGAAGTCTTTATGTTTATATGGGTAAATCACTTAACTAAACAAATAAATTAAAAACAAAATTATTAACAGTACTTAAAGTCTGTGTGTGCATAAATAAACAATGTCTTACAGTAACAAGCACTTTAAGGGCAACAAGAGGGCAGAAATCACATCTTTTTTAAAACAGAAACATGTCATTTGAATCATTAACACCCATAACAAATTTTAAGGTAAGTAATTACAAACAAAAATACAGGGAAACACAATACTTTTCACTGAGATGGACTGTAACAGTGTCACATCACAGGTGCTGCAAATGAATTTCATATTTGGCATAAGGCAATGACAGTGGATTAATGACACTGTAAAGCAAACTGGCAACTGAATTACATTTGATAGAGATAGTTGGAAATAGTACCGAAAGATGAGATTTGCAATCAGTACATATCATTTATGGAATGGAGTTTATAGCACCAAAATTATGGGATGAATGGAAACTTTTTAAATAGTATAACAAGCACATGTATTCTTCATTAAAGAAGGGTCTCTTACAGCAAGGAAAACCCATTCCCTTACCCCCTCCTCTTGCTTTGGTATCTAGAAGTGGATCACCTTAAACAACATCCACAAATTTTTTAGCAATGTCAAGATGCTGATATTCTAGATGGCTAACTGCTGTCCAGCCATTTCCTACGTCATGGAAAATAATGACTAGTGCTTGATCTCTGATTCCGACATGATGATGAATTCAGAAAAGAACTTTCTTTCAAATGTCATGTAACTGCAAACTGCTATTGCTTACCCCACAATCACTTATGCCTGCGTTATGATAAATGAATGAGCGAAAGATCATCTAAAATAAACTGCTTGCTCGATGAAAAATGCATACCCAAAGACTGGAAAGTTGCACAGGTCGAGTGGCGGATACATATGGGGTGCGCGCAGAATGCGTGCCCCAACCGCTTCTCGGGCTGCCTGCATTGCCACCCGCACAGCCCCCACCAGTCAGCCCGCACGTTATTTGTTCGTTTCTTTCATCAGTTGACTCAACTGAATCAAGTTATCGAGTAGTTGTACTTTCCTATGTAGCATGTCCTATGTAGCATGTGCATCCACGTCATCGTATTTTAATGTTTCTCTCTGGCACATAGATGGCTAACACATACCTATGAGAAAAGTCGCGGCCAGTCTAGTGATATCGGTACGTTATTCTCTCTGGTATTTGTTCAAGAAAGTCGCGAATATTCTGTTTTCTTGTACAGAGAACCTTTGATACGTAGCATTATAAATATGGACTATTTGATGAATAGGAAGCTAGTTTACATTCAGAAGCAGAAAGAGAACCACAATTGAAACTTTTTTTATATCATAAAATGGCATTGTCTTGTATATATGTATAATCAGTTTAAATAAAATTTTCTTAACCTTTTGCATGTCACTTGATTATTTTTTATCATGGTAAAAGTAAAGGTAGGTCAAGAAATCTTTATCACTCCCTCCTTGAGGTTTTCCTGTATCCACTAAATTACAAGCCCATATCATTAACATGCAGCATGAGTTTGGAACATATATTGTGTTCAAACATTATGAATTACTTCGAAGAGAATGGTCGATTGAAACACAGATTTAGAAAACATTGTTCTTGTGAAACACTAATTAGCTCTTTACTCACATGAAGAGTTGAGTGCTATCAGGAAGGGATGCTGCCATTTATTGTCTAGTAAACTCACCAGAGAATCAAAACAAATTGCAAAATGATTTAGAAAAGATATCTGAATGGTGTGTAAACTGGCAACTGACCCTAAATAATGAGAAGTGTGAGGTCATCTGCATGAGTGCTAACAGGAATCTGTTAAACTTCATTTACATGATAAATCAGCCAAATAAAAAGGCCATAAATTCAATTAAATACCTAGGAATTACAAATACAAGCAATTTAAATTGGAAAGAACACACAGAAAATGTTGCGGGGAAGGCAAACCAAATAGCATTTATTGGCAGAACACTTACAAAATGTAACAGATCTACTAAAGAGACTACCTACACTAGACTTGTCCATCCTCTTTTAGATAACTGCTGAGCAGTCTGGGATTGCGACCAGATACGATTAATGGAGGTCATTGAGAAAGTTCAAAGATAAGCACATTTGTACTATCCCAAAATAGGGGACACAGTGTCATGGACACGATACAGAATTTGGGATGGACAACAATAAAACAAAGGCATTTTTCATTGCAGCGAAATCTTCTCACACAATTTCAATCACCTACTTTCTCCTCCGAATGTGAAAATATTTTGATGACAATGACCTACATAGGGAGAAATGATCATCATAATAAAATAAGAGAAATCAGAGTTCACATGGAAAGATATAAGTGTCTGTTTTTCCGTGCATTGTTTGAAACTGGAATAATAGAGAATTTTTGTGAAGGCAGTTCGATGAACCCTCTGCCAAGCACTTAAGTGTGATTTGCACAGTACAGATGTAGACGTAGATGTCAGAATTGCTCTTTAGCTTCTGGTGTCGACACAGTACACTGTTGGTCTGTTCTGGCATCACCTAAGATGTATGTGGAGAATATATTTGCCTCGTAAAATAGTCAATAGGTGTACGATATTTCCTAAAGGTCTGCTAGTATACTGGGCAGTTTACCCCTAGCATGGCTTAAACTATTGTTCTCTCATTTATTTGACATCTAACACAAGCTTTAGAGTTCCAACCAGTAAATATTTACATAATTATTTGCCCAATTTATTAAACCTATTTTTTTAGTAGTGACTGTCAGAAATTGTGTGAGATGAAATATTAATCTTAAACAACATAAATTACCTTAAGGCAGATCAACGCCTGTGAAGGATCTTCACCATGGCAAAACTGATTAATCATATGTCTGCAAGTTGTGATAAGTGCATAATCGACAGAGCTATCTTGTAGTTCTTGGCGTTCTACATTGAAAATAACCATGTGACATCCATCTGACAGTTTATCCTTGTTTATTTGAAGGCATTCCAAAGTCTACAAATGAAAATATAAATGTGTAAGTAAAACATTTGAATAAACAATGTAAATGACAAGATCAACTTACAAGTAGTCAATATGGTGACTGTATTGATAGAAAAACATTGTAAGTATTATAAAGATAGTCAGCATAACAGTTTCTACAGCACACAATAAAGTTGTATAATTTCATCTTTTACAAAATAAATCTATTTTGCCAGATTCTATATGCCCAACTGCCCAGGTGAAAGGAGCAAACAGCAGCAACAGTTTGTGTTGTACACAGGGTTCAGTTTAGTGCTTGTCGCATGAGCTTCCATAATGAAGTGAATATTCCCTGTGTTTTTATCTGACTTATTACTGTTACTTGATAATTAGAGCTTGCATTTCTATTTAGAGTTTCAGGTTTTATGTATGCTGTGTTTCTAGTGAAAGGTGACAGTTGATACAACTATTTTCAGTAGTGTAATTTATTTTTGATTTGAGAGCACGTGTATTTTGCAACCTTAGTGTATAGTGCAAATTTAGCAGAGCAGATTTTAGTGTTTGTTTATTCTTCTCATTTATATTTTGTGGAAATCTCAACTTCAGCAGTGCCACAGCCTGGAAGTTTTCTCTCTTGTTGAGGTCTTTTTTTCTTCTCCATTAGTCCTAGCTGCTCTGTTTGTATTTATGAAATTTTATATAGTTTTATACACAGCACAACAAGGATAGGGGATGTTTTTTTATGTATGGAGACAGAGAATTGGTCACTGTCATAAACAGTCGAAAGCTACATTGGCTATAATTGACACGTTCCTGGCTACTGCTCAAGGCTGCGGCTGCACTGGGCACTAGTGATGAAACCTGGGAGTGGCAGACAGTGATTGGTTCACATATCTCTGGCCAGATGGCAAAACTGGGAACTGGTAGTATGGCTGGCTCCTTATGGCTTAGCAACAGGTACGAGGTGCTACTCAATGTTGATAACACTTTTGAGCCAGCACAGGATGTCTCTCTTGTTGGGTTCATTGGTTGGACTGGAGAAGGGACCAAACTACGTGGTCATCAGTCCCTCTGACCTTGAAATAACAAACTGAAAACCTCACACTATAAGAGGGAACTACTACAATGGCCATAAAATTACAAACAATTGACAGAGAAGGAAGGAAGAAGGCAGAAGAAGAGAGGAGGGAAAGAAAGTGACAAATAGCAGGAGCATAAAGGAAGAAGCACAGGTAGACAAGATAGACACTCAAGATAAAACAGACCCAATAAGGAAAGGAGTGGGAAGGCAGAGGGAGGGGGTGAACCACCAAGTCCACTGAAAGCCAGTCCAATCGGTGCGAGGGAGGGAGCAAGACGGCCTGCCACCCCTCCATCCACCGATAAGGTTGAAGGTCCCACCCTTCATTAAAGTGATTAAAAAAAAAGTTACGAAGAAACCGTAAAACAAGATCAGCCACTGAGGCATTGTCAGCTAACAGCAGAGGTAGCGAGTCAGGAAAGCTAAGAGTCCGTCGCAGGGCAGTTAAGTCTGAACAGTCCAATAAGAGGTGAACCACACTCAACATCGACTCACAATGACAGAGGAGATAACCATGAGTCAGCCAAGTATGGCAGATGCAGAGCCGGCAAAGGATGACAGAGGCTTTACAAGAGGCAAGTAAGGAGAACCGCCACGTAGTTGTAGAATCCTTAATTCCCCTGAGCTTGTTCGGCGAAGAAAGTGTGTGCCATTCTGCATTCCAAAGTCCCAAAATCTGACATGTAATGCCGAGCAAGGTCTTTTACCAGAATGTCAATAGCAAGAGATGGCATGTTAGTAGTAAATTTAGCCAGTCAATCAGCAAGTTCATTGCCACGGATCCCAACATGGGCTGCGGTCCAAATGAAAACCACTGGGCATTCACGTTGATCAAGGAGAGAAAGGGAGTCCTGGATAGCTATGACCAATGAGTGGCGAGGGAAGCATGGACCGATAACTTGCGAACTGCTCTAGGAGTAACTACAGATAGTGAAAGACAGTCCTGAGCAGAAGTGGACAGGATCCAGTGTGCACGAGATGGCCAGCAATTCTGCAGTAAAAACACTACAGTCATCTGGCAAGGAATGAAGTTCCATATCTTGCATAGGTGTAAGCTTAACCAGCGTGACCAGCAACCATGGCGCCATCAGTATAAATCACTTCAGAACCCTGGAATGAACTGAGGAGACAGTAGAATTGGTGGTGGAGGGCCTCTGGAGGGACAGAATCCTTTGAATTTATGGAGAGATCAAGACAGAGCTGTGGCTGAGAGACGCACCATGGAGGGGTACGTGCATGAGTGGAGAAAGTAGTCATTAAAGAGAAATGCTGGAGCCCAGAAAAGAGCAACTGAAAGCAGGCAGCCATGGTAAGCCCACATCGTGGCCACCGCCGTGGGAGGTTGATCTCCACGTCTGGATAAAGAGACCATAATTAAGGTGCTTTAGGGTGCAGCAAATGAGAAGCGCGTAAGGTATCAGCTGTCGTTGGTGCAAAACTTGCAGCGGTGGACTCCCTGCCTCTGCGAGAAGGCTAATCACAGGACTAGTCCAGACGGCACCAGTCGCAAGTCATACCCCACAATGGTGGATGGTGATGCAGAACCATAGACAGGACTCCCATAGTCTAAACGAGACTGGACCAGTGCTTTGTACAATCCCAGAAGAATAGAGCAGTCTGCACCCCAGGTGGTATTGCACAGACCTCTAAGAACACTGAGATTTAACCAGCATGTCCTCTTCAGCTGGTAAAGATGAGAGAGCCATGTCAACCGGGCATCGAAGGCCAGCCCCAAGAAGTGATGGGTGTCCACCATCTCGGGGGACTGTCCATCAAGGAACAGGTCCATATGGCGATGGACTGTACAGCGATGGCAGAAATGCATGACACATGACTTAGCCACCGAAAACTGAAAACCATGGGAGAGAGCCCACGATTGCACCCGTTAGATTGCCCCATGTAGACGGCGTTCTGCAGTGCCCATAACAGAGGAAGTGACATAGATACAAAACTCGACAGCACACAAAGAGGGGGACACTGTCAGCCCAGCAGACGTAATCAGTCCATTTATGGCTATGAGAAGGAGAGGGATGCTTAGCACGCAACCCTGTGGAACCTCATTTTCTTGGTGATGGGAAGTGTTGTAGGAGGAACCAACTTGGACCCAGAAAGAGCAACAAGAAAGAAAGTTATGGATAAAAATGAGCAGAGTGCCACGAAGGCCCCATTCGTGAAGGCTGGGAGGATGTGGTGGCACTAGGTGGTATCATAAGCTTTATGCAAGTCAAAGAAGACTGCATTGAGGTGCTGCCGATGGCAAAAGCCGACCGGATAGCAGACTTCAGGTGGACCAAGTTATCCACTGTAGAGCGGTCACAGCGAAAACCACCTTGTGTCGATGACAATAGGTCGCAGGATTCTAGGATCCTAAACAGCCACTTGTAGAGGGTGTTGGTAAGGCTAATTGGACAGTAGCTATCCAACTGAAGAGGTGGCTTCCCAGGCTTCAACACCGGAATAACAATGCTTTCCTCCCACTGGGTAGGAAATACCGCCTCACTCCAGACGATTGAAAAGGGTCAGTATACGACGGTGGCCAGCCACCGATAAGTGTTGGAGCATTTGGTTATGTTTCCGATCTGGTCCATGTGCCGTTATTGGGAAAAGGGCGAGGGTGCTGGCGAATACCCACTCACTAAATGGAGCATTATAATGCTCCACACAGTGAGAAACAAAAGACAAAGGCAGTCATTCCGAGTGCTCTTCCAGGAGGAAGAATGTGGGCGGTTACTGAGTTGATGCAGAGGCTTGGTCAAAGTGTTGAGCAAAATGCTCTGTGACAAAGTCCAGATGGGTAAGGACAACATCATGCACAGAAATTCCTGCAATGCCGGTGGGATGACGACAGCCAAAAATTCGCCTGAGTTTTGCCCAGACTTGTGAAGAGAGGGTGTGTGGTCCTACGGCAGCCGCAAATCGTTTCCAGCAAATCAGTTTCTGAAATTTGATTATGTGGCAGGCCCAGGCACGGAATCGTTTAAAGGCCAGAAGGAGAGCAGCAGAAGGGCGCCGCGTGTTGAAGAGCACGGCAGCAGTCTTTTATGGCCACAGCGATTTTTGGAGTCAACCAAAGGACCATATTCCGACAGGGAAACGCGAGGAAGAAGGGATGGCTGAAACAGCTGCGGGAAGGATGGTGGCAGTCGAAGTCTGTAAAGACTCATCAATACTGCTGTGTGGTAGTACAGGAGGGATGGTAGCGGAGGAGAAGGCACCCCAATTGGCTTTAAAAAGGCCCACCTGGGAGTGTGATGGAGCAAGATACACTGAAGGTAGTTCAAAACAATCGGGTAATGATCGCTGTCACATAGGTCATCGTGGACACCCCACTGAACAGAGGGAAGAAGGCCGGGATTGCAGATGGAGAGGTCAATGGCAGAGAAAATGCCTTGTGCCACACTAAAGTGTGTGGGAGTGCCGGTGTTTAGTGGACAGAAGTCAAGCACTGCCAGAATAGCTTCAACTGTCCTGCCCAGGGCAGTAGTTGTGTGACTACCCCAAAGAGGGTTGTGGGCATTAAAATCCCCTAGAACCAAGAAGGGAGAAGACAGTTGTTGAAGAAGGGTGGTTAGGGCAAGGGATGTGGGCGGCCTGCCAGGCGGGAGGTAGAGATTACAGATTGTGATTGGATAGGCCAAGTGGACCCTGACAGCAATGGCTTCCAGAGTGGTATGGAGGGGAACCCATTTACTAACACAGTCCTTGTAGACCAAGGTACAAACACAACCAGAAGCCCGCAAGGGGCCACTTTGGTTCCGACAGAAAGTGTGGAACCCACAAAGTGTGGGTGACAAAATGGGTCTCCTGGAGAGCAATACAAGCAGCAGAGTAAGAGGAAAGAAGGGGTTGCAACTCGGGGAGGTGAGACACAAATATCTATTACAATTCCACTGGAGAATTCTCAAGCTGGTACCCAAAGGGGAAGCAAATGGACCAGAACCGGTCACACTGCCGAGTCGCCATCTGTCATCGATAGGAATGGGGGGTAATGTCCATATAGGTGGGGTCAGATTCAGTTGGTTCATTGGCCAGAGGAAAGGAAGGCGGCACCTCAGGGGGTACGAGAAGGGCCTTGCCCTTGTTCTTGTGTTTCTGCTTCTTCTCTAGTGAAGGAAGAGAAGGGCAGACTGCAGTGAGGTCAGGTACAGATTACACTTGGCAAATCTTGGTGCCCACCGGCCGTGGATTACGTGGCCGATGTGGAGCTGCAGATCGCCTTTGGGGGCAGAGGCAGGGGCGGGGGGGGGGGGGGGGGGGGGTGAGAGTACTCCCAGGAGGGAGCTCCAGCACCGGTGGATGCTGACGAAGGGGAGGACTTCTCTAGTGGGGGAGGGGGAGCAGCACCTGAATGTGTGGGTGTGGGCACTGATGAGGAGGGAGAAGGGGAAGAGGTGTGGGAGAGAGAGGTGAGGAGGAAGGTGTGGGGCAAATGGAAGACTGGGAAGAGGAAGGGGTAGGAGGGAGAATGGACATAACTGAAGCAAAAGTAGAAGTTACAGGTACGAGATGGAGCCGGTCATACTTTCGACAAGTGTCAGTGAAGGTACGTTGAGCTGTCTTGTATTCTCGAATCCGTCGTTCTTTGACATACATACAGTGGCGAGCGTGGAGGATGCTGCACACTACAATTTATGCACACTGGCATGGGAGCACAGGCACTCCCCTCATGGAGGGGGTGCCCACAGTCACTGCAGAGGGGATCATGGGTGCAGTGGGAAGACGTGTCCAAACTGTAAGCATATAAAGCATCTCATCGGTGGTGGAACGTAAGGTTTTACATCACATCGATACACCATCACCTTGATCTCCTCTGCGAGGGTATCCCCTTTGAAGGCCAGGATAAAGGCACCTGTATCGGTGTGGTGGTTTTTAGGACCTCGTTGTACACGGTGGATAAATCTAACTCCTCGCCGCTCGAGGTTTGCACGGAGCTCCTCATCAGTTTGAAGAAGAAGATCCTAGTGGCCAATGATGCCCTGTACTGAGTTTAAAGATTGGCGGGATGCGACGGAGACTGGGATGTCACCGAGATGGTCACAAATACGCAGGGCGTCAGACTGGGTAGCAGAAGTTGTCTTTATGAGCAAAGAACCGGACCGCATTTCACTCAAGGATTTCACTTCGCCATACTTATCTTCAATTGTCTTCACGTAAAACAAAGGCTTGGTCATGACAAAACTTTTGCCATCTGCCTTGGTACAAACCAGGTACTGAGCGAAAGGTTTCAACCCAAGCCGGCGAGCTTGACCCTCTTCCCAGGGGAAGGTCAGGGAGGGGATGGCCGAAGGCTCAGAAGAAGGAGTGTCATGTCTTCTATCACTCGTAGAGACGGCCACAGAATGGCCAGGATGTTGACGCTTTTGTCGCTTCATGTGCAAGGCATCCACCTTAGTACCACCCACTCCGACCAGGGGCTCGCCCACTGGGCGCCACCCAGCTACAGCAAGGGCCATCTGGCACGGCAGCTATTGCCGGAAGTTCTGATGGCCCAGAGTGATGAGCATCGACTCCTTGACATACACGAGGTGTTAACAGCTCAGGTACTTGCAGTGTGACCCCTGTGTTGTCAGGGGGCTCAGCCAAGTGGGTACTTAACAGCCCCACCACACGAACTGGCTACCGTGCTGGTGACCTAGCAGGGAGGGGGCCAGAGTGCAAGGGGAAAAGAGAGGGGAGGAGGGAGGAGCCTGCGCCATGGAAACTAGGTTGGGACTTCATCCCCAAATGGATCACACTGAACGAAAAATGTTTGAAATGGAGGTCAAACCCCAATGAGACCAAGAACGCCAAAAAGGAGAGGGGAAATATCAAACTAAACAATAGCACATACCAAAACAAGGCTGGGAGTATAGCCAGGTTGATATAAAGAAGTACACCAAGAGGGAAGGGAGGGGGTAGGGGGAAAGAAGCAAGAACAGGGAGGAGAGGAACAGGGACGGTAATGCAATCTGGAAAAAGGAAGGATACTGCAATAGCTCGGGGCCCCATGCGCACCACACACTTACTTACAAAAGGGACTGTGGGCCCCTGGGGGGTCTCTCATGTTGGACCTAGGCCAATTTTCCTGTCCATTCCAGACAAGTGTGAAGCGTGTATATGTTAATCACTGGGAACTCTAAAGTTAGGCAGGAAATGGAGCGCCTCAAGGAACTAGCATCCAGATCAATAAAGAATGCCTGTGTGTACTTGGCATGTTTGTTGGGGTGTCTCGGACGAGATTTGGAGAAGGCTTTGCCAGTGGCTACTGAACACTCTGGGTGCAACCAGCTGCAAATTGTTCCAACTTGATGCCTTCTGCTTGCATTCTGACAGCATCCTCAGTTTCATTCGGCACATTTGGTTAAGGTAGGTAGGGTCCAAATGCAGTCTCAGACATTTCTGTAACAATATCAGATTCGAATTTCTAGACATCTGCTATCGGGTACATAACTGTAAGGTTCCCTCAATAGGTCAAGCATGCCTGATGAACTCAAAGATTGATTGGCTATGTTATTTTGAGAGAGTAGTTGTCCTTACATACTAGAAATCAAAACAGAAATATGATATTAGTAAACTGGAAGAGAATAGATGGTAAGGTCGGAGAATTAGTATCACTTATCAAAGTTTATCCCCCGCTCCATGGACCTTGCCGTTGGTAGGGAGGCTTGTGTGCCTCAATGATACAGATAGCCGTACCGTAGGTGCAACCACAACGGAGGGGTATCTGTTGAGAGGCCAGACAAACGTGTGGTTCCTGAAGAGGGGCAGCAGCCTTTTCAGTAGTTGCAGGGGCAACAGTCAGGATGATTGACTGATCTGGCCTTGTAACACTAACCAAAACGGCATTGCTATTGTGGTACTGTGAACAGCTGAAAGCAAGGGGAAACTACAGCCGTCATTTTTCCCGAGGGCATGCAGCTTTACTGTATGATTAAATGATGATGGCGTCCTCTTGGGTAAAATTTCAGAGGTAAAATAGTCCCCTATTCGGGTCTCCGGGCGGGGACTACTCAAGAGGACGTCGTTATCAGGAGAAAGAAAACTGGCGTTCTACGGATCAGAGCGTGGAATGCCATATCCCTTAACCAGGCAGGTAGGTTTGAAAATTTAAAAAGGGAAAGGGATAGGTTAAAGTTAGATATAGTGGGAATTAGTGAAGTTCGGTGGCAGGAGGAACAACACTTTTGGTCAGGTGAATACAGGTTATAAATACAAAATCAAATAGGGGTAATGAAGGAGTAGGTTTAATAATGAATAAAAAAAAAAAAAATAGGAGTGCGGGTAATCTACTACAAACAGCATAGTGAAGGCAATCTTGTGGCCAAGATAGACACAAAGCCCACACCTACTACAGTAGTACAAGTTTATATACAAACTAGCTCTGCAGATGATGAAGAAATTGATGAAATGTATGACGAAATAAAAGAAATTATTCAGGTAGTGAAGGGAGACGAAAATTTAATAGTCATGGGTGACTGGAATTCGAGTGTAGGAAAAGGAAGAGAAGGAAACATAGTAGGTGAATATGGATTGGGGCTAAGAAATGAAAGAGGGAGCTGCCTGGTAGAATTTTGTACAGAGCGTAACTAAATCATAGCTAACACTTGGTTCAAGACTCATGAAAAAAGGTTGTATACATGGAAGAACCCTGGAGATACTAGAAGGTTTCAGATAGATTATATAATGGTAAGACAGAGATTTAGGAACCAGGTTTTAAATTGTAAGACATCTCGGGGGCAGATGTGGACTCTGACCACAATCTATTGGTTATGAACTATAGATTAAAACTGAAGAAACTGCAAAAAGGCGGGAATTTAAGGAGATGGGACCTGGATGAACTGAAAGACCCAGAGGTTGTACAGAGTTTCAAGGAGAGCGTAAGGGAACAATTGACAGGAATGGGGGAAAGAAATACAGTAGAAGAAGAATGGGTAGCTTTGAGGGATGAAATAGTGAAAGCAGCAGAGGATCTACTAGGTAAAAAGACAAGGGCTAGTAGATATCCTTGGGCAACAGAAGAGATACTGAATTTAATCGATGAAAGGAGAAAATATAAAAATGCAGTAAATGAAGCAGGCAAAAAGGAATACAGACGTCTCAAAAATGAGATCGACAGGAAGTGAAAAATGGCTAACCAGGGATGGCTAGAGGATAAATGTAAGGATGTAGAGGCTTATCTCACTAAGGGCAAGATAGATACTGCCTACAGGAAAATTAAAGAGACCTTTGGAGAAAAGTGAACCACTTGTATGAATATCAAGAGCTCAGATGGAAACTCAGTTCTAAGCAAAGAAGGGAAAGCTGAAAGGTGGAAGGAGTATATAGAGGGTCTATACAGTGGCGATATTCTTGAGGACAATACTATGGAAATGGAAGAGGATGTAGATGAAGATGAAATGGGAGATACGATGCTGCATGTAGAGTTCGACAAAGCACTGAAAGACCTAAGTCGAAACAAGGGCCTGGAAGTAGACAACATTCCATCAGAACTACTGATAGCCTTGGGAGAGCCAGTCCTCTCAAAACTCTACCATCTGGTGAGCAAGATGTATGAGACAGGCAAAATTCCCTCAGTCTTCAAGAAGAATATAATAATTCCAATCCCAAAGAAAGCAGGTGTTGACAGATGTGAAAATTACCGAACTATCAGTTTAATAAGTCACAGCTGCAAAATACTAACGCAAATTCCTTACAGACGAATGGAAAAACTGGTAGAAGCAGACCTCGGGGAAGATCAGTTTGGATTCCGTAGAAATGTTGGGACACGTGAGGCAATACTGACCTTACGACTTATCTTAGAAGAAAGATTAAGGAAAGGCCAACCTACGTTTCTAGCAGTTGTAGTCTTAGAGAAAGATTTTGACTATGTTGACTGGAATACTCTCTTTCAAATTCTAAAGGTTTCAGGGGTAAAATACAGGGAGCGAAAGGTTATTTATAATTTGTACAGAAACCAGATGACAGTTATAAGAGTCGAGGGGCATGAAAGCGAAGCAGTGATTGGGAAGGGAGTGAGACAGGGTTCTAGCCTCTCCCCGATGTTATTCAATCTGTATATTGAGCAAGCAGTAAAGGAACGAAAAGAAAAATTCAGAGTAGGTATTAAAATCAATGGAGAAGAAATAAAAATGTTGAGGTTCGCCGATGACATCGTAATTCTGTCGGAGACAGCAATAGACTTGTAAGAGCAGCTGAGCGGAATGGACAGTGTCTTGAAAGGAGGGTACGAGATGAACATCAACAAAAGCAAAACAAGGATAATGGAATGTAGTCAAATTAAGTAGGGTGATGCTGAGGGAATTAGATTAGGAAATGAGACACTTAAATTAGTAAAGCAGTTTTGCTATTTGGGGAGCAAAATAACAGATGATGGTCGAAGTAGAGAGGATATAAAATGTAGACTGGCAATGGCAAGGAAAGCGTTTCTGAAGAAGAGAAATTTGTTAACATTGAGTATAGATTTTAGTGTCAGGAAGTCCTTTCAGAAAGTATTTGTATGGAGTGTAGCCATGTATGGAAGTGAAACGTGGACGATAAATAGTTTGGATAAGAAGAGAATAGAAGCTTTCGAAATGTGGTGCTACAGAAGATTAGATGGGTAGATCACATAACTAATGAGGAGGTATTGAATAGAATTGGGGAGAAGAGGAGTCTGTGGCACAACTTGACCAGAAGAAGGGATCGGTTGGTAGGACATGTTCTGAGGCATCGAGGGATCACCAATTTAGTACTGGAGGGCAGTGTGGAGGGTAAAAAACGTAGAGGGAGACCAAGAGATGAATACACTAAGCAGATTCAGAAGGATGTAGGTTGCAGTAGGTACTGGGAGATGAAGAAGCTTGCACAGGATAAAGTAGCATAGAGAGGGGCATTAAACCAGTCTCGGGACTGAAGACCACGACCACAACAACAACAACAACAACAACAACAACAACAAAAGTTATGATGTCCAGATAATATAAGGAATAGGATGTTGGTTGAAAGCAGAAGGAATAGCATTGAAATACTGCACTCGGATTGGACTATCTATCATAAGGCAAGGCCATAAACCAATTGTGGCAGTGTATTTTAGTACATAAGTCAACAATATGTAATGAGGTTTTGGTGACTGGATGTGGATTTGAACTGTTGTCCTCCAGAATGTGAGCCTAGTGTGCTAGCAAGTGTGCCATCTCACTCATTTTAAACATTAAAGGAGGGTCAAACACGGTAACTGGATGCTTTTATAGACCACCAGCATCAGGAGCTGTTGTGGCAGAGACCTTCACAGAGAACTTGCAAAATATTGTAAATACATTTCCTAATCAAGTTTACTGTAGTAGGGGGAGACTGGAATTTGTCAGCTATAGAATGGGTAAGTCCTGTGATCAAAACTGCTGCCAGAGACAGTGATTCGTTTCACATCATTCTGGAGATCTTATCCAAAAATTACTGCAAGCAGCTAGATAAAGAGCCAATTTGTGAGTGTAATATCTTAGGCCCTCTAACAACAGAAGACCTGAACTTTCTGAATCAGTTTCTATGGAGGAAGATGTCGGTGATTATAAGATTGTGGTAGCATCAATGACCATGGGTTTTATAAGACATTTAAGAAAGGTAGTCAAAATCAGATATTTAGTGCTGAGCACGAAGATGAGGAACACAAATGGATAAAATTCAAAATCATTGTTCAATATGCCTCAAACAAGTACGTTCCAAACAAAAATTAAACTCACAGTGGTTTAATAGCTAAGTTAGAAAACTTCACCATAGATTTAAGAGAAGTCAGAATTTAGTTGGCAAACAAAAGATGAATGAAGTAAAAATGAGAAAAAGGAGAGCAATGAGAGAAGTGTTCAATGATTTTGAAAGAAAAATTTTGCCAACTGAACTTATCAAAACCCTAAGTTTCAGTCTCTTATAAAATCAATAAGCTGCTTTAAATCATCTATTTAGTCACTCAGTGATCATATTGGCACAAAAATTGAAGATGACAGAGAGTAGGCCAAAAAACTGAACTAGTTCTTCCAAAGCTGTTTCACCACAGAAGATCGTAACACACTCCCTCTTTTCAGTCACCACACTAAAGACAAAATTGCAGATACTGAGATGAGTGACAGTGGTATAGAAAAGCAACTATAGTTGCTTAGTAGTGAAAAGGAATCCGGACCAGGTCAGATACTATAAAATTCTACATAGATTATGCAAAAGAACTTGCTCCCCTTATAGCAACACTTTATTGTAGTTCACTGAAGCAATGAAGGGTACCTAGTGTTGGGCAGAAGTGCAGGTCATTCTCACTTTGAAGAATGGTCAAAGAATCAATCCACATAACTGTAGGCCCCTATAGTTGACATCAATCTGTTTTGGAATTTTTATTTTTTTATTTTTATTTATTTATTTATTTTTTATTTTTTGAGAATGAAAATCTCTTCTATGAAAATCAACATGGATTCCTCAAACAGAGATCTTGGGTAACTCAGTTCATTCTGTTCCTTCATTAGATCCACAGCATTGTAGACATGGTTACCTAGGATGATGCTGTGTTAATTGACGTCAGGAAGACATTTGTTACAGTCCCTCATTGCCATTTAGCGAAGAACTATGAGCTTATCAAGTACTGGACCAGATTTGTGATTGGATTCAAGACTTGACAGAATTCGATAAATTGCTCTTAACGGGACAAAATCTACAGATGCAAAAGTCATTTCAGGAGAATCCCAAGGAATTGTGATAAGACCATTACTGCTTATAATTTATATTAATGATCTAATGGATAATGTCAGAAGCTGTATAACACTGTTCACAAAGAATATGATTATCTAGAAGAAGTAGCAATGCCAAAAGACAGTAGTTATTTGCTGAAGACTTGCAGATGATTGAGGATTGGTGTTGGGACTGGCAGTTGACTCTGAATGTAAATAAATGTAACATACTGTGCATATGTAGGAGAATAAATCCAGTACTGGGCAATTCCACTTTTGATGACAAATTGCTGGAAACAGTAACTACCATAAAATATCTAGAGTAACCATACAACTCAGACTTAAGTTGGCTGAAATACTGAAAGAGTACATTCCAGGAAGAGCCAGACAACATATTACCTCCTAAAAATGTCTTGGAAAACTATACCACAATGAGAAACTTCAAGAACTTTTGAGCTAGTAAGGATGTCTGCTGACACTCATTCTTACCACAAGCCGTTTGCGAATGGAACTTGGAATGGTGGATCAGTTAATGGTACCAAAAGTACCCTCACAATACACAATGCTAGTCGCTAGTGCAGATATAAAACTTGTAACTGAATTAGATCTGTATCTTTAGCAAATCTACTGCCAATTCCTTGAACAGAGGACTGCCCCCAGTAATCGGAGAAAAGCACAGATCACACTTACCAACCGAAAAAATTATCAGCAGGACTGACACACACAAACTTTCCATTGACACCTGTGGTCACAAGTGACCAGCCCCCTCCCCTTCCACCCCCCTCCCTATCCCTTTCCCCATAACTTTATCACCTCAGATAATTTACTTTCCTCTTCCTGTTAGGTGTAGGCCATGCTCTGTGTATCCACACCTCCAAATAACAGCAACTGGCAGAACACTCACATGGATTCAGAACATACCAATAATGTGAAACATACTGCACACACTTCACATGCAATAGCCTAAGCAGCAAATGCAACTGATGTCGTTATCCATGAGGAAGTAGTATGTTATGAATTAATATTGATCTTGAAAAAATATCAGCACAATGAGTAAAGTACAAAAACTATTGTAGCTTTCAGAGCTACTAGTTCCTTCCTCAAGGAGGAAGCAGGTAGTAGCAGGTCATTCAAGCCCTAGGACACGAAGATGAGGGGAGAATGGTCTTTGACTTGACATCCACCACATTATTAACATCCCTCCAATCAGTTTCCTGTTGTGCTACCCTGAACAACCCCTCCCCCTTTTTTTTTTTTTTTTTTTTTTGCTTGTGTAAATAGTTACACAGCTTTCTTTGAGGCCAGCTGACATTTTATCAAATAAGACTAGTTGTGCAACATATTCAGAGAAGCCTTATGTTACAGGATGAACAGTTGTACCGTTGATTAAGTGTTCACTTACAAATATGATGTCTATTTGTGTTCTAATTTCCTATTTGTGTTCTGATTTCCTGTGCAGTTCTCGTTGGAAAAAAACAGAACTCAAGATGTAAGTATACAGTAACATTCTCCAATCTTTTCTTTTATATCAGTCTTTCATAAAATTTGTGCTAAAATCAGAAAGGACTCATTTGCTTTCTTTTGTGTGACAGTTGGCATAATAATGATTCAAAATTTCTAAAAATGTTTGAAAATTTTGCAGTTGGTATCTACAATTATAAATGAGTTTTTTGATAGCAGCAATCGACATGTACAAGCTTCTACTCATTCTTCTAAGTGGAAACTGCTGGTTTTAGTACATTGTAGCTTCATGTTACTTTTAACATACATGACAACTCCACCTTTCTCCATATTTTCATCACAGAAAAAATTATTGCCCTCGGCCTTTAACATATGAATTCCAGTATTTACATGGTGCTCAGGCACATACCGTGAGTCAACTTCCTTTTCTATATACTTTGATTATCATATTAGTTCATTTACTTTTCCTCCTCCTGTTACATGTAGGCAATGTTTTGTGTATCCATACGTTCAAATAACAGCAACTGGCACCACAAAGATACAAGCCCTGCTCACAGTCAGCAGCAACCCGGTCAGCTCCTGGTTAACTTGTCTGATGGCTTTGATTATCTAGGATTGATCACACCACTGCAGAACTTCAACAAAACTCCCATTTGTGCATGTGAAGTTACTGAAGTTACTCTATTCAGTTCACTCCTCTATATTTTTGGATAGGGTGCTAACTGCTTTATTTAACAGTTAGTGGCTCAATACCCTCTCTTAACCTGCTAAGGCTATCGGTAGGTTTTACAATACTCAGATCAGGTATTTTGATCCCACTTTTTCCTACGGATGTTGGTCAATACACATCCCATTACTACTATCTAACAACAATACCTTTCTTTTTCTACTCATGTCAGCTTCTTTTCTTTCACATCTCTGCTGCACCCTAATTTTTTCTACATCTGAATGAGGCTCCACTCATTTTACAGTTAACACGTCATATATATTAAGACAAGGTTCCTTAGAAAAGGATACTGCTAAGTTGCTTCCCTAACCCTCTCCAGTTTGAGCATGTGTTCTGTCTGTAATGACTTCTACGTTAACAGGATCTTAAGCAACTGATCTCTCTCTCTCTCTGTCTCTCTCTCTCTCTCTCTCTCTCTCTCACACACACACACACACACACACACACACACACACACACACAATAACCCTTCACCGATAATGACATTTTGGATTCACTTGCACGTATATAATGGTATGATAATGCAGTGAAGAATTCTTTGGTAAAATTTACAGTTAAGTGAAGGGTTTAATGTGCTGATAAGCCATAGTCTAACAGATCTGAATCTCTGTCCTGACATTACACTTGGATCTAAACCACACAAATCCATAGCACCAGTGTTCCTCAGATGAGTAGGGAGATATATAGACCAGTTAACCACAGCCTTCAGGTCAGTAAGCTGTTTATACACTTCCGGGAAAATAAACTGCAACTCTCTCAAGGACTGTGCTCAGTAGCACTAGGATATATAATGTGTGTATAATGAGGAGTTGTCGTGTTAGTGATTCATTTGTCACATTCATCAGCATCTGGATAGCACTCAGGAGACCTGGCTGAGCACACACTACTTTGACTCTGCAGGCAGTAACTGTGCTTAGTTTACTGATGGACACAGTCTGCAACACTCATTATCAGTTACAACCATGCACCACCATTTAGTATGTACTCCTGTTAACAGATTCAGCCACTTGAACAGGGTCACATTGTGGGCCTGTGGGAAACTTGATGGACATATTCACAGATTGCTGCACATTTTGAGCACAATGTATCAGCAGTGTGTTGCTGCATTTAGCAGTAGTCAGTGGAAAATCCCCCCAACCATAAACTAGGTTCTGGACATACACGAAGTACAAATGCATGTCAAGATGGGTGCTTGTGCAATCAGTAACGGTCGACCAACTATCACCCAGGGAAGAAATCTGGACACATGTTGCACCTGCTGTATCACCAAGCACCATTGGGAACCATTTGCTTACAGCATGACTATGATCAGGAGTGCCTCTAGCCAGGCTATTACTGACACCACAATACTGCAAAGCATGCCTATACTGGCATTGTGAAAGAGTAGATTGGAGAATGGAATGGTGCTCTGCGGTCTTCAGTAACAAGAGTAGGTTGTGTGTGCGTGCGAGTGATAGACGGGCATGTGCATGGCGTATACCTGGCAAGTGGCCTATTCTCTAGTGTATCTGCCCAAGAAGCACAGGTCCCACCACAGGCTTCACGAAGTGGAGGCCATCAGTTACAACTTGTGGTCACATGTGGTGTTCTGGACAGTGAAGTAACAAGTACTTGCTACGTTGCATCGGTTGCTATACCTGTGCTACTGCAATTTTTGTCAACTGGAAGGTGATTGCTTTTTCGACATTACATGTCCACATATGCTTGTTGTGACGCAATGTGCCCTTCATGTCATGGCCAATAAAATCACCAGATCTCTTGCCAACTGAACATGTATGGGACATGATGAAGCGAGAAATTACTCGTTCTCCAGAGCCTGCCAAGAACAATTGCTGAAATGCAACATAGGGTGCAAGATGTTTGGAACCATCTATTCCTGGATGCCATTCACCACCTTTATTATTTTTTACTTAATGGCATCTTTATGACTGTGTGCTTGTGTTGTCACCAGACAGGAATACATTGTATTTTGATGCAGATGTTTGGGTACTATTTTCTGTTACGTGTTTAATTTAGTCTGATTTTGTTATGATATGTCCTAAAATGATGCACTACCAGTCGCATCACTCACCAATAAAATGACCCTGTCCTAGAGGGTTTTGCATTTTTTCCCCCGGCAATGTATATCAATGATGCAGCCCTTGAAAGACATAGGGCTGATTGTATATAGCCTCTGACCTTAGATTATCACTGGAAATGGCTTCTGATCAAGCTTAACCCAGAAAAATGTGTTGTATAATTGTCAATCCTGGGTTATATTGCTCTGAAGTAGAATCAATTTTGACTTGTTAAAATTTGTGGATCAACTGTAGTGTCATTACAACACAACACTTTTGATTTGAATAAGAAGCTGTCATTAACCCATAAATATGTAACTATGCAACTCCCTCACTGCTGAAAGAAAAGAGCGAAATATTTGTGTGTTGATTTTGACAGCCCATATACAGGGTGATTCACGAATATATTTGGATATTTTAATATGTTCTTCTACAAGTAAAACTAAAGAAAAAAGTTCATATGAACACTGGTCCACAAATGTTTGGTTACCGATTTACGGCTAATAAAAGATTTTGCTTAAAATTTAGCAGCTTCGCTAATATGAAGCCTTCACAAAACTGAACGAGATCAAAGTAAAGCACGATTTCCATTTATTTTGTTGTTATTGATCTGGTGAATCTAATAAAACATGTTCCAGATGTGTATCTGCGAAGTTTTCCTAAACATCCAGAGAAGCAAAGACGTAATTTCATAAAATTTTTAATTTATCAGTTACTTGGCCCAATTCATTCTTTAAATTCCAGACAACTGCACAAAGTTTTGAACAGAAGTTGTAGAGAATTTAATTTTGGAAAAATGATGGTAATAACGTTAACTGAAACTGAATGAATGTGTATTCTCCTGTTGTAAATTTGTAAGGCATCCCTATTTTATAAATAATCTACAAACTACAACAGTCACAATGTGGTTTCACTTAAATATAGTGTTGTTGTTATGCTCTTTCACTGAACAATGCAGAAAACTAACTTGTTTCAAGGTTAGGAAAGACAAACAACTCACTACTGGATGCCAACGATGACATTAACGTCTCTACATTCTTAAATTTACTTGTATAATAATCTTTGCTTTTCTGGTTGTTCTGGAAAGCTAATGCAGATACATGCCTGGGACATTCTTCTAATTCATCTGTGGCATGAATCAGCAAACCAGTGTTTAATAGTATTAGTTGAAAACAGTCTTGGTTGCAATTTTAGTTTTTTTATTTATCAACACGTTTCACCTTATTTAGGCATCTTCAGGCTGATCTTAGTTTGGTATTTCTTAGGACAATCCTTTAAACAGTGTAGCTAAAGGGCATCATCAAGTACATCAGGCCAACATCACCTTCGTTAACCTCAGTATATACTTTCTAGATGGACGCGAGTGACTCCAAGACCTGCATAACGCATACACGTTTACAGGGGCAAATAATAGAACAAGATGGGACTTAAGTAGTTAGCATAATGCTAACTACTTAAGGAGTGTCAGCCGATTTTATGCCTGACAGCGGTAAGTGTACTAGGTTCTTGAGGTAAGAATGTTGATCAAAAATGCTAACAACATACAAGATTGAAAGGTACAAATTCCAACGATTCATGTTGGTTATTTTAAATATGGAGTAATTATTGTTCGGACACACATAATTATGAAAACAACAATCAGCACAATGTATGGACATTATTAAACAAAGATAATAATAACGAAGATAAACAATGGCTTAAAGTTAACTGGAGGGTAGCAGTAGCTTAGGAAACGAAAGGTATAAAGGGCAAAGGATGTACAATTAATAAAAGGGGAGGGGAATAGGCAAAAATAAATTTAAAAAATAAATAATAAAAAACAGAGAAAGAGAAGGTGCAAGAAGAGTGCAATGAAACTAAAACTTTAGGTGGAGGTAAGAGAAGATAAGTTATCCACTGTTGACAGTAGTTTACCAGCACAAGAAATATTTTATAACCCTCATAAGTGATTAAAACACATCTGAAGTTATGAACGAGGAAAAAGAATAAATGTTTATTTTATCTTCTGAATATGGCATTTCATGTTGCAATTGGATGAAAAAATACAGTTTGTTTCATGCCAAAATAAAAAAAAATAGCAATTGAATGTTATTTATGATTATATTCTCTTCTTACACTAATTCTGTTCTATTTTTTGTGCTATCTTTCACCACAGATAAAAGGAGTGAATCATAGTTAACAAAAATGGTGGAGTTATCTGAGCTTCTGAAATCAGAAAAACAATAAGGAATTCATATGTAATACATATATTTTGTAGTCCACATTTACAACACCCTACAGCACAGTGTCATAAATTAAACTGCAACTTACCTGTGCAGCTCCTTTTGGAATCCCTTTGCAAAACTGCTGTACGTCTTTATAGCAATTCTTCTTAATCCTGGGATCAAAATCAATATTCTCTCTTTGTTGAAATAACTGAGCTCTCAGTTGCTGCCTGCAATCTTTTGGTATGTTTTGTTTCACATTTCGCAACGTATCATTGCGAACAATTTCACTTAGACATCGTATAACATCTGCTCTGGAATCATAATTAATTCACATACATAAATATATATGAACATCCTAGACTGTAACTAAATAAAACATAAAAGCCAGAAGTCACAGTTTGTATATTGTAATCAGAAAATAAAAATGTCTTGTGTTTCATTTAATTGCAAGCAGTCCATGGGCAGGACATGCAACAAGATGAGGCAGTTAGAGATAAACTCTCTGTCCTTTTACCTGAAGTTAACAACAAGAAAGTTAAAGGTATAAGGAATGGCAGTAACAGCAAATCAGAGTTTTTTTTTATTGTGAAGTTATCTATGTACAAACAAATTTATAGCACTACATGCAATAGGAAATGTACAAAAGATGACATCCGAGATACAGCTTCTAGTATAGTAAAGGGTTATTCCACGTCATACCACGCAGGACATGTCACCCATCATCTCAGATTTTCAAGAAACATTGCACATTTGCTTACTCTTATAACATACAAACTTCAGCAGTACACACACACACACACACACACACACACACACACACACACACACACACACACACACACAACTTGAGCACAAATCTGCAGTCAGAGAGCTGAAACAACAGTATGGTTTGAGCTCTGAGCTATAACTGTGTGAATCTTTTTGTTGTGCCTATCACGACTCAGCGTCTCTGCTATATGGTAAATAGCAACTTTCCTTCTCTGGTATTGTTATAGTCTTTAAAATTACTGAATTAGTCAAATGACAGGAAATAAATTTTTACACCTGAAGTTAATTTGTCTGCCTAGAATGAATTATACTTAAATTTGCTAATTTGATACCCTTGCATCTGAGGCAGTGAGTGGATGAACTTACTTAAAAATATTCTTTTACATCACAGCAAAAAGTATTTCGATTTCAGATCTGTGTGTCAGTTAGCAGAAGACCCATTAAAATTTATATTTTATTAAAAATATTACAATCTAGGGGATTATTTAAGACCAAAATCGGGTTCCCAACAGGTTGGTGAAATGTGATATCAGCACTTTTCACATCCTCTCAATTTTTCTGAAATCGAAAACTGAAGTACATTAACATTTTTTTTTAATTTTTCTTCGTTACTTTGCTGCTTCAATAACTGCATATCTGTTGACTATGTGCCTTACTTAACTACTGAAAAAGAAAAAAAATTCCAAATCAAAAGCTTCATAAATACTTGAGTTATTTGCATTTATGTAGGTAACCACCATTTTGCACTGACATTCTTGTAGAGTCCAGTTATCAGAATATCACAACACTTGAAATTCAATATAAAATACAGCTGTAGTCTGAGACCATAAAGATTTTGCAGAAGTCCCTATATTATAAGTGTAAGCAAATGTGCACAGTTTTGTGAAAATCTGAGAGAGAGGATTAAAAATCCTCGAATTATTGTGTGTTTTGACGTGGAATGAATCTAAATTAAATGCTGAAGACATTACTTGGTGAAGGGTTATCAGCTAAAAAAGAAGCTTCAAGACAAATACATGTTGTAGCAACAATCAAGAGCTGTGCTGCAGTTTAGAGTGAACTACATTACTGCAACATTTAATAACACAGTATGCTAAGGCATAAAAATAGTGTGAGAATATCAAGCAAGAATCAATGCTGGGAGCAGTTATACAAAAATCAAAGAATAAATGAATATCAGTGATAATGTTGTTTAGTATAAACACTTTGTGTCTTAAGTGTAATTGATGTACAAGTCACAGTCATCACATCATCTCTCCTCTTAGTGTTAATAGCATCTTTGATTGAAGCAGATGCGACATCTGGGTCATGTGACAACTGGTTTTGCTGCTGCTGAGGCATCAGGGTCTGCATCCAATGTCTGTTGCACCTTGTTTGTGATAGGTGGTGGAACAGCAAGTGATTCTGTCTTGCATGTGGTTGATGAGTAAGGTGATTTGCTCATACCAGCATATGCAGTGCCGAGCGCAGATTTAAGATGGGTGACAAAGATTGTTGTTAGGGTATCCATGACATCAACCTAAACATTTTTGACAGCTCTGCTGAGGACTGGATACAGTCCATCCTATGGTGGCTAAAAACGCTTATAGAAAGCATTGTGGTGAACAAAAACTTGGTTGCACTTGCAGTGGTCAATGAAGATGAAAGGTAAGTGAGTCTGTTCATCTCTCGACGCAACAGGCCAGATCTGCCGTATCTGTGAGCGTAGTTTGCTGACGAAGTCTGATGCCTCAATAAGAGTGTCTGGCACGTTGCTGAGGAACTCACCAAGCATTTAGATCGGTTGGCTATAGACGATATCTCCTGCTGTAGATTACAAATCATCCTTGATGGACAAGAAGGCCCAGGAGGATGATAAACAGCAGCTTTTTTTGTCCAACATTGCGATTCATGCACTGAAGGGATATCTCTAATGGTCAGTCCAGGCATTCTTCTAAACCATTTGCTGCCAGATTATACACCATTGTTTGAATGCATTTCATGTCTAGCAGGGCACCAAGTGCGTTGAACCAGTAAGATTCAAATTGCCAGCCCTGGTCACTGCTAATGTGAAGGTGCACACCAGAAAGAGCAATCAATCCACAGAAGAATGTGGCTGGGACTATTTCATCATTGATGGTTGACCATAGGAAATACTTCAGTCCAACAAGTGAAGCAGTCGATGGCAGTTGGGCAGTAAGTATATCCTTCAGATGGTGGTAAAGATCCAATGATATCAATGTGTATGTAGTCGAATCACTGGCTAGGTGGGACAAATGGGCCAAGGGGTGCACTGACATGGCAAGTGCTCTTACTCTGCTGACAGGCCATACACTTTTGCACTAATATCTTGCAATCTTTGCCAATACTTGGCCTTACAAAAATTTGTTTAAACAAACTTGTAATACCTTGGACTCCTGGATGAGACAAAAGTGTGCAGGGATGAGAGTGCCTGTTGCTGAAAGTTGATAGTCACAAATGGGTACGGCATCTACGTGAATATGTCACAATTCAACAGCATGTTTAACAGTGGTACTTGGACATGACTGAACTGCAGACTAGATCGCTGTGTCAAAGTGAGTGCTCCATAATCATCTGCACAAGAGGGTGTCTGCTGGCACTGTAGTTATTGGGTATAAGACAACACTGGATACAAGACGACCCCCTCCCCCCTTTTTTTAAGAGGCTCCTTGAGAAAGAATTTATTTTTTAACATATTTTGTCTAATCAAAGTTACAAACTTTTTTGACATAAGGGATCTGCTTAAAAAATTAACATTACATCTAATCCTTACACCATTTACTGACAGTCTACATTTTGATAATACAAGCTTGTCGTCTGTGTTATTTCTATTTTTAATCATCGTCGGCATCATCCTAACATGACAGCTGTGAAACTTAAATCTTTGTTGTCACAAATATTTTGCAGTTTCTTCTGAATATGTTGGGATTTCTGAGGTTGTGGTTATGGTAGGACTTGAGGACTTAGCTGGTTTTTTTTGGAACACATAGTGGATTTTATTTCTACACTGATGTAAAAATGTTACAGTGTCTCTTGCTTCCAAACATAATGTCTGCCCACCACACTCTCATTCATGGTATAGAATCGGCAGCTGACAGCCTCAATTATTCTCATCATACTCACGGTGAGCATTAACAATAGCTGTATGAAACACGCAAGTATGCCACTGCCCCCAATCTAGACTTTCAGCATCTCCTGCATAAATGTATGCTATTGTTGAACATTTCTCAAATTTTAAAGATAGTTCGATTCTGAGTACAAGTGGATTCAGGCAAACTGCAGTTTAAACACGGTAGACGTTTATAAAAAGTCAAAGTATGCGGTATAGACTCCCATGGTTGGTAGCACAATGAAATCTGCTGCCTGCTTAGCACTCTCCTCCCCCTGCTGAATGTAGTTCTCAGTCAAGCTGGTGTCCTGTTCCACCTCTTAATGCTCTGTAGTGCTGTACTTGAGTAACAGTGAAACATGGACAAGCAATATAATTACTCTAGGGTGCAGATCATATGCAACAACAGCAACTAATACATAAATAAAAGACTGTACTCACAATTCAGTCCAGCTCTTGAACTTTTGGTCATCTTATGATCTAGTGAAATCTGTTGGTACTATCATCACAATGGGTCTTTCCTCAGTAATTTAGTCTTGAAATAACAATAGCAATCAGCTTAATACATTTTATTCTGTTTGTTAGATATTTAATTCTGTATTAATTTTCTTTTCCATTTTATCTGAATGTCACCGCCTTATTCTAAAGCTGATTAAAACAGGGTACCATTTTCCCCCGGTATTTCAATATGAGAAGAGCGACCAAATTTCTCATTTGAAACCCACTTGGTAAATCATTACAGTTTCCATAACCAAATAAAATACTGAGTTGGGTTCCGAATCAAGTAATGGTTTTTCAAGGACAAGATTTTTTCGTTACAGTGTTATCTGCAGCATAAATGTATGTGTACACTACCATATACAGGGTGTTTCAAAAATGACCGGTATATTTGAAACTGCAATAAAAACTAAACGAGCAGCGATAGAAATACACCATTGTTGCAATATGCTTGGGGCAACAGTACATTTTCAGGCGCACAAACTTTCGAAATTACAGTAGTTACAATTTTCAACAACAGATGGCGCTGCAAGTGATGTGAAAGATATAGAAGACAACGCAGTCTGTGGGTGCGCCATTCTGTACGCTGTCTTTCTGCTGTAAGCGTGTGCTGTTCACAACGTGCAAGTGTGCTGTGGACAACATGGTTTATTAGGGCACATTGTTGTTGCAACAAGAAGAAGTTTTAAATGGAGGTTTAATGTAACCAAAGGACCGAAAAGCGATACAATAAAGGATCAGTTTGAAAAATTTCAACGGACTGGGAACGTGACGGATGAACGTGCTGGAAAGGTAGAGCGACCGCGTACGGCAACCACAGAGGGCAACGCGCAGCTAGTGCAGCAGGTGATCCAACAGCGGCCTCGGGTTTCCGTTCGCCGTGTTGCAGCTGCGGTCCACATGACGCCAACGTCCACGTATCGTCTCATGCGCCAGAGTTTACACCTCTATCCATACAAAATTCAAACGCGGCAACCCTTCAGTGCCACTACCATTGCTGCACAAGACACATTCGCTAACGATATAGTGCACAGGATTGATGACGGCAATATGCATGTGGGCAGCATTTGGTTTACTGACAAAGTTTTTTTTTTTACCTGGACGGCTTCATCAATAAACAGAACTGGCGCATATGGGGAACCGAAAAGCCCCATGTTGCAGTCCCATCGTCCCTGCATCCTCAGAAAGTACTGGTCTGGGCCGCCATTTCTTCCAAAGGAATCATTGGCCCATTTTTCAGATCCGAAACGATTACTGCATCAAGCTACCTGGACATTCTTCGAGAATTTGTGGCGGTACAAACTGCCTTAGATGACACTGCGAACACCTCGTGGTTTATGCAAGATGGTGCCCACCCACATCGCACGGCCGACGTCTTTAATTTCCTGAATGAATATTTCGATGATCGTGTGATTGCTTTGGGCTATCCGAAACATACAGGAGGCGGCGTGGATTGGCCTCCCTATTCACCAGACATGAACCCCTGTGACTTCTTTCTGTGGGCACACTTCAAAGACCAGGTGTACCGCCAGAATCCAGAAGCAATTGAACAGCTGAAGCAGTACATCTCATCTGCATGTGAAGCCATTCCGCCAGACACGTTGTCAAAGGTTTCGGGTAATTTCATTCAGAGACTACGCCATATTATTGCTACGCATGGTGGATATGTGGAAAATATCATACTAGAGTGTTTCCCCAGACCGCAGCGCCATCTGTTGTTGAAAATTGTAACTACTGTAATTTCGAAAGTTTGTCTGCCTGAAAATGTACTGTTGTCCCAAGCATATTTGCAACAAACGGTGTATTTCTATCGCTCCTCGTTTAGTTTGTATTGCTGTTTCAAATATATCGGTCATTTTTGAAACACCCTGTAGGTATGAGAACTTTTATTGCAGACCTGTTGAAATACCACAGAAGTTTGTGAGCTGATAGAATTTAATGCTATTTCCCCCTGTGTTTCACAAAATTGTCAATTTTTAACCAGAGCATTAGACTGTTGTAGTGGCTAGTTCATAGTTTCTCGCATACCCCTTGCACTTGTATGGCTTGTCAAATGTCACACAACTGTTCGAGTAAGGATGATACTGCATAGAGTGCTACCGTATATCAGGATATCTACAACCTATTCAAATGCAAGTATTGTTTGTTAAGCCCTACCCTTCAGGATTCTTCAAAATAAATTTTTACAGAACCTTAAAAGCCAAAGCTTCACCTTTAATTGTAAGATGACTCCTATGTTAATCTATAAAACAGTTCTCCCTCAATGTGGACTATATGGGTCCTAAATTATCCTATATACAGTGGTGCAGCTAACATGGCAATTATTTGTCTGGTTTGTGACACAAAACATGTAAAATGTTGCTCCTCAAGCATGTGCCAGAATTTCTTGAGTGAATGGTATGGTGCATAAGCTCGCAATTGTATCTTTACCAGCTCTGCTGTGATGGAGATAGAGTTTCTGGCTGAAGAATACTAAGGGCTCCAAAGCTGATCTACTTGCTGCTGAAATGCAGCACCTATTGCAGTAGCAGACGTATCAAACATTAATGTGAGTGGCGCTTGTGGGAAGGGTTGAATTAACAGTGCAGCCTCAGTGATAGAAGTCTTCATTTTGTTGAAGGCTGTCTCACCTTTGCTTGTCCAAGGCAGTTTGTCAGTTGGGTTACTGTGAGCCTTGTAAAAGTTCTTTCAATGAAATGGCCAAGAGTGCACAGTTGCACATGAAATGATGGTATAAATCAGTGATGCCAAGGAATCTTCGCAACTCAGTCAGTAACAGACTGCTGGAAGTTTGTTATAGCTTCTACCTTCTCCCGTGGTGACCGTATTCCTTCGGCATTGATGGTGTAAACTACGAAGCAGGTTTATGGTGCTCCAAACATGCACTTTTATGGGTTTATGAGTCATCCTTGTGGATGAAGGTGAGTAAAGATCTGGTGTAAATATGACGTGTTCAGTTTCAGCAGTGGCCATCACCAACACATCGTGAATATAAACATAACTTAAGTCGAGATCTTGTGTAACTTTATCAATGAAATGATGTAAGGTCCATGGTGTTGCGCAGTTCAAAAGGCATCCTCATCAAATCAAAGAGACCGAATGGAGTACAGAAGGTCTATGTAATCTGAAGCAACAGATTCCTGGTAAAACACACACATCAAATCTAACGTGGAAAAGATGAGCTTGCCATGGATGTTAAATGTGAGGTCTTGAATGTGCAAGATAGGACAGCAATCAGGAATTGTTCTAACATTGAGCTGCTGGTAATCAGCATACTGATGTCATCCACTGGTCTGCTTGGGGACTACACGTTGCAACAATGCCCAGCTACTGCTTGAAAGACATCAAATTCCTTACGCGAACATAAACAAAACTCTTGTTTTGTTACTTTCAATTTTTTCGTGTTAAGAAATTAGGCTGAATGCAAATTAGCAATCCTAGTCTTGTCAGTATATAACCTATTGTCGACTGTCGTATTGGTGTTAGTGAAAGTAGCTGCTAAGTTATCTCCAAGAACTGTTTCAGAACTTCTACATATGGAAATCACCTGTGATCAATCTCACAGTAGTACTGTCCACACAGAATACAGATCCGTGGCTGCCCAAATTAGTGATGGTGTCGAAGAGATGATGGTGGTGGAGGTCCAACAGCAGGACCTAAAATGACAGAAAGTCTGCTCCGAGGATAGTGTGAACCACATTTGGCAGAATAAATTGCCACCCAAACTTATGAAATTGACCTGACTTTAGTGATAGTGTCATGTGACCATATGTCAGGATGATAGAACCAGTAGAAGCAAGGAGATGACAGACGTCATTGCTGTGGTGAGGCAGATGGGAAGGTACATCAGCTCTTGCGTCCAGTAAAGAATTGCAGTTTCATACAAAACTCTGTGACAAACAGTGAACGGCTGCTATTTTGGAATGCAGTTGTTATTGTTACTAACCTAAAAGTGCATTTCTCATTGCACAGGGAGGACTGCATTTCTGTGCTTCAGAGGCAAACCGCCTGTGGTACCAGTAAAGGTTCGCAGCTGAGGCAATAGGTTGCATTTCCTCAGTAATCAGTAGCGTTGTAGCTGGTGACTAGAATGCCATATTTGCAGAGTATCTTCTGCATGCCACACTGTTAATCAGCACATTCACACTGTGGCAGATCCGACATTGCAAAACTATGATTTAATATGCAGATTGTGCACAATGCAGATGGCACAGTTGGTTCGTATTTGATGTTCAAAGCAGAACTGTACAAAACATCGATCAAATCCAGGAATAATGTTGGAGTCAATGAAGCTGTTTAGGTTTTGAGTAAATTGTGTTACTGCAACATTTAATGACAGCTTGGAAAGGCATAAAAAACAGCCTGAGAATATAAAGCAAAAATCGACAGAAGGAATAATTATAAAAACCAAAGAATGAACAAATCTCAGCAATAATGTTGTTTAACAATCATTTTGCATCTTCAGCTTATTTGATATACGGAGCACAAGAATCACTACAGCTGCATGAATAAAACACAAATGAGTGAAACAGCAAAAAGATTAAGTTCAAACACAATCTACACTAGTAACCTTCTACCCTTTTTTGTAATTTCTGGATGCAGCACAAACAACTCAAAAACAATTTTATTTGTTTATTTACACGTCTACTTCTGTAGGACCAAATTGAGGAGCAAATCTCCAAGGTCATGAAATGTGTCAGTACATGAAATTAAAACATAAAACTAATAACAGATAAAGTGAAATGTTTATGAGCCCAAAAATGTCACACCACAAGTTTAAGTAAACACAATCAACAATATAACATAAGAATCAGCTTAATTATTCAAGGACCTCCTCAACAGAATAGAAGGAGTGACACATGAGAAACTCTTCGTTTTGATTTAAAAGTGCCTGGATTAGAGCTAAGATTTTTGAATTCTTGTGGTAGCTTACTGAAAATGGGTGCAGCAATATACAGATCACCTTTCCACACAAGAGTTCAGTTTCACTAATCATATGCCCATTCTGTGAAATAAAAACACGTCATGTTTTGTTGAATTGTGTGTTAGAAACTGTAAAAAGCGAGTCTTACTGTGATTTAGCATTAGTTTATTTTCTACAAGCCATAAACTTATGTCATGAACTGCACTATTTGAAACTGAGCCAATGTTGTACACAACATCCTTTACTACCAAATTAGTTTCATCAGTAAACAGAAATGTTTTAGAAATACAGGAGTGGCCCTGACCCCAACACTGATCCCTGGGGATTAATGCTGGTGACCTGGTACTCACTCCCCAACATTTCCTGCAACTGCTGGCCCACACCTCTACCATGCGAACTACCTAGCAACAAAACCTTCTTCTTTCTGTTGCACTTTGCAACTGACTTAGGCCTCCTAACTGCTGAGGACTGCTGCATGTTTCCTACACATACACCTACAAGACGCTACCCTCCACTCAACTCTGACAGTTAGTCAAATCTATTGCATGTATGCAAAGAAAAAATTGTCTGAATACCACCCCCTTCTACCTGTCTTCATAGTCTTCTATCATTTGGTTTTCCTTACAGACCCCTGACCTAACTCTGTCTGTTTTATCTTGTCACCGTGTCTGTTCATTCCACATATTCGTTAAGTAGGTCTCCAAAATTTTCAGTTATGATTTAACTATACCTAGCAGTCAAACAATTAAGGAAAAAGCCAACAGCTGCACAATGAATAAATAAGGTGAGTCAAACACACAACGAAAATACAAAAAACTGGTGAAAAAGAAATATCCATCTATAAACTACAAGTTTTAATGTGTAAGAGATTGTAAAAGGGTAATCTTTCATCTCACAGTATTTACTTTTTATTTATGGAAAAAACTTTCTGCATGGTTTGCTACAACATTATTTTGCCTACCAATTTCCATAATGTTATACATGTATCAAGTTTGAAAATACATAAACTAACTGTCAACTGAACTCTTTGTTTAAAACATAATAATGTCAAATTCTCAAGCTAAAAAAGAATGGTAAGTCTGTGTTACACAAAAGTAAAAGTGTAAGCAGATGACCGATACTGGTCATAGGTACAAATGAATAACTGTGACTATCAGTCAACAAGCCAAGCAGAGGCAGTACAACAAAAAGTGCAACAGCAGAATTTAAAATTTCAATGTTCTATGAAATCAAGCATTGTGTCAACATTTATGGAAATACCCTGCTATGATGCCAACTGCTTCAGTTTGAAAACACGAATCTATGAAATAACCCAAACCTCATGGTTTTCTACTTCTTTTATATACATTTGATTGTTCCTCAGGATTTATGTGCTTATAAGCTTAATTGCTGTGCTATAACTCAGCTGCTATGAAAGTAAGAGCAGTAGCATTTATTTGTAAGGTAACACTATTAATTAGCATAAAATATTTCACTTTCTGCCCCAAAGGTGACTTCTTCACGAAGATCGTATCAACATGAACACAGTGGAAATTATTTACAGAAAAAGCGAGTTCACTCACTTTCTACACTGATTCATTCTCAGCTTCATTAAGGCTCCAGTAAGCAGTCAAATAATTTGTCTAATCTTCCTATGTTTGCCAAATATTGGCACACTTACAGTGCTGAAGTTTAACAGGAATTCTGAATGACAGAAAATTTGACAAGGTGATGGATGTTGTTTGCACTTATGTTTCACTGCATGCTTTTAGTGAAAAGTAGTTCTATTACAATGTATTTCTTAGTATCATGAGTTTCCACAACTATGGAAACTATGATCAAGGATAAAAACAGAATAGCACTGGCATTTATCAACATGGTAGTGCGTCTCATCTTTTGCGACCATACACTGGACAGAAAGAAGTCACACACGCGCACACACACACACACACACACACACACACACACACACACACACACACACAAATAAAAAATCGGTACTCCACACACAATATCCAAGCAGGACAGTAATAAAATAAAACAACTGAAGCACTCCAGTTCTTTGACATATGATGTAGACTGTACATTTCCATGTTGTGGTAGTTTAAAATTATTTATTCTCTTCTACTTGGCCATCTGATGACAATTCGTTATACTTCTGTCTCCCTTTTGAATGTGAAGCGAAGTAAAACAATTATCAGAAGTTTGGCTGTCTGTCCACAGACAGTTGACATAATCAACAGGTTTCGATCGTATCATTTCCTTTGGAACATTTTAATATGTTTCCTTCTCATTTTAAACCATTCCCTGGACCAGCACCTTGCTTTCTTCTTCTTCTTCTTCTTCTTCTTCTTCTTCAAACACAGTGCCAGAGACAGTGTTACAGGAATGATTTATCTGCATTTGTTGCCAATCCCCTTGTGTCAAAATTTATTGCACACGAACAGCATCTGCTTCGAAAGTGAGGTTCAACTGATAAATTTTGTTGGTATGTGTACAGGCTTTGACACATTCATGGCTACATAAGAGAGAATTTGACAGACAATTCTAATCATTTACGAGGGCCTTAATATGCAAAAGAGAGAATAATAAATAAAAAATGCAAACTTACTTTGTCTTAATAGCAGGACAGTAGCGAATGACAGATTGTCGACACGCTTCTTTGAATTTGTACGTGAAATGGTAATCTTTTAAGGATATAAGCTGAAAATGTTCAACAGCAGCTCTACATTTGTAGTTTGCTCTGACATCAGGTTCATTTTTATGTGCAATGAGGCAATCCATAACATCTCCCTCATCCTTGCCAGTTTCCAGTTCTGCTTCACAGTGTTTCTCCATGACTTTTTGACAGACTGAGAGAATTACAGGATTCAGTTCAATGTGCTCTGCCTGTTCTTCAGTGAAATTTGCAACTGCAGTTTTACACTTAGGATCGAGACTGGAAATAACGAGCAGAATAAGTTATTAATTTCCACTCTACTGAAATAAAAAAATGCATCGGTCTTTAGCGACTCGGTGCTACGTACCGTTCCAGGTTATCCTGCAGGCACACCATTTCTTCACCCTTTCCTGTCTTCTCGTAACAGTGAATAGCTATGTCTTCCATGCATACTTCCTCCACCTCAGGCAGCAGATCAACACTAACGGCCCTCTGGCGCATAACTCTACGTATCTCGGCAAGACATTCAGATTTTAGCTGTATGAAGTTACAGACATTAACAGAGGCATATTAAAAGTGATTTCAGGTAAGACAACATATTTTTTTGTATGCATGTAATTCATCAGCAATAATAAACAAAATAAATTAATAGTCCCTGATAACTTTTTTAAATTAAATTAGGTCTGTTGTAATAGTCCAGCCCATACAACATTCACTTAAGATATAGCTGTCTGCTGCTACAGATACCACTCGTCTCACACATTTTACACCCTCTTCCTCTCTTCCGGACACTGTGTGTAACCCTTCACAATCAGTGGCATACTCATGCGCTTCAAACCATGTTTAATAATTCACAATAAAAGTACATCTAGATTATAAAGAATCTGCTTACTTTCAATGTTTCCTGAGTGTGATAAGCATAGCGATACAGGCAAGGCAGCACCAAGGGGCCACGTTCGGGGTCCATTTGACCATCCGCATCAATCCAAAACCTCTTTGCATGGCATAAACGAGCTGCATCTTCACGACAGTTCCTAAAGAGTTGTGGGTCTAGTTTAAAGTCTCGAGCAACAAAATACTGGATCTGAAGAAGTGCTGTTTCACATGCTTCGTTCATGTGGTCAGTGCCAAGCTTCTCCATCAAGCAGGACAAAACCCTGAAAGACGGGAGGAAATGAATAAATTTGGAAAAAAAGAAAAGGAATGGAGGAGAAAATACAATATAGCAGATGAATAGCTCTGCCACTTCTGTTGATAATCATCACATCAGTAGAGCCAGGTTTAGTTAACTGTTCAGTCCTCTTTTGATGCCCTCCAAAGAATCAATTGATTTGACAGATATGGAACTACCACTTGTGTCAATGACACAGGCTACCACCAAAGGTGCCGGAACCCATAAACCAAATGTAGCAAACACCTTTGCTTAACTGCTTTAATGTGGATGCATGCTGCTCAGGCACAGCAAGTAATCCTTGCTGTGTGAAACCCAGCCCTAAGTCACTGTTACTCATGACAGGTAGCACATCAAGCTTAATAACCTCAGCAAAAGCTCTGGGAAACAGACTTATGTTAACTAATTATCATCATTTCTTCTTCTTCTTCTTCTTCTTCACTACAGTGATTGATGGGCCTTGCCTTCTCAACAATCTTCCTCCATAAATCTTTGTTTCTCTCTTCCATTCTTGGATCTCCATCTTGATAAGGTCAGCCAACATTTTCCAACCACCTAGCTCTTGCATAGCCCTTCCTTGTTTTGGAGTACAATCTGCCTTTCGTAATTTGTTTGGGCATCCTGACATGTGTCATCTTCCCCATATGTTCTAACCAGCATTTTGTTTGTGATTCAACAACTTTCACTATATCTTTCTCTTTTATAAGCTCTTGTATTTCATGGTTGTACATTGTTCCCCACCACCTGCCCTCTCATGGGCTCATAAATTTTTGGTAGGGTTTCCTTTCAAATGTCCTTAGGTTGTTTAGATCTGCTTCTGTCATTGTCAACATTTCTGGCCCATATATAACAACTGGTCACACAAGGGAATAGCATACTCTTGACCTGGTTGATCTTCTAATAGATAATTCTTTAAAACCTGTAAGTTTGCATAATAGGCTGTTTCCTGCTTGTATCATTCTCTAATACATTGTCTCACATTATCATCACTGATCAAGAGGGCACCTAAATAACTGAAGCAGCCGACAGCTCTAAAACATTTCTTAGGGGCCTTGAGGTCATGTAGTGTTGTGCATTCCTCAGAAATGGACATTACCATGTATTTGATCTGGTTTTCACTCAGCATAAGTCACATTTTTCATTCTTCTGCTTCCATTATTTCATACAATTCTTTAAGGGTGTTTAGATATTTTGCCACAATTGCAAAATAATCTGCATATGCACATATATGACTGAATTTCATCATTACTGTTCCTCTCTCATCTATTTATTGTATCAGACTATACGGCACTAAGTTGAATAGGACTGCAGAGACACTGTCACCCTGTTTCATTCAATCTTTAAACAAAGATCTTGATCATTTTGTTGCTAACTTTTACTTTTGCCTTTGTGCCATAATTGTTAACTCCACTAACCTTCTTAGAACATCACAGATGCCCAATTCTTTTAGTATGTTATACAATGCTGGTCAGTTAACACTATCGAAAGTTTGTTGAAATCAGTAAACAGGAAGTGGACATCTTGTCACACTCCCAAAATTTCTCTATTATTTGTCTAATAACAAACATCTGATCAGAAGTGGTTCTACTTAGTCAGAAACTGCATTGGTAATCTCTGAGGATATCCTCAGCGCACTTCTTTATCCTTTCATTCAGCACCCTGGAAAAGTTTTGTAGGCTGTATCTAATAAAGTTATTCCTTTATAATTTTCACAAGCTAACTTTTCCTCCACTCTTATGTATACGGCACCTTATTCAGTTTTGCAGTCCTCTGGTATGTTTTCATTTTTGCATATGCTATTTGTTAGTGCATGTATTTCACATATTAGCATATGACCACCAAATTTCGTAAATTCTCATCCTATCCCATCTTCATCAGGTGCATGGTTACTTTTCAATTTATGTATAACCGTCTTCAAATCCTGCATTGTTGGTCTCTCTGATTCTTCCCTTTCAACTTCTCTAGCCTTTACATTCACTCACAAGAGTGAGCCGACCAGAGTGACCGAGCGGTTCTAGGTACTACAGTGTGGAACTGCACGACCGCTACGGTCGCAGGTTCGAATCCTGTCTCGTGCATGGATGTGTGTGATGTCCTTAGGTTCGTTAGGTTTAAGTAGTTCTGAGTTCTAGGGGACTGATGATCTCAGCAGTTACGTCCCATAGTGCTCAGAGCCATTTGAACCACCTGTCCTTGTGAATTTTTTTGATTCACGGTCCGAGTTGATATTGAGCATATCTTCAAAATCTTCTGCCCGTCTCTGCAATACTTTAGTCTGTCTTTAATTATCTTACCATTTTTATTTTTTCATGCATTTTGTATTGGCTGAATTTTTTTTCCATCTTTCCTATTGCATGACAGAATTTTCTTGTTTCAATCTGTTCCTTTAGTACTTCTCTCTCTTAACTTTTGCTTTCAGGCACTCCTCTTCCTTTTTCTTATGTATCCTATGCACATTAGACCTTAATTCTTTATATACCTTCACATTTCTTCTTGTCTTTTGTGTAACATTTTCAGTCTTGCTGCATTTTCACATTCTATAACTTGTCTACATTTATGATCAAACCACTCATTTCTTTCCTTTCGTCTTATACCAACTGTTTCTTCTACTTGCTCTTTCACTACTTTCTGGATCCTGTTCCATCTGTCTGGTTTTCTCACTTCTTCCTCACTGGCTGTCAAGACATCTTTAATTTTTATTTGGTATGCAACTAAACATCAGGTTAAACTCATTTCATTCACAGGATGCTGAAACAATCAATGTTGAACTCTACTTAGAGACTAATAATTTATTAGTTTATACATTTTACTGCAATTAAATGCATCTGTTAGTGCTTCTGGATATGACAGATTTATAAAAGCTGTTTCCTCAACAGGAATGTGTGTCAAAGATGATGAACCTGTTAACTGAAAGAATGTTTCTGTTGCAAGACAATAAAAAGAACTACCTGAACTTAGCAGCACACATCAAGCAGAACATCAATAATGAGATCAATGTTATCACCGAGGTTGTAGACAAGTACCACAAATTTTTCCATCGTCCTTAGTGACACCTGTGGACTGCATTATGCACTCACTAAGCATGAACCACAGTGTAGGCGAGTCCATGTTCAATGGAGGGAGTTTTGATAGATGATGTTTCGAATGGTAAGGTCCATGGTTATGTGAAGCTAGCACCATCATGACGTGGGCGTTGCCTGGCATGGTAGATATAGCAGGAGGAGAGGCATTGTGGACCTGCATATCACAAAGTGGCAAAGAGATAGGGGGCAGGGAAGTGGCGGGGAGTGGCGTTTCGCCAAGAGGTGAGAGAAAAACAGCACGGTAGGCATGGCAGGCACGAAAGCATCGGGAAGGGGTGCATCAAGATGAAATTATGGCATGTGGGCACATTAGATGGGAGCTGAGAATGAAGGTGGGCATGACTGGCAGTATGATGCGTAGTGCTGCTCCATAGGAGCCACTGGAGGCTTTGACTATATGGTACACTCGCAAGGTAATGAGTCTGGTAAGGCAGTTGTGCTGAATTCAGGCATTACATATGCATGGAGGAGTCACAGAGTGAGTGAGCGAGTGACTGTATCTGTGTGTGTGTGTGTGTGTGTGTGTGTGTGTGTGTGTGTGTGTGTGAGAGAGAGAGAGAGAGAGAGAGAGAGAGAGAGAGAGAGAGAGAGAGAGAGAGAGAGAGAGAGAGAGAGAGGGGGGGGGGGAGAGAGAGATCATGTAGAGCAGTGGCAACCACAAGTTAATGCGAGGCGGGTGGTGGAGATGTGATATCACTCAGATCATGTGGTGGCAGTCGTGCTTCTGAAGACACAGGCAAATGCTGCAAGACAATATAGTCCATAACAAGCAGTGTGCTTTTATGTGCAGGAAGATCACTCAAACCCATGTTATTTTGTCCATGAGTTAGTAAATAGTTGGAAATGGTTTGAGGATCATTTAGTGGGGGCCACTGTTGACCAACTATCATGGCACTATGATGGGTGTCTGTACAGTTTTGCAAAACACTAGGAATGTTAATGCACACACATTCACTGGCACTAAAGAAGTATCCTCAGGAATAAGTGTCATTATTTCCCATGTGGAAGCTTTGAGAACTATGTGTCTGACAAATGGAGCAGTAGGAAGCAACTGTTGGCCCAGAATCACATCTGTTGTCATAGTAGAATTGCTACACAAATAGTTACCCAGCATCATTACAGAGCTGTCACTGGTAAGTTCACATGAGAATTTGACTTGGCTGGTTTTGTGTGAAGCAGCACGAGTATGGTGTGGTAGACGTTATCAGTTCAGTACACACTGCAGGCTGGACACTTCACCCATGTTTTGGCAAAATTGTACCAAACTGAGGCCTGGAAAGTTCATGGAATTCACAGGTGTTCACGAAGAGATCAGACTGACATCCCTCGGAGTAGGAAACGGTTGAGCTCGAGATAGCTGCGCCAATGTAGGACAATGGACCAGCATGGGAGATTTTACATTTTAAATGTGGTACGGTTGAAATTTAAGGGTCACCACTGCAGGAAGGGTGGAACTCGGGATAGTTGTCATGTATAATAACAACTAACAAGTTGTATGATTCTACAGAAATATATTTTATTGTCCTACAAGGTACAAAGCACGCTGTCAGAATCATCGATCAGAGGAAACTTCCCACAGGTCCTGAGAGGTTTTCGAGTTACCTTAGGGCAACAATATTGTTCCAGGTGACTCAACGGAGTTATGTCCCAACGGCGCAAATTTGAAAAGGTAATGGTTTAAATTCATATATGTGCAGTATAGCAACAAGAAAACTAAGATTTCACACCTTTTTTAGCATGTTTTACATTTTAAGATACATCAAATACAAATGTGCCAGTAAAATTTTAATAATGGTACAAATGGCTGGTCCTCAAAGTGTTAAGTTTTGAATGAGAGTGAAACTATCTGAGATTTAATAAATTCATTGCATATTTTCACATGTAACATAACTTATCTTGCATAAAACAAAATTTACTTTGAAAATAAACTTTCTCAAACCACCATTTGTAATATTTTCCCGCAACCTGGAAGAAAGCGGAAAGGTCGGGGAAGAAGGCCAGTGTTCACTCTGTCTGCTTGCCGGGGGGTCTCATCCGAGATGTGGAGGAGGCCCTACCGGCGGCGATAGAAGGCACTGGGTGCACCCGACTGCAAATTGTTGCTCATGTCGGCACCAATGACTCCTGCCGTCTGGGTTCAGAGGTCATCCTCAGTTCGTAAAGGCGGTTGGTGGAATTGGTGAAGGCGGAAAGCCTCGCTCGCGGGGTGGAATCAGAGCTAACTATTTGTAGTATTGTTCCCAGAACCGATCGCGGTCCTCTGGTTTGGAGCCGAGTGGAAGGCATAAACCAGAGGCTCAGACGATTCTGTGGAGAGCTGGGGTGCAAATTTCTCGACCTCCGCTATCGGGTGGAGAAATGTAGGGTCCCGCTGAATAGGTCAGGCGTGTACTACACGCCGGAAGCGGCTACAAGGGTAGCAGAGTATGTGTGGAGTGCACATGGGGGTTTTTTAGGTTAGAGAATTCCCTCCCTAGGCACGACAAGATGCCCCCTGAGATGCGGCAAGGTAGGAGTAGGCAAAATGCAACAGGAAATAACAATATTAATGTGCTAATAGTAAACTGCAGGAGCGTCTATAGAAAGGTTACAGAACTGCTCTCATTAATAAACGGTCACAACGCCCATATAATACTAGGGACAGAAAGTTGGCTGAAACCAGACGTAAACAGTAATGAAATCCTAAACTCAGATTGGAATGTATACCGCAGAGACAGGCTGGACAGTGAAGGGGGAGGCGTGTTTTAGCGATAAGTGCAATCTTATCGGAGGAAATTGACGGAGATCCGAAATGTGAAATGATTTGGGTGAAGGTCACGGCTAAAGGAGGCTCAGACATGGTAATTGGATGTCTCTATAGGCCCCCGGGCTCAGCAGCTGTTGTGGCTCAGCACCTGAAGAATAATTTGGAAAATATTTCGAGTAGATTTCCCCACCTTGTTATAGTTCTGGGTGGAGATTTTAATTTGCCGGATACAGACTGGGAGACTCAAACGTTCATAATGAGAGGCAGGGAAAAAGAATCCAGTGAAATTTTTTTAAGTGCTTTATCTGAAAACTACCTTGAGCAGTTAAACAGAGAACCGACTCGTGGCGATAACATATTAGACCTTCTGGTGACAAACAGATCCGAACTATTTGAATCAGTTAATGCAGAACAGGGAATCAGCGATCATAAAGTGGTAACTGCATCGATGATTTCAGCCTTAAATAGAAATATTAAAAAAGGTAGGAAGATTTTTCTGTTTAGCAAAAGTGACAAAAAGCAGATTTCAGTGTACTTGATGGCTCAACACAAAAGTTTTGTCTCAAGTACACATAGTGTTGAGAATCAGTGGACAAAGTTCAAAACCATCGTACAATATGCGTTAGATGAGTATGTGCCAAGTAAAATCTTAAGACATGGAAAAGAGCCACCGTGGTGCAACAACCAAGTTAGAAAACTGTTGTGGAAGCAAAGGGAACTTCACAGCAAACATAAACATAGCCAAAGCTCTGCAGACAAACAAAAATTACGCGAAACGAAATGTAGTGTGAGGAGGTCTATGCGAGAGGCATTCAATGAATTCGAAAGTAAAGTTCTATGTACTGACTTGGCAGAAAATCCTAAGAAATTTTGGTCTTTCGTCAAAGTGGTAGGTGGATCAAAACAAAATGTCCAGACACTCTGTGACCAAAATGGTACTGAAACAGAGAATGACAGACTAAAGGCCGAAATACTAAATGTTTTCTTCCAAAGCTGTTTCACAGAGGAAGACTGCACTGTAGTTCCTTCTCTAGATTGTCGCACAGATGACAAAATGGTAGATATCAAAATAGACGACAGAGGGATAGAGAAACAATTAAAATCGCTCAAAAGAGGAAAGGCCGCTGGACCTGATGGGATACCTGTTCGATTTTACACAGAGTACGCGAAGGAACTTGCCCCCCTTCTTGCAGCGGTGTACTGTAGGTCTCTAGAAGAGCGAAGCGTTCCAAAGGATGGAAAAGGGTACAGGTCATCCCCATTTTCAAGAAGGGACGTCGAACAGATGTGCAGAACTATAGACCTATATCACTAACGTCGATCAGTTGTAGAATTTTGGAACATGTATTATGTTCGAGTATAATGACTTTTCTGGAGAATAGTAATATACTCTGTGGGAATCAGCATGGGTTTCGAAAAAGACGGTCGTGTGAAACCCAGCTCGCGCTATTCGTCCACGAGACTCAGAGGGCCATAGACACGGGTTCACAGGTAGATGCCGTGTTTCTTGACTTCCGCAAGGCATTTGACACAGTTCCCCACAGTCGTTTAATGAACAAAGTAACAGCATACGGACTATCAGACCAATCGTCTGATTGGATTGAGGAGTTCCTAGATAACAGAATGCAGCATATCATTCTCAATGGAGAGAAATCTTCCGAAGTAAGAGTGATTTCAGGTGTGCCACAGGGGAGTGTCATAGGACGGTTGCTATTCACAATATACATAGATGACCTGGTGGATGACATCGGAAGTTCACTGAGGCTTTTGAAGATGATGCTGTGGTGTATAGAGAGGTTGCAACAATGAAAAATTGTACTGAAATGCAGGATCATTTAGTAATCGCGAAAGCGTTATGGAGATGATAGATAAACTCCAGTGGAAGACTCTGCAGGAGAGATGCTCAGTAGCTCGGTACGGGCTTTTGTTAAAGTTTCGAGAACATACCTTCACCGAAGAGTCAAGCAGTATATTGCTCCCTCCTACGTATATCTTGCAAAGAGACCATGAGGATAAAATCAGAGAGATTAGAGCCCACACAGAAGCATACCGACAATCCTTCTTTCTACAAACAATACGAGACTGGAATAGAAGGGAGAACCGATAGAGGTACTCAGGGTACCCTCCGCCACACACCGTCAGGTGGCTTGCGGAGTATGGATGTAGATGTAGAAATTTAAACAGCTGTGACTTCACAGTAATCAAAGGTAGTTTTTTTGTTACAAAGTATTTCATAATCTTCATCCTAAAGCTTTTGACACCTCTTGCTGTTGGCAGTCGCTTGTAGGTGCACTGTGTTTTGTTGCTGTAAATGGCACATTTTCTTTGGAACTTTTCAACTTTTATTTTTGCATTTTATTGCTGGAGTATTACTCTGCAGTAGCGGACTACAGTAAAATTCATTGTTAGAGTATCAGTTCTTACCAGTTCCAAAAATTTAACTGAAAACTGAAACAATGAAAAGTTCCCGATATTCTAAAAAATTCCCCAGATGTTCCACGATGGAAAAATTTCTGTGTTTTGCCTTGATTTCTCAGTTGTCCCGGGATGTATACAATCTGTACATACATGGCAGCTACTCAACTGACAACATTTATTTTCTCTGGAATGCAGAATTAACTAACTACCCAACACTGAAATGTCTGCATAAACATATTAATAAGTGCTAAATGAAATAATTCCTACTTAACAGGAGAAAACAAAGCTCAATGTACCTCGCATCTCCTCCACGGACTTCCTTGCAAGCAGAATCCACTACTGGTTTACAAGCTTCTCTCAAGACTGGGTCAACACGCCAGTCTTCACCTGCGTCGGCCTCTTTCACCAAAACTTCCAGCTGGAGGAGACATTTCATTAATTTCTCTTATAATATAGAAAGGATTAACAAATTTCGCAACTCTGAAATTTACTCACAGCTCTTTGACAAGCAGGAGAAATACGCTCTTCTTTCCTTTTTTGCCTCGCATGTTCCATAAGGCAATGTATGGTTCTCCCTCCTACTTCTAACCCTTTACAATATTTTGAAATGTCATCTGGGCAACTTAAGACGATTTCCGGAGACAAGCGATAGTCTTCCATTAGGATCTTTCTGTGCTCGATCATTTCAGCCTGACATTCAGCAGTCACTTTTGTTCCTTTGAGTGGAAAAAATGTACGAAGATTATAAAGTGTAATACAATATTTTGAATATGTTGTAGATATGCCAATAAAATTGTGTACTGCAGTGATTAAAAATTCAAAATGCTAACCATTTCTTATAACACCTTCCAAGCACAACAGTATTTGCACTAGACGTATTTCTTTATCATCAGATACAGACCGCCTGCAGTGAAATAACCTAATGTCATCCTTACAAGCCCTAGCTAGGCCTCTACTGACTTTGAAATCTTCAGAAATCAATTTCTGTCGACGCATCAGCTGATCTTGGCACTAGAAGTTTATGAGAGAAAATAGTTTAGTGCTCTTTAACTATTCACACAGAATTCTAATTTCATGACAACGCTTTCTTAGCAATTGGGCAAAAAAAGGAAAACTCACCTCTTTACTCATTGTTTTGTCAAGTTTGTGCTCCATCAAGCATTTATAGACTCTCCCACTACCCCTTGGCATGTTAGGGCAGAAACGCTGATGATCATTTGCACATGCCAAAAATAACTGTCTGTCCAGTTTGATATCATCAGCTTGTATTTCTGATAGATGAAGTACTTGCCTGTGGCATCCAGCACTTAACTTCCTTATATACTTTTGGAGACAGGCTAATGTTTTTCCTTGTCTGAAAGCCTATTTCAATTTGAAAATATGGCATGGAAACAAAAACCAGATTACAACAACTAAATAATATTGTATACCAATTCTGTAATTGCAATTGTGTAATGGTATTTTCCTTTACAAGTGCCTATGCTATTATATAGTAAGTGAAGACAAAAAAATATTTTATATGAAATGAAATGCTAGGCTGATAGGAGAACAAATAATTTTACTTCTTTGGACAATTTCTTAATATGTTCCACTTACAAAAACCAAACATTTACATTGGACAAGGTTTATTAGATATCATAAATGTAATGCACATACATATATTTTTAAAGTAAAAAACATCATACTATGGCTATGCTAAGAGTGAAAATGGCATTTTTGTGTATTATCTTTTTGTGTATGTGATTTCATATTACCTGAGGGACAACATGAAAATTTCATCTCCAGCACTAACAATGTAAGTACCACTGGACAAAGTTTGAGAGAACTGTGCAATACGCTTTAAACAAGTAAAGTTGTGAGAGATGGAAAACACCCGCCTGGTTCAAGAGCAGTGCCAGAAAGCTACTACAAAAGCAAAAAAGAAGTTTGCAGCAAGTCTGAATGTAGCCAAAGCCTCACAGGTGAACAGACTGAACACAACCAGAACTATCATCAGGAGAATGACATGAAGTATTTAACCAATTTGAAAATAAAATTTTATCTGCTGGCTTGACAGAAAACCCTAGAAAGTTTTCTCCTTATTTTAAATCAGTAAACAGATTGAAGCAATCTGTCCTGACACACTGTGACCTCAGTGGCACTGAAAAAGAATGACACAGTAAAGTCTGAAATATTGTCATTTTCTAAGAAACACAGAGGAAGATTTACCTGCAGTACCTCCTTTAAATCATATTGTGAATGACAGGTATCGAAACAAGTTTCCATGGGACAGAAAAGCAACTGAACTCGCTCAACAGAGGAAAGGCCACTGGACCTGGTGCGATCCCAACAGGACTCTACATAGAGTATGTAAAAGAACTTGTCCCTCTTCTAGCAGCTGGGTACCATAGGTCTCTGGAGGAGCAAAGAGTTTATAATGATTGGAGAAAGTGCAGGTCATTCCCATTTTCGAAAAAGTTTGATGAACAGATGCACAAAACTATAAGCCTCTATTTCCGATGTCCATCCGTTTTAGAATTTTGCAACATTTTTTTAAAATCTTGTATATTATGACATTTATGGAGACAAAAAATTTTCAATAGATGAATAAACTTGGGTTCCTAAAATAATGATCGCGTGTAATCCATCCCTATTTGCTCTGTTCATCCACGAGACCCTGAAATCAGTAGATACGGGCACCCATGTATAGGCTGTATTCCTTCATTTCTGGAAGGCGAGCAGTACAGTTACACACTGCTGCCTAATGAACAAAATTAGAGAATACAGAATATTAAACCAACAGTGTGACTGGACTGAAGGGTTTCTAGCAAACAAAACACAGTGTGTCATTCTCAACAGAGAGAAATCTTCGTATGTAAAAGTAACTTCAGGTGTACCCCAAAATAGTGCTATAGGACAATTACTTTTCACGATATATGTAAATAACCTAGTAGACAATGTCTGAAGTTCCATGAGGCTTTTCACCAATGACGCTGTTTCATACAGAGAAGTTGCAATGGTAGAAATTTGCAGTTTAACTCAGGAAGACCTGTAGAGGATCCAACACTTTGTGCAGGGAAGGGTGATTGACCCTCAAGATAAACAAATTTAACATATAACAATATTATGAAAAAGAGGGCCCCAAACAGCCATGACAGCCAGTAGGACAGCATGTAATGTCACTAGAGCATCACCTGAACATGCACTATGGCCACGCAGGCAACATTTTGGTAGCCGATTGCTTAGCTAGACAAATTCAAGAGGGACAGTATCATGGGACTACAGGAGGCCAGGTAGTCCTACTGTTATACTATGCGCAATACCAGTTATACACACACCACTACTGCCCATCGTTGACAGCAATAGATACTGGAAGACACACATGCTTGACAAACAGGATCTGGATGTCTGATTTGCACTACAAGGAGGGAGGACTGCCCAGTTCCACACCACATGGGAAAAGATCCAGTGGTAATAAGAGTGGCCATTCAATGGGCTTTTCTGCCTTCTATACAACATCCCGTAAGTGCTAGTACCATTGGCAGGCAGTTGCATTACAAACAGTTCACCGCACACTGATTGTTTTGACACCTGGTGCTCACAACCCCACAGCGTCATCTCCCCATCTCGCCGGATGTGGCAACAACTAAGGTGGGACCCTGCAGACCAGTCATCTGCAGTGAGAGTCCTGTTTCTGCCTTAGAGGCGACAACCATCAAGTCTGTGTCTGGAGGTGCAGTGGAGAGTGCCATGAGGAGCAGCACACATCCTCAGGTGATGGTGTGTGGAGCAGTATTCTGTGGTGACCTTTAACGGTCAAGTGTTCTTACATGAGAGCCACATGGTACATAGAGGAGGTAGCTGATGGCTCTGCCATTCGAGAATGCCCATTCCCATGCCCTATTTCGACAGGACAACACTCGTCATCATTCTGCAGCCACTTCCTCAGCATACATAGCTGCTGTGGACACACTGCCAAAGCCAACCGCATCACCCAATTTCTCCCCAACTGAGAATGTGGGGACCACCGTTGAGCATGTCATCAGGATTCAACCCCCGACTATCAATATGTAGGAACTGTGCACTCGTGTGCAAATAGAATGGGATGGAGTGTCACAGAATCACATCCAAGACCTACACAACTCCACAATGTGATGTCTGGACACACACATTCACAACCATGTGGGCATGATGCCATACTAACAGGTACGATTTGTGGCTGCGTAGCATAATAGATGTTGCTCCTTCAAAGCTGGAAATGTAATCATTTCATGTGTGTAGTACTAACAATGAGTGAAATCTGCTTTGTGCTTCTGGGTGCTACTCTTTTTATGACAATCATTGGGTATCTACAAGGAATACTGCTGTTGGATGCTGAGCATTATAAGGCTTTCCATTTCTTAGAGCTCCAAGCTAACAGAATATTTTCCACATCACCCCAATGTATGTCTCCTGTAATCTAAAGAAGATAACAGCCATCATTTTTTATGACAAGAAAGAAGAAATAAGAAGTGCATTAAAACATCATGTTGATTTGCTTAAATTATAATAAATACACAAATAAATAAATAAGACCGTGAGTTCACTGTCGAAGTTCCATTCTTTTATGGAGAAAATGGAGTAAGAGAGTTATATACAATGATGATTACCTCATTTGTATGAAGCCGTCCACACTGAAAAGTTTTCACATCTCCACTACACTCTTTATAAAATGCTGGCATCATTCTGAAGTCACTAAAAGCAATCCATTCCATACGCTGAACAAATGTATGACATTTATCTTCTTCTATCTTTTCCCTTTTATCAATCATACAGGCTAATATATTACCCACAACTGATGATGAAGGCTGACAACCAAGGCTCTCTATCAACTGGCTTGAACAATAGTCCTTTGCAAGCTGTGTCATGTTTTGATCACTTATCATATTCAATGTTCGCTCCCATATCTTGTTCTGGCATTCTTTTGTCAGCTCTGCTAGTTCACTGCCCTGAAAGAAACAATGTAAGTTGAGCTTTCTGAAAATTCAACAAATTTACTGGGAAAATGAACACTATATACAGATCAATTGCACTCATCAAATATTTTGTAAGCCTTTTTCTGTTGCATAATAGGTCATTTTGCATTTAGGTCCAACTGAATTATGCCATAACTACCACCCTTTTAAACAAAATGCACATCTTTGCAATTTCATTGTGCCAAGTTTTGTTAACAGGTAACTGGTTTGTTAATGGTTCAAATCAATGCAGTTTCATCTCAAGAATGAATACACACTGTCAACTACAAAACCTGTGCTGCACATTTTAACACTTTGTTGATAACATAGTACAGCATTTAACTTTACAGAGTTGTCAATTCCTTTTGTAAAAATGTTATAATATGGGTGGTACTGGGGAAATAAAATACCCATACTAACACAAACCTAATCCCAATATGTCTGTCTGACATCCAGTAGCTAGTGGTCAGCATCTGTTCACAAATACACCCCTGGAAATGGAAAAAAGAACACATTGACACCGGTGTGTCAGACCCACCATACTTGCTCTGGACACTGCGAGAGGGCTGTACAAGCAATGATCACACGCACGGCACAGCGGACACACCAGGAACCGTGGTGCTGGCCGTCGAATGGCGCTAGCTGCGCAGCATTTGTGCACCGCTGTCGTCAGTGTCAGCCAGTTTGCCGTGGCATACGGAGCTCCATCGCAGTCTTTAACACTGGTAGCATGCCGCGACAGCGTGGACGTGAACCGTACGTGCAGTTGACGGACTTTGAGCGAGGGCGTATAGTGGGCATGCGGGAGGCCGGGTGGACGTACCGCCGAATTGCTCAACACGTGGGGCGTGAGGTCTCCACAATACATCGATGTTGTTGCCAGTGGTCGGCGGAAGGTGCACGTGCCCGTCGACCAGGGACCGGACCGCAGCGACGCACGGATGCACGCCAAGACCGTAGGATCCTACGCAGTGCCGTAGGGGACCGTACTGCCACTTCCCAGCAAATTAGGGACACTGTTGCTCCTGGGGTATCGGCGAGGACCATTCGCAACCGTCTCCATGAAGCTGGACTATGGTCCCGGACACCGTTAGGCCGTCCTCCGCTCACGCCCCAACATCGTGCAGCCCGCCTCCAGTGGTGTCGCGACAGGCGTGAATGGAGGGACGAATGGAGACGTGTCGTCTTCAGTGATGAGAGTCGCTTCTGCCTTGGTGCCAATGATGGTCGTATGCGTATTTGGCGCCGTACAGGTGAGTGCCACAATCAGGACTGCATATGACCGAGGCACACAGGACCAACACCCGGCATCATGATGTGGGGAGCGATCTCCTACACTGGCCGTACACCTCTGGTGATCGTCGAGGGGACACTGAATAGTGCACGGTACATCCAAACCGTCATTGAACCCATTGTTCTACCATTCCTAGACCGGCAAGGGAACTTGCTGTTCCAACAGGACAATGCACGTCCGCATGTATCCCGTGCCACCCAACGTGCTCTAGAAGGTGTAAGTCAACTACCCTGGCCAGCAAGATCTCCGGATCTGTCCCCCATTGAGCATGTTTGGGACTGGATGAAGCGTCGTCTCACGCGGTCTGCACGTCCAGCAGGAACGCTGGTCCAACTGAGGTGCCAGGTGGAAATGGCATGGCAAGCCGTTCCACAGGACTACATCCAGCATCTCTAAGATCGTCTCCATGGGAGAATAGCAGCCTGCATTGCTGCGAAAGGTGGATACACACTGTACTAATGCCGACATTGTGCATGCTCTGTTGCCTGTGTCTATGTGCCTGTGGTTCTGTCAGTGTGATCATGTGATGTATCTGACCCCAGGAATGTGTCAATAAAGTTTCCCCTTCCAGGGACAAGGGATTCACGGTGTTCTTATTTCAATTTCCAGGAGTGTATGATCTAATCTCAACAATCAAGTCTCTAACATTCGTGATCTCCAACAAAGATCACCACAGCTGCTTTCAACTTCAAATAAGCATGACGGAGCAACAGGAAAGAAATCAACTAACAAGAGTGGCAGTAAATGTGTTGGACTTTTCTGACCAGTGGATTCTGGGGTACCACGAACATCATGAAAAGGAGAAGATTCAGGGTTTCTCAAAACCATTTTGAAGACACTGGATTGGCATATAATGCAAATAAACTGGTAAAACTAGGCAAATTTAAACAGCTTGTGAATGGACTGCATAAACTTCACATCAAAATCCTCACTGTAAAAGAGACATGCTTCACAGATAAAAACTACTTCAACAAAGAAAACGAGACACACAAAAGAAAACCTGCAGTCAGAAGGGGAACACCAACAATGTTTGACACAGGATTTGCTGTACACAAATCAGTCACAGCCAACATCCCAGAGTTCAGCTCAATGTCAGAAAGGATCTTCACAATAACCTTCCAATCAGGAAACAAAAGAAGCATGGTTACCAATGCACTCACACAAACAATTGATCACAACAGAAAGCAATAAGACAAGTATGAGACTTTTTTTTAGAAGACTTGGAAAAAATAACAAACAAAATACCAGAAACAGATGTTAAAATTGCATTAGGAGACTTCAGTGCACAATTAGGCAAAAAGCGAAAGTACAATTGAATCACATGCCCATAAACAACATTGCACGGACAAGAATGGAGAATATCTTGTACATTATTGTCAAACTTTTAACTTAAAAATTATGGTAACACAATTTCAAAATTCAAGAAGAAAACTAAAATGATGGAAAAGAACCAAAAGCACAAGGGAAGAATATAAATTGATCAGGTCGCAAAAAAAAAAGTAAAATACAAGATACATTTTGAATGTGAGAACCTGCAAAGGATTCTTCGAGTCTGAGCATCGCTTATTACAAGTAACGATTAGACCAATCCCACAATACAGAACACAATTATAAGATGGGGCTAGAATATTTGAAAATAAATGAAGACAAAATTATTTCAGAAATTAATCAAAATAAAATGCAAAAATTGGGCAGATCTCGAAAAGACAACTGTTCAGAAGGCAATGCATTGGTGTCAACTTCTCAGGAAACAAAAACATATATGGTGGAATGAACATGCAATCAGACCACTGAACAAAAAATCGATGCATGGAAGAAGTTTAGCAGTAACAGAAGAACAAGCACCGCAGGATTTCAACAAAGTTCAGAAACAATCCTTAATAGATATCAAAATGATGAAAAGAGAATAGAACAAAAGTACATTAAATGAAATCGAGGAAAAATTCAAGGAGATGACGAGAAATTTCTACAGAATTTCAGGAAACATTAAGTGTTATCAGCCCCCAAATACTGGCTTCAAAAGAGCAGATTGATATCTAGCAGCAAATACTACAGAAAATTGGAAAACTCTTAAAAATAGTTTGATAAAGTCCTCAACTGCAAGAAGCTTAAATATAAATTAAACTTTACAAAAAACCGTACCAAATATGGATTCAAAACTCCTCACAATCACAGAAGCAGAGGAGATTCTAAAACAACTTAAAAACAACAGAGCCTCCAGAAAGATGGTATTATTGCCGAGATCTGGAAACTTAAAAATCGAAACACCACGAATAAAATTCATAAGAATCTCACAGAAATGTGAGTTACACAGAAAACCTCTCAGGAATGGGATGTGAGCTCTTTCACCTACTCCACAAAAAGGACAATACAAAAGAAAAACTAATAATTACTAAGGTGTCTCATTACAGGGAGTGTTAAACAAGTAATGCAACACTTTTTTCTGAAAGCAGGTTGGTTTCATTCAAGATTCCAATACACCATATTATTCCCCACTTTTGTGGCTACAAAACTTTATTTTTTTCAACATAATTTTCATTCAATGTGATGGCCTTATGCCACATTAAAGGGAGGACCTTTATGCTCTCATGGTACCACTCAAGTGGTCAGCATCAGAGCCAATGTCCTGCAGCATCAATAAACTCCTCATCATCCAAATTTTGCTTCCTGTGGAATGCATCCTCCATAGGGCCAGACAGATGGAAGTTGGAAGGTGCGAGATCCAGGCTGTAGAGAGGATGAGAAAGAACAGTCCACTGAAGTTTTGTGAACTCATATTAACTGAATCTCCTGTCAGTTCTTGGTAGTACAACATTATAACAACATACCAGTGGTGGAATGCATTGATACTCTGACAGAGCTGATGCACAAGTCTAAAGTCAATCATGTGGAATTGAATGACTCAGACATGCTTGGCACAGAACTATTTCTAGTTCCAAGGGACTCTTTATAAACAATTATACGGCTTAGCTTTGGGTGTTGGCTGAAATATTTATGGATCATTTTGAACAAAGTTTTCTAAAAACAGAACCTTTGAGAGCAAATATCAAATACTGGTTTAGATATGTGGATGTTGTCCTATGTATGTGGACTGCTACTACAAGACAACTCAACACATTTTTTGAAAAACCTAGACAGTCAACATAAAAACATTCAGTTCACAATCAGGATTAGCAACAAATCCATAAACTTCTTAGATCTCACCATTGAACAACAGTACACACACACACACACACATTATTTAAAAATACCTTCTTGCTCACAACACCCCATATCTCTCAAACATGCAGCTTTGCACTTAATGGTACACCATCTCGTATCCGTCCCCACGTCCAGATATGATTTTATAACAAAGTTAGATACAATAAAATTTATTGCCACAGCCAATGGCTACAGTCTAGTTCTTACTAACAACATCTTGCTCAGGAAACAAAAACAAAATTATACCCCTCCTCTATGCCCCATCTGCTTCCCCAACCACCGTCTGCAAGAAATGGTGTGCACTACAATATCTAAGAGAGGCATCACAGTTTGTAGCCAAAGCACTGAAAGCCTGCAAGTAAAGGTTTTCCAACTATGTTAAGAACATGACAGCCCAGAGTATTTTCAATAGCAAAGATAAGATCCAGTTATTAGCCGACAGTGGGGTATACAAAATTACCTGTTCCGGTTGAGACAAGTTTTACATTGGTCAGTCGGGCAGAGACATAGCAACTAGGCTGGCTGAACATGAACACAGCTGGAGGTTGCAGAATTCTGACTCCGCATTTGCTGAGCGTGTACTGAATGAGGGTCACAACTGCAAGCCAGTGTTCCATGTACTTCACTTACAAACAAAGGTCATAAACTCAACCTGCTGGAAGCCCTGGAAATTAACAAACGTCTAGCCCACAGTCCAGATCTAATCCTAAATGACTAGACGCAGCTCAACACTTCCCTCTCCTAATCTTCATATAATCATCTCTGTTGTTCATTACTTCCCACACTGTCTGTTCCTACATATTCCCATTTTCCTGTATTCATTAAGTTCTTTTATTTTATTGAAGTTATATACGTATTCCATAAAGACTTTAGTTTCAGTTGTTAAGGCTTTAATTGAACTGGTACTTGTCTTACTGCCCATGTTCAATGCCTCTTACTGCCCATGTTCTTGTCTCGTCAAATAATGTTTATATTTTACTTGGTTCATTTATTTAATGCAAACTGTTACATAGCCACAGTTTTGAATATAATGTTAATGTTTCCTGTTTGCTCCTTTTTGTATTTGAGTATTGTTCAGCCTTTTTAACTTTTAAAATTGCAGTACCACCACACTCTCAAAGACTGCTTTTACTGTATGTTCCCTCAAACTCATCCATTTTCCTGCATTTATTTATTTACTTATTTCTGCTTATCTTATTGATATTGTTTAAGTTCCTTATGTATTCTGTAATTACTTTGATAATTGTTTCTTTTAATTGGTTTGTGCATCACTCTCCATGTTTTATATCTCCTGAAGTAACCTTGTCAAGCACTAATTTTATTTTATTTTATTTGTTTATTAATAAAAACTGTTATGTAGGCATACTGTTTCTATTTTGTGTTAAAGTTTTTCTTGACTACTCCAATTTTATTTATTTAGTGTTCAATTTTTTACTTAGTCCATTTTTATTTATTTAGTGCTCAATTTTTTTACTTTTTCATTGCATTACCACCACACTGTAGAAGATGTTACTGTATGTCTCTCCTTAAATCTAGAGTGTAATTTTTCTTCCAGTGTTGTTTACAAACATCGTAACTTCTTCGGTGACAATATTCATTAAATGTCTGAAGTAGTAATGTAGAACAAAAGCAAACTGGTCCTTTTCATTTATTTTGTGAGCTCCTCTGGGGTGCGCAGACTTGCATGAGGGAGGCCTTGCATTGTCATAAAGAAGGAGAAATTTTTGCATTTTTGTAGCAAGGAATACACTGAAATAATTTCTTCAATTTCCTGAGGGTAGCATCTAAACTTCTGAGCGGATCATTGCACCATGAGGGCAGACATCAAACAGAATAACCCAGTCAGAGTCCGCCCCCTTTAGCTGAGTGGTCAGTGCGACAGAATGTCAATCCTAAGGGCTCGGATTCAATTCCCGGCTCGGTCGGAGATTTTCTCTGCTCAGGGACTGGGGGTTGTGTTGTTATAATCATCATTTCATTCCCATCGACGTGCAAGTCAGCAAAGTGACGTCAACTCGAAAGACTTGTACCCGGCGAACTATCTACCCGACAGGAGGCCCTAGTCACACAACATTTACATTTATTTACCCAGTTTGAGTCCCAGAAGACTATCGCCACGACTTTACCATCTGAGGCTGAGGCTTTGAACTTTTTCTTCAGAGGAGAGGTGGCTGGCACCACTCCATGCATTGCCATTTTGTCTCTGGTTAGAAGTGATCAACCCATGTTTCACTGCCTGTGATGATGTATGACAAAAAATTGTCATGATCAACCTCTTCATGCACAAGCAATTCCACATGGATGGTCTTCGTTGCTCTTTATGATCTGGTATTTAGGTGGCAAGGAACACAGCAAGCACCCTCCTCTGAGTACCCCAACTAGCTAGTTGGTTGATTTGGGGGAGAGGACCAAACTGTGAGGTCATCAGTCCCATGATCTAGGGAGGCAGAAAGCAAGTGAGAAACAACAGAAACAACACAGCCCAGTCATTACGCAAACAAAGAGGGCAAAGGAATGTCAGGGCAGAAGGAAGAGGAAAGAATAGGAGGGGGGTGGGTGAAAACAGGGAAAGCAGAGGTGCCGCAGAAACATTACGTGCAGTGGGGCACCCCACCGACCTCTCCCAACACCCATACCATACCATTATCACGATACAACAGGGGCAACACAGGGGTTGAAGACAAAAGAAAAGGAGAAACAAAACAGCACAATGGACTAGACAAAAATGTAAAAATGTACATAACAGGTGGGTAGAACCCAGCTGGTGTGGAGGCAAGGTCAAGGCCTCCATAACCAAAGCCTGACTGAGGGAATAATTCCAGAGGAAGATTCAATGACTGAGGGTACAAGCCACTTTCATGAAGAAAACTGAGGACAGGTGTATTGTTCACAAACACCTGAGACAAGGAAGGTGGGAGGGCACATTTAGTGTAAAAGTCCAGCAAAACACAGGTCACCGTCAGTGGAGCCATGCAACTACAAGGAGGGGCAGAGACGGGGGGAGGGAGCTGATTGCAGAATAAAAAACCATGGGTCAGCCAATACAAAGACAGCAGAGGATGGTAGATTTCAGTCAGGAGAGGCCCTGAGCACTATGGGACTTAACTCAGGAGAGGCGGAGGTAAGGGTGCCACATTGTGAGAGTCTCCATGATAGTGCACAGTTTACTATAAAAGGGGGGGTGGCCTCCCAAGAGCCAGACCATGATTGAGCAAAAAGGGACTTGATATAAAGACATAAATCCGCCCCATAAGATAATAGTTGGTGGGGGGGGGGGGGGGGTTAGGTGGTCGTTCTCCCCCTCCCGCCTGCCAGCCAGATGATCAGCAAATCCATTGCCTGGGATACCTATGTAGCTATGAACCCACACGAAATCAACCAAACTAGCAGCATCACCAAAATCAATAAGAAGGTCGTGGATGGCAGAGACCAAGGGGTGGCAGGAAAATCACCGAGCAATAGCCCGAAGGCCATTCATTGAGTCCACATGTAACAAAACTCAAGTGAGGCCTGATAGATGGCCATCAATTCCACAGTAAACACCCCACACATGGCAGACAAGAAATGGTGTTCTGTGCCACTGGAAGGCATGATCAGTGGATTTAGAGCCATTGGTGTAAAAAGCAATGGCATCCTAAATTGATATAAAAAGTGTTTGGAACAAACAATGGAACACCACTGGAGCAATGGAGGCTTTCAATCCCTACAAAAGATCCATCTGAATCTGTGACAGGAACTAATCATGGGAGGGGTGGTCAGGAGAGGACAAGGAGGGCAAATGGAAGTTATAGCAGAGAGAAGGGAGGCGCAGCCAATCTGGTAAACCCAGTCGAGGGCAGACAGTGGGTGGGCAATGGCCTGAAGCCATAAAAGGAATAGAATTGCAATGGTGAGCAGAGGAAGAGCTGATAGTGATGGCATACGAAAGCACGAGCTGGGACCACTGAACTGAAAGGGGAGAGATCCCAGCATCAACCAGAAGATTATTGACAAGGCTAGTGGCTAAATGAATGCCAAAATGGTGAACCCGGAATAAGAGAAGCAACATGGAAGGGGCAGCTGATCCATGAACTTGACAGCCATAGTCCAGACAGGACAAAACCAACATCCGCTAAAGCCGATTAAGTGTCAAACGATCCGCACCTAAGAGGTGTGGGCAAGGAAAGAATGAGTATCGAGTTTACAAAAAACTCCAACCTTTAGATGATGGATATGGGGCCACTAAGTAAGCTTGTTGTCAAAAATAAGACCCAAGAAACAGAACTGGGGGACCACAGTAAGGCATTGGGCATTGAGGGAGAGCTCAGGATCAGGATGGACTGTAGTAAGGGGCAACTGGAATGGACCATCCTTCGAATTAAGAGGAGATAATTGAAAACCTGGAAGCGTGCCAGATGGCACCCTGGAGCTGTCATTCCACAGAGCCCCCCGATTGGGAGCAAGCCCAAATACAGAAGTCATCCACTTACAGAGCAGTGTTGACCAACCAGTCCGGCAGAGGCCACAAGTCCATTAATAGAGATTAGACGAAGGACACTTAATAATGAGCCTTGTGGAAACCATTCCCTGCATCCACAGAGAGCTGAGAACAGTGGCAACATAGACTCTGAACAACCAGTGGGACAGGAACTGGTGAATAAAAAATCGGGAGGTGGTGCCGAAGACCCCACTCGTGAAGCGTAAGGAGAATGCGACGGCACCAAGCTGTGTCATAGGCCTTAGGAAGATTGAAGAAAATTGGGACAAGATGGCAGCACTGAGAAAAGGCCTGGTGAACTGTGGTTTCCAATCGAAGCAGACGATTACTGGCAGACCATCCCTCCGAAAAGCCACACTAGTAAGAAGATAAAAGGTCCCGAGGTTCAAGGACTCAAATGAGCCGACAGGCCACCATCCATTCAAATAACTTACACAGAGCACTGGTCAAGCTGATGGGCCAGTAACTATCAAGGGACAATGGAACCTTGCCAGGATTAAGGAAGGGACCACAATACTGTCTCTCCATTGAGAGGGGGAAAATACCTTGGAGGCAATTACAGTTAAACCATCTGGTTATGGATGGAATAAGGGCCAGGAGCTGACTCATGGGAAGAAGACAGTGTCAGAAAAAGCTCCCATTCAGTACAAGGTTCATTAGGAATTTCGCCTGGCAATGGGTAAAACGTAAGCGGGAGGCTCAAGCCTACTATTCCCAAACGAGGAAGGCTGCTCGGTAGGAGACAAACTGTGCATCCCGTGGCTAAGTTACGGTAGCAGGCCTCCGGCCTGAGAGACGCCAGAAGGAGGGGTTCGTCCCTCACCACTGGCATGTGCTGAAGAAGGGGAGGGGTGTGGCAATTGGAAAGGAAGGTGTGGGAACTGCACGGAGAGGAGAGGCTGCTGAGTCTGGGATAAGGAAGAGGTAGGGGGGAGGGGGGTTGGGGGGGAGGGGGGGAGGATGCAACACAGGCTAAAATAGAAGACATTAACACTGGGTTGTGTCGGTCATATTTTTGACGAGCCTCTGTATAAGAAAAACGATCCAGGGACTTATACTCTCGTATCTTATTTTCTTTCTTGCACGCTGGCCAATCTGGCAAGTGTGGAGAATGTTGGTTATGACAATTTACACAGACAGGTGACGGAACCTCGCAGAGTGAGTGTCCACAGTCGCCAAATACATGGCCCACCATATAGTGGGAAGACATATGCCCAAAATGCAAGAACCAAAAGCACCTCATGAGTGGCGTGACGTGCAGATTCACGTCACATCGGTAACACATAATCTTGACCTCCTCTGGGAGGTATCTCTCTTGAAATCCAAAATAAAGGCATTGATATTGGTGTAGTGGTCTTTACGCTTCTTCTGTGCATGTTGAACAAAATGAATGCCGCATCACTCCAGACTAGCCAAGAGTTCCTCATCAGTTTGAAGGATGAGGTTCCTATGAAAAATCAATCCCCCGACCATATTCAGAGACTGGTGAGGAGTAATAGACACAGAACGTCACCAAGACGATCACAAGCATGAAGATTGGTTGGTTGGTTAGTTGGCTGGATTGAAAGGGGAGGGAAAGGAACCAAACTGCAAGGTCATCAGTCCCTTCTTCCAGTAGAACAACTACTCAAGGGAAAGAAGGAAACAAAGATGTACAGCACAATAACAGGAGAAAGTAAGAACCAGAAGAACGACAGAGGGGCAACAAACACTGCAATGTACAAAACAGGACAAGGAAACCACAGAGAGACACAAGAAACAGGGAGAAGAGATTAAAAACCATGGCTGGTTGACCATGAGAATAAAAAAGGAGAAGCCAGCCACTCTGTAACACATTAAAACCTCCACTCTAAAAGCCCTAGGGTGGAGGACACAGAGGGACAAAGGACATGCACTAAAACTCAGATGAAATGATAAAACCCACTCTCAAGAATAAAATGTAAAACTAAAGCTGCTGTTGAGGCATTGTCACCCAACACCGAAGGTAAGGTGCTGGGAAAGTTAAAAGTCTGCCACAGAGCAGCTAAAAGTGGGCAGTCCAGCAAGAGGTCGATTACCATCATTTGTGAGCCACAGCAACACTGAGGTGGGTCCTCGCGACGGAGGAGGTAACCATGCGTTAGCCATGTATGGCCAATGCAGAACCGGCAGAGGACAACAGAGTCCCTGTGGGAAACCCGCAAGGAAGACTTCCACACATTCACTATCTCCTTAATGACATGCACTTTGTTGTGCATACTGTTATGCCTCTCCGTCTCCCAAAGTCAAAAAACCTTGCAGCCTAAAACAGAACGCAGGTCTTTCAGAGATGCCCATCTCCAGGAGCGGTTTCCGCATAGCCTGTTTGGTCAGCCTGTCGGCAAGTTCGTAGCCTGGGATTGTGACGTTTCCTGGGGTCCACACAACCACCTCTGAATGACAGGGCTGTTCCAGAACAAAGATGGACTCCTGAATGGACACCACCAAAGAATGGTGAGGGTAGCACTGGTCAATAGATCGTAAGCTGCTCAGGGAGTCCGACCAGAGCAGAAACGACTCACCAGAAGAGGAACAGATGTACCAAAGTGCACAAGATATGGCCACAAGCTCTGCAGTGAATACACTGCAGCCAGGGTGCAAGGAACGCTGTTCAATATGGCCTCTGTGGACATAGGCGAAGCCAACATTACCATCAGCCATCGAGCTGACAGTGTAAACAACTTCAGAGCCCCGGAACACATCAAGAATCGTTAGGAAGTGACAGCAGAGAGCAATGGGGTTAACGGAGTCCTTAGGGCCATGCAAAAGGTCCAGTCAAAGCTTCAGCTGAGGTGCACACCATGGAGGTGAATGTGAATGGTCCTCAAGTACAGGTGGTAAAGGGAAGGACTCCAGTTCGGAGAGAAGGGATCAAACGCAATCTGCAATCATGAACCCTGGCCTGGGCTGCCGATGTGGGAGATGAACTGCCGTGGGTGGGAAAAGGAGATGGTAATTCGAATGCTCAGGAGAACTACGAATGTGTGCAATGTAACTGGCCAGCAGTTGTGCACATCGGATTCGCAGTGGAGGTAATCTGGCCTCTACCAGGACACTGGTCACCCGACTCATTCTATAAGCTCCCACTGCTAGGCGAACGCCACAGTCGTGCACTGGCTCGAGTAAATGCAACACTAAGGGCACCACAGAACTGTAAACCAGACTCCCATAATCAAGGAGGGATTGAACAAGGGCTCTGTAGAGCTGCAGCAGCATAGAGCGATCTGCACCCCAGTTAGTGTTGCTCAGGCAGCGGAGGGCATTGAGGTGCTGCCAGCTAAGCTGACAATCGTCATCAAGATAAAGTTCAGGTTATGGATGAACAGTACAACGCCAACAGAAGTGCATGACGCACGACTTCATGGCTGAAAACTGGAAGCGGTAAGCTAGAGCCCTTGACTGTGCCTTGTGAATGGCTCCCTGTAGGCACCACTCAGCAACACCAGTACTGGAGGAGCAATATGAAATGCAGAAGTCATCTGCATACAGAGAAAGGGAGACCGATGGCCCTACAGCTGCTGCTAGGCTGTTAATGGCCATTAAAAATAGAGATACACTCAAAACGGAGCCCAGCAGAATGCCATTCTCCTGAATACGAGGGAAACTATGGGTGGCACCAACTTGGTCACAGAAAGTACAGAGCAAAGGTAGTTTTGGATAAAAATCAGGAGCGGTCCCTGGAGACCCCATTCATACAATGTAGCAAGGATATAATGTTGCCAGGTCGCGTTGTATGCTTTACGTAAGTCAAAAAAGATGGCAACCAGGTGGTAGCGTCTGGAAAAGGCTGTAGGATGGCAGACGCGAGGGGCACAATATTATCAGTGGTAGAGCGCCCCTGGCGGAAGCCACAGCCACCCTGACATGGAGCCAGTAGGCCACCTGACTCCAGGACCCAACCCAACTGCCAACACGGCATACGTTCCAGCAGCTTACAGAGAACGTCGGCAAGGCTGATGGGCCGGTAGCTATCCGCATCAAGCGGATTTTTACCAGGTTTTAGCACCGGAATGATGGTGCTATCCCGCCATTCTGATGGAAAGACACCATCGCACCAGATCCATTTGAAGATAACGAGGATATATCACTTTTAGTCAGACTAGAGATGTTTAATCATCTGACTGTGGATCTGATCCAGCGAGGAGCTGTGTTAGGGCAATGCGCAAGTGTGCTGAGGAGCTCCCATTCTGTAAATGGCATGTTAAAGGGTTCACTGTGGCATGCAATGAATGAGAGGACATTCCTTTCCAACAGCCGTTTGAGAGTGCGAAAGGCTGGGGGGTAGTTCTCAGAGCAAAGGCTCGAGCATAGTGCTCACCTAAGTGCTCGGCAATAGCGTTTGCGTTGGTAGAGAGCATGCCATTTATGTTAACACCAGGGACACCTGTTGGGGTCTGGTACCCAAAAAGACATCTGTTCTTCGTCCAGACTTGGGAAGCTGATGTATGGAAGCTGATGGTCGACACGTACCTCTCCTGTTTCCGTAGTTTTTTAAGCAGGCGAACACGGGCACGGAGCCGCTTAAAGATTATTAGGTGATCTAGGGAAGGGTGCAGCTTATGTTGCTGTAGAGCTCGCCAACACCCTTTAATTGCCACAGCGACTTCCGGTAACCTCCAAGGAACTGTCTTTTGCCAGGGCACCCTAAAGAATGAGGGATTGTGTTTTCTGCTGCAGAACGACTGTTGCAGTGACCTGCTCAACGACATCGTCAATGGCACCATGTGTGGGAGATTCAGCGGTGACAGCAGAAATGAGACCTTACCAGTCTGCCTTGTTTAGAGCCCATCCGGGTACGTGTCCGTGGGCACGATGCTGGGGGAGTGACAGGAAGATGGGAAAACTACCACACAAGTCATCATGTGCTCTCCAGCAGATAGATGGGAGAAGTCCTGGGATGCAAATCGATAAATCAATGGCCGAGTAACTACCATGAGCCACACTGAAATGTGTGGCGGCCCCAGTAATTATGAGGCAGAGGTCGAACTGAGACAGTAAAGTATAGTCATCTCTGCCTCGGCCAGTAAGCACAGTGACACCGCACAAGGGGGTTATGAGTGTTCAAATCTCCCAAAAGTAGGACATGTTTAAGGAGTTGATCAATCAGTGCAGCTAATACATTCAGGAGTACTGCACCATCTGGAGGAAGATATACACTGCAGACACTTATTTCCTGTGTCGTCCTTATTCTGAGCCACTGCTTCAAGAGGGGTTTGAAGGGGCACATGTTCACTACAGACCGACTTTAGGACATAAACCCAAACTCCTCCTGACACTCGATTATAGTTGCTACAGTTCCTGTAATAACTCTTATAGCCATGGAGGGTAGAGGTCCGCATTGCTGGGAACCAGGTTTCCTGGAGGGAAATGCAAAAAGCAGGTATAAAGCTTAACAGTTGCCGTAGCTCAGCCAGACGGTGGAAAAAATTGCCACAATTCCACTGGTGGATGACGTGATCGTGAGACTGGGAAGGCATGGAACATTCATTGAGGCAGTTTACGCTCCAGAGTCACCTGCTGCCACCGATTTACTTCCTGAGCGATCTATATCCATTGTGTCTGAGGGTCTGGCGAGATCTAGGTCCTCAGTGGATGCCAAAATCTCTACCCCATCCTCAGCTGCAGAGCTTGTAGGTAGCGGTGGTGTGGCTGCCACCTCAATTTCCTTGGTCTTAGGAGTTTTCTTTTTGGATTTCTCTCACTGCTCCTTGGGTTTCCCTGGCTGGGAAGTTCACTGGCTCAGTCTCTGGAACTGAGGATAAGCATGAAGCCCTACAACCAGTTGCTTTTGGGCATTCAGCCACTGGCCGGTGACATCTTTCCCACTAGTAGAAACTTGGGAATGGAGTGACCCAAGGGACGCCTTCTGAGTGAGATGAGCTGAAGAAGACTTACGCTTCTCTGGCTGAGAAGGGGGGACTGGTGTACCTGATGGGTAGGGGGAAAGTGCTCCCAAGGTAGGTGGTGCAGGAGCAACAGGGAGGGAAATGCCCCCAACCATCAAGGGGGCAGTGTAGTCTTCCAGCTCAGAGGTGTTGGCGGAGCTGATGGTGCCAGAACTGTTGTAGCAGCTACGTAAGACGATATCATATGCACAGGAAGCAGGTGTTCAAATTTTCTCTTAGCCTTAGTGTAGGTCAGTCTGTCCGGGGTCTTGTACTCCACAATTTTCCTTTCTGGAGAATCCTGCAGTCAGGAGAGCAAGGCGAATGTGGCTCTCTGCAGATGACAAAGATGGGAGGCAGGGCACATGGAGTATTGGGACGTCATGGGTGTCCGCAATCTCGGCATGTGATGCTGGAAGTACAGTGGGAAGATATATGGCCAAACTTCCAGCACTTAAAGCACTGCATCGGGGGAGGGATACAGGGCTTTACATCACACTGGGAGACCATCACCTTGACCTTATCGGACAATGCACCAGCCTCAAAGGCCAAGATGAAGGCACTGGTGGCAACCTGATTATCCTTCAGACTCTGGTGGACACACCGGACGAAATGTACAACTCGCCGCTCTAAACTGGCACGCAGCTGATCGTCGGACTGCAAAAGAAGGTCTCTGTGAAATATGATACCCTGGAGCATATTTAAGTGCTTATGGGGCGTGATGCTTACAGAAACATCCCCCAGCTTGTCACAAGCGAGTAAGTCCCATGACTGGGCAGAGGATGCTGCTTAGATCAAGACCGACCCAAACCTCATTTTGGCCAAGCCGTGGCCATCCATCTCCCCAAACTCCTCCTCTAAATTGAGGACTGCGGCTTCATTGCCATGAAAGATTCCCTATCAGCTCTCTAACATACACGGTTACTGGGGCGTATAAGATCCGCTGCCATCCTTAGCTTGACGTTCCTCCTATGGTGTGGCCAGGAAGGGGACGATTTGGGCTCGTACTTCTGTGCATTGAATTGAGCTCGTGATCACTTGGAGACTGCTGGTGTTTCACCACCAGCAAGAGACGATGGACTACGCTTCATCACGTGTCATCCACCTTGATGCCATCCACTCCGACCAGGGGGCCTCCCCCACGGGAACCACCTAGCCGCAGCAAAGGCCACCTGGCAGAATGGCCATTGCTGGGAGTCCCAATGCACCAGGGGGATGGACATCTACCCCTTGATATACGTGGGGAGTTAATGGCGCAGGCATCAGCAGAGCAATCCCTGTGTGGTCAGAGAGCTACATCCAACAGGGTACATGGTGGCCCCATCACAACGGACTGGCTACTGAGCTGGATATTAGGTGCAAAGTAGTCCATGGTCATTGTTGACGCAGAAATCGACACAGCATAGTGCATGGTGGAAAATGCACCCAGGAAGGTGTCCTCGTCCAAGAGATGGATAATGGGCAGGACTGCAATGCGACGACAAGAAAGTGGGCTAAAGATCTCAATGCACGATGGACACGATGCACCTTGTAAGGTGCCCTTCCCCAATTGGCTCACTCTTCGGGAAAATTTTGAAGAATGGAGGTCAAACCCTACAGGGGACCATCACATAAAGGCCGAAACATGTGAAAATCGTTTTAGTCACCTCGTACGATGGGCAGGAATACCTCGGGCTTATTCTAACCCTGGGACCTGCAGTGGGGGGTGAGGGTGGGGGTTGGGGACCGTGAGTGTGCCATGGCACCCTGGTCAGTGGCCTCCCTTGTTGCAGATTCCACAGTACAGAGAAGTTTCCAAACATATAAAACACATACTGTAGTTCTCATCCAGTTCCTTCCAACCTTAACTTACCTCTGTTTATGTATAATCAGTCAATCAATCTATCACTGTTTTACAGCATTCTTTCATTTATTTTTATTATGTAATACTTTAGTTAAACAGATTTTGTAAGATAAGTTCCCATAATCAGTACATTTGTATACCAGTGTTATTTCATAATAAAGTTACCGACAAAATACAGTAGTTGTGGCTAATGTTTTTGTGTGTGCTAAAAATTGAACAAGAGAGTAGAGGTAATTCACTGGAAAGTCTAGGATAGAATAACAACAATCTTATGAAAAGGACAGATAGCTACTCACCATAAAGAGGCAACATCGAGTTGCAGACAAGTACAATAAAAAGGACTGCTACACATTTTAGCTTACAGCCAAAAGGTCTTCTTCTGAATTAGAAAATACACACACAAGCACAACTGACACATACACGATCACTGTCTCTTGCTTCTGCAAACAGACTGAGTTATAGCTATTCCTGATGGGAGCAGCAAGCTGATTGTGTAGTTTAAGGAGGAAGCCTGGGGTGAGGAGAGAGGAGGGGGGGGGGGGGGGGGGTTATGAGTAGCAGAGTGAGGTGGGTGATGGTGTAGTGCAGCTAGTGTGAATGTGCAGGGATCGATGTAGGGCTGCCAGGTGTAGCACTAGGCTTGGGGGGGGGGGGGGGTGCTGGGAATGGGAGGAGAGAAGAGGAAACAAGGACTAGCAGGTGCATAGCTGGAACAGAAGGCTGTGTTGTGCTGCAGTGGGAGCAGGAAGGGGCCAGGCAAGTGGAGGACAGGGACTAGCAAAGGTGAGGCCGTGGGGGGCGGGAGGTTTACAGTAACAAAGAATATATTGCAGCAGGAATTCCCTGCTATCCAATCCAGAAACCTAGTGTTGGTAGGAATAATTCAGATAGCACATGCTGTGAAGCAGTCATTCAAGTGGAGCACATTATGTTGGGCAGCTTGTTCGGCAATTGGGTGGTTTAGCTGCCTCTTGGCCACGTGAACAGACATTTTGTTAGTTATCATACCCATACAGAAAGTAGCCTTGGGGTTGCAGGGTTTGTAGATCACATGATGCTTTCACAAGTAGCCCTGCCTTTGATGGGGTGGGAGATACCTGCAACCACACTAGTGTAGGTAGGGGGGGAGACGGGGGGGATGTATGGGACAAGTCTTTCATCTTGCTCTACTGTAGGGATATTAGCCCTGATGCAAGGGATTGGATGTAGGTTTGGAGTAGGGATGGACAAGGATATTGCATAGGTTTGGTGGGCTGTACAATACCACTGTGGGAGGGGTGGGAAGAATAGTGGTTAGAATATTCCTCAATTCAGGGCATCATGAAAAACAGTCGCAACCCTGTCGGAGAATGTGATACGGTTACTCCAGTCCTGGGTGGTACTGAGTCACAAGAGGAGTGACTGTGGGCAAGCAGTGGGCATGCGGGATGTGCTAGATGACTGAAGAGACAAGGCACAGGAGATCTGTTTCTAGACAAGGTTGGGAAGGTAATTTTGGTCTGTGAAGGTCTCCACCCTCACCCACAATCGCATGATTCGTGCTCATATCCCTGCACTGGAGCATGATGCAAGACCTGTCCCATATATCCTCCCACCACTACCAGTCTGGACACAGGCATCTCCTACCCCATCAAAGGGCTATCTGTTGGTTGGTTTGGGGAAGGAGACCAGACAGCGTAGTCATCGGTCTCATCGGATTAGGGAAGGATGGGGAAGGAAGTCTGCCGTGCCCTTTCAGAGGAACCATCCCGGCATTTGCCTAGAGTGATTTAGGGAAATCACAAAGGGCTATCTGTGAAAGCAGTGATGTGATCTGCCAACTAATCTGAAACCACCGTGCTACTCTCTACAGGGCCATGACGACAAACTGTCTGTTACATCAATGGCCACTGAAACTGTGGCCAAGAGACATCTGGAGCATCCAAATGCTAAAAATACTGTCTAACACAATGTGTTTCAGTTCAATAACTGCTTCACAGACTGTACCAGATGAACCCTTCCTACCAACGCCAGCTTTTCTGAACTGTGCAGGTAGGAACTCCCCTGCAATATAGATTACGTTACAGTGGCCTCAACCTTCACTAGTCCCTGTCCTCCACTTAGCTGTCATCGTCCCTGCTCTCACTCCAGCACAACACAGCTTTCATTTCACCAATGCACCCATTAGTCCTTTCCCCCCCCCCCCCCCCCCCCGCTTCTCTCCTACCCCTCCCCCTCACTCCAAACCTACTCCAACACTGAGCAGCCCTACCCCGTCCCCACCACATCCCTGCACATTTCCACAAGCTGCACTACACCATCACCCACCCCACCCTGCTATTCACTCACTTACCCCCTCTCCTCACTCCAGGCCTCCACCTTAAACCTCGACACCAATCGCTGCTCCCATCAGGCACAGTTATAACTAAGCCTGGCCACAGTGACCAGAGACAGAAGTCGTGTGTGTGTGTGTGTGTGTGTGTGTGTGTGTGTGTGTGTGTGTGTGTGTGTGTGTGTGTGTAGCCCCATATTGTAGGACCACACACACACACACACACACACACACACACACACACACACGTGTGCAGGTTAAGGAAATTTCTATTCTTTTGGAGCCAGTGGCTTCTTCTTATGGCAGAAGTATTGATGGGAAAGGAAGAGGGGTGATGAAAAAGGACTATTGAGGGTTAAGAAATGGGGAGAATGTCAAAAAAATCACCCAGAACCCCGGGTCTGGCAAAACTTACCGGAAGGGATAAGGAAAGACTCTTCTGTAACCTTTATATGTGTGTGTTCTCCTATTGCTGGTTGCTGACTAGATTCTTTTATCTATCCAGTTACATTGTATTTGTTATTTGCTGAAACTATTGCATCCTGGTAGAACAATGTGAAAGCAACTAACCATGGCCAGACAGTTGGTTTCATCAACGTCTTGTTGATCATCATTTACAGGAACACTGTTTGTTGTAGCACATGACTCGATTCAAGTTAAAGGTAGTAGTTCTCATAGAGAATGATAATGACGTTTGGCCTGTGGGGCGCTCAACTACACAGTTATCAGCATCCGTACAAATTCCCAACTGTTGCTCAGTTCAATCCCGCCACTTTCATGAATGATGATGAAATGATGACAACAACACAAACACCCAGTCATCTCGATGCAGCTGGAAATCCCTGACCCTGTCGGGAATTGAACCCGAGTCCCCATGCTCGAGAAGCGAGAACGCGACTATGAGCTGCAGACCTCTTACAGAAATCACGTATCATGATACTATACCTTCGACAAATGTTCCTGGCCAGTAGGTCAATTCACAAGTTTCCAGGAATGTGATGTGTATTATACCTAGCAGAAATTTACAACCTTCTGATTTTTTGGTAGCTGTAGCATGTCATTAATCATCCAGGTTATTTTCGCTGCTAGTTATATCTAAATAACCACTACTCATGTCCTTCAGGATTTTGAGCAGATGAGATAATTTTCACCATGACCATATCTCATGCACTCTAGTGATTTCTGAATAGCAGCACTTCTGTATTGTACACTGTGGATTTTTCTGGGCTCAAATTCTGAAGACACCAACAGTGTAAATGACTAATCAGTCAATGGAATGTAACAATATTAAAGAAGGAAAATTGCTACTCACCATATAGCAGAGATGCTGAGTAGCAGATAGACACAACAAAAAGATTCACACAATTAAAGCTTTCAGCCATTAAGGCCTTTGTCAACAACAAGACACACATACATACACCCACACACGAAAACACAAACGCAACTCGCACACATGACTCCAATCTCAGGCAACTGAAACTGCACTGCAAGTAGCAGCACCAGTGCATGATGGGAGTGGCAACTGGATGGGGGTAAGGAGGAGGCTTAGGTGGGGAGGGATAGTGTGGTGTGCGTACTGTAAGACCTTCGGTACACACACCATCAGATTATTAAGACTTGTCGCTCTAGTGAAGTAGGCGAGTGTCAGCAATATGTCTTGTGGTCTTATCGTGGCGTGTTTATCTTTTGCCGTTAGGACAGACAATAGAAATGCCACTTGAACACTTAGCGAAGCAGATTGACGGTGACCAACTTTAAACAGAACTTGATTAAATTTTACACACATTCATTAAAATAATAAAAATGCTAGAAATTGACATCTTGGATATTCGGGAATTCAGCCGGATGTTCGCGTCGTTCTCGCATGATATGTCAACAGTGTGCCTCACTGTCTTCTTGAGGTGCTACCTGAGACTGGTCCTTGGGTCGAACGAGTCTAGTATTTATGCCTGGGAGGAGCTGGGCATTCCCTAATCGGTCCGCGCCGAGTCGAGTGTTCCATCTGTGGTCCACGCCTGCCATACTCGGCTTCAACGGACCCCTCCAGTCGTGGATGTTCCGACTGCTGTCGGCGCCCGTTTTGGACGTCCTCAACGGTTGTGGTCGTCATCTGAGGTGTGTCAGACCCGATCTGATATGTTGGGTACTCTATCTCATGACTGTTACTATGATTTCCACTTCTATTTCATGCTGGGTGCTCCCTAATCGGTCCGTGCCGCGTCGTGTGTTCCGTCTGAGGTACGCGCCCGCCATACGCGGCTACATTGTCCCTCTTTGGTCGCCGGTGTTCCCTCCGCCATCCAAGCTTGGCCTGGCCGTCTTCTGAAGTCGAGTTCATGATCTGGGGTGTGTCAGATCTGGTCTCTAATGTCCAACACCTTGCCTCAGGGCTGCCATACGCCGGACCTATCTCTGCCAAAATCAGCAGGATTCTCCAGAAATATGACATCAAGAGTATATTCTGCCCACCCACCAAAATTGGGGCTATTCTGGGGAATGTAGAAGATGACCTGGGGCTATGCAAGCCAGGTATTTACAACATACCATGCCAGTGTGGGATGTCATACATTGGCCAGACCACCAGAACTGTGGACATCAGGTGTAAAGAACACCAGAGACATACCAGACTCAGGCGCAGGCAACTAAATCAGCCATAGCAGAGCATTGTCTGGAACTTGGTCATTCAATGGATTACAATGACACCAAGATTGTGTCACAGACCTCAAGATTTTGGGACAGTGTCATTAAAGAAGCCATTGAGATTAAGGTCACAGACAATCTAATCAACCATGACTCGGGGTACCAAATCAGCACTGCCTGGAATCCAGCGCTTGAGCTTGTGAAAACTCAACACAGGACACTCCAGGATTCTACAAGAAATAGAAGTGGAGACCGAGAGAACAGCCGTGAGACAAGGTGTTGGACATTAGAGACCAGATCTAACACACCCCAGATCATGTACTCGACTTCAAACGACGGCCAGGCCGGGCGCAGATGGCGGAGGGAACACAAGCAACCAGAAAGGGACAATGTAGCCGCGTCTGGCGGGTGCGGACCTCAGACGAAACACATGACGCGGCGCGGACTGATTAGGGAGCGCCCAGCATGAAACAGAAGTGGAAATCATAGTAACAGTCATGAGATAGAGTACCCAACATATCAGATCGGGTCTGACACACCTCAGATGACAACCACAACAGTTGAGGACGGCCAAAACGGGCACCGACGGCAGTCGGAACATCCACAACTGGAGGGGTCCGTTGAAGCAGAGTTTGGCGGGCGTGGACCACAGACGGAACACTCGACTTGGAGTGGGGCGATTAGCGAATGCCCAGCTCCTCCCAGGCATAAATACTGGACTCGATCGACCCAAGGACTAATCTCAGGTAGCACCTGAAGAAGACAGCGAGGCACGCTGTTGAAATATCATGCGAGAACGATGCGAACATCCGGCTGGATTCCAGAATATCCAAGATGTCAACAGATTGCCGGGAAAGCATGAAGGATTACAGCATAGAAATTACTTAACTTGATTCTGGATGCTGTTTACAATTGACAATCTGAAGTTCCTTTGGTCTTGGTACATTAATCTTATTCTCACATATCTCAGATACTTCACAAAGTGTCTATACATTTCTCTTCATGGCTATGAACAGGAATATGATAATCTTGTTAGGCACAGACAAATGCAGACTGACTAATCGGAAGTCTGTACACTCGTTATAATACCTCGCACATTCAGGTATTACTGCGCGAGTGTGATCTGCGAGGAGAAAAGGTTCTACGTTAGCAGCAATCTCATTGGCTGCGTGACATATTAATACGCGTATCGGTGGAAGCAGAATTTGGTCCGTCTCTAAGACAGCGCCATCTTGTAGTGCGGAGACCGACGAGAGCTGTGCCTGCGCTGTTGTGCTTAGCGGGGCGCGCTCTATTTGGAAAGTTGTGTATGCGCTGACTACGCGGAACTATGTACACAACAGATAGTATGGTGGAGGTAGCAGACAGTGAAGTGCTGGAGTTTGGACGGAGGGCAGGGGAGAGATGCGGAGGGAGGCAGGGGGAAGTAGCAGAAAGGAGAGAAATAAAAAGACTGGGTGTGGTGGTGAAATGATGGCTGTGTAGTCCTCGAATGGGAACAGGGAGAGGGCTGGATGGGTAAGGACAGTGACTAACGAAGGTTGAGGCCAGGAGTGTTACCAGAACATAGGATTTGTTGCAGGGAAAGTTCTCGCCTGCACAATTCAGAAAAGCTGATGTTGGGGGAAGGATCCATATGGCATAAGCTGTGAAGCAGTCACTGAAATGAAGGATACCACGTTTGGCAGTGTGTTCAGCAACAGGGTAGTCCACTTGTTTCTTGGCCACAGTCTGTTGGTGGCCATTCATACGGACAGACAGCTTGTTGGTTGTCATGCCTACAGATAATGCTTCACACTGGTCGCAGCTTAGCTTGTAAATCACATGACTGGTTTCACAGGTAGCCCTGCCTTTGATGGGATAGGTGATGTTAGTGACCACACTGGAGGATGTATGGGGCAGGTCTTCCATCTAGCTCTATTACAAGGGTATGAAACATGAGGCATGGGATTGGGAGCAGGGGTTGTGTAAGGCTGGACAAGTATACTGTGTAGGTTCAGTGGACATCGGAATATCACTGTAGGAAGGGTGGGAATGTAGTGGGCAGGACACTTCTCATTTCAGGGCAGTAAGAGACATACTCAAAACCCTGGCGCAGAACGTAATTCAGTTGCTCCAGTCGTGGATGGTACTGAGTTATGAGGGCAATGCTCCTCTGTGACCAGACTGTGGGATTTTGGGGGGGTGGTGGGAGACTGGAAAGATAAGGCATGGCAGATTTGTTTTTGTACAAGGTTGGGAGGATAATTACAGTCAGAGAAGGCTTCAGCGAGACACTCGGTATATTCTGAGAGGAACTGCTTGTCACTGCAGATGGGATGACCCTGGGTGGCTAGGCTGTATGGAAGGCACTTCTTGGTATGGAATGGGTGGCAGCTGTCAAAGTGGAGGTATTGCTGATGGTTAGTAGGTTTGATTTGGATGGAGGTACTGATGTAGCCATCTATGAGCTGGATGTCAACATCTAGAAAGGTGGCTTGATGGGTTAAGTAAGACTAGGTGAAGCAAACGGGGGAGAAGTTGATGAGGTTCTGGAGGAATGCTAATAGGGTCAGTGGAGCACATTTTAAAAAACAAGTTGAAGCAGCACTGATTCTTGTAACTGAAGTCTAGTTACTTTACAGGTTGCTGACAACCTTTTGTTTTCTGTACTTTATTTCTGATAATTTCAATTAGTGTATTCTATTCAATAGTGTCATAAGTGTTTTCTGGATCTACAACCGCTCAGAACTTAAATTTTTCTTTCTTCAATTTATTATTTATTATAAGACTTGGGGTCTGTATTGCTTTACATGGTTCTACACTTCTTCCACACTTAAACTTTTGGTAGTTGCCAATCTGCCTGTGCACATCATATTTAATACGATTTTTGGCAACATGGACATGTCCGATTCTGCTCGTCTGCTTTTTGACCTGTGACGTCATCAAGATGGCGGACACCCCCTATTGCCAGTGTATACAAAATGGCACCCATAAGGTCACTAAATATACCCACAAACAAAGATAATTAACCATGCAAAATATTTAACTTCAGCAATAAAGTGAAATTAATGATGTGGAAAGTAGAGGGTCTCAGGTGGGGACAAGCTAAATATACAGTAAGAAAGGATTCATTCGACAGCAAACAATACTGAAAAATAACAAACAGGAAATCCTCAAGAATAAACCAAACAAGAAACACCAAACAATCTGGAATAAAAAATTTTATTTGACCTACATAACCATTACTGAAACACATTGAAAACATTGCCACATACACCTGTACCTGGTTTGAGATGCAGAGACCTAGCTCAATGTCAAATTCGCAGTCACTGCTGACACTTTACACCTTCCACCAAATAGCCACATAACTGGAGAACTTTAATTGCATACGCCGTAATGTTACTCATATCAGCAACCAACCAATGACTAGTAAACTTCATCGGAACATCCATAGATAGATAGTACCAAACAAAACTGTAATAAAAAAAATGATTTTCAAACCACTAACGACATGATGAACTAACAATTCCAAAACCAAAAATAAATCAGGACCCAGTAACCAATGACACTAAAATAACATACTGCCAAGGCAGCAAAAAAACCACAACTCCCACATCATCAAGTAACACGCAGCACAAAGGTCGATATTGCACTAACATCACTCACGAACAATTTAGAAACAAAAACCACATATTAGGGTAGTAGCCACTTAGGCTACTCTAACACACCCTTGCAAACACAATCCATTTCTAACATGCTGCACCTTAATGGCATCACACAACACAACACAGCTACATCACAGGTCAAAGCAGACAGGCAGAATCGGACCCTTTTATTGACGCATACTTTTTATGTCCTATTTTCATATCACATTACTTTCTGTGATGTAGAATGGAAAGTAAATGCATCACTTACTTGGAAAAAGCAAGCAGTCAGGATACTGTGTAAACCAGAAAACTGATCATCACGCAAAGGAGACATTCAGTTGTTATTCTATCCTGAACTTTCCACTATCTGATCATCTTGTGGTTAACACAAACACAGTACAGGACAAAGAAATTAGTTCTGGATAGACTTTTCCTTCCTGTTGTCTACAAATCAGAATTAGGTTCTGTGTTCCAGTGCAAAACTCTTCAATAAGTTCCCACTAGTCATGCGGCTCAAAACTGAGTGATCCAATAAATTATAATGAAAATTGCAAACATGTTTTCTTAGTAGCCTAATTACCCCTACAAATTATGACATTACCTAAACCAAAGAACTGATGATCCGTACATGCTATATGACCAATATCAATGCTTGTTGTACAGTGGGCTTAATTCTAATAGCACACATACATAGGCCCTACAGCTAGGCATAGGATAAATATCGATGCCATACAAATACTAAGTTAAGAGAAAGAGACAAGCAGGAGCTACTTAATATAACTGAGGAAGCAGAAGTCCTAGCATTTCACAAAGGACTAACATCAGCTTGAAATATCTGTCCCTACATACATTTTCTAGATGTCACTGAAGTGACTACTTCTGCTATATGGCAACTAACACAGGGAGAGTCATATGTGCATTACTTCTAGACAGACATATCCTTAGGCCAGCCAGTTCATAAAATCCATGCGTACCTGTGAGACCTGATTGTTTCGGTCAATGTCATAAAAATATGTGATGATCAGAGCTAAGTTAAATTAATGAGTGATCACAGTAAAATACAGAGGAATAAAATAACCATTTGCAGGAGAGACAGAAAAAAGCACTCCAGAATTAGAAGCTTGATGACCAAACTAGGCTAAGTCTTTCTTCTTAACACACTATGTGTAAAAGCAAAGAAATGGAATAAATTTTGTTATATTGTGTAATTATTCAAAGTAGATAGTCCGATTCAAGCCAAATTGTGATCTGAGCTACCATTTGCAAAGTGATTTACCCCTTATAATATGTGGTGCAGAGATTCTTGGGATTAGCCAAAGCATTTGATACTGCTTGGTCAGTTCAAACTAAATTGTCACCTTTCAATCTAACCTTGGCCTTGGGTTATGTTACACATCAGTATGTCACTGCAATCTCCATTCCAAAACAGCAATATTGACAGTAAAAAAAATTTCCCAAGGTTCTGTTTGAGCACATCTAATGTCACATGCCATATTATCATTATGCTAAACGATGAAGCAGATCTCTGGTGCTGGCAGGTTCAGTTGACATGATTGATGAATGCCACAAGAAAGACACTTGTGGGACATTACAGTTGGGAAGGAATCCATGTACTATACAATAATGTCAAATTCTGGGGGAAGTAGGCAGCATTTTCTTTCATATATCTGGTTGAAATAAACTTTCTCATGAATGTGTACTTAGTTTTGCAGACTAAGTCTCTTGCTCCACACAAGTCACCCTGATCCACTGCTGTAATCGCGTGCAAATCCACATTTGTACTGGTACCCAACAGTGTCTCAACTGTTTCTCTAGATGTTCTAGACGAAATAAGATATGATGATGTCTGTAAAATACGGTAAGCTTGTTGCTGAATATACCGCACCACAAAACCAGTCAGTCAGAAAGAGAATTACGACAAGGAAATACTAGGTACCATCGCACCTAATATAGCTGACTGAATCAAACCACTAATTAAGATTGAAAATTGAGACCTGTGTGATAATTACTTTATTCAAGTTTTTTTATAGTCAAAATACCCCAGCTGAAAACCATACCAGTAAATAAAGGAATAGGGGTGGGGGTTATTACACGGTAAATGCATACTAGTAATTAAAGGAATGGGGGTGGGGGCTATTACTCCGTAAATGAATTAGGCCTACACTGTTTCCAGTGTGTTACCTTTTTATATTCTGCTGTTTCTGAAGGTCTGAAAAGAAGGGCGGCAATATGACATGTGATATTCGATTAGAGCTCACCGAAAATGGGACCTGACGGTCCAAAATGTCATGGTTGAATATAAAGTAATCGGTACATGAATCTTAAGTTCCACGTCTGAGAGGCAGTGAAAGTAATGGTAACGACAAAGCAACTGATATAAACATAATGGTACCAACTACACCTGTCAGATTTCAAATGTAAACAAAGCGACAATATAATTACTGAATGGATGTGCGTGTAGCTAAATAAAAAAAAAAATTGTGTAAATTCTCACCTTGAAAGACTGTATGCATTCCAGCACCGTCAAGTCATCGTTGTTTGGCAGATTACCGCACCATCTCTGTAAATCCAGTTTACAATGTTCATCATGTAATAATGGAATCACAACTGGGCTTCTTTTATTTCTAAGTGCATTAACTGCATCACTGCCAGCTGAAACTTTATTGGGTTCTAAACTATTAAGACTTTTGCCGAATGCAATTATTTCATTTGCTTGAATGCCGCCCCCTTGCAAAGCACAAAAAATCTGAAACTGTACATGTAAAATTAAAACAGAAATGTCACGCCACCCCATACTTTTTTTTCTACAGATGTGTCACCAGAAATATTGCATGTTATAGAAATGTCAACAATCACACATCACCACTACACACAAGTTCTGTATATACTAGTCCGAACCAGAGATAATATACCAGATTAACGCCACGTACATCGAAGTTGATAAATCGAAGTGATTGCGATATACATCACGAGAATTTGCGACCACCTATATCGATACTGTGAATTTCGGCGGGAAAGTGTAGTGGATTGTGGAGTATTGTTTTTGTATTGAGCTGGTTTAGTTTATATGTAGTTCATTAATCCTTCAGTACCAATAGCACCAATGTTTCGAAAATTCATGCAGGACATCTGAGACGGCAGTCTGTTTTTAACATATTTATATCGCATATCCCATTATGTAGATAATATAGTTTCGTGCCAAGTGTTAGTTGCTCATTATTGGACATCCGATTATACTAAACTAAAAAGAAGAAAAGAAAAGGTTGTTGCTCCTGTTTGAGGTAATTATCAGAATCCACAGTAAAATCAGTAATAATTGTATTGTAAGCGGCTGTATGTCAGTTGCTTGTAGAGACATTTGCTCAAGTATGATTACTGTAGCATTTTCTGTGATCTCACTTCTCGTATTATGATATCTTTTAATCGTTTCAGATATTGGGCTACACCCACTGCACAACTAACACCTTTTCACTACACATCATACGTAATTTTCCGTTCTATCAAAGAAAAAAATCTGTAGCATTTTGTGTTTGCTTCTCAAAGTACTGCGAAGTTAGTGGCAAAGGGTACTCCCCATTGTACCATTATTTTGACTCCTCATACCATTTGTTTGCGAAGTGCGGGAAGAATGTTGCTTGAATGCCTACGTGCGCGATATAATTAGTCTACTCTTGTCTGAATGTTCTGTAACGTTTGCGATGTATTCACAGATTCTTCACTAAAAATTGGTAGTTGAAACTTCGTAAATTGGCCCTCACGTGATAGTTGACGTCCGTCTTAAAAGTATCTACCAGCTCAAGTTTTTCCGGTGTCTTTGTGATCCTCTTCCAAGTGTCATCGAACATGTTATGTTCAGTATCCGCCAGTTTGGTGCAGATTCCATACGATTTAGCAATATTTTTGGATGAGTTTCACGAGTGATTTCTAAGCAGCTCTCTATATAGAAGGACTGCACTTTCCATGTATGCTAGTAATTGACATCTGCCACTTGCTATACCAGCAACTGAACCTATTTTATATTTCATGTCCCCACAAAACAGAACCTATGTTATATTTCTCATCCCTACAAATTGCCGCACCAAGTATTTCTATGAGTAGACTGAATCCAGTTGTGACCCATTGTTGTTGTGATCATAGCATGCTTTATTTTTTGTTTTGTAAACTTGCGATTTTTCATTTCAGAAGGTAAAAAGCAAGATGCCAGTCATAACACCGTTTTGAAAACTTATCAAGATCTGATTGAATATTAGTGCAGTTGGTTTCAGCAAGTACTAAAGGGACCTGGAGGCCCCGATCAAGATCTTGAAGAGGCTGTTCTGGCTACCATTGAGGGTACAAACGATGCCTTTTGTGTGAGCTTCAAGCTCATACTTGAATCACTTAAGTGACTGGCAGATTAGGATGAAGTCAACATTGCTTGCAGACTGCTCACAGCTAGCATCATTGGCCTCAAACAGATTCCTCCCTGTTTTGGGCTGAGTAGAAGGCTTGAACTAAATATTACAAATATTCTTTCTATGATAAATTAGGCTACAATCTCTTGTACTGGGGCCATAATGCTGAGAATTGCAGTGCCCTCTATGTGGATCAGTGGTGCACTACACATCAGAGATTATAATAGTTATAGGAGAACCTGTAGTATTAATGTAAGACCCAACAAAATGCTCCTTCCCCTCCAACCACACATAGATGATTCAATTGAAATCCTGGTGACCAGTTGCCGAAATATTCAGAAGTAGTGCTGGAACTCACACAATGCTATATGTAAAAATCTGCTAAGAAGTCTAAATTGCTAGCAATGAGAGATTTACATTAAATGAAGGTCTATATCTAAAGGGAAGGCAAGTGGAAAGTAGAGGTGATGGGTCTGGTGCAGTAGACAAACTGAAATCCACCGTGATCAAAGATTGGTCAAGACTCGGTATCAAGGGTTTACATAAACTTGTAATTGGGTGTTTCAGTTGATTGTCAGACTCATCCCTAGACATTATCAAAAAATTTAGAATTGCTTAAGCTCTCTTGTACATATATACCCCAGTCATACCGGCATTGGAGACTTTGATCAATAAACAGTCAGTTGGGATAGTTACAGTTTGTAAGTGGTGAGCACGCCAATACATTAAGTGAAACAACACTTAATGCTTCATTTGAAAACTGCTTAGAACATGACTGATATATTTGACCTTAGGGAAAAAATATACATGACCTATTTGAAGATGTCCACATTGGAATTGGTGTAGGTGACCATAATGTGGTTGTAGCAACAATGTTTACTAAAGCACAAAGGACAACTAAAATAAGTAGAAAGATCTATATGTTCATTTAACTAAATAAAGAGGCAGTATGTAATGTCACATCTGTGGAAGGAAATTGAAACATTTCACTGGATTGAAGAACTGTGGCTCAAGTTGAGAAGAATAAATTGAAGTAGCACATAATAGGTACATATCCATCAGAACAATGCATGATGGGAGAGGACCTCCTGGTATAAAGTTTTTGCAAATAAGCTTCTAAAGGAACTGTCATGTTACACAATAATGGTCTTCTATCCAAAGACTGTTTTGATGCAGATGTACAGGGTACTCTGTCCTCTGGAAGCCTCATCATCTGCCAATAACTACTGCAGTTTACATCCTTCTGAATCTGCTCACTGCATTCATCTCTTGGTCTCCCTCTATGATTTTTACCATTCACTCTTTCCTCCAATACTAAACTGATGATTCCCTGATATCTCAGAATGTGTCTAATTAACCAATCTCTTCCTTTAGTCAGGTTCTGCCACAAATTTCTATTCTCGCCAGTTCTGCTTCAGTACTTACATGATCTACCTATCTGATCTTCAGCATTCTTCTGTAGCACCACATTTCAGAAGCTACTACTCTCTTCTTGGCTGCACTTTCACTTCTGTACGTAGCTGCACTTCATACAGATACCTTCCGAAAAGACTTAAAAACTATTCGATATTAAATTTCTTTCCTTCAGAAATGCTGTTTTTGCCATTGCCAGGTCATCTGTTATTTTGCTGGCCAAATACACTCCTGGAAATTGAAATAAGAACACCGTGAATTCATTGTCCCAGGAAGGGGAAACTTTATTGACACATTCCTGGGGTCAGATACATCACATGATCACACTGACAGAACCACAGGCCCATAGACACAGGCAACAGACCATGCACAATGTCGGCACTAGTACAGTGTATATCCACCTTTCGCAGCAATGCAGGCTGCTATTCCCCATGGAGACGATCGTAGAGATGCTGGATGTAGTCCTGTGAAACGGCTTGCCATGCCATTTCCACCTGGCGCCTCAGTTGGACCAGCGTTCGTGCAGACCGCGTGAGACGACGCTTCATCCAGTCCCAAACATGCTCAATGGGGGACAGATCCAGAGATCTTGCTGGCCAGGGTAGTTGAATTACACCTTCTAGAGCACGTTGGGTGGCACGGGATACATGCGGACATGCATTGTCCTGTTGGAACAGCAAGTTCCCTTGCCGGTCTAGGAATGGTAGAACGATGGGTTCGATGACGGTTTGGATGCACCGTGCACTATTCAGTGTCCCCTCGACGATCACCAGAGGTGTACGGCCAGTGTAGGAGATCGCTCCCCACACCATGATGACGGGTGTTGGCCCTGTGTGCCTCGGTCGTATGCAGTCCTGATTGTGGCGCTCACCTGCAAGGCGCCAAACACGCATACAACCATCTTTGGCACCAAGGCAGAAGCGACTCTCATCGCTGAAGACGACACGTCTCCATTCGTCCCTCCATTCACGCCTGTCGCAACACCACTGGAGGCGGGCTGCACGATGTTGGGGCGTGAGCGGAAGACGGCCTAACGGTGTGCGGGACCGTAGCCCAGCTTCATGGAGACGGTTGGGAATGGTCCTCGCCGGTACCCTAGGAGCAACAGTGTCCCTAATTTGCTGGGAAGTGGCGGTGCGGTCCCCTACGGCACTGCGTAGGATCCTACGGTCTTGGCGTGCATTCGTGCGTCGCTGTGGTCCGGTCCCATGTCGACGGGCACATGCACCTTCCGCCGACTACTGGCGACAACGTCGATGTACTGTGGAGACCTCACACCCCACGTGTTGAGCAATTCGGCGGTACGTCCACCCGGCCTCCCGCATGCCCACTATACGCCCTCGCTCAAAGACCGTCAACTGCACATACGGTTCACGTCCACGCTGTCGCGGCATGCTACCAGTGTTAAAGACTGCGATGGAGCTCCGTATGCCACGGCAAACTGGCTGACACTGACGGCGGCGGTGCACAAATGCTGCGCAGCTAGCGCCATTCGACGGCCAACACCGCGGTTCCTGGTGTGTCCGCTGTGCCGTGCGTGTGATCGTTGCTTGTACAGCCCTCTTGCAGTGTCCGGAGCAAGTATGGTGGGTCTGACACACTGGTGTCAATGTGTTCTTTTTTCCATTTCCAGGAGTGTAGCAAAATGGATCTACTGCTTAAAGAGTATTATTCCCTTTTCTAATTCCCTCATCACCACCTGATTAAATTTGTGTACATATCCTTATTTTGCTTCTATTTATGGTCATCTTATATCCTACTTTTAAGACCTTGCCCATTCCTTTCAACTGTTCTTCCAAATCGTATACAGTCTCTGACAGAATTACAGTGTCATCGGCAGACCTCACGCTAAATGTACAGACTGAGTAATATTGGGGTTATGTGCAACCCTGTCTCACTCCCTTCTCAACCACTTCTTTCTTTCGTGGCCCTTAATTCTTCTAACTGCCTTCTGCTTTCTGTTCAAGTTGTAAATAGCCTTTTACTCCTACTACCTACAAAATTTCAAAAAGTAATAGTGACGTCATAACAAGCCACTAACCTGCTGAAGTCAAAAACTGTTGGTTGAGTATCATATTGTATATGAAATCCTCCATACCCTTACCTGTGGTCAAGGAATAGAAACATGCAGTGGCATCATGCATGTGGACACATCAAAGATTAAGCAGGAGTGCACTGACAAAGAGGTCATACGTGTTTCAAGTTGTCAGGGTGGCCACTACTGTTTTGAATTACAATAGTTTTCCTACATAATATTAGGCATGGCAATGTGTTGTGATTTTGGTGTTTCCATATTTTTGTCTACCCTCTGCACATACTTTTGGGCAGGAAGTCAATAGTGAGGCAGCTACATGGATACTCTGCAAATCACATTTAAGTGCCTGGCAGAGGGTTCATCCTTCACAATTCTTTATTATTCCAATCTCATATAACGCACATAAACAAACACCAATATCCTTCTGTACGAGCTCTGATTTCTCTTATTTTATAGTGGCGATCGTTTCTCCCTATGTAGGTCGGTGTCAACAAAATATTTTCGCATTCGGAGGAGAAAGTTGGTGATTGGAATTTTGTGAGATGTAGAAGTAACTTTGAGTGTGCCCCAGGGAAGTGTGTTGGATTCCTTGCTGTTCATGTTGTATTTTAGTGATCTTCTAGACAATATGAATAGTAATCTTAGACTTCTTGCAGATGATGCAGTTATCTATAATGAAGTACTGTCTCAAAGAAGCTGCATAAATATTCAGCCAGATCTTGATAAGATTTCTAAATGATGCAAAGATTGGCAACTTGCTATTTATACATTTCTCCCACCTCTCTAGCAAACTATGAATGCCACACCAAAGAAACAGTTCTTCTTCTGAAGCGAACAAGTCAGCGAGCCATTTTTGTACATTTTCATGTGAATTGAAGCGTTATTCATTGAGTGTGTCTCCCAGTGATGCAAATGGGTGATAATCGAATGGAGCTAAATTTGGATACTAAGCACATGCCCTAGTATTTCCCATCTGAATGCCTCAATCGTTTCCCTGACCTGTTTTGCTGTGTGGTGGTGCGTTATCATGTAGAAATATGATTTTGTATTGCCTTTTATCTTATTCCCGTCATTTTTCATGTTATGCTCGATCTAAAACAATCATTTGCTGTTGATAGCTGTGAGTGTTAATGGTTTCACCAGGTTTCAGCAGCTCATAATAAATTACTCCCTTCTGATCCCACCGAACACAGAGTATCGTCTTCTTTCCAAAGCAAGTTAGTCTTGTGGTGGATGTTGATGGTTTGCCTGGATTCACCCATGATTTACTGTGCTTAGGATTCTCAAAATATATCCACCTGTCACTATTTGATGAAGAAACGACTTTCTTTTGCATATGGTGAGCAGCATTTCACATGTGGTCTTCTGATTTGCTTGTTGTCTTTCATTCAATTCATTTGGAACACATTTTCCAACTTTCTGCACCTTCCCTGTAGCTTTCAACCGAAGATAATTTATTTATTTATTTTTTGCATCACATTTAATGTTCCACAAGTTCCCGTTGAGTCTGAGTATCATCTTCATCCAGTTAGGCCTCCAATTCTTTGTCTTCGAACTTTTTAGTTTCCTGCGCTTGTCGTTTCTCATGTCCAAATCACCACTTTTGAAGTTTTTGAACTGCTTGAAACACTGTTTTCCCAAGAGCATGTTCGCTGAAAATTTCGGCAAGCATTTGATGCAATTCTGCAGCAGTTTTCGTCAAATGATAACATAACAGAAAACCATTGCTGTCCACAAAATTTAGTTCCTAGACACAAAACTCAACATGTTTACACGGGTTTGAAACAGATACCAATGTACGGGACTTGGGTTAGGTTTGTTGACATTCCTCGTCAGCCGTTACAGGAAGCAGATGGCCCCGCAGGAGCAGTCTCACAGGTCCTACACTGGTGGCTAGCACCATCTATACTGAAATTCCGGTTTCATACTTCTAGACCTGATACCTTCATGTAACACTTTGTAGTGATATGAAATTGAATAAAGTCATGGATAAAGTGGGTGGTAGGCTTCGGTTTATTGGTAGAATCCTGGGGAAGTGCGATGAGGCTACAAAGGAGACAGTTTACAAAACACCCGTTCAAGTGACTAGACTATTGCTCAAGTGTATGTGGCCGTTACTGAAGGGGATTGACAGGGGATATTGAATGTATACAGTGAAGAGCAGCACAAATGGTTCCTGGTTTTGTCTGACCCATGGGACAGGCTCAGTGAGATGTTGAAAGAACTGAACTGGCTGACTCTTGAAGATAGACGTAAGCTATCCCGAGAAAGTCTACTAATAGTTTCAAGAACCAGCATTAAATGATGAACTCTAGGAATATACTACAATATAGACACATTGATCAAAAGGGATTGTGAGGATAAGCTTAGAACAATTACAGCATGCATAGAGGCATTCCAACAATCCTTCCTGCTCTCCATACATGAATGGAATGTACAATAGGATGTAGCTTCTGCCATGCTCTTCAAGGTAGTTTGCAGAGTATAAATGGAGATATAGATGGAAGAATTGCAAAATTAGCTTTGCAAACTTCCATTTATTGATGTCATATGGAACAATTTTTTGGCACAGTTCCATGCACAGCCACAAAGTACTCTTACGGAAATGTCATGTAAGGATAACATGGTGTCCATACTCGAACTTCAAGTACTAGGCACTGTGTAAAAATTTAGGTAACACTAACAACTGTCTCACAGCACATTTACACTCTTACGAAAATTGCTGTAAAAATCAGACACAGTTTATAAATAATTGCTAGTATTTGTAAATATGACATTATGTACGAAGTGTCTTTGGTTCACAACGTAACTTACTCTTGCAGGTAAAGGTCAGATTAAGTTTATCAGTGTTTATTGTAGATTAAGAATTAATCTGTTTATTTAAATGGCCATCACGTAGCCATTGGTCTCACAGAGAAAATGTATCTGGTTTGTACCTGCTGACACATTCCACATCATGGCAACTTGCAGTGAATGCGACCACAGAGCATGTGAAAAATTAAAATAAAACTATTTGTGTTTTTGCTTGTAATGGTCATGTTAGTGCTTCACCTACATCTACGTCTTCGACACTCTGCAAACCACTTTATGGCACTGTTCCATTACTTGCTTGCTGCTTGGTCTTTGGGTCTTAATGGCACGCTAAGCATGGTGATCAGAAACCCAGGAAAGGTTATCTGGCAAAGCTGCAGCATTTTCTCTTTTGGTGCTGTTGTTGCTCAGGTGTAAGGAAGCACAGTACTTGCCAGGCAGGTGTACGCACAAGATTATGTGTTATGTTTATTACTATCTCTTTACTACTGGATTCTCCCTCATGACACTGGTTTCTCTGAACATCACAGGTGGCAAATGACTTTACAATATGTGCTTGGTTCTCACCACCTACCTTTAGTTAATTTCTGTGGTTTCAGCATTTCTTTTCATTAGCTACACTTTTTCTGCATTTCCTTTGATCTTACATTTTTTGTTTGTTTCCTGACCTGTATTATTTTGCCTTCCTCCACCCCCCCCACCCCCCTCCAAATACCTGTCTACCACATGTAATGCACTTAGTTTTCCACTCTTAAGAATCTTCGGGGTTTGGTTTCCCCTTTCAACTTTTAAGTTCTGTGGCTTTCAAATCTTGTTCTGTGGAGGTTCCAACAATTGGTCTTTCATTCTCATTGTGTCCTGTAAGTCTCCCTGTTCTATTCCCTTCAACCTTCTGCCAGAAGGACCCACTACCTCTGAAAGCTCACACATTTCCACATCTCTTGTGTGTTCTCTCCTGTTACCTCTTGGTAAGCAGATTTCTTTTCTATCCATATTAGGCCTATATTCACTCATTACTAGTGGGCACCTTTTCTCTTTTTGGCTTCAGAAACAATAGTCATAAACATCCATGGCATTCACTTCCATAGCAATCCCTGGTTCCTCACTGAGAGCTGGTCAGTACTTTTCTTAGGTCATATTTGAAACATGTTTGCCCACATAAACACCTATGCAACATTAACAGAATGTCATACTTCGATGCATTTTGTCGTCATGCATAGCAATAAGCTCATCACGATTACTTGCAGCAATTTTTCCTTTCAGGAACAGGTAATGTATGACACTGTGAGCTTCTGTGTGCTCAGTATGTTGTGGAATCTTGCTTTTCTTAAATTTACTACAGGGTGTTCTGGAAAGGAATAACACTGTAAAATTTGAGCAACAAACACCACAGAAATGTGACTGCTCTGAAATGCTTAGTAAGAAGTTCTTCTTCAATGTTATCCTGGATAGCATATGTCATAAAACCAATGCTCCACTAACAACCATATGAAATATTGCTGCTCCTCACGTAGTGGAGTCGTTGGAGTCATAGATAGGCGTAATGAAAAAGAATGCTAGACATATTTCAGCTATCGTGCAAAGTATTTCATCAGAAGTAGAAAACTCACATACATAGGTGGCCATTGTCTCCACTCAAGAGTCATTGGCCTTATGTGTGTGAGTTCTTGTGTGGATATGAGAGGGTTTTCTATTCCTGAAGAATATGCAAAAGGTGAAATATTTCTAAGTTTTTTTCTTTTATCTGTGACTCAATGCCTCCTATATACACTCCTGGAAATTGAAATAAGAACACCGTGAATTCATTGTCCCAGGAAGGGGAAACTTTATTGACACATTCCTGGGGTCAGATACATCACATGATCGCACTGACAGAACCACAGGCACATAGACACAGGCAACAGAGCATGCACAATGTCGGCACTAGTACAGTGTATATCCACCTTTCGCAGCAATGCAGGCTGCTATTCTCCCATGGAGACGATCGTAGAGATGCTGGATGTAGTCCTGTGAAACGGCTTGCCATACCATTTCCACCTGGCGCCTCAGTTGGACCAGCATTCGTGTTGGACGTGCAGACCGCGTGAGACGACGCTTCATCCAGTCCCAAACATGCTCAATGGGGGACAGATGCGAAGATCTTGCTGGCCAGGGTAATTGACTTACACCTTCTAGAGCACGTTGGGTGGCACGGGATACATGCGGACGTGCATTGTCCTGTTGCAACAGCAAGTTCCCTTGACGGTCTAGGAATGGTAGAACGATGGGTTCGATGACGGTTTGGATGTACTGTGCACTATTCAGTGTCCCCTCGACGATCACCAGAGGTGTACGGCCAGTGTAGGAGATCGCTCCTTACACCATGATGCCGGGTGTTGGCCCTGTGTGCCTTGGTCGTATGCAGTCCTGATTGTTGCGCTCACCTGCACGGCGCCAAACACGCATACGACCATCATTGAAACCAAGGCAGAAGCGACTCTCATCGCTGAAGACGACACGTCTCCATTCGTCCCTCCATTCACGCCTGTCGCAACACCACTGGAGGCGGGCTGCACGATGTTGGGGCGTGAGCGGAAGACGGCCTAACGGTGTGCGGGACCGCAGCCCAGCTTCATGGAGACGGTTGGGAATGGTCCTCGCCGATACCCTAGGAGCAACAGTGTCCCTAATTTGCTGGGAAGTGGCGGTGCGGTCCCCTACGGCACTGCGTAGGATCCTACGGTCTTGGCGTGCATTCGTGCGTCGCTGTGGTCCGGTCCCAGGTCGACGGGCACGTGCACCTTCCGCCGACCACTGGCGACAACATCGATGTACTGTGGAGACCTCACGCCCCACGTGTTGAGCAATTCGGCGGTACGTCCACCCGGCCTCCCGCATGCCCACTATACGCCCTCGCTCAAAGTCCGTCAACTGCACATACGGTTCATGTCCACGCTGTCGCGACATGCTACCAGTGTTAAAGACTGCGATGGAGCTCCGTATGCCATGGCAAACTGGCTGACACAGACGGCGGCGGTGCACAAATGCTGCGCAGCTAGCGCCATTCAACGGCCAACACCGCGGTTCCTGGTGTGTCCGCTGTGCCGTGCGTATGATCATTGCTTGTACAGCCCTCTCGCAGTGTCCGGAGCAAGTATGGTGGGTCTGACTCACTGGTGTCAATGTGTTCTTTTTTCCATTTCCAGGAGTGTATAAGGAATAGCATTCTAACCTTCTCATATTGTTGTTATTCCATCTTGCACTTTCCATTGTTTATTGCTTTACTAATACACTGATCAGCTAGAACATTATAACCACTTATGTAATAGCCAGTATTTCCACTTTCTTCACTGATAACAATGACGCACCATGGTATGGAAGCAGTGTGAGACCTTGGTAGGTGCCTGGAGGAAGTCAGCACCACATCTGTACACGTGTCACCTGATTCCCGTGAATTCCAGGGACTGTGGCAATGAGCTCTGATACTACATTCAATGACATCCCAGGTGTATTCGATCGGCTTCAGATCTGGTGAGTTGGGAGGCCAGCACATCAGTTGGAACTCACCATTGTGTTCCTTGAACCATTCTCAGACTGCTGGATTTGTGATGGGGCTTATTTTCTTGTTGAAAAATGCCATTTCTGTGAGGAAACATGATCATCATGAATGGGTGGACATGGTCTGCAACCATGTAAGATACTCCTTGGCTGCCATGGCACCTTGCACAAGCTCCACTAGATCCACGGATGCCCATATAAATGTTCCCCAGAGCATATTACAGCTGCCTCCAGTTTGTCATCATCCCGCAGTACATGCGTCAGGGAGCTGTTCCCCTGGAAGACGATGGATGCGTGCCCTCCCATCAGCATTATGAAGAAATATAGGGATTCATCAGACAGTGCAACAATCTGCCACTGCACCAACTTCCAGGGCTGATGGTCACATGTCCATTTCAGTCATAGTTGCCAATCTTGTGGTGTTAACTTTGGCACATGCATGGGTTGTCGGCTGCAGAGGTCCATTGTTAGAAATGTTTGGTGCACTTTGTGTTGATAGACACTTGTACTCTGCCCAGCATTTAAGTTAGTTCTGTGACAGTGCACTGTCTGTCCTATTTTACCGGAGTGTCCATTCTGCAACGTCCAATATCTACAGTGAGGGGTCACTGCCCAACGCCACAATGTCTGAACACGGTTTCGCCTTTGTTTAGACATGTGTTGAAGAAACTCACCAAAGCAATTCTTGAACACTCAGTCGTGCAGTTTCTGAAATGCTCATGCCATGCCTCCAGACAGTCACAGTTTGCTCTTGGTCAGAGTTGGATAGATCACATGCCTTTCTCATTCTACACACGGACAGCATGTTCACTGATATTGCATGCATTGTGTGGGTCTCTGACTAGCTGTTATTCCTCGTCAAGTGATGTTGCTGTCAACTGGGCAGGTTTATATCGCTTGGAGGTTGGTGGTCAGAATGTTCTGGCTGATCAGTGTATATTTTCATATTATTGAGCAGTGAATATTAATTTCCACATTTTTCTTACCAGTTACCATGGATATATCACGAAAGAAAAGGAGAGTAGCAAAAGCCATTGTGGATGGACTGGCAGAACTGTATCCACATGATGTGCAGCTGTATAGAACGCCTCCTTTGATGACTATTTCTCTTTCTGAATTTGAGGAACTAGCAGTGGCTAGACTGAAAGGTACCTTAATTGAGATATTATTAAATTGTAAGGTGGATCTAATGAGTTAGCCTTTTTGAATGGAAATTTTTGTGTTCCAATGTTGATTAACATCTACATCTTATTAGTATGTATTATGAGAGTTCACTACATAATTGCTTCATTTTCCTGTATTGACTGTATTACTCTCATGTTTGATTGTCCCTTGTCTGTTTAAGTAATATACTATATTAATCTTATTAAGTGACTGGTACAGTGTTTTATTATTCTTTTCTTGGAATGGTGCGTCGCAGGGTACAAGAGACCCTCTGGCGGTTTAAGTTCCTCAGACTTCTTGTGTATGCTGCATTCTGGCAGCTATGCCAACACAGGATGTTGATTACTTACTTCAGTCATTTGTTTCATGCATTCGGCTTATTTCCCTAGTTATTTTATCAATTTTGTTAGCTCCATAAGGTAGGTTCTTCTTGCGTATGTTATTATTTTTTATCTAAACAGACCACAAGAGCATATCAGAATCACATATTATCACTTAACTATTTCCTTTTTAACAATTTAAAATTTATTAGTGTTTTTAATGTATTACATTGTATCACTATAATAAGGTATGCATTTAATAAGCCCATGGCAGACATAACCTGTTGCATTCTGTACAATTTTTTAATTGACAAATATGTGCTGATTTACCATGACATCTAATGAGCTTACAACACAAACATGTTTCCTGGCCCCCTGTGGGTTCGGGGGTAAGAATAGGCCCACGGTATTCCTGCCTGTCGTAAGAGGCGACTAAAAGGAGTCTCAAACGTTTTGGCCTTGTGAGATGGTCCCCTAACGGGTTTGACCTCCATCCTTCTAAATTTTCCGAAGAGCGAGCCGATTGGGGAAGGGCGCCTTACAAGGAGCGATGTGTCCATCAAGCATTACCATCTCTAGCCAGGTTTGTCGTCATCGCTTAGCAGTCCCGCTCACCTACCATCTCTTGGGCGTGGATTTGTTCTTGGGTGCGGTCTCTTGCAGTCTGCTATGCTGTGCCGCTTTATGCGCCAATGACGATATTGGACTACATCACCTGAAATCCAGCACGGTAGCCAGTCCGTTGTGGTGGGGCCGCCATGTACCCTGTTGGTTGTAGCCCCCTGACTACACAGGGATCGCTCTGCTGATGCCAGCGCCGTTAACTCCCCACGTATGCCAAGGAGTAGATGCCTATCTCCTTGGGGCTTTGGGACTCCCGGCAATGGCCATCCTGCCAGGTGGTCGTTGCTGAGGCTGGGTGGCGCCCGTGGGGAGGGCCCTTGGTCGGAGTAGGTGGCATCAGGGCGGATGACCCGCAATGAAGCGTGGTACATCATCTCTTGCTGGTGGCCAGCCGCCAGCAGTCTCTAAGCGTTCCAGGGCTCAATACAACGCAACTACATATGACCCCAAATCGTTCCCCTCCCTGGCTACACCATGGGAGGAACGAAAGACTAAGGATGCCAGCGAACCATACTCGCCCCGCTACCTGGTGTGTACGAGAGCTGATGGTGAATCCTTTACATCCATGAAGCCTCAGTTCTTCGTCGAGCACTTAGAGGACAAGTTCGGGGAGGTGGAGGGCTTGTCCAAAATGCGCTCGGGCTCGGTTTTGATCAAATCGGCGTCCTCCGCCCAGTCCCGCCGGTTACTCGATTGTAACAAGCTGGGGGATGTTCCGGTTACAATCACGCCCCATAAGAGTCTTAATATGGTCCAGGGCATAATATTCCATCGGGAACGTCTATTGCAGTCCGATGACGAGCTTCGCGCCAATTTAGAGCGGCGAGGTGTTCACTTCGTCCGGCGCGTACATCGTGGTCCAAGGGATAAGCGGGTTGCCACCGGTGCCTTCATCTTGGCCTTCGAGGGTGATACTTTACCTGAGAAGGTCAAGGTGATGGTCTATCGTTGTGACGTCAAGCCATATATCCCTCCCCCGATGCGGTGCTTTAAGTGCTGGAAGTTCGGGCATATGTCTTCCCGCTGTACTTCCGGCCTCACATGTCGAGATTGTGGACGCCCATCACATCCCGATACTCCATGTGCTCCGCCTCCCATCTGTGTAAACTGCGGAGAGCACCACTCACCTTGCTCGCCGGACTGCAGGATCTACCAGAAAGAGCGCAAAATCATGGAGTATAAGACCCTGGACCGCCTGACATACACTGAGGCCAGGCAGAAGTTCGAACGCCTCCATCCTGTTCGAATGACTGCCTCTTACGCCGCGGCTACTACTGTTATGGCCCCATTAGCTCTCCCTCAGACTGCCACCTCTCAGAGCCGGAATGCTACACCTGCCCCCTTGATGGTGGGGGGCACTTCACTCCCTGCTGCTCCTGCACTACCTGCCTCAGGAGCAGCAACCCCCCAACCATCGGGGACATCAGTCCCCACTTCTAAGCTGGGGAAGCCTCAAACTTCCCCGGCTCGAATAGCATGGAAAGGGTCCCTTGGGTCCCTTCCTTCCCAGGTTTCCGCCTCTGGGAAGGGTGACGTCAGCCAATGGAAGAAAAGCAGACCAGCGGCTGATCGCAGGGCTTCCCGCTCCTCCTCCGTCCCGGAGACTGACTCGCTGGAGCCCTCCCAGCCAATAAAACCCAAGGACCAGAGAGACAGGACGAAGAAGAAGACCTCTAAGGCCAAGGACCACGCGGTGGTATCCACCCCACTGCTCCCTACAGGCTCTGCATCCGGGGACAAGGTGGAGATCCGGGCGTCCGCTGAGGACCTGGATCTCGCCGGACCCTCAGACGCCATGGAAGCAGATTGTACTGGTCCTCCATTGGTGGCAGCAGGTGACCCAGTGGCGTGATCTGCCTCCTCGGCCCCTTCACGCCTTTTTCGGACATGGACAAAGCAATACTCCAGTGGAACTGCAGCGCTTTTTTCCACCACCTTGCTGAGCTTCGCCAACTCATCAGCAGTCACCCTTTCCTCTGCATTGCCCTACAGGAAACTTGGTTTCCGGCAATGCGGACCCCTGCCCTACGTGGGTATCGGGGTTATTACAAGAACCGGGCAGCTTATGAGAGGGTATCTGGTGGAGTGTGCGTCTACATCCTTAACTCTGTCTACAGCGAATGTGTACCTCTTCACACACCTTTAGAGGCTGTCGCTGTAAGGATGTGGACGCCTCAGCCTATTACTGTCTGCAGTTTGTATCTTCCGCCAGATGGTGATGTCTCGCGTCATGTGTTGGCTGCATTGATAGCACAACTGCCTCCTCCTTTTGTGTTACTGGGCGACTTTAACGCCCATAACCCCCTGTGGGGTAGCGCCGCGATTACTGGCCGGGGTAGAGATGTTGAGACTCTTCTCTCGCAGCTTGACCTCTGCCTCTTAAACACGGGAGAGCCGACATATTTCAGCGTCGTCCATGGCACATTTTCGGCTATCGACCTTTCTATCTGCAGCCCCGGACTTTCACCATCCATCCACTGGAGTGTCCATGACGACTTATGTGGTAGTAACCATTTCCCCATCTTTCTGTCACTACCACAGCGTCACTCTTCTGAACGCCCCTCCAGATGGGCTCTGAATAAGGCTGATTGGGGCTTGTTCTCCTCTCTCGCCACTATCGCACCTCCTTCCCCTGACACCATTGATGCGGTGGTTCAGTCGGTCACCACCGGCATCGTTTCTGCGGCGGCATCTGCGATTCCCTGTTCATCCGGGTCCCCTCGGAGGAGGACTGTGCCTTGGTGGGCGCCCGAGATCGCAGAGGCGATTAGAGATCGCCGGCGGGCTCTTCAACGCCATAAGCGGCACCTCATCGTTTTTAAACAGCTCCGTGCCCGTGCCCGACGCCTTATTCGCCAACGGAAGCAGGAGTGCTGGGAACGGTATGTTTCCACCATTGGCGTCCGTACCTCTGCATCGCAGGTTTGGGCTAAGATTAGGCGACTCCATGGCTATCGGACGCCTGTCTCTGTCCCTGGGCTTTCGCTGAATGGAGTGGTGTGTACTGAGTCCGACACGATTGCGGACCGGTTAGCAGCGCATTTTGCTCAGTGTTCCGCATCTACGAATTACCCACTGGCCTTCCGCTCCCGGAAAGAGCGGTTGGAAAGTTGGAGGCTTTCCTTTCACACGCGCCACGCGGAGTCGTACAATGCTCCTTTCAGCGACTGGGAATTCCAGAGTGCCCTATCTGCTTGCCCTGATACGGCTCCTGGGCCAGACCGCATCCACAGCCAGATGCTGAAACACCTCTCTGTGAATTGCAAGCGACGCCTCCTAGATGTTTTCAACCGCATCTGGGTTGAGGGTGTGTTCCCGTCTCAATGGCGAGAAAGCATCGTCCTCCCCGTGTTGAAACCTGGCAAGAACCCGCTGGAGGTGGACAGCTACCGCCCCATAAGCCTCACCAACGTTCTTTGCAAGTTGCTAGAACGTATGGTGAGCCGGAGGTTGAGTTGGCTCCTCGAGTCTCGAGGCCTTCTGGCTCTGTCTCAGGGTGGGTTCCGCAAAGGCCGCTCTGCCGTCGATAATCTGGTCTCCCTAGAGTCTGCCGTCCGTACAGCCTTTGCACGCCGCCAACATCTGGTTGCCGTCTTCTTCGACATGCGGAAGGCGTACGATACGACTTGGCGATATCACATCCTGGCCACACTTCATGGGTGGGGTCTTAGGGGCCCGCTCCCGATTTTTATTCAGAATTTTCTGTCGTCTCGTTCCTTCCGCGTGCAAGTTGCTGCGTCCCATAGTTCCTCCCGGGTCCAGGAGAACGGGGTCCCACAGGGGTCTGTCCTCAGTGTCTCCCTGTTTTTAATTGCGATCAATGGGCTCGCTGAGGCGGTGGGATCGTCCGTCGCAGCTTCGTTGTATGCAGACGATTTCTGCCTCTACTACAGCTCCGCTGGCATTGCAGTTGCTGAGCGTCAGCTGCAGGGCGCTATCCGCAAGGCGCAGTCGTGGGCTGTAGCGCACGGCTTCCAGTTTTCGGCCGCTAAGACCTGCGTTGTGCATTTCTGCCGGCGTTGCACGGTTCACCCTGAGCCACGCCTTTACCTTGACGGTGAACCTCTTGCTGTGGTAGAGACGCATCGGTTCTTGGGACTGGTATTTGATGCCCGGTTGACTTGGCTGCCTCATATTAGGCAGCTTAAACAAACATGCTGGCGGCATTTAAACGCTCTCCGTTGCCTTAGCCACACCGGATGGGGTGCCGATCGGTCCACCCTTCTCCGGCTGTATCAAGCGCTGATCCAGTCCCGCCTTGATTATGGGTGTGTGGCTTATGGTTCGGCGTCGCCATCAGCGTTGCAATTGCTGGATCCCATCCATCACTGCGGGATCCGACTCGCCACAGGAGCATTTCGGACAAGCCATGTTGACAGCTTACTTGTGGAGGCTGGTGTTCCTCCATTGCGGATCCGGCGCGACCGACTTCTGGCCGCTTATGCTGCCCACGTTTGTAGCTTGCCAGGGCATCCCAACTACCGTCTCCTGTTCCCGCACTCGATCGTCCATCTTCCAGACAGGCGGCCCCGGTCAGGGTGTACGATCGCGGTTCGCATCCGGGCTCTACTGTGTGGGATTGAGTTTTTTCCTCTCCCGCCTGTTTTCCGGGCCAATCTCCGTCTGCCCCCTTGGTGTGTGCGCCGACCATGCATTCGGCTGGATTTGGCACAGGGTCCGAAAGACTCGGTCCCTCCTCCGGCCCTCCGCCGCCGCTTTGTTGCTCTCCTTGCCGAGTTTCCCGGATCTGCCGTGACCTATACCGACGGTTCGATGGTCTCTGGTCGCACTGGTTACGCTCTTACTCTAGAGGATCATTGTGAGCAACGGTCGCTGGCACCCGGGAACAGTGTATACACTGCCGAGTTGGTTGCCATCTATCGCGCCCTAGAGTATATCCACTCCCGCTCAGGTGAGTCCTTTGTCATCTGTAGTGACTCCCTGAGTGGTTTACGAGCTCTTGACCAGTGCTTTCCTCGTTCCCGTCTGGTGATGGCCATCCACGAGTCGCTCCATGCTCTTGCCCGTTGCGGCCGCTCCGTGGTCTTTGTTTGGACCCCAGGTCATGTCGGCATCCCGGGCAATGAGCGGGTTGACACGCTGGCTAAACAGGCAGTGAGTTCACCGGCTCTGGAACTCGGCCTTATGGAGTGTGATCTCCTGTCGCTTTTGCGCCAGAAAGTGCTTGGTGCCTGGGGTGACGAGTGGCGCACCCTGCCCACGCCCAACAAACTTCGGGCGGTGAAGGAGACGACCCGTGTGTGGCGCTCCTCCATGCGGGCCTCTCGGAAGGACTCTGTCGTCCTCTGCCGGCTGCGCGTTGGCCACACGTGGCTGACGCACGGCCATTTGTTGCGCCGGGAGGACCCACCGCTATGTCGCTGCGGGGCAGCTCTGACGGTGGTCCACATTTTGGTGGACTGCCCGCTTTTAGCAGGACTCAGGCAGACGTTTGCGCTGCCTGATACCCTCCCTGCCCTTTTATGTGATGACGATGCTATGGCGGACCTCGTGTTGAGTTTTATTCGGGCAGGGGGTTTTTATCGTATGATTTGAGTGTTTGTCCTTTTATTTCCTGTATTGACTTGGGCCTTTGGCCTGTGGTTTTAAATTGTGGGTTTTAATGTCATTTGGTGGCTGGCTTTTCCTTATTTTCATGGTCGGCCTACCACCTTCACACTCGGTGCGATTTTAGTTCCGTTTGTCTGGTCTTTGTCTGCCTTTCTTGTATTGTGTCGTCCCTTCTCTCAATTCTCCGTTTTTAACGACTGACAGTTTTTATTTCGTGTGATTTTATCGTGGAACAAGGGACCGATGACCTTAGCAGTCTGGTCCCTTCAATCCCACACCCAACCAACCAACCATGTTTCCTGGCTACTTACCAGAGTTTCAGAGCAGTAGCAGTGTTACAGTATGACTCGCTGGCACTGTGACCTAGTTTACACCTTATTTTAACACATTTGCTGCGACCGGCGCACCAGTGCACCCAGCCGATACTGGTGTACATGCTGTGAATGCACCTGCGCGGCGATGGGCTCGGCTGTTGCGAGGCACTGCAGTTTAGTCGGGTACAGCCATTTAGTGTGGTTTATTGCGCAGGCACTGTAAGAATGTATTGTTTTCAATTTTTACGGATGCGGTTAGCGTTTTTTCCATATAGTTTTTCTCTATTGTGGGACTGAAAATGGAAAAAAATCGTGACACAGCGGACCCTTCAGAACCTAAGAAACGTAAAATATGGGACACAATAAACGTACAAACACTAATGGATGCGGGATTATTATGAATATTAGAAGAAAGCATCTGGAAACAGAATTGGCCAGTGGGGAGGATGGGTGGGAATCCAGTAAAGAGTCTGACGGTGCCAGGTTTGCGTTAGGTGAGACTGTAGAAATGGCTGTGAATCCAAGTGACAGGGAAAGGGCAGAAGGAGTGGTAACATAGCTGATACAAGTGTTGCATTGGAAGGCAAGCCAGTTGGAGTGGTGAATTGCCCATTTGTAAAAAAAATTAGGGACTGCTAATTCAACCAACAGGAAAAAGTTCCTTAGATTATTTTCATCTTTTGCTGACGGATGAATTTCTATTGAAAGTTGTAGAAGGAACAAATCGAAACACAATTGAATTATTCCTTTCTGTGGGAATCAAAGAACAATCACGAATAAATTGTTGGAAAGATGTGACGGTTGGCTAATTGATAGTGTTCTTGGGAGTTTTCCTGCACATAGGAAATGTAAAGATGAGGAAGTTGCAGGACTGTTGGAAAAAGGACCCTTTATTTCATATGAAAGGAATAGCCGATTGTATTTCAAGAAATCATTTTCTTCTAATACTATGTGCATTGCTTTTTTCTGAAAATCCAAAACAAGGCGAACCAAAACCATCCGACAGGTTGTATAAAATACGTCCAGTTATCAATTTTTTCAATGAAAAGATGTGCCAAGTGTACTACCCTGGACAGGAACTGTCTCTGGACAAATCAATGATGTTTTGGTGTGGAAGATTACTTTTCCTCCAATAGATCAAAAATAAAAAGCACAAATAGGGCATAAAGCTATCTATTTTGACAACTCCCACTGGAATGGTCCTAAAATTTTCGGTATACACTGGCATGCTGGACAATTTAGGAGGAAGAGGCCATGCACGAAAAATTTTTCTTCGTTTACTGGATGTAAAGTTGAATGCTGGTCACCACGTGTACATGGACAATTACTATAATAGCTTCACATTGGCTAAGTTGCTCCTGTATAAAAAGACTCACGCACGGGAACTTTGAGGACGAATAGAAAGGATACACCAAGGAAATACAGAAGGCAAAGTTACAACAAGGTGAAGCCATTGCCAGATTTGCAGAAGGAGCTATGATAAGTAAGTGGCGTGATAAGCGGGAGATTTGCTACATTTCTAATGCATATACAAATGAAATAGTTGAAGTTGAAAACAAAAGAAAGGAAAAGAAATCTAAGCCCTTGGTCATTGTAAATTGCAATAGATTTATGTCGGGAGTTGATCGGCACGATCAGATGTCATCATATTACCTCTCAGAATGAAAAACCATACCCTGCTACAAGAAACGTTTTATCAACATTATGGAAATGATGCTGACAGATGCAAATGCCCTACACAATAAATGTTTTGGCAAAAAAAAGTGCCCCTCCAAGAATTCGGACTCAGCACTATTGCCACAAAAGCAGGTAGGATGGCCAGACAGAAATCCCCAACATGTTGTGGTAAAACGAGAATCAACTGGAAAATCAAAAACACCGAGAAATAAGTGCAGATCATGCGCCAGTTGAGGACAACGAACAGACACGATTTACGAGTGCCCGGGTTGCCCAAATAAAGCAGAGTATTCTTTGAATTGTTGTGTTATTCACCATCTTTAAAAGCAGATAGCACTTTTGTTGTTCTTTCATTTTTCGACAGTTGTGTAGATACTATTCTTGAATTTTGTATTTATTTTATTTGTTTGAGTGTAATCGGTAAAGTTCTCGATTGTATCTTTTCTGAGATTTGACATACATTGTATTTCAGAAGTTTCTTAAAGATCTTGTGTTTGTTTTTGAATGCTGTTTCTACTATTTTTTTTGTTCAATAAAGATGTCGTTTCTCAGTAGGATGTTTTGTTTTATTTTTGAATATAAAATAAAAATATAGTACTCTAAACTGTCACAATTTTCAGGATAAATAAACGAGACGCACTAGCGCATCTGTGGCCACCCAATACAGAATGTTGCCTGATTGCCACTGACACATTAGTGCCCCCTCCCACCCCCACCCCCCTAAAAAAAATTTATTGGTTACATGGCAATGCAGGGTCCATTAACAGTGGCAGTGAACATGTTAAATATTTGCGATGATGCTAAACTGATTTTGTATATGTTTTTTGACAGTGCCACTATGGTTTCATTGTATTAGGACATATTTTGAAACAGGTGTGCCTCATCATATTTTAAATGCGTGCTGTCCACATTTATGGAGGTAATACTTTTCATTTGAGGCCTATTTTATTGATTTATGTTGTTTACTGTCTACTAGCTGCATTTCATTTTCCCAACTTTTGCTGCAGATTCGAAGATGGTCATCACTAATCAAAACCAGTAGCCACAGATATTGCCCATAGCATAATCGCCACAGAGTGGCTAAAATGTTCACTGTCTTTTTACATGTTATAATTAATGATAACTGTTGAATAGTGGAATAAGATTTGTTTGACGAAGGACCTTTACATGAAATAATTATTTTGTATTGGATTATACGGTCTAGTTTGCCAAAATATGGCATTGTATTTCAGTAACAATGTTTTAACTAAATATGCTAATTACTCTGAGACTAAACGCAGGCAAAAGTTATTACCATATTTCCAGCATTAGCTGCATAAATGCTTCATTCATCTCTCTACTTTTGATCTATTTTATTTGAAAGTTAGCAGTTGAATATGTGTTTCCTTAGGAAAATGATGAATTTATATTACAGGTATTTTGCAGTTAGAACAGCTTCTTGGTAATCTGATTACACCAGTGGCTTCTAATTAACCAAATCATAGTGAAAGTGAAGTTGGCTAAACCCTTAGTTAACATTTGAAATTTTTGGTATTGTGCATCATCATAAATATAACACTTTTGAAAATATTTTCAAAATAATTAAAAACAAAAAAAATAAAATAACTGCAAAAAAAGATGTTGGGGGGAAGAAAAGCATGACAGTGGAAAAAAATCCACCTGCTTTGTTACAGTGTGATCAACTCACTAGACAAAAACTACTAAAAAGCTAGTTTCAGAGACTGGTACAAAAGCTTTGGAAGGCAACTCCAAAATTCCCCCCCCCCCCCCCCCCAAAGTTAAGGATGAAAAGTAATGATGAAAAAATGGCACATAGTAACAAGAAAATGGCAAAATCGAAATAAAAGTGTTAGTAAACTTTTGAAATGTGAAGAACCCAGAAAACTTCTAAAAACTGACACAAGCCCAAGAGGGGTCTGTAGTATGAATGTGGGATTTGGAAACTAAAAAGCAACAAAGAGGTATATGAAAAAACTGAGAATATAATAGATCCAACATGAAAGCAGAGGGTCACATTTTATGGCCACTTAGAAAGAATGGATATCAAGAGTGTAACCAAAGAGATATTCAACAACTTTAACAAAAATCCAGAAGCCCGTATTTCGTGATTTATAGATGTTAAGAAAGATTTACAGGAGTAAGGAATAACATAGAGAAACAGAGAAAATAGACATGAGTTCAGGGAAAAATATAACACAAAAGAAGAGAGGAGGGACATGGACAGAAGAAAGAAGTATTGGGAAGCCGAAAAAAAGAGAACAATATGATGTCATAAATCAGCTGTGTCACACTGTACTGAGTTGACCTAATTCACACCACATAGAAGAGGCATTGAGCTGACACCGAGAGAGAGAGAGAGAGAGAGAGAGAGAGAGAGAGAGAGAGAGAGAGAAGTAAACTTATGCACATATGGCCACAGTGTCTGGAACTATCCATGTCAGTGTGGTTGTGCTTGTGTGAATGTGTCTGTGTTTCTTATTTCCAATGAAGGGCTTTTTTATCCATTATTTAGTTATGGCAATAATAATTATAATAATAACAATAGTAGTAGTAAAAGCCAATAAACACCAAAACAACACAGAAACCCCCCCAATGGCCCAAGAGGTGGAAGCGGCAGTTAAGACACTGGTAAACTAAAAGAAATGTGGAGAAGGCCCAAGTTTTTGTGGAAATAAGGCTTTATCAAAAATTCAAAACAATGGATAACATAAAACTTCCCTAAACATTGGACCACAGCTATTAATGTACCCACTCCACAAAACAGCAAACAAGAGCAATCAAAATAAATGAAGTTACATCTTTCTCAAACTGCGCATACTTGTTTTAAATAGTTGGGTTAAATAACAACTGCATCACAAAACAGGTGAATCCCGGTGAGACTTCAGACTCTGGAGACGGTGTGCAGAACAAACCATCGTCTTAAAAATCAGTTGTCATATTACAGTAAAACAGAACAATCATCTTTGCAGTCATCTTTTGTATAATTTAAGAATCCATGTGACTGTACTCTTGCATTTTAACAGAAAATCTTACAAAAATTTCTGGCTCCACCAAAAGTTAAATTGGTAGAAATCCCCATTACCAACTGAAAATCTAGTCACACATAGAGGAGATTTTTCTGAGCAATTCCCCATGAATATTTTGAGACAGGGAGACTATTTGTGACCACTACTGTTCAACTTTGTGCTGGAATCTAGGAACATCAGAATTGAAACTGTCAAAGACAAAAAATTTAAACTGTCTGGTATTTGCTGATGACCTCCTCCTCCTCTCCAACAGCATTAAGGAATCTCAACACAAAGTTAAATGTTATTTTGTATTGGCGTACTCACATTCCAAGGCTCCTTCAGCTTCAAAACTTCTTTTATTTTCTCTCCCACAGTTGAGTCTTTGAGGCACTCTCATTCTTTAACTGTTTCTCTCAGAATGTTGCAAGATCTTCCCCTTTCCCTCTCCCGCTCTCCCCTTTCCCTATCATTGTTGAGCCCCTTCGTACTACTTTTTTTTTGTCTGGTACTTATTATTAGGAAAAGTGCTGGTGAGTTCAAAACATTAGTCTTTTCTAGGGACAACTCTTCCCTTGTAAATATAACATTAACACCACTCATGGTTAGGCTTTAGGCCTGTTTGGAGTGGCTGGCTGCTGCAGTACAACGAGCGATTTATGATTGTGGGATGTGAGATCAGCATGTCACCCTTGCTCCAGCTGTCTTTGTCAGTAGAGGAATCCTCATGATCCCACTATTTCTTTATTCAAGCAGCTCATCATTTGGCCTCGCAAGGGCTGTTTGGACCCATTGTCAGACCTCCATACCCCTACCTTTAGCAATATCAATTAACGTAGATTGCTGCTCACCACATAAGAATTGTGTAGTGGACTGACATATTTAGAAGTAGTCTGTTTGAGAAGCTGTCAGATTAAGACCGTCTCTCTCTCTCTCTCTCTCTCTCTCTCTCTCTGCGCACACGCCCACTGTAGTCTCCAGGCACTGATGCTGATCTGAAAGCCCAGTGATGACAGTGACTGTGTGTGTGTGTGTGTGTGTGTGTGTGTGTGTGTGTGTGTGTGTGTGTGAGAGAGAGAGAGAGAGAGAGAGAGAGAGAGAGAGAGAGAGAGAGAGAGATACCATCCCAAATTTCCCTGTAGCATCATGTCATTTCTTCCTTTTGTTACCTGTGTGATGGGAAGTCTTTCAAAGCCTTTACAAAAATGGTCAGGATGCACATCACAATTCATTAAGTTCAAATTTTTGGCAAATAGTCTCAACAATTTCACCCCAGTCAGTAGTAATCACCTCATGGCTTACTGCTCTGTGAATAATGTACTTCATCTTCTATTTATATACCAATCTTTTCTGGTTTTCCACCAATTGTGTGATTGGATTGAAGAGTTCCTAGATAACAGAACGCAGCAAGTCATTCTCAATGGAGAGAAGTACTCCGAAGTAAGAGTGATTTCAGGGGTTGCGCAGGGGAGTGTCATAGGACCGTTGCTATTCACAATATACATAAATGACCTTGTGGATGACATCGGAAGTTCACTGAGACTTTTTGCAGATTATGCTGTGGTGTATCGAGAGGTTGTAAAAATGGAAAATTGTACTGAAATGCAGAAGGATCTGCAGCGAATTGATGCATGGTGCAGGGAATGGCAATTAAATCTCAATGTAGACAAGTGTAATGTGCTGTGAATATAGAAAGATAGATCCCTTATCATTTAGCTACAAAATAGCAGGTCAGCAACTGGGAGCAGTTAATTCCATAAATTGTCTGGGAGTACGCATTAGGAGTGATTTAAAATGGAATGATCATATAAAGTTGATCAGCGGTAAAGCAGATGCCAGACTGAGATTCATTGTAAGAATCCTAAGGAAATGCAATCCGAAAACAAAGGAAGTAGGTTACAGTACGCTTGTTCGCCCACTGCTTGAATACTGCTGAGCAGTGTGGGATCCGTACCAGATAGGGTTGATAGTAGAGATAGAGAAGATCCAATGGAGAGCTGCGCGCTTCGTTACAGGATCATTTAGTAATCGCGAAAGAGTTACTGATATGATAGATAAACTCCAGTGGAAGACTCTGCAGGAGAGACGCTCTGTAGCTCGGTACGGGCTTTTGTTGAAGTTTCGAGAACGTACCTTCACCGAAAAGTCAAACAGTATATTGCTCCCTCCTACGCATATCTCGCGAAGAGACCATGAGGATAAATTCAGAGAGATTAGAGCCCACACAGAAGCATACTGACAATCCTTCTTTCTACGAACAATACGAGACTGGAATAGAAGGGAGAACCGATTGAGGTACTCAAGCTACCCTCCGCCACACACCGTCAATTGGCTTGCGGAGTATGGATGTAGTTGTAGATGTAGAATAATTGTACAAATCATTTCTCTCTATCCACTTAATAGAATGTAATTTATTTTTCTTCTTCGCTGTTGTTGTGCCCACTATTCTTATCTTATTTTAACACCACTTAATTTTCTAATTATTTTGCGTACCTTCTTCCAATCTTGTCACCAGTGCTGCTATCTGATTTCCCAACAATAATGCAGTTAAACTAACCTTGGGTGTTCTACCATCACAACAACTTTTAGGATACATCGCAGCTCACTTAAATAATTTCTGACTCCTAATTTGTTTCCTTTAAACTTCACTCAACCTACTATTTAATTTACAACACTTTAAGTGACTGGTCTCACTTATGTTAGTAGCTCCTATTTTGTCTCCTTCTTGTGGAGAACATCCTGATTTTTTTCCCCCTCAATCCCCCCATAGCTTTCCTAGATTTTTGTTTAATTTCTCCTGTGTAAAAAGTTTAGCAGATGGGTCAGAAGTAATATTCAACAAATGGACTTGTGGATAATGGTGAATTACCTGTATATAAAAAAAAAATAAATAAAAAATAAAAAAAACCTGCACAAATATTTATGAAAAACTTGTCAACCTTCTTTTATGAAAAGGAAGTGGGAAAGAGGGGAGGGGTTACAAGAATATTAGGACTGACACTGATGATCAAAATAGATATAATTAATATGATTACCAAGGCTTTACATGGGATAATTTTAGTATAAAAGGTGTGGTATTGTTGCAGTGGTACTACTGCTGGAAGCTAGTGCTTTTGATGTGAGTAAAAGTCCTCATTGAGAATTTGACATGGCTGATCAGGGGAAGACTGTTACTGGTTTCAGAGAAATGTAGAGTGTGTATCTTAGCCATGGAACCAAACAAGTTGTGGAACTCTCAACATAATCGTACCAGAAGAGAATTTAAGAATTTGTGTGGAGTGGGTGAGCATTTAAGAATTTGTGTGAAGTGGGAGAGTTCTTTTCGACAGTCCACTAGAAGGTTCACATGACATGCCTCATTAATACCCATGGTCTCACTGCCATGAAAATTCACCTTTACCAGTGTCCCACCAAGTGGTGACTCCATTACTTACATGCATACCAGTTTGGGTGACTACATTCATGTACCCTTATCATCCTTTATATAAAAAGTTGGTAACACTCTGACAGTCAGTGATAAGCATTCTTCCTCTACAAACTTGTTTAAGAACTACTTAGAAGTCCTCCCTATCCACCCAAAATCTTCTGTTCCTTTCACCATTAATTTATACTACCTGTCACCAAATAAGGAAGTCCTGTTCTAGTGCAGTTCCTTTACACTATAAATGAATCCTCTCAGGTGAAGTAAACATATTGCTTAATGACATTCCTCCTTTTTTATTTTCAGTTCTAAGGATTATAGATCAAGCAAATCTTCAAAAGAATGTTCCTAAATATTCTGAAGACTGGAGGAAAAAAATTGTCGCGGAGATCAAGAAACAGGGCATAAAGGCTTTTCCCCGACTTGCAGTATGTAACTGTTCAGATTGTACAAATACCTCAGTTGCCTATAGTGTTTTACTAATAGAACTGCTTCTATACTTTCTATTGTTACACATATGCTGTGAATGATTCTCTGCTGCTTTAAATGTAATTCTCTCTCTCTCTCTCTCTCTCTCTCTCTCTCTCTCTCTCTCTCTCTCTCTCTTTTTAAAAAGAGAAAATAAATCTTTAACTCGTTTAGAAAGATATGCTGCTTTCTAATTGGATTGATTGTAGTTGTCTACTACTACAAATTTATACAAGTGTGCAGTAAATTAATTGTGTTTGTATTACAAGAATAGTGGCTCTTTTGCAAAGAATACTGTCATACAATGCTAACATTAATATAGTATCGGACTCCAGATATTTGATACATAGGAGAAATGGCTAGAGAGGTGTATTTAAATTAAAAACTTTAAATTGTTAATATTTCACGATTATGTTACCAGTCACCAGGCAAATTGTTACAATATATTTCTCCAGAATACTGGACTACTATTCAGAAATAAGGGTGCTGATTGTTACTGTGTTAATAGGTGTTAGGACCAACCCGGATAGAACCCAGTGTCCAGTGCAATCATTAATACAATGTAGCTGGATAACTTTGTGATGGACCAATACGGATAGCATTGTAACCCTCACATTTGGGCCAACAACATATACTGAACACAATTGTACCTCCTGTAACAACAGACAATGTGATACTAGTTCAGAAACCAACAATGATAGTTTTTGATAGGAAACAATGTAAGCTTTACTTCCTGTTAGAAATTAACAAGCAGTGATTTCTGACTGAAATTTAATGAAGTCCAAGCACTTCTACCTCATTGTGCACTCATATTGAATTTATAATATTAAGCAACTTTCAACTTAAGGATCGTGGTGGTGAAAACCACATAAGGTGGAATCAGGTCAGATAAACAGCAGCAGCTGTTATAGTTAATTATAGAAGAGAAATCAGATAATAACAACTAAGAGCAAGTCAGCTGTTGGGCACTCTCATATTTACATGCTAAGAAATTTCACATTTTTGTTTACAATGTCAGTGAAAGTTCCACTGCAGGTGCCCTCACCAGACGTGGGTGATGTTATACAATTTGGTACATCCGTATCTTCCATTTTCACATCCAGTGGTTTATCTAAAGATAGCTTGACCACCATCCAGCCTTGTAGCAACATATTAGTGCCAATGCCTGCTACTCTCAAAATGTAAGTTCTTTACAAGTCACATTAAACTGACTGAATGCTAAATGACAATATTGACTGGAGAATTTGAGAGCCCTGTTGACACCTGATAAGCATGTTATCCATAGGGTTATCCACATGTCTCACTGAATTTCAGGGTCATGATAGTTTAGTGTATAACTGATAGTACTGTCAGATATCCTAATTCCATTTGTAAGTTTCTGGGACATTTGTATTGCAGTTTGGGTAACAGATAATTGGGTGTAGCGGACTGAGAAAAATCAGACGATGACTTAAGGCCATCTACCTCGCTACTTGAAAACTGGCTAAATAAACAAGAAATTTGACTTTTAAAAAACCCAACTCCTGTGCTACTTTTTATTGCAGTCAAAGAGGCGTGCTTCACAGTAATGATGATGATCTAATGCTCTTAACTCTAAAAGGTGTACATTTTAGAGCCAATGTTTACTACACATTTCTGTCTTGCTTTGTTCCATACTACTGCCTCTGAAAATATGTAATACTTTTCTTGACATACTGTAGCTACAAAGCTAGAAAGAAACAAACTCAAAATGGAGGAAATCGGAAATATAGATTATGAGAATTTATTTCATAATAGAAAGGTTACACAGACTAAATGAGGCAACAAGTTCAGTACCTTGAAAAATGAAGATTTGTACAGATGTGGCAAATACTTAGCAAAGATTGGGAAAAAAACCTTTGTAGGTATGAAAGAGACAAATGAAGTGAGAATCTCAAATTGAATGGAGTTCCATACAGAAGAGAAGGTGCCACTTTCCAGTAAATAATAATAAGAATACAATATGAGAACTTAACAGAAATGTCTTCGACCGGATGTAAGGAGATGTAACAAATATTTGATTAGAGATAGAATTGAAAATAATTAAAAAGTATGGTTTAGATAAAATTGAAACTTACACCAGTGAGACGAAAGATTATGACCACTGCTGTGAAGAGAGTGTAGTACCCGTGCAGAGATAAATGGAGACGACTTTGGCAAAGAGCAGATTGTTACTTCCTGATGCGTGGGAATGATTATCCCAGAACCGACAATGCTGTTAACATGATATTGTTGTGAGCAACTATCGAAAGTGGTTGAAAGATGGTGAAACCACTAGTCAACAACAAGATGTTGGTTTCTCAAATTTCATCACAGAATGTAGAGGTTGGAGGCTTGCCCACTCCAGGTTAGACAGTGTTCTGTGGCAGGTCTGGTTGGTAGAGTATGTTGTTGATGCAAGTATAAATGTTTTGGAGCACCCCCTTCAGCCCACCTGCATCATCTGGTTGGTGGAACAACATCTGTTGTTACACCAGGTCAAGGGTTGTGTCTGGATATGCTCACATCCACCCAAACTGCCATTCAGAATATGCACTTTGCCACAGATTCAGGCTGGTGGGGGAAGTGCTAAGTTATGGTGGATGTACACCTGGGATTCTATGTGATATGTGGTAGCAATTGAAGGCACCATGGCAGCTGTGGACTACATGAACATTATTGCACGTCATCTGCATTACTTCATGCTTGATGTCTTTCCCAAAAGTAGTGGCATCTTTCATCATGTTAGCTTTCCCTCTCACAAGGCCAAAATTGTGCTAAAGTGGTTTGAAGAGCATGATAGAGAAAGGCTGATGTCTTGGCCACCAGATTCACCTGATCTGAACCCGTTCAAATACATCAGGGATATTATCAGGCACCAGTTCCGCAACCACAAACTACCAACTTGTAATGTTGGGGAATTGCATGATCTGTCTGTTGAAGTCTTATGCTGCCTACCTCTGAAAACTTACCAAGAATTTGTCGAATTCATTCCCTCTGAATCATTGCTGTATTGCGTTCCAAAGGTGGGCCAAGATGACATTAAGCAAGTGCATATAATGTTGTTACTTATCATTGTATGTTGGGTAGATTTCCCATTTTGTCGGCGAAGATGGCAATTTCCTTCATAGACCTAACTAAAAAGAGAAAGGAAATTTTACAGGCATTTGTTAGACAGACGCGCGTAAACGAAGCTCTCGCTAAGTTAAGTGATTAATATTGAAATAAGAGCTAATTTAGTTAAATTACATTTTAGACTAGTGTATATACTTCTCCTCTAGGCTATCTGTTGAAGTTTTCGCCTTTCTGACTGTATTTAGATCGAAAAGGAAGTATTTCGTAAAAGACCAGCAGCTGCTAGTTTTGTTCACGTTTTTTTTAGGTGTAAATTTCGCGCGAGTGTAGATTTTCGTTTTGACTACATTTATCGCTTCAAAGTCAAATTAATTCATGTCGGTCATACAGAGCTAGGTAGTCAAAACTTTCGGTAGTAAATTTAAAACTTTGTTTACATTAGTGTTTATTTAAGAATTAGTAGGCTACAGGTTACGAAACTAATGTGGTCTCGTCCAACTTATTCTCTGCTTTTGTGTGAAGTTTGTCTGTCAAACCATGTGTGACAAATGTGGTGGTTGCCATAGAAATTTGAAAGAGGGAGTGTTCTGTGTAGACTGTAAATTAGGGTTTCATTGGGGTGAATGTAGTGGTGAGGAAACGAGGGTAGAAAATGAGGCTCTTCCATGGCAGTGTGGGTTATGCGGAAAGGGACAGAAAAATCACTGAACAGGAGGCAAAATTTGTGTCCTTAAGGCTGAATTAGAAAATGCAAATTTTGAATTATGTAGGTTAAGGGAGGATAATGAGACCGGGAAAAGATAGCAAGAAAAGGGTGAAATATGGAAACACTTGAAAAAACTCCAGAAATTCAATTAGTAAATCAGTTCGGCTTGCTATCTGAAGTGAAGGAAAGGCCTCATCCAGATGTAGTTGAAAGTAGGTTGAAGTCGAATATTAGCTCAAAGAAAACAGACAGGTTGGGATGAAACCAAAATAGGAAGAGAAGAATACTGCTTATAGGCAGCGGTCATGGAAGGAGTTTGGGCCAGCAGCTTCAGGAGAAATTAGGTGCAGGGTACCAGGCCACAAGTTTTGTGAAATCAAGTGCTAGCCTTAGCCAGGTGACAGAAAACTTAGGTCAGCTATGCAGGGACTTTGAGAAGGAAGATCAGGTAATTGTAGTTGGGGGAGCAGGAAACAGCCTGGCTATAAATCCAAAATACAGTATTAGGAGTGTCCTTGATAAAATAGGAGCAGAAACTGAGCACACAAATGGGGGGTTTGTGGAGGTCTTTCAGTGCCATGATCAGCCCTGGGTAAACACTGCTGTGAGGCATGTTAACACTGAGCTGAACAGGATGCTCCAGACACTGGCAAAAATCTCATATAAGTGTTGATGGTAGGTGGGGATACACTACACCATGGCCTGCACCTAAAGAGGATGGGGAAAAATAAGTTATCTTCTCTATTAGCAGAAACTGTAAGGGGGTCCGCAGTCACACAAGGGGTGATCCCTGTGGTTAATGGGTCCAGGCAGACAGATTTTTTAGGTTAAAGCCAAAGTCCAAACAGATGACAGTCAAGATAAATAGAATAAAAGAAACTTCATGTACAGTAAATACGAGTAAAGCTAAGGGCAGTATCAACTTACTACACCAAAATATCAGGGGAATAAAAAATAAAGTCGATGAGCTATTAGTGTTTTTAGATGATCTCAAAAATAAGAATGAGATTGATATACTCTGTCTGTCTGAACACCATGTAACACTGGGCATGGATAGTGTCTGTATAAGTGGGAATAATTTGGCATCTTATACTTGTAGATCTAGGATGGATAAAGGAGGAGTTGCCATTTTCATAAAACAAGGATATAAATTCAAAACAGTACAAGTAAGCAAATTTTGTGTTGATCAGCACTTTGAGGTTTGTGCATGTGAACTTCAGCTAAATAATGTAGTATTGATATTAGCAACAGTGTACAGGTCCCCATTAGGAAACTGGGAGCTATTCATAAAAATGTTCGACTCTCTATTATGCTGCCTGTCAGACAAAAATAAGAAGTAATTAATCTGTGGTGATTTCAGTGTAAACTTTCTAAGTAATTCTGATAGGAAAAATGAACTAGAAGTGTAATTAACAACATATAACTTAGAATCAGTGATCAATTTCCATACACGAATAGCTCAAGACAGTAGCACACTAATAGATAATGTATTTGTACAGAACGAGGATGTAAAACAAACACACGCTTTCCCTGTGGTAAATGGATTGTCAGATCATGATGCACGACTGATTAACTTACATAACTTAACAGGGTGTACAGTTTGGAAGCCATTAAGTAAAAGTGTAAGGTCGCTCAACCCAATATTTATAGAGCACTTCAAAGAAAGCTTAAGATATGTTAATTGGTGAGATGTATAAATGAGCCAAAGACTAATGATAAATGCAACATATTTCTTGATAAATTTATATCCATTTTTGAACATTGTTTCCCAAAGAAAATTACTAAATGTAAAACCACACACTTTTCAAAGAAACCTTGGATTACTACAGGTATTAAAGTGGCTCCAAAAGAAAAAGAAAACTTTATGAGACAGCAAGAACTAGTATAGATCCAGAAGTTGTTTTACACTATAAAAACTATTGTAACATACTGAGAAAAGTTGTAAAGAAATGAAGAAATATGTACGTTAGAGAAGAAATTAACAACTCCAGCAATAAAACAAAATCAATATGGAATGTTGTTAGAAGGGAGAAAGGAAAAGTAACCACTGGGGTAGGTAGTATTACTATTATGGAGAACAAGACCATCGTAACCAACAGTACACAAGTAGCTGATGTATTTAACCATATCTTAAGTTTAGGAGAAAAAATTGGTGAGAACAGTTCAAAAGAAAAAGCCAGGCAGTACATGGAAGAGTCTGTTTTGAAAAAAATATATATATAGTCAGATTAAGTTTCTCATAACAACCTCTTGTGAAATAAGTATAATTATCAAATCTTTGAAAAATAAATGTTCTGTTGGAGTAGATGACATCTCTAATAAGATATTAAAACAGTGTGGAGCAATTACAGGTGATGTTTGGAGTCACATATGTAATGCATCTTTAACTCAAAGTACTTTCCCAGAGAGGTTAAAATATGCCATTGTCTGGCCACTCTACAAAACGGGGGACACCACAGATGTCAATAATTATCGTCCAGTATCCTTGCTTACAACATTTTCAAAAAATTTCAAGAAAGTAATGTACTCGAGTGGTTAACCATCTCAACAGTAATGGGATACTTAGTAAATCACTATTCAGATTTCAAAAATGCTGTACCACTGAGACAGCAATATACAATTTCACTGTCCACATAATAGAGTCTTTAAATAACTTCATCTAACTGGGGCAAAATGATGTTAGGTGTTCCACAGGGTTCAATCATGGGTCCCCTTCTGTTCTTGATGCATGTGAACGACCTCCCTTCCTATCTGAAACAGGAAGCTGAACTGACACTGTTTGCTGGTGATACAAGCATCATTATTAATACAGTAAAAGAAACTCCAATTGAAAATGATACAAGTAAGGCCTTTGGAAAACATCATTAATTGGTTTTCTGCAAATGGGCTTGCTCTAAACTTTGAACAAACACAGTACATCCAATTTTCTGTGCAAAAAGTACAGTTCCTTCATTAAATATAACACATCAGCAGAAGTCAGTAGGCAGGGTAGGGCATACTAAGTTTTTTAGGTGTACATATAGATGAGAATCTTAATTGGAAAATTCATATTTTGGATCTTCTAAAGCGACTAGGTTCAGCAACTTTTGCAATGAGAATAATTGCCAATTTTGGGAATATAGAAATTAGTAAGCTAACATACTTTGCCTCCTTTCACTCTCTGATGTCATACGGAATAATATTTTGTGGGCAACTCAACATATAGACAAAAAGCATTCTCTGCTCAGAAGAAAGTGGTTAGAATAATGTGTGGGGTTCATAGTGACATATCTTGTAGGCATCTTTTTAAAAGATTGGGAATTCTTACAACAGCCTCACAGTACATTTACTCACTAATGAAATTTGTTCTCAACAACATGGGCCAGTTCAAAAACAACAGTGACATTCATAATTATAATACCAGAAAAAAGAAAGACTTACACTATATATTACTCAACGTACCTTTGGCACAGAAAGGGGTAAAATATGCTACTATAAAAATTTTCGACAAATTGCCAGATGAAATAAAATGTCTTGACAGACAGCAGTAATAGCTTCATAAATAAATTGAAATTATATATCCTTGACAGCTCCTTCTGTACCATAGATGAATTCTTGAATAGGAATAAATAAATCTGTAAATACAGTATATGTGTTTTGTGCCATTTAATGGAATAGGGTAAATAATAGAAATATTAATCCTTAACTCTGTAATGTTAAAAAATCTTGTTTTGTATGTGCATTCTTGTGCACTTGATGCGTTCCCCATAATAATGGCTAACGTACCGTGCGACTGATCAGTGGAATATGCAACCAACTGACATATTTATGCTCTTCCAAGAGCAACACAAACACAATTAATGACTAAGATAACAACATTCCAAAAATAATACCAGATGGGATATATGGAGCCCTCCAACATACAAAGAAAGGAAAAAGGCCTTTAGCTGAACCTGTAAAGGAGGGGGGGGGGGGGGGGGGGGTACAACATAACAACATAAACTTGCAAAGTGGAGTAAAACAATTTCGCAAAGAGAGGTAACAGATATTCCTGTCAGTCTCCCATCCATAATTTGTAAGACTGAACGTTGAAAAAGTTTCAGATTTTAATCAAACAAAGGAACATACTGGCTTTAGAAGTGGATAAAGCACAACAGACCTTTTGTAATTTGTGAATGTAGTTTTAGAATGGAACCATGAAAACGAGTCACCACTTTACATGGGATCCGTACATTTTGAGAAATTTTTTGGCTCAGTTTCAACAAAATCTGTACGACAGCCCTTGAGAAACAAAACATTGGCTCAGCCTAAGTTTGTACACTCAAAAAGAATCAGAAAGCAAACAGTATTTTAATTCCTATCACCTACTGCTGTAAATTAATTTCCATCTTTAATTTTAACCCCTTCTGCGTCTGCGATTCCAAATGGCATCACCCCCTGCGGGTTCGGGGGTTAGAATAGGCCCACGGTATTCCTGCCTGTTGTAAGAGGCGACTAAAAGGAGTCTCAAACTTTTCGGCCTTATGTGATGGTCCCCTGTTGGGTTTGACCTCCATCTCTCAAAATTTTCCGAAGAGCGAGCCGATTGGGGAAGGGCGCCTTACTTGGTGCATTGTGTCCATCTTGCGTTCAGACCCTTCGCCAGCTTATACACTGTTGACTTGCGGTCCTGCCCGCTCTCCATCTCTTGGGCATGACTCCATTTCTGCGTGCATTACACCTTGCACTGTGCAGTGCCTCTTTCTGCACCGACGGTGACCATGGACCACATGTTACCTAACATCCAACACGGTAGCCAGTCCGTTGTGTTGGGGCCGCCATGTACCCTGTTGGTTGTAGCCCCCTGACAACACAGGGATCGCTCTACTGATGCTTGCGCCGTTAACTCCCCACGTATGCCAAGGAGTAGATGCCTATCCTCCTGGGGTATTGGGACTCCCGGCAACGACCATCCTGCCAGGTGGCTCTTGCCGTGGCTGGGTGGCGCCCGTGGGGAGGGCCATTGGTCGGAGTAGGTGGCATCAGGGCGGATGACCCGCAATGAAGCGTGGTACATCGTCTCTCGCTGGTGGCCAGCCGCCAGCAGTCTCTAAGCGTTCTCGGGCTCAATTTAACACTCAGAAGTACGATCCGAAAACGTTCCCCTCCCTGGCCACACCGTGGGAGGAATGTAAGTCTCATGATGGCAGTATCAGTTATTCGCCCCGATTCTTAGTTTTTACAAGAGCTGATGGGGAGTCTTTTCTCTCCACAGAGCCTCAGTTCTTCGTCGAGCATTTAGAGGACAAGTTTGGGGAGGTGGGGGGCTTGTCAAAAATGTGCTCTGGGTCAGTCCTGATACAATCGGCATCCTCTGCCCAGTCACGACGGTTACTCGCTTGTGACAAGTTGGGGGATGTTGCTGTTACGATCACACCCCATAAGAGTTTAAAAATGGTCCAGGGAGCTATTTACCATAGGGATCTTCTTTTGCAGTCTGATGCTGAGCTGCGCGCCAATTTAGACAGCCGAGGTGTATATTTCGTCCAGCGCATTCATCGGGGTCCGAAGGAAACTCGGATTGCTACCGGTGCCTTCATCTTGGCCTTCGAAGGGGATACATTACCGGAAAAGGTCAAGGTGATGGTCTACCGATGTGACGTTAAGCCCTATATCCCTCCCCCGATGTGGTGCTTTAAGTGCTGGAAGTTCAGCCATATGTCTTCTTGCTGCACTTCCAGCCAAATATGTCGAGGTTGCGGACGCCCATCACATCCCAATACTCCATGTGCCCTGCCTCCCATCTGTGTCAACTGCGGTGAGCACCATTCACCTTGCTCGTCAGACTGCCGAATTTTCCAGAAAGAGCGTAAAATCATGGAATACAAGACCCTGAGCCGACTGACCTATACTGAGGCCAAAAGGAAATATGACCGACTCCATTCTGTGAGAATGACATCTTCCTAAGCTGCTGCTACAACACCTGTGCTAGTCCTGTCTGTTTCTCAAATTATGGCCTGATTGATGAGTAGTACAACTCCTCCCGCCCCCCGCCAGTGGGGGCCTCTACCCACTGGGTTGCTCCTGCACCACCTACCTCAGGAGCAACACCATCCCACCCATCGGGGACGTCCGTCCCCACTTCTAAGCTGGAGAAGTGTCCATCTTCTTCGACTTCTCACGCTCGCATGGGGTCCCTTGGGTCCCTCCCTTCCCAGGTTTCCACCAGCGAGAAGGCTGACGACCGACAGTGGCGTAAGTGCCCACAATCAGCTGGTCGTAGGGCTTCACGATCCTCCTCTGTCCCAGAGACTGAATCGGTGAGGCCCTCCTAGCCAGTGCAACCCAAGGAACGGCGTGAGAAACCCAAGAAGAAGAGCTCTAAGCCCAAAGAACTCGAAGTGGCAGCCATCCCACCGCAACCTTCCAGCTCTGCGTCTGAGGACGAGGCGGAGGTTCTGGTGTCCACTGAGGACCTTGATCTCGCCAGTCCCTCAGACGCCATGGAAAGCACTATCCCAGGTGCTCAATCGGAGGCAGCAGGTGACCCAGCTGCGTAATCTTCCTTCCCAGTCCTGTCACGCCTTTCTCAGCCATGGACAACACCATCCTCCAGTGGAACTGCAGTGGTTTCTTCCACCATCTAGCTGAGCTCCACCAACTTATCAGCCTTCACCCTTTCCTCTGCATTGCTCTGCAGGAAACTTGGTTTCCGGCAATGCAAACCCCCGCCCTCCGTGGCTATCGGGGTTATTTTAAGAGCCGGGCAGCTTATGAAAGGGTGTCTGGTGGCGTCTGCATATATGTCCTGAACTCTCTTCACAGCGAGTCTGTCCCTCTACAAACACCTTTAGATGCTGTCGCTGTTCGGGTGTGGACGCCACAGGCTGTTACCGTCTGCACTCTGTACCTTCCGCCGGATGGTGATGTCGCGCAGCATGTCCTGGCTGCTCTAGCCCACTTGCCGCCACCTTTCTTGTTACTGGGCACTTAAACGCCCATAACCCTCTGTGGGGTGGGTCAGTGGCAACAGGTCGAGGCGCCACCGTTGAGCACTTATTGGCGCAGCTCGATCTCTCTATATTAAATGATGGTGCCTTCACACACTTCAGTGTGGCGTATGGCACATACTCCGCCATTGACCTTTCGATCTGTAGCCCTAGCCTCTTACTGTCTGTCCAATGGAGAGTTCATGACGACCTGTGTGGTAGTGACCACTTTCCGGTCTTTTTGTCACTGCCACAGCGTCAGTCTTCTGGGCGCCCTTGTAGATGTGCTATGAATAAGGCTGACTGGGACTTGTTCTTCTGCACTGGCGCTATTGAGCCTCTCTCTAACGATGACATTGATGCAGTGGTTCAATCGGTCACCACCGGCATCGTTACTGCCGTCGAATCTGCCATTCCCCGTTCTTCTGGGTCTCCTCAGCGGCGGACTGTGCCTTGGTGGTCGCCTGAGATCGCTGAAGCGATTAAAGCTCGCCGGCAGGCGCTCCAGCGTCACAAGCACCATCCCTCCATAGAGCACCTTATCGCCTTCAAATGGCTGCGTGCGGGAGCTCGCCTTCTTATCCACCAAAGCAAGTGGGAGTGGTGGGAGCGGTATGTGTCCAGCATTGGCCTCCATGTCACTCCACCTCAGGTCTGGGCCAAGATTCGACGCGTCTACAGCTATCGGACCCTTGTCAGCGTCCCTGTGCTCTCACTGAATGGAGCAGTTTGTACTGACTCCGAAGTCATTGCAAACTACTTGGCAGAGCATTTTGCAACGAGTTCCGCTTCTGCAAATTACCCCCTGGCCTTCCGCTCCATTAAAGAGCGAACGGAACGTCGGAGCCTTTTGTTTCACACCCACCATCCAGAATCGTACAATGTTCCATTCAGTGAGTGGGAATTTCGCAGTGCCCTAGCCGTTTGCCCTGATACCGCTCCTGGGCCAGATAGCATCCACTGTCAGATGCTGAAACACCTTTCAGTGGACTGCCAGTGACGGTTCCTCGACCTTTACAACCGTATTTGGATCGAGGGTGAGTTTCCATCGCAATGGCGGGAAAGTATTGTTGTCCCCATTCTGAAACCAGGCAAGAACCCTTTGGAGATGGACAGCTGCCGTCCCATTAGCCTCACCAACGTTCTTGGCAAGTTGCTTGAATTGGGTACTGGAGTCTCGGGGCCTTCTGGCTCTGTCTCAGGGTGGATTCCGTAAAGGGCGCTCCACCGCCGACAATCTGGTGAGCCTGGAGTCGGCCATCTGTACTGCCTTTGCCCGCCGTCAGCATCTGGTCGCTGTCTTTTTCGTCATGCGGAAGGTGTATGATACGACTTGGCGTCATCACATCCTTTCTATGCTTCATGGGTGGGGACTTCGTGGCCCTCTGCCGATCTTTATCCGCAATTTTCTGTCATATCGTACCTTCCGCGTGCACGTCGCGGCCTCATATAGTTCCTCCCAAGTCCAGGAGAACGGTGTGCCACAGGGTTCACTTTTAAGTGTCTGTCTGTTTTTAATAGCCATTAACGGGCTCGCTGCGGCCGCGGGAAATTCTGTCTCCGCTTCCCTGTATACTGACGACTTCTGCCTTTACTACAGGTCTATTGGCATTGCAGCTGCTGAACGTCAGCTACAGGGCGCAATCTGCAAGGCGCAGTCTTTGGCTGTAGCGCATGGTTTTCAGTTTTCGCCAGCCAAGACCTGCGTATGCAATTCTGCCAGCGACGCACAGTTCACCCGGAGCTCCGGCTTTATCTTGACAGCGAGTTTCTTACAGTGGTGGAGTCACATAGGTTTCTGGGGGTGGTTTTTGATGCCCGGTTGACTTGGCTGCCTCATATTCGGCAGCTTAAACAGGCGTGTTGGCGGCATCTAAATGCTCTGCGATGCCCGAGTCACACCAGGTGGGGAGCCGACCGATCTACTCTCCTACGGCTTTACCAGGTGTTAATCCAGTCCCGTCTGGACTATGGGAGTCTGGCTTATGGCTCAGCATCCCCATCTGCGTTGCGGGTGCTGGACCCAATCCTCCACAGCGGGATACGCCTTGCCACTGGTGCCTTCCGAACCAGCCCTGTGGACAGCATACTTGTGGAGGCAGGTGTCCCTCCACTGCGGTTACGACGCCAACATTTACTGGCTGTTTATGCTGCCCATGTTTTTAGCTTGCCCGGGCATCCAAATTATCGTGTCCTGTTCCCGCAGTCAGTCGTCCATCTGTCGGAACATCAGCCCCGGTCGGGTTGTCCGATCGCCGTACGCATCAAAGAGCTTCTCTACGGGCTTTGGTGTTTCCCTGTTCCACCTCCTTTCCGGGCACCTCTGCCTACACCCCCGTGGTGTCGCCCTTGCCTTCGGCTTGACTTGGCACAGGGCCCGAAGGACTCGCTCCCTTCGGAGGCCTTCCGACGCCGCTTTTATTCCATCCTGGTCACGTATCAGGGCTCTGGCGTTGTCTACACCGACGGTTCCAATGGTTGCTGGTCGTGTCAGTTATGCACTAACTCTAGGGGACCATTCCAAACAACGTTCCTTGCCGGATGGCTGCAGCGTTTACGCTGCTGAGCTGCTTGCCATCTTTCGTGCCCTAGAGTACATCCGCTTCTGCTCAGGTGAGTCCTTCGTTATCTGTAGTGATTACCTGAGCAGTTTACGAGCTCTCGACCAGTGTTTCCCTCGTTCTCGTCTGGTGATGGCTGTCCACGAGTCCCTTCATATTCTTGCCCATTGCGGCCGCTCTGTGGTCTTTGTGTGGACCCCCGGTCATGTCGGTATCCCGGGCAATGAACATGTTGACCGCCTGGCCAAACAGGCCACCAGTGAACCCACTCTAGACATTGGCCTCCTGGAGACTGATTTGAGGGCAGTCTTACGCCGCAAAGTTATCTCGCTTTGGGATGCTGAATGGCGCGGTCTGGCCACCCCTAACAAACTCCGTGCCGTCAAGGACACGACGACTGTGTGGCACTCCTCCTTGCGAGTCTCTCAAAAGGAGTCGGTCATCCTCTGCCGACTGCAGATTGGGCACACACGGATGACCCCACGGCCACTTACATCTACATCTACATCCATACTCCGCAAGCCACCTGACGGTGTGTGGCGGAGGGTACCCTGAGTACCTCTATCGCGCTGTGTGGACCCCCCTCTATGCCGCTGCAGCTTGGCGTTGACAATGGTCCACATTTTGTTGGACTGTCCACTTTCATCTGTGCCTGACACGCTCTCTGCTCTTTTATTAGATGACTCTGCCATGGTGGACTTGGTTTTGCGTTTTATCCGGCACGGGTTTTTTATCATTTAATCTGAGTGTTTGTTTTTTAGTGTTGATTCTGGCTTTTAGCCTCTGATTTTAAACAGAGTTTTAATGTGTTCTTGGTGGTTGGCTTTTCCTCTTTTTTTTCTCTATGGTCGGCCAGCCACCGTCACACTGTGTGTTTTAATTTGTTTTGCCTGGTCTCTGTCAGAGTATTTCTTGTCCTGTTTTGTCTGCTGTCTTACCTGTTGTTCGTTTTTTATTATCTTTGGGAGGTTTTAGTTTCTTTGGAAAAAGGGACCGATGACCATAGTAGTCTGGTCCCTTTAATCCCACAAACCAACCAACCAAATGGCATCATTAAGTATTCCTGGCTTTTTTTGAGCTTCCCAATGCTTCAATGACAGCGTTTGGCATCGCTTCACGTAGTTCCAAGTTTGGCCAACAGATCACAGTGGTGTTTGCTTTCGTGACTCGTCGTTTGTTTGAAGTACAGAACAGAGATGTGTTGTGTGTTGTGCTACTGCATTTGTGAGTGAACAGTAACTGTTATGTTTAGTTTTATTCTGTGTATAGTGAAATTCTTGGTAATGGAACCAAATTCACGTAGTTCCTCAAGAGCAAGGGAAAGAAATATGGTAAGTTTACAGTACACTTATGTATGCATTTTTGAGTAATTATTATGTAATTTCTAATGGTTTGGAATCATTATTTTATTTATTAACCAATAGCTTGAAAAGAACTTTAGCAGTGGATATGGCATATGAGCAACATAAACAGTAAATGTTCATCACAAAAAAAAAAAAAAAAAAAAAAAAAAAAAATCTCCAATTTTTTTTCTAAATGTGATGCACACAGGGTTAATTTTCTAATTTCAGGAAAGTAGTGAAGGTGATGGTCAGTCAGAACTGGAAGTGGAAGCCAGAAGAAAGGATCATATATCTCATTACCTTTTACGGCTTGCATACTGTCGGTCAGAAGACTTGAGGCGGTGGTTTATTGCCAGAGAGGTGGACTTATTTCGATTGCGTTTTCATTATTTAAAAGCAAAAGGAATAACAACTTTCCTCAAGGAAAACAAATTGGATTATTCACCAGTAAGTGCTGCTTTGTTTTATTAATCCAGAATAAGTAAAGTAGTTTGAATGAAAACAGTTTTTGTGAAGAATGTAGATGTAGATGATGGACATAACAATATGTTCAAAAGTACTGCTTCTCTCGTAACTGTGGCCATTGTTGCCCATCTTTTGGACATTGGTTTTTCTGCAGTTGAAGACTGCCTTACAGCTCTTTCCCTTTCTGAATCCTTAGCTGTTTTTCCTATCTGCAGCATCCCTTATCTCTCCTTGTTTAATATTTGATATAGGCTCTCTCAGAATTAGTATAACATTTCTACTTTTGTGCATCTCTATCAACAGTATATAGAATTTCACCTATTGACAGTTCTGGTTAAGTACTGACCAGGCATTTCTTCTATTTCGTGACCTTGATCCCATGTCTTCATGGGGTCAGCATATTAATCTGTATTTGACAGTGTTAGTCTACTGTTATCCTGTGTGAAAATATGTGAACGCTTTCAACATGTATGTGAATCCTGTAACTGAGGTGGAACATGGATATCAGCCCAATATTCACCTACCTGCATGAGGGGAAACTGCTTGAAAACCATGTCCAGGTTGTGCAGCACACGAGCCGTTATAGTTAATATGACGGGCTAATTCGATGTGGGGCCAGCAAGCCTCTCTGAATTGTGGAAGTGGCATGCTATTGCACACCCCTATCCCAGCGAGACCAGGCTTTCTGTCTCCTTGTAACTTTCTGGTAACCTTACACTCGGTTATTTGCATCAGAATCTCAGCTTTACTTACAAAGTGTTTATTACTGTTTACACTTCGAGAAATACCTCCACAACTTTAAAAGTTATTGATTTGTGTGCTGCTGCATACAATTTGTTTTACTGATATTTTTTGCATTGTTCTTTTGATTGACGCTTTCTGATTGACGCTTTCTGTAAATGATATTGTTACTAACTATTCACACACACACACACACACACACACACACACACACACACACACACACACACACACACACACAGAACTGTCTGTTGCTACATGGGCCTGACTGGGCTGGACCTGCATCTGTTGAGAATAGCAGTCCAGGGTGGGTGGTAGTATAAGGAGGTGGCATGGGGTGAGTGAGGGGGAAGGGGGGTGAGGGGAGGGATAGCAGGGTCGGGTGGGGGGGGGGGGAGATGATGATGTGCTGCTGTGTGAGCAAGCTAGGACATTGGGGGAGGGAGGGGGGGCAGGATACACAGTGGGGAGGCTTTGTTAAGGGAGAGAAAAGGGAAGAGGAGAAACATAGAGAAGGGGGTAAGACAAGTAGATGTATTGATGGAATAGAAGGTGTACGTATTTTTGGACTGGGAGCAGGGAAGGGGGTGGAGTACAGAGATTAGCAAAGGTTGAGACCAGAGAGTTTATGAGAATGAAGGATAAATAGTGAGAATAGCATAATTCAGAAAAGCTGGTGTTGGTAGAAAGGATCCAGTTGTTGTAGGCCGTGGAGCACATTGTGTGGCTTAGCATTCCATACCAAGAAGTCCCTCTCTTACAGCCTAATGACTCGTGGTCACTGCATCTGTAGTACTGAGCAGTCCCTCTCCAGATATGCCAAATGTTTCACTGAGGCCTTCACAGAACTACCACCGCTCTCATGCCCACTGTCTGGCCACAAAGGGGCCCTCCTCTCGTGATTCAGAACCACTCAAGAGCATATTAATCACATGCCATACCAGAGTTTTGACTACCTCTCAACCTGCCTGAAATAAGGAATAGCATACTCACTATTCTCTGCACTCCACCCACAGTGATACTGCTCCGCCCACTGAACCTACGAAAAATTCTTGCCCATCCCCACTCTATCCTTGCTCCCAACTGCTTTCCTTCTGGCACATATCCCTGCAGTAGACTTTGATGCTAAACCTTTCATATACATCCTGCCACTTCGACCTACTCCAGTCTGGTCGCAGGCATCACCTATCCCATCAGAGGTAGGGCTACTTACGAAAGCAGTCATGTGATATACAGAGTCAGCTGCAACCACTGTGCTGCTTTCTGTGTGGGCATGAGAGCTAACAGACCGTTTGTCAGCATGAATGTCCACTGCCAAGAGACATCTAGACCGACCAGTTACTTAACATTTTTCCCAACACGATGTGCTTCACCTAAGTGTGTGCTGCACAGGCTGCGCCATCTGGATCCTTCGCACCAACACCATCTTTTCTGAGGGGCGCAAGTGGGCACTCTCCCTACAAAATACCCTTCATTCTAATAACTCCCCCTCTGCCCCACCCCTTTCCCTGTTCCCACTCCAGCACTTTGCACCTTGTATTTCAACAATGCCCCAGTTAGTCTTTTCCCTTTTTCAACGTCACACCCCTCCCCTCTTCCCTTTGCCCTCCCTCAGCACAACATTTTAACTCTGCATCTTGTCCCCAGCACGTCCATGCTCACTCCCATAGCAGCACAACATCTTCCTGCATCCCTGCCCTGTCATCCCTCCCTCTCCCCCCTCCTGTACCTCCTCTTCACTCTTGCCACACACTCCAGGATGCTGTTCTAATCAGACACAGGTGCAGCCCACTGTTGGGCCCAAGCAGCCATCGACAGTGGTGGCCCTACATGTATGTGAGAAACTGCAGGTCACTCAGACTCCAGTGTAAGAGGGACACCTACCTATTGTGATGACAAGGTTAAACAAAGAAGGGGAGATGCTGTGCATAACAATATAGTATCTTTAGTCTACACTCTCTGACATTTCCCCTTCAGCTATCTTTCCCCTTGTCTTTACAACAAGTGGGTGCCTCTACTGGGGGGTGAGTAACCTGTTGCATCTTTCTAACCTTCACCAACCTGTCCATTCCTAATTGAGGTAGAAACCAGTTGCTCTGAAAGGAAAAACTAGTGATATACTTTTAAAGATGTCTGTAGGTTGTACTAGAATATCACTACCAGAAAGTTGGTACTGACCTGTTGTTCATTCTCTTTGAAACTCTTTAGTTTTCTCAAGTGAATTTTTCTTTTAATACAATTATTATTCATTTGTCTCACACTGTAATTTTGAATCTTTGATTGATTTGGTTCCAGATCCACAAAACTGAGAAAGACGAGTTAAAAGAACATCTTTGCTGTTCTTCCACATCAATTTCACCGTCAACAATTGATATTGTTGATTTCTACAAAGTGCCTTTCATTGAGGTACTGGATCTAGTTCGTAACCGAAAAGTCTATTTGTCCTCTGGTTTTGCATATATACCAAGTTCAGATTTGATATCTGTTCTCATGTCAGTATTCCGGGCGAACCTATCACATGCTTTAACAGTAAGTATTGATTCTTCCAACCAAAGATCAAATTAATGAATATAAGACATGCAAGAATCAAAAGCAAGTATTACATTTATCTCTTGGTCTTTTCTGCATACTTTGTGTTATTTCTGCACTGTTTGGGGCCTATTTTTAGTGGAACAGCTAAGCACAGGCGCAAATTAATTATTGTTCCATATAATTTCATCCCATATATCATCTTTGGTTAAAAATGGTCAGTTATTAAAAAGCTTACGGTGAGAGAACTGTATAGAAACCGTCTCCATGCCTTCCTGTCTGACTGTGTAAGTGTAGACCAGGTGTGGTTTAAATTCAGAGAAATAGTATCGACAACAGTTGAGAGATATGTACCAATTAAATTATTAAGAGATTGTTCTTATATCCCATGTCACACTAAACAGCTCAGAACACTATTGTAGAAGCAATGAAAAAAGCATGCCAATTTTGAAAGAATGCAAACTCCCCAAGATTACCAAAGTTTTACAGGAGCTCGAAATTTAGTATGAACTTCAATGCGAGATGTATTTAATAGTTACCACAACAAAACTCTGTTTTGAAATCTGGCAGAAAACTCAAAAGTGATTCTGGTCATGTGTCAAGTACACCACTGGCAAGACACGGTCAATACCTTTACTGTGTGATAACAATGGTTATGTTATTGTTGGCATTGTTACTAAACTCAGATTTCTGAAATGCCTTCACAAAAGAAGATGAAGTAAATACTTTTAGAATTCAAATAAAGAACAACTGCCAATATGGGTACTTAGAAGTAGATATACTTCCGTGTGGTGAAGCAATTTAAAATACTTAAGAAAGGCAAGTCTTCCGGACCCGTCAGGTTCCTTTCAGAGTATGTTGATACAATAGCTTGATACTTAGCAGTCATATAAAATCACTCACTTGTAGAGAGATCCCTACCCAGAGAGTGGAAAGTTGAACAAGCCACACCAGTGCCCAGGAAAGGAAATGGGAATAATTTGCTGAATTACAGTCCCATATTACTAACACCAATTTGCTGTAGGATTTTGGAATATATGCTGTGCTTGAACATTACGAATCACCTCAAATAATATGATTTATTGGCAGATAGCCAACAGATTCAGAAAATAGCATTCTTGTCAAACACACCAAGCTCTTTATTCTCACACAGTAATGAGGGCTATTGATAGGGCACTTCAAATTGATTTCCTATTCATAGACTTCCAGAAGGCTTTTGACACCATTCCTCACAAGCGGCTTCTAATTAAATTGCATACCTATGGAATGCTGTTGTTCCTGATGTATGTAAATGATTTAGGAGACAATCGGAGCAGTCCTCTTAGATTGCAGTTGATGCTGTTATTTACTGTCATCTAATGTTTTGAATTGCAAAATGATGTAGACAAGATATCCGTATGATGCAAAACGTGGCAGTTAAATCTAAATCATGAAAAGTTTGAAGTTATCCACATGAACACTAAAAACAATTCGCTAAATATCAGTTACACAATAAATTGCACAAATCTAAAGGCTGTAAACTCAACTAAATACAATCACAAATAACTTAATTTGGATTGTTGTGGGGAAAGCGAACCAGAGCACTTAGAAAACAGGTCTACTGAAGAGACTGCTTACACTACACTTGTCCACTCTCTTCTGGAATATTGCTATGTGATGTGGGATCCGCATGAGGTAGGATAGATGGAGGACATCGAAGAAGTTCAAAGAAGGGTAGCTCATTTTGTGTTAATGCGAAATAGGGGAAAGAGTGCCACGGATGTGATGGACAAATTGGGGTGGTAGTCATTAAAACAACGGTGTTTTTCACTGCAACAGAGCCTTCTCAAGAAATTTCAATCACCAATTTTCTCCTCAGTGTGTGAAAATATTTTGTTGGCACCCACCTGCAAAGGGAGAAAGGATCATTGTGATAAAATAAGAGAAATCAGAGCTTGCACAGAAAGATTTAAGAATTCGTTTTTCCTGCTCTCTCTTGAAGAGTGGAAAAGTAGAGAAGTAAGGTAAAGGTGGCTCGATGAATCCTCTGCCAGGCACTTAATTCTGAATTGCAGTGTAGTGATGTAGATGTATAATATAATAATTTCATCGATGATCTTTCGTGAAGTGGAGTATGACAGTATTGTGGAGGTCCATATTGTGGTATTGTGTGCTGGTAGAGGACCTACACCTATCTGGTATTTTGTATGGAACATTATTCCAAATGAATGAGCATATCAGCTATTCCCCATACACTGGTCATAATTTAAAATGGCCCATGAACCATGGACCTTGCTGTTGGTGGAGATTCTTATGTGCCTCAGCGATACAGACAGCCATAGCGTAGGCGCAACCACAATGGAGGGGTATCTGTTGAGAGGCCAGACAAACGAGTTGTTCCTGAAAAGGGACAGCAGCCTTTTCAGTAGTTGCAGGGGCAACAGAATGGATGATTGACTGATCTGGCCATGTAACACTAACCAAAACAGCCTACCTGTGCTGGTACTGCGAACGGCTGAAAGCAAGGTGAAACTACAGCTGTAATTTTTTCCCGAGGTCATGCAGCTTTACTGTATGATTAAATGATGATGGCGTCCTGTTGGGTAAAATTTTCCGCAGGTGAAATAGTCCCCCATTCGAATCTCCGGGTGGGGACTACTCAAGAGGATGTCATTATCAGGAGAAAGAAAACTGGTGTTCTATGGATCGGAGGGTGGACTGTCAGATCCCTTAATCAGGCAGGTAGGTTAGAAAATTTAAAAAGGGAAATCGATAGGTTAAAGTTAGATATCGTGGGAATTAGTGAAGTTTAGTGGCAGGAGGAACAAGACTTTCGGTCAGGTAAATACAGGGTTATGAATACAAAATCAAATAGGGGTAATGCAGGAGTAGGTTTAATAATGAATTAAAAAATTGGAGTGCGGGTAAGCTACTACAAACAGCATAGTGAATGCATTATTGTGGCCAAGATAGACACAAAGCCTACACCTACTACAGTAGTACAAGTTTATATGTCAACTAGCTCTGCAGATGATGAAGAAATTTAAGAAATGTATGGTGAGATAAAAGAAATTATTCAGGTAGTGAAGGGAAATGAAAATTTAATAGTAATCAGTGACTGGAATTCGAGAGAAGGAAACGTAGTAGGTGAACATAGTAGGTGAATATGGATTGGGGCTAAGGAAAAAAGAGGAAGCCGCCTGGTAGAGTTTTGCACAGAGCATAACTTAATCATAGCTAACACTAGGTTCAAGAATCATGAAAGAAGGTTGTATACATGGAAGAATCCTGGAGATACTAGAAGGTATCAGATAGATTACATAATGGTAAGACAGAGATTTAGGAACCAGGTTTTAAATTGTAAGACATTTCCAGGGGCAGATGTGGACACTGACTACAATCTATTGGTTATGAACTGTAGATAAAAACTGCAAAAAGGTGGGAATTTAAGTAGATGGGACCTGGATAAACTGAAAGAACCAGAGGTTGTACAGAGTTTCAGGGAGAGCATAAGGGAACAATTGACACAAATGGGGGAAAGAAGTACAGTAGAAGAAGAATGGGTAGCTCTGAGGGATGAAGTAGTGAAGGCAGCAGAGGATCAAGTAGGTAAAAAGGCGAGGTCTAGTAGAACTCCTTGGGTAACAGAAGAAATATGGAATTTAATTGATGAAAGGAGAAAATATAAAAATCAGTTTAATAAGTCACATCTGCAAAATACTAACACGAATTCTTTACAGCCGAATGGAAAAACTGGTAAAAGCCAATCTCGGGGAAGATCAATTTGGATTCTGTAGAAATGTTGGGACGCATGAGGCAATATGACCCTACGACTTATCTTAAACGATAGATTAAGGAAAGGCAAATCTATGTTTCTAGCATTTGTAGACATAGAGAAAGCTTTTGACAATGTTAACTGGAATACTCTCTTTCAAATTCTGAAGTTGGCAGGGGTCAAATACAGGGAGCGAAAGGCTATTTACAATTTGTACAGAAACCAGATGGCAGTTATAAGTCAGGGGACATGAGAGGGAAGCAGTGGTTAGGAAGGGAATGAAATAGGGTTGTAGCCTATCCCAGATATTATTCAATCTGTATATTGAGCAAGCAGTAAAGGAAACAAAAGAAAAAATTGGAGTAGGAATTGAAATCCATGGAGAAGAAATAAAAACTGAGGTTCACCAATTGCATTGTAATTCTGTCAGAGGACAGACCTGGAAGAGTAGCTGAACAGAATGGGCGTGGTCTTGAAAGGAGGATATAAGATGACCATCAACAAAAGCAAAACAAGGATAATGGAATGTAGTTGAATTAAGTCAGGTGGTGCTGAGGGAATTAGATTAAGAAATGAGACACTTAAAGTAGTAAAGGAGTTTTGCTATTTGGGGAGCAAAATAACTGATGATGGTCGAAGTAGGGAGGATATAAAATGTAGACTGTCTATGGCAAGGAAAGTGTTTCTCAAGAAGAGGAATTTGTTAACCTCGAGTATTAAGTGTCAGGAAGGCGTTTCTGAAAGTAAGAGTGTATCTATGTATGGAAGTGAAACATGGACGATAAATAGTTTAGACAAGAAGAGAATAGAAGCTTTCGAAATGTGGGGCAACAGAAAAATGCTGAAGATTAGATGGGTAGATTACGTAACTAATGTGGAGGTATTGAATAGTATTGGGGAGAAGAGAAATTTGTGGCACAACTTGTCTAGAAGAATGGATCGGTTGGTAGGACATGTTCTGAGGCATCAAGAGATCACGAATTTACTATTGGAGGGCAGCGTGGAGGGTAAAAATTATATAGGGAGTCCAAGAGATGAATACACTAAGCAAATTCAGGAGGATGTAGGTTGCAGTAGGTATGTGGAGATGAAGAAGCTTGCACAGGATAGAGTAGCATGGAGAGCTCTCCGTACTATCGTATCCTGTGCAAGTCATCTTCGTCTCAGAATAAGTATTGCAACCAACATCATTCTGAATCTGCTTACTGTATTTGTTCCTGGGTCTCACTCTACGATTTTTACCCCCCACACTTCCCTCAGATGCTAAATTGGTGATCCATTTGTGTCTCTGAATGTGTCCTGTCAACCAATCCCTTCTTTTGGTCGAGATGTGCCACAAATTTCTTGTCTCCTCAATTCTGTTCAGTACCATCTCATTAGTTACGTGATCTACCCATCTAATTGTCAATGTTCTTCTGTGACACCACATTCAAAAGCTTCAATTCTCTTTTTGTCTAAACTATTTGTCATTGTTGTTTCATCTCCATGCATGACTACACTCCAGACAGATATCTTCAGAAAAGACTTCCGAACACTTAAATCTATATTAATGTTAACAAATTTCTCTTCTTCAGAAACGCTTTCCTTGCCATCGCCAGTCTGCATTTTATATCCTCTGTGCTTTGACCACCATCCGTTATTTTGCTGCCTGAATCGCACAATTCATGTACCTCTTTAAGTGTTTCATTTCTTAATCAGTAATCTGATTCCCTTAGCATCACCTGATTTAATTTGACTACATTCCATTAACCATGTTTTGCTTTTGTGGATGTTCATCTTATGTCCTCCTTTTAAGACAATGTCCATCCCGTTCAATTGCTCTTCCAAGTCCTTTGCGCTGTTATTGACAGAATTACAGTTGCATTGACAAACCTCAAAGTTTTTATTTCCTCTCCCCGAACTTTAATTCCAATTCCAAATTTTACTTTGGTTTCTTTACTGCTTGTTCAATGTACGTATTGAATAACATCAGGGATTGGCTACAACCCTGTCTTACTGCCTTCTCAACCATAGCTTCCCTTCCATGCCCCTTGACTCTTAAACTGCCATCTGGTTTCTGTACAAGTTGTAGACAGTCTTTCACTCCCTGCTACCTTAAGAATTTCAAAGAGAGTATTCCAGTCAACATTATCAAAAACTTTTTCTAAGTCTACAGATGCTAATACATAGGTTTACCTTTCCTTAACCTATCTTCTAAGATAAGTCATATAGTCAGTATTGCCTTGTGTGTTCCTTCATTTCTCCAGAATCCAACCTGATCACCCCCAAGGTTAGCTTCTACCAGTTTTTCCATCCTTCTGTAAAAAGTTCATGTTAGTATTTAGTAACCACGGCTTATTAAACTGATAGTTTGGTAATTTTCACATCTGTCAGCAATTGCTTTCTGCCTGTGGGACTGATAGTAGGGGCTTGTAGCATACTCCTAGATGCCTCACTGCTGGTTCATGTAACTTTTAAAGTAGGCTTTTGCGATTTAGTTGGTTTCTAAGCTTCAAGCGTCTCAATGTTCAATACGGAATAGGCACAGGGCAAGGTAGAGGGCAGGAATTAATAAGGATTCATAGAGACATATATCGGGAGAGAATGGGTAGTGGTGATATCCATGCTGATAGGCCGAGAGCTCAGGATGTCATATTTCTACCAGGATGTTGACTGTGCCTTAAGTTAATTGCAGTCCTGTCATTGACCAACTAAGTTTTGAATCTACAGCAGTTATTGTTACATTGTCACACCAATTTTTGTGGACTAAATTTTAATTGATGGGAGATCTAATAAATGTAAATAATATGTTGTGATCTGAAAATGCATCTATTTTTGGCAAAATTCACATTTAAATAATTGTTGTTGTTGTAACAAATGATTATTTCTGTCAAGAAACTACTGCATTTTTTCCAGTGAACAGAGTGCTTCTTTGATTCAAGGTGCTTCTCGACTTTGTTATTCTTTACAAAATCTGAGAATATTGATTTTGACCTTTCATGGGCTTTTGTACCTATGCAACCCATACTTGACAGTGGTACATATAGAACCAACAAGGTACTTAGCATAGAAGTAGAATCAAAAATAACTTTATTCACACTTATGGGAAGACTTTTGGCATGGTTAAAATACATTGGTAGGTTTTGATTTTTGGTTGTTACAGTGCAGAGTGTGGGCACTATAAACTGACATTTGGCCGCGAGCATAAACAAACTAGGCTTTTCATTGCAAAAATGAGGAGTGTGGAGAAACAAGTACCACCTTCCTCTTGCAGAACAGCCAGTACACCTGTGTTCTGTTCTTCCAAGAAACCTGTGTTCTGTTCTTCCAAGAAAGCAGAACTGAGTTATAGACACTGGATCCCTTCTTGTGTTGTAAGGGTCATAATCAGTCTCGATGATGGGCCAAGACTAGTCTCTTCACTCATGTCAAAATAAGAAAAGAAAACAATGAGCAACTCACAACACAAAGCATTCAGTAATAGCTACCGCACAATTGCCTGCTGTTATTGACAGTGTCCAAAACAACATAGTTCAAGTCTGATCTCTACCGGTATTTTATACAATCACAGTTCAGAGCACCCTCACCCTAAAACTGCCATGTTAACATGATTGTGTCATACTAGCTTCAGACAGATGTACATGTTTCTTTGTACTGAGATGCTAGGTTCCACGGCCAAGTACTATGTTGCATTACGCAGTGTGCGTATTGCACAGACCATTCAGCTGCTCCAGTTGGCTTGACACCAGAGCTTCAAGCACACTGATGCATTGTTGCTTTCATACACTTTTTATTTTGCGACACATGCTTATGTGCACTATCTTTCGAAATTGTGGTTTACCAGATGGTGTGCCAAAAATAAGGCTATTTCAAACTATCTCTGATAAAATCAAACAATGGAAAATCCAAGATAGAATATAACAATATTATGAAGAGGATAGTTGCTACTCACCATATAGCAGAGATGCTGAGTCACAGATAGGCACGACAAGAAAACTTGTCACCAAAAAAACTTTTGGTCTACAAGGCCATTGGCAAACACACACACACACACACACACACACACACACACACACACACACACACAAACCAGTCTCTGGCAGCTAAAGCCAGTGTGTGTGTGTGTGTGTGTGTGTGTGTGTGTGTGTGTGTGTGTGTGTGTCGTCTATTTTTGACAAAGCCCTTGTTGGCTGAAAGCTTACTTTGTGTCAGTCTTTTTGTCTTGCCTATCTGTGACTCAGCATCTCAGCTATATGGTGAGTAGCAACTATCCTCCTCATAGCATTATTATCTCTGATAAAATGGTTCATCAGCAAAGAAGCATTCGCTATGAAGTAGCATTTGTTGAATAATTTTGTGGTTTCATATTTTGATGAAGAATTTGCATGTAACAGGTTGAAATGGAAGATATATCAATCCCTGAAATGGAATGTTACCTTAAGAATCAGAAAACACAAATGGTGCATGTGGACAACAAGCCTTTGCCATTGATCGTGATATTGATGTTCGGTTGAGATGGCATCATGGACCGGTGAACAACACACTTTTGCTTTGAAAATGTTTCACTGAAACAACAGCTACATGGCTGCGAAGCATGTATTTCAGACTCATTAGAATCTCTCACGTCTGGCCCCAGCCCCATGGGCACATGCTGGCAAGGAGTGTGTACAGAACTTCGAGGAATCGGTTGATATTGTGGGAAAGAGGGGTGGAAGTGCAACAAATGTGACCCCCCGCCCCCCAGAGAATGTTGCAAGAGTGGAACAAGCCTGTAGCCAAAGTCCCAGTCACGCGCAGCAACTCGACATATGAAATTCTGTTGTATGGCAAATATTGCACAAGGAACTGCAATACTACCCTTGCAAAATTCAGATAGTGTAAAAACTGAATGCAGACAACCTCCCAGAGAGATTACTCTGTTGCCGGCAGTTGTTGTAACTCATCAGTGACAACGCTGGCCTGTGTGACTATCTGATCATGAGCAATGAGGCCAATTTTTGTGTGTCAGACTTTGTTAACAAGCAAAACTTTAGATATACTGGTCATGTGAAAATCCTGAAATGCTTCGAGAAACACCACTTCACAATCAGGAACTGATTGTTGGTTTGGTGTATCATCATTTGGAATCATAGGGTCCTTTTTTTATGATCGCAACAGTACTGTTACTGTGAATACAGAACATAGTGTCCACATATTGAACCATTCCCTAGTGCAACAGCTTGTCGATCCTCCAGTAACTACAAACACATTCTTCCATGAAGTGGGGCCACAAGACATATCTTGAAACATTCCATTATAATGCACTACAGAACATTTTTTCTGGTCATCTCATCTCCGAGAACAGGGGCATTTCCTGGCCCGCAAGATCCCCTGTTCTTTCAGCATGTGATTACTTCATTCGGGGTAATTCAGAATATCAGATCTTCAGTGTGAACCAAATTGAAATGCTTGTGAAGGAAAATGGTCACCACCTTCATGATTTCATTTTCAAATTATGTGCATTTCAAACTACAGGCATTGTAAATTCACGTTGTATTTATTTTATATCGCTGTGTATCAGTGGTTGTGGTTAGAAAATCGCCCATTTCATTGCTATGCCTATTATATTTGCATTTATAGCAAATGAGTATTTTTCAGGTCCGTGCTGAAATGGATTATGTAATTTCCATGGACAATATAGAGCAGTTGCAGATTGTTCCGCTATTAGCTGTAAAAATTGTAGTGAAGGTGGCTTCAAGTGACTAATATTTCTGATAAATGGACAGTTAAAGTTAACCTTGAGGATGGGGATCGTAAAGACTGCTTGCAGAAACTGACATATTATTTAGATCTGTGTGACGTAAGCTTTTTGTGAATTGATATGCCATTAGTAATATCCAACAAATAACATTTCATTGTTTACACTATTTTTCCAAGACTAATCAGTGTGTCATTATACAATTTGTATGTTACTAGCACAAGAATGGTTAATAAAAAGGCATTTTTTACTACCAATCAGTTGCCATATGATGGCAATAATTGCCCTACAAATATTTAAACGTTTTATTTAGTGCATAAAACACTGCATCTCACAAGTATTTAATGCTGTGTGTGGTTTTCCTTGGTGATTAAGTGGTTTAATGCCAGACTGCAAATCCACACAACTTGGGTTCAATTACCACTTCCTTCACCTCTGGTAGTGATCTGTTAATGGGAAAAAATTGATTTGCATTTTGTGAGCTATATCTGTAGTTGTACATTCAATTTACAGACTGCAAATCTTTTATCTGCAAACATATTTCTGTTTATTGATATTCACAGGGCAAATTACTGTATTGGTAATGGAAAATGAAGAGCAAGGAGCATAAATTGAACAGTGGATAATCAATTACCTGCAATACTGCTACTGTGTTGTTGTAGGAAATATAAACATTTCATTATTGAAAACTAGCTCCTGTGAAATTGTTTTCCATATTTTTTTAAGTTTTAGCTTTTCGGATTTCTCCAGTAGAATGGAAAGCTATTAGATCCACAGTGACTCACTAAAAAATATCATGCAGGGACAAAAAACATATTCAAAGCTTAAAGACTACTATACTCTAATTAAAATTACCTTGTGATTGACAGATTGCAGTGGGAGGGGGAGGGGGGGGGGGTGCCTGTGTTACTGGCATGAAGTCTGCCTTGCTTCACAAGACACTGCACATGCCTACAAAACAGACAGCATGTGGTTTTTGAGAAATAAATACAATGGCCCTTACCAGTTGACTTGCTGAACTGTCGATCACAAAGTAATTTTATTGGAATGTAACATCAACAATGAATATCCCAGCAATAAAAACTGAAATGCCTTCAGGACATACGAAATAAAACAAAAGAAACTATATCAAATCAATTCCCATTATTTCCAGAAAGTCAAGAAAGGTATATGAAATGGCTAATTTATAACTTTTTGTGACATTCGCCTTACATACACACTTATTCACACCCGTATACTTCACACAAAATGTGAAGCCATACAGGAATGGTATTCACTCGATTCGTGTACCAAATGACAAACCAGAAGTACTGTTTTGGTGACACTTCTCAATCATTTCACACTGCGACACCAACTAGTCGTACATCATGCCCACATTCTGGAGGGGGGATTGGCAGCTCTTAACTAAACGGGAGATGGGGACTGTGATGCTGAGGGCTGTGTTGGAGGTGCGGTTCCCACTAGCACTGTCCATAGATCGTGGTGATGAGGAATGTGGGAGTGATGGAGGATGACAGAGGTGACATGGTATGTAAAGCAGCCTTTAAAGTTGAACATGTTGTGCTGAACAGCATGTACTACCACCGGGTGATAAAATGTGCCCTTAGCCATAGTCTGATTGCAGTGGCTGCAATAAACTTGGTACATACAAAATAGTTGAGGCTTTTGTGGTTTCTTTTTTGACTTACTGCCTGTTGGCATCTTTCTGAAGTTCTTTGGCCAACATTTGTGCCACTCGTGTTGGCAATGTGTCAGAAAAATCATATACAGGTGGTGACACAAGTGGCTAATGAAACATTAGAAAGATCCGTAAACAAACATTGACCGAAGAACCCAATCAGAGGTAGACAGGCAGTACATCAACTTGATATATGACATGGCTGACTGAACAAGTGGCTTGCTTCTGGCAGTACGGGATCTACAAATGACAGGGTCGGAAAAGAATGTGCTGGGTGGATGCATTGAACAGGTTTTCAAGAAGACATAGCTAGAGGAGTTCATACATTTTTCAATAAAATTATTTGAGTTTCACAAGCTTTTCTTAATAGTACTCATTTCTTCAGTCATCATCTCTTTATGTAATGTCTAAAGTTATAAACTGGCTTCAGTTGTAAATAAGTCCTCACAAATAAATAAAAAATGAGGCAAGAGCAGGTTGAGAGGCCAGAAGAAGAAGAGGAAGAAGAAATGAATGAAAATAGAGAGAAGGTTGACGCAAGTGCCATAACATCCATGCATGTAAATAAAATCAAATTAAAACCTCTTAAGAGCAGATTATACCACTGACCGATAGGAATTGTGCCTAAGGCCAGGCCTTGATCTGGAACCTTGTAGGCCAGAACTTGAGCAGGGACCCTTATGTAACATGGGCAGTGCCTTCACTTACAAAGCCACAACTCATAATCCAAGCAGTTCTCCCAGTGCCTTTCTCCTACGTTACAAACTTCATTTTGAGACTTAGATCACCACTTATTTTGATAAAAATACTTGTGTTTATTGGAAATAGTGTATTATTCTGTACAATAAAACTTCCAGTGTGTGTGTGTGTGTGTGTGTGTGTGTGTGTGTGTGTGTGTGAGTGTGTTTTTGAGAGAGAGAAAGAGAGAATATTTCAGAGCTGATATGTAAAAATAAAATTCACAGCTCACATTTCGACATTTGGCTGTTGTGGAACAAGATGAACGTATATATCCATTACTGCGTGGCCTTCATCATAGTTACACAGGAGAAGAGTATTTGGCAAAGAAAGATGGTGATGATATCCAAGTAGAGGATTTGGATAAGGTTAGTTTGAGAAGCATTTTTTAACTAACTTAGAAGTATGTAAATATTTTTAACAGTAATGAAACTCTACTGAGAACGTGTTTGAAGATGTTACAATGAGTTATTTTCTGAATAAGTATTATGTATTTTTTTCTGGTATACTCCCTTGAGGATTTCTTTACTGTTACTCACTGGAACAAACAATATATCTATTCTAATCTAGTGAAACAGTTGGACAAAGTAGTAACTATATTCTTCTGTCAGAAGAAGAAACAAAAAATTAAATTATTAAGTAGCATGTAAAATTTCAAAAACTGTCTCAGAAGAGGGGGTATGTAAGCATATTCACTTTTGATTCTGAATATGGTACGATGTGAGTTTAAAAGCTGAAGCATTTTTGCTAGTAATGTATTTCTTATGCTTAGAAACTGTCCAAGAACAGCTAGTAAGAAACTGGGCAAGAACGTAGGAACACTCTTTGATTCTGTGGGGCTTTTTATGCCATAATAAAGATTTGATTAAATGAGGAAAAGAGAAGACAATATTCTTCATTTTCAGATTTTTTTATTGAGAGGTAATAAAGCAAATGGCATTGAAATGTGGATTGACTGCATTAAAGGGGAAAAAATATTTGTATGAAATACGTTATTTATAAGAAATATTCAGGTACCATTCAAAAATGTGTTATAGGAGATTTGATTGAAAAATGTGAGAAATTGTTTCACATTATGGGCTGTGTTCATCTAATTGTCTCAATTGTTTATTGTAATAATATTATGGAAAGGATAGTTGCTACTCATGTTACAGTGGAGATGCTGAGTCACAGATAGGCATAACAAAAAGACTGACAGAGAGTGAGCTTTCGGCCAACAAAGCCTTCGTCAGAGATACACATCATACACATACATATTCATGCAAATACAACACACACACACACACACACACACACACACACACACACACACACACACACAAAACTGCCGTCTCTGGCTACTGAGGCCATAGTGGGGGTAAGGAGGAGGCTGGGGCAGAGAAGGGGTGGGATAGTAGGGTAGGAGTGGAGGACGATGAAGTACTGCCTGTGGAATCATACAGGGATGAGATGGATAGAGGGTACGGTTGTTAGGTCGAGTAGGGGGGTTTGACAGAGAGCAGGTTAGCGAAAAGGAGAGCAGTAAAAAAACTTTGGGTGCGTTGGTGGAATACAGGGCTGTGTAGTGCTGGAATGGGAACAGAGAAGGGTTTATATGGGTAAGGACAATGGCTAACGAAGATTGGGGCCAGGAGGGTTACAGGAACACGAAATATATTGTGTGTATATATAATTTTTTAATTGTGTGTCTTTACTTACCGTTGATGTATTTGGACATTGGTTGAAATTTTAGATGCTTCTTTTATTATTGGCTTTTGAAAAGATTATATGTGTGTCCTTGGTATGTAGAATGGTGTGCATTGCTAGAAACATTGTGTACTGCAAAACCGCCATTGTATACATCTGAGCTAACCAGATAAATCTGCAGGACAAGACAAGACAAGACAAGAAGAGAGAGACTGTATTCTCAATTTCATATTTTTGGGTCTGCGTGATAAGAGACAACATGTATTCGCACAACAGATAACCTAACAAACAGGGAATCAGGATTCCAGTTAAGTACAAAAGGGAAACCTGCAGTTGCTGCCCTTGAATTTGCTAAAAACAAGAATTTTTGATGACTGTTCAATTGAAACACAGTGGAGGATCTGTCGCTACCAACTTTGGTTTGTGCTACCGTCAATAATAATACTCAGCAACAGCACTAGTGACCTTTCACATGCACAAATGGTGACATGTCTGGACACAGTCCCATCATTGCTCTGGAAGCAACTCCATCGCACATGTGCAACTTTTGGACAAGGCGCTCATAAGGAAAATGAACAAGATTATTCATGCTGCCCTTTCTTGTATTCATTCGTTGTCCCATTTTAATCCAACAGTACTCCATTTTCTTGCCACTAACTGTGAATGTGCCATTGTCTTCACTTGTGACTGAATTGACACATTTCATAGCCTGATGCTTTATTACTCAAGGTGTTTGTGGAACGAATGACACTGGTTGTGGATTTTAAATCACGTACACAACCTGTATTACATTTACGTATTTGTAAAATATAGAAGTTTATCCTTACATTTGAGGCTAGCTGACAGTCTTTGCTCCGAGTTGAGCTGTTTATGGAATAATGCTTCAGGACGTGGACTAGGGTAAACACATTTTGGACTAGTTACTTGAGTCAAAACATTTGGTGTATTTATGTTTCAAAAATGAAACCAATGTGCTCTGCCTAACCACCATTTATAAAAATGTTGAACATTTATGTCCTTAAATTAGTGTCTTATTTTCCGTGTTCATCTGTTCCCCAAGGAATTTTCCCTATTTATATAACTACTGATAAACAAACTGACATGTAGTCAGAAATACTGAGTTATACTCCTGTTGCATGCCTCGCAAACAATAACAGTTTCTGAAGCAGTGACAGTAATGAAACTAACATTCTTAAGTTCTCCCCCTTTCCATTTCTTGTTAAATTATGAAGTATCCACTTGTTATAATACATGTGATTGGGTCTTAAATTTTATTTTACTTTATGTATTTTTTTTAAGTTTCTTCCTTATTCATTTTAGTTGTCGCGATCATCATTTCCATTATGCATGCGTCGCATTCATGAGAAGTTGCGAGAAGCTCATCATTTGAAATATGGTGGCCGTATGCAGTATGGTCTTTTCTTAAAAGGTATTGGTTTATCTCTGGAAAATGCTATGAAATTCTGGAGAGAAGAATTTGTAAAAGCAATGGATGCAGATAAGGTATGTCACAGTAACTGTACACTTGTTACCTAGTTGATGCAATTTTTCAGTTCTTTGACTCCGCGATTTGGTTATTGCAGTTTGACAAACAGTATGCCTACAACATACGCCACAATTATGGAAAAGAAGGGAAAAGGGTGAACTACACACCTTACAGCTGTGCCAAAATCATAATGTCATCAGTTGGACCTGGTGACACTCATGGCTGCCCTTTTAAACATAATGATTTATCATCCCTCAAACAGCTACTCCTAAGTTATGGAATACCTGCAGCAGGTAAAAAGTGTCTGGAGAGTTATTATATGTTTAAATAATAGCTGTCATCATCTGGAATATTTTAGTACTAATGTTTATCCTTTTGCAGGTATTCAAGAAATGGCAGATTATGTATCTCGTGGTCACTTTCAAATTGCATGTGCCAAGTATTTCGAAATCACTCACAGTGCACCCATTGACAGTGGTGTTAATCATCCCAATAAATATTTTGAAGAGAGTCAGAAGCTTATTGCTGGAAAACATTTCAAATCAGAAAATGGTATGTACATTCCACCTTTCCAACTTTTTCCTGCCTTACACTTTCAAGCAAGCTGTTTACGGACGTACTCTTTGTCTGATTTGTTTCCTTATATTTATTTGCTTGTTGCACTTATGTTCTGATGCCTTCAGAATGACAACTGTTCCCATGACTGAGACTGAGAGAGACCTATAGGTCTTTTGCAAGGAGAGTATCTGGTTTCCTGTCTTCTAGTAAGTCTGAGTGAGGTATCGGAGTGGTAACACACGGGATGCATACTCAGCAGGGCAGTGGCTCAAGTCCCTACCTATCGATCCACATTTAAGTTATCATGGCATCTTTAAGTTGATAAAGACGAATTCTGGGATGGTTCCTTTGAAAGGGCATAAGCAATTTCCTTCCCCACCCTCCTTCAATATGATATAGGGCAAGTTGTTAAAGACCTTGTCGCCAATAGGATATTAGACTCTAATCTTACTTCTTCCATACAACTGTAATATGTACCTCATTGCAATCTGAGCTTACCTCAGACGTTGATGAAAAGTTTCTGTGAATGCTTACATATTTCCTACTTTTCCAAATTCCCCTCAGTTTTTTCGTATTTTTGTAGGATGAGCAGGCACAAAACATAATATATAGCAAGTTTCAAACAGATTTTATATGATTTCATAAGATTGCAAATGAAGACAGAAACTTAGGATGAATTGTAATTTCTATCTCAAAACCATAGCTCATGTCACGTAAGACATTGCTTCCATAGGTAGAGGCGGAGAAGCGAATGGAGCAGCGAAGGGATGAGAGTTGCACATGCGCGCCAGCAGAGAGCAGGCAAACAAAGTCCATGTTGCCGAACTGCACTGCTGCAGGTGAAAGTCAGCCTCATTTGCCTACAGTACATCATATTATCTGTTCAAATCTATGAGGGAAATAGGAAATATTAAAACTAATTTCGATCAATTGTCACGAGAAAAATATTAATTACCCCCACTGCTCCACAGATTTCCTCCGCGTGACATTGGGAGGTGAGAACAGGTGACAGCTTTGTGAAGACGTGAAGTACCATTTTTCTCAACATGACAATTGTCTAATGACAAGATCATTGAAAATGCTTGCAATAATTATCATTTATTGCTATTTGAACTGTATTATAATTAAAAATTTAATATGTAACAAAATTAACTCCAAGCAAAAACTGAAATCATGATATTTGCTTGACAACTGCTTCTACTCATCAGAATTTTTAAAATTGTGTGTAATGTGTGTGTGTGTGTGTGTGTGTGTGTGTGTGTGTGTGTGTGTGTGTGTGTTAATGTTTTTGTCTGTAGTTAATGTAATCACTGTGCATAAAAAAGAATTAGTGATAGAAAAGACTATTGTAAAAATGGTCTGTAAGTTCTCTTATTTTTCGCGGTTAACGGGCGTTATGAGTGTAAACTAACTTGTTCGACATTACAGTGAGAGACCACATTCATAATGCATCGAATAAGCAAAAAATTAACCATCACCTGCAAATAACTCCAGGGAATGATGACTGATAACATCAAAAATGATCGATATCTTGACAAGTAACAGATACTGTCATTTTAGGGCCTTTTCCAATTCGTGCCTTGAAAATGGCTGGGGTTTACATGTGGAAATATCGGACTTTTGACATTCTCACGTGTTATTAGAGCATACAACATAGTGTGTGAAGCTTAACTTCTCCATTGGCAATATGTTGAACATTATAGCCTGCATAATTCAAAGGATACAATGTCCTAATCAAAGAGGCTAGGAAGGTCTCATTATTATGTACAAGGCCCCCGGAGTAGACAACATTCCATTGGAACTACTGACGGCCTTGGAAGAGTCATTCCTGACAAAACTCTACCATCTGGTGAGCAAGACGTATGAAACAGGCGAAATACCCTCAGACTTCAAGAAGAATATAATAATTCTAATCCCAAAGAAAGCGTTGACAGATGTGAAAATTACCGAACTATCAGTTTAATAAGCCACAGCTGCAAAATACTAACACGAATTCTTTACAGACGAAGGGAAAAACTAGTAGTGGAATACTCTCTTTCAAATTCTAAAGGTGGCAGTGGTAAAATACAGGGAGCGAAAGGCTATTTACAATTTGTACAGAAACCAGATGGCAGTTATAAGAGGCGAGGGACATGAAAGGGAAGCAGTAGTTGGGAAGGGAGTGAGACAGGGTTGTAGCCTCTCACCGATGTTACTCAATCTGTATATTGAGCAAGCAGTAAAGGAAACAAAAGAAAAATTCGGAGTAGGTATTAAAATTCATGGAGAAGAAATAAAAACTTTGAGGTTCGCCGATGACATTGTAATTCTGTCAGAGACAGCAATGGACTTGGAAGAGCAGCTGAATGGAATGGACAGTGTCTCGAGAGGAGTATATGAGATGAACATCAAGAAAAGCAAAACGAGGATAATGGAATGTAGTTGAATTAAGTCGGGTGATGCTAAGGGAATTAGATTAGGAAATGAGAGACTTAAAGTAGTAAAGGAGATTTGCTATTTGGGGAGCAAAATAACTGATGATGGTCGAAACAGAGAGGATATAAAATATAAATTGGCAATGGCAAGGAAAGCGTTTCTGAAGAAGAGAAATTTGTTAACATTGAGTATAGATTTAAGTGTCAGGAAGTCTTTTCTGAAGGTATTTGTATGGAGTGTAGTCATGTATGGAAGTGGAACATGGACGATAAATAGTTTGGACAAGTAGAGAATAGAAGCTTTCGAAATGTGGTGCTACAGAAGAATTCTGAAGATTAGATGGGTAGATCGCATAACTAATGAGGAAGTATTGAATAGGATTGGGGAGAGGAGAAGTTTGTGGCACAATTTGACTAGAAGAAGGGATTGGTTGGTAGGACATGTTCTGAGGCATCAAGGGATCACCAATTTAGTTTGGATGGCAGTGTGGAGGGTAAAAATCGTAGAGGGAGACCAAGAGATGAATACACCAAGCAGATTCAGAAGGATGTAGGTTGCAGTAGGTACTGGGAGATGAAGAAGCTTGCACAGGATAGAGTAGCATGGAGAGCTGCATCAAACCAGTCTCAGGACTGAAGACAACAACAAAACAACAACAACTGATATGTTGACAAACACATTTTTTAAACCACAAGTCTTTAAAACCAAAAAATATTATTACTTTGTCCCAAAGTGTACATCGCAATACCACAGTCACTTCTATTTGAATCTGCTTCTGAAAACCTGATTGTACGAGATTTGTCCGTAAAATACGTATAAAAGTTGAATAATAACTTTATTTTACAATTATTCAGACATTACAATATGGTCTCCTTCAAAGTACTCGCCCTGAGACGTGATACACTTCTGCCAACGCCGTTTCCACTTTGGTACCATTGCTGAAAGTTTTCAGTTGTGATGTTGTTCAGTTGCCGTGTCATTTCCGCCTTGATGGCTTCCACATCTCCCAAGTGCCACCCCTCAAGCACCATTTTGCATTTCGGGAACATGAAGAAGTCACACGGGCCTAAATTGGGTGAGTAAGGCATGTGGTCTGTCACGGTGATTGAGCTTCGGGCCGAAAACTCGCGCACAACAAGCGATGTGGAAGCGGGCGCATTGTCCTGTTGAAGGATCCACCTGCCCCCTGTTGCCAACTCCGGTCGAACTCGGGCCTCATGAGCTCTGAGACGTGTCAGAACTTCAACGTAAAAATTTCATTTCACACTCTAGCTGGGAGGGACAAATTCCTTGTGAACAATGCCCCTAGAATCAAAGAAAACACTCAACATTGTCTTCACATTGGACCCTGATTTTCACGACATTTTTGTTCTCGGTTCTCCTGCTAGTTTCCATTCCTTGCTTTGAGATTTGAGCTCCACATCGAATTCGTAAAACCAGGACTCTTCTCCAGTGATGACTCGGTTGAGAAAGTCCCCTTGTTCCTCTGCTTCCAACCAATCCTCACAGCACTCAACCCTCTTTGCTTTCTGTTCTGGCGTCGAGAGCTTCGGTACAATTTTCGCTCACAATTTCTTCATTTCAAGTTTTTGTGTCAGGATTTCGTGAACGATTGTTTTGGGGATTGACAGCTCGTCATCAATCATTCTGACTGTCAATCTACGGTCTTTAAGAACACAAGCCCAAATTCGTTCAACAATTGCATCGGAACTCTTGTCAACGGGCATCCTGGGCGAGGGTCATCGTTCACTTCTTCTCGGCCATCCCGGAACCTTTTTAACCACTTGTTCACGGTTGGTTCCTTCAGAGAATTGTCTTCGTAAACCTGTTTCAAACACTCAAAAATCTCACTGCCATTCTTGCCTAGCTTTGCAAGAAACTTGATGTTGACACGCTGTTCTTCAATCAGAGAGAGCTCCATGCCGACGGCAGGTGAAAAGGGTAACTGTCAACAAGCTGCCGCACACTCCCACCTTCACGCTGAGTGCTCCGACTCTGACTGAGCATTGATGGGATTGATTACAGCAGTAGTCCCACCTGACGGTGACTGCAACCTGTAACATAAAGACATTATTCAACTTTTATACATATTTTCCAGGCAAACCTCATATATTTATGATGATAGGTTCAAGGCTTATATCCATCACCACTCCCCTATCAAATTATTCTTTCTGAAGCTTTTCAGCATGCTGCACAGACTGTGTCCATGATACAGCTGGGATACTGTTCATTGCCTCATGCACAAGTGATTCAGTGAACGTTATCTTTCTTTCTATCTCTCCCCCCCACCCCCCACCCCCCACCCACACACACACACACACACACACACACACACACACACACACACACACACACAGCCTTATCCTTTTTCCCAATTTAATTCCATAGAGCTACAGTGACATGTGGGTAAATGCAAAACTTTTTGATCCCATTCACATGTAAGGAAGTCAAGTTTGTACATTTTATCATTTGACTTGTATAAATTAAAGAGCTGCAGGAGATCGGCACAAGTGTGGTTTATACCATGCTTAATATTTTTATTTTTAACCCTTACCCGAAACATCTCCGAAATGTACGTAACTAGAAACATGCAGTCTCTCAGACCACCTAATATTTTATCTCACAGAACTCCACATAAGTTGACAGAAATCAAATAGATAGTCACTTAATTTGTGTTATAATAAAATTTAATACTTTTCAGCCCATATAAACACTTTGTTGCTTAAACTATATAAAATAAACATTAAATATCACAAGTACGTGCAGTCATTCACTGTCAGATTTCATATGATTTTCAAGACTGTTGTACCAGAAAATATATTCATAAATATAAATAAAATGTTTGCGAAAATGTAAAAAAAAAGATAGTAATAAACTGAACTGAAATATTAAATCACTGCTCTTTTGCATAGTCGAAACACATCTTCCTGCTGCATTCCAGGCAAACTGGGTGACCACATTTGATGCTCTCATATGCCATTTTCCTCTTCTTGGATGCAGGGCACTTCATACACGTCTTCCTTTTGTCCATTCTATCACTTGGTATTCCTTCGCTTGATTGCTGAGTGTCTCCCAGAACTTTGTAGATCATTTCCTTGATATTTCTAGGTAAATTTTGAATTTCCAGGCATCTTCTTAGATGTCGCTCTGTCACCTCCATGGCCAGACTTTCTGATGAATTTGAGATGAGTTAGCATGGAGTATCCTCTGCAGCACAAATATAGAACAAACCTGTTCACGCAACTGATGTTTACAAGTGTGTAAAAGACTGCCATCAGCCAGCACCTCGTACGTATGTTTGACAGATAATTGGCACATTTCGTGTCGAGCAAATCTACTCCAGATTTTGTTGCATTTTAGTAACAAATAATTTCTGGCTTATTTTTTATGGTATCATTTTCAATGGAATGATGCATGGAAGACACATGAATTACTGCCTTGTTTCTCTTAGGAACAAATGAAACCAGTGCTGTATTCTCAGAGAATCCATATAATGCTGATGACCCAACTGGCCTACTTTTATCAGCAAAAAACTCTTGGGGAATTTCTTGTTTGTTCTTTCTGGTCCGTTCCTATGTATGTTAGTCTTTTCTTTCTCAGAACATTTTATCCACTGTAATTTTGCCTTTTACACAGTATAATTGCTGAGAATTGAAAATGAATTTCTCAAAAATGTTTTATATTGCAGCAGTGCGATCTGACTTTTTTCTTTTGTCTATGGTAATCACATCGTCATGTCACAGGCTGCTTAGCAGTATTTCAAAGTGCTTTGCTGACATTGTCACCACAAATATAGGACGACCGGTCAGACCTTTTCATGAGACGATTTGAAGATGTCGGGAGATAAACAAATATGCCTGAGAGAGTTCAAACCAAGCACGGGTTCATCAGTTTTGGCAATACGAAATGTCGACGTAAAGTTTAGGTCCAGCCTAAGGTAGACCCAGAGGTCAGCTACCCCACGTATGCTGATGTGCAACATGTTAGCTGTGCATAGCACAAGTTAGGTTGAAGAGATCTGAGCTGGTGTTAAGGATGCAGGGATGATGCTGACCTCTACTCATGTGTTGACAAGGAATTGAATCTTCAAGTTGTGTTTAGATACATAGAGCCTCCTGCTCGAGTTGTTTGAAATGTTCAACGAAAGATGTTTGACAAGGTTGCTGTTCAGGATCGTTATGGATTGGGCTGCCTACACTGGCCTGCGCACACAGTTTGGGAATACGCATGGTGAGCGGCAATTCCTTGCTGCATCGCCAAATGTGGTATGAAACCAGCAGGCCAAATAGGTTGGCATTTGAGCCTTTTATGCATGCGCTCTGAGTTCAGTGGAAGTCTGCCATGCATTCAGTGTTGGCTTTGGGTGGACCCCTTTGCCCCTGAATGAACAGACAGGTGTTGCTGGGGGAGGGAGGGTGCTGTTGCAAACTTTGTCATCAGAATAACTGCTGGTGCTAGGGAGTTGCTTTCTATGGCAGATGATCTAGTACCCTTAGCCAGCGAGGTGAAGTTTGATCTCCAGTGTATTGGACGAGTGCTAAAGAAGCTTTACTGCAGTTCATGAAGTTTGACAAACTACAGCATCCACTTGGACTGAAATGTGGCGCTAGAGTTTTGATGGAGTTCAGGAACCCAGATGTTCATTGTGAATGATATGATGAGTGACCTCTTCAGGACGTGATAGGCATTTGATAACAGTAGTGTTAGCGGTGGCATACTTAGGCTAGGTGAGAGGGCAAAGCGCCAAATTGCTGATGAGGTCAGTGTGATAATAACAAAGCAGATGAATCATGTGTCATCACTGATATAATGTATGCCGAGTAATTTGTGTACCAATGCAAACCATATCTTGGGATTGTCTTTCTGCAGGAACGGCAGTTTTTGAACGCTGCTCATCATAACATGCTGTCTAGGTATGGATGAACTGGTGTATCGTGAGATGTGGGCAGCCAAGGGGAGATCGATACATTGGCAGAAGTAAAATCTGGATTGAAAATGTCGTGCAGGGTCAAAGGTCAGAGCAGTGTGTCGCCAAGGTCCGGATGGACAGGTCAAGTCAGTGGCCACATAAGATGCATGAGAGCATGAGATGGTAGGCACATGGTCGCCCAGTGCAGAAGAGACGACCATGGTTGTTTGAAAGTGTATTGGCAGGGGAGCATGTGGAGCAAGAGTTGGGTACACAGCGTTGCCCAGATTTCCATGGGTGGGGCGGGATCAAAACCTCAGAAGGAATGTAGTGTGAATGGCTTGTGCCCATGGTTGACCAGTGTGTGTGTGTGTGTGTGTGTGTGTGTGTGTGTGTGTGTGTGTGTGTGTGTGTGCGCGTGCGCGCGCGCGCGCCAGCCACAGCTGGCAGAGAAAACAGGGGTATATGCACAGAGCAGATCTGGCAATCGCACAATGCACTGTGGTATTGTCGGTAGCCGCCCCTAATGTGCTGAACACTAAACACAGGTAGCGATGCATATCACACATTCGTACAATGTGCAGTAACATCAGGGTTCATAGACAAAAAATCATGATACTGTGCAGTATTCAAAGCACTAGGGTTGGCGTGACCTTGAGTGAACGAAGCAGGTGGTATACACTGTTCCCACCATTGAGGTCCGGGATAGGTTAAATGTATCATTTGTGGTGTAGATGAAAGGAAATGTACACAATCTGTCATATATGGCTCTTGCATCAGTGATGGCACATAGGCTTCACAGTCGAAATCTGAAGTGGGTACAGGGCACACCAAATCAGATCGTTGGATGGCAGCTGATCCACTGCTTATAGTGAATGCACAATCGTTGATACAGTACACAGAAGCTCGGTGTCACCAATGTGGTTAATTGAGTCACTGTTGTCGATAGATGGATAAATGAACTAGAACTAATGAAACGATTGGATGTATGTGTGTTACTTATTAGTTGAATGTTATGCACGCAAAAACATGTGGAATAATACAGACTAAAATCAAGGAACATAGTCACTTAATAAGTTTTGATGGCAAAGCTAATGTTTGGCGGCCATAGTCACCACTTGTCCACTGAAACTCTCAATGTCATCTTACACATTAGTATCACTTGAAAAGACCAGTATGTTTGCCTTGCATCTTTTGGGATCAATGGCAGAAGGGATTTTGACTTTTTCTTTGGAAATCAGTTTTCCTCTTGGGCACAGTGGAATTAAAGGTTCAATCAATTTCAAGGGGTGGGAAGGTCTTTCTTTTTTCCAGTTTCTGAATGCTTATTTCAACTGCAGTCCCAATTTTTTTGTAAAAATGCTTAGAGGTTTGTCCTTTCTCATTGCAATTTCTTTTGTTTTTAGTCAATTTATTTTGTCCTTTTCTGTGTCAACTTTTCAGCTTGTTATTAGTTTTTCCAGCATTTTTGTTCCAAGGAATTCTCTCTTTTCGTCTCTTTGGACAATTCCCAAAAACATTTTGCATCCATATAATGAAGGCTAACCACAGTGCGGCTCTCATGTGAATAACTCCAAACGTTCTTGCAACTTCGTGTGTGGTGTTTACAGACCTAATACTATGTGCCACAATTCAATTTGTAGTTTGGTAACAATAGACCAAGTGCCACTTACTGATCTCTGGACCAGCAGCAGTACACGTAACATTGTGAATGTTATGATTAGCAGGTCCAATAATGGATAAGAGGTTGGCAGCTGTCTCAAAAAACCACAGGAGACTATGTTACTGGAAATGGAACTTATTCTTTGGTCAGACTTATGAGGAAGCCGAAATTGTAACATAAAATAGTCGCGTTGTTTGTAACGGTGTAGGTAAATAACCCTACGTTAGGAAAGATTACTTTGCATTATGTCTTCCAGGGCACAGCTTTTTGCTGAGTGACAGTGATTTTGGAAGGATTGAGTGTGTACTGAAGCTACAATGGTTGCACACTGATGATATTATGAATGACATGAAAAAGTCAGTCATAAAAACAATGCTTGCCAACAATATATGGTTCTGGAGTACATTCTTGTGTCTTCAGATGTCAACAGTAGGACATCAACTTTCATATTCACTTTCAAAAAGTTATAAATGTGGTAAATAATCGTCCTCGCCTGCTTGTGAAGCACTTCACATTTATTGCCATCACCTGGCTCATTTTTTAATTGCACTTAAACATTTACAGGTACACATTCACACCTATACTGCTACAAAAAAAAAAAAGCAAAAAAATTTCGTGATCTGCCAAGTATAAAATAAAATGCTATACACAGTGATTTATCCATGTACAAGACCTAGAAAACAAACTGCAACAAACACATGTTGATTTGCCACAGGCTGCTATCCAACTCAACTGATAATTTTAGCCATGGAAATTGCAGATGCGTGGAAAATATTTTTCTTTTAAAATGCATTAATGTTTCTTTTAGTTACTTCCTCGTAAAACTGATTCAATAAAGAGGCATAAAATGTACTTGTGAAAGTTTTCTGTTTTTCAAATAACTGATAATACCCGCAATAAAAAGATACGACACAGCTCACAGACCAAGGAAAGAAGGCATTGGTCTGTACACAAAACCGAAGTTGAATGAATAATACGGCTGTCATGAAGTACGGCAATAGTGCAGCATGTAAGAGCGAGGTTCTCACTGTAACTTGCTGCTAACCACTCGGAAAGAGAATGAATATTATTGGCTGCCAGTGGTTAGTGGAGGGGGATGTGCAGAATAGCTGAAAATTGCCACAGGTTACACGTACTGTCGCTGGTCCAGAGATCAGTAAGTGGCACTTGGTCTACTGTTACCAAACTACAAATTGAATTGTGGCTTGTGGATTTGTGATGAAAAATTGGAAATCAAACGTAGACAAAGCGGCACTTGTCTTTTCGAACATTTCATAGCTATGATGACAATGGCGATGTTTTTCCAACACCTTATGCTGTTTCCCAATAGAATGCACTCACATCAGAAAGTTTAAAGGAATGGAGCCTGGTATAGTGATCCATAACACGGTTCAGGTGAAAAAGGTATTATGTCTTTTTATTGCGGATATTGTCAGTTGTCTGAAAAACAGAAAACTTTCTCAAGTACATTTTATGCCTCTTTATTGAATCAGTTTTATGAGGAAGTAACAAAAAGAAACATTAATGCATTTTAAAAGAAAAATATTTTTCGCACATCTGCAATTTCCATGGCTAAAATGATCAGTTGAGTTGGATGGCAGCCTCTGGCAATCAACATGTGTTTGTTACAGTTTGTTTTCTAAATCTTGTGCGTGGATAAATCACTGTGTATGGAATTATATTTCATCCTTGGCAGATCACGAAATTTCCAGAACGTTTGGAGTTATTCACATGAGAGCCACACTGTGTTTAGCCTTGATTATCTGGCTGCAAAATGTTTTTTGGATGTTTTGCCATCAGATGCACTCACTCTGAACAAAGTGCCAATGGAATCATGAAAATCTGCTGGCTGTTTCTTTACAGTGATTGGAGCAGTGGCCTCCGTTCACAATACTCAACAATTTTGTTTGAAGAAAGAATGTATTCTAATGCTCACTATACTGAGATATTCATAATTAACAGCACTATATTTTTACAAACTTCAAACAAACTAAAGTTGAGGTTTATATTTAGTCTACATTAAAGGTAAGCAGCTGTTACAGGTTCAGTGAAAGAGTATTTCTGGTACTTGGTTATTGTTGCAGTTGTTTCAAACTTTAACTCTCATTGGAGAAGGCCATACAGAAATTATTTTTAATCCTCACCAAGAGTAGCATACTTTGTCTGTGTGTATTCCAAATCTGGTTTAATGTGTGGCTTACTTATAATTTTTTTCAGGTGAGTCACTAAAACAATCTTCAAAGACAAAGCCAAAAGAAGACATCTGGGGAGATGATATAGATATGACTTCACTGGAGTTAACAAAAATTGAAGCAAACATAAAAACAGAGCCTAATGAAAGTGATTGTGCTCCCATCATTTCATAAACATATTTTTGTGTGCCTCAAAATAACTAAGTCATACAGATTCATACTGTGTGCAGTAGTGGCTAATAGCTTCCTTCCTGTCTGTGTAACCAGAGATGGTGATAAAGGTTTTCAGAAAGAGTATTATACTGTATAATGTTGTGATGAATAGAAGCACCTTTTATAACAGAATGTAAATAATCAATGTTTTTGCTGTCTTTGTCTTTTGTGTAGTAACCTCTGGTTCTCTTTCAATTTATCTCTCCATTCACTTGGGTTGATCATCGGAGAACTGGACTATAACTATTATGTACTATATGTTGTGTGTTGTAAAATATTAAGGTGTAATGCCTGCTGATCTGATGTACATATGACTATGTTTTTTTAATCCTTTAAAGTCTCTTGTACAAATCTGGTGCTACTCATTAAAATCAGCAGTGAAGTGATGATCAAATGTAATTTATTTTTGCCTAATTTTCTCCAGGAACATACGATACTTAAGACAGCAGCAGTCAAATGAAACAACAAAAATTCTAGGTTGTGGGAAATGTCAATTTCTTAATGTGTTAAAAGAGCATGAAAGATAGAAGAAATTTTACTATTTTAATATGGAGGAGGAGAGGAAACTGAAGAATGCAGTCAGCAATGAATTCTTTATTACATCATTACATGTTTATCTTCATCGAGATGTTTACGAACAGTAGGTTAAGTAAGTTCGAGGACTGAATTTGCACAAGAAACAATTGGTGCTATTACTTTGTACAAATATGGAATTCTGTACATTGAAATTTCCTTTACTAACAGCAATTCTTTGTTGTGATTGATGACAATTATATGCTGGCAACTAAACACAGCAAATTCATCAAAACGTCTGTTTAGATTATAGGAGAGTATCCCACATAAAAATGGAACGTGTCATGCACTAGTTAATCATCTGTAGTCGAATTGCATGTGAAGTAGCAACACTTGTCTCGAAATTTGGCTTCACTGCTTTTTATCAGAAAGGTGATGCAGCTGTATGTTCGTGCTTGAGTTGTGAGAATGTCATGTTGTTGAGTTATTATAGAAATAGAGCAGTTTGCATTGTGTTACATGAAGATAGGCTCCATCAAAGAACATAAAGAAATGTTTCAAGTGAAGTATCCGGGTGGGTAACTCCCCACACCCAGCACTGCTCAAGATCTGTAGAAGAAATGGAGAGCTGTAGTATCTGTTCAGAATGTGCAGAACAATAGGTGACTGACAGTGAGGAACACTGAAACTACAGACAGAATTCACATGGACGTTACAAGAAGTCCCCACAAGTTGGTAAGGAGGTTATCGCAGCAGGTTGATGTATCTCGTCTATCGTGTCATGTACTAAAAGATATGAAATTAAAAGCCTGTCACGTGAGTGTGGTGCAAGAGTTGAAATTTGAGGATCAGGAAAAAAAAAAGATAGTTCATTATTGTAACTGGCTGTTGACATCAACTGCTAACAGGTACTTGGACCTCTTACTACACTTCCATGTCTGATGAGACCTGGTTTCATTTGTCAGGTTATGTAAACTCCCAGAATTGCAGATACTGGTCGCAGGACTACCCACACATTCTGCATGAAGAACCTCTCCACTCAAAGAAGATAGTTGTTTGGCGTGTGTTGTCCTGCATACACATTATTGGCCCCGTATTTTTCAATTACGCCTTTAACAGTGCCAGGTATAGAGAGAACCTTGACTCTTTCTATGCCCAGTTAACAGATGCAGAGAAGCTGTATGCAGTATTCCAAGAAGACTGAGCTATTACTGACACATCAAGCCAAAATATAGTGCACATCACCAATATGTCCCCTGAAGACAGACTTGTCAATAGAGGCACCTGGCCCCCAAAGTCCCCAGACTTAACATCACGTGATTTTTATTTATGGGGCACACTAAAAAGCAAAGGTTATGCTGACAAGTCTCGCACAATAGACTATCTTAAATAGAACGTTACTGGAAAAAATGAACAACATGAAACCTGCAGAATTGCAGTGTGGTGTTAGTAATGTTATCACGCAAAGTCTCCCATGCCTGGATGTCCGTGGCCAAACGTCCAGTATCTCTTATAAACAGGAAACTACATGATTTTTAACTTTACTATTATCTGTTCATTTTAGTTAGTTCATCGTTACTTGAATCTCAGGCTTGAGGTGTACTAGTTTTATGTGGGAAACCCTATATAATAACAGTCTCTTTTATTGACAAACTCGCACGTGAACAAGGTAAAAATACACTAGAAAGGAAACAACCAACACTCTCACAGGACGTATATAAAACCTGATCAATTGATTGTATATTCCTATGCTGCCCCCACCCTCCCGCCCCCCTTAAAGTGCAAAGCACTTGGTATAGAGGGGTACTTGAACCTAACTTGCTGTCCAACTCTTTTGCGGGTGATTGGTTGTGACATTGGTGCTGTTGTAAATGTGGACAGGTGAGCATTGTCCCTGTAGCTGAGGTCTGTGTTGATGAGTCAGGACATTGTGGAATAGTAGCTATTGGTGTGCTGTCCAAAGGTGGTGACAGTATGATCCTTGTTGGTTTCATCTCTTTGATAAATACCTTACTGCATTTGTAATTTTGCAAAATGCCTAATGCGTGGTCCCTTTGTTGCAACACTTGGAAAGGCCTGGTGTATGCGGGCTGAAGAGGACCTCAAATCAGTGCAGAGCGTGACATGGGAACAGTCTGCCAATGCCTTATGTACAACAAAAACTGGCCGTTTGCTGTAGTGCAAAGCACTGGCTATATATATTGGCAATATGTTCCTGAATTTGCTGTACCAGTAGTGGCAGTTCCTCCTGGTATGGCAGTGGTGCAGGTGAGAGGTAGCCCGTGGGAATCCTCAGCTGCTCCCCATAACCTTTTCAGCCAGTAGTGCACCCGTGCTAGATTTATAAGCAAACCTTAGCCCGAAAAGGGCCAAAGGAAGCGTTTCTAGGGCTTCTCTGGGTGACACATGAGAATGGGCTTTAAAGTCCTATGTCACCTTTCAACTATTCCATTGCTGACAGGATGACATCTTGTAGTGTGGTGTTGTTGGAAACTGCACAGTTTAGACAATTCGTTGTGAAGATTCAAATTGCTGGATCTGGTCTGTTGTAAGATCGAGAGGACAACCAAAGTCCACTAATGAATTTACTCTGAACATTTTTATAATTATCTCGGCAGGTATGTCTGTGACTGGAATAGTTTCTGCCTATCGTGCATATGTCAACTGCCATGAACAAATACCTGGAACTTCTGAAGGCGAGGCATAGGGCCAATAAAGTCATATGTGCATGTGATCAAACCTCCTTGGAAGTTCAGAGAAATGTCTGATGTCTGTATGAAAGCAGCCTCTCACCTTGCAGCTCAGGCACTGAAGCATGCATGAGCCCAGGCCCAAGCATTTTTCTTTATTGAGGGCCACGCAAAACGGTCAGTTAATAATTTATTCATAGCATTTGCACCTGGATGTGCCAGGTTGTAGAGACTGTCGAGTAACACATTGCGAAATTGTGGCGAGCCTTAGGGCTGTGGCTTCTGTTGTGAGTTGTAACACCATATTTTAGAGTTGAGATCTGGCATCACGACTTGCTTCATTCTCTGCCCCAGCAAAGTATCATTTTGTGAAAGTTGCAATTGTTGCTCTGTTGCTTGGGCCTTGGCAAGATTGTTGTTCAAAATGTTTACCAAACTACAAATGCAAGAATAGTAGTAAACGAATACATTTCCGTGCATTTATTGAAGAGGGGAACATTTATCACTGACATTTTAAAAGCTGGCATGATTGCCTTGTGATCCGTACAGATCATCACTGGGCGAGCTTTGATTTGAGGGCAAAAATACCTCACACTCTTGTATATTACCAACAGCTCTCCATTTGAATCACTCCATTTCCTTTGCCCTGGCTGTAAGGAAAGAGGAGCTAGCTTAACGGCTGCCAATGATTGTTGACTTTCTGGGGCAGAGTGCCTTTAATTGCAATTTTTCTGGGACCTACAACAGTAGCCAGTGGATAGGATGGTAAAGATGGGCGAGAAGCTGTGCCTCTGTGAGAGACACTTGTAAATCACAAAAAGCCTTGTCCATTTTCAGAGCCCACTTGAGTTCTCATTTACCCTTCTCAGAAGATGACTGCAGTAAAAATTCAAAATGCCCAGCCCCATCTCAGTTATGGGTAACCAATTACATTTGGAAGATCATGTAAAATGCATAACTTCTCTAGTAATAAGTAGATACCATCAGCCAAGGGGCCAGTGACAATATATTTGTCACTTATCACAATGCAGTGGCCGTATAGTCTCTCTCATTCTTTGTGAACTTGTCTATCATGTAACAGTGTTAGATGAAAGGATAACACCCAAATATGCAAAACAAAGTGCCAGTCCCTGCAAAACCATCAAAAATGCGATCTCTGGTGTCGAGGTCACTTCCTGGTGATGCCAGAAATAGTAATTGGTGGCTCCACACTGCAGTGGCACAAGGCAGTAGCATGGCATCGGAGATTCAGATAATTTCTTTAGCAAACTCTGGATCTATTTGCAGCCGCATGACCCCACAGAAGCAAGCAAGGCTGCGGGATTAGCGACTACTGGTGGTGCTCATGCTGCCTCACGTGAGGTCTTTTGGCTGTCATCTGCAGGTGTGGGGCCCGTGATTTCACTGTGTAGTCCCCTTGCATGGCAGTGGTGTGAGAAAGATTGCTGGTAGAGTGAGCGAACGGCTCATACACAGCAAGAACGAACATGAATTTCAGTCACTTTGCAGTTGTCGAACCTATTTATTAGACATGGATTTGTCAAGCCCACAGAAAGTGTGAAATCTGAAAGAAAACGAGAAACTGAATAGACTGAGTGACTTCAGCGACAATAAAATTTCAGATGAAATGGGTACCAAAATCTCTATTGATCGTTAGATTTTTGTGACCATGAGTGTGGATAATGGAATTGTTTACAGCCATTAAACTTAAAGGCTTGACATCAGCTGTGCACGAGACAGTCAGTTTTTTGACCTCCGTGTAGATGTTGATCAAGAAAACCAGATCAGAAATGTCATCAGAAATATGTAAGTGCCGTGCCGCTGTAGTGCACACCAGAAGTAGCAGTGTTAATCATTTGAGCAGGTTTTGTACTGCTATAGATGATATCTGTGCCATCTGTACGGTGCAGTCTGTAGGTGTTACAATCTGTCATGCCTAATCCAAATTGTCCCGGCTGTTTGGATGGGTGCACAGCTTTGAGCACTTTGCAGCATGACATCCTAAATATCTATGACACCAACAGTTACTAGGGAAACTAGCTTCAAATTGGCTGTGATCTTGAGATTGAGGGACAGAAAAATGTTGTGAGCAAGTCAAGTTTTTAGGGACAGTCCTTTACTGTAAAACCTGTAACTGTTTGGCCATCGTCTCAACTGTTGTGCATAGACTTAACGAGCTCTTTGGCCGTGCTCGGTGAGTGTTGGTATGAGGGGGCAACACAATGAAGTGTAGCATCTTCATGTGATCTTGGCGGTCATTGGTGTATTCAGCTGGAATGTTGGTAGTTGCCGAGACCGCAGCCCCCACAGCAATTCAGTTTAGCATTGTGTGCACCCTGTCGGCCACTGCCAGCAACAGATGTATAGGTTTTTTTTGTGCATTATCAAAGCTAAATGCATTTTTGAAGGCAGCCGTCGTTGCCAGACATGTAACAATATATCATTAGAAATCACACTAGTGTCAGCCATAATAACTAAATGTCCCCAGAGCTCTGATGTGTTTTTGTCACCATGTTTTTCATGGAACATATTTGCATAAGTTTTTGATCAGGCAGTTTAATGCAGTGAGCAACTAAACCCATTGTGAGAGCACAGTAGACTCATTAGTGGTATGGGTGCAAATAATGCCTGAAACTGAAGCGGTCACTCGGTAGTCCAGGTTGCTGATTACCTGTATAAACTGCTTCAGTGACGTGTTGATGTTCTCCAGAATCACCAACCATATTTTAGATTGTTCAGGCTTGAACAGCAAGGCACTCAACTGCGTGTGTGGCACAGAAGAATCACACAAGCTAGCTGGCAGTAAGTCTTTGCCATGTGTGCTGTTGCGATGTGGATGAGAGCACCAGAAACAGTAACCTCTTTATATCTGGTTTGATGTCACTTCCCGGCATAGTGGGAGTATCCATTGCAGATGATTGCACATTAAAAGTCAAGGCACATAGCAGATTATCCGGAAAGCTGTGTTACACAGCACAGCTACGCTTATGTAGGGGTCACTGGTTATGCAGGAGAAATTAATACCCACATACGACAATGACAGCTTTTATTGGGAGTCTCACTAGGAACATAAACAAGGCGAACAATAAACGAGGAAAACCATCACTTTCGCAGAAAATATATAAAACTTGATTTATGGATCATCTAGTCCCACAAGATCATTAAAAAAACCAGTGTTGAACTATTATTTACAAAAAGTGAATACTCGTAAATTTTTTGACAACTGTCACTGTAGTTCAGAGTAGATCACCCACAGTTATAGTGGGCTTTGCACTGTTACTTTGTGTGTGCGCACAACGAGGCACTTCAGATGGTTTTGTTTATATGTGTATGACAACACATCAGTGTTGCTGCAGTTCTAGGCAACTCGGCTTTTCAGTCTGTGTAGCAGTTCATTTTGCTCTAGAGGTTTGCATGTAAATATTCCATGGATTCTATACAAATGGTGGTCCTTAAATAGCAGCCAGCAAAGCAACTAACAGAGAGGCAGAATTGTTTAATATCTCTACAAAATGACAGTGAAGAGAGTGACAAATGAGGGGGAGGCAGCAAATTCAGCAGGAAGTTCTGTTTTTCTTGTGCTTTGAAATACAAGAAGAAATAATCCCACATGACAAATATTGGCCTTTTTTTTATGAAAGTGTAGTTGAGTAAAAGACATACATGAAACAACCAACTTTTCTAAGTGTGGAATACTTTTTCCTGCTGTAAAGCATACACATGTTTTAAAGCAAGAAATGAAATGTGCTTCTGTCATATTTTGGGCAGGAATCACTGTTTTTTGAGGAAAAGGTACCTTGCACTAACAAAGTTAATTGTTTCATGTCAGAAAGAAACTGGCAGACAGTATGACAAGCCTTTGGTATTATTTTGAGAAAAGTTTACGTCATGTGGAAAAGATTATTTGGAAGAAAAGTAATAATGTAATATGAAGCTATTGTGGCATAGAGATTTCACTTTCTTCATGAGGTGCAAGAAATAAATCCGGAGCATATAATACAGGTATATGAAACATTTATTAGCCTTCTGTTGGGCACAGTGGCCTTCACAACAAGACCATGTGCAGTATACCAAGTTAATCACACCCGTTACTAATTTGTTGTTTATTATATTTCAAAACTAAAACACATTATAAATGGCAAATATCTTTAGAGAAAGACAAAGGTGACATAAGAGCAAACTAACAATAGAAATATTAATCATTCAGTTGATTCATTGTCACTGTGGTAACAAATGAGGACTTTTACCCCAGTTATACCTTTTCTTTTGACCGCAGTTCCATTTCTCATCATCATCATAATCATCATCATCATTTAAGACATTATGCCTTTCAGTGTTCAGTCTGAAGCATAGCCGCCTTATAAAATTTCTCCATGATCCACTATTCACTGCTAACATTGGTGCCTCTTCTGATGTTAAACCTATTAATTCAAAATCATTCTTAACCGAATCCAGGTACCTTCTCCTTGGTCTGCCCCGACTCCTCCTACCCTCTACTGCTGAACCCATGAGTCTCTTGGGTAACCTTGCTTCTCCCATGCGTGTAACATGACCCCACCACTAAGCCTGTTCATCCTGACTGCTACATTTATAGAGTTCATTCCCAGTTTTTCTTTGATTTCCTCATTGTGGACACCCTTCTGCCACTGCTCCCATCTGCTAGTACCTGCAATCATCCTAGGTACTTTCATATCCGTAACCTCAACCTTGTATATAAGGTAACCTGAATCCACCCAGCTTTAGCTCCCATACAACAAAGTTGGTCGAAAGATTGAACGGTGCACAGATAACTTAGTCTTGGTACTGACTTCCTTCTTGCAGAAGAGAGTAGATCGTAGCTGAGCGCTCACTGCATTAGCTTTGCTACACCTCGCTTCCAGTTCTTTCACCTTGTTGGCATCCTGTGAGAATATGCATCCAAAGTACTTGAAACTGTCCACCTGTTCTAACTTCGTTCCTCCTATTTGGCACTCAATCCGTTTATATTTCTTTCCCATTGGCATTACTTTCGTTTTGGAGATGCTAATCTTCATACCATAGTCCTTACATTTCTGATCTAGTTCTGAAGTATTACTTTGCAAACTTTCAATCGAATCTGCCATCACAACTAAGCCATCCGCATATGCAAGACTGCTTAATTTGTGTTCACATAACTTGATCTCACCCAGCCAGTGTATTGTTTTCAACATATGATCCATAAATAATATGAACAACAGTGGAGACAGGTTGCAGCCTTGTCTTACCCCTGAAACTACTCTGAACCATGAACTCAATTTACTGTCAACTCTAACTGCTGCCTGACTATCCATGTAAAGACCTTTAATTGCTTGCAAAAGTTTGCCTCCTATTCCATAATCTCGTAGAACAGACAATAACTTCCTCCTAGGAACCCGGTCATATGCCTTTTCTAGATCTATAAAGCATAGATACAGTTCCCTGTTCCACTCATAACACTTCTCCATTATTTGCCGTAAGCTAAAGATCTGGTCGTGACAACCTCTAAGAGGCCTAAACCCACACTGATTTTCATCCAATTGGTCCTCAACTAATACTTGCACTTTCCTTTCAACAATACCTGAGAAGATTTTACCCACAATGCTGATTAAAGAGATACCGCTGTAGTTGTTACAATCTTTTCTGTTTCCATGTTTAAAGATTGGTGTGATTACTGCTTTTGTCCAGTCTGATGGAACCTGTCCCGACTCCCAGGCTAATTCAATTATCCTGTGTAGCCATTTAAGACCTGACATATCACTGTATTTGATGAGTTCCGACTTCATTTCATTCACCCCAGCTACTTTATTGCACTGCAATCTATTGACCATTTTCTCCACTTCCTCAAATGTGATCCTATTTCCATCATCATTCCTATCCCACTCTACCTCGAAATCTGAAACATTGCTGATCGTATTTTCACCTACATTGAGCAACTCTTCAAAATACAGTCCTGGAAATTGAAATAAGAACACCGTGAATTCATTGTCCCAGGAAGGGGAAACTTTATTGACACATTCATGGGGTCAGACACATCACATGATCACACTGACAGAACCACAGGCACATAGACACAGGCAACAGAGCATGCACAATGTCGGCACTAGTACAGTGTATATCCACCTTTCGCAGCAATGCAGGCTGCTATTCTCCCATGGAGACGATCGTATAGATGCTGGATGTAGTCCTGTGGAACGGCTTGCCATGCCATTTCCACCTGGCACCTCAGTTGGACCAGCTTTCATGCTGGACGCGCAGACCGCGTGAGACGACGCTTCATCCAGTCCCAAACATGCTCAATGGAGGACAGATCCGGAGATCTTGCTGGCCAGGGTAGTTGACTTGCACCTTCTAGAGCACGTTGGCTGGCATGGGATACATGTGGACGTGCATTGTCCTGTTGGAACAGCAAGTTCCCTTGCCAGTCTAGGAATGGTAGAATGATGGGTTCGATGACGGTTTGGATGTAACGTGCACTATTCAGTGTCCCCTCGACGATCACCAGTGGTGTACGGCCAGTGTAGGAGATCGCACCCCACACCATGATGCCGGGTGTTGGCCCTGTGTGCCTCGGTCGTATGCAGTCCTGATTGTGGCGCTCACCTGCACGGCGCCAAACACGCATACGACCATCATTGGCACCAAGGCAGAAGCGACTCTCATCGCTGAAGACGACATGTCTCCATTCGTCCCTACATTCACGCCTGTCGCGACACCACTGGAGGCGGGCTGCACGATGTTGGGGCGTGAGCGGAAGACGGCCTAACGGTGTGCGGGACCGTAGCCCAGCTTCATGGAGACGGTTGCGAATGGTCCTCGCCGATACCCCAGGAGCAACAGTGTCCCTAATTTGCTGGGAAGTGGCGGTGCGGTCCCATACGGCACTGCGTAGGATCCTATGGTCTTGGCGTGCATCCGTGCGTCGCTGCGGTCCGGTCCCAGGTCGACGGGCACGTGCACCTTCCGCCGACCACTGGCGACAACATCGATGTACTGTGGAGACCTCACGCCCCACGTGTTGAACAATTCGGCGGTACGTCCACCCGGCCTCCCGCATGCCCACTATACGCCCTCGCTCAAAGTCCGTCAACTGCACATACGGTTCACGTCCACGCTGTCGGGGCATGCTACCAGTGTTAAAGACTGCGATGGAGCTCCGTATGCCACGGCAAACTGGCTGACACTGACGGCGGCGGTGCACAAATGCTGCGCAGCTAGCGCCATTCGACGGCCAACACTGCGGTTCCTGGTGAGTCCGCTGTGCCGTGCGTGTGATCATGGCTTGTACAGCCCTCTCGCAGTGTCCGGAGCAAGTATGGTGGGTCTGACACACCGGTGTCAATGTGTTCTTTTTTCCATTTCCAGGAGTGTATTCCCTCCATCTGCCCAAGGCATCCACAGGATTCACCAGCAGTTTTCCTGACCTATCCAAAATACTTGTCATTTCCTTCTTACCTCCCTTTCGAAGACTGCTAATTACACTCCAGAATGGTTTTCCAGCAGCTTGACCCATAGTCTCCAATCTGTTTCCAAAGTCTTCCCAAGATTTTTTCTTGGATGCTGCAATTATCTGTTTGGCTTTGTTTCTTTCTTTCTACATAACTTTCTCTGTCTACCTGAGTTCTAGTATGTAGCCATTTTTGATACGCCTTCTTTTTCCTTTTGCAGGATGCCTTGACTGTGTCATTCCACCAAGCTGTTTGCTCCTTCCTACTTTTACACACTACTGTTCCAAGACATTCTTTAGCCACTTCTAGTACTGTGTCCCTGTACCTTTTCCATTCCTTTTCCAATGACTGTAACTGACCACATTGAACTAACTGGTACCTTTCTGAGATTGCTGTTATGTACCTGTGCCTGATTTCCTTATCCTGAAGTTTCTCCACTCTTATCCTCCTACATATGGACCTGACTTTCTGCACTTTCAGCCTCACAATCCCAATTTCACTGCAGATTAAATAATGATCAGTGTCATCAAAGAATCCCCTGAATACACGTGTATCCCTCACAGCCTTCCTGAATTCCTGATTTGTTGTTATATAGCCAATGACAGATCTGGTTCCCCTGCCTTCCCAAGTATACTGGTGAATGTTCTTATGTTTAAAAAAGGAGTTTGTGATTACTAAGCCCATATTGGCAAAGAAATCTAAGAGTTGTTTCCCGTTCCTGTTGGCCTCCATATCCTCTCCAAATTTACTCATAACCTTTTCACACCTTCTGATCGATTTCCAATCCTGGCATTAAAATCACCCATGAGCAGAACACTGTCCTTGTCCTTTACTCTCACAACAACATCACTGAGTGCCTCAAAAAACTATCCATCTTATCTTGATCTGTCCCTTCACAATGCGAATATACTGACACAATCCACATCAGTCGTTCATTTACATACCTTACTGCAATTATGCTGGGTTCCATTTCTTTCCTGATGTAAAGGCCTACACCCCATTGTGCTATTCCTGCTTTGACTCCTGACAGGTAGACCTTGTATTCTCCCACTTCCTCTTCTTTCTCACCCCTTACCCGAATGTCACTAACAGCTAAAACGTCCAGCCCCATCTTACTTGCAGCCTCTGCCAGCTCTGCCTTCTTCCCAGGGTAGCCCCCATTGATATTAATAGCTCCCCATCTCATTACAATTTGTTTGCCAAGTCGTATCTTAGGAGTCCCTGGTTTGTCAGTTGGAGGTGGGACTCCATCACCTCCAAAGGTCCGAGGCATTTTGCTCTGATTGTTGCCAGCATCATATTTAAAATATCGGGGAAGCAGGTCGCTAGCCTTACTTGCCCCGAGTCCCATTGAGTTGTACCCCTAACGGTTGAGGGACTAACTGGTGAATTTGGTAGTCTGCCGTATGAGCACAAAGGTGACCACAACTCTGAATATGTCCGAGATGCCCAGCCTTATTCCAAAGTAACTGGTATCCCGACTGTCGGGAGCGCTTACTTGGCCACTCATACGTTGCCCGTGGTTCATGAACTAGGACATGATTACAGGAACCCACACCGTGAACCACATTTCTTTGTGTGTGATTTTAGGTTTTCCTGTAGGAAAGCTGGTGGCATCATCTGGAAGGCACTTCCATTATTTCTGTTTTTCTCTTCTGTTTCTTCTTCACATTTTGGCCTATAATGATTTAGCCTCTGCTGTAGTTCCATATGAATTCTTAAGATGTCCATAGGTGGTTGTTTCAGTAATTTTTCTTTTGGTACAATTTTCATTGTTACCAAAATAAATTACTGGTACATTCATAACCAAACAAATGCATTTATGTCTACATCTACATCTATACACTGTAAACCACCATGAGTTGCATGGCAGAGGGTACATCCCATTGTACGAGTTATTAGGGTTTCTTCCTGTTTCATTCACATATGGAGCATGAGAAGAATGATTGTTTGAATGCCTCTGTGCATGCAGTAATTATTCTAATCTTATCCTCATGATCTCTGTGTAACCAATATGTACAGGGTTGTACTATACTCCTAGAGTAATCATTTAAAGACGGTTCTTGAAACTGTGTTAACAGACTTTCTCAGAATAGTTTGTCTTCAAGAGTCTGCCATTTCAGTTCCTTCAATATCTCTGTGACACTCTCCCATATATTAAACAAATCTGTGACCATTTGTGCTGCCCTTCCTGTATACGTTCAATATCCCCTGTTAGTTCTATCTTGAATGGGTCCCACACACTTGAGCAATATTCTAGGATGGGCCACACAAGTCATTTGTAAGCAATCTCTTTTGAAGACTGACTGCAATTCCCCAGTGTTCTGTCAATAAACCGAAGTGTATCACCTGCTTTACCCACAACTGAACCAATGTGATCATTGCATTTCATATCCCTACAAAGTATTACACCCAGGTATTTGTATGAGTTGGCCGATTCCAACAGTGACTCATTGATATTATAGTCATAGGATACTATGTTTTCTCATTTTGTGAAGCGCAAAATTTTAAATTTCTGAACATTTAAAGTAAGTTGCTCATCTCTGCACCATGTTGAAATCTTATCAAGATCTGATTGAATATCTATGCAGGTTCTTTCAGATATTATTTCATCATCTGCAAAAGGCCTGATGTAACTACTGATATTGTCTGCTGGGTCATTATTATAGGACTCCAATGTGATCAGCAAGGGCCGCAACAAAACTTACGTGGGGCAGCTGACGAACAGTCTCCATCCACGATAATATGTTGCATCCATCCTACCAAAAAGTTCTCAATCCAGCCACAAATTTCACTTGATACCTCACATGATCATATTTTTGACAAGTGTAGGTGGGGTACTGAGTCAAATACTTTTCAAAAATCAAGAAACACTGCATGTACCGGTTTGCTTTGATCCAAAACTGTCAGTACGTCATCTAAGAAAAATATGAGTTGGGTTTCACATGATTGAAGTTTTCGAAAATCATGTTGGTTGGCATTGAGGAGGTCATTCTGTTCAAGGTACCTCATTATGTTTGACCTCAGAATATGTTCTAGGATTCTACAACAAATTGATATCAAGGTTATTGGACGGTAGTTTTGTGGATCAGTTCTACTATCATTCTTGTAGATGGGTGTAACCTGTGGCTTTTTCCAAGAACTGGGCATGGGTTTTTGTTCGAGGGATCTACAGTAGATTATAGTGAGAAGAGGGCCCAACTCAGCTGCAAATTCAGTATAGAAGCAGACAGGAATTCCATCAGGGCCTGGAACTTTTTTCAGTTTTAATGATTTCAGCTGTTTCTCAACACCACTGATACTTATTTCATTCATCTTTTTAGTGGTATGAGGATTAAATTGGGGCAATTCTCCTGGGTTTTCCTTTTTAGAGGAACATTTGAAAATGGAGTTAAGCATTTCAGCTTTTGCTTTGCTGCTCTCAATTTCAGTTCCTCTCTCATTCACTATGACTGGGCACTAACTTTTGTGCCAATAGCACCCTTTATATACAATCTTTGTGTCCTGTGAAAGATCATTTGACAATATACTGCTACAGTAGTCACTGAAGTTATCACACATTTCTCTCTTGACAGCCAATCGTGGTTCATTCATGATCTCTCTATCTACAGCCCTACACTTTTTTTTTTTTTTTTTTTTTTACACCTATTATACAGTAATCTCTGCTTTTTTTAGAAGTTTCTTTACAGTGGCTGTATATCATGGAGGGTCTCTCCCATTATGAACTCTTCTACTGGGTACATATCTATCCAGTGTGTGGTCAACTATTCTAATTTCCTTGTCCTGTTCCAGACCTCACGCCAGTCTGCCTGAGCTAAATCGCGTGCCTTTCGGCCTCCTCTAGTGGCACGGTGTTGGCTCTCCTGCCAACCACAACAGTTACCCCCGTATGATAATTACACAAAATATTTGTCAGGATTCGTAAGGAGTGGGTCCCTACGGTACAGAATACACAAACACTGAGAATTAAAGTTTAAATAGTTTATTAACAAAAGACTGATTATAAATGCACGCTACACACACGCATCATCACTGTGTCTGATGTCCTAACACTGGCTAATTACAGTCATATTGAAAGGCTCCATCGTGAGCTAAGGAAAGATGTATTTGCACCCAAGGCTGCACTAGTTATATGGCACACTGCAGATGGCAGCCATTGGCTTACACTCTTGTGGTGCGCTGCGGCCAGACGCACGTCTACTGACCAAGCACATTGTCAGCATTCCAAGATAGGTTGGCTGGCGAGCACGTGTTACATACTGTATGGCTATGTGCAAACCCATAGACCCTTGCATCACCCTCCCCAGAGAAAAAGAGCAACCACAGGTGGCTCAAAACGACCTCCTGTGCGTTATGAGTTTATTTCGCCATTCATGGCACCAGAAGGTGTTTCAACATCTATTTCATTTGCAGACACAGTAACGTTCTGTACAGAGAAGTGACCTTTCAGGATAACAATTTCATACATGACAAATGCTGTTGACAAAAGACAAATTAATAAAAGCAATAAAAACACAATACTGACAATCAAGTATGCGTTAACATTACTGGATGAATCGAAGGACTTAATTCTATTTGCTGCTTCAATGAAGTTCAACTCATAATTGAAAGAAATTACATTTTCATGGATATCCTTAATTAAATCATTGTTTCAGAAAAACTTGATACTGGAAGAAATTACATTTTCATGGATTCCTTAATTAAATCATTGTCTTCAGAGAAACATGATAAGGAATGCTTTCCATATGTTAATGTGTATGAATCATTGTAGTAATAAACAGGTAACATTCTCGTTAATGGCAAATGTCCAGTTGCATGAAATGTAGTTGGCAATACACTAGGCATATCAAATAGTTGACATGATAAATCACAATGTGTGCCATTCAAGATTAGGCTACTATTATTCAATTTGAGTAAAGGGTAGCTCAGATGTATCATAATTTTTACATGCAAAAGTGACATCAACGATGGAGTTAAATGAGAAAATTATGCCTTCAGAACATTAAGAAATGGATGATAAAGATGTGTTAAAATTCTTGGGCAATCATCTCTTGGGGGATGATTCATAAACAATTCTTTCTCACAGCGGTACACTCTACAATCTAAGAATACTGCCAACTCAGGGCAAATTAACTTATGACTACATTTACACATATGCAAATCATTTTCATTTAGGGACACAAAATATCTTCAATACTTGCTGCTCAGTAGATAATCATTTAGTACATACTTTACATGAATACCTGCCTGTCTCCATTTCACAGGGTAAGTATAAATCTTATACATTTAAAAATTATGGTTTGATCTAGCAATGGGTATAGAAACAATAACAGTTAATTCATCTTCAATCATTAAAGAGTGTGTGGTGGTTAACTTGTAGTAAGCATATAATTGTAAGAGTTAACAGGGTAAATCATAGTATATGTTGCGTCTAACTTTTGTTCACAGTAAAAATTGTTCTGTATGTAGTAGTACACTGCTCAAACAATCTTTTGAACTGCTTTCTAAGGCTGTTCTTAAGTTAAGAGCATCAATTCTAGCATTTGATAAACTATCAGTAATCCTTAACAAAAGAGTGTTTAAATCTAAGTGTACACTCACAGCATTTAATCTTTTGAAGAGTTCTTGGATATTTGCATTCATTTCATTATGAATTACGTGGAAATGTAAGATAAATTGTTTTACCATCTGTTCAATGAAAACTGTGGGGTTGGTAATGTTTCTTTGCATATTCTTTAGTATGATAATTTCATTAGAGAGGTTAGTTGAATTTGTACTGGACTGTTGTTCAGGAGCTAATATTTTGCCTTTAACTTCCAGTAGACCTCGACTAGTTAAAGTACCATATACAGTACGAAGGATAGTCTCTCCAAAATCAAACCAGGCACGTGTGCGCCTAATTAAAGTTTTGTATGGCAAAAGCTTTAAAAAACAGTAAACTCTTGTTCATAATTAGCAAATGTAGACTTTAACTGCATTGTACTTGAGTACAAGTTTTGCATTACTTGTTGAAACTACCATGTGTGATTGTGGTTCAAACAAAACACCTGTACTCTGTGGTACTATTACTACAGCATTAGTAGAATATGCTATCATAGCAAACATTAGAATAAAAATGAACATTGTTAATTAGTTCTAAATACTCGAATAACAATGAACATAAAATAAATGAATTGCTTTTGGTAACCTGTGGAATAAAAGGTTTAGCTTCACTTGTGCACTCGTGTAATAGCTTCAATACTACATTTTCACTACACATTCACATAAGCCCATGGTTGAAATAAACACATGCATTGCACGCTCACACATTTACGCAGATTATAGGGGTGCCTGGAACAGGATCGCTTGGACCGTGGCGATGCCTTGGCCTCGACGTCTGGACTGCGACCTCATGATTCTCACTTCCTGAGTTTGAGAACAGCAGTTCTGCCTGTCAGTGGGTCCTCGTCGTCTTGCGATGCTACAGGAAATCAACCCAGAAATGGCTTTACACAATTGACATGTATGACAATCGAACGAAAGGGCAGTTGGAGCTTAAGAATGACGCGACACCACCTCCAGGATTGGATATGGTCCTTTCCAAAACTTCTTAAATTTTTTGACTTGACTCTTCTTTAACATCACATTGCTCAGATACACAAGATCTCTAACTTGATACAGAGGCACTGCTGCTGGTTGTATTGTCTTGCTTGCTGAAGAAAGGATTGATGATTTCGCTGTTTCACTCCCCTCCATGCTTCCTTTAGTTTGCATGCTAGATCCTTTCTGTGTTCATTGCTGATTTTGGCAGTCGATCATGCAAAGTCCAAGGGCGAATGCACTGTTCTTCCGTAGACGACCTCATATGGACTTAGGCCAGCTGAGCTGTGCTTTTTGGCATTGTAACAACTTACCAAGTACAGTAAACAGACATCCCAACTGTCGTATTTGCTGCCCACATAATGGCTAATCATATTAATAATTGTTCTGTGGACTTGCTCAGCTCTTCAGTTTCCTTCAAGGTGTGCTGGTGTACTCATTAACTGAGTTATTTTCATGAGCTTACAAGTCTGTTTAAGTAATTCACTCATAAAATTCGTTCCTTGGTTATTAATTATACTTAATGGTGATCCAAACTTAAGAATCCATTCATTTACATAAACTTTAGCTATAGTCTCAGCACTCTGATCAGGTATTGCTATCATTAGAAGGTATTTAGATAAATGATCTAACATTGTCAATATGTATTTGTTTCCATCGTTAGTCTTAGGCAACGGTCCTACAACATATAGTCCTACTCTTTCAAATGGTTCACTTGTCTCTGGCAGTGCTTGCAATGGTGTCTACTTTTGCCTACATTATTCCATTGTTACATTGTGAAACAAACTCGAAAACATCAGCTTTGTGGCTCGACCACCAAAACATTTGAATTATTTTAATTTTTGTTGCCTTTTTACTGCAACGTCCTGATAATAAAGAATTGCGTTTTTTTCTCACAATCTGCTCTTTCGTGCTTTCTGGAATAACTAGGCGGTTTTCTTTACTAGTGATTTTGTACACTACTCCATCTATTTCAACAAAACGTTGATCATTTTTCCATAATTTGCATTGTGGATCTTCTTCTTGAGCTGCCTTTAACGCTTCTTCTCGACTTACTGTAACAGAAACATTGACTTTTCAACTCATTGCCTCAACATTCACATGTTGTTTACCAGGTCAGTTAATAACCTTAAATTGGTACTCACTCAGTCTTAATGCCCATCTTGTTAATCTGGAACTTGGATCCTTTAAGCTCAATAAACATTTAAGTGTGGCATGATCTGTAAATTCTCTTCCTGTTGAGAAACATCTGTTATGTTTTATACCAAAAACCAAAGCACAAAGCTCCTTCTCAGTAGTGGTATAATTACATTCTGCTTTGTTTATTTGTTTGGAAGCAAATGAGATTGGATGTCCATGACTATCAACTTCTTGAGACTATGGCAAAATTGGATGCATCTGTTGAAAGAATAAAAGGTTTACTGAAATCCAGATAGGCTAACACTGGGGCTGTGGTTAGAGCAGTTTTAAGTTTTTCCATTACCTTTTGGCATTCTGTTGACCAATTAAATGTGGCTCCTTTCTTCAGTAGATGTGTCATTGGACGTGCTATATTCGCATAACCAGCTATAAATCTTATGTATAAATTTGACAATCCCAATAATGATTGTAATTCTTTCAAATTCTGTGGTTCAGAAAAATTCTTTACATCTTCAATTAATTTTGGATCAGGTCGAACATCTTCACTGGTTATAACATAACCAAGGTAGTTAACCTTACTTTGTACAAAATGACATTTATCTATTGACAAAGAGAGGTTTGCACTTCCTATATGCTCAAAAACAGCTTGTAGTCTTTCAGCATGCTGCTTCATGTTTCCACCAAAAATTATTGCATTGTGTTGGGGTGAGCCCTCGTAAAACTGAATCCATCAGGTGATGAAATGTAACTGGAGCATTACGAAGTCCAAATGGCATACGAAGATACTTGCATACTCCTGTTGTGGTTACAAATTAAGTTTTTGATTGATCATTTGGATGCACTGTTAACCGGTGATAACCACTTGTTAAATCACATACTGAAAAAAATTGACATCTGCCCAAGTAATCCAAGGTTTCCACTAACTTTGGTAAGGGGTAAATATTGGGTGTGGTCACAGCTTTCAAAGATCGATAATGTTTATGTGTGATTGGGGCTGCTTTCCCTGTATGAATAAGATGCTAAACTAAATGAGTGACCGCTAAATTTGTACGTTCTTGGAATATATCTGCATACTCCAACAAAACAGGTGCTAAAATCTTCTGTTCATCAGCTGTCAAATGTTCTATCTTCTTCCAAATCTTGCACTTCAGTCCATTATTAACTTCATCTCCTCGTTGCAGTACTGTTACCAAAATCTGTGTTTATAACTGCAGCATTTGTTACTTCATCTGGAAACTGTATCACATCACTTTTACTTACGCTTGACACTTCAGCAACTTTCGTTCCTCGTGGCAAAACAACATCCTCATTGCTCTTATTCATTATTGTAACCAGGACTCTTGCGACATTCTGTCTCACCATTGTAGCGACACCTACACTCATAGCAATACACCAATGCACTGTATTCAGTAACTCACTTTTCTCGGGTTGCTCAATTAATAACGAAGTACCTTCCTTGCATCGGGGTGACTTAACTTCACTGTAGATTGTCTTTCCTGCTCCCTTGGGAATTTGCTGAGGCTGATCAATATGAACATCCACTTGGACGGTTTGAACTGATGCATCTCGTTTGGGTGGTCCACTCCCACGGCATCAGTATTGCTGCTCCTTTGAGTATGAAGTGAAGAACGATTTCCTAGGTTGTAGTTGCTACGGCCTAGTCTGATCTTTCTTTCTGCGACAAATATCTCTGCCTCATTAGTGGACAAGAAATCTAATCCAAGTACACCGTCATAACGCATTTTGTTATTTGAAACTACTTGCACGCTTGCTGTGTATTTATCTTTATCTTTATTTTCACCTTCATCTTGGCCTTGACCAAGTATTAATTCTACGTCAACTTCTCCATAGGTACGTAGTTTCTCTCCGTTTAAGCCTCGCACTTTTAATACCGTTGGTTTCAATTTATCCCATTTATCTATGCAACACCACAGTAATGAGGTCTGTGCTCCTGTATCAATAACTAGTTGGATGTTGCTCCCACGATATACAGCACCTATCACAAAGTCATTTTTGGAATGTTTTTCACTGGAACTAAATGTCTCTGGCAGGGGGCGTAGAGAGTGGTGGCCCGTACGCCCCCGTACTCGTTTAAAGATCTGGCAGATTGTTTGTTGTTCACATTACCTTTCTTCTTGTTGCGACAATCTCTTGCAACATGACCCTGCATCCCACAGTGATAGCAGATTCAATTCTCTTTACAACCCCTACGCTTGTGACCCAGCTTATTACATCTGTAGCATTGTACTGTTGTGCTGAAAACATTGTGCTCTTGTGTCTGCATCTCATTTGGTGATCTTAGTGCTTCAACAAAACCAACAGCTGATTCTACTGCTTCCTGAAACATTTTACATTGTGCCAATCTAACAGCTTTGCTTACTTCCTCTCCATACAACCCATGAATAAATGTGTCCAAAGCTGTCTGGACGGCTTCAAACAACTGAATGCAATTTTCATATCTATCTTCTATTAACTTGTACGCCTGAGCATTGATGTTTCGGATTCTGTCGACAAACTACTCGATAGCTTCATCTTGTCGCATTTGCAAACTGTAAAGCTGCTCTCTGTAAAATCTGATTGCATGTTTACATTTCAATCTCTGAACAACAACCATTCTAAACTCATTGTAATCTTCTGTTTACACGCAAGTAGGCTCCACCCTAATGAAATATTGTGCTGCTCTCTGAATTCTTAATTTGGTAACCACTATCTTATTGGAATCTGTCCATGATCCTAACAGGACAGCACCTTTAAGTTTACGAAAAAACACTTTCACATAATCTTTGGGTTTCCTGCTAAACACTGGTACTTATGGCAATAATGAAAAATTCTTTATTGTAGTTGTACTTGTACTGCATGAATTATCATTTGACAAGTCTTTTGGAATGTTACGCTCACGTCTTTCTGCTTTTAAATGTCAAATCTCTTCTTACAGTTCATTAATAACAGTTTGTAGATCAAGAATGTTACTCTCAATGTATTGCGACATTTTGTTTAATTTAACACCAATGAGTCACTCAAGTATAAAATAAAAATCCGTCACTGCCTTTCATATTCTAGGCAAACTGGAGTAGTCCAACTTGAATTCCAGCATTGGATGTCCCTGCGTAGTCGGAAGATGTTCATGCTGCTGCTGCTCGAAGTTCATGTTGTGCTGCAGCTCTTCAGGACTGTAGGTTTTCTATAATTATCCCCATGCTGACACCACTTCTATAAGGAGGCTGTTTGTGTTGTTACCCCTGGATGATAATTACACGAAATATTTGTCAGGATTCGTAAGCAGTGGCTCCCTGAGGTACAGAATACACGACCACCGAGAAGTAAGTTTAAACAGTTTATTGACAAAAGACTGATTATAAAACATGCATGCTATGTGCACCTATCATCATTGTGTCTGACATCCTAACACCGGCTAATTACGGTCATATCGAAAGGCTCCATAGTGAGCTAAGGAAAGAGACATCTTCACACCCGAGGCCACATTAGTTATATGGCGCGCTGTGGATGGCAGCCAGTGGCTTACTCTCTTGTGGTGCACTGCGGCCAGATGCACGTCTACTGACCAAGCAAATTGTCAGCATTCCAAGATAGGTCAGCTGGCGAGCGCGTGTTACCTACTGTACGGGTACGTGCAAACCTATAGACCCTTACATATGGACAATTGTAACAGGAGTGAAAGTGATTGTAAAATGTATGAATTTCAACTGCATCTGATGGAAGATTAACATGTCATACATATTCCATTGTGTGGACCAATGATGTGTGCTGTGGTATAAAGAGAGTACCGACAAGGAAGAACAGGTGATATGTTGGTTATACTGGCTCTTTGAACATTTTTGTCCCCACTGCTATATTGATTTTTCAGTAGTAAAGATTGGTTCATTTATCAGTTGCTATCAAATGTCAATTTGAGTAGCATTTTTTAAATGGATAATGTGCCATACAGTTCTGCTCAGATGTCCATGAGGAAGGATGAAATTTTGGTGTGACTGAAGAAAAATAATGTGGACTTTGCACAGAGTATGCAAGAAATAAATGTTTCTGAGTTAGTAGAAAAATAGAAACTACAAAAGCACAGTATGCAAATGACTTAGTCACACAGAGCAGAAACTGTGAAGCCATACGTCTTTCACAAAATCATTGGCGCCTTGAGGGTCATTGAACTTCTCTGGGCTCCAATTAAAGCAGATGTTACAGATCAAAATGAAACATTTACACTACAAGACATGAAGAAACTTGTGAATGAAGCTGTCCTGCAAATAACACCATAGAAATGGCAGAAGACCGTGAACCATTTGTCGAATGAAATTAAAAGACTGAAGGAAGATGATGGCATCAGAGAAGAAAAAATGGCAAGTACTGTACTAGTGTGATGGAATGTCAATTTGATTATGATGACCTTGATGTTTCCTTCCTCTAACAACAAAATTAAAGGCAAGGTCCTGACTCATTAGTTCATATGAAATTTTGAGGACTTTGCTTTCCTTATAAATGTTGCAAAGCTGTGTGTAAGCAAGTTTTGTGGGCTTTGCTTTCCTTAGAAATACTGCAAAGCTGTGTGTATGTCTATGAACATGTAGCTTCAATACTACTGGCAGCCTTGTGTGCTTCATGGTTGCAAGCTGCCAACAATGCTACCAGAATTCACTGATCCCTGCCATTAGATCTGTAGCTGTTTGTACTATGTCACTATACGTTTTGGACAAGAGTAATCAAGTGTGTTATGGCTTAGTACTCTACCAAAATACCAAACCAATATTTTGTATTCTGATACTTTTTGAAGGTGCTGAATCACAATTGTCAGTGTATTTTTGTACAACAATCAGTCTTGGGATAATCTCACCCTTCTCAGAGAAACTATTATTATCAAAGAATAGCATTTAAACTGAAAAACACACTCTGACAAATGAGCTCTGGCCTCATGATCTTTTGACAATCTGGTCCTAATATTATCTGAACATGTAAGTCCTGAAACATTCGTACAAAGTTCTTATTTTGACATCCTCTTTATTCCTAGATTATTACTGCTTACACCGTTACCAAAGCACGAGTGGGTTTAATAATGAACTAAAAAAAAAGGAATGCAGATAAAATACTATGCACAGCATAGTGAATGTATCATTCTAGCCAAGATAGACATGAAACCCACGGCTACCACAGCAGTACAAGTTTATATGCCAAGAAGCTCCACAGATGACGAAGAGATTGAAGAAATGTATGATGCGATAAAAGAAATTATTCAGATGGTTAGGGGAGATGAAAATTTAGTAGTCATGGGGGACTGGAATGCGACTGCAGGAAAAAAAAGAGAAGAAAAAGTAGTTGGTAAATATGGCTGGGGGGGTAAGGAATGAAAGGGGAAACCGCCTGGTAGAATTTTGCACAGAGTGTAACTTAAACATAGCTAAAATTTGGTTTAAGAATCATGAAAGAAGGTTGTATACATGGAAGAGGCCTGGAGACACTGGAAGGTTTCAGATAGATTATATAATGGTAATACAGATATTTCGGCACCAGGTTTTTAATTGTAAGACATTTCCAGAGGCAGATGTGGACTCTGACCACAATTTATTGGTTATGAACTCCATATTAAACTGAAGAAACTGCAAAAAGGTAAGAATTTAAGGATATGGGACCTGGGTAAACTGAAAGAACCAGAGGTTGTAGAGAGTTTCAGAGTGAGTATTAGGGGACGATTGACAAGAACAGGGGAAAGAAATACAATAGAAGAAGAATAGGTAGGGTTGAGAGATGAATTAGTGACGGCAGCAGAAGATCAAGTAGGTAAAAAGATGAGGGCTAGTAGAAATCTTTGGTTAACAGAAGAGATATTAAATTTAATTGATGAAAGGAGGAAACATAAAAATGCAGTAAATGAAGCAGGCACAAAGGAGTACAAACGTCTCAAAAATGAGATCAACAGGAAGTGCAAAATGGCTAAGCAGGGATGGCTAGAGGATAACTGTAAGGATGTAGAAGCATGTTTCACTTCCCCCTGCGGGCCCGGGGGTTAGATTAGGCCCGAGGTTTTCCTGTCATAAGAAGGGTTTGACCACCAATGTTCAAAATTTTCCCAAAGAGCGAGCCTTAGGAAAGGGCACCTTACATGTTGCATTGTGTCCATCGTGCATTGAGTTCTTTACCCACTTTCTTGTCGTGGCATTGCACTCCCACTCATCCTCCATCTCTTGAGCGAGGACACCTTCCTGGGTGTATTTTCCTCCACCCACTGTGCAGTGTCGTTTTCTGTGCCGACGATGACCATGGAATTCTTTGCACCTCATGTCCAGCGTGGTAGCCAGTATGTTGTGGTGGGGCTGCCATGTTACCTGTTGGTTGTAGCCCCCTGACTACACAGGGATTGCTGTGCTGATGCCTGCGCTGTTAGCTCCCCCCGTATGCCAAGGAGTAGATGCCTGTCACCCTGGGGTATCGAGACTCACAGAAATAGCCATCTGCCAGGTGGCCTTTGCTGCAGCTGAGTGGTGCCCATGGGGAGGGCTCCTGGTTGGAGGGGTGGCATCAGGGTGGATGACGTGTAATGAAGCTTACCACATCATCACTTGCTGGTGATAAAATGCCAGCAGTCTCTAAGCATTCCAAGTCTCAGTACAATGCAAGGAAGTATGATCCTAAATCGTTCCCCTCCCTGGTCACACCATGGGAGGACTGCCAGGCTAACGATGGCGGCGAACTTTATTCAGCCCAGTACCTCGTATGTACTAGAGCTGATGGGGACTCCTTTGTCTCAATGAAGCCTCAGTTTTTTGTAGAGCATTTAGAGGACAAGTTTGGGGAGTTGTAGGGCTTGTCCAAAACACTGTCAGGGTCAGTTTTGATTAAAAAAAGGCATCCTCTGCCCAATCACAGGCATTGCTAGCTTATGACGAGCTGGGAGATGTTAGCATTACCATCACACCTCATAAGAGCTTAAATATGGTCCAGGGTACTATATTCCACAGGGACCTTCTATTACAGTCTGATGATGAGCTACACAGCAGCTTACAGTGACGAGGAGTTCATTTCGTCTGACGTGTCCATAGGAGTCTGAGGGATAATCAGGTTGCCACCGGTGACTTCATCTTGGCCTTCGAGGGTGACACATTACCCGAGAAGGTCAAGGTGATGGTCTACAGCTGCGATGTCAACCCAGATATCCCTCCCCCAATGCAGTGCTTTAAATGGTGGAAGTTTGTCCATATGTCTTCCGCTGTACTTCAAGCATCACATGGCAAGATTGTGGACTTCCATTTCATCCCAATACTCCATGTGCCCCTCCTCCCATCTGTGTCAAATGTGGAGATCATCGCTCCCCTTGCTCACCAGACTGCAGGATTTTACAGCGAGAAAGGAAAATCATGGAATACAAGACCCTGGACCAACTGACCTACACTGAGGCTGAGAGGAAACTGCAGCGCCTACATCCCGTGACTATGACCTCCTCTTATGCCACCACAACGAGAATAGTTGTAGCTCCATCAGTACCATGAGTTCCAGTAAGTTTTCAGAGCTGGAAGATTACACTTGCCCCCTTGATGGTGGGGGGCACTTCCCTCCCTGTTGCTCCTGCACCACCTACCTCAGGAGCACTCTCCCCTCAACTATCAGGGACATCAGTCCCCACTTCTCAGCTGGAGAAGTGTAAGCCCAAGGGAATTAAGGGAATTGCGGTGAAACCCATATCACTGCTGCCTACGAGCTCTGCATCTGAGGATGAGGTGAAGATTTGGTGTCCGCTAAGGACCTAGCTCTCACTAGACCCTCAGACACAATGGATAGAGCCTGCTCCAGAAATAAGTCTGTGGCAGCAGGTAATCCTGAGGTGTAGACTGACTCATTGAGTGTTTCATGCCTTCCCAGTCTCACGATCACATCATCCTCCAGTGGAATTGCGGTGGTTTTTTCCACCTCCTGGCTGAGCTACTGCAACTGTTAAGCTTTACACCTGCTTTCTGCATTGCCCTCCAGGAAAGCTGGTTCCCGGCAATGTCGACCCCTGCCCTTTGCAGCTATAGAGCGTATTATAAGAACCGTAGCGTATATAATAGTGTCAGGTGGAGTGTACGTTTATGTCCTGAAATCAGTATGTAGTGAACCTGTGCCTCTTCAAACTCCTCAAGGTACAGACGACGCAGGAAATAACTATCTGCAACGCATATCTCCCTCAGATGGTACGGTAACCCTGAATGTATTGGCTGCAATGATTCATCAACTCCTTAAACCTTTCCTACTTTTGGGAGATTTCAATGCCCATAACCCCTTGTGGTGTAGCACTATGCTTACTGGCTGTGGCAGAGATGTCAAAAATTTACTGTCCCTACTCGACCTCTGCCTCTTAAACACTGGGGCTGACATTCATTTCAGTGTGGCTCATGGTAGTTACTCAGCCATTGATTTATCAATTTGCAGCCCAGGACTTCTCCCATCTACCCTCTGGATAGCACATGACGACCTGTATGGTAGTGACCACTTCCCCAACTTCCCGTCACTCCCCTGGTGTCATGCCCACGGACACCTACCCAGATAGGCTTTAAACAAGGCAGACTGGGTAGCCTTCACCTCTGCTGTCACTGTTGAATCTCCCCCATGTGGTGCTATCAATATTGTGATTCAGCAGTTACTACAACAATAATTTCTGTGGTAGAAAACGCGATCCCTCATTCTCTAGGGTGCCCCCGGTGAAAGACAGTCCCCTGGCGGTCACTGGAAGTCACTGAGGCAATTAAAGAGCGTCAACAAGCTCTACAGCGACATAAGCGGCACCCTTCCCTAGAGCAATTAATAGCCTTTAAGTGGCTCCGTGCCTGCATTCACCGGCTTATAAAATGACGGAAACAGGAGTGTTGGGAGAGGTACATGTCAACCATTGGGTGCCATACGTCACCTTCCCAAATTTGGATGAACAGACGTCTTTCTGGGTACCAGACCCCAACAGGTATCCCTGGCGATACCATGAATGGCGTGCTCGACCCAACGCAAATGTGATTGCTGAGCACTATGCTCAAGCCTCTGCATCAGAGAACTACCCCCAGTCTTTTGCACCCTCAAATGACGGATGGAAAGGAAAGTCCTCTCGTTCACTACACGCCACAGTGACCCTATAAAGCCCCATTTACAGAGTGGAAGCTCCTCAGTGCCCTTGCATATTGCCCCGACAGCTCCTGCGCTGGATTGGATCAACAGTCAGATGATTAAACATCTCTCGTCTGTCTTCAAGCAATATCTCCTCGTCATCTTCAACTGGCTCTGGTGGTATGGCATCTTTCCATTGCAATGGTTGGAGAGCACCATCATTCCAGTGCTAAAACTCGGTAAAAATCCGCTTGATGTGGATAACTATCGGCCCATCAGCCTCACCAACATTCTCTGTAAGCTGCTGGAACATATGGTGTGTTGGCGGTTGGGTTGGGTCCTGGAGTCTCATGGCCTACTGGCTCCATGTCATGTCGGCTTCTGCCAGGATCGCTCTACCACTGATAATCTTGTGTCCCTCTAGTCTGCCATCCGAACAGCCTTTTTCAGATGCCAGTGCCTGCTTCCCGTCTTTTCTGACTTACTTAAAGCATATGACATGACCTAATGACATCATATCCTTGCCACCTTGTATGAGCGAGGTCTCAGGGGCCCACATCCAAATTACCATCTCCTTTTCTCACTCGCGGCAGTTCATCTCCCGCATTGTGGGCCCAAGTCAGGGCTCATGACTGCGTTTCACATGTGATCTCTTCTCTCTGAACTGGAGTCCTTCCCTTTACCACTTCTACTTGAAGTCTATTCACATACACCTCCATGGTGTACACCTTGGCCGAAGCTTCGTCTAGACCTTTTGCATGGCCACTCTCTGCTGTCACTTCCTCTCGATTCTTGACATGTTCCAGGGCTCTGAAGTTGTTTACACCAACGGCTCAATGGCTGATGGCAATGTTGGCTTTACCTATGCCCACATAGACCATATTGAACAGGATTCCTTGCCTGCTGGCTGCAGTGTATTCGCTGTAGAACTTGTGGCCATATCTCCTGCACTTCAGTACATCTGTTCCTGTTCTGATGAGTCATTCCTTCTCTGTTCTGACTCCCTGAACAGCTTACAAGCTATCAACCAGTGCTACCCTCACAATCCTTTGGTAGCGAACATCCTGGAGTCCATCTCTGTCTTGGAATGGTCCAGTCATTCATTTGTGTTTGTGTGGAGCCCAGGACACGTCAGAATCCTGGGCAACAAACTTGCTGACAGGCTGACCAAACAGGCTATGCAGAAACTGCTCCTGGCAATTGGCATTTCTGAAACTGACCTATGTTCTGTCTTCCGCCGCAAGGTTTTTCGACTTTGGGAGAAGGAGTGGCATTACAGTATCCACAACAAACTACATGTCATTAAGGAGACTGCAAATGAGTGGGAGTCTTCCCTGCAAGCTTCTCGTAGGGAATCATTTGTCCTTTGTCCGCTCTGCATTGGCCATGCGTGGCTCATACATGGTTACCTCCTCTGTCACGTGGACCTACCTCAGTGTCGCTGTGGCTCCCAAATGACAGTCGTCCGCCTCTTACTGGACTGCCCACTTTCAGTCGCTCTGCAGTGGACTTTTAACTTTCCTAGCACTCTACCTTCAGTGTTGGGTGACACTGCCTCAACAGCAGCTTAAGTTTTACGTTTTATTCATGAGGGTGGGTTTTATCATTAGATCTGAGTTTTAGCGCATGTCTTTTGTCCCTTTGTGTCCTCCACCCTAGAGCTTTTTAATGTGTTGCAGAGTGACTGGCTTCTCCTTTTTTATTCTCATGGTCAGCCAGCCATGGTGCTTTCTTGTTTTTAATCTCTTTTTCCCTGTTTCTTGCATGTCCCTGTGGTTTTCTTGCCCTGTATTACCCATTGCACTGTTTGTTGTCTGTATGTTTTTCTTATGGTTGTTCCTTTCCCCTGTTATTGTGCCGTACGTCTCCTTTGTTTTTTTGTTTCCCTTGGGTAATTGTTCCACTGGGAACAAAGGACGGACGACCTCACACTTTGGTCCCTCCCCCCCCCCCCCCCTTTTAAACCAATGAACCATGTATCACTAGGGGTAAGATAGATACTGCCTTCAAGAAAATTAAAGAGACCTTTGGAGAAAAGAGAACCACCTGTATAAATATGAAGAGCTCAGATGGAAAAACAGTCCTAAGCAAAGAAGGGAAAGCAGAAAGGTGGAAGTAGTATATAGAGGATCTATACAAGGGCGCCCCCCCCCCCCCCCCCCCCCCCCCCCATGAACCATGGACCTTGCCGTTGGTGGGGAGGCTTGTGTGCCTCAGCAATACAGATGGCCGTACCATAGGTGCAACGACAACGGATGGGTATCTGTTGAGAGGCCAGACAAACATGTGGTTCCTGAAGAGGGGCAGCAGCCTTTTCAGTTGTTGCAGGGGCAACAGTCTGAATGATTGACTCATCTGGCCTTGTAACACTAACCAAAACGGCCTTGCTGTGCTCGTACTGCAGACGGCTGAAAGCAAGGGGAAACTACAGCTGTAATTTTTCCCAAGGGCGTGCAGCTTTACTGTATGGTTAATGATGATGGTGTCCTCTTGGGTAAAATATTCTGGAGGTAAAATAGTGCCCTATTCAGATCTCCGGGCGGGAACTACTCAGGAGGACATTGTTATCAGGAGAAAGAAAACTGGCATTCTATGAATCGAAGCGTTGAATGTCAGATCCCTTAATCAGGCAGGTAGGTTAGAAAATTTAAAAAGGGAAATGGATAGGTTAAAGTTAGATATCGTGGTAATTAGTGAAGTTTAGTGGCAGGAGGAACAAGACTTTTGGTCAGGTAAATACAGGGTTATAAATACAAAATCAAATACAGGTAATGCAGGAGTAGGTTTAATAATGAATAAAAAAATTGGAGTGTGGGTAAGCTACTACAAACAGCATGGTGAACGAATTATTGTGGCCAAGATAGACACAAAGCCCCCGCTTACTACGGTAGTACAAGTTTATATGCCAACTAGCTCTTCAGATGATGAAGGAATTGATTAAATGTATGCTGAGATAAAAGAAATTATTCAGGTAGTGAAGGGATGTGATAATTTAATAGTCATGGGTGACTGGAATTCAAGAGTAGGAAAAGGAAGAGAAGGAAACACAGTAAGTGAATAAGGATTGGGGGTAAGAAATGAAAGAGGAAGCCGTCTGGTAGAATTTTGCACAGAGCATAAATTAATTAAAGCTAACACTTGGTTCAAGAATCATGAAAGAAGGTTGTATACATGGAAGAACCCTGGACATACTAAAAGGTATGGGACAGATTATATAATGGTAAAACAGAGATTTAGGAACCAGGTTTTAAATTGTAAGACATTTCCAGGGGCAGATGTGGACTCTGACCACAATCTATTGGTTATGAATTGTAGATTAAAACTGAAGAAACTGCAAAAAGGTGGGAAATTAAGAAAATGGGACCTTGATAAACTGAATAAACCAGAGGTTGTAGGGAGTTTGAAGGAGAGCATAAGGGAACAATTGACAGGAATGGGGGAAAGAAATACAGTAGAAGAAGAATGGGTAGCTCTGAGGGATGAAGTAGTGTAGGCAGCAGATGATCAAATTAAAGAGACCTTTGGAGAAAAGTGAACTACTTGTATGAATATCAAGAGCTCAGTGGGAAACCCAGTTCTAAGCAAAGAAGGGAAAGCAGAAAGGTGGAAGGAGTATATAGAGGGTCTATACAAGGGCAATGTACTTGAGGACAATATTATAGAAATGGAAGAGAATGTAGATGAAGATGAAATGGTAGATACAATACTGCATGAAGAGTTTGACAGAGCACTGAAAGACCTGAGTCGAAACAAGGCCCCAGGAGTAGACAACATTCCATTAGAACTACTCACGGCCTTGGGAGAGCTAGTCTTGGCAGAACTCTACCATCTGGTGAGCAAGATGTATGAGACAGGTGAAATAGCCTCAGACTTCAAGAAGAATATAATAATTCCAATCTCAAAGAAGGCAGGTGTTGACCGATGTGAAAATTACCAAACTATCAGTTTACTAAGTCACAGTTGCAAAATACTAACATGAATTCTTTACAGACGAATGAAAAAACTGGTAGAAGCCGACCTCAGGGAAGATCAGTTTGGATTCTGTAGAAATGTTGGAACACGTGAGACAATATTGACCTTACGCCTTATCTTAGAAGAAAGATTAAGGAAAGGCAAACCTACGTTTATAGAATTTGTAGACTTAGAGAAAGCTTTTGACAGTGTTGACTGGAATACTCTCTTTCAAATTCTAAAGGTGATGGGGACAAAATACAGGGAGCAAAAGGCTATTTACAGTTTGTACAGAAACCAGATGGCAGTTATAAGAGGCGAGGGACATGAAAGGGAAGCAGTAGTTGGGAAGGGAGTGAGACAGGGTTGTAGCCTCTCACCGATGTTACTCAATCTGTATATTGAGCAAGCAGTAAAGGAAACAAAAGAAAAATTCGGAGTAGGTATTAAAATTCATGGAGAAGAAATAAAAACTTTGAGGTTTGCCGATGACATTGTAATTCTGTCAGAGACAGCAAAGGACTTGGAAGAGCAGTTGAACGGAATGGACAGTGTCTTGAAAGGAGGATATAAGATCAACATCAACAAAAGCAAAACGAGGATAATGGAATGTAGTCGAATTAAATCGGTTGATGCTGCGGGTATTAGATTAGGAAATGAGACACTTAAAGTAGTAAAGGAGTTTTGCTATTTTGGGAGCAAAATAACTGATGATGGTCGAAGTAGAGAGGATATAAAATGTAGATTGGCAATGGCAAGGAAAGCATTTCTGAAGAAGAGAAATTTGTTAAAATTGAGTATAGATTTAAGTGTCAGGAAGTCGTTTTTGAAAGTATTTGTATGGAGTGTAGCCATGTATGGAAGTGAAACATGGACGATAAATAGTCTGGACAAGAAGAGAATGTGGTGCTACAGAAGAATGCTGAAGATTAGATGATTAGATCACGTAACTAATGAGGAGGTATTGAATAAATAGGGGAGAAGAGGAGTTTGTGGCACAACTTGGAAAGAAGAAGGAACCAGTCGGTAGGGCATGTTCTGAGGCATTAAGGAATCACAAATTTAGCATTGGAGGGCAGCGTGGAGGGTAAAAATCGTAGAGGGAGACCAAGAGATGAATACACTAAGGAGATTAAGAATGACGTAGGTTGCAGTAGGTACTGGGAGATGAAGAAGCTTGCACAGGATAGAGCAGCATGGAGAACTGCATCAAACCAGTCTCAGGACTGAAGACCACAACAACAACATACAAGGGTGATGTACTTGAGGGCAATATTATGGAAATGGAAGTAGATGCAGATGAAGATGAAATGGGAGAAGAATTTGACAGAGCACTGAAAGACCTAAGTTGAAACAAGGCCCCATGGGTAGACAACATTTCATCAGAACTACTGATAGTCTTGGGAGAGCCAGCTATGACAAAACTCTTCCATTTGGTGAGCAAAATGTATGAGACAGGCGAAAATCCCTCAGACTTCAAGCAGAATATAGTAATTCCAATCCTAAAGAAAGCAGGTGTTGACAGGTGTGAAAATTACCAAGCTATTAGTTTAATAAGTCATGGTTGCAAAATACTAAAACGAATTCTTTACAGATGAATGGAAAAACAAGTAGAAGCTGACCATGGGGAAGATCAGTTTGAATTCTGTAGAAATATTGGAACACGCAAGGCAATACTGACCCTACGACTTACCTTAGAAGATACATTAAGGAAAAGCAAACCTATGTTTCTAGCATTTGTAGACTTAGAGAAATCCTTTGATGACTCAGAACGTGTCCTACCAACTGATCCCTTCTCCTAGTCAAGTTGTGCCACAAATTCCTCTTCTCCTCAATTTTCTTCAGTACCTCTTCAGTCATTACATGATCTACCCATACAAACTTCAGCATTCTTTTGCAGCACCACATTTCGAAAGCTTCTATTCTTTTCATATCCAAACTGTTTATTGTCCATGTTTCACTTCCATATATGGCTGCACTCCACACAAAAATTTTCACAAATGTCTATGAAGTCTTTTGAATCTATACTCAATGTTAACAAACTCTGCCTCTTCAGAAAAGCTTTCCTTGCCATGGCCAGTCTACATTTTATATCCTCTCTACTTTGACCGTCATCAGTTATTTTACTCCCCAAACAGCAAAACTCGTCTACTGCTTTAAGTATCTCATTTTGCAATCTGATACCCCCATCAGCACCACCTGATTTAATTCAATCACATTCCATTTTCCTCATTTTGCTTTTGTTAATATTAATCTAATATCATAGAAAGAAACTTCCACATGGGAAAAATATATTAAAAACAAAGATTCCAAGACTTACCAAGTGGGAAAGCACCGGTAGATAGGCACAATGAATAAAACACACAAACACACACACAGAATTTCGAGCTTTCGCAACCGGTGGCTGCTTCGTCAGGAAAGAGGGAAGGAAACGGAAAGATGAAAGGATGTGGGTTTTAAGGGAGAGGGTAAGGACTCATTCCAATCCCGGGAGCGGAAAGACTTACCTTAGGGGGAAAAAAGGATAGGTATATACTCGCGCACACACACACACACACACATATCCATCCATACATACACAGACACAATCTGTGTATGTATGGATGGATATGTGTGTGTGTGTGTGTGTGTGGGCGCGCGCGCGCGCGCGCAAGTATATACCTATCCTTTTTTCACCCTAAGGTAAGTCTTTCCGCTCCCAGGATTGGAATGAGTCCTTACCCTCTCCCTTAAAACCCACATCCTTTCATCTTTCCTTTTCCTTCCCTCTTTCCTGACGAAGCAGCCGCCGGTTGCAAAAGCTCGAAATTCTGTGTGTGTGTTTGTGTGTTTTATTCATTGTGCCTATCTACCGGCACTTTCCCGCTTGGTAAGTCTTGGAATCTTTGTTTTTAATTAATCTAATATCATCCTTTCAAGACACTGTCTATTCTGTTCAGCTGCTCTTCCAGGTCCTTTGCTGACTCTGACAGAATTATAATGTTGTCAGTAAACCTTAACACTTTTATTTCTTCTCCATGGACTTTAATTCTAATTCCAAATTTTTCTTCTGTTTCCTTCACTCCTTGCTCAATATACAGATTGAATGACAACCCTGTCTCACTCCCTTCTCAAACACTGATTCTCTTTTGTGCCCCTCAACTCTTATAGCTGCCATCTGGTTAGTGTACAAATTGTAAATAGCCTTTCACTCCCTGTATTTTACCCCTGCCACCTTCAGAATTTTAAAGAGAGTATTTTACTCACCATTGTGAAAAGCTTTCTTTAAGTCTACAGATGCTATAAATGTTGGTTTGCCTTTCCTTAAATCTTCTATGAGAAGTCATACGGTCAGTGTTGCCTCGCATAGTTCTACATTTTTTCCAGAATCCAAACTGATCTTTCCCAAGGTCAGCTTCTACCAGCTTTTCCATTCTTCTGTAAAGGATTCATGTTAGTATTTTGCAACTGTGACATATTAAACTGATAGTTCAGTGATTTCACATCTGTCAGCATCTGCTTTCTTTGGATAGAATTTATTATATTCCTCTTTAAGTCTGAGGGTATTTCGCCTGTCGCATACATCTCACTCGCCATATGGAAGAGTTTTGTCATGTCTGGCTCTCCCAAGGCTATCAGTAACTCAAAAGGAATATTGTCTAACCCCTGGGCCTTGTTTTGTCTTAAGTTTTTCAGTGCTTTGTCAAATTCTTCTCTTTTCATTTGCATTTTCTTCCATTTCCTTAATATTGCCCTTTAGTATAGACCTTCTATATACTCCTTCCACCTTTATCCTTTCACTTCTGTTTAGGACTGGTTTTCCATCTGAGCTCTTGATATTCATACAGGTGGTGCTCTTTTCTCCAATGGTCTCTTTAATTTTCCTGTAGGCAGCATCTATCTTACCCGTAGTGATGTATGCTTCTACATCCTTACATTTGTCATCTAGCCACTCATGGTTAGCCATTTTGCACTTCCTGGTGATCTCATTTTTTAGACGTTTGTATTCCCTTTGGCCTGCTACATTTATTGCATTTTTATATTTTCCTCTTTCCTCAATTAAATTCAATATCTCTTGTGTTACCCTAGGCTTTCCACTAGCCTTTGTCTTTTTACCTTCTTTATCCTCTGCTGCCTTCACTATTTCTTCTCTCAAAGCTAACCATTCTTCTTCTACTGTATTGCTTTTCCTTGTTCTTGTCACTTGTTCCCTGATGCTATGTCTGAAACACTCTACAACCTCTGGTTTTTCAGTTTATCCAGGTCCCATCTCCTTAAATTCCTGCCTTTTTGCAGTTTCTTCAGTTTTAATCTGGAGTTTATAACCAATAAATTGTGGTTGGAATCCACATCTGCACCTGGAAATGTCTTACAATTTAAAACCTGGTTCCTAAATCTCTCTCTTACCATTATATAATCAGTCTGAAACCTTCTGATTTCTCCACATCTCTTACATGTTTACAATCTTCTTGCATGATTCTTAAACCAGGTTTTGGCTATGACTAAATTATGCTCTGTGCGAAATTCCACCAGGCAACTTCCTCTTTCATTCCTTTCTCCCAGTCCGAATTCGCCTACTACTTTTCCGTCTATTCCTTTCCCACTGTCGAAATCCATTCTCCCATGACTATTAGTTATTCTTCTCCCTTAACCATCTAAATAATTTCTTTTATCTCTTCATACATTTCCTCAATCTCCTCCTCATCTGTGGAGCTGGTTGGCGTATAAACTTGTACTATTGTGGTGGATGAGGGCTTCGTGTCTGTCTTGGCTACAGTAATGCATTCACCTTATCTGTGCTCCTATTTTGTTATTCATTCTTAAACCTACTCCTCCACTACCCCTACTTGATTTTCTATATAACTGAATAGAAGTCCTGTTCCTCCTGCCACCGAACTTCACTAATTCTCACTATAGCTAACTTTAACCTATCCATTCCCCTTTTTAAAGGGGAATGGATTAAGGGATCTGACATTCCACACTCCCATCCACAGAATGAGTTTTGTTTTTCCTGATAATGATGTCCTCCTGTGTAGTCCCCGCCCAACTGTCTGACTGGAGGCCTATTTTACCTCCGAAATACTTTACCCAAGAGGATGCCATAATCATTTAACCATACAGTAGAGTTGAGTTGCATGTCCTCAGGAAAAATTACAGTTGTAGTTTCCCATTGCTTTCGGCTATTCACAATACCAACACAGCAAGGATGCCCACTTCATACTCCCGCCTCAGAGTACCACTGTCCACTACTTCTACAACAACCTCCAAACCTCCCCCACACCCCCTCATAGCTGACAAACCTTGTCTTGCAGACCTACTACTGAAACTTCCTCCCACCTCCACACAGAACTCAAAACCTAAACAGACCTGCAACACAGTCATGAACCTTTCCTCCAGAAGCCTTAGTCCCACAGAAATATCAGTCCTTTCCAAAGGCCTCACCTTTTGCCCCACTCTCAAATTCAACCATGCAGGAATAGTTAAAGACCTTCTCTCCTTCTCCCATTCCCTACAGTGGAAACACTTTTTTGCCACCAACCCGACCAATCAGACTCAACCAAAGACCAACATTGAACATTGCCTAACTCAGTTCACTCCTTCATTCAACTGTGATCCATCCCCACTGCCTCCAAACCACCCCCTGTTAACTTTCCAGAATTTCTTATCCTTGAACTTTGCCTCACCATTCCCCAAATCCCTCTACATGCATACTAACCTTACATCTGCAGAAAGAACCACAGTCCACCACCTAAAAACTGATCCCGATCTTATAATCCTACCTGCAGACAAAGGCTCAACCACCGTAGTTTTGAACCGCAAGGATTACGTGGCAGAAGGACTACATCAGCTGTCAGATACTTCCACCTACAAACCATGCCACAGTGATGCCATTCCAGCAATCCAGCAGGATCTCCAGTCACTACTCAAATCCTTAGGCCCATCCCAGAACTTCTCCACAGAGTCCATCTCTCTCCTTACCCCTACCACTCCCCGCACTCCCACCTTCTACATGCTTCCTAAAGTCCATAAACCCAACCACCCAGGACGCCCCTTTGTGGCTGGTTACTGTGCCCCCACTGACAGGATCTCTGCTCTCATAGAACAACACCTTCAACCTATTACCCAGAACCTATCTTTCTATACAAAAGATACCAACTACTTCCTCGACCAACTCTCCACAGTTCCTTTCTCTTTGCCACACAGTGCCTTGCTTGTTTCTATTGATGCCACCTCCCTGTACACTAACATTCCTAATGCCCATGGCCTTACTGCTATCGAACACTACCTTTCCAGACGCCCTATGGATTCTAAACCAACAACCTCCTTCGTAGTCTCCATTACCAACTATATCCTCACCCACAATTACTTCTCCTTTGTAGGTATTACCTACAAACAAATCCGCGGTACGGCTATGGGCACCCACATGGCACCATCCTATGCTAACCTATTCATGGGCCATCTAGAGGAATCCTTCCTAAAAACCCAGAATCCTAAACCCCTCACCTGGTTCAGATTCATTGATGACATCTTTGCTATCTGGATTGAAGGTGGGGACACCTTATTCACATTCCTCCAGAACCTCAACAACTTCTCCCCCATTTGCTTCACATGGTCCTGCTCAACCCAACAAGCCACCTTCCTAGATGTTGACCTTCACCTCAGAAATGGCTACATCAGTACCTCCGTCCATATCAAACCTACTAACTGCCAGCAGTACCTACACTTTGACAGCTGCCACCCATTCCATACCAAGAAGTCCCTTCCATACAGTCTAGCCACCCGTGGTCGTCGCATCTGCAGTGACGAGCAGTCCCTCTCAGAATATACCGAGTGTCTCACTGAAGCCTTCACTTACCGTAATTATCCTCCCATCCTTGTACAAAAACAAATCTCCCATGCTTTATCTTTCCAGTCTCCCACCACCTCCTCAAATCCCACAGTCTGACCACAGAGGAGCATTCCCCTCATAACTCAGTACCATCCAGGACTGGATCAACAGAATTACATACTCTGCCAGGGTTTCAATTACTTCTCGGCGTGCCCTGAAATGAGAAATGTTCTACCCACTATCTTTCCCACCCCTCCTACCATGGTATTCTGCCGTACACTGAACCTATACAATATACTTGTCCATCCTTAAACAACCCCTGCTCCTAATCTCTTACCTCATGGCTCATACCCCTGTAATAGACCTAGATACAAGACCTGTCCCATACATCCTCCTACCACCACCTGCTCCATTCCGGTCACTAACATTGCCTATCACATCAAAGGCAGGGCTATCTGTGAAACCAGTCATGAGATCTACAAGCTAAGCTGCAACCACTGTGCTGCATTCTATGTAGGCATGACAACCAACAAGCTGTCTGTCCGCATGTATGGCCACCAACAAACTGTGGCCAAAAACCGAGTGGACCACCCTGTAGCTGAACATGCTGTCAGACATGATACGCCTCATCTCAATCACTGCTTCACATCCTGTGCCATATGGATCCTTCCCACCAACACCAGCTTTTCTGAATTGTGCAGGTGGAAACTTTCCCTGCAGTACGTCCTACGTTCCCGTAACCCTCCTGGCCTCAACCTTCGTTAGTCACTGTCCTCACCCATCCAGCCCCCGCCCTGTTCCCATTCCAGCACTACACTGCTGTCATTTCACTGCCACATCCAGTCTTTTAATTTCTTTTATTTTTAATCTTACCTTTATTTTTATTTCTCTCCTGTCCACTACTTACCCCCTCCTCCCTCCGCACCTTCTCTCCTACCCTCCGTCTAAACTGCAACACTTCACTGTCCGCCACTCCCACCATACTATCCCTCCTCCTCCCCGCTCCATCCTCCTCCTTACCCCCACCCAGTTGCCACTCCCATTATGCACTGGTGCTGCTGCTCGCAGTGTAGTTTCAGCTCTCTGAGACTGCAGACATTTGTGCATGTTGCACTTGTGTGAGTGCGTGTGTGTATGTGTGTCTACTGCTGACAAAGGCCTTAATGGCTGAAAGCTATGATTATGTTAATCTTTTTATTGTGCCTATTGCGACTCGGCATCTCCGCTATATGGTGAGAAGCAACTTCCCTTCTCTCGTATTGTTACATTTAATCCTGGATTTCCCATTGTTTGTTATTGGAGACAATCTTCCAAGTCACCTCTCCCAGGAAGTGATAAGATTGTGTCATGATCATAACATTGCCTTCATACAGCTACCTCCAAATTCTACACATCTTGCACAGCCCCTGGATGTTGCAGTATTCAGACCCATTAAAGCAGCAGGAGGGCTGTTTTGATGAACTGGAAGAAACTGTACAAGGGCTGTCTGTCTGAAGTCCAGTTTCCCAAAAACTGAAGGAAGGCACCAGAGAAGGTTGAGAATAGGTGTAGGAACATCACCTCTGGCTTTAGAGCAAATGGTATAATGCCATTAGATCTTGAGAAAGTGCTGTAGAAAGTTCCAAGGAGAGTTCAGCACTCCAAGTCTGAGAAAATGTGGACAGATGTTCTAGCTGAAAACTACATGTCCTTGGTTCTCACTACTCACCTGGCCTAATTTATTCTGCGTCAGTATTTATTCACAGTACCTACTCCTTTCTTCACTCTGTTTTAGTTTCCTATACCTTTCATTTTCTTACCTGTCTGTTTTTCACTGTCTCCAACCCACCTATGTTACGTACAATGCACTTAGCTTTTCATTCTTGTTATCTCATACACAATGTTTTAGCTGTAATCTCTGTCTTTTAAGCTCTCAGATTTTCAAATTCATCTGGTTCAGTCCCCAAAAATCAGTCTTTCCTTCTAATCCTGTCCAGTAAATCTCTCTGCCATGTGATTCTGGGTGACATTTCCAAAATATACCCCTTTCCCTTCACCCTTCTTCCTTCCCCTTCAACCCTTCTGCCTGACGAAGAAACAACTGGCTCCGAGAGGTTGCCTAATTATAAAGTTTTCTGCTGCCTCTTGGTGAGCAGATTTTTCATCCATCCAATTGCATTATAACTGAAAACTTTGTTATCCACAGAACTATACTGTGTTCACCACAATAATAAATATGATGTAAACATTACACTATGTATATTTTCGCATTTGCTGAAATCTCACTGGATTTCATTTCATGTGGAGCAGAACCCAAGCTGACTTAAGTACAGTCACATATCATAATAAGGACACATTTATGCTGTGCATTACATGTACATTGGCTGGGCAATAATGCAAGAAAAAAGCCTTACCGGAGCATTTAACTTGCACAACAATGGCTAGCCAGCTGCTCCAACTAACCTACAGTGATGCAAGAAGTCACAATTACGACGTATGAAGAGACAATGTAGCTTAGAACGACATTTAATTTTTAAAAAGAATGAAATAATACTCAGCAAAACTCCAGAAATATCGCAAACTTCTTAAAGGTCCAGAAGGAAAGCATAACATGCTTTCATCCTTAGCTAACATAGTAGCCCTACTGTAATTAAAACCTAGAGTGATAAAAATTTCTAACTTTAGCCACAGGGTAATTGTTCAGCACTAAGTATCTACATGTACATGTACGTCTGCATCTATATCTACACTCTGCAAACCACCATGAGGGGCATGGCAGAGGGTACCTTCCATTGTATAAATTTTTAGGGGCTCTTCCCGTTTCATTCAATATGGTGTGCGGCAGGAATGATTGATTGAATGCCTCTGTGTGTGCAGTAACTATTCTAATTTTATACTCATGATACCTAAGTGAGTGATACATAGGGGATTGTAGTATATTCCTAGAGTCATCAATTAAAGCTGGTTCTTGAAACTTTGTTAATAGACTTTCTCAGGATAGTTTATGTCTATCTTCAAGAGTCTTCCAGTTCAATTCCTTCAATATCTCTGTGACACTCTCTCAAAGATTAAACAAACCTGTGACCATTCGTGCTTCCTTGCTCTGTATACATTCAATATCCCCTGTTAGTCCTATTTGGTATGGGTCCCACACGAGCACTATTTAGGATGAGTCGTACAAGTGCTTTGTACGCTATCTTCTCTGTAGGCTGATTGCATTTCCCCAGTATTCTACCAGTAAACTGAAGTCTACCACCTACTTTAGGCCGGTATCACACTATTAAATTTCTTTGTCAAATATCTTTGTCCAATATATTTGTCAAAGATATATGATGGTGTAATAGGGAACTTTGTCAAATGTTGTCCAATATTTGATCAAATCTAGGGCCTCACTGTAGATTTGATCAAAGTCACTTGTCTTCTGTTCCTTGCAATGTGACATATTACCACATGGAGCGCTGGCATCGCTGCATTCTGTCGTCTGTAGTGTTTTGATAAACATTGCCAGTAAATACAATTGGTGTGTGCAGACAACTACAAAATTAATAGAGATGTATAAAGCTGTCTACATCTTCATCGACGTCTATACCCTGCAAAGCATGATGAGGTGCATACCTGAGGATATGTTCCACTGTGCCAGTTAATACAGTTTCTTCCTGTTCCTTTCATGTATGGAGCGTGGGAAGAATGATGGTTTGAATGCCTCTCTGCGGGCAGTATTTATTCTAATCTTATCCTCATGATCCCTATGTGAGCGAGACATAGAGGTTGTAGAATAATCCTAGAGTAATCATTTAAAGCTGGTTCTTGAAACTTTGTCGAAATATTTTCTCGGGGTAGTTTACGTCTATCTTCAAGAGTCTTCCAGTTCAATTCCTACAGTATCCCTGTGATACTCTCCCACGGATCAAGCAAACATGTGACCATTCGTGCTGTCCTTCTTTGTATGCATTCAATATCCACTGTCAGGTACGGGACCCACACACGTCAGCAGTATTCTATGATGGGTCGCATGAGTGATTTGTAAGCAATCTTCTTTGTAGACTGAATGCACTTCCCTGATATTCTACCAATAAACGAAATCTACCGCCTGCTTTACCCACGACTGAACATTGTGATCATTTCATTTCATATCCCTACGAAGGGCTAAACCAAGGTATTTGTATTAGATGACCCATTCAAACAATGATTCATCGATATCATGGTCATAGGATATTACGTTTTTCTGTTTCATGAAGTGCACAATTTTACATTTCTGAACATTTAAAGCAAGTTCCCAATCTCAGCACCACTTTGAAATCTTATCTAAGATGTACCATAGCTCCTCATTGTAGATAACTGCATCATCTGCAAAAAGCCTGATTTTGCTGCTAATATTGTCAGCAAGGTTATTAATATACAACATGAACAGCAAGGGTCCGAACACGCTTCTTTGGGGAACACCCGAAGTTACTTCTCCATCCAAGATAACATGCTATATACTCTCTGCCAAAAAGTCCTCAATCCAGTCACACATTTCACTAGATACTGAATATGATTGTACTTTTGATAATAAGTGTAGGTGTGACACTGAGTAAAATGCTTTTCAGAAATCAACAAAAACTGCATCTACCTGGTTATCTTGATCCAAAGCTTTCAGTATCGTATGTCATGTGAGAAATGGCTCCCAGGTAGATGCTATTTTTCTTGACTTCCGGAAGGCATTCAATACAGTTCCGCACTGTCGCCTGATAAACAAAGTAAGAGCCTACAGAATATCAGAGCAGCTGTGTGGCTGGATTGAAGAGTTTTTATCAAACAGAACACAGAATGTTGTTATCAATGGAGAGACGTCTACAGACGTTAAAGTAACCTCTGGTGTGCCACAGGGGAGTGTTATGGGACCATTGCTTTTCACAACATATATAAATGAGCTAGTAGATAGTGTCGGAAGTTCCATGCGGCTTTTCGCGGATGATGCTGTAGTATACAGAGAAGTTGCAGCATTAGAAAATTGTAGCGAAATGCAGGAAGATCTGCAGCGGATAGGCACTTGGTGCAGTGAGTGGCAACTGACTCTTAACATAGACAAATGTAATGTATTGTGAATACATAGAAGGAAGTATCCTTTATTGTATGATTATATGATAGCGGAAAAAACACTGGTAGCAGTTACTTCTGTAAAATATTGGGGAGTATGCGTGTGGAACGATTTGAAGTGGAATGATCATATAAAATTAATTGTTGGTAAGGCGGGTACCAGGTTGAGATTCATTGGGAGAGTCCTTAGAAAATGTAGTCCATCAACAAAGGAGGTGGCTTACAAAACACTCGTTCGACTTATACTTGAGTATTGCTCATCAGTGTGGGATCCGTACCAGATCGGGTTGACGGAGGAGATAGAGAAAATCCAAAGAAGAGCGGCATGTTTCGTCACAGGGTTATTTTGTAAGCATGATAGCGTTACAGAGGTGTTTAACAAACTCAAGTGGCAAATTCTGCAAGAGGGGCGCTCTGCATCGCGGTGTAGCTTGTTGTCCAGGTTTCGAGAGGGTGCGTTTCTGGATGAGGTATCGAATATATTGCTTCCCCCTACTTATACCTCCCGAGGAGATCACGAATGTAAAATTAGAGAGATTAGAGCGTGCATGGAGGCTTTCTGATAGTCGTTCTTCCCGCGAACCATACTAGACTGGAACAGGAAAGAGAGGTAATGACAGTGGCATGTAAAGTGCCCTCCGCCACACACCGTTGGGTGGCTTGCGGAGTATAAATGTAGATGTAGAGACGTAGAAATGTGCGAGTTGGGTTTCACATCATCATTGTTTTCGAAAAATCCATTCTCGTTGGCATTGAGGAGGTCATTCTGTTGAAGATACCTCATATGTTTGAGCTCAGGATATTTTCAAGGATTCTACAACAAATTGATGTCAAGTTTGGTGGATCACTTCTGTTACTCTTTATATACACTACTGGTCATTAAAATTGCTACACCATGAAGATTACATGCTACAGACGCGAAATTTAACTGACAGGAGGAAGATGCTGTGATATGCAAATGATTAACTTTTCAGAGCATTCACACAAGGTTGGCGCCGGTGGCGACACCTACAACGTCCTGACATGAGGAAAGTTTCCAACTGATTTCTCATACACAAACAGCAGTTGACCGGCGTTGCCTGGTGAAACGTTGTTTTGATGCCTCGTCTAAGGAGGAGAAATGCGTACCATCATGTTTCCGACTTTGATAAAGGTCGGATTGTAGTCTATCACGATTGCGGTTTATTGTACCACGACATTGGTGCTCACGTTGGTCGAAATCCAATGACTGTTAGCAGAATTTGGAATCAGTGGGTTCAGGAGGGTAATACGGAATGCCATGCTGGATTCCAACAGCCTCGTATCACTAGCAGTTGAGATGATATGCATCTGATCCACATGGATGTAACGGACCGTGCAGCCATGTCTCAATCCATGAACAACAGATGGGGATGTTTGCAAGACAACAACTATCTACATGAACAGTTCGACGACGTTTGTAGCAGCATGGACTATCAGCTTGGAGACCATGGCTGTGGTTACCCTTGACGCTGCATCACAGACAGGAGCACCTGCAATGGTGTACTCAATGACGAACCTGGGTGCACGAATGGCAAAACGTCATTTTTTTGGATGAATCCAGGTTCTGTTTACAGCATCATGATGGTCGCATCCATGTTTGGCAACATTGGGGTGAACGCACATTGGAAGCATGTATTCATCATTGCCATACTGGCGTATCACGCGGTGTGATGGTATGGGGTGCCATTGGTTACACATCTCGGTCACCTCTTGTTTGCATTGACGGCACTTTTGAACAGTGGACATTACATTTAGATATGTTACAACTCATGGCTCCACCCTTCATTCAGTCCCTGCAAAACCCTACATTTCAGCAGGATAATGCACGACTGCATGTTGCAGGTCCTGTACGGGCCTTTCTGGGTACAGAAAATGTTCGACTGCTGCCCTGGCCAGCACATTCTCCAGATCTCTCACCAACTGAAAACGTCTGGTCAATGGTGGCCGAGCAACTGGATCGTCACAATACACCAGTCACTACTTGTGATGAACTGCATGGGCAGCTGTACCTGTACATGCCATCCAAGCTCTGTTTGACTCAATGCGCAGGTATATCAAGGCTGTTATTATGGCCAGAGGTGGTTGTCCTGGGTACTGATTTCTCAAGATCTATGCACCCAAATTGCATGAAAATGTAATCACATGTCAGTTCTAGTATAATATATTTGTCCAATGAATACCCGTTTATCATTTGCATTTTTTCTTGGTGTAGCAATTTTAATGGCCAGTAATGTATATGGATGTGACCTGTGGCTTTTGCCAAGAACTGGGCATGATTTTTTTTTTGACGATCTATGACAGATTATAGTTAGAAGAGGGACAAACTCAGCTGTAAATTCAGTATGGAATCAGACAGGGATTCCATTGGGGCCTGGAGCTTCGTTCAGTTTTAATGATTTCAGCTGTTTCTCAACAACATTGACACTCATGCTTATTTCGTTCATCTTTTCTGTGGTACAAGGATTAAATTGGAGCAATTCTTCTGGGTTTTCCATTGTAACAGAACATTTGCAAATGGATTTAAGCATTTCAGAAAAATAATGTATATATTATTTTTTCTGCTTATTTTAGTTGCTGTTTGTATTTATAGCTGTTTTGATGTAGACATCCTCAAATGGGTCAGGTCTATTTGTTGCCCTTAGCTCCAATATATTTCCATCATGAGTGGGCTCCTAACTATCTCATCTAGTTAGTTTACAGAGAATGCATTTAGTAAAGTTTCACAGGCTGTCTTATCCAGGCCACCACTAACAAAACTCTAATTTTCCAATTAATTGTTGGATGATTAAAATTTCCACCAATGATTACAGTGTGATTGGGGAACTTATGTACAAGTGAACAGAGGTTTTCTCTAAAGTTTTCAGTTGCATCAGGAGATGAGTCTGATGGGCAAGAGAAGGATCCAATTATCATTTTATGCCCTCCTCTGATACCGAGTCTTGTCCAAACAGTCTCACGTGCAGCCTCAATTTCTATCTCGGTGGATTTGAGTTTCTTGTCTACTGTGACAAATACACCATCTCCATTTGTGTATGCTTTCCATATACACTTAGATGTTCCCTGAAAATCTCACTGCTATCAATTTCAGGTTTCAACTAGCATTCTGTACCTAGTATTATATGAGCTCCATTGCTTTTCGTGTGTGCTTAAAACTCTGCCACTTTGTCATAAATGCTTCGGCATTTTACCAGTAGGATTTTATTACTCTCACCTGTGGGAGCCATTTCTTTCGATCTTACATTGATACTACTGGTTTGCCTACAATTATCATTATCTGGATTGGGTCGAGAGTCGACAAATCTAAAAAACCCTTGTGTGCACTTTGCACACAGTCAATTAGCTGAATTGCAGCCTCTGATGTGTAGTGCACACCTGGCCTATTTAGGGGGACTCTAAATTTCTCCACCCTATGCTGCAAGTCTAGCTGGCCACAGAACTTTCAAAGTCTCTGATTCAGACCTTCCAATTGACTCAGAATGAAAGGGCCATGATTAGTTCTGGACAATGCTGCAAATTGTTAGCTATATTGAAACTCCACACTCAACCTTCTCTAACAGTCACTGGACTGGCCCAAGAATGACCTTGATACCCAGATGGCAGGTGTCATTTGTTCCAATGCTTACTACATTTGGCAGTTGGTAGCACCCTGTTCCCTCAATGGCTGCTGGAGTAGCCTCTTCAACATGTTGAATGAGACTCCCAGGTATACACACTGAGTGCACCTGTTGTTTCCTGTCCCTTGCTGTCATTTCCCTTACATGTATCATCATTTGCTGTATGTCAGAGTTGTCCCATAATATCTCTAGTAGATGTGCATGTAACCCATAGCATAAAATGGAATAGATAAAATGTATCTGTGTTATCATATGTGACTGTACTCAAGATAGCTTGGCTTTTGCTCCATGTGTTCCTGTCTCCTGGGAAAGTACCTTCCCGTCTGCCCATAATATTTATTCCACTGGATACTTTGCTGCTCCATTAACTCTTGCACCTGATTATTTTCGCCAGGATAGCTTTATCATCATTCTTTTCTTCTTCTTCCTCCTGACCCGCCATATTCTTTGTCTTGGTTTCTTGATCTTGACATTTTTCCTCACCAACAGTGGTTTCTGCAGTACAAACTATTTAAACCACTTCGACATGTAACATTCCCAGTAGTGTGCCATTTACTTCTACACTTTCAGTTTCAAAATTTAAATAATAGCACTCATAGTTTATTTCTCCCTTATATTAACTAACCAGTACAAACCAATAACAACACCCATTCAAAGTTCAGGAATCACCAGCAACCTGTATTTTAGAATGAGATTTTCACTCTGCAGCGGAGTGTGCGCTGATATGAAACTTCCTGGCAGATTAAAACTGTGTGCCCGACCGAGACTCGAACTCGGGACCTTTGCCTTTCGCGGGCAAGTGCTCTACCAACTGAGCTACCGAAGCACGACTCACGCCTGGTACTCACAGCTTTACTTCTGCCAGTATCCGTCTCCTACCTTCCAAACTTTACAGAAGCTCTTCTGCGAAACTTGCAGAACTAGCACTCCTGAAAGAAAGGATATTGCGGAGACATGGCTTAGCCACAGCCTGGGGAATGTTTCCAGAATGAGATTTTCACTCTGCAGCGGAGTGTGCGCTGATATGAAACTTCCTGGCAGATTAAAACTGTGTGCCGAGTTCGAGTCTCGGTCGGGCACACAGTTTTAATCTGCCAGGAAGTTTCATATCAGCGCACACTCCGCTGCAGAGTGAAAATCTCATTCTGGAAACATCCCCCAGGCTGTGGCTAAGCCATGTCTCCGCAATATCCTTTCTTTAAGGAGTGCTAGTTCTGCAAGTTTCGCAGAAGAGCTTCTGTAAAGTTTGGAAGGTAGGAGACGGATACTGGCAGAAGTAAAGCTGTGAGTACAAGGCGTGAGTCGTGCTTCGGTAGCTCAGTTGGTAGAGCACTTGCCCGCGAAAGGCAAAGGTCCCGAGTTCGAGTCTCGGTCGGGCACACAGTTTTAATCTGCCAGGAAGTTTCAACCTGTATTTTACTTTATCACATATTGTTGACTATTTGTTCTCAATAAGCTTACTTGGCTTCTCTGTAGCTCCATTACCTGCAAACCTGACATTGGCAGTTGAGTCATATATCTTATATTTCTCAACTGTTCAAGCAGATTCTCAGAAATAACACTCATCTCATTCCCACAATCAGTTAAAGTTTATGACTTTACACTGTGTGTGTCTACACTGATATCTGCCCTATTCCTACATTTCCTTCAACATCCTCTTCCTGCAATAGGTCTTTCTCTACAATCTCTTAGCTCTGCTTGTCACACTCCTTTCTTTGTGCAAGTGAATCTTTTTCACCTCTACTTTACTATCTCCTGCTACTTCTTGCTCTCCTGCCACAATGACTTCCTGATTAATTAGAAATATGTGAACTTTATCTTCTTCCCAATGTCTGTCATTTTCAAGGGGCTGACTAGATCTGCTGAGCCCATATTGTTTTCTTGTTCTTCATTACTGCATGTCTACTTCAGCCAATACTTCCTGCCCTTGGTGTGTTAAAATGTATGTACAAGGTGACAATTATTGCACTATATGAAAAGAAATGTAAATGTTACAAACTACAGTGTGCACACATTTTATTCAACATGTAAACGTCACTAAAGATACTTGGATTTAAGTTATGACTTGTTCAATATGCCTGCCATCTTTGGCGACGGTGTGGTGTTGACAAATAGTGAAATTCTGCATGAACCGCTGAAGTGTCAGCACATCAATGCTGTCGATGATCACCTGAATGGCTGCTTTCAACTCAGCAATGGTTTTGGGTTACTGCTGTACACCTTGTCTTTAATATAGACCCACAAAAAGGAGTCACATGTGTTCAGATGTGGACAATATGGTGGCCAATCGTGGCCACTGCCAGTTGCCTCTGGTACCCCAGAGCCAGAATGCTGTCTCCAAAGTGCTGCTCCAGGACATCATCTGCTTCAATGGGGTTCAGCTCCGTCTTGCATGAACCACATCTTTTCAAAATCAGGATCACTTTGAATAATGGATATGAAATGATCTTTCAAAACCTTCACGTACTGCTCGGTAATCACCATGCCATCAAGGAATATCACACCGATTATTCTGTGACTGGACATTGCACATCACACAGTCACCTGCTGAGGGTGAAGAGACTTCTTGATCACGAAAAGCAGATTCTCAGTCCTCCAAATGCGTCAGTTTTGCTTATTAATGAACTCATCCAAATGAAAATGGACTTTGTTGCTAAACCATACAAGCATACCAATTCCCATCATGCCCTGTGGCCAACCATGCAGCTTGAATGTCCCAATACAAACTGTTCAGAAGTTATGACGATTTTATTTCATATAATTCAATTATTGTCACCCTATGTCATTGTAAATGTATTGATGAGAATAATTATCTAATTTGTGCCAGTAAGACTCTTGTTTTATTATTTCTTAACATTAATCTTTCTATTATGTTATTAACAAATTACCAAGTGGAAAACTGGGTGATTGGTTTTGGATAAACTGCAATAACTGGCTTGGGCAAAGTTTAAATAGCCACTATTGCAGCCATCTCACTGAGATAATTATGAATTGTAGTAATTGTTTAGAACCTGCTCAGAATTTAATTAAAAGTAATTCCAGTTGTGCAGCAGAAATCAAATTATCTCCATTCAAACATTCCAAATTCACACAGTTGCAAAAATACAAAGGGAAGCCAGTTACTAAGAGGAGATAATATTTTGTTTCCCAGTCTCTTGAAATGCATAGACCTTTCAGGAATTTAACTTGCACGGCTCGTATTAACGTGAGTTAAAAAGTGGTGATACTTTTCCTCTCTTGAGTCACACCTTTATAAATCATCAATAAATTGATGATGGCCTCCTCTAAAAGAACCATGACCTTTGCCACTTCTGCTGTACACTTATTTGGGCCTAGCCTTTTCATCTGCCTCCTGTTGTTCTGAGGCCTGTTACTGTGCCTAAACTGAGCTGTGCAGCTATAGATACTCCACCAGTCAACTTCATCTAATTTCTTAAAAGAATCATCAATTTATATGTTACTGGGCAACATCTAGCATTGTTTACTAACAGCCAGTTTCTCCATTAAAGTGTCTATCATTTCACTGTCAAAAAAATTTCTTTCCATCACCCTACTGTAAAAGTTGGTCTTACATTCTTTTTTCTCTCTGGCTTACACATATATTGTGCAAAGCGTTGTGAAGTGTGTAGCAGAGAGCACAGAGCAGGATAGTGCATGTTAGGGTTTCTTCCCATTTCAGTAGCAAATGAAATGCCAGAAAAATGCCTGCCTGAATGCCATTGTGGGTACTCTAATTAGCCTAATCATTTCTTCATGGTCCCTATAGGAGTGATATGTAGGAGTTTATAGGATATTTCTAGATTCCTCACTTATAATTAGTACTGTTTCTCAACCCATTGTAAGTAGGCTTTCATGGGAGAGTTGACATCTATCCAAGTGTCTGCCAATTTTGGTTTTCAACATTTCTGTGGGCTCCCCTATGAGTCAAGAAGCCTATGACAATTTTTCCTGCTCTTCTATGAAAACATTCAATATTCTGTGTTAGTCCTGATCAGTGTGAGTCCCACTCTTCTACGTCTGCATCCATACTCTGCAAACCACTGGGAAGTGCAAGACAGAGGGTACTTCCCATTGTACCAGTTATTAAGGCTTCTTCCCGTCCCATTCACATATGAAGTGTAGGAAGAACGACTGTTTAAATGCCTCTGTGTGCATTGTAATTAACCTAATCTTGTCCTCACAATCCCTACAGTAGTGTTACATAAGGTTTTGCAATATATTCCTTGAGTCATCATTTAAACCGAGTTCTTGAAACTTTGTAAGCAGGCTTTCTCAGGATGGTTCTGTGTATCTCCATATGTCAGCCAGTTCAGTTTCTTCACCATCTTTGTGACACTCTGCTGTGGGTCACACAAATGCTTAACTATTTGTACTGTCCTTTTGTGTGCACGTTCAGTATCCCCTGTTAGTCGCATTTGGTATGGGTCCCACACACTTGAACAATATTCTAGGACACATCACATGAGTGATTTATTAGCAATCTCTTTTGTAAACTGATTGGGTCTCCCTAGTATTCTGCTTTTAAAATGAAGTCTGCCACCTGCTTTTCCTACAGTTAAGCCTATGTGACCACTGTATTTTATATTCCTACAAAGTGTTGCACCCAGGTACTTTTTTGAGTCAACCAATTCAAAATGCGACTCATTGATACCATAGTCATAGGATATTACGTTTCTTCATTTTGTGAAGTGCCCGTTTTATACTTTTGAACATTTAAAGCAAATTTATATTCTTTACTCCACTTTGTAATCTAATCAAAATGTAACAGAATTTTTGTGCAGCTTTTTTTCCGGTAGTGCTTGCTTATACCTCACTGCATTATCTGCAAAAAGTGAGGTTATTATTAACAGTGTCTGCAAGAATATTAATATACAACATTAACAGCAAGAGGTCCAGCACACTTTCCTGGGGCACATCTGAAGTTACATCTACATCTGCTGATGAGTTTCCAGCCCAGATAGCACTTGAACAGTATTCTATGATGGGATACACAACTTACAGGTAAGCAGTTTCCTTCGCAGCCTGGCTGTATTATGTCATTATTCTGTCAGTAAACCAAAGTCTATCACCTGCCTTACCTGCAATTGAGGCTATGTGGTCATTTCATTTAATATCTCTAAGTTTTTTCACTCAAGGTATTTTATGAGCTGACTGATTAAAATTGTGACTGATAGATGTAGTAGTCATAGGATAATACTTTTCTGTGTTTCGTTAAGTGAACAATTGTACATTTCTGCAGACCAATACTTCTCTAAAAATAAACAGGTACATTGTTGAAAACTTTCCTACCTCTCTGGTATATGTGAACCCATTCAATACTGCCTCCCTTCAAGACAGTTATTATTTGTCTAACTTTACCTATTTCTGACCAGTTTTTTTTTTTTTTTTTTTTTTTTTTTTTTTTTTTTTTTTTTTTTTTGTGAATCCACTTCTGAACCCATTAGTAAATTCTGTAGGAAGTAAACTTCACTTCTAGTTAGAAAAAATAGTTCTGCTATACTTATCCCCCCATATTCTACAGTGCACAGTGTTGTCATCTTTAATTTCTCTACATGCACTGGTGTAAGGTTCTCTAATTCTTTTAATTTCCCTCCACAGTTTTCAATCTATCCAAGTATCAGATGATTGCAAACAACTTTAATTATATATTTCTCATGTTAACAAAGAAATCTTTTATTTTACTGCATTATCAGGGCTTCTGTTATTTCTTTTAATGGAAGTCTGTCTGTCACCCATATCTGTTTAATCCCTTCAACAGTTTCATTTATTTCCGCTGTAAATCTTATGTTCCTTTGTGGACCTTTTCTAGTTTTAATTTCTCAATAGTTCGCACTATTTGTTTCTTACAATTTGTCACTTTTTCTTTAAAATCCTTTAGCACAAGTTCTATTTTATCACTCTGTTCTTTCATATGTTTACGCACAGCTTAAAATTTTTTAAAGATTCTCTTACAGGTTCTTTATCACCCATAACAATCGATTCACTTAAATCTGCTGAAATTCTTGAATTGACTCTACTTTCCAATATCACCCCATATTCTACAGCCTGTATGACAGGTTTCAATTTGGATTTTTCTGTATCAAAGACATGATAATCATACTATTTTTTTCTGCAGAATTTCTTCCTTGTATTATGTTTCTCATATTTTTGTACAGAAATTTTATTAGATATTACAAAGCTTTTGGATCATGATTTTGGATTTGCTCATTTAGGACTCTTGGACAATCATACACACATTGTTGGCACAATGCAATTATAGTTTATAATTTCTGTGACTATATTATGCATGTCCTGTCATTGCACAATCACCACTTGTAGTGGAATGCCTTCAGACAGACTTGTTCTGTCACTCACAAAATATACCAAGTTTAACATATGGAGTTGTCTACACCACAAGTGTGTTTCTGCTCATCAGAATTTATTGAGTAAGCACATTAGTGGCATAGATGGATAGGAGTTACCTTGCGGTAGCAACAACTGATGCCATTATCTTGGTCTTCTTCGTAGAATGTGCCCACAAGGAATCTCAGCTGTCTGCAACAAAACTCCATCTGAAATGGGCACAGCCTGGGAAGCCATTCACAGTACACACAACCGTCTTTGTACCAGCAGATGTGTAACGTTATCCTTTATGGATTCACACTGGCGTGGGAGGCACGAGTTACAGACAACAAATGAAATGTTAATTATTCTTTGGCCAAGTGGCTGAGTTGTTTGTGCTTATTTACTCTTTCTTTTTTAATGTTCTTGACACAGCAGTTTCTTGGTTGTCAAGATAATTTTTGCTTGTGAACAAGAGTAATAAAAATAGTTCCTTTTCAGCATTCAGTGGTGTTTTGATCTACAGAATTAATTATGAGTCTTGCTTATAAAATGGTGACCCCAGGAAAAAAGCAAGAAATACATGTACAGTGCATTTGGATTACAAAGAGATGCAATATGAAATGGAGACACAGCTTTCTCACTGGCAAGGCAGATTAAGGAATGGCAAGCGTAAGACGCATAGCATAACAATGGGAAAGAGCAGAGAGATCAGTATATATGCAGATATGGGAACTACATCTTTTAATGAGGCCGACAAACCAATGATGAAAAGACAAGTGGAGAAGTTCCTACCGGAGAAACCAGAGCTTTGGTTCACAATGTTAGAATTAGCATTTGCATAGAACAAAGTCATGAATGATGATACAAAATGTGTGGTGGCATGTAATAACCTAGATGTATGAACAGTAGACAGTTGCGGACATAATTTTGAAGCTTTACGTGCACAAACATTGTCAACACTTGCGAGACATGGTGGTTCAAAGCATGGGGAAAGTCAGAGCAAAGGATGCAGCAGGTCCTACCGTTCGAACATATATGAGACAGGAAGCCTTCAGAATTCTGGTGACATCTCGGGAGCACACTGGAGAAGCAGCAATGTTGGACAAGACCTTTCAATGTGTGGCTCGTGCAACAGCCACAGCCAGTGAAGACGGCAATAGTCGCTTGTGGGAAAGACAACATTAATTCTGCGGTGACAGGGTGCGTGCAACAGTACGCGATAAAACCGCGATAAAACAGGAAGCCGATGACTGAAACACAGTTGAGATGCAACTATACAACAGGAAACAAGGAGGTCTGCCAAGGAGCAGCTCTGTGCTTTGAAATCACAGTTTGGAAGCAATGAAAAAGCAATTAATGGGCACTAGAGTTGAACAAACCAGACAATGTCCAATGTGGTAAAGTGAAAGGGCATACGTGGGTACAAAGGAGGCAAGGTTCTGAAAGGATAGATATTAGAGTTTAATGGTACCACAAAAGAATGACTACAGCGGCCTAAATAGGTGTGGCAAGCTGCACAGCTACACAAGAGTGCCAGAGTAGTGATGGAAGAGACAGGCATTAAGGCAACAGACACAGATGGCAGCAATTGAAGGTAACTGGGGTGCAGCACTCAAGGTTAGCCCAATCATCCAATGGGACTCTCATTTGCACACACACGTCTAAAGCAAGCTTGCCAGCTGACGTTGTCGGATTGCCTGTGGATGGCAGAAAGGGGGGACAAACTGGTGCTACCTGATTGGTTCTGGCTCGGACATTAGCACACAGCCAGTGGAGCAGAAATAGGAGGAAGTGATAGGCACATCAGTCCACTTAACTGCCACTAACAACTCACTCACCAGGACTTATGGAGAATAAGACACTTTTTGTGGACACTGCATTCAACGAGGGTTTTAAATGAGATATTCATGCTGGCTGAGGTGCATGAACCGACACTTAGGGCAGACTTCATCCACCATCATGAGCTGGGGTTACAGCTGAGCTCACCACAAGTTTGGTGGAGATGTGAAGTCGTGACGGGCATGATAGGCAGAGGTGCCAATAAAGCCATCATGTTACCAGAAGCAGCAATCAAACAGGAGACAATACATGAGAATCAAAGTAATGGACAGAAAGTAGTACAGTTGACCGTGCATCATATGAAGACCACTGTGAGCAAACCATTCTCCCGGTGGCCTTGAAGACTAGCACCAGTGATGAAAGAGAAGTTTGGCAGCATGTTGCAGGCAGGAATCGTACGAAGGTCGGATAGCCCATGGGCCTCGCCACTGCACCTCCTTAGAATGAGAGATGGCATTTGGAGATCCTGTGGTGGATTAGCGGCACTTAATGCCTGACCAGGATTTGACTGCTATCCTGTACCAAAGTTGTGGGATTGTAAGAATGTTCTTCAACGTAGTTGACTGCAAAAAAAATGTATAACCAGATTCCGCTTGCTGAAGAAGACATTCCCAAGAGGGCCACAATAACGCCTTTAGGACTATTTGAACACCTATGTACACCATTTGGATTGCAGGATGCAGCTCAAATGTGGCATAGATTCGTAGATGAAGTTTGAGGGGTCTGGATTTCTGCTTTGTATATCTTGACAACATATTAACATTCTTAAGAACAATCAAGTTGCATGAACACCACCTTAAAGCAGTACTCAACAGAATAAGGAAATTTGGCTTAGTTGTAAAAGAGAGATAATGCGTTCTTCAACAGCAACAAGTGACAGTTCTGAGGTATCAGCTATGGATATCCACACTGTCAAGAAAAAGTGAAGGTGCTACAGAATATTCCCTGACTGACAGGTGATAAACATATGTCGATTCATAGGTAACATCAACTTTTATGGACGCCGCCTACCTGGGGCAGCAGGTATTCCTGAGGGATACAATAGCAGGGAGCATTCCAACAGACAAACAACCTTGCAATGGATGCCAATGATGCAACAAGCCTTCAAAAAGACAAGGACAAGTTTGCAGAAACTGATTTTTATTGTCTCACTCAGTTCATAATGAACCACTGGCAATTGTCACGGATGCCAGTCAGTTGTGTATTGGCGCAGCACTCCAGTGAAGTGTAGAGGGCAGTTGGAAGCCTTTAAGTTTCCTTTCACGAAAGTTATTAGAAGCTCAGACTACATGGAATGCATTTGCTAGAGTGTTAACTGGCCATTTATGAAGTGATACGGCACTTCTGACCATATGTTGCAGCATGGCAATTTAAAATATATGCTGTATACAAGCTTATCACATATACTTTCCAGGGTATGAAAGAGGATTGTTATCCTCGGCAGTTCCACCAGCTGGAATTTATTGGGAAATTTACCACCAATATTAACCTCATAAAAGAGTCAGGTAATATAGTGACTAGTTTTTTCTTGAAGATGGTGGAATTTCTGCCTTGATTGACCAGTTAGAGCTGATCAAGCAACAGATGAGCAGCTACAACAGCTTTTATGAAACAAGCTCACATCCCGTAAACGTAAGCAAGTGCAGCTGCTGGGCAGGACAGACCTTATTTGGTGTGATACATCCAGGACCATATGAAGGCCATTTGTGACCCAATCGCTATGAGTCAGTTTATGGCAGCATCCACAGCCTTGGGAACACCATTGTCAAGCTGATGACAGAAGTTTTTATGGCCAGGTATGAAGAATGACTGCCGCATGGAGGCAAAGGCTTGTGTAGCCTGTCAGGATGCAAAGTTGGCAGACATGTAAACCAACCTGTGGGAGACTTCCCAGAAATAAAAAGTTAATTTTCTCACATGCACAAAGACTTCATGGGCCCACTTCTATCAGTGGACAGATAACTTTATTTATTTATGACCGTGGACAGGTATATATGTTGGGCAGGACCAATTCTGGTAGAGAAGACAGCAACGGCATCCATGACTACATGGATATCGTGGTTTGGTTGTCTCACACATCTCACAATAGACCAGGTAATGAACATTGTTTCTGAAGATGTCTAGCTTATGTGGATTCCAGCACCACTGTACGACAAGCTATTACCCCTCAAGAAATGGAAAGGTGGAGAGATGGCATAGGACTCTGAAGGTAATTGTTGGACAGCAGCACTACCATTAATTTTGTTAGGACTGTGCACAGCATTTAAACTGGATATTGGGGCATCAACCAGAGAAATTGTTTACGGAGAAATGATGCATCTGCCATCAGAATTTTTTCAGAAAAGCAGACACCTGTGGAACCAGAGCTGCCGTACAGGTTACAGCTAGTGAAAAGTGAAGCTGCAAATAAGCCAAGCTACAGCCAGTGCCAGTATCGCTTCATGGAGTTTGAAAGGTGACTGTACACATGTTCACTGGGATGTGCTCCACTGCAACCTCCAAATGTGGGACCTCCATGGGTGTTAAGACGTAGTGAACATACAGTTCAAATAAAGTACGACTGGCTTCTGACAGTGCCACGGGAATGGATTAAACCGATGTAATATGTGCTCTCCATGGACTTGCCCATGCAATAGCAGGAGAAAAAGAGTTATGTTACAGTGATTGCTGTCCCACTGGACAAGGGGCAGAACAAAATCAGCCGTACAAGAGCAGGTTGACAAGTGTGCTACAAGTTCTTGCTATAGTTTTAAAACTACCATAGACTATTGTAGACCATTGTAAGTAAGCTTATACTATGGTAATTTTCCTAGAAGCGTTTGTCAGTTAAGATCATATCCGCTTTACCTATATGTTAGGTGTGTTGCATGCTTATTGGGTGTTATCTCATTTTGATCACTTTGTATGGGTGTGCAACCAGTGGCTTACTATGCTCCCCTAGAAACTGAAAGTGGTGAACCATTTAGAAAGTGAGTGTGAATATATAAAAGGCCACGTAACTTAAGGAACATTTTCGTTTACATACTTAGTCTACTTCTCTTACTTAAAAATAATCACCATTTACAGCAAAACTGGAATTGTCATTGTTTAGTTCCCATTTTATTCGAAAATTGTTGATTTGGAATGTAAATAGAGAGATGTTGTACTAAAATTAAAAAAAAAAAAACAGCAAAGATTTATCATGCAGTGCCAGAAAAAGCAATTTCCTCAAAAAAGTAAAATTACAAAAAATACAAAACAAAAATATATCAAACATCACTTCAGTACATCTTCAAGCTTATATAAAACATTTTTCTGTCATTGCTCAACAACTTTTGCATTTATCAATTATAACAGGAAACTCTTGCCTTTGATTGTGATGAAGGCCATTCAGTTGAGTACAAAATAACAACAACAACAACAATTGCATAGATTTTTTTGTATTTATGCATATAACATGTACTTGTATAAAAATTAATTGTTTTGGTTCATAAAAGCATAGAAGTTATGTGAGCAGCTAATTTTGTTTTACTTATAAAATGTAGTTTATATTTTGTAAGGATATTAAATACAGAATGTACTAACACTGAAAGATGTGTTTTTCTAATTGTGTGCAAAACAAACCACCAAATGAAAAAACACACACACAGAGTTTCTCTCTTACACATTCAGTTATGTTTCTTCATTTATGTACTGTAATAAAACTACCAAACCATAGTCCTGGTAGAGGGCAACTCTAGTTGCTGCACATTCTGCTCTACTGCAGGGGAGCTGTGTGGGAGCTGCCACTTAAGAACAGTAAATGAAGTGTTCATTAGTCTTTGGCCAAACGGCTCACTTGTTTGTACTTCCATTATTAGACTGTGTGCTTTTGTTCACAATCTTAGGAACTCAAACAATGACAAAAAGTAATTGTTACAAGAGTGCAGGATTTCTTAATTCAGTTTCTGCAGTCATGTTATACAATTCTAATGTTGCTGCAGTTTGTACTACTATAATTCTTTGCCACATACCTGCTAAAATTAGCTCATTGTTTTTATTTATTATCACTCTAAATTCTTTTAATTTTGAAGTAGATGAAAAAAATATTTGCGTGTCAGATTTGGTAGAAACAAAATTTAAAAGACCTAGATTAGAAATGAAATTTTAGTTACATGACAAAAACTGATTTCTTCCAGCAACATGGCCTACAATTTGCAAACGAACTTCCACATTGATTTAATAACCAGGAAATCTTGCTCTGATCTGTTGAAAAGTGTCCATATTAAGTGATATGTCTATTGTTTATGTAACACCATAAATTATAACCCCAGGAAAGAATGTCTCTAAATTTATTTATAAAATTCTCGAATACCTACATACTCTTTTAATTTACAGTAAGATGAATCAAGTAATTGCTTCATGCATTTTCAGCTTGAGAAATTTTACTGGAGTACTCTCATGCTGCTTGTTAGAAATGTCGTTAAAAATCACAACAGAAGGATTAACAAATAAATTATTCTTATATTTTTATATTTCACATAAATAGTAAACTTAAAATACATTCATTAACTACTTTACACAGTTTTCTAAATACATACAATAGACAAAAGACAGTATAAAAATGTCCATCCTGCTAACTAATTGCACAAGACAGTATCAGTTTGTATCAATCCCAAAATAAAAGGAACCTATTTGAAAGTGGGCATTAATTTTGCCTTATGTAGTTCTTTTTGACATCTGCAATCATAAAGCTGACTAGATCTTCAATATCATACTTGTGCTTCCATCCCCAGTCAGAACGCGCTTCTGAATCATCAAATACTTGTGGCCAGGAGTCAGCTGCATGAAAAACAATTCTGTCATAAAAACTGAAAATGAAATTAGGTTACACATAACAAGATTACATAGTCACAGTTATTGAAAGCTTGGAGGATAATGACTTTTAAGTAATGGAATTGTTAGTTTTACTTTCAATGCTCCTTTTGAAACAGCTATCAATAATTTGCACTATCTCCTAATACTAAAGGTAAGAGTTTACATTCTCAAAACTAACAACCAATTACGATATTTCATACACTTTCACTCACCAAATTATAATCCTCCAAATTTTCAAGACACAAAGAATTATCTACATTTGTTGTTACACTCATACAATGTAATTACAATGCCAGAGAGAAAATACAGTGATTAGTGATACTAACAAATTACCCGCCTGGATAGCCAAGCGCTTTAGCATGCTGCCTCTACGATTTGGGAGGCGTGCCGGCCCTGGATCCATTCCAGATTAAATACATTCAGAAAACTTTTGCACACATTCACGTGGGACAGCACTAGATGCAGGCAATTGGGGTATGCAAATTCCATCTTGAGGGGAGAAAGAGAGGGTGGTGGCAGGAAGGGCATACAGCCGCTCTCGACCACTAACATTATCAAATTCAATAGTTAACATGCTTACTCCATGAGGGCATGGAATAAAGACAAAGAAACAGGAGAATAATGTTAAAAAATTTAATTAAAAATACTTTTTTAGCACAAAGTAAATAACATTTTTGTTACCTATGTTCTGCCGACTGTCAGGTTTGTATGTTATTTGAAATCCCGGCACATGTTTGGCAACATGTTCTGCCAATTCTTCTGGTGTAAAACTCATAGCAGTCACATTATAAACTCGTCGTTTTAGTTTCTCATCCGGTGTAATCATATATTGCCATAATGCTTGCATGCAATCATTGATATGCATCATAGGGAGGCGAGTATCCGGTCGAAGGTAACATTCATATTTCCCATTCTTCAGGGCTTCATGGAAGATAGCCACAGCATAATCTGTAATTCATACAAAGTATCAAGGTGTTACTCAAACAGCTAAATACAACAATCAATATCTAGGTAGGATGTGCAGAAAATAAGTGTTATCAAGAGTCAAAAACCATAGCTTATATGTATATGTACAATACAGGAAAATCTGATATGGGAGTCTCATGTCTCCCTAACCTTACAGCTAAATTGTGGCTAAGCGTGGGAGAATGGCTCTAATTATTGAAAATGGAGCAGATGCTATACATGAGTAACAGTTGACATAGAATAATAAAAACTTAACTGTATCTTTAACTCATAATGTTGTTTATTTTACAAGATTAGCACTGCCCAGGCTTGGTAAATCGCTGGACAGACAGAGTTTGCGCTCTCTGACAGAAGGAGATATATATCATTACTTCGGGCCATGTCATGGCAGTTGTGTGAATGAGCCAAGCTCTGGAGTGTTGACTGCACAGTGCACACAGCAAGGCGTATCAGCAGTGGATGTTGTCTGATGTCCTTCAGGTAAGAGTAGATGTGGTATCTGAGAATATATGGTTCACTGACGTTGTGATGGAAGCTGTACCTTTAATTTCTAATGTGTTGGACATGGTAACTTATTGGAAGAGCCGCTAGTAATCTGTTTAGCTTGTCTATTGAGGAACTTCTTTACCAGGTACTGTAAGGTGATGTCAGATAATTCTGCCCTCACTTAGCCGCAGTGATCACAATGTTCTGATCCCAGATCTACTGTGGGATTCCCACATCTCTCTAATCTGGGAGCACTCTGCAAAGTTCTGGCTAGATGTGAGGGTCAGCTATTATTGTTGTTGTTGTTGTTGTTGTTGTTGTTGTGGTCTTCAGTCCAGAGACTGGTTTGATGCAGCTCTCCATGCTATTCTATCCTGTGCAAGCTGGTTCATCTCCCGATGCCTACTGCAACCTACATCCTTCTGAATTTCCTTAGTGTATTCATGTCCTGGTCTCCCTCTATGATTTTTACTCTCCATGCTGCCCTCCAATACTAAATTGGTGATCCCTTGATGCTTCAGAACATGTTCTACCAAGCGATCCCTTCTTCTCAAGTTGTGCCACAAATTTCTCTTCTCCCCAATTCTATTCAATACCTCCTCATTAGTTATGTGATTTACCCGTCTAATCTTCAGCATACTTCTGTAGCACCACATTTTGAAAGCTTCTATTCTCTTCTTGTCTAAACTATTTATTGTCCACATTTCACATCCATACACGGCTACACTCCATACAAATACTTTCAGAAACGACTTCCTGACACTTAAATCAATACTCAATGTTAACAAATTTCTCTTCTTCAGAAATGCTACATTTTATATACGCTCTACTTCAACCATCATCAGTTATTTTGCTCCCCAAATAGCAAAACTCATCTTCTATTTTTAAGCTTCTCATTTCCTAATCTAATTCCCTCAGCATCATCTGATTTAATTCAACTACATTTTACCCTCGTTTTGCTTTTGTTGATGTTCGTCTTATATCCTTTTTTTCAAGACATTGTCCATTCTGTCCAAAGCTCTTCCAGGTCCTTTGCTGTATCTGACAGAATTACAATGTCATTGGCGAACCTCAAAGTTTTTATTTCTCCTCCATGGATTTTAATTCCTATTTCGAATTTTTCTTTTGTTTCCTTCACTGCTTGCTCAATATACAAATTGAATAATATCGGGGACAGGCTACAACCCTGTCTCACTCCCTTCCCAACAACTGCTTCCCTTCCATGTCCCTCGACCTTTATAACTGCCATATGGTTTCTGTACAAATTGTAAATAGCTTTTCGCTCCCTGTATTTGACCCCTGCCAACTTCAGAATTTGAAAGAGAGTATTCCAGTTAACATTGTCAAAAGCTTTCCCTGTGTCTGCAGAAATATAGGTTTGCCTTTCCTTAATCTTCCTTCTAAGATAAGTCATAGGGTCAGTATTGCCTCACGTGTGCCAACATTTCTATGGAATCCAAACTGATCATCTCCAAAGTCGACTTCTATCAGTTTTTCCATTCGTCTGTAAAGAATTCGTGTTAGTATTTTGCAGCTGTGACTTATTAAACTGATAGTTCGGTAATTTTCACACCATTCAGCACCTGATTTCTTTGGTATTGGAATTATTATATTCTTCTTGAAGTCTGTGGGTATTTCGCCTGTCTCATACATCTTGCTCACCAGAAGGTGGAGTTCTGTCAGGGCTGGCTCTCCCAAGGCTATCAGTAGTTTTAATGGAATGTTGTCTACTCTCAGAGCCTTGTTTCAAGTTAGGTCTTTCAACACTGTGTTGGCTAATTATTGAAAATGGCACACTACATAAGAGTAACAGATGTCACAGAATAAAAAACTCGATTGTATCTCTAACGCATAAGACTTTCTACTATTTCTCCATCAGAACGTGGAAATTATTGGTAAAACATTGTTTTCTGCTTGCTCCTGATAATGGGATTAAAAAATCTGAAAATAGTGAATCCTACATTTTTTAAAATCTGTATGTCTGAACATTGTTGCAGGTTGTAACAAACCAGTTAACCTCCCCACTCCTGATTATTTAAAGAATCAGACTCTCATGTATTAAACAGCTTCAAATATCTGATTACATTACATATTAGTTAATGTGTTAAATTTTTAAAATTAAGCATGTAAGTGAACAAAGATTAGAAAAGGTTTGAAATTATGTTTAAAGTTTTTTGGAAGTGCTCTCATTGTCAAATACTGGATGAGTATAGTCTGGGCAATTTTTACTCCGTTTTAAGCAAAACTATTTTATCACACATCTCTGTGTTCATGACATTATACCTGCTGAACTGTGTGTAATACAATATAGTTTTGCAGGTACAATCAGTGGTGTACATACATACTGTTTGCAAAACGCATTGCAAATCGAGTTAGTAGTAAAGAAGTAATAAATTAAAATGCCATATGTGATGCTGAAGTTTTAGTGTATGAACACCAAAAATGTAGTAAGCAATAAACTCTTTCCTTTGTATTGTGTGTGTGTGTGTGTGGGGGGGGGGGGGGGGGGGGGCAGTGAGAAAAAAGAAAGTTTTGCAAGGTTTGAAATTATGTGTAAAATTTGTTGGAAGTCTGCAAGTGCTCCCATTCTCAAATACTGTGTGGACATAGTTTGGCTGATTTGTGCGCTACAAGTTACGCTGCCTCAAGCCACAATTATACACACAGAACAAAAAGAACCATTAATGTATGTTGTAATGAAACTTTTATTTCTTTCATTACATGTATATTACTGTAATGTAACGATATTTAATTGAAATGTGAAACACCTCATGGTTCAAACTGATTGAAAATTTTATAAAAGGGAGATAAGAAAAGGCTTGAAAATTTCATGAACAGTTATTACTGCATTAACTTCGAGCTGTTAATGACTACATATAACATTGTGGGAGAATGACAATTTGAACACTGGTTTGAATGCAAATACATAACACTACTTCTGATGTTCTTTCTTATTTGGGCAATTTTCTCTGTTGTGACACTTTTTGTATCTTATTTCTGAGCTGTGTCAGTGGCCTGTAAAACATTGTGATAATTTATATATTAAGGATGTGACAACATAATTCAGAATAGCTTACAGTCTGTATACAGTTTTTGTCTTCTGTGATTGGCTATCATATCTGTAATTGTGTCATAGGCCTATTTTTGATCTGCAACTAGAAGTTGTTGATTTGCTATGAAAAAAATGTGTGCAAGTCACCAGAACTGAACTGCTGCTCTCAATAAATCTCTAAGATAAATGTCATATATAGGATATTATGGTGAAACCAAAGCAAGATGAATGACTGTTTTGTGGTTAACAGTTCAGCACATATCTTTGACTTTTATCAGAGCTTCACTGAAAATGTTGGCCGAAAATGGAGTGGTATTATCATAGTTAACGGTATGGATACGGTGCAGAATGTCTTCACTCCAGTCCTTTCTGAATTTTTCCCATAGAATGTTAAGATTAGTTGGCACACATCTGCTGCTTACAATCTATTTTCAAGGAGAACACTAAGATGAACAATGTTGGGATGCCGACAATCTCATTGCTTCTGATATATCGACCGGTCCGAAATTGAATAGGTTCACCTGTGATGCGTTAGGATTATCAACACTGAATACTGTCACATTGCTGTCCTTGTTTACACATTTGCATATATAATTTATTGGTTCGATGAGACTTGAATATTCCACATTGATTAGCAGCTTAAATGTTGAAAGTCACTTCGCGTTTGCTGCCGGATTCTAAAATCAACTCAATTCAGTATTTTGGCAATCCAACTGTTCGCCATCTTCAGGAGAACACTGCTTCTGCTGATGAATCCCGCTGAGAACTGATGCCAGGCTGAAAATCGACATCTGGTATAGGCCTCTGTACCATACATAGTGCACGTGCTGCCCATCATAGTTGCTGCCCTCCAAGACTGAGCAGTTGGTGCCGTCCTTAGTAGAACGGCTGCAACGATATATCACACTCGGAAACAATTTTCAAACAAACTGCACTGAAGAATGTTCTGTTTTGATGCTGGATAGTACAGGATTCCACATCCTGCTAAGAGGAAATCCATTGTCTCTAGTACTTACATTATCCAACAACCTAATTTCAATTACCTCTTTAAAGACACTGCACCAAAAATCAGAAGTGTTGTCAACTATCACAGTTTCATACTGTTATCCTCTTTTAAGCAGTGTTCTGCTACAGCTGATTTTTCTGACTGTTGACAGTGATGTTTCACACACCTGTTACGAACTGTGCGAATCGAACAGCTGATGTAAGCCTTCCCACATTGACATGGAATTTTGAATACACTGTGTTTCCTAAGCTCCAAATCATCTTTCACAGAGCCGAGTAGTGCCCTAATCTTGGAAGGTGGATTAAAATTCCTTAAAATTCTTCCAATCTTAAAACGATGTGCTCCCAGCATAAGGAAAAAAAGCCACCAATGTGCATTCCTCTTCATGCACCTCCAGTGATGGTCCAAACTCCATAGCCTGACAAATCTGCTTCTCAGAGTATCCATCTTCCTTAAAAACAGCCATCAGATGCCTAAGTTCTTGGGTTAAACTGTCGCATCAGAAACAGCATATGCTCTGCGTACCAAATTCCTAAGGACGCCACTGCATTTGTGTGATGGATGACAACTCTTAGAATGCAGATACCTATCTGTGTGTGTTGGCTTTTGGTGAACACTATGTCCCAAAGTCCCATCTGGTTTTTTAACAAACCATAACATCCAAACATGGAAGCATCCCATCACTTTCAACCTCCATGGCAAATTTAATGCTGGGATGAAGACAGTTGGAGTGGTCTAAACATCTATTAAGAGCATCACATTCATGTGTCCAGATGAAACAGGTATCACCCATATATCTTCAGAAGCACATTGCCTGCAAAGCTGAAGTCCTCAGTGCCATATCCTCGAAGTCCTCCATAAATAAATTACCGATTACGGGTGATAAAGGACTACCAACAGCCATTCTGTCATTTCTGTTCCAAAATGTTGCTGTTAAATAAAAAATACATGGATGTCAACACATGATGACAGAGCTTCACCAACTCTTCATCTACTTTTTCACTAACCAAACTAAGGGACTCGTGTAAACAGAGATAGCACACCAAAACTCACTAATAAATCTGAAGGACCCAGCCTCAAAGATTTCAATTGTTGAATAAAATCCATTGAATTGGAGATATGGTTTTCACACATGCCAACAACTTATCATCTCTTCTCAGTCCATATGTATTCAGGCAGTCAAATCATGTTGATCACATGGAGCTTGACTGAGCAATAGCAGTTCTGTTATTTCATCCCCAGTGAATGTGATTAAAAAGTCAGGATATCCATATGAATGCAAGTGTCATGGCGTCTTGTGCACATTCATGCATGTATCGCAAGCTGCCAGTAAATATTGCAGACTGCCAAGAAATTGTGCTGGAAGTATGACCATTTTGCCAAAATCACTGCTGTTTCCATCAGTTGCAATCACATCTCATCTTTGGTTCAAACAAATGAAGAGGAGACGTGCAGATTCAATTTTCTGCATGCATGTGTATCACATATTGAAGACAGTTAATGGCACTGAAGACTATAATTTGTTACATTTTGAGGTGTCATTACATGGTTTTAATAATAATTCATAACTCAAACTTTTTTTAATGAGTTGTTCACCAATAACAAGAAATAAAATGAAAGAAGTGACAAATGTAAATCTGATTTACAAGTGTCTGAAGGGTGACTTTCTTAATACGATACAATGTGTGGAAACAAGAATAAATACAATTACCTTTATCTGGATTAGTTTGCATAATTGTTCTTGTGGTCTTCAGTCCAAAGGCTGGTTCAATGCAACTCTCCAAGTTACTCTATCCTGTGCAAGCCTCTTCATCTCAAACTAACTACTGCAACCTACATTCTTCTGTATCTGCTTAGTGTATTCGTCTCTTTGCCGCCATCTATGATTTTTACCCTCCACGCTTCCCTCCTGTAGTAACACGATTCACAATTTCCGTCGCACTTCACACAGTGTAGACCGGGAACTGTCTGCTAGGCATGCCAGATGTGAACTGACTGGGCACAGCCTGTACTGCCCGAGTTGTTGTTCCGCCGGCCGAGGGCGTGGCAGAATTCTCGCATGCCCTCTGGTGGACGGGACTTTACTTGTGGCAACTACTGAACTACTGTCCGTGACATGCCTTGCCGATGTTGTGCGCCTCCCGCGGTCTTTCTGGTGGCTACTGCACTCCTCCTCATTCGGAGGGGGGGGGGGGGGGGGTGTGAAGCCCCTGTGATCCACTGTGTCGGAAGGTGGAGTGTTGTGCAGTAGCGATGACCCTCCACGTCCATTGGAAGGCTGGAGTCGGGTGGATCTGCCAACCCTCGAGCTGGAACCTTCAAATACGGTATGAAATGACCCACAAGAAGAGGCCCGCGTCGTCTCACCACCGCAGCCTGGCACAGAATGGGCGACAAGTCGTCGAAGTCTGGATCCCAGTCCACCTCGGGTGGGGCAAGACTCAATGGCGAGGACGATGGGGAAGGGACGATCACAGGTGAACCAGCCTCCTGAGAAACAGGCCCTGCAAGGAGGGCCGGCTCTCGCCGGGGCATCTCTAACAATGGTGATGCCGTGCTGGAGCTACTGGAGGCCGCCAAGGCTGAGAACCATAGCAGTGTGCCGGAGTCATAGGTGGGAGGGGCGGTAGCATCCACTGAGAAAACAACACAGGTGCTGGCAATGGGGAAGCCGGCACCCGAGGGGTCGGAGGGTGGGTGCCCAAACGTGTACGTAGCTGATTTTGGTGACGATGTACCTCCCAGTCCCCTGCCTGCAAGGTATAGAGCCGGCGGCCATTGCGGCGCAAGACCACCACCGGTATCCAACGTGGATTGTGACCAAACCCATGTGCCCAGACCGACATACCCGGTGGAAAACCGGGTACTCCGTTTTGTGAAGATTGGCAAGGACCAGGCCAGAGGAGGTGCAGCAGAGTCCTAGGTTGGTGACCGTGGAGGAGATCTGAGTGGCTGTGTTCTCCCATCGGTGTGGTCCGGTATGCCGTCAGGAAAAATGTCTACGCCTCCTCCATAGGAAATTTCTGCACATACTTTTTCATCTGCGTCAAAGACGCGCACCATGCGCTCGGCTTCCCCATTCTATTGTGGATGAAAGGGGGGAGAGCAAACGTGCCGAATACCGAAACGCCTATTAAAATCCTGGAAGGTCTGTGAAATAAACTGAGGTCCATTGTCCGATACCAGGGTGACTGGCAGAGCTTCCACAGAAAAGATTTTTGCTAGTGCCTGGATTGCAACTTCCGAAGTGGTTGAGGAGCAGCGAACCACATATGGGAATCAGGAATAAGCATCAATGACTATGAGCCAAAAGCTGTTGAGAAACGGGTCCGCAAAATCTATGTGAACACGTTCCCATGCCTGGGTTGCAGCCAGCCATGAAGAGAACACTGACCTAGGAGACGTCTGTCAGCTCGCACACTGGAAGAGGTGGCCACCAAGTGCTCAATTTCTCTGTCAATACCGGGCCAGTACACATGTCTACGAGCCAAGGTTTTAGTACGGGAAACACCCCAGTGCCCCTCAAGTAGTAACATGAGGACCTCCCTGCGCAAACTTGCAGGAACAACCACGCCAGGAGCCATATCATCGGTAGCCAGAGGGAGAACTCCTTCCAACACTGAGAGGCGGTCTCATAGAACAAAATAATTATGAACAGGGTCCGAGGCACGGCCTGAAGGTCGGGACGACCACCCCTGCTGAACGAGGGAAACTACTTGCCGGAGAACCTGGTCAGCTGCCGTTTCCCTGGTGACTCTAGAACTAGAGATCGGGAAGCCATCAACCACTTGGTGGGACGCCACATCCAAATGAAAACACATAATCTCCTCCTGATCAAACTTAGGATCCGGACCTACCGGAAGACGGGAAAGAGCGTCGGTGTTGGCTTGCTGTCCAGTAGGGCGAAAATCAATGTCATAATGGTACTTAGAGAGGAACAAGGCCCAGCGCTGCAGTTTGTGGGCTGCCCTATTCGGAATCTGAGAGGCGGGGCCAAATAACGATATTAATGGCTTACGGTCAGTGATTAACTGAAACTTCATGCCATACAATTAAAGGTGAAACATGGTAACAGCGTAGACAACGGCCGAAGCCTCTTTTTCCACCTGGGAGTAATGGGCCTGTGCAGGACTAAGAGTTTTAGACTCAAACGCTAGTGGCTGCTTGGAGCCATCCACATTGCGATGGGCCAGGACCGCCCCCACCCCCTATTGCGAAGCATCTGTGGCCAGGATCAATGGCTTATTGGGGTCAAAAGTAGCCAAACAAGGCGCTGACATGAGGAGGCCCTTCAACGAGGTGAACGCTTGCTCGCATGCAGGCCACCAATCAAAAGGAACACCCTTGCGCAGATGGCAGTACAGGGGGAGGCGATGGTGGAAGCCCTGGGAATGAACCGGTGGTAATAGGCAATCTTGCCTAAAAAAAGCTTATAACTCCTTCAGCGAAGTGGGCCATGGAAGGTTGACGATACATTGGACCAAACTTCCTAGCGGCTGGATGCCATGCTGAGAGATGGTGTAGCCCACATACTCAATGGACGGCTGGAAGAAGTTCGACTTAGGGCAGGTTGCAACGCAGGCCCATGGACCTGAATTTGAGAAAGAGGGTTCAAAGGTTGTGCAAGTGTTCCTTCGTGCTGCGGCTTGTGACAATTATGTCATCCAGGTAGTTAATACAATGAGGGATTGTCGACATGACGTGCTCAAGATAACGCTGAAATATCACCGAAGCACTGGATATTCCGAAGGCCAACCACTGGTATTGGTAAAGGCCAAACGGGGTGTTGACGACCGCCAGCCGTTTGGCGTCCTCATCAAGTGGTATCTGATGATAAGCTTCCGAAAGATCAATTTTCGAAAAATATTGGCCTGCCGCCAAGGCTGAGAACAATAAATCAGAATGAGGCAAAGGGTAGGTGTCCACCACCAACTGGGAATTAATGGTGGCCTTGAAATCGCCACAAAGATGTAATTTTGCTGAGGGTTCCCTGACAATAACTAGGGGCGAAGCCCACTCACTAGAAGAAATGGGAAGAACGACCCCGAGGGCTGTCAGCCGGTCTAGCTCTTCTTTTACCTGAGGGCGGAGAGCCAAGGGGATCTGCCTCACTCGTAGAAAACACAGGCGAGCCGACGCCTTCAACGTTAAGTGAGCTTCAAAGTCTGAAACACGCCCCAGGCCCTCCTCAAAGATATCCTTAAAGTCAGAGACCAAAGATTCCAATGATTGATGAGGAACGTCTTCGGAGACCAACTGTATGGTGTCTACGATAGAAAAACCGAACGCTTGAAAGGCATCCAATCCAAAAAGGTTAGCGGAGCTCACATCACTGACAACAGTAAAATTAAGAGGCAGAGTGACTGATTTGTAAGTAACGTCGGTAGTGAATTGACCCAGTAGGGGAATGAACTGTTTACCATAACCGCATAGACGCTGGTAAACTGGCGCCAATGGGGGCGACCCCAGGTCAGAGTAAGTTTGTCCATTCAACAAGGAAACTGCCGCACTCGTATCTACTTGCAGTTGTAATCAGCGTGACCGAACCGACACCTTGATAAAGAGTTTATGTGCTGATGCGTCGGGAGCCTGGCCCGATGAAACTCCCTGAATGTCAACGTCCATGTCCTCTGTACCTGCTTCCTTCGATTCTTTTGATGCTCAGTGGCAAACTTTAGCAATGTGTCCCATTTATGACATTTATGACAAACGGCTCAACACTGGGGGCACTCTGACCGATCATGATGGATATAGCATGATGCACAGGACGGCACACGTCATCCACCCCAGACGCAGTGCACACGGCCGTGCCGCCCTAAACTGCCGCGACGTCGCACCACACTTCCAACTGTTGACCTGCGGCGTGAGACTTCATACGATTGAGCAATGGACATGCCTTCCTCGGGGGAAGGGTCATCCAACTGCAGGGGCCCGTTGCCAGATCTCCCTATCAGGGGCCAAACAAACAACGACGTCGCGCACCATAACATGGGCATACGAGTCTCGTGACTGCTCTGTGACAAAATGACACTTGCGACTAAGACTGTGCAGGGTAACGACCCACGTCCGGTAAGACTGATGGGGCTGTTTCTAGCATTGATAGAACTCGACCGTAGCCGCCACAACATGTGTGCGGCGGTGATAATATGAAGACAGCAATGAACACAATGCGTCAAAAGACAAGGACGAGGGTTCCTGCAACGGTGCTAGCTGTCACAAAACTTGATACAGAGAGGGAGATATCCAAGACAAGAAAAGAGCATGACATACCTCCGCAACGGCAACATTAAATGCCTGGAAATGCTGCCGAGGGCGATGTTCATATGCGTCCCAATCCTCCCGCCGTCTCATCATACGGGGGAAAGGGAGGAGGGAACGGCGCTGGAGCAGACTGCATGGAGAGCAACGTCGGAAGCACTTGTTTCATGGTTGGCATGAGCTCCGTCTGCTGCTCAACCAAAACCCGCACTAAATCCTCCATCCTGTGGATAAGCTGCGAAACCGGAACAATGACACAACATGCGAAAGAACGATCCCATCCTCGTCGCCAATTGTGTAGTAACACGATTCACGTTTTCCGTCGCACTTCACATAGTGTAGACTGGGAACTGTCTGCTAGGCATGCCCAATGTGAACTGAATGGGCACAGCCCGTGCTGCCTGAGTAGTAGTTGTTCCGCCGGCAGGGGGCGCGACCAAATTCTTGTGTGCCCTCTGGTGGACGGGACTTAAGTTGTGGCAACTACTGGCCGTGACGCACTGTGCCGATGTGCGCCTCCCACGATCTTTTTGGTGACTACTGCACCTCAAATACTAAATTGGTGATCCCTTGATGCTTCAGAATGTGTCCTACCAACTGATCCCTTCTTCTAGTCAAGTTGTGCCACAAATTGCTCTTCATCCCAATTCTGTTCAGTACCTCCTCATTAGTTGCATCATCTACCTATCTAATATTCAGCATTCATCTGTAGCACCACATTTCAAAAGCTTCTATTCTCTTCTTGTGTAAACTGTTTATCATCCATGTTACACTTCAATACAATACTACACTCCATACAAATACTTTCAGAAAAGACTTCCAGACACTTGAATCTATAGTCAATGTTAACAAATTTCTCTTCTTCAGAACAGCTTTCCTTGCCATCGCGATTCTGCATTTTATATCCTCTCTGCTTTGACCACCATCCATTATTTTGCTGTCCAAATAGCAAAACTCATCTACTACTTTAAGTGTCTCGTTTCCTAATCAAATTCCCTCATCATTGCCTAATTTTGTTTGACTACATTCCACTATCCTCATTTTACTTTTGTTGATGTTCATCTTGCATCCTCCTTTCAAAACACTGTCCCTTCCGCTCAACTGCTCTTCCACGTCCTTTTGCTGTTTATGACAGAATTACAATGTCATCAGTAAACATCAAAGTTTTTATTTCTTTTCCTTGGAGTTTAATTGCTACTCTAAATTTTTTTTGTTTCCTTTACAGCTTGCTCAAAGTACAAATTGAACAACATCGGGGATAGTCTACAACCTTGTCTCATTCCCTTCTCAACTACTGCTTGCTTCCCTGTCAAGCCCATTAACTCTTGTACCTGCTAAGTGGTTTCTGTACAAATTGTAAATAGTCTTTTGATCCCTGTATTTTACCCCTGCTACCACCAGAATTTGAAAGAGAGTATTCTAGTCAACATCGTCAAAAGCTTTCTCTATGTCTACAAATCCTAGAAACATAGGTTTGCCTTTCCTTAGCCTATTGTTGAAGATAAGTTGTAGCATCAGTGCCGCATCATGTGCATTGCTATGGAAACAAGACTGATCTTCCCAGAGATCAGCTTCTACCAATTTTTCCTTTCGCTTGTAAAGAATTCACGCTAGCAGTTTACAACCGTTACTTATTAAACTGATAGTTCGGTAATTTTCACACCATTCAGCACCTGCTTTCTTTGGAATTGGAGTTATTGTATTCGTCTTGAAGTCTAAGGGTATTTCACCTATCTCATACATCTTGCTCACCAGATGGAAGAGTTTTGTCATGGCTGGCTCTCCCAAGGCTATCAGTAGTTCTAATGGAATGTTGTCTACCCCGGGGCCTTGTTTTGACTTAGGCCTTTCAGTGCTCTGTCAAATTCTTCTCCTATTTCATCTTCATATACATCCCCTTCTATTTCCATAATATTGCCCTCAACCACACTGCCTTTGTATAGACCCGCTATACACTCCTTCCACCTTTCTACTTTCCCTTCTTTGCTTAGGATGGGTTTTCCATCTGAACTTTTGATATTCATACAGGTGGTTCTCTTTTCTCCAAAGGTCTCTTTAATTTTCCTGTAGGCAGCATCTATCTTACCCCTAGTGATATGTTTTTCTACATCCTTACATTTATCCTCTAGCTCTTACTGCTTAGCTATTTAGCACTTTCTGTCGAACTCATTTTTGAGGCATTTGTACACCTTTTCACCTGCTTTATTTACTGCATTTTTATATTTTCACCTTTCATCAATTAAATTCACTGTCTCTTGTGTTACCCAAGGATTTCTACTAGCCTTCGTCTTTTTACCTTCTTGATCCTTTGCTGCCTTCACTATTTCATCTCTCAGAACTACCCATGCTGCTTCTACTGTATTCCTTTCCCCTTCTCTTGTCAACTGTACCCTAATGCTCCCTGTGAAACTCTCTACAACCTCTGGTTCTTTCAGTTTATCCAGGTCCCATCTCCTCAACTTCCTTCCTTTTTGCAGTTTCTTCAGTTTTAATCTACAATTCATTACCAATAAATTGTCAGCGTCCACATCTGCCCCTGCCCTCCATGAGCCACAGACCCTGCTGTCGGTGGAGAGGCTTGAATGCCTCAGCGATATAGTTGGCCACACCGTATGTGCAACCACAATGGAGTGTATCTTTTGAGAGACCAGACAAATATGTGGTTACAGAAAAGGGGTAGCAGCCTTTTCAGCAGTTGCAGGGCAACAGTCTGGATGATTGATTGAAGTGGCCTTACAACATCGACCAAAACAGAATTGCCGTGTTGGTAATGCAAACAGAAGAAGACAATGGGAAACTACAGCTGTAAGTTTTGTATAGTTAAATGATGATAGCAACTTCTTGAGTAAAATATTTCACAGGTAAAATAGTCCCCCATTCAGATCTCTGGGCAGGGACTACTCAGGAGGACATCATTACCAGGAGAAACGAAACTGGCATTCTATGGATTGGGGCGTGGAATGTCATATCCCTTAATTCAGCAGGTAGGTTAGAAAATTTAGAAAGGGAAATGGATAGGTTAAAGTTAGATATAGTGGGAATTATAAGTTCGGTGCCAGGAGGAGCAAGACTTTTGGTCAGGTGAATACAGGGTTATAAATACAAAATCAAATATGGGTAATTCAGGAGTAGATTCAATAATGGATACAAAAGTAGGAATGCAAATAAGCTACTACAAACAGCATAGTGAATGCATTATTGTAGCCAAGCTAAACAAGAAGCCCACGTCTACTACAGTAGTAGAAGTTTGTATGCCAACTAGCTCCGCAGATGATGAAGGGACTGAAGATATGTACGAGAGTGGTTTGAAAAGTTCTCGGAATCACCACAAGAGGTCAGTGCTAGCACAACGAATTCTTCACTCATTGGACTGTTGCCAGTAAACATGTGCTTCATCAGTGCTCTTGGAAGAGAGCTGCGGCAGTGACATGGCTCTGTTATTGTTCCTGCATAGCGATTTGCAAAGATGAAAAAAAATTGATATTTGAGCAGTGATTAAGTACTTCGTAAAGAAAGATATGAAAGCAAAGGACATTAATGCTGATTTCCAGAATACACTAGGGAACTATGCTCCTTCATATTCAACAGTTGCCAAGTGAACAAATGAATTTAAATTTGGTCGAGAGAGCTTAAATGATGATCAATGCAGTGGTCGACAAAGGTGTGTCAATACTCCAGAAATCATTGCATAAGTGCACAAAGGATCGCCAATTGAAAGTGCGTGAAATTGCTCATGCTTTCCAGATGTCATCTGAAAGGGTATATCACATTTTAAGTGAAGAATTAGAAATGAAAAAATTATCTGCAAGATGGGTGCCACGACTCTTGACGCTGGATCAAAACGCATGAGGATTGACATATCGGAACAAAGTTTGTCCCGAAACTTCCTGGCAGATTAAAACTGTGTGCCAGACCGAGACTCGAACTCGGGACCATTGCCTTTCTCTCTCTCTCTCTCTCTCTCTCTCTCTCTCTCTCTCCTTCCCCCTCTACCAACTGAGCTACCCAAGCACGACTTGTGCCCTGTCCTCATAGCTTTACTTCTGCCGGTACCTTGTCTCCTACCTTCCAAACTTTACAGAAGCTCTCCTGTAAAGTTTTAATCTGCCAGGATGTTTCATATCAGCGCACACTCCGCTGCAGAGTGAAAATCTCATTCTGGAATGTTTGGCCCATTTTAGGAGAAACGAACAAAATTTTTTGTGCCGGTTTGTGACCACAGATGAAACTTGGGTGCACTAAAATACCCCAAAGACAACAGAACAGTCAAAGCAGTGGAAACATGCTGATTCTCCACCATCAAAGAAAGCAAAGACAATTCCTTTGGCAGGGAAGGTCAGGGCATCTGTGTTCTAGGATGCGAAGGGGATTCTGTTTGTAGATTATCTCCCCACTGGGCAAACAATTACTGGAGAATACTATGCTAACCTCCTGGACAAATTGCAACAAAATATACACGAAACAAGGCCAGGTTTAGCAAGGAAGAAAGTCATCTTCCAGCAAGACAATGTGTGCCTGCATACATGTGCCGCCACCGTCGCAAAATTACACAAACTAAGGTATGAATTGTTGCACACAACTGCCTTATTCTCCTGATATGGCTCCGTCAGACTTCCATGTCTTCCCACAACTGAAAACTTTTCTTGGTGGATGAAGATTCACTCCAAACGAAGAATTGATAGCTGGAATTGACAACTATTTTGCAGGCCTGGAGGAAACTCATTTTCGAGATGGGATCGAGGCACTGGAATATCATTGGACCAAATGTATTAATTTACAAGGAGACTATATTGGGGGGGGGGGGGGGGGGGGAAGGAGAGAGAGAGAGAGAGAGAGAGAGAGAGAGAGAGAGAGAGAGAGAGAGAGAGAGAGAGAGAGAGAAAAGAAAAAAAGTTTCAGTGATGTAAATACTATTTTTAATTCAGTTCTGAGAACTTTTCAAACCACCCTCATATTATGAGATAAAAGGAATTATTCAGATAGTTAAGGAAGACAAAAATTGAATAGTCACAGGGGGCTGGAATTCGATAGCAGGAAAAGGAAGAGAAGGAAAAGTAGTAGGTGAATATGGACTGAGAGTAAGGAAAGTGGAAGTTGCCTGGTAGAATTTTGTACAGAGCATAACTTAATCATAGCTCACACCTGTTTAAGAATCACGAAGAGGCCTGGAGATACCGAAAGGTTTCAGATAGATTATATAATGATAAGACGGAGATATAGGAACCAGGTTTATACTGTAAGTTTGCATAGTACTTAAGTCATATCCATCCTCCTACCTAAATTTAAAAAAAATTAAAAAATGGGAGGCTGTGACTTATCATAAAGTCAATCTGTTTTGGTGGCACAAACAGTTGTGCTATTCTGCCCCCTGAGAGAAATTGTATCATGCATACTACATTCTTCTTCAACTATAACAATCATTTCTTCATTGATGGTGAGAGTGTTGCAGCATCTGATGTGTTACCTGATTGGTGTTTCTTTGACTATCGTAAGGATTGTGTAATCATCTGCCAGCAAGTGATAAATTTATCTTTTTAACAATTTTATTAAGGCGTTGCAAAGTTGATATAAAATGATATGTGATGCTTGGATTCACATGGCATCACTGGTCAACTTGCACATCATTGTCACCCATGAAGTAGGTTTGTAAAAATTTATGTTCGGCATCGGATATCAGAAGAAGTGATTGTATGAGTCATGTACCCAACATTGGCCTACAGGTATTGGCAACCCCTCAGACACTGAAGTATCATTGGGTTGCATATGTACAAGGCGTTGCCATCCTGGACTGTGTAGGTCACAAGAAGGACAGCAGACGGCAAGACAAGTGCCACTGGAGGTCCTCTGTACTGGGGACCCACTTCCTCTGCTGTGTCATGTTTGTGGAACTGGATCGGCAGTATAGGGTGGAGCAAGCCAACATGTCAGCAGTTTGCTCCACCACAGCTCTGGGCCAATTCATGCATCAGTCTTTGCAGCCCATTGATAAGAGCCCGGTCAGAATCCACCTCAGCAGGACCTACAACTTTCCAGCAATAGCCAGAGACAAATCTGTCAGCCAAGTACGCTGAATGATCAACGCCTGTTGTTAAGGATTATCTGTGGCATAGTCTTCATGTCCCACTGTGTGTTCCAGACATATGCCTGTTACTGTCTGAGAAGTTTTAATATTTTTATTGAGAAGAGATTTTCCTTTGTTATTAAATCTCTCTACTGTGGTCATAACAAACCCTTGTTTTTGTTTACTTTGTCTTATTAGTTTTTATCTAGCAACTCCTCATTCGAGATCTAGCACTATGCAACGATATATTTAGGAGGAGATTAGTGTTTAAAAACCCCAAGACAATGAGATGGTGCATAAGCTTGGATTAGCGAAAGATGTGGAAGAAAATTGGCCGTGCCCTTTCAAAGGAAACATCCTGGCCTTTACCACCCCCTGAAGCAATTTAGGGAAATCATGGAGAATCTAAATCAGGATGGCCGGACGCGGGTTTTAACTGTCATCCTCCTGAATATGAGTCCAATGTGCTAACCACTGCACCACCTCAATTGATGCAATAATATATTTGTCACTGAGTTTTCACAGTTGGCACATATTAATTGTGGAATACGTTACCAGCTCAAAAGAATGTCATTTGAAATGCCCAATCGTATCTGCAAATGTTATGTAAAAACTTCTTCAAATCTACTCGATTTTCCTGAATGCATTGATCACAGGGGTTCAGGTGGTGGTGCAAGTCAAAACACTAAGTCTGCAATTTGCACAGTACATTCCTGGTGTTTCATTGTTGTTCTTTCATGCACCACAATGCTCAACACCTTATCCATTTTGCTAGGGTTTACACTTTTAGTTGTAATTAACATTGTACTGAAATGCACCAATATTCTAGTCTGTTTACACGGTTTGTCAAGATCAAATTGTTTATAAATGTTCTGCTTTCACTCTTTCTGTCTGGTGCTCTTTTGATTCCAATGTGTGCAATTGAGTTGCTGGTAAATGTACTGCTTTGACTCTTACTGTTTGCAACTTTTCTGATTCCGATGCATGTGATTAAGCAATTCCTAAACTATCTGCTTCATTGCTTCTCATCATTCCTCGCTTGTTTGAGAAGCTTTTAAGCATTTCATTTTGTGCTCTGCTTGTAGATCTACCAACTGATGCATGTTTAGGGGGTGTAATTATTTTAACAGAGAAAGGAACAACAACTGCAAGCAAAGCAACATATTGTTAATTAATTTAGAAGAGTTGGTTGGTTGGGTGTGGGATTGAAGGGACCAGACTGCTAAGGTCATCGGTCCCTTGTTCCACGATAAAATCACACGAAATAAAAACTGTCAGTCATTAAAAACGGAGAACTGAGACAAGGGACGACACAATACAAGAAAGACAGACAAAGACCAGACAAACGGAACTAAAATCACACCGAGTGTGAAGGTGGTTGGCCGACCATGAAAATAAGGAAAAGCCAACCACCAAATGACATTAAAACCCACAGTTTAAAATCACAGGCTAAAGGCCCAAGTCAATACAGGAAATAAAAGGACAAACACTCAAATCATACGATAAAAACCCCCTGCCCGAATAAAACTCAACACGAGGTCCGCCATAGCAACGTCATCACATAAAAGGGCAGGGAGGGTATCAGGCAGCACAAACGTCTGCCTGAGTCCTGTTAAAAGCGGGCAGTCCACCAAAATGTGGACCACCGTCAGAGCTGCCCCGCAGCGACATAGCGGTGGGTCCTCCCGGCGTAACAAATGGCCGTGCGTCAGCCACGTGTGGCCAACGCGCAGCCGGCAGAGGACGACAGAGTCCTTCCGAGAGGCCAGCATGGAGGAGCGCCACACACCGGTCGTCTCCTTCACCGCCCGAAGTTTGTTGGGCGTGGGCAGGGTGCGCCACTCGTCACCCCAGGCACCAAGCACTTTCTGACGCAAAAGCGACAGGAGATCACACTCCATAAGGCCGAGTTCCAGAGCCGGTGAACTCACTGCCTGTTTAGCCAGCGTGTCAACCCGCTCATTGCCCGGGATGCCGACATGACCTGGTGTCCAAACAAAGACCACGGAGCGGCCGCAACGGGCCAGAGCATGGAGCGACTCGTGGATGGCTATCACCAGACGGGAACGAGGAAAGCACTGGTCAAGAGCTCGTAAACCACTCAGGGAGTCACTACAGATGACAAAGGACTCACCTGAGCGGGAGCGGATATACTCTAGGGCGCGATAGATGGCAACCAACTCGGCAGTGTATACACTGTTCCCGGGTGCCAGCGACCGTTGCTCACAATGATCCTCTAGAGTAAGAGCGTAACCAGTGCGACCAGAGACCATCGAACCGTCGGTATAGGCTACGGCAGATCCGGGAAACTCGGCAAGGAGAGAAACAAAGCGGCGGCGGAGGGCCGGAGGAGGGACCGAGTCTTTCGGACCATGTGCCAAATCCAGCCGAATGCATGGTCGGCGCACACACCAAGGGGGCAGACGGAGATTGGCCCGGAAAACAGGCGGGAGAGGAAAAAACTCAATCCCACACAGTAGAGCCCGGATGCGAACCGCGATCGTACACCCTGACCGGGGCCGCCTGTCTGGAAGATGGACGATCGAGTGCGGGCACAGGAGACGGTAGTTGGGATGCCCTGGCAAGCTACAAACGTGGGCAGCATAAGCGGCCAGAAGTCGGTCGCGCCGGATCCGCAATGGAGGAACACCAGCCTCCACAAGTAAGCTGTCAACAGGGCTTGTCCGAAATGCTCCTGTGGCGAGTCGGATCCCGCAGTGATGGATGGGATCCAGCAATTGCAATGCTGATGGCGATGCCGAACCATAAGCCACACACCCATAATCAAGGCGGGACTGGATCAGCGCTTGATACAGCCGGAGAAGGGTGGACCGATCGGCACCCCATCCAGTGTGTCTAAGGCAACGGAGAGCGTTTAAATGCCGCCAGCATGTTTGTTTAAGCTGCCTAATATGAGGCAGCCAAGTCAACCGGGCATCAAATACCAGTCCCAAGAACCGATGCGTCTCTACCACAGCAAGAGGTTCACCGTCAAGGTAAAGGCGTGGCTCAGGGTGAACCGTGCGACGCCGGCAGAAATGCATAACGCAGGTCTTAGCGGCCGAAAACTGGAAGCCGTGCGCTACAGCCCACGACTGTGCCTTGCGGATAGCGCCCTGCAGCTGGCGCTCAGCAACTGCAATGCCAGCGGAGCTGTAGTAGAGGCAGAAGTCGTCTGCATACAACGAAGCTGACGATCCCACCGCCTCAGCGAGCCCATTGATCGCAATTAAAAACAGGGAGACACTGAGGACATTAAAAACAGGGAGACACTGAGGACAGACCCCTGTGGGACTCCGTTCTCCTGGACCCGGGAGGAACTATGGGACGCAGCAACTTGCACGCGGAAGGAACGAGACGACAGAAAATTCTGAATAAAAATCGGGAGCGGGCCCCTAAGACCCCACCCATGAAGTGTGGCCAGGATGTGATATCGCCAAGTCGTATCGTACGCCTTCCGCATGTCGAAGAAGACTGCAACCAGATGTTGGCGGCGTGCAAAGGCTGTACGGACGGCAGACTCTAGGGAGACCAGATTATCGACGGCAGAGCGGCCTTTACGGAACCCACCCTGAGACGGAGCCAGAAGGCCTCGAGACTCGAGGAGCCAACTCAACCTCCGGCTCACCATACGTTCTAGCAACGTGCAAAGAACGTTGGTGAGGCTTATGGGGCGGTAGCTGTCCACCTCCAGCGGGTTCTTGCCAGGTTTCAACACGGGGAGGACAATGCTTTCTCGCCATTGAGACCCAGATGCGGTTGAAAACATCTAGGAGGCGTCGCTGGCAATTCACAGAGAGGCGTTTCAGCATCTGGCTGTGGATGCGGTCTGGCCCAGGAGCCGTATCAGGGCAAGCAGATAGTGCACTCTGGAATTCCCAGTCACTGAAAGGAGCATTGTACGACTCCGCGTGGTGCGTGTGAAAGGAAAGCCTCCAACTTTCCAACCGCTCTTTCCGGGAGCGGAAGGCCAGTGGGTAATTCGTAGATGCGGAACACTGAGCAAAATGCGCTGCTAACCGGTCCGCAATCGTGTCGGAGTCAGTACACACCACTCCATTCAGCGAAAGCCCAGGGACAGAGACAGGCGGCCGATAGCCATGGAGTCGCCTAATCTTAGCCCAAACCTGCGATGCAGAGGTACGGACACCAATGGTGGAAACATACCGTTCCCAGCGATCTCTAATCGCCTCTGCGATCTCGGGCGCCCACCAAGGCACAGTCCTCCTCCGAGGGGACCCGGATGAACAGGGAATCGCAGATGCCGCCGCAGAAACGATGCCGGTGGTGACCGACTGAACCACCGCATCAATGGTGTCAGGGGAAGGAGGTGCGATAGTGGCGAGAGAGGAGAACAAGCCCCAATCAGCCTTATTCAGAGCCCATCTGGAGGGGCGTTCAGAAGAGTGACGCTGTGGTAGTGACAGAAAGATGGGGAAATGGTCACTACCACATAAGTCGTCATGGACACTCCAGTGGATGGATGGTGAAAGTCCGGGGCTGCAGATAGAAAGGTCGATGGCCGAAAATGTGCCATGGACTACGCTGAAATGTGTCGGCTCTACCGTGTTTAAGAGGCAGAGGTCAAGCTGCGAGAGAAGAGTCTCGACATCTCTATCCCGGCCAGTAATTGCGGCGCTACCCCACAGGGGGTTATGGGCGTTTAAGTCGCCCAGTAACACAAAAGGAGGAGGCAGTTGTGCTATCAATGCAGCCAACACATGATGCGAGACATCAACATCTGGCGGAAGATACAAACTGCAGACAGTAATAGGCTGAGGCGTCCACATCCTTACAGCGACAGCCTCTAAAGGTGTGTGAAGAGGTACACATTCGCTGTAGACAGAGTTAAGGATGTAGACGCAGACTCCACCAGATACCCTCTCATAAGCTGCCCAGTTCTTGTAATAACCCCGATACCCACGTAGGGCAGGGGTCCGCATTGCCGGAAACCAAGTTTCCTGTAGGGCAATGCAGAGGAAAGGGTGACTGCTGATGAGTTGGCGAAGCTCAGCAAGGTGGTGGAAAAAAGTGCTGCAGTTCCAACTGGGGTATCGCTTTGTCCATGTCCGAAAAAGGCGTGAAGGGGCCGAGGAGGCAGATCACGCCACTGGGTCACCTGCTGCCACCGATGGAGGACCAGTACAATCTGCTTCCACGGTGTCCGAGGGTCCGGCGAGATCCAGGTCCTCAGCGGACGCCCGGATCTCCACCTTATCCTCGGACGCAGAGCCTGTAGGGAGCAGTGGGGTGGATGCCACCGCGTGGTCCTTGGCCTTAGAGGTCTTCTTCTTCGTCTTGTCTCTCTGGTCCTTGGGTTTTATTGGCTGGGAGGGCTCCAGTGAGTCAGTCTCCGGGACGGAGGAGGAGCGGGAAGCCCTGCGATCAGCCGCTGGTCTGCTTTTCTTCCATTGGCTGACGTCACCCTTCCCAGAGGCGGAAACCTGGGAAGGAAGGGACCCAAGGGACCCTTTCCATGCTATTCGAGCCGGGGAAGTTTGAGGCTTCCCCAGCTTAGAAGTGGGGACTGATGTCCCCGATGGTTGGGGGGTTGCTGCTCCTGAGGCAGGTAGTGCAGGAGCAGCAGGGAGTGAAGTGCCCCCCACCATCAAGGGGGCAGGTGTAGCATTCCGGCTCTGAGAGGTGGCAGTCTGAGGGAGAGCTAATGGGGCCATAACAGTAGTAGCCGCGGCGTAAGAGGCAGTCATTCGAACAGGATGGAGGCGTTCGAACTTCTGCCTGGCCTCAGTGTATGTCAGGCGGTCCAGGGTCTTATACTCCATGATTTTGCGCTCTTTCTGGAAGATCCTGCAGTCCGGCGAGCAAGGCGAGTGGTGCTCTCCGCAGTTTACACAGATGGGAGGCGGAGCACATGGAGTATTGGGATGTGATGGGCGTCCACAATCTCGACATGTGAGGCCGGAAGTACAGCGGGAAGACATATGCCCGAACTTCCAGCACTTAAAGTACCGCATCGGGGGAGGGATATATGGCTTGACGTCACAACAATAGACCATCACCTTGACCTTCTCAGGTAAATTATCACCCTCGAAGGCCAAGATGAAGGCACCGGTGGCAACCTGCTTATCCCTTGGACCACGATGTACGCGCCGGACGAAGTGAACACCTCGCCGCTCTAAATTGGCGCGAAGCTCGTCATCGGACTGCAATAGAAGGTCCCGATGGAATATTATGCCCTGGACCATATTAAGACTCTTATGGGGCGTGATTGTAACCGGAACATCCCCCAGCTTGTTACAATCGAGTAACCGGCGGGACTGGGCGGAGGACGCCGATTTGATCAAAACCGAGCCAGAGCGCATTTTGGACAAGCCCTCCACCTCCCCGAACTTGTCCTCTAAGTGCTCCACGAAGAACTGAGGCTTCATGGATGTAAAGGATTCACCATCAGCTCTCGTACACACCAGGTAGCGGGGCGAGTATGGTTCGCTGGCATCCTTAGTCTTTCGTTCCTCCCATGGTGTAGCCAGGGAGGGGAACGATTTGGGGTCATATGTAGTTGCGTTGTATTGAGCCCTGGAACGCTTAGAGACTGCTGGCGGCTGGCCGCCAGCAAGAGATGATGTACCACGCTTCATTGCGGGTCATCCGCCCTGATGCCACCTACTCCGACCAAGGGCCCTCCCCACGGGCGCCACCCAGCCTCAGCAACGACCACCTGGCAGGATGGCCATTGCCGGGAGTCCCAATGCCCCAAGGAGATAGGCATCTACTCCTTGGCATATGTGGGGAGTTAACGGCACTGGCATCAGCAGAGCGATCCCTGTGTAGTCAGGGGGCTACAACCAACAGGGTACATGGCGGCCCCACCACAACGGACTGGCTACCGTGCTGGATTTCAGGTGATGTAGTCCAATATCGTCATTGGCGCATAAAGCGACACAGCATAGCAGACTGCAATAAACTGCACCCAAGAACAAATCCATGCCCAAGAGATGGTAGGTGAGCGGGACTGCTAAGCGATGACGACAAACCTGGCTAGAGATGGTAATGCATGATGGACACATCGCTCCTTGTAAGGCGCCCTTCCCCAATCAGCTCGCTCTTCAGAAAATTTAGAAGGATGGAGGTCAAACCCGTTAGGGGACCATCTCACAAGGCCAAAACGTTTGAGACTCCTTTTAGTCGCCTCTTACGGCAGGCAGGAATACCGTGGGCCTATTCTTACCCCCGAACCCACAGGGGGGAATTTAGAAGAGTACTTTTTAATGTTTTTAAATGAACAATGTCACTTAACCAATTTAAAACACAATGTTTATACAATTAAAATGAATGAATATTACTCTTGGCCAAAGTAAGGCTTGACCTGTTTCACTGAAAGTAAGAATAGCGTAAGATGTTACAGAAGATGAACAAACAAATAAATATTCATTTATGTGTATTAGGTGTGAATAGCGCTGAACCTTGACAAAGCACTTCAGGCTACAAATGTAAGATATGTATTAAAGAGACTGCCTACACTATGCTTGTCCATCCTTTTTAGGAGTACTGATGTGTGGTCTGGGATCCTTACCAGACAGGATTAACAGAGTACACCAAGGAAGTTCAACAAAGAGCAGCACATTTTGTATTATCGCGAAATAGAGGATTGTGTCATGGACATGATACAAGATTTGGGATGGACACCATTAAAACAATGGCATTTTTTGTTGCAGCAGAATCTTCTCACAAAATTTCAGTCACCAACTTTCTCCTCCGAATGCAAAAATATTTTGTTGATGCCAACCAAGGGAGAAACAATCATCATAATAAAATAAGGTAAATCAGAGCCCATATGGAAAGATATAGGTGTGATTTGCACAGAGTATCCGATGTAGACGTTATGCTCACAGCAGTCTGAGGCAGGCTTAAATGATTCTGAGAGTCAGAACCTGGACTTGAAATGGCTTGTTCGTATGCTGATAAAACGGTAGCAAAGCCATGTCGCAATTCAATATTGTTATTTAACAGTGAGGTACTGTATGATTCATAAAACATTGGTCCAGAGGGTGGCAGACATTGGCTCACCACAGCATCTGAAGTGTGGGTTGATGAATATCTCATACATATTTGTTCCCAACAAAGCTATCTGTCAAGTAACCCAAGAATAATACACTCCTGGAAATGGAAAAAAGAACACATTGACACCGGTGTGTCAGACCCACCATACTTGCTCCGGACACTGCGAGAGGGCTGTACAAGCAATGATCACAAGCACGGCACAGCGGACACACCAGGAACCGCAGTGTTGGCCGTCGAATGGCGCTAGCTGCGCAGCATTTGTGCACCTCCGCCGTCAGTGTCAGCCAGTTTGCCGTGGCATACGGAGCTCCATCGCAGACTTTAACACTGGTAGCATGCCGCGACAGCGTGGACGTGAACCGTGTGTGCAGTTGACGGACTTTGAGTGAGGGCGTATAGTGGGCATGCGGGAGGCCGGGTGGACGTACCGCCGAATTGCTCAACACGTGGGGCGTGAGGTCTCCACAGTACATCGATGTTGTCGCCAGTGGTCGGCGGAAGGTGCACGTGCCCGTCGACCTGGGACCGGGCCACAGTGACGCACGGTTGCACGCCAAGACCGTAGGATCCTACACATTGCCGTAGGGGACCGCACCGCCACTTCCCAGCAAATTAGGGACACTGTTGCTCCTGGGGTATCGGCGAGGACCATTCGCAACCGTCTCCATGAAGCTGGGCTACGGTCCCGCACACCGTTAGGCCGTCTTCAACTCACGCCCCAACATCGTGCAGCCCGAGTCCAGTGGTGTCGCGACAGGCGTGAATGGAGGGACGAATGGAGACGTGTCGTCTTCAGCGATGAGAGTCGCTTCTGCCTTGGTGCCAATGATGGTCGTATGCGTGTTTGGCGCCGTGCAGGTGAGCACACAATCAGGACTGCATACAACCGAGGCACACAGGGCCAACACCCGGCATCATGGTGTGGGGAGCGATCTCCTACACTGGCCGTACACCTCTGGTGATCGTCGAGGGGACACTGAATAGTGCACGGTACATCCAAACCGTCATCGAACCCATCGTGCTACCATTCCTAGACCGGCAAGGGAACTTGCTGTTCCAACAGGACAATGCACGTCCGCATGTATCCCGTGCCACCCAACGTGCTCTAGAAGGTGTAAGTCATCTACCCTGGCCAACAAGATCTCCGGATCTGTCCCCAATTGAGCATGTTTGGAACTGGATGAAGCGTCGTCTCACGCGGTCTGCACGTCCAGCATGAACGCTGGTCCAACTGAGGCGCCAGGTGGAAATGGCATGGCAATCCGTTTCACAGGAATACATCCAGCATCTCTACGATCGTCTCCATGGGAGAATAGCAGCCTGAATTGCTGCGAAAGGTGGATATACACTGTACTAGTGCCGACATTGTGCATGCTCTGTTGCCTGTGTCTATGTGCCTGTGGTTCTGTCAGTGTGATCATGTGATGTATCTGACCCCAGGAATGTGTCAATAAAGTTTCCCCTTCCTGGGACAATGAATTCACGGTGTTCTTATTTCAATTTCCAGGAGTGTAACAACAAAATGGCATAAAACTCGAGATTAGGCTACTATGGGATCTGCCCTGGTTAATCCCCTTAACCCTCTGTCAGTTAAGGACATAATGCCTACTTCTTTAGAGTCACCTATTGCACACACATTTACAGGAAGAGTAAGTAGGTGCAAATATCACATTATGGAAGCAATACAGTCAGTCTGGAGGGGGTTATTTGCTGTTCATTGACAGGGCAGTTGTTGCCAGGTAAGAAAGGAGGAAACAAGGTCTGCTACAATTCTCTTCATCGAAAGGAACCAAGATAAGTAGTTTATGCAAACTTGAAGGCTCAAAAGCATCTTTGTAATGCTATTCAGCATTCCAATAAAATCCAACTGGCTACACAGTACTGCACAACTGAAGAATCAATTTAGAGAAAAAACAGAAATTCTCTGTCTTTGTTCTCAGACTCATTTTATACTATTATTTACATGAAATTGCTTCCCCATTTATTTTCCTTGATTTAAGAAGACAGAAAACTGCTTCCTACGTGTCCCACACCATTGCGTCTACTTAATACCAAAGATGCGTAACATACCACTCACAGATAACAATATTATGCAAAGAATAGATTGCTGTGCACCATATAGTGGAGATGTTGGGTCGCAGACAGGCACAACAAAAAGACTAATAAACACACAAGCTTTCAGTCAGAAGGCCTTCTTCTGAATGTCAAAAGAGAATATGCAATTGATTAGGACGACAGGCATATTCAAGTAAATGTCTACAGTTCAGAACAATTGCTCTATCTGATAACTAATGTAGATCAAAAACACAATGAGTAAAGAAATCTGAGATACTGTTGTAGGTTCCATAATAAGAATCCCAATTGTCAACAAGTTGAAGTATGCACAATTGTTATATGCTTTGTATTGGATAATGTTCTCTGCAATATCAAATGGCATAACAGTTTTCTATTCAGTCTTGCCAACAGTGCAGTGATCATGTAGGTATAAAATAAGAATGAGACTCATTTAAATCAAGGCATACATCTGCGTGTAACATCATCAGCTATACTTGCTGAATTTCATGAATTGATGAGAGGGACAAAATAGGCACTGTGCTGTCAGTGGATTTCCTGGAGTGACGAACTGTTTATAAATGTCTTGGGTATCATGTACAGGTAGTAAAATTTTATGGTTATTCCTTGAAGGAGCTGCTTATTGTCATCAGTCAGGAATACATTGTGCTAGCGAACAACAGTTCATGTAGTCACCTGATGATATTATGACTCCGTGTAATACGTTCATTCTTAAGAGTGGAGGAAATATTTAGCAAATTTTATGTACGTTAGGATAGCCTAGTATATAGCCACTTCCAGATAAAGCAAGTGATTACAAAAAGAAGAATATCTCCTCAACCCTCATTCAAAACACTAAACTAAGCCACCATCATATTGTCTTCCACTTCTTTAACTTCTTATAAGTTATTTTCCTTCCTTTCTAACCAAATAATGCCATGTCTTCACAGAATTTAAAATTGTGGTCTTTGGTTTCTCAAACACAAAGTTTAGTATATACTCTTATTTTAGGCTCAAGTGCAATTCCTGTTAACAGTTAATATGAATCTAAGTTGTGTCATTTTATCAAATACATAATTTCACGTGAACTACTGATAACACAAATAAACTATGAGAAAAATAAATGTTGTCCCCATACCTGTTGTGCCACCTCCAGGGGGATCACTTGAAATTACACCAGGAAAACGAAGACATCTGAAATCCAAACCAAACCGATGATGATAGTATTCTCCAAGAAGTTCAGCATGAACTTTTGACACACCATATATCGTCTTTGGTCGTTGTATGGTCACATTTGGAGTAGGTAAGCGAGGTGATTCTGGACCAAAAGCACCAATAGTGCTTGGAACAAACAGCTTCAGTTTGTACTGTTTTGCCAGTTCAATGACATTGTGTACACCTGTTAGTAAGAAATGATGTTATTCAGTATTTAATTTGTCAAAATTAAACTAGGTACAAATTTACTGCTATTCATTTGATATAATGACAAGTGGGAACATGTGCTGTGATAGTTTTCAAATTAACACTGCAAATAATTTTGTTCACCAGTTCATCTTCTTCTTTTTTTAACACTATGGTGTGGAATCTACTAACAGGAACCATACCCCCAGAATTTTAACTAAAGTTCAGAATGATGTCACATATTTAATACACTACACTGCACTAACAAGCAAAAATGATTATCACAAAGAAAACCTGTGGAAGGTTCTTCTGAATACAAAATGTTCATCTAAGGCTGAATGTAAGTGACAAACAACAAAGGAAAGAATGCTTGAACATGGCATGCTGAAAAAGGTGGCAAGTATTGGGAAGTATTGTAACTCTACAAAAATGTCAGCAGATGAAACTAAATTGACAATTAGTTCTACCCCTAGTCTACTACAGCACTTTGTTCTTCTAGATAGCCAAGTCTGGTCCTCACAGAACTTAAAAATGAGTTCTTTACATTCAGGAGCAAGCAAAGGATTGGAGCGTTATAAGAAATTACTATGCAGTACAGAAATTGAGTATGTAAACTAAGTGAAGAAAAGTTGTAATTTACATGTTCAGGGAAGCTCAAAACAGATAACATGTAAATAAGCAACTTCAGTACAAGTCTTTTCGCTCCCGGGATTGGAATGACTCCTTACCCTCTCCCTTAAAACCCACATCCTTTCATCTTTCCTTCTCCTTCCCTCTTTCCTGACGAAGCAACCGCCGGTTGCGAAAGCTCGAAATTTTGTGTGTGTGTGAAATATTGTATGTTATTTTATTGTGCCTGTCTACCGGCGCTTTGCCACTTGGTAAGTCTTGGAATCTTTGTTTTTAATATATTTTTCCCGTGTGGAAGTTTCTTTCTATTTTATTTACATCAGTACATATTTTGTTATAGAATCATATAATATATACTCTGAGAGACAAGTTGCAGGTCAAGATGAACATAGAATTTCTGGGTGGAAGCAAAAATGGGAGAGCAGAAAATCAGTGAGAAGTGAAGCAACAAAGGACACACTACAGCAGTAAGATGCCCAATTTGAGAAGTGGGAAAATATCAATTAAAAGTAAAGTTTAAGAACTCCAATTTAATATGTGTTCATAAGGCTTTGAAGACAATATACTTGTCACAGTTCGTGAGCCGCGACCCTCGAAAGGTAAAAATATGTAATGCACAATATTATACAGGGTCTGAGGTGGGAACATTCTGACATTGACATATTTGTGGAATTAATACCTGATTACTGTGTCACTCATCAACTTTTCATTAAATTCATAATTATTTCACCTTCATTGGCCACTTGGATGCAGCAAAAGTACAGCTTTCTTGGATTACAATGACTGCCTGTCTCTGTAATTCAGATACACATATGGCATCTTTACTCTCATAATGAGCCAGTTCTTTCTTTATTTCCTTTATAAAATTACCTTGCTTCTTCTCCTGATTACCGGCCACATTTCTTGTTGGAGATAACCAGTCTGACCACCACCACCTTCATCGTACTTCCATTCACACTAAATGAACTAACAAATAGCAGTGGCTTCATTTGTTAAGAATGCCTCTCTTATAGTCCCAGAATTAGAAGAGCAGTGATTTGTTTTGGTGCATTCACCACAACAGTAGTCTTATGAGTGGTTTTGCTCCTCAATTTCCGGTAGTTGCTGTTCCGAGTGTTGAGGTACTACTTGGCTCCCTCTACATCCCTGGAGGCGCTTCCTTATTATGGTTTCTACAGGACTGACATAGCAAAAATAACAAGAATACTTTTAACAATGGAAAGTCCAGGCTGGAATATGACAATATTATGAAAAGGAAAGTTGTTATTCGCCAAATAGCAGAGATGCTGAGTCACAGACAGGCACAAGAAAGAGACTGTCACAAATAAAACTTTCAGTCAACAAGGCCTTCATCAAAAATAGACAACAGACTGCCATTGGCAATGTGGCTTCTGTTGCCTGAGACTGCAGTCGTGTGTGTGAGTTGCATTTGCGTGAGTGTATGTGTCTTTTGTCTATTTTTTACAAAGGCCTTACTGACTGAAAGCTTTATTTGTGACAGTCCTATTGTTGTGCCCATCTGTGACTCAAGAATATTTTACTGTGTATAAACTTTGTACATTTTTTAACTTTTTTAATATCCTATTTTATGAGGCAGAGATTGGGGATCAGACCATTATTTACCAAAACAAGAGTGGAAAACTGCTTGAGAACCACACTCGAGCTGGTCAGTGTACCAGACAAACAGGTGTTAGTCCACTGCATGGATCTGAACCTGGTGTGGCTCACTACCCAGTTTCACATGCTAGCATGCTGCATGTTAAGCTGCATGTGTGGCATTTGGGCTATAAGACTATATAAACATAATGATTAACTCAACTGGTCCAGTACAGCACGAAATGAAGTAGTTGAGACAGACTCATACAAGAACCAATTTGTGTGGGCTAATATATGTTAAAATAAAAATGAAAATTCACAGTACGGTAAAACTGAAATGTTCCAAGAATTCTAATAACAACAAGTAACTACAGGTAAGGAGCCTTACAGTTAAGCACATGCAATTTCAGCAACACTTACGATGCTTTCTAAATATTTATTACGTGTTCAGATTAATCAGGCGCAAAGACACGATTGTGTCTCGTAAAACATGCATACTCACATTGATCATCAGCTGAGCTCAATTTCAGGTGAACTGCACAGCTGATAGCAGTTAAGGGGCTTGATGTACAGTGGACTCACTATTAGTCACACAAAGTGCACTTAAAAATTACTTTCGTTGTGAGGTATGTCTGTAGATAACAGCCTACATCACACTTTTTCCAGCATGTACACATTTTACTGCATCCTACTAATTCATCACTTACTGAAAGTGATACAAATAAAAAAATAAAAAAAAGAACAATGAAGCGATTAATCTAAGAGTCTATGAGAAAGCCAACAGTATGGCTAAACTTTACAAGGGGACTATCTACGGCAAAAGTGCTACCATATCTGTTTCTGTCTCCATGAACCTGTCCAGCCAACAGAAGCTTTGTGTGTCTCATTATTAAAGTCATTTTACATTGGTATTCAATCAAAACATCCTTAACCATTATCTCAGATCTCTTCAATGTATGGCACAGACTACTATAGACAATGATTCATGAGACCAAGAGGCTGGTACCCTCTCTTTTATTTCCATCTAATGATGACAAAACAGCATTACAACCCTGTATGCTATAATATTTGTCTTCAAGCCCAAACATAAGACCCTGAAGGAGAAACACCAAATGCCATGACAATATGTCTAACACATACTTTATGGTTTGTGTATGGACCTTTTATGGATGATTTAGTCCATAAAGACACTGCTCCTATTATATTGTAATAATCAATGTACCAGAATAGTGCAACAGCACTATTATAATAAAATTTATCATGTCAGGAAAAATTTCATAATATAGTCAACACACATTTTTTAGCAACATTAAACATCTAAAAAACACAGAAACATCTATGTACTGCATTTTGAAGTATGCCGAGTAATAGGTGCAAGATCAAAATTATATCTCAAATCACATCAACTGACACTACAAAATTCCCACAAGTCCAAATTCCATTCCATTGACAGTGACTGCAGTCAATGTAAACTGCAGTCAACTTTTTATTTTACTCGTGTACAGTCCACAAATCTACCAATGGTCCAACTACAGCAGTTTTGCCCATTCTTCTAATTGTCTCTTTCAGTTTCTCTATCGTATAGTAAGGATCTACATTAATGTTGAACATTGTGTAAAGTTCTAAAGAACTTACATCATTAACTGTTGAAGAACATTCTCCTCTCGTACCAATTCTAATAATTGTAGGAAGTGACTCAGATTTACGCAGCAACCTTTCATATCCAATAAGTGGTAGTGCCATACTTGAACTGTAACAAAATCTATCAATGCTGTGGTATGTCTGGATAACAAAATACAGTAAACTGTATATGTCAGTGTTGGGCATCTGACTAATCAGCAGTAACTCATGATCTTTCTCTGATGTTAAAGGGGCAATTGCCACAGCTTTACCAAAAAACGCTGCTAGTCCTAATCTGTCATGAACCTCCACTAAATCTTGCCAATAATTGCGACTTGTTTCTGATATATATTGATTGGAAACACGTAACTGTGCATTTAATGCTCCACGGTAAAGTTCATCTCCGAGTATTCCATGTACGTGAACATGCACCTGGCTGGCTCCTGCAGCAGGGAAGGTATCCCAAAAGAGGACTGGAAAGCGAGCATTTCTATCAATTGAAGCGACTGTGCCAAACCACTGCAACGAAGTGTTGAAGAGATCAACAAACTCTTGAATAGTGATTTCTAATATACTGTGTTTATCTGGGATGAAAAGTCCGTGCCATTTATCAATCTTAAACGTGTTCGCAGCACTTCTTGATGATTTCCCTTGAACGCGCCCAAATATTTCCCCAGCAGTCATAATAGCTGCATTACAAAAGTCACACCCCGGCAGTGTTTGATTTATAAGTTCTTCTATGTATAGTTTCGGAGGTTTCTGGGGCTTTGGTGTAGGTCTCTTCGCCCTTAACGGATTATATGCTGTAAGTTTGTGGCTATATTTATGATACACATGGGTGACTTTTTGTCGTTTAACTTCTTCGAACAGTTTTGGATCATATCCTAGCCACTCGTGGACTTTGTTTGCAAACTTTGGATGGAAATATATCTTTCCTTCTCTTATATCTACTCTGTAAATTTTGTCAAATTTCTCAAAACTTGCTTTACATTTACTGTTCTTAGATGAACGCCATAATAAAACATTTTTATACAGATGCTCGATTCCGTATCTAATATTGTTCCTGAAGCAATCGTCAGTGTGATGAATCGAAGCATGCACGACAAAATCATATTTATCGTCAGCGTTACGCTGAACTACAGAAGACCGGACATCGTGGTCATCTTCATCACTGTTATATAGAACAAGTACGCCTGCCACTGTCATTATCATTGCCAAAAAAACGACGTTCCTCCTAATGTTCCACCGGCACAACGACTGCATGGCAAGTTTAGAGTTGTACCACCGACGAAACAAATGTTCAAATCACTGCACTATGCGCACGAACAACGAACATATTGTATATGCTGTAGCACGTTCGACAACTGTCAATGAGAGTAATAAAAATAGTATATTTATACTACTATTGATTTTTTATTTATTCTTTCCGTGTACTTCATCCACTCACACTCTAAGAAACGTATGAAAATGATATTAACGATTAACGCTTCAAACTGACAAATTTATTTTCACTGATCACACTACGCCACAGCGAGAAGTCGCGTACAGTAGAAACCTATGACGCAAGTTGTCAGATAGGATGTTATTGGACCTGCGCCAGAGCGTGCTGTTCGATTACAGACCGCGTCACGTCGGAGGGCGCTTCCGCGCATAGAGGCGGAGCGATAGGGGGAAACGTGGAGGGGATGAGGTCTGCGCATGCATGGCGGCAGAGAGCGGGCAAAGTATACTCGTTATGTATGTTTTTGGGTAGGGTCCGCCTTTAGCAAAACACATTTTTGTTTTTTAACCCAAACATGTTTCACTGCAGTTGCAGCATCTTCCGTGGGCTTTTATTTTCCATCTGTTAAAGATAAAGAGTGTTCTTTTCTGTTTGTATAAATGTAGCTATTAGTTTTTAAATCGTAATTACAGATATTTGGAAAAAAAACGCATAAATTCATACCCTTTTACGACATGGTGTAGTTTTTCTGATGTGTTGTGTTTCTACAGTGACCGTTTTTTTGCACACTTTGTCATCCGCAACCACTTATACCTTGAAGTAGACAAATTGTTTAAGCCAAAATTACGATTTGAAAACTTGTTCTTTTTATTGTCTGAAATTATTTAATTCTACGAGGGGGGACCCAAAAGAAACCAGACTCCGAGGACGCAAACTCTCCATGAATGATCACACTGCATATGTAAGCACCAAACTTTCTCGTGTGATATACCTCCTAAGCTGAAGAGGGTAATAACTGACCAGTTTCTCACAATAGTCTACCATACACTCTTCCACAGCCACATTAGCTATGGACTGTTGTTATGGGGACACTCCTCAGGCAGCAAAGATGTGTTGCTATTACAAAAAAAAGCCATCAGGATTATATCCTCTAGCAAAAGACTGGACCACTGTAAGCCTATTTTCACCAGGCTAGGCGTAATGGATGTTTTTAGCCAGTATGTGTTTTTCTGCCTCATGTATATAAAAGAAAATCAAAGGAATTTTAGCATAAGACAAGAAATACATAATCATGACACTCGCTGTAAGAGGAACATTGAAGTGCCAAGGTGTCACCTTATCAAGTACACAAGACAGCTTTCCAACTGCCTCCAGAAGTGAAATCTCTGCCACCTGAGTATTTTCGGAAAAAAATTGCTCAGGACTTGAAACAACATCCACTTTATTCCTTGGAAGAGTTTTTCAACAGTGGTTCTAGTGAATGGACAAAATAATAAATATTGTTATGTTTTATATATAATTTGCCTAAATTTAATCTTCTTTTTATGTTCTTAGTTAACTGCACATTTAATTTTGTGTTTTACTTAAAGTACACATTTAGCCAAAATGAAACGTTATGTGTGTGATCTACATGGTCTTGTAAACATTTTGCTTTATGGTATTTTCTTTTGCTGCTATGAAGTTTTACTTTGCTGTTTAGTTATATTTCATTTTCTCTATATTCTATGTGTTTTTGTGCACTGCATAAATATTTTCTTTTATTTGTAATATAAATTTTGTATATGGTGTTGTATAAATGTTAGTTGATATACATTGTATTTCTGACGCAGTCTGTCCAGCCATGGCTGGTAAACAACGAAGATATAATAATAAAGTAGACGTATTGCAGGGTTCTCACGCTAGATGGTGTTAGTAGATACCATGAAACAGCTGTGCAGACAGCGTCAGTGTAGAGCTGAACGTGCAAGTGTGGTATTGTGTTTCTCTGTCTGTTGGCGGGTTACCTCTGCGAAGTCGTTATGGCAACTTTAAAAGAACAAAGAGTGTGTGTGAAACTTTGTTTCTTTCTTAAAAAAACTGCAACAGAGACACACCAAATGCTTCAGGAAGCTTCCTAGGCGGACACTATGAGCCGCACACAGGTTTTCGAGTGGTTTGGGCGCTTTAAACGTGGTGAGATGTGTGTTGAAGACCAAGCTCGTTCTGGACGCCCTTCAACATCGCGAACTGAGAGCATTCAAAAGGTTCTAGGGCGCTGCAGTCATGGACTGTGCGGCTGGTTCCGGCGGAGGTTCGAGTCCCCCTTGGGCATGGTTGTCTGTGTTTGTCCTTAGGATAATTTACGTTAAGTAGTGTGTAAGCTTAGGAACTGATGACCTTAGGAGTTAACTCCCATAAGATTTCACACACATGTGAACATTCAAAAAGTCCACCAAAAGATCAACGAGGATCGTCGCCAAACGATCGACCAAATTTCAGCAGATACAGGGATCAGTTGGAGCTCGTGGCAGCAGATGTTGAGTGAGGATGTGCACGAGACGTGTTGCTGCTAAATTTGTTCCACGCCTTCTCACACAGGAGCAAAATACCATCTGCATGAATGTCTGTCAGGACTTGAAAACAGAGATTGAATGTGATCCAAACTTCTTGAACAAAGTCATTACAGAGGATGAGAGTAGGTGTTACGGGTATGACCCAGAAACCAAGCAAGTGTCAAGCCAGTGGAGGACTCTCAACTCTCCCAGAGCAAAAAGAAGCAAGCCAAGTGAGGTCAAATGTGAAGACGATGATCATTGTCTTTTTTGATGTTCGTGGAATTGTGCATCGGGCCAGACTGTTAACCAGCACTTTTACTTGGATGTTTTAAGGCGTCTGCGAGAGGATGTGAGGAGGAAATGCTCAGAACTTTGGCGATCAGGTGACAGGTTTCTACATCACGACAACGCTTCAGCACACACGGCCTTACCAGTGACCCACTATTTGGCATCCCAGAGGTGGTCTGTCGTTCCCCACACTCTGTATTTGCAGGACCTAACTCCCTGTGCGACTTTTTCCGATTGCCACGAATGAAAAAAACGTTAAAAGGGGAGCATTATGATGATGTGGAAGCAGCAAAAACAGCTTTGCAAAGGGCACTGGACAATATCAAACTTGAAGAGTTCCAAATATGCTTCCAACAGTTGGAAAAGAGACTTAACAAGTGCATCACATGTAATGGAGAGTATTTTGAAGATGAATGAAGTAATTTTGTAAAAATGGTTCATCAATAAATTTTTTATGCAACAATCTGGTGTCTTTTGGGTCCCCCCTCATATGTGTGTGTCTATTTACATAATGTTTCACTTGCGTTTTCCTTTTAATCATCTTCATCACTGTTGAACACTATATATTGAGTTGTCACTGTCACTGTAACTGTTTCACTGCTTTACCAGCTGTAAAAGCAAACATGGTGGGCAGTGGAACAATTCTACATCTACATTTATACTCCGCAAGCCACCCAACGGTGTGTGGTGGAGGGCACATTACGTGCCACTGTCATTACCTCTCTTTCCTGTTCCAGTCTCGTATGGTTCTCGGGGAGAACGACTGTCTGAAAGCCTCCGTGCGCGCTCTAATCTCTCTAATTTTACATTCGGGATTTCCTCGGGAGGTATAAGTAGGGGGAAGCAATATATTCGATACCTCATCCAGAAACGCACCCTCTAGAAACCTGGCGAGCAAGCTACACCGCGATGCAGAGCGCCTCTCTAGCAGAGTTTGCCACATGAGTTTGTTAAACATCTCCGTAATGCTATCACGGTTACCAAATAACCCTGTGACGAAACGCGCCGCTCTTCTTTGGATCTTCTCTATCTCCTCTGTCAACCCGATCTGGTACGGATCCCACACCGAAGAGCAAGTATAGGTCGAACGAGTGTATTGTAAGCCACCTCCTTTGTTGATGGACTACATTTTCTAAGGACTCTCCCAATGAATCTCAACCTGGCACCCGCCTTACCAACAATTAATTTTATATGATCATTCCACTTCAAATCGTTCCGCACGCATACTTCCAGATATTTCACAGAAGTAACTGCTACCAGTGTTTGTTCCGCTATCATATAATCATACAATAAAGGATCCTTCTTTCTATGTATTCGCAATACATTACATTTGTCTATGTTAAGGGTCAGTTGCCACTCCCTGCACCAAGTGCCTGTCCGCTGCAGATCTTCCTGCATTTCGCTACAATTTTCTAATGCTGCAACTTCTCTGTATACTACAGCATCATCCGCGAAAAGCCGCATGGAACTTCTGACACTATCTACTAACTCATTTATATATACTGTGAAAAGCAATGGTCCCATAACACTCCCCTGTGGCACACCAGAGGTTACTTTAACGTCTGTAGACGTCTCTCCATTGATAACAACATGCTGTGTTCTGTTTGCTAAAAACTCTTCAATCCAGCCACACAGCTGGTCTGATATTCCGTAGGCTCTTACTTTGTTTATCAGGCGGCAGTGCGGAACTGTATCGAACGCCTTCCGGAAGTCAAGAAAAATAGCATCTACCTGGGAGGCTGTATCTAATATTTTCTCGGTCTCATGCACAAATAAAGCGAGTTCGGTCTCACACGATCGCTGTTTCCGGAATCCATGTTGATTCCTACAGAGTAGATTCTGGGTTTCCAAAAACGACATGATACTCAAGCAAAAAACATTGAAGGTGTAAACAAGATGGCTGACAGTGGAACAGTAGAAGGTATTCCTGGCAGTTGTTTCGAATCTTTCAGAGGTATTAGTGCTTCTTTTTTCCTTTGTGTGTGTGTGTGTGTGTGTGTGTGTGTGTGTGTGTGTGTGTGTGTGTGTTTGTGTGTGTGTGAAAAGGAAGAGGGGGAGAGAGAGAGAGAGAGTGAGAGTGACAGTAGGTTTAGGGAATTTTATTTTGTGTGTGTGTGTGGGGGGGGGGGGGGGATGGTGGCGGGGGGGGGGGGGATGAGAGCTCTATTGGTTGGCCTGTCTGATAATTCCTTGAGGGCAGAGAATAGAGTGCCATTGCAGAGACCTGTGTATTCATTTATCACTTGTTTGCCTTGTACTATAGCTTTTTGTATCTGAAAATTTTCCTCAGTTATTAGTTTTGTGGGGGGCTGTTGCTGCATTTGAAAATTTTCAAATCCATACTGATGTTTGTTGGGTTATGCTTCATGTCCATGAGGTGTTCGGCAAATGTGGAATGACAGCTGTTACTTTTTAATGCTCTTCTGTGTTCTTTGTATCTGGTATCAAAGTTTCTGCTTGTCTGTTCTATATAAACTGTTTTGCAGTCCAGGCATGTTAGTTGGTAAATACCAGATGTGTTGTGTTTGGCTGTGCTTGTGTTGGTTGACCTTAGTTGTCTCTGTGTTGAGTTTTCTGTCCTATAGGCTATTTTACCCCTTGTTTTTTTGAGTATGTTGCCTAGTCTGTGGACCGCTTTGTTGTTGTAGGTGAGAGTGAACCATCTGTTTGTCATTATGGGTGTTTCCCAAATGCAGCAACAGCCCTCACAAAAAAATAATAATTGAGGAAAATTATCAGATACAAAAAGTTATATCGGAAGGCAAACAAGTGATAAATGAATACACAGCTCTCTGCAATGGCACTCTGTTCTCTGCACTCAAGGAATTATCAGACAAGCCCAACCTCCCCCCCCCCCCCCACACACACATACATATACTCACACAAAATAAAAATAAAATAAATCCCTAAACCTAAGCTGTCATTCCATATTTGCCGAACACCTCATGGACATGAAACATAACCCAACGAACATCAGTATGGATTTGAAAATTCTCAAATGCAGCAACAGCCCCCCACAAAACTAATAACTGAGGAAAATTTTCATATACAAAAAGCTATAGTGTAAGGCAAACAAGTGATAAATGAATACACAGCTCTCTGCAATGGCACTCTGTTCTCTGCCCTCAAGGAATCATCAGACAGGCCAACCAATAGAGCTCTCACCCCCCACCCCTCCGCCCTCCGCCATACACACACAAAATAAAAATAAAAAATCCCCAAACCTACTGTCACTCTCTCTCTCTCTCTCTCTCTCTCTCTCTCTCTCTCTCTCTCTCTCTCTCTCTCTCTCTTTCTCTCTCGCCCCCCCCCCCCCTCCCTTACCACCTCTGAAAGATTCAAAACAACCACCAGGAACACCTTCAACTGTTCCACTATCAGTCAATCTTGTTTTTACACCGTCAATTGTTCCACTGCCCGCCATGTTTGCTTTTACAGCTGGTAAAGCAGTGAAACAGTTAAGTGACAGTGACAACTCAATATATAGTGTTCAACAGTGATGAAGATGATTAAAAGTAAAACGCAAGTGAAACATTATGTAAATAGACACACACATAGAATTAAATAATTTCAGACATACAAATAACAGGTTTTCAAATCGTAATTTTGGCTTAAACAATTTGTCTACTTTAAGGTATAAGTGGTTGCAGATGACAAACTGTGCAAAAAAAACGGTCACTGTAGAAACACAACACATCAGAAAAACCACACCATGTGGTAAAAAGGTATGAATTCGTAATTTATGCGTTTTTTTTTCAAATATCTGTAATTACGATTTAAAAACTAACAGCTACATGTATACAAACAGAAAAGAACACTCTTTATCTTTAACAGATGGAAAATAAAAGCCCACGGAAGATGCTGCAACTGCAGTGAAACATGTTTGTGTTAAAATACAAAAAGGTGTTTTGCTAAACGCAGATCCTATCCAAGAACATACATATTGTTAAAGCAAACACGGAAGAAAAGAGCTTCAACCCCAAGATGATAAAAATACTCGTTGCCGAACTGTGTTACTGCGTTCAGCAGTCAGGTTAATTTGCCTATGGTACATCGTATTATACGAGGTGCATTCAAGTTCTAAGGCCTCTGATTTTTTTTTCTCCGGACTTGAAAGAGATAGAAACATGCGCATTGTTTTAAAATGAGGCCGCGTTCATTGTCAATACGTCCCAGAGATGGCAGCACCATAAGGCAGATGGAATTTTACCGCCAGCGGCGAGAATGAGAACTGTTTTAAATACTTAAAATGGCGAAAATTCCTTACTTGAACAGTGTGCAATCATTCGTTTTCTGAATTTGCGTGGTGTGAAACCAATTGAAATTCATCGACAGTTGAAGGAGACATGTGGTGATGGAGTTATGGATGTGTCGAAAGTGCGTTCGTGGTTGCAACAGTTTAATGAAAGCAGAACATCATGTGACAACAAATTGAAACAACCTTTGGCTTGCACAAGCCGGTCTGACGACATGATCGAGAAAGTGGAGAGAATTGTTTTGGGGGATCGCTGAATGACTGTTGAACAGATCGCCTCCAGAGTTGGCATTTCTATGGGTTCTGTGCACACAATCCTGCATGACGACCTGAAAATACGAAAAGTGTCATCGAGGTGGGTGCCACGAATGGCTGCCCGTGTGACATGTTGCCAAGCAATGTTCAAGCGCAACGACAGCATGAATGGGACTTTCTTTTCGTCGGTTGTGACAATGGATGAGACGTGGATGCCATTTTTCAATCCAGAAACAAAGCGACAGTCAGCTCAATGGTAGCACACAGATTCACCGCCACCAAAAAAAAAAAATTCGGGTAACCGCCAGTGCTGAAAAAATGATGGTGTCCATGTTCTGGGACAGCGAGGGCGTAATCCTTACCCATTGCGTTCCAAAGGGCACTACGGTAACAGGTGCATCCTACGAAAATGTTTTGAAGAACCAATTCCTTCCTGCGCTGCAACAAAAGCGTCCGGGAAGGGCTGCGTGTCTGCTGTTTCACCAAGACAACGCACCGGCACATCGAACTAACGTTACGCAACAGTTTCTTCGTGATAACAACTTTGAAGTGATTCCTCATGCTCCCTACTCACCTGACCTGGCTCCTAGTGACTTTTGGCTTTTTCCAACAATGAAAGACACTCTCCGTGGCCGAACATTCTCCAGCCGTGCTGCTATTGTCTCAGCGATTTTCCAGTGGTCAAAACAGACTCCTAAAGAAGCCTTCGCCGCTGCCATGGAATCATGACGTCAGCGTTGTCAAAAATGTGTACGTCTGCAGGGCGATTACGTCGAGAAGTAACGCCAGTTTCATCGATTTCGGGTGAGTAGTTAATTAGAAAAAAAATCGGAGGCCTTAGAACTTGAATGCACCTCGTACATTCAAGTCTTCTTCTTTCGCTTACGCCTAAGTCCCGCTTCGATGCAGGGTCGGCGTGGTTACAACGGATTTGGCTATGAGAGGAATAACACATTTTAAAACCGATTCCGATTAAGCGTCTACATGAGAGAAATTGCACATTACGTCTTGACGTTGCGTCAGCTGGACCTCAGGTCAGCTGCGTGACGTAGGAACAGAACAACAGCTGACGCAGTTTTGTGAAGATGTCAAGTAGAATTTTTCTCAAAATGTCTTGTCTGACAACAAGATAATCGAAACTGATTGCGATAATTGTCATTTACTGCAATTGGGGCTGTATTATGAGTCAAAATGTAATACAACAGAAAATTAATTTCATATTCAAATGGAAATCATTGCATATGGTGAAACTGTTTTTACTCAATGTAATTTTTTGAATGCGCGTATGTGGGTGTGTCTGACTGTAGTTAAATGTGAATCAATGAGCGTAAAAAAGAATTACTAGTAGAAAAGACTAGCGCAAAAGACAAACGTGAAAATTGTCAGTATGTTAGCATATTTTTCGCTGCCAACGGGCGTTATGGGTGTAAATTAACTCGTTCGACATTGCACTAAGACAACGCTTTTATGGTCCATCGAACAAGCAAACAATTAACCATCTTCTGAGAATAGCTCGAGGGAATACTGACTGATAACGTCGAAAATCACCAATATCTCGACAGGTAACCCACCCTGTCATTTTAACACATTTTCCAAGTCGTGCCTTGGAAATGATACGGGTTTACTTCGCGCAATATCGGAGTTTTTGGCGTGTTCAGCCGCGGTGTGGCCGAGAGGTTTTAGGTGCTTCAGTCTGGAACCGCGCGACCGCTACGTTCACAGGTTCGGATCCTGACACAGGCATGGATATGTGTGCTGTCCTTAGGTTAGTTACGTTTAAGTAGTTTTAAGTTCTAGGGGACCTTAGCAGTTAAGCCACACAGTGCTCAGAGCCATTTAGTGTATTCATCCAGCCGCATTCTCGAGAGTAATTAGAGCATACAATACGCCTGGAAAACTTAATTTCTCCTTGGACAATATGCAGAACATTATAATATGCACACATCATAAGATTGGCAATATGCAGAACATTATAATATGCATACATCTTAAGATACAAATTCATAATCAGTAAAGGCTGGGAAGTTCTCTCTATGTTGTTGTTGTTGTTGTTGTTGTCTTCAGTCCGGAGACTGGTTTGATGCAGCTCTCCATGCTACTCTATCCTGTGCAAGCTTCTTCATCTCCCAGTACCTACTGCAACCTACATCCTTCTGAATCTGCTTAGTGTATTCATCTCTTGGTCTCCCTCTACGATTTTTACCCTCCACGCTGTCCTCCAATGCTAAATTTGTGATCCCTTGATGCCTCAAAACATGTCCTACCAACCGATCCCTTCTTCTAGTGAAGTTGTGCCACCATCTTCTCTTCTCCCCAATCCTATTCAATTCCTCCTCATTAGTTACGTGATCTATCCACCTTATCTTCAGCATTCTTCTGTAGCACCACATTTCGAAAGCTTCTATTCTCTTCTTGTCCGAACTAGTTATCGTCCATGTTTCACTTCCATACATGGCTGCACTCCAAACAAATACTTTCAGAAACGACTTCCTGATACATAAATCTATATTCGACGTTAACAAATTTCTCTTCTTCAGAAACGCTTTCCTTGCCATTGCCAGTCTACATTTTATATCCTCTGTACTTCGTCCATCGTCAGTTATTTTGCTCCCCAAATAGCAAAACTCCTTTACTACTTTAAGTGTCTCATTTCCCAATCTAATTCCCTCAGCATCACTCGATTTAATTTGACTACATTCCATTATCCTCGTTTTGCTTTTGTTGATGTTCATCTTATATCCTCCTTTCAAGACACTGTCCATTCCGTTCAACTGCTCTTCCAAGTCCTTTGCCATCTCTGACAGAATTACAATGTCGTCGGCGAACCTCAAAGTTTTTACTTCTTCTCCGTGAATTTTAATACCTACTCCAAATTTTTCTTTTGTTTCCTTTACTGCTTGCTTAATATGTACGCAACTGATACGTTGATTTTTTTTTTTTTTTGAAATTTGTTATAAGTTCCTATGGGACGAAACTGCTGAGGTCGTCGATCCCTAGGCTTAAACACTGGTTAATGTAACTTATGCTACGGACAACACACCCATGCCCGCGGGAGGACTCGAACCTCCGACGGGGAGAGCCGCGCGACCTGATTACAAGACGCCTAAAACCACGGATCTTTAAAACCAAGAAATACCATCGCTTTATATTGTTCCAAAGTCTATATTTACCATCATCATTGCTATCAGTCCGTGTCCGAATCACCTGATTGTAAATTTAGGGTGGTAGGTACAGGGCTTTAAGTATTCTTTCTGAAACTTTTCAATGGGCCCCACACAGTGTGCTCACGCTATTGTTTCACGCACAAACGATTCAGTGTCTGTTATCCTCAAAGTTGGTCCCTCCCGCCCCCCCCCCCCCCCCGCCTCACCCCACTCATCTTTTAACCTGTGCCCCAATCAGATCTACCCGTTTATACCGACATGATTTGCGAGTAAACGTCAATCTGTGTGACCACATTCACGTGAAAGTTATTCAGATTTGTACGCTCTGTCCGGTTGAATTGTATAACTTAACGAGCTGCGTAAGTTCGATACGAGTCTGGCTTATACTGTGCGGAATATTTTTATTTTTAAGCACAGCACAGTATCCGCTTTCCTGGTGTTAGTACTTCCCGTTTTCTCTGCAACAGATGAATGATAACTGTCGCGGTGATTACACTGACGGACTTCGAAGCAAGTTATAGCAAGAATTGTTCATTGCACCACTTCTTGAGGCTGACAGTCTTCATTTCCGAATGTAGTCACTGCTGTTGATCTTACACCTAAATACGAGTTTACTCTCAACAACAAATCTATAAGAAAAGAATATTTGTCCGAGAACCTTTTCCTATGGGACTTCAAAACCGCTAGTACCACCACCCGTTTTGCAGCAGGTATTCAGGGAATGATTCTGATTCACTTTTGAACGAGCTCTTTCTACCGTTGTTGTTGTTGTGGTCTTCAGTCCTGAAACTGGTTTGATGCAGCTCTCCATGCTACTCTATCCTGTGCAAGCTTCTTCATCTCCCAGTACCTACTGCAACCTACATCCTTCTGAATCTGCTTAGTGTAGTCATCTCTTGGTCTCCCTCTACGATTTTTACCCTCCACGCTGCCCTCCAAAACTAAATTGGTGATCCCTTGATGCCTCAGAACATTTCCTACCTACCAATCCCTTCTTCTGGTCAAGTTGTGCCACAAACTTCTTTCTACCGTACCGTGCCTAATTACAAGGGATGTCGTTCATGCTGCACCTATGTTACTTCTTTCAATCAGAAACTCTGTTCTTAATGTTGTTGTTGTGGTCTTCAGTCCTGAAACTGGTTTGATGCAGCTCTCCATGCTACTCTATCCTGTGCAAGTTTCTTCATCTCCCAGTACCTACCGCAACCTACATCCTTCTGAATCTGCTTGGTGTATCCATCTCTTGGTCTCTCTCTACGATTTTTACCCTCCACGCTGCCCTCCAATACTAAATTGGTGATCCCTTGATGCCTCAGAACATGTCCTACCAACCGATCCCTTCTTCTAGTCAAGTTGTGCCACAACCTTATCTTCTCCCCAATCCTATTCAATACTTCCTCATTAGTTCTGTGATCTACCCATCTAATCTTCAGCATTCTTCTGTAGCACCACATTTCGAAAGCTTCTATTCTCTTCTTGACCAAACTATTCATCGTCCATGTATCACTTCCATACATGGCTACACTCCATCCAAATACTTTTAGAAAAGACTTCCTGACACTTAAATCTATACTCGATGTTAACAAATTTCTCTTCTTCAGAAACGCTTTCCTTGCCATTGCCAGTCTACATTTTATATCCTCTGTACTTCGACCATCATCAGTTATTTTGCTGCCCAAATAGCAAATCTCCTTTACTACTTTAAGTGTCTCATTTCCTAATCTAATTCCCTCAGCATCACCCAACTTAATTCGACTACATTCCATTATCCTCGTTTTACTTTTGTTGATGTTCATCTTATATCCTCCTTTCAAGACACTGTCCATTCCATTCAACTGCTCTTCCAAGTCCCTTGTAGTCTCTGACAGAATGGCAATGTCATCGGCGAACCTCAAAGTTTTTATTTCTTCTCCATGGATTTTAATACCTACTCCGAATTTTTCTTTTCTTTCCTTTACTGCTTGCCAATATACAGAATGAATAACATCGGGGAGAGGCAACAACCCTATCTTACTCCCTTCCCAACCACTGCTTCCCTTTCATCTACCTCGACTCTTATAACTGCCATCTGGTTTCTGTACGAATTGTAAATAGCCTTTCGCTCCCTGTATTTTACCCCTGCCACCTTTAGAATTTGAAAGAGAGTATTCCAGTCAACATTGTCAAAAGCTTTCTCTAAGTCTACAAATGCTAGAAACGAAGGTTTGTCTTTTCTTAATCTTTCTTCTAAGAAAAGTCGTAAGGTCAGTATTGCCTCACGTGTTCCAGTATTTCTACGGAATCCAAACTGATCTTTGCCGAGGTCAGCTTCTACTAGTTTTTCCATTCGTGTGTAAAGAATTCGTGTTAGTATTTTGCAGCTATGGCTTATTAAGCTGATTATTCGGTAATTTTCACATCTGTCAACACCTGCTTTCTTTGGGATTGGAATTATTATATTCTTCTTGAAGTCTGAGGGTATTTCGCCTGTCTCATACATCTTGCTCACCAGATGGTAGAGTTTTGTCAGGACTGGCTCTCCCAAGGCTGTTAGTAGTTCCAATGGAATGTTGTCTACTCCCGGGGCCTTGTTTCGACTCAGGTCTTTCAGTGCTCCGTCAAACTCTTCACGCAGTATCGTATCTCCCATGTCATCTTCATCTACATCTACATCCTCTTCCATTTCCATAATATTGTCCTCTAGTACATCGCCCTTGTATAGACCATCTATATACTCCTTCCACCTTTCTGCTTTCCCTTCTTTGCTTAGAACTGGGTTACCATCTGAGCTCTTGATGTTCATACAAGTGGTTCTCTTATCTCCAAAGGTCTCTCTAATTTTCCAGTAGGCAGTATCTATCTTACCCCTAGTGAGATAAGCCTCTATATCCTTACATTTGTCCTCTAGCCATCCCTGCTTAGCCATTTTGCACTTCCTGTCGATCTCATTTTTGAGTCGTTTGTATTCCTTTTTGCCTGCTTCATTTATTGCATTTTTATATTTTCTCCTTTCATCAATTAAATTCAATATTTCTTCTGTTACCCAAGGATTTCTACTAGCCCTCGTCTTTTTACCTACTTGATCCTCTGCTGCCTTCACTACTTCATCCCTCATATATTTGAAAAAAAAAAAGGTCTTTTAAAATTCTGTGCATTTACAAAAGGCCACCTTTGAAGCCAATTTTCACATGCATAATTTAACAAGTTTTTTTGTGATGTCAGATATTCACTACTTACGTATATTTGAAACACAGATCGCTTTAAAATATTGTTGTCCAAAACCATTCATTTATGCTACAGGCGCCGGCCGGGATGGCCGAGCGGTTCTAGGCGCTACAGTCTGGAACCGCGCGACCGCTACGGTCGCAGGTTCTAATCCTGCCTCGGGCATGGATGTGTGTAATGTCCTACTTCATCCCTCATATATTTGAAAAAAAAAGGTCTTTTAAAATTCTGTGCATTTACAAAGGGCCACCTTTGAAGCTAATTTTCACATGCATAATTTAACAAGGTTTTTTGTGATGTCAGATATTCACTACTTACGTGTATTTGAAACACAGATCGCTTTAAAATATTGTTGTCCAAAACCATTCATTTATGCTACAGGCGCCGGCCGGGATGGCCGAGCGGTTCTAGGCGCTACAGTCTGGAACCGCGCGACCGCTACGGTCGCAGGTTCTAATCCTGCCTCGGGCATGGATGTGTGTAATGTCCTTAGGTTAGTTAGGTTTAAGTAGTTGTAAGTTCTAGGGGGCTGATGACCTTAGAAGTTAAGCCCCATAGTGCTCAGAACCATTTGATAAGCTGCAGGCGTCTTGCGATTTCGATATTTTCAGGCTACACAAAATGATATTTTCCTGAGACTTTTGTAGCTTTGACATTTTCATTTACTATTCTCTGTACAGTTCTCTTGCCAACACATACTTCTGCAGTTCGTTCCTCTATCTTCAGAATGTCAAAAATAGGAGTCCCGTTTCAGATACATGTTTGAGAAATTTGTTTTACAAACCTACTCTGCTGCATATGAGGCCTTCGTGTTTATTGCTGTCACTTGACGTATGTATTTAGAAATCGCACCAAAACATTTACAGAGAGACATTCACAGCTATAGCGCTACAAGAAAGTAACACTGGCAGCTGAATCAATAATTCTGTCGCTCTGTGAATGAACTACATTGTCGCGAAGTACAACAGCGCAGAATGCGGGAGAGATATTCTCCTGCAATCTAGTTGTAATTGCTAGCCGCTGGGTGAGAGAATTTTATTGGCTGCTTGCAGTTAATAGAAGGGGATGCGCAGAACGGTTGAAAATTGGGCCGCCCTCCCACACGAAGCGAACTTTAGCCAAAATTACTGGCATGGCCATTTGCGTTCCTGTGTTATCGTACAATTCTTACGTTACCATACATATTCCCCGCAGTGTAAAAGTTTATACTGCAAATTACAGCACTCGTCTGCAAGGAATCGATTTAGTTTCTGATCGTAGATCTACCAGATAACTCCATTCTGTAAATAAAACAGTCACACAACATATACGGGAGCGACAACACACGCGCTAAAAGGTATCGGAACGGTTATAATGTTGATGCATCCACAATTAAACATCGCAGAAATTCGTCCCAGTCATGACATAATATTAGATTCAGAGGAGGTAATGAAGTTCTCACTATTCATTAACATGGTTTTCGGCGTGCAAATTTAAGGCGAACGCTTCATATAATCCGAGATGGAGACCGCGCGATCTTGCGCAGGTAGATCGTACTACGCCCTCGCCATAGTGCTAAGCCCGTCTCGCGGCTAAACTGGTAACTTCAACTATCTCCGTCTGAGTCTCAGAACAGTTAACTTACGACACCTAACGTGCAGGAATATAAATTTTGTTCTTCTGTTGTATCCATGCCCTCAGCCATAACGATTTTGGCGCCATGGAAGGTAAATAAATCACTAGATGACACAATTAGTCATGCTGTCTTCCAAGTAGCTGATACGTGTGCTCTCACGGCCGCTGAGAGCAAGCATTGGTCTTGAAGTAGGATGTATGATTCGGCCCCATTTTCAAATACAGAAATCCAGTTTCATTGTTACGTTACATTACATTAATGCTTGTCCTATAGACAATGAATTCCACATTTCTTAATGATGTGGAATGATTCAGTTTACAGTTACTACTTCATATCTAAAAATCATCTACTGAGTAGAAGGAGGTGTCATCCAAAAATCCTTTTAGTTTGTTTTTAAATGATGGTCGGCTATCTGTCAGACTTTTAATGCTGTTTGGAAAGACTTTTGTGGCAGCATAATTTACACTTTTCTGTGCCAAAGTCAGATTTAAACCAGTACAGTGAAGATCATCATTTCTTCTATTGCTATACGCATCTTGCTATTATTTTTGAATTAGGATGGGCTATTAATAACAGATTTTATAAGGGAATATGTTTATGAGGGTGCACCCAAAAAGAAAAAAAAAAGAAGCGAATAACATTAATGTGGGCGGAGCTTGTGTAGTACGCATTTCTGCCGCTAGGTGTGCATAGTGCAACTCATTGCAAGGTTCAGTGCCGCTTCTATTGTTGATTTGGCTTGTTCTGTTCAGCACTGCGATTGTTTTTGCCATCGTTGTTTTGTTCTTGTTTCCTTTTTTGTGATGGCTAGTGTAAGTGAACAATGTGCAGCCGTGAAATTTTGTTTTCTGCTTGGTATAAATGCTATTGAAACTGTTTTAATACTGAAAACAGCTTACCAAGACCACGCTGTGGAAAAAAACTCAAGTGTGGAGTGGTTTGTTCGATTAAAAATGACAACATGTCAATTGATGACAAACCTCACTCTGGGGTTCCATCAACTGTGTAGTTCATTTAGAGTTTGTTCCCCCCATGTCAGACCATTAATCAAACCTTTTATTTGGAAGTTTTAAGAAGATTGAGCAACAGTGTTAATCAAAAAAGACCAGATTTGCGGCCGACAGGAGACTGGTTCTTCCCCCATACAACGCACCTGCGCACACAGCCATCTCTGTTAAACAGTTTTTGGCTAAAAATGGCATGGTTCTGCTACCTTACTCTCCTGACCTGGCTCTGTGCGACTTTATCTTATTTCACGTATGGGAAGGGGCATGAAAGGACACCGATTAGCCAAAATTGAAGAAGTGAAGAAAAAAACGAAGGAGGAGCTGTCAGCCATTTCTAAAGATGACTGCAAAAAATATTTCCAACAGTGAAAGCACTGGTGGTACAGATATATTAGTTGCAACATAGAGTATTTTGAAGTAGCTAAGGTCGTTTTGTAAACAATTTGAAAATATGTAGCTTTTAAAAATGTAATTCCGTTTTTTGGGAACCCCTCATATTGTGAAGATACTGTGAATATCCCTAGTTTCTTAAATAAATGTCTCTAAGAAGATCTTCAGTGGGCTACAGCTACTATTCTGATTACATGCTTTTTTGGAATGAATACGTTTTCTCTTAATGATGAATTACCCCAAAATACAATGCCATATGAAACCAGTGAATGATATAGCATTAGTAGGCTAATTTACTGATATGTTTATCAGCAAAATTTGCAGCAACCCTAATAGCATAACATTTCAGTAAATCACCAATGTATTTCTTCCAATTCAATTTCTCCTCAATACACATCCAGAAATTTTGAATATTCTGCCTTAGCAACAGATTTCTGTTCAAAGTCTATATTTATTAATGGTGCTAGCCATTTACTGTGCAGAACTGTATGTACTATGTTTTCTCAACCTTTAGTGAGAATCCATTTGCAGAGAACCACTTAATAATTTTCTGAAATATGTTATTTCCAGTTTCCTCAGCTAGTTCTTGATTGTTGGGAGTGATTGATATACTTGTACCATCAGCAAAAAGAACTAGCTTTGCATCTGAATGAATATAGAGTGGCAAGTCATTAATATATATTAAGAACACAAAGGGAACCAAGATTAAACCCTTTGGGACATCGTTTATGATACCTCATGAATTAGAGGACTCTGATGATTTTTGCAGAATCTCTGTGATGTTAATTTCAACCTTCTGCATTCTTCCAGTTAAATATGAATTAAACCAGTTGTGCATGTCTCACTCATGCCACAATACTAAGCTTATCTAGAAGAATTGCATGATTCACACAATCAAAAGCCTTTGAGAGATAACAATAAATCCCAATTCAGAGCATTTAATATTTGATCAGTGAAAGCATATATAGCATTTTTTGTGGATACTTTACTTTTCAAGAATTTTGGATAAAGCTGTCGAATGTGAGATTCGGTAGCTGTTGTTAGCATCATCAGACCTATACCCCTTTTTATATAATAGCATTATTCAGTCTATCTAGAAAAATGCCCTGTTTCAGTGAGCTATTACATATGAGGCTGAGAATCCTACTTATCTGTTGGGAACAAGCTTTTAGTATACTGTTGGAAATGTCATCAATTCCATGTGAACTTTTAACTTTTGAGTGGCTCTATTGTTTTCCTAATTTCGGTAGCAGAAGTGTATTGAATTTCAGTTTAACCAAATTGCATAGACATTGCATCTTCCTCATTCAGCGATGCATTTTCTAATGAACAGCTTGATACTTTTTTCCACTACGAGACTTAAGAAAATGATTATTAAAAAGATTTTCTACTGCTGACTTTTTCTTACCAAACTTTTCATTTAGTTTTATAAAAATACAGTTTTCCTGTGTTCTCAGTTCCCCCATTTCCCTTTTAACAATATTATCAGAGATGCTATTCTCACACATAGTTCACATACTTCCAGACTTTTAATGACTTTTCTTAATACAGTGCAGTAGTTTTTGTAATGTTTGACTGTGTCTGGATCATTACTCTTTCTAGCTTTAAGACGCATTTCCCTTTTTCTGTTTACAAGATACACACATCAAAAAAAGTTTTGCATCACCTCTGTTCCAAGAGCTCCGGAACCTGTAGAGAAAATTGGAATAGAGATCAACATAAACATCATTTCTGCCCTTTTTATTGCTCATGAAAACGACATATTGCATGTTGTACCCCTATACAGCGAGACCTTCAGATGTGGTGGTCCAGATTTCTGTACACACCGTTACCTCTAATACCCAGTAGCACGTCCCCATGCATTGATGCATGACTGTATTCGTTGTGACATACTCTCCACAAGTTCATCAAGGTACTGTTGGTCCAGACTGTCCCACTCCTCAAAGGCGATTCGGCATAGATCTCTTAAAGTGGTTGGTGGGTCACGTCGTCCATTAACATTCCTTTTCTGTCTATTCCAAGCATGTTCGATAGGGTTCATGTCTGGCCACTCTAATCGAGCGATGTCATTATTCTGTAGGAAGTCATTTGCAAGATGTGCACGATGGGGGCGCGAATTGTCGTCCATGAAGACGAATGCCTGACCAATATGCTGCTGATATGGTTGCACTATCGGTCAGAGCGTGGCATTCACGTATCGTACAGCTGTTACGGCGCCTTCCATGACCACCAGCGGCGTACTTCGCCCCACATAATGCCACCCCAAAACAGCAGGGAACCTCCACCTTGCTCCACTCGCTGGGCAGTGTGATTGAGGAGTTCAGCCTGATCGGGTTGCCTCGTAACACATCTCCGACGATTGTCTGGTTGGAGGCATATACGACACTCATTGGTGAAGAGAACGTCCTGCAGTCCATTCGGCATTTTGTTGCCCATCTGTACCATGCTGTGTGGTGTCGTGGTTGCAAAGATGGACCTTGACATGGACGTCGGGAGGGAAGTTGCTCATCATGCAGCCTATTGCACACAGTTTGAGTCGTAAACCATGCCCTGTGGCTGCCCGAAAGGTATTATTCAACATGGTGGCGTTGCTCTCCGGGTTCCTCCGAGCCATGATCCGTAGAAAGCGGTCATCCACTGCAGTTGTTGTCCTTGGGCGGCCTGAGTGAGGCACGTCATCGACAGTTCCTGTCTCTCTGTATCTCCTACATGTCAGAACAACATCGCTTTGGTTCACTCCGAGACGCCTGGACACTTCCCTTGTTGAGAGCCCTTTCTTGCCAAAGTAACAATGCGGACGCGATCAAACTGCGGCATTGACCGTCGAGGCATGGTTGAACTACAGACAACACAAGCTGTGTACCTCCTTCCTGGTGGAATGACTGGAACTGATCGGCTGTTGGACCCTCTCCGTCTAATAGGCACTCCTCTTGCATGGTTGCTTACATCTTTGGTCGGGTTTAGTGACACCTCTGAACAGTCAAAGGGACTGTGTCTGTGGTACAATACCCACAGTCAACGTCTATCTTCAGGAGTTCTGGGAACCAGGTGAAGCAAAACTTTTTTTGATGTGTGTATTTTTATCCATTTAGTAAGTGACGACATTTTAGATGGTTTTTTACAATTATGTTTCACTGTTTTCTTAGGGAAACCTTTTTCAGATATACTCACAAAAAATCATGAAATATGTTAAATTTTAAATTAGCATCAGGTTCCTTGTACACCTCATCCAAGTGTAACTGTTGCTAAAGCTTTCACTAACATTTGCAACTGTTGTATAGTTAATTTACTGCCCTATTTTGGAGGACTTTTTCATTACTTTATGGAGCTATGTCATATACTGTAACTAGCTGTGTATCGTGACGAGGAGGATCATGCTTAACAAGAAAAGTTGTTATTTTATTAAATGTATCTTGGTCTATAAAAACAGTATCTATCAGTGTGCTACCTTTCTATACAGCCCCAGTAGGAAAACCAGTAACCGATTTCAAATTGAAAGTGCCTAGTAATACTTCAAGTCCCTTCTTTATATCAGACTTGTTCAAAAATCTACATTGAAATGCCATAGACAATAATTTGCTTCCCTCTGTCTGACAGATAGCACAACAAAGAATCCAAGTTTTTCAGAAATAGCTGAAAATTTCCCAATGGAGACCTACACACAACTACAATTATAAAAGAACCATTATTTAGTTTAATATCATAGACACAAGCTTCTATATGTGGCTTCAGACAAAACTTTTTAGTTTCTAAATTTTTCACACTATGGTAATTTTAACATATAAGGCAACTTCTTCTCTCTCTATAGTCTCTCTACTTATATGTGCTGAAAGCTTACATCCACCTTCATTTCCATTTCCATATCTGTGACGATATGATGGTCAGACAAGTGATGTATATCTGTCTATACACCCTCAGTATCAGAATCTTCTAAAAAACAAGAATCTCATCTACTTTGTTTTTTAACCCCCTGATGTTCTGATACAATATACTAATGCTATTTTTAACTCTATCTTTAGGATAATATTATGATATTTTAATAGCTCTGTCTGAGGTTCTCATTAAGCTTAATTCCATTCAAGGTTGAATTATTGGAAACTGGTCTTTGTCTAAAAAAGAGGCATTCACATGAATTTCAGTGCTCTGCTTGAAGGTTTTGCTATCATTCCAGCCAATTTACCCTTACCTTTCCAAATGGGATGTAAGCCATGCCTTGTGAAGGGTCACCTACCAATAGCATCAACAGGAACCAAACCAATAATTAACAAAGTAACCACCTAAAGCAGCTGATCTAACTCCATATTGACCCTCCTGACAGAGATGTTCAGTTGGGGCCGATCATACCACATGAAAGCATGACCCAAGCCAACATATGTATGGTTCGTTGCAGATGCTATTTTTTCTAGGTCACACTCAATATTGTGGCCTTGATAACTATCAGTACTGTTTCCTGCTCCACCCACTATCAAAACATGATCATGCTTTGTAAAACCCTCATGGGATGATCACTTGGCTAAGATATGCACTGGGCTTGAAAAAAATTGTGTCCTGGTACCTGTCACCTAATTTTTCCTGCAAGATCTGGCCCACACTTCTTCCATGGCTACTACCTAACAACAGAACTTTCCTCCTACTTTCAATTTTTTTTTGTTGCAACAGTCGGTTTCCTGGTAAAAGTCTGTTGAGTATTAACTACACTTACATCTACTTGTTCCTCTGCCTCAGTTAACTGAGATAGCAAGGCAAATCTGTTGTTTGTGCCAATGATTAAGTTGTCATAAACTGTTCTCTTCCTGTGGCCCCTGTTCCTTGCTACCACTTCCCAGCTGTCTTCACCCTTCGCTCCTCTTAACCTCATCAGTTCCTCCTTAACATTATCCTGTTTGGCATTAAAGGGCTCTATCTTCCCTTCCTGTTCAGCTATCTTCCTATAACTTGAACATATTTTGCAATACCATGGAAAAGACCCATTTACATCCCCAATTCCCATGCCACTAGATTCCCCTCAATGTAACCGTCTATCACAACAGCTGTACAGAACCTCAGAACCAACTTTCCTATGGCAGCTCTAACACTTCGCGCCCATGGTTGTTTAAAATCTTTGTACAAAAAATTATCTAGACAATAACAGTGTCACATAAAGTTATGTGGAATACTAATATAGCGTATAGTATTAGTATCGTAACGTAATGCACTTAAAACAACGTTAAAACTCAAAACCTGTATACCCCAAAAATTAGGCCGAAGATAGTGTATGGACGATATGGACTTTACGCGTTTTGAAAAGAAATAAAAGAGAAAACTTAAAACCTGTAATTCTCCGGTAGATACGGCAATACTAAATAAATGTGTAACGACAACAAACGGAATTCTTCACTTAATGCTTACGCGAACTCCTTAATTTGTATGAAAACCTATAGCTAAAGTACATGGAAACCGGCCTTTTTAGCACTTTTTTTTCATTCGATGAGAATGGGATTTGAACACAAACGTGCAGAGCACATTGGATTAGCAGTCCAACGCCACACTACCACCTCGTCTTGTTATTTTAAAGATGATTTAATGTGATTTAAACATAACATAATTGGGAGAGCACTGGAACTACACAAAATACTCGTTAGGATGAAATATAGAAGAAATATAATTTCTTGTTAAACAGTACACATACTTTCACAAATGAAACTTGCACTAGTGATATACACATTGCACGAGATAATGCTGACGGAATTCGAGCGAGCTAATAGTTTTTTCTTGGTAATAATATTTTTCGTGTAATACGCTGAATCAAAGGACGCGTATCGTCGAGCCACAATTAACAGCAAAAGTTCTGTTTCATGTATTACAGGGCCGGTATAATTTAGAGGAAATTATACAGACTGTAACATGTCATTGTACTGTATCTCGAAAGCAGGCGCCCCCTGAAGAAATCTCGCGACGTGTTCCGACGCCTAGCAGAAAGTTTATATACAGATATATCAGAATAACTGTTCCAAATTTTCTGATGCCATAGAGAATGTGAACGTAAACATTACTTACCAGTAACACAATGTCTTCAAATGTTTCGCTCTCTATGCAAAAGCCACTAATCATCACCCAGAGTTTCGATTGGTTTTGTTTTGGAAACAATGAACTACTGGAGTTTGTTTGTTGTTATGAGTTTATTTAGTTTCGGGTGTTAAAATTCATAATATTGTTCTTCTACGACTGTATGAAAAGACGGTCTCCCTCTTTACAGAACTGACGCAAAAAAGTAAATTTCCTGCCGCCAATATGTAATTTTTTCCAAGCTCATTTTCTTCATTTAAATTTCCGATTTCCACACACATTTTCTCTCAGAGTAGTGCGGTAGCTAGAAATTTAAATATCATTTATAAATATATTTTTCAATTTTCATTACATTTAATTATAACAATTCGTTTTATAGCTAAGTTCTTGCTCTAAATTTCACATTCGTTTCATAATGAAGTTCTTCCAGTAGTTTTATTTCATTGTACACTTTCCTTCATCCTGGTGAAAGTTCAAAACGACGCATTTCTTGACATCGCTTTATTAAGAAAAATATTCGATATCACGCCCTATGTACCGAAGAGGGGGAATACTCATTATTATACGAGTTGTATAACATTTTATTACAATCAGAAGCATTTGGAATGTAATGAAGCAAAGCAGTAGTCATAAACCAGCTCTGAGCATGCACTTGAGCCCGCTTTTGAACCGCTTAACAAACCTCTTCGCGTCCCCACTTACCCACTGCAGCTTTGAAAGAACTAACATACAATTCGGCTGAATCACGAATGAATGTGCAAATGTTAAATATGGCGCTTTCATGGAAAAGGAAACTGAAAAAATAGTAATAGTGATTTGGAAAGTAGCGATGAAGATAGTTGCCAGGAACCCAAGACTACCATATCTAGGAAACTGGATGACGCTCAACCAAGAGCGAAAACTGATATGATTGATCAGATTAAGAATTCGACTTCAAACGCTACTCGTAATGAATTATTGTAAAATGTATGCAAGCTGCATTTAATTTTGTTATGTATATTTGTTTAATTTACTTTTATGTCACTTTAAAACACAAGACTAACTATTATACTGATTTGTACTTTGATGAAAGTCTGGTGTCGGTAATGCTACGATATGAAGTTGTACTCCTCACCGTCCCTGATGTGCCGACACATTTCAGGAAACAACAGCAGCCTGCTCGCATGTAAACCGCAGCATGTTCAGCATCGGGTAGTATATTACTACCACTTCCCTATAACACTGCCAATGGCACTTTGAGGCCTATTGGTCAGCAGATGTTTGAATCACATTATCGGAATCTAGTTGTCTCGCCAAATTTGACACGATTGCTAAGGGAGGCAAATATGTGAGACGTTGTTGATGAATAGTTGATATGGACAGTTCTTAACACAAGTAAGAGTGCTGCATGATCTTTCTCTTTCAGCTAGTCAGTGGGAGAGTGCGTAATAAGCTCAAAACTACACATATTCGGAAATTCTTCTATTTTCGGTGCGTATCTGTTTCAGGTGTTGGCGACCATGATGGCTATTGTTCTCTTGCTGGTAGCAACACGGTACAGTTCTGTTGAAGACATGTCGAACCAGTATGTACGGTTATCAGACCAAGATATTCGTCTTCTTCCCTACCTCTTTTGCCATTGATTTTACTTTGAATTATTTTTTGGAGAAAATCATGTCTATTTGTATTACGTATGATGTGTTCTAGATTTGAAACTTTCAACATTTCACTATCTTGATTAACTTAGATGTTGTGTTTATTCCTATCAAAATTCCTACGTTTGTCACACTCTGGGTAAAGGGTATTTCAGGATCCACCTATGAAGCCACAATCCAAAGGCTTCCAGCTTCTCTGTTTTTATTTAAGGTCCATGTCTCTGTCACATATAGGATAGAATATACATAGCAGTGCAAAATTCTGATTTTTATTCGTAGAGTTAGATTATAGCTTTTGAAGAGAGTACTCATTTTCTGAAACACACTTCTTGCTTTTCCGATGCGAATCCTAATTTCTTGTGAGTTTTCCCAATTTTCACTTATTATGGTTCCAAGGTATGTATATTGTTTTACCGTTTCTATAGTTCTTTAGTTTATGACTAAGTTTACTCCTGTAATGCGGGATGGTTAAACTTTCCATATTTAGCATGTTATAACACAGAAACTAATAACCATACGAGTACCAAACTTGGTAGCAATAATGTCAAGGTCATTGGAAAGAGAAATAATGCATAATCAATTCAACTGAAATACTTTTAATGTGCATCATATCATTACATACTGGTACTGGTACTAAAAAAGGGGCTCAATATCGCACCCACGTGTCCAGAGGAGTCTGAAAGTGCAGGATTGCATTGTTCACAGCAGGATGTCTGTAGGCATGCTGGCTACCTCTCTTGATATACTGCACTTCAGATCAGTGCGTGGGTGAATGTTATCTGGTAAATCCTATCCTTCAGATAGCCCCACAACCACTAATGCGTCTCTCTCCTGTAAGGCGCGTATGACATGCTGGCGAGGCATATCACAGTAATGCTCGCCAGTCGCACTGCACATCTTTCGTCCTTGAGTGTCAACCTGTTCAAAAAAGAATGGGCCAATGATGACCATAGCTGTCACACCATTTGGTGACAAGTTCACCATACAGAGTAACTTCAAGTGCAGTGACTAGAGGTGAAGATCCCCACACTCAACAATTCTGTGTGTTCACCTCATCTGTCAGAGAAAACTGAGCTTTGTCTGTCCATAGGATGGTCCAGGGCCAGCCTCGTCAACTTCAATCCCTGCGAGAAAGTGGAGAGCAAAGTTAACGCATCGTTGTGTGTCCTGTGGTGCAAGCTTCTGTATGATACGGATCTTGTACAGATACCATTTGCGAATGGTTCGAGGCACCTTCCGTACGGTGGTCCACAGGATGTTCGACTGTCGTGACACAGCACGCTCATTGCCTGACGATTGGGAATTGCGCGCAGCATTGTCTGCCACAGCAACCGTGATTTCGTCAACCAAGTGTGGTGCAACCGATCGTCGGCCTCTTCTGGAGTGACATCAAGTTCTCAAGTTGATTCGAACTTCTTCATCATGTTCCAACAGCATTTGGAGAAAGAGGACCCTCCGTAATCATTTCAGTCGACGATATTCTCGAAGTGCAGCTGCAGCATTACTCTTGGTTTGATAATAGAGCTTCACCAACGATGCCCTGCTCCTTTTGTCCAATCTCATGTTGACATGTCAACAAGTGCACTGCGACTGCTCAGGTGTTTGAGATTATGAATCACGACGACTGATCACGGCACTTGGTAGTCATAGTTCGAACTGGACGGTAGCGCTGTGATGCGTGGAAATAATGCAAATGCTACCAAGTTTGGTATTTGTACGGTAATTAGTTTCCATGTTATGACGTGTGAATTAAGGGAAGTTTAACTATAACCACCTGATATTTTCCTTACTTATACCCCGAGTTTTGTCTTTTTGGTGTTTATTTCAAGCCCACACTGGCCACCAGTAACTCTCGAATACAGTAGTACCATCACCATATCGAATGTTGTTTAATCTTATTCCGTTTATCAAAATTCCTTCTTCTACTTCTTCCAGGGATTCTCTAAATATGAATTAAGAATATATATTAAATGGTATGGGTGACAAGATACATCCCTGTCTTACTCTCCTGGGAATTTTGACTGCTTCAGCGTGTTCTCCACTAATACACAACACCGCTGTTTGTTCCAGTACAGGTTCTTGATGATTCGCAGATCTCTTTCCTACATTCCAATATTTCTCAAAATTTAAATCAATTTGTCGTGTTTTACTCTATCAAAAGCCTTCTGGTAATCTATTAGGCAAGCAAATACATTTTTATTTACATCTCTACATCTCTGAAATAATACTTATACATTGAACAAGGCTTCTCTAGTACCCATGGCATTAACAAATCCAAAGTGGTTAGGGGCAGTGTCTGTTCCTCACTTAGTCTATATATTCTTCTTTGTATCACCCTCAAAACAATTTCAAGATATAGCTCATTCAATTTATCATACTATAATCTCTGCATTAATTTGGATTTGTGGGCAGAGTAACAAACTCTGATTTCAGCCAATCCAATGGAATGTTTCCACATACAGAAATTTGATTGAAAATTCATCCATCAGTTTTAAGATTACTGCTTAAACTTGATCTGGTCCCACAGCCTTTTCGTTCTTCATCTGATTGATGGGCTGTTTGCTCTGCTTCTAGTACATTTCTACCACGTATTTCATTTTTCCTTGAATTAAAAGCACATCTAATGTCACGAAATAAATTTTCTATATATTTTTTCCATGTCTTTTTCTTGTCCTCTAATTCCACCATCAAGTTCCCTGCATCATTTATTAGTTTTCCACTAATGCTCTTCCTTATTTCTCTGTTATTTCTTTGACTTTCTTGTGTACATTGAAACTATCACATTTACTTTGATAAAACTCGATTTCCTCGCATTGCTTCACTTCTTCATTTTCTTTTGATTCCCTTACTTTTCTTCTAATGTCCTTCATCTTCCTGGACTCTATTGGGTTTCCCTTATTTAATCTCCTTTACTCCATTAGATTCAGAACCTCATACGCCATCCATGACTTCTTCTTCTTTCTCTCTCGTGTACTTTTCGTTTATTTGCTGTACAACATTCTTTAATTTGTTCAGTTCCAAATTGACACCGTTACCTGAGATGTGTTCTGTGTTAATCACCAAGTTGAGTTGTGCTTGTATATTCCGTTTTACTCTTCTGTCTTTCATTTTCCTCAAACTGTAGGTCTACTTTTTCTATCCTATCCCTTCACTCTCTTCATTCAAACTTTAAGAACTCCTACAAGCGGCGTGTGAACAATGCCTCGTGTCTGTTCGTAGGTATGTTTCTACTGATCTGGAACTGTCCCTGAAACGTTTTTATTTACTGGAATGAAATCAGTCTGGTTTCTCGCACATTTCCCAGGCTTGTCCATTGGGGACTTCCATGTATACAGTCTTCTAGGTGGAAGTTTAAACCAGGTGGTCATAATCTCTAGATCATTTGGAAGTAAGCTCGAAATTTTAACACTGTGCGTCTTATTCAAGAGGCCTAATTGTTCCAAAGTATGTCTACAAAGTTTGAAGTATGAATTATTTTCAGATATGTAATTTCTTCTTCTAAATGTGTTGTGACGTCATTACGGTATTCGTTGATAAGTAAGTTGCTTGCCTATGCGAACTGATCGTCAGTAATCTTCGAGTATTTACATACAAGCCTAACTGTGTCATCTAAAATCTTCATTGCTTCGTACTGGGTTTCCAGGTTAGATACTAGATTGTCAATAATGGCATAAAAACATGTGTCTTTAATACAGAATTCACATCTGTCAGTTCGTTTTTGGTTTCATCAAGAAAGTATTTCTTGTTCTTAGTGTGTGCATGCGGAAATTCATGTTCGATATTAATTACACTGGCAACAACATTGGATTCAGAAAGAATGGTGTCCCGATTTTCGAGAAGATACGAGTATTTTAAATCATTTAAAAAACAATGTTTCTTACCTCAACAGCAATAACAGTACTTCGAACTTTGTAATAATTTCTTTCTGTAGTCACTGGGTACCAACAACTTCTGTCAAACTAATGCCATGATTAATCGCTTGAAAGATCTCGTGTAATCCGAAATTTACTGAAAGTTTTAAACATAATGGGAATCTTATCCAAGTGAGCTGCAGTTGGTTTTACAGCATCAGTCCGAGCACTTCAATAGGTGTCAGGTTTGGGATATAAAGAATTTACAAAACACTGTCTCAAAATTTTCCAGCGTTGTGAACTGCAGCTGAACAGTTATTGAATCATTCTGAAAAAAAGTAGAAGCTTCATGACTCTCAGCTGCCGTGTATTCCACATAACTTAGGGCTACGAAAAGCACACAGAGAAAGCTTTGCAAAAGGATTTCACTGAAAAAAAAAAAAAAAACTGTCTGAGCTATATAGGCCCTACTCACATTACTTCCGCTGTCATAACCCTGTCATCGGCACTCACTGATATGAACTGAGTGATTCACAAGTATTGGTCGAATTAAATGTTCAATGGTAATTTTTGATTTCTGACTACAATCTGCGAACCTCAGAAACAGTTCATTTATTTCATATATATCAATTTCGTCATTGAAATGAACATAAAGCAAGATGAATGTTCCCTTCTCAACATGATTTTAATCCGGAATTGCATCAGCAATCATTTAACAATACTTCGCATTTTCTCTCTGTTCCATGATGCCACTCCCGACACGATGGGTACAACTAGAAATAAATTCAGTGTGATTATCAGTAGGCGGATAATGCACTTGTAAGCGCTTTCCAGCTTCGAGTCAGTCTCTGACTTTGCTAGTATTTTTTGCAAGAACTGGGTCGTAGTGATTCAACAGCACTGATATTATGAGGAAATTTCCATTATTTGGCTCTACAATTTTTTTTAGATGAATCTCGGAAGGCCAAGCTTCTTTGAACAAGAAATAATGCTACATAAAGTAATCGTCATAGTATATGTTTCCAGGCATACGAGTAGGCTTCGTCTTCAGTGTTCCTGAATTCTTTGGAGTATAGTACCAGAGCACTTTCACTGAATGTTGAAGTTTCACCATTTCAAGTAACATTCTTTATGAAGAGCGCTATATTGGGGTTCAGGTTGCCCTGTCATATATTTTTTTCCACTTTAATTAACATGACTATCCTGATTTCCAAGAGAAGTATGCATGAACTTGTGCAGTCTAACTAGAAATAAAATGGCGAGCAAAACAAATGCTTGTTGAGTTTCGCTCCGAACTATTCAGTCGTGGAGCACATATTCATTGTTCGGAAGTTTACACGGAAGTTTACACTGAAGTCGACCTGTAGGAAATGCACAGGGATTAAGATCTGCTGGAAAATGTTTTGGATGTTTACGCGAGCCACACTTTACTACCTCTTCTATTCCCTTAGTTATAGAATATGACGTGCCTAAAGTTCTCAAACCAAAACCGTTGGGAACCCTTATAACTAGAGCCCCGATGTTGATGTTCTAAAAGAGTTTAAAAAATGCGTAAACGATAGAAACCTAAATCTTAAGAAAATGCATTAAAAACAATATAAAATTAAAACGTTCGAAAATTATGCAGTAAAGTAATACCTTAAGCACAAACTTAACCGAGCGAGGTGGCGCAGTTGCTAGCACACTGGACTCGCATTCGGGAGGACGACGGTTCAATCCCGCGTCCGGCCATCCTGATTTATGTTTTCTGTGATATCCCTAAATCGCTCCAGGCAAATGCCGGGATGGTTTCTTTGAAAGGGCACGGCCGATTTCCTTCCACCTCCTTCCCTAATCCGATGAGACCGATGACCTCGCTGTCTGGTCTCCTCCCCCAAACAACCCCAAATCCCCATAAACATAAAATGGAACAATAAGGTCCTTCAATACCATAAATAACTTTCTTAATTCACCTCAGTCTGATATCAATTGCAATGTTATTTTCAGGTTGTCGAATGTGAAAGATTGTCAGTTATCAGCCAACAAGATTTTATACATCGAAAAGTCGTGTTCAGCATCAGCCGATGAGATTGGAGCGCACTTGAAGGAGGGAAGATAGTTTGACTGTTAAACCTAATCATTTCCTCAGATGATGAAATATGATGCAAAATATTGTACTAGGTACTTTTGCCCAGTTCCAACTGCAGTATTTTCTGAAAACTTTTTTTTTGCAGTTTAGCTGCAGTAACTGTAGCAGTTACAACACAGGTGCCAGTCAGTATGATCTAACACATTGTGGCACATCAGCAACCAGTAAGCAGCGAACAACTTATTGCTTGACCTTGAGCTGTGGCTTTAGTTTCATTTCATATTCACTGCTACAACCAAGTGTAACAAGTGAATGTGCATTCGCGAAACCTTGTTACTTTCGTGCGTCGTTTCCGTCAGAGCAAGAAATCAAAAAATATCAAGAGTGGAAAATCTTGTGAGCACTGCACGAGATCTTCCCCTGCAACAATTGTACCCCCGCGGCTGCAATGCTACTTACGCCTTTGTTCCATACGTAATACTTTCCATGCCTCAAGAAAAGATAATAAAAAATGTACTGTTTGATCGCGGCGAGATACGGGAATTGAACGCCTCCTACACTAAATGAATGAGAGCTATATCACTGCCCATAGGGGTACAAACGATGTGTTTGTGATTTCGCCAGATCCAAGGAACATCATAAGAGAGCATAGCCAGTGCTCCGTTCGAAACCACAAGACGATGGTGTTCATCAAACAAAATATCTCACCACTCCTAAAACTGCAGTCATTATTATTAAGTAACATCATTGTCCCATATGACTCAATAATTTTGATCAGGCTGTGGGAGGGTACATACACCAATATTTTCTGATCTACATCGACATTTGCATCTACCCTCCGAAAGCCATCTTACAGTATGTGGCCGAGGGCATTTCTGATACCACTATCATTTCCTCCCTTCCCTGTTCCATTCGTGAATGGGGTAGAAAGGGGGGGGGGAGAATAGTTATTGGTAACCCTCTGTATTTTTTCTAATTTTCTCGTTATTGTCATGTTCTACGAAATTTCGTGCAAATTGCAGGATGTTGGTAGCCGACATCTAGTAGTTGGCCTGAACCTTCATGCAACAATCTATACTACGGGAAAGAAGTAATATATTGGCCGACTCTCAGAAAGAGCGCTCTTGCTATTTTAGTAGTAAACGTCTCCAGGATGCGCAACACCTCACTTGCAGCGCCTGCCTGAATGTCTTTGAGAATTCCCGTAATGCTCTCACGCTTACTAAAGGAACCGTGACAGCTGTTATATCGTCTATAGTGTAATCGAACAGTAATTGATATCTTAGCCTATTTATAGACAATACGTTACATTTATTTATTCGAATTTTATCCTTAATGGATGCAGCTGAACTCCGTGACTGTTCCATTATAGGGTGTGGAATAATATACACAGACGAAAAAAAATCGCAACAATAAAAGATAAGTAACGTAGAGTAACGAAGTTGAGGGAATACAGTTGCCTAGGTAATACGTTTAAAAGATTGTTATTGCAAGATCACAGGTAATGTAAGCGCAAGATAAGTCATTCCAAACGTGAGATGCTGGTACATTAATAGCCGGTGTAACCTGTCAGATTGTTGAATGCAAGCATGCAAACTTGCAAGCATTGTGATGTATAGGTGTTGGATGCAGGATGGAGTTCCATGCCTGTTGCGCATGGTCGGTCAGCGTAAGGATGGTTAGTGTTGGCTGTAGATGACGCTGGAGTTGTTGTTTGTTGATGTCCCGTAGGTGCTCGATTGGAGACAGATTTGGTGATGCATCTGGCCAAGGCAACATGTCAGTGGATATAAAACTGATATGCAAATTAATTAAATTGATCAATTAGTTACTCTCCCCCAACTACGCTCACCTTCACCTCCAGATGACACCATGTGTTCTCCACAACCTGTGCATGGGTCCCCACACCCTCCCACATCTTCACCTCTCCCCTTCTCCACCTACCCTGTTGGCAGGAATTTCGAATTTTGGCGGGAATTTCGAATTTTGGTGGGAATTTCTTTGTCCCAGGGCTCTGCTGACGTCCCACCCCCACCCTCCACGCAGGAACTGGTGGGAAAAGAAAAATGGTGGTGCTCTTTCCGAGGCTCGAATCCTGGTACTCCAGGACGGAAAGCCCAAATGCACCCCCCCCCCCCTCCCCTCCCCACCGCAAACAAAATTATACCTCCAGAAATGCTCGGAGTTCACGGGAAATTAAAAATGGTGGTGCCCTTTCTGGGACTCGAACCATGGTCCTTCTGCGCGAAAAGCCCAACTGCACCCCCCCCCCCCCTCCCCAACACATGCAAACTCCCCAGATTCAAAGGAAGGTTAGGTTAGTGTACTTTATTTATAATGGTTGGAAAACAAAGTAAAGATCGGTCCTAATTACGTAATTAATCATACAGATCTGTCCTAATTACACAACCTATATGCATAGCACTACACAAGGACTTACTAAAATCGCGATACACCTCAAAAATTGACGATGCCATACAACTGATGTTATTCTATTAGAAAAAAATTTCACATTACCACTCGAAACTAGTGTCTAGCGCCCACAAACTCTACCCTTCATCTACAAGCTGGCGGGAGAAAGGCTGGGCTCTAAGGTGCTATCTTGATTTGTATTTTTTTTTTGTGGGAAATAATTTAACAGACGAAATGCTAGTGTTGGGTAGAGAGGAGATCTGCAACAGGGAGTTGAATGTGTACAGAATTGACTTCTGATGCTGCTCTGATGTTTTTTCCCAGAAGTATGTGCTCGTATCGCTTTTTCTTTATTCCAATGACGTTTTCGAAATAACGAGGACATTCTGCTGCGATCGGTAGTTTTTGCAACAAAATAGTGGAAGTTCCCCTCTCCCCCTAATTTTGCGCAGGGTGGACATGCGTAGGGCGAGTTGCAACCTGCACTCGAATGTAAAAACTGTACCTAATTTGCTCACAAACTAAAAGAAAATGGCATGTGCCTATTTTTGTGGAAAGAGGACATTTATTAATGTCGCGATTGTGTTCTCCTTTTTTAAAAATAGATGCTCGATTAGAAGAGATGCGTTGACGTTAAATACAATTGTTCTCCATCGCAGAACGTCGGTGAGGGGGACGTTCCGGTGTGTGTTGCTTCCTGACACATGCAGGGGTAGGGCGGTGCCGCTAAATTTCCCTTTTGTGTTGTCGAAGGGCCGTCGCCTCAAGGCAGACTGGGTGCGGCCAGCGTTGGGGGGCGTAGGCTGAAGGCTGGGTGCTCCCAGCGATCATAAGGAGATGGCTGTTGGCTGCAAAAAAGCCATGAGGCGTTCGGCGATAGCAGTTGATCATTTGAAAAAGCCTGTCCCCCCCATAGGTGGATGGAGGGAGGGAGGGGAGGGATATGGGGAGGTAAGAGGGCGTCGAATTTTGGCGGTCTGTGATTGTACATCGAGGAGAACGCACGTTCAACTACCGCCTCCAATGCAGTCTTTTGGGACAACGATTTTCCCCAGTGCATGTGTTGCATTATGACCCGTTCATTACGAGTTCTGTCTTTTTTACGATAATTTTTAAGTGTAATTAGAACAGTATGCATTTTTTCCATCAGTTGTGGCAGCGAGTATTGGCTTTGATTACCTGGACTGCTGGGTGATTGTCGAGCAGGCGTCTGTAGCAAACTCTCACGTCGAACGGCGATAGATACATTTCTCAGCTGTGTGCTTATAGGTAATAAATGGTTCAAATGGCTCTGAGCAGTATGGGACAACTTCTGAGGTCATCAGTCCCTTACAACTTAGAACTACTTACACCTAACTAACCTAAGGACACCACACACATCCATGCCCGAGGTAGGATTCGAACCTGCGACCGAAGCAGTCGCGCGGTGCCAGACTGTAGCGCCTAGAACCGCTCGGCCACCCCGGCCGTCTTATAGGTAATACACTTATTAAACTCCTCTTTGACAAAGAGCAGCATGTCGACAGTTGAATATATTTCTAAAAAACAAACAAAAAGACATTACCTTACAGCCAGCCTTTTACCCGGCAGCTTGTAGCTGAAGGATAGAGCATGAGTGCGCCTGCCACTAGTTTCGAGTGGTAATGTGAAATTTTTTCCCAGCAGGATAAGACCAGTTGTATGGCATTGTAAATTTTTGAGCTGTATCGCGATTTTAGGCAGTACTTGTGTAGCGTTATGCATATAGCTGTGTAATTAGAACCGATCTGTATGATTAATTACGTAACTAGGACCGATCTTTACTTCAGCTTCCCAACCAAAAGAAATAAAGTACACTAACCTAACCTCCCTCTCCTGTGTCTGGGCAGTTTCCAGGTGTTGTGGGTCGGCCAGGGTGGCCGAGCGGTTCTAGGCGCTACAGTTCGGAACCGCGCGACCGCTACGATCGCAGGTTCGAATCCTGCCTCGGGCATGGATGTGTGTGATGTCCTTAGGTTAGTTAGATTTAAGTACTTCTAAGTTCTAGGGGACTGATGACCTCAGAAGTTAAGTCCCATAGTGCTCAGAGCCATTTGAACCATGTGTTGTGAGGTGTACTTGGGCTTTAAATCCAGAAGGACCATGGTTCGAGTCCCAGAAAGGGCACCACCATTTTTAATTTCCTGCCAATTCCAAGCGCATCTGGTGATATAATTGTGTAAGGGGGTGCGCTTGCGCTTTCCGTCCAGGAGAACCAGGGTTTGAGTCCCAGAAAGTGCACCGCCGTTTATAATTTCTCGCGAATTCGCGGGTGGGGTGGGATGTTAGAAAAGCCCTGGGACAAAAACAAATTCCCGCCAAAATTCGAAATTCCCGCCAAAATTCGAAATTCTCGCCAAAATTCGAAATTCCATAGGATAGGTAGATGCGAAGGAGAGGGAAGGGGGGGGGGAATGGGGGAGGGTGCGGGGAAGTATTTGCTGGTTGTCGAAAACATAATTGATCAAAGTAAGTAATTTGCATATAAATTTGATATCAAAATTGCACCAGCACCGCCAGTACTGTACTGCTCATGTTGATGTTCTATATGGCAATTTGTGTTACCACAACGGTGTGTGGGCTATCCTGTATGAAAACAGCCCTTGGAATGCTGTTCATTAATCGCAGCTCAACTGATCGAATCTGCAGAGACGTAGAAATTCGCAATGTGGGTGCATGGGATAACCACGAGAGTGTTCCTGCTTTCATATGAAGTCGCGCCCATGATCATAACTCCAGATATATGTCCAGCATGTCTAGCGTGCAGACACGTTGGTTGCAGGTCCTCAACTGGCTTCCTTCTAACCACCACACGACCATCACTGGCACCGAGGCGGAACCAGCTTTCATCAGAAAACACAGTGGACCTCCACTCTGCCCTCCAATGAGCTCTCGCTTGACGCCACTGAATTCGCAAATGTCGGTGGTTTGGGCTCAGTGGAATGCACGCTAAGGTGCTTGTGGCTCCGAGCTGTCCTTGAAGTAACCGATTTGTATCAGTTCGTTGTGCCGCTGAGGTGCCAACTGCTCTTCAAATTGTTGCTGCAGATGCAGTATGTAGTGCCAGAGTCCTACGACTCTTCCCCTTTGCTAGTACCACGTGGCTGTCCGGAGCCCAGTCTTCTTGCGACCTCGTGACCACTGCTCGCAGCAATAATGTTCAGTGGCTACATTCCTTCCGAGTCTTTCTGCAGTATCGCTGAAAGTACAGCCAGCTTCTCGTAGTCTTATCACACGACCTCGTTCAAACTCAGTGAGCTGTTGATAATGGCTTCTTTGTCGCCCTAAAGGCATTGTTGACTGTCATCAACTCACCACGTCCAATAACAAAGGTAACTAATGCTCAGCCTGTATTTAAAGCAAACCTGATTTGCATCCTCATAGTGGCGCTGCTAGCGCCCTGTAATGCAAATGGCGCGAAATTTGAATAGTCATCATCTTTCAGATGTAGAAACACGTCTGTCAGCTTTCGTTTACGTCGCACCCCACTTTCTTGGTGTTGCGATTTTTTTCCGTGAGTGGATTTATTTACGCCAACTGTACTCCGTGCACCAATCGTCCATCCGATGCAGATCTCCCTGCATATCGCTGCAGTCTTCTAGAGCCGCGCGTAATTAGCCGAGCGGTCTAAGGCGCTGCAGTCATGGACTATGCGGCTGGTCCCAGCGGAGGTTCGAGTCCCCCCTCGGGCATGGGTGTGTGTGTTTGTCCTTAGGATAATTTAGGTTAAGTAGTGTGTAAGCTTAGGGACTGATGACCTTAGCAGTTAACTCCCATAAGATTTCATACACATTTGAACATTTTTTGCAGTCTTCTGGCATTGGAATCTTCCTGTAGATAATAGCTTCGTCTGTGACCAGTTTCCTCGTTCTTCCCATATTATTCGCTACATTACTCGTATATACTGTAAACAGTAACGATCCTACAACAATCTTCTGAGGCACTCCCATAATTACTTTTACATTCGATTAAGAATTATGTGTTGAGTTCCATCCTGCTAGGAAGTCCTGAATCCAGACACAAAAAAAGGCCCGATATATGGTTACTCATATTTTAGTAACTAAGCGAGAGTAACAAACTGTGTCGAATGCCTTCCGGAAGTAAAGAAAGACGCCATTGTCTACAGCAGTCTGGATCTCATGGTGAAACAAAGAGAGTTTAGTTCAACAATAGCTCTGTTACAGAATTATGTTTTTTTAAAGAGGAGATTTCCATTCTTCAAAAGCGTCATAATGGATGAGCTAAAAAGTGTTCCATTATTCTATAATAGACTGACATCACCTGCGAATATGTACATCTGTGCTGGCATCGACTCTTCTAGGAAACAAGAAGACATACGGTTTTAATTTTTTAAATCACTTGGTATCATTCTTTGCTTCAGCGACCTACTATAATCTGCTGCTTTCGCATAATTTATGTGGACTCTTAGAGGTGCCTTTTCAGATCCAGATGCCTTTCTGCTGTCTCAACAATCTATACCCCAGGGAAAAAATAATATATTTATTTCCTAATTGAATTTATTTTCTAGTCCGCGATCACTTGTCTCATCAGCCATTTCGGAATTCCAGCGATGATTGAAAGGAGAAACCGTATTACGATTTACCACAGTGACGCAATTTCGGCAGACAGAATTCATAATTTTCGGCTTCTCTTTGTCGCTTTGTGTCTTCGGTGCCAGTATGGTCACTGAGTGATTAAACGTTGCGTTTACTGACTTTACGGAAGACTGCAACTTGTTGGGATTTTACGTCTGATAAGCAAAATTTCACTTTCGAATTCATTGAATACTTCTCGCATTGCTCTGCTTACACTCACTTAGGGTTCATTCAGCCTCGTTTTTCGGCAAAGCTATAACTGTGCTTAAATCTATGAAGCCCTCTTTGCTTTCGTAGCAGCTTTCTAACTTGGCTGTTGAACCATGCAGGATCTTTCCAATACTTCATAACCTGTCACATACAGCTCTAAGGTGTATTATACAAAGGGACTGAATTGTATCCATTCGTGCTCCACAAATTTGCCCCAGAGTTGGATATTTGAGTTCACTGCTCAGATACTATGCAACTTCATTGTTACCATTCTTGCCATGTAAAAAGATTTTCCTATCTTTCGTAACATTCTTCGTAACATCTGTAGTTATTGACAATGTGACAGCATCACGATTACTAATTCCTCGTCTACATAAATTGATTCAAAAATTCGGGTCTAATAGTGACTAGGAGTTCTAAGACGTGGCCCTCATGAGTTTGTTCTCTAACTGCTTCTGTATTCTGCAGAGAACAAAAAGTTCAGAACAGCCTCATATGAACCTCTGTCTATGTGCACCAGTTTTAATCACTCGACTCTCTCATTCTATAGCCAACAAACTGATGACCCTCCCTATTACTATAACATTATTATTAGGAAATTGAACCACTATATTCTCCAACTTTCCTCTGCAGCAATCTGCCACTGTAGCTTCCCAGAAAGGTGGTCTATAAAAGAACCCAACAACCGTAGTTGGCCCACCTTTAATGCATACTTTCAATCAGATCTGTAATATCCTCATTAAATGTTCTCGAGTTCTTTAGAGCAATAAACAAGTCTCCACCGTTGTCATCTAGGAGATCCTTAAGAAGTTTCGGGCCACTTTTCTGGCTATTCGTCCTATTTTATTCACATATTTAATATGGCGAAAAATGAGTGTCTGGACTGATGAGCTCAAACAACATGACCACTGCCCAACCCGAGTCTGAATGCTGGCACGTGACGCAATAAGGAAAGTATATAAGCGAGCAGAGAAAGACGATGAACCATTCTAGAGAAGATACGGTCCGTAAGACGAGGAATCCACTGAAAAAGTTACTTAAGCCAAAGGCAGGCTGTTGCGACCTGGCGCCTGGGAATGAACACCTCGGAAACCGCAGAGGCTGGTCTGCATCTTCCAGCAGAACAGTTGTCTGCATCACATGGCCAGACTTGTGCTTCAGTGGTTTGACGAGCAAGATATGAACTTATACTGATGTCTTGGTCATAAAATTCATCCAATTTGAACCTGATAGAACACATCTGGGACGCCTATTCGACACCAGTTCCACACTCCGAAACCACAGGTCCGTTAATTTATGGGGACTGTGTGACCTGTGCATAGACGTATGGTGCTTACATACCTCTGGAAACCTACCAAAGACTTGTCGAATCCAAACCTTGCAAACAAGCTGTTGTATTGAGTTCAATAGCTGGACCAACACACGATTAAGCAGGTGATGATAATGTTTGGCTTATTGGTATATTTGTCTCTAAATTCACAATAATCACTTTTTCCTTATACCCATCATTACCGTGCAAGATGATCAGTCTTCTTCAACCAGCGTTTCTCTAATTTTACTCCACAGAGCTCTCTATTTTTACATGGATAAATGTTTTACATGGATGAATGTACAACTTTTGGGTTACTTTTTACAGTTACATTTTGGATCAAAGTTTTTATTTCCCCTTACAAGTGTTCACTGTACCGTCAGCTGAACGATTCACAAATACCCAGATAATAGTCAAACTCGTACATTACTTTAGCGAATATGTCTGGAATTACCTCATTCACTGCTGTTGCAGTGTGGCATTGTAATTCACCCAAAGGTGATGGAAGCGTGGATATACACACTGAATCTTTCAATAAACCCACAGATAGATTAAATACCGAGAGATCAGGTGACCCTGCAGGACAATGATGCAATGAAAGATGCGTACATACCTTGTGCATCATCCATCGTTGAGTTGGCTTAATGTTAAGAACTGCTCTTATACGCATGAGCATCTGTTAAAACTGAGAATACAAAACGCTATTGTTACTGTGGTATCGCCTTTTAGACTCGATATACACTGGATAATGAACGAACAAGTTGGTTGTACCACAGAGATCCCTACTGGCAACCATACGAACTGTATCTTACAACTAGTGCCAAGGTAAACTTTTATTTTAGATGTGTAAGTTGAAATTCACTCCAAGGCTCAATCTTCATTAACGTAGAAGATAGTCTTGTAAAACTGGCTGAATCTATTGGAACACCCAGTATGACGTAGAAATTTTATTCAAATCTTTCTGCACTTCTTCACGATCATCTAAAGCAATAACTGACCATTACCACCCAAACTGCCATGGCTGATTAGGGCGTTAGGAAAGGAGTACAACCAAAGATATCTGATATTCACTCATAGGATCCATTTTATTTAACAAGCGTATGAGATTCTTTATTCATCCCAAAGAAAAATATACTACTCCAAAATTAACACATATCTATCATTTCTTCAAAACTGAAAATCGTTACTCACAAAAATCAAGACAGGAATTTCTTGACATTAATGTAACAGTATAGTTCTCAGATAATGGCCAATATCTCTAACAATACATATCTTGACAAAACTCAGAAAAACTCCCACAATGTCTCAACACTTTAAAAAAATTTCCCGTGTTTTAATTGTTTTAAAACAAGACACATAATACACTGCATAAAATTGCAAAAACATTGGGTAAAGCCTGTTGAATTCTGTTAATAAAATACAAAACCATTCAGTAGAACAATGAAAAATGTACAAAAAACGACAGGCTGTCTCGAAAGCAATATGATCTGTCCTTTATGTCATACATTCCACACATGCTGGACACCTCTTAAGACCAGAGGGCCTACCGATATCCGACTTCGTTATAACATGAACCAGCATACATTTGAGCATACATAATTCAGTCAGTTTCCTGAAAATTGCATAATTTAGACACGCGCCAACAGCAGGTCATACACAAGCAAGAGTCTGAGAGTAGTGCTCGCTGCACAACTTTTTAAATCTCGCCCAAAAAAGTGGTGGCAACATCAGTCTTTTACGGTGAGGCGCAGTAGTTCCAATACATCATTATAAGGTCAAGCGAGACACGTAAAACGCTTCTAATCTCGCCTCAAAAAATAGATAGTGAAACCTCAGCCTTAACGCAAGCCTTACGTTTACTTGATAAGCTTTAAAGTAGCTGCAACAGTATAAATCATAAACCACAGTATTATTTGGTGTCTCAGAAAGATTAAGAATCAGTAATATTGTACAAGACAAGCATCACAATATTCTCAAAATCAACTACAATAATCCTTGTGTATCTTGAAGCAGGCAGAAATAATTATTGTTCAGATTACAGTCTTAACGTTCGACGTTAATCTTTCAGACTAAAACGCACAAGTGCAAGCGTACGCAGATAACGTCTTTAATGCGTGACGACAATGTACCACAAAACAGTCTCCAAATCCAGGCTTCATCATCACACCATCATCCAATTCAAATGTGACCCAACAAGCATCATACGAGAGCCCCAACACGCCGCTTTCCCACCACAGCACTGCTTGTCGAATGCGGCAGTTTGAGTGCGCGCAGAATGCCACGGCCGCTTCATGTGCAGTCAGCTTTGGTAGAGGGGGAGAGTGGCAGTGATTGGGTGGGGGGGGGGGGGGAGAGCTGTAGGGGAAATTCCGCCCGCTGGAGGCCGTTCATAGATTAGATTAGATTAGTACTTGTTCAATAGATCATGAATACGTAATTCGTAATGATGTGGAATGTGTCAGGTTAATAAAAGGTGTCTATACAAGATATTACACTACAAAAAATAGTACACGACACTTAATTTTTTTGGTGGGATTGGGGAAATTACCCACTTACTATATCCAAAAAAACTCCTCTAATGATAGGAGTTGCCATTAAGAAATTCTTTAAATTTCCTTCTAAATTCTATATGGCTACCTGGCAGACTTTTGATGCTATTAGGTTAAGTGACCAAAGACATTTGTGGCAGCATAATTTACCCCCTTCTGAGCCAAAGTTAGATTTATATTTGAGTAGTGACCATCATCCTTTCTCCTAGTGTTGTAGGCATGTACACTGCTATTACTTTTGAATTCGTTTGGATTATTAATAACAAATTTCATAAGTGAATATACGAGGTGCATTCAAGTTCTAAGGCCTCCGATTTTTTCCTCCGGGCTGGAAACAGATAGAAACATGCGCATTGTTTTAAAATGAGGCCGCGATCATTGTCAATACGTCCCAGAGATGGCAGCACCATACGGCAGATGGAATTTCACCGCCAGCGGCGAGAATGAGAACTGTTTTAAATACTTAAAATGGCGAAAATTCCTTACGTGAACAGCGTGCAATCATTCGTTTCCTGAATTTGCGAGGTGTGAAACCAACTGAAATTCATCGACAGTTGAAGGAGACATGTGGTGATGGAGTTATGTATGTGTCGAAAGTGCGTTCGTGGGTGCGACAATTTAATGAAGGCAGAACATCGTGTGACAACAAACCGAAACAACCTCGGGCTCGCACAAGCCGGTCTGGTGACATGATCGAGAAAAGTGGAGAGAATTGTTTTGGGGGATCGCCGAATGACTGTTGAACAGATCGCCTCCAGAGTTGGCATTTCTGTCGCTTCTGTGTACACAATCCTGCATGACGACCTGAAAATCCGAAAATTGTCATCCAGGTGGGTGCCACGAATGCTGACGGACGACCACATGGCTACCCGTGTGGCATGCTGCCAAACTATGTTGACGCGCAACGACAGCATGAATGGGACTTTCTTTTCGTCGGTTGTGACAATGGATGAGTCGTGGATGCCATTTTTCAATCCAGAAACAAAACGACAGTCAGCCCAATGGAAGCACACAGATTCACCGCCACCAAAAAAATTTTGGGTAACTGCCAGTGCTGAAAAAAATGATGGTGTCCATGTTCTAGGACAGCGAGGGCGTAATCCTTATCCATTGCGTTCCAAAGGGCACTACGGTAACAGGTGCATCCTACGAAAATGTTTTGAAGAACAAATTCCTTCCTGCACTGCAACAAAAACGTCTGGGAAGGGCTGCGTGTGTGCTGTTTCACCAAGACAACACACCCGCACATCGAGCTAACGTTATGCAACAGTTTCTTCGTAATAACAACTTTGAAGTGATTCCTCATGCTCCCTACTCACCTGACCTGGCTCCTAGTGACTTTTGGCTTTTTCCAACAATGAAAGACACTCTCCGTGACCGCACATTCACCAGCCGAGCTGCTATTGCCTCAGCGATTTTCCAGTGGTCAAAACAGACTCCTAAAGAAGCCTTCGCCGCTGCCATGGAATCATGGCGTCAGCGTTCTGAAAAATATGTACGTCTGCAGGGCGATTACGTCAAGAAGTAACGCTAGTTTCATCGATTTCGGGTGAGTAGTTAAATAGAAAAAAAATTGGAGGTCTTAGAACTTGAATGCACATCGTATATATATATTGTGAGGCTACAGTGAAGATCGCTAGCCCTTTAAATAAGTGTTCGCAGGATGATCTTGGATGAGCACCAGCAATTACTCTGGTTACCCACTTTTGTGCAATGAACAAACTTTTACTCAACGATGAGTTACCACAGAATATGATGCCATACGAAAGCAGAGAATGAAAATAGGCGTGGTAAGCTAATTTACTCAGATGTATTCACTGAGATGTATATCGCCAAAATTTGCAATGACCCCAATAGCATAAGTAGCTGAACTCGAACGTCTAAGCAGATCTTCAGTGTGTTTTTTCCAGTTCAACCCCTCATCAATGCATACACCTAGAAATTTTCAATATACTACCTTAACTACAGATTTCTGATCGAAGTCTATATTTATTGATGGTGTAATTCTGTTTACTGTGTGGAACTGTATATACTGTGTTTTGTCAAGGTTTAATGGGAGCCCATTTGCAGAGAACCACTTAATGATTTTCTGAAAAACATCGTTTACAATTTCACCAGTTAATTCTTGTCTGTTGGGTGTGATAGCTATACTTGTATCATCGGCAAAAAAGTACCAGCTTTGCATCTTCGTGAATATAGAATGGCATGTCATTAATATATAGTAAGAACAGCAGAGGACCCAAGACTGAACCTTGCAGCACCCCATTCTTGATTGTTCCCCAGTTTGAGAAATCACCAGTTTTTTTGCATATTATGTGAACTGCTTATTTCAACTCTCTGCACTCTTCCAGTTAGGTAAGATTTAAACCATTTGAGCGCTGTCCCATTCATACCACAGCACTTGACCTTATCTAGAAGTATTTCTTATGTATCTGAAGTCTACTCTCACATTTTTGGGAAATATTAAGTGGTTACTCTTCACGCCCACCCTTGTACGGTGAATATTCAGAAAGATCTGTCATGTATTCTTTCGTTAATATCTAAAAATAATTCCGCCGAAATTCCAGCGATTTATTTTTGCCTGGTTTGTTAACCATTTGTAACTTTCAGAGGAGAGCCATTAGTGGGGAAATTTGAGTAAAACCTACTAATTTCTCTTGCTGCAGTGTTAAAATTTGCTTATTTTGCCAAAAGTCAGCGGAGTTTACAGTGCCACCTCACTATCACGTTGTGCAGACAATTGTGAGACAATGCGACAATGCGACTACACGCCATATAAAGTGTGTTGATAAAACAGCCTAATACTACTGTAACACAGCACACCTGTCATGCCGGGCTGCCTAAATGTCAGAGGCTGGAAAACCATTTCTTGCCCTTGCTTCTAGGCTGCTATATAAAGCAGGTCAATAAGACAGGGCCGATAGTACTCGCACACAACAGTTCCGTCATGTAGGGTAGCCTGTATGGGATGGTCAGAAAAACATGTCTCTCCCTGTATCTCGTTTGTTTTGGAGAGCGGCGGTCGTAAACCCCACACTGCTAATCCTCATAAAGTTTGCTGTTTGTATGTCAAATTTCGTTGAAATCTATCCAGTATTTAGGAGGAGATCCTCTACATAAATACATACATATGTGCATGCTGCTGTATCTACAGGGTGATTCAAAAGTCATTTCTCAAAGTGAAAACTACAATGAGAGGAATGACCCATCACACCACAACAACGTATTGATTAGTCACATGCATGGACCCAACACACAAGAACATTAATTGAGATGCAGGAGAATACCACCAGAGCCAACATAGGAACACCAATAGTGATGTTATTGTGAGCGTCAAACAGTGTCCATAGCCATATTCAGATGAGTCGTCTGCAGGATGGCAGTTAATTTGAAGACCTTCTCCATTAGAGATAGGTATGAACAACTGATTGGGGAAGGCAGTTGAATAATACTTTTAAGTTTCAGACCATCATTGACAGTTGATGTAACATTTATTTGTACAATTAAAACATATCTGTAGCATATTTGCCTCTTCATATTTTCACTATTTTCACTAATTACGACTTTTACTATGGGACACGATTAACGGTTCACCAATGCAGACTTTTTACCAAAGGAAATGACCTTTGAATATATATATTGCTATGTGGTTGATCCATGACTCATATTTCATCAGGATCACCATACACTAATGAATTTAATCAGTTGTTCATAGTTTTAATTAAAGTACATGAGCCTATGGAAGTTTAAAAATTACAAATACACGCTAGCAATAGACATTTACATCTACAGTCATACCCTGAAAACCACTGTGCAGCACATGGCAGAAGCTACTTCCCATTGTACCACAATGTAGGGTTTCTTGCTATGCCATTCACAGATAGAGTACAAGAAGAATGCTGACACACACATCCTTGCAACCTGTGATTAGTCTAATCTTATCTTTACAGTCCTTGTGGAAACTATATGTAAGGGAATGTAGTGCATTCCTAACACAAGTTCTCGAAACTTTGTAATTAGACTTTCCTGGTGTAGGTGACATCCACCTTCAAGCCTGTCCTGTTTCGGTTTTTTCAGCGTTTCTGTGATGCTCTTCCAAAAGTGACACAGTCCTGTGACCATTCATGCTAATCTTTGTTCACGTTCAGTATGTGCAGCTAGAACTATTTTGAAAGGATCCCATACGCTTGAGTACAATTCCAGAAGGGGTCGAATGAACATACTGAATCAGTCGCCTTCATAGACTGTCAACATGTCTCCAGTATCCTATCAATGGACTGAAGTCTTCCATGTGGGTTATCTACAACTGCAACTATGAATACAAACAGTTTCATTTCCACATGAATTGCTTCACCGATATATTTGTAAGATCTGTCTTATTGTTTTTTTTTTTTTGAAAAATATGTAAAAATCTGCCAACCGGTTGCATAGGTTTTCTATATACCTTGACCAGGTTTCGTCACCTCTAAGGGTGACTTCATCAGAAGGTAAGGTAAGTACATGAAGAACATATCGTCAAAGATGTACAGTGATTTAAGAGCTGAGTTGCTCAAGTCATACATTAAAATATAAGACATAATGTTTTTCAAAAAGTCAAAGTGCCACACAGTCTCCTCACACCACACCGGTGCTACTTAAGTTTTAATTTTTGACTTTTTGAAGAACATTATGTCTTATATTTTAATGTATGACTTGAGCAACTCAGCTCTTAAATCACTGTACATCTTTGACGGTGTGTTCTTCATGTAATTTCCTTACCTCCTGATGAAGTCACCCTTAGAGGTGACGAAACCTAGTTAAGGTATATAGAAAACCTATGCAACCGGTTGGCAGATTTTTACATATTTTTCAAATTTGTGTGTACGGTTTCTGCAAACGTCAGCCATGTTCAAAGTTGTTTTATTGTGATTGTGACTCATTACAGCAACAGAGAACAACGTTTTTGCGTTGTGTGAAGTGCAAAGTTTTACATTTCTGAACATTTAAAGCAAGCTGTCAATCTTTGTTATACCTTCATATCTTACCAAGATCTGACTGAAGCTTTTTCTCGTATAGTACTTCATATCTGCTTGTATGCACTGCCAAAAAAAGTTAGTACATCTGGAAGACAATTTCGATTTTGATCCGATGATGGCATATGCCACCTGGGAGACAATAGAGGTACTGAAATGGTCTCGACATCGTCCACCAACAGAGAGCGTATGTCAGCAAGAACTGTTGCAAACCAATTACTAGCATTTGGATTACAGACACGCATACCTCTAGACTGTCTTCCACTCGACTGGTGCCGCCAGAGGATAATTTGAAAGATGGAATGGCGCGTCGTGGTCTTTAACGAAGTATGCTGAATTTGCCTGTATGCAAGCGATGGTCTTTTGAGCATATGACTTAGACGTGGACAGCTCTTTCATACAGTAATGCATTTGTCCAAGACGCACTGGGCTCAAAAAATGGTTGAAATGGCTCTGAGCACTATGGGACTTAACATCTGAGGTCATCAGTCCCCTAGACTTAGAACTACTTAAACCTAACTAAACTAAGGACATCATACACGTCCATGCCAGAAGCAGGATTCGAACCTGCGACCGTAGCGGTACTGGGCTCATCCCAGGCCTTGTGGTGTAGGGTGAAACAAGCTACAGCTTTCGCTCACCCCTGATGTTTTTGGAGGGGACACTAATCAGCACTCGGTGCATGCAGCATGTTATTAGACCCAATCTTTTGCTGTTCTTGCAACAGGAAGGTGATGTGGTGTTCCAACAGGATAATACTCGCCCACACACTGCCCGTGAAATTCAGTGTGCTATACAAGTCGTTCATCAACTTCCCTGGCTAGAATGATTTCTGGACTTTTCTTCAGTTGAGCACTTGTGGGATATAATGAGACAGGATGCACCTCGTCAACCAATAAGTCTTACAGAACTACGTGAACAGTTCGAGCAGGCGTGGCATAGCGTGTCGCAGGACAGAATTCGCCATCTGTATGATGGACATGATGCCAGAGTCAGTGCCTGCGTTGCCGCATGTGGAGGTTACACCATTGTTGTGTACATAGTTCTGCGTAGTCAGCGTGCCCCGCTAAGCACAACAGCGCAGGCGCAATGTGCGTCGTCCTTCTCCGCACTATGATATGGCACCGCCTGATAGACGGACCAAATTCTGCTTCCGCCGATCCGCGTATTAATATGTAACCAATTGGTCAGTCTGCATTTGTCTGCACCAGTCTGTACCAGTCTACATTTGTCTGTACCAGTCTATAGTCAAGTTTCAGTCTGCGCTCAGTAAGGTTACCATATTCCTGTACATAGCCATGAAGATAAATGTATAGACACTTTTGTCAAGTATCAGAGATATATGTGAGAATAAGATTAATGTACCAATACCAAAGGAACTTCAGGTTGTCAATTGTAAACAGCATCCAGAATCAAGTTAGGTAATTTCTGTGCTTTTTATTATTTTAATAAATATGCGTGAAAATTAATCAAGTTCTGTTTAAAGTTGGTCACCGTCAATCTGCTACTCTAAGTGTGCAAGTGGCATTTCTATCGTCTGACCTAACGGCAGAAGATAAACACGCCACGATAAGACCACGAGACATATTGCTGACACTCGCCTACTTCGTTAGAGCGACAAGGCAAATAATCTGATGGTGTGTTCACCGAAGGTCTTACAGTACGCACACCACAACCATGTACTAAATGAGGGTTTCACATGAGTCGATACCTGGAACCTGGTTCTATTGATCTATAAACATAATCATTTCATGTACTTCATATGCTCTGTTGCAACACTAATTCTTGAGTTAACTGGAAACCTATAAAAGGGTGTACTAACTTTTTTGTGGCAGTGTATAAATTTAAGTGCCACAATGCATTTTATGTTTCTATGTTCAGGCTAATTGTGGTGTCACCGCAAGGCACCAGACTGGCTAGGTTGTGGGCTTCAAATCGGCTGCGGTCCGTCAGTACACATCGGACCCGCGAGTCGCCACTGTCGACGCTAGCAGACCGAGCGCCGCCACTCGGCTCGTATTACGAGACAATCTAGCGCACTGACCAGTTCTACAGCCGACTTAATAGGAATGGTTCACTTCTTATAGCTTCAGAGATCTCATTTGCGGAGACGCCAGTTAGCATAGCCTTCAGCGAAGTCAGTAGCTACGACCTAGCCAGGCGCCACATACAGTTTATGCATTGACAATTGAGCTATATGTGTGAAGCAATCAGAAGTGTATAGCAGTGCCGGCCGCGGTGGCCGTGCGGTTCTGGCGCTGCAGTCCGAAACCGCGGGGCTGCTACGGTCGCAGGTTCGAATCCTGCCTCGGGCATGGGTGTGTGTGATGTCCTTAGGTTAATTAGGTTTCAGTAGTTCTAAGTTCTAAGCGACTGATGACCTAAGATGTTAAGTCCCATAGTGCTCAGAGCCATTTGAACCATTTTTTTGTAAAGCAGTATTCAAGTTTAGTCTATAACTGCACTTGTAAATAGAGGGTGATTCAAAAAGAATACCACAACTTTAAAAATGTGTATTTAATGAAAGAAACATAATATAACCTTCTGTTATACATCATTACAAAGAGTATTTAAAAAGGTTTTTTTCAATCAAAAACAAGTTCAGAGATGTTCAATATGGCCCCCTCCAGACACTCGAGCAATATCAACCCGATACTCCAACTCGTTCCACACTCTCTGTAGCATATCAGGCGTAACAGTTTGGATAGCTGCTGTTATTTCTCGTTTCAAATCATCAATGGTGGTTGGGAGAGGTGGCCGAAACACCATATCCTTAACATACCCTCATAAGAAAAAATCGCAGGGGGTAAGATCAGGGCTTCTTGGAGCCCAGTGATGAAGTGCTCTGTCACGGGCTGCCTGGCGGCCGATCCATCGCCTCGGGTAGTTGACGTTCAGGTAGTTACGGAAAGATAAGTGCCAATGTGGTGGCGCTCCATCCTGCTGAAATATGAATTGTGCTTCTTCTTCGAGCTGAGGGAACAGCCAATTCTCTAACATCTCCAGATACTGTAGTCCAGTTACAGTAGCACCTTCGAAGAAAAAGGGACCAAAAACTTTATTGGCTGAAATGGCACAGAAAACGTTCACCTTAGGCGAGTCACGTTCATTCTGAGTTGTTTCCCGCGGATTCTCAGTGCCCCATATGCAGACATTGTGACGGTTGACTTTCCCGTTAGTGTGGAAAGTTGCTTCATCGCTAAACACAATCTTTGAAACGAAAGATTCATCTGTTTCCATTTGAGCAAGGATAAAATCACAGAAATCGATTCTTTTAATCTTATCAGCTGCAGACAGTGCTTGAACCAATTTCAGACGATAAGGTTTCATAACTAACCTTTTTCGTAGGACTCTCCATGCAGCTGATTGTGGAATTTGCAGCTCTCTGCTAGCTCTGCGAGTCGATTTTCCTGGGCTGCGAACAAATGCTTGCTGGATGCGTACTACATTTTCATCACTCGTTCTCGGCCGTCCAGAACTTTTCCTTTTGCACAAACATCCATTTTCTGTAAACTGTTTATACAAACTTTTAATACACCACCTATCAGGAGGTTTAACACCATACTTCGTTCGAAATGCACGCTGAACAACTGTCGTGGATTCACTTCTGCCGTACTCAATAACACAAAAAGCTTTCTGTTGAGCTGTCGCCATCTTAGCATCAAGTGACGCTGACGCCTAGTCAACAGCGCCTCAAGCGAACAAATGTACAACTAAATGAAACTTTGTAGCTCCCTTAATTCGCCGACAGATAGTGCTTAGCTCTGCCTTTTGTCGTTGCAGAGTTATAAATTCCTAAAGTTGTGGTATTCTTTTTGAATCACCCTGTATTATTGCACAAAGTCAAGATCGAGGTCCATCGCTGATGCTGATGTATTTAATTGTATTCCCGTGTACTACCTTTCTAATCACGTAAGATGTTCTAGATACATCCCGTCATGTTGTATCAACGGACCGAAGCAACCAACCAACTCGCGCACGCGCCCTGACAGTGTCATCGCTGGCCATAGCTCCTGTCGCGGCCGTCGGCGTCTCAGGGCGTTACCGCCGACGGAAGAGGTCGCGCCATGGCTGAGGTCGGGTCCGCAGCGCCCTCTGTCTTTTGCATATAAGGAGGGACGCTAGCCTCGAGGCGGAAAGCCTATTGTCAATTGTCTATTGCTAGCCTTGCGTGGAGTTTATAGCGGAGTCATTGCAGTGTGATTGCTATTGTATTCGGCTAGGCTCAGTACACGGATTACTCTTGGATATTACTTGGACTTGTATTGCTGGTGCACGTTTGGTCATAAATAAAGATAAGTCATCTCTTCATTCTATCTGGGGCAATCCTTGTCATTAATTATTTTCGGCCAACAGACATAGCTACATTCTGGTCACTATCCACGCTTTATACAATTTGTGGCGGCTGCCCCAAAAGTACCGCCGAGGACCCTGGGTTTGGGAGCCGTCACAAAACGTCAAGTATAGTTCATTGATCCTCACGTCAGCCTATGTGATCAACGCGTGCAATAATGACCAACCCCATGTGATCAGACTAAGAGTCAAGTCGCGTGACTCAGCCGGGTCACCCTTTTTTCACGAGGCCCATACTTCCGCGTCATACACAACACTGATCTTAGGAACTACTGCCGAGCTTCTTATATGGTTTCCACTAACAGATAGACTGATTTACGAGGAGGGCTTGTTGACACAGGAGACCGACAAAAGGCTGGCAAGCTGCAGTGCCAGGCTGGCGCGAGCAAACACTACCATGAAGCCAGTGCGGGTTACCATCAACTTCTTGAATGCCCTGTGATGCAAGACAAAGCGGATACTAACCTGATGAGAACAGCATACAAGTCGTCCAGCAGCAGATACCTGTGTGAGGCCAGGGCGGGACGATAGTTACAGATAAGAGCGTTCTCTGCAAACAGTCTGAGGTTACTACTATTGCCTGTCAGGGCATTAATATACAGCATGAATAGCAAGAGTCCTCATACAGATTCCTAGGGCATGCCTAAAGTTACTTCAACATTTGTTGATGACTCTCCTTCGATTATAACATTCTGTGTGTTCCCTGCCAAGAAATACTCATTAAGCCACACTTTCGCTTCTACGCCACATAATAGAAATTTTGTTAATAAACACTTAAATGTGAATTGCAGAGTAGTCATGTAGATGTAGAGTGATATCAGGTGTTCCCCAGGGAAGCGTCCTGGGACCTCTACTGTTCCTGATCTATATAAATGACCTGGGTGACAATCTGAGCAGTTCTCTTAGACTGTTCGCAGATGATGCTGTAATTTACCGTCTAGTAAGGTCATCCGAAGACCAGTATCAGTTGCAAAGCGATTTAGAAAAGATTGCTGTATGGTGTGTCAGGTGGCAGTTGACGCTAAATAACAAAAAGTGTGAGATGATCCACATGAGTTCCAAAAGAAATCCGTTGGAATTCGATTACTCGATAAATAGTACAATTCTCAAGGCTGTCAATTCAACTAAGTACCTGGGTGTTAAAATTACGAACAACTTCAGTTGGAAGGACCACATAGATAATATTGTCGGGAAGGCGAGCCAAAGGTTGCGTTTCATTGGCAGGACACTTAGAAAATGCAACAAGTCCACTAAAGAGACAGCTTACACTACACTCGTTCGTCCTCTGTTAGAATATTGCTGCGCAGTGTGGGATCCTTACCAGGTGGGATTGACGGAGGACATCGAAAGGGTGCAAAAAAGGGCAGCTCGTTTTGTATTATCACGTTATAGGGGAGAGGGTGTGGCAGATATGATACACGAGTTGGGATGGAAGTCATTACAGCATAGACGGTTTTCGTCGCGGCGAGACCTTTTTACGAAATTTCAGTCACCAACTTTCGCTTCCGAATGCGAAAATATTTTGTTGAGCCCAACCTACATAGGTAGGAATGATCATCAAAATAAAATAAGAGAAATCAGAACTCGAACAGAAAGGTTTAGGTGTTCGTTTTTCCCGCTCGCTGTTCGGGAGTGGAATAGTAGAGAGATAGTATGATTGTGGTTCGATGAACCCTCTGCCAAGCACTTAAATGTGAATTGCAGAGTAGTCATGTAGATGTAGACGTAGATGTAGATGTGTGTGTTCCCTGCCAAGAAATACTCATTAAGCCACACTTTCGCTTCTACGCCACATAATAGAAATTTTGTTAATAAACATTGATGTGGTGACGAGTCAAAAGCTATTTGGGTACCAAGAAATGCTGCACCAACCAGACTGCCTTATTTTTGTGAGACACTTCATTTCCTCTAGGAATGTAATAATGTTTTAGCTTAAAAAAGAGTTGGACGGTCTTGCAACAGGAGAATATTACCGACATTGGTCGTAAATCTATTTATAGGTGTCTGCACACTAACAGGATGACCTGCACCCTTTTCATTCACAAAGATATGTTCGCTGTGTGAGAAATTCTCGATAAATGCGGGCTAAGAATGTGTCTAATTCTGCAGCTTACTGAAAGTGTGTAAGGGCGTGGTGCATTATGTGTTTTGAGTAGTCTTAAGCGTTTGTCAATGTCTGATTTACGTAGATGACAGACGAATATTCAGTAAGCACTATACCTGAGACGGCGTAAGTAGCTCCCTGGCAGCTCATAGCGCTGTTGCCAGCTTTCAACTGATAAGCTCTAATAATGGCTGCAGGCGAAAACAGTAGGTCTACACAACTGTGACATCAGGGAGGCGTTGCTACAGAGACTTCTACAAAATCGTGTTACATTATTGGCTGAGTGAGCCCTACGGAGCTGCCGCGCCCAACACATGCATGTCAGGGATCAGCTTAATGCCGACTCAACATAGCGATCCATACCGGCTTTACGCAAGCAGCACTAAGTGGTAATAAATTATATGCACAGATCTTCCTTCTGAATCAGTCTGTTATTGAGTGTCGTATCAGAGTCATTCCAGCAGTTCCTGAGATTAGGCTTCACATAGCGACAGAAAAATGTGGTGGGGAACTTTAATTTATAATATGTATAGCAGGTATGTATAGATCCTGCGCAGACTCCTTTTTAGCTGACCAACTCATAGCTTCCATCATTGCTACTAGATGTCACTACATACACCAATTAAATGTTGGTCAGATGACACACACACACACACACATATATATATATATATATATATATATATATATATATATATATATATATATATATATATATAAAAGAGGGAAACATTGTTACCGCAAATCTCGAAAAGTTCTTGGCGGATTTAGTTTCAATTTTTACACGATACTCCAATGAACATTTGGACGGAAATGAATATAGAGATCAGGGAGAACGAGATGTATAGAGAGAGAAGGCGGATGAGAAGATGGGCAGAGAGAGAGAGAGAGAGGGGCAAGGAATTTGAGATGTATAGGCAATTTCCATACATATTTAGTCAGGTTCGCTAGTAAGTATTAAAAAGAGTTGATCGTGCAAATTCTGCGCTTTTATGTTACCAAAGCAATGTCGTTCGATGAAAGTTCAGTTTACCTACAGAAACGTAAAATATCTACATAATTATTTTGTTATTTTGTACTCGATAGAACGCTCATCATCATGATGAAAGGCTTATTATTGATAAGGCGAAATTGTTTATGAACAACGGAAGCATGTTTTATGTAAGCAAGCTTGATGAGGTTTTAAAGCGATATTTGATATGTTTTTGTTTTGAGTTTCTTTTATTTTACCTTTTTTTTGAGGAAACTGCGGTTTCTAGCGCTTATGAAAAATCAGTATTTTTTTAATTTTTACAACAGCATCCCTCTGTTTTACGTTAGAAATCAACAATTTTCGAATAAAACTTGAACTATCATTGACAGTTTCGATTTTGCTATAAAACTGTTTATTTTTAAGTAACAGGCAGCGGAATAAGTATGTAGAACAAGAATGTTCCCTAGGTTACGCGGCCCTTTATATATCCTCACTCAGTTTCTAGACGGTTCACTGCATCCGGTTTCTAGGGGAATTAGCAAGACACTGATAGCATATGCAAATGAAGCAATCAAAATGAGGCAACGCCCAATAGGTATGCAACATAGCTAACATACAGGTAACACAGTTACAATCTTAACTGACCAAGGCTACTAGAAAACTGTCATAAGATAGCCTACGGCAGTTTTGCAACTCTGGTCGCTAGTCATAGATAAAGTAGGTAAGACTGGAAAAACTTGTTCAGTCTACAAGTGAGACAGTTTGGAAAACACTTTGCGTCCCATTTCAGATTATTGTGCAAGTGTTTGAGATTCGTATGAAATAACGACTAACTGGGGATACTAAAAATTTAGAAATAAGAAAACCTCAACGGCTTCACAAGGATAGCATTAAGTATGTACAGCTAAACGAATTGTCTAGTGTAGCGGTAATTCAGTTTATGATCCACCGTGTAGAATTATGATTAAAATTGAGAGAACAGCGTTAGGTAACTGAGTATCATCATTTTAATACAACTTAAACGATTTAAGCAGTGCGCGCCAGGGAAGTTCTCAGGATGCACTAATGTTATCCGTTCCGTATTTAATTGGCATTTGGAGTGACATCTCATGCCGATGATGGAGCTGCGAGCTACTGCGCTGCCCGGTCCAACCAACTGCAGTGCCAGGACGGCCCGGTCTGCCTGACTGCATTGGCGTTCGGTACAGGCTATGCCAACTTGTCGGCTGCCCAACTTCGACACAGTCTGGTGCAAGCTACATTCTCTGTGTGACATTTTCCCGCATTCCCATTCGCACTCCTTAAAAACTAACTCCATACAAAAAATCTTTTGTATGTTGTGCATCGCAGGTAGTTTAAGAAGTCAACAGTAGTTCGTGCAGTCTAGAGAGCCTGTATAGGGAGAGGGTGGCCAACTGGACGATGCGGCGGCCATTTTTCTACCAAACTGCGGGCGGGACTTTTGAATGGCCAGTAGTGGAGTACACACTCACCGAATCAAAAGCACGACGCAATGTGGCGAAATCATTCATTAAATACCTTTCTTTACAGCTATAATATACTCATAGTAGCCTACTACGTACAGCACAGGAAAATTTGATACAGTGGCTGTAAAAATTATTCGTTACTTGCATTTATATCCTTTAAAGATCATTTACTAGACATATTGCAATGAAAGTAACGTAAAAAAATATAGTGTATAGCATTTGTTTTGTATCGGAAGTGCATAACGCTAAAGATTTAACGTACCTGTATTACGTCAGATGAATGAAAGTCGTAAACAGTTGTTTACTTGTGACACGCAAAAAGTGTGAGACGTATTAGTACTTCTTGTCACGTCACCCCTCGTACATAACAAACGAAAAAGATTACAAAAATCAGGTAATGTTAAATGTAGGCTACTGTAATAACGACCAAATATAACAAGAAAAGCACCGTGTCCCTTCTACCTCACTCAGTATGTCTATTAAAAACTGTCTTCAAGAGTACTTACAATTATTTACTACGAATAATGTTTCAGCAACCACGACTACTGAGGAAAACGTGCTTACAACTTGCCTGCGTCAACAGTCAGGCAATAATACTGAAACCAAAATAATGCCTAGTGTTTTGATACGGAATGAAATAAAGTTTGACGCTACAAAGTCGAATGAGCATGCCGCAACAATTACAGGAACATTCCGTTTCCAGCAAGGACTGTGAGATATTGGCTTCAGAAAAGCTTGTCATGCTACCAGTATGCACGCAAACGCTAATTACGTACTAAAAACGATATACAACTAAATCGAACATGCATGCACAACGCATAACAAGTCTCTCAATAATTCAAATACCTTTTAATCGTTTCCAAAAGTCTTCTGAACTTCAATTCCACTCAAAAGCACGGCGAACATAGGAAGCGCGAGAGACGTTTGGCAGAAAAATGGCGCTAAAGCTAATCAACCAATCACGGGCAACTTCACCTATGGCCACTCTCTCCCTATACAGGCTCTCCAGTGCAGTCCTCTCAGTAGCGCCATCTCATGCCGGCCTGGTGTTGTAGCTGGACAGCCTTACACGTGTCTCCTGTGCCCACAAACCTTCCTCGTGAATCCGGCGATCTGTCAGTGAAAACCGTATCACAACACGTGCAGTAGCTCCTTCACACACAGATAGAAAGAAGCATCTGACGGCTTTAATTTACAATATGTATCGATGATCCCAAGGAGTTTTACCAGGTACCACTAGATTGCAATAGCGTCGTTTTCACAGCAGTGGGGGAAATTTAATTCATCGTAGTTCAATCAGTTTGCATGAAATATTTATAAATTATAAACAGAAACCGTCCTCTTGAACCAGTTCCTCTATTACTGAAAACAGGATCAAAATCCTTTTAATAGTTGCTGAGATTAGCTTGAACATATAGACAGAACTTAAATTCCTATATGTATAGAAGATAGACGATAAATAGTAGATAGATGGCAGAATGAATTGCCACAGGTTAGTTTGACTCACGGGAGAATTTAACGGAAATGCTGATAAACCTTACTAGTAGACACTTGAAGATATAACCAACTATCCAGCGAATGTCTGCTTACATATTTTCCAGAATCAGTTAAAATGAAGCCTCCTCCAAGGAGTATACAACTCCCCCCATAACAGTTCGCGAGTCTCCGAAATGTGTAGACAGCCCTTGATAAATGATCAGATATTACCGCAGTGAAACCAGCAGGAAAGAAACTATAAAAATGAAAGTAAAATTCTGGTCCACCTCCACGCGGTGGGGACACGGACAACAATGTATACATTTGTGGATGCATGCAGAGTTTTGAGAACAAATACAGTCAGCACAAATATTAGACGTCGGGTTATATGAAAACAACAGTAGTAAAAGAAAACAGTTGTCTGCGATAACAGATACTATGCACGTTTTTCCCTCTGTCCGCTGCGACTTTGCTGATAATTCTCTGATAACCAGTACCCAGGATAACTGAAAATACTGAGGAGCATACAACACCCCGTCCGCTACTGCTGTACTATAACCTTAAAGTTGGAGACAGGTTGTGAAATAAAACTATCTTGTTAAAGCAATTATGATATAACGTAACATAGCAGTGTTACCCTCTGAGAGGAATTTTGCTATGTTGACCGTATTGTACCTAACGGAGGTGGCTTATAGGAAGTGAAAGTCAGGATTACTTAAATATTCAAACAGTAACAAGTAATATTTTACCTAGCTACACTGTATAAAGAATAAAGGAAACGGTCGCCAGCCTAATTAGGCAAGAGAAAGACTAACGTTCTTGTTTAAGAAAGTAAGCATGAGTAACTTTAACAGATAAACACAACCTATACTTGGCCTCACGCGAGTGCAATGAACTCTGACACATACATATGTTTACGGGAAGATTGAAGCTAACAGCTAGAGGAGCTCAAATTATTTGCAAAAATATAATAGATACCGAAACACACTATTAATTTCAGGGCTTGTTCAAACTGAATGGTCTTTGTAACATTACTATTAACATTCGCTGCAGAATCATTAATTGGACATAGGTTCAGTATTATTGTTCAAACATTTTCATAGCTGGCATGAAATTATAAATGTAGTTCACTGCAAAATTATGAACTGGTCACAGGTTAAGTATCTCCCAACTAAATACTATTCTGTTTAGAATGAAAGTTAAATGGAATTCACTAACAGGTCACTTCTCACTGTCTTTTGAATAAAGAAATTATTGTTTTCATAAATAGTGGTAAAGGATAACCTGTGGATTTTATTACACTATTAATATGCACTTTCAATACCCAAAAGAAACAAGTGCTTAGCAAGCATGAGTATATAACTTTCCATAAATGTAGTTCACGACTTTTACTACAGTGAGACACAATGTTAACAAATTGATAAGAAACGGACTCACCTTTTAAAATATACTGCAGGCAGCACTATGATCATTAACTAAGCAAAACTTTATAAGCCTCAGTTTTAAGAACTTTTAAATTTTAAAAGAAACAGCAAATTGTCTTTATTACCACAGTCTTCTACTTTCAAGTCAATGATTAAATAGGTGACTTTGACACTACAAAAACTTTAAATTAGACTGTTTCCATCCTTGGGAGGCTTTCACAAGGCTACATTTACTACCTCCTGCAAGTTCACTAAATCCACAGTAAATCTGAACACTCTCTTCTTACCAAAGATCAAATAACATTATTTAATGTTCTTGAGGCTTTCATTATTTCCACAAACTAGGACACTCGGTAATCATAGTTCAAATGGAGAGGAACCTGAGAGGTGTTGTGATAGGGAAAAATCAAGGTAGGTACATGTATTCAGTTATAAGTTACCTTATATCTGAGCACACTAACACATCCAATAAGCTGATCCTTCACTGTACATTATTATAGTATTCCATTACAGTGATTGCGCAATATGGTGGCAACTGCACGTTGGTAGGTGGATTTGAAGGCAGAATTGCTGGACTCTGTCCCTTCTTGGTGGCGATGATGGATACCAATTCCAGAATCGTTCCAGCTATTTATCCATCCATCCGAGGCATTGGAAAGTGGCAGAAAAATCCTCTCTTGGAACCAGCACAATATACAACATTTACATGGCAGTGCGCAGTTTGGTAACTCGTCCCCGACTGACTCTTGTTTCCACCTTTTCTACCTAGCCAACTACAATTTGCACGCGCTACACAGTTCCGTTCCCGAGGGAGACCACTACACCTTTTTCATACAAATTAACTAAGAATCCTAAGTGAAGGTCAGCAGTTTACGTAACAGAGAACAAACATTTTAAATAAAACAGAACCTTCTATATACAGGGTGTTTCAAAAATGACCGGTATATTTGAAACGGCAATAAAAACTAAACGAGCAGCGATAGAAATACACCGTTTCTTGCAATATGCTTGGAACAACAGTACATTTTCAGGCGGACAAACTTTCGAAATTACAGTAGTTACAATTTTCAACAACAGATGGCGCTGCAAGTGATGTTAAAGATATAGAAGACAACGCAGTCTGTGGGTGCGACATTCTGTACGTCGTCTTTCTGCTGTAAGCGTGTGCTGTTCACAACGTGCAAGTGTGCTGTGGACAACATGGTTTATTCCTTAGAATAGAGGATTTTTCTGGTGTTGGAATTCCACCGCCTAGAACACAGTGTTGTTGCAACAAGACGAAGTTTTCAACGGAGGTTTAATGTAACCAAAGGACCGAAAAGCGATACAATAAAGGATCTGTTTGAAAAATTTCAACGGACTGGGAACGTGACGGATGAACGTTGCAGCCAACGTCCACGTAGCGTCTCATGCGCCAGAGTTTACACCTCTATCCATACAAAATTCAAACGCGGCAATCCCTCAGCGCCGCTACCATTGCTGCACGAGAGACATTAGCTAACGATATAGTGCACAGGATTGATGACGGCGATATGCATGTGGGCAGCATTTGGTTTACTGACGAAGCTTATTTTTACCTGGACGGCTTCGTCAATAAATAGAACTGGCGCATATGGGGAACCGAAAAGCCCCATGTTGCAGTCCCGTCGTCCCTGCATCCTCAAAAAGTACTGGTCTGGGCCGCCATTTCTTCCAAAGGAATCATTGGCCCATTTTTCAGATCCGAAACGATTACTGCATCACGCTATCTGGACATTCTTCGTGAATTTGTGGCGGTACAAACTGCCTTAGACGACACTGCGAACACCTCGTGGTTTATGCAAGATGGTGCCCGGACACATCGCACGGCCGACGTCTTGAATTTCCTGAATGAATATTTCGATGATCGTGTGATTGCTTTGGGCTATCCGAAACATACAGGAGGCGGCGTGGATTGGCCTCCCTATTCGCCAGACATGAACCCCTGTGACTTCTTTCTGTGGGGACACTTGAAAGACCAGGTGTACCGCCAGAATCCAGAAACAATTGAACATCTGATGCAGTACATCTTATCTGCATGTGAAGCCATTCCGCCAGACACGTTGTCAAAGGTTTTGGGTAATTTCATTCAGAGACTACGCCATATTATTGATACGCATGGTGGATATGTGGAAAATATCGTACTATAGAGTTTCCCAGACCGCAGCGCCATCTGTTGTTGACAATTGTAACTACTGTAATTTCGAAAGTTTGTCTGCCTGAAAATGTACTGTTGTCCCAAGCATATTGCAACAATCGGTGTATTTCTATCGCTGCTCGTTTAGTTTGTATTGCCGTTTCAAATATACCGGTCATTTTTGAAACACCCTGTATTAACATTTCTAAAAAAGATTGTTTAAACAAATTCCAAATACATACAGTAAGTTTTGTCTCCCTCCAATTGGGACAAAGAATTTAAATGACTGATACACTACATTGCATAGAATCAAATCATGACATCAAAGTTTTAACAAAGTAAGGAGTATACAATTTTGTGTTATCGATTCAATCAAAGACATTTACAGAAGCTCAACGATGTAACATTAAATAAAACAAAAGACAAAATAAAGCAGTAGAGTATTTGAGCTATGGCGTTAAAAGCATGCAATTTACCAGATTCTCTCTTGAAAGCTGCAGCAAGCGCTAGAATGGTTTCCATAGTTGTGACAGGCTTTATGACGAATAGTCTTTAATCTAAATGTTCCAATTTCAGACGTTAACTGTTAGTAGAACGCTGAAGAAGTACTCGTCCTCTCAAAAATAACTGTTTACAGTTATCTTGTGTCAGCAAGTTTTTTTCTGCGTCTTAGTAAAGAAACCCCGAGTGAACAGAATGTCTGATAATATACACTGGTGTCCAAAATTAAAGCAACAAACTGCTATATCCCCGTCCTGTGTCTAATTCACGACATAACCATACAAACTGCCAACAGATGTTGTTACGATAGTGTTCTGTACGGAAGATGGCATTTCGATCAACGGACAACCACGCCAGCAATGACGTCAGGGCGCCTATCAAGCGGGATAGTTTCCAGAATGAGATTTTCACTCTGCAGCGGAGTGTGCGCTGATATGAAACTTCCTGGCAGATTAAAACTGTGTGCCCGACCGAGACTCGAACTCGGGACCTTTGCCTTTCGCGGGCAAGTGCTCTACCAACTTTTTTTTTTATTTTTTTGTTTTTCTTCAGTATTTTTATAAAAAATTTTTTTTATTTATAAAAAAAAGCTCTTGAACATGAAAATAAGAGACGACGTTCTTTATAAAATAACACAATACCCTTTGGAAATGGAAAACACTATATTTCCGCAAAGGCCTTCTATTTTTATTCTCTCTCTTTTTTTTTTTTAACATAAAGGAGTATACACAGTCTCACCATCAGCAGCAAACTCTTTTTTTTAGTCTTTTTTTTTATTTGGGGGAGCACAGGAGAAAGAAAAACAAATAGGCTCCAGATAGAGAGCTATGTGTGAAAGGGATAAACATGTATAAGGAGAAAAAACTTAGAAGAGGAGGAGAGAAGAGAAGTGAAATAAAATAGAAATACTTTCCGCGCCATGCTCCACTTTGGCGCGCCATCAGAACAAAATGCATTCTATCATTGACCATTGAAGGGGAACGTGGGATCGTCCAGTCTTGGTTGGCAATGTTCGTTGAGATTCCAGCTCTGAGGCGGGTTGGTGAAAATACTCTGTAAATAGTTCGCGAAAGTGGCCCGATAGTGTCGATGTCGGCGAAGGGTGTGGTGACGTACTTGGAGGCGTGTCCAGAAGTCCACCGGATCGACAATGTCGTCCCGGAAGAGGTAGTTGACAGCCATGCCACTGATCCATGTGACGGCGTGCCACTTAGCCGGTGGAAAGTAGGTCGTGTCAGGATATATCATCATAGTGGGAGAAACATGATGTGGTGGTACTCGGAGGTAGAAAGCCACAATCTTCTGTACGAGCGTCCAGACAGCTGCTGCTGGCCCACACTCAAAACGATGTAAATCTGTATCTTCGACATTGCATTTGAGGCACAGGGGTGAGTCCACCAGTGCAATACGATGCAGTTTCTGTCTTGTAGTATACTTGCCGTTGACGAGAAGGTACCACATAGAGGTGGTGTCAGTGGTGTGATATGGTTGGTGGATCGTTTTCCAAACTGTAGGCCATGAAACCTGAGGTTGACGTGTTTCGGCGGGGCTGCGTGGTGGAGACTTTCGTAGAAGGCGGTAGATGTCGCGGGTGGTCGTCTTCCTGGTCCTGGGGAGCTCGGTGCATATGTAGCTGTACTCCAAAAAGAAACGGCCGATATGTGACATCGGAGGTGGGATGTGCGCCAAAGACGTCGGTGGGCGTCTCGAAACAGGTGCGAGCTCGGTGGTCAACATTCCAGTAAAACTAGCATTTTGGCTTTTCCATAACCGGAGCATAGTATTGGTGTAAAGTGCCATAGTCCTGGCTCTCACATTAACCAGGTCGAGGCCACCATCCCGCTTCGGTAAGGTTAGAGCTTCATACTGGACTTTGAATATGTGTCCAGAACAAATGAAACAGCCGAAAGCCGCCTGTAATCTGGCCGCCATTGTCGCAGTGATGGGCAGAATCTGCGCTATATGGGGTATCCGGGTTGCCAGATGGTTATTGACGAAGGTGACTCTCTCGCACATATTCAGCGGGCGTAGAATGTGATTTTGTATGTTGGCCCGGATGGGTTGCAGCAGCGCCCGATAATTGATCGCCGAGGTGCGGCGAATGTCTCGCGTGTACACCAACCCGAGACAGCGAAGAGTGTCCACCAGTTGAAATGGGACGACGCTGTCTGCGGGAAGGCCGCGGCCGATCTTCATGGCGCATGATTTTGCCACGTTCATAGCGCTCCCTGCCCCTTCACTGTAACGGGTAATCCACTGCATTGCAGCTTGTACGTCGGCCGCTGAACGTACGACGAGGGCCAAGTCGTCCGCGTAAGCTCGGCAGCGGAACATATGATCCCGGAGTGGAATACCTGTCAAACGTCGCCGTAATCCGCAAATGAGTGGTTCCATCGCAATGGCATAAAGCACCGTCGACAAGGGGCAACCCTGCCGTACTGGGCGCTCAATCCGTATAGGTTCTGTAAGTCTGCCGTTGACGAGAAGTCTGGACGTTGCTCCACGAAGGAGCCGCATAACCACTTGCGTGAACGTCGGGGGAATTGCCATTCGGTTCATCACTGCGTTCAGGAATGCATGATTGACGCGGTCAAACGCTTGTTTGAAGTCGATGGAGATTAAAGCGCCTGGCAGCCTCGAGTGTGTTGCCACAGCGATCACATCTCGATATTCACTGAGGGCTGTCTGTATATTACGATCGCCGCCTAAAGATGTTTGTTCGTGGGAAACAATGTCTCGTAAGACATGTTTGAGTCGCACTGCTAGAAGGCGTGTGAAAATCTTGAAGTCGGAATTGAGTAACGTGATCGGCCGATAACTGTCGAGTCGTGTTCCTCCTGCGGGTTTCGGGACTGGTACAAGTAAGCCTTCCATGAACACTGGTGGCGGGTTCGCCGCGCCGGACGAAAGTTCCCAGTACATGTCCCTCCATCGTGACATCATCAAATCTTGGAAGGTTCTGTAAAATTCGAGAGGTAAACCATCCGGGCCGGGAGATCGATTCAGAGACCCTTTAGCCACAGCGCCTTGGACGTCGTCGTTGGTCACTTCAGAAGTCAGGAGGGTAGCCGCTGCTGCGTTTAGAGTACCAAGTGTCTCCTGGGTAACCTCACCAATGGCTTCCGCACCGGCAGGTACCTCTTGATATAAAAGTCTATAGTGCGTTGTGAATGCATCCGCAATGGTAGCTTGCGAAGTCAGCCGGCGTCCATCAGGTAAGTCTAAAGTTGTCATTAAAGCCTGTCGGCGTCGACGAACATTTTGAATAATATGATGCATAGAAGGTTCTTCACCGTTAATCCTATCTCGGCTGCGTGCTCGTACAATAGCTCCCTCTAGACGACATCTGGTCAAGGTTAAAATCTTCGTCTTAATGCGTTGAGCTTCGTTTAGACGATCCGGGGATGGAGGTTGATCCATGAGTTCACGTAGAGCGCTATAGTAGAAATCAGTTGTATGTGATTCCACCTGGCTTTGGCTCTGCCATAGTGTGTCAATGTGCGTCGGATTGCCGGTTTGGCGCACAGCAACCACCACTGCAGTGTGGTCTCGTAACGCGTAATTCGTTGAACACAGGTGTGCCACGTGTCGGTGACCTGTTGTCGACATTCAGGGTCCCGCAGTAGTGCTACATTGAGTTTCCAAGGTCCTGCACTGCGCCATATAGATTGTCGACGTAGGTTCATGGTACAGATGTAGATGTCATGATCCGAGAAGGCAGACGGCCAACGTTCCGCGTCGAGGAGAACTGATTTTAGAGCGTTAGAGATGTATATTCTGTCAAGTCGGCTGGCGGAGTGGCTCGTAATGTGTGTATACCCCGGGCGGTCGCCGTGTACCACTCGCCAAGTGTCGAGGAGACGAAGGCGGCGGACGAGGAAGCGAAGTTCCGGACATGTGGTGAAATGGGGGTATTGGTCTGTGCGCTCGAGAACGCAGTTGAAATCTCCACCTACGATGAGATGATCGTATCGGCCGCGGAATAAAGGTGTGATATCTTCTGCGTAGAACTGGGAGCGATCCCTCCGTTTATCAGTGCCCGATAGGGCGTACAGATTAATGATTTTGAGTCCGTCAACTGTGATGGCCACCCCTCGCGCTGTTGGGAGGTATGCGACATCGGAAACTGCAATCCCTTCTCGGAGGAGGATGGCTGCGCCTGTGTGTTCCATAGCTGCAGGGACGGCGTACGTCTCATATCCATAACACCCAGCCCAAGTTGCTGTCCTCAGTTCTTGTAACAGGGCGATGTCGATGTCCGCTGCTCTTAGCGTGTCACGGAGCAGTTGAAGTTTAGCGTGGGAGCCGATATTATTAGTATTGATAGTAGCTATTCGGTACGCCTGATGGGAGATTCGTGCTGCCGATAGGGTCGTAGCTGGTGAAGATTGTTGTGGTGGATGCTGGAAGTCCATAGAAGTCGCAGTAGTCGCCGTAGAAACTTCCCCCATTTTAGTGTTGGTCTAACGGAGGAACAGATCTCATTTCCGCATCAGATGGAGGTGGGAAATCCGTGTCATCCGCCCATGAAAAATGTCCGACAGGTTTGACATCGGCGAGAGGTGGCAGCGCCCGCCGAGTCGGCTCAGTTGCGTCGGTGACAACAGGCGTGCTATGTTCCATGGCTTCAGGGCGCGGGCTTGCGCACGCTCTCTGTTGGACGGTTCACCGTCTTTTGGATGACGCGTCTCCGTGGCAGAGGAGAAAGTGTTATCGTGTTCTCCGTCAGAGTGATGTGCCATCTCTTCGTCCTGCGGAGGGGGCTCAATGGTTGATTCTGATGTCTTGCGGCGTTTTTTTCGTCGTTTGGGCGACTTCTGCTTTCGGCAATGAGTTTCGGTGTCTGAGGAAGGAAGAGATTCACGTCGTTCGGGTACAAAAGCCGCGGGTGCTATGATGCGGTCGTCATTCCCCAGAACACTCTCACTGGCATCCTTGTGATCTTCTAGCGTGGGTGTGTCCGGCTGTTGGACATGTTCACGGGCGGCATCGTCGGTGTCAAGGTGCTGGGACGCCTCCGAGTGTATCGGAGCAGAGAGATGCTCATGAACGGCGTCATGTGTGGGCTGGACGTGCAGTGTCGCCGCATAGGTGACTGGAAGGGTGGTCGTGGTTCTGTCGGTGTTCGTATCGTCGGGCCTTAGTTGTGTGATGCGGCGTTGCAGGCATTCATTACGGACGTGGCCTTCTTTGCCACAACCGGAACATGTTCGAGGTTGTCCGTCGTAAATGACCACCGCGCGGCAGCCGCCGATAGAAATGTACGATGGAACGTGCCGTTTGAGATTGATTCGGACTTGTCTCACACCATTAAACACCGGATACGTCGTAAACTGTGCCCATGTCTCGGCTAAGTGGCTCTGGACTTTTCCGAACGGGCTTAGCGCCGCGATGACTTCATCTTCTTTTACCTCGAAAGGCAGTTCGAATACACGGATCGTCCGAAGGCCAAGTCCTGAATGGTCGACATCCACAGGCCCGACGTTTCCGTCGGAGTGCCGAAATTTTAGTCCATGTCGTGTCCTTTGAATAATCTCATTGCAGGCAGCGTCAGAAGTCATCTTAACATAAACGACGCTGCTAATGATCGTTAGGTGTATGCCGATGAGTTCGTCACGGGGGATCTTCACGTCTTCGCGTAGGAAGCGTTCGACGGCCAGTGCTTTGGGTCGTGCGTATTCATTTGAGAAGGTGAACTTAAGAGTGTTCTTCCTGTAAGAGTTGGCCATTAGAGCGTGGTCGACTGAGAATCGCTGTGACGACGATGTAAACAAAACACTCCGCGCGCGCAGCGGCGTGGACGGCCGAGCGCGGTGCGCACTGCTGCCCTGCCGAACGCAGACTGACCAACTGACCTACCGAAGCACGACTCACGTCCGGTACTCACAGCTTTACTTCTGCCAGTATCCGTCTCCTACCTTCCAAACTTTACAGAAGCTCTTCTGCGAAACTTGCAGAACTAGCACTCCTGAAAGAAAAGATACTGCGGAGACATGGCTTAGCCACAGCCTGGGGGATGTTTCCAGAATGAGATTTTCACTCTGCAGCGGAGTGTGCGCTGATATGAAACTTCCTGGCAGATTAAAGTTTGGAAGGTAGGAGACGGATACTGGCAGAAGTAAAGCTGTGAGTACCGGACGTGAGTCGTGCTTCGGTAGCTCAGTTGGTAGAGCACTTGCCCGCGAAAGGCAAAGGTCCCGAGTTCGAGTCTCGGTCGGGCACACAGTTTTAATCTGCCAGGAAGTTTCAAGCGGGATAGTGTTTGCAGGGTAGTCCAACATCCCCAATCGCTGTGTACACTGCCACAGACGGTGCAGTATGGCACAGCGAAGACACCTACAGACTCTTTGATGTGGAGGGCCATAGGAAGAATGGCAAAAGGAGAATCGCAAACTGGTGAGGCCCGATGGCTTAATGTGAATTGTTCTGTTGTTTCTCAGATGAGGCGACAGTTTATGGAGGCCGAGACTGTATCCCAGAGACAAGGGCAGGGCCGACCTCGGGTGACATCAGAAATAGTGGGCCGGTATTTGGCGGTAAGGACACGACGGTATCGCCTTAGTACAGGCATCTGACCACTCAGCATCCCAAGGACGTGTTGTATCGAGGCAAATGGTATACAGAAGGCTTCAGCAGAGTGGCCTTTATTGTTGGAGACCTGCTGTCTGTTTACCTCTGGCGTGTCTTCACACAGGGGAACCTCTAGAGTGGAGCCCTCAACATGCCACCTGAACCGTCGACCGGTGGGCCAGTGTTCTCATCACAGATGAGTCCCGATTTGGTCTGGAAAGTGATTCTCGACGGATTCGCATCTGGAGGGGACGTGGAACACTGTTTCGGGATCCACGCATTGCGGAAAGAGACCGATATCGAGGAGGATCCCTAATGGCGTGGCAGGTTGACCACTCGAACGTCTCTTCATGAAATTGTACTGCTGAATCAGCAAGATTTAACTGCTGTCAGGTATCGTGAGGTGATCTTGGGCAGTTGTGAGGTGCTCTGGGCCCAGACTTCGTACTGATGGACGATAATGGTTCAAATGGCTCTGAGCACTATGGGACTTAACTTCTAAGGACGATAATGCTCGACCTCATAGAGCACGGGTGGTTTATGTTTTTTTGCGCACGTAGCGTGGTCTGCTCCCTCTCCCGATTTGAATCGCAAAGAGCATGTCTGAGATAAACAAAGCAGACGGGTTGCACCACGTTAGTATCCATCAACCACTCTCCAAAACTTGTGGCTAGTTGTGCAGGAAGAATGTGCGTCATTGCTTCAACACTAGATTGATGACATCACTCACAGCATGTCCCGTCGTTATCAGGCCTGTATTGGTGCCAGAGGTGGTCACACCCCATACTGAGCACATTAACCAATTGCCAGAATGTGCGCGCAAATCCATTAAGTTGGAAAAAAAGCGAAGAAAATTTTTGTCTACCGCTAGGCATGGTGTAGTTGATTACGTTCTGATTCTTTGCATTGTTTCCACTTTACTATCACCTGTTTGAACCGTGTGCGGTAAAATAATCGCAACCTTGCAAAATTTCCTTTTGTTGCTTTAATTTTGGACACCACGGTATGTCTAATGTCTAATTCCTGATCAACGCGTAGAACGGCGTAGTGTCAACAACACCACCACTGAGCCAGGGCTTTCCGGAAGCGGTTGGCGATCATTCACGGCCCGTTCTGGTTCACCTTCAAATAATTCGACCCTCAGACAAGGCAAGGACTCCGTGTTAAGGCCGGCCAAATAACGGAACCGGTTCTTGCGGTGACTGGCGGCTTTGCACTGCGTGTGCTTTTCCGATTAGCTTTGTTTTCTCAGGTTGTTGTTGTCACTACGTTTCAGTCACTCTGTTGCGTGAGAGGGCACAGACTCAGTTCTGAATGGGGCGACGCCTTTTTCCCACATGGAATGTTGAATCACTGTACACCAAATCACATTCCTAGGAAGAGTGTGCGTTTGAAGCACGTCATATGAACAGCTTCTACGGAACCAGCGGCGCCCGTAGGGGAGAAGGGGGGGGGGGGGGGGCTTGTGAGAATTCATTCAGTTTACGAATATAAAAAATACCTGTAACTTTAAGGCTCAGTTATGTATGATTTAAAATACCTGTAAAATTACCACTAAACTAATCGGATAATATTGATAAACTGACGTAAAATGATATAAAACATATGTAAATAGAATTACAGGATGAACTAGAGCAATGAAAAACTTTAAAGGAGAATCGAACTAAAACTTTAAAAAAAAGGATGATAAATTTAAAAATTGTGTGTTTTTCTTTAAGAAATCTCGTTCGTTGAAGATGTGCAAAATTGTTATATATCCGTCTTACAGCTATTGCCTACGAAGTATCTTTATTTTTATTTCTACACCCACACGTGGTAGAAATTAACAATAACAAGTGAGGCAACAATGGGAATAATCAGATGAACCAGCAGTTTACTGTTAACTTTTACAAATGCATTCTTGAGCAACATTTAAGCGTTTTTCCTGAAGGCACGCCCATTGTTCGTTCTTTACATATTAAAAGAATCAGTTGTGTCATAAAGGGACGTTAAACACAAACGTAAAAAAATGATATCTTCCTTGAAAAATAATCTACGATACAGTATCTACATGGCGAAAAATACAAAATTAAAGATGGATATCTACAGCCGGAATATTCGAGATTTTAGTAACTGTAAACAATGCATATGTGATAAGGAAAGACCGTTTACATGTTAACAAACTCTGGGCATTACTAATAAGCTATAATAAAATAAAGCGAATCTGCCGATCGACAAACTACTACATGTGTACGTGGTCCCATTAAGAATGGTACCCATGGTGAGAGTTCAATCTCGAAAATGTTGACTTGTAGGGTACTAAAATGTCACCCTCTCTGTTCCCACCTCACAAGGTACAAACCTCTTCATAAACCTCTACTGGCAACACAATACAGTTGCACAACAAAACACACACGGCAAAATTTTATTCTTTCAAATTTCAAATAATGGTTAACAATTTTCAGACGCTAATTTAAATTAGCGTATTGTATTACGTTCCTTTTAGTTTGCTGAAGAAGTGTTCGAGGGTACTGTGTGGCCACTAATATCGCTACTTGTCTGTAGAAGTAGGCAATATTGGAACTCCTGTCTGTAGAAGTAGGCAATATTGGAACTACTGTCAACGAACGTGATCTAGTAGGGTGTGGCGTGAGCTACCTTCATTTCCGGAACGTTCTAGATAAGTCTTGCTATGTTCTAATAGTAACATATCGCATAAATATTTCCACATCCATCGCAAGAAACAATTATTAGTGGCAAGAAAACAATTTATTGGCGGAATACGGTTCAGAAACATTAAATCTGGGATTATATAGTGTGTGTGTGTGTGTGTGGTGAAAATTTTTTGCCCCTACTGAGACAAAAACGTGCGGGCGCCCCTGTACGGAACATTGTAACTTCTACAGAGGAACTACGGTCGCAGGTTCGAATCCTGCCTCGGGCATGGATGTGTGTGATGTCCTTAGGTTAGTTAGGTTTAAGGAGTTCTAAGTTCTAGGGGACTGATGACCACAGCTGTTAAGTCCCATAGTGCTCAGAGCCATTTTTTTCTACAGGGGAAGTACATGGCTTCGAACGCACGGAACCGCACAAAAATGTGCTTAGAATATAAATGGCCCGTCCCAAAAACAGTGATACGAGCCACTCGCATGATAAACTGGTCGTCTTACCAACAGAGACATTTCAATAGTCACCTATTCGAGGCCTAAGAGACGAAATTTGGTAATGCGAAGAAACGAAATAACTAAACAACAGGACCAACTCACAAATATTTCCATATCGTGGCGCGTATCGTGACTTACGCTTTGTACTTCTTTATAATAAAAGCTCATCATGAGGAGGATTGCTGATCTTGTAAGACTTCAACGTGAGAAACCGTAAGTAAATGTACACGGCTGTCTTTTCATCATCAGACCAAACTGTGTTATAAAGTTAACTCTCTGCGCCGAATTGCAAACCTGTATTACAGTTTGCTTGGCCGAGGACAGGTTATGACATTGGCATACCTAGGGTTGCCATAAATGTTGGTACCAAAATCGGGAAAAAATCCACGGAAATCCAATCATAAGATGAGTGTGAGGGAAGACTTCAGACGCCTCGAAAAACTGACCTATGTGTCAGTACTCAGCATAATACTAAAATATATTCGAAAAGAGCACAGTATAACATAGCAATTTTAGATATTCTCCTTGAGTGTTCCTTTTGTGCTTTTGAGTGTCAATATGGTGTGTGAAGTCATTTCTCACCCGACTGACCTGAAAAATAACAGGAACAAAATTTGCAGAATGGTTTCCCCATTTGTGTTGCCTCTGTTTATGAAAGGCCATTTTTTTGTATCCGTCATTTACGTACGTTTCGCTTTTGGCATCACGAAACAATGAGAACTCACACACTACAGTAACACACACAGCAACTGCAACGGGAAATGAATTTATGGAACTCAAGCTACAAAAAATATGAACAAGTGAATGATGGTTTTTGTACAGCGTTGCAAAGTGCAAGCAAATACATTAGACGTAATATGAGAGCCAACAACTGATGGCTGCTTATATGTCATATATTTATTCGTTTTAATATACCATTAGAATATAAATCTTACTTGAAAATCCTGACATTTAGTGTCCCGATTGGGCCTTTTTGCAACACCGGGACAAAGACTAAGAAATCGAGGCATTCCCGCTTAACTGGGACGTGTAGCAGCCCTAGGCATCCCAGTACCATTTTTTGAAAATGTAATTAGTATCGCATTTCATACGGGACTGCTTGAATGCAGAAGAGATGTTGAATGTGAGAAAATGGCTTTAACGGATGTACATGTTGCTCTGTTTCACTTTGCTTTGACCACTTCACTGAAAACCCAGACCTGCATTTTGAAGACTGAATAGCTGTGCTACACTATCAGGCCACTGGAAAAAGTTCGTTGTTCAGATAGCGTAATTACGTTAAGCACTGGGACAGATAGCCACAAGTCACGACATTGAATAACATGTATTTTCGGTCCTCTTATACCGATATTTTGTTTCCACACGTTACCGAAAAATTGGAAATTTGTGGTAAGGTCTTATGGGTCCAAACTGCTGAGGTCATCGGTCCCTAAGCCTACACACTACTTAATCTAACTTAAACTAACTTAACTCTATGGACAAAGTACACACCCATGCCGGAGGGAGGACTCGAACATCTGAAGGGGGGAGCCGCACGGACCGTGTCAAGGCGCCCTAGACCGCGCGGCTATCCCGCGCGGCCACCTTACCGAAATTCGTCTCTTACGTACCAGTTTACCGTTCGTCCGATAAATTGGACGTGTTTGGGCACTACTCGGCCAGTTTCTCTCGTCGGACGGTCGGTTGGGTCTGCCCATCCGATAGCCTACCCCACCATCACTTCATCCAACAAACTGTGCCATGTAAAGCGCTGTCCGCTCGTGCGAAAATATAAACTGTTTAAAATGTCGTAGATGTCTTCTGTTTCTTTTATTACTATTATTCATTAGTACTATTTATGGCACGGACGTATTATAATAAAATTCATGCAATTCTTCCGGCTTTCCCGGCGATAGGAACCAGGGCGGCGCTACAATCGGTCCAGTTGGTCAGGAAGTGTGGAGCTGCCACGAAAATGGTTGGTTGGTTGGTCGGACGACAATCTGGTATGTGTGTAGGTTTTATTTTACACTTTGAAGAGGTGATATTCAAATGTTCCTCGTGGTAAGATGCCCAGTTTCGCACTCAAATGGTTCATAACAGAGTTTCTGGGAAGAGCGAGTCCGCAGCTCGTGGTCGTGCGGTAGCGTTCTCGCTTCCCGCGCCCGGGTTCTCGGGTTCGATTCTCAGCGGGTTCAGAGATTTTCTCTGCCTCGTGAAGAATGGGTGTTGTATGGTGTCCTTAGGTTAGTTAGGTTTAAGTAGTTCTAAGTTCTAGGGGACTGATGACCATGGCTGCTAAGTCCCATAGTGCTCAGAGCCATTTGAACATTTTTTTTTTTTTTTTTTTTTTTTTGGGGATGAGCGATTTATATTCGAAGCACATTCTCGTTCAAAAAATTTGCTTGAGAGGGAAAGTTGCGCAGTGTGTCCTAGAGGTCCCCGTACCCCTCTTGACTTTATTCAGTTGGGGACATAAATAGTTGTTTCATTAGTATCCTTACTTTGGCAGCATTCCGCCTCGTAAAGTAACCATGCTTGATGGGGAGAAACGGGCCTTCGTTTTAGGCAGTGACAAAGACAAGGAAGGAAGGTAGAAAGTTTAGTATTTAAGGTCCCGTCCAAAACGTGGTCATTAGAGACGGAGCATAAACTTGGATTAGGGAAAGATGAGGAAGGAAATCAGCGGTGCCCTTTTAAAGTAACCATCACGGAGTTTGCAAAAAATGATTTAGGGAAATCGCGGAAAATCTACATCTGGATGGGTGTGTAACGCCGGAAATGCATATCCTCCTATTTCCATCTATTGTACTATATTTTTTCCCCTTATTTTGTTACCTGAAGATATGACGTTTCTGTGTCTTTGTATATTGTAATTGTTTCACTATTTGTGTGTATATGCATTTATGTCGATGTATAATTGGTTTGTTTTGTAAATATTATTTGTATTTTTACGCTGGGTCTGGCCTAGGGAAAACTATGCTATCGAACGATTACATCGATACGTCGTGTGGAGAACCAAAGTGTTTAGTATCTTTGGTAGTGTTAACTCTGCCGCATGGAGCGCGGGCAGGGGGAGTGTGGAGAACCAAAGTGTTTAGTATCTTTGGTAGTGTTAACTCTGCCGCATGGAGCGCGGGCAGGGGGAGTGTGGAGAACCAAAGTGTTTAGTATCTTTGGTAGTGTTAACTCTGCCGCATGGAGCGCGGGCAGGGGGAGAGTGGCTGGGGTACGGCGGTGGAGCACGTGTGTTGTGTGTCTCTCCCGCGAGTTGCTGCGCTTTCGGGGTTGGACAGCATGTAATTGCGCTCGACTTGCTATGATAGTTTCTGACGCGGTGTAACGGACGGGAAGCATTAGCTGGCGCACATCAAGAGCCCGTTTCGCCTGGTGGCCGTGTCGAGAAGGAGGCGCACCAACATCCAGCTTCTGCAACAGCGACGGCCGACAGTGAGTGACTGTCGCCACCTCCTCGATCGACGGCTTCAAACCTTCAATCAACCAACAAGGAAGACTGGAAGCACGTAAAGTTTTAGAACTGTATGGCAGACCTCAGCTTTCAAAATTGTCCCATTTGCCTCTCAAAATTACAGCAACTTAGCATGAACCTTTGTTCCTCATTGTCCCAATTGCATTACCAAGCGGTGTCCCTTCCTTTTCCGGAATGAACCCGAGTGTCGTTGAAATTCAAACGCCAGCACTGAAGTAATATCATTCCATTTCACTGCTTTAATTTCAGAGTTCAGTTAAAATATTCATAGCTGGCTACAATATTTAGATTACACAAGCACAAATTAAGAGTGCGAGTTTTGTTACCATATTTTAGCTTACCTGTGAGTGCAGCTCAGCTTGGTACGTACTAAATTTTACTATTGTTAATTGTTCAAAATCATTTAATTCAAGTTCAAAGTTAAATCTCTTATTTCTAAATTGCGTAGATTCAAGTAGCTTTTGAAATGATTGTTGAGGTAGCCCAAGGCTAACCTTATTTTATTGAATTTCGTAATGCTTCAGAAACAAAGTTCACTATTAATTTCAGTCACTAAATTAACTTTCAATTTTCCGGTTTTATTAATTCTTTTGCTAAATTAAGTCAGAGTGTAGCGAAATTTATTACTTCCGACAAACATTCAGTTTTCACACAAGACGTGTCAACCTTCAGTTTTCACGCTTTTAGTGCTAATTATATGTGCATTAATCTTTCATTTTCAGTTATTATAGTAGTTGTCCAAGGGACTGCCGACCGTATTTTTCCCCAAATCTCAAATATCTAATTAACGCCAATTAATTGTTAACGTAACGACCGCACATTTACTTTCTTTATTAATTTTACCCTTTTCTCAAAATAAATTTCCACCAATTTCATTTGCATTTTTCCTTTCATTTAGATGTAACCATTTCCTCCCTCTTTACCGACAGATTAACTTCGGTGACGATTGCATTTCCCAAATTTCCATTAGGTACACGCGGTTTAATTTTTCACTGTCATTGAGGTCGATAAGGGAGGGGGAGGTTACAGGTGGATGAGGATTTGAAGTGTCTGCTTTCTGGATGTGAGTCCAGCGTGCTATCACTGTTCCATCTCATGATGGACGTAAGAAACCGTGAGAGGAAACGTGTGTCACCGTCGCTCAGTCTAATTCCAAAGGCCGTTTCTCGCTCAAGAGCGTTACTTTATGATGAATGGGCGATTTGTTGCAGTCCACATAGAAGGTATGTGGTTCTCTGGTCTAAGGAAAACCCCGTTGTTTGTAAGAGTTGCAGAGGACCCTTCTCATGTTAAAGTATTATACGTGTCGGGATCTCATCACGATAACTGTTTGCGCCGTATTTCTTTGAAGAGCACGTGAATGAAATTTCGTATTTGGACATGTTGCGAACGTGGTTAATAGCACGAAGAAAAGGGCATAATGACAACTCATTACGGGGAATGATCAAGTCTCAAGTGGTTCAAAGTCGGTACAAGACTGTTGAAGAATTCCACGTAAGTGTTGACGAAATGCTTCGAAGTATAACTCCTGAGATGCTCCGCAAGATGTAAAGAAGGACATTGGGACGTATAGACCTCCGTGTAAGGCACGATGGTGCACGCACAGTCCCACTGCATAAGCAGTTTTTGTATGTGAGTACTCCAGTATACAATATAAAATATACTGTTTTGATGCGGGATTTGTCGGACGTACTGGCAGGTGAAGAATGAAGGTAACAGAGTGGTTGAGTTTTACTGATAATGCCGTTACGGCCATACAACAGTGTCTAGGAGGGTGTTGTTCACAAGAGTAAAATGATGTAAGTTGGTCGGCTTGCTAAAGTTCATGATTTGAACGAGACTGAATATGTTGTGGTTGGCAGGAGAGCCAACCGTGTTTTTCTAAAGGGGACCGAAATGCACGCGTCTCAGTTCACGCAGGCTGGCGTGAGGTCTGGAACATGACAAGGGAATTAAAATTTAGAAACAACGGACGTAGCTGGTGGAATACTTAATTTTAATCCATTAATGACGAACGTCGCTCTTGACATTACATGATTCACAGTATCAGTTGTAACTGATAATGGCGCCTTGCTAGGTCGTAGCAAATAACGTAGCTGAAGGCTATGCTAACTATCGTCTCGGGAAATGAGAGCGTATTTATTCAGTGAACCATTGCTAGCAAAGTCGGTTGTACAACTGGGCGAGTGCTAGGAAGTCTCTCTAGACCTGCCGTGAGGCGGCGCTCGGTCTGCAATCATTGATAGTGGCGACACGCGGGTCCGACGTATACTACCGGACCGCGGCCGATTTAAAGGCTACCACCTAGCAAGTGTGGTGTCTGGCGGTGACACCACAGAATACTTGGGACCAAGTTACGATGATCAACATGGCTGTATGTTCTCTACGTGGCTCTCCGCAAGAAGTTCGGTTTATTGGGAGAATTTTAGGAAAGTGTGGTTCGTCTGTAAAGGAGGTCGCCTATAGGACGCTAGAATCTATTCTTAAGTACTGCTGAAGTGTTTGGGACACGTACCATGTTGAATTACTGGAAGACAGCGAAGCAGTTCAGAGACGGTTTGCTAGATTTGTTACCGGTTGGTTCGAACAACAAGCAAGTGCCACTCAAGTGGGAATCCCTGGATAGAAGGCGACGTTCTTTTCGAGGAACACAATTGAGAAAATTTAGAGAAACGGCATTTGAAGCTGACTACAGAACCATCGTATTGCCGACAACATACATTTCGCCTAAGCACCACGAAGATAAGATACGAGAAATTAGGGCTCGTACGCAGGCATATAGACAGTCGTTTTACCTTCGCGTATCTGCGAGTGGAACAGGTAAAGCAACGACCAGTAGTGGGACAGGGTACCTTCCGCCATGCACCGCACGGTGGCTTGCGTAGTATCCGTGTAGAGGTGGAAGTCAAAGTGACTGATATTCCTGAGAAAGCCTCTTGGCACATGACTCGAAGGGACACTGCAAATACTGTGTTTCAGTATATTAGCTACTGCCTGTTACGAGAAGGTCCTATGGATGAGTTTCTACTAAATTTTCAGCTTGGTATCCACATTTGTTTCATCACTTAATGTATTTGTCCTTGAATATAACGCTTTACACTGTAACGTAGATGATATTTTACTGTGCAGACATTACAGCTTTTCTCGCACCGATGTGTGTGATGGTAATAAAGCAGATGCTGAGTGAACTAGGACAAATCTCATCAAACGGGCAGTGTAAAATAAAGTTGAAGAATCGTATAAAAGCGAAGTAATCGCTAATCCCGATCAACACAATGCTTTACTAGCCACACTCTTAGCTACCAGCCAAGCGCCTCTGTGGTTCCTTTAAAAGGGCTCTAATAATTCTTTGCCTCATCCGTGCCACTGAACCTGTGGTCCGTTTCTGATAAACTTATCGCCAACGGGACTCGAAACTCTAACCTTCCTTCCCAATTTCCAGTTCACCGAGTTTACCTATTAACATATCGCATGAAAATTGTGATCTGCAGTTTTATCGGTTCAAGACCAAAAATATGAATTCTATGGGCACCCCACCACATTAAGTGACGCGGCATCCATGGTACGACCTCTTTCGCTTTCCGTTTCTACCATTTTCATCTACTTTTTCTGTGTGTTACCTGAAGCGCTTTTAACAAATGCGGCGATGGTTCTTAAAGGAAGGCAGGTTACTCGTTCGACCAGTCCATTTACCTTGAAAAAGGGTTCTGTATTTATTACGATATCTGTCCAGGCGTTAAATCGTGTTATGCGCTCTGAACATGTTTCGATGATTTCATTTGAGGCAAGGCGTATTTCCTTGTATAAAATGTTCGATTATACCATCATATTCTTGTTTCAACCCTATCCTGAAGAGTGATATCAGCTACGAAACATAGGAACTGCATGTTTCTAAAACTTGCCTGTGCCATCTCCCTATCTCACCAGTTCTCGCAACCATTTGTAAGGAGTAGAATTGCTATCAAATAATGAAATTAGAGCTACTTTTACTCTAGAGCTGTTACCACTACAGCTATCTATTGACAACAAACTATAATCAGTTATTATTCAGAGAATGGTTTCGTAATTGCTTCAAAACGAAAAAAACACGCAGAAAAATACACAAAGTGTCATATATCTTTCTTTGATGTTAGTAATATGTTCACCTCGGTAGTTAAGTGGTTCTTCGCTCAGGGACTGGGTATTGTCCTGTCTTTAGGTTTGTATCGTCATAACTGACAAGAAAATCGGCTCCAATACGCTGTCGTACCGTCTTACCATTATTGAGATGACTGAATGGGCGCGAACCGAAAGCCAATAAATCGAAATAATAAAAAAACTTAAAAATGTGGCCCTCGCGACTGAGTACCATGCGGGCGACCCGAGTCGGAGATCATATCTGGGTTGTGGTGCTCACCATCATTCCTCTTCATCGACGTGCGAGTCACTGAAGTGGCGTAAAATGAATAGACTTGTTCTAGGCGTCCGAACAATCCCAGACCGCCAGATGAGGCAACCAGTTCAATAATGCCATACGATCATTTCATTCCAAAAGTATAACACTGTTACATTTACTCCAGAGTTGCAAGACGTGCCGTTGGAGATTTGCTTTCAGAATATTGTCTTTTCAAAATTTTCTTTTACGATAGTTGATATTGGCAACTGGACTATGTCTCTTGTGTAGGCATAAAGACACCCTTGTCAAAAGGGAAGTTTCCATTGCTTTTCTATCATTACTCTTCGTTGCATAAACAAAAAAGTAAACATAATGCCTGTACTACACAACGCGTTACAAAAAGTCTCCATTGCTTTATCCTAGGAATCAGAGGATATTATTAGTCTTCCTCCTGGTTTGTCTCTGAAAACAAAGGGCAATAAGAAATATTGTGATATGAGTGATGTTTGCAGCGTAATTCAAATGCTGGTACCTTCTATGTTCACCCTCACTGCGAGCGGTACGTTCTGTTCTCCAATGGCGCTCAGCAAAGCGCTGAAGTGTATAATCCAGTCGATGCGGTACATGACGACGATCTTCTGTAAGCCTTTGAAGTCCAGGATGTCAGCGAATATGTACGGCCCTGAAAAGAAAACAAACTGAGTGTAAATAAACGCGTTTGTAATTGACCGTAGCTTGTCAGCACCTATCGGCGGTTTTGCCTTTCTAGCGTCGTTTATCGCTTTACGAAGCTTCAGATCTCTTCTTGTGAACTTCATGTTGCCTTAGTGTGTTTTATTCCTTCTGCCCAGTCGTTGCTTGGTCTTCTACGCGTTCCAACTCCTTGAACGATCTAGGTGATGCTACTGCTTTCTATAATTGAATCAAGAGGTGTTTCGATAACAGAAATTTTAATTTCTCCATACTGATTTTTATCTTGTAACTTAACACCACAGCACTGTTCCTGAGAAAGCATCCTCTGCCCTATTTATCTTCTGTCTTTAAGTTTTTAAAATTTTGATTGATATTGCCGCAATACACAATGAAATTAAGGAATACTGTCTTTACAAGTACCCTCTTTACAAAGAAAGTCTTTTCCATCTTGAATGATGATAACTCACTTCTACATTTACTCTTTGATGTTATTCCATGTTGTTATTTCTCTCACCACAAAATCTTGTGCTCCTTGATACTGATTGAGGTGTCCTAACGATATTTACGTGCATGCCAAAGCAACATGTTTTTTTTCTACAAATTTCCTCGCCTTAAATCCGATCGCATCTCGTTAATAAGTAAGAATAACTTTTCCATCGGATAGGAACAAGTTACACATACTATTTTTCTTCCAACTTCAGGTTAGTTTGACTTTTTTCTCCACCACTATTTTAATGCGATGAATATGTTAAATAAGGTTGGTGTCAGAGATTCTGTGAAGTATGGAAGGTAGTAGAGAAGGTACTGGCACAATTGAAGCTGTGAGGAAGGGTCTTGAGTTCGAATCTCAGTCGGGCACACAGTTTTAATATGCCAGAAAGTTTCAGGTATAGGCGTGGTTTAAGACCATTCACCAAGACAATCGTTTTTGGTGTGAGTCCCAGTTATACTCCAGTTGAGCGATCGTAGACTTCGCGGTGGTTTCATACGTAATACTACTTTTTCTGTGTATACGCCTATATTTCGGCCACTTGCAACCGTGGCCTTTGCCCCCTTCTTGTGGATTTATTTACAAGTTGCTTCTTCGCAAACAAGTTGTCCACACAGAGTTTTCTTTTCTTGAATCTTTTCTTATCTCCGAATGCCCTCATTTATATTTCAATTCTTCACCTCCTAACGCCTGGTTGTAGGGAAGGTTACAACAATTTCCCTGTTATCCGTGCACAATTTTCTGTTCCTTTTAAATAACACAACTACATTTCCATATTTGAGGTATGCAGGCAGTGGCACAACGCTTAGATAATGTTAGAGTAAGTAATTTCGTTTCTCGTCTGGGCGTCTAATACAGATAAGTATCAAAGATTACAAATGGCCAGGGGTGTAACTGTTTTTCAATAGCTTTAGTACTCTTTATATTTCTCCTACGTTAAATATTTGGCCTTCATCATGGAGGCCTCTTAAGACATACCCGCAGACGTCTCCCTTGTAACTGCAAAAAGTTGTATACAGTACGGCTCTTGTTGAATACTTAATGGCTGCCATCAATAGTTCACTAATATCAGAGATTTTAGTGTCTCACAAACGACTTCTGAATCTAAACGGTCTAACATATCCATGACGTTGGATAAGTTAGGTTCTGCTTTTTTAACACTTTTTCCCTTATTCCATTTATTTTTATTCTTATTCGCTGTTTCGTTGAATTTTCCCGCTTCCGCGTCCACTTCTTCTATACTTTTTGCAGATATTGTTTCGATGTCACACAAATTTCGTTGTGGAACCAAAACTTGCGTCTCTAATTTTCTGTGCTAGCTCTGATTTATTCTGGAAACTTCCTCTGTTACAGACACTTGTTACACCACTGTTTACCGTTTCATTTATTTACAATTGTTTTTCATACTTATATCAGTACCTAAACGATGGTCTTGTAAAGAAGTGTGGAATTAAACGCCTTGCCTAGTTACAACTGTAATTTATTAGCTCTTCGTAACGCGTTTTGAAGCTTGTGGGTGTATTTTCGGATGCTACTTACAAAATATCAAGTTCAACGGTTGCTATTCGTTCTACGGATAAACAAAGTTGGATAACCCCTCAGTGAATTTGCAGTTCATTATTTCTCACATATAACAGTCATCTTACCGAACTAATTAACTGTAAATCCTTTTCTTCATTGACAGAATGAGAAAGCGACGAGGAACCGTAATACAGGTGCGGTTTAACACCTGGATATGTTACAGCATTCGTTGCACAATGAAAATAAAAGATAATTATGATTAAGGACGATATTTCATTCTAAAATTAATTTGTGGGTTACCGTCATAGGTGAGGCATTTAAATGGAAAAAATAAGGTTAAATTTAACGGACTGCTACGCATTGTGCAAACTCTATTGTTAGGATACAAGGTGAGCAATAGTGTAACCAAGTAATAGATTTTTTGTTTTTTTGTTCTGGTTGTCGAATTGTGTGAATGACAAGCATTCGGTCTGAATAGACTGCTGACGTATTTCAAACCAAATCTCACCATTTTTATGACAAAGCTGTCAACGTCTTTGAGTTAATATGCTGTCATTTTTATATACAAATAATTCTCTTAATTGACCGATTACGTGCTCTTAAATATCTTCTTTACTCTTGCGAAAAAAATTCCTGATAGATACAGGACTTTAGTCTTGCCATTGTTATTCAGTCGTTGTCAGAATAACTTAAAGTGTTCCATACTTTCTATTGCGAGGATATTGTGTAACGGAAGTAGAAAGTAGCTAACACAATACCACTTCCCTTCGTCTTCATTTATATTGCTGTTACTCTTTCTGTAATTGCAGTTCAGTCTTTTATCTAACTTCTTAGCCTTGTATTCATAACCAATCACATCACTACCTAAATAAGTCTGTTTATTTCACTATAGTGTCACTTTTGATATTATATCCTCTATTTTTTCTGAGTATTACTGTATATATTTTGCGTGCGCGTAATTCTATGACACCTTTTTATCTTTGATTCTTGTTCATTGTGCATGCCAAAATACCAAGTTCATGTAAATTTTTCATTTAAAATTTCACCTAGAGGTACAAGCCCCTCTTATGAGATACTTTGCAGCAGATCGATAGTTTCAGCTTCGAGTTTGGAGAATGAGTTTGCGTAGTCAGTGTTTAGTTCTCTAGTGCGTGTTGGATTCAACTATCTTAAATTAGGAACCTTAAGTCTGCTTCTCCACCAAGGTATTTTGCTTTCGGGGGCCATTGGCGTACTAGTCCTTGGCGCACTAAATTATCCTGCTCAGTCTGAAGGCGCGTTCAATAAGGCCCTGTCCTCCGAAAATACGGTAATAATATTACCAGAAGCAATAGATCATCTTGGAGTTTCTGTTAAGGGAATTTAACATGTTATAAGCGGATAAATACCTCAAAAAAAAGAATATAAATACCATTTGCATGCGTTAGTAACAAGTTTCTTATATGTTTTCCATGTAGTGCTCTTTCTCTTACGCTTCATTTCTATTATTTTAGTTACGGAATGAACAATCAATTGAATCTTTACTGTTATGTCGTTTTGTTATTCTTCAAGTACATCAAGGCTTTTACTGCAGTGAATGATATGTTGTCTGGAGGACTCTCACATCTACAGAGTGGGTACCCTCACGGGTCGCTTCGAATATAATTTGTAAAAGGCTGAATGAACTCGTAGTACAGATGACAAGGGAAGTTTTATTTCTTGGTCTGATCACTAGTTTTGACCTTTTGTTTAGCCTCTTCGCCCTTACCAGTCCTGTTCTCTTTTTTTCACATAGTCCCCATTAGAATATTCGTAGGATGAGTGGTGCCGTTTCTATTGCTTTGTAATTTCTCTCTTCGAGCTATTAGAACATTTTGCCTGAGAAATCAGTCTGACTAGGGAACAGCAACTCAAACAATAACTACTCCACAGGATGGAAACTGAATATTTGGGTCATCTCTCCGAGATTTAGTCTCAGTCAAGAGAAACGGGAAATTCACGTGGCTCTCGAAAAATTGAGAAGAAACAGGGTGAGACAAAGATTCATGGTGACTGATAACTAGTGATGTCTGTAAGGATTCTTCTAGAAGAAGAAATATAAGAAGAAGATGATGAAAAAAAGAAGAGGAAGAAGATCTTTAAGCCTACCTGTAGTAGCTGCAGTGTTGCGTAAGGTAAAACCGAAGGCTCCGTCTCTAGTTGCTGTGCCACACCCTCTAGCTTGCACCGAGGCGTGATGACTCACTCTTCCTGTGCATAATCCGCAAATCGTAAAACGACGTTGTGGGAAGTTGGGGGAGCTTACCTACCGCCACAAACTAAACGGGTACTTTCCGTGCAAATGTGGATTATACTATGAATGTGTGAGAAGAAATTACCTCTTCCATTATTAGTTCGTCACCTTGTTTGGAACCAAAGTATTTCATTGCACAGAGAAATTCAAAATGAATATAGGGAGTGGAAAGGGCTCTAAATACGTAACTACTTAATGCGTAGCGATACATCGATAAGAATTACACTGCCTTTCACGGTCCAGGTCTCGCTTCCGTATCAGAATACAGCAAACACCAGTGCTTCTACCGAGCGCATCTTCGTTGTCTTGGATATTGCCCGATTCTGCCATATCGTAGTGCGTTTGACCATTGCGGCTCGGCCAAGAATGCTTCGTCGTCTTATCTCTTTATCACGCTTTCCTGTGCAGTTGATCAGAGAGCCTAGATATACATAATCACTCACTATCTCCAGATTCCTTAAGCATCCTGTAAGTTGGTTTTGATCGATGTCTTGGCAATGTATAACTACTAGTTTTTTTTTTTTTTTCATGTTTATCTCTAGGCCAACATCTTTCACTCTTGGGAACAGGTTACCAAGCTCTTCCTCACTTCCTGCTATGAGTGTAGTATCATCTGCGAAGCGTGAATTGTTGATTTTCCTGTCGCCAATTGAAATCCCACCGTCCCAGCCATCCAGCGCTTTCCTGATTACAGACTTTGCATAGATATTGTAGAGCTGAGGTGACAGTATGCAACCTCGTCTGACGTCATTTGTCACATAGAAAAATTCCGAGTATTCACCATCTACTTTTATGGTTGCGGTATGGCTATTACAAAGACCCTTTAGTAAGGATACCAGGTGTTTTAGAACCCCAGACTCGTTGAGCACAAGCTACAACTTGTCCCACATGACACAATCAAAGGTCTTTTTATAATCTAGGAAGCAGATGTAGGCAGGGACACAGAACTCGTAACATTTTTCAGTTATCTGCCTTAAATTCAAGACTGCCTCTCGATTACCTTTACCTGACACGAAACCCGCTTGTTCTGCGGAAATCTGAGACAGCAGAAAATTTTTTAGGCGTTGATTTATTGTATGCAGGAGGACTTTACTAGCATGTGATATTAATGCTATGGTCCTACAGTTGGAGCAGTCCCTAACTGATCCTTTTTTGTGCAGAGGAATTAGGACACTCTTTAGACAATTCACCCGTTTTCCACACCTTATTACATATTAAATGTAGAGCATGCATGCCTTTCTCTCCCATAGCAGTCAACATTTTACTGGAAATATCATCTCTACCTGGGGGTTTGTTGTTTTTCAGATTCTTGATGGCATTGTCGATTTCACAGTACAGAATATCAAGTTCTTTATTTGATTCCATACAAACGTTCTCTTCTTCGATGTTGTTTCCTTTGCAATACAGTGTTTCACAGTGTTGTTTCCACCTAGCTATTGCTAATTGCTTGTCACTAATAGTAGTGCCATCTATATCTTCTACTATCCACGTACGCGGTTTAAAATCTCGAGTGATGTTGTTTATCTTCTTGAATAGTTCATGCGTTTCATTTAGTTTTTAATGTTGTTCTATGTCATCACAAATAGTGGTGAGATACAGTGTGTTGTCAATTCGGCAGCTGCGCTGTATTTTGCAGTGAAGTTCTTTGTATGCTTCTTCATCTTCACCGGTTTGTATGCCACATTTCTTTAGTGTGCTCCGTTCTTCGATGAGCAGTAGTATATTATTTGAAATCCAGGGATTGTTCGCTTGAGGGGTCTTAGTAACCTGTTCAGGGAGAGTTGAACGATCATTTGTTTAATTTTGTCCCATATTTTGGGACGCTCGCTTAAATGTAGAGAATACAATATAGTACCTTCATGTTTAAAAGCATGTTTGGAGAAACATGAATATTAACACTTTGCCGTCCGCTGGTCTCGTACAAATTTATTCGCTTAGCGCCGGCAGCGCTAATTCGGATTACTTGGCTTGTCGCCGGCCGCTTGTCACCTTTCCGTATCGTTCCACAAATTTGAATTTTCTTTTCAAGTAACTTCTCTGCAAGTTCTACACTGTTATAATAATTATCCATGCAGAGGTGATGCCACTTTCCATCAGAAGGTGTCAATAGTTGCATCAGTGTTTTTGCTAAAGACTGTCCAGCGCCGGAATATATCTTGAAAGAGGAAATGTATCCCGTACTCGACTCACACAGCATCCGAATGAGTATGCCATATCGTAATTTTCAACGTATTGCAAACATTAAAATTTAAAGCCACAGTATCATTCCTTCATCAGTTGAATGTTTTGACTTGGTTAAACGTTTCTTTAAACTTTTTGGAAAAATAATCAATTACGAATTGCACTTTGACAAGCATTATCCGGTTTATTGTTGCTGTCGGAAAAATGCAAAAAATGATAATATTTGTCTGAATTTGTTGCGGGACATCGTTTTGCGAAATATTGGTGTGCCTATCAACGGATTCGTTGACCAATAATCATCGATCCTTGCTTTTTTTTACTATTCCCTTGAGGATAGCAAGCCCAAACCATTTTCTAAGTTCAGATCCCGTAACGTCGACAAATGTGTCATTTCTTAAATCCAGTTTCCTTCTATTTATTTTTGACTGTAGTACTTGTTGGTTTCGTTGCTAATATATCCAGATAGATCGTTCCCAATATATAATTCTACGATATCCTCGACGCTCTGTGTGTCTTTGGGAATATGTTTGGACCCGGGGATCCTTCAAATTTATTATTGGCCCTCGGTAAATCAAAGTCTGACCACTGTGCACTGTCTTCTTCATCTGATTCAGCCGAATAGTTGGCAACCGTAGCTTTCGCCGAATTCTTCTTGGACGTATTTTAGTATCTTCCTACGATTCTGCTCCACTTTCATTTTTTTGATATCGAATGTCTTCTTCCCAATCGGCCAAGTCTTTCGGAACGTCAGACAAGGCGTCTGCGCTTTCATCGTAAATAATCCTATTGTCTCTTTCGTCCGCCATAATGAAAGGGCACAAGTACTTATAAAAACAAAATACTTGTTGACATGTGTAACTTATCGTTACCTAAACAAAACACTAACATAACGCAAAAGATTGACACGTAATCAGCATGGCTTCAGAAAACATCGCTCTTGTGCAACGCAGCTAGCTCTTTATTCGCACGAAGTAATGGCCGCTATCGACAGGGGATCTCAAGTTGATTCCGTATTTCTAGATTTCCGGAAAGCTTTTGACACCGTTCCTCACAAGCGACTTCTAATCAAGCTGCGGAGCTATGGGGTATCGTCTCAGTTGTGCGACTGGATTCGTGATTTCCTGTCAGGAAGGTCGCAGTTCGTAGTAATAGACGGCAAATCATCGAGTAAAACTGAAGTGATATCAGGTGTTCCCCAGGGAAGCGTCCTGGGACCTCTACTGTTCCTGATCTATATAAATGACCTGGGTGACAATCTGAGCAGTTCTCTTAGACTGTTCGCAGATGATGCTGTAATTTACCGTCTAGTAAGGTCATCCGAAGACCAATATCAGTTGCAAAGCGATTTAGAAAAGATTGCTGTATGGTGTGTCAGGTGGCAGTTGACGCTAAATAACGAAAAGTGTGAGATGATCCACATGAGTTCCAAAAGAAATCCGATGGAATTCGATTACTCGATAAATAGTACAATTCTCAAGGCTGTCAATTCAACTAAGTACCTGGGTGTTAAAATTACGAACAACTTCAGTTGGAAGGACCACATAGATAATATTGTCGGGAAGGCGAGCCAAAGGTTGCGTTTCATTGGCAGGACACTTAGAAGATGCAACAAGTCCACTAAAGAGACAGCTTACACTACACTCGTTCGTCCTCTGTTAGAATATTGCTGCGCGGTGTGGGATCCTTACCACGTGGGATTGACGGAAGACATCGAAAGGGTGCAAAAAAGGGCAGCTCGTTTTGTATTATCGCGTTATAGGGGAGAGAGTGTGGCAGATATGATACACGAGTTGGGATGGAAGTCATTACAGCATAGACGTTTTTCGTCGCGGCGAGACCTTTTTACGAAATTTCAGTCACCAACTTTCTCTTCCGAATGCCAAAATATTTTGTTGAGCCCAACCTACATAGGTAGGAATGATCATCAAAATAAAATAAGAGAAATCAGAGCTCGAACAGAAAGGTTTAGGTGTTCGTTTTTCCCGCTCGCTGTTCGGGAGTGGAATGGTAGAGTGATAGTATGATTGTGGTTCGATGAACCCTCTGCCAAGCACTTAAATGTGAATTGCAGAGTAGTCATGTAGATGTAGAAAGTGCTGTCGCCGGCCATTACCCGATACTATGTTCACGACACCACTGTGATGTCGCCGGCCGTTGACCGCTATTTCGCGCACGACACCACTGTGGTGTCGCCGGACGGCACAGTGTTAAAAGACGACACATGGCAGACCCACAAAAGATGAAATAAACGAACAGTACTATTGCTCTTAAAATTATCATTTTTGGCATCTAGATCGTAGTAGTTTCTGTGAGGAACTTATAAAATGAGGTAATGCAGCCTATTCAACAAAATTGTTTGAATGAAAGAAGCACGTTCTTGTATTAGTTTATGGTAGAATAATACTCATGGTGTAGAGTATTTCACGTTGTTTGTCAGTGCTAATCTATCAGTACCTCTCTACTTAGACAAGTAATCACTGTGACCTCAAACCAGCCATTTAGTCCAAAACTGGCTCTCGGATAACTTTGACATGTTCTGGTCAAAGGAGTTCTGGCTCCCGAGTAGCCCGGATCTGAACCCCCTCGACTGCTATGTTTGGAGCGTAGTCGAAAGAGTTATCAATACGAGGCACCCTAATGTCGCATGTCTACGCACCGCTATCGAGGCAGCTTTCGCGAATATGGACAGCGCTGTTTTAAAGAGTGCGTGCAATCGCTTCAGGACGAGATTGGAGGTAGTCATTGCGGCTGAAGGTGGTTACATCGAGTAATGTTGCTTTCGAGAGACACCACAACTTATATGTTAAGTGATTTTCATTTGTATTTTGTTTTAATAAATTTGTTTTTAAAAAAAGTTTCATTTGCCCAGACTTAAGCGCCGCACCCTGTACGCCGTCTGAACAACAACAGATTTTTTTTTCATTTAGTTTCCGTGATAGTTTCCTGTCTGAATATTTGAAAATAGCGGGTTTCTATGTATAATGTCCACAGGCGGCAGCACTCTCGCATTGGTAGGTTGGTGGTAATGCTCTATTTTGCAGACGCCATTTGCATTTCGCATACCAAACAATGGAGGGGACGCGAGAGGGGCAGTAAGGCACAATAAACTTCTGTGTTCGTTTAAACCATACAGCCACTAACATTTACAAAAAACTGAAGCAAGCGTACGGTTAAGATGCACTACCTCGTGGAGCAGTGTTTAACTGGTCCAACGGCTTCAAAGAAGACCGACTTGTCTGTGTTAAGTAAGGTGGGGCCCGGTGTTTCAGGCTTCTGCTGTGACTGAAGTCAACACCAACACAGCTGTTGTTATTGTCCTTGAAGATAGGTGGATAATACTACGTAAGCTCAGGGAAGTGCTGCGAAATATTTTATATGGCAGTGTCTTTACGACTGCGCATGATCAACGCTGTATGATCCGTATTGTTCCCGTTGGATGTCACGTCTGTTGATTCGCGAACAAAACGCTGTGCGAATGGAGTCAATCCGTGAGATGCTGCGTCCCTTTGCTGTTGGAGCGGTTGCGTTTCTGGATATTTTTTTTATTTTATTTTTGATTCCCATCACTAAAGGCAAAACTTCGGGGCATTCGATTTGAGAACTCTGAAGCAGCGCTCAAGAAGAGCGAGGCAGTTCTCGAGAACCTGAGAAAGAATAGCCTGCATCATGTGCTCGAACATTGGCAGAGACACTATGAAAACGCATTCAAGTAGGAGAGGAGTATTTTGAAAAATATCATGTAAACATCGAAATGAAATCATGAACCTCTTCGAAAAAAAAATAAATCGGTCTCAATCTTTATTGATCGGCCCTTGTATTAAATGAACTGACCTGATTATTTTTTTGTATTGCTTTGGCATGTACACCGAATATTTTAAGGATTTTCTTTCTAACAATGTAAGTAGAGGCAGTTTCGAGACTGCTTATGGACTCACCGCATTTGGCGACCTCGTCGCTGGCCTTTATGATGTCGGAGAGGATGACGTTCTCCGCGCCGTATTTGCTCCTCAGGAACTTGGCCAGCTCGGTGCCTAGCTGACCCAGCCCCCCTGCAAGAGAAATGCACGTAATACGTATGGCGGAAACACTAACTTCGTCTCTGTAAAGCGTACGAACAAGCCTCGACCTTTAGTGGCGTTCTGTCAGAGACTGATTTCCATAATCCATGAAAACTATATGCACAATGATAATTCAAATAACTACGTTTCGAATAAGCTGATACTTAACCAAACTGTACGGTAGAACGCGTAACACGGCATAAGTAAAAAACGCTGTTCCAGACGAAGATTTTCTTTTCGAGCTTGGCTTGTTCGAAACTTACTAGTTAATATGCAAGTTAGATGTAGTTGTTATGGTCATCAGTACACAGACTGTTTTGAAGCAGCTCCCTTCTCTAGTCTATCCCACTCAAGTAGTGCAACCTACATCCATATGAACCTTATTATTGTATCAAGTGTTGGTCTCCCTCTACAATTTTTTCCACCCACACTTACCTCAATTACCAAATTGACTATTCCTTTGTACAACATTATGTGTCCTTCCAACCGCTCCCTCCTTTTAATAATATTCTGCATACATTTATTTTCTCCCCTTCTCATTAGTTATGCCATCTACCCTTTTAATCTACAGCAGCCTTCAGCAGCACGACATTTGAAAAGCTTCTGTTCTGTTCTTGTCTGATCTTTATGTCTCTCACGTTTCACTTCCTTAAAATTCTTACGCTCCATGCAAGATATAAATGTGCCAACTACATCACAGCAGTAAAGATTTCATATTTTATGAGAAAGAGTGAAAGATCTGTGCATCTAATGGGATTCGATTCCACGAACGCAGAAGGTGACTGTGATCGTAACGCACCTGTTATATCACTTGGCCACCGCCCCGACTTATATATGTTTTCCTGCTCAAGTATATCTGTTACGATGGAATCACTATACTCCGAATTCAGGGAAGCTCTCAGCTTGCAGACCTGTTATGTATAAACAAAATTCCCAGTTTTTGGGCGCTGTAACGATCCAGCCAACTCAAGAGACGGATTCTTCGCCCTGACTTTTGAACATACATTGTGTGATCAAAAGTATCCGGACACCCCCAGAAACATACGTTTTAATATTAGGTGCATTGTGGTACTCCATATCAGCGACCTCAGTAGTCTTTAGACATCGTGAGAGAGCAGAAAGGGGCGCTTCGCGGAACTCACAGACTTCGAACGTGGTCAGGTGATTGGGTGTCACTTGTGTACGTCTGTATGCCTGATTTTCACACTGCTGAACATCCATAGGTCCACTCTTTCCGATGTGATAGTGAAGTTGAAACGTGGAGGGACACGTACAGCACAAAAGCGTACAGGCCGACCTCGGCTGTTGACTGGCAGAGACCGCCGACGGTTGAAGAGGGTCGTAATGTGTAATAGGCAGACATCTATCCAGATCATCACATAGGAAATCCAGACTGCAACAGGATGCACTGTAAGTACTACAGCATATACTGAGGTCCGATCTAATCTAACTGAATAGTGAGTGAGTTGGCGTATGTGAGGAGTGTGCTATCATCTAGAGAGATTGTCGGCCGTAGTGGCCGTGCGGTTCTGGGCGCTACAGACTGGAGCCGAGTGACCGCTACGGTCGCAGGTTCGAATCCTGCCTCGGGCATGGATGTGTGTGATGTCCTTAGGTTAGTTAGGTTTAATTAGTTCTAAGTTCTAGGCGACTGATGACCTCAGAAGTTAAGTCGCATAGTGCTCAGAGCCATTTGAACCATCTAGCGAGATTTATGTCAAGCGAATGGGGATAAACGTCTGTTGTAGTGTGCTAACACCTAGTGGCATTAGCGTAAACTTGTTGGTGAGTGGTGAGAGCTAGCTGAGCGCACCATCAACTGTGCACGTTGTTTATCACATCCGTATGTATTTGATCCATAAAAGCAGTTTCATCATTCTAGTTGCGGATGGGCAAAAGCACGTTAAAACTTGCACAAGTGAAGATGAGCTCGGGACTGTGAACCCAAGTTTCATAGTGTCTAGAGGAATAATAATTTAGCGCACCGTGGTAGATTTAAGTGGCGTATGTTTCATATCAACGCATCTATGTTATGTTTCACAGAAAGAAGAAAAATAAACAGTCAATCCGCACTGTGTCAGAAGTTGGCATGTTCACATGGTCTTCTGCTCTTACACAACAGCAGCCACTGTCGATTACCGCATTTTATGTCCTAGTAAACAAATACTTTCCAACACATACAGTATGTAGCGCCGCCCTATATTACGTGGAGATATTTGTATGAGTTGACTGATTCTAATTGTGATTCATTTAGGTTGTAGTCATAGGATACTACGTTTTTTTTTATTTTGCGTGGTGCATAAGTTTACATTTAAGCATTTTACATTTAAAGCAAGTTGCCAATCTTTCCACCAGTTTGGAATCTTATCAAGATCTGATTGGATATTTATGCAGCTTTTTCAAATATTACTTCACTATAGATAACTGCATCATCTGCAAAATGTCTTAGAGGTTACTATTAATATTGTCTGCAGGCCTTTAATATAGAACACGAACAGCAAGGGGACCATTACACGACCTTCAGAAACGCCTTAAATGTCTTATACTTATGTTGATAATTCTCCATCGAACATAAAATGCTGCGTCCTCCGTAGCAAAGCTTTTGAACTCAGTGAAACACTTTTAATTGACGCCCCGTACAATCGTTCTTTTGTTAATGAAAGTTGGTGTGATACTGAGTCAAATGCCTTTCGGAAGCCGAGACATACTGTACCCATTTGACTTCTTTGTTCCACGGCGTTCGAGATGTCACGTGAAAAAAGTGGGAGCTAGGTTTCTCATGATCGATGTTTTCGAGATCCACGGTGGTCGGCAGGAAGGAGGTCATTCTGTTCGAGATATTTCATTATGTTATAGCTTAGAATACTTTCTAGGATTGTAAAGCAGATGATTGTCAACGGGTTTTGACGGAAGTTCTTTGGATCGCTTCTGCCACTTCTTGAGGAGTGACTTCTAGTTTCTTCCAATCACTGGGCATAGTTTTTTGGTCAAGAGATCTACAGTATATTATGTTTAAAACAGCAGCTAAATGAGCAGCAAATTACGAATTGCACATGACACGAATTCTAAATTGACCACAGTGCCTCTTTTTTATTTTTAGTGATATCAGGTGTTTCTTGTTTTCATTGAGACTAATATCTACTCCGATGAGCCAAAACATAGCGATCACCTGGTTGATAGCGCATTAGTCGCCTTTTGGAATGCAAGTCCAGCAGCGATTGCGCGTGGCTTGGGCTCTGCGATCCTCAATAGGTTTCTAGAGGTAAGCGGCACTAGTTGTCTACGCACAGGTCACGCAGCTCCCGTGAATTACTGGTCCGCCGAGATGGCGCCTCGTAAGAGTCCCAGATGTGTTCCTTCGGGTGAATGGAATATCGTCTCAGTTATGTGACTGGGTTCGCGTTTTCGTGTCAGAGAGGTCACAGTTCGTAGTAATTGACGCAAAGTCATCGTGTAAAACGGAAGTGATGTCTGGCCTTATCTATATAAACGATTCAGAGAACAATCTCAGCAGCCGTCTTAGGTTGTTTGCAGATGATGCTGCCGATTATCGTCTAGTGAAGTCATCAGAAGATCAAAACAAATTGCGAAACGTATATATGAAGATGGTAACTGTTCTCGAAAGAACAAATACCATTGATAACCGTGCAGCTTCTCCATAATAAATGATAATTAATTGAAACCCTCAGCCGCCGACAGGTGTTGTTGATATACCTCGATGGGGACAGCTGAAAATATGTGCCCCCACCGGGACTCGAACTCGGGATTTCCTGCTTACATGGCAGACGCTCTATCAATCTGAACCACCGAGGGGACAGATGAATAGCGCGACTGAAGGGATCTCACGGGAAGCGTGCAAGGGATAAGTACCTGCAATCGCGCTATTCATCTGTGTCCTCGGTGGCTCAGATGGATAGAGCGTCTGCCTTGTAAGCACGAGATACCGGGTTCGAATCCCGGTCGGGGCACACATTTTCAGCTGTCCCCATCAAGGTCTATCAACAACACCTGTCGGCAGCTGAGGGTTTCAATTAATCATCATAAATTGCAAAACGATATAGAAAAGATATGTCTATGGTGCGAAAATTGGCTATTGACCTTACACGATAAATCAGTCAACTCTATAGGCTGAAAATTAAACTAAATAGCTACGAATTACAATTACGAACAATTTAAACTGAAAAGAACACATAGAAAATGTTGCTGGGAAGGCAAACCAAAGACTGCGTTTTATTGGCAGAACGATGTAACAGGTCTACTAAAGAGACTGCCTACAGTCCACCTGCGTAGCTGAGTGGTTACGTGCCTGCCTCCCATGCAGCGGGCCGGGTTCATTACCCGGCCGGGTTGGAGATTTTCTCCGCTCGTGGACTGGGTGTTGTGTTGTCCTCGTCACCATTTCATCCTCATCACCGGCACGCAAGTCACCCAATGCGACGTCGACTGAAATAAGACTTGCGCTCTGCGGCCGTACTCCCACGGAAGGGGCTTCCCAGCCAACAATGCCATACGCTCATTTCATTTTTTTAGTGCCTACACTACGCTTGTCTGTTCTCTTCTGGCGTGCTGCTTTGCGGTGTGGGATCCTTACCAAGTTGGATCAGCGGAGTATACCGAGAAAATTCAAAGAAGAGCAGCAAGTTTTGTACTATCGCAAAATAGGGGAGAGAGTATCACTGACATGATAAAGAATTTGGGGTGGTCAATATTAAAACAAAGGCGTTTTTTGTTGAGGCGAATCTTCTCACGAAATTTTAATCACCAACTTTCTCCTCCGAATGCGAAAATATTTTGTTGACACCGACCTACATAGTGAGGAACCAACAAGATCAGGTGAATTTGGTGTCCAGGACATGATCGTGAGTTAACTATCATGTTCCTCAAACCATTGTAACACGATTATGGTCTTGGTACATGGACAGTGATCCTACCGGTAGATGCCATCGCCAACGGGGAAGGCATCGACCATGAAGGGGTGCAATAAATCTCACGTAGTCCACAGCTGCCATTGTGCCCTCGATAGGTACTACAGGAATCGCAGGTCACTGTCCCCTATAGCATAACACTTCCCCACCGACTTGTGTCCGCCGGCCGGAGTGGCCGTGCGTTTCTAGGCGCTACAGTCCAAGCCGAGCGACCGCTACGGTCGCAGGTTCGAATCCTGCCTCCGGCATGGATGTGCGTGATGTCCTTAGATTAGTTAGGTTTAATTTGTTCTAAGTTCTAGGGAACTGATGACCTCAGAAGTTAAGTCGCATAGTGCTCTGAGCCATTTGAAGTTTTGACTTGTGTCCTTGGCGAGGTGGATGTTTCGAGCAGGTGTTCACCTGGATGACTGTGTGTTGGACATAACCATTCACCTAGTGTAATGAGAAATTCAATTCATCCGACCAGGCGACAAGTTTTCATTGATCTATGGTCCATTCTCAGTGATCCAGTGCAATAGTAATTGGCGATTTCGTTAGCTCAGCTTGGCAACGTGTAGGGATTGTCCGCTGCGGAGCCCCGAGCTCAACACCAGTGTACTCCGAAACAATTGTACCTGCACCAGGGCTGTACTCTGTCGTCAGATCTGGCAAAAAACCACAGCCTATGCTGCTTCACAGATCGGGCAAGCCTCTGACCTCCATGATATGTGACGAGACATGGACAGCCAACACCCTGCCACGCACTAGTGGTTTAATCGTCTGTTAACCACTTTCTGTAAATGCTTACAGCACCAGCACGTGAACAGTCGACCAGCTTCGTCGTACATCAGGTGCGCATTCTCAGGCTCCGGGCCATGACAACCTACCCTTCATCAAAATCGCTTATCTGTCTTATGCCAGTGTATTTTCTCATTTGGGTTCGTACCATAACTGGACTGATTTCCCATTCATCTCTGCTCTGCTTATGCGGGGTGATTAAGTTGCCTCTGTCGATGTCTTTTTATGCGATCTGCACTACGTCAGTATCAGGAATGGGGCCCAGACAGACGACAGCCGTGTAATCGATATCAGTTTCCTCTCAGAACTTTGAGAAACGGAATCGTACTGTCAGAAAGACGTACCAGGGAGGGTTGACCGTGAATCGCATGGTACGAGGGGCGTTTGAAAAGTCCATGCAAAAATAAAAACTACCTACGTGTTTGGGGTAAACCTTTTTTATTTTTCGACACAGTCTCCTTTTAGACTTACACACTTCGTCCAACGCTGTTCTAATTTGTTGATCCCTTCCGAATAATAGGAATTGTCCAAGTCTGCAAAGGAACTATTAGTTGCTGCAATCATCTCCTCGTTTGAATAAAGTCTTTGTCCCGCCAGTCATTTCTTCAAATTGGGGAACAAATAGTAGTCTGAAGGAGCCAAGTCTGGAGAATAGGTGGGATATAAAACGAGCTGGAATCCTATTTGTATTAGTTTTGAGGTCACAACTGCTGAGGTGTGTGCTGGTGCATTGTCGTGATAGAAAAGGACTTTTTTGCGGTCCAATCGCCGGCGTTTCTCTTGCAGCTCTGTTTCCAAACGGTCTAATAACTATGAATAATATGCACCTGCAGTAGTTTTACCCTTTTCCAGATAGTCAATGAGGATTATCCCATGCGAATCCCAAAAGACAGTCGCCATAACCTTTCCGGCCGAAGGACTGGTCTTCGCCTTTTTTGGTGTAGATTCTCCCTTGGTAACCCATTGTTTATATTGTTGTTTGGTCTCAGGAGTATAGTAATGTATCCATATTTCATCCACAGTGAAGAAACGACGCTTAAAGTCCTGCGGATTCTTCCTGAAAAGCTGCAAACTATCCTTGCAACACTTCACACGATTCCGTTTTTGGTCAAGCGTGAGCAATCGCGGAACCCATCTTGCGGATAGCTTTCTCATGTCCAAATGTTTACGCAAAATATTATGTACCTGTTAATTCGAAATGCCCACAGCAGTAGCAATCTCACGCACTTTAACTCCCTGTCATCCATCAGCACATCATCGATTTTATCAATGATTTCTGGAGTCGTAACCTCCACTGGGCGTTCAGAACGTTCAGCACCACTTGTGCCCATATGGCCGCTCCGAAAATTTTGAAACCGCTTATAAACTGTTCTAATAGAAGGTGCAGAGTCACCGTAATTTTTATCAAGGTACTCTTTACTCTCCCGAGGCGTTTTGCCTTACATAAAGTAATGTTTAATCACCATACGAAATTCTTTTTTGTCCATTTTTTGACAACCACTCGACTTCCTAGATGCACACGAATGCCAAACACAAAGAAATAGACCAATATGGCTGAAACTTGGTGAGCGTTCTTTCCAAAGATCATACTAACTAAACATGACCTCGATACGCACCGGTGGTGCCATCTCTCGGACTTTGCACGGACTTTTCAAACGCCCCTCGTATTTTAGAACCGAGATGTGTCGAACTTCAGCCGTACTTATCCACGTGTCTCCAGTCTTTCTTTGTGTAATTAGCGGTGAAGTCATACAGGTTTGGGATGTCTCTGTAAGTTTATTCCGTCTGTAATAATTAATCTATTTGCAAATGCTTCAGAAACGTTGCCTAATACATTCTACACTACTGGCTGTTAAAATTGCTACACCACGAATATGACCTGCTACAGACGCGAAATTGAACCGACAGGAATAAGATGCTATGATATGCAAATGATTAGCCTTTCAGAGCATTCACAGAGGGTGGGCGCTGTGGCGACACCTACCAGTTTCCAACCGATTTCTGGTACACGAACAGCAGTTGACCGGCGTTGCCTGGTGCAACGTTGTTATGATCTATCGTATAAGGAGGAGAAATGCGTACTATCACGTTTCCGACTTTGATAAAGGTCGGATTGTAGCCTACCGCGATTGCGGTTTATCGTATCGCAACATTGCTGCGCGCTTTGGTCGAGATCTAGTGACTGCTAGCATAATATGGAATCAGTGGGTTCAGGAGGGTAATAAGGAACACCGTGCTGGATCCCAACGGCCTTGTATCCCTAGCAGTCGAGATGACAGGCATCTTATCCGTATGCCTGTATCGGATCGTGCAGCCACTTCTCGATCCTTGAGTCAACAGATGGGGACGTTTGCAAGACAACAACCATCTGCACGAACAGTTCGACGACGTTTGCAGCAGCATGGACTATCACCTCGGAGACCATGGCTGCGGTTACCTTTGACGCTGCATCACAGACAGAGCGCCTGCGATGTTGTACTCAACGACGAACCTGGGTGCACGAATGGCAAAAAGTCATTTTTTCAGATGAATCCAGGTTTTATTTACAGCATCATGATGGTCGCATCCGTGTTTGGCGACATCACGGTGAACACTCATTGGAAGGGTGTATTCGTCATCACCATACTGGCGTATCACACGGCGTGATGGTACGGGGTGCCATTGGTTACAAGTCTCGGTCACCTCTTGTTCGCATTGACGGCACTTTGAACAGTGGACGTTACATTTCCGATGTGTTACGACTAGTGGCTCTACCCTTCATTCGATCCCTGTGAAACCCTACATTTCAGCAGGATATTGCACGACCGCATGTTGCAGGTCCTGTACGTGCCTTTCTGGATACAGAAAATGTTCGACTGCTGCCCTGTCCAGCACATTCTCCAGATCTCTCACCAATTGAAAACGTCGGGTCAATGGTGGCCGAGCAACTGGCTCGTCACAATACGCCAATCACTACTCGTGATGAACTGTGGTATCGTGTTGAAGCTGCATGGGCAGCTGTAACTGTACACGCCATCCAAGCTCTGTTTGACTGAATGCCCAGGCGTATCAAGGCCGTTATTACGGTCAGAGGTGGTTGTTCTTGGTACTGATTTCTCAGGATCTATGCACCCAAATGTCGTGAAAACGTAATCACATGTCAGTTCTAGTATAATATATTTGTCCATTGAATACCCGTTTATTATCTGCATTTCTTCAAAAAAAATGTTCATATGTGTGTGAAATCTTAAGGACTTAACTGCTAAGGTCATCAGTCTCTTAGCTTACTCATTACTTAACCTCAATTATCCTAAGTACAAACACACACACCCATGCCCGAGGCAGGACTCGAACCTCCGTCGGGACCAACTGCACAGTCCAAGACAGTAGTGCGTTAAAGCGCTCGGCTAATCCCGCGTGGCCTGAATTTCTTGTTGGTATAGTTATTTTAATGGTCAGTAGTGTATTTCACCGCCGGCACGAAAGTAACAGGAGATATCAAAATGAGAAGTGTGGAAGAGAAAGCTATCAATGTCTGACTCGCTGCGTTAATGTGCTAAAATAGCTTCATAAACGAAATTTGTACAGTAGCTGTAAGATGTCTTGGTTTACTTCACCAATTAATCTGCGATAGTTTGACAACGCGCTTCGCCTCTCCAAAGCGAAATTTCCAACAACACTGTTCTGTCATATGGAGTTGCATAAAACGACGTTGGTAGGGTTGGTTCAAATGGCTCGGCGCACTATGGGACTTAACATCTATGGTCATCAGTCCCCTATAACTTAGAACTGCTTAAACCTAACTAACCTAAGGACATCACACAACACCCAGCCATCACGAGGCAGAGAAAATCCCTGACCCCGCCGGGAATCGAACCCGGGAATCCGGGCGTGGGAAGCGAGAACGCTACCGCACGACTACGAGATGCGGGCCGTTGGTAGGCGCAGCTGATTCATCCTGAACTATCTCCTTACTTTGTCACGTGCCCCTGTGCCACAAGTTGGCATTTAATCTTGTGTTGGGCAGTGTCATAATGTTGTGACTCATCAGTGTGCATCAGTCATCTTTGTAGGAGAATTAGACCGGGCAGCACTTGTGTATTTTCTTGAGTAAACGGACATTTGTACACACACGTAACGCACACGGTGACGGAGTGGCGACTGACCTGTGATGAGGATACGTGGCGGGTGTCCGGCAGCAGAGCAGAGGTCCCTGGCGACCTGTGTTCTGGACACCTCCCTGCTGGTCGCCGACACCGCCGCCGCCCCCAGCAGCATCCGGCAGCTCCTCGCCGCCCTCTTCGCCGCTGCCGCCAGCTGCCCAGCCAGCCACATCACGGCCTCTCCTGTTCACATTGCATCAACAAGCACGTTACCCGCCGGTTGCCGTCTGTCCGAAGGAAGCAACGAACCAATGAAGACAGAACGATTCTACATCTAGGTACATACCACGCATATAAAGGGCAGTCAAATCAAAACCGAACACCTGCCACATTGTGATCGTGGAATGGTTCCTTTCAAAAGTGATCACCACAAGCATTACAACATTTACCCTATTGGGAGACGAGACACTCAAATCCTCATCATTTTGTTTTGCAGCTCCTTGTATTGGCCGCGTTTGCAGTTAAAATTGTTGGACGTGGGGTCCGCCAGTTATTCAAAACACCGTTTTTTCTCAGTACCCAAACACGTTTCGGCACCACTGTGCCATCATCAGTGGGTTTTCGTTTTTATTATTCTGCAATGTGAACATTTTTGTTAAATGATTATAAAAATATGTGCATCTTTAATTCAGACAACAGATCGTTTCTTTTTGTAAATACCTTTACATTTGGTGTTAATGAATTTTCTGGATCACTTGTGTGTTAATTAATACAGCTAGCTTGTCAGCTGCAACCAAACGATGTTGACGAGAAAGTTTTGCAACCAAACGGTGTTGATGAGAAAGTTTTTGCTGGGAGTTAATCTATCTTCTAGAATGTAATTTAGTTTGTCGCGCCGGCCGCGGTGGCCGTGCGGTTATGGCGCTGCAGTCCGGAACTGCGGGGCTGCTACGGTCGCAGGTTCGAATCATGCCTCGGGCATGGGTATGTGTGATGTCCTTAGGTTAGTTAGGTTTAAGTAGTTCTAAGTTCTAGGGGACTTATGACCTAAGATGTTGAGTCCCATAGTGCTCAGAGCCATTTGAACCATTTTTTAGTTTGTCGCGATGTTTTCGCGCCTATACTCGTTTTTGCTTACGTGTGTGTGTGTTTGTGTGTGTGTGTGTGTGTGTGTGTGTGTGTGTGTGTGTGTAGACTTTATCTGTTTGTGCTGCTTTTATTTGCCGGCCGCGGTGGTCTCGCGGTTCTAGGCGCGCAGTCCGGAACCGTGCGACTGCTACGGTCGCAGGTTCGAATCCTGCCTCGGGCATGGATGTGTGTGATGTCCTTAGGTTAGTTAGGTTTAAGTAGTTCTAAGTTCTAGGGGACTAATGACCACAGCAGTTGAGTCCCATAGTGCTCAGAGCCATTTGAACCATTTTTGCTTTTATTTGTAAGTCTACACACACAACACACACACACACACACACACAAACACACACACAAACACACACACACGCACACACAAAGATAAAATGGAAACAAAATTCAAATTTGGCGCCGAACTCTCTGGTGAAAAAATGAACACTGGATGGGCTGGGACACACAACAAATCACAATCACACTGTGTTTTGGTGAAGTGAAAACTGTTTTTACTGCGTTATTTGTGGAAAATACTTGTTATAGTTACGTTTGCATCACAACACCTCAGCATGATGCGGAGAATGGAAGTGCTTGCTACACCAGAACGTAAGTAAAAACGAGTGTAGGCAGGAAAACATCGCGACAAACTAAATTACATTCTAGAAGATAGGTTAACTCCCAGCAAAAAATTTTCACACCAACATCGTTTGTTTGCAGGTGACAAGCTAGCTGTATTCATTAACACAAAAGTGATCCAGAAAATTCATGCACACCAAAAGTAAAGGTATTTACAAAAGCCGGCCGCGGTGGTCTCGCGGTTCTAGGCGCGCAGTCCGGAACCGTGCGACTGCTACGGTCGCAGGTTCGAATCCTGCCTCGGGCATGGATGCGTGTGATGTCCTTAGGTTAGTTAGGTTTAAGTAGTTCTAAGTTCTAGGGGACTGATGACCACAGCAGTTGAGTCCCATAGTGCTCAGAGCCATTTGAACTATTTTATTTACAAAAAGAAACGATCTTTTGTTTGAACTAAAGATGCACGTAATTTTATAATCATTTAACAAAAATGTTCACATTGCAGAATAATAAAAACGAAAACCTACTGATGATGGCACAGTGGTGCCGAAACATGTTTGGGTACTGAGAAAAAACGGTGTTTTGCATAACTGGCGGACCTCACATCCAACGATCAAATGCTGTTTCGTAGAGCGCGGTCGGTCTCTGACGGATAAAAACAGCACCCACTCCTGCACTTCCTCGTCTGACTAAAACCGTGGTGCGCGCATGTGTTTCTTACGTCGCCAACGATGTGAAAATCTCACAGTCAAAGATCCGGGCTCAACGGATGACGTTGCAGTGTTTCCCAACCATATCGCTGAAACGTAGCTTTCACCCGATTGGCAGTTTGTGGGCGGACATTATCGTGCAGTAGGAAGATTCCGTCCGACAGCACTCCTGGGCGTTTTGACTTTACGGTGCCTCGCAGTTTCCGCGAAGTGTCTTCAAAGCGCTGCGCGCTGATTATCGTTCCACGCTCGAGCAGCCCGGAGAGCAGCGTGCCCTTGCAGTCAGGGAAAAAGGTCATCATGAAGTTACCGGAACCCGTGGGGTGTTTCCATCGCAGCGAGGGAAAAACAACTGTTTGTATGCCTCCGTAAAAGTCCTAATTTCTCTTATCTTGTCTTCGTCGTACTTACGCGGAATGTTCGTTGGCGGCAGTTCTCTAAATTTCCTCAATAGTGTTTCGCGAAAAGAATGCCGTCTTCTCTCCAGGGATTCCCGCCTGAGAGTACGAGGTATCTGCGTAACACTCACGTGTTGATCAAATCTCCCGCTAACAAATCTAGCAGCATGCTTCTGTATTGCTTCAATGTCATCCTTTAATCCGATCTGGTGGGGATCCAAAACACTCGAGAAATAGTCAGGTACTCGTTGGTTGGTTGTATACAGGTTAAGGGACCAAGCTACCAGCTCATCTCTCCTTAGTTCACAAAACAAACCTTAGACTGCGTAATGTAGTGAAGTTCATCTGGCCGCTTTGCTGTGATGTATGGTTATGGTAGGATCGAGGCGCTTGGGGCAATAACGAAGCCCGGAGTTAAAGTAGTTGCATAGGATGGAAAGTGAATGTTGGGTTAGGTCGGCTTCTGTACCTATATCTATACACGTACTGCACAAACCACCTTTCGCGTGTGGCGTGGGGTTCTTGGTTTACTACTGTAACCCCCACCCACGCTTTTTCCTGTTCCTGTCGCGAATAGTGATCGGGAGGCCGGATTGTTGTTAAGTCTTCGAGAAAAGTCGAATATCTCTGATCCTATCGTCATCGTCTTATCGCGAAATATGTATAGGATAAAGCCATGATTGGCTGACTGGTCTACGAATGTACGCTCTCGCAATTTTAACAGTAAACCACGCCGTGGTGCACATTGCCTCTCTTGCAACGTCTACCAGAGGAAATGGGTGACGATGTCTCTTACAACAGAAAGGTTCGCAGGAGAGCTTCTGTAAAGTTTGGAAGGTAGGAGACGGATACTGGCAGAAGTAAAGCTGTGAGTACCGGGCGTGAGTCGTGCTTCGGTAGCTCAGATGGTAGAGCACTTGCCCGCGAAAGGCAAATGTCCCGAGTTCGAGTCTCGGTCGGGCACACAGTTTTAATCTGCCAGGAAGTTTCAACAGAAATATTGTCTTCAGACAAATAAAAGGATCTGCTTTGATCTCCGTTACGCTTTTGCGTTTACTAAACGAACCTGTAACGAAACACTCTGGTTTCTTCGGATGTTCTGTATTTCATCTGTAAGTCCTGTCTGGCAAGGCTCGCACACTGACAGGCAATACTCAAGTGTCGGTCGAATGAGTGTTTTGTTACGTGCTTCCTTCACTGATGTCCTACGCTTCCTGAGGGTTCTGTATCACAGGGAGCATGTGGGGACCCGTCTGGGCTTATCTACGGTGCGAAGCATCCTCCCCTCCTCTCCCCGCCACCCCCCTCCCCCTCCTCGTCTCATCTGACTCGATGTAGGGATGAAATAGTGATGTAATAAAGAGCAACTGCCTAGACCGGTGGATGGTCTGTCAGTCTAAAAGAAGAAGGGAGTGAATGTATATCAAAGATCAGGAGGACAAAGATGTTGATCAAACAAGTTACAGTCTCAACAAGCGTAACTTAATACTTAGCAAAAGAAACAGTAAATTTCAATGAGTATAACGCTATTCTGTACATAAATAAGCAAGTCAAATGTCGTGTTGAATATATAAGCGTATAAAACTAAAATTACTATCATTCCTCTAATTATTTTATTAAATTTCTTACTTTATTTCGTGAGTTATGTAAATAAAATAATACCGAAGTTAATATTTCATCGCATCGCTATAACGTATGTTAAATGTGCACCATTTGAGACTTGTAGTAGTCATAAACATGTTAAATAGTTTCAGAATGTAAGTACAAATGTGTAAGATTTCGCCAAGTTGGGAGACAAATGTTATGCGGTCAAATGAAGGTGATACGTTTTCTCGCATTTCCCTAGCGTACTCTCATTAATCACGCCTGAGGTATACTGTAACTCATTAAATCTGCTACTATTAGGTGAAAAAATGAGGAGCACTTAGCGCCAGTTATATGCATACAGTCCTTGGAAATGGGGTTGCAGCTTCTAAATGCGTTGGACCATTACTGCAAAACCAAAAAATGTGATGGAAAACTGAATATTGTTAAATAACAATACCTAACTTAGTTATGATGCAGCCCACGACTTAATGTCTATTAATAGCCCAATAAACGAAAAAGGAATGGCAACTCATACAGACCAGTTATCGTTTCTCGGTGATAGTAAAAACTTTCGAAACAATCATAACCCACAGACTATAGGCGAAAGTGAATAATGTAATCGCACAAGAAGAAATCGGATTCAGGGACAACCACAACCCAGCCGACCCAGTTCTAAGGTAACCAGTAAAGCAACAGAGTATGCAGCATGGCAGACACAATAACAGCACTTTTCTTGGATATCGAATCCGCGTTCGACTGAGTGTGTGTTGCTCTTTAAAACGTACATTTCAGATTCCCTTGCGCAGTCGTGCAATTAGTTGCGAACCTCACAGGCGGAGAAAGTGCAAGGCTAAGCTAGTGATCGGGTATCGACATGATTCACGCACATGGCAACGCCACCACAAAGAGCAGTCACATGTCCACTGCCGTACAGAATCTATAGAGCTGACATTCCTAAACTGCTAATGATACTGCATACTGGTGTCACACTCCAACGTGGTGTTGCATAGCAAAGCTGTTTTCGGGTGCACTAATAAATTTGCGAAGCTATTAATCGTCACTGATGGTAAAAGAACCAAGTTCGACTCAGACCGTATGTCACGACCATACAACTGACCACACGAAGAATGCCAGTACTGCAGAAGCAGGACGACGCACAACCCTCATTGCTGCACAGCTAGAAGAGCTATGGCAAGGAGCGCAAACGGTGCAGTATGACGGCACCCAGAACGTCGTTCTGAAAACTCTGCAGTACGGAGTAATAACTTGCAACTTACGGGCTTCGCTGCTCCAAAGCGTGCTACTACGAATGAGAAATACAGACAGAGGAAAAACCGTCCGTGTTTGAGACACCGCGGTGTGGACAGACTCGCTGACACGTCTGTTTAAACAAGAGCAAGTAGCCACCTAAAATGCTAGATGACGTGATATCTGGCTTTAAATACCTGTGTTTAGCATAGCTCATCCTCAGTCTCTCTGTTCATTCCGTCTGCATCACTGATCTCGACGGAATGACAGTTTCGCCAGTTACGGTTTCGCTGCTGGCGTACCATGATGAGCTGCTTGCCGCTGATCCGATGACTTCAGTTACACTGAAGAGCCAAAGCAAGTGGTACACCTGCCTAATATCGTGTAGGGCCCCCGCGAGCACGCGGAATTGCCGCAACACGACGTAGCATGGACTGCACTAATGTCTGAAGTAGTGCTGGAGGGAACTGACACCAATCCTGCAGGGCTGTCCATAAATCCGTAAGGGTACGAGGGGGTGGAGATCTCTTCTGGACAGCACGTTGCAAGGCATCCCAGATATGCTCAATAATGTCCATGTCTGGGGACTTTGGTGGCCAGCGGAAGTGTTTAAACTAAGAAGAGTGTTCCTGGAACCAATCTGTAGCAATTCTGGACGTGAGGGGTGTCGCATTGTTCTGCTGGAATTGCCAAAGTCCGTCGAAATGCATGGTGGACATTAATGGATGCAGGTGATCAGACAGGATGATTCCGTACTTGCCACCTGTCAGAGTCGTATCTAGAAGTATCAGGGGTCCCATATCACTCCAACTGTTCGCGCCCCACAGCATTACACAGCCTACACCAGCTTGAACAGTTTCAAATTCAAATGGCTCTGAGCACTGTGGGACTTATCATCTGCGGTCGTCAGTCCCCAAGAACTTAGAGCTACTTATATCTAACGAACCTAAGGACATCACACACATCCATGACCGAGGCAGGATTCGAACCTGCGACCATAGTGGTCGCGCGGTTCCAGACTAAAGTGCCTAGAACCGCGTTCGGCTTTGAACAGTCCCCTGATGACATACAGGATACACGGATTCATGAGATTGTCTCCCGTACACGTCAATCCGCTCGATACAATTTGAAACGAGACTCGTCCGACCAGGCAGCATGTTTCCAGTCAGCAACAGTTCAATGTCGGTGTAGACGGGCACGGGCGTGGCGTAAAACTTTGTGTCGTGCTGCCATCAAGGGTATACAAGTGGGCCTCTGTCTCCTAAAGCCCATATCGATGATGTTTCACTGAATGGTTGGCAATTTGACACTTGTTGATGGCCCAGCTTTGGAATCTAAAGCAATTTGCGAAAGGGTTGCACTTGTGTCACGTTGAACGATTCTCTTCATTCGTCATTGGTCCCGTTCTTGCAGGATCTTTTTCCGGCCGCAGCGATGTCGGAGATTCGATGTTTTACCGGATTCCTGATATTCACTGCACACTCTTCAAATGGTCGTACGGGAAAATCCCCACTTTATCGCTACCTCAGAGGTGCTGTGTCCCATCGCTCATACGCCGACAATAAAACCACGTTCAGACTCACTTAAATCTTGATAACCTGCAAGTGTAGCAGCAATAACCGATCTCACAACTACACCAGACACTTGTTTTCTTATATAGACGTTGCCGACCGCAGCGCCGTATTCTGCTTGTTTACATATCTCTATCTTTTGAATACGAATGCCTCAATCAATTCCTTTGGCGCTTCTCTTTATGAGACTGCAGCATGCCTGCTGTGGGTGGACTTGGTCACTCCACGCCGTCGCTCCTGATAGGTCGCAACCGTGACTGACAAAAGATGCAGACCAGTGGAGCCTTCCGTTGCTGAAGGGCTTAGCCGACTGATTACAAGCTGCCATTTTCTACTTGCTGGGTTGACGCCTCAGTGCCGTCTCCGATGCTGGCTGTGTGTTGAGGGAGCCCTGGGCTGTCGCGTTCACGACAAACGCCATCGCCATCCGGAAGATGCCGTGGGTACAGGTCTAAGCGCGCTCCCCTCTTGGAGTGCGCTGAGTTCACCGGGCCGCCACACGGGTTGCCGCTGCCGCCCTCGCGCAGGGTACCTGACCTACCGCACACTACCAAACTGTTTGGGTGCTTTGTCTAGCATTTCTCGCCGACGCCTGGGTGAGCAGCCCGGCCTGTACCTGAGCTCTGGGGCAGACAATATTCATTGCAGAAAACGCTTTGATAAAATCTCGGCCTCCGACGCACTGTAAGGTTACTGCCTCACTTGTCCATCCTCGACGACCGCTACCTCCCTGACCCGAGGGGTGACCGTTACAGTGCGATGAATCAATCTTTGCTAACCAAGTGGAGGGTAAGACCTAACCCCACAAAAATCTAATTAAGATTATTCTGATATTAACAATTATTAATTTGTAAGCACAGAATGTGTACTAATTAAATATTTGACTCTGTAGACAGGAAATCAACCCAGAAACGTGTTAAAATATGTTGGAATACAATTAGACAAATTGAGGAAAATACAACAGACAAAAATAGACAAGTAGAGAATAGATAGCTGGAGACCTAGCATATGACTTTTCTGCTGCTTCATTACATCTCTGCTGCCTGATCTCTCTAGAAAGAAAATAAAAGATAAATTCAAGGAGCAATGAGCTATATATGCGATTAGCAGGTTAAAATGTTGCAGATCCAAGAAAACTCTATTTCAGCATGAACTTAGTACTGGTGAGATGTGTGGCGGTAAAAGCTGTGAGGAAGACCAAGAGAGGAATACAGTAAGCAAGTCAAAAGTTGTCAGTTACTCTGAGATGAAGAGGTTTGCACAGGATAGGGTAACATGGAGAGCTGAATCAAATGAGTCTTCACACTGAAGACCACAACATCGACATATGCCCACACGTCATTCTTGAAGCCACATCAGATATACTCTACGAGTCACTTGTAAACAATAAATAAATAAATAAATCATAGCCTACATTGATCAGCTACGTGAACCAAATTATGGGATGATCTAGCATAGAGGCGTAGAGGGATTACCTAGAATTGAAGAGATATGACTTCATGACAAAAGGAATTATTGATGTGTCAGTCAGACTATCCAAAGCAACAGGACACAAAATTTTATAAAAGAAAACATGGTCTGCAATAGGCTGTATCGTAAACGTTCTTTATTTAAGTCGTACATGTAGCTAATTTTGACCATAAGTCATTTCAGGCACATGTTTGATATTAAATATTATATGATGGCTGTTTAAAAGAAAAGATACGAAACCACACTGAGGGTGTAATTAAAGCCTTTATTTAAAATTAATAACCAGAGGCACGAGCACAGCGTTCCCTCCGTTTTATGAACCAAAGGATTCTCTGGTCCCAGAATTTCTGTGGGTCTAACAGGAACCAATCCTTTATGGTGTACTTCAGTTCATCGTCCAAGTTAAAGCGCTTCCGCCTGAGATGTTTCTTTTTCCGCGGACTAAACACATGAAAAGCGCAGGGCGACATGTACAGGCTGTAGGGTAGGTGCCCAAGCTGCTCCAGCTTGAACTTGGCCATTGCGCTTCCTGTGACCTTGGAGACGTTTGGAGGCCCGTTATCGTAGAACAGAGCCATTCCCTCCGTGAGCAGACCAGACCGTTCGCTCTTGATGGACTTGTGTAGGCTACGAAGCATGTTGCTAAAACGTTAAAAACACTTTTCTTGGATTGTTTGGTAAGTTTACACTGGTCATCTTTTCCGCTATTTCGCACGTATTTTCCGCGTTTGGCTTACGAAATTCGTAACCTAACATCAAACCTTTTCGTGACAGGAATGCGCATTTCATCTCATTCAAAAGAAAAAATAAAGCATGTATTGAGACGAATTACACCTGAATATGGAACCACAAGGTCCGAAATGTATCGTGTACTGAATAAAACGCGAGAACTTGTGGCTGAAGGTATTTTTTAATTCATTCCTCGAGTGTACTTCACACGTCACATACTGGTAACTGTACTAGTTGACTCCTAGTCGAGCTGTAGTACTGAAGAGTACAGTTACCAAGTAGTACTGAAGAGTACAGTTACCAACATGTGACGTATGGTGTTATACTTGGAAATTAAAAACATCTGATAACTGCAATATACAATATGTAATATCAAACATGTGCTTGAAAACGACTTATGGTCGAAATTAGCTAATCACGAGATCTAAATAAAGAACGTCTGCATTACAGGCTACTACGAGCCACGTTTTATTTTATAAATTGTTGTGAGGCTGTGGACTCACACAATAACAAAATTTTAAGGACTCAAAATGTCTTGACATAAGACAGGCAGTCCCAACTGAGGATTTTCTGCAGGGATATTTTTCCTTATCCGTGCGGCGAATGCTGGGGTTAAGTAATAATTATACGAACATCTTCCTCCCATCCACCAGCATCAGATATTATGTCCAAAGCAAATAGGAATCCCAATTATAAATAATGTCACAACATCATTAACTACAACTGGCTGAAAAGTGCCGCACCCTAACGCAACCGTACATCTCCTTCATAGATGGAATGAAAAAAAAAAAGCTGCACCACAAGCTCACTTGATGTTTGATTGAAAAATCCCTCACTCTACAGTGGATCATTACTCGAACGGGACGTCCTACCAAGCGAATGAAAAGTAATATACGAGGTGCGACAATAAAGTAATGAGGCTGATGTGAAAAAAATTGTTGCTTGCCGTTTTAGTCACGTTTAGTGTTGTCTCATTCAAAGTAGTAGTTCTCTTCTGATTGCACACACTTTTTCCAGCGCTTCTGCCATTGATGGTAACATTTTTCGAACTATTCTTCTGTAATACCCTCAAGACCCTTGTCAAAACTTTTTGGACATCTTGTGTTGTTTGAAAATGGTGTCCCTTGACCGACGTTTTGCCTCTTGGAAATAGAAAAAAAGTCGCACGGAGCGATATCTAGTGAATAAGTTGGCTGTGGTAGTACTGAAATTTGTTTTGAGATTAAAAATTTCTGTACTGACAGAGCAGTATGGGATGTCGCATTATCGTGATGCAGAATCCAATTATCATCAGTGATAATACGGATCAACAATTCTGGATTGATTTCTGTTTGCTCTAACAGATCGGCTGTCACATTTTTCCGTGATTCTCGCTGTTGTGGTGTGAGATTTTTGGGGACAATTTTTGCACAAATCTTTCTCATACCCAGATCTTCAGTTATTATAACATGAACCGTTTCTCGATTGATGTTCAGTTCTTCTGCAATCATTTTGACGCATAATCTTCGATCAGATCGTACGAGTTCACGCACCCTGCCTAAGTTGACATCTGTCAGTGAGGTTGATGGTCGTCCACTGCAGTCTTCATCTTCAATATTCGTTCTATCTTCACTAAACATTTTATGCCAACGAAACACTTGACATAACCTCCTCTCCAAAAGCCTTCTGAAGCTTACCATAAGTTGTCGTCGCGTTTTCACCCAATTTAACGCAAAAAGAAATGGCATACCGTTGCGCAATATTATACGGTTCCATTTCCGTGACGAGAGATACAAACATGTGTTAACTTATTACAGCACAATTCACGACTGAACAGTTGCAACGATATGCTGCTTAGACTAGTAGCAGCTTATAGACCAAGGTCAAAGATATTGTGCCTACGCAAGCCTGCAGAGTTGCCATATCCTGCAAATAAAATCAGTCTCATTACTTTATTGTCGTACCTCATATATATTGTAACTGCTCAAATATAAAAAGATTAATGTCAAGAAATTTAGCTTTGAAATGAAATTTTACACTTTGAAATATTTTATATGAAGTTATTGTCTTAAATTGTGAGCGGTTACAGCGTAAAATCTGTAGATTTGTACAAGTTATATTCCTGTTATGACGTTAGATATTAGGTAAATCAATGAATCATGCACGTACGAAAAGGCATGAAGTAATTTAACTAAATTTTGTTTTGACGACTTTAGTTTTGAGCGCAGTTATTTACGTTATTACGCATTTCGTAATGAAGCCCAAATTCCCCGTCAAAACGAGAAGAATTTGTACACTGTGAGGCGTTAGAAACTTCCAGTTCCGTATAAAACACGGTTTCTTTTTATCCCCATGCTACAACTCGTTCGTCTTTGCAATACTCTGCTACATGACTTCCATAGTAGCAAAAAGAAAAATTAGACCAACTAGTACTATGGAAATTCCTCCTTATGTAAGATACTGTTGATTTATTTTTCTTTCATCCGTACCTGATTCAATACACTTCACTTATACCTACACATTCTGAAGAAATTAGATCAGTGAGTTAAGCTTTAACATATCAAATCTATTTAATTGTTGGCGTGTTGCTTTATCGTCAAATGTGATAAACTGAAAAATATGCGCAAATCGATCCCGTGCCAGGACTGCTGTAAAGACCACACGTCGAATACTTTCGTCTGTTGCCCACATTTCAGAAATTGATTCCTTTCTGCGGTAAAGTGCTCCAAAAGTACCACATCGAAAAACACTCACAGTTTGGCACAATCTGGGTCTGATCTAATTCTTATTCTGTCCAGAGAAGCATTTGCACTGCAATGCTGAACAACAGGTAATGCTTCAGCATTCGTGAACGTGCATTTAGTATCTACAATTTTGCTATCAAAGAACATGTTGAAAATTTTGGACATTGTGGGTGCAAGACCACTTGCATTATTTGTGCCTGGAAGATCAATTGACAGTGTTGTGTTGATGACAGCGATTCATGGGAACACTAAAATGGCTGTTCAGTAAACACATACCCTTCGTCAGGATCCCCATCAGTTTCCACTGGAAATGCCACTTCCTTCTGAATTCACTTCAAGGTTGTCTTCCGATTCTGAAGCAGTTTGTTCTGGAATAAAGTCCTCTTCAGGTTCTCTCCAGACATATTCTAGGTCTCTGAGATTACACTTACCCAACATCCGATGAAGTCATCATCTCAGATTTGCGTGCGGGCAATTTTTGAAAATTTTGGCCTTCGCATTATGAAAATTAAAAAAAAGGTGAATCCATCAAAATGTGTTACGTAGTATACGAAGTGGGATCCGCCATAGAATATTTGTTTGTAATATGTATTTTAAACACACGCAGACACTAATAAAAATAAAGAATACAGTGATTCTTACAGTTGCAGCGTTATCACCAAACATCGCTCTCTGGAGTCGCCAGAGGATGCCGCTTGGTGTGTGAAGGCTTAAATACTTTGTATTTTTTAAAATGCCACTGTTACATGTGTGCACAGAAAGCACCAAACACTACTGGTATAGTACGAAAATAACTTAAAATAATCTGGGTAGTAGAAAGCCATATTTTAAATCTGAACTCAACAATAAAATGAAAAAATTGGTGTTATTGCAGGTGGTTGAAGTTTATATCCTGTGCCAATGTCAGTCTAAGGCAATAAGACGTGTTAAATGAGGTAACGTCAAATATTTTCTTCACCATTTCAAAAATAATTTTATTGGCCCAATTTTCGAAAATTGCTGTAGAAGCAAACGCATAATATAGACAATAGTTTAGGTTCCTTGCGTATGTCATTGACTTCAGCTATTTATTCAAAAAAGAACTTAATAGTGATATCCCAAGTAGTTTAAAGGCTGAATTACGCGAACTACCTCCAAAATTTTCAGACAAAAGTAACTCAGAAACCAGCTGAAGTCAACGTATCATGTGCTGCAACATTATTGGGTAAAAGAAACGTAAATGAAAGCGACTTGCATGAGACAAAATTTCCATTCCAGCTTCACCAGTTTTGGTATGACCCGTGTTATCATGGGCAGGAGGCTGTTTGAGTGGTCTACTGCCTCGCCTTACTAGCTGCTGGTGACGAGGTTCAGGTCCTTGTCTCTGCTAACTGCCTCAAGTTTTTCTGGGACAAGATTGTGTGAAAAGGGCTCCACTAAGTCACGTAAGGGCAAGGGAGGAGATATTTCAATAACGAGGAAGCGAAATTGGCACACAGGCCACAAAACGAAACACCTGCAACAAGCTAGAAATCACATGAAATAAATTAGATGGTAAATATTTGATGATCTATTGCAGATGCTGCGAAATAATTGAAATCAAGTTATTCCAGTCAGTCGATGTGTATAATTAGCTGAGATTCTGATAACTACAAGGGCATAAAGCACGGACACAAAGTTTCGAGAACAATGTATGTTTCTGAAAATCAGATTTGTAGGTAAACCACCAGTCTCAAAGGTTTGGGTTGTTTTTTTAAATCAAGATTGAACATCCTATATTTCCTACAAAAAAGAAAGACCCACTTTATGTTATGAAATTTTTATTAATATTTTGGATTATCATTGCTATTTTAATTCGCAAAAATTTTGTTATATAGTGATAATGACAATAGTGTCCTTTTGACAGTTGTGGAGTACGTAATTACTGTGAAACTAGAATCATAACTTAAACAACAGATACTGAATGCACCACACACACAATTATGACCTATTTCAACAGCTTCATTATCGTCGTTATCATCTTCATTAAGTACATTCTGTGGCATGAGGTTCAGAGAAACCTATCTGCCCACTTTGGGCATGAGATATAGTAGTTTCGTTTAATCTTTGTCTTTCACGGTTGATATTTGCTTTCCATCTACGTATGTGGGCAATATATTTTGCAAGGCTGTGTTATGTTCGACGCGACTTGCCGATAATGGTGGGTTGAGATCGATTTAGTGGTTTAGGAGGAGATGTAGAACATACATACATACATTACCGCTTTCGGGAAACGGCGCCCATCTACAGATTTGTTAAACAACTCAGTAAATTACAATTGGGTTCCGATTCTATGTTTGCAAAACTTATTTTTTTAAACTAATTATAGTGCGAAAGTTGTATAACATACCATACAAAGTATGTTGTAGTTTCAGAGGAACCTATCGTAAAGGTGTTGTCAGTTCACTGTGATATACTAAAAACACGCTTGCATGCTTGTTGTAGCTGGGATTCACAGTCATAAAAATTTTTTGGACGACATCGTCTTTACGCCAGTGACTGTTATAAGTTTTTATTACACTGTTGCAATTTCGGCCTTAGGCCATTCTCAAGATCTGATATTACGGCTTTAAGCCGACAACGTCACGAGTGTATTTAACAGTATTGACAACGACATACAAATGTGTCAGCTTACATTACATTACGTTGATATGGCTTAAAGTGATAATGTCAGCACTTGATAATGGCTTAAGGCCGAAGTTGCAATAGTGTAATAAAAACTAATTTCAATGCAGCAAATAGCATTGTTGTTAAGAAAGCAATAGAGGAGCCTAAGTGATGATAATTAACACAGCTATATCAAAGGCTGCTCAGTATGACGGTGTTACCATCACATATGAAGACGTATTCTGGTACCATTAGAGCCCTCTCAAAATAACATTCCTTCAACGATCTGTCATTATGCAAATTCAGTTTACACGACACTCTTAACATTCACGCACGAAGCGGGTGTGACACTACTTCAGTCCCATTTGTGCGAAGGCTGAAGAAAGTCAGCATCGTTTACGAGAAAAGTCTTTACTGTATTGAAACAATTAGACACAATAGCACACCGAAATCTGAAGTAGTGGAAAGGTTTATTGGGACATTGTAAGGTGGAGAAACGAACAGAGATACACTAGACGATCATTGCCTCTGACTATTCTCTGAATCTGTGACAAAATATAAATTCCAACTTGAGAGACTACCATATTGTCGAGATTCCTTTCTTACGTACTCACAAGTACAGGCACGGCAGGGTAACGAAAACATTCAATCATCTTGGAGCTGGACGCTGACGGAAGAGGGGCTATCCTCGTGAAGCTCCAGATTCCTTACTGAAAACCATTTCTTGGAAACGTACTAAAGCATGTCGGAGAGGGGCCTGTAGCTTTAAGAGAACAGGAAACGTGTACTCTGCCACTGTCAAACACTGTTTTGGCAAATGCATGCGACAGTTCACCCGTCCTGGACGTTGACGAGAAAACGCCGAGGGAGACGTCGGCAACGGGTAAACGGGTAGTGGTTAATAAAAAAGAAAAAGAGAAGAAAAGAAAAGGATGAAAATGTGGGAAGAAATGATGAATAAAAAGGAGTTTTAAAATCGCTAATGACCGTAAAAAAAGGGAAAGAATGAAGTGCAAGTCGGACTTCGTATTACGTAAAAGTTATTGGACTTCGTGATTCGGAATAGCTATTGTTGCGGTGGTCCTTGTGGCGTTTCTGAGCAAAAGTCAAACCAATTTCCACTACAAAAATTAATTGAAAAAAACAACACACAATAACAAATGTGACTAACAGAGGGAAATGGGGTAGATAATAGTTCATCCTTTACGATGTTAACATGTCTTCTTTCGTGCGGCGTCCAGGTCTTCAAAAATCTCCTACTTCATTTCTGCATATAAGTAGTAGCTGCTCTGAAATCTTGCAATCGTCCAGGAATCACTAACTTATACAAATTAAAATCATCTTGACACTGAATGCAATTTATTTTACGTTGCTACTTCCATCCTCCGAATTTCTTAACAACTTCCACAATATGTCTACACATTAATAATTTTTTTAGGTCTGCATTAAGCTCCCGCTCTCGAGACAAAAAAGAAACGGATAGAAAAAAAGAGTTACCATTTTATTATTTTCTCTGCCGTCGAGTGCTCATACCGCTGCGACGGTATAATTTATATCTGAGGGAACGAGTGTAGCGCGGCGAAATTCAAAGTCCCGCTACATCGGAGTAAGAAGTACAGTCGAGTGCTGCTAGTCCTAGCTCTGTTACCTCTAACGGCTAGTGTGTGGATCTAAGTACGACGGGAAATTAATGGTCGGCTTATCTGGAAGCATGGACGGGCAAGCTATTATGGATTAATGGGCATAGTGCTGAAGAAACTAGGGCTTAAATGTGAAGCGCACTGTGGGCCCAGTCGCAACAGTAAAAGCCCGCTGCCGCATTGTGTCGCTGCCGTGGACTTCCGTCGATCCACCGACAACGAGGGAAGTAAGATCTAAGTAATTTTCATAGGATAAAATTGTAGAAGGCGTGCCAGTGACTGTGCTTTTCTCCGAAGTTGAACTATTAATAACAAGCACTTTATAATCGAAGTGTTGCAGTCGCCGAGGAGGGGAAGTCTGAGGGCCAATTTTACTTGTCTCGTGGACCAAATAAGTCAAGGTGATAAATTCTTGTCTCATTCTGTGTTCTGCTGCATGTTTTGTCATTCCCAAAAAATTTAGTTTTTTAAATATGCATTTAGCTGGTAACAACTGACATTGTATTAGGAGGAGGAGATGTTCTTGTAGTGTTAATCTTTGATATTTAGACCGCGAAAAACGTATGGATTTTTCTTTTTGTTTCCGTTTGTACGCATCCAACAGAAATGAGCATCCCGTTGGGGGCAGCATTGGGGTTGGGGGCCCGTGTGGTTCTTTGTGTTATGCGTTGACAAGTATGAGTACCTACCATTATTATTTTTTAAAAAGTAGCAAGAGTAAAGTTATAATGCTGAAGATTGTTCTTTTTGCAGTCTTTTGATAATTTCAGAATTTTATAGTTGCTTTAAACGTCTGGATCTTGGTAACTATATGGTTAAAAGTACATTTAGGCAGTGTGAATTTGCAAGAAATTTGATTTTCTGCGTGAAAGCTCTGGGTGCTTTTGTGATAGGACGCAAGCGAAAAAATCGCAGAGGAAAAACTGCAAAAATTGCCAAAGTTTGGCAGGTTTTCGGTTTCACCCAAGTTAGCACACAGAACGTACGTATAACATACTGGAAGTTCATAAAATTCGAACTTTTTGTAAGGACTACTGTGCCTGCCGACTGGACTGTTGCTGTCCGTAAATGTGTAAGATTGTGCTTGGTGCCGGCCGGGGTGGCAGAGCGGTTCTAGGCGCTACAGTCTGGAACCGCGCGACCGCTACGGTCGCAGATTCGAATCCTGCCTCGGGCATGGATGTGTGTGATGTCCTTAGGTTAGTTATGTTTAAGTACTTCTAAGTTCTAGGAGACTGATGACCTTAGAAGTAGAGTACCCGTGGTCTAGGGGTCAGTCGGCTCTCAGCCGTAGCAGCGTGCGGACGGCCCCGCGCGCCGGCCCTTTTCTCCGCTGCAGGTTTGTTTACTTCCGCGTCGTAGCTTTAAGGCTTGTGTCCGTCCACCGTGAACAACATGTCGAGCGCTTACCGCCGTGCGACCCTTAAAGTTTCCTTCCCAGCTGAACATGCGCGACCTCGTGCACATGAAACTGAACCGTTCCTACGTGAAGAAGTTCGTTTAGATCCTAACCACGTTATCGGAATCCATTTTTCGATCACGAGTAGTGTCGTTCATATTAAAATGACAAACACCGAGGTGTGTGAAGATGTTATTCGCCGCCATACCAATGGACTTAAGTTCAAATACTCTGTTGGTCACGTCGGAGCAGTAACACTTGAACTCGCAGAGTACGGTCAACGCACGATTAGGGTGTTTGAACTACCATACGGTAACGTCATCGGTAACGTAGAGGAAAGATGGCAAACCTTCACGACCTACCATGTCCTTAATGGTGAGCGTCAGGTCAAAATTGAACTGAAAAAACATATACCATCATACCTGACAATTGGCGGTGTGCGAGCCAATGTCATGTACGACGGCCAACCCCGAACATGTGCGGGTTGTGGACAAGAAGGCCACGTCAGATCCGCCTGCATGCGACGCCGCCTGATCCAGACGCCGGTCGGCGAGGAAGCGTCCCCAGCGGTGGTCACTCAGATCCCTGTCACATATGCCAAGGTTGCCCAGGAAGGTAGCACCTCTACACAGGGTCTTCCTGCTCTGTTGACGTCGTCTGATCAGGCAGATGCAACCGCTACTGAGATTCCTTCTGAGGTGCCACAGACGCCAGATCCTGACCTTCCACATCATCGCAGCACTGTGACTGAAAATGCTGCTGAGATGGACGTTGATTCGGGAGTGGTACCTACTTCTGCTTTCCTTCAGACTGGTCCGGAGTCAGACGAAGGCCACCCGCAATCAGACTCGGAACGACCTGTTCGAAAACAAGGGTCGACACGAAAGAGAAAGAAACGTAGCCGTACACCCCCTGATGAATCCATTCTACGGATGGATGTCAGAGATGCAGAACCGAAGATGGACGACAAACCGCTCTACGATGTCCAAAAGTCTGATGCGAACGACCCGCCACAGGCGACCACTGGCAACGACCACCCCTCCTTACTGGCGCCGTCGCCCCCACAAGTCGACGTTGAAGAAAGTCTATATGCTGAGCCGAAAACTACGTCTCCTCTCCACATGGGTGATGTACACAGTCGGTACCCTACCGCAGTATCAGTCTCCTGGGCAGACGACGTGGAGATCGAAGGGACTGGGGTGGACGGTGCTGATGATGGGGCGCCCCCATCGGTTGCGCCCGCGCCCGCAAACTCTCCACAATAGCAACCTCTTCAGCGGACCGGCAAGATCGACGACCTCTCGCTCCTGAAGAAGCAGCCCCACCTGTGCCTGTGGGACTCCAACACCAGCATTATCGTGTCGCAACGATTAACCTCGCGACCATTCGTGCGCCCCACAGACTAGCGCTGCTCCGCGATATGATTTATGATGCGGACATTGATATTGCGCTTTTTCAGGAAGTGCATGTCGCCGATTGTTCACCACCACATGGCTTCACGGTGCATCTTTCTCCCGCTTCGGACACCGGTAGTGGTGTTGCCATCATCTTACGAGAAGGTCTTCCTGCCGAAGATGTCCTATACCTCCCCAACGGCAGAGTTATGGCCCTTACTCTCTTTGGTGTACGCATCGTCAACATTTATGCGCCGTCGGGCTCCAGCTACCGTCGTGAACGCAATGCCTTCTTCGCAGATGAAGTTACACCCCTTTTTATGGGACCACACGATGACTGGGTCATGGGTGGAGACTTCACCTGCACCCAGCGACCTCAGGATCAATTGCCGCGTCACTCACCATGCGCAGCTCTGGAAACAGTCGTGACGCGGCTACAATTTGTCGATACGTGGGGACATGGGCTTTACGTACTAGACTGGCACTCCTCTAGCCGACTGGATCGCATCTACATCTCGCGATCCCTAATTAAACACACACGACAGGCCGAAATCTGGCCTGTTGCTTTCTCATATCATGAGGCTTACTTCTGTGACGTTGTTCTTACAAGACAGGCAGTATGGCACGGACGTGGTTTATGGAAACTGAACACGGCACTTCTTAATTCACCTGACTGTCGACTTCTAATAGAAGACACTTGGATCACATGTGATAGACGCCGTCCCACGTATCCGTCTACCATATCCTGGTGGATCCAGTGTGCAAAACCTGCTCTTCGAAAAACTTTGATCCGATATGGCAAAGATGTTGTCGCCTGGAGGAAGAGCACTATGGACTTTTACTACAGGATCCTACGAGAATGCTCCACGATGCCAGCCTCCCCTGAGCGCCATACAAGGATAAACCATGCTAAGGCCCAAATCTCCAAGGCACTTGGAAGGAGCGATAGTACGATCTCGTACTGCTGATCGCATGCCTCATGAACATCCATCTATGTACCATATCATCCAAGAACGCCAACATCGTCGCCGAAAATTTATTCCCATCATAACAGACCAAGATGGGCGTCGCTACGTAACCCAATCTGCAATAGGGAATGTGCTTCACGCCCACTACCAGCAGCTCTACGCCGCAATTCCACATTCCCCAGAGTTGATCGAGGAAGTCTCACAGCTCAACTTCGGTGGTCTCCCAGGAGATGCGGCGATTGACTTGGTGTCAGAGGTGACTGATGATGAAGTCCGCGATGCGATCCGAGCAGAAACCATCAATCGCTCCTCAGGACCCGACGGTCTTCCCCTCGAATTTTATCGCACCTTCCGTGATTTGTTAGAGTCCACCTTCACCTCCATATGTCGGGAACTGATGTCTCCGGAAGTACCTGTGCCGGACTCTTTTATGGAAGGAATTATTTTTCCTGTACGTAAACCGCATGGTGGCAACAATATCAGTGATTATCGGCCCCTCACCCTCCTTAACAGTGATATGAAAATCTTCAAAATGGTTCAAATGGCTCTGAGCACTATGGGACTCAACTGCTGTGGTCATTAGTCCCCTAGAACTTAGAACTACTTAAACCTAACTAACCTAAGGACATCACACACATCCATGCCCGAGGCAGGATTCGAACCTGCGACCGTAGCAGTCCCACGGTTCCGGACTGCGCGCCTAGAACCGCGAGACCACCGCGGCCGGCTGAAAATCTTCACTCGCCTTTTGGCGGCACGACTTAAAACCGTTGCCCGATATGTTGTGTCGCCAGAACAAGCATCTCTGGGAGGGGATAATAATATCCGCACGGCTTTATGCCGCTACAGGGATATGATCGCCGTTACCCAGGCACAACGCCTCTCTGGGGCACTTGCGTCTTTGGACTTTAGTCAAGCTTTTGATAGGGTTGACCATTCGTTCCTTACGGCCGTTCTCCACCATATGGGTTTCCCAGTCGCCGTTATCACGGTAGTGATGCGCCTTCTGCGGGGCGCCTCTTCCAGGATTATGTACAATGGCAGACTCACTCGTCCGATAGAAATAGGTCGATCCGTACGTCAAGGTTTCCCTCTATCAGCGATTTTCTACGCCTTTTCCTTGGAATCCTTGCTATGTGGGCTCAGACAACGTTTGGTAGGGTTGTCCATAGATCGATACCGATTCTGTTGCACGGCCTATGCTGACGATGTAGTCATCTGTTTACGTAATGCCGACGAGGTTCGAGCTGTTTTGACGTGGGTAGCGACTTATGGTGAGGCGTCAGGTAGCTCTTTAAACGTACGTAAGTCACAAGTTATGTTCATTGGCACGGGACTCCCTGTGGAGTGTGTTACACCTCTCACCACCGTTGATACCATTCGCTGTTTGGGAATAGACTTTTCATCTGATCTCCGGCGTTCAGCCGTCATCAACTGCTAACGCCTCCTTTTAATGATCAGAGCAGATCTTATGGACCATCGCTTTCGATCCCTAGATATTCTCCAACGAGCTCGATATGTCAGTATATATATCGCATCCCGAGTTCCCCATGTAGCACAAGTTCTACCTTTCCCGCTTACTGTGGCACGTCGCATGTTGGCAGCGATGGCATCTTTCGTCAGCTCTGGGCTGTTGTTCAAAGTTAACTATGCAACCCTTACTCTTCCCCGTGAACGAGGTGGGATAGGTCTGTTTCACGTGCCGGATAGAGCTCGCGCCCTATTTGTCAGCTCCCAGATGACGGTATGGACACAATGCCCAACGAGCCTCACTGGTCTCCTCCTGTCGGCATATACGCCGGTCTCACTGTCATCCCCAGTGATGATCTCGGACGTTCCGGTCCAGTTCCATTATATACGATACTTCTTTCTTGAATTCAGTTATCTACGCCTCACCTTACCAAGACAGCTTTTACTCAAGACAAAGGCAGTATACAATGTCCTCCAATTAGGTCGTCCACCTAACCCGATTGAACAAAAGTTCCCCCAGGTAGGCTGGCGTCATGTATGGCGCGCGGTTTTCGCCCGTTACCTTGACACGAATGTTCAATCTGTCTGGTACCTAACTGTCAATGGTAAGCAAATCAATCAATCTCGCCTTCATCGTATCCACCTCGCCCAATCACCTCTCTGTTCCACGTGTGGAGTCCCAGACAATGATGAACATCGGTTTGTTTGCGGACCGGCGGCGGAGGTCTGGCACTTGATTCGTCTTATTGTCGCTTTTCTAACGCGGGACATTCCGGATCGGATTACTCCCCTTTCATTATTATTTCCGGATCGTGAATATTTTCCTCGGACAAAGACCAATGCTGTGAATTGGATTCGCGGACATGCCATTCACTACCTATTTGGACAAACTGTAGACTCTGTACTCGATTTTTGGACATACCTCAATGACCGTCATTATGTCGTTGTCCGTCACCCAAAATACAGACAATTTTTCTCGAACTTCCTTGGGAGTGCTTTCCACGACCCGCCTCGCAGCTCGAATGTGTTAAGCCAAGACAGAAGAACGTTTCCTGTTTGAACCAATGAACATTTCTGAACAATTGAACAGAACACATCAATTTCGAGAAGACGTGACTCAACATATTACCAGCGGGGCGCAGAAGGCCTCTGATCAATGACACAACAAAACTAAACAAAAACAAAAAAATAATAACATAACAACAATAAAAATAAAATTCAGAAAAAAGAAGATTTTGTTTTGTTTGTAAGGATAGCCCTAACCTTGATTTCCTATATTTACCCTGGTAGATAGGCAGCTCTCTGGGGTAGGTTTAGTCAGGAGCCAACGCCTGAAGTGGAACAGATTTTTTTGCTTTTTTTTAGGATGAAAAGTGGCGGTGCCACTTGGTTCTTTTTTTTAGTTCCATTTTATAAAAGGGTTAACTAATGAAAGAAAAACAAAAAAAAGAAAAAAAAGTTGGTAGAGCGGTGGGCTGTAGTGGTACATTTCACAGATATCCATAGGTCGCTGGTTCAAATCCGGCCCGAAGGAATATTTTTTTATAACTTCGCAATACTTCAGAGCTACTGACAATTTTCTGAATCGATAAAAAAAAATAAAAAAAGGGGTAGCGTCTTTGATTCATAATCAAAACGTCTTCGGTCCCGGGGTCGGTCCCCGCCAGTGCCCAAATTTTGATAAATAATCAGCATTGGCGGCCGAAGACTTCCGGCATAAGAAGTCAGCCTCATTCTGCCAACGGCCTTGTCAAAGAGGGCGGAGGAGCGGATAGAGGTTCAGGGCACTCTCTTGTCTTAGGGGTGGGAAATTGCCCCTAAAGGCGGAAGAATCAGCAATGATCAACGACATGAGGATGCAGAAGGCAATGGAAACCACTGCATTAAAGACACGTAACGTGTATCCACAGGACATGTTGCCTGTAGTTGAAGAAGTGTCATGATGATCTCTCCATTGGCAAAAGATTCCGGAATAGTCCCCCATTCGGATCTCCGGGAGGGGACTGCCAAGGGGGAAGTTACCATGAGAAAAAGATTGAATAATCAACGAAAGGATAACGTTCTACGAGTCGGGGCGTGGAATGTCAGAAGCTTGAACGTGGTAGGGAAACTAGAAAATCTGAAAAGGGAAATGCAAAGGCTCAATCTAGATATAGTAGGGGTCAGTGAAGTGAAGTGGGAGGAAGACAAGGATTTCTGGTCAGATGAGTATCGGGTAATATCAACAGTAGCAGAAAATGGTATAACAGGTGTAGGATTCGTTATGAATAGGAAGGTAGGGCAAAGGGTGTGTTACTGTGAACATTTCAGTGACCGGGTTGTTCTAATCAGAATCGACAGCAGACCAACACCGACAACGATAGTTCAGGCATACATGCCGACGTCGCAAGCTGAAGATGAACAGATAGAGAAAGTGTATGAGGATATTGAAAGGGTAATGCAGTATGTAAAGGGGGACGAAAATCTAATAGTCATGGGCGACTGGAATGCAGTTGTAGGGGAAGGAGTAGAAGAAAAGGTTACAGGAGAATATGGGCTTGGGACAAGGAATGAAAGAGGAAAAAGACTAATTGAGTTCTGTAACAAGTTTCAGCTAGTAATAGCGAATACCCTGTTCAAGAATCACAAGAGGAGGAGGAATACTTGGAAAAGGCCGGGGGATACGGGAAGATTTCAATTAGATTACATCATGGTCTGACAGAGGTTCCGAAATCAGATACTGGATTGTAAGGCGTACCCAGGAGCAGATATAGACTCAGATCACAATATAGTAGTGATGAAGAGTAGGCTGAAGTTCAAGACATTAGTCAGGAAAAATCAATACGCTAAGAAGTGGGATACGGAAGTTCTAAGGATTGACGAGATAGTTTGAAGTTCTCTAACTCTATAGGTACAGCAATAAAGAATAGCGCAGTAGGCAGTACAGTTGAAGAGGAATGGAAATCTCTAAAAAGGGCCATCACAGAAGTTGGGAAGGAAAACATAAGTACAAAGAAGGTAGCTGCGAAGAAACCATGGGTAACAGAAGAAATACTTCAGTTGATTGATGAAAGGAGGAAGTACAAACATGTTCCGGGAAAATCAGGCATACAGAAATACAAGTCGCTGAGGAATGAAATAAATAGGAAGTGCAGGGAAGCTAAGACGAAATGGCTGCAGGAAAAATGTGAAGACATCGAAAAAGATATGATTGTCGGAGGGACAGACTCAGCATACAGGAAAGTCAAAACAGCCTTTGGTGACATTAAAAGCAACGGTGGTAACATTAAGAGTGCAACGGGAATTTCACTGTTAAATGCAGAGGAGAGAGCAGGTAGGTGGAAAGAATACATTGAAAGCCTCTATGAGGGTGAAGATCTGTCTGATGTGATAGAAGAAGAAACAGGAGTCGATTTAGAAGAGATAGGGGATCCAGTATTAGAATCGGAATTTAAAAGAGCAGAAGGGATAGATAACATTCCATCAGAATTTCTAAAATCATTAGGGGAAGTGGCAACAAAACGACTATTCACGTTGGTGTGTAGGATATATGAGTCTGGCGACATACCATCTGACTTTCGGAAAAGCATCATCCACACAATTCCGAAGACGGCAAGAGCTGACAAGTGCGAGAATTATCGCACAATCAGCTTAACAGCTCATGCATCGAAGCTGCTTACAAGAATAATATACAGAAGAATGGAAAAGAAAATTGAGAATGCGCTAGGTGACGATCAGTTTGGCTTTAGGAAAAGTAAAGGGACGAGAGAGGCAATTCTGACGTTACGGCTAATAATGGAAGCAGGGCTAAAGAAAAATCAAGACACGTTCATAGGATTTGTCGTCCTGGAAAAAGCGTTCGACAATATAAAATGGTGCAAGCTGTTCGAGATACTGAAAAAAGTAGGGGTAAGCTATAGGGAGAGACGGGACATATACAATATGTACAACAACCAAGAGGGAATAATAAGAGTGGACGATCAAGAACGAAGTGCTGGTATTAAGAAGGGTGTAAGACAAGGCTGTAGCCTTTCGCCCCTACTCTTCAATCTGTACATCGAGGAAGCAATGATGGAAATAAAAGAAAGGTTCAGGAGTGGAATTAAAATACAAGGTGAAAGTATATCAATGATACGATTCGCTGATGACATTGCTATCCTGAGTGAAAGTGAAGAAGAATTAAATGATCTGCTGAACGGAATGAACAGTCAAATGAGTACACGGTATGGTTTGAGAGTAAATCGGAGAAAGACGAAGGTAATGAGAAGTAGTAGAAATGAGAACAGCGAGAAACTTAAAATCAGGATTGATGGTCACGAAGTCTACATCTACATCTACATCCATACTCCGCAAGCCAACTGACGGTGTGTGGCGGAGGGTACCCTGAGTACCGCTATCGGTTCTCCCTTCTATTCCAGTCTCGTATTGTACATGGAAAGAAGGATTGTCGGTATGCTTCTGTGTGGGCTCTAATCTCTCTGATTTTATCCTCACGGTCTCTTCGCGAGATCTACGTGGGAGGGAGCAATATACTGCTTGACTCTTCGGTGAAGGTATGTTCTCGGAGCTGTAACAAAAGCCCGTACCGAGCTACTGAGCGTCTCTCCTGCAGAGTCTTCCACTGGAGTTTATCTATCATCTCCGTAACGCTTTCGCGATTACTAAATGATCCTGTAACGAAGCGCGCTGCTCTCCGTTGGATCTTCTCTGTCTCTTCTATCAACTCTATCTGGTGCGGATCCCACACTGCTGAGCAGTATTCAAGCAGTGGGCGAACAAGCGTACTGTAACCTACTTCCTTTGTTGTCGGATTGCATTTCCTTAGGATTCTTCCAATGAATCTCAGTCTGGCATCTGCTTTACCGACGATCAACTTTATATGATCATTCCATTTTAAATCACTCCTAATGCGTACTCCCAGATAATTTATGGAATTAACTGCTTCCAGTTGCTGACCTGCTATTTTGTAGCTAAATGATAAGGGACCTATCTTTCTATGTATTCGCATCACATTACACTTCTCTACATTGAGATTCAATTGCCATTCCGTGCACCAAGCGTCAATTCGCTGCAGATCCTCCTGCATTTCAGTACAATTTTCCATTGTTGCAACCTCTCGATACACCACAGCATCATCTGCAAAAAGCCTCAGTGAACTTCCGATGTCATCCACTAGGTCATTTATGTATATTGTAAATAACAACGGTCCTATGACACTCTCCTGCGGAACACCTGAAATCACTCTTACTTCGGAAGACTTCTCTCCATTGGGAATGACATGCTGCGTTCTTTTATCTAGGAACTCTTCAGTCCAATCACACAATTAGTCTGATAGTCCATATGCTCTTACTTTGTTCATTAAACGACTGTGGGGAACTGTATCGAACGCCTTGCAGAAGTCAAGAAACATGGCATCTACCTATGAACCCGTGTCTATGGCTCTCTCAGTCTCGTGGACGAATAGCGAGAGCTGCGTTTCACACGACCGTCTTTTTCGAAACCCATGCTGATTCCTGCAGAGTAGATTTCTAGTCTCTAGAAAAGACATTATACTCGAACATAATACGTGTTCCAAAATTCTACAACTGATCGACGTTAGAGATATAGGTCTATAGTTCTGCACATCTGTTCGACGTCCCTTCTTGAAAACGGGGATGACCTGTGCCCTTTTCCAATCCCTTGGATCGCTTCGCTCTTCTAGAGACCTACGGTACACCGCTGCAAGAAGGGGGGCAAGTTCCTTCGCGTACTCTGTGTAAAATAGAACTGGTATCCCATCAGGACCAGCAGCCTTTCCTCTTTTGAGCGATTTTAATTGTTTCTCTAACCCTCTGTCGTCTATTTCGATATCTATCATTTTGTCAACTGTGCGACAATCTAGAGAAGGAAGCACAGTGCAGTCTTCCTCTGTGAAACAGCTTTGGAAGAAGACATTTAGTATTTCGGCCTTTAGTCTGTCATCCTCTGTTTCAGTACCATTTTTGTCACAGAGTGTCTGGACATTTTGTTTTGATCCACCTACCGCTTTGACATAGGACCAAAATTTCTTAGGATTTTCTGCCAAGTCAGTACATAGAACTTTACTTTAGAATTCATTGAAAGCCTCTCGCATAGCCCTCCTCACACTACATTTCGCTTCGCGTAATTTTTGTTTGTGTGCAACGCTTTGGCTATGTTTATGTTTGCTGTGAAGTTCCCTTTGCTTCCGCAGCAGTTTTCTAACTCGGTTGTTGTACCACGGTGGCTCTTTTCCATCTCTTATGATCTTGCTTGGCACATACTCAACTAACGCATATTGTACGATGGTTTTGAACTTTGTCCACTGATCCTCAACACTATCTGTACTTGAGACAATACTTTTGTGTTGAGCCATCAAGTACTCTGTAATCTGGTTTTTGTCACTTTTGCTAAACAGAAAAATCTTCCTACCTTTTTTAAATATTTCTATTTACGGCTGAAATCATCGATGCAGTAACCGCTTTATGATCGCTGATTCCATGTTCTGCATTAACTGATTCAAATATTTCGGGTCTGTTTGTCACCAGAAGGTCTAATATGTTATCGCCACAAGTCGGTTCTCTGTTTAACTGCTCAAGGTAGTTTTCAGATAAAGCACTTAAAAATATTTCACTGGATTCTTTGTCCGTGCCACCCGTTATGAACGTTTGAGTCTCCCAGTCTATATCCGGCACATTAAAAAGTCAATGAAGTTAAGGAATTCTGCTACCTAGGCAGTAAAATAACCAATGACGGACGGAGCAAGGAAGACATCAAAAGCAGACTCGCTATGGCAAAAAAGGCATTTCTGGCCAAGATAAGTCTACTAACATCAAATACCGGCCTTAATTTGAGGAAGAAATTTCTGAGGATGTACGTCTGGAGTACAGCATTATATGGTAGTGAAACATGGACTGTGGGAAAACCGGAACAGAAGAGAATCGAAGGATTTGAGATGTGGTGCTATAGACGAATGTTGAAAATTAGGTGGACTGATAAGATAAGGAATGAGGTGGTTCTACGCAGAATCGGAGAGGAAAGGAATATGTGGAAAACACTGATAAGGAGAAGGGACAGGATGATAGGACATCTGCTAAGACATGAGGGAATGACTTCCATGGTACTAGAGGGAAATGTAGAGGGCAAAAACTGTAGAGGAAAACAGAGATTGGAATACGTCAAGCAAATAATTGAGGACGTAGGTTCTAAGTGCTACTCTGAGATGAAGAGGTTAGCACAGGAAAGGAATTCGTGGCGGGCCGCATCAAACCAGTCAGTAAACTGATGACCAAAAAAAAACTCATCAGATCTGCAGACTGTAGCAGGTTTCTGAAACATCAGATGGTCGCCAAAAAGCCTCCGACAGCTGTTTCGTAACCTTATACTAAAGTGTAAACAACGTTGCTGCGTTAGAAATTCCCCGAAGGAAACTTGGTAAACGCATTACGTAAGATATTTATGCTGCTCTTGCATACGTTCATACCGGATGGGGAGCCAACCCGCACCTCCTAAGGACTCCTGCACTTGCGCCTTCTGTATCAGCCGTTGAGTATGCTGCTCCTGTGTGGAACGCTTCAGCTCGTGGTAAGCAAGTCGATGCTGCGGTCAACGATACTGCAAGGATCATCTCAGGATGCTTGAAGCTAACAGCAGTGCAGAAACTGTATCCGATTATTGGAATAGCCGCACCCAACATCCGAAGGGCCACTGCTGCAGACAATGAGAGAACAAAGCAGGAGAATGACCGCCGACATCCTCTGTATGGTCATCAGGCAGCAAGATCCCGCCTTAAATCCAGCAAGAGTTTCCTTGCTAGGACTGCGCCACTGGAGGGTTTATCCTGTACCCATTTTGATGCTGCACGCAGGTTGGTGTGCGTGTCGCCTTTAACCGAGTGTCAGCAGTTGTGGCAACACTGCAGCGCCATGTGACAGACATCAGTTGTCAAGTAATTTTAATCGGACTACAGAGCTCATACGGTAGTTTATCGACAGTCGTTCTTTCCAGGCACCAACCGAGAAAGGAACGGGGAAAGGGCTAGTGATAGTGTTATCACATGTACTCTCCACCACACACCTCAAGGTAGCTTGCAGGGTATAGATGTTGATGTGAAATAAACAACGTTCTCTGTTGAGGCAGATATTCAATTAACGGGACACAAAGATATCGAGCATCTTTGGTCGGAATTTCAAGGTATTGTCCACCATGTGCTAGAGATGTATGTGCCTATCAAAAGTATAGGGGAGGGAAAGGATCCACCTTGGTACAACAAACATATTAGGAAGTTGCTGAAAAAGCTGAGAATTTTGCACAGTCGTTTTAAACGTAGTCACTGCCCCGCTGACAAACAGAAATTTTGCGAAATGAAAGCAGTTGTCAGAAGGACAATGAGAGACTTTTTTAACGAAATTGAAAGCAATATTTTATCTGCAGTTTCTAAAAATAACCCCAAAAAATTTTGGTCATACGTAAAATCTATGAACGCTACAAATAATTCAATACTTTCTCTTGCTGACAGTACGGGTAATGTAACTGATGATGATAAACAGCTACAGTTAGCAAATAACGCTGTGAGAATGTAGAAGGTGAACGACCTGTGACGTAACGTGTTTATTGTCGAAGCGCCGTCAGAGATGCATTGAGTTACTGACTTTGAAAACCTCCGCGTGAAAAACGGACAGAAGAAGAACACTTTTACACATTCTTTTGATGTACGAGATATTCTCGATGAACAGTTACTCAGTTACTCATTTTCTCTTGTCTCTTGTAACTTGTGTCGTACGCGCATGTCTTGCCGCCGTATTATTATTATTAAAAATAATATTATTTTAGTGTAAAATAAAAGTGCAATACTGTATAGCAGTAGATTTATTGTGCGACGTGTATGTGAAAACGCCAAAGGAATTATTTTCATTACGAGAAGAGAAGTGCCAGTCAAAACGGCATCCATGTTAAATCCTTCTTTGCAGTGCAAGTTCATCTATTAACTGCCACAAATTCAGTGTTAAATGGAACTGGTGTATGGACTATTTATTTATTATAGAATCTATGTCTCACTCTTTCATGAAGTTACTTAATTTTCTTTATGTTTCTGCCAAATAGAGAGTTCACAGTCACGAATTCTTTCGTCGAGATCGGACGGAAGTTGCATGCGGCGAAATATTTTCTCCGCGCCATATTCTACTGGCAAATGCATGATAAAATACGGTCCAAGATTTTAAACATGGCTGGAACAGCAACTGTTGAAATTCTTCACGATAAAGGATGACAGCCAAAACAGTTGCAGGATAAATTTTTTATTAAAATTCTTGACCGAGGTTTCGGTGTATATAAATATACCTTCATCAGAAGTATAAAATCCTGAACAGGAAGACACTTCCATTAGCAAAACCTTAACATCGGAAATGAGAAACACTAGAGCTTAAGTAACAGTAGAATTACCAAAGTAATACAGGCACGAAATCTTTTAGTATCTTACTAAAATTACATCATGCAATGGAGATAAATAAAACAATTGTGCCAAAGGCGTCGTCAATAATTAAGACATCATCTCCATTTGTACAACATGTTCGCATTGACCCTGTGCCTACAGTCATGTTCTACAAATGGAGATGATGCCTTAATTATTGACGACGCCTTTGGCACAATTGTTTTATTTATCTCCATTGCATGATGTAATTTTAGTAAGATACTAAAAGATTTCGTGCCTGTATTACTTTGGTAATTACACTGTTTCTTAAGCTCTAGTGTTTCTCATTTCCGATGCTAAGGTTTTGCTAATGGAAGTGTCTTCCTGTTCAGGATTTTTTACTTCTGATGAAGGTATATTTATATATACCGAAACCTCGGTCAAGAATGTTAATAAATTTTTTTTATCCTGCAACTGTTTTGGCTGTCATCCTTTATCGTGAAAAACTACGGTCCCTTAGGAAATTCATGTTGAGCTATCCAAAAGTAATTATATTTTGAATAGGCATTTACTCTCCTCTGCAATGCAACTTCCGACTGATCAGACGATCCAACAAGAAACAGCCGCACACGGTCGGCGTTCGCAAATATATTTCCACGGCTGATTATAGCTATATGTTACAATACAAAAGTAAAAATATTGTAATAATTAGCGACTACGAACGGGGACATTTTTAACAGTATGTTTGTGTATATACACTCCTGGAAATGGAAAAAAGAACACATTGACACCGGTGTGTCAGACCCACCATACTTGCTCCGGACACTGCGAGAGGGCTGTACAAGCAATGACACACCAGGAACTGCGGTGTTGGCCGTCGAATGGCGCTAGCTGCGCAGCATTTGTGCACCGCCGCCGTCAGTGTCAGCCAGTTTGCCGTGGCATACGGAGCTCCATCGCAGTCTTTAACACTGGTAGCATGCCGCGACAGCGTGGACGTGAACCGTATGTGCAGTTGATGGACTTTGAGCGAGGGCGTATAGTGGGCATGCGGGAGACCGGGTGGACGTACCGCCGAATTGCTCAACACGTGGGCCGTGCGGTCTCTACAGTACATCGATGTTGTCGCCAGTGGTCGGCGGAAGGTACACGTGCCCGTCGACCTGGGATCGGACAGCAGCGACGCACGGATGCACGCCAAGACCGTAGGATCCTACACAGTGCCGTAGGGGATCGCACCGCCACTTCCCAGCAAATTAGGGACACTGTTGCTCCTGGGGTATCGGCGAGGACCATTCGCAACCGTCTCCTTGAAGCTGGGCTACGGTCCCGCACACCGTTAGGCCGTCTTCCGCTCACGCCCCAACGTCGTGCAGCCCGCCTCCAGTGGTGTCGCGTCAGGCGTGAATGGAGGGACGAATGGAGACGTGTCGTCTTCAGCGATGAGAGTCGCTTCTGCCTTGGTGCCAATGATGGTCGTATGCGTGTTTGGCGCCGTGCAGGTGAGCGCCACAATCAGGACTGCATACGACCGAGGCATACAGGGCCAACACCCGGCATCATGGTGTGGGGAGCGATCTCCTACACTGGCCGTACACCTCTGGTTATCGTCGAGGGGACACTGAATAGTGCACGGTACATCCAAACCGTCATCGAACCCATCGTTCTACCATTCCTAGATCGGCAAGGGAACTTGCTGTTCCAACAGGACAATGCACGTCCGCATGTATCCCGTGCCACCCAACGTGCTCTAGAAGGTGTAAGTCAACTACCCTGGCCAGTAAGATCTCCGGATCTGTCCCCCATTGAGCATGTTTGGGACTGGGTGAAGCGTCGTCTCACGCGGTCTGCACGTCCAGCACGAACGCTGGTCCAACTGAGGCGCCAGGTGGAAATGGCATGGCAAGCCGTTCCACAGGACTACATCCAGCATCTCTACGATCGTCTCCATGGGAGAATAGCAGCCTGCACTGCTGCGAAAGGTGGATATACACTGTACTAGTGCCGACATTGTGCATGCTCTGTTTCCTGTGTCGATGTGCCTGTGGTTCTGTCAGTGTGATCATGTGATGTATCTGACCCCGGGAATGTGTCAATAAAGTTTCCCCTTCCTGGGACAAGAATTCACGGTGTTCTTATTTCAATTTCCAGGAGTGTACATTACGTAAACATATCGTTATATCGTACCGAGGCGTTCAGACAGTCGTTTTTCCCTCGCGCGATCCGCGAGTGGAACAGAGGGGGTGGGGGTGGGGGTGGGGGAATATGACTATGGGAGGAATTGTGCCCTCCGCCACACACCGGTTGATGGCTAGCGGAGTATACAGAGTGTTACAAAAAGGAGGTACGGCCACACTTTCAGGAAACATTCCTCACCCACAAATAAGGAAAAGGTGTTATGTGGACATGTGTCCGGAAACGCTTAATTTCCATGTTAAAGCTCATTTTAGTTTCGTCCACCTACGCTCAATGGAGCACGTTATCATGGTTTCATACGGGATACTCTACCTGTGCTCCTAGAACATGTGCATTTACAAGTACGACACAACATGTGGTTCATGCACGATGGAGCTCCTGCACATTTCAGTCGAAGTGTTCGTACGCTTCTCAACAACAGATTCGGTGACCGATGGATTGGTAGAGGCGGACCAATTCCATGGCCTCCACGCTCTCCTGACCTCAACCCTCTTCACTTTCATTTATGGCGGCATTTGAAAGCTCTTGTCTACGCAACCCCGGTACCAAATGTAGAGACTCGTCGTGCTGTGATACAATACGCCATTCTCCAGGGCTGCATCAGCGCATCAGGGATTCCAGGCGACCGAGGGTGGATGCATGTATCCTCGCTAACGGAGGACATTTTGAACATTTCCTGTAACAAATTGTTTGAAGCCACGCTGGTACGTTCTGTTGCTGTGTGTTTCCATTTCATGATTAATGTGATTTGGAGAGAAGTAATAAAATGAGCTCTAACATGGAAAGTAAGCGTTTCCGGACACATGTCCACATAACATATTTTCTTCCGTTGTGTGTGAGGATTGTTTCCTGAAAGTTTGGCCGTACCTCTTTGTAACACCCTGTATATGTAGATGTAGATGTGAAGCAGCGTGCAATCGCCGCTTGTATCGAGAGATAGTACTGACCCAAACTGAGCAAGTGGTGCAGTATTTCCATTGCGGTCGCGCCGCCTGCTTGCAGACTGGCGGTGCCGGCCGCGCCCATCGACACTCTCTCTAAGCTGGAGCGGAGGCGCTGCCAGGGCCGGACGCCGAGCTGTGGACCGCCAAGGTCGCCGGCAGCTGTGGGCTCAAGTTGAGGTACGCAGCCTGCCGCCGACACGTGCGCTTCCTTCATCCTCGGACGCGAGTACCGGTCAAAGCGGTGGGCCTCACCCGCTCCTCGGGGGACTACGGTGGCCCGGTTGAGCAGATCTCATTTATAAGCTGCGACTAACAGAAGCAGGGAAGTGACGCAGTGACGAGGCGATGCACTCGCTCGGGGAAGGCCTCTTCCGCAGCGTCCCGCACGAGATGCCACGGGGGTTCCACGAAATATCTGACTCAGGGCGGCCCTATGCTACTTCCGAATACGAGTAAGGATGCACGTCGTCGATTGATCCGTATATCCCCCTCTCTAAAGGCCGCAAATTCAGCCAAATACTTCGGGACTACCTTTACGATTACCTTACACTGGAAATACCACGTAGATAATGTTACGGGGGAAAGCATACTACATGCGACGCTACAACGCAGTCCTTGCTATGAATTTTTTCGCTCACTTTACACATGGAACTGTCCACGATGTATTGTCTAGTGTAAATATGTATTGTAAATACTATGTTTAAATTATGTAATATTTAACACTGGCAAGCCAGGACATATTTAGTTAACGTTGAAGTCAGAGAGATTGCTTTGTCGCGCCTCTGGGCGCGGGAGCGCGCCAGCGGGCAGTAGGAGCAGTGACGCCGTGCTCGGTGTAGTGGTTAATAAAAAAGAAAAAGAGAGGAAAAGAAAAAGTTGAAAATGTGGGAAGAAATGGTGAATAAAAAGGGGTTTTAAAATCGCTAATGACCGTGAAAAGAAGGGAAAGAATGAAGTCCAAGTCGGACTTCGTATTACATAAAAGTTATCGGACTTCGTGATTCGGAATAGCTATTGTTGGGGTGGTCCTTGTGGCGTTTCTGAGCAAAAGTCAAACCAATTTCCACTACAAAAATTATTTGAAAAAAAAACCCAGATAATAACAAATGTGTCTAACAGAGGGAAATGGCGTAGATAATAGTTCATCCTTTACCATGTTAACACGTCTTCTTTCGTGCGGCGTCCAGGTCTTCATAAATCTCCTACTTTATTTCTGCATAAAAGTAGTAGCTGCTCCGAAATCTTGCAATCGTCCAGGAATCACTAACTTATACAAATTAAAATCATCTTGACACTGAATGCAATTTATTTTACGTTGCTACTTCCTTCCTCCGAATTTCATAACAACTTCCACAATATGTCTACACATTAATAATTTTTTTACGTCTGCATTAAGCTCCCGCTCTCGAGACAAAAAAGAAACGGATAGAAAAAAAGGGTTACCATTTTATTATTTTCTCTGCCGTCGAGCGCTCATACCGCTGCGACGGTATAATTTATATCTGAGGGAACAAGTGTAGCGCGGCGAAATTCAAAGTCCTGCTACATCGGAGTAAGAAGTACAGTCGAGTGCTGCTAGTCCTAGCTGTGTTACCTCTAACGGTTAGTGTGTGGATCTAAGTACGACGGGAAATTAATGGTCGGCTTATCTGGAAGCATGGACGGGCAAGTTATTATGGATTAATGGGCATAGTGCTGAAGAAACGAGGACTTAAATGTGAAGCGCACTGTGGGCCCAAGTCGCAACAGTAAAAGCCCGATGCCACATTGTGGCGCTGCCGTGGACTTCCATCGATCCACCGACAACGAGGGAAGTAAAATCTAAGTAATTTTCATAGGATAAAATGGTAGAAGGCGTGCCAGTGACTGTTCATTTCTCTGAAGTTGAACTATTAATAACAAGCACTTTATAATCGAAGTGTTTCATTTACATTCCACCCGACAATAACACCAAGTAGGTTCCTTCCAATCCTAACCTTATTGAACCGAGTGTGTCACGCCATTATCAAGAGAAAATATGTTAATTATCAAGTTATTTGCACAGATGGCGAAGAGTAAATTTCAGACTGGTTATCGTAGTTAATTGTTGCAGTTAATAAGCTTACGCCAACCGTGGTGACTTAATAATAGACTGAAGTAATAAATTTGATTATTAAGATTTATTTCAATGTATATTCAGCTGAAGCTAATTCAAGGATATTTCATGAAACTATAAAGCTTATTCCACCTGACAATCCCCCAATTAATGAGTTATTATCAGTCAAACCATAGTTAAATTATTGGCAATATATTTCATTATCAGTAGATTAAACTGTGCAATGTACCTCATTTTAAAGACAGAATTTCAGTCCATTATTCAAAATCTAGATAGATAATAATCTGACTAATTATGAACAAAATAAGTGTAGTTTGATTGTTATGACATTGTTGTATATGACTGCTGAGCCTGACACAGCACTTACGTAAAAGTTCCCGTTCCACCTGCTCCGCTACATACAGGTAAACTTTATTTTTGACACAATTATTTACGTACTTAACAGCAATGTCGCTCATCAGTCGAGCTGGCGACCGATTTTTTAACTGCTTTTACAACTTAATCATTTCTTTCGGCAAAATTTCCACTGCAAAATTTATTTCCAAATTATTTCCATTATTTCATTTAACGATCGTTATTGAATGTAATTACTCATTCAATAACGATCAAGTTATAGCGTCTCCTGTTTCCAGCGGAATAATCATTATTTCCTTCGGATTCGGATTCCTTATCCCGACGCGGATCAAAATTCATAATTCACGGTCATAACCAACTTGTAATTTCGCAAACCCCGGGAAGCAGGGGGGTGTTGGACACAGACTGCGATTTATTGGCAAAACACTTACAAAATTTAACAGATCTACTAAAGAGGCTGCTTACACTGCGATTGTCGGGCCTCTTCTGGAGCCTTGGTGTGCGGTGTGGGACCCTCTTCAGATAGCACTGACGGAGGACGTCGAAAAAGTTCAGAGAAGGGCAGCTCGTTGTGTATTATCACGAAGTAGAGGAGAGAGTGCCACGAATATGATACGCGAGTGGTGGTGGCAATAATTAAAACAAAGGCCTTTTTCGTTGCGGCAGGATAATCTCGTGAAACTTCATACACCAGCTTTCTCCTCAGAGTGTGAAAATATTTTGTTTCACCCCACCTACATAGTGAGAAATGATCATGTTAATAAGATAAGAGAAATCAGAGCTCGCACAGAAAGATATAGTGTTCGTTTTCCCCAAGCGCTGTTCGAGAATAGAACGTAGAGAAATAACTTGAAGGTGGTAGCAGATGACGCAGTCGTTTATCGACTAATAAAGTCATCAGAAGATGAAAACAAACTGAAAAACGATTTAGAAAAAATATTGAATGGTGCGAAAAGTGGCAGTTGACCCTAAATAACGAAAAGTGTGAGGTCATCCACATGAGTGCTAAAAGGAACTCGTTAAACTTCGGTTAGACTATAAATCAGTCTAATCTAAAAGCCGTAAATTCAACTAAATACCTAGATATTACAATTACGAACAACTTAATTTGGAAAGAACACATAGAAAATGTTGTGGGGAAGGCTAACCAAAGGCTGCCTTTTATTGGCAGGACACTTACAAAATGTAACAGACATACTAAGGAGACTGCCTACACTACGGTTGTCCGTCCTCTTTCAGAATATTGCTGCGTGGTGTGCGAACCTTACCAGATAGGAATGACGGAGTATATCGAAAAAGTTCAAAGAAAGGCAGCACGTTTTGTATTATCGCGAAATATGGGATAGAGTGTCACAGAAATGATACAGGATTTGGGCTGGAAATCATTAAAAGAAAGGCGTTTTTCGTTGCGACGGAATCTTCTCACGAAATTCCAATCACAAAATTTCTCCTCCGAATGTGAAAATATTTTGTTGACACCGACCTACGTAGGGCGGAAGGAGAGCACCACGATAAGATAAGGGAAATCAAAGATCGTACGGAAAGCTATCGGTGTTCATTCTTTCCGCGCGGTATACGAGATTCGAATAATAGAGAATTGTGAAGGTGGTTCGATGAACCCTCTGCCAGGCACTTAATTGTGAGTTCCAGAGTAATCATATAGATGTTGATGTAGATCCTATGTAGGCCGATTATGTGATGCGATGTAGTCCAACATCGTTTTTGACGTACCTATATTGGAATCCGTATTTCTCCCATCTGAAGAAGAGCGATTGTGTAGTCTGCGGTCGTGTTTATGTTGGTTTCTCACGTAATAGCGCTTTCTCCTAAATAAGGGACTTAAAAGAAAGTTATGCGTTCACCAGTTTAACGAAAATTGGTATGTAGGGGAGTTTTTAGAAGCCTGCCAACCTTTAAGAAATTACCCAGATAAATTCTAAGGCTACCACAGTACGGCTATAGAAACATTTGAGCATATCTTTGAAACCAAGACGAACGAAATAACTAGTCAATAGAGAAGATTTAAATCCCAAATGGTTCAAATGGCTCTGAGCACTATGGGACTTAACTGCTGAGGTCATCAGTTCCCTAAACTTAGAACTACCTAAACCTAACTAACCTAAGGACATCACACACATCCATGCTCGAGGCAGGATTCGAACCTGCGACCGTAGCGGTCACGCGCTTCTAGACTGTTGCGCCTAGAACCGCTCGGCCACATCGGCCGGCTTTAAATCCTAAGCAACATAAGCGGCCGCTTGGGGTGTCAAGCGGAGAGGAGTGCAAGAGGCGCCCAAAGATTTGTGTATATACGATGGGAAAAAAAGATGTTAGCGAAAGGTGACACAGGTGAAAGTATACAATGACACTCACGATACTCGTAGAAGTAAACGCGTTCCAGCAATCATTGAGTCGCAAAAGAGCTGTCTGCAAGATAACTGCAAATGTATGGCAGCAAGCGGCCACTGTGAAATATTGTTGAACTTAGTATAAATGTGTTTGAAATGTAAATTTTTCGATTCCCTAGCGTGACCAGCGTGCCATATATCTCTCAATACAAATTTATTTCCCTGGGCTCGCAAGGACAAGAATATCTATTGGTGGTGCGAGCTAACATTGCATCTATAAACTGTTTGGAGCCAACAGGCTCATTGTGTGGTGCCTAATGCGCGAGATTTCGCTTTATTTGTTCAGTTGTGCATTGTGTGCCTTGTGTCTCTCGTAAGTTTATGTAAATTTTTTCCTGCTTGTTACAGATAAGCTCAGTAAAGGCACTTACTGTCTTTTCTACACTGTTTGCTAGAAATATACACATCTGTGCACGTTGTAGACAAAACACTTTACCTTCGTTTAATGGTTATGTCTTATAGCCAGTGTGTGTAGAGAACTTCTGTTTGTGCCATTTCTTCATTTTTGTGTCTAAAGTTTTACGTTTATTTATTTTTCATTCGCTTCTGTGATCTTATTTTATCTCCCTCTGTTTGATATGGAACTGAAAACTGTACAAACTCCTTATTTATTTTTGGTGATGAATACTTGCCTTGGCGGCCGGAGTGGCCGAGCGGTTCTAGGCGCTACAGTCCGGAACCGCTCGACCGCTACGGTAGCAGGTTCGAATCCTGCCTCGGGCAGGGATGTTTGTGGTGTCCTTAAGTTAGTTAGGTTTAAGTAGTTCTAAGTTCTAGGGGACTGATGACCTCAGAAGTTAAGTCCCATAGTGCTCAGAGCCATTTGAACCAATACTTGCCTTCCATTTCTCTTTATATTTCTCACAGTCAAAAGCTGCCTTAGAAATGAAATGCAATATGAAAACAAAGTTGGTCACATTTTCCTTTATTATTATAATTTCACTCTATTTGCTGTTGCAACGTCCAAAAGAAAATAACAAAACAGACGATGCCATTATTTGACTGACGTACTGACAGTACCACATCTTTCTCTCCGCTGGTCGAACCTATCTACGATTCCAGTCACATCTGTATACTCTGTTGTGGATGCACTGCGGGATATAGCTGAGATTGTACTATTGGTATTTTTTCTTGGACGGATCGTATATCTTTCAGATGAGGAACAGCTGACAAAACTGTAACATCTACATCTACGTGATTACTCCGATATTCACAATAAAGTGTCTGGCAGAAGGTTCAGCGAACCACGTTCAAGCTATCTCTCTACTGTTCCATTCTCGAACGCCGCGCTCGAAAAACAAGCACTTAAATTTTTCTGTGCAAACCCTGATTTCTCTTATTTTTTATCGCGATGAAAATTTATCCCTACGTAGCTGAGTACCACCAGAATATTTTCGTAACTGAGTACCACCAGAATATTTTCGTAATCAGAGGAGAAAACTAGTGATTGAAATTTCATGAGAAGATCCCATCGCGACGGAAAACGCCTTGTTTTGATGACTGCCACTCCAATTCACGTATAATGTCAGTCGCACTATCTCCCTTATTTCGCGATAATACAAAACGAGCTTTCCTCCTTTGAACTTTTTCGATGTGATCCGTCAGTTGCACCTGATGCGATTCCCACACGGCACAGCAATACTGCAGAATGGGGCGGACAAGCATGGTGTAAGGACTCCCTTCCGGATGCCATAAAGAATACAGGGCGCCGCCGTCTGCAGGTGGTGGCTAATATCGGTAGCAATGACACGTCTCGCTTTGGATCGGAGGAGATTCTCTCTGGTTTCGTGCGACTAGCGGAAATGGTAAAGACTGCCAGTCTTGCTTGCGAAATTAAGGCGGAGCTCACCATCTGCAGTATCGTCGATAGAGCCGACTGTGCTTCTTTGGTGCAGAGCCGAGTGGAGGGTCTGAATCAAAGGCTCAGGCGGTTCTGTGACAGTGTAGGCTGGAGATTCCTCGACTTGCGCCATAGAGCGGTGGGTTTCCGGGCTCCACTTAATAGGTCAGGAGTTCACAACAGACAGGAAGACGCTGCACGAGGAGCGGGGTCTGTGGGGGAGGTATTGGGCGGTGTTGTAGGTTACAGGGTCCCAGGAAACCACAGAAAGGGAGTCCAGCTGAGGCAAGTAAAACACAGTAAGGTGGTTGTAGAAACGATGGGTAATTTAGTTGTACATTGTCGTAGCTGTGTTGGGGAAGAAACAGAGCGCCAAGCCCTAATAGAAGGCACTGAAGCTTATTTTGTTACAGGTACGGAAACCTCGCTATAGCCGGAAATAAGTTGAGCCGAAATTTTTTTCAAACGACCTAACAGTGTTCAGAAAGGATAAGTTAAATACAGTTGGCGGTGGAGTATTAACCGCTTTACCTTTTGGTGAAATTGAAGTAGACAGTTTCTGGGAAATAGTACGGGTAGAGGCCATACTTGACAATCGGAAACATTGGACCGTTTTACCGACCCCCGACTCAGAAGATAAAGTTCCTCAACAGTTAAAACGTAATATGAGTCTCACTTCAAATAGGTACTCCACTAATACAATTATAGTCGGTGGTGACTTCAATCTACGCTCGATGTGCTGGAAAACCTATACGTTTAAAGCTGGCGGCAGGCATAAAACGTCATCCTAAATTGTACTGAATGCTTTGTCAGAAAATTATTTTGAAACTGTTAGTTCATGAGCCCACCCGAAGCGTAAATGGTTGCGAAAGTATACTTGACCACTTACCAACAACTAATCCTGGACAAATGTGGTGTATTATGACGGATACAGAGATTAGTGACCACAAGGCACTTGCTGCTAGGCTGAATACCGGAACACCCACAACAATAAAAAAAACGCAAAGTATATCTATTTAAAAAGCTGATAAAAATGCTCTTAACGCCTTTTTAAGAGACAGACTGCAGACCTTCAGATCTGATCATGTACGTTGTGGAATGATGCAAAGAGATAGTATCGACAGCAATTGAGAGATAAATAGCACACAAATTAATAAGTGATGGTACGGATCCCCCATGGTACACAAAAGGGGTCAGATCGCTGTTGGAGAAGCAGTGAAAACGCATATCAGATTTAAAAGAACGCAAAATCCCCGTACTGGCAAAGTTTTGCAGATGTTCGAAATATAGTGCGTACTTCAATGCGAGATGCTTTCAATAATTTCCACAACGAAACTCTGTCTCGAAATCTGGCAGAAAACCCAAAGAGATTCTGGTCATACATAAAGCACACCAGTGGCAAGACGCAATCAATACCTTCACTGTGCGATGACAAACGTGAAGTCACTGACTACAGTGCCACTAAAGCAGAGTTATTAGACACGATTTTCCGAAACGCCTTCACCAAAGAAGACGAAGTAAATATTCCTGAATTCCAATCAAGAACAACTGCGAAGATGAGAAACATAGAAATAGGTAGCTTCGGTGTCGCAAAGCAGCTTCAATCACTTAATAAAAGCAAGGCTTCCGCTCCAGATTGTATACCAGTCAGGTTCCCCTCATAGTATGGTGACAAAATAGCTCCATATTTAGCAATTATATACAACTGCTCGCTCACAGAAAGATCCGTACCTAAAGACTGGAAAATTGCTCAGGCCACACCAGTATTCAAAAAGGGAAGTAAAAGTAATCCGTTGAGTTACAGGCCCATATCACTAACGTCAATTTGATGTAGAGTTTTGGAACATATACTGTATTTGAACATTATGAAGTACCTCGAAGAAACCGATTTATTGACACATAGTCAGCACGGATTCAGAAAATATCGTTCTTGCAAAACACAAGTAGTCCCTTATACTCATGAAGTAATGAGTGCTATCAACAGGGGATGTCAAATTGATTCCATATTTTTAGATTTCCAGAAGGCTTTCGACAGCGTTCCTTATAAGCGTCTTATTAACGAAACTGTGTGCCTATGGAATATCGCCGCAGTTGTGCGACTGGATTCGTAATTTCCTGTCGGAAATGTCACAGTTCGTACTAATAGGCGGAAAGTCATCGAGTAAAACAGAAGTAATATCTAGTGTTCCCCAAGGAAGTGTTATAGGCCCTCTATTGTTCCTGATCTATATTAACGACATGGGAGACAATCTGAGTAGCCCACTTAGATTGTTTGCAAATGATATCATTTACCGTCTTGTAAAGTCACCAGATGTCCAAAAGAATTGCAAAGTGATTTAGATAGATATCTGTATTGTGCGAAAACTGGCAACAGACCCTGAATAAAGAAAATTGTGAAGTTATTCACATCAGTACTTAAAGAAATCCGCTAAATTTCAATTACGCGATAAGTTACTCAAATCTTAAGGCTGTAAATTCAACTAAATACTTAGGGATTACAATTACAAATAACCTAAATTTGAACGATCACTCCAAAGCTTGTGATTCATTGGCAGAACACTTAGAAGGTGCAACAGGTCTACTAAAGAGACTGCTTCCACCACGCTTGTACGCCCTATTCTGCAGTATTGCTGTGCGGTGTGGGAATCGCATCAGGTACGACTGACGGATCACATCGTAAAAGTTCAAAGAAGGGAAGCTCTTTTTGTATTATGGCGAAATAGGGGAGATAGTGCTACAGATATGATACGTGAATTGGAATGGCAATCATAAAAACAATGGCATTTTACGTTGCAATGGGGTCTTCTCATGAAATTTCAATCACAAGTTTTCTGCTCTGATTGCGAAAACATTCTATTGGCACTCACCTACGTAAGGAGAAATGATTATCGCAATAAAATAAGAGAAATCAGACTTGAAAGTCTATTCGGGTTTGCTGCTCATAGAGAAAAATTTAAGTGCTCGTGTTTCCCGCGCGGCGTTCGAGGGTGGAACGGTAGAGAGACAGCTTTAATGTGGTTCATTGAACCCTCTGCCAGGTACTTTATTGTGAATATCGGAGTAATGACGTAGATGTACATGTAGATGTTACAGTTTTGTAAGCTGTTCCTCATCTGAAGGATCCGTCACAACAAAGAATACAAATATTACAATCTCAGCTATATCCTACAGTGCATCCACAACAGAGTACACAGCTGTGATTGGAACTGTAGGTAGGTTCTAGCAGCCGAGAGAAAGATGTGGTATTGGCAGTACGTCAGTCAAATAATGACATCGTGTGTTTTGTTATTTTCTTTTGGACGTTGCAATAGCAAACAATTTCATAGAGTGGAACTCTAAAAATAAAGGAAAATGTGAGCAAATTTGTTTTCATATTGCTTTTTTAAGGCAGCTTTTGACTGTGAGAAATATAAAGAGAAGAGTAGGGCAAGTATTCATCACGAAAGATAAATAAGGAGTTTGTGCAGTTTTGAGTTTCTCATCAAACCGAGGGAGACAAAAAAAAAAAAAGATCACAGCAGCGAATGAAAAATTAACAAACGTAAAACTGTAGATAAAAAATGAAGAAATTGCACAAATAGAAACTCTCTATATATACTGGCTATAAGGCAAAATAACTAAACGAATTTAAAGTGTTTTGTCAATCACGTGCACAGATGTGTATATTTCTAGCAAACAGAGTAAAAAAGACACTAAATACCTTTACTGAGCTTATCTATAACAGACAGGAAAAAATTTACATATACTTACGAGAGACACAAGGCACACAATGCACTACTGAAACAATTAAGCGATATCTCGCGCATTAGGCGCCACACAGTGAGTCTGTTGGTTCGGAACAGTTTATACATTCAATGCTAGATCGCACCCTTTCCACATCCGGAATGACTCCCCCCGGTATGCACACGGAGTGCACACTGGCTTCCTTCCTCTCCTTGGCAGCCATGTTCCTAAGGGGCCCCGTTACGCGTCTAACGTTGGAGCTCCCAACTACCAGCAAACCCACCCTCTGTGAATGCCCAGACCTTGCAGGCCGAGAAGCTTCCTCTGGAACAGGGTGGACGACTGCATATGGCTCAGAGACTTCTTCAGCCACAGATAATGTGCGCAACCTGTTCGTCAAACGAACTGGGGAGGCGCTACGATCGGCCCCTCGGAAAGTCCTTCGCTGCCTGCCAGCCTTTGGAACGTCCACATGACCACAGGTAAGGGGTCAACGTCAGTGCAGGCAGTACCCGGGGCGGTCACAGCAGTGGACCGTTCGGGAGACACCTGGGACGGGCTCGTTCTACCCCCCACAGTGCTGCCCTTGGCAGCAGCCTCAAGCTGTGTGACGGAAGCCAACACCATCTGGAGCTGTGAGCGGAGGGTCATCAACCTAGCTTGCATCTGTACACAGCAATCACAGTTCCTGTCCATTGCTGAAATCGCGCTTGTGTGAAGCTTGTAGAAATATATAAGAAACGAATGATGTACTCAGCTTATTAGCAGCATCAACTCGAGGTACTCTTCCATTGACGGTCTAACCAACACTGAGCTACACTAACGAAAGAAAACGTAAGCCTGTACGATACGAAGGTCGATACAAGCGTCGATAACAACAGCTTGTGCGTAGTGAGCACTTAAACTAGCAAGAAACTACAAAAATGAACCAGTAACTACATAGATAACTGAATATGATCGGCTTATTATACTTCCATTTTACTGCAGATATGTATCATTTAGTACAGATAATGATGCGTGCTTATTTGCAGTCGTAAAACATTTTACAACAAGGAGGACAAGGAAGCGACACAGACAATGCAGCACATGGTAGCAAGAGATAAGGACTAATTTCATACATAACTACTGCAAAGTACCACGATGTATTCAGCCACGTTTTGAATAAATTGGTAAAAATGTTCAGCCGTGAATAAATAAATTTGTTTCACGTAGTAATGGTTCTTACTTTTTTTCTTTATTGACTCTAATCTTTAGTAAAAAATTATTTTAAGTGGGACTCGTGTTTCCCACTGGACACAAGGAACAATAAATTTAAGGAACCATTTATTCCTCCTCGAATTCAGAGGGACATACACTTCCCACTTAAAATAATTATGAATCTACAAACAACAATTGATTTTAGAAACATGGCCTTACTCAGTATCCATTACAAAAATAGGAAACCAATTTTTACATTAATACGCAGTATTTTAATTAATTTGGTCATGAAGTATTAAGTCACTATCTAACTGGGAGCAAATTTCGCCCAAAGCCTGCCTTAGAAAGAAATTCAATACTGCTTCAGCACATTAATTGATACAAATTATGTTCCACGTATCTCCCTCACTTTGGAAGCGCTACTGCCACTCATCTCTGCGGTGTGTTAAGAAATCTTTAAAACATACCCGGAACATTTCGTAAAACTTGACTCCACCGGAAAACCCGCTGTTCCAGCCGCATCATTGGGAATGCTGTACTCTTATCTTTTAACATAACTTCAAACAGAAAAATCCATAGGACTGAGGGCAGATGATCCTGCAGACCGAGGAACAAGCTATGTTTGACATAGTCATCTTAAGGTAAATACACACTTGTGTACAAAATCGAGCGATTTTCTATAGACGTTGTAGAGGGACTGTCTGTGGACACGTAGCTGCACCTCATGCAATGAGAATAATGGGTCGTGAAAGAAGTCGAAGAAAGGATAAGCGTTAGTGGAAACGTGAACTGTTTGCTCAGGGGCCTCGTTTCGGCAGTAATTTATTTCTGACTTTGAAAGTAGAAGACAGAATATTTTTTTCCAACATCATTCACTGATACTTAACTTTTTGTTGGCTAACTCCTTGATAACAAACATCTTCTTGTTGCGATTTTTACATTCGGAATTACTAACTTTTCACAACATAAAGCCGCGTGAAAATCTTCAATCTGGTTCAACACTTTCTCTGTAGGGCACATCTTGATGCGTGATGGTTAAAATGAAAAACAAAAGTATCAGAAAAAACCAATGAAGCGTTTTCCCTGACGCAAAGAGAGTAACTGGAGGTCATTTCTACTAACACGTCGACACTACGAAATGTTGCGCAACTTTATCTACGAATTGCCCATTGTTTCCTATTTCGAAAGTTAGTCAAGTGTTCTGTAATTTTGTTGCAAAAACGTGTGTATAGAAAAGAAATGTCTCTCAGTTGCCTGTAAACAGAATCGCTCGATTGTCTACAGACAGTGTCTAGATACAGAAAGCGCTTGGCTTTGTATACTAGTGTGTACACGTCTAACGTCGTATTGGAACGTCAGATGTCTTAATGAGCAACAAAGTGAGTCTGTGCCCTACCAAACATTTACCATATTCTCCAACGTTGCATAGGGTAAGGTAGGCCTTGGGTGAAATGTAAATCGGATTAGATCTAACTTAATCGAAAAATTTGCATTTCAGTTGCATTAAGGACAGTAATACTTATTGAAGCTAGTGGCGGCCTGTAACTACACTTTCGCAATTATCTCGCAAACTTCTTGTTAGTGGACCCATGTTTACTGGAACGTTTCTGCTTTTTTTCTTGTACACTTTCACAGCGTCAGTTTTCACTATTAATTATGATCCGTTCTACATATGTAACACAAACATATTTTTGTCTAAGAGCTTTTAAAAATCTCAGGTATTTTCTTAAATGGAAATCAGATTGTTTGCAAATGATACCATTTACCGTCTTGTAAAGTCACCAGATGTCCAAAAGAATTGCAAAGTGATTTAGATAGATATCTGTATGGCGCGAAAACTGGCAACAGACCCTGAATAAAGAAAAGTGTGAAGTTATTCACATCAGTACTTAAAGAAATCCGCTAAATTTCGATTACGCGATAAGTTACTCAAATCTTAAGGCTGTAAATTCAACTAAATACTTAGGGATTACAATTACAAATTACCAAAATTGGAACGATCACTCCAAAGCCTGTGATTCATTGGCAGAACACTTAGAAGATGCAACAGGTCTACTAAAGAGACTTCTTACACCACGCTTGTACGCCCTATTCTGCAGTATTGCTGTGCGGTGTGGGAATCGCATCAGGTGCGACTGACGGATCACATCGTAAAAGCTCAAAGAAGGGAAGCTCTTTTTGTATTATGGCGAAATAGTGGAGATAGTGCTACAGATATGATACGTGAATTGGAATGGAAATCATCAAAACAAAGGCGTTTTACGATGCAATGGGATTTTCTCATGAAATTTCGATGACAAGTTTTCTGCTCTGATTGCGAAAACTTTCTATTGGCACTCACCTACGTAAGGAGAAATGATTATCGCGATAAAATAAGAGAAATCAGTGTTTGCACAGAAAAATGTAAGTGCTCGTTTTTCCCGCGCGGCTTTCGAGGGTGGAACAGTAGAGACACAGTTTGAATGTGGTTCATTGAACCCTCTGCAAGGTACTTTATTGTGAATATCGGAGTAATGACGTAGATGTACATGTAGATGTTACAGTTTTGTAAGCTGTTCCTCATCTGAAGGATATATGATCCGTCACAACAAAGAATACAAATAGTACAATCTCAGCTATATTCCACAGTGCATCCACAACAGAGTACACAGCTGTGATTGGAACTGTAGGTAGGTGCTAGCAGCGGAGAGAATGATGTGGTATTGGCAGTACGTCAGTCAAATAATGGCATCGTGTGTTTTGTTATTTGCTTTTGGACGTTGCAATAGCAAACAATTTCATAGAGTGGAACTCTGAAAATAAAGGAAAATGTGAGCAAATTTGTTTTCATATTGCTTTTCTAAGGCAGCTTTTGACTGTGAGAAATATAAAGCGAAGGGGAGGGCAAGTGTTCATCACGAAAAATAAATAAGGAGTTTGTGCAGTTTTCCGTTTCTTATCAAAGCGAGGGACACAAAAATAAGGATTACAGTAGCGAATGAAAAATAAATAAACGTAAAACTTTAGACATAAAAATGAAGAAATGGCACAAATAGAAACTCTCTATATACACTGGCTATAAGGCAAAAATAACTAAACGAATTTAAAGTGTTTTGTCAATAACGTGCACAGATGTGTATATTTCTAGCAAACAGTGTAAAAAAGACACTAAATACCTTCACTGAGCTTATCCATAAGAGACAGGAAAAAATTTACATATACTTACGAGAGCCACAGAGCACACAATGCACTACTGAAACAATTAAGCTATATCTCGCGCATTAGGCGCCACACAGTGAGTCTGTTGGTTCGGAACAGTTTATACATTCAATGCTAGATCGCACCCTTTCCACATCCGGAATGACTCCCCCCGGTATGCACACGTAGTGCACACTGGCTTCCTTCCTCTCCTTGGCAGCCATGTTCCTAAGGTGCCCCGTTACGTGTCTAACGTTGGAGCTCCCAACTACCAGCAAACCCACTCTCTGTGAATGCCCAGACCTTGCGGGCCGAGAAGTTTCCTCTGGAACAGGATGGACGACTACATATGGCTCAGAGACTTCATCAGCCACAGATAATGTGCGCAACCTGTTCGTCAAACGAACTGGGGAGGCGCTACGATCGGCCCCTCGGAAAGTCCTTCGCTGCCTGCCAGCCTTTGGAACGTCCACAGACCACAGGTGAGGGGTCAACGTCAGTGCAGGCAGTACCCGGGGCGGTCACAGCAGTGGACCGTTCGGGAGACACCTGGGACGGGCTCGTTCTACCCTCCACGGTGCTGCCCTTGGCAGCAGCCTCAAGCTGTGTGACGGAAGCCAACACCATCTGGAGCTGTGAGCGGAGGGTCATCAACCTAGCTTGCATCTGTACACAGCAATCACAGTTCCTGTCCATTGCTGAAATCGCGCTTGTGTGAAGCTTGTAGAAATATATAACAAACGCATGGTGTACTCAGCTTATTAGCAGCATCAACTCGAGGTACTCTTCCATTGCCAGTTTAACCAACACTGAGCTACACTAACGAAAGAAAACGAAAGCCTGTACGATACGAAGGTCGATACAAGCGTCGATAACAACAGCAGTACTCTACGCTACACTGTTATTAAAGGGTGTGCATAGTGAGCACTTAAACAAGCTAGAAACTAGAAAAATGAACCAGTAACTACACAGATAACTGAATATGACCGACTTATTTTACTGCTGATACATATCATTCCGTACAGATAATCATGCGGGCTTATTTGCAGTCGTAAAACATTTTACAGCAAGGAGCACAAGGAAGCGATACAGACAATGCAGCACATGGTAGCAAGAGATGAGGACTAATTTCATACATAATTATTGCAAAGTACCACGATGTATTCAGCCATGTTTTGAAAAAAAATGATAAAAATGTTCAGCCGTGAATAAATAAATTTAATTCACATAGTAATGGTTCTTACTTTTTTCTTTTTATTGACCATAATACCAAGTAAAAAATTATTTTAAGTGGGACCTGTGTTTGCCGCTGGACGCAAGGACCAATAAATTTAAGGAATCGTTTACTCCTCCTCGAATTAAGTGGGACATACACTTCCCACTTAAAATAATTATGAAAGTACAAACAACAATCTATTTTAGAAACATGGCCTGACTCAGTATCCATTCCAAAAGTGGGAAACCAATTTTTACATTAATACGCAATATTTTAATTAATTTGGTCATGAAGTATTAAGTCACTATCTAACTGGGAGCAAATTTAGTCCAAGGCCTGCCTTAAAAAGAAATTCAATACTGCTTCAGCACATTATTTGATACAAATTATGTTCCACATGTTTCCCTCAGTTTGCAAGCGCTACTGCCAATCATCTCTGCGGTGAGTTAAGAAATGTTTGAAACATACCCGGAACATTTCGTAAAACTTGATTCCACCGGAAAATCCGCTGTTCCAGCCGTATCATTGGGAGTGCTGGACTCTTCTCTTTTGTCATAACTTCAAAAAGAAAAATCCATAGGACTGAGGGCAGATGATCCTGCAGGCCGAGGTACAAGCTATGTTTGACATAGTCATCTTGAGGTAAATACACACTTGTGTACAAAATCGAGCGATTTTCTATAGACGTTGTAGAGGGACTGTCTGTGGACACGTAGCTGCACCTCGTGCAATGAGAATAATGGTTCGTGAAAGAAGTCGAAGAAAGAATAAGCGTTAGTGGAAACGTGAACTGTTTGCTCAGGGGCCTCGTTTCGGCAGTAATTTATTTTTGACTTTGAAAGTAGAAGACAGCATATTTTTTTCCCAACATCATTCACTGATACTTAACTTTTTGTTGGCTAACTCCTTGATAACAAACATCTTCTTGTTGCGATTTCTACATTCGGAATTACTAACTTTTCACAACATAAAGCCGCGTGAAAATCTTCAATCTGGTTCAACACTTTCTCTGTAGGCCACATCTTGATACGTGCTGATTAAAATGAAAAACAAGAGTATCAGAAAAAACCGATGAAGCGTTTTCCCTGACACAAAGAGAGTAACTGGAGGTCACGTCTACCAACACATCGACACTACGAAATGTTGCGCAACTTTATCTATGAATTGCCCATTGTTTCTCATTTCGAAATTTAGTCAAATGTTCTGTGATTTTGTTGCAAAAACGTGTGTATAGAAAAGAAATGTCTCTCAGTTGCCTGTAAACAGAATCGCTCGATTGTCTACAGACAGTGTCTAGATACAGAAAGCGCTTGGCTTTGTATACTAGTGTGTGCAACGTCTAACGTCGTATTGGGACGTCAGATGTCTTAATGAGCAATCAAGTGAGTCTGTGCCCCACCACACATTTACCATATTCTCCAACGTTGCACAGGGTAAGGTAGGCCTTGGGTGAAATGTTAGTCGAATTAGATCAACTTATCGAAAAATTTGCATTTCAGTTGCATTAAGGACAATAATACTTATTGAAGCTAGTGGCGGCTTGTAACTACACTTTCGCAATTATCTTGCAAACGTCTTGTTAGTGGACCCATGTTTACTGGAACGTTTCTGCCTTTTTTCTTGTACATTTTCACAGCGTCAGTTTTCACTATTAATTGTGATCCGTCCTACATATGTAACACAAACATATCTTTGTCTAAGAGCTTTTAAAAATCTGAAGTATTTTCTTAAGTGGAAATGAGTTGCAACGTCACTTAGCATTGAACACTGGAATAAAATTCACATTTTATTAGTACTTTTATAAAATAAATAACAACCCACTCTTCGATTATGTGACTTAGATTTCAGAATAAAAACAGGTGTGGTTGCGAAGTTATTTAATATCAATAACGCATTTCACCCTTTTAGGGCATCATCACATTTTGTAAAAATATTTGGTTATGTAACCCATCCGACGCAGACAGCTTAACCCAAGAGCTTGAACATTTGATGAGTGTCTTTAAGGAAAATGGATACACCGAGAAGCAGATTCGTCGGGCTATGGAGTTTGGACCATCTCCGGAGGTGTACGAAGAGGAACATAGATCCGTGGCCTTTCTTGCTTATGCTGGAAGCTTATCGTTTAAGACTGGACGAATTTTAAGGAATTTTAACATTAAGAGTGTGTTCCGTCCACCTTCTAAGATTAGGGCTCTGTTCGGCTCTGTGAAGGATGGTTTGAGGCTTAGGAAACCTGGGTTGTACAAAATTCCGTGTCAATGTGGGAAAGCTTACATTGGCCGTTCTATTCGCACAGTGCATGACAGGTGTGTAGAACATCGAGGCTACAACAGCCGGAAAAATCGGCGGTAGCAGAACACTGCCTAAATGAGGGACACAATATAAAATTTGCGGAAACTGTTGTGAGTGCAAAATATTTCCGGTTTTCGGAACAGTGTCTATAAAGAGGCGATTGAAATTAGATTGGCTGATAATTTAATCAACAGAGACAATGGGTTTCGTCGTAGCAAGACGTGGAATCCTGTATTATCTCGCATCAAAACTGAACGTTCTTCGGTGCGGCCTTGATTACGATATATCGTTGCACGCAGTGTTCCACTAAGGCACCTCCCTGTTTTGGAAGGGAGAAACCGCGATGGACGGCGCATGCGCCGTGTACTGAACCGTGGCCTATATAGGACGTCGATTTGCAACCTGGCGTCAGTTCTCAGTTTGACTCATCAGCAGAAGCAGCATTTCCTGAAGATGGCGACCAGTTGGATCGTCGAAATATCGAGTCAAGTTGATTTTAGGATCTGGCAGCAAACCCGAAGAGACTTTCAAGTCTGATTTCTGTTACTTTATCGTGATGATCATTTCTCCCTAAGTAGCCGAGTGCCTACAGAATATTTTCGCAATCAGAGGAGAAAATTAGCGATTGAAATTTCATAAGAAGATTCCATCACAACGAAAAACGCCCTGTTTTGATGATTGCCACTCCAATTCACGTATCATGTCTGTCGCACTCTCCCCCATATTTCGCGATAGTAAAAATCAGACTCCCCTTCTTTGAACTTTCTCGATGTGATCCGTCATTTGCACTTGATGCGATTCCCACACCGCACAGCAATACTGCAGAATGGGGCGAACAAGCGTGGTGTAAGCAGTCCCTTCCGGATGCCATAAAGAATACAGGGCGCCGCCAAATGCAGGTGGTGGGTAATGTCGGTACCAATGCCACGTCTCGCTTTGGATCGGAGGAGATTCTCTCTGGTTTCGTGCGGCTAGCGGAAATGGTAAAGACTGCCAGTCTCGCATGCGGGATTAAGGCGGAGCTCACCATCTGCAGCATCGTCAATAGAGCTGACTGTGGGTCCTTGGTGCAGAGCCGAGGATCTGAATCAAAGGCTCGGGCGGTTCTGTGATAGTGTAGGCTGCAGATTCCTCGACTTGCGCCATAGAGCGGTGGGTTTCCGGGCTCCACTTAATAGGTCAGGAGTTCACAACAGACAGGAAGACGCTGCACGAGGAGCGGGGTCTGTGGGGGAGGTATTGGGCGGTGTTGTAGGTTACAGGGTCCCAGGAAACCACAGAAAGGGAGTCCAGCTGAGGCAAGTAAAACACAGTAAGGTGGTTGTAGAAACGATGGGTAATTTAGTTGTACATTGTCGTAGCTGTGTTGGGGAAGAAACAGAGCGCCAAGCCCTAATAGAAAGCACTGAAGCTCATTTTGTTACAGGTACGGAAACCTGGCTATAGCCGGAAATAAGTTGAGCCGAAATTTTTTTCAAACGACCAAACAGTGTTCAGAAAGGATAAGTTAAATACAGTTGGCGGTGGAGTATTAACCGCTTTACCTTTTGGTGAAATTGAAGTAGACAGTTTCTGGGAAATAGTACGGGTAGAGGCCATACTTGACAATCGGAAACATTGGACCGTTTTGCCGACCCCCGACTCAGAAGATAAAGTTCCTCAACAGTTAAAACGTAATATGAGTCTCATTTCAAATAGGTACCCCACTAATACAATTATAGTCGGTGGTGACTTAAATCTACCCTCGATGTGCTGGAAAACCTATACGTTTAAAGCTGGCGGCAGGCATAAAACGTCATCCTAAATTGTACTGAATGCTTCGTCAGAAAATTATTTTGAAACAGTTAGTTCATGAGCCCACTCGAAGCGTAAATGGTTGCGAAAGTATACTTGACCCCTTACCAACAACTAATCCTGGACAAAAGTGGAGTATCATGACAGATACAGAGATTAGCGACCACAAGGCACTTGCTGCTAGGCTGAATACCGGAACACCCACAACAATCAAAAAGAAACGCAAAGTATATCTATTTTAAAAAGCCGATAAAAATGCTCTTAGCGCCTTTTTAAGAAGCAGTCTGCACTGCTTCAGATCTGATCATGTAAGTGTAGAAAAGTTGTGGAATGTTTTCAAAGAGATAGTATCGACTGCAATTGAGAGATATATACCACACAAATTAATAAGTGATGGTACACAAAACGGGTCAGATCGCTGTTGGAGAAGCACTGAAAAAAGCATGCCAAATTTAAAAAGAACGGAAAATCCCCTTACTGGCAAAGTTTTACAGATGTTCGAAATATAGTGCGTACTTCAATGCGAGATGCTTTCAATTATTTCCACAACGAAACTCTGTCTCGAAATATGGCAGAAACCTAAAGAGATTCTGGTTTTACATAAAGCACACCAGTGGCAAGACGCAATGAATACCTTCACTGCGCGATGACAAAGGTGAAGGCACTGATGACAGTGCTACTAAAGCAGAGTTATTAGACACGATTTTCCGAAACTCCTTCACCAAAGAATACGAAGTAAATATTCGTGAATTCCAATCAAGAACAACTGCGAAGATGAGAAACATAGAAATAGGTAGCTTCGGTGTCGCAAAGCAGCTTAAATCACTTAATAAAAGCAAGGCTTCCGGTCCAGATTGTATACCAGTCAGGTTTCGCTCATAGTATGGTGACAAAATAGCTCCATATTTAGCAATTATATACGACTGCTCGGACACAGAAAGATCCGTACCTAAAGACTGGAAAATTGCTCAGGCCACACCAGTATTCAAAAAGGGAAGTAAAAGTAATCTGTTGAATTACAGGCCCATATCACTAACGTGTATTTGAAGTAGGGTTTTGGAACATATACTGTATTTGAACATTACGAAGAAAACGATTTATTGACACATAGTCAGCACGGATTCAGAAAATATCGTTCTTGCAAAACACAAGTAGTTCCTTATACTCATGAAGTAATGAGTGCTATCAACAGGGGATGTCAAATTGATTCCATATTTTTAGATTTCCAGAAGGCTTTGAACACCGTTCCTCACAAGCGTCTTCTTAACCAAACTGCGTGCCTATGGAATATCGCCGCAGTTGTGCGACTGGATTCGCGATTTCCTGTCGGAAATGTCACAATTCGTACTAATAGGCGGAAAAGCCATCGAGTAAAACAGAAGTAATATCTAGCGTTCCCCAAGGAAGTGTTATAGGCCCTCTATTGTTCCTGATCTATATTAACGACATAGGAGACAATCTGAGTAGCCCAATTAGATTGTTTGCAAATGATACCATTTACCGTCTTGTAAAGTCACCAGATGTCCAAAAGAATTGCAAAGTGATTTAGACAGATATCTGTATGGTGCGAAAACTGGCAACAGACCCTGAATAAAGAAAAGTGTGAAGTTATTCACATCAGTACTTAAAGAAATCCGCTAAATTTCGATTACGCGATAAGTTACTCAAATCTTAAGGCTGTAAATTCAACTAAATACTTAGGGATTACAATTACAAATAACCTAAATTGGAACGATCACTCCAAAGCCTGTGATTCATTGGCAGAACACTTAGAAGGTGCAACAGGTCTACTAAACAGACTGCTTACACCACGCTTGTACGCCCTATTCAGCAGTATTGCTGTGCGGTGTGGGAATCGCATCAGGTGCGACTGACGGATCACATCGAGAAAGTTCAAAGAAGGGAAGCTCTTTTTGTATTATGGCGAAATAGTGGAGATAGTGCTACAGATATGATACGTGAATTGGAATGGAAATCATCAAAACAAAGGCGTTTTACGTTGCAATGGGATTCTCTCATGAAATTTCGATCGCAAGTTTTCTGCTCTGATTGCGAAAACATTCTATTGGCACTCACCTCCGTGATGATAAATGATTATCGCGATAAAATAAGAGAAATCAGTGTTTGCACAGAAAAATGTAAGTGCTCGTTTTTCCCGCGCGGCTTTCGAGGGTGGAACGGTAGAGAGACAGCTTTAATGTGGTTCATTGAACCCTCGGCCAGGTACTTTATTGTGAATATCGGAGTAATGACGTAGATGTACATGTAGATGTTACAGTTTTGTAAGCTGTTCCTCATCTGAAGGATATATGATCCGTCACAACAAAGAATACAAATAGTACAATCTCAGCTATATTCCACAGTGCATCCACAACAGAGTACACAGCTGTGATTGGAACTGTAGGTAGGTTCTAGCAGCGGAGAGAAAGATGTGGTATTGGCAGTACGTCAGTCAAATAATGGCATCGTGTGTTTTGTTATTTTCTTTTGGACGTTGCAATAGCAAACAATTTCATAGAGTGGAACTGTAAAAATAAAGGAAAATGTGAGCAAATTTGTTTTCATATTGCTTTTCTAAGGCAGCTTTTGACTGTGAGAAATATAAAGCGAAGGGGAGGGCAAGTGTTCATCATGAAAAATAAATAAGGGGTTTGTGCAGTTTTCCGTTTCTTATCAAACCGAGGGAGACAAGAAAAAAAAAGATTACAGCAGTGAATGAAAAATAAATAAACGTAAAACTTTAGACACAGAAATGAAGAAATGGCACAAATAGAAACTCCCTATATACACTGGCTATAAGGCAAAATAACTAAACGAATTTAAAGTGTTTTGTCAATAACGTGCACAGATGTGTATATTTCTAGCAAACAGTGTAAAAAAGACACTAAATACCTTTACTGAGCTTATCTGTAACAGACAGGAAAAAATTTACATAAACTTACGAGAGGCACAAGGCACACAATGCACTACTGAAACAATTTAGCGATATCTCGCGCATTAGGCGTCACACAGTGAGTCTGTTGGTTCCGAACAGTTTATACATTCAATGCTAGATCGCACCCTTTCCACATCCGGAATGACTCCCCCCGGTATGCACACGGAGTGCACACTGGCTTCCTTCCTCTCCTTGGCAGCCATGTTCCTAAGGGGCCCCGTTACGCGTCTAACGTTGGACCTCCCAACTACCAGCAAATCCACCCTCTGTGATTGCCCAGACCTTGCGGGCCGAGAAGATTCCTCTGGACAGGGTGGACGACTACATATGGCTCAGAGACTTCTTCAGCCACAGATAATGTGCGCAACCTTTTCGTCAAACGAACTGGGGAGGCGCTACGATCGGCCCCTCGGAAAGTCCTTCGCTGCCTGCCAGCCTTTGGAACGTCCACACGACCACAGGTGAGGCGTCAACGTCAGTGCAGGCAGTACCCGGGTCGGTCACAGCAGTGGACCGTTCGGGAGACACCTGGGACGGGCTCGTCCTACCCTCCACAGTGCTGCCCTTGGCAGCAGCCTCAAGCTGTGTGACGGAAGCCAACACCATCTGGAGCTGTGAGCGGAGGGTCATCAACCTAGCTTGCATCTGTACACAGCAATCACAGTTCCTGTCCATTGCTGAAATCGCGCTTGTGTGAAGCTTGTAGAAATATATAACAAACGAATGATGTACTCAGCTTATTAGCAGCATCAACTCGAGGTACTCTTCCATTGACGGTCTAACCAACACTGAGCTACACTAACGAAAGAAAACGAAAGCCTGTACGATACGAAGGTCGATACAAGAGTCGATAACAACAGCAGTACTCTACGCTACACTGTTATTAAAGGGTGTGCATAGTGAGCACTTAAACAAGCTAGAAACTAGAAAAACGAACCAGTAACTACACAGATAACTGAATATGACCGACTTATTTTACTGCTGATACATATCATCCCGTACAGATAATCATGCGGGCTTATTTGCAGTCGTTAAACATTTTACAGCAAGGAGCACAAGGAAGCGATACAGACAATGCAGCACATGGTAACAAGAGATGAGGACTAATTTCATACATAATTATTGCAAAGTACCACGATGTATTCAGCCATGTTTTGAATAAATTGATAAAAATGTTCAGCCGTGAATAAATAAATTTATTTCCCGTAGTAATGGTTCTTACTTTTTTTTCTTTATTGACTCTAATCCCTAGTAAAAAATTATTTTAAGTGGGACTCGTGTTTCCCACTGGACACAAGGAACAATAAATGTAAGGAACTATTTATTCCTCCTCGAATTCAGAGGGACATACACTTCCCACTTAAAATAATTATGAAACTACAAACAACAATTGATTATAGAAACATGGCCTTACTCAGTATCCATTACAAAAATAGGAAACCAATTTTTACATTAATACGCAATATTTTAATTAATTTGGTCGTGAAGTATTAAGTCACTATCTAACTGGGAGCAAATTTCGCCCAAAGCCTGCCTTAGAAAGAAATTCAATACTGCTTCAGCACATTATTTGATACAAATTATGTTCCACGTGTCTCCCTCAGTTTGCAAGCGCTACTGCCACTCATCTCTGCGGTGTGTTAAGAAATCTTTAAAACATACCCGGAACATTTCGTAAAACTTGACTCCACCGGAAAACCCGCTGTTCCAGCCGCATCATTGGGAGTGCTGTACTCTTATCTTTTGACATAACTTCAAACAGAAAAATCCATAGGACTGAGGGCAGATGATCCTGCAGGCCGAGGTACAAGCTATGTTTGACATAGTCATCTTATGGTCAAATTCACACTTGTGTACAAAATCGAGCGATTTTCTATAGACGTTGTAGAGGGACTGTCTGTGGACACGTAGCTGCACCTCGTGCAATGAGAATAATGGGTCGTGAAAGAAGTCGACGAAAGAATAATCGTTAGTGGAAACGTGAACTGTTTGCTGAGGGACCTCGTTTCGGCAGTAATTTATTTTTGACTTTGAAAGTAGAAGACAGAATATTTTTTTCCAACATCGTTTACTGATACTTAACTTTTTGTTGGCTAACTCCTTGATAACAAACATCTTCTTGTTGCGATTTTTACATTTGAAATTACTAACTTTTCACAACATAAAGCCGCTTGCAAATCTTCAATCTGGTTCAACACTTTCTCTGTACGCCACATCTTGATACGTGATGATTAAAATGAAAAACAAAAGTAATAGAAAAAACCGATGAAGCGTTTTCCCTGACACAAATAGAGTAACTGGAGGTCATGTTTACCAACACGTCGACACTACGAAGGGTTGTGTAACTTTATCTACGAATTGCCCATTGTTTCCCATTTCGAACGTTAGTCAAATGTTCTGTGATTTTGTTGCAAAAACGTGTGTATAGAAAAGAAATGTCTGTTAGTTGCCTGTATACAGAATCGCTCGATTGTCTACAGATAGTGTCTAGATACAGAAAGCGCTTGGCTTTGTATACTAGTGTGTACAACGTCTAACGTCGTATTAGGACGTCAGATGTCTTAATAAGCAACAAAGTGAGTCTGTGCCCCACCAAACATTTACCATATTCTCCAACGTTGCACAGAGTAAGGTAGGCCTTGGGTGAAATGTTAGTCGAATTAGATCTAACTTATCGAAAAATTTGCATTTCAGTTGCATTAAGGACAATAATACTTATTGAAGCTAGTGGCGGCATGTAACTACACTTTCGCAATTATCTTGCAAACGTCTTGTTAGTGTACCCATGTTTACTGGAACGTTTCTGCCTTTTTTCTTGTACATTTTCACAGCGTCAGTTTTCACTATTAATTGTGATCCGTCCTACATATGTAACACAAACATATTTTAGTCTAAGAGCTTTTAAAAATCTCAGGTATTTTCCTAAATGGAAATGAAGTGCTACTTCTCTCAGCATTGAACACTGGAATAAAATTCACATTTTATTAGAGCTTTTTTAAAATAAATAACAACCTACTCTTCGATTACGTGACCTAGATTTCAGAATAAAAACAGTCGTGGTTGCGAAGTTATTTAATATCAATAACGAATTTCACCCTTTTGGGGCATGAACAGATTTTGTAAAAATATTTGGTTATGTAACCCATCCGACGCAGACAGCTTAACCCAAGAGCTTGAACATTTGATGACTGTTTTTAAGGAAAATGGATACACCGAGAAGCAGATTCGTCGGGCTATGGAGTTTGGACCATCTCCGGAGGTGTACAAAAAGGAACATAGATCTGTGGCCTTTCTTGCTTATGCTGGAAGCTTATCGTTTAAGACTGGACGAATTTTAAGGAATTTTAACATTAAGAGTGTGTTCCGTCCACCTTCTAAGATTAGGGCTCTGTTCGGCTCTGTGAAGGATGGTTTGAGGCTTAGGAAACCCGGGGTGTACAAAATTCCGTGTCAATGTGGGAAAGCTTACATTGGCCGTTCTATTCGCACAGTGCATGACAGGTGTTTGGAACATCGAGGCTACAACAGCCGGAAAAATCGGCGGTAGCAGAACACTGTCAACATGAGGGACACAATATGAAATTTGCGGAAACTGTTGTGGGTGCCAATATTTCCGATTTTTGGAACAGTGTCTATAAAGAGGCGATTGAAACAAGGTTGGCTGATAATTTAATCAGCAGAGACAATGGGTTTCCTCTTAGCAAGACGTGGAATCCTGTATTATCTCGCATCAAAACTGAACGCTCTTCGGTGCGCCCTTGATTGCCATATATCGTTGCCAGCAGTGTTTCACCAAGGGCGGCGCCACCTCCCTGTCTAGGAAGGCAGAAACCGCGATGGACGGCGCATGCGCCGTGTACTGAACGGTGGCATATATATAGGACTTTGATTTGCAGCCTGGCGTCAGTTCTCAGTTTGACTCATCAGCAGAAGCAGCATTTCCTGAAGATGGCGACCAGTTGGATCGTCGAAATATCGAGTCAAGTTGATTTTAGGATCTGGCAGCAAACGCGAAGAGACTTTCAAGTCTGATTTCTGTTACTTTATCGTGATGATCATTCTCACTACGTAGCCGAGTGCCAACAGAATATTTTCGCAATCAGAGGAGAAAACTAGCGATTGAAATTTCATGAGAAGATCCCATCACAACGAAAAACGCCTTGTTTTGATGATTGCCACTCCAATTCACGTATCATGTCTGTCGCACTCTCCCCCATATTTCGCGATAATAAAAATCAGACTGCCCTTCTTTGAACTTTCTCGATGAGATCCGTCAGTTGCACTTGATGCGATTCCCACACCGCACAGCAATACTGCAGAATGGGGCGAACAAGCGTGGTGTAAGCAGTCCCTTCCGGATGCCATAAAGAATACAGAGCGCCGCCAAATGCAGGTGGTGGGTAATGTCGGTAGCAATGACACGTGTCGCTTTGGATCGGAGGAGATTCTCTCTGGTTTCGTGCGGCTAGCGGAAATGGTAAAGACTGCCAGTCTTGCATGCGGAATTAAGGCGGAGCTCACCATCTGCAGCATCGTCGATAGAGCCGACTGTGGTTCTTTGGTGCAGAGCCGAGTGGAGGGTCTGAATCAAAGGCTCAGGCGGTTCTGTGACAGTGTAGGCTGGAGATTCCTCGACTTGCGCCATAGAGCGGTGGGTTTCCGGGCTCCACTTAATAGGTCAGGGTTCACAACACACAGGAAGACGCTGCACGAGTTGCGGGGGCTGTGGGGGAGGTATTGGGCGGTGTTGTAGGTTAGAGGGTCCCAGGAAACCACAGAAAGGGAGTCCAGCTGAGGCAAGTAAAACACAGGAAGGTGGTTGTAGAAACGATCGGTATTGTAGTTGTAAATTGTCGTAGCTGTGTTGGGGAAGAAACAGAGCGCCAAGCCCTAATAGAAAGCACTGAAGCTCATTTTGTTACAGGTACGGAAACCTGGCTATAGCCGGAAATAAGTTGAGCCGAAATTGTTTTCAAACGACCAAACAGTGTTCAGGAAGGATAAGTTAAATACAGTTGGCGGTGGAGTATTAACCGCTTTACCTTTTGGTGAAATTGAAGTAGACAGTTTCTGGGAAATAGTACGGGTAGAGGCCATACTTGACAATCGGAAACATTGGACCGTTTTACCGACCCCCGACTCAGAAGATAAAGTTCCTGAACAGTTCGAATGTAACTTGAGTTTCGTTTCAAATAGGTCCCCAACTAATACAATAATAGTCGGTGGAGACTTCAATCTACCCACGATGTGCTGGAAAAAGTATACGTTTAAAGCTGGCGGCAGGCATAAAACGTCATCCTAAATTGTACTGAATGCTTTGTCAGAAAATTATTTTGAACCATTAGTTCATGAGCCCACTCGAATCGGAAATGGCTGCGAAAGCATACTTGACCCCTTACCAACAACTAATCCTGGACAAATGTGGTGTATTGTGACGGATACCGAGATTAGCGACCACAAGGCACTTGCTGCTAGGCTGAATTCCGGAACACCCACAACAATAAAAAAAACGCAAAGTATATCTATTTAAAAAAGCTGATAAATATGCTCTTAACGCCTTTTTAAGAGACAGACTGCAGTCCTTCAGATCTGATCATGTACGTTGTGGAATGATCCAAAGAGATAGTATCGACAGCAATTGAGAGATACATAACACACAAATTAATAAGTGATGGTACTGATCGCCCATGGTACACAAAACAGGTCAGATCGCTGTTGGAGAAGCAGTGAAAAAGCATGTCAGATTTAAAAGAACCCAAAATCCCCGTACTGGCAAAGTTTTGCAGATGTTCGAAATATAGTGCGTACTTCAATGCGAGATGCTTTCAATAATTTCCACAACGAAACTCTGTCTCGAAATATGGCAGAAAACCTAAAGAGATTCTGGTCTTACATAAAGCACACCAGTGGCAAGGCGCAATCAATACATTCACTGTGCGATGACAAAGGTGAAGTCACTGATGACAGTGCCACTAAAGCAGAGTTATTAGACACGATTTTCCGAAACTGCCCCACCAAAGAAGACGAAGTAAATATTCGTGAATTCCAATCAAGAACAACTGCCAAGATGAAAAACATAGAAATAGGTAGCTTCGGTGTCGCAAAGCAGCTTAAATCACTCAATGAAAGCAAGGCTTCCGGTCCAGATTGTATACCAGTCAGGTTTCCCTCATAGTATGGTGACAAAATAGCTCCATATTTAGCAATTATATACAACCGCTCGTTCACAGAAAGATCCGTACCTAAAGACTGGAAAATTGCTCAGGCCACACCAGTATTCAAAAAGAGAAGTAAAAGTAATCTGTTGAATTACAGGCCCATATCGCGAACGTCAATTTGAAGTAGAGTTTTGAACATATACTGTATTTTGACATAATGAAGTACCTCGAAGAAAACGATTTATTGACACATAGTCAGCACGGATTCAGAAAATATCGTTCTTGCAAGACACAAGTAGTTCCTTATACTCATGAAGTAATGAGTGCTATCAACAGGGGATGTCAAATTGATTCCATATTTTTAGATTTCCAGAAGGCTTTCGACACCGTTCCTCATAAGCGTCTTATTAACCAAAATGTGTGCCTATGGAATATCGCCGCAGTTGTGCGACTGGATTCGTGATTTCCTGTCGGAAAGGTCACAGTTCGTACTAATAGGCGGAAAGTCATCGAGTAAAACAGAAGTAATATCTAGCGTTCCCCAAGGAAGTGTTATAGGCCCTCTATTGTTCCTGATCTATATTAACGACATAGGAGACAATCAGAGTATCCCACTTAGATTGTTTGCAAATGGTATCATTTACCGTCTTGTAAAGTCACCAGAAGTCCAAAAGAATTGCAAAATATTTAGATAGATATCTGTATGGTGCGAAAACTGGCAACAGACCCTGAATAAAGTAAAGTGTGAAGTTATTCACATCAGTACTTAAAGAAATCCGCTAAATTTCGATTACGCGAGCAGTTACTCAAATCTTAAGGCTCTAAATTCAACTAAATACTTAGGGATTACAATTACAAATAACCTAAATTGGAACGATCACTCCAAAGCCTGTGATTCATTGACAGAACACCTAGAAGGTGCAACAGGTCTACTAAAGATACTGCTTACACCACGCTTGTACGCCCTATTCTGCAGTATTGCTGTGCGGTGTGGGAATCGCATCAGGTACGACTGACGGATCACATCGTAAAAATTCAAAGAAGGGAAGCTCTTTTTGTATTATGGCAGAAATAGTGGAGATAGTGCTACAGATATGATACGTGAATTGGAATGGCAATCATCAAAACAATGGCGTTTTACGTTGCAATGGGGTCTTCTCATGAAATTTCAATCACAAGTTTTCTGCTCTGATTGCGAAAACATTCTATTGGCACTCACTTCCGTGATGATAAATGATTATCGCGATAAAATAAGAGAAATCAGTGTTTGCACAGAAAAATGTAAGTGCTCGTTTTTCCCGCGCGGCTTTTGAGGGTGGAACGGTAGAGAGACAGCTTTAATGTGGTTCATTGAACCCTCTGCCAGGTACTTTATTGTGAATATCGGAGTAATGACGTAGATGTACATGTAGATGTTACAGTTTTGTAAGCTGTTCCTCATCTGAAGGATATACGATCCGTCACAACAAAGAATACAAATAGTACAATCTCAGCTATATTCCACAGTGCATCCACAACAGAGTACACAGCTGTGATTGGAACTGTAGGTAGGTGCTAGCAGCGAAGAGAAAGATGTGGTATTGGCAGTACGTCAGTCAAATAATGGCATCGTGTGTTTTGTTATTTGCTTTTGGACGTTGCAATAGCAAACAATTTCATAGAGTGGAACTCTAAAAATAAAGGAAAATGTGAGCAAATTTGTTTTCATATTGCTTTTCTAAGGCAGCTTTTGACTGTGAGAAATATAAAGAGAAGGGGAGGGCAAGTGTTCATCATGAAAAATAAATAAGGAGTTTGTGTAGTTTTCCGTTTCTTATCAAACCGAGAGAATTAAAGAAAAAGATCACAGCAGCGAATGAAAAATAAATAAACGTAAAACTTTAGACACAAAAATGAAGAAATGGCACAAATAGAAACATTCTATATACACTGGCTATAAGGCAAAATAACTAAACGAATTTAAAGTGTTTTGTCAATAACGTGCACAGATGTGTATATTTCTAGCAAACAGTGTAAAAAAGACACTAAATACCTTTACTAAGCTTATCTGTAACAGACAGGAAAAAATTTACATAAACTTACGAGAGGCACAAGGCACACAATGCACTACTGAAACAATTTAGCGATATCTCGCGCATTAGGCGTCACACAGTGAGTCTGTTGGTTCCGAACAGTTTATACATTCAATGCTAGATCGCACCCTTTCCACATCCGGAATGACTCCCCCCGGTATGCACACGGAGTGCACACTGGCTTCCTTCCTCTCCTTGGCAGCCATGTTCCTAAGGGGCCCCGTTACGCGTCTAACGTTGGAGCTCCCAACTACCAGCAAACCCACCCTCTGTGAATGCCCAGACCTTGCGGGCCGAGAAGATTCCTCTGGCACAGGATGGACGACTACATATGGCTCAGAGACTTCTTCAGCCACAGATAATGTGCGCAACCTGTTCGTCAAACGAACTGGGGAGTCCCTACGATCGGCCCCTCGGAAAGTCCTTCGCTGCCTGCCAGCCTTTGGAACGTCCACACGACCACAGGTGAGGGGTCAACGTCAGTGCAGGCAGTACCCGGGGCGGTCACAGCAGTGGACCGTTCGGGAGACACCTGGGACGGGCTCGTTCTACCCTCCACAGTGCTGCCCTTGGCAGCAGCCTCAAGCTGTGTGACGGAAGCCAACACCATCTGGAGCTGTGTGCGGAGGGTCATCAACCTAGCTTGCATCTGTGCACAGCAATCACAGTTCCTGTCCATTGCTGAAATCGCGCTTGTGTGAAGCTTGTAGAAATATATAACAAACGAATGATGTACTCAGCTTATTAGCAGCATCAACTCGAGGTACTCTTCCATTGACGGTCTAACCAACACTGAGCTACACTAACGAAAGAAAACGAAAGCCTGTACGATACGAAGGTCGATACAAGCGTCGATAACAACAGCTTGTGCGTAGTGAGCACTTAAACTAGCAAGAAACTACAAAAATGAACCAGTAACTACATAGATAACTGAATATGGCCGGCTTATTATACTTCCATTTTACTGCAGATATGTATCATTTAGTACAGATAATGATGCGTGCTTATTTGCAGTCGTAAAACATTTTACAATAAGGAGCACAAGGAAGCGACACAGACAATGCAGCACACGGTAGCAAGAGATAAGGACTAATTTCATACATAACTACTGCAAAGTACCACGATGTATTCAGCCATGTTTTGAATAAATTGATAAAAATGTTCAGCCGTGAATAAATAAATTTGTTTCACGTAGTAATGGTTCTTACTTTTTTTTCTTTATTCACTCTAATCCCTAGTAAAAAATTATTTTAAGTGGGACTCGTGTTTCCCACTGGACACAAGGAACAATAAATTTAAGGAACCATTTATTCCTCCTCGAATTCAGAGGGACATACACTTCCCACTTAAAATAATTATGAAACTACAAACAACAATCGATTTTAGAAACATGGCCTTACTCAGTATCCATTCCAAAAGTGAGAAACCAATTTTTACATTATTACGCAATATTTTAATTAATTTGGTCATGAAGTATTAAGTCACTATCTAACTGTGAGCAAATTTCGCCCAAAGCCTGCCTTAGAAAGAAATTCATTACTGCTTCAGCACATTATTTGATACATACCCGGAACATTTCGTAAAACTTGACTCCACCGGAAAACCCGCTGTTCCAGCCGCATCATTGGGAATGCTGTACTCTTCTCTTTTGACATAACTTCAAACAGAATAATCCATAGGACTGAGGGCAGATGATCCTGCAGGCCGAGGTACAAGCTATGTTTGACATAGTCATCTTAAGGTAGATACACACTTGTGTACAAACCGAGCGATTTTCTATAGACGTTGTAGAGGGACTGTCTGTGGACACGTAGCTGCACCTCGTGCAATAAGAATAATGGGTCGTGAAAGAAGTCGAAGAAAGAATAAGCCTTAGTGGAAACGTGAACTGTTTTCTGAGGGGCCTCGTTTCGGCAGTAATTTATTTTTGACTTTGAAAGTAGAAGACAGAATATTTTTTTCCAACATCGTTTACTGATACTTAACTTTTTGTTGGGTAACTCCTTGATAACAAACATCTTCTTGTTGCGATTTTTACATTCGGAATTATTAACTTTTCACAACATAAAGCCGCGTGAAAATCTTCAATCTAGTTCAACACTTTCTCTGTAGGCCACATCTTGATACGTGATGATTAAAATGAAAAACAAAAGTATCAGAAAAAACCAATGAAGCGTTTTCCCTGACACAAAGAGAGTAACTGGAGGTCATGTCTACCAACACGTCGACACTACGAAATGTTGCGCAACTTTATCTACGAATTGCCCATTGTTTCCCATTTCGAAAGTTAGTCAAATGTTCTGTGATTTTGTTGCAAAAACGTGTGTATAGAAAAGAAATGTCTCTCAGTTGCCTGTAAACAGAAACCCTCGATTGTCTACAGACAGTGTCTAGATACAGAAAGCGCTTGGCTTTGTATACTAGTGTGTACAACGTCGAAGGTCGTATTGGGACGTCAGATGTCTTAATGAGCAACAAAGTGAGCCTGTGCCCCACCAAACATTTACCATATTCTCCAACGTTGCACAGGGTAAGGTAGGCCTTGGGTGAAATGTTAGTCGAATTAGATCTAACTTAATCGAAAAATTTGCATTTCAGTTGCATTAAGGACAATAATACTTATTGAAGCTAGTGGCGGCCTGTAACTACACTTTCGCATTTATCTCGCAAACTTCTTGTTAGTGGACCCATGTGTACTGGAACGTTTCTGCTTTTTTTCTTGTACACTTTCACAGCGTCAGTTTTCACTATTAATTATGATCCGTTCTACATATGTAACACAAACATATTTTTGTCTAAGAGCTTTTAAAAATCTCAGATATTTTCTTAAATGGAAATGAATTGCTACTTCTCTTAGCATTGAATACTGGAATAAAATTCACATTTTATTAGTACTTTTATAAAATAAATAACAACCCACTCTTCGATTACGTGACTTAGATTTCAGAATAAAAACAGTCGTGGTTGCGAAGTTATTTAATATCAATAACGCATTTCACCCTTTTGGGGCATCATCAGATTTTTTAAAAATATTTGGTTATGTAATCCATCTGTCATGAAGCAATGTAAAATGGAAAATGGGTACTAAAGTAACTGGATGGGCGTATGGATTCCTTATCTAGTTACTTTTGATTCCCTTTTTTATTTTACATGTCTTTATTGGGAATGTGTTACATATACAGCTGCTTTTACACAATCTGAATATACGTTATTGATGTTAAATGCAAATAGCTTCGCAATCAAGACAGTTTTTATTCTGAAATATCTAAACCTGTTGCTGTATCACCCTGCTAGAATGAAATGGAAAATTTTTTATATGAGTTAGATATATTTACCCAGAGCCCAAGAAAAGTCGACTTATTTCTAGCGGTGGCGTGGGTTGGGGTGGACACCAAATTATACGTAGCTTGTAGGGCAAAAAAGTTCTCGAACCGTCTCTGCTGGTCAATTTAATTTCATTGTATGCATGAGTTAGAAGAAAAACGTTCTGTCATAATACCTCAGTGAGCAAAAAGATCTTACTTTAATAACATTTTCCCACTAATACTGGTATTATTAATAAAGAAATGTTAATGTGTAACTGTGTACGAGCTAGAGGTAGTCAGTTTTCGCCGTCACCGCCGTCATCGTGTGCCGATACAGACTGGAAGCAGACATGTTGGGTGCTTCAGTTCGTCGGTCCGTAATCGGGTGTCGTCGTTGGTTGCGAGGCCACGCTTCTTCTTCCACTGTAGACACTTCACTGTAGTCCTGGTGTTTCTTTGCTTTCCGGCGTCGTCCGATGTAGGCGTAGACTAATGCTTCTCATCCATTAAACTACTTTTATAAGTCTATAAACTAGTAAGGGTACGTTATATTTCTTTTATTTTTTCCTCTTTTAATGGTGACAGTTGCCTTGCTTTAGAACAGGTAGACGTGAAAGTGTAGCAGAAAATCTTCCAAAGATCTGTTCGGTTCAGTGTTGAAGAGCGAGCCTAGAAATACGGAAAATTTTAGATACATTTATTTTTTTCTCGACGTGTTGTATTTATTTTTATTTACACGTCAAGTTCCGTAGGACCAAATCGAGGAGCAAATCTCCAAGGTCATGAGGCGTGTCAGTACATGAAATTACAACATAAAAGTAATAACAGATACAAATAAACGTTCATGAACCTGAAAAAAGTCAGTCCATAAGTTATAGAAACGCTATCAGCAATACAATAAGAATCAGCTTAATTTTTAAAGAAACTCCTCGACACAATAGAAGGAGGCGCTCATGAGGAAACTCTTCAGTTTCGATTTGAAAGCGCCGGCCGCGGTGGTCTAGCGGTTCTAGCCGCGCAGGCCGGAACCGCGCGACTGCTACGGTCGCAGGTTCGAATCCTGCCTCGGTCATGGATGTGGGTGATGTCCTTAGGTTAGTTAGGTTTAAGTAGTTCTAAGTTCTAGGGGACTGATGACCACAGATGTTAAGTCCCATAGTGCTCAGAGCCATTTGAACCATTTGAACCGATTTGAAAGCGCGTGGATTACTGCTAAGATTTTTGAAGTAGAATGTCAGCTTATTGAAAATGGAAGCAGCAGTATACTGCACACCTTTTAGCACAAGAGTTAAGGAAGTCCGATCCAAATGTAGGTTTGATTTCTGCCGAGTATTAACCGACTGAAAGCTGCTTATTCTTGGGAATAAAAGAATATTGGTAACAAGAAACGACAATAAGGAATATACATATTGAGAGGCCAATGTCAAAATACCCAGACTCGTGAACAGAGGTCGACATGAGGTTCGTGAACTCACACCACTTATTGCCCGAATGGCCCGTTTATGAGCCAAAAATATCCTTGTAAAATGGGAAGATTTAACCCAAAAAAAGCGAATGAAAATAAGCAAAGTAGACTAATTTTCGTGTCGAAGTATCACTCACTTATGATACCGTTCGAATAGTAAAAATGGCAGTATTAAATCTTTGAACAGGATCCTGAACGTGGGCTTTCGACGACAGCTTACTATCTATCTGAACACCTAGAAATTTGAACTGTTCAGTTTCACTAATCATATTCCCGATCTGTGAAATTAAAACGTCAGGTTTTGTTCAATTGTGTGTCAGAAACTGTAAAAACTGAGTCTTACTGTGATTTAATGTTAGTTTATTTTCTACAGGCCATGAACTGAGGTCATGTACTGCACTATTTGAAACCGAGCTATTGTTGCACACATCATCCTTTACTACCAAGCTAGTCTCATCAGCAAACAGAAATATTTTAGAGTTACCCGTAATACTAGAGGGCATATCATTTATATAAATACGGAATCGAGTGGCCCCAACATTGATCCCTGGGGCACCCCCCCCCCCCACCTCACCCCCCACTTGACAATACACCACTCAGATCCCACATCACAGCCATTATCAACATTGGGAATAATAACCGTTTGCTGCCTGTTGCTAAGATAAAAGGTGAACCAATTATGAGTTGCTCCCCATATTCCGTAATAGTCCAACTTCAGGAGCAATATTTTGTGATCAACACAATCAAATGCCTTACTTAAATCAAAAAATACGCCAAGCGTTCGAAAGCTTTTGTTTATCCCATCCAGTACCTCACAGGGAAGAGAGAATATAGCAATGTTCAGTTTTTAAACGACTTCTTAAACCGAACTGTACATTTGATAGCAAATCGTATGATATAAAATGATCAAAAAAATCTACTTATACACACATACCCTGCAAGACAATGTACAGTGGATTGGGGAGGGTACAGCACACTAATACTATATCAGTTTTCTGTCGTGTTCCCTTCACGTGCTGAGCGAGGAAAAAGCAACTGTCAATATGTCTCTATACGCACCCTATTTTTTCTTATCTTACTTTCATGATCACCACGCGAGATATAAGGTCGTGGTGGTATAATCGTCGCATAGTGTTTTTCGAATACAAATTCTTTAAATTTACACAACACCGTTTTGCGATGACTGCATCGTCTAGCTTTCAAGGGTTTCCATTTTCCCAAGCGTCTTTGTTACACTTTCGTATGGGCTATAGCGACCTGTTACGATGATGGCAGCACGTCTCTCAGCGCGTTCGATGTCTCTTGATAAGAGCTCCCAAACACTGAAACAGTACTCTGGCGGCTTATATGTGATTTCAGTTACAGATGCGTTACGTTTTCCCAGAACCCTTCCAACAAATCCACTTTTGTTCTCTTTCCCGACACTGATTGTAAGCGAACGTTTCATTTCTTATAGATTCTTAATATTACCCCCAAATACTGATCTGGGGTGCTGAAGAAGTTCGCCTCTAATCTTGTGATCCGGAACTATCGGTAATTTTTTCCCAGTTTCAACATTTAAAGAGAGCAGTCATTCATTACGCCAAGTGGAAATGCTGTCGAAGCCTTTCTGCATTGTGATCGACCAACGACGACGCTTTCCGATAGACAATAGCATCGTCAGCGAATGATCTTACATTGCTGCTGATCCCACCTGACAAATCGGTTATGCACGAGGGTTGGAACTTAAATAGCGGCAACTATTTATTCACAACCGATAAAAAAGAGTTACATGTTTGCACCTGTTACTGTCATTCAAAGTAGTCACCAGTGTTGTGTAGAACCCGTTGACAGCGATGTGGAAGACGTAATATACTGTTAGCAAAGCCTGTTCTGTTGATGGTGCGAATGGAGCTGTGGCTCTGAGCACTATGGGACTTTACATCTATGGTCATCAGTCCCCTAGAACTTAGAACTCCTTAAACCTAAGGACATCACATAACACCCAGCCATCACGAGGCAGAGAAAATCCCTGACCCCGCCGGGAATCGAACCCGGGAACCCGGGCGTGGGAAGCGAGAACGCTACCGTACGACCTTGAGATGCGGGCAATGGAGCTGTCTGCTACTTGTCAAACGTCTGGAACACTTCTGAAGCGAATGCCACGAAGTAGTTCCTTCATCTTCGTAATCAAATCAAAGTCAGACGGACGTAAGTCCGCGGAGTATGGTGGATGGTACAGTACTTTCCAGTCCCATCGACCGAACAGAGCAGCCACAGCTTGCGCTGTATACGCCCGGGCATTGTCGTGCAAAATGATGAGTGGGTGCGGAGTTAAGTGTCGCCGCTTCTTTCGCAAAGCTGGTCGCAGGTGATGCTCCAAAACCGAAAGTAATACTGTGCATTGACGGTCTTCCGTGGATGAACGTTATTGCCTTAGGATAACACCATCACAGTCGTACACGAGAATCACCATAACTTTCACCGGCTCTGACGCACTTTCGACTTTCGGGGCGACCTGTAATGACGCCATTTGTTGGACTGGCGTTTCAGTTTTGGCTTCGTGGCATTCGCTTCCGAACTGTTCCAGAGATTCGACAGGTAGTAGAACGCTCCATTCGCACCATCAACAGAACAGAGTCTTAACGCCGGCCGGTGTGGCCGTGCGGTTCTAGGCGCATCAGTCTGGAACCGCGTGACCGCTACGGTCGCAAGTTCGAATCGTGCCTCGGGCATGGATGTGTGTGATGTCCTTAGGTTAGTTAGGTTTAAGTAGCTCTAAGTTCTAGGGGACTGATGACCACAGATGTTAAGTCCCGTAGTGCTCAGAGCCATTGGAACCATTTTAGCCAGACTCTTAACGGCATACTACGCCTTCTACATCGCTGGCAACGGATTCTTTACAACGCTGGTGAGCTTTAAATTAAATTGATATTTAGGAAGGGAGACTGTCTTTAGCTTACGTTGTTTCTAGCAGCAGAACTTTAACCATCTGGTTTTCCAGAGATTTGATTTACATCAGTGAGAAGATTTAGGGCGTTATTGTCTTGCTACGATTAGAATAAATTATTAATATAGATGAAGATAGAAAAGAGTAATCTGAGGAAACATTTTTTTTCCAATCTTTCACGCAGAACTGTAAAGTTGGGCGACGAAGTGAAAGGCTTCGATTTCTTTAAAAATTGTGAAATTTATTAGCTATTACGATCGCAAAGGTTTAGGGCTTACATCCCAGCTGGTCGTAAGATAGCCTCTGGCACTTAAAGTGGTTATTAACTGCTCCACGTATTTATACGAATAAAATGCCAAGGTGCACAACGGATTGGATTTGTCATTAAACTGTAAGTCCCTGTTGTAACTAATAATCTACATCTACATCTACATCCATACTCCGCAAGCCACCTGACGGTGTGTCGCGGAGGGTACCCTCCCTTCTATTCCAGTTTCGTATTGTTCGTGGAAAGAAGGAGTGACGGTATGCTTCTGTGTGGGCTCTAATCTCTCTGATTTTATCCTCATGGTCTCTTCGCGAGATATACGTAGGAGGGAGCAATATACTGCTTGACTCTTCGGTGAAGGTATGTTCTCGAAACTTTAACAAAAGCCCGTACCGAGCTACTGAGCGTCTCTCCTGCAGAGTCTTCCACTGGAGTCTATCTATCATCTGGACTGGACTGGGCCGGGTGAGAGCAAAGCCGCCTTGGGTGTTAGCACGTCTAAAGCAGTGTGTTTTTTTACCACCCTTCGGCTTGATGCCAGCTTCAGTTTTTAAAGGTCTCGAAAATTCTTAATATCACGATATGAGGACTGAATCAGTATACAGAAAAAACACTGGCATTCACTGGCATTCAAAGCAAGGGTTGTAACATTAAGAGTGCAATGTGAATTCCACAGTTAGCTGCAGAAGAGAGAGCAGATAGGTGGGGGGAGTACATTGAAGGCCTGTATGAAGTGGAGGACTTGTCTCATGACGTGTTAGAAGAAGAAACTGAAGTTGATATGGATGACCTAGGGGATCCGGTGTTAGAGTCAGAAAAGAGCTCAGGAAGACTTGAGATTAAATAAAGCCTAAGGGATATAGACAACATTCCATCGGAGTTTGTAAAATCATTGGAGGAAGTGGTACCCAGACGACTATTCAAGCTGGTGTGTAGATTCTGCGAGACTTTCGGAAAAATATCATCCACACAATTCCGAAGACAGGAAAGGCAGATAAGTGCGAAAACAGAAACTGACACACAGTCAGCTTAACAGCTCATGCATCCAAGCTGCTGGGAGGAATAAGATACAGAAGAATGGCCAAGAAAATGGAGACTCTGTTAGAGGACGATCAATTTGGCCTTAGGAAAGTTAAAGGCACCAGAGAGGCAGTTCTCATGTTATGCTTGATAATGGTAGCAAGACTGAAGAAAAGTCAAGACACGCTCATAGGACTCGTCGACTTATAGAAAGCATTCGACAACGCAAAATGGTCCAAGAAGTTCGAAATTCTGAGAAGAACAGCAGTAAGCTGTAGGTAAAAACGTGTGGAATACAATATGTTCACGAACCAAGAGGGAATAATAAGACTGGAGGACCGAGAACGGGGATGCAGTCTTTGACCCTTATTGTTCAATCTATACATCAAATAAGCAATGATGGAAATAAAAGAAATGTTCAAGATTGGGATTAAAATTCAGCTTGAAAGGATATCAATGATAAGATTCGCAGACGAAATTTCTATCCTCCATGACTGTGAAGAAGAATTACAGGATCTGTAGGGTGGAATGAACAGTCTAAACAGAACAGAATATGGATTGAGAGCAAACCGGAAAAGACAAAGCTAATGAGATGTATCAGAAATTAGAACAGCAGGAAGCTTAATATCAAAATAAGTGATCACGAAGTAGCTGAACTTAAGCAATTTTGCCTCCTAGTCAGAAAAATAAACCATGGGAGACGGAGCGAGGAGTACATAAAAAGCAGACTAGCACTGGCAAAAAGTGCATCCCTGACCAAGAGAAGTCTCCTGGTGCCAAATTGGAAATATGTTGCAAGTACTATGGGACCATAACTGCTGAGGTCACCGGTCCCTAGGCTTACACACTTCTTAATCAAACGTAAACTAAGGACAACACACACACCCATGCCCAAGAGAGGACTCGAACTTCCGACGGGGGGAGCCTTGCGAACCGTGGTAAAGCGCCCGAGACAACACGGCTACACCGTGCGGCCCAGGTGCCAAACATAGACATTAATTTCTGGAAGAAATTTCTGAGAATGTACGTTTGGAGCACAGCATTGTATGGAAGTGAATCACGGACTGTGGTAAAATCGGAAAAGAAGAAAATCGGAGTGTCTGAGATGTGATGCTACAGAAGAATGTTGAAAATTGGATGGGCTGGTTAGATAAGGAATGAGGATGTTATCAACAGAATCAGTGAAGAGTGGAACATACGTAAAACACCGACAAGAAGGAGAGTCAGGATGACAGGAAATGTGATATTACATCAGGGACTATCCTCTGTGGTGAAAATTAAAAAGGCGATACGACTGATGACATATATCAGGAATCTCGATGTGTATCTGACCTGCTGAAAATTCATGTCAACGGTTTGTGCATTTCAGAAGTGACAAAACAAAAAGAAGATCATGTCCTGTGAACAAAAAACAAGGTGTTTAAAAAATTATGACCTGGTTCTAAACTTCATATTAATTGACAAAAACATATTACAAACACGGGTTGTTGTTGTTGTTGTTGTTGTTGTGGTGGTCTTCAGTCCATAGACTGGTCTGATGCAGCTCTCCATGCTACTCCACCCTGTGCAAGCTTCTTCATCGCCCAGTACCTACTGCAACCTACATCCTTCTGAATCTGTTAAGTGTATTCATCTCTTGCTCTCCCTCTACGATTTTTACCCTCCACGCTGCCCTCCAATACTAAATTGGTGATTCCTTGATGCCTCAGAATATGCCCTACCAACCGATCCCTTCTTCTAGTCAGGTAGTTCCACATATTTCTCTTCTCTCCACTTCTAGTCAATACCTCCTCATTACTTATGTGATCTACCTATCTAATCTTCAGCATTCTTCTGTAGCACCACATTTCGAAAGCTTCTATTCTCTTCTTGTCCAAAATATTTATCGTCCACGTTTCACTTCCATACATGACTACACTACATACAAATACTTCCAGAAAAGACTTCTTGACTCTTAAATCTATACTCGATGTTAACAAATTTCTCTTCTTCAGAAACTCTTTCCTTGCAATTGCTAGTCTACATTTTATATCCTTTCTACTTCGACCATCATCAGTTATTTTGCTCCCCAAATAGCAAAACTCATTTACTACTTTAAATGTCTCATTTCCTAATCTAATTCCCTCAGCATCACCCGACTTAATTCGACTACATTCCATTATCCTCGTTTTGATTCTCTTGATGTTCATCTTATATCAGCTGCTCCTCCAGGCCCTTTGCTGTCTCTGACAGAATTACAATGTCATTGGCGAACCTCAAAGTCTTTATTTCTTCTACATGGATTTTAATTCCTACTCTGAATTTTTCTTTTGTTTCCTTTACTGCTTGCTCAATATACAGACTGAATAACATCGTGGATAGGCTGCAACTCTGTTTCATTCCCTTCCGAACCACTGCTTACCTTCATGCCCCTCGACTCTTATAACTGCCATCTGGTTTCTCTACAAGTTGTAAATAGCCTTTCGTTCCCTGTATTTTACCCCTGCCACCTTCAGAATTTGAAAGAGAGTATTCCAGTCGACATTGTCAAAAGCTTTCTCTAAGTCTTCAAATGCTAGAAACGTAGGTTTGCCTTTCCTTAATCTATTTTCTAAGATAAGTCGTAGGGTCAGTATTGCCTCACGTATTCCAACATTACAAACTCGGGATGAACGGCGAAATACTCACAAAAGCTTTCAGTTTTAGCTATGCTATTGTGACGGCTCTGTGTCCACCTTCAGCAGCACGAAAAACTTCTAGTCGACAGCTAAATTCGTCATAAGCCTTACACATTGTGCCTGCTTTTACAGAAGTTATCGTGGCTGTTATTCTGTTCTTCATTCCTTGTAAATCACGAGGTAAAGGGAGATGAACGCACTTTCCCTCACATATCCCCAAATGAAAGGATCGTATGGGTCATGTCTGGCCATCTTCGATACCTGGAATGCAGGGCTGTACCCCGGGGGCCGCGCACCTTATCCAGCGTTGAGCTATAATCAAATGCTGTAGCATTGGCTTTTTCCATAACTCCAGGAGCGCTTCGATGATGTCATTTTCCAGCAGGATCGAGCTTTACCACACTGGCACAACAACATGCGTCAGTTTCTCAATGACATACTGCCTCAACGGTGGAAAGGGCACACGGGTCCCTGAGACACTGCCCTGCATAATTGGTCTCCTAGATCGCAAGGCATGACGTCATTGAATTTTTTCTTGTGGGGATATGTGAAGCAAAGTCTGTTCATCTCCCCTTTACATTCCGAAATAGAAGAAGTCAAAAACAGAATAACAGCCGCCATAACTTCTGCAAAACCAGATACACTGTGCTAAGTTCGTGACCAATTCAGCTATCGTTTAGATGTTGTTCGTGCTGCCGCTGGTGGACACATAGAGAATTAGTGATAGCATTGCTAAAAATTAAAGAGCAATTCATCCCACGTTTTTAGTACGTTTTTATCAATAAATATGGAGTTTTGAAAGCAGGTCTTTAAAAAAAAAAATACCCGGCACTGTAATTTCCGGGTGATTTGTGCACCTTGACTTCACAAAATTAATCGAGCCATCTCGTCGACGTCACGTTCAAGTACCACAAACATTCAGGTTAAAGTAACATTATGCAATAGTATACACTGAACTCTGGCAACGAAAAAAGCCAGAATATTCAGCTCCTCAAGAAATAACAGGAATCATTTCAATTTGAGCACGATCTGTCATACGATGAGATCGTTAAATGAGTCGGTGTGCCTAATGTTGAAACATTCACACCTTTATCATAACTACAACGTGTAGAAAGCCGTTGCAGTAGAAGTGAAAACAGAAACTACCACATTAGAAGTCATAGAAGACCTGTGGATTAGCAAGTTCTAAGGCTGTTATCTTATACAATTATCTCAGTCAAATAGGAATCTCTACACGAGAAAACAAATTTGAAAGCAGTATTATTAGTTGTCTCTTAGATTCCTCCAACGGCTCTACCTAGGTAATATCTTCACGAGACCCATGAAAAACACGTGATTCACGCTTGTTGTTGTTAGGGACAATAAAAAATGCAATGGCGCACGACGAAGGAGTTATCCGAATGGGACGGAAATCAGTAGATGTGATGTACACGTACAGACGAACAAATGATTACAGTTTCAGAAAAAATGGTTGATTTATTCAACAGAAAGAGCTTCACAAATTGTGCAAGTCAGAAAAGCGTTGGTCCACCTCCGGTCCTTTTACAAACAGTTATTCGGCTTGGCATTGATTGACAGAGTTGTTGGGTATCCTCCCGGGAGGTATCGTGCCAGATTCTGTCCAGCTGGGGAGTTAGATATGTTTCATTATTTGCTGGTACCATTTACAAATGAACTGCAAGCTAGTTGCTAAGACAGGTCATATTTTCACAACATGATACTGTGCATGTACAGAAGATGAAACTAATTTGATATTTTTTATTTGTCACACTCGAGGTAGCACACAAAAGTGACGAATCACGGTGCACATTGTGGCGATTCGATGGCAGAGTGTGGGTGGGTATGGCGAATGCCCGATTAAAGTCACCTGCCAGCGTGTGTAATGCCAACAGTAAAATTATGAGGAGGTGGTGTTACGGTGTTTTTTTTATATATATGGAGAGGGCTTGCGCCCCTTGATGTTTCGCTTGGCACTATCACAGCACTGGCCTACATTGATGTTTTAAGCGCCTTCTTGTTTCCCACTGTTGAACAGCAAACCGGGGATGGCAATCGCCTTTCAACACGATCGAGCACCTGTTCATAATGAACGGCCTGTGGCGGAGTCATTACACGACAATAATATCCCTGTAATGGACTGGCCTGCACAGAGTCCTGACCTGAATCCTTTAAAACACCTTTGGGATGCGTTGGAACACCGACTCTGTACCAGGCCTCACCGACCGACGTCGACACCTCTCCGCAGTGCAGCACTCCGTGAAGAATGGGCTGCCATTCCCCAAGAAACCTTCCAGCACCCGACTGAACGTATGCCTGCGAGAGTGGAAGCTGTCCTCAATGCTAAGGCTGGGCCAACACCATATTTAATACCAGCAATACTGATGGAGGTAGCCACGAACATGAAGATCATTTTCAACTAGGTGTCCGTACACTTTTGATCACATAGTGTATGTGTTTTAGTCTCGTTATTTCCTTGATGTGTGGAAAAACGTGGAGACGCGATGTCTTGTTCTACATCTACATCCACATGTACATGGATACTCTGCAAATCACTCTAAGTCCTTGCAGAGCGTTCATCGAACCACCTTCACAATAATTCTTTGTTTTAATGATGTCCACCTCAAATTCTGTATTATGTCCGAGACACACTCCCGTTCTTCTCGATAGTACAAAATGTACTCCGTTAATCCTATCTGGTAAGTATCTCACACCACGCAGGAGTACTCCGAAAGATGGTTCAAATGGCTCTTAGTACAATGGGACTTAACATTTGAAGTCGTCAGTCTCCTAGAACTTAGAACTACTTAAACCTAACTAACCTAAGGACATCACACACATCCGTGCCCGAGGCAGGATTCGAACCTGCGACCTCAGCTGTCGCGCGATTCCGGACTGAAGCGCCTAGAACCACTCGCCCCCACCTCCCCCCTCCCAACAACTAGCCAGATCTGAATCAGATCGAACACATCTGCGATGTGATTGAACGTGGCATTAGAGTTCATGGCATCCCTCCCCGGAATTTACGGGAATTAGGTGGTGATGATGATGAGCGTATGGCATTGCTGGCCGGGAGGCCCCATGCGGGTAAGTTCGGCCGCCGTATTGCGAGGCCCCAGACCCCTCCGGGAATCGAACCCGGGACCCCGTGCGCAAGAAGCGAGAACACTACCGCAAGACCACGAGCTGCCGACACGGGAATTAGGTGACTTGTGCGTACATATACGGTCCCAACTCCCTTAAGCGACCTACCAAAGCCTCACTGGTCCATGCTATGATGCGTCGCCGCTGTTATCCGTGCCAAAGGTGGACATATCGGCTATTAGGTACGTAGTCGTAAAGTTCTGGCTGATCAGTTTACTGTTTTACACGGCATTAGATATGCAGAACACGAAGTATTTACAAACGCCGCACAAGACATAACTATGTTTCACAACGACAAAAACGGTAGGAATTTCCGGAAACTACTTATGGCGTTCCTTCATGTGGTTCTGAAATCGGTTACTATACTGAAACACCGACGAAGAAACATCATCAGTTCCTAGGTACACTATCAGCCGGGTACAACACTCTCCCTTACATGCGGCCAAGAAGGAATACATCGACCAGATTTTGTTCAGTAAATTAATACGCTAATAGTCAAACCTAATTTCTGCCATCTAATTTTGTAAGTAATGAATATTAACCTCCATGAATAATTGATAAATTATTGGCCAGTTTTATGGGCGTTAGATTTTCAACAATGAGAGTACAGGTAAAAAAAACCGAGGATAATGGAATGTAGTCGAATTAAATCGGGTGATGCTGAGGGAATTAGAATAGCAAATGAGACACTTAAAGTAGTAAATAAGTTTTACTATTTGGGGAGCAAAATAACTGATGATGGTCGAAGTAGAAAGGATATAAACTGTAGACTGGCAATGGCAAGGAAAGCGTTTCTGAAAAAGAGAAAATTTGTTAACTTCGTGTATAGATTTAAGTGTCGGGAAGTCGTTTCTGAAAGTATTTGTATGGAGGGTAGCCATATTTAGAAGTGAAACGTGGACGATAAATAGTTTAGACAAGAAGAGAATAGAAGGTTTCGAAATGTGGTGTTACAGAATAATGCTGAAGATTAGATGGGTAGACCACATAACTAGTGGGGAGGTGTTGAATAGAATTGGGGAGAAGAGGAGGTTGTGGCACAACTTGACAAGAAGAAGGGATCTGTTGGTAGGACGTATTCTGAGGCATCAAGAAAGCACTCCGTCTTCAGGCCACAAGTGGCCCATCGGGACCATCCGACCGCCGTGTCATCCTAAGTTGAGGATGCAGATAGGAGGGGCATGTGGTCAGCATACCGCTCTCCCGGTCGTTATGATGGTTTTCTTTGACCGGAGCCGCTACTATTCGGTCGGATAGCTCCTCAACTGGCATCACGAGGCTGAGTGCACCCCGACAAATGGCAACAGCACATGGCGGCTGGATGGTCACCCATCCAAGTGGCAGACACGCCCGAGAGCGCTTAACTTCGGTGATCTCACGGGAACCGGTGTATCCACTGCGGCAAGGCCGTTGCCTGAGGCACCAAGGGATCACCAATTTAGTACTAGAGAGAAGCGTGGAGGGTAAAAATCGTAGAGGGAGACCAAGAGATGAATACAGTAAACAGATTCAGAAGGATGTAGGTTGCAGTAGGTACTGGGAGATGGAGAGGCTTGCACAGGATAGAGTAGCGTGGAGATCTGCATCAAACCAGACTCTGGACTGAAGACCACAACAACAACAACAACAACAACAATGTTGTGTCTGTCGTGGAAATTCTTTGACTATGTTTACATGTTTCAGGTATGTGAATTTTTGAACGATGTTGTTCAAATTATGCATGTGAATTTAAATAACTACTGAAATGATTGTTGTCTAATGTACTACAAATGACTTGGTCCATAGTTAGGGAACGTAGGGTTGAATGTAAAAGATGTAGGGAGGTAGCCTGGCGGAGTGGAAAAGGTGCGCAAGTGACAACTCGTCCTCTGTGACGAGTAAGGAGTCTGGGCTGAGCTGTGCTGTGTCTAACACTTCGCTAGTAGGATCGGACTATAGTGGCTCATATTATTGAAGTTTTGAGGCCATAAGAGCTTAAGCGCAGTATTTATGGACCTCGGATGCTGAATTTGGTGCTACCATTATCATGGCATGGTTTTTGGGCCTATAAAAATATTATTGCGACGCCAAGAAGATCAGTAATGGAGCGAGGTCAACAGTACTGCCATGACTGCATCGCTGCCAGGTTAACAGCCACCAGTGCCACCAGCCTTCCACTAAATTGTTTTGTATTTCGCCCTCTTTTAATGAACTAGGTATTTGTGAAATATGCTCCATTTTAATAATAATCGTGGTGTTACTAAATACTGTACACCCCTGATTGTCCTAAATCACTAACCTGGACAGGGTTCCTGTCCCAGTGAAATTAAATCCGAGTGTCCTAACTTATTGTAAGGAAGTGGCTGGGACTTGAATTTAACGTTGTGTTCTCATTTGCACAGCCAATTATAAATTTGATTAGGTCAAAAGACTGCTTATGAAAGCACATTTGTTATTTAAAGAGTTATAGTTTGTTGTGCTTTACTTAACTAATAATTAATGATAAGAATACTTACTTTTTCTCATACATACTGGCGTAGTTTTTGTTAATGAGTATGGGTCTTCAAACCATGAAAGTTTAAGGTGCCGCATGGACCAGCCTAGTTTTTTGATGAAGCAATGCGAAAGCTCCTTCAGAGCCAGTGTAGTTAGATTTTGCATTCTGTATAGTTGCTTCAAACCGGGCTTAAGAAACAACGGTTTACTGTGTTATCTATTGTAATGCAAGTTTGTTGATGCACAGGCATAGAAACCCGTATTACGAAATGAAGTTATAGATTATGATCATTAGTAGACCCCTTGATTTAAATGCAGAATCATTTCAAGCTTTTCCCTGTTCAGTATTGCTACTACTTTCATGTGTGTCGGTATTTGGTTTTACAAACTTTTGCATCTTGTTCATTTAAGGGACGTGTTGTTGAGATGCATATGTTGCTGTGTACTATCTCGTTGGCCATTTGCTTATCTGACTTACTAGTAAGTAGCACATTTATGTGCAAGGTTAGGTTACTGTGTTGTAGTGTGAACAGATATAAGGAAAGAGTTTAGTGTGTGTGTCAAGTAAGGTTAGGTTAGCCTTAGCAGTGCCTTTTGCTTTGTCATTTTGCGCTGCAGTAGAATGTCTAAGTAGGCTGGCGACCTGTTTAAATATGTAATGTTACAACTTCCTTTTGTGCTGTGAGAACGTCTGTTCCAGCCCAACGTTTACTATTGTCTGTACTCTGCTGGAGTATTTCGGAAACGGATCCCAGTTTGATTGATCTGTTTACATTAGGTTATCTCACGGTCAACTTTCCAAAAAATTCCTCACAGGAGTACAACGTTAGCATCGATTGCCGTTTAAGGTGGTCGGCGGTTCCGCTACAGGCTACAACAATGTACAGTTTCATACTGTTATGATAATCTGAGACGTCTAGTTCAGAAGAAAATAATATTTTTAACATAAAAATGAATGCAACAGCAGTTTTAATACACATAACAAGAGTAAATTTTATTTTTAGACTAGAAATTCTTACTCTACCTCTTGTTATGAACGAGCAAAACTCTGTGATAAGGCCGTGTTCATTATTACCCATGAATAGAAGCTTTCGAAAGGTGGTGCTACAGAAGAATGCTGAAGATTAGATGGGTAGATCACATAACTAATGAGGAGGTATTGAACAGAATTGGGGAGAAGAGAAATTTGTGGCACACCTTGACTAGAAGAAGGGATCGCTTGATAGGACTTTGTAAGAGGTCCATAATTAGAGAACTTGTTACTAGCGCACTCGAGCTGATGTAATTTCGATGTACTGCTCACGCGCTGCCTGCGATATGTAAGCTAGAAGAGAATCTGAGACCAAAGAGTAGTTTGACTGCAGTAAGAACTGTGTAGCAGTGGGAGTAAGTTGTTGCTAGCGAGCAGTCGTGTCTGGTGTATCGTGTTGGCTGGGCCGGTCGTGTGCAGCGATGGCAGAGCCTGTGCGTTATAGGATAAGGTAAAAGCAGCCTCGCGCATTTGTAGTGTTGTTACATAAGTCCCATGTAAATGTTTTTTAAAAAAAATCTGTTAATAATAATCTTTCTCATAAAAAGTAACTTTTGACATTTATCTCAATTTAAAGAATTCACTAATTTCTCCAATCCTTGGCAATCCCGATTATTGAAAAGAAAAGTCATTTCTTTCCTTTTTTATAAGACAAATCTATCGGCCAGCATTGCACTTAGCTGCGCCAGGAAAATTTCTTATAGGAGCAGATATATACGCGTTATCCGGTAAGATTTTTCAGCTTATTCAGAATAATGTATCAGGGCCATGACGCAGCATTGCTGACGTCCAAAATTTACCAGGTTAACTTGACTGTCAATTATTGAAAGGTTATAGGTTTGTCACATTGTATTATATTTTCACTGTTGGGTAGTTACGCTAAATGAGAGTATTATTCAAATTATTTTATTTTTGTGGGGAGGTTACACTTGGCGACAACCGGCCAAGATCGTATTTTTGTGAATTTCTGAGAAGTGGTCAGCTATATATCTACTCTTATTTACTTAATATTAAAATTAGTTTGGATCTGGCGCAGCGCATTTACTAATTTGTCAGTTTTTGTTTCACAGATCATCGGCAATTTATTGCTCTTTGTTGTAACTGTATTTGTTCCATTTTTGTTTTGTCTTTGTTTGATTTTGTGCTTAACTTTGAGTTGTGAAAATGCCGCGCAAAACTGCTAACAGTGCATCGCGATGTGCAAGGAGTGAAAAAGCTGACTCGAATAATTTGACCGATTATACTATCGACACTCAGTGTAATAGTGATAATCCTCTAATTACAGATAATCAGTGTGTGCCGATCACTAGTAATGATTTTGATGCTAATGATGAGCAAAGAAATTCAATTGTGTCCTCTGTTAATTTAACGATAATTGATGACGCGGCACTTTCCGTTACAATGAACGCTGTCCAGTTTAACTAACCTGATTTGCAAAATTTACACAGTGAACAGATAAATTTTTCTCACGAAGATGAACAATGTAGTCAAAATACGTCAGATTTATTTGATTCCGAGGTAGTGACCCACAGTGCACGTCCAATTAGCAAACCTTTTCGTGAATCAGACAATGACCAAATGGTTTCACAAAACGTGACAAATGAAGACACACCATCACACAGTACGGAGAATAGAGTCGGTAATTTTGGCTTGGATCAAGTTGCAGCATTACTGCTACAATTCAATGAAAAACAAGACAACAATTACAAACAACTTAATGAAAAACTTGACAACAATTCCAAACAGTCGAATGAAAAACAAGATAATAATTACAAACAACTTAATGAAAAACTAGATAACAATTCCGAACAACTTCATAAAAAATTAGACAATTCCAAACAACTTAGTGAACAGATTACAGCCGTTGCCGTGCAATGTCATGATACTAAAGAACAATTACGTGAGGAAATTAAGGCTTGTGCTAGGAATAGTAGTGAAGAAATTAGATCCGTTGCACAAGAATTAAGTAATACACATGCAGCCACAACTAAATTACTTAGAGATGAAATTAGTGCAGTCGCTAAACAATGTTCTGCAAACGTAACACAGTTACGCGACGAGTTTAAATTAATGTCAGCAGAACTTTCACACACGCTGGACGCGAAAGTAGACAAAAAATTCGAACAACAGAACAGCCTAATTGACGAACGTTTTAATCACCACCTACAAAACAGTGAAACGCACTACCGTAAATTCATACAGGAACAGAACAAAGTAAAGAAACAAGTCATGGAAACAATTACTGCACAGAGACAGGAAGATAAGCGTAAATTATTTACGAAAGCAAAAACATACGTAGACAATAACATTGCTACAGTATCAGACGAAATCAATACTATTAAACAGTTGAACACCGAATTGCATGATGAAATCTCCGATCTTAAAACAAAAACAGACACACACACACACAGTAGACTTTCAGACAATGACCAACAGACTTGAACAATTAGAATTAATACAGGATCCCGATGCCATTAAAGCAGACGTTAAGAAATTGAACAAAACTACCCGTAAAATCCAAAAACAAATTAATGCTTGTGACACTAAAAATGATGTTCAGGTTAAAGCATTGACTGAAAAATTTGATGAATTGGCCAGTCGTATTGACGTTATCGAAAATAACAATGGCACCAAATCAGACGATACGTCACCAGTTTCGTTTAATCAAACACCCGAATTCCAAAATTTACAGCAGACGATTAGTGAGATAGGTTCGTCCAATAATATATTACGTAGAAAATTGTTATCTTTACAGCACGAATTGACGGAGATGAAAAATATTTCAGCCTTTAACACATCACAGCATACGCCACTTTCCGAACATTTCTCACACTCACACAGCCAGTACAATTTAGGTAATTTACAGAGAGTATGTGACTTAGATTCCGAACAGTCACAGACAAACAGATTATCATACAGTCCTGAACCTGTTCAGACATTCAGAGACGAAAATTTTTATTACAAGCACTTTCTGTCCGTTAGGAAATGTATTTAAAAATGACAGAACACAGATTCACTCCTTGGATTGGGTACAACAATTTAGCTTTGCTTTTCCACCAACTTGGCCCGTGACACACAAACTTGAATTTATTTGCAGTTTTTTGGAAGGCGAACCGGCAACTCGTATGAGACCGATCGCGAGACAGTGCTACTCGGTAGAAGAATTTCAGAATGCCTTTCTGTCAGCGTATTGGTCGAAGACGACACAGCGCGGAATCAAGGATCAATTAATTAGCTTACCAAATTATGAGAACTCAAATTTTTCCACTGTCACGCAATTTTTTGAGCACATGGTCCAACAAAACCAATACTTAAGTGAACCATACAGTGAATCAGCACTTATCCAATTATGTATTTCTAAATTACCACGATCGTTAAGAGTATCACTTTTAACAGGTCAGCAGAAAGAAAATATTTCGGCATTCAGAGATCTATTACAGCTTTTGGAAGTTCAGCAATCAGACTATTCCTTCATTAACAAAAATTTTTCACATCATAACCAAGGCAAACAAGCATACGGAAATTACGATCAGCCACGCTATTTTAATAGCAAAGGTGATAGACGGTCCAGGAAGGACAACCACCGGAACTTTAAGAACAGACAAAATTTTAATTATCAGTATCCTCATAGTTATCAGCAACAGCAAAGACATTTCTACATCTACATCTACATCTACATCTACATCTACATGACTACTCTGCAATTCACATTTAAGTGCTTGGCAGAGGGTTCATCGAACCACAATCATACTATCTCTCTACTATTCCACTCCCGAACAGCGAGCGGGAAAAACGAACACCTAAACCTTTCTGTTCGAGCTCTGATTTATCTTATTTTATTTTGATGATCATTACTACCTATGTAGGTTGGGCTCAACAAAATATTTTCGCATTCGGAAGAGAAAGTTGGTGACTGGAATTTCGTAAAAAGGTCTCGCCGCGACGAAAAACGTCTATGCTGTAATGACTTCCATCCCAACTCGTGTATCATATCTGCCACACTCTCTCCCCTATAACGTGATAATACAAAACGAGCTGCCCTTTTTTGCACCCTTTCGATGTCCTCCGTCAATCCCACCTGGTAAGGATCCCACACCGCGCAGCAATATTCTAACAGAGGACGAACGAGTGTAGTGTAAGCTGTCTCTTTAGTGGACTTGTTGCATCTTCTAAGTGTCCTGCCAATGAAACGCAACCTTTGGCTCGCCTTCCAGACAATATTATATATGTGGTCCTTCCAACTGAAGTTGTTCGTAATTTTAACACCCAGGTACTTAGTTGAATTGACAGCCTTGAGAATTGTACTATTTATCGAGTAATCGAATTCCAACGGATTTCTTTTGGAACTCATGTGGATCATCTCACACTTTTCGTTATTTAGCGTCAACTGCCACCTGACACACCATACAGCAATCTTTTCTAAATCGCTTTGCAGCTGATACTGGTCTTCGGATGACCTTACTAGACGGTAAATTACAGCATCATCTGCGAACAGTCTAAGAGAACTGCTCAGATTGTCACCCAGGTCATTTATATAGATCAGGAAGAGTAGAGGTCCCAGGACGCTTCCCTGGGGAACACCTGATATCACTTCAGTTTTACTCGATGATTTACCGTCTATTACTACGAACTGCGATCTTCCTGACAGGAAATCACGAATCCAGTCGCACAACTGAGACGATACCCCATAGCTCCGCAGCTTGATTAGAAGTCGCTTCTGAGGAACTGTGTCAAAAGCTTTCCGGAAATCTAGATATACGGAATCAACAATAGAGGCTTTTCCCCAGAACATCAACAAAACCAGTCGGTTAGCATACCTAACCAACAATGTAGTCTGCAAGGTCAACCAAGCTTTAATGTTTCGCCGCCTACACGTATAGCGTCGGCTCCACCAAATAGTAACGCACAGCAACAAGGAAATCACTATGTACAGAGAACACACCATTTCAACTCATATCGCAATGCGCCGTATAGCAACGATTATTATGACAGACGTAAAAGTAATGAGCATAGTTTTCAGCGTAACAGTCGGTCTTACCAGCAGCAGAATCATCGGCAACAACAGATTATCATGAATGAACCAGACAGTAGATATCATCCCCAACGTAATACGTCAGGGAGAAATAACAGAACAGTACAAATAGTGGAAATGCCACAGCATCCTCCCACAAATAACAGCATGTCAGATAGAATTTGACTAGATACAGCACAGATTGAACCTTCCAGCGATGTAACCAGTACTTTTGATACACAGACTCTTGTTCACGAAAATGTTATTAGTTTTGACGACATCCGTGACACTCTTTTGCATGAAAAACCAGTTATTCAAAAAACCATTTCCCACCCTATCATTGAAGTAAAGTTGGATCATCCACATTTTCAGCAGTAATCGATTCTGGATCACCTATGTCAGTTATAAATGAGGAAACTTTCAACGCTTGTAACAAAGAGAATACTTATCCTACATTACCATTAGGCAAAACTAAAGTAAAAGGAGCAGTATCTGGTAAAGGAGTAGATGTAAAATTACAGACACACTTATCATTTTGTATTGCAGGTCATACGTTCCACTCAAATTTTTGGATTGTTCCCTTATTGACAACAGACGTTATTTTAGGTACGAATTTTTTGGTACAATACGACGCAATTATTGACTTTCAAAATTCCTATTTAATGTTAAAGGATGAAAATTTACAACTGGCATTAGGTTTTCAGCACTCTTTATCTGCAGAAGAACAAACAATTAATCGGACTGAGGTCATTTCTGCATCACGTAACATAGACTGTCATTCCACATTGTTCACAGATACGTTCGTACACAACTATAATACACCAGACGAAGCCGACTGTGACGTTATGCAAATGATTTCTGATAAAGTTAAACAGAGCAGCGCAAATACAGTCGACGAACGTAACGCAACTACGCAAAATTCTTTTACAGCAAGCTCCAGTTTTTGACAACATCCCTGGTACTATGTCCGGTTTCATGCATGAATTTCAAATTAAACAGCACGACACGTTTAAAGCCAAACATTATCCCATACCGTATATTCACAGAGAACAGGTTAAGAAAGAATTGCAAGCTATGCTTGACCAAGGTATTATTGAACCGGCAGTTAGTCCGTACATAAACCCGCTCCATATTGTTAAGAAAAAGGATGGATCTCTTCGACTCGTACTTGATTCGCGTCATGTCAACGACATTATTATTAATGAAACAAATCGCCCACAGACACTAGAAGAACTTCTGCAGAAATTTCATGGTACTGCTGTTTATTCCATATTAGATTTGAAATCGGGATTTTGGCAAATTCAGCTCCATCCCAACTGCAGAAAGTACACAGCATTTCTTTGCTTTGGGGACTGTTATCAATTTTGCAAATTACCGTTCGGTTTAACAATTTCTTCAGCAGCATTTATTCGCGGTTTTAATAGTATACTTCCGACAGAACGTAAAGACAGAATCACAACGTATGTAGACGACATCCTTATTGCAGAAGCTAACTGGTCTGAACATAATCTGATTCTGGAACAACTGTTGCAAACGTTTCGTGCACAAGGACTCACTGTTAATCTTAGCAAATCACACTTTGGCAAAACTTCTATAAAATTTCTTGGACATGTAATTTCAGCAGAAGGCATAGCGCCTGACCCGGAAAAACTTCAAGCTTTACGTGACATTACTGTTCCAACGACGAACAAACAACTACGCAGCTTTCTGGGTTTAATTAACTTTTTCCGTAAATTTATTCATTACTCTGCTTTAGACGCCCCTAGATTGTGCCAACTGACGGGTAAAAACACTATTTGGTCCTGGGATAGCCAAGCGCAGTCTGAATTTGTCAATCTGAAACAAGCATTGTTGAATGCACCACTTTTATCACACCCAGATCTCAATAGAAATTTTTCCATTGCCACCGATAGTTCTAACACAGCTTTAGGCGTACACATCTTTCAGGAAATTGAAGAAGACGGTAATACAGTATTTACAAACATCGCCTTTGCAAGTCGCATTCTGTCACCTGCAGAATGCAATTATTCTGTTACAGAACTTGAAACATTGTGTGTTGTATGGGCATTTACCCGATTTAGGCATTTTCTTTATGGAAGACATACTACCGTTTACACAGACCACAGAGCTATTCAGTTTTTACTTTCCGCTAAATTTACACATGACGGATTAAGCAGATGGAAACTTTATTTACAGGAATTTAATTTTACAATTGTTCACATTCCCGGCACACAAAATATTGTAGCAGACGCACTATCCCGTTCTCTCTGCAACAATCAGCAAGACATCGCAACCAACTTCTGCGAAGCAAATTCTAGCCTCATGTATATTCAACAAGTCGCATTTGAAAATTTCATTTCATCGTCATTACGAGACATAGCACAAGAGCAGAGTAAAGACAACGTATGGAAAGAAATTAAACACCTTTGGCAAGATAAGAATAACGTTACCATTAGAAACCATTACACGGTACACAATAACATTCTGTTTCGCCGCTCTCACCCTGACGGCCACAACTGGTTATTAGGCATTCCTGACGAACTTGTTAACAAATTAATTTGGTATACTCATTTAAGTAACGCACATTATGGAGCCAGAAAATGTTTTCTTATACTGAGACAGAACTGTTATTTTGCCAACATGGAGAAACGTATTCGACGAGTTTAGCGTCATGTAAAATCTGCCAGAAAGCTAAATCAGACACGACTTCACATATTCCTCCGTTACATCCCATTGCACCTGTTAAATTGAGACACATGGCCGCTGTAGACATTTTTGGACCGATTCCCAGAACTAATAGAGGTTTTTGCTACATCTTTGTCGCTGTTGAACTCACGTCGAAATTTGTTACCTTCATTCCGTTACGGAAAGCTACTGCTAAATCTATTTCGAATGCATTTGTAAAACATTTTTTATTTCATGTAGGGCATGTATTGAAAGTAATTTCCTACAGTGGACCACAATTTCGATCTGCGATATGGACACGTATGTTACGATCTAGAAACATTTCTCCGATCTATATATCCAAGTATCACGCTTCTTCAAACCCTTGTGAACGACTGATGAAAGAAATTGGTAAACTGTGTATGATGTACTGCCATAAAAGACATATTGATTGGGATACACACATACACTCATTCCAGGATGTAATTAACTCCATACCAAATGAATCCACTATGCTATCTCCGACTGTTATATTGAAAAATGTTGAACCACCTAACAAAATTAAAGAATTAGTATCCTTTCCTACATCTCGTCGACTACGCCACCATGAAATAATTGACATTGCGCTCAACAACATCAAACGTGCCGCAGAGCGCCGGAGACGACAGCAAAAGCAGGTTTTCACACGCCGTGATTTTCACATAGGACAGAAGATATTAGTACGTACACACTATTTATCCAACAGAGGAAAGAGTAGATGCAGTAAATTTGAACTTCTATACGCAGGTCCATACAGAATTGGCAGTATTCCTCATCCCAATGTGGTACATGTTGAAACTTTGAGAACCAGAAAAAGCAAGGGCAATCACCATATTTCCAATATTAAACCCTTTATTGAATGAACATACTTTACGATTTATCACACTGTGCCGCCATTTCCTGATACTTATATGAGCACTCACGCAATGATATTTATGTGACTATTTACTGATGATTAACGTATTTTTTCCTGGCAAGTGTCCGGCAAGGTAAGGTTAGCAGGTCGCTTTTCTTGTCGTAATATATCAGACCGTGCACATTTTCGGTTATGTGTATGTATGATTGTTTTCCTATCGAAAGTAGAATTTTTGTCTGTATGCACTATGAAATCTTTAAGATGTAACAAACAACAGTAGACTTTGACATTTTTCCTTATGATATCTCAACGTCTTGGCTATTTTACATTTTTTGCTACTACATTATGATACTGTGTGTACATTTTTTGCACTTGAAAACTGTCTATGTTTTTAACCTAATACGTTTTCTGTCATGATATTTTGCCTATTCTAGATTTTTTTTGCTACTACATTATGATACTGTGTATACATTTTTTGCACTTGAAAATTGTCTATGTTTTTGACCTAATATGTTTTCTGTCGTGCTATGCAGTATGCTTAGTTATATTACTAGAAACAAGTTTTTATTTAATGGGTATGTGATTAAATGCAAGATATTAATCCTTATTCATCATTTTTCAGAAAGGAATACCGTGTAAAAGAAATGAATTAAACAACCACAGTGGTTTACTAAGAAATGGAAATTTTACCATCAGAATGAAGGAAAGAAAATGCAATATACTGTCATGAAGAGTAAATGGATCAGAATTAACAAGCATTAACCAGAATATACTGTACACATCGTATGATAGCAGTCTTGACTAATTATTTTTCTTTCAGAATACAAGGCGATTGATGCAGACTGTCAGACAGAACTACAGATGTTAATTTTAGTGATGAAATATGCTAGAAGTAAGTAACTCTATACTATATGAAGTAATGAATAATAATGAATAGTTGTATGAAGTAAATGGTAATATTAATATGAATAATGAAGTGTCTATTTTTTGCAGATGATAATAAATGATGACGAATAGTTATATGAAGAATATGCTAATATGAATAATGAAGTTTCTCTTTGCAGATGATGATAATGATGAAGTTTATATATTTACTGTTAGTTAAGAAATGCTATGTAGTTATTTAAGTATTTGTTGCAGTTCCTTTTGACAGTATGTCTTATGTCGCGTAGTATAATGACTGAATGTTTTGGAAAAGGCAGCTAGAGTGCATACATATTAAGTACACGTTTCATTACCTGTTAATTCGAAGTTCACTATATTTCAGCATAATATGCATTTCTTCTTTCAGCCCAAAAAGCCATTTTGTATTTTTTCCAGGAGAAGCTTTTCGTGACATAATATGCTATAAGTAGTTAGTTATTAAACCTGTTCTAGTACTTGCATTTTTTTACCCAATTGTGTCTATCATTTATGAATGTGATCACATATACTGTACTTGTCACATAACCTTGCTACAGCTGACTCATGACGAATGACGTTAATAATCCTTATTTCCAGCAATAAGTCAAAAGCAAATATTGTCATGCCCCAGCAATTAATTATCGATCCCAGTGCAATGCATTGCTAGCAAAAAAAAAAAAAAAAAGATTATTATGAGTCCCAACTATTACCAGTATACAACTAAATAATGCTACCAGTTTAAGATATATTTTTAGTCCTAAAGATAATGCAAATTTTCTGTGTATTGATTCCATTATGTCTATGTATTATTGGACTACCGACCTTGAGTAATAGTTCCAATGTCTTACATTTTAAATACGTCTTATATCACTTACATGATATGGTATATAAACACCAGTAACTTGATGCTACACTGAATAACTCCTGTTTTAAATGATGACTTGTGAATAACACTGAATAATGTTTTGTAACACTATATGAATACTTTGTAACTGGCCAATGAATGCCACTGATTCAGTCAGATGAGTTATGAATAGTGTTTCGTAATACTCAATATTGTTCATATTGGTTGATACACTAGTGTAATTCTATGATGACTAGCATAAGACTTAATGTGTCCTTCACCTTCTGACCTAATTACTGCAATATCTGTTTATCCTGTCCATCCACATGATCATGGAGCACTATATTGGTTTTTGCACTAATTCTACGTTGCTGTAAGAGTATGGATTCTACAAGAATACGGTGTTGACATCTCAAGCTGTCCACCACCTTGAACGATGGAGGTATTATTATGGTCCTACTGTTTGGTGTACCTAATGTACTACCAAAATGATAACATTGAATATTAATACAACATTTCAGTGTCTTGGCTACACTGATAAATGCTTCAGGGAAGAGAACTTCAGATTGTCTCACTTGGTGTTTTGCTTCTGTAGAAAGATATGGACTTTCAGTGCAGCTACGTGCAATCTACTGTGCTACAACCATGATGCAATCCTTCCCATTCCTTTCCTAGTTCCTGTAAAATAGTAAAGGCTTATACAGTGCATTTAAATTCTTGTAAAATTATAAAAACTTTTATCGTGCGTGTGCACTCTATTTCGTTAATATGTTTTGTACTCATTGCGTATATACTTTGTCATTTCTGAATATGTTTTGTACTCAGTGCGTGTGCACTATATTTTGTTAATATATTTTGTACTCATTGCGTAATTACTTCGTCATTTGTTAATATATTTTGTACTCATTGCGTATATACTTTGTCATTTCTGAATATGTTTTGTAGTCAGTGCATGTGCACTTTGTCTAATTTCTTAATATGTTCTCCCCTTATCAATGATGTATATACTCTGTGATTGTAGCCTTAGTAAACTAAATAGATTATAGAAAAATTTGTTGCTCATGGCAAGTCCAATTGACTCACCATCGCTGCCAAATTTTTGCCCCCCAGTGGAGGGTTATGTAAGAGGTTCATAATTAGAGAACTTGTTGCTAGCGCACTCGAGCTGATGTAATTTCGATGTATTGCTCACGCGCTGCCTACGATATGTAAGCTAGAAGAGAATCTGAGACCAAAGAGTAGTATTGACTGCAGTAAGAACTGTGTAGCAGTGGGAGTAAGTTGTTGCTAGCGAGCAGTCGTGTCTGGTGTATCGTGTTGGCTGGGCTGGTCGTGTGCATCGATGACAGAGCCTGTGCGTTATAGGATAAGGTAAAAGCAGCCTCGCGCATATGTAGTATTGTTACATCAAGTCCCATGTAAATGTTTTTTAAAAAAATTCTGTTAATAATAATCTTTCTCATAAAAAGTAACTTTTGACATTTATCTCAATTTAAAGAATTCACTAATTTCTCCAATCCTTGGCAATCCCGATTATTGAAAAGAAAAGTCATTTCTTTCCTTTTTTATAAGACAAATCTATCGGCCAGCATTGCACTTAGCTGCGCCAGGAAAATTTCTTATAGGAGCAGATATATACGCGTTATCCGGCGACCTAATTAAGGTAAGATTTTTCAGCTTATTCAGAATAATGTATCAGGGCCATGACGCAGCATTGCTGACGTCCAAAATTTACCAGGTTAACTTGACTGTCAATTATTGAAAGGTTATAGGTTTGTCACATTGTATTATATTTTCACTGTTGGGTAGTTACGCTAAATGAGAGTATTATTCAAATTATTTTATTTTTGTGGGGAGGTTACAACTTACTCTTAGGCATCAAGGGATCACCAGTTTAGTATTGGAGGGAAGTGTGGGGGGTAAAAATCGTAGAGAGAGAGCAAGAGATGAATAAACTAAGCAGATTCAGAAGGATGTAGGTTGCAGTAGGTACTGGGAGATGAAAAAGCTTTCGCAAGATAGAGCAGCACGGAGAGCTGCATGAAACCAGTCTCAGGACTGAAGACCACAACAGCAACATTATTACTCTGACACTACCTATAACTATTCGTTCAAAACATTGTGTTGTATGGAACGGGGGTCCTAGAAACAACGGAGAGGCTTCGTCCCCGCCGTAGCCCTCAGTGGTTCACAACCCCACAACAGGCTACAGCAGTCCACTCACCCCACCGCCGCCTCACACCGAACCTAGGGTCACTGTGTGGTTCGGCCTCCAGTGGCCACACCTTTTTATTCCCAACCAATTTAGGTTGAAAAAATGAGGAATTTATTGTGGGATGTCGTTGAATTTCCTGCTTCAGCCCCTACAGTTTCATGTAGTTCCCACAGGTGACGGCTCTATAGGTAGGCTTCAATATGGTGCCTGTAACGGAGGTTTGTTCCACGCAGAGAACTGAGTTTATTTTGGCGGAAAACCAGAGCATCGCACATATTCATAGGCTGTTGGTCTACGGAGACCTGGCAGTGAACGAAAGTAAGATCAGTCGTTGGACGGGGCATCTATCATTATCCCAGCGAGGTCGAGCAAATCTGTCCGATCTCCCGCCTGCCCACCGGCGCCACATAGCTGTGACTCGTACAGTGTTGGAACGTGCGGACACTCTTATTCGAGGTCATCGACCAATCACAATCAAGCACTTCGCTGCCCAACGGGACGTCTCTGTTGGTAGTACTGACACACTCGTCCACCAATTGGGGTACTCAAAGGTGTGTGCCCGTTGGGTTCTACACCGTCTAGCAAAACATCTGCATCTACATGGTTACTCTGCAATTCACACTTAAGTGCTTGGCAGAGGGTTTATCGAACCATTTTCATACTACTTCTCTACCATCCCACTATCGAATGGCGCGTGGGAAAAAGGAACACCTAAATCTTCCCGTTCGAGCTCTGATTTCTCTTATTTTATTATGACGATCATTTCTCCCTACGGAGTTGGGTGTCAACAAAACATTTTCGCATTCGGAAGAGAAAGTTGGTGATTGAAATTTCAAAAAAATGGCTCTGAGCGCTATGGGACTTAACTGCTGTGGTCATCAGTCCCCTAGAACTTAGAACTACTTAAACCTAACTAACTTAAGGACGTCACACACATCCATGCTCGAGGCAGGATTCAAACCTCCGACCGTAGCAGTCGCACGGTTCCGGACTGAGCGCCTAGAACCGCGAGACCACCGCGGCCGGCATTGAAATTTCGTAAATAGATCTCGCCGCAAAGAAAACCGTCTTTGTTTCAGTGACTGCCACCCTAACTCGCGCATCGTATCAGTGACACTCTCACCCCTGTTGCGCTTTAACACGAAACGAGCTGCCCTTCTTTGCACTTTTTCACTGTCCTCCGCCAATCCTACCTGCTAAGGATCCCACACCGCGCAGCAGTACTCCAGCAAATGACGGACAAGTGTAATGTAGGCTATCTGTTTAGTGGGTTTGTCACTTCTTCTAAGTGTTCTGCCAACAAAGCGCAGTCTTTGTTTCGCCTTCCCCACAATATTATCTATGTGGTCTTTCCAATTTAAGTTTCTCGTAATTGTAATTCCTAGGTATTTAGTCGAATTGACAGCCCTTAGATTTGTGCGATTTATCGTATACCCAAAATTTATCGGATTTCTTTTAGTACTCATGTGGATGACCTTGCACTTTTCTTTGTTTAGTGCCAATTGCTACTTTCCGCACCATACAGAAATTCTGTCTAGATCATTTCGTAATTGGAATTGATCGTCTGATGACTTTACTAGACGGCAAATTACAGCGTAATCTGCAAACAATCTAAGGGGGCTGCTCAGATTATCACCTAGATAATTTCTGTAAATCAGGAACAGCAGAGGGCCTATGATACTACCTTGCGGAGCGCCCTATATCTCACTTATGTGTTACTCGATGATACACCCTCTATCACTACGAACTGTGACCTCTCTGAGAGGAAATCACGAATCCAGTCACACAACTGAGACGATACTTCATATGCACGCAATTTGATTAATAGTCGCTGTCAGGAACGGTATCGAAAGCCTTCTGGAAATCTAGGAATATGGAATCGATCTGAGATCCCTTGTCGACAGCACTCATTACTTCATGGGAATAAAGAGCTAACTGTGTTGCACAAGAACGATATTTTCTGAATCCGTGTTGGTTATATATCAAGAAGTCATTTTCTTCAAGGTGATTCATAATGTTCAAGTACAGTTTATGCTACAAAATCCTACTGCAAATTGAGGTCAGTGATATGGGTCTGTAATTCAGTGGGTTACTCCTATTTCCCTTCTTGAATATCGGTGTGACCTGTGCTACTTTCCAGTCTTTTGGGACAGACCGCTCCTCAAGTGAGCAGTTGTATATCATTGCTAAGAAAGGCGCTATTGGGTCTGGATACTCTGAGAGCAACCTGATTGGTATATCATCTGGACCGGAAGACTTGCCATTCTTAAGTGATATGAGTTGTTTCGCAGCACCTATGTTATCTACTTTTATGTAGAAGACTGATCGTGACAGTTTTTTTGTCGAACAACGTCAAAGACGATGAAACATGGGTTCATCACTTCGAACCGGTAACAAAACGGTACTCCATGGATTGTCGTCATCCACCTCTCCTCAGAAGAAAAAGTTCAAACTCGTACCCTCAGCCGATTAAGTAACGGCGAAGTTCTTCAGTGACTCTGAAGGGGCTACTCCTTTTCATGCCCTCCCTGATGGTGCAACGATCAACTTTAAGTGTACTGCGCTGCCCTCAGGAAATTGAAGGAACGACTCCACAGTGTTCGTCGCCACAAAAATGCAACAACTGCTCCTTTTCCATCACAACGCAAGGCCTCACACAAGTCTGCGCGAGAGGAGCTCACGAAAATTCATTGGACGGTTCTTCCTCAACCACTCTATGCAGCCCGGATGTCGCTCCTTCCGTCTGCCGCTCTCTGGGAAGCAGTGCTTCGGGATGGTGGGTTGGTTGTCGATGCAGCGAGACGTTGGCTCCTACGTCAACCAGTAGAGTGGTACCATGCGGACATACACGCCCTCCCAGTAAGGTGGTGTAAGGCCGTTGCACTGATCAGATATTGTATTGAAAAACGGAGTTTTGTAGCCGAAAGAGTGGGGAGTAGTATAGTGTACTGGAACCCTGAATAAAACCAATCTGCTTTCAGAAAAAAAAAAGTTGCATTACTTATGCAATGCCTCTCGTATCTTGGACGGGGAGTCATCGGCAGTTGTAGAAGTACTCTCAGGATTGCCACAGGGAGTTGTATTTGGGTCGTTGCTGTTCATGTGTCCCATATGCTGTGCTTGTGTTCCATAAAAAATGTAACTTTTGAGTGCATAATAAGATCGTAATTTTGTTGGTGAAATTAAGAATTTTACATATTGCTGGAGTGTATTCTACCTGTGATTATTCAAAGGCCCTCAGAGACTCTGCAGGCACACTCTCGTTCTTTCGATAAAAAATTTCATAACTCCTCAGCAGACTTAAACCACTAGTTCTGAAATTATGCGCTGAAGCTCGGCCTTGAGCTCTGGAAATTATCGAGGTTTGCTGGCCGTCGCACGAGATTTAAGATATTCTCAAATTAAAAAAAAATCACATGGAATAATATGACAAGATGTGGGCGTGCTGGCCGGTGTGGTCGAGCGGTTCTAGGCGCTTCAGCCTGAAGCCGCGCGACCGCTACGGTCGCAGGTTTGGATCCTGCCTCGGGCATGGATGTGCGTGATATCCTTAGGTTAGTTAGGTTTAAGTAGTTCTAAGTTCTAGGGGACTGATGACTTCGGATGTTAAGTCCCATAGTGCTCAGAGCCATTTGAACCATCTGATGTGGGCGTCCAATTCACGTCACCTTCTCAAGAAATCAGCCGGACAGGTAATCTCTTTCGTAACAAGTCCGTTGTTGCAATAGATGTGTGACAGGCTGCGCCATTCTTCTACATCTACATCTACATCTACATTCATGCTCTGCAAGCCACCCAACGGTGTGTGGCGGAGGGCACTTTACGTGCCACTGTCATTACCTCCGTTTTCTGTTCCAGTCGCGTATGGTTCGCGGGAAGAACGACTGTCTGAAAGCCTCCGTGCGCGCTCGAATCTCTCTAATTTTACATTCGTGATTTCCACGGGAGGTATAAGTAGGGGGAAGCAGTATATTCGATACCTCATCCAGAAACCTGGCGAGCAAGCTACACCGCGATGCAGAGCGCCTCTCTTGCAGAGTCTGACACTTGAGTTTGCTAAACATCTCCGTAACGCTATCACGCTTACCAAATAACCCTATGACGAAACGTGCCGCTCTTCTTTGGATCTTCTCTATCTCCTCCGTCAACCCGATCTGGTACGGATCCCACACTGATGAGCAATACTCAATTATAGGTCGAACTAGTATTTTGTAAGCCACCTCCTTTGTTGATGGACTACATTTTCTAAGGACTCTCCCAATGAATCTCAACCTGGTACCAGCCTTACGAACAATTAATTTTATATGATCATTCCATTTCAAATCGTTCCGCACGCATACTCCCAGATATTTAACAGAAGTAACTGCTACCAGTGTTTGTTCCGCTATCATATAATCATACAATAAAGGATCCTTCTTTCTATGTATTCGCAATACATTACATTTGTCTATGTTAAGGGTCAGTTGCCACTCCCTACACCAAGTGCCTATCCGCTGCAGATCTTCCTGCATTTCGCTACAATTTTCTAATGCTGCAACTTCTCTGTGTTCTAGAACATCATCCGCGAAAAGCCGCATGGAACTTCCGACACTATCTACTAGGTCATTTATATATATTGTGAAAAGCAATGGTCCTATAACACTCCCCTGTGGCACGCCAGAGGTTACTTTAACGTCTGTAGACGTCTCTCCATTGATAACAACATGCTGCGTTCTGCTTGCTAAAAACTCTTCAATCCAGCCACACAGCTGGTCTGATATTCCGTTGGCTCTTACTTTGTTTATCAGGCGACAGTGCGGAATTGTATCGAACGCCTTCCGGAAGTCTAGGAAAATAGCATCTACCTGGGAGCCTGTATCTAATAATTTCTGGTTCTCATGAACAAATAAAGCGAGTTGGGTATCACACGATCGCTGTTTCCGGAATGCATGTTGATTCCTACAGAGTAGATTCTGGGTTTCCAAAAACGACATGATACTCGAGCAAAAAACATGTTCTAAAATTCTACAACATATCGACGTCAGAGAAATAGGTCTATAGTTTTGCGCATCTGCTCGACGACCCTTTTTGAAGACTGGGACTACCGGTGCTCTTTTCCAATCATTTGGAACCTTCCGTTCCTCTAGAGACTTGCGGCACACGGCTGTTAGAAGGGGGGCAAGTTCTTCTGAAACGAAACATCATCAGCTCTCACATGATTGCGTTAAAACCACAAAAACACTCTTAACATATTGCGGCAGCTTTCACCGTCCATTGTTAATGTGCTTCCGACGCCATATTCAAAGAAGAATAGTCTAATTACGCCCTCAGCCCAAATGCTACACCACGCAGTTATTCGTTGTGGATGTAATGGCGTCTCCATAATTACTCGAGGCTTTTCTGTACTCCAAATTTTGAACTTTTCCTTGTTCAGGAAGCCATTCAACAGAAAGTGCGGCATATCGGTGAAAATTATTTTCTTGATGAAACTGTTGTCCTTTCTTCCTTTCGTAAGCGCCCAATGTCCGAATTCTTGGTGCTTTTCGTGATCATTTGACACGATTTCTTGGGTCAGTTGGATTTTATAGGTCCAAAGGTTAGACAGAATTTGTTACATGCTGGTTCTGGTGATATCCACTTGTTGTGAACGTCGGCGACGAGATTTCACGTTGGCGATGTTTTCCGCAGAACGACCAATACAAGAACACTCCGAGGGGTTAATGTCCACTTCCTGTTTTCACAAATTCTGCAACAGTCTCAACACAGTCGACTTATTCGGTGCATTACATTGACTAAACATTCGACGGAGTTTACGACCAGTCTCTGCACAGCATTCAACACATATGTAATAAGTTTTCACAGTGAGAACACGCTATTCCGTCGTGAAGTGCTCCATTTTTAACTACAAATAAAACAGATGAAAATCGTGCAACATTCAGAGTAAGCAACTTCCTAGAAAGGAAATGGAAGGCATTTCGAAAGTTACATTCTCAGTGGTGCGACCTTTATTTTAATCACCCAACTGACGATATTAACAGTAACCTCAGACATTTTGTAGATAATACAGTTATCTATGAAGTATCTGAAAAAACCAGCACAAATATTCAATCATATTTGATAAGATTTCAAAGAAGTTCACAGGTCGACATCTTGGTTTAAATGTCCAACGAAGTATGATTTTACACTTCACAGAACCTAAAAACATATCCTCTGACTGAAGTATCAGTGACAAACAAAAAACTCAGTTAAATCATAAAAATACTGGGGCGTAACAGTTTGCAGGGATATGCAATGGTCACATTGGCTCAATCGCAGGTAAAGCATGTGGCACTCTTCAGCTCACTGGCGGTATATTGGGAAAATGCAGTAAGTCCACAAACAAGATTGCTTAAAAAACACAAGTGTAACGTAAAGATCAAGCATGTTAGTAGTAACTGACGGAAAGTCATAGAGTAAAACAGAAGTGATTTCTGGCGTTCCCTAAGGCAGTGTTATAGGCTCTTTGCTGTTCCTTACCTACATAAACGATTTGGGAGACAATTTGAGCAGCCGTCTTCGTTTGTTTTCAGATGACGCTGTCATTTATCGACTAATTAAGTCATCAGAAGATCAAAACAAACTACAAAACGATTTACAAAAAATATCTGAATGGTGCGAAAAGTGGCAGCTGACCCTAAATAACGAAAAGTGTGAGATCACCCACATGAGTACTAAAAGGAACTCGTTAAACTTCGGTTACACTATAAATCAGTCTAATCTAAAAGCCGTAAATTCATCATGCCTAGGTATTACAATTACGAACAACTTAAGTTGGACAGAACACATAGAAAATGTTGTGTGGAAGACTAACCAAAGACTGCGTTTTATTGACAGGACATTTGAAAAATGTAACAAATCTACTATGGAGACTGCCTACACTACGCTTGACCGTCCTCTTTTAGAATACTGCTGCGCGGTGTGGGATCCTTACCGTCCTACTGACGGCGTATATCAAAAAAGGCAGCACGTTTTGTATTATCGCGAAATATGGGAGAGAGTGTCACAGAAATGATACAGGATTTGGGCTGGACATCATTAAAAGAAAGGTGTTTTTCGTTGCGACGGAATTTTCTCACGAAATTCCAATCACCAACTTTCTTATCCGAATGCGGAAATATTTTGTTGACACCGATCTACATAGGGAGGAACGATCACCACGATAAAATAAGGGAAATCAGAGCTCGTACGGAAAGATATAGGTGTTAATTCTTTCCGCGCGCTATACGAGATTGGAATAATAGAGAATTGTGAAGGTGGTTCGATGAGTCATCTGACAGGTATTTAATGTGATTTGCAGAGTATTCATGTAGATGTAGACTTATACCAATACTGCTGACAGGGAATATCGAATGCATAGAAAGAACGGCCACAGGTTTGTTGGACTCACGGGAGAACGTCACTGAGTTGGTGAGAAACATGAACTGACAGACCTTTGAAAGACAGACGCCAACAAACACACTAACGTCTACTTGGAAAGTTTCAAGAAAGAATATTAAGCGAGAATTTAGAAATACAGTACAATCTCCTTCTATAGCTTCTGTACGGATCGCGCTTCATGTATGAACTAAAGGGGACAAACCTCAACTCGTGGTACAATAGAAAGTGCGCCATGCACATCAGAACATAAATAAAAGTTTGACGATGTAGATAACAATGCTAAGGTTCGGAAAAGTGGAACGGTAAGGACGTAAAAACAGCGTTCTGTCGCAATGGACTACGACAGCTGCGCGACAGAGAAATAATTCTTGTAATTATCCTAAGTGAGAACTTGGCCTTTGGCTTTAAAGTGCTCTGCGTCAGTAGACTTACTGCACCAAGAAGAAATGCAGATGATAAGCGAGTATTCATTGGAAAAATATATTATACTAGAACTGCCATGTAATTACATTTTCACGCAATTTGGGTGCATAGATCCTGAGAAATCAGTACCCAGAACAACCACCTCTGGCCGTAATAACGGTCTTGATACTCCTGGGCATTCAGTAAAACAGAGGTTGGATGGCATATACTGGTACAGCTGCCCATGCAGCTTCAGCACGATACCACAGTTCATCAAGAGTAGTAACTGGCGCATTGTGACGAGCCAGTTGCTCGGCAACCAACGACCAGACGTTTTCAATTGGTGAGAGATCTGGAGAATGTGCTGGCCAGGGCAGCAGTCGAACATTTTCCGTATCCAGAATGGTCCGTACAGGACCTACAACATGCGGTCGTGCATTATCCTGCTGAAATGTAGGGTTTCACAGGGATCGAATGAAGGGTAGACCCACCGGTCGTAATACATCTGAAATGTGACGTCCACTATTCAAAGTGCCGTCAATGCGAACAAGAGGTGACCGAGACGTGTAACCAGTGGCACCCTATACCATCACGCCGGGTGTTACGCCAGGATGGCGATGACGAATACACGCTTCCGATGCGACCATCATGATGCTGTAAACAGAACTTGGATTCATCCGAAAAAATGACGTTTTGTCATTCGTGCACCTAGGTTCGTCGTTTAGTACACCATCGCAGGCGCTCCTGTCTGTTCAAAATGGTTCAAATGTCTCTGAGCACTATGGGACTTAATTTCTAAGGTCATCAGTCCCCTAGAACTTAGAACTAGTTAAACCTAACTAACCTAAGGACACCACACACATTCATACCCGAGGCAGGAATCGAACCTGCGACCGTACCGATCGCGCTGTTCCAAACTGCATCGCCTAGAACCCCTCGGCCACCACGGCCGGCGCTACTGTCTGTGATGCAGCGTCACGGGTAACCGGAGCCATGACCCCCGAGCAGATAGTCCATGCTGCTGCAAACGTCGTCGAACTGTTCGTGCAGATGGTTGTTGTCTTCCAAACGTCCCTATCTGTCGACTGAGGGATCGAAACGTGGCTGCATGATCCGTTACAGCCATGCGGATAAGATGCCTGTCATCTCGACTGCTAGAGATACGAGACCGTTGGGATCCAGCACGGCGTTCCGTATTACCCTCCTGAACCCACCGATTCCATATTCTGCTAACAGTCTTTGGGTCTCGACCAAAACGAGAAGCAATGTTGCGATAGGCTACAATCCGACCGTTATCAAAGTCGGAAACGTGATGGTACGCATTTCTCCTCCTTATACGTGGCATCACAACAACGTTCCATCAGGCAACGCCGGTCAACTGCTGTTTGTGTACGAGAAATCGGTTGGAAACTTTCCTCATGTCAGCACGTTGTAGGTGTCGCCGCCGGCGCGAACCTTGTGTGAATGCTCTGAAAAGCTTATCATTTGCATATCGCAGCATCTTCTTCCTGTCGGAAAAATTTCGCGTCTGTAGCACGTCATCTTCGTGGTGTAGCAATTTTATTGGCCAGTAGTGTACTGTGGAGGCAGTTGGACTTTTGCACATACTACCTAGAATACCGACTCTCAAGGTTTATAAAACAGGTTTAGGCTGCAGAGAACAACACTGAATTTCATACGAAAGTTACCGCTGAACTTTCATATGCATTTCCGTCACAGTGATTTCACGAATTTCATCTACATCTACATCTACATGACTACTCTGCAATTCACATTTAAGTGCTTGGCAGAGGGTTCATCGAACCACAATCATACTATCTCTCTACTATTCCACTCCCGAACAGCGAGCGGGAAAAACGAACACCTAAACCTTTCTGTTCGAGCTCTGATTTCTCTTATTTTATTTTGATGATCATTCCTACCTATGTAGGTTGGGCTCAACAAAATATTTTCGCATTCGGAAGAGAAAGTCGGTGACTGAAATTTCGTAAAAAGCTCTCCCCGCGACGAAAAACGTCTATGCTGTAATGACTTCCATCCCAACTCGTGTATCATATCTGCCACACTCTCTCCCCTATAACGTGATAATACAAAACGAGCTGCCCTTTTTTGCACCCTTTCGATGTCCTCCGTCAATCCCACCTGGTAAGGATCCCACACCGCGCAGCAATATTCTAACAGAGGACGAACGAGTGTAGTGTAAGCTGTCTCTTTAGTGGACTTGTTGCATCTTCTAAGTGTTCTGCCAATGAAACGCAACCTTTGGCTCGCCTTCCCGACAATATTATCTATGTGGTCCTTCCAACTGAAGTTGTTCGTAATTTTAACACCCAGGTACTTAGTTGAATTGACAGCCTTGAGAATTGTACTATTTATCGAGTAATCGAATTCCAACGGATTTCTTTTGGAACTCATGTGGATCATCTCACACTTTTCGTTATTTAGCGTCAACTGCCATCTGACACACCATACAGCAATCTTTTCTAAATCGCTTTGCAACTGATACTGGTCTTCGGATGACCTTACTAGACGGTAAATTACAGCATCATCTGCGAACAGTCTAAGAGAACTGCTCAGATTGTCACCCAGGTCATTTATATAGATCAGGAACAGTAGAGGTCCCAGGACGCTTCCCTGGGGAACACCTGATATCACTTCAGTTTTACTCGATGATTTGCCGTCTATTACTACGAACTGCGACCTTCCTGACAGGAAATCGCGAATCGTTCGTGTTTTCTCGGCATTTGATAATTTCGGTGTACTTTCGGGTGTAATGATTGCACACTTCAGGAGGAAATGAAATGAAATTGAACGGGTTGAGACCGCACGTAATGTTATTTCAGTGTTTACAAAATCTTTCGGCAGTGTGAGCCTATTTATCGGTACGACATTGCACCCCGTCTAGTCTGGTTGTATGCAGCGATTCGGCCGGGATGGGTATTGTAATGCTGTTTATCCTCTCCTGAGGCAAGTTGGAAACTGTTGCAACTGGTCGTTGATATCCTCAACACTGGCTCTGGGATGGAGTTGGCGCCCGAGCTGCTGACGCAAATGTTCTGTAGCGGACAAATCTGGGGATCCTGCTGGCCACGGGAGTACCTGAACACCACACAGACACTTCACAGACACACGTGCCCTGTGTGGACGAGCATTGTTCTGTTGAAAAGTGGCACGTCGACACTGTGTCATGAGAGGTGAAGCATGAGGAAGCAGGATGTCCATGACGTACCGTTGTGTCGTCAGTGTAGTCACTACCAGGTGGCACCTGAAATCAAACCCAACGGCTGCCCACACTATGTGCTTCTCCACTGGACGAATGGGACGTCCACCGCGGTCGCCGCCGTACTTGTTAGACGATTGGGCCAAACCGCAATTCATCGTTGTGAACGTAATGCCATGCTGTTAATCAACTGTGCATGCTTCCCGGTCACGGCATCAGTCCAAGAAGGGACGTCGAACAGATGTGCAGAACTATAGACCTATATCTCTAACGTCGATCAGTTGTAGAATTTTGGAACACGTATTATGTTCGAGTATAATGACTTTTGTGGAGACTACAAGTCTACTCTATAGGAAACAGCATGGGTTTCGAAAAAGACGGTCGTGTGAAACCCAGCTCTTGCTATTCGTCCACGAGACTGAGAGAGCCATAGACACGGGTTCACAGGTAGATCCCGTGTTTCTTGACTTCAGCAAGGCGTTCGATACAGTTCCCCACAGTCGTTTAATGAACAAAGTAAGAGCATATGGACTATCAGACTAATTGTGTGATTGGATTGAAGAGTTCCTAGATAAAAGAACGCAGCATGTCATTCTTAATGGAGAGAAGTCTTCCGAAGTAAGAGTGATTTCAGGTGTTCCGCAGGGGAGTGTCATAGGACCGTTGTTATTCACAATATACATAAATGACCTAGTGGATGATATCGGAAGTTCACTGAGGCTTTTTGCAGATGATGCTGTGGTGTATCGAGAGGTTGCAACAATGGAAAATTGTACTGAAATGCAGGAGGATCTGCAGCTAATTGACGCATGGTGCAGAGAATGGCAATTGAATCTCAATGTAGACAAGTGTAATGTGCTGCGAATACATAGAAAGATAGTTCCCTTATCATTTAGCTACAAAATAGCAGGTCAGCAACTGGAAGCAGTTAATTCCATAAATTATCTGGGAGTACGCATTAGGAGTGATTTAAAATGGAATGATCATATAAAGTTGATCGTCGGTAAAGCAGATGCCAGAGTGAGATTCATTGGAAGAATCCTAAGGAAATGCAATCCGTAAACATAGGAAGTAGGTTACAGTACGGTTGTTCGCCCACTGCTTGAAAACTGCTCAACTGTGTGGGATCCGCACCAGATAGGGTTGACAGAAGAGATAGAGAAGATCCAACGGAGAGCACCGCGCTTCGTTACAGGATCATTTAGTAATCGCGAAAGCGTTACGGAGATTATAGATAAACTCCAGTGGATGACTCTGCAGGAGAGACGCTCAGTAGCTCGGTACGGGCTTTTGTTAAAGTTTCGAGAAGATACCTTCACCGAGGAGTCAAGCAGTACATTGCTCTCTCCTAAGTATATCTCGCGAAGAAAGCACGAGGATAAAATCAGAGAGATCAGAGCCCACACAGAAGCATACCGACAATCCTTCTTTCCACGTACAATACGAGACTGGAATAGAAGGGAGAACCGATAGAGGTACTCAAGGTACCCTCCGCCACACACCGTCAGGCGGCTTGCGGAGTATGGATGTAGATGCAGATGTAGATTTAGAACCGGACAGGCTGTTCATGGGACAGTAACTGCGTCATCGGGATGCTACTAGCCTCCGACCAATGGCGCAGGATGACGCAGAATATTGTAGGGAGTCGATGACTTGGTCTCATTTGGCAGGTGAAGATATGGAGGAATTACGATGTGACTGACGCACAATACGGCAATCCTCCTAAGGTTATTGTCAGAGTGAAAATCACTTGCTAAGTTTGAGACGGAGGTGGATGTGAACCGGTCTCGGGATTTTCAAAGATCAGAGACTTGAGATGCCTTCCTAGCTCAGTACTTTAACCACTGTCCAACCTGTCACTGTATCCAAAGGTTTCTCCGTTTGTATATTGAAACGTGAGATGACCAGTCATTCCTAGGCCTCTTGTGCTGATCACCATCTAAAACCAGAAAGACAGCCACAGAAAGTGAGGGAAAAACCGACGTGACCTCAGTGGCTGATAGCGACAGCACTTCAAGCGTGCCTCTCCCGGCACGTGCCGGTCCTGCAGTTGCAGAACGACAACAACACTGGCAAACAGTAAGATGTTTAGTCACGGCTGTTGGTGTCAGCGAATTAGCTCTCTCAGACACTCCGCTTTCGCATCGACCAGGGCCGCACAAACACGGAAAATCACACGCGTGCAAAGCGAGTTGCAGCGAGTGGCTGCACAGTGCATCGTTTCAACTCGGCATACGTCGCCTCAACTTGGCTTGCTAGGTGAGGCCGACGCTGTGCGCTGCCGAATACGCTGCCAGACGGCTTAGTCAACATTGGAATGCGTAAGCGCAAGACAATTACCGGAATAATGGAACCATCACTCCAAAGAAAAGGGAAAATTACCGCAAGTCAATTTAAACCGGAATGGGAACTCTCCTACTTTTTTGTGCGTTGTGACGATAAAGCCAAATGTCTAACCTGCGGTACACTAATTACGTGTGTCAGAAAATCGTGTATTGAAAGGTACTACAGCAAATTACATTCAGAAAAGTATAGTGATATAACAGGGGATGCTAGAGAGGAGGAATTACGGAAGTTGCAAACTCTTGAAGAAGAGAATTCTGCATCTACAAGCGAGGTTTGTAGCAATTACTTTAGCATGTATATTTTGGTTAAAGATCGTGCGAAACGAAATAAAATTTGTTTAGATTCCTTAGTTTTCGTTTCCGCATAAATTATTTATAATATATCTTTTTTCTCTACTTTAGGGTGAAGAAGATGAGAGGTTTTGCGAAAGGACTCTCAGAGCTAGTTACAAAGTTGCTCTACGTTTAGCAAGAGCTGGGAAGCCATTTATGGACGGGTCATTAATAAAAAAAACATTACGTTGGACGTAATAGAGACAATGAATCCCACATTAGCTCCAGCGTACAGCAGAATACCACTTTCCAGAATGACAATACATCGGAGAATCAACGACATTGCTGAGAATTTGCATGAACAACTGGCAGCCAATATTGAACCCTTCCTAGCGTACTCCATCGCACTTGATGAGTCCACGGATATTAACGACACGGGTCAATTAGCAATATTTTTGCGTGGCGTGGACGACGACCTACATGTATCGGAAAGGCTCCTGGATATGATTTCGTTGAGGGACACTGTTACAGGGGCGGATAGTTTAGCAGCTGTTGAAATGGCAGCTGAAGGTATAGGACTCCCTTCGGAAAAGCTGTTTTCCGTACCCACAGACGGGGCACCAGCAATGTGCGGTAAAGCAAAAGGGTTTATTGGCCTACTGCGGAAAAAACTTAACATGCCGAATTTACCTTCTGTTCATTGTTTTGCACACCAAGAGGCTCTTTGTGCGAAAGTTATCTGTCTTCAAGATGTGATGAAAGTAGTGGTGCGTATGGTGAAATACATTCGTTCTCGTGGACTCACTCATCGTCATTTCAAAGAATTTTTGATTTCCTTGGAAGAGGAGTATCCAGATATGAAACTTCCTGGCAGATTAAAACTGTGTGCCCGACCGAGACTCGAACTCGGGACCTTTGCCTTTCGCGGGCAAGTGCTCTACCATCTGAGCTACCGAAGCACGACTCACAGCCGGAACTCACAGCTGTACTTCTGCCAGTACCTCGTCTCACTCTCGAAATATCTCCCAGACTGTGGCTAAGCTATGTCTCCGCAATATCCTTTCTTTCAGGATTGCTAGTTCTGCAAGGTTCGCAGGAGAGCGTCTGTAAAGATTGGAAAGTAGGAGACGGGGTACTGGCAGAAGTAAAGCTGTCAGTAGCGGGCGTGAGTCGTGCTTCGGTAGCTCAGATGGTAGGGCACTTGCCCGCGAAAGGTAAAGGTCCCGAGTTCGAGTCTCGGTCGGGCACACAGTTTTAATCTGCCAGGAAGTTTCATATCAGCGCACACTCCGCTGCAGAGTGAAAATCTCATTCGAGTATCCAGATATTCCCTATCACGCTCAGGTGCGCTGGCTGAGCAAAGGAAAAATGATTTCCCGAATTTTTCGACTACGCCACACTGTGGCTCAGTTTTTGGAGAGCAAAGGACGCCCAGGGCCACTTTTTCATGACCCTGAAAGGGTAGCTGATTTAGGATTTTTAGCAGACATTATGGCTCTCCTAAATGATTTAAGTCTGACACTCCAAAAAGAAAACCATCTCATCAACGATATGATCAGCAAAATAAACGCTTTCCAGTATAAACTGAAGCTCTTCAACCTTTCAGAGAAAAATACGCAACACTTTCCTGAACTAGGTAAGCGAGATATAAATTGTACCTGCGCTTTGAAAAATAAGTCGTGGTGCTACAATCCCTTGAAAATGCGTTTAACGACCGATTCCAGGTGATGTGCCGGTATATGACATACAACTAAATAAAGGAGATTGCGTTACATATGCAAGTGTAACATTACATTAAAACCAATAGTACACATTACATGTTTATTAAAATCTATCGCATTTTAGTACTTCGAAAAAACGGCTTACATTACTTTCATTTATTAACATTGGCTTTGTTATTGTTTCAGGAAATTACCTACCTGCAGCCAGTTCTCGATGTTTTTGTGATACCTTTTTCGATGGATATTGAAAGTGCGCCTTTAGATTTACATTTCGAACTAACTGATTTGCAAAGCGATGTTCACCGAAAGGATGTGTTTTACAATACAAAAGGTTTGCTCCAATTCTACCAGAATTTGCCGAAGGAAGAATTTCCCAACTTACACAGAGAAGCAGCGAAGATTATCTCTATGTTTGGTTCCACTTGAGTATGTGAAAGGTTTTTTTCTGTTTTGTCTTGTACAAAAACTAGATTGCGTGCGAGAATTTCTAATTGTAATTCAGAAAAATTCTCTCAGAATTGCTGTCAGCCGATCTCTCGTTCCAGATCTTAGTAGCATAATTGCAAATAAAATAAAGAGCCCATAGGAACATACATTTGTGTTGAAACCAAATTTAAAATTGTTACCATTACAGTTATTATATAAATCTCTTTTGTAGCGATACACCAAACCAAGCTCTCCACCTAGTGTACATTAGTATTTGGCAATGACGAAGACAATAGGGTAAAAGCTTTGAAACAGATCGAGACAGGCTGCGCGAGCGACACAAGCTAAGGAAGTGAGAGGCAGCGCTGTTGCGCAAAGCCGAGAGTGGGGGGTCTGCACCGTCGTCAACATAGCGCAGCCGTCTTCTGCACTCTGCACTGTGCCGGTGCATGCACCTTGTGCGGCCCTGGCATAGACATTCGATGTTTCCTTGCAGACTTGCAGAAGCTCGTTCCAGCGTTCAGTCGCTTCACTTAACTTTCAGTTAGAAATTACTGAAGCAAAATACAATTAACTAAATTTCACGCTATGAAACCAGAATTCAGGTTATGAGTATACAGCGCTACTCATTTATATCCATCAAGCGGTGGAAGCAGTATCGCGGTTTGAAATCAACTATTTAGCAGAATAATTCGGCTCAAACCGCATCTACGGGGGCGTGCTGAAAAGTAATAGCTCCGAGTTTCCTATCCGAGAGCTCTTACAACTTTTTAAATAAAGCACACTTTTTTAACAGTCTACACCTTTAGTCTTCATATCTACATATTTATATGTGAACATAATCCCCCTGGCGACGAAGACTTTTCTCCCAACAAGAGACGAGTTGGTACCGTCAGTGTCGAATGTATGACAATGTTGACGAAGCCACAACCTCACCTGTGCTTGCACCGCTTCATCGCTATGAAAGTGAAGTCCTCGAAGGTGTTCTTTAAGTTTTGGAAACAGATGAGAATCTAATGGGCCATGTGGGAACTGTGTATGACAGTGAAGGTGAGGCGTCGGATTGCTGCAGTGTCGGAGCGTTCGCGTGTGGTCGGGCATTGTCATGCTGAAGGAAAGCGTACTCCACGTGGGGACGGACTGTTCGAATTCGTAACCTGATTACAGCGCTCTGTTTCTCACCCACCGACATATTTGCGCTACACACCGCCCTCTTACATTCTGAAATTCGGAGCCTTCTAAGGTAGATTCAAATGGTTGAAATGGCTCTGAGCACTATGGGACTTAACTTCTGAGGTCATCAGTCCCCTAGAACTTAGAACTACTTAAACCTAATTAACCTAAGGACATCACACACACCCATGCCCAAGACAGGTTCAAAAATGGTTCAAATGGCTCTGAGCACTATGGGACTCAACTGCTGTGGTCATTAGTCCCCTAGAACTTAGAACTACTTAAACCTAACTAACCTAAGGACATCACACACATCCATGCCCGAGGCAGGATTCGAACCTGCGACCGTAGCAGTCGCCCAAGACAGGATTCAAACCTGCGACCGTAGCGGTCGCGCGGTTCGAGACTGTAGCGCCTAGAACCGCTCGGCCACCCCGGCCGGCGCAAACATGTAGTCATGAAGATTAAAGGTGTAGAATGTTAATAATGTTTGTTTTATTTAAAAAAGCTTTAAAAGTTTTCACATAAATAATTCGGAGGCATTTATTTTCAGCACGCCCTCGTTTTGTATTAATCACCTTAAAACGCATGTTTCATATAAGCATTGTTCCATCTTCGGGCACCCATCGTCACAAGATCACAAGAATTAGAACAACTCATTGATTAAATGCATAATACTCGATTTGTGCTTTTATTCGTGAAGGTATTTTGATTCTTGTAAAGATGTTTTCCGGAAGATCAAAACTAGGTCTTTCGAAAAGCGTCAATTTGAATGCGATCAAATTTTAAGATGACCACTATTATACAAGCAGTTCGCCCAAATAAAAAAAAATGTTCAAATGTGTGTGAAATCTTATGGGACTTAACTGCTAAGGTCATCAGTCCCTAAGCTTACACACTACTTAACCTAAATTATCCTAAGGACAAACACACACACCTATGCCCGAGGGAGGACTTGAACCTCTGCCGGCATCAGCCGCACAGTCCATGACTGCAGCGCCTGAGGTCGCTCGGCTAATCGGGCACTGGTCCAAATCATTCGAGCAAATTTTAAGGTAATCGGAATTATATATCTAACTGGGCTAAATCATTCTTTTAAACAGAAAAAAACGCAACTCAATATAAGCTAGTTGTCCAGACCACGAGGCTGTCAAAACAACTGAGAATGTTGATCTGAGAGCTAAGTCCAGTGCCAAATCCTTCAAGAACCCCTAGCCGGGAAAACGGTGCACCAGTAATCTCTAACATTTTTGTGTGTTTATTTTGCAATCCTACAGTAAAATAACACAAAAGCGATAGCATTTAGAGCGCCTCAATCAATTAAGTGTAGAAAATAACGTTTCAGGTTAGTGTTATTATTATTTTTTTAACGATCTAGGTACGTTTTTACGTGGAACAAGCGTAACAATAAAACATTAAATTATGAAACTTCAATCTCAAAACAACAAAGATAACATTAATAATAATAATAATAATAATAATTGATTAATTGGTTGGTTATAAGGGGATAAGGAATCAAACTGCAAAGTTACTAATGCCAATAATGACAGTAATAATAGAACATAACAAGTTGTGTAAACACTATCATTCCTAAAGAAAAGAGATCTGTGAATACAATAGGAAGGTTCTCTTACATTAATGGTACACATTAGACGAAAGTAAAAGAAGAAAATAAGGTGAGAGGCCATGATCTAATTTTAGTGAAACCATTATTATTCCGGCTACACTGGAAGGAAGTAAGTTGCGGGTTGTAACGAAAGAGAAAACAAGAAGATTACAGACAGGAAGAAAGATCTTTTTTTCTGAGCAGGGTTGTTGTGTACGCAAGAAAATAAACTCTTAGTCATCCTTTAATTCTGTTTGGATTTTGTATCTCTCTGATATAGATGTCATCAGCAAAACAAAGATGTAGGAAAGATTTGGCAGTGGGATCGTACAAGAGACTATCCCAACACTGGTCTACCATAACCAGAACCACGATGGTTGGCTATCGAATATTAGTCCAGTGTTTAAACTAGAACGGTCAGTGAGTTAGTGATACTATCAGCTTCCATGAAACACATACAAATAAAACCATGTGTGGTGGTAATTTTTCCGCTTGGTTATCATAAAGAAGACGCCATCTGAAGAAAAGTACGATCAAAATCACCGGTGCTCCGACATATGACAAGTCGAAAGAATAGAATTACAGTATTTTACGTAACTGCTGTCACGTATTTGTGACGCATTAGAAGTGATGTAACGTACGTGTAGCGTGTCACATTGATCAGCTTGTAGCATAAAAATGTAAATGATAGACTGAAACAGAAAAAAAGTGAAACAAAATTTTGAAAAAAAACCCTCAGTCGCGAACACAAATAATTTGTAACCTAGGTTTCGGTGTCACAGCATAACGTTATGCTGTAACATTTAGTTTTAATTTTGTCCGAAGAAGGTGTCCCTTGTGACACAGAAACCTAGGTTACAAATCAATTGTGTTCGCGACTGAGGGCTGTGTTTTTCAAAATTGTATATTTTACAACAGTCGCTGATTGACAGCCATGTTAAAAACCTTAAGGAAAAAATGTATTACGACGTACGTTCAATAAGTAATGCAACATATTTTTTTTTATGAAAGTAGGTTGGTTTTATTCAGGGTTCCAGTACACCATAATATTCCCCCTTCTTCTTTTTCTTTCGTTTCACCCTCTTTGGGTTTACGCTGGATCAATCACTTATTTGTGCGTTGTTTTTGTGGTGTCACCGCCAGACACCACACTTGCTAGGTGGTAGCCTTTAAATCGGCCGCGGTCCGTTAGTATACGTCGGACCCGCGTGTCGCCACTATCAATAATTACAGACCGAGCGCCGCCACACGTCAGATCTAGAGAGACTCCCTAGCACTCGCCCCAGTTGTACAGCCGACTTTGCTAGCGATGGTTCACTGACAAAATACGCTCTCATTTGCCAAGACGTTAGTTAGCATAGCCTTCAGCTACGTAATTTGCTACGACCTAGCAAGGCGCCGTTATCAGTTATTATTGATATTGTGAATCATGTACTATCAAGAGCGACGTTCGTCATTAATGGATTTAAGTTAAGTATTCCACCAGAGCTACGTCCGTTGTTTCTAAATTCTAATTTCCTTGTCCTGTTCCAGACCTCACGCCAGTCTGTGTGAAGTAAATCGCGTGCCTTTCGGCCTCCTCTAGTAACACGGTGTTGGCTCTCCTGCCAACCGCAACAGTTTTTTTCTTAGGGCCCAGTGTTTCTTTATTCTTTCTGATCTTCTTTTCCTGTCTTCTTCCGAGATGAAGGGTTTGGACTTTTGTGTAGATTTGTTGTGGAACCTTATCTTTAGTAATTACTTTAGTTGTTCGATCGATAAGTGAATTTTCTGAAAGCTTTAATTCTACTAGGTCTTTCTCAGTTTCTTGAAACCAGTTGGTTCTTTTGGCTACAAAACCATATTTTTCGGCATAATTTCCAATCGATGCGACGGCCTTGCTCCACCTTAGAGAGGGCCTGTATGCCTACTCTGCCGGCCGGGGTGGCCGTGCGGTTCTAGACGCTGCAGTCTGGAACCGCGAGACGGCTACGGTCGCAGGTTCGAATCCTGCTCGGGCATGGATGTGTGTGATACCCTTAGGTTAGTTAGGTTTAACTAGTTCTAAGTTCTAGGGGAGTAATGACCTCAGAAGTTGAGTCCCAGAGTGCTCAGACCCATTTGAACAATTTTGCCTACTCTACTCGTCGCCGTCGGAGCCAACGTCTTGCTGCATCAATAACCTCGCCAACATCAATGTAATGTTTCCCAAGGAGTGCATCCTTCATTGGGCTAAGGAGTTTGAAGTCGCAAGATACGAGACACGCGCTCTTGGGTGGATGAGGAAGAACAGTCCAATGAAATTAAGATCATGTTTCACGGCCTGTGACGATGCTCAACAAGAAATTGTCACATTCAGCCTAGTAACAGGCAAGCAATTCTGCACAGATGGTCCTCGGTTGCTATTTGTAGTCTTTCGTTAGCTGGCAGCAGGATCACACTTTTGAGTACCCCAGTTGGTGGGCGAGAATGCCATAACTACGAACAGTGACGTCCAGTTAGGTAGCGAGGTGACTGATTGTGATGCGTCGATCATCTCGAATGAAAGTATCCGCACGTTCCAAAGCTGCCGGCCGGCACGTGGAAGATGGACAGGTTTGCGTGACCTTGTTGAGTTGATGACAGGACGACTCGCCCAACGATTCACCGTGCTTTTGTTTACTACCCGGTCTGCATAGGTATTATGCAAGAGCTAATGAATACCTGCGACGCAACGGTTTCCCGCCGAAAGAAACCCAATGACAGGACACTGCTTGGAACGCATCTCCGTTGCAGGTGTCATTTTAAAGCTTACGTACAGCGCCACCAACTATCGGAACACGGGGCTGAAATGGGAATATCCCAAGATGTAACTGACAGAGAAAATGAACGTGTTGTATTACTTTTTGAATGCCCTTCATAGACAAAACAGACACGATCGCGGGATGTAGGATCTGTGCTGTTGCTAAGTTCAATTTCATTGTTTCATGTCTGATTGCTAAGCAGAGGATCCTGGTTCCATTCCCAGGACTGAAGGTATTTTTTCTTGTTAGGTGGACTGGTATGGGGTCCACTCATCCTCATGGCGTCAATATACCAATTGAGGATCTACTTGAGTGTGAAGTGGCGGCTCCGAGGTCTGGAAAGCCGAAAAAGGCCGGGAGAGCGGTGTTGTGAGCGGCTGCCCATCCATGCTGCATCCGAATGATGAAATACAGCAGAGGACGACATGGCGGCGGGGTTCATGCGAACCGCTTAACGATAATGGCCGCATGGTTACTTCGAAAAGACCACGGTCCATTATCATCCTTATCATTCACCCAGTTCGATTTTCTGCTCCTTCTCTGCTGAGCCGGTCGCTGACGAGATGTCAAAGCCTAACTTCCTTCTTGTCATCATCAGCACAAACACATAAGTGCAGCTCCACATCTAATCGTCAGTCATCTTAATTAAATGCTAATTTTTATGTGGCAACTTTAGTAGACTACTGGTCATTAAAATTGCTACACCAAGAAGAATGCAGATGATAAACGGATATTCATTGGAAAAATATATTATACTAGAACTGACATGTGATTATTATCACGCAATTTGGGTGCATAGATCCTGAGAAATCAGTGCCCAGAACAACCAATTCTGGCCGTAATAACGGCCTTGATACGCCTGGGCATTGACTCAAACAGAGCTTGGATGGCGTGTACAGGTACAGCTGCCCATGCAGCTTCAACATGATACCACAGTTCAGCAAGAGTAGTGAATGGCGTATTGTGACGAGCCAGTTGCTCGGCCACCAACGACCAGACGTTTTCAATTGATGAGAGATCTGGAGAATGTGCTGGCCAGGGCGGCAGTCGAACGTTTTCTGTATCCAGGAAGGCCCGTACAGGACCTGCAACATGCGGTCGTGCATTATCCTGCTGAAATGTAGGGTTTCGCAGGGATCGAATGAAGGGTTGAGCCACCGTTTATAACACATCTGAAATGTAACGTCCAATGTTCAAAGTGCCATCAATGCGAACAAGAGGTGACCGAGGCGTGTAACCAATGGCACCAGATACCATCACGCCGGAGATACGCCAGTATGGCGATGATGAATATACGCTTCCAACGTGCGTTCACCGCAACGTGGCCAAACACGGATGCGATCATCATGATGCTGTAAAGAGAACCTGCATTCATCTGAAAAAATGACGCTTTGCCATTCGCGCACCCAGGTTAGTCGTTGAGTACACCATCGCAGGCGCTCCTGTCTGCGATGCAGCGTCAAGGGTAACCGCGGCCATGGTCTCCGAGCTGATAGTCCATGTTACTGCAAACGTCGTCGAACTGTTCGTACAGATGGTTGTTGTCTTGCAAACGTCCCCATCCGTCGACTCAGGGATCGAGGCGTTTCTGCACGATCCGTTACAGCCATGCGGATAAGATGCCTGTCATCTCGACTGCTAGTGATATGAGGCCGTTGGGATCCAGTACGACGTTCCGTATTACCCTCTGGAACCCATCGATTCCATATTATGCTAACAGCCATTGGATCTCGACCAACGCGAGCAGCAGTGTCGCGATACGATAAACTGCAATCGCGATAGGCTACAATCCGACCTTTATCAAAGTCGGAAACGTGATGGTACGCATTTCTCCTCCTTACACGACCCATCACAACAACGTCTCACCAGGCAACGTCGGTCAACTGCTGTTTGTGTATGAGAAATCGGCTGGAAACATTCCTCATGTCAGCACGTTGTAGGCGTCGCCAACGGCGCCAACCTTGTGTGAATGCTCTGAAAAGCTAATCATTTGCATATCACAGCATCTTCTTCCTGTTGGTTAAATTTCCCGTTTGTAGCACGTAATCTTCGTGGTGTAGCAATTTTAATGGTCAGTAGTGTAGTTCGCGAAGAATGTTTCAGTGCGCTCGAATAAACTCAACATTACTTAAAATGAAAGTTTCGTCCTGTAACCGTGAGTTCGCTGTGCGTGGCTAACTTAATCGATGTGATTATTAGTTTCAGGAGGCAAGGGACAGAGTTCGATTCGCGATTCCTCGTACAGTTTTAAACTTGGAAAGGCAATTTATTTCAGTTTTACAGATAACCCCACTAGTCAACAATGTCCTACTGCTTGTAGCTTATTCTAGAACGAATGTTAACGAATCAAAATCTTTTTTCTCAAATTTTTTCATTTGTCCATCATTTACTTTTCATTTTTCTGCGGGCTCACAGCACTTGGTAGCATTTGCAGTAAACTACAGCAGGAGAGAAATATTTGTATTTGCTTTAGTGTATGACATATGGCCGGGAGAGCGGTATTCTGAATACATGCCTCTCCATATTCTCATCCAGTGAGGTCTGTGGGCTGAGCTTAGTTTTTCTTTAGTGTATGGCAACACATGTGTTTTGTCGAACAGGTGCCGGTTTCAGTTCCAAGCAGGTACAGCTCCTGGCGCACTGCCATTACAATCGCTTTCCCGGGAATTACATCATTATAGTGATAATGAAACCGCTAAAGTTGTAGAGTTGGTGAAAACAAATGGGTTAAAATGGAACCTGTTTCTAAAAGAAGCTCGTTAAGCTGGAGTCGTGCAGGAAGGAAGATTGAGGTTTAACTTCTCATCGAGGAAGACATCGCTATAGGTGAAGCACATCAGATAGTCTAGGTATCGAGACTGGGATTTGAATACAGTTCCTCTTGAATATGTGTTCAGTGTCTTTACGATTATACCAACTCGCTCGGTCGTGAACGAAAATTAGTCAACTATATGTATTGCCTGCACCTGATAGGAATACGCGCTACAGGTATGTTACAGAAGGTCGGGTGTGCATTGTGACATGCGCTAGAAAAAATAGAATTCATTAATGCAATTATGCAAACGCTAAGACTGTGAATGAATGGAGCAGTTCGAGTGACGTAAATATGTTAAATCGTCTCACCTCTTCAATGCACCGATACCTCTGAAGTAATATCTCCATGTGTGTGTGTGTGTGTGTGTGTGTGCGTGTGTGTGTGTGTGTGTGTGTGTGTGTGTTTACATGGTATCATTAGGCGCTGTTTCAATAATTTACTGATTACTGATACTGTTACTGTTTATGCAAATACTGATATGGCGTTTTTCGTTGTGATACACTTTAGTTTCTATTAAGTTTAAATATGGTTGGTTGTAGGGTTTATTCGTCTATTTCTTGCTTACAGTTTGGATCAGGTGTCTGCATGAATGTTTCCCTAGAATGTTCCTCTTTGTCACTAGCAGTGTACGGGAAAATAAATAAAAACACGGGGAGACCATAAACGGCGGACAATGGAGCACAACAAAGCTGTCCATTAAGTGTACTGGTTAGGCAATGCTTTCTCGCTCTACGAGTAAAACAGACCAAAGGCCGCCGAAGGCTGAATGGAGCGAGAGGGCGACTCTTTTCCCGTTCCCTACAGCATACTTCGTAATCCTCCTACTGTACGTGTTGTCATCGATTCTCTTTCAGTAACAGGCATTTTCCGATGACCTTCACGCAGTTTAGAATGTCACTGCAAATATCAGCACTCGGCAATGCATTTAGTAAAGCGTGAAAGCCAGCAGACAAATCAACATTTCAAGAAAAAAATTCGCTAATTCTTCTACTTTAGTTTGCAGTAATATCGAATGTTCCAACAAAAATCATTGTGAGCGACATAAATTCAACAAGTAGATTTTTGTTTGCTCAGGAAAACTCTTTGTATGTGAAAAATTTAAGAGTTTCTTTTCTCTCATCTACACTTACACATTTACATCTGTATGCAGTCGGATCTTGTGGCCCAGCAATAAATCCTGAGCTTGGACAACAAGGAGTCTCGGGATCGAATCCCAGTTGGATCTTAGGATTTTCACTCAGCCTTTTAGCATTCATCTCTAAATAAAGTGTAGGTTCCCCAGAAAAGACAAGAGGATCAGATTCCACATTGAACTGTAGGTCCACTGTTCCCAGTAGGGTAACTGAAACATATGATATAGATCATTTACATCATACTCCGCAAGCCACCCAACGGCGTGTGGCGGAGGATACTTCAGGCACCAGTAGCTGATCCCCCCCCTTTCCTGGACCACTCCCAAATGCCCCGTGGTAATGATCCACTCCCGAATGCCCCAGGGCAAGAATGATTATCGGCGAGTCTCTGCATTAGTTCTAATTTCTCGAATTTTCTCGCCATGGTCACTTCGTGAGATGTATGTGGGAGGAAGTAATAAGTTGTCCGATTCTTCCCTGGAGTTTGTTGAGCATCTCTGTATCGCTCCCTCGCCGACTAAACTATTTCGTGACGACACGCGCCGCTCTTCGTTGGATCTGCTCTGTATCTTCTATCAGTCCTACCTGGTAACGGCCCCAGGTAGATGAACAATACTCAAGAATAGTCGAACAAGCGCCTTGTAAGCCATTTCCTTCGTGGATGAGTTACATTTCCTCAAGATTCTTCGTGTCAATTTCAGTCTGGCATCTACTTTTCCTGCTATTTGTTTTATGTGATCATTTGACTTAAAGTCGCTCTGGGTAGTTACTCCTAGATATTTTACGGTAGGTACTGTTTATAGCAATTTGTGATCAACAATGTAGTTCTACAGTAGCAGTTTTTTCCTATGTATAAGCAATACAGGGTGTCCCACTCAAACCTGCCTGATTTCAAGGACCCAGGAGAGAAAACCACAGTAGATACGACAGTGAAAAATGCACCACATTGTACACTATCTCAAAGAATTTATATTCCCGCGTCAGAAGTGCCAAGTATCGTCACTGGAGTGTAGCATGGTCACATGAAGTGAAAATGGCGGCTCTACAGCAGCGCGAGCAAGCAATAGTATGGTTTGCAGAAACAAAATCGGCGATTACTGCGCAAAGAAATTATCGTCGTGTGTACGAATGTGATCTACCTGATGTGAAAACAATTAAGGAATGGTATAGGAATTTTCTGGCAACAGGATGTGTTGTGAAACATTCTGGCGGTGCAAATTAGGGAGTCTCAGAAGACAGTGGAGGACACCAGACACACGTTTCTCAGAAGCCCACGTAAGTCAATTCGTCAAGCATCTAGGCAACTTGATGTACCTCTGTCAACATTGCATCGTGTAGTTCACCTGCGCTTCGAATGTGTGCTTACAAAGTTCAAATTCTGCAACATCTGACGCCAAACGACAAACCACACCGACAACAATCTGCTGCGAATATGCTGCAGCATATTGATATGGATGCCAGCTTCCTGGAAAGATGTTTATTCTGAGATGAGACAACGTTTCATCTATCAGGAAGGGTTAATAGGCATACTGTTCGGATTTGGGGTTCGCAAACTCCGCACATTGTCATTGAACATGTTCGTGATAGCGGTAAACTAAACCTGTGGTGTGGGCTAATGCACGACAGGATTTTTGGACCGTTCTTCTTTGCGGAACAAACAGTGGATGAGTCAGTGTATCTGGACATGCTGGAGCAGTTTGTGTACCCCCTGATACAAGACTTAAAACCCAACGCCATTTTTCAACAAGATGGAGCTCCGCCAGTGTGGTCAACGGCCGTTCGCAAATTCCTGGATAGGAAATTTCCCAATCGTTGGATGGGTCACGGAGAACGCATTGCCTGGCCAGCACATTCACCCGACATTACGCCACTTGATTTCTTTATGTGGGTATTCGTGAAGGGCCGCGTGAATGTGACCAAAGTGGATGATATCCCTACGTTGCGACATCGTATCATTAGTGCGACTGCAAAATTAACAGAGGAAATGTTACAAAGAACTTGGCAATAAATTGAATATAGAGTCGATATTCTTCGTGCTACAAATGGTTCACATATAGAGGTGTACTGATGATAAATATATAAATTCTTTTTTTCTGGGTCTATGAAATCAGGGAGGTTTGAATGGTGCACCCTGTATGTTACATTTATTTGCCCTCAGGGCCAACTGCCAGAGCCTGTACCATTCATCAGTCATCTTCAGGTCGTTCTGAAATCTATACTGTCTCCTGGCGTTGCTGCTTTCTTGTAGACAAGATTTGACCGAGGCCACCGAGCCACATGGAATTACTATTATTATTTACGTACATACGCTGCAAACTTCTCTGAAGTGCAAGACGGTACGTAGATTGATACCGAATATTAGAGCTTTTCCCCACTGCAATCGCGTGTGGAGCGAGGGAGGAATGAATTTGCGTGCATTATGTAATTAGCCTAGTCCTTTTCTCAAGGTCGTTCTTGAAACTTTGTGAGGATGCTTTCGCCAGTTAGTTGGCGTCAATCTTCAAGCGTCCGCCAATTGAAGTGGCGCAAACAAACCTGTGACCATTCGTGTCGCCCTTCTTTCCACACGTTCTCTACCCCATGTCAGTTCTGTTTGGTGTGGGCTCACACAATAGAGCAGTAGTGTAAGATGATACGCACAAGTTATTTGTAAGCATTGCGCTTTGTAGACTGATTGCCACCTGTGTTACCTAAGACTGCCGGCCGCTGTGACCGAGCGGTTCTAAGCTCTTTAGTCTGGAACGACGCTGCTGCTAGGGTCGTAGGTTCGAATCCTGCCTCGGGCATGGATGTGTGTGATGTCCTTAGGTTAGTTAGGTTTAAGTAGTTCTAAGTCTAGGGGACTGATGACCTCAGATGTTAAGTCCCTTAGTGCTTAGAGCCATTGCATTTACCTAAGAGTGGGTCTATGTCATCATTCCGTTTCATATCCCTACAAAGTGTTGCACTCAGCTACACTCCTGGAAATGGAAAAAAGAACACATTGACACCGATGTGTCAGACCCACCATACTTGCTCCGGACACTGCGAGAGGGCTGTACAAGCAATGATCACACGCACGGCACAGCGGACACACCAGGAACCGCGGTGTTGGCCGTCGAATGGCGCTAGCTGCGCAGCATTTGTGCACCGCCGCCGTCAGTGTCAGCCAGTTTGCCGTGGCATACGGAGCTCCATCGCAGTCTTTAACACTGGTAGCATGCCGCGACAGCGTGGACGTGAACCGTATGTGCAGTTGACGGACATTGAGCGAGGGCGTATAGTGGGCATGCGGGAGGCCCGGTGGACGTACCGCCGAATTGCTCAACACGTGGGGCGTGAGGTCTCCACAGTACATCGATGTTGTCGCCAGTGGTCGGCGGAAGGTGCACGTGCCCGTCGACCTGGGACTGGACCGCAGCGACGCACGGATGCACGCCAAGACCGTAGGATCCTACGCAGTGCCGTAGGGGACCGCACCGCCACTTCCCAGCAAATTAGGGACACTGTTGCTCCTAGGGTATCGGCGAGGACCATTCGCAACCGTCTCCATGAAGCTGGGCTACGGTCCCGCACACCGTTACGCCGTCTTCCGCTCACGCTCCAACATCGTGCAGCCCGCCTCCAGTGGTGTCGCGACAGGCGTGAATGGAGGGACGAATGGAGACGTGTCGTCTTCAGCGATGAGAGTCGCTTCTGTCTAGGTGCCAATGATGGTCGTATGCGTGTTTGGCGCCGTGCAGGTGAGCGCCACAATCAGGACTGCATACGACCGAGGCACACAGGGCCAACACCCGGCATCATGGTGTGGGGAGCGATCTCCTACACTGGCCGTACACCTCTGGTGATCGTCGAGGGGACACTGAATAGTGCACGGTACATCCAAACCGTCATCGAACCCATCGTTCTACCATTCCTAGACCGGCAAGGGAACTTGCTGTTCCAACAGGACAATGCACGTCCGCTTGTATCCCGTGCTACCCAACGTGCTCTAGAAGGTGTAAGTCAACTACTCTGGCCAGCAAGATCTCCGGATCTGTCCCCCATTGAGCATGTTTGGGACTGGATGAAGCGTCGTCTCACGCGGTCTGCACGTCCAGCACGAACGCTGGTCCAACTGAGGCGCCAGGTGGAAATGGCATGGCAAGCCGTTCCACAGGACTACATCCAGCATCTCTATGATCGTCTCCATGGGAGAATAGCAACCTGCATTGCTGCGAAAGGTGGATATTCACTGTACTAGTGCCGACATTGTGCACGCTCTGTTGCCTGTGTCTATGTGCCTGTGGTTCTGTCAGTGTGATCATGTGATGTATCTGACCCCAGGAATGTGTCAATAAAGTTTCCCCTTCCTGGGACAATGAATTCACGGTGTTCTTATTTCAATTTCCAGGAGTGTATTTTTATGAGTTCACTGATTGCAGTGGAGATTCACTGATCTTATCGGCTAAATATATTTTTTCGTTTTTTGAAGTGCACAGTTTTACGTTTCTGTACATTATAAGCTAATTAGCAGTTTGTGCACCACTGTGAAATTTTCCCAAGGTCTGACTGGACATCTGTGCAGCTTCTTTCAGGAAGTTTCTTATTATACTCGTGGAAAACTGCGTCGTCTGACGCCTTCCTAAGTGGCAGCGCCCACTTCTTCCAATCTGACTACGTAGGCGTGTACTGACGCCAATTGAAAGATACACTATATGATCAAAAGGATCTGGACACACCCAAAAAACACACGATTTTCATATTATGTGCATTGAGCTGCCACCTACTGCCAGGTACTCCATATCAGCGACTTCAGTAGTCATTAGACACCGTGAGAGAGCTGAATGGTGCGCTCCGCGGAGCTCACAGACTTCGGAACTTGTTCAGGTGATTGGGTGTCACTTGTGTCGTACGTCCGTACACGAGATTTCCACACTACTAAACATCCCTAGGTGCACTGTTTCCGATGTGATGGTGAAGTGGAAACGTGAAGGGACACGTACAGCACAAAAGTGTACAGGCCGGACTCATCTGTTGATTGACAGAGACCGCCGACTGTTGAAGAGGGTTGTAATGTGTAAAAGCAGACATCTATCCAGACCATCACACAGGAATTCCAAACTGCATCAGGATCCACCGCAAGTACTATGACAGTTAGGCGGGAGGTGAGAAAACTTGGATTTCGTGGTCGAGCGGCTGCTCATAGCCACACATAACGCCGGTAAATACCAAACGACGCCTCGCTTGGTGTAAGGAGCGTAAACATTCGACGATTGAACACTGGGAAAACGTTGTGTGGAGTGACGAATCACTATGCACAATGTGGCGATCCGGTGACAGGGTGTGGGTATGGCGATTGTCCGGTGAACGTCATCTGCCAGCGTGTGTAGTGCCAATAGTAAAATTCGGAGTGTTATAGTATGGTCATGTTTTTCGTGGAGGGGGCTTGCACTCCTTGTTGTTTTGCGTGGCACTATCACAGCACAAGCCTACATTGATGTTTTAAGCACCTTCTTGCTTCCTACTGTTGAAGACCAACTCGGGGATGGCGATTGCACCTTTCAACACGATCGAGCACCTGTTCATAATGCGTGGCCTGTGGCGGAGTGGTTACACGACAATATCATCCCTGTAATGGACTGGCCTGCACAGAGACCTGGCCTGAATCTTATAGAACACCTTTGGGATGTTTCGGAACGCCGACTTCGTGCCAGGCCTCACCCACCGACATACGAGGGTCAGTCAAAAAGTAATGCTTCCTATTTTTTTTTTCTACGTTTAATTGTCAGGAAATTTAAATGCAATTACATAGGTGGAAAACCACAACATTGAGGATCATTTTGTCATTTTTCAATGTAATCTCCGCCCATCTCTACAGTTTTGGTCCATCTTTGAACAAGGGCATGTATCCCAGCACGGTAAAAATCACAGCTCTGCTTCCTAAGCCATTGACGCACGGATGTTTTGACGGCCTCCTCATCTTCAAAATGAATCCCACGATGAGCTTCTTTTAGTGGCCCGAACAGATGGAAGTCTGATGGTGCCAGGTCAGGGCTGTATGGGGGATGAGGCAAAACTTCCCATCCAATTTTGACAATCTCGTCAGAGGTGTGACGACTGGTGTGTGGTCTTGCATTGTCATGCAAAAGAACACCTGCCATTGATTTTGTTGGGCGAACTCGCTGAAGACGTGCTTTAAGTTTTTTGAGGGTTGTGACGTATTGAACAGAATTTATTGTGCATCCCTGCTCCAAAAAATCAACCAGAATCACACCCTCTGTATCCCAGAAAACTGTTGCCATAACTTTCCCTGCCGATCGCACAGTTTTGAATTTTTTCTTCCTCGGCGAGCTTGTGTGACGCCACTCCATTGACTGCCTCTTTGATTCGGGTTCAAAAAAATGCACCCATGTTTCGTCCCCGGTCACAATTTTTTTCAGAAACTCATCTCCCTCCAAACGGAAGCGCTGCAAGTGTTGGGAGGCTATTGTTTTCCTTGCCTCTTTATTCTGATCGGTTAACATTCTTGGAACCCACCGTGCACAAACTTTTGAGTACCCCAATTGTTTAATAATCGTGATCACACTGCCTTTACTAAGAGAAATACTGCGACACACTTCATCTGCAGTCACCCGACGGTCACCACGAATGATGTCATCAACTTGCTGAATGTTGTGTGGAGTCACTGCACTCACCGGCCTGCCGCTCCGCTTTTCGTCAGTCAACGGTGTTTGCCCTTCAGCTTCCTTACAACGACGAACCCATCGTCTAACAGTGCTGACATCCACTGTCACAACACCATACACCTTCTTCAGTCTTTCATGAATGCGTATGGGCGTTTCACCTTCTGCATTCAAGAATTCAATCACACAACGCTGTCTCAAACGAACATCGATGTCGGCCATCTTACAAACTTCTGCTGTGCTGCCACCTGTTGACACAGAAAGTTACTACTGCAGTGGATTGCAGAAGAAGGTTTTAACTTAATTTTTTTAAGTAGAAAAAAAAATGAGAGGCTTTACGTTTTGACCGACCCTCGTATATAGCTCTCCTCAGTGCATTATTCCGTGAAGAATGGGCTGCCTTTCCCCAAAACACCTTCCAGCAGCAGATTGTACGTATGCCTGCGATGGTGGAAGTTGTCATCAAGACTAAGGATGGGCCAAAACCATACTGAATTCCAGCATCGCCACGAACTTTTAAGTACTTTTCAGCCAGGTGTCCGGATATTTTTGATCACACAGTGTATATACCGAATAAATTAATGATAAATATTACTGATTCCTATGGCACACAAAACAGGTCATAACACTGTTGAAGAAGCAACGAAAAACGCATGCCAAATTTAAAAGTACGCAGAATTTCCAAGATTGGTGAAGTTTCACAGAAGCTCTAATTTAGCTCGGATATCTATGCAAAATGCTTTTAATAGTTTTCACAATGAAACTCTGCCTCGAAATCTAGCAGAAAACCCAACGGGATTCTGGACGTATGTAGAGAACTCGAGGGGAAGACGCAATCAGTAGCTTCACTGCCCGATAACAGCGATGGCGTTACTGATGACAGTGCCTATAAGGCAGAGATAGCGGACACATTTCTTCAAAATTCGTTCACCGAAGAAGACGAAGTAAATACTCCAGGCTTCGAATCAAGAATAACTGCCAAAGTGAGTAACTTACAAGTAGAAACCTTCGGCGTAGTGAAGCAGTTTAAATCACCTAATAAAAGGAAGACCTCCGATCCGTATTGTATACCTGGCAGGTTCCTTCCAGAGTATCTTGATAGGATAACTTCGTAGTTAAAAGTAATAAACAACCGCTCGCTCACAGAAGGATCCGTACCTAAAGACTTGAAAGTTGCACAAGCCACACCAATCCCCAAGAAAGGAAATACGAATAATCCAATGAATTACAAACAAATATCGCTAACGTCGAATTGCAGTAGGGTTTCGGAACGTACACTGTGTTCGAACATTATGAGTTATCTCGAACAAAACAATTAATTGACAAACAGTCAACACGGTTTCACAAAATATCGTTCTTGTGAAACAGAACTAGCTCTTTATTCTCACGAATTAATGAGTTGTATCAAAAAGGGATGTCAAATTACACATTTTTAAGTTTCGAGAAGGCTTTTGACAACGTTCATCATAAGCGATTTGCCTACGAGGTACCTTCCTAGTTGTGTGACTGGATTCGTTATTTCCTGTCAAAAGGGTCGCAGTGTTATGAACCCTCTGCTGTTCCTGATCTACATAAATAACATAGGGGACAATCTGATTAGCCCTTTTAGATTGTTTGCTGAAGATACTGTCATTTATCGTCTTACAAAGGCATCATATGATTAAAACTAATAGCAGAATGATTTAGGCAACATACCTGTTTGGTGCGAAAAGTGGTAATTTGCTCTAAATAATGAAAAGTGAGAGATCATCCACATGAGTACTAAAAGAAATCCGCTAAATATCTGTTACACGATGAGTTTCACAAACCTAAAGGCTAAATTCAATTGAATACTTAGGGACTACAAATACGAATATCGAGTACATAGATAATGTTGTGGGGAAAACAAACCGAAAACTACGATTTATTGGCAGAGCACTTAGAAAATGCAACAGGTGTGCCAAAGAGATTGCTTACACTACGCTTGTCCGCTATTTTCTAGAGTGTTGCCGTGGGTTTGGAGTCCGCATCAGATAGGAATGATGGAGGACATGAAAAAAGTTCACAAAGGGACAGCTCGTTTTGTATTATCATGAAACAGTCGAGAGTACCACGGATATGATACGCGAATTGAGGTAACAATTGTTAAAGCAAAGGCGTTTTTCGTTGCGGCAGCATCTTCTAGCGAAATTTCAATCACCAACTTTCTCCTCAGCTGGCCGAGGTGGCGGAGCGGGTCTAGGCGCTTCAGTCCGGAACGGCGCGACTCCTACGGTCGCAGGTTCGAATCCTGCCTCCGGCATGGATGTGTGCGATGTCCTTAGGTTAGTTAGGTTTAAGTAGTTCTAAGTTGTAGGAGAATGATGACCTCAGATGTTAAGTCCCATAGTGCTCAGACCCATTTGAACCATTTGAACTTTCTACTCAGAGCGTGAAAATATTTTGTTGGCGTCCACCTACATAGGGAACACTCGTCATCGTAGTAAAATGAGAGAAATATTTAACCGTTCGTTTTTCCCGCGCGCTGTTGAAGAGTGGAACGGTAGAAAAATAGCTTGAAAGTGGTTCAATGAACCCTGTGTCAGGCTCTTAATTGTGAATTGCAGAGTAACCATGTAGAAGCAGATCTAGATTTGCAAGAAAAAATGGTTCAAATGGGACTTAACTTCTGAGGTCATCAGTCCCCTGGAACTTAGAACTACTTAAACCTAACTAACCTAAGGACATCACACACATCCATGCCCGAGGCAGGATCCGAACCTGCGACCGTAGCAGCAGCGCGGTTCCGGACTGGAGCGCCTAGAACCGCTCGGCCACGCCGGCCGGCAGATTTGCAAGAAGTCTTAGGTTACTACTAATTATGTTTGAAAGACCAGTAATATACAACATGAACAACATAGGTCCCAAAATACTTGCGTGAGGCACACCTGAAATTATTTCTACATCTGTCACTGAATCTCCATCCGTTATAACATGTTGCCCCTTCCCTACCAAGACATCCTCAATCTAGTCACAAATTTGATGAAAATAGTAGCGTTCCACCTGAACCCCCTGAATGTTTCGCTGATGTCAGTCATTAGTGCCGGGCAGATGAGAGAACAGGGTTTCATACAGTTTCCCAGCCTGGCGAAGAACTGTACTGAAACTGCCACTGGCGTACACGACTGCTTCATTTTTAAATAGCCGACCTACCTCAATCTCTGTGGGGATGGCTGATCAGCAGAGGCGATTCCTCCGTGAAAGTTCAGCTGGCGGAGTAGATCTCCGAGTCGCTGGATGCGGATGCCGACCGTCGTCTAGTGCAGACTGCTGAAGCTCGAGGAAGCAGGCGGTCACTGGGGCCTCCGGCTCGTGGTACAGTGGGACAGCCGCCAGCCGCCAGCCGCCAGCCGCCAGCCGAGACCTGCTCACCTTGTGGAGCGAGGAGGCGCGCCGCCGCTCCGCCAATCGCCGACTGCGCTGCTGAGGCTCGTTCCGGTGGCCGCCGAGATTTTTTTGCTTTTTTTCCGTATTGGCGCGTGCGGATGACAAACAGAACGAGTTTGCGCGCGCGTGAACTACGGGAGAACCTTGGGCGTCGTGGGTCATGCCACCCGTTGTCGGATACAGCTGCTTACCATTTCGAAAAAATAAGTCAGTTTCCGCGACTACGCGTGTCATACAAGTCGACAGATTTTCCTGGAATCTCGTGTATCAGGAGACGCGAGTTCCGTGACTGCACAAGGTGATGCAGTTCGTCTTTCAAAAAGAAGCGTCTGATTTCACAACCCTATGCCGTGCGACCAAATCAAAGAGGTCGTTTCCTCGTCACTTCCGAAACCTGAACAAAGTGAAAAACATCCGCGGATATCACAGTACACACTACAACTAATGAAAGAGAGAAGCAGTCTGAAGAAAACTCGTATTTACACCACGCAGGGCCAAGACAGCTTCAGGAATGAAGAGCAGTTGAACGGAATGGACAGTGTCTTGAAAGGAGGGTATAAGATGAACATCAACAAAAGCGAAACGAGGATAATGGAATGTAGTCGATTCAGTCGGGTGATGCTGAGGGAATTAGATTAGGAAATGGGACACTTATTGTAGTAAAGGAGTTTTGCTATTTGGGGAGCAAAATAACTGATGATGGTCGAAGCAGAGAGGATATAAAATGCAGAATCGCGATGGCAAGGAAAGCTTTTCTGAAGAAGAGAAATTTGTTAACATTGAGTATAGATTCAAGTGTCTGGAAGTCTTTTCATAAAGTATTTGTATGGAGTGTAGTATTGTATTGAAGTGTAACATGGATGATATAAAATGTAGACTGGCAATGGCAAGGAAAGCGTTTCTGAAGAAGAGAAATTTGTTAACATTGAGTATAGATTTCAGTGTCAAACGAAAAAGGCTCGGAGCACTGTGGGGCTTAAGATCTGAGGTCATCAGTCCCCTAGAACTTAGAACTACTTAAACCTAACTAACCTAAGGACATCACACACATCCATGCCCGAGGCAGGATTCGAACCTGCGACCTTATCGGTTGCGCGGTTCCAGACTGAAGCGCCTAGAACCGCTCGGCCACACCGCCTGGCTTTAAATGTGAGGAAGTCGTTTCTGAAAGTATTTGTATAGAGTGTAGTTGTGTACTGTAGTGATACGTGAACGATAAATAGTTTAGACAAGAAGAGAATAGAAGCTTTCGAAATGTGATGCTACAGAAAAATGCTGAAAGTTAGATGGGCATATGACTTAACTCATAAGGAGGTACTGAATAGAATTGGGGAGAAGAGGAATTCGTGACACAACTTGACTAGAATTAGGGATCGGTTGGTAGAACATGTTCTGAGACATCGAGGGATCACCAATTTAGTATTGGAGGGCAGCGTGGAGGGTAAAAACCGTATAGGGAGACCAAGAGATGAATCCATTAAGCAGATTCAGAAGGAAGTAGGCTGCAGTAGGTACTGGGAGATGAAGAAGCTTGCACAGGATAGAGTAGCATGGAGAGCTGCATCAAACCAGTCTCAGGACTGAAGACCACAACAACAGCAACACATGTACTTGGCAGTGACACAACGCGCGAATATTACTTTCATGTTTACGTTTTGCGCCTCAGTGTATGTCCAAAGTGTCCAGAAACGTGCTGCAAATACAATAGATACCAAGGATTAGAACATTTTACTACACATAGCCACGGTGTATCATAAGCTGTCATGGACATTATAAAGACAATTTTGAGAAATACGTCTGGTATTGTGTAATTAAATAAATGTGTTTATGGTCGTACACCGAAGGAGAACGAGGATATGGGAAATGTGTTTACTATGCTTCTTTGCACTGAATGTCGGAGCTGGTGTTTCATCTGTGGACTTACTAAATAGATTGAATGTCATAAATTTTTCCAGAAAGGAAGTCGCAACAAATCTGTCCCAGCATACCTTTAGGAAATAAACTACAAATACCAAGCATTAAGTTAACTGCAGAAGAAATATAGTTTCAGTGGGGAAACTCAATACTATTTCAGAATACAAAACGACTCAAAACCGAAATTTTCGTAATCGCTTGGATCCCCTTAAACGATGATCACAACCCGGTATAATCCATACCCCAAAAAGGGTAAAATAAATGTTGCCACAACAGTTTCTACTATCCTTTCACATTTAGTTAAGTGGCAAAATAAAAGAAAAAACTTTTTGTCAATCGTGTGTTGCAATATACCTTCGACGATACGTAGGAAGCTAACAGGAAGGGTACTGGAATTGGAGAATGTTATGACGAGACGAAACTGCAATCACCGGCCATAACTGTAGGTTCTGAGATTGCTCTGGGGGATTGCTCATCGAACTACAGTATTACAGCTTAAACAGTGCCGGATATCTAGAGACCTTTGATTCTTTCCATGCACAATTAACAGATGCAGAAAAGTTGTATGCAGTATTCCAACAAGATGAAGCAACCGCTCACACATCCAACCAAAGTATGGCCCACATCACCAACGTGTTCCCTAAAGACATATTTGTCAGTAGGGGCCTCTGGCCTCCAATGTACCCAGACTTTACATGGTGAGGATATAATTTATGGGGCACACTAAGAAGCAAAGCGTATTCTGACAGTTCTCGTTCAACAGTTGATCTTAAACGAAACGCTACTAGAGAAACTAACAACATCACGCCTGCAGAATCGCGGCGTGTTGATGGAAACGTTATCACACGAAGTCAGTCATGCCTGGATGCCCATGAACACCACTACCAGCATCTCTTATAAACAGGTAACTATGTATTTTTAACGTTACTATTATCTATTCTTTTTTAGTTAGTTCACTGGTACTTGTATCTAGGGCGTGAGGCGTACTGGTTCTATGTGGGACACACTGTACTACAGTTACAAAGTGTGTGTTTGTCTTGAGGTAGCGTAATCGAAGCAACGCAGATACCCAGTCTTTATTCATCCAGTATTGAAGAATGAGAACACTTACTGACCTCCAATAAACCATACACACTATTTCAAAACTTTAGGGAATGTTTCCTTGCCGTGACCTCTCACGAAATGAAAAAAAAGAGTAGTATCGCTTACTATCTTTTCGCTGTACATACAGCAAACTTCAGTATCAGATTTGACGTTTTGATTTATTATTTCTTCACAACCTACTTCATGCGCAACAAAATTTGCAGACGGCATCCATATATACAACTGAACGTACCTGCAAAATTATATCCTTGTACGTAGTTCAGGAGATATGGTATAAATACTGAGGTGCATGAAAAGCTTGATTTTGCTTAAAATGAAGCGCAAGTTACCGGCACTAAACGAACTTTAAGCATAATTTGTAAGCATTTCTAAACTTTATCTCGCTTTCGTGCTTAAGGTCAGATATTTAACTCGTTTTAACGTAATCAGACATTTGAAGCTGTTTTATACATGGGAGCTCGATTCTTCAAAGAATCGGGTGTTTACTATTAAAATACTATCTCTACACAACGTTGCAGCGCCGCTTTAGCTACAGAATTACTATATGTTGCTGCACATCGATCATTTATACATTGAGAACATCCGAATGTGATAGCATTGATAAATCTCGAACTGAACTACATCAACAGGAGCTCAGTTATTATTTTTATCTGATTTCGTTATGTTACTCAGTTTACAAGAATTTTAGTACAATAATTATTGCGCCCTGTCGGTAGAGAGGCGATAAAAAGAAGAGTAAACGGCGCTGTGGCTTACCTTTTTCGCGCCTCATCCATGACTCGGCTGCTTCCAATTTCACGCTTTCAAATTGTGAAGGCTGCATTCTACACTCACCGGCGCTACGTCACCGTCGCCCCCCTCCCCCACTCTCTCTCCAAATAACTTCGTAAAACGTTCATGTTAGAAACACTCAGACTCGTAAACGTTTTCTTTGTCGCCCAGGCACACCTTAAAGAGCTTTTGGTGATAAACCATGTAACGACCGGTCTAGATAAGTTCTGCGTGCCTTGCGACTAGACACTGTTCGTTCGGACAAGAGGGGCGTGGTGCAAGATATTATCTGCCTACAATACCACTAACGAAAAGTTTGTCAAATGCTGCCAAACGAGACAAAGCTGACACAACTACGGTTACTGTAATGTGAGATTAAGAAAACCAGATTCCTGGAAAATTCTCTTGTAACCTTCTGCAAAGGAGCTGAGAAACTTCAGTATCGTTCCAGGAAGAGTTTATGTAAGAGTATGTTCGTATTCAGAAACGTGGAGGTGTAACAGTTTAATACTGAGCCAAATGATTTGGTGTTCTCTGCATGAAGTTGATAAGAGTTACATTCATATCATCACACTCACGGAACAGTTGATTAACAGGCCTCTTTACAAGTGTGCCCACACGATAGTTCGTAAGAGGGCCAAAGGAGGGGTGCGGGGACAACACCTGAGGTTATGGAGTATTTTTCTATTTTGGAAGACAAATCGATAAAAGAGTTGCAGTTCCGACCGACTTCAAAACCTATGTAATACCGAGTTTTAAATAATATTCTTAATAGAAAAACACCAGACTACACTATATTTTTTCCTTTCACTAAGAGCAAAGGGGGGGGGGGGAGAGGACCCGTTGCCCCGATGCATGGGGCTTAACTTACAACACTTTTCATACTGTTGTGACAAAAAATACTTTTTGTAATTGCAGAACTTCATTGTTTTGACCATATTCTGAGGCGTTTGTAATTAATATGAGAGAGTACACGACTTGGCACAAAGGTTGGACAAATGTCCTTGCTAATAGCAGAGTTATTTGCTTACATGCTGTACTATGAGCAACAGGGTACAGGTCGGTCGAGTCACAATATCCACCGATTCTATGAGCGCTTTGATGTGCTTTACGTGGGCAGCTCCGGGAGAAGGTTAACTGACCTCCACTGGACAAACTAGTATATCTTAAAAGATCGAAAATTTTAATTATTCGATCTGTTTACATCACGTACCAGGCCACATCGACAAAAGCGGCAAGGAACACGCTGATCAGCTTTTCAAAAACATGCTAGAAGCTGTACCCACTGTAATGTCTATTCCTCACCGTTATTGCTACCGATTTCTTGCAAAGACAAAGTCAGAGTGGTTACCGCTATATCAAGAGGACTTAACTTCCGTGGTATGTACTATTGGAATATCCGACAACTCACATCACTCAATGTTCCTTAATTTCTATCTCAAGCAGAAGGAGACGATCACTGTTAATAAGTCAAGAAGATTTGTGATTAGGTAATGGTAACAAGATTAATTTTGAATGACACGATGTAGAATGCCTCTACGATAAGTGTTTACAACGTGACACTGTGGTACATTGCAAACAGAATGGTTCAAATGGCTCTGAGCACTATGAGACTTAAATTCTATGGTCATCAGTCCCCTAGAACTTAGAACTACTTAAACCTAACTAACCTAAGGACATCGCACACGTCCATGCCAGAGGCAGGATTCGAACCTGCGACCGTAATGGTCGTGCGGTTCCAGACTGTAGCGCCTAGAACCGCTCGGCCACTGCGGCCGACCATTGCAAACAGTTACCGTTTATACCCTATGTACTAATGATAACAAAGGGTATAGATATTAAGTTCAAAAATTTTCAGTATGATAATGTCCTTTACGAATTGCTAGGAAGAAGTCTCGGGGACTCAAATCGAAGTCTCTTAGGTATCTTACTAGCCTCAGTGTAAAAAATATGACTGGCCAGCACAGGTTATTTAAAAGCTACGGCTACGTTTGCCGTTACGCCAATTGCGTTCTTTTTACTCTGGAGTGTCTACCTGTTTTAGTGACTGCTTCATTGCATTTTCCGTGGCCTTATCTCTTATGAATATCAAGAGAAATTTGTTCTCGCCGGCCAAGTTTTAATACGCTGGTGCAAAATAAACATGTTGTTGTTGTTGTGGCCTTCAGTCCTCAGACTGGTTTGATGCAGCTCTCCGTGCTACTCTATCCTGTGCAAGCTACTTCATCTCCCAGTACCTACTGCAGTCTACATCCTTCTGAATCTGTTTAGTGTATTCATCTCTTGGTCTTCCTCTACGATTTTTACCCTCCACGCTGCCCTCCAATACTAAATTGGTGATCCCTTGATGCCTCAGAACATGCCCCACCCACCAATCCCTTCTTCTAGTCAAGTTGTGCCACAAATTTCTCTTCTCTCCAATTCTATTCAATACCTCATTAGTTATGTGATCTACCCATCTAATCTTCAGCATTCTCCTGCAGTACCACATTTCGAAAGCTTCTATTCTGAGCACTAGAACGGGTTCTCATTGTGATCTTCCTGGCAGGGAAAATATTAGCATGGAAAATATGAGTAAATACAGGGAGAGGAAAAATACTCTGCCGAACTTGAGAGAGGAAAACTACCAAATTTATGAGGCAGGATAACTGACGCCTTTCAGCATCCAATTGAAATACTTGCACCAGGCGACTGAACACCCGTCTTGACGGACACCCAGTCAATCATATGGAATGGTTAAATGTTTTTAACATTAGAAGTAGCCTTTTCTGAAACCTAGACTGATGTTAAACAAGTGTCAGGTGATAGCAAGCTAGCCTATTTTAGACAATGAACGCATTTCACACTCTGCAACTGCAGTGCAGAAACATGTATTGTTTGCAATCAATGTGTCTGCACTGCGATCGCAGCGTATGAAGCGTCGCCCCACAGCGCAGCATTTGTAGGGTCTGTGCAGGATACGGTGGCCGATGCACAGCCACCAACTGTCGTCCAACGTGCTGGGCGAGTTCATTAGTGTGTTCGGAAGGGGAGGCTGACACTGTGTCACCTTTCGGCGATCGGCGAAGACGGAATCGAGGCACATGACCTGCAGTCTTTCTTAGATGATTTTACAGTAACTATTCGGTAAAAGAAAATCATTTTTGCTTTACTTGTAGTTTTCTATGCCAGGTTCATGTTGACGTGCCCATCATTTTACTAATGGTCATAGTTGTTGTGATATTTTCATATAATGAAACTAAAGTTTGGACTGAAAACTAGAGGCCGCTATGGTTTTGCGTATGGTATATATTACATAATATGTTATTGCGTATGAAAGTTAGCTAACATACTGAATTTTTCTTTAGACTTAGGTGGAGGTCTCTATCTGTCAACAGTCTGTGAAAGTTGATCTGACACTCATTCGCGATCGCGTTGCTCCAGTGAAAAAGCCAGAGCGAAATATCCACAACACACCTCATATTTCGTAAACGGTTCGAGAGATCAAAATGAGATTTTGGCAAATGATAGCATGAAAAGAGGAGAATATATTGCCAAATGGTTATTAGTATGCAAAACTTCATTATCTACCTTGTTATTTGAAAGAATGAGGTTTTTAAGGGCCCTTGATAACTGTTGAAAGGGGAAACAGCTGGTGAGACGAGAAATGGTATGGGTTTTGGAAGAACTTAAGTGACGACATTACACTTTTACTTTATCCCAAGAATGTGCTTCTTCGTAAGATACTGACCTCACTTTTCCTCAGTTTCTCACTTAATAAACTTAGCAGCCTACTGTCTAACAATTTTCTTGCAATTGTGTCTTCACAGCATGTTAATGAGGTGAGACTGTGTAAACTCCGCTGTTTTGGCAAAAGAAGCAGGTTTTAACAAGGAAACGAGAGAAATGAGCAGGTTTCATAATTCTCCACTCATGACATTTCTCTTAAAGTCACCAAAATGGTGAAAGTAAATTGCTGCATTTTCAATGCAATTCTTTTTAGGTACTTGCCAAAGCAGAGGTAACAGATCTTTTTGAATGGTCACCATGCAAGTGTGGCTGTGGAGACGCTCCACAAAATATTTACAAAACAGTGTGACTGCAGCTTGGGTTTAGAATGCCACTTCCCTTCCAGCACTCAGCATTCCCCCCACATCGCCTGCCAGCAATCCCACCACTACCACTCTCCCCACACGTGCCCTGCCGTCTGCATGTCTGCTAGCCTCACTCCCTTATCCCACCAGCACCCTGCATGGAAAGATTAAACGATACAACAAAGTGTGAGCGCATTGTCATTCCACCTTAGGGAGAGCATACAAAGAAAGCTGGTTACCTGCTTAGTGGGTCAGTAGGTGTGCTGTGGTTTTTGTTTGTTTATAACATGGTCCATTGCAGTATTTGTAATCCAGCATGTCTGTATTGTGTGTGTGTGTGTGTGTGTGTGTGTGTGTGTGTGTGTGTGTGTAGTCTAATGTCTGTGTTTCTGTGTTGCATGAGGATTGAGGACGATGATGATGATGAGAGAAGGGAGAGGGTGAAACCTGGTGCTGTACATAGCCTACTCCTTGCTGTACATAGCCTACTCCTTGCTGTACATAGCCTACTCCTTGCTGTACATAGCCTACTCCATGCTGTACATAGCCTACTCCTTGCTGTACCTAGCCTACTCCTTGCTGTACATAGCCTACTCCTTGCTGTACATAGCCTACTCCTTGCTGTACATAGCCTACTCCTTGCTGTACATAGCCTACTCCTTGCTGTACATAGCCTACTCCACGCTGTACATAGCCTACTCCATGCTATACATAGCCTACTCCATGCTATATGTAGCCTACTCCTTGCTGTACATAGCCTACTCCTTGCCAAGCTTAAGGCCCCACAATGAACAAATGACTGTCAACGGTGTCACACGCCCTCATTCCATGAGACACTGAGAGGTTTGGTATTTAAACAGGGACATTGGCGCGAAGTCTGGTGATCAGGAACTTTGCGCCACCACCTCTCCTCCCCCTGCCGGTACGGTTGAATGGTGGGAGCTGGAATGTACGAGACGTTGTTTGCCAGTGCCAGAGTTGGCGGTGGGCGATGCACTGTCCTGAAAAAAATCGAGGGGCCCACACCTCAACCACCATCAATCTTTCTCAAACTATTTTACAGAAACTGTTGGGTAAAATAAGAAATTATTTTTGTGTTACTTACTTATGGCTTTGTATGCCAGGTTCATCGTGAAATGCTTATCATTTCGTTAATCGTCATAATCGTTGTGATATTTCGTGTTTAGATAGCACACTGTGCAAAATATGAATAGATTGCAATGAGGAATGGGAATTTTGCGTTTGGTGCATATTACATCATACATTCCTGAATTTGAAATTGAGGTAAAATACGGATTTCTTTCTGTACACTTCGTATCTCCAATCTCGAGAAAATGGATATACAGGGTGTTACAAAAAGGTACGGCCAAACTATCAGGAAACATTCCTCACACACAAATAAAGAAAAGATGTTATGTGGACATGCGTCCGGAAACGCTTAATTTCCATGTTAGAGCTCATTTTAGTTTCGTCAGTATGTACTGTACTTCCTCGATTCACCGCCAGTTCGCTCAATTGAAGGAAGGTAATGTTGACTTCGGTGCTTGTGTTGACATGCGACTCATTGCTCTACAGCACATCAGTACGTAGCATCAACAGGTTAGTGTTCATCACGAACGTGGATTTGCAGTCAGTGCAATGTTTACAAATGCGGAGTTGGCAGATGCCCATTTGATGTATGGATTAGCACGGGGGAACAGCCGTGGCGCGGTACGTTTGTATTGAGACAGATTTCCAGAACGAAGGTGTCCCGACAGGAAGACGTTCGAAGCAATTGATCGGCGTCTTAGGGAGCACGGAACATTCCAGCGTATGACTCGTGACTGGGGAAGACCTAGAACGACGAGGACACCTGCAATGGACGAGGCAATTCTTCGTGTAGTTGATGATAACCCGAATGTCAACGTCAGAGAAGTTGCTGCTGTACAAGGTAACGTTGACAACGTCACTGTATGGAGAGTGCTACGGGAGAACTGGTTGTTTCCGTACCATGTACAGCGTGTGCAGGCACTATCAGCAGCTGATTGGCCTCCACGGGTACACTTGTGCAAATGGTTCATCCAATAATGTGTCAATCCTCATTTCAGTGCAAATGTTCTCTTTATGGATGAGGCTTCATTCCAACGTGATCAAATTGTAAATTTTTGCAATCAACATGTGTGGGCTGACTGGAATCCGCACACAATTGTGCAATCACGTCATCAACACAGATTTTCTTTGAACGTTTTGGCAGGCATTGTTGGTGATGTCTTGATTGGGCCCCAAGTTCTTCCACCTACGCTCAATGGAGCACGTTATCATGATTTCATACGGGATTCTCTACCTGTGCTTCTAGAAGATGTGCCTTTACAAGTACGACACAACATGTGGTTGATGCACGATGGAGCTCCTGCACATTTCAGTCGAAGTGTTTGTACGCTTCTCAACAACAGATTCGGTGACCGATGGATTGGTAGAGGCGGACCAATTCCATGGCCTCCACGCTCTCCTGACCTCAACCCTCTTGACTTTCATTTATGGAGGCATTTGAAAGCTCTTGTCTACGCAACCCCGGTACCAAATGTAGAGAATCTCGTGCTCGTATTGTGGACGGCTGTGATACAATACGCCATTCTCCAGTGCTGCATCAGCGCATCAGGGATTCCATGCGACGGAGGGTGGATGCATGTATCCTCGCTAACGGAGGATGTTTTGAACATTTCCTGTAACAAAGTGTTTGAAGTCACGCTGGTACGTTCTGTTGCTGTGTGTTTCAATTCCATGATTAATGTGATTTGAAGAGAAGTTATAAAATGAGCTCTAACATGGAAAGTAAGAGTTTCTGGACACATTATGAAACGTCCCCTTAGAAAAATTATACACGACTGGTCTATGTGAAACGACCTCTTTGAACAATTATACACGAATGTGCTTAAACTGACACACAATATCTTTAGCGCAACGCAATCTGACTTCCAAAAATCCCTACGAAAGAATGGCCCTGACTAACATTAATCTATATGTTTCACAAATCACTTACCTCACAAAAATCTTCGTTACTCAAGCTACTGCAATACAGCGAACGCCACTACTGCCAGCTAAATAAAAGATTCAAACTACTGAAGGCACTAACTACTGATAGGCATAGTTAGCAAATGAAAGATTTTAATAGAGAACAAACAATGTATTTACCTCACTAGTCATAATATATATAGCAGTTCATGACACCAATTCTTACAAATTTCAAAACTCCGCCATCTCTCTCCCCACGTCCACCACTGCTGGCGGCTCACCTCCAACTGCGCAACGCTACGCGCTGTTAGCATCCAGCTGCCGCTGCCCAACACTACAATGGCAGACAACAATGCAGACTAAACACAGACTGCACACGGCACAGCCAGTGATTTTTTCATACCGAGCGCTATGTGGCGTTACCAATAAGAAAACCTAAACAGCCTACTTACATAGCCCCCATGCTCCCCACAAAAAAATTTTACAAATTGTTTTGGGCAGTGGCCAATAATGATTTGATAAAATTTTTCATAATTACTATAACAAAGATATCAAATACACTCACTTATTGATACAATGTTGGTCAGAAGCTAAAATTTTCTCACAGTCCATAAAGACAGTCCTGATCGTTCATCACAGTAAAATTGCAGTGTTTTTTTCAAAGTCTGAGCAGTAAAAGAAATTGCACTTGGAAGTAGTGGATTTCTAAGCAGTCTTGAAGAAGTATTGTTGTCCTTCCAACGAAAGACAGTGCTGACTCTTGACATGCAGACAGGTAATGGGCCACAACAGAGCAAACCAACAGCAGAGTCAGTCGAAGTTTTGAAGAATATTGGTAGGTAGGTCATCACAGAGTAGACCCCTTGTAGTCCTGGTAGAGATTACGGTATTGGTGGGCCACCAGAGGTGCAGACCCATTGCAGTCCTTGTAGAAATAATGGTACCGGTGGGTTGTCAAAGGTGTAGACCCATTGTAGTCCTTGTAGAGATGGCCAGCAGCCATCTGTTTGACTGTGCAGGCGCACAATGACCATTGAAGAGTCTTGCGGATAACATAGCAAGTCCATAACCCACCACTTGTCCACTCACAAAGTTTTTGGAATTGTCCTTAGAACCAGCAATGCTGTTAACCAGTCCCTTGCTGAGTTATTAACACATGTGCAAACACTATCAGTCCCTACTTCTCACATATTGTCCATATACTATGACCAACAGAAACGTGTGCAGTGAAATGTAATTTACAAGTTACTTAATTTGATGAACTGGTGTCAATTACAATTTTATAACATGAGAATACAATAACAAAGGTACAAAAAATATCATTAAAGAACATAATAGTACAGATAACATTTGCAGTAATACAGGCTTTACAAAAGAATCGAAATAACATATACAACAGTGTTACAAAAATTACGACATAAGTACATACATAAAAGATTAGAATAACTTTTGAAACATCAACTTCACACATGAGCATTAGAACAAAACAGAATAAATAATGTTTAAACATCTTTACAAAGTAAATAGCATGTTATTAATGCAAATTATATTTGAGGATAACAGTATTTCTCATCATAGTAAATGTAGCTTAGTATTAGAAGAGAAAAAATTCTATGAAACAGTACACAGAGACAGGAAGAAAACAAATACACAAGGGTACACAAACAAATAGTGGGATAACACAAGGAAAGGACAGGGTTTGTTTTACTGCAGTATTTTGCAAACAAAACTTTCTTTACTTCTCGGAGATCTCCCTTCGTTCTTCATTATTTCCAAGAAGTCTTATCTATACCTGATTTCTGTACTTTTTTCGTATAACTTCTCAATGCATTTCTTCCAATCCATCACAAATCATTCTCTTATATAGGCTACCCCCTCTTAAGCTAACTTAAATCTACTGAGCTCAGATGCTTAACTAAGGGATGAGGCAATGCAGCAGCACAAAACAATTTACACAAAAAGCAATGATAAAAAAATGGAAATTGGCAAAAAAAGGCAGCAATATTACAACTAATATAAGGCAATGCGCAGCAAACAAGAAAAATAAATCAGTAGTAAAACTAGCTTAACAGAGTAATACAAAGTGATACTTAGTAGCACTATGCCAAGAAAACAGCAGCAGCAAATGCAGTAACTTATATCTAAACATGGTAAAGCTCAAGCATAAAAATATTACACTAAAGACAACAATGCAGATAAGGGAAATGTATATTCACATCTTAATATCTATGTAATTAAACTGGTGCACCACAACAACTTATTGTAAAAAAAATATTACCATGTACTTGAAAAGAAAATTATGTATGCAGTTACTGTTACTAGTCCCTTCTTATTGTTCTTTCCTTTCCAAGTGCTCCTTTTTGAAGAATGTGGATCATAAAATCGTTATTTAATAGATCTGTTGACAGAAAGTGTTCACATTAGCAAATGCATTTAATTTTATTTTATAAACCCAATGCTGCAACACAGCTGGAAACTAGATATCAAATGGAATAAGCAACTATGGACAAAGCATAAAAATATCATTCAATAGTCATGTGACATTTCATAAGTTAGTAGAATTCTCTCAACTCTCGTAGAAAGACGTTTGCTATAATCAGGTGTCAGATGTAAGTATCTTTCTTAGTAATGAGCGTGTCGTATTTGCGGTGCTTTCTACAAAGGAATGTCAATAGCGAGGATAATGGCCTCCTTTTTTTTTTACCTGTGCCTCTGAAAGGTACAAACTAATGGCTTTCTTTTGTCAGGTGGTTGTCGCGCAGCTGGGTGCCCACGACGCATTACGTGCAGGTGGTCACTTAATTGTCTTACCGAAATATTTACGACACCAGTTTCCGCTACAGTGGCAGTCTCATATAAAAAAATTCACAGGTCAAGAATTTGCGTTACAAATCTGTAGAAATAAAATCATTTAAAAATTATAGTGTTCAAAAATTTTCGACAGCATAGTGATACATTCACGCATATACATAGTTTTCATAACTCTTAAAGTACGATTCCTGGTTTCCAACAACCTTTTTCACAAACCAGAGTCCCTAACCACTACTCACTATTCCTTACCTTATTCGTCGACACTTCTTCAATATTTCATCATAACAGATACGTAGCATAACCAAATAACTCATATAGCATCAGCTTAAACATACCTCAGCAGCATAATTCACATCGTCGTCGTAATAATAACATCATAACACCTCAGTCAAATCTCAAAAATGTCATGGCTTTCTGCAATAATTTCAAAGCCTAAAAAAAATTTGTGCTCATGTCAAAAGTGTCATCTACCTCAAACGTACTTTAAAAATCATGACCCCATACCAAATACATCATTCAAAGCTCTCATAGTATCACAATGGTTCCGAAAAAATATGAACAGTTCACAAAATACAGACAAAATACAATTTCGTAAGTGTGAAGTTATCCAACAGTGTAATTACGTAAACATGTGTCACTGATGTAGTAAAAAAAAATGTTTGTCTCTCAGTTAAATGATCAGATAGCTGTGTAATTTATGTGTTAGATAAATATGGTACCGATGTGTAAAGTTGTATTAGCAAATACCATATTAGCTAGGGCTCCTTGTGCTTGCCAAACACATGGTACACAAAGTAAGCGTGTACCCCCCTGAGGATTAATGTAATTATATCCTCGGGTGTTGCAGATTACAGCAATGGAATGAAATGTATCATGGAAAACCTTTGTATCATTGTACTTCAAATATCTTTAAGAATAAATGTTTAAGTACAAAATTAATCACTCAAATACGTGTAAGGTTAGCGCTAAACTGTGCGTCTTGTTGTAAGATAATCTCTGTGGAAGTGTCGTAGTTATCGTCCTCCGAAAACTAAGTTCTGCAGAAGTCAATGTACTTTCCTCATGATAAACAAAAGTGAAATGCTTTGCGTATAGATATCGTAGTTACTACGCTTATTGTCGTGATGAAGTAAGTACTGTACTGTAACGTATTGTTGTGCTACAGAAAAGGCTGTCTCATTGTAGCTATACCACAAAAGTTACTAGTAAAACATGTTTTACTTTCCAGAATTATTCAGAAAAACTGCAGATATAAAACAGATACACCGCAAAAGCAACATTGCAAATTGTCACTCATTAGTAGCGTCGTGATATAATCGTGTAGCTGTCACATATACTAACCACTGTGTCATCTGGTATCTCACAGAAAGTGCTTTAAATCCAGAATGTATTTGCAAGTAAACCAAAATGTTGCATTAAAATCTCATTAGTAGTACTGGTAAATGTTCTAAGTATGTCAGCCTTATGGTCGTTACATAATCGTGCCACTAACAAGCAAGAATGTACACACACACAATGACACTGTGTCATCTGTTCACTGTAACAATGCATTCGTAATTTCTGTTTAGATAAGTTCTCTTGGTTCTTGATTGGATATTTAACTTAAATATTGCTGCATGTTAAGAGATTATAAGTCTGACAAAGCAACCTAGTAATGTGAAGTGAAAAGTTATATGGCAAATACCAAGTTACAAAGCAGATTATCTTTCAATAAACGGTTTTACATGTGAAATGTGGTGTAAACCTTTACTCTTCCTAGTACGCAGAGTTTCAACTTCAACGCAATTATCATGTGGTATACGTCGGATTCTGTAAGGTCCATTGTAAACTAGAAAGAATTTGTGACTCAAGTGTTTCTTCTTATGTGACAATGGATGAGCTTTAATGAGAACTTTCTGACCAATATATAATTTCTTTGCATTTGCTTTACCGTGTAATTTTTTCCTTTTGTCTGCAGCAGAATTTATATTTTTAATAGCCAAATCAATTATGTCTTTGTGTCGAAGTTTACGTGTATTCGGAAAAAGTACAAGCTCTCTGATTCTGTTTGGTGGTTCTTTATTCTTCAGTACAAGAACAGGTGGTAAAGCAGTGGAGTCATGAGGCATTTCATTCAGCACGTTTTGAAATAAGTGTAAATATCTGTCCCAATGCTGATGTTTTCTGTGACAATAAAGTCTGCAAAGCTTATTGATTTCTTTCATAATCCGTTCAGACGGGTTACAATGTGGTGAGTACAATGAAATAAAAACAGATTTGATTTTATGGTTACGAAGCATGCGTGACCAAACAGCAGATCTGAATTGCGGTCCGTTATCTGAAATTACTTTACTAACGTGTCCAACTTCACGTAAGAAATTTCTAACAAAGGCGTTGAATACAGACCGTCCAGTGGCTTTACGTAACGGAGTGAAAGAAACAAATTTTGAAGTAAGTTCAACAGCGACTAGAACGTACGAAAATCCATTAGATGTTCTGACAAGCGGTCCCAAGAGATCAACAGCAGCAAATTCTTTTAATTTAGAAGGAATGATAGGAAACAATGGAGCACGATGAGAGACAGTAGATGGTTTCGCCTTTTGACAAAGTTTACAAACAGAAAAGACTCTTCGAATTCTCTTTTCCATATTGTTAAAATAACAAGTCGTTCGAATAATATGATAACAATTTCGTGGACCAAAATGTGCATAGCTGAAATGAATGTACAAAATGAGCTTATTAACAAAATCGTCTGGAATGCAAAGTACCCATAGCTTGTCATCAACAGTGCATCGTTTGAACAGTATGTTGTTTCTAACCAGATAATAATGCCGAATCTGTGTGTGTGTCTTTTCATGCCATTTACTTTTGATATCTTTCCAAATCGGATCTTTATCTTGTTCATGAGCAATGTCCTTTAAAGATGTGGTGATGAAGTTTTCAAAGGCGACTTTCTGGATGTAAAGAATACTGAAATTTCTCTCGAGGTTGCTTTCTGTATTACTTTTCTCAAGCCCAGCCGGTGCGCGTGACAGTGCGTCCGCAACAATGTTCTCCTTGCCGGGAATGTAGACTATTGTGAAGTGGAATTCTTGCAGAAACAATGCCCAACGTTTTAACCTGTCATGATTTAATTTTGAAGACATAAGAAATTGTAATGCACGATGGTCACTGTATACTTTTACGTGCTTACCATAAAGAAAGAAACGGAATTTGTTAAATGCCCAAACGATAGCTAAAGCTTCTAATTCAGTAACGGAATAATTTTTTTCAGATTTTGTTAGCACTCGGCTAGCAAAAGCAATGGTTTTCTGAACAGTAATGTCATTTTCTGTGGCTTCTTGAAATAAATGGGCACCAAGACCGACTTTAGAAGAATCCGTGCTAAGGCAAAAATCTTGTGAGAGATCTGGATGAGCTAGTATTGGCGCGTTAAGTAACGATTCTTTCAAAGCATTGAATTCCAACTGTGCTTGTTCGTCCCAGTTCCAAATAGTATTTTTTCCAGTGAGAGAACAAAGTTTTGGTGTAACTAGAATTTGCATATTCAGAAAACGACGGTAAAAATTTACGAGACCTAGAAAACTGCGGACTTGTTTTTTTGTGGATGGAACTGGAATGGCTCTGATTGCCTCTAACTTTTCAGGATCCGGCTGAATGCCTTCAGAAGAAATAATATGTCCCAAAAACTTCACCTTTGTCCTACCGAATTCAGACTTTTCCAAGTTAACTGTAATTCCAGATTCTGCAAAAATACGTAACACGCTGTTGAGGATGCGATTATGTTGTTCCTATGAGGCTTCTGCTATCAGAATATCGTCCACATATAAGGTGATGTGACGTTTTAAGAACTCAGGTAATATGGAATTTAGCCCGCGAATGAATGCCGCCGAAGAAATGTTCAAGCCAAAAGGAAGTTTCGGAAACTGATAACAAACGCCGAAACAAAGGAAAGCTGTGTATTTTCTACATTCTGGATGAAGTTCGATCTGATAAAAGCTGTATCTGAGATCAATGGAAGACAACACTTTTACACCATTAAAATTTTGAAGAAGTTCTTCCAACGTTTGCGGCCTGTCTGTTTCAGGAATAATGATAGTATTGATTTGTCTCGAATCTAAGACAAGCCTGATCGATCCATTTTTCTTCTCAACAACATGTAATGGATTGTTGTATGAGCTTACTGCAGGCTCAATAATGCCGTCGTCAAGCATAGATTGTATTTCTGTTCTAACACGGTCCCTATAATGTGCTGTAATTACCTATGGCCTAACACAAAATTTAGTATGCTCACGAACACGGAATTGGTATTGAAATCCCTTGATTGTTCCTGTTTTGTGAGTAAAAACTGTGGAATGTGCTTGTAAAATCTCAAAAAGGTCCTGCCTATCAGTGTCATTACAATTCTCAATTTTTTTGAATTTTATTCTGAATTAACTCATTAGTTTCAAATATGCCGTCGATATCATCCCTGTCAGTACTTGCAGAGTGATTGTTAGTGTCTAGTTCCGTAGAAAATTCCGAACTGTTGTCTAACAGAAGGTAAAGCCGATTAATTTCCTCGTCATGGTTTGAGAGCCAATCTTCAAATTTCAAAGCTATTGACTTACCTTCTTTCTCTAAACTTATTTCAGCATCGTGAAAGTTTAAGATTGCTTTGTATTCATTCAAAAAGTCTACTCCCAGTATAATTTCCGTCGACAACAATGGAACAATAAGAAAATTCATAGAGAAGCTGTGGCTTTGACAAAAGAATTCCAAGTTGGTTTGTTGGCGTACATCTACACTTTTTCCAATGACTGCACCTTGTAATTTAATCTTGCGTAACGGAAGTGTGGGACAATCTTTCGATTTGCTGCATTTACTAGAAGCTGTTTCACTAATTACTGAAATGGGACTGCCTGAGTCAAGTACTGCCGTAAATTTTACGTCATTTACTGTAATGTGAATCACAGGATATGCAATGTTGTTATGTTTTACGTCGTGTCCCTGGAGTAATATGTCCCTAATGTCTTCCATTTTAACGTAATTACTAGCTACGGCAGCTGCGTCGTCAGTTTCATAAGTACGTTTTGAGGCTGCCAGCGGTATGAGTCATTGCCTATTGTGTCTTTGTTGGCGCGCGTCGTTATTGGGATTTGGAGACCTAACTTCTACAAATTCACCTTGTCGAGAGGGCCCTGCTCTGTTTGATTCCCGCCAGTTCTGCTGCAATTCAGGTCTGTCGTTACGATCATATCGTCTGTCGTCATGTCGGTAGATTCCATAGTTTCTTTCTTGTCGGTCACGTGGTGGAGAATTTCTCTCTGAATCGTAACTGCGCGCTGGACCGTTGCGTCTAAAGTTATTCTGTCTCCCTTGATAGTAATTATTTTGGTTCCCATATTGTCTGTTTCTCTGATTGTCTCTGTGATAGTCACTACCGCGGAGAGGTGACCTTTCCCTTAATTATTACTACTCTGCCATACGGGTGGTGTCTGTTTTGGTCACGATTTGTATTGTGAGAATAGCCTTGTCGTGTCCAGTTATTGTTTCTTTCATCGCGGAATTGCGACGGATGTGACCTGTAATTGTTGTGTTCCTGTTTTCGCGTTCCGCGATTGTCAGTGTCAATTTCTAATTCTTGTAAGAGTCCCTGGAAAGCTTCAATGTCGTCTTTGCAACGGCCTGCCAAAATAATATGCCGTAAATGTTCAGGCAATTTGATTAAGCAAATGCGGATGAGTTCTGACGGGCTGTATGGGTTTGACAGGTACTGATTCTTGTGCAACATGTCTTCAAAATATTTCACAAGACTGGAAAATTCAGATTGTTCGAAATGTTTCGTCATCATGATGCCATGTTTTACTCGGTCTTGTGTGGCTTGGGACCAATATGCTGAGAGGAAGGCATGGTAAAATTCTCCTTCACTGTGGCAATCGTGAATGACCGATCGCATTCTTACAGCTGGTTCATTCTCTAAGTAGCCACACATAAATTCTAATCTGTGCTCTAGTGACCAGTTGGGAGGAAAACAATGAGAGAATTGATGGAGCCACGCTTGTGGATGAATGTCGTTGCCAGAATTCTTAAATGTTTTGAATTTACGTGTAGTAATGAACAGCTTATAGTCAAAATCATCGTGTCGGCGGGTAGCATATCGTTCATTGTTACGTCGTGCCGGCAGTTCCATCTCAAAATTCGGTGCACCTTGCCAATTTCTTTCATAATTTTCGAAGTGCCCTGTGTTATTATTTTGTGGCTGTTCCGTATTTCTAGGTCCCTCTTCCCGTATTGGAGCGCGAGTGTCCTCTGAAATTCGTAATTGTTGTATTACCTGTGACAGCTGATCTTGTACTTCCCGGATTTCTCTTTGGTGTTGCGTACTAATTTGATTCAGACTTTGTTTGAATTTCCTAATTTGTTCGTACTCTTCTGTGTCATTAAAGACTACCGGTTTTGTGTCATTCAGATTATCATCTACCTTCGTAGATAAATTAGTGAACTGATCCGAAAGTTCGGCTACTTTCTCCGATAGTGAACACATTTCCTCAGTGTGTTTTTCTGAACCAAGTTTCAGAGTGTCCATTGGGTGTTGAAATCGAATCTACCGTGTCCTTTAAGTTTTCCTGAGTTCTTGCAAGTTGCGTAACCGAATCGGAGGATGCAACTGAGTCCATTTTAGCTTGAAAGGTGTCGTGATTTTCACGAACAATAGTTTGCAATTCTTTTATGGCTGCTTCGTGATTCTGTAATGCATTTTCATGCCGCGAAAAAATGGGTTGGAAATGCTCACAAATTTGTGATTTTACGTCATTACAGATTTTTTGACATTTCGATTCAATGTTATGTAACTCAGTAGTTAAATCTTCACGTGTTTGTTCAAGTGTGGTGTCTAACTTCCGAAGATTTTGTTCCATTGTGTCTAACTTTTGAAGATTCTGTCCCATTTGTTTCTGGTTTTGTTCATGCGTTGTGTCTAACTTTTGAAGATTTTGTTCCATTGTGTCTAACTTTTGAAGATTTTGTTCCATTGTGTCTAACTTTTGAAGATTTTGTTCCATTGTGTCTAACTTTTGAAGCTTTTGTCCCATTTGTTTGCATTAATTGTAATAACAATGCACTGGTGTCTGAAACATGTTCCTTAGTCCTATTCGGCAATGCATTTGCACCGGCAATATTCGCAGTTTGAAAAACAGAAAATGTGTCTTGACTTATTTGAGAAAACGGTGAGGACTCAAAACCTGAATCTACAGTATTTGCAATATTGTGTCCTGTCACTTCGGAATCCTGAGGAGAGCTGTTGCCAACCGATCGATCGATAATGCTTCCCTGTTCACTAATTGTTTCACTGCCTACACCATTATTTGCAACCCGCTCCATTTCCCTATGCACAATTACCAAATTACTACTTTGAACATTAGTTAATTCATTACATGGTGGCGCTAACACACTGCTTTCGTCTTCACTGTCATTTCTCAGTTTACTTTGGAGCCTAGTATTACGTTTTTCACACGCCATTATTGTCACAATATTTCACACGACAACACAGAAAAAAACACAATTTGAAGAGCAAAAATAAGAGAATACATTAACATAGAAACTAATATCTAGTTAATTGCAAGCGCAGCTGCGAAATACTTGGTGCAACTCTACATGCATTACACAACTGTTTTACTGTACAACAATGAAAGACTGCAACTACAAAGGAAATTCTCTCTATGATAAGGCGCTAGCAATAAACAAGAGCTACACTAACTACCCAAACTACAAGAAAAAATCAGAAGATTCCAGTGAGGTATCCTTGGCTAAGGGTTGACATATGACACGTCCCCTTAGAAAAATTATACACGACTGGTCTATGTGAAACGACCTCTTTGAACAATTATACACGAATGTGCTTAAACTGACACACAATATCTTTAGCGCAACGCAATCTGACTTCCAAAAATCCCTACAAAAGAATGGCCCTGACTAACATTAACCTATATGTTTCACAAATCACTTACCTCACAAAAATCTTCGTTACTCAAGCTACTGCAATACAGCGAGCGCCACTACTGCCAGCTAGATAAAAGATTCAAACTACTGAAGGCACTAACTACTGATAGGCATAGTTAGCAAATGAAAGATTTTAATAGAGAACAAACAATGTATTTACCTCACTAGTCATAATATATATAGCAGTTCATGACACCAATTCTTACAAATTTCAAAACTCCGCCATCTCTCTCCCCACGTCCACCACTGCTGGCGGCTCACCTCCAACTGCGCAACGCTACGCGCTGTTAGCATCCAGCTGCCGCTGCCCAACACTACAATGGCAGACAACAATGCAGACTAAACACAGACTGCACACGGCACAGCCAGTGATTTTTTCATACCGAGCGCTATGTGGCGTTACCAATAAGAAAACCTAAACAGCCTACTTACAACATGTCCACATAACATTTTTCTTTCTTTGTGTATGAGGAATGTTTCCTGAAAGTTTGGCCGTACCTTTTTGTAACACCCTGTATGTAGCTCAGTCAGTGCGTGCCACAACAGAGCGAAAGACAACTCTTCATAAGCAAACATCATATTTAATAAATGAGGTTTTGACAAATTATAGCATGCAAAGAGGTGATTATTTTGCCATATAGTTAATACACACTCCAAAAAAAAAAGTATTGCATCTCCTCGGTTCCGAGAGTGACGGAACCTGTACAGAAAATTGGAATTGAGATCAACATAAACATCATTTTCGCCCTTTTTATTGCTCATAAAAACCTCACATTGCATGTTGTACCATCATACAGCTAGACCTTCAGAGGTGGTGGTCCAGATTTCTGTACACACCTGTACCTCTAATACCTTGTTGCACGACTTCTTGCGTTGATGCATGCCCATATTCGTCGAGGCATACTATCCACAAGTTTGTCAAGGCGCTGTTGGTCCAGATTGCCCCACTCCTCAACGGCGTAGATCCGTCAGAGTGGTTAGTGGATCACGTCGCCCATAAACAGTTCTTTTCACTCTATCCCAGGCGTGTTCGATAGGGTTCATATCTGTAGAACATGCCGGCTACTCTAGTCGAGTGACGTCGTTATCCTGAAGGAAGTCATTCACAAGAAGTGCACGATAGGGCCGCGAATTATCGTCCATGAAAATGTGTGTCTCGGCAATATGCCACCGATATGGTTGCACTGCAGGTCGGAGGATGGCATTCACGTATCGTACAGATGTCACGGCGCCTTCCATGACCAACAGCGGCGTACGTCGGCTCCACATAATGCCTCCCCAAATAAGCAGGGAACCTCCAACTTGCTGCACTCACTGGACAGTGTGTCTAAGGCATTCAGCCTGACCGGGTTCCCTCCAAATACGTCTCCGACGATTGTCTAGTTGAAGGCATATGCGACACTCATCGGTGAGAACGTGATGCCAATCCTGAGCGACCCATTCGGCATGTTGTTGAGCCCATCTGTACCGCGCTGCTTGGTGTCGTAGTTGCAAAGATAAACCTAACCATGAACGTCGGGAGTGAAGTTGCGCATGATGCAGCCTACTGGGCACAGTTTGAGTCGTAACACGAGCCCTGTGGCTGCACGAAAAGGATTTTTCAACGTGGTGACGTTGCTGTCTGGGTACCTCGGTGCCATAAGCCGTATGTAGCAGTCATTCACTGCAGTAGTAGCCCTTGGACGGCCTGAGCGAGGCATGTCATCGGCAGTTTCTGTCTCTCTGCAACTCCTCCAAGTCCGAACAACATCGCTTTGGTTCACTGCGAGACGCCTGGACGCTTCCCTTGTTCAGAGCCCTTCGTGGCACAAAGTAACAATTCTGACGCCATCGAACCGCGGTACTGACAGTCTAGGCATGGTTGAACTACAGAAAACACCAGCCATGTACCTCCTTCCTGGTGGGCCGGCCGGGTTGGCCGAGCGGTTCTAGGCGCTACAGTCTGGAACCGCGCGACCGCTACGGTCGCAGGTTCGAATCCTGCTTCGGACATGGATGTGTGTGATACCCTTAGGTTAGTTAGGTTTAAGTACTTCTAAGTTCTAGGGGACTGATAACCTCAGAAGTTAAGTCCCATAGTGCTCAGAGCCATCATCCTTCCTGGTGGAATGACTGCTACTCATCGGCTGTCGGACCCCCTCCGTCTAATAGGCGCTGCTAATGCCTGGATGTTTACATCTTTGGGCAGGTTTAGTGACAAAGCTGAACAGTCAAAGGGACTGTGTCTGTGATACAATATCCACAGCAAAGGTCTATCTTCAGGAGTTCTGGGAACCAGTGTGATGCAAAACTTATTTTGATGTGTTTACATGAAATTTTATTATCTCTGGCGGTACAGCAGTAGCTATAGTCTTTTTTTAATGCAGCACTGTTATTTTTAAGAGTCATCAACAGCTAATGATAAGAGAATTCGCTAGAATGAATGCAAACTTGAAATTTCTTCACCTGTCTTACTGAAACTGACACAGTGAGGTTTTTCATAATCTGTTGACCTTTCTGGTCACCAATTACTTGTTTAATAAGACACACTGTTTGAGAATTACATCGCAATAGCTACTGCATTACTACATTAGTAAGGTGAGTTTGGGCAAGTTATTAATTTTGTTAAAAGAAGCAAAATGAAACTTGTCAACAAGAGAAATATAGACGTTACACATAACTGATCATGCTTCTTCAAAGAAAAAATGGCTAACAATTCAGACAAAAATGAATTTCCAATTCTGTTTTAATTTTTCCGTAGCCTCGTAACGAATCGTATTGTTAATAGTAAACGTCTGAAATGGAAACTAACCAAAAGATTTTCTTCCTGAACTTGAACAATCTGAGAAATATGTAAATAAATCACAGCGAATAATGTAACATCTTCTTGTTTCTATGCTGATTCAAAGTGAACGCTTAAACTTTTTCATCTTAATTAAGTTTTGTTATGTTAAAGATTTATAACCTATTTTTACCTAAGTGGATAGTCTCTAGTGGTTCATAAAGTAATGGATATCATGTTGTCATAACCCTATTGTCCACAGATAAACTAGCATGAAATTTGTTACTTCTAATAGAACAATGCTGCGTTTTTGATGCAGAGTAGAACTGAGGCAATAAAACTATTTCGTGACTCTGAAGCTATGAAAACACAGACGATATTAGGAACTTTAGTATTAAAAGATAGTTGAACTGAAAATTTCGTTTCCTCACTCTGTACAGGGATAGGAAAAGAAAGATTGTATTCCATTTGCTCTATTTCTTCGTATTTCAAACATACACTACTGACAATTAAAACTGCTACACCAGGAAGAAATACAGATGATGGACGGGTATTCATTGGACAAATATATTATACTAGAAGTGACATGTGATTACATTTTCACGCAATTTGGGTGCATAGATCCTGAGAAATCAGTACCCAGAACAATCACCTCTGGCCGTAATAACGGCCTTGATACGCCTGGGCATTGAGTCAAACAGAGCTGGGATGGCGTGTAAAGGTACAGCTGCCCATGCAGCTTCAACACGATACCACAGTTCATCAAGAGTAGTGACTGGCGTATTGTGACGAGCCAGTTGCTCGGCGAACATTGAACAGACGTTTTCAATTGGTGAGAGATCTAGAGAATGTGCTGGCCAGGCCAGCAGTCGAACATTTTCTGTATCCAGAAAGACCCGCACAGGACCTGCAACATGCGGTCGTGCAATATCCTTCTGAAATGGAGGGTTTCGTAGGGATCGAATGAAGGGTAGAGCCACGGGTCGTAACACATCTGAAATGTAACGTCCACTGTTCAAAGTGCCGTCAATGCGAACAAGAGGTGACCGAGACGTGTAACCAATGGCACCCCATACCATAAAGCTGGGTGATACGCCAGTATGGCGATGACGCATACACGCCTCCAATGTGCGTTCACCGCGATGTAGCCAAACACGGATGCGACCCTCATGATGATGTAAACAGATCCTGGATTCATCCGAATAAATGACGTTTTGCCATTCGCGCACCCAGGTTCGTCGTTCGGTACACCATAGAAGGCGCTCCTGTCTGTGATGCAGCGTCAAGGGTAACCGCAGCCACGGTCTCCGAGCTGATATTCCATGATGCTGCGAACGTCGTCGCACTGTTCGTGCAGATGGTTGTTGTCTTGCAAACGTCCCCATCTGTTGACTCAGGGATCGAAACGTGGCTGCACGATCCGTTACAGCCATACGAATAAGATGCCTATCATCTCGACTGCTAGTGATACGAGGCCGTTGGGATCCAGCACGGCGTTCCGTATTACCCTCCTGAACCCACCGATTCCATATTCTGCCAACAGTCATTGGATCTCGACCAACGCCAGCGGCAATGTCGCGATACGATATACGGCAATCGCGATAGGCTACAGTCCGACCTTTATCTAAGTCGGAAACTTGATGGTACGCATTTGTCCTCCTTACACGAGGCATCACAACAACGTTTCACCAGGCAACGCCCATCAACTGCTGTTTGTGTATGAGAAATCGGTTGGAAGCTTTCCTTATGTCAGCACGTTGTAGGTGTCGCCACCGGCGCCAACCTTGTGTGAATGCTCTGAAAAGCTAATCATTTGCATATCACAGCATCTTCTTCCTGTCAGTTAAATTTCGCGTCTTCGTAGTGTAGCAATTTTAATGACGAGTAGTGTAACTGAAGTGTAGAAAAGTATGTTTCAGTACGGGGTATTCATTATTAAAAACACAATGGATTACAGTATTCCATTGAAACTCCAACAAAAGCAGCGATTTATTCACCTCAGACTTCCTAACCTTTTTCTTTTTTTATATAAGCCTCATCTGTGTAGAATTTTTACTAAAAAACAAACCTTTTGTTGTTAAAATTTTCTTAGTTTGTCAAAACACGGCAGTGCTTACAGAGTATAACCTCACTAACGTGCTAGAGCAGTTGCAGGTGCGACAGAATACTGAAACAGTGGTTTACTAAATGAGATACTGAGAAGTCGGGTCAATAGCTTATGAAAAAGCCCATCCTTGTTATAATGAAGTGTAATTTCTTCACTTACGTTGTCGCAAAGCCACAGTGATACACATTTCACCAGCCATCTACGTCCCCTAATTAATTACATTATTGCTTTGAAAAAGTCTTTAGTTGTTTGTACATTGTGGTAGGTAATAAACTTTCGCATGTTAGCCGTAAGAAAAAAATACTCTGCTCTTTGTTTGCTATGACTTACCAAAAACTTGTTTCGATATATTGAACTGTTTAGGAGATATAATGGACGTTATGAACCTTTTTTTATTGTGCTCTGTTGTGGCATATGCTACATAAAATCAATTTTCTCGAGAACGGAGATGAATCTAGTCCGCCTACCAACTCAAAAGAAATATTCAATATGTTAGCGTAAAAAATTACATTGTTGAATTTAGAAAGTCTGTAATTATTCGTAGGCTATCTTATGGTTAACAAGAAAGTTCCATATGTTAAGCATATGACAAAATACTATACTTTTTGCTTGCTGTGATTTACCAAAAACTTGTATCGGTATGTCGATCTGTTTAGCATTTTCAATAGATGCTATGGATACTTTTCTTTTGCTCTGTTTTGGCACGCATGGGTGAAACTGAGAGTGCTACAGAAAATTCATTTTCTCGAAATATATGTAGCCCACCTCTCAAGCCTAAAGAATTATTCTTTTAGTTAAATTTTATATGCTACAAAGAATGATGTAATAGGCGCCACACACAAAATCGTAGCGACCGCTATTTTTCAATGCAACACATTCGAATTTCGTGCAGTGTGTTTCTTAAATTCAAAACATTACAAAAACTAAACTATGACGATAACTAAATGATAGGCATTTCACCATAAAGCTACCACGTAAAGCTACAAGATGCGAAAGAATCAGCTTTTTTGTGCCGAATAGTTTCTATAAAATCGCGTGAGAGCGACTGCAGACAAAGGAGAGTCTGCGCGCCGTTTCTAGTGGCAGAGGCACTGCCGCACCGCCTTGACTGCTGTAGCGGCGTATAACGCTACGCAGACCACTGGCTTTCCGTGTGTTCCCACACTTATGCAGTGTTTGAACATCTAAGTAGCGCGCCGGCACTTGCAAATTTATTTGAGGCATTTCGCTGTAAGTTGATTACCGTCGCTAGTAGAACACGGGGCAGTCAGCGTGTGTCGGTAACCGCGTGAGCGGATAGACGGTGCCGCATCCTAAGATAAGAATCGCGCTATGCAGACAGTGGCAACGTGCCTAGTAATGTTTTATTGCAATACGATTCGAATATTGTGAAGAATGGGACGAAGTTATGCCCGTAGAAGGGTACTGTATTCGCTAAAATATGGCAGGAGTTGTTTCTCATAGTGTTTATTTACACACTAACATGAATTATTATCAAGATACTTGTGATTGTATCACTGAGAAAATTCAGTAGGGTCTAACATTACTCAACCGAACTGTGCTCCTTGTGTCTGAGTATGTTTACCGACAGATGACGCCGATACTTATAAATTTCATTGAAGTTCTGTGTCAAAATGGCTGTGAGCACTATGGGACTTAACATCTATGGTCATCAGTCCCCTAGAACTTAGAACTACTTAAACCTAACTAACCTAAGGATATCACACAACACTCAGTCATCACGCGGCAGAGAAAATCCCTGACCCCGCCGGGAATCGAATCCGCGAACCCGGACGTGGGAAGCGAGATCGCTACCACACGACCACGACCTGTGGACGTGGTATGTCACAAAACATTCTTAATTTACGAGTCCTACAATGAGCAATCAATATTGAGAATATATGTGACTGCATTTTCGAGTGTGTGATAAGTTATTCGGAAATCACGTTTATTTTCAGGCGTTACCTGTTGGAATGTGGACAGCATGGCCCCTGGACCCTCAAAAGGTGAGTGATTAAAACAAACTGTGTAATGCTCTGGCTCAGAATCAGTGGTTATACAAATACACCACGCATGGTTTATTTCATAAACATGGAGAAATACCACAATAAAAACATATAAATATAATGGGTAAAATACGACAAGCACTTACAGAAAAGTGAAAAATTACCGGTGTTTTTAAAATTCATAAAAATGTGAAAATCATTGATAGTATTTGTATAAATGTGTCAGCTTTCTTCATTTAAAATCTATAGACTAAACTGATTAGGAGGTATAATAAAAATCATAAAATACACTCCTGGAAATGGAAAAAAGAACACATTGACACCGGCGTGTCAGACCCACCATACTTGCTCCGGACACTGCGAGAGGGCTGTACAAGCAATGATCACACGCACGGCACAGCGGACACACCAGGAACCGCGGTGTTGGCCGTCGAATGGCGCTAGCTGCGCAGCATTTGTGCACCGCCGCCGTCAGTGTCAGCCAGTTTGCCGTGGCATACGGAGCTCCATCGCAGTCTTTAACACTGGTAGCATGCCGCGACAGCGTGGACGTGAACCGTATGTGCAGTTGACGGACTTGGAGCGAGGGCGTATAGTTGGCATGCGGGAGGCCGGGTGGACGTACCGCCGAATTGCTCAACACGTGGGGCGTGAGGTCTCCACAGTACATCGATGTTGTCGCCAGTGGTCGGCTGAAGGTGAACGTGCCCGTCGACCTGGGACCGGACCGCAGCGACGCACGGATGCACGCCAAGACCGTAGGATCCTACGCAGTGCCGTAGGGGACCGCACCGCCACTTCCCAGCAAATTAGGGACACTGTTGCTCCTGGGGTATCGGCGAGGACCATTCGCAACCGTCTCCATGAAGCTGGGCCACGGTCCCGCACACCGTTAGGCCGTCTTCCGCTCACGCCCCAACATCGTGCATCCCGCCTCCAGTAGTGTCGCGACAGGTGTGAATGGAGGGACGAATGGAGACGTGTCGTCTTCAGCGATGAGAGTCGCTTCTGCCTTGGTGCCAATGATGGTCGTATGCGTGTTTGGCGCCGTGCAGGTGAGCGCCACAATCAGGACTGCATACGACCGAGGCACACAGGGCCAACACCCGGCATCATGGTGTGGGGAGCGATCTCCTACACTGGCCGTACACCTCTGGTGATCGTCGAGGGGACACGGTACATCCAAACCGTCATCGAACCCATCGTTCTACCATTCCTAGACCGGCTAGGGAACTTGCTCTTCCAACAGGACAATGCACGTCCGCATGTATCCCGTGCCACCCAACGTGCTCTAGAAGGTGTAAGTCAACTACCCTGGCCAGCAAGATCTCCGGATCTGTCCCCCATTGAGCATGTTTGGGAGTGGATGAAGCGTCGTCTCACGCGGTCTGTACGTCCAGCACGAACGCTGGTCCAACTGAGGCGCCAGGTGGAAATGGCATGGCAAGCCGTTCCACAGGACTACATCCAGCATCTCTACGATCGTCTCCATGGGAGAATAGCAGCCTGCATTGCTGCGAAAGGAGGATATACACTGTACTAGTGCCAACATTGTGCATGCTCTGTTGCCTGTGTCTATGTGCCTGTGGTTCTGTCAGTGTGATCATGTGATGTATCTGACCTCAGGAATGTGTCAATAAAGTTTCCCTTTCCTGGGACAATGAATTCACGGTGTTCTTATTTCAATTTCCAGGAGTGTATATTTAAAAGACATTGCAGATAAGATCTATCTTACGAAAGAAACACTGTACTTTCACCAAAATTCGAAGGACCTCAGCTGGGTGAAGTATATCTACATCTACATACATACTCCGCAATCCACCATACGGTGCGTGGCGGAGGGTACCTCGTACCACAACTAGCATCTTCTCTGCCTGTTCCACTCCCAAACAGAGCGAGGGAAAAATGACTGCCTATATGCCTCTGTACGAGCCCTAATCTCTCTCATCTTATCTTTGTGGTCTTTCTGCGAAATGTAAGTTGGCGGCAGTAAAATTGTACTGCAGCCAGCTCAAATGCTGGTTCTCTAAATTTCCTCAGTAGCGATTCACGAAAAGAACTCCTCCTTTCCTCTAGAGACTCCCACCCGAGTTCCTGAATCATTTCCGTAACACTCTCGTGATGATCAAACCTACCAGTAACAAATCTAGCAGCCTGCCCCTGAATTGCTTCTATGTCCTCCCTCAATCCGACCTGATAGGGATCCCAACGCTCGATCAGTACTCAAGAATAGGTCGTATTAGTGTTTTATAAGCGGTCTCCTTTACAGATGAACCACATCTTCCTAAAATTCTTCCAGTGAACCGAAGACGACTATCCGCCTTCCCCACAACTGCCATTACATGCTTGTCCCACTTCATATCGCTCTGCAATGTTACGCCCAAATATTTAATCGACGTGACTGTGTCAAGCACTACACTACTAATGGAGTATTCAAACATTACAGGATTCTTTTTCCTATTCATCTGCATTAATTTACATCATCTATATTTAGAGTTAGCTGCCATTCTTTACACCAATCACAAATGCTGTCCAAGTCATCTTGTATCCTCCTATAGTCACTCAACAACGACACCTTTCTGTACACTACAGCATCATCAGCAAACAGTCGCACATTTCTATCCACCCTATCCAAAAGATCATTTATGTAGATAGAAAACAACAGCGGACCTAACACACTTCCCTGGGTCACTCCAGATGATACCCTCACCTCTGATGAACACTCACCATCGAGGACAACGTACTGAGTTCTATTACTTAAGAATTCTTCGAGCCACTCACGTATTTGGGAACCAATCCCATATGCTCGTACCTTAGTTAGGAGTCTGCAGTGGGACACCGAATCAAACGCTTTCCAGAAGTCAAGGAATGTGGCATCCGTCTGATACCCTTCATCCATGGTTCGCAAGATATCATGTGAAAAAGGGCGAGTTGCGTTTCGCAGGAGCGATGCTTTCTACGGCCGTGCTGATGCATGGACAGCAACTTCTCTGCCTCAAGGAAATTCATTATATTCGAGCTTATAATATGTTAGAGAATCCTGCAGCAAACCGATGTTAAGGATATTGGTCTGTAATTTTGAGTATCCGTCCTTCTACCCTTCTTATATGCAGGCGTCACCTGCGCTTTTTTCCAGTCGCTCGGGACTTTACGTTGGGCAAGAGATTCGCGATAAATGCAAGCTAAGTAAGGAGCCAATGCAGTAGAGTACTCTGTGTAAAACCGAATTGGCATCCCATCAGGACGTGGCGATTTATTTATTTTCAACCCATTCAGCTGCTTCTCAACCCCAGGGATGTGTATCACTATGTCCTCCATACGAGAATCTGTACGAGACTGAAACGGCGGTGTGTTTGTACGATCCTCCTGCGTGAAAGATTTCTCAAATGCTAAATTTAAAATTTAAGCTTTCGTTTTGCTGTCTTCGGTTGCCAGGCCAGATTGATCAGTGAGTGACTGGATGGAAACCTTCGACCCGCTTACCGATTTTACGTAAGACCAGAATTTCCTTGGGTTTTCAGCAAGATCTTTTGCTAAGGTATGACGGTGGTAGTGGTTGTATTCTTCGCGCATCGCTCTTTTTACAGCAGCACGAAATCTCGTCTAACTTTTGCCTGTCCTCATTCCCCCGATCTCTCTTGTACCGCGAGTGCAACTGTCTTTGCTTCCTGACCATTCTCCGAATTGCGCTGTTAAACCGCGGTGGGTCTTTACCGTCCGTAACCCACTTTTTCGGCACATACTTCTCCAATGCGTGATTTACAATGTGTTTAAATTTCATATGCTACAAGATTAGATGGGTAGATCATGTAACTAATGAGGAAGTATTGAATCGGTTTGGGGAGAAGAGAAGTTTGTGGCACAACTTGACCAGAAGAAGGGATCGGTTGGTAGGACATGTTCTGAGGCATCAAGGGATCACCAATTTAGTATTGGAGGGCAGCGTGGAGGGTAAAAATCGAAGAGGGAGACCAAGAGATGACTACACTAAGCAGATTCAGAAGGATGTAGGTTGCAGTAGGTACTGGGAGATGAAGAAGCTTGCACAGGATAGAGTAGCATGGAGAGCTGCATCAAACCAGTCTCAGGACTGAAGACCACAACAACAACATGCTACAAAGAATGATGTAATAGGCACCACACACAAAATGGTAGCGACCGCTATTTTTCATTGCAACATATTCGTATTTCGTGCGGTGTGTTTCTTACATTCAAAACATCACAAAAACTAAACTATGACGATAACGAAATGATAGGCATTTCACTATGAAGCTGCCACGTAAAGCTAGAAGAAGCGAAAGAATCAGCTTTTTTGTGCCGAGTAGTTTCTAGTCACAGAGGCACTGTCGCACCTTCTTAACTGCTATAGCGCGCTAACCAACACTCTCACTGCGAATCCGTAGGGCGAGTAACTGCACTGGACATCACAGTGAGTCGGTACGCAGACCACTGGCTTTCTGTGTGTTCTCACATTTACGCTGTGTTTGAACATCTAAGTAGCGCGCCGGCGCTTGCAAATTTATTAGAGGCATTTCGCCGAAAGTTGATTACTGTCGCTAGTAGGTAGCAGTCAGCGTGTGTTGGGAACCGCTTGAGCGGCTAGACGGTGCCGCACCCTAAGGTAAGAATCGCGCTATGCAGACAGTGGCAACGTGTATATTAATGTTTTATTGGAATACGATTTGAATATTGTGAATAATGGGACGAAGGCATGCCTGTAGAAGTGTACTGTATTCGCTACAATATGGGAAGAGTTGTTTCTCATAGTGTTTATTTACGCACTAACATGAATTATTATCAATATAGTTGTGGTTGTATCACTGAGAAACTTCAGTAAGGTCTAACATTACTCAACCGAACTGTGCTTCTAGTGTCTGAGAGTTTTTACCGACAGATGACGCCGATAGTTGTAAATTTCATTGCAGTGCTATGTCACGAAATATGCTTAACTTACTAGTCCTACAATGAACGATCAATAATTAGGTATTAGCAGTAAAGGGTACTGAGAATATATGTGACTGCATTTTCGAGTGTGTGGTAAGTTATTCGGGAATCACGTTTATTTTCAGGCGTTACCTGTTGGAATGTGGACAGAGGGGTCGCCGTCTATGGCCCGTCGAAAGGTGAGTGATTGATATGAACTGTGTACCGCTCTAGCACGCAATTAGTGATTATACAAATACATCATACGTGTTTTAAATATCATAGTAAAAACATGTCAATATACTGCTAAAATATGACGGGCACTTACAAAAAGGTGAAAAATTGCCGGTGTTTTAAAAATTAATAAAAATATGAATATCATTGCTAGCATTTATATAAATTTAACTTTTAGTAAAAATCATAAAATATATTTAAAAGATTTGCAGACAAATGGACTATGTTACAAAAGAAGCGCTGCACTTTCACCATAATTCGAAGGAGCTCAGCTGGGTGGAATATTTTTGGAAGGGAAACGTTTCTTGTTCTACAGGATAGTGGGATGTTGTTGTAACTATCCAGTTGTAAGTGTGGCGACGGGAAGACAGTGGGACAGGGAGAGATGGAGAGAGAGAGAGGGGAAAGGGGAGCCCTGATGTAGAACAGGTGGGACGAGATATACTTAATAGGATGTATAAATGTTGGGGTCGATTTCATTGTTTTGGGAGATTTGGTTTCAGTGGGAGAGTATATGGAGTGCATGTAGGTGTAATGTTGCTGGAATGTGTTGATATAGGCTTGGAGGCGTACCATGATTCGATATCAGACGGGTAACAAAATGATTATCGTTCGAATAAATTAATTTTTACTTTTAAAAAGAAAATACACTGAGTTGACGAGAGTCGTGATATACCTACTAATGCCGTGTCAGACCATCTTTTCCCCGGCCTGGTGCAGCAGCCCGACGTGCCATTAAATCAACAAGTCGTCGGCAGTCCCCTTTAGAAATATTGAGCCACGCAGTCTCTACAGCGGTTCATAATTGTGAAAGAATTGCCGGTGGATGATGTTGTGCTCGGACTGACCTCTCGATTTCGCCCCATGAATGTTCGATGGGATCCATATCGGGCGATCTGGGTGGCCAAATCATTCGCTCGAGCTGTCCAGAAAGTTCTTCAAAACAGTTGTGGCCCAGTGACATGGCGCACTGTCATCCACAAAAATTCCATCCTTGTCAGGGAACTACACTAGTGGCCATTAAAATCGCTACACCACGAAGATGACGTGCTACAGATGCAAAATTTAACCGACAGGAAGAAGATGCTGTGATATGCAAAATGATTAGCTTTTCAGAGCATTCACACAAAGTTGGCGCCGGTGGCGACACCTACAACGTGCTGACAAGAGTAAAGCTTCCAACAGATTTCTCATACACAAACAGCAGCTGACCGGCGTAGCATGGTAAAACGTTGTTGTGATGCCTCGTGTAAGGAGGAGAAATGCGTACCATCACGTTTCCGACTTTCATAAACGTCGGATTGTAGCCTGTAGCGATTGGGGTTTATCATATCGCGACATTGCTGCTCTCGTTGGTCGAGATCCAATGACTGTTAGCAGAATATTGTGGGTTCAGGAGGGTAATACGGAACGCCGTGCTGGATCCCAACGACCTCGTATCACTAGCAGTCGAGATGACAGGCATCTTATCCGCATGGCTGTAACGGATCGTGCAGCCACATCCCGATCCATGAGTCGACAGATGGGGACGTTTGCAAGACAACAACCATCTGCACGAACAGTACGACGACGTTTTCAGCAGCATGGACTATCAGCTCGGAGACCGTGGCTGCGGTTACCCGTGACGCTGTATCACAGACAGGAGCGCCTGCGATGGTGTACTCAACGACGAACCTGGGTGCACGGATGGCAAAACGTCATTTTTCTGGTGAAACCAGGTTCTGTTTACTGCATCATGATGGTCGCATCCGTGTTTGGCGACATCGCGGTGAACGCACATTGGAAGCGTGTATTCGTCATCGCCATACTGGCGTATCACCAGGCGTGATGGTATGGGGTGCCACTTGTTACGCGTCTCGGTCACCTCTTCTTCGCATTGACGGCACATAGGACAGTGGACGTTACATTTCAGATGTGTTACAACCATTGTCTCTGCCCTTCATTTGATCTCTGCGAAACCCTCCATTTCATCAGGATAATGCACCACCGCATTTTGCAGGTCCTGTACGGGCCTTTCTGGATACAGAAAAAGTTCGACTGCTGCCCTGGCCAGCACATTCTCCAGATCTCTTACCAATTGAAAACGTCTGGCCAATGGTGGCTGTGCAACTGGCTCATCACAATACGCCAGTCACTCCTCTTAATGAATTGTGGTATCTTGTTGAAGCTGCATGGGCAGCTGTACATGTACACGCCATCCCAGCTCTGTTTGACTCAATGGCCAGGCGTATCAAGGCCGTTATTACGGTCAGAGGTGATTGTTCTGGGTACTGATTTCTCAGGATCTATGCACCCAAATTGCGTGAAAATGTAATCACATGTCACTTCTAGTATAATATATTTGTCCAATGAATACCGGTTTATCATCTGTATTTTTTCTTGGTTTAGCAATTTTATTGGCCAGTAGTGTAGAAGTCCAGGGATGGTTGCAAATGGTCTCTACGTAGCCAAAAATAACAATTCCCAGTCAATTATCGATTCAGATGGAACGGAGGAACCAGACCATTCCTCGCAAGCACAGCCCACACCATTATGGACTCACTGCCAGCTTGCACAGTGCCTTGTTGACAACCTGGACCCCTGGCTTCGTGCGGTCTGCGCCACATTCGAACCCTAGCACCAGCCTTTACCAACTGTAATCAGGACTCACCTGACGCGGCCAGCATTTTACAGTCATCTAGGTTCCAACTGATATGGTCACGAGCGCAGGAGAGGCGCTGCAGGTGATGTCGTGCTGTTAGCAGCTGCACGGGCGTCGGTCGTCTGTTGCCATGGCGCATTCACGCCAAATTTCGCAGCACTGTCTCAACTGATACGTTCGTTGTAGGTGCCACGTTGATTTCTGTGGTTATTTCTCACAATGTTTCTGGTCTGTTAGCACAGGCAACTCTAGGCAAACGAAGCTGCTCTCGCTCGTTAACTGAAGATTGTCAGCCACTGCGTTTTCCATGGTGAGAGGTATCGCCCGAAATTTGATATTTCGGCACATGCTTGACACTGTGGATCTCGGAATACTGAATTCTCTAGCGATTTCCGAAATAGAATATTCCATGCGTTTAGCTCCATTCCGCAGTCATAATCAATATGGTAACCTTTTCATATGAATCACCTGGGTATAAATGACAGATCCGTCAGTGCAGTGCCCTTTTATGCCTTGTGTATGCGATGCTACCGTTATCTGTATACGTGCATGTAGCTATACCCTGACTTTTGTCACCTTGTAACCTCCCCCTTACTAATCGGCCTATCGTGCTTGCGATATGACCATGGATCGCGTGTATGCCTAATGGATTTTTACTAATTGGATAAGGCTATCTTTCACAAAGAAGTAATACCGATATGTAGGACGGTAGTGTACAACCGACACTTCTGATGGAAACGTTTACTAAAATTAAAAGTAATAAACCGAACAGGGCTATAATTTGCAAAAATGAAAGTTGTTTTGTGCATTCACTCAAAAACAGCACTGGACAGAAAAGGGGTACCACTGATCATGAATTCAAAAGTTACACTAATGAACGAAAAGGAAATAAATAACGGTCGCCATCCCATCAAGCACTAGGGCAATTTACATTCAAAATCCTGTACAAGATGATGGGAAAGAAAATATGTATAATTAAACACTGACGTGGCAAATGAAGGTTGACACGTTTTTTTACACTAATTTTAAGTCAATATGTAATGATAAAGAAAACTGAGAAGTCACTCTCACGTTATGTTTGACTATAAATTTTGAAAAAGACAATCGAGAAATGATTTTAAAATATATGATTAAACTGTATGTTAGTACTAAACTTTGTTACGTGAACAGTGACTGTCAGTGACCTCAACATAACGTCATCAAAGAAATTTAGAAAAAAAGGCACTTTTTACTTTGTTGTTACTTATTTTGCAAACTGGATTTCATATTATTGCCTGAACAACTGAGCCTTTTTTTTACTGACTTGAACAGAATTAAATACTAGAACACGTACCAAACCAAACAGCCATGTGCTCCAAGCTATATGTAAAATAAATAAAACTTTCGCACTCTTAATTTGTGCATTTCTTTAGATTTGGATTTTTTCATTGATTGATTCTCAAACTTGAAAAATGAAATTGCTTTACTTTAATCATATACTGAAGCCTCTGTAGTACAACAGTTAATTGAAAGTAGTCTGAGGCTAAAATTCTTGAAAGTGAATTTATAAATTAATAAACTGGCTGTAACTATTCAGTTTGTTTCTTATGACACTAGGTTAGCGTATAAGGGAAAAAAGGAACAAGGAACCTGCTTGGTAACAATGTCTAGGGGCAATGAGGACACAATCGTCTGATTTTAATTGATTATTATTTGAATAAATTATATCAATCAAATCACATTCAGTTGTGCTGCTGGGTTAGTCGTTAATACTTTCTACCAATGAACAGTATTACTTCAGTGATGTGCATACGACGAAACTCGGTGCCGACGACAAACTGTGTTGCTGGAACTGCTGCTGTTGTTGAAGACGGTAGCATATTGTGGAGCTACGGCTAATTATAGGAACGGGCAATCGTAATTAATAAAAAATGGCTCTGAGCACTATGGGACTTAACTTCTGAGGTCATCAGTCCCCTAGAACTTAGAACTACTTAAACCTAACCAACCTAAGGGCATCACATCCATCCATGGCCGAGGCAGGATTCGAACCTGCGACCGTAGCGGTCGCGCGGTTACAGACGGTAGCGCCTAGAATCGCTCGGTCACCCCGGCCGGCTATGAAATTAATAGAGCCTCTTCTGCTCGTCCGCTGTGAGAATTCCTGCTCTAGACATCTGGCCGGCGCGCGTACATGATACCCCCGACATGGTACTCTCTACTGCGAGAGAGTTAACACCACACTTCCGCAACCCATCTATCTCTGCGCGCTCCGTGCAACAACTCCCTGCCTAAGATTTTACAACGCAGAAGCACTGCTATTGTCGTTGCTAGTCGATGCAAATAACAATTCCTTTGGCTTTTTCCCAGATCTTGTAAGTTTCACAGTAAGACACAGATGAATACAATGAAACGTCAACAGACTTCTACTTAAATTTACACATACAGTGAAGCAATGTCCGTACTTATTAAAAGAACGCAGTTATATTAAAAATATTTACATGTTGTTGTTGTGGTTTTCAGTCCTGAGACTGGTTTGATGCAGCTCTCCATGCTACTCTATCCTGTGCAAGCGCCTTCATCTCCCAGTACCTACTGCAGCCTACATCCTTCTGAATCAGCTTGGTGTATTCATCTCTAGGTCTCCCTCTACGGTTTTTACCCTCCACACTGCCCTCCAATACTAAATTGGTGATCCCTTGATGTCTCAGAACATGTCCTACCAACCGATCCCTTCCTCTAGTAAAGTTGTGCCACAAGCTCCTCTTCTCCCCAATCCTATTCAATACCTCCTCATTAGTTATGTGATATACCCATCTAATCTTCAGCATTCTTCTGTAGCACCACATTTCGAAAGCTTCTATTCTCTTCTTGCGTAAGCTGTTTATCGTCCACGTTTCAGTTCCATACATGGCTCCACTCCATACAAATACTTTCAGAAACGATTCCTGACATTTAAATCTATACTCGATGTTAACAAATTTTTCTTCTTCAGAAAATATTTACATCCAATTTAGAAAAAAATTATACATCGGTAGCAGGTGCCATGCATCCTGCATTTTCGGTGTTACAACCTCACTGTAGGGAGACCAGCCAGTAATTATCAGCAATGTTTTTGGTTCAAAATGGCTCTGAGCACTATGGGACTTAACATCTATGGTCATCAGTCCCCTAGAACATAGAACTACTTAAACCGAACTAACCTAAGGACATCACACAATACCCAGTCATCACGAGGCGGAGAAAATCCCCGACCCCGCCGGGAATGGAACCTGGGAGCCCGGGCGCGGGAAGCGAGAACGCTACCGCACGACCACGAGCTGCGGACAACAATGTTTTTATAGAGGACCCTAAAATGGCACGTGCCAGTCTGTATGTTCGTCTTTTGAACTTTTAACTGTTGTCGCCTGACGGCACTACGTTCGTCTTTGAGCTATTAGTTACTGTCGCCTGACGGCACAACGCCAGCAACCCCTCAAGAGTCCACGCAACCCCTGATGCAGCAGAGGGAGGCGGCCGCCTAAGCTGCGACGACCCGTGCTTCCTGCTGGGAGCTGTCTCGCTGCCTGAGCCACTCCCACACAGCGCGGCCAGCAGTGGTTCCTGATATTACAACGACAGCTGTTACACAACAGCCGCATCGAGACCACAAAGGCCCACATGACAATGGAGTACCTCTCGGCGACAGCGGCCATTAGTTCCGGGAGACGCCCTGCTCTCACTGTTTCCTCAAGGGAGCTGTATCCAGCGATAATTATGAACAAGGAGCTGCGAGCAGCACGCCTCTCGACGCTGACTAACCACCAGACACAGGCCGCCCATGCCCGTGTTGCTGCAGCCCCAGGCCGGCGGTTTGATCGTGTCCGCGTGCCATCTCCATCGCCTGTAGTTCAATTCTTTTATCTTAGCGGTTCGCGCATGCCCGCTCAGACGCTGGAGATTGCTGCGTTGCCAGCTGTACGCGCCAAGAGAAGCAGCGCCATAGTTTAGTATAGTTCGCAAACTTACGTTTAGGGGGGAGCGCACAGTTTATGAAGTAAAGCCACCACGGCTGCATTAACCCTATCGCTGCTACAGAGACGTGCTCCCCGCATTCTGTGCAGTACGCGATTTTGTCATCACTGCACTGCTCGCCTGTGCAGACACATGGTGTTTCGACTGCTTTGACACACTTATCATCCGATTTCACAAAAATTATTTGGTCCAAAAATATGATTTTTACACATCTTCTTCACTGATACCTTTCCCCCATAAATGAATTAATTTCGTTTCGATGTTCAACGCAGTTATTGTGCAGCATTAGATGTAAACCATTGCACGATATTTTGAAGAGTTTGCAGAGGTAAAAGTCCATAGCGTATACTTTGCATATGGTCGATTTTAGTTGCCACTAGAAATTTCAAAAAAGTACATTCAAACGAATATAAATCATGAAGTAAGACACTTCGATATTGTTTTTAAATAAAGAAAATATTAAGCACCGAACAAGGTTTGAACTCGGAATCTTTCGCTTAGCAGCTAAACACTTTAACGACCACGCTAACGCACCTTTTTTTTCTAATCTCGTTTTGTTCCTTTTGTTCGTTACGTCTGCTCGGGGCGGACGTCGTAAGACATTCGTTGAACTTAGTTGTTGATCGAATAACTCAGTTTTTTTATTACAGACAGCAGCTAATCCTCTGAACGAACACGGTGAGCTACCGTGCCAGCAGCTTGTCATTCAATAGATCTCCCAGAGCACTTTAAAACATCACGCAAAATACCGACAGACACTGTTGGTATAACTATGAATTACTCACGTTTCGTCGAAGTACAACAGGAAATAAATAATTACCGCTGTTCTGTATTGCGAAAAAGCGGTTACTGAGAATGATACAAACACCTTTCCTTGGTACCGCCTGAATTAGGAGGCTTACTGCTTGTTTGGTTTAATTAATTAATTAATAGAATACAAAGCAATTGGTATAAAAATGCTTTTTCCAAACTTTCTATAAAAGAAAGTGTGCTATCAAGACATTGCTTTTATTCATTTACTTTATTTATGACTGAACGTTTCTAAAACTGAAGACACTCGTCCGTGCTGTGCACTGCAGTCGGGCTCTGGCAACGTCGTTCTCTGTTCATTGGCTGACTGTGTTTTGTGACGTCTGATGCGCAAATCGAACCTAAATTCGGCCATCGTCGTAAATGACGCGCACTTTAGTTCACAGGCAACCGTGGATGACACTTCGCTCCGGCTATGGATTTCTACTCTGACCTGCAGTTTGGACTGTGCCTTTTCCAGCAATACGACATTACATAACTTGGACTGCTTTTTTGTCAGCAATACGACCTTACATATACTTTTGTGTTTACGACAGAACAGTATAACATTAACTGCTCTAACAGGTCTTGCCAAGTACTTTGTCAGTGTGCCTTAAGACTGCTCAATACGTTACACGGTTCTCAAATAAGCACAACAAATTACTGTTGGGGAGAATGTAACGAGAACAACACTCCTTCATACACTGAAGAGCCAAAGAAACTGGTACACCGGCCTAATATTGTGTAGCGCCCCTGTGAGCGCGCAGAAGTGCCGCAGCACGACTTGGCATAGACTCGACTAATGTCTGAACTAGTGTTGGAGGGAACTGACAACATGAATCCTGCGGGGCTGTCCACAAATCCGTAAGAGTACGAGGGGATGGAGATATCTTCTGAACAACGCGTTGCAAGGCATTCCAGATACGCTCAATAATGTTCATGTCTACGGTGTTTGTTGGCCAGCTGAAGTGTTTAAACTCAGAATAGTGTTCCTGGAGACACTCTGTAGCAACTCAGCAGGTGTGGGGTGTCACATTGTCGTGCTGGAATTGCTCACGTCCTTCTGAATGCACAATGGACATGAATGGATGCAGGTGATCAGACAGGATGCTTATTTGCGTGTCACCTGTCAGAGCCGTACGTAGACGTATGAGCGGTCCCATAGCACTACAACTGCACACGCCCCACACCATTACAGAGCCTCCGCCAGCTTGAACAGTCCCCTGATGACGTGCAGGGTCCATGAGTTTATGAGGTTGTCTCTATACACGTACACGTCCATCCGGTCGATACAATTTGAAACGAGACTCATCCGACCAGGCAACACGTTTCGAGTCATTAATATTCCAGTGTCAGCGTTGAGGGGCCCAGAATAGGGGTAAAGCTTTATGTCGTGCAGTCATCAATGGTACACGATTGGGCCTTCGGCTCCGAAAGCCCATATAGATAATGTTTCGTTGAATGGTTCGCGCGCTGAGACTTGTTGATGGCTCAGGACTGAAATCTGCAGCAGTTTGCGGAAGGGTTGCAATTCCGTCACGCTGAACGATTCTCTTCAATCGTCGTTGATCCCGTTCTTGCAGGATCTTTTATCGGCCGCAGCGATGTCGGAGATTTGATGTTTCACCGGATTCCTGATATTCGCAGTACACTCATGAAATGGTCGTACGGGAAAATCCCCACTTCATCGCTATCTCAGAGATGCTTTCGCCCATCGCTCGTGGACCGACACACATTCAAATTCACTTAAATAATGATAATCGGGCAGTGTAACAACAGTAACCAATGTAACAACTGCACCAGACACTTGTTGTCTTATACAGGTGTTAACGGCCGCAACGCCGTATTCTGCCTGTTTACATATCTCTGTATTTGAATCAGCATGCCAATACCAATTTCATTGGCGCTTCAGTGTAGTATCTATAGTAGCTATTCTTGGAGGAATTATACCAGTGAAATAAATCGAAAACTTAATAATAAAATCCGTGTACTGTCTTTTCAATAGCGTTTTTAGTTCACCAGTGTCAATTTTGAAGCACAGCTTCATCAGCAGTGCTTCAATAACAATTTGTCCATTTTATTTGGACTGTTGAGCTCCGTGGCCGTGGATAATGACATTTCACTGAAAAAATACGGCAACCAGCCACTTTTTAACGCGTTTTTATTTACGGCAATATGCATTTCGGGTTTGCACCCGTCTTCAGCTGTCAAATTACATGGATCTTCAGTTACTACAGTAGTACAATCTCAACAGCAGTTTGGATGCTGCAGCAGGCATTCTCCTCTCCTTGTTTTTTCTTGGCTTTTCTTCTTTTTTGCAACAACACAAACACTTTTATCGCGTATTTTACACAGTGTTTTTACACAGTGTTTGTGTTGTTGCAAAAAAGAAGAAAAGCCAAGAAAAAACAAGGAGAGGAGAATGCCGGCTGCAGTATCCAAACTGCTGTCGAGATTGTACTAGTGTAGTAACTGAAGATCCATGTAATTTGCCAGCTGAAGATGGGTGTAAACCCGAAATGCAGATTGGCGTAAATAAAAACGCATTAAAAAGTGTCTGGTTGCCGTATTTTTTCAGTGAAATAGCAGTGCTTCAGTTACTACTGAAGGACTCTCATTGCAACATCAAAACACCAGAAAGATGTATCTGTGAATTCTGCTGGTTTATGCCGTATATGTCATCACAGTGACATGTGATTACAGTGTTACGAGTGGAAATATTTCTCACAGTAGATTCTGTTGGTATGAAATTTTGATTGGATTAGTAAAACTGACATAATGTCAAAACGGAAGTATGCGACCATATAAATCTTTATAATGAGTGATTATTGCGTCAAGATCGCCTTAGAACTACAATGTTCACATTATCAGTTTTCGCAATTTATTGACATCTTCAAATATGATTAATCCACTAACAGCTTCATTATGCTATGTATGTTAAAGATATGCACTCTGAAAATCATGAAGCGGTATAAAGAAACTCCTTTACTATGTGACCACATGATGTGTGATTCACTGACTTTTTTTACACCACTTTGTGATTCTCAGAGTGCATAACTTGAATGTGTATAGCATGACGAAGCAGTTAGTGAATTAATCACATCTGAAGAGGGCGATAAACTGGCGAAACCGATAATGTGAACATTCTACTCATTAGGCGATCTTCATCAAATAAATAATCATTATATAAATTAAGAGATATTTCTGGAGCTCTGCTAATTGCAGTAAGCCCAAGATAACTGACATTTATAAAGTAGTCAGTGTCAGCTGCTTTACCGAAGAAGTGCCTCAGTCAAAACCTAACCGAGGGCTCTTTGTGATGAATTTACTCCCCCATTATAAGAATAAAAACGAATGAAATAAGAAAGAAGGGTGTGTTTAGTGATTTCGAATCTAAGGGTGGTGATGATTAGGAAGTTCAACGGTGTATGTCAGGTGTACGTTGGCAAGTTGAAGTGAAGCTAATGTGTGCGAATTTCACATAAACAATTTCATAATACTCAGGTTTCAAAATTTGCACTGAAATACACGAGATTTTCGTTGTGGGAACACTAATTTACCAAGGGTGAGATGACCATAAGAAAACTATTGAATGATTAATGAAAAGGTAACATTTTAAGAGTCGGAGCGAGCCTTTTCAGAAGTCTAAATGTGATAGGGAAGCGAGAAAATCCGACAAACGGAAATGCAAAGACTCAGTCTTGATATAATGGGGTCAGTGAACTAAAATGAGAAGAAGATAAGAAATTCTGGTCAGATCGATATCAGGTATATAGTATCATGAAAGGGGAGTAGGATTCGTCATGAGAAAGAAAGTAGGGGAGAGTGTAATGTTACTGTGAACAGTTAAGTGATACGATTATTCTCATCAGAATCGGCAGAAAATTAACTGCAAAACAATAGTTTAGGTACACACGCTGACGTCACAAGCAGAAGATGATAAGATAAAAGTATCTGAGGACACTGAATATGTGATTCAGCACGTAAAGGGAGAAGTGATGCAAGATGTTCAAAATTCTCAGGAAAGTGAGTGTAAGATATAGGGAAAGACGGATAATATGCAATATGTACAAAACCCAAGAGAGAACAGTAATAGTGGAAAACTAAGAACGAAGTGCTTTGATTAAAAAAGATATAAGGTAGGGATTCCGCCTCTATTGTTCAGTGTGTACGAATATGTCAAATAAGAAATGACGGAAACAAAAGAAAGATTCAGTAGTCGAATTAAAATTCATGGTGAAATGATGTCAATGATCAGCTTGGCTGATACATTGCTATCCTAAGCGAAGAGGAATAACGTGCTCTATTAAATGACACTAACAGTCTAATTTGGTTTGAGAGCAGAAGGAGAAAAGGAATGAGGAGTAGCAGAAATGACATTAACGATAAACTTAACATTAAAATTAGTGACCGCAAAATAGATGAAATGCTGGAAATCTGCTACCCTGGAAGCAAAATAACAGGAAACTGATTAAGCAAGGAGGTTATATATATATTCTTCAGATCAAGAAATACCTTGTGCTACACACTTTCTAAAGTGCCCCATGTTCTTTCTCGGCGTTAAAGCTATCTCCATACCACAATCATCAAAATCGGTTCAATGGTTTAATCGTTAAAGCGTAACGGACGAACAAACTTTCGTATTTATAATATTAGTAGGAATTTGTGGCGTGCTGACGACATATATACTTTTTATCTGGTACAAACTGTCAGCATACGGACAGACGCAGACAATTTCACAGATTTCGCACTCAGGTTGCCGTGTAACTGTGATTTATCTAGTTTCATAAGCGAAAAAATTTTTTTCATAAATATATGTTGATCGAAATATCGTAGCACCTTTGCAACCTCATTACTGAGACAAAGAAATCATATCTAAAGAAAACAATGTAGACGTCCTGGACAGTTGTAAAAGGAATTGTCTTTAAAGAGGGAATTATTGTTGCAGATCAGTCAGTTATAATTGCAAGTGTACAGGGCCTCTTTTAACTGAAACAGCAAACGGTACCGAAAACAGGTGTAAGACTGGCAGTGTTCTCAAAACGTTTAGAAGACCATCCTTGTAATTCTTTCAAAGTCACAATGAATTCTTCAAACCTTGCGCTTTCTGCAACGCCAGTGAGCTTAGGGAACTGGACTGTGTTTGTCAGAATTTGTCCCTTCTACAATACGATTTTCTTTTTAAGTGCATTCCCACCAAATAAAAAAGAAGTTGTCATCGACCTTGCAAGTCCGCTTAAAATGCGACGTCTGCAATCCATTCTGGATGTTCTAATTTTCGTTGCTGCACTCCTTTTTCCTTCATAAATTCAACAACATCCGGTTTTAAATCGAAAAATCCTTCCAAGTATGTTCTTTGGCGTAGCCAACGTACTTTGCACTAATACATAAAGTCTCCATATCTTCGTTCAGTTCCATAGAAAAATGTTGCAAATGACAGTGGAATAATCTGTTGGACTTCAGAAATTTTAGTATCCATACCATCAATTTCTTCCATGCATGCAAATTTAGCAAGAAGTGCCTCTTCATGTACAGAAGTATGAATCCCGTCTGTCAAGCGTCGTAATTTTTTGCTCTTTCATTCTCAACTAAATCATTAAATTCTTTCTGCATGGCACTGTTAACGACGTTTTGTAGCAAATTTGTAAGAACCGTCGATTATGCTACTGCATAGTAGATACTGAGGGTTTTCATCATTCTCTTCTGTCATTCCCATTTTATTTATTTACACGTCAAGTTCCGTAGGAACAAATTGAGGAACAAATCTCTAAGTTCATGGAACGTGTCAGTACATGAAATTACAACATGAAAGTAATGACAGATAAAAATAAAATGTTTATGAACAAAAAAAAGTCAAGCCTAAGTTTCAGTAAACGCAGTCAACAATAGGAAGGTTGGAAATTTTTAATAGTGGCAACTATTTATTTACAGCCCGTACAAAATAGATATGTGTTTCATAGTTTTACTGACCTTCAAAGTAGTCACCAGCATTGTGTATAACCCGTTGCCAGCGATGTGGAAGTCGTAGGATACTCTTAGCAGTGCCAGTTGTGTTGACAGTTCGGGCGGCGCCGTCTATTGCCCGACGAATTTGTAGCAGTTTTGAAGGGAATGGCGTGAAGTGTTTCCTTCAGTTTAGAAATCGAGTTGAATTTATGAGGGCAGTAGGTGGTACAGCACTTACCAGTCCCTCCAGTCAAACAAATCAGTACACCTTGCACTGTACGTGCTTAAGCATTGTCCCGCAAAATGATGGTCAGGTCCTGCAGAAAGTGTCATCACTTCTGTCTGTAAGCTGATCGTAGGTTGCGTTCCAAAAATGAACTGTCGGTGACATGCCTGACTCAGTCCGCCCAAGGGCTACTACTGCAGTGGATGACCGCTACCTTCGGATTATGGCTCGGAGGAACCCTGACAGTAACGCCACCACGTTTAATAATGCCTTTCGTGAAGCCACAGGACGTCGTGTTACGATGAAACTGTGCGCAGTAGGCTGCATGATTCGCAGCTTCAATCCCGACGTCCATGGCGAGGTCCATCTTTGCAACAACGCCACTATGCAGCGCGCTACAGGTGGGCCCAACAATATGCCGAGTGGCCGCTCAGGATTGGTATCACGTTCTCTTCACCGATGAGTATCGCATATGCCTTCAACCAGACAGTCGTCGAAGACGTGTTTGCGGGCAACCTGGTCAGACTGAACGCGATTAGACACACTGTCCAGCGAGTGTAGCAAGGTGGAGTTTCCCTGCTGTTTTGGGGTGGCATTATGTGGGGCCGGCGTACGTCATGGAAGGGGCCGTAACGGCTGTGCGATACGTGAATGCCATCCTCCGATCGATAGTGCAACCATATCGGCAGCATTCGTCTTCATGGACGACAATTCGCGCCCCCTTCGTGCACATCTTGTGAATGACTTCTTTCAGGATAATGGCATCACTCGACTAGAGTGGCCGGCATGCTCTGCAGTCATAAACCCTATCGAACGTGTCTGGGATAGACTGAAAAGGGCTGTTTATGGACGACGTGACCCACCAACTACTCTGAGGGAGTGGGACAATATGGACCAACAGTGCCTTGATGAACTTGTGGATAGTATGCCACGACGAATACAGGCATGCCTCAACGCAAGAGGACGTGCTACTGTGTATTAGAAGTACTGGTGTGTACAGCAATCTGGACCACCGCCTCTGAAGGTCTCACTGAGTGGTGGTACAACATGCAATGTGTGGTTTCCATGAGCAATAAAAAGGGCGAAAATGATGTTTATGTTGATCTTTATTCCGCTTTTCTGTACAGGTTCCGGAACTCTCGAAACCGAGGTGATGCAAAACTTTTTTTGATGTGTGTAGTATTGCAATTAGCTTGGTCATAGGGAGTTGTCTTGTCACGAACAATGCGAGACTTCTATATGTGGCATTTGAACTCTTTACTAGTGCTCTTCGACACATCTGTAACACAAACTGAGATAATTGTGACTCTCTTGAATTTTATTGCTCCGTTTGTTTCGGGCTAAGAAAGCAGTAGGGCAGTACGACAAGGTTCGGGCAACAGCGGTAATTCAAGGACGATACACAGAACCCTTAAGAATAGCATAAACAAACCAGTTGTGGGAAGACACTACAAAAAGAACATTCTCGTAGTTTTATGAAGGTTAATTGTCTCTGTAATTTATGACTTGGATATATAAATAATTTAATGTTGTAAGATCTTGCAACCTGTGAAACCTTCTACAGGCTGAGAGAACGCTCGTACGATGATAAGGTTCCCTTTCCTCATACGCTTATATTTGTCACATTGTGATCGTGATTCATGAGTGTTGTCTGTTAGTAATAACTATACGATGTAAATTACAGTGTTTCGTCGTGTCTGTCTCGCTGCTGGATCAAAAGTGCCCATCTCTCTCAACTATTACCATGGCGGCTATTGAACTTGTTGCTGTCGGAAGCGTGGTTCCCCACCAGAAATGTCAAATGCCTTGTCTGCGGGGCGCTATGGAGAGGTTTGTGATCTTACACAGGGTGTTAGTGCAAAAATTTTTGTTCTACTACCGGACGCCATCACGTTCTGTCCCTATACTAGGGTTCGATCCAACTTCCTTCGAGAGCGTGACCGGTCGCCAGCTTCTGTCAGTCTCCTCGGCTACAAGAGGTGATCACGGGGTCAATCACGTATCGTAACATTCTGAGGAGCATCGTCATCGTCGTCGTCATTAAAAAGAACAACAACAGAAACATAAGACTACTACTGGTAGTACTTTCTCCGTCTCTTTCTTCTTCTTTTTCTTCACTTTATAAGAAGTGATATCTCCAATATATTCGTTTCAGTAACAGTTCTCTCTTTCGTTCAGTCTCTAGATATCGTTTTAGGGTGGATCTAAATTTGTATCCGGTTATGGTATCCTTTTATTACCTTGCAAGCCTATTACGCTGTCTTCGTTTCTTCAGTGAAGTCATTCATTGATCTTACTTTTAAACTTTCTAAACTAGAATACCATGAAATGTTCCCTATGAAACTCATTTCACTTGTTTTTATGTAAGATATAAAGGTTTGTGTTAACATTCAAGCTTCACTGCCGTCCAGAGAGTTTTGTAAAGAATCACGGGAGATTCAGTATTTTTATTTCTTGTACACTTCTTTAGATCTCGCCCTCTTGTGAGTAAGGTGTGTTGAGAGCTGAACAACGTAGTAAACTTAATAATTTGTTGGGAAAAATTGATTACGTAACTAATTCACTGGCAGCTTCAGCAGGGTTGTCCAACCAGCTGGCCGCATGCGACCAAAAGCAAGTGCCAATGCTGCCGAATTTACCATACGATCGGTAAAAAAAAAACAAAAAAAAAAAAAAAAAAAAACATAAAAAATTCGTTTATGTTTAAGTATGATAAATTGAATATTTTCAATTTGAAACTTCCGCCACACGAAGCTATTCTCCCCCTCCCAACCCCTTTTTTTCCAGTTGGTTACTGCTAGTGTTAAGTATATTACATGCGACCCAAAAATACCCGTCTTTCAAGGTGACCCGTGTGAGTTAAAAGGTTCGACAACCCTGATCTATGATCTAGAGCAATTATAAATTTGGTGTGCGAAGATCTTACAGAATTTTAGTAAAAAACGTAAACTCTCTCTCATGACAACAAACAGTTAATAAATAGTCTATATACAAGAAACATGCTTGACAAGAAAGTGGCATGCTGTCTGTGAAAGCGTTCAGGATCTCTAGTGGAAGTTTATCTGTTTCGAGCGTAAAAGCTCTGTAGATTTGTAAAAGAGTTCTTTGTTTGTCGAGCTTAATGCCCCGAGCCGAATCTGATACGTGTTTCAGATGCTTTCAGCAGATGTGTTGTTGCATGCCACGCTCGTAGCAGTTTTGAAAGAAGAATGGTGTTTACTTCTTATGGGATTTATTATGGATATCAAATACATCACGCACCCAGTGTTTTCTGTAACTTTTCATTCCTGTTAATCTGACCCTCACCCATATTTACGCACAGTGTCGCCTGCTTTACAAGTCGTATTGCCTCAGTGGTAAGAAGTGTAGTGGTTTGAGATCTTTTTTTGTCTGCTCTCCAGTCATCCTCTCCATAATGTTTGTAAATGAGTCAATAATATTTGTGACGCAACAGGAAGTGGTGAGGCTTGGTTGAAAAGTTAGTGATCATAATTTTAAAACTTTCATTTAATTTAACGACAGAGATTTTATATTACAACCAACCTTAGAAAACAACGGATTAAAATCCAACAAGTGGTTAAATTAAAAAAAAAATATTCGGTGATAAAGCAATGCTCTATCAATCAAAACAAAATGCAAGAAGCATTACGATTAATTAAAATCCAAAACCAAATAACATCCCCAATATACCAACCAAAATATCGAAAACAAATAACATAATAGTGTCACACTTGGCTACCAAAGGAAAGAGGACAATTTAAACACGCATACCAGTTTCAAAAATTAATTGACTGCACATAGGCCAGAGCAGAAAGTACAATTTTGCTATAAGAACATATAATTATGTGAAAGGTTGCTTTGTATTATCTTGCCCACAGTCTCTGTCAAATAACAGTGACAATAAATCAGAAATATAGCATGACTTAAGGAGTTTCGATAAAACTCTAAGTTATAACAGAATAGGAGAGCTTTTCTAAATAGCTTACCAAAACAGTTTTAGTCCTTGTACTTAAAACCGGCTTTATGGACAACAACATTAACAGGAATATGCAAAATTCCCAACTCATTCATTGGAAAAGGAATCAGAACGGTAATTGCAAGAACAGTAGATCGAGACACCAACTTATGCCAAGTTTTTGCTTACATCATCTAGCAAAAGGTACAATATAACCTGTTGGGTCAGTGAGTACTGAGCACTACTGCAGAACTTGTCAAAATTCTTAACTGCTACGCAACAATAAATAGTCACCCTAGGCAGACTAAGAACCAACTTCCATTCCAATAACACTGTCGGCTCCTTCCTACTACCACGACACTCGCCGTGTAGGGTAGAGAGTTCACAACCACTTGCACCAGAAATAACGCAAAGGCTGGATGACAACCCACACACTCTGCTCAAGACATTGCCCCAAGTTCTGCTTTCCAGAACCTTCAAGAACAGATTGGTCTGTAGCAGGGGCTACTAAGCTTTTCTTCTCGCGGAATACTTTGAGAACCCTGGTACTTTGATGAAACACCTTGTTCCTTTGAATGATAGCAAAATTTTTTAAAAAATGAGAAAATCCTGCTGAATTCAGTGATTATTTCAATTTTAGTTGTAACTCATAACCAAAAATCATTAAAAAAATTTAAAAATATAATATCGTTCAAACGTCAAAAAGATCACCATGTTTTTAGTTTGCAAACATGCGTAAAAGGAAAGTTACTGGCACCCAACATGATCAGGGCTGAACGCAAGGGCCTACGAGCATTGCGCATTGATGAAAGGATTGTGGTCCTTCCTGCTGACAAGGATAATGCAGCAGTAATTATGGAATACGTGGACTATGATACGAAAATCTGTTCGCTACTGGACGAAAATACTTACCGTAAACTGTCCCGCGACCCAACGGCAATAATGATAGGGAAACATCTGAATTTATCAAGTGTTCGCCGGCCGATGCGGCCGAGCGGTTCTAGGCGCTTCACTCTGGAACCGCGCGACCGCTGCGGTCGCAAGTTCGAATCCTGCCTCGGGCGTGGATGTGTGTGATGTCCGTAGGTTAGTTAGGTTTAAGCAATTCTAAGTTCTAGGGGATTGATGACCTCATATGTTAAGTCCCATAGTGCTCAGAGCCATTTGAACCATTTTTATCAAGTGTTCTTCGGTAGAAGACGGTGTGGTCATGAATCTTCTCTCGCGGGCGTCTACTACGTATGCTGTATAGAAGATCTACAAGGGTGGGACACCATTCCGCTTCGTCTTATCCACCATCGGTTCTCTTACACACAAGCTGGCGGAGTGCTTGGCCAATTTCCTCGCTGCACATGTGAGACACAGCGAACATCATATTAAAAACTCAGCAGATTTTATCAGCCGAATTAGCCGTCTTCGACTTGGTGAGAGTGACATTATAGTCCGTTTTGATAGGACGGCGCTGTTTAAGAATGTGCCTCTGAAAGACTCTTTGGACCTAGGACCCCAGTTCTTCGTAAGTGAGTGGTCGACCTATTTAGACACACTCTTACTTCTTATTTTATGTACAATGAGCAGTATTGCGATCAGTCGGATGGCGCTGCAATGTGTAGCCCGTGAGCCACTGTTGTTGCAAACCTCTATACGGAGAATTTTGAGGAAATTGCCTTAGCCACGGCACCATTAATTTGTAGTTGTTTCTTCCGATACGTTGACGACACGTTCGTCACTTGGCGCCACGGATGCGAGAAACTTGACGAGTTATTGGAAAACCTCAACAGTATAAACAGTAACATTCAGTTCACCTTGGAGGTAGTAAAAGGCAATGCATTGCCATTCCTCGACGACCTCGTCCACCGGAAACTAAATGGATGCCTTGACAACATCATCTATAGAAAACACACACATACGTACCTTTCTTACGCCATCCCCGCACGGTATGACATGCAGAATGCGTTTGTGTGCAGGGGCATGTTATCTTGCACGACCTCTAGCTGATGTGACATATATTTATAGAGAACTGTTAAGAAATGTGTACTGAAGTGTTTTACGGCATTTAAGATTATATTTTGGCACACGCTTCAGCAGAACAAAAACGGTAATGTACGTAGCGAGTGTTTTGTTTACATGCTGGCAGCTATAAATGCTTTGTTAGCAACGCTGCCGTAATATTTTTGCAGTTTCATGGTGGCAAGACATCCAGTGGAATGCAACAGAGCGATAAACTGGGCCATGGGAGACTGAAGTCATCGGTCGGCTCACTGGCTGTGCTTGTTAACACATCGAGACGCATGCGAATCAGCTGTTGCGACGCTACAGCGGCACCGGAGGTGTCATGTCCACTAGCGCGTTTTCAGTCCCCAGCACTAACGATTTACATCGCTTTTGCTCCAAGAAACTTCGTGATTATGTGCCTTCTTCATTGACCACCCCAGTTTCGTTCTGCATACGATCAGGATCTCCGAGTTCCTGTTCGAGGTCCCGTCGGACGACGCCAGGCTGGCTTTCAAGCTGTATGGCAGTGTACTCAGTCACAAGGCCAGAAAATGGAAATATCTTTGACAACTAGCCAATTGTCAATGGTGCCCATCAACTGAAACTAGAATCAGTGAAGCATGTGCTGTCACGTGGTTATAGGAGGATACAGGGCCTTCATCATGTACGACGAGCAGACCAATACCTGTGCTGACTGCAGACAGGAAGGACATGTCCAACATCGGCTTGTACAGACACCCCTCAACGGCGTCTCCTCCACTGCACCATCCATAGTCCTTCTTGTTACCAGCTGCCGATCTTCTGCAAGAACCATTCGACCCATCACAGACGATGACTGCTGTCACAGAGACTGATCCAGTTCTTGTCGCATCCCTGCATTGCCGGGAGGAGACACTCGCCTGCTAGCACCGATGACTCCAACATGGAGATGGAAATAGCGCCTGGCGTTGTACTCACTTCTGCCTTCCTTGCATCTGGCAAGAAGGCGACGGACTACCGCTACCATTCTGACTCTGAACAGCAGATGCGTAAACAAAAATCTCCTTGGAAGCACCAGACGTGACACCTAGCACCCTCCGATGACTTCCGTCAACGAAGAGGACTATAAGATGATGAGCAAATGTCGGATGACGCCAAGTCCTCTGACACTCAGAAGTGTGACGCTAACGTTCCACAACCTCACCCCCTAGACCACAGCATGTAGTAGCACAGTACCGCCAAACGTGTCCTAGTTGGTGTCCCTCCCGCAGTGCCAACTCCGCCTACCTGCGCAGTGGACGATCCACTGGAGGACACCACATCTGTACTGACGAACTCCTGGGAGATGAGTAGAGGCTGACAGTGACACTGCCTGGTGCTGCGGAAGGTAGTGTACCGATGGAGGTGTCAGGCACAAAAATGGCTCTGAGCACTATGGGACTTAACATCTAAGGTCATCAGTCCCTAGAACTTAGAACTACTTAAACCTAACTAACCTAAGGACATCACAGGATTCGAACCTGCGACCTTAGCGTCCGCGCGGGTCCAGACTGACGCGCCTAGAACCGCTCGGCCACACCGCCCGGCGTGTCAGGCACAGCAGCACACGGTGACTGACAGTGTAACAAATGCTGTGGCTGGTCCACCCTGGATGTGGAGATTCCACAATACCGACTACCTCTCATCATCAATAACATATGTGCATGCCCCAAATTGATGATATTACAAGATAGGCTGAGCACAGTGGAAGAGGGCTCTTTCGTCGGCTCTTTCAGATACATCACTCATGTCTCCCACTCGTCTGCCACTGGCAGTCCGTCTAAATGATGGCTCAATTGCCGAAATTGTCGCTTTCCTCCCTGACGCGGGAGGCATGGCGCTCACTCTCCATGATTTCAGAAGAATAGTAAACATTTATGCACCTTCCGGACTGCGCCATCACCATGAAAGATCCGGTTGCTTGACGGATGCGGTCGCGCCCCACTTTATGGGACATTAGAATGCCTTAGTTTTCTGTGGGGAATTTGAGTCCATCCAGGTGCTCGTCACCACCATAACCAATCTTTCACTCGTGGATATGGTGATATGTAAAGTTCCACGCACTATACCAGCTACTCCTCCAGTCACATGTACCACACCAATATCTCAACTCCATTGTTTGGGACACACGGGATGCTGAAATATGGCCCATTGTCTTTTCTGGCCATGAGGCTTGTATATGCACTGTCACTTCAGAAGCTATGGCACTTGTGAGGCCCCTGGAAATTGAACATGTCTCTCCTACATTCACCTGAACGCCGACAGCTCGTGGAGGCAACGTGGATATCCTGCACTCGTTGGTGAGGCTCTTACCCAACCATACTCTTGGTAGCTGCTATGCGATCAGCCCACTCTCTAGTTACGGCAGGGAGGTCGCCTCCAGGAGGCGGCACTTACTAGATTTTTATTACTACACTACTGGCCAATAAAACTGCTACACCAAGAAGAAATGCAGATGATAAACGGGTATTCATTGAACAAATGTATTATACTAGAATTTACATATGATTACATTTTCAAGCAATTTGGGTGCATGGATAATGAGAAAACAGTACCCAGAACAAACACCTCTGGTCGTAATACAGCCTTAATACGCCTGGGCATTGAGTCAAACAGAGCTTGGATGGAGTGTACAGGTACAGCTGCCCAAGCAGCTTCAGCACGCTACCAGAGCTCATCAGTGACTGGCGTATTGTGACGAGCCAGTTGCTCCGCCACCTTTGACCAGACGTTTTCAATTGGTGAGAGATCTGGAGAATGTGCTGGCCAGGGCAGCAGTCAAACATTTTCTGTATCCAGAAAAACACGTACAGGACATGCAACATGCGGTCGTTCTTTATCCTGTTGAAATGTAGGGTTTCGCAGGGATCGAATGAAGGGTTGAGCCACGGGTCGTAACACATCTGAAATGTAACGTCCACTGTTCAAAGTGCCGTCAATGCGAACAAGAGGTGACCGACACGTGTAACCAATACTTTCAGGTATGTTATCAACAGCCGGCAGGAGTGGCCGAGCGGTTCTAGGCGCTACAGTCTGGAACCACGCGACCGCTACAGTCGCAGGTTCAAATCCTGCCTCGGGCATGGGTGTGTGTGATGTCCTTAGGTTAGTTAGATTTACGTACAGCCGACCGGAGTGGCCGAGCGGTTCTAGGCGCTACAGTCTGGAACCACGCGACCGCTACAGTCGCAGGTTAGAATCCTGCCTCGGGCATGGATGTATGTGATGTCCTTAGGTTAGTTAGTTTTAAGTAGTTCTAAGTTCTAGTGGACTGATGACCTCAGACGTTAAGTCCCATAGTGCTCAGAGCCATTTGAACCATTTTGTTATCAACAATATCCTTGTCACAAACGGAAAGGAACATACATCGGGGACATTTTTAATTCTAATAACATGATGATGGCGTCCTCTTGGGTAAAATATTCCGGAGATAAAATAGTCCCCCATACGGATCTCCGGGTGGGGACTACTGAAGAGGATGTTATGAAGAGAAAGAAAACTGGCGTTCTACGGATCGGAACGTGGAATGTCAGATCCCTTAATCGGGCAGGTAGGTTAAAAAAATTTAAAAAGGGAAATGGATAGGTTAAAGTTAGATATAGTGGGAATAAGTAAAGTTCGGTGGCAAGAGGAACAAGACTTCTGGTCAGATGACTACAGGGTTATAGACACAAAATCAAATAGAGGTAATGCAGGAGTAGGTTTAATAATGAATAAAAATATAGGAGTACGGGTAAGCTACTACAAACAGCATAGTGAACGCATTATTGTGGCCAAGATAGATACGAAGCCCACACCTACAATAGTAGTACAAGTTTATATGCCAACTAGCTCTGCAGATGACGAAGAAATTGAAGAAATGTATGATGAAATAAAAGAAATTATCCAGATAGTGAAGGGAGACGAAAATTTAATAGTCATGGGTGACTGGAATTCGAGTGTGGGAAAAGGAAGAGAAGGAAACGTAGTAGGTGAATATGGATTGGGGCTAAGAAATGAAAGAGGAAGCCGCCTGGTAGAATTTTGCACAGAGCACAACTTAATCATAGCTAACACTTGGTTTAAGAATCATGAAAGAAGGTTGTATACATGGAAGAACCCTGGAGATACTAAAAGGTATCAGACAGATTATATAATGGTAAGACAGAGATTTAGGAACCAGGTTTTAAATTGTAAGGCATTTCCAGGGGTAGATGTGGACTCTGACCAGAATCTATTGGTTATGACCTGTAGATTAAAACTGAAGAAACTGCAAAAAGGTGGGAATTTAAGGAGATGGGACCTGGATAAACTGAAAGAACCAGAGGTTGTACAGAGTTTCAGGGAGAGCATAAGGGAGCAATTGACAGGAATGATGGGAAAGAAATACAGTAAAAGAAGAATGGGTAGTTTTAAGGGATGAAGTAGTGAAGGCAGCGGAGGATCAAGTAGGTAAAAAGACGAGGGGTTGTAGAAATCCTTGGGTAACAGAAGAAATACTGAATTTCATTGATGAAAGGAGAAAATATAAAAATGCAGTAAATGAAGCAGGCAAAAAGGAATACAAACGTCTCAAAAATGAGATCGACAGGAAGCGCAAAATGACTAAGCAGGGATGGCTAGAGAACAAACGTAAGGGTGTAGAGGCTTATCTCACTAGGGGTAAGATAGATACTGCCTACAGGAAAATTAAAGAGACCTTTGGAGATAAGAGAACCACTTGTATGAACATCAAGAGCTCAGATGGAAACCCAGTTCTAAGCAAAGAAGGGAAAAGCAGAAAGGTGGAAGGAGTATATAGACGGTCTATACAAGGGCGATGTACTTGAGGACAATATTATGGAAATGGAAGAGGATGTAGATGAAGATGAAATGGGAGATACGATACTGCGTGAAGAGTTTGACAGAGCACTGAAAGCCCTGAGTCGAAACAAGGCCCCAGGAGTAGACAACATTGCATTAGAACTACTGACGGCCTTGGGAGAGCCAATCATGACAAAACTCTACCAGCTGGTGAGCAAGATGTATAAGACAGGCGAAATTCCCTGAGACTTCAAGAAGAATATAATAATTCCAATCTCAAAGAAAGCACGTGTTGACAGATGTGAAAATTACCGAACTATCAGTTTAAGAAGTCACAGCTGCAAAATACGAACGTGAATTCTTTATAGACGAATGGAGAAACTGGTAGAAGCCGATCTCGGGGAAGACCAGTTTGGATTCCGTAGCAATGTAGGAACACGTGAGGCAATACTGACCCTACGACGTATCTTGGAGGAAAGATTGAGAAAAGGCAAACCTACGTTTCTAGCATTTGTAGACTTAGAGAAAGCTTTTGATAATGTTGACTGGAATACTCTCTTTCAGATTCTGAAGGTGGCAGGGGTAAAATGCAGGGAGCGAAAGGCTGTTTACAATTTGTACAGAAACCAGATGGCAGTTATAAGAGTCGAGGGACATGAAAGGGAAGCAGTGGTTGGGAAGGGAGTGAGACAGGGTTGTAGCCTCTCCCCAATGTTATTAAATCTGTATATTGAGCAAGCAGTAAAGGAAACAAAAGAAAAATTTGGAGTAGGTATTAAAATCCATGGAGAAGAAATAAAAACATTGAGGTTCGCCGATGACTTTGTAATTCTGTGAGAGACAGCAAAGGACTTGGAAGAGCAGTTGAACCGAATGGACGGTGTCTTGAAAGGAGGATATAAGATGAACATCAACAAAAGCAAAACGAGGATAATGGAATGTAGTCGAATTAAATCAGGTGATGCTGAGGGAATTAGATTAGAAAATGAGACGCTTGAAGTAGTAAAGGAGTTTTGCTATTTGGGGAGCAAAATAACTGATGATGGTCGAAGTAGAGAGGATATAAAATGTAGACTGGCAACGGCAAGGCAAGCGTTTCTGAAGAAGAGAAATTTGCTAACATCGAGTATAGATTTAAGTGTCAGGAAGTAGTTTTTGAAAGTATTTGTATGGAGTGTAGCCATGTATGGAAGTGAAACATGGACGATAAATAGTTTGGACAAGAAGAGAATAGAAGCTTTCGAAATGTGGTGCTACAGAAGATTAGATGGGTAGATCACGTAACTAATGAGAAGGTATTGAATACAAAGGGGGAGAAGAGGAGTTTGTGGCACAACTTGACAAGAAGAAGGGACCGGTTGGTAGGACATGTTCTGAGGCATCAAGGGATCACCAAATTAGTATTGGAGGGCAGAATGGAGGGTAATAATCGTAGAGGGAGACCAAGAGGTGAATACACTAAGCAGATTCAGAAGGATGTAGGTTGCAGTAGGTACTGGGAGATGAAGAAGCTTGCACAGGATAGAGTAGCATGGAGAGCTGCATCAAACCAGTCTCAGGACTGAAGACCACAACACCAACAACAACAACAACAACATTATCCTCTAGTTGTCCTTGTGAATTCTGTACCCAAAGCTATAAATTAGCTTCTAACTCATGATGAGTTCTTCTGGAGAGATGTCTGCTACAGATCAGCTTATGAAATTACTTGAATGGCAATTTTGTCTCCATAGTTTTCTGTAATGCCTGTTAACGACCAAAGATATTCGTACCAACAACTGATAAAGCAGAAAATCCTTTAATCCTAACAGCTTTCACTGATCCTGAATTTGGAGAAGGAACTGCGAGGCATGTTCAGTATCCTTGCTACTTTTAATTGATAGGACTCTTCCCTCACGCAGTTACCCTACCGTAAATAATTCAGAGACAAGCTAAACGTGCCCAAATGCCACTCATTCCCTATTTTCTATCTTTTTGCCATAATAGTTTTCAGTATCCACCAAACGTTCCGAAATAACAGTGCTTGCTCGCTTTCCTGTAGAACTTCATTTGGTTCTATAACGAAATGATAGATTCCTCAATTTTTTCTACTTCCTTGACGTTATTCAAATCCTCAAGTCTATTCGTTTAATGCAGTATTCGCGACCGAGTTGTACCAACCCGAGACCGCGACGATTCACTGCCTTCTAACGCCCCTATTACTGAAGCTAGATTGGCCAACACCCACTAAATATGGGGCACTGTCGCAGTCGGGTCCACCAGCTGCAGGTCTGGTGGGGTCACCGCGCGGTCGTGCAGCTCCGAAAGACGTTTCCCCATTTCAGCGCCGCTTCCCGCGGTATCCGCGCTCCTCATCTCGAGATCATACCTCAGTTCATCCTTGAGTAGGCCCATCGTCCCGCTCACCCTCTGTCCGGCCATACTGTAACAGAATTGCAAGCAGAGTATTATTTATCACCATAAAAACGCAAACAGTTAAATGAAATATATTCTTTAAACTAATTCTATTCTGTCACTCACAGCTCACCGCACACACAGTCAGGCTACGCTATGACAGTGTGATGAAACAGGAAGTGATAGGCTGGGTTGAGTGATGAGTGATCATAATTTTAAAATCGTTATTTAAGAACATGGTAGAGATATTATATTACAAACAATCTTAGAAAAGAAACCTGTAAAAGCAGTGCGTGTAAGTACAGCTAAATGTGGCTCAATGACAACAAATATTCAGTAAGAGACTAATGCTCTCTCAATCAAGACAAAATGCGTTAAGCATTTTATTTAATTAAAATCCAACACGGGGAAACAGGCCTCAAATAACACTGGAAGATTACGCTGGGGCAACCCACAGAATGAAAACAATTTGAAAACACATATAGAATTCTAAAATGAATTGACTGCACATGGGACAGAGCACCACATACAATGATACTGTAACACTGACAACGCATATACGAAAGTTTGCTCTGAAAAATCACCCCCATAGATTGCCAAATAACACAGTGACAAAAAATCAGAAATATAACACGGCTTAAGGAATTTCATTGCAGTTCAAAATCAGAAGAGAATAGGAGAACGTTTCCAAAAAAGTTCCCAAAATAGTTTTCAACTTTTTATTCAGAACCAGCATTATTGACAACAGTAGCAATAATATACAAAATTCGTAACTCATTGCAAAAGGGACCATAGCATTAATTGCAATAACACTAAATTGGAGAAATCAAAATATGTAAATGTTTTGCTTTACTTAAGCGTGATTATATCACTAGGAGTACCATATTTTTTTGGCTCAACCCAGGACTAATAGCCATATTTTTTGGCTACAACCTGGGACAAATTTTTGAAATTACTTTAAAGAGTTTAGTTTACTAAAACATTAAACTTTATTTACCTAGTTGTATTTTTCACTGGACATGACTTTTTCAGACTGGTTTGTTTGTTTTAATTGCATCGTAACAGTCACACAAGAAAGTTCTGCATTAATTTTAACATTTAGCAGATGTTTAACAGTGGTTGCTGAAGGTCTTCCACTTAGTGTAGACTAAATCTTATCCATAACTCGAAAATTCTCTCTCAGTTAGAGCAGTGTCCTAGGCAAAGATATCGCATATTCCAGTCATTTTATAAAAACATTATAACATGAATCATTATTCTTTCGAAACACCTTAAAATCGTTTTTCTCGTTTCAGAAATAGACCCACAACCTTCCTTTTGGTTTTAAATTACATGGTTCAGCTGTGTAAATAAAACAGGTCATCAATATCTATGCAGTCTTTTATAATTTCATTAATAACTTATGCACTCTTCTAAATCAGACTGGGCAATTTCAGTTTTTCAATTTATTCACAGGAACATACTAACTTTATCAGAATTGCTTGTACACATATATTAATGTTTTCAAGGGTCGCATCACAATAAGTAATACACACACATAAAAAAGTTTTGCACCACCCCAGTTCCCAGAACTTCTGAATATAGACGCTGACCGTAAATATTGTATTACAGACAAAATCCCTTTGACTGTTCGAAGATGCCTCTACACCCGCCCAAAGATGTAAACAACCATACATGAGCAGCGCCTATTATATGGAGGGGGTCCGACAGCTCTTCACTTCCACTCATTCCACCAGGAAGGAGGTACATGGCTCGTATTGTCTGTAGTTCAACCATGCCTAGACGGTCAATACCGCTGTTCGATCGCCTCCGCATTGTTAACCTTGTGCCAGGAAGGGCTCTTAACAAGTGAAATGTCCAGGCGTCTCGTAGTGAACCAAAGCAAAGTTGTTCAGACATGGAGGAGATACAGAGAGACAGGAAATGTCGATGACATACCTCGGTCAGGCCGCCCAAGGGCTACTACTGCAGTGGATGACCGCTACCGACGGTTTATGGCTCGGAGGAACCTTGACAGCAACCCCACCATGTTGAATAATGCTTTTCGTGCAGCTACAGGACGTCGTGTTATGACTCAAACTGTGCGCAATAGGGTGCATGATGCGCAACTTCAATTCCGACGTCCATGGCGAGGTCCATCTTTGCAACAACGACACCATGCAGCGCGGTGCAGATGGGCCCGACAACATGCCGAACTGACCGCTCAGGATTGGTATCACGTTCTCTTCACCGATGAGTGTCGCATATGCCATCAACCATCTAAACATTCATGGTGGTGTCTGTTTGTTCTATATCGTGTCTCCCTACCACTTTCGCGCAACGACGCTCTGAGCGGTTTTTATTTTTTTTTTATTTTTTAGGGAATTGACTAGCTTGACCCTGGGACCTGTTGCTGGTAAGGAGACGCCAGACCACACATGACATGTAGAATTCAGAAGAGTTCAGTGAGACTAGCGATGATATAACCAAATACTTAATGATCTCAGCGTTCAGCTCCACTGCACTCCCTGTAAAAGAATCTTAATACTACCTAAATTTAGTGGAAGGGGTTCAAGGCTTTCCTATTTTTAGTTAGCTGGTAAAAATAACGTCGAAAAGGCAGTTAAGTTTACCGTTTGAAATTTTATTCTACTCACAAAACATCGTTAATAAATTGCACTATTGATAAAAGGCACTCTTCCTCTCATTCCTGACAGCCAACACGCAAATTTGTGGCTCAACCTCCTCATCAACATCAGCGAAGGCGAACTAAGAGAGGCACGGTCCTAAGAGAATATTTGTTGAAACTTCCTGGCAGATTAAAACTGTGCGCCGGACCGAGACTCGAACTCGGGACCTTTGCCTTTCGCAGGCAAGTGCTCTAACCAACTGAGCTACCCAAACACAACTCACGCGTCGTCCTCACAACTTTACTTCTGCCAATACCTCGTCTCCTACCTTCCAAACTTTACAGAAGCTCTCCTGCGAAACTTGCAGAACTAGCACTCCTGAAAGAAAGGATATTGCGGAGACATGGCTTAGCCACAGCCTGGGGGATGTTCCCAGAATGAGATTTTCACTCTGCAGCGGAGTGTGCGCTGATATGAAACTTCCTGGCAGATTAAAACTATGTGCCGTTTTTGTTCAAAAACGCAGTATTGTACAAAAAGATCAAAAATTTTAAAAAAATCCTCGCCAGTCTTAACATTCTCAAACCCCGAACAATTTTGCTACCCTGGACTTTACCCCGGACAACATTAGAAAACAAGGACTGTGCAGGGGAAAGTCTCAGATGTATGATGCGTCTAACAATAAAGTAACTCAGTGGTTCTCCGAATATGCACAACTTGCCGAAATGATTAATGGCCACGCAATAGGAAATAGTCACCCTTGCACAGACTAAGAACCTATGTACACTCCAACGACACTGCCTGCTGTTTCCTTTAAGTATGATACCGGTCGTGTAAAGGAGAGGGTTTACAACAACCTGCACCAGACACTATGGGAGTATTGTCTGACAACCCATACATACAGCTCAAACACTGCCACAACTCGTGTTTTCAAGGAATCGCTACCACAGCTGCTTGGCTTTTCAAACTGCCTCCCCTGAGTGACGTCTTCTGGGGGCACAATATCTGTTGGGCTGTAGTTCTTATTTTTATCTTTGACACGTTTCTCTAGCGCTGAAGTTCGTACTGCACTGAATTATCTGTATTAATTGGCTACTCAGATAGTACAGTGACAACTTGTGTGACCGTCAGAGACCTCATAGTTCATACTTCACTAGGCAGATCTACGACCCATACAGAATGAAAATAATACCTTTCAGTTATAAGAATAAAATAAAACTGACTGATTCTCCGTTATCTGAATCCTTTTGAGTGACAGCGTCGAAGGAGCATTGGTTCGTCTGTGGTGAACATTCCTACATTTCATATAGCGTCCGCATACCAATATGTAATAATAACATTTTGTGCAAGTGAAGTGAGACCTACAAACTATAAAAAAAAGTCCTGTGACTACGAAATGCATAAAGACAGCGTTTTATGCGAGTCGCTTGCTTAAATCATAAATATGTGTCTGAGTGATACTAAATGTTATTATTTTTACACAAAGAAAAGTATTATCTTCTCAATAACCTTCAAATCGTGAGCTATACCTTTAATTTTTTGCATATGAATTAGTGAATTTCCTCGTGGCACTTATGTTGTCTATGCCTGTGGTCACCTTCAAAACTCAAATTAATAATCAAATTAATTATTTTAATAAGATTGAAGGTGTACTCATGAACCACCACAATAAAATAAAAAGTGAATAATTGAGGGAGTATGAATGAGAACAGTAGAGTGTTTAAGTTTACAAAATAATGACGTTTTATTAATCCCTTTGCAACTACAACTAGCTGATAAATCTTACACAAAAGTGACAAATAGGTATCAGAAAAGGAATGGTGTTTGAATGCAAAGCATACAATGGAGTGGAAGCTATATAAATTTTCTCCTGAATTAATCCCTTTTAGAACGCAATTTGACTTTATTTGTATGAATCCACTGTGAGGCCCAATTCTATTCAAATGGAGTTAATTACAAGCAAGTGTTCCACAAACTATGGTTCACCTGAGAATAGCGAGCTGTGAGTTTCATTTAACAGCCCTACGCTGATGCAGCAATACCTTACCCTTTCAGCTTGATTCAGCCGACAGCAGAAAACGGCGCGCTGTGTGCGACGAGTAGTGCGCTGCGGCAGCTGTAAGTTCTGATGCGTCCACGAAAGTTTGCAAACTACGCGGTCTGGCGTTCTGGTTATTAGAACGTGGGGAACTGCCCTATCAGAGCCCTGAAATCCCAGCAGATTTCAGAGTGAGGCGCATCCATTCGCTGGTTTGGCCAAACCAATTTGACTCACAAGCACGACGATGCATGCTGGAATTGTCAAACGTCAGATAGTCGACTGTTGACGGGCAAGTTCATCCTTGTGACACACGATATGTCCGAGATGATATCCTCTTCCAGTGTTGCGACAGTTGGAAACTGCCAGTAGCTCTTAGCCCACCACAAGATACAAGATACAAGTCTCACCCTCTAGGCAAAGACCTGAAGTTCTCCACCAGGGGAGAACCAAAAGACGAAGAAGGCAAAGAATCACAACCACTTTCCACCAAGCCTCGGTACACGATCCGAATCAGCAACAACGAAACGTCCCACACATTGGAAAAACCTATCGAACTATATTCTGCTCCTTGAAATTCCCCTCTTGATCTCCCCTCTTGACTATTCTGTTGGCATGGTGGCTAATCCAGACACAGCACTCGGGTTCTCACGCTTTGGGAGCAAGCCTCCACTTTGAAGGCCCTAGTGGAGTCAGTGAGCGGCTCCATGTCTCTCTTGTTTGAAAAAAAACATTTTAGATTATGGAGGCGTAGTTCTCATGGTAAGAATGGCCAAGTTTTGGCAAAAAAATCTACCTATACGGTAGCACAGTCCTTCATTTATGGAGAGAGTTAACTTTTCTGGGACGACCATTTCCAAATTCTGAAAGAAGGCTGTTAAGCTTCCCAGACAGTCGTGGCCATGAAATATATGTTTTTCTAGCAGGCGGCCTCCTGGCATCAAGGGGGTTACAGTCTTACCACCACTAAACATGTGCACCAAATTCTCTGCCCGTATCATTCGATCTTCTAAACCGAGTGAGGTGGCACAGTGGTTAGCACACTGGACTCATATTTGGGAGGGCAATGGTTCAAACCCATGTCTGGCCATCTTGATTTATGTTTTCTGTGATTTCCCTAAACCACTTCAGGTAAATGACAGGATGGTTCCTTTGAAAGGGCACAGCCGAATTCCTTCCCATTGCCAAAACTTGGCTTTTAGATAATTTACTTTATTAAGCGTGTTCCGTCAGGTTTTTAAACGTTTATAGCTCGGAAAACTTTGGCCTAGATCGCGTCTATCTAACTAGTAAACAACACGAAGCGTGTTAGTTAAATACGATTTAGAAACGTTTAATTACACTTTTATTCCGACAATAGACACTGATGAAACCAGTAGCTGTCATTCTTAAACGAATTTTACACTATCAAGAAAACTTGAATACAATTTTTTGTGTTTATGTAACGCAAAATTTCGGGTTATGTCGCGATTATCGGGACTTCAGATAACACGAAGTTTTTTTCAAGAATAAGCTCTGCTGGGACGCTAATATTCAGTTGTCTCTGCTGGGACCTTAATATTCAGTTGTGTGACAAGAACGGACACTACAGCAGATATACTAAAAAATGAAAATTTAAATTTGACACTATCCCTCTTAAATAAGTTCTTTTAGCGGACGAAGAAAATACCTGTGATCACTCTCGGCGGTCATCTTGTAGGATTTTTCAGAGAAAAGTATTTAATTGTCCGTAGAAAGATTCCCAGTACTTCAAAGACGACTAATAATAAATTAGAACAGGTGTCAACAATAAGAAACACTTTCAAGAATTTCTTTTTGGAGCAAAGAAAAGTTTTTAGTTTCTTCAATGAAGAGTTTTATATTTTACAAACAAGAGTTTCAATTTTTCGGAGAATTCTTAATTTTTCGAAGAAGAGTTATTTACTTTTCGAAGAAGAGGTCTTGGAAAAAGAAAAGTAGACATTTTAGTTCTTTCAAAGAAAAGTTTTTATTTAGCTCTTTTTTTTTCAAGGAACAATTTTAATTTTTTCAAGTGGAGATTTAATACATCGAAGAAACGTTTTAGTTTTCTGAAAAAGGATTTTCGGTTTCAAAGATGGTTTATCAGTTTTTCGAAGAGTAGTTATTAGATTTTGAAAGCGGAATTTTTCAGTTTTGGAGACGAAGTCGATATGATCAAGACCTATTCTTGTATGGATATACTAAAATGAACATGAATAAGGACTTCAGTGTAGTTAGAATAGCGTAGAAACATATAAACATTAAATGTAGATACCAAAAGTTATATATCTTGGCGCCAAGATTCACTATTCTCTGTTGACACTACAGCACAACGCAATGTACAGTATGCTCACACCATTCTCACACTCTCTGACCAGCTCAGCTCGTCAAGCTGACAGCCCCTTACATCTTAGGCCATTGCCTCACACCACACCCACGCGATGCTAAGAAGGGTTTAGTTGTTCTGACAGTTCTCACTCTGTGAACGAAATCTACCTAGTCCTTTTCTTAAGCTATATGCATGAAATAAGAAGCACGTTGCCAATACTACACATTAGCAAAGCATTTTAGCGCATGGGATGATTTTACAATAAAAACATTTTATTAGCAATTACAGATTTTATTTTATTAATAAGTATTTGCTGATACTATTTATGACTTCCCACGTTGCTAAGGTATGACATGAAGCTATCATTTGAAAGGGCTATGTCTTTTACATTATTAAACGTAGTCCTTCCTAAGTACACGTCTTTCAGGAAACATTTTCTGATCTTTTCTCAGAAATTTCCCCAATTCTTCTTTCTCATCATATCCATTTATTCTGAAATGCTTTTTCATTAAGGCGATTTCTTCACAATTTTTTTTTGGGGGGGGGGGGGGGAGAGAAGGAGAGGTGACAGAGTAATAATAGTTATTGAGCACATGTTTAAGAATGTTACAAAAAAATGTTGTCGGAAAAATATTACAAAATGGCGACACTGCAGCAGTTCTTCCGAGACGTTGAATTGGAAGCGATCTGCGGCACGCATTGTAACTGGTACCAATTTGAATATGGAAAGCAAAAAAATCTACGAAACCTACATGAATGTAGCTAGTGAATTACGTAGGCCATTTCAGAAATATTAATTTTTGTGTAATTGGCGAGTGTTCGAATAAAGTCATTCTTTTTCACCAAAAAAGATCATTTGTTAATAAATATTATTAAGTTAACTGATCAAATATCCTCTAAGTGGTTCAGTTTGAAATGTTACTTCAAAGTCGTGGCTACATATTCAAATAAAAAGACTGAAAATTGTTGGAGTTACGCTGCGTGCCGTTTTGAAAAATCGTATTCCGAGAAAAACGCGTTTGAGGTATTGAAACGTGTTATGCACATGTGCTTCTGTTGTTGCAGTTCTTGTTGTTGTTATGGACTACAGTACGATGACTGGTTTGATGCTGCTCTTCATGCTACTCTACCATGTGCGAGCCTCTCCATCTCCGAATAATTACTGCAACCTATATCACTCTGATTTTTTTACTGTATTCATCTCTTGGTCACCCCCTGCGATTTTTACCCCCTCCCCACACTTCCCTCCAATATTAAACTGGCCATCTCTCTATGTCTCAGAATGTGTCATATCAACCGATCCCCGCGTTTGGTCAAGTCGTGCCACAAATTTCTTGTCTCCCCACATTTATTCAGTACCTCCTCATTAGTTACGTGATGTACCCATCTAATCTTCAACATTGTTCCGCAGCACCACATTTCGAAAACTTCTCTTCTCTTTTTGCCTAAACTGTTTATCGTCCCTGTTTCACATCCATACATGTCTACACTCCACACAAATACTTTTAGAGAAGATTTCGTGACATTTAAATCTATACTGGATGTCAATAAATTTATCTTCTTCGGAAACACTTTTCGTCCCATTGACAGTCTACATTTTATATCCTCTCTACTTCGACCACCATCAGTGATTTGCTCCCCAGATAGCAAAACTCATCTACTATTTTAAGTGTCTCGTTTCCTAATCTAATTCCCGTAGCATCACCTGATTTAATTCGACTACATTCCATTATTCTTGCTTTGCCTTTATTGATGTTCATCTTACATCCTCCTTTTAAGATACTGTCCATTCCGTTCAACTGCTTTCCAAGTGCTTTGCTGTTTTTGGCAGCATTAGAATGTCATCGGAAAACCTCAGAGTTTGTATTTCTTATTCCTAAACTTTCGCAGAGGTTGAAAATACCGCTTCAGTTGTAAATTACTTTATTTTCACACGACCGGTTTCGGACTGTTATAAGCCCATCCTCAGGTGTCGTAGCTGTGCTGTGGTCCCCAAGCGCCGCGTGTACCGGGCGCGGTGTGCTGCCTATGAGCGCAGAACAGGGATTAGCGGATGCGAACGAGGAGGCAAATTGGTAAACCCGAGTGGCAAAAGTGCTGCCATCCTAAAGCTAAAAGTGCATCATGCATAGTAAAGGAGCGTATTGAACAGGTCGGTCCGGAACTGTGGTAAAACTGTGTGGAAGGTGCGATATAAAATTATTATATAAACCGTAAAGCGCAATGAAACTTTCCGCTTACATGAGTGGCAGACAAGTTTAAATTTAGTGGAGATATGTAAGTGGCAACGTGGAACAACGCGCCACAGTCATCAGTTAAAAGAACATGCACATGTGCCACTCCTGTTTGCAAGTTCTCGTTGCTGATCAACAAAGAAAGTAGCGAAACCTTACGGTCTATACTGTCAGAAAGTAATATGCCAATTAATAGCTAGTAGCAGTATTATTAAAAGGACACATTACAAGTGGGGTCGACAACTAAAGTAAGCCTCGATCTGGTGTCATGGTGCGTTTTTACATGATGAAATTTAATTATCTGATTGTTCAGTGACTCTCACGAAAGATGCACCTTATATGAGTCCGACAGCCAAGATTGCCTTCATTATCGTAGAAATTCATATTTTAGGAATACGATTAACACCAGACAGGACAGACAAGTTATACTCTTACGTATATTCCGTTCGTATTATGTATATAGCGGACATACTATAGTTGCGTAAAGCCAAACGAAATAGAAGCAATTTACCGACACCGTGTAATCCGAGGAACCAGGAAGCTGGTCTGGAACCCGGAACCGTATGGTGTGTCTCCGCCACGTGCGTTTTTACCTGAGGAGCGCGGAAGCGTCGTGCCATAGCGGGCAGGAATGCCTTGCCGCACCCCGCGTCTCTCTCCTCTTTTCCGAAGAGCAAAACGCAGCCTCATTATGGCGCCAAATTAGCCCCGCGACATCGCGTGACAGTGTCTCCAGCGCCGAGGTACCGGAGTAAAATGCTCTCCAGGATTAGGTGTGCCGAAGATAACTGCCATAACACAGAGTTTAATATTAGCGGCTCGGGCAGCGAATGCTGAAAATTACCGAGCTAATTACTGGTGGTTCAGTCGTAAATTATCACTCACTGATTAACTAACAACGGTTCTCTAACGCATCACGCGAACGCTGTTGCACTCGCTCCATTGATAAATGATATGCACTGAGCTGACAAAAGTCACGGAGTACCTCCTAACTTCGTGTCGGACCAACTTTTGCCCGGCGTAGTGCAGCAACTCGATGTAGCACGGACTCAACACGTTTTGGTAGTCCCCTGCACAAATATTGAGACATACTGCTTCTGAGCCATAGATAATTGCCTAAGTGTCGTCGATGCATGATAATGTGTACGCCGGCCGGAGTGGCCGAGCGGTTCTAGGCGGTTCAGTCTGGAACCGCGCGACCGCTGCGGTCGCAGATTCGAATCCTGCCTCGGGCATGGATGTGTGTGATGTCCTTAGGTTATTTAGGTTTAAGTAGTTCTAAGTTCTAGGGGACTGGTGACCTCAGATGTTAAGTCCCATGGTGCTCAGAGCCATTTGAACTATTTGAATAAAGCAAAGAAGCAAAGTGTATTTATATGTATATATCCAGAGTAGTCCAACCAAATTTGGCATACAAACAGCAAACTGTAGAAGCATCTGCACTGGGTGATCTATACACTTCTAAATCAATTAGCATGGAGATAGGGGCAGAATGTGTTTCTTCCATCCCCTGCCATACAGGCTGCCCTGCAGGGCAGACATGTTGGAAATAATATTGGTGTAATGTATCAATCTGTTTTTCAGGAGCAACTTTTGCAAATGGGTGCAGCTGGAAGAAGATGAGATGAATAGAGGAGGGACAGAGAGAGGGGGAAGAGAAGATGGATAGGGAGAGTTGGGTTAGAGATGTAAAAGCAGAGAGGGGCAAGAGAAGATAGATAGAGAAAGAGGGGGTGAAGGAGATGAGCAGAGAGAGAAAGGAGGGAGGAGAAGATGGACAAAGGGAGAGGGAGAGGAGGAGAGGGACAGAGAGATAGGGACAAGGAGGGAAAGGTCATAAAGAGAGAGGCAGAGATATATATAGAGAGGGAAAAGAGGCATTGGAAAGTGAGTGGGAGATGAGGAGGGATGTAGGAGGCAGGTGGAAGGAGTAGAGGGGTAGAGGTCAGGTGGAAAAAGAAGAGGGGGAAGGGGGAGATGGACAGAGAGACAGGGAGAGCGGGGTGCAGACAGAAGGAGGGGTGAGGAGGATATGATTGGAGACAGGGGGCAGATGACATTTATTGAGAGAGGGGGAGGAGGAGTTGAATGGACAGAGAGAGTGTGGTCTAGAAGATCAACATAGAGATAGAGGGAGGAGGAAGTGCATACAGAAAGAGGGAAGAGGAGGAAAAGAGTGTAATACACATGCCAAACACATACATGGAGAAAGCCACACACACACATACTAACCTTATTCCTGTCGCTTGGCCACTCCGGCCGGCTTTGCTTTATTGTTTAACTTCTAATGGTTGGTGTTCATAGCCATGTAGAATCTTTTAAAAAAGTTAAACCCTCTGCTTTATGTATATACTCGCCCCTTCTCCTAGCATTCGCTCATATATGCTTATTGAGATGTCTTCTCTTCTCTTCCAACATCACTTTGTCCATCTCCTCTTCCCCTTTCCTCTGTCCCTCCTCTATTCATCTCATCTTCTTCCAACTGCACTTATTTGCAAGTGTTGCTCCTGCAAAACAGATTGATACAGTACACCAATATTATTCCCAACATGTCTTGCTCTCCCTGTTTCTCTGTCCACCTCATCCTACCACTTCTACCTGTCAGTATCCTCTTCCCCAGTCTTTCTGTCTCTCCAGCCCCTTCTCCATCCTCTCTTTGTCAGTTTACTCTACCCCTCTTCTCGACCACAAAACGATGGTTTGGTAAGTCTGATCAAAAAAGCAAGGAAAAATGTTTGTGTCGTGAACAACTCACCTTGCTTCTCGACATAGCCTATTTTGAAGGATATACACTTGGTCCAGGGATCCTATAGCTGCTTCGCCCTATCAGGGAAATAGGTTCTATCAAACTCCGCAAAATAATTGTTGACTGCAACTATCACTTCCTCAATTGATGAAAATTTCTTCCGAGCAAGCCAAAGTTTCAAGTCAGGTATAACACTAGCCAGCCATAACACAAACTAATGCTACCCTCCGACAGGATTTATAATTTTGACTCTGTGTATATGTCTAACGGATAAAGGCATTGGGCAGTAATTAAGAATATGGTGAATTTAACAGAAAAACTAACTTTGGGGTTTAATGAAAGTAGTAGATTTTGTATACGAATGAAAAAATGAACAGTTGCCAGCCAAATTAGGCACATGAATTTGGAAATATAGGTTTCAGAGAATTAAATATTAGTTATTGAAGTTACTTTCATTAATATTTCCCTTTGAATAGTACACAGGATACAAATGGACACAGGGCACTCTGAGCTGTGTGCAGCAGCAGTCACCAATACTGCACTTACTAATAATCACAGAAAGCAAAATATGTACCAATTCACACTAATAAGAACTACACGCAAGATTGCTACGTGGATCGCCTGCATCTCGTGGTCGTGCGGTAGCGTTCTCGCTTCCCACGCCCGGGTTCTCGGGTTCGATTCCCGGCGGGGTCAGGGATTTTCTCTGCCTCGTGATGGCTGGGTGTTGTGTGATATCCTTAGGTTAGTTAGGTTTAAGTAGTTCTAAGGGACTGATGACCTAAGATGTTAAGTCCCATAGTGCTCAGAAGCATTTGAATCATTTTTTTGCTACGTGGATCAAGAAGTACAGAACTAAAACTGGCCAGGAGAGGGTTCTGACTTAACTGACATATAAATACAACAAATAAAAATAAATACTACCACAATTACGCTGTTTATACTCCCATTTATAGAAGTGTATCAGATTTCCTTAATAACAATAATATTCCAATTACCTTTCTAATATGAGAAGAATATGGTGGGGACCCATTAACCGATGTTGTGTCACTAGTCAATCTCTATGATTATTTCAGTAGCAAAATTCAATTAAACTAAATTTAATTCATAGTTTCACTTGGAATACTTTATGTTTTTACTTTTCAAGGCAAATAAATCAACACTGAGCTCAATTAACTTCAAAAATTGGTTCATGATAGAAATCAAAGCTAAATTAAGGTTCAAATGAGTATAACTTATTTGCCTTTTTTCTTCCCCTGTGAAGCAGGTATTTTAGACAGTAAATTTACACAGTGTGGCACTGAATTTTTGCTAAACCATACTTTTCAATACATTGAGAGTATTTTAGTAAAATTCTAACTAGCTCCACTTTTAATAATCCTTGCACATCTGACAAACATAAATAAACAATAATAGTGCATCTGAAACGGGATGCTCGGTTTTATAAACACTTAGGAGGGGATCCTGCATAGGTTCATGATCAGGATAAAAGTTACAGTTTTAAACACAGGTTTATAGCACTTGGATTATTATTAAAATCACTCACACAAATTAACTAGTCCATGCTCTGATATATATCTGTATGCTTCAAGTTGATGGAACAGTGGCGAAGTAGTAATGGCAAGCGACATGGAGGCTAACTGTACTCATGGTTCTTGATGTTTGAATGCTCTACACAATTTCTTCTTGGCGACGGATTTTTGTTGTGTTAGAGCCATTCCTTATTGCTGAGAGTACCATGCAACAGCCAAATCCACGTCCGAGGCAAAATTCCTTGCAGAGTGGCTACGAATTACCTCCCTTGGCACCATCTATGTGTTCTGTTCAGCGGCTAGGCTCTGACTGCGCACCGTCCAGTCCGACCGCCAAATCCACCTTTCAAATGACGCCAAGCCACTTCCATTGTGGAGGGACTTCCCTACATCTTTTAAATTTTATAAAACAAGTGTCCTAAGCATGAACCAGCTTCCTATATACAATGTTTTCCTTCTAAACACACACATATTATAAAATTTCATTATTTTAAACATCGTTCAGCTTTTTCCATATATAAATTACAATACTTTAAATTCCCTGTCACAAATCAATGACCTTAATCAACAAAGAATACACACTTCGTAATTACAGATACACAGTTACGTAATACAAACCTACTTCTAATCGATATACGTGTTACACAGGGAACAGGAAGAATTCGATTAGGGCTAAGTCAGGTGAATGAGATGGATGAGGAACCAGTTTCAAAGCCCAACTCTTGCACTTTCGCCATTGTTGTCGCTAATGTGTGGGACGTGCATCGTGCTAACGAAAGGGCACTGTTTTGCATGCCAAACCTTGGTCATTTATCAGCCAACGCAACTTTCGTACGGCGCAACAATGAAGTATAATAAGGTCCACTTATGGTTCTGCGTTTTTCCAAGCAGACTATCAGGATTATTCCTTGGGAATCCCCCCTCCCCCCAATAAACAGTGGTCATCAGCTTACCAGATGAAAAAATGGTCTTTTGCTTCTTTGCTGCACTTTCACCAGAATTTGTCCATTGTTTTGGTTGCCGTTTTGACTCTGGTGCGTAACGACGGATCCTGGTTTAATGAACCATCACAAAGCAGCGCAAAAAATCTTGTGCATTGCGATTAAATATCGACATACATTGTATGGAAATGTTGTGGCGGTAGTCGATCCATCTCCATGCAGGACGTGTATATTTCTATCGTCTATTGTCAAACCACAATTTATGAAAGATGTTTATATTTTATTAATAGGATTAAGTAGGAATAATTAATATTTGTCATGTTGGAAATAATTGTGGTAGCAGTGAGTGTCTGACCAAAGTATTGTTGGCAAGAGAGACCGGACGTTGATATTATTTTTAAAAGGGCGGTAGAGACCGCGTATTGATACATTTCAAGAAAAGAGCGGGAAAGACAGCGCATTGATACATTTTGTAATGGTAGCAGGGATTGTCTACACCAGAAAGCATTGTTGGCAGGAGAGACCGCACATTAGCGTTCGTAGGAGTCAGTAGTAAGCGAGAAGTGAAGTCGGTAGCAGGTCTGAAGCGAGAGGTTGAGAGGAGTGGTGTGCCATGCCAGCCACCAGCTATGATTTACAAGAGATTATAAACGGATGACCAGAGATATCTGCTAACTATTATCATAAGAGGAACTAATATTATTGAATTATTTTTTTGAGAAACTCAAGACTACTGAAGGTATGTTTGCGCAATGCTAGTTGTAAGATTATTGTAAAAAGTAAGTCCCATTTGAACGTTTGTAAAATCATTTCATTCAGAATATAATTAAGTTTTGCCATTAATATTGCATTACTGATTATAATCCATCCCAAAAACCATCAACATAAAACTTCGCAAAATTTTATTGTTGCCAAGAAAAAGTTTGACTATGAATTACGTAACGTCAGTCAAATTAATTAAAGAATAACGTCAGCATTCGTAATAAATACAGCCACTTATAATGACAGCCCACCAGCAGCTAATAGAGTATACTAAAACTGAGTAAGTATATTCATGTCGCAGTTCGATGTAGCAGTCAGATGGCGATCCAGTAACAGTAAAAAAGGTAAGGAACAGTTTTGGGTTATTGCAGGTAACGACTGAGGGCCACGACGACGACACATTCTATGTCTCGTCGAAATAATCAGAAAATAACTTTTAATAAGCAGCATTTAAATTTCTATTTGAAGATTGAGAAAGAGAATTAATTTCAAAGGGAATATTTCATTTGTTATTATTAAGCAAGACGTAGATATCAAAAGGGAAGGTTTCATCGGTTATTGTAGAAGGGAAGGTTGAGTAACGAAGGAGATATAGAGGAGACGGAAAGGTTTCATCCAGATGACTACTTCATAGCCAATTCTGCATGCAGGACATTATGCTCTCTCACACAGTGAGATGGCTACAGTCTCAGCAATCTCACCAATTTTTATTCAGCGGTCTTGTATTACCATATCACTGGACGACCAGAGCCGGCTTCATCTTTGGTCCTTGTCCAACCATGTTTAAATTCATTAATCCAAGAGAAAATTCTATTTCATGTTGGTGCACAGTATGCGTGAACATCACCTAATTCTGTTTTTTTTATGTCAGTTCAGTTCTTCGAATGGAAATGTTTAGAAACAGCTTGAAACTCGGTTTGCTCCATTCTCAATCTCAGTCAACAAACTGACCAGTTCAGACAGCTGTCAGCTGACAGCTGTCAACAATGAACTGTACACTGTATACTGTTGAAATTCTTCATACAACCCTTGGAATAATCATGTTTCCCAATCATGAAGGCACAACAAAAATGTTTCATTCTTTCGTTGAAACTAACCAGACTTGTCAAATTAATCTTGTGTCCTCTTCCTCCCGTCTCAGCCTATCTCATCCTCCCACATGTCTTTCCTCCCCTATCTGTCCAACTACTTCTCCGCCCCCATCTCCCTCTGCCCATGTCCTTCTACTCATTCATTCTCTGTTCATGTCATCCTCCCCTCCCTCTCTCTCTGTCCATCTACTCCTTCTGTCTCTCCTCATCGATTTCCTCCTCCCACTGTCCCTCCTCTTCTGTCTCCCTCCTACACCCCTCTCTCTGTCCATCACCTCCTTCCTATCTCGCCTATTCATCTCCAATTACTGCTCCTTCTGTGTCCATCCCATCCTCTGTCCATCACAAATTTCCCCAGCTATGCCAATTCATGGATACAGCCACTTCTGAATACATCAACAAAGCAGGCCAATACTACTATTACAAAAGACCTGTTGTGCTGGCAGCCTACGTGTCACCTGCTCCAAAATGGTTTCTTTCCCCTGAGTTGTAGGTTGCCCTCCAATGAGGGTTTATAAGGCAGGCCAATACTACTGCCATAACATACCTTCATATGCCAGGTAGGCAGTGTGGCAGGAGCTGAAGAAACACATGTTTGCCCACATCTCTGTTCTTATTGGAGCTAAAAGATTGTAAACCCCACAGTGCTGATAGTCATGAAGTTTGCTGTTTGTGTGCCAAATTTGACTGAAATCGCTGATGTTCCACTTGTCGCAGCCATCGTGGATTTTCCGTTGCCGAATAGTGCATATTATGCCGGTTTAGTTACCGCTGTTGGTGAATGACGTTTCGTCGTTAAACAGAACACGTGCAAAAAATTTGTCATCGTCCCGTAATTTCTATTGTGACCAGTGGCAGAACTGCACAGGACGTTCAAAGTCGTCGCCATGCAGTTCCTGGTGCATAGAAATATGGTACGGGTGCAATCGAAATTGATGTAGCATTCTCAACACCGACGTTTTTGAGATTACCGATTCTCGCGCAGTTTGTCTGTTAATGATGTGCGGATTAGCCGCGACAGCAGCTAAAATACCTACTTGGGCGTCATCATTTGTTGCAGGTCGTGGTTGACGTTTCACATGTGGCTGAACACTTCCTGTTTCCTTAAATAACGTAACTATCCGGCGAACGGTCCGGACACTTGGATGATGTCGTCCAGGATACCGAGCAGCATTTTTGATCACATCAACATGATATCGACCTTTTCCGTAATTGGTAAACGGTCCATTTTAACATGGGTAATGTATCACTAAGCAAATACCGTCCACGCTGGCGGAATGTTGCGTGATTCCACGTACTTATACGTTTGTGGCTATTACAGCGCCATCTAACGCAAAGCGTAAAAAGTGATCCTACAAAAACATTCATATTTCTTTACGTACTACACGAATATGTAATAAAATGGGGGTTCCTATTTATAAAAACCGCAGTTGATATCCGTTTGGTGTATGGCAGCGCCATCTAGTGGGTTAACCATAGCGCCATCTGGTTTCCCCTTCAAGCTAGACGAGTTTCGTTCGTTGTAGTTTTTTCGTTTGATGCTTATTTCGTGAGATATTTAGCCTGGGCACTGTCAATGGACCACCCTATACCTCATCTTGCTGTCAACACTCTTCCCTCTCTGCTGTCCATCTCCTCCTTACCCCCACCTCTAAGCCATCACCTACTCATCCCATGTCTACCTATCTCCTCATCGCCTCTTTCTGCCCATTACCTCCTCCCTCTCTGCCTATCCCTTCCTTCTCACCTCTCGACCCATTCTTCCTCCACCCACCTCTGCCATTCTCCTCCTCACCTCATCTCTCTGATCATCCGTTCCCACCCCTCTTTCTCTGCCCAACTCCTCCTGCCCCATTACCTCCTCCCTCTCTGCCTATCCCTTCCTTCTCACCTCTCGACCCATTCTTCCTCCACCCACCTCTGCCATTCTCCTCCTCACCTCATCTCTCTGATCATCCGTTCCCACCCCTCTTTCTCTGCCAACTCCTCCTGCCCCATTACCTCCTCCCTCTCTGCCTATCCCTTCCTTCTCACCTCTCGACCCATTCTTCCTCCACCCACCTCTGCCATTCTCCTCCTCACCTCATCTCTCTGATCATCCGTTCCCACCCCTCTTTCTCTGCCCAACTCCTCCTGCCCAAATATCTCTATACATCTCCTCCTGGCCTTCTCTCCACATCTATCTTCTCCTGCTCCCTCTGTCTGTCCATCCACTCCTTCATCCATCGCATATTCCTCACAGCTGCCCAGGGCAAAATGCAGGCAGAGACTGTATAATAATAACATCACGTAACGAATGACGGTTCTGAGGCTTGGATAGATCTTCCACCTCCATTAACTACTTGCAAGCACTAGTGAAAGTATTTTTTATGGCCCTGTGGGAACACAATTTTCTTATTAGATGGATTACCCAATAAGTATTTGACGTGGGAAATTTTTACTACGTGGATTTAAGTTGTCCCCCCCACATTCTGGTGGTCCTAGTATGTGTAATAACTCATACATTGCAATTACGTGAGCTCAGTGTACTGTCCTAGATCAGGAGGACTGTAATGGGTTTCCGCCACATCTCATTTTATTAGTACATGGTGGACGGTGGATCACGTTCTGCGTGTCGATTGTAACACGGCGGCAACGTTATCGACTGAGTCACCGAACTGACGCTTTTGTCTGGTGATACATCGCGACAGCAAAATTTACTTGTAGCTGCGAGAAATAACACGCGCCGCCACTGTTATTGTAGTCTTTGCCATTCTTATTATTTGTCGTAGGTGCGTATATCCGAAGCTGATTGTGTATTACAATATTTCGACTACCAAAATGGAAAAAATAGTGGGCTCTGCCCCCATACTCTTAGCTATAAGGTTTTGTAGTGATCGACTTCTACCATATACTTCGTCAGCACACGTTTACAGGAGGCACTGGTCTTTGACAGACATCACTAGACCTAACTGCTTGGGCATATTTGTCCCTTAACCACCTTCAGTTCCTTTTCTGTATTATCTACTTGTGCACTAAACTGAGTTCGTGCACTGTCCTTCCACTGAGCGCAACGCTTCTGTCGGTGTTTGCTGTGTTTGTTCTAAATCGCTCTTTATTGCCTGTACTGAAATACTTTGCTCTTCATATAATACAGTAATGGATTGTCGTATCGCCGCTTTTAACTCTGACTCTAACCTTCCTGCGAAGTTATCATCTTTCTCTCTTAAAAGTTCATCTACCTTCTTTTTGTGTTTGGTAGAAAGATCGTCTACTTTTGTTACTACTTGCTGAAGTGTTAATTTTAAAGGGTTTTATTGTAATTGAAGAGCATTAAAGGTCTTAGCTAATTCTTTTACCGACTTAGGGTTACCCTTCATAACTATTTGCAAATCCCGAAATTTAGGTTGTTATGCTTTCTATGTCACTCCATAGCACTTCGGTTACATGACCCACCATGGCGTTCAAACTATCATGCTTTTGGCGTAGTATCATTTTTTGAATCGTATTAAGTAACATAGCTTCTAGTCTTTTGAACATCTGCATAAATAGCTCCGCTCCCAGTAGGTGACATTACTTCTCTCGCTGAAGCGAACAGTCTTTTTTTCCACTGGCGATTTCGCCCTCGGGCATATGGTCGGATACATTTTCTTCGTATAATGAACCCTCTTCCCAACTACACTCCTGGAAATGGAAAAAAGAACACATTGACACCGATGTGTCAGACCCACCATACTTGCTCCGGACACTGCGAGAGGGCTGTACAAGCAACGATCACACGCACGGCACAGCGGACACACCAGGAACCGCGGTGTTGGCCGTCGAATGGCGCTAGCTGCGCAGCATTTGTGCACCGCCGCCGTCAGTGTCAGCCAGTTTGCCGTGGCAAACGGAGCTCCATCGCAGTCTTTAACACTGGTAGCATGCCGCGACAGCGTGGACGTGAACCGTATGTGCAGTTGACGGACTTTTAGCGAGGGCGTATAGTGGGCATGCGGGAGGCCGGGTGGACGTACCGCCGAATTGCTCAACACGTGGGGCGTGAGGTCTCCACAGTACATCGATGTTGTCGCCAGTGGTCGGCGGAAGGTGCACGTGCCCGTCGACCTGGAACCGGACCGCAGCGACGCACGGATGCACGCCAAGACCGTAGGATCCTACGCAGTGCCGTAGGGGACCGCACCGCCACTTCCCAGCAAATTAGGGACACTGTTGCTCCTGGGGTATCGGCGAGGACCATTCGCGACCGTCTCCATGAAACTGGTCTACGGTCCCGCACACCGCTAGGCCGTCTTCCGCTCACGCCCCAACATCGTGCAGCCCGCCTCCAGTGGTGTCGCGACAGGCGTGAATGGAGGGACGAATGGAGACGTGTCGTCTTCAGCGATGAGAGTCGCTTCTGCCTTGGTGCCAATGATGGTCGTATGCGTGTTTGGCGCCGTGCAGGTGAGCGCCACAATCAGGACTGCATACAACCAAGGCACACAGGGCCAACATCCGGCATCATGGTGTGGGGAGCGATCTCCTACACTGGCCGTACACCTCTGGTGATCGTCGAGGGGACACTGAATAGTGCACGGTACATCCAAACAGTCATCGAACCCATCGTTCTACCATTCCTAGACCGGCAAGGGAACTTGCTGTTCCAACAGGACAATGCACGTCCGCATGTATCCCGTGCCACCCAACGTGCTCTAGAAGGTGTACGTCAACTACCCTGGCCAGCAAGATCTCCGGATCTGTCCCCCATTGAGCATGTTTGGGACTGGATGAAGCGTCGTCTCACGCGGTCTGCACGTCCAGCACGGACGCTGGTCCAACTGAGGCGCCAGGTGGAAATGGCATGGCAAGCCGTTCCACAGGACTACATCCAGCATCTCTACGATCGTCTCCATGGGAGAATAGCAGCCTGCATTGCTGCGAAAGGTAGATATACACTGTACTAGTGCCGACATTGTGCATGCTCTGTTGCCTGTATCTATGTGCCTATGGTTCTGTCAGTGTGATCATGTGATGTATCTGACCCCAGGAATGTGTCAATAAAGTTTCCCCTTCCTGGGACAATGAATCACGGTGTTCTTATTTCAGTTTCCAGGAGTGTATATTAGCTTCTCTTCCTAACTGTATTTGTCTGTACTATTGTACTGACAGTACTGCCACGACATGTGAAAAAGTCATAGATGGTATTCGCGTCCCAATACAGCTTCACAGACTATAAATACTTCTTTCAAAACAATTGCACATCACTACTGAAAACGGCACGCATCTAACCATGAACATCCCTCTTCTTGTGACTTTAATGTACGAAATTTAATATAATTATATCGTCAAGTAGAAGAAGATGCAATTAGATGAAGGACGAACACTAACTTCACTTAACGAAGGTTTATTCAGCACTTGCTCTTACAAGAACGCGGAGCGAACTGCCTCCGGCCAGAACACATACAGTATATATAGGGTGTTACAAAAAGGTACGGCCAAACTTTCAGGAAACATTCCTCACACACAAATAAAGAAAAGATGATATGTCGACATGTGTCCGGAAACGCTTAATTTTCATGTTAGGGCTCATTTTAGTTTCGTCAGTATGTACTCTACTTCCTCGATTCACCGCCAGTTGGCCCAACTGAAGGAAGGTAATGTTGACTGCGGTGCTTGTGTTGTCATGCGACTCATTGCTCTACAGTACTAGCATCAAGCACATCAGTACGTAACATCAACAGGTTAGTGTTCATCACGAACGTGGTTTTCCTGTCAGTGCAATGTTTACAAATGCGGAGTTGGCAGATGCCCATTTGATGTATGGATTAGCACGGGGCAATAGCCGTGGCGCATTACGTTTGTATCGAGACAGATTTCCAGAACGAAGGTGTCCCGACAGGAAGACGTTCGAAGCAATTGATCGGCGTCGTAGGGAGCACGGAACATTAAAGCCTATGACTCGCGACTGGGGAAGACCTAGAACGACGAGGACACCTGCAATGGGCGAGGCAATTCTTCGTGCAGTTCACGATAATCCTAATGTCAGCGTCAGAGAAATTCCTGCTGTACAAGGTAACGTTGACCACGTCACTGTATGGAGAGTGCTACGGGAGAACCGGTTGTTTCCGTACCATGTACAGCGTGTGCAGGCACTATCAGCAGCTGATTGGCCTCCACGGGTACACTTCTGCGAATGGTCAATCCAACAATGTGTCAATCCTCATTTCAGTGGAAATGTTCTCTTTACGGATGAGGCTTCATTCCAACGTGATCATATGGTAAATTTTCACAATCAACATGTGTGGGCTGACGAGAATCCGCACGCAATTGTGCAATCACGTCATCAACACAGATTTTCTGTGAACGTTTGGGCAGACATTGTTGGTGATGTCTTGATTGGGCACCATGTTTTTCCACCTACGCTCAATGGAGCACGTTATCATGATTTCATACGGGATACTCTACCTGTGCTGCTAGAGCATGTGCCTTTACAAGTACGACACAATATGTGGTCACGATGGAGCTCCTGCACATTTCAGTCGAAGTGTTCGTACGCTTCTCAACAACAGATTCGGTGACCGATGGACTGGTAGAGGCGGACCAATTCCATGGCCTCCACGCTCTCCTGACCTTAACCCTCTTGACTTTCATTTATGGGGGCATTTGAAAGCTCTTGTCTACGCAACCCCGGTGCCAAATGTAGAGACTCTTCGTGCTCGTATTGTGGACGGCTGTGATACAATACGCCATTCTCCAGGGCTGCATCAGGGATTCCATGCGACAGAGCGTGGATGCATGTATCCTCGCTAACGGAGGACATTTTGAACACTTCCTGTAACAAAGTGTTTGAAGTCACGCTGGTATGTTCTGTTGCTGTTTGTTTCTATTCCATAATTAATGTGATTTGAAGAGAAGTAATAAAATGAGCTCTAACATGGAAAGTAAGCGTTTCCGGACACATGTCCACATAACATATTTTCTTTCTTTGTGTGTGAGGAATGTTTCCTGAAAGTTTGGCCGTACCTTTTTGTAACACCCTGTATACAGCTACAGAACATTCCAGTATAATTATGCTTGACATTTGTGGATACTTCTAGAATGTACTCGAAACGAATATAGAAATTAAAATTGTACATACTACGTGAGCTTTGAACTCAGGACCCTCCATGCAATAAGTTAGTATCGTAACCACTATACCACGGTGCTACTGAACTTCTTCTGCGACTGTTTGTAATTACAAATTTTGCAAATTATAAAAATCTCTACAATAATTCAGATAAGTGAATCCCACTGATACTGAAGGCGAAAGCAATTTTTATTATGAAATGGATGAAACAGTGCCTTACTTTACTTCGTTGGAGGCGCTACATTTCGTAAGTTCAGAAGTTTTCTTCACTCTTTATCTTACTAGTCTCAGTTGTTATATTGCATTATAATATTATAATAGTTTCTCATTTTACATTTATCTTGAGCTTTGCTTTCTCATATGTGTCGTATGCTTACGTGAAAAAAATTGACAGTCATGAAATATTCTTATTTTTGAATAACATTATATGGAGTGAACATTAATAAAACCGACCAATTGGCAAGGAAGGCTTCCTGATTGGAAATGGAGGAGAAAAGGTCCAATGAACATGTATGCGGAAATGCATTGTTGGCACGGTAAATGGGCTGACGAATAACAGTTCCTCTGACCACGTTCCGTGCATTCTTTGAACGTTGCAGACTGTGTGACTGACACAGCGTATTGTAAGTAACAAAACGATCCGGTATTCATGTCGAGAATAAGCCGAGGTGGTGCTTGTGTACGGCCAAGCGGATGGAAACGGTAGAGGGGCAAGCACGACTATACCAAAACAAGTACCCTCACATACAACAACCACACCACATTGTAAGCCTTTTTTGGATGTTTGTGTGATCGTAAGTCCTACGAAAGTGCAGGGAGGTGGCGGACTGGGCTTGCACCAGCTTTGGAGGACTAGGTTCCACAGGATATTGAGACGAACCGTAGAACAAGCTCCTGGCAAGCGGCCCGCTAACATGGTGTAAGCCAAAGTACGATTATGTGTATCCTGTATGACAATTGCGTGCATTGGATCCCATGGAAGCCACTTTGAACATCTGTTAAGACGTGGATGCGATGCAGCTCTGTACTGTGTTCCGAGACGATCTATTGTTGTTGCACGCACGCCGTCCATTTTCGAATACACGTTCATAGGACCTGTTTTACTCCATTTCAAATCAGGAAACCATCTCTGCAGTTTGCCTGTTTTATTAATGGCCACCCTGTTTTTTTTTTCATTTACCGTCCTGGTATCGGATGCCAGTGAAACATAATTGTTGCATTGATGGCCAAGATCACATGTTAAATGAAAACCGCTGTATGAATATCAAGTGCTCCGATGGAAAACCAGTACTATACGAACAAGGGAAAGCCTAGAGGTTACATGAGTATATAGAGTGTCTACACAAGGGAGATGAGCGTGAAGGCAGTATTATAGAACGGGAACAGGAAGTAGATGATGATCAGATGGAAGACTGATATTGAGAGAAAAATTTGACAGAGCACTGAAAGACATAGAATGAAATAAGGCCCCTGAAGTAGATTACATTACCTCAGAAGTGTTGATATCCTTGGGAGGGCAGGCATGGCTAAACTATTCCACACGCTGACATTTGAGACACGGGAAATACTCTCTAACTTCAGGAAGTATGTAATAATGGCCATCCAAAGAAAGCAAATGCTGATAGGTGTAAATATCACCGAACTGTCAGTTTAATAAGTCATGGTTGCAAAATACTGACACAAATTATTCGCAGAAAATGGAAAAATTGGTAGAAGACGACCTATGGGAAGATCAGTTTGGATTTCGGAGAAATGGTGGAACACACGAGGCAATCCTGACCCTACGACTTAGGAGAGAGTGCTGAAAAGTAATGTCTTCGAATTGTTTATGTGAAAACTCTTTAAGCTTTTTAAATAAAACAAACGTTAATAATATTCTATATCTGTAGTATGCATGTCTACATATTTATTTCTCAACATAGTCACCCTGGCGATGAACACGTTCTCCCAAGAGAGACCAGTTTGTTGACACCGTCACTGTAGAATGATTGACTTCGTTGACGGAGATACAACCTCACGTCTGCTTGCGCAGCTTCATCGCCATCAAAGTGAAGTCCTCGAAGGTGTTCTTTAGGCTTAGGAAACAGAAGAAAATAGGATGGAGCCAAGTCGAGACTGTATGGCGGATGGTTGAAGACAGTGAACCCTTGGCGTCGGATTGTTGCAGATGTCGCAGCACACAAATAGGGTCTGACGTTTTCATGCTGAAGGAGAGAGTGCATCTTGTGTGAACGAACTCTTCAAATTCGGAACTTGACTGCAGCTCGCTGTTTCTCATGCACTAGTATAGTTACATTACACACAGTAATGTTACACACTATAATTCTGAGCTCGCTAGCTGTAGAGGACTGCAAATATGTCCGTAGACATGAAGAATAAAGATCTATAATTTTACTTACGTATTTTTATTCAGAGTAGATTTAAAATTCACACATAAAAAATTCGGAGGCATTTTTTTCAGCAGAGCTTCATACCTTAGAATGTGGGTTAAGGAGAGGTTAACATATGTTTACAGCATTTGTAGATTTAGAGAAGCTTTTGGCACTGTCGACTGGAAAATATTCTTTCAGTTTCTGGTGGTAGCTGGGGTAAAACACACCGAGCTAAAAGTTATTTACATCTTGTAGAGAAACCAGACGGAAGTTAATAAGAGTCGAAGAGCATGAAAGGGAGACAGGGTTGAGAAGGGAGACAGGGTTGTAGCCTGTCGCCAATGTACTGCGTGATCAAAAAGTCCGTATAAATTTCAAAACTGAATAAATCACGGAATAACGTAGATAGAGAGGTACAAATTGACACACATGCTTGGAATGACATGGGGTTTTATTAGAACCAAAAAATACAAAAGTTCAAAAAATTTCCAACAGATGGCGCTTCATCTGATCAGAATAGCAATAATTTGCATAACAAAGTAAGACAAAGCAAAGATGATGTCTTTTACAGAAAATGCTCAATATGTCCACCATCGTTCCTCAACTATAGCTGCAGTCGAGGAATCATGTTGTGAACAGCACTGTAAAGCACGTCCAGAATTATGGTCAGGCATTGGCGTCGGATGTTGTCTTTCAGCATCCCTAGAGATGTCGGTCGATCACGATACACTTGCGACTTAAAGTAACCCCAAGGCAATAATCGCACGGACTGAGGTCTGGGGACCTGGGAGGCCAACCATGACGAAAGTGGCGGCTGAGCACACGATCATCACCAAACGACGCAAGCAAGAGATCTTTCACGCGTCTAGCAATAATTTTTTTTGTTCTAATAAAATCCCATGTCATTCCAAGCATGTGTGTCAAGTTTTACCTCTCTGTCTACATTATTACATAGTTTATTAAGTTTTCAGATTTATACTGACTTTTTGATCACCCGTTACATTGAGCGAGCTGTGAAGGAAAGCAAGGAGAAATTTGGAAACGAGCTACAGTTCAGGGAGAAGAAATAAAAACTTTGTAGTTTGCCGATGACACTTTAAATCTGTCAGAGACAACAAAGGACTTGGAAGATCAGTTCAACGGAATGGACAATGTCCTGAAAGCATTCGGGAGGGCGAGATTCAAACCCGGTTCCGACCATTCTGGTTTATATTTTCCGTGAGTCCTCTACCTGATCTCAGGCAACTGCCGGAGTGGTTCCGTTGAAAGGGCGCGGCCGACTTCCTTTCCCATCCTTCCCTACTCTGATGGGACCGATGACCCTGCTGTTTGGTCTCCTCCCCCAGATCAACCGCCGGCTGCGGTGGCCGAGCGGTTCTAGGCGCTTCAGTCCGGAATCGAGCGACTGCTACAGTCGCAGCTTCGAATCCTGCCTCGGGCATGGATATTTGTGATGTCCTTAGGTTAGTTAGGTTTAAGTAGTTATAAGTTCTAGGGGACTGATGACCTCAGATGTTAAGTCCCATAGGGCTCAGAGTCATTTGAACCATTTGAACCCAAGTCAACCGAGCAACCAAAAGCAAGACAAGAATGATGGAATCTAGTCGAATTAAATCAGGCTACACCATGGGAATTAGATTACGACCTGAGACATTAAAAGTAATAGATGAGTTTTGCTATTTTGGCAGTAACAAACATATTAGGGCCGAAGCAGAGGGGATACAAAACGTAGATGGGTGAAGGCAAACAAAAGCGTTTCTTAAGGAGAGAAATTTAACATCGAATATAAGGAAATGTTTGCCAAACTTATTTGTCTGGAGCGTAGCCTTGTATAGGACCGAAAAGTGGACGATAAGCAGTTCGAGCAAGAAGATAATAGAAGCTTTTGAAATGTTGCGCTACTGTGCTGAAGATTAGATGGGTAGATTGCGTAACCAATGAGAAGGTACTGAATAGAATTGGGGAGAAAGAGATTTGTGGTACGAGTTGACCAAAATAATGGATCGGTAAGTAGGACACATTTGAGATATCAACGGATCGTAATCTTAGTGCGGTAGGGACATGTTGGGGGCGGGGGGGGGGGGGGGGCAGGGGGTTAAAATTGCGCATGGAGGTCAAGAGCCGAGTACAGTGAGCAACATATGTTGGTTGCAATCGTTATTCGCAGATGAAGAGGCTCGTACAGCATAGACTAGCGTAGAGAGCTGCATCAAACCCGTCTTCGTACTGAAGACCGCAATAACAACAATGGGGGATGAGTATGAGCGGGAGAGGATAAAAACTGTAGAGGGGCAACGAGGTTGGAATACAGTAATTAGGATTAAGTGGATGAAAGATGCAGAGATGAAGAGGTTTGTACATGATGGAGTGGCGTGGAGAACTGCAACAAACCACTCTTCCAGCCTAAGACACAACAACATCATCAACAACAACAACAGCAAGGGACTAAACGATCGGTGAGCGGCTTCGGGTGGATGTGACATGTCTGAAGAACCGCCTGGTCTGTCTTCCTCACTGGACACAGACGATTACCAATGCTGGGGCAGGGAGGGGAAATAAGTCAGAGTTTGTCATGGGGATCATACCAAACATATTGGTGTCGAAGGGGGATTCTGAGAATAAAGTAGTGTGAAAACAAAGTTTTGAAAATGGCGCGGAATTCTTTAGATTGCAAGCTACGTTTAACACAGGATACTTTTCAGTTGATTGTGCGAGGGCCTGCCGACTTGGACGGACTTACGACCTGCCTGGTAACATTCCACCCAAATAACAGAAAGACTCACTTCCCGAATGTAGATGGACACGACTGGAAGGTACAAGAATCTCCACATTTACATGCTCGCATAGCGACTTGTGCTTACGATCGTATGGCTAAGTGAAATACTGATAACAGTGACTGCCCACTTAGACGGTATCGAAGTTGTGAGAGTTTGTTACTATTGTAGTTTTTAAGTTAATTGCGTGACACATGTCCTTTTCAAATTTTTGAACAAGTGCTTTCCAGATGTTATATTTCTCTGAGCTGCATTCTTGGTTGTTGAGGTAAAGCGATGTATTAAGTACTGATGTAAACGAACTATTATTACATAAAAATACAATTGCTGATAATTTCGATATATTCAACTACAGTTGCTGAGGATAGATAAAATACTAAATACAAATGTTTACGTTCCCGGCATTTTTAAACAATTTAACGTGCACCGCACAACAGAATTAACCGTGCGAGTGGTAAGCACAACGGACTCCGATTCTGGAGGACGGCGGTTCAAACCCGCGTCCGGCCATCCTGAATTAGGTTTTCTGTGACTTTCCTAAATCTGTGCACCGTTCGATCTTTCGACCAACTTTGTTGTATGGGAGCGAAAGCTGGGTAGATTCAGGTTACCTTATGAACAAGGTTGAGGTCACGGATATGAAAGTAGCTAGGATGATTGCAGATACTAGTAGATGAGAACAATGGCAGAAGGGTGTCCACAATGAGGAAATCAAAGAAAAACTGGGAATGAACTCTATAGATGTAGCAGTCAGGGCGAACAGGCTTAGATGGTGGGGGCATGTTACACGCATGGGAGAAGCAAGGTTACCCAAGAGACTCATGGGTTCAGCAGTAGAGGGTAGGAGGAGTCGGGGCAGACCAAGGAGAAGGTACCTGGATTCGGTTAAGAATGATTTTGAAGTAATAGGTTTAACATCAGAAGAGGCACGAATGTTAGCACTGAATAGGGGTTCATGGAGGAATTTGATAAGGGGGCTATGCTCCAGACTGAACGCTGAAAGGCATAATCAGTCTTAAATGATGATGATGATGATGATCCTAAATCTCTTCAGGCAAATGCCGGGATGTTCCCTTTGAAAGGGTAAGGCTGACTTCCTTCCACATCCGTCTCTAATCCGATGGGACGGATGACCTCACTATTTCGTCCCCTCCCCCGAATCAGCCAACCAACCAACAGAATTGAAGGATAACTTTTTACGCTTGAGTCTGCTGCACAATCTACAACTTGTCATCTGCAAGCAGAAAAATGTAACTTTCATTTTTGTTTATTATACGTTTCCGAACAGCTACCAACTTGTACATCCAATAGCTTCATGTAAGGTATGTAAACTATTGCGTACGTCTACTCTTTTCCAAATAAGCTATAAAACCAAAACTTTAGACATATTGTAATAAGCAACATACAACGCATCAGTAATACATCTCTCTACTATGAAATGTAAACAAACCATGTATAATACTTGACAACAATCACTCCCTTCACAAATGTAAATATTTTTAGCAAATGTTCTTTCAAATGGTTCAAATGGCTCTGAGCACTATGGGACTTATCATCTTAAGGTCATCAGTCCCCTAGAAATTAGAACTGCTTAAACCTAACTAACCTAAGGACATCGCACACATCCATACCCGAGGGAGGATTCGAACCTGCGACCATGGCGGTCGCGCGGTTCCAGACTGTAGCGCCTAGAACTGTTCGGCCAACTCGGCCGGCAAAAGTTCTTTCTAAGAGTTAATACGTAATAACCATTTTACAGAAAGGAAATAAAGTAGCCCACTGAATGTAGCACAAAAAATGCTGTAACATGTCTGGGTAAAACAAAATTCGAAAGGTGTCTACATCTACATCTACATGACTACTCTGCAATTCACATTTAAGTGCTTGGCAGAGGGTTCATCGAACCACAATCATACTATCTCTCTACTATTCCACTCCCGAACAGCGAGCGGGAAAAACGAACCCCTAAACCTTTCTGTTCGAGCTCTGATTTCTCTTATTTTATTTTGATGATCATTCCTACCTATGTAGGTTGGGCTCAACAAAATATTTTCGCATTCGGAAGAGAAAGTTGGTGACTGAAATTTCGTAAAAAGCTCTCGCCGCGCCGAAAAACGTCTATGCTGTAATGACTTCCATCCCAACTCGTGTATCATATCTGCCACACTCTCTCCTCTATAACGCGATAATACAAAACGAGCTGCCCTTCTTTGCACCCTCTCGATGTCCTCCGTCAATCCCACCTGGTAAGGATCCCACACCGCGCAGCAATATTCTAACAGAGGACGAACGAGTGTAGTGTAAGCTGTCTCTTTAGTGGACTTGTTGCATCTTCTAAGTGTCCTGCCAATGAAACGCAACCTTTGGCTCGCCTTCCCGACAATATTATCTATGTGGTCCTTCCAACTGAAGTTGTTCGTAATTTTAACACCCAGGTACTTAGTTGAATTGACAGCCTTGAGAATTGTACTATTTATCGAGTAATCGAATTCCAACGGAGTTCTTTTGGAACTCATGTGGATCATCTCACACTTTTCGTTATTTAGCGTCAACTGCCACCTGACACACCATACAGTAATCTTTTCTAAATCGCTTTGCAGCTGATACTGGTCTTCGGATGACCTTACTAGACGGTAAATTACAGCATCATCTGCGAACAGTCTAAGAGAACTGCTCAGATTGTCACCCAGGTCATTTATATAGATCAGGAACAGTAGAGGTCCCAGGACGCTTCCCTGGGGAACACCTGATATCACTTCAGTTTTACTCGATGATTTGCCGTCTATTACTACGAACTGCGACCTTCCTGACAGGAAATCACGAATCCAGTCGCACAACTGAGACGATACCCCATAGCTCCGCAGCTTGATTAGAAGTCGCTTGTGAGGAACGGTGTCAAAAGCTTTCCGGAAATCTAGAAATACGGAATCAACTTGAGATCCCCTGTCGATAGCGGCCATTACTTCGTGCGAATAAAGAGCTAGCTGCGTTGCATAAGGCGGAATTCCTCATCCAGTTTTCTTAGAAAGCACGGAAAAAGGAGAACTACATCACCACAGCAAGATGTTCTTGACATCTTTGACCCTGCTGAATCTTTCAGGCGTTTCAATCCTTCTCTAAGGACATTGTAGGATTGCACTCCATCGAACATGATCGCACCTGTTTGAGCGCAGCGCGACAACAATTTGTCCTCTTGCGTACAGTATGGAACCACTAGGGACCGTTCAAAACCATTCGACGAAAATAAAACGTGATCCAAAGCAGGTAAGGGTGCTTACGCTTTACAGCGTTCCTATTTTCTGTCCTCTTATGTTATGATCATGAGGCAATGAAAAACTGACATATGCTTGAATAAAACAGCAAAGGATTCTTCTAAGGCCTCCCCATTCGCCAAAACCCTCTGTAGCACCCGCGCACCTTTATTGAGAATTCTAAAAAGGTACCTGTACAGACAGGACATGTGATATGGGTACTAAGCCCCTGCAGGCGGGCTGCACTGTTGACATTTCACCGCTACAGCGTTCCTCTTGCGCCTGATAGTATGCCATGTGGAATCGGAGAATGTCCATGGGGTTGGTGGTTTGCAAGCGCTAGGGACGTCATCAGCAATTCTGTCTGTACAGGTGTATTCTTAACCCCCCCCCCCCCCTCCATAGATGACGGCGCAGGAGAAGAGCAAATAGGAGCACTGAAAAGCATTGTGAACCTTAACTGTTTCGAACCCCCTTAACTTTCGTCGAATGGCTTTGAGCTGTCCCTAATGGCTCCAAATTGTACACTAGAGGAATAATCGCGGTCGCGCTGCGCTCCAAACAAGAGCGATAACGTTCGATGGGGATACAACCCTACAATGTTCGTACAAAATGGTTCACATGGCTCTGAGCACTATGGGACTTAACATCTGAGGTCATCAGTCCCCTAGACCTTAGAACTACTTAAACCTAACTAACCTAAGGACATCACACACATCCATGCCCGAGGCAGGTTTCGAGCCTGCGACCTTAGCGGTCGCGCGGTTCCAGACTGAAGCGCCTAGTACCGCTCAGCCATACCGGCCGGCAATGTCATTACAGAACGGTTGAAACACCTGAGGGTGTCAGCAGACTCAAAGGTTTTCAAAACAATCTTCCTGTCTCTCTCCGAACTGTGAAATGTCGTTTTCGACCTCAAAATGCATGGTAATCAATGCTCGAGGGAAATACGTGGTTTCATTGATGCCCTTTATGCCACCTCCTGAGGCGTTTTGATGCCGATGCTGAGCGGCGTGTGTCCGCAATGTTTTGCTCCGTCACTCACAAGAAAACCACGTGATTTCAACACTGGGCGTCGCAGTTCTGACCTCCATCGCAGAGGCGTCAAAAGGAAGGCTGAAGTGTTAGTGAGAGGGGGTGTGAATACCTTCGGATCGTGTAACACATCCACGGTGGAACTGGGCAAAAATGTGCTGAAAGCTGGCGCCAATGTGACATTAACCAGTCCTACACCTCAGAAGAACTTCGGAGCTGTGGCCTTTCTTACTGAACTGTCAACACCTTGCTGTTTCAGGCGTTGTCGAGTCCGAGGGTGACGTCGAAGGGCTTTTGCTCCATGACAGAAGAAGCTTGCAGGCACCTTTGAGCCAAATTCAAGACTTGTGCATCGCAATGGGTGGGGCTTACGTGGTTTCAAAAAAGTGATTCTTTAATTCTGTTCCGCAGTGTACTTCACGTATAATACACTACTGGCCATTAAAATTGCTATACTACGACAATGACGTGCTACAGACGCGAAATTTAACCAACAGTAATAAGATGCTGTGATATGCAAATGATTAGCTTTTTAGAGCATTCACACAAGGTTGGCACCGGTGGTGACACCTACAACGTGCTGACATGAGGAAAGTTTCCAACCGATGTCTCATACACAAACAGCAGTTGACTGGCGTTGCCTGGTGAAAGGTTGTTGTGATGCCTCATATAAGGAGGAGAAATGCGTACCATTGCGTTTCCGACTTTGATAAAGGTCGGATTGTAGCCTATCGCGACTGCGGTTTATCGTATCGCGACATTGCTGCGTTGGTCGAGATCCAATGACTGTTAGCAGAATATGTAATCGGTGGGTTCAGGAGGGTAATACGGAACGCCGTGCTGGATACCAACGGTCTCGTATCACTAGCAGTCGAGATGATAGGCATCTTATCCGCATGGCTGTAACGGATCGTGCAGCCACTTCTCGATACCTGAGTCATCAGATGGGGACGTTTGCAAGGCAACAACCATCTGCACGAACAGTTCGACGACGTTTGCAGCACCATGCACTATCAGCTCGGAGACCATGGCTTTGGTTACCCTTGACGCTGCACCACAGACAGGAGCACCTGCGATGGTGTACTCAACGACGAACCTAGGTGCACGAATGGCAAAGCGTCATTTTTTTCGGATGAATCCAGGTTCTGTTTCCAGCATCATGACGGTCGCCTCCGTGTTTGGCGATATCGCGGTGAACGCACATTGGAAGCGTGTATTCGTCATCGCCATAATGGCGTATCACCTTGCGTGATGGCATTGGGTGCCATTGGTTACACGTCTCGGTCACCTCTTGTTCGCATTGACGGCACTTTGAACAGTGGACGTTATATATCAGATGTGTTACGACCCGTGGCTCTACCCTTCATTCGATCCTTGCGAAACCCTACCTTTCAGCAGGATAAGGCACGACCGCATGTTGCAGGTCCTGTACGGGCCTTTCTGGATACAGAAAATGTTCGACTGCTGCCCTGGCCAGCACATTCTCCAGATTTCTCACCAATTGAAAACCTCTGGTCAATGGTGACCGAGCAACTGGCTCGTCGCAATACGCCAGTCACTACTCTTGATGAACTGTGATACCGTGTTGAAGCTGCATGGGCAGCTGTACCTGTACACGCCATCCAAGCTCTGTTTGAGTCAATGCCCAGGCGTATCAAGGCCGTTATTGCGGCCAGAGGTGGTTGTTCTGGGTACTGATTTCTCAGGATCTATGCACCCAAATTTGGTTGAAAATGTAATGACATGTCAGTTCTAGTATAATATATTTGTCCAATGAATACCGGTTTATCATCTGCATTTCTTCTTGGTGTAGCAATATTAATGCCCAGTAATGTTGCTTAAATTGCAAGATAAATTCAGGAAACCTATAGTTTATAATGGGTGTCTCCGAAGAGTAGGTTGTTGTTGCATATTATGAGCGTATATCGTGCGTAGAATGCAAAAAACGCAACAGCGTCCACTGTGTAAATTTTACCATTGGAGATACGTCTCCAGAGACGTGAGTCATTTTTTGTCCGCTTGTAAATGTCGTATAGTTCTAAATTTTGTACATAATATGTGGAGGACCTGACTCAAAACTGGGCATCAGTGCTGCTGCTCTCCTCACGAGTACACCTGGAACACCCTATGTTACCGTCTTTCCCTCCTGCGCGACGAGAGGGTTTTAACTGCGAGGCTGTCTGTAGTACGGGCTCGGGTAACCCGGCGTGTCCCCGCGTCGCGGGGCGTGCGACCGTCACGCGCGCTGCTTCACTTTCCTTTGCAGAAGTGGAGGAAGCGGAGACTGACAGGGGAGGCGCGGCTGAAGTAGGCCGTGCAACGCCCGCCGCCGCCAGTGCACCTCCAGCAGCCACGCCGCGCGGTCCTGTGTGCAGCGGGCAACCAGTGCGCCGTCTGCCGCCGCCGCTCTGGTAAGCCGTCTCAACGGCTTTTCTTTTCTTTTTCAATTTTATGTCTTGGCAGACCAAGACCTTTGCAGAATTACAAGTCTGTCGTTCCACAAATTGCTCAGTTATTGGAGTTACAAAGTTCTTCATCTATATCGACAGGACGGCTCTTCAATTCACAATTAAGTGCTTGACAGAGGGTTCATCGAACCATCTTCAAGCTACTTCTCTACCGTTCCAATCTCGTACAGCGCCCCGGAAAAACGAACACTTAAATTTTACCGTGCGAACCCTGACTTCTCTTTCTCCCTTTGTAGGTGTGCGCCAACGAAATATTGTAACACTCAGAGGAGAAAGTTGGTGATTAAAATCATACAATGAAGGCTTTCACGACCGGATGGTACTGTTGTTGATAATTCTTCCGGGTTATATGGCCGTGGTCCATGGAATTCTTCTGTTCCTAACGTTTCGTCCAGTACTACGTTGGACATCCTCAGAGGTATGGCTGGTCCTGTTGAGTCCTGCCGACTGACCAGCCACACCTCTGAGGATGTCCAAGGTAGTATTGGACGAAACGTTGGTGATTAAAACTTCACGAGAAGATTCTGCCGCAACAAAAAACCCATTTGTTCTAATGACTGCCGCCCCATTCGCGTGTCATACCCGTAGCACTCTCTCCCCTATTTCGCATTAATACAACACGAACTGCCCTTTTTTGGATTGTATCGATGTCCTCCGTCAGTCTAATATGATGCGGATTCTACAACACACAGCAAGACTCCAGTAGAGGGTGGACAGGGAAGCAATCTCTTTAGGAGACCTGTTGGATTTTCTAACTGTTCTGCCATTAAATCACAGTCTTTGGCTTCCTTTCTCCTCAATATTGTCTATGTGATCATTGCAGCTTGGCCGGATGATGTGGCCGAGCGGTTTTAGGCGCTTCAGTCGGGAACCGCGCGACCGCTGCGGTCGCAGGTTCGAATCCTGCCTCGGGCATGGATGTGTGTGATGTCCTCAGGTTAGTTAGGTTTAAGTAGTTCTAGATCTAGGGGACTGATGACAACAGATGTTAAGTCCCATAGTGCTCAGAGTCATTTGAACCATTTTTGAACCATTGCAGCTTACGTTATTCATAACTGTAATCCCTAAGTATTTAGTTGAATTACAAGCCAATAGATATTGTATTTTATCCTGTAATCGAAATTTAGCGGATTCCTTTAACAGCTCATGTGGATGACTTCACACATTTCATTATTTAGAGTCAGTTGCCACTTTTCGCACAGTGGAGATACATTGTCTGAATCGTTTTGCAATTTGTTTTGATCACCTGATGACTTTATAAGATGGTAAATGACGGCATCATCTCCAAACGATCTACGACGGGTGCTCTGACTGTCCCCTAAAACGTTTATTTAGACCAGGAGCAGCAGATGGCCTATAATACTTCCTTGGGGAACGCCAGATATTATTTCTGTATTACTCGGTGACCTTCCGTCTATTACTACGGACTGTGACCTTTCCGACAGGAGATCACAAATCTAGTCGCGCATTTGAGACGATTCTCCATAGGCAAGCAATTTGATTAGAAGTTGCTTGTGTGGATCGGTATCAAAAGTCTTCTCGGAATCTGAAAATATGGAACCAATTTGACATTACCTGTTGATTTTACTCAGTACTTCGTCAGAATAGAGAAGTGTTTCACAAGAACTGTACTTTCTTGATCACTGTTGACTATTTCTTAATAATTCGTTTTCTTCGAGGCAGTACATAGTGTTCGAACACTGTCTACTTTCCAGAATGCTGCTGCAAATCGACCTTAATGTTATGGTCTGTAATTCTGCGTACTACTCCCGTTACCTTTTTTGGTTATTGGTGTGACCTGTGCAACTTTCCAGTCTTTAGATATGAATCAACTTCAATGTGTTTGTCTGCAAAATATGTTTTCCAGTTGTCTTTCACGATGTTCCTTTATTTCTTGCACGACGCTTTTCGGGAAACGATTCCAACTTTCGAGTGAATGTTTTCGTGTATTATGGCATTTAGGCGTGGTGCTTTCGATATATGAGGTGCTGCGTTATTCCATTCCCTATAGGATCTTTTGTAGTCTGTTTATGCACGGACTCACACATATTGAAACATCACTCACACAATTTATATTTCACACTGCAAGTTGAAAAGAGTCACAATGGACTACTAGAAAACCTACAGGCAACACAATAATACAGCAACTCACGAAACGAAAACATAACTCATGAATGCCACAATACACGAGAAAATGCATTTGAAAGTAGGAATTTTTTCCGAAGGGAGTCGCATTACAGAGTTAATGTGTAGAGAAGCACAGTGACCAAAAAGCCTCCGCATCTTTTGTTACCGAACGAATTGCTAAGTAAGCGGAAACAACACACACACACACACACACACACACACACACACACACACACACACACACACGCCCGCGCACACACTGTAACGTTAGAAACCTCCCAAGCAGCTACTGAAGTTGCTAAGTAAGCGGAAACAACACACACACACACACACACTCACACACTGTAACGTTATAAACCTCCCAAGTAGCTACTGAAGCCCTTCAAATATAGGTTAAAGATGCTAGGCACTTGGATCCTGTGCGTTGGGTTTTCTGTCCTGGACAGGGCTGGTGCTGTGACGTTCTGTCAGTGCCGCTTGCGTGTCAAAGACACAGCAGACTCTCAGAGAAGACCGTCCGGAAGGGCAGAACATTAGTGTAATTGTTCTTCTGCGAGCAGTGAGGATATTATCGGTCCGATCCTCCCTGGGAATGGCTGTCGAAGACTGCATGCCAAATACCGTCTATGCAAATGAGATACAGAAGTAACTGGAGTAATACACCAATAATTAAAATTAATGTATAGAAGGGAGAAGTACTAATTCAAGACTGACTTTATCAAAAGAAAAAAAAACAGAATTTGATGTATGCTAATATTAAAAAGAAATATGAAAAGTGGACACACTGGGCAACGTCCACCTTGTTAGTGGCTGGCAGATCTTAAGAAGTGCTAGTCTAACAGAATGTCCCGTCTGCATATGATTCACTTCCGGGGAGATGTGATATCATACTTCTAGCCAGGATTTGTGACATTCGCTCCTCATGTAGGGTTGGTGGTCAAGAGAAAGCAGACTGGTGTGCACTCTTGGTAATTGGCGATGGTGTTGGAACTGGGTACAGCCCGCAATACTCAAGACAGATTTGCCTTTCTGTTACAGCTGTAATATGCTTGAGGATAAACTTACGCCGAGACATATGGATTAGAAACAAAATGGTTCAAATGGCTCTGAGCACTATGGGACTTAACATCTTAGGTCATCAGTCCCCTAGAACTTAGAACTACTTAAACCTAACTAACCTAAGGACATCACACACACCCATGCCCGAGGCAGGACTCGAACGTGCGACCGTAGCAGTCCCGCGGTTCCGGACTGCAGCGCCTAGAACCGCACGGCCACCGAGGTCGGCGATTAGAAACAGCCCCGTGTCAGATGTGCTGACATTTTCAAACGGTGCTAATGCTTTTTAAAAAGCGTTAGTGTTGTGGCTGTAATAAACATTAATTACGGCATTGCCTATCTTATTTGAGTGTTCAGTCTCCTGGCGACCCGGTCGTAATATAAATTTTGATGTAACTGTCACCCATTTTAATGAGAAAAGAAAGACGTACCACGAGGGAGTTGTCCGAACGGGATGGAAATGTGATGCAAGTGTACAGACAAACAAATTGGTACAATTTCAGAAAAATTGGATGGTTTATTCAAGAGAAAGAGTTTCGTAAACTGAGCAAGTCACTAACGCGTTGGTCCACCTCTGACCCTTGTGCAAGCATTTAGTCAGCTTGGCATTGATTGTCAGAGGGATATCATGTCCAGATGGTGTCTTAGATCGTCAGAATCCAGAGCTGGTCGGAGGGCCCTGTCTGTTATACTCCAAACATTTTTAGTTGGGAAGAAGTCCGACGACCGTGCTGGCCAAGGCAGTGTATGGCGAGCACGAAGATAATGAGTAGAAACTTTCGCCGTGTGCAGGTGGGCGCTGCTTTGCCCGGGATGGCTTGCCATGAAGGGCAACAAGATGGGGCGTAGAATATTGTCGACGTACAGCTGTGCTGTAAGAGGTGCCGCGGATGACAACCGAAGGGGTCCTGCTATGAAATAAAATGACACCCCAGACCATCTCTCCCGGTTGTCCGTCCGTAAGGAGGGCGACAGTTATGTTGTCCGCGGCGTTTACAGACACGTTTTCGGCCTTGTATCTCACTGAGTGGAGTAGAATTGTCTTCAGAGATGAGTCCCACTTCGAAGTGAGCCCCGAATGCAGCGGAGATGTGGTTCTGACGCTCCAACTGGAGAGATTGTGGCACGATATCCTTCAGTAGGATACCCAGCAACACTGTCAATCAATGCCAGGCCGCTGCTTGCATAACTACCAGAGGTGGACTAACCCATTATTAACATTCTCAAGTTATGAAGCTCTTTCTCTTGAACGAACCATCAAATTTTTCTAAAACTGTAATCATTCGTTTGTCTGTAGAGGTACATGAGAGGTACCGATTTCCGTCCCACTGGGATAACTCCTTCGTGGTGCGTCGTTTTTCGTGTGTATTTTGACATTTTCCAGTCATCTGTCTTTAATTTTGCTGTTTATATGTACAACATGTTATTGATTTCAGATATATACAACTTAATATTTAGACATCCTTATGACTGACCAATAAATCGACTGTGGAATACAGTGAGCAAATCAAATAGCGTAAACGTAGGAGATATAAAACGCAAGCCCATTTTTGAAAACTTTTAAGTAAAGAAAACGTTCCAGACATGTGATTCTGAGATATCAGTGGTCATTATTTCAGGCAGGCATACGTATAGCTTTTCGTAGTGACTACCTGACGCAAAAGCTTCACAGTGCAGTCATTTGTCAAACAGGCGTGTGTATCTCGATGTTAAAGTACCTCTACGTTACGTGTATACAAGTAAAATGGATCTGCGCAATGTATCTCTCATGTGTGCGTTATTTGTTTCGCTTTCTGTATTTCGGTTGATTGCACCGTCATATGGATGTCTGAAGAAGAAGTTATATAAATCTGAAAATCGGCGACAACTTGTACCTATAGGCAGCAAAAATAAATACAGTAGACTGGAATATATCAGAAATATATTATTAACATATATAGAGTAAAGCCCAAGAACACACGTGAAATTCTGTTTAAATGAGCGTGTGGCATAAGTGTGATATTGTTCAGAATGGACTAGAAGACGATATGAATAACGACTTACAAACCATAAAATACACTATACTGTAAACGCTAAGGTGGGAAAAAAACTCGGAAGAAAGCACTTGAATGGGAAAATGCAACTTAACGTCATGGAAATCTACGGAGGAAAGAGTGTAACCAGAAAATATGGAAGAGATACATAGATACATATATATTACTGTTATAACTTCACAGTTTTCGTTATTTTATACTCTTGTTACGGGACTGCTCACAATCACCAACAAAGAAAAAGCGGAACGTCCAAGCTGAAGTCTCGTTAACGGATTCTGTGACAGAAAACAATAACTCATCTTTGAATTTTTGGCTTTAGGACACACGCTTGTCCGCAGTTCGTGGTCGTGAAGTAGCGTTCTCGCTTCCCACGCCCGGGTTCCCGGGTTCGATTCCCGGCGGGGTCTGGGATTTTCTCTGCCTCGTGATGACTGGGTGTTGTGTGCTGTCCTTAGGTTAGTTAGGTTTAAGTAGTTATAAGTTCTAGGGGACTGATGACCATAGATGTTAAGTCCCATACTACTCAGAGCCATTTGAACCTTTTTTTTTTTTTTTTTTTTTTTTTGACACACGCTCATATCTGTTGGAAAACGCTTAAAAAATGCGCCTGGCGTTTCAAAACACAAGGACGCTAACATCGTTCACGGCTTTACTACCCAACAGGACAGAAATAACACAAGCGGCATGCCCTTGTTCGCAAAGTTGATGCTATAGCTGTCTGAAAAGAGTTGTGCAGTCGAAATGAGTCATTGAGAGACTGGCTGAAGCTATTACTCGATTTTCGATTACCCGGAAAAACATGAACAGTAAGGTAACCAAATAACATTCGTTTGTGCAGAGCCAAGATTTTTGAAATCTACTGTAGCGCATATCCTCTCAAGAACGGAAGCGAAGCGTCATTTGGTTAACATTGGGATATGAAAATAATACTTACGTAGATCCGTAAGTAGCTAGCACAACTGTGCCTTCATTTTGCCCGAAACCGAAAGAGTCACTTTCGTTGAATATAAATTTCGAACCTGACTTGTAGGATTTTGTGAAAACAAAGGAAACCTAAAGTCTCGCGGAGAAAATAATGTTAATTAGCGTTGAACTGTCCGCCCCCGGTAGCTGAGTGGGCAGCGCGACAGAATGTCAATCTTAAGGGTCCGGGTTCGATTCCCGGTTGTGCTGGAGATTTTCGCCGGTCAGGGACTGGGCGTTGTGTTGTCCTAATCATCATCATTTCATCCCCATCGACGCGCAAGTCGCCGAAGTGGCGTCAGATCGAAAGATTTGCACCAGGCGAGCGGTCTACCCGACGGGAGGCCCTAGTCACACGACCGGGCCCCGAGCGTTGCACTCAACTGAAGCAGACAGACTATGAGGAACAATGTAATATTTTCCCTGAAGACAGAGCAAACCGATATTAACAATAGACGAAGGAAATATGAATGGCTTTTTCATTGCATTGTATTCAGAGATATCGCTTAGGTAAACGTTACTATAGCCCAAAACAGCAAAGAAAGTATGGTTCCACAAGGCAGTATAATGAGCAGAATTTTGCGCTGTTAAATGAAGTAATCGTATTTAGAAGGGAGAGTTGTTTAGAAATTTAATTACCAGCTTGCCGAGAAATTACATTGTGTTTTACTAAGAAGGACACTTAGATAAAACAAGAAATTGGATACGATATTGCAGTCAAGATACTAATAGACCACGAAGAAATATTACCTAAGTATTCATTTTAGTGGCCTGTATGCAGTTATAGGCTTTACGATTTTTGCCGAAATTATAAATGTGATCTACCGGTGAAAGGCAAGGGTTCTTAATAATTTCAGTCTCCATGTTCGCTTAAGTCAGTTAGTAATCTTCAGTCAATAGCAGGTTGTATATCATCCTAATCAAGAGTGACACTGGCACTCCAAGTAAAAGTTTATTTTTTTAATAAACGTTAGTAGATAAGAGTGACTTTTTCATGTGATATGTACTATGTGATGCTTGTTTTCTTGTCATTCAATTTCCGGTGATACATCGAGCGAAGTGGCACAGTGGAACTCGCGTTAAAATTCTGCTCAACACCTCGGGCGTTATAATTTCTCCAAAGATCTCGCGAGTTACATCCGGAGAATACTTAGATTTTTATCTTTCTTACCATAATTATGAATGTGGAATCCAAATGCATCCAAAATTTATAGGTTTTTATTAACTCATCGTTCGTGTACTGTTGCTCTATTTTTTTTATACACGTAAACCTGAATAGGAACTTAAGGTATTCCTTCCTTCAGCAATTATTTGTCGCTGTTCTAAACTTTGTCTACAATTAGGGACTCCTTTTCGAGCTCTGATCAGAGAATTCCACGTACGGAAGTATAAGCTCCGACCCAGCAGTATCACATCCCTTACACTTATGAATACTTCTGATAACTCTTAATTTCTTTTTAGTGGTAGTTTTTTAAGCTAAGAGTTGTGTGAAGGGCGCTGGATGATGATTTAACATGATATGTCTTGGATCTTTTGCTTATCTCGTCCTTTCGGTCGCTATAGGACTGTTACTCGGTGTATTATAATACAGCGGAGCAAGATAGAGATGATATGTCGGGGAAGCCTAAAAAGGAGATAATTGCTACATTAGGCTTTAACGTTCCATCGACGAACCGGCCGCGGTGGTCTCGCGGTTCTAGGCGCGCAGTCCGGAACCGTGCGACTGCTAGGTCGCAGGTTCGAATCCTGCCTCGGGCATGGATGTGTGTGATGTCCTTAGGTTAGTTACGTTTAAGTAGTTCTAAGTTCTAGGAGACTAATGACCACAGCAGTTGGGTCCCATAGTGCTCAGAGCCATTTGAACCATTTTTTCCAACGACGAAATAATTAGACACCAAGCACAAGCTCTGATTATTCAAGAATAGAAGAGGAAAATGGCAACAGCAACACCTTAAATAAAATTTGTAAATTATAGCAAACATAAGACTGCAAGACTTATGGGGGTATTTGGACCTCTCCGCTCCTAAATGCGAGTCCAGTGCCTTAAGTATCGCACCACATCGGACGTTGCGTTGAACAGAGGCAACCTGTAAAGAGGCACTCACTGTCACTCTTACTTATATGAGCTGTTGCATGCCTTACAAGAACAGTGCATTTGAGGGCAGGGGAGCAGATTGGCAACGTTACTGTCACCTTAATAAAGGCACCACCCTTTCCTGCGCCCGTTATTTATTAACTGAGCTGCACTGCAGTAATTTTTCTGTCGATCTGGTGATAAAATACAACAAAATAAAAAGTTTTTGCGAACATTTCTACCTTAACTGTCAGCATATCATAGAGCACAATTTCCTCTACCACACTGAGGATGCTCCGGTCAGTGTTCCTTGTACTCGGTATTCTCTGCCCTGTTTCTGAATCAGTGGAAGCACGAGCCATTACACTCATTCTGACAAGTTCTTTCTGTTGGTCGATGACCTAACAGGACCACAATACCGAAGTGTCGGTCACATTTACTCAAGACTGAGGAAGGTAAGGGCCGTTACATGATTCGAAAAGAAATTCTTGTACATTCCTAGACTATTAGACTATGTAACCTTGCAACGTATAGAAGAATGAGTTGGATATTTGGATATGTATTGGTATAATGGTTCTCCCCCCCCCCCCCCCTCCCCGCCAAAAAAAACACCAGCTGTTTGTTGCTGTCCCATTTCCACTGTTGCTGGTTGACTCTACATTTTGATCAGTCTACTAATGGCAACTGATCCTGAAAAACCCAAGGGCAAGAGGGGTGCCGAATATTCTATGTCTCGTTACTTACTTGGTCCGTTTCATTCTCTGTGGAGTTTTAGAGATTTTACTCGTTCGTGCCTTTTTCTCGTAAGGCGGGCTGTTATTGAAACAAACTAACACGGTTATTTATAAAGATTGTCAAAAGCTGTGAGAACAAAACTGAAGTTATTTTATTGGCACTAGGATAATGCGTACTAAACTCATCAACAATTTACTTATATCTTTTGTTGAGTGCATATTGCTGACAGTGTGCACAAGAAAAGTCTTAACGTACAGTCTGATAATTATTTCTTGCGCTATTTACAAAAGTTGCATGTTTCTTGAGCGTTATGCGAGAAGATAAGCAGCATTCAGTGTCAGATTTCGGTTAGGGTAGGCGGCTTTATTTAACGTCACGTTGGGCCCATCTTAGGACGGTAGAGTTGCCAATCTGCTCCTCTGTTATCGAATGCACTGTTATCTAATGATATGCATCAGCTCATACAAGCGAGTCTCTCTACAGGTATATCTCTCTACGGGTAGATTAGAGTAGGAGCTACGTCAATTAAATATTGTACGGAACTCAGGTTCACAGTGGCATAACGTAATTAGTATCTATTGTGCTGGTGCTGCAGAGGGTTACACAAGGGTTCTCAATTCCTTGATCGTAGTGATAACGCCACGCCAGACACGCGAGGGACGTATCTGAAGCAGCGAAAGTGCAGGCACGCAGCGTGTACAATAGGCATACGTTACTCCTTGGCCTTTTCTTTTTTTGCTTTCCCAGCAACGCTGACAAGTGAGATATCACCACGTTTTCCTTCTTGCCTGAATAAAAGCAGTGTGTGTGTGTGTGTGTGTGTGTGTGTGTGTGTGTGCAGAAATACGACGTCCTCTGGTAGTGGAAAGTGAAACATTTTTAGGATTTACTTAGAGTTGTTTGCCTTCGTAGGGTAGTGACAGTTCGCAACTTTTATATGCAACTCGAAAAGGTCTGAATGGCCGTACAACGGTAATAAAAATACTATTATGAACATCGATACTCCGCTGTGTTCTGGGGGCTTTTTTGTCATGGTACCACCAACGGTGATAGACTTGCGTGGATATTGCCAAGGTGTGGAAAGAAGTGAATTGCAATAACAGCCTGGAAGGTTTCGGGAAACATTGAACAGATCTACCTTCCAGTTATCGTTGTACCAAATGTTTTAACTCTCACTGCCTTGTGACACTTGTTTTTCGTCTCTTTTTTCTTTCTTGACGTATTTTTGTGCATGACGCATGTAAGGGAAATTAAAAGTGTGAGGTACGCCTTAACTCCTGCTCAGGACATAGCCTACTGTTAAAAAAAATGCCTCTGAGCACTATGGGACTTAACATCTGAGGTCATCAGTCCCCTAGAACTTAGAACTACTTAAACCTAACTAACCTAAGGACATCACACACATCCATGCCCGAGGCAGGATTCGAACCTGCTACCGTAGCAGTCGCGCGGTTCCAGACTGAAGCGCCTAGAACCGCTCGGCCACACCGGCCGGCGCCTACTGTTAATGTTGTCTACTTCTGTCAGTACCGTTTTATAGAGTTACAGACTACACCTTACATGCACAGGCCCGTTTCCTAACAACTGCTCTGAGTCAAGTAATAATTTTGGTTCACACGTGAATTGAGCGACTTGTTCTTTGGTCAGTGAGTGAACTTTGATAAGTATATAGAATTTGCGCCTCATTACTCTGTCACCGTTTCGACGGATGTTAAGCTTCAATCAGTTGAGGAGTTAAACGTAAATGCGAGTAAACAACAGGAAAGGTGGGCATGTAAACACCTGAGCATACGCATAAGTGCTAGAAAGTGCAGTACCAAAGCATTTTCACAGCGTCCAGCTTCATCATTTTTGTGTTTTACTTATACTTATATTTGATTTACAGCAAAATTCTAGTCGACTGCCATCAGTCATGGTTTACGATTTTGTTCTGCAAAGTGGAAAATGTATAGCACCTGCTATCAAGTGTGGGAATGAGCGAACGTTTAAATTTTTACCAACATATTAACAGGATAGTTCAATAGTAAAAATTAATGAATTTTCTAAGACACTGTAACTTTCTCCAGGCTTTATTTCTCATGTATTAATATCAACGCCTCAAGAATGTTTTAGCCTTATGCTCAGAAATACAGGTACGTTCATTCATTTCTTTTAATCGCTCTACTTTCTTTCGCATCCCTGACTCTCAGGCTGTCCAACACTTAAGAATTAGTGTGCCCGATGTTCGTGATCCCAAGACGGGAAGTTGTGCGGCCGTATCTCACCCGTGCAGTTCTTTCCTTCGCTTCCGAGTCTGCCCCACGTTGTTCCTGCCAGGGCTTTCATAACGTTTCCTCAATTACTCGATCTCGAATTCATGTTCGCAACAACTTGACAGCAGAATGCGTTTGCCTTTATGTAGTCCTGAAAGGAAATTTCATCACTCGACAATTCGAGCATCTCTTGCAAACTGTATCTGATTTCACCATCTTGCGTCAGTTCGTAAACTACTAGGTGCCTTTATCAACTGCCGATTGTACTGTCAGACTAGTGCAGAAGTGGCAACTGACATAACAATGTGCCGGAAAGAATATACTTTAGCTATCGCTTTTCAGAGAAGTGAAACGTGAGTACGACATCACTGCACTCTCGAAAAGAACTAGGTCACCCGGCCTTCCCTCCATCTCATTCATATATTCTCTAAAAGCGGGGCATTATTGCACTGCTTCCGACGTAAAGCTGCAGGATGAACATTAATTCAAGTTACAAAATTCTCGGGCCATAGAGTGCAGCGCAATGAGTAGATGGTTTTCGTTAGCTAGTATTGTACATCCTTTCATTGTTGCCTCGCTGTATGTGTATAACTATCATTGTACGCTCTTAGGAAAGAAGCCTAAAGTGTTTGGCATGTGGTTCATTAAAAGGGTTGGATCACCTTTACAAAATCTGACATGCTCTCTAAGAAAGTCGGATTTTTAGTTTCACGTATATAGATAATACTAGAAAACAACCATGTAGGAATTTGGAGAAGGCTGCCGGTGAACCCTTCTCTTTTCTTATATTTTTTGTTAAATCACTGATCTCTCTACAGACTTGACACAGAATTTAGCTTCTTCCTACTTAACCCTAATCTCTTCATCCCTACGTATCTACTACAGCATCTGTTTAATATGATATATTCTACCCAAACTCGCTGCGGTTTTTTTTCTTTTTCTACTCATTTCAAGTCTTGGTTAACTCTCCCGGCTTCTGATGTCGGTGATCCTAGTGTTTTTTTAATATCTCTAAATTTTGTATTAAATCTCAACTTTTATCTTAAATTCTTTCTAACATTCTGCTATAGCGCCATGTTTAAAATGATTCAAATTTCTGTGTCAGATTGCGTTTGATGTTATATTATTTGCTGGTGACCGTAACTTTATCGGTTCTTATGCCTTATTTTAATCAAATCTGATGTTTACAAAGTGGCTATTCTTCTTCCTGTTACTCATCCTTTCGTCTTTGCCTTGTTTTTTATTCACTCAGATTCACCGCCAAGTAGCCAGTTAGCTTCGTTCAACAGGTCTTATTCCCGTCTCGAAACATCGTTCTCTTTCCTCTTTGCTTCTGCAACACGAAATTAAACCGATACGTTTATATTACTTAACGTTAATTAGTATTTCTTTTCAAATTTTATCACTGCAAATTTGCTTTTGTACCGATGTCCTATAAAAACATATTAGATACCAAAGAAAAAAATATAACATATTTCAATGAGGCCAGAGACTTTGCAGGGCTAGGAATGGAATCGTTCGTAATATTTTCTGTTGTATGAAGCAACTCTGTTACTCCATACTGGATTAGGTGGCGCAGTGCTTAAGACGATGGAATAGGACGAATATTGCTCAAATATCCATCTGGCCTTAGAGATTCAGATTCCCGTGCTATTCCCAAATTACATCAGCCAAATTATGGGGCGGCTGTTTTGCAAAGCTATAATCGAACTGTTCTGGTAACGATCTGGATAAGGATAAACAAACAGTCTGACAGGACACAATGAGGACTGTAGGTTAGGAGTGGGTAGCTGTAATAGACTTACTATCTAATATAAAATTATCCTCTGTGACCTAAAACGTAATGTGTGCAATGTAGACTCTTTTTATCACTGTCAATGGCTCAGATCGCTAATGTAGGTTTTATGGTGACGATAAAGTTGGAGATTCCTGACGCACAGTAATGCTGAATGAAATTTTTAGCTCCAAAAATTTGCCCATCAAATGGAGGAATGATGTTTGCGTACAGTTCATGCGCAGCAGAATGTGTGTCCATGTCGTTAATTAAATCCAAGATGTCTTCGCATTATCATATGATGTTAGAGGACATGACGCTGTTGACGATGGTCTTCCCGGAGGATTAAGATGCCAAGATCACTGGGCTCTGACGCCGTCTCATTACGGCTCCATCCCTATTCTATACAAGATCAGAAACCGGGAGAAAGCAAGTGGGGAAGCGAGATTAGTGTTAAACAATCAGTCATTAGAGGTGAAGCATTAACGAAAATGAAAAGTGAATAAATGTGTAGTGGCGTTGTTACAGAAACCATCCAGCAGTTATGCTCTTGGAATTATTGAAGGGGACAACGGTAATGTGGATGGCTGGACAGAGAATCCGGTCGTGTTCCTCTCCGCTGTGAGCCGAGAGTCGTAACCATCACGTTAACTCTATCTCCAGATAATGATGGTCATGTAGTATATTCTAGAATGTTTGTACATAATAATATGAAGAATAATGAACATATGAAACTGGCAACTACATTATACCTTATGAAAATTGCGAAAATCGCCTTTCTGTATTGAGACATCTCTTGCATATACACTCCTGGAAATTGAAATAAGAACACCGTGAATTCATTGTCCCAGGAAGGGAAACTTTATTGACACATTCCTGCGGTCAGATACATCACATGATCACACTGACAGAACCACAGGCACATAGACACAGGCAACAGAGCATGCACAATGTCGGCACTAGTACAGTGTATATCCACCTTTCGCAGCAATGCAGGCTGCTATTCTCCCATGGAGACGATCGTAGAGATGCTGGATGTAGTCCTGTGGAACGGCTTGCCATGCCATTTCCACCTGGCGCCTCAGTTGGACCAGCGTTCGTGCTGGGCGTGCAGACCGCGTGAGACGACGCTTCATCCAGTCCCAAACATGCTCAATGGGGGACGGATCCGGAGATCTTGCTGGCCAGGGTAGTTGACTTACACCTTCTAGAGCACGTTGGGTGGAACGGGATACATGCGGACGTGCATTGTCCTGTTGGAACAGCAAGTTCCCTTGCCAGTCTAGGAATGATAGAACGATAGGTTCGATGACGGTTTGGATGTACCGTGCACTATTCAGTGTCCCCTCGACGATCACCAGAGGTGTACGGCCAGTGTAGGAGATCGCTCCCCACACCATGATGCCGGGTGTTGGCCCTGTGTGCCTCGGTCGTATGCAGTCCTGATTGTGGCGCTCACCTGCACGGCGCCAAACACGCATACGACCATCATTGGCACCAAGGCAGAAGCGACTCTCATCGCTGAAGACGACACGTCTCCATTCGTCCCTCCATTCACGCCTGTCGCGACACCACTGGAGGCGGGCTGCACGATGTTGGGGCGAGAGCGGAAGACGGCCTAACGGTGTGCGGGACCGTAGCCCAGCTTCAAGGAGACGATTGCGAATGGTCCTCGCCGATACCCCAGGAGCAACAGTGTCCCTAATTTGCTGGGAAGTGGCGGTGCGGTCCCCTACGGCACTGCGTAGGATCCTACGGTCTTGGCGTGCATCCGTGCGTCGCTGCGGTCCGGTCCCAGGTCGACGGGCACGTGCACCTTCCGCCGACCACTGGCGACAACATCGATGTACTGTGGAGACCTCACGCCCCACGTGTTGAACAAGTTGGCGGTACGTCCACCCGGCCTCCCGTATGCCCACTATACGCCCTCGGTCAAAGTCCGTCAACTGCACATACGGTTCACGTCCACGCTGCGGCGGCATGCTACCGGTGTTAAAGACTGCGATGGAGCTCCGTATGCCACGGCAAACTGGCTGACACTGACGGCGGCGGTGCACAAATGCTGCGTAGCTAGCGCCATTCGACGGCCAACACCGCGGTTCCTGGTGTGTCCGCTGTGCCGTGCGTGTGATCATTGCTTGTACAGCCCTCTCGCAGTTTCCGGAGCAAGTATGGTGGGTCTGACACACCGGTGTCAATGTGTTCTTTTTTCCGTTTCCAAGAGTGTATTTAGTTGCATAGATGGACCACATTTCCAAAAAGATAGTAATAATAATAATATATAATTTATTGTTGCCTAGTGAACAAACACGATATTACGAAATACTGCATCATCTTGTGGCTGGGTTCAGGATTTCCATAAAGTGATAACTCGTGGTTCTTGACAGGAATTTTAACGTGATGTAATTTTATCCATGTTGATTTAAGTAAACTGAATAGATTGTAAATAAAAACATCGAATTTAAAGCACGTGCTTGGAGCTCAAACTCGCGTGGAGAATATTATGGACTGATTCCTTGCCACAGCGATTTGTGTATAATATATGTGCTGTTTGCACTGCAACAGCTTATTCACTATTTTGGAGAAGAATATGGACCCCAGCAAGAGAAAACGCCACTCATTGACGGATATTGCAGGAGTGGACGACATGATGCTGATGAAGACATTAAAATAATCGGCAACATTAGCCGTCTGACGATGGACATGATAAGCCGAAACCGGTTATGGCATTGAAATAAAGTATTTTAAATGTATTTGTACTGGTTGCGTTATTCAGGAACAACTTTAATGTATTTTAGGGATAAGCAAATGCAGTGTCAAGGGGCCTTTACTGCTCGCGATACAATATGCAAATGATCTTGTGAATAAAATCGCATCTCCGTGAAGCTTTTCGTAAATGATGCTCTTTTTGTGTAGACATATCGCAACGCCCGGAAACTGAAGCGAATTTCAGGGAAACCTGGAGAGAACCTACTCTTGGTGCAGGTAATGCCACCTGATCCTTAACATAGATAAATGTACCGCCTTTACACTGCGGTTCGCCATCTTAGATCAGTGGTCAGCATGTTGGCAGCTATGCGGAGGAGCCATGTTCGATTCCCCCTACTATCAGGGATGTTTCCTTGGTGGGGGGACTCAAATGCAATGCACTCAGCCTCTTGAGGCCAGTTTAATAGCTATTTGATTGCGAAGTAGCGGCTCAAAGCTCAAGAAGGTCGGCAACGACCGACGGAGCGGTATGCACATCATACAGCATTCAAATTACGCCGAGGATGACACAGCTGTCGGTCAGCCGCGATAGCCCGTGTTGGCCAGAACGAGGACCATCCCTTTTGATATGCTTTTTCTTTTACTGCTCATAAATAGACTGGAAATCCCAGTATTGTCCCATTGAACTATTTTAATGACCCACTGGTAGTAGCAACAACCAGAAAACAACTGGGAATAATTGTCTGGAGCTACCTGAAGCCGAAGGATGGCATATAACTAGTTGTACAAGAGCAGATACCATGTTGAGATCTCTTGGAAGAGTCATAAGGAAATGTAATTCTCTGACGAGATAGGTAACTTGGACCCGTCCGTTCGAGGGATCTTGAGTAGACGTGGCCAATCGAGTATCTTTACCTGATAGTATTAAAGGATAAGATAGAGAAAGTCCAAAGAAGAAGTCACGTTTCATTATGGGTTCATGTAGTTACAGAGCGTATCAAGTGGCACACGCTTCGGGAGAGGCGTTGTGGAAGGTAGGGAGGCTTAGTTTAAAACTCCCAGAGCTTACGTTCCACGAAGATTCAGGCAACTTTCACGACGATCTCGCGAAGTGGCCATGGAGAGAAAAAGAAATTCGCGCTAGCTTCTTGATATCATTCTTCACGCAAACTTTTTTATACTTTTTATTTGGCACCTGAGCAAGACTCATACAGCTATCATCTTAAATATAAGGTTTAACACATCATAAACATAAAATTACAGTAAAATCATATTAGAAGTTGACCTATTGTTCCAACCAAATGGAATACAAATGCGATGTATTTCGAAGTATTTCAAGCAAAGCAGTATGGTAACATATCGGCAACCAACAAGCGATGGTCACCAGGTATTGTAGGAGGAGACTTGTAGCCTTGTATCTGTTCGTGCAGCCGAACAGGATGTGACTGACATGCTTTTTTCACCACAGTCGCATAATGGAGATGCAGTCAGGCTAATACGATTGGATATAACAGCCGTGGTTGAATATGAGGTGTTCGTTAATCTTATGGAGCATCGTTTTTTTTGTGCCAGAGGTTAGGAATCAGCACTGGCTTCACTTTACATAACCCTTGCCTTTGTATCTGAAGGTCTCTTGCCATTCTGAGTTCCACTTCTTGCACACTTCGCGACTGGAACTGGAAAGCAGTAAATCATGATGATACCAGAAACACCCTCCTCCACACACCATGGTGGATTACAAAGTATACTCGATGAAATTTCAGAAGATGTTCAGGAATACTTTATAAGTATTTTGGTATAACGGACCCGTGCTCTTCACTGACTCGATACAGATCAATAATCTAATTATGATTTATTCAACGAGTTACCTCTGTTATTTTTGTTTCTGTGAAAATCTTTCACAACAGTGAAAAACCCTGTAATAAGTAATCAGTAAAACGTACAAGTATAGAGTAATGTAACAACCCTCCTACAAATACATAATAGGTATAAAATAAAGAATAGGGCTATAGATAGAGAGGAGATTAATGAAACGCGTTTCGCAGTCCAGATAGCAAAGTGTAAAGCCTTCGCTGGCTACCGCAACAGAATATTTGTCAATGAATCTGCCACAAAACCTAAAGAAATTCTGGTCACGTGAAAAGACTATTAAATGCAATAAAGTTACTATCCAGTCACCCACTGACAAGACAGGAACTGAAATTGAGACTAGTAAATCAAAAACAGAAATACTTAACTCTTCTCTCTAATGTCCATTTACAAACAAACACCCAAGAATATAGCGGCAATTTAATGCTCGTAACACTGAAAATGAATGAAAGAGAGATTAGTGTCAGTGGCGTCGAAAAACAGCTGAAATAGCTAAAACTCAATAAAGCCCCAAGGTCCGATGGAATCCCTATCAGGTTCTATACCCAATATGTGGCTGAATTAGCCCCTCTATTAACTACAGTCTATCATGCATCTCTCAGAAAAAAAGAAAGAAACACCTCCCCAGTACCTGACATAACTATCGCCCAATAGCATTGACGCCCATTTTTTGTATAATCTTAGAACATATTTTGAGCTCAAACATAACGAGCTGTCTCAAACGGAACGACCTCCTCCGGGAAACGTGTTGGGTTCATTTCTGTTTACGTTGTATATTAATGACCTTGCGTACAATAATAATAGTAACCTCAAACGTTTCGCAGATGATACAGTTATCTACAAAGGAGTCACCTGCATAAGATTTCAAAGTGGTAGTTTAAAGTTTAGCACTTCACAAAACGAAAAAAACATACTATCTTATGAATCAGATATCAGCGGGTCATAGATGAAATGTGTAAACTCAGCCGGCCAGAGTGGCCGAGCGGTTCTAGGCGCTACAGTCTGGAACCGCGTGACCGCTACGGTCGCAGGTTCGAATCCTGCTTTGAGCATGGATGTGTGTGATGTCCTTAGGTTAGGTTTAAGTAGTTCTAAGTTAAGTCCCATAGTGATCGGAGCCATTTGAACCATTTTTCTGTAAACTCATACAAATATCTGGGTGTAACACTTAGTAGGGACATGAAATCGTACGATGGCATGTGCTCAGTCGAGGGTAAACCAAGTGGCAGACTTCGGGTTATTGGTAATACTCTGGGGAAATATAATCAATCTGCAAAGGAGATTGTTTACAAAACACTCATACGACCCATCCTAGAACATTGTTCAGGTGTTTGGGCCCCGAAAGAGATAGGACTAACAGGGGGTATTGAACGTATACAGAGAAGTGCAGCACGAATGGTCACAGGTTTGTTTGACCCGCGAGGCAGAGTCACAGATATATTGAAAGTGCTGAACTTTCAGGCTGTTGAAGATAGACCTGGGAACAGCTCAGCAAAGGCTTATTATGCTGCTCTTCCGCTGCATTCAGTGAACTCAAACACGAGGAACACACTGGCCAACTCTTCAACAGCAAAACCGCATCGCTGTTAATGTAAAACTAACACAGCCGGGGAAACCAAACCCCAAGCAGAACCGAGAAGTACTGGATGCAGCTTTAGCATGAAGTTTAAAGTGACCATTACTGTTGTCAGGAGTAAGTACCGTGAGTGAATCGCACAAATTTATTTCCAAACTAGACACACATTGCGTGCCGTTGCCATGTGGAAACTTGCGCGTAAATTTTCAGTGTTATAAAGTTAAATGAATCTAACAAATCAAACGAAATGCGATTACTCTCAACGAGAAACAGGAGGACAAAGGTGCTTCATATCAAAATAGAAAATGTCCCTGGACAACTTCCGAAATTTTGTCGACTGTGTACGGGTTCCTGCTGTATATGCACATGCCGTAAGATGGAGTAACATCGGACGGAATTTTAATACTAAGGTAGGTTCGCAAAGAATATTAAATTAACGCGACAAAAAGAGAGAGGTATTTGGTATGACATTGAAGAATACTATGATCAAAGAACATGAACCGAAAACATTATTCAAATAACCAGATTCTAACAAACAAAACTGTCTGATATTACCCCGCACGATGGGGTTACTTCAGTCACAAATTATCTTTTTCAAAAATAGACATGCTTGGAAATTCTCTCTATATGCTTAGAAAATATTTTGCACATGGCCAAAAAATATTTTATACGTGTTCAGTAAAAATCTCACTCATGTTTAGACATTCTGGAGATACGATCTCACTGTTTCATAATAAAAACAGTCTTGACTGCAAAGTTATTTAATTGATATTATTATTCTGAAATAGTTCGAAACTGGTTGCTGCAGCACCTTGCCAGAACGAAATGGCAAAATTTTTACGTGATTTTACTGTCTCACATAACTCACTTCATCACACTGCCATTTAATGCTCTCAGATAGTCGGATGCTTAGTATTTCAGAAAGACGCTGTAAGAATGACAGCGTCCGTTCTATTCCTGGAACGTTATAATAAAATTGTTTTTCTCTTCACATTTATCGAGATATCCTTTCACAGTGTACCTTACATCAACAAAGGTAAAAGAAAAACCCCAATACCACGAACAAGTGTGTTCTCTTGAATGATGCTTAGGACAGAAGGCCTTCCGATCATTCCAGAATTTGTATTATTAATTTCATTCTCTAGCGTTGATCGTGGTATGCCATATTTGCTTGAGAACTCTCTATACGACAGTTTACCTTACCTTATAGCAGCAACCGCCTTTTCAAGATTTTGAGGGTGCTAATTGCTCCTCGTTAGAGCACTACGCCTCATTTTATGAGTCTGTGGCATTGTCCGATATTCCCCCACATATGTAAATATCTGTAAATAGTTTACTACACATTAGTGAAAATGAGATAAGCGTACAAATTACACCCACATTTCCTTCTTAACATTTAAATAAATAATATATAAGGAAATTATGCTTGCTACTTTTTTTTCTCTTCCAGTACAGTGACGATAGTATTCGCATAAAGATAACAAATATTGAACACTACACTAAAAACTGCTGCACACCACACTGTCAACTTTCAAATCCAGCAATGTATGTTCTGATCTACTTGACAACACGTAAGGTGTAAACAGCAAAATGCGTACGTGAAATAAAGGCTTGCATTCAGTGATACCAACGTAAGAACAGAAATATGCTGTTCCCCCTCCAGTTTACCCCTGTAGTTGGTATATCCCTGCCACAAAGATATTATCAGCTCTTCCTTCCATCTACATTTTTGTAGGCGGATTGAAAGCGAGTAAATGATAAGGCCGCTGTACGTGCATGGAGTTTGCTGTTCGTTGAGAAAGATGCGTGGAGAGAAACGGTTCTCATCTGGGGACACGCCAAGAGTCGCGTGCCGCATCGCACGGCACCGTTACGTTACGTTACGTTACTGTGCAGCTGTCGCGCGGGGCTGCATCGGCAGGCGCTCTGCTGTCGCTCGGGCGGAGACAGAACTTCAACGCTTGTGCCATGTTGCTCAGACTCTTCACATATGGCAGTACGGACAGACCGTAGACATTTTTAGTTAGTTTCAGGGATCATCTGTATGACTACTTAGAATGACATGCAACGAGTTATTTTACATTCACATTACACATTGATACAATATGTGATCAAAAGTATCCGGACACTCCAAAAACATACGTTTTTCATACTAGGTGCATTTTGCTGCCACCTATTGCCAGGTACTCCATATCAGCGACCTCAATAGTCATTAGACATCCTGAGATAGCAGAATGGGGCGCTCCGCGGTGTTCGAACGTGGTCAGGTGACTGGGTGACACTTGTGTCATACGTCTGTACGCGAGATTTCCAGGCTCCTCAACATCCCTTGGTCCGCTGTTTACGATGTGATAGTTAAGTGGAAACGTGAAGGGACACGTACAGCACAAAAGGGCACAGACCGACCTCGTCTGTTGATTGGCAGAGACCGCCGACAGTTGAAGAGGGTCGTAATGTGTAATAGGCAGACGTCTATCCCGACCATAGCACGGGAATTCCAAACCGCATCAGGATCCACTGCAAGTACTAGGACAGTTAGGCGGGAGGTGATAAAACTTGGATTTCATGGTCCAGCGGCTGCTCATAGCCACACATAACGCCGGTAAATGCCAAACGACGTCCCGTTTGGTGTAAGGAGCGTAAACATTGGACGATTGAACAATGGAAAAACGTAGTGTGGAGTGACGAATCACAGTACACAATGTGGCGATCCGATGTCAGGGTGTGGGTATAGCGAATGGCCGGTGAATGTCATCTGCCAGCTTGTTTAGTGCCAACAGTGAAATTCCGAGGCGGTGATGTTCTGGTGTGGTCGTGTTTTTCATGGAGGGGGCTTGCAACACTTGGTTTTTTTTTTTTTTTTTTGCATGGCACTATCACAGCGCAGGCATACACTGATGTTTTAAGCACCTTTTTGCTTCCCACTGGAGCAAATCGGGGGTGGCGATTGCCTCTTTCAACAAGATCGAGCACCTGTTGATAATGCACGGCCTGTGGCGGAGTGGTTACAGGATAATAACATCCATGTAATGGACTGGCCTGCACAGAGTCCTGACCTGAATCGTATAGAACACCTTTCGGATGTTCTGAAACGCCGACTTCGTGCCAGGCCTCACCGACCGACATCGATACCTCTCCTTAGTGCAGCGCTCCGTGAAGAATGGGTTGCTATTCCCCAAGAAACTATCCAGCAGTTGATTGAATGTATGCCTGCGAGAGTGGAAGCTGTCATCAAGGCTAAGAGTGGGCCAACACCATATTGAATTCCAGCATTACCGATGGAGGGCGCCACGAACTTGTAAGCCATTTTCAGTCAGGTGTGCGCATACCTTTGATTACATAGTATGTAAATACGACTATAAGTGCTTAAGGGGAAACTTTTTCAGTCTGTTTTCTAATTTAACTTTACAGTCAGCCACACATTTTATACAAGGTGTCTCAAACCTTCCGGGTCAAATTGAAACATGTGATAGTATGTCCGCAACTGATTATATTGAGTTAGGGAACCAATGATGGGAAATGCATATTTATTGTGTTATGGATGTACACAGCGTATACAGCAGAACAATAACTTAGCTCATAGTAATTATTCTAAGTGAGTCTCAATGGATGTATTACAACGGGGGAGTCTTGTCCCATGACCAGCGCAACCGATGGAACTCACACTTGTGGACACCAAAGATTTTTTGGGAAACTGTGGCAGAACTTCATGCGTCATTGCTCTCCATGAACTGAGACTGGCAGCCGACACTAGGATCAATTACTATGAGCCGAGTTGTTGTTGATCGGTGTACGCTGTGTATATCCATAACACAATAAATTTGCGTTCCCGACCGTTCGTTCCTTATCTCACTGTAATCAGTTTCATTTTGACACAATAGGTTTCAGATACCCTGTACAACTGGGAAAGTACTAAAAAAAATCTGGTGTGAGCAGTGTGACCCATTTTTGTGCTAAAGACAACGTTAATGTGGATTAGTGAGTGTTATTTGCCTTCTGGTATTGTAATTATGTACATATTGTAACTTTTGAACTGCAGTGGATTATTCACAACAAACGTCACGAGGGAGTAAATATATTGAGAAAAAGTAGTCAAATCGCCTAACTTCTTAATCAGATGTCTACAAATTGATCGTTAGTGAGTACCACTTATTCTCCAGCACGTTTTTAAGCAATGAAGTCTTTCTTTCGTCAAGATGAGCTATTCCATATGACATTATTGATCGAAATTAAGCAAAATATGTCAGCTTATTGATTTGTCCCTTCCCAAAATCTGCAATGATTCTTAAAGTGCAAATGTGGCTGAACTGAGTTGTTTTAGCCCTTCCAGAATGTGTTGTTTTTTTTTTCAATTTACATTCTCATCAATATGGATACAACAAAAGTTTGAAGTTTCCACCCTACTTACTACTTCCTCACCATCTATAAATAAAACAGTTTTCTACGTCAGTCACATATTTATTTTGTCACTATGAGGTTCACACCACCGTCTTCGAGTGGAGCATTGTTGAGATACATAGCTGGTGTTAGAGAAGAGCGCAAACGCCTTTCCACGGGAGTAAACCAAATAAAGACAGGTTATGTTGCGTCTTTTAGCGGTGATAAAATTTTGTTTTTACAAGACGTACTGTTAAAGCTATAAAAACATGAATTTGTGAAAGTGAAGTGTACTTACAAGAGAAATAGAGTCGAAAATAGGCTGCTTACTGCTACTTTTGCATATGCTCTCCACTGTACGTTATGGTTACACTGTAACTTCACAGATGTATTACAAGACAAAACACTCTTGCTTGCGATGAGTACAAAGATAACTGAAAGGTACATTTACTGGAATTTGGCTGTTCGTTACTGTACATCACAGTTTAGTTATTATAGTTAATGGTTGTATACATAAATGTGTTTTACGTTTAGTTTTAAAAATATGAATGGGCTGCAACGGAACAGGGACATGTGCTCATTTAAATTATTATGTTAGGTCGTTATATATACGTAAATATCGTTTTCTTGTAGTTTAGAAAATATGATGGCCTGCAACAGAATATGAACATGTGCACAATTCAGTTTTTATATTTAAGTGCTTACATATAAAACATATTACAGTTGGTCATACATATTGTAGGTTGAACTTATTGGGAAGTGAATCGAAGAGCATAAATTAATAGCTATGCACTGAAATTATAAGTTATGGAAATGCTTTAAGTTTTTTGTCAAGGCTTTTGGAAAAGAACTTGATTTAGCCTGTTTCATTATTGTCACTGAGTATATTTTCCCCAACTTACGGCCTGTTTAAATTATTTAATGAACTGAACAATTACTACACGTGATTTTATATATGGCAGAGGATCAGAACATTCCAAACAATAAATAACACCTTAAAATGCAGCCAAGATAAATTTTTATCTTATGGCTTATATAAAAGCGTGTGTATTCAATATTTAGCTTTGTATCTAGGCCAAAGAGGCTGTTAGTTCCACATCAGGTTCAAAGAACACATCAACACCTTCCGATACCACACATGACACAAATCTGCAATAGCCTCTCACATAAAAGATACAGGACATTCATTTCACAGTATACAAAGCTATCTTAAGGTAATACACGCATTGAACAAAGGATAAAAAAGTCTCTATATGGGGAACTAGAAGTCTATATGCACAGAAAGAAACTTCGTGACAATAATGAAATAGGCTAAACCAATTCAAAAGCTTTGACAGAGTACTTAAAGCATTTACATAATTTTCAATTTCATTACACAGCAATTTGTCTCTTATATTCATTATCCAATAAGTTCAACCTACAGTATATTTTTATGATATGTTCTAATCTGTTCTATGTGCAAGCACTTAAATATAACTGAATTGTGCACATGTCCATATTCTGTTGTAGTCCATAATAGTTTTTAAACTACAAGGAAAACATATTTCTGTATAAATACAAACCTAATATAATAATCGAACTATACACATGCCCATATTCTGTTGCAGCCCATTCATATTTTTTAAATGAAAGATAAACGTATTTTTACATAACTATTTAATATAATAATTGAATTGTGATGTACAGTGACGAATACCCAAGTCCCTGCAATTGCACCTTTCTGTTATCTTTATATTCAATGCAATTAAGAATATCTCTGACTTGTATAACATCTTTGGAGTGACACTCACAATTTCAAGTTTTCTAGCTTTAACACTTTTCTAAAAATACTTTATCACCAGTACAAGACGCAACGTAACTTGGCTTTATTTGCTCTGCTTCTGTGGAAAGGCGTCTGAGCTTTTCACTAACACGAGCTATGTAATTAACCAGTTCTCCACCTGAAGGTGATGGCGTAAACAATCGAAACGAGTAAAGGTAAAATGAATATCTGACTTAGCAGAAAACCGTTCTATTTATATTTATCAACATTTGCAGCCCTCATGATGGCGTCCTTTATGAATGAAATATTAATTCTCACCTTATGTTACACGTATCATTATTGTACTAACACTATATGAACGAAGCTGAATATGTTGTGGCTTTTTAAAATTGAGACTGAGACAATGCACAGGTAACCACAGAACAACACTTTTAAGAACACTATTTACCGTTTCTTCTGTTGCTATATTTATGTTTGGACTGATTACAATACCAATGTCATCCACAAAAAGTAAATAATTCTACTTGTTATGTGACAGATGTAAGGTCATTTACTTATGTGAGAAACAATAGTGGGCCTAAGCTTGAGCCTTTGAAACCCAAATCTGAAGAATTAGGGTGAATTTGCTATGAATTAGAGCTCTGCGACGAGAGAAAGTGCGGAGATTCCTGTGTCGATGCAATATCACATCAATATGAAATGGCTAAAAGAGTTAGTGACTGGCTCTGTGTCATCAGCGCCACGTAGGGGGTGAAAATGAGTGAGAGATGGAGAAATGTCTGTATGCCTTTTGCTCCCCTAGCGTCTTGTAGTTTAGTAATGCTTACACACAACAACAGCTGGATAATATCCTCACCCAGCAGATCAGGGCACTTGCACAATCAATAAACATATATAACACGACCAGTTATTGCAGTAGTCGTGAAACTGAGGTCTGCGGGCAGCGCGTGGTCCCTGTCAAGTGTTCTCAGCCGTGTGTTATAGTAATATGCTTCTCGCAGGTAACAGCAGAATCCAAAACCATCCACTGACGTTAACGGCTTCTTAAGAGAGTATTTTTCTTGCTCAATAAAAAACTTAATATACTCACAGAGACAGTAATATTTTAAAATGTGCTTGATTGACTTTGATCAATTGGTCCTGAGTTAGGTAAAGTTTGCTGCTTACCTCAGGGGTAGAGTGGAAGTAGAGCAGTCACTAGGGGATTGATAGAAATGAGAGGGTGAATATTTTACTTTTTGCGCAGTCACTGGGGGATTGATAGAGTCACTGGGGGATTGATAGAAATGAGAGGGGGAATATTTTATGTTTTGTCTTCCAATGCTGACAACTCACGAGCTTGCACAACTCGGGCCAATCAGCTGCTATGGCATAATGTCGAAAGCAAGTAACATGGATTCGTGAATGTGCATTACAGGACGGTCATCTTCAAATGTGGTACATCAGAACATGTCCGTAGCAACTAATATGAAGTCAAATTAAAGCTGTTGTAATACGGATTTTGAGTCTTCTGATATCATACCTGTTACCTTACTTGTATATCAATGTTTAAACAAAGTCTTTTGGCCTACAAACTTAGTTCCTCGCCTACAAATTCAGTTCCTTGTTATTTCCTTCACTTAGATAGTATCTCCTGTGGATAACTAATGCAGACCTGGTGTCCGATTGGGAAACTGGCCCCACTACTCGTAGGGAAAATTGGGCAAGGTGTTTACCCAAAGGAGAGTTAGCTGCTTCCAAAAACATCTCTAATGCAAAAGATGAGACTGTCTTCTAAACACTTTTATATACAAAACTATCATCCGTCATTCTATACTTTTTTGAGAATTTTGAATTAATTATATTATTTAAAAGCGCCTCTTCTGTTATATTTGGCCTAATGCAAAAGTCCGATCGAAAACGACCTGCTGCGGCCACTTTCTTTCAGATACTAGAACCTGGAGGATACGCCTGGAAATCATAAAAACAAACATGGGATCTTGTTGCGATGTCACTGGCCACATTATTCGCTTAGGTGCGAAAACTGATCACTATGTAGGCCTTCAAAATTGCATGTAGTTCCTATATATTTTCTTTTTCACTTAAATATATTTGGTGTGATACCTTATAATATATAGAGTCAGAATGGATAAATGTTAAGTTCCTATAAGTAACCATGGTTTGGTGGAAACGCAATTTCCCTTCGAGTGGCCGCCCCCCCCTACCCACACCCCCCACCCCTTCCCCATGCTTCTGTCGCCCCAAGAGTCACCCTTCGATGTAAATAATGGCTCTTTAGCTAAAACGTTTGACGGCCAGTCAGCTATAGTATCTAGGCAGCAGGTCAGAACTGAATACTAGTAAATAAGTAATAATAATTAATTTAGAGAGATCCTCTTCAGTTGTAGTAATATTTATTCAAACCACGACAGCCTTTAAGATTTTAAAATATCATCTTCAGGTGTCAAACTGTAACATATAAAGGAGAGTAAGGAAGAGATATAAGGCAAAATATGTGTAAAAACCAAAAGAGCAGGCTGCCGAGACTAGGCGAATTGCTTACAGTATTTGGTAATACATAATATGCGGTCGGGTCAGTGAGTGCAAGAGTTCCAATCATTGAATGTTGACGGAACTAGATAAAAGATAAAGGGGGGAGGGGGCAGCAATCAAACAGGCCTAAAAATACAAAGTCCGGTCTGGTGGTACGGATCAGACAGAATAAGCATCCTAGCGCTTACAGTACTTCATTTAAGCACATAAAAGAATATGAACGATATGTGGTACACACAAGCACTCTGTCCCTGACATAGCTAGTAACTTATGTATCCTCCATGTACAGCCGAAATATCGAGTCCTGAAATTGAAATTTTACATAGTTTGCACCAGAATCCACGTAAACACGAAATGAACAAACCTCGTTGAAACGTACGATTCTGTTGATTAACTAAAAGTCCCTAAAATAATGTGTCACAAGTTCAGCTATCTCTCTAGACTCCCATTCGTTTATTAACTGTTTCGCCTCAATCATCTTTCCATACCAGTATTATTTCAGCATGTTTATTTGTCATTTGGTTTCTAGAATCGCTACACTTACATTTTAGTATTTCTATGAAAGTTTTTATATTTTTGGATTCTTATACACAGATGATTCAAAACGTTCTGACCACCTGTTTAATAGCTGGTGTTCCACTTCTCAAACACAGTAAAACAGAGATTCTGCTTGGCATGGATTCTGCGAGTCCTTGTCATGAATCTAGAAGTATGTGGCACTAAATGTCTACACACAGAGGTCAAGCATTTCAGCAAATTACGGGATGGTGGCTTATGGGCAAGCAGCTGGCGCCCTTTATGTGTTCCAGTGGGTACAGATCAGGCACATTTGCTGGCCAAGACATCAGTGTGCCCCTCAAACCGCTGTAACACGATTCTGACCGTGCAACACGAATAGTTATCCTGCTGGAAGATGTCATCGCCACAGGGGAAGACGTCAAACATGCGATGCAGGCAGTCCGCAATAATGTTGACGTAGTTGACTGCTGACATGACGCCTTGTACTACCACCACAGATCCCATGGAAGGACAACATCATTGTACCCCATAATACAACTCTTTTCTCATTGGCCTGCATCTGTGGCGCGGTAAATGTTTCGTGCAGTCATTCGGCTGGATGATGGTATGCAAGGACCCAATCATGGACCTTCTGTAACAAGAAATGCGATTCATTCGACAGGCGACACGTTACTATTGATCCACGGTGAAAACTCAATATGCTGTGCCCACTGCAGTCACAACTGACGATGTCGCTGGGTCAACACAGGAACACATAAGGATCGTATGAAACGGAGCTCCATGTTCAACAGTGGCCTTTGAACGGTGTGCTCCGAAGCACTTGTGCCTTCACTAGCTTACCCTGTCGTCAGATCTGCCACGGATCGCTGCCTATCCTGGATTACGCACTAGCGGATTCTCTGACTTCTCATTTTTATCAATGAGACGTGACCGTCAAATACCTACACATTATTTCATCATCCTTCAACAACTTTCCACAGGTGCTCACGACAGTAGTAGAAACCAGCTTCCCCGTTTCAGGGATTCTCGATTCAAGCCGCAGCGCCACAACAATGAGCCCACTGTCAGAACCGCTCATATCAGTGGATTTCCGGATTATCAGCCGGTATCTTCGCTGTAATGACTGCCCATTCGTCCCTCTTCCACTTATATTCTTTCCTTATCGCATCACCAGCCCACAACTCTACCAGGAGGGCTTTCAGACTCGCGGTGGGCAGTGGTCATTATATTTTGGCCCATCAATGTATACATCATTTGAGCTCACAATGTATTTTACATATATGATGACTCACTTGGTATAGTTTATCTTACCATTATTTTCATCGTGGCTTTTACTGTATACTCCCCTCTTCACTCATTTGGCCCATGTACCATTGCCTTATTGCATATCATGACCTATATTTTTAGTAGTCTTTGAGGTTCAGACTTACTTTTTCCTCGTTTCGTTGCTTTCCCTTCTAGCCATCTTTCCATATCATTATTCCTTTGTATAATATATGGCGCCAGACCTAATCATCATTGAGTATTATTGCGATACCTATATTACTACACCCTCATTTTAGATTTGTAATAGTCTTTCTATGTATTTCATTCTTGTTTTTGACTCTCGAGCCAAAACTGTGTCATATATGTGATGTTCTACTTAGTATGATTTACATTACCATTAATTTTTATCACTGTTGTCACTGTTTTTATCCCTTGTGCATTCATCTTACCTAGCTACCATTGCCTAGTTTCCCAAAAACGTCACTTATTGTCATACACTTGAGAGTTATTCAGCTTATTGGCGTACCTTTGGTCCCTTTACATACGACCAAATTTATTTGGGTTTTGTTCAAAAATGGTTCAAATGGCTCTAAGCACTATGGGACTTAACATCTGAGGTCATCCGTCCCCTAGACTTAGAACTACTGAAACCTAACTAACCTAAGGACATCATACACACCCATGCCCGAGGCAGAATTCGAACCTGCCACCGTAGCACCGGCGCGGTTCCGGACTGAAGTGCCTAGAACCGCTCAGTCACAGTGGCCGGTTTGGGTTTTGTGAAAGATCATTCAACATATTTTTGCTACTATATTCACTGAAGGATTTATGAATTGCTCTCTTGACACCCGAACACGTTTCATTCAGCATCTCACTCTCTACAACCCAATACTTTCCTTTATAACTACGCTCATAGGACACCGCCTATTATCGTGTGAGTCCCCCTTTTGCCCGGCGTAACGCACCATTTCGACGTGGCGTGGACTCAACATGTCTTTGGAAGTCCCTCCCAGAAATATTGAGCCATGCTGCCTCTATAGCCGTCCATAACAGAGGAAGTGCGGCCGGTGCATGATTTTGTGCACGAGCTGAGCTCCCGGTTATGGCCCACAAATATTTGACGGGATTCATGTCTGGCGGTCTGGCTCGCCAAATCATTCGCTTAAGTTGTTTAGAATGTCCTTCAAACCAATTGCCAACTGTTATGGACGGTGACATGGCGATTGTAGTGTGGGAAAATTAAGTTCATGAATGGGTACAAATGGCCTCCAAATCCATGATCGGTTCTGTTGGATCTAGTCCATTCCATGTAAACACAGCCTGCACCATAATGGAGCCACCAACATATTGCACAGTGCCTTGTCGACAACCTGAGTCCATGGTTTCGTGGGATCTGCACCACACTCGAACCCTACCATCAGCTCTAACCAACCGAAATAGGGACTCAACTGACAAAGCCGCGGTTTCCCAGTTGCTTATGTTCCAACCGGTATGGTCATGACACAAGGACAGGTGCTGCAGGGGATGTCGTGCTGTTAGCAAAGGCACTCGCGTCGGTCGTTTGCTGCCATAACCCCTTAATTTCAAATTTCATCGCACTCTCCTAACGGATACGTTCGTCAAAAAAATGGCTCTGAGCACTATGGGACTTAACTTCTAAGGTCATCAGTCCCCTAGAACTTAGAACTACTCAAACCTAACTAATCTAAGGACATCACACACATCCATGCCCGAGGAAGGATTCGAACCTACGACCGTAGCGGTCGCGGGGTTCCAGACTGTAGCGCCTAGAACAGCTCGGCCACTCCGGTAGGCGATACGTTCGCCGTATGTCCCATATTGATTGCTGCGGTTATTTAACGCAGTGTTGCTTGTCTGTTATATTAACAGCTCTACGCAAACGCCGCTGTTCTCGGTCGTTAAGTGAAGGCCGTCGGCCACTGCGTTGTCCGTGGTGAGAGGTAATGTCTGAAATTTGGTATTCTCGGCATACTCTTTACACTGTGCATCTCGGAATACTGAACTTCCTATGTTTTCTGGAATGGAATGTACCATGAATCTAGCTCCAACTACCATTCCGCATACAGAGTCTGTTAATTCCTGTCGCGCGACCATAATCATTTCGAGAAATTTTCACATGAGTCACCTGTGTACAAATGATAGCCCCGCCTAACCGCTGCCCTTTTATACGCGATACCACCGCTATCTGTATATAGCTCGCTATCCCACGACTTTTGTCACCTTAGTGTATTATGTAATGGCCTGTGTTTCTTCTGAAGTTTCCTTGCTTTGTCTGTATACAATGGAGGGACCCTCCCATTATGAACGGTTCTACTTGTACATATCTAACCAGTGCGTGGTCAACATGCTTCCGTCCTCAGCTAAATGTTCCAAATTCCTCATTGAAGAGGACTCTACTGCCTCTTTGTCTAGTTTATAGAATATTTTTATCTTTCTATTACTTTTAGTCACTCTTTATACTTTGCTTACCATTGTTGCTACTATTGTCTCACGGCCACTGCTACTAGATTCCAAGCTGACGTCCTCAAAGAGAAGAGATCGATAGAAGGTGGATAGAAGGACGCGTCTATAGTTTAATTCCCACCACTGATACTGGGTCTTACCAAAAGAATCACACATGTCGCTTAAGTTTCCATCTCAGTGGTTTTGAGGGTCTCTGCTACATACATCGCCTCCATTTTCCAGCAGCCTATCCTTTCGATTTACGCTTAAATTTTCCCCAGAAATCTCATAGCCGTCAGCTTCAGGTTTTAACTAGTTTTTTGTACCTGGACTAATGATGTGAGCTTCACTGCCTTTTACAAGCCCTTCAAACTCCGACGCTTTGTTGCTGATTCTTTGACAGTTAACCAATAGGATTTTAGTGTGCTCGCCTGTGGGAACCATTTCTTTGGATCTTACACTGATACTGCCGGATCTCCTACAGCTATGATTTCCTGGACTGGATGGAGAGTCACCTAGCCTAAAGAAACCTTGTGTAAAATCCACACACAGTCAGTTATCTGGATAGTAACCTCTAACGCGCGAGATTTTGCATTGTCCTGTTGGTAGATGCCATCAGGCCAAGCAGAAACGTTCTGCGTGTAGGCGTATACATGGTCCCCAAGGATAAATGCAGACTTGTACTTGTGCTGATCCAGTGTGCCTTCCAGAACGACGAGATCACACAGAGAATGCCACGAAAACATTCCCCTAAACATAACGCTCCCTCTTCCGGCATGGACCCTTCCGACGATTGTTCCAGGGTGTTTGGTTTCAGTCTTTTCACGACAATGGAGGATAGAACGTGATTCACCTGAAAACGCCACCTTTCGCTACTCCGTGAACGTTGGGTTGCGCTACTGGCGTGCAAATTCCAGCCTTTGCCTCCTATGAACAGCAGTCAGCACGGGTGCATCAACCTAGGAGCCTGCTGCTGAGGCCCATAACTAGCAGCGTTCGCTGATCGGTCGTTGAGGAGACACTATTGGTAGTCCGTTTATTCAGGGCAGTCAGCTGCTCAGGAGTGGCAAGTCCATTCGTCCGTATACACCTCGGTAGCCATCGTTCACCTTTGTCACCTTTTGGCCCATGGTGCACCGCAGTTGCTTCGGCGCCGGTTATGGATAAGACAATTTTGCCATGCGCTGTATACTTTAACCACAGCGGTACACGAACAGTTTACAAACTTAGCCGTATCGGAAATGCTTCCACCCTTGCCCCAATGGCCAATGATCTTGATCTTTTGGACGTAAGATAAATTATTCCGTTTCCAGATCATTACAACGACTGCACTGTTGTCCACGTCCCCCCATGCACACTTTCTACACTCTCCACTGCTAGTGCTGCTGTCTGCCATCTGTGAGTGGTTATGGCACGTTGACGTCAAATACAGGCGATGGTCACCTTAATATGACTGGACCGTGTGGAAAAATGAGAGTCTAGATCTTCATGTCTGCCTACCACACGTAGGGTCTTCAGAAAGTGAGTTACACGTGTCGTCCCACGCTAAGATCATTGCACAAAAGAGACACATTTCAGAAAAGAGTACATGTTCTGGGTTTCACGCACAGGTATTTCTGGCGCGGTACGGATAACAGGTGCATCACAGTGTACGAATGAAATGGCGCGAAAACTGGAAACAGTGAAACTGTGAGTGCGCGGGATGGTACGATTCTTGTGGGCAAAAGGTCTACGTTTTACACAGATTCCATGTGAAATTCTGGCGGCATACGGAACAAATGCACTATCGCAACTCGCCGTAATGAACTGATGCCAACAATTTGATCAAGACCGCACAGACGTAGGTAGTAGGTGATGCTGATCGGGAGATTCTCATCTTGACCAACTGATTTCCCTCTTTCCGGCAAACTGAGAGAACATTTGAGGAGATTTTCTGACGATGAGGGTGTTCACACAGCAGTTGTCGAACAGCTCCATGACCAAGGAGCTGATTTCTACATCGTGGATTTGAACGACTGGTAGAATGTTCCGACCGTCGCTTACAAAGAAGTAGTGACTATGTTACAAAATGGTATCACATATCTGCGTCATACCCTCAGACTTCAAGAAGAATATAATAATTCCAATCCCAAAGAAAGCAGGGGTTGACAGATGTGATAATTACCGAACTATCAGTTTAATAAACCAAGGCTGCAAAATACTAACACGAATTCTTTACAGATGAATGGAAAAACTGGTAGAAGCCGACCTCGGGGAAGATCAGTGTGGATTACGTAGAAATGTTGGAACACGTGAGGCAATACTAACTTTACGACTCATCTTAGAAGAAAGATTAAGGAAAGGCAAACCTACGTTTCTAGCATTTGTAGACTTAGAGAAAGCTTTTGAAAATGTTGACTGGAATACTCTATTTCAAATTCTGAAGGTGGCAGGGGTAAAATACAGGGAGCGAAAGACTATTTACAATTTATACAGAAGACAGTACACAGAAACCAGATGGCGGTCATAAGAGTCGAGGGGCATGAAAGGGAAGCAGTGGTTGGGAAGGGAGTGAGACAGGGTTGTAACCTATCCCCGATGTTATTCAATCTGTATATTGAGCAAGTGGCAAAGGAAACAAAAGAAAAATTCGGAGTAGGAATTAAAATCCATGGAGAGGAAATTACAACTTTGAGGTTCGCCGATAACATTGTAATTCTGTCACAGACAGCAAAGGACCCGGAAGAGCATCTGAACGGAATGGACAGTGTCTTCAAAGGAGGATATAAGATGAATATCAACAAAAAAAACGAGGATATTGGAATGTAGTCGAATTAAATCGGGCGATGCTGAGGGTATTAGATTAAGAAATGAGACGCTTAAAGTAGTAAATGAGTTTTGCTATTTGGGGAGCAAAATAACTGATGATGGTCGAAGTAGAGAGGATATAAAATGTAGACTAGCGATGGCAAGGAAAGCGTTTCTGAAGAAGAGAAATTTGTTAACATCGAGTGTAGATTTAAGTGTCAGGAAGTCTTTTCTGAAAGTATTTGTATGCGAGAGGCTTTCAATGAATTCGAAAGTAAAGTTCTATGTACTGACTTGGCAGAAAATCCTAAGAAATTTTGGTCCTATGTCAAAGCGGTAGGTGGATCAAAACAAAATGTCCAGACACTCTGTGACCAAAATGGTACTGAAACACAGGATGACAGACTAAAGGCCGAATTACTAAATGTCTTCTTCCAAAGCTGTTTCACAGAGGAAGACTGCACTGTGCTTCCTTCTCTAGATTGTCGCACAGTTGACAAAATGGTAGATATCGAAGTAGACGACAGAGGGATAGAGAAACAATTAAAATCGCTCAAAAGAGGAAAGGCCGCTGGTCCTGATGGAATACCAGTTCGATTTTATACAGAGTACGCGAAGGAACTTGCCCCCCTTCTTGCAGCGGTGTACCGTAGGTCTCTAGAAGAGCGAAGCGTTCCAAAGGATTGGAAAAGGGCACAGGTCATCCCCGTTTTCAAGAAGGGACGTCGAACAGATGTGCAGAACTATAGACATATATCTCTAACGTCGATCAGTTGTAGAATTTTGGAACACGTATTATGTTCGAGTATAATGTCTTTTCTGGAGACTAGAAATCTACTCTGTAGGAATCAGCATGGGTTTCGAAAAAGACGGTCGTGTGAAACCCAGCTCGCGCTATTCGTCCACGAGACTCAGAGGGCCTTAGACACGGGTTCACAGGTAGATGCCGTGTTTCTTGACTTCCGCAAGGCGTTTGACACAGTTCCCCACAGTCGTTTAATGAACAAAGTAAGAGCATACGGACTATCAGATCAATTGTGTGATTGGATTGAGGAGTTCCTAGATAACAGAACGCAGCATGTCATTCTCAATGGAGAGAAGTCTTCCGAAGTAAGAGTGATTTCAAGTGTGCTGCAGGGGAGTGTCATAGGACCGTTGCTATTCGCAATATACATAAATGACCTGGTGGATGACATCGGAAGTTCACTGAGGCTTTTTGCAGATGATGCTGTGGTGTATCGAGAGGTTGCAACAATGGAAAATTGTACTGAAATGCAGGAGGATCTGTAGCGAATTGACGCATGGTGCACGGAATGGCAATTGAATCTCAATGTAGATAAGTGTAATGTGATGCGAATACATAGAAAGATAGGTCCCTTATCATTTAGCTACAAAATAGCAGGTCAGCAACTGGAAGCAGTTAATTCCATAAATTATCTGGGAGTACTCACTAGGAGTGATTTAAAATGGAATGATCATATAAAGTTGACCGTCGGTAAAGCAGATGCCAGACTGAGATTCATTGGAAGAATCCTAAGGAAATGCAATCCGACAACAAAGGAAGTAGGTTACAGTACGCTTGTTCGCCCAATGCTTGAATACTGCTCAGCAGTGTGGGATCCGCACCAGGTAGGGTTGATAGAAGAGATAGAGAAGATCCAACGGAGAGCAGCGCGCTTCGTTACAGGATCATTTAGTAATTGCGAAAGCGTTACGGAGATGATAGATAAACTCCAGTGGAAGACTCTGCAGGAGAGACGCTCAGTAGCTCGGTACGGGCTTTTGTTAAAGTTTCGAGAACATACCTTCACCGAAGAGTCAAGCAGTATATTGCTCCCTCCTACGTGTATCTCGCGAAGAGACCATGAGGATAAAATCAGAGAGATTAGAGCCCACACAGAAGCATACCGACAATCCTTCTTTCCACGTACAATACGAGACTGGAATAGAAGGGAGAACCGATAGAGGTACTCAGGGTACCCTCCGCCACACACCGTCAGGTGGCTTGCGGAGTATGGATGTAGAAGTAGATGTAGAGTGTAGCCATGTATGGACGTGATATGTGGACGATAAATAGTTTAGACAAAAAGAGAATAGAAGCTTTTGAAATGTGGTGCTACAGCAGGACGCTGAAAATTAGATGGGTAGATCATATAACTAATGAATAGGTACGGAATAGAATTGGGGAGAAGAGAAATTTGTGGCACAACTTGAGTAGAAGAAGAGATCTATTGGTAGGACATATTCTGAGGCATCAAGGGATCACCAATTTAGTATTGGAGAGCAGCGCGGAGGGCAAAAATCGTAGAGGGAGACCAAGAGATGAATACACTAAACAGATTCAGAGGGATGTAGGTTGCAGTAGGTACTGGGAGATGAAGAAGCTTGCATAGGATAGAGTAGCATAGAGAGCTGCATCAAACCAGTCTCTGGACTGAAGACCTCAACAACAATCTGTGTCACTATGAAATATAATGCAGAATTCAATAAAAGCTACATATCCTACCACAGTGATGTGTACCTTATTGTTTGAAACCCCCTCGTACATCGACGTATACTGTAGGTACAAACATCAGTTCTCTTACGAACGGGACAGACCTTATCAGTAGTCAGGAACAGTTGAAAAATGACACAAGCAGCTTTGTGGAAACCTGCACAAGAGTTCATTGACTATTATCCAACGGTAATAATATTCTAATTAGTATTAATGATTAATCGGATGCCCCAAGAAAGAAGTCTGCACCGGAATGTGGTTGCATCCAGTATTGTACATTCCTCTGTGATGAATATGAAAACATGTGAGAGGAATCACATTGCTGCTCAACATTTTACATTGAATTTTGAGCTTGAACGTCTGTGCTCCTCCTGCTTTGTGTCGGATGCTGCGTCACGCATGTGATCCTCATGATTGTTGCCGAGAGAAAGGTGAAAGCTCGACGGAGCTCCTCTCCATTCTTCGGTGGGGCCGTCATGGCGGGGACTTTCTCCTCTGCAACAAAAGCCTCCTCGGGACACGCGGCATGTCTGTCGGGTGTCGAGCAGCTCTAAGCACAGACACACAAGTCCGTCTGGTCATTGGCTCTTGCGAGTGGCCTAAGCGTCCTTTACGGTGCAGTGAGCAGGCTCAGGCAAAACGAGTTCTTCTGCAGCAGCCTACCGCACCGTGTACTACTCGCCGTTAGACTTCCCGCTGCTGCTTCTCATACCGTTCCTGACACTTGATTCATACAGTGACACACTGAAACTGGTACTCTCTATTTTCCTAGGTAAGGATCATCACCATGATCAGTACTCTGCCCAAAGGCCGGTTATCACGTGGTCTCTCTACATGAGCTCCTGTCTTCTGCCATCCTCTTCAGGCTCGCGTAATTTCCGCTACAGTTTATGTCTCCTGTCATATTGTATCTCTTCCTCCCTCTCAATCTCCTCCCACGACCTAGACCTTCTAAAGTGTCTGTTAGCAGGCACCCCCACCTCTTCTTCCTTTCTCTTATAACCTGGAACAATCTTCTCCTCTCACTCACACTTTCCAACACTCTTTCGTTACTTTCCCTTTCCGTCCAGCTTATCCTCTCCATTTTTCTTCACATCCACATCTCAGATTTTTCTAGACTTTTTTCAGCCTCTCGTATCAGTGTCTATGTTTCTGACCCACAGTGTGCCACATTCTAGACTAAACATTTGCTAAATCTATTCCTCAGAACTTTACCTAGTTTGGCACATAATAATCTCCTCTTTCTATTGAATGCCTCCTTAGCTATAGCAATGCGAGTTTTCACCTTGTGATGACATCTCAGCCCTTCACTAATCATGTTGTTGTTGTGGTCTTCAGTCCTGAGACTGGTTTGATGCAGCTCTCCATGCTACTCTACCCTGTGCAAGCTCTTCATCTCTCAGTACCTACTGCAACCTACATCCCTCTGAATCTGCTTGGTGTATTCATCTCTTGGTCTCCCTCCACGCTGCCCTCCAATACTAAATTGGTGATCCCTTGATGCCTCAGAACATGTCCTACCAACCGATCCCTTCTTCTGGTCAAGTTGTGCCACAAACGTCTCTTCTCCCCAATCCTATTCAATACTTCCTCATTAGTTATGCGATCTACCCATCTAATCTTCAGCATTCTTCTGTAGCACCACATTTCTAAAGCTTCTATTCTCTTCTTGCCCAAACTATTTATCGTCCATGTTTCACTTCCATACATGCCTACACTCTATACAAATACTTTCAGAAAAGACTTCCTGACACTTAAATCTATACTCGATATTAACAAATTTCTCTTCTTCAGAAACGCCTTCCTTGCCATTGCCAGTGTACATTTTATATCCTCTCTACTTCGACCATCATCAGTTATTTTGCTCCCCAAATAGCAAAACTCATTTACTACTTTAAGTGTCTCATTTCCTAATCTAATTCCCTCAGCATCACCCAACTTAATTCGACTACATTCCATTATCCTCGTTTTGCTTTTGTTGATGTTCATCTTATATACTCCTCTCAAGACACTGTCCATTCCATTCAACTGCTCTTCCAAGTCCTTTGCTGTCTCTGACAGAATTACAATGTCATCGGCGAACATCAAAGGTTTCAGTTCTTCTCCATGGATTTTAATACCTACTCCGAATTTTTCTTTTGTTTCCTTTACTGCTTGTTCAATAAACAGATTGAATAACATCGGTGAGAGGCTACAACCCTGTCTCACTCCCTTCCCAACCACTGCTTCTCTTTCATGTCCCTCGACTCTTATAACTGCCATCTGGTTTCTGTACAAATTGCAAATAGCCTTTCACTCCCTGTATTTTACCCCTGCCACCTTTAGAATTTGAAAGAGCGTATTCCAATCAACATTGTCAAAAGCTTTCTCTAAGTCTACAAATGCTAGAAACGTAGGTTTGCCTTTCCTTAATCTTTCTTCTAAGATAAGTCGTAAGGTCAGAATTGTCTCTCGTGTTCCAATATTTCTACGGAATCCAAACTGATCTTCCCTGAGGTCGGCTTCTACTAGTTTTTCCATTCGTCTGTAGAGAATTTGCGTTAGTATTTTGTAGCTGTGACTTATTAAACTGATAGTTCGGTAATTTTCACGTCTGTCAACACCTGCTTTTTTTGGGATTGCAATTATTATATTCTTCTTGAAGACTGAGGGTATTTCACCTGTTTTATACATCTTGCTCACCAGATGGTACAGTTTTGCCAGGACTGGCTCTCCCAAGGCCGTCAGTAGTTCCAATGGAATGTTGTCTACTCCGGGGGCCTTGTTTCGACTCAGGTCTTTCAATGCTCTGTCAAACTCTTCACGCAGTGTCGTATCTCCCATTTCATCTTCATCTACATCCTCTTCCATTTCCATAATATTGTCCTCAAGTACATCACCCTTGTATAGACCCTTTATATACTCCTTCCACCTTTCTGCTTTCCCTTCTTTGCTTAGAACAGGGTTTCCATCTGAGCTCTTGATGTTCATACAAGTGGTTCTCTTATCTGCAAAGGTCTCTTTAATTTTCCTGTAGGCAGTATCTATCTTACCCCTAGTGAGATAAGCCTCTGCATCCTTACATTTGTCCTCTAGCCATCCCTGATTAGCCATTTTACACTTCCTGTCGATCTCATTTTTGAGACGTTTGTATTCCTTTTTGCTTGCTTCAGTTATTGCATTTTTATATTTTATCCTTTCATCAATTAAATTCAATATTTCTTCTGTCACTAATCATACTTCCAAGATATTTAAATGCTCTTACTTGGCTAATAATAGCTTATCCTCTCTTAACATATGTACATATCCTTCCTTTGCCAGTCACCATACCATTTTTGTTTTTGCTGCGTTGATTCTCACACCGCAGTCCACACAACCATTATTCAGATCTTTTAGCATTTTCTTTACAGTTCGTCCACTTTCTACCCCTAGTACCATATCATCAGCAAGTCGTATACATTCTATTCTCTTTCCACCAATACTCATTGCCCTTTTACCATCCAAGCCTTTCACAATAATCCCTTGCAGGTATAACTTGAACAATAAAAGGGAGAGGCAACAACCTTCCAATGGTGTGTCCTTCAGACATTTCATTTCCAATCCTTACTCCTACTTTCTGTTGTAAATATAGGTTCTGTACCAGTCGTCTCTCTTACAATCTACCACTTTCTTCTTCAAAATATCCATCAACTTGTTCCGTTGTACTCTCTCGAAAGTTTTTTCCAAATCAATAAAAACAGCATAAATTTCTCTACCTTACTCAATATATCTTTCCCGTATGAAAGAAACCATTTGAAATTAAGCTCACTGACAAAGTATTTGTCACTCCATTAAAGTAGCACACAGTATGACAGTAACGAACCATCTTAACCGACATAGTGCAGAGACGTGCGTCACACCATGCCAATGACAATCCATTTCACACCCGAAACGAATTACTGCTGTCAGTGAATTCTTGTTCGTCTCAAACAGTTTCCAAGCGATCATTACGAAGGGAAGTGGAAGTGCATGCAGTGGGCATTTTGAAATGAGTATCTCGCAAAAGGCCATCGCTCACAGCGCCACATAAAGCTGCGTCTCTTCAGTCCACCAAAAAACACAGAAACTGTACAGTAGCTGACGGAATACATGTAGTGTGGTCCGACGAGTTGCGATTATCCCCTTCCAAATGATATAAGGTGCCGATGCACCGACCGCACAACGAGGCGTTTAACCTGCAACCTATGGAGGGTATAGTTCAGTCCTGATTCGGTTACGAGTTGTAATGTGTGAGTTCAATCATTCTTATTACCATCTCCATGAAACAAGCTGTTAGTTTAAATATTTTGAATCGCCAAGTATAGTCCTTTTTTATATTCGTATTACTGAGGTGACAAAGGTCGTGGTACATCTCCTAAAAAATAACATGTAGGACCTACTTTCACCCTGTGTCATGGAATAATTCGACGTGGCATGGCCTCAACAAATCGTTGCAAGTAAACTGCAGAAACTCGATGTGACGTAGACTCAAAAACTCGTTGCAAATCCCCTGCAGAAATATTGAGCCATGCTGCCTCTATAGCCGTACATAATTGCGAAAGTGTTGCCAGTGCAGGATTTCGTGCACAAACTGACCTCTCGATTATGCCCCATAAATGTTCGATGGGATTCAAGTCGGGAAATCTGGGTGGCCAAATCATCGATCCAGTTGTCCAGAATGTTCTTCTAACCAATCGTGAGCAGTTGTGGCCCGGTGATATGACATCTTTGTTTTTGGAATATGAAGTCCATGAATGGCTCCAAATGTCTCCAAGTAGCCGGACATAACTACTTCCATCAGTGTCCTGTTGTGTTGTAAATACAGCCCACACCATTATGGAGCCACTAACAGCTTGCACAGTGCCTTATTGATAACTTGGGTCAACGGCTTCGTGGGGTCTGCGCCAAGACTCGAACCGTACCATCAGCTTCTACCAATTGAAATCGGAACTCATCAGATGAGGACACTGTTTTCCAGTTGTCCAGGATGAAACTAAAATGGTCTCGAGCCCAGGAGTGAGGCTGCAGGGAATGTCGTGCTGTTGGCAAAGTCGTTTGTCGTCTGCTGCCACAGCCCATTAACGCCAAATTTCGCCGCACTATCGTAACGGACACGTTCGCCGTATGTCCTGCATTGATTTCTGCGTTATTTCACGCAGTTTTGCTTGCGTGTTAGCACTGACAACTTTACGCAAACGCCGCTGCTCTCGGTGTAGGCCGTCGGCCACTGCGTCGTCTGTGGTGAGAAGTAATACCTGAAATACGGTATTCTCGGCACAGTCTTGGCGTTGTGGATCTCGGAATACTTCATTCACTAACGATTTCCAACACGGAATGTCCCATGCGTCTAGCTGCAACTACCATTCCACGTTCAGAGACTGTTAATTCCCGTCGTGCGGCCTCAATTATGTCGGATTTATTTTGAACCGTCCCCTCTGAAAAATTAAACATAATTGTTCTTAAACTGACACACAATAATTTTAGCGCAACGCAATCTGACTTTCAAAAATCTCTACAAAAGAATGGCCCTGACTAACATTAACCTATACCTTTCACAAATCACTTACCTCACAGAAATCTTCGTTACTCAAGCTACTGCAATACAGCGAGCGCCACTACCGCCAGCTAAATAAAAGATTCGAACTACTGAAGGCACTAACTACTGATAGGCATAGCTAGCAAATGAAAGATTTTGATAGAGAACAAACAATGTATTTACCTTACTAGTGTTCAAAAGTCATAATATATATAGCAGTTCATGACATCCAGTCTTCCAAATTTCAAAACTCCGCCATCTCTCTCCCCACATCCACCACTGCTGGTGGCTCACTTCCAACTGCGCAACGCTACGCGCTGTTAACATCCATCTACCCAACACTACAATGGCAGACAACAATGCAAACTAGCCACAGACTGCACACAGCACAGCCAGTGATGTTTCATACAGAGCGCTATGTGGCGTTACGAATAAGAAAACCTAAACAGCCTACAGAAATGTTGCATTAAAATCTCATTAGCAGTATCGGTACATGTTCTAAGTATGTCAGCCTTATAGTCGTTACGTAATCGTGCAACTAAGAAGCAAGAATGTACACACACAATAACACTGTGTCGTCTGTTCACAATAACAATGCATTCGTAATCTCTGTTTAAATAAGTTCTCTTGGTTCTTGAATGGATATTTAACTTAAAACATTGTTGCATGTTAACAGATTCTAAGTCTGACAAAGCGTACTAGTAATGTGAAGTGAAAAGATTTATGGCAAAGACAAAGTTAAAAAGCAGATTATCTTTCAATAAACGGTTTTACATGTGAAATGTGGTGCAATCATTTACTCTTTCTAGTGCGCAGAGTTTCAACTTCCAAGTAATTATCATGTTGTATACGTCGGTACGGAATGCTAACATTTTTTCTCAAGGTTAGCGTCTATGTTATTTTTCTCTGAGCCAGCCGGCGCACGCGGCTGCCTGCGATGCGAGTCATTGTCTGTCTCTTTGTTGGCGCGCGTCGTTATTGGGATTAGGAGACCTAACTTCTACAAATTCACCTTGTCGAGAGTCCCCTGCTCTGTTTGAATCTCGCCAGTTCTGATGCAATTCAAGTCTGTCGTTACGATTATATCTACTGTCGTCATGTAGGTAGTTTCTGTAGTTTCTTTCTTGTCGGTCACGTGGTGGAGAATTTCTCCCTGAATCGTAACTGCGCGCTAGACCGTTGCGTCTAAAGTTATTCTCTCTCCCCTGATAATATTTATTTTGGTTCCCATATTGTCTGTTTCTCTGATTGTCTCTGTGATAGTCATTACCGCGGAGAGGTGATCTTTCCCTGTAATTATTACTACTCTGCCAACGGTTGTCATACAGGTGGTGTCTGTTTTAGTCACGACTTGTGTTGTGAGAATAGCTTTGTCGTGTCCATATATTATTTCTTTCCTCGCGGAATTGCGACGGATGTGACCTGTAATTGTTGTGTTCCGCGATTGTCAGTGTCACTTTCTAATTCTTGTAAGAGTTCCTGAAAAGCTTCAATGTCGTCTTTGCAACATCCTGCTAAAATAATATGTCGTAAATGTTCAGGCACTTTGATTAAGCAAATTCGGATGAGTTTTGAGGGGCTGTATGGGTTTGAAAGATACTGATTCTTATGCAACATGTCTTCAAAATATTTCATAAGACTGGAAAATTCAGATTGTTCGAAACGCTTCATCATTATGATGCTATGTTTTACTCGGTCTTGTGTAGCTTGAGACCAATACGCTGAGAGGAAGGCATGGTAAAATTCTCCTTCACAGTGGCAATCGTGAATGACCGATCGCATTCTTACAGCTGTTTCATTCTCTAAGTAGCCACACATAAATTCTACTCTGTGCTCCAATGACCAGTTGGGAGGAAAACAATGAGAGAATTGATGAAGCCATGCTTGTGGATCAATGTCGTTGTCAGAATTCTTAAATGTTTTGAATTTACGTGTAGTAATGAACAGCTTAAAGTCAAAATCATCGTGTCTGCTAGTCGCATATCGGTCATTGTTACGTCGTGTCGGCTGTGTCATCTCAAAATTCGGTGCACCTAGCCAATTTCTTTCATAATTTCCGAAATGCCCTGTGTTATTATTTTGTGGCTTTTCCGTATTTCTAAGTCCCTCTTCCTGTGTTGGAGCGCGAGTGTCCTCTGAAATATGTAATTTTTGTATTACCTGCGTCGACTGATCTTGTACTTCCCGGATTTCTCTTTTGTACTGTGTATTGATTTGATTTTGATTTTGTTTGAATTTTCTAATTTGTTCATACTCTTCTGTGTCAGTGAAGGCTTTGGGTCTTGTGTCATTCAGATCATCATCTACCTTTGTAGATAAGTTAGTGAACTGATCCGAAAGTTCGGCTACTTTCTCCGATAGTGAACACATTTCCTCAGTGTGTTTTTCTGAACCAAGTTTCAGAGTGTTCATTTGTGTTGAAATCGAATCTACTGTGTTCTTTAAGTTTTCCTGAGTTCTTGCAAGTTGCGTAAACGAATCGGTAGATGCAACTGAGTCAATTTTAGCTTGCAAAGTCTCACGATTTTTATGAACAATAGTTTGCAGTTCTTTTATGGCTGCTTCGTGCTTCTGTAATTGCATTTTCATGCCGCGAAAAAATAGGTTGGAAATGCTCACAAATTTGTGTTTTTACATCATTACAGATTTTTTTATATTTCGATTCGATTTTATGTAATTAAGTAGTTAAATCTTCACATGTTTGTTCAAGAGTATGTTCCACTGAGTCTAACTTTTGAAGCTTTTGTTCCATTGCGTCTAACTGTTGCTGTGTTTGTCTCTGGTGTTGTTCCATTGTGTCTAACTTTTGAAGCTTTTGCTGTGTTTGTCTCTGATTTTGTTTAATTTGTTGCATTAATTGCAATAACAATGTATTAGTGTCTGGAATCTGTTCTCTATGCTTTTTGGCAGTGCATTTTCACCGGCAACATTCACATTTTGACAAGCAGAAAATGTGTCTTGACTCACTTGAGAAAACGGTGAGGACCCAAAACCTGAATCTACAGTATTTGCAATATTGTGTTCTGTCATTTCGGATTCCTGAGGCGGGCTGTTGCCGACCGATCGATCGATAATGCTTCCCTGTTCACTAATTTTTTCACTGCCTACACCATTATTTGCAGCTCACTCCATTTCCCAATGCACAATTACCAAATTACTACTTTGAACATTAGTTAATTCATTACTCGGTGGCGCTAACTCACTGCTTTCGTCTTCACTGTCATTTCTCAGTTTACTTTGAAGCCTAGTATTACGTTTTTCACACACCATTATTGTCACAATATTTCACACGACAACACAGAAAAGCACAATTTGAAGAGCAAAATAACAAAACACATTAACATAGCATTGCAAATAATATCTAGTTAATTGCAAGCGCAGCTGCGAAAAACTTGGTGCAAATCTACATGCATGCCACAACTGTTTTACTGTACAACAATGAAAATGTACAACTACAAAGGAGATTCTCTCTACAATTACGCGCTAGCAATAAACAAAATCTACACTAATTACACAAACTACAGGAAAAAAATCAGAAGATTCCAGTGAGGTATCCTCGGCTAAGGGTCGACATATGAAACGTCCCCTCTGAAAAATTATACATGATTGTGCTTAAACTGACACACAATAATTTTAGCGCAACGCAATCTGACTTTCAAAAATCAAAAGAATGGCCCTGACTAACATTAACCTATACCTTTCGCATATCACTTACCTCACAAAAATCTTCGTTACTCAAGCTTCTCCAATACAGCGAGCGCCACTACCGCCACCTAAATAAAAGATTCGAACTACTGAAGGCACTAACTACCGATGGGCATAGTTAGCAAATGAAAGATTTTGATACAGAACGAACAATGTATTTACCTCAATTGTGTTCAAAAGTCATAATGTATATAGCAGTTCATGACATCCAGTCTTACAAATTTCAAAACTCCGCCATCTCTCTGCCCACATCCACCACTGCTGGCGGCTCCCCTCCAACTGCGCAACGCTACGCGCTGTTCACATCCAACTGCCCAACACTACAATGGCAGACAACAATGCAAACTAGCCACAGACTGCGCACAGCACAGCCAGCGATTTTTCATACAGAGCGCTATGTGGCGTTACCAATAAGAAAACCTAAACAGCCTACTTACAATTTTCACACGAATCACATTAGTACAAATGACACCTGCGGCTATGCAGTGCCCTTTCATACCTTGTGTGCGTATTACTATCGGTATCTGTATATGTGCATATCGGTATTCCATGACTTTTGTCACCTCACTGCAAGTACTCTGAAGACATTCGTTCCCGTGTAACAAGCCAGGTCCACAGAGCACCACGACTAGTACACTAAATCCCATAGAAAATCTGCGTGGAATTATTTATAACAGTTGGCTAATCGTAGCGATCAACATCCCCGTAATTTGGTTGCTTTACGGGATGTAATCATGAATGTCTGGCTTCAGCTGGATGTGGCGTACCTGAAGAGCTTGTGAACTCTCTTGCTCGTCGAGTGGATGGACTCTCATGTAATTTATCTGCTTAGTTATTTACGAGGTTCCGTGGGACCATGGCAGCCAAAGTCGATTGGTCGTCGTTATTCGATTGCTGATCGTAAAATTTGGGAACAAGCATTTAAAGAACTGATAAAATACGAATAAACAGAGAGTATACGAATAAATCGGCATGGAATGTCAGATCCCATAATCGGGCAGGTAGGTTAGAAAATTTAAAAAGGGAAATGGATAGGTTAAAGTTAGATATAGTGGGAATTAGTGAAATTCGGTGGCAGGAGGAACAAGACTTCTGGTCAGGTGACTACAGGGTTATAAACACAAAATCAAATAGGGGTAATGCAGGAGTAGGTTTAATAATGAATAGGAAAATAGGAATGCGGGTAAGCTACTACAAACAGCATAGTGAACGCATTATTGTGGCCAAGATAGATACGAAGCCCACACCTACTACGGTAGTACAAGTTTATATGCCAACTAGCTCTGCAGATGACGAAGAAATTGAAGAAATGTACGATGAAATAAAAAAAATTATTCAGATAGTGAAGGGAGACGAAAATTTAATAGTAATGGGTGACTGGAATTCGAGTGTAGGAAAAGGGAGAGAAGGAAACATAGTAGGTGAATATGGATTGGGGCTAAGAAATGAAAGAGGAAGCCGCCTAATAGAATTTTGCACAGAGTACAACTTAATCATAGCTAACACTTGGTTTAAGAATCATGAAAGAAGGTTGTATACATGGAAGAACCCTGGAGATACTAAAAGGTATCAGATAGATTATATAATGGTAAGACAGAGATTTAGGAACCAGGTTTTAAGTTGTAAGACATTTCCAGGGGCAGATGTGGACTCTGACCACAATCTATTGGTTATGACCTGTAGATTAAAACTGAAGAAACTGCAAAAGTGTGGGAAATTAAGGAGATGGGACCTGGATAAACTGAAAGAACCAGAGGTTGTACAGAGTTTCAGGGAGCGCATAAGGGAACAATTGACAGGAATAGGGGAAAGAAATACAGTAGAAGAAGAATGGGTAGCTCTGAGGGATGAAGTAGTGAAGGCAGCAGAGGATCAAGTAGGTAAAAAGACTAGGGCTGCTAGAAATCCTTGGGTAACAGAAGAAATATTGAATTTAATTGATGAAAGGAGAAAATATAAAAATGCAGTAAATGAAGCAGGCAAAAAGGAATACAAACGTCTCAAAAATGAGATCGACAGGAAGTGCAAAATGGCTAAACAGGGATGGCTAGAGGACAAATGTAAGGATGTAGAAGCTTATCTCACTAGGGGTAAGATAGATACTGCCTACAGGAAAATTAAAGAGACCTTTGGAGAGAAGAGAACCACGTGTATGAATATCAAGAGCTCAGATGGCAACCCAGTTCTAAGCAAAGAAGGGAATGCAGAAAGGTGGAAGGAGTATATAGAAGGTTTATACAAGGGCGATGCACTTGAGGACAATATTATGGAAATGGAAGAGGATGTAGATGAAGACGAAATGGGAGATACGATACTGCGTGAAGAGTCTGACAGAGCACTGAAAGACCTGAGCCGAAACAAGGCCCCCGGAGTAGACAACATTCCATTAGAACTACTGACGGCCTTGGGAGAGCCAGTCATGACAAAACTCTACCAGCTGGTGAGCAAGATGTATGAGACAGGTGAAATACCCTCAGACTTCAAGAAGAATATAATAATTGCAATCCCAAAGAAAGCAGGTGTTGACAGATGTGAAAATTACCGAACTATCAGTTTAATAAGTCACAGCTGCAAAATACTAACGCGAATTCTTTACAGACGAATGGAAAAACTGGTAGATGCAGACCTCGGGGGGGATCAGTTTGGATTCCGTAGAAATGTTGGAACACGTGAGGCAATACTGACCTTACGACTTATCTTAGAAGCTAGATTAAGGAATGGGAAACCTACGTTTCTAGCATTTGTAGACTTAGAGAAAGCTTTTGACAATGTTGACTGGAATACTCTTTTTCAAATTCTGAAGGTGGCATGGGTAAAATACAGAGAGCGAAAGGCTATTTAAAATTTGTACAGAAACCAGATGGCGGTCATAAGAGTCGAGGGGCATGAAAGGGAAGCAGTGGCTGGGAAAGGAGGGAGACAGGGTTGTTGCCTGTCTCCGATGTTATTCAATCTGTATATTGAGCAAGCAGTAAAGGAAACAAAAGAAAAATTTGGAGTAGGTATTAAAATTCATGGAGAAGTAGTAAAAACTTTGAGGTTCGCCGATGACATTGTAATTCTGTCAGAGACAGCAAAGGACTTGGAAGAGCAGTTGAACGGAATGGACAGTGTCTTGAAAGGAGGATGTAAGATGAACATCAACAAAAGCAAAACGAGGATAATGGAATGTAGTCAAATTAAATCGGGTGATTCTGAGGGAATTAGATTAGGAAATGAGTAAAAGAGTTTTGCTATTTAGGAAGTAAAATAACTGATGATGGTCGAAGTAGAGAGCATATAAAATGTAGACTGGCAATGGCAAGGAAAGCGTTTCTGAAGAAGAAAAATTTGTTAACATCGAATATAGATTTATGTATCAGGAAGTCGTTTCTGAAAGTATTTGTATGGAGTGTAGCCATGTATGGAAGTGAAACATGGACGATAACTAGTTTGGACAAGAAGAGAATAGAAGCTTTAGAAATGTGGTGCTACAGAAGAATACTGAAGATAAGGTGGATAGATCCCGTAACTAATGAGGAGGTATTGAATAGGATTGGAGAGAAGAGAAGTTTGTCGCACAACTTGAGTAGAAGAAGGGATCGGTTGGTAGGACATGTTCTGAGGCATTAAGGGATCACCAATTTAGTATTGGAGGGCAGCGTGGAGGGTAAAAATCGTAGAGGGAGACCAAGAGATGACTACACTAAGCAGATTCAGAAGGATGTAGTCTGCAGTAGGTACTGGGTGATGAAGAAGCTTGCACAGGATAGAGTAGCATGGAGAGCTGCATCAAACCAGTCTCAGGACTGAAGACAACAACAACAACATACGAATAAATAACACGTTACCGAGAAAAGTTCTCAGTTGTTGCGAAGAAGTCTTTTGCAGAGTAGAAAAAGTCTGCCACAAGGAAATTTTGCTACTTGGATTTGAGTACTTGTGGTTTATTACCCAATTTTATTTTCAGTTCTACTGAAAGCGAAATTTGCTGAATAGGCCACAGTCGACACTATTCTGGACATGGTGAAGGAAGTGCTATCCAAATGTGTATCGGTTTTTCGTCAAATGTTTGCTGAATGAATGTTGCAGTTTCTTCTGAATGAGTCAGGATTGTCAATAACAGGTCGTATGATGGGATACGTGTAGAGAGACGGCAGAGTTAGAATTTTGAGGAAACTGAATAGCGGCTTGCAGCGAGTTCACGAACAGCCCCCACATGTCAGTCTCACCGCTTATTTCGGGCTAAGGATATTCTTGCGCAGAGCTGCCCCAAAATATAACACCATACAAGGAAATATAGTTAAAGTGAAAAAAGTAATCGAGTCTTCGTGTTTCAACATCAGAGACAGTGGAGCTCATTCTTAAAGTGAAGGTAGCAGCGTTCTGTTATTGCACAAGATCTTGAACGAGATATTTCCAAGAAAACCTTCCAACTACCATCAGTCATTTAAAATGGTCGACTTCGTTGACTACTTGATAACCTTATAGAGTAAATATAACAATCCTGTGTTAGAAAATGTATGTGTTGCTTTTTGTTACAGTTTAGCGTTTATCTGTCCTCTGAAAACCATGTGCCGATGTTACTGACTACCCTATTAGCTACATAGTTTATGTTAGGTTCAACGTCTGTCGACACAAAACTTGTGTCATCTGGCAAAAGAACAATTTGTGTCATGTTTAGTGGCATATCATTGATACGTATGAAGTAAAGCAATGGAACCAGAGCATAATCCTGCGACGCCCCAGTAAGATTGAGACTTCTTCCCTATTTGTTACTATTGTAACACAGCCTTCTGCTTACTTACTACTTCCCATGTATGAAATGCACCATTGTTGAGGTTTTTTTCCATCCCCGACATGTTCCAACTCATCCTAAAGTTTTGTGTGATCTAACACAACAGAAGGCTTTTGTTATCTCACAGAAAATACCAGTTATTCCCAGCGTATCGTTTACCCTGCTAGTGCTTCACACACAAAAGAATAAATATCATTTTTTGTGAATTTCCCTTCTTGAAGCCAAACTGCGAGTCTGACAGCAAATAATCTGTAGCGAGATGTGCCATCACTCTCCTATACATTGCTTTCTCAAAAACTTTTTAAACCACTGGTAGCCAAGAAAGTGGCCAGTAATTGTCTGCATTACCCCCATCGCCCTTTTTATAGGTGCTCTCACTAACCAGTTTTTCAGTTTTTCAGGAAACTGACCACACCTGAAAGAGACAGGTTACTCAGTACAGAACAAATATGTTGTGCACTGATCTTCATAAGCCTACTTGAAATTTCATCATACACATGGGAGTCATTACTCTTTAATGATGTAACAATTGATTCAGTTTCATCTTTGCTTGTTTCCTGTGGCTGCATGTGATGTAGTTGTCTCGGAACACTAGCTTTTACTTTTCCACAACACAAAAAAGAGATTAACTTCTCAAAAACCGCGTCAATTATCGTTTTTCTGTTAGAATTTAGCTAAGCATTATAATGGAAACATCAGCCTGTAGTATTCTCAATGACAACTAACGACTGTTGCTTGGTACTGTCCGGTGTTAGAGGTAGGCGTGATGGCCTTGTATTCTCGGCATTAATGCCGACCAAGGATATCATACTGCAAGACGTTCCTTACAACAGCTTTTGTGTATGTAATTTTCAGTCACATTGCCGAATTTGTTCCCGAAAGAGGAACGTTTCAATAGGAATGTCGAACAACAACGCTAAAAATATTTTGCACCGACTTCCACAATAGACCCATCTGTGTCTTCCCAAGGTCATTCCAAATTAAGTGCAGTTTCGGTTCAAAACAGCCTGGGATCAATACATTGGACACATACGAAATTATGATATAATTTCGTCGTGTATTGAAAGTTATGAACTGCTAGAACTTCATCTGTGATTTGTTTATACTAATGTGACATTCTTATCCTTTTTTTAATACGAGGGTTGCCCAGAAAGTAATCCACCGCATTGTTCTTCGCAGCCGAAAACAATACTACGTATATATTATTTGAAGTCTTCTGAGTGAGCGCGCCAAGTTTCCATCACTTCCGACAGATAGCGTAGCTGCAGGAAAATTTCAAAATGGCTTCTGTAAGTGATGTACGTCACAAGCAACGTACCGTCATTGAATTTCTCACCGCAGATAAAGAAACTGTGGGGAAATTCACAAAAGCTTGTGCAAGGTATATGGAGCATCTGCTGTCGACAGAAGTACAGTTACTCGCTGGGCTCGGAGGGTGAGGTCGACAGAAGGCGGTTGGGCGGAGCTCCACGATTTGCAGATGTAGGGGAGACCATCCACGGCTGCCACACCCGATACACCTGGCCCAGCCTCCTCAGACTTTCACTTGTTTGGGCCATTAAAGGATGCCATTCGTGGAAGACATTTGAGGATGATGAGGAGGTAATTCACGCAGTGATGCACTGGCTCCGCCATCAGGACAAGGATTGGTACCGACAGGACATATACGCCTTTGTTCCGCGCTGGAGGAAGGCCACAGAATGGGATGGAGATTACGTGAACAAATAGGGTGTTGTAGATAAAACACCATTCTTTCATGTGTGTAATTCTCATGAAGTTCAATAAAGAACTGTCGAAGAAAATACGGTGCATTACTTAATGGGCAACCCTCGTAAGTGTGGATTCATTTGGAGAAAAACTAAACGCTGAAATAGAAATTTTGTTGCTTATGTTTCAGAACGGTAGCAGTGAAGTAGAAAATTTAGAACCACGCCCGGAATCAAGCATATATCTGTGAGGAACTGCCTGGAAACAACTCTAAAGCTGATTGGTATGTCGCAATATGCATAGCTACATAACTTAGTACGTTTTATCATAAGCTTCTCAATTGAGCTTTCGCAGTGGTTGTTATAACTGTTGGCCCAACGTATGAAGATAAGATCATCACCTTGGTAAATTCGGAGGCTTATAATTTTATTTCTAGCTAAGACAGAAAATTTTTTGTTTTTATAACTACACTTCCTGAGAAACACGATTTTTTTTTTACTTTTTGTTATCCAGATACGTTTCGGCACCTGTGACCAACTTCTAAAGTCTTCTTTTATTTAAAAAGGTACATGTTTTACTGTTTCTCTATGTCATTACTTTGAGCTTGACATTAGAAGACGTTCTAAAGTACTAACAACGAGAAATAGTGAGACCAGCACTGTATTTTATAGAAATAAACCGAAAATCACAGAAGATGGCACTTTCTGTCGAAATATGCCTGGGAATCAAAAAGGAAAGAGAAATGTATTTCGTAGAAGGCGGTATTCTACATACTATACTTTGTAAGATATGTCTAGATGTCACACTATAGGAAATGTTAGAGATAGACGTGTATAGATGAAAAATAGCTTTCTTCAACAAAAGAGTCCTACTACTATCAAAAAACAAGATGGAAAACATGGAACTAAGGAAGAAGTTGTTGTTAACAAAGTACATCTGCAGAGCAACAGTGCATAGAAGTTGGCTACTGATAAACTGGACTTCCAGGAAAACGCTCAAAACTAAGCGTACAGCTAAAGCATTAAGTGAACATGAACAGGAGTGAAAAAGTCAGAAAAGACATGTACCGAGGCGTATCGGTATCATAGGGACAAAGAAGTTTCTTTCTATATTCCAAGAGAGAAGATACTGAGATGTTGTCCTAAGCAGGTAGGTGACATTAGAAAACATGTTAGAGTGACATGGATTGCTGTAGCTTAATACCATATTGCATGAAAAGTCTGCAAGACGCCTCTGACGAACAGTGGTTGGTCACGATGGTGATGGATGTATTGTCTCTCAGTCTATTCACAGCCTGAACTCTATGTTTCGAATATTCTGAGAAATTATGGTCTTGAGCAAACAACGTAAATGATGTACTGTCGTAGTCCCAGAGTGCATAGACATTTGTTTATGTAGTTAGGTCCCTCTTCAAAACTCTCTCAAATAGATCTCTAGACATGAATTTGTAGATATAGTGGGATAGTCAATATTAGAGAAGAAACCAGAAGATATCATGAAGTTCACACCGCGAGATAGAAAGCAAATGGAAAAACACTGCCAGAAATGAGTACACTAGGGTATCTCTTACTTGGCACTTCCTACATTTTTTTATAATTTTTTCTAGGCTATCGTCATTCGTCCCCCCTTTTCTTCATCCCCTAGTTTGATAGCATTTCATGTAGAAATGAGCTGTGTGAGATCTCAGATCAGCATGACCGTGAAAATGGAAAAACCGCCAGCTTCTCAAAATATTACTTCTGCTTGATAAATTTATCCATTAGTCAATATAAGTAGTCTCTTCACCTCCGTCTCCTTAACGGAATGAATTTTCAAGTGACAATCGCTTTAGTAACATCCCAGTCACTCCAAGACAGGACAGCAGTCAGAGCGGCCCGAGCTGTTCCATTATTACAAAATAGCCCGAACCATCACATTAGTCATTCACTTTCGAGGGAAGGCAGCAGCGTTAACAAGGGCATATCTGCAGTTGTTCACAGGTGAAAATTTATTTTTTCGGGTATTACTCCCATGAAACAGCTTCCAACAAACTGCCGTCTCTCAAACAAATGTTGAAGATCTTCTTTTACACTTCGCGGATGTGTAAATGAAAATTAACTGTACGTCAGAGTAACACACTAGCGGTACTGGGAGTGTTTATTGAGTGGGAAAAAGGACAAATTCTGACACAAGAGCTGAAAAAACCAATACCACAATTAGTAACTACAAATAACATTACGAGATATCATCAGATGTCAATAAACGAAAAGAAACAGATTTTGTTCAAAACATTATTCGTTGTTTTTTTTTGTTTTTTGGAAAAGCACATTCTAATCCTTTTAAATGTCATTACCATTGAGGAAGGTAAATAGTATTTCATCAGCCAACGGCAGAAAGGACGGCCAGTGTTAATGGATGGAATCGATCGCCATCTACTTGAGAACGTGGGAAGAGCGTCTGAAAGAGAAGAGGCAGATGGGAAGAATCGAAAACTATGTGAATATGAAATTTAGCAATTTGGTGGCTCATTTATTTTCCAATTTATAACAAAATTTTGTACATTCATTCGAAAATAAAATAAAAATCCACTTCTCATTAAATGCTGATTATTCTACTCATACTTCGTTCGTTTAGTTTGCTGTCGTTCAGGCCTTTCTCATCATTTTTTCTCAGATCGATTTGTGTAATTGGTGACCATTTCAAACAGTGTTGAATCAGAGTTATGTAATTTCGAGAAAACTCCAGGAATACTAACAGATAACACTGGCATGGAGGAGGTCATTCTGTTCGAGGTACCTAATTATATTTGAGCTCTAATATGTTCCAAGGTTCTAAAATAAATATATGACAGGTATACTGGACAGTAGTTTTACGAACCACTTTCCCTACAAGTCTCGTAGATAATTGCTGCTTTCTTCCGTCCAGTGCGCACAGTTTTTCTTTTATGGATCTTCGATATTTTCGCAATACAGTCTGATAGGGATAGGATCAGGTCCTGGAGCTTTGTTCAGTTTTAAGGATTCCATCTGCTTCTTATCACCACTGACAATATTTATTTCACACGTCTTGGCAGTGGTGTGACATTTAAATTAGGGTGATACTACCGAGTTCTTTCTGAAAGAACATCTGAAAACAAAATTAAGCATTTCTGCTTCTCGTACGCTACCCTCAATTTCATCTCACATCTCGTCCATGAGCTTCTAGGCACTAGATTTGGCAGTCGTCAGACAGTTCAATCATTGCCCTCTTGACAGCCAAAAGTGTTTCATTTATTGTTTCATTTAGCGGCTTTCTATCTGTAGTCCTATTTTCTGTTTTACACCCATTGCCCAGTAGTCTCTGTTTCTGTACAGGGTCTGTATACCAAGGAGAGCCCCTCCCATCACAAACTGTTCTACAGTGAAGGTATCTCTTGTGCATGCTTAACAATTCTTTTAAACTTGAGTTACTTTTTGTCTGATGCTCATATCCTGTGCAAAAATTTCAAGTTTCTCATTGAGATATGAGACTACTGCCTCTTAATCTACTTTATTGCACATGTAAATCTTTGTACTTCTTTTAGTTGCCCTTTGTACATGGGTAATCAATGTTGCTACAAATACCTCATGGTCAATGGTACCTGTTTGAATGTGCACATCTACAAAGAGGTCAGGTGTCAGGTCTGTTTGTTACCGTTAGATCTAATGTGTTCCCTTTACGAGTGGCTGGCCCTGCCCGAGGCTCGATCGAAATCCATCGATATCAGAGCTCCGCGTAGTCGACATACCTTCGCCAGTGCGAATGAATCAGGGTATTCGCCGAGAGCCGTTTGGACGTTGCTGTCGCCGCCGAGGGATATCTGGTCAAGCGATACCGCGAGATGCAGTCTTCTTGTAAGTCGTACTGCCAGCACTCTTGCAAACAACTTAAAATCATCGTTAATTAGTGTTAGGGGTGGTAATCTCTGAGACGTATGCCATCTGAAGGTTTAGCTATTGGGATGACTCTACAAAGGCAGCCGAAAGTGACATGTCGGGAGAAGTGTTGAAAGGTCCGACGAAACTCTAAGGGTATTCCGCCCGTCCCGGCGACTTATTGAGCGCCTCCTTGCCTATTGCTTCCATCACTTCATACTCGTTAATTTCCTCCGGTAGTATAGCTTCTGCCTCTTGATCAAACGTCCCAAAGAGCGTTGAGTAACATAATGTAGGGCCGCACTCTCGTGTTCTTCTTCGGTGTATAACCGGATATAACGGTCAACGAAGGCATTTGCCGTGTCATTTTGTGTCATCAGATGTGTCAATGGTGCGTATTAGGGTCCTGTATCGCCGCTTATGTTCATTACATCGCCGCTTGTGTTCATTAATGACATGGTGCATCGATGGGCGTTGCCCCGCAGCCCGCTCTATCATTCTCCTTCCAGATGAGACTTTTTCCGTGGCTGTTTGTACCACTACCTGTCGTTCAGGAGAGGTGGACCTGGTTAGTACTTTCTCGTAATATCGTGAAACAGAAGTTTAAAGTCAGCCGTCTCCACTGTGAATTTTCGCGCTCCAATGCAATCAACGCACGCCGTATCGTCGGTTTAGTACATTCCAACCACCAACGTAATATAATAGGGTAAATCTGTCGACGCCCTTCACAAGACTGCCAAACTTCTTCATTAACTTGGTGACACTCTGTAGTTTTAAGGTGGGGGACATTCAGTTTCCATAAGCCGCAGCTTCGCCACACCTGCTGTCTTTGGAAGGCGATCGTGCAGATATATACCGTGTGGTCAGTGAAGGTCACAGTGCACAGGTTTGCGTCATGGATGTCAGGTCAGAGGTGGCGCGTGACGTAGCCGCTATCGATGCGACTGGCGGAGTGGCTAGTTACGTATTTATATCCGGTTCGGTCTCCATGGGCATATCCCACGAATCTGCCAATTGCAGATCTCGTACCAATGCTCTCAATTCTGGACACGAGTTATAACGTGGCAACTGATTTTCGGCGCCAGGACAGAATTAAAGTCACCGCTACAGTTGTATAATGAACATGCCGCCCTAAAAAGAGCGGAGCTATTTCTCCTGTGAAGAAGCGCGATCGTTCTTTACATGTATCGGTGCGTGGCGGCATGTAGATGTTGATAAGCGCCACTCCAAGTACTGTTACAGCCATTCCGCGTGCCGATAGTAGGTAGGTGATGTCCGCTGCTAATGATGCCCTCTTTAAGGAATATCGCTCTGTCACTACCAGTTTCTGAAGCAGGTGACGTCACGCCAACTGAGCTTCCCAAGCATGACTTCCAACCCGCATAACAGCTTTAGTTCTACCATTACCTCAGCTCCTGCCTTCCAAACTTCACAGAAGTTCTCCCGTGAAAGTTGCGGGGCTAGCACTCCCGGAAGAAAGGACGTTGCGGAGATATGGCTTAGCAACAGCCTGCAGCGAAAAGTGCGCTGATATGAAACATTCTGTGTGTATTAAAATTGCGAGCCTGATCGAGTCTCGAAGTCGGTCCCTTTGCCTTTCGTGGGCAGGTCCTCTGCCGACTGAGCTACACAAGTACGGCTCCTGACCCGTCGTCACAGTTGTACTTTCGCCAATACTTCCTACTCGAGCTTCAGTGAAGGTAGGAGATGAGGTATTGGTGGAAGTAAAGCTGTGAGGTGAACGTCTCCTGAATCTTGCTTGGGTAGCTCAGTTGGCAGAACACTTGCTCGCAAAAGTCAACAGTTCCGAGTTCGAGTCTCGGTCCCGCACCCAATTTCAATCTGCCAGGAAGTTTCATTAAAAGAATAACTTTAAACTGAGCTCTCTGATTCTTTTTTTTAATTTATGGGCCTGATATGCTACAGGGTTTATCAGTAATCTTTAAGAACTGAAGTGATTAACAGACAAAACGAGATATATGCTTATAAAATTTAGAATTTATCTGATACGTTTTTTAGGTTATGGTCACTAACATATTAGACAACAGCGCTAATTTACTGTAAATGCAGACAATACACATTCCTGCTGAAATAAAAAAAAGTACCACGTGATATGTCACTTACACTGCTGGAAAAATAAATCGCAACACCAAGGAGTTGTGCCACATATACGAAAGTTGGTGCACGTGTTTCTAAATCACTAAAACGATATCTATTTGAATATCGCGCTAGTCGCATAAGAGTGGCTCAATGGCTCAAATGGCTCTGAGCACTATGAGACTTAACTTCTGAAGTCATCAGTCGCCTAGAACTTAGAACTAGCACACTGGACTCGCATTCGGGAGGACGACGGATCAGTCCCGCGTCCGGCCATCCTGATTTAGGTTTTCCGTGGTTTCCCTAAATCGCTCCAGGCAAATGCCGAGAAGGTTCCTTTGAAAGGGCACGGCCGACTTCCTTCCACCTCCTTCCCTAATCCGATGAGACCGATGACCTCGATGTCTGGTCTCTTCCCCCAAACAACCCAACTAATTAAACCTAACTAACCTAAGGACATCACACACATACATGCCCGAGGCAGGATTCGAACCTGCGACCGTAGCGGTCGCTCGGCTCCAGACTGTAGCGCCTAGAACCGCTCGGCCACTCAGGCCGGCTATGAGAGTGGCGCTAGTAGCTACGAGAAGATGGACGCTCCTCCTGGGATATTGCAGAAAATCTTGGCAGGAATGTAGCCACTGTACATGATTGCTCGCAGTGATTGTCACGATAATTTACCGTCACACGATGACCGGTCTCCGGATGGAGACGTGGAACTGCTGAGAGGGAAGACCATCGAGTTCGACGTGAGGCTGTGGCGCATCGCACTACATCTGCAGCAACAATCTGAGCAGCAGTTGGTGCCACAGAGACACAACGAACTGTTACCAATCGGTTACTCCGAGGACGCTCAGAATCCCTGCAGCATGCATTCCACTGACCCCAAACCACCCAAATATGTGAATTCAGTGGTGTCAAACGAGAGATCGTTGGACAGGATGGAGGGCTGTTGTGTTTTTCGGTGAAGGCTGGTTCTGCCTCGGCGCCAGTGGTAACTGCGTGTTAGTTACAAGGAGGCTCGTTGGAGGCCTGCAACCGACCTGCCTGCGTGCTAGACACACCAGACCTGCACCTAAACTTATGGTGCGACTTCGTATGACAGCAAGAACACTTTTGTGGTTATTCCACGCAACTAGACTGCAAATTTGTACGTCAGTCTGGTGATTCGACCTGTTGTGCTACCATTCATGAACAGCGTACCATAGGATATTTTCCAACAGGATAACGCTCGCCCCCATACCACCCAGCATGCTCTCCGGAGTGTCGACATGTTGCCTTGGCCTGCTCGATCACCACATCTGTCTCCAGTCGAGTACATATGGGACATCATCGGACGACAATCCCAGCGTCATCCACAACCATCGTTAACCGCCCCTGTACTGACCGACCAAGGGCAACAGGCGTAGAACTCCATCCACAAACTGACATCCGGCACCTGTGCAAGACAATGCATACAAATTTGCATGCCTGTATTCAACATTCTGCCCGTTACACTTGTTATTAACGTAGCAGCATTTCACATTTTCAATGGACTATCTGGAGCTTTCATTAACATGTGATCCTGCAGTGTTCATCACAATGTATTCCCAAAATTTCACTATCGTACACTAAATATTTTTTGGTGTTGCAGTTTATTTCTGTAAGTGTATTTACAGTAAAGATAAATGACAAACTCTGTGATCCCATTATTACTCCTGCAAAATTGTTACTTTAATGTGTTCATTGTTTATTCGTCTTATTATATTTACTAAAATCCCACAGGACAATTACACACGAAAAAAACAAATCTACTCGATTATGTTTGCAAAAATCTGTAATATAGAGCATGAAAGCCAGTAACATCGTTCGTTCATATACATACATCATTTAAATATGTTATCTAGACAAATGTACACTACCGACCATTAAAATTGCTACACCAAGGAGAAATGCAGATGATAAACGGGCATTCATTGGACAAACATATTATACTAGAACCGCCATGTGATTACATTTTCACGCAATTTGGGTGCATAGATCCTGAGAAATCAATACCCAGAACAACCATCTCTGGCCGTAATAACGGCCTTGATACGCCTGGGCATTGAGTCAAACAGCGCTTGGATGACATGTACAGGTACAGCTGCCCATGCACCTTCAATACGATACCACAGTTCGTCAAGAGTTGTGACTGGTGTATTGTGACGAGCCAGTTGCTCGGCCACCATTGACCAGACGTTTTCAATTGGTGAGAGATCTGGAGAATGTGCTGGCCAGGGCAGCAGTCGAACATTTTCTGTATCCAGAAAGGCCCGTACAGGACGTGCAACATGCGGTCGTGCATTATCCTGCTGAAATGTAGGGTTACGCAGGGATCGAATAAATGGTAGAGCCACGGGTCGTAACACATCTTAAATGTAACGTCCACTGTTCAAAGTACCGTCAATGCGAACAAGAGGTGACCGAGAAGTGTAACCAATGGCACCCCATACCATCACGCTGAGTGATACGCCAGTATGGCGATTACGAATACATGCTTCCAATGTGCGTTCACCGCGATGTCGCCAAAGACGGATGCGACCATCATGATGATGTAAACAGAACCTGGATTCATCCGAAAAAATGACGTTTTGCCATTCGTGCACCCAGGTTCGTCGTTGAGTACACCATCGCAGGCGCTCCAGTCTGTGATACAGCGTCACGGGTAACCGCAGCCACGGTCTCCGCGCTGATAGTGCATGGTGCTGCAAACGTCGTCGAACTGTTCGTGCAGATCGTTGTTATCTTGCAAACGTCCCCCTCTGTCGACTCAGGGATCGAGACGTGGCCTGCACGATCCGTTACAGCCATGCGGATAAGATGCCTGTCATCTCGACTGCTAGTGATCTGAGGCCGATGGGATCCAGCATGGCGTTCCGTATTACCCTCCTGAACCCACCGATTCCATATTCTGCTAGGAGTCATTGGATCTCGACCAACGCTAGCAACAATGTCGCGATACGATAAACCGCAATTGCGATAGGCTACAATCCGACCTTTATCAAAGTCGGAAACGTGATGGTACGCATTTCTCCTCCTTACAGGAGGCATCACAACAACGATTCACCAGGCAACGCCGGTCAACTGCTGTTTGTGTATGAGAAATCGGTTGGAAACTTTCCTCATGTGAGCATGTTGTAGGTGTCGCCACCGGCGCCAACCTTGTGTGAATATACTGAAAAGCTAATCATTTGCATATCACAGCATCATCTTCCGGTCCGTTAAATTTCGCGTCTGTAGCACGTCATCTTCATGATGTAGCAGTTTTAATGGCTAGTAGTATAATAAAACACGTTAATTACGAACATCCCTTCTCAAATACATCTGATGTTTGGTCTCGAACACAATATTTCGTTTACAGGAAGCACCACACGCCAATGTTACTCTTGTCTTTTTTTTGTTTCATTGTCCATCCATACACTGTCTTCATCTGGCTTAAATACAAAAAAATTCTGTGATCCCATTGACACTCCTGCAAAATTTTTACTTTAATGTGTTCATTGTTTATTCGTCTTATTTTATTTATTAAAATACCACAGGTCATTTATATACGAAAGAAACACATCTGCTCGATTATGTTTGAAAAAATCAGTAACATAGATCACAAAAGCCAGTAACATCGCTCGTTCATATACACTCCTGGAAATGGAAAAAAGAACACATTGACACCGGTGTGTCAGACCCACCATACTTGCTCCGGCTACTGCGAGAGGGCTGTACAAGCAAGATCACACGCACGGCACAGCGCACACACCAGGAACCGCGGTGTTGGCCGTCGAATGGCGCTAGCTGCGCAGCATTTGTGCACCGCCGCCGTCAGTGTGAGCCAGTTTGCCGTGGCATACGGAGCTCCATCGCAGTCTTTAACACTGGTAGCATGCCGCGACAGCGTGGACGTGAACCGTATGTGCAGTTGACGGACTTTGAGCGAGGGCGTATAGTGGGCATGCGGGAGGCCGGGTGGACGTACCGCCGAATTGCTCAACACGTGGGGCGTGAGGTCTCCACAGTACATCGATGTTGTCGCCAGTGGTCGGCGGAAGGTGCACGTGCCCGTCGACCTGGGACCGGACAGCAGCGACGCACGGATGCACGCCAAGACCGTAGGATCCTACGCAGTGCCGTAGGGGACCGCACCGCCACTTCCCAGCAAATTAGGGACACTGTTGCTCCTGGGGTATCGGCGAGGACCATTCGCAACCGTCTCCTTGAAGCTGGGCTACGGTCCCGCACACCGTTAGGCCGTCTTCCGCTCACGCCCCAACATCGTGCAGCCCGCCTCCAGTGGTGTCGCGACAGGCGTGAATGGAGGGACGAATGGAGACGTGTCGTCTTCAGCGATGAGAGTCGCTTCTGCCTTGGTGCCAATGATGGTCGTATGCGTGTTTGGCGCCGTGCAGGTGAGCGCCACAATCAGGACTGCATACGACCGAGGCACACAGGGCCAACACCCGGCATCATGGTGTGGAGAGCGATCTCCTACACTGGCCGTACACCTCTGGTGATCGTCGAGGGGACACTGAATAGTGCATGGTACATCCAAACCGTCATCGAACCCATCGTTCTACCATTCCTAGACCGGCAAGGGAACTTGCTGTTCCAACAGGACAATGCACGTCCGCATGTATCCCGTGCAACCCAACGTGCTCTAGAAGGTGTAAGTCAACTACCCTGGCCAGCAAGATCTCCGGATCTGTCCTCCATTGAGCATGTTTGGGACTGGATGAAGCGTCGTCTCACGCAGTCTGCACGTCCAGCACGAACGCTGGTCCAAATGAGGCGCCAGGTGGAAATGGCATGGCAAGCCGTTCCACAGGACTACATCCAGCATCTCTACGATCGTCGCCATGGGAGACTAGCAGTCTGCATTGATGCGAAAGGTGGATATACACTGTACTAGTGCCAACATTGTGCATGCTCTGTTGCCTGTGTCTATGTGCCTGTGGTTGTGTCAGTGTGATCATGTGATGTTTCTGACCCCAGGAATGTGTCAATAAAGTGTCCCCTTCCTGGGACAATGAATTCACGGTGTTCTTATTTCAATTTCCAGGAGTGTACATACATCATTTAAATATGTTAGCTAGAGATATGTATTCTCAAAATTTCATTACCGTACACTAAATATTTTTTTGGTGTTGCAGTTTATTTCTGTCAGTGTATTAATAGTAAAGGTAGATGACGAACGCCATGGGGTATCTTAATATCGTGTCGGACCTCCTTTTGTCCGGCCTAGTGCAGCAACTCAACGTTGCATGGACTCGACTAGTCGCTGGAAGTCCTCTGCAGAAACTTTGAGCCATGCAGCCTCTACAGCGTCTACAATTGCGGAAGTGCTTCTGGTGCAGGATTTTTTTGCACGAACTGACCGCTCGATTATCTCCCGTAGATGTTCGATGGGATCCATGCCGGGTGATCTGGGTGGCGAAACCATTCACTCTAATTATCCAGAATGTTCTTCAAACCAAACGCGAACAACTGTGGTCCGTTGACGTGGCACACTGTCATCCATAAAAACTCCATCGTTGTCTGGGAACATGAAGTACACGAGCGGGTGCAAATGGCCTCCAAGTAGCTGAGTATAACCGTTTCCAGTCAATTTCCCATTCCATTCCGTATAAACACACCCCACACCATTATGGAGCCACCAACAGCTTGCACAGCACCTTGTGAACCACTTCGGTCCATGGCTTCGTAGGGTCTGTGCTACACTCGAACACCACTATCAGCTCTTACCAACTGAAATCGGGACTCATCCCACTAGGCCACGGTTTTTCAGTCTTCTAGAGTCCAGTCGATATGGTCACAAGCCCAGGAGAGGCGATACAGGCGAGGTCGTGTTGTGAGCAAGGGCACTCGCGTCGGTCGGCTAATGCCGTGGCACATTAACGCCAAATTTCGCATCACTGTCCTAACGGATACGTTCGTCGAAAGTCACACATTGATTTCTGCGCTCATTTTACGCAGTGTTGCTTGTTTGTTAGCACTGACAACTCTACGCAAACACCGCTGCTCTCGATCGTTAAGTGAAAGCCGTCGGCCTCTGCGTTGTCTATGGTGAGAGGTACTGACTGATATTTGGTATTCTTTGCACGCTGTTGAGATTGTGGGTCTCGGCATACTGAATTCCCCAACGATTTCCGAAATGGAAGGGTGCATGCTTCCATTTCCAACTACTATCCCACGTTCAAAGTTTGTTCATTCGTCTCGTGCGGCTATAATCACATCCGCCACCTTTTCACATGAATCACTGTCAGTGGATTAGCCTTTTATATCCTGCGTACGTGATACTTACACCATCTGTATAAGTGCATACAACTATCCCATGACTTTTGTCACCGCATTGTAGTGACTGCTGTTGAATGACATATTCTAGGGCTGGTCGTAAAATTGTAATTATAATCTCGAGAAAATGAAGTTACATAATTAATTTCTGGGTTGTTTGCAGGTACTTGTCTGCAGTTATGCTACATATTGTACACCCCGCACCATGTGGTGTAGCATTCCTCTAGAAGATCAAAAGGATAATGGTACAGCATAGTGAGAAAGTGGAGGGCCCCATTGTATTTTGTCTCGTTTGGCGGCATGTTACGGTACTGCGGCGCGGGGATTTCAATGTATACCAGGACTGCAGGAGTCTACTTACTTAACATAAAAAACGTAAAATTGACTATGTACCCACCATGTCACTAATCGTGCGAATGCAGGACATTTGCCACGCCGGACATTCGCCACACTTGCCCCTTCGCCAGGTATCTTGAGTAGCCATCCCTCAGGTAAGGGACGCCCTTCCTCGTACTTCTTCTGTCCGATTTCAAACCACCGTCTCCACATCTTACTCGATACAACCAGTACGTAAGGAACCTTCTTCTTCGACATCTTGGCCAAATACAGAGCTTCTTTTCCGAAATCGAAATATTTATAACTTTTAGGAAACGAAAGCAATACCGACAATTATGTCAGTATGTAATTAGTTCTGCCAAGTATAAATACAGATCCCGCTGTCTGCACGGTAGCTTCCTTTCATGCTTACTGATCGCGATAGAAACAGTCCATCGCCATGGGAGCAACAAGAAAGGAACGATGAAAAGAAAATGCGAATGTACGCTAATAATTTCTTTTTGATCACTGAATTTGTTCCTACTTTAATTGCTACAACTGCATGCCCAAAAGACAATAAGGAAAGAAGAAATGGGTATGTGAATGTTTGAAAAGAAGAACGACATACTCCATATTAATTTACTCTCTAAAATCCGATATCCCTTGTGGCGAAACATTAGTTAATAAAGTGTAGCGGGACAATGTTCAAAACATGACTGAAAATACGTTCGCTAAATAGAGATAAGAACATCTATGATTGACGTGTCATCTAAAGTCGACGTACAATTTTAAAATATTAGAAATAAGGAAATGAAGTAATACAGAATGCTATGCTTGTAACGTACGTTGTTGTTATACATTGTTTGGCTCTGATATTCACAGAGAAAGCATCCTAGGTTTTGGAGGGAAAACGCTAATTGTAATTATCTGCACTACAACAGAAACAAGAAGCACAACTTAAGGAAAAATAATGTAATGAGTGTTTCAGCTGACAAGAGGCATTGAAGCAGGTAGTTCCTCTAACTTAGTATGGGCAGAGGTTATATTCGACAACCGGAATAAATTAATAACCTTTTACCGACACCCGGTCTCGGATGAAACAGTTTCTGAACAGTTCAAAGAAAACTTGGGTCTCATCACAAATAGGTACCCTACTCATACAATTATAGTTGGCAGTGAGTTCAATCTACCTCCCGTATGTTAACAAAGATTCGTTTTCAGAGGCTATTGTAGATAGAAAACAACTTCCGTAATTGTTCTAAACATTTTTTTAAAATTATTTTGAACAATTAGTTCACGAGGCCATTCAAATTGTAAATAGTTACGAAAACACACCTGACCTCTTAGCCACAAATAATCCTGAGCATCAGGACGGATACAGGGATTAGTGAACACATAGTCATAGCGAGGCTCAAGTCCGTAACAAAGAAGTTCACCAAACTAAACGCAAAATATATCTATTTATAAAAGCGGCTAAAAATTCGCTTCACGTCTTTCTAAGAGACAGTCTCCAATCCTTCCAAACTCTGTAAGTGAAGACCATATGTGTCTTAAGTACAAAGAAATAGTATCAACAGCACTCGAGAGATTCATACCAAATAAGTTAATAACAGACGGAACTGATCCCCCCTGGTACACAAAACACGACAGAAAGCTGTTGCAAGAGCACCGACAAAGTCACGTATAATTTAGACGAATGCAAAATCTCCAAGATTGGTGAAGTTTTACTGAGGCTCGAAATGTGGTACGGATTTCAATGCGAGATGCATTTAATAGTTTCCACAATGAAACTCTCTCTAGAAATGTGGCGGAAAATCCAATGAGATTCTGGTCCTATGTTAATAAACCAGCGGAAAGGCTCAGTAAGTACCTTTACTGCGGGACAGCGACGGTAATGTTACTGATGACGATGCCAGTAAAGTGGAGTTACTAAATGCGATGTTCCGAAATTCCTTCGCCAAAGAAGACGAAGTAAATATTCTAGACTTCTAAATGAGAACCGTTGCAAACATAATATAGGAGGAGGAGGATGGGGAGACAAGGGGTCCAACCCTTTGAAGCAGGTAAGATCGTGGCAAATGTCCGCACCCCAATCGTGCGCTCCCCCCCCTCCCCCCCCCCCCCCCCCCCCCCCCCCCCGCCGGAGGATCGAGTCCTCTCTGGGGCTTGGGTGTGACTGTTGTCCTTAGCGTTCAGTTAGTTTAAGTAGTGTGCAAGTCTAGGGGCCGATGACCTCACAAGTTTGGTCCCTGAGCAATTCACACACATTTGAAAATTTGACTACGTACCCATATGTTTTCGAGGTGACCATTACAATTAAACGACTTACCATTGTGCTATGAGAAAACAATGACAATCTTATATTGTCAAACATGAATGACAAATTCCACTTTGTTTGAAGGATTGAAGGGAAAAAAATCTTCCTATGCTAAATAGTTTACCGACTTTCGTGAGTCTCCTATTTAAATATTTCTCGCCTGTCTTGATCTTTTGTTAAAGCAGACAGACTGCAGAAATTTGAAGTTCTCAGGGAAAACAATTGTTATTAGTGACGGGTTTATGTGAAAGTCGTGGGAATTGTACAGATGCGGATATGCCCCATACGTTACAGTGTGCCATGCTATGAAGTCACTGCCACGTGATAGACTATTTCCAAAACTGCGACAACCTCAAATCGCGAATTCTCAGGATTAACTACTCGCTAGTACATACCTATTACACAGACACAACAGCAGTAGAAATAACCACAATTTTGAGCATGCAGTCAGTCTTTTAGTGGTGTAGGATGAACTATAACGCGACCCTCATTTTTGGAAGAATAGAACTTCCTTGTACAATATAGACCCTTTTTAAGAAAAGCAAGTTTTTGGCGCATGTCAGAGTTCATGACGTCATATCTCCCGAACTGTGTCGTATGATTACATACATTCAGTGGTGAATATGGATATGGTCTGCAAAACTGTTGCGAATGTAATTAGTAGACTAGTGAAGAAGTAATAAACTACAACGTCATGCCTAATGCTGAAGTTTTACTGCATAAACAGCGCGAAATATAGTAAGCGATACACTTTTTTTATTTCGTTGTTTTGTCTCTTAGTGTGTATGTTGGGTGGAGCGGGGGAGGGGGGGATGTCAAAGTCAGAAAGAACAAGCATGGAGAAGATTTGAACTTATGTGTAAAATTCGTTGTAAGTGCTCTCATTCTTAAATACTGTATGACTATTGTCTGAGTAATTCGCGTGCCGTGAGTCAAGTTCTAGGCGCGCAGTCCGGAACCGTGCGACTGCTACGGTCGCAGGTTCGAATCCTGCCTCGGGCATGGATGTGTGTGATGTCCTTAGGTTAGTTAGGTTTAAGTAGTTCTAAGTTCTAGAGGACTAATGACCACAGCAGTTGAGTCCCATAGTGCTCAGAGCCATTTGAACCATTTGAGTCAAGTTGCCTGAAGATATATAAGTAGTTTCTAACTTAAATGCTTGTCTTATTACTATGAGTCTTTAAAGTAAGGTTATACGTCTTAAAAAGTAGAGTATGTCAGTATTTTACATTTTTAATTTCGAGCAATAATTATGTGAAATTCTGATATTAACAAGTTTGTTGCCCCTCGAAGCTGTTAGAGAGCAACCTGCAGCTGTAACTGTGCGACCGTTTTAACCGTTTTTTTTTTTAATGTGGATAGGAGAGAGGGTATGGCAAAAACTTACACAGTGTAACCTGCGATGTATAGAGATGTGTGCCGAAAGAATATGTCTGGGGTCACATATTTACATACAAAACTATTTTCGTGTCAGAACAACTATCAATCGATTTTGCAGAGAGACTAAAAGTTCTCCATAGTCTGAAATGTTTTTCGCCATGTAGCTTTCTACCTGTCACGTGACAGAGTCCTGCTCCTTCGTGTAATGATTTACGTTGCAAAACACTGAACGTCACACAAAAAAATAAAAAGATGACGATTTAAAAAATCATAAATCGCTTTTTATAAATGAACTACTGGAGTCCGAAAGAATGGTTATTACGCTGTATTAGCAATTTTCATCTAAAGTAGCATCACTATTAAATATACTAGGATTCACTCTGTAAAAAAAATGTCGCCACCGCCAGGGAGAGAACAGATGTTGGATCTATATTCAAGAACAGCAGCAACGGATTGAACGTTAAAGGCCAAACCCCTCGACGATTTGATTAAAAAGCTCAAAGCATTGGGTCAGGTGGATAAAAGTTTGAAAATAAATGGGATATGGCCTAATTGATGGAAATATCTCAACATTCGCTTGAGGTGGCTGAGAGAACTACGAAAAATTTAAAACTCCGAAACTGAGCGAAAATTCGAACACGACTCTTGCTGAACCCATTATTAAGCAGTGCGTCACTACAGTCTACGAGAACAGTAATAGAATTGAAGACATGCGCGGAAAACGGGCTAACCGTCAAATGTAAAAACGTAGAAATCAGTGTTCCCATCTTTTGTTGGGTGCTGGAACTATCGAAATTGGCACTGATCTCACCCCTAAACATCACTTAGGGCTGAGACCAATGTCAATTTTGATAGTTCCAATACCCAGCAACAGACGACAACACTTATCTCGAAGCTTTTACATTTTAGGCTTAGCCCGTTTTTCCACGCATGTCTTCAATTAAAGGACTGTACCATCTTAGTGCTTACATCCACATATTGGTAGCACTTATGATAGATCCAAGTTTCCAGAATCTTGTTGAAAATCGCCTTGTCGAAGACATCCAACATGAGTTCCATAATTATTGAATGTGCGAAACGTAATAAGCGCATTGCACACTGTATGTTGGAAAAGCATTATGCCATAGTTTCTGGGCCAATTCTGTATTTCTTAAATTCAGTTTTGTTCGGTACCCTATCGAAGCCCTCTGAAGAATATCCTTCAATTTCGGGTATTCAGCCGACCTTTTTGTTTCATTATATTGAGGGTTTCATGGCACGTAGAACGCAACTAGTTATCCTGGATGGAATGTCAGTGCAAGACACTAGTAAAAATGAGAAAAGCAAAATTGCCATGGAATTACTCCATCATACAAAATTTGATAGTACAGACAATTAATACTTGTTACAATTGCATAGTCTGCGTCGCTGTTAACTGAGGGATATTATTGTGATGGAAACAGGAGTACTCAGACATTCAATCTGACGGTGGTGAGCTTCAGAAACTGTCATCCGTCTCAAAGCGGACAGAAATGAGAGGTCTTGTACTTCTTTTTGAAGTAATCATTGACCACATTATCAATGATTCATCACTTGCGTCAGTTATGCCATTCTACCAGCTGGGACTGTGAAAGTCAGTCCTAATCATACTGACAGGTTTCCATTAATCTGTGGACCGATCACGCGTCGGATTAACGATGAAAAATCTCGATGGCGGCCATCAGAATAAAGGTGATTACCAAATCTACATATAATTCATCAAAAACTGCCCTTGAGTTAGGAATCTAAAAATGTTTTGAAACTCACTACATTCCAATTGATAGGAATTGTTAGAATATGACTAAATTAACGACAGTTCACGAATTGAAATGAAAATATAACTCCGTGAAAAATAGCCTTTGCCACGCATCTCGCGGGTCTTGAAGAATATAACTGTGTGAGTTGCGATAGACAGAGTGTAGAACAAGAGAGCTAAAGCAACGATGTGTATAGAGCAAAGTGCCGCTCGTGGGTTCTGAGCTATAACGATGTACCGTTGCCTGTACAAGGCAAAGTCGTTTGACACCAAAGAAACCGTGCTGCCCAGGATAATTTGAGTTCTTTGGCGTGTTACATTTCTCTGTAGAGCTGTATAACGAGTTTAATGTCATCTCATTTCCTTCGAAAACTCTGCAAGCGGTTGTACGGGCAGAGGCGGATCACAACCGTACAACTAATTTATGCACAGTAAAATATGTTGTTCCTTGGCTCGATATAATAAAAGAAAGTAACTTTCTAATGAGAAAATAAAAATAAATTGATGTCGGCAAAGAAACGTTATGATGATCTGTTGGACGTCAAAATGTTTTTGAATCGCTTAACACGCTGATGGTTCAAAGAGATGAAAACCACTGAGTGTCAGGCCGCGACTGTTGGAATAAATTGCAAATGGCTACTAGAAATAACTTCAACTGAATAATATTAATACATAACATACATAGAAGAAACAACACGAACGAGACTATACAAATTACTAAGATATTAATCTGAAGCAACCACGTTGTAATAAATTCTCTCTCTCTCTCTGTCTTCCATCCTCTAAAACGCCCCCCCCCCCCCCCCCGCGCCCTCCCCCGCCGCCCAGAAATTTTAGTTCTTAATAATGTAAGAGCCATCACGATATCTATCCTACACGTGTGAATGAAGCTACAACAACACCAATGCTGCAGATATTAAAATATTGAAATAAATAACCGGAACATCGTAATTATACAAGGAAAGCTCACCTCTTTTATTAACCTGATGTTGCATCAAGCCAGGAGCGATAAATAGATGTGTTATTTCGACAGAATGCAGGAAAGAAGACTGAAGTGTATCGTCAGATGTTTGTGTCTCTTCTTCCGTAATTGTTGAATGGTATGTGGCGACAAAGATATTATCATTAAGTAAGTCCCTAACGGTCTCTAAAAAAAATAAGAATCGCGTAAAACGTTTACGTGTATCCATGTCGAAGAAGAGCGAGGAATACGGGATATGACAAAATGTATTAGTATGCTACTCAAACGTGAGACAGAGGCTACTTTTTACTGTAACAAAATTTCTGCCATCACTTTCATGTGTGAAGCGTGGTAAGAATGACTGGGATATCTCTTAGCGAAACATTATTGGTCTGATTTTATCTTCAAGACTGAAGGAGTTGTAGGACGTTCAAGAACATTGATGCACTAACATTTGTTAAAATGTAATATCGACGAAAAAGGGTCCAAATGAGTACGCATAAGAGTGTACCAGCAATAAGAGATTCCCTGTACGTAGGTTCAGCTGCAACCTTTATTTATTTATTTATTTATTTAGCGTTTCTGTAGCGTGACCAGATGGGAAAATAAAATAAATTATGAAGTTACGGATGAATTTGTACGATTAGGACAAATGAAATAACAAATGAATGGTCACTTGAAGAAATAAACATAAGGGTAATAAAGACTTGGGGTTCATTTGAACAATTGAATACTGTTGTCGCAAGTAAATTGTCAAAACTTAAACGGGAAGTGAATCGATCATTTCACAGAACCTAACTCCACATTGCATGCAGAATGAGTTATTTATGTAAGGCCTTCTTTAACATTCTGTTTAGAAACGACGTAATTTCCATCTGCTTGGGTATGTTTTATGTGTCTGGTAAGTTTGCGTTAGTTTCAGAAACAGCGTAACTCTGGAATTCTGGTCTTCCTAATCTTAACTTGGCACCTCCGTCGATTCTGTTGGCAATGCTGTGTCATCTGTTTATGCTAGCAATAAGATTTGTCACTACTGAAGAGTTAGTTGTCTTTTAAACATAAGAGAACATTCTTGGTCTGGTTACCCTATGTAATTATAAGGTGCAGGTTGATAGCAGTTTTATTTTAAAGTTCTGTGATAATGAAAAACTCAGCAAAAGGAAACACGGGGATGAGGAACGAAGTTGAATGCAAGAGTGAGGTAATTAAAACAGTATGCGTTCAAGAAAGTGAACTACGCAAGAAAAACAATTCCGGAAAGAAAACAGCTGAGAAATTCAGTTGTAACAAAGCTTGTTTTGCTAATGTTGATGTATTTCATCAAATATCTCTGTTAGATAGATTTAATAATTTCAAGAGCAAAGACGAACAGGCTATATACTTACAAGGTCTCATCGTCTCTAATAATGCACAAAGACTCCGTCAGTCTAAAAATGTGTCATCCATTAAGCTTAGTCACAGTTTTAAATACTTCATCGTACTCAAAGTTGAAAGGAAGGAGATCTGCCAGACGGTCTAGCAGAAGGGTGGCGGTAGACTCCGCCGTCTAAGACCGGTAAGTCTCCACTGTTTTAAGAGGAAAGACGACCCACAGAATATTCAAAGCCTGCCGAAATTAAGATGCTCGTTCATCAACATGCTGAGTCTTTTCCAAGTAAACAGGCTCTCTATTCATCCAAGTAGAAAAACTGCCTTGATGCGAAGTTAAATGGGAAAACCATATTTCAGATGTTTAAGAAAAAACATCCTGACGCCAACATTACGTATCAGTACTATGCTAAATACTTCAAAGACCATTTTCATCTCAGTTTTGGGAGGACTCAGCCTGCTGTACATGCGAAATTCTGGAACAGAAATTGAAATCCTCATTCCTTAACGAAAAGGCAAAGGATGTTCCTGCAGCAGAATTAATGATCCACAAAAGAAGGGCTCAAAAATTTTGAAATGCTCTTCAAGCTCCAACGAATCTGTGCAAAGAAAGGTATTATCTGGCTGTTATTACATTTTACTACATGCAGAATATTTCGCTCCCTAATATTTCGGTGCAGGAGTTGTTTTATCTTCGACAATTAACCTTCAACGTTTTTTGAAATCGTTATCCAAAATCAGGAGAAGGTCATTTTAATATTTATGATGAAACCCAGCATAACAAAGAACCAAATGAAGTAGCTTCTTTTCTTCTGCATTAGACCTACATAGATAACCGTATTCCGAAGGGTGTGAAGGAGTTGCAGCCGGCCGGTGTGGCCGAGCGGTTCTAGGCGCTTCAGTCTGGAATCGCGCTACCGCTAAGGTCGCAGGTTCGATTTCTGTCTCGGACATGGATGTGTGTGATGTCCTTAGGTTAGTTAGGTTTAAGTAGTTCTAAGTTCTAGGGGTAGTCAAAACAGAAAACACATCGTGGTAAGACTTTCAGTGGCTCTTGTAGACACAAAGCGTTTTCATAAAATCCAGCACTTCTTCCCTCTGAGAGGAAATTCTTTTGGTGTTGTGAAGATGCTTTTGACCAAGCACGATCGAACTTATCTTCCAAAGGAAGTACGTGAGATAATAGTAAAAAGACTCCCTGGCAAGTTCATGTTTACTGTTGTAGGTATTTAACTTCAAGGATCATTGGCCTTCTCTATATAAGAAAGTAAATTCAATGGAAAGCGAATACCTTTTAAAAGAGAAGCGCAGTGCTTTCCAGACATAAACAGTAAGACATTTCAAGTAGTCATCTCGGCATCCACGGGCAGTAGTTGCATCGTCATTCATCAACACAGCAGTGGAACATACATTCATCCTGCGGGGTACGGGGAAACGAAACGTGTGTTTACCGCAAACAAAGCATGCAACAGATAGCTGTCATTCACTGAAGCTAAACATGCTGATTCAAAATGGTTCCAATGGCTCTGAGTACTATGGGACTTAACATCTGAGGTCATCAGTCCCCTAGAAGCTAGAACTATTTAAACCTAACTAACCTAAGGACACCACACACATCCATGCCCGAGGCAGGATTCGAACCTGCGACCGTAGCGGTCGCGCGGTTCCAGACTGAAGCGGCTAGAACCGCTCGGTCACACCGGCCGGCAAACACGCTGACCTGAAGAGAATCTTGCAGTGTATTTCTGAAGAATATCAGCAATTTTACGTTGAAATTTTGGTCAGTCATTGATAATTTGAAGTAATTGCTTTCAGTCTTCCACTTGCATTGCCAAGTCATAACGTGAAAAGATTACTTTTGCCGCGTAATTTTAATTGAGATGTGGTGTTACAGACTAATGTTGAAAATTAGGTGGACTGATAAGGTAAGGAATGAGGAGGTTCTCTGCAGAATCCGAGAGGAAAGGAATATGTGGAAAACACTGACGAGGAGAAGGGACAGGATGAAAGGACAAAAAGAGTTTTTAAAAAGTTAGATGACTCAAATTAATATCAATGTTAATAGTAGTATATTACTAATGCAATAAATTTGTATAAGTTCGCTATACAAACCAGTTTTTATACTGTATGTTTCATAGCCTTTGAATGAAAAATTATTATTGAGTTTACTACAATAGCACGTTTCGCGGATAAATTTTCACAATCATTTGAGTTAATTTTAGAAAAAACGTAACTCCAACGGCTTTGATCACCTCCGATAGCTGAGTGGTCAGCGCGACAGAATGTCAATTCTAAAGGGCCCGGGTTCGATTCCCGGCTGGGTCGGAGATTTTCTCTGCTCAGGGACTGGGTGTTGTGTTGTCCTAATCATCATCATTTCATCCCCATCGACGCGCAAGTCGCCGAAGTGGCGTCAAATCGAGAGACTTGCACCAGGCGAACGGTCTACCCGACGGGAGGCCCTAGTCACACGACATTTACTGTTTTAACTGGGTCTGCTAGGAGCTGCAGACTACATTGTATTTTAAATTACTCGCCTAACTATACTCTTTAAAAGCACGAATCCACTTTTGATATGTGTTCAGCTTTCTTTTAAAAATAGCCTTTTTTCTATTTCCTGAATAACATACATTATGGAGTTGTGCTGTTTCTAAAATGAACAATTCAAGTATAAAATCAGTGTATTGTCAAAGCCAACTTTTGGAAGTGAGTTGTGTGTGCGCAAATAGTTCGCAAACTGAGCAATAAACAGACGCATATTGGGCATAATAAGAAGGGGCAGAAAAATAAGAAAATGAATAAGAGAAAAAACATGAGCTGAGAACGTGATAGCAACTGTAATGAAACAGAAATGCAGATGAAGCGGGCATATAGTGAGACAAAATAATGAGTCACGAGATTTACCGGTGATCTGAAAGGACACACAAGTAGAGAACGACCTAATGTCAGAAACAACTAGAAGGCGGAAAGTTGAAGATTGTAACATATGGAGAACTCTGTAAAAGGTGATATCCAGCTGCGGATGATACGTGGCTAATTACGATGATGTATGCTTCCGCCAGTACAGCGCTTGCTGCTACAACAATGAGGTGCATCCGGAAGCAGTAAGTAGAGGAGGATAATACAAAGGTAACATGCCGGTCCTAGAGCACGGAATATGCCCATAGTATGCTCCCAAAGTCATGACTGAATCTGTAGCTTCGTCTACAGAGTTGGCTCGATGCTGGGCTACTGATTTGGATGTAGATCTGTCTGGATACACTGCGCGATGCCACATTCTGCAGGATTCACGAGTTGTTCCAGCGTGCGCTTCCTTACGCCAAATTATCAGCTCAGTTTTTCCGTGACTTATGCCAACGAGAAAAGCTTTGCCACCGGACATGTCACTGTGGGTAAAATACTTGCTTCCGTTCCTTTTCTTGCAGCAGTCAAGAGTTTGCAATTAGTCAGCAGCAGAGGGTAAAATACTGGATCCCATTCCTTCTCTTGCAACTGTGAAGAGCTGACAATTAGTCAGCAGCAGAATTAGTCCTAATTATAAGTACGTCGTAGCTTTTTCTGGAAATTTTCTTCATACCAATTTGTAATGTTCCACCTCCTCTTTTTTCCGTCATCACGAACACCGCCCGCTGCCGCAGTCATAGCGGTGCACGGCGCACGCGACTTCGCTACGCTGCGAGATTGCACTGTAGTCAGTGAGGAAAACATTACGCGGCTGACGGGGATCAATGTCTTGTACTGTTGTGGAATAGTCTTCACCTTGCCCATGCAGCAAAACTGAATAGTCATTTCATGAACAAAGACTACCATGAGCTTTGCGTTGTATCTGATTGTATTCAGGAAGATTCCCGAAAATCCTGATGAGAGAAAAGGCATCTTGAAGTGCTGGAATCACTCAACAGAGGAAAGTCCACTGGACCTGACGGGATACCAATTCGATTCTACACAGAGTACGCGAAACAACTTGCCCCCCCCCCCCCCCCCCCCTCTAACAGCCGTCTACCGCAAGTCTCGAGAAGGTTCGGAAGGTTCCAAATGATTGGAAAAGTGCACAGGTAGTCCCAATCTTCAAGAAGGGTCATCGAGCAGATGCAAAATTATAAGCCTGTATCTCTGACTTCGATCTATTGTAGAATTTTAGAACATGTTTTTTTGCTCGCGTATCATGTCGTTTTTGGAAACCCGGAATCTACTGTGTAGGAATCAGCATGGATTCCGGAAACAGTTCCGCACTGTCGCCTGATAAACAAAGTAAGAGCCTACGGAATATCAGACCAGCTGTGTGGCTGGATTGAAGAGTTTTTAGCAAACAGAACACAGCATGTTGTTATCAATGGAGAGACTTCTACAGACGTTAAAGTAACCTCTGGCGTGCCACAGGGGAGTGTTATGGGACCATTGCTTTTCACAATATATATAAATGACGTAGTAGATAGTGTCGGAAGTTCCATGCGGCTTATCGCGGATGATGCTGTAGTATACAGACAAGTTGCAGCATTAGAAAATTGTAGCGAAATGCAGGAAGATTTGCAGCGAATAGGCACTTGGTGCAAGGAGTGGCAACTGACCCTTCACATAGACAAATGTAATGTATTGCGAATACATAGAAAGAAGGATCCCTTATTGTATGATTATATGATAGCGGAACAAACACTGGTAGCAGTTACTTCTGTAAAATATCTGGGAGTATGCGTGCGGAACGATTTGAAATGGAATGATCATATAAAATTAATTGTTGGTAAGGCGGGTACCAGGTTGAGATTCATGGGGAGAGTCCTTAGAAAATGTAGTCCATCAAAAAGGAGGTAGCTTAAAAAACTCTCGTTCGACCTACACTTGAGTATTGCTCATCAGTGTGGGATCCGTACCAGATCGGGTTGACGGAGGAGATAGAGAAGATCCAAAGAAGAGCGGCGCGTTTCGTCACAGGGTTATTTGGTAACCGTGATAGCGTTCCGGAGAGGCGCTCTGCATCGCGGTTTAGCTTGCTCGCCAGGTTTCGAGAGGGTGCGTTTCTGGATGAGGTATCGAATATATTGCTTCCCCCTACTTATACCTCCCGAGGAGATCACGAATGTAAAATTAGAGAGATTAGAGCGCGCACGGAGGCTTTCAGACAGTCGTTCTTCCCGCGAACCATACGCGACTGGAACAGGAAAGGGAGGTAATGACAGTGGCACATAAAGTGCCCTCCGCCACCCACCGTTGGGTGGCTTGCGGAGTATAAATGTAGATGTAGATGTAGAGGGACCACTGTCACTAGCGTGTGACAGCGTTGCGGTGTAAACTAATCCTATTCACATTTCGGTGCTGTTGGAGGCACCCTTTATTAGAAATAAGTTTTAGCTGGAAAGCTCCACCATCAGTTTGGACTTACTATGAGGTGAAAAAGAGGTTTCATACAACTTTACATGATTTTACTTACTTGATAAAGTGTTACGGCAGATACCGGTGGCTTTCGGCTACACAGGCGTATTTCATCTTGTCGACATGGATGTGATTGGTTCCCAAGATAAATTTGATGATGAAATGTGTGTTCTAAAATCAGTAGAGTTTGTTGTATGATTAATCAGCACCAATAGAATGCAGCCTGACGAAGGGTATAATCTTTCACATAAGATGTTTATTTTGTGGATGAGTACAAATGATACATCAGGTATATTTTATTTATTTACTAGCTGAGAAACCCGGGAGGGCCCAGGTTTTTATTTATTCCAGTCGTTATAGGTACAGAAAGCCGGCTAAAGCCTGAAATAAGTTCTGCAGAAATTTTTACGAAGTCTCAGACGGTGTTCAGGAAAGATAGATTAGGCAGAATTGGTGGTGGAGTGTTTGTGTCTGTCAGTAGTGGTTTATCTTGTAGTGAAGTTGAAGTAGATACTCCGTGCGAATTGGTATGGGTGGAGGTTATACTTAACAGCCGAATTAAGTTAATAATTGGCTCCTTCTACCGACCCCCAGACTCCGATGATACAGTTGCGGAACAGTTCAGAGAAAGTTTGAGTCTCGTAACAAATAAATACCCCACTCATACGGTTATAGTTGGTGGGGACTTCAACCTACCCTCGGTATGTTGGCAAAAATACTTGTTCAAAACCGGTGGTAGGCAGAAAACGTCTTCCGAGATTGTCCTAAATGCATTCTTCGAAAATTATTTCGAGCAGTTAGTCCACGAACCCACGCGAATTGTAAATGGTTGCGAAAACACACTTGACCTCTTGGCCACAAACAATCCAGAGCTGATAGAGAGCATCATGACTGATACAGGGATTAGTGATCACAAGGTCATTGTAGCTAGGCTCAATACCATTTCTTCCAAATCCATCAGAAACAAACGCAAAATAATTTTATTTAAAAAAGCGGATAAAGTGCCACTAGAAGCCTTCCTAAAAGACAATTTCCATTCCTTCCGAACTGACTATGCGAATGTAGACGAGATGTGGCTCAAATTCAAAGATATAGTAGCAACAGCAATTGAGATATTCATACCTCATAAATTGGTAAGAGATGGAACGGATTCCCCGTGGTACACAAAAAGGTCCACACGCTGTTGCAGAGGTAACGGAAAAAGCATGCGAAGTTCAGAAGAACGCGAAATCCCGAAGATGGGCTAAAATTTACAGACGCGCGAAATTTGGCACGTACTTCGATGCGAGATGCCTTTAATAGGTTCCACAACGAAACATTGTCTCGAAATTTGGTAGAAAATCCGAAGAAATTCTGGTCGTATGTAAAGTACACAAGCGGCAAGACGCAGTCAATACCTTCGCTGCGCAGTGCCGATGGTACTGTTATCGACGACTGTGCCGCTAAAGCGGAGTTATTGAACGCAGTTTTCCGAAATTCCTTCACCAAGGAAGACGAATGGAATATTCCAGAATTTGAAACACGAACATCTGCTAACATGAGTTTCTTAGAAGTAGATACCTTAGGGGTTGCGAAGCAACTCAAATCGCTTGATACGGGCAAGTCTTCAGGTCCAGATTGTATACCGATTAGGTTCCTTTCAGATTACGCTGATACTATAGCTCCCTACTTAGCACTCATATACAACCGCTCGCTCACCGATAGATCTGTACCTACAGATTGGAAAATTGCGCAGGTCGCACCAATGTTCAAGAAGGGTAGTAGGAGTAATCCATTTAACTACAGACCTATATCATTGACGTCGGTTTGCAGTAGGGTTTTGGAGCATATACTGTATTCAAACATTATGAATCACCTCGAAGGGAACGATCTATTGACACGTAATCAGCATGGCTTCAGAAAACATCGCTCTTGTGCAACGCAGCTAGCTCTTTATTTGCACGAAGTAATGGCCGCTATCGACAGGGGATCTCAAGTTGATTCCGTATTTCTAGATTTCCGGAAAGCTTTTGACACCGTTCCTCACAAGCGACTTCTAATCAAGCTGCGGAGCTATGGGGTATCGTCTCAGTTATGCGACTGGATTCGTTATTTCCTGTCAGGAAGGTCGCAGTTCGTAGTAATAGACGGCAAATCATCGAGTAAAACTGAAGTGATATCAGGTGTTCCCCAGGGAAGCGTCGTGGGACCTCTGCTGTTCCTGATCTATATAAATGACCTGGGTGACAATCTGAGCAGTTCTCTTAGGTTGTTCGCAGATGATGCTGTAATTTACCGTCTAGTAAGGACATCCGAAGACCAGTATCAGCTGCAAAGCGATTTCGAAAAGATTGCTGTATGGTGTGTCAGGTGGCAGTTGACGCTAAATAACGAAAAGTGTGAGATGATCCACATGAGTTCCAAAAGAAATCCGTTGGAATTCGACTACTCGATAAATAGTACAATTCTCAAGGCTGTCAATTCAACTAAGTACCTGGGTGTTAAAATTACGAACAACTTCAGTTGGAAGGACCACATAGATAATATTGTCGGGAAGGCGAGCCAAAGGTTGCGTTTCATTGGCAGGACACTTAGAAGATGCAACAAGTCCACTAAAGAGACAGCTTACACTACACTCGTTCGTCCTCTGTTAGAATATTGCTGCGCGGTGTGGGATCCTTACCAGGTGGGATTGACGGAGGACATCGAAAGGGTGCAAAAAAGGGCAGCTCGTTTTGTATTATCGCGTTATAGGGGAGAGAGTGTGGCAGATATGATACACGAGTTGGTATGGAAGTCATTACAGCATAGACGTTTTTCGTCGCGGCGAGACCTTTTTACGAAATTTCAGTCACCAACTTTCTCTTCCGAATGCGAAAATATTTTGTTGAGCCCAACCTACATAGGTAGGAATGATCATCAAAATAAAATAAGAGAAATCAGAGCTCGAACAGAAAGGTTTAGGTGTTCGTTTTTCCCGCTCGCTGTTCGGGAGTGGAATAGTAGACAGATAGTATGATTGTGGTTCGATGAACCCTCTGCCAAGCACTTAAATGTGAATTGCAGAGTAGTCATGTAGATGTAGATGTAGATGTCTTCTATTATTGCATCTCCGCCTCCCTCCTCTCTCTATCCAACTCCTCCTTCCCCCTCTTCCTATCTATCTCCTCCTCCCCCTCTCTGTACCCAATCCCCCCTCTCTACCCACCTCATCCTCCCCCTCTCTCTACCCATCCCCTCTGTCTTTATCCAGCTCTGCTCCCTCCTCTCTCTATCCCTCCCCACATCCCTCTCCATCACCCTCACCCCTACCTCTCTCTGTCAACTCCACTATACACTCTCTCTGACCACCTCTCCACCCCTCACTCTCTGTCCATCTCCCCCCATCCCTTTCTCTGTCCATCTCTTCCTGTCTGCCCACTGTCAGCCTACTCCTCCCTCCTCTGCCCATCTGCTCCTTCCCCTTCTGTCAATCTCCTTGCCCATCTAATTCAATCTCCTCCTTCCCCTCTCTTTGTCAAATTCTTCCTCCTCCTTTCTCTGTCCATCTCCTTTTCTCTTTCTCTGTCCACTTTATCTTTTACTCCTCCATCTCTCTGCTTGTCTCTTCCTCTCGCTCTCTCTGTCCATCTCCTCCTCTTTTTTTTCTTTGTCCATTTAACCCTGCCCTATCTCTATCTATCTCCTCCTCATCCTATATGTGCCTGACTCCTCTTTCCCCTAGTCGTTTGTCCATCTCCTCATCCACCCTAATCTTCCCCCGTGTTATCACACTCATCCCAGTAGCAGGCTGGTGGTTCATACCCCTACAACGTTTCTTCCCAGATACTTAACCAATTTTGACTGAAATCGTTACAGCAGTTTAGGATGAGCTTTTTACCTGTGGCTTTGCTCGCATACGCACATGTCAAATATATTTCACACGTATTTATAATATTTAACGCGTATTCGTACACGTATGTCACCTGCATGTCAAGCGAATTTCGCCCCGCAGTTTCATTTTCTAGCAGCTTAATATTTATGACGTAATATATCCTGAACTATTTATTGTACAGCGATATAATATTGCAGGTACTTCCAGTGCTATATGTGCTTACTGTATGCAAAATGTGTCCTGGATAGGTTTAGTAGAAACAAAGTAATAAATTAAAACGTTAGGCATGATGCGGTAGTTTCTCGCGCATGTCAGTATTTGTCGTCCATCTCCTGAACTATGTGCCGTACAGTGATATATTTTTGCAGGTACATTCAGCGGTATATGCAGATATTGTCTGCGAAATGTACTGCGAACAGGGTTAGTAGCAACGAAGTAATAGATTTAAACGTCTTACATGATGCAATAGTTTTCAACAAAAAAACTGGCTCTGAGCACTATGGGACTTAACTTCTGAGGTCATCAGTCCCATATAACTTAGAACTACTTAAACCTAACTAACCCAAGGTCATCACACATATCCATACCCAAGGCAGGATTCGAACTTGCGACCATAGCGGTCGCGCGGTTCCAGACTGTAGCGCCTAGAACCGCTCGACCACTCCGGCCGTCTTTTCGACAAATTCACTGATTATTACATCGTGTTCGTACATCATATCTGTTGAACTAAGTGTCGTACATCGATGTAATTTATCTGCGACATTCAATGTTATACTGCTTGGCAATACTGTCCGCAAAAAGTGTCACGAATACAGTTAGCCGTAAAGAAGAAATAAATTTAAATGTTATGCTTCGTGTGGCAGTTTTACTGCATGAACAGGGAAAATGTAGGAAACGACAAACTTTTCCCTATCATCATTTTGTGGGGGCCATCAGCGAGAAAAAGTTACTAAAGCTTTGAAATTGTGTGTAATATTTGTTGCAAGTCTCTGAATGCTCTGATTTTCAAATACTGGATAACTAAAACATGATAATTCTTGCGTCGTGGGCTACATTACTTTTTCACCCCTACCCCCCAATCAGTAAACGATATGTGTACCAAGTTTGACTGAAATCGGTCCATTGGTTTAGGAGGAGATGTGGGACATACATACATACATACATACATACGTACGTACGTACGTCCATTCATTTGTATAATGTGTATGGATATGTGCATTTACTTCACCTTACAATATTAGGACCTCAAGGGCCTCTTATACATCTAACCAGATATCTCTACTGAGTCGGTATTACAATTTGTGTAGTACCTGAGAGACATCTGATTATGATGGAAATAATTATTACGATAGTGAAAATGCGAATAGTAATGAATATGTAGAATATAAGAAATGTCACACTTACAGACATTAAGCAGTTCTTTCATGCCGTTCTTGTAAGTAGTGACATCTAACCGAAACGTGTGCGAACAGTATGGAAGGAATCATACTGCAGAAAACGTTGGCTAATCAAAGGAAGAGTGAGAAATATAAGAGTAAGATTGGCAGTTGAAATGGAACGGAGAAAAGAGAAAGAAACGACAGGAAGATAGTTTCCAGTGTGACAGAGATACTGAATCCCTGTTTTACTAAAACAAAACAACAGGGTAAAGCCGAAAGGGAAGCTACGTCGACAACAGATAAAGTTTTAACATCCTCTTGTGTGCAGTGTGATTTTGGGTGAGACGCGCGTTACAGGGTAACTTCTCCCATAGTTGTAAGACTGAAATGGAATAGGAGTTGGGGGACAGATGTAGTGTTACACAAGTTATAGCTAAAAAGTTGGACTTATCCATTCTGGTGTTGCAGTTATGGAATGATGGTAAGTATCTGGTATTCGTGGAAGGTAATGAAAACAGCAGTGAATAAGAAACAGATGATGTAAAGAGACCCTGTAGAAATTACGTCGCCTGTCCGGAAGGACTGACGTGGTCAAACAATTGAATGTTTTACCCATACCTTCCGCATAGGTAGCTCTAGTGGTATGGAGTATAAAATACAGGGTTATTCATTAAGTAACTCCAAGGATTTCAGAAGAAAACTACGCGAAAACTATACGACACACAGAAAATAGACACATGTGAGTGGGTACAGCGTCTCTCCAAGTTCTTGAACCACATTACAGGTGCTCAGTAAGGGCACAGTTTTTGTCACGACAAACGTCAACACGTACTTAGAATTCATTAAGTCATTGACACGACTTGCATGGGAAGGCGCGACGGCAGCCCTTTTTGGAAAACTGTTGACTGCTCATCTTGGAAACAGCTTCAGCTGTATTTAGTCCTTTATTATTGGACCGCTACCGGATTCATTTGCACTCAGGTGATTCATGTGAAAAAGTTTCCGACATGATTATGGCCACACGACGGCAATTAAAAGACTTTGAACGCAGTGGCCGGCCAACAGCCTGTACTTAAAGCCCGAGAGCAGTGGCGTTTGCGTGGATTTGTCAGTGCTAACAGACAAGCAACACTGCGTGAAATAACCGCAGAAATCGACGTGGAACGTACGACGAACGTATCGTTAAGGACAGTGCGGCGAAGTTTGGCGTTGATGCGCTATGGCAGTAGGTGATCAACGCGAGTGCCTTTGCTGAAAGGACGACATCGCCTGTAGCGCCTCTACTGGGCTCATGACCATTTAGTTGGACCTTAGATGACTGGAAAACTGTGACTTGGTCAGATGAGTCCTGATTTTAGTTGGTACGAGCTGATAGTAGGTTTAGAGTGTGGCGCACGTTCCACGAAGCCATGAACTCAAGTTGTCAACAAGGCGCTATGCAAGCTGATGGTGGGTCGATAATGGTGTGGCCTATGTTTACATGGAATGGACTGGTTCTTCTGGTCCAAATGAACAGATGATTGACTGGAAACTGGAGACCATCTTCTGCCATTCCTGGACTGCACGTTCCCAAACGAAGACGGAATATTTATGGATGATACGTCCACAGTTGTTCGCGACTGGTTTGAATAATGTTCCGGACAGTTAGAGGGAATGATTTGGTCTCCCAGATCGTCCGACATGAATCCCATCGAATATTTAGGGGACATAATCGAGAGGTCAGTTCGTGCAGAAAATCCTTCACCAGAAATAGCATGAACAGCTATAGAAGCAGCAAAACTCAATGTTTCTGCAGGAACTTCCAGCGACTTGTTGAGTCCATGCCATGTCGAGTTGCTGCACTGTGCCGGTTCAAAGGAGGTCCGACATGATATGAGGAGGTATGCCATGACCTTCGTCACCTCAGCGTATAAGGGTCATGAACAGTATCTGACGATGACTGATCACTGTGAACCATATACAGACGCTGCATACTCATTTGAGATAGAGTTATCACCACCTAACATAGCTGGAAATGACCTCTCTGGTTAGATACTCCAATAGTGCAATGTCCAGGTTGGAGTGGCGTTGGGATGTGACAGTGACTCGCTATTATAGTGAGTGGGAACCTGAAGACAGGCATACTCGTCTTCAGTGTCCAGACGACCTCGTCTGACTACCATAAAGGAGTATTGCCGTATTGTGCACCAAGCAAACCGGAACCTCTTTACATCTGCTTCTGCCATCTGAGAACAAGCAATTGACTCCCTGCAAAATTCTGTATCATCATGCATTATTGGTAGGAGATTAGCAACAGCCGGACTAGCGAATTATCCCTTGCATAGGCAGCCTGTTAACACTACAACACAAATGGATGCGTTTGGATTGCTAATCAGCGTGGATTGCTGACAAATGGCGTCACATTGTGTTCACCGATGAATCGTGGTTCTGCACTATCTTGGATGATCGTCATTGGCGAGTATGCTGCGACCTGGGGAGAGGTCCCATTCTTCAGATGTTTGGGAGAGACACAGTAAGGATAGTCCCGGCGTCATGGTGCAAGGATGACTTCCGGTCACTCCTAGTGACTGAGGCAGCTCTGACGGCACAGTCGCACGTTTCAGGCTTCCTGCTGCCTCATGTGTTGCCTCTCATGCGACAGTTCTGTAGTGACATTTTCCAACGAGACTGTACTCGTCCGCACATGGCACATGCCTGTTTTATTTTTCTGCATTATACTGAGGGACTGCCACGGCCAGCTAAATCCCCAGATCAGACCCCGATAGTACATGTCTCGGACCAATTTGGACTTCATCTCTGTCCCTTTACCAGTATCCACAATATCAAGAGGACCATTTACAACAGTTCTGGGCCAGGCCAGCTTGCCTCAGGAAAGAATACAACGGTTTTGTGACATCAATCCGAACCGAATCAGTGTGCGCATTCATGCCAGAGGGGTTGTAACGTCATATCAGAAAGTGGACAGTTACTGTCAAGTTCTTTGCACATTTTACTCGATATTGTAATCACGGAAGTAACATAACACATCCTCTCACCCCCTGAAGTTTCATTTCGTATCCTCCTTCTCTGCTGCATGCTGCACTTTAAAAGTCACATGGTTTACTATCATGATCAAAAGTATCCTAACGATCTGAACTGCGTTCCACCTGATTTGCACGTAGGCCAAGTAAAGTAACTTCCTCGAAAGCAATTTACATATTTCAAGCTGCCTCCACTGCCTTCACCTTTCCGTTATGTCAAAAGAGCACAAAATGCCACAGCCAACAAGAATTTTTTCCGTTTTACGTCGAGTTTTCTAACGCTTAACTAACACTTCTCATAACCTTCAAATACGTAATACTCAGTAAGCCAGCGCAAGAAAGATAACAGAAAGTCAAATAAAAATGACTACGGCCAAAAACGTTTATAGCAACCTCGGTGACAACAGGCCAAACAAAATCTCCACGAACCTCTGCAGCAATATAGTTTTTTAAAGTGACATTTGTCCGCAATGGTAGACTATATTGTTCAATATTGCTAACGCCATATGCTGCACAAGCCATGGTACAGTTACGCAATTATATGAGACCGAAAACGGTTTAAAAAATAAAGAACTGCAGGGCATTTACCATTAGAACACAAACACTCGTATACATTACTAGAATACCTCAAATGAAAGGTATCTTTTCCCTGTAAAAGTTTCTACGTTCTACAGTGTTACTGGTAAAATGGAAATGAGTGCTTGGCGTCATCGGCCGGGAGGCACCTTTATTATTATTATTATTATTATTATTATTATTATTATTTTTTACGCTGCGTTTCGTCTGGGCGGACGTCACAAGATATCCGTTCAAGCTGATTGTTGGTTCCTTTACTCAGTTTTTTTTATTACAGAGGGCGAGCAGCCCTCTGACCGAAAAGGCTGAGCTACCGTGCCGGCTTTTTTTGTTCGTTTTTGATTATTATGTCTGGTCGTTGTGGACGTCACATGACGTTCGGTCTTGTTCGTATGTTGATCCTTCCACTCAGTTTTTTTTATTACAGAGGCCATTCCTGCACATGGCACAAAATCAAGTCGAAAACCTGCTCCGGGTAGTCAAGGCCTCTGGTGAATACGAACACCGAACATATGGCAATAAATCTAAATTAAATTAATATAGCGATTTGCAAATATCGGGAAATATAGTATTGGACACAAGACAGTCATTGACGTTTTTAAACTGAGATTAATTACAAGTGACATTTCAAAAATGGACGCCCAGAACTTCGTCTACAGTTGTGTGAACGTTCACGTGGCTACTGATACCAGTATCGTTGCACAACCGACGCAGCATCCAGCTTGTGAGGCAATTCTCCTACAGGACAGTTCCGCCACCCCCGTTCCAAAGCTCTCCGATGGCAGTCTGTGTGGTATGGTTGCCTACTTGCTTCACACGTCTGCACCGCACTGAGCTTCCTGGTTGTGCCCACATTCCCTATTAAAGGGTAGACGCAGACTGGCGCTCTGGTACACCATTGGCCATTAAAATTGCTACACCACGAAGATGACGTACTACAGACGCGAAATTTAACCGCCAGGAAGAAAATGCTGTGATATGCAAATGATTAGCTTTTCAGAGTATTCACAAAAGGTTGGCGCCGGTGGCGACACCTACAACGTGCTCACATGAGGAAAGATTCCAACCGATTTCACATACACAAACAGCAGTTGGCTGACGTTGCCTGGTGAAACGTTGTTGTGATGCCTCGTGTAAGGAGGAGAAATGCGCACCATCACGTTTCCGATTTTGATAAAGGGCGGATTGTTCAAAAAATAGTTCAAATGGCTCTGAGCACTATGGGACTTTACATCTGTGGTCATCAGTCCCCTAGAACTTAGAACTACTTAAACCTAACTAACCTAAAGACATCACGCACACCCATGCCCGAGGCAGGATTCGAACCTGCGACCGTAGTAGTCACGAGGTTCCGGACTGAGCGCCTTAACCGCGAGACCACCGCGGCTGGCAAGGCGGATAGTAGCCTATCGCGATTGCGGTTTATTGTATCGCGACATTGCTGCTCGCGTTGGTCGACTTCCAATGACTTATCAGAATATGGAATCGGTGGGTTCAGGCGAGTAATACGGAACGCCGTGCTGGATCCCAACGGCCTCTTATCACTAGCAGTCGAGATAACAGGTATCTTATCCGCTCCCGGATTCGATTCCCGGCGGGGTCAGGGATTTTCTCTGCCTCGTGATGACTAGGTGTTGTGTGCTCTCCTTAGGTTAGTTAGGTTTAAGTGGTTCTAAGTTCTAGGGGACTGATGACCATAGATGTAAAGTCCCATAGTGCTCAGAGCTGTAACGGATCGTGCAGCCACGTCTGAAGCCCTGAGTCAACAGATTGGGACCTTTGCAAGATAACAACCATCTGCACGAACAGTTCGACGACCTTTGCAGCAGTATGGACTATCAGCTCGGAGACCACGCCTGCGGTTACCCTTGACGCTGCATCACAGACAGGAGCGCCTGCAATGGTGTACTCAACGACGAACCTGGATGCACGAATGGCAAAACGTCATTTTTTTCTGAAAAATCCAGGTTCTGTTTACAGCATCATTATGGTCGCGTCCGTGTTTGGCGACATCGAGGTTAACACACATTGGAAGCGTGCATTCGTCATCGCCATACTCGCGTATCACCCGCCGTGATGGTATGGAGTGCCACTGGTTACACGTCTCGGTCACCTCTTGTTCGCATTGACGGCACTTTGAACAGTGGACGTTACATTTCAGATGTGTTACGAGCCGTGGCTCTACGCTTCATTCGATCCCTGCGTAACCCTACATTTCAGCTGGATAATGCACGACCGCATGTTAAAGGTCCTGTACGGGCCTTTCTGAATATAGAAAATGTTCGACTGCTGCCCTGGCCAGCACATTCTCCAGATCTCTCACCAATTGAAAACGTCTGGTCAATGATGGCCGTGCAACTGGCTCGTCACAACACGCCAGTCACTACTCTTGATGACCTGTGGTATCGTGTCGAAGCTGCATGGGCAACTGTACCTGTACACGCCATCAAAGCTCTGTTTGAGTAAATGCCTAGACGTATCAAGGCCGTTATTACGGCCAGAGGTAATTGCGTGAAAATGTAGTGACATGTCAGTTCTAGTTTAATATATTTGTCCAACGAATACCCGTTTATCATCTGCATTTCTTCTTGGTGTAGCAATTTTAATAGCCAGTAGTGTAGTTGTGCTACTCTGCTGTCTGTTGGTGGACGACGTTGAAATCATTCTCAGTACATATATATCCTCCAAGTGACATATGCCGTCCTCGGATCAAAATCGGTGTATGGAATGTAGTCGAATTAAGTGGGGTGATGCTGAGGGAATTAGATTAGGAAATGAGACACTTAAAGTAGTAAAGGCGTTTTGGTATTTGGGTGGCAAAATAACTGATGATGGTCAAAATAGAGAGGATATAAAATGTAGACTGGCAATGGCAAGCAAAGCGTTTCTGAAGAAGAGAAATTTGCTAACATCGAGTATAGATTTAAGTGTCAGGAAGTAGTTTTTGAAAGTATTTGTATGGAGTGTAGCCATGTATGGAAGTGAAACATGGACGATAAATAGTTTGGACAAGAAGAGAATAGAAGCTTTCGAAATGTGGTGCTACAGAAGATTAGATGGGTAGATCACGTAACTAATGAGAAGGTATTGAATACAAAGGGGGAGAAGAGGAGTTTGTGGCACAATTTGACAAGAAGAAGGGACCGGTTGGTAGGACATGTTCTGAGGCATCAAGGGATCACAAATTTAGCATTGAAGGGCAGCGTGGAGGGTAAAAACCGTAGAGGAAGACCAATAGATGAATACATCAAGCAGATTCAGATGGATGCAGGTTGCAGTAAGTACTGGGAGACGAAGAAGCTTGCACAGGATAGAGTAGCATGGAGAGCTGCATGAAACCAGTCTCAGGACTGAAGACAACAACAACAACATGCTAGAGTCCTTCATTTTAGGTGATTGCCTAAGGGACATGTACCGAATAGTCTGTGTGTGAGGCCATCCTCTTGTAAGTTCGTCAGTCGAGGTCAGGAAACACCACAGACTAATATGCGACAGCAAGGGACTGTGCAGGAAGAGGCCTGCACGCCAGTATGATGGAACCTGCTCGCTGGAGGGCTTCTGGTGCGCAGAGCAGCGGCTGGGGCAGGACGCGGCCTGCACGTCTTCCGCCGGCGACGCCGCCGCGCGGAAAATTTAGGCGTACCGCAAGTAGCGATTTCGACAGCGGGCGCTGCCTGGCGTCGGCTAAGTTGGCGGCTCTACAGGCAGTGGCGCAGCGCGCATACCGACCCTCTCTGGGTGCTGACACCGCTCTCCTACTGTAGCTGTGAAGGGGGGAGGGGGGGGGGAGCTGTAATGGATTCAAGTTCCCGTCTATTCCAGTATCTTCTGCTTACGCATTTGTGGCTGATAACCGTACAGCTTTCTTCAAGGCGAGTTGTTGACAATGTTGTTAAGACCACTTGACGATACTGTTGAGTGAATGCGCGTGCGTCAGAGATAAGACAATGACGTCAGTCACACATGAAAATTTATGCTTCTCAGAATAAAACGCAGCAAGCGCCGCGTCAGCAAATCCACAAAGCTTACGAATTAAACCGTTAATTATTAAAATAGATGGCTTGTGTTGGAATACCAGGCAGCGAAGTCTCAGAACAATAATTCCTTTGAGAGCGCATACGCCATATGAGTGTTTTCCAAAATCTGCCGAGCTCGAAACCGTCTTCTCAGTTGAGCAGGTAGTCTGATAATTGCAAATCCACAGCTTCTTGGACTACCAGATCCCTGTAGGATAAGACTGTGGCCAGCATCTTGACTTTCCCGTTATACGTGGAATAGACACTGAAAAAGTAAGAGGCGATCAAAATGTTTCCGTTTAAGGGCGTTGGTGCAGTGTATATGCGACTCCGATGCTGCTATACAGGGTGGTCCATTGATAGTGACCGGGCCAAATATCTCACGAAATAAGCATCAAACGAAAACACTACAAAGAACGAAACTCGTCTAGCTTGAAGGGGGAAACCAGATGGCGCTATGGTTGGCCCGCTAGATGGCGCTGCAATAGGTCAAACGGATATCAAATGCGTTTTTTAAATAGGAACCCCCATTTTTATTACATATTCGTGTAGTACGTAAAGAAATATGAAAGTTTTAGTTGGACCACTTTTTTCGCTTTGTGATAGATAGTGCTGTAATAGTCAAAAACGTATAAGTACATGGTATGACGTAACATTCCGCCAGTGCGAACGGTATTAACTTCGTGATACATTACCCGTGTTAAAATAGACCGTTTACCAATTTCGGAAAAGGTCGATATCGTTTTGAAGTATGGCTATTGTGATCAAAATGCCCAACGGGCGTGTGCTATGTATGCTGCTCGTTATCCTGGACGACATCATATAAGTGTCTGGACCGTTCGCCGGATAGTTAGGTTATTTAAGGAAACAGGAAGTGTGCAAACACATGTGAAACGTCAACCACGACCTGCAACAAACGATGATGCCCAAGTAGGTGTTTTAGCTGCTGTCGCGGCTAATCCGCATATCAGTAGCAGGCAAAATGGGCGACAGTCGGGACTTCTAATCAAGCTGCCGGCCTATGGGGTATCGTCTCAGTTGTGCGACTGGATTCGTGATTTCCTGTCAGGAAGGTCGCAGTTCGTAGTAATAGACGGCAAATCATCGAGTAAAACTGAAGTGATATCAGGTGTTCCCCAGGGAAGCGTCCTGGGACCTCTGCTGTTCCTGATCTATATAAATGACCTGGGTGACAATCTGAGCAGTTCTCTTAGGTTGTTCGCAGATGATGCTGTAATTTACCGTCTAGTAAGGTCATCCGATGACCAGTATCAGTTGTAAAGCGATTTAGGAAAGATTGCTGTATGGTGTGGCAGGTGGCAGTTGAGGCTAAATAACACGTGTGAGGTGATCCACACGAGTTCCAAAAGAAATCCGTTGGAATTTGATTACTCGATTAATAGTACAATTCTCAAGGCTGTCAATTCAACTAAGTACCTGGGTGTTAAAATTACCAACAACTTCAGTTGGAAAGGCCACATAGATAATATTGTGGGGAAGGTGAGCCAAAGGTTGCGTTTCATTGGCAGGACACTTAGAAGATGCAACAAGTCCACTAAAGAGACAGCTTACACTACACTCGTTCGTCCTCTGTTACAATATTGCTGAGCGGTGTGGGATCCTTACCAGGTGGGATTGACGGAGGACATCGAAAGGGTGCAAAAAAGGGCGGCTCTTTTTGTATTATCACGTAATAGGGGAGAGAGTGTGGCAGATATGATACGCGAGTTGGGATGGAAGTCATTAAAGCAAAGACGTTTTTCGTCGCGGCGAGATCTATTTACGAAATTTCAGTCACCAACTTTCTCTTCCGAATGCGAAAATATTTTGTTGATCCCAACCTACATAGGTAGGAATGATCATCAAGATTACATAGGAGAAATCAGAGCTCAAACAGAAAGGTTTAGGTGTTCGTTTTTCCCGCGCGCTGTTCGGGAGTGGAATGGTAGAGAGATTGTGGTTCGATGAACTCTCTGCCAAGCACTTAAATGTGAATTGCAGAGTAGTCATGTAGATGTAGAGGAATGTCTTACACGTTTTGCCAAGAGCATTGAAGTTGACGGACATCATTTTTAGCATTTATTGCATTAATGTGGTATTTACAGGTAATCATGCTGTAACATCATGCGTTCTCAGAAATGATAAGTTCACAAAGGTACATGTATCACAATGGAACAACCGAAATAAAATGTTCAAACGTACCTACGTTCTGTATTTTAATTTAAAAAACCTACCTGTTACCAACTGTTCGTCTAAAATTGTGATCCATATGTTTGTGACTATTACAGCGCCATCTATCACAAAGCGAAAAAAGTGGTCCAACTAAAACATTCATATTTCTTTACGTACTACACGAATATGTAATTAAAAAATAGAGGTTCCAATTTAAAAAAAAACGCAGTTGATATCCGTTTGACCTATGGCAGTGTCATCTAGCGGGCCAACCATAGCGCCATCTGGTTTCCCTCTTCAAGCTAGACAAGTTTCGTTCTTTGTAGGTTTTTCGTTTGACGTATATTTCGTGAGATATTTGTCCCAGAGTCGATCAATGGACCACCATGTATAAGGGATTAGTATGCCATTAGTGTCTTTCTGACGCTAGTGCGGTAAATGCGGAAACGTGAACAACGGCGACGTTACTAGCTAGTATGTCGACACAGGACCAACATGACGTTATTCCTTCTTGGCTGCCGAAAGACACACACCGGTAGCCATCCATCGGAGAATGAAGAATCGGTTTGGGCCAGCATGTTGTTACAAACCACCGTTGTTGAATCATCCGACAAATCTGCGACAGAGGGTGCTGCTGCTTCATAACAAAGCACGTCCCCATGTCGCAAATGTCGTAATGCCGAAGTTACACCAATTTAAGTGGGAGTCACTCGAGAACCCGACCTGTTCTCCTGATCTCTCCCCATGCGATTATCACACCTTCGGTCCCTTAAAACATGCCTTGAAGGGTCGACGAATCCAGTCTGACGAGAATGTGCAGCTGAAAGTTTCGGAGTTCTTCGCGCAGCAGGAGGCGGTGTTTTAGAAAACATGATGATTTTACTTACTTGGGATCTACAGCATGCAGGAACTTGCCTGTAGACACTGAGATTACCAACGGAAAGCATCAGCTGTCATGGGTAGATTGAAAAACAGAGTATGGAAGAATGGACTACTCACATTAAAAACTAAATTGGAAGAATATAACGCTTGTGTTGTCAGCACCCTTTTGTACAGCTGTGAGACGTGGAGAACTCCTGCTAAACAAGAATCCCGACTGAACAGTTTCCATCTCCATTATCTCCGGAGGATCCTTCAGATCTCTTGGAAGCAGAGAGTACCCAACACCGAAGTATTACGGCCCACAGGCACAACCAGCATTCGTGGACTCCTGAGCCATCGACGTCTAAGGTGGCTAGGATATGACAGGCGCATGGATCCTGAACGAATGCCAAAAAAAGTGCTGTACGGAGAATTTCGGGAGGGATGTGAGGCCAGCAGGAAGACCGCACCTTCGCTTCAACGAGGTCAGCAAGAGATATCTGACCGAGGCCAGCATCGATCAAAGTCAGTGGGAAAATACAGCTGGTGACCGTTTCAAGTGGCGACAAGCTGTGCGCACTGAGGTTGAGCTTGCAGAGAACGAACGCATACAAGAAAACATCAGGAAGGGGGCAAGACGGAAGGAGATAGCGGCCTCTGGTGGAAGTCCTTCTCATTTCAAGTGCCCAAGCTGCACCAGAGATTACCACTCCCGAGTGGGACTTCTCAGCCGCAGCAGATGTTGCACAGTCTGAACCAACTATGCTACACCATCATCCTTCGAGGACGGACGGATGGCATTCTGATTTGAATTTTCAATCTGGCGCGTCGGTGGGGCGATTGCCTCAGTGCCCACGGCGGATTTGCCTCGCTGGCTAACCGATTGTGGACCATGCGGCCTCCGAACGGAAACTTTTTGATCGCCCCTTATACAATGTTCAGCTAACGCACATTTGTTAGGCCGTAGAAAAAGGCTGCGCCGCTGGTGCTCGACGCACAGTGGGTACTACTTGTCTTATGTAATTTTTACCACACTGACAAGGAATTTCAAAATTATTCGGTTTTCCTAAAAACATATCACCCAGCACGCACCTCAGAAGAGCTGCCATCCTGATTCGCTGGCAAAAGATCACATCCAGTTGACGCTTGTACGTTTTTCTGGCCGTTTTGGAAGGAACATTTCCCACATTCTGGAAAGGTCGCAGATTTCCCTTTCTCCTTATTCTTCCTTTGGTCGGTCTGACAGTTTTTGCTTGCAGAACTCTCTTACTTTGATGTTTTCTATATCCATTTTTACTGTATACCTCTCGTAAGTATGCCATTTCATCCCATAGGCTGTTGGCGTCGGACACTACGTCCGAAAGAAGTTTCCCCCTGTTTTCAGTTATCGTTAAAGTTCGACCGTGCATCAGAAATTAAGTACAGAATTGTGTAAATAGTTTCCAAAATGGAAACTTGATACATTGCTGATCTGATTACTATGAAATTTCTCGACTCCATATTAAGTAAGGAAAATGTAACAGTTTCGGAATGTAAAGAAACAGACTCACTTGTGTTTTGTCTATATGTATGTATGTTAATTGAAATGTCATTGGAGTTCAACCACCGATCCTAAAGACTGGTATATGGCAAGTTCATGTAAACAAATACCGCTGTCATGTACGAACTGTGAAATACAAGTATTCTGCTCTGTAACGACACTAATGCGCTCTGATTAGCCAAGGTGCCAGAGACAAAGGCGCTAATGCGGGAATATACTTCATATGAATGCACAACGATACTCATGTTTTGAAATAAATACCCTCAGGCATTCAAATACACAAAAGAGCTTGTATCTTACAAATAGAAAAAAAAAACTCTTAGAAAAAATTATTGCTAGTGACTTGCTTTACTTGGACTCCTCTTCGATTGGTCACTTCTGTATTTTATCTAGCACTTGTACTACGGATTCCCTTTGCTTTGGATGACTGTGCATTAGATTTCTCTTTTACATAAACGATACTATCGCACTGGGATTATCACGGTTTGTGTCCGTATTCAGTCATCTGGGGCTTTCACTATGCTAAGGCTTGTTTTACTGATGATGATGAAGTCCCATACTCAGTGACAGAGCGTAGGGTAACGATGCGGGAGACCCGCAACGCTGTACTGGGCAAGGTCCTGGTGGAGGTGGTTTGCCATTGCCTTCCTCCGACCGTAATGAGGGTGAATGATGATGAAGACGACACAACAACACCAGTCATCTCGAGGTGTGTTAGTAGAAACACAAAACATTCCACTCAAGGTGAGCTGGCATTAGAAGCTTTAATACACTATTGGCCATTAAAATTGCTACACCAAGAAGAAATGAAGATGATAAACAGGTATTCATTGGACAAATATATTATACTAGAACTGACATGTGATTACATTTTCACCCAATTTGGGTGCATAGATCCTGAGAAATCAGTACCCAGAACAACCACCTCCGGCCGTAATAATGGCCTTGATACACCTGAGCATTCAGTCAAACAGAGGTTGGAGGGAGTGTACAGGTACAGCTCCCCATGCAGCTTCAACACGATACCACAGTTCATCAAGAGTAGTGACTGGCGTATAGTGACGAGCCAGTTGATCAGCCACCATTGACCAGACGATTTCAGTTGGGGAGAGATCTGGAGAATGTGCTGGCCAGGGCAGCAGTCGAACATTTTCTGTATCCAGAAAGGCCCGTACAGGACCTGCAACATGCGGTCGTCCATTATCCTGATGAAATGTAGGGTTTCGTAGGGATCTAATGAAGTGTAGAGCCACGGGTCGTAACACATCTGAAATGTAACGTCCACTGTTCAAAGTGCCGTCAGTGCGAACAAGAGGTGACCGAGACGTGTAACCAATGGCACCCCATACTATCACGCCGGGTGATACGTCAATATGGCGATGACGAATACACGCTTCCAATGTGCGTTCGCTGCGATGTTGCCAAACACAGATGCGACCGTTATGACGCTGTAAACAGAACTTGGATTCATCCAAAAAAATGACGTTTTGCCATTCGTGCACCCACGTTCGTCGCTGAGTACACCATCGCAGACGCTCCTGTCTGTGTTGCAGCGTCAAGGGTAACCGCAGCATGGTCTCCGAGATGATAGTCCATGCTGCTGCAAACGTCGCCGAACAGTTCGTGCAGATGGTTGTTGTCTTGCAAACGTCCCCATCTGTTGACTCAGGGATCGAGACGTGGCTGCACGATCCGTTACAGCCATGCGGATAAGATGCCTGTCATCTCGACTGCTAGTCATATGAGGCCGTTGGAATCCAGCACGGCGTTCCGTATTACCCTCCTGAACCCACTGATTCCATATTCTGCTAACCTTCATTGGATCTCGACCAACGCGATCAGCAATGTCGCAATACGATAAAGCGCAATCACGATAGGTCGGAAACGTGATGGTACGCATTTCTCCTCCTCACACGAGGCATCACAACAACGTTTCACCATACAACGCCGGTCAACTGTGATTTGTGTATGAGAAATCGGTTGGAAACTTTCCTCATGTCGGCACGTTGTAGGTGTCGCCACCGGCGCTAACCTTGTGTGAATGCTCCGAAAAGCTAATCATTTGCATATCACAGCATCGTCTTCCTGTCTGTTAAATTTCGCGTTTGTAGCACATCATCTTCATGGTGTAGCAATTTTAATGGCCAGTAGTGTATATCAACTATCCGGTGAGCGGTTGGTTTTATCATAAAGCTCTTCCCCAGTGAAAAAAGTAGTTCAGATGTTCAAATTTGCGTGAATTCCTGAGGGACCAAACTGCTGAGGTCATCGGTCCCTAGACTTATACTATCTTAATCTAATTTATGCTTAGAACAACATACACACTCAAGCCCGAGGGAGGGATCGGAACCTCCTGCGGAAAGGGCCGCGCAATCCGGTACTAGTCATTTCCTTTCCTGTTCCACTCACGAATAGAACGAGGAAAAAACGACTGACCATACGTCTCCAAAGTCCTGATTTCTCATATCTTATCTACGCGGCCCTTACGCGCAGTGTATGTTTGAGGCAGCATAATCGTTCTGCAGTCAGCTCCAAATGCAGGGTTTCGAAATTTTCTTAATAGTGTTCGTCGAAAAGAAGCTCGCCTTCCCTCCCGGGATTCCCTTTTGAGTTCCCGAAGCATGTCCGTAACACTTGTGTTTTATCCGAACCCACCTCTGAACTGTTTCGTCGTCATCCTTTAATCTGATCTGGTACGGGTCCCAAACACTCGAGCTGTTCTCGGGATTAGGTCTCACGAGCTTCCTATATGCGGGCTCCTTTTCTAGAATTTTCTCAATAAACCGAAATCAGTCATTCGCCATTCTTACCACAGTCCTCACATTCTCGTTCCATTTCTTATTTCCGTGCAACGTTACACCTAGATGTTTAAAGACTTGATTCTTTCAAGCGCCTGCCGCAGTGGGGGGCGGTTCTAGGCGCTCCAGTCTGGAACCGCGTGACCGCTACGGTCGCAGGTTCGAATCCTGCCTCGGGCATGGATGTGTGTGATGTCCTTAGGTTAGCTAGGTTTAAGTAGTTCTAAGTTCTCGGGGACTGATGACCACAGCAGTTAAGTCCCATAATGCTCAGAGCCATTTTTTTTTCTTTCAAGCAGACTAATGCTATATCCGAACGTTTCGGAATTGTTTTTACTACTTTTCCGCATTAACTTACATTTTTCTACATTTAAAGGTAGCTGCCATTCACCACACCAACTACAAATTTTGTCTAAGTCGTCTTGTATCTTCTTACAATCACTCAACTTCGACACCCTACCGCACACCACAGCACCATCAGCAAACAAACCCAAACTGCTGCGCACCCTGGTCCACCAAATCATTTATTTTTATAGAGAACAACAGCGGTCCCATCACACTTCCCTGGCGCACTCCTGGCGATGCCCTTGTCTCTGAAGAACACTCGCCGTCGAGGACAACGTATTGCCTTCTACGACTTAAGAAGTCTTCGAGGCACTCAAGTATCTGTGAACCTTTTCCACACGATCGTACCTTCTTTAGCGACCAGCAATGTAACACCAGGCCAGTAATAATAATAATAATAGTCATAATTTCGTGCGGCTCAGTGGCCGAGTGCATGGAAATTAGGGGTTAACGTCCCGCCGAAATTAAGGTAATTAGAGACTGAGCACAGTCTCGGAATGTTGCAAGGTGTGGTATGGACATCAGGTGTGCCCTATCTAAGGAACCATCCCAGTGCTTATCTGAAGCGATTCAGGGAAATCACGGAGAACATAAATCTGGATGGCCGGGCAAAGATTCGAACCGTCGTCCTCCTGAGTGGGAATCCAGCTTACTAACCATTGCTTCTTCAAGTGGACACCACTGCTGTGACTTGTGGATATCTAATCCACCCCAATCATCCAAGTGGAATCCGAACCACGTGCCGTTTCTGGCGACTCTTCACATTGTTGAGAGCTTAAGGCTGGATTAAAAGCAGACTGAAAATTATTTTGGTCCGGCCTTGATTCTATCCTTTGGCCTTTCGTTTTCCAGGCTCGCTTTATTGTTAGACCACGAGGCCCAATGGAGCCTTCAGAAGACGACTACAAGACATACGGGAAATATTAGATTGCTACATAAGTTCGTAGAGTTTCTGTTTTCCATGTTGGTATTCCGTTTACTATAGGTTTATATCATTTTTTATTTGTAGTTCACTGATGCTGTTTGAGTTTACATATTGTCATTTGGAGCTGTGGATGCTAGAAAATGCAGTGCCAAGTAGAGAAATCGGAACGTTTCCGACATATTGTTCTCTTTGAGTTCAATAGAAGGGCGACAGTAGCGGAGGCACCAAGAAACGTTTGCAGCGTGTATGGGAATAATGTCATTGGGCAGATGACTGCAACGACGATCGTTTAAACGCATTAATCTACTGCGATTCATGTCAGTGTATTCGAGAACTGGCAGATATGATGAATGTGATCATCCCACCTTTGTGCGACATTTGCATGCGGTGTGGAAGTTCAGAAATAGCGTGTATGGGTACCGCATGTTTTAAGCCAAAATCACATAAATCAGCAGCTGGCCCTATGTGCGTCTGTTAGTCACCGGTCGATTCGTGGACAACGCCGACCACTTCTAACCTGTATCGTTACTGGTGACGAGAAATGGTGTCTTTATGCCGACATGAGAAACAGAACGGAATGACCGAGCCCAAACAAAGCAGCAGTTACCCGAACAAAGACCTGCGCGCATCCACAAAAAATAATGTTATGCATCTGATGGAACAGCATATGTGTGGCTTACTACGAATTGCTTCCCCGAAATTACCCACCACTGCTGACATTTGGCGTCAACAACTGAGACATATTGCAGACGCAATTGAAAAACAAAACGAGGAAGACTGCGTGAAGTAATGCTACTCCACGATAACGTCCATCCGTCTTCACATAAACTGACAAGAAACACTGCACAGAAGATGGATTGGGAAGTCATTCCGCACCCCAGTAATTCACCTGATCTTGCGGCCTCAGATTTTCATCTTTTCCGACTTCTGAAAACCACGCGATTTCTACGGTCGCGGAATCGAAAAGTTACGGCAGCGTTGCCAGGCTGTTGTAAATAGTGAAGGAGAATAAATTATTGATGACTAAATTCTCTGTTACGTGTATCTGTTGTGAAAACGTATCGAGAAACGCGATATTATGCACCAACCCAACAGACACATAACAGTGGATACTGGACCTCAAGTTTTCAACACACGTTACAAGCACTCAATTTGGGAAACGTTTGTGATGCAGCAAACGACAGTATGTTCGTGATGTTCATTGAAACTGCTGCTGCTGCTGTCTGAGAAGGCTCAACGAGAGCAGACGTTTTGGAAATCTATTCGACTGGTTACCCATCTGCAGGTGCGAACTAATCGATGCGACAGTATGGAGCAGATAATTTTTGTATACGTTGTGACGTGAGAGTACTGCAGCTGCACCGTGGTGTGTATTCTGATCCGAAAGTTGGAGAGATACTCAATCCATTGACATGTCTTATTTTTCTTCAAGTCTTGTTCAAATAGTTCAAATGGCTCTGAGCACTATGGGACTTAACATCTGAGGGCATCAGTCTCCTAGAACTTAGAACTAATCTAAGGACATCACACACATCCATGCCCGAGACAGGATTCGAACCTGCGACCGTAGCGGTCGCGCGGTCCATACTGAAGCGCCTAGAACCGCTTGACCACACTGGCCGACTTTCAAGTTTTGTATTTTTACGCAGTCATATTCTGAAACCGTTGAGACACTTATAAATAATCCCGTAATATAAAACAACGGCCATAAAACAGTTTTGTTAACTTCAACATAATTAAATGATTTGATACAGTAGTTACAGTTTAATAGACCATAAATTAGAATACATACACCAGTGATACTTAGGCATCATAATTAAGTCACACTCACAATAGATTCATGTGTTACTTCTACACATGTGTCTAATTGCAGTTAGTTACATAGTTTGAATATAATGCCAAAGCGCACATAATGGAACGACCAAACAGTTTTTGAGAGGCAGGCAAAGTGTAATTTAATCAAACGAAACTATATGTTTCCAGAGACCTTTTCAAGCTTCAATCATCTATGATCTACACGAATACGGCACTGCGGTCGAAAACACCTATATATGACAATAAGTCTGGTACAGTTGTTAGATCGGTTACTGCTGCTACAGTGGCAAGTTATCGAGATTTAAATCAGTTTGAACGTGGTGTTATAGTCAGCGTATGAGCAATGGCACACAGCATCTCCGAGTAGCGATGAAATGGGGATTTTCCCGTACGGCCATTTCATGAGTATACCATGAATATTAGGAATCTGGTAAAACATCAAATCTCCGACATTGCTGCAGCCGGAGATCCTTTAAGAATGGGACCAATGACGAGTGAAGAGAATTGCTCAGCATGACAGAAGTGCAACCCTTCCTCAAATTGCTTCAGATTTCAGTACTGGGCCATCAACAAGTGTCATCGTGCGAGCCATTCAACGAAACACCATCGACATTGGCTTTCGGAACCGAAGTACCACTCGTGTACCCTTGATGACTGCACGACACAAAGCTTTACCCCTCGCCGTCGACACCGTTATTTTACTGTTCATGACGGAAAACATGTTACCTGCACGGACGAGACTTCTTTCAAATTGTATAGAGCGGTTGTATGTGTACGGGTATGGAGACAACCTCATGAATCCATGGACCCTGCATGTCAGCAGGGAACTGTTCAAGCTGATGGAGGCTCTGTAATGGTGTGAGGCGTGTGCAGTTGCAGTGATACGGGACCCCTGATACGTCTAGATACGACTCTAACAGATGAAGCGTGTATAAGCATCCTATCTGATCACCTGCATCCATTCACGTCCATTGTGCATTCCGATGGACTTTGGCAATACCAGCAGGACAATGCGACGCCTCACACGTCCAGATTTTCTACAGAGTGGTTCCAGGGACACTCTTCTGAGTTTAATATCTTCCGCTGGCCACCAAACTCCACAGAAACGAAGACCATCGAGCATATCTGGGATGCCTTGCAACGTGCTGTTCAGAAGAGATCTCCACTCCCTCGTACCCTTACCAGTCCATTCGTCTAATATCCTTTCCTTTCTACCTACGCAGTTCGATTCGGCCGCACAGTGTCTTCTATAAAAAGGAACTCAGTGCCGAATGCACCTCTGAAGACAGGCTACACGAAAAAGGCGTACAGCGTCATAATAACGTTGACTGGGGACTGTGCTGTGTTCAAAGATTTGGAGGTCAAAAAGCCCACACCATAAGAACTGGACCACCAAAACAAACACATTCGACAATTTTTCTGGGCGTTCCCGCCGCTCTCCAGACGGGAATACGTCCAGCATTGTCGGACATGATCGTTTGGGTTATCCAGATGTTACGGTGTGGGAAGGCATAATGGTGCATGGGCTTTCTGACCTCTTACGTCTTTGAACACGGAACACTCACTGGTCAGCGTTATTGAGACATTGTACTCCTTCCACTTATGCGTCTTTTCAGGGATGCATTCCGCAATGACTTGCAGTCTCTCGCAAGCCACTACCCTCTTCTTTTTGTATGTACAATCCAAAAGAGCCATATTAGACCTTTTGGTGATAATCAGACCCGAACTATTTGAAACAGTTAACGCAGAACAGGGAATCAGCGATCATAAAGCGGTTACTGCATCGATGATTTCAGCCGTAAATACAAATATTTAAGGTAGGAAGATTTTTCTGTTTAGCAAAAGTGACAAAAAGCAGATTATAGAGTACCTGACGGCTCAACACAAAAGTTTTGTCTTAAGTACGGATAGTGTTGAGGATCAGTGGACAAAGTTCAAAACCATCGTACAATATGCGTTGATGAGTATGTGCCAAGCAAGATCGTAAGAGATGGAAAAGAACCACCGTGGTACAACAACCGCGTTAGAAAACTGCTGCGGAAGCAAAGGGAACTTCACAGCAAACATAAACATAGCCAAAGACTTGCAGACAAACAAAAATTACTCGAAGCGAAATGTTGTGTGAGGAGGGCTATGCGAGAGGCGTTCAATGAATTCGAAAGTAAAGTTCTATGTACTGACTTGGCAGAAAATCCCAAGAAATTTTGTTCTTATGTCAAAGTGGTAGGTGGATCAAAACAAAATGTCCAGACACTCTGTGACCAAAATGGTACTGAAACAGAGGATGACAGACTAAAGGCCGAGATACTAAATGTCTTTTTCCAAAGCTCTTTCACAGAGGAAGACTGCACTGCAGTTCCTTCTCTAGATTGTCGCACAGATAACAAAATGGGAGATATCGAAACAGACGACAGAGGGATAGAGAAACAATTAAAATCGGTCAAAAGAGGAAAGGCCGCTGGACCTGATGGGATACCAGTTCGGTTTTACACGGAGTACGCGAACGAACTTGCCCCCCTTCTTGCAGCGGTGTACCGTAGGTCTCTAGAAGAGCGAAGCGTTCCAAAGGATTGGAACAGGGCACAGGTCATCCCCGTTTTCAAGAAGGGACGTCGAACAGATGTGCAGAACCATAGACCTATACTTCTAACGTCTATCAGTTGTAGAATTTTGGAACACGTATTATGTTCGAGTATAGTGACTTTTCTGGAGACTAGAAATCTACTCTGTAGGAATCAGCATGGGTTTCGAAAAAGACAGTCGTGTGAAACCCAGCTCGCGCTATTCGTCCACAAGACTCAGAGGGCCATAAACACGGGTTCACAGGTAGATGCTGTGTTTCTTGACTTCCGCAAGGCGTTCGATACAGTTCCTCACAGTCGTTTACTGAACAAAGTAAGAGCATATGGACTATCAGACCAATTGTATGATTGGATTGAGGAGTTCCTAGATAACAGAACGCAGCATGTCATTCTCAATGGAGAGAAGTCTCCCGAAGTAAGAGTGATTTCAGGTGTGCAGCAGGGGAGTGTCATAGGACCGTTGCTATTCACAATATACATAAATGACCTTGTGGATGACATCGGAAGTTCACTGAGGCTTTTTGCAGATGATGCTTTGGTGTATCGAGAGGATGTAACAATGGAAAATTGTACTGAAATGCAGGAGGATCTGCAGCGAATTGACGCATGTTGCAGGGAATGGCAATTGAATCTCAATGTAGCCAAGTGTAATGTGCTGCGAATACATAGAAAGATAGATCCCTTATCATTTAGCTACAAAATAGCAGGTCAGCAACTGGAAGCAGTTAATTCCATAAATTATCTGGGAGTACGCATTAGGAGTGATTTAAAATGGTATGATCATATAAAGTTGATCGTTGGTAAAGCAGATGCCAGACTGAGATTCATTGGAAGAATCCTAAGGAAATGCAGTCCGAAAACAAAGGAAGTAGGTTGCCGTACGCTTATTCGCCCATTGCATGAATACTGCTCAGCAGTGTGGGATCCGTACCAGATAGGGTTGATAGAAGAGATAGAGAAGATCCAACAGAGAGCAGCGCGTTTCGTTATAGGATCATTTAGTAATCGCGAAAGCGCTACGGAGATGATAGATAAACTCCGGTGGAAGACTCTGCAGGAGAGACGCTCAGTAGCTCGGTACAGGCTTTTGTTGAAGTTTCGAGAACATACCTTCACCGAAGAGTCAAGCAGTATATTGCTCCCTCCTACGTATATCTCGCGAAGAGACCATGAGGATAAAATCAGAGAGATTAGAGCCCACACAGAAGCATACCGACATTCTTTCTTTTCACGAGCAATACGAGACTGGAATAGAAGGGAGAACCGATAGAGGTACTCAGGGTACCCTCCGCCACACACCGTCAGGTAGCTTGCAGAATATGGATGAAGATGTAGATGTAGATGTAGATGCCAGAAATACCCTAAAGTTCCACAATGCTTTTTTTCGTAGTCTGTCCAGATACTAGCAGGTGACAACTGAAAAATCTACTGAGTGCGGTAAAGAGTGACGAAACATCATTCAAATCAGAATCCTCTAACAGAGAACGAATCTGACACCCTGTTAAACCTATACAACAAAGCTAACTAGTGCCAAAGATCTCCAACAAAAGTTTCTAAAAAGCAGCGGTAGAGCGAGCGTACAAGATGTCCATTGAAGACGAAAGTTGTGGAGTAAACATTTGACCTGCATAATTGTGGTACTGAAAATTTAACGGCTGGTTCAAATGGCTCTGAGTACTATGCAACTTAACTTCTGAGGTCATCAGTCGCCTAGAACTTAGAACTAATTAAGCCTAACTAACCGACGGACATCACACACATCCATGCCCGAGACAGGATTGGAACCTGCGACCGTAGCGGTCGGTCGGCTCCAGACTGTAGCTCCTAGAACGGCATGGCCACTCCGGCCGGCGCAAATTTAACGCGAAGGTACTACATATAAGCATAAAATTACTAATAATAATCGTTAGTAGAACATTATATATCCCTTTTCAAACAACCGTACCCAGCAGCTCACCGAGACAACTCTGTTGAACGTAATTACGAGGTGAAGACTTGAAGACGACATAGCGCCTTCGTCTTGATAAAACTCAGTTAAACGCACCGCGGTCTAATGGCGCCAAGTGGCAGTATAAACAACAGAAATGCGTAGCGCAGAATGCATACAATCGTTGCAGATGAGTTGGAAGCAAGATAAGGGAATCAGTCCGGCATAAGAAAATAAAAGCCAAACCCAAACAATCGTGTGGCTTTGGGTGGAAACGGCTATGACAAGAGCGAGATTTTGATGTATTTAACGCTGCACTGTTTCAAAACTAAACATCTGGCCATACACCAACGACAGAGAACACAATAGGGCTCCTCCTCTGAAATTTTTCTTAGGACAATCATTTTTCGTGTTAAAAGAAAAACTTTATACAGAAAGGAATATAAATGGAGCGAAATTACTTTAAATTATAAGCAATGATACTACAAGCAATATGAAAAATAAATGGTATTCTTAATTCAAATCGAGGAACAGTTAGAAGTAATTGGTGAGTAATGTGTACGACACACAGGAAAGGCATGATTCACTTCCCTCTCTCAAGGATCTTAACTTCTGTTTCCCGTCCGCAAAACAGCCGTAGCAAACTGCGGACCGTTACGACCAATGATCCGCTACGTAATTACCAGAATTCCTTCAGCATCAACTAGCAATTAAGCTATTAGACGGTCTATTTACTCTTATTTACTCTTATTTCCAATCTGTTGCCAGAATTGTAAACGCTTTCCCACTGACTTATTCAGAGGAGGAATTTCGTGACGTCCGTATGATTTCTGGTATGCACAAACAGTAAACACTACGTGTTATTTAAATAAACGTAGAACACATTAAGTTCACGTTTTTTCTCGTCGTCATCATCTTACATACAGGGATTATATAGCCTCCATCCCGTCCATTGTTTCCTTGTTCGACCTCTGTCAGTCATTTCGGACTGCAGCTCAGGATTTCCTTGGATAATCTTTCATCTCTCATGCTATTCGTACCTTTTTTACATCTGTGTGTGTGATCAGATATTCTCTCATTAAAAACATGCCTGATAAATCTCTTCCTGTGAAACCATTCACTCTTCTCAAGTATCTCATATCTGCTATTTGTATTCTATTCTATGCAATGATAACTGTGTAGCCAAAGTTTGCGTTTTTTCGGTTTCTGTAGTTATTTTCATTGCTCTTCATATTGCTTGAATTTTGTGCAGCCTTTCGTTTATATCACTATCGTTATGATTATTGCAACCCAGATATTTAAAATGTGGTACTCTTCGTTGTCAAATATTATCGTCCACAGCACTGGGTGCTTATCTTGAAAGGCCTTAACTTTTGTCTTACGTAATGAGATTTTGTCATTGTATTCTGTGCAGATTTGGTTTAGCCGCAGTACTGCTAGCTGGAAGCCGTCTTCAGTTTCTTGTATTATTACATCATCTGCAAATTGTATTTTTGTTTGTATTTCTGTAATAAGTGCCGAAGGAAATTAAAAATTAGTTGAATGATGTGAATGGTGTCCTGAAAAAATGTTATAAGATGATCATTAATAAAAGTGAACCAAATGTAATGAAATGCAGTCGAATTAAATGAAATGATGATAGGGAATTTGGATTAGTACATGACACGCTGGAAACAGACGACTTTTATTAAAACTGAGGATAACAGAGGCACAGAAGATATAAAATGCAGACTGGCAGAAACGAAGAAAGCTTTTATAAAGAAATGAAATATATTAACATCCAATACATATATAAATGACAAATAAAAATGTATATTTAAGTGTTTGAAAGTTTTCTTGATAGTATTTGCTTCCTGTGTAGGCATAGATGAAAGAGTAAAAGAGTAATTTAGATGGTAAGCAGTACAGGTAAGAGGGGAAACGTGTACCTGTCATCAGGAGTACCATTTTACCCAGTTTAAAAATTCTGCTTGTACAGTTAGTGGCAGAAACCTTCTTCAGCCGGGAAGCGAATGTATCGCACGTGCTTTTCGGTGCTTTTGTACCATGTGTATCATATGTACCAAGGGATAATCATGAGCAGAAGATGTCTCTTTCCATACTTCGTGCATCCAATTGCTCTGGTCCTGCGACTATAGTAATCTATGTGGCTTGTACAGGGTGTTTCAAAAATGACCGGTATATTTGAAACGGCAATACAAACTAAACGAGCAGAGATAGAAATACACCGGTTGTTGCAATATGCTTGGGACAACAGTACATTTTCAGGCAGACAAACTTTCGAAATTACAGTAGTTACAATTGTCAACAACAGATGGCGCTGCGGTCTGGGAAACTCTATAGTACGATATTTTCCACATATCCACCATGCGTAGCAATAATATGGCGTAGTCTCTGAATGAAATTACCCGAAACCTTTGACAACGTGTCTGGCGGAATGGCTTCACATGCAGATGAGATGTACTGCTTCAGCTGTTCAATTGTTTCTGGATTCTGGCGGTACAGCTGGTCTTTCAAGTGTCCCCACAGAAAGAAGTCACAGGGGTTCATGTCTGGCGAATAGGGAGGCCAATCCACGCCGCCTCCTGTATGTTTCGGATAGCCCAAAGCAATCACACGATCATTGAAATATTCATTCAGGAAATTAAAGACGTCGGCCGTGCGATGTGGCCGGGCACCATCTTGCATAAACCACGAGGTGTTCGCAGTGTCGTCTAAGGCAGTTTGTACCACCACAAATTCACGAAGAATGTCCAGATAGCGTGATGCAGTAATCGTTTAGGATCTCAAAAATGGGCAAATGATTCCTTTGGAAAATAGCGGCCCAGACCAGTACTTTTTGAGGATGCAGGGACGATGGGACTGCAACATGGGGCTTTTCGGTTCCCCATATGCGCCAGTTCTGTTTACTGACTAAGTCGTCCATGTAAAAATAAGCTTCGTCAGTAAACCAAATGCTGCCCACATGCATATTGCCGTCATCAATCCTGTGCACTATATCGTTAGCGAATGTCTCTCGTGCAGCAATGGTAGCGGCGCTGAGGGGTTGCCGTGTTTGAATTTTGTATGGATAGAGGTGTAAACTCTGGCGCATGAGACGATACGTGGACGTTGGCGTCATTTGGACCGCAGCTGCAACACGGCGAACGGAATCCCGAGGACGCTGTTGGACCACCTGCTGCACTAGCTGCGCGTTGCCCTCTGTGGTTGCCGTACACGGTCGCCCTACCTTTCCAGCACGTTTATCCGTCACGTTCCCAGTCCGTTCAAATTTTTCAAACGGATTCTTTATTGTATCGCTTTTCGGTCCTTTGGTTACATTAAACCTCCGTTGAAAACTTCGTCTTGTTGCAACAACACTGTGTTCTAGGCAGTGGAATTCCAACACCAGAAAAATCCTCTGTTCTAAGGAATAAACCATGTTGTCCACAGCACACTTGCACATTGTGAACAGCACACGCTTACAGCAGAAAGACGACGTACAGAATGGCGCACCCACAGACTGCGTTGTCTTCTATATCTTTCACATCACTTGCAGCGCCATCTGTTGTTGAAAATTGTAACTACTGTAATTTCGAAAGTTTGTCCGCCTGAAAATGTACTGTTATCGCAAGCATATTGCAACAAACGGTGTATTTCTATCGCTGCTCGTTTAGTTTTTATTGCCGTTTCAAATATACCGGTCATTTTTGAAACACCCTGTAGCTTCTTGTTATTGACAGAAATACACGCGTGGGACGTTGACTGCTGTTTACCGCAAGTAATAGACAATTCCGGATGGTATGACTGTTCGTGTGTTTTCCTCCGTCAACGAACCTGTGACTGATTTCTTTGAATGTGCTTCACCTGCTCACTTAGTATATCCAAGTTAACTAAAGAGGCCATCCATTAATCCCTGTTGCTTTGTTTTATCTAAATCGAAAATCCACAGCAGAACTAGTTCCCCATGAATATCACAGCGCCTGCATGACTATGGAAGTAGATGGTGCCATGCAGTTGGCCCAATGATCACGTCGCGAACAAGTGCACTGAAATAGTGCTGCTTTCCATTCTGCGCGATCGCTACAGATGACAGATACATCTAAAACGATTATTCATAGGTGTAATTGCACAGCATTGTCCGCTGCAGTGAATGTTTGTGACATGTTATTAGGCGAATGTGTATTTCCCCGAAATTAGAAGTGGAAGGAAATGAGAGAGTGAAACACAGTACCGGACTATGGGTTTTTCCTTTTGTAGCGCGTCAGGAATGTACACCGTATAGGAAGATCAGCATCAACGTGGAGCTGTACTTTCACTCTACCGAGGATTTCTATGGCTGAGATGTTTGGTGCGTTTAAGGGGGATGGGTACATACTGCCTTTTGGTCATCCTCAATTAGATTTTCTGAGGTTTCTTAAACCAGAGCACTCGAATGCTAAGATGACCAATTATCGAAGAGTACTGGTTCCCCCTCTCTTTTCTCTCATGTCTTCCTTCTCGTACATTGTTCCATCTTTAACATCTCCTTCATTCTCCTTTTCTTATGAAAAATTTTCCTGCATTCGGAATTACACTAAGTTGCCTCCTATGGATGTACCTAGCACCGCTATCCATTGCTACAGGCACGGGGAACGGAGAAGATTCAAATATCGTGAGTGGAAATGATCCTTTTAACATATTACTCGTTAGCTCTCAAAGCTTCACTAGACCTATTCTCCAGAAACCACAGCGAAATGAATAGGAGGTGGTGCTTCCAATTGTTCCATATATTTCTGCGTTTCCGCTGGTTCTATTCGCGTACGGAATGCGAGAAGATTACTGACACTTTGCAATAAAATTAAAAGTTCACTTTTTTTGAAACCAAGTAATTGTCTCCCGTTGCTACGCAGAAGTGTGAAATTTGGCTCAAAGAAGCCTACAGCCTTCCTCTGGAAAGGTGAAAAAGCGTGATGTCCTGCAACGTCACCCCTGGGTTCGGTGGCACTTCAGACAGCAAGGTGTCGACACGTGCGAGCAAAAGGCCTGAACTCGGAAGTCCAAAAGCACTGGACTAGATCTGAACGTGATCCGAAGCAGCAAAGGTCGTTTATGCTTTTCCGCCCTCTTGTTTCAAGCCTTGGGAGGAGGGTTCAATATTGGCACACGTACGAATGAAAAAGGGAAATACTGTATCTCCAGGACTCCCAGTTCTGCAACGCCTTCAACGCCAGCCGCTAATCTTCGTTGGGCACTTCAAACACGTCCCTGTACAGAGAGAGCCAATCACTGATTCCTATGTGCTGCGTATCACTCATCCCTTTCGACACCAATTAAATTTCGCATGTGGCCAGTAGGCGCTAGCTCAGGGGAGTGAAAATGTTTGCCCATCACACCGTCGTCTAGGAATCGGTAAATGTCTCACGAACATGTTTAAAGTTCCCAACAAAGGTGTGCGGGTGGCATCGAGGTTTTAGACGATCGGGGGACTCTTCGAAGTCCCTTTTATCATTCATTATCGCATCTTCTCCCCCCCCCCCTCCCCTCCCTCCTCTGATCACGCCACAGGAGTGCGCGAAAGAGGGGGCCTGAAGACACACAAACACTTGACTGCTTCGAATCACGCACAAATTTCGTCAAATAGTTTTGAACGGTCCTTATCCCTAGTGGTTCCACCCTGAACACGATAGCAAAAATTGGGTCGCGCTGCGCTCCAGAGGCGTCAGATCAAGTTCATTGTGTCTGCAGCTCCAAGGTGTCCTTAGAGGAAGGGTGAATCGTCCTGGGAAGTGACAGCAGTATCAAAATTTGTCAAGAAAGTCGTCCTGCTGCACACCGCACTGCAAATTGTCGTTTTCAATCGTGAAATGTTTGTAAATGCACGCCCCAAGGAGAGTAGGTTCATTGGTGCACTTTACGTTATTTCCTGAGTCTGAGAACCTACAACACCGCAGCGCGTCAGCAATCGTTGGATAATATATTAAAAACTAAAAACCCGCCTCGATTGCGAAAAAAGCACCTAGTTTTAAGTGTTAACCCAGGTTTCGGCCTAGATAACTACACCTTCTTCAGAACAACAATAAAACCCACAAGTGCCTAAGAAGACCTTTGTTAATGATTAAAAGAACACCATAGCTATACATTTATAAACGAAAAAGAAAAGGAAAACACAAACAGCACATATGTACAAAGTCAAAAGCCATTAAGTTAAGTAGTGGTTTTGACTTTGTGATTGACGGTGATTCGGCGTAGGTCCCTCAGAGTGGTTGGTGGGTCACGTCGTCCATAAACAGCCCTTTCCAATCTATCCCAGGCATTTTCGGTAGGATTCATGTCTGGACAAGATGTTGGCCACTCTAGTCGAGCGATGTCGTTATCCTGAAGGAAGTCATTGACAAGATGTGCATGGTAGAGGCACAAACTGTCGTCCATGAAGACGAATGCCTCGCTAGTATGCTGCCGATAGTGTTGCACTATCGGTCGGAGGATGGCATTCACGTATCGTTCAGCCCTTACGGTGCCTTCCATGACCACCAACGTCGTGCGTCGGCCCCACATAATGCCACCCCAAAAAAGCAGCTGCACCCACTGGACAGCGTGTCTAAGGCGTTCAGCCTGACTGGGTTCACTCCAAACACGTCAACGACGAATGTCTGGTTGAAGGCTAACGCTACACTCATCGCTGAAGAGAACGTGATGCCAATCTTGAGTGGACCATTCGGCATGTTGTTGGGCCCATCTGTACCGCGTTGCATGGTGTCGTGGTTGCAAAGATGGACATCGCCATGGACGTCGGGAGTTAAGTTGCGCATCGTGCAGCCTACTGCGTGCAGTTTGAGTCGTAACACGACGTCCTGTGGCTGCACGAAAAGAATTATTTAACATGATGGCGTTGCTGTCACTGTTCCTCCAAGCCATAATCCGTAGGTAGCGGTCATCCACTGCAGTAGTAGCCCTTGGGCGGCGTGAGCATGTCATGGACAGTTCCTGTCTCTCTGTATCTCCTCCATGTCCGAACAACATCGCTTTGGTTCACTGCGAGACACGTGGACACTTTCCTAGTTAAGAGCCCTTCCTGGCACAAAGTAACAATGCGGAAGCGATCGAACCGCGGTATTGACCACCTAGGCATGGTTGAACTACAGACAACACGAGCCGTGTACCTCCTACACGGTGCAATGACTGGAACTGATGGACTGTTGGACCCCTTCCGTCTAATTGGAGCTGCTCATGCATGGTTGTTTACATATTGGGGCGGGTTTAGTGACATCTCCGAACAGTCAAAGGGACTTTATCTGTAATACAATACCCGCAGTCAACGCCTGTCTTCAGGAGTTCTGGGAACCGGGGTGATGCGAAACTTTTTTTGATGTGTGTGTACTAAAAAAAAGACTTAAGTTTTTATTTATTAAATTGCCATAATAAGGTAAACAGTAAGACTTTGTAAATGTTGGACCTATCGATGTAAGTCGTTCAGGACGACTACCTGTGTTGATTTGTGATGTGTAGAATATATGACAGCAATACAGAAGGTTTTGATGTAAATTTTTCAAGACACGTGTTAACTATAACTGTCCTACCAAAATGTTCTTATTATAAGGTAGTTTTACGTCAACTTGAAGATGGTATTCCCTACCGTAAGTAGTCACCAATCAAGTATCGTCCACTAAAATTGAGCTTCAAGTGTAACTGGGCCATCTTGTAAACCGCTGTTGACGTTAGAAACATTTTCGTATGGTATTGCTTAACAGTGTTAGCTGCTTTCGTTAGAACTTGGCTATCTTATTGTACAAAACTTGTCATACATTAGCTTTGTGTATCAAGTACCTTGGGGACCACTTTCATACTTTATGTTATTGAGGTCCGAGGAATGTCATCATTATCGCCGTCGCCGTCGCCGTCACCAACCTCAGCCGCCATTTGATATATGTAAAGAATTTTTGGAAGTTTTCCATGCATTACGGCCTTCAGCTACATGCCTTCATTGTGCTCCTGAATGTTTCCTGATATCACCTATCCACCTTCCATTAGGTCAGCTCCATTTTATTTTCGTTGTTGTTGTTGTTGTTGTTGTCTTCAGTCCTGAGACTGGTTTGATGCAGCTCTCCATGCTACTCTATCCTGTGCAAGCTGCTTCATCTCCCAGTACCTACTGCAACCTACATCCTTCTGAATCTGCTTAGTGTACTCATCTCTCGGTCTCCCTCTACGATTTTTACCCTCCACGCTGCCCTCCAATGCTAAATTTGTGATCCCTTGATGCCTCAAAACATGTCCTACCAACCGATCCCTTCTTCTAGTCAAGTTGTGCCACAAACTTCTCTTCTCCCCAGTCCTATTCAATACCTCCTCATTAGTTACGTGATCTATCCACCTTATCTTCAGTATTCTTCTGTAGCACCACATTTCGAAAGCTTCTATTCTCTTCTTGTCCAAACTAGTTATCGTCCATGTTTCACTTCCATACATGGCTACACTCCAAACAAATACTTTCAGAAACGACTTCCTGATACATAGATCTATATTCGATGTTAACAAATTTCTCTTCTTCAGAAACGCTTTCCTTGCCATTGCCAGTCTACATTTTATATCCTCTCTACTTCGACCATCATCAGTTATTTTACTTCCTAAATAGCAAAACTCCTTTACTACTTTAAGTGTCTCATTTCCTAATCTAATTCCCTCAGCATCACCCGATTTAATTTGACTACATTCCATTATCCTCGTTTTGCTTTTGTTAATGTTCATCTTATATCCTACTTTCAAGACACTGTCCATTCCGTTCAACTGCTCTTCCAAGTCCTTTGCCGTCTCTGACAGAATTACAATGTCATCGGCGAACCTCAAAGTTTTTACTTCGTCTCCACGAATTTTAATACCTACTCCAAATTTTTCTTTTGTTTCCTTTACTGCTTGCTCAATATACAGATTGAATAACATCGGGGAGAGGCTACAACCCTGTCTCACTCCTTTCCCAACCACTGCTTCCCTTTCATGCCCCTCGACTCTTATTACTGCCATCTGGTTTCTGTACAAATTAGAAATAGCCTTTCGCTCCCTGTATTTTACCCCTGCCACCTTTAGAATTTGAAAAAGAGTATTCCAGTCAACATTGTCAAAAGCTTTCTCTAAGTCTACAAATGCTAGAAACGTAGGTTTGCCTTTTCTTAATCTTTCTTCTAAAATAAGTCGTAAGGTCAGTATTGCCTCACGCGTTCCAACATTTCGACGGAATCCAAACTGATCCTCCCCGAGGTCTGCATCTACCAGTTTTTCCATTCGTCTGTAAAGAATTCGCGTTAGTATTTTGCAGACGTGGCTTATTAAACTGATAGTTCGGTAATTTCCACATCTGTCAGCACCTGCTTTCTTTGGGATTGGAATTATTATATTCTTCTTGAAGTCTGAGGGTATTTCGCCTGTCTCATACATCTTGCTCACCAGCTGGTAGAGTTTTGTCATGACTGGCTCTCCCAAGGCCGTCAGTAGTTCTAATGGAATGTTGTCTACTCCGGGGGCCTTGTTTCGACTCAGGTCTTTCAGTGCTCTGTCAAACTCTTCACGCAGTATCGTATCTCCCATTTCGTCTTCATCTACATCCTCTTCTATTTCCATAATATTGTCCTCAAGTACATCGCCCTTGTATAAACCTTCTATATACTCCTTCCATCTTTCTACCTTCCGTTCTTTGCTTAGAACTGGGCTGCCATCTGAGCTCTTGATATTCATACACGTGGTTCTCTTCTCTCCAAAGGTCTCTTTAATTTTCCTGTAGGCAGTATCTATCTTACCCCTAGTGAGATAAGCTTCTACATCCTTACATTTGTCCTCTAGCCATCCCTGTTTAGCCATTTTGCACTTCCTGTCGATCTCATTTTTGAGACGTCTGTATTCCTTTTTGCCTGCTTCATTTACTGCATTTTTATATTTTCTCCTTTCATCAATTAAATTCAATATTTCTTCTGTTACCCAAGGATTTCTAGCAGCCCTCGTCTTTGTACCTACTTTATCCTCTGCTGCCTTCACTACTACATCCCTCAGAGCTACCCATTCTTCTTCTACTGTATTTCTTTCCCCTATTCCTATCAATTGTTCCCTTATGCTCTCCCTGAAACTCTGTACAACCTCTGGTTCTTTCAGTTTATCCAGGTCCCATCTCCTTAATTTCCCACATTTTTGCAGTTTCTTCAGTTTTAATCTACAGGTCATAACCAATAGATTGTGGTCAGAGTCCACATCTGCCCCTGGAAATGTCTTACAGCTTAAAACCTGGTTCCTAAATCTCTGTCTTACCATTATATAATCTATCTGATACCTTTTAGTATCTCCAGGGTTCTTCCACGTATACAACCTTCTTTCATGATTCTTAAACCAAGTGTTAGCTATGATTAAGTTGTGCTCTGTGCAAAATTCTACTAGGCGGCTTCCTCTTTCATTTCTTAGCCCCAATCCATATTCACCTACTATATTTCCTTCTCTCCCTTTTCCTACACTCGAATTCCAGTCACCCATTACTATTAAATTTTCGTCTCCCTTCACTATCTGAATAATTTCTTTTATTTCATCGTACATTTCTTCAATTTCTTCATCATCTGCAGAGCTAGTTGGCATATAAACTTGTACTACTGTAGTAGGTGTGGGCTTCGTATCTATCTTGGCCACAATAATGCGTTCACTATGCTGTCTGTAGTAGCTTACCCGCATTCCTATTTTCCTATTCATTATTAAACCTACTCCTGCATTACCCCTATTTGATTTTGTGTTTATAACCCTGTAGTCACCTGACCAGAAGTCTTGTTCCTCCTGCCACCGAACTTCACTAATTCCCACTATATCTAACTTTAACCTATCCATTTCCCTTTTTAAATTTTCTAACCTACGTGCCCGATTAAGGGATCTGACATTCCACGCTCCGATCCGTAGAACGCCAGTTTTCTTTCTCCTGATAACGACATCCTCCTGAGTAGTCCCCGCCCGGAGATCCGAATGGGGGACTATTTTACCTCCGGAATATTTTACCCAAGAGGATGCCATCATCATTTAATCATACAGTAAAGCTGCATGTCCTCGGGAAAAATTACGGCTGTAGTTTCCCCTTGCTTTCAGCCGTTCGCAGTACCAGCACAGCAAGGCCGTTTTGGTTAATGTTGCAAGGCCAGATCAGTCAATCATCCAGACTGTTGCCCCTGCAACTACTGAAAAGGCTGCTGCCCCTCTTCAGGAACCACACGTTTGTCTGGCCTCTCAACAGATACCCCTCCGTTATGGTTGCACCTACGGTACGGCCATCTGTATCGCTGAGGCACGCAAACCTCCCCACCAACGGCAAGGTCCATGGTTCATGGGGGGAGGTTATTTTCGTTATAGTCACAATTCCATCCAGTCTGTTGGCTCATCCATATGTTTGATCTCACATGTCTTCTTCTGATTCGCCACGTCTGTTTCTCCACTGCTCGTAGAGGAACCCGCATTTTTTAAAAAAATTTTCACATTAAAAGTGTGTGTCTCAACACCGTTAATTAAAAAAATATTGAAAAGCCAGTGATCATTGCCATGTCTTCACAAATTTCACAAGTTTCCACTCTTGCAACCTCCCTGAAATCAACTGTGTCATCGCTGAGAGGGAACGCGTGTTTTCTACTCTAGATGGCGGCGAGTAACGCGAAAAATTTCCGGGGTGAATGAACTTGGCATCTTCTAGGGCTCTGTTAAATAGATTCATAGAGAGAGGGCTGCGTTTACTTCTATTCGCGTTTTCAGAATCTTCAAAGCTCTATAGTGGAATCCACTGTGTACACCACTAAGTCAGTTTGATTTCAGTGTGGAGATATTTTAGCTGCTTTTAGATTCTACAGATAGGACAGAACATATCATATGCACACCTCCTTTACCATCTGTTATTCGGTGTCATCACGACTACTGAGCTATTGCGCACATGATTTTGAATCTTTAACAGAATTTACATAAGTTTAGTACTTCTAAACGTTCTATCAATTGTTTTCTAATGAAAGCATTTGACGTAAGTGGCATTCCGCCCATTTTGATTTTGTTCTGCTTGTGTGTCAGTAAGGTTTCGGCTTCTTTTGAATCTAAGAAGTAGTTCTCTGCTTTCGCAATAACTACCTCACCAGTGATTACATTAGACTTCCCCGACATGACTGATGATACTCTTCTCTGGTATGCATCCGGATAATGTAGTGATACTGAGACAATATTGCAATCGACCAATTTAATGGAATTTATGCGGTGGTTGAAGTTTTTATGCTTTTGTCCAGACTTACTTGTTAGTTCTGATGTTGTGTCATATTTTATTCGAGCTCCTCCGGAAGAGTCCCTGTTGTTAATTCGTAAGAAACTCGACGACGAAACGACCAAGTTATGTCGTCAGGAGGTGACATCGACACTTTCTTATTTAATGATGCATATATACATGACTTTTAAGCCATGGTGCTAAGGACTTCGTTTCTTAAACCTAACTGTTTTTGGAAACACATTGGTGATCGGTTTTAGATCATTATAATTGTGTATACCCTTGTAAAAAAATTTACAATGGAAGCTGAAAAAGATGGCAAACTTTCTTTTCTTGGTGTTTTGGTTCACAGAAATGACGATTGGACTTCGGGGCATAGTGTACATCTTAAACCTACGCATACTGATCGTTGTCTTCATACGAGGTGCATTCAAGTTCTAAGGCCTCCAATTTTTCTTCTAATTAATTACTCACCCGAAATCGATGAAACTGGCGTTACTTCTCGACGTAATCGCTCTGCAGAAGTACACATTTTTCACAACGCTGTCGCCATGATTCCATGCCAGCGGCGAAGGCTTCTTTAGGAGTCTGTTTTGACCAATGGAAAATCGCTGAGGCAATAGCAGCACAGCTGGTGAATGTGCGGCCACGGAGAGTGTCTTTCATCGTTGGAAAAAGCCAAAAGTCACTAGGAGCCAGGTCAGGTGAGGTGAGTAGGGAGCATGAGGAATCACTTCAAAGTTGTTATCACGAAGAAACTGTTGCGTAACGTTAGCTCGATGTGCGGGTGCGTTGTCTTGGTGAAACAGCACACGCGCAGTCCTTCCCGGACGTTTTTGTTGCAGTACAGGAAGGAATTTGTTCTTCAAAACATTTTCGTAGGATGCACCTGTTACCGTAGTGCCCTTTGGAACGCAATGGATAAGGATTACGCCCTCGCTGTCCCAGAACATGGACACCATCATTTTTTCAGCACTGGCGGTTACCCGAAATTTTTTTGGTGGCGGTGAGTCTGTGTGCTTCCATTGAGCTGACTGGCGCTTTGTTTCTGGACTGAAAAATGGCATCCACGTCTCATCCATTGTCACAACCGACGAAAAGAAAGTCCCATTCATGCTGTCGTTGCGCGTCAACATTGCTTGGCAACATGCCACACGGGCAATGTTCTGCCTTCATTAAACTGTCGCACCCACGAACGCACTTTTGACACATGCATAACTCCATCACCACATGTCTCCTCCAACTGTCGATGAATTTCAATTGGTTTCAAACCACGCAAATTCAGAAAACGAATGATTGCACGCTGTTCAAGTAAGGAAAACGTCGCCATTTTAAGTGTTTAAAACAGTTCTCATTCTCGCCGCTGGCGGTAAAATTCCATCTGCCGTACGGTGCTGACGTATTGACAATGAATGCGGCCTCATTTTAAAACAATGTGCATGTTTCTATCTCTTTCCAGTCCGGAGAAAAAAAATCGGAGGCCTCAGAACTTGAATGCACCTCGTACGACCAGCGCTCATCCACCACACCAACGTACAGGGTCCTGCGGACTTTGGTGAAGAGAGGCTACGCCATAGCCGACGCCGAAAATTTGGTACAGGAATTGGACCATCTTAAAGTTTTTTTTTTAAGCACAATAGATACACTGACCAACAACTATGTCATGCTCTTCAATTCGGACCGTCGGGGAAACCATCAGATATTTGTAAATCTGTTTCTGAGAGTACCACCTGGAAAATTTCAGGAATTTTAATAAGATACGTCATCAAAAATGTATGCACACCATCGGCTAAGATTACAGCTGTTCTTGGATCAGTAAAGGATGACTTGGACCTGAGGAAACCTGGGGTAGACAAAATTCCTTTTCATTATGGATTGGCTTATACTGCCTAAACTATCCTTACTATGCAGGACCGATATATAGAGCACCATCGTTTATTCCAGCCAGGGAATCCTCAATGGCAGAACAGTATCTTAATGAGGGGCATAAGATGTCGTATAATAAGACGCAATTGACCACTCCCGCTTCCCGCTAATGGGAATGTGTTCTAAAGGAACTGGTTGAAATTCGATTATATGATAATATTATTAATAGAGAAAAGGGTTTCCCTTTAAGCAAGACGTCGAGTCGGATTTTGTCTGCTATTGACCAACAACGGACATCATTTCGACCAGTGGATTATTTCAGTGTTCTGCTGGTGGTATATGGTTTTGCCTATTTTCTCCACCAGTGCACCACTGGCTCACTTGAGCTTGAGGGCAGTAGCGCTGTGCGCCGGCAGCACTGAATAAAGGAGCCGCCGATTCTGTTGGAAACACATTTTCGGCGAGATTGTGCATCAGCATACTCACCTGAAGACGGTTGCCACATGGTCTGTTGAAATACTGTGTCAAGATGACTGCATTAACCGGCTGCATTTCCAAGAAGAGTATCATCAACTGCCTCACATACCTATCGGACCATGGCAGATCCTGCACACCCATCGGTGCTTTCGACGGTAAGCAGACTTTTAGTTCGTGTTTAACATCTTTCAAATAACCTACACTGACAGAAAGGGAAAATATTAGGCCATGAAGCACCAATATGATAATTATCAAACTTTATGGATATATACATCACATAACAAGCATTAGATGATTAAATATTCATTTTGGAACTGACTTTCATCATTAAAACAGTAAGTGTTGTGACCTACATGGACGCGAATACTTTCTTGTATTTGTTGTAGCCTCCGAATATCATGTTCAAGAATTTCTTACCATGTCTCAAACATATGGTGTGTCTGCTTATGAAGATATCAGGCTGGAAACTATTCTGCCTAGTATTACATTCCAGACATGTTCTCTGGTTGACAAATCTGGGGATGCGACAGGCCTGTCATTGATCTGTACATTCCTCTGTACAATGAACTACAGTGTGGGGGCGTCTTGTATTATGCTGCTGGAACACGCAGTTAGGTAACCTGGTCACGGAAGGTAGGACAGAACAGTTTACTGTTCTAGCAACATACTGGGGGGCATTCAGTCTCACTTCAATAATTACCAAATCAGTCTTGATGTCATATCCAACAGCTCCCCACTCTATTATTCCACGAGTTGGTGAGGGATCAGGAGAATCGCTGATTTCTGTGACCTTTCATCAGGTCGTCAATGGGCACAGTAGTGTCGATCTGACCTCCAAGAACAGAAACGAGCCTCTTCGCTGAGCTGAACACTGCTGAATGGTACTCAAAGGCGTAGCTCATTTTGGATGGACATCATGCATGTCTCTGTCTGTGGTATGCCAGTGGTAAACGACGCATGATAACTCGAGATTTCAACCCAGTTTCAGTTTCCATTTATCTGTTCCCAGCAGTTCGTTGTGGTAGTCTACGTTCTGTCGTATTTCGGCAATTGTCGCCCTTCTGTTCATCAGACCCAGTTGAATATTCTTGCGATCTTATCGCTGTGTTGTCCTTCTGAAACGATCCGTGTCTATTGTTCTTGTCATTCCTTTCTCCTGAGTTCATCTCGTCACCACCCGTTCTGCAATAATTGCATTGCAGCCAACTGACTGTGCAGTTTGCCGGTATGATGGCGTGCAGTTCAAAAGTCCTCTTGGGACGCTGTCTTGTGATCACCACCTGAAAAGTTCCAGTAACACTAGGCACACCAAATAGTCAACATTTACTTGGACTAACCATCTGTACTGAAAATGCTGGCATTAAAAAAAAAATTACTCAACATATCCCGCAGGCATGGAGATACGGCAATTTGAGTTTGGTAGTGAACAGTCAAGCCTACGGCCTTACAACAGTAGTAAGACCAGTCGCCCGTCGGAACACCGAAGTTAAGCGCTGTGGGGCTTGACTAGCACTTGGAGGGGTGACTGTCCAGGTCTGCCAAGCACTGTTGGCAAGCGGGGTGCGTCTCAGTCCTAGCCGAGGCCAATTGCGAAGCTACTTGACTGTGTAGTAGCGGCTCTGGTCACGAAAGCTGACCACATACCCTTCCATATCCGCACTGAGTGACACCTATCGGCTGAGGATGACACAGTAGTCGGTAGATGCTGCTGGGCCTCTCGAGGTCTCTTTGGAAGGAGTTTAGTTTACTGTACGACTAAGGTGTTTACGGTGCTACACATTCAATTTCCATCATTGTATTAGTCCGACTGTCTTAAAGTATCTGTTGTTTATGCTTGAATAGTAAATTTTCATATTTTGTGTGTACAGTGGCTGTGTGCAGTACCGCTCACTTCATATTGAATTGGAAATGACCCGCCGTCCGCTGCAGGTCTTACCTCAGAGGTTGTACTCTCGCCAAACAATGCGGCCAGCGTCCCTGACTTACGCTGCTCTTACTGCAATACTGCACACACATGTACGTAACAGAAACGCAGAGTTGTTCTCTGACTTCCGACCCACTTGCTTCCCATCGGCGTCGACAAGGGCAGCCTTGTAAATGGGACGCACCGGTCAAGATATACTTAATGCATTACTCTATTATCAGATTTCTGTAAACACGGGCAGCATCATTGCTACTCTTCTCAGAGACGCTGATGATCAGAAGCTGCGTCAGGATAGACAATTACAATTCACTGTTTCAGAGATGCTCTTTAAATACATTGAGCCAAAATAAAAATTAGATTTTTTCTACGCTAAAGTGCATGTCAAATATCTGATCTACTACGCGAATAGCTTGTAATGGTACCCTTACCCTACGACGTAGAAACCCAGACGATTCCCAGCACTTTTGCGGACGACTTCTTCACTTACGGTCTGAATAGCTTTAAAAATATGTATAGTTAATTAGGTTCGGTGTTTTTCCGTGTTCCATGGATCATATTGTCAACAACACGCCATAATATGGAACGTGGCATAAGTTTCAGAAATTACATACATTTTAACACGAAAGTTATCTGGGTATGGTACCGTGCCACATTGTAAATAACTACCATTAATGAAGCCAACATGTCGGCCACGGCTACAGTGGCCTCCTTCTGGACAACTGTAGCCACGGCCTAAACGTTGCATTCATTAATGATAGTTATTTACAATATGACGTGGTACCATACCCAGAAAACTTTCATGTTTAACTGTCTCTGGTTGCAGAAGCCTACGCACAGTTATCCATATACACTCCTGGAAATTGAAATAAGAACACCGTGAATTCATTGTCCCACGAAGGGGAAACTTTATTGACACATTCCTGGGGTCAGATACATCACATGATCACACTGACAGAACCACAGGCACATAGACACAGGCAACAGAGAATGCACAATGTCGGCACTAGTACAGTGTATATCCACCTTTCGCAGCAATGCAGGCTGCTATTCTCCCATGGAGACGATCGTAGAGATGCTGGATGTAGTCCTGTGGAACGGCTTGCCATGCTATTTCCACCTGACGCCTCAGTTGGACCAGCGTTTGTGCTGGACGTGCAGACCGCGTGAGACGACGCTTCATCCAGTCCCAAACATGCTCAATGGGGGACAGATCCGGAGATCTTGCTGGCCAGGGTAGTTGACTTACACCTTCTTGAGCACGTTGGGTGGCACGGGATACATGCGGACGTGCATCGTCCTGTTGGAACAGCAAGTTCCCTTGCCGGTCTAGGAATGGTAGAACGATGGGTTCGATGACGGTTTGGATGTACCGTGCACTATTCAGTGTCCCCTCGACGATCACCAGAGGTGTACGGCCAGTGTAGGAGATCGCTACCCACACCATGATGCCGGGTGTTGGCCCTGTGTGCCTAGGTCGTATGCAGTCCTGATTGTAGCGCTCACCTGCACGGCGCCAAACACGCATACGACCATCATTGGCACCAAGGCAGAAGCGACTCTCATCGCTGAAGACGACACGTCTCCATTCGTCCCTCCATTCACGCCTGTCGCGACACCACTGGAGGCGGGCTGCGCGATGTTGGGGCGTGAGCGGAAGACGGCCTAACGGTATGTGGTACCGTAGCCCAGTTTCATGGAGACGGTTGCGAATGGTCCTCGCCGATACCCCAGGAGCAACAGTGTCCCTAATTTGCTGGGAAGTGGCGGTGCGGTCCCCTACGGCACTGCGTTGGATCCTACGGTCTTGGCGTGCATCCGTGCGTCGCTGCGGTCCTGTCCAAGGTCGACGGGCACGTGCACCTTCCGCCGACCACTGGCGACAACATCGATGTACTGTGGAGACCTCACGCCCCACGTGTTGAGCAATTCGGCGGTACGTCCACCCGGCCTCCCGCATGCCCACTATACGCCCTCGCTCAAAGTCCGTCAACTGCACATACGGTTCACGTCCACGCTGTCGCGGCATGCTACCAGTGTTAAAGACTGCGATGGAGCTCCGTATGCCACGGCAAACTGGCTCACACTGACGGCGGCGGTGCACAAATGCTGCGCAGCTAGCGCCATTCGACGGCCAACACCGCGGTTCCTGGTGTGTCCGCTGTGCCGTGCGTGTGATCATTGCTTGTACAGCCCTCTCGCAGTGTCCGGAGCAAGTATAGTGGGTCTGACACACCGGTGTCAATGTGTTCTTTTTTCCATTTCCAGGAGTGTATTTTTATGAGTGCATACTTTTTTGGGCAAGAACGACTTTGAGTTGTAGATAGCGGGAGCTTTTTTTTGTTCCTGTTACTCTACTTGTGAAAGTTACTATTATTTTTAAATAATGCCTGATTCTTTACATAAACTTCGTACGAGAATTAACATACTCTGAGGCTCCTGTTAGTGTGCCTCAGCGCACAGTATGTACATCCTTCTCACATATTTTTCATTTATATTAACCCTTAAAGAAGCATCAGAGACTGGTGATACCTGGTAACTTTTTGAACAAGTTCTTTAAAAACATTCCTGTCAACATCGACGTGAGTAAATTTGATGAACGGAAAATTGCTATGTTTTCTTTAAATCAGCATTGAAGTTCAACAGATTTTTGAAAAGTAACAGATTTTTTAACATTTTTAAGACATCGTTGTCTTTTTCGACTATTAAAATAATGATTTAATTACAAAGAACATGGTTGCAATTTTCAAGTGGTACACTGCGTAACTACGAAAACAGATTGTACATATAGAATTATTTTACTTCACTAACACAGAGAACTGCAAATGGAAATTGCATTACGAAACCACACATTAATCCCATTTCGCACTTTAGCTGTGTCAATATTTTAAATTATTGCACAATGTTTGACATTTAAGGCAACAATTATTTCTTTTAAAAAAATTATATGGCTGTGAACGACACTCTAAGAAAACACTTTAACAAACAAGTCTACATCCACATCACTACTCTACAGTTCATACTTAAGGGTAGGCACAGGGTTCTTCGAACCACCTTCAGACTAAACTTTCCACTCTCTAACAGTGCGTGTGAAAAATTGACACTTAAATCTTTCTGTGCTACCTCTGATTTCTCTTTTTTTTTTGTTATGATCATTTCTTCCTTTGTACTCTGGCGACAATAAATTATTTTCACATTCAGAGGGCAAAGTTGGTGATTGAAATTTCGTGAAAAGTTCTCCCCACAACGAAAAACGCCTTTGTTTTAATGATTGATATACCAACTCGCTTATCATACCCGTTACACGCTCTCGCCTATTTCGGGGCAATACAAAACGAGCTGTCCTTCTTTGAAGTTTTTCAGTTTTTCCATGTTCAATCCAATCTGCAAAGGATCCCATACAGCAGAGCAGCACTCTAGCAGAGGACGAACAAGCGTGGTGTAGGCAGTCTCATTAGTAGTTCTGTCGCATCTTCTACGTGTTCTGCCAATAAAACGTAGACTCCCCACAACATTACCCATGTGACCATTCCAACGTACGTTGCTCGTAATTGTAATTTCTCGGTACTTACTCGAATTGACAGCCTTTAAGTTTGTGTGATTTATCGTGTAATCGAAATTAACGAATTTCTTTCTGTACTCATGTGGATGACCCCACACCTTTCCTATTGAGAGACAGTTACCACGTTCGCACCGTTTAGATATCGCGTCCAAGTCATTTGGCAATTGGTTTTGCTCTTCTGATGACTTTACTAGGCGCTAAATGAGAGCGTCATCTGCAAATAATCTAAAATGGCTGCTCAGATTACTTCCTAAAAGGTTTATGTAGATTAGGAACCGCAGAGAACACATAACGCTTCCTTGTAGAACGCCGGATATGAATTCCGTTTATCTGGCTGATTTTCCGTCGATTGTTACATACTGTGACCTTTCTGAGAGGAAATCACGGATCCAGCCGTACGACTGATGCAATACTCCATAGGCACACAACTTGATTAGAAGTCTCTTGTGAGGAACAGTATCAAAAGCCTTCCGCATGTATAGAATTGCAGATATAATTTGAGATATCTTGTCGATACACTCATTACTTCGTCCGAATAAAGAGCTAGTTGTGTTTCACAAGAGCGACATTTCTGAATCCGTTACCCTCGAGGTAACTCATTATGTTCGAACACAGTATATGTTCCAACATCCTACTGCAAATCGACGTTAGTGATAGGAGTCTGTAGTTCATAACATTACTCCTATTTCCTTTCTTGAGTATTGGTGCGATTTGTACAACTTTCCAGTCTTTTGGTACTGACCTTTTGTCGAGCAAGTGGTTGCATATGATAGCGAAGTATGGGGCTATTGCATCAGCATCCTCTGAAAGGAACCTTACTGATATGCTATCTGGACCTTAGGACCTGCTTTTATGAAATGTTTTAAACTGCTTCACTACACCGAGGATATCTACTTCAAAGTTACTTATGTTGGCATTTCTTCTCGATTCAAATTCGGGAATATTTTCTTCGTCTTCTTTGGAGAAGGAATTTCGGAAAACTGTGTTTAGTAACTCCGCTGTAGTGGCGCTGTCTTGCGTAATATTACCATTGGAAACGCGGAGTGAAGGTATTAATTGTGTGCTGCCGCTGGGGTACTTTGAGTTTTCTACCAGATTTAGAGACAGAGTTTCATTGTGGAAGCTATAAAAGGCATCTCACGTTGAAGTCCACGCTAAGTATCGAGCTTCAGTACATCATCATCAGACTTAGAGATTTTGTGTTCTTTTAAGTTTGGCACAATGTTGTGATCTTCAGTCCAGAGACTGGTTCCATGCAGCTCTCAATGCTACTCTATCCTGTGCAAGCTTCTTTATCGCTCCGTATCTACTGCAACCTACATCCTTCTGAATCTGTTTAGTGTGTTCATCTCTTGGTCTCCCTCTACGACCTTTTATCCTCCACGGTGCCCTCCAGCGCTAAATTGGTGGTCCCTTGATGCCTCAGAATGTCTCCTACCAATCGATCCCTTCTTCTAGTCAAGTTGTGCCTCAAATTCCTCTTCTCCGCAATTCTAATCAGTATCTCCTCATTAGTTAGGTTATCAACCAATCTAATCTTCAGCATTCTTCTGTTGCACCAAATTTCGAGAGCTTCTATTCTCTTCTTGGCTAAACTATTTATTGTCCACGTTTCGCTTCCATATATAGCTACGCTCCATACAAATACACCCAGAAAAGACTTTCTGACACTTAAATCTATACTCGATGTTAACAAATTTCTCTTCTTCAGAAACGCTTTTCTTGCCATAGCCAGTCTACATTTTATATCCTCTCTACTTCTACCATTATGAGTTATTTTGCTCTTCAGATAGAAAAAATCATCTACTACTTTAAGTGTCTCATTTCCTAATCTAATGCGACTACATTCCATTCCTCGTTTTGCTTTCGCTGATGTTCATCTTATATCCTCCTTTCGAGACACTGTCCATTCCGTTCAACTGCTCTTCCAGGTCCGTTGCCGTCTCTGGCAGAACTAAAATGTCGTCGACAAACCTCCAAGTTTTTATTTCCTTTCCATGGATTTTAATTCCTATTCCAAATGTTTCTTTTATTTCCTTGACTGTTTCCTCAATATACAGATTGAATAACATCGAGGATAGGCTACAACCCTGTCACACACCCTTCTCAATTACTGCTTCCCCTTCGTATTCATCGACTCTTATAACTGCCATTTGGTTTCTGTACAAATTGTAAATACCCTTTCGCTCCCTGTCTTCGACCTCTGCCACTTACAGATTTTGAAACAAGGTATTCCACTGAACATTTCTCTAAGTCTACAAAGGCTATAAATGTTGCCTTTCCTTATTCTATCTTCTAAGATAAGTCATAGAACCAGTATTGCCTCGCGTGTTCCTACATTTCTACGGAATCCAAACTGATCTTCCCCGAGGTCGGCTTCTAACAGTTTTTCCATTCGTCTGTGAAGAATTCGTGTTAGTATTTTACAGCCATGACTTATTAAACTGATAGTTCGGTAATTTTCACATCTGTCAACACCTGCTTTCTTTGAGGTTGGAATTATTATATTCTTCTTGTAGTCTGAGAGTATTTCGCCTGCCTCATACATCTTGCTCATCAGTTTGGTTATGGCTGGCTCTCCCAAGGCGGTCAGTAGTTCTAGCGGATTGTCGTCTACTCCCGGGGCCTTGTCTCTACATAGGTCTTTCAGTCCTCTGTGAAATTCACACGCAGTATCATATCTGCCATCTCATCTTCGTTTACGTCCTTCCACTTCCATAATATTGCTCTCAACTACATCGCCCTTGTATAGACCCTCTATATACTCCTTCCACCTTTGGACTTTTTTCTTTGGTTAGGATTGGTTTATCATCTCAGCTCTTGATATTCATACAGGTGGTTTTCTTTTATTCAAAGGTCTCTTTAATTTTTCTGTATGCGGCATCTATGTTACATCCAGTGATATATGCTTCTACATCCTTACATTGTCCTCTAGTGATTTCCGCTTAGCCGTTTTAAACTTCTTCTCGATCTTATTTCTGGACGTTTGTATTCCTTTTTGCCTGCTTCATTTACAGCTTTGTTATATTTTCTCCTTTCATCAGTTAAATTCAATATTTCTTGTGTTAAACAAGGATTTCCACTGGCCCTCGTGTTTTTACCTATTTGATCTTCTTCTGCTTTCACCATTTCATCTCTCAAAGCTACCCGTTCTTCTTCCTAAAGCTCCATCTGAAACTCTCTACAACCTCTAGTTCTTTCAGTATATCCAAGTCCCATCTCTTTAAGTTACTACCTTTTTTCAGTTTCTTCAATTTTAAACTATATTTCATAACCAATAATTATGGTGCGAGTCCACATCTTTCCCTGGAAATGTCTTACAATTTAAAACCTGATTCCTAAATCTGTGTCTTACTATTATATAATCTATCTGAAACCTTCCAGTGTTTCCAGGCCTCTTCCACGTATACAACCTTCTTTCATGATTCTTAATTCAAGTTTTTGCGATGATTAAGTTATGCACTGTGCAAAATTCTACCAGGCGACTCCCTTTTCATTCCTTACCCGCAGTCCACATTGACCTACTACGTTTCCTTCTCTCCCTTTTCCTACTGCCGAATTACAGTCCCCCTTGACTATTAAATTTACGTCTCCCTTAACTATTTGAATAATTTTTTTATCTCATACATTTCTTCAATCTCTTCATCATCTGCAGCGCTAGTTCGCATATAAACTTGTACTATCATGGTAGGAGTGGGCTTCGTGTCTATCCCGGCTGCAATAATGCATTCACTTTGCTGTTGGTAGTAGCTTTTCCACGTCTTTTTTTTTTAAGTTCCTGCATTACCCCTATTTCATTTTGTATTTATAACCCTGTATTCACCTGACCAGAAGTCTTGTTCCTACTGCCACCGAACTTCTCTAATTCCCATTACATCTAACTTTAACCCACCCATTTCCCTTTTTAAATTTTCTAACCTACTTGCCCGGTTACGGGATCTGACATTACACGCTCCGATCCCTAGAACGCCAGTTTTGTTTCTCCTGATAAGGACGTCCTCCTGTGTAGTCCTCGCCCGGAGATCCGAATATTTGACCCAGTAGGATTCCATCATCATTCAGCCATACAATAAAGCTGCATGCCCTTGGGGAAAATCACGGCTGTAGTTTTTTTTTGGTCATCAGTCTATTGACTGGTTTGATGCGGCCCGCCACGAATTCCTTTCCTGTGCTAACCTCTTCATCTCAGAGTAGCACTTGTAACCTACGTCCTCAATTATTTGCTTGACGTATTCCAATCTCTGTCTTCCTCTACAGTTTTTGCCCTCTACAGCTCCCTCTAGTACCATGGAAGTCATTCCCTCATGTCTTAGAAGATGTCCTATCATCCTGTCCCTTCTCCTTAACAGTATTTTCCACATATTCCTTTCCTCTCCGATTCTGCGTAGAACCTCCTCATTCCTTATCTTATCAGTCCACCTAATTTTCAACATTCGTCTATAGCACCACATCTCAAATGCTTCTATTCTCTTCTGTTCCGGTTTTCCCACAGTCCATGTTTCACTACCATACAATGCTGTACTCCAGACGTACATCCTCAGAAATTTCTTCCTCAAATTAAGGCCGGTATTTGATATTAGTAGACTTCTCTTGGCCAGAAATGCCTTTTTTGCCATAGCGAGTCTGCTTTTGATGTCCTCCTTGCTCCGTCCGTCATTGGTTATTTTACTGCCTAGATAGCAGAATTCCTCTATTTCATTGACTTCGTGACCATCAATCCTGATTTTAAGTTTCTCGCTGTTCTCATTTCTACTACTTCTCATTACCTTCGTCTTTCTCCGATTTACTGTCAAACCATACTGTGTACTCATTAGACTGTTCATTCCGTTCAGCAGATCATTTAATTCTTCACTTTCACTCAGGATAGCAATGTCATCAGCGAATCGTATCATTGATATCCTTTCACCTTGTATTTAATTCCACTCGTGAACCTTTCTTTTATTTCCATCATTGCTTCCTCGATGTACAGATTGAAGAGTAGTGGAGAAAGGCTACAGCCTTGTCTTACTCCCTTCTTAATACGAGCACTTTGCAGTACCAGCAAAGAAAGGCCAGCTCACGCAATCATCCAGACTGTATCCCCTGCAACTACTGAAACGGCCGCTGCCCCTCTTCAGAAACCACACGTTTGTCTGGCCTCTCAACAGATATCCCTCCGTTGCGGTTGTACCTACATACGGTACGGCTATCTGTATCGCTGAGGCACTCAAGCCTCCCTACCAACGGCAAGGTCCATGGTTCATCGGGAGGGGATGGGGGAGGGAGGGGGTGAAATATGGCATAGTTTTTTCGTTGTTTTTTTGTCCCATGTGGGATCTGCACCATTAATTTATTTGGTATTAATCTCTGAGGTGCCACAGATACTATTTCTTTGAATGTAAGGCGTATCTCGTCTACTTTTACATAATTAGTTGGGAAGGAGTGGAGGCTGTCTCTTAGGAATGCGTCAAGCGATTTTTTATCTGCTTTTTTAAATAGATACGTGTATTTTGCGTTTACTTGTGTGGATTTGTGTGTTGCCGCGGCCAGTATCGCTACAGCGATCTTGTGATCACTAATCCCTGTGTCGGTCGTGATGTTCCCTATTTGCTCAACATTATTTGTTAGCAGAACGTCAAGTTTGTTTTCCCAACGATTTACGCTGCGAATTGGTTGTTGAACTAATTGGTCAACATAATTTTAGGAGAAAGCATTTATTACAGTTACTGACAATTTTTTGTTCCTACCACCAGCTTTTAGTAAGTAATTTACCAAGAAATCGAGAATAGTTTGAAGTCACTACCAACTATAATTGTGTGAGGGGGTATACATGTTCGTGATGAGACTCAAGTTTCCTTTGAACAGTTTTGCAACTGTATTATCCGAGCAGTTATGGGAGGGGGGGGAGGGGGGGGGAGGGGTCGGTAAAAGAAATCAATTACTAATTTATTCCGATTGTCAAGTATAACCTCTTTCCATACTATTTCACAGGAACTATCTACTTCACTTTCGCTGGAGGATAAACTACTTCTAACAACAAGAACAAAGACGCCACCACCAACTGTATTCAATCTATCCTCCCTTCGGGCCCTTTGCAAAGATTTCGTCTGAATTTATTTCCGGCATTAGCCAGCTTTCGGTTCCTGTAATGATTTGGGTTCCGGTGCTTTCTATTCACGCTCCGAGCTCTGGTTCTTTCCCAACACAGCTACGACAGCTACAGCATTGATGGTTGTTATGTGTGTCTTCTTCCTGTGTTCGTCCCAAACTTAAGCCCTTTCTGCACTTTCCATCGACTCTTTAACATAAAAAAACGCCTAGTTCATTCCGCATAGCACCTGATATACATGTAGCCGCCTTCTGCGGGTAGTGTAATGGAACGCGAAACCCCACCACCCTATGGCGGAAGTCGAAAAATCTGCAAACTACACTGTCACAGAACCTCTATTCGGTTGTGTACCAAAGGTCCGCAGTCGGTCCTGTCGATGACGCTATAGATGGCGAGCGCAGCCTTCATCTCGCAATCAAACTGGCAGTCTTCACTTCAGATAGCCGCCCAAAACCAGAGAGATCGCTTCTGATCGAAAGCGACCCACATCGTTAGTATCGACATGAGCCACCACCTGCACTTCGCTGCAGCCTGGGCTCTCCATAACACCCGGAAGCACTCGTTCCACACCTGGAATGACTCCTCCTGGTATGCGCACAGAGTCACACTAGCTTTCTTCCCCTCCTTGGCAGTCATATCCCTAAGGGACCCATTACGGACCTGATACTGGAACTCCCAACTAACAGCAAACTCGCCCTCTGTAAATGTCCAGATACTGCGGGTCCGTTTTATCCATCAGTTTCACACGCATTACCGAGGAGGAAAAACAGATTCCAAAGAGAAATGTGGATTTTAGCAAGTGACGTTGACATTGAGATGGCTCTACATTTAATTACAAAAAAAAAAAAAAAAAAAAAACGCGTTGTCTGATACTGCCGCGATATCAGGCGGTAAGGTCGTAAAAAAGTGACATTAACGAAGACAAATAACGTATACATGATATCCCATATCCTTATTTAAGTGTTGCAGCAGCTTTGACTACCTGGAGAAAAACTGTGGTGGCTGCTGACTATTTCTCTTTTTATTGAAGTAAACAACTTGCACGTTACAGCAACAGATTAATCAACTGTTCAAAGTGCCTTCAATCTCAGTGCGTGCAATAAACGACACATAAACTTACCCTTACTCTCACAAATATCTCACTGTCTGCTGTGCAGTGAGACAGGCGGCTGGGAGCCTTTCAGCAAATCATTCTTCAGTTTATACAGAAGCTTCGCAAACTAACGACTGTATGTGAGGTTGTAGGAATGAATCAATTCAACGATCTCGCTATCCGTGAACTTCACATCCCTTCAAACCCAGTGCTTATGGTATCTCTTGTACAGGTGCTTGCGAACATTAATATCGAAGAAGACAGAGAACCATTCCTCTCACGAAAAACGATATTTACAATCTCTAACAACTACTGCTGTGCGCATATTTTCAGAACTCACAATTGCAATCAATCTGTTCAACCACGCTCTTTTGATAGTGAGGGCACGCAATATCTGAAAAAGTGTCTACAGGGTGTTATAAAAAGGTACGGCCAAACTTTCAGGAAACATTCCTCACACACAAAGAAAGAAAATATGTTATGTGGACATGTGTCCAGAAACGCTTACTTTCCATGTTAGAGCACATTTTATTAATTCTCTTCAAATCACATTAATCATGGAATGGAAACACACAACAACAGAACGTACCAGCGTAACTTCAAACACTTTGTTACAGGAAACGTTCAAAATGTCCTCCGTTAGCGAGGATACATGCATCCACCCTCCGTCTCATGGGATCCCTGATGCGCTAATGCAGCCCTGGAGAATGGCGTATTGTATCACAGCCGTCCACAATACGAGCACGAAGAGTCTACATTTGGTATCGGGGTTGCGTAGACAAAAGCTTTCAAATGCTCCCATAAATGAAAGTCAAGAGGGTTGAGGTCAGGAGAGCGTGAAGGCCATGGAATTGGTCCACCTGTATCAATCCATCAGTCACCGACACTGTTGTTGAGAAGCGTACGGACATTTCGACTGAAATGTGCAGGAGCTCCATAGTGCATGAACCACATGTTGTGTCGTACTTGTAAAGGCACATGTTCTAGCAGCACAGGTAGAGTATCTCGCATGAAATCATGATAACGTGCTCCATTGAGCGTAGGTGGAAGAATATACTGACGAAACTAAAATGAGCTCTAACATGGAAATTAAGCGTTTCAGGACACATGTCCACATAACATCTTTTCTTTATTTGTGTGTGAGGAATGTTTCCTGAAACTTTGGCTGTACCTTTTTGTAACACCCTGTATATGCCTGTAATGTTCGTAACTGAGGGATGTACATGTTACGACTGAAGTGCCCAGAAAACAAAGAATAACTGTACCTTTATTAAGTCTGAGGAGCAGAATATAACAACACAGTTTTCTTGGAGTGACAACCTGCCCCACTTGGTTCACGCTGTAATCAGTCAGATACGTTGCACTAAAACGTTTCTTACGCGGACGATGACCTTGAGGCCATGGGCGGCAGAGAGTAGTAGGTTGTTTGAGGATGGACTGAAGACAGGGTCCAGCAAGACATTGAGCTCGACGATCTCAAAGATGAGGTCCAGCGATGTGGTAACTTGCGGACAGTTGAGATGGGGTCACAGCTCGAGAACGGACGAGGCAAGTTGAGTGAGGTGGTAGTTTGAGAATTGTTGAAGTCCATGGATGTTGCAGGGAAATACTCTTCGTTGGCTCATCTATGTGAAGTCCAGTCGATGAGCAGCATAGTTTCTGAGTGTGAACTGGCTCCATAGCGGTGAGGTGGTTACCTAATTACTTGTCTGGCAAAAGGATACTGGCGGAAGAGCACGTGATTCACAGAAGCGGGGTAATGCTGTTTGTGGCAGTACTTATGCCCTCTAGTGGCAAGGCAGGCGCTACATGGTACTCCAGCAGCTACCGGAGGTGTGGTTGCATGGAGTGAAACCTAAGGGGCCTGACAAGGATGGGTCACAAACTGGTGTAACTAGAGGGGGTGCCCTGCAACAGGCAGACTGGAAGCATGTTGGTTCCACATGGTTGGGCCAGCTGCAGTTGGGCTGGCTGTGGTTGGACCAGCTGTGGTTGGGCCAGCTGCAATTTGGCTGGCTGCATTTGGGCCAGCTGTGGTTTGGCCAGCTTTGGTTTGGCTGGCTGTAATTGGGCTGACTGGGTGGGCAAGATGTGGGTGGGCTTACTACAATTAGGCCAGCTGCAGTTGGGGCAGCTGTGAATTGGCCACCTGCAGTTTGGTTGACTGCAATTAGGCTGGCTGTGTGCAGGCCAGCTGCAGCTGGGGTTGCTACAATAATGCTGGCTGCAGTCAAATCAGCCACTACAGTGCTTGAGGTGATAGTCCCTGAGGTGATGCTGCCAGAGACAATGTTGCTGGAGGCGATGGTGCCAGAGGCAGTAGTACCAGAGACAATGGTGATGGCAAGGAGCTGAGGAGTGGCATGGAGGATGATACATATTGTTACATGTCCAAATGAGCATGAAAAATTGGAAAGGTAGGCAGGATGAGAAACAAGTCCTGTGATGTGAAGGGAGGTGTCTTGGAATCTTGTGTGTCTGTAATAGCTTGAAAATTTGGCGTTGCTGATGGTGTCTTGGAATCGTGAGTTGCGCAGGAACATGAAAATATGGCGTCGAGGAACGTGCCTCAAGAATAGTGAGTTTGCAGTTCCGAAGTATACAGAAGTGTCTAGATACTTTTGATGAAACAGTGTATCAATGGTTAAATGTGGCAGAACAAATTTTCATAATCTGTAAGAGCACATACTAGTGATGCACTTAAAAGTAAAATCTTTTCTTGTAAATAAGTGTTCGTATTCGCTGAGAGAATTTTAAGCTCCTTCAAATCCAAGCTCTACACTATGAAACCAGTTACATTCCATATTAAAGGATGCATGACAAACCAAACTCTTATTATCCTTCAAGACTTAGGTTTTTTAGCTATTGAGTCACTTTAAATGTCGTATTAACGAGTAAATCGATTTTCCGTAATCAAAAGAGTATGTATCTTGCGCACAGAGTTTATCTGATTCAGGAATGAATACAGAGTAGTGCATTCAAGTTCTAAGGCCTCCGATTTTTTTCTAATTAACTACTCACCCGAAATCGATGAAACCGGCGGTACTTCTCGACGTAATCGCCCTGCAGAAGTACATATTTTTCACAACGCTGACGCCATGATTCCATGGCAGCGGCGAAGGCTTCTTTAGGAGTCTGTTTTGACCTCTGGAAAATCGCTGAGGCAATAGCAGCACATAGGAGCCAGGTCAGGTGAGTAGGGAACATGAGGAATCACATTAAAGTTGTTATCACGAAGAAACTGTTGCGTAACGTTAGCTCGATGTGCAGGTGCGTTGTCTTGGTGAAACAGCACACGCGCAGCCCTTCCCGGACGTTTTTGTTGCAGTGCAGGAAGGAATTTGTTCTTCAAAACATTTTCGTAGGATGCACCTGTTACCGTAGTGCCCTCTGGAACGCAATGGGTAAGGATTACACCCTCGCTGTCCCAGAACATGGGCACCATCATTTTTTCAGCACTGGCGGTTACCCGAAATTTTTTTGGTGGTGGTGAACCTGTGTGCTTCCATTGAGCTGTCTGGCACTTTATTTCTGGATTGAAAAATGGCATCCACGTCTCATCCATTGTCACAACCGACGAAAAGAAAGTCCCATTCATGCTGTTTTTGCGCGTCAACATTGCTTGGCAACATGCCACACGGGCTGCCATGTGGTCGTCCGTCAGCATTCGTGGCACCCACCTGGATGACACTTTTCGCATTTTCAGGTCGTCATGCAGGATTGTGTGCACAGAACCCAGAGAAATGCCAACTCTGGAGGCGATCTGTTCAACAGTCATTCGGCGATCGCCCAAAACAATTCTCTCCACTTTCTCGATCATGTCGTCAGACCGGCTTGTGCGAGCCCAAGGTTGTTTCAGTTTGTTGTCACACGAAGTTCTGCCTCCATTAAACTGTCGCACCCACGAGCGCACTTTCGATACATCCATAACGCCATCACCACATGTCTCCTTCAACTGTCGATGAATTTCAATTGGTTTCACACCACTAAAATTCAGAAAACGAATGACTGCACGCTGTTCAAGTAAAAAAAACGTCGCCATATTAAGTATTTAAAACAGTTCTCATTCTCGCCGCTGGCGGTATAATTCCATCTGCCGTACGGTGCTGCCATCTCTGGGACATATTCACAATGAACGCGGCCTCATTTTAAAACAATGCGCATGTTTCTATCTCTTTCCAGTCTGGAGAAACAAAAATCGGAGGCCTTATAACTTTAATTCACCTCGTACCATTGGACCTAGACACACTCCACTGCTAAATTGCGAGCGAGCTCTACATCTTCTCATCAATACATTCCTTTACGAAACCTATTACAACACATAGTAACTGAACCAAATTATTCTTTCAGTTTGGCAGCGGGACATACCTAGACTTCGTGGGAACTCTGAGATTCGTTGCTACTACTTCTTTTGTCACCGTGAACACGCTCACGAACCGCATGCTGCGGAATTGAGCGACCCTTGTTGCATACGTCAAGAGCATACCCATGACCTATATGTGGTGGGGGAGGGGAAATCATCTGACGTTACTTATCTGGTGAATTTAATATTCGACAGTGATTCGAATTCCCTGCCCAGCCTGAGTATCGATTTGTAGGACAAGTCAGAGATACTTGTGCCTAGCAGCTCGGCCACTGCTCACTCTGCGGAGGGTGCCGACTCTGTGGACATCTCACAAGGCACTGTCTGCTGATGAGAGAGTACTAGTAAATACTGTAAAGCTGTACTTGTCCAGCGGTTCTCTCAATTTTTCTGAAAAACTAATGTGCACTGTTGATAGTAGAGTGATTAACTTTGCATGTGTTTATGTTTTGCTGTTTGTTTCGCTCCCTGGCCTGTTGTGCGTGATTGCGACGACTTTCGCTACACTCTGCACCTTGCTTTTGACCTCTACCTTCATCGAACACAGGACCAATCTGTTTCCTCCACTGGTCTCCGCGCCACTGCCAGTGTGAATGACGTGTATTAACTATGCCGAGTAGGATAGAATAGTGGGGACGAGGTCTTCACTGGGAAGTACGGATCCTGAGTTTCTTAAGTTGTGGCAGCAGCTGCAGCTGGAACAGTAACAACAACTGTAGTATAATCAACAGCATGAGCAGCACTGTGAATTCCAACAGCAAAATCAGAAATTGCTGTTATATCTACTGCAAAACCGACGACAGTCTGCAGCTGCAGCATCATGGCCTATCCTCAGCCACTCACCTACTTTGACGAGGCAAACGAGAGTTGGGAGGCGTATTTACGACGTTTTGTTGATGAAGGCAAGTCACTTAACTGACTCTTGAATATCAGTGTGCACTCTTGCTGTCTTCTAGCAGTTAACTGTACGAGATCCATTATACACTCACCACGCAGCACTCAAATGCAGACTCTCTTGCCCACTTGCATTGCAGCAGAGATGCAGAGTTTGTTACGCATGAAGCGCGCTCAGAGATGCAGAGTTTGTTACGCATGAAGCGCGCTATATTCAACGACACCCTCTCACCGAATTCCCATTTACTGCACGCTAAGTAGTATAACAGACAGGCCGTGCCCTTCTACTCCGCAGGATGTTTTCTGAACGGCAGGATTGGTCAGAGTACCTACCTAAGGGTGCAGAACGAGCATGGCTCACATTTTTCGTTGCGACACCAGCTTAAAACAAATGATGACATTGTTAGCCAAGGTCGAATTTGAATTCTGGGTGGTAACTGCGCCCAAGCTACACCCCTTAACACTGTAGCTCATACACTACACTTTGGGGAATGAGTAGAATGAAGGCAATAGATCAACGTCGTGTGTAATGCGTCTGTTTTGACACTGCCATATAACAAAGTCCAGAAATGCCAGGCCTGTGCCCACAATCGAACAGCCTCACCACAGTATCTCAAACCTTGGCACCATCCTGACCACCCCTGGCAAAGCGTGCATATTGATTTCGCCAGACCATTCCAAGGAGCAATTTGAATGTTAGTTGACACTCAGGGAATGGATGGCTACCACCACCATAGCAGTTACACCTGTGTGCTGTCCATCAAATTTGCAATAGAGGGAACATCTCCCACCCTGGTTTCCGACAACATATCAGCACACTCTTTCAGCAGGAACCTCGGGTGGACCAAAGTGCAGTCTTTATCAACAGGGAACGACAAATGTCTGAAATTTAGACTAGGCAGGGAGACTACAGCCATACATCGAAATCAGTTGGAACTGTTCCAAGATGTAGCATACCCTTTCTCCCACAGACGACTGAGCATTACTCAAGTAACCACGTGGAAGACAAGCTTGCCCAACTGTCTCCCTGTCACCTGCTACAGACTTTGACCTCGTTTTAGGGGCCGCCCAGAAGTCGACAATAACCAACAATGGGAGCACTTCCACCCCGTAGATGGCATCAGTTTCCACAAACGTCCAGCAACCTGCCCACAAGCAACTGGTAGGGTTTGATACTACGCGGACTGTAGCGCACATGGAGTCCGAACTGCTTTCTCCATCTGGAATGCGATCGGCACTAACTCCCCTTCAGGGAGCGCCCAGCTACACAGCTGAAATCATCAGTTGGCTGGCAGTCCTGCAGATGCTGCCGCAACTGCTGGCATGTTACGTGGGCTCATCCTCTGAGTCGCAGTAAATTCCATAGCCCCGCACCTCTCCGGCAGTTCCCACTATTCTCTGAAGCCTTCGATACACGACATTGATAGTGGGGTGACGGTTCTTTGCAGTGTCTACTTTCTTCCATTCGCATCGTTCGCTGGACTGCTTGCAACGCTTACAGAGATTTTCTCTATGCTCTGCAGTTTCCTTATGGTCAGCCGTTGAGTTCGTATAGTGCAGCAGCTTGACGTGATATGGACTCAACAAGTCGTTGGAAGGCTAATGCAGAAATATTGTGCCATGCTGCCTCTGTAACCATCCACAGTTGCGAAAGCGTTCCTGGTGCAGGGAACTGACCTCTCGATTACGTCCCATAAATGTTAAATGGAATACACGTCGGCCACATCATCCGCTCGAATTGTCCAGAAAATTCTTCAACCAATCGCAAACAATTGTGGCCCAGTGACATGGCACATTGTCATCCATAAAAATTCGATCTTTGTGAAATCCTTGAATGGCTGCAAATGGTCCCCGAGTATCTGATCCTAGCTATTTCTAGTCAATGATCGGTTCAGTTGGACCAGAGGGCCCAGTCCGTTTCGTGTAAACAAAGCCCACGCCATTGTGGAGCCACCAGCAGTTTGCCCAGTACCTTAGTGCTTGCTGACAACCTGGGTCCTTGGTTTCGTAGGGTCTGCGCCACTCTCGAACCCTGCCATCAGCTCTCACCTTAGGAAATCGGGACTGGTCGGACCACGCCACCGTTTTCCAACTGTCTAAAGTCCAGCCAGTTTGTTGACGAGCCCAGGAGAGGCGCTGCAGGCGATGTCGTGATGTTAGCAAACGCACTCGCACTGCCTCAGCCCATTAATGTCAAATTTCACCGTGCTGTTCTAACGTATACGCCCGTCGCACGTCCCACATTGATTTCTGGGGATATTTAACGGAATGTTGCTTCTCGGTTAGCACTGACAACTCTACGCAAATCGCCGGCAGGTATGGCCGTGCGGCTCAGGGCGCGGCCGTGCGGTTCTAGGCGCTTTAGTCCGGAACCGCGCGACCGCTACGGTCGCAGGTTCGAATCCTGCCTCGGGCATGGATGTGTGTGATGTCCTTAGGTTAGTTAGGTTTAAGTAGTTCTAAGTTCTAGGAGACTGATGACCACAGATGTTAAGTTCCATAGTGCCCTGAGCCATTCTACGCAAATGCCATTGCTCTCGGTCGTTAAGTGGAAGCCATCGGCCAGTGTGTTGTCTGTGGTGAAAAGTAATCCCTGAAATAAGATATTCTCGGCACATTCTTCACGCTGTGGTTCTTGGAATATTGAATTCTCTAACGATTTCCTAAATAGACTGTCCCATGCCTTAAGCTCCAACTACCGTCCCGCGGTCAAAGTCTGTTAATTCTCGTTGTGCTGCTTAAATCACGTCGGGAACCTTTGCATGTGATTTACATGAGTACAAATGACAGCTCCAACAATGCACTGCCCTTCTATACCTTGTGTACGTGATACTACCGCCATCCGTATATGTTCATGTCGCTATCCCATGACTTCTGTCACATCAGTGCGTTCGCTTAGCAGAACGGGTTGTGAAGATGTTTTTTCTACACAGTGGGAGGAGGAGGGGGAGGGGAGGGGGCAGAAACAAGTGCCCTCACGTGCCCCTTGCTAGGTACCGCGCCCTTGGCTCTGTTCTATCGTCGATCCACATTCCTCCTCTCGTAAGTGTCGCAGTGGGCTGTCAGTAGTCTTAACACGCCACTGTTCAGCCAAATATTTAAGTATACATAAAAACGAAACAATATCGTCAAAACGTGGAACATACAGAAATGTTTTTTAATTAATAAAAAGGAGGATTTTTATTTTCTTCATTTTCAACTAACATCTAAAAAGACTAAAAGAAAAAAGAAAAACAATAAAATGTCCTTATTAAGCGTAGCAGATCAGTCACGATCTTAAAAACGAGCACTGCACTTCCATTTCAGAGTTGAACGCCATGTGATGAGGGAAAAAAATATTAGAGAGGATAAATGTAAGGAGCTCTGTGGAATTGAAGGCTGTGAATATAAGCATGGAGGAGCGTTGTGTAGTATCTGTGAAAATGGAGGTAGATGTCTGAGTGGATAAAGGGGGGACAGAAAGTAAAGAGGAATCTGGAGTGGGGGCAAGGTCATAAAATGAAGGGGAGAGAGGACAGGGATATATGGAGAGGAAAGAGGGAGGAGGGGAGGGGGTGCCCTGGTGTGGGGTGGAATAGATGGGGAAGAGCTGTGTGTATTTAATTGTATGGTTGATGCATTATGTCGGTAAAGGTGCAGAAGCGTATCAACGCCCTTGGCAAACGTTCAGATGTTTTAAACACATTCTAAGTTGAAGATGCCGCCTTAGTGCTGGGGAGGGCAGCCGGAGTTACGGTGCCCCAGAGCAAGGTACACACACACACACACACACACACACACACCGTCACGGCCGGCGTCCCCCGCTACGGGGCACAGTTACCTGCCACAATAATTAGGAGCAGCACAGCAAAGCACGGCAGAACGCCGCCGGGCGGGCGCATTTGTCACCGCTGTGGAGAAACTCGCGCATTTCTTCATCCTCTCAACACGACACATTGTTTGTCCGCTTGCAGAAGGGGCGAGCCATACACAAAAGTAAGTTGTTTACTAAGAACTGTGGAAGGCGTAACGTCTGCAACTAATCTAAGTAACCAAATTGTGCAAGAAATTTCAGAGAACCGTCAAAGTGTCAACACAAATTTCCTTTATTACTCCGTGACTAATTTTGAGCCTCTTCTCATCATCGAATCATCCAATAAGATTTATTCCAGTCCGTTGTGGAGTGATATTACAGCAACCTTATATTTTGATTATTATTAAAAGACAGTCCTAGGTTGCTCAGCGCTCTTTATTGGCTCAAAAACTGGGTAGAGCATCATCAGACTATCTCTTGCGGTATTGGTAAAGAGACCACGCTCAAACTATAAACATGGCCCTGGAACAAAGTGCCGATCACCGATCCGCGCTCACACAGTGTATACACAGCATAGCACGACACTACGCTACTATTACCCACATCACAAGAAATAATCTGATGATTACTCGGGTGCAACATGTCGTTTTTGAGCCAATTATCCAATAAGCTTATGCAATAAAAACATTACCTTAGCCACAAAACTGTTCATTGCAGTGAAACACATCTTTATTATGAAGTAGTACAGGGCTAAAGATCATTCACTTAACTCGTTTTGAAATTTGTGATAAAACTTACAACGAGAAATCATTTTTACAAAATACTGTTAGATGATTGAAGTGCAGCCCCGTACTGCTTTATACTAAAGATGTGTTTCACTACGTGGACATTCATGTGGCTGTCGTAATATATGTTATTGCATAGCTTATGGGCTGATTTGATAACGAGCTTAAGCATGAAACTAGTCATCGAGTAACAAAGCAAATTAATACTGCAAGTTCGACTGTACTCTGCAATTTATTGCTTCATTTTCTGCTAACACCACGAAGGTAACACGCAACAAACGTCAAACTGGCGTGAAATGCGCTACATGCTTGGATTTCCAAATGATTAAGCATATCGCCGCCAACGCACAAAGGAGTAAAACTATCTACGTTCTGCATACAAGGAAAAACCAGCAGTATCCCCATTGAGATATCATATTTCAACGACGCTTAATCTCTAAAATTATAGGGCCGGAACGCACCTCTTCGAAGAACCAAGATTCCCGAAGACTTGTGATAAAACTTAAAGTGAGAAAACATTTTTTACAAAATTTTATTCTGAAATTCTTGTTCTTCAAATATAATTTGACATAAACACCAAATGCTACTTCTGTCCCCGTAAACGTGTCACTTTGCTCGGCCTAGTCTTATTCAATACATCGTCACAAGTCGGTAGTCTTCGTGACTATGACGTCATGTTTTCAACTGCTGCGAGCAGCAACGTTCAGACAGTTTTTTTGCAGCTGCTCGGTGAATGTGTGTGCAGTATCCATACATATAGTAAAAATGTATGTACCTATTTATGTATGGTCCACATCTCCCCCTAAACCACTGGACCGATTACAGTCACGTACTGTCAGGAAAGAATCACTGTAATGGTAAGAACCGTCGGTTTCGCTCAATTTAACTAGAGCATCGTTATAGAATACGTACACTGTGTAACTTACAGTTACCGTACAAAATCTTAAATTGGTATTAAAGAACATATTCTGTTTAAATTTTGACAACTTATATTCAGAGTAGTTGTAGTTGGCTCATTACATCATCGATGTCAGAGATTACGCTGGGTGCATAACACTATTTGTAACATCTATGCGCATGTGCATATAGAGAGTGAAACACCCGGTATGTACAGAGGATGTTGCAATATTTCCCAACCAGATCGCTGAAGCGTAGCCTTCGTCCAGTTGGCAGAGTGGGGGCGGGTGTTACCGTTGTCTCCTTCTTCGACTGCTGGGCCCTCTGCCCTTGGAGTTCCACAATTAACGTGCAGCGATTTGAAGACACTTTGCAGAAACTGCGACACGCCATAGAGTCAAAACATCCATGAATGATGTAGAACAGAATCACTAACGCCCGCCCCGACCCTGCCAACCAGACAATGGCTGCGCTTCAGAAATTTGGTTGGAAAACAGTGCAACATCCTCCATACAGAAAAAATCTTTCATCGTGTGGTTTTCAAATCTTTGGCGACCTGAAGAAAACCATGCGAGGACGGCGGTTTCATTCGGACGAGGAAGTGCAAGAATGGGTGCGGTTGTGGATCCGTCAGCGGCCGACCGCTTTCTACGAAACAGGAATTTATCGTCTCGCCTCCTAGTGAGGTAAATATCTTAATACATATGGTGACTACTTTTGAATGGAATCATTCAATGGTCGCATTGTGGTGGGTGCTCGGTTTTCATTTGACTCTTCATATATTGGTTTTAATGTTCCCGCGATAAATCAGTTTCATTCGGTTAGCTTACGCCTATTTTTATCAAACTACGGTAATGTATTAAATTTACCATCATATTGTGAGATTATGGTTTAAAACCTGGCTCCCTCAAGATGAAATTTTTAACTACATACTGTCATAACTGTCACAGTCTTGTTACCCCATTTTCTGATTTTCTTGTCATTGCATGACTACAGCTAATGATGTTTTTCAATGGACGTTCATCGTAATTTTACAATTTGAAAGATCTGAATATGGTTGTAGGAAACAACCGAAACTAGTCATCGTATTTTAATTGCTTACTGTAAATTGTGGTTTAGGCGTTAGAGTCTTACATTAAAAAATTTATTTAAAAAATTACATTTAGACTGCCACCTCTTCTCTGACAACGTCAGGCTTCACTAAAAACTATGGTAAACATCTGCTCTTCGTTACGAAATACATTTACACAGGAAATATACAATTGAATCGCTTCTTTTATGGTAATTTATATAGGTATTCCAGCATAACGAAATTTTTCTAATGCAAGAATGACATGTCTATATGTTGTTGTTGTGGTCTTCAGTCCTGAGACTGGTTTGATGCAGCTCTCCATGCTACTCTATCCTGTGCAAGCTTCTTCATCTCCCAGTACCTACTGCAGCCTACATCCCTCTGAATCTGCTTAGTGTAATCATCTCTTGGTCTCCCTCTACGATTTTTACCCTCCACGCTGCCCTCCAATACTAAATTGGTGAACCCGTGATGCCTCAGAACATGTCCTACCAACCGATCCCTTCTTCTAGTCAAGTTGTGCCACAAACTCCTCTTCTCCCCAATCCTATTCATTACCTCCTCATTAGTTATGTGATCTACCCATCTAATATTCAGCATTCTTCTGTAGCACCACATTTCGAAAGCTTCTATTCTCTTCTTGTCCAAACTATTTATCGTCCATGTTTCACTTCCATACATGGCTACACTCCATACAAATACTTTCAAAAACGACTTCCTGACACTTAAATCTATACTCGATATTAACAAATTTCTCTTCTTCAGAAACGCTTTCCTTGCCATTGCCAGTATACATTTTATATCCTCTCTACTTCGACCAACATCAGCTATTTTGCTCCCCAAATAGCAAAACTCCTTTACTACTTTAAGTGTCTCATTTCCTAATCTAATTCCCTCAGCATCACCTGACTTAATTCGACCACATTCCATTATCCTCGTTTTGCATTTGTTGATGTTCATCTTATATCCTCCTTTCAAGACACTGTCCATTCCGTTCAACTGCTCTTCCACATGTCTATATAGCCGTTCATAAAAGCGGAGATTCAAACCTAAATTTGTATTTTCTGAGACAATTTAAATGTATTTTGTAGAAAATGGTAGTTATTTACCATAGCCTCACAATTGAATTAAATTGGTTTTTTATGAGATACATTCAGACCAATAGATAAGAATATATAAAAATACTACGTTATCTTAATACGCACATGAGCATACATGTTGCAGACGCTGACGTGTATGTCGGTAGTTACAAATACCTTTACATAGCCAACTTAATTTCCGACATCGGCATTGAAATCAGCCAATTATTTTAAATGAAAGTTACTGTAATGTAAAATGAATATGTTCTTTAATGTCAACTTAAGATTAAATATTGTAAAACTTTGTAAATTGGGCAATATCCGACGATGCTCTTTTCAAATTAAGGGAAACCAGTCAATAAAAATTATCGATTGTGGCTTGTCGCTGTCCAACAAACTTAATGAAATACCTGTCAGTAAGTAGCCTGTCACAATAATAATGAATAAAACTGCTCAATTTATTATGTATTTGAAGGCCCGCCATGAGATAATGGGTGGTGAATATTCATACCAATTAATTAGGAGCGCAAAATCTGCACTGAAAATGTTTGAACAAATCTGCAGGAAATTAACAGTGTTAAGTGCTGTCTAGCAGGAAGACGTTTTCCAAAGGATTGGGATTCATAACTAACTTTAGATCATGCATATAAATCGAGATTTGTAACGACCTCAGTATCGTTTCCACGATTTTCATGAAATCCTTTTTCAAGCACAGGGAAACACTATCTCTGTACTAGACGTTTCACCCACTGTTTCATCTGACATTGTGTCGCCTAGACTGCCATCAGTTACTGAAGTAGTATGTGAAGCTGTAAAACAGTAGCTATATCATCTGCATCGGTCGGTCCGTTCCAAATTCTGAATATACTGCGTGTTCTTCTGTAGCCTCTTCCCAGCAGCTCATTACACTATCAGAGATCTTCATCTGCCATGGAATTACGCCATCTCCATTATGTCATTTTTTGTAGATCTAAATGAAATATTTGCAAATGTCAGTATGATACCTCAACTATAAAAAAATTGTTAATAATATCTGCATAAACTGTTTTCATCATCTAACACATTTTCAGTAATCATCCTACTTGTGCACTTTTGTCGGAAATAAATATCTCAGCGCTAACTTTTTCGAGATAATTTTTGAAATAATATTGTATGCAATGTTCATTCTTCTTTAGAAGAAGCATTTTACCGAATATAATGTGTAAAACAGGGATAGAGAAACAATTAAAATCGCTCAAAAGAGGAAAGGCCGCTGGTCCTGATGGGATACCAGTTCGATTTTACACAGAGTACGCGAAGGAACTTGCCCCCCTTCTTGCAGCGGTGTACCGTAGGTCTCTAGAAGAGCGAAGCGTTCCAAAGGATTGGAAAAGGGCACAGGTCATCCCCGTTTTCAAGAAGGGACGTCGAACAGATGTGCAGAACTATAGACCTATATCTCTAACGTCGATCAGTTGTAGAATTTTGGAACACGTATTATGATCGAGTATAATGTCTTTTCTGGAGACTAGAAATCTACTCTGTAGGAATCAGCATGGGTTTCGAAAAAGACGGTCGCGTGAAACCCAGCTCGCGCTATTCGTCCACGAGACTCAGAGGGCCTTAGACACGGGTTCACAGGTAGATGCCGTGTTTCTTGACTTCCGCAAGGCGTTTGACACAGTTCCCCACAGTAGTTTAATGAACAAAGTAAGAGCATACGGACTATCAGATCAATTGTGTGATTGGATTGAGGAGTTCCTAGATAACAGAACGCAGCATGTCATTCTCAATGGAGAGAAGTCTTCCGAAGTAAGAGTGATTTCAGGTGTGCCGCAGGGGAGTGTCATAGGACCGTTGCTATTCACAATATACATGAATGACCTGGTGGATGACATCCGAAGTTCACTGAGGCTTTTTGCAGATGATGCTGTGGTGTATCGAGAGGTTGCAACAATGGAAAATTGTACTGAAATGCAGGAGAATCTGCACCGAATTGACGCATGGTGCACGGAATGGCAATTGAATCTCAATGTAGACAAGTGTAATGTGATGCGAATACATATAAAGATAGGTCGCTTATCATTTAGCTATAAAATAGCAGGTCAGCAACTGGAAGCAGTTAATTCCATAAATTATCTGGGAGTACGCATTAGGAGTGATTTAAAATGGAATGATCATATAAAGTTGATCGTCGGAAAAGCAGATGCCAGACTGAGATTCATTGGAAGAATCCTAAGGAAATGCAATCCGACAACAAAGGAAGTAGGTTACAGTACGCTTGTTCGCCCAATGCTTGAATACTGCTCAGCAGTGTGGGATCCGCACCAGGTAGGGTTGATAGCAGAGATAGAGAAGATCCAACGGAGAGCAGCGCGCTTCGTTACAGGATCATTTAGTAATCGCGAAAGCGTTACGGAGATGACAGATAAACTCCAGTGGAAGACTCTGCAGGAGAGACGCTCAGTAGCTCGGTACGGGCTTTTGTTCAAGTTTCGAGAACATACCTTCACCGAAGAGTCAAGCAGTATATTGCTCCCTCCTACGTATATCTCGCGAAGAGACCATGAGGATAAAATCAGAGAGATTAGAGCCCACACAGAAGCATACCGACAATCCTTCTTTCCACGTACAATACGAGACTGGAATAGAAGGGAGAACCGATAGAGGTACTCAGGGTACCCTCCGCCACACACCGTCAGGTGGCTTGCGGAGTATGGATGTAGATGTAGATGTAGGTGTTACTAGGAACTGGTTGCACGACTATCTATTTGCTTATATGTATGGCGTGGAAGAAAACATGCTGTAAATATGCTTATAAACGACTCATATGTTGATCTTAATCTTTATAATGTACGAAATGTAACTGTATATTGAACTTGCAATGTTTATATCAAAAGAGTAAATCCAAAGGTGACAAAAACTTACTGTATGCGAAACCAGCTCTGAAGACGAGTGCTGCAATGGCTAGTCGGTAAACGTTCATGTCACTGTTTATTTATTTACTGCTTATTTAGCCTGACCAGATTTGAGCCTTAATGCCCTCCTTTACGTCCGATCAGAAACAACAATTAAAAGAGTCTTAGATAACAATCACTATAACAATAATTCGCATTAATTATAATGACAATAATAATAACAATAGCGCTAATAATGATAAAGTAATGGATGAATTACTCACTTGTTCGATGACGGCTTAGGAACACAAAGACGATATTCATACTTATCAGAGAAACTATTACGAATATGCTACTAATAAAAATGTTAGTAGTAAATAAAGCACAAAACAACTTTTTAAGGCAAGTGTATATACAGGGGGTGGACAAAACTACGAAAACACAGCGAGAAATACATGCTCGAACAAGGATATAGATGCCAACCAATTTTGCAGGTTACACTGTTGTACCTGACCATGAGCGGTACCTGCACACCGTCCTCAGTATGTTGCAGGTGTCAGTCGCCGTCGAAGCTGTGTTCTTATAGTTGTTAAGTGCATTATGTCCGACCTAAGTGAATTCGAACCTGGGCACAGTATTGTTGCTTGCACGGTAGGTACTACCGTGACCAAGGTACCCAAAGTGTTTGTGTTTCAAGAGGCACCATATCGAAGACGTACACCGCTTACAGGGAAAGCGGAAAAATATCATCCATCAAGTCACGGGGCGGACGAAAGCGTGTGTTGAGCGACCCTGACGGACCGTCATTGAAGAGGATTGTGACGAAAAGTAATAGGACGATAGCTGAAAAACTGACTGCAGAACTGAATGTCGCACTCACGAACCCTGTCAACAGCAAGACACGTAGAGAGGGCGATAAGCAGGAAATTGCAAGGGAAGCTGTAATTCTAAAACCGCTCATAAGCGATGCATATGCCATTAATAGGAAAACGTTGTGCCGAAGCCATAAAATACGGAGTACGCAGCAATGGAAAAGTCGTGTGGTCCGATGTGTCTTGTTTCACACTGTTTCCAACTTCTGGCCTAGTTTATCTCACAAGAATGAAACATTACAGGGCTTAGTAATATTGAGATCTGGTGACTGTGGTGGCCAGGGGAAATATTTATTTTTATTTATTTATTTCTCAAGTAAAGACCAGCTGCATTTTATTAAATAGCAGGTCATACAATATGTCAGATTGCATGTAGTATTATACAAACTCAGTTTTATTACTAGTACATTTTTGTTGTAAATTTTACAAAAGGATAAATAATAAGTGCTCAATTTTGTTTAATATTGTTGCTAACTTAGATATGATAATAAATAAGATGCATAATAGTTTGTCGATGTATTTTAAATTAAAAGTATATTTCATGGAAGAAACAAAGAGATGGCAACTTGTCTAAAGGAAATACAACAATTCATCCTCATGATGACATAACCAGTCCTGAACGCTGTGGGCTGTGTGAACAGGGGTCCGACAGTCTTAAAACACAGCGCCACCATTGGGGAACAGAAATAGTACCATTGTTTGGACCTTATCAGCCGAAATGGTCACGTTTTCCATGGTAGTAATGCGAACTCGGCGAGTAACGATGGAGCACGTGGAATACCACGATGAGATTACAACGAGTGATAAAAAACCAAAAATTGTCATGTGCTATAACATTAATAAGGGTGGAGTTGATGTGGTAGACGGAATGAGCGCAAGGTATAATGTAGCTAGAAATACAAGAAGATGGCCATTGGCTGTATTTCATAGCGTTAAGAACACAGCTGCAATAAGTGCCGCTATTATTTTCAACATTAATAAGAAAAAACAACTGTGAAGAAAATTTTTGAGACATCTTCGTCAAAGTGCAGTGTCAGAAACGTTTGCCAAAAGAAGGTAACAGAGATTGGAAAGCTCTGTGGTGGGAAAATCTCTGAAGTAGAATCACCTGTAAGCTCACGAGAACGGTGTGTGGACTGCAGAGGCAATGAACGAAAAACCAGATATGTTTGTAAAAACTGCAGGAAATACAATTTCCTTGAACATTTTATTACTGTTTTCCAAGACTGTATCGACAAATTATCCCTCTGAATCTATAGAGGTAGGGATGTAAATGTGGAAAACCAGTTTGTTTTTGTCGTATAAAAGAAATGTTTACTTCTTTTTTAGTTTCAAAAATTAGCCAAAGATAATTCATAATGTTTTAGCAATGAATGTAATATTATGAAACACAAAAACTAAATATGTTAAAAATTGAAAAACATTTTCTGCTCGCACAACAACTCATTAATTTTTCAAGAACTGCAGGTAATGTGGAAATGCCTTAAAACTGTGGGAAACTGACTACTTCAAACGAAAACTATTAAAAATGTTAGAAACTATTTTATTTTGTATTAAATTCAAATTACACACAAATATTTTAAACGCAACTGTAATAAAAAAAAATGGTTAAAATGGCTCTGAGCACTATGGGACTCAACTGCTGTGGTCATTAGTCCCCTAGAACTTAGAACTACTTAAACCTAACTAACCTGAGTACATCACACACATCCATGCCCGAGGCAGGATTCGAACCTGCGACCGTAGCAGTCGCACGGTTCCGGACTGCGCGCCTAGAACCGCGAGACCACCGCGGCCGGCGCAACTGTAGTAAAAAAAAAAAATGTTTCATAAGCCAAGTTCCCTTGCAAAAATCTCATGTGTAAATATCTCCTTCATATCCAGCACACAAAGAGTGACTCCACTCCTCACACACTACACACTTAATCCACAATTCTACCCGAACGTCTTTGGAAAATGTAGCTCCACAAAAAATACAAATGGCATCTTCTTCAATAGGTTTTACTTCCCCAACTGGGAGATCCATATCTGACTCGTCTGAAGAGATAGTTGGTGCATTGGGCTCTTTATCTGAATCCTCAGATAACTTAAGCTGTTTTTTGCTTGGTTTTATAGGAGGAGCTTCACGTTTTTTCTTGCTTTTGGCAGGTGCCTTAGGAAGCTTCTGTTTACTCTTCAGTAAGGAGTCTTCAAGGCGTGTTTTATAAGTAGAAGATGTCAAAACGGCTGATGAACCTGGCTTACGACTTCTGTTGGAAACCTTCCTCTTTAGAAGAGGGATTGGCATGATATCTTGTGGAGACACGCACGTGGTTGATGAGGTATTTGACGACGATGCTGACCTTCTGCTTTCTGTTTGGCCATCTTCACTTGGGCTGTCAGTTGTCATAGGTCTGAATGCGTTCTGAGTGTCTTTTGTCTGAGGTCATTACCCATCTGGATATGCTGGATTCTCATAAGTTCCTCTCAGACTTCTGGCCTCATCTAAAGCCGACGTGGCAGCTATAAAGTCGATTTCTGCAAAAACAGTCCTGCCACATGGGAAAATTACAGTCTCCAAAAATCCTTTTGCAGCACTAGAGCTAGTCTCGCACTTTAGGTAGGTTTTCCCAAACAACACAGATATGTCATATGGTCCTAAGGGCCGGCTGTTGTGCCGCAACCTTTGGCGAACATACTCAGCGTAATAGGTTTTTATAGTGCCCTTAAAGGTCTTATCAAGTCGCTGAGTTTTATGAGAGGTGTTAGGCGGGATGCTCACGTTGTAACATGGTTCTCCCACATACGTTCTATAACTTGAAGGTTTCTTGCATGAGTGTTGTGCGTATCAAGAATTAACAACACAGTAGATTCTTTTGAGGGATGTGCCTTAGAAATGAAGTGATCAAACCACTCGGAGCAGAGCTCAGTTTGAATCCAGCCTGAAGGATGGCATTTGTTCCAGGTGGTGCTCCTTTCAGAAGTGTATCAGTCCAGTTCTTCTTGGGGAAGATCAATATTGATGGTACGAAAGTACCACCAGCACTCAATACAGAATATGACAGTCACCAGGGATCCTCACTCTGCTGATGTGAGGGGACCTACTTGACAGTTACCTTTCAGTCCACTTACAAGTGGTATTCTGCTCTGGGCGACAGAGCCCAGTCTCGTCCACATTGTACACACAGTCAGTCCTATAGGAGTGTTGACTGTACTCAGCTTCCAAAATATCAAAAAATTTGTCTACAGCTTCGTTGTTGAACCCATTTGCTCTCAAGAATGAGGTCCCCTTAGGTTTGTGGATTGTGACTTTATTTCTGTGTTGTCTAAGAAAAGGTCAAAACAAGCTTTACCTGCAGCATTTGAAGTAAAAGGATGATTAATATTATTACTTTCCGCTAGCTGCTATGCCATTCTCTTGACATCTAATCTGGTAAGGCCATAGAAGCGACTATCCATTTCAATCAGATACTGTACCAACTGTTTCTCAATAGCATCAGGTAGTACAGGCTTACGTCGAAGTCTCAAAGAAATACATTCTTCAGGTGACATATTACTATGCACAAACCTTTGAAGTGTCGTCTGAGGTACACTGAAAGCTTTTACTGCTCGTCTTAACCCCATCTGCTTTTCCCTTAAGTCTATTATAGCCTTAATCATGTTTTTAGCATCCCACTTCTTCACAATAGCTCTTGGTTTCCGATCAGTTAGCTTTCGTGGCATCTAGAAACGGAAGCAAAACGTATAATGTACTTGATGTTGGTATTGTGGAAACGTCTCCACAATGCCATCGTATGTATGCTTCCACATTACCAACACAAATGCCATTTTAAGTTTCGGTACATTACATTAAGCAACTATCCAGTTAAGGTTGACAAAGGACTGCTAAAACCTTCTATGCACCTCCATTTATAAGCTATCAGACGTAAAGAAAGATAACTACAAAGCATGTAGATAAATATAATACCACAACTTACCTAAAAAAAGTTTTATAAAATGCGCAAATGTAAATTGCATCATTGTCATGGTGTCTGTTGTTCTACTAATTACTAATCCTCTACCGTGACTGACAGGAACTATTGCAACAATTTCTGGCTGCCCCGCTAGAGTGCAGCACTCTGCAGGCCAGATACTAGACGTTTCCACATTACCCACACACTTCCACATTTACACCCCTACCTCTGCTATATTGACAGCAGCTTATTTTTATGTATCTCCATTTTGTGTAAGTGCTTTTGACCAAAATATAAAATTCTTCTTTTAAATAGATATATTAAAGTGACTGTTGATTATACTTCATTTACTAATATTTCCTTCCATAATACGCAAAACAGTGCAAATTAAATGCGTTGTTTAAGAGTTTGTGAGTCCAATGCGTGTACTGACGTCCAGATTCCAGGCGCGCGCCTCTGAGTTATAGGATTAAGGTGAAAAGGGCGGCTCTGCCCTGGAGACGACGGTAGGGGTCGCAGGAGGAAAAGAGTGGGCACCTTGCGTTGCGTTGCGTCGGCGATCGCTATCCGAGGAAGTGGAAATCTCAAGGTTCCGCGCGGTGAAAGTGCGCCGCAGGAGAGGCGATGCGCGCTTCCTCTGACAAAATACCTGGCCGCCAGCTTCGGCCGCTGTCGCCCACAATGGCGGCGCCGATGCGGCGTGTCTCCTGTTTTCGCTCGCCTGCTGATCGCCGAGAGCAACAGTGATTGCGCATGCGCGCCCGCGTGTCGCGATATCGCTAAACAAGGACGGCGCGGCTCCGTTACCCGCCTACGGTTACGGAGATCCGACCTGTTTGGCCACGTGATTGCAGCTCCGCTCCACGGAGCTCCGATCGCGTCGCGTCCGTTGCAGTAAACGCGAGTGTTGCGCACTAGTACTTTTCTAGACCACAGTTTACTCGCTGCTTATGCTGTTACAATAACGCGTTCGTGACGCACTGCAGAGGTAGCAGGACTGAATAGTATTGAGACGAAATACCTTAAAGCAAAAAGCCGTAAACGTTTTACAATAAATGCAAAATAAAAAAACTTACACTATAGGAACGTAAATAAACGAATGATTTTCAACAAAATCGTTTCAACAGTGAAAAAGTCAGATCTGTTTAACGAGAAAAATAATTTTCGATGTATTTCAGCGCTAAGAAAGAAAAGAAGATACAAAGAATGAAGTAAAAAGGCTCTATTTACTGCCTCCTAAATGTATTTTGAAATATTTGTGAACATTTGTTTTCCCGAGGAAACACATGTAGTCATTTTGAAATGTCTGGATAACAATTTTCCTATTATTTCAGTTCTCAGTTTGCTACACGACCTTCTCACAGAACAATCTTTATGAATTTTGTGTATCATTGCTTGTTCCTACATTCTGTTAATATAAAGGGTGATTCAGCTCTCCCTACCTATGAGGTTTATGCAACCTGCAATGACTTCAAACACTAATGCAAGATTTTCATATTCTCTCGCTACCTACAGCCAAACTAATAATACTTCAGCAAAAAGGAACAGGACGCTTTGTAGGAAATTTAATCGAGTTAAATTTTGTACTGTGATACGTCTTCGTTAGGGGCTACAGTTTTCAAATTATTCAAGAAAAACGTACAAAAGTGCCCTTCCAAAACACGCGTTTCTTGACTAACTTGAAAACTGTGGTATCACAGTACAAAATTTGATTACCTTTAATTTCCTACAAAAAGGTCCTGTTCATTTTTTTTGTCGGATAATAATTTGCATGTAGCGAGCGAGAGAATATGACAATCTTGCCGTCCGCGGGGGCCATGCGGTTCTAGGCGCTGTGGTCCGGAACCGCGCGACTGCTACGGTCGCAGGTTCGAATCCTGCCTCGGGCATGGATGTGTGTGATGTCCTTAGGTTAGTTAGGTTTAAGAAGTTCTAAGTTCTAGGGGCCTGATGACCTCAGATGTTAAGTCCCATAGTGCTCAGAGCCATTTTATGACACTCTTGGGGGTGGTTTTTGAAGGCTTTGCGATCTGCATCAAACTTATCGGTAGGGGCATCTGAATCACCTTGTATTTCGTATTTTCGTAGAAACGTTGATCCCTCTCAACCTCGCTTTCGTTGTTCTGGTGTCAAACTGCACAGCAAACAGCTCTGACAACACACACAGTTTTGTAGCTGACACGTGAACGAAAACGAACGCTCGTGTCTAGCTTGGCTTGTTGCAGGGATAAAATACCTGGGATGTTTCAGCAGTCGCTTGTCGTAATTAGTCGACTGAGACGAGACAGTAGCTAGTTTCGAAGGGGCTTCAAATCCTTTTGTGTACTGTCACGTGATCTTAAAAAACATTTAGAAAGCCAAAATATCTGACGTTTCTACATATGCACTCCGCAAGCCACCTTTACAGTGTATGGCAGAAGATCCCTCTGGTACCACAACCATTTTCTCTCTTCTGTTTTATTCGGGAATGGTACTTGGGGAGATCTCTGCCTAAACTTCGGTATGAGCTCTAATTTATCTGAGTTTCTGGTCATGGTCATTTCACGAGACATAGGAAGTGGTCTGTTGCTTGACTCTTCTTCGAATATACGCTATCGGAGATACACAACGCCTCTCTTTCTGGTAACGACTGCCACAGGAGTTTGTCTGGCATCTTCGTAATGCACTCTCGCGACTAGATAATCCCCTGTCGAAACGCGCCGATCTACGCTGGATCTTTTGTACCTCTTCCATTAATCCTATTTGGAACGGGTGCCAGACTGATGAACAGTACTCAAGAGTCGGTCCAGAAGGTGTTCTGTAAGGCACTTCTTAGCAGGTGAACTATATTTCCTTAAGATTCTGCCAATGATTCTCAGGCTGGCACCTGCTTTTTCTACAATTACTTTCATGTAGTCACTGCACATTAGTTGGATGGTTCCAGAATGAGATTTTCACCCTGCAGTGGAGTGCGCGCTGATATGAAACTTCCTGCCAGATTAAAACTGTGTACCGGATCGAGACTCGAACTCGGGACCTTTGGCTTTCGCGGGCAGGAGAGCTTCTGTAAAGTTTGGAAGGTAGGAGACGGATACTGGCAGAAGTAAAGCTGTGAGTACCGGGCGTGACTCGTGCTTCGGTAGCTCAGATGTATTCCTCCGCATTTACTGGAAGCTCAGTGGATTTCCGTTTCACGTGGGAATGCAGCCAAGCTGTCTCGAGTACTGTGGAGTAATATAATATGGGTACGTTTTGTGATGTGCGTTACTCGCACATCGACTTGACGATAATATGGGACAACAGCTTTACCGGCGTATTTAACTTGGACAGCACTAAACCGGTCAGCTGGTACAGCTAGCCTGCAGTGGCGTGGCCAGCTGCAGATCACACTTAATAAGAGACCAGCAGAGGAGCAATGCAACTAAGAACGTTATTTAATTTTTAAACAGAATGAAATAATATACTACAAATCTCCCACAATACGCTCCGTAGACGACTAGATGAAAACCGCAACACGTTATCGTTTTTAGTTAACGTACTATTGTAATTAAAAACAAGAATGATGAAAATTCCTGACTTAACGACAGGATAATTTTTCTGCATAAGCCGTGTGTAACTTAAGAGAGTATGGAAAGATTTCACCGTGTAGTTAAATATTATAGTCAGGGAAGGTATTACTTACAGTTAATCGTCTGGTACTCTCTTAGGTCCTTCCTTATCCGAATCCGAGAAATACATTTCAGTCCTGGAAGTGTCACCTGCTACGTTGATAACGAGCCTATCCACAACAGAATCCACGAACCAAACCAGGCGCAACATTTTCTCTTCTTCTTTTATGACGAGCCATTTTATATCCCGCCAGCGTTCGGCAGTGACGTGTGAAAAATCTGCAAGCGTTAGTTCCAGTACGACTGGCAGCTTACTCTTGTTGCTTCTCGGGTCAAATCCCGCAGCTTTGCTCCAGATCAGTTCCGTTGGGTTCATATTGAAGTGGTACAGTAGCAAACGTAAAATGCAGCATTTGTATGATGTGCTCGATGCTGTGAAAATGATTGTTTTTCATGTTTTCACGATACTTATCGACCTCTGTGGTACGAAACGATGGACACAGTCCAAATAAAAAGGATTTGGTTTTCCATTTTTGCCTCAAAAATTAAATTGTTATGTTTTATTAATTTAAACAACTTTTATGAACAGTCTTTCATAAGACATCGATAGTTAAGACTTTTTATTTGAAATGGAAACAGGAATTTCGCGTCCAATATGTAATTAGAAACAAGAAGACGTGCATTATTTATAAGAAATAATAATGAGTTTTATAATTACGAGATATAGGTATTTCACACTGAGCGAGAAAAAAAAATCACACACGAATAACCGCATTTTGTGATATATCAATACGTTTCTGCCTGTGCTACACGTTCCTTATGTATTCCTTTACTAACTACATTATATAAACCGCTGGGAAAACTTCAAAACCGATTATCTTCGTACATTTATGAAAAACGTTAAGAACAGCCCATTTCTCGGCACTTTTTAACCGTGTTCCACGCACGTGTTTCACTGCGGAACAGAAAGCAGCCTCAGCCATTTTCATACAGCGCATTAACAACCACAGAACACCACTATAGTTAACAACGCGACAATCAGAACACAACGCTGCATAGGCTGTGACTACACGATTCTTGAAATAAAAACTACGTTGCTACAGAGTGATTAAGAAAAACGTTGATGGCTGTTAATACATTTGAATATCTTAAAAGTTTCATTTAACCTAACTTAGTAAGAAAATATCTAATACTTAAGTAGGACCTACTTCCAAGAGCGCAATACCACCAGTGTACAAGTTCTAACGCTTCTGACCAATCACCGCGTTTGTTTACATCACGTTTATTCTTATGATGAACGGATTATATACACTACTAGCTTTCCAGTAACTGCGATTAATTTGACCATGTTATGAAAACAAAATCTTAATAGATTCACCACAAAATCTAGCTTCTCGGATAATTAAATCATATGCTTATTTCGATAACATGTATTGACGCCAAGAGACTGTGCACACATCGCTGATAAGCAAAACAATTCTATTACGTATTATCATAGAAAATCTCTATTTTTGGATCATCGTTTCTAAAACGTATGCAACCCATAATGTGTAAGTAAGAACCTACCGATTATTTATTTATTTTTACTCACGTTACATGTAATGCTCAAGCTCTTCAGTTCCTCAGTTAATGATCGTTTTAAATGTTCAGAGACATAATTTAAGGCTAAACCAGCAATATATTCGTAGCCTCTGACTTCTACTTTTGTTTCCTGTTAGCTTACGTAAATTCTTATTCTCTTTATTTTATAAGACAGCTTTATAAGAAAGACTTCTGTTATCAATCGCTGTAACTGTGTTGATGGTATAATAACTTCTTTTTATTACTTGAAAACGCAAAGTATTAATAAAATTATCTCATCGTAATTGATATTTCTGAAGCAAAGAATAGCTATGATAATTTTCGCCAAAATCTGATATTCAGTAACTACTAGTACATTTCCTTTAGTAAAATATTATTTCTTTAGGTTTCTTTATTTTTTGTTTCTGTTATTTTTTTCTATTTCTTTATTTCTGTTTCTTTCAAATTATAAGCTATTTCTCTTCTTCCCTTGGAGACTTTAGTTAATTTTAAGGGGATGTTACATTTATTTCCAATGAAAATGCGAGGACTTCAAATTTATTTTGAACACCTAGGCCCTGTTTAGCTCTTTATTTCAGCATTGCAACAACGATATGAATGAACAAGAGCCATCAAAAGTTAAACTCACATGAAACGACAGTAAGTAAAGAAATAAACAAAAAGTCTACATGCCACCACCACATTGTGTCTTTACTTATACAGTGGAAACAAGTTTTAGCTTCTTTAGATAATGGCTCTGCGCGGACTCACTATCGTGCCCTAATTTAATTGTCAACTCGTCACTTAAAATTGGAAGTAATGGTAGCTTTCTCAAGCGTTGATTCGAATGGTTCCAGATGAGTACTGTTTATCTGTTACTGTGAAAATCTGAACAATTAACTGGCAATTTCCACTGTACGACCACAATTTCAGAATTCTGCTATCACAAATACTAGTGCTTGTTTGCAAATTAATTTAATAAATATAATTCCTTTGTTCAATAAAGACCCAAAATCCACCTCTCCGCCTATCTCCAATCACACTATTACGTCAGTATGTGCCAATACAGCCAATAAAATCACATTCACTCGCCCTGGGAGTGTGTGAACCAACGGATTACGCCTTGGAGTACAGAACAGGATCACTAGTTAATGTGCACAGAATTGGTCAGTAAGACGACTGTTTGTATAGCAACGTAAGTGCCGGTTATCAGTGTCCAGTCTAGGTACAGGATTTGCTACGCTTCCTAGTAAACTATTAATCAATTCTTAAAGCGTGTGAAACCCGCAATGGCCTATAGGGATCGTCTGCTGATCGCGATTTAATAACAACAATCAGAATTCAGTGACCATAGAACCAACACTAGCAGTCAGCATTACCCTTCAACATACTAAAATCCTCCAGATACCTAATTAAACTTATTCAGAAACTATTCCTCTGAAAAGCAATCGAGCAGTTAAACTGTGGACATCAGTACAACAGCTCACCAGTTAGTCTTCTCTGCCGTAGATCCACTGCCCTATAGGAAATCTGTTATTCAAGGGACTTGTTCAAGGTCCAACTTCTCTATTAGCCCCATGCTAAAACCATGTGGGAACCATTCAGCAAACAAAGGTACGACGCTACCGTTACTTCTAACAGTCAGTTCATTACATTCCACAGCTGTCGGCTGCTGCTTCTGTGGCCAACTCCTGTTGGACATAATCTTTCCACAGACTGCTAGTGCTGGCGATGACCGCAAATCGTAACATCTTCGGCCTCTCGCTCCGTTCATTGTGGTGGCGAATATCACAGCACCGATATTAGTACATTATTTTTAAGCAAACACGTATAAGAAAAACCCCATACTAACTTATATTTCAGTTCTCTTGCTTATTTGACCGAGCGAGGTGGCGCAGTGGTTAGCACACTGGACTCGCATTCGGGAGGACGACGGTTCAATCCCGTCTCCGGCCATCCTGATTTAGGTTTTCCGTGATTTCCCTAAATCGCTTCAGGAAAATGCCGGGATGGTTCCTTTGAAAGGGCACGGCCGATTTCCTTCCCCGTCCTTCCCTCACCCGAGCTTGCGCTCCGTCTCTAATGACCTCGTTGTCGACGGGACGTTAAACACTAATCTCCGCCTCCTCCTCTTGCTTATTTCTTTGAACTAATCCGGTTGTTAATACAACGAGATAGGAAGACTTAACTTCTCTGATGAGAATTAAAATTTTATTATTACTTTTTGACCCGTCACATAGTCTACCCTCTAGGTACCACAGCCACAGTTGGGGTAAGAAATCAAATCAAATGGAATTACTGAGGATGAGCCACCAGAGACTGCGAGTTCGTTATACCAGAAAACTCAGAAAATGTCTCTCTGTAATCTCTGAAATGTTGTCGGTGGAGTTCGGTTTCACCCTGTATATCTTAGACTAAGAGTTTCTGATGTGAAGGTTAATGGCAGCATGTCATGACCTCACACAAATGTAGGCAGTTTTTTGATCGGTACCCCTGGGATTTGCAAAGGGATGATAGAGGCTAGCACGAGTGGGGTGGTTGTAGGAATGTGGAACATTCTGTAATAATTAGTACTGGAATACTTTAGGAAATAACTTTTACTTAACTTTGTCCTGCTATTGCACTCCAGGAACATAACTAAAAACAACTATCTTTCTTGAATACAAATGACTCATTAACAAACATTAACTGGATTATACAACAAGCAAGATAGCACAATTTTGGTGTTATGTGCGTAATACATGAGCGAACTAGAGGCTGCGAACCTAGCGAGCTGACGGCTATTCTAATCTAACTACGATCACGACCTGTAGCTGACCCGGCCGGTGCCTTCTGCAAGTCTCTGTCCGTGCCATACAGGGGCGCTGCAAGCGCCAGTGAGTCCAGAGATATGGTTCAGATGGCTCTGAGCACTATGGGACTTAACATCGGAGGTCATCAGTCCTCTAGACTTAGAACTACTTAAACCTAACTAACGTAAGGACATCACACACATCCATGCCCTAGGCAGGATTCGAACCTGCTGCTGTAGCGGTCGCGCGGTTCCAGACTGTAGCGCATAGAAACGCTCGGCCACCACGGCTGGCAGTCCAGAGAGGTTGCAAGTGCTGGATGTAAAGTGCAAGTGCAAGTATGGAAACGTGCATGCATTGCGTTGTACAAGTGCTGGATGTCAGTTTGTGGGATGGACGGCCATGCATGTGGCAGTTAGTCAGTCAATATAGGAACAGTTAATGCTGTTTGTGGATGAAGCTGGTGTTGTCGTCCGATGATGTCCTATTTGTTCTGCATTGGAGACAGATCTGGTGATCGAGCACACCAAGGTAACATGTTGACACAGTGTAGGGCAAGGGTCTCCAAACGATGACCCGCGGGTCGAAACGGGCCCGCGAGGGCCGGCAAACCGCATCTCCGATATCCGGGCCACCAAATATTTGAGGTGGTACCTATACTGCCAACAATTGAGTTTCGAGGCCTATCGCGACCAATACACCGCGACATTGGCTCTGTTAATCGCTACATAACTAAACTTATTGTTGCTCCGCTTGAAATAACAATGCGTTGACATACTCCACCTGTGTTACGTCTTGCGGTAATAGTGTAGCTAACAATGATTTTGAGATTTCGTTAACTTTGCAGGACGCCTTCGTGAAGAATGTGCAGTGACATACTTTTTTTGTCGGTGAAATTCGCCAGAATAAAATACGCCAGAATTTCGGTCAGGTACGTCTACCAATCAAAATTATGTAATTGAATAAAAATCGTAGTTCGCTTCAGTGCTAACTATTCCCACAACCTTAGATTTTTGCGATTTCATTTTTCCTTTAGCCTTACATTACGCTCATCATGGATTGCTAGGGTGTTTTAATCCCACTAGGTAGATCTTGGCCCTTATGACTTCGTGGAGGAGTCAATGTGGTCGGCGGACTAAAAAGTTTGGAGACCTCTGGTGTAGGGCATGCTGGTTACAACAGCGGTATGTGTGCGAGCATGATCCCATTGAAAAACATCCCGCCGGCCACGGTGGCCGTGCTGTTCTAGGCGCTACAGTCTGGAACCGTGCGATCGCTACGGTGGCAGGTTCGAATCCTGCCTAGGGCATGGATGTGTGTGATGTCCTTAGGTTAGTTAGGTTTAAGTAGTTCTAAGTTCTAGGGGACTGATGACCTTAGAAGTTAAGTCCCATAGTACTCAGAGCCATTTGAACCATTGGAAAACATTCCCTGGAACGCTGTTCATGTATGGCAGCACAATAAGCCGAATCATCAGATTGTGGTACAAATTTGCAGTCATGGTACGTGGAACAACCATGAGAATGCTCCTAGACTAGAAGAAGGGATCGGTTGGTAGGACATGTTCTGATTCATCAAGGGATCACCAATTTAGTACTGGAGGGCAGCGTGGAGGGTAACAATCGTAGAGGGAGACCAAGAGATGAATACACTAAGCAGATTCAGAAGGATGTAGGTTGCAGTAGGTACTGGGAGATGAAGAAGCTTGCACAGGATAGAGCAGCATGGAGAGCTGCATCAAACCAGTCTCAGGACTGAAGACCATAACAACAACAACATGCTCCTGCTGTCATACAAAATGGCACCCCAGACCACAACTCCAGGTGTAGATCATGTATGTCTGGCAGGAGGCAGGATGGTTGCTGGCCTCTTTCTAACCAACACACATACCTATCACTGGTCTCCAGGCAGAGCCAGCTTTCATCAGAAAACGAAACAGACATCCAACCTGCCCTCCAATGTGCTCTCGCTTGACACTACAGAAGTCGCAAATGACGTTGGCTTGGGATCAACGGAATACACGCTCCAGGGCGTTTCGATTGATGTTGTCCTTGAAGTAAGCGATTAGCAACAGTTCGTTGTGAACTGAATTGAACTGAAATTGAATTGTCACTGTAGTGCGAACTGCTGCTGAAATTGCTACTGTAGATGCAGTACGGTGTGTCAGAGCCATACGCGGAATTCGATGGTCTTCCGCATCTGTAGCGCCAGGTGGTCGTCCGGAGTCCAGACTTCTTGCGACCGTATATTCTTGTGACCACCGCAGCCACCAACCATGTGCAGAGGATACATTCTTGCCACATCTTTCTGCAATGTCACAAAAAGAACATCCATATCCCTGTAGCCCTATTGCAGCACACCGTGCAACCTTGGTGCGGTAAAGATAATGGTGTCTACGTCCCCTTGAAGCATTCGTGACTAACGTCAGTCCACCACATACACTACTGGCCATTAAAATTGCTACACCAAGAAGAAATACAGATGATAAACAGGTATTCATTGGACAAATGTATTATACTAGAAATGACATGTCATTACATTTTGACGCAGTTTGGGCGCATAGATCGTGAGAAATCAGTACCCAGAACAACCACCTCTGTCCGTAATAACGGCCTTGATTGAGTCAAACAGTGCTTGATTGGCGTGTACAGTTACAGCTGCCTATGCAGCTTCAACACGGTACCACAGTTCATCAAAAGTAGTGACTAGCGTATAGTGACGAGCCAGTTGCTCGGCCATCATTGACCAGACTTTTTCAGTTGGTGAGAGATCTGGAGAATGTACTGGCCAGGGCAGCAATCGAACATTTTCTGTATCTAGAAAGGCCCGTACAGGACCCGCAACATGCGGTCGTGCATTATCCTGCCGAAATGTAGGGTTTCGCAGGGATCGAATGAAGGGTAGAGCCACGGGTCGTAACACATCTGAAATGTAACGTCCACTGTTCAAAGTGCCGTCAATGCGAACAAGATGTGGCCGAGACGTGTAACCAATGGCACCCCATACCACCACGTCGGGTGATACGCAAGCATGGCGATGACGAATTCTCGCTTCCAATGTGTGTTGACCGCGATGTCGCCAAACACGGATGCGATCATCATGATGCTTTAAACAGAACCTGGATTCATCCGAAAAATGACGTTTTGCCCTTCGTGCCCAGGTTCGTCATTGAGTACAACATCGCAGTCGCTCCTGGCTGTCATGCAGCGTCAAGGGTAACCGCAGCCATGGTCTCCGTGCTGCTGCAAACGTCGTCGAACTTTTCGTGCAGATGGTTATTGTCTTGCAAACGACCCCACCTGTTGACTCAGGATCGAGACGTGGCTGCACGATACGTTACAAAAAAAAAAAAAAAAAAAAAAAAAATTGACTCTGAGCACTATGCGACTTTACTTCTGAGGTCATCAGTCCCCTAGAACATAGAACTACTTAAACCGAACTAACCTAATGACATCACACACATCCTGACTGTAGCGCCTAGAACCGCTCGGCCACACCAGCATGCGATCCGTTACAGCCAGGCGGGTAAGATGCCTGTCACCTCTACTGCTAGTGATACGAGGCCGTTGGGATCCAGCACGGCGTTCCGTAATTCCCTCCTGAACCCATCGATTGCATATTCTGCTATCAGTCATTGGATCTGGAACAACACGAGCAGCAGTGTCTCGATAGGATACACCGCAATCGCGATAGGCTACAATCCGACCTTTACCAAAGTCGGGAACGTGATGGTACGCATTTCTCCTCCTTACACAAGGCATCACAACAATGTTTCACCAGGCAACGCTGGTCAATTGCTGTTTGTGTATGAGAAATCGGTTGGAAACTTTCCTGATGTCAGCGCGTTGTGGAGGCAATCTTGTGTGACTGGTCTGAAAAGCTAATCATTAGCATATCACAGCATCTTGTTCCTCTCGCTTAAATTTCGCGTCTTTAGCACGTCATCTTCGTGGTGCAGCAATTTTAATAGCCAGTAGTGTACAATCTGAAAGGTAACCGATGCTCACGACCGTTTCTGTTTGCCCTTAAAGCAAACCTGATTTGCTTCCTCGGAGTCGCGTTACCAGCGCCACCCTTATGGGCTGGTGCGAAATTTGAATAGACATCATCTTTCGGATGTACAGACATGCCTACCAGCTTTCGTTGCCGTCGCAGAACTCCTTCTCGGAGTCGCTATTTTTTCCGTGCGTGTATTAGGTCTTCAGTGTCAAATTCAGAGTAGCAATAGCCGACTGTATGTTTTTCAGGTTGGCGTGCCTTAATGACGAGGACCCCGGCTAGCGACAGCAGCTGGACCTAGGTACGACGGCCGCTCAGTTGGGTGGCTATGACGTGATGGAGAGGGCGCGCTGCCGTGCGCCGCCTGCAGCATGGCTGCTCTCGGCTGCTGTCCTCTGCACGGCTGTCGTCGCTGCGGCGGCAGAAGCCGGCTGTCCTGCCGACCATCTCATACTGCCCTGCCGCTGCACCACGCCTCGGGACGATGAGATACAGATCTGGTTAGTAGCAAAGACGGTGTCACTGTGAGTGGTGAAGTGAGCCTTGAGTATGTCATACAAGCACTTATGGCCGTTAACATAGCAACACCACGACAATGGAATGCAATAAACAAAACTTTATGTATATACAGGGTGTTACAAAAAGGTACGGCCAAACGTTCAGGAAACATAAATCACACACAAATAAAGAAAAGATGTTATGTGGACATGTGTCCGGAAACGCTTAATTTCCACGTTAGAGCTCATTTTAGTTTCGTCAGTATGTACTGTACTTCCTCGATTCACCGCCAGTTGGCCCAATTGAGGGAAGGTAATGTTGACCTCGGTGCTTGTGTTGACATGCGACTCATTCCTCTACAGCACATCAGTACGTAGTATTAACAGGTTAGTGTTCATCACGAACGTGGTTTTGCAGTCAGTGCAATGTTTACAAATGCGGATTTGGCAGATGCCCATTTGATGTATGGATTAGCACGGGGCAATAGCCGTGGCGCGGTACGTTTATATCGAGACACATTTCCAGTACGAAGGTGTCCAGACAGGAAGACGCTCGAAGCAATTGATCGGCTTCTTAGGGAGCACTGAACATTCCAGCCTATGACTCGCGACTGGGGAAGTCCTGAAACGACGAGGACACCTGCAATGGACGAGGTAATTCTTCGTGCAGTTGACGATAACCCTAATGTCAGCGTCAGAAAAGTTCTGCTGTACAAGGTAACATTGACCACGTCACTGTATGGAGAGTGCTACGGGAGAACCAGTTGTTTCCGTACCATGTACAGCGTGTCCAGGCACTATCAGCAGGTTATTGGCCTCCACGGGTACACCTCTGCGAATGGTTCATCCAACAACGTGTCAATCCTCATTTCAGTGCAAATGTTCTCTTTACGGACGAGGTTTCATTCCAACGTGATCAAATTGTAAATTTTCACAATCAACATGTGTGGGCTGACGAGAATCCGCACGCAATTGTGCAATCACGTTAACAACACAGATTTTCTGTGAACGTTTGGGTGGGCATTGTTGGTGATGTCTTGATTGGGCACCATGTTCTTCCACCTACGCTCAGTGGAGCACGTTATCATGATTTCATACGAGATACTCTACCTGTGCTGCTAGAACATGTGCCTTTACAAGTACGACACAACATGTGGTTGATGCACGATGGAGCTCCTGCACATTTCAGTCGAAGTGTTCATCTACATCTACATCTACATCTGTACTCCGCAAGCCACCTGACGGTGTGTGGCGGAGGGTACCCTGAGTACCTCTATCGGTTCTCCCTTCTATTCCAGTCTCGTATTGTACGTGGAAAGAAGGATTGTCGGTATGCTTCTGTGTGGGCTCTCTGATTTTATCCTCATGGTCTCTTCGCGAGATATACGTAGGAGGGAGCAATATACTGCTTGACTCTTCGGTGAAGGTATGTTCTCGAAACTTCAACAAAAGCCCGTACCGAGCTACTGAGCGTCTCTCCTGCAGAGTCTTCCACTGGAGTTTATCTATCATCTCCGTAACGCTTTCGCAATTACTAAATGATCCTGTAACGAAGCGCGCTGCTCTCCGTTGGATCTTCTCTATCTCTTCTATCAACCCCACCTGGTGCGGATCCCACACTGCTGAGCAGTATTCAAGCATTGGGCGAACAAGCGTACTGTAACCTACTTCCTTTGTTGTCGGATTGCATTTCCTTAGGATTCTTCCAATGAATCTCAGTCTGGCATCTGCTTTACCGACGATCAACTTTATATGATCATTCCATTTTAAATCACTCCTAATGCGTACTCCCAGATAATTTATGGAATTAACTGCTTCCAGTTGCTGACCTGCTATTTTGTAGCTAAATGATAAGGGACCTATCTTTCTATGTATTCGCATCACATTACACTTCGCTACATTGAGATTCAATTGCCATTCCGTGCACCATGCGTCAATTCGCTGCAGATCCTCCTGCATTTCAGTACAATTTTCCATTGTTGCAACCTCTCGATACACCACAGCATCATCTGAAAAAAGCCTCAGTGAACTTCCGATGTCATCCACCAGGTCATTTATGTATATTGTGAATAGCAACGGTCCTATGACACTCCCCTGCGGCACACCTGAAATCACTCTTACTTCGGAAGACTTCTCTCCATTGAGAATGACGTGCTGCGTTCTGTTATCTAGGAACTCCTCAATCCAATCACACAATTGATCTGATAGTCCGTATGCTCTTACTTTGTTCATTAAACGACTATGGGGAACTGTGTCAAACGCCTTGCGGAAGTCAAGAAACACGGCATCTACCTGTGAACCCGTGTCTAAGGCCCTCTGAGTCTCGTGGACGAATAGCGCGAGCTGGGTTTCACACGATCGTCTTTTTCGAAACCCATGCTGATTCCTACAGAGTAGATTTCTAGTCTCCAGAAAAGACATTATACTCGAACGTAATACGTGTTCCAAAATTCTACAACTGATCGACGTTAGAGATATAGGTCTATAGTTCTGCACATCTGTTCGACGTCCCTTCTTGAGAACGGGGATGACCTGTGCCCTTTTCCAATCCTTTGGAACGCTTCGCTCTTCTAGAGACCTACGGTACACCGCTGCAAGAAGGGGGGCAAGTTCCTTCGCGTACTCTGTGTAAAATCGAACTGGTATCCCATCAGGACCAGCGGCCTTTCCTCTTTTGAGCGATTTTAATTGTTTCTCTATCCCTCTGTCGTCTACTTCGATATCTACCATTTTGTCAACTGTGCGACAATCTAGAGAAGGAAGCACAGTGCAGTCTTCCTCTGTGAAACAGCTTTGGAAGAAGACATTTAGTAATTCGGCCTTTAGTCTGTCATCCTCTGTTTCAGTACCATTTTGGTCACAGAGTGTCTGGACATTTTGTTTTGATCCACCTACCGCTTTGACATAGGACCAAAATTTCTTAGGATTTTCTGCCAAGTCAGTACATAGAACGTTACTTTCGAATTCATTGAAAGCCTCTCGCATAGCCCTCCTCACACTACATTTCGCTTCGCGTAATTTTTGTTTGTCTGCAAGGCTTTGGCTATGTTTATGTTTGCTGTGAAGTTCCCTTTGCTTCCGCAGCAGTTTTCTAACTCGGTTGTTGTACCACGGTGGCTCTTTTCCATCTCTTACGATCTTGCTTGGCACATACTCATCTAACGCATATTGTACCATGGTTTTGAACTTTGTCCACTGATCCTCAACACTATCTGCACTTGAGACAAAACTTTTGTGTTGAGCCGTCAGGTACTCTGTAATCTGCTTTTTGTCACTTTTGCTAAACAGAAAAATCTTCCTACCTTTTTTAATATTTCTATTTACGGCTGAAATCATCGACGCAGTAACCGCTTTATGATCGCTGATTCCCTGTTCTGCATTAACTGATTCAAATAGTTCGGGTCTGTTTGTCACCAGAAGGTCTAATATATTATCGCCACGAGTCGGTTTTCTGTTTAACTGCTCAAGGTAGTTTTCAGATAAAGCACTTAAAAATATTTCACTGGATTCTTTGTCCCTGCCACCCGTTATGAACGTTTGAGTCTCCCAGTCTATATCCGGCAAATTAAAATCTCCACCCAGAACTATAACATGGTGGGGAAATCTACTCGAAATATTTTCCAAATTATTCTTCAGGTGCTGAGCCACAACAGCTGCTGAGCCCGGGGGCCTATAGAGACATCCAATTACCATGTCTGAGCCTGCTTTAACCGTGACCTTCACCCAAATCATTTCACAATTCGAATCTCCGTCAATTTCCTTCGATACTATTGCACTTCTTATCGCTATAAACACGCCTCCCCCTTCACTGTCCAGCCTATCTGTGCGGTATACATTCCAATCTGAGTTTAGGATTTCATTACTGTTTACGTCTGGTTTCAGCCAACTTTCTGTTCCTAGTACTATATGGGCGTTGTGACCGTTTATTAATGAGAGCAGTTCTGGGACCTTTCTATAGACGCTTCTGCAGTTTACTATTAGCACATTAATATTGTGATTCCTTGTTGCATTTTGCCTACTCCTGCCTTGCCGCGTCTCAGGAGGCGTCTTGTCGGGCCTAGGGAGGGAATTCTCTAACCTAAAAAAACCCCATGTGCACTCCACACGTACTCCGCTACCCTCGTAGCCGCTTCCGGCGTGTAGTGCACGCCTGACCTATTCAGGGGGACCCTACATTTCTCCACCCGATAGCGGAGGTCGAGAAATTTGCACCCCAGCTCTCCGCAGAATCGTCTGAGCCTCTGGTTTAAGCCTTCCACTCGGCTCCAAACCAGAGGACCGCGATCGGTTCTCGGAACGATACTACAAATAGTTAGCTCTGATTCCACCCCGCGAGCGAGGCTTTCCACCTTCACCAACTCCGCCAACCGCCTGTACGAACTGAGGATGACCTCTGAACCCAGACGGCAAGAGTCATTGGTGCCGACATGAGCAACAATTTGCAGTCGGGTGCACCCAGTGCTCTCTATCGCCGCCGGTAGGGCCTCCTCCACATCTCGGATGAGACCCCCCGGCAAGCAGACAGAGTGAACACTGGCCTTCTTCCCCGACCTTTCCGCTATTTCCCTAAGGGGCTCCATCACCCGCCTAACGTTGGAGCTCCCAATAACTAATAAACCCCTCCCCCCGTGTGCCTGCTCGGACCTTGCTGAAGGAGCAGCCACATGTCCACTCACAGACAGAGCGGGCGATGCCACACGGCCAGCCTCCACATTGACCCTCCGCCTCGTGCGCCGCGAACGCCGCTGAACCCGCCACTCCCCTTGGGGAGAGGGTGGCCCAACCGCGCCCGGTACCCGCGAAGATGTCTCGACAGCAGGGACAGTGGGTGAAGCATCTAACACCTGGGGTGCACCATGCGACGCACCAGACTCCCCACTGCCGCTACACTCCGAGGCAGCAGCCTGAAGACTGCTGACCGCGGCCATCAACACGCGTGTTCCTACGCTTCTCAACAACAGATCTGGTGGCCGATGGATTGGTAGAGGCGGACCAATTCCATGGCCTCCACGCTCTCCTGACTTCAACCCTCTTGACTTTCATTTATGGGGGCATTTGAAAGCTCTTGTCTACGCAACCCCGGTACCATATGTAGAGACTCTTCGTGCTCGCATTGTGGACGGCTGTGATACAATACGCCATTCTCCAGGGCTGCATCAGCGCATCAGGGATTCCATACGACGGAGGGTGGATGTATGTATCCTCGCCAACGGAGGACATTTTGAACATTTCCTGTAACAAAGTGTTTGAAGTCATGCTGGTACGTTCTGTTGCTGTGTGTTTCCATTCCATGATTAATGTGAGAAGTAATAAAATGAGCTCTAACATAGAAAGTAAGCGTCCACATAACATATTTCCTTTCTTTGTGTGTGAGGAATGTTTCCTGAAGGTTGGCCGTACCTTTTTGTAAGACCCTATATATATATATATATATATATATATATATATATATATATATATATATATATATATATATATATACCGGGTGATCAGAAAGACAGCATAAATTTATAAACTTAATAAACCACGGAATAATGTAGATAGAGTGGAAGAAATTGACACACATGCTTGGAATGACATGGGATTTTATCAGAACAAAAGAAATTATTGCTAGACGCGTGAAAGATCTCTTGTGCGCGTCGTTTGGTGATGATCGTGTTGTGCTTAGCTGCCACTTTCGTAGTGCTTGACCTCCCAGATCTACAGACCTCACTACGTGCAGTTATTGGCTTTGGGGTTACCTGAAGTCGCAAGTGTATCGTGATCGACCGACATCTCTAGGGATGCTGAGAGACAACATCCGATGCCAATGCCTCACCATAACTCCGGACATGCTTTACAGTGCTGTTCACAACATTATTCCTCGACTACAGCTATTGTTGAGGAATGATGGTGGACATATTGAGCATTTCCTGTAAAGAACATCATCTTTGCTTTGTCTTACTTTGTTATGCTAATTATTGCTATTCTGATCAGATGAAGCGCCCTCTGCCGGACATGTTTTGAAATTTTGTATTTTTTTTTGGTTCTAATAAAACCCCATGTCATTCCAAACATGTGTGTCAATTTGTACCTCTCTACCTACATTATTCCGTGATTTACTCAGTTTTCAAACTTATACTGACTTTTTGATCATCCGGTATATATGTAGAGGGTCCATCTGAAGTTTCGGATGAGATTATCTAGAAAAGTATACATCGGGTGAAAATAGTGGGTTCAACAAGTTCGTAAGGTCAAAGGGAGGACATCAAATAATACTACACGTGACCGCCAGCCCCCGCCTCCTTGGGTGGGGCGGGAGACAACTTTTAAATCTTTAATGGAAACACCATTTTTTTTATTGCAGATCGGATTCTCCGAAAAAAAGTAATCAAATTTTGTCAGAATCATTTTTTAAACACGTGGTGCTCAAATCGAGAAAAAAGTAAAATTTGGGAAGAACTCTGATTTATTTGGAATTATCCAAGAAAGACGCATCAAATCGATAAAAAAATGAGCACGAATTCTTTTGTTACGCCAAATTAAGCTATTTTCTTGCGAAATGTACTCTATCCTACTTTTAGCTTTACCCAGGAACAACGACATGGACGTAGTAGAATGATGTTCCCATGGGGTGCTTCATTAGTGTGAGTCCCCTTGACCTGTGGATTTTTTGTCCATGTATATCCAGTACACGGACACAAAATCCACAGACAGAAACCCACTGGTAACAACGTATGGAAAGATAGCACAAGTAGAAAGTTTCAAATACATCGGAGAGATTATACAAAAAGCAGGACTAAATTCGACAGCCAATAAAGAATGACTTGTAAAGCTACAAGAAGCTTACAGACTTACATGGAACGCTTACAACTAAAGAAGTATTTCCGTTAATGTCAAATTAAGACATTACAAAACAGTAGTCTTACCCGAAGCCTTGCATGCCTCAGAAACGACAGCAATCAGGGGAAGAACGAAAATTAAGGAAATGGAAAGCAAGAGAGGAAAATTCTGAGAAAGATCTGTGGGCCAGTTCAGAGACAGGGCATCTGGATAAACAGAACTGTACAAACAGGCAGAGAGAATTACAAACATCAGAAAAAGAAGGGCTAAATTCTATGCGCACATTTACAGGATAAACGAAAATATGCTGATCGAGATGATTTTTAACATAGTGATGAGTAATACGATGAAAACCATGGAAGACCTTAGCACACTGGACTCGCATTCGGGAGGACGACGGTTCAATCCCGCGTCCGGCCATCCTGATTTAGGTTTTCCGTGATTTCCCTAGATCACTTCAGGCAAATGCCGGGATGGTTCCTTTGAAAGGACACGGCCGATTTCCTACCCCATCCATCCCTAATCCGAGCTTGTGCTCCGTCTGTAATGACGTCGTTGTCGACGGGACGTTAAACAGTAATCTCCTCCTCCTCCATGGAAGACCTCGAGAAACTAAATATCTCGACAGATGAAATAACAAACAGAGAAAGATACAGAGTCAAAATCAGGAAACAAAAATTCGAGGAAACACCAAAAGAGAAGAAACCAGGAAAGAAGTGGACAGAAGAGAGGAAGAAGAAACATAGTGAATATATGATAGGTTTTTGGGAAGAGAAAATAAAGAGACAACAAAAGTGCCATGAAAATTGATTGTGTTTTAACGCTCTCCTAAATGGGAAATTAACGATAATTTTATATACGAGGGTCGGTCAAAAAGTAATGCCTCCCATTTTTTTCTACTTAAAAAAATTAAGTTAAGTGAAAAATTTGAATTTGGCGCCATTCCTCAAACCTTCTTCTGCAATCCACTGCAGTAGTAACTTTCTGTGTCAACAGGTGGCAGCACAGCAGAAGTTTGTAAGATGGCCGACATCGATGTTCGTTTGAGACAGCGTTGTGTGATTGAATTCTTGAATGCAGAAGGTGAAACGCCCATACGCATTCATGAAAGACTGAAGAAGATGTATGGTGTTGTGACAGTGGATGTCAGCACTGTTAGACGATGGGTTCGTCGTTGTAAGGAAGCTGAAGGGCAAACACCGTTGACTGAAGAAAAGCGGAGCGGCAGGCCGGTGAGTGCAGTGACTCCACACAACGTTCAGCAAGTTGATGACATCATTCGTGGTGACCGTCGGGTGACTGCAGATGAAGTGTGTCGCAGTATTTCTCTTAGTAAAGGCAGTGTGATCACGATTATTAAACAATTGGGGTACTCAAAAGTTTGTGCACGGTGGGTTCCAAGAATGTTAACCGATCAGAATAAAGAGGCAAGGAAAACAATAGCCTCCCAACACTTGCAGCGCTTCCGTTTGGAGGGAGATGAGTTTCTGAAAAAAATTGTGACCGGGGACGAAACATGGGTGCATTTTTTTAAACCCGAATCAAAGAGGCAGTCAATGGAGTGGCGTCACACAAGCTCGCCGAGGAAGAAAAAATTCAAAACTGTGCGATCGGCAGGGAAAGTTATGGCAACAGTTTTCTGGGATACAGAGGGTGTGATTCTGGTTGATTTTTTGGAGCAGGGATGCACAATAAATTCTGTTCAATACGTCACAACCCTCAAAAAACTTAAAGCACGTCTTCAGCGAGTTCGCCCAACAAAATCAATGGCAGATGTTCTTCTTTTGCATGACAATGCAAGACCACACACCAGTCGTCACACCTCTGACGAGATTGTCAAAATTGTATGGGAAGTTTTGCCTCATCCCCCATACAGCCCTGACCTGGCACCATCAGACTTCCATCTGTTCGGGCCACTAAAAGAAGCTCATCGTGGGATTCATTTTGAAGATGAGGAGGCCGTCAAAACATCTGTGCGTCAATGGCTTAGGAAGCAGAGCTGTGATTTTTACCGTGCTGGGATACATGCCCTTGTTCAAAGATGGACCAAAACTGTAGAGATGGGCGGAGATTACATTGAAAAATGACAAAATGATCCTCAATGTTGTGGTTTTCAACCTATGTAATTGCATTTAAATTTCCTGACAGTTAAACGTAGAAAAAAAAATAGGAGGCATTACTTTTTGACTGACCCTCGTATATACGAATTGGCAAATGAAAATTTGTACGAAGGCAGGGATTCGAATGTGGGTCTCCTGCTCACAGGGCAGATGTGCCAACGACTAGGCCCATCTGGCACAGTGGCTTTGCACAAGTGCACGGGCTACCCTAACATGTCTCCTTCCTCAAACCAAATTCCAGCCTACTTGGTTTCCACGTAGACTCGAACAGTGTTGCAGAGCCTCTCCAACTATATTGCAGTAGCAGCTCAGCATCGAACGAAACAAGGGATCCTCCTGCCTAAAATCCAGGCTTTGGTGCTTTAATCAAATGAAACGTTTCAAATCTCAAGTATATATCATACATATATGCAGACTGAAGCGCCTATTCCAGTACACTTGGAGAGCCTCTGCAATGCTGTTCGAGTTTAGGGGGAAGACCAAGCAGGCTGACGCTCGAATGGGAACTTGGGCTGAGGAGGGAGGAGTGTTGACGTAGTCCTTGCAGTTGCGCAAAGTCACTGTGCCAGTTGCTTAGTGGCAGATTCGAATCCAGGCCTCGGTACAAATTTTCATGCATTCCTTGACTATGCACATATAAAATACCGTACAATGTTAGCATTGAATTGAGTTAGATGCTTGAATGTATAAATTATTAGCACGTCATCTACATTCTGTATATAAGGATAGATTACGCAGCGGATTTCTCATTCAGAAATGGCATTTGGTTGTGAAAAGATAGTGTTACACCTTGAGTAAGAACGATAAACGTCTACCAACAGACGCCGGAATTCGACATAGGCAGGATCGTAGCCAATCAAACATAAACGATGCAACTACAGTGGAATCCGATGTTGAACATCTCATTTCGAAAAGAACAAAGGATAGTTCTGAGTTTAACTAATACTTCCAGGATATGTATCACATTAGATTCCGTCCTCATTCCGCGAGAGGAGGGGAGAGGTTTAGGATTTAAACGTTGTCACTAGCGCATTCCCTGCTGATTGCAACTCATCTCCTCCCTACCTTATCAGCAATATTCTAAAGACAAAAGTGACACAAACTGCAAAGTAACTGCATATCTTAGTTATTAACACATTTTGATGCTTTTAGATTCTCCTGTAGTTAAAAAATTACGTACACACTGTCATCTAATACATTATTTCTCAATTCAATATCCCTTTTTCTCAACACATACTAGTCGTTCAGGGATGAATGGGATATCATTAGAACCGGCTTTTGACACTGAATACCGATTTTGCGCTAAAGCTTGATTTCTTTGGAAAATGTTAACATAAAAGAGACTTTTAAGAATCATAGGCGAAAAGGCGTCATGGATGCCAGCTCCTTATCTATATTTTACGAAGCTAACTTACTGATCGCGAATAAACGATTCCCTTTTCATATTGTCTTATTACAAATACCATTTTATTTGCTTTTAAGTACTTATTAACTGGATAATTTGCGTACAGCATTGTCATAGATGATATCTGTGACCACTGCAGTAGTCGATTATCTCTGCCCGTCGTACAAGTTCACTTTTATAAAAGAATACACTTGCCGAAGCGACAAACGTATTTGTTAGTATCGCCTTGAATTGTGATGTACCCATTGCTATTACGGCCTAACGCGCTTACTGTAACTGAATTTTATTCAAGATTATTAGCACGGAAATGAATATATAAGGATGTATCAAAAATTCATGGTCATTATTTCATATCTTTAATTCATTTTTAAAGATGTTTTGTCTTTATTCCCACAACTACCGTTATCCCAACTACTACACTTATTCCAAATACTGTCATTATCTACAACTACGAAAACGCGAAAATTTCCCCTGGTACTTTAATAATTTATTCGAAACTGAACTGTGCACCACTGCAAACACTAACTCCCATTTTGCACCACAGAGAGGTAGAATACAAAGTCTGGGCCACAAAAAATGTAACACCAGGAAGGTTAACAAATGATGGAATTTTACTTAATGTGCATAATAGTATAGTGGGAAGAATACAAGACTATATCTCTAAGTGTTTTTGGGGTACACAGGGTGCGAAATTTTGTACACATAGCAGCGACGTCTGGCAGTAACGAAGACTGTATTCTGAATCGAGCTTTGATGAAGATATCGGTACGTCATTCCACACTGCCTGAACTCTATGCTCTAGTTCATCGGTCATAGCAACTGGCGAGTAATAGTGTGCAGTTTCTCGGCAATCCAGGACGAGGTCTCTTCGGTTGAGGCCAGATGTGGAGAACGTACTGTCCTCGGCAACAATCGAATACCCTCAGTATCAACAACGGCGGCATCTGGCCTTACATTACATTGTTGAAAGATGACACTGAGATCTAGAAGAGAGGGCACTGCCACCAGTCTTACTACGTCCAAAATGTAGTGCATGCAGTTGAAATTAGTGCCTTTGCAAACCAGAGATGATTGCACTGTACATCCGCACTGCATACGACCAGGCCAGGTGATAGGACAGCATGACAATCACAAATGCAATATGGTAGTATTCATTTCTCTTCGGAGGCTGCAAACATGGTGTGCCTACAACCAGGAATCGTTGAAGAAACACGTGATGCCACTCCTGTATTCAGAATAGTCCTTGAGTGGACCAGTGGCGGCATGCGCCATTGGTCGCCATGTTGATTGTATGCGTTTTGCTGCAAAGAGCCCGTTTGTTGCCTCAGAGGACGTGATGTGGATGTAAGATCCTGTATGACCGAGAGAAGAATATCTTTGTCTTCTCGGACGCAAGTTGCGTAGGACCGTTGGGATCCTGTAGTAGGGCGATGAGTATGGCCATCTTCAACTCTTCAATTCCACATTCGCATGGCAGTCACGGGTTTCCGATCAATGGCAGCAACGATATCATGGAACGGTCAATTTACTTACGTCTATATAGAATACTTAAATAAAAATAGTAACACATAGAAATAGGCACAATTGTAAAACAGACATAAGTAAATTATGATCCAAATTGTTAAGATTAATAATCTCTGTACAAAAACGTATCATACTCTGTGGAAGACCTATAATGTATTCTCTGTTGACTACTCGTAAGAACATCAGTGTCACTGTTTTGTTTATGAAAAATGTTTTCGATGTTTAAAAGTGTACAAGTTGTGTGTGATGTTTAGTGTGTGTGAGACTCTGCACAAATGACCATAACGAAACATTAAGTACAAATTATTCTAAATTTCGCCCCTAACTTCACAAAAAGATCGATAAACAACTAAAAATCGCGTGTTTTCTTATATATTGCAGTAACGTCAACAAAATGGAGCACAATCTCATACATCGATAACGTCACATAGGAATGACATAACAAACACAAAAAACGCTCTTGAAAATGGGAATCAATTCCCGAAACGCGTCGTGCGAAAAATAAAATAAATAAAATCGTGACTGGTAGCAGATGAGTTACACTACTGGCCATTAAAATTGTTACACCACGAAGATGACGTGCTACAGACGCGAATTTAACCGACAGGAAGAAGATGCTGCGATATGCAAATGATTAGCTTTTCAGAGCATTCACACAAGGTTGGCGCCTGTAGCGACACCTACAACGTGCTGACATGAGGAAAGTTTCCAACCGATTTCTCATATACAAACAGCAGTTAACCGGCGTTGTCTGGTGAAACGTTGTGGTGCCTCGTGTAAGCGTTTCCGACTTTGATAAAGGTCGCATTGTAGCCTATCGCGATTGCGGTTCATCGTATCGCAACATTGCTGCTCGCGTTGGTCGAGGTCCAGTGACTGTTAGCAGAATATGGAATCGGTGGGTTCAGGAGGGTAATATGGAACGCCGTGCTGGATCTCAACGGCCTCGTATCACTAGCAGTCGAGATGACAAGCATCTTACCCGCATGGCTGTAACGGATCTTGCAGCCACGTCTCGATCCCTGGGTCAACAGGGGGGGACGTTTGCAAGACAACAGCCATCTGCACCAACAGTTCGACGACGTTTGCAGCAGCATGGACTAGCAGCTCGGAGATCACGGCTGCGGTTACCCTTGACGCTGCACCAGACAGGAGCGCCTGCGACGGTGTAATCAACGACGAACCTGGGTGCACGAATGGCAAAACGTCATTTTTTCGGATGAATTCAGGTACTGTTTACAGCTTCCGTGTTTGGCGACATAGCGGTGAACGCTTTTTGGAAGCGTGTATTCGTCATTGCCATACTGGCTTACCACCCGGGGTGACGGTATGGGGTGCCATTGGTTACACGTCTCGGTCACCTCTTGTTCGTATTGACGACACTTTGAACAGTGGATGCTACATTTCAGATGTGTTACGACCCGTGGCTCTACCCTTCATTCGATCCCTGCGAAACCATACATTTCAGCAGGATAAAGCACGACCGCATGTTGCAGGTCCTGTACGGGCCTTTCTGGATACAGAAAATGTTCGACTGCTGCCCTGGCCAGCACATTCTCCAGATCTGTCACCAATTGAAAACGTCTGGTCAATGGTGGCCGAGCAACTGGCTCATCACAATACGCCAGTCACTACTCTTGATGGACTGTGGTATCGTGTTGAAGCTGCATGGGCAGCTGTACCTGTACACGCCATCCAATCTCTGTTTGACTCAATGCCCAGACGTATCAAGGCCGTTATTACGGCCAGAGGTGGTTGTTCTGGGTACTGATTTCTCAGGATCCATGCACCCAAATAGGGTGAAAATATAATAACATGTCAGTTCTAGTATAATATATTTGTCCAATGAATAACCGTTTATCATCTGCATTTGTTCTTGGTGTAGCAATTTTAATGGCCAGTAGTGTATTTACAAACAAACCTATTATTACTTCGTATGGTAAAATGGGAGTCTGATAATAAAACGCGAACCAACATACAATGTGTGGAATTACACCCTCACTTAAAATCGACATAAAACGTGTAAAAAGTAATAAGGGAAGCGATGAAACATGTAAAGAGTAATAATGGGAAGCTCCTAACCTGGCAAAGTAAATAATACACAATTGTGTAAGGCGAGAATAAAAAGTTTAAAAGTAACATGACACATATAAATAAAAACCGTTCCGCGGTACCTGTGGCAGCTGCGGCAATGTCTTCGGCAGGCACAGTGGTGACGTGGGACGCCCACTACGAACGCGTCCCTGTTATCGATCGCGCACCCCCGGAGAGCGAGCCCTGGATGCGACCTGCAGCCAACGCCCATGATCTCTGACCTTAAGCGAGAGGTCACATTCGTGTTCGATTATTCGGGGCAAGTACGTCGAAGACCATCCGTAAATTGGAGTATCGAGAACGGCAATAGACAATACAATGGCAGTAACCACTTACCGTGAGGAATGATCAGTAAAGAAATATGCTGGAAAAAGCTCCGTCGGAATCGTTGAAGAGCACTGTTGTGATTTCCAGAAATCAGTGCCACACAAGTTGCGTCAGGACGTAATCAGCACCTTGTGCAGTGTGTTCCTCTAGCAACAATCGGATGGGAGCTGTAAAAATTGAGCCGGCCGGAGTGGCCGTGCCGTTCTAGGTGCTACAGCCTGGAGCCGAGCGACCGCTACGGTCGCAGGTTCGAATCCTGCCTCGGGCATGGATGTGTGTGATGTCCTTAGGTTAGTTATGTTTAATTAGTTCTAAGTTCTGGGCGACTGATGATCTCAGAAGTTAATTCGCATAGTGCTCAGAGCCATTTCTTTTTTTTTAATGAACCCCAATTTTGACAATGCCAAAGGGTTACCAGCAATCCAGCTAACACAATGACTGTGCGTAGGGATTAAAATACAATGGGGTACAATGGTGGAGCAGCTCCTCGTAAGCCACGCATTTCTGCAGTCAGTGCTAAGCGATGCTTGAAATGGTCTAAAGAACGACACCACTGGGCAGTGGCTGACTGTAAATGGGTGATTTGGAATGACGAATCACGCTGTAGTGTGTGATAATCCGAAGGTATGGTTAGGGATTGCTTATTTCCTGGAGGACGTTACCTGCTATCTTGTATAGTGTCATCAATGAAGTATAGATGAGTCGTTGTTAAAGTATTGGGACGTTTTTCGTGCTGTGGTACCGCTATTACGCTTAAGAAAATGCTAAATTCGGAAGGTCATGAACACGTATTACATCACTGTGTACTGCATACAGTAGAGGACCGTATTTAAGACGATGACTGTATCACAGGACAATGTATACTGTCATCTGTCTGCCAATGACTCGTGGACAGTAACGTTCCGCAAATGGACAGGCCTATCCTGCTCAGAGTCCCGACCTCAGCGCAATAGAACTCCTTTGGGATGAGGTTGAATATCAACTTCCTACCAGACCACAGCGTCTTACATCACTGTCTTCTCTGGTTCTGGATCGTGAGGAAGAACGGGCCACCTTTCCTCTACATACATTCAGACACCTCACTGAATGTGTCCACACCACACATCAGAGTTCAAGCAATCATAATGGCGAAGAATGCACACATTCCACTTTAATGTCCTCTAATAGTTGTCCTGATACTTTTCACCAGATAGTGTAAATACTGGGATGGTCCCTTTGAAACGGAAATGACGAGTTTCCTTCCACAATGAGAGAATGTTTTCAGTCTCCAATGACCACGCCGTCGACGTTAGACACCAGTTTCCTATTTACTTTCTTATTTGTGAAAAATTTCGGGCTCTTCCACGAGAAGTAAGAACTCTACGATAGTGCTTAAGGAGGCCATATTCGCAGTTAGTAACGTCGCTACAATACTTGGAATGGGGCCAATGGTTGTCTACAGACTTCTGACTCGATAGTCCGCATCTGCCCAGATCCAATTACAGACAAGTCGTAAGGTTCCTAGCGATTGCACGTTAACTTCCATTCGTACAGAAACAAACGACAGCTCGAGAGTTGTCAGTGTTAATTCCTTAAATATATTCTGTATATCAGAACAAAAGGTTCCCATTATCTTTTACGATTAGCTTTGTACTGAAACGTTACACTATTTCTATATGATGCCGTAAGAGGTAATTTCCGATTTCATAGCCATCTTTGGTGTTGTGTAGATATCCTCTCTTTTTCATCTAACGTCGGAGTGAACTTTCTGATGCCCAGCAAAGTGACATTTAATGAATTCTTCATGCAGCAACTCATATTCAACGAGTCTGCAGCTGAGAACACTTCGTTGAACATAAATGTGACAAACACTTAGACATAACAAAAATAGTTACTATTCTAATGCCAAACTATTTTAAATATTTTATCAAATTTAAACAGTGTCATCTTTTCAGCAAAAAATAAGTTTCATATTCAAACCCTCCAGTATGTTCCGCGGGAACACTGGACGCTCAAATAAAATTCATCTCTAAACATCATACAGAAGCATTTTTTGTAATTTGAAAATTCGAAATGATGGAAAAGGAATCAAGAGGACATAGGTGAGAGAGGAACGGTTTCCCATCGTTTTCAGCAATGTTCTTCTTTTCGACAAGGTGAAGAGTCTACCTGTCTTTCCATTGCTTGTCTGAATAACAGTTTTACTCTCCGTATTGGAACTATTGTTTTAATGGTTCCTTGACATTTATTTCCTTGGAGCGAAGCTTCATAAACAATGAAGGATAGAGGCAGTCATTTTCGATATAATCGAGAATTAGTCTAGCAAGGGGCTTTAAGGCTGTTCCGAAACATTTCTTATACGAGGCAATTACAACTGGTTAGTTGAACGAGAGATATTTCGTGATTAGTAGCTCTCGAGTTAATTACAGGACATTTAGAAATTTAAACATGCTGTACGATAGAAACTAATGTGACATTAGCTAAAAGTCAATACGTAAATTAACGGAAAGAATTGGCTACCAGAACCTATACCTCTTACTTCATTTTACGAAAGTATATCGGTATATATAAAGTAACAGTGTGGTTCCTTGCAATGTTGTTACCATTGAATTTGACCCTCGAACGTGAGTAACCAGTTACTTTGCAGAATTAGCCCTTAATAACATATGTTCTTATGGGTGTTTTGAACTTTCTTGAATATTCAGTTTGTTACCTCACGTCAGCAAGCTCACAGCAAAAGATATTTTAAATATGTGCAAAAATGAATTATATCATTATCACTTCCTCAATGGCTTCTGTTGTTGCCTCCGCAAAAGATAACGCAACACTTTTTTTCTGAAAGCAGGTTGTTTTTTTTTATTTATTTATTTACACGTCTAGTTACTTAGAACCAAACTGACGAGAAAAGCTCCAAGGTCATGGAACGTGTCAGTAAGTGAAATTACAACATACAAGTAATAACCGATAAAATAAAATGTCTGTGGATCCAAAAAAAGCCAAACAATTAGTTTAAGTGAACGCAGTCAACAATATAACACAGGAATCAGCTTAATTTTTGAGCAACTCTTCGACAGAGTAGAAGGAGTGACCCATGAGGAAACTCTTCAGTTTCGATTTTAAAGCGTGTGGATTACCAATAAGATTTTTGAATTCTTGTGGTAGCTTATTGAAAATGGATGCACCAATATACTGTACGCCTTTCTGCAAAAGAGTTAAGGGAATGTGATCCAAATGCAGTCTGGATTTCTGCTTAGTGTTAACTGAGTGAAAGCTGCGAACTCTTGAGAATAAGCTGATATTGTCAATAAGAAACGGCAATAAAGAATATGTATATTGAGAGGTCAATGTCAGAATGCCCAGAGTAGTGAACAGGGGTCAACAAGAGGCTCACGAACATAAACCACTTGTTGAAAGAACTGCCCGTTTCTGAGCAAAAATATCCTTTGAGAATGGGAAGAGTTAACCCAAAACATAATACCATATAACATAAGCGAATGAAAATAAACAAAGTAGATTAATTTTCGTGTCAAACGATCACTTGTTTCAGATACCGTTCGAATAGTAAACATTGCAACATTAAGTTTTTGAACAAGATCCTGAACGTGGGCTTTCCACGGCAGTTTACTATCTATCTGAACACCTAGAAATTTGAACTGCTCAGTTTCAGTAATCATATGCCCATTCTGTGAAATTAAAATGTTAGGTTTTGTTGAATTGTGTGTCAGAAACTGTAAAAACTGAGTATTACTGTGATTTAGTGTTAGTTTATTTTCTACAAGCCATGAACTTAGGTCATGAACTGCACTATTTGAAACCGAGCCAATGTTGCATACAACATTCTTTACTACCAAGCTAGTGTCCTCAGCAAACAGAAATATTTTAGAATTACCTGTAATACTAGATGGCATATCATTTACATAAATAAGAAACAGGAGTGGCCCCAGCACTGATCCCTGGCGCACCCCCACATTTGACCGTGCCTTACTCAGACCAAACATCACAGCCGTTCTCAACACTGTGAATAAGGACCTTTTGCTGTCTGCTGTTAAAGTAACAAGTGAACCAGTTGTGAGCTACTCCCCATATTCCGTAAGGTCCAACTTCTGAAGCAACATTTTGTGGTCAACACAATCACCCTTGCTGCAGATACAGTTGAAGATGGTAAGGAGATGACACTGACAATCCACTGATAAATGTTTCAGCATTTGGTTGCGGATGCTCTCTGGCCCTGGGCTGTATAAGTGGAAAGGGCTAGGGCACTGGAGAATCCCCACTCAGTGAATGGAGCATCATAGGTTTCCAGGTGCTGTGTAGTGACAGATAATTACAATCGCTCCATCTGCTGTTTCAAGGCATGAAGGTAGATTGATAGTTCTCAAATGCAGAGGCCCGAGCATAATGCAAGGCAAAATGGCGGCAATTGCATATGGGTCAGTGAAAACAGCACTGTTCAATGAAATACCAAGTACAGTTGCAGAGGACTGGTGTCCACATAGGCGTCTGATCTTCACCTAGATCTGTGAAGGAGTTGTACGTGATCCAATAGTTGAAACGTACCATTTCCAGCATTCTTGCTTCCATCGTTTTTTAAGTGGCAGACCTGGGCATGGAGCCATTTAAAGGCAATGAAGTGCTTGATAAATGGATGCCGTTTATTGAGTTGAAGAACCCGCCTGCACTCCCAAATGGGCTCGGCGATTTGTGACGCCCACTAAGGTACTACCTTCTGACAAAGTGGATCCCAAATAATAGGGGATCGTTAAGTCGGCTGCCGATAGAATGGCTACTATTACATTCTTGATGGCCTCATCAGTACTACCATTTAGCAGGGATCTCACAACGACAGTGGAGTTGTAAGAATCCCAGTCAGTATTGTGGAGAGCCCATCTAGGCAGGTGTCCAGTGGAGTGATGCTGAAGGTGGAACAGGAAGACTGGGAATAGTCGCTATAACACAGGTCATTGTGGCTCCTCCAGTGAATGGACAGGAGAAGACCAGGGTTGCAAATGGGCCATACTGAAGTCAATAGAGGCATCATTATTTAAGAGACAGAGGTCGAGATCTGCCTGTAAGTTTTCATTGTCTTTACCATGGCCCATAACCCACAAAGGGTTATGGGCATTGTAAAGGCCCAAGATTAGGAAAGGTGGAGCTGAGAAATCAATTAAGGCAATACGTTCTGAGGCACTCTACCTTTCGAAGGGTAAATATTACAGATGGTAAAATCCTGAAATGCCCTTACCCAGACAGCCACAGCCTCAAAAGTTGTATCAAAGGGCATAAGTTCTCTATGTACAGAGTTCAGAACATATGTGTAAACTTCACATGACACTGTGTCATAATCGGCATGGTTCTTCAAATATCTCCAGTAGCCACGAAGGTCAGGGGTTCATGTTGCTGGAAACCAAGTTTCCTGAAGGACAATGCAGAAAGCAGAGAGATGTTGTAACTCAGCCAGGTAGTGGAAAAAACCAATACAATTCCTCAGGAGAATCGTGCTGTCAGTATACTGTTAAAGTGACCAAGGAGCAGGCTATGTTTCTGGGTCACCTGCTGCCACTTGTTGAGAGGATCTCAGACACGTTATGTTGTGCTATCTGGAGCCTCATGGATCACCAGGATCGCTGGCATGGCCACAAAAGCAGAGCATGTAGGGTTTGGTGGCGTGGGGGCCACCAGGAATTCCTTTGCCTTGGAAGACTTCTTTTTGTCTTTCTTTTCTTTAATCGTTTTGAATGACTGGGCGGGATTCTCTGAATTAATTTCGCAACTGATAGAGATCGTGAAGCCCTGGTATCCGATTGCTAACCAACAGAAACCTTGGAGAGGAGTGTCCTGAGGGACCCTTTCGTGGCGTGAGAAGCCAGATGAGGGTGATGTAACTCTGACTGTGGGATGGGGATTGGCATCCCAGATGGACAGATAACCATTACTCCCAAGTGGGTGTGGGGAAGCAGCAGAAATGGAGCCCCCAACTGTTAGGTGGGCAAGCATAGTTATATGTCCCTGAAGGCTCCCTGTAGGAGCCCTAACAGGCGAGAGTACTGCTTGAAGAGAGGGCAATACATCATGGCTGTAGCATACATTGTCATGTGTGCAGGATGCAGATGCTCATACTTTTCTTGGCCTCTTTGTATGTCATTCTGTCCAGAGGCTTACGTTCTTGTATTTTTTGTCTCTGTGAAAGGCAGTGCAATCTGGTGAATAGGGAGTAGGGAGAATGGTACTCTCCACAGTTGACACAGACAGGAGGGGGGGGGGGGGTGGAGGGAGCACAAGAAACATTCGCGTGCAGTGTTTTCCACAGTCCCTACACACTGGTCTGGCATCACAGTGTGAAGATACGTGACAGAATTAGATACATTTGAAACACCCCATAGGGGTGCAGTACATGGTTTCATGTCACATTGCTATACCATCACGTTGACCTTTTCAGGCAGCTAATCGCCCTCTGAGACCAAGATGAAGATCCCAGTAGCAACCTTACCGTCCTTTGGTCCTATAGACATCACAGACAAAGTGCAGACCCCATCACTCCAAGTTGACATGAAGCTTATGTAACGTTCTTTAAAAATGATTTAAGTAATAAACTTTACGATTACGTTGAATGAAGTCTGATCTGTGGAATGGATACAGATCTCGAATTGTCGTGTTGCGTGTTGTAACTGCAAGTGGTGTGCTTACTCTGTGTTATTGTTAGTAAAACTTTACACGAATCGATTGGGCAATGCAACTGCCAATACCAATAACGAAATACAGTCACTGCCAAATACATTCAGCCCCTTAGGCACTGAATCATCTGGCCCCGTTCAAAATTCATAACTTTGGTCCCTGTGCACATAACAAATAAATTAAATTATCTTACCTCTAGAGCAGCAACGGTGGAACGCGATATTTTCTGGTCTCTCATAAAAAAATATGCTAGCTACAGGCTCAGCATTGTGCAATGGTCGCTATAATACTTGAAATGCACATAAAATTCATTTGGATGATAAACGAGTACACTTAAGAAAATCCAACTTCTTTAAAAAATACGAGTATATGACCAGGACTGGGAGGCGGTACTGATTATGGTGAATTACTAACACTCAGTTCTTTTTAGCAAAATTATTTGGCAAGTTCAGTTTGGCTTTTCAGAAACATCTGACAGTTGAAGTTACATTACTCACAATTGATTCACGAACAGTGAGATTTAAACAGCAAGTATTATCTAACTTCATTAATCCAACATAAATGAAAATCATTAAATTACACATAGCCCTGTTAACAAATCTTAAAAACATTACAAAAATGAGACAGCTAACTAGTCTTTTTCCCAAAACAGTTTACGTACATTCTGGGGTTACTCAACAATACAAATTGTCAGCCAACTCATCTATACTAACGTGCTGACAAAAAGCAGGAATCATAATTATTGAACATCTTTACCTTATTTACCTGAAGACTTCTGCTTCCATGATCAACAGTATTGACATACCTACATTAATCTAACTCTTGGTGGCTTCACACAGCACACCCCAAAAACTGCCTATTCCATCGTCTTTTCCTCAGGCAGTTACCTACAACTTTGCGCCCAGCGCTCTCTTACTCCAAAAAAGCAGTGTCTTTGGCTCTGCGGTCACACACAGTCAGCGATCTGCATTATCGAGACATTCATCCTTTACAGTATACTAGTTTCATTTTAATTCATTAATATTCTTATCTTATTCTAGTACCACGAACAAGTGCGCCCCAGTAGATGCCTTTCACTTATCGTCAGATTGAAAGAGGAAGTCATGATGGAAAATGATGCATTGAATCATGTTTAGACTATTACAGGAGGTGATAGTCACTGGAATGGCACCCAGCTTGTTACAAGCAAGCAATACCTGTGACTAGGCAGGGTCTGCTGTTTTAATCAAATGTGACCTACTCTTTATTTTGGAGATGGCTGAAACTTACCTGAACTTGTCCTCTACAGTCTCTAGAAGGAAACAGGTTTTGTGGCCAAAACAGAATCCCCATTTGTCCTCGTACAAGGCAGGTACTGGGTGTACTATGTCTCTGCTTCTCAGTCAGTCAGATGTTCCTCCCAGGACATAACCAGGGAACGAAACGTTTTGGGGTCCTGTCTCACTGCGTCGAACGATTTCTTTTCTCCTGAAAAGGTTGCTGGGGCTATATGACCACCAGCGGGAGAAAGCTTCATCCACTTCATACGTGAGTCATCCATCATGGTGCCACCCATTCTGAATGGGAGCTCTCCATATGGACGCTATACAGCCTCAGAATGGCTACATGGCCAGTAATCTGTTGCTCGGAGTTCCTGTGCCCCAGCCGTGAAGGGCACATACACCCTGGCATACGTAAGTATGTTTTAACTCAGGCACCAACAGTGCAACCCCTGTGTGGGCAGGGTCTACAACCATGCAGGTACTTGACGATTGCAGAATGGGTACCGGGCTGCTTTTGGGTATACTACCCTATTGGAGACGGACGTTGCTAAGGTGGAAAGGCGCAAAGGTGGAGCGGACAACATACTGGGAGAACTACCCTGCACGATGTGCATGTCTGAAAAAAATTGGAAAAGTAGTGGCAGATCAAGCTCAACATTGGGGACCATGTATTTATTAATGCAAAGCAGTAGAGAGTACCAGAAAGGGAAAACTAGGGTCCTAAGTCATATACCAGGTCCAAGTGGAATCTACATCAGTAAGACCATCCAATGGTAAGGCAGAGAGGTAAAGGTACAGTGAAAGTGTAGGCATGCAGCACACAGAGAGTAGTAGTGCTGCTAGGGCTGGGACCCTGTGGTAATCAAGCACTAACTCATAAATGAGTTGTTAGCCCCCTGGGAAGCCAATGTAGTTTTGTGAGCTCCTCTCAGATGTGCAGACTTATGTGAGGCCTTGTATTGTCATGGAGAAGGCGAAGTTCGTTCGCATATTTGTAGTGACAAACACACTGAAGTCATTTCCTCAGGGGTGCACAAAAGACTTCAGAGCTGATGAGGGTGGAACTCAAACAGAATACCCGCTTCGGAGTCCCAGAACACCGTAGCCATGACTTTGCCGGCTGAGGGTGGTCTTTGGAGGAGAGGTGGTGTGGTGCCATTCCATGGATTTCCGTTATTTTACCAGTCAAAATGATCAACCCACGTCTGATCGCCTGTGACAATGTTTGAGAAAAGTTGGCACAGTGAGCCTCGTAATGCACAAGCACTTCCGCAGAGATGGTCCTTCATTGCTCTTTATGGTCTACTGTTAGGCAGCGAAGGACCCAGTAGGCACACACTTTTGAGTACCCCAACTGCTAGACGTGTGTTAACAGTCAGCAATACCAACAGAAACGTTCAGTTGTGCAGCGGAATGATTGTGATCCTTCGAGTGTGTGCACATTCCAACATTGTAGAAGCACAGGAGACTGGACAGGTTTGCGCCACCTTATTGCCATGATGACAAACACCTTTCCCAACTACTTACCGTGCTTTTCTTCGCTGCCAGGTCGCTGTAGACATTCTACAAGGGTCTATGAATATCTGTGATGTCCCTGTATTCTGCAAAAAAAAAAAAAGTAGTTGATAGCACTCTGCATGCAACGCACTTCCATTACAGACGTAATTTTGAAGGCTGTTTATAGGGCCGCCACCTCTTGAAACTTCATGAAAGTAAAGGGTGGAAGGCAGAATACTCCACAACGCCTTCGTAGTTCATCATAAATCGCAGAAATGATAGGTGGTTCATCATATAAGTGGTTGTTGAAGAAACAAAATCATGTAACTGACGTTTCCCATTTTCTGGATTTCGGTCAGTTGGCATACATGCTGTTTGCACAGAAATGACCAATTCTCAGTTATTTTCCATGAAAATAAAGCAAAGAGTACTGTTTAAGAGAACTAAGCTAAAAAAGTTGTAAATATAGTGTAACTGCAAAAAAATGAAACAACATGTAACTGTAGCATTAAAAACTCCATAACGCTGTTCGCAGACAATGCTGTCGTCTATTTGGAGGAGGCAATGCTGGAAGACTGTAGTGAAATGCAGGACGACCTAGAGAGCATCGACGCCTTGTACAGTGACTGACAGCTGTCAATCACTTTAAAAAAAATCTCCATTTCCATCAAGTCATCAACAATTTCTTTCATCATGAGGACGCTGCATCGTGAAACTAAAGTCTTGACCCAAGAAATGTTTTGTAACAAAGAGGGAGATGCAACGCGTAATATCATTGTGCTGCAGAAGCCTGCACTTCTCATTTCATGCTGCAAATTAACACAGAGAGTCAGTTATGTGTTTTTGTATCTTCAACATCTACAGCACTCGCCATTAAAGTTGCCACACCAAGAAGAAATGCAGACGATAAACGGGTATTCATTGGACAAACATATTATACTAGAACTGACATATAATTACATTTTCACGCAATTTGGATGCATAGATCCTGAGAAATCAGTACCCGGAACAACCACCTCTGGCCGTAATAAAGGTCTCGATACGCCTGGGCATTGAGTCAAACAGAGCTTTGACGACGTGTACAGCTACAGCTGCCCATGCAGCTTCAACACGATACAACAGTTCGTCAAGAGTAGTGACTGACGTATTGTGATGAGCCAGTTGCTCGGCCACCATTGAGCAGACATTTTCAATTGGCGAGAGATCTGGAGAATCTGCTAGCCAGTGCAGCAGTCGAAGTTTTCGGCATCCAGAAAGGCCTGTAAAGGATCTGCAGTATGCTGAAATGTAGGGTTTCGCAGGGATCGAATAAAGAGTAGAGCTACGGGTCGTAACACATCTGAAATGTAACGTCCACTGTTCAAATAGTCGTGAATGCGAACAAGAGGTGATCGAGATGTATAACCAATGCAGTTCATACCATCACGCTGGGTGATACGCCAATATGGCTATTACGAATACACCCTTCCAATGTGCGTTCACGGCGATGTCTCCAAACACGGATGTGACCATCATGATGCTGTAAACAGAACTTGGATTCATCCGAAAAAATGACGTTTTGCTATTCGTGCACCCACATTCGTCGTCGAGTACATCATTGCAGGCGCTCCTGTCTGTGATGCTACCTCAAGGGTAACCGCAGCCATGGTCTCCGAGCTGCTGCAAAGGTCGTCGAACTGTTCGAGCAGATGGTTGTTGTCTTGCAAACGTCCCCATCTGTTGACTCAGGGGTCTAGAAGTGGCAGCACGATCCGTTGCAGCCATGCGGATAAGATGCCTGTCAACTCTACTGGTAGTGATATGAGGCCCTCGCGGTCCAGCACAGCGTTCTGTATTACCCTCCTGAACCCACCGATTCCATATTGTGCTAACAGTCATTGGATCTCGACCAACGCGAGCAGCGATGTTGCGATACGATAAACCGCAGTAGCGATAGGCTACAATCCGACCTTTATCTAATTCGGAAAAGTAATGGTACGCATTTCTCCTCCTTACACGAGGCATACAACAACGTTCCCCCAGGCAACGCCGGTCAACTGCTATTTGTGTATGAGCAATCGGTTGGAAACGTTGCTCATGTAAGCACGTTGTAGGTGTCGCCACCGGCGCTAAACTTGTGTGAATGCTCTGAGAAGCTAATGATTTGCATATCACAGCATCTTCTTCGTGTCAGTTAAATTTCGCGTCTGTAGCACGTCATCTTCGTGTTGTAGCAATTTTAATGGCCAGTAGTGTAATTACTGCTTGGTTTTTGGAATTATCTTCAGTAAAACTAACAATAAACTAGAAATTCCAAGATCAGTTCCAAGTGAGTGCACAATGCAAATGCGCCACTGTTTGATCCTCTGCCATATGGCGTCATTCTGATGTGGTATTGACAGACATGGGACCAACACAATGCTCTGACAGCAGTTGTCGGCTTTCCACTAGCTCCTCAGTTAGCGTCAGGAGGCTAACTGGACCCCTTTTCAGTCCTTCCACTGAGTAAAAGTCCGTGGAAGAACTAGGAATTGGACCCAGGTCCTTTACGTGACCGTCAGAGGAATTGCCCACTCAGCTGTGTAGGAATCACCTTCAGTATGAAGTGAAATGGTTGAGACTGAGACAGAGAGCTTGCTGAGATTTCTGGAGCGTACGGTGATCGTAATACACTACTGGCCATTAAAATTGCCACATCACGAAGATGACGTGCTACAGACGCGAAATTTAACCGGCGGGAAGAACATGCTGTGATATGCAAACGATTAGCTTTTCAGAACATTCATACAAGGTTGGTGCCAGTGGCGACACCTACAACGTGCAACATGAGGAAAGTTTCCAACCGATTTCTCATACACAAACAGCAGTTGACCGGCGTTGCCTGGTGAAACGTTATTGTGATGCCTTGTGTAAGGAGTAGAAATGCGTACCATCGCGTTTCCGACTTTGATAAAGGGCGGATTGTAGCCTATCGCGATTGCGGTTTATCGTATTGCGACATTGCTGCTCGCGTAGGTCGAGATCCAATGACTGTTAGCAGAATATGGAATCGGTGGGTTCAGGAGGGTAATACTGAACGCCGTGCTGGATCCAAACGACCTCGTATCACTAGCAGTCGAGATGACAGGCATCTTATCCGCATGGCTGTAATGAATCGTGCAGCTACGTCTTGATCCCTGAGTCAACAGGTAGTGACGTATGCTAGACGACCATCTGCACGAACAGTTCGACGACGTTTGCAGCAGCATGGAGTATCAGCTCGGAGACCATGGCTGCGGTTACCCTTGAAACTGCATCACAGACAGGAGCGCCTGCGATGGTGTACTCAACGACGAACCTGGGTGCACGAATGGCAAAACGTCATTTTTTCGGATGAATCCAAGTTCTGTTTACAACATCATGATGGTCGCATCCGTGTTTTGCGACATCTGGGCGAACGCACATTGGAAGCGTGTATTCGTCATCGTAATACTTGCATATCACCCGGCGTGATGGTATGGGGTGCCATTGGCTACACGTCTCGGTCTCCTCTTGTTCCCATTGATGGCACTTTGAACAGTGGACGTTACATTTCAGATGTGTTACGACCCGTGGCACTACCCTTCATTCGATGTGTTATGGCCCGTGGCTTTACCCTCCACTCGATCCCTGCGAAACCGTACATTTCAGCAGGATATTGTACAACCGCATTTAGCAGGTCCGGTACGGGCCTTTCTGGATACAGAAAACGTTCGACTGCTGCCCTGGCCAGCACGTTCTCCAGCTCTCTCACCAATTGAAAATGTCTGGTCGATGGTGGCCTCGCAACTGGCTTGTCACAATACGCCAGTCACTACTCTTGATGAACTCTGGTATCGTGTTGAAGCTGCATGGGCAGCTGTACCTGTACACGCCATCCAAGCTCTGTTTGACTCAATGCTCAGGCGTATCAAGGCCGTTATTACGACCAGAGGTGGTTGTTCTGGGTACTGATTTCTCAGCATCTATGCACCCAGATTGCGTGAAAATGTAATCACATGTCAGTTCTAGTATAATTTATCTGTTCAATGAATACCGGTTATCATGTGCGTTTCTTCTCGGTGTAGCAGTTTTAATGGCCAGTAGTGTAAATGTACCGGTGACGCCGCTGATGAGCGCCCCGCCTGGCTGGCCGCAGGTGCAGCCACAGCGACGTGTCGGGCGTGTTGCGCGCGCTGCAGGCGGCGGCGCGGCAGCTGCGGTCGCGCGCGGTCGACGAGCTGGTGCTGGAGGGCAACGCGCTGCCCGCGCTGCCCGGGCGCGCCTTCGCGCCGCTGCGCGTGCTGCGCCTCATGCTGCGCGACAACGGGCTGGAGCGCGTCGCGCCCTCCTGGCTGGCCGGGCTCCAGGACTCGCTGCTCGAGCTCTTCCTCGTCGAGCCCGCGCTGCGCTCCCTGCCCGCAGACTCGCTGCTCCACATGCGCTCTCTCGAGGCGCTCACCGTACAGGTAAGAACTGACGCGAACCTTCTGTGACCTCTGCAACGCCGAGGAAAGTGAGTGGTATCACCGCCGATCCTCAGTCACCATATCTGTTGTCTGCGGCTCCTAGTCTTGCGGTAGCGTTCTCGATCCCGCGCGCGGGGTCCCGGGTTCCATTCCCGGTGGGGTCAGGGATTTTCTCTGTCTCGCGATGACTGGGTGTTGCGTGTCTTTCGTCATCATTTCATCCTCATTCACTCGGAAGTCGCCGTACTGGCGTTAAAGAACTTGTAGAGTGGCTGCCGAACCGTTCCACGAAGGGTCTCCCGGCACACCAGTGCTGTATGCTCATTACATTATTTCCGTATCTGTTCGGGCATATGAAACTAGAATTTCCTATGAAGTAACAACTGTTTAATAACTACATATATAGGGTGGTCCATTGATCGTGACCAGGCCAAGTATCTCACGAAAAAAGTGTCAAACGAAAAAACTACAAAGAACGAAACTTGTCTAGCTTGAAGGGGGAACCAGATGGCGCTGCCATAGGTCCATTTCTTCTGTTGTCCAAAAAGCCTTTCACAATTTCTCTGAAAGAAGACCAAGCATCTAACGCGATTTTTGGTAGTTTGTTTTGAAATGTTGCATCTTTCATCAGTTTTCTTAGTTGTGGTCCAAATTTGGCTTTATTTAATTTAGGAAACTTTTCTTTCAAATGATTGAAGGTCTGGCCTGTTCTATCCATAGCTTTTATAAAGTTCCCCATAAAGCCCAGCTTGAGATGAAGAAGAGACAAAATGATTTTAGCAAGCTAAAACAAAGGACTGTTCCTCACATTTTCCTTTCCGGTAACGACTTCCTTGAGTGTGTAGTGGTCCTTGGTGTCATGGCTGTGCAACTGGAACAAAATACTACAGTGTACCATGAGTCCATCATGTAAAAATGTAGAGTGCAACAGCTCTTAAATAGCAGCAAAGTTTGCTATTTAAGGTCTTTATAAGTGATTGCCTATAGAAGCAGAACGAAGATTTTGTAAGTTTCTTTCACTGCATAAGCAAAAGGCACATTGGGAATGAATTGTCATTATGGAGGAGAACAACTTTCAAGCTGGTTTACTGAAGTCAGTAAATAGTCACCATTCCTGTGGGTTATGTTGTGCACCTTGCTGCGTTATAGATAAAAGCGAGTACCGCTTTATCTAAAACAAATTAAGAAATTGTGCAGCTAAAGAAAAGAATAGCAATACAAGAACCTTTAAAAACTGAAAAATTTTACATGTTAAAACATTTCGGATTCAATGCACCAAAGTACAAATTAATTGATATAGCACAAAATATGGTTCAAATGGCTCTGAGCACTATGGGACTTAACATCTATGGTCATCAGTCCCCTAGAACTTAGAACTACTGAAACCTAACTAACCTAAGGACATCACACAACACCCAGATATGTCACAGCCCAGATGTAAAATAGCTATTGAGTAGTGGTTTTAATAACTAAGCTATATGGTGGTGCAGTTAGCTTCAAACTAACATTACAAAATCTATGTACTAGTTACTGTAATGGTTGTAAGTATTTGATCCCAACAGACATGCACCGCAAGATAAAGCACTACAACTTGAAAGTTCTTCTGCTGCTACAATAAATCCAAGTTTCTGAACAGGTATTTCAACTGAAACACAGTATAGCTGTGCAGAAACATTTATAACACAGTACAGATGTACGAAAACATTTCTTTATCAGAATTTTGACTCGGTTTGGGCATCATCCCTGTTCAGGAAACATATTTGTGGCTGTACAGTTAATATTATTTACACGAAACATTGTGACAAATGTGTTCATTTTCGTTCAAAAACTGAAAACTTTCATTTTGCCACAAAATGTAGTATTAATAAATAAACGCTAACCGCCTTTAACAGGGGTAAATGCAAGATAATGTACGCCATTAAATTATCTTGATAACAACTACGTATGTATCCATCAGTGTAACAGAGCAAATAACACTTACAGTGTCTGTATGTCCTATTACACACTAAGAATATGTTATGCTACTCCGTACTTGCCACAATAATTAGGTGCCTCGTAAATTACTTATTCATCCATAAAATGTGGGAAAGTGGATCACATGATTTCATATCTTCATCTTGACGAATGGTCTTCTATTGAAAAATGAAGCCACTATTTGTGAGGATTACTAAATAATCAGTCAATTTACAATGAAAACTTGCAAACATTCTGTATAAAATCAACTGATGTGGAAACCTCAACCTCATATAAGCAGCTAAATTAATGGCAGATGTCCAGTGATGTCCCTGCTGTCAATACAAAAATCGATTCAGAATAATGTAATGCACTCGTATTCAAATGATTATAGCATGCCGTAAAGCGGGTAGTTCTCTAGATAGAGGAAGAATTTATGTCAGAGAACGGTAGCCGAAACAGATTTGTATAGCTGTCAATTCTTCCAATTTCAATGGGCAGTTGGAGGTACAGCACAGCTGGACAGAAACATTCACAGACTATAGCACGTTCTTTCTCTCTTCAAACCACTTTCTGAACGTTGTAAGCGAAAATCGTTATGACACCTCTGACAGTGAAATCCATGTGCCAGAACTGTTGTTGCTAAATTTGTAGGAAAGGCAACGTTCAGAGGCAGTAGTACTGATCAGAGAAAGAAAACAATATGTAGTAAACTTGGACTCTAAAATTTGTATCTTAAAAGCTGGGAGCACCTGTTTATCTTCAATATTTTCTACTGCAGGCTCTTTGTTTCCCCTTTTGTTTTGTTTTTTGGAGTTAGTACGAACCAAAGCAACAAAAAATATCCAAATATCATGGAAATAACAGCTCTAAAGCGCATGCCTGAAAAGCTATTAGCTCTTATTCATCTTCGCTACTGCGAAACATGTCTCTTCTCCTGAGCAAGCTCCCATAGTTCTTGAGATATCCATTTGAAAGTTAATATTTACTGGACGTTTTATTGTTTGGATCATATTACTACCTCTGGAAGTGGCCTACCCTACAGTCACAGTAACAACATTACCGGAACATGTATTTTGTGGTCAGAGATGTCAGAATGGCTTTCACTTATAACTTTCGGTTCGGTCATTTCCGGACCAGGGTCCCCTGTCTTGGATCGATACATCTACCCTTCTCCATCACCCCTGAAAGCCTGGGTATGTCTTGTTTAAGATGCATAAGAGCAAGATAAAAGTGTGTTCGTAGACTTCGACAGTGTGACTCAGTTTCCATAAATTCTTCTAGTGTAGACTACATCGATAAATTATGCCATTCATTTTGATTTTACCACACTCGAGTTAAGAATGCTCATAAAAGAATCTGAAACACTGGACTGATATTTTTCTATATGGCGTGGCCATAATCTGCTAGAAGTGTGTGGAGTAGAGAGAGACTATAGAATGTGTGAGAACAATCTGGGCCAGCCGGAGTGGCCGTGCAGTTCTAGGCGTTACAGTCTGGAACCGGGCTACCGCTACAGTCGCAGGTTCGAATCCTGCCTCGGGCATGAATGTGTGTGATGTCCTTAGGTTAGTTAAGTTTAATTAGTTCTAAGTTCTAGGTGACTGATGACCTCAGAAGTTAAGTCGCATAGTGCGCAGAGCCAGAACAAACTGGTAACATTATTTCCATGCTGCCACATTTGAAAAAGAAATAGAAATGGAAGGCAAAAAACTTATATGTGGTACATTCTGGAGTGGACTGTAATTTGTGGAGTATTTACGTTGATGTAGAATGTCCGTAAGAAGAAACAGGTACGACAATATAGATGTGCCATAATCAATACCTAGTACTATTTAGGAGATCCCATAGGTGGAAGGACATAAATGGTGGCCACTCAGCTTCTGAGGACCAACGAGAAACCAGCTAAAGGATAAACAGTCGCCAAGTTCATAAAACGAACAGCAAAATTGTTTTTCAATTAATGTGCGTGGCAAAAAAGCAAAGCACTAAGGAGACAAGGTTTGATGTTCTGGTAACTTCATACACATATACATCATTGGTGGCTATGCAACTGATTAGAGCTGCAATTTTCTGTGCCAGATGGCATGGCCACCAGAGTGCATTCGCGTTGTTCGTGTTTGGTGTTGTTAACAGACTTAGTCAGGAATATAAGAAGTGTGAACAGGTTGGGTATTGAATGATCACTGTGAAGGACATGGAGATGCAGCACACTCGTGAGAGAAAGCGTTATCAGTACCTGACAGAGTTAGAAGAAGGCCTCTTTGTGGATCTCCACTAGACTGGCTAGTCGAATTGTCCAATATCCAGATTTTTGGGGCATTTAACTGTGACAGTGTTGGACTGAATGGGAACATGACCAGCTGTTCGAATTGTGCAATATCCAGATTTGTAGAGCATTCAGACGTGACAGGGGCCTGATGTTGCACTGTATGGGAACGTGGTGACAGGTATACTCACCGTCAATGTTTCAGTTGACGACGCCTAACCACCACAAGGAGCATCACAATATTGCGCATCAAGTGAATCTTAACTCCTTCACAGCAGCATGTGCCATCTGGGAGCAAGTAATGGATTCCCTGCAACGATCTGTGACATCCCGCATAATTGATTGGAAACTAGCAGCAGTCAGATCAGGGAAAATTATCGTCCCATGTGTAGCTTTCCGTTAACACCACGGCTGTGTTTCGAGTGGTACCACGATTGGGAAGCAAAGGCTGCTGATGAATGTCACTGCATTGCGTTCAGCGATGAATCGCAATTCTCCGCTACCCTAGATGACCATCGTTAACAGATATGATGATGATCTGGAGAGAAGTCCCATTCTTCCAATGTTTTGAATATGAGCAGTGGAGTTACTCCTGGCCTTTTGGTGTGGGAAGCCATTGGGTTTGACTTCAAGTCATGACTGGCAGTGGATGAGGACACTGTGACGATACAATTATCGTAGGTCGTGGATATCCTGTATCCTAAAGTTTTACCACTCATTTGACAATACTGTGGTGCCTTTTTTCGACCGGATAATGTTCATCCACATATGGTACATGTCTCTATGAACAGTCTACGTGAGACACTCCCTTTGTCAATAAGGACCCAAGATCTGTCTGTCCCCAACTGAATATTTGTGGGACCTCCCTGTGCCAGTATCAAGGATCAGTTACAACAGTTGTGAATCAGCTTCTCTGAAGAGAGAGGATATAACAGCTTTATGATGGCCTTGCCAAGCGAGTCAGTACATGCAGGCAGGCTACAAGGGATGCTACATCATACTGATAAGCAGGCTCATGCTGCCAAGTTCTTTATGAATTCGATATGATTTCATAATCATTGAAACGCATCCCATACCTCATCAGTGTGTGAAGTTCTGTTCGTTTCTTCCTCCTCCTCTTCTGAGTGCTTCACTCTTTTGTCAGGCAGTGTGTCACCCTCTAGTGCAACCATCCAGTGACACCCCCCCCCCCTCCAGCAATATGGTAACCAACTTAGAGAGTGGTAGCAATAGGATATGTGAAGGGCGTATTTCAATAGTGATACAAGTCTATTTTTCTTCATTCTGAGATACAGAGTCCTAAAGTTAAATGAGCACTGAAAAATCTGCAGTTGAGACACCAGAAATATTCAAGTGTATATATATATATATATATATATATAATCAAGTATAAATATTCAAGTATATATACTTAACTTTAGGACTCCGTATTTCAGAATGAGCAAAAAATGGACTTGTACCACTATTGAAATAAGCCCTTCATGTGTGACTCTTACATCTGCAACACCTACTGTTCAAGAGGTCGCTGTAAACGTGTCAGATGGGAATAGCTGTTGGCCCATAACAGAAAAGAATCCTGGCCTGTCACTTTTCTTGGCAATTTCTATTTAGCTATTGAAACAGATATCTGTGATACCACCGTTTACTCGCTTTTCTGTACATTAATTTTGATGTGTAACGGTGATTGTATTATATCTCCTTTATCCATGATAAATACGAGTATGTAACTGTTCTTGGTGATAACAAGTGATCACTACACTTGAAGAAGAAGCATTAACTGAGCTTGGCGACTTGACTTCTCAACCCTAAACAATGGAAACAAGCCATCACATTACTTAAAGCTGTGTGTGACTTTTATATTTATGGCTGCACTTAATAAATTTAATCTATGTACTTGAGATTAAATAAGCTTTCATCCAGTGGATTCTTCATGTAAGTTATTAGATTTACAGTAGCTCAGTATCACAATCCCAGTACTGAAAAAATAATAAAAAAATTCTGGTTTCCTCAATGGTAGTAAGTAACTTATTACAACAGACGTCGTTAAACTGGAATATCGAATTAATTGTCACACGTCTGATCATGTAAGTTAATTGCGACTGAAACAGTGAAACTCATTCTGTGCAGCCAAACATATACCATGTTGAAGATATACTGAAAAAAATTATATCAAATACTAGCTTTATTTTGATGTCTACTGAATTCTTACCTTTATTGAACTTCAGTTTTAGCTGCAGTTGAGATCACTTTAATACCCAGGTAAAAATACAGACATGTATACATGTGTATAAAATTTTGAGTTTCGCTCCTTTTTTCCATTGAATACCTCAACAGGTTTTCTCCAGTCATGAAACAAAGGCACATATATTATTCCATATTAATTAAAATTTCATACATGATGTCAATCTGTTATCCTTAATCATACAAAACAAAACAAAAATACAGTTCCTTAAATCTCAGATACAGAAAATTATTATGTCACTCACATATCACAGAACCTTGAACATTTCCAGGTATCTCTTACAGTATTCTTATTTTTTTCAATGCAATATAGTTTTCTGCCAGAGCTCATACTCATATACCAAAATCCACCAGAAATTTTTCAGACCAAAGTAAGACCATAACTCAATCAAATTACAGTCTCAGTAATATAGTAATTGTTGCAAACAAACTTTCCATGGATCACAGTGATATTCTGTGGTTCATCAAATCTTCGTATTTCCACTGAGAAACGACAAGTTGTTGTTTAAAAATTCTTTCTTCAACATTATAATCGATGGTTGATGGGGATTTGTTGTTCCCTGTAGCCATGACGATAATCATGTCTGTCATTTTGGTTTCTTTACAGTATTAAGAGACTGCATTTCCATCAACAATAACTATGAATCAGCAGCTCTTACTGTCTTACAAATATCCAAAATAAAACAAAAAAGAAATTTTAGTTCGTTTTCTTAAACATTCCCATACTCTGTTTTTAGCTATCTCTTTTGTTTGTATTACATTATGTGCTATGTTTATATTATTTCATTTATCATCTTTCAGTGCAACCATTTGTAACTCATTCTGAAAATGTACTTGACGATTTACACCAGTTCTCGAAAAATAAAAAAAAATAATCTTGTAATGTGTCAAGACAACTTGCTATCTGAAACTTGACTTAACATCGAACTTTCTTTCCATGTGCTTTGCGATTCACAATAGTGACCTCTATAGTTTGTGTCAAGCTGTAACACAAAACTGATTGTGGTATGTTTCATCGCAGCTATAGAAACAAATACCTTTTGAAAGAGTGTAATATTTTATCTATTAGCGGCATGTGACTCGAATTAAATGATCTACAACTTTGCAGATTTACTCAGAAGCTTTTTATGGAGACCTAGAATTATTTCTCTGCACTAGCATATCTATAAAAGGGTCGGCAGCGTAACTTTGACCAGTGAAACAGCCTTTAAATTTGTCATTATTTCAAAGTCAATAGTTAAAAGCCTGGAAGATATCTAACTACTTTATGGAAGATTACGAGATTCAAGAACTGGACTGGAATGCATAAGCTTCTATCAGTTCATCCATTACCTCTAATTGTCTGCTAGCAACTCCCAACAACAATCTTCTCAGAAAAACGAGAATAAAATTTAAAAGAAATGCAATTTATTAGCTTTAATTAAGCCTTCATAAGACTGCCTCAAACTCTAACACATCATTGTACAGCAAACTACTTGGCTCCACAACCTAGTTTGAGGGCTCTACCTACCATTTCTTAGCACACTCTCTAAACTATAATACTCTCCTAGAAAACCTGTAAAACAGATGAGCACGCCACATCCGCCTAATGGAAACGGCCTTGATAGTTCTCTCTTCTGTACTTCATGAAAGACTTAGTCTCCAGACAGAGAAATCACTAATCGGATCATCACTACAGAGATCCTACAATTCCAACACCCAGAACAGTTGGAAACGGACTTCTCAATTTTCTGAGCGACCAGTGGATCCAAGAAATTATTTAACATTCAGGCATTTCGACCAACTCAGGAACCACATGCAGAAAATTTCATCCACTCTTCTCCAAGATGTTGGTTCCTACCAGGAATTTTTAAAGTACACTACTAGCCATTAAAATTGCTACAGCAAGAACAAATGCATATGATAAATGGGTATTCATTGGACAAATATATTACACTAGAACTGACATATGATTACATTTTCACGCAAATTGGGTGCATAGATGCTGAGAAATCAGTACACAGAACAACTACCTCTGGCCTTAATAACGGCCTTGATACGCCTGGGCATTGCGTCAAACAGAGCTTGGATGGTGTGCACAGATACAGCTGCCCAAGCAGCTTCAACACAATACCACGGTTCATCATGAATAGTGACTGGTGAATTGTGACGGGCCAGTTGCTCGGCTCGGCCGCCATTGACCAGACGTTTTCAATTGGTGGGAGATCTGGAGAATGTGCTGGCCGGGGCAGCAGTCGAACATTTTCTGTACCCAGAAAGTCCCGTACAGAACCTGCAACATACGGTCGTGCGTCATGCTGCTGAAATGTAGGGTTTTGCAGGGGTCGAATGAAGGGTAGAGCCACAGGTCGTAACACATCTGCAATGTAACGTCCACTGTTCAAAGCGCTGTCAATGCAAACAAGAGGTGACCGAGACGTGTAGTGAATGGCACCCCATACCAACACGCCGGGTGATACGCCAGTATGCCGATGAGGAATACATGCTTACAATGTGTGTTCACTGCAATGTCGGCAAACACGGATGCAATCATCATGATACTGTAGACAGAACTTGGATTCATCTGAAAAAATGACGTTTTGCCATTCGTGCACCCAGGATCGTCGTTGAGTACACCACGCAGGCGCTCCTGTCAGTGATGCAGCGCCAAGGGTAACTGCAGCCACAGTCTCCGAGCTGATAGTCCATGCTGCTGCAAACGTTGTCGAACTGTTCGAGCAGATGGTTGTTGACTTGAAAACGTCCCCATGTCTTGACTTAGGGATCGAGACGTCGCTGCACAATCTGTTACAGCCATGCGGATAATATGCCTGTCATCTCCACTGCTAGTGATACGAGGCCATTGGGATCCAGCACAGCGTTCCGTATTACCCTTCTGAAACCACTGTTTCCATATTTTGCTGACAGTCATTGGATCTTGACCAGCGCGAGCAGGAATGTAGCGATACGATAAACCCTAATGGCGATAGGTTACAATCGGACGTTTATCAAAGTCGGAAACGCGATGGTACGCATTTCTCCTCCTTACATGAGGTGTCACAACAACGTTTCACCAGGCAACTCCGGTCAACTGCTGTTTGTGTATGAGAAATCGGTTGGAAACTTTCCTCATGTCAGCACGTTGCAGGTGTCGGCACCAGCGCCAACGTTGTGTGAATGCTCTGAAAAGCTAATCATTTGCACGTCAGATCATCTTCTTTCTTTCGGTTAAATTTCGCGTCTGTAGCACGTCATCTTCATGGTGTGGAAATTTTAATGGCCAGTAGATATATTGCCAACAGGTACATGGAAACACGTCATTCTAAGACAATAGCACGTCCTCTAAGCAGCCAACACAACCCATTTGGAAAGACTAGGATGGATCAGCCAATAATCTCTGGGCTAGAGGAAATCTCTTTCCCCCATATACTGGAGTCTTGCTTTAGCTAACACAGTAGCCAACGGAAACAGCTAATATGTGCAGCCAGGGAATGATACGTTAGACGGTGTATCCTGTTGTGGGCCAGGCGGGCGGCGTACGGCGGGTGCCGCAGCTGTCGGGGCTGCCGCGGCTGCAGTACGTGTCGCTGGAGTGCCCGGCGCTGGAGCAGCTGCACGTGTCGGGGCTGCCGGCGCTGTCGGAGCTGCAGGTGTCGGGCGCGCCGCGGCTGTCGCGGCTGGAGGAGCGCTCGCTGGGCGCGCTGCCGCGCCTGCACACGCTCAACGTGTCGGCGTGCGGCCTGCGCTGGCTGCACGCGCGCTCCCTGGCCGGCGCGCCCGCGCTGCGCCGCCTGCTGCTAGCAGACAACCGCCTGCAGGACGCCGCGCTCGTCGGCCGGGCCGCCAGGGCGCTGCCCGCGCTCGACACGCTCGTGCTCGACCGCAACCTCTTCGACCGGTGAGTCGACAGCACGCTGCAGCTGCACTCCTGCTTCCGCATCCACCAACCTCCCCAATTGTGCACTTGTTCCGGATCTCGCCAACACTTTGGTTATGTTATTGTTGTCGTGATCCTCAGTCCAAAGACTGGTTCGACGCAGTTCCCCGTGCTACTCTCTCTTGTTATTCTTAGTTATTGTCTGTTCTGTTTCTCATCCGTGTTTCATTTCCACACAAGACTACACCGCAAACGATTACCTTCTGAAATTTCCTTCCAATGTTAACATATTTCTCTTATTAATTTAAGATTTCTTTCCTCTACTTCGACTCTCGCCACTTGTTTCCTACACAAACAATAAAATCCATCCAGTTCACACAATATGCAAAAAAACTGGTGATTTCTCAAACTGGGGAAAAATCATAAATGGGGTGCCGCAAGGTTCGGTCTTCAGTCCCCTGCTGTTGTTGTTGCTGTTGTTGTTGTGGTCTTCAGTCCTGAGACTGGTTTGATGCAACTCTCCATGCTACTCTATCCTGTGCAAGCTTCTTCCTCTCCCAGTACCTACTGCAGCCTACACCCTTCTGAATCTGCTTAATGTATTCATCTCTTGGTCTCCCTCTACGATTTTTACCCTCCACACTGCCCTCCAATGTTAAATTGGTGATCCCTCGATGTCTCAGAACATGTCCTACCAACCAATGCCTTCTTCTAGTCAAGTTGTGCCCCAAACTTCTTTTCTCCCCAATCCTATTCAATACCACCTCATTAATTATGTGATCTACCCATCTAATCTTAACATTCTTCTGTAGCACCACATTTCGAAAGCTTCTATTCTCTTCTTGTCTAAACTATTTATTATCCACGTTTCACTTCCATACATGGTTACACTCCATACAAATACTTTAAGAAACGACTTCCTGACATTTAAATCTATACTCAATGTTAACAAACTTTTCTTCTTCAGAAACGCTTACCTTGCCATTGCCAGTCTACATTTTATATCCTCTCTACTTCGACCATCATCAGTTATTTTGCTCCCCAAATAGCTACTTTAAGTGTCTCATTTCCTAATCTAATTCCCTCAGCATCACCCCCCTTAATTCGACTACATTCCATTATCCTCATTTTGCTTTTGTTGATGTTCATCTTGTACCCTCCTTTCAAGACACTGTCCATTCCGTTTAGCTGCTCTTACAGTCCTTTGCTGTCTCTTACAGAATTACAATGTTATCGATGAACCTGGAAGTTTTTTTTCTTCTCCATAGATTTTAATATCTACTCCGAACTTTTCTTTTGTTTCCTTTACTGCTAGCTCAATATGCAGATTGAATAGCATTGGGGAGAGGCTACAACCCTGTCTCACTCCCTTCCCAACCTCTGCTTCCCTTTCATGTCGATCGACTCTTATAACTGCCATGGGCTTCCTGTACGAATTGTAAATAGTCTTTCGCTCCCTGTATTTTACCCCTGCCACCTTCAGAATTTGAAAGAGAGTATTCCAGTCAACATTGTCAAAAGCTTTCTCTAAGTCTACAAATGCTAGAAACGTAGGTTTGCCTTTCCTTAATCTTTTTTCTAAGATAAGTGGTAGGGTCAGTATTGCCTCACGTGTTCCAACATTTTTAGGGAATCCAAACTGATCTTCCCCAAGGTCTGCTTCTACCAGTTTTTCCATTTGTCTGTAAAGAATTCACGTTAGTATTTTGCAGCTGTGACTTATTAAACTGGTAGTTCGGTAATTTTCACATGTGTCAACACCTGCTTGGCTATATACATCTGAGTAAATTAGCTTAGCACGCCTATTTTCATTCTCTGCTTTCGTATGGCATCATATTCTGTGGTAACTCATCATTGAGTAAAAGAGTGTTCATTGCACAAAAGCGTGTAATCAGAATAATTGGCTGGAGCTCATCCAAGATCATCCTGCAGACACTTATTTCAAGAGCTAGTGATCTTCACTGTAGCCTCACAATATATATATTCACTTATGAAATTTGTTATTAACAATCCGAACGAATTCAAAAGTAATAGCAGTGTACATGGCTACAACACTAAGAGAAAGGATAATCTTCACTACTCAAGGTTAAATCTAACTTTGGCTCAGAAAGGGGTAAATTATGCTGCCACAAAAATCTTGGGTCACTTAGGTAATAGCATCAAAAGTCTGACAGATAGCCATATAGCATTTAAAAGAAAATTAAAAGAATTTCTTAATGGCAACTCCTTCTACTCATTAGAGGGATTTCTGGATATATTAAGTGGGTAATTTCCCTACCCCCAGAAAAAATATTAAAAGTATTGAGTATCATGTAATATTTTGTGTAATGTAATATCTTGTATAGACACTTTTTATTAACCAGACACGTTCCACATCATTACGAAGTGTCATATTCATGATCCTTGGAACATGTACTAATCTAATCTAATCTAATCCACTGCCTTTACTGTCTCATTTCCTAATTCAGTTCCCTTAACAACACCTCATTTAATTCGACTACATTCCATCATCCTTATTTCAATTTTTTTTTACACTGATCACGTACCCACATTTCAATACACTACCCATTTCAATCAACTGATCTTCCATGTCCTTTGCCATCTCTGACAGCACTATAGGGTCATCAGGAGTGTCTAAGTTTTTATTTCTGCTACCTAACTTCTATTCCCTTTCCAAATTTTTCCATGTTTTCCATTACTGCTTGCTCAATGTACAGATTGAATAATATAGGGAAGATACAACAAACCTTTCTCACACATTTCTCAGTTACTGCCTCCTTTTCATTTCCTTCAACTGTTATGACTGCAGTCCTAGTTCTGTACAACTTAACACAACCTTTCGCTACCCATTTCTTTTATACTGTTTTCCAGTTAACACTGTCAGGTATTTCTTCTAAATCTAGAAAAATTATAGCTGTGGGAGGCACTGCAAGTATTTTGGTTGGTAAATCATTTGTTATTAACAGAGAGTATGCACAAGCTCATTTACTCCACAATACTGTGTAAAGTATTTTAAAGCTCTTGCATGTTACTCACCTTGAGAAAGGCTATACGGTTGTCAGCCAAAATATTGGAACAAGAATTAATATTATCTGGGATGCATGCCTGAAACATGATGGAATATTCGATGTGCTTGGAAAACTTCAAGAAGTATGGGAAGCTGCCCCTGGGGAGAATTTATTGCATTTACAAATGTGAAAAAGTATCTACAACCTCATGGGCAGGATTTTTATGGCCTAAATACATGGAAATTTATTACTAAAACGACCTGAAAATATCGATAAAATGACCTGTTGTTGTGGTGGTCTTCAGTCCAGAGACTGGTTTGATGCAGCTCTCCATGCTACTCTATCCTGTGCAAGGTTCTTCATCTCCCAGTACCTACTGCAACCTACATCCTTCTGAATCTATTTAGTATATTAATCTCTTGTTCTCTCTCTACGATTTTTACCCTCCATTATCGTAGTCATGCCACTACAAGACATATTTTGCACTGCAGGCCCCAAAGAACAAAAATTACTGTGCATGACTGTCCATGTCTGCGTAACTACAACCTATATCCATCTCAAACAGTAATTTTTACAAACTTCAAGCCTAGACCTCCTCCTATAATTTTGTCCCCCCCCCCACACACACACAGGCGCACACACACACACACACACACACACACACACACACACACACACACACCCCGCGCGCGCGCACACACTTCCTTTCATTACAAAATTGACTGTTCCTTGATGCATAAGGATGTATAGCCTACCAATGATTCTTCCTCTTAATTCTGTTGTGCTGATAATTCTTTTCCCCCCTGTTAGATTCAGTACCTCCTCATTAGCTATCCGACAAACTCTTCTACTCTTCAGTACTATTAAGTAGCAAGACATTTCAAAACTTTATATTTTTCTTCTTTACTGAACCGTTTATTGTCCACGTTTCACTTCTGTATAAAGCTACAAATACCGTCAGAAAGGGTTTCCTAACACCTAAATTAAAATCCATTGTTTATAAATTCTCTTCCTATAGACTCTCTGCATTATATATACACTATCTGATCAAAAGTATACGGGCACCTATTTAAGGACATTAGTATCGGCTGCATCTGCCCTTCCCCTTTATGATTGCTTGTGTTCTGTTGAGAACACTTTCAATAAAGTGTGTGTATGTCTGTGGGGAAGTGGCAGCCCTTTCTTCCTCAAGGGCCACACCAGAAAATGTAGCTATGTTGGACACTGGGGCCTGAAGCGAAGTCGATGTTTAGGTAAAAATCAACTTTGTGAAATATTTGATGGCTGTACAACCGGCCGCTTTGACCGAGCGGTTCTAGGCGCGCAGTCCGGAACCGCGTTGCTGCTACGGTCGCAGGTTCTAATCCTGCCTCGGGCATGGATGTGTGTGATGTCCTTAGGTTTGTTAGGTTTAAGTAGCTCTAAGTTCCAGGGGACTGGTGATCGCAGATGTTAAGTCCCATAGCACTTCGCGCCATTTGAACCTTTTTTATGGCTGTATAAACAGTAATATACGTGCTTTTAGTTCTATGTGCTGTGCTTCACTGACGACCCTGCGTCCGGATTTGGACTTGATTGTGGCTTTGACATGACATTTTTTGGTGGATATGTTGGGTACCCCAAAATATTTACATCACCATAGTTCCAATTAGGTAATGTAAAAGCCATCGCCTGTACGAACACGAAGAGGAAACAAGCTGAACATCTTTTCCATGATCCACATATTCAAGAGACCAGTGGATTCCAGGCGAGCAGTAAGTCAGCTGCACATCAGACATCTAAAACTATTTTCTGGAGACGCTGGCAAGGACCCTATGAAATGGCTGAAAGGATTCAACCGAGTCGCCAAATACAACAGGTGGGATGATATGATGTGTTCACTAAATATGTACTTTTACTTGAACGTCACAATCAAATAATGGTTCAAGCACAACGAAAATAATCTCAATAACTGGGCTGGGACGAATTCCAGGCCGAAATGTCAAAAACGTTTGGCGACAAACAGCGGGAGAACAACTGGAAAACAGGACCCAACGTCATGAAGAAAGGACACAGTCGTATTTGAAGAATGTTTTGGCTCTACACCATATCGTAATACTAAAATAACAGGAACCGACAAAATCTCACACCTGATGATAGGAGCTGCAGAAGATATGTCCTAGCTCATTTTGTAAAGGATGTCAGAACGACAGAGGTTTTCATCAAGTGGAGGAAATGTAACAGAAAAAGAATTGGGCAGAAGAGTTATGGCCAGCTGCCAAATGTAGTCACTACGGCAGTTGTGGAAGACCACCAAGATCTCGCCTATCTCATGTACCAGGTAGTAGGCTAAGAGTTAAGGTAGAGCAGTGCATGGCAGCCAGAAATGTCAGGCCAGGTTTACAAGAGCTATCAGCCTTGAAAGATCGACCGATTAGGTCAGGAGGTAACAGAGCATGTTGAATAAGAGGTGTATCGGACTTTGGCACCAATCTCCACCACCCAGCGAATGCGTCATGAAGAATGGTGTTGACCATCTCGCATTTACACTGCCACCATCGAACGACAACCCAGCATCCGGCCAATTCACTCCTTCGCCAAGTACAGCGTTCCATAGAAGAACACACACGCTAGTCTGTTTTCACCGTGGATACCCTGGACGCGTTGTGCAATACTGTAGAGAACAAAGACGAATGTTCAAAGACTATTCGCCACAAGACGTCAACTATCACAACGGTGCTACTCCACCAATCAACTCCACACGATAATTGTCGACCTGTTGTCCGATGGTCATCACCACACTCTGGACGAGGTTACTCGACAACACGCCGCAGCTGTTCCACGTCGCCACACAGAGGTACCAGCCGTTCACCTAACCACTGAATTCAGGAAGACTAGCCGGGCGACCATTTATGGAGGTGAGGCCTCCACAGATGAAAATCCTCCTAGAATGACAGCTACCAAGATGACAGGAAATCTCACTGACGTCTTCGACGGCAAACCAGCCCGGGCGCTAATCGACTAAGGTACTTCTTTTTTGTGTAATGTTGGACGTCCCTCGTCACCTGGTCCTCTCCGGTGGCCTTTAGGAGGCTGAAGGTCGACACATGGCGTTTCTACATCGACGAAAGACAAATGAATAAAATCTTGAGGGAAGATGTAAACCCATTGCTGGGCATTAATTCTGTGATACGAAGGCCATTGTGCTGAAAGTCGCAAATGGGAAATACATCCAGCCAACAGGAACATGTATCTCAAGAATATCTATGACAGAACGCAGCCTTCCGAATTTGTCGTTTTAGCAGAATGCTGTCATAATGTTATTGTGAAATGGTGCACCTTGAGAGCATCTCAAGACATCATAGACTGTGAAAGATCAGAGCTCCAGACTAATGAAGCTGTTCCAAAAAGCGCGCGTAACGAATATTGCTCTAGACAGTTGTTTGTCATTGAAGGTGTCGTCATCTCACCATCATCAAAGAGACGAGCTCCAGTCATCAGTCAAGATGCTCAGTTAAACTATGAAGCTTTTACTGATTGCAGAAGGCTACTCAGGCTCACAAAGGAAATCTAATGATCAAGGAGAATTTTGGGTCACAAATTTTCACTAGCAGCCACATCTCACGCCTAAAGGTATATGCAAAAAGACAGTCGAGCAAGTACAGTAAGGGCAGCTTAGTGTCATAGATAAGAATCATGCTCTGCTAACACTACAGAAAATGCTGGGGAGGAAACTTCTGTCTACCTGAGAATAGTATCTGGCCTGGCGAAGGAATGACGTCAGTGAGTAATAGCCACTCTGCGTTAGTTTTCAGATACTTTCCAATCCGCAGTGGAGAAAAGACAGACTAAGCGGTCCATGATCAGACACCATATCAAACTGGTACCATCCACCAATTATCCAGGGCTCATATAGTGCGTCATCACTTGAACTACGGATAATCCGTGAGGAAGTGGAGAAAATGGTGCAGGACCACATTACTGCACCTTCAGAGAGTGCCTGGTCCTCTCCTGTGGCCTTTACTAGGCTGAAGGTTGGAACATGGCGTTTCTGCATCGACTACAGTCAACTTAATAAAACCACGAGGAAAGATATCAACCCATTGCTGCGCGCTGATGACACCCTGAAATGCCTGAAAGGAGCAAACTATTACTCCACTATGGCCAGGCTACTGGCAAATCGAGGTTGATGAAGTTAACTGGGAAAAGACTGCCTTCATAACCCCTGATGGCTTCTATGTGTTTACAGTTAAGCTGTTAAGACTGGATAATGCTCTGGGCACATCAAAAGGTATGACTGACAACCTGCTTCTACACTTTAGATAAGCATTGTGTCTTTGCTGTTTGGATGACGTTGTCGTTACTTCAAAGACGTTTAAAGGATATCTAAGACACCTGATAACTGTGCTGAAGTGTGTTCAGACTTCAATTCCCTGCCTGAATCCGAAGAGTGACTCTTCGTCACCCAAGAAATAAAAATCTTGTGGCATCTTCTTGATGGCGCTGGAGTCTGTCCCGACCCAGAGAAAATAAGAGCTGTCATATATTGTTCAACTTTTCGGCACCTTTGTGATTTGAGAAATTTTCTTGGAACGTTCTCATACCACTGGCGATTCCTAGTGGTCTTACATACAAAGCTAGATCCCTTGGAAGAAGTACTGCAGGGAGACGCCAAATTTTCGTGGAACGAGGTGCAAGAAAGATCTTTCCTTATCCTTATGGAAGCGCTAACATCTTATCCAGTTTAGCACTGTATAATGAGAATGCCAAGACAGAACGTTACATCAATGTAGAAGTTTTGGAATAGTGGCAACACTAAAACAAATTTAGGAAATTGCTGAAAGGATAATAACTCCACAGTACTCTCCAAATACGAAATAAACTACACTAAAACTGAGAAAGAATGCCTTGTGGTTGTTTGGGCTATTAGTAAATTCCAGCCATATTTACTTGGGACACCATTCATCCTTGTAATGGACCATCATTCTCTATGCTGCTGGACTATTCTGGAAGATCCGTCAGGTCGAGTGGTGAGATGGGCACTGAGGCTTGAGGAATATGACATCATAGTGCTATACAAAACTGGACCCAAACACAAGAGCGCTGACTGCCTGTCAAGGAAACCTTTGTTGGCACGCAGAAGCATGGATGAAATTTCAATCATCGATCCATCAAATGACATGGGCGCTGAACAAAGGGGAGATCCACCACTACAGGAAACCATACAAGTCTTGAATGACGAGGAGCTGACCAAGCGAAATTCAAGTGAATAGATGGAGCGTTGTATAATAGCAACTATTGTCCAATGAGACAGAAATGGTTGCTCATCATTCCAGTTCATCTCTGGCCAGCTAACCTGAAGTGTTTCGAAAACGTTCCAACATCTGTTCACCTGCCATTCGTGAAGATTCTAACCAGAATCAGATGCAGGTATCACTGGCGAGGTCTCTACCGCTGCGGTAAACGCTATATGAGTCACTGTAAGGAATGCCACAGTTACCTCTGGAACATCTGCTACCAATCCTGCCTATAGCAGTGTCATTTCACCAAACTGGAATCAACATCTTTGGGAGGTTCCCTAAGTTGACAACCCGAAATCGTGATATAATAGTCTGCACTGACTAGCCCACTGTGCTATCACTAAAGCTGTGCCGAGTGCCAAAACTCCGAAAATTGCAAAGTACAGGGTGATTCAAAAAGAATACCACAACTTTAAAAATGTGTATTTAATGAAAGAAACATAATATAACCTTCTGTTATACAACATCATTACAAAGAGCATTTAAAAAGGTTTTTTTTCACTCAAAAACAAGTTCAGAGATGTTCAATATGGCCCCCTCCAGACACTCTAGCAATATCAACCCGATACTCCAACTCGTTCCACACTTTCTGTAGCATATCAGGCGTAACAGTTTGGATAGCTGCTGTTATTTCTCGTTTCAAATCATCAATGGTGGCTGGGAGTCGATTGTGGAATTTGTAGCTCTCTGCTAGCTCTGCGAGTCGATTTTCCTGGGCTGTGAACAAATGCTTGCTGGATGCGTGCTACATTTTCATCACTCGTTCTCGGCCGTCCAGAACTTTTGCCTTTGCACAAACACCCATTCTCTGTAAACTGTTTATACCAACGTTTAATACACCACCTATCAGGAGGTTTAACGCCATACTTCGTTCGAAATGCACGCTGAACAACTGTCGTCGATTCACTTCTGCCTTACTCAGTAACACAAAGAGCTTTCTGTTGAGCGGTCGCCACCTTAGCATCAACTGACGCTGACGCCTAGTCAACAGCGCCTCAAGCGAACAAATGTGCAACTAAATGAAACTTTATAGCTCCCTTAATTAGCCGACAGATAGTGCTTAGCTCTGCCTTTTGTTATTGCACAGTTTTAAATTCCTAAAGTTGTGGTATTCTTTTTAATCACCCTGTATATTGTAGAACACATCATTTTGAGGCATGTAATTATCTCTGATCGTGAAAAAGTTTTCCTATCGACATTGGTATCAGACGTAAATTCACGTTGTGAAATCACCGGCAGGATGGCGACTAACTGCTATCCGCAGAGGAATGGCCTCACAGAGCGCTTTAATAAGGCGCTGACAGATATGCTGTCGATGTCGAGACACAGGTATTTGGAAACCATACTGTACGTCGTGACATTCGTATATAACACATCGAATCAATGCAATATAGGCTTAACATTGCCTTGGTCGCGAAGGAAAAATACGACACACGAACAATGTTACTTTTTCAGCCAAACGATACTCATAATGACTATGTGAAACGTCTCATTACCAGGTCGAAGAAGAAAGACGGCAAGGTCGCATACGGACCCAGGGCGCCCGGAAGAATGGCTGAGGCCGCTGCAATGCCAAGCACTGGTCAATGAGATACTGTTCAAGAGACTTGGTGTGGGTTTTTATGCCTCTGTGGAAAGCAGGGCTACCAGAAAAGTTATCAAAGCGCTAAATTGGGCCATATCGTATCCTTCGTCTCTGCTTCAGTCCAGATGCGCGGAACGACGTTGGGAAGTTCGAGGAAACTGAAGACCGACTCGACGATCACGAATCTTCGATGGGAAGTGCAACTTTCGATGCTCATCAGAGTTAAGATGATGTAACAACACGATGAGTACGGGAGGATCAGCCGGCGCCGCCATACATGGAACCACTGGCAATATCTAGATCAGGGTGCTTTAGTCGTCTCCAATGAGAATTTCTGAAACAGCAGGTCGTTGTTTCTGCAGGAAGTGGAGCAATGCGAGGAGCTATAGAGGACGCAGTGCGACGTAGTAGTTAGCTTTGCTGAGTGGCATGCTGCAGGCAGCTGGTTCAAACCCGACCACCACTTGTTTATCGTTCCTGGAATGTATGTTCTCGAAATATCTCATGTCTGTAATGTTTGTATGTTCTGGAATAGTCGATGTTTGTATAAATACCAGAATTCTGGAATATTCGATGGTTTTATAAGTAGCTGTATTCTCCAGAATGAGATTTTCACTGTGCAGCGGAGTGTGCGCTGATATGAAACCTCCTGGCAGATTAAAACTGTGTGCTGGACCGAGACTCAAACTCGGGACCTTTGCCTTTCGCGGGCAAGTGCTCAACCACTGAGATACCCAAGCACGACTCAGCCCCAATTCTGTCAGTACTTCATCTCCTACCTTCCGAAGTTCACGGAAGCTCTTCCCCGAACCTTGCAGAACTAGTACGCCCGCGAAGGGCAAAGGTTCCGAGTTCGAGTCTCGGTCCGGCACACAGTTTTAATCTGTCAGAAAGCTTCACAGCAGCGCACACTCCGCTGAAGAGTGAAAATCTCATTCTGGAAACATCCCCCAGGCTGTGGCTAAGCCATGTCTTCCAGGAGTGCTAGTTCTGCAAGGTTCGCAGAAGAGGCTCTGTGAAGTTTGGAAGGTAGGAGACGAGGTACTAGCAGAATTAAAGCTGTGAAGGCGGGTCGTGAGTCGTGCTTGGATAGCTCAGTTGGTAGAGCACTTGCCCGCGAAAGGCAAAGGTCCCGAGTTCGAGTCTCGGTCTGGCACACAGTTTTAGCTTGTACTCTCCTTCCAGAAATTGACTACGATCTGGCTGTAGTGGGGTCAGTAATATACGTTCTTTCAGTTGTAAGTGCTGTGCTTCAGTGACGTCCCGCCCTTCAGATTTGGACTTGACTGTGGTTCCAACTTGACATTCCTCCCGCCAATATCTTTCTGCATTCAGCGTTTTCTTAAGTGGACTAAGGGAATCACACCCTCACATAAACGCACTCGTACCAATAAAACCACCTTGTATGCACTGCACTGTGGGCATTACACATGCTAGCAGACAACGTTCTCCAGGCATTCACCAAACCCAAACCTTTCCATTGGGTTGTGACAGGGTACAGCGTGTTTCATTACTCAAAACCACTGGTTTCCTGTCAACCGCTCTCCAGTGGTGTCGCTCTTTACACCATCTGAAGTGTCAGTTTGCATTGCCTACAAAAATGTTCAAATGTGTGTGAAATCTTATGGGACTTAACTGCTAACGTCATCAGTCCCTACGCTTACACACTACTTAACCTAAATTAGCCGAAGGACAAACACACACACCCATGCCCGAGGGAGGACTCGAACCTCCGCCGGGATCAGCCGCACAGTCCACGACTGCAGCGACCTAGACCGCTCGGCTAATCCTGCGCGGCATTGCCCACAGAAAAGCGTGACTTTTGGTGAGCTGTTCGATTATTGCACCCCATTCTTCTTGACTCCTGCGCTAGCTAGACTGCTGGTAGCCCTTTTAGCACTTTGGAACTCTCGAGGACTTTATAACTGCTTCCACTGATTTCATGCGATTTCTTACAACCACCCTTCACAATGCTCGACAGCCGCTGTCCATAAATTTCTTTTACATCTACATATATACTCCACTAGTCACCAAGCGGTGTGTGGCGGAGGGGACAATTCGCGCCAAAGTCATATTCCCCCTCCCCCCTCTGTTTCACTCGCACGAGGGAAAAACGACTGCCTGAACGCCTCAGTACGACCTCTTATTTCCCTTAGACCCTTCTGTTTAGCGTGTCGTCTATCTGCAAGTGTGTCCCACTTCAAACTTTCTATGAGATTTGTAACGCTCTCGCGATGGCTAAATGTACCAGTCACGAATCTTGCCGCTCTTCTTTGGACCCTCTCAATCTCTTGAATCAGACCCAACTGGTAAGGGTCGCATACAGACGAACAATACTCTAAGACTGGACGAACTAACGTATTGTAAGCTATTTTCTTTGCTGAAGGACGGCATCGCTTCAGGATTCTACTAATAAACAGCAACGTAGAGTTCGCCTTACCCGTTACTTGTGTAATCTGATGATTCCATTTGAGATCATTTCGAATAGTCACACCCAGATACTTGACTGATGTTACCGCTTCCAAAGACATCATTTATTTTGTACGCATACATCAATGGGGATTTTCGCCTTGTTATACGCAGTAGGTTACACTTACTAATATTGAAAGATAACTGCCGGTCATAACACCACGCATTTATTTTCTGCAAATCCTCATTGATCTGTTCACAACTTTCGTGTGATACTACTTTCCTGTAGACTATACCTTCATCGGCAAACAGTCTAAGGCCGCTGTCAATACGATCAACCAGATCGTTTATTGACGTCCGCCTGATCTTGATTTTGCTGTCGGTGCTCCTTCGCGTTTAAACTTCACAGTCACATTACCAGCAGTAGACTTGGACAAGTTTAGAAGGTTCTAAATGTCCCTGACGGATTTGTTTCTCAGGTGAAATTCAATGACTAGTCCACGTTCGCGCCAATGAACCCTCGCGACAGACGCATTCTACTGTTACTGCTTCTCTACCGACAGCACAATACTCCCCGCCTCTTGTGACATGTTCGAGTATAATGACTTTTCTGGAGACTAGAAATCTACTCTGTAGGAATCAGCATGGGTTTCGAAAAAGACGGTCGTGTGAAACCCAGTTCGCGCTATTCGGCCACGAGACTCAGAGGGCCATAGACACGGGTTCCCAGGTAGATGCCGTGTTTCTTGACTTCGGCAAGGCGTTCGATACAGTTCCCCACAGTAGTTTAATGAACAATGTAAGAGCATATGGACTATCAGACCAATTGTGTGATTGGATTGAAGAGTTCCTAGATAAAAGAACACAGCATGTCATTCTCAATGGAGAGAAGTCTTCCAAAGTAAGAGTGATTTCAGGTGTGCCGCAGGGGAGTGTCGTAGGACCGTTGCTATTCACAGTATACATAAATGACCTTGTAGATAACATCGGAAGTTCACTGAGGCTTTTTGCAGATGATGCTGTGGTGTATCGAGAGTTTGTAACAATGGAAAATTGTACTGAAATGCAGGAGGATCTGCAACGAATTGACGCATGGTGCAGGGAATGGTAATTGAATCTCAATGTAGACAAATGTAATGTGCTGCGAATACATAGAAAGAAAGATCTCTTATCATTTAGCTAAAATATAGAAGGTCAGAACTGGAAACAGTTAATTCCATAAATTATCTGGGAGTACACATTAGGAGTGATTTAAAATGGAATGATCATATGAAGTTGATGCCAGACTGAGATTCATTGGAAGAATCCTAAGCAAATGCAATCCGAAAACAAAGGAAGTAGGTTACAGTACGCTTGTTGGTCCACTGCTTGAATACTGCTCAGCAGTGTGGTATCTGTAACAGATACGGTTGATAGAAGAGATAGAGAAGATCCAACGGAGAGCAGCGCGCTTCGTTAGAGGATCATTTAGTAATCGCGAAAGCGTTACGGAGGTGATAGATAAACTACAGTGTAAGACTTTGCAGGAGAGACGCTCCGTAGCTCGGTGCGGGCTTTTGTTGAAGTTTCGAGAACATACCTTCACCGAGGAGTCAAGCGGTACATTGCTCTCTCCTAAGTATATCTCGCGAAGAAAGCACGAGGATAAAATCAGAGAGATCAGAGCCCACAGAGAAGCATACCAACAATCCTTCTTTCCACGAACAATACGAGACTGGACTAGAAGGGAGAACCGATAGAGGTACTCAAGGTACCCTCCGCCACACACCCTTAGGTGGCTTGCGGAGTATGGATGTGGATGTAGATGTAGATGTAGATGTAGATGTAGATTCAAACCTTTTTCATCGTATCCGGTGGTTCCCGCTATTTCGGTGTTGTGCCGCGAGCAGTTGAGTCGCCTGATCTTCATCGCCGTGGGTAAGACGGCCGTGCAGGAGGGCCCCGTCTACGACGTTAGGCGCTGCACGCATCTTCCAACTTCTTCACCTAACGTCGTTGACGGGGCCCTCCTGCACGGCGATGAAGATCAGACGATTGAACGGCTCGCGGCACATCACCGAAATAGTAGGAACCATGGAAGCAGACCATGTAAGAAAACAAGTTTACACCAGCGCCGTAGGTATAGAAATCACCCTTTTGTTTCAGATCGCACAAAAATGATAATTTTATTGTGTATTTTAATTTCGACAAGTTCGTATTTTAACCTTCAACGTCTATAGATTTTAATTAAGTATTTTTAGAGATAAAACTAAATTACAAAAATCTACTTAATACAGTATGTGCATATATAATGTAACAAATGTACCAGACGCCACCTGTTGATAATAGTTCTAGAATTAATATAAATTACTTGCAATCTGCCAACCAATTTTATGATACGCAGCATGTGAAGGTTGCCATGTGTGGACAGGTTACTCCTGTAACCGAAACTGCCGGTATGTTCTGTTACATTTGATGTTGATCGGATAGGATGAAAGGGTTTGCGTTTGTGAAATAGTAAATTAGTATCATTATCGTTTCAGATCTGAAGATGATTCTAGAGGAACCAAAACCGGACACATGATAAACATTTTTGCAATGAAGATGGATTATAACTAACATTGTAAAAAAGGTTCCCGTCAGAGGGCGCTGCTGCAGCGTATTCTTAACGTAGTGTGGCTCCTATGCGGATATATGAGCACGACATGTAGGAAAGGGATCTTCCTTTCCCCCATCTGCTCCTATTCCTCGAACATATCCGCGTCCTCTACACCTCCCGCCGCCTTGATCCCCCTCACCCCCTGGTTACTCCTCTCCTCTCCAATCCCTGCCCTCTGTCACGCCTGCACTGTTGTGTCTCCACTACCCTCCATCTCTACACCGTTCATCTCCTTTCCCAAGGTGGCTTCCATCAACTCCCCCTCCCGGATGATGTCTTCTCTCCCTCTATTTATCCCTCCAATCAACTCTGATCCTCACTCCCCTTCCTTTCCCCTGTCCTTTTCCGGGCACCCTCTGCCCCCTTCCATCCTCTTTTTTTCTGCACCTACCCTCTCTCTACCCCCTTCTCTCCCTGAGTCCTTTTGCATTTCCCTCCTCTGCCTCTTCTCATTCCCTCTCGCGTCTGCCCTGCCCCTCCCCCACTTTATGAGTCCTCTCCCTCATTGGTCCCCCCCCCCTTTTCGTTTTTTCCTCTCCTCTCTCCTTGTTCTTCCCCCTCCTCCAGGTCCCCCCCCTCCCCCCAATCTGCCTTTGTCTCGGGAGTTGTCATCTTTGTGCCGCCACTTACATGCAGTGTTTTACAGTGAGTGGTCTGTGTTGTGTTTTTTGGGAAGTGTTGGGAACGGCCATCATACTGTCGCTGAGTGTGTTTTCTATCTCTTGCGAACAGAAACCAGACTATCGCCATATTTTTTAATTGTGTGTGTACTAGGTTACTTGTCTGATTCCTGTGTCTTTTATAAACATTGCCAACCCCTTTTGCTTTCTGTTTTAACTTTCCGCATTTTACCGCCATTCTACACTTTAAGTCACCGTTTTATCGTCTGTTTTTCTTGTTTCGTTTCTTCTTCCGTCTTTAAAAACAAAGTCTGTAGAGCAGCGTACTAAGCTGCTGCCAGCTAGACCCCTTCGGGGGGAATTGAAAATCAATAAAGAGAAAAAAATAAAATGGATCAGCGCGGCACTAATCTCATTCCACCGCGCGTGCGGTAAATGCGGAAACGTGAACTGTGGCGACGTTATTATCAAATGCATCCAAACGGAACCAACGTGCTGTTTTTCTTTCCTTGGCTTCTAAAGGACAAAGACCAGAAGATATCCATCGGAGAATGTGGTTGGGGCAGCATGTCTGTCGATAATCACCGTCTGTGGACTTGTGCGTCAAGTTTCGTGCTGCTTACCATTCGGCCCCTTATCGCAAATGTCGTAACGCAGGAGCTAGGCCAACTCCAGCAGGAGACACTTTGGCACCCGCCCTATAGTCCTGATCCCTCCCCTTGCGATTATCACGCCTTTACTCCCTTAGGTCTGGATACTTCTCATTAGATAGTGTACGCTTTAGTTCTCTACTGCGTTACGTACCTGGATAAATTTGTGTACGATCCTTAAGCTGTAAGACTGAGAAACTGAGACGTGGTTCGGGCCGCCAGACTGGGCGAGGCGACGTTCGTGGACCTGACGTCGCTGCGCGAGCTGCGGCTGGCAGACAACCGCATCGAGGAGGTGCAGCGCGGGGCGTTCCACCGCGTGCCCGCGCTACGGGTGCTCGACCTCAGCCGCAACCTGCTGCGCCGCATCCACCCGGAGGCCTTCCTGCAGGTACGCTGCGCCCGCACAGCACTGCGTACAGCCGTACGCACACGGCGACACTAGGTTGCGCGCAACTGCGCTGCCGGCCACTGCACAACTCGTCGGTGAAACTCCACTACTGCCCATTAAAATTGCTATACTAAGAAGAAATGCAGATGATAAACCGGTATTCATTGGACAAATATATTATACTACAACTGACATCTGATTACAGTTTCACGCAATTTGGGTGCACAGATCCTGAGAAATCAGTACCCAGAGCAACCACCTCTGGCCGTAATAATGGCCTTGATACGCCTGCGCATTGAGTCAAACAGAGCTTGGATGGCGTGTACAGGTACAGCTGCCCATGCAACTTCAACACGATACCACAGTTCATCAAGAGAACTGACTGGCGTATTGTGACGAGCCAGTTGCTCGGCCACTATTGACCAGACGTTTTCAATTGGCGAGAGATCTGGAGAATGTGCTGGCCAGGGCAGCACTCGAACATTTTCTGTATCCCGTACAGGACCTTCAACATGCGGTCGTGCATTATCCTGCTGAAATGTAGGGTTTCACAGGGATCGAATGAAGGGTAGACCCACGGGTCGTAACACATCTGAAATGTAATGTCCACTGTTCAAAGTATCGTTAATGCAAACAAGAGATGACCGAGACGTGTAACACAATGACACCCCATACCCATACCATCACGACGTATGATACGCCAGTATGGCGATGACAAATACATGCTTCCAATGTGCGTTCGACGCGATGTCGCCAAACACGGATGCGACCATCATGATGCTGCAAACGGAACCTGGACTCATCCGAAAAAATTACGTTCCATTCATGCACTCAGGTTCGTAGTCGAGTACACCATCGCAGGCGATCCTGTCCGTTCAAATGTTCAAATGAGTTGGAAAATTTATGGGACTTAAATGCTAAGGTCACCAGTCCCTAAGCTTACACACTACTTTACCTAAATTGTCCAAAGAGCAAACACACACACCCTTGTCCGAGGGAACCTAAATTATCCTAAGAACAAACACACACACCCTTGTCCGAGGGAGGACACAAACCTTCGCCGGGATCAACGGCACGGTACATGACTGCAGCTCCTGTCTGTGATGCAACGTCAAGGGTAACCGCAGCCACGGTCTCCGAACTGATAGTCCGTGCTGCTGCAAACGTCGTCGAACTGTTCGTGCAGATGGTTGTTGTTTTCCAAACGTCCCCATCTGTTGACTCAGGGATCGAGACGTGGCTGCACGATTCGTTACAGCCTTGTGGATAAGATGCCTGTCATCTCGAGTGCTAGTGATACGAGACCGTTGGGATCCAGCACGGCGTTCCGTATTACCCTCCTGAACCCACCGATTCCGTATTCTGCTAACAGTCATTGGATCTCGACCAACGCGAGCAGCAATGTCGCGATACGATAAACCGCAATCGCGATAGACTACAATCCGAACTTTATCAAAGTCGGAAACGTGATGGTACGCATTTGTCCTCCTTACACGAGGCCTCACAACAACGTTTCACCAGGCAACGCCGGTGAACTGCTGTTTGTATATGAGAAATCGGCTGGAAACTTTCCTCATGTCAGTAGGTTGTAGGTGTCGCCACCGGCGCCAACCTTGTGTGAATGCTCTGAAAAGCTAACCATTTGCATATCACAGCATCTTCTTCCTGTCGGTTAAATTTCGCGTCTGTAGCACACGTCATATTCATGGTGTAGCAATTTTAATGGCCAGTAGTGTAAAACCTTTCGGCGTGTTCCAACTTTGGTGACACTAGTTGCATGAGTTTTGAGGTAGTGTGTGTTCGTAGAGTGGAGACAAACTGAAATATGAACTGGAGAACGAAGAATAACGTTCGCTTTTTTTATATCTACGTTTTGCATAGGTGTTTGTGGGATTGCAGTGACGCTGATTACAAAAATAAGCAACATATTGCTGCCGCTGAGACCGTCATGTGCAATCATAACATAGATGGTTTGACAATATCTGACCTGCAGGGCAAAATTTATTGAGTTAGGAGCACATTTAGATCTGAATTAAGAAAATACAAGCAAGTGTGATTCTAGCTGTGGCAATGTTCTAGTCTACAAGACTAAAACACCATCGTTCGAGTTGGCCAACTCTTTGTTAAGGAATATTGTTGACAGGAGCGAAGCCACTACAAATTCAAGAAACTGCATTCTTTATTTAAAATTCATCTATTTAAAACCTCGCTGCAGTGCTCCCCGTTCACATATGTTATAATTTTGAAATGTTGACACTGTACAGATCTGTCTTCAAGAGAGTAGTTTGCAAACCATCCCCTTCTTAATGCGGCCTGCTTCGAATAATTACTGTTTCTAATGTTAATAATTATTACTTTTAATGTTTATAATTATTGGTGTTAATGAAAAGTGTCATCACCAACTAAAACCGTACCTTATAGCATGCCGAGTGTTCTCGATTGTAACGCACGCAATATGATATGTAATTTCAGTTCTGGCGACAGTTGCTCATGCATTACAGTATCTTTATTCCTTATCGCATAATTAACTCTATTTAGAAGAAACGTGACCACTTCTGGTGACATTCTATGATAATTAAAAGAACTTGTTGGATCTTCCGTTATAAATTATTTCAGCAAGGATGCTGAGCAACCGAGCTGACGTCTTTTCTTCATCCAGTCACGAATCGAAGCACGTTTCTTATTTTTTTCTTATGCAGCGATTCCACGCTAGAAGCTTTAACTCCACTACAACTCGTGCGACTTGCAGCGGACCAAACTTTCCTATCAGACACGACTCAGGAACCCACAAAACGACGGAACTGAAGTGTATAGTGGTGTCGCCGTGTCTACAGTCATGTATGAAAGCACTTGCGTGCAACTCATTCCACGCAACGAGTGGCGCAACCCAATGTCGTCGTGTAAACCAGGCTTAACGCCTGTGCCACGCTGGCGTCTCACTGTCTCCAGTGGAACCTACCAGGGAATTTCCAGTATCTACAGTAGAGTCTTCCATTCACCTTCCATACGAAACCAACCACTTTTTAGCCCTATCAAACGACATTTTTATTCATTTCACTTGTTCCTATACCTTTGCTTAATACAAGGTGTACATAAAGTCTGGGAATACTTTCAGTTTATTGCTCAAGAACTTAACATTGTACAGATGTCATAAATATTGCATTTTAAGAGAAACTCTGAAAGTTTGTTTTTTTTACAAACATTTGATATGCCAACCATGAGTGACCTGGCAGACGACAAAACGGTAATCGAATTCTTGCCATAGCCGTCCCAGCATGGCATTGTCGCCTGTGGCAGTCGCTTCCCGTATTCTCTCCGGAAGCTCTGCTATCACGTGGTAGAGGAGGTACATACACCAGATCTTTAATGTGTCCCCACAGAAAAAAGTCACACGGAGTGAGATCTGATGATCGGGGAGGCCACTTCAGGAAACAGCTGCCCCCTTCTGTAGCATGGCCGAACCACCAGGAAACAGCTGCCCCCTTCTGTAGCACGGCCGATCCACCGATGCTGCAGCTTCGTGTTCAGGTACCCACGAACTTCACAATGAAAATGGGGTGGAGCCCCATCCTGCTAAACATGAGCGGAGAGTCCGAATGCATTTTAGGCATCAGCCGTTGCTGCAGCACTTGTTTTTGTCGAACTCCAACACACAGAAAGCTCGCTCCGCACCTGAAGTCGCCATGTTTGCGACTAGCGCTGACTATCGGCAAATTACCAAACTACACTGTTGTGGTATACATGAAAAAAAAAAACTTTCATGGTTTCTGTTCAAAATTACATATGTCTGTACAATGTTCGTTTCTTGCGCAATAAATAATTGAAAGTGTTCCCGGACTTTATGTACACCCTGTATTTTAGAAATAGGTCATATATTTTTCAGTTTTTCGTGTACTGGGTTGGTTGAGTTCGTAGCGTTTTTTTTTTTTTCATATGTTTAATAAACACAACAGCCACTCGTAACAGAGACTTTAGTAATCAAAGACATATTATTCATTCGGGGATACGCTATATCTGGTGCCCCTGTAGATAGTGGTATATTCTCATTCATTATTTACAACAGTCTGCCAAGGCTGGAAAAACTTTTCGATTCCGTGACTGTAGAAATCACGTAGTTCTGAGACAAGTCATGTTCGGAGTGCATTTTCATCGAGAAAGGAAGTTCCTTGAAAATTGTTCGATAGAGAGCGGAAAGGTGAAAATCCTGGGGCAGAAGGTCAGATGAATAAAGAGCGTGAGGCATTTCTTCCCATCCAAATTCCTGTGTAGCGTTTTTCGTCATTTTTACAGAACGGGGGAGCGCTCTGTCTTTTTTCGCAGTCTTTCGGGTCGTTGTTCTTGGACTAAGTCTGCAAGATGTCTCATATGTTGACGATAAATTTCAGCAGTGATGGTTACACCTCAGGTAAGTAATTTAGGTTACATCACACAGTCGTCGTTCTACCAGATGCATAACATTATATTTTGTGGATCCACACAGCTCATCGTCGGGAGCTGGTGCTTTGTTTGGGGTGAATCATTCCTTTCTTTTCCTTGTGTTATCATAAAGACACCATTTCTCTTCACCAGTTTGTCACTTCACGATGCCAGTATATTAGGACATGTTTTTATGAAACAGATCTGAAGATGGTCATTATAGACCGAAACCGGTAATCTGATAACAAAAAAATTGTGACCATAGGCGCGAAGCAAAGGTAATTTATTTCATCTTCATTTTATAACTAATGAATAATGGCCAGAGTCCACATCTACTCTCGCAAATGTTTTGCAGTTTAAATTCTGTTTTAAATCGCTGTCCTACCATTATATAATCTACCTGAAACCTACCAATGTTCCCTCTTCTCTTCCACATATACAACCTTCTTTCATGATCCTCAAACGAAGTGTATTCAATACACTCTTGCGAATATTGTAGCGATATTATGCTTACCACTAACTGATTTTATGGGCGTTTACCTATGATGACAGATGCAGCCCTGCTACTAACTCATACCTTACATCAGTGAGTCCATAAACCCAGTCACAATTGTTTGAAGGCGATATGTGCAGTATTTCACACGCATTCCCTTGTCTTTCTCCCTTGGGATTTTGGACACACATCACTCGCCTGCGCTTCATCTACAGATTGTATAAAGCATTTGATGATATCTGTATAAAAACAACCACTTGTCTCAATTTGCGTGCTAATTTCGTAGTACTCTGGGTCAATCACGTAACTGCATAAATGGCCAAAAAGTGGTTCTGTTGAAATCCACTTTTTTGAAAAAATATCTTGTTTTGAAAAGTGTCCTGCACTGCTTTGATGGAACTGACTACTGACTTGTCTCTCCTGTGTGGCGGCTGTGTTTTCAACGAAGTATCTCTTGCTGAGGCACTCCATATATGTGCACAACGCCTCGTGTAATAAAAAGTATTAGTCTACATATTCGTGGCGATGAGCCACTCAGACAGCATCAGTTTGTATTTATGCAGGGTTCGCTTTCCATGCGCTAGGTTAATCAAGGTAATACATCAGTGGTCTTCGACAATATTGTCAAGCAGTGTATAAATTCAGGGTGGTAAGCAAAAGTTCTTGAATTTGAATTTTGCGTGCAAATTATTGTAAGTGTACTGACATATCCTTCGGTAACTCCTCGGTGACAGAGCTGAAAAAAGCAGCATGTCTATATAAATCTTTATTTTAAGCTTGGGAAATTTGCTGCAGAAATGCACCAGATATTGGAGGAATCCTTTATACAGGGTGTTTCAAAAATGACCGGTATATTTGAAACGGCAATACAAACTAAACGAGCAGCGATAGAAATACACCGTTTGTTGCAATATGCTTGGGACAACAGTACATTTTCAGGCAGACAAACTTTCTAAATTACAGTAGTTACAATTGTCAACAACAGATGGCGCTGCGATCTGGGAAACTCTATAGTACGATATTTTCCACATATCCACCATGCGTAGCAAATAATATGGCGTAGTCTCTGAATCAAATTACCCGAAACCTTTGACAACGTGTCTGGCCGAATGTCTTCACATGCAGATGAGATGTACTGCTTCAGCTGTTCAATTGTTTCTGGATTCTGGCGGTACACCTGGTCTTTCAAGTGTCCCCACAGAAAGACGTCACAGGGGTTCATGTCTGGCGAATAGGGGGGCCAATTCACGCCGCCTCCTGTATGTTTTGGATAGCCCAAAGCAATCACACGATCATCGAAATATTCATTCAGGAAATTAAAGACGTCGGCCGTGCGATGTGGCCGGGCACCATCTTGCATAAACCACGAGGTGTTCGCAGTGTTGTCTAAGGCAGCTTGTACCGCCACAAATTCACGAAGAATGTCCAGATAGCGTGATGCAGTAATCGTTTCGGATCTGAAAAATGGGCCAATGATTCGTTTGGAAGAAATGGCGGCCCAGACCACTACTTTTTGAGGATGCAGGGACGATGGGACTGCAACAGGGGGCTTTTCAGTTCCCTATATGCGCCAGTTCTGTTTATTGACAAAGCCGTCCAGGTAAAAATAAGCTTCGTCAGTAAACCAAATGCTGCCCACATGCATATCGCCGTCATGAATCCTGTGCACTATATCGTTAGCGAATGTCTCTCGTGCAGCAATGGTAGCGGCGCTGAGGGGTTGCCGCGTTTGAATTTTGTATGGATAGAGGTGTAAACTCTGGCGCATGAGACGATACGTGGACGTTGGCGTCATTTGGATCGCAGCTGCAACACGGCGAACGGAAACCCAAGGCCGCTGTTGGATCACCTGCTGCACTAGCTGCGCGTTGCCCTCTGTGGTTGCCGTATGCGGTCGCCCTACCTTTCCAGCACGTTTATCCGTCACGTTCCCAGTCCGTTGAAATTTTTCAAACAGATCCTTTATTGTATCGCTTTTCGGTCCTTTGGTTACATTAAACCTCTGTTGAAAACTTCGTCTTGTTGCAACAACACTGTGTTCTAGGCGGTGGAATTCCAACGCCAGAAAAATCCTCTGTACTAAGGAATAAACCATGTTGTCCACAGCACACTTGCACGTTGTGAACAGCACACGCTTACAGCAGAAAGACGACGTACAGAATGGCGCACCCACAGACTGCGTTGTCTTCTGTATCTTTCACATCACTTGCAGCGCCATCTGTTGTTGAAAATTGTAACTACTGTAATTTCGAAAGTTTGTCCTCCTGAAAAGCAGTGTTGTCCCAAGCATATTGCAACAAACGGTGTATTTCTATCGCTGCTCGTTTAGTTTTTATTGCCGTTTCAAATATACCAGTCATTTTTGAAACACCCTGTAGGTAACGCTTTAAGTCAGACATAGAGCAGCGACGTTTCAGAAGTGGATAAACGTGATCTGATTATGACAGTTCCAGTCGGCCGTACCAGTAAATGTTTAAACAATGATGGGCTTGATTCTGTAAGACCGTAAACAGACCATTCAAGACCTCTGCAACACCCTTGAGCAAGTAATGTATTCAAGAGTAGCCTCCCATATATGTAAAAATAAAGTACTAACAAAATGTCAGTTTGGTTTTCAGAAAGGCTTTTCAACAGAAAATGCTATATACGCTTTCACTGATCAAATATTAAATGCTCTGAATAACCGGACATCACCCATTGGTATTTTTTGTGATCTCTCAAAGGCCTTTGACTGTGTAAATCATGGAATTCTTTTAGATAAGCTAAATCATTATGGTTTGAGGGGGGCAGTGCACAAATGGTTTAATTCATACTTAACTGGAAGAATGCAGAAAGTTGAAATAAGTGGTTCATGTAATGTTAATACAACAGCTGATTCCTCAAACTGAGGGGCTATCAAGCACGGGGTCCCACGGGGTTCGGTCTTAGGTCCTTTACCGTTCTTGATATACATTAATGACTTACCACTCCATATTGATGAGGATGCAAAGTTAGTTCTTTTTGCTGATGATACAAGTATGGTAATAACATCCAAAAACCAAGAACTAAGTGATGTAATTGTAAATGATGTTTTTTACAAAATTATTAAGTGGTTCTCAGCAAACGGACTCTCTTTAAATTTTGATAAAACACAGTATATACAGTTCTGTACAGTAAATGGCACAACTCCAGTAATAAATATAGACTTTGAACAGAAGTCTGTAGCTATGATAGAATTTTCAAAATTTTTAGATGTGTCCATTGATGAGATGTTAAACTGGAAGCAACACATTGATGGTCTGCTGAAACGTCTCAGTTCGGCTACGTATGCTATTAGGGTTATTGCAAATTTTGGTGATAAGAATCTCAGTAAATTAGCTTACTATGCCTACTTTCATTCACTGCTTTCGTATGGTATCATATTCTGGGGTAATTCATCGTTGAGTAGAAAAGTATTCATTGCTCAAAAACGTGTAATCAGAATAATTGCTGGAGCCAACCCATGGTCATCTTGCAGACATCTATTTAAGGATCTAGGGATCCTCACAGTAACCTCACAGTATATATATATTCACTTATGAAATTTGTTAATAATCCAGCCCAGTTCAAAAGTAATAGCAGTGTGCATAGCTATAACACCAGGAGAAAGGATGATCTTCACTATGCAGGGTTAAATCTGACTTTGGCACAGAAGGGGGTAAATTATGCTGCCACAAAAGTCTTTGGTCACCTACCAAACAGCATCAAAAGCCTGACAGATAGTCAACCAACATTTAAAAATAAATTAAAAGAATTTCTAGATGACAACTCCTTCTACTCATTGGCTGAATTTTTAGATATAAATTAAGGGAGGGAAAAAAACTAACTTAAGCATTAGTGTCATGCAATATTTTGTATAATGTAATATCTTGTACAGACATCTTTCATTAACCTGACACGTTCCACATCATTACGAAGTGTCGTATTCATGATCTTCAGAACAACTATTAATCTAATCTAATCTCTAATCTAATCTAACCTGTGAATAACCTGTGATACACGTGAACGTCTTTTAACAGAATAATTGAACATGAGAAGACGACAGCAACATCTCGTGGAAGTCTGAAGGGACCTTAAAAAACTGCGTTTCAAAGGTGTGGCTGGAGATTAAAGTTGGATTTATGTCTTTGAAGCTAAGCAGTTCTTGTCGGACTGGAAGAATACTTCTTCGCCTCAGCCATGCTGTTCCTCCGTCTTTCCTATATTTATTTATTTTATTGTGATTGTGTACTCCATATAACCTGTTGTTTCAAATGTCATTTCTGTCTTTTACTCTCCTTCTGTATTCTCCATATGAAATACCTCTTCGAGCTGCTCTTCAAGATTCTTGTCACGTACAAATTTCGTTTTATGGGGATTGCTAATTTAATTTAATTTATTAAATAGACACTGATTTTTCGAGTTTAGTGTTAATGTTTTGTCTGATTTGTATCCTTTACATTTATTTACTGGGAGCTTTAACATTTTTGATTGCATTGTCACTGCACTGTGAAAGACGACTTAGTGTTCATACGTTATTCTTCATGGGTAACATCTTTATCAGTGTTGTTCACGACTGTTGTACTCTCCAAGTCGAAAATCGGTTATGAAAATAAAAACTGTGCTTTTCATTTATAATTATGAAATTGTTTTACAAATAAGAGACGGAAGAATCACTTAACAAAAAAATGAAGACCAAATGAAGAATAACTTTAAATACTTTTTAATGTTTTTTTTTTAAGTGTCAGGATTGATCATTTGCCTCTCCTGGTCATACGGTCAGTAATGAGTTGTTATATAATCGACGACATTTGAGGGAGGAGATGAGGAGAAAATGTCCGAAGAAGTGGATTATAACTACAGGGTACTCCACAATGGTTGTGCTTGGGCGCATACAACTATACTATACAGGAATTATTACTAAAAGCGAGATGACAGTTAGTAGTTCTCGACCTGCCATACTACCCTGACTTTATTCTTTCCCGAGATAAAAATCAAGTTGAAGGGGCAAAGATGTTATATTGTGGAGAAGATTAAAGTGGAATTGTAGAGAATACTAAACATGCTAACAGAAAAAGACTTCCAGGATGCATTTAAAAAGTGGAAGGAACACTGCTACCACTGTACCCTCGCCAGCCATGTGGCCATGCGGTTCTAGGCGCGTCAGTCTGGAACCGCGTGACCGCTACGGTCGCAGGTTCGAATCCTGCCTCGGGCATGGATGTGTGTAATGTCCTTAGGTTAGTTAGGTTTAAGTAGTTCTAAGTTCTATGGGACTGATGAGCACAGATGTTGAGTCCCATAGTGCTCAGAGCCATTTGAACCATTTTTGAACTGTACCCTCTTCAAAGATCACAACCTTGAATGGTGAAGGTGCAGAATAAGGCCTAGGTAAGACATAATTACTAATTAATTATTAATATATTTAAGGCACTTTTAGGTAAGTGTGTTCAAGCACCCACTTTCGTGACATGGGGAGGTGCACAGAACCCATATAGTATTCTTCCGGCGAATTAACGACGAGGGTCAGTGCTATATCCGCGGGTCGCCGGATACCGGTGCACGCGACAGAGAACAGTCGAGAAACGATGACGAGGGAACCACTGGTTACACCAAGTGGTGAGCTGATCAAGGTGGGTTTGAAGGGTGTGCTGGGACTATTGCAGATTGAAGGGTAGGATAGAGAACCAGGAAGGCGGTGTCATCAGCATTTTGGATGATTTTGACAGGTCGGGGTGGCTTGGGCATATCTGCAGTGTACAGGAGATATAGGAGGAGGGGAGAGGATGGAGCCCTGGGGAACGCCAGCAGTGGGGTAAAAGAGGCAGGAGTTGTTGTCGTGGAGGGTGACATTGGAAGGACAGTGTGAGAGAAAGGAAGTGACTAAATGGACAAAATTGATAGGCAGGCCTAGGTTTGGAGTTTAAAGAGGAGATCGGGATGCCATATGCAGTCATAGGGATTTTGGAGATCGTGGGAAACAAAAATGACAGAGCAATGGAAGTTGGAGGGAAAGGAGGTGGATGTGGTTAAGGATTTGGTCTTTGGCAGAGAAGGAGCGTCAGAGGCCACACTGGGTAGGGGGAGGAGGTGGTGTTGATTGAGGTGGCGATGGATACTATGGGAGAGGATGGATTCGAAGACCTTACTGAAGACAGAGGTGAGGCAGATGGTATGATAGGAAGAGGAAATGAAAGTGGGTTTGTTGGGTTTGAGGAATAAGAGGATGCGGGAAGTCGTCCACAGGACAGGGTGGAAGCCAGTCGAGAGGATGACGTTGGCAAGGGGACAGGTGACACAGTTGCGTTTTGATCAGAGGATAAGTGTAATGTCTTGTGCTATGATTGGAGTGTTAATGTCAGAGGGGGCAACTGCCACAAGTACTGGAGCGACCGAGGTATCAGTGCGTTCCATGATGGTGGGGAAAAGAGAATAATGAAAGTGGACATCATCAGGGATGGAGAAGACCTCTGAAAGGTGGGAAGCGAAGTGGTTCGCCTTACTGAGGTTGTCGGAAAGGGGTCAGTCTTTATGGAGAAGGGGGTAATGGGGTGCAGAATGGGAACCAGTAAGGCGATGGAGGGCGGGCAGTAGTTGGAGGAGTTGGTAGGGGGCGTGGCGGTGAGTTGTGTACAAGTCTGGCGCCAGTTCCGGCGTTTCTTTGCTGTAATAAGGTTCTGGACATGTCTCTGTATTTTCCGGTGGCATAGGAGTCTATCCCTGTCACGAGTGCGCAGGAAGGAACGATAGAGGCAGCAAGATTTGTGGGGGAGGAGGACAGCATCCAGAGGGAGAGTGGGACAGTGGGGTGGATGATTATGGTAGGAACATGGGCCTCCATGGCGTCAGTAATGGCCTGCTGGAGGAAGGATGAGGTGTAGACGATGTCAATAGCATTGTAAGAGGGTGGCTTTCGATCTGGGTGGCGATGGATTCCCAGTAGGCACAATGGTAGTCATGGACAACCTTGGGAGGGAATGCATGGTGGGGAGCCACAAGGGGTGGTGAGGAGATGTTATGGCGAGAAAGACAAGGAGGTGGTCACTACCTGTGGGGTCTAGGATGTCAACAGTGATATGTCCAAGGAGGTTGGCGGAGTCAATGATAACATCATGGGTGGTGTCACTTTTGGGGTGGGTGTACTGGGGGAGAGGAAGATCATGGGGAGGAACTGATGCCACCGCCAAAGGGCAGCAGGGGAGCGGCTATGGATGTTGATGTTGGTGACAATGACATAGGTGGAGAAGATGCGATCAATGTGGGAGATGAAGTCATAGGGAAGAGGAGTAGCGCAGGGGACATAGATGGTGGTGCAGGTAATGGTGAGGGAGGAGAAGAAGACGCTGAGGATAAGGTGTTCAGTGGTGTCATTGAGAAGAGTGAGGGGTCGATGTGCGGCGTATTTATACCGACTACAAGTGACACTATTGGCCGGTGTATTCACGTGGCGAGACGGTGGTGAACTCACTAGGCGAGTGCAGTGCTTCGGCGACACTACCCTCCGTCGGCCAACGAGATCCATTTGTTCCGGCGGGCATCCAACTTCGGCGAGGCTCGATACCAGAGTCAGTGTGCGGACCAGCCTGGATGTGGTTTTTCGTCGGTTTCCCACGTCCAACTAGGTAAATACTGGACTGATACCCAAGTGCCGCCTAAGTTACACGATTCATAAACATTTCAAAAATCTCATATTTGCACCTGAGATAACACTAGACTTGTACAGATGAGGTACATATGTTGTGCCTCAGTGGAAAGTGGTGGTGTCGGGAAAGGCATCTTACCGCCCACTACCACACACATGGATATGAAGCAACATGTTAGTCCTGAGGATAAGGCCTGGAGGAAGAGGAAGAAAATGTTGGTAACTCTTACATACAACCTCTTACCATCTGAGGAACACAGAGGAGAAACAGATGGCATTTTATTGATCTGGACGTGCTAGAATGTGTTTCGACACTCTAGGGTGATGCGGGGATTCGTTTTGCGACCAGGGCTCGGGGAAAGCGGGCGTAGAGGAGCTGTACCTGGAAGGCAACCAGCTGTCGTCGGCGAGCGAGCTGCGGTCGGCGCTGTCGCAGCTGCCGCGGCTGCGCTTCCTGGACGCCAGCGGCAACCGCGTGTCAGAGCTGGAGGGCGGCGCGCTGCAGGGCCACGGCGCGCTGGAGCAGCTGCACCTCGAGCGCAACGGGCTGCGCCGGCTGCACCGCGGCGCGCTGCGAGCCCTGCCCGCGCTGCGGGAGCTGCGCCTGCGCAACAACTCGCTGGCCGGCGCCGTCGACGCCCCCTTCTGGGACCTGCCCGCCCTCAAGGTACGTCCATCGGTCCACCTCACGGCAGTCACCCGCATCCTGAGTGCATGTGAAGTGCACGTGGTACACAACCAGTCGGATAAAATACATTTATAATAATAACAACAACTCGCCATTAAAATTGCTACACCAAGAAGAAAGGGAGTTGATACACAGGTATTAATTACAATAGAACTGACATGTGATTACATTTTCACGCAATTTGGGTGCATAGATCCTGAGAAATCGGTACCCAGAACAACCACCTCTGGCCGTAATAACGGCCTTCATACTCCTGGGCATTGAGTCAAACAGAGCTAGGATGGTGTGTACAGGTACAGCTGCCCATGCAGCTTCCAAACGATACCACAGTTCATCAAGAGTAGTGACTGGCGTATTGTGACGAGCCAATTGCTCGGCCACCATTGACCAGATGTTTTCAATTGGTGGGAGATCTGGAGAATGTGCTGGCCAGGGCAGCAGTCGAACATTTTCTGTATCCAGAAAGGCCCGTACAGGACCTGCAACATGCGGTCCTGCATTATCCTGCTGAAACGTAGGGTTTCGCAGGGATCTAATGAAGGGTAGAGCCACGGGCACATCTGAAATATAACTTCCACTGTTCAAAGTGCCGTCAGTGCCAACAAGAGATGACTACTGCCCATTAAAATTGCTATACTAAGAAGAAATGCAGATGATAAACGGGTATTCATTGGACAAATATATTATACTACAACTGACATCTGATTACAGTTTCACGCAATTTGGGTGCACAGATCCTGAGAAATCAGTACCCAGAGCAACCAACTCTGGCCGTAATAACGGCCTTCATACGCCTGCGCATTGAGTCAAACAGAGCTTGGATGGCGTGTACAGGAACAGCTGCCCATGCAGCTTCCACACGATACCACAGTTCATCAAGAGTACTGACTGGCGTATTGTGACGAGCCAATTGTTCGGCCACCATTAACCAGACGTTTTCAATTGGTGGGAGATCTGGAGAATGTGCTGGCCAGGGCAGCAGTCGAACACTTTCTGTATCCCGTACATGACCTTCAACATGCGGTCGTGCATTATCCTGCTGAAATGTAGGGTTTCACAGGGATCGAATTAAGGGTAGAGCCACGGGTCGTAACACATCTGAAATGTAACGTCCACTGTTCAAAGTATCGTTAATGCGAACAAGAGATGACCGAGACGTGTAACCAATGGCACCCCATACCATCACGCCGGGTGATAAGCCAGTATGACGATCACGAATACATGTATTCAATGTGTGTTCACCGCGATGTCGCCAAACACGGATGCCACCATCATGATGCTGTATACAGAACCTGAATTCATCCGAAAAAATGACGTTTTGCCATTCGTGCACCCAGATTCGTCGTTGAGTACACTATCTCAGGCGTTCCTGTCTGTGATGCAGCGTCAAGGGTAACCGCAGCCATGGTCTCTGAGCTGATAGTCCATGCTGATGCAAACGACGTCGAACTGTTCGTGCAGATGGTTGTTGTCTTGCAAACGTCCCTATCTGTTGACTCGGGGATCGAGACGTGGCTGCACGATCCGTTACAACCATGCCGATAAGATGCCTGTCATCTCGACTGCTAGTGATATGAGGCCGTTGGGATCCAGCACGGCATTCCGTATTACCCTCCTGAATCCACCGATTCCATATTGGATCTCGACCAACGCGAGCAGCAATGTCGCGATACGAAAAACCGCAATCGCGCTAGGCTACAATCCGACTTTTATCAAAGTCAGAAACGTGATGGTATGCTTTTCTCCTCCTTACACGAGGCATCACAACAAGGTTTCACCAGGCAACGCAAGTCAACCGCCGTTTGTGTATGAGAAATCGGTTGGAAACTTTGCTCATGTCAGCACGTTGTAGGCGTCGCCACCGGCGCCAACCTTGTGTGAATGCTCTGAAAAGCTAATCATTTGTATATCACAGCACGTTCTTCCTGTCGGTTAAATTTCACGTCTGTAGCACGTCATCTTCATGGTGTAGTAATTTTAATGGCCAGTAGTGTAATAATAATAACAATAATACGTTTGTTGCAGTCAAGTAGCCACACAAGTTCAAAGTACAATTAGAATAATACAATAAATTAGAAATTTTACACTTTGTGGTTTGCATAGTCGCTTATTGATCGTGTCCTTTTGGTACAGCGTTCTATGTGGTAACGTTTGCATATTTGATGACACAGTTCTCACTCATACATTGCATTTGGTTCGTGATATTGCAAATACAGTGATAGAATTCATGGACTGCCATTCTGGTGATCACGTGTCTCATTTCGAAGTTTTCCTTTGTCCGTGTTCGGTCAGCCACGTTGCCTGTGCTGCAAAATTCTCGAGGCGTGTCTTCCCTCTTTTCCTTCATACGTTTTTAAGTAGACCTTCCGAAGTGCTGGTGATGGGTAGCATCAAGTTCGTTCCTAGGTCTTCAGTGAGGAAGGATTCCCTCGCCAGCAGGTATATGAGTCTGAATCATGTACTTTTGGACACGCTGATCGCTCTTTTCATATAGGTCGCCATTACTCGTTCTAGTGTCGTTAGTGAGATGTAGTACGTCAGTACTGGCGAGATTTTGACTCTGAAAAATGCCTTTGCGGTCTCTAGACTGAGGCATCTACTGTGTTCTAATCTTTGGATAGCCAATATTCATCGCATTTCTTTCTCTGTTACATGTTTTGTGAAACATTTTGCACTTGTTTCTGTCATGAACCCTAGGTACTTGAAGTCTGCTCCGATTATCCGTTTTCTTTTCTCTCCTGTATGAGGATCTCAGCCGATGCGGATGCTCTTCCTCCATTTCTGAGCACCAACATTTCGGGTTTAACAACACTTATTTCGAAGCCGTGTTTGCCACACCAATCTTCCAGATCATTTATCGTTTCTTGTTGCTTTGTAATTTCCGTTGAGCCTGTTACAATATCATCTGCATGTGTGCATGTGTGCATGAGACTACACTCTCCCTTGGGATATTCTTACTACTTCTTCCGCTTCAAAGATAATAATAGAGGACTCGATGGGTCTCCCTGGAGTTCCCCATTTGATTGGAATATCGGCTGTGATAGGCAGAGGACGACCGACAGCGTTATTTCGTTCTGTCGCAGTACTGCGATTGTGATTTGTGTCCATATGTTCTTTTCACATGCGGTTTCCTAGTTTTTCTTTTTTTGTAACTGACTGTTATTCCTAAAGTCAAAGGCTTTTATGAAGTCTATAAATACCACATAAAACTTTTCTCTACCTTCAAGGGCTTCCCGTATGCTCTTTAGCAGGAGCTCTGTTGAGGACAGAGTTGATCTTTCTTTCCTGATTCCCATTTGGCTTTCGGCGATGTGTTCGTCAATTGTTGGCTTTGATCGCGCCGTTATTATTTTTGTGAATATTTTGAAAGGTAAGTTTTCTAGCGCTAAGACTCTGTATTTGATAGGGTCCTTGGGGGTCTCCTTTCCCATCATATATAGCTTTTATTATGGATTGTCTGGACTATTCTGGAATGGAGGCTGTTCTCTGCACTTATTATAGAGCTCCGTCCACATGGGCGTTAGTATTTTGGCTGTAGTTTTTACAATTTCACTGAACAGTCTGTCAGGACCTGCATCTTTTTTGTTTGTGGTACTGCTAATGGTATCTTTGACCTGTTCTGTGGCCAATGAGACCGGTTCCTATCTAGCATCCGGTCAGCCTTTTAATCCTTCCTTGTTCCGTATATTGTCCAACTGCGTCTCCCATTCTTTCATATTGATTTAATGTGTTTCGGCTCATTTTTTGGGGCGAGTTGGAATATATGTTTCCCTTGTGGCTTCCTTCACTACTTTATTTCTTTCTCTTCTCAGAATGTTCTCTTCTTTCCTTTAAGAGTTTTCTTACACATATATCGTTTTTTGACGTAAGTCCTGAGGAGTGTACGGTTCTCTGTGACCGTTTTAGTTGGCGTAGGCTTTCTAGTAAATCTTTTCTTATCCACGTCAAACCATTTTTTCGCTCTTCTTTTGTTCCTGGGATCGGGGGTTTATCTTAGGAGTTCTCCTAACGCTTCTGTTGCTTCCTCCAGTCGCGTGTTGTTTATTATCATTGTTTTATATCGTGTGATTTTGCTTCCATTTTCGCAAAGTCTGTTGTGCTCGAAAGTGCTTGTTCCTCCTTTTCTTGTGCTTTTCGCCATTCTCCCTGGATACGTATTCCGAAAGAGATATCTTTCCGAAGCAATGAGTCGTTCGCTGTCCAGATAGGTGTTAAAACTACCTCTGTTTGGTCCTCTTAAGATTGAAAAGTCTATTTTTTTTACCTTTGTAGTTTCGTATATCCATTCTTCAGTTTAAGTCTCCGGCAATAATTAGTGGTTTATCATGTTTACTCCGAATGATCAGCTCGCTTGTTTCATCTATATCATTGTCCCTTTTGTTCGGTTGGAAGTAGGCTGATATTATTGCAATGTGTTTCGTTTTGTCAAGTGTGTTCGTTCCTGTTTGATAGTTGTGGTTACTGGTTTTAATTCCGGTTTTTTGATGACAGTTATTCTTCCCATACAGTTATAAGCATCGCTGTTCTGGCCACAGACAGGCCATTCTGTTCCGATCGACCGGCAATGGCATAATAAAGATGTGGTATGGAGGATGTGAGGTCATCAACCGCTCTCCCGGCCATTGTCAATTGACAGACCTGGTGCTGCTACTTATTCAGACAGCTCCTGAAGTGGCATTCTGTTCCAGCCCAATCGCCAAGGAAAAATCTCTGGCAGTACATGAAATCGAACCCCCGCACAGGAAGAAGCATCCGATTTCACAAGACTATGCCTACTATAAGAAAGAAGGTAGGAGCTTAGAGTGAATTTCAGCTTACAAACAGAAGCTAAAAGTTTACCACGGCTCCAGTTGTAAGTTGCCGGTTCATGTTGTGGCCCATAGTGTTTCCCTTGTGTAGAGCGCTCTCTCGTTCACTACCCAATGTGTTTCAAGACACTGTGCAAACTGCTGATGGTTCCATAAAGGTGTTTTCTGCGTATACAGCTAATGAACTGGGTCCTCTGGTCCAACTAGGACCATCATTGTCTGGAAATGGTTATGTTCGGCTACTTGGAGACCATTTGCAGCGATTCATGGACTTCACGTTCCCAAGCAACGATGGAATTTTTATGGATGACCATGTACCACGGCACCGGACCACAATTGTTTGTGACTGGTTTGAAGAACATTCTGGACAATTCGAGCGAATTCTTTGGCCACCCAGATCGGCAGATATGAATCGGAAATGTTCAGATGTGTGTGAAATCTTATGGGACTTAACTGCTAAGGTCATCAGTCCCTAAGCTTACACGCTACTTAACGTAAATTATCCTAAGGACAAACACACACACATATGTCCGAGGGAGGACTCGAACCTCCGCCGGGACCAGCCGCACAGTCCATGACTGCAGCGCCCTAGACCGCTCGGCTAATCCCGCGCGGCAGATATGAATCCTATCGAAGATTTATGAGACATAATCGAAAGGTCAGTTTGTGTACAAAATCCTGCGCCGGCAATTGTTTCGCAGTTCCGGGTGGCTATAGAGGCAGAATGGCTCATTATTTGTGGAGGGAACTGCCAACGATTTGCTGAATCCATGCCACGTCGAGTTGTTGCATTACGAAGGCCACAAGAGGTCCGACTCGATTTTAGGAGGTATCCCATGACTTCCGCCACGGTGTATTTACGACTGTTTGTTGTTTTTAAAGTGTATTTGATTGTCGACGGCATGAAAACTGGCAATTCGTATACTCTGTAGCTGTTTCCGTTAGCAGAATCTGTCCTCCTCGGCTGATCAGGTTGATAGTGTACGGTACAGATAATAACTCAAAAATGTGCTTCAGAGTTCTGCTTTAAAACTCAAAGATCTTCTGAATATCTTAGTAACTGAAAACCTAAGATCCTCGTGTTCGTGATCAAACCATAACACAAGGAAACTGAACACGGCAGTCGTCTTTTTATTTGATGCGCATTCATAAAAACAAAGACATAACACTATACTCCTCAAGTACTTCTTACACTCATATACATGGAGTTACACGTAAGAAATGTTATACACAGCTTGGATAGATGCAGCATCTACATCTAAATGTACATCTCATTTACTCCGTAGATCGCTGTGTACAATGCATGGCGAGGGTGCACTATAACAATATTATCATTCTTCTGTACTATTCCACTCACGTAGTAAGAGAAGGGAAAATGACTATTTTTCTCTGCGTGTCCTAATCTGTCTTATCTCATTTCCAAGACCCCTATGCTAGATATATTCGTATGATAATGGCAGCATAACAGTTGTGCAGTCTTCTTCGAATACAGATTCCTTAAATTAGACGAGCTGTAATCTTGGCACTGCGTCTGTGACTTCCTGCCATTCATATTATTATGCCTACTTTATAAGCACTCCTAATAACGCAAAAAACATTCTGTAACTGGTCGCCGTAACGTCTTGTATACGATTTTCCTTATTGATACATTGCATTTTCCCAGAACCGTTCCAAAAATCAAAGTTTTTCACTCGATTTGTTCATTGTTATCTCATATCGCTTTTTAGTATTACCGCTGAATACTTATACCAAGCGAAACGCTCAAACCGGCCAGTGTGGCCGAGCGGTTCTAGGCGCTTCAGTCTGGAACCGCGCGACCGCTAAGGTCGCAGGTTCGAATCCTGCCTTGGTCATGGATGTGTGTGATATCCTTAGGTTAGTTAGGTTTAAGTAATTCTACGTTCTAGGGGACTGACGACCTCAGATGTTAAGCCCCATAGTGCTCAGAGCCATTTTAACCATTTGAAACGCTCAAGTTGCTCATCACTAATCTTAAAATCGTGTAGTTTCTCCATTTATCCACATTTAAAGAGATCCGCCTTTCATTGCACCAATGAAGCTTTGGTCCAAGTTTTTCTTCATTTCAGTTCGACCTCCCAGCGACGACTCTTCCATGCAATAACAGCAACGAGAGCGAAAAATCGTATAGTGCTATTGATAAATCGTTTATGTACTCTGCTAGCTACTGAAATTGCTACATCACGAGGGAACGTGCAACAAACAACAAATTGGCATAAAGCGTACTGCATCTTCGGAGATACGAATCACGAGGTGAATCCAGAAGGTACGTTCCGATTGTATTCAGAGATGTAATGAACAGTCAGAATAGCAATGCGCGGGTGCAGGACTAGAGAGGAGGCACGTGGGAATAATGCAGTGCAGTTTCTGTGTTGGACCCCAGTGGTTACCGCACAGTGCTATGGCCAAATGGTTTTGTCTCCCGCCGACTGCGAGGTTCGTGCAGTTATCCGATTTTTGCCCTCTCAGAAGCAATCTCCAGCACAGCACCATCACCAGATGGACCACATGTGCTCACACGAAATTATGAGCGACAGTATGGTCGGACAATGCTGCAAGCAATTCTCTGAAGAACGAACCAATATTCACGACGAAGACCGTGGTAGCCGACGGTCCCTGGTTCCACCAGATGGAAAGTGTGCGGCAAGCAATAGGTGCTTCACAGTTTCAGAACTCTATGTCAGTTTCCCCAGATGTCTCGCCCGCCTTTCTCCCGGTGACTTGATTTTTATAAATTGTAAGCAAGATGCGTACCAAGGCAACTGACCGACGAACACAAAACCAAAAGTCTGGTCGCAGCACTGACATTCCTACAGAGGTACGCAGAGATAGGTGACGAGTTTCTCGGCCATGTTGTCACTCTAGATGAAACATGGGTGTCGTATGCCACACCAGAAACAAAACAACAGTCTACGCATTGACCGAGCGAGGTGGCGCAGTGGTTAGCACACTGGACTCGCATTCGGGAGGACGACGGTTCAATCCCGTCTCCGGCCATCCTGGTTTAGGTTTTCTGTGATTTCCCTAATTCGCTTCAGGCAAATGCCGGGATGGTTTCTTTGAAAGGGCACGGCCGATTTCCTTCCCCATCCTTCCCTCACCCGAGCTTGCGCTCCGTCTCTAATGACCTAGTTGTCGACGGGACGTTAAACACTAATCTCCTCCTCCTCTACGTATTGGCAGTATTGTGGTTCCCCTGTGAACACCAAATTCAAGCATTAAGTCTCTACAAAACAAAAAACAAAAACAAAACAAAAACAGGACATGTGGACTGTCTTCCGGGATAAACGTGGTGTCCTTCTGTGCGAATTTTCTAATCTTGAGGGGAGAACGTAAATGCTGATAGGTATTGTCAGACACTGAAAAATCTGAGGAGGGCGATCCAGAACAAGAGACGTGAGATACTGACAAGAGGCATTACGCTTGTGCATGGTAATGCAAGACCCCATACAACCAATACCACACGCAAGGCGTTGAATCAGTTTGGACGGGAGATCTTTGACCACCCACCAAACAGCCACAACCTCGCTCCAAGCGACTTTCATCTCTTCCGTCTCATGAAGCGTTTTCCAGACGATTCCACAACGACGCCGAGGTGCAGACTAAAGTGACTTCGTTCCGGACAAGGGCGCCAGACTCCTGTGACGTGGGGATACAGTCGACAGTGCACCGTTACGATAAATGCCTTAGCAATGGCGGTGACTATGTTAAGAAGTACCTATTGAATATATGTAAATATTCCAATAAATGCATCTTACTTAGACATTTTTTTTTACTTTATCCGTCATCCGAAATACTTTCTAACGACACATTAGTTATTTTCTTAATTTTTTCCCCGTTTTAATAAAATTATTTTATTTTAGAGCGAATATAATAGTCTGACTATAAATGTGTTATTTGTGATGAAGAAAAAACGCTTGTATATGAGACATGGAGTCATAATACGTAAAGTTTTGAAGTTTAGAACATGTTATCGCTGTAAAACAATATCGTCTTCTGTTTGACATACTTCACATGTTACTCACTTTTTAACCTTTCCTCCTCCTAGCTGCGATCTGTTAAGACGCATGCATCAATGTACGTTTCTCTAACTGAGACTGACACTCATTTTTGCTTAAAACGCATGTCATATTATTTTATTTTGTAGGACTGTTGCCGTTGCTGTGTTATTGACAGGTTTTACAGTGGAAATGCAGGTTAGTCCGATTGTATGAATGCGAATAACCGGCCTGCACGATGTCTGTTTAGCCACCATTACAGCTGACTCAATGAGATCGTTACTAATTGTAGTAATTATTCGGAACCTGACTGCTGTTTCATTTAGGAAGTCCGATTTTCTAGTCCGAACAATATTGGCGCAGTTGAGAGATTCGAAGGTGATATGGTCGTGGAAATACGAAATCACGGCAGTTATTCCCGCAACTTACAATATTCCATGCGAAAATAGGGGTTTCTATTGCAAATGGTAAAGCCGTGAGGCCAGGGCCTCCCGGCGGGTAGACCGCGTCGCCTGGTGCAAGTCTGTCGAGTTGACGCCACTTCGGCGACTTGCGTGTCGATGGGGATCTACATCTACATCTACATCTACATTTATACTCCGCAAGCCACCCAACGGTGTGTGGCGGAGGGCACTTTACGTGCCACTGTCATTACCTCCCTTTCCTGTTCCAGTCGCGTATGGTTCGCGGGAAGAACGACTGTCTGAAAGCCTCCGTGCGCGCTCTAATCTATCTAATTTTACATTCGTGATCTCCTCGGGAGGTATAAGTAGGGGGAAGCAGTATATTCCATACCTCATCCAGAAACGCACCTTCTCGAAACCTGGCGAGCAAGTTACACCGCGATGCAGAGCGCCTCTCTTACAGAGTCTGCCACTTGAGTTTGCTAAACATCTCCGTAACGCTATCACGGTTACCAAATAACCCTGTGACGAAACGCACCGCTCTTCTTTGGATCTTCTCTATCTCCTCCGTCAACCCTATCTGGTACGGATCCCACACTGATGAACAATACTCAAGTATAGGTCGAACGAGTGTTTTGTAAGCCATCTCCTTTGTAGATGCACTACATTTTCTAAGGACTCTCCCAATGAATCTCAACCTGGTACCCGCCATACCAACAATTAGTTTTGTATGATCATTCCATTTCAAATCGTTCCGCACGCATACTTCCAGATATTTTACAGAAGTAACTGCTACCAGTGTTTGTTCCGCTATCATATAATCATACAGTAAAGGATCCTTCTTTCTATGTATTCGCAATACATTACATTTGTCTATGTTAAGGGTCAGTTGCCACTCCCTGCACCAAGTGCCTGTCCGCTGCAGATCTTCCTGCATTTCGCTACAATTTTCTAATGCTGCAACTTCTCTGTATACTACAGCATCATCCGCGAAAAGCCGCATGGAACTTCCGACACTATCTACTAGGTCATTTATAAATATAGTGAGAAAAGCAATGGTCCCATAACACTCCCCTGTGGCACGCCAGAGGTTGCTTTAACGTCTGTAAACGTCTCTCCATTGATAACAACATGCTGTGTTCTGTTTGCTAAAAACTCTTCAATCCAGCCTCACAGCTGGTCTGATATTCCGTAGGCTTTTACTTTGTTTATCAGGCGACAGCGCGGAACTGTATCGAACGCCTTCCGAAAGTCAAGAAAAATAGCATCTACCTGGAAGCCTGTATGTAATATTTTCTGTGTCTCATGAACAAATAAAGCGAGCTGGGTCTCACACGATCGCTGTTTCCGGAATCCATGTTCATTTCTACAGAGTAGATTCTGGGTTTCCAAAAACGACATGATACTCGAGCAAAAAACATGTTCTAAAATTCCACAACAGATCGACGTCAGAGATATAGGTCTATAGTTTTGAGCATCTGCTTGACGACCCTTCTTGAAGACTGGGACTACCTGTGCTCTTTTCCAATCATTTGGAACCTTACGTTCCTCTAGAGACTTGCGGTACACAGCTGTTAGAAGGGGGGCAAGTTCTTTCGCGTACTCTGTGTAGAATCGAATTGGTATCCCGTCAGGTCCAGTGGACTTTCCTCTGTTGAGTGATTCCAGTTGCTTTTCTATTCCTTGGACACTTATTTCGATGTCAGCGATTTTTTCGTTTGTGCGAGGATTTAGAGAAGGAACTGCAGTGCGGTCTTCCTCTGTGAAACATCTTTGGAAAAAGGTGTTTAGTATTTCAGCTTTACGCGTGTCATCCTCTGTTTCAATGCCATCATCATCCCGGAGTGTCTGGATATGCTGTTTCGAGCCACTTACTGATTTAACGTAAGACCAGAACTTCCTAGGATTTTCTGTCAAGTCGGTACATAGAATTTTACTTTCGAATTCACTGAACGCTTCACGCATAGCCCTCCTTACGCTAACTTTGACATCGTTTAGCTTCTGTTTGTCTGAGAGGTTTTGGCTGCGTTTAAACTTGGAGTGAAGCTCTCTTTGCTTTCGCAGTAGTTTCCTAACTTTGTTGTTGTACCACGGTGGGTTTTTCACGTCCCTCACAGTTTTACTCGGCACGTACCCGTCTAAAACGCATTTTACGATTGCCGTGAACTTTTTCCATAAACACTCAACATTGTCAGTGTCGGAACAGAAATTTTTGTTTTGATCTGTGAGGTGGTCTGAAATCTGCCTTCTATTACTCTTGCTAAGAAGATAAACCTTCCTCCCTTTTTTTATATTCCTATTAACTTCCATATTCAGGGATGCTGCAACGGCCTTATGATCACTGGTTACCTGTTCTGCACATACAGAGACGAAAAGTTCGGGTCTGTTTGTTATCAGTAGGTCCAAGATGTTATCTCCACGAGTCAGGATGAAATGATGGTGATAAGGACAACACAACACCCAGTCCCTGAGGGGAGAAAATCTCCAACCCAGCCGGGAATCGACCCCGGGCCGTTAGGTATGACATTCCGTCGCGCTCACCACTCAGCTACCAGGGGCGGACGGAGTTTCTATTCATTGTCAGTTTAACTCTCCAGTTAGAGCTAAATTTCTGGATACAACTCGTATTAGCACTTCAACACTACCACATATATTAAGTAGGAGTAATGCCACCTACATCATGTATAGAGCGAAAGATTACGTGTTTATCATCCATAAATCGGATGTGAATGTTGATTGTTTCTTAAAAGATCATATTCTGCTTTGTGTAAAAAGGAGAAGCGTTTACCAGCACGTGTCAGATTTCGACACCTGCACGATCTTGGCCTATCGATACTGCAGTTAATCTTTCTGTGCAGATGGAGCTCAGGTTGCTCGAGTTTCCGTAAGCACCATGTGAATATATAGTGACAGAAAAAAAATTAATACACCTGGAAAGAAGTCGATTTTGATCCGATGACGGAACATGGTACCTGGGGGGATAGTATATTTTGTAATAATGATTTCAACGTCTTCTGCCAACATATAGCGTAGTGGCATAGTTGCCAGAGCCCATCTGTGTCTACTCTTTAGTAGGGAATGTTCACAGCCATAAGGGTCAGTGTGGTGCAGACGTATGAAGCAAACAGGCAGCCACGACATGGAGACCCACTCGTGCTTCCTACAGCCAAATGAGCAAGTTTCAAGGGGGTCACTTTGTGGCCTTCCGAGTGGCTAGACGGTTCTTTCAGAGAAATGACGCACAACTCGGACGTGCTGCGTCAGTTGTGCGACGGTGCTGGTTAATCAAAAAGATTTCGGGCTTGCAGCCGGTCGTCGTTATCTTCCATCCACGATATTTCGACTGGACACCTGGCAGCCATCCTCAGGTGAGCCATCGAAGACTGACGAAGACGCCCTCCGTTCCGTAATATATAGCGTGCAGCGAGTATTCCGCGCATGCGTCAAAATCATATGGGCAGACGAACCACACCGCCCTCTAGCAGCGCCCTCGCTGGTGGAACAGCAGAACTCAGCTGTCTTCGGCGTTGTCAATTGCCGCGGCCATCGGAGTACTCTGACGTCTTCGCCTGGAGCAGATCTTAGAGATGACGGGGTTCCACGCATTATCTAGCTGGTAGCCATTGTCACGGTTGATAAGATTGTCTGTCATGCGAATTTCCACTGATTCTTTTAGGACGGAGTCCCAAAAGGATGATGCTGTGGCCAAAATTGTTGTCTTGTCATACTCCATTGAGTGTCCAGTGCAAATGCAGTGCTCAGCAATTGCAGACTTGCTAGGTTGCAAAAGGCGAGTGCAGCGCTGATGTTCAGTGCAACGTTCTTCTACTGTTCGCAATGTTTGTCCTGTATATGACATGCCACACTGACAAGGATTTTATAAATTCCCGCCTTCCGCAATACCAGATCGTCTTTCACTGACCCCAGCAGGTCGGAAATCTTCGATGGTGGACGGAAAATTACTTTCGCTTCGAAACCGTGGAGGATTCTTGCAATTTTGAAGGAAATGTTGCCAACAAAGGGAAGAAAAGATAAAGATTTAGTAGACGTGCTCTCTTCTGTCCCCACTCCCTGTTTCTTTGGCTTAATTGCAAGTGCCTTGCTAATTTTCCGAGTAGAAAATCCATTCTCTTTGAAAACCCTCTTCAGATGGGCAAGATCTTCAGGCAAACTATCTGCATCTGACACTACATGAGCTCGGTGTACAAGTGTTTTAAGTACACTCATTGTTTGCGATGGGTGACGGCAGCTGGACAAATTTAAATACAAATCAGTATGTATGGGCTTACGATAAATCAGCGGCCACGTGGACATTCCCACACCTGTAGACGAGGTTCTGGACGTCCACACAGCGCAGATGCCCGCCACGATCGTCGTGTTGCAAAGGCTCAGCAGCGGCAGATCACGCATACCTCTAGCTCGTCTATCACTCACGTCACAGCACTGACGCACACGGGGGGCTGGTGCTGTCAGAGAATCACTTGGAAGACGGAATGGCGAGCCCTGGTCTTCAGCGATGAAAGCAGATTCTGCCTGCATACAAGTTATGGTCGTTTGTGAACGCGTCCTACACGTGGTGAGCGCTGTCTCGTAAAGCGCATTCGTCCAAGACACACTGGCTCCACCCCAAACCTTATGGTCCGGGCTGCGATAAGCTACAACTCTCGTACACCATTTGTGTTTCTAGCAGTAATGCTAACCAGCACTCGGTACGTTCAGAATGTTGTTGGACTCGTTCTTTTGCCGTTCTTGCAACAGAAAGGTGATGTTCCAACAGGATAATGCTCGCCCACACACTGCCCACGAAACTCAACGAGCTCAAGACGTGCTGCCACTTTGCTGGCCAGCATGATCTCTGGACTTTTCTCAAATTTAGCACTTTTGGGGTATGGTGGTACGTGAAGTGATTGAGGCGACTCATCAACCAACAACTCTTGCAGCACTACGTGAACTCGTCGAGGAGGCGTGAAGTAACGTATCCCAGGAGAGTATTCGTCAACTGTACAATCGACTAAATGCCAGAGTTAGCGCATGTACTGCTGCCTGTGGGGGCTACACTACCTACTAATATGGATGTTTCAGCATTGGTCGATATCTTGTACCTCAGAATCACTTGTGCTATTCATCTGCGAATGTTATCATTTCATGTACCCCATAAGCACTGTTGCGACAATAAATCTTGAGTGAACTGGAAACCTCTAAAATGGTGTACTAGTATTTTTTCCAGCATTGTAGATGCGATGGATTCAGAAAAGCCACTCTCAATGCCATGAAGGGCAAAGGTTGCACATAGTATTCGAGGTCTCCATAACGTTGTCTTTCAAGTAACATGACAAGCCCACATGTTGCCCGGGATGCTCTCACCTAACTCGACTCTGAGTGTGCTCGACTGTTGCCCTGGTCACCACATTCTCCAGAACTCTCACCCACTGAAATCATCTGGAAATCTAGGAAGACAGAAGCTACTTGTTTACCTGAACTTCCACGCCCACTTCAATCACCACCTCCACGCAGATGGTCGCAGTATTTCATCTACATCTACATCTACCTGATTACTCTGCAATTCACATTTAAGTGCTTGGCAGAGGGTTCATCGAACCACAATCATACTATCTCTCTACCATTCCACTCCCGAACAGCGCGCGGGAAAAGCGAACACCTAAACCTTTCTGTTCGAGCTCTGATTTCTCTTATTTTATTTTGACGATCATTCCTACCTATGTAGGTTGGGCTCAACAAAATATTTTCGCATTCGGAAGAGAAAGTTGGTGACTGAAATTTCGTAAATAGATCTCGCCACGACGATAAACGTCTTTGCTTTAATGACTTCCATCCCAACTCGCGTATCATATCTGGCACACTCTCTCCCCTATTACGTGATAATACAAACCGAGCTGCCCTTTCTTGCACCCTTTCGATGTCCTCCGTCAATCCCACCTGGTAAGGATCCCACACCGCGCAGCAATATTCTAACAGAGGACGAACGAGTGTAGTGTAAGCTGTCTCTTTAGTGGACTTGTTGCATCTTCCAAGTGTCGTGCCAATGAAACGCAACCTTTGCCTCGCCTTCCCCACAATATTATCTATGTGGCCTTTCCAACTGAAGTTGTTCGTAATCTTAACACTGAAGTAATTAGATAAATTTGCAGCCTTGCGAATTGTACTATTTATCGAGTAATCGAATTCCCGGATTTCTTTTGGAACTCATGTGGATCACCTCACACTTTTCGTGATTTAGCGTCAACTGCCACCTGCCACACCATACAGCAATCTTTTCTAAATCGCTTTGCAACTGATACTGGTCTTCGGATGACCTTACTAGACGGTAAATTACAGCATCATCTGCGAACAACCTAAGAGAACTGCTCAGATTGTCACCCAGGTCATTTATATAGATCAGGAACAGCAGAGGTCCCAGGACGCTTCCCTGGGGGACACCTGATATCATTTCAGTTTTACTCGATGATTTGCCGTCTATTACTACGAACTGCGACCTTCCTGACAGGAAGGTGTCTGGCGTTGCCTCCAACGCCCCGTGTGAGTGTGGGACAGCTTTTTAGATTTGACGGACTTGCGGTGCCGCAGGGCCTCGACCTGTCCCTCAACTTCTTCCCGCGGCTGGACGAGCGGCTGCTGGCCAACGTGCCGGCGCTGCGCCGGCTCGACGTCAGTGGCAACATCATCGCAGACGTCGACCCCACGTGCTTCCTGGACACCCCGCAGCTCGAGAGCGTCAACCTGTCCGGCAACGCGCTCGTCCACATCCACCCGGTCACCTTCCGCAACCTCAACATGCTCTTCGAGGCAAGTAGCTCTTACATCATAGTTGTCGCATCAGAGGGTAAGTAGTCAAATTGTGTGCCCGCCCCGTTGGCCGTGCGGTCTAACGCACGGCTTTCCGGGCGGGAAGGAGCGCCTGGTCCCCGGTACGAATCCGCCCGCCGGATTTGTCTCGAGGTCCGGTGAACCGGCCGGTCTGTGGATGGTTTTTAGGAAGTTTTCCATCTGCCTCGGCGAATGGTGGCTGGTTCCCCTTATTCCGCCTTAGTTCCATTTTGTCGGCGATTGCTGCGCAAACAAGTTCTCCACATACGGGTACACCATCATTACTCTACCACGCAAACATAGGGGTTACGCTAGTCTGGTGTGAGACGTTCCCTGGGTGGGGTCCACTGGGGGCCGAACCGCATAGTAACCCTGGGTTCGGTGTGGGGCGGCGGAGGGGTGAAGTGGACTGCGGTAGTTGTCGTGGGGTTGTGGACTACTACGGCTGCAGAGGGGACAGAGCCTCTCCGTCGTTTCTAGGTCCCCGGTTAAAATACAATAAATACAATACAATTGTGTACTGTATCCATGCATGTCATCTAAAATATATTAACTAAGTACAATGGAAGTACAACAGGGAAATTTTGATTTAAATAATAAAGTAAGGGAGACTGCCGTACTTTGGAACACTTTTCAGACTTTCGCCTGTATTCATCCACGTAATATACAGGATAAGTCAAAAAGGACTTTACAATTTTGGAATGATATAGAAATTTGTTGAGAAAACTTACAGAATCGATAGATGTGTCATTTGGTAGCAAACAACCTCGCGTTTCACATAAGTTTCAAGTGTCATTTTGGCTCGATGTGAGTACCATTTGTGAAGTGGCGAACAACTCACCGGTATGAAACTTCCTGGCAGATTAAAACTGTGTGCCAGACTGAGACTCGAACTCGGGAGGTGCGTGAGTCGTCCTTGGGTAGCTCAGTTCGTAAAGCACTTGCCTTCGAAAGTCGAAGGACCCGAGTTCGAGTCTGGGTCCGGCACTCAGTTTTAATCTGCCAGGAAATTTCATATCGGTGCACACACAGCTGCACAGTGAAAATCTCGTTCATGGAACTCACTGGTAATCAGTCTCTTAGCACACTCATTGCAACAAATCGGGCGTAGCTTGTGCAATGGCAACGCAGATTCGATTTTTCAGGTCGGATAAATTGTTTGGTAGGGGAGGAACTTACACAGGATCTTTAATGAGATAAAAAAAAAAAATACAGTGGTGTCGAGTGCTCGGAGCGAGATGGCAATGCGACTTGCCCTTTGTGGCCAATCTACCGCCCTGGGAAGATTATCGAGGAAACCTCCATTTCCGTGACGAAATGAGGTGTTGCACCGTCTTGATGGTAGTGTACCGTCTCATCTCGGTCAGCTTTAGCGATCTGTGGAATAAAAAGTTTTCAAGCACATCCAGATACACAATACCAGTGACAGCAGACATTTAAATGTGCACTATGCTGGCGCTCCTGGTGGCGGAATGGGCTACTGATGCACTATGTGAATCAAACTTGAAGTTCTTTGCTACAAAATGACATATTTCCCGGTTCTGTAAGTTATCAAATAAATTTCTATATCATTCCAAAGCTGTAAAGTCCTTTTTGATTTATCCTGAATTTTCGTATTCCATCTTGAAACGATAGCATCCTTTTATGGAATTATTCTGGAAAAGTAATGATCTTCCAAATGTAAAACTCTTCCAAGGTACAACATGGTCATTAATAATTTCGATCGCCTCCCGTATTTTGCGTTCTCGCATCCACGGTTCTTTCGCCAGTACTCGTGCTTCCTGGAACCTAATAGGTTGTCGACAGTCACGATGGAGTTCCGCTATCGCCGATTTATTATGTTGCAATCGTTCATAGCGTTCGTGTTTTGCTACTCGTAAGCTGACAGGTCTCGGTGTTTCTCCTATGTAGGCAGCTCCGCACTCACACCGTAGTTCGTAAACACCTGCAGTGTTAAGATTGTTGGTGGAACCTGTCATTTCATGGATCCTGTGACTGCTCAGAAAAATCGGTTTGAAACCTCGTCGGCGGAGAACGTTGCCTAGTCGTTCACTGATGTCTTTTACACATGGTAAGTGTACCAGTGGAAGCGTCTCTTCTTTGCCTTCTTCTCGTGTTCTGCGCCCTTTGGTTTTAGCTACCTTTCTTATGGTGTTGTCATCACAGCCGTAGGCACGAAACGTGTGTTGTAGCTCCTTTAATTCTTCTTTGATGTTATTTTCATTGCTTTTGCGGTAGGCTCGGGCAGTTAACGTATGCAGAACTGAATACTGTTGAGCTGGGTGGTGGTGGCTCTCCGCGTGCAGGTACCGATTAGTGTGCGTTGTTTACCGGTACACTTTGTGTCCCAGTTTACCTTCGGCAGCTCTGTATATGTATACAAGGTGCCATTTTGTAAATATCGTGTGTGAACTTTATATTTTTGTGCAGGTAAACTGGGACACAATTAAAAGTTTTACAGCAGTGACGTCAGACATCGATAGTCTGTAATAAATACACTCCTGGAAATGGAAAAAAGAACACATTGACACCGGTGTGTCAGACCCACCATACTTGCTCCGGACACTGCGAGAGGGCTGTACAAGCAATGATCACACGCACGGCACAGCGGACACACCAGGAACCGCGGTGTTGGCCGTCGAATGGCGCTAGCTGCGCAACATTTGTGCACCGCCGCCGTCAGTGTCAGCCAGTTTGCCGTGGCATACGGAGCTCCATCGCAGTCTTTAACACTGGTAGCATGCCGCGACAGCGTGGACGTGAACCGTATGTGCAGTTGACGGACTTTGAGCGAGGGCGTATAGTGAGCATGCGGGAGGCCGGGTGGACGTACCGCCGAATTGCTCAACACGTGGGGCGTGAGGTCTCCACAGTACATCGATGTTGTCGCCAGTGGTCGGCGGAAGGTGCACGTGCCCGTCGACCTGGGACCAGACCGCAGGGACGCACGGATGCACGCCAAGACCGTAGGATCCTACGCAGTGCCGTAGGGGACCGCACCGCCACTTCCCAGCAAATTAGGGACACTGTTGCTCCTGGGGTATCGGCGAGGACCATTCGCAAACGTCTCCATGAAGCTGGGCTACGGTCCCGCACACCGTTAGGCCGTCTTCCGCTCACGCCCCAACATCGTGCAGCCCGCCTCCAGTGGTGTCGCGACAGGCGTGAATGGAGGGACGAATGGAGACGTGTCGTCTTCAGCGATGAGAGTCGCTTCTGCCTTGGTGCCAATGATGATCGTATGCGTGTTTGGCGCCGTGCAGGTGAGCGCCACAATCAGGACTGCATACGACCGAGGCACAACACCCGGCATAATGGTGTGGGGAGCGATCTCCTACACTGGCCGTACACCTCTGGTGATCATCGAGGGGACACTGAATAGTGCACGGTACATCCAAACCGTCATCGAACCCATCGTTCTACCATTCCTAGACCGGCAAGGGAACTTGCTGTACCAAGAGGACAATGCACGTCCGCATGTATCCCGTGCCACCCAACGTGCTCTAGAAGGTGTAAGTCAACTACCCTGGCCAGCAAGATCTCCGGATCTGTCCCCTATTGAGCATGTTTGGGACTGGATGAAGCGTCGTCTCACGCGGTCTGCACGTCCAGCACGAACGCTGGTCCAACTGAGGCGCCAGGTGGAAATGGCATGGCAAGCCGTTCCACAGGACTACATCCAGCATCTCTACGATCGTCTCCATGGGAGAATAGCAGCCTGCATTGCTGCGAAAGGTGGATATACACTGTACTAGTGCCGACATTGTGCATGCTCTGTTGTCTGTGTCTATGTGCCTGTGGTTCTGTCAGTGTGATCATGTGCTGTATCTGACCCCAGGAATGTGTCAATAAAGTTTCCCCTTCCTGGGACAATGAATTCACGGTGTTCTTATTTCAATTTCCAGGAGTGTAGCAGCAGCTGTCCACATCCAAAACCAGTCGTGCCCTGAGGAAGGCCGTTGCAATTCGGCCGAAACGTCGGTTTTAGTTTATTGTTGTTGTTAGTTTTTAGCAATGACGCGGCACAATGCCCAGAAGAATTTTAATCACTATGACGCCGTGCCGCGGAAGCCTACGCTCTTATAACACAGCTCCTTTGCTGAAACTTAGGGTATTGTAATGAGACCCTAATACATATAAGGGGTGGTCTAAGAGTTTTTGTTCCAAACCGTGCACTCCACAATCGGGTAAAATCACCGTGAGCATTAAGGTCATCATCGCACCGACGCATGAATTTGAAGACACTCATTTACCAAAACATCGTGTATTGCTGCGTGAAGAAGTCCGTAAGTGCCTGGTGCACATCCTAGTCCGACCTAAATAGTCGACCTTTGAAACGTCTTATAAGTGAGTAAAGGCGTGATAATCGCAAGGGGAGAGATCAGCACTATAGGGCGGGTGCCAGAGTGTCTCCTACTGGAGTTGGCCTGACTTCCGCGTTACGACATTTGCTATCAGGGGCCGAATCGTAAGCAGCACGAAACTTGACGCACAAGTCCACAGACGGTGACTATCGACAGACATGCTGCCCCAAGCACATTCTACACTCTCCGATGGATATCTGCTAGTGTTTGTCCTTTAGAAGCCAAGCAAATAAGAACAGCACGTTGGTTCTGTTTGGATGCATTTGCTAATAACGTCGTCTTAGTTCACGTTTGGTCACTTATCGCACGCACGTCGAAAAGAGACGAGTGCCGCGCTAATGCCTTTCCTACATGTCGGCGCTCATATACTCACGTCGGAGCCACCCTACGTTAAATATACGCTGCAGCAGCGCCCTCAAACGGAAACTTTTTGATCGCCCTTACAGTACAGTGAGAAGCACCCTCTGCCATGTACTTCGCAGTTGCTTGCAAAGTATAGCTGTAGATGCAGATGTGGCCAAAAAGAGTTTATGAATTAACTCCATTCCAATTTGCGGTTTCAAGGAAACGCAGATAGGTTGCATCAGCTACACTAAAAACGGTATGTTGATGCTCGTCAGCGACATCGCATTAGACCATCCTGTTGAATGGACAAAGGAAACTAAAAATATAAAAATTCTGTTTGTAACGAAATAAACTGACATTTTTCGTCGACACTGTGAAATGTTCCTTCCGTCCGTCCTCAGAACTTCGTTACTTCGCGTCAGAAGTCACGCACTCTTACCTACACTATGTGCAGTGCGAGAGACAAATTAAACGACGTAACTATGCTTCGCAGATTCAGTCAGAAACTTTCATTGGCGATCCTGGATTAATTGTCAGCTCTTCTGCAGCTACTCATCTCATTCTCAACTCGAGCTGTTCGAGACCCGGCCCATAAGGAATAGCGTTTCTCTTCAGTTAATTATCAGGCCAGCTGATACACGAGGAAATGGGGAATTCCAGTTGGAAATAAATAGGAGAAGCCTACCAGTTCCGGTATGCGCCTTACAACCAAGGAAAACATCCCGAAAACATTCGTCGGAACCGCGAGATTGGAACCATATTAATATACTTCTTGGACATCGTCCTTCGTCGAAAACGTTGTTTCAGGCAAAAATTAAAATGTTGTGAATGTGTAAGATATGTAAACGTTGTATGTTATATTGAACAGAGTCAAGTGTTGATGTCAACTACAGCTGTAAAATCAGTCTAAATAAGTGTCGCCAGCCTAGCTTTCACCTGTGAGACAGGGTTTAAATTTCACTACTCCAGTGTCAATAATTAAAGCAATTTAGTTTCACAAAAGGTTCCAAAATCCGATCATTGGTCTGGAATATATACACCGCTAACAGTTCATGTAACACCTTCACATAGCTCCAAACAACTTCCGTCGGTAAACTCAACCACAACAAATAGAAAATCCAACTCAGTATCAATAGGTCACATGACACGCAGAAAAACAGAACTTAAATTTCCATAAGAGGCAGCTGCACCAGGAAGACGCCTACCAGCAACTTACAACTGCCACCAACGCAAACTTTTTTTTTTTTTGGGGTGTATAAACTAAGTTTCGCCCAGGTTTCTATCTTCATTCATGTGGGAAATATAGTCTTGTGAAATAGTATGAATTTTGTAAAAACGCTCCGTAGGTTTATGATAGGGTACGGAGAATGACTAATGAAGAGGTGCTGGAAATGATAGGAGGGAGAAGATGAGTTTTGTAATTTATGAGAAAAAGAAAGGAAAGCTGGTTTGCTCGACGGTGAATGCATTGGAAGGATTGGTGTGTCGGAGGAGAACGATCATTGGAAGCAGAAACGTCCATAAAATATCTAGAGTAATGGATATGGAGCGATTATTTGACGCAAAATTAATCGTAGGCAAGGCAGACTCCAGACTTAGATTCATTAGATAGCTTGCATTACAATTGTCCATCCTCTTCTAGAGTGCTGGTGCGTGATATGAAATCCATAGAATTGACGGTAACATTGAAAAAGAAGAAGGGCAACATGTTTTTACCATTGCAAGAAAGGCAAGAGAGTGTAATGGATATGACATACAAGATGGGGTGGCACTCACTAAAACAAAGGTGTTTCTCAGTGCGGTGAGAGCTTTCCAGGAAATTTCAATCACCAACTTTCCCCTCCAGATGTTAATAGATTTTGTTGGCTCCAGTGTACATGGGGAGAAACAACCATCAAAATGAAATAATAGAAACCAGAGCTCATAGAGATAGATTTAAGTGTTCATTTTTTATCCCATGTGCTATTCGAGAGTGGATTTGTCAAGTAATAATCTGAAAGTGGTTCGACGAACCCTCTGCCAAACACGTAGGTGTGAATGGCAAAGTAGTCATTTACACGTAGCTCTACATGTGGCTTTAAAACTCTTTGTGAATCTGTTCATGGAAATTGAAAGCAAAACAAATAACATTAATGTTTTTAAATTTAGATTCAGTTCTTCCTCATTAACATTCCTGTAGCGATGCAGTCCTTCAACAAAGGAGATAGCATACAATACGTTCGTTCGTCCACCCTTGGAGTATTGTTCTTCTGTATGGGACCCTTACCAGTTGGGTCTGATTCAAGGGATTGAGAAGGTCAAAAGAAGAACGGCAAGATGCGTAACTGGTACATTTAGCCATCACGAGAGCGTTACAAATCTCATAGAAAGTTTGAAGTGGGACACACTTGCAGATAGACGACGCGCTAAACGGAAGGGGCTGCTCACTAAATTCCGAAATCCGATCTTCACTGAGGATGTAGAACATACATTATTACCGCCAACTTTCAAATCGCGCAATGATCACCATTCAAAGATAAGCGAAATTAGAGCTCGTACTGAGGCGTTCAGAGAGTCGTTTTTCCCTCGCGCGATACGCGAATGGAACAGAGGGGGAGGAATATGACTTTGGCACCAATTGTGCCCTCCGCCACACACCGCTTGGTGGCTAGCGGACTATATATGTAGATGTAGATTAGAAGAATCTTCTGGAAATGTAGTCAATCGATAAAGGGCCAATACTTGTATACAGTTCGTCAGTCTGGGATCTGTACAAAATAGGAATTATAAAGGAAACAGAGAAGATCTAAAGGAGAGGAGCATGTTTCGTCACAGGTTCATTTTGTAAGCGTGAAAACGTCATGGAGATATTCAGCCAACTCCTGTGGCAGACATTGCAAGAGAGGCGTTTTTCATCACACTGTAGTCTACTTTTACAGTTCTGAGAGCATACATTCCAGCTAGTATATTTCTTCCCCCTATGTGTATCTCGCAAAAAGACTATGGAGATAAAATTAGAGGGATTCGAGCCCATACAGAGAGCTACCAGCAATAGTTCTTGCGATCGATTCGCGACAGGAACAGGACAAGGTGGAAATGACGCTGGTATGCAAAGTACCCTCTGCCACACAGAGTAAGGTTGCTTCCTGAGTGTAGAAGTAGTCATTCAGAAATAAAAGAAGGAGAAGATACAAGATATTGTGAGTGAACTATGTGGAAATGAAGAGAGCAGTAAAAGTCATGAAGAGCAACTAAATGAAAACCTGTCTTCAGGCAGAATACATAATAAGACACTGCCAGGTAAAAAAATAGTGCGTCTCGAAAGACAACGTCCATTATGCTCTGATGACAGCGTACACTACCTATGGGATAGTTGAGGTACTGCCAATGATTTCGACGTCGTCTGGCAACACAAAGTGAAGTGGCATAGCTGTCTTTGTCAACCCTTTAATAGAGAATGCTCACCACCAGAAGGCTCATTGTGGTGCAAACGTGTGAAGTAAGCAGACAGAGACACAGTCACGCTTCCTACAGCCAAATGGACCAGTTTGAAAGGGGTCAGATTGTGGCTTTCTAAGTGGCGGGATGGTCCTTTAGAAGAAGTGCCACACAAGTTGGACGTGCTAAACTAGATGTGCAACGATGTTGGTAACAGTGGTCGCGTGAACATTCTTATACCAGTTGACAAGGTTTCTGACATCCTAGTAGCACAGACGCCCGCCAGGGAAGTCGTAATGTAAGAGCAGCAGTGGCCGGCCAGGGTGGCCGAGCGGTTCTAGGCGCTACAGTCTGGAACCGCGCGACCGCTACGGTCGCAGGTTCGAATGCGCCTCGGGCTTGGATGTGTGTGATGTCCTTAGGTTAGTTAGGTTTAAGTAATTCTAAGTTCTAGGGGACTGATGACCTCAGAAGTTAAGAACCATAGTGCTCACAGACATTTGAACCGAGCCATTTGAAGCATTTAAGAGCAGCAGTGGCAGATCGTCAGCTACCACAGGACAGACAAGATGGCTTATGAGCTCAGGCATGTCAGCTTGAACTGTGGCAAACCAGTTATTAGCCGTGGGACTGTGGCCACGCACATCGCTAGCTCGTCTTCCACTCACACCACAGCACTGATGTGCATGGATCGACTGGTGCTATCAGAGGATCATTCGAAAGATACAATGATATGCCATGTGCTTCAGCGATGTAAGCACGTTCTGTCTGCACGCAAGTGATAGTCGTTTGTACGTACTACATAGACCTAGTGAGCACTGTCTCGCAGAGTGTGTTCTAGGTACACTGGCCACACGCTAGGTCTTATAGTATGGGGTGCGACAAGCTTCAACTCTCTTTCACATTTGGCGTTTCTGGAGGGGACGCTAAACAAGGGTCAGTATGTGCAGGGTGTTGTTAGACCCATTCTTGCAACAGGAAGATGATGCGTTGTTCCAACAGAATAACGCTCGCCCACATACGGCCCAAGGAACCCAACATGCTCGGCAAGGCTTGCAGAAACTTCTCTAGCGAGCACGATCTCCAGACTTGTCTCCAATCAAGGACATGTGGGATATGAAGGGATGAGAATGACTCGTGCAACTCATAGGTCAACAACTCTCGCAGAACTATATGAACAGGTCGAGCAGGCGGGGCATAGCATATCCTAGGACAGTATTCGCCATCCACATGATCTACCAGATGCCAGAGCCAACGTCTGCATTGCGACCTGCGGGAGCTACACCGCATATGAATATGGGTGTTTCAGCATGGGTCGATAGCTGGTATCTCATAGCCGTTTGTGCTCTTAATCTGTAAATATAAACTTTTCATGTGCGTTGCAACAACGAAGCTTGAGCTTGAAACCTTCCCGTCTCCTCTATATCTCTTTTGTTATGCAACCTTCCCTTCTACAATAACCTATGAAACCTTCTCTTAGGATTTCTGTCTCATGCTTAATAATAACAATTGAAATCTTCGCTTTGAAATTAATTCTCTCTCTCAATAATAATAAGAGCAATCTTCCCATACAAATTCAATTGCTGCTTATTAAAAGTGATTTTCTGATTATTTCGACGAAACGTAGAATGTGTCGTCGTCGTAGCACTCAGTCGTTACCTGCAATAACCCAAAACTGTCCCTTACCTTTTTCACTATTACTGGATCGCCATCTGATTGCTACATCGAACTGCGACATGAATATACTTCCTGTTTTACTATATTAGCTGCAGGTGGGCTGTCATAATAAGTCGCTGTATTTATTACCAAAGCTGACGTTATTCTTTAATAGCAAAACTGACGTTATTCTTTAATTAATTTGACTGAAGTTACGTAATTCATAGTTAAACTTTTTCTTGACAACAATAAAATTTTCCAAAGTTTTACGTTCATGGTTTATGGGCTCGATTATGATCAGTAATGCAGTATTCCTGGCAAAAGTTAATTATGTTCTGAAAACTATTCTTCAAATATTTATTGTTGGCAATGAAATGATTTTCAAACGTTCAAATGGGACTTGCTTGTTACAATAATCTTACAACTAGCATTGCGCAAACATACCTTCAGTAGTCTTGACTTTCTCAAAAATAAAAATAATAATAATAATAATAATAATAATAATAATAATAATAATAATTCAATAATATTAGTTCCTCTTATGATAATAGTTAGCTGATGTCTCTGTACATCCGTTTATAATCTCTTATAAATCATAGCTGGTGGCTGGCAGGCACACCGCTCCTCTCAACCTCTCGCTTCAGACCTGCTACCGACACGCTTCACATCTCGCTTATTACTGACTTACTACGAACGCTAAAGTGCGGTCTCTCCCGCCAACAATGCTTTCTGGTGCAGACAATCCCTGCTACCATCACAAAATGTATCAATGCGCTGTCTTTCCTGCTATTTTCTTAAAATATATCCATAAGCGGTCTCTCCCGCCCTTTTTAAAATTATACCGATGTGCGGTCTCTCTGGCCAACAATACTTTGGTGCAGACATTCCCTGCTACCACAACTATTTCCAAAATGACAAATATTAATTATCCCTACTTAATCCTATCAATAAAATACAAACATCTTTCATAAATTGTGGTTTGACAATAGACGATAGAAATATACACATCTTACAAGCTAAACTGAAAGCTCTAAAGTGGCATACTAATTATTTTCTGGCGGCATAATAAATGATAATAATAGCCTGTCACTGATATAGTTTGTTGGTTGTGGTGCAGGTCGACATGGCCAGGAACCGACTGCTGGAGCTCCCTGCGCAGCTGCCACAGGGCCTGGAGCACCTGCACGCGGCCAGCAACCAGCTGTCGTCGATGCCGGCTCTGGCGCTGCCCGCGCTGCGCAGCCTGGACCTCACGGCGAACGCCCTCTCCAGCATGCCCGACATGCGCCGGCTGCCCCACCTGCGCAAGCTCCACCTGGGCCAGAACCTGCTGCAGCACCTGCGCAGCACAGATATGGATGCCCTCGCCAGCCTCGAGGAGCTCGACCTGCACGATAACCGGTGAGATCCGTCAGCAGTGAGTTATTTCACTGGTAGGGGTGTAGAAGAACTGAAGTTTAGCCTCTGTCCATATTGAGATCAACGCTGTTCACACTCATAAACAAGCTGCATATAAGAAACTTCCTAGCAGATTAAAAGTGTGCCCTGGACCAGGACTCGAACCCAGTACACAGTTTTAACATGTCAGGAAGTTTCATATCAGTGCGTACTCTAATCCAAAATGGAAAATTCATTCAAGCTATACATATCTGACATTGTTTTCATTTTTTGTAACACAATTACTCATGCTGATTTATAAATCTGAAAGCCGTTTTGATCTATTACATTAGATTTCGAAGATGTCAATACAAACTTTTATTTTTCGAGGAATTCCACATGTCGGAAATTTTTTCATCACATTTCGTTATTTTTCATGCAATACTTTAAATTGCCCTGGCTGGAACTCCAATGAAACCGACGTCGTATACGATTTTTATATACATCTAAATATTTTTGAGTTCATTTACCATTGACTGACGTCATTCAAAGTCTTATTCCAAGCGTCAGTGTAGGACATAGTTTCTTATGGCGAAAGCAGCCAAACAGAAACATTTAGCAGGTCTATTAAATGGTTTTCCCAATTTAAGTTTTTATCAATATGTATCCCTATGAACTTACAATTTTCTACTTTATTTGTTATTTCATATTGATATTGTAGGTTAATATGTTGTGGGATATTTTAGACGTTGTAAAACTAGATTAAGTACATTTTTCAAAGTTTAAAACTAGCCCATTTGTACAAAACCTTTCAGTAACTCTCACAAAAACATCATTTACTACCTTTCCTCTTTATGCTTCTTTGGTTAGCTTTACAACGATGCTTGTATCATCTACAAACAGGGCGAAATAATTATCCCTGTTTTTAGCCATTTAAATGAAATGGCAGATCGTAAACATAAGTCCAGAACACTAGTGGGCCAACGATCGAACCCTGTGGAATTATCTTTATAATTTCTCCCTAAACAGTTGATGTAGTGTCCCTCTTTACATTACTGGGACATCCTGAAGGTAACTTTCTTCATTCTGTTTCTTAACTAAGCACCCAATCAGGCTTTGATTATTTGCAAATTTGGAGTACTGTTTTGCTTTCTCTCTGAATTGTTTGCACCAATTTCTCATCTATTTTTAAAAAGTATTTATTAAAAATAACTGCTACAAATGGACTGTTTTTACAACGCCCTTATTCTCCGTTAACAAAAATAATACAGTCTTCTGTGGCTTCTATCCCTGTCTCTTTTTTAACAAAATTCCATATTTATTTAACTGTTTGTCTGATATGTCAATTTAAGATAAAATGTGTATTCTCCTAGATTTTTTACATCTTTGAGTAATACGTTACAGTACTATTTATTATATGAAAGTATTTCTGAATCATTATTTGTTCTGGCTATTTTGTACAAGTCTTTTTTTGTGAAGAGTCTCTGATATTTTTAGTGATCCAAGGTATCTTTAATGACTTGCCATTATTACATTTACACTCCTGGAAATGGAAAAAAGAACACATTGACATCGGTGTGTCAGACCCACCATACTTACTCCGGACACTGCGAGAGGGCTGTACAAGCAATGATCACACGCACGGCACAGCGGACACACCAGGAACCGCGGTGTTGGCCGTCGAATGGCGCTAGCTGCGCAGCATTTGTGCACCGCCGCCGTCAGTGTCAGCCAGTTTGCCGTGGCATACGGAGCTCCATCGCAGTCTTTAACACTGGTAGCATGCCGCGACAGTGTGGACGTGAACCGTATATTCAGTTGACGGACTTTCAGCGAGGGCGTATAGTGGGCATGCGGGAGGCCGGGTGGACGTACCGCCGAATTGCTCAACACGTGGGGCGCGGCGTGAGGTCTCCACAGTACATCGATGTTGTCGCCAGTGGTCGGCGGAAGGTGCACGTGCCCGTCGACCTGGGACCGGACCGCAGCGACGCACGGATGCACGCCAAGACCGTAGGATCCTACGCAGTGCCGTAGGGGACCGCATCGCCACTTCCCAGCAAATTAGGGACACTGTTGCTCCTGGGGTATCGGCGAGGACCATTCGCAACCGTCTCCATGAAGCTGGGCTACGGTCCCGCACACCATTAGGCCGTCCTCCGCTCACGCCCCAACATCGTGCAGCCCGCCTCCAGTGGTGTCGCGACAGGCGTGAATGGAGGGACGAATGGAGACGTGTCGTCTTCAGCGATGAGAGTCGCTTCTGCCTTGGTGCCAATGATGGTCGTATGCGTGTTTGGCGCCGTGCAGGTGAGCACCACAATCAGGACTGCATACGACCGAGGCACACAGGGCCAACACCCGGCATCATGGTGTAGGGAGCGATCTCCAACACTGGCCGTACACCTCTGGTGATCGTCGAGGAGACACTGAATAGTGCACGGTACATCCAAACCGTCATCGAACCCATCGTTCTACCATTCCTAGACCGGCAAGGGAACTTGCTGTTCCAACAGGACAATGCACGTCCGCATGTATCCCGTGCAACCCAACGTGCTCTAGAAGGTGTAAGTCAACTACCCTGGCCAGCAAGATCTCCGGATCTGTCCCCCATTGAGCATGTATGGGACTGGATGAAGCGTCGTCTCACGCGGTCTGCACGTCCAGCACGAACGCTGGTCCAACTGAGGCGCCAGGTGGAAATGGCATGGCAAGCCGTTCCACAGGACTACATCCAGCATCTCTACGATCGTCTCCATGGGAGAATAGCAGCCTGCATTGCTGCGAAAGGTGGATATACACTGTACTAGTGCCGACATTGTGCATGCTCTGTTGCCTGTATCTATGTGACTGTGGTTCAGTCAGTGTGATCATGTGATGTATCTGACCCCAGGAATGTGTCAATAAAGTTTCCCCTTCCTGGGACAATGAATTCACGGTGTTCTTATTTCAATTTCCAGGAGTGTAGTTATCTTTTTAGGGAAACTACTTTCAAAAAGTATACAAATATATTCAGAAATACTTTGAATTTAGAGCTATCATTAAGCTTATAATAAACTTCAACCCAGTCAACATTTTTAAGCATTCTTTAGAATCTTCAGTAGTTTTGTCATTATTCAGCCTCATTGTTTCCTTTTATTGTTTCTTAACTGTGCCTGGAACACAGTTATGTAATATGACTAACCTAACCAGTTTACTACAGGATTAGCTTGTTGTAGAAATCAACATGAGACGGAATGGAAGCAAAATTTCAAATTCATTATTTCAGACCGGGAAATCTTTTTCAAAGAATAAGCTCTGTAATACCAGAAAAATGAGATCCTCCACACTTTAAGTTATAATCACTGAAGCAAGCAACAGTTCATACTTGGACACAGTCAGTCACATAATGAGATATATAAGGGCAAGTCAAAAAATTAAGAATTTTAAACAAACTTTTTATTGGGGAAACAATATTACATATAACATCATTTCCCTTCATAATGTCCCTCAGTCTTTATGGACTTGGGCCATCTCTTGAGAAGCTTCTTAAGTACATCCTGGAAGAATCTACGTAGCACTGTGCAGGTTCACTCTTGCACTGACTCCACAACCTCCTCATCTTGATTTGCTTGGATTCACAGAGGTGCGCCATCATCAAATCAAGAATATGACTATGTCAGGAGTGTATGGAAGGTGCTCCACCAGCTCCAGACCAAGATTTTGAATGACATTTTGTAAATTTGTGGTAAGGTGCTACGGGAAAAAACTGCTGAGATCATCGGTCCCTAGGCTTACACACTAACTAAGCTAACTTAAACTAACTTACGCTAAGGACTACACACACACTCGTGCCCGACGGAGGACTCGGACCTCGGACGGAAGGAGCCGCAAGACCCGTGACAAGACGTCTGAGACCGCGCAGCCAAGATTTTGAATGAACAGTTTTTTTTTTCGAGATGTGTGAGGGCATAGATCATTTTGAAATAAAATTACACCATTAAAATAAGCTTCTTTCTGCCCTTCTTTTTCATATTGTGTTTCAGATCTCGCAGTAACTCACACAAGCTGTGATTATTCACTCTGTAACTTTTTAGAGTGTAATGAATCAGCAATGGTCCGTTTATACCCCAAAACACTGTAATCATCAACTTACTAGCGGCAACTTTGCTACTGAATTTTTTCGCTATAGACGAAAATGGTTGTTTTCCCACCGTGCTCTATTGCTTAATGTGTGGTTCTTGGTTATGAACTCAGAGTTCATCAACGGTTGCCGTGTGAGAGAAAGTCTTCTTCTTCAATCACCTTAAATGTGATTTTGACACTGTTTCTGTTCGTCAGTTGACATGTTACCCAATAAGCACAAGCTCTGTGATGGCTTAGAGATTCAAGGATTATGGAAAATGATGAAAAATGGTTAATGTTCAACTCACATGCATTATAATCCGTTCTGGCAATACGTTCATCACGAATTATTCTTCCAGCTTTCTTGGTGCTACTGTCAGTTTGTTGAAGTGGGTGGCAGTTGTCATTAATGGGTAACACATTTTATTAGAGCATGGCTACAATATGGAAACGATGTAGTATGCGAAATAAAAATAAAACAGAACAACCGGTGTAGAAAACTTATTTCTTTTATCATGACTGAGGACCCTGCCATGATTAAATTACATTGAAGCGCCAAAGAAACTGGTACAGGCACGCGTATTGTAATACAGAGATATGTAAACGGGCAGAATCCGGTTCTGCGGTCGGCAACGCCTTTATAAGACGCAGTTGTTAGATCGGTTGCTGCTGCTACATTGGCAGGTTATCAAGATTTAAGTGAGTTTGAATGTAGTGTTACAGCCGGCGCACGAGCGATGATATACAGCACCTCCAAGGTAGCGATGAAGTGGGGATTTTCCCGTAAAACCATTTCACGAGTGTACCCAGAATATGAGGAATCTGGTAAAACATCAAATCTCCAACACCGCTGCGACTAGAAAAAGGTCGTGCAAGAACAGGACTAACGACGACTGTAGAGAATCGTCCAACGTGACAGAAGTGCAGCCTTTCCGCAAACTGCTTCAGATTTCAGTGCTGGGGTATGAACAAGTGTCAGCATGTGAACCAATCAACGAAACATCAAGGACATGGGCTTTCGGAGCCGAAGGCCCACTTGTGTACACTTGACGACTGCATGACACAAAACTTTACGCCTCACCTGGACCTGTCAACACCAACATTGGACTGTTGATGACTGGAAACATGTTGCCTGGTTGGACGAGTCTCGTATCAAGTTGTATTGAATGGATGGATGTGTATGGGTATGGAGACAACCTCATGAATCCGTGGACCTGCATGCCAGCAGGGGACTGTTCAAGCTGGTGGAGGCTCCGTAATGGTGTGGGGCTTGTGCATAGGAGTGATATGGGACCGCTGGTACGTCTAGATACGACTCTGACAGGTGACATGTATCTAAGCATCCTGTCTGATCGCCTGCATTCATTCATGTCCATTGTGCATTTCGACGGAGTTGGGGAATTCCAGCAGGACAATGCGACTCCCCACACGTCCGGAATAGCTACAGAGTGGCTCTAAGAATACTCTTCCGAGTTTAAACACTTCAGCTGGCCACCAGACTCCCCAGGCATGAACATTATTTAGCATATCTGGGATGCCCTGCAATGTGCTGTTTAGGCAATATCTCCACCCCCTTGCACTCTTATTGATTTATGGACAGCCCTGCAGGATTCATTGTGTCAGTTCCCTCCAGCGCTACTTCAGACATTAGTCGAGTCTATACCATGTCGTGTTGTGGCGGTTCTGCATGCTCGCGCGGGCCCTACATGATGTTGGGCAGGTGTACCAGTTTCTTTGGCTCTTACCTGAACGATCTTTTCCACAGACAGATGTACTTGCAGTTTTAAAGGAATTTATCGACTTATACATATTTCATTAACTAATTTAAAACAGCTATTAACATACTACAGCTGCATTTTATCAATAACATCTATACTTTTTACTCTATTCAGAGTACCAAAAACAAATGATTCCACTAATTTTTTCCTTGGTACAACGGACAACATAGCACTCAAAATAAAATACTCTGAAATCACTACAAAAACGAGGGGCGACCCAAAAATAACCAGAATTTCTTTCTAGAAAGCATATACTTTATTGTTTTCAAATACAACCTTAATCTCCTTCAAAGTACTCTCCATTAGCATTAATACACTTGTCCAAACGTTCATTGCAGCACCTTTTAAATTCGTCCTCTTTGATACCTGCTAGCACTTTCATGACATATCATGTCACATCTTTCATATCCGCAACACGCTTCCCTCTCAAGTCTCGGGGATAGGAAGAAGTCCAAGGCTGGTCAATGCGGCTAATAGGGCGCGTGGGTCAAGGTAGTCATCTTCATTGAGGCCAAAGACTGGCGAACACTGAGAGCCATGTGCGCGGGAGCATTGTTGTGATAAAGGAACCACACACCAGTATACCACAAAGCCAGACGTTTTCGCGACAAACTTCTGCAAAGCCATTTCATAACTTCCAGATACAATTGTTAGTTTACTGTCTGGTTTTCAGGGACAAATTCAGAGTGTACGATCCCTTTGATGTCAAAAAAACATACCAACATAGTTTTCACATTCTATTTCCCTTGTCAAGCTTTTTTTGGTCGAGATGAGCCAGTGACGTCTATTGTGATGACTGTTGTTTACTTTCCGGATCGTACCCATAGCACCTGTAATGATTTTGTTGAAAAAATATGGATCATCTTTGAATGCATCCTTCATTTCGAGACAGGCTCGAACGTGACGATCCCTTTGATCCCCGGTAAGAAGCTTTGGCACGAGTTTTGCTGCCACTCTTCGCATCCCCAAATCGATGGTCAAGATGCGCTGAATTGAGCTCCAGGACAACCCGGACAAGTTCTCAAGTTGGTCGATTGTCCTGCGTCGATCTTCACTGATGAGATCACGGATTTTATCGTTGTTGCCTTCGCTTTGTGCAGTTGAAGGTCGACCGGAACGGGTCTGATCTTCAACCACCATTTCTCCCTTTTTAAACCGAGAAAACCATTCGTACGCTTGCATTTTAGTGAAACCATGGTCTTTGTAGGCTGTCTGAATCATCGCAACAGTTTCTGCTGCGTCCTTGCCGAGCAAGAAACAAAACTTCAGTGCCGCATGTTGCTCACAAGAACTAGCCATTTCCTCGTTCACGTCTGCACTGTGCCCACACTCAAAGAACTGCCAAAGAAACCATTCTTCTCACTGTTGGGTGACGTCGAGTGGCAGATTGACTCAGCAGAATCCTACTACAACCCTCTGGCGGCGCAACCTGCTACTACAAGTACATGATGTGCAGCATTACGTTTCCAGTTACTTTTGGGACGCTCCTCGTACTGCTATTCCCTGGGCCAATACAGCTAATGCACAATTGCAACAGTGAGATTAATCATATTACTGTTGCTAACTAAGAAGCAGAAAAAATTGTTTTTACTTATTGGCCGGCCCACGTAATTAGTAAATAGCAACCCTTGAAGATGAGATATACTGACAGTTGGGAAGAGAAGTGACGCTGAAGGTATATATCATGGCACAGGCTGGTGAGCGTGGAGTCGCTGGGCGGCGCGGCGCGGCAGCTGCGCTCCCTGCAGCTGCGCGGCAACCGCCTACAGCACGTGCCGGCCGCCATGTTGCGCGGCGCCCGACTGCTGCGCCACTGCGACCTCAGCAGGAACCACATCGCCACCGTCGACGAGGACGCGCTCGCCGACACCAGGTGCGCTGCAACGGTCACATTGCAACCTTGCTGGCCATTATATAACACCCGCCTGCTTCCCAGGATTTGAGAAATTACAAGTTGACAATGACCGTGAATTATGAATTTTGACCCGTGTCGGGATAAGGCATCAGAATCCGAAGTAAATAATGATAATTCCGCGCGAAACAGGAGACGTCATAACTTGATTGTTATTGAATGAGTAATTTCATTCAATAACGATCGGTAAATGAAATAATTTGGAAATAAATTTTGCCACTGGAAATTTTGCCGAAAGAAATGATTAAGTTGTAAAAGCAATTAAAAAATCGGTCGCCAGCTCAACTGATGAGCGACAATACTGTTAAGTACGTGAATAATTGTGTCAAAAATAAAGTTAACCTGTTTGTAGCGCAGCAGGTGGAACGGGAACTTTTACGAAAGTGCTGTGTCAGGCTCAGTAGTCATATAAAATAATGTCATAACAATCTAACCACACGTAAACATCAATGGTTAACTTTCAATAAGTATTTTGATAGTTATTTTGTTCATAATTTGTCAGCTAAGTGCAATGCTGACAACACAGATAATTATCTATCAAGATTTCGAATAATGGACTGTCATTCTGTCTTTAAAATTAGGTACTTTCACAGTTTAATCTACTGATAATGAAATATATTTGCATACAATTGATTAACTAGTTTTGAATGACAATAATTCATTAATTGGGGGATTGTCAGGTGGAATAAGCTTTATAGTTCATGAAATATTCTTGAACTAACTTCAGCTGAATATGCATTGAAATAAATCTTAATAACCAAATTTATTACTTCAGTCTATTATTAATTTACTACAGTTGGCGTAAGCTTATTAAGTGCAACAATTAACTACGATAATCAGTATGAAATTTACTCCTCACCATCTGTGCAAATAATTTGATAATTAACATATTTTCTCTTGATAATGGCGTGACACACTCGGTTCAATAAGGTGAGGATTGGAAGGAACCTACTTGGTGTTATTGTCGGGTGGAATGTAACTGCAACACTTCGAATATAAAGTGCTTGTTATTAACCGTTCAACTTCAGAGAAAAGCACAGTCACTGGCAAGCCTTCTACAATTTTGTCCTACGAAAATTACGTAGATCTTACTTCACTCGTTGTCAGTGGATCGACGGAAGTCCACTGCATCGACAACATGTGGCAGCGGGCTTTTACTGTTGCGACTTGGGCCCACAGTGCGCTTCACGTTTAAGTCCTCATTTCTTCAGCACTACGCCCATTAATCCACAATAACTTTCCCGGCCATGCTTCCAGATATTCCGACCATTACCTTCCCGTCGTACTTAGATCCGCACACTAGCCGTTAGATGTAACACAGCTAGGACTAGCAGCACTCGACTGAAGTTCTAACTCCGAGTACGGCGTCACTGCTTCTACTGCCCGCTGGCGCGCTCCCGCGCCCAGCGGCACGACTAAACAATCTCTCTGACTTCAACGTTAACTAAATATGCCCTGACTTGCCGGTGTTAAATATTACATAATTTAAACATAGAATTTACAATACATATTTACACGAGACAATACATCGCATACAAACAGTTTCATGTGTTAAGTAAGCGAAAAAATTCATAGCAAGGACTGTGTTGCAGCGTCACAATTACAGTAACAGCCTTTGTGTAACCAGTCTGGAAAATGTTATTATGCACCTTCTGTATTTATCATACAGCATATTTGTTATCATTTGCAAAAAAAATCTCGTTTCGATATCTTGAATCGTTTGTGAGGTACGATGACCACATCATTCTCAATGCACAGAGACGTGAATGGACATGAGACGCGCGACTGTCCAGCGGATATAAAATCCAATAACTCGAGAACGAAATGAGATCCCATTCTGCTCTCAATTTTAAATAAAAGTTCAGTATAATTTACTGAAATGTTAGAACCAAAATCAACCACAATATGTTTTTACCTCTGCAAAATCTTTAAAATTTTGCGCAATATTTTACTTAATTTGGTACAGCGCATAGCTATGGCATACAACAAAAACAAATTCAGTCCTCATTTGAGCAAAGATATCAGACGGTAAGATGTGAAAAACCAAATTTTTTCACCAAATAGTTTTCGAAAAATCGGATAACTATATCATATCGGCGGCACAGCCATAACGAAAGCTTCCCTCACCATGAAATGTAGAGAGCATTCTATAGCAGCGGAAGGATCACGTTTTTTTTTTTTTTTTCAGATTACAATCAACAATGTGAGTCATTCTCCGTCGCCTAATGGATAAGAAAGGAAATTATTCCCCAGCGAAAAACATTGTAGATAGGTTGGTTCGTTGGACACTACGTCTCTGTTGTCGATACATCTTCGTCCGCAGGTGGCAAAGTTATAAGAATAATGCCGATGTTGTGGGAAAGAAGAGTGCATGTTATGGCCGTTTAGCAATGTTTTTGTCAATCTGGTAAGTTTTTATATCCCTATTAATGATATACGCGCCTCCATAACTGAGATCGCTAATGCACCTTGTGCGTTGGCACTAGATTCGATGATAAGATCCTGATAGTACACATTTTCGCTGCCAGTATTTCACTGGTAAGGGGAGGAGAAGCGTTAGTGTAAAACTCCTGGTATTCAGATTTTTTGCCAATGTCCTCGATTAAATTCAGAACTACTCCATAGTGTCTAATGAAGAGAATGCATATGACACAGCTGATAGTGATCCGTTGATCGGATGGCGACTTTAAGCTCGGCAACCCTGTTGGTGCTATTCGAGAGGAGTAGGGTATGTGCTCCCATCTCTTCATCCAGAACAAAGTAAATCCAATGCTACAATACACACGCTCTCATCACAGTCGATACACGATACAGACACACTTGATACTTAATAACAGTACAGATGAAGGGAGCAGTTAATCACCTCGACTAGGATATTGCCAAGACCTGCAATGCAAGATCTGTGTGTCTGCTCCGCTGTAAACATTTCCTGAGTATGGGACCACTTTTTTTTATTAATAACATGCAACTAAAATTTAGTAACCAGCCGACAATCCATTTACAGAGCTACAATCATTGTATCTGTCAATTTGAATATTGCAATGGGAATTATTTCCGTAAATGGAGTCCCCAGCGTAGTTCAACTAAGACAAACCTTCCATGTTATGACCTGAACAAAAAAAAAAAAAGGTTCAAATGGCGCTGAGCAGTATGGGACTTAACATGTATGGTCATCAGTCCCCTATAACTTAGAACTACTTAAACCTAACTAACCTAAGGCCAGCACACAGCACCCAGCCATCACGAGGAGAGAAAATCTCTGACCCCGCCGGGAATCGAACCCGGGAACGCGGGCGCGGGAATCGAGAACGCTACCGCACGACCACGAGCTGCGGGCATGCCCTGAACAAAAAGCTTGCTAACAGGGAACTTATACTTCCTTTTAACAGTGCCACCTTAACTCACAATAAAACTGCTAGGTATCTAGGAGTTACTTTAGAAGAATATTAAGCTATAAGGGAAACCTGAGAAGGACAGCTGCAAAACTCTGTACCTGAAGTAACATCGTGCAGAATCTATATAGCACCAAATAGTGCTCTCCGTCATTTACGTTACGAAGAACAGTTTTAGCTCTGGTTTATTCAGCAGCACAACACTGTTGTCCCATCTGGATTAGTAGCTCCCACACAAGAAAACAGACATCCAACTAAATAATGCCTTGCACATGACTTCAGGCACGAGTAGGACCGCTCTCACCATCTAGCTACCGGTCGTTAAGTGATAAGCACTATGGTGACAAATGTCATCGGACGGCGATATGCGTACTTACAGATGGCGGTATACAAGGTCTAAGAGGGCAGTGCGTTGGTGGAGCCGTCATTTATACTCAAGTGAGTCATGCGAAGAGGCGTTCTACGTGATTGTGGCCGCACGACGGGAATTGACAGACTTTGAACACGGAATAGTACACTCCTGGAAATTGAAATAAGAACACCGTGAATTCATTGTCCCAGGAAGGGGAAACTTTATTGACACATTCCTGGGGTCAGATACGTCACATGATCACACTGACAGAACCACAGGCACATAGACACAGGCAACAGAGCATGCACAATGTCGGCAATAGTACAGTGTATATCCACCTTTCGCAGCAATGCAGGCTGCTATTCTCCCATGGAGACGATCGTAGAAATGCTGGATGTAGTCCTGTGGAACGGCTTGCCATGCCATTTCCACCTGGCGCCTCAGTTGGACCAGCGTCCGTGCTGGACGTGCAGACCGCTTGAGACGACGCTTCATCCAGTCCCAAACATGCTCAATGGGGGGCAGATCCGGAGATCTTGCTGGCCAGGGTAGTTGACTTACACCTTCTAGAGCACGTTGGGTTGCACGGGATACATGCGGACGTGCATTGTCCTGTTGGAACAGCAAGTTCCCTTGCCGGTCTAGGAATGGTAGAACGATGGGTTCGATGACGGTTTGGATGTACCGTGCACTATTCCGTGTCCCCTCGACGATCACCAGAGGTGTACGGCCAGTGTAGGAGATCGCTCCCCACACCATGATGCCGGGTGTTGGCCCTTTGTGCCTCGGTCGTATGCAGTCCTGATTGTGGCGCTCACCTGCACGGCGCCAAACACGCATACGACCATCATTGGCACCAAGGCATAAGCGACTCTCATCGCTGAAGACGACACGTCTCCATTCGTCCCTCCATTCACGCCTGTCGTGACTCCACTGGAGGCGGGCTGCACAATGATGGGGCGTGAGCGGAAGACGGCCTAACTGTGTGCAGGACCGTAGCCCAGCTTCATGGAGACGGTTGCGAATGGTCCTCGCCGATACCCCAGGAGCAGCAGTGTCCCTAATTTGCTGGGAAGTGGCGGTGCGGTCCCCTACGGCACTGCGTAGGATCCTACGGTCTTGGCGTGCATCCGTGCGTCGCTGCGGTCCGGTCCCAGGTCGACGGGCACGTGCACCTTCCGCCGACCACTGGCGACAACATCGATGTACTGTGGAGACCTCACGCCACGCCCCACGTGTTGAGCAATTCGGCGGTACGTCCACCCGGCCTCCCGCATGCCCACTATACGCCCTCGCTCAAAGTCGGTCAATTGCACATACGGTTCACGTCCACGCTGTCGCGGCATGCTACCAGTGATAAAGACTGCGATGGAGCTCCGTATGCCACGGCAAACTGGCTGACACTGACGGCGGCGGTGCACAAATGCTGCGCAGCTAGCGCCATTCGACGGCCAACACCGCGGTTCCTGGTGTGTCCGCTGTGCCGCGCGTGTGATCATTGCTTGTACAGCCCTCTCGCAGTGTCCGGAGCAAGTATGGAGGGTCTGACACACCGGTGTCAATGTGTTCTTTTTTCCATTTCCAGGAGTGTATTTGCAACTAGACGCATGGAACATTCCATTTCGGAACTATTTAGCGAATTCAATATTCTGCGACCCACAGGGTCAAGAGTGTGCGAAGAATATCAGATTGCAGGAATTACCTCTCACCACGGACAAGGCAGTGCTGATGGGCTTTACTTTGAGAACATCTGCGTTTGCACAAAGTTGTCAGTACTAACAGACAAGCAACTCTGCGTGATGTAACAACAGACATCAATGTGGGACGTATGACGCACGTATCCGTTAGGACAGTGCGGGGAAATTTGACGTTAATGGGCTATGGCAGCGGATGACCGTCGCGAGTGCCATTCCTAACAGCACAACATCGCCTGCACCGTCTCTCCTAAGCTCGTAGCCACATAAGTTGGACCTTAGACGGCTGGAATTCCGTGGCCCGGTCAGGCTAGCCCCGATTTTAGTTGGTAACAGCTGATTTCGAGTGTGGCGCAGACCCTACGAAGCCACGGACCCAAGATGTCAACAAGGTTCTGTGCAATTTGGTGGTGGCTCCATAATGGTGTGTACCGCGTTTACATGGAATGAACTGGGTCCTCCTTTATGTTAGGCTACTTGGAGGCCATTTGCAGCCATTTATGGACTTCATATTCCCAAACAATGATGGAATTTTTATAGATGACAGTGCCTCAGGTTACCATCCCACAACTGTTCGTGATTTGTTTGAAGCACATTCTGGGCAAATGTAAATTAATTGAAACCCTCAGCTGCCGACATGCGTTGTTGACATACCTCGATGGGGACAGCTGAAAATGTGTGCCCCAACCGGGACTCGAACTCGGGATCTCCTGCTTACATGACAGACGCTCTATCCGTCTGAGCCACTGAGGACACAGATGAATAGCGCGACTGCAGGGACTTATCGCTTGCACGGTTCCCGTGGGACGCACGTTGCCAACTGTTCCCGGAGATCCCGGGGTTGAGTTCCAGACCGGGCACACATTTTGAGCTTTCCCCATCGAGGTATATCAACAACACCTGTCGGCAGCTGAGGGTTTCAATTAATTATCATTTGTTCTAGAGAAGCTGCACAGTCATCAATGGTATCAGTTCTTTCGAGAACAGTTACTATCTTCATATACATACTGGACAGTTCGAGCGAATGATTTGGCCACTCAGGTCTCCGGACACGAATCCTATCAAACATCTATGGGACGCAATCGAAGGGTCAGTATGTGCACAAAATCCAGCACCAGCAACATTTTGGGCGATTATGGACGGCTATAGAGGTAGCGTGGCTCAATATTTCTGCAGGAGACTTTGAAATACTTCGTGAGTCCATGCCCTGGTGAGTTGCTCCATTACACCGGGCAAAAGGAGGACCGACATGATATACACTACTGTGCATTAAAATTATTAAAATTGCTACACCACGAAGATGACGTGCTACAGACGCGAAATTTAACCGACAGGAAGAAGATGCTGTGATATGCAAATGATTAGCTTTACAGAACATTCACACAACGTTGGCAGCGGTGGCGACACCTACAACGTGCTGCTTTGAGGCAAATTTCCAACCGATTTCTCGCACGCAAACAGCAGTAGACCGTCGTTGCCTGGTGAAACGTTGTTGTGATGCCTCGTGTAAGGAAGAGAAATGCGTACCATCACGTTTCCGACTTAGATAAAGGTCGGATTGTAGCCTACCACGATTGCGGTTTATCGTATCGCGACTTTGCTGCTCGCGTTGGTAGAGATCCAATGACTGTTAGCAGAATATGGAACCGGTGGGTTCAGGAGGGTAATACGGAACGCCGTGCTGGATCTCAACTGCCTCGTATCACTACCAGTCGAGGAGACACGCATCTTATCAACATGAATGTAACAGATCGTGCAGCCACTTCTCGATTCCTGAGCCAACAGATGGGGACGTTTGCAAGCCAACAACCATCTGAACGCCCAGTTCGACGACGTTTGCAGCAGCACCGCTATCAGCTCAGAGACCATGGCTGCGGTTACCCTTGACGCTGCCTCACAGACAGGAGCGCCTGCGATGGTGTACTCAATGACGAACCAGGGTGCACGAATGGCAAAACGTCATTTCTTCGGATGAATCCAGGTTCTGTTTACAGCATCATGATGGTTGCATCCATGTTTGGTGACATCGTGGTGAACGCACATTGGAAGCGTGTATTTGTGATCGCCATCTGGCGTAACACCCGGCGTGATGGAATGGGGTGCCATTGGTTACACGTCTCGGTCACCTCTTGTTCGCATTGACGGCACTTTGAACAGTGGATGTTACACTTCATATATGTTAAGTCCCGTGGCTCTACCCTTCATTCGATCCCTGCGAAACCCTACATTTCAGCAGGATAGTGCACGACTGCATGTTGCAGGTCCTGTACAGGCCTTTCTGGGTACAGAAAATGTTCGACTGCTACCCTGGGCAGCACATTCTCCAGATCTCTCACCAATCGAAAACGTCTGGTCAATTGTGGGAAGCAACTGGCTCGTCACAATACGCCAGTCACTACTCTTGTTGAACTGTGATATCATGTTGAAGCTGAATGAGCAACTGTACCTGTACACCCCCTCCAAGCTCTGTTTGACTCAATGCCAAGGTGTATCAAGACCGTTATTATGGCCAGAGGTGGTTGTTCTGGGTACTGATTTCTCAGGATTTATGCACCCAAATTGCGTGAAAATGTAATCACATGTCACTTCTAGTATAATATATTTGTCCAATGAATACCCGTTTATCATCTGCATTTCTTCTTGGTGTAGCAATTTTAATGGCCAGTAGTGTAGAAGGTACCCCCATCACTTTTGCCACCTCATTGTAATGGATGCATGTTTACTAAGTGCTTACACACGTCTATTTGAGGACTTCCTCAATATGACTGATAGTTCAGTTAACTATATCTGTAGCCTAGATGTTGATTTATGAATGTTTATTGAAGTGACTTGTAAAAATTCCACACGATAAATGAATAAATCTAATCCAACTCCAGTGTTTTGTGTGTGTGTGTGCTTGCTTACGGGCGTGCTGTTGGTGGCAGGGACCTGGAGACGCTGGACATGTCGCACAACGTGCTGGAGGAGCTGCCGGAGGCGGTGGCGCGGCTCCCTTCGCTGCGCGCCCTCGACGCCAGCCACAACCGGCTGGTGGCGTTGCCCGCGCAGGGGCTCACGGCCGCAGGGCTGCCCGCAATCACCGAACTCAGCCTCGCGCGCAACAGGTAGGCCTGCCAACCTACCCGTCTGCCTCTCCACTAGCGATGGCCGGCGTGTAACGTAAGTACCACCGTCTAACAGAACAGTCGCGGCACTCACTGCTGTAAAAGTTGTTACCGTTTGACAGATGGAGCGACACTAGCGCTCCAAGCGGCGAGTAAGATGAACGTCGGACGCGTCGTAAGTAAAATGTTTGTTTTGAATCAATTTCCTACGTAATTTACGAAATATTTGAGTTATTTTCTTGCCTCCGAGGGTTTGTGTAGTATCAGAAGGCATATATTTGTCTAAAAATGATTCTAAAGTAAGCGCAAGTGTGGACAAAAACCATTAATCGAGTGGCAAGCTATAACACATTCGCGAAGAAACACTTGTGACGTTGGCAGGCCCCCACAAACGCACGAGTGGTCGACTGTGAAGAGCGGACAAATTGAATAGCTGGGCGGCGGCCATTAGAGTGGTAAATTGACGCGCGGGGTTCGAATGTTTATACATCGCTTTTGGTTATAAAATGCCTTCCCTTGAGTGAATTCACAAACATAATGCCTCATTTAAATAAGTTACTACAATATACTTTTTAATTTATGAACAAACAGCAACTAGTCACTGTTCCTGAATCTATCTTACGTACTACATGGAATCTGCCGTTGCTAAAAGTTATGTACTGGACCCCTAGCATTTTTCGTAGTTCATTTACGATAGATGTATGCAAAATGCATCAAAATACTCGAAGATTTGCCCACTATATTAATAGATATTTTCTGACTCTACCTTGCTTTAGATTTTATGACGAGAAGTGCGTTATATATGGCATAGTGCTTTGGCGACTCACAACCAAATTATCAAGTTTCAACCTAATCTAGACCATGAAAACACTACCGATCAGCCTACTTTCTTCAAAATGGTCAGAAAATATAAAAAGTTATTCTGTCGGTCGGAAATCTTGCCTCCTGACAGCGTGTAACCATTTTTGTAACAGCTGTGGTTTTGAGAAAGGAAACCTTCAAATAGATGCACAGACATTATGCTAATACCGTGTTACAAAAACATTTATTAAGCAAGTGCACTGACATACAAAACAACTTAAAATATCCGCATACCTGTGAAATGTAGTATTCGTTCCTTTCTCGAATTTATTTGTACAATTAATCGCTGCACAATTCTTCACCATTGTACTTCTTTTGATAGGAACGTACAAACAGTAGAATTACGAGTAACAAATACTGTATGCAAGCCCCAACAAATATACAACGTTGAATTAGGGTCTTCATCAACAACAATACTACACAACACATCAGACTACAACCACTATAATGGCGTCCAGCCGAAGGTTCAAATTATCCCGCGACTGCAGTGCCATAAGTGAGTCTAGTTATTTTTTACAAGTCTTTGGGCGTTGGATAGAATTGCGACTTACCACGTTGATATCAAAAGAATATAAACACACAGAATCACACGTAAGGAGCACAGAGATGTACCTCTACATGCGAAAGTGATCGACAGCTCATTTATCGTTCTGTAGGCCTACTGTGTTTGTCATTGTCGCCTGTTGCCACAAGTGCGACCTACATCTTTATATTATTCTAAGTGGGACAACCAACTGCCAAATAATGGGAGAAATATGTTGAAAAATTTACAATGAGCTGATTACATTACATTTCAAGCAAAACCAAATATTTGAATAATTTTCAAACAATCTGTCAGTGAACACAGTGCTAACAAAATAATGTCATAGCACGAAGGGAACAAGGGAAATTAAGTGACTAACAACAGAAGTGAATGACATACATACCTACAGACTTCAACATTCGTTTGTCCTTGTTCACTTAATCCTTCTGATACAGTTTCTGTCGCTGTCTGTAGGCAATTTCCTTTTCCTGTAATAGTTTTGCAGTAAGTCTAGCGATCTGTACATTTTGACACTTCACACGCTTTTGTAACACACTTAATCTAACCACTTCATCGCCAAAGCAGGTCTGTGTTGACGATTCACACGAATCTGGCTCTGATACATGGAGAGTTGAACTGGCTGCTTCTGTGTCATAGGACTGTATTATAGTTATAGATGGATTGTCGAATCTTTGTGGCAGTTTCCTCTTCATCGTCAGTATAGGTAGCTTATTTGGGATAACAAACAGTGTGGGTACTGCATTCCACAAGAGTTTACTATTGTCTGCGTTCATGGGCTGGTTTTATTCGAAATGTAGCGAACAAAACCTAATAATATTATAATACAAGTAAACTGGGTCTTTTTACTTAAGGTCTTCTCGTCTGCTATTAACTAGCCATTTTCTGCTCCTAAAACGAAACATTAATCATTAATACACATGTAGTTTGTAAGTGAATCCTGACGATACAGTGTAGTAACTCGATGTTATATCCTCTCAGGGTCCTTAGGAAACCTAAAAAAAGACGGCTGTGGTGTCTTCTTCTTCCTGTTGTTGCTGCAATTTATTGCGCTACAAACGCTCCCGCTTGTAAAAACCATTGTAGAAATCAAAATAAACAACCACTATTCGCTTTCACGATCGCACCGAACCCACAATTTAAGGTACTGGCCACATGGGGCGCTGCTGACGCGGTAGGCAACAAAATCGGCGAAGTGTCGCGACTGTTATGTTAGACTGTACTGTTATGTTAGACTGTGGTAAGTACTCAAGTGTCACTGACAGTGACGAGGGATCGGTTCGATCCGACAAGTCGAAACATGCCCTGAAATTTTGTATACAGGAGGAATGCACCAAAGGAAACACAACGTCAAAATTGTAGCTACTAAGACGCACTGTAATGTATTTTTTTAAGAAATCCAGATAAGTGTGAGTTGGATTCGCCCACTGATTGTGGAGAGTTCTGTACAAACTTAATTATGGACACAGATACTACACTCATCCCTGGAATCAAGGATCTCTGCTATTTTTTGTCTCTTACAAGAGAACCTCCTCATCGCACCCCCCCTCCCCCCCCTCACATTTAGTTAAGTTGGCACAGTGGATAGGCCTTGAAAAACTGAACACAGATCAATCGAGAAAACAGGAAGAAGTTGTGTGGAACTGTAAAAAAAAAAATAAGCAAAATATGCAAACTAAGTAGTCCATGGCCAACATAGGCAACATCATGGACACTCTAAGAGTAGTAGCGCTGTGGTCCCGTGGTTAGCGTGAGGAGCTGTAAAAGGAGAGGTCATAGGTTCAAGGCTTCCCTCGAGAAAAATGTTCAATTTCTTTTATATAGCCGACACAGGGCAGAAGGATCAGGCATTGTATAGTTTTAGTGTGGGAGTAGACGTGATTACCATTCCTCTAGGTTGTACACCTCTTGTGCAACCGTTAGATGTGTTTGGTTTTCGGCAAGTGAAATACTTTGTGAAAAGATTCTATGATTCTGTGTAGCTGCACAGGTACACAGAGCAGTATTGTTTACGTGATCGTGTGTCAATTATCGAAGTTCAGGCACTCACACATAATCAACTTCTCTCTCCAAAATCCCAGGACATGTTCAGATTTGCTTGGACATACGCAGGATTTGAAGGTCTACACACGGAAAAAATTGAAAACGTTAAAAACATTTGTTTTAACAGAGCACAAGGAAAACTGTGCGACTGTGAAACTGTTGCATTCATTTGTTGCAGTTTACGTGACAAACTCTTATGTTGTCATCACTTTTTTGGGAGTGATTATCACATCCACAAGAAAACCTAAATCGGGCAACGCAGAAGAATCTTTTTACCCATTCGCGAAGTGTACAATTTAGGTGGGTCGACAACATATTCCTGTCATGTGACGCACCTGCCATTACCAGTGTTGTATAGGATACATCAGACGTGTTTTCCTGTGGAAAAATCGGTTGACTTATGACCTTGCGATCAAATGTTTTCGGTTCCCATTGGAGAGGCACGTCCTTTCGTTTACTAATCGCACGGTTTTGCGGTGCGGTCGCAAAACACAGACACTAAACTTATTACAGTGAACAGAGATGTCAATGGACGAACGGACAGATCATAACTTTGCAAAAATTAAGAAAGTAAACTTTTCACTCGTGGGAAGACTTGTACCAAGGACCTCTCGTTCCACAGGTGCTTACGCTAACCACGGGACCACGGCGCTTGTGAGCTCACATTTTCCTTGATGCGACCTATCTTGTGCATGGACTACTCAGTTTGTATATTTTGATTATTTTTTTCCTAGTTCCACACTTCTTCTTCCTGTTTTCTCGATTTATCTGTGTTCAGTTTTTCAAGGCCTATCCACTGTGCCAACTTATAACTAAATGTGAGGGGGATGCGATGGGGAGGTACCCTTGTTAGCGACATTGGGTCTCGCGGTAGCGTTCTCGCTTCCCGAGCACGGGGCCCCGCGTTCGAGTCCCCGCGGGGTCAGGGATTTTCACCTGCCTCGAGATGACTGGGTGTTGTTTCGTCTTCATCATACTCACCATCATCATTCATCCCCATTACGGTCGGAGGAAGGCAATGGCAAACCACCTCCACTAGGATCTTGCCTAGTACGACTGGTGCGGGCATCCCGCATCGTCCCCTGCGCTCTGTCAAGGAGTATGCGACTTCATCCTCCACATCAATCTAGCAAGATATGAGTTCCAGGAATTCCAACACTTTCGAGAATGACCAAAAAATATTTTGTGTGATATAATTACAAATAAATAATTTTTGGATTTTTTCCTTTACTTGTACTGTAAAATGTAACTTAATTACTCATATTGTTTTTACTTAATAATGGGGTTACTCACAGTTACTCATGATCTGCTGCAGTCGTCGTCCCGAATCCATTAACTATAACGTTAAATTAATACTTAATCTTGTATAACTTTTCGATATATTTATTATACTTTCAAAACAAAATCAAAGCATCATTACAGAAGTAAACAATACTTACAACACAAATGCAGCAGTTACATGCTCACAGCTTAAAACCAAAACCAGACTGACTTCCTATGCCAATATGGCTACCCCTAGATATATATCCCAAACAACCCCGAACAATTCTCGGCATTGTTTAGAATCAGTTTTTGACTAACTAACAATTAAAATGAACATATAAAAACTGAAAATACATATATAAACGTATGTTTACTCCAGAACAGCAAGTACAGTTCTATGTTGGGTCGTATTTGTGATACTATTCGAGAATAATTTCTCGAATACGTAATTACAATAATGCATTTACATAACTCGTTAATTACTTAAGACTCCCTTCATCGAAAATGTTCTCTTCATTTACAGAGCTTCTATACTTTGAGGTAAATGAAATCAAACAGTTACTTCTGCAGTTATAATTTTTTCTAGACAAGTTAAATATTTTGTATGCATGTGTAATTCCGAATTCATCTGGAGAATGTATGTTTTAAGTGGGTCTAAATGGGCTGTTACGTTTCAACTGTGAAACCGAGCTTCTTGCCACGTTTCATGATTCTACGCCAACAGATTAGATTAGATTTTGAAGAGTGATTTTCAAAAATAAAGAAACCGCAGCTTAACCTACAATCTTTTATTGCGTACACGATTGGTTTCCGAATACTTAAAGTTCCATCATCTAGTGTAAAAAAAAAAAAAAAAAAAAAAAAAAAAAAAGTTAATCACCTGAGGTCATCCTCACCCAGTGTTGTCATGGAATCAAACAACTCACGGCTAATATTTATTATTAACATAGTTTTCGTCTTTGCGTTTCTGGTCGCTCAGCACGGAGGAACGGTTGTTACGGAATTTTTGTCCGTTTTACTCTTCCGATACGGAACCTTTGGTTTCATGACAACAATGGGGTGAGCATAACCTCAGGTGATTAAGTGATTTTATTTTTTACATGAAATGGTGAATCTTTAAGTGTTCCGAAACCTCTGGTGTACGCAATAAAAGATCATGGATCAAGCAACTGTCGTGCGGTTTCTTCATTTTTCAAAATGGACTTTTACGTTGCGCTGCCCCATAAGAACTCTTTGAAGAGTGAGTTTGCAAGTATCAAAATATGTGAGACAAATGGCCATATCTTTTGTATGCATTGACTAAGAAGCTTAAGTTTCTACAACGCTAAGGAGCCATAGACCTTAGTATGACATCAATTTCAGCTTAATATGTCCACCCGTTCCTGAGAAAAAGCGGTCTTAACACATGGATAGTCAGTTTTCGGATTACTGTCGTCAAAAAATTTTTTTCGTGTGATATAAATAGAAATTAACACTTGTCGGATTTTTTCTTTCGCTTTTACTGTGAAAGCTCGTTGCTTGCTAAATTTCACTTTTCTACGTGAACGAGAACTGAACTCAAACGTTTCAGCTTATCTTCAGTGTGTTTTATCCAGTTCAACCCCTAATCAATGCATACACATAGAAAGTTTGAATATTCTACCTTAGCTACCGATTTCTGATCGAAGTCTATATTTATTAATGATGTCATTCCATTTACAGTGTGGAACTGTGTTGTGTCAAAGTTTAATGAGATTGCGTGTGATGCTTCAAAAAAGGAAATATGAAATTATTTCCAGATTGCTATACGGTACTGCGACCAAGAAACAGGACAACTTCGGCTGTTGTATATTTTTACGAGGACGCTGACGAAACATCAAATTCTATAGCCAAGAAGATTAAAGAGACCATGATTAAGACTGGTCTTTCAGGATCGCAACTACAGTAGCTGCTTCTGGTGTGGACAACTGTTTCGTCAATTCCGGGAAAAAACAGTCTGTTTTCGTGATGAAAAAAAATGTTTGAAGCACCACATGTTATTGTAGGGCATTGTCACAGGCAAATACTGCGAAACATGAACTAAAAATACTGTCATACATTGATGAATCGTTAGTGGTTAAAGTATTTAATGAGGTTTCTTCAAGCATATGAAGGTGAGAGAGCTAAGAACTTTTTTGAGTTCCTACAGTCAGAGCACTCACACTGCTCCGGCATGTTCCTACACACTTTTTGACTCTTTTTTTTCTGCCATATATAGATTGGTCTAGAACTGGCCATTGTTGAAGTTCTATTTTCTAAGGCAAGGTGGAGACAATACTGCCAAACTTATTTGGACATTCGTATCCCATGATGAAAACAGTGAAGTGGACGATGAAGTAACACTCCAGAGATTTACATTTATTTTGTCCACAATGTTATGTATTTATTTAGACAACTATAAAATGTATGGAAAGTCATTATATACAGATAACCGAAATGTGTTCTGTATTCCTGAAGTTGCATACAGAAATTCTTAATAGACAAAGCAATAATTTCTTCGCATTTAACGTATTACAAGGGATGAAAAAATGTCCACAATATGGACAAGCAAAATTCGTCAGAGATGCCCAACGAGCCTATACTAGGATTCTGGAATATCTAGAAAAAATGGTCTGGCGTCTGTGAAGATTCAATTTTCAAGCTTATCTCTCAATTAAATCTTGAAGAGCCCCTTAAAATGGAGGACATAATGAAACTTACTTACAGATTATTTCATCATACTTATAGAGGGAGATGAAATATTTTCTTAAAGATGTGCACTGAATGACATCTTGTCAATCATTAAGAACTTACCAGAGGTCATTAAGAAGTTGAGAGACGCAAAGCATGTACACTCCTGGAAATTGAACTAAGAACACCGTGAATTCATTGTCCCAGGAAGGGGAAACTTTATTGACACATTCCTGGGGTCAGATACATCACATGATCACACTGACAGAACCACAGGCACATAGACACAGGCAACAGATCATGCACAATGTCGGCACTAGTACAGTGTATATCCACATTTCGCAGCAATGCAGGCTGCTATTCTCCCATGGAGACGATCGTAGAGATGCTGGATGTAGTCCTGTGGAACGGCTTGCCGCGCCATTTCCACCTGGCGCCTCAGTTGGACCAGCGTTCGTGCTGGACGTGCAGACCGCTTGAGACGACGCTTCATCCAGTCCCAAACATGCTCAATGGGGGACAGATCCGGAGATCTTGCTGGCCAGGGTAGTTGACTTACACCTTCTAGAGCACGTTGGGTTGCACGGGATACATGCGGACGTGCATTGTCCTGTTGGAACAGCAAGTTCCCTTGCCGGTCTAGGAATGGTAGAACGATGGGTTCGATGACGGTTTGGATGTACCGTGCACTATTCAGTGTCCCCTCGACGATCACCAGAGGTGTACGGCCAGTGTAGGAGATCGCTCCCCACACCATGATGCCGGGTGTTGGCCCTGTGTGCCTCGGTCGTATGCAGTCCTGATTGTGGCGCTCACCTGCACGGCGCCAAACACGCATACGACCATCATTGGCACCAAGGCAGAAGCGACTCTCATCGCTGAAGACGACACGTCTCCATTCGTCCCTCCATTCACACCTGTCGCGACACCACTGGAGGCGGGCTGCACGATGTTGGGGCGTGAGCGGAAGACGGCCTAACGGTGTGCGGGACCGTAGCCCAGCTTCATGGAGACGGTTGCGAATGGTCCTCGCCGATACCCCAGGAGCAACAGTGTCCCTAATTTGCTGGGAAGTGGCGGTGCGGTCCCCTACGGCACTGCGTAGGATCCTACGGTCTTGGCGTGCATCCGTGCGTCGCTGCGGTCCGGTCCCAGGTCGACGGGCACGTGCACCTTCCGCCGACCACTGGCGACAACATCGATGTACTGTGGAGACCTCACGCCCCACGTGTTGAGCAATTCGGCGGTACGTCCACCCGGCCTCCCGCATGCCCACTATACGCCCTCGCTCAAAGTCCGTCCTGCACATACGGTTCACGTCCACGCTGTCGCGGCATGCTACCAGTGTTAAAGACTGCGATGGAGCTCCGTATGCCACGGCAAACTGGCTGACACTGACGGCGGCGGTGCACAAATGCTGCGCAGCTAGCGCCATTCGACGGCCAACACCGCGGTTCCTGGTGTGTCCGCTGTGCCGTGCGTGTGATCATTGCTTGTACAGCCCTGTCGCAGTGTCCGGAGCAAGTATGGTGGGTCTGACACACCGGTGTCAATGTGTTCTTTTTTCCATTTCCAGGAGTGTATCTGGAGCAATGAAAGAAACAGGCTGAAAGTGGAAATGGGGAAAACGGAACTATTTGTGAATTCTAACTGTCGTATGAAACGTGCTGAATTTGCTAAATTTGTCAAATCCGACAACGGGAAAGACCTTGATCAAGGTGTGAAGCTAGAAGGGAAGTATAACTTCAAAATATAACTAGCAAAGAAACTGGAGATTCGCAGAAATGGCTGAATTTGCAGCACTAACAGTGAGTACAGTGTTAAATAAATGCATACTTCCTGTTGTTGCAGATACAATGTATGTATTGCGTAATGTGCTGTGAATAAAAATAATAACAGTAATATAATAATAATAGTAATCCGTTTTTGAGTTTTCCGGTTTCGGCTCCAGTTAAAGTTGACAACCGTGATCAAAATGAGTTTTCAGAAAGTTTAAGAAAATGAAAAAACCTAGCTGGTAGTAAACATCGTCATTTATTAATTTAATGTATATCGCATGCCTCAGGGCAAGTTTTGAAACAATAACATTAACAGAATAAAATAAAGCAAGTGGAAAGGAGTTTGTTTGCATGGGTACTGGTTATGTTTATTATGAATTTCGTCAATATCGACGCCCACAGTGTTGAACACAAACCCGATAAAAAAAACTGTCTTGAGAGTTTCTACTGCTTTTTGCATATTGAGTACTCCAGCTGTCTGACATCATTATAGGGTTATTTCAAAAGTTGATAGCACATGTACAAGATCTCTTGGTCTATACTTTTATGTACCATTTTCTCAAAATCTTGTTGTGTATCGAAATTACGAAATGGGTCTTGCAGCTGAAGTAACAATGTGAAAGACAGTTGGTCATCGTCTTTAGCTTTGAACAGCCTTTAGTTTTTGGACAAATGACCATTCTAAGGAGTAATTTCAATAATCCTGGACGTCAGTTTCAATATTACACAAGAATGTGTCTGAAGGAAGATACGTGTCCACTTCGTAAACTCGTGATCTACTGTCCTGCAGAATTCAGTAGCCGGTTCAACCATTCAGTTGTGTCCCTTTCTTGGTCTTTGATTCAAGCCTTATAGTCAAATAAAGTAGAATAGCCTGAGTTTCGAAAGCATTACTCGTTTTCTATTGCTGATTTATTTTTCCAACGAATGACACCTCTTAAAAGAAATTTTAGAATAGCAGTTTTTGTTTCGCCTCGAAGTTTGGGAAATATCTACTATAATTCTTCAGAATGTCTTACGAGTGCGACCTGCCATTCATCTTCATTTGTATCTAAATGTTCAACTTCTCGTCTCCCAACAATACTGTGAATTGCAATTTCAGATTCGAAAAACCTTTCCGCGCAATTACCTTCACCAACAAGAAGATCTTAACTGTGCGCCAGTCATTATTCCGTTTTGTCGCCATTTCCATTATCGGTTTTGAAAATGTCGTTGTAACGTCAGGAATAATGTTTCTTTACTGAAATTCGGTTTCTTCTCCTCATTTTTCACATAATCCTGTGATGCCGCTTCCCCACAAAACAGTTTGTTTCAATGTAAATTTTTTCAGCTGACGATCGATAAATGTGAGATTCATTTTCCACCTACCCGCTCTAGCACACGATCCTCTTAATAATATTTCCTGTGCTTTTCATTAAAACCAATAAAGTTCAAAAACAACATGTTTACCATCTTTTCTCGTCTTAAATCTTTCAATAAACGTTTATATGCATTTCCTTCACCGTGTCAGATCTCCCACGGCCATAACACTGTCATCACGAGTAAAACATTCAGACGTAGCGCTGAATTCCACTCGCGAACGTAACTAAATATCGGTCACCTGAGGATCGACGCCTCTCCTGCTGCCATGCCACTTAGCAGTGGTAAATGACTCATCAGAAAACACAACTTTTCGACAGCTGAGCAACAAAATCCAGATTGTAATGACAAATAACTGGAACAATGAGACTGAATAGTGTAAAAAATTGAATGAAAAGTCAAAATTGACTGGCATTAAACATGCGATCCCGCGCATGAGCCACGGACCTTGCCGTTGGTGGGGAGGCTTGCGTGCCTCAGCGATACAGATAGCTGTACCGTAGGTGCAACCACAACGGAGGAGTATCTGTTGAGAGGCCAGACAAACGTGTGGATCCTGAAGAGGGGCAGCAGCCTTTTCAGTAGTTGTAGGGGCAACAGTTTGGATGATGACTGATCTGGCCTTGTAACACTAACCAAAACGGCCTTGCTCTGCTGGTACTGCGAACGACTGAAAGCAAGGGGAAACTACAGCCGTAATTTTTCCCGAGGGCATGCACTTTACTGTAGGGTCAAATGATGATGGCATCCTCTTGGGTAAAGTATTCCGGAGGTAAAATAGTCCCCCATTCGGATCTCCGGGAGAGACTACTCAAGAGGACGTCCTTATCAGGAGAAAGAAATGTGGTGCTATAGAAAAATGCTGAAGATTAGATGGGTAGATCACATAACTAATGAAGAGGTATTGAATAGAATTGGGGAAAAGAGGAGTTTGTAGGACAACTTGACTAGAAGAAGGGATCGGTTGGTACAACATGTTCTGAGGCATCAAGAGATCACCAATTTAGTATTGGAGGGCAGTGTGGAGGGTAAAAATCGTAGAGGGAGACCAAGGGATGAATACACTAAGCAGATTCAGAAGGATGTAGGTTGCAGTAGGCACTGGGAGATGAAGAAGCTTGCAAAGGATAGAGTAGCATGGGGAGTTGCATCAAACCAGTCTCAGGACAGAAGACCACAACAACAACAACAAACATGCGATTACCATAAAGCGTAAATGGTGATATTCACTCACCAACTAGGTTTTTCGATACTTCCTGTGACGTATTGAAAACACATTTTAATGATGAACACCTTTTCTTCTAGAAATGTTTTCGTCCAATTCTCAGATACTGTACGATCCATGGCGACGAAAAAAAGTGTTTATCGAAAGGTGAAAATCTAGCGCTTTTCGAAGTACCAGTAGCATGGAAGACGTGGAAGTAACAATTTTTCGTGATAGCATATTAGATAGTAGTACAATGCTTTCGAATTTTATCCGTTTATGCTACATGTTTTCGTCACAGAGATGCTGATTGTTCAGATTATCTCCACTGTGTTTCCTGTCACTCTCGCTAAGTAAAAATATTTTCTTCCTTCTCAACACTAACACATCTAGTCATTTCTGCTATTGTGAAGCCCCAAATAAAAATTACGATAAAAAAACACTAAATGTCGCATGTATTTAATCTTCTGCACTCCAGTTCCTTCACACAACATTTAGAATTAGACCGTTTCCAATGGCTTGGTTAGTAGATCAGCTAGTTGATATGTCCCGTCAATGTGTTCTAATCCAAGATCCCCATTCAAAAATCTCTCTCTCTCTCTCTCTCTCTCTCTCTCTCTCTCTCTCTCTCTGACGTAAAAGTGGTGGACTTCAATGTGCTTCGACTTTCGATGACATGTTGGATTTTTAGATGACTTCACTGTACTTGCATTGTCAACATTGAGTGTGGGAGTTGTCATCAACATAGAGTGTGGGAGGCGTCAGTTGTTTGGATGTTCCAATCAGTTCACACTGCAACCTTCTCAGCCAGAGCAATTCCTTTGCTCCTTCACTGGCTGATATTATTTCTGCTTCCATAGTGGATGTTGCCACTGTCTTTTGTAATTGACTGGTCAATGATACAGCCCCATGGGAGAGTGTTGCGACAACAACTACTGTTGTGTCCTTGTCACCAGCATAATCAGCATCACTGTAGACTTTTAAACAAACCGAATTGTTCTTGTAAATAATTCCACAAGTCATCGTATTCATCAGGTATTTAAAAATTCTTTTCACTCGATTCCAGTCTTCAATAGTGGGATCTTCAATGGTTCTAGCCGCTTTGTTCACTGCAAAAGCAATATCCGGATGGGAGACTGTAGTCAAATACATCAGACATCCCACCGGTTCACAATAAGGAACTATGGCTGTGATCTTCTCCTTGACATCATTTTCATCACGTCCAATTGGAGTAGAAACTCCATTAGCTTCATTCATTCCAAATCTCTTCAGAATTCTATTGTATAGATCTCTTAATTAATTTGCTATTGACCCCTCTTCATTTTGCTGTATCTTCATGCCTAAAAAGTTGTTGAGAGATCCTCTAGTTGTATGAAACTCCAACTTCAACATTTCCATCATCAACATAGATTGCAACATACAAAAAATTTTTGTTGCTCCGATGGTAGAAGAGACATGGATCAGCCCTACTGTTTTCAAATCCAGCTTTGTTCATGAAGTATATAAAACGCTTGTTCCAACAATGTGGTGCCTGCTTGAGACCATACAGACTTTTCTTCAGTAAACATACACGTCCACTACCATCTTCAAAACCTTCAGGTTGTTCCATGTATACACCTTCTTCTAGTACACCAGTGAGAAAAGCTGTTTTGATGTCAAACTGGTCGAGTTTCATTTTTTGTGCAGCAGCTACTGCCAACAGGGTTCGAATTGTATCATAGCGTGCAACAGGGCTGAATGTTTCTTCATAGTCAATTCCCTGCCTTTGTATATGTCCTTTGGCCACGAGTCGACCCTTGAAACCCCATTTTTTTGTAGTTTTCTTATGCAAGACCCAACGATTCTGCAAAACCTGTGCATCACTTGGGCACTCAACTAATACCAAAGTACTATTCTCTTTGAGGGACTTCAATTCTTCATGAATATCCTCCAGCCATTGAACTTTATTGCTAGGCTGCAAAGCTTCAGTATAAGAGCTTGGATCCTTATTCCTGATTATAGGGGTTCCAGCTATGTACACAGTCTCTTCTGGTCATCCATTCTGGTTTCTCCTTCTCACATTTGCTTCTTTGTTTCTCACTTAAACCTGTAATTCCTCTGTAACTTGATGTTGTATCTAAATCTTCTTCCCCCTCACTTAATCCTTCTGTCCTTTTGTTATGACTGACATTTTCTGATTCCTTTTCCTCACCAGAAGTCTCATTAGGTTCACTTTGTCTAATGGTTTCATCCTGAGCAACTTCAAATTCAGTAACATTAGTCTGCAGATTACATACAACTTCAGCCTTAAATTTCACATCATGGCTTAGCACAACCTTCCCCTGAGATGGAATCCAGACCCTGAAGCCATCTCTATCATTCACATATCCAGCCAGACATCCATGCACAGCCTTGTCATCAAACTTTGTGCGAAAATTCTTGTTTACATGCATGTAACATTCTGTTCCAAAGATTCTCAGATGATTCAAGTTGCCTACTGGTCATCCATACCACGGTTCATATAGAGGTCTTCCCAGAGCATAGACGTATGTAGCAGTAATTTATGCTTCTGTCCATAGTTCTATTGGCAGTTTACTGGTGCTCAACTTAGAACGGGCACATTCCAAAATAGTTCAGTTTTCTCTTTCGGCAACACCATATTGCTTTGGTGGGTAAGAGGGGGTGATGCAGTGCTTGATGCCTCTGTTTGCAAACAATTCCAAGACCTTCTTGTTGTCAAATTCTTTTCCTCCATCACACCAGAACTGTGTTAACAATATGACCATACGTCTTCACTTCATTCAAGAACTGTTCCAAGACAGTGCTGACTTCATTCTTCTGCTTCAAGAAGAAAATTTTTCGAAATTTGCTTAATTCATCTTTAAAACATACATAGTAATGAGTTTTTCCAAGAGATTCTACAGTCATAAGTCCATTTACATCACCGTGGAATTGTTCACCAGGAACCACTGGTCGATTCATTCGAGTCCTGAATGGCAATCTATGCGTTTTACCCACTTCACATCCATCACAAAATTCTTCTTTGTATCTTTCCACATAGACGTTCCTCTGCTTCAAAACACTGTTCACATGTTGTTTGTGTTGGTGGCCAGATCTTTCATGATAAATTTGCAGCGTATCTGACAATGTCACCATGTTCATTTGAACTGGTTGGGATTGTTTAAATATACGTATGTCAAGAACATAGAGACCATGATTGACATGACCAGTCATCTTTGTTTCACCAGTCACTTAGTCTTCAATGTAGACACTTTTGTCATCAAGTCTTGTGCAGAAACCTTTTCATGCAGCTGCTTTTACAGAGAACAAGTGAGCACTTGTTTCAGGAACATAACGCAGTTCTCACAGTTCAGCATTCTTTGTAGAGTTATTGAACTGAATCTGAATTTTCACAGAGCCAACATGCTTACACCTCTTTTTCCAATTGAAATCTTTTCAGGAACAGCAAATTTTGTATAAGACACAAAATATTGTTTATTTGCAGTGATGTGATTTGTGGCACCGCTATCGCAATACCAACTGTCAACTTCAAAACCATTATTGACTCCTGTTGTGCATCAAAAGAATGGAAGGGTGGAGGTGGCGGCACCTGGCTGATTGCATTCTGTGCTTCAGTTATTACAGTTGGCTGAGTTTGTTGTGCGTACATCAATCTGCCAATAGCAGTAAGCAACGAGATAATGTCTTGGCTCTGAAACTGAATAAGTGCAGGGAGTTATTGATTTCTAGAAGTTGGCATTGCATACACAAGTGCAAGACATTTAAAGTAGGTATGGGTTCCATACATAAAAAATTATGAAAAAAAAAATCCAATTTGCCAGACATTGCCAACTCAAGCACCAGACACGGCACCAATATGTGAAAAAATCAGACTTGTTGCCAGTTGAACAGAAAAAATCAACTGTTGCCAGTTAAGGTCTGTTGTGTTGGTAGTGGAGATGACCAATAAGCACAGTCAACATCTACAAAAAGAAAACACAGTAATAAATTTATTTCATCAGGGAGGAGAGAGGGGAAAGAAAGGGAAGAAGGGAAAGTGGATTTAGTTACTCACAACCCAGGTTATGAAGCAACAGGGAAAGGAAAACAGGGAAGGTAGCAAGGATGGAGGCATGGTTGTCTGAGGGAAGCCAAAGATATTCTACTGCAGGTACTGTGCCAGCTTCAAACCAAAGAGGATGCATACAGAAGTAAAGAGGTGTATAGTATAAAGATGTAGGATGGAAAGATGCATGAATGGCTAAAGAGGAAAGGGAAAGAGGAGAAGAATGAAAAGTAAATGGGAGTGAGGTTGTTTAACGTAGGTTCAGTCCAGGGGGATGGCGGGATGAAAGGATGTGCTGGAGTGCAAGTTCCCATCTCCGCAGTTCAGAGGGACTGGTGTTGGGTGGGAGAAGCCAAATGGCACATACAGTGTAGCAGGTTCCTAGGTCCCTAGAATTATGCTGGAGGGCATGCTCCGCTACTGGGTATTGGACATCTCCTAGGCGGACAGTTCGTCTGTGTCCGTTCATACGCTCAGCCAGTTTAGTTGTTGTCATACCAATGTAAAAGGCTGTGCAGTGCAGGCATGTCAGCTGATAAATGACATGTGTAGTCTCACACGTGGCCCTGCCTTGAATTGTGTATGTTTTCCTAGTAGCGGGGCTAGAGTAGGTGGTTGTGGGGGGATGCATGGGGCAGGTTTTGCAGCGGGGTCTGTTACAGGGGTAGGAACTGCTGGGTAGAGAAGGTAGTCTGGGAATATTGCAGGGTTTAACAAGGATGTTACGGAGGTTAGGGGGACGACGAAAGGCAACTCTGGGTGGTGTGGGGAGAATTTTGTCAAGGGATGATCTCATTTCAGGGGTTGACTTGAGAAAGTCATATCCCTGGCGGAGTAATTTATTGATGTATTCGAGGCCAGGATAATATTGGGTGACAAGGGGGATGCTTCTGTGTGGTCTGAGGGTAGGAATATTGTTGTTGGACGAGGAGGAATGTATTGCTCGGGAGATCTGTTTGTGGACAAGGTCTGCAGGATAGTTGCGGGAGAAAAAAGCACTGGTCAGGTTATTGGTGTAATTGTTGAGGGATTCGTCACTGGAGCAGATACATTTGCCACGAATACCTAGGCTGTAGGGAAGGGAGCGTTTGATGTGGAATGGATGGCAGCTATCAAAGTGAAGGTTTGATATGGACAGAGGTGTGGATGTGAGCTTCAACAAGATGAAGGTCAACATCCAGGAAGGTGGCTTTGGTTTTGGAGAAGGACCAGGTGAAATTCAGATTCGAAAAGGAGTTGAGGTTATGGAGGAAATTAAGGAGTGTTTCTTCACCATGAGTCCAGGCCACAAAGATGTCATCTATAAACCTATACCAGGCCAGGGGAAGCAGCTGTTGGGTCTTCAGGAAAGCCTCCTCCATGCGGCCCATGAAGAGGTTGGCATAGGATGGAGCCATCCTGGTTCCCATGGCAGTTCCCCTGATTTGTTTGTAGGTCTGGCCTTCAAAAGTGAAGTAATTATGGGTGAGGATGAAGTTGGTAAGTGTGATAAGGAACGAGGTTTTTGGAAGATCTTCGGGTGGGCGTTGGGAGAGGTAGTGCTCAAGGGCAGAGAGACCGTGGGTGTGTGGGATGTTTGTGTAAAGGGATGTAGCATCTATGGTCACAAGAAAGGTTTCAGGTGGGAGAGGAGTGGGAATGGATTTGAGGCGTTCTAGGAAGTGGTTTGTGTCCTTGATGTAGGATGGGAGTCTGCAGGTGATAGGTTGGAGGTGTTGGTCTACCAGAGCTGAGATACGTTCTGTTGGGGCTTTGAAGCCTGCTACAATGGGACGGCCAGGATGGTTCTCTTTGTGGATTTTGGGTAATAGGTAGAAGGTAGGGGTACGTGGCTCAGGTGGAGTGAGTAAGTCTATGGAAGCCATTGTGAGGCCTTGTGAGGGACCTTGGATTTTTAGGATTTTCTGCAGCTCAGTCTGAATGGAGGGAATGGGATCCTGGGTAACAGCTTTGTAGGTTGAGGTGTCGGAGAGTTGACGCAGTCCTTCTGCCATATACTCCACACGGTCAAGTACCACAGTTGTGGAGCCTTCTGACAGTGAATTTCTATTATTTCCAATTTTGTGTTACTGGGAGACTAACCAATGTTACTGGAATATCTCTACATCAAAAATGAGCATGTGTTGTACAAAAGCAGGCTTATGAAGAAAGCTTTATAGTGTAGAATAAGGTATATTAAAAGTGATCATTATGGTTATTTACTTAAACGTAAATTTTGTTTGTAACAGTACACTGTTGTTAATGGCAAGTTGGACTGGAAGAAATAAATGAAAAAAATTATAGATTGTGAATATTCCCAAAAATCCATTTCATGTGAAATGAAACCAGCTCATTAGCTGCCAACTGTAGACAAAGACAAAAATTAAAACCCCTAGCTGAAGTGGCCTTGGACTGCAGACACCATCTCTTACTTTGCTGGTGTCCCAGTATGTGGCCATCTATTGAATTATCTCAAATGTAAGTAAAATAAGTGTTCACTTAAAATACATGCAGCATCAAATGAACAATGCTGTGAACACACATCTACACGTGACATTGTTCAACTTCAGCAAGAGGCTTGATATTGCTCACAGTGAACATAAAAACCCAACTGAGGCATTGCAGATGTAATGCATTTTGTTAACCACATACCTTTTCTAAGTATGGAATACTCCTTTCCCACGCAAATAGTATAAAAGAGCCTTTAGTCATTTGCAGGGATGCTTACCTTATTTTGTTGCAGTTTACTCTTTTCCTGGAAGTGCTTAACATTTAAACACAAGTGCTGTTATCATTTACTACATTTACATGTCACATAAATTCAGTCGAATGACTAGAGTGTGGAGGCCGGGGCATGTGGCCTGCACACTATTTCCATTGGTGTGTAGTTTTGTGACAGGAGAAAACAATGAGGGAGAGGTATAGAAAAGGGAGGGTGGAAGGATGGAGTTGGAGAGGAAAGTAGTAATAGTAAGCAATGGATTGAAGGGCACTAAAATGAACAGACAGCAGAGATGTACGAAACAGGTTCACGAGGAGATTCAGAGTGGACTGTGTTGTGCAAGAGTTCCAAAGCAGCTACCTTTCCTTAGTACAGAGACATTTGTTTATTGTTCTCATCTACTAGATAAAGACACATTCATAAGGCCAAGTATGCCAAAGCAATTAAACTGTAAAGATTAAATTCGGCATTTGTTGTTTTGTTTATTATGGATTTGCAGTGACAGGAAATAAGACAACAAAAAAGGAATCCCATTATTGTTGCAAGCAATGTGCCCAGGTGTTGTTCCCTGTTTTTGATTATATCGTACAAAACAGATTGTTGAGATGTGTACTTTTTATTTCATTACAAAGCTGTTTTGATACAAATAAAAAAAGCATACAATGCCATTACATTTATTTCAGAAATGCAAACTAGAAAGTGTACTTGAAAGTGTTGCAGGAACCTCTAGCTACTCCATATGCACAATATAGATAATAAAGAAAGAGGGTAAAACATAGCTACAAGTACTTCCCAAAGGATTCACTACGCTAGACATGGAAGAAGGAGCAGAAAATCTTATATTTAAGCTTCATATTCAAACTACTGTTTCCTTACTACACCTTATTTGTTCACAGTGGAGCCCCCATCACTGCTGTTGCCCCCTTCCCTACTGCACCATCTATGCAGGTAGAGGCCAACCTATTTCTTGTGAACTCTACACCTTGAATTTTGCTCTGGCTGCTGTTTACCTTAGTTTCAACAATGCATACACCCACTGTGCATTAATATTCCTTAATCAAATAAACTGATCATTGTTATTTGGATGTAAGGTCTTGGATATCTCAATTGTTTGGAGCCAATCTATTCTGTTTGATTAGCTCTGGACTTTGATCTGCATAACCTAAATTGCCCTTGGCATGAGCCCAACTCATGGTTGCAGACTGACATCACTGCGTGCTGGGGCATTCAGTGGGCTTCCGCGTCTGTCGCTGCTGGACCTGGAGAACAACTGGCTGGAGAGCGTGGAGACAGGCGCGCTGTCTGACCTGCCTCAGCTAAGAGCCGTGCGCCTGGCACACAACCGCTTGCAGCAGTTGCCACGTGCTGCCATGGCCGACCTCCCACAGCTGCGTTCAGCTGAGCTGCAGGAGAACTCCCTCTCTGACATAGCTGGTAAGTCTGTGTTAAGTGTGTGTCACGCAAACGGTGCCACTTGCTCACGCATGGCAACCGTTCGATATTGAGGGAGAGCCACTATTGGATGCTACGGTCACCATGGGACTCTTATGTACCAAATGACTCTCACAGAGGACCATTACATTGTAAATACAAAAGTATAAGGACTAGTCATACAGTTTTAATCAGCACCTCAGATAAAAAATCAAGCTGCAATCAATAAATTGGGAGACGGTATAAGTCCTCCTCTACATGTTCACACTTCAGTGCAAGGTATTCTTCACAACAATGAATGACTTGGTGGAGACCTTGGTTGTAGAAGACTGCATTTTGGCAGTTCAGGAAATGTTCTGCCTCAACAATCATCTCATCTTCACTCTGGAAATGTCTGCCATGCATTGGTTTCTTCATCCAAGGAAAGAAAAAGAAATAATGGATGCTATGTCAGGAGAATATGCAGAGTGAGACAAAATTTGATAGCCCAAAGAAGCAGTATTTATTATGTGTCTTTTGCAAAATGAGCTAGAGAGTCATCGTGGAGCAAAAATGCTTGACAGGCTCCCACAAGCTCAATACAAGGTTTTGATAGCATGCTCTTGTGACAGTTTACCCTCATGAGCATAATCTGTTAGCACCACATTGTGACAGTTTCAAAAAATGCACTGGATCACCTTGTTTGATGATGATTTGGTCCTCGTCTTGTTTGGTGGTCACACAATCTGATTGCCTGCTTTGCTCCTTTTTTTCAGATCATAGTGATACACCCAGCACTTATCTGTGGTGATTAGGTGGCTAAATACATCATCTGGAATGCCCTGACATAGATCCGACACTTCTGCTGTTCATTTTCGCTGCTACCTCAATTTTCCACTACTTTTAAAATGGGTGTCAAACTATTTGGATGAGCATGAGCAGTTCCATAACCCAGTAGGCAGCGACCTTATCATGTTCAAAATGTTATGCGATATGTTGAATACAAATACAACTTATGTTCACTTTGTTCACTATCATATTGATTGTGATACACCAATCTCAAGTACCAGGGCCTCCAGTCCTCTTGCAATTCCCAGTTCTTCACATACATGATCTGCTACTCTACTTATTTCTTCATCATTAAGACTTGTCTGATCACACTGGAAGTGTCTGTGCCAGCTAACTACTGCAGCATATGAGGATACATGTTGCTGTGCCTGTCCACCAACTCAGCGTGGGTTGTTACACTGTTATTTCCCTTCAAATGCAGAAAAAGAATTTGCACACAATACACCACTTCATCAATGGGCTGTACTATATTGCTTTGGCTCCTCCAGTGGCATCCTATGGTGCCTTGGCACAAAGATTTCAGTGTGTACCAGAAAATTGCAAACATGTAATTGCAAAAGCACTCTATTTTTTGAGGTGCAAAGCTTTAAGACTAACCTTCATTGTAGTCATATTTCTGTAAGCAGACTTACAAGGAGCAGTAGGATACTGCAACCCACCAAATTTGATGAGGTTAGTATACTGGTTGGAGATTACACAAAAGCAACTCCTGTGAAAGTGTTATGTCACTATGCACCCATTATCCATAATGATCATGACACAGCTGTGATCAAGGACTAGTTAGAATTATCAGACCACTTGAAAACAAGAAAATTTTGTTATGTATATCAATTCCATAACTTAAAAGTTGCCAAGAGATTGAAGAACTAATTATTTTGATGCACTGCACAAATATTAGTGGAGAAAATTCTTAACAGGGGCAGTGTCTAAGTGGTACAGCACTTGCGTTCAGATCACAGTCGACATTTGAATATGTGAGTCTGAATTGCACATCTTGCTGTGATTCCTACTCTTTTGCAAAAGATTTACAGCTGTAGCATACATTTATTTATTGGTATTTTAAATTAAATAAAATTTGAAAAAAGAAGATCCACATACATGCCTATAAACTTTGATGACACTTCTTTAACACACATCAAAACTGGTGCTTCTAGAGTTTTTCTTTGTTCACAGTAAAATATATTTAATTTTAAATAGTAATACCAGTGTAGTATAAAATCAATTTTTTCAACCTCTTGCAAAGGAGTAAACAACATAGTAAGATGTTCAGTCCAAACCCATACACACACACGGAACTTGTGTGCGGTCCAGAGATAAGTCTTTGCCATCATTCCATTTATTAAGGGCATTTCTTCACAAGTATGTCTGCAATGGCCCAAATCACGAATCCTTCAAATTATCAGAAACCATTAGCTCTTGGGGCTGACAGATATAAATAAAGATTCACTATAATCAAATGTTCTAATGAACGATGTAGGTAAAGATAGATTCCTACTTGCTGTAAAAGACATATGAAGTTGCAGAGCACTTACCATGGCTACCAATCTTACGACATCCTAAGGGTTATGCGTTTCTCATCAGATGTTGTATGTTTAGTTTTGAAAGGTTCGTTCCTCTGTATCCTCAAGTAACGCTCTGGACATACCCCTGATAAGCAATGGTAAAACACAGTTTGAAACTTCCTGGCAGATTAAAACTGTGTGCCCGACCGAGACTCGTACCCGGGACCTTTGCCTTTCGCGGGCAAGTGCTCTACCATCCGAGCTACCAAAGCACGACTCACGCCCGGTACTCACAGCTTTACTTCTGCCAGTACCTTGTCTCCTACCTTCCTAACTTTACAGAAGCTCTCCTGCGAACCTTGCAGAACTAGCACTCCTGAAAGAAAGGATATTGCAGAGACATGGCTTAGCCACAGCCTAGGGAATGTTTCCAGAATGAGATTTTCACTCTGCAGCGGAGTGTGCGCTGATATGAAACTTCCTGGCAGATTAAAACTGTGTGCCCGACCGAGACTTGTACTCGGGACCTTTGCCTTTCGCAGGCAAGTGCTCTACCATCCGAGCTACCAAAGCACGACTCACGCCCGGTACTCACACCTTTACTTCTGCCAGTACCTTGTCTCCTACCTTCCTAACTTTACAGAAGCTCTCCTGCGAACCTTGCAGAACTAGCACTCCTGAAAGAAAGGATATTGCAGAGACATGGCTTAGCCACAGCCTGGGGAATGTTTCCAGAATGAGATTTTCACTCTGCAGCGGAGTGTGCGCTGATATGAAACTTCCTGGCAGATTAAAACTGTGTGCCCGACCGAGACTTGTACTCGGGACCTTTGCCTTTCGCGGGCAAGTGCTCTACCATCTGAGCTACCGAAGCATGACTCACGCCCAGTACTCACACCTTTACTTCTGCCAGTACCTCGTCTCCTACCTTCCTAACTTTACAGAAGCTCTCCTGTGAACCTTGCAGAACTAGCACTCCTGAAAGAAAGGATATTGCAGAGACATGGCTTAGCCACAGCCTGGGGAATGTTTCCAGAATGAGATTTTCACTCTGCAGTGGAGTGTGCGCTGATATGAAACTTCCTGGCAGATTAAAACTGTGTGCCCGACCGAGACTCGAACTCGGGACCTTTGCCTTTCGCGGGCAAGTGCTCTACCATCTGAGCTACCGAAGCACGACTCACGCCCGGTACTCACAGCTTTACTTCTGCCAGTACCTCGTCTCCTACCTAGAGCACTTGCCCGCGAAAGGCAAAGGTCCCGAGTTCGAGTCTCGGTCGGACACACAGTTTTAATCTGCCAGGAAGTTTCATATCAGCGCACACTCCGCTGCAGAGTGAAAATCTCATTCTGAAAACACAGTTTGTCAAATACTCTCTTTTGCCTGCCAGGAGAGGATGTAGGAATAGTGATGAAGTATTTTGTCTTTTATGCAGATGGAGCAAGGTTTAACCTGATTTGTAATTCTAACCACAATGAAATTTTCACTCTGCAGCAGACTGTGCATAGATATGAAACTTCCTGGTAGATTAAAACTCGGGACCTTTGCCATTCGTGGGGAAGTGTTCTACTACTGAGCTACTCAAGCACAACTCACGACCCGCCCTCACAGCTTCAATTCTGCCACTACCTCGTCTCTTACCTTCCAAACTTCACAGAAGATCTAAATAATTAATGGAAAATCTCATATAAAGATGTGAAACAAATACTAACAAAGAGATAGAGGGACTGGCCAGTACTTACCTCAGCTCAGTACAGCCAATAGATACACAAAAAACAACCGAAAATATAAGTTCCTAGCTTTTGGAATAACTGTTCCTTCATCAGGGAGGAGAGAGGGGAGAGAAAGGGAAGAAGGGAAAGTGGATTTAGTTACTCACAACCCAGGTAATGAAGCAACAGGGAAAGGAAAACTGGGAGGGTGGCAAGGATGGAGGCATAGTTGTCAGAGGGAAGCCAAAGGCCTCCATCCTTGCTACCCTCCCAGTTTTCCTTTCCCTGTTGCTTCCTAACCTGGGTTGTGAGTAACTAAATCCACTTTCCCTTCTTCCCTTTCTGTCCCCTCTCTCCTCCCTGATGAAGGAACATTTATTCCGAAAGCTAGGAACGTAAATTTTCGGTTGTTTTTTTGTGTATCAATCGGCTGTACTGAGCTGAGGTAAGTACTGGCCAGCCCCTCTATCTCTTTGTTAGTATTTGTTTCAAAACTTCACAGAAGCTCTTCTGCGAACCTTGCAGAACTAGCACTCCTGGAAGACAGGATATTGCAGAGACATGGCTTAGCCACAGCCTGGGGGATGTTCCCAGAGTGAGACTTTCACTCTGCAGCAGAGTGTGCGCTGATATGAAACTTCGTGGCAGATAAAAACTGTGTGCCGAACCAAGACTCGAACTCAAGACCTTTGCCTTTCATGGGCAAGAGCTCTACCACTGAGTTACCCAAGCACAACTCACGACCCACCCACACAGCTTTAATTCTGTCAGTACCTCATCTCGTACCTTCCAAGCTTCACAGAAGCTCTTCTGCGAACCTTGCAGAACTAGCACTCCTCGAAGACAGGATATTGTGTAGACATGGCTTAGCCACAGCCTGGGTGATGTTTCCAGAATGAGATTTTCACTTTGCAGCAGAGTGTACGCTGATATTAAACTTCCTGGCAGATTAAAACTGTGCACTGGACTGAGACTCGAACTCGGGACCTTTGCCTTTCGCTCTGCCACTCAGCTACCCAAGCACGACTCACGATCCGCCCTCACAGCTTCAATTATGTCAGTACCTCATCTCCTACCTTCCAAAATTCACAGAAGCTCTTCTGTGAACCAGATTCGAGTCTCAGTCCGACACACAGTTTTAATCTGCCAGGACATTTCAATTCTAACCACCTTTTCACATGGTAAATCCTACTACCCCCTTCCCTCTCTCAACACACTTTACAATTATGTGCCAACATCATGTTAAGGACATACACTACACTGCATATGTTTCTTAGGGGCACTGTAATAGCTGCAGTTATCAGGTATGCTACCTTACAATGCTCCGTGGACCTTTTCGTGGTGTGTGTGGACACATGTTCTGTTTCAGGAAAACAAAGCCTGACTACAAAATGGTGGGCAAGTACCTGAATCATAAAGACATCACACATCTAGAATAAGCAGCATGCTCCTCAGACTTCAAGTGATTGTAAATGCATGGTATGCTCAATGTAAAGGTAGTCTGGTCCTAACACAGCCACCATAGACTGTTTCTGACCTCCAGAAGATTCTTCTCCAAGAAGTGAAGGTGTCACTGCTAGCCAGGGTGGACTGTCTGATCCACAGTTGACAAGTAACTACTTCTGAATTTCCATGTATCAGTGTCACACACCACTCTGACATTTTGTACGCCATCCATAGGCCGATGCCAAACAAGGTATATGTCAGCTATGGATCATAGTCAGTCTTATGGTACAGTGTATATTGTATACAATATAACCCTGTGTCAATGTTACAGTGATTTCTTAGCACCTTTTAGAGCACACATTATTGTTTTGCTTCATGAATCACCAGTAGCCCTTAACTGATAGATATTAGTATAGTAGGTTATTTCATTAATATAGTAAATATACAGCCTAAAGGTACTTGACAAGCTAATGTACACAGGCTGGTATATATGGGAAAAATGAAAAATTCTTGTTCTGCCACTAAAAGAATGTAATTTGAATAAAAAGTGAATTATTTTTAGAGATAGTGCAATTTTAGGGCAATGTACTTTGTCCAACAGTTTTTTCAGGTGAATAGAATAGATTATATCCCTGAAGTGTCATTCTGAAAAATGTCTGTGTATTACAGTCATGTAATCTTAACAGTATCATGAAAAGAATAGATTACTACTCACTATAAACATGACACTGAATTCAGTTGCTGTCAGGCAGTCCATTAAAATATATATATACCGTAATATCACACGCAACTGAGGAAGACAGGACTACAAAAGTTGAAGATGACACATTGAGTTGCAGACAGGCACGAGAGACTGTTATGCACTGAACTTTCAACCAAAGCCTTCTTCAGAAAGGAAACACATCTCATGCACACATAACCATTCTCTCTGCCTGCTCCGGCCAGAGTGCAACTGTGTTGAACAGAGGCAGCAATCCAGAGCATGGCAAGAAAGGGAGACAGATAGCAGGCTATGGGTAGCATATCAATCAAAGCACTATTTATGTGGGTCCATTTTTCTAATTATGATTATTGTATGGGAACAGGATCGGTAATCGGGATATAGAAAATGTAATTCCCATATATGTTGTAGCTCGTATATATTTCCACTTGACACAGCGTACAGAATGAAGTATAACAAAGAACTGACTAAAGTAAAGTTAAGATGGAGGCTCGACAGAGCACTTAGAGTTCACAGATATTAAGTTTCGAGGTCGATACGAACTATCGATGCCACACAGCCCGTCTCCCCCCTCCCCCCCCCCCCTCCCCCAGTACAGAGTACTACTGATGTCCAAGGGTGAGGGCGTGCAAGTGTCAATGTCGGTGGAAATCATGTGCGTAGGCAGGTGCACCACCGGTACTTCCATCTCGAATGAGGTGGGTTGTGCAGGTGGAGTGGTGAGAGGCAGGTCCACTTCATAGTCAGTCAGCCACCATGGCTGGATGAAACGGTGGCCGGCCCGGGAGTAAGCGGGCGGGTGGGCGGTCAACGGCGTGGTGGAGGCGAGTGTGGCCCTTAAGTGAAATGAACCATCCATAGAAATGAAAGCACGTAGAGATGCTCAGTCACACTCACACAGGAGTGTGAGGTTGTGTGCAATGTTGATGTGTAAGGGACCGTCCGATGGCAGGACTTCGGTATCTGTCAAAAGAATGAGCACTCGGTCATCAAACATCACTATAAAAACATCGTTCAATTGGTGTGTTGGCACGCTGCAGGACAAACTGATAGTAGGTGTGTGTGTCTCCAACATTGGAAGTGAGGGCGTGAAACCTGCGCAGGTTGAAACAGGGGACCAGGTCGGGAAACGAGTGAATGGTGGCAAACAGTCTTCAGCGAAAGAGGTGTGTGGTGAGGTTGATGGGAGCACGTCTTCATTCTTGATCAAGGATGGATCGTCTGCAGAGTCCAACTGCGGTGGTGAGAGACCATCAAGGTCGATGAAAGCCAGCTGCAATGCAGGGAAACTGTCTGTATGTGGTCTTTAATCGTGATATCAAAAGTCATGTCCCCCCGCCACAGGAACTTGTAGGGGCCAAGATAAGGAGGTTTAAGAGGCTGCCTAATTGCATCATCATACAGCATGATGTGGGAGCAGTCGGAGAGTGTGGTGGGAACATAAGTCTCGGGCAGTGAGTGACTGATGGGCGGGTGCAAACGCATTTGTTGAAAATGCGTGCGTATCCAACTAATGAAATCTGGCTTGGGGGGAAGATCCTCGCTAACCTGGGGAAGAATAAGTTCCCTCGGTAGGACCGGATTTTTGCTGAAAACAAATTTTGATATAGTCCCCTGTAGGTCAGGTTTGTAGGTCAAGTGTAGACCAAGTAGCATCCATGGGAGAGCTTCCAACCAGAAACAATCATGGCACCGAAGGGCCATCTTGAGGGTGCGGTGCCATCTCTCCACCAACTCATTGCTTTGTGGGTGATAGGCAGTAGTGTGTATTTTTTTAATACCACAGATATTGCAGAGGATGGTGAAAAGGGAGGATACGAACTGTGTTAGTGATAGTGGTGGGCACACGAAATGAGCGATCCACGAACCAATGAAAGCCTTGGCTACCATCTCAGCAGGTATCTTATGGAGAGGGACACCATCGACCCTGTGAGAGATAGTTGATAAGATATATCTATGGCCCTCCGAAGGAGGAAGAGGCCTGATCAGATTAATATGTATGTGACAGAATCCTCCTACGGGAATATCGAACTTGCCCAGAGGCAGGGAGGTGAGGTGGCTGATCTTGTTGTGCTGACAAGTGATACAGCTGTGTGCCCAGGTTTGACAGTCCCATTTGATATTCTTCCAAACAAAACATTCTGACAAGAGATGTGTGGTGGCTTGAACACCCGGGTGGGCTACGTTATGCAGGGCATCAAAAACCTGTCGGCGCAGCCCAGGTGAGATCAAAGGGCGTACGGTGCTGGTCAAAGAATCACACCTCACCTCATTGGAAATGCCAGGAAATTTAGCCTTTGTGAAAACAAGTGATGTTTGTGGGTCTCGTAGGAAAGCCTGAAAATCTGCATCAGAAGCTTGGAGGGAGGCTAGATCAGAAAGATCAATGATGTGGGAAACAGCACTGATCGGCAAGAAGAAATCCGCAGAGACGTTATCCGCATCCTTGATGTAACGGACGTCTGTTGTGATTTGAGAAACCAGGTCAAAGTGGCGGTAATGTCGAGAGGGTGGGTCCTCAGGTGGGTTGCAGAATGCTTCTGCCAGTGATTTGTGATCGGTGAGGACAAAAAACGAACGTCTCTCGACGTCGGGGCAGAAATGTTTGATTGTCTCGTAAACAGCAAGGAGCGCTCTATCTAATGCAGAATATTTTCTTTGACATGTAGATAGTTTCTTGGAGAAGAAATGAAGGGGAGATACTGTGTCGCCCTCATGTTGTTGCAACACTGCCCCCACCGCGATGTCGCTGGTGTCCGTAGTGATGAATAACTCAGCCGAGGGGTCGGGGTGGGTAAGTGTCACAGTGTGAGCTAAAGATGTCTTCAAGGCCTTGAAGGCCTCCAGCACTGGAGCAGTCCAAGGGATGGATACTGGAAGTTTGTTTGCCTGATACTGTGTCCATCAGGGGTGCCTGAACAGCGGCGGCGGAAGGCAGATGGTGATGGTAGTAATTGATGGTGCCGAGGAAACGGTGTAGCTCTTTGTAAGTAGCTGGGGATGAAGAAATAACAAAACTTGGTGAGCAAAATTGTGCTTCCATATCTTCGAACAAGGCATTGTTTGGCATAGTCATTGCATAGTGCATATAACCTGTTGCATAAACATCTGTGCAGAAGAGGTGCAACACAAACGAACTGCAGGGTCACCACTGTGGGAACGGGATCAGTAATCGGGGTGTAGAAAACTTAATTCCCATATATGTCGTAGCTCGTATATAGGCACAATAAAAAACACACAAACACACACACAAAATTTCTAGCTTTCGCAACCAAGGCTTGTGTCTGTATATGTATGGATGGACGTGTGTGTGTGTGTGTGTGTGTGTGTGTGTGTGTGTGTGTGTGTGTGTGTGTGTGCGCGCGCGCGAGTATACACCTATCCTTTTTTCCCCCTAAGGTAAGTCTTTCCGCTCCCGGGATTGGAATGACTCCTTACCCTCTCCCTTAAAACCCACATCCTTTTGTCTTTCCCTCTCCTTCCCTCTTTCCTGAAGAAGCAACCGTTGGTTGCGAAAGCTAGAAATTTTGTGTGTGTGTTTGTGTGTTATTTTATTGTGCCTGTCTACCAGCGCTTTCCTGCTTGGTAAGTCTTGGAATCTTTGTTTTTAATATATTTTTCCCAAGTGGAAGTTTCTTTCTATTTTATTTATATCTCGTATATATTTACACTTGACACTGCGTCTGTACAGAATAAAGTATAACAAAGAACTGACTAAAGTAAAGTTAAGATGGAAGCTCGACAGAGCACTTAGAGTTCACAGATATTAAGTCTTGTGGTCGATACGAACTATTGACGCCACAATTGCTCTTACAATTCTTCTCAATATATGTTTGTCATCCGGCTGGTGCAAAAAAATTGGATGTGTACCTGTGGTTGTTTTACCCTTTGCAAAATAATCAGTAAAATACCTTTAGATTCCCAGAAATCACTGAATCAAACTTTCTGACAAATTAAAAAGGATTCATATTTTTTTGCTGTGGGTAACTGTTCCCATTTACTGCTTTAAGTGCTGTTTCATTGATGGTGTGAAGTGGTGGTTCCAGAAGCCATTCATTGTAACAAACTGAAGTTAAACTCTTCTTAAAGCACTCCTGATCTTGCAGAGGAAAGCATTTTTGCACTAAATGATTTTCAAGACTGAAAAAAAATTGCAGCATTTATCCTCCATACAGCTTTCTGATATTTAATTTATATTCAACACGTACCATACTTTTTTTTCCTGAGGTGCTTATGGTGTGAACTACTACTTATACCTTTAATCTCTGACAATTCAGTAACATTTTGTGCACTACCACAGTTGTTTCATCCATGGCTGTAGTTCAGGGAAATCCTTCACACGGATCACCTTCAATATTAATACAGCTACATCTAAATTTGATCATTCATTTATGAACTGTGGAAAATGAAGCAGCAATTTCCTTATAAATGTTTACCAACTATGAATGATATTTTTTTAGAAATGAACCCTCCAACAAAGAATTAAATGAGAGCAAGCTACGCCAGTTTATTCATTTGAACAAAACATTACTACTTTTAATGCTATACAAGCAATCTACCCTGCAGACCTAGTTTACGTATAAAGTTGCTAGGCTTCCAAATGGATAACAAAGTGGTGTGCCACTTGCAAGTGGACAAGTTTACCAAAAAACTGAGTTCTGGCTGTCTTGCACATATTAAATACTCTCTTTGTATTGGCCTCTGTACACCTAACCAACATAACAGTTCCATTCCAAGACCCAACAAGCACCAAAATACTTTTTCCCCATGTTGCACAAGAGACTGGATCAGCTACCACTTGTGCAATGAAAACAATTATGGGGAGATCAAGTAAGGCTCCATCTGCGGTGTAATTCTTTTGATTTTTCTTATAATGGTCGTTTTGTAAGATTTATGTGAAATGAAGTAAAGAATCATAGGACTCTTCTTAGAATAACTGCTTTCAGAATTTTAACGGTAAACTTCTCTATGCTGCCTCTGTGGTAGTGTTTGCCACTGGAGTTTACAGAGTGTCCCCATGACACTGTGCTTACTTAATGAACACTAGAAGAAATGTAACACCCAACTTTTGATCTTCTTTGTATCCTCTATTAATCATACCTGGTAAGGTCCTAGACCAACAAGCAATACGTGTGGGAATGACCAACGGAAAATGACAAAAAATGTCAGAGAAAGTGTGCAATTGAGTTTGCCTTATTTCAGTTCTGTACCAGTGCAGAAGCTCTGTAAATTTACTGTGCAGTCATCACTATTTGTAGTGGGTACTAAGATTATACTGAAAGGAAAGGTAACAGTTGTCTGTGGAACCTGTTAGATGACCAGCTTCATTCAGTGGCAGACATTGTGCCAAATAGGGTATTGTGTATTTCAAAATGAAAATGACTCCATTCATATGACCGAAATGCCCATGACTGGTTTGGTGATCTAGCGTATGAAATAATGTCTTCTTTGAATATTGTTAATCTGAATCTCTCAAGCAGTTGTATCACTTTCTTTGCAGCAATTGGTATAAAACTATGTGGACCACCATTCAGAATTTTAATTTTCCTAAGGAATATTCAGACAGTTTTGGATGCTAAATTTGACCCAACTCCATATTAATTGCGTTTTCATACCATTTTGCCCTACCTTTCTGTCCTTCACAGTGTTTATTTTGTATTTCGATTTGTGTACTACTAAAATAAAAATTAAAAGCCAAACATAATTTATCATCATTTAAATGTGATTAGATGTAATACTACAAGCTACTCAAGACTTAGCAAAAGGGTAGATATGTCCATAGTAAGTGGAATGATGCCAACACTCAGCCCTCCTCTCTTTATGAATCACAATGTCAATAAACGGTTGAGAAACTCAACAGTGCTCTAATAGGTTACTCATCAAATTCTATTAAAATTTTCATGTTAGTTAATCCTTAAATAAACACAGTTTATGGTGTATTTCTTACGAAAAAAAATTGATAGCACAGGTGCCCACTCCTAGTTACAGGGAGGGCAACTCAATTGATCAACAGATTTAATCACTTATATCTCTCTGTAGCAGAATTCTAGAAAATATCCTAATTTCAAACAAATATACATCCCTGAATTAGGTGCTCTTCACCCAGTCATCCAGCACATTCTGCAATGCTGACCACACAAAAACTAATAGGTTTCAGTCCTGGTCTGGCATACAGTTTTAATCTGCTAAGAACTTTCAAATCAGCACACACTCCACTGCATAGTGAAAATTCATTCTCATGACTCATTGTCTCCTAAGATACATAGATTAAGGTAATGCACTGTTCCCAGGTAATGCACTGTTCTCCTTTATATGTAGCTGGAGCCAGTTGAAACAGACACTGCTGACCACATCTTTCAGGTGATGCCTAGTGTTGATTGAAAGTGCCAGTTTGTTTACCATTATGAACAAAATTATTTTAAAGCAGAATTTTACACGCTCATTTAATAGCGTGGTCCCAAATTAACCTGGTGCAATATTTGTTTTTTATATAACTGTGCATTCGGTTTCAGATTTACTGCTATCTTGAAATTCTGAACTGCTGCATCTATGAGTAAATCTTTGTAGCAGGTGACAATCATATAGATTTCATTTCCGTTGGAGTTATACTTGTACTAGAAACAGAGTCTTCAAGTAATTTCAGGTTTGGTACAAAAAAAAAAAAAAATAAAAGAGGGTTCAAATGGCTCTGAGCACTATGGGACTTAACATCTATGGTCATCAGTCCCCTAGGACTTAGAACTACTTAAACCTAACTAACCTAAGGACATCACACAACACCGAGTCATCACAAGGCAGAGAAAATCCTTGACCCCGCCGGGAATCGAACCCGGGAACCCTGGCGCGGAACAAAGGAATACACCACACTCCTTTTAACAAATGGTTATATTGTATTAACAAAACCCCACAAGCATCACAACTCCTAATAATAATGCAAATGCCCAAACACCATACCACCTTGAAGGCATGCAATATCCATCCATATCATATCTCATTCAAAAACAAATTATAAAAGCTTCCAGTTCCCTATGCTAAACTATTTAAAAAAATGGTATCAACTGTTGACCATCAATCATATGCTAGGTAGACATAAGGTCAAGCTAAGCAAGAAAATGAAATGTCTTCCCTCTCATTCTATGGTGTTGTGTCCTCAAAGAACTAAAATCCTGGGTGACTTTTTTACTTATTTTGTGAACAATTTCTATCGCCCTTTTCTCTGTTTTTTAGTCTCGTCTCATAATAATAATTACAACTCCATTAAATCACCAATGCTGATCTCAGAAAGCAAAGTATATATGTTATTGTTGACGTATTGTGTGACACCCTTCATCATAGCTTCAGTGAGATCTTGAGACTCCAGCATTTTGAAATCTTACAAAGGCTTATAATTTTCAATATGTGTGAAAAGTAACCCTTTTTTTATGTTGTACATTCCAGATGAAGCAATATACGGAGCGCCTCACCTATTGCTGTTGAACCTGAGCCACAATGCTCTGACTGGTCTAGAGAGAGCTGGTATTAAGGGACTGAAGTCTCTTGAGGTCCTTGACCTCAGTAACAATCAATTGTCACATATTCCTGGAGGTTCATTAACTGGAATGGATTGGCTAGTTGAACTCAAGGTATAAAAGAGCAATACACTAAGAATTTAATAGTTTTCTGTGTGCTGCAAAAGCTGCAATCAGAAATAATTAGCTGCATTAGTAGTGCAATATTTATTGTGAAAGCAGTGGTTTTTCATTAGACAGAGATCGCGATGCACTTAGATGTAACTTACAATTCTGTCTTAAGTAGCATGATAGGTAGTTGCTTAAGCTCACCCATATTAGAGTGTGACTAGGATTCTTAATTGAATGTGACAGTCATTAAACCTGTAGGCTTTTAAAAATGGAGACACACACAACATTTCTTCTTACATCCAGGATTCATAAACATTCAAAACCAAATTGATTGTCATATGTGGGGTGTCAATGGTAAAGTTTTCTGTATTGGTGCATTTTCCCTCAAATTATGTCAGCTAATTTATTCTTAACTTCATATAAGATACATAAATTTTGAAAAAAAAGTTTATAGACTTTATCTTGTCACTGAAACTTCCTAGGCCAGGAAGCTGAGTGTTTCTTTTGCTAGAGAGCAATGAATCTTGAATGTGCCTTTAAGAATGGTTTATGTTTGGTGATATTTCCCTTTATAAAACCATACTGCGAGTGTAAAAACTCTTTATTCTTTGGGCTGTTTTTGCTGGAAGCCACGAGTGACAGCCAAAAAGTGCTGATAGCAGCTTATGGTTGGTGACCAAGTTAAATTTATTTTTGTATAAGAAAACTTGGAATTTCTTAGCGGCACAAAATATGGTTAGGGCCTCCTTTCTATTTTGTGAATAGTTTAGCTGTACAGAAGTTAAAATTTTGGAGACACAGTTGATCAGGTATATTGCATCATTGCAATTTTGTATGCTAATATGGCTCTGATTCCATATTGTAATGCATTATCAATTGTGAGCACAAGTTGTTTTCCATGTGTAATAGTTCCTACATGGGTTGCTAAGAAAGATACACCTTTCTTTTGCAGTGTATTTAATGAGTGTGCGACTGCCCTTCTTTTATGTTTCACAGATTATCATTTGCAACCAAGTGCTCTAGTGGGATAGATGGGTGCCAGCAGGGCCAGTTTAAGGCCCAAGCGACACAAATCACCGCTTGGAGCACCAAGCTGGGACAGGTGCTAGAGGCACCATTTGTATACAATGTGTATCACAATTCATAGCAGAAACTGATACAGGTGAAAATGTATGAGGGGAAAACGGGCAGGGGCAAATAATAAGTTGCCTGTGTGGTCCCAAGCTGACCCTGGATGTGGCCTAAGTATTCAATGCTAGTCTGAAAAATGTAGTTTACAGGAAGTTTTATTTCAGGCCAACTGATTTGAGCTCAGTGAACAGTGCTCTTAGATTTGTGATTTCCTTCAGCATTGCTTTCAGTGACTTCATCTAGATAATTAGTGCAGGACATTATTACTTACATGAGTCATTTTAAAATTATGGAAAAACAATAGTTACAGATACAGTAATCCGTGGAAGCTTCGAGCATCCACACCATCACAGATATGTAGATTGCTATTTGACAGTGCATTGCCTCATATCCGTTAAATTATATGAATCTGCATTTCAAACATATCTACAGACCATCAAACTATTCAGTTATGGCTACATATCTGCACTGATTGATAATATACCATAAAAAAAGAAATGCATAAATTACACTACTTCTGTATGCTGATCAACAGGGACAGCAGTTACAAAAACTGATGCATCATTCCATATGTTGGCCAAATTTCAGTTAATCTCACAAAAAAGTTACTCTCACAACTACAAACCTGAATTTTATAATACAGACAGCATATCAACATTTTTATTCAACAGTAAAGACAAACTACAAACCTTCATGCAAAGTAGTGTGTGCTAAAGCAGATGCAAGCACACTGGAAAAGTATATGTGGTTCGTTCAGGTAGTTTGGTGGCAGCTGGGTTACTGAACATAAGAGAAGCTGAAGATCAAAAAGATTGAACCTTGGCCAAACATCTTAACAGAAAACCAACCATATGATGTAGATTGTGATGTTTTAAATTCTGTTTAAAAAAGCAGAAAGATGATCCTACTGGAAATATTTGAAATCAATATACATAGAATGCCAGCTTAGCATTAAATGGTGAAATTCAATTTCGTTTTTTTTGTTCAGTTAAATTAAGTTTTAGTTGTACAAATATTGCATTAAAATTGTAAATTCATTTTTTAAAATTTTTTGTTAAATGTATCTCCATATAAAAGAACTTTATTTTTCTTCTTTAGTTAAATGTAACTGTTTCTTTGTGCCATACAAATGTGATACTTTCCTATGTAAGCATTTTATATGTCATCTTTTTTGTGTGTTCTGTATAAATAATGCCTATGTAAGTTACACATCATTTTATCCATGTTTGCAAAATTCAGTTGTCACCTGACAATGTTCTAAGAAGCCAAAGGCGGGTTCATGACCAAATAAATATAATTTGCAGAACATTAGGCATGTTTGCTGTTTGATAGTGTGTATGTCCTATCAAGCAACAACAAAAAATTCAGTTACCAAGTGGCGGCAGAATACACAAGAAAATACTATTATGATTGGCAAGCTTTTGGAGCCAGTGGCTCCTTCTTCAGGCAGAAGGGGTGAAGGGGAAGGAAGAAGGGTGAAGGAAAAGGACTGGAGAGGTCTAGAAAAAGAGGTAGATTTTGGGAAACTCACCCAGAACCGCGGGTCAGAAGAGACTCACTGTATGGGTAAGTACGGTTTCCCCTAACCCATGGTTCTGGGTGACTTTCCCAAAATCTACTCCTTTCTCTAGACCTCTTCAGTCCTTTTCCTTCACCCTTCTTCCTTCCCCTTCAATCCTTCTGCCTGAAAAAACTTACCAATTACAACAGTCTTTATGTGCGTGTTCTGCTGCCACTTGGTGAGTAGATTTTTCATCTATCCAATTAAATAATTTGAATATAATAGAGGGAAACATTCCACATGGGAAAAATATATATAAAAAACAAAGATGCTGTGACTTACGAAACAAGAAAGCACTAGTAGATAGACACAGTAAAGAACACACAAACACACACGCAAATTTCAGGCTTTCGCAACACATGGTTGCTTCATCAGGAAAGAGGGAAGGAGAGGAAAAGACGAAAGGATGTGGGTTTTAAGGGAGAGGGTAAGGAGTCATTCCAATCCCAGGAGCGGAAAGACTTACCTTAGGGGGGAAAAAGAACAGGAGCGCGCGTGCACGCCCACACACACGCACACACACACACACACACACACAAACACACACACACACGCGCGCGCGCGCGCGCACACTTCCATCCGCACATATAATTGATTGTTTTCATTGTTATAGAAAATTCAGTTAATATTATTACAAATATATTTGGAAAATAGACAGTGGTCGGGCTTTGCCGAAAGATAGGCACTAGAGCAATGTGAAAAGCCAAATGGTTTATTTATCACCATTGTGTTTTGCGAATATTCATCAAGCAAAAGCTCTATACAGGTGTAGGCCAAATCTGCTTTGAAGAAATATTCACCCCTTGCTAAATTTGCTAACAGTTTCTTGAGTCATGGAATGGTGGTGTAACTGAGCACAGATTATGTGTTGATTATGGACTTAAAGAAAAAAGATCAGAAATGAAAATACTGAATCCTTAATTACAAATTCAAAAAGATTTAAAGCATGAAGTTCGAAGGTTTCTTGGGTATGGAACTGTTTGTAGATATGATTTAAATAGCAAGTGTGACTTGCCTATAAGCAGCAAATTATCCTTAGCCTGGAATTGGTTGGTTTTTGTGTGTGTGACTAAATGGCAAACACTTGTTAGTGGTGAAGGTCTCAAATGATGATGCATTTCTAGGTTTGTGTGAGGTATGTTGTTGCCCACATGCAGACTAAATTGTACCTGTATTTCTTATATGTCCGGAATAAAGTGAAACTTATGTGGGATGACCAACTCAGCAAGAGCCTTTACACCGTTTACTTGCATCAGCATTTTTTTCTGTTTCTGCAATTAAGTGCTCGGCCTGAGCGAGGCAAACAATCGCTAAGTGGTCTTGCTCGATGTACAGAATGCTTATAGTGAATGTGTGTGGACAGGATGTTCACTTATGCTGTCTAAAACTTTCTGAGAAAGAATGCAGGAGGTTTTGGAAGCAGCTGTTTGTCAACATGGCACTGTTGGAAGTATTGAACAATGCTAAACTGGCAATGGGCAACATCAAAGTTTAGGATTATTGGACTGTGTACACTGTACTGGTATAAAATGTACTTCTGCCATCTCAGGTAAATATTCAAATTGTTGGTCTGCATTTGAGACACTCTGAATGTGTGGGCTGTAGCCGTTGCCTTGTTAACTGCAGGGTCCTCTAAATGTAAGGCTTCCTGATCTATTTCTTCATTGGGACTGGAAGAGACAACAAAATTGTTTATAAGAGATTAGGTGTCTCCTCTTGACACTCAGGACTAGAACACCTATTGGGTTGCATGTACGGTTATTCTAGACTCCTGGTGTAAATAATAAAATTCTAGCTTGGTTGCAATACTGTGGCACCTCTTGCTTTAATATGGATTACACATTGCAAAAATGTAGTTGAAAGATAACACTCGTGGTTCAACTGTGGAACTACCTTCTTTGACAATTCAGAAGTTTCTGATAAGCGCAATACAGGAAAAATTATTTGTTTTGCATTCAGATTAAGCAAGTAGGGACTTCAGAAAGTACATTACACATGGCATCCCATGCTAAGTCCTTTGCACAACAAGAGTGGCACATTGTCAGAAGAGAGTACATGTTCCAGGTTTCCTGCAGATGCAGTTAATCTGCCGTATGGATAACATGCACATCATAGTGTGCAACTGAAATGGCACAACAACTGGAAACATATACCAAAATTGAAGTACACAGGACAGTACGATTATTGCTGGCAAATGGTCTAAATTGCACACTGATTCACCATGAAATTCTAGTATTATATGGACCAAATGCAATGTTGCATGCAACTGTAATGAAATCGTGCCAACAATTTGTCCAAGCTGCATATATGTGAGTGATGGTGATCAGGAAGATCAGATCTTGCATCATGTGATTACCACCTTTTCAGCAAATGGACAGAACATCTGGGAGAAAGGGATTTTCCAATGACGAGAATGTTCACACAATGGTTCTTGAATGGCTCTGTGGCCAAAGAGCAGATTTCTATTATCAGGGAATGAGGAATTGGTACAATTTTTTGAATGGGGTTTACAGAGACTTGGTAATTATGTTGGAAAATTGTGTAATGTATCTGTGTCACTTTAAAGAGTAGTGCAGCATTCAAAAAATGTTACTTGATCTGCCATAACAATGTGCAACTTACTTTTTGAGGTCCCCTTGTACCTGTTAAGCTTTGAAGTGGAACATAATCCACTGTGCATATATGTCTCAGTCTTCACACATATATTGGAAAGAAAGAGATATAAGGGAAAAGATGGACCACTGTCAACACACACACAATCAGTAACAGCATTGCAATCTTATTTAGACCATGTTTGTTGTAGCTGAACTTCCTGCAGCATTTTCAGTTATTGTTGCTACTAGGAGTGTTCCATTAACTGAGACTACAAATCAAACTACAACCTCCATCAAGGATACAAAAATCTTTGCTCCTGCTGTTTTTTCATAAGAATAGAATTTAATTTATTTTAAGAAATGCCTATACAGAAATAGGGAATGCCTATATGGAAATAAGGGCACAAAGTGAAATAGCTAGGCCCAACTGTTTTGCAGTTGTCAGAACAAAATAGAAATAGGCTGTAAGTTCATCATTAGATCTACATCTACATCTGGATCAGGAGATAACTGAAGTAGCCCCTACACCAGAATCTGAAGTAATCCCATTGCCAGAATCATATGATCACTTTGTTGGTTTGGTACAGAAATGCTCATGGATGGCTAGTCTTTGACCTTTCAGAATCAATCACGTACAGAAGCTTACTCCAAGCACAAAACAACAACTACTTTTTTTAGAAGATCACGAAGCCAGGAAATAACTTTACTTGGCCCAACACTTAACAATTTAATCAGCAAAATCAAAAGAGGGAATTGGGTATAACTCATGGAAGAATTAGATATGTCATGATGTAGTCTAAAAGCATGAAGACTGCCAAGGAGATTAAATAATGATTCAACCAAGAAATCTGTACATGCCAGTATTTCTGCTGATCAAATGGTTACATGCACAACACTGGAAGAGGAAGTCAGTGATCTTCCTCAGTGTTTACTCAAGAAGATTTGAAGTGGGCAATATCCCATGCTAAATTTCATAAACCTGCTGGCCAAAATGATATCAGAGTTGAACAAATTAAACATTTTGGTGCAAAAACATACAATTTGCTCCCCTATGTTTCTTCAATAGTTGTTTCAGTACATGCCAGATCACAAAGTTATGTAGGGAATTTCAAGTAGTTGCAAATCTGAAACAATGCAAGCAGGCTGATGACCTAAGGAGTCACCGATCTTTGAACAAATGATCCATAATAGACTCTCAGAAGCAGCTGAATACCACTTACTCCCACAGCAAGCTGGATTTAGATTCAGAAAGGACTGCACTGCATTGTTATTAAATTTAACCCAGCATACTGAAGACAGTTTAGAGACAAGAAAGGTCACCAGGAAAGCAATTATTGATCTAACAGCAACTTACAAAACAATCAACCATCTAATGCTTCTGCACAAAATCTATGAAATAATGATTACCATCTTATACAAATGATTCAAGATATCCCTCAAAATACATTTTCCGTATAACTTCTAGGTCAACAGATTGTTTAAAAGAATGGGTTACCACAGGGCAGTGTCTTGGTGTTTCTATTATTTAATATTTATACTAACAATCAACCCCTGCCTAATAACACATGAAGTTTCATTTAGACTGATGATCTCACCCTCTCCTCCCAAAGTGAGACCTTTGAACAGGTGGAACTAAATCTTAGTGCTTTGGAGGAGTTAGTATTTATTTAATTGGTTCTTACAGTATTAGACAAAGTTTTATCTATGCTGATGATCTTGCCCTCTCCTCCTCCTCCCAGAGTGAGACCTTTGAACAGGTGTAACTAAATCTTAATGCTACTTTGGAGGAGTTGTATTTATCTAACTCCTCCAAAGCAGCATTAAGATTCAGTTACACTTGCTCATAGGTCTCACTCTGGAAGGAGAGGATGATATCATCAGTAAAGATAAAACTTTGTGTGCTGCTGTTAAGAACCAATTAAATCAAATCCCATCAAATTACAAATGTGGGGAAACGATTGGAGGAACAGGAAAGTTGTCAAGAAACTTTGAGTTACTTGGAGAGGAGTACAGCTGGAATGCAGTTTCCAGGCCAAATATCTAGACATCACTCTTGACTGTGCATTGACTTTCAAGCAGCATTGGCTAAATATAAAAGAAAAAGTATCTGCCAAAAACAACATATTGTGCAAAATTACAGAAAAATTCTGAGGTGTGACAGTTAAAACTACAGCTTTACCTTCATGTTATGCAGCAGGTGAATATGTTAGCCCTGCTTGTTAGAATTCTGCGCATGCTAAGCAAATGGATATCACTCTTAATGAGCTGTGTATACTCATTATTGGATGTCTGAAATCCCGAGATTATATGGTCACCATCCTCCTCCTTAAAGACTGGCATCCAGGAAAAGTTTCATGAGGGCAACACATAACATTGACCAGTATTTATGTGTTTGATTATCTACGTGGACGATGATGTTTGAACACCATTGAATGACACCATCAGAAAATCTATCTGCTAGTTTCACTGAAGAATGGCCTGTTTTGAAAACTCTGAACAGGCTCAGAGCAAGGTCAAAAGACAATATGAAGAAAAGGTCTTATTCCATATTGTCATTCACGTGGAGTTCAACAAAGTATGAAACACTCAATACCATTGCAGACTATATCATGAAAATGTACTGTTGTCTTGACATTTTAAATTAGCAATTAGTTTATAAGTGCTATTACATAGGCATTTTGCATGCTAGAGTTTGATGCTTTTGGTGCAAATAAATAAATCTGGATAATTTTACATACACTAGCCCAGCATTCCAGAAACTGAAACAGGCCACGAGTTCATCTGAGAGAAGTGTAGACATAGTGGCAAGTGAAGTTTGCAGGATTGACCTAAGACATTTACCAAAATCATTGCACAGTTACTTGACTGCAGGAGAGTCACAACAAGAAAGAGATGCTGTACCACACATCTCTGACACAAACAATACCATCCGGAGAGTTTCCCTGGCCCTTTAAAAGTTTGCTCTGGCAAAGAATTGGGCAATCCCCAAATGGCAGGAGAACTGGACTGTGCACTTCAGTGAAGCTGATCACTGATGGATATACACTTAATGATGAAAAAAACTGCCTCTAGAACAATCGTTAATCATAAATCATGACAAGAGATACTGAAAGTCAAGGCAAATGTTGTGGTTGAATTTTTGCAGAATAGGTGATAATTGTGCGTTAAGGAGAGCAGCTGGTTGGCAGTCACAACAAATTTATTTAACTCATAGGAGTTTTTGCACTGGTTAGGCATGACATTGCCTGCTTATAAAGGCCGTGGTAACGTTATCAGGATTTGGGTATAGAGATACAGGAATCATACTCAGAACTTGGGTTGAAACCACCATAAAGACACTAGGGAGGCTATTTGGCAGTAGTATGTTTCATATTTCAGTAGTATGTTTCATATTTTATGGTATGTGAAGGAAGTTTCTGGCAAGACCAGGTAGGATCAGCAAGCCACTCAGATTATGAATGTAGTTGGTAAGGGAAGGGGTAGGGAATTTGATAAGAATGAAGGGGGATGTGGGTGTAGGAAATAAGTAAATGAGATTTCTTTCCTAGATTATGTTGGTGCTGTTGTTCTGGCTGTTGGAGGAGAAAGGTCTTTATCTATGAGAGGAAATGAAGGAAACAACAATGACATAGCAAAATGATTTTTCAAAAGGGGCAGAGGCAGTTAAGCAATGCCTGTGGTGGATGATGTAGCTGTGTAGGACAAAGTTGGTGAGGGTCAGGGACTGGTGGAACCAGAAGAGGAAGATGTTTCTGAAATGATGGTTGGTAGCCAAACTTAACAATTTTTATGGTGTGTCTAGTGGGAGGAATACCGAGAATTAGGTAGAAATTCAGAAGGTTGGGACTGGGTTAGGACAATTTTGAATTATCTGATATGGCAGAAGTAAAATGAGAAAGGAATCATGATAGGGCTGGTTATGGAAAGTAAAATACTGTATTTGAAAATAAGGATAATGTACAAGAGAAACAGAACCCAGGATAAAAATAAGTGCCAGATCCAAGATAGTGGCAGGTTTCAGCACAGCAGTCATTTGCATGTTTGGCTGTGAGAACAACGAGTCTTCAAATTATGTAACACTCATTGACCAACATGCATGGGGGAAGCCTGCACTGTAGAGAAGAAGTAAGAAATGTAAAAAAGAAGAAATGCACAACAAGTGAGCTGTAGACAAGAAATACAAGACATTATTCTAATCAGTCAAGATTTTTAACATTGCAATACTTTAGCACAATAGATTGTTTCATATTTTATGTTGTTCACTCACTCACTTACACACACTCCAGCTAAAACCCTTTTCTTGATACCAGTGCTTCATTCTGACACACTGCAGTACAGTAAGTATACTTGACTCATGTCCATGTCATGAAGTATAACTCCCACACACATTTCAATACTCATAAGTAAGATTATTCAATATGGTGGCACTATGTCCTGATATAATTTATGTCCAGTGCATCTCATCTCAATAATCAGTATTTAAATTTGCTGAGAGTTTTTCAGTTGTGTTTTATAAATACTCAAAATGCAGTGCAAAGCTTCCTGATATATTATTAGCCTTCTTTTTACAGTACTTAGGTTCCAGTCTTTTCCAAACAGTATTGCCATATTTTTTTCTTCAACAATCAGAGGTGATGCCATGCAGCAAATTAAACTATGGTGCAATTAATTAGAAAAATGGAACTAAAGAATGGGCAAAATGGTAAAAAACTACAAACAATATAAAACAACAAATGCCCAGCCTTCAGGGTCAGAGTTTCTCTTTTGAATGTTATAGGGGAAAAAAGAAGCAGATGAAAGAAATCAGAATTTAGGTGAAGTACATAAAGATCATAAAAAAAAAGAAAAATTACAAAAACGTCAAAGAAGGGAAAGGCACCAACTAGAGAAGAAACTGAATGCATTGGACAACTGAGTTTTCTTCAGCCAGGATTCCATTACTTCAATTTTTATGTCTCACAGATTTTGTGTTTATATCATATTATATGGTCACTGGTGGTGTTCTTCTCAACAACTTCTATCACATTCCTTCTATACTCCTTATCTCTAAGCCCCTATTCAGAGTAACCGGGGCTTCAATCCGTCATTGTCACCACCAGACCCACACTTACTAGGTGGTAGCCTTTAAATCGGCCACGGTCCGTTAGTATACGTCGGGCCCCCTTGTCACCACTATCAGTGATTGCAGACCGAGCGCCGCCACACGGCAGGTCTAGAGAAACTTCCTAGCACTCGCCCCAGTTGTACAGCCGACTTTGCTAGTGATGGTTCACTGACAAATTACGCTCTCATTTACCGAGACGATAGTTAGCATAGCCTTCACCTATGTTATTTGCTACGACCTAGCAAGGTGCCATGATCAGTTTCTATTAATATTGTAAATCATGTACCGTCAAGAGCAACGTTTGTTATTAATGGATTAAAGTTAAGTATTCCCCCAGCTATGTCCGTTTTTCTCAATTCTAATTCCCTTGTCATGTTCCAGAGCTCACGCCAGCCTGCGTGAGCTAAAACGCATGCATTTCGGTCTTCTTTAATAGCCCGGTGTTGGCTCTCCTGCCAACCACAACAGTTTTAAATTTCCGCCTATGCTTCCTCAGCTTCCACTATACATGTAAACTGTCTTTCAGTCATCTGTGTATAGGATATGGCTGAGGTACAACACAGGTAATATATATTAGAGCTTATGCCACAAAGCTCCTTGAGTGTAAACTTCAGAAAAAAACAAATTTGTAAAGAAGGAAAGAAAGAATGTTTTTTCTTTATGCTATTTCATATAGCTATAAAACAGATGCTACTAGTAAGCAGTATACATGTTAACAAATACACTTGTTTCAGATGGACAACAACAGAATATGTGCGATACAAGGATCGCCCTTCAATGAAATGCCAAGGCTTCGCTTCCTCAGCCTCAGAAACAATAAAATGACATCATTTCCAGAACCAACTTTTAAAAAGCTAAGGAGCAATTTTGCTGTGCTTGATATAGCTGGTAATCCCATCTCGTGTACCTGCAACTCACTTTGGCTTCAGAATTGGATGAGAGAAGCACCTGGAAGTGATTTGTATTGTTCCGATGGTTCATTGCTAAAGGATGCAAGGCTGTCACGCCAAGAATGTAAGGGAGAACAAATAACTGAAAAATTTGCACCAGGATGTGACAGTGAACTGACAGCTGGAAATTCTGGTAAATATTATCATCCTCATTAGTATTTAAAACGTATTACTGCTGGTTTTTTTCTGTTTTTCTTATGAGTATTTTTATATTTCAGTGCAAGGAACATCTCAAGTATTGTCTACTTGGGTTGAAAACTCTCCTACACAAGAGCCGCATCCTTTGCCTCAAGATTCTGGATACTTTTATGATGATTTTGTAGAATACCAATATGAAGATATGAATAATACAGAAAATAATGCAAGCCTCTCAGCTACCTCTACAAGTATAAACACTTTAACTCCTGGTTTTACCAATCAAGATGATAGTCTGTCTTCACACTATATATCTGGTGACACACCAACATTTTATGCGGGCACACAAAATAAGAGAAACAAGACAAGTACTGATGATATTGTTCCAATAAAAATACCACAGCATGTGCCCCCAAGTACTAGTGGTATAACATTTTTTGGGATTCCTCTACCAAGCCTTAGCCTTGGAGGACTGTGGGGTTCATCAAGGAAAGCAGACTCAGGTCCTGCAGAGGTGAGATTTGTTGGGGCAAGAGGGAAAGTGCACATACCACCACCAACAGCACCACAAATACAAAATGGTGGCTTCATACCAATGTTGCCAGAATCTGGTGGCTTCACACCAATTGCTAACCCACAACTCAAACAGGAAATGAGAGAAATGTTACCTAGTATTCATTTAAAAACAAATAATACAACAATTAATCTCACTTCTCAGCAAATGCCTAATAATACTTTGATCTCACAACGAAACATATCAGTTACAAGTCACATGGAAAAGAAAATAACATTACCACAGACACAAGAAGATAAGAAATTCATTAGTCAAAAACAGATGCTCCCAGCTGATGATAATGAAATGAAGAAGGTAACAGAGTTTAAATCAGGAGAAAATATCAACCCTGAACTTCCACTTAAACCAGATTTTATGGATCCACTCACAATTATCAGCAACTTTCCTCTAACAAAAGGACTTTTATCAAGCAAGTCTGAGTTCAGTGAAAAAGACAGTCAGTTAGTGACTTACACTCACGTTAATACTTCATTGCCAAACCAAAGACATATTACGCTAAGTTCAAATACCTCTGACAATCATGCTCTTTTATCAAAGGAAGTGAATTACAGCCAGCAAGTATTACAACAGACATCTGTACCATCACATTTTGGAACCCCAAATAATATGCAGAAGAAATCTCAACATTCATCAATAAAACAGCATGACCTAATGGCTGACAATAACCAAACAGCAGTGGTTTTAAATATGGCAAAATTTTTGACTGAGACATTTGCAACAGGGCCCTATAATAATACTTCACAAACTACAACCTCAACACCAGGTAAACTGGAAATAATTACAGATTGTTCAAATTTTCAAATAGTCTAAACCTCTTTATGTATTACATCTCTGTTTTGTTGTGCTGCACAGGTTCAACAACTACAAGGAATACACTGCAGCCATTGCAAGGTGGCCTCTCAATTGCAGCTGATACTTCGGAAGATTCAGTGAAAATTTTGCAAGCGCCATCATCATTGTCAAGTCTACTGATTCCACAAGAGCCATCGAGGCCACCTACAGGAAAATCCACTATCACAAAAGTCTTAACACCACCCCAGTTATCTCCAGGTCCTGAGCCAGTAGAAGATTACCTTCGAGGACCCAAACCAAACACAAATCCCAGATCTGCAGAAGATCCTCCTGCAGTCAGACCACCAGCAGAGACTGTGTGGAGACACAATAGTTCCATAGACTGGTACTTCAGAAACTACAATAATACTGAGCTGGAACCCTATGTCGGTCATGGAAGAAGACGCATGACTAACCAACAACCACGGGTTAAAACCTCTATCCTTGTTCTGATTCTAATGGCAGTGCATATTATGTGAAGAGAGTGTGTGATCTCAGACATTCTACACAGAGACAAATTTCCAATTGAAAAAATTATTTCTAAGTAAAAAAGAAGCTATGTACAAAATAAAATTAAAGCCATTGCAAAACAAAGCTATGGCAGATGAATAATAAAAGGAATGTGAATATATAAGGAACTCCACTACTTGCTTGTGTGCTAGTATAGCTTTATATCTTTACTTTATGATGATATTTTTATGGTGTTTTATATCATGTTTAGCATTAATTTAATATTTCAAAAGTGCAAAGAGGCACTTTCACAACTGTAATCTAGTCTATGGACAGTAATTTGTATAAAAGGTGATACCAGTGAGCTTTTCTTCATACAGTAGCAACGTTAGTTTGGGAACAACATCTGCCAAGAATCAGAGTCAGAGGACAGAGCTGGAAGTGAAAGAACAACCTAAAACGCCAGACATTTTGTTTAATAATTTAATATAAATTGTAACTGCAGTCTTAACATAATTGTCCATTAAAACTGAAGAGTTCATTCTCTGGTTTAGTTCCTATGAGTTTATACAACAGGTTGGAGCATGAAATATCTCCTACCGAGAAGGCAGTGTACATTGTTTATATAAAAAAAATTATTATAATGACATTAAACTTAATGTGCTACAATATGTACAATAGAACATGCTTAGTATGACAGTGTTGTTGGCATATACCTTTTTCCATAAATACTCTGGAGTTATTGATATTTCTATGGTACGAATTCTATTACAATCTCTGTATACACATTATATTGCTGGTTTGTAGTGCACTTCAGATAATCCAACAAAAAGTCACATCAGGTTGTGAGTGGCTACTTTAACCAGAAAACATTATGAATATCAATGTGACTTGAAGCACGATCAAACTGGTGTGTAAATACAAAACTGAAAACTGTGTTGTGGGTTTTGATAGCTACAGTAACAAAAACATACTGTTCTCTAGGTTCTTAACAAAACATCATTGTTCAATAATTCAGCAATTAAAATGCATGTTCTATTATTATTGCTTTTAAATTGTGGTGCAAAAGTAACTGTACTAATAATTGTGGAAAATGGAGCCCACTGCATCTTAAACAAGAAACCAATATATCTCTTTCCTAGTTGAAATTTCTGTTTCCACAAGAATAGTGTTGCTTCCATAATCTGCGAAAATGACAGTCATACTTATCCTTCACTAACTTTTGTGTGTACCAGTGCATTTGTATATTAAAAACAAAGATTCCAAGACTTACCAAGCGGGAAAGCGCTGGTAGACAGGCACAATAAAATAACATCAAAACACACAAAATTTCGAGCTTTCGCAACCGGCGGCTGCTTCGTCAGGAATTGCAAAAGCTCGAAATTTTGTGTGTGTGTGTGTTTGTGTGTTATTTTATTGTGCCTGTCTACCGGCGCTTTCCCGCTTGGTAAGTCTTGGAATCTTTGTTTTTAATATATTTTCCCAGTGCATTTGTACTTTGACATGTGCTACCATCTACCAAATAATGCAAAGTACAATGCAAATTATCTAAAAAGTTAATATTATATACATAAAACATTCAGTAACATAAAACATTTAGCTACTTTTGATGGTTTGTTTCACATCCTGTTCAATTCGTTTCAACTTTCCCCTCAATTCACAAACAAAATTAAGGCACTGAGAACAAGATCAGAGATCAAATCAAAATATGTGGTTTTAATCTTTTAGATATCTATTGAGCAACTAAGTTAAACTTACAGTAAGTAGAAGCTTTTAATAAATTTCATAGACATAGCTTAAAACTGATTTTTGGCCCACAATATCTAACATTAGTGGCATACTATTCCTCACAGCAAAAATCTCCAACAAAAATAGATGGATGCTGTGCAACATTCACTGACAATTTCTTCTTAAATCCAATTGTCTTTAATGAAGTCAATATTACAAACAAAATATCGTGATCCATTATACTGGTAGAATGACTGTTCTACTTATTTATTTTCTCTCTCTCTCTCACGCACGCGCGCGCACACACACACACACACACACACACACACACACACACAGTGTAATACTTTTAGGGTGAAAATGGGAATAAGGCAGGGACAGAGGAAGAAGAATATGGTTAAGTACGTGTGCATCATCCTAACACATTCTTTTCCAGTCTTGTCACTTGTCCTCAGAACATTCCCTTGAATCCATTTCCCTCATCACCCCTATGTCATCCTGCCCACCCACCTTCTACATACTCTCCAAAATCCACAAACCCAACGACCCTGGATAATCCATTTTGGCTGGTTATTGTGCCCCCACTGAAAGAATTTCAGCCTTCATTGACCAACTCCTCCAACCAACTGCCCGTAAAATAGCCTTCCATGTCAAAGATACCAACCACTTCCTTCACTAACGATCACTGTTGACATCACCTCCCCATACATCAACATCCCCCATGCCCATGGTCTTACTGCTATTGAACACTACATTTCCCAACAACCTTCAGATTCAAAACCCACTACCTCATTCCCCATACACCTTGCTAACTTTATCCTAACTGACAACTACTTCTCATTTGAAGGGAAGGCATATAAACAAATCCATGGCACAGCCATGGGCACCTGCATGGCACCCTATTATGCCAACGTTTTCGTGGGGCATCCAGAGAAGACCTTCCTAGTCTCCCAAAACACCAAACCCCTAACCTGTTTCAGGTTCATTGGTGATATCTTCATGGTCTGGACTCAAGGCTAAGGCATCCTATCTTCGTACCTTCACAACCTCAATACCTTCTCACTCATCCACTTCACATGGTACTCCTCAACCCAGCATACCACCTCCCTAAATGTTGATCTCCTCCTCTCTGATGGCTCCATTCACACCTCTGTCCACATTAAATGCACCATAAGTAACTGCATTTTGACAGCTGTCATTCCTTTCACACCAAAAAATCCCTCCCTTAAATTTGTCCACCCAGGGATGGCGTATCTACAGTGACAAAAACTCCCTTGCTCAGTATGCTGAGGGCCTCACCAAGGCTGCAGGCAGGCACTACCCCCAGGTCTAGTCTACAAACAGGTCTCCCATGCCATTTCCCCTCATACCTCAACCCTCCAACCACCTGCAGGAACCAGCCACAGAGGAGTGTCCCCTTCATCACCCAGTACCATTTAGGACTGGAACAAAAGAATCACATCCTTCACCATGGTTTTAATTACCTATCATCATGGCCAGAAATGAAGGGCACCCTACCTAATATATTTCCCACACCTCCTAAAGTGGTATTCTATTGCCCATCCAACCTCCACAACATCTTAGTCCATCCCTATGACACCCCCAATTCCAACCATTTGCCACAAGGATCATATCCCTCAACAAGACCTAGGTGCAAAACGTACTCAATCCATCCACCCAGCACTTCCTATTCCAGTCCTGTCATAGGTTTATAGTACCCCATTATGGGGCCAGGTCACCTGTGAAAGCAGCCATGTCATTTACCAGCTCCCAATTGTTGCACATCTTTTTATATGGGTGTGACAACCAACTGGCTGTCCACCAGGATGAACGCCCACTGCCAAACTATGGTCAAGAGCAAAGTAGACCACCCTGTGGCAGATTGATTTCAATGGCTGCTTCACTACTCAAGTCATCTGGATCCTTCTCTCCACCATAAATGTTTACAGACTTCGCAGATGGGAGTTATCCTTACAACACATTCTCCACTCCCGCAATTATTCTGGCTCAACCTACAGTAACATACTGTCTCCACACCCTTCAACCAACAGTTTCCAGCCTCCCTGTCCTATCATTTTCTCCCCATTCTCATCTCCCACCCTGTTTATCTGCAGCCCTCTGACAACACACCCACCTGTCTTTCCCCACTCCTCTCCATTCTTGCTCATTTTTTCCCCACCTCCCTGCCCCACAACTTCCTGACACTACTCCTGTTGGCAGTCTAGTCCCTGCACACTCCACCAGACAGTGCCTGTCTCTCTCCCCATCAGTACACGTGTGTGTGTGTGTGTGTTTTTACTGTTCAAGGCTATGGGTGAAAGCCTTATGTAAGTGTCTTAATTGTGTCTGTCTACAACTTGGTGTGTCTTGTTTATGGAAAGAAAACTTGCTAAAATTTGAAATGAATCTTATCTCAGGCTGTGGTACAAAACACACACACACACAAGAGTGCATGCGCATACTTAATTCGTAAAACTATTTGGAAAATCAAGGCAGTCAAGTCTGAGTTTAAAAGGACAAAAAGCTAGGACCCAATTTGTTGCCAGTATTCTTGTTTAATGTTGAAGAATGATACACAAAATAAAAGAAAATTCTACAGCAGAAGTAGAAGTAAAAACAGACTTGATACAAATGTCAAGTTTCATAACTAACCTATTCCTTTCTGCTGAAACTGAACGCATCTTATAAGAACTGTTGAATACAATGATAAGTTTAATTTAGTTCACAAACTGAGGTGGAGGTACACAAAAATAATAGATAAGTGATGAAGAATAGAGAGAAGAGGAAACTGTTACTTGTTAAACATGAGGTGGCCACAGTAAGAAGAGAAACAGAATAATAATAGTGCTAATAAAATAAGCTTTCTCCAATAAATCAGATATTGAATACTGACATGCTTCAAAAAGTCAATGAAACTGCATATTTGGAGAATAATGATGTATGAAAGTTAAATGTGGCAACCAGGTACCCACAGGCAGCAGTGGACAGGGGTGGGAAATTAGCTGAAGCATTAACAGCCACATAGCTAGGCCATAGCCTACGCGACTTTACTGCCTTCACCAATTGGCCACGGGCAAGGGTAGCAAGTGAGTTCACAAATGCACAAAGTGCATGCAATGAGGATAATGTACACTACATGCACATCTACATCTATACTCTGCAAACTGCCGTGAGGTGCACAGTAGACGGTATGTCCCACTTTATCAGTTATTAGGGTTTCTTGCTGTTCGATTCACATATGGAGCATAGGAAGAATGAATGATTGAATGCCTTTGTGCGTGCAGTAATTATTCTAATCTTATTCTCATGAACCCTGTGTGAGCAATACGGAGTAGTAGTATACTCCTAGAGTCACCATTTAAAGCCAGTTCTTGAAACTTTGTTAATAGACTTTCTTGGAATACTTCAGTTCCAAAAGTATCTCTGTGGCACTATCCCAAGGATCTAAAAATAAATAAAATAATTAAAAAAAAAAACACTAACCATTCATGCTGCCCTTCTCTGTATATGTTCAATATCCCATTAGTCTTATTTGGTACAGGCCATACACATTTGAACAATACTCTAGGGTGGGTCGCGTGAGTGATTTGTAAGCAACCTCCTTTGTAGACTGATTGCACTTCCCCAGTATTCCACCAGTAAACTGAAGTCTACCACCTGCTTTAATGCCAACTGAGCCTATGTGATCATTCCATTTTATATCCCTACAGTGTTACACCCAGGTACTTGTACGAGTTGGTCAATTCCAACTATGACTCATTGACATTATAGTCATAGGATACTAGGTTTTTTTTGTTTTGTGAAGTGCGCAATTTTACATTTCCAAAAATTTAAAGTGAATTGGCAATCTTTGCACCATTCTGAAGCCTTACTAAGATCTGACTGAATATTTGTGCAGCTTCTTTTAGATAATAGTTCATTATAGATAAAAGCATCATCTGCTAAAAGCTGCAGTTTACTATTAATATTGTCCTCAAGGTCATTAACATACAACATGAACAGCAGTGGCCTGAACACACTTCTCTGAGGCATACCCGAAGTTACTTCTACATCTGTCAATGACTCTCCATCCAAGGTAACTTGGTGCATCCTCCCTACAAAAAAATCCTGAATCCACTCACAAATTTCACTTGATATCCCATATGACTGTCCTTTTGATAAAAGAATAGGTGCATTTTTGAGTCAAGTGCTATTTGCAAATCGAGAAATTCTGTATCTACCTGATTGCCCTGATCCCAGATTTTCAATATGTTATGTGAGAAAGGTTCAAGTTGAGTTTCACGTGAGTAATGTTTTCAGATCTATGCTGGTCGGCATGGAGGACATCATTCTGTTCAATATACCTCATTATGTTTGAGCTCACAATATGTTCTAAGATTCTACAACAAATGTCTACGATATTGTGTGGTAGTTTCATGAATCACTTCCACTACACGGGTGTGACCTGTGATTTTTTCCATGAACTGGGCACAGTTCTTTGTTCAAGGGATCTATGATAGATAAAGAGGGGCCAACTCAGCCACAAATTCAATATAGAATCTGACAGGGATTCCATCGAGACCTGAAGCTCTGTTCAGTTCTAACGATTTCTGTTGTCTCTCGACACGACTGACGCTAATGCTTATTTCATAGGTGCAAGGATTAAACTGGGGAAACTGTTATGGATTGTCCTCTGCAAAGGAACATTTGAAAACAAGTTAAGCATTTCAGCTTTGGCTTTGCTACCCTCAATTTCAATTCCAGTCTCATTCTTTAGGGAACACACACTTACTTCGGCTCCACTAATTGCCTTTACATATGACCAAAAGTTCTTTGGGTTCTGTGAAAGATAATGTGACAATATTCTGCTATGGTAATCACTGAAAGCATCACACATTGCTCTTTTGACAGCCAAATGATTTTGATTCATCATCTCTCTATCTGTAGCCCTATGCTTTGTTTTACTCCTATTATGCGATAATATATGTTTCTTCAGAAGTTTCTTTTCAGTGCATTCATGCCATGAGGTTCTCTCGCATTATGGGTTGTTCTACTGTGTACATATCTATCCAGTGTGTGGTTAACTATTCTTTTAAACTTGAGCCAGGGTTCCTCTACATCCTCCTGAACTGTGCTGTGCTGAAAGTTTCAAGTTCCTTGTTGAGATATGACACTACTGATTTTTTAAAATCTAGTTTGCGAACATATATACCTTTCTTACTCTGGTAATCATTACTGTCACAATCACATCACGGTCTCTGAAACCAGTTTCAATGTGGGCATCCTCAAAGGGGTCAGGCGTATTTGTTGCCATTAGATCCAATATGCTTCCATCATGAGTGGGGTTTCTGTCTGTTCTAGGTAGTTTTCTGAGAAGGCATTCAGTACTGTTTCACAGGATATCTCATCACGCCGACCACTAACAAAACTGTAATTGTTGCATTTAATTGTTGGATGATTACAGTCTCCACCAATGATTACAGTGTGACTGTGGGGCTTAGGTACAAGTGAACTGAGGTTTCGGTAAAGTTTTCAGTTACATCAGTAGACGAGTCTGGTGGACAGTAGAAGGATCCATTTTATGCCCATCCCCGATACTGAATCTTGCCCAAACAATCTGCCCGTGGGTGAACTGATGGAGGCTCATGTCCATTAGAGCAGCTTTGGAACAGCCTAGGATGGAGGAAGAAAGTAACTGGTCCAGTTAATGAACCATTTAAGCAATCATCTGTACTGATAAAAGGAAACTACAGCAAACCTATATTAGGAGGACTGGACGCAGACTTGAGACCCACTTTATTCGAAGTATGTGTCACACACCTTAGCCACTGCATCAACAGGCTCGGTACACATTGAGAACTTCCTAGGATCAAAGTGTTGCAGGTGGAGCGAACTGAGTTAAGGGTTCTCAGAATAGTTAGCATGTTAATGGAAGCAGCGGCAGGGAAGAAAAATAGTCGGTAGACATAAAGATCACATTTGGTAAAAAGGTTATTGGGAGGCAAGGTCCCTATTTTAGATAAACTTTCATCATTCCACAAAAAGACGGGTGTGCTTACAGTCTCCAAGTTTGTGGAGTTCTGCAAAAGTATCTTGCTGAACCAACTCTGTGACATAGTCTACCCAATTTGAGATACTATATCCAGTTCGCCCACCTGCAGATCATTTATGACGCGTAACAGAACAGTTCATGTGAAAGTTGGTGAATGAAGGAAGGACATTGGCAGATAGAAACTTTGCTGCTATGTTGACATGCCCCAAGTTCTAAGATTAAAGGCATTAATTCTCAAACAGTAAAACCCTACATCATCTCTTTTCCTGGAGAAGTTGCAACTAGTTCTCACATTACTTTAGACTTTGATAGATTCACTAGCCCTGTAGACAAGTATCGAACTACTAACTCTAAGGTTTGAGATTCCAACTCTGGTCAGACCTTGGGTTTTTACTGTCATTACTCTGGTGGTGCTTTGAGAAGGAGAGGGGGGGGGGGGAGGGAGAGAGAGAGAGGGAGGGAGGGAGGGAGGGAGGGAGGGAGGGAGGGAGGGAGAGAGGGAGAGAGAGAGAGAGAGAGAGAGAGAGAGAGAGAGAGCTGTGCAATGGGTCAGTGTACACATTAAAAAAGTGAATCAGCTGTTAAAACTGCAGTAACTATTATCAAACAACTATGAGTATCAATATCTGTGTTTACTCAAGTTAAGTTTAACATACAAAAGTTCTTACTCTAGCTAAGTCTAATATAAGAAAATTAACAGGAAGTCACTACCTTGAAAAAAGCTGCTGCTTCCTCACTTATATTGAGTAGTTGTATATTTCCTATGTATCTGCATCTACATGATAAGTCTGCAATTCACAATTAAGTGCTTGACAAAGGGTTCACCGAACCACCTTCAAGCTCTTTCTCTACCTTTCCACTCTTGAACAGTGCATGGAAAAATTAAAACTTCAATCTTTATGTGCAAGCTCTGAGTCCTTTTCTTATGATGGTCATTCCTCCCTATGTAGGTGGGCACCAACACAATATTTTCACACTCTGAGGACAAAGCTGGCGATTGGAATATCATAAGAAGATCCTGCCACAACGAAAAATCACCTTTGCTTTAAGGATTGCCACCCAAATTCACGTACTATATCTGTGGCACTCTCCCCCCTATTTTCCAATAATACAAAATGAGCTTTTCAATGTACTTCATCAACCCTATCTGATGTGGGTCCCATATTGCACAATAATACTCCAGAACAGGACAGACAATAGTAATGTAAGAGTCTCTTTAAAGGATCTATTGCATTGAGTGTTCTGCCAATAAATCAGAGTCTTCGGTTTGCTTTCCCCGCAGTATTATCTATGTGATATTTCCAGTTTAAGTTATTCATAATTGTAATCACTAAGTATTTCTTTGAATTTATAGCCTTTAGATTTGTGTGATTTATCATGCAACTGAAATTCATTGGATTTCTTTTGGTACTCAAGTGGGTGACTTCACACTTTTCCATTATTTAGAGCCAACTGCCACTTTTTGCACCATACAGATATCTTTTATAATCCATTTTGCAATTTGTCTGGTCATCTGACGACTTTGCAAGAAGATAAATGACAGCATCCCCTGCAAACAATCTAAGAGGGCTGCTCAGTTTGTCTCCTAAACTTGTTATGTACCCCAGGAACAGCACATGGTCTATAACACTTCCAGTGGGCACATCAGATATTATTTCTGCTTTACTTGATGACTTTCTGTTCATTAATACAAACTGTGACCTTACTGACAGGAAATTACAAATCCAATCGAACAACTGAGACGATACTCCATAGGTATGCAATTTTATTACAAGTCACTTGTGATGAACAATGTCAAGAGCCTTCCAGAAATCCAAAAATATGAAATCAATTTGACATCCCCTGTCAATAGCACTCATTCCTTTGTGAGAATAGAGACTAGTTGAGTTTCACAAAAACAATATTTTCTGAATCAGTGTTGGCTGTTTGTCTCTTCAAGGTAACTCATCATATTCGGACACAGTTTATGTGCCAAAATCCTACTGCACATCTACATTGGTGATATGGGTCTGTAATTCGATGGATTATTCCTTTTTCCTTTATGGGTATTGGTAGGACTTGTACAACCCTCTAGCCCTTAGGTACAGATCTTCCGACAAGTGAGCTGTTGTATATGATATCTAAGTATGGGGCTTTTGTATCAGCATACTCTGAAAGAAACCTCACTGATATACGATCTGGGCTGGGAGCCTTGCCTTTATTAAGTGATTTAAACTACTTTGCTTCACCAAGGATATATCCTTCTAAATCAGTTGTTACAGATTTGAATTCAAGAATATTTAACTTCATCTTCTTTGGTGAAGGAATTTCAGAGCTATACCTTAATACCTTTATGAGTAATACAACAACTGTTTGCCATTAGGAAGAGTGCTGTTTACTATGGGCATTACCACTTACAATGCAGCTAAGTGGACTGCTCAATCCTTGAATGTAGAAATAAGATTTGTAGCACTGAACAGTAGTACTGCATAAAGGCTGGACTGGTTGCTAACCAGAAAGTCTTATTTCAAAATTAGAATGTCTTTATTGCTCATAATATGATGCATTTTGAACTTAGCCATTTTCAGATGCCCAGGAGCAACATGCTGCACATAGGCATAAAGGTTACAAGATGTCTACATAACAATCATAAGCAGTCTCTGTCATTCTAATTTTGAAATATGACACTCTGATTAGTGACCAGTCCAGCCTTTATGCAGTACTAATATTCATTTTCAACATGGTTGCCTGCCTCTTGCATGTATATGCCACAACTGTGTTATTTGTAGCAGTATTATCAAATGACATGTTTTTAATTTCCTTTAGAATCAGTACGAATTTTCAGTTTCTTGCTTTAAGTCAGATGTATAGAAAGAATACCACTCTGAACCCACAACAAAGAGGCAAAGTCCACATGGAAACTATTTTTCCTGCCCCCTGCACTAGGGCCTTGCCTAATCAAGCACTATAGCATTCAAACTAATGTTACAGGTGACTGCTTCTTTACAAATATTTTTAAATAATGGGAAGTGTAGCAGTTATTGATTAGTTGTTTGCTGGTACATAAATCATGCACACAGTTATGCACCTACCGCGCGCACACGCACGCACGCACGCACACACACACCACACACAGCTTGAAGATAAGAAAGATTAAGAGTTTAATGTACTTTTGGTGTCAAGATAATTAGACACATCGAACATTAGTTCAAATTGAACAATGCCTGGGGAAGAAATCGGTCATACAATTACAAGGAAGCATTCGAGCATTTACTCAAAATGGTTTGGAGGAGGAGGAGGAGGAGGAGGAGGAGGAGGAGGAGGATGCTACCATACCAACAGCTACCCAGAGAATGAACTCTGCTATGTCTTCCATCCTGTTCATCTTTCTGCTATTGCTATGTTACCTCATCTTCCAATTGCTACAGTCAGTTGCAAGCAACACTTGCTGTCAGTAACAGGCAATCACAATTCTTTTTTGTTGTTTGCATTGTTTTTCTGCATGGCTTGTTTATTTTATGCAACAGAATGTACTCTAACGCTTTCGAAAGGATGCTGGTAAGTAATAAAATAATTACCACCCTGCTAAGCAATCCAAACACAGCATGTTAACGGGAAGCAAGTAAATGTGTCCAGAACGGTCAGAATCGAAACATCCAGTTGTTGCTACTGCAGTCATATCGAGTGTGCAGACAAATGTGAACCAACATTGGCCTTTCCTGTAGTGGACTCTCAATCACCATGCTATACTGATCTAGGTATAATTACACACATTGCAAGAGTAGTTATTAAGGTGGGCAAAAGGTGATGTACATCAGTGACAAAGCAGCAACCCAGCTTTCAGCCCTTTTTAACGCAACGTGATTGCAGTCTCAGTTGCATAACTTAAATTATGGATCCAGAAGAGATAGGAAAAGACTCCTTGTTTAGTTCAAGAGCTTTATTTCTTTCTCAGTACCTTAAATCACCTTACCATATACAAAGTTAAACAAGGTACTATCAGTGTCCTTCCTTCCCCATCTTTCTCTACTGCTGCAGTAGACTGAGGTGGTCATGCAACAAGCTAAAGGAATCTATATGATTTTGTATACATTACTTGTCCCATTGAGTCTCTCATTAGCGGTTGTAAATGTTTCCTATAAGGGTGGTTTCAGTTTCTGTATTTTGAACATTGGTTTATTTTTGATTACACTTCTGGTCCTCTTTGGGAAATAGAAATGAATGAATAATGGATACGCACCTTTTCTCAGTACTCTTACATGCATAAGGGGTGTGTGAGTGTGTGTGTGTGTGTGTGTGTGTGTGTGTGTGTGTGTGTGTGTGTGTGTGTGTGTGTGTGTGTCAGTTAAAGTAGTGTGTAAGTCTAGGGACCAATGAACTCAGCACTTTGGTCCTTTAGGAATTCACACTTATTTGAACATTTTTTGGATGTTTCCCCAGGCAAACCCCCACATCTGAGTAACCTAAAATGTGGAGGCAAACAGGTGCCCCAAAACTTATACAACTAGACCACCCACTCACTCTGAATATTATTTACTTTGGGCAAAAAGGATTTACTTTTAGAGAATTCTATCTACCTAGTGAACCTGGGTAAACTGAGATCTCACACACACGCACACGCAACTTTTCTCAGGCCAAATGATGGCCACTGAAGCATGACTGGAGTTTACAGTAACAGAGGGCTGACAAAGCTGATCAAGGAGAATCCCTGGTTTACAAGTCACAAATCCAGCTAAGATTTAGTAAACAGCTAGTTTAAAACGTTGACTGCCGTATGCGTAGTTATGATGTTTCACTGCCAGACACAAAGCTCAGGAATGAGGCTTTCCTGTGACTGTCAGCACCATCGTGGCAGTCAATGTGTTAGGGAAAGCCACAATGTGTAAAACACTGCACCATTCACATAAAAGAATTATTATAACAAAAGATGTAAATGCCAGTTCTAGAAAAGTTACAAGCAGATAACTCCTGCACAATGCAACAGTTTTGCAGTGTCATTAGTTATACAGCCATAATCACTTGACAGGTAATGGAACAACTACTTCTGTCTCATTGTATCAGCACCACTGACAATGAGATAACTGCTATAAAAAATAGCACAAACAGCAGGAACTCTTTGAACACAAAATTTCAAACAAACAAAATAAGATATGGTCTCAAGTCCAGTACATGCTTCTCATACAGTCAAAAACCGTAGATACTGTTAGTATAGAAAATGTATAATGAATTATTATTTGTTGAAGATGACAAAATATAAAAACGAGTGTTATTTATTGTGATGACAAATTTGTGACTACTCTTGTCAACAGTTAAGGTAACCAGTATTTTTACCAACATGTTTTAGGAAGAATGTAATAAACGTACCTCAATATAACTAGAGGAGGAGGAAGAAGAAGAAGAAGAAGAAGAAGAAGATGGCAGAAAGAAAGAAATGAGTAGAAAAATTGTTTTACAAAATGGGTAACACAACAGGCATTGTACAACAGTATGTTTTCTCATGTTAACAGAGTCTTCTGTCAGTTCTTCGTAGAACAACATTACAAAAGCAAACTGGTTCTTTACATTTACTAGTATGTTTTCTCGCCAATGGAGAACCCACACCAAATCCAGAGTGCATTAAATTACTTTATCTCACCTCAACAATTCAAAAGTGGTCTTGCATGGTCTCATCATTGGTTTTCATAACTGCAAATTATTGTATCTGATCTTTAGCCACTATTCCCCTTACGGTGAGTGTTATACTTACAACATAGTAAACGCCATTTACTTTCACTATGTAATATTTTTATTGGATAATATATATATATATATATATATAAAACAGAAAGAAACTTCCACATGGGAAAAATATATTAAAAACAAAGATTCCAAGACTTACCAAGCGGGAAAGCGCCGGCAGACAGGCACATGAACAAAACACACAAACACACACACAGAATTACGAGCTTACGCAACTGGCAGTTGCTTCGTCAGGAAAGAGGGAAGGAGAGGGAAAAATGAAAGGATGTGGGTTTTAAGGGAGAGGGTAAGGAGTCATTCACATATGTCTGCTTGTGTCTGTGTATGTGCGGATGGATATGTGTGTGTGTGTGTGAGTGAGTGTACACCTGTCCTTTTTTTCCCCTAAGGGAAGTCTTTCCGCTCCCGGGATTGGAATGACTCCTTACCCTCTCCCTTAAAACCCACATCCTTTCATTTTTCCCTCTCCTTCCCTCTTTCCTGACGAAGCAACTGCCAGTTGCGAAAGCTCGTAATTCTGTGTGTGTGTTTGTGTGTTTTGTTCATGTGCCTGTCTGCCGGCGCTTTCCCGCTTGGTAAGTCTTGGAATCTTTGTTTTTAATATATATATATATAGATATAGATATATATATATATATATAGAGAGAGAGAGAGAGAGAGATTTGATGTTTCACATTTTGTAAAATTGGAGCTCAAATTTCATTGTAAGATGCCTGTACGAGAGGCACCCAAAAACAACTATAATTCCTTAACTGTGGGCAGAATGATTGTAGTAAAGTGTACACCTTGTTTTTGATCAGCTGACCAATCATCATCTATTGAGAAAAATCTCTTTACACATATTACTTATTTTTGTGAGCATTGTTTCATTTGTTCAATAATTTTGAAAGTTACTGAGACGACAGAACCTCAGGAAAAACTCCTGCCACAAGTACCAAGTGTTCGCAGGATATTACAATAATAAGCTTAAACAGTTTGTAAGAAATCTAAGATTTAACAACCAATGTAAAAACAATTAACTTATACCATAGGTATCCAGCATTACGACCTTTAACTAAGAAAATAATTGTTTGAGGTACTGCGAAGAAAATGGCCTGCATTGCGACAATCTCAGGATAACATCTGCCAATCTGGGTCATTCGTCATTTAAAATTACACAATTTTGACCAAAAAAAGAACGACAACAATTTTGTACACATTATTCACTGAGTCTGGCTTGTTGCATTTTTATACTGTTACTTAAAATGAATGAGAGAAGTATTTTGAACAAAAGAGATCAAACAGAAATTGTCAAATGAATGAAACAATTGTTGCGAAGACTATTTTGATGCAGCTCTCCGAAACATTGCCAGTAAAATGTTCTGAGTTTTTAAGCCACCTACTGTTACTCATCGAAGTTTAATGCAGTCAACGAAGAAAACGTGTGGGAAAAACTGTGTAGTCACACATTTTTGAACATGCTAGGAGGGATTGTCCTGAACAACATACTAAAAATCGTGACCAGTGGGGTGCGAGAAGTGGGGTGGGGTGGGGTGGGTTTCAAGTTCACTTTATGTTTTCCTCAAATCTGTGGTTTCTAGTGAAAATGTTTCCCACTGCAAAATTCACTTTATGTTTTCCTCAAATCTGTGGTTTCTAGCGAAAATGTTTCCCACTGCAAAATTAGTTCGTATTAAATTTCCTACTCATTTTTTCCTCTAGGACTAATAGTTTCTGCATTGCAGGGGATGGAAAATTGCAGACTATTAAAAGTAGTGTTCTAACATTAAAATAATTGTTTTTGAATGAAGTTGGTTAAAAAGAAATATTTAATGTGTGTACCACATCTAGGTACAATAGAGCCATATTGAGGGGTAAACTGTGTTTATGGGTTGTAACAGGGTGGAGGGGGAGATGTGTGAGGAGAAGCACAAGCAGAGGTAGGCCGCTGGATTGTGCTCATGCATTTCCCTCCTTGATGATCTGAAAATTAAAGGCCAAGCAGGTCCCCACTACGTCACAAGAAGTAACAACAGGACGCCTCAAAGTTATACGGGCCCTCCCCAATGGTTCTTATGAATCACAAAGTGCAGACATGCATGCCTTTGGGGGGGGGGGGGGGGGGATTTTGTGCACAAAATGCCCTAACACTTGGAATTCAGATACGAATAATTAATAACACTAATGTAGGTAATGCACGTGGAAAAAATCTACTTAAATCTCTGCACACTCTTCCACACAGAGGAATGATGTCTTTTTCATTGTTGCCATTATCACTATCTAGTATAACCAAACAATGGGAAATCCAGGATGGAATGTAATAATATTATGAGAAGGAAAGTTGCTACTCACCATATAGTGGAGATACATAGTCACAGACAGAAACAACAAAAAGATATTTACACTTAAAGCTTTTGGCCAATGGCCTTTGTCAACAATAAACACACACACAAATGCAACTCGCAACAACGACTGCACTCCCGGGCAACTGAAACCACACTGCGAGCAGCAGCACCAGTGCATGATGGGACTGGAGACTGAGTGGGGGGAAAAGCAGAAGGCTGGGGCAGGGAGGGAGAGGGGTAGTATGGTGGGGATGGTGGACAGTGAAGTGCTGCAGGTTGGGCGGCAGGCAGGGGAGTGGTGGGGATTGGGTGGGGGGGGGGGGGGGGAAGTAGCAGAAAAGGAGAGAAATAAATAAATTAAATAAATAAAAAAGGCTGGGTGTGGTGGTGCAATGACAACTGTGTAGTGTAAGAACGGGAGCAGGGAAGGGGCTGGATGGATGAAGACAGCGACTAATGAAGGTTGAGGCCAGGAGGGTTACGGGAACATAGGATGTATTGCAGGGAAAGTTCCCACCTGCGCAATTCAGAAAAGCCGGTGTTGGTGGAAAGGATCCATATGGCACAAGCTGTGAAGCAATCACTGAGATGAGGGGTATCATGTTTGGCAGCGTGTTCAGCAACAGGGTGGTCCACTTGTTTCTTAGCCACAGTTTGTCAGTGGCCATTCATGTGGACAGACAGCTTGTTGGTTGTCATCCCTACATAGAATGCAGCACAGTGGTTGCAGTTTAGCTTGTAGACTACATGACTGGTTTCAATGTTAGCCCTGCCTTTGATGGGCTGTTAGTGACTGGACTGGAGTAGCTGGTGGTGGGAAGACTTATGGGACAGGTCTTACATCTAGGTCTATTACAGGGGTATGAGCCATGGGGTAGAGATTGGGAGCTGGGGTTCTGTAAGGAAGGACAACACACAACTCCTGCTCTTAATCCCTTACCTCATGCTTCTCTGCAACTTCACATGTCCTCTTTATGGTAAGTAGCAATCTATCATTTCCTACGTTGTAAACATGAGACTTGTTATCATTAAATATTTGTCAAAAATTTTAATGTCCTCCCATTAGGTCAAGAATGATCCTTGCGAGAAATGGGACATGTAGGAACTTCAGCAAAAAACTGGCAATGAGGAAGAAAAAACTAAAATAATGGAAGAAAATAAAATTCACTGCATTTAGCAGAATCTAGTTATGAGCAGAAGATTGACAGAGAGAAATTGTTTACCAACACCCCTCATACACGGGGGCCAGCTTTTATAAATGGTCATTGTGGACACTGTAACTAATCACAATCTGCTCGTTGTTATATGTTTGATGAAACTACTGCTGGTCACAGAGGAAATGAAATAGCTTCTGCATTTGCAAGCATGTGATGATATTACCTGAAGAAGTCTATGACGTCAATACATTTATTGACTCCTGCAGCACCCAGAAGAGGAATATTAATTTCTCAGTCACGCCCATGAATACATTTCATGAGGAGAAACACTGTAGTAGAAAGTTGGAGGTTTCTAAACAAGTCTAGGAATTCACCCACAAATTTAGTCAAACTTGAGCAGAACAATTTTATTAATTTCGGTGGCTTATATTGTTAATGTATATTCACAGAAAACAAAGCATTTTTGGAGAGTCACTTACCTGGCTGAAGATACAATGGTGGCAATAGAATACTACAAATTTTCCTTCATTCCACAAGAGGCATTCAAGATATTAAATTGAACAAGAAGAGGCAAACATGCAGTGAACCCTACTTGCAACCCACTCACCTGACACCTATATGTTTATATACCGGGTGATCAAAAAATCAGTATAAATTTGAAATTTAGTAAATCATGGAATAATGTAGATAGAGAGGTAAAAATTGACACACTTGCTTGGAATGACATGGGGTTTTATTAGGGGGAAAAAAATAAAAATAAAAAAAATATTGCTAGACATGTGAAAGATCTCTTGCGTACGTTGTTTGGTGATGACTGTGTGCTCAGCCGCCACTTTCATCATGCTTGGCCTCCCAGGTCCCCAGACCTCAGTCTGTGCGATTATTGGCTTTGGGATTACCTGAAGCCGCAAGAGTATCATGATAGACCGAAATCTCTAGGGATGCTGAAAGACAATATCCGACACCAATGCCTCACCATAACTCCGGACATGCTTTACAGTGCTGTTCACAAGATTATTCCTCGACTACAGCTATTGTTGAGGAATGATTGTGGACATATTGAGCATTTCCTATAAAGAACGCCATCTTTGCTTTCTCTTACTTTGTTATGTTAATTATTGCTATTCTGATCAGATGAAGTGCCATCTGTCGGATATTTTTTAAACGTTTGTATTTTTTTTTTGTTCTAATTAAAACCCCATGTCATTCCAAGCATGTGTGTCAATTTGTACCTCTCTATCTACATTATTCCGTGATTTATTCAGTTTTCAAATTTATACTGACTTTTTGATCACCCCGTATAGGAAAGGCAAAGACCTACTATTGTCAATGGCCTTCATACATCACAGAATAAGACATTTTATCCAAACCTGTTACCAGGCCATCCAGGAGAAAGCCTAGTCTACTTAGCAATTATATTTAAGCATGTGAGGTAGTGTTTGTCATGAACAATCTTAGGAATTAAGATGGAATATACATGGTGTAAGAGATTTTATTTAGATTGTTAGAAAGTAAACTATTAGTTTCTAACGTGACAACAACCTGGCAATACTAATGGTCTGAGCACCAGTAAGTCAATGTCAGGGCACAAAGGAATATATCTTTTTTTGGGGTAAATAGAAGGAAAGAAAGAAAAGAAAACAGAGTGCTACCCATCTTAAAGATGACACACTTAGTTGAAAACAGGCACAACGAGAAAGCAGTCTGGCCACGACACCCAGAGACAGCTGCTGTGTGTGTGTGTGTGTGTGTGTGTGTGTGTGTGTGTGTGTGTAGTCATGCACCCCTCTCCTTCCTTTGTGAAGAAGGATATGGCTGAAAGTTCTGTGTGTTACAGTCTTTTCGTTGTGCCTCTCTGCTACTTAATGTGTCATCTTTACAGTGGGTAATAATCTTTCCTTTTTGTAATTTTTGATATTCCAACCTGGACATAAGAAATTATCATCATAGCCTGTGGATGGCCCACAGCAATCTTTGGCAGTCACACTTATATTAATTTATGTTTTCAGTTTGTTCACATCACTTGCTTCACACATGGCGTATAAAACTAACAACTTTCATCCTAACATAGACCTCAGGTTAAGTTACAGATCAGTATCACGACATCTCTTATTTCATATTAAAGCCTTAATGACTATTTCTACATTACAAGTAAGTGCAAAAGTATTACTTATATCAATCATGTAAGCAGTTAATATTTTCTGGCATACAGGTGTCATCCCATTTGCTGTCTCCAACCTCAAATAATGATCTACTCTACACTGCACAAAGAGTAGCAGTGGGCAGTAAACATCAGCCCAAATTACAGCAACATTTTCAACACACTAATCCAAATATAGCAAGGAATTACTGTAATTCCATTCACTTTTACTTTTTGGCACATGCTAAAAATTGCTGTAGGATTCAGGTTTGAGAATACTAATGAAATATTACATACAGTTTTAATTTAACTTGTACAAATTCATAGATCTTCTTTATTAAATGTCATTATTTTTAACAGTGCAAACAGTAATACAATTTACAGAGGTCCAGAATAGACACAAAATGAACAAACTTTTTCAGAGATCATTTACTGGGAACCATCAGCCTGCAAAAATACATAGTGAATGATGTTATATTTTAGTCATATCAAACATTAAAAAGTTAACAAAGGTATGTTAGCTTCACTCACCAAGGTTCATCAACTAAAATCTGCCAGAACATCCAAAACATTTAGTTATAAAATAAATAGCAAAATGTTGGACTTTTAATCTCTTCATAGTGTTACAACACACACGATGCTAATAGCAGTTATGCGACACTACTGAAATGTCACTCAGTTTTAAGTATTGGCGAGTTTGTAGTCTTGCATGTTAACACATGAGAACACTTGTCCTATACAATTCAAAGTGGTTGACAAACAAAATATTCATCAACACTAAGTCTACAAACATCACTTTTTACTTTCCGTTTTGCTATCCTCCTTGTTCTTCTCATCTTTCTTATCCTTGTCTTTCACATCATCTTTTTTACCTTCCTTCTTTTCTGCATCTCTGTTGGTTAGCTTATTGTTGATAAGATTGTGAAGTGCTATGATTGAACGTATTAGAGCTGCAAGATATACAACTAACATCTGATCATTGGTCTTCACATATAAAGAATTCACAAAATTTCCGTGGCTTATGTCTGGAAGCAAATTGAAAATGTCTTGTAACTGGTAGACTATCTGGTGATTAATTGGGAGAGTCCCCTGAACAACCTGTGGGAGGGAAAATGTACATGAGATTAAATCCGTAATTTCTAAATATGTTAAAACCTAACAAAGAAATGGGTCTATATGATGGTATGGCTATATTACATGGCTAGATAAAAGATCAACTCACCAAATGGTGGCAAGGGAAAACACATACAAAAGATGTAGAAATGGACAAGCTTTCAAAGCCAATGGCTCCTTCCAACAGATGGGATAAAAGGAAAGGTAGAAGGATGAGAAAACAGAACTTGTGAGGCTTAGGAAACAGGGAGAGTTGCATATATTATTAGCCATCAATTTTAGTGATTTTATGAACAATACATGGAAATACCAACTTTGCAAGAAAATACAAACTGAACGGTAATTGTGATGGATCACAAAGAGAATAATAAGTCCCGTACAAAAGGTTTTGCACAAGTCTACATATAGATAATAATAATAATTTTGTTGTTTAAATAATTTGAATTGCAATTATGAATTAATATGAAAATTTTATTATAATGCTGAAAAATCCAGGATGGAATGCAACAACATAATGAAAAGGATAGTTGCTACTCACCGTGTGTGTGTGTGTGTGTGTGTGTGTACTGTCTTTTTGACAAATGTCGTATTGACCAAAAGCTAACTTTCTGACAGTCTTTATGTTGTGCCTTTCTGCGACTCAGCATCTGTGCTATATGAGTAGCAACTATCCTTTTCATTACATTGCTATTATAATGTTGCACATGTTTACAGGGCATCAGGAGCCTCCAGCCTCTCTGAATTAACAAAGAATGAATAAAGTTGGAATATTTTCTTACAGCATCAAAGTTTGTTGTAAGGAAAACAGCCAGCCATTATATACAATTACTAATTTTTAAAAAGTGCAAAAATGCTGATCCCTTATTCTTTTGTAGCTTGAACCTGGATCATTTATTTTTTTTTTTTTTTTTTTTTAGAACAGCAGAGTTTTTTGTTTGGAGTTGACAAGGTGTGTTGATCAGCAAGGTACGTTATCTAATCAGTAATAGAGAAGTGTTTTCTTTGGAGTATAGATGGAAACATTTCTGTACTCAGTAGTCTAGTTCAAATTAATGTATTTTTCAGTTTCTTTTGTTTCTCAAAGATTATGGGAGAAGAGAGAAAATCATTACTTATAACAGCAATATCAAATCTGGGCAATGGAATACCATACTGATGAGGAAATAGTGATCATCAGTTACCACAAAGTTAACTACATCTTCAACAGGCCTGGATGTGTGTTTAAGGGAAAGTTATTCAGTAAATAATTGTATAAATCACTATCCAGAATTGGTAGCTAATCCTTAGGCAGCACTGTGTGTATGAGAATGGTGGTTGCTTTTTCTTTTGGTATTGTGGTAGTAGGTGACCAAGTGCTAAAGTAGACTTGGTGGTATTTGGATGGCAAAATGGTTGCTATTGTTAATGTTTGCCGAATTGTCTGAGATGTGGTAGGAAATGTCCGATACTGAACCACATACACAAAAATCTTTTCAATTTGCAAGTACATACTTTGGAACCATAGGAAGCCAAGAACAATAGTACTTACTACTTAAAAAAAGAATGCTTTGAGCATGCACCATGATTTTTACCCAATTAATTGGAGATACCAACAAGTTGTGAGACATCGACACCAGAAGTTGATTTGTTTTTGCTTCAGTATTTAAGAAATAGGATAAAGCTGGTCTTGGCAGAAACTACTTTTATTTCTTATTTTTAGGAAAGGCCAAGAATAGTTTAAGTTGGGGAATACTGTAGTATTCAAGTGTACGTGCAGTAGGTGGGAAAAAAGTTACATTTAAAAATACTTTCTTTTGTTGTTTACCCCAAAGCAGGCTTGAAACAGATTTTGATTTCCTATTACAGCCTACATTGAAAACATCATAGTTACTTAATGGAGAGTTGTACAAGGAATAATTTAATACCAAAAGCATGGAAGAATAATTATGCACTCAGGTGCATGTTGAAAATAATTACGTAGTGGAAAGATTTTTCTGTAACAAAAAGAAATTACTTTATAAATTACCAAATAAAATTATTGAGTAGAAACTGGCACACTCCAAATGACCTCTGATCAAAATAATGTTGCTGGTTTTCTGCTAAAGTTTGACAGACAAAAGAAGTGTGAAAACTGGACAAAAAACCTCTCTTTAACTTATGGAAGAACGAAATATTAATTGATCAATTGGTTTGGAAGTACTGAGTAGAAAACATTTGTCGGAATGAAGTTATGAACAAAGCGAAAGTTTAAAAAAAGCAAACTACACTACATTTTTAAGAAAACATGAGGTATATTTAAAGTGACAAGTGGTTTATTCAAACAGATAGCGAATTCAAACATATTATTCTGTCAGTGTCAAGACTATTGTAAAACAAAAGTGTCCGTCTAAATTTGTCGTGCTGTGTTAGATACTAATGTACAGATGAGTAGTATGTGGCAATGCTCCATTTTTAAGGATACTGTAGTGTAAGCCTGTACAGCCTCCACTCCCTGTTTCTCCAGCATAAACATGGTGGTGCTGTCACTCTTGCCAGGTCTTCAGTTTGGTTTGCTAGGTAATAGGATCTTTGGCTTCCCTCTGACAACCATGCCTCCATCCTTGCTACCCTCCCTGTTTTCCTTTCCCTGTTGCTTCATAACCTGGGTTGTGAGTAACTAAATCCACTTGCCCTTCTTCCCTTTCTTTCCCCTCTCCCCTCCCTGATGAAGGAACATTTATTCCGAAAGCTAGGAATGTAAATTTTCGGTTGTTTTTTTGTTTATCTATCGGCTGTACTGAGCTAAGGTAAGTACTGGCCAGTTCCGCTATCTCTTTGTTAGTATTTGTTTCACATCTTTATATGAGATTTTCCATTAATTATTTAGGTAATACTTTTAGTAGTTTTAGTAGTAGTAGTAGTAGTAGTAGTAGTAGTAGCAGCAGCAGCAGCAGCAGCAGCAGCAATGGTGGCGGCAGCAGCAGCATTACTTAAGTTAAAACAACAGCTTGCATAAAGAAAAGCCCTTTATATCTGAGACATTTTTTCTTGAAATTTGTTCTCAAAACAAAAAAGTATGGAAGCAAATAAAAGGCAGTGTAATGTGTATTTACTATTAGTAAAGCCACTGACACTGTAAAATCAATTGAAACAGTGTTTCTTGATCAGACCTTATGCGTCACTGTTTGTTCTACTATGACAAATATTTGATCAAATGTCGGGAACGAGTTAAAAGAAACGCCATGAGCTGGACTGGCTGATCTGGAGCCATCAACAGTGGATTGCCAAGAGTGAACAGAAAGAAATACAATGAGGAAACTGGCTGAATGCAGATGGCAAAATAGATAAATAAACCAAAAAATGATCTGTAGAGTGATAACCTGAGACAGCAATGGTGCGTTATGAAAATGAAACAATAGCGAAGCAAATGCACCACTTAGTCCCATATCAGTGCATGGTGGTAATTTTAGTACTGCTGTAACTGGCTGGTGAAATACAGTGGGCAGCACCACAACAGGCACTAGCAGTGCTTATGGCTGTAACAGTTCAGCCTAGCTGCGAATGTAAAATTTCCATGCTTTCCAATGGGCTTTTTCAAAGTTGTCGGGCAAGAGTATCATATCTCCCCCCCTCGAATGGGTGTATACAATTGGATGTGTCGTGGGCAATGTTTCACAAGGTGAACTGGTGGTACAGATAGGGTCTTGCACTTACATCCACAGACTGGAGCAAGGAAGTGGGAAAGCCTGACATTATGCTTGGATGTGGTGATGCTGGTGTTGTTGGCTGTGATAACAGAGTGCAAAGACATCTCCATGTCTGTGTCCAATGAAAAAGTCTCTGGTTTTCTTAGGCACAAGTCAAATCTATGAAGTCATGGGACTGGCAATGGCGGGCTTTCTCGTTAGGGTGTATCACTGTTGGTGGCAAGCATGGATAGAGTTGGTTTGTATGACGATGTTCCAAACAACCCTTCAGTGTCTGAACTGACATCATGGACTGGCAAAGAGCATTCACCAGAATTACTGGTGGTGTAATGTGGCAGATTCAGACACATCATAATAAAGAGATCAATTCTTTGCCTTGGAAACTACATTAGCCACATTTTGGTTTACAGTCAAACATGAAAGTTTATGTTTTTGTCCTTAACTTACGATGTTTAATTATGAATATAACAGTTTATTTGAAACAATTTCTACACTAAAAGTAACTAAATTATGATACAGGACGACACATATAGAAGTAAATCTTATCATTTCATATTTACACTCAACATATACATCTGTAATTAGAAATAATATTTCTGATTATATCTGTTTTTTTTCTGAAGCAAACATCACATATTTCATGACTGTGTAATTAATCTGTGTGTACTGATTATATTGTTCATTAACTTGTAACACAGTTTAATGTACAATGTGCTATTGTGTTTCATTAAAATTTTTAAATGTATAAATGGTTGTAAAGAGCTGCCGTTGTTACCTTTATGAATAACTAGGTGCGTGAGCCCAAGCAAATTAGTACAAGTTATTACATATGGAGTTAGTACAATTGAGTTGGTATGGGAGTGTGTTAGTTCAAGTTATTTCAGTTAAGTAGCATGTGGAGCAAGTTTGATTGTCAGGACTGATTACCTGAGAGGTGTTAGAATTTAATACAGCCTGAAAACGGACAAAATTCAGTCTAAATACTTCATTAAAGTGCATGTACGACATCCTGTAAATTCTATCTTAATTTATCTGAACTGAAGAAAAATTTTAACAGTCACAAAACAAAAGACAAAGCTAAGTAATCATCCGCTACTATTTACAACAGTACTGGCAAAAAAGTTTAACTAATTTGAAGCAAAACACAAAATTCACATTTAATCCTTAATTTATCTCATGATTTTGTAGCAGACTGTTACAGTGCTGTACGTCTTTCTCCACAGGAGTGCGCCCATACTACTGCTCCCAGTGAGCAGCACCCTGACTGCCAGGTCCCGGTTCGTGGTGCCAGGAGATGGAGGAACATTTGTGGTCATCTCCCACAGAGGAGTTCCACAAGACTCCAGTCCTGGGGGGTTGTTGTCCTGTACATACTCAGGAACAGTATCAGTTCTGCTGTTGTGGTGGAGGTCTTGATGATAGTTCCCACCGCTTTCAATATTCGCTGCTTAAATGTTTGCACCATATGCTCTGCTTTGCAATTGGAGGGTGGGTGAAATGGCCAACTAATTTATGTCCTCAATTGTCTGAAACCTACTGTCCAATATTATAGTTCAGGCAAGGCCTTCGATAGCTAGAATCTGAACTAAAAGAGATTGTGGCTGACTCCATACTTAACATAAATGAGCATTAAGCCCACAAATGGGACAACAAAGTCCAAATAATTGCGGTCTGAGGCTAGTTGGAGGGAGGTGATGTTGAGGACATGCAACTGGTGGTGGTGCAGGGAAAGAGGGTGGCGGTGGGGGAGGGGACCAGTAAGCAAAACATTGGGGACAGGGATGCTGCCTGATGCTGAGCCCACGCCGAGCAGCTTCACAGCATTGTTTCCAAGTCCCTGTTTAAGTTTCGTCAGTAATAGTGTAATATCACTAGAGCTTTCATCCACGACATTCCCTAGTGGACCCGAAGTAGTTGTAAAACCTGTAACCAAAGAAGGGCTGCAGTTACAACACAGTGGTGCCAGGTCTGGAGCTCTTTATTTGTGTTTGAAATGTATGTGGGGCCACCCGTGGAGTACATAATGCATGGCTTATGGTAAGATTAAGTCGGGGTGCGTGACTGCAGCAACTGATGCAGCTGTTAAGCTAATTCTCCCAAGGTCTGTCCATTCTGCAACAATGTGGAAACAATACTTTCTGGTCCCACAGGAAGGCGAGATAGAGAGCTCCCATGTATGTATTGTGCTGTAGGCTTTTACCTAATTGTATAATTGTACCATGTAATGTTGGAGGCATAGTGCTGTTCAGTTTAGAAGACTGGAAGTCAATAGCGCTACCAGTGGTTTACGGTCCATGATCATTATGAACTTAGTCCCAAACAGGTATACATGGAACTACTACACTGTAAGGACAATCGTGTACCAGCATCTTTGACAGAAAGGTGATGGGTTGTTCAGAACTGTCATTGTCTGATATGTGCCATGATTGCACCAATGCCATATGGAGTGGCCTCTGCAATGTGAACCAGTCAACACAATGGTGAAAATGGTGCAAGGTTGCTAAGTTCAGTGTATATTTTAACTGTGTGAAGACATGTTCACAAGCAGCAATCGTGTGTACTGAAAACGTTTCTTCTGCAACTGGTCTAGCAGTTGTGTGATATGGGCCACTTGTGGGAAGGACTTTGAATATAGTTCATTTAGAGTGCAGGTGACAGGAGTGATAACTGCTACACTGCAATAGGGTACCTGTTTAGCAAGTGCCTGAGGTATTCAACTTGCTCTCCAAAAGACTAACTTTTGTCTAAGTAGCCCTTCAGCAATGTATCACATAATGTAATAAATAGTGTGCAAAATGCTTCATAGGCATTCTTAGGATGTAGCTCCTGTGACAATTAAGTTGTTCAGATGGTTTGTGCAGGCACAAATGGACAAGGTTAATTGTTCCAGGTATCTCTCAGATATTGCACGAGTGGACGATATCCCAAAAGTCAAGTGTTAGCACAAACAGGAGGGGGTATGAACAACTATGATGTTTTGTGTTTCCTCGTCTACTTGAACTTGCAAATATTTGTCTGCTAGGTCAATCTTAGGAAACTATTCTCCTTTGAAAAGCTCTGCAAGGTCTTCTGGATGTGGTAAGGTGTAGGTTACTACTTGTGCCTGAGCACTGACTGTCAATTTAGAGTCACCACATAGCAGAAGGGAGCCACTAAGTTTCTTACCTATAAACAGGAACATGGCCCCAGTGCTTGTTTTAACAGCAATCGCCCCAGCCCTGTGGACTTGACAGAGTTCCTGCCTAAAAGCCGTTCATATGGAGACTGGAATGGGCCATGTTGCATCTAGATATCTAAGTCTGGAAATCTGTGGCACACCCCTGGCCAGATTTGAATAGAGGCACAAATGCAGCTTACAGGTTGTCATGTTCGTGGAGAGTACCACATCAGAGGCAACATGTACTTCCTCACTGATGGAGAACGCAAACTACATCCAGACCAAAAAGGTTTCTGGTTGCATTTTTATTGAGAACAAATAGTGCTTGCAGGTCGAGCTGGTGTGAATTGACTCTAGATGAAAACAGAACTGTCACCATGTACTGCCAACTTACAGGAGTGTGGGGTTAATCCTCGAGAACCTAGTCAGGCAGGCATTTGTAGGACTACCAAGAAAACTGTAACCATCTGGTAACCTATGTCTGTTCTCAACTGTGACATATACATAGAGCTCGTTCATGAAAGGATAGCCTGGTGGGTACTACTGCCTGAAGTTTAGACATTGTTCCTTGAAGCATGTAAGGAACTAACTCTGACTGCTCTGACTATTTATGGCGACTGGCTTTTCCACAACGGGTGCAGTGTAACCAACTATCCAGACATTATGCAGATGGGTGAGCCGTGAGGCAGTCTAGGGATGACTGAAGTCCCCATCTGCTAACAGGGCACAACAGGTTTTTCAGAAGCAGCTAATAAATCTGATACTGATGAATCATGGTGTCCTGTCTTTGAAGTAATTTATTGGCATTTTACATTCCTGGGGAACAGTGTGTTATAAGGACTGTTGATACTTTGAGCCGGGCCATGAGGAACTCATTTTCGGCTTGTGCAATTTTAAACAAGTGTGCAATTGTCAAAACATATTCCAATGATAGGTCATCTAGTTTGTAAATCAGTCAACCAGAAACAATATGAATGTCCAGGTTATTTGAGGTATTGATAAAGTTAGAGTCACAATGTGACCACAGGGAATCTATGCAAACAATAACTAACATGCACATTTCCTAGAACTTGAGACCACCTGGATTTGAGAGAGAAGACGATGTCTTAAGAAAGAAGAACATCTCTAGCAAGCTAAAGACAAAGAAAGTGATAATTACAGACTGTCGTCAGCAACATGAAAGGCAGTAAAGTGATGTTCCAGCGACTATAAATGTGTGTCCTAATCTTCTTTAGTGTCGTGAAATGTTGGAAAATGAGAATGTTTGGCTCTCCACCTGTTAAGTGACCACTGCCTGTAGTGTGTGGGCACCCTGTATCTGCAGCTAATCCTTCACAAGCTAGATTTTTTGATCGGGCAACTCATCTTGCTGCTGAAACTACTGCTGGAATTATTATTGTAATTGCTGCTGTAGTTACAGTCACTGCTGTTCCAAGAGTTTCACAAGCCTTGCTTCTGTGGTACTCTGTTAACCTTTTACCTTATCACCAATTATTACTACAGATTTGACCAAATATCTGAACAACTTAAAAGAAACCCAATGAGGCTGGACTGACCAATCTTGGGACATCAGCAGCAGATCACAAACAAACGAGGAAAATGGACAATTGGTAACTGTACTATAGATGAAATCCAATAAGTAATCCAGAACGAGAAAACGTTAGCTGTAGCAGAAGGGGAGACAGAACACCAATGGTGTGTTACAATAATGAAATGATAGCAACGCCAATAAACCACTGAGACCCATGTGACTGCTTGGCAGAACTTAATAGGGTGACTGTGAGCTTCAATTGGCCAGAAGATTGTGTGTGGCATTGTGACAAGACATGCTAGTGCCTGTGGTTTCAACAGCTCTGCCTAGAAGCCTAGGTAGAGTTCCATGATCTCTGGTGGGTTTTTAAAGTCAATGGGCCAGGACACCAGAGGTTCTGTGGAACAATGGTTCGTCCTTTCAGATAAATGATTTTTCAATAATGTACTTCACAGTTGTACACAAACTTCTATAACAACAACAACAAGTGGCAAACAAATATCAATCAAGTTCCATATAATGAGATACAACTAAGAAACAGACACCCAGAGGACAACAACAGTTCAGATTTAAGTTTACTGTGAAGAAGGAAATCCCATATGAGAGAACCCCACACATGCGTAACAAGAAAAAAATTAAAACAAGTTGGTGAAAAAGTCTTACTTTTTGAAGCATTAAATAGATCAAGTGACATTGGCAAGGTCAAGCCTGGTAGTCAGGAAAAGCCTGGTAGTCAGGTATCGTGCGAGTTTAGTGTGATGCTACAAATCTAAAGCAAAGACGATAGTCACAGTTTGATAAAATTTAGGCACACATACCTGGGTTAGGTAATTACGTATCTCTCGCAACTGAGAGTGTAGTCCCTTTAGTCCAAGGAGCTGATTAGTAATTCGTTGTGAAAGTGTGCCCACGGTGGTATCCTTAATGTCTCTTAACAAATGTTCCACACCAACTTCTTCAGCTTCCTCTGCACCTATTTCACTTGGAACATGCTCAAATGTTTTGGATGTTGGAGAACCATCCTTGAAAGAATTGTTAATAAAATAGTAATATTGTTGCATCAGACAGTTTGCCACACTATAATTGCTATGCTACTTAAAATTAAGAACAATAATCGGGTCTGAATCATGTACAACATGGTGCTTACTATTAAAACATACAATATTTATAGCTAGTCAAAACGGATACAATACACAAGATATTGGAAGAGAGCAAAATGTTGAGTATGGGGTCATGCTAAGAAAGGACAGTGCAAATTTACTTGATAACACAACAGAAGTCCCTATACATGGCATGCAATAAGAAAGAACAAGACGAATGAAGCAAGAGTTTAAGGTCTCCTCAATTTCACTGTAGATGAAGCATAAGCTCATAATGGACAAGGATATGGAAGGAAATTGGCAATGGCCTTGTTGAAGGTATCATCCCTCATCTGCCTTCAGTGATTTGAGTACTACATAAATTATATTGCATCTATAAACTTTCTTCCTTTCTGTTAATCTTTGTAATATGTTTACATATTCAACTGCTCTTCAGAATAAATAAATAATTTAACTGAACTACCACCCAAATGTACATGTTAATAAAGTGAATTTTGTCACTGCTGATGGTTAGCACATCTTCAGCTATAGCAGATGCTTTCAATAACTGTGTAGACAAAACAGAAGGCAGACTATCCTATCCTGAGTGACCAAGACCATGTAATCCGTTTTTCACTTTCCTCTGCCTACAAGCTGAATTCAATTTTATCATTTGTATTGGGTGAACTCTTTTACACATTTTCTTGTATCAGCCTGGTTTATTATATTTAAAAATACTACTGAGTTCCAAATGTTGGACAGTCACAGCAATATTTCCTTCTCATTTAACTTCATGGCGTAGCTAGAAATAAGATCATTATAGATATTATTCCATTAAAAAAAAGTGTCTAATGCTACACAAAGTGAAACATGGTAAATGTTAATTCGGCTGATAATGTTACTTTTACTTTCTTTTTTCTGATGTTTATTGATAAAGTATTACAAGAAAAATGTGGTTTATTATATAACCTCATTTTATGTAAGGACAATAGCTGATACTCAACCTGGGGCTGAGGAACACTTCACATAAAAATTTATATCAATGATTTCCTCTGTGATGTAAGTATACCAGTAATAAAAAAAAAAAATCATTACACACATATGTTTCTAACTGTATTAATATTAAATTTATATTCCCTGAAACATATCACTTCATACTTTTAGTATTCCTACTTACATCATGAACCTCTTCAATAGCACGATATGCTTCTGTTGGGAGACCCAGATCTTTTGGCTTTGCATCAATTATCACAAGGACAGAATTTGGGCAATAACGCCGAATGAGTTCATTGATTGCAACATCATTTCTATGTAGCTTGGGTCCAGTATGGTACCACCCAACAATCTTCTCCCTAGCTGTAAAAAGATTTAGAAAAAAAAAAAATTATCATGTAAATACTGTTGACTGCTTATTTAATGAACCAAATTTTTGAACAAAGCAAAAGCTTGTTTAATACAGGAACATTGTTCAATGCCAATAGTTCTTTTCCTTAGACTTTTAAGACGTTAATGCAGCCACTACACAATCACACAATCTTGTCAAAGCAACTTTTTCCTATCCACAAGTTTGTCAAACAAGCCTGTATATGTACCAACAAAGTTTGTCAATTTAACCTCATTTTTGAAACAGTCTCTGTTTGTGTCTGAAGTATTTTGACAGTACTTGGAATGGCCACTAATCCAGACAAAACATTTCTTGCACTGACTTTAGTACTTTGCACAAAAAAGAAAACCGGGAAAAATTGAGGTAGAGGGTGAGGGAGGGGGGGGGGGGGAAGCTAAGGAAAAAATTACACTCAGAACATGATTACTACATCAATTTTCTCCAAATGTACAGTCAAATTTTTAACAATTGAGTCACCTTGCCCTCACATTGAAAGAGACAACATTAGTAGTAGTAGTAGTAGTAGTAGTAGTAGTTGTTGTTGTTGTTGTTGTTGTTGTTGTGGTCTTCAGTCCTGAGACTGGTTTGATGCAGCTCTCCATGCTACTCTATCCTGTGCAAGCTTTTTCATCTCCCAGTACCCACTGCAACCTACATCCTTCTGAATCTGCTTAGTGTATTCATCTCTTGGTCTCCCTCTACGGTTTTTACCCTCCACGCTGCCCTCCAATACTAAATTGGTGATCCCTTGATGCCTCAGAACATATCCTACCAACCGATCCCTTCTTCTGGTCAAGTTGTGCCACAAACTTCTCTTCTCCCCAATCCTATTCAATACTTCCTCATTACTTACGTGATCTACCCATCTAATTTTCAGCATTCTTCTGTAGTACCACATTTCGAAAGCTTCTATCCTCTTCTTGTCCAAACTATTTATCGTCCATGTTTCACTTCCATACAAATACTTTCAGAAATGTCTTCCTGACACTTAAAGCTATCTTCGATGTTAACAAATTTCTCTTCTTCAGAAACGTTTTCCTTGCCATTGCCAGTCTACATTTTATATCCTCTCTACTTCGACCATCATCAGTTATTTTGCTCACCAAACAGCAAAACTCCTTTACTACTTTAAGTGTCTCATTTCCTAATCTAATTCCCTCAGCATCACCTGACTTAATTTGACTACAATCCATTATCCTCGTTTTGCTTTTGTGATGTTCATCTTATATCCTCCTTACAAGACACTGTCCATTCCGTTCAACTGCTCTTCCAAGTCCTTTGCTGTCTCTGACAGTATTACAACATAAGTATGGTCTTCTAATGACAGTTCATTAAAGTACCCCAGCGTGGGAACATATACGTAATTTGTGGAAGAACTATAGATCTCTGATTTTTTTTATTTTATTGCACTTCCACTTTAATGCTGTGCATAGGATATTAATTTTTTTCTTGACCTCTTCCTGCGTAATATATGGCTGGGAAGGGTGCAACACCTCAATCATTTTGGTAACTGCCAGTGCTATATTGTTTTTATGTTGATTGCAGTTTTCATAGTTGTGGAAACTGAAACTTCTCTCAAACATGCTCTATGTTTGACAAACCTATCAAAAGTTTATGAATTGTTATGATAGTGAAAACCTGTAAACAAAAACACACACACACACACACACACACACACACACACACACACACACAGAGAGAGAGAGAGAGAGAGAGAGAGAGAGAGAGAGAGAGAGAGAGAGAGAGAGAGAGAGAAATGCCATAGCTATTTATATACAATTTTGTAGATGTACCAATAGCGCAAATTTTGTACCAAAGTGACTTAATAAGCCATCTGAAGACCACATTCTAATTTCAATCCTTCATTCTTTGTTCTTTTCTTTTCTAGCAGAATGCTTTCATCTGTTTGCTGTGTTTCTTCTTTTAGTCTTCACCCCATTTTGAACCATTCTTTTTGCAGTCCTTCCATTTTCAATACTTTTTCCCCAAAAGGCTTCTCTGTTGTTTATGTCTTCCATTTTTATATTGCTTCTTTCTAAATTCTTTTTTCGTTCATTGACCACACTTCTTGGGGACTTCACAAGTATTTGACAATCTTACTAGTTAATCTACTGTCTTGCATTCAAAATAAATGTCAAAAGAACATAAGTCTTCTTTTTCTCATTACGTATGCAATATTTTCTATATTTTGGTATATGTCAGCATTATTCGTAATTTCCAACTTTCTGCTGTGTTTTGTGGGCCTTATCTTTTCCCTTTAAACTGCCTTTCTCGTACCCCTAATTTATCTAAGTTACAGTTTAATGCCAGGCATTCACTTGTATATAGGCATTCTGGCTTCACTACTGTGATGTTACACCATATTTTTGCATTTTTGAATAGGCCCTTTTTATTATAGAGATCTTTGGTGACACTACATGCTTTTTCCACTTTATGTAACCTTTCCGCTATTGCAGATTTTTCCAAAGCGTTTTCTTGGATTATCGCCCCTAGTACTTTTTTTTTCCGCTCTCTTTCTATTTGGCCAGTGTGTTTCCAGGAATTTTGGAACATCCTTAATGTTTGTTAAATTTTATTTTCTGCAGAAATTCTTAAGAGAGCTCTGCTGGCTGAATTGCCTCCCTCAACTGTAGGACAGGCCCTGGAATATGACCAGGGCCCTGAGGTGTTGTGCGAGACTTTTGTCATTGAGTGAGGTATGGACTGTGACAAAAGTCTCAAAATTTTAGACCATATCAGTCTTTCAAACTATTTCTTTGCATCTTGATAAGACAGGTGGTCTGGCATTTCATACTCATGAATTTCCTTCTCCCTGACGCATTTGCTGTACAGCCCACATTGGTTTCTGCAGTTATTTCAGGCAGTATCTGTTAGCACTGACAATTTTACACAAATATTACTGCTATCAGTTGTTATGTGAAGACTGTCAGCTGCTCCACTGTCCATGGTGAGAGGTAATGCTTGAAATGTGGTATTCTCAGCACACTATTGACACTGTTGATCTGGAAATGATAATTCCCTAACAATTTCCAAAATGGAATGCCCCATGCTTCTAGTTCAAACTACCTTTCCATGTAGAAAGTCTGGTAATTCCCATTATGCAGCCATGACCACGTTAGAAACCTTTTCACATCAAACATCTGAGTACAAATGACAGCTCCACCAATGCAGTACCCTTTTATACCTTGTGTGTGTGATACTACTACCATCCGTATATGTGCATATCGCTACTGCAAGACTTTTAGTGCTCTGTGGCTAAGAGGGCTCTGGATTTTAGTGGGTAACATGTCTGTGTTTAACTTAACTATGCCGGTGAGTAACAGCATTCTGTAATACAGTTCCAAATTCGAAGAGTTCATCCACACGTGGAGCACCCTCTACTTCAGCATAACAAAACCTGACCACACGAGTGCTGCAACATCTGCTACAACCCAATGCCTTGGGTTCACTGCCATTGATTATCTTCCATACAGCTCCGACTTGGGCCCATCCTATTTTCATCTGTTTCCAAATCTTAAAGAACACCTTTGAGGATTTCAATTTGATAGCTATGAGGCAGTGTGGCACAGATAAGGTTGTGGCTCCGTCAACAAAGTCAAACATTCTACAGTGAAGGTATAAAAAAAACTGGTCTCATGGGGAGAAATGTGTCTGTTGCCTGGGTAACCATGTTGAGAAGTATGTATGTAGACATGAAGAATAATTATGTAGAATGTTTTTTTTTTTTTAATAACATTTGTTTTATTGAAAAAGCTTTAGAGTTTTCTCATACAAATTTGGAGACATTACTCCTCAGCACTTTCTTGTGTAAGGGAAACGGTTCTATTGGCAAGAAAAAGACAAGAACCTGTAGTAGTTGCACACTACTTAAGATTGCTAAGCAAAGTTATTAAAAAGTCAAATAACATGCACAATATGTCCGAAATCAGCAAGTCCGACAACAGATTTAAGGCAGAGAGACAGGACAACTACCCATGGAATAGGATAACATCACTACTGAATTAAATGGAAGGGCTACAAATGATGTATCACAGGTAGCAAATGTATTTAACAATCATTTCTTACTCCTAGTAGAAAATACTGGGCCAAATAGTGAGAGAGAAAAATCACTGCAGTATGTCGGAAAAGCAACTTTCAAAAAAATTTTATCATCTGAATGTCTCACCAAGTTCTCCTGAAATTTAGTAAATTATATATTAACTCAAAAATAAATGACCATCTGGACTTGGTGGTGTTCTCTATAGAACACTGAAGATTTGTTCCCATATCATGAGCCATGTGTTATCTGAAATATGTAATTCATCACTGACTCAGGACATTTTTCCAGAGAGATTGAACTATATCATTAAACCCTTCTATAAGAAATATGATTGGAGAAATGTCAATAACTACCAACTTGATTCACTACTGACATATTTTTCCAAAATGTTTGAGAAGGTGGTGTATTCTAGATGAGTATCTCACCTGAGCAGCAATAATATCCTCAGTAAATCACAGTTTTTTATTACAGAAGAATTGCTCTGTTGAGATTGCTGTTTATATGTTACTCACTAAACTTTTATAGGTATTAAATTACAAAATTGCACCAGTTGGTATTTTTTGAAACCTATCTCGGTCATTTGGCTGTATGAACCACAATACTCTGTTAGAGAAACTGAGGTTTTGTGAGATTGATGGTATAGTTGTCTAGTGTATAATGTCATATCTAATCAACATAATTAAGGAAGTTGTGCTTAGTAATTCAATCAATATAGTCCAGTGACATTATTCTGAACAGGGAGAAATCATGTATGAGGTTCCAAAGGCTCAATCTTAGGTCTGATATTCTTCCTCAAAATGATAAACAATCTTCCATCTAATATACAACAAGCAGAATTAAAGTAGTTCTTTTTGCAAATGACCCTAGTATTGTAATAATCTGAACATACACACATACATACATACATACATACATATAGCAATATCTCACACCCTCAATTTTTAAAATCACAAGATATTCAGGTTCAGCACATATAGGGATGCTATACCAATGATAGGAAATAATAAACTGTGTCGAAACTTCAAAACTCTTAGATTTCCCTATTGATGAGTACTTAGACTGGAAAATGCACATTTTGGGAAAAAAAAAAGAAAAAGAAAAAAGAGCCACATGCTTAAATCAGTGCTGTACGAATATTACGTGGCACTCGCACGCTACGGAGTTAGGCATTTTGACTACTGCTTCACAGTAACTATTTATTCTCTCACAAAGTTAGTTGTAAATAACCAACTGCAGTTCAAAATGAGCAATGATATACATGATTACACTACCAGGAAAAAAAATGATTCTCATTACTCCACATTAAGGATGTCTTTAGTACAAAAAGGAGTGCACAATGCAGCAACTAATATTTTTGGTCTCTTAACCAGTGATATACAAGGTGTGACCTTCCCACAAAACAAAATAACAGCTCTCTCACAAACAAAGGCCCAACCACACTGATATGTCTACAACAGACACCAGAGATGCTGGATGCTACTGAAAAGGCTTCACAGTCCACAGCTATTTGGTTGCTATCTTTGGTGGATGTGTACTTATTCTGAGGCAGCATCAGTCCCTTTACTTCACAGACACCTCGTAAAATGTTTGACAGACAGTAAAACTGAAAAATTCTCTCTTGGACAACACCTTCAATTCTTTACCAAAATTTCTACAGTAACAATAACAATAATAACCATACCTGTAAATGATCAGCTAGTGTGTATATTTACAAAATAATTTGTGATTTGGATTTAAAATGATTTGTTTCATATCATTACAATTTACAATAGCAATGGTCCATGAAACATGAAACTAACTAAATAAATAAAATAGAAAGAAACATTCCACATGGGAAAAATATATTAACAACAAAGATTCTATGACTTAGCAAGCGGGAAAGCGCTGGTAGATAGGTACAACAAAAAAACACAAACACACACAAAATTTCGAGCTTTCGCTACCCATGGTTGCTCCGTCAGGAAAGAGGGAAAGAGAGGGAAAGATGAAAGGATGTGGGTTTTAAGGGAGAGGATAAGGAGTCATTCTAATCCCGGGAGCGGAAAGACTTACCTTGGATGGGGGGGGGGGGGGGGGGGGGGGGGGGTGTACAGGTCTTTCCGCTCCCGGGATTGGAATGACTCCTTACCCTCTCCCTTAAAACCCACATCCTTTTATCTGTCCCTCTCCTTCCCTCTTTCCTGACTAAGCAACCGTGGGTTGCGAAAGCTCGAAATTTTGTGTGTGTGTGTGTGTGTGTTTTTTATTGTGCCTATCTACCAGCACTTTCGCGCTTCGTAAGTCATGGAATCTTTGTTTTTAATATAACTAAATAAATATCCATCTAACTATAGCCATTTAGTGTTTCATGGCAAAGGTACAATTGAGCACATTAAAAATTCACCAACTGAAACTGAAAGACTTACAAACTTCAAACTTCAGTATGTTTAATAAGAATACAGAGTGCAGGCTAGATACCCAATTACTTTTAACATGCCACAGATAAATAAATGGAAAAAGATAGTTTGCTGCCTATACTATGTTCTTGTAAGAGCAAACAAAAACTGTAAATTTATGAGACACATAAACAGACAAATAAAATATCAATGCCAATTCTTAAACTACAAATATGTCTGTCTGCTTGGACTCAACTATTTTTAACATGCACTCACCATTAACTTTTTTGAACATGCCGTACATGTTCTCCAGGTAATCATGATCAAGGAACCAGACGGATTTGTCCTTTTCATCTTCATCAAATGGAACTGAAATGAAGAGTTCAGTTTTCATGAAAATAAATGTTTGCTTTGTAAATAACTTTTACAAAATATCAGAAGAAAAGAATAATTTGCAAACCTGTAAAGAAACAGTCCTAACATTAGGGTTATTATAAAAATTAAATATTTTAGCCATGTAGCCACATGTCAGCATCTGAAAGACTGTTCTCAAAAGTTACATTCACTGTCAAACATAATAAACCAAAGAGGAAACTTTTCTCAAAAATGCTATTTTTACAGTCTGTAGACAAATATGTGGTATACATATTGATAATCATTAAACAATGGAAAGTCCAGGTTGGAATATCAAAAAAGTTACAAAAAGAATAGATTGCTGCTCACCATAAAGATTGAAAAGTTGAGTTGCGGACAGGCAAGACAAAAAAAACTGTTACACATTTGAACTTTCAATGAAAGCTTTCTTCAAAAAGGAAAACACTCTCACATTAACATGAGTAAGCACACGTAGCACACTACCTCTGACAACTCCAGCCGGAATGCAACTTTGTCACGCTGTACAGAGAACCAAACTGCAGCGGAGTGGGGAAGGCGAAGGGGTAAGTGGAAGGGCGATGGGGAGGGATATAGAACTGTATGGGTGGTGGGAGAGAAGACAGCACTGCAAGGTGGAGTGTGCAGGGACTAGATGATGGCAGAACAATGGTGCCACTTGCAGCATTGGGCGGCTATGGACGGGAGATGGGGGAGGATGGGGACCAAAAAAGGAGAGAGGGCAGAGAAGGGGAAAAGAAAGGCAGGTGCAATAGCAGAGTGACACAGTGAGAATAAGGGTATGTGAACTGGGAGTAAGTGATAGGACAGAGGGGGCAGAAACTGTTGGATGATTGGTTGGTTTGTGGGGGTTAAAGGGACCAGACTACTTAGGTCATCGGTCCCTTGTTCCACGACCATAATAATACACGAAGAAAAGTCCAACAAGCAATAAACACATAACGGAGACGACAAGGGACGACACAGTACAAGAAAGACATAGACGAAGACCAGAGAAAAGAGATTAAAAGACACACAGAGTGCGACGGTCATTGGCCGACCATGAAAATAAAACTGGAAAGGCCAACAACCAAGGGACACATTAAAACACCACAAACTAAAACCCCAGGCCAAAAGCCACAGTCGACACTAAAAAAAAATAAAAAGGGACTCTCATATTGAATGATAAAAACCTCCTGCTCGAATAAAACGGAGAACTAAGTCAGCCATAGTAGAGTCATCGGTTAAAAGAGCAGGGAGTGTATCAGGCAGCGCGAACGTCTGCCTGAGGGCAGTTAAAAGTGGGCAGTCTAGTAAGACGTGTACCACGGTCAGGGCCAATCCGCAGCGACAGAGAGGCGGGTCGTCACGGCACAAGAGATACGCGTGCGTGAGCCGGGTATGTCCTATGCGGAGCCGGCAGAGGACGACAGCGTCCTTGCGAGACCCCCGCATGGAGGAGCGCCACACACTGGTTGTCTCCTTGACTGCCCGAAGTTTGTTGGGAGAGGGCAGGGTGCGCCACTCATCACGCCAAGCAGCAAGGACCTTCTGCCGCAATACGGATCGGACGTCACCCTCTAAAAGACCGATCTCCATGGCCGGGGAACTGACCGCCTGTTTCGCCAGTTCGTCAACCCGCTCGTTACCCGGGATGCCGACGTGTCCCGGGGACCAAACAAAGGTGACAGAGCGGCCGCAACGGACGAGAGTATGGAGGGACTCCTGGATGGCCATCACCAGACGGGAACGAGGGAAACACTGGTCAAGAGCTCGTAAACCGCTCAGGGAGTCACTACAGATGACAAAGGACTCACCTGAGCGGGAGCGGAGAAACTCTAGGGCACGATAGATGGCAACCAACTCGGCAGTGTATACACTGGAGCCAGCTGCCAGTGACCGTTGCTCACAATAATCCCGTAGAGTGAGAGCGTAACCAGTGTGACCAGAGACCACCGAACCGTCGGTGTAGGCCACCGCCGCGTTCGGAAACTCGGCCAGGATGGAAAGAAAGCGGCGGCGGAGGGCCTCCGGAGGCACTGAGACCTTCGGACCCTGTGCCAAGTCGAGCCGAAGGCACGGTCGGGGCACACTCCACGGGGGCAGACGGAGATTGGCCCAGAAAACAGGCGGCAGAGGAAAAAAGCTAAGGCCACGGAGAAGGTCCCGGAGGCGAACCGCAATGGGACACCCTGACCGGGGCCGCCTGTCTGGAACATGGACGATCGAGCGCGGGAACAGGAGACGGTAGTTTGGATGCCCTGGCATGCTATCAACGTGCGCGGCATAGGCGGCCAGAAGGCGGTCACGCCGGAACTGCAATGGAGGGACACCAGCCTCCACAAGTATGCTGTCGACGGGGCTTGTCCGGAACGCTCCCGTGGCGAGGCGGATCCCGCAGTGGTGTATGGGATCCAGCAATCGCAATGCTGAAGGCGAGGCAGAACCGTACGCCACACACCCATAATCAAGGCGGGACTGGATCAGCGCTTGATATAGGTGGAGGAGGGTGGACCGGTCGGCACCCCACCTGGTGTGGCTTAAGCAACGGAGAGCGTTTAAGTGCCGCCAGCATGTTTGCTTCAGCTGACTAATATGGGGCAGCCAAGTCAACCGGGTATCGAACACCAGTCCCAAGAACCGATGCGTCGCGACCACAGCAAGAGGTTCACCGTCAAGGTAAAGGCGCGGCTCAGGGTGAACCGTGCGACGCCGGCAGAAATGCATAACGCAGGCCTTCGCGGCCGAAAACTGGAAGCCGTGCACTACAGCCCATGACTGCGCCTTGCGGATGGCACCTTGCAGCTGCCGTTCAGCAGCGGCGATGCCACTGGAGCTGTAATATAGGCAGAAGTCGTCCGCATATAAAGAAGCCGCGACGGACGACCCCACCGCCTCAACGAGCCCATTGATGGCAATTAAAAACAGGGACACACTGAGGACAGACCCCTGTGGGACCCCGTTCTCCTGGACCCGGGAGGAACTATGCGACGCAGCTACTTGCACGCAGAAGGAACGATACGAAAGAAAATTCTGAATAAAAATCGGGAGCGGGCCCCTAAGGCCCCACCCATGAAGTGTGGCCAGGATGTGATGGCGCCAAGTCGTATCGTATGCCTTCCGCATGTCGAAGAAGACGGCAACCAGATGTTGGCGGCGCGCAAAGGCTGTACGGATGGCAGACTCCAGGGAGACCAGATTATCGACGGCAGAGCGGCCTTTACGGAACCCACCCTGAGACGGAGCCAGAAGGCCCCGAGACTCGAGGAGCCAACTCAACCTCCGGCTCACCATACGTTCCAGCAACTCGCAAGGAACGTTGGTGAGGCTTATGGGGCGATAGCTGTCCACCTCCAGCGGGTTCTTGCCAGGTTTCAATACGGGGAGGACTATGCTTTCCCGCCATTGAGACGGGAAAACACCCTCGACCCAGACGCGATTGAAAAGATCTAGGAGGCGTCGCTGGCAAGGCACTGAGAGGTGTTTCAGCATCTGGCTGTGAATGCGGTCTGGTCCAGGAGCCGTATCAGGGCAAGCAGAAAGTGCGCTCTGGAATTCCCATTCGCTGAAAGGAGCATTGTACGACTCCGCGTGGCGCGTGTGAAAGGAAAGCCTCCGACTTTCCAACCGCTCTTTCCGGGAGCGGAAAGCCAACGGGTAGTTCGTTGATGCGGAACACTGAGCAAAATGCTCTGCTAACCGGTCCGCAATCGTGTCGGAGTCGGTGCACACTGCTCCATTCAGCGAAAGCCCAGGGACAGAGACAGGTGGCCGATAGCCTTGGAGTCGCCGAATCTTGGCCCAAACCTGCGATGCAGAGGCACGGACGCCAATGGTGGAAACATAACGTTCCCAGCACTCCTGCTTCCGTTGGCGAATAAGGCGTCGGGCTCGGGCGCGGAACTGTTTAAAAGCAATGAGGGTCTCCAACGACGGGTGCCGCTTATGGCGCTGAAGAGCCCGTCGGCGATCTCGAATCGCCTCTGCGATCTCGGGCGACCACCACGGCACAGTCCTCCGCCGAGGTGACCCGGATGTACAGGGAATCGCAGATGCCGCCGCAGAAACGATGCTGGTGGTGACCGACTGAACCACCGCATCAATCGGATCAGTGGAAGGAGGTGCGATCACTGCGACAGATGTAAATAAGTCCCAATCAGCCTTATTCAGAGCCCATCTGGAGGGGCGTTCAGAAGAGTGACGCTGTGGCAGTGACAGAAAGATGGGGAAATGGTCACTACCACATAAGTCGTCGTGGACCCTCCAGTGGATGGATGGTGAAAGTCCGGGGCTGCAAATAGAAAGGTCAATGGCCGAAAACGAGCCATGGACCGCACTAAAGTGGGTCGCCTCTCCCGTGTTTAAAAGGCAGAGGTCAAGCTGTGACAGAAGAGTCTCGACATCTCTGCCCCGGCCAGTAATCGCGGCGCTACCCCACAAGGGGTTATGGGCGTTAAAGTCGCCCAGCAACACAAAGGGAGGCGGCAGTTGTCCTATCAATGCAGCCAACACATGACGAGAGACATCACCATCCGGCGGAAGGTACAAACTGCAGACAGTAATAGGCTGAGGCGTCCACATCCTTACAGCGACAGCCTCTAAGGGTGTATGAAGAGGCACACACTCGCTGTAGATAGAGTTAAGGACGTAGACGCAGACTCCACCAGACACCCTCTCATAAGCTGCCCGGTTCTTATAATAACCCCGATACCCTCGTAGGGCAGGGGTCCGCATTGCCGGAAACCACGTTTCCTGAAGGGCAATGCAGAAGAAAGGGTGACTGCTGACAAGTTGGCGGAGCTCAGCAAGGTGGTGGAAAAAACCGCTGCAGTTCCACTGGAGAATCACTTTGTCCATGGGCGAAATAGGCGTGAAGGGACCGAGGAGGCAGATCACGTCACTGGGTCACCTGCTGTCACCGATCGAGGACCAGTACAATCGGCGTCCTTGGCGTCTGAGGGTATGGCGAGATCCAGGTCCTCAGCGGACGCCAGGATCTCCACCTCATCCTCAGACGCAGAGCCTGTATGGAGCGGTGGGGTGGATGCCACCGCGCGTTCCTTGGCCTTAGAGGCCTTCTTCTTCTTTGTCTTCTCTCTCTGCTCCTTGGGCTTTACTGGCTGGGAGGGCTCCACCGAGTCAGTCTCCGGGACGAAGGAGGAGCGGGAAGCCCTGCGACCAGCCGCTGGCCTGCTTTTCAGCCATTGGCTGACGTCACCCTTCCCAGAGGTGGAAACCTGGGAAGGGAGGGACCCGAGGGATCCCTTGCGAGAGAGAGTCGCCGAAGAAGTCGGATGCTTCTCCGGCTTAGAGTTGGGGACTTGTGTCCCCGATGGTTGGGGGGTTGTTGCTCCTGAGGTAGGTGGTGCAGGAGCAACAGATGGGGAAGTGCCCCCCACCATCAAGGGGGCAGGTGTAGTATTCCGGCTCAGAGTGTTCAGTGGAATCGGTGCAGCAGATGACAAAACTACTGTTTTGGCAGCGGTGGCATAGGAGCTGGTCAGAGCCACAGGATGTAGCCTCTCGTATTTCCGCCTAGCCTCAGTATAGGTCATGCGGTCCAGGGCCTTATATTCCATGATCCTTCGTTCTTTCAGTAGAACCTTGCAGTCTGGCGAGCAAGGGGAATGGTGTTCGCCGCAGTTCACACAGATGGGAGGCGGCGCACATGCAGTATTAGGATGTGAAGGGCGTCCACAATCTCTGCATGTCATGCTGGAAGTACACCGAGATGACATGTGGCCGAACTTCCAGCATTTGAAACACCTCATCGGGGGAGGGATATAGGGCTTCACATCACATCGGTAGACCATCACCTTGACCTTTTCGGGTAGGACGTCACCCTCGAAGGCCAAGATGAAGGCACCGGTGGCTACCTGATTATCCCTCGGACCCCGATGGACGCGCCGGACGAAGTGAACACCCCGCCGTTCTAAATTGGCGCGTAGCTCGTCGTCTGACTGCAAGAGTAGGTCCCTATGGAATATAATGCCCTGGACCATGTTGAGACTCTTATGGGGTGTGATCGTGACGGAAACATCCCCCAACTTGTCACAAGCGAGTAACCGCCGTGACTGTGCAGAGGATGCCGTTTTGATCAATACTGCCCCAGAGCGCATTTTGGACAAGCCCTCCACCTCCCCAAACTTGTCCTCCAAGTGCTCGACAAAAAACTGAGGCTTGGTCGCCATAAACGATTCCCCATCGACTCGTGTACAGACTAAATAGCGAGGTGAATAAGGTTCGCTGCCAACCGTAGCCTTTCGTTCCTCCCATGGTGTGGCCAGGGAGGGGAACGATTGTGGATCATATGCCTGAGCGTTGTATTGAGGCAGAGAACGCTTAGAGACTGCTGGCGGCTGGCCGCCAGCAAGAGATGATGTACCACGCTTCATCGCGGGTCATCCGCCCTGATGCCACCTACTCCGACCAAGGGCCCTCCCCACGGGTGCCACCCAGCCTCAGCAACGACCACCTGGCGGGATGGCCATTGCCGGGAGTCCCGATGCCCCAAGGAGACAGGCATCTACTCCTTGGCATATGCGGGGAGTTAACGGCGCAGGCATCAGTAGAGCGATCCCTGTGTTGTCAGGGGGCTACAACCGACAGGGTACATGGCGGCCCCACCACAACGGACTGGCTACCGTGCCGGATTTCAGGTGAAATGTAGCCCATGATCGTCATTGGTGCATAAAGCGACACAGCAGAGCAGACTGCAAAAACCGCACCCAAGAACAAAGCCACGCCCTAGAGATGGTGAGTGGGCGGGACAGCTATGCGACGACGACCAACCAAGCTAGAGATGGTAATGAGCGATGGACACATTGCACCTTGTAAGGCGCCCTTCCCCAATCAGCTCGCTCTTCGGAAGAATTTAGAAGATGGAGGTCAAACCCGGTAGGGGACCATCACATAAGGCTGAAACGTTTGAGACTCCTTTTAGTCGCCTCTTACGACAGGCAGGAATACCATGGGCCTATTCTTACCCCCGAACCCACAGGGGGGGAAACTGTTGGATGGAAGGTGTGTGGACAGTACATTACAATAGGTGGAGGCCAGGATAATTTCCAGAGTGGAGAATGTGGTGTGAGGATAACTCCTCCCTAACTGCACAGTTCAGAGGGGAGGATCAAGATGGGTCGGGTTGTGAAGCAGCCATTGCAATCAACCATGTGACACTCACTCATATGCATGCTGCGCCACAAGGTGGACCACTTTGCTCTTGGCCACAGTTTGGCAGTGGCCACTCATCCTGGAGGACAGCTAATTGATAGTTATACTAATATAAAAAGCTAAGCAACAATTGCAGCAGAGCTGGTATATGACATGGCTGCTTTCACAGGTGGCCCAGCCTATGGTTGGGTAGGACAAGCCTGTGCCAGGAATGGAGTATGAAGTGCTGGGTGGGTGGAATGGGCAGATCTCGCACCTGCTTTTCCACAGGGATATGATCCCTGGGGCAAGGGGCTGGGATTGGGAGTGGGCATAGGGATGGACTAGGCTGCTGTGGAGGTTGGGCAATGGAACACAACAGATGGAGGGATGGGAAGGATCTTGGGTAGAATGTCACTCATTTCAGGGCATGATGACAGATACTTGTAATTAAAGCACTGACGAAAGATGTGGTTCAGTTGTTCCAGTCTGCGGCAGTATCGCGTGACAGAGAGGGGTGCTCCTTTGTATCTTATTCTTGGTGTGGTGGGAGGATCGAGGGTGCGAGGGGACAGAGTATGGGAAATCTGTTCGCGGATTAAGTCTGGGAAGGCCTTCGTGAGACCTTCAGCATATTGGACAAGGACTTCCTTATCACTGTAGATACGCCATCCCAGGGTGGTCAGGTTGGCCAGGTTGTACGGGAGGGATTTTTGGTGTGGAAGGGATGGCAGATGTTGAAAAGAAGTACTGTTGGTGGTTTAATGTGGACAGATGTGTGGATGGAGCCAACAGAGAGGAGGTCAATGTCCAGGAAGGTGGCACACTGAGTTGTGGAAGAACTGGTGAAGAGGATGGGAGAGAAGGAATTGAGGTTGTAAAAAGAATGAGGATAGGACACCTTGGCCCGAGTCTAGATCATGAAAATGTAAACAAATCTGAATCAGACCAGGGGTGTGTAGCTTTGCGAGGCTGTATACATTTTCCTCCTCACCCTATGATACCCTGCACACCCACCTTCTACATGGAAGAATTTCGGCCCTCATTGAGCAACACCTCTAATGAACGCCCGAAGTCTAGCACCCATATCAAATACACTAACCAGCTCTCCCCCATACCCACCTCTTTACTTCCTGGACCCCTATTCATCACTGTTGTTGACACTTCTTTATACACCAGTATCCCTCTAGCCCATTGTCTTACAGCTACTTAGCGTGAGCTCTCCCAATGTCCTTCATACTCAAAACCTACTCTCTCATTCCTCATACAAATTACTAAATATATTCTAACACTACTACTTTTCCTTCAATGGAAGGTGTTAAAAAAAAATCATGACACAGCCATGAATACCAGCATGGCACCCTCCTATGCCAAACTGTTCATGAGCCATGAACAAAACCCCAAACTCCTGGTCTGGTTCAGATTCATTGATGATATCTTCACGATCTGGACTCAGGCTGTATGAGACGGTTTTTTTGATGTGGACAGGATGGCAACTGTCAAAATGCAGTAACTGTTAGTGGTTGGTTTAATGTGGACAGAGGGGTGTAAGTGGATCCATCAGAGAGGAAGTAGCCAACATCCAGGAAGGTGACATGCTGGGGTAATGAGAACCCTCTCCAACTCAACACCTTCTCTCTCATCCATTTCACCTAGTTCTGGCCAACCAGAGATGACATACAAACCTTTAGGATGGGTGGGCTAACACAATGAATTTTCAACAATCATTTGCGGTGTTGAATTGATATCACTCTGGTAATGAAAGAGTGGTTTTGGTTTTTAGTCAAAATATTGCCAGAGGAGTAGTGATGTACCAGATCTAATTTCCAAAACAATGGAGCATTAATTTGGTACAAAAATTTTATGAATAAGAGACAAAGCTTAACTGGTGGTTCCCTCGCAACCTAGGGTTTAAGTGACCAGCGGGTCCTTTTCAGCCTTCTCCAACATATCCATTTCTTCTCTCTGATGAACAAACTAAAGTTCCAACAGTAGAACAGTGCCATGTGCTTTAAAGTACGTGTAACATCAGCAGCACTAATTTCAACTCCTGAAGGTAAGAAATGACCAGCAATCAGTCTCATAATTTTATAGTTTTCTTGACTGAATTTTCTTTCTCATAAATTTTATAAATCTTAACACTACCCCACAAACAGCAGACATTGCTACAGTGGAGTGACTTGTGTGCCTCTGTAAAACAGATAGCTGTACTGTAAGTGCAACCACAGTGGAGGGGTATCTGTGCAGAGCCAATTAAAATAATTCCAGAAGGGTGGGGGTAAAATAATCGAGACATACAAAACATAGCTAGAAGAAAACCACAAGAATGACGAAAGAGCAACAAACACTAAAATGGACAAAATCCGACAAGAAAACCACAGAGAGATGCAAGAAACATGTAGAAGATATAAGAACAAGCTAGCATATTAACATGGCTGGCTGACCATAAGAATAAAACGGAGAAGCCAACAACTCTGCAACACATTAAAACCTCCACCCAAAAATCACTAGGATGGAGGACACAGAGACACAAAGGACATGCACTAAAACTTAGATCAAATGATAAAAACCACCCTCACGAGTAAAACGTAAAACTAAAGCTGCTGTTGGGGCATTGCCGCCCAACACCAAAGGTACGGTTCTGGGAAAGTTAAAAGTCCACCACAGAGCAGCTAAAAGTGGACAACCGTCATTTCTGAGCGACAGCAACACTGAGGTGGATCCTCACGATGGAGGAGGTAACCGCTTGTTAGCCACGTATGGACAATGCGGAGCCAGCACAGGACAACTGATTCCCTGCGAGAACCGCATGGAAGATTTCCACACATTCGTAGTCTCCTTCTTAATGACACGCACTTTGTTGCATGTACTCCATTCCGTCTCCCAAAGCCGAAAAATCCTGTGGCGTAAGACAGAATGCAGGTTAGTTTCAGAGATGCCCATCTCCAAAAGCGGTTTCTGCATAGCCTGTTTGGCCAGCCTTTCATCAAGTTCGTTGCCTGGGATTCTGACGTGTCCTGGGGTCCACACAAACACCACTGAATGACTGGACTGTTCCAAGGAATAGATGGACTCCTGAATGGACGGTACCAAAAGATGGGGAGGGTAGCACCCATCGATAGATTGATAGTTTGTAGGCTGTTCAAGGGATCAGTACATGGGAGAAGTGACACGCCTGGGCATGAGTAGATGTGCTCAAGAGCACAAGATATGGCCACCAGCTCTGCAGTGAAAACGCTGCAGACATCTGGCAAGAAGTGCTTTTAAATACATCCTCCATGAACATACGCAAAGCCTACGAGACCATCAGTCACTGAGCTGTCGGTGTAAACCACTTGATGGCCCCAGTACATGCCGAGAATCTAGAGGAACTGATAGAGGTGAGCCACAGGGTTAACAGATTTTTAGGGCCATGCAAAGTGTCCAAAAGAATCTGCGGCCTAGGTGTACACCACAGAAGTGTACATGAATGGACCTCGAGGAGAGGTGGTAACAGGAAGGACTCCACTTCAGACAGAAGGGACTGGACGCGAACAGCAATTGTAAGCCCTGACCTGGGCCGCTGATGCGGGAGATGAACTGCCATGGTTGGGAAAAGGAGATGGCAATTCAGATGCGCAGGAGAACTACTAATATGTACAACGTAACTGGCGAGCAGTCATGCACAACCAACCTGGCATCCACCAGGACACTGGTTACCGGACTCGTTCTAAAAGCTCCCATTGCAAGGCGAATACCATAGTGGTGCACTGAGTCGAGTAAACACAACACTGAGGGCACCGTCGAACCGTAAATCAGACTCCCATAGTCAAGGTGGGATTGAACAAGGGCACTGTAGAGCTGCTGCAGCGCAGAGCGATCTGCACCCCAGTTGGTGTTGCTCAGGCAGCGGAGGGCATTGAGGTGGTGCCAGCACTTCCACTTAAGCTGACGAAGGTGAGGTAGCCAAGTCAACTGGGCATCGATAGTCCTAAGATTCGATATGTCTCCACTACAGGGAGTGTATCGTCATTAAGGTCAAGTTCTGGCTCTGGATGAACGGTGTGATGCCAACAGAAATGCATGACACACGACTTCGCGGCTGAAAACTGGAAGCCGTACGCTATAGCCAATGACTGCACCTTGTGAACGGCTCCCTGTAGGTGCCGCACAGCAACACCAGTACTGGAGGAGCAGTACGAAATGCAGAAGTCATCTGCATAGAGAGAAATTGAGACTGACGGCCCTACAGCTGCTGCTAGACCATTAATAGCCACTAAAAATAGACACACACTCAATACGGAGCCCTGCAGAACGCCATTCTCCTGAATATGGGGGAACTATGGGAGGCACTGACTTGGACACGAAAGTATGTAGCAACATGAATTTTTTGATAAAAATTGGGAGCGGGCCCCAAAGACCCCACTCACACAATGTGGCAAGGATATGATGTCACAAGGTTGTGTCGTATGCTTTAAGTAAGTCAAAAAAGACAGCCACCAGATGCTGCTGCCTGGAGAAGGCTGTTCGGATGGCAGACTCAATGGACACAAAATCATCAGTGGTAAAGCAACCCTGGAAGAAGCCGCCCTGACATGGAGCCATTAGGCCACATGACTACAGGACCCAACCCAATTGCTGACACACCATACATTCCAGCAGCTTACAATGAAAGTTGGTTAGGCTGATGGGCCGGTAGCTATCCACATCAAGCGGGTTTTGGCTAGGTATGAGCACTGGAATGATGGTGCTCTCCCGCCATTGTGATGGAAAGACACCATCACATCAGATCTGGTTAAAGATGATGAGGAGATGTCACTTTTAGTCAGATGAGAGATGTTTAATCATCTGACTGTGGATCCGATCCAGCCCAAGAGCTGTGTTGGGGCACTGTGCAAGGGTGCTGAGGAGCTCCCACTCTGTAAACAGGGCTTTATAGGGTTCACTGTGGCATGTAGTGGACGAGGACTTGACTTTCCTTTCCCTCCTCCATTTGTGGGTGCAAAAGGCTTGGGGGGGGGGGGGGGGGGGTGTGGGGGGGGGGGTGTGGGGGGGGGGGGGGTGGGGGGGGGGGGTGTAGTTCTCCGACGCAGAGGCTCGAGCTTAGTGCTCAGCAACTGCGTTTGTGCTGGTAGATAACAGGCCATTTATGTCAATGCCAGGGACACCTGTTGGGGTCTGGTACCCAAAATGAGGTCTGATCTTCATCCACACTTGGGAACTTGACGGTATTGCACCCAATGGTCAACAAGTAACTCTCCCAACACTCCTCTTTCCATCTTTTTATAAGCTGGCAAATGCGCGCAAGGAGCCGCTTAAAGGCTATTAGGTGCTCTAGGGAAGGGTGCCACTTACGTCACTGGGGAGCTCACCAACGCTCTTTAATTGCCTAGTGACTTCTGGCAACCACCAAGGGACTGTCTTTCGCTGGGGCACCCTACAGAACAGGGATCACATTTTCTGCCGCAGAAACAATCATTGTAGTGACCTACTCAATGACATCATCAATGGCACCATGTAGGGGAGATTCAGTGGTGACAGCAGAAGTGAAGGCTTTCCAGTCTGCCTAGTTTACAGCCCATCTGGGTAGGCGTCCATGGGCATGACACCGGGGGAGTGACGGGAAGATGGGGAAGAGGTCACTACCGCACAGGTCGTGATGTGCTCTCCAGTAGATAGATGGGAGACGACCAGGACTGCAAATACAAGAGATCAATGGACAAATATGTCTCATGTGCCACAATGAAAGTGTGGGGACACCTGTATTTGAGAGACAGAGGGCGAGCTGTAACAGTAAATTTTCGACCTCCCTACCTCAGCCAGTAAGCATGGTGCCACCCCACAAGGGGTTATGCATGTTAAAATCTCCCAAAAGCAGGAAAGGTTTAGGGAGTCGATCGATCAGTGCAGCCAATACGTTCAGGGGTACTGCATCATCTGGAGGGAGACATAAATTGTGACAGTTATTTCCTGTGTCGTCGTCATCCTGACAGCCACAGCTTCAAGAGAGGTTTGAAGGGGGCACAGGTTCACTACATACAGAGTTCAGGACATAGACGCAATCTTCACCTGACACTCTAAGATAGTAGCTATGGTTCCAGTAATATCTCTTATGGCTATGTAGGGCAGGGGTCCGCATTGTCGGGAACCAGGTTTTCTGGAGGGCAGTGCAGAGAGGAGGTGTAAAGCTTAATGGTTGCTGTAGCTCAGCCAGGTGGTGGAAAAAGCTGCCACAATTCTGATGAACGATTACGTGATCATGAGACCTGGAAGGCACGAAACACTCAATGAGGCAGTCTACACCGCAGGGTCACCTGCTGACACCAGATGAGTACCTGTGCTATTGACATCCATTGTGTCTGAGGGCCCAGCGAGATCCAGGTCCTCAGCGGATGCCAGAATCTCCACCTCATCCTCAGATACAGAACTTGTAGGTAGTGGTGGTGCGGATGCCACTGCAGTGCCTTGGTTATTGGAGTCTTTTTCTTTTTAGATTTCTCTCGCTGCTCCTTAGATTTGTCTGTCTGGGAGGGTTTCACTGATTCAGTCTCACAGATTGAGGAGGACCGTGAAGCCCTATGACCAGCTATCTATGGTTGCTTCAGTCATTGGCGGGTGTCAACTTTGCCACTGGTAGGCACCAGGGAAGAGAGTGACCCAAGGGATCCCTCCCTGGTGAGAGGAGCTGAAGAAGACTTGTGCTTCTCCGGCTGAGAAGTGCGGACTGACGTCCCCAATGGTTGGGGAGTGTTGCTCTTGAAGTATGTTGTGCAGGAGCAAAAGGGAGGAAAGTGCCCTAACCCCCCCCCCCCCCACCCCAACCCACCAACAAGGGGCAAGTGGAGTCTGACGGCTCTGGGAGCCAAATGTACATGGTGGAACAGAAGATGGAGAACCAGTCGTAGTGGCGGCATAGGTTGACGTCGTGCACAGGATGTAGAAGTCAGTTGGTCCAGTGTCTTGTATTCCATTATTTTCCTTTCTTTATGGAGAATCCTGCAGTCTGGCTAAAAAGGTGAATGGTGCTCTCCACAGTTGACACAGATGGGTGGCGGGGCACACTGAGTATTGGGATGTGTATGATGTCCACAATCCAGACAGGTGACACGCTGGAAGTACAGTGGGAAGACATATGGCCAAACTTCCAGCACTTAAAGCACCACATCAGGGGAGGAATGTATGGCTTTACATCACAGTAGTAGAACATCACCTTGACCTTCTCAGTAATGTGTCACCCTCTAAGGCCAAGATGAAGACACCGGTGCCAACCAGATTGTCCCTCAGACCCCAGTGGACATGCCGGACGAAATGAACACCTTGCCGCCCTAAATTGGTGCGCAGCTCATCATCAGACTGCAAAAGAAGGTCCCTGTGAAATATTATACCCTGGGCCATATTTATGCTCTTATGGAGGCGTGATGGGAACAGAAACATCCCCCAGCTTACCACAGGCAAGTAGTGCCCGTGACTGAGCAGAGGATGCTGTTTTGATTAAGACCGACCCTGACCACATTTTGGACAAGCCCTCCCAACCTCCCCAAACTTGTCCTCTTAATGATCCACACACACACACACACACACACACACACACACACACACACACACACACAAAGGTTTCACTGACAAGAAAGATTCCCCACCACTCTCATACATACAAGGTACCAGGGTGAATAAGCTTCACTGCCATCCTTAGCCTGGCGTTCCTTCCATGGTGTGGCCAGAGAGGGGGGGGGGGGGGGGGGGGGGGGCGATTTGGGGTCGTATTTCTTAGCTTTGAAGTTAGACCTTTACCGCTTATTAGAGACTGGTGGTGTTTGACCACCAGCGAGTGATATCGTACTACACTTCATGGCCTGTCATCTGCCCTGATGCCACCCACTCCGACCAGGGGCCCTCCCCACGGGTGCCACCCAGTCGTGGCAAAGGCCACCTGGCAGGATGGCCATTGCCGGGAGACCCGATGCCCAAGGGTAACTAGCATAAACTCCTTGGCATACGTGGGGAGTTAATGGTGCAGGCATCAGAAGAGCGAGCCCTGTGTGGTCAGGGGGATAATGCACACCAGTGGCAAGATGCAAACAATATCTTCACTGTATGATAACAATGGCGAAGTCACTGATGACAGTGCCACTAAAGCAGAGTTATTAAACATGGTTTTTCAAAACTCCTTCACCAAAGACGACGATGGTAATATTCCTGAATTCCAATTAAGAACAACTGTTAAGATGAGAAACTAAGTAGTAGATATCCTTGGTGTAGCAAAGCAGCTTAAATCGCTTAATAAAGGCAAGGCCTTCGGTCCAGAATGTATACCAGTCCGGTTCCTTTCAGACTATGCTGATACAACAGCTCCATATTTACCAGTTATAAACAAACGCTCGCTCACCGGAAGTCCCATACCTAAGGACTGGAAAATTGCTCAAGTCACACCAATACCAAAAAAGGCAAATAGGAGTAATCTGCTGAATTACAGACCCATATCACCAACATCAATTTGCAGTAGGGTTTTGGAACATATACTGTGTGGTGTCACCGCCAGACACCAAACTTGCTAGGTGGTAGCCTTTAAATCGGCCACGGTCCGGTAGTATACGTCAGACCCGCATGTCGCCACTATCAGTGTCTGCAGACCAAGTGCCGCCACACAGCAGGTCTAGAGAGACTTCCTAGCACTCGCACCAGTTGTACAGCCAACTTTGCTAGCGATGGTTCACTGACTTCTAAGCTCTCATTTGCCGAGACGATAGTTAGCATAGCCTTCAGCTACGTTATTTGCTACGACCTAGCAAGGCACCATTGTCAGTACTATTGATATTGTAAACCATGTATCATCAGAAGCGACATTCTTCATTAATGGATTAGAGTTAAGTATTCCACCAGCTACGCCCGTTTTTCTCAATTCTAATTCCCCAGTCATATTCCAGACCTCACGCCAGCCTGCGTGAGCTATAACGTGTGCATTTCGGCCTCCTATAGTAACACGGTGTTGGCTCTCCTGCCAACCACAACATACTGTGTTCAAACATTATGAATTACCTCGAAGAAAACAATTTATTGACACGTAGTCAGCATGGATTCAGAAAATATTGTTCTTGTGAAACACAGCTAGCTCTTTATATACATGAAGTAATGAGAGCTATCGACAGGGGATGTCAAATTGATTCCATATTTTTAGATTGACACCGTTCCTCACAAGCGTCTTCCAACCAACCTGCATGCCTACGGAATATTGCCTCAATTTTGCGACTGGATTCATGATTTCCTGTCAGAAACGTCACAGCTCGTAGTAATAGACGGAAAGTCATCGAGTACAACAGAAGTAATATCTGACGTTCCCCAAGGAAGCATTATTGGCCCTCTACTGTTCCCGATCTATATTAACGACATAGCAGACAATCTGAGGAGCCTTCTTAGATTGTTTGCATATGATGCTGTCATTTACCATCTTGTAAAGTCATCAGATGACCAAAAGAATTGCAAAGTGATTTAGTGAAGATATGTGTATGGTGCAAAAAGTGGCAATTGACACTGAATATAGGAAAGTGTGAAGTTATTCACAAGAGTACTAAAAGAAACCCACTAAATTTTGATTACGCAATAAGTCACACAAATCTTAGGGCTGTAAATTCAACTAAATACTTAGGGATTACAAACAACCCAAACTGGAACAATAACATAATGTTGTGGATAGAGCAAACCGGAAACTGCGATTCATTGGCAGAACGCTTAGAAGGTGCAACAGGTCTACTAAAAAGACTACTTGTCCACCCCATTCTGGAGTATTGCTGTGTGGTGTGGGATACGAATCAGGTAGGACTGACAGATGACATCAAAAAAGTTCAAAGAAGGGCGGCTTGTTTTGTACTATCGCAAAGCAGGGGAGATAGTGCCACACACGATATGTGAATTGGAGTGGCAATCACTTTAAAAAAAGGCATTTTTCGTTGTGATGGGATCTTCTCATGAAATTTCAATCACCAGTTTTCTCGTCAAATTGCAAAAACATTCTTTTGACACCCACGTACATAGGGAAAAATGATCATCACAATAAAATAAGAGAAATCAGGGCTCGCACAGAAAATTTAAGTGCTCGTTTTTCCCATGTGCCATTCGAGGGTGGAACGGTACGGAGACAGCTTGAAGGTGGTTCACTGAACCATCTGCCTGGCATTTTATTGTGAACAGCAGAGTAATTGTATAGATGTAGATGTGGCAACTATGCTTTTTATTATATTGTCACATTACACCCTGGACTTTCCATTGCTTGAGATACAGACTCAAATAGATTTTAATATAACTAATGCACTGAGTGATTTATAACTTTTAATATATTCATCCCCCAAAGACATCGAGCACTCAATTTGTTGTCTTGTTATGACACATCGACGGAGCTACTTTCATGATCATAACTTTAATAATTAATCTATGTGAGAAATTTTAGTTGGAAAATTACTTGAAACCAGCATATCTTGTGAATGAAGACAGGTACATTAACAGCATGGCAGTACATGTTTTCAGGCAGTTCTGTTTACCACAGACACCATTTAGATATTAAGATTGGTTGGTTGTTGGAGTTGAGAGAGACGAAACTGTGAGATCATATAGATAAAATCAAGGAGAAGTATGAGGGAAGTAGAGGGCATATGCTGGATGAGCCACTCTGCCCAGAATGCAGTTGAAGGTCACTGGAGCATGGTAGGCTGTGCGAGACACACCCTCTGCATCTCACCAGCACTGCCTCACGATCTGTTACTGAAAGAAAATGAGCAACACAGATAGGACAATAACATTTTAGGAAAGATAAAACATTAACAACAGCAAACATAAAAGAATAAGGAGAAAAATGAGGTGGAAACAGTAGGGGCCAAGCCAGAACATGGAGCAAGGGTTGCCCCTCCAACCCCTTAGATAGTCAATGAGGTCAAAGTGTTCCACCTCACACAGACAAGTAGAAACCACCTTTGTGAGTGAAACATAAAACAAGGTCAGCCGCTTTGGCATTGTTCACTAGCACCATAGGTATTGTGTCAGGTAGGTTAAGACATCACTGAAAATCAGCCAAATTTAAGCTGTCTAGTACAATGTGGGCTACCGTCAGACGAGCACTACATCGGCAGTAAACTGGTTCCTCACATCGGAGAATGTGGCCATGGGTCAGCCAAGTATGGCCCGTGCATAGAAGACAAAGGACAGCAGATTCCATGCGAGAAGCACAATGGAAGAATGCTCATGGTCATGATCTCCTTTATTGCCCTTGGTTTATTTGGGGAGTCCAGAGCAGACAATTCAGAGTTCCAGACCTCCAACAATTGACGGCAGAGGGTCGACTGAAGGTCCAGTTCTGGGAGACCCATTTCCAAAATCGGTATCCTCGTAGCTAACTTTGCCAAGTGGTCAGCATGTTCATTCCCTAAAATCCCAAAATATCCAGGGAGCCAAACAAAGACAACCAGCCATCCAGCTTGATGGTGGTCAGAAAGAAGATCCTGGATAGTCATGACTAATGGGTGACGAGGGTAGCAGTGGCCTATAGCCTGAAGGCAGCTGAAGGGGCTCACTGCAAATTAGAAACATCTTGCCAGTGCAAGAATGAGAATGGCCAAGGGCTTGTTTGATGTCCACAATTTAGCAGTGGACACACTGCATCCATTCGACAGGGAGCATAGTTCGTTGCACCTTGCATGTTTGTATGCAGAACCACTTCATCCTTCGACCATTGAGCCATCAGTGTACACCCATTCTAAACACAGAAATGCATTGAGGACAGTAAGGAACAGGTGACGAAAGACCACATTGTTGGCACGTAATCAGTAGTGAGGGATCCCAGCCTCCACAAGCAGGCTGTTCACAGGGTTAGTTATACAGACTCTTGTGGCAGTCGGACCCCACATTGATGTATCAGGTCCAGTGACTGCAATTATGGGCTGATGCCAAACCATATGCTAGACTTCCATAATCAAGATGAGACAGGATCGGGGCTTTGTAAAAGCTGCAGAAGGATGGTGCTGTCTGCATCCCAGATAGTGTTACTGAGGCAGTGAAGTGTATTAAGGTGTAGCCAGCACCTTATTAAGTTGGTGAAGAGGAGGAAGAGCAGAAGCCATGTCACCCAGGCACTGAAGACCAGTCCCAAAAAGTAATGTCTCCACCACATTCAGTAATTGGCTGTCGAGGTAAAGTTCTAGCTGGACGAACAGTACAATGGTGACAGAAGTGCATGATGCACGTCTCTGTGGTGGAAAACTGAAAGCTATGGGTGAGGGCCAATGACTGCACCCTGCAGGCTGCATTCAGTTACACTGACACTCAAGGAACAATAGTAAAAGCAGTAATTGTCGGCATACAGTGAGGGTGACACGGAAGACCCCACAGCTACTGCTTGACCATTGATGGCCACTAAAAGGAGAGGAACACTTAATACAGAGCCCTGTGGGGGCCCATTCTCTTGGATATGGGGGATACTGTGGGAAGTACCAACTTGAAACCAGAAAGTACATTGTGAGAAGAAGCTCTGGACAAAAATTGAAAGCATGCACCAGAGACCCCACTCATGTAAGGTAACAAAATGTAGTGTCACTTTGTGATGTCATAAGCCTTTCGCAGGTCGAAGAAGAGAACAATACGGCATTGACATCACTCAACAGCTGTCTGGATGGGAAACTCTAGGAAAACCAAATTACCTGAGACCTAAGAAGCTAATGCAGCCACTGGTTCATCATGTGTTTGAGCAACTTACAGAGACCATTGGTGAAACTAATTGGACAATAGCTGTCCCTCTCTAAGGGATGCTTACCCAGTTTCAGGACTAGGACAACAGTGCTTTCTCGCCACTGAGGCTGGAACTCACCCTCACTCCAGATATGGTTGGAGATGGTGAGGAGGTGACAGTGATAATCCAGTGATAGATTTTTGAGCAATTGGTTGTGGATTTGGTCTGATCCTGGGGCTATATCAGGGCAGAGAACTAGGGTACTGAGAAATTCTCACTCAATGAATGAAGCATTATAGGGCTACATAGTTCAAAATGCAGAGGTGCGAACGTAATGCAAAGCAAAATGTTTGGCTATGTCACCTGTGTCAGTGAAAACAACACCGTACAATGAAATACCACACATCTGCAGAGGCCTGGTGTCCATAAACACATCTGATCTTTGCCCAGACCTGTGATGGAGGTATATGTGGTCCAATGATTGAAATGTACTATTTCTAGCATTATTGCTTCCATAGTTTTATTAAATGGCAAACTCATGCACAGAGCCATTTAAAGGCAATGAGGTGCTCAATTGCTGGATGCTGCTTATGGCATTAGAAAGCCCGCCTACGATCTCTAACGGCCCTCAGCGATTTCCAAAGTCCACCAAGGTACTACCTTCTGATGGGGAGATCCTGAAGAATAGTGGATCACCAAACTGTCTGCCGACAGAACAGCAGCTGCTGCATTCTGGACAACCTCATCAATGCTTCCACTTATCAGGTAGTACAGAACAGTAGAGACGAAAGACCCCAGTCAGCATTGTGGAGAGCCTGTCTACATGGGCACCCAGGGGAGTGATGCTGAGGGTGCGTCCTGAAAATACGGTCGCTACAACACAGGTCATTGTGGACTCTCCAGTGGATGGATGGGAGAAGACCAGAGCTGCAATTGAAAGATCATTCGTCAAATAGGTTCCATGTGCCACAATGAAGTGAGTGGAGGCACCAATAATCAAGAGACAGAGGTTGAGATCTCCCAGTAAGTTTTTGATGTATTTATCACAGACAGTATCCGTGGTTCCACTCCACAAAGAGTTATAGTCATTGAAGTTCCCCAAAATTAGGAAAGGTTGGGGGAGCTGAGAAACCAATGTAGACAATACACTGTGAGGTACTCCATCATCGCAAGGGAGACAAATGTAACAGATGGTAAAATCCTGAATGCTCTTATCCTAAAAGCCACAGTCTCCACATTTGTATCAAGAGGCCCAAGTTCACTATATAAAGAGCTCAGACTACACGCGCAAACTCTACCTGACACCTTATCACAATAGGCATGATTCCTAACATATCTCCGGTAGCCAAGAAGGGCAGGAGCATAAGAGATGTCATAGTGCAGCCATGTGGTGGAAAAAACTGCAACAATTTTGTTAGAGAATCATGCTGCCAGAATAACGTAAAGGAATGAAGAGACCAGAGAGGAGGAGAGGGTATGGTATCAAGACACATAGGTCCTGAGACACATTGTGTGGTGCGATCTGGAGCTTCAGGGGTCACCAGGATCAAGCTGCGGCCACGGATGGTTGGTTGGTTTGGAATGAATGAGACTAAACTGCAGGGTCATCAGTCCCTTCGTCTGTAAGTAGCAAACCAAGAGTAGTCATCAAAGGAAGGAGGCAAAAGGCAAATCCTGGAAAGCCTAAGCATAACCAACACAATAAAAAATAGAGTAAAGCCCAGAAGAAAATAAAAACAGCTCAGATAAGTTGTTAAAAGATCTGTCACGATGAGGCATTAAAACAAAGAAATGAAAAAGAATAAAGAGATTAAGAAGGTGGAAAGGGCAGTGGGTAGACTGGGCCACACAGCAAGGGCTGCTAACGGTGGGGGTACGGTGATGGGGTGGGGGGAGAGCTGAGGAGGGGATGTGTCACACCCATGCCATAGGCAGTCAATGACTCAAAAAAGCCCTAACTTACAGGAATGAATAGAAACCATCTTCATGGACAAAAAGTCAGCCAAGTTGGCGTCGTCTGCTTGCACAGGATGGAGCGTATCTGTAAGATTCAGAAGCCATCTGAAAGCAGCCAAATTAGGACAGTCTATGAGTACATGGATTACTGTCAGGCAAGCTCTGCAATGGCAGTGAGAGTTCTCTTCATGTCTGAGAATGTGGTAATGGGTCAGTCTAGTGTGACCAAAGCGGAATCTACAGAGAATGGTGGATTACTTGCAAGAAGTACACAGGGAACACTGCCACATGTTCATGGTCTCCTTAATTGTATTTAATTTGTTTGGGGAGATCAGGGCAGGTCATTCCTAGTTCCAAACTTCGAGCAATCGGTGGTATATGAATATCTGAAGATCCAGCTCGAACCCCCTTTTCCAGAATCAGCATCCTGGTGGCCAGCTTGGTCAATCCATCAGCTCATTCTTTTCCTGAAATCAAAACATGACCAGAGGTCCAAACAAAAATGGCTGTCTGCCCAGTTTGCTCAAGGTCAAGGAGATAAGATCCTGGATAGCCATAACCTATGGGTGAGGAGAGTAGCACTGGCCTATAGGCTGAAGGCTGCTCAGGGAATCACTACAGAGTATACTCTTGCCAGTGCAAGAACGAACATGACTAAGGGCTAATTTGATGGCCATCAATACAGTAATGAAGAGACTGCAGCCATTTGGCAGACAGTGGAATTCACTATATTGTGCATGTGTTATGCAATGCCTGTTTCGACTGCTGAGCCACTGGTGAGTACTGCTTCCAGACCCGGATACTTCTCAAAGACAACGAAGAATAGGCGGTGAAAATCTGTGGGGTCAATGGAATCTTTTGGAGCAAAGGAGACTGAGGCAAATCTGAGGTCATGGCACAAACCATTAGGGTAGATGCTATCTCTCCCTGACCAAAGGCAACAGTGGAGGAAGTTGCAGTTCCAAACAGACACTGGAGGCATTCAGCAATTGTAAACCCAATTCTAGGTCCCGGTTGTGGGAAATGGAGTTCCCTTCCATGGAAAAGGACACAGTAATTGGGATGCTTGGGAAGCTATTGATACATATAGTGTAATTTAGCTGCGGCACCTGATAGGTAATGGAATGACTCCAGCCTTAAATAGTAGACTGTTGACAGGACTAGTTCGGAAGGCTCCTATTACCTTTTTTTTTGGTGCGCAAAACTGCTATGGTCATTAGCACCCAGTCTGTGACTTAGGAAATGGTAAAAAACGAAAATGGAAACCAGCAGCAATGGGAACAAAACTCAAAGAATTGGAGAAACTAAAAGCAGAAGGAAAGCTTAAAAATCCACTACAGAAAGGGGTTGGTTGTCCCCAAAAAGAGCTTCAAAGACTGATGTCATCTCACTGGCACTAATAAACTCGAGAACGCGATCGGCCAAGCGCGTGTCATCTGCTAAAATGGACGAGACAGCTGTAGACGGGCGCGTAACGGAGTAAAATAGGGGCACTCAATTACAAGGTGTCTCACCGTCCACAGCTGAGAACAGTGGGGACAGAGTGGGGGAGGATCGCCGCTTAAAAGATGTCGATGGCTAAAAAGAAAGTGCCCTATCCGGAGTCTAGTTAAAATTACCTCCTCCCGACAACGCGTTCGGGAGGAAGAGGTCCAAGCACAGGGAAGAGCTTTCACGTCCCGCAATTTGTTATGGGGAAGTGTCGACCAATGTGCGTGCCATAAAAGAACAACACGACGACATAAAACACTCCATGGATCGGCGAAGGGAATCGATCGAATAGCTGGCCGAAGAAGAGAGACTGCAGCCTTGGCCACTATATCGGCCGCCTCACTTCCAGAGATACCAACGTGTCCTGGGAGCCAGAGGAACGCCACCCAGACGCCCCGCAAATAGAGCAAGCGCAGGCAGTCCTGAATCCGGTGGACCAGAGGGTGGACAGGGTAGAGAGCTTGGAGACTGAGGAGAAAACTGAGAGAATCTGAACAGATAACATACTGTATCCGCTGCTGGCGGCGGATGTATTTGACAGCCTGGAGAACAGTGTGAAGCTCCGCAGTATAAACCGAACACTGGTTGGGAAGTCGAAATCTATTTGGGGTGTCGCCAACAATACAGGCACTCTCTACACCTAACAATGTTTTCGAGCCGTCAGTGTAAATAAACGTGGCTTCCTTCATTTGTGCACATAGAGCAGCAAATGCCCGACGATAAACAAGTGAAGGGGTACCATCCTTGGGAAACTGACAAAGGCCATGGAGCAGGCAGATCCGGGGACAGAGCCAAGGCGGTGCTGTACCCCAAATTGTCAAAAAGGTTTTAGGAAAACGGAAGGAAAGAGAATGGAGCAGTTGACGGAAGCGGACTCCCGGTGGTAGTAGGGAGGAAGGGCGGCCTGCATACCCTACATCCAAGGAGGCGTCGAAAAAAATGTCATGGGCTGGATTAGCAGGCATGGAAGACAGATGGCTAGCATAACGACTCAGAAGGACAGCTCACCGATTGGACAGCGGAGGTTCAGCAGTCTCAGCTTAAAGGCTTTCCACAGGGCTGGTGTAAAAAGCTCCAGACACTAAATATAATCCACAGTGGTGGATAGAGTCGAGACGCCAAAGAATAGACGGCTGGGCAGAGGAGTAAACTATGCTTCCATAGTCCAATTTCGAGCGCACTAAGGCGCGATAGAGGCGGAGAAGGACCACTCGGTCCGCTCCCCAGGAGGTACCATTCAGGACACGGAGGGTGTTGAGGGATCGCAGACAGCGAGCCGAAAGATAGGAAACATGGGAGGATCAGCACAGTTTTCTGTCAAACATAAGACCCAAGAATTTACCAACGTCCGAAAACGAAAGGGTGACATGTCCTAGATGTAAGGAGAGTGGAAGAAACTCCTTACGTCGCCAAAAATTCACACAATTGGTCTTACTGGGAGAAAAACGAAAGCAGCCGGTTTCGATGCTCCAAGAGTAGAGGCGATCAAGACATCCTTCAAGACGTCGTTCAAGAAGGCTGGTCCGTTGAGAGCTGTAGAAGATCGCAAAATCGTCCACAAAGGGGAGCCTGAGACATCGGGAGGGAGACAGTCCATAATTGGATTTATGGCAATGGCAAACAGTACAACACTCAGCACGGAGCCCTCGGGTACCCAGTTTTCTTGGGAAAAAGTACGGGAGAGAGTGGTGTTCACCTGCACTCTAAATGTGCGCTCTGCCATAAATTCGCGAAGAAAAAGGGGCAGCCGACCTCCAAAGCCCCAAGAGAACAGTGTGCGAAGGATGCCTGTCCTCCAACAGGTATTTTATGCTCTCTCCAGATCAAAAAATATTGCTACTGTTTGGCGTTTCCGGAGAAAATTGTTCATGATATAAGTGGAGAAAGCAACAAAATAGTCAACTGCAGAGCGATGCTTTCGGAAACCGCATTGGGCAGGTGTTAAAAAGACTGCGGGACTCCAGCCACCAAGCTAAACGGCAATTCACCACATGCTCCCAAACCTTACATACACTAATCGTGAGAGAGATGGGGCGGTAGCTAAGGGGAGATGTTTGTCCTTTCCAGGTTTCGGAACAGGAACGACGATAGCTTCTCGCCATCGTCTGGGAAAAGTACTGTCGGTCCAAATTTGATTATAAAGGCGAAGGAGGTAACACAGACTATGGGTTGATAAATGCAGCAACATTTGGATGTGGATACCATCCGGTCCTGGGGCGGAGGAGTGAGAAGAAGAGAGTTCATGTTGGAGTTCCCGCATGGAGAAAACAGTATTATAGCTTTCGCAATTTTGAGAGGAGAAAGCAAGAGGTTGCACTTCCACTGCATGTTTCTTCGGGAGAAACGCTGGCAGGTAATTTGAAGAGCTCGAAATCTCAGCAAAGTGTTGACCCAATTACTTAGAGATTGCGACGAGGTCCACTAATGTATCATGCGCGACAGTGAGCCCAGAGAGTGGGGAGAAACTAGGCACGCCTGATAACCGTCGAATCCGGCTCCAAACTTCCGAGGAGGGAGTGAAGGTGTTAAATGAGCTAGTAAAGAATTTCCAGCTTGCCTTCTTGCTATCATGGATGACGCGATGGCATCGCGCACGGAACTGCTTATAGAGGATACAGTTGGCCAAAGTAGGATGGTGGCGGAAAACGCGAAGAGCATGTCGCCGCTCACGTATTGCGTCACGGCATGCCTCGTTCCACCAAGGAACTGGGGGGCGCCGGGCAATTCGGAGGTGCAGGGTATTGAACGTTCCGCAGCTGTAAGAATAACGTCTGTAATATGTGTGACCTCATCGTCGACGCTAGGAAAGTGACGGTCATCGAATGTCGCTAGAGATGAAAAGTGTCCAATCGGCTTGTGCAAACTTCCAGCATCACGGGCGCATACATGGCAGTTGAGCCTGCAGTCGAAGGACACATGGAAAAGTGGTCACTCGAGTGTGTATCATCAAGGGCGAACCATTCGAAGCACCTAGCTAGCGTAACAGTACCGACCAAAAGGTCCAAATGAGAGAAATTTGTTGTGGAGGCAGACAAAAATGTAGGGTCCCCAGTTTTGAGGCAAACTAGATCCGCTTGGTGGAAGACGTCTATCAATAGTGAGCCACGCGGACAAGGATGTGGAGATCCCCAAAGCGGGTCGTGGGCATTGAAGTCCCCAACCAGCAAATAGGGGGGTGGAAGCTGACCAAGAAGATGGAGATTAGCTCGTGCCATTGGTGTGGACGACGGAATGTATACAGTACAAAGAGGAAAGGTATATCCAGAAAGGGAAAGACTGACAGCAACAGCATGGAAGGAAGTGTTTAAGGGGATTGGGTGATAATGGAGAGTATCATGGAGAAGAATCATGAGTCCTCCATGTGCTGGAGTGTCTTCAACAGAGGGGAGATCAAATCGGACTGACTGAAAATGGGGGAAAATAAAGCGGTCGTGAGGACGCACCTTTGTTTCCTGAAGACAGAAGATGACCGGCGAGTAGGATCGTAAGAGGATCGACAATTCATCCTGACTGGCTCGAATGCCACGGATATTCCAGTGGATAATGGACATAGGGTGAACAGAAAATGGAGTAATGTGACCAAGGTTGCAGTCAACTCAATGACTGCTCAGAGCTTGCAACCGACAGCACGGAATGGTATTCAGCCGAAGGCAGAAGATCCTGATCCATAGGTTGTTCAGGAGCAGCTCCTCCCACCAGCAATCGGCCGGTTGATGTGGACAAGCACCCTCATGGGCATCCTTGCCACACGTAACACATTTGGCTGGATTGGAACAGGATTGGCTGGTGTGATTGAACCGCTGACACCAATAGCAACATGTAGGGTTTGGGATGTAAGGGCGAACAGAAATTATCTCATAGCCTGCTTTGATTTTCGATGGGAGTTGCACTTAGTCAAATGCCAAGAAGACAGTACGGGTAGGAATGATGTTCGTGTTAGCCCTTTTCATGACTCTATGAACAGCCGTTATGCCCTGGTCAGACAGGTAGTGTTGAATTTCCTCGTTGGACAATCCGTCGAGGGAGCGTGTATAAAAAAACCCACGTAATGAATTTGAAGTACGGTGCAGTTCCAGCCGGACAGGGAAGGTGTGTAGCAGTGAAGAACGCAGCAATTTTTGTGCCCGGAGGGCACTGACTGTTTCTAACAAGGTGCCATTTCATAATCTGGAACAAGACTTTACAGGACCTGAAATTGCGTCGACACCTTTCTGAATAATGAAAGGTTTGACTGTGGAGAAGTCGTGACCGTCGTCAGACCGAGAAACAACAAGGAACTGTGGCAACGATGGAAGGACTGTCTGTGGCTGAGACTCATTGAACTTACGCTTGTGAGCAGACATAGGAGAAGAAGAGGAAACCATTGCGAAAGTATCCTCCATGATTACCGGCATCTCCGATGGCGCGCTCCTTCCCTGTGGGAGCCCTCTCTGAGGGCACTCCCGCCTTAGGTGATTGTTCACACCTCAGGTCACACCTCCCGAGAAACGGACGGAGGGACCAATCGGCACTTTCGGAAGGTATCAGCTCGGATAATCACCCCTCCCTGGGTCTGGCCATTACCAGGGTGTACGTATGTGTCCTACCTGTCTACCCGGGGCGGGGAATTACACGTTACCCCGTCACCGGCTACGCATGGAAAAGTGTAGGTCAGCCTTCACACACGCACAGGGAGGAAAAAAGAGAGAGGGAAAAAACAGATGGAAAGGAAGGAAGAGAGGTCTCAAACGCCGCAGCGGAAAAAAGGGCAAAGAGAAGAGGTAAGGAAAAGAGAAGGACAAAGGAAGAACGAAGACTTGCAAGTGGAGAAAGCAAAGAATATGTTACAGTTCTGAGCATCCGTCTCCGGATGTAGGCACAAAACATACTCCCAGAGGGGGAGAAAGGGAAGGAAAGAGGTGGAGGCGAGGGGGTGTGGGTGAAGATGGGGGATGGGGAAGGATGCGGAAAGGGAAGGTATGCAGCCCGGGAAGGAAGGAAGGACACATTAGCTCGGGGTCCCGTGCTTGCTACGCACGTATCCACAAAAGAGTTTTGGACCCCCTGGGGGGCTCTCTCCCCTATTGCATGTTGGACCCCACAATGATGAATGTGATCCAGTATCTGCAATGCTGAGGGTGATGCTGAACCATACGCAAGACTTCCATAATCAAGGCAGGAGAAATCAGGGCTTTGTAGAGCCACAGAAGGATAGAGTGATCATCTCAGCTAGTGGGAATCTAAGATTTGAAAGTAGTGTCTCAACTACAAGTAGTAATTGATTGTCTAGGTAAAGCTCTGGGTACGGGTGGGCACACAATGGCGACAGAAGTGCATGACACCAGTCTTGGTGGTTGAAAATCATAAGATGTGGGTGAGGGACAATGACCGTGCCTTTCGTATGGCACCCTGTAGGCAACACTCGGCAACAACAGTACTAGAGGAGCAATAATACAAAGACACCACAGCCACTGCAAGACCATGATGGTCACCAGAAAGAGAAAAAAGTGGTTCAAATGGCTCTAAGCACTATGGGACTAAACATCTGAGGTCATCAGTCCCCTAGACTTAGAACAAACTTAAACCTAGAACTAACCTACGGACATCACACACATCCATGCCCGAGGCAAGATTCGAACTTGTGACCGTAGCAGCCACTTAGTTCCCGAATGAAGTGCCTAGAACCGCTCGGCCACCGCAGCCGGCCCAGAAAGAGACTATGCTGAATACAGAGCCCCACGGAACCCCAAAGGTGGAACAAAGTAGAACAGGAAGTGACTTGAGGAGCTTGGCAACATGCAGAGACTGGCCTGCTTAGCTGCAACTGGTGGAATTAGCATCAAATACAGTGCTGGAATGGAGACCACACTGAACATGTCCCATTACATCTTTGGCTTATAGTGGAGACATCGACAGGAGCATGCAGGTTACGAAATGAGAGTAAATGGATACCTTCAGGATATCAAGAACCTCTCACCAATATAGTGAGTGTGGTAAATATATGAATGGTCAGGGAAATGCTGGCTGGCTGTACAATAACTTCCAGCTGCTTCAATAAACCTTTCAGTGTAATAATTGGAAAAAAAGAAAGGAGCAGTGGAAGAACAAACCACAACAACATTCAAGAGACAGTCTGGTTTACTGACAGGTCGAAAACAGATGAAGGTGCTGGTGCTGGAATATACAAGATACAGCCTAGAACAGAGAGAGCATTGTCTTTAAGGAACTGGCCACAGTGTTCCTGGTAGAGTGTGCACCAAGCAGAATTTGTGTATGCACAATGGAGATTGCAGCATCTAGATTTATTCAGACAGCCAAGTAGCTCTGAAATCTCTCTCAACCCCTGCAACGAGATTAAAGATCACTGCAGAATGCCACAAAGCCCTTATGAGACTAGGGGAAAGCAACAGGGTACACCTGTTGAGAGTCTCTGGTCACTCAGGAATTAGTGGCAATGAACATGCTGATAAACTGGCCAGGACAGGCACATGGCTGGATCAGGAGGCAGCAAATAGAATATTGGACTAAGATAAAAAAAAAATCCCACACTAAATAAACTAAGGCCATATTTTAAGAGAAGGTCTACAATCCTAGCCTTGAACAGGAGACAAATTAAACTCATTATAGGATCTATGACTTGCCATGGGAACTTTAAGAATCACTTATACATGATGGGTGCAGAGGAAGACGCCCCTATGAATAGACTATGTTATGAAGAAGGTGAAGCCGCACCACACCTAATCTTCCAATGCAAAGCACTAGATGGCAAAAGATACAGAATAGTTTGGTTCATAAATCATGAAGGAATCATGTCTAATAATCAACTAGGAAAGGGTCTCATGCAACTGTTTAAGGGCACCAGCTAGAATCACGGGCTATGAAACCGAACAATAAACTCAATTTCCATGTGGGTAACAGTGGGCTAAGAGCACTGTTGTTTTTGTTTCCCTGCCTCAATCTAATCAAAATACTCATGCTGGATGAAGAAACCATGTGCTAAAGGGCTATCTCCTAGGCACAGTGTGGTGAGCAGCACCTCTTCTACTGGTGTGGCTAGCATAAAGTTGCCTGTGTGGTCTAACTGAATAATTGCAGTTTGTCATCTGCCCCCTCCAACTATTCAGTCTTACACATATGCATGCTTCTTCAGTCAGATAATGAGATGAAAGCATACAGGGGGACAGAACATCGACATACATTATCATCCCAACATGCTTCTTTGGTTGCTTTGTCAATTATGTCGTTTCCCTATATCTCAAAGTGTCCAAATACCCAGCAAAAGACCACCTCCTTGCCTCGTTGTTGGTGCCACTTTAAAGAATTGTGGATAAGCTGAATTAATTTGTCTATTGGGTGTATTTGGCAGACCACTTTTAGATTCAGAACAGACAAACTTTGTACTATGATGCCATCATAATACCCTATAAATCTGCCTCATAATTATTAAATTGTGGTAGGTGACTTGGAAAACCGTACCCGGAAAAACAGCTGAACAATCAAGGGCATTTCCTTGGGATCCATCCACACAAACAAAAATAAAACAGTGGACATACTTAAAATTTAAGGAAACATAAACTGGAGTTTAAGTTTTCTTGTACTGCATCAGGATTAAAGTTACTTTTGGCTATCAGAGATGACAAGCTGGCAATTTTTTCCATCCCTAGCTGTGTTATTAGTGATACAACAGTTGTTAGCATTTATCCTACGACTGTCACACTAGGGCAATTCCTGAGCAGCCACTAAAAACTGGGATGGACTGACACATTCAACTCAAAAGGAGGCGCCAACAAATCCAGAGTGGTGATTTACTAAACACAGACTCTGAACTGGGCTAGATACGTTAGACATTTCAGGATTTCCTCCTACTTCTGCAGAGTAGATATGGATGGAGGAGGAGTTGCCAAATTTATTAAAAACTGCCATAAATTCAAGAACATTAACATTAATAAATTCTGTTTAGAGCAGCATCTAGAAGCATGTGCAACAGAAGTAGAGTTCCATAACAGATCCTATATAATAGTAACTATTTACCAAGCACCTGCAGGAAATTATAATCTATTCATAAATCATTTAGAAGCTCTTTTGGGTTATTTAACAGGAAGAAACAAAGAAATTTTGATCGCTGGTGACTTTAATATATATTTTCTAATGCAATCTTCCAGTAAACATTTACTGCAGTTAGTAATGTTGTCTTTCAACCTAACTGACACTGTAAACTTTCCAACTAGGATCACTAAATCCTCAAGGACAGCCATTGATAATATTTTTATAGACAAATCAAAAAAACAAAATCATATCATAAAACCTGTAATAAACGGACTATCAGATCATGACATGCAGCTCCTTGTTTTAGATGTAAATTCTAAGCAGATTATCAAGACTGCTAGATCTGAGTACAGGAGAGTAGTCAGTCAACCAAAAATTGAGTGTTTTACAAAACTGCTCAAAGATATGAACTGGAAAGATGTTTATAGTGCTCATGACATGAATGAAAAATATAATACATGCACGATCAATGTCATTACCATGTTTGAAAACATGTTTTCCTCTTAAAGTTACTCAAACAGAAGTCATTAATAAAACCATGGATTACACAAGGAATAAAGATATCCTGTAAGACAAAAAGGAAAATGTATCTGCTGACAAAGAATAGCTCCAATGCTGATGATTTAGTTAAATACAAGGAATACTGTAAAATATTTAAAAAAAGTAATTCAGACATCTAAACAAATGCACTACGAGAAGAAGATAGCAATGTCAGGGAACAAAATAAAAACAATATGGGATATAGTGAGAGGAGAGTGGTAGAACCAGAAAGGAACAGGAACAAATAGCATTAAGGGTAGATGACACATTAGTAACCAATGGGCATAGTGTGGCAAATCTATTTAACAAGTACTTTATATCTGTTACTCATAGAATGGGATTGTCAGGATCAGTAAATAATGCCCTTGAGTATCTGAAACTAGCCTTTACAAAAAGCTTCAGATACATGAATATGTCACTCACTTCAGAAAAAAAAACTTCCATAAGAAACTCTTTAAAAACAAAGCCTTCTAGTGGATACGATGAAATATCAATAAAGTTAATTAAGGCATTTTCTTGTGAGTTTAGTACAATTCTAAGTTACTTGTGTAACCAGTCAATTATAACTGGGACATTTCCTCACTGGCTAAAATATGCAGATGTTAAGCCTCTATTCAAGAAAGAGGATAAAGAGATATCATCAAACTACAGACCGATTTCACTTTTGCCAGCATTCTCAACAAGTTTAGAAAAAGTAAAGTATGGGCAGCTTCTCAACCATCTGACCACAAATAACGTATTATCAAGAACACGGTTTGGATTTCTGAAGGATTCTGATATCAAGAAGGCTATTTACACCTACAGTGAAAATGTACTTATTTCATTAAATAACAAATTACAAGCAGCAGGTATTTTCTGTGATTTGTCAAAGGCATTTGATTGTGTGAACCACAACATCCTTTTAAATAAATTAGAATTCTATGGTGTCACGGGCAGTGCTGCAAAATGGTTCAAGTCATACCTTGCTAACTGGAAACAAAGGGTGTCAGTGCAAGGGACTAGTGAATTACGTCATCAGTCATCATCAGAATGGAAAGAAATTACATGTGGTGTCCCACAAGGATCCATCTTAGGGCCAATGCTTTTTCTTGTGTACATTAATGATCCCTCATCAGTTACACTGCCAGAAGCAGAGTTCATTTTGTTTGCAGATGACAAGCACTGCAATAAATAGTATGTCGAGTGTAGTTTTAGAAAGATCTGCTAATGATATTAATAAATGTTTTAAAGCCAACTCACTGACATTAAACTTCGAAAAGACTCACAATATGCAATTCAGAACCTGTAAGAGGTTTCCACCCAGCATATGCATAAAGTATGAAGAAGAGCAGATAGAAGAGGTTGACAGTCTTAAATTCCTGGGATTACAACTTGATAATAAATTCAGTTGGGAGGAGCACATCACCAAACTGCAGAAACGCCTGAACAAATCTGTATTTGCAATTCGAGCGTTAGCTGACATAGGTGACATAAAAATGAAAAGGCTTGCATACTTTGCCTACTTTGATTCCCTAATGTCATATGGTATAATATTTTGGGGTAACTCTTCAAGTCAAACAAAAGTTTTCAGAGTCCAAAAGTGTGTAATACGTATTATTTGTGGAGTAAATTTACGGACGTCATGTAGAAACCTCTTCAAAGAACTGGGTACACTAACTACTGCCTCTCAGTATATTTACTCCTTAATGAAATTTGTCCTAAATAATATATCTCTTTTTCCAACAAACAGCTCAGTTCATACATACAATACCAGGAACAAAAATGATCTGCACAAGGACTTAAAAGCACTTTAGTTCAAAAAAGGGTCCACTATTCAGAAACACTCATCTTCAATAATTTGCCAGCAAACATAAAAAATTTAGTTACAAATAAAGAACAGTTTAAATGAAGCCTGAAAGACTTACTAGTGGCCAACTCCTACACCATTGACAAATTTTTTAATAAAAACAAATGATGTATTGTATATATTCATACTATTAGTATTGTCATTTCAGCTAAAAAATAAAAGACAAAATGTCTGCTTGTGTCTGTGTATGTGCGGATGGATGTGTGTGTGTGTGTGGGGGGGGGGGGGGGGGGGGGGGGGTTGGGGGGGGGTTGCGCGAGTGTACACCTGTCCTTTTTTCCCCCCGAAGGGAAGACTTTCCACTCCCGGGATTGGAATGACTCCTTACCCTCTCCCTTAAAACCCACATCCTTTCGTCTTTCCCTCTTTCCTCTTTCCTGAAGAAGCAACCATCGGTTGCGAAAGCTAGAAGGTCTGTGTGTGTTGTTTGTGTGTTTTATTTATTGTGCCTATCTACCGGCGCTTTCTCGCTTGGTAAGTCTTGGAATCTTTGTTTTTAATATCTTTTTCCCATGTGGAAGTTACATGTTCCACATCCACCCGGATCTCCTAAGCACAGATCTATGGAGCAAAAAACTAATCTAATCTGGTCCAAATGCTCCTGTCAGTAGCAAATTGCCCTTATGATGGACAGCATAGCAAATACAGGCTGATCTATAAACCACACTGCCACAATATAACTGTGACCTGACAAATACCCTATTACACTGCAAGAGGCGGGACCTGTCAGCTCCCCGCACCTATCACTGAGGCATTTAAAAAAATATATATTTTTTCTCAGGTCTATCAGGTGTGGGAACCAGATTAATTTTGAGTCAAGAAGTAGGTCCAAACAGCACACATCCTTAAAATTTGCAACAGTGTCCCATATTATGATCTCTTGTGGGTAGGATGGTTAAAGTTTTTGGTTGATTTGGAAAAGGGGGCCAAACAGCGAAGTGATGGTCCCATAAGATTAGAGGATGAGGAAGGCAGTTGACCACACCCTTTCAATGGAACCATCTCGGCATTTGCCTGAAGCAATTTAGGGAAATCACAGAAAATATAAACCAGAATGGCCAGATTCCGAGTTGAACTGCTGTCCTCCTGAATGTGAGTCCAGTGTGCCACTTCGCTCTGTGTGGTTAAAATTAATTCATGCAGTCTTCTCAAGTGAGAACCTAAAACAAGTTTTATTGATGCAAGATGAGCTGAGGTTGCCTCATCATCATTTTAAGATCAAAGGAAGAATTAGATCACAAAATCATTCACAAACAAAGAACTTCTAATGGGCTTTTGACTGCAGAATGCACTGAAAGTGACTGCAAACAGTGGGAAACTGAGTATACTGCCTTCGGAGATACAATCTCCTGAACAGAGCTGGCAGACAAGCAATCAACAACACGATAGCAGAGGCGACTGTACTCAAGGAGGAATTGAATAAAGAGAGGCAGACACCTGTGTTGCCCCCACTCATGAAGTTGTAAAAGAATGTTTTATCTCCCAGTGAGGTCTTTTATCGCCATCTCCAATAAATTTAAATTGTCAAGGGCAGAACAGTAACACCTGAAACAACACTAGGTGTGGCACATGTGGCCCCATGATCTGAAGAGCCAGACGAGACAGCAGTTGACCCTGCACTTTCGAGTCTTAAGATGCATACACAGGATGTCACTGAAAGCCAACGAACAACAGCCAACTGATGTTGGTTGCCAACGCATCTGCGTGCCTCCTCTCATCCTTAATAAATCAAGAGACTGGGGCAACTGTTTCGGCCTGTGGAATTGCAGTGGTTCTGATAACTTGTTAAGGCTGCTCTCATTTTGTTGTTTTAAGGTGTCTTAGTTAAAATTTCACCAGTTGATATTAACAGGGAACAAGAGGATTCACCAGTGATCACACATTTAGCATTTATTTTACTGCAAATTGATCACCAGAAGAAGAAGAAGAAGAAGAAGAAGAAGAAACAACACTCGTGGATGAACTTTTTTTAAAATGTGGGGAGCATTGTGGTGGGGCAAAATATCTGAAATCTAAATTGGAACTTGAGCCTATTCATAAATTATATAGGCCTATATAATTTTTTCCCTAAATGAAAGCTATATATTTCGAGTTGTTATTAAATAATGTAGGTCCTAGCCTAGGATTAGATACTGGAGATTCATATGACAGCTTAATATACATCTTTAAAATATCAAAACAGCCCATATGCAAGAGTGTACTTCCCCTTTCTCTCATAATCCCATCTGTATCACTGATATGCTACTGTGTGTCCACATGGAACAGTTGATAATGCCCGTCAAAGAACGAATTTCCAAGACTAGAGTCATTTTTGTTTGTGGTCGTCAGGTTACGGAAAACTATACAAACGATTCCATCGCCCGTGGAACAGTTTATGATTAACGGAGTCAGGTCGCAAAATTCTGGAGCCGGGTCCACTGATAAAGTTCCTTTCCAGCAGGAAGCTTTAATTTACTTTCACTGGTTCAAGAAGCAATAAATCAAGTTCCAATCGCAGCTGAGTGTTATAAATGAAAGTATTATCGTTTTCTAAAAGAAACTAGGAACGGAACTAATAGTTTGTGTGTAATATTTAGGTCTACAAACTAAAATCGAAAACAGAACATTAGATACAGCGTGTGTTGCCACTTCAATAGGATGCCACTGTTGTAATATGACAAAGTTGTTCCTTGGTTTCACGTTACTCAACCAACTGGAGTATCTCTCTTACAAAACTAAAGAATATCTGCGCCTTAAATGTGCAATGAAAGCAACATCCTACCCCTTACCGGACTGAGGAAGCAGCAAACCTATTACCAGTGACTGAACAGAACAGAGAGCGTTCCAGACGCCTACAATAACTGTAAGCGTAAGCAGTAGGTCAATTCTGACAACTCTTTTGAATCGTATCTACACGCAGTTTGTAATTCCTCTACGCACTTTTATTTCTCCGACCCTTCACTAGATAATAATGACTGCTATCATAGGCCTCATTACTTCTTTCAGTACAAGTTTCTTACAATTAGATGACTAACCTGCAAAGCTATTGGAGACGTCGAGAACTCCTTTCGCTCTCCATGATCCTAATAACACACCCACCACTCTCTCCTGGTTTCCAATTTTTCCCATTCGATTAAAATGGTCCACAACACTTAGTAACACTAATGGGTGTACTACTACTTTTGAGGTTACTATTTCTTGACTCGGCATTTCGAATGCGTTACGCCAACCATGAATCCACAGAAACCACTGTCTCTCCTTTGATGAGAGTAGTACAGCGATTGGGTCATTTTCACATAAATGCAACGTCAGTGTTAACTAAGTATACGGAAATTATTAATGTATTTTCTTCTTTCTTAAACAAGCACATCTGTGCCGGAGAAACATTAATATCTGTCTTCTAAGTACTGAAATTACCTTACGTAGTCCATAGTTTATCTGAACCAGCGATTTTCATATAGTGAGGGGTAAATTATATTCTGTAAATTTATTCCGAGCAGAACAGTTTGGCGTAGGTTATTTTACGCACTTTACTTCTCTGTTTCCAAAACTTCATTCAAATATTCTTAAATTAGCATAACAATGTCATTTAGAGTTCTACACCTGCTGGCAATGCGATGTTATGCGCACTGGACTTCATTGACGTCAAAGTAGTTCGGAGGAGGAAGATAGACAGTGTGCAGTTTACAGTGATGTTTGTAGTAAATATAACGTATTGATAATGAGAGAAGAACTGTTCAGATGTTGTAAACAAGGAAATGCAACGCGAGTGAAGTACTTACTGGAAAACACTGACATCAATCCAAATGTTAGAGACGAATGGGATAGTACGCCGTTATATTATGCTTGTCTCTGTGGTCACAGTCAGGTGGTTGACTTGTTGTTAATGAATGGTGCTCATTGTGATGCCAATACGTTTGATGGAGAGCGTTGTGTTTATGCAGCACTTACTGACGAAATATCTGAAAAGCTACGAAGTTACAGAGTTCTGTCCAGTCGTACGATGCGACGTGATTATTATGACGAATTCTTACGCCGCCTGTTGCAGTGTAGTGAATACAGCGATGTATCATTTGTTGTTCACGACGAAGAGTTTCATTTGCACAAATGTATACTTTCCTCAAGATCAGCATACTTTTGCGACAAGTTTAGAGCCAAATGGCAAGATCGACAAGTTGTGACTGTTAAGAACAGTTTAGTAAAGTCGAACGCTTTTAGAGCACTGATACAATACTTGTACACAGGACGTTTAGAAACCCACCTGGACTCTGTGGATGATTGTATTCTTCTGAGTTCCAATTGCAAGCTGTTTGTCCTGGAAGAAGAGCTGAAGAAAGCACTTAGAAAAGTTACTTCATCTGAATATGTCAAACCAGGTATGCATGTCAAAGTTATTGTGTTAGAATCGTCTGAGCTTACCGGTCAACTTCAAGAAGACTTTGGAAGAATGGCTGATGACGTTGTAAGTTGTTATGAACCGCAAAACTTTGCTGATTTGTGTTTATACGTTGACGGGCGTTCATTTTATTGCCATAAATTGTTTGTTTGTGGCCGGAGTGAGTATTTTAGCACCTTAGTGAGAAAGGATCATTTCAACGAAGTGAATATTGATACCGAGTTTGATGTTCCAGTGATAAGAATTAATGGAGTGCCTGTGGAAGTCCTTGCAGCAGTATTGTATTATATATATACCAATGCTGTCAATGTTCCTCCAGACCTTTTATTGGATCTTCTACATGCTGCGGACATGTATTTGCTACCAGGTCTAAAAAAGTCTTGTGCAGCATTGTTGGGTCAGTATTTGAACACAGAAAGTGTGATCGCATACTTACACACAGCACGTTTGCTTGGCTTACCACAACTTGAAGACCAGTGTGCAAAATTCATTGCACAGAACATTTACACAATGCGGAATAATAAATCATTACATCAGATGATTTTACAAGATGCAATGGATATTCAACATCGACAAGAGACGGACAGTATTTCTATTGTTGATGATATCAGGTACCATATCACCTCACACATTGCCAGTATCAGTGAAACAATTGAAGCAAATAACAAGTTGAAGGAAATTGATGAATTGCTTGAAACCTTGGGGCTGGATGCATAATCAAAGTCATTGTTATCAACTGTATCTCTTGTTTTGTTTGTTGATTTTTATTTTATAAAACATGTTGACATTTTTAACTTGAAATAAACTAATGTGGATCAGTCAAGCTTTTCATCTAAATCCTAGCAGATGTGGATAAATTGATTCCATCACCCTGTTTTAAGTATTCTGCAAAGCGTTCCAGAAAAAGTGGGATGCTCATTATATAGTTTCCTTTAACTTTCATTTGCTTGAAATTTTCAGTGTACTGGTTATAAACTGCCTGTAATTCAATGCAGTGATGATTCCTTTAAATTTCTCAGCATTCTACAATTAATATCTTGGGTCAAGAGGAATATTCAATACGAGTCAGCTTTGGCCAGTGAGATAATGTTAATGGCTGAGACTGTGAAGGCACGTTTTGGTGTGTATATTCAGTTTTGTTGTTAGTTGGTAAAGCGAATGAATGTAGAGAGGGGGTGTGGGGGGCACGCAACCCTGGTTGTGTTGACAGACTGATCTGTACCTTTGCCCAAGGTCTAGGTTAAGTTGGAAGATAACAGTGTGGTTGAGAGTTGGTGAAGCCAGCAAATGTTAAAAAGAATCTGGTTGTGTTGGCAGAATGAATCGTAGATTAGCCCATTCGAAAACAATCGCAACTGATATAACGTTATAGTCACCACGTTGTTTATGCTGTTTGTTGCATGTTTCCTGCATCACTGGTCATGACTTTATTCCATATATCTAACACACAGCTACAGCTGTACAGAATTGAATGTTTGCTGTAACAACAACCAACTGAATCACATCACATAAGTGCAAAGACTAAGAAGTTAGAAGAAATAATCTGAACATTTTCGATAGAAACTTTTTCCATAGCAGATCACCACCTCCAATAATTTTTATGTTGTGATCAAATTCTTCATAAAAAAATTCACCAATCTTGATTTTGACATGTCTGATGACATACCTAGTAATTCTCCCATGTTATTTTTCACCACCTGTACTTTTCACAAGTTGAAAATTATTTGTCACCTCATTATAATTTCAGTGGCTTATGTGAAGCTGTTACCGTGCACACCCCAAAACTTTCAACGGACAATATCTTGTAACCTGTATCCCATTAAGTTTTACTGATATACAGCAAAACCAGTTTCCCCAACTCCTATGCCATTTCGTGTCTGTCAGTAGTAGACATGTGGCTTTAAATGGGCTGCTTGTTGGCGAGATCAGGTAGGAATGCATTATTTTGGTTTGAAAAACAGTTGGTACAGTCAATTTGCACAAAAATTTGCTGTTTTGTAAAGTTCGTTTTTTAATTCCATGTCTATCTAATTGTGCCTCCTGCTATTAGCAATATTGTTTGTAGCCTATAGTGAATGTTTGTAGCAATGTTGTTTCATGTGTTGGTAAACAAGTAGAAAATTTACATGCACACACCTCTTTCTGCCATTGCTGCACTTAAATGGATTTGGATCTGTTACAACCTTTCTAGCATGTCTCTCAACTGATACGAATTATGGTATGTCGTGGAAATAACTGTAACACATGTAATGAAAAAATAATAATTTTTCTTGATTTTAAATAGTGAAAAATCAGGGATGAAATAACAACCATGTGAAACAGGATAGATTGCTACTCACCACATGATGTTGAGGGACATGTGCACAAGTAAAGGAGGCTGAGCTTCTGTTGGACAAAGCCATTCTTTAGAGGTAAAAAAACAGTCGGGCCATCACACGAAGGGATGAAAGATGCAATTGTTGTATCACAATAAAGCAAAGTGGACTTATAGAATGTGATATTGGATCCTCTCTGAAATCTTGGTTGTGGTGGCAGACCAATCTGTAGCATAGCCTGAATTTCAAATAGCATAGCCTAATGTTTACATTGACACCATATTTAATACAATATTTTGATGCATATTATATACACACATCAAGGATAAACTATTGAAAACCAAGCAGGGGGTTCTCTTCGTAGTTTTTTACTTGTAAAGTGCCCTGCTATTTTGTGGCCTAATTAAATCATATCAGATCAGTGATGCTGTGTGAAATGCATACAAGAGATTTGTATGCAATTCAAAGATGGTAGAAAAACAAGAACAATAAAACAGACTATAAATTAAGAAATGTAAATACGCAACAAAAGGATTGAAAGGAGGACAAAAATGCTTGTAAGAGATAAGCTGACCTCAGTCTGGATGTTGATTTTTAACATTGTATTGCTTTCTTAAGAATAGAATTTCCCTTGCTTCTTGATCTTTGAATTTACTTACGTAATCATCTACAATGCGAAGTGTAATCCAAACCACCATGCAGCTTGATGTGTTTCACTTGCACCAAGCATTGCCATAGGTGAAAGAAGTAATACATGTCAGAAATATACCAGGTGTGCATTCTGACCATGATGGGCCATCCAGTGCTTACTGGCTACTGTGTCATCGTCTGCTTTGTGGCATCAGTTGGATGCAGTATGGAGGGGCGTCAGGTTCCCACAAAAAAAAAAATAGTGGTTTTCTGCTATCGCACATACAGCAGTTTAGTGTTTTATATTCCTCCTGTTTTATTGGTAATTTGCTTGTGTAAAGATCATTTTACAGTGGTGTAGATCCAATCAACTTCAACAACACAAACATAAGTCGTATATACATACGTGTTAAACAAGAATAGGAGAGGATAGGTAGTGAACAGCTTATAGGATATTGTTTTTTATACACTGTTTACAAAGATGAGACAGCAATCTCAAAGAAATGGCACTGTAAATGGATATTTTAAATTTTTTATCCACACTGATTTACAAATGCGCACCCTTAACTCTACTATGTTACAAGATAACTTCATCTCAAACCTTGTCTTACAGCGAGATTAAAAGGTGAACACTGGCTAGTACTATGTGAAAGATATACAGTTTCCTGAACAATTTTTTTAAGAGAATTATGTATACTTATACCATAACTTAAGTGCTTCCGGAGACCACAAAACAAGATGAAGTACAGTGATAATGTCTGCTCTAAGAGGTGCACTACTAATATTGTGAGACATGATACGATGACGTGGATACAAGATATGCCAGAAACCTTGCCATAGATATGGTCAGCATGTGACATGTGGGTGTTTCTCTGTCCATGGCATGTAGAACATCAGTAGTGTGTGTGCTCTGTTTAGCACTCACCTTTCTTGTTGCCTTGCAGTCTTTCAGAAAAACTCGTATTGTGCAATGCCTGAGAGGATGTGTAATTTATTGATGTTTGAAGTCTTGGAACTTCCTAATAGAATAAATTTTGGAGACATGAACTTACTTTTTGTGGGAAAAATGTGTCTCCATGAGCTTGTTTTATTGAGCTGACAAGAGCAAAAACTGTTTGAATTTGCATCCAGATGAAGATAACTACAAAATGTTGTTGCATGCAATCTCATCTCGTAGTATTACTTTAATGGTGAGAACACTGTTGTGTAGGCATTAATATCTGTTTTTGCAAGTGCACTTGAAAATGTAAAATTGGCACAAATTCTGAAGCCATCACAAAAGCAGCAAGGAGATACATCAGGCTTTTATGTAAAAAAAAATATTGAGATATCTTAGCTCGTCTTTTTTTAATTTCAAAATGGTACTTATTTAATAAACACGCCTCATATGCTGCAGAAGAATATGAAACAAGATCATGAGAAGAAATTATTGGAATTAAGACTCCTGCATCTTATGTACCCTACATCATTCTTTTGAAAACAGTGCTCAAACTCGTGATTGGGACATAGATATTTTCTTCAAAAGTTTGCACTACTAATTTCATGACTTGTCTGCAAAACATACACGGAACTTTGAAATTCAAAGAAAGTAGGCCTGAAATTTTGCCACCTTAAAGGTGATTAAAAAGTCTACCTGCAGCTCTGAGGGCTCTGAAAATTTGGGCAACATTTCTCTGTTTCTTTCTAATGCATAAAAGGGGAAAATTACCAAACCAACTTCAAATTCATATAAGATTGTTTCATCAGTGGTAAAGAATAAGTTGGTAAAAATGTAACGTCAACCTTCTGTTGTCATGGTCCGCAAATGACCTCACAAAATTAGTAAACTGTTGTCTTCGCAATTTTCATATAGGCCTACTGAAGAAAGAATACACCAAGAAAATTGATTCCTCAGATAAGCTTGCTTCTTACAAAATAGAACCATTTCACTTGATGAATTAAGTCGAGTAAGATTATGTTTTATTGGATATAAGATTTTGTCTAGCATGGTTAAGGAGGAAAAGATTACCAAGAAAGATGTTGTAACCTTAAAGCATGGAGCACAGTCATTTACTATGGAAATGGTTAAAAGTATTCTTGAAAAATCTTCATTACAATATTCCTTTGTACGTAATTCAGCCTTTCGTGATCAAAATGCTATTTTTTAAAATAAAGATGGATGCAAGAAAAAGATGAAATGAATAGTGACTAGTCTTATTGAAAGTGACCATGTTTTAGTGGAAAATTGTGAGTCCCCATATCGGAGTTTGGAGATTTTGTACAGCAAATTCCATATCAAGAATGTAGAGATTTTGATGTTAAAATTTCTAGATTAAATGACTTCCGGTGCAAGAATATGTATTCAAGAGGTTTCAAAGAAATCTGGAAGGTTTGCAAGAAGAATTTAATCTGTTCACATGATCAGGCAACAGTAGAAAGTGGATTCTCAATCATCAAGACTAGAACTAGGTAATTTGAAAGTAAGATCCTACGTTGCTTTTCAACAAGTTAAAGACCACCTTAAATTTTGTGGGAGAGTGCAAAATATACAAATTACTACTTCTTCTGCCAGGGAAAAAAAAAAAAAAAAAAATACATGGCTTGAGGTGCAAAAACAGGTGCAGACGACCAAGACACTATCAGAAAAGAAGCAACAGGATTTGGAAGGTTTAAAGCAGAAAACAATGCGCATCGATTCTGACATTTCTTCATTGCACAAATCAGCTGATGAACTTTCAGAGGTTGCAAAAAAAACAAGGACATTTCATAGTCCAATGTACTAAGGAAAAAGGCTCATGAAAATAAACAGTGGTTCAAGCATCAGACAGCCAGATTAAGGAGAAAAACTGATGAACTTAAAAATGTTTTATGATCCCCTGTTTTTTATCTATACTGTGGCCTTTTTGATTTATTTTTTAGTGCTTATAAGTGTTTCTTATTGACAATTCATTCTCAATTGCATTGAAATTTACTCATTTGGAATTACTTTTCTGCATTTTTGTGTGACATAAACTGCAGATAGTACTCTAAAATGTGATATACTTACTTTAATAAGAAAAACCTTTATCAAGCAGACATGCAGTGAAGTATATTGTTGGTAAGTTTTTAAAAGAATGTGCCCAAATTCAATGAAGTTAATACTACTGAATTTTATTGTAGTGATAGTATTTTGAAGTTATCATCTATTTGTGCATGTTTCTTGTACTCCTGACATTACTACACCATTGAGTGCAACTATTGTCAGTAAAGAGAAGGTGCTTAAAAGTCCTTTTTTTTTAATTCAGTATGAACCCTGGACCATTGATAAACCTATTATTATTATTATTATTATTATTATTATTATTATTATTATTATTATTAACATTAGCAAATGTGCCCATGGAGAACGATAAGTAGGTGGTTTTCAATCTTTCGTAGTGTTCTTCTTATTTGCCCAGTATTTCTTCATTTTCTCCCCAAAGGCTTTGTTTCTTTCTTTTCTCCACTTCGGTCGATATGCTTTTGGTTCCATCTCTGGAAAAAACTTCCACTTATTAATTTTACCTCTGAATGTATCCCTGTCTGATGTGTTTGTCATGTCAATTTTTGCTTTTGTCAAATGTTTCTTAACTTCAGTTACCCAAGTTATTGATGCTTTAAAGGATGTCACATAGTCCAATAGACATTAAGTTTGTTTCCAGAATGAGATTTTCACTCTGCAGCAGAGTGTGCACTGATATGAAACTTCCTGGCAGATTAAAACTGGGGACCGGACCGAGACTCTAAAACTGTGGGCTGGACCGAGACTCGAACTCGGGACCTTTGGTCTGACCTAGAGTCTCGGTCCGGCACACAGTTTTAATCTGTGATTAAGTTTCATTTGGTTTTATTTATTTATTTTATTTAGTCCTTCAAATCCTATGTGTATAGAATATATACAAGGATATTGGACATGGTTAGGTATTTACAAGATAAAATACAGTTTGTATTGCAATCCTAAGGACTAGATATTGAAGTAACTTAGCAGAGATTCATAAATATGCCTTTACTTCAGCCTTAAAACTACAGAGTTTACTTAGGTAGATTATTGAAAATCTTTATCCCAGTCTGTAGTGTGCCAATTTTGGCACAATGATGTTCTCACCTGTTTCATATGAAGGTAAGATTTTTGCCTTGTATTGTGTGCACGTATATCTTCATTTTTTAATAAGATATCTGGGTGTCTATTGATATATTTTTTGATGAAAACTGATGTTTCGTAGATAAAAATGCAAGGAAGAGGAAGAACTGACAGTTTTTTGAATATGGGTGTGCATGATTTCGTATTGTTTACCCCTTCAATAATTCTTAGTATTCTCTTTTGCATCCTGAAAAGTTTAATATTTGTTGCTGTGTTGCCCCAGAAGATTATGCCATATTTAATTACAGAATGCACATAGGTGTTGTATACATTGTATACATTTAACGGGCTGGCTTTGCTGCAACAAGTTTTTAAGATTCGTATCATGTAACAGGTTTTGTGTAGTTTTCTTTGCAAATATTCAATGTGTACCTCCCATTTTGTGTTGTTCTGGAGCCAGAGTCCCAGAAATTTAGTGCTGTCAACACTTTCAAGAACTCTATCCCTAAGTTCTATTTCTATGTTTGGGTGGTGTCTTCCTTTTACATTATAGAAGTTCAGTGCTACTTTCTTTTATTTGTTTATAATTAGCTTGTTGTAGCTGAACCACTGTTCATTGTTTGGGTAGCAGAGTCTTTTAGTTTTTCTTCTGTTTTACCACTAATAAGGAAGCTTGTATCGTATGCAAATTGGAGGGTAGTTTGGCAATACTTGTTGTACATAAGATCATTGATATAGAGGAGAAACAGAATGGGTGCTAATACTGATCCTTGTGGGATACCATATTTCACATTTTTTCATATCCTGAATAGTAGTAGCTGATTTTGTTGTGGTCAGTATATTGCACTTCAACCACCTGTTTGTGACCACATAGGTATGTCTTGAGCCACTCATTGGATATACCTCTAATTCCTAACAGGTCAAGCTTCTGCAGTAGGGCTTTATGGTCAATGACGTCAAAAGCTTTAGATAAATCAAGACATATGCCTGTCACAAAGTCACTTGCATCCAGTTTAGTATAGATTTCATTAAGAAATTCAAATATTGCACTTTCAGTTGAATAGCCTTTCCTAAAGCCATGCTTTGAAGGAGAGAGAATTTTATTTTTATTTAGGAAATCAGACAATTTCTTATGAAAAACTTTTTCTAAAATTTTTGAAAATACAGACAGTAGGGCTATTGGTCTATAATTTGAAACACATTCTGGATTTCCTTTTTTGAACAGTGGTTTCAGCTTTGCTGTTTTTAAGCATGAATGGAAGGTTTCTGATGCCAATGAGCTGTTGCACAAATGTCTCAAGGGTTCAGCTAATGCAAGACACCATTTTTTAACAATTGCATCTGGTATTCCATTAATTCCACGTAAGTACCATGTTTTAAAGGTTTTTATAACTGATAAAATTTCTTCAGAATTTGTGGGTGAAAGCATCAAAGATGTAGACACATTTCTCACACTATTGCATGATGGAGGTGATATTTTGTTGTGTTCTTCCAGTCCACTCACCAACTGTTCACTCATGTTTGCAAAATATTTGTTGAAGGTCCCTGCAATTTTTGTTTGTCCTTCATAACATAAGTTCATATTTTTATGTTGTCTAGTTTCACTTGTTGTTTGATTTTTTATAACTTCCCATATAGCTTTTGGATTTTTTTTTTTTTTATTTTCAATGTATTTGTCATTTGCCATTGTTTTAGCTTTCCTTGCAACATTTTTGAGGATCCTCTTGTAATTCTTCAGGTACAAATGAAATTCACGAGGCATGTTCTGTGTCTTTGCTACATTGTGTAATCTTCTTTTCTCTGTTCAAGATATTCTAATACCTTGTGGGTTTTATGGCTATGATGATGGACCACTCACCGAAAACGCCAAATTATTACGATAAGACACTTTATTTACGGTTCATATATTTACAGAAACACCAGAAAAACAATGCACAATTTCACGACACGTGTATCACTAGTCAAGTCGTAGACGGAACTGCCAAAGAAGCTAGAGTCTCCAAAGACCGTTTACTCCACGCTTCTTCCTGTGAATTACTGGCAGTCGACTGTCGCCACAACCTGTTGTAATCCATTTGTTCTTTTTAAAGTTAGGTTGACATTTTTTGCTTTTTTTAATAGAAATGCAGCTTCGAAGTATGACATGAAGATTTCCATGAATTTTTCAAACTTTTTGTTAGTATTTTCACAAGTATACCCTTCATACCAAGTTTCTTCACTTAGTCTCTGTACAAAAAAAGTTTATTTGTTTGTTAGTCAATTTTATTGCTTCTTTTACAAGTTCCTCTTTCTCAGTTGTTTCACTTGGGGTGTGCCAAGCAATAAACTGTGCATAGTGATCACCGGATCCAGTATTAAGATTTCCGGCACAGAAATTGTGATTTACATTTGTGTTTATTAATATCTGATCAATTGTTGAGCTAGTTATTGGTGTAACTCTTGTAGGAGAGTCTATGGTGGCTTTTATGTTATATGTTTCCAGTAGGGTCATCAAGCTTTGCTGGTCTTTTGAGATTTCTTGAAAATCAATATTAAAATCTCCACGTATGATCACTGTTTTGTCGGAGTTTTTTATAGTATTTAAAGCTGCTTCTAGTTGACAGAAATCATTTAAGTTCCTATCAGGGCTCCTATATACACAGATGATTATTAATTTTAATGCAGAGAGTTCAACTGCAGATATTTTTTCTTCAGCTGACAGTTCAATGGGTTTTATGTTACAATAATCAATGCCACTTTTAACAAATATACATGACCCTCCATGACTGGATGTAATTCTAGAAAATGATGATGAAAGATTGAAGTCTGCAAGTTTTGTGACTGACATTGCATCTTTAGGTAGACAGTGTTCAGTTATACACATTACAGAAAATTTTTTTTAGCTCATCAGTACAGAAAATTTCAACTTCACTTAATTTGTTTAGCAATGATTAGACATTTTGATGAATCAGCATGAAATTAAAGGGTTTGTTAGGCTTTCGCATATTGTAAGACTTTGGCATATTTGAGTGATCACTTACCTTTACCTTGTCAATAAAAAATCATTCAGGTGTGCTGGAAGTACTGCTTTTCTTTTCCTGACTGCACCTATTCTTCTGTTATCATCTGCAGCAGAATTTTCTTCTGTGTCTGGCTCCTCTGGTTGTTGTTCAGCTGCTGCTCCTACTGTTCATAATATTTGTGCTGGTGTTAGAGCTGGGTCTGCAATTAGTAGAGCTGTTACTGCATTCATTGTTGTTGCTGTGCCTGAATATTGGAGGCACCTAGTTCCTTCTTTTGTTGTTGATGTTGGTGAGTGAGGTCTTGCTGGCGTTGTTTCCTTCGAATATTTGGGGGGCCAATCCAGGATGATTTTGCTTTTGAGTGTTTGATGCCTCCTGATGACAATTTCTTCAATTTTTCCAACGAGCAGTTTTTTCCCCATGTTGTTAACGTGCAATCCATGTAATGTGTGGAATCTGCGCCCAATTTGTTAACATTTAAGAGTTCTACATTTCTGAAATGTTTGCAAAGTAATGAAATTTGTTGGTTGGCATTGATTATTTCTTTATTTATACATGACCAAGACAGTAAGTCATGCCGATGTGGAATGTTCAGCACTAAAACATTTTTGTGTGACAACTGTCCTAAGCACCTTTTTAGTTCTTGTTTTGCTTTGTGGGTTTCGTTATTATATATGTCATTTGACCCACCAATTAGCACAACAAAGTCTTCAGAGGATAAGTCAGCAACGTCTGTGGATCGTACATGATTGCAAACTTCCGACATAGAAGCACCAGGCTTTATGTAAGCGGTGGTTTGTAAACTGGACTGACCGTTGAGAAGGCGAGCAAATCCACGACCGTGACTGTCTGCCGTCAAAACTACTTTTCTTCGTTTAGGTTTCTCTGCATGTTTAGAAGGGTCACCGTCATTATGGCCAAACAATTTAGTATCAGCGCTGGACAAATACTTGATATTTGGGTCACACAAGTGTTCAGGTCTTTCAGTTTCATTTCCTTTCATAACAGTAGTTGAGTTGTTAGGCATACTTTTGGATGTATCACTCCCCGTATTTGTAGTTTCATATTCATCTTGGAATTTAGTTTTATCACATGCACAATGTTTCTTATCTTGCACGGTTGATTGCACACTGAACCTGCTTGTAAACGCGATATTAGGCTCATACAATAACCTTTGGTGAGAATGAGGCACTTTGTTTTTCACTTTGCCTGGAATTTCATGGTTACTGTGAGGCTAGTTTGATGTAGGTTCACACTGTCCGAACGTAAGTTTTTTTAATTCGCTCATCAGAGTAATAATGGTTAGTTGCAAACTACTTACACAATCATTTAACTTTCTGATTTCATCACTACAATTCGTGCACACGCTGTTTTTATCGGTGTAATTTTCACTTTTTTTTCACATGAACACTATGCATATCAACACTAGCCACCATCTTGCCACTGCCACTTGTTTTCAGGTAATCTGTCTAGGTGTCCATAGAACTTCATTTGTCTTTTTCTGATGTCAGTTTTGATGTTTGATACTTTTTATGTTGTCTGGATGGTTTGCAGACTGTATCCATCTTGTGTGTATTGTGGTTCCAGAATTTTTCTCATAATCTTTCTCTCTACTTTTTTGATTTCTTGTAAATCTAGTTTTTGATTCAATGAGAGTGTTTCACTTGCATATGTGACTGTTGCGTTGAGTACTGTGTTATTACTATTATTATTATTATTATGTAAAATTGGTGTATCACATCTTAATGGGTAAAAGACAATCATAATTTCTTTGAAAAAGAAGACATTTACTTTGCTTCTTCTTAGACTCCAAAAATTTTACAATTTCAGAAAGTAGCTTTTGTATACACAGTTCTGGAAACAAATTCTGTCACGAAAGTCCATAAAATTAATTTTTCTAGCCCTGTCTTGATGGACATAGAGGCAGAGCTGATGGCAGCAGACTGTTGACTGTGTCATTGTTGACCTGAGGCAAGTTTGAAATTGTTGCAAGGCACTGAATGATGTTTTAAAGATTGCTGACTACACTTTAGCTATCATAATCAGTTTAACAGCTCTTTGGCTTGTCTTGAAGTCTTACCTTCACTTCCTCTCTCCACCCAGACATATTAGTTGCACCATCAAAAAATGCTCCCATGTGAACTCAGTTCCTAGTGAGAGCCCTAGAAGGATGTATTTGTTGCCAGAGTACGTTCCGCAGATTCTGGAAGGCTATATAAATCAAGAAAATTTTCTGTTAGTTTGACCATATCAGGGTCATGGCCATACCAACTGGGTGTTGTTATAGGCCCATACCAAAGGCACGTAGTGAGTGCAAAAACTGAATATAAGAAAAAAGAAATACTGATAATAATTAACAGGGAGGGATACCTGAGTTCTCCTGACCCTTGTGTTTCTTTCCTCTGTCTACTAAAAGAAGCCTTTCACTTGGCCCACGACTGTACATGCACGCTGTCATTTGATTTGATTCATTCATTCCATCCATAGATCATCTCAGAACAATATAGGATTTGTCAGTAATGTGGTGAAAATACATGGCTCAAAATATACATACACATAGAATATATAACTATGCTTTTGAGAGGACAGGACAGGTGGTCAGCTGTGGCCCTGGTGAAGGAACTATCCTGGCATTGGCTTGAAATGATTAAGAATGGCTGAACAAATTCCATCCTCTCGAATATGGGTTCAGTGTCTTATTAACAGCTCTGTCTCATTCAGTTGGCCTCTATTGTACAATGTTCTTTGATTATACACATTTCCCCCAAATATCTTATTATATAAATTTCTACAATCTCATTTCATCCATGTAGCATCATAAGGAACCAACTACTTTCTGCTTCTGTGGCTAATGTGGCTTCTGTGACAATTGTGCCCTCAACTCACAGGTCTGTCTTCACAGTTAGGTTGTGTTCAACAGTGCTCTTGCTACAGCTGCATTATGATATTGTAGGGTCTCAAAGGTACGTGACTGGTTTCTGAAGTAAGTATGCTGCTTCTGAAGGCTTCCAATTTCTTACTGAGAGCTGGAGTGAGACTTTTCGAGGTAGAATGCTTCGAAGTATTTGATAGAATAGCAAGTGAAATGGAAAACAGATTTTTCTCACATCTTGAAAAGTGTGTAGGTGATTTTGTTGCCAGATATAATAGAGATATTAATAGAGTGGACTATTTACGAATTATCTGCTTTTTAAGTTCCTGGTGAAAGTGCTTACAAAGAGCAGTGACATTTAAAGCACAGCTTAAGGGATGCTTATCAAGCAATTTGAGGATATGTATAACAATGCCAGTGACTGTATTGTGGACACAGTTTCACCAAATTAAAGATTATAAAAGATATTCAATTATTGGTGAAAACAGATGAATTGGATTATCTTGTAGATAAAACACTAAATAGGTGAGGAATGCAAAGTAAAATTATAAGAATACTCAGTTTCTGGAAGTGGACGAATCTCCTCTTTATTATACATAATACTAAAATCAGCGTACAGTAGGTCCGTAAACAATAGTATTTACTTTTTAAATTTCAGTTTTTTTAGAAGGTTATATGATTCGCAATTTAGTAATTTCTGTAAATTTGTTGTGTGTAATGTTTTATATCAGTGCAGTTAATTTAATTAACATTTTTTCAATAATGCTTTATTTTATTAAATCTTTGTATAAAATTTGTGTAGAAAAAATTGCAGGAAGTTAGTTTTACAGATAAGAGTAGAGGCACATATTTGGTAGCATGCCAGGGGTACAGGACTTGAAATTTGACATGACATTTTTATGAAATGTCAGGTCGCTCTTCCAAGCTTGATGACAACGAAGGATAGTTTGTAGTTTGTGACGTTTAGTAGTAAGTAATGGTTGGGACATTACACTGTGGGAGATAGTAGTACGATATGTGCAGATGGGGGAACATCTTGAACCCATCACGTCTATAAGGTGGTACAGCGAATGAGCGTCTTCACCTGCTGTGTGTGCTGCTTGTTGGTAGATGTTGTGGGTTGAGTGGTCATGTCTGTAATGGACACTGTAACAAAGGACTGTCAAACTAGCTTGTGTAGAGACTACTACATGTCTTGATCTTACTAAAGCAAGATCAAGGTCTGTCAACCTATTTTGTATACAAGATTGTTCTTGGAAGAGAAAGTGTGAATACAGAAGTTTTAAAGTTCAGCTGTTTACGTCATTCAGGTAGCTTGGAAGACAATGAACACTCTCCTTCAGCAACCTTTCATGCTCAAGCAGGCAAAGTCCAGTGAAAACTGCTGTGCCATGGGTGAAACTGACTAGCAGGACCACCTCAACAAACATCAAGAAAGACGACTGACAGAAATGTACATGGATTAGAGCTGCTAAAAAAATAGAGAATAAGATGATTTTATGCAAAATTGCTCAAAATAACTTGCCAAAAATATATCATTATGAAGTACGACTGATGTCAACAATGATCAATAAGGAAGATGTGATGTAGCATAATAAACTGAAGTACAAAAAAAAAAAAAAAAAAAAAAGTAAGTTTAAATAGTATCTAAAAGAAGAATTTAAGATAATTGAAGTTCGAGATTATAATTTGTTGTCCATAGTAATTCAGACAACAGTAGATAAGACAGAGTTCGAGTCAAATTAGACATGGCAGTAGAAGATTTCGTCATCTAGTTAAGAAGGTTTCCTGTTTTGGGTCAGAGGGCTACAATTAACTCAGCAGTTCATGATGCCGCTACAGCAACTGATTATCGATCAGACACAGCTCATCCTCACACACCATTAGCAGTGTAGCTCATGAACACACCACATCAGCTATGTGTATGCTGATTGCTAGCATTGCAAAGCAGGGAGCTGTTTTCATCATCCAGTGAGCTTTACTCAGCCCAGAACATATTTCATATGCTTTGTGTTTAAACCCCCAAAGGATTGAATTGTCATAGAGGGGTAAATATGAAGTGTCATTTCATAAACAAAATATTTATTTTGGTCTATATTGCATGCCTGCTGTCACCTGAAGTATGGAAGGGATTGTAATGGCCATATTTGTGAAATTAGAGGATTTGATGAGTGAGATTAAAACCACTAAAACTTAATTACATTCTAACATTATTATACAAGGTGATAAGATTTCTAGCTTAGAAACAATAATATCACATTTGCTTAAGGAGCTACAGACTAAAGTAAATAAACTGTGTGTCCTAGTAAGAAACAAAATAATTGAGCACTTCAAAGAAATACACAATGGATAAGATATTAAATGATCGAATCTCAGATATGCGAGGACAGCTAGAGGTGCTGGAACAGGGCAGAAGATTTAGTGTAACACTCTTTGTGTGTGCTCAGAACACACTGACTAATTTGGAAGAGTGGCTACAGGAATTAATGGAGCAGAAAAGTACAGGGAAATGTAGAATCTGCCAGTGCTACAGCTAATTTTGTGGGTGACATAGAAGTAAAATGAAAGAGTTTCAAAGGTTGTGGGAAAAATTACAAATGACCACACTAGAATGTAATGAGATGCCAGATGGTTGGGTAGAAAACCTTCAATTTGTGGCAGAAATGAATTTATTAAAACAATTTCCTAGATTCAAACGTTAAGTTGAAGGCTGTTTTCCAGATCATTACCCAAAAAATGGGAGGACTAAGAAAAATAGATTTTAGACCCAGTTACCTGGTGGGTTACGCTTGCAGAATGTGAAACTGCCCATTCGGAGGAATACAAATCATTGGATAATTTTCAGCAATTTTAAATTAACCAGTACTTTAAGTACTGGTCAATCAGCAAACAGGAAGAACTGACATCAGAATTATTAAATGTAAAGTATTACATGCAGAATGTATAAAAAGTATATTGAGTGGCATCTCACTAGATCAAAATATTAGCCCTCAGAAGAGACATTGTCAAGAAGTACTAGTCTATAGATTTCCATATTATGTTAGGAAAGAGATCTGGACAGGTGTCAATGATGTTAACTATTGTTAAAGGTCTGGACCTACTAAATAAGAAAATAGGTGATTATACACAAAAGGAAAATCACACAAGTGACACCAATGAGAGTAACCATTAGACAAGCAAACTCATAAAGGAAAGGAAAGTATCTTATGTAGTGTTAACAATAAAAATAGAAATCGAGAGAATCAAGGAGACCGCAGGCAAAAGAACACTGATTTTTGCTATCAATTGTGGGTGCTCTTAATTATATGATGCCATCAGATTTTTTTGACCAGTTGGCTGTTGGATCGTCACGATCTATATGCTTAACATTCATATACATTATATTACAGTTTCAGGTTTGGTGGTGCATAAAGCTAGGCATGAAAATTACTTCATGTGCTGAGGGATCTGAAACCAATGCTTGATCTGTTTCTGTTACTTTGCCAGTCTTTTCTGTTGTGATCACACCTATAAGAATCTGGGAATGTAACATTGCGAACAAGTGATTCCAGTACACAGTGAACGATCATTGACCCAGCTGTGTGCTCAGACAGTGAGTTTCGTGCTTTTGTGTAGGACAGATGCTCATGTTTTATTGTGTTCTGGCTTACTTAAGTAAAGTGTATTCTTGTACTGTGTCATGTCATTTATGTATCATATGATACCTATAGCATTTGGATCTACATTGGTGACCTGCGACAATCAAGAGTCATGGCTGATACATACCAAGTTGGATACTACACCACAATGCATGACGTGTGGCATTTGTGCATTGCAGTTCACAATGTATGTCTGTGAGCGCAATGCTGCGGCGGCATACACTTGTGTTAGCAGCTGCGTGTGGTAATAGGACTTTCACCTCCACCACCACTACAAACCTCCTGTGGCCATAGGTTCAACGAAATACCAGTTTCAACTCCTCATGATTTGGCATCCAACCCAAACTTTCACCTTTTTGCCTGGATCAGCACTTCCAATAGTTTGCCATAGAGGATAGCATGCTCACCGTCCACATCATCACGAGTGATGCAGATAAATTTGTCACATGCCTCACTGACCTCAGTGAACATGCAGAAGTGATTAGTGATATCGTCTTGGCCCATCAGCAGACAATAAATATTCAAATGCAAAATCAACATTCCTGCAGTATCTCTGCAGCACACACGAGGAGCAATTGTGACAAGTAAAATAAAATGAACATTTAACAAATAGAACATTGTCTCAACTATGGTGCCGACCACACACATCAGTTGACTCTTTAATTAATGTTGACATTATGTGTAGAAAAACTTTCGTCCTTGGTGCAAGTTCTCATGGTTACCAATGAGTGGGATTAGCAGATACTGTTTTTGCCATTATGCACTATAGACAGTGTTTTGGCAACAATACTACCACATGCAGCCAACAGAATTAGCCTTGTTAACACTGCTCCCTGTGCCAGCTGAAGAGTCCTGACCCCATCCAACTGCTGCCGACTGTGATATTCTAACCTCTACCCGAGACAGTTACCCCCACACAGCTAGGACAAGTAAACAAACTACTGGCAGCTGCAGCCCACTGGTGACCATCCCATGCTACTGCTGGCATCATGCACAGATTGGTGCCACTAAGTGGAACTATTGCTTGCCCTGTGACCACCCAAACAGATTAATGCAGTTTATAGTGGGTGCACTGATCCACAAATACCATGCAAGTCACCTTGCTCCAAGTGTCAATGGCTCACTCTGTGCATCTTCAACATGGAATAATGGCAGACTCTATATCTTGTATCAACTCGGACTGCAAACTACTAAATCAATGGAGGCTGAGATGTTAATGCAGCACTCCATGACCTAACCACTACAGCAAAACAGCTGTGCAGCTTCATGCTGTGAACAATTCTCGGTCACTATTCATGGCTCCAAAACATTCACCTCTGATCTGGAGTCAGGAACGACATCAATCTGGAACTTTCAAATCACAGATCTTAGCAAGCCCATCCTTAGCTAATTTCCTCCACTATTATGGGTCACTAATGGATTTTTGCAATGACACGCGAAATCAATGCAGCACTGTCCATGTAGTCTCCAGTGTCACTGGCCAGATCGTTCCTCAGAAGTACAGATCTCCCTGAAGTGACAAAGTACTGAAACAGATCAACATTACAGTCATCTCCTCAACTGTGTCAACATGCTCGAACAAATTCAACGAACCCAGTTTTATTACATTAAAACCTGTTTAGTCTTTACATCTCCAAGAGGATAATGAAATGCTGTGACTGGCAATACAAAAAAGTCCTGTGAACTTGCCACAGCACAACTTCATCTGCAAGATTTATAACCAATGCCAGCCGCCGATGACTTCACCATGCTGTCACAACATAGCCACAGCATGCCTCCACCTGCATTCGGGAAAGTGCCACCGCTTATGCAACCTTTGCATACCAATAAGGATGGTAACACAGTCCTCACACAAGTGCACCCTAACCCACCCACATCCAGTCCACACCTGCAGGCCTGCCACAAGTGTCTCACTCATTGTGCTGTCATAAACAGTATTGTATACCAGGTCATCCAACACGGGGACCACAGACCAACACAAACCACACCGGCTTCCCACCATATACTCCACAAAGTGAAAACAATAGTCAATGAACTACTAAAAGAAGAAATAATGTGGCCCCTCAGACAGCCCAGGGGCTTCACCAGGCAGACTCGCACTGAAGAAAGATGGTACTTTACACTTAACGTGTAACTACAGAGTCCTTAATGTATGCACTGTTATTGATAGTTATCTGACCCCTATATTCAGCACTTTACTCACTATCTTGCGGGTGCATCAGTAGCCTGAACTGTGAACAAGCTTTTCATCAGGTGCCAGAAGATGTTCAAAGACAGCTGTCATTACACTGATCATACAATGTAAGCAATCGAGATTGATAAACATCGTAATAATTTTAACAGGAAAGACGAAGGTGTTAAACTGGCTAAAATTTGGTTGTCAGTGTTGCACCGTAAGCGTGACGATCGATTACTTTCAATCGAGAATGTTGGCATCACCAGAGACAATCTCATAGCCGACACCACATGATCAACTGTGGCGCCCTCTGTACTGCTTATATAATCGGCGCTTCCTCGAGCTCTCTTCGCAGTTCATCGCTTTACCTCCGAGGATGTCTGCCGCAGTTGGAGACAAAACGTCAGGAGAGAGTTTTATACTTCGACCACGGCTTATCAGCCCGGAAGTTTTTAAGTGAAGGCAATACCGGCCGTGAAAGCTTACATTGTATGATCAAACGCCTTTACGGGGAGGATATGTCAGCATCGGTTCGACGATTTGAAGGAATGCGCAAGAAGAAAGCACAACAACTGTGTACCCTCACCTTCCTGTTAAGCTGCAGGGACACTTCGACGGTTCCGAAATTTCTGTAGGTGAAGAGGGTGTTTCGCTCAGCTCAGGCGCATCGTATTTACAACCGTATGGAATCTGCAATGCTACATGAGAGAATTCATCAGACGCGGTGAGCACTGGTGGTAACCAGCAGTAAGCTTTTTCATCTCCACTTGGTTCTTAGTAATACTATACAGTGTGGTGATTGGAATAAGATTGACGGTCTAACATTCAAAACTATGGAAGTTAGTGCAGAAATATCAGCAAATAGGCAGAAGAAGTAGTTCAATAACTTACAGAACAACATGTCGGGAGGTTCAGTTGACGACAATTCTCGAACTGTTATTAACCTGTCTGCTAAAGATTTGTCAAAAGTTGAAATTTCTGTACTAGCGAAAGGAGGCAATTTTGCTATGATGTCCCAAAATGTACCCACAGAGGATATTGTAGCAAATATTGAGGCCGGTATCTGTCAGCTTCCACAGCAGTCCGCTGACATAATTAAGATGGAAACGAACTAGGATTTTACGTACATGTAAGCCACCTAAAAGTAATTTGTCGCAGGCTGAAAGGAAGGCGCTGAGGGATATAAATGCTGATAGAAACATTGTTCTTAATGCAGATAAGGGTAATGCCACCGTCATACTGAACAGTAAGGACTATCATGGAAAAATCAATGATATTTTGGTTCCCTACAATTACAAAAAACTCCAGAAAAATCCGACTGAAGATTTTAAGTACGACAAATCGACTGGTGAAAGCGTCTTTATTTGGCTCTGATGATAAGAAGCTGCTTTATAAAACAGAAGCGTGCCCACCCAGACTTCATGGCTTACCCAAAGTTCATGAACCTGGTATTCTGTTGAGGCCAATTGTCAGCGCTATAAGTGGACCAACACACGAGTTAGCTAGACACCTTGCCTCAATGCTGCAGCCTTATGTTGGTAGAATGGACAGTCATATTAAAAATTCACCTCATTTCATTGACAAGTTAAAGGGAACGAGCGTTGGCCCAGATGCAAATAGTAATGGTGGCCACTGAGTGACGCGCGTTTCTTCGGCTCGCGAGTTTTTCCGCTCATTGAAGGTGTTACAGAGAAGTGCGGCAGTCCACAACGTGTGCATCCGACTAAACAAGTGTTACTTGCCGTGGTGTATTGTTCTCCATTGATTACCACAAGTGATAAGTGAGTGAAAAATGGGAAGAGCACGAGTAAGCGGCAGCAGGCGAGGCTACAGGGGCGCAGGCAACGCGGGCGCCCGGTCTCCGGCGGCAGGTGAGGCCCTGCTTCCCAACATCGGGGAGCTCGTCCGGTCCCAGGTGGCTGCACAGCAAAGACACGTTAGACGTAATCGTGCAGTCCAACACGGACTCTGTGACGGCTGCGGTCATGGACAAACTGAAAGTGTCTGTCGGGCGCAACAGCACTGAAATCCAGTCTCTTAGAAAGTCTCTGGCTGCACAAGAGAAAAAAGCCGCCGACCTAGAGGCTAAACTGTCTGCTGCCACCGATGAAATTGAGCAGTATCAGCGAAGGAACAGCTTGTGCTTGTTCGGGGTAGCTGAAAACAATCACGAAAACACAGACGACCTGGCCATTAGCCTCGTGCGTGAGGAACTTGGCATGCAGATCGACGTGGCTGATATTGACAGAAGCCACCGTGTTGGGCGCAGGATACCAGGTGCCATGAAACCCAGGCCCATAATAATTAAATTTGTGTCTTACCGGAAAAGAGCTGAAGTGTTTGCTCAGAAAAGAAAACTCGCCAAGCGTGGGGTTACCCTGGGGGAAGATCTGACGTGCGAAAGACTAAAAGTTTTGAACGCTGCGATCACACAGTTCGGCCTTCAAAATGTATGGACCAGGATGGCGGGATCGTAGTCAAGACGGAAGGAGGGAGGAAAACGGTGACGGACATGTTCGAACTGAAAGACTGAGCGAAATCTCGCGAGACACAAAGTCTCATATTGTAGTCTGTCTAATATAAGTTAATTTTTATTCTTTCTTTTCATTTTTTTAGCTTAAATATTGCTCTGTTATTTCTATAAGTACCATAAGTACTCTATTTAAACTCAGTCAATTGTTTCACATAGATTGTTTCTTTATTTGTCTATCATAAGTGCTCATGTATATTCATATTGTTAGTCAAATGGGAATTTACAGGAATCTCCTTACAACCGCTTCTCTATATCTGTTACTCTCATCCTCGCCACTACCACTGCTACCACTAATATCTTTTTCGTAACCACTACTGCCACTTTCCATCTTTCTTTTTGCTCCCTTCTCCGATACTTCCAGCCTGTTTTTCACCTTTAGTCCACAGACGCTTGAGCCAGTCACGACCTTGGACACACCTGTAAATATGTCTTCCCCCACGAAATCCAGTTTTTGTCCCTCTTCCGGCCAGCAGGTAAACGGAGCGCGCTCGGTCCTACAAGCGGCCACAATGGGATGGACCGGTTCCGGCGGCGGGCTCTTTGTGGCCCACGCGAACGCGCAGTCGCTAACACCTCACTTCGACGAGTTCTGTGACCTGTTCTGCCAATCGCTGTTCCATATTATCCTCATCTCTGAAACTTGGTTGAAACCAAACATTTCTTCCGACACTATCCGAATCACTGGTTACTCTCTCCTAAGGGCAGATCGCGAAACACGACGCAGGGGTGGTGTGGGTGCCTATGTTCGCTCTGATCTGACAACTACTGTACTATGCACATCAGATGCAAAGGGCGAAGAAGAAGCAGAGTTCTTGTTTTTCGAAATAAATACATCAAATCAGAAACTGCTAATTGGAGTAATCTATAAACCTCCAAACGTCGGTGCCTTGTCCTCCTTTCAGTCTGCCCTGTCCTCACTCGTGACACAGTATGAACACATAATCATTATGGGCGACACAAACATCGACTTACAGTTAAAATCTCCCTCTGCCGAAAAACTAAGGCGACTGTTCCACTCCAATGATATGAGTTTAACACCGCTGGACCCAACTCATCACACGCCACACAGGCACACACTCATAGATATAATAGCAACAAAGCGACCAGATAAAATAATCCGCGCCAATCAGACATCTGCTCCGGGACACTCTGCTCATGATATTCTTAAATTACTCAATGCATACTACCAAAGAAAAATCTCACCTGGTAACCTACAGAAACTTAAAAAATGTTAACCATGACGCTCTTCAAAAGGATTGCTCAGACATCCATTGGCATGATATAAGCAATGAACCGACTTTAGACGGAAAAATTCGGCAAATACGTCGCAAAATTATTGCACTGTATGATAAACATGCTCCTCAACGCACTGTCAAGGTAAAGAGAGCTCCCGCTCCGTGGCTCACCACTGCATTATGCCAGTCAATGGATAAACGTGATGCTGCACATAGGGCCTTCAAGCGTAACCCAACTCCCGAGGTGTACGAAGCTTATAGGAAACTCCGAAACAGAACCAAGCAAAGCGTGAGGAATGCCAAAATCAGACATGCCCGCTCTGTTGTATGTGGCATATCAAAACCTGCTGCACTGTGGGAAAAGCTACACAGTTTCGGCATAGGGAAGCGAAGATCCGACGCTGTTTATCAAGTGTCTGCAGAAGAATTAAACGATTTCTTCTCTACGGCTGTAAACTGCCACGCAGCGACAAATTACCAGCCCCAAGTTATCAATCTCTCGAGAGACAAGTTTTTCCTAAAACATGTCACTACCGGCACAGTACACAAGGCAATTATGAGAATCTCTTCTGAGGCAGTAGGAAATGATGGAGTGAGCATTGGTATAATTAAGAACGTCGTAGACGCCATTATTCCAGTTATCACAGACATCTTCAACCTCTCTCTTGTCAGTAGTACATATCCTACTGAGTGGAAGCAAAGTTTAATTCAACCTATACCCAAGACTGACAACCCTAAGTCGCCAGGTGACTACAGGCCAATCAGCATACTACCTGCAATATCTAAAGCCCTAGAATACATCGTCCATGAACAGCTGACGGATTACATCAAAACTCATAACATCCATGACGAATATCAGTCAGGCTTTAGAAAGCACCATAGTACAGCAACTGCATTATCAAAGTAACTGATGACATTAAACATGCTATGGACAGACGTGAAGCTACTATCCTAACACTGCTTGACTTTAGCAAGGCTTTTGACACAGTTGACTTCGATATATTTCTAATTAAAATGAAACAGCTGAATTTCTCAAACAGCGCAATACACTGGTTTGACAGCTACCTCAAAAACAGAAGTCAACAAGTCATTTGTGGGTCGGAAAAGTCATCATGGAAAAACGTGCACTCTGGAGTTCCCTAAGGCTCCGTCCTTGGTCCACTACTCTTCTCACTGTACGTTAATGATATGTCTTCAGTGATTCACTCCTGCAACTACCATCTCTATGCCGACGACATCCAACTGTACGTAAGCGCAAGCCCCAAAAACATTGCTGACGCATTAGCGAGTATGAACGCAGATCTTTGCTCTGTTTCTCGATGGGCGCAGAACCTAGGTCTGAAACTAAACTCCAAGAAATCCCAGGTCATACTTATATCTCATCCAAAGTTAATCAGCCAGTACTTTCGCGAAACAGTTCCTCAAATACTCCTCAATGGTACCTAACTACCATACCAAAAAACTGTAAAAGACCTTGGAATAATCTTGGATGAACACCTAAACTGGGAAGAACAAACAGTCACAGCTTGCCGAAAATCGCTCTCCTCCCTACATGCAATTCAAAAATTTAGAACAATATTTCCAACCCATGTTAAACAAAAATTTGTCCAAACACTAGTCTTGCCTAATCTTTACTACTGTGATGTAGTTCAACACGGCACAAATAGTGAAAATTCTAGATGCCTCGAGCTAGTGATGAATGCTTGCGTTAGATATGTGTGCAATATTCGGATATATGATCATATCAGTCCTTCATATTCCCAGCTAGGTTGGATACACCCACATAAGGCACGCGATCTCCACACGATGTGCTTACTTCATCGATTTCTTAGCCACTGGTGCCCACAATACTTATCTTCTCACATTAAACACCTATCATCATTCCACAATCGCAATATCAAATCGGATACGTCTAGCATCTTGGCTGTACCTTTACATAACACAAAATCTTTCTCCGTGTCATTCTCCATCTCAACCATACGACTATGGAACGTGCTCCCCTGTGATCTGCATCTTATCCAGAACTACTCAACATTCAAGAGGGAACTCAAAACTTACATATTAGGGACGGTATAACCACCATTGTTGTGCCCCTCCCATCTCTTTCCTTCTCCTCTCCATCACAGCTTCGAATTTTACCATTCTACTTCTCTTCCTCTAACCTATCTACCTCTTATATATCTCTTTTACCTCATTCTATCGTCTTATGTCTCTGCTTGATGAGAATAACTCACAAGCTGCAAGAACATAACGAGAAAATTCCCAACTAACAATAGGACTGACATTCACAAAAGAAAAGTATGTTTACTTTCATATACATAGTCATGACTATTATTATTATTATTATCATTATTATTCTTGATTGTTATAATTATTTTTTATTGTTATAGTTATCATTGTACTACTGTTATAATCTCTATTTTTCTTCTTTAACATCAATACTGCATAATACATTATATGTCCTTAATGTTCTGTAGAAACTGTAACTCGTTCAATCTGAGGATGCCTGGTTAGGTGTAAGAGAGGGCCTGAAGGCCCTAATCTTGCCAGGTAAAATAAATGCATAAATAAATAAATATCCTCGTCAGTTTTGACGTTGTGTTGTTATTTACCATGATTCCGGTAAACGAAGCTTTCTTATGCACAGCGGATATTTTTCCTGCTGATATGGTGGCATTATTCTGACACTGCCTCACCACAACCTACTTTCAATGCAATAATGACTTTTATGAACAGAATGACAGGATGGCTATGGGCAGTCCCGCTGTGGCTAATTTATTTATGGAGGCTTTTGAACAACGGGCATTGCAGACTGCCAGTAAGAGACCAGCCAGATGGTATTGCTATGTTGATGACATGTTTGTAGTATCAACACATGGAGCAGAGGGGTTGGATATCTTCCTGACACATTTAAATAGCATTAATTCGAAAATCCAATTCACTATGGAGATGGAAAGGAATGGGCAATTGAATTTCCTGGATGTGTCTGTGATTAAAAGACGGGACAGAACCGTGGGCCATAAGGTGTATAGAAAGCCCTCACATACTGATTGTTATCTACATAAAGATTCAAACCACCACCCTAGACAAAAAAGAGACATAATGAAAACTTAAGTAGACAGGGTGTACAAACTTTGTGAACCTGTTTATTTAAAAGATGAGATTGAACATCTACAGTCCACTTTCGTGAAGAATGGCTATTCTAGGAAGGATATAGATCGAGCACATCGCTCTAGGCAGAGAATCAGGAGCAGCGACGAGCAACAGTCACCCAAGGGCAAAGTTTTTCTTCCATTCATTAGTAAGGTCACAGATCGCATCTGGAAAGTTTTAGGCAACTATGGAGTAGAAACTACTTTCAGACTCACTAGGAAAATAAAAGAATTTTTAAGGTCGGCAAAAGATGCACGACACTCTCTAGCTACACCGGGGGTATATAAAATTCCTTGTAGTTGTGGATAGGTTTACATCGGTACAACAAAGAGAAGTGTGAACACCCGTCTTGTTGAACATAAGAGGAATTGCCGCCTGGGTCACACGGATAAATCGGCTGTAGTGGAACATGTTTACCAGGAAGGTGATCATGAAATAAAATTCAGCGAGACAAGCATTATATCAAAAACCTCACATTATTATGCACGCTTGTATAGAGAGGCTAACGAGATTGATGAACATCATAATAATTTTAACAGGAAAGATGAAGGTGTTAAACTGGATAAAATTTGGATGTCAGCGTTGTACCGTAAGCGTGACGATTGATTACTTTCAATCGAGAATGTTGGCATCACCAGAGACAATCTCATAGCCGACGCCACATGATCAACTGCGGCGCCCTCTGTACTGCTTATACAACCAGCGCTTCCTCGAGTTGCCTTCGCAATTCGCCGCTTTACCTCCGAGGATGTCTCCCGCAGTTGGAGACAAAACGTCAGGAGAGAGTTTTATACTTCGACCACGGCCTATCAGCCCGGAAGTTTTAAGTGAAGATGTCATTACACTGTTCAGCCTGTCTGAATATCTTTTTATTCATACGGCTCAAATGCCCAGCTATGGTGTTGGTTTTTAGACAGTATCCTATTCAAGCTGTTCTTTTGCTACACTTACCTTGGTGACATCCTGATCTTCTTGCAAGATAACGACACCCATGAAAGTAGTGGGATAAAGTTGTGGTGCACTATTTATATCAAATTAATTAATTGATCAACAAATTATCCACATCCCCTGATAACACCATGGGTTTTCCACAGTGGGTGTGTAGGTGCCCTCAGCGAACTGCCATCCACCTCCCCTCCCATGATAATCCAAGATGACAGTCTGGGGAAAAATGGTGGGAAATTTGCTCAGTCTGTTTCAAGCTGCTGGGCTGGGAGAACCTCACAATGGTAGGCTAATGTAGTGTGGATAAGGCACTGTTTAATCAGTTTGTGTAAGAATATTGTTTGTTTGTTTCTGAAATTGCAACACACCTCGAAATTGATGCTGTTGTTTAAACAATTTAGACAATGTTAAACAATTGCTGGACTTTTTTCCAAATTCCGATAGTGAAAGGAACCACGTAATTACACTGTCATAGATCACACTAAACATATCTGAAAAACTTTCTCATATGCGCTCTGTCCACTGGAGTCAGACCTGTTGGCAAGAACCATGCACTGGGCTTGTGGCACTGGTGAGGGTCCAACATGCGGGAGCTGTAGGACTGCGTTAAGCACTTCCTGTCATGTGGGAAATACCCCACTCTTCTGCCTCCCTGGTGCACTTTCTGTCCTCAAGCACACATATACGCCTTGTTACTGAACACAAACTGCTTCAGGAGTTATTAAATTTGGTTTTTAAGCGGAATATTGAAGATGTCACAAAACTCTGCAAATGCTGCTGCTTCAGAAGATGTGCCACAGGAAATATTCGCTTCACAAATTGAACCATCTGCCTCTAAACTAACATTGATCTGTGTTAAAGGATGATATAAAGTAGATGGAGTGGTGGCTTGAGAGTGGTTGCTATGAGGTATGATTTAATGGTAGACTGACGATACGTTCTAGAGAGAGGGAGATGTTGCTGCAGCTCATTTATCAGATATTTAACCATTTTTTCCCGTTGTTCTCTTGTGTGCATCAGTTGTGTGGTATAACTTGCAATGAACTAGTATACAATTGTGTGTTCTGTGTGTGACATAGAGCATTATCTAACTGCAGTCATTAACAGCAAACATCTCCATACAACAGTCAAAAGAGGACTTCCAGCAAGTGTGATCAATCGTGTTCATTCATGGAAAACCTATTTCAACACCCTCCTCTAGATGAACAATAATGTATGTGAAGTATGCCATTTGTCTCCCACACCTTGGACATTAATCGAGTCTTCAGTTTCAACTGCAGTGATTGTAAGTTATTGGCAGGTGTTTGTGAGCTTCTGCAAACCCTGTGTATACATTTGATTGACAGTTGTCTTATTTATGGAGTTAGTGCAGCATGGCATGTAATTTCACATGTCAAACACTGCTGTTATGTTTCTGTCTGTTTCCTTGTAAGTTATATTGCTGATGATCATCTTCTAGGACAGATGCGAGCGTAGTAAAATTTCTGAACTATTATTGGATGTAACAGTGGGTGCTATATGCCCCTGGGAAGCTTAATTGTGCATGTATCACAAAAAATCCATGTTTTTCTTTGGTGTAGTAGAAAGCAGCCATACATCTTAAAATTTGCCACTGTACTGAGTGGGATAGAAAAGCTGCAGGGTGGATGTATGGCAGATGTTTGAAATGTACACTGAAGAGCCAAAGAAACTGGTACACACGTCTAATATCGTGTAGGGTCCCCACGAGCACGCAGAAGTCCTACAACATGGCGTGGCATGGACTTGGCTAATGTCTGAAGTAGTGCTGGAAGGAATTGACACCATAAATCCTGCAGGGATGTCCATAAATCTGTAAGAGTGGCGATTTTTTCTGAACAGCTATTGAAAGGCATCTCAAATATGCTCAATAATGTTCATATATGGAGAATTTGGTGACTACCAGAAGTGTTTGTACTCGGAAGTGTGTTCCTGGAACCACTCTGTAGAAATTCTGGACGTGCAGGGTGTCACATTGTCCTGCTGGAATTGCCAAAGCCGGAATGCACGATGGACATGCATGGATGCAGGTGGTCAGACAGGATGCTTACGTACGTGTCACCAGACGTATCAGGAGTTCCATATCACTCCAGCTGCACATGTATCACACTGTTACAGAGCCTCCACCAGCTTGAACAGTCCTCTGCTGACATACAGTGTCCATGCATTCATGAGGTTGTTCATGTCCATCCACTCGTAACAATTTGAAATCAGACTCGTCTGACCAGGCAACATATTTCCAGTCATCAACAGTCCAATGTTGGTGTTGACGGGCCCAGATGAGGTGTAAAGCTTTGTGTAATGCACTCATCAAGGGACATGAGTGGGCCTTTGGCTCCGGAAGCCCATATGGATGATGATTTGTTGAATGGTTTGCACACTGACATTTGTTGATGGCCAAACATTGAAATCTGCAGCAGTTTGCAGAAGGATTGCACTTCTGTCGTTTAATGATTCTCTTCATTCATCGTTGGTCGTGCTGCTGCAAGATCTTACTGTTCTTGCAGAATCTTTTACCGACCACAGCAGTGTTGGAGATTTGATGTTTTACTGGGTTCCTGATATTCATGGTACATTCATGAAATGGCCATACGGGAAGATCCCCACTTCATCACTACCGCAGAGATGCTGTGTCCCATTGCTCAAGTGCTGACTATAAAACCACAGTCAAACTCACTTAACTCTTGATGACTTGCCATTGTAGCAGCAGTAACCGAACTAGCAACTGCACCAGACACTTGTTATCTTATATAGCCGTTGCTGACTGCAGCACTGTACTCTGCCTGTTTACATATCTAGCGCTGTATTCTGCCTTTTTACATACATCTGTATTTCAATATGCATGCCTATACCAGTTTCATTAGCGCTTCAGTGTGTGTTCTGCATTAGAATATCACAAGCTTTTCACTGTGCTTGACTAATAATTTCGGAAACCATATGGCTTTAGCTTAACAACATGTTTAAGTGCAGAATCGTGTAGCTTCAGGAGTGTATGTGTTTATGTTCTTCAATCATTTCTCTCTTGCCAATACCTTCTAGTATTGGCCCCAGCCACTACAACAGTACTTCAGAATTGATAGCGCAGTTGATTTATGTAAAAACCAATCCATCTGTAGCTCCATCATGCATAAACCACACATTTCTTCTCAACAGTATGTTAAATCATCACAGTACTCTCATATCCACTATCCACAGATAAGGGGTACTAACCTCATCAACGTGTGTATTTGGAGATATCTTGTGTTCTCGGATGGCTGCCATGAGATAGTAAGATTGGTGCAAAACAATCTTTGCTGAACAGCAGTTACAGACTCAGCTCACTGTGTCCCGTCACAGGGTGTGAAATTTGGCAGATATCGTACCCTCCAACTTCTGGTCAGTTTCAAATTAAACCTGCGACAGTGTTGTTGGTCAAGGACAACATGCGGACATCTTTCAATCTCCAACTTTTTCCTATGAAGGCGAGAATACACCGTTACTCCTATCCACATAGAGAATGATGGCCGATCATATTCATAAATTCTGCACTGTGATCAAAGTCCTAGAAATACTTAGATAACCTAACTGTATGGTAAAGGACGCTGTATGGTATACTTAAGTGTATATGTCTGAGAATTAACCACGAATGGATGTATTGCACAGTCTTCTATCTACTTTTGTGTTATATGGTACTCACAAGGTAGTGGAGGGGTGGTTTAGCTATAATACAGAAATTGGGTAGCATGCTGCTGTGTCACTAGTTGGCGTTTAAATTATGGAAAGCTGCTAAAATTGATCACACTATCAATTGTGGTGCTTATTACAGCACCTCCTCTCATATCAATGGTGTCTTTTCTATCCTATCCATCCACTGGTACGTTGTTGATTACCACATAATGATTGACTGACACCACTTGTTTGAGATGGAGAGAGTCTTGGTGGGAGCAACATCTTCTGGGGATGGCCAGCACCATGACAGTGATCATGTACATAGCTGCAATATGAGGAATCAAAGCTCTTGGTCTCTTCAAAATGGAACACCGAGACATCTGTCACTGTGGAAGATGACATTAAATGTTGAAGTCATCACCTTCGAGCAGCTGTTTGGAAACGTTCCACAATGCCACGAACTCTTCCAGTTTCCATAAGCTGCGATATCCTCTCTCTCTTATTTCAACCATCCTGGGTGTTGTGTGAGCAGCACAGTTTACATCATGCAATGTCCAGCTTTCTGTCAGAGCCAATGCTTCAAAACATGTTAATGTTGGTTTAATGCCTGACACAAACCTCAGTCATGGTGGAAAAAAATGATAGTGGTGCACAGCTGTAATCATACACCGCCTCAATATGTTACAACAGAAAAACAATGTATCCAGCTGCTTATGACAGAACAACACAGGGACCCTCTGTTGTGACTGATAGTCTGTGGAATATTGTCCTTCTAGAGCACAGGCAACAAAACTTTACACTGGTCTGTGCAGGCGACTTTGATCACTGCCCACCTGCTCTTGTAGGCCAACACCTGTACATCTAATAGGATCGTCACATGTGCTCAATGTCAACATGCAGATGGTATTTGTTTTTGATATATCAGAAGAGAGGGACATGGTAATATCTTATCCAGTTTCTACCACATGATATTAACGAATTTTTTATAGCTCATAGTTTTTTATGTTGGATGGTACAAAATAATGAGGATAGAGAGAATGTTTGGGTGAAAAACATGAATGCACCATGAGGGAGGCAGATCACCTTCAGACTACAGTACCTAAATGTAGTTTGGAAACGCAACGCAATGCAGTAGCAAAGCCTGAAAAGCCAGTGTACTGGTCATAGGATTTTGTACATTTCTTATAACTTCAGTCAAGTGTTGCATTTTTTAAGTGATTCTACACACAGCATATCATCTATTGTATGTGATCATTCTCAATCAACCACCATCCTATTTCGACCATAACCCAGTGTATGTATCACGGAACCTCTGTTACATTTCATATGTGGCTTTGAGATAGAATACGTTCAAATATAGGCATAATATAACTTTCCTTAGATGAATCACTTTCTAAATTCAGTGCAAAGGGTGATCTTATTACGAGCTTGCGCCACAGGCAACATTCACTTATGCTTCCTGTTGTAGTTGGCAGAAGAGCCAACACCGTGTTACAGCTGGAGACCGAAAAGCACGCGTTTTAGCTCATGCAGGGTGGCATGAGGAAGTAAGAACTATACTGACGTGAGGTCTGGAACATGAGAGTTAAGAAATCGGACATAATTAGTTTGATACTTAACTTTAATTCATTAATGAGGAACGTCACTCTTGACGGTACATGATTCACAATCTTATCTGTTCAGAAGACATATAGTAACTGAATATGGGGCCTTGCCAGGTCGTAGCAAATGACGTAGCTGAAGGCTATGCTAAACTGTCGTCTCGGCAAATGAGAGCGTCTGTAAACAGTGAACCATCGCTAACAAAGTCGTCTGTATAACTGGGGCGAGTGCTAGGGAGTCTCGCCAGACTAGACCTGCCATGTGGCGGCGCTAGGTCTGCAATCACTGATAGTGGCGACACACGGGTCCGCTCCCTTACGTGCAATTGTCAGTAACAGTTTATGCAAATGACTTCACAGTCAGTGGATTCCACCAGCAAGAGGTACAGGTATCCAAGAACCACTCAGATTCTTTTCCCAGAAACTCACCACCTCACAAAGCAAATGGTCAGCTTACAACTGTGATCTCCTTGTGGTCTATGACACAATTCACCAGTTTAAGGATGATGCTGAATGTAGGCCATTAATTAGCTACAGCAGCCGCCATAAGTCTTACACCTGAGACGTTCTCAGCATCTCAACTACATTGCATGGTTCTTTACAGAAATACATCACCTAAGGGTGGCTGATGACGTCGTCACCAATTACTTATCATGCATCAATGTTATCTCCACACAAATCGATTTTCGCGAGTTTGTGGAAGCACAACAGCTAGATAGCCGGCTGGGGTGGCCGAGCTGTTCTAGGCGCTACAGTCAGGAACCACGCGACTGCTACGGTCGCAGGTTCGAATCCTGCCACAGCATGGATGTGTGTGATTTCCTTAGGTTAGTTAGGTTTAAGTAGTTATACGTTCTAGGGGACTGATGACCGCAGAAGTTAAGTCCCATAGTGCTCAGAGCCATTTTTGAACAACAGCTAGATAAACATATACAGGACCTACTCAGTGACAGAACCCTGACACTCATAATGGAAATTCACCACCTACTAGGTACAACAAGACGTATCTTCTGTGACTCTCACAAAACTGAAGTCGTCCCATAATCTCACTGCAATTTTGGAAACTCCAAACCAACTGCACAACTTAGCACATTCCAGTAGCTGACGAATGGCAAAAATTGTTGCTGACGTTTTGAATGGCCACGTGTCGAGAGACTATGGTGAAAGGATATGTACATGAATACGTTGACAGAGAAGCAAGGTGGGATGACATGTACAACCACTTCTTGGATAGTTCGTGTACCAAAAGGACAGTTTCAGCACATCCATATCGTCTTGATGGGACCCCTTACTGTATCCAAGACTCATCAGTATATACTGTCTATCACTGACCACTTCACACAATGGATAAAAGCTATTTCTCTGCACAACATGTCAACAGAATCAACAGCAAGAGCTTTTATTGACACCTGGCTAGCTCACTACAGATGTCTTATGTCGCCCAGGCTGACATTTCAAGTCTGCTTTATTTCTGCACTGTGCACTCTTTAGCACTCATCATTACTAACCTACTGTGTACCATACAGTGGTATGGTGGAACAGTGGCACCACATTTTCACATATTAAAGACTGCTCTAACGTGCCATGGATGTTACTAGACAGAAGCGTCACCATGGGTGCTCTTTGGCATTTACACTGCATGCAAGAAAGAGCTGAACACATCCCTCACGAAACTCTCGCCCTTCTTGCCGATTTAGTGTTTCAGCTACTCCCAGAGAGTACCACTGAATTTCCCGCAGTCGTTAATTCCCTGCCTGAAAATTCTGCCTGCACAACCTCAAGCCCCCTAAGATTTTCATCCAAGAAGCGCTTGCGGATTGCACCCAAATCATGTCCCATGACTATACTATACGGCCTGCTTTGCAGCCTCCTTATATGAGCCCACAAGAGGTACTAAAATGCATCACACATGACCTTCGACGTACTTCTCAACACAAACCCACCACAGTATTGACAAAGTGCTTGAATCTGGCATAGATGCTTAAAGACTACCCTTCCACCACCAACACATCAACCTCCACTGATCTCCATGGCAATGTGACCACACACACTGTGCCTGTCGATAGCTTCATGGTAAAGCTCAACGCCAACAATAAATAGCCCAACATGTCTGAGCTGGATTGTGATTTTATAGAGCCAGTGCCAATGACAATTTGCCAAGACTTGGATTCTTGCTGCTGGTCGCCCCTTTTGCTATTCCACCTGCATATGTAGCATTCAGAGAACATATTTGTGCCCCTGCCAAGTAACCTGTGCTACTCCGCAGCATAGATCGTTATGGAGAAACTCAATCTGTGGTTGTCATATCTTAAACACTCTTCGATTATGTTGTCAAGTATTTGTTAGGACTCAAAATTAGCGTTCCTGACTGCTGGCAGGTGTTAACTACAGGGAACACTGTGGTCTGGTAACTGTTTTTTTGTTGTGAAATGTCGTGTGTAAGAAAGAAACGGTCCACCACTAGGAGGATGGATGTTTTCTAGACACGGTCGTTGAGAGAGAAAAAGAGAGAGAGATGAGTGGTTTGAACCCTTCTGCTGTTCCACACGTCTAGGGAGCAGTAACAGAATGAACAAGTGCTTTTTCAAGAAACTTCAAGTGTTCAATTGTGGTGAACCTATGCGACATGTACTCTGCAATATGGATCGCTATGGAGACGCTCTGTCTATGAAAGGCGTATCTCAGAACTATTAGATTTCGTCCTCAAGTATTAGTTGGAAAACAAAATTAGCGTTCCTGATTTCTGGTAGTTGTTAAATGCATGTTGTGCTGTGGTCGGTTGAGTGTTTTTCGTGTTGAAATGTAATGAATTAGAAGTGAACAGAGTATTATTGTCGTAAGACGTCGCTGTTTCGTCACGTAAATTTATCATCATTGTATAGGAGATGATGTGAACATACCACAGTTTCTGAACTGTAATCGGATACGAATTTCATAATCAATTGCTGTCAACACCTTCGGGAACCTATAAATGGGTTGTGTCAGACAGAATCACCGTTGTGTTTGGTGTCCAAGGTTGTAATTTCATCCTCTTAATGTTTGTGGCCTCTGTGTGTGGAACTTGCTAGATGGCTAGCGGGATGCATATTTATAGACTGTTCGATGGCCTTAAATTACAATCAGTACTTTCACATTATGTGTTTTGCACTGCCACCTGATTTTAAAGAAAGAGGAAAAAATAGTCTACAGATTAAAAAATTGCAGTGCTCATCAGAAATGTATATTTAACGCTCAGCTTGGAACGTTCAGCTTCCAAGTTGTAGATGTTCGGTCTGCAGCAGAAATGTGAATACCTCGACTTGATAATTCAGTGGAGAGTATCACCATACGTCAGAACTACACCTGTTCTACGAATTTGAAGTTGAACACTGACCAGATATTTGAATGTTGTGCAGGGGCACTTGAATTTAGTTAAACTAAAGTTGTAATTGCTGTTGGTTATAGGTCCCCTAACTCTGACTTCAGAGCATTTCTGCTCAAGCTAAAGAGGGTACTTGATTCACTTTGTAGGAAGTACCAGAAATTAGATTTATGTGGTGACTTAATATAAATTTTGTGTATGATGGTACAAGAAAAATGATGTCGATAGGTCTCATAAATTCATATTATCTGATGCAGACTGTGTTTTATCCAACTAGGATGCAGGGGAACAGTAGCACAGCCATAGACAATATTTTTATTCATTCTTCATTACCAGAAGGGCATTCTGTTAATAAAAAGGTGAATGGCCTTTCAACCATGATGCACAAATTTTAACATGAAAATGCCTTAGTACTCAAACAAATGCCACATATAATTACAAACTATGTAGGAAAGTTAATCCAACAGCAATACAGAGTTTTTTAAACCTTGTCAAGGAACAAGAGTGGCAGGATGTTTATAATGCCGAAAACATAAATGATGAATATAATGCTTTCCTTAACAAATTTCTGATGCTCTTTGAGAGTTACTTTCCATTAGAACGTTGTAACAGGGTACTAGCACTAATAGACAGACAGGTTGGCTGACTAGTGGGAAAAGGATATCTTGTAGAACAAAGCGGGAATTATATCAATATGTTAGAAGTAATCACAATCAAGCTACAGTAGCCCATTACAAGCAGTATTGTAAGGTGCTTAAAAATGTTATTAGGAAGGCATATGCAAATAGAATAGAAAATTTACAGGATAAAATTAAAACCTTATGGTCAGTTGTGAATGAAGTGACTGGTGAGCAGCACAAGGTCGCCAATATAAAATCTGTACACAGTAAAAATATTTCTGTTACTGATAAATCAGATATATGTACAGTAATTAACAATCATTTTCTGAGCATTTCTGGTGAATTAAATAAAAATTTAGTTTCTACAGGGAATCATATAACTTTCTTGGCAAATGCCTTTCTGAGATCGATGTCTGAAATACTCCTCTGTGGCACAGACAAAGGGGAGATTGCCTCAATAATTAAATCACTAAAGACAAAGGATGGAATGCCTAGCATAATATTGAAGTACTGTGTTGCACATGTTAGCACTGTGTTTAGACATATTTGTAATTTCCTATATGAATGATCAGTTTCTGGAACAATTAAAGTACTCAGTAACAAAGCCACTTTATATAAAGGGAGAAAGGGATAATGTAAATAATTTTAGACTTATTTCTGTGCCATCAATATATGCAAAAGTTATTGTAAAGGCTGTGTATGTAAGGATAATTGATCATTTTATATCACATGATTTGCTATCAAATGTACAGTTCGGCATTAGAAGTTGTTTAACAACTGAAAATGCTATATTCTCTTTTCTCTGTGAAGTACTGGATGCGTTAAACAAAAGGTTTCGAACGCTTGGCATATTTTTTATTTAACTAAGGCATATTATTATGATGATCACAACATATTGCTCCAGAAGTTGGACATTATGGAATATGGGGAATAGCTCAAATTGGTTCACCTCTTACTTTAGCAACAGACAGCAAAATGTCATTATTCACAATGTTGAGAATAGTTGGGATTTGGGGTCTGAGTGGGGTACAGTCAAGTGGAAGGTGCTCCAGGGATCAGTGTTGGGGTCACTCCTAATCCTTATTTATAAAAATGATGTGCCCTCTAGTATTAAAGGTAACTCAAAAATATTTTTGTTTGCTGATGACACTAGCTCGGTAGTAAATAATGTTGTGTGCAACATTGGTTCGGTTTCAAATAGTGTAGTTCATGACATAACTACATGGCTTGTAGAAAATAAACTAATGGTAAATCATAGTAAGACTCAGTTTTTACAGTTTCTAACACATAATTCAACAAAACCCGATGTTTTAATTTCACAGAATGGTCATATGATTAGTGAAACTGAATGGTTCAAATTTCTAGGTGTTTAGATAGATAGTAAGCTGTCATGGAAAAACCCACATTCAGGATCTTGTTCAAAGACTTAATGCTGCCATTTTTACTATTCGAATGATATATGACATAAGTGATCGTTTGACACGAAAATTAGTCTATTTTACTTATTTTCAGTCACTTATGTCGTATGGTACAATATTTTGGGGTAACTCTTACCATTCTAAAAGGATAATTTTGGCTCAGAAAATGGGCGGTTCGGGCAATAAATAGTGTAAGTTCATGAGTCTGGGTGTTTTGACTTTGGCCTCTAAATATACATATCCCTTACTGTCATTTCTTGTTAACAATATAGCTTATGCCCAAGAATAAGCAGCTTTCACTCAGTTAATACTCAGCAAAAATCAAACCTGCGCTTGGACTGGACTTCCTTTACTCTTGGGCAGAAAGGTGTGCAGTACACTGCTGCATCCATTTTCAGTAAGCTACCATTCTAATTCAAAAATCCTAGCAGTGATCCACGTGGTTTCAAATCGAAACTGAAGAGTTTCAAAAATGGCTCTGGGTACTATGGGATTTAACATCAGAGGTCATCAGTCCTCTAGAACTTAGAACTACTTAAACCCAAGTAACCTACTGACATCACTTACATCCATGTCCGAGCCATAATATAACATTTATTTTTATCTGTTATTAGTTTTATGTTGTAATTTAATGTACTGGTACATTCCATGGCCTTGGATATTTGTTCCTCAATTTGGTCCTACGGAACTTGACGTTTAAATAAATAAATAAATAAATAATGTAAAATGTCATGTGCGAAGTACATCATGTTGATTCATAAAACCAAAAGTCTAAATCGCTAGTTTTAGTTGCTATTCAGTTTTGGAGAGCGTCATATGTCCTTTCTGGAGAAAAAGTAACAACACGTATTCCATGCCTTTCAGCCTATCAAGAACTTGTCTAATCCATTTAACGAAGAATTGCGACACTGAAAAGAAGTGGACCAACACAATAAAATTTTAATGTTGAGTTCCAAGATGTTGCAACATGAGAAAAGTACAGAACATTTATGAGGGAATTACGTAGAATCTGATGATTTCTTAGCAGATAGCATCTTCTTCTTTAAGGTAAGAGGTTCACACTGTTCGTTCACGGCCTGGGGGTAACGTAACTTTCGATTCCGTTATTTGTTGATTTCACCATAAAATTCACATGAAAACTCAATGACTTGCTGTATGTATGATGTCTGTTTGGAAATCCTATGGAGGCAGCTGATGACCAGTATATATCACAAAAGTTCTGTGACATAATGGCAAATCCGGTGGCAGTCTCACGCAGGCGTGTGTTGGACTGCAGATTGTTGGCCGTCAGTGCCAGCGATGAGCGCTCCCTGCTGTACTGCATGAGTCATGCCTTCAGTATGCTGAGAGCGTCATCCTTCCCCGTTACACGAATGAGTGAGGGTACTATTCGCTTTCATTTTTGACAGGATTCACTACAGTCTGATACTATCGTCTGCCACCAGTTCACGCTACACTCTGCTGGTGGTGGCAGTTCAGTGTTTCATGTTAAAACACCATGGATAAGAAGGATACAGGCTCTTACTCCTGTAAGATGTCACTGGTTTCCATCGTCTATACTCCTACATTTTGAGAATATGGTTTGAGTTATAAAGAAGTGTAAACGTGTTTCATTCTCAATTGTCAACACCACACAGCTTCTGGATATAAGTTCACGTACTTGATATTTCTGTGATGATAGTTATATTATTGTCGGTAAATAGCTACTGCCGGTTCGACACAATTTATTTTGTGGTTAATTTTACAACCATGGTACACGAACTTTTTTTGGTTGAATACGAATGTGCATCTCTTGATTTTCAATTTCCATCCAGAATGTATGTATGTATGTAAGTGTGGGTTATAGATTATTGGTGCTTTTCACTAGCTATACTAACATACCTCTCTAATCCCTTATTGAGCAGACTTGGCTGGAGACCCTCTGGTACTTGTCAAACACTGCATTCCTCTCGTTCCGACCTGTTACGTGTCACTTGGGTTAAAGCACAACCATTTTTATGTTTCCCATAACTTTGACTCAGTGCCCTTGTGTCTTACATAGCATGGCGAGAGCTAGGATGCTGTCTTCCGACATCAGCTATGGTGGGTGGTGACAGCTCTTGGTGGCCATGAACAGATTCCTGGGTCACAGACATCGTGATTGCAATAATTCTTCCTTTGTTTAAATAAAAATAAATTTTTACTCTCCTACTCATTGCAGTTGTTTTAAACATAGCATATACGGGATTAAACTTAGGACAAGGTGTGTCTGTGCAGTGTTGTCCTCCACTTCGCATGAGGTGGTTGAAGCTGTCGCTGGTGCGATTCAAGGCCAAGTTAGAGAAACTGGAGGTAGGAGGAGCAATATGGATGAATTCTGTAAGTAACCACACACCTCTCAGTGAGAGCCTTTCGCTCCTAGTGTGGTCTTAAAGATATAAAGTGGAAATAGCCAAACTTAGAGTTAGTAGAAGCAGTGATGACACACTTGTGAGTGAATGATAGCCAGGGAAGAAATGTCACAGGGCTGGACCTGCACATACATCCTCTGTCTCAGATGTTGTACTGCCAGTATTCTAGAATGTGCATTATGTCATAGACCCTGTCCTAGTATCTCAAGTCAGGGCAGTATGTCAGAATTCCATACTGTTACAAATAGCACAACAAGTCTGAGCAAGATTCTGGCATCATAGAACCAGAGTCAGTATTCCAGCTCTGGGCCAGTATTCCATGTCAGCCATTCTTGTATTCAGATGCCATAATTAGACTGATGCCAATCTCAGATTTCTACCACCACTATTCCAGGTTGACCATCTTTAAACATAGCAAGACTGTGCCAGTATTCCAACTCATTGGTTGTGACATACTAAGACTGCAGAAGAATTCCAGCTCAGCTATGTTTTATCCAGGTCGGCCGTAGTGTGTTGGCCATATTTTATTTAGGTCAATCATATTGTATTCTGATGTCACAGAGCCTGTCCCAGTGTTTCAAGTCTTGGATTGTGACATCACACAGCCTGTGCCAGTATTCCAAGTCAGACATGCTGTGTCAGCCATATTTTATCTTGGTCGGCTATCTTGCATTGCCATATGTGTTCTGACATCACTGAGCCTGTCCCAGTAATCAAAGTCTTGGACTGTGATGTCGTAGAGCCGGTCCTATTATGCAAAGTCAGCCAGAATGACAATGCATAATTTTCATGTTGAATTTCCTCAATTTTAGGACAATAGTCCTAATCCCACACGAGCACAATTGATCTGTTTTTTAATCTGCTGCGAATTTTTTTAATTTTTCACCAAAATTTGAATTCCCAGAAATTTCTCACCAAAATTTGAATTCCCGGCATTTTATACATAGGCAATTGCCCTTTCTGAGTCCAGGTGGGGCTAGGGAAATCCCATGACTTGTCATTGACGTCATCAGTGACGTCATTAAGGTACGTTAACACTGGGATACATGTATCGCGACATGTATGAGCGACATGTCAATTTGATAAGTCACGATACATCACCTCATACAAAAATTCATGAAAGTTGTATGCAGACCCTTGAGCTCATACATGTCGCGTATACGTTTTGTATATCGCTTTTTGGCCAAATACTCGACATGTATGAGCGACATTTGTAGAACTCGCGCATGCGCTGTACTATCATTTCCTGTCGCCTTGCTGCCTGCCGCTTATTTTGACGATTAGCGCATGCATAGTACCAGGTTCTTTGGCGGCTGTTTGAGTTTTGGAGATGCTGACTGTCGTTTGTTGTGTAGGTATTTGTGTATTGTGTCGTGTGTTGTACCTGTGTGTTATATTTTAAAATTTGCCATGACTTCTTGATCAAAACAAAATACACTGCATTTTATAGAGGCAGTGCTCAGGCATCCCCGTATATGGGATGTGAAACTAGGAGACTATAAGAACACTCAGAAAAGGTACGACGAGTGGGAGGAAACTGCTAAAGCATTTAAAGTGTCAACTAATGAATGTGAGGACAAGTGGCATAATATAAAAAGCCAATATAGCCGCGAGTTAGCGAAAAGGAAGAGCAGCAAAGGAACTGGAAGTGCTACATAGTATGCTTTTGAAAGTATTCAGTTCATAAGAGACAATTACAAACCACTCTCTCATAGGAGCACACTTGAAGTAGTACTAGTAAGTAAATTTGTTATATTATTTTATTAACCATATATTTCGCAACATTTTTTCGTGCTAATGCTTTACATAATGTGAATATTTAAAATTTCACTGAAAAACATGATTCTCTATACTGCTATGGTTTGAAGTCCTGAATACTGCAAAAGAATAGAGCATATTCCTTCATGTCATCATTTAACAATGATGTTGAACTTATTTTCCATACTGCCATGGGATGGAGCCCTGAATACTGCAAAAGTATTCAGCATATTCTCTTCTGTTGTCATTCAGCAAAGAAGTTCTTGGGCCAGTTCTGGGCAGTGGCTCCAGCACAGTAGGGGTGTCCCTTCAGGACCCAGGTATTACGTTGCCATCATCTCCCTCTCTGTCGTATGTTCCTGCTGGACAATACCTTTGAGATTTTCTGTTTTGAAAAAAATTATGTAAACAAACACAGGCTAGTGCCACCACTGTAGCCTTTTCCGGATTGAGAAGCATTTTCTTCCTCAGCACTCTGTAAACAACACTTATAATCCCAAACACATTTTCTATTACTCTTCTTGCTCTGCATGCTCTATAGTTAAAAATAAATTGCCAACTATTTTTTTCGTGCAGACCTGGAAATGGTTTCACAATATTTTCCTCTAGGCCAAAGGCTTCATCAGCGACGAAAACATATGGAACAGGCTTGCTCCTACAAGGAAGAGGAGTTGATGGTGGTTGATTAAAATAAACTGTCCCACTGTTTGGTGGTGCCACAATGTCAATGTGCCTCTCATCTGTAGCTCCCAAACACCTGGGGAAATTCCATTTGGCACGCCCCCACAAGACATTGTGGAAGTGGAAACCACGCCAGTCATCTCTGTGCCTCCATATGAAAGTGGATCTGCAACCGTGTCACCCAGTACCACTCCACGTCCGAGTGGAAGTGGTAGATCAAGTGCACTGAAGAGAGCCAGGAGAGACCTGGATGAAGCCCGAGAAGGTCTTTTACAGACCTTAAGGAAAGTTGGCGACAATTTAGCAGGCAGAAAAAGGGACCAGTTTACTCACTTGGGTGACTTTGTCACCAATAAGCTCAGATTTCTTTATGAAAATGGCCATACTAGAATTATGGCAAGACTTGAGAACGGAATATACAGATGTTTGCAGGAGACAAACGATGAACCAACAGATGCAAATGCAACATAATTTATGGATTCTTTAAAAACGTGTATAAATGTAGAAATATGCATGTCATATGCTGTCAAGTACTACTTAATAAAACTAAATACAAATTAATATTGTTGGATATCTTTACTGTGCAGAAAGTCGCCTCCGAAATTGTGATATTGTATTACTGAGTGAAGCATGTCAGTCGTTCCAAAGAACTAAAAGCTAACCCATTTCAGCAAAATTTGAAAATTTTATGGTGCAAAATGTATGTGCCGTTAAAATTTTAGTTCCTATTCCAGCAGCCTCAAGTGGTTATGTTGGCAACATCTACGACGCAGTAGAAAATTTGTGCTGCTGTTCCTGGTTGACAGTTACTTGTATGTACCCTCATCCGCTCGTTAAAACTAATTGCCCACGTAAAACGAAGATTTCATGACAAAACATTTGCATTGTCGCGCGACTGCTAATGCCAACGTCTCACACACTATTGTCGGCATTAGCATCTGTTGTCAACATTATCACACGAGGACGCCGGAATAATAGCCAAAAATTGATATTCGTGCCAGATGCAAGAAAAAATTATATAATGTATTATATACTCTCATATAAATAAAACTTTTACCTTCACTTCTTGGGATAAAACTTGCACAATGGCCTTGTAAACACGAAGAATAATGTTGCATATGGCACTTTTTGATATTCTATGCAGATACATTAACGTCGAAAAGGAATCCCCAGTGCCCAAAAAAACGGAGTGTTACTGCCAACTCATCCTCTGGTGGAGTCACTTCCCGAAAGTTTGTGTTGGTTTTGGACACAAGAGGATCCACAAGAGATAACAAACCGCGGAAATCCTCCATCCTCATCCTAACAAATTTCTAAAATATGCGCCATCCCCTAGCGTTAATTCCTGAACTAGCATTGCGCTAAGCTCCGCGAGTAGCGCGTTTGCAAAGAAACTCTCTCTGCCACCATCTACGCTTCCTCCGCCTATTCTTCCTATCATCTTTCAAAAGAGCAAGTGCACCAGCACATAAAAACGTGAAAACTTCCAAATCGTCGTCGGAAGCCGTCGCACAGTGATACAAATCAATCAGTGTAAACGCACGCTCATACATGTATGAAGTTGATACTTGTCAACTCATACAAGACGCGATACATGTCGCAAAGTCTCATATACATGTATCGCATACATGTGCCGATACAAATCACAGTGTAAACGCACCTTTAGTGGCACATTCTGTCCCCATTCTCTCCCTGTTATACTACTGTGATGGAGAATGAGTTAACGAAATTGTTGAGGCTATGCCTGTTCAGTTACCAGAAAGAGCGGTGGGACCTGTAATGACTGAATGACAGTTGCAACCAGTATTAATGCTTCAATAAATTTCACAAACGAATTGGTTTTTTGCCGCAAGAAATTAGGTGTAATGTCAGGTGAATTTCGAGGAGAGTCGAACTATTTAGTAACGAAAATACGAACAACCGTATATTTTTATTTTGCGGAAATGTTGGTGAATTATTGACAGGTCTCTGCACACGCATACTTGTTTCAGCTGTCGATATCAGCCAGTGGGATGCAGTAGGGTACAACTGAAAGAAAAACAGATATAAAAATGGAATTCTTCCACAGAGAACGTTGTAAGTTTCACAAGGAGAACACAGCATGTGCCACAACGCGATTTCCCAGAAACTTCAGTCGGTGGAAGAGGAGTCAAAATTTAGCAAAGACTTTGACTGTCGTTTTCTCAGAAAAGGTCGATTGTCTGCAGTTAATCCTAGTGACATGTTCGTTTATTTTGACCTGTCTTCCACTGAGCGAAGTTTCTGGGATACTGCGTTATGACAGTTGCTGTATTCTCTTCGTCAGCATTTAAATGTAGTCTAATGATGCAAACTGGCCCATGGCCAAGTATCTGACTTTCCTATTAGAAGAAATGCAAAAGCAGGAATTTTCTTTGTAAATAAAAAAGTTGTAGTTATAGTGAGTCTAGAAATTACGTAGCCAGGAAGTATTTTGTCCACTGTAACTGCCATAGGTGAAGATACAAAGGATTTTGAGCACTGGATGTGCAACGCAAGAAGTCGTGAACACTGAAAAATTAGCATATGAACATGTATATGAACGCAGAAAATAAAAATTAATTTGATTTGATGATTTGCCATAAAATCCGAGTGCATTAAAGGAGGCTATGAAAAGTGAATCATGAAAGCGGACATGTAGGTGTCTGCAGAAAATAAATACAGAGGGTATCAAAAAGAATCATCTGATTTTAAAAAATCGTAACTATTATGTTATTTGAGATATATGCTTAAACGACATACTGTTGGAAAGAGCAAACTCACGAGTTTTACATGATTCCTGCTGCGTAGGAATAGTATGTGCCCACTTCAGTTCCAGTAAATACAGTGTCGGGACAACCGAAAGTGCTTTGTGTTCTACGTTTTGCGCAGTGCGGGTCAGTAATAACTGTTCAGCGTGACTTTCGTACTAAGTATGGTGTGGATCCTCCTACAGCACAGAGCATTAGACGATGGCATGAAGAATTCCGAGAAACGGGTTGTTTTTGTAAAGGCAAATCGCCGGGCCGCCCCGAGTGTCTGACATGGATGCCGAACGCATCCGTCATAGTTTCACAAGGAGTCAGTAGAAATAAGTTTGCCGTGCAGCTCGACAGCTCAACATGCCCCTGTCACCTGTCTAGCGTGTGTTGCGTCGACGTTTACACATGAAACCATACAAAATTCAGCTACTGCAAGCTCTTCGTGAAGGTGACAAAGAACCCCATGTGGAGTTCTGTTTTTTTGTTCCTGGCAACATGGAGGATGAGAGTTTTCTTCCATGCTTAGTGTTTAGTGACGAAGCAACATTCCATTTAAATGGAAAGATGAGCGTTATAGTGTGAGAGGATGGGGAACGGAAAAATCGCTTGAATTTGTACAGCATGAGAGGGACTATCCAAAATTTAATGTGTTTTGTGCAGTTTTATAGGAAAAGGTGTATGGTCCCCTTTTCTTTGCCGAGGAAACTGTTACAGGAAGCACATATCTTGATATGCTTGAGAACTTTCTTTTCCCACAGTTAGAGACTGACTCCAACGACTTCATTTCCAAACAGGGATCTGGAAGGGCTGGAATTTTTAAATCAAAGGAATACTGAAAGATGGATTGGTCGCACTGGACCAAATGATTCAGCCTTATATTACTGGCCTCCAAGGGCACAGAACCCGACTGTATGTGATTATTTCTTGTGGGGATTTATGAAAAACGCTGTTTATGTGCCTCCGTTACCAGCAGCAGTGAATGAACTGAGACGTCGCATAACAGCAGCTGTGGAAGCTGTAACTCAAGACACACTAGCTGCACTGTGGGAATAATTTAAATACAGCATTGACATATACTGTGCATGTCAAGAGGACATCTGAACACCTATGAAAAGGTATTAAAAGCTTTTTAAGTTTCCCATTCATCAAAAAACAAATTTCCTTGTGTATGTTTATTAGTTTCAGAAGTACAGACATGCAAAAGTAGATGATTCTTTTTGATACATCTGTATTGTTTCAGGTGATGAGCCGCTATGAAATAACCAGTGAGCCACGAGTTGGAGCCATTTTTGAACGATAAAGTATTACTGATGAGAGGCACCCACCTGCCTTGCTCATACTGTGGCATCAAGCAGTCAGGCCTGCAAGATGAGTGGTCCGCCAAGCCAGTGGATTCATTCTTCTTTATCGAGTAACATGAGCTCTAGTACTCACAATTAAGTTACAAATTATTCTCCTCTATGAATATACGCAACAGAAGCGGATAACGCACATCTGACTATTAGTAATTTACACAACTCTGACTGTTCACTACGCACTGGCAATACCACATTTTCTTTCTTACCCAACGGCTTTGGTCAACATGTGTCCATCGCACTGAATTTGAGTGGCGCACGCATTATAAATTCTGGATATCATGACAGCATACTATTCGAAGGAAAAACCCACCAATCTTTTTCTTTTCACTATCTTTTTTATTCCAATAAATTCTATAACCTAAACACACCATAACATTTTCTACAACAATTACACATGACAAACTCCGCCCAGTGGGCATGGCTTTACATTGGTGATTCTCTATCTTATGGTCTCGTAATTATCTAACGCTACAGTGCACTTTCTGGATAGGATGGTGGATCTTTTGCTATATCTCACACTTCGACTCTCACACCCATCATCACGAAAATTTCCTCCAGAGCGAGTGGTACAAAAACGAACATGCATAACCCACTGCCTCTGAAGCTATCTTGCTACTCTCCCATGCAAACCACACCTACTTAAATTTCATGAAATACACCACACTGGCAACATGGAATACAACACAAGGAATAGTCGCAACGTTATAATCACATCACTTTCAGCTTTCCCACTTCAATTAGTATTCATCCCAGTTGAACACGACACTGCCCCACTTCGTAACTTTTCTTTCCTACTACGAACTCTGGAGGATATATGCACGTCTTCTTGTGCAATGCAAGCCAAGTGGCGTTGCTGGATAGACGGCTGACTCACCTTGCTTCACTCTCAGAGTATTATAGTTTGAATCAAGCGTCACACGGAAACATAACACGCAAAGTAATATTAAGAACATATTTATCACACACGCGAGTCCTCAACTGATACCATGGACGAGTACTTCTCCTTATCCTTTGTCTCATACACAGATTGAGACTCACACAGTACTCACCACGTGGAAGTACTCGTCTCTAATTTCAAGTCCTGCACACGCCATTTCTTAAATATTTCCAACATATAGTACACACGCCAGTAATTCAGCTTAACTTAAGCACTCGGAAGTATTTCAACTTATTACTTCACGTGGTTTCATTGTGACCGTTGGTCACTTCCGAAAATTACTACGGTCGCCTTAATATCACCTGCCTGACATTTAATTCCCCCCACAAAAGTTGCTGAAATAGAGAAATTGTTATTCTAAACTACTCTTACGTATTCCACATGCAAACCATTCTCTCCAATCTTTTGTCTTTACGGATCACACCTAAGACAGGTCTTGCCAACACAAGATGCAGAGGCAGAGTGCTGAAATATGGCCGTTCTTCAGGTCATCTCGCACCTCTGTCGAAGTGGGGGAGCATCTTGCTACCATATTGGTCTGCCACATTTCAGGCGCTCAAAGCTCAGGTAAATTTCATGTCTTTGATTCCACCAGAGGTGACCAAAGGACCGTCTCAAAGATGATCATATATTGAACATTCATTATCTGCAGTTAGCAGACGACCATACATCCATTCATTTCGCAGATTGGATATAGGGATTTATTTTGTGGGAGTGCACATGTGACCAAATAAATAAATAAATTGTCATTCTTTTCTACACTGGTATCCGGCTTTGGTGTATTAAGTGAAATTGAGTTCTTATTACAAAAAATATGTTGTTCTGACAAGAATAACGAAGAATGTTGTACCTATTTTCAATGTCGGGCGGTACTGTCCCCTTTCACTGAAAACAAAGAGAAGGTTATGAAGAAGTAGATTTATCAGCCATAAGTTTTTCCATGTGTGCTGTGGGCCGTAACGAATCGGGAAAATTATCCAGAGTACCGTTACGAGCACTGAGAGTACCATAAGTCGAAAATCTGAAGTCAGACGACACATTTCGCTCCTCAAGAAATTTTTTCAGTAAATAACTATGTTTATAGCCTTGGGCGAAGGTAAGAAGAAGAAAGGAATAATTGTGTGGACGACTTTCCGGCGAGATTGAACCCGCTGTGGCAGTAACGAGTGCACTGAAAGATAAATTGGATTTATTTGCCCAATAAGGAGGTCTTGCATGTTACTACTGAGGTATACAGCCAGTAGCGGGGTGCGCTGAGCTTTTATTATCGGCAGCCAGAGAGCATCGAAGTCGGACATGTAAAGGCGCCGACGAGCTTTTAAGTGTCGATAGGGAGAGGCACTGGGCGACTGTTTAGGAAAGAGTAGTTTGGTTACACGCCATATCACGTAAAGGTACTTGTGTCCAAGGAGTGAAAAATTGTATAAATTAACTGTATATTATTGTATGTACTGTTCTCAGGATATGTGACGAAAGTTCGATGGACATTTATACCCCAACGATTAAAAGGTTTTTGCAGCAATAATACGTCCCATGTGCGAAAGGTAATAACAAATGTACAAACAGAGATAATATGGAGTCCAACACAGGTATGGTAAGAAAGTATTTATTTCAATTTTAATTTTAATGAGTGCAATTAGAATAACTTATACGGTACGAGGAAATCAGTGTAAAATATTTTTGTGATTATTGTTTGTTTCAGAACAGACCTATGAAAATAATTTTTTTTACAAAAAAGGGGCAGTCTAAACTGGAAAGGGAGGGGAAAAGACAGAGAAGTTGCGAGATAAAAAACCAATTTGTAAACAATGGAGTACAGTTGCTTACATTACTGGCACAGTGGTGGATTGGAGGGTGCCTCAATGACTGCACAAGAATTTTAGTAATGAAACTGCACACAATCCACCACTTATGCATACCTACAAACTGTGGTTATCCTACGAAGGCACGTTCCTCTCTCGCTGAATTTCATTGTAAATATTAATGAGCTGCGCATTTTTATAATAAATTTTTCTGGGCATGGATCTCAAGTCAGATTCATATGTAATTTAAATAAAATTGTGTTATAGGTGTAAGACACGCTACCCATAATATATTGTAAATTTTTTAGACCCTAGAGCCATCAATCGTATTCATTATCAAAAGTTTCTTTAGAATTACAAGCTTTTTAAGGCCATAGTGCCCAGAGTAACGGTATAAATGTTTTATAAATTGATAGACTGTTCTCAGGCCAATGAGGCAAAGTAACTTTAATCTTTTGAAGCCACAGTACTTATTCGTTTTTCAGTTTTAAAATTTTTGAAGCCACCGAGCCACTGTCAGTGTAATTATCATTTCTCGTGTTCTTGTGTATATGTAAAATTCATTGTAGGCCACAGACCTGTGACAGGCACTACCACTGCATAATCTTTTGGTTGGTATAATATTTTATTGTGTACTCATGGTTGTTCCGTGCACTGGTTTTAGGTAAAATTTCTGTAAATGTTAAGTGGTACAACTATTCAAAGGCAACATGAAACGCCATTACAGAAGCCTTGGGGTCCAGCTGACCCACTCTCCTCAGACACTACATCCATCAATTCAGCATACTACAAGACGAAGCTACAGATGTTACTGAACCCGTGGCAAAAAATCACTTTTGGGCAGACTTTTAGTCGACCAGAATGTAAACAAAATTGTGGGGAACTCTATCCAGAGAAATCCTCTAAGAACATTTAAACATTGTAAGGTCACACCACACATGTACACACTCGTAGTTATCACTCCAATGTCCATGAACATGAACTCTCGTTGTGTATTTGCATCATGCCTTATGCCAATCAGACTGATAGAAAACTGCTTTGTCGTCGACATCTTCCTTATTGTGTTTTTGTGGTAGAATGAACATCCTTACATGACAATCACCACACCACTTGTGAACCATGAACACTACTCCGACTGCTCACCTAAACTGCTGAAGACTGGTCAAGTTTTAAAGATAATAATTCTGTGCTGTATGTTGCTGCACACTGAGAGTAGTGTGGGGACAGACTAATTACCTTGAAGGGCAGACTATGGACATAACTGCTGTGATACTCAGCCAACTGACTGTCGTCAAGACCTGTTATACGTCGAGTGTCCACAAGGAGATTTGGCCAGAATTGTGAACACTCCATAATTCGTTTACTCGTCTTTCGTGTACCGAATATTGCCCCGTAACTTTCTGTGTTAAGAACAGTGCTGTACCAAAGAACAATGGCGTAATTTTTTGTCTTGTGTTTTGTGTCTCTCGTCATTTACATTTCAGGGACAAGTAGTAATCACGACTTGCCATCCAGCCTGATAAACATTCAAAAAAAACACGCCAGCGGCGGTGCACTATATTCCTTATAGCTGATGTTCTACAATCGATGTTTATTTTAGACTGCTAGTAATGTCTGATCGCACGCCATTAGCAATGACCAAAAATAATTCTAATGCTAAACTTTCAAATTGTATGTATTTGTTACTATTACCAAATTTCCGCTTTTGATTCTTTTCGTAATTAATCTTTCACATAAACGTTTGCTGATGAGCAATTACTGAACGTGTTCACAAGGTCATTACCCGTTAGTGGAATTTTAATTGAGATTTGTACCTCTATATGAACATACATTAACACAAGTGTCACAAGAATAATTTTTACACACACACACACACACACACACACACACAGATATATATATATATATATATATGTGTGTGTGTGTGTGTGTGTGTGTGTGTGTGTGTGTGTGTGTGTGTGTGTTTTTCTGTAATTGTTATTTGATAAGCTTCAGAGGATTTACTGTGTGGTTTTCTTTTAACTGAATTCTGTTTATGTTTTCCTGTAAAAATAATATTTTAGTGTGACATTATGCAGTAGGTTATGTTTCTGACTGAAAGAGTGAGTTGAAGCTGTAGAGTAAGATGTGTTAATGAGGTCATTTACTGTAAATTGCATTGACTATGTAAAAAGATTAATAACACACCATCTCTATGGATGTGTGTGTTAATCTTTAATAGAGTTGCCATCAAACAAAAACATTGTAAAAACAATGAATTGTACGTGTGTAATGTTGTAATTGCGGGTGTTCCCTTCTTATTGTTTATTCCCTGTAAAAAGTTCCCATTACATCAGTACGTGTAGTTGAGTGTGACATGGTCTCCAGATGAGTGTGCTTCATGAATGTTAGGATCTAGCCCTTTCCACAAAGTTGAATAGTCAACTATGTTATGTCTCCCATCACTCAATGAGGGGAGTAAACAAAAACAAAAAATAGCTCCCGACACATTTGAAGAACCGTGAATTCGCAACGTGGGTGTGATTTAACATTACCATTTTTCTCTCATACTGTCCACTGACATATTTCAGAGGATGATACCTTATCAATAGCCATCCAGTTACACTGCTCTAATTGCAAATCTAGATTAGCATTGCCTGTGACTGTTTCTGTTTCATGGTTTGTCTTTCTGCTTTTCCTATGTAGTTGGTCGGTGTTTCAAAGACCTGTAAGCTTTCAAGTCAGATGCCTGAGATAGGTGTCTTTTAAGAAAAGTTTGCCATTATAGATAAGTTGTGCTCTAGGTAGCGTCCCGACCGCAGGTCGGTCCCCTAGCTAGCTTTTCAAGCTGGTCGTGGGACACACGTTCTACTCTTTTCCTATGTAGTTAGTCGGGGCTTCAAAGACCTGTAAGCTTTCAAGTTGGAAGCGTGAGATAGGTGTTCTTTTAAGAGAAGTTTGCCATTCTAAAACAGTTGTGCTCTAGGTAGCGGCCCGACTGCAAGCTGCCCCAGCTAGCTCTCCAAGATGGTCGTTGGACACACGTTCTACTCTCGAAAGAAACATGGAATTTCTCGCAGAACCCTTTTAGCCAGATAAGAGATCTATAGGCAGATGTGGCTTCCCTCAGAGCGTGTGAATGCTCGTTATGATGTCTTGGAGTATCCTCCAGTTTAAACTTTCAGAATACCACTTTGTCATTGGGTCATTCTTTATTTTTCTGATGATCTTGTGATTTCGTGCTGTTCCTACATGCAGAGTTTTTCATTCGTCAATTTAAGAATCATTTCATGGAGTGGGAGAATCCTTCTGGGTCCAACTGCTTGCCTCTGTCCAGTTGGATAAAGTATAATGAGATAGAAAGAGTAGGTCATTGTTTAATGTTATTACATATATTTCATTTGTTGGAACTCGGAATCTCCACGCTCATTGGAGGCTGATTTCCAGTTCTGGCAGCAACACAGCCAATTTTCAAACAGCTTTTGGAAAAGACATTTTTACTTTAGGATTTTGTACATTACACTTTGCTTTAGGCTTTTTTTAGAGTAAAGACTTAAGGTTCAGACGGAAGAGATGACTGATGTGATGTGCTGCCGCTGGAAATGTCTGTACTTAGGCACTAAGTACAGAGACAGGGTGGAAGTCAATTCTACAGCCCCTCCTACCGCCAGCTACCTTATTCACACTTTGCGTGCTTTGGTAAGATGAGCCATCGCTGCACCTGCGAACATCGTCAGATGCAAAGTTAATTCACTCCCTTCAGGAGCTGAATATATGATCTTAAAATCAAACATCCTGCCTCTTGCTCTCATTGCGCGTTTTGGCAACTCTATGGGGTTCATAACCATGTTTTCGTGTACTTTCTACATCTAATTAACAACTTACACTGTCACCGCCCTTTTCTATGAATTATGATTGTAACTGTGTTTTATCGTCTCTCTTCACCTGTGCCAAAGTTATCCCTTGTACGCTTGTCATCGGTAGTTTATAAACTGCAATGAGTAAATCTCATGTCTAAAGAAAAAAACTAATTGTTGTAGTGACTGTTTGTTTTCATTCATAGCTAGAAGTTCCCTCCCATTAATATGTCCATGTGAGTAGTGTGGCTCTATTTTGTTTCCTGTTTGATTCGAAAACCCCTGTCAAAATTAATGTGAGTAAGATGTTTTACATTGGGCAACAATATACTTGTTCTAAATTAATCTGTATGATCATTTGTGATGGTTCCTCACTCTGTTGGTCACCAGAGTTTGGTACTGTACATACAAGGGTATGCTTATTCACAACTGACATCCCATAGTGAGCATATTGTGGCAATGTATTCTAAGAAAATATTGAATTTGGTTAAAAACAACACAAAAAAGTCAAAGATCTATGAAAATTGCCTTTAGTAAGTTTAAACTTTTTAAAAGAGTGGAAAACCAAGTGGAGTTGAATAACTGCTATATAGATGAAAGGAAATATCTTGAGTGATTCACTGACTCATCACCCATCCCAAACTGCTTACGACAGAAACCTGAAATTTCAAAATGAAGTTGCGCTAATACTATAGGTATCGTTTATGAAGGGATTTTCTGAAATTTCACCCCAAAGGGTATTAAATAGGGGATCAAAAGTTTTTGAAAATATGTCGCTGTTAAGGCAGCTCTGAAGCTAGAACTACAAAAATCGATATTTTGTTTCTTGGTCAGAAATTAAAAAGATATGTGTTCCAACATTTTTGGAAATTCAATTCTTAATGGCATGAAATAGTGGCTGAAGGCTTTTTGAAAGTAAATCATTAAAAATCTATTAAAGCATTTTTGAAGCTGTATCTAAGAAAATTGGTATTTGACTTCTTGGTTAAAAATAAAATAGATAGGCATTTCAGTTGTTTTGGAAATATTACCTCTAAGGAGGTGAGTTAGCAGATGCAAGTTCTTTCGAAAAAATTTAATTATGAAAGCATTTTCAGGTTAAATGTATGAATATTTGTATTTGGCTTTGCAACGCCAGAAACGCCTATCCTCCTATTTTCATCTATTGTACTATAAATTTTTTTCCTTATTTTGCTACCTGAATATATGACATTTCTGTGCCTTTGAATATTGTAATTGTGTTACTATTTGTATATATATGCATGTATGTCGATTTATAATTGGTTTGTTTTGTGAATACTATTTGTACTTATACGCTGGGTCTGGCCTAGGGAAAACTATGCCTCGAACGAATACATCGATAGGTCATGTGGAGAACCAATCTGTTTAGGATCTTTGGTAGTGTGAACTCGGTCGTGTGGAGCGCGGGCAGAGCGGAGTCTGGCTGGAGTAGTGCAGTGGAGCAGGTGTGTTGTGTGACGCTCCCGCGAGATGCCGCGCTTTCGGGGTTGGGCAGCATGTAATTGCACTCGACTTGCTATGATAGTTTCTGGCACGGTGTCGCCGACGGGAAGCATTAGCTGGCGCACATCAAGAGCCCGTTTCGCCTGGTGACCGTGTCGAAAAGGAGGCGCGCCAACATCCAGCTTCTGCAACAGCGACGGCCGACAATGAGTGACTGTCGCCACCTCTTCGATCGACGGCTTCAAACCTTCAATCAACCAACAAGGAAGACTGGAAGCACGTAAAGTTTTAGAACTGTATGGCAGACCTCAGTTTTTAAAACTGTTCAAATCACAAAATTACAGCAACGTAGCATGAACCTTTGTTGCTCATTGCCCAATTGCATTACCATGCAGGGTCCGTTCCTTTTCTGGAATGAACCCGAGTGTCATTGAAATTCAAATGCCAGCATTAAAGTAATATCATTCCATTTCACTGTGTTAATTTCAAAGTTCAGTTTAAGTATTCATAGCTGGCTACAATATTTAGATTACACAAGCACAAATTAAGAGTGCGAGTTTTGTTACAATATTTTAGCTTACCTGTGACTGCAGCTCAGCTTGGTTTGTGCTAAATTTTACTATTGCTGATTGAACAGAATCATTTAATTAAAGGTCAAAGTTAAATCTCTTATTTCTAAATTGCGTAGATTCAAGTAACTTTTGAAATGATTGTTGAGGTAGCCCAAGACTAACTGTATTTCACTGAATTTCGAAATGCTTCAGAAACAAAGCTCACTATTAATTTTGGTCACTAAATTCACTTTCAATTTTCCGGTTTTATTAATTCTTTTGCTAAATTAAGTCAGAGTGTAGCGAAATTTATTACTTCTGACACACTTTCAGTTTTCACACTACACGTGTCAACCTTTAGTTGTGATAACCTTTCCAAAATTAATTTCCACCAGTTTCATTTGCATTTTCCTTTCATTTAGATGTAACCCTTTCTTCCCTCTTTACTGACAGATAAACTTCGGTGACGATTGCTTTTCCCAAATTCCCATTAGGTACACTCGGTTTAATTTTTCACTGTCATTAAGGTCGTTAATGAGGGGGAGGTTACAGCTTCTCACTTAGAAATAAAAAGTATGTGTTCCAATGTTTTTGGGAATTCAAACTCTAAAGGAGTGAAATAGGGGATAAAATTTTTTATGAAAATATTTCATAATAAAAGCGGAATCACCTTTTGGCCAAAAGTGCTGTCGGAATAGACCATGCTTCTAAGACCTTAATTAGTGTGGCAAGTTTCGAAGGTGTTGCAATTTGTGAACTGAAGCAAAGAAATCTTTTTAACAGGTATCTCAACAATTCGTTTGTCAGAATTGCACAGAAAGAAGAAACGGATCCTTAATACATTAATTAGAGTTATGAGTCTCAGTCTGTAAGAATGGAACCTTTATAGGAATTCTTTGTTGTTTGTCAGTCTGTCTGTCTGTTCTGCTGTTAAGAATCGTTTTCTCAGAAATGGACAGATCTATTCAGTTCAACTGGTCTATGATCCCTTTATAGTGTAAAAATTTTAAACTTCTAAGCCAACTCAGTCAAAAGATACTCGAAAATTCACTGATCACAACCTGTTGCGTACTTCCCGTTGACCTACAATCATGAAATGTGGAAAGAAGCAACGTTTCAAGGACAAGTAGAAGGAAACATTCGAAAATTGTTAATTTGTAATTGTACAGTGTGAAAAGTATTTAAACCGACGAACTCTGGGAGGTTGTAGGGGCATCAAAACAAATATTTTTCCCTACTGTAATTTTTTCCTATGGGGATTATTTAAACCGGTGGAGGCCGTATTACGTTCTTCAGTTCTTAGAGGGCATATTACGCTCTTCAGTTGTAGACTCTCTGTTTACTAATAGAGCGATACACCTGGAGTGAGTACACTAATATGGTTGGTGCTTACTACGTAGTGCACCACAACGGGCGAGCTGCACAGTGGGTTTACCAACAACAGTATCCTAATCGCTGTATCCCGCATCATACGACCTTTGCTGCTGTGTACCAACGTCTGCGTGAGACCGGGTCATTTAGCAAATTACCAGGACAGAGACGCCGCCGCACAGTAAGAACGCTGCAATTTGAGGCAGCTATCTTGCAGTATGTGGAGTTGGATCCTTCAATCAGCACTCGTGCAATTGCACGTAACATGGGGACAAATCAGATGAATATAAGAACAGTCCTTCGAGCGCAATTGTTATGTCCATTTCACTTACAGCGTGTCCACAGCCTGGAAACAGTTGATTATCCACCCAGAGCACAGTTTTCGCAGTGGTACCTGGAACAGTGTGAAATGCATCCTACATTTAAATCCCCTGTGTTGTTTATCGATGAAGCAACGTTCAGGCGTGATGGAGTCTTCAACATGCACAATTCGAATGTTTGGAGTGAGGATAACCCACATGCCACTGTTACTAGCGCTCATCAAGTGCGGTTCTTCGTCAATGTGTGGGTCGGTGTTGTTGGGAACTGTTTAATTGGGCCGTATCTGCTACCTAGGCCATTAAATGGCAGGCACTATTACAATTGCCAGAATTGCTCCCTACAAGACTACGCATCTGGCTCCCAAATGACGGGGCGCCGGCACATTTCAGTCATCGTGTGCGTCGATTTCTGGACCGACGGTTCCAAAAAACGTGGATTGGCCTGCTCGATCCCCAGATATGTCCCCTCTGGACTTTTTTGTGAGGGGAGAGATGTGCAACCTTGTTTACGCAACTCCTGTTGCATCAGAAGAGGATCTGGTTGCCCAGATAGTAGGAGCAGCAGGAACAATTCAGGATACTCCTGGCTGGGGTTTTTGCCCGTGTCAGACAGAACATGATCAGTTGGTGTAACTTTTGTTTGTGTGTCAATGGAGGCATTTTTGAAAATCTACTGTAATTGAAATTGGGTTGTGTTAATTTGCCACCAGAGAAATCTTCCCTCTACTAGTTTAAATACACCTCATAGGAAAAAATGACATTAGGAAACATATTTGCTTTGATGTCCCCTACAACCTCCCACAGTTTGTCAGTTTAAATACACAAAAATACACAAAAAAAGAGTTTTTGTCATTTTTATCTCATAATATTACTGACGTTTAAAAAATAAAATATTGTTATAAAACTCATAAAATCAGCTCTGCTTGTCGCAAAGGGAAAAATATTTGTTTTGATGTCCCCTGCAACCTCCCACAGTTTGTCAGTTTAAATACTTTTCACCCAGTATAACACAAAAAAAGAGTTTTTGCCATTTTTATCTTAAAATATTACTGATGTTTAAAAAATAAAATAACGTTATCAAACTCTTTATAATCAGCTCTGCTTGTCGCAAAGGTCCGGAAATGGTAGAATGGTGCATACAAAAATTTTACTTGCTTAATAATGAATTGGCATTCAGGCGTCCAGCATCAGATTCCCATTAGACCGTTGACCGATCTCAAAATTGTGCAATTACATTGACAGAATATTGATAGAAAAGCTCTGAAAAAGAGATCTCAGGGACGCTGAAATAAAAGTTTGATGAAATAAATGCCAATTGAACACTAGTAGCGTTCCATTGTGGCCACCAAACAATTCGTCACCAACTCTCCATCACTGCGGTTGAAAGACTCTCAATTTATTATGTTGTCTTTTGACAACATAATAAATTGAGATGTAACGTTAATGAGAGAGGAAGGTACATTTATTGATTCATACTTGGCTATTGTAATTAAGTTAGCATAATTACTTAACCAAATACTACATATACGAGAGCGACACTTACATTTTATGAAACAACCATTGAAAATAAACGAAGAGAGATAGAGAGGGAGAGATCTCACTCAGCTCCTGCTTTTATATAGTCCAAAACAATTTACGGCGACTCTCTTCAACTTTCTTTCCAGAGCGTAAAGTTTCGATGTATAAACATTTATCTGGAACATTCTTCATCGGAGCAGCGCAAAAACACATCCCCTATATTAAATCTTGACCCTTTGTCCTTACTTTACAAATTTATTTATACAAAGAAGATTTATTCATAATACCTTTTAGCATTAGTTATAAGTTTGTGGCAGATTCTATTAATTAGTCAAAAAGCAAAATTTCATTGCCCCCTTGAACACTTGTTTCTTATTTTGTCTCTACAAATACAGAATCAAGGGTTCAACTGTGTTACAGATCATAGGTAATATTTATGTCCATTAGTTTTGGTACACTACTACACATTCTTCATTGGGCAATAGACTTTCATATGACAGGTTCAGCATAAAACTTCAAAAAGGGTATACATTCACAATACAGAGTGGTAGATAAAAGACAAAATAATTTGCCATCTGGGCAAACATCCTTACTGAACATATTTCTTCAGATCCTTTTGGTAATGATAAAACTTCAGTCCTGGTTCTTACTGGAACAATTATTTTGTTGATAGATCGTGCGTCATGTACAAGGCGCACCCCTCTGCCTACCTTGCCCACAGCTAATAATGGGCTGCTGTATGGCGAAAGGAATGGCTCTGTACTACGCCATTGTATCATTTTCTGGAGCTCCTGTTTTACAGCCTCCCTTCTGGACCACAGGACGGAATAGGTTGCTTGACAGTGAGTTTTATGCACTATGACTTCCATCCAGTAAATATAATCCTTAATCACGCCAGGCTTTAATGAAACTGCCTGGACATTTTTATCCTGTAACGTACATAATTCCATATTCTGTTCATCCGAAAAGTTTTACGCCTCATCGGATTTGTATTGTATGAGCGAAGAACCTATTTCCTTTTGCCCACTGTTCTTTAGTTCGGGTGCAAGCTTCGGTAATGTGAATTATCTTGCATTCACAGCACTCTATAATTTTAACTTGTATTCTTTGGCAAAGTCTGCTATGTTTCGCTTTTTCCTTCATCAGATTCAAAATAAACACCTCACCTCCTAACTTTACATGCCACATCCCCTGCGAGAGGTCGATGTTTATTTCCTGTTCCCGCATGAATTACATGCCTACGAGACAAGACACGGTTGAATTTTTGACGATGAGAAAAGTGCACTGATCAGCTCCATTCTCGAATTCTACGCCTATCCATGATTGCAACGTAACAGTCTGTATTCTGGCGCCAATAGAACCAGATACCACGCAGTTTTGAACTGGCAAAGTCGGATTCTTTACAGATGTGCTATTCTCTTAAGGAAATTAGATTCTATCACGTTTACGCTTGCACTGCTATCTAAAACAAATGTCTGGGAATACCTCCCCTCAGCTGTTTGTACAGCGGCTTGTTCGTACTCTGAGGGACCTTCATTATTATTGTCTACTTCATTAAATAACTCAAACAATGGAAAATCCAGGATGGAATGTAACAATATTAGAGAAGGAAAGTTGCTACTCACCATATAGCAGATATACTGAGTCATGATAGGCACAACAAAGAGATTCACACAGTTATAGCTTTCGCCATTAAGGCCTTTGTCAACAATAGACACACATAGACACACGCTTACATACACTCAAGCAAACGCAACACGCACACCTGATGTCAGTCTCACTGTTATATCGGAGCATGTTTATCTGCCCTGACCCGCGACTGGCATCAGGGAACACGATGCAGTCGCGTTTTGTTTTATGCCCCGGACGTTGTCTTCAGTGGCGCTTCAACCACCCCGACTATCCTGACGTCCTGATATATCTGGTTTGGATTACAGACGTACCTTGCCCTTGATTATTTTGCGACCACTGATTATTGTGGCCATAATTCCTGTTGTTTTATTGGTTTCCCTTTCGATTATTTTGGTAGTCGGGATAGTACGGACTGTTGTTTCGTCTCTGCCAGGAAAGAATGTCTGTCCGCTTTGTGTACCACACCATTCTTGTAATTCTGACTTGCGTATCCAGTCTACGACTTGCCACCGTTACTCCGCGACCCGCCTTCATGGCTATTATTGTGGCCATGTCCATTATTATTCACGGACTACGAGCCATTGTCGCCAGTACTGCTTTTCGCATCTTCTTGTATTAGGTCTATAACATCGAGCACTGACAAAAAGTGTTCAAGGTCAAAATCATGGACTGTTATTAACTTTTCCCTTATATGCAGAGGCAACTTTGCCTTCAAGATGCATAATACAAAGGGTGTTTAAAAGTCCGTGAAAAGTCCGAGAGATGGCGCCACCGGCGCGTATCGATGTCATGTTTAGTTAGTAGCATCTTTCGGAAGAACGCACGCCAAGTTTAAGCGATATTGGTCTATTTCTTTGTGTTTGGCTTTCGTGTGAGTCAAGGAAGTCGAGTGATTGTCAAAAAATGGACGAAAAAGAATTTTGTGTGGTGATTAAACATTACTTTATGAAAGGCAACACGCCTCGGGAGACTAAAGAGAAACTTGACAAACATTATGGTGACTCTGCATCTTCGATTAGAACCCTTTATAACTGGTTTCAAGATTTTCGGAGTGGCCATATGGGCACAAGTGATGCTGATCGTTCTGGACGCTCTGTGAAGGCTACGACTCCAGAAATCATTGCTAAAATCTATGATATGGTGATGGATGACAGAAGGGTTAAGGTTCGTGAGAATGCTAGTGCTGTGGGCATCTTGAATGAACGGGTACGTAATATTTTGCATAAACATTTGCACATGAGAAAGCTATCCGCAAGATGGGTTCCGCGATTCCTCACGCTTGACCAATAACGAAAATGTGTGAAGTGTTGTAAGGATAGTTTGCAGCTGTGTAGGAAGAATCTGCAGAACTTTAAGCGTCGTTTCATCACTGTGGGTGAAACATGGATGCATTTCTATACTCCTAAGACCAAAGAACAATCTATACAACGGGTTACCAAGGGTGAATCTGCGGCAAAAAGGGCGAAGATCATTCCTTCGGCCGGAAAGGTTATGGCGGCTGTCTTTTGGGATTCGCAAGGGATAATCCTCATCGACTATCTGTAAAAGGGTAAAACTATTACAGGTGCATATTATTCATCGCTATTGGACCGTTTAAAAACCGTGTTGCAAGAAAAACGCCGGCTATTGGACCGCAAAAAGTCCTTTTCCATCACGACAATGCACCAGCACGCACCTCAGCAGTTGTGGTCACAAAATTAATGGAAACAGGATTTTTACTCGTTTCACATACCCTCTGTTCTACAGATTTGGCTCCCTCGGATCACTATTTGTTCCCCAATTTGAAGAAATGACTGGCAGGAGAAAGATTCTATTCAAATGAGGAGGTGATTGCAGCAACTAATACTTATATTACAGACCTGGACAATTCCTGTTATTCAGAACAAATTAGAACAGCGTTGTAAGAAGTGTATAAGTATATCGAAAAATAAAAAAGATTTACCCCAAACACGTAAGTAGTTTTCATTTTTGCACAGAATTTTGAAACGCCCCTCATACATCTTTGTGTGCGTTCCGCTCGTCCCAGTATCTCGTTAAATTAATTTATTTTTCGAAATACTTCGTAAGTCCACCCTACATTGGATTGTAAATTCCTGGACCGAGGACCTATTTTCTAAGGCGTTCTGGTGTGTCCACTGACCAGTACTTTGCAAGAAAAGCCTTTTCAAATTGTTCACGATGTATACAGTTCTCTGTGACTCGGTAGCCCATAAGGCACCTTCTCCTTGTATATGTGAAGCAACGAACTGTATTGTCCACCTCTTACTCCATGACGAAGACAATATGTTGCAGAATGAATGTATAAAAACTACGAGATGGACTTGTCTTTTGTCTGGGATAAAGGCCTGAAATTGTCGGTGTTTTAACAGGCTTTCTTCCTGAAACATCCCTATTAAGGTTACACCTGCCTCCATGTCATCACGCGATTGTTGTACAGCGGGGTTTACAGGTTGATTAGCTTCAAAGTATCGTCCTGGGCTTTGTGCACATGCATTGTATGCATCGTGCATTTGCGTATCGATAGTCGATGCTTCTCCTGACGGACGTGGTAGAGCTTCCACCGTACAGCGCACTTCTTTCACCTGTGACGAAACGTCGTCTCGTCACTGTGGAAGATCGTGATGTATCATGTGCTTTATGTGGTCTGTTTCCGAGCGCAGCCGATTTCGGCCATCGCTTCGCTCCCAGCGCGTCATATTGCGCCTTTCCACTCCGAAGTTATTTTATCGGTCAGCATTTTGTCTTTCTGCTTAAGCCACTTGGTGAATTCAGTATTTAATTTTTCACCGTGTTCACCTAGCCTGCTTTTCAACACTTTTTGTGGTTTTACGGACAGGCTGTCGACACGTTGCGTTAGTTCACGCATCGTATTTTCCATCGCCATCTATGCTGATTGTATTGTTACCACTTCATTTGAAAGTCTGGAAAGGGTTTCTGGTAACTGCTTATATGCTTCCTTTAGGCTGGTAATTTAGGATGCTATTGTTTCTAAACCAATGTCTAATTATTTTACTAATTTTGCATTTACTTGAGTGGAAATTTGAGCGACCAACTTTTTGTCACGTCCAGTCAACGTATTATTTATATAATATGTCAGCGCTACATCTCGCTCAACGAGAGTAGTGCTTATGTATAGTGCCACTGACCTGATGTTCTTCACTAAACGGACAGGAGAGGGAACTGCCGCTAGCCACAGGGTTACTACAACAAATACTACTACACCTAAAGGATAAAGCTACTTGCAGTGAGTTGTTGAGAGGTATGTGCTGTGTAGTGCACTTAGAATGCTGTGGCCTCTAGATGCACAGACTTCAGGGCACACTTCGTGAGAGCACTAGTGGTGGTGGTTACGCACAGGCACTGTAGAGCAGATGCCGAGTGCTGCCATTCTAAACTGAAGCCCAGGCTCACATTTTCTGTACATATAAAGTGGAGGCCCTCCACGCCCACACTTGCATGGTGGTCACTCAAAAACATCTACTGCTTTGGTTAGTATCTAGTAAGAATTTCGCGATTTACTTCCACGTGGCTTATTAACCATTTGTAACTTTCAGAGAAGCATTACGAGTGGCTAATTTTGAGTAACACCTATACAATTCTCTGTTTTCCATGTTAAAATTTGCTTCTTTTGCCAGAACACAGTCTCACCTCACTAACATGTCTTCAATCCTGTTGCTCCCACCCCCACAACATTTCTTGTTTCACCAGCTATCGATGGCCTTTAAAAATTAAATTCTTTCATTAAAGAGATCTGCAGTTAGTGTAAAAACTTGGCGAAAGTTTTGTATACTAACCATATCGCAAAATACTCTCGTCTTTGCGTGCTGTAAATTGCCAAAATCTCATTTCGATATCTGAAGCCGTTTATGGATATGAGGGACTGAACATCAACAAAAGCAAATCGAGGATAATAGAATGTAGTCGCGTTAAGTTGGGTGATGCTTACAGAATTAGATTAGGAAATGAGACACTTAAAGTAGTAAAGGAGTTTTGCTATTTGGGGAACAAAATAACTGATGATGTCGAAGTAGAGAGGATATAAAATGTTGACTGGCAATGGCAAGGGAAGTGTTTCTGAAGAAGAGAAATTTGTTAACATCGAGTATAGATTTAAGTGTCAGGAAGTCGTTTCTGAAAGTATTTGTATGGAAGTGAAACATGGACGATAACTAGTTTGGACAAGAAGAGAATAGAAGCTTTCGAAATGTGATGCTACAGAAGAATGCTGAAGACTAGATGGGTAGATCATATAACTAATGAGGAGGTATTGAATAGGATTGGGGAGAAGAGAAGTTTGTGGCACAACTTGACTAGAAGAAGGGATCGGTTGGTAGGACATGTTCTGAGGCATCAAGGGATCACCAATTTAGTATTGGAGGGCAACGTGGAGGGTAAAAATCGTAGAGGGAGACCAAGAGATGAATACACCAATCAGATTCAGAAGGATGTAGGTTGCAGTAGGTACTGGGAGATGAAGAAGCTTGCACAGGATAGAGTAGCATGGAGAGTTGCATCAAACCAGTCTCAGGACTGAAGACCACAACAACAACAACAACAATTATGTGCATTGAGTTGACGCCGATTTTATCAGGGAAAAAGTGATCTATTTATTAACTTCTTTATGATGTATTTCACAATACCTGCATCTTCCTAAACAGCAGAAAATGAGAGATTGCAAATTGAATTTTTAAAAACAGTATACATTTCGCTACGAATTGACACTGATTTTAAATTTCTGTCATGAGATCCTTGCTCTTCAGCACAGGCTGAGTCCTTCCCCGCAATTTCCAGGTAGGGAATCGGAGGGGAGGGATACAGGATTTTCCAGGAAGGGGGTGGCTAGGGGGGGGGGGGGGTTCCAAGAAGACAGATTATCCCAGAGGGTCATAAATCAACACCAAGGGAGTCATAAATCAATTAACAGACAAATAGGTTAAGGGGAGGGGCTTATAAATCAATCAATTTTAGCCCTTAATGTGTACAACCTGTATTAATTAAGTGGGCCAGAACACAGTTTGTCCAACTACTACTAGCTGCCAACAAAGAAGTTTAACATCAAATTCTATCAGATAAAAAGTTATCACACATGGAAACATTACATCATTTATGTAAAAAACGGTGCAACTTACGTTCTGTGAGTATGTGAGGAACAATGAAAAAAGTGCAGGGCTCTGATGCAAACACATGACGTTGAAATTCGATCAAACTGGACTCTGTAGAAACGTTTTGAATGGCAGCTAAGTACATATTATTAAGTTCACAAAACAGTTTTAACCATTATTAGTTTACAGTTTGTGAACATGTTCACCATAGTTTGCAATTTGGAACATAGCTGAGAGGCAGTTGCTGTAATAGTATTTATGATAGTTGACAGAAATTTTCTACTAGTCTGTAAACTTGAGGATTTAAAATCACGCTATCAGCTTGCGGATTTTTAAATCTGTAACAAGACAAGGAGGAATGTGCGTGGAAGAGACTGAAGACTGTAGCAATTCTTTGAATAAAAACTGCTGCATTTTAATTGTATTATGAACTAAGGTTCAGACGATAGTTTCTGCGTGATGGCCAGGATATTCAGTAGAAAGTGAAAACTGTTATTTTGTTCCTCAATAATTTTCAGTATTTGTATTTCTGTTTTCTTTCCTTTGTGTCTTATAGTTACCGATATATGAGGTGGGGAGAGTGTGCCCTCAGCAGCCACACACCGTTGGGTGGCTTGCGGAGTATAAATGTAGATGTAGATGTAGGATGGAGGCATTGAAACGCTACCCTCTGAATTTTTTTGTCACCTCTGTTGAGCTTTCTAATAAACATAGGTTTTTCTCGCCAGCTGAAACACTCTGTGTATCTGCAACAGCAGTCATTGTCGATTTGAGATTGGGTTATGTTTCTGTGAGAAATATTACTTTTTGTCTGCCGTGGAGTCCTATCTTTCAAAATAGTCAGTATTTTTTCCATACGACGTCCAGTTTGAAATGCCGGTGAGTACCTTCATTTCCGGAACGCTCTGGGGGAGTCTTACTATGTGTTAAGAGGATATCCACACACGTCTTAGGAAACCGTTCCAAACGATCCCACGAAACACAACGTCACCGGCTTGCGAGTACATACAAGTCACTGCACAGCATTACTTGGCTCAACCTGCCGTCAAATGGACATTGTTGAAACAAAACCCCTTCCTCCCTCCCTCCACTATGATACGATTTCAGCTCTAGTCATCGTTCAGCTCGGCTCGGCATCACATCGCGTTAGGGGCAGTGTAAATTCAGTTTGAATGGTGCATGATTGTGATTTGCATAGGCTTTGTGCATTATGAAGCGTAAAAGCGTAGTGAAACAGTAACAAAATGACCGATATACATAAGTTTTTTGTACCTCATGAGCGAATGTGAAGGAGTCGAAAAATAAACTGTATATATTGAGGTATCATAGGGAAGAAGTGACCAAACGCAACCCTCGCTATTAAAAATTCCAGTAATTGTGCTGATGGACAAAATAGAGATGGAGCCAATACTTCTACTGGCTTCAAGTACGTAGATGAAAAGGATATCCTGGTCAGTAGTCCTGATGAAGGAAATTACATTGAAAAAGAAAAGGGTATTAACGATTGCCTAAAACATAAGATTTTATTGAATCCATGGCAATATGAAAAATTATATTTATAAGAATGACGTAGAAGACAGAAAAAGAACATTTCGATCAGACTGGCAATCGTTATATCCGTGGCTGGTGAATTCGAAAACAGTTAAAAGCGCCCACTGCAAGTTTTATGTGCGTTCCCGCCCACGTATAACGCATGATAATCATCATCGCACATTTACAAGCCACCCGTTCACAAATTTCAAAAAGTTTCATGAATGTGCAAAACTGCATATGAATTTCGAATGGCATAAAGATGCTAGTGTTATGACAAACAAAATGAATAGTGTGGAAGAACTCGCCAATGCGAATCGTACGAAATTAGTAGTAACTAATCGTGCAAAGTTGAAATCAATTGTTCCTTGTGTATTTTTTTGTTCATTACATGACTTGAGGTTACAAGAATTTTTTGAAATACAAAAAATGAATTTGTTTTGATAAAATCTACGTGCACTGTACTATATGTGTTGCATTATTTTTCCACATAATCACCATTTAATTAAATGCATTTTCTCACCAGTGAAACGAGTTTTTTGATTACTGTGTCATAGATGTATCCCACTACATTTTTCAGCCAGTTCTTCACTTCGATTTTCACCTCGCCGTCGTCGGAAAGGTGTTTTCCATGAAGGTGAACAGATGATAGTCACTAGGTACTTCTGAGATCAGGCTGTGAGAACTCTTGTGTTGCATGAGTGGTGTGTGGACGCGCGTTCTCCTGGAGACAAACTCCCATTGCCAGTATCCCGCGACGTTTGTTTTGTAAGGATCCGCGAAATGCAGCGCTTTATTTTTGCTTCGCTTGTTAACCATTTGTGACGTCCAGAGAAGCGTGGTGAATTTTGAGTAAAACGTACACATTTCTCTCGCTGCACTGTTACTATTTACAGAACGCCACCGCACTAACGTGTTGTGCAGACACAGTAAAACAATGGTTCGTTAAGTTTATTGAGTGAGGAACTGAGGAAAAGTACGGTCAGTAGCTCATGAAAAAACACATCCTTGTTACAAAATAAACGTGTAATGCCTTCAGATGTGTTGTTCACAACCTCACAGCATTTCTAATTTCACCAGCTATTGATGGCTTCTGAAAATTAAATTCTTTCATTAAAAAAGTCTGTAGTTAGTGGAATAACATGGTAGATTGTGAAGTTGTGCATAATAAACTTATGACAAAATGCTCTCCTCTTTGCATGCTATCATTTGCCTAAATCTATTTTCCTTTATGAAACATAAGGAATGTTATGGATATTTCACACTGGTTTTATCGCTAGCTCGACGCGATCGCAAATACGTGTGCTACTTTAGATCAGTTTTCTGTAGCTTCGTGACAAATTGAGACCTTCGCCCAAGTCTGAAGAAAAATTCCATATGTTAACTAAATTTCATATGCAGCAACATATTATGTAATATGCACCAAACGCAAAATCATTGCGATCCCTATCTTTCATTGCAAACTTTTTCGAATTTCTCGTAGTGTCTTACTTCCATGCAAATATCGCAAAACCTATATCCATTAACGAAATCATGGTCACATCATCATGAACCTGAAATACAAAGCTATAAGTAATGCAAAACTAAAATTTTTTATCGAATATCTTTAGTAAGATCATTTGAAAAAGATTTCATGGCGTGCGCCTCGATTCTGTGATCATCAACCGGTCGAAAGATGGCAAACACTGTTGGCCTTCTCTTCTGAACAAACGAATGAACTTGCCCAGCTCAGTGGACGAAAACTGGTCACTGCGTGTCGGTCACCGTATTCTGTGCGGTCTCTACATCTTAGTTTGAAGAGGATGACAAGATATCCTTCAAGTACTTCAGAATTTTGATGACTTCTTTTGGCAGACTCCCTCTTTTGGCACGATAAAACACACACACACACACACACACACATATATATATATATATATATATATATATATATATATATATATATATATATAATTAAGGCAGGAATGGCCAGCAATATAACGATCCACCATACAGCGTGAGTACTGGGTACAAATAAACAAAAAAAATGTGTACTTAACGAAATAATTGAGGTTCCTTTCGTTCAGCACATTGAAGTCGCTACGAAGTCCCAGTCAAACTTCACCCCAAGCTTTTCTGGCAGTGTCTCAGTTTTTTAATGCGCCGAACATTTTCTCTCTCAAAACAGTCCTTTCTTGAATTAAAAAATTAAAATTTCGTTATTTGCATCTAGGTTATTCATGTTTACAGTAGAAAGTAGCAGATAACAACACTTTCTGTGTGCACTCTCGAACACTCAACTCACACTGAACAAAATAAATCTCGACGGCAGAAATCCGCCTTGTGTGTAAATGTGCATTTGGTCACGCGCCCCATTACTTTAGCAGTGGCGGTCGACGGTAAATTTTCCGCTCGTTCTTTTTTTTAAACTTAATGTGGAAGGTCTAAACTACTTTGAGTACGCTACTTTTGTAATGGCAGTGACGGTCAATTGACCGCAGCGGAAAAATCCGCTGTGTGTGCACTTAAGTGGCTCCGTGCAAATGGGGCCCAACTGCAGAACACTGTTGTTTGGTGTGTTCAATGACCCTTTCACAACAATGAAAATAAATCAGTGCCTATGAATATTACGCAAGATAAAAGTTGTCTCCAGATGCTCAAAAAAAAGTTTAGCGATTGCAAAACATTCCAACTGCCGCTGAGTTATGCTTCATTCGTCGATCAGCTTTGCTAACTTAGCGGTATCCAAAATGTTACTTACCGTGCCTCTCATCCGGTGTGTCGCTAAGGTAATCAGTACTTGGTTAGAATGTTTTATGTTTTTAAGTAAAAAAAGTATGACTGCGGTAAGAAAGTGCCCCCTTTGTGTTTTATATTACTGAAAACTGTGATTGAAAGTGCACTGAAAAGTGTGTCAGAAAGCGCATGTCATAACATTTTACATCATGTCACAAGTAAAATTTAAATGAAAACACTTCTTTAGAACAATCATAATTCTTTTCTTTGAAACAAAACACATCCCAGCTTGGTACCGATTTTCCAGGTTGCGCTAGTGACCCAACATTTTGGGTACAGACAACTACAGGTTGTTTCAGATTAGATGGGCTTGGCTATCGAGTTCTCTTCGTTATATTTCGACAGGAATTGATATAATTCGTGAGGACTATGTTCTGTTCTCAACGTTGCCAACGTCAGCCATGTAATAAGTGGCACTATAGTACCATGGCGAAGTCTTATTCTGTTAACATGTGCCAATTGAGAAATAAGCAATGTAATGTCATGAGTCCTCTTCAGTACACATATGTGCACATGAGGTATTTTTCCGAACTGAGACCTGAAGTGTACGACTGTACACAATGTAACGTTAGCCCTATGAATGACTGTGGCACTAGTCAATTCAGAAAAAATGTCTCCTGTCATGACTACACTTCAAAGACCTGATGTGCTTTTGTGTTCACTTCGGGACTAAAGAGGTTAATACGAACGTATCTATAACGCGCTTTCACTAATCTATATAGCTTCCATGTGTAATTTATACCAAAGCTGCTGATCCGTACGAAACTTGCTCTAGCCTGAGATGTCAGCATTCTAAGACAAATTAGAATACATTCCTCCACTCATTCGTCCTCTTTCTACCTTCTCTGCCCAGTGAAATTAATCTGAAACAAACAGTATAATTTCATGCTGTACATTATCCAACAGTTTTGCGTGTGTGGAAACTCAATGCTGTTTTCACATAACTCAATATGAAAATCAATGATGAGTCTTTTGAAAATGGCTCAAAAGTGTAAAATGTGAGAAACGTTATCCAAATCAAATTTTTAATAACAGGGAAACAGTTCATTCAGAGAGATAAAACCTACGGCAGGACCAATATAACATAATGAAAATGGCGGTAAAATGTACAGTCTGCGAATATAAAAACAGGTTTACAATAGTTATACGGTTAGTTTTTTGTTTATAAGTCTGTCATCATAATAAAAGTGCACTATAGAAATTACTAGACGAAAATGAACACCACAAAAAAGTTCTTCAGTTTCTAAATTGCATATAAGGGGAAAACGTCTAGCTTATCATGGAACGACAAATGCTCTTTAGTGAACAATAGTAATTCAGTAAGCATATTACAATGCATAGGCCTACTGTAAAACAGAGCTGTATCACATGAAACAATCGTTCTTAGTTACTACATTGCACAGCTGCAGAACACTATTGTTAACTGCATAAAATAAGCTTCCATCACAATGTAAATGAATTTGTTCAACTTTACCCAGTTGTGTATAATGAACTGTTTTTTTCCAAACTGTTAATTTAAATCAAGCTGCATTCCCTGCATGAACTATAAACATTATGCAAAAGCAACATTAAAATTTGTTAAAAAGCGCTGAAACAATTATTAATGGTAATATAACAATTTATTGACAGAATATATATGTTCCCAGAATTTTATCTTTCTGAACCATATTCCTTCAATAAATTGTTTCCTTACCATTAATAATTGTTTCAGGGCTTAAAAACAAATTTTAATGTTACACATATATATGGTGAAAATGGTTTTCCCCTACTGATACAAAAATCTGCGGCCACCCCTGAGAGCTTGGCATCATATTGCTGAAGAGCACCATACAAACTTATTCGTTGGTTACTACAGCAACACAGTGTGTGTGCATAACAGTTACTTTCTGTGCTTCTCACACATACACATGGACACACAATGACATAGCCCATTATTGTAGACCAGCTGTATATTCATTCTGTGCAAACAAGTACAGATGTAAAAATAATTAAGAAGTAAGTACACATTAGAAATTTCAGTCCATGCTGGCGAAAGCTGTCAGTTTATGAATCAATACAATAATTTTATGGTAAACAGCGTACCTGCTGCATATAGTACTAAAAAAGGACAATCGTGAGGGGAGTTTTTAATGAGTGTTTCTTAACTGAAAGATCTTAATTGTGCAGTGTTTTTGCAGTCCAGAACCAGTTAATAATTAGGGGGGACATGAAAAATCTTCAACCCTAAATTCTAACTTATTATGGTCTCTTGTATATAGCAATAACAATTTCAATACTAAATTAAATGTATTTGCACACGAATTTTTATCACAATTTCAAAATGTTTTGGAAAATAATTACTTTAAAAATTTGCCAGTGTCCATAAGGATGGATTAAGAAAGACACTCATTAATGCAAAAAAGGAGCTTCATATTACTATGACAAATAATTACTTTAAAAATTTGCCAGTGTCCATAAGGATGGATTAAGAAAGACACTCATTAATGCAAAAAAGGAGCTTCATATTACTATGACAATGTCTTAGAAGACAGAATTATTCACTACAAATTATACTGCAAGGCTTACCAGATGCTTTGAGAGAAAGGTAACAAGCAGTACTTAAAAAGCAAACTCATTTCTGAAAAATAATGACATCACATTTGAGAACATGATGGACTGAGCACATAATACACTCAGTCCTTAGGTTCTGAACATACTTGATTTTCCACAGAGGAGAAGGGCAGCACACCAGTGTTGACAGAGCTGTTCTTAAATGGTGAGTGATACCTTTTGGTAAGGAGGATATGGCTCTCACTCTGCACTTTTTCTTCTTCTCTGTCTCTCTCCACGTGACCTTATGTACAGTTTTCATTTCTATCTTCCAACTCACTGTATTACTGTAATTATTGTCATTTGCCATCTATACATTCCTCAAACTCATCGCCATGATAATCCCTTTCCTCCTACCCTGGCCCTGGATCCACGCCCCTTTCTCTCAGCCATTTTGTAACAGTGTAGCCGGGAGATTTGTCCATTCTGGTTTTTGAACCCCTCATCTGCTCCCCAAATAACCAAATGTGTTCAAAACCTCATAACCAAGCGCGTTCTGTGTGCCCACTGGTTACTATTACCACTAATCTCTGTACAGTGTATAGCGCTTGATAGTCTGTCTTGTTAACAATGATCAAACACATACAATTTTAATAACAATAATTAAAATATAGAGAATGATGGTCACCAGACTGAATTGGATCTTCCATGTTCTACTACATTTCTACAAGTGAGTGAGTGCAATCTTTGCTTTCACATCTTTCATGACAATATTGATGACTGTGCCTTTATGCCATGGAAGAGTGAGGTCCTCAGTGTCCTTGCATGAAATACTCCAAGACGACTGTTGCTAAAACTTTTGCAAATAACGACCTTTCGAGGACTGAGGAAATGGCAATGAACAACATGTGATAAATACCAAAGGGGAGTACAAAAGAAACAATATTACAACAATGTTATCACTCTGTTAAAATAGTTTTCCGTACCAGTATCTGGGTAAACATAAATGAAACAATTTAACAGACTATTGTAGCTGTGTAATTGACAGACTTGTATGGGTTACCCAGCTATTTTCCAAAGAAGCCAACTACCGTTGCAATTCCTTTCAATTATTGACATATGGGAATACATTCCAAACACAGATGAGTAATTTATTTATAAATGCTACAAAGAGAAATAAATGCAACGATACACGTTTTCAAACACAAAACAAATTGTTGTGTAAGGAATCCATCCCACTCTTTGGTGAAAAAAGATTCATTAAAATTGGAAATTGCAGAGATAATAAGATGCAAAGCTGGTACTTTTTGTCGATGATACAAGTATAGCTATCACACCCAAAAGACAAGAATTAACTGGTGAAATTGTAAACGGTGTTTTCCAGAAAATCATTAAGTGGTTCTCTGAAATAGGCTCTCATTAAACTTTGACAAAACACGTAATTTACAGTTCCACACAGTAAATGGAATGACACCATTAATAAATATAGACTTCGATCAAAAATCGGTAGCTAAGGTAGAATATTCAACATTTCTAGGTGCATGCATTGATGAGGGGTTGAATAACATTCAGATGAGAGTACCTTTAACTGGTTCATAATTTATTTATATTTCTTATTAAATAGTTACATGAATCACACTGAGGATCTGCTGAAACGTTTGAGTTCAGCTACTTATGCTATTAGGATCATTGTAAATTTTGGCGATATACATCTCAGTAAATTAGCTTACCATGCCTATTTTCATTCTCTGCTTTCGTATGGCATCATATTCTGGGGTAACTCATCATTGAGTAAAAGAGTGTTCATTGCACAAAAGCGTGTAATCAGAATAATTGCTGGAGCTCATCCAAGATCATCCTGCAGACACTTATTTAAAGAGCTAGAGATCTTCACTGTAGCCTCCCAATATATATATTCACTTATGAAATTTGTTATTAACAATCCGAACGAATTCAAAAGTAATAGCAGTGTACATGGTTACAACACTAGGAGAAAGGATGATCTTCACTACTCCAAGGTTAAATTATGCTGCCACGAAAGTCTTTGGTCACTTATCTAATAACATCAAAAGTCTGACAGATAGCCATATAGCATTTAAAGGAAATTAAAAGAATTTCTGAATGGCAACTCCTTCTACTCATTAGATCAATTTTTGTATATAGTAAGTGGGTAATTTCCCCAACCCCACAAAAAAAATAATTAAAAATTTTAAATGTCATGTAATATTTTGTGTAATGTAATATCTTGTATAGACACCTTTTAATAACCTGACACGTTCCACATCATTACAAAGTGTCGTATTTATGATCTATGGAACTAGTACTAATCTAATCTAGTCTGTAGAATGAATGTTATAAACGGTGTGCTGATCGTAGTAGTTTCACATATTCTACAGCAAATATAGATAACGAACTTGGTGTCTATGACACTTCAGTGAAACATTGCAGCAAATTGCCTTGTTTCTTTTCTGTCAAAGCAATTACAAGCATTTTTAGATTCTGCATGCACTGTTTCTGGAGTATGTCTGCTAATATTTCGTTTTATTTTTCAAATACGTAAAATTTTGTAAATATAATAGGAAGACATATATTGTATGGATATTTACCATTGATCAATCAACAGACATACTACAGTTAATTAGAATACAACAGAAGACCTTACAATTTATCCATGTGTTAACTATATGGCTTTATTGCCTCATCAACATCCACTCTGTCTACACAGAGAATTGGTGAGAAGCTCCAAAGGAACGGCCCTGGCTGGCCTAAGTTACTTTCATGTCTACTCAATTTGTTTTCGCCAGTCAAAGTATTGACATATATCTTGCACACTAGGCTGTGTCATTTTGACATCACTTCCTTAGCTTTTCTCGGTGCAAACAAGCTCTCCCATTTACTCAGGCCCACTCTTTGGTGATCTGTCATGGCAGTAGTCGTAGTTACAAACAATGAAGATGTTTATCATTCCACATCACAAAAGTCACAGATAAAATTGTTTAATTTGTCAATAACAATTCAACCATAGACATAATTACACAGCAGTATGATTAAGATTATGGATTACAACATTCTGTTCACATTATTGCACTTGAATCTTAAATACTTACTCTGACATAATTAAGGTGTGGCATGTGGCATACATGTACAAATAGGATAAAGTCATTAGTTTGTGTTGTAACACCTGTATCGATTAGAAGTAAGTGTATCTGTGATTATGAAGTGTTTGTTTTTTGTTACTTAAGGCCATTGTTTGTGACAGGAAGTTTAACGTTTGTAATGTATGTATGAAAAAGCTAGACAATGTTTAAAATAATGAACACTTACGATATATGTATGTTTATAAAAGAAACATTGTATATTGGAAGCTGGTTCATGCTAAGGACACTTGTATTGTATAATGTAAAAGATGTAGGGAAGTCCCTCTGCAACGGAAGTGGCTTGTAGCGATGTAAAAGGTGATTCTGGTGGTCGAACTGGGCGGCTCCTTGGTGGGAACCGGACGCAGTCAGTGATTAGCTATTGCACGGTATACATCGAGGGTGCCAAGGGAGGCATTTGGAAGCTATTTTGCAAAGAATTTTGCCTCGAATGTGGATTTGGCGGTTGCATGGTACTCTCGGCAATAATGAATGATTTTTCTTTTTAAAATTCAGTCTTGATAACACCACGTATGCTACAGGAACATACGTGACCGGTTTCGGTCGTATCACGATATCACCAGACCTATAATTTAATTTAGAAAGTAATAGACACCTTACTAGATTGACAATAAAATATGACAAAATGCTTATAAGGACAAAATGCAACAAGACTGGTTATACCTATGGGTTTCTTTGAAGATGGTAGGTGGGGTACTCTTCTCAGCTGCTGTGATGTCAAATGGTGCGAGCAAGTTTTTTTTTTTTTTTTAAAAAAAAAAAAAAGAGGTGGAGCCCCTCCACGCCCACACCTGCATGATGGCCAACACAAAAGGTCTACTGCCATCTCTGCATAAGGGTTAGTATTCACTAAAGTGAGGTGTCGCAGGATGTGAGTACTGCGATGTTTGCATACGTCTGGTTAGGATTAACCATTAATACGCGCTCATTTGGAGATAGATTGGTCAAAATCTGACGAAGGGTAGCGGTTTTAAGGGCAGAGGAAAAAAAGTGCCAGGGCAAGAGCCAAGGGAATAAAACCTCTTCGATAGTTAGGTCGGGTGGTAAGAGCAGTAGCGGTTGTCTTGCTGCCTGCGATAGGTTGTGCAAGGCTAGGCTTTGTCAGTAGTGGGTATCATGCTTGTCGATACCTTGGCGTTGTGCGTTGTGCTGCTCGGCGGCTGGCGCTGGGTGAGTCCTCGTTCAGCGTCAGCAGCCTGTAACAGTTCGGTTTGTTATCGATCTTGTGTCGGATAGGTCATACACCGGGGACACAGTGTGAGGGAATGTTGGCAGTTTGTTTGTGCGCCTGTGGACGAGCTCGGTCGGTGTCCCTGCTGTGGCCTGTTGATAGGCTCTAGTAGCAGCTGGTAGTTGGCAGTCAGTGTTGCTGATGTGCAGGGGCTTACCGACGTTTGTCGCTGTTTGCGTATGTTAGTTTACCACAGGTGGCTATGCCCTAGCTACCAGTGTCTTTGGCCGCTTCTGTTTCCACCTGTGGTTGTGACTGTAGTTTCCCAGAGTGAGGATGAAAGGATTGTTCGAGTGTCTCGAGTTCCTGTATAGTCGTGTGGTGTGTTTTTTGAATACTTTCTTGAGGGTATCAAGACGGTATTCATGGTGAAGATCCACGTTGCGTGTGTAGCGTGGAGCGTTGCTAATGATTCGTAGCACCTTGTTCTGTATGATCTGCAGGCGGCGCACTCGTGTAGGAGCTGCATATCCCCAGACGGGAGCTGCGTACGTCATCAGAGGTCTAATCAGTGTCATGTATATGGACCTCGACACCCTCCTGTTCAGTGTGCTTTCCCTGTTGAGCATTGGGTAGAGCTGTTTGAGCCTCGCGTGCGCTCGGTTGGCAACGTATTCAATGTGGTACCCCTATGTAAGTTTCCGGTCCAGCCAGACACCAAGTTACCTGACTTTCTCTCGGAAACGTATTGGGCGTGTATGTGGTGTTACTGGTCCACAGTGTTGATGTTTGCGCAGTAGTTTCGGTCTGCGTGTGAACAGAACTGCTTCGCACTTGTCGACGTTTACTTTAATACGCCATCGCTCCAACCAAGGCTCAGCTGTACTGAGTGCTGTCTGTATTCGTGAATTGATGTTCGACAGTTTCCAATCTTGCGCGAGGATGGCTGTGTCATCCGCGTAGACGGCTACTGTCGTGTTTTGTGTCGCTGGGAAGTCATTAATGTACACGTTAAACAACATGGGCCCTAGAATGCTTCCTTGGGGTACTCCAGCTTGTATACCGTGTTGTGTTGGTTGTTTGTCCTGCACGTTAGTGTTGAAACATCTGTTCGTGAGATACGAGTGTATGAGACGTACGAGTCCGTCCGGGAAACCAGCTTTGCTTAGTTTGCGTATGAGTCCATTGTGCCAGAGACGATCGAAAGCCTTTTCGATGTCTGGGAACACGGCCCCTGTGGCTTTGTTCGTGTTGTAGCCGTGTGTTATATGTTCGACTACGCGGAGGAGTTGTTGTGTTGTCGAGTGGTGATTCCTGAAGCTGAATTGCTCCAGCCTTAGGGTGTCGTTGGCGATGCAATGCCTAGTGATACGTTTCAGTATTACCTTCTCAACAATCTTGCTGAGCGAGCACAGCAGACTGATGGGTCGGTAATTTTGTGGGAGGGAGTGGTCTTTCCCTGGCTTCCTGAACATCAGGACCTTGGCCACCTTCCAAAAGTCAGGGAAGTGTTGGTGTGTCAGGATGGCATTCGTTAAGTGTGTGAGGTATTCTACGGCTTTATCCGTGAACTCCTGAAGGACACGGTTTTGAATGCCATCAGGCCCAGGGGCTTTTCTAGCGTTGGTGTGCTTGATAGCCCATGCAATTTCATTTGTGCTAGTACGTCTTATTTCGTTGCGCGAGGGCTGGGCTACAAGTAGTGTAACCTCCTGGTCCGTTTCAAGTGTGAATGCTGGGTCTGAAGGAACCAGATTCGGCATGAAAGACGCTGCAAGTGTTGTGGCCACAAGCTCTGCCTTCTCCGTCGCGGAGAAGGCTGGGCCGTCTGGTCCTTGTAACGTGAGAATGTAATGTTTCTCCCTGGTGAAGTGTCTGGCCAATTGCCACACGCCAGGACGTGTGGTATCCATCCCAGCGAGTTTCTGTCCCCATTGCTCGTTTCTGAATGTTTGTATTTTATTCCGTATTATGCCCTGTAGTCTGTTGACGTGCAGTTTATAGAACGGGCGCCTGGTACGCTGCCAGTATCTCCTGAGGCGGTTCCTCATTGAGGTAAGGCCCAGGATTTCCTGGGGCAGGGCCGTTGAGTGTTGTCTTGATGTTGTATATGGAATGGCGTCAGTCATTGCGTCTTGGACGGCAGTTGTGAGAGCCTCCTTAGCCTCATAGATTTGCTGTGTGTTGTTAATTTCGTGGGTGTCTGGAATGCGACTATCAAGCGTTTCCTTGAACAGTGTCCAATTCGCACGCTTGTAGTTAAGCATCCTGCGTGGTTCGATGTCCTGCAGTGTCTCTTCCATGTGCAGTACTACAGGCATGTGGTCTGAGTCCAGATCGTTTTCAACTGTAAGGTTGAGTGTGCATGTGATGCCCTTTATGAGGGCTATGTCTAACACGTCTGGCCTATGTCGGGTCTGTGTAGGCACGAACAAAGGGAACGTCCGGTCCAAGTATAATGTAGTTTCGGCCTAGTGCGTGTTCGTACAGTTTCTTGCCGTTGGAGGTTCGTATTCGTGAGTTCCAATCAGGGTGTTTTGCGTTGAGGTCTCCAGCGGCAATTATCCACGGTGCTGTGTTGAGCACTGTGCTGATATCGCGTGTTACTATGTTTTTAGGAGGATTGTATATCGATATCAGTGTGGTGTTGGCTCCGTTGAACTTGACCCTGACGGCCGTAGACTCTAGTCTTTCAAGTGCTGGGAGCTCGATATTCGTGTGTTCTATGTCTCTGTGTATGATGATTGCCGTGCCGCCTCCCCTCCTGCCATCCGCTCGGTCGGTACGGTAGACACAATACCCTGGGATGTTTAGTTGTTTGCGAGGCGTAAGCAGTGTCTCGTTCACGAGAGCGATTCGGATACCCTTTCGCTCCATGAACGCGGCCATTTCGGCTTTTTTGCTTGCGATCCCGTTGGCATTCCAAAACAGGATCTGTGTGGTTGTGTTTAAGTCTGCGTTTCGGGGCTGGTGTGGTGTATTATCCATGTAGTAGTGTAAACAGAGGTGTGACAGTGGTTTGGAAGCTAGTCCAGTTGAGCATGCTCGACATGAACTGCATAAAGAGTTGTGAGACACACCCCATAATCTTTGTGTCTATTTCGGTGGTCGTGCGTCCAGGGAATAATGTTTAAATTATTCTCTGGAATGTTATCGTAATGTTGGTCATGTCGGCCTACGTGTTAGGGGCCGCTTGTTCCTGTGTTGGCGTCTGCTGAGGGCTGGCCTGAGTGTCGGCTGTACGTGTGGCAGTTGTGGGCGCCTGTGTACTCTCTGTGGTGAGTGGGTGTGTTATGTGGGTTGTTGAGTTGGTGTCCGGGTTGTGCTCATGAGTGTTGGTGTTCTGTTGTCTGGTTGCTTGTTGTGGTGTGGTCGTGTTCCTCGTGCTGCGGCTGTTTCTCCTTCTCCTCCTCTGGCGCTGTGGTCGTCCCTGTGTAGGTGCGTTTTCTGTGGCCTGTGGTGGGCTGCAGTCCGCAGGGGGTAGGGTGGTGTTGTTGCTGATTTCGTGTGGTGTGCCCGGTGCGGATGTGGTGTCAGGTGTTGTGTTTGTCTTTTGTGTGTGTGTTGCTGGGGGTGTTTGCTGGGCGTGTCCTGAGCTCTGGGGCTCCTCTGACCGTCCCGCGCTGCTGGGGCTGCCAGCGACCACTCCAGCGAAGGATATTCCACTTCTTACTGGGCGCGGGGGCGGTTTCGGAACTGTGACGGCGGTTGGTTTGGCATGTTTTGCCATTTTGCGCCTCAGAGCTGCTTTGTAAGCAATGCAGCCTCTGTAGTTTGCCAGATGGGCAGCACCACAGTTGGCGCACTTGCGAGGTGCTGTGTGGGGGAGTTTGCTGCGTTGGGTCGTGTGACCATCTGCGCATATGCGGCAGCGGGGTGCGAGACCGCATCTGATACCCACGTGCGCATAGCGCTGGCAGTTATGGCATTGTTGGGGGGTGCGCGGCGTGTTGTAAATTTCTACATTGACGACCATGTGAAGAAATAGCTTTAACTTCAGCAGGTCGCGGGACTTGGCCGTGTCGGCCAATTCCGCCATGTAGTTGTGAGATGGTCTCGCTGTGCCGAACTCTGACATTCGGTTTACCCGCATGCAGTCCCACCAGAGAGCAGAGAGTTCCTCGTGTACTGTCTCGGTTGGGGTTCGTGAGTCTATCCCCTTAATCACGTACTGCTGTGTTTTTTCCAGAACTGTCCTGTACGTGAAGTGATCTACCTTCCTTTCTTTCAGAAAGTCCAGTAGATTAGTGTAATCTGGCTTGTTCGCCACGTACAGTGCGGCGTGTTCCCCAGTGAGCTTAGAGTAATATGTTGACGGGTTGTGTCTTTTGTTAAACTCCTTGTTTAGGAGACTCAGGTCTCCGTAGTTGTGAATGATGACTGGTGGGAAGCCAGTTGCGGTATTGTTCGTGTTCTGTGTAGCTGCTTGAATGTTTGTGGATGCTGCAGTCGCAGGGTTGTTTGTGTTGGTCCCTGTGTTGCCTTTGTTGTTGGTTCTCGATGTAGATGGTGTTGGCAACAGCGCTCGGCCTTTGCCTCGTGAGTTTGTGGGCTCTCTTGTTTGAGTATTTGACAGCTGTTTGCGTCTTGGGCCGACCTGCTGCCACGGCCTGTCTTCATCTGTGTTGGTTGTGTCCTCCGTCGGTTCTGGCTCCGGTTCCGTCGGTGCCTGGGCCGCCAGAGGTGAAATAGAGGGCATGTCCTTCTATTTTTCGGCGGGTGCCTGTGTGTGTGGTGTGGGTGTTTCTGTCAGTGTGAGTTCGCTGCCCATCAGCTCCTGCTGTTCCGCGATCTGTTTGTCCTTCAAGGCAACCTGCTCTTGGAAGGTGGACAGTGGGACGGAAATGATGGCGGGAGTAGCCGGCATTTCCGCCTCTTGTGCTGCAGCTTTGCTGCGGGTAAGTGGTGGGGAAGCACAGGAAAGATCGGACATCTTTGCTGTTCCGGGAGTTTTTTTATTTTGATAGGGAAGGAAAGGATACACGACAATTTTGCTTTCTTTCTCGAAGCGACAATATTTGCTTTTCTACGAAGTGTATCGTGTCCCTACAGAAGAGGGGTGTCCCTACGACCTATCTGCGCAGAGTGCAACCGAAGTTGCAGGAAGTTGAGCCGAAACTCTTGCCACTTAGCGCCCGAAAGCGTTAAGCGGCTTGCGCTAGTTCGTGCCGCTCAGTAGAGCGTCACCGGCAGCTACGACAGTTGCAGCTTATTTGTGACCACTCCGGGGAGCTATCAACGGGCAGCTACGCCAGGTGCAGAGAGCAGCGTCCACTCGGGTCGGCTGCTGGACTGCGAGTGACGGGCATATGCTTAAATACGAAGATGCTCCGCCAACCTCTTCTCCCTCTACCTCAAGTCAACCAATCAGTGTAAAACGGGTTCACATAATCGTCAAAACGTAAAAAAAACAAAGTACAATAATAACATAAAAATAGTTGTGTATAAAATGTCTCTTTACAAGCATGGAACTACTTAAACATTCCAAAAAATATCAATTAAAAGCTTTAAAATAACTGTACAGACGATGTATACTCAATGTGCCCTCTATGGGCTTAGGTGGTACTACCACAATGGTTTCAAAGTCAACGATGTTGTGACGGTCTTTGGCATTGCGGCAACATAGCGATATGTGAGTTGTGACTCGACTGCAGGTATACACCTATGCTAGATTCTGTCTGCCACTGGTGATATATGTAATAATGGAATGATCAGCTGCAGAGTGCCATGATATTACACACACTTTTAAAATGGAAAAAAACTGAGTTATTAAAAATGGAGTCATGTTTCGTAATATTTCTAGTTGGAAGTTTAAAATTATTATATAAATATTTACGTACTGTTCTAAGGTACATTTCTGCCATGGATACAACTAGGTTCTATGATTTTCTGAAGAAAAGAGTAGATTCGTGTTCATAGAATTTCGTCAAAGAGATCATAAAAATGTTTTTCACGAAACTCCAACTGTTCATTGAGAAGCACTGACGGTTCATATCTATAATGGGCATCTATCTCGATCTCCTCCAGAATATTTAATAATATATAATATTTTAATAATATATAATATTTAATAATATGTCATCATATGACAAAATTGCATTTAATAATAAGCCTTTATTAGCGTAATGAAGGACTTGCAAATTCTGTTGTACCGTCCCTATGGAATGCTTATTAAAAGTTATGTGATGGCTGAAGACTGATTTTGCTCATACGGTACATGATGTATGTTCTTTGTATCGTATAGTAAAGCTCTGGCCTTTTTGACCAATGTATATTTTTCTACAATCACCACATTGGATCTTGAAAACCCCTCATCTGAGAAATCTATCATTATCATTACCTACAGTATGTCTTAATTTATTTTGCAAAGTATTGTTAGTTTCAAAGAATTCCGAAATAACAACAGCATTTGAAAGTGAATATGAGATACCATAGAACAATAAAGCGAAAAACCACTGAATATGATACATTTGTTAAAACTGTTGGCTGTACAAATTGCAGAACAAGGTATAAATATTAATAAACAAATTGCAGCACAGAGTCATCAGATTGGATCTCAAAGTAGTAATATTAACAACCAAATTGAAATACAAGTTGTTAAAATCAGTAAACAGATCGAAAAACTAGACACAAAAGTAGGTGTTGTGACTAATGCAATCGAGGAATTAAAAACTGAGATAGACACTATCAATAATAATTTTGACATTATGCAGGGACAAATAAATGACATCAACAACAGATTCGATACCAACATAATGAAAATTCAAGGCACTGTAGAACCTTTGGTGATAACAAAGGTTGATGAAAAAGTTTTTGGCCTCAAAACCGCATTAATAAACTAATGTAGCACCGAAGTTTCTCAGTTGAGACAAATGATAAATGATCCTGAAAAAGAACTGAGCAAACAAGTGACAACTTGCAAAAACATGTGTGAACAGGACACTTCTCCCCTGCAGGTTCGAGGGTGAGAATAGGCCCAAGGTATTCATGCTTGTCGTAAGAGGAGATTAAAAGGAGTCTCGACTGTTTTGGCCTATATGTGATGGCCCCCTATCGGATTTGACCTCCATATTTCCAAATTCTTCCATAGAGTTAGGCAATTGGGGAAGGGCGCCTCACACAGTGCATTGTGTCCATCGTGCATTGAGACCTTTCGCCAGGTTTCTCATCGCCGTATTGCTGTCTCGCTCATTCTCCATCTCTTGGGCGGGGATACCTTCCTGAGTGTGATTTCCACTATGCACTGTGCAGTGTTGCTTTTTGCGGAGACGACGACCATGCACTTCCTTGCACCTAATATCCAGCACGGTAGTCAGTCTGTTGTGGTGGGGCCTCCATGTACCCTGTTGGTTGTAGCCCCTGACAACACAGGGATCGCTCCCCTGATGCCTGCGCCGTTAACTCCCCACGTATGCCAAGGAGCAGATGCCAATCTCCCTGGGGCATCAGGACTCCTTGTTGAGGCTGGGTGGCGTCCATGGGGAGGATCCTTGGTCGGTGTGGGTGGGATCAGGGCGTATGACCCGCAATGAAGCGTGGTACATCATCTCTCGCTGGTGGCCAGCTGCCAGCAGTCTCTAATCGTTCTTGGGATCAATTTAACGCTCAGCAATACGATCCCAAAACGTTCCCCTCCCAGGCCACACTGTGGGAGGAGCGTAAGTCTTAGGATGGCAGTGACACTTATTCGCCCCGGTTCCTAGTTTGCACAAGAGCTGATGGGGAGTCTTTCATGTCAACAAAGCGTCAGTTCTTTGTAGAGCATTTAGAGGACAAATTTGGGACGTGGAGGGCTTGTCCAAAATGCGCTCTGAGTCAGTATTGATAAAAACGGCATCCTCTGCACAGTCACGTAGTTTATTTGCTTGTGACAAGTTGGGGGATGTTTCCGTTACCATCACACCCCATAAGACTTTAAATATGGTCCAGGATATTATTTTCCATAGGGACCTTCATTTGCAGTCTGATGACGAGCAGCATGCCAATTAGAGCATCAAGGTGTTCATTTCATCAGGCGCGTTCATCGGGGTCCGAACGATAATCAGATTGCTACTGGTGCCTTCATCTTGGCCTTCGAGGATGATACATTACTGGAGAAGGTTAAGGTGATGGTCTACCGCTGTGATTTCAAGCCCTATATCCCTCCCCTCCATGTGGTGCTTTAAGTGCTGGAAGTTCGGCAATATGTCTTCCTGCTGTACTTCCAGCCTCACATGTCGAGATTGCGGACGCCCATCACATCCCAATACTCCATGTGCCCCACCTCCCATCTGTGACAACAGTGGAGAGCATCATTCACCTTGCTCGCCAGACTGCAGGATCTTACAGAAAGAGCGAAAAATCATGGAATAGAAGACCATGGACAGACTGACCTATACTGAGGCTAAGAGGAAATATGAACGACTACATCCTGTGCGAATGACTTCTTCACATGCCGCCGCTACAACAACCATGCTAGCTCCATCAGTTCAGCGAATTCCAGTCGGATCGCCGAGCTGCACACCTCCACATGCCCCCTTGCCCATGGGGGGCACTACCCACCTGGTTACTCCGCGCCACCTTCCTCAGGAGCAACATCCCCCCCCCCCCCCCACCTATCCGGGACGTCCGTCCCCGCTTCTAAGCCAGAGAAGCGTCCAAATTCTTTGCCTCCTCTCGCTCGCAAGGGGTCCTTTGGGTCCCTCCCTTTGCAGGTTTCCACATGCAGGAAGGATGACGCCCGACAGTGGTATAAGTGCCCATAAGCAGCTGGTCATAGGGCTTTGCGATCCTCCTCCATCCCGGGGACTGAATCGGTGAAACCCTTTCAGCCAGTGAAACCCAAGGAGCAGTGAGAGAAGTCCAAGAAGAACACCTCTAAGACCAAGGAATGTGCGGTGGCACCCACCCCACCGCAACCTTCAAGCTCTGTGTCTGAGGATGAGGTGGAGATTCTGGCATCCACTGAGGACCTAGATCTCGCCGGTCCCTCAGACACAATGGATAGCACTTGCACATGTACTCAATCGGTGACAGCAGGTGACCCAGTGGCGTAATCTGTCTCCCCAGTCCCTTCACGAATTTCTCAGCCATGGACAATGTCATCCTCCAGTGGAACTGCAGCGGTTTTTTCCACCATCTTGCCAAGCTCCGACAACTTCTCAGCCTTAACCCTTTCCTTTGCATTGCTCTTCAGGAAAACTGGTTTCCAGCGATGCGAACCTCTGCCCTCTGTGGCTATTGGTGTCATTATAGGAACTGGGCAGTTTATGAAAGCATCTCTGGTGGCGTCTGCATCTACGTCCTTCACTCTCTTTACAGCGAGTCTGTCCCTCTACAAACACCTTTAGAGGTTGTCGCTGTTTGGGTGTGGAGGCCTCAGGCTGTTACTGTCTGCAGTCTCTATCTTCCACCAGATGGTGATGTCCTGCAGCATGTCCTGGCTGTGGTGATAGCCCAATTGCCGCCACCTTTTCTGTTACTGGGTGACTTCAAGCCCATAACCCTCTGCGGGGTGGATCTGTGGCAACAGTCCGAGGCAGCATCATTGAGCAAGTATTGGCACAGCTCAACCTTTGTCTTTTAAATACTGGTGCCTACCACATTTTAGTGTGGTGCATGGCACGTACTCAGCCATCGACCTTTCAATCTGCAGCCCTAGCCTATTACCATCTGTCCAACGGAGTGTGCATGACGACTTGTGTGGTAGTGACCACTTTCCAGTCTTTCTGTCACTGCTGCAGAGTCACTCTTCTGGGTGCCCCTGCAGATGGGCTATGAATAAGGCTGACTGGGACTTGTTCACCTCCATTGCCACTATTGAGCCTCTTTCCAATGACGCTATTGATGCGGTGGTCCACTCAGTCACCACTGGCATCGTTACTACTGCAGTCTCTGTCATTCCCTGTTCTTCTGGGTCCCCTCAGCGGATGACTGTCCCTTGGTGGTCAGCCGAGATCGCTGAGGGGATTAAAGATCGAGGCGTGTACTCCAGCGTCACAAGCGGCATCCCTCATTGGAACACCTCATTACATTTAAACGGCCCCGTGCGCGGGCCCGCTGCCTCATTCGCCATCGCAAGCAGGGATGCTGGGAAAGATATGTCTCCACCATTGGCCTCCGTATCTCTCCATCGCAGGTTTGAGCCAAGATTAGGCGTCTCTATGGCTATCGGACTCCTGTCTGTGTACCTGCACTTTCACTGAATGGTGCAGTCTGTATTGACTCTGACTCAATTGCAAACCGCTTAGCAGAGCATTTTGCTCAGAATTCTGCTTCTGCGAATTACCAACTGTCTTCCGCTCCATCAAAAAGCGGTTGGAACGTCGGAGCCTTTCATTTCACACGTGCTACCCTGAATTGTACAATGTTCCATTCAGTGAGTGGGAATTCCAAAGTGCTCTGGCCGGTTGGCTCAAACACCTCTCAGTGGACTGCCAGCGACGCCTCCTACACCTTTACAACTGTATCTGGGTTGTGGGTGAGTTCCCGTCGCAATGGCGGGAAAGCATCTTAATCGCCGTTTTGAAACCTGGCAAGAACCCAGTGGAGGCGGACAGCTACCACCCCATTAGCCTCACCAACGTTCTTTGCAAAGGTGCTCGAACGCACGGTAAGCTGGCTGTTGAGCTGGCTACTCGAATCTCGGGGCGTTCCGGCTCTGTCTCAGGGTGGTTTCCGTAGGGGCCACTCTGCCGCCGACAATCTGCTGAGCCTGGAGTCTGCCATCTGTGCGGTCTTTGCCCGCCGTCAGCACCTGGTTGCCGTCTTTTTTGCCATGTGGAAGGCATACGATACGACATGGCGATATCACCTCCTCTAATCTTCCTGGTTGGGGTCTTTGGGGTCCACTGCCGATTTTCATACAAAATTTTCTCTTACTTTGTACCTTCTGCGTGCAAGTTGCGGTCTCCCATAGTTCCTCCCAAGTTCAGGAGAATGGAGTACTGCAGGGATCTGTCTTAAGTGTCTGCCTGTTCTTAATTGCAATTAATGGGCTCGCTGCATCGGTGGGAACGTCTGTCTCTGCTTCCTTGTATGCTGACGACTTCTGCCTACACTATAGCTCCACTGGAATTGCAGCTGCTGAACGACAGCTGCAGGGCACTATCCACAAGACACAGTCTTGTGCTGTAGCGCATGGCCTCCAGTTTTTGGCTGCCAAGATCTGTGTTATGCATTTGTGCCAGCGACGCACTGTTCACCCTGAGCCACGGCTTTATCTTGACTGTGAACCTCTGGCAGTGGTGGAGACATGAGTTTTTGGGGTTGGTTTTCGATACCCAGTTGACTTGGCTGCCCCATATTCGGCAGCTTAAACCGATTTGCTGGCGGCATCTTAACGCCCTTCGTTACGTAAGCCACACCAGCTGGCCGATCAGTCTACCCTTCTACGGATGTACCAGGCATTAATTCAGTCCCACCTAGATTATGGAAGCCTGGATTATGGTTTAAAATCCCTTTCCACATTGCAGTTGCTGCGCCCCATCCTTAACAGCGGGATCCAACTCGCCACTGGGGCTTTCTGGACAAGCCCTGTCAACAACGTACTTGTGGAGGCAGGTGTCCCTCCATTGTGGTTCCTGCGCCAACGATTACTGGCTGCTTATGCTGCACACGTTTGTAGCTTGCCCGGGCATCTCCTGTTCCCTCAGTCCGTCGTCCATCTTCCCACATGGCGGCTCCAGTTGGGTTGTACGATCGCAGTTCGCATGAGAGCTCTTCTTTCTGGGCTTGAGGTTTTCCTGTTTCACCTCTTTTCCAGGCTCCTCTTAATACACCCCTATGGTGTGTGCCCTGCCCATGCCTTAGACTCTATTTGGCACAGGGCAGAAGGACTCAGTCCCTCCTGAGGCCCTCTGCCGCCGCTTTCTTTCACTCCTTTCCGCGTTTCTAGGCTCTGACGTTGTCTATACTGACGTTTCGATGGTTACTGGTCGTGTTGGTTGTGCTCTTACTCTAGGGGATCATTATGAACAACACTCATTGCCGGCTGGTTGCAGCGTTTTCACTGCCGAGCTGGTCGCCATCTCTCGCGCCCTTGAGAATATCCGCTCCTGCTCAGGTGAGTCCTCCATTATCTGTAGTGACACCCTGAGCGGTTTACGAGCTATCGACCAATGTTTCTCTCGCTCTCGTCTGGTGATGGCTATCCAGGAGTCCCTCCATACTCTTGCCGTTGCGGCCACTCTGTGGTCTTTGTGTGGACCCCGGATCATGTTGGCATCCCGGGAAATGAACGAGTTGACTCGCTGGCCAAACAGGCTGACGGTGCACTAGCCTTGGCGATTGGCCTTTCAGAGAGTGAACCCAGGTCAGTTTTGTGGCAGAAGGTACTTCGCACTTGGGGTGAAGAATAGCGCACCCTGCGTTCACCCAACAAACTTCAGGGCATCAAGGAAGCTACCAGTGTATGGCGCACTTCCTTGCAGGTCTCTCGCAAGGAGTCTGTTGTTCTCCACTGGCTGTGCATTGGCCACACCCGCATGACGCACACCTATTTATTGCGCTGTGAGGGCCCACCTCTATGTCACTGCGGGTCAGCTTTGACGGTGGTCCACATTTTGTTGGCCTGTGCCCTTTGAACTGCTCTCAGACAGATGTTTGTGCTGCCTGATACGCTCCCTGCACTTTTAACAGGTGATACTGCAATGGCAGGCTTAGTTTTGCGTTTTATTCGTGCAGGGCGGTTTTATCACTTGTTCTAAGTGTTTGTCCTTATTTTGTGTTAAGTCTGGCCTTTGGCCTACTATTTTAGACTGAGTTTTTTAGTGTGTTTCTTGGTTCTTGGCTTTTCCATTTTTGTCTCTATGGTCGGCCAACCACTGTCACACTCTGTGTGATTTCAATTCCTTTTGCCATGTCTCTATATGAGTCTTTATTGTCCTGTGTCGTCTCTTATCGTCTCCATTGTTAGTTTTTATTCTTTTTGGCTATTTCACGTCTGTGGGAGCTATGACTCTAGCAATCTGTTCCTTTCAATCCCACAAACCAACCAACCAACAGAACACTTCTCAGATTCAAGGTAAAATGAACGACCTTGAACGTAAAATAAGAGAAAAACCAAAATATACCACTGATAGAATAATTTGTAGCAAATTGCTGGAGGGCGAAGAACGATTCGATCTGGTTAAATAGCAGAATGGATGGCTCCCTTTAGTTTATTTGAAAAATTGTGAAATGAATTTTCCTTAGTATGTAACGGACCAGGAAAAGATCAATGTGGTCATTAACAGGCGAAGCAAAAAGATGGGGATTAAATTTACAAGGGGAGGCCACGACGTTTGGAACGCGGATTTACTGTAAACTTCGTACACTCATAGTACTCCATGAGGACAACAAAATGTGTAAGTAGTAGCGCGTACTTCTAAACCGTCACTGAGAAAATCGCAAGATAATTTCGGTCGTCGAATGTATATATATCTGTGCGTGGCCATTTTAACCATGAAGCGGCTGCAGTCGAGTGGTGACGGCACGGTAGCTCAGCGTGTCAGTTCCGTTTCAGCCGCACTCGCGAATGGCCGCTGTTGACTGCTGCGGTGCACTTCTATGTTTACATCGCTGTACCCGTGCTTCGCCGAGTGCTGTCCGTCCGTTAATCTCCGTGTTCGTTCCTATGCCTTGTGAGCTGATCGCTCTTTCTGGTCTTGCTGCTGCTAATTGGAATTTCAGTTGTTTAACCGAAATTGCGTAGCTGGATTAACCATGGCTACAACCCTCAGGAACAATACTCTGGTATTTGCTTTTTACGAGGAATCCCGTCCTGTTCAGCCGACATCCCTGGAAATAGATGACTGAATTACACAGATAATTGGTCTCAATTCTGAAACCGTCCATACCTGGCCACTGGATCAGGAAAAATACTGTGTTTTTGTCAAGTTAATCAGTGCTGCGACTGTTGATAAAGTGTTACGAAAGTGGGGCTATGAAGTAGATTTTGTGCATAGAAATGGTTATAAAAGTAAGGTTTCCATCTATAGAGCGGACATTCATTACAAAACCGTTCGTGTCTTGAATCTTCCCATTGAAATTGAAAATGATACGATTAAGGAAGCTCTTTCAAACTACAGAGACGTTAAATCAATTGCAAATGAAAGATGGTCGCCTCACTTTAAACTGCAGTGTTTCAACGGGGTCCGCTGTGTAGAGATGGACGTTAAGACGAACATTCCGTCTCACATAACTGTTTGTGGGTGTAAGGCACAAATTGTTTATACAGGTCAAGAAGCTACATGTCATATATGTAACGGAACCGGCCACTTCAAACTGGAATGTCCGCGACGAACTGTAGTTCTTAAAAGTAATTAGATACAGCGTCAGAAACTTACATTAAATGATCTGTTACCAAAACATAGCTCGGATCAACTGGTTGAGGATGTTAACGCTTCGGGCCAAGCTGATGTCCCCCTTCGCGATAATGATCAATTTCCCCCGTTAACAACAAAGGGAAACCCTGCTACTAACACTCGTGAAACTGAAATGCTACAGAGAAAACGACCTCCATACACTACTGATAGTTGTTCAGAGGACGAGCTGTCCTGTACAACTCCCTCAGTTTGCAAACAAAAACAGTGCGATGAGGAGACAGAGGAACCTGAAGGCAAAATGCGTACAGAAACTGATGAACAGAAAGATAATACACATACGTCGTCCTAACCGCCGTCTGCTTCACGTCTGCTGTGCAGCGAGCTACCTTAATTTAAGTATTAACTGTATTTTTCTTACTTGTCACTTCTTCTTCCTTGTGTTTTTGCTTTTAGGAAGCTTTAATTGTCGAGTGCTAGTAATAGTGTTCCACAGATTTCGTGTTTGTTTTGAATACAGTCAGAGAGAGTCCTTTAATCAGCCATAGTGCCAGTAGTGCTAGTGTTTGTTTTGAATACAGTCCAGAGACAGGTAGTGCTATTTCCATTGTTTTCTACAAGAAGTGTGTATCAATCACAGTTTAGTCGATAATCAGCCGCCTTTAGTGAATTAGCAGTCCAGTTAAAAGTTGATTAAGTCTCTTCAGTAAACTGATTCCTTAGGATGTATGTGTGACTGCTGTGTACGGACGCAGGAGGAGCTGGCCACTCTTCGCAAACAGCTGAGCGTGTTGATGGCCGCAGTCAGCCGTCTTGAGGCTGCTGCCTCGGAGTGTAGCGGCAGTGGGGAGTCTGGTGCGTCGCAAGGTACACCCCAGGTGTTACATGCTTAACCCACGGTCCCTGCTGTCGAGACATCTTTGCGGGTACCGGGCGCGGTTGGGCCACCATCTCCCCAAGCGGAGTGGCGGGTTCAGCGACGTTCGCGGCGCACGAGGCGGAGGGTAAATGTGGAGGCTGGCCGTGTGGCATCGCCCGCTCTGCCTGTGAGTGGACATGTGGCTGCTCCTTCATTAAGGTCCGAGCAGGGACACGGGGGGGAGGGGTTTATTAGTTATTGGGAGCTCCAACGTTAGGCGGGTGATGGAGCCCCTTAGGGAAATAGCGGAAAGGTCGGGGAAGAAGGCCAGTGTTCACTCTGTCTGCTTGCCGGGGGGTCTCATCCGAGATGTGGAGGAGGCCCTACCAGCGGCGATAGAGAGCACTGGGTGCACCCGACTGCAAATTGTTGCTCATGTCGGCACCAATGACTCCTGCCGTCTAGGTTCAGAGGTCATCCTCAGTTCGTACAGGCGGTTGGCGGAATTGGTGAAGGCGGAAAGCCTCGCTCGCGGTGTGGAATCAGAGCTGACTATTTGTAGTATCGTTCCCAGAACCGATCGCGGTCCTCTGGTTTGGAGCCGAGTGGAAGGCTTAAACCAGAGGCTCAGACGATTCTGCGGAGAGCTGGGGAGCAAATTTCTCGACCTCCGCTATCGGGTGGAGAAATGTAGGATCCCCCTGAATAGGTCAGCCGTGCACTACACGCCGGAAGCGGCTACAAGGGTAGCGGAGTACGTGTGGAGTGCACATGGGGGTTTTTTAGGTTAGAGAATTCCCTCCCTAGGCCCGACAAGACGACTTCTGAGACGCGGCAAGGTAGGAGTAGGCAAAATGCAACAGGGAATAACAATATTAATGTGCTAATAGTAAACTGCAGGAGCGTCTATAAAAAGGTCCCAGAACTGCTTTCATTAATAAACAGTCACAACGCCCAGATAGTACTAGGGACAGAAAGTTGGCTGAAACCAGACGTAAACAGTAATGAAATCCTAAACTCAGATTGGAATCTATACCGCAGAGACAGGCTGGACAGTGACAGGGGAGGCGTGTTTATAGCGATAAGAAGTGCAATGACATCGAAGGAAATTGACGGAGATCCGAAATCTGAAGTGATTTGGGTGAAGGTCACGGTTAAAGCAGGCTCACACATGGTAATTGGATGTCTCTATAGGCCCCCGGACTCAGCAGCTGTTGTGGCTGAGCACCTGAAGAATAATTTAGAAAATATTTCGAGTAGATTTCCCCACCATGTTATAGTTCTGGGTGGAGATTTTAATTTGCCGGATATAGACTGGGAGACTCAAACGTTCATAACGGGTGGCAGGGACAAAAAAATCCAGTGAAATTTTATCTGAAAACTACCTTGAGCAGTTAAACAGAGAACCGACTCGTGGCGATAATATATTAGACCTTCTGGTGACAAATAGACCCGAACTATTTGAAACAGTTAATGCAGAACAGAGACTCAGCGATCATAAAGCGGTTACTGCATCGATGATTTCAACCGTAAATAGAAATATTAAAAAGGTAGGAAGATTTTTCTGTTTAGCAAAAGTGACAATAAGCGGATTACAGAGTACCTGACGGCTCAACGCAAAAGTTTTGTCTCAACGACTGATAGTGTTGAGGATCAGTGGACAAAGTTCAAAACCATCGTACAATATGCGTTAGATCAGTATGTGCCAAGCAAGATTGTCAGAGATGGAAAAGAGCCATCGTGGTACAACAACCGAGTTAGAAAACTGCTGCGGAAGCAAAGGGAACTTCACAGCAAAAATAAACATAGCCAAAGCCCTGCAGACAAACAAAAATTACGCGAAGCGAAATGTAGTGTGAGGAGGGCTATGCGAGAGGCGTTCAATGAATTCGAAAGTAAAGTTCTATGTACTGACTTGGCTGAAAATCCTAAGAAATTTAGGTCTTATGTCAAAGCGGTAGGTGGATCAAAACAAAATGTCCAGACACTCTGTGACCAAAATGGTATTGAAACAGAGGATGACAGACTAAATGCCGAAATACTAAATGTCTTCTTCCAAAGCTGTTTCACAGAGGAAGATTGCACTGTAGTTCCTTCTCTAGATTGTCGCACAGATGACAAAATGGTAGATATCGAAATAGACGACAGAGGGATAAAGAAACAATTAAAATCGCTCAAAAGAGGAAAGGCCGCTGGACCTGATGGGATACCTGTTCGATTTTACACAGACTACGCGAAGGAACTTGCCCCCCTTCTTGCAGCGGTGTACCGTAGGTCTCTAGAAGAGCGAAGCGTTCCAAAGGATTGGAAAAGGGCACAGGTCGTCCCCGTTTTCAAGAAGGGACGTCGAACAGATGTGCAGAACTACTATAGACCTATATCACTAACGTCGATCAGTTGCAGAATTTTGGAACACGTATTATGTTCGAGTTAAATGACTTTTCTGGAGACCAGAAATCTAGTCTGTAGGAATCAGCATGGGTTTCGAAAAAGACGGTCGTGTGAAACTCAGCTCGCGCTATTCGTCCACGAGACTCAGAGGGCCATAGACACGGGTTCACAGGTAGATGCCGTGTTTCTCGACTTCCGCAAGGCGTTCGATACAGTTCCCCACAGTCGTTTAATGAACAAAGTAAGAGCATATGGACTATCAGACCAATTGTGTGATTGGATTGAGGAGTTTCTAGATAACAGAACGCAGCATTCATTCTCAATGGAGAAGTCTTCCGAAGTAAGAGTGATTTCAGGTGTGCCGCAGGGGAGTGACATGGGACCGTTGCTAGTCACAATATACATAAATGACCTGGTGGATGACATCATAAGTTCACTGAGGCTCTTTGCAGATGATGCTGTGGTGTATCCAGAGGTTGAAACAATAGAAAATTGTACTGAAATACAGGAGGATCTGCAGCGAATTGACGCATGGTGCAGGGAATGGCAATTGAATCTCAATGTAGACAAGTGTAATGTGCTGCGAATATATAGAAAGATAGATCCCTTATCATTTAGCTACAAAATAGCTGGTCAGCAACTGGAAGCAGTTAATTCCATAAATTATCTGGGAGTACGCATTCAGAGTGGTTTAAAATGGAATGATCATATTAAGTTGATCGTCGGTAAAGCAGATGCCAGACTGAGATTCATTGGAAGAATCCTAAGGAAATGCAATCCGAAAACAAAGGAAGTAGGTTACAGTACGCTTGTTCGCCCACTGCTTGAATACTGCTCAGCAGTGTGGGATCCGTACCAGATAGGGTTAATAGAAAAGATGGAGAAGATCCAACGGAGAGCAGCGCGCTTCGTTACAGGATCATTTAGTAATTTCGAAAGCATTACGGAGATGATAGATAAACTCCAGTGGAAGACTCTGCAGGAGAGACGCTCAGTAGCTCGGTACGGGCTTTTGTTGAAGTTTCGAGAACATACCTTCACCGAAGAGTCAAGCAGTATATTGCTCCCTCCTACGTATATCTCGCGAAGAGACCATGAGGATTAAATCAGAGAGATTAGAGCTCACACAGAATCATACCGACAATCCTTCTTTCCACGAACAATACGAGACTGGAATAGAAGGGAGAACCGATAGAGGTACTCAGGGTAGCCTCCGCCACAAACCGTCAGGTGGCTTGCGGAGTATGGATGTAGATGTAGATACAGTACCAGAAAATAAAGGGGGTGTAATAAGCATTAATTTCGAAAAAACAACAGGTGCAGTAGCCTATTGCAAAGAGCAGCAGCTATCTGTTAATAAACAAATCCAGGGAGAGGTTGCGAAACTGCAGTCTCCATTTGTTTCCCTCGATCAGGAAGTGAGTGAAATTAATAAAGAACGAGAAAGTGGTGCAAAACTTAAATTACGGCCACCACCTCAGGGCAGGCGTCTGCTGCTGCTCCAGATAAACCGCGAAGTAAAATACCGACGCAACCGAATGGGAATGTATCTCGTAACCAAGGGATGGGAAAATTCTCTAAGGGCGACCCAAGCCCAAAGAATGTTCGGTCCAGAACGGTCTTATACGAATCACTGGAGGAAAAATCAGAAAGTTCACCAGGAAATCAGTCTGCTTGCTGTACAAGAGAAAACATCAGAAGTAGAAAAAACGGGACAGTAACTAATAAACTGATTGAAGTGTTATTCCATATTCAGCCTTCCGAGAAAACTGTTACAGCTTAACTAAACCCTGAACCACAGGAAACTAAATTAGTTCATCCAAACAACTACATAGTGACAGCACAATGATGCAATCTTATTCTGTCACTACTATAAACATAAATAAAATTACGACCGGTTTGAAGTTATCGGCCCTTAAGGAATTTTTGTACGAATCCGCGACTGATGTTGCCCTGATACAAGAAGTTCTAATTTCGGATTTAGTAATTCCCAGTTTTGTCAGTTACATAAATGTGTCTCCCAAAACAAGTGTTGGAACAGCTGTTTTGGTGAGGGAATGGATTACAGTAAGCGAGGTGTAACGACTGGAATCTAGAACGGGAATAGGACTAAAAATCTATGATGTGACTCTCATCAACTTGTACGCCCCTTCAGGAAGTTCTCACCGAACTGACAGGGCACGTTTCTTCAAAGATGACCTGATATACTTGTTAAGGAAAACTCCAAGACAGTTATTACTTGGAGGTGATTTTAATTGTGTTCTAAATCGAAAAGATCAGTTAGCTAATTTTAATTTCTCAAGTGAACTAAAACAACTAGTTGCTGGTTTAGAATTAAAGGATATAAGGGAAATCAAATACCCCTCCATTTTTGAGTCATTTATGTCATGGCAACATCAAGTAGCAGGATTGATAGAATATATACACTCCTGGAAATGGAAAAAAGAACACATTGACACCGGTGTGTCAGACCCACCATACTTGCTCCGGACACTGCGAGAGGGCTGTACAAGCAATGATCACACGCACGGCACAGCGGACACACCAGGAACCGCGGTGTTGGCCGTCGAATGGCGCTAGCTGCGCAGCATTTGTGCACCGCCGCCGTCAGTGTCAGCCAGTTTGCCGTGGCATACGGAGCTCCATCGCAGTCTTTAACACTGGTAGCATGCCGCGACAGCGTGGACGTGAACCGTATGTGCAGTTGACGGACTTTTAGCGAGGGCGTATAGTGGGCATGCGGAAGGCCAGGTGGACGTACCGCCGAATTGCTCAACACGTGGGGCGTGAGGTCTCCACAGTACATCGATGTTGTCGCCAGTGGTCGGCGGAAGGTGCACGTGCCCGTCGACCTGGGACCGGACCGCAGCGACGCACGGATGCACGCCAAGACCATAGGATCCCACGCAGTGCCGTAGGGGACCGCACCGCCACTTCCCAGCAAATTAGGGACACTGTTGCTCCTGGGGTATCGGCGAGGACCATTCGCAACCGTCTCCATGAAGCTGGACTACGGTCCCGCACACCGTTAGGCCGTCTTCCGCTCACGCCCCAACATCGTGCAGCCCGCCTCCAGTGGTGTCGCAACAGGCGTGAATGGAGGGACGAATGGAGACGTGTCGTCTTCAACGATGAGAGTCGCTTCTGCCTTGGTGCCAATGATGGTCGTATGCGTGTTTGGCGCCGTGCAGGTGAGCGCCACAATCAGGACTGCATACGATCGAGGCACACAGAGCCAACACCCGGCATCATGGTGTGGGGAGCGATCTCCTACACTGGCCGTACACCTCTGGTGATCGTCGAGGGGACACTGAATAGTGCACGGTACATTCAAACCGTCATCGAACCCATCGTTCTACCATTCCTAGACCGGCAAGGGAACTTGCTGTTCCAACAGGGCAATGCACGTCCGCATGTATCCCGTGCCACCCAACGTGCTCTAGAAGGTGTAAGTCAACTACCCTGGCCAGCAAGATCTCTGGATCTGTCCCCCATTGAGCATGTTTGGGACTGGATGAAGCGTCGTCTCACGCGGTCTGCACGTCCAGCACGAACGCTGGTCCAACTGAGGGGCCAGGTGGAAATGGCATGGCAAGCCGTTCCACAGGACTACATCCAGCATCTCTACGATCGTCTCCATGGGAGAATAGCAGCCTGCATTGCCTGCGAAAGGTGGATATACACTGTACTAGTGCCGACATTGTGCATGCTCTGTTGCCTGTGTCTATGTGCCTGTGGTTCTCTCAGTGTGATCATGTGATGTATCTGACCCCAGGAATGTGTCAATAAAGTTTCCCCTTCCTGGGACAATGAATTCACGGTGTTCTTATTTCAATTTCCAGGAGTGTATTTCTAAAAATCTTGAAACTTCCGTGACAAAAGTAGAAACCATTCCTACGTACTTTTAAGACAATTCAAGTGTCTTAGTTTGCATAAATCTAACAAGAGAACCGGTTCGCCGGTTCAAGAATCAGTGGAATTTGAACACTTCCTTGTCAGTAAATCATGATTTAGAAGACCTGATTAAAGAAACATGGGCAATATGCCTGCGTGCTCGTAGTAGATATGCCACTGCTATTGACTGGTGGGTTAAAATGGCAAAGCCAAAGTTGAGGAAGGTTCTTATTCAATGCAGTGCCCAGAGCACAAGGAAAATGAAATGCACTATAGAGTATTACTATTCCGCTTTGAGAGATATATATGATCAAGTTTCAGCAGGTTCCTCACTTCCGATAGCAGACATCAAAAAAGTCAAAGCCAAGTTACTTAATATCAAGAGAAGTCAAATGGAAGGGTTGAAAATAAAATCGAAGGCAAATTCGGTGTCAGAAGATGAAACTACTTCCCCATTTCATTTAGTGAAGCATACGAAGAACGGGAGAAGGACTTTTATTGATGAAATTCGAACACAACACGGTACGATTCTCAGAACACAGCAGGGTATCATGGACGAGATTTAACGCTATTATTGCGAGCTATATTCTGTACATCAAAGTAGTGATGCTTCCTTGGAAGAATTCCTTGATGTCCTAGCCCCACAGCTGACAGAAGATGACAACGAGAATTTGCTCGAGGCTGTCAGTGAAGAAGATGTGTATGAGACTCTGTGCGCCTCACCATCAATAAAATCCCCAGGACCGGATGATCTGCCAGCAGAGTTTTACATCCATTACTGGGCAATAATAGGTGCAAAAGTCACAGACATTGTAAATGAGGTTATTCAGGGTAAAATGATTCCGGCTGAGTTTAAGGAAAGTAAAATTGTTCTGGTGCCAAAAAATAATGGAAACAAAGATTTAAATAATTTTCGTCCAATTTCACTGCTGAATTCTGATTATAAATTAATAGCTATAATAGTAAACAAGAGAATTTCATGCCTTACAGATAAAATCATTAGTCAACATCAGAACTGCGCACAAGGCAGAACCATTTTTCAAAATCTCGCGGAATCCAGGGATATCACTACAATAACTTCTCTAACAAACATAAAGTGTGCTTTATTGTTTTTAGATTTTTATAAAGCGTTCGATGTAGTAAATCATGAATATCTTCTACAGATATTGAAGAAAATGGGTTTCAACGATAGGGTCATACAGTTGATTAAGAACATAGCAACTGGAATAAATGCTACAATAGCGGTGAATTATTAACAATCCAGGCCGATGCAAATACAACGAGTTGTTCCTCAAGGAAGTCCTTTGTCCATGTCGCTCTTCGCCATTTCGCGGGAACCTTTCCTCCAACATGTCCATGCTATATTAAAAGGCTTAACATTATCAGGAAATAAAACAGTTATAAGAGCCTATGCTGACGATATAGGGGTCATTATAAGGAATAATGACGAGGTAAACACGCTAGCAACAGTGACTGATTCGTACTGTAGAGCATCTCGAGTCAATGCAAACGAAAAAAGTAAGATCTTAAATCTCAGATGTTTTGATAATATCAACGTCAGGTGGGCAAAATTAGTCTGACAACATTAAACACTTGGGATCACCCTGACAGCATGCCCTATGAAAATGACGGCTTTAAATTGGATTCAGGAGCTCAGTCTGGAACCGCGTGACTGCTACGGTCACAGATTCGAATCCGGCCTCGGGCATGGATGTGTGTGATGTCCTTAGGTTAGTTAGGTTTAAGTAGTTCTAAGTTCTAGGCGATTGATGGCCACAGATGTTAAGTCCCATAGTGCTCAGAGCAATTTTTTTTTTTTTAAATTGGAAAGTTGCACTAGATAAAGTGCAAGGAGCCATTATAGAGAATTTAACTCGATATATGAACCAAGTTCAAAGAACACAGTATATCAACTCATGCATCTTTGCTAAAGCTTATTATACTGCTCAGCTGACTCCAATAGTGAAGAGCATGATGTCCAAAATCACCAACTTTTTGTGGAGAGGTCAAGTTTTCAAAGACCATCTAAAGTAGCAACTTTAGACCCTAAAAATGGTGGACTTAACTGATACAACAGATAAAGCCTCTGCACTTTTTATCAAAAGGCAAGTTAATTTAATAAGAGACACACAAGAAAGCATAACCAGCCTGCTTCCCCCAATTGACATGCAGAATATCAACAGTTGCTTACTGTATGTGAGGATTTTCTATGTTGAGTTTAGTTATGTCAGTGTCGAACTCAGGCAGTCACAACACTTAACATCGAGAGCCATAATGCGGGAACGAAAGAAAAGCGAAGGAAGGAACAAAATAGAACGACAGTTTCGAAACAATGAGTGGACTGAGATTTGGAAAAACATTAGTTCTAATGTGCTCACGTCTAATATAAAAACGTCATGGTACAAGACAGTTAACAACATAGTTAGCACCAATAAAAGACTGCATGCAATTGGACTCTGTGAAACAAATTTATGTCAAAAATGCCATCTAGTTGACACAATAATTCATAGATATACTTACAGTGGTCACATGAATATTTGGAAGTGGATTGGGGAGCAAATAGCTCTGATCACAAGAACATCCCCTGCGTATATATTGCTGTCATTGATACACAGGCCTGAAGCATGTAATTTCCCAGAAGCAAAAATTAACACTGTGTATTGATTGCTGGGAAATTTTGTTAATTACGTCCTTAACAAATTAGGTTCCGATAGCATCATAGAGTTCAAGATACACATGCTGTGTGAGTTCCACAAAATTAGAAGGTATTTGTATCACAAGAAAAAGTTCGGTAATATGTTAAAAATTGTATTTGCAAGAATGGGCATTGGTTAATACAAAAAATAAGGCTGTGTTGACAGTGATGTATTGTAGTTACCTTAAGGATATTATTTAAAATTTTACAGTATATTTTTTGTGTGTGCTTTTCCTACTCCCGAGAATAGTTTTTGAAATTTATAAGATAATGTACAGAACTTATGTGACAGTGAGATTGTGTATCTAAAGCCGGGTTCACACACGCAACGAAAGTATCGCCACAAGTCCAGTCATTTTGGAGTGGCGCTGTGAGCTACCGTTCACATAGGGCGCCACAAATTCTTCGTAATTGCGCAGTTTGCAAGATGGCGTCACCTGTCTCAGCTGATTACTAAATAACATGTTTACTAAACATAATAAATGTAAAATATTACTTATCAAACTGGTTCTCGTCTCTCTTGTCTCGACTACATGTTTTAAGAACCGGTCTGCAGCTTCAAACCAAGCAAGGCTGGGTTTATAAATACCGTCTGTAGACGCACCACTCTTAAGTGATTTCAGTACTTTTTATGTTCATTCATGTAAGCATTTCGAATGTTTCGAATTTTTAATTTTGTTGTAGCTACATCAATTCCAGGTACATATTCACTCATACTGTTTACTATTTCAATTAATGCAGCATTTCTCAAATTTCTGCCGATGTATGATTCGCTTTTGTGGTTTCAAAGGCATTCTCATACCTGATACACCTACAAGAATCTCCTAATTGTCACTGTTGACCACTTTTTCGGCATATTAATATCAAACGCACAAACAATAGCACTATCTGCGAACGAATACGCACTAGAAAGGTTTGAATCCAGCCGCGAAATAGCAATCGAATGACTTATTCGATTGTGGAGAAGGCAAAATGGCGCAACAAAGTAGAACCAAGATCAACCTTTTGTGGTGTGACAAAAGTTGCGCTACTTAAATGGCGCCACCGAAAACTAGGAGTTCACACATGCAACTACAAAGCAACTTCAGTTTGCCATTAGCAGTGGCGATACTTTTTCTGCCTATGTGAACCCGGCTTAATAGTGTCAAAACACAAAACATTTAAGATGCATTATTGACTTATGTTAGAAATCTGGAAATAGACAGTTTTTATGGGAAGGTCCTTATCGACTGGTTAATACCTATCTGATAATGTAATATTTAATGGCTGGCACATTGCCCTGTTCATTTTTGCACTGTGATGTGTAAGTCAGATTGGCAGTGAAAGACTTATTTATAGGTCTGATCACTTCAGATACTTAACATTCAATAAATGTCCACAAAATGTAGTTGGAAGGCTAGTCAACTTTATTATATATCTCCTTTCCTCCATTCTCAAGTATTTCAGAAATTGTCTAATATGATTACTAAATTGTTTTATATTTAAAATTATCCCACCAACTTGCAGACATCCATCATAAAGAACTATTTATGCTGAGATCTATGGCTTGCGTGCCTGAGCGATACAGATGGCCGTACCGTAGGTGCAACCACAACGGAGAGGTATCTGTTGAGAGGCCAGACAAATGTGTGGTTCCTGAAGAGGGGCATCAGCCTTTTCAGTAGTTGCAGGGGCAACAGTCTGGATGACTGGCTGATCTGGCCTTGCAACATTAACCAAAACGGCCTGCTGTGCTGGCACTGCAAACGGCTGAAAGCAAGGGGAAACTACGGCCGTAATTTTTCCCGAGGGCATGCAGCTTTACTGTATGGTTAAATGATGATGGCGTCCTCTTGGGTAAAATATTCCGGAGGTAAAATAGCCCCCCATTCGGATCTCCGGGCGGGAAATACTCAAGAGGACGTCGTTATCAGGAAAAAGAAAACTGGCATTCTACGGATCAGAGTGTGGAATGTCAGATCCCTTAACCGGGCAGGCAGATTAGAAAATTTGAAAAGGGAAATGAATAGGTTAAAGTTAGATATAGTGGGAATTAGTGAAGTTTGGTGGCAGGAGGAACAAGACTTTTTGGTCTGCTGAATACAGGGTTATAAACACAAAATCAATCAGGGGTAATGCAGGAGTAGGTTTAATAATGAATAAAAAATAGCAGTGCGGGTAAGCTACTACAAACAGCATAGTGAACGCATTATTGTGGCCAAGATAGACACAAAGCCCACGCCTACTACAGTAGTACAAGTTTATATGCCAACTAGCACTGCAGATGATGAAGAAATTGAAGAAATGTATGATGAGATGAAAGAAATTAATCAGGTAGTGAAGGGAGACGAAAATTTAATAGTCATGGGTGACTGGAATTCGAGAGTAGGAAAAGGGAGAGAAGGAAACATAGTAGGTGAATATGGATTGGGGCTAAGAAATGAAAGAGAAAGCCGCCTGGTAGAGTTTTGCACAGAGCATAACTTAATTATAGCTAACACTTGGTTCAAGAATCATGAAAGAAGGTTGTATACATGGAAGAATCCTGGAGATACTAGAAGGTATCAGATAGATTATATAATGGGAAGACAGAGATTTAGGAACCAGGTTTTAAATTGTAAGACATTTCCAGGGGCAGATGTGGACTCTGACCACAATCTATTGGTTATGAACTGTAGATTAAAACTGAAAAAACTGCAAAAAGGTGGGAATTTAAGGAGATGGGACCTGCATAAACTGAAAGAACCAGAGGTTGTACAGAGTTTCAGGGAGAGCATAATGGAACAATTGACAGGAATGGGGGACAGAAGTACAGTAGAAGAAGAATGGGTAGCTCTGAGGGATGAAGTAGTTAAGGCAGCAGAGGACCTAGTTGGTTAAAAGATAGGTCTAGTACAACTCCTTGGGTAGCAGAAGAAATATTGAACTTAATTGATGAAAGGAGAAAATATAAAAATGAAGTAAATGAAGCAGGCAAAAAGGAATACAGACATCTCAAAAATGAGATCGAGAGAAAGTGCAAAATGGCTAAACAGGGATGGCTAGAGGACAAATGTAAGGATGTAGAGGCTTATCTCACTAGGGGTAAGATAAATACTGCCTACAGGAAAATTAAAGAGACCTTTGGAGAAAAGAGAACCACTTGTATGAATATCAAGAGCTCAGATGGAAACCCAGTTCTAAGCAAAGAAGGGAAAGCAGAGAGGTGGAAGGAGTATATAGAGGTTCTATACAAGGGCAATGTACTTGAGGACAATAATATGGAAATGGAAGAGCATGTAGAGGAAGATGAAATAGGAGGTACGGTACTGCGTGAAGAGTTTGACAGAGCACTGAAAGACCTAAGTCCCTGGAGTAGACAACATTCCATTAGAACTACTGATGGCTTGGGAGAGCCAGTCCTGACAAAACTCTACCATCTGGTGAGCAAGATGTATGAAACAGGAGAAATACCCTCAGACTCCAGGAAGAATATAATAATTCCAATCCCAAAGAAAGCATGTGTTGACAGATGTGAAAATTACCTAACTATCAGTTTAACAAGTCACAGCTGCAAAATACTAACGCGAATTCTTTACAGACGAATGGAAAAACTGGTAGAAGCCGACATCGGGGTAGATCAGTTTGGATTCCATAGAGATATTGGAACACATGAGGCAATACTGACCTTATGACTTATCTTAGAAGAAAGATTAAGGAAAGGCAAACCTAAGTTTCTAGCTTTTGTAGACTTAGAGAAAGCTTTTGACAATGTTAACTGGCATACTCTCTTTCGAAGTCTAAAGGTGGCAGGGGTAAAATACAGGGAGTGAAAGGCTATTTACAATTTGTACAGAAATCAGATGGCAGTTATAAGAGTCGAGGGGCATGAAAGGGAAGCAGCGGTTGGGAAGGGAGTGAGACAGGGTTGTAACCTCTCCCCGATGTCATTCAATCTGTATATTGAGCAAGCAATAAAGGAAGCAAAAGAAAAATTTGGAGTAGGTATTAAAATCCATGGAGAAGAAATAAAAATTTTGAAGTTCACCGATGACATTGTAATTCTGTCAGAGACAGCAAAGGACTTGGAAGAGCAGTTGAATGGATTGGACAGTGTCTTGAAAGGAGAATATAAGATGGACATCAACAAAAGCAAAACGAGAATAATGGAATGTAGTCGAATTAAGTCGGGTGATGCTGAGGGAATTAGATTAGGAAATGAGACACTTAAAGTAGTAAAGGAGTTTTGCTATTTGGGGAGCAAAATAACTGATGATGGTCGAAGTACAGAGGATATAAAATGTAGACTGCCAATGGCAAGGAAAGCGTTTCTGAAGAAGAGAAATTTGTTAACATCGAGTATAGATTTAAGTGTCAGGAAGTCGTTTCTGAAAGTATTTGTATGAAGTCTAGCCATGAATGGAAGTAAAACATGGACAATAAATAGTTTGGACGAGAAGAGAATAGAAGCTTTCAAAATGTGGTATTACAGAAGAATGCTGAAGATTAGATGGGTAGATCACATAACTAATGAGGAGGTATTGAATAGAATTGGGGAGAAGAGGAGTTTGTGTCACAACTTGACCAGAAGAAGGGATCGGTTGGTAGGACATGTTCTGAGACATCAAGGGATCACCAATTTAGTATTGGAGGGCAGCGTGGAGGGTAAAAATCGTAGAGGGAGACCAAGAGATGAATACACCAAGCAGATTCAGAAGGATGTAGGTTGCAGTTGGTACTGTGAGATGAAGAAGCTTGCACAGGATAGGGTAGCATGGAGAGCTGCTTCAAACCAGTCTCAGGACTGAAGACCACAACAACAACAACAACATGGCCAACATGAAAACGGCGATAAAAAAATTAGTTCTTTGCGGACTTTTAATGTGCCGCCAGGAACGATGTAATATATAAGCCATGTTTGTGGTATTTTACATCTTGTGCTTTTTGAGCGTTTCCAATGATGACAGATTATATGAAAGACAGTTTAAAGTTTACCTTGTAGTTAACAGTAACTACTACTTGTCTTCTGCAGGTCTGTTCAGCTATCTAAAAGTAACAACTGAGGGAAATAATTGTAGATATTACAACAGAGCTTTACTCAATGGTTCTTTCAGAAGCTGCTGATATAAATCATTTCATCAAACTTAGGTGAAAGTAGCATGCAGATAACCTAATCAATATTTCAGTTCTGTTTGCTTAGGACTTGGAAATATCTCTCACTATGTCGACCTGTGTAATAGATTGCTAACATTCTTTCACTCAATGCCTACTTATGGCATAATCTTACATGACAGTTTAACGAAAAAAATAGACCCTGTTTATTCTAAAGAAAAATACAGTCAGATTATTGCGTTAAGCTGACGATGGAGATCTGGCAACAGTGCCTTCGGGGACTTACGGCTTCTTACAATTGCTTTACTTTCTAAAATTTCGCGAGTTTCATAACTACAATGAATCAGAGGTGAACTGAAGAATACGCTACCACGATACTATAAGTAACGCTTTCGACTATGAATCCCTGTTAGAGTTCAGGATAGAGTTTTATATTCTGGTGCAAAAGTCTGTAACAAATTGTTGATAGTTTTCAGGCAGCGAAGTGAAAATCTCACCTCAGAGACAAACTAAACTGTAGTTCATTGGCCATAACTTTAATTGCTAAGACTATGTTAAGTTTAAAAATCGTCTAAAACGGTAAAAATATCCTTAACTTGTCAGAATTGCTATATTACAGAATTAATGTACTTTGACTTCGTGAAATCCTTCTTCGGGATAGCATAGATAGCTGCACATGGGTTGGATATGATTTCACTTAATGTTTGTTTCGAAACTGTAATAGAGAATTCTTGTTCCTTGTAGCTTCTACCTGTTGCCAGAAATCTTCATGTCTGCATCAGCCGGTCATGAGAAATAATTGATGTGGGGTAACTTCTCTCGTCATACAAGTATTTTTCCGTATCACACGAGGGACTGTCGATAATTATATGTTTCCAAATCCATCCTGACATCAGTCATCAGTATCATCCTGCAACTCTCGAAGTAAACTTATGTTAGAAAGCTGCCTTCGCTTAAGCTAACACTGTGCAGACCTTTTTGATCGGTCTCCGTTTCTTGCGTATTTTTTTCATATTTTGGAACACAGGTTTCGAACTAAGGTCACATCAGAATTTCAGAGCATTTCCATAGATTCTAATCACCACGCAACTCATGTTATGAGAGTTATCTATGATTCATCTGTGCTACATTTGTTTTGTATACATAGTGTTGGGCGGCAATGACAGAGAATCAAAATAATGTTTTTTCTACATTTTCTCAGTTATTGTGATACAGCCGAATTGTGTACAATCAATGAATGTATAGAAAAAGGATATTCATAGCAGCGGATGGCGTCACAGCAGGCTGAGAAGGTAAATCTCGAAATCAAATTATGATTATGGTTTTGCATGAAGAATTTAAGATTATAGTAAGTTGAAAGAATATTGATAGCTCTGAAATAAGTTTTCCGTGGAAACCAAAACTCTTTTACTTACTCTGGCAGCTACATATACTGAGTATTTAACGCTGTAATTGTTTCGCAACTTTACCCAAATTACTGAGCATAACCCAGTTTTTGTTTTGACATCATGCAAAGCTTATGGTAGATTGAAAGGCTATTGATAGCGCTAAAATAAGACTTCCGTCGAAAACCTAAACCTCTTACTTACTTTAGCAGCTACATACACTTAAAATTTAATGCTGTTATTTTGCAACTATCGCATATTCCTTGACATTGGCTCCTTTTTGACATTGGCTCCTTTTTCAAAAAATTTCATTTAATGCCTTTAATCGAGGGGATTGGCAATGTGTTTTGTTATTTAAACAGATTTTTCTCTGCTGGATAGTGTAGTTATATGAACTTAAAGAAAGAGCGTTCTCAGATTTAACATTAAGGTAGTTATTATTGTTTGTGCCTAATAGAAAAATCGTACTAATTTTCTTACTTATCTGCTAGCAGTGACACTGATAATTACGGTTCATGAAGACTGTGTTTCAAATCCAGAAGTAATAAATTCCTCCTGTTGCCATTTTAAAAAAAGATCTTATACAAAAACACTAAGAATGTAAATATATAAATGATGCCTGTGTTTTGTATATGTCAGCAATGCTTTGTGGTCGTTCATATAATTCTCAACAACACATCATAATCAAAGGAGCATGTGTTGGGGAGGAGGGAGAGCCTGCCATGGTTCTAAGAATAAAGAATAATTAAATTAATTCATTCTTGTAGGGTACTTTATTTTGTATTCCATAGACCTAGGATCAATATTGGAACAAGTTGCAAGTTTAAAAATTATCATTGTATACTAAACAGTAACAGTGTGCTAAGTGAGATAATTGTCAGGAAATAGGAAAGCTATGAGCTGTTAGAGTAGAAATCTCGCCAGCAATTGACTTAAGTTATTTGTGGAAAACAGTGGACAGCCCATATCAAGATAACTCATCCTGATACCCTATTAGTTTAACTATTGAAAAATGCCATTCATTATAATAAAAGTCACAGTTAATTGATTCTTAGGGATACCTGCTCATATGAAAAGTTTGCAGCCTGGAAGATTGAAAGAATGGTTTGCGTAAAATAAGGCTCTTTGAAGGTTAAGACTGGAATGTCATCAAGGAAAAGGTGGAAATCCATATGTGCCCCTTATAATGTGTGCTTCCAAAGTTACTGATAATCTCAGTTAATAATTCCAGTTTATTGAAGTCACTTATTTATATTGTTAATTGTCTGGCTGTTTCCAGCATCTGTGGCTTGCCAAGTGCAGATTCTTATTTCCAGTACATTCAGTGATGCTACATTTACTATTTCTGGAGTGTCTTTCATAATTTGCTGCAGCTGTGTAACATGGTTTTCATTGTGAATGTATTCAAACTGACTTTTGTCTGTAATGTACCTACTATAATAGTAGGCTATTTTTTGTAATAAGAGGTTTTCAGTTAATATTTTTTCATTTGGCAATGTGTAGGAAACAATAAAGTAATTATTTTGTACTAAATATGCAGGTCAGCTCAAATGCTGATGGAAGTGACTCCTTTAAACGACAAGGATCATTCAGGAAGGTGCTACCATCAGATCCTAGTGCAGATTCTCAACTCAGCATGTCAGCAAAAATGATCGACAGGCCTATTATAAACAGTGGCAATCAAAAGGTGTACAGTCAGTTTCAACAGGAGTACTGCATTATATCTGAATAGTAAGTTTTTTACATATTTGTTTGCACATATTTTTACATATTGTATGCATCTTTTTCTGTTATCTAGATCCCCTCACATCCACCTAACACCTTAATTTGCCCTTTTCCTATGTCATTTCCTGTTACCAAGAACCACACCTGCCACAATGGACCCCTGCTCCATCTTTCTGCACCAGTTCAGAAAAATTTTCCTTTCCCTGCCTAAAACCCAGTCCAACACGCTGTTTCTGAAATACTTCCTAAACCATGGAATGTCACCCAATGGCCTAAACATAAAATTTCCTTTGTCTGGATCCTACACCTCCTTCTACACTTATCTTCGCCTTCCAGGTTCTGCCAGTCCCTGACCCTCACAAGTCTGTTACTGCCAATTCACATCTCCATGGCACAGGCATCCCAGAATCACCTCTGCTTCCTCTGCAAGATACTGCTACTGTGCGTGCTTATTATGTAAGTGGCTATTCAGTGTAAATCAACCCACCCAATTTACCTCGCCATTTTAGATTTTACCAAAATTGGGTATAATCATAGTGGGTGCTGAGACTAAAAATAATGCTAAATTTCATTTTTTTTATCTCAAGCCATTTATGAGATATGGCTATGTAAATGTTTCAAAACTGGCCAAAAAATCTTGAATGGGAACTGTCATAATTGAGCTAGAAAGCTGGTAAAGGTGTCATCATTTTTATGGTCTTTCCACTGATATACATCACAACATAGATTCTAATTATGAACTTTTTTTAAAATGCAAATTGAAATTTTGATTTAATTTTTTCCAAAAAGTGCATAATTTAAAATTTTCTAAATTTGTCCACAAATACTTAGTACCTTTGTAAAGCACAAGGGAAAATATAAGTATGCGATAAAAAAAAAATATTCTTCACTCTTGTTTTTCACTAATAGCCCCATTTTGATCAAACCTACCTGTAACAAATAGGAATTTAAATAAAAATACTATAAAAAGGAAAGTTGCCACTAACTATATGGTGGAGATACTGAGCTGCAGATAGGCACAACGAAGAAAGAAGACTTATCACAAATTTGTGACAGTGTTTTTGTTATTCTTATCTGCGACTCAGTATCTCCATTATATGATTAGTGGCAACTTTCCTTTTCGTAATATTGCTACATACTAACGCGAATTCTTTACAGACGAATGCAAAAACTGATAGAAGCAGACCTCGGGGAAGATCAGTTTGGATTCTGTAGAAATGTTGGAACACGTGAGGCAATACTGACCTTAAGACTTATCTTAGAAGAGAGATTAAGGAAAGGCAAACCTACGTTTCTAGTGTTTGTAGACTTAGAGAAAGCTTTTGACAACATTGACTGGAATACTCTCTTTCAAATTCTAAAGGTGGCAGGGGTAAAATACAGGGAGCGAAAGGCTATTTACAATTTGTACAGAAACCAGATGGCAGTTATAAGAGTCGAGGGGCACGAAAGGAAGCAGTGGTTGGGAAGGGAGTGAGACAGGTTTGTAGCCTCTCCCCGATGTTATTCAATCTGTATATTGAGCAAGCAGTGAAGGAAACAAAGAAAAATTCAGAGTAGGTATTAAAATCCATGGAGAAGAAATAAAAAATATGAGGTTCACCGATGACATTGTAATACTGTCAGAGACAGCAAAGGACTTGGAAGAGCAGTTGAACGGAATGGACAGTGTCTTGAAAGGAGGATATAAGATGACCATCAACAAAAGCAAAACGAGGATAATGGAATGTAGTCGAATTAAGTCGGGTGATTCTGAGGGAATTAGATTAGGAAATGAGACGCTTAAAGTAATAAAGGCGTTTTGCTATTTGGGGAGCAAAATAACTGATGATAGCCGAAGTAGAGAGGATATAAAATGTAGATTGGCAATGACAAGGAAAGCGTTTCTGAAGAAGAGAAATTTGTATGGAGTGTAGCCATGTATGGAAGTGAAACATGGACAATAAATAGTTTGGACAAGAAGAGAATAGAAGCTTTCGAAATGTGGTGCTACAGAAGAATGTTGAAGATTAGATGGGTAGATCACGTAACTAATGAGGAGGTATTGAATAGGATTGGGGAGAAGAGAAGTTTGTGGCACAACTTGAGTAGAAGAAGGGATCGGTTGGTAGGACATGTCCTGAGGCATGAAGGGATCACAAATTTTGCATTGGAGGGCAGCGTGGAGGGTAAAAATCGTCGAGGGAGACCAAGAGATGAATACACTAAGCACATTCAGAAGGATGTAGGTTGCAGTAGGTACTGAGAGATGAAGGAGCTTGCACAGGATAGATTAGTATGGAGAGCTGCATCAAACCAGCCTCAAGACTGAAGACCACATCAAGAACAACAACAAGACTGAGAGAGGAACCTGGAAACATCTCCTGACATACGACGAGGAGTCTACTCTGCTGTGCGTCTATGGTGGTTTGCTGAGTACAGAAAACTGCTGCGGAAGCAAAGGGTACTTCACAGCAAACATAAACATAGCCAAAGCCTTGCAGACAAACAAAAATTACGCGAAGCTAAATGTAGTGTGAGGAGGGCTATGCGAGAGGCGTTCAATGAATTCGAAAGTTAAGTTCTATGTACTGACTTGGCAGAAAATCCTAAGAAATTTTGGTCCTATGTCAAAGCGGTAGGTGGATCAAAACAAAATGTCCAGACACTCTGTGACCAAAATGGTATTGAAACAGAGGATGACAGACTAAATGCCGAAATACTAAATGTCTTCTTCCAAAGCTGTTTCACAGAGGAAGACTGCACTGTAGTTCCTTCTCTAGATTGTTGCACAGATGACAAAATGGTAGATATCGAAATAGACGACAGAGGGATAAAGAAACAATTAAAATCGCTCAAAAGAGGAAAGGCCGCTGGACCTGATGGGATACCAGTTCGATTTTACACAGAGTACGCGAAGGAACTTGCCCCCCTTCTTGCAGCGGTGTACCGTAGGTCTCTAGAAGAGCGAAGCGTTCCAAAGGATTGGAAAAGGGCACAGGTCATCCCCGTTTTCAAGAAGGGATGTTGAACAGATGTGCAGATCTATAGACCTATATCTCTAACGTCGATCAGTTGTAGAATTTTGGAACACGTATTATGTTCGAGTATAATGTCTTTTCTGGAGACTAGAAATCTACTCTGTAGGAATCAGCATGGGTTTCGAAAGAAACGGTCGTGTGAAACCCAGCTTGCGCTATTCGTCCACGAGACTCAGAGGGCCATAGACACGGGTTCACAGGTAGATGCCGTGTTTCTCGACTTCCGCAAGGCGTTTGACACAGTTCCCCACAGTCGTTTAATGAACAAAGTAAGAGCATACCGACTATCAGACCAATTGTGTGATTGGATTGAGGAGTTCCTAGATAACAGAACGCAGCATTCATTCTCAATGGAGAGAAGTCTTCCGAAGTAAGAGTGATTTCAGGTGTGCCGCAGGGGAGTGTCATAGGACCGTTGCTATTCACAATATACATAAGTGACTTGGTGGATGACATCGGTAGTTCACTGAGGCTTTTTGCAGATGATGCTGTGGTGTATTGAGAGGTTGCAACAATGAAAAATTGTACTGAAATGCAGGAGGATCTGCAGCGAATTGACGCATGGTGCAGGGAATGGCAATTGAATCTCAATGTAGACAAGTGTAATGTGCTGCGAATACATAGAAAGATAGATCCCTTATCATTTAGCTACAAAATAGCAGGTCAGCAACTGGAAGCAGTTAATTCCATAAATTATCTGTGAGTACGCATTCAGAGTGATTTAAAATGGAATGATCATATTAAGTTGATCGTCGGTAAAGCAGATGCCAGACTGAGATTCATTGGAAGAATCCTAAGGAAATGCAATCCGAAAACAAAGGAAGTAGGTTACAGTACGCTTGTTCGCCCACTGCTTGAATACTGCTCAACAGTGTGGGATCCGTACCAGATAGGGTTGATAGGAGAGACAGAGAAGATCCAATGGAGAGCAGCGCACTTCGTTACAGGATTATTTAGTAATCGCGAAAGCGTTACGGAGATGATAGATAAACTCCAGTTGAAGACTCTGCAGGAGAGACGCTCAGTAGCTCGGTACGGGCTTTTGTTCAAGCTTCGAGAACATACCTTCACCGAAGAGATAAGCAGTATATTGCTCCCTCCTACGTATATCTCTCGAAGAGACCATGAGGATAAAATCAGAGAGATTAGAGTCCACACAGAAGCATACCAACAATCCTTCTTTCCACGAACAATACGAGACTGGAATAGAAGGCAGAACCGATAGAGGTACTCAGGGTAGCCTCCGCCACAAACCGTCAGGTGGCTTGTGGAGTATGGATGTAGATCTAGATTGTTACATTTCACCCAGGAATTTAATTGAAATGTACAGAAAGGTAAGTAAAAAATACCAGAAATATCAAAATATCTTCTTCTTCAAACAAAACCAATTGGTATATTACATAATTAAATTAACTTGATTGCTTGCTTTACTTTTTTACATTTTAAACTAATAGACTCTTAATTGGTGAAACAAAAATATTGAACATGGGACCCATAACTACAAATTATAATAATGTATGAAAAGAGTGTAAATATTGGTTTAATAGTTCTGGTCCATGGTGCTTGGACCAGAACAATTAAGTATATGGTGCTTGGTTTTGAAAGTAATAGGTGTCTATATGTAGCTAATTGTGTTACAGTAAGTGTTAGCATTAATTTTTAAATAACTATCTACAACATATAAATTAACATGCACCTGAGAAAAAATTAAGTTTTGAGTTTAAAGCAGTTCTCCAGAAAATTATCTCGGACCTATGCAGATTATATTAAACAATTTAGTTTGGCTTACATCACTTTCAACAAGAGTGTATGTTCTCCCCATCAGAGTAAACCGATTTCGTTTTGATAGAACATCCACAACTGGTACTCCACTTGATATTTGCATGTGTAGCATAGGAGAATGGTGCAACTGATCGAAATGGGTATAGAAAAGTTATTTTCAGTTCATCAAGTTCTTTCTTTTCCCTAAAATGTATCCAAGCCACCAGTTTTGTTTTTTCTCAGTTAACCAAGGTGATTTTTCCCCCTTCTTGTAAAATGTACCCAAGCCACCAGTTTTTGCCACACAAAGTGGTGGTGTAGCCTGATATGTCTCGTAACTTCACTTTGTCTGGTGATGCAGTTACCTCCCTCTCTCAACCCTGCACATCAATTGAGAAGTGTTTCACTAATAATTTTGTTGTTGTTTTGGTAACGACTGCGTCAGGTTGCTGTGTTCCTTTGATCGTCAACACTTCTTCACACTGGCTTTTTAAGAACATTTCTGAATTATTGTAATGTTCTGGAGTGGAAAAGGCAAAATCTGTTTTTGTTATGTTAGCTATTGCCCACTCAAATAGATCTCATGGGGTTTGGATATGGTTGTGGTATGGCCTTTGCAAACTTGCATGAGCAGTCTGTCTTTTAACGGAACCCCCTACGCCATCACAAGGTCTTTTCCATTGGCTGGAAGTATTCCTCATGAAGACAAAGGTTCGGGAAGTGTTTCTTGTTTTTGTATTGAGTGACAGAACCAGCTGAAAAAAAAGTAAATCTTTTTTGGAAGGTTTTGAAATTTATTCGTTAGGTACAAAGTTAGCTTTTTTCAAAAGCTGTAAGCAGCAGCTGTATTGTGCTCTATGCAGTCAGAAACAATGACAAAGCTCACATGCTCAATTTTTTCTTGCTGTTTCTAATATATAACAAAAGGATGTGTAATAACCTGTTATCGTGTTCTGTGGCCACTCTGAGCTTTGTCCTATAGAACTATACTACAATTTTCTGAAAAAATCACAGTAACAGCAAATTCCAACCCATTAAGATTTTCTTCTGTGGACTTAAGCTTTGTTGCTTGTCAGTGAAGTAATGTTAAACTGAAGAAGACATCTTAGTACAGAATAAATCGATAAAGTCTTCAGAAGTTTTCTGTACAATTTCCATATTGCAACAGTCAGCTGACACTCACTGGTGGAACTGAATCCATTCAATTAAATTTTCATCAAAGGAGTCGTGTAAAGTTTTATGTATTATAGTTTCTCCTAGGCAATATTTGCGTTTTACCTCGTCGCAATCAATTGATGATGGGTTGAAAACCAGTTTTGCAAAGCTTTCCTTGTAATGTTTTAAGCTTCCATTTATTACTGTATTTAGTTCGGCATTTTCTATAATTAATATTATGTGTTGGTGAGTTGCACACAAACGGAGACTATGCCATCCTGTCCAGCTAATACACAATGTTTTGTCTCAACTCAGCAAATTTAGAGAAACCCATTTTTATATTAGGAAACTTCTCTTTAAGATGGTTGTAAGCTTCTTTAATGTTACACAAAATAAGTCTTTGATATTTTTGTTTTACTTCCACTTGGTTCTGTAACGGTCATGCAATCTTTAATACCTAGCATTGCACGGGTAACTTCATTTTCACAACAGGAATGTACAGTTTTGATAGTATCTTCGGGTAAACATTTCACAGATTTTCGGTTCAGACCTTTCATAAACCCCTTTTCTTTCAAAATGGTAAACGGTGTAATTAAGAGCATAAAATTTGCTCATTATATTTCTGATATTGCACTTATTGAGTAAACTTGTGAGAATCGTTGACTTTTTGGCCTACCTGCAGGAATAAAAACACTAGTTTTGAAATTTTAGAGAACACTTTCATTGACATTGGTATCATTATCTGATGAAGTTTCAGGGGTGACAAATAGTTAATGTTCCATTGACGAAGACAATTTTTTCACTTTTAATTTGGTATACTGCTTCGACATTATTTTTTCTTAACAATTGGGGACTCACATAGTTTTTGAAGTGATGTTCGCCTGCTTTATTTCTTTGTTGATTGTCCTCGGTGTCACTGTCCTGCGTTGTTATACTGGTTGAAAAATGGGGGGTCAACACTGACTACTATAAATGATGTAGCCGACAGGTGCACAGTTTTGTTTCATAGTTCTTTACTTTCACTGTACATGTGCCCCCAAAATTACACAGTTATATGGCAAGTTAACTATTGGCAAATTTTGATAAGCTTCATTAATAGTTTGCAGGCATATACAGCATGTTGCTACAGTAGTTTACTGTTGAACATCTATGAATAGTAAAACCTAGCCACACAGTTCACAGTCTCTCAAATAAAATTAACAGTCACTGTCACTGTATTAACCGTCCACCCCTGATAGCTGAGCGGTCAGCGCGACGGAATGTCATGCCTAGTGGCCTGGGTTCAATTTCTGGCTGGGTTGGAGATTTTTTCTGCTCAGGGACTGGGTGATGTGTTTTCTTTATCATCATTTCATCCCCATTGACATGCAAGTCGCCGAAGTGACGTCAGTTCGAAAGTCTTGGACCAGGCGAATGGTCTACCTGCTGGGAGGCCCTAGCCACACAGCATTTCCATTTTATATACTGTATTACCACATGTCCTATTTTTGTTACACTTATTTCACGGTGAAGTTGATGCATTGATGTTGTTCTGACCAACACAGGTTTCTTGTCTGAAACTCGGCGATGCATTGACTGACTCGAGCCCAAAAATCGGGCTTTTATATAACATCACAATAATAGGTACTGAAACTGTACATTGTTTGGTGTTTAATTTACAGAAATTACAATTAAAACATCACTCATTAAAGTAACTGTATACATAAAAAAATTGTTCTTTTTAACAGTTTCTTCTACCACAAGGGTAAAGCCGAATTATTTGTTTAAATCACGAAATTAACAGATAGTTATGCAAACAATATTTTTGACCAACTGGTAGTTACGTTGGAATTAAGAGCTGGCTTTGCTAACATGTTTTTGAATAGAGTCATATAAATACTTTAAGAATCCCAGTGATTCTTTTTCCAAATGTTTATCATTATTACAGAATTTATATTTTTTTATAAGTCAACAGTAGAATCTGTGTCACGGAACAGTTACTGATTTCACCATATAATGAAATATATTAACTAGGAATAGTCAAAGTAAATCAGGAAATTAATTACATACGTGAAACTTAGCACAAATTTAGACCTGGTGCTATATTCTGTAAAACTGAGGCCCAACCTTTTTCTTTTATGAAAATGCAGATTATACCTACGTATGTTAATGATAATTAGTCAAAAATAAAAAAAATGAATTTAAGGAGGCAAAACAAGAGAGGAAATAAAAAGGTTCCACCTTGTTCGCCACAATGTATCAAACATTTGAGTAACCATTGAAGTTACAGTGAAGTCTGGATCTTGGACTGGGATGATTACATCTGATCCAGAATAAACTTCAGCATTTTTATTGCTTATTGGCTCTGTATTTTTCAGCTTGGTTACATCTCTCCTACATTTATCACAAATCATTGGGCCATTAGGTATTTGTGGAAATTACTTGGACATCCACACTGTTACATTTCAGTTTTTCCTGTCTCTAATAAAATGATTTTATTTATTCAATGGATTACAATGCTGTGCTCTTACAGCACTGCACTTTTTACTAGATTCCATGTTGACAGAAAGACCAATTAAAAACACTCCTTCAGTTTACTTGCAAATGAACTGTTAAAACAGTTCCAATAAAACTTATTAGATAAAAAATTGTTAAATGTAGTGTAATAACTGCTTTACATTAATACTGTGCTGCGCTACAATGGCTTAGGACCAATAATATAAAAAGTTTCATTATTCACCTTAGAAGGAAACAATACAGAACAGTTCCTCTCAGCTAAGGCTCTAGTCATGTATGATTGTACAGACAGCAAGTGAACTTGCCCAGCATGCATATACTGGCTCAAGTCTGTGGAAATGGAATGTACATATTGGTTAATATTTTTGGATCAGAACTATTACATCAGTACTTGCACTTTTTTCATATATTATTTAAATATGTAGTTATAGGTTCCATGTCCAATATTTTTGTTTCACCAGTTAATAAGCTATTAGTTGGAATTGTATAAAATGGAAGTAAACAATAAACTTAATTTAATTGTGGAATATACTAGTTGTTTTTGTTTTAAGAATTTGATATTTGATATTTCTAATATTTTTGCTTACCTTTCTGTATATTTTAATTAAATTCCTATTTGTCAAAGGTAGGTTTGGTCAGACAGGCTATTAGTGGAGAAGAAAAGTCAGGAATATTTTTTTTACAGTGAACCTATCATCATTCCTTATTGATATTTTGCAATATGATTTACAGGTATGTATGGAAATAGTTTGAAAATTTTAAATTATGTGTTTTTGGGAACAAAATTAAACCAAAATTTTAATTTGTATTTTGAAAAGTATTTTCATAATTAGAACCTATGTTGTGTTGTATATCACTGGAAAGAGCATAAAAAATAGGACGGCTGTTTGAACCATAAAAAATGATCCAAAGTGAGTCCTTCCCCATCTCTGTAACTTAACTAGGACAATTCCAATTCACACTTTTTCGGCCATTTATTGAAAATTTTCCATAGCCATATTTCGTAAATCTTTTGAGAAAACAAATTGAAATTTCATACCATATTTTGTACACTATAAGATGCACCATAATTTTAAAGAAATTTAAAAAGTTACCTTTTTTCTTGTTCGACTGCAAAGCGACACGAAAGAATTATTAGTTTATAAAACTGAACAGACCTTTAAAATTCCTGAAAATTTTCATCTCCTCCTCCTCCTCGTCACTGTCCTCTTCATATATCTTCTTCACTGCCGATGAGAGCATTACTTATGCCGCAGTTCTTCAAAGATTTAACAATATTGTCTTCTCCTACTCAAGACGACAAGTGTTTTATCCACTGTCACACTTGTTTGTCAGTCATTTTAAAACTCCCTTTGGTGTGAATTCATGTTGAGTTTCATCTATCATCCACATGTTCCATTCCTTTCTCGTATACACTTTAAATTGTTTGTCTATTGAGACATGATTGGTTGCAGTTGTGAAGTAAGTCCTCCCAGAATAACAGCAAGCTCTGTATTTCCCTGTGTCTACTTCTCTTTCACAGAATTTTTCAAATGAGTACTAAACTGCTCCAGCACAAGAAGAGACCTCTTCAATAACGCACCTTTCCTTCTTTCCCACACTGTTAATCCATAATTTTGTACCAGCCTCACCCATCCAACCCTTTTCATGTACATGAACACCAGCACTTGTGTTTAAGGAAGTTTTGGCGTTGTTTTGCATTTGAAAATGATCATTGGATTAAGTTTAGTACTGAAACTTCCTGGCAGATTATCAGCGCAAACTCCGCTGCAGAGTGAAAATCTCATTCAAGTTTAGTACTGTCAGCACGACATGAAAGGACAACATTGTACTGCATTTTTCCATGTTTACTTGTTTTTATAGTTACAGTTTTAGTGCCTTTTGTGGCAACCGTTCTGTTACTCGTCACATGACACGTCAGAGGAGTTTCATCCACATTTGCTATTTGGCTTAGTTCCACACTGGTTTTCTATCAGTATTGTATAATAAAGCAATTGAGAGATAATATTTTCTCATCATACTCTTGTGGCAGTCTCTGAGATATTTTGGTTTTGGCTCACACAGAAAGTCCACAACATTTCATAAACCTGTAGCACCAACCAACTCCACCCTTCAAGTCTTTTAAGTTCCACTGTAGCACTAGCTAATGAGTGTATATATGAATCTTTTTACATTAATTCCAGTGCCATTTTTACATTGTCTTTGAATCCATTTCATTACGTCATCTTCTAATTTTGGCCATATTGCATTCAGCCCTCTATTTGCCCTTTTAGTCTTCCTCATTTTTTCAGTGCTTATTACCCAGTTGTGAATTTTTTTTCTGTTGATGGTGGATGAAAATGCTACTCAGCTGCTCTGATTCCATGTTCTTCTGCATGTGCTACTACTTTCAGTTTATAGCCTGCATCATTTGAGTGCCTTTTATTTTATTCGAATATGAAACTAGCTACCAACAAAGATGTTTTACTGTTGCTGATAACACAAAGAGCTTTCACTTCCAGTCCACTGACACCATAGACTTGAATGACGCATCAAAGGCTAGGCCTGTGTTCTGGGTTTGCGATGTTGTGGTGGGAGGGTGACAGTGTTGGAAAGCTTGTGAATCCCCGCAGCTCAGGTTCATCCTGTCAGTGCACTGATGCTGCCAGTTGAATCCAATGTTGCAAGATATATATAGGGTTCCCACCACATGGGATGTGTGGCCATTTTTAAGTCTGGCAGGAATTTTAAATCAAACACTGGACATTTTTGTATTAATCTTGAGTATAAGATGCACCTGAATTTTGGAGGCAATTTTTCAAAGAAAAAAGTGCATCTTATAGTCCGTAAAACACGTTATTTTTCTTAATCTCAGAACTTGCTATGAATATACCAAATTTTAGCAACATATGAAGTGGTGAGGTAAAAATGTTTATTTAAAGTGTGTTGAGTTGACATGGAATGGCTGAAGTTAAATCTCTGAATTTGAAGCCCTTGCTCTGCAGAATGTGGAAGAGCATTCCAGCCACCACCTCCAAAAGTTATCCAACCTGCTGACATCCTGCTGCCACCTAGGGGCACCATTATCCAATCCTTGTCCTACCCAGAGCGTACCTCCTCGTCAGTCCTTCATGACACCCAGAACCTGCCTAGCTGACATTTTAAATTTGCCCAAAACTCCCTGCCAACACTTCAGAGCTGAAACAATCCGAGAACACTGTTGTTAACATCTGTGCCAAAATCTTCAGCTCCACAGAAGTTTCAGTTGTATCCAAAAGCCTCACCTTTAGCCCTACACCCAAAACTAGCCATGTTGGAATTGTCAAAGACCTAGTCTCCTTCTCCCAATCCCTGCAATTGAAATTCTTATTTGCCACCAATCCTTTCAACCAAATCCAACATAATCCTAACACTTAACTCTTCCTCTCCGAGTTCACATCACCATCCAACTGTGTTCCTCCTAACCTGCCATTTAACCACCCTTTGGTCACCTTCCAGGAAATCCTCACCCTCAGTCTCACCCCACCATCCTGTCCCACATCCCTCCTAATAACACCAACCTTTCAGCAGAAGAAAGAGCACCCATACAAAACCTCAAAACATATCCTGACCTAATCAAGTTAACTGCAGAGAAAGGTCCCACCCATGTCATTATGAATTGCAGTGACTACTTGACAGAAGGCCCCTGCCAATTATCTACCAGACTGTTCACATCTCAGAAGCCCAACATACACTCCAATCTCTGCCTAAAGTCTTAGACCCTTCTGAGAACCTTTCTCTTGAATCCATTTCCCTCCTCACTCCTATGACACTCCACTCACCCACCTTCTACATGCTCCTCAAAATCCACAAACCCAATAATCCTGGATGTCTCATTGTAGTTTCACACTAAGCGTCCACTGAAAGAATTTTGGCCCTCATTGATCAACATCTACGTGAAATCTAGCCTCTCTAATAAAAGATACCACCACTTCCTTCACCGATTCTCCACCATCCCCATCCCCTTATCTCCTGGATCCCTACTCATCACTTTTGACACCACTTCCCATAAACCGACATCCCTCATGCCTGTGGTCTTGCTGCTAGTGAACACTAACTCACCCAGTATCCTTAAGACTCCAAACCCACTACTTCATTCCTTATACACCTTACTAACTTTTAACACAGTTATTTCACCTTTGAAGGAATGTACACAACCAAATCCACAGCACAGTTATGGGCACCCACGTAGCACCCTCCTATGCTAACCTGTTTATGGATCATCTAGATGAAACCTTCTTAGCTTTCCAAAATCCATATTCTGGTTCAAGTTCATCGATGACATCTATGATGCAGCCTACCATCAATCCTTCCACAGTCTCAACACCACCTCTTCCATCCACTTAACCTTGTTCTCTTCAACCTAGTGTGCCACCTTCTTGGATGTTGACCTCCTCTCTGCTTGCTCCAGCCACACCTCTGTCCACAATGAACCCACAACCACAAACAGTACCTGTATTTTACACAGCTGTCATCCATTTCACACCAAAAGATCCCTCCCATACAGCCTGTCCACTAGGGATGACGTATCTGCAGTGACAAGAACTCCCTTGCCTACTATGCTGAAAGTCTTACAAAGGCCTTCACAGACAGGCACTGTCCTCTTAACCTAGTCCGCAAACAGATTTTCTGTGCCATGTTCCCACACATCCCCAAACCTACCACCACTCCCAAGAACCAGCTACAAATGAGTGCCCCGTACATCACCTAATACCACCCTGGATTGGGACAAGTGAACATATCCTTTGGTTATCTATAAACATGTCCTGAAATGACATACATTCCTCAAGATCCTTCCCATACTTCCTAAAGCGGTGTTTCATCACCTGCCCAACCACCACAGCGTCCTAGTCTATCCCTGTGTCACTCCCAAACCTAACCCTTTGCCACAGGGATCTCATATCCCAATGGAAGACACAGGTGCTAGCCCTGCCCAGTCCAACCGCCTAGCACTTCCTATTCCAGCCATCAGAGGCTGCGCCATGTGTGAAACAGTGTCATATACCAGCTCTGCTGCATACATTGCTCAGCTCTGTACATTGGTGTGACTACCAAGGAGCTGCCCACCGGGATGAATGGCCATTGCCAAACTGTGGCCAAAAGCGAAGTAGACCACTCTGTAGCCCAACATGCAGCTGAACATAAAGTGTTTGATTTCAGTGGCTGCTTCACAATGCGGGCCATCTGGATTCTTCTTTCCACTACCAGCTTTTGTTAACTGCACAGATGGGATTTATCCTCATAACATGCTCTCCATTCCTGGAATCATCCCGATGGTAACTGGCAGCAACCTACTGTCCCCCAACAGCTTCTGCCCCCTGTCCTATCACCTCCTCCCAATTCATGTCCCATTACCATCACCCATTGCACTCAGTGGTCTCTGCTTCTCTCATTTCTATTTCGCTGTGTCACTACCTCTCTTGCTTCCGGTACTGCTTCTGGCAGCCTTGTCCTGCCACCTGTAGTCCCTGCATGCTCTGTCAGACAGCACTGATTTGTCTTCCCTCACCCATACTGTGCTATCCCTTCCCTGCCTCACTCTGGATTGTTGCTCCTGTTTGGTACTTTCCAGTTGCAATCTGGTCAGTGTGCCCAGAGATAGGGGTCATGTGTGTGTGAGGTGAGCTTACATGTGTAAATGTCTTATGTGTTCTTTTTTTTTCCTGAGGAAGGCTTTATCTGAAAGCTAACAGTCTTTTCATTATGCCTGTCTGCAACTCAGTGTTTCATTTTTACGGTGAGTAGCACTCTATGCTTTTCATAATTGTTGAGACCTGAATAGGAAGTTATTTTAACACTGGAGTGCAACAGTTGCCGTGTCTATGAGGATTATTTATGAAGCTCTTGCTGCACTAATAAATAAAATATTTTGGAGATTAGTCTCACCATCTTAGGATGTGATGAACAGCACCAAATTGAAATGGTCACAGCCAGTTGAACTAATTACTAGAAGTTAAACATTTTATGATTCTGGTTGGATATCAGTATGGTTAATACGAATCCTATAACATAGACATTTATCTGATAGATACTTGATTTGAAAATAGTTGTCATGTTCCATTCTTTGGTTGAACTGGCCCATCAGTTATGTGATATAGGGTGTATTGCATTGACCTCTCTCTTGTGTCCTTGGCCCCTTTTTACTCTAAGGCCCTGCACTGTTGAAAGACATAAATGTTTGTCTTTTATATTTTCTTCTTCCCTCCTTTCCTTGACTCAGATGTAATTTACTTCTGCTTCACAAGAAAATCAAAACAATGATTCCACAACCATTTGATTCATTTAGCTTCATAAAGTTTTAAACTTCAAATTTCTTTTGTACTTCTTATTTTCTCATATTCTTGGTATGTAAGTTTGATTAACTGCATCAGTTTCTTTGGAGCAAAAAGTGGAGGTATAAGCACATACATGATCATTTAACTGAATTTAAAGCACAGCAGTGTGATTTTTTTTTTTTTTTACTAGATAACAATTGTTTAAGGTGGATCCATTTTTACTGAACTTTAGAACACAGATGATACTAGCTACAATAAGTGAATACCATCTTCAGTTTATTACATTCAGAAATAAAATATTGTTAGTGGAGAATTGGGATAGTTAAGTAACATTTCTGTTTTTGATTATTTTAATTTTTTTGGTGCTTGCTGAAACAAAATGGAAACTGTCACGTTAAACCTTATATTTATTGCCATTAATTTGTGTATTTAAAAACATGAATTGGAAAATGTGTAAACATGAGGAAATCGTGTACAAAAATGCTCTACGCCATGGCTCAACGGTCCCCATTGTGTGGGTACTTTATCCAGGGGGTGGTGATACTTGAGCTGGAAATCTCATGCCAATAACATTATCATGTTAAAAACTTAAACTGTAAGAAACGGCAAGTTCTTGAAAACCAGTTATGAAAGTGAAACTAGTCACATGATCATTTTTGGTATTGATGATGGAGATTGAAGAATCATTGCTGTTTGATCATTATCAACAACAGCATTGTCTTCAATTGGAAGCCATTCAAATGTAGTGTGCAATTCTTCATTTGGTGGGTTGCTTTAGTTTCTGACAGATTAGTCTGCAATGCTTCTTGCAAACTTAGCATGTTTTTCCCCCAAAATTTTATGAACAACCAACCCTTGATGGCTGGCTCCCTGTACACTCCTGTGTTTTCGCTGTCATTCTGATTACTCTTTGCCGTGGATGAGCTTGTACTATTTGTTGAATGATTGTCATATTTTATTTCATATGATTTTGATGATGTCTTCAGTTTGGATTTCTATGGGAGACACAGTACCTTTCACTTTTTCCTGTTTTTGTGTAGTCCAAAGTTCTTTTCTAGACTTTTCCTGCTTTTTTTAAAAAAATTCTTCTCTTTGTGGGAAAGATTTCTCAATTTGCAGTTTTTGTAAAATATTATGTTAGTGCATAAGTTCATAGAGATTTTGTTTTGCATGTTGGTATTCCGGTTGCTGTGTGTTTCTTTAGTGATTGTCATTTTTATTTTTATTTATATTTTGTCATGTGGACACTGATAACCTTGGCATAGAGTGCCCGTAAACTCCAAATAAACACATTTTGTCATTTGGAGATAGTGAATGGAGTTGTGGATGCTAAAAAATGGAGTGCCCAGTGGAGGAATTGAAACATTTCTGACAAATTCTTGTGTTTGTGTTCAATAGAGGGATATCAGCAGTGGAGGCAGCCAGAAACATTTTCACTGTGTGTGGGGATAACATAATTGGACAGAACATGGTTTTCTCATTTTAAGGAAGATTGTTTTAATGTTAATGACTCCACATTCAGGAAGACTTTCAGTGTTTGATGAAGATTGTCTAAATGCATTAATCCATGGTGATCTACACCAATGTACTCAAGAACTGGCAGATATGATGCACTGTGATCATTCCACCACTGTGCAACATTTGCATGCAATGAGGAAGATGCAAAAATCAGATGCGTGGATACCGCGTGCTCAAAACCAAAATCACAAAAATCACCTGGTGACCATGTGCATCTCTGCTTGCTCTTCATCAATTGGCTCATGAACAATGGCCATTTCTATCATACCAATACCAATATTGGTGACGAGAAATGGTGTCTTCATGCCAACGTAAGGAAAAGAAAGGGATGTCTGAACCCAAACAAAGCAGCAACTTCTGCGTGGTGTGCTAAGAATTACTTCACCGAGGTGTAACCATCACTGCTGACATTTATTGTCAACAGCTGAAACATCTTGCAGACACAATCCAAGAATATCAATCAGGAAGACTGTGCAAAGTGATGCTACTCCACGATAACGTGTGCCCGTGTTCTGCTAGACTGACAGAAAACATTAGACATGGTTGGGTTGGGAAGTCATTCCACACCCACCTTATTCACATGATCATGACCCCTCAGATTTTCACCTTTCCTGCTCTCTGTCGACCCGCCTTCAATGAAGTCTCTGTTATGTTTATTAAACTTGAAAATTTTGCTCTTTTCCTATCGCCTTTCATCAAATGAGCCAAGGCTTTAGGTTAAGGTCTCTCCACGTTTGGTGGAACAATGGCTTCACTTGTTGGGGACTCTGGACAGCTCATCAGTCTAGGACTTAAGGTGACAGTAGGCCTAAGCCCACCCACACCAGTTTGTTTGCTCAACAGCATTTTGATTAACATTTGATTAACACTTTGCCCACAAGGTGCAGTGGAAAACCACCCGCCCACTCTATCTGCTTTAGTGTGCATGTGCAATGTAGCTCAGGTCTTATCCCCAGCTATAGTATTATCTAGCCCATCAGACTCTCAGTAGTGGAGGGGTTGCCTGCTCTGTGGTATGTACTGCACAGATTGGATTCCATCCGACCTTGTTGTTAACATCCTTCCAATCCATCTGGTTAATTGAAGAATCCCCAGTACTTTCCATAGGGAAATGTGACCTTCTCAGTGTCCCTATCCAGAAATTTGACATCACCAAAAATATTTTCATTTGGGGGAAGATAGCACTAACATGAAAGACTTTGCAAATATTCATACTTGTGAAAGCTAGTGGCTGTGCCTTATCTACTATTTTGGCCATGTCTCATATGGAAATATGCTAGCCTTGAAGTGTTAACAGCCATTCATCAGTGATGATTGTAGTAGCTTTTCTATGGACTGTAAACAGTCTGTTCCAGTGGCTGCAATACGTGGCTGGTATGGGGGGGGGGGGGGGGGGTGGAGTTAGAAGCACAATGCCAATGTCTTTGACTTGATTGAAGGAAGCAGTAGAAATGTGACTGTCACAATTATCTTAAGGTATGGATCTCATATTGACCTTGGAGAATCTAACACACTTCACGAAATGTCCCATAAAGAGATCAGAGGGATGTGCAGATCCTGCAAAACAGTGGACCACCTCTTAAAAAAAATCTTTCTTATCAGTCTTAGGAAAAATGAAGCAAGGTGGGATAGAAATGTCTACTACATTTATTGCCCAGTGTAAGGTTACCTAGTGCAGCAAACGTATCTTAGCCAACTTATTTTTCTCCCTTATTTGTCACAATCTGCCGTGTCTTTCGGGCGGTTGTGACCCCACTCTCATCAATGTTCCAAATAGACTAGGGTCTAAAGTTATGCTTATCAAGTACATGCATCAAGCTTGCTAAAAAACATTTACATTGACAACATTATGAAAGGGATAGATTGCTACTCACCTTTTAGCGGAGGTGTTGCAGACAGGCACAACAGAAAGACTACTAAACTTGTAAGCTTTCAACCAGGAGGTTTTCTTCTAAAATAGACAGCATAGACACAAACACAGCTCTCTCTCTCTCTCTCTCTCTCTCTCTCTCTCTCTCTCTCTCTCTCTCTCTCACACACACACACACACACACACACACACACACACACACACACCATCTGTCTGTGGCTGCCTCAGCAGTAAATAATGCGTACATAGATGTACTATTATAGGTAAATTTTGCAAGTGTAGCTTTGCCTTCTAACAAATTATGCCACTAAGTAATTTGTAATTGCTGAGAAGCTGTTACAGACTTGTTTTTGTAATTTTATAAAACTGTCATGTCAAAAAAATTCCTGTTCACATAATGTACCTATGAATGTAGCTTTAGCAGAGATATAATTGAGTCGTAGCTTAGCTGTCCCCAACCTGAGTGTCACAGGTACCCCTATCTTCACCATTTTCGTCCAAGTGGCTATTTCTAGGTTATGTATGCAACTATTCAGACTGTTGTAGAATAAAAATATGGTTCAAACTATTGTGATTACAGGCACTAAGTTTCTTTTTGTTAAACATAAAAATTGCAGCAAACAAAATGAAAGGTGAGAAAACATGAGTGGCTCAGGTATCGCACATGCTCAAATATCCCCACTGTGACATACCACGTAATCATTTTTGGTAGAAAAGTGTATCAATATATTAAGAACTCCTCTAAATATCAGTTAATAAAGCAGCACTGATCTCTGGCGAACATCCTGATGTTGTATACTTATTTCATGTTGCTGTTGTTACTGCATATTGAGCTATTTGTTGGTAAATATGTATTCATTGATGGTTACAATAGTTATAAGTATATAATAAAGGAGAGTGCAAATAAAACTTGTCTTCACTGGGTTTCACAAGTTGTGATGGAGCCACATAGATAATCAAATCATCTCAACAAGTTTTTTCTTCTTCTTCTTCTTCTTCTTCTTCTTCTCTTTTTCTTTTTTTTTCCCCGAAGGTTAACAATGATGTAGGCTATGTGGTGTACACTGATACATCTGTATTCTATCTACAAGAACTTGTAAGAAGTTTGTTTCTCTCTTATTTACCATTACATCCCAGTTGTAAGCTTTGACAAATCAAATTATATAACTTATCAGTGTGCTGTAATACATTATAATGGTCAAGTACATACACTTGTTTATGATTTAAATAATATTACTTTTCATAACTGTGAGCTAACTTTGTGCTTGATAACGGAGGCAAGACTTACGAACAATCAAGATGCTTTCATAGGATTTGTCAGAGTAGGAAAAGCGTCCAACAATGTAAAAGTTAAAATATATTTGAAAGTCTCAGAAAAATAGGTACACACTATAGAAAAAGACGGATAATGTACAGCATGTATGGGAACCAATAAGGAACAGTGAAAAATAGATCAAGGGAGTGGTGCTTGCATTAAAAAGGACTTAGTGCAGGACATAGTCTTTCTCTCCTTCTGACCCATCTATACATAAAAGAAGCAGTGACAGAAGTAAAAGAAAGGTTCAGGAGTCAGATTAAAATTCAAGGGGAAATGATATCAATGGTTAAACAACATTGCTGTCACACTTGTTGAATGGAATGGGTTGAGTGTGAGTCAAAGGAAGATGAAAGAAATAAGTAGCATAAATAAGTTTCACGATGACCTTATCATAAAAATTGGCAACCACATAGTAAATGAACAAAATACCTTGTGTCGAATGAAGGAAGAAGGGTATACAATGCATACATGTACAGGCAAAGAGGGCATTCATTGCTGAAATAAATGTGCAGCATCTGACAAGGAGCTTAATTTGAGGAAGAAATTAATGGGAATGTGCATCTGGAGCAGAGCATTATATGCTAACGAATTGTGGACTGTGGGAAAACCAGAAAAAAAGATCATTATGTTTGACAATGTTGTTACAGAAGAATGTTGAACATTAAGTGAACTGACAAGATAAGAAACGGAGTGGTTGTCTACAGAATTGGTGAGGTAAGGATAACAACTGTAATAATTTTGGAGAGAGCAAAGTAAAGTTTGAAAACAAACTGAAAAAGTTTCTCCTTGACAATTCTGTAAGATAATTCCTTTTATTGTAATGCGTAAAATGTGTTGGGTAAGAATTGTTAATCACATCTGTATACTGTTTGGGGAGGGGTTGGGGGGGGGGGGGGCACAGGGAACTGATGAATGTTCAGCATACAGCCAGATTTATAAATTAATTTGTGATATGAATGTAAAATGACTCATCCCTCATAATTACTATTTATCATGCAAAATGATCCATGGAACATGAAACAAGTAACTATTTAACTATATAGGAAACATTGATTATAAGAAGGGACCGGATGACAGGATATGTTAAGACATCAGGGAATAACTTACCTGTTACTAGAGAGTGGTTTAGCATTAAAACTATAGGGGCGGGGGGGTGCGACAAGTATTGGAAAATGTTCAACAAATTGTCAAGTATGTTGGGTGTAAGTGCTGCTCTAATATTGTGAAGTTTGGTAAAGAAGAGGAAATTGTGTGAAGGGGCATCAAACCAGTCAAAAGACTGATTGAGGAGGGGTTAGAACACTACTGTGACATCTAGTTTCTGCAGGAATGCTACTTTGAATCTGTGAAACCTATGATGTGGCACATTTGCTTTAACCAATTCTTACTGTCTGTTGTGATGTATCTCACCATGATGGTCAGACAGCACCAATAAAGCATCTCCATAAACCAAATATAACTATGAAAGGAAAAGGAAAATTGCTCAGTATTTTGTACATGCTGGATCAGTACAATTGCAGTGGGAGCCAAGAAAAAGGATGGTTAACATCTGGGATTAAAATATCTTGTGCTAGGAAGAGAGAGATATATTCAATGCATAGTACTAATTCTGTTCAAGACTTGAAAATATACTGGAAACAGTATTATAGAAATCTTCAGTGTGTAATGAAAAATGCAAGGACAGTATGGAGCATTATTAGTCATTAACCATATACACTCTGTAAGCCAAATGATATTAAAGTTTCGCATGACAGTAGCAGTGAAACAGATAACATGGAATTGAATTCATTAGTAACTAATTTCTCTGAACAGTTGCCGAAAACATGTTAATAGAAAATGGTTCATTGAAAGCAGATCTTTTATGCTTGCTTAGATTGGCAATACGTACTTCACCATCAGATACTAGCTTCGCAAAAATCATTAGGTTACTTGAAAGCAATTGCTCTCCCGGCTATGATGGTATCTCAACCAAGGTACTAAAATCTTATGCTGACATGATAGTTCTGCCCTTGAATTAGTTACATTTGCAGCCATTCATTAATCAAGGTGTATGTATAAAAGTTGAGATAAGCAATGTACCTGTAGTTATAGATCCATTCCTTTTCTCTTATCAATAATTTTCAAGACGGTAACTTACAACAGGGTACTGAATCCCCTTTCAGAGAATAACTTTTGAACAGCAGCTCAGATTGGTTTCTGTAGAGGCTTCACTGCTGAGAAAGCAGTATTTCAGTAGAACTAACCAAGAAAAATCACCTTGTTGGCATTTTCTGTAATCACCAAGGCCATTGGTTGTGTAGATCATAAAATTTTGCCAGGAAAACTAAAATTGGGGGGGGGGGGAGCATTAAAGGCATTCCCCTCGCAATTAACAGTATCCACAGTTTTTTGTTGCATACTATTGTTGGTAAATTGCTTAGCATGATGAATGATGTGAACTGAACACAACAAATCATAATTTGGATACGGATAGCCAGTCATATTATTCTCCCCAGGGGACTCACTGCTCTTTGGTGAGTTCGTGCTTGACTACCAAGGGGCCACAGCATTTACAGCATCTTTTCCCTTTCTGTGCTGCATGTCTATCCTCTTGCTACTCTTTTTCACATCAGCGAGTGAGGTGGCGCAGTGATTAGCACACTTGACTTGCATTCAGAAGGATGTCAGTACAAACATAAATCCGGCCATCCAGATTTAGGTTTTCTGTGATTTCCCTAAATCCTTCCAGGCAAATCCCACTTTCTTCCTTCCTTCCTTCCTTCCTTTCTTTACCCCTCCCTTGGGGAACATGTCTGGAATATTTTTAGGAATGTGTTCTGAAGTATTAGTAGCCTGACATTAGAGCAGTCACTTCCAGTGTTTTTCTTTCTTTCTTTCTTTTTTCGTTTGTTCATTCTCCATCTCCTATTCTCTCTCTGCTTTGGCATTTGAGGTTCCTCTTTGTTTTTTCTTCCTCCCTGTGTGCTCCTGAAGGTCAGCCGATGCGTATGTCGTGTATCAGGTGACTGGGTAACATGTAACTCCCAGTCCTGAGTTGACAGGTAGGGTTCGCACTTACCCCTGGTACAGGCCATGCCCAGGGAGGGGTGATTGCCCGAGCTGTTGCAATCCCAAATTGTGAACCGGTTCCTCTGTCATGAGTTTGGAAGGTGTGACCCGAGGTGTGAACAATCACCTAAGGGTGGTGAGCCCCCTCTAAAGGGGGGGGGGGGGCAGTTGGAAGGAGCAGGCCATCAGAGACTCTGGCAGCTATGTGGGATTTTCACACAGTGAGCCAGTGACCATCTCAGTTTATGTCTACTAAATATAAACGGAATGAGGCTGAAGATTCCACGACTCTCCTTGTGGTATATGTAATGAAGGAGGTCAGTCCTTTGCTACAGTTAATCTGTTTACTGTTCAGAAAGGTGTTGCAATTGCAGGCCATGTGAAATCCTGCTCTTGTTTACATAATGGCGCTTGTGCTTTTGGAGACCAGTATCAATTTTCAAGCCCAACAACTGCTTGCAGCTTCTCACCTCCACGGCAATCCTTTTCGTATTGAGGCCAATCGAATGCTGAATTCTTCGCGTGGTGTTATTTGTAGTAGGCTGCTGGATGACCTGACCAAAGGAGAAATCCAAACTTAACCTTCTGGTCAGGGTGTCACTGTAGTCCACCAGGTAAAGAAAAAGGCTGATGCAAACTTAGTGCACACACATACTTTTTCCTCATATTTTGGAGAGTAGTGCTTCCAGCAAAGGTCAAAGCAGCCTATGAAGTCATCGCAGTTTGACTATACTTTTCAAACCCGATGCACTGCTACCAGTGTAAACATGACAACCACACTCAGATGTCCTGTTGAAACATGGCCAAAAGTGTTACTTGTGGTAGGGATGCTCATGAGGGCAGTTGCTTGCCTCCTCCTCCCTGCTGTATTGATTGCAATGGCAACCGCACAGCCTCATCCTGGGAATGCCCCATGTATCTCAATGAGCGAGCCATTCAGGAGATCCGGGTGAAGGAAAAAGTGCCTTAACCTGTCGCTCACAAGTTGTGGGCTAGTAACCTTCGTGCTACAACTCGTGAAGGACACGGTCACACAGACTTGCAACCTCAAATTAAGGACCATGGTTGTAAAATCGGCCAGTGTCATGGTAGTAGCGTCCCTGTATCCTTCTCCTCCAGCTGTGCAACAAGCCACCAAATCTTCACCTCCAGTGGCAGTATCACCTGCTACACAACTGATAGGCCGGAAAGGACTTGTGGAATACTCCCATGAAGAATTTTTCATACCTTCAGCCAACAAACATGTGAGTCTTCATCTGCCAACTGCAAAGGGCTCCAAGGAATCAAACAATGGCAAACAGTCTTCTCCTTACCTGACCTGGAGATCCTCTTCAGCGGTGTCACGATGTATTACCTTCACCCAGCTGACATCAGTTTATCCGGTGCACATCACCCACCGTTTTTCTGCTCTAGGATCTGCAGGCCAACCCAGTGAGAATGCCGATGCCTCTGTAGATCTCGTGGAACTTGATCTTCCAGCATCTGCACCCCATAGCAATGGCACTCAGTTGCCACCAACTTGACTTTCCTTCGTCTGTTTCCTCTTCACCAATCCCTGTTATGACCTTTCTCCAATGGAATATTCATGGCATTAGATCCAACAAGGAGGAATTATGGCTGCTCTTGGAACTGCAAACATCCACTTGTTCTCTGCCTCCAAGAAACAAAATTGCTTCCTCATGACCGCAGACCTTTCAGATTTCTTTCTGGTCCCCGAGGACAACATTCCATCTCATGGGGGAGTCATGCTGCTCATCCGGGATGATGTTCATAGCCAGAAAATCGTGCTGAACACTTGGTTGCAAGGTGTTGCAGTCCACATTATCCTTCCTCACTTTACATTTCCTCATCTGCAACCTTCTGTCAGACTTCCTCCAGCTTATCGATCAACTCCCTTGCCCTTTTTTGCTGTTCAGTGACAAATGCACACAATCCTCTTTGAGGCTCTTCCAGCCCTCTTGACTGACCTTCTCAATCAACTCAAACTCATCTGTCTTAACACTGGAGCACCCATGTTCCTTTCAGACTCCATGCACACCTATTCCCATTTGGACCTCTCATTCTGCACTGCCCAGCTTGCTCATTGTCTTGGGTGGTCTGTCCCCTCTGACTCATACTTAAGTGACCATTTCCAGTGTGCTGTCTGTTTGCTGATTCCTACCCCACATATGTATAAAGCCAATTAATAGCTTTCTAAGGCTGACTGGAGACTTTATTTCTCCCTGGAGACCTTCGACAAATAGTATTTCCCCAGTTGTGAGGACCAGGTTGAATACCTTACAAGAATTATCCTTATTGCCACAGAACGTTCCATACCCTGCACTTCATCTTTACAGCACCATGTCCTGGTCCCCCAGTGGACTGAGATGTGCCACGACATGATTCCCGCAAGGAGACATACTCTCCACATTTTAACTGTCATTCTACGATGGGAAATTGTATTTGTTATAAACAGTTGGGCATGCAGTGTTGTCGCCTTGTTGGCAATAGCAAAAAAGCTAGCTCGATTTCATTTACTAGTTCTTTTAATAATTCTGCTCCCTCTACCGTTGTGTGGGCCAACGCCTGTGGGCTCACTGGGACCAAGCTCCATTCCCCAATTTCTGGCCTGACCATAGCTGGTGATGCCATTGTGTGGCTTCGTGCGACGACCCGTGTTCATCCTGAACTTCTTTCGCTTGCTAGGGAAAATACTGTGGATTCGAACTATTGCTGTTAAGTTTCTTGGCCTTCACACAGAACTTAGCAATAATAGCTTCATGTACACTGATGGCTCTAAATCCGTCGGCACACAGACAATGCATCTGAACTTTGAGCATTGAGTGTGCCGAGTTTCTGACGTTATAGCATGGAATAGCACATTCGGGAGTCTTTCCAAACGTGCAGAGCAATATCTAACATATCAGGTATTCTGAGTATGCGTCTGAGCATTGACCAATGAGATGGCACAACGCCAGCTACGTCACATGCACGCCATCTCCCTTCAGCACGGAGTTGTGAGGCATCATATTGGCATACATATATTAACTTTTGAAGGCAATAACACACTGATGATCCACCAAAAACACATCGTTCTTGTACAATTTGTTATAATTAAATTTCAGTTAGTAAGATAGCTACGATTAAAGCTTTCAGCTAGTGGCAACATGCTAGAATCGGGTGTCACACATGTGCCGCCAGCTTAGTGTAGTGAGTAGAGTTACTGACTTTGAAATGGATGCATGTTACGGTGCTGGTTCGCGTCTTGTCATGTCAACAACAAAAAAATTTCCTTAACATTCGCGTTATTAATAGGTTCTGATGCTTTATTGTTAGTTTAATATAAAATATATACTGTAATATTTGGTATTATGTAAATTTAAGTTCACCTTTTTTGAGGAGTGAGTTTGTTCGATTGGCTTAAGCTACAGGACAGCTTGTGCTACTTGTGAAAGAAAAAGGAGCAAAACATCTTTATAAGTTTGTAATTCACGTGTTGCAAAGATTCTGCTACTGGGTAGGAACAGTGATCAAGTAAGAACGACCTTGGGATTTTACTAAAATGTGGGAGTGATGAAATAATGTTTATCTTATGTAGAGAACTATTGCAAATTTGTATCGCACTGTTTGTAATGGAACTTTTATAAACCTGTGTCCTTACTGATTGGACACGGTACTTTCCCTTTCATCTTGAAACATGTGCATGGATACTGAAGTTTTTATTTTTGTGTATTGCATATAGAACAACATGACTGGCATATGGGAATTTTACACGCGCCCCTTAGTAAACAGAGTGATTTATGAACTAGAAACATCCAGCAACTGCTGCTGGAGTGCACTGTGATTGCATATACCATGTTGGGGCCCACATACCATATGCACAAGTAGCATTTCTGAGCGTTCAGCAGCCACGCTGAACTCAGCATACTCAATGTTGACATTCGACAGCACGATCCGTGTGCCGACGGCGTGAGACTGACCGTGGTGTCAGGTGTGCCTTTGTCATTGACACCTACAGTTTTTGGTATCACCTTCCAGAACACTGCTCAACATTTACAGCATAGCTGTTCTCCTTCTATCAGTCCACCCAGTACATCTGGCAGCAATGGATTTTTAATTGTGTCATGTACTCCTATTTTCTCAGTGCCCTTCATAGCATCCCTTAGTGCTGCGGGTCCGGGAAAGCTTCCATTTGCTCACTGATGAGGGAGCCACTGTGATGTTCATGTATGTTCCTGGTCACGTCAGTCTGTCAGGCTGCTGACACTGTTCCAAGGCTGCAGTCCTTCTACTGCAGTGAGCTAGCCCTCCCATCCCTTAGGATGATCTCCGAGTTGCTGTCTGTCAGCAGGTGGTGTCACTGTGGCGTAACCAACCTTATCTCGGCCTTCTTGCCACTAGGAGATCATTTTAGGTAGGTTGTGTACTGGGCATTGTCGTTTTAGCCATCACCATTTGTTAAGTGGTGATCCCCTACCACTTTACGCTCATTGCCATCAACCTATGATGGTTCGCCATTTCCTGATCGAATGCCATTTTTCTAACCACTTATGTTCTTGTGTGTTTGCCATCTGAGTTATCAGCTGTTTTAGCAAATAAAACGGGGGCTGTGGATTGTGCTTTACTTTGTTTCCATCATAGCAATAGGACAAGGATATTTAATCTTTGGCTCGGGACCTCCGATGTCCCTACAGCATATTTTGTGGACCTTTCTCCTTGGGGAAGTCCTTGTTCTTAGCTTGCTTTCCTTCTGTTGATTGGGCTTAAAACTTATAGTCGTTGTTAAGTTCTTTTGCTTCTTGATAATCTAAGGTTATGGCATGGGCGGTTATGGCCTTAGATGTTCTTACTCACTAAAACAAACAACAAATAGTCACATTGACTGACAAGAAGTTGGCCATTACTCAAAAATCATGACACATTCAGAAACAACAAAGAAATTTTTATGACAAACGAGATTATAACATTGAGAAGTTCTTCTTGGGTATCATGTACTATCACCTGATTGACTATGACCAACAATAACCAACTGTCAACAGCAGCAGGCAACCGAAGAGCCATAGACACCATAAATGCACTTAAGTCACTAGTAAGTGTGCCGTTGTGTCTTAGCAGTAGAAAACTGAGGCTCAATTTGATGAAGTGCAAATGGGATTTAAATTTGTTATGTCAGTGTAATATGCACCAAGTTATGGTTTGGATGTTGACCTTTTTTTTGTACCATTAACTAGTTCACTTTGAATGAGTGTACACAGACAGAGAGAGAGAGAGAGAGAGAGAGAGATGGATGGATGGATGGATGGATGGATGGATGGATGCCACGAGGCAGTGCAAATCACTGCGACTGCGGTGTCTGGCTGTGCTTGGTCCAGATAATTTTTGTGTAGCACCTCCATCTGATAATGATGAGTGTGCAGTGGTTTTAAAACTAGATGATACAAGAAATAAAGTGTATTAAAATAAAAAAAAAGTTTGTCTGGTTTCATATTATACCGACATAAATTTGTCAACAGGAGCTCTCATTAACAAATGATTCCAAGGGAATAAGACTATATTTGAAGTGGTGAAACATTAAGTATGGAGCTCCACAAAATTCGGTGATCATCCTATTTCAGTTCTTGACCTACATAAATAATTTACAAGGGACATTGCAGGACTCTTCAAAAACTGTAATCTTTGCTGATGATGTAAGTGTACTGACAAAGTGCACAACACATCCACATTGTATGTAGCCAGCATAATAATAGTACATGTTTACAACTGGCTCACATCCAATAGCTTAACCCTTAATCTTCGAAGAGCTGATATTATGATGTTCGAGGCAACTCAAAATGACTTATGGGTGCCAGAGGTGGAGATGGATTTACACTAGATGAGGCTCCATGTGTGAAGTACTGGGCATGCAGTTCTATAATAAACTGAGTTGGCATCAGCATATGGAGAAGTTAAACAAAAAGCTTTGTACTGACAACTTTGCACTTAGAAGCCTCTCAAGTTGTGCTGATCTGCAGATGGGGTTGGTAGCGCACTTTCATACTGTTGCTCAGTGCTATCCTATGGTGTAATCTTCTGTGTCCCTGCAACTTAGATAAGGAAAATATAAGGAAGTTGATAACTGAACATCTTGCAGAAGCTTCTTCAGGGTTTCGATACATATACTCCCTAATGATATTTGTGGTGAGGAACAGAAGTGTATTTAGGATACACAACCACAACGCTAGACGTAAATATGATTTCTGTATAGACTGTGCAGGGTGCAGAGTAGAGTTTTATATTCTAGTGCAAAAGTCAATAACAGTATCAGACAGGAAACTGAAAATCTCCAAATATTCAAAAACAAAGTAAAATAATAACTTGTTATCCACACTATCTACAAATCATTAGAATACATGAATTCAGGAATGTAAATTCCCCATAACTGTAATATTTGTAGCAGACAGATTTTGCTTTTGCCAGTATACAGACAGCCGATTATGGCCTATGTAAGGTTTCATAGTTTCTCTGAAGTATTGGGTAAAATTAGCAGCTTATTAGTATAGCAGAAGGAGCAGTGGCTTTTTTCAAAGTAGTTGCATTTGTCCTAATAAATGTGTATTAAGTAAACTAGAAGCACTTTCTGTACTTATTGGTGTGGAGGATTTGCATCAGTCATAATTTGTTAATAGTGTACTGTTCAGAGGTAGCAGTAGTGTTTACTTCTTTTTTGTTAATGTATAACTTGATTTGTTCCACAGAACATTATATGGGAATGTAGGTATGTATGCGTGTTACCTGTGACTTATCTCTTGTAACTCATGTTGCTTGCAGTTTGAAAGAGCTTTCCCATCTCTTCAGGAACACTACCTCCCATATGTATTTACTTTTTTCTGTCTTATCCATTGTTGAAGATATTATATAAAAGTTACAGTGGTGAGAGAATCAATTGTGTTATCCAAATTGCATATCTGTCACCCTCTCCTAGTTGTTCCTTTAGTTTTGGCTGATATTAGTCCTCCTTCCACTGTCACAAATATTGTTGACATTCACTTTTTTTTCATTTTTAATAATTTCAGTTCTGTAAGATTAAGTGTTACATTATTGTTTGTTACAGTACTTAAAAACATTTTTAAAACATATTGTTCTTAAGTTTATGATTTTTACGTCCAAATTTTGTTAGAGGCTTTTTTTGTAGTTGTTATTCATTCTTCCACATTTGTGTTACTTGTTTCAGCAACATGCTAAGAAAACAAGATTTGCCTGGTGTTTACGTCATTCCATCTGCTCGGAGCTCACTCTGTAAGTATGAAAGATTTCTGATTGTTTTGTTGCTGTCTTAAATTTTATCTTTTTCAGTGTACATCTGTCAACTTTTTGTCTTGATCAAGTTGTTGATTGTAAACTTCCTAATTGTATTGACTGAATTCACAGAAATTTTCTAATGCAAACTGCTTGTGTAATCATTACACTTCAAATGGATTAAGTGTCATAGATTGTATTGTATTGTATTTAGTGGTCCTGTTGTCCACAAAGCAGCTTATGCATTAGACATTGGGCAAGTCAAGTTAGAAGTATACAACTGAAACTCATTTCTAGGCATACTTATTTAAGGTTACAGTAATACACTTTATACATAAGTATTTATATAACACACTTCATAAATTTAAATATTCTTCAATGGAGTAAAAGCAGTGATGCTGTAAATATGACTAGAGATTTTCCAAAGGTATTGACCCAGTAATAGCTTTTATGTTTCAGGCTTAACTCTCATGTGAAAAGAACCTTTTTGGCACAGAGCTGTGCTGACTTGGGTTATATGTAAGTTTCTGTTTTGTCTGGTAAAGCGGTCATGTATATCACAGTTTTTTTGCAGTCAGCAGTCCTTACCTATTACATTTGTTTTAAAGAATAAAACGGTTTCACTAACATACATACATGGTATGGAGGAATACCAGATTTCTTAAACAGAGGTTTACAAGACTCTGTATTCTTGCACCCAAACGAGATTCAATGGTCGTTTTTCGTAGTTTAAAAGTGAAATTAGCTGTTTTAGAGTTTCCCCAGAAGGTGACCCCCATATCTAAGACAAGAATGAAAGTAGACATGATATGCATTCATTACTGTTTTCTCACTATGACATGATTTTACTGAGCAAAGAAGGTAACATGTTCTGTTCAGTTCTGCATTGAAATATTCAAAAGGCTTGTTCCATCTGACGTTGCTGTGCAGCCACAGTCCTAAGAATTTGGTTTCAGTACTGTTACAATCAACATTTAAGTTCAGATCATTTACGTACAGAAGGGTCCATTACTGATCCTTGGGGCACACCACATTTAATTTGTTTATAGTCAGATAAGTGTTCAGGTACTGATCCACCATGTCAAAAGCTTTTGATGAGTCAAAAAATACTTCTATTGATTCCTGATTTTTGTCCACCAGGCTTAGGAAGGAGTTGATGCACTCGTAAATAGCAATTGTCGTTGACCTCTTATTTCTGAATCCGTGTTGTTCATTACATAGAATGTTTTTATTTGTAAATTTCATAAGTTTGTCATACATAACTTTTTCTAATGCTTTAGAAATGCAGGAGGAAATTGTGATGGGTTTGTAGTTGTTTACATTACCTTTCTCACCTTTATTATATACTGGGATAACTTTTGATGTTTTCAATGCATCAGGGAAAGTGCCTGCCTGTAGTGAGCAGTCACACAAGTGTTATACCACTGTAGTGAAAACAACATTCGAACAATTGGTGTTTATCTGGTTACAAATGTGCAAGCAGTCGTTTTTTTATGATTTATTCAACCGTGAACATGATTTCGAGCCACTGCAGACTCGTCATCAGATGGGGGTGTTACAAGGACATTATGTTGTGGACCAAGTGTAGCTAGATTCAGTGCTGGTGCTGCTGGCGGAAATGATGGAAATTTAGCAATTGGTTACGAAACATTTATGAACTCGGAAGTTGTTTTAGGTAGTTACAGTACTTACAGTTTTAGTACTTACTTACAGTGGGAGGAGAGAGATCAGCTTGGATTGAGCAGAAGAATGGTTTGAGGCAGGGAAGTGCACTTTAACCATTACTCTTCATTGTAGTGATGGATGCTACAATGAGTACAGTAGCACAAGTCATTGGTGAAAGGAAGATGAAAGCTATGGTGTTTGAAGATGATCTGATGATCCTGGGGAATAAGGAGGAGGAAGTACAAGAGCAGTTGGATGTATGAGAATGAACAGTGTAAGAATATAGGATGAAATTTAGTATAAATAAGAGTGAGATGATTATCACAACAAGAAAGAAGGAGAAAGGAACAACTGGAATAACAATTGGTGGGGAACAGTTGAGGAGAGTGGAGAGTTTCAAGTACCTAGGAAGCCTGATACAGTAAGATGGAAAAAAAAAAACGACAGAGAAATAAAGGGGTGGGAGAGAAAAGCAGAAGCATTTCGGAAGAGCGTCAGAAGCCTGATGTGGAGCAAGGATTTATCCCAAATCAGTAAAAAGGTTACATACCGGTCATACTATGTCCTGATCCTGACATTTGCATCAGAAACCTGGGTTATGAAAGGAAGAGAAAAGAGCAAAGTACAAGCTAGTGAGATGGAATTCTTGAGAAACAGTATTGGAGTGACAAAAATAGACAGGTTAAGAAATGAGAGGATCAGAGAGTTAATAAAGGTGGAACCATTACAGGAGGAGATAGAGAAATCAAGGCTGCGATGGCATGGACACGTTAAGAGAATGGAGGAGGATATCCAGGAGAATACAGGAGATGAAACTGGAAGGAAAGAGACCAAGAGGAAGACTGAGAGACAGATGGCTGAAAGGAGTAGAGGAATGCGTCCAGAAGGAAGGAGAAGACTGGACCAAGGTGAAGGTGGAGAAATGGTGGCAATACAGAAGACGATGGAGAGGCCTATGTTCTATACAGACCCAGCCAGAGACTGGGAACTGTGCAAGATGATGATGATGATGGTGATGATGAGGTACTTACAGTGCACTGCCTTTTGGCATCCACATCAGATAGCTTCTTATAATGTGCATTATTAAGTTATGTACACAAATAAACACAGTATTTAGCTATACTTGGTTTTACACTGATCACAGAATGTAAACTTAAAGCACTTTAAGGTTTGTAAATGTTTCGTAACCAATTACTAAATTTCCGTCATTTCTGCCCGCAGTACCAACACTGCATCTAGCTACACTTGGTCCACAACATAATGTTCTTGTAACACCTCCATCTGATGATGAGCCTGCAGTGGCTTGAAAAGATGTACATGGTTGGATAAATTGTAAAATAGTGACTGGTTAGATATTTATTCCCAGATAAACGCCAATTTAAATCACAGTTGTAGTTCATCATCCACAATGGATATACTGAAAAAACAGTTGTACATTTAAAAAAATGTATTGTACTAAGAGCGTGTTGATTTTAGTGTACTGCTTTTGTATCTTAGTGTGAGAAGACTATAACTAACACATTTTAATGCCTTCCAAATACCATTCTCTAACTTACAGCTTAATGAATACTTACAGTGTGGTTTGGGGTCCTGTTCGTCAGGCAGGGGATGTACCAGGGTGGAGTATTTAGATTCACATTACATCTTCCAGAGACCTTCCCAGATGGTGGTTTTCCTGTAAGTATAAAAAAGTTTTTCATTGCTATTGATGCATCATTATAGAAACCTCTAAGAATTTTTATGGATTAACATATAACAAATCATTGGTGAAAAGTAAAACACATTGAAGAACAACTGTAATTCAGAGAGAGAGAGAGAGAGAGAGAGAGAGAGAGAGAGAGAGAGAGAGAGAGAGAGAGAGAGATGGACATGGACATCCCCCCCCCCCTCCCTCCCAATTAAGTTTACAGATATTATGAATACAAATTCCTTGATGGAAATTTCTTTTTTTAAGTATATGTAACTGTCCTCTTGTTTACCATTTATCGGCTGTCCTCTCTGCCCTTGACAGTTGTCAGTTTTTGTAAATGACATATGTTGTTAGCATTTCATTGCTCATTGCCTTCTTATCCTGTCCTTTGAATCTTTTTCTTAATAGGTAAAGAAAGAAATGTACTATAAAAGAAACAGCTCTATAACATCTTCAGGTTTTGTAAGTTGCAAGTATTGTATTGTGTTGTCATGCAGTGACGTGAAAAGTAATAATGATCATCATTTTAAACTGACTGCCACAACTCGTATTAATGTCATGACAAGTAATTTTAAAGATTACCATATTTACCAGATTGTAAGGTGTGGATTTTTTTCCCAAATCCGTCTTCAAACAATACAGGGTCATCATACTTCTGGAGATTGAACTACTGGTACTGAAGTTAACATTTTTATAGTGTGTAATTGATTAGGTAACATGGTACAGTAATGGAACTACAAATCCATAGGTCTTGGTTTTGATTCCTGATCAGTCCTAGGATTTTTATCTGCCACATATCACTTCTCTTACCTCTGGCAGTGTTTATTGGTGTGAAAACTACTAAATAGTGCTGGACTGCATGTTAAACTGTAGATCCCACTATAACTGACTGACTGAGTTCAAAGGTCAGAGGAAGGAAGTAACATACCACCTGCAACAGGACCATGCCTAGTAAAGCTCTGTTGTGTTCCAAAAAAAATCTTTGGATTGATGACTTACTTAATCAGCTAGGTAAAGGTTTTATATACCATAGTAACACTTCTGTGAGTTTAGCAGAACAACACATTTTGAAGAGATGTTTAATGTGTTGTTTCATTGAAACTGCATGCTTTCATCTACATCTATATGATTAATCTGCAATTCAAAATTAAGCACCTGGCAGGGGGTTCATCAAACCACCTTTAAGCAATTTCTGTACTGTTCCACTCTGGAACAGCGTGTGAGAAAACCAAATACTTAAATCTTTCTGTGCAAGCTCTGATTTCTCTTATTTTATTGGAATGATCATTTCTCTCTATGTAGATGGCCACCAACAAAATATTTTCATTCTCTGAGGAAAAAGTTGGTGATTGAAGTTTCATGAGAAGGTTGTGGTGCAGCAAAAAATATCTTTGTTTAAATGACTGCTGCCAAAATATGTGTATCATATCCATGGCACTGTCTTCCTTATTTCATGATAATACAAAACGAGCTGCCCTTCTTGGAACTTTTTCAACGTCCTCTGTCAATCCTATCTGATGTGGATCCCACACTGCACAGCAGTACTCAAGAAGAGGGCAGACAAGTGTTGTGTAAACAGTTTCTTATATAAGTGTTCTGCTAATAAATTGCAGTCATTGGTTTGCTTTCCCCACAACATTATCTGTGTGATCATTCCAGTTTAAGTTATTTGTAATTGTAATACCTAAGTATTTAGTTGATTTTATAGCCTTTAGGTTTTTTGTGATTTATCGTGTAGCTGAAATTTAGCAGATTCTTTCTAGTGCTCATATGGATTACTTTGCACTTTTCATTATTTAGAGTCAATTGCCACTTGTTGCACCATACAGATAGCTTGTCTAAATCACTTTGCATTCTATTTTGATCGTCTGGTGAGATTACATGATGGCAAATGACAGCATCATCTGCAAACAATCTAAGAGGACTGCTCAGATTGTCTTCTAAATCAATTGCGTAGATCGGGACAACAGAGAGACTATAACACTTCCTTGGGAATGCCAGATATTAATTTTGTTTTACTTGAGGACTTTCCATTAGTTATTACAAAATGTGACTTTTCTGACTGGAAAACATGAATCCAGTCACACAACTTAGACGGTACTCCATAGGCACACAATTTAATTATAAGTTGTTTGTGAGGAATGATGTCAAAAGTCTTCTGAGAATCCAAAAATATGGAATCAGTTTGACATCCTCTGATGATAGCACTCATTACTTAATGAGAATAAAGAGCTAGTTGTGCTGAACAAGAATGATATATCCTGAATCTGTGCTGGCTATATGTCAAGAAATTGTTTTCTTTGTGGTGATTCATAATGTTAAAGCACAGTTTATGTTCCAAAATTGTGCAAATCGATGATAAATTAGTCTGCAATTCAGTGGATTACTCCTATTTCCTCTCTTGGGTGTTGATGTGACTTGGGCGACTTTCAAGTCTCTGGGTGTGGATCTTTCTACACCTGAGCAGTTGTACATGATTGCTAAGTAAGTATCTTTTGTATCAGCATACTCTGAAAGGAACCTGTCGAGTATACAATGTGGGCTGGAAGCTTTGCCTTTCTTAAGTGTTTTAAGCTGCTTCACTACACAAGGATATCTATTCCTAAGTTACTCATGTTGGCAGCTGTTCTTGATTCGAATTCTGGAATATTTAAATTGCCTTCTTTTGCGATGAAATTTCAGAAAACTTTTAGTAACTCTGCTTTAATGGTGCTGTCATCAGCATCACCACCATTGTTATCCAGCAGTGAAGGTATTGATTGCGTTTGCCACTGGTGTACTTTACATACAATCAGAATATCTTTGGCAATAGTGTTTTACCTGTTTTGTGTACTGTGAGGGGTTAGTACTATCTGGTATTAGTTTATTTGATGATGATGTAAATAAAATAGAAAGAAACTTCCACATGGGAAAAATATATTAAAAACAAAGATTCCAAGACTTACCAAGCGGGAAAGCGCCGGCAGACAGGCACAATGAACAAAACACACAAACACACACACAGAATTACTAGCTTTCGCAACCGATGGTTGCTTCTTCAGGAAGGAGAGGGAAAGACGAAAGGATGTGGGTTTTGAGGGAGAGGGTAAGGAGTCATTCCAATCCCGGGAGCGGAAAGACTTCCCTTAGTGGAAAAAAAGGACAGGTGTACACTCGCGCACACACACACACACACACACACACACACACACACACACACACACACACACACACACACACGTCTGCTTGTGTCTGTGTATGTGCGGATGGATGTGTGTGTGTGTTTGTGTGTGTGTGCGCGGGTGTACACCTGTCGTTTTTTTCCCCTAAGGGAAGTCTTTCCGCTCCCGGGATTGGAATGACTCCTTACCCTCTCCCTTAAAACCCACATCCTTTCGTCTTTCCCTCTCCTTCCTGAAGAAGCAACCATCGGTTGCGAAAGCTAGTAATTCTGTGTGTGTGTTTGTGTGTTTTGTTCATTGTGCCTGTCTGCCGGCACTTTCCCGCTTGGTAAGTCTTGGAATCTTTGTTTTTAATTTATTAGTTTATTTGGTATATACCTTTCAATTGCCATCGATACTATTTCTTTGAATTCACCACATGTGGTCTACGCGTACGTAGATTGGAAGGAGTGGAGACTTTCTCTTAGGAAGGTGTCAAGCCAATTTTTATTTGCTTTTTTAAATGGATGTACTTTGCATTTATTTTTGGTGGGTTTGGATGTTAAGACATTCTGTCTAACTACAACAACCTTGTGGTCACTGATCCCTGTATCTGTCACGATGCTCCTTATTTGGTCAGGATTATTGATTGGCTAAGAGGTCAAGAATGTTTTTGCAACCATTTACACTTCAAGTGGGATCCTGAATGAGTTGTTCAAAATATTTTTCTGAGAAGGCATTCAGTACAATTTTGGACCACATTTTATGGCTACCACCGACTTTAAACATGTATTTTTGTAACATATTGAGGGTAGATTGAAGTAATCATGAACTATAATTGAAATAACACTCAAGTTTTCAGCAACTGTATCATCTGAGTCAGGGTCTCAGTGAAAGAAACCAATTATTAATTTTTCCGGTTGTCAAATATAACCTCTACCCTTACTAACTCAAAGGAGCTACATTTTTTAGTTCCACTACATGGTAAACTATTTCTGATAGTGGTAAACACACCACAACCAAATCTGTTTAATCCATCCTTTCTAAATGCGGTTAGGTCATTTGTAAAAATTTCGGCAGAACATATATCTGGTTTAGCCAGCTTTCCAGACCTATAACACAGTATGACAGTTTACAACTACAATATTGACTGTTCCTTTCTACCCTCTTCTGTGTTCCTCCTGCACCCTTTGAAACTGAAGCCTTTTTGCCATTTCCTGAAACCCTCTAACTTAAAAAGAACTTCCCGGACCCATTCACACAACTCCTGCTACCTGTGTAGCTACTTCCTATACGTAGTGGATGCCTGACCTGTTCAGCGGAATGTGAAAACCCACCACCCTATGTCACAAGTTGAGGAATCTGCAATCTACATGGTTGCAAAACTGCCTGAGCCTCTGGTTCAGACCCTCCTGTCCACTCAGCTCTGTACCAAAGGACCACAGTCAGTTCTGTCAACAATACTACAGATGGTGGTTTCTGCTTCTCTGCTTTTAACTTTCAAGCAAGACTAGCAGTTTTTACTATTTCGCAACACACATTGTAGGTACAAGCATGAGCCACCACCTGCAGTCAGCTGCACCCTGTGCTCCTCATGGCATCCAGAAACACCAGTTCCATGTTTGTCATGATTCCTTTCGGCATGCACACAGATTGCACATGGAATTCTTTCCCCTCCTTAGCAGCCATATCCCTAGGGGCTCCACTGCGCGCCTAATGTTGGAACACCCAACTACCAGTAATCCCACCCTCTGTGAATGCCCAGACCTTGCAGGTTGAGAGGATTTCTCTGGAACAGGATGAGTGACTTATCTGGCTCACAAATTCATCAGCCATAGGTGGCACCTGAAACCTGTTTGTCAGAAAAACCGGGGAGGCCCTCCCATCGGCCCCTCAGAAAGTCTTCACTGCAACTACACTCGGGAATGACCACCCACTCGACCGTGGGTGAGGGATCAACCTCAGTGGAGGCAGTACCCGGAGCGGCTACGGTAGTGGGCCAATTGTGGGACACATGGGTCATGCTGGATGTCCCAAGCCCCATCCAGCCCCTCATGATGATGCTTACTGGAAACAGTGCGAAGCTGTATGACCGAAGTCAATGCTGCCTGGAGTATGAGTGAAGGTAGATCAACTCGGTTCGCATCTGAACACAGCAGTCACAGTACCTATCCACACTAAAGACAGCCTGCCAAATATACAGACACACATTAAGTATAAGAGTTGTTGCTAAAGAACACAGACAAAATGTAAAGTAAGTCGCTTTTTTATGAGAAGCTGTGTGAATGCACAGCACTCTCATGCACTGCTGCTAGGAGTGCTGTCACTCGACTTGGGGGTCTAACTGCTACAAGTGGCTCTTGAAACACAAAAACAAATGCCTGGCATGATGCAAACTGCAATACACAAGTATAAATTCGAAAACCTTCAGATACGAATGATGATAGCTTCATAAGAAGTGAAGTCAATATGGGTACTACCTGATTTGCTTCTGTCAGCCAATCACCAAAACAGGACACACCATCTCATCAGCCAGTCATATCATAAAACATTATGCATGCAGCAAAAATAAAATAAGAAAGGTTTTGAATTGTAGGTATTTTACTGGTTGCAGACGTTATCTTGGTCTCTGGGTGTACATCACTTACTTTATACTAGCATAGAATATTTATGCTTGTTGCCAATCTTAACTCTGTAACAGCAACTGACTATTGTGAATAAAGTGTTGTTGTTAATACTGTTTAAAAAAAGTGAAGAGGCTGTTAAACCATTACATGTTTTTTTGCTGCTCAGGGAGGAGGAAGTGGGGCTTGTCTCAGCAGACAGTGTGTAATGAGCCAATTGCAATGTTACACTCCCAGCATCCTCTGCCAAGGAGCCAAGTGAAAGTGTGCAACCAGTAAATCTGTCTTTCCAATTATAAGAATATAAGTAAACATGTTTCAATTAATTGAAATAAAACTTCTTTAGTGATCTGTAATGAAAGATATTTACAATGTGACTTAGTTTCTAGACTGAAAAATAGTTCGTTACAAAAGATGTTGATTTTACGTACAGTATTTTATGTCCAATGTTCATTCACATCAGGAAATGCCATCTGATTGCATGCTTTCGAGGTATTCCTTCATTTGGCACTGTCGATACCACCCTAATCCCAGTTGACTTTGCAAAACTCTGAATTTCTTGATGTAAAACACAACTCAATGCAGCACCACAAAGCAGTGAGGGCATAGATTAGAATCAACAGTGCTAATGGACTACCTGAAAATTATACAAGACAATGGATTATGTTTTATTTCAATAAAATGCTACCTAGCTTTCAAAAGCTCATTTACAGTAAAGACTGCAGCACCATTCCCCCTTTCAATTATGGAACAAATGCAAGGATGGCTGACATAGTGTATAGTGTATCTGGGATTGTAACAGTTAAGATCCTTTGACGCCAGGAAGGCGTCTGGCCCAGACGGTATCCCCATAAGATTATATGTTGACTATGCTACAAATATAGCACCATTCTTATCCATCATCTATCAGAGAGCATTGGAACAGTGGAAAGTTCCACAGGACTGGAAGAAGTCCCAGGTCATAGCAATCTATAAAAAGGGTAGAAAATTGGATGCCCATAATTACCGGCCAATTTCACTTACATCAATTTGTTGTAGAATCATGGAACATATTTTGTTTCTATACTCTGAGAAGCTCATCTGCAGAAACCAGCTCGGTTTTAGGAAACAGTGGTCATGCGAGACACAGCTGGCCCACTTTGTGCATGATATACATTAGGCTCTAGATACTGGCTCCCAGGTTGATCCCATATTTCTCGAGTCATTTACGCACTGTCGCTTGCTCCAAAAAGTGCACACTTATGGTCTATCTGATGACATATGCAGTTGGATAGAAAGTTTTCTAACAGACAGAGAGCAGTATGTCATCCTGAATGGTCTGACTTCAACAGAAACAAGCGTAACTTCAGGTGTGCCCCAGGGCAGTGTAATAGGCCCACTGCTCTTTACAATTTACATAAATGATGTGGTTGATGGTATTGACAGCTACACCAGACAGGTTGCGGATGATGATGTAGTCTACAGGAAAATAATATCACACGAAAGTTGTGAACAAATCAATGAGGATTTGCAGAAAATAAATGTGTGGTGTAATGACTGGCAGTTATGTCTCAATATTAGTAAGTGTAAACTACCGTGTATAACAAGACGAAAATCCCCATTAATGTACGAGTAAAAAATAAATGCTCAGTCTTTGGAAGCAGTAACATCTGTCAAGTGTCTGGGTGTGACTATTGGAAATGGTCTCAAATGGAATGATCGGGTTACACAAGTAACGGGCAAGGCAAACCCTAGATTGCAGTTTATTGGTAGAATCCTGAAGTGATACAGTCCTTCAACAAAGGAAATTGTTTACAATACTTTAGTTCATCCAGTATTAGAGTATTGTTCGTCTGCATAGTACCCTTACCAGTTGGGTCTGATTCAAGAGATTGAGAAGGTCCAAAGAAGAGTGGCAAGATTCATGACTGGTACATTTAGCCATCGTGAGAGCATTACAAATCTCATGGAAAGTTTGAAGTGGGACACACTTGCAGATAGATGATGCACTAAACGGAAGGGGCTGCTCACTAAATTCCGAAATCCGATCTTCACCGAGGATGTAGGGCATATACTATTACTACCAGCTTTCAAATCGCTCAAGGATCACCATTCGAAGATAAGGGAAATTAGAACTCGTACTCATGCATTCAGACAATCGTTTTTCCCTCACGTAATCCGCAAGTGGAACAGAGGGGGGGAAATATGACTTTGGTGCAAATTGTGCCCCCCGCCACTGACCGATGGTGGCTAGTGGAGTATATATGTAGACGTTTGGTGAGAAAATACACTTTTTCTTGTAGTTGCAAAAACGTATTTGAAATGTCACTTATCACTTCCTTCACCTCTGGCAATGTTTATTGGTATAAAAAATGCTGAGTTGCACCATGGTTCGGAATCAACACTAAACTGTAAGTCCCCCTATAACTGGCTAAGTAAGTTATCAAACTTTAGAGGAAGGCAATGGCATACTATCCCCAACATGACAATGCCTAATAAGGCACTGTGGTGTTCAAAACAACCTTTGGGTTGGTGACTGCTTTGTTTTTTATTTATAAAGCAGCTATGTGGAATATAATCACATAAATGAAGTTAATGTCTGAAACTAATATATAAACAGTATTGTAAAAAGCAGGTTGTGTTTAGACAGGAACCTAATAGTATAGCTTATGAGCGGCAATGACATTTGTATTTTTATGTGTCAAAAATATGTGGCTGTGTATTTCTGAATATGTTGGGATTTCCAACACTCACATGTGGAGCCCCTAAAGCTTCCACCACTCTACAGTGCTGTTGATTTTCACAGTAGGTGCTTATCGCGTCACAACTTCCGGTCGCCACACGCTCGCCTTGCTACCACGCCTTATCAGCCCGACCAGAAGTGAATTTTTCTGCAACACGTGCCTAGTAATACTAGGGCCCGTGTTGCCCGGCAGCCTCGTCTAGCGGCTAAGTTGGACAATTTCTACCAATACAGCTTAAAGGAGTCTAGAGAACACCACTTTGGTGTAATTCAGTATGATTAGATTGTCAGTGCTGCAGGAACTGTAAATTGTAGCAATCAATAATGATGCAAATTACATCCCCGATTCAGTTGAGAATCATGGATCTAAGAGTTTGCAGTTCCCAACTGGTTCATGCAGACAGTACCACACAAGTTTTAAGTTAATGGTGATTCATGAAGCAGAGACCACAAGTAATTGCACAGCAAAAAGAACATTTGGTGTCACAAAAGTGAATGTTCATGGGTGCTGTCATGTGAAGAACAAATTAAAGAAAACCAGTTCTACATATCAAACTTTTAGGTGACTAAAACAGAGACGGTTTTACAATTAGTTGTAGGTTGTTAATAAATTCAAGAAAAATGCAAATGACTTCCTGATTTCTTGAGAAATTATTTGTATGAATCTACGGGAAATAAAAAATAATTTTACAACTGCACGCACTGCAAAATTCAAAGCTTGTACTTGCTGGTGCTTGGGGATGATAGGAGGACAGGGCTTACATTGTGACACAGAACTGTGCTAGCTTGCTGACTTCCCACAATATATGGTGGCAAACTACAAGTCTCTCAATGTCATATAAGTGTAATGCATAGAAGTATAGGACAACATGGAGCAGAAGTTGTTGGTCAGGTCTGCATCTTGACGTCACAGCCAGACAGCAGGTGCTGGTCATTGAAGTGAAATATCAGCTCCTGTGTCATCAGACCATGGGCCCCGAAATCAGACCACAAACTGTGGACAATTGTCACAGTTGTCCATTGCACGTGCTTCATCAGCAATCCTCAGCAGCAGCAAGACGTCTGTGATGTAATTGTGGGTCTCATTGCCCAGGGAGTAGTCTTTAAGAAGCCATTGACTTTTGTGTCAGTAACATGTGCTGCCAATTACGTCAGACCCCAGCCATTGTCTTGTTTCAGATGGTTCAGAGTGACACCAAAATGTTGCATCTTCCACAGTTGTCAGTGGATGGAGACAGTATTTAACCACGACCGTACCAGACAATTTGTGTGTTCAGCCTGTTGGACAGTGAGTGACACCCAGTCTATGTTCCTCTGCGCCAGCACTGTAACTCTGCTGCCACTGGGCTTCAAAGGAGATATGCCTACTTGCCCAGCCTGGGCAGCCAACAGTTCTCCAGCTGCCACCTCCTCAGGTTCACTCACCATCGCCAGAGTCCATCCAGAAGTTCAGAATCAGATTCTGGGCGGTACTGTGACGTCTGACTATGCTGGCCGACATCATCCGCTGCCTGTTCTGTATGACTGCCTAACCACGTGTGATTTTTGCACCATAGCTGAGCCGGCGCACCATGTCACTGCTTCACTGTGTAAGCAGCGTACTTATCTGCACCTCCGGCCGTTACCTTGCGGCCACTACAGTACCAAATATTATGTGAAGAAGAAAATGGGATTAACCAACTGAACTAGCAGGACGGAATAATTAAAGACATGTGTTCCTCACATGGTCTTGTGTCTGGTGCTATCCACATCCCCTATCTTTGGCAGAGAACCCAGCCCACACAGTAAGTGAATATTTTTCCTTGTTAACATAATCAGTCTTACAAAGTGGCATGATTATTTGCCAGACCATGCTGATGTGATGCCCATTTATTTTGATGTGCCGTCGAATGTTACTGTCAATATGAATGGCATTAAAGGTGTACCTATAAGGAGTTCTGTTAATGAAAAGGCCAACATAACAGTAATGCTGGGTACAGTAGCAGATGGAAGGAAGCTTCCCCTGTATGTGAATCTTCACAGGAAAATGATACTGAAAGAAAAATTGCTTGCGGGGCTTATCTTAAGATGTCAAGAAAAGAGATGGATGACAAATCATCTGATGCTAAATCGGTTGAAGGTTGTTTGGATCAGAATACCAGGCATTTTGCTTAATGGGAAGAAAATACTGATGCTGGTCTCTTTTAGACAATACCTACCCAGGAAGTTAAGGAACTGATAGCAAAGAATGACACAGACTTAATAATTCCTAATGGCATGACCTCACAACTTCAAGTAATGGATGTTGTGAATAAATCTTTTAAGGTTCACTAGCAACAGCTTTATAGTGAGTGGCTTCTTCAAAAAGACCATGGCCTCACACTGGGATTAAAGACACCCGCAGTATCCAGGCTAGGCCAGAGGTTCCTTACTCCCTAGGCAGACTCTCAAGTTAATCTATTATAAAGGGATTAAAAAAAGTGCTGTGTATGTAATGCAACGGTTGGGCCAGAAGATGATAGGCTGTGGGAGGAGAGTCAAGAAGCAAGAAGGAAGAAATGCTGAAGACGTACAAATGTAGATGAAGTGGTGATCATGACAGTGACGATGATGATGAAGACAATGACCCTGATGTTGACAAAGATTAAAAAGAGTGACACCATGCTGATTGTAAGCAACTAAGAAAATGAAAATAAATTTAAGGTAAACCATTTCTTTTTGTTTATTTTATTTCTTCTTTTATTATCAAAATGTAGACTATTAAAGTTCAGAGTAGGTATAATGGTAACTTTTTTGGGCAGGTACTTTATGTCCATAAAGAAGTTCATAGGTCTGATTAGTCAGATTATGTTGAAAACAAAATTTTCACAAGGGGCCTCTTAAAATAAAGGGGGTCTTCTTGTACATGGCTAAATATGGTAGTTAAGAACATTACTTAAAAATGCAAGAAAATAAAGGGCAGGGTTTGACAGAAGAATAGAAATGAACATCCAGGGGGTATTGTTGAATGAGTTGTCCTCCAGTTGGAGACAAACTCCAGAACTTTGACCACAGCACAAGAAGCCAAATAATTGGCAGTGCCCACTATGTCAACTATGCTTATATTGTCAGATTTTCAGATCAGCTGCAAAGTGTTGTTTGAGTGTGGACTCCTCTTTTACTACGTTTAGCAGGGAAGTGACATTGTCATTCACAAAAAATGTGGAGTTCTGCTATGAAAATCTCTCATAAAAGGAAATCTTTATTGACAGCTAAACTTAAACATGTTGTGCTAACATAACTCCAGTCAGCAACAACAGCAGCAGACTCACAATATTGAAGATCCCAGATGTACAATGTATACAACACATTTCTTGAAGTTGAACCAAGTCTCCATTGGATTGTTTGATTGTATTCAATATTGAAAGAATACTGTTAGATTAGTACTTCAGATTAAATTTTTAAAACACTTTTACGGCTTTTGTTGTTGCTTTTAACTTTTCCATTTGCTCATTGTCATGTCTAAGTAGGAGACTGCCGTTGCTATTTACCATATTTATCTGATTATAATGTGAGTTTTTTTCCCCACAACTTAGTCTTCAGAAAATACAGGGTTGTAATACAGTCACAGATTAAACTATTGCTGCTGAGGCCAACATTTGTATATTGTATAGTAGATTACTGTAAGGGTCATCTTATGTTTATAGTCAAAGCTTTGGCAGTTGGTGTCACATGCAGATTTATTTTAAAGAATTCAAGAGGGTTGGAAAAATTTTGTCATGCTGCCAAACACGTAAATGCGTACCAAATACCTTAGCTTTTTATGAACATTTACCATGTTTAAACTGCAGTTTGCCTGAATCTGTTTCTAGTTGTAACAGAATTGACTTTAAAATTGAATAATACTCAACAGTAGTATACATTTCTGCAGGAGACTGTAAAAGTCCAGCTAGGGCCTGCAGTGTACTTACATGTTTTGTGCAGCAATATTGTCAAACACTCGCCCCGTAGTACACTATGTGATCAAAAGTATCCAGACAACTGGCTGAAAATGACTTAAAAGTTTGTGGCACCCTCCATCAGTAATGCTGGAATTCAATATGGTGTTGGCCCACCCTTAGCCTTGATGACAGCTTCCACTCTCACAGGCATATGTTCAGTCAGGTGCTGGAAGGTTTTATGGGGAATGGCAGCCCATTCTTCACGGAGTGGTGCTCTGAGGAGAGGTATCAATGTCGGTCAGTGAGCCCTGGCAAGAATTCAGCGTTCCAAAACATCCCAAAGGTATTCTATAGTATTCAGGTCTGGACTCTGTGCAAGCCAGTCCATTACAGGGATATTGTCATGTAACCACTCCACCACAGGCCGTGCGTTATGAACAGGTGCTCGATTGTGTTGAAAGATGCAATTGCCATCCCCAAATTGCTCTTCAACAATGGGAAGCAAGAAGTTGTTAAGACATCAATGCAGGCCTTTGCTGTAATAGTGCCATGCAATACAACAAGGGGTGCAAGCCTCCTCATTGAAAAATGTGACTACACCATTACACCACCACCTCCAAATTTTACTGTTGGCACTACACACACTGGTAGATGACGTTCACTGGGCATTCGTCATACCCACACCCTGCCATCAAATCGCCACATTGTGTACTATAACTCATCACTCTACATAACGATTTTCCGCTGTTCAATCGTCCAACATTTACATTCTTTACACCAAACGAGGCATAATTTGGAATTTATCGGCATGATGTGTGGCTTATGAGCAGCCACTCGACCATGAAATCGAAGTTTTCTCGCCTTCTGCCTAACTGTCGTAGTACTTGCTGTGGATCCAGTTGCAGTTTGGAATTCCTGTGTGATGGTCTGGATAGATGTCTGCCTATTACACATTACGACCCTCTTCAGCTGTCGGTAGTCTGTCAGTCAACAGACGAGGTCACCCTGTACGCTTTTGTGCTGTACATGTCCCTTCATGTTTCCACTTCACTATCACATTGAAAACTGTGGACCTAGGGATGTTTAGGAGTGTGGAAATCTCGCGTACAGATGTACGACACTAGTGACATCCAATCACCTGACCACGTTCAAAGTCGGTGAGTTCCACAGAGCGACCCATTATGCTCTCACACAATGTCTAATGACTACTGAGGTTGCTGATATGTAGTACCTGGCAGCAGGTGGCAGCACAATCCATCTAATATGAAAAATGTATGTTTTGGGGGATGTCTGGGTACTTTTGATCACATAGTGTATGATGGAAATGAAAGGGAATGTTCAGCTGCTGGTTCTCTGCAACTAATGAAAGAACATGGGGTAGACAATATGTTTGGAAGCAAGAGACAAAGAAATTTTTTCACCGATGCATGTCAATATAAATGCAAAATTGACAATGTATTTGCGAAAAACAAGAAACAGCCAAACATTTGTGACAACAAATGCTATAAATTTAATTGCTGCTTGCATATAGAAATACGCTGCCTATTTTCTCACCTCTCATTGGTTTGGCGAAATTATCACCCCAGATAATGATATCGGTGATTATGGTGAGATCTTTATATACAAGGGTATTTCAGAAAGTAAAGATACACCGTAAGCCAGAGGAACAGAAGGGTTTTGGCGAGCAAATTGACAACACTGGTGTTAACCTTGAACTGTTAGCTTTCTCCTCGCGGTCGTGCGGCAGTTCAACGTTGCTTCTGGTTGGAGTAGGTCGTGTTTAAAATGGCTGCACCGATTCAGAATCCCGCCAAATGCAAAGTGCGCTCTGTCATAAGTTTTCTTCATGCAAAAGGTCAGCAACGAGCGGATATTCACAAATAAATTGTTTCTGTTTATGGGAACACTATGAATCGACAAAATGTAACGAAATGGTGTCGTCATTTCTCTGAAGGTAGGACCGATTTTCATGACGAACAAAGAACAGGTCGGCCATCTGTGATCTCTGATGCCCTTCTTGGAAGAATGGAGGAAGCAATTCGTGCGAATAGACGTCTCACATTGAAAGAATTGCATCAGATCATACCGGACGTGTCAATGACAACTCTTCATGACGTTGTGACTGTCAAGTTAGGGCACATGGAATTGTGTGCGCGCTGGGTTCCAAAGCTGTTAGTGGAAGAACACAAAAAGGAAAGGATGGGCTTTGCACTTGACTTCCTCACACACTATGCTGCAGCAGGTGGTGTGCTCCTTGATCACATTGTGACAGGTGACGAGACGTGGGTTTATCACCATACACCTGAATCCAAGCAACAATCAATGCAGTGGCGCCATTCGAATTCACCAAAAGCCAAGAAATCCAAAACGTCGATTTCAGCGAAGAAAATCATGGATTCTGTTTTTTGGGACAGACAAGGCATTCTTCTGTTGGAATTTATGCCTCCTGGAATGACAATTAATGCTGCTGCATATTGCCAGACTTTGAAACGTCATTGAAGGGCAATTCAAAACAAACACAGGTGAATGCTGACAAGTGGGGTCCACTTACTTCATGACAACGCTCAGCCTCACACAGCGCTTGTAAGAAAAGCACTACTTAAACAGTTCAGATGGGATGTATTGGACCATCTGCCATACAGCCTGGATCTTGCGCCCACCGACTTCCATGTCTTCCGTTACCTGAAGTCACATCTTGGTGGAAAATCATTCCACGACGATTAAGAGATCAAAGATGAAGTTGAAATGTGGTTCCGACAACAGGCAGCAACCTTCTATGACTGGGATACAAAAGCTTGTGCACCGACTTAACAAATGTTTGGATAATGGGGGTGATTATGTCGAAAAATAAAAAATAATCCAGTTAAAAAGATGTGACTGACTTTTTCTAAATAAATGTTCTGTTTAAGGACTATTAGCCATTGTATATATACTCTTCGAAATGCCCTCATAAATAAAACGGCTTATAATTTTGATTAGTCAGAATGTGTTAATGATAAAATTTCCTCAAGGAGCCTCTTAGAAAAGGGGGGTCATCTTATATTCAGGGTCGCCTTGTAGTCCGGTAATTCAGTAGTTGTTCTTCCTCATCATGTTGTGGTCCCTAGTTGAAAGACTGGTTTGATGCAGTCCATTTTGTTTCTGCACAAATACTTCAACCAACATCCTTTCACTCCTGTTTACTCTAGTGAAGTCTTGATCTCCTCCCTCCCCCCCCCCCCCCCCTTAAATTTTACTCTCTCTCTCTCTCTCTCTCTCTCTCTCATACACACACACACACACACACACACACACACACACACACACACACACAGGTCCCTCCATTATCAAATTGGCAGAACTCAAGCTGCCTCAGAAAGTGGCCCATGAACCGATCTTTTCTTAAGTTGTACCATAAATTTCCTTTTTTCCCAATTTGATTCATTACCTTTTCATTAGTTACCCTGTCTACCCATCTAGTCTTCAGCATTCCTTTCTAGCGTCACATTTCATAATTGTGTATTCTCTTCTTGACTGAATTGTTTAGCACCGATGTTTCACATCTGTACAAAGTTACATTACAGAGAAATATCTTCAAAAAGTACACACATTATTTGTATTTTATATTGATAAATTTGTCTTTTTCAGGAAAACTCTCCTTTTTAGTGCTGATCTACATGTTATATCCTCTCTTTCAGCTATTGTTAGCTACTTTGCTTCCCAACAACAAAACTCATCTACTTCTTTTAGTGTCATATTTTTGAATGTAATTCCTTGCGTATTGCCTGATTTTATTTGACTACTTCCATTACTCTTTTATTTTTGTGGATGAACTATGAAAAGTACATTAATTTCACAAAAATCCAACATAGTGGCCAAGAAAGCTCATAGGAGACAAATTGTGGTATAATGTACTTCTGCTTTCATGTTACAGCCTCAATAATGAATGGGAGTATCTTGTGTCTGTGGGGTGGGAATGTGGCTGGAGATTCAAAATAGCATTGTACAGATAATGAAATGACCTTTCTTAACCAATTTTAAGGATGGAAGGATGTACTGTAACTGGCTAAGGCTGTGTCACTACCTCAGTAATGTCTCTCTTTTTGTTTATCAAAATGAAGCCTGGTGAGATTGTATGACATCATCTTCCTACTTGAATTGCTTAACAGTCTATCACAAAATATTTCTTGTCAAATTTCATCCTACTTTTATATCATCAAATTTCAACAAACGTGTTAAATACAGAGGAAAGATAAGATCCGTGAATCGAGCTGGGAAGTTACCATCTTATTCTAGCTTTGTGTGTGTGTGTGTGTGTGTGTGTGTGTGTGTGTGTGTGTGTGTGTGTGTGTGTGTGTTAGAAGAGGGGGGGGGGGGGGGGGGAATAAGACAAATTATTGCTGTTGACAAGTATGTAAGTAGATGTATAATTTTTTTGCTGTCATGTTTAACCTGACATTTAAAAAGGGATAAATGTGCTTAGTTGCATACATAACACATTTTCCAAGTAATTGATTGTTGTAAGCACGTAGTAACTGAATTTTTCAGGTTAAAACAGATAACAGTACAAAATTTGTAAGATTTATTCTTTTGGTGGTATCCATTTCAAAGCAGGTACTTTTATATCCTGTTGCTCACCTTTTGAGTTGCTTTGTGTAGAATAGTGTGACTTTTCATCTAGTGACATTGTGTCAAATTGACAGGTAAAGAAGATGGATTTTGATTATGGTAGCTGCGTTTGCTGATCTGCACGGAAATGACACAGTGCAGTTGCCATCAATTTTAAAATTAACTTCTCTTTTTATTTTTTGTTTATAGAAAAAGACCCACTGAATATTATAGACACTCTAAAAAATTAAATTTGGTTTACCTTTCAGAGAATTGTGTTCCAGTCCAAGATATTCCATCCAATGATCAGCAGTGAGACAGGTGAAATAGACGTCAGAAGTGGATTCACAGAATGGTGTAAAAATGTAAATCACATATGGCAGGTACTTCAGCACACCTGGCGAGCTTTCTACAAGGTGGAAACTAAAATGCCATTAAATGTAGAAGCATCTGAACTGTAAGTTCTTTTTAGCAGTGAAGTTGGGTAACCTCTTTTTTTTTTAATAATAAAGTATTGATTGAACGATTAAACATATTGTTTAATAGCCCCCTGCCATGGTTGTGTACTCTGGATTCTTAAGCAACTTTTGGTTGTCTGGCCTTGTGAGGTGTGATGCAACTGGGAAACTATGTCAGTATTGCTATAAAATTATTATGGGTATTGTGCAGTTCCTTGCTCATCTGTAATTCAAAACTTGTTTATCTAGTACCAAATGATTTTTTGATAATCTTTTTATTTCTTCAGATAAATTAGTATGAAACATTAATGAATACATATCGTACTCTACTGTTTTGCAGTAATGCTGGACATAGAAGTAAAGGTTTAGTTCACCATAACATTCCAAAAACATGAAACTTCACCACAGTGTCTGTCATATAACAACAACATTGATGCCAGTAATGCAATGATTTGTCTCTAATTTTTCTGTCCACAAAAATTGCATTTGCAAAATGAGTCACTGTTCCAACTCAGAATCTATCTGACTGGAATGGAAATAAACTAATGTTGCAGGTTCCAACAGTGTAGGAGATAACACTGGAAGAAAATGCTGCCACAGCATTAAACAGATACTGCCTCAAATGTAGAGCAGAACTCCCTGATAGTGGCAGTTAATATTTCAAAATGTGTAGCACAATGTTAATTAACCATATGTCACTCAAAAATGCGTACTTGTAGAGCTTAATTAATTAAATAAATAATGTATTCAGCATGTTGAGCTAGAGGTACTCCCATAATTGGGAAGATCCTGTTAGAAGTAGTCACATACTACTACTCAAAAATTGGGGGGAAAACTGTGTACTGATTTTTTGGAAGTACTGTTTGGATAATGGATAGGGATGATAAACAGGCCTCGTCACACTGTAGGAAGTATTCATTACATCAATAAGTTCACTATTTGGACTTTTCAGAGATGTGAAAAATGTCGGAGCAACTTGATTTCTGACTGCCAAAGTGAATCAAGCCTATCCTGAAAATATTTTCTGGATTACTGGTAGCTTAATGTTTTTATAATAACTATGCATCTTGCAATACAAAAACAAAGGAAATAATCTGACTATGCCTACTAGAATGAACTGGCAGTGTAAGGCAAATATGATTCTTACCTTTGATTGTAGAGTACGGAAATAACTGTTCTGCCTCTCAAACCTTTCTAACATCTGCAAAAGAATCTGAGGAAGCCTGAAAATATTTGTTCAATTGGGCTCTTTATCCAAGTGACTGATACGTCATTTTACAAGAGTGTAGGTGTCAATGACTTGCACGTAGATTATCATCACAGCGATTCGTTGTGCTCCAGTGAAGACACAACTAACATTGCTCTGAAATACTTGGCAGGCTGTAGCATATTAGTTGAGGAAAATTGACATTTCTTTTGAAAATAATGGAGACCAATGTCCCATTTGGGCAAAGTTAATCAATGCCCTGTTGAGGCAAAGGTAATCAATGTCCCATTGGGGAAAAGTTAACAGCTAAGAAAGAGTGAATCATTGTAATATCTAAAGGTAGTGCCTTACTTAGCTAGATTATCTACAATACCCTGCCCAAAAGAGAGCTGTACTGAAGCCTCTGATACTTAGAATTAAAATAATATTGCATGAGAACTCTCTTGGTGCCAAAATAAATCAGCTAACTTCTGTTTTCAGACAAAATTGTTACCAGGCACATGGATTCAGGTCTGCTCGTTTTGAAAAATGCAAACAGAAATCCAGACAATCAACATAACAAGATTAGCACAAGATGTGCCTCCCATTCTGTATAACATCATCAAGTAGAACTGGACAAATATGAAAGAGACGTGAGATCAAATCTTTTGACTGTTTAGGAACATAGAGGATGTGCTCTGTGGAGGATAGGAATGATCTCAGTGCCCCAGTTGTTTAAAATATCCCTGTGGATGTGACAGTAGTGGAGGGGAATGGTCTATTTTAACTGTTTCCCAGTGCTGTACCGAAAATCAGTGGCACATTAAGCACAGATATCTTCAGAAAATGGTTGTTTCCCAATACACCCTTACAGACAAGCTAGAGAGTAGGAGTATCTATGAAGAGATCGTTGAGATGTGCAGAACACAGTTATTGGTTTTTCTGCCACCCCCCCCCCCCCAAACACACACACACACACACACACACACACACACACACACACACATTACCTGCAAAGTCACAGACGTTTTGTAAAACTCAAACAATGGAAAATCCAGGATAGACTGTAACAATATTATGAGAATGATAGGTAAGATTGTCAATAAGGCTCCGCAGATTTTGATATCATTACCTCGGTAGTACAGACAAATCCTGTTCAAATCTACCATGTATTTTCTACAGGTGTTTCATAGGCATCGTAACAATTTCCATTTACCATCTGAAATGACCTTTGTTTAAAGCTCTGACAAGGTAAATGCAAGGGCATTTTGACTGTTTTTGACAAGTGCTACAGCTTAGATGCTGCCCCCTCCACCCTTCTCCTACAGAAGAAGTGATAACCCGACAATATTTTTGGTTTTGTACTGCACTTGATCATGTTGCGGAATCTCTCTTTTAATTAAATTTGCTATGGTAACACTGCAAAATGGCTTCCTAGAACATCAAAGTGAAAGTGCTGCAAAATACATCAAATTTGATTAGGGATTTATGTTTGTTCATGACTTTCAATGATTTTTCTTTATTCATTTTTCTATTTATAATAGCTAAGCTCACAGTGTTTCACATTTAACCTTGTTTTAAGTGTCCACAAAATTATGGAATATATGTTATGCATAAAAAGGATAATTAAATTTTCTTTGTACATTATCATTCTGCTGTATGTTAGAGGAACGAGTTGTATAGCTTCCTATTATAACTACTATAAAACAAGCGCGTCAGTTTAAAAATGCATCTGCTGTGAAGTAAAGGACTTAAGACTGTCGTATATAAATCTTATCTGAAGATGAACATCACTCAAAATGTTCTCATATTCAACAGATTGGTTGGTAGGAATTAGACCTATGCAGTACTTACCATGAAAAGTAACTTTTCTTCCTTAGGTGTGTTTTGATTTGTATACACAGCAGCAACAATTATGCACCATTGCTGTTACTAATAAATAAATGTGTACAAATTCTAGCTCACACTGCAAATTACTGAAACTGGGTCGTCAAAGAGGTTTTGGGGATTAAAATGTATGTCATCAGCAGTGATAGAAACATGGGCTATGCACCCAGCAATGCATGATTGCACGTGCTTGATATTGCGTAGGAGTACATCTCGTATTTTGCAATGCGGTGGAAACAAATATGCCATTAATGTTAATGTAATCTCTGGTCTCAGTGGACACTATTGCATCATTTAGTTCATTCCGAATTTCAAGTGTACATCAATGTGAATAAAAGTACATCTCTGAGGATTTTCAGAAGTTACCATTGTGTGCTTAAGCTGTTCACAGTTTGTGTTCTAGTTACTGTAGCACATATTAAAACTAACCTATTGTGTTACATGTAGTTTTCCTTTTCAAAAGGAGTATATATTATCTACATTTATCATAAATTAATGCTATTTTCAAGTTTATTGGTGACTATAATCTATATAGTTTTAGGAAACTAGTCATTTTTATCATAGGTGTTTGTGTTGCCTTAAAAGAAATATCATTTTGTGTACTAATACCTTCAGTTTTTAAAGATAATTATTAATATTTTGACCTCAGCAGATTAAGTGGAAAATCAGCAAGCTTAGTTTACAGTTATTTTTTTATTCTTTTATTAAAAAAAAACTGCACCATCTACAGTGCAGCCCTCCACTGTGAATGCAAATCTCGCACATGGGGTGCGTTAATTGACGTTCTTATGCAGCTGGAAATCGCCCTGACTACTGTCAAACGATTGGTAGCTGCAGCAAATCAGATGCCGGAGAGCTCCCGAGTGTCATGTACTGTATATGGTCAGGGAAGGGGGAGGGGAAAGAGAAGGTTGTTACATATGCCTCATGATGACAACATGCAGGAGGTCAGGACTTGAGAGTGGGCATGCAGGGCCGCCGTTAAATGACAGAACTGGAAATTAGGTATAATAAAGAGAATATATTTCAGAGTATGGCATACAAGGGGCACACTTAGGGTTGGAAGTTACCAGGTTGAGGCCAGTCTAGGAGGACAAACAATTAATTGAAATGGGCAATGGAAAGGGAAGCAGTTCATGCTAACTTATGTTGGTGGCTGGTCATGAAAACCACAGCCAGAGGCTCTGCCTTTCAAAAAGAAGTCTGTTCTGCTCAAGGTCTGGATTGCAAGAGACAGAGGTAACTGTGTTCCGCACTGCAGAACCCTCCAGCGTCCACACACGTGACCTGTATCCCATGCATGCACCAAAGGCGTGAATTTGCTGTGGTTTCAGCAGAGGGGACAGGAAGGAACACCAGCTGCACTCAGTGTGTAAGCTGTGGTCCTTATTTGAAGATGCTATTCTGGCAGCCATTGAGGGAGGGTGCAGCCAACTGCAGATTGTGGTGCATGTTGGAACAAATCTTGCCTGTCATTTAGCCTCCTAGGTCATGCTTGGATCATTCCATCGCCCAGCACAGAAGGTTGAGAGGATGAGCCTTGCACACAGAGTTTCAATGAACCTCACAATTTGCAGAACTGTCCCCAGAATTGACCGTGCCCCCCTGGTTCTCAGCTGAGTGGATAGACAACCAGAGACATGGGGGGGGGGGGGGGGGGGTTCTGTGAAAAGCTAGGCTGCAACTTCCCAAACTTGCACCTTAGTGCTGAGAACTGTAGGGTTCCCCTAAATCGGTCAGGTGTGCACTACACATCAGAGGCTGCTACCCAGGTAGCTGATTATGTGTGGGATGCACTCAAGGATGCACCTGAAAATATTTGTGTAAGAGCCAAAGGAATGCCCCCACTGGTGAGGAGAGTATTATAATCCTAGTTGTACACTGCTGAAGCATTTTCAGTGGAGTGTCAGAGTTCAAAGTGCTCCTGAAAAGTGTTGAATCTCACATAATACTAGGTACAGAAAGCTGGTTAAAACCTGAAGCTGATGACAATGAGATTTTTGAGGAAAATTTAAGCATAAAAAGAAAAGGCTAGTAGGAAATGGAGGTGGTGTATTTGTCCCAATAGCCAAAAAACTCAAGCTCCCCAGGATAGAAATTGAAGCTGCATGCAAGATTGTTTGGGCAAGACTCATTATAAGGGATGGGCATCAAATAGTAATTGAATCCTTGTACTGATCACCATATTCACCTCCTGATGTAACCAAAAACTTTAGAGGAAACCTTAGTTTGCATGTACATAATCTCCCCAATCATACAGTAATATTAGGGAGACTTTCATCCAATAATCTGTTAAAAAAATTGCGATTTTGTGGGAATGGGTGTGACAAATCGCTGTGTGGAGCATTACTAAACGCCTTCTCTGAAAACTACGTAGAACATATAGCTGGGAACCCCACTCTTGATGGAAATAATGGCAACAAATAGACCTAACCTCTTCAAGTATATCCACATTGAAGCAGGTATAGGTCACTATAACACAGCTGTAGCAACAATAATTACCCAGGTACAAAGGCAAGTAAAACAATTAGAAAGATTGCTGCATTCAGTAAACTAGATAAAAACAGTAGTGTCATATCTCCATGAGGAACTTAAAACTTTTAGCACAGTACAGGAGCACGTAGAGGAATGCTCAAGGATAAAAGAATAGTTGACCATATACTGGATAGTTATGTACTCATTAGAATAGTTCATAATGGGAGAGACCATTCACGATGTACAATCATGGCAAAGAAACAGACACTACTTCACAATAGGTGTAAAACAAAGCGTAGGGCTATAGCTACATATATGCTGAATGTAGTGCATTTGGCTGTCAGGGGCGCAATGCAATGAAGCCTTCCATGACTACCACAACAGAATATTGTCCAATGGTCTTTAACAAATTCTTGTCATATGTAAACGCAATTAGTGGCAGCAAAGTTAGTGTCCTGTCACTTGTGGATGAGACAGCAAAAGTAGAAAAGGTTAACTCGGTTTTCAAATTTTCCTTTACAAAGGAAATCCAGGAGAATTGCCCCAATTTAATCCTCATACTATTGAAAATACGAGTGAAATAAACATAGTGTCACTGGCCACAACCAAAATCACTTAAATCGAACCAAACTCCCGGGTCCAGTGGAATCTCTATAATCTGTCACAGAAAAAACCGTGCCCAGTTGTTGGAAGAATCTGCAGGTCACACCCATCTACAAGAAGTGTAGTAGGAGTGATTCACGAAACTGCCGTCCAATATCCTTGACATTTGTTGTGGAATCTTAGAACACATTCTGAGCGCAAACATAATGAGGTATATTGCGCAGAGTGATGTCCTCCATGCCAACCATTCATCTGAAAACATTACTCATGTGAAACTCAACTTGCACTTTTCTCACATAGCATACTGAAAGCTTTGGATCAAGGCAATCAAGTAGATGCTCAATTTCCAGAAAGCTCTTGACTCAGTACTGCATGTATGCTTATTTATCAAAAGTACAATCATATAGGACATCAAGTGAAATTTGTAACTGGATTGCGGATTTTTTCTAGGGAGGATGCAATAAGTTATCCTGGGCAGAGAGTCACGTGTAGAAGTAATTTTGGGTGTGCCTCAGGGAAGTGTGTTCGGGCGATTGCTGTTCATGTTGTATATTAATGATCTTGCAGACAATATTAGTAGTAATGTCAGGCTTTTTGCAGCTGATGAATTTATCTATAATGAAGTACTATCTAAAAGAAGATGCATAATTATTCAAGCAGATCTTGGTAAGATTTCAGAATGGTGCAAAAATTGGCAACTCACTTTCAAGGTTCAGAAATGTAAAATTGTGCACGTCACAAAACGAGAAAATGTAGCATCCTATGACTGTAATATCAATGATTTCACAGTTGGAATTTGTCAACCCATACTTAACATTAGTATGGATTATAGGGCTATGAAAAGTGATCACATAGGCTCTGTTGTGGGTGGCAGACTTTGGTTAATTGGTAGAATACTGGGAGAAATGCAGTCGTCTACATAGGAGATTGCTTACAAATCACTCCTCCAACCCATAGTAGAATATTGCTAATGTGTGAGGACTGATGGGGATATTGAACTTATACAGAGAAGAACAGCACAAATGGTCACAGTTTTGTTTGACCCTTGGGAGAGTGTCACAGAGATGCTGAAGAAACTGGACTGGCAGGCTCTTGACTATCCTGAGAAAGCCTACTTCCAAAGTTTCAAGAACTAGCTTTAGATGATGACTCTAAAATGTACTGCAACTCCCTGCATATCTGCCATAGGTACCGTGAGAATAAGACTAGATTAATTACAGAGCATAGGGAGGCATTTAAACAGTCCTTCTTCCCACACTCCGTACATGAATGGAATGAGGAAAAAGACCCTAATGACTGAGATGATGTTAATATCTTTATGATTGTATTACTTCATTAACAGTCATTTTTCCTGATGACGGTAGTGGATATCCATGAAAGCTCAAATTATAGCATAGAATTAATGTGACAAGTCCACTATAACATTTAATACAGCAATTCTGTCACAAAATTCTTTGTGGTTATATTTGTAACTTTAAGTATTTCTAACTACTGTTGTTTGTTCTTGATGGCAGTGACATTACTGAAATTTCACTGCAGTTGCCAGTCTTATTGTTACAACTAGCATGGATTTGATGGAGATATTAAAACTCTGTGCACAGCTTCGTACTATACTTTGCTGAATTATATGTGTTGCTGTGTATGATCTGTCTGTTAGTTTTTGTGTATATAGTACTAATAGATTATATGTGTCAAAATGAAACTGCTTGAACTGCAGACAGCATCTTAATTTCTTTTTAGTTTTGTATGTAGAGTGTCCGTTTAGTTGAGTTGTTGCATCTTTATTTGAGTGCAGATTTAGAGCAATTGGATTGTTGCTATCACAAATCCATAAATTTGTGATACAGCAATTTTAACATACTTTCCTGTTGCCTTACTGGGAATCCACAGAACTTTCTCTTTCACTTTAAATCATTTTTTAATGTATGGTACTGTCAGTAGTTTTAATTTTGTTCTTGTAAATGTTTTTTATCTTTTTGTGTATTTGATACTATTAATATTTGTAATATTGTGGCTTGAATAACCCAGTCTGTTGGAAGTATCTATTCGTAGTGATAAATGACTCACAATTTTAATGGTGCTTGTTAAGAAAACTACTTCAATGCGTTCCGTTGCATCCACACCCTACACCCTCTTATATTATCCAGTAAGTGCTTGTCTTTAACAATATTACGAAAAGGACACACACACACACATATCCATCCGCACATACACAGACACCTGTGTATGTGCGGATGGATATGTGTGTGTGTGTGCGAGTGTACACCTGTCCTTTTTTTTTTTTTTTCCCCTAAGGGAAGTCTTTCCGCTCCCGGGATTGGAATGACTCCTTACCCTCTCCCTTAAAACCCACACCCTTTCATTTTTCCCTCTCCTTCCTTCCTTCCTGACGAAGCAACTGCCAGTTGCGAAAGCTCGTAATTTTGTGTGTGTGTTTGTGTGTTGTGTTCATGTGCCTGTCTGCCGGCGCTTTCCCGCTTGGAGAGAGATAGATAGATAGATAGAGAGAGAGAGAGAGAGAGAGAGAGAGAGAGAGAGAGAGAGAGAGAGAGAGAGATTTAATAAAATATTTTTATTTACTTACTAAAACATGACTACAGCTTGTATTTTATGTTTGCGTGCAGTAATATTTTTCTATTACACTTTTGACATGTGATGACTATAATGGCAAGTTCTAGTGGCAAAAAGATATTTTTCATGTTATATCATTACAGTTTAACAGTTTTTTGAATTTTCCCCTTTATTTGATCGGTGAAACTTTGCTTTGTGCCAAATTTCATGATTATATGTCACAGGATATACCCTACAGCTTTTAATGAGTGAGTTTGTGAGTATCAAAGTATGACTTAAATTGCCACACCTTTCGATTGCACTGACTTAGAAGCTTAAATTTTTTATTCTACCAACAAACCAAAGACCTTAGTATGTGACATGAATTTCAACTTGATTCATTCACCCATTCCTGATTCTTAACTGTGGGACAGACAGACAGTCAAAAGACAAGGTGATACTATAAGGGTCCCCTTTTAACCAAATGAGGTACGGAACACAAAAAATGATCTCTGTTATATCCCCATGAGCAACGACCTATATTAGGAAGTAAATTATTTACATTCTGCCAGAACTTTCCTTACCAAATAGTAATGTAATATATTTGAGGGGCATTTAAATGTACCATAGCATTACACGTCACTTACTCCCATCCTGTATAGCAGCAAAACTGAAAGACCCAGCACACATACATAATATTGTGCACTATGAGGGCTACAGAGGACTATAGGCTTTCGCAAGTGTTTTTGACAATTATGTCTCTTTTAATATTTATTTTCAGTTCTCTCCAGTGTCATACCTGTAACTTCCTTTCTATCTGTTCAGATGGGGTCTCTAACACATGGCAGTTAAGTTGAAAATTGAGAAAATTTGTACATTTCCTCACTTTAATTTTTTAGAAAAATAGAGTTACATGATTGTAACACCCATCCAGGATTTCCCATTGTTTGTTAGAGTTACATAATTGTTATGCAATATGTGACAATCCTGGATGAAATCAAGTAATGGAACGACTTGAGTTGACCACATAATCTATGAGTGAGCAATATGCCTGTTGCACATAGATTTGATTGAAATCATTGCTAAGCTTTCAGACAATGTCGTTCCCCAGAGCCAACTAACAAAAACACACACATATACATACACGGCTACATTTTCCGGGTCCTGCAGTTGAGCTGTACAGAAACCATGGAAAATTAAAGCAGCACACTGGTCTGCATATGTATCTGGCTGCTCCAAAATAAGAACTAGTGTTTTTATGTTACATCATTTTATTTGGTAAAAGTAAGTACAGCTCATATACATTAATATGACTTCGTGCTCAGAAATTGTAAACCCTCAGAATCCTTGATAGTTATTCTTTATTTTCATTCATACTTAAATCTAAATTATTATGACATCAGTTGTATCGACACACTATATTTGTATGGACTTTGTTATGAAATTAATAATAAAATGGGATCTGCTGTAGTCGTCATTCTTGGAAACCAAATATGTTTACTTATACATATTTTCCATTCACACTTTAAATGATAGTGAAATATGCCACTGTAACTGCTGTAGTTAACAGCAATTGCATTCATATCTTTAACTGACTAGTGCAGCTGTTATTCTTATAGTTTCTCATATTGTCATTTAGCTTCAGTACTGAGAAAGGTAATTGCACCCCAGATACCGCTTCAGAGTTCTTCAACAATGTTAAGTATGTACCTGTAAAACTCAGACTTTAAAAGACAAATACCAAATATAAGGTTAGCTCACTGCCAAACAGTATTTCTTATGAAGTGTCATTCAACTCTTTAATTGCTCATCAGATTTCCCCAGCTAATTAGAGATCCACATAGATCTTCAAAGTGCCTTTTGCTTGCCGCTCTTTGGCAGATTCGTTCCTGGCTACCATAAGGCCCCAGCCTTTGGAGCATCTTTTCCCTTCCATGCTGCATGTCTATCCTTTTGCTTTTCTTTTTCCCCACCCTTGGGGAACATGTGTGGGCTGTTTTTGGAAACATATTCTGCATTTTCGGTAGTCATTATCACAATACTCTCCACTGTTCCTTTTTTCTTTCGTCATTCACCTTCTCCTATTCTTCCTCCACTTCGGAGTTTGAGGTTCTTCTTTTGCTTCTTCCTCCCTGTATGCTCCTGAAAGCTGGCCCACGCATCTGACGCCTAACAGGTGACTGGGTAACACATAATTCCCAGCCCCGAGTCAACAGGTGAGGTAAAACAAAACAAAGTGCCTCTTGCGCTCCAGGAAGCATTTTGAATTTTCACAGGGAAATAAAATGTGCCCTGGAATGGAAATAGAATGTGAAATAAGGATCAATTACAATGTTGAGTAAAGTCTGAACTAAAACTGTGAAAGTAGAGCCTGAAACAAAGTGTGAAGTCACCGTGTTCAACAAATGGTTGTACATACAAACATGGGAATTTCAAACAAGTGTCAATGTAATTCCAAACAGTTTCCTTAAGCAAATGAATTACTACCTATTTTCTGACTACTGTGTTGTCTAGTAGCCATTAGTAATGAAAATTTAATGTAAGCTTCAAATTTTTCTTATTGAAGTTCTCATATAACATTTTGTACTCAGTATTTTAAAGACACTTGTAATTCCTTCTTGTTTGATTCTGGTGCACACATAATTTCGTAATTTGCAGTCTGTATCACTTTAAAAAGTATATTAAATGAGAAATTTTATTTTTTTCTGCATGTAAAATAAAGAGCTGAAAAAATGTTGCAGTTCAGCAAAAAGTCCACTAAACTTTTAATCAGTGTGTGCACATAATCCATTTTTTTCCTTCTGTGGCAGTTACTCAAAAAATCCAACTGCTTTTCAAGAAAGAGTTCAGGAATGTGTGAAAGAAAGCCAGGCACATGTTTATGACCCACCGCCGACAGATGATTTGCATTACATTTGCTTTGAGCCATATGATCATGAAGTGCATGGACCAGTCCGGGAATCCATCATTAGAATGAAGGTCAGTTAAGTAAACTTTGTAGATTTACTTAGCTTATGGTTTGGTTAGGAAACAAAAATAATGGTCCTCTTTTTCAAAATCTCGAAATATTTCATTTAATAACTTCAATTAAGTTATTGTTAGTACAATAGTAACATGATGAGAGTGTAATGAAGTTTGCAGTCTGTTCTCCATACCTCGATTTTATAATATACTCTCCATTATGAGCAGTGATTGGTTGGCTACGTAATTATATTGTTTACACACCTTATGACTCATTTTCTGGCCATCCACAGTCTAGCCACACAAACACTAAACTTGAACTATGTAGATTTCTTCTCCTATTGATAGGTTTCTTTTCCTAATGCTGGAAGAAAAAAAAATGGAACAGAGAAAGGGGTGGAACATTGGGGGCTGCTGTTTTCATTGTTAATGTTGTTTTGCTGTCTTAATGCTGTATCTGACAACTTTCTTTACACTTTCATCTGTGAACAACAATTTACATCTCTGAAAGCTTGAGGTTTCATTCATAGTGCTTTTAGAAGCTGTGTCACATCTTCATTTATTAACTGAACTTATCATAACTCATATTAAAAATTGATATTTCCCTTTCTTGCATCAAATGCAGGGTTCAAAGTAGCCTTTTCCTTCCACTCTGCTTCTTAAGATCTTTCATGTGTTTATTCTCATTTCCCAGGTGTTATCAGTTTCTCTTAACAAATGAACTACATAAAAGTTCTGACGTGTAATTTGGTTGCCAGCTTACTGGAGTTATATGGATGAAAATTAATATTAAATGTAAACTAAACAGTATATCAAACAGAAAGAGTGACTGAAAATGTCTTGTGCTCTTGTACAGTGTACATTTTCAATCTGTTTCTTTTTCTTTCCTCATAACTTCCATAGAAATAAGTCAAGTTAAAAGTGTTACAGTTAGCACATAGGGACTTATTTTTAACTTACTGTACTTTGCCACACACTGTCTGTTTGAAATGCAAATCATTTAATTATCCAGTGTTCCCATACTGAAATAACATCATGAAAATATTTTCCACAGGAGAATAACAATGAGAATCGGTCTGGTGGACTGTCATGGGTGCAGCCAGGTTCGCTTCAGCCTTTTTCGAAGCCAGATTCTTGATATTTGTATGAAATAGATACTTCTGAAAACTCAGAATCTAAAATGTTTTATAGGTGAGGATTTTTGGAAGTTATGTCTTGTAATTGTTAACCAGTTTTAAAAATTATTTATATTGTAATAAGGATAAAATAATTTTTGTATTGTGGAATTTGGGGTTTTATAAAAACAAAGTTTTTTTTACATTTATTAAAAAAGGTAAACATTTAATTGGTGGTATGTATACAGTCTGATGCCAGTTCTGTGGTTTTCTTGTGCTGGTATGGACTGTCTCGTGAAGAATGATTTTGAACAAATGTAAAGTTATTCTTTTAAAACAACGTTACATTTTAATGTACCCTGCGAGTGATACACAAATAACATGTTGTTATTTATAGTTAATATTCTTCTTGTGTGTGCAAAGCTGTGTGTGTTACGGGATGTATGATCTAAGCAATAACATTTGTTGGTCTTCCATTGTACAGTTAATCAACCGTAGTTTATAGTTAAGTTTGAGTGTACCTCTGTGCTTCAGCCGTGAGAATTTGCATTTTATGATGTTGATAATGCCATTGGTGACTAACACGCACAATGTATAGTGTATAATGTATTATTTGAGGTTGACACTGTCACCATTTTCTGTATAATATCAGTTAATGAAATCTTTTTTTGTGCTATAAATTGCTGTGGTGAGTTGTAAAGACATTTCATCACCATGGTCGAAAGTTCTTTATCCCCCAGTTGACATTTGTGAAAATCTGTTTTTAGTAAGACCCTGTATTTGATGCTCTGAATTAGATGATGAATCTTGATTGCTCAGGGAGCCAAGATACATCAGAAATGCCAAATTTTCAGTCCTTCATAGAAGTGTCAAGAACAGTAGAATTTAAACAACTTTTGTGACTCATAAGTTTTGTAGAAATAATATTACTGATAAAGGATAGTATTTGTCAGTTTACAGAAGGTATACAATAATTTAGTACAAAAATATCTGGTGCAGAGGAGTTGCATAGATTACAATGAAGACTGTGTTTTCTTCTGAAGCAATACTCCAGAAGTAATGAAACTGTTATCAGTATTACTGTTAACCAAAATACATTATTTATTTGATCAGAAATTTCATTTTTTGTTGGTGTCAATGTTTCTATGTCCTATAGTGATAACTCAGTATATTTTATAAAATGGCAACTACAGTATATATGACTTGCTAAAAGATTGTATTGTACTAGTATGTTGGTTGTGTGAAATGAAGTTTCAAAGTTCCTGCTTTGTATTTTTAAATGCTTCATGTACAAAGCAACATTGTAATTTAAATCAAACTTTATGGTATCATCACAAAGCTTTGTGATCTAAGTATTGGGGACTGTAACTCAGTTTTGGCATGAATGCCCAAAACAATACAATTTACTGAGAACTATGTCTTTTCAGTTGCTATCTTGTCCAACTCTGTGACTGCTGCCTAGACATTTAAGCTAAGAGATAAAACAGTTATTGTACTACATTGCAAGTGAACAGTAAATCCAGCACATTGCTGCCATTATTGTTCAGATTTCACTGTACCTTTGTCTCCCTATGCTTGCATGTTTCCTGTGAAACATTAGAGGAACAACTTAGTGTGCTTGAGGCTGGATGTTTCATGCTTCCTTCCTATTCTCTCCATTATAAATATTTTATTTGTACTCCATTTGGCCTGTATGTCTATGTCACACGAAAATGAACCACATCATTACATATCAACAGCTTCTATAAAGGAAAAGTCAGAAACATCAAATTCTTGAATCATAAAATGCCAAAATTAAAATAATAAACATTCAGCACAAGTATGTATGTCAATATGTTATAGTTAAAATAATACAATTTCACAGATTTTCACATCTTCTTTATCCAGATAACTGTATTTATTGTTTTTCAGTTTAACTGCAGTCAATTTGAAAACTACAAGACTCCATCTTCAGGCACAAGAATACAATAGTATTAATTTTTTGCCATGAAAGTTACAGCAGTGGATGCCTACAGGAAGGAGAACAGCCTTTTATTTTGACCCTCTACTATCAGCATCCTACTACTTAAAACTAAGCTATTACTGGAAATTCGCAGAGACAGAAGATGGAAAGGATTTATTGAATAAAATTTTTTCATACACATTTTTATTTTCTGGGCTTGTTTAAGCAGGTTGGTTCCAGATAATTGTGGCTGAAGCGGCGTCATTAATTTAGAAATGTTCTTGTCATGTGCATGGGGATCTATGGCAGATGGCTGGATCTTACAACTCACCACATTCAAAACATCTGCTTCATCTGGGAGAAGGTCCCACTTCTGCCTATTAGTCTTGCAGTGCAGCACTCACACCCACATTCTTTTAGTCCACCAAGCGGCCCGCTGCCAGGGTAGGGTCTTCTATTGGAATGTTGTCTGGGTAGTCCAGTTATGGCCTCCATCTTTCCACTAAGTGCTTCCGGTAGACACTGTTTTATATGCATTAAGTTTTTTCTGGAATGCAGGCATCACCCAGTGGGCTGCAATTCATGGACTGTTTGACAGGAATATGTTTCCACCTGCATCCTCTCCAAATCTGATGCAGTGTCCCAGCCCACATAGGGAGGAAGGAGGGGTGAGGAATGCTGTGCCCATGAGTGGCTTGAGTTTCTGTACTGGTGTTATGTGCAGGCCTCAGTTGTAATCCACACTGACTTGTTCACCACAGTGTCTACTCTCTTTGCATGTGCACGAGCAGCATGCTCAGCAGTAGATACACAGAATGTTGTAACTGACATCCGCAAAAATTGTAGGTTGGTACTCTGATCCTGCTTGTCAGGGACATATTGTTCCTGCCATAGACCTTGGCTCTGGTACTGATGGAATGTTGTTTAAACAGTGTGCAATCCAAGATCAGAGATCCAAGATTAGGCTGTGAATAGCACTGGAGTTGTTTGTCTTGTCACATCACATTTAGTTCTTGCCATGCTTTTCTGTTATTTAGATGAAACGTGCAGACCAACTTTTTGCTGAGGTTTCATTCCAGGTGGTTAAGAATGTAATAAAGCTTCAAGTTTGTCCATTTCTCTTTTACTTCTGAGGAACTTGCTGTATTGTCAGTGTATTTGGACTGCCTGATGTGATTTATTATTGACTGGTATTTTGTGTGAACATTTTATAGTATTGGTGGCAAGATGTTTACCTGTGGTAAGCCATTCTTCTGATTCCTCCTCCTATTTTTCTTCCCACAGAGGCTGACATAAAATGCCCTACTATGCAGTATCAATCGAGGATGTCGGATGGTGATTGCTTGTAAACTCATATAGCATAATCTGCAGCTTTTGGTTGCTGATAGTGTCATAAGCAGCTGTCAGGATGATGGTCGCTCCAGCAAACTTCTCTCATTCAAATCATTCCTTGATGAGTTGCGTCATGTGTAATAGATGGTCAGTACATGATTTCCCAGGGCAGAAGGGTGCTTGCTGGTTTATAAATTTCTCTTCTGTGATATTTGTGATCATATGCAGTATCAAGCATAGAATCTTGAAGGCAGAGCAGTGACAAGTGCATAGCAGAGCAGTGACAAGATTGGAAACTGGATGGTTTGGTTCCTTTCATGGTTTCCATAGGGTGACCATCCCAGTCTCCCTCCACGTCATCAGAAGCTGCAAATTGGCAGCACAGGCATCCATTCAGGCATCCATTATATCCTGGAGTCATTTGGGATTTTCAGCCCATAGTCCTCAGTTTGTTTGACCTGCAGTTTGAAAACATCAGCTGCTCTGTTCAACTTCATGCAACAGATTGCCAACTCCAGCTCAGCCATGCTAAACATATTTTCAAGAAAATGTTTACTTTGCAGTTCCTATGCTATATTCTCTTGAGTCCTGTTAACATTAGTTTTGCTGTCCTGCAGCAGCTGGCTTGCCACTGGGTTTGCAGTCACTTTAGTGAAGATGGTTTTTGGATTGTGGAAAATCAGCTAAAGTTCTTGAACAGCTTCCAACCTCACATTTCTTCATTTCCATATCAAGATTTCAACCAGGTTGCTCCACTTTGTCTTTTGGCTTTCAACAATGGCTTGCATCATTAACTCATCGGTTGTATGGTATTTTCAGCAAATGGGTTATTCTTGTAGATATCTTGGAGTTTCTTCAATAGATCTGGAAGTCTCCAGCAGTCCTGCATTATATTCTGTCATATGAATATGAAAGTGACTGATGTAGAAAACTGTTTTATGTATATTCTGTCCTGTGGTATCCAGTCCTTGAACCTCGCTTGGTTAGGTCGTTGAAGTTTTCATTTTCCTCGGGCTTTGGCAGTGCACTCCATATCTCAGTTTTCACATCTTTCCTGAAGTGTTTCTAGTTGGCTGTTTAAAAAGTGAACCACCACATCTCAAAAGGTACATAGTGTGACTTCATCAGTGCTGAAAACGCACATGATATGTCTGTGCTTTGTGTGTGTGTGGGGGGGGGATCATTTCACCCATTTCTCACATTGGGTTATGATACCAAAGGAGACAAAGAAGTTTTCGAGATTGTATCCTCTTCCCCAACTACCATATTTCAAAGAAGATGGTAGTTTGCTGTCGTGGGTCAGTTGAACATTGTATGCCTCTCCTCACACCTCAAGTACAGCTCCATTTTTGTCGCTCTTCTGGTAACCTTGTTAGTTAAAACTCCCAGTACAAAGATAATATAAATAAATATTAAGAGACTATCTAGTAATGAGGAAATTTTAATATCTGACATGCAAGAAATATGAATGCAGTACCCTGAAAGTGCAGGAAACCCAACTGAAGTGCTGAACCCACATTGGTGGCATGGGGCTTGGAAATCATCTTAGAGAGACCAAAATGCTGATTCCATTATTATATAAAGTATTTAAGTCTATTAGAAAGTATTTAAACCTCCAGTTCACAAGTGTATCATAAAAATTAAAAGTTTATCTTGGGTCAACAAGCACTATTTGGGCCTATGTTGAGAATTTTAATGACACAGAATGACTGGGGCCCTATAATATGAAACTGACTGTATAGTGAATGTTTTGCCGATACAAGTGTAACTCAGTTCCAAAGAGCGCTCACTGTTAAAACAAAGAGTAAGCACTGGTTCTAGTGTCATGCAGCAATTACTGATAAAATGAAATAAAACCACACACTGCATTCAAATAGAAATAAAATAACTGTTTCAATTTATCTAGTTTGTAAAGAAAATGAGAAACTATGAACAACAGTCAACAGCTATTCGTCAAAGGATAATACAAATACTGTGTCATTTGGTAATTCCTTGATAACTGTATTTTATAGGGAATCTTTTAATATTAATTGGAGTAGACCTGACATGCAAAAATATAAATATTTCAGTGAGGAATGAATGCAAAAAGGCAACTGATGGATACAGTTCATATCTTTTTCACGTTTTGGGCACACTAACTGTAAATTGGAACTCCATGCTGTTAGGTGACTGTACTGTGTCTCCACCTCTTTTGCTCCCCAGATACTTCTTTACTCGAAGCTGGGTGGCAACTCCTGTACTGTAGTGTGATCCTCGCCACACCTGCTATTGACATCTGTCAGCCTCTGTCTCACACACACACACACACACACACACACACACACACACACACACCGATAGAGAGAGGGGGGAGGGAGGGAGGTAGAGGGAGGGGGGGGGGGGGGGGGAGAGAGAGTATTTAGACAAAATTAGAGTGTATCTAATTGCTTTATTTGTCACAGTTCTGTGCCTTACTATTAATACGGCTGACAGTTATTGCAAAGAATTATTGTCCAAATTATTAGACTAATACTGTGTATGTTAGTTCTAATCCTGTGAGTATAAAAACAGTATGTTTCAAAAATTTGAAACAAATAACCTTTGAAATAAATTTTGCTTCATGAAGCTATAACATAGCTAATCATTTAGTTTATCCAGCCACAAATGATGTTTGATATGTCATCTTAAAATAAAGAGATACGCTATTAAGAAGTTAATTAACTCATCCTGAATGGCCGCAATCTGCATGGCCTGCTGCTCACAATGCAGCTCCAATGACTAAGCCCAATATCAGACCAAGTTGTTGTATTTTTGCTCTGTAATATTTGAACAGGAAAGTGGTCTGTGGATTCATGCTGGCAGGCAGTATGATACCTCTTTTAAAACTAACATGGAGAGATCCCCAGTGGTGTTGTTGACTTTTTGAAACTATCTACACTGGAGCCATTCACCCTGATGGGCTCTTGTTTCCAAGTAATTGACGGGAAAAGATTTCAGAATCCAGATTAAATCTTGGTTCATATGTTTTTAATTAATTTTATGTATTAATTTCGGTTTAATTTTTTTGTTTTATCACCCTGTTTTTTTATCTACATTATTGCCTCATTGTATTTGTTTATTTTGCTTGAATTTCGCTTTACTTATAAACCTGTCTTTCATTTAAGTTTTCATCTGCGTTATTTTTTCTATAGCGCAGTTGGCTTTTAAGTTATGTTTCAAATGTTTATCTTTTGTTTTTTGAATAATAGATTGTAACTTTCAAATAATTGAATATTTTAACAGATAAATATAATTCATATTCACATAAATGCCAATTGGAAAAAGAATGATATAAAGAAAAAATGAAACAAATGTAAAAGTTAATACAGTGATTAAAATGACATGACAATGGAATGGAAATAAAAAATTACATTTAAACCAATTAATTGAATAAAAATAATGATTGAGGTAATTTCGATAAATATTTTAAAAAATACCCTTACTGCACCTCTTGAGATTCAAATCCCTATCCTCCTACATGCAGAGCTGTTATCCTATCTATTGCACCATGCTACCACACTGTATAATGCAACTTTTTTAATGGTACTAAATATGCAATATTCTGATTTATTTATTCATTTTATTTTTTGCCAATTACTCACAAACGAGATACCTGGGATCTTAACCTACATCACCGTATAGATAGTTCCAAAAAGTCGATTGTGCTGCTGGGGACCTCTCATGTAAAGGATCGCATGCTCTCCTGCAGCTTTGCCAATAGAGTGTCAGCTGCTCATCAGTTAAGTGTTTAATAGCAAGTAATTTCAATTATTCTGCTGGTAATCAAAATGCTGTCATTTTCTGGGTAGGAAACATACTTATCAAATAATTAACTACTGGCTATTGTAGGTCCTAGAAATCCATTGTTTAATCAACAGTTTTCATTCTAGGTTTAGTGATTACTGATTAACGTTGTGCACTTACCTTCTCTTGTCTGTAGTATAGACAGAAAAGCCTTTCATGTGAAAACAACTGTTTAGAAGTATTTTCTTTGACTTAGAGAAAACACTTGATAACAGCTGGAGACATAACAATGTTCTTTAATTTCATAGAGAGAGTTTAGTTGACATCTTTCCATGTAATTATGGCCTTTCCCCACTGAATGGTATATTTAGTGTTGAGTTGGTAATATGTATTCTGATTAATTTCCTCCACAGAATTGTGTTTCTTTCACTTTTGTTATTGCTATTAGCAGGATACCAATTACAAGTGAACACAGTCCAGTTCTATTTAATTGTGGGCAACATTACTCTGGTTTTTGTTCTTATTACAGCCTCGCAATCACTGCTTTTCACTTGTAGTTGAATCTTACAAGGCCTGAAGATTGGCCTTATAGAATAGGCTCCAAAAGTGATTTGTATATTCTGTAACAGCTAGGCTTTTCTGTGTTTGCAATTTCCCTAAGCCTTCAATAGTGGATGCCACTATTAGTTTTAGTAATTCACTAAGATGTCTTGGACTTGTATTGGATGAGGTTTTCCAGACATCCACGCATACATTAACTGAAGATGGCTAAAGGAACCAAACAGCTTAGTGTGCCTCATTGGCAAGAACTGGGATGCAAACTTCGCCCCATTGTACCACAGCTCTATAAAACATTCATCTGGATATGAACTGAATATGATTGTGTAATGTATTAATCTGCTGGACTTTCAGTTTGCGGTCCACAGCCATTATCCACTATGAAAGTATTAAAATGGCTACATGAGCTGACTGTGAATAGCTGAAGTGGAAGAAATCAAATCAGACTGACTGGTATTGAAGCTTTCATGTTGCTGTTAATGTGATCCTGCAGAAAAATACTGTGATCAGTGCAAATACAGCTACTGAAGCAGAAGTGACTTGCAGGGTTAGTGATTGTTGAAATATTACATGTAACTGAGTTTCAAATCAGTCTTGTTTATCGGCATGTTATATGCACAAACACTGTGATATCTGCTAGCTGTCTACTTCCCTCAATTTCCACGTGGCAGCAAGCATGCAGGGTAATTTTAATGCAATAATGACAGCATTGGAGCAGTTAAATTTCACGTCACTGGGAAGCTCCTTAACTCTTCCTTTAATCTGTGTTCATTGTTGAACTACACTGTGTTACAAATTATGTGCTTTCAGCATTATGCATCTGTCCATGAAGTAAATCAAAGTACAGCAATGCCATTATGGCCCGAAAGTATACAGCACATTTACTAAGTACTACAGCATCTTGTTCACCTTTCACAGACTTTCAGCATACAACAGCAGTGGCACTATACCTAAGACAGAATCCAACACTTATTTACAGAATAAAAAGATTTTTATGACACCCTATATTCTTTCAATTAGGCAGGGTAAAACTGTCCTCAATCCAAAGTTTGAGTTGAACGACACAGTGTACTACCATGTTTGGTTCTGTTGGTGGTGATATGCCCTTTCCTTTTCACGACCTTCAAACTGGCTTATTCAGAAGGACATACTGTTTAATATGCACTCCAACCATGCAGTAACTTGGCATTATTCGTATTAACAAGGTATTACCAGAGTTGAAATTGTAAGACAGATGAAATTGAACCCCCAAAGTTTGGAGCTGTAGTCCAACAGCCACCAAACAAACAAGCAACATGGAAAACATAGCTAAAATAACTGTCATCTGTAATGCTTGTGGTCTCATAGGTAAAATGTGGAAAACACAACAGTACAAAAATATCTGATCCAAAGACACCCATGAAAATTAAACTAAAAACCACAATTTAATTCTTTGCCTGAAATAACACTTCAAAGTGGTATTAAAGGGCCATATGCTTAGCATACTGAATCAGCTTTTAAAGCTGGAGCTGCAGTCTCTTCTGCACGTAATTCCTCAGTTGTCATCATAACGCTGACTTGAACTTGACTCTGAACATTGAAGTAAATAAATTATAAGAATCATTGTCAATTCAAGGAAAAGAATGTGGGTTTCCCTGCGGTAGTTTGTTGAACAGGTAGCTAAGGAGGTGTGCCTCAAAACTGATTACAAGGTCTTATGTCTTTCGAAGGGCCTACTCCAGAGACTATTCAATGCAGTAATTACTATTAACATTTCTAAAATAACTTGTAAATAAATTGACAATATTATGAAAAGGATAAATTGCTACTCACCATAAAGATGACACTTTGAGTTGCAGACAGGCACAACGAAAAGACTGTTACAAACTGAGCTTTGCCAAAGCCTTCTTCAGAAGAGGAAGGAAAACATACACAAATTCTCACAAGCAGGTGCTCCCTAAGCACACATGACCGCTATCTCCGACTGCACTGGATAGACTGCAACTGTCGCACTGAATGAAAGCAACAGTCTGGAATGGGGCAGGGAAAGGGGAGTGATAGCACGGTACAATTTGGGTGGTAGAAGAATGTTGTCTGGCAGAGCATGCAGGAACTAGAAGCAGCAGTGCAAAGTTGCTAGGCACAGCATCCACACCCCTTTCCTCTTGGTTCCCTATTCATCACTGTTAATGCCACTTCCCTATACACCAACATCCTTCATGCCCATCGGCTTGCCACTATTGAACACTCTCTCCCTCCCATTGTCCTTCAGACTCCAAACCCACTACCTCATAACACCTTGCTGACTTTGTCCTAATACACAACTACTCCTTTGAAGGGAAAGTAAACAAACAAATCCGTAGCCATGGGCACCTGCATTGCACCCTCCTATGTCAACCTGTTCATGGCCCATGTAGAGGAAATATTCCTAGCCTCCAAAAACCCCAAACCTCCGATCTGGTTCAGGTTTGTTGATGGTATTTTTGTGATCTGCACTTAGGGCTAAGACACCCTACTTTCATTCCTTCACGATCTTAACACCTCCTCGTAACCACTTTACCTGGTCCTTGTCACCTTCCTAGACACCCTCACCCTCATCATATGCACTCTACACCAATGCAACCACTAATCTTTTCCCCTTCTGTGCTCCTCTCCTTTCTGCTCTCCTTCCCCTCCTCCTCCACCACAGCCTCCCAAGATCTTGGAAGCTACTTACAGCCACCTACTAGTCCCTCCACCCCCCCCCCCCCCCCCCAACTGTTGCTGTCAGTCAGAGTGACTGGAGATAGTGGTCATGTGTGCATGAGGTGTGACTTCTTTTGTGTGTTTGCACATGCACACTTTCCTTTCTTTTCTCAAGAAGGCTGTGGCCAAAATCTAAGTGTGTTACAATGGTTTCATTGTGGCTGTCTGGAATTCAATGTGTCATCTTTATAGTGAGTAGCAATCCACCCTTCTAATAATATCGTTGATATTCCAATCTGGCTTTTCCACTATTTATTAATGAGGTTGGTTAATTATACTGTCAATGTCCCTGCTTAAATTGGTGATGATGGTTTGTAGCATGTTCTACAGATGTAAAATAAGTATGATCGATGTTTTAAAATATCGAAACAATGTGTGCCAGAAAATAGTTTGTCACTGCTGCTCGGTTATGATGTAAACATAGATGACATACCTTTCACAGCTTTCCTTGAGTACGGGGAGAATAGTAGAAGCATTTAGCTGGTAGTACATTAACAGGTTAGTGATTTCATTTCATGCCCTGATTACAAAATCAAGTGAGAAACACAGTGAAGTTAGTATCTCAAGCTCACTTTAAGTCCTTGTCAGTGAGGTATTGCATCCCATTGGGCATGAATGCAATCCCGATTTTTATGTGAAAATAACCACACACTGCTGCATCCTCTCTCGAGGCATTTTGCTCCCCTTAACTGACCCTCTTTATTTCGAATATTTCTAACGGAATGGTGTTGACATCTGATCAGTTCATACACACATGGGAGGAATATTGGCAGCTTTGGCTTTTTCCTTCAGTCATTCAAGATAGACTTCTGTGTGTATGTGGGGGAGGGGGGGGGGGGGCGTTTGGTCAAAATATTGGCAGCTTTGGCTTTTTTCTTCAGTCATTCAAGATAGTTCAGTCACCTGAGTTGTGGTGTTAATGGGATGGAGATGTGATTGCAGCTAGTCTCCAACCCGTTGTGTGGGATGTGACCTGGTCTTCATTTGTGTGTGGATGGCAAGCTCAAATGTGAAGTGGTACTGGTATGCTTAAGATACACTAAGGTCATCCTCCCTTGTATGGGCATATATGGTCAACTGAAACTGTGGTGACAGAGAAGACACTGCAACATTCATTCAGTAAACAATAGTCAAAACACAATACACAATTGGATAACACTTTCTTAACCACTGCACAGAAATGTGTGTTCTATCCAGCGGGTTTCATTTTCAGTAGGCTTCCAGTGGAACCAGAGAGATAAAAAAGGGTGGATAAACCCCAGGTATTCAAATCCATGTTGAAAGGTTTCCTTGTGACACATGGTGGTGTGGTAATCTCTTAGAGTAACTGAGAACTTTTCTCTATAATCTGTTATTTACTTGTGTATTGTCTCTAATTTTTTATTAATTACTTTGTTTATTAATTTTCTAATAAGAATCCTGTAAACTATCTACTGACTTGCTCAATACCAAATAGCTCTTCCTTGCATGGTCCCAGGGAACCTGATAGATTATTAGAATAAAATGTCATTTCCTCATGTTTCCATTCAACTAAGTGACAAGCCTTTACCACATATGAATGCCACACCTGTGTATGGTGAGCAGCAATCCATCCTTTTTTTTTATTACATCAAATATTTTTATATTACAGGTTATCTTGTGAAAATTGTGTATGAACAAAAGAACATTGTACAATTGGGACCAACCAAACAAGACAGTGAAGGTGTTAATACTGATCTAATATTCAGAAGAATAGAGTGTGCTCTGTCCAGTCATCATGATTTATATTTTCCTAAATCATTTTGGGTAAATGCCTGGATGGCTCATTCAGCAAGGCCATGGCTAACTGCCTGCCCTATCCTCATAAAAACATCCTTACTTATCCAGTGTCTCTTATGAGTTATTTATTTTCATTGTTTTTAAGATGATAAATTCCGTTTTATTATCAGATGATCCCTGGATGGATGAATAAATAAATTTCACTACCACAGTTTTTTTTTTTTTTTTAGAAAAAGCAATATACACAACAGTTCTGTTTATCTTGCAAAAGATTTTCAAAACTGTGTTACAAATGAGAATTGCGACAGAACACTACTGTCAGTACTGACAAACAGTTACTATTATAAAGGTGGCACACAGTCTGTCCAGTTCACAATTTGGTTCAAGTTCAGAAAGCAAACCAGTGCATCACACTCATGTGGAAAGCAGGCAGGGGATCTGCCAAACAATGTTTGAGGGAATTGTCAATGAACTTGGCTGCAAATGCTGAAATCTAGAGAGTATCAGTTTTACTGAGAAAGCTTGAATGGCAACATTGCTAAGCTCAGTGTTTTTAATGAAACAAACCATTCCTTAAAAACAAAGAAGCTTAACTTACCAAATGAAAGCGTTGGTATGTTGATAGAGACAGTAAAAAACACACACACAAATTTCAAGCTTTCGCAACCCAAGGTTGCTTCATCAGGAAAGAGGGAAGGAGAGGGAAAGACGAAAGAATGTGGGTTTTAAGGGAGAGGGTAAGAAGTCATTCCAATCTCGGGAGTGGAAAGACTTACCTTAGCGAGAAAAAAGGACAGGTGTGTATACACACACACACACACACACACACACACACACACACACACACACACACACACACACACACATATATACACACACCAGGCTTTCGTTTGGTAAGTTACAGCTTCTTTGTTTTTAGATATATTTTTCTCACATGGAATGTTTCCCTCTATTATATTCAAACCATTCCTTAATCTATACTAAATAAAGTTACTGTATTGATTGTTAAAGATAATAATGGCCAGATAGTGTTAGGGGCTGAAAGTTGCTTAAAACCAAAGTGAATGGCAACTAATTCCTAAATAGAGACTGGAATACATATTGTAAAGGTAGGTTAGATGTCAGTGGTGGCGGCTTATTTATTGGAGTAAAGAATTCGATAACATCTAGTGAGGTTATTATGGATCCTGAGTGTCAAATAATTAGGGTGAAGTTAAGCATCAAAGGCAGGTCAGACATGGTAATTGGGTGTTTTTAATATACCACCTCTATCAGGAAATGTGGCAGAGCACTTCAGAGAGAACTTGCAGAATTTTGTGAATAAATTTCCTGATCACACTATTGTAACAGAGAGGATTTCAATTTGCCAGCTATAGAATGGGAAACTCTTGTAATTAAAACTGTTGCCAGAGACAGGATTTCATGTGATATTACTCTGTTGTGAAGGCAACAAACAGACCTGAACTTTTCAATCCTGTTAACATAGAGGAGGGCATCAGTGATCATACGGCTGTGACAGAATCAGTCACTGCAGGTGCTATAAGGACTATTAATAAATGTAGGAAAATATTTTTGTTTAGCAAGAGTAACAGGATACAAACTGCGGTTTGTCTATATTCTGATGAAACCCAAAAGCACAATTCAATGTGCCTTAGAGAAGTATGTTCTGAGCAAGATTTTAAGGGGTGGGAAAGACACGCTATGTTTCAGTACACGTGTTAGAAAGCTGATACAGAAGCAAAGGGAGCTTCATTTCAGATTTAGGAAATGTCTAAACCTGCCTGAGAAGCAAAAGCTGAATGATGTGAAAATGAGTGCAAGAAGAGCAATCAGAGAAGCTCTCAATGATTTTGAAAGTATAATTTTTCTAACCGATCTGACTAAAAATCCTAATAAGTTTTGGTCTTACATAAAATCATTAAGCAGATCAAACTCACCTATTCAGTCACTCAGTGACCATACTGGCACCGAAACATAGGAAGAAGCCCCAAATACTGAAATCTGAAACAGTTGAAGATCATAATATGTTATCTCCTTTCAATCATAGCAAACTATAGTGGAAAGGTGTGTGAACCATAAGACATACCTATAAGCTTCTACAAAGGTTATGCGAAAGAATTTAAAGAAGGTGAACGTTACACCCTTTTAGCAGCAGTTTATTGTAGATTGCTTGAACAGTGAAGAGCACGGTGTACAGTGGAGAAAAAAGAACCAGTTCATTACTGTTTCTCAGCAGGATCATAGAACAGATGCCCATAATTATAGGCCAGTATTGCTGACATCAATCTGTCGTAGAATTGTGGAACAGGTTTTGAGTTAATATATTATGATGTTTTTGGAGAATAAAAATCTCCTCTGTAAAAATCAACATGGATTCTGCAAATGGAGATCTTAAGAAAGCACAGACAGCACTGTTCAGCAATGGATCCAGAGTGCCACAGACATCGACGCTCAGTTTGATACTTTGTTTCTTGACTGTACAAAAGCATTTGATGCAGATGAAATTATGTGGTTCCAGAGACCTTTGCAAGTCACTAACATCTGTGATGTGTGTGTGTACACTGAAGCAGAGAATGAGAATTTGGTACAAATTTGAATTTGTCACTTCAGCCTGCACATGCATTTGATACAGTTCCTCACTGTTATTTGGTGAAAAAATAAATAAATAAATAAATAAAAAAATAAATAAAAAAAAATTCAAGCATTTTGAATATCAGAACATATTTGTGACTGGATGGAAGACTCCCTTACAGGTACAACTTAAAGCGTCAGTCACAATGGAACAAAATCGACAGATGTAAAGGTAAGTATCATAGGACTGTTACTGTTTGCAGTATATATAAATGATCTAGTGGATAATTTCAGAAGCTCCATGAGGCTGTTTGCAGGCGATGGCGCTGTCTGTAAGAAGGTGGCAATGTCAGAAGGCTGTAGTGAATTGCATTAAGATCTGTAGTAGGTTGTTGAATGGTGTAGAGACTGGCAGTTTACCCTGAACATAAATAAATATAACATTATGCCCTTCCATGGGAGTAATGCACTATTGTACAATTAAACTATTGGTGAAAACAATGACTATCGTAAAATATCTAGGCGTAACCATCTGGAGCAACCTTAAATGGAATGACCACATAAATGTGAAAGACAAATTGGCAGACTTGAGACTCATAGGAAAAATCTTAAAGGAATGCAATTCATCTATGGCAGAAGTGCCTTACAAAATACTTGTTTGACCAATTCTTGAGTACTGCTTAATAGTATGGGTCTCTTACTAGATTGGATTAATAAAAAGAGAGAGAGAGCAACTGAGATGTTCTTGTAGTATTTGATCAGAAGTTTTTAGATTGTATTTTGTTACTAGCTTAGCGCCTGCTGCTTTGCTTGTGAAGGAGTATGTTTTAAACAGATTTTTTTTGTTTATATTTAACCAAATTTTTATGTTGATCACAAATTGCAACAACTTATAAACTTTTCATGCTAATTAAGGACATACAAGTTTGGTCTTTTCCAATTGTAGTTCTTGCCAAAAAGCTGTTCTGGTAGCTGGAGTCAGAGGTCTGTCTTAAGTCTGCTTTTTCAGTTCTTGTGGCAATATTTCCATAGAATCTTTTATCCCCTAACACATATTTTCTTAGCATCCAGTACTAATTTTCGTTGTTGTATCTTGAAAAATGTTTTAATATACCAGTAACAAAATTTTTCATCCCCTGTTTCACCCCCTTTCGGGATGAATTTCCAAAAAAACAGAGAAACAAGTATTTTCTTATTCTAACTTAGAAGCTAAATACAAATTTTCAGAGATTTAGTTTTAAAAATTGCTCTTGTGGTGAAATATTTGCCTAAAAACTTCCATTCCTTATTGTATTCCTTTAGGGGTTGAATTTCTAAGAACACTGAAACACATATATTTCTAAAAATTTCTAACTGGTTCCTTAGGTTTAGCTTTAAAAATGCTTTCATAATGAAATATTTTCATAAAACTTTTGAATCTCAGTTTCACCTCCCTTCGATGTAGAATTTTGAAACAGTTTTTATTTGATTTTTAACTGAATCAAATAACATTTTTCATAGATGTAGGTTTAAAATGCTTTATTTGAACTTTAATAACTATTTATTAAAAAAATCTTTCACCCACTATTTTACCCCCTTAATAGTTGAATTTAAAGCTTTAATAGTTCTTTTATAATGATGTACTTTTAAAAAGCAATTATCCCCTTATGGGTGGAATTTCGAAAAATGTCTTCTTAAACTGTGCCTACAGTAAAAGCTCAACATAATCTCCAAATTTCAACTTTCTATCCTTAGTGGTTTGGACTGTGCAATGAAGAGTCAGTCGGCCTCTATTTTCCTTTCATATACAGAGACTAGTTTCAATCAGTAATGATCATCTCCATGTCAGACTGTGTTAATAAAATTGTGTTAAAAACAACATAAAAAGTCAACAGTTGCATGAAAAATATTTTACATGATAAAACTGAAGGGCAAACAACTATATATGACTCATATGGTGGGCCAGTGACTAAATACAATTGCTTCTGTACTTATCTTTTGTACAACTTTGCATAGTATTTTAATTCCTTCATGTGCTGGGCACAACACCATCTATGGTCCCACCATATGGCCACGTAAATTGTTTCTCCATTAGTTTTATCATATATATACTTCTGACACTGCCATTCATGGCTCAAATTTGATTTTCATACAATTTTGTGAACATGACTTATCAGGAAATGATCATTATTAATTGAAAGTAATAACCAAATCAAATAATTCTAGCAATCAAAGACAAATATAAAAACTTGAATTGCTGTGCCATCATTATGACCATGTCACACATCTTTACAAAGGTTTCTTACTGCTTCATTGGCTAAAGTTATTCAACTTCAAAAGACATTTCCTTACAACATAAGAAATTTAGCTATGTAAATTAAACATGTACCTAAGGACTAAAAAGTGAGGGAGACATCCAAGTGCACAGCATACAGAGATGAGATTTTGATCAATTGATTCCATTTTAGCTCATTATTTACACACTGGAGTTCATTCCTATATTGGGCAGTAGTCATATTCATATTGAACAGCATAGCTTATTTATCTTCATTGCTCCTGTAATTGCTGAATTTGGCAAGCAAATGAACATTTAATTACTTCAAATATGTTTCCAACTGTTCTCATGATTTTATCATAATCTCATTACTGTATCATGACCTGACACAGTCAGAGTCTGTTTTAATTAATTTCCTATAACTGGTTATGTTGATAATTTACATGGTTACGTAGTTGTAAATTACACAAAACTGCACATAATTTCAAGACTCACTGCCAGTTAAGATTGCCTACTTCAATCTAGGCAATGAATTGCAATATACAGTCTATCAACAATATTTTGAGTATGGGCAGTTAATGTACCCTCACACTCTAAGTGATTTTGATTCATTTATGAGAAATTCGTGTAGGTTACAAAATCTGAGCTCTGATGGAACAAGGCATCTACTAGTTTCAATGAGATTTAAAAAACGTAGTAGTAGACTCTTGATATGCAAGAGAACAAACTATTCCATATGTCTGTTTAACAAAATCACAGTGGCATTACTATTTTTCACCAGTTTACTTCACCTTGCTGTAATGATGCTGAGGATTAAACGCAGTAGGTACGTGTAATAAGAGTTTTTGAAAAAGGCAACTGCAATGGAGTTTTTGGAAAAACGTAACTTTATTCTGTAAAAATACAACAATGTTTATAACAATCACAAATACTGGACTAAACAAAGCCAATTAACAATTGAACTGGTGACTTGCTACTCCAAAGGTACTATGTAACAAGAAGTAGTTATTGTATAAACCAATTTACATCTTATTTTATGAAGAAACTAAGAAACTCAACATTTTACACTAAACAATCAGTTATCTTCCAATCCAAGCACGCCTGGTGATATATTCAGCATCAGGCAAGTTGCTAGTAATATTTATTTTTGGAAGTGGATTTGAACATTTCTGTAATTTTTCTCACAATAATATATATGTGTGGGTCAATCTAATTTGGTTCGGACATAGCAGCAATTTCTCTCGCAATAATATATGGGTGAATCTAATTTAATTTGAACACTCAAGTTCCTGCTGTTTTGCTTCTTTGTACCAATCCGTTATTAACTCATATACCTTACCATCCCATGATAAATGTGTTGGTTCCTGTTGCTCACCATTTTCAAATATAAAAAACTTACTTAATTCAATTGCTAACTTGGATCTAATTAAGCCAATACCACCGACTCTTTCCGGTGCGGGATGGTAAACACGCCCAGTCTCTGGCAGCATTATAACTTTCTCAGGCTCAAACTTAACTGTTAGTAAATTTCCGGCATGGCCATAACTTAAGACATTATTCATCTGCGCGTCTTTCATTACATGAGTGAATACAATAGGATAATCATCACATCTAACGTAATTTCTTTCTCGACCACAAAGTGACAAGTAAGGAAAGTCTTCTGTGTAGCGCCCTGTTGTATTCATCCTCAGGCGTTTAAAAAAGAATTCCAGGAACTTTTTGTCTGTAAAACATCCATTCACAATCAAGCAGGCCTATATATTTGTCATTGCGAGTATTTCGTTATGCTTTTAAACATACCTTTGAAACAGGAAGTGAAATTCTTCATTCTGGAGTCATCCAGGAACAGCTGAAAAGAAATATTAAGATCTGTCAAAATGATCGTGAGATGATAAGGCACGACAATGCAGAAATTCTTACCATTCCTTGGTGGTCTACGTAGTAAAAATATTCTCTTATATTCGGTTCTGGTGACTGCCCTTGCACATAAGAAACGCATCTCGTCCAGTTCTTGAATACACTATTTCCTTTAGTAGAAACGTTGACATACAGAATTTGGTTTAGTGTTCGTAAGTCGCGTAGCAGACAACACATTTCTGCAAAAACGCAAAAGACAATGACGTCAATAGTACAAAGTGTAACACAGCATATTGTTCTGGAAACGTTCGGAGCGTTGTAATTACCTTGAATTAATGAATAAAGAGCAGCGTATGCAGATTTAAAATTAAATATTTCTTGGAAACAAATTCAACCGTGAAAGTCACAAACATATTACATTTGTATATGTGTTGTACTCACTACACTTTTATGTTTATGTTTACAGACAACTTGGAACTGATAAATCGACTATCGAATACTTTTGACACATCGTGAGTTCACATGTCGACCAAGTCGAAAACTTTCAAACCATTTGCTTTAATCACTTGTTTACAAGCGATCCATCTTCTGAAAGACGAATTTCTGAAACCTTTTTTCGCTGTCGTGTTTACATGATAAGGTATGAAGCGGATTTGCTAGCCCTGTTAAATATGGCGCCTGGAAAACAGCTGATCCAGTTTCTGATTCAGTCAACACAATCGTTATTTCTCTTCACTTATATATTACAGATAGCTTCATGCTCACATCTCGAGGGTTCAATCCCCTCAATTCCATGTCGAAGGATTACGCTGCCTGGGCTACACTCAGGGTGCAATCTACGCTTTGCAAGAGCCCGTTGTTGTCGCTGTTGCCATCTGGCTGTCTGTCTTCCTGCCGGTCGGCCACTGTCGTCCGTCCGCCGTCGCCGCCGCCCGGTGCTCGTCGCCGTCCGCCGTCTGTGTGTGTCTGTCAGCCGCCGCCGCCTGCTGTCGTCCGCCCATCTGCCTGCCTGCCTGTCTGTTAGCCGCCGCATGGAGCTCGCCGCCACCTGGTGCTCGCCGCTGCCGCCGCCGCAGCCCAGCGCTCGCCGCCGCCTGCTGTCTGTCCGACTGCCGCTGTCCATCGTCGCCGTCCGTCCGTCATGAACCTTCCCACTTCCACTATCACTTCCTGGAGTGCCGCCCCTGGCCTCCCCCCTTAAACCTCGCCTCCCCTCCTCCCCCCCACTCACCCATTCCTCCATCTCCTCCCCTGCTGCTTAGCTCCACATCTACACTCTCTTCCCCCAGCCTCCACACCCGCGAAAGCTCCCACATCTGCTCCCACCATCCCATATGCCTCTGCTGCCGCTTCTGTTGCACCCGCTAAGGTGGTTGTCTTCCTCCCTCTCATCCCCGTCACTTCATCATCTGCCTCCACTGCCCGCATCACGTCATGCTGGGCCACCATTGCCACAACAGAACCGACTGCACGTCCCAGTGCCCCCACCACACCTACAGAATCTCCCAGCCGCCACCTCCCTCTCCTCCCTGTCCCTCTTCCCTCCTCCCAGCCAGCCCTCTCCAGAAAACCCCAGAAGCACATCAATGCCGACTCTGCTCCTGCCACTTCCCAGAATAAGTCACTGGCCCTTCCCTCTCCCACCACCATCTCCATGGATACCACCACTCCTCCTGTGACCCATACCCTGGCCCCCACCCTCCACACCTTTTTCCTGCCAACTCTGGACCCCAAGTTCCTTGATGCCTGTACCCTCACCATAGAGATACGCAAGTGTCTCCCTGGCGCTCCCATCCCCCAACTGATTCCCTGCAGGCACTCCATCCTCATAAAGTACCCCTCCCCCTCCTTTCATACAGACCTCCTCAGTAAACTCCCACGCATCATGTTTGGCTCCCACGCATCCCTGACACCATCCTCTCCTCGTCAGCCCCAGCCTCCCTGTCGCCCCCAGTCTATACAGCTGTGATCACTAAGCTCAGCCCGGTGATCACAGAGGATGAGGCGTTGGCACCCCGACCTTGCCACCGAAGAGTCAAGCAGTATATTGCTCCCTCCCACGTATATCTTGCGAAGAGACCCACAGAGAAGCATACCGACAATCCTTCTTTCCACGAACAATACGAGACTGGAGTAGAAGAGAGAACCGATAGAGGTACTCAGGGTACCCTCCGCCACACACCGTCAGCTGGCTTGAGGAGTATGGATGTAGATGTAGACCTGGAAATCCGCTCTGCCTGCAGTATCCACAATGCCTCCAGTCCCAATCATCTCATGTGGGTCTTTTCAGAATCGCCCCCCCCCCTCCCATTGACCACCTCCTCACCCAGGGCACCCTGATTTTCCACCACCACCACCCAGTTGAATCCTCCAAATCCCCTTCCCTATCCTACCACTGCCAATACTGCTTCATGTATAATGATCAGCTGACCCCCAAATACAACCCCCCCCCTACCTGTCCCCATTGCAAGGCCTCCCATTTTCTCAAAAATTGCCCCAACCTCGCCACTCCTCCTTTCTGTAACACCTGCAATGGGGCCCATCCTACCTACTCCCACAAGTGTAAGGCTAAGCCCCCTCCAACCACCCCCAAGCTTGCTGTCCCTGTCCATCCCATCGCCCCCACCCCCCATCCACCCCAACAATTTCCTCCATCTGCCCCCCACAGCTGAAGACATTATCTGAGTCCTAACTATAGTTCTCCAAAACATTCACCTTTTTCAAGCCCCCACACCCTCCAACAGACCTCCCTCACCACCTGCTCACTCTTTCATCTCGACACCTTCACCACTTACTCCCACAACCAAGCCCACTTCACCTCCACCTGCCTCAACACCCTCGTTTAAGTCTCTCCTCTCCTCTCCCTTCACTCCCCTCTCTTCCCCTCATGGTGTGGCATGAGTGTTGCATCCTTTTCGAAGACATTTGCTCCTTTCACACCAACAAATACCTCTTTATGCACACCTTTTCCCAATGCTGAGTTGACACCTTCCTCGTGAATGAAACCTCTCTGCAGCCCCACCATACTATTCGCACCCCTCCCTATATCCTCCATCTAACTGATGCTCCTGGTCCCCGAATGCAGGACAAGAGTCGCCATCACTCACCTTAAGCACATCCCCATCCAGCCACAACCCCTTCTCAATGACTGCACTGAACATCTTATCCTCAGCGTCTTATTCCCCTCAGCCACCATCTGTGTCACATGACTGCTCCTATCCCCTATGACTTCATCTCCCACACTGACTGCACCTTCATCACCAATGTGATTGCTGATGACATCAACATCTATAGCCACTCCCCTGCTGCCATAGCCACTCCCCTACTGCCATTCGGCGGTGGCATCAGTTCCTCCTAACGATCCAAAGTGACGTTGTTCCCCTTCCCCAGCACACCCATCCCGAAAGCAACACCAGCCCAATGTTGTTATTGCTCGGCCAACCTCCTTGGGCGAGTTGCCATCACCATCCTTGATCCCACAGGGAGCGACCACCTCCCTGTCCTTCTCAACGTAACATTTGCTCACCATCTTCCTCCGGCTCCCTGCCCTGCACCCCCTCCTAAGGTAGTCCATGACTACTCTCGCACCAGCTGGGATGCCTACCGGGAATCCATAGCCACCGAGGCCGAAAGCCACCCTCTAACCTATCACCATCCTGACGACATCATCCATGCCTCGTACTTCCTTCAGAAGGCCATTACTAATGCCATGGAGGCCCATGTTCCTACTAAAACCACCCCCTCCCACCATCCCACTCTCCCTCTGTGGGCTGTCCTCCTTGTCCGAGAATTCCACCACCTCTATCGCTCCTTCCTGTGCACTCCTGACAGGGATACATTCCAACACCACCAGCAAATACAGCAGCATGTTCGGAACCTCATTACTGCTGGGACTGGCGCCAGACTTGTACAAGACTCAACACCAACCTCCCTATAAACTCCTCCAAGTACTGGTCAGCCTTCCGCCGCCTTACTGGTTCCCATTCCGCACCTCATTACCCCCTTCTCCATAACGACCGCTCCCTTCCCGACAACCTCAGTAGGGCCAACCACTTTGCTTCCCACTTTTCTGAGGTCTTCCCTGATGATCCCCACTTTAAATGTTCCCTTTTCTGCACTGTCATGGTACATGCTGATTCCTCAGTCGCTCCACTTGCTCCCAGTCTTCAGTACTTGGGGCAGTTGCCCCCCTCCGACATAAATACTCCAATCACAGCACACAACATTAAACTTATCCTCTGGTCAAAATGTAACATGGCCCCTGGTCATGACTGTGTCACATACTGCCAACTCAGAGAATGCCCCTTCTCCTTCCTAACTCTCCTTGCCAATCTCTACGTCACTTTCTCTACCAGCTTCCACCCCAACCTGTGGAAGACTTTCAGCATCCTCTTATTCCTCAAAACCAACAAGGTCCATTTTTCGTCTCTTCCTATCATCCCATCTGCCTCATCTCTGTCTTCAGTAAGGTCTTTGAATCTGTCCTCTCCTGTTGTATCCATCACCACCTTAATCATCGCCACTTCCTCCCTCTTACCCAGTGTGTCTTCTGACCCTCCTTCTCCACCGAAGACCAACTCCTTAACCTCGTCCACCTCCTTTCCCTCCAACTTAACTCCCATCGCTCCGCCATTTTTGTTTCCCTCGACCTGCAAAACGCCCTTGACCACATCTGACATCCCAGTCTCCTCTTCACTACAAACCTGCGCCCTGCCTATCAATTTTGTCTGTCTAGTCGCTTCCTTCCTCTCACGCCGTCCTTCCTATGTCGCCCTCCACGATACCAACTCCCGTATCTTTTATCCCACTGTTGGCGCCCCCAGGGCTCCATCCTCTCTCCTCTCCTCTATCTCTTGTACACTGCAGATATGCCCAAGTCACCCTCACCTGTCCACCTCCTCCAATATGCTGATGACACTGCCTTCTAGCTCTCTATCCTATCCTTCAACGGTCCCAATGCACCCTCCAAACCCACCCTGACCAGTTCACTACATGGTGCGACCAGTGGTTCCACTGTATCAACCCCTCCAAAACCCATGAGATCATCATAGGCCGCACAACCCACTCCTTCTGTCAACATGTCTGTCTCCATGGTTTCTACCTCACCATTTATGGTCATCCCATCCAGCTCACCACCACCCTGATATAGCTTGGCCTCACCCTCACTCTCACCCTCACTGTCACCTCATCTGGAACCCTCATCTCCTGACCATCCAGCAGAAAGCCCATTCCTGCCTGCTGAAACTCCTGCCTAGACTGACATGGTGATTGCATCCTTCCACCATCCTCCACACCAACAAATCCCTCATTTGTCCTATCCTCTGTTATGCCAGCATTGCCTGGAACTCCGCCCCCCCCCCAGTTTATAAGGCCCTCTAAATCCTAGAACGCCATGTGCTCCGCCTTGCCTTCTGTATTCGCTTTCATTCCCCCACATGACTCCTGTATGACTTACTCCCCTCCCCCACCTCCTCCTTTTCCTCCAACATATCCACATCCTTCACACTGTCTGCAGACTTGATCCGCCCCCACCCCCTCGTTTCCTTCTTCCTCTCCACCCCCCGCTCAATGCTGTGCCTCTGTAACTGTATCCCAACCTTTCTCGATCTCCACACCCTCCATCTCCTTCATCAGGGCAATTTCCAGCACCTCCCCCTCCTGGATGTTGAATTTCGCTGTGACATCTACCCTTCCTACCAACTGTAGCCTGGCCTTGTTCTCCCCCCCCCCCCCCCCCCAAGGCCCCCTTTTCCTCTTCCCTCCTCCCAGAGCGGATTTTCCTCCTTCCCCCTGAATCCCTGCATGCCCTCCTCAGACATGGTAATTGGATGTCTCTATAGGCCCCCGGGCTCAGCAGCTGTTGTGGCTCAGCACCTGAAGAATAATTTGGAAAATATTTCGAGTAGATTCCCCCACCATATTATAGTTCTGGGTGGAGATTTTAATTTGCCGGGTATAGACTGGGAGACTCAAACGTTCATAACGGGTGGCAGGGACAAAGAATCCAGTGAAATATTTTTAAGTGCTTTATCTGAAAACTACCTTGATCAGTTAAACAGAGAACCGACTCGTGGCGATAACATATTAGACCTTCTGGTGACAAACAGACCCGAACTATTTGAATCAGTTAATGCAGAACAGGGAATCAGCGATCATAAAGCGGTTACTGCATCAATGATTTCAGCCGTAAATAGAAATATTAAAAAAAGGTAGGAAGATTTTTCTGTTTAGCAAAAGTGACAAAAAGCAGATTTCAGAGTACTTGATGGTTCAACACAAAAGTTTTGACTCAAGTACAGATAGTGTTGAGGATCAGTGGTCAAAGTTCAAAACCATCGTACAATATGTGTTAGTTGATTATGTGCCAAGCAAGATCGTAAGAGATGGAAAAGAGCCACCGTGGTACAACAACCGAGTTAGAATGCTGCGGAAGCAAAGGGAACTTCACAGCAAACATAGACATAGCCAAAGCCTTGCACACAAACAAAAATTACGCGAAGCGAAATGTAGTGTGAGGAGGGCTATGCGAGAGGAGCTCAATGAATTCGAAAGTAAAGTTCTATGTACTGACTTGGCAGAAAATCCTAAGAAATTTTGGTCCTATGTCAAAGCGGTAGGTGGATCAAGACAAAATGTCCAGACACTCTGTGACCAAAATGGTACTGAAACAGAGGATGACAGACTAAAGGCCGAAATACTAAATGTCTTCTTCCAAAGCTGTTTCACAGAGGAAGACTGCACTGTGCTTCCTTCTCTAGATTGTCGCACAGTTGACAAAATGGTAGATATCGAAATAAACGACAGAGGGATAGAGAAACAATTAAAATCGCTCAGAAGAGGAAAGGCCGTTGGTCCTGATGGGATACCAGTTCGATTTTACACAGAGTACGTGAAGGAACTTGCCCCCCTTCTTGCAGCGGTGTACCGTAGGTCTCTAGAAGAGCGAAGCGTTCCAAAGGATTGGAAAAGGGTACAGGTCATCCCCGTCAAACAGAGGTGCAGAACTATAGACCTATGTCTCTAACGTCGATCAGTTGTAGAATTTTGGAACACATATTATGTTCGAGTATAATGTCTTTTCTGGAGACTAGAAATCTACTCTGTAGGAATCAGCATGGGTTTCGAAAAAGACGGTCGTGTGAAACCTAGCTTTCGCTATTCGTCCACGAAACTCAGAGGGCCATAGACACGGGTTCACAGGTAGATGCTGTGTTTCTTGACTTCCGCAAGGCGTTCGATACAGTTCCTCACAGTCGTTTAATGAACAAAGTAAGAGCATATGGACTATCAGACCAATTGTGTGATTGGATTGAGGAGTTCCTAGATAACAGAACGCAGCATGTCATTCTCAATGGAGAGAAGTCTTCCGAAGTAAGAGTGATTTCAGGTGTGCCGCAGGGGAGTGACATGGGACCGTTGCTAGTCACAATATACATAAATGACCTTGTGGATGACATCGGAAGTTCACTGAGGCTTTTTGCAGATGATGCTGTGGTGTGTCGAGACGTTGCAACAATGGAAAATTGTACTGAAATGCAGGAGGATCTGCAGCGAATTGACGCATGGTGCACGGAATGGCAATTCAATCTCAATGTAGACAAGTGTAATGTGCTGCGAATATATAGAAAGATAGATCCCTTATCATTTAGCTACAAAATAGCTGGTCAGCAACTGGAAGCAGTTAATTCCATAAATTATCTGTGAGTACGCATTCAGAGTGGTTTAAAATGGAATGATCATATTAAGTTGATCGTCGGTAAAGCAGATGCCAGACTGAGATTCATTGGAAGAATCCTAAGGAAATGCAATCCGAAAACAAAGGAAGTAGGTTACAGTACGCTTGTTCGCCCACTGCTTGAATACTGCTCAGCAGTGTGGGATCCGTACCAGATAGGGTTAATAGAAGAGATGGAGAAGATCCAACGGAGAGCAGCGCGCTTCGTTACAGGATCATTTAGTAATTGCGAAAGCGTTACGGAGATGATAGATAAACTCCAGTGGAAGACTCTGCAGGATAGACGCTCAGTAGCTCGGTACGGGCTTTTGTTGAAGTGTCGAGAACATACCTTCACCGAAGAGTCAAGCAGTATATTGCTCCCTCCTACGTATATCTCGCGAAGAGACCATGAGGATAAAATCAGAGAGATTAGAGCCCACACAGAAGCATACCGACAATCCTTCTTTCCACGTACAATACGAGACTGGAATAGAAGGGAGAACCGATAGAGGTACTCAGGGTAGCCTCCGCCACACACCGTCAGGTGGCTTGCGGAGTATGGATGTAGATGTAGATTCTTTCAAGTCATTGGTGCTACAAATATGACGTTACCTCTACTAGCATGTTACTTCATTTTGTATCCAAACGTTGTACTACTGTCCAAGAAGTTATTGCTGATTGATTGCACCAATATATTGCGAAAAAAAGTATGATACAGGGACGCATTTAACTTGTCCAGAAATATATGAGGTCGCAAAAGCAATTCTCCAATAATTTCACCCCACTGGTCTATGCCAAAATGAGCCTGAAAGCTACGTTCTTGGGAGGCGTGTGTGTGTTGTGTTTCGACCAATGCTGGCTGTTGTGGATGCTGAAAAGACCTTCATGAGTCCATATCACTCTATTTATAAAATATTCATTATCTTCCACTTGGCGCACAAGCCACTCACAAAACGATGCTTATCAAATGCAGTCTTCTGGCTGCTGGTGTTGAGTTAAGGACTAATGATATGGATGCAGTTCTTCATTGTGCAACAGTTCAACAACCAGTCTTTGAGACATCTGAAACTGTCTTGCAATTTCATGGATACTTCACCAAAGTGATTGGTGAATGGTTTAAGGAATTGCGTCTTCTGTTTGTGGAGTACATCTAGTCCTTGGATGACCTCCATTCATTATTGTGGATGAAGATTAACAGTTTCCTGAAATCGTTCCTCCAGCCAATGGAAAACTTTCTTATCTAAATGGCAGCTTTGAGGGTACCGCATGCTGCATGAGCAGCAGCAGCAGCTTGTTTGTCAGATGCACCCAGCACCAAACGCATATAGACGTATTCATCTTTTAAGTACTACATCAGAAAGCCACCCTACATGAACTTGAGAGGACAAGTTATGGTTGTACATTGTGCAGTTAGTAGATACATGCATGCAGAGGAGCATAGGAGGGAAGGGCTGGGGATTTCCTAGAGTGGAATGAGGGAGGGACCCTTTAATGGGCTAGGGAATTCCCAGAGGGGAATTGGTAATTAATTGATCAATTTAATTAATTAATTAATTTGATGTCAACAGTGGCGCAGAATCACCCTTACCCCACTACTGACATTCATCTCTCATTCTCACAAAGACTCAGCCCTCCCTCTCTATCTGCTGCACAAGTTCTTTACAGCAGAGAGGGAAAATGTGAAGAATTTCAAGGTCAAAAAGGTGGCCTCTCTAGGAATTGTGCACCTCTTAAATTTTATATGGTCGAATACAATGCCATGTGCAGTTATAGAGTTATTAATTCTGCAGTTCAGTATGGATGACTGTACAGTAAAGTGTTTAACTGAAAAACGATTGGTTGTCAGAGTCTGTTGTGAGTCAGTTCTACTGACTAATTTGAGGGTTCTTTTGGGAAGTTGTAATGATGCCCCTGGCTTATATTTTACTCAGATAACCCAGACAAGAAGAAGTTTTCAAAAGGCATATTATTCAACTTTAATTATGCCAGCTGTCAATAACAAAATGATGTCATGAAGACAATGCAATAAATCCAGTAACATAAAGTGGAATAAAGGTATTTTAACGTTTATTTTCTCTTTCTCCACACCGAGGAGCGCTTGTCAGTAGCATTTTTGATTTTTATTTTAGTTGATTTGCAATAGGGTTTTCTTCCCCAGTCTTATTTTTTCTGACTTTTAATGCTCAGTTTCAACATAAAATTATTAGTGTAAGAATAAAGATAGTTTAGTAAATATTTTTCAGGTTCAATTTCCAACTATATGGAGACACTGGATTTAATAATTTGATGTAATTTTAGATCATTAAATAAAAAGAGCGCCATCCATATTCATTTTAGAAGACCGTATTATATAAAAATTTACTATGCATATAATGTGCATTTGGTTACTTTTAAGTGCCAAAGTAATCTAGCTGTCAAAAAAGTATATTTAGTGATTAGCTATAAATCCTTTGATACAACAAAATTTGTGTGTATTCTGTCAAATTTTAATCCTGGGTTACACCTAATTATTTAAATTCAGAATGACAGTTTCAGTATTTTATCCCCTCTTGGATAAATCTCTGCAGATGCACATGAAGGGTTTCATACATGTAGCTAAGAACAAAGAAGCATACATGGCATTTCCATGATGACAAAATCAATGAAGGCAAAGGAAAAAGGTAAGTAGTTCAACCTGGAAAGTCTTCAGCAGTAGTAGGGAAACAATGATCTGAGACAGTTTGTTAGAGTGGGTTGCCTAAATTCAGGGGCAAGTATACATTCAGGGGCAAACTTTTTGTTCTCTTTTGATCGACAAGTCTTTAACCTATTTTTCTGCTAAGAGGATTATGACCCCTAGATTTTGATTGACAGGTCTATAACCTATTGTTCCCCCACCCCTCAGCCTCTTCCTCCTCACCCTCCATTTCCTCCCCCCCCCCATCCCTGAAGGAACTCCCCTCGCTGATACAAGCACACTTCTGATATAAATTTGATTGACTAATTAATTAAATCAATAATTAATTAAATTCACTTCTCCTAAACAAGCAGCTGCAGCTTGGACATTTATAGTAGTTCTAAAGAATTCCGCCCCAACATCAACCCACCAGTTAAAAAAAAAGTACTTTACCCAATCTGAGGCAACGATGGTGTTGATAATACAGCTCGAATTTCTCACGCGAAATGCAGATTCCTCCCATTTACAAGAATTATTTTCGAGGAAAGAAGAAATCGGCAATACACGCGTTATCAAGTCTCTAAAGTATCGCAACTTATTGCAAAAATCCTGTACAGGGCTATGGCATAGGCTATTACATTCATTAGGTAATAAATCAGAGGCTACTGCGTTTTTCTGTGACCTGTGAAAAGCCTTTGACTGTGTGAAACACAGCATTCTCCTATGAAAATCAGAATATTGTGGTGTTATCAGCAATGCTGCGGAATGGTTTGAGTCTTATCTATCTAACAGGAAACAAAGGGTGTTGTTGCGAAATACCTGTGCAGTAAGCAGTCAGTCTTCATCTGACTGGGAATTAATTATATGTGGTATTCCTCAAGGTTCCATCTTGGGTCCATTGCTTTTTCTAGTGTACATTAATGATCTCTCATCTGTTACATTGGCGGATGCTAAGTTTTTTTGTTTGCAGACGATACCAACATTGCAATAAGTAATAATTCAAGTACAGATCTAGAAATAGCTGCTAATCAAATTTTCACTGACATTAGTAAGTGGTTTAAAGCTAATTCACTGTCATTAAACTTTGACAAGACCCACTACATGCAGTTCATAACCTATAAGAGATTTCCTTCCAGCATGTGTATAACTTATGAAGACATGCAGATTGAAGAGGTTGACAGTGTTAAATTTCTGGGATTACAACTCAATAATAAAATCAGTTAGGAAGGACATAACACAAATTGCTTAAATGCCTAAACAAGTCTGTATTTGCAGTGAAAATGATGTCAGATTTAGGAGATACAAATATAAAAAACATTTTCATTCTTTGCTTACTTTCATTCTATTATGTCATATGGGATTATATTCTGTGGTGACTCATCAAACTGAGCAAAAGTTTTTAGGGTGCAAAAGTGTATGATATGAATCATTTGTGGTGTAAATTCAAGAACATCATTTAGAAACCTGTTCAAGGAACTTTGTATTCTAACCACTGCTTCTCAGCAAATTAATCTTTAATGAAATTTGTTGCATGTAATACATCTCTATTTCCAACCAATAGCTCAATACATAGTATCAGTACTAGGAATAAGAATAATCTACATATAGACCTAAAATCACTTACTTTGGTCCAAAAAGGGGTCAAATATTCAGAAACACACATATTAAATAAATTGCCAGCAACCATTAAAAACTTAGTTTCAGATAAAGCATGGTTTAAACAGAGTTTGAAAGACTTTTTGATAGGTAACTCCTTCTACTTTATTGATTAATATCTTAACAGAGACTGTTCAGCCAGCTTAATCTGTTAGATTTCAGTTTTGACAGCAGTTGCTCACAACACTCAAGATTAGGTATTTTGCGTATGAAAAACTTATTAATAGTGCCTAACAATGTTTTATTCTGACAGTATGTTAATTCTGTAAATATTAGCTGTTCCAGTTTACCACATTGTATTCACATATTTAGACAATTTCCTGACAAATGTTTAGGGTAGTAAGTACCATATTCAAATGCTTTATGTTTTTATGTTATACTTTGTGACATGTTCCACACCCACAAGAATCATCTCATTTTTGGGTCTATGAAACAAAAACTGAATCTAATAGAATCTAATTTATATTCCCTCTAACTGTTCTTTCATCAGGTAGAAAAATATCTTTTCTTATCTGTCACGTCAGGCATCACAGGACTAGAATATTAAACCCATTTCTGGGGTGCTAAGATCTCTTAAGGTAACAGCACACACAAGTTGTAAATATAAGTTTTGTACTACGCATCACTTTATAAATTCAGTAACACATCTGATTTTATTATGATGGTTGTCTCTCACTGTAAGGGTGGATGATTGAAATAGCGTTAACAGATATGACAAAAAAGAAACAAGTGAAGAATCATATCCATTGTGCCCTAACCATCGCCTATACCCACCAGACGACATGTCACTGATATAAGATTGATAGGCTAATTAATTAAATTGATCGTTAGAGTCACTTTGCATGGTGGGTAATTTTTCTTTCTCAGTAGTCGGATTACAACTCACTAGATAGTTGAAATGTGAATCCCTGGAAAGAAGACTACGTTCTTTTCGAGGAACCCTATTAAGAACCGATATTTGAAGCTGACTACTGAAGGATTTTAACGCTGGCAGAATACATTATGCGTAACGACCGTGCTATTAAAAACACGATCACAGCGACTATGTTACCGTCGCTCTGCATAAAAAGCGGTACTGGATCTACAGTCACACACAAGAGTTGCCAATAATGTAACGCTTTCTGGTGGAGATGCTGTCAGCGACTTGAAATCAAGTCTGTCCAGTCAAGCACGTACTCGAGTTGAATCCTATGGAGACGTCTTTAATGATTGCAGCCACTGGTGAATAATATTCGTGCTACTCTCATATCTCGAAATGAGTCCCCTTTTTACAACCTATATGGTACAGTGAAACTCCAACATGATTTTAAATAGTCGCTATGCATCTTGTAACTGCTCGTCAGTCTTTCTCCGCCACCCCTGCAGCTTTGCGCATGTGATCGTTTCAATTTAGGTCGCAGTGAGCAGACGTTAGTGAGTGCTATATCTACCACCTTCTGCAACCAGTGTAGAAACTGGGTAAGTTGTGTTAATGCGACAGGAACGTATTTTGACCACTCGGTGGAAATGAGAATACGTTGTGGTAGCTCTGCCAACTGTGAACGACGTGTAGGGTCAGCACCAAAAAGAAGCTTTCTCCTGCAACAAGAGGTAGTGTGAACGACAGTACGAACGGCAACGATGGTGTTTGTTATCGGAAAAATTAGGCCTGTGGCTGTAATTTTCACTGACCTCTTTATACAGTGCTGGCAGTGTATATGGGGATGGGTGCGCTGCGTATGGATCTTGGGACAGGAGCATGCGGGGTGTATGATGTTTTCAGCTATCTCCGACATCTAGTCATGTCAACTGCAGCCACAGACTGGATCGTGGTTTAAGGTTTCGTGTTTAGTGCTTCTCAATACATTGCATTGGACTCTGTCTTGCAGTTGTATTTGCTATTGTCTCTATCCTGTCATGCGGTAGGCCTTCCTCTTTACGAATGTATTGGAGTGAACCAATTTAGGAATTCTACAGTACTTTTAAAAACACAATCCCGACGTCCAATTCCCGATTGATCAATTTGTTGTTTCCAATAGTTGTATCGCAGCTCGCATGCGTTCAAGTGTGGGTAGGGTTGCCACTTTCTTCACAAAAAAAGGAAGATTTTTCATAGACATATTTATTATTGGCTAGTGCATTCATATTTTTATTAAATGCCATTTGCTATCAAAAATAGCTCACATTTACATCTTATGCCCTATTCCTTCATATCACTATGGTATTTTGAAACTGATTTCGCTTTATGTAGGAATGTACTGTCATTCTTTAGCTGGTTAAAAAAATCTTCGCTGGGCTTGTCAAAATTTATTACTATTTGAAGCTCTGATTTAAAAGTTCTGGTGAACACCTGTTCCTAACATCAATCCACTTGTTCTTCATCATTGAAAACACTCGTTCCACAAATGCATTTGAACCTAGTATGCTTAGTATAGAACACATGAGCCGAGAAATATTTGTCACTTTTTGTTGAGGCACTAGTGTGAAGAATTTTACCCACTTAGACGCAACATCACCATCCTTAGTGACACAGTTACTAAAGTTATCTTTCACTTCACAAAATTCTTCATATAGCTGATCCAGGTTGATGCTATCTTGTAGTTTAAGTGTTTCCACTACAAGTTCAAATTCACAATATTGAAATTCCCCATTCAAAGAAAGAGGTTCTAACCATGCATACTTATTACTAGCCCATGCATACTTATTACTAGCTGAAAAGTCATAATGGTTTTCAAGATATTTCAACAATGTGTCATAGAAAGAATCAAGTTCACATGAAATGTTATTAAGAGATGTTGATGAAATCTCTCCCATTAATTTCTTGGTTTCACTCCCATAGAATTTATCCTTCTTTCTTTGTGTAATCTTCTTATACATCATGCACAGACTGTTATGTGACCCAATAATGCTTAGCTCTCTTTTCTCCAGGTAATTGGATACTGTTTGCATTTGACCTCATATATTTGACACAAAATGCAAGTAAATTTCTGGAATAATTCCTTTCACTGGGTCTTCAGCTAAAAATAATGAAGCAAGTTGCTTTGGACAGGCAGCAATGCTCCTGAAATAGCTCTTTGTAGCTGGGCAGCACTCAGTCAATCTGTTAATGGCATGAGTTAAGGACAGCCATCTTGTGGGCACATGTCTTAATATATCAGATCACTCAAAATCCATAAATTCAAAAAATGATTTCAGCTCCTCACGTCTTTCAGCTGATACTGAGAAATGATTATAGATCTTCAAAACAAGATTCTCTACATCCATTTCCAGCTCTTCCATAGCATGCTTCATCTCATTATGAATCATGTGGTTTGAACAACTGGCTTTCTACTGGTTGGAATTTATGGAAAGCAGTAATTGATAAACAGATTGTTTCCTGCCAAAATTCACATTAACATTGTCAGCACTATATGCAGTTAAATTATTAATATTAAGTGAATAGCTCCCCAGACTATCAACAATTAACTTTGCCACTGCATTTGAAGTTTCATCCGGCTGTTCAATCAATGGCAGCAGTTTGTTCTGTACACCTACTAACGGTTCAAAGTAGCTTATACAAATTGGGAACATCTTTCTGTTACCTCTATTCGAAGCGTCTGTCGCTACTGAGAAAAACTTACTATTTTCAGGAGATTTTAGAATATTAACAACATCACTGACACTTTTAGGTGCTAATACGATTTTCACCGACATTTCTGCTTCGTCTTGCAACAGCAAAGTTTTACAGCAGTTTCTGAATCTGTGAATATACATGACATTAATTTATTGCTACAATCCAAACTTGAATAACTTAGGTTGTGTTTGACTGTGTGATACAAAAGTCCTAACTCAGTAGCTATGACAATGTTGGCTTGAGATTTCTTAGAGTTCAGAAAATATTTGGAAACTTTCGTGGTTTGGCTACTTGCTTTCTCCTTTAACTGATGTCCTTTGTACTGAGCGTGTTGCTTGAGATCAAACTGTCCACAAACGAGAAACGCTGAATTCCTTCCTGCACAATGTGCAAAAAGCATGTTTATCATAAGTTAAACCATGCCTAACCCATGCGAAAGTATCTTCCCATTTCTTTAAGTACACTTGACTATACTACTGTTGCTTGCCGCATTTCTCCTTCGCTGGTGAACTCATTAGAATTCTTGAACAAAAGTAAATTAAGAAAACTAGACTTTCCACTGTATGGATTCAAGAAATTATCACTGCAACGAAGTTTATTCGTTTACAAACGTCTGTAGTTGTACACATCAGAATCGGAAATAAGTAGGGCAGTGCGGGGAAATACCATGCACGTAAGCCATTTTTCTAATATTTCGTATTTTTCGAACTCAATTGAAATGCTGAACACATTTTTTGGGCAAGAAATCAATGGCCCACACGTTTATGGCTTCATATTTACTATATTACATCGATTTACGTTCCTACAGCTGTGTTACAAAAGTGTTACATTGCACGGTATTACCCCAAGGGGTGGGGTAATACCGCACAATATATCTTATGATACAGCATTGCACATAAAATGACAAAAACTCTGCAAAAATAAATCAAATTAAGAAATTAGAAATTCAGAACTTATTTAGAATTGAAACATAAATTTTACAACTTATAAAAGTTTCTAAAGACAGAAAATCCTTTTACTGGTAAAACAAAATTATTCGATATTGGTGTCAACTTGTCTCTGAACACATTTATCCCCTTTTTTAATGGCAGTAGTCGCAAATATAGTTTTCAGCTGTGTCACATGCACTATACAAGGAAAACTTGTAAGATGACACACATACACACACACACACACACACACACACACACACACACACACACACACACACACACACACACACACTTCCAAATATATAGTTCACGAAAATTCCAAAAGAAATTACCATATGGGGCAATAATGTTCACCACAGGGCAATACCATGCTTCGGGCATGGTGATGCCCCAAGACAATATGACTCGCCGTTTTAAATTCCAACCCAACAATCACGAAATTTAATGTCTAACATTTGATGTTTAAAAGAAGATCAAGAAATGTGTAATTAAATAGAGCTACTTTAATATTGTTGCTATTAGATATTTCGCTCACCTCTACACTTATTTATCTTCCGATTTTATAAGAAAACAGTCGAAATCAATTGAAACCGATTGTCGAAGACGTCTGCGCCCTTGAACGATATAGACCCCTTTGTGTCTGATTATAGTTATTTCCGCTATGTGGCAGCACCATGCAGCGCTCTTTTCACTCTCTGGGAAACTGGATAAAGCGGTGCACGGTATTACCCTGCTGTATGGCATTACCCCGCTCCCCCCTATATCGACAACATTATCGATTATGCGATCGAGTGATCGTCAGAAGTACCAATTTAAACATAGACCAGCCTAAAATCTATATCTGAACGGTAATAATAACAAATATAACCAAATTAATGTGAATTTTTGTTATATGTATATTAAGGGGAAGAATAGTGTTGGGTTCTGCGATAGTTTAGCGCCAAATATTAAAAAAACGGAGAAAAGTGCTGTACGGGGAAATAAAAAACGTCGAAATTAACAGTAAAAAACGTAAGAATAGGGGAAAAACGCAGAACCTGGCAACCCTAGGTGTGGGTCTCTCTCCTGGCCAGTGGAGATGGGGGTATGCTGCAGATGGCGAACGGTTCAGGCCTCGTGACGGCTAGTTTGTGTCTTCGGTAGAATTTTTTTCATCAGATATGTTTAGAGGAACGTTGTGGTGGAGGATGGGTTTGTGCTCTCAAACGTTGGTGTGTACAAGACCTAAGATGTATTTAATGCTAGAACCTATTTGTGTTGGAAATTTCACTACTGGATTTACATAATGTCTGTGTGTGATACTCAAACGTTGGAAATATGTTTTATTGCGAAGACGGATCATCATAAGGGGGAGGGGTATTAGGGTGTCTGTATCTACACTTTGCAACCCACTTTGCGGTATGTGGCAGAAAGTATTTCTTGTGGCACTAGCTTTTCGTTGCTCGCTTTTTTTTCTTTTCCATTCACAGCTTGTGTGTAGGAAGAATGAACGTGGTAAGCCTCTGTATGTGCTCGAATTTCTCTGATTGGTTTTATGATCGTTGTCACCGAGTGAGATATGTATGAAAGGAAGTAATGTGTTTTCGGACTCTTCTTGGAATCTATGCACTTGCGGTTTTAACGTGAAATCACTCCGTGAAATACAACTACTTTCTTTTAGCGTCTTTTATTGGAGCTGAATCAGCATTTCCATAACATCTTTCGCTTACTAACGATACCAAGATGAAACGCCCAGCCCTTTATTTAATCGTGTCTCCCTCTCTCCTATATTAATCCCTTCTCATAAGAATCCTACATTGACAAGTAGTACTTAAAACTAAGCCGAATCAGTATTTTGTGAGCTACTTCTTTCGTGGGCTAATTACATTTTCTTGAGATTCTTCCAATGACTATCAGCCTTGCATATGCTTTTCCTACAACACGTTTATGTGGTTGTTCCATTGTATGTGACTGTGGGTCGTTAATGTTAGGAATTTTACGGTTGTTACTGTTTACAGTGATTTATCGGTACTAGCGTAACCCAATACCAATGGATCTCTTCGCCTATTTCTGCGCAACATGTTACATTCATTTCCGTTCAGAGTCAAATACCACACGCTGCACCATTGACAAACCTTTTCAGATTTTCCGGCATTACATTGCAGTTTTCAGGCTTTGCAGCCTTCGTATAGACAACAGCATCGCCCACGAATAGACTCACGTCACTTCCACCGTTATTTGTCACAATAGTTGTACAGTCTAACTCATGAGTACCTCCAGAGTTTCAGAAGACGACTGCACAAAAACCACAACCCATATCGGCGGACAGAGCAACTCTCCAAGTTCTTTACTCACAGTACGAGAGGGTGCTGAGAAGTTCCTGATTTTGCCAAGAAAGGTATAGCTCTGAAATTGCCCGTTTATTCAATATATTCTCCACTAAGACTGATACACTCGGTACATCGTTGCAGCTTTTCTAGTCCGCCCAAATAAAAGTCGTGGTCGGTTGCGAAACCAGTTCTCAGAGTTTTTTGACATCTTCAATGTCCTGAAAACAGTGACCATTCAGGTATTTCTTCAAAGTCGGAAACATTAGTGAGAAGGGGCTAGGTGTGTCTAGTGGGGAGGATGGTTGACTAGTTGGAAGCTAAGGGTCGTGAATTTGGCAGCTGTGTAGGTGCGTTGTCATGAACAAAATCCCTTTGGTCAACATTCCTCGATATTTTCCATTCAACTGGTCCAGCAGCATGTTACAATACTGTCCGGTTGAATTAAATCCCCGAGGTAAATAGTCCACCAACTGATTGACATCTTTGTCCCAGAAAATGAATGCTATCGTTTTTGGCCGATTTCTGGATGCAGAACTTCTTCGGCTTCGGTTATCCGCTGCGGCCTCATTCTTTTGATTGTTCCTTGGTTTTAAGGTCATAAATGTGAAGTCAAGTTTCTTCCTTGGTCAGTAACCTAGCCAAAAATCTCTCTGGAGCTTCAAAATTGCCCAGAATGTCTTTCGATGTCTCAACTCCTTCTTTCCGGTAATCACAGTTCAAACATTTCGGCACACATTTCGCTCAAATGTTTGTGCATGTCTAGGATTGTGGTGACAAGGTAACCACCCCGAGAGATATCCATTATCTCGGCTATGTTTTTGGCGAATATTCGGCAGTCCAGAAGAATCAGCTCAGGACCAGCATCGGATGTTGCAGTGTCTGTAGCGGTTTCAGGGCGACCACTGCAAGGCTCATCTTCAACAATGAAATGGCCAGTCTTGAAACGGGATCCCCAAGTTTTCACAGTGCTGTAGGAAGCACACTTCGCTCCCACTGTTTGTGACACTTTAGTTTGAATCTCTTTTGCTGATTTTCCCTAGAGAAACACAAACTTGATGACGGTCCACAACTCGAATGACGAGAAACCTGCTTGTGGCTCCGCCATCTCGGCTATCATTGTAAGAACAGTGAACACCTGATATTTACACAGTTGCATATTAAGATTTCAATCGTTCAAATGAACCATCATTTGTCTTTTTATTTCAAGTATAAGGCAACAATGCCAGGAACTTGTGAGCATCAGCATCTCTTCGTCCAGTTACTCAATCTGCAGCCTCTTTGTGACGCAGCAAAAGTCGATACGATAGTCACGCTGTTGCTCATTGTTGTTACGTAGTCACTGCAAATAGATCATATAACCCACTGCAAAAATATCGTACTACCAGTGAAAAAATAATACAATTTTATTTTTCAACCTCTGCCAACTACTACCGTCTCTGCCTGCGCTGATAGTACTGATTGCCAATATTCCGTCGTTACACAAAAAACATTGAAACTGTTTAAAAAAATAAACAAAAATGTTTGCATTTGTCTGGCCGGATCTGTTCACTATCACTGACTTCAATATAATCTTCAGATATAGTTGGAAACTTATCAGCTTTATCTGCATCCTTTAATGTGTAAAGATGAGCTGTGATCATGGACTTGGTCGGCTGGAATGTAGTGCAGCAGCCGCTGTATGCACTGTGACGCCAGGAGAGTTCCATTCATTGTAAACGATCCGGTTTCTGAACCTTGTTGTCATTCTGAATCTCTTGCTGAAAACAAACATTTAAAAAGGAAATTAATATTTAAAAATACTATTGGAGCTTTTGAAAGTGGGGTGCCTCATGTCTCACTCTTCCTCGTTCATTAAATAATCTCACTAGTTGCCGATAAGGATGGCAACAGTAACAACCACACGGCTTATCATCTTCTGGAAATATTTATTTTTGATCTTACGTGAATACTCGCTCCTATTCTGCTGTGGAATGTGGAAGTGATAGTACTGCCAGGGTGAAATCCGCTAGTGTACCATCATAGAATGAGATTTGTCCAGTCTCAAAAATATACACATCATCCTTTAATTCGGCAGGTATCTACATACATTTAAAGCATGACGTAACACTTTTCCCTTCATATACGGATTCAAACAAAAATTATGTTAAAAGTTCATGCACAGCATATTATTATCAAAAGCTAAAAAAACCTAAACGAACCTTGTGCCAAGATCTGTCAGGTTCAGATTCCGAAGAAACGCTTGCTGGAAACACATCAAAGGACAAAGAGCGCCATTCATCATACAGTTTTTGCATTCCAAGTGGTTTAAGTCGTGGAACAAGCTTTGTCAGTGTTGTTAAAGTAGGTGTAACTTTTCTCTCTGTACAAGACAAAGCTATTTTTGGAGACAATATGGTTAACAAAATGTGTTTAAAAGATTTTTTCAATTTGTTTATGTTTAGTATTGCAACTTTTGAAGATTGGAAGTAAGCATTTATTCTACTAAATCTGGGCAAAATCCACTTTGGAAATTGGAAATGAAGTTTAATAAGTGGATCAGGAAGGAAAGTTAGGATCTCTTTGGGCTGATTAACCTTTTCTGTTGCCCAATGATCAACAAAAAGTAAAATTAATGCAACCGACTGCTCCAACATTCGTTTGACAACAGAAAGTTGCGATGCGTGCAGTGTTTTATGTACTTTAAGCTGCATATAATTTGGATGTTGAGCTAGCTGACGTTGCCGTTTGCAGCTTACTCTTGCAGACTCCTCACTAGGACTAGGATGTATGTTGTCTCCATCATTAGCACACAAGTAAACTGAATGACAAACGTATTTTGTTAATATGATTCCAGGAAGAAACTCTTTTGGTCGACTGGATGGTGAATTGTGCTTCCACACCATAGCCTTTGCGCCATTTGACCCAAAACCAATGGCGTTACAAGCGAGGTGGCACAGCAATTAGCACACTGACTCAAATTCGGGAGGAAGACAGTTCAAACCCGCGTCTGGCCATTCTGATTTAAGTTTTCCATGATTTCTCTAAATCGCTTCATACAAATGAGGGAATAGTTCCTTCGAAAGGGCACGGGTGACTTCCTTCCCCATCTTCCCTAATCCGATGGGTTCCGATGACTTTACTGTTTGGTCCCCTCCCCCAAATTAACCAGCCAAGCAACCAACTAATGGAGTTTTCTAATGTAATAGTATGTTATACTAAGGAATGAATGAGTTTCTCATGCAATTTAGCCACAGCTGCCCCAATCACAGATACTTTTATTATTTCAAACTGAAGAATTTGCTTGCCATTCTGTCATAATAACACACAACAATGCAAGCAGAAATGACTGAAGCAATATCGCTACTTTCATCTGTCAAAATGCACATTTTACTCTTTGAAGCTTGGAAATAAGATCATTTCTATGACAAGTGGCAATAGCATTTCTTACAACATTTTTCTCATAACAACATTTTGTGCTATCTTAGAATAAGGAAACGCATTGTCCAAATTACTTGTAAAATGGTCAGTTGTATTAAAAGAAATATTATGAGCTGCTAAGAACGCAGCAATTTTAAGTTGTATTAAAAGGAATAGTATGAACTACTAGAATCGCAGCAATTTTAAGCTCAGCTTCGTAGTTTGAGTGTCGAACGTTGAAGTGTCTTCAGGTAAAACTTCACTAAAGTTATCTGTGATTTTTCAGTGATATCAATCATTTTATTAGTGTGCTTTTTTGACTGCATGTATTTCTTTAATATAGTTAGAATAGCTACTATAGACTAATTACAGTGTTCACATTTTGCCTTAGAGCAATTATTAGGGTACTTTGCTATCCATGAACGAAGTGGTAGTTCCTCCCCGCATACAGTGCAATATTGTTGAAGCTTGTACTGAGATTCTCACTTTTTGACAACTCATATTTTTCCATTTTCTTTTTCTTTGGCAAAGAAACACCGCACCTTTCATCACCACTTCTTAACATCAAACTCACTTACTAAATTATACAAATTAACACAAAATGTTAATGTTATACACTCCTGGAAATGGAAAAAAGAACACATTGACACTGGTGTGTCAGACCCACCATACTTGCTCCGGACACTGCGAGAGGGCTGTACAAGCAATGATCACACGCACGGCACAGCGGACACACCAGGAACCGTGATGTTGGCCGTCGAATGGCGCTAGCTGCGCAGCATTTGTGCACCGCCGCCGTCAGTGTCAGCCAGTTTGCCGTAGCATACGGAGCTCCATCGCAGTCTTTAACACTGGTAGCATGCCGCGACAGCGTGGCCGTGAACCGTATGTGCAGTTGACGGACTTTGAGCGAGGGCGTATAGTGGGCATGCGGGAGGCCAGGTGGACGTACCGCCGAATTGCTCAACACGTGGGGCGTGAGGTCTCCACAGTACATCGATGTTGTCGCCAGTGGTCGCGCGGAAGGTGCACGTGCCCGTCGACCTGGGACCGGACCGCAGCGACGCACGGATGCACGCCAAGACCGTAGGATCCTACGCAGTGCCGTAGGGGACCGCACCGCCGCTTCCCAGCAAATTAGCGACACTGTTGCTCCTGGGGTATCGGCGAGGACCATTCGCAACCGTCTCCATGAAGCTGGGCTACGGTGCCGCACACCGTTAGGCAGTCTTCCGCTCACGCCCCAACATCGTGCAGCCCGCCTCCAGTGGTGTCGCGACAGACGTGAATGGAGGGACGAATGGAGACGTGTCGTCTTCAGCGATGAGAGTCGCTTCTGCCTTGGTGCCAATGATGGTCGTATGCGTGTTTGGCGCCATGCAGGTGAGCGCCACAATCAGGACTGCATACGACCGAGGCACACAGGGCCAACACCCGGCATCATGGTGTGGGGAGCGATCCCCTACACTGGCCGTACACCTCTGGTGATCGTCGAGGGGACACTGAATAGTGCACGATACATCCAAACCGTCATCGAACCCATCGTTCTACCATTCCTAGACCGGGAAGGGAACTTGCTGTTCCAACAGGACAATGCACGTCCGCATGTATCCCGTGCCAGCCAACGTGCTCTAGAAGGTGTAAGTCAACTACCCTGGCCAGCAAGATCTCTGGATCTGTCCCCCATTGAGCATGTTTGGGACTGGATGAAGCGTCGTCTCAAGCGGTCTGCACGTCCAGCACGAACGCTGGTCCAACTGAGGCGCCAGGTGGAAATGGCATGGCAAGCCGTTCCACAGGACTACATCCAGCATCTCTACGATCGTCTCCATGGGAGAATAGCAGCCTGCATTGCTGCCAAAGGTGGATATACACTGTACTAGTGCCGACATTGTGCATGCTCTGTTGGCTGTGTCTATGTGCCTGTGGTTCTGTCAGTGTGATCATGTGATGTATCTGACCCCAGGAATGTGTCAATAAAGTTTCTCCTTCCTGGGACAATGAATTCACGGTGTTCTTATTTCAATTTCCAGGAGTGTATATTGGTTGACAAGACGTGATACATACCGAAGAGCGAAGAATGATTGTTAACCCTGCTGTTCTATTCGGATCCATATGACCCTAAATGGTTAAAAAATTTTCTTTCTTGTTATTTAAATAACAAAATAACTTAACAAAATTTGGTGAATTTGTCTGAAAATGTTAGAGCAGTATGTGGTTAAAAATTTTTTCAAGCACCGTAAGTCATCTTAAGAGTTACATACGTATTGTTTAGGTCAGTGTCATCTGGCATTAATATGATTACTCTACAGTCAAATACTTTCTCGTTGTCTCATATTTTATAGTAGTAATGACTTCCGTCGTTCACACTTACTCTCAACATTGAACACATCAACAAAGGCTCTGCGTTTACAACAGTAGACTTGTCATTATGACTTTTCTACTGTTTGAGTTATCCATTGTTTCTGCTCATTTTGTGCTCTCTACGTTTGTTATCAGCCTGAATTGTGATATCACTGCGATTACATCATTGACTGATACTGAGTTGAAAAAATTAATAAATAGCTCAACAGACGAAGGATCACTTTCCGAGTTCGAAGATCATCTCAGTAATGCATACTAAAGCGATTGTTCTGATAACATTGACGACAGTCCACAGCCTGTTGAAAGCAGCGTGCAGACTTCTAATTTCAAAACCTGCTTCGAACGTCAGGAGTACCCCAGGAGTAACCAGGTATACCAGCAGCAGAATAAAGTGATGTAAAAAGTTCATTTGGCATATTATTTTCTACAGCACTTTAGAATGAAATAACAGATGCCAAATATTGAGAGGCTACAAGTTTATGCTAAACAATGGACAAACATTAATGTTGTTCTTTTACACGCATACTTAGGACTCCTATACCTTACTGGTGTATATCGCACACAGGGGGAACCTACAGAAAGTTTGTCGTATAAGGATGCTGGCAGGAACATATTTCGAGCACCCATGTGCGTAAAAACATTCTGTAAAATATCGCGCATCTTGCGGTTTGATAAGAAACCCACAAGAGAGGAAAGACAACGTACTGATAATTTCACTGTAATTCGCAGTATCTGGGAGAAGTGGTTAGAAGTCCTTCCTAAACTTTATAATCTAGGGGAAGACGTGACCGTCGACGAGCAACTGGTAGTATTTAGAGACCGCTGTCCATTCAAGCAGTACATCCTAAGCAAACGCAAAATGAGGGATCAAGATATGGACTCTGTGTGACAGCAAATCTTCATATGCACTGGAAGCTCAAATGTGCACTGGAAAGGAGAGTGGAGTGGCACCAGAAAAAAAATCCGGGAATGAAGCAGTTGCTGATCTTACCGCTGATTTGCGAGGTCAGAATGTAACATGTGACAATTTTTTATGTCGTACAATTTGGGGCAGCTGCTTCTGAAAAGGAAACTGACAATGTTAGGAACCATACTCAAAAATAAGCCAGAGCTTCCACAAAATATTACCAACAAGGAGGTTCATACCTCTTCATTTTACTTCACAAATGGCACTACGGCGCTCAGTTATATTCCCAACAGAAATAAGAATGTTGTACTAATGAGCACTCTTCACCATGGTGGGGAAATAAGTGACAGGTCTGATAAGAACCCAAAAATTATTTTAGATTATAATTCAACCAAAGGTGTCGTAGACACACTCGATCAGCTAATAGGTACATATACATGCAAACGAAAAACTAATAGATGGCCCATGGTAGTTTTCTGCAATATTCTTGATGTTGCTGCTTATAATTATATGTCTTGTGAACTTCGATTGACATGAACTGGAATGCAATAAAATTGACTGGAAGGAGAATATTTTTGGAGGTTGGAAAGTCACTGGTTGCAGAGCTCTTTGCGTCAAGAATATTTTTTGAAAGAACAGAAGTTCCTTTGAGTCACCAAGGACACTAGAGAATAGCGCAACTGCAGGGATTTATCTCTGGCACGCCTCCCACGAAACCCACATTCTCAACGTATTGTCCAGCACTACATTCGTAGTGCCCCCGCCCATTATACTCATTACTGGCGGCGCGGTGCCGATTCCCGTAAGAGTTCGGGCACTGCTTGTGCTTTCGCACAGAAGAAGAAGATGGTCAGGTGGCTGGTGAGTCTTAACTATATATTTACTAAGATGGTATCTGTCCTTTCGGACATGTCCGAAAGAACAGATACCATCGATGACCAAGCAGATCGTTAGAATGAAATTACAATGAAACGAACACCATTCGCTGCTTACAGGCGTTGACATACGTCAACGGGGACAGATGAAAATGTGTGCCCCGACCGGGACTCGAACCCGGGATCTCCTGCCACTACGAATGCAGTGCGAGACAATACGTTGAGAATGTGGGTTTCGCGGGAGGCGTGCCAGAGATAAATCCCTGCAGTCGCGCTATCCTCTGTGCCCTCGGTGGCTCAGATGGATAGAGCGTCTGCCATGTAAGCAGGTGATCCCAGGTTCGAGTCCCAGTCGGGGCACACATTTTCATCTGTCCCCGTTGACGTATGTCAAGGCCTGTAAGCAACTAAGGGTGTTCATTTCATTGTAATGTCATCAGACCTTTCTGCTCAAGACCCAAAATTGACATTGCTAACTTACATAAAAGAGTAAGTTATGAGCCCAGAGTAGATGATATGTGTGAAATATTATGGTACTTAACTGCTAAGGTTATCAGTCTTTAAGCTTACACACTACTTAACCTAAATTATCCTAAGGACAAACACACACACCCATGCCCGAGGAAGGACTCGAACCTCCGCCGGAACCAGCCGCACAGTCCATGACTGCAGCGCCCTAGACCGCTCGGCTAATCCCACGCAGTTGAGCCCAGAGTAATCTGCCTACAGAAAGGAATTGATAAGCTGGCCACTATGATCATTAAAATTCGGCACCATTCGTAAGACTACGTGTCGAATGTTCTCTGTTTCATATTCCTGCATCCTCAGCGACCACGATGTGGTGACACTGTAATTGCCTGACGAAGTGTTTTTTTGTCTGTGTGAGTGGGTTATTAATCGACTAACAACAGTAACTGTACTTCTATTTAAATGCATTGTGCAACATGAGACACAATGACAACTGCTTACTACTGTTTTGAATGTCACTTTCCTCTACTTCTTGCGTTGTATTACAAGAGCCTTAATTTAATTTCTTATTCATTGCTACAAATAAGTATCGTAATTGAAGATGTGCATTCACGAATCCGTGTCACTTCCATGTCAAAAATTATACCACAGCAATTGACTGGTAAGAGGTACCGACGACCATGAAATGTCAGCACTGAAAGATAAACAAGAAAACGTTTCGTCAATCTGATCCCCTCACCTAGCAAAGGCAAAGATATCTGCCGTTGCATCCAGCTTAGCCCCTGGGCTAGAGTTGCCATCCGTCCTAATATTTTGGGACCATCACCGTTATGGACCTCACATCCCAACAAGACACAGTTTTGTCCTGATTTCGCAAAATACTGTTTCGAGCTTGGCTCAAGTACTGAAATAATGCCATCTGTTAGCGCAACATGTAAATGCAGCCTGAGTTAGTTTCAAACTTCTTAAATGTAACTAAGCTAAGGACATCACACACAGGCAGGATTCGAACCTGCGACTGTACCAGCAGCTCGGTTCCGGACTGAAGCGTCTAGAACCGCTCGGTCACAGCGGCCGGCACTTCTTTTAAGATCCTCACTCGATAAACTAAATAAACCACTGTTCTAGAATTCTCTCGCTTTTGCTTCTGTACAACATGTTAGTGAGGCGACATTGGTAAACACTGCTGTGTTTTGGTGAAAGAAGCAAATTTTAACATGGCAACAAGAAAAACGTAAGTTTCACTCAAAATTCTTCACTCATGCCGTTTCTCTGAAAGTAACAAATGGTTAACAGACAGGTGAAAATAAATGGCTGCTTTTGTTGCATTTTCATCAGAATTCCTTTTAGATACAACCAAAGTGGAAGTAACAGTAGATCTTTTTGAATGGTATCCATGTAAGGCTGGGCATGGAGGCGCTCAGCTTATTATTTACAAAAAAATGTGAATGCAGTCTTCAGTTTACAACGGCACTTCCCCTCCAGCACTCGGCATTTCCCCTACAGCGCCTGAACGCAACCCCCACCACTACTGTTATCCCCACTCGTGCCCTGCCGATTGCGCGTCTATCAGGCACGTTGTTGTGCACGTACTCTACAGCGATTGTTAAAAATATTCTCGCCCCACACTCTGGGTCTGAATGCATAAAAAAAATTGCAAGAAGTTTCGTTTTTTGGAAAAGGCACCGATGCATCGAACCAAAAGGCTGAAAAGATTTTTCGTTTAGTTGTTCAATACTTTACTGAAACTGACAGAATCCACCAGAAGCTAGTGAAGTTTGATTTCCTGAATAACAAAACATCAGAGACAATTGCCAAGTTTTGTTGAGACACTTTAAGAAAATTGCAAATTCCAGTAGATAAATTAATCATTTTTTGTGGAGGTGGTACTAATTCCAACTTCAGAAGGCTTCATCAATGCGGGCAGTGGAATGTATTTCAGCACATTAAAGAAGAATTAGGAAAAAAAGTGGAAGGAATTGGATATTCTGCTTATATTCTCCAAAATACTATATCATGTAGTGCTGGAGTATAAACTGTCAACATTGAAATAATAGTCATGAGAATATTCAATTATTTTTCAGTATACACAGTAAGGACAGAGAAGTTGAAGGAGTTCAGTTTATATGTTGATTTCAATATCAGACTCTTCTACCTCACTCAAAAACAAGATGACTGTCGTTAATGCCCATAGCAGAAAGAATTCTTAACCTTTGAATTCCTTTAAGACAATTTTTGCCGCCAAAGACAGGCCACCCAAAATAATTTCAGATTTTTTCAGTGGTCTAATCTGTGAAATTTCTAAAGTCAAACTTGGCTCTCCTCCCCCCCCCCCGCCCCCCCCCCCAAAAAAAAAATGTGGAGAAGAAAAAAGTTTTGATAACTGAAACTGAAAATATATTAATCAACACTCAAAGATATCTGAATGAAAGGAAGACTGCCAATTTTATTGGCATGCAAACAAAGATGATTTTCAATAAATTACAGATTGAACCCCAATCAAGAAACAATGAATTTGATTTCGAAATTGGAGGAACAGACAATGGCTTTCTATGCTATAACATTTGATTACTTAGAGAAATGAGCTATTTCTTTTGACAAATATCAAGTATTTGATTGGATGACGCTATCTGAAACCCCAGACTGGATGATGATTGAAAACACTATTGTATACCTGACTAAAAATGGTGTGAGATTTCAGGCAACAATGTTTTCGGAATGAATCAGAAGAACCTCTTAGAAATTAAGCACGACTCAGAAGAATGGGAGTCTAAACATTCCATGGAAGAAAGATGGATTTACTTTCTTAAGGAAATTGAAAATCCTGAACGCAAATGCCGACTGCTAAAATTATGTGAAAATGTGTTTTCTATTCCCGCATAGAATGTCACGGTGGAAAGCAGTGGCGGATTGAGAGTATACATTCTGGGTGTTCACAAATTTTTAGATTCAGAAAAAATTGAGAATGCGAAATTAACAGCACCTGCTGTATAACAGTTATGCTTATCAATAAGTTCACACTACTGTAGCCACTGTCAAAAATAATAGCAATAGTAATAATAATAATAAGACACATAAGTTATCTGTCAAAAGAAACAAATGTTTTTGTGGATTTTGTTGTTTTGTACATAATTAAGTACAGTTTAGACCAACAACGAAATAATGTATAAGCTTTCGCAACTCTCCTTTTCGCATTTTTGGATAAGTGGGAGTTGTCGTGCTTTTCCATTCGTTCAGACAAATGTATAGGATCCCCAACACGAATTTACTTCTAGGCTAAAAATCAGATATTCTTACGCTGCACCCAAAAAAGAACTTGTGCTAACTGTATACTTCCTTGTTAAATGTTCTATTGCAGTCGAGCTTATCTGATTTCGTTACTCTCGCAATCAAAGGATCTGTTCTCGAAGGCCCTAGTTCCTTTGAAGGCTAACTTTCACTGGTTTTCTGTTCGCAGATGAGTGGAGTACGCACTGATATGAAACTTCACAGGCAGATTAAAGCCGTGTGCCGGACCGAGACTCAAACTCGGGGCCTTTGCCCTTCGTGTGCAAGTGGTCTACCGACCGAGTTACACAAGCACGACTCACGAACCGTCCTCACAGCTTTACTTTTCTATTAGCATTCAAAATAGATTCAATATAGTTCATGTTTACACTGCACACAATGGCCGATTCCCGCGTAGTAAACAGCCAACTCCAAACACAAAGTGCTATTTGTGGAAATGATTAAACTCATGTAGTAATGTCTACCAACATGGTCTCTTGGCTAGAAGACAAATGAGGCATTGAGATCGAGAAGGGCCTAAAGCACACCACCGTCGATCCCACGTTTAAGTGAATATCAGAGAAAACAGTGATACAGCTTTCCATGAATTTTCATATATACAATGAGGACCTACAGCACAGATAAACTTGACTCACCATAAGATCTACAGATTTCAGACTTTCAGACGCATGAATAAATGCTACAGTCTCACAATCGGCGGTGACGTGCCTTAGGCCCTTATGGTTCTCACAATCAGTGCTTCAAATGGATAATGAAATTCATAATTTAATATACTATAACTCATTCAGAAATCCATTTTACTGTCAGTACAACTTCAACATATGCTGACATCCGATATAATTTTACGGAAGCATATAGAGAGTGAATTAGCATATCTGAGGAATGTGCTGTCCTGTAGCAGGATTTATGGCGAGCGAAAGGGGTTAAGAGTCTGTCACAGTGTGCAACCTACCACCTGGTGGCACTCAACTTCTAGTTCAGAGGCAATTGTTAGTTGTGCACATCGTGAATCGTACATGTTGTTTATCAGATCAGTCTGTATTTGCCCTGTGAGACAATTGCAAAGCTCCTTAAATGGTCCACAGCTGAAGGTATGCTCGCAACTCTGTCGGCAAGTACCACGGAGTCTAGAGGAGCAAGTAGAGCGGTAGATTTAAGTGCAGTGTCTTTCAGATTGCGGTATCTATGTCGCGATTAACAGTGTTCAAAGAAAAAGAACGAATAAACCCGCAAGGTGTGGAAAGTTAAGAGTGTTCGCGTGCTCTTGTGCTCTTACACAGCAGCCGCCACTGATGGAAAGAGTATTTTTGCTGATGTCCACCCAGTGGACTGATGAAAGAAATCGACTGCCTGGAGGAACTGTGGAACGAATCTTACAGTGACAGTTTTACAACAAGCTGACTTGCATGGTGTTTTATAAGTACGTAAAGGTGAGTTCTTCCGAAACTTATGGTGTACCAACTACTTCTGAGGCAATAAGTTCCATGTAATTGTGTTCTAAATAAAAAGTAATTATATTAAATAAATTTTTGGCTTCACTTCTACACTCCAATCTCAGAGTGAACCGACGAGATCACGGTTAGGCATGGCAACCCTACCCTGAGGTGACCGGCAAACTTTTCACGCCCCAATCACAATTCCTCCAGTATATTTTTGATTCGATGAAGGATTCAGGTACAGCTAACAGTTGCAAATGATAAGTATTTATACATATATCTTATCCTTCTTCAGAAGCTATTTAAAGTTAAAACCAGTTACAAGCAGAAATGCATACTGGAAACCGGTGATGATTAAACACTTACCATTAGCAACTGTTGGCCGTGCCTGACCCCTTCGTCAGATAAAATTATTATGCAGTTACTGACGATGATCATCCATGTTTATGACTTTAAAATTCAAGTATATAGGGAATAGGAATTTCAAATTGCTGGTTTGGCAACACTTAGGTTTTGATTGATGCATTCACGTGAAACGAGTGTTGGCACCGAAATGAATAATTGTTGTGATAGCTCGGGCCAACCACGAGATTCGCCACTGACAAAAGTTAGCAGAATGACTACCACCATGTTTACGTGTGTGTAAAATAACATAAAGTGCTACTTATTAATTTCCAAGAAACTAAAAGAAAGAACACAGTTCACCTGTGTAATAGAGTCCAGTCCACATTTTCACTGTGTAAATGAAGTTCGCCTGTTGTGCTTGGTCTTATAATATCCACGTCGCTTGACCGGTGCATTTAATAGGGGTGCAAGGAAGGATGGGACTTACTAGTAATTCGATCATTCTGAGTCGTTATCAAAAACAAGTCGGGATCAGTATATTTTGTTGCTTACCTCAAGACTGAATTCACCAATGTCAAATATTAGTAAAATATTACTGTATGTGTCAGCATTTTTATTTGTAACTGAGCAGGAAAACTACCCTCTATAGAAGCTCTTAAGGTTGGTTGATGTTTCTGGAATCGACTATTAGTTGCTTAATGCATACTGATGTAGCTTACGGCTGATAACTGTGCGCTGCACGAACAGTCGATCAGGGCCGAGTGCGGCTTGCGGGCTGCGGTTTGACGAACACTGCTCTACATGCTTTGCTGATAATCCTGGCCGGCCTGGTTTCACCGCACCATATAAGTAGCCAGTATCACGGGACGTATTGTATCATCCACGGGTTGTTTCGCCTGTTGAAGCTTTTACCTCATATTTGGTACGAAATGATCGCTGAACGACCACAATGAGTCGCATTCAGCGAATTCAAGGACACACACAGATCGCACATGTGTACAGATACGTAGTAACTATGTTGAACGGTTGCGTTGTGTAGAAGACAGTTGAGGTTATGATCCGTACTAATTCCACTATTACATGTTCGTTATTAAGTTTTTTAATACACACGAGGCATTACTCGTTGATTCAACCCGCTATGTGATTGGTGAAATGAGTAGGTATTTGACTAATCGAATCCAGTACTTGGTACTAGGCAGCGAATATTCCACGTAAGCGAAAGTAGCTACAGCATGTCCCAGGAAAGGGTAGTAGGACTTCTTTTGTTCTCAGTATACGTAAACAATTTATCAGATAGGATCAGCAGCACTATAATACTGTTCTATAGCGTTGCTATTACTTACAGGCAAATATGTCGGTGGTCGATCCTAAGCAAACGAAGAAAGATATGGACAAATTTTCCGCTTGGTCTACTGAATGGCAGCTTTCTTTAAATGCGGATAAATGTAAGATAATGTCTCAAAAAAGAGAAAAATCATTTAGTACTTGATTACAAGATTAATGATGAACATTTGGAGCACATCAAAGTGTGTAAGTATTTTGGGGTAATGTTTAACAGCGAAATGAAATGGAACAGTCATGTCAAATCAGTATTAGGGAAGGCGAATGGAAGATTCAGATTAGTTGAAAGGGTTCTGGGAAAATGCAATGCATCTGTAGAGAAAATAGCATAAAACATACTAGTACGATCAATTCTAGAGTATTATTCCAGTTTTTGGAACCCTCACCAAATAGGCGCGACAACAGACAAGGAAAGAGATCAGAAACGTGCTATTAGCCACTTTAGCACTTACGAAGGCGTAATAAAATGTTATGGGGACTTCAATGGGAATCCTTAGAAGAAAGACGAGTTAGTTCTCATGAAAGACTGTTAGGTAAATTTAGAGAAACTTTATTCGAGGAACACTGTGCCATCTTTATACAATAGAGAGCAAAATCTCTTAATAGGTTGTGTAATCAACACGAACAGCAATGCATGTTCTGCATTGTTGAGCTTGTTCACTGATTTTTTCATGCGAGCTGGCTCGCTCTCACGCCTCATCCACAAGGTGGGGCAAATGAAAGTGTCCAGAGAACAGAGTTCCAGGGTGCAAAGAAACACAGCAGAGGAAAGGAAATACAGTACTAGCCTGTCTATAACAGATTCTGAAAGTGACCACCATTCATCTCTTGGCACTTTTGGGCACTGATCAGCAAATTGCTCGAAGCGGATCGGAGCTGGCCTGCTGGAATTGCTGCAGTCTCATCCGAAATGTTCTACTGTATTTCTTGAAGGCTATGAGGGTTGTTGTGATACACCTTAGACTTGAGGGCTCCCCATAGAAAGTAATCACACACTGACAGAGCAGGTGACCTGGGCCGCGATCACACTGACCTCTGCTAACAACTCTGTCAGGTGTGAGGATTGTGTAAATGTGCTCCAAGGTATGGCCGGCTGTTAGGGCAGTTGCTCCATCCTGTTGGAAGTACATTGGTGTGGCTATTTGCATACATTCATGTTCAATCCTATCCACCCGACTGGACCACTTTCATTTGACCCACTCTGTACAGCGTACCGTCGTGTTGGGTACAAAGTTGGCTTGTGGTAGGGCGTTCCGTTCCTCAACTAGCTAGGCTGACAACTGCACACGTACGTGATGGTATTTAAGTGAGGGGCACTCGCCGAATATCCTCTCATTCCGAAATTTCCTCTACCTAAGCTGTTCGATGTGTCCGCGCATTATCACTCATACAAATGAAGTCAGTGCCGAATGCACTCCTGAAACGGCGCACATGGGGAAGGCCTACAGTACCACAATGACGCTGCCCTGTAGTGTATCGTGTCCAAAGATTTGGAGGCCATTATGCCCATGGAACATTGTGCCTCCTAACGCCATAACACCTGGTCAGCCAGAACGATGATGTTCGGCGATATTCCTGGGTACATTACGTGTTCCCACCTCTCGACATATGAGAATACGTCCAGAATTACTATTCAGACTGGATCTACTTTCATTCTAGAAGAGCACGTGACCCATTCCTTGTTCATCCAGTTCCTACGCTCTCGGCACCATTACAAAAAGTGCCGTCGATGTGTAGGTATCAACGGAACAAAACGCACTGGTCGTCTGACAATGAAAACTACCCCCCTTGCAGTCGCCGTTCCGCTGTGGGGCGTATGATTGCGCGCCTTGCAATCGTGTCAAATGTATTGTCGCTTGTTGCACAATGTAGCGGTCATCTGCAGCTGTAGCTGTCCACAGTCGATCATCTCTTCTCCTTCATGTAGCAGTGCCTATGGTTTGGAACGCTCCCATGTACGTGAAACAATTCTGTGAGCAATAATAAACTCCTGGGCTACACTGTCACTCTTCGTCCTTCTTCCAGTTTCCTCATTTTTCTTCCGCGCGAAGTCATGCAGATGTTGTCTCTGGCCCATGTTGTAATGAAGAACATGGCCACACTACACCGCAACTGCTCGCCGATGGACACACACACTCTCTCTTCCCGTTCCTGCAACTGCCTCGTGTTGCGGGTGAGCCACATGTGGCGGTATAGTCACGCTGATGTTAGAGAGCCAGTATAGGGAAAGAGTGGCCAACCGGACGATACGGCGGCCATTTTTCTGCCAAACTAAGGGCGGGACTTTTGAATGGCCAGTAGTGGAGTAGTGGAGTACACATCACCGAATCAAAAGCACAAGACAATATGGCGAAATCATTCGTTAAATGCCTTTCTTTACAGCTATAATATACTCATAGTAGCCTACTACGTACAGCACAGGAAAATTTGATACAGTGGCTGTAAAAATTATTCGTTACTTGCATTTATCTCCTTTAAAGTTAGTTTACTAGACATATTGCAATGAAAGTAACGTAAATAAAAAAATATAGTGTATAGCATTTGTTTTGTATCGGAAGTGCATAACGCTAAGATTTAACGTCCCTGTATTACGTCAGTTGAATGAAAGTCGAAAGCAGTTGTTTACTTGTGACATGCAAAAAGTGTGAGACGTGTTAGTACTTCTCGTCACGTCTTCAAACTTTTTTGCATGTCACAAGTAAACAACTGCTTACCACTTTCTTTGAATACCTCTCGTAGATAACAAACGAAAAAAATTACAAAAATCAGGTAATGTTAAATGTAGACTACTGTAATAACGACCAAATATAACAAGAAAACTACCGTATCCCTTCTACCCCACAGTAAGTAGGCCTATTAAAAACTTGGTTTGTTTCCACAAGGCCCCTGTTTGATTTATGTCAGCCCTGTTGACTGCGACTGCCCAGTGCTTTCGTCTTTGTTCATTGCGTGGAAATGGTAACATGCGAAATCCACCTTCACCTCTATTGGAACAACCAAATGCAGCACCACCTGGCATAGTTTACGAACGTCTGCAGAACGAATCACAGATGTCAAAAACAATACTGTACCATTACTAACGTGTTTACTTCAGACATGTAGGCCTATCGACTTCATCACAAAACGCTTCATTATTTCAACTCGTATTTAAGATCGCAAACGCTAATTACGTGCTAAAAACGATGTACAACTAAATCGAACATGCATGCACAACGCATAACAAGTTTGTCAATAATTCAAATACCTTTTAATCGTTTCCAAACGTCCTCTGAACTTTAATTCAGCTCAAAAGCACGGCGAACATAGGAAACGCGAGAGACTTTTGGCAGAAAAATGGCGCCATAGCTAATCAACCAATCACGGGCAACTTCACCTATGGCCACTCTCTGTATACAATCTGTCTAGCTGACCTCATGCCATGTGACATCCAACTATCTGTGCACGACTGGGAGAGCTCTGGAAAAATGCTCAAGCGCTTTCATTCAGTTTTACCGGGTTCTTAAAGTGTTATATTACTAATCTCTCATGTCTTATTTGCAGAATAGAAACTGGTATAGGCATGTGTATTCAAATACAGATGTATGTAAACAGGCAGAATACGGCGCTGCCATCGGCAACGTCTGTACAGGGTGGTCCATTGATCGTGACCGAGCCAAATATCTCACGAAATAAGCGTCAAACGAAAAAAAACTACAAAGAACGAAACTCGTCCAGCTTGAAGGGGGAAACCAGATGGAGCTACGGTTGACCCGCTAGATGGCGCTGCCATAGGTCAAACGGATATCATCTGCGTTTTTTTAAAAAAATAGGAACCCCCATTTCTATTACATATTCGTATAGTACGTAAAGAAATATGGATGTTTTAGTTGGACCACTTTTTTCGCTTTGTGGTAGATGGCGCTGTAATTGTCACAAACATATGACTCACAATTTTAGACGAACCTTTGGTAACAGGTAGGTTTTTTAAATTAAAATACAGAACGTAGGTACGTTTGATCATTTTATTTCGGTTGTTTTAGTGTGAGAGATGTACCTTTATGAACTTATCATTTCTGAGAAGCATGCTGTTACAGCGAGATTACCTGTAAATACCACATTAATGCAATAAATGCTCAAAATGATGCCCGTCAACCACAATGCATTTGGCAATACGTGTAACGACATTCCTCTCAACAGCCAGTAGTTCGCCTTCCGTAATGTTCGCACATGCATTGACAATGCGCTGACGCATGTTGCCACACGTTGTCGGTGGATCGCGATAGCAAATATCCTTCAATTTCCCTACAGAAAGAAATCCGGGAACGTCACATCCGGTGAACGTGCGGGCCATGGTGCTTTGACGACCAATCCACCTGTCATGAAATATGCTATTCAATACAGCTTCTACCGCACGTGAGCTGTGCCGGACATCCATCATGTTGCAACTACATCTGTCATGCAGTGAAACATCTTGTAGTAACATCTGTACAATATTACATAGGAAATTAGCATATATTGCACCATTTAGATTGCCGTCGGTAAAATGGGGGCCAATTATGCTTCCTCCCATAATGCAGCACTATACGTTAACCCGCCAAGATCGCTGATGTTCCACTTGTCGCAGCCATCGTGGATTTTCCGTTGCCCAATAGTGCATATTATGCCGGTTTACGTTACCGCTGTTGGTGAATGACGCTTCGTCGCTAAATAGAAAGCGTGCAAAAAATCTGTCATCGTCCTGTAATTTCTCTTGTGCCCAGTGCACACGACGTTCAAAGTCGTCGCCATGCAATTCCTGGTGCATAGAAGCATGGTACGGGTGCAATCGATGTTGATGTAGCATTCTCAACACCGACGTTTTTGAGATTCCCGATTCTCGCGCAATTTGTCTGCTACTGATGTGCGGATTAGCCGCGACAGCAGCTAAATCAACTACTTGGGCATCATCATGTGCTGCAGATCGTGGTTGACGCTTCACATGTGGCTCAACACTTCCTGTTTGCTTAAATAACGTAACTATCCGGCGAACGGTCCGGACACTTGGATGATGTCGATCAGGATACCGAGCAGCACACATAGCAGACGCCCGTTGGGCATTTTGACCACAATAGCCATACATAAACTCGATATCGACCTTTTCCGCAATTGGCAAACGGTCCATTTTATCACGGGTAATGTATCACGAAGCAAATACAGGCCGCACTTGGGGAATGATACGTGATACCACATACTTATACGTTTGTGACTATTACAGCGCCATCTATCACAAAGCGAAAAAAGTGGTCCAACTAAAACATTCATATTTCTTTACGTACTACACGAATATGAAATAAAAAATGGAGGTTCCTATTAAAAAAAAACGCAGTTGATATCCGTTTGACCTATGGCAGCGCCATCTAGCGGGCCAACCATAGCACCATCTGGTTTCCCCCTTCAAGCTAGACGAGTTTTGTTCTTTGTAGTTTTTTCGTTTGATGCTTATTTCGTGAGATATTTGGCCCGGTCACTATCAGTGGACCACCCTGTATAAGACAACAAGCGTCTGATGCAATTCTTAGATAGGTTACTGCTGCTTCAATGACAGGTTATCAAGGTTTAAGTGAGTTCGAACGTGGTGCTGCAGTCGAGGCAGGAGCGATGGGACACAGCATCTCCGAGGTAGCGATGAAGTGGGGATTTTCCCGTACGACCATTTCACGAGTATACCGTGAATATCAGGAATGTGGTAAAACATCAAATCTTCGACATCGCTGTGGCTGAAAAAAAAACTGCAAACAACGGTACCAACGACGACTGAAGAGAATCGTTCAACGTGACAAAAGTGCGACCCTTCCGCAAATTGCTGCAGATTTCGATGCTGAGCCATCAACAAGTGTCAGCGTGCGAACCATTCAACAAAACATCATCGACATGGGCTTTCGGAGCCGAAGGCCTACTGGTGTACCCTTGATTACTGCACAACACGAAGCCTTACATCTGGCCTGGGCCCGTCAACACCGACATTGGACTGTTGATGACTGGAAACATGTTGCCTGGTCGAACGAGCCTCGTTTCAAATTATATTGAGCGGATGGACGTGTACGGGTATGGAGACAACCTCATGAATCCATGGACCTTGCTTGTCAGCAGGGGGCTGTTCAAGCTGGTGGAGACCCTGTAATGGTGTGGGGCCTGTGCAGTTGGAGTGATATGGGACCCCTGATACGTCTACATACAACCCTGACAGATGACACGTACGTAAGCATCCTGTCTCACCAAAATGGTTCAAATAGCTCTAAGCACCATGGGACTTAACATATGAGGTCATCTGTCCCCTAGACTTAGAACTACTTAAACCTAACTAAGGACATCACACCATCCACGCCCGAGGCAGGATTCGAATCTGCGACCGTAGCAGCCGCGCGGTTCCAGACTGAAGCACCTAGAACCGCTCGACCACTCCTGTCTGATCATCTGCATCCATTCATGTCCATTGTGGATTAGGAACACTCTTCTGAGTTTAAGCACTTCTGCTGGCCACCGAACTCGCCAGATAGGATCATTATTGGGCATATCTGGGATTCCTGTACAGAAGAGATCTCCACTTTCTCGTACTCTTACGGATTTATGGACAGCCCTGCAGGATTCATGGTGTCAATTCCCTCCAGCACTACTTCAGATATTAGTGGAGTCCATGCCACGGCGTGTTGCGGCACTTCTGCATGCTCGCGGGGGCCCTACCCGATATTAGACAGGTGTATCAGTTTTTTTTTCTTCACGTAGGGATCATGAGAATAAAATTAAGAGAGACTGGAGGGTATGCAGAGGCATATAGACAGTTATGTTTCCCTCGCTAAGTATACGGACGGAACAGGAAAGAAAACTGAGAATGCTGGTCCGACGTCCTCTTGACCATGTGCTCTACAGTGACCTGCGGGGTATACAGAGTAGTCAGAAACAGTTTGAAAAGCTCGAAAGGATGTTTCAGTGTAGGTTGTGCTGAGAAATAATTATTAAGAAAAAAATTCGATACGTTGCGCCGTTCCCGATTTAATTAGCATTGACATTAGTCAATCAGGTCGTTGCATGCGCAAATTCCTTCACTTGCACGCGCTGAAGAGCAGACATCTACGGGTCCATGAGTAACCACTTGTTCAAATGCTCATTACCAGATAAATGTGCGTTTTTTGAAAGCGATGAATTTGAACTAGGTGGATAGAAGATGCGTTTGTTCGGTCTGAGGAAACCAAACGAAGAAAACGTGTGGCGACACTGTCTCTGGAAGGCTGCTTGAATTTACACGCACAACGACCTGATTGGCTAACTTCAATGCCAATTAAATTAAATTAAATCCGAAAGGGCATAACGTATCGACTTTTTTCTTAACAATTACTTCTCAGCGCAGCCTACCTTGCAACAACCGTACAAGCTTTCCAGACTGTTTTTGACCACTTACATGACATCGAACCACCCGTCTGACTGAAGACTGCAGCAACAGCCACAAGACAGTTTTTAATTCTGAATGGTCAAGATTTATTAATAACAAGAAACTTCTTAAGAAGCGTGCTCAAAATACACGTAGAATCGGGTAGTAGAATAATTACGATCACAGCTAAGCACTTTCGTCAGGAAACATGACGTAAGGTGCTAGCCACTAATATTTCTATATTGGTGTGAAAGTTCTACTGCACTTTTCTACAAATACTTACTATTATGTTTAGAAGTGAACAAATAATTAATCGTTTAAGCATCCGCTTTAAGTACTTTGGCTGCCTACCTGAGGTCTCTCTCATTAGGTTTCAGTACAAACGAATCACTGCATTCCCAGACACAGGGCACGGAGCTTTCTGCGTCACTGCATAATGATGTGTGTTAGCATGTAGCGCGGAGTCGGCTGATTGCACAGTACAAGCCGCCGAGGTCACTGGAGAACTGGAAGCAGGTGGGAAAGGAAATCGGATATGAACCTATGCAAGGAAGCCTCTCGGCAGTGTCCTGACGTGAATTTAAGGAAACCACGGGAAAGCCAAACGAGGATGGCTGGAAGCCTTTTATTCCACTAACCGCTAATATGAGTCCAGTATATTAACCACTGCGGCAACTCGCTCTGTTTATTGTTCCTACTGACAGCACCTCCGAAAAAATATGTAGTTCGGATGACGTGTCATTTCAATCTTTAGCAGAGTCTATGATACGATGAAAATTTGTGGCGAGTTGAAACTGTAAGCGGAGTTGGACTCAAATCCTGTTTCCACTCCAGGTCTAATATACATTTTTATCTTGTCACATTCGTTAAAAAGCCATCGTCATGTACATACGTCTTATCATAATCTGTCCTGAAACGAGTTTGTGACACGGAGGTTACCGTCTAAACGTGAGACTATGAAGTGGGGAATCTTCAGTTTGTATACGATGAGGGCCGTAAACCGAGTCATGTTATGCAACCAGAATTGTTGCTGTGGTCTTCAGTCAGAAGACCGTTTTCACTGCAGCTCACCGCGCTACTCCATCTCGTGCAAGTCTTTGAAATATCCTCATAACTGCTGCATCCCACTATCATTTCAACCTGCTTAATGCATCCAGGCCTTGGTCTCTCTCGACAATTTTTATCTCCTCTCCCCATTACACACTTCCTTCCATTATCAAACTGACTATTTTTTGATGCCAGATTTGTGCCTCATCCAACTATCCTTTCTTTTAATAAAATTGTGCCATAAAGCTATTTTATACCACACTCACTTCACTAACTCATCATTAGGTACTCGATCTACTTATCTGGATATCAGCATTCTCCTGTGCTATCACTTTTGAAAAATTTCTATTCTTAACTGTATTATTTATTATAGTTTACTTTTTACTTTCAAAAAGGCTACACCCCAGAACATACATTCTGAAAAAAAATTCCTAACGATTAGATTTAGATACGACGTAAACATATTTTTCTTTTTCACGAAAGCTTTTCTTGCTTTTATGAGCCTATAGTTTATATCTTCTTTACTTCTGTCATAGTAAGTTACTTAGCTGCTCAAATAGCTAAAATCGTCTACTACGTTGAGTTTCTCACTTCTTAATATAGTTCGTCATGATCGGCTGACTTAATTCGACTGCACTCCATTACCGTTGTTTAAATTTTTATGTTAATGTCTTAACCTGTTTTCAATATATTCTCTGTTCCAGTCAAGTGCTCTTCCGAGTTATCTGCAGTCTCTGACAGAATTGCAATGTCGTCGGCAAACCTTAAAACTTTTAAGATTATGCTTCCGCTGGGATCCACAGCCTCTACATGGCATAGCAAATGTGCTCGATAATGGCTCATAGCCGAAATTAGCCAATAGCACGATTTTAATAAAGCACAATACAGCGCACAACGGACTATGTATTCTTTTCTTAAAGTTTTTATTTCTCTTCCTTCAAAATTAATTTCCTTCACACATTTCAATTTGTTCTCTTTAACTGCCTACTTAACGTACACATTAAATAAACACGGGAGATAGAATGCCAGGCTTTCAAACGCCCTTTTCAATAACTGCCTCTCTTCGATATTCTTCGACTACTTTAACTGCAGTCAGGTTACAGGTAGTAAATAACTATTCACAGTTACAAACAACTGACACGAATTATTTACAGAAGAGTGGGAAAAAAAGTCGGAGACTAACATCCAGGAGGATCAGTTTGGGTTCCGGGGAAATGTAGGAATACTGACCCTGCGAAGTATATTAGAAAGTAGGTTAAAAAACCAGTCTACGTTTACAGCATTTGTAGATTTAAAGAAAGCTTTTGATGGTGTTGACTAGAACACATCTTTTAAATTCTGAAGGTACCAGGGGTAAAATACAAGGGGCGAAGATCATGCACATGTTGTACATAAACGACACTGTAGTTATAAGTATATACTCGTACATATGGTGTCTGTTCTTCCGGATATTGATGACCTGCAGCCGTCTAGAACGAAATTAGAATTATATATTAATACCTTCAGCTGCTGACGGGCGTTGATATACGCTCTGTATTTAAAATAAAAAAAAAGATCAACTACGAACTTAAATGGGCGTCAGGGGACGTCCGCCACGAATAGATGCAACGAACTATGACGAAGAAAAAAAATGGATAGAGTGACTGCCATGTAAGCAGGAGATCCTGAGTTCGAGTCCTGGGGCACACATTTTTTACCTGTCCCCGTTGATAGACATCAACACCCGACAGCAGTTGAAATTCTAATGTAGTTATAAGGGCTGAAGTACACAATAGGGATGCAGTAGAGAACAAGAGAGTGAGATTGGGTTGTGGCCTATCCACGATATTATTCAATCTGTACACTAGACAAGCAGTAAAGGAAACCAAGCGCAAACTTGCAAAGGAAATTTATATTCAGAGAGAAGAAATAAAAACTTCCAGGTTTGAAAATAACATTGTAATTCTGTCAGAGACAGCAAAGGACTTGGAAGAGCAGTTGGACGGTATGGATAGTGTTTTTAAAAGAGGCTAGAAGATGCACATCAGTAAAAGCAAAACGTGTGGAATTAAATGAATGGTTGCTGAGGGAATTAAATTAGCAAAGGAGACACTGAAAGTCATAGATAAATTTTGCTGTTTGGGCAAACTACTTAAACTTAACTAACCTAAGGACATCACACAACACCCAGCCATCACGAGGCAGAGAAAATCCCTGACCCCGCCGGGAATCGAACCCGGGAACCCTGGCGTGGGAAGCGAGAACGCTACCGCACGACCACGAGATGCGGGCCGCAGGCGAGTGAGTAGTATCGTTACGTTTAGTCAGTAGGGGCAGATCAAGGAGCGAAATGCAGCGCTGGCGGGCGGCTTCACACAACGCAGCGCGCGCCACCCAAAAATTGCAGCTGTTGTCATTAGCTTTGATGCTACCTCTATTGTAACTGCTACACTGACGTCATTTACCGATTGTTTAAAAGACGCACTTCATGTGTTCATAGTTTCCAGATGTAGTGCCACGACTTTTGCATTGTTGCTGTGCTTTGTTTATTATTTTTTGGTCTTGAGCTGTCTCAGAGACGTATCATAGTTTTCATTATCCTTCCATCGGGCGCAGCTATTCAGATTGATACATGTCGCAATTTTTTTTAAATTGCTTGTCAACAATTTGCAGTATTGGCTCCTTCTCGTTAATAGCTTCCCTTCTCCGTATGCTTTTCATTGTTGTGTGATTCAGTATCGACGCTAATGCTATCTTGATGAGATATGAGCCGATTGCTCTTTTTTATCCACTGTGCCCTTTCGTATTTCATTTCAGCAATTAATTTATTTGTTTATCAACATACTAAGTAGTACAAAGCTAATCCAGAATGTAACATACACTTAAATTCTCTTTGAACTATTTAACCGTGAGTGTCCGTTGTCTGAACGTCAAATATCAAATTAACACACTGTGCCTGGTTGCGTTACTTTATAGAAATTTTATTATTAAAAAAAATGGTTCAAATGGCTCTGAGCACTATGGGACTTAACATCTATGGTCATCAGTCCCCTAGAACTTAGAACTAGTTAAACCTAACTAACCTAAGGACAGGACACAACACTATTATTTTCAGTGGGATGTACTAGATCATGTTGAAGAAATCGAAAGCATATAGTTCGAAGATGATAATATTATTCGAAGTTTACCTGGACCGATAGGCGCAGCCAAAGTAGCCTTTGTGATGCTGTAATTGCCTCATGGATGATATTTGTCTATTGTAGTTTTGTATTCCAATCAGCATTTTGAGAGCACCAAAGCTTCATTTCAGCGTGAGAGAGGAGTAAAATCAATTGATGTTATTGAACTGAAAGCCTTCATCAGTCTCTTGTTTTTTATTGTTGTTGTTGTTGTTGTGGTCTTCAGTCCTGAGACTGGTTTGATGCAGCTCTCCATGCTACTCTATCCTGTGCAAGCTTCTTCATCTGCCAGTACCTACTGCAACCTACATCCTTCTGAATCTGCTTAGTTTATTCATCTCTTGCTCTCTCTCTACGATTTTTACCCCCCACACTTCCCTCCAATACTAAACTGGTGATCCCTTGATGCCTCAGAATAAGTCCTACCAACCGATCCCTTCTTCTGGTCAAGATGTGCCACAAACTTCTCTTGTCCCCAATCCTACTCAATACTTCCTCATTAGTTATGTGATCTACTCATCTGATCTTCAGCATTCTTCTGTAGCACCACATTTCGAAAGCTTCTATTCTCTTCTTGTCCAAACTATTTATCGTCCATGTTTCACTTCCATACATGGCTACACTCCATACAAATACTTTCAGAAATGACTTCCTCACACTTAAATCTATAGTCAATGTTAACAAATTTCTTTTCTTCAGAAACGCTTTCCTTGCCATTGCCAGTCTACATTTTATATCCTCTCTACTTCGACCATCATCAGTTATTTTGCTCTCCAAATAGCAAAACTCCTTTATTACTTTTTTATTGTTGTTAACAAAAGCAATAGATAAATCCTGGAAGATCTGTGTGGAACTGATGGGGATGGCATTGAGAAATTTCACCACGCAAATGAACATAAAACGTTTCAAATTAATTGTGGAGTGCCTTAGATTTTACAGTCGCGCTATTCGTGATGAAAGGAGACAATTAGACAAACTAACAGCAATTCGGGAAATATTTACTGTGTTTGTACGCAACTACCAGAAATCTTATACCCTTGGAGAAAATGTTACAGCAGACCTGAAGCTGGAAGGATTCTGTGGAAGGTACAGTTTTCGCCAATATGTACCTATCAAAACAAACAAACATTTCTACAAATGTTAGAAACGTAGGTTTGCCTTTTCTTAATCTTTCTTCTAAGAAAAGTCGTAAGGTCAGTATTGCCTCACGTGTTCCAACATTTCGACGGAATCCAAACTGATCCTCCCCGAGGTCTGCATCTACCAGTTTTTCCATTCGTCTGTAAAGAATTCGCGTTAGTATTTTGCAGCCGTGGCTTATTAAACTGATAGTTCGGTAATTTTCACATCTGTCAGCACCTGCTTTCTTTGGGATTGGAATTATTATATTCTTCTTGAAGTCTGAGGGTATTTCGCCTGTCTCATACATCTTGCTCACCAGCTGGTAGAGTTTTGTCATGACTGGCTCTCCCAAGACCGTCAGTAGTTCTAATGGAATGTTGTCTACTCCGGGGGCCTTGTTTCGACTCAGGTCTTTCAGTGCTCTGTCAAACTCTTCACGCAGTATCGTATCTCCCATTTCGTCTTCATCTACATCCTCTTCTATTTCCATAATATTGTCCTCAAGTACATCGCCCTTGTATAAACCTTCTATATACTCCTTCCACCTTTCTGCCTTCCCTTCTTTGCTTAGAACTGGGCTGCCATCTGAGCTCTTGATATTCATACACGTGGTTCTCTTCTCTCCAAAGGTCTCTTTAATTTTCCTGTAGGCTGTATCTATCTTACCCCTAGTGAGATAAGCTTATACATCCTTACATTTGTCATCTAGCCATCCCTGTTTAGCCATTTTGCACTTCCTGTCGATCTCATTTTTGAGACGTTTGTATTCCTTTTTGCCTGCTTCATTTACTGCATTTTTATATTTTCTCCTTTCATCAATTAAATTCAATATTTCTTCTGTTAACCAAGGATTTCTAGCAGCCCTCGTCTTTGTACCTACTTTATCCTCTGCTGCCTTCACTACTACATCCCTCAGAGCTACCCATTCTTCTTCTACTGTATTTCTTTCCCCTATTCCTGTCAATTGTTCCCTTATGCTCTCTCTGAAACTCTGTACAACCTCTGGTTCTTTCAGTTTATCCAGGTCCCATCTCCTTAAATTCCCACCTTTTTGAAGTTTCTTCAGTTTTAATCTACAGGTCATAACCAATAGATTGTGGTCAGAGTCCACATCTGCCCCTGGAAATGTCTTACAACTTAAAACCTGGTTCCTAAATCTCTGTCTTACCATTATATAATCTATCTGATACCTTTTAGTATCTCCAGGGTTCTTCCACGTATACAACCTTCTTTCATGATTCTTAAACCAAGTGTTACATTTATGAAAAAAAAAGGGCTCCAACTTCATAGTAAGTGAAAAGATTTTTTCCTTAAATTACAATTATCTCGCAAACTATTAGCTGCACAAAAAAATGTTATTTGGATTTTCGATGGAACTCTTGGAGCTCTGTTCAGAACTGAGCTCAGAACTCTTGTACGTATTTACATTATGCGAAAATTAACAAGGAATGTTTTCGAGACCAAATTTTTTTCGAGTATTGTTGTTTTCTTCGTTACATTCTGCAGAACTATTGAAATTTTGTGCAAAGAACTCTAGAACCATGGCACATCTAACAAGAACTGTGAAAAAGATGTACATTTCTCGAAAAAGGGGTGCTAACTTCACACGACTCGCCACGCCGGCCCGTGCGTCGTGCGGCAGGTCGTTGCCGCCAGGAGCGCCACCTCCGCTAACCCGGCGTGCTCCAGCTCGCCAGTCTGCGACGCGGAAGCTGGCGCCAAGGTCACGCCGAGGCGGCCGCCATGTTTGGCGTCCCGTGTCCGCCTTCGCGGTTGCTGGCACGCGCAACTTCCTGCAATGGTCGTCACAGTTTTCTCAGTCGACACACAAAAATTCAGTAATTTTCATCCGTAGCTCGCGAACATTACGAAAGCGTGCGAGCTGACGCAGTTCTCTGCATTTCTGTCCCGTCTGCGTTCCAGTCTTCTCTACGGCCCAATCTGTACTCAGCAAACCACCATAGACGCTCAGCAGAGTAGAGTCCTGTCGTATGACAGGAGATGTTTCCAGGTTCCTCTCTCAGTCTTGTTGTTGTTCTTGATGTGGTCTTCAGTCCTGAGACTGCTCTGATGCAGCTCTCCATGCTACTCTATCCTGTGCAAGCTTCTTCATCTCCCAATACTTACTGCAACCTACATCCTTCTGAATCTGCTTCGTTTATTCATCCCTTGGTCTCCCTCTACGATTTTTACCCTCCAAGCTGTCCTTCAATGCTAAATTTGTGATCCCTTGATGCCTCAGAATATGTCCTACCAACCGATCCCTTCTTCTACTCAAATTGTGCCACAAACTGCTCTTCTCCGCAATTCTATTCAATACCTCCTCATTAGTAATGTGATCTAATCTTCAGCATTCTTCTGTAGCACCACATTTCGAAAGCTTCTATTCTCTTCTTGTCCAAACAGTTTATCGTCCATCTTTCACTTCCATACTTGGCTACACTCCATAAAATACTTTTGGAAACTCCTTCCTGACATAAAATCTAAACTCGATGTTAACAAATTTCTCTTCTTCAGAAACGCTTTCCTTGCCATTACCAGTTTACATTTTATATCCTCTCTACTTCGACCATCATCAGTTATTTTGCTCCCCAAATAGCAAAACTCCTTTACTACTTTAAGCGTCTCATTTCCTAATATAATTCCCTCAGTATCACTCGACTTAATTCGACTACATTCCATTATCCTCGTTTTGCTTTTGTTGATGTTCATCTTATATCCTCCTTTCAAGACCCTATCCATTCCGTAAAACTGATCTTCCAGGACCTTTGCTGTCTCTGACAGAATTACAATGTCATCGGCGAACCTCAAAGTTTTTATTTCTTCTCCATGGATTTTAATTCCTACTCTGCATTTTTCTTTTGTTTCCTTTACTGCTTGCTCAATATACAGATTAAAAAGCATCTGCGAGATGCTATAACCCTGTCTCACTCCCTTCCCAACCACTGCTTCCCTTTCATGCCCCTCGACTCTTATAACTGCCATCTGGTTTCTGTACAAATTGTGCATAGCCTTTCGCTCCCTGTATTTTAGCCCTGCGACCTTTAGAATTTGAAAGAGAGTATTCCAGTCAACTCTCAGTCTTCGAGGACCTGTAATACGAGTACATAGTTGTTTGAGTAAGAAACCATGTCAGATGACCAACTGTATCGCTGCTGCAGGGAGAAACGCGCAAAACAGTGGGTTTCACGCTTAAGCATCTACTGGACGAAAGGCGAGAGTAATTCACTGTTTAGAATGAGATTTTCACTTTGCAGCCGAGAGTGCGCTGATATGAAACTTTCTGGCAGATTAAAACTATGTGCCAGACCGAGACTCGAACTCGGGACCTTTGCCTTTAGTGGGCAAGTGCTCTACCAACTTTATTTTTTTAAATCTCAGTTTTGTTCGTTGCATTTGTTCGGGGCGAACGTCCTATGACACCCGTTGAAGTTCTTTGTTGATCCATTCACTCAGTTTTTTTATTACAAAGGGCAGCTACCCCTCTGACCGAACACCCTTAGCTATCGTGCCGGCATCTACTGAGCTACCCAAGCACGACGCACGCCCCGTCCTCACAGCTTTACTTCTGCCAGTACCTCGACTCCTACCTTCCAAATTTCACAGAAGCTCTTCTGCGAACCTTGCGAAGCTAGCGCTCCTGGAAGAAAGGGTATTGCGGACACATGGCTTAGCCACAGCCTGGGGGATGTTTCCAGAATGAGATTTTCACTTTGCAGCGGAGTATGCGTTGATACGAAACTTCCTAGCAGATTAAAACTGTATACCGGACCGAAACTCGAACTCGGGATCTTTGCCTTACGCGGGCAAGTGCTCTACCAACTGAGCTACCGAATCACGACTCATGACGCGTCCTCTCAGCTTCAGTTGTGCCAGTACCTTGTCTCCTATCTTCCAAACTTCGCAGAAGCTCTTCTGCGACCTTGAAGAACTTGCCCGCGGGAGGCAAAGGTCCCGAGTTCGAGACGCGGTCCAGCACACAGTTTTAATCTACCAGGAAGTTTAATTCATTATTACTCTGGTAAATTGTAACCACGTAACTAATGAAATATCGTGCCTGCTGCGTGGACGGGGTACTCGTGTTAGTTTCGCCTAAGGCTGCCGTACATCCCCGTTTCCCCAGATGTGTCTAAGTTTTAAGGGCGTCCTGGTGGGCAGAGGGTGTTTATACTACCGTCCGGGGTAAACTCGATGTTTTTGTGCCTGGAGAAACTAGGTTGTCTAGAATCAAACAGATTTTAATAAATCATAAAATTCACAAAAAAACTGGCGCTTAGATAGCTAGGTTGCGTTTAAATGGGAGCGAAAATCGATTGTGGAATTGGAAAACCGGCAACCAGAAGCGGATATTTCAAAATCGATTTCGAAGTGTTTACATGAAGAATCGGTATCAGTTCATGAAATACGGTTTTGGGAGCCCCGTGTAAACGGTTTGATAATGTAGTATCGATGTCAGTTTTAGCAACAGTAAGTGTTGTAAGTGTTAAGGGGAAACTCAGTGAGGCATACACACAAAGGCTAAAATTTTTCTGGAGCAACGTATAACACTACGTTTTCTTTTATTTAAAAAATCATAAGTAAGTATATGGAATTCATGTACTACTCAGCTACGTAATTTCAAGAAATTCTGCTTGCGTATCTTTATTATTACCTTTAAGAAACAACGAAAGGCAACCGTACTTCTTTTGTCACGACAAGATTGACGTCACTTGTCTCTCTGTCCTCATCTTGGCTGTAGTAAGTGCCGCTCATGTAAAATGGTCATGTGAATAATTATTGAGTTAAATTTCTTAGACGTGTTTGTTTTAATAGAAATATTTAAAGGATTCATTCTTTATACGACTTTAACTGACCTTAACTTTAAATTATTATTTCACAGGGGCCGTTCTCAAAAGAATTGCAGCCGTCACTGTTCAATGACGAAGCGATTTGAGTCTCGCGTTGGTCTTTTCGTTAATTATTCATTCATTAAAGAACAAACCAATCTTTGTGTGAGCCCAACTCCAATCTTAGTAACTTTATTTCCACATTCCCTTGGTGTAAGAATCTCGTGAAAGTCCTACTGCCAAAAGCTCATTTAACAATGTCGATAACCGTCGGTCACACATTGGCCTAAAGTTCAGCGATGGGAGAACAGAAAATTTAGTAACTTAACACTAAAATTATGTTTTTATTTGCAGCAACTACTCATAAATGAGAAACAATCCTATCGCTCTAGCAATGTGCTTTCATGATGCGGCAAAAATAGGTACGCTAAATTTATGAATTATTCGCATCTCTAAATGTCGCATGACTGTAGGATTTCCCTTTGACGTCATTTTCTCCAACTTTAAGGCAAATTTCAAGCGCCTCTACTAATTTTAACTACGAGCTGCCATTGGTGCTGTGTTCTGCCTGTCCAGCAGTTCTTACACCAAGTTAGTACAGAGACTCTCAAATACCTCACAACCCAAACCCATGGCGGACGATGAAAGTTTTACGACCCGTGTCGTAACCCCTCAAGGAGACACGAGGCCGCCAGCAGCTAAAGTTCGAGTGTTTCAGACCGCCGGTGGTGGGCGTCACTGCCGCTTTTCGCGATACTTTCTCTTTCTCGGCCTCAGACAACGGCAGACACCTTACTCACACTGCTCTGTTTCATTCAACATTTTATGAACCCTTTACATTTCGGTCAGTTTATACAATAAACCGGGCACGAGATACAGGACATCCTGGTTTCATAGATCAGAGGAACTTTTCATTACGTTTTCAAAGATTTTACCCTACTTCTTACGGCTGTTTCCTCAATTGTCACTCGAGTTTGGCACAGGTTGTAATGTTATGAGAGCCTCACTGCCCCCTTTTTTTAAAAACTGATTTGTGCCTGATTTTATTCTGACAAGGGAACCTCCCCATCACACACCCCTCAGATTTAGTTATAAGTTGGCACAGTGGATAGGCCTTGAAAAACTGAACACAGATCAATCGAGAAAACAGGAAGAAGTAGTGTGGAACTATGAAAAAATAAGCAAAATATACACACTGAGTAGTCCATGCTCAAGATAGGCAACATCAAGGAGACTTTGAGCTCAGGAGCGCCGTTGTCCCGTGGTTAGCGGGAGCAGCTGCGGAACGAGAGGTCCTTGGTTTGAAGTCCTCCCTCGACTGAGAAATTTAATTTTTTTTTTCGCAAAGTTATGATCTGTCCGTTCGTACATTGACGTCTCTGTTCACTGTAATAAGTTTAGTGTCTGTGTTTTGCGACCGCACCGCAAAACCGTGCGGTTAGTAAACGAAAGGACGTGCCTCTCCAATGGGAACCGAAAACATTTGATCGCAAGGTCATAGGTCAACCGATTCCTCCACAGGAAAACACGTCTGATATATTCTATACGACAATGGTGACGGCATGTAATCGTGTGTCAATTACCAAAGTGCAGTCGGCCTTTGGCTGTGGAGCGGTGCGGTACGTCCCGGCCGCTCCGTGTCGCGTTTCCGGGTGTGTTGTTGTTTACCGCGCCGGCGCGCTAGTGTTACGTATTGCCGTCACGTTCCTGACACACGATGGCTCTTTCGTATCGGAAAGCCACGATCAAGCTGCAGTTCGACACTACGTACTCTAGACCCAAGGCCCACGAAGTAGAGCGTTTTTTACGCGATGTGGTACATGTTGATCTTAACGAGCTGATCGGTATCCACTTATCTATTGTCTCCAGCGTCGTATATCTTAAGTTCACTGACGACGAAGCATGTGACAAACTTCTCAGACGCTCGACGGCAGGTTATCGGTTCTGCCACTCAGACGGAAACGTGGGTGTGGTGAGGCTTGAACGTGCTGGATTGGGAATCCAAAATGTGCGCGTGTTTGAGCTCCCTTTTGAAGTTCCAGCGGATTTGGTCACCCTTGCTCTTCGACCCTATGGAACAGTTCTCGGCCACACGGCCGAAAAATGGAAGACCTTCGACACCTACCCTGTCCTTAACGGGGTGCGACAAGTCCGTATTGACCTGCATCGCCATATTCCTTCGTATCTCACGATCGCTGGTTGCAGGGCAATAATTATTTACGACGGTCAACCGAGAACCTGCTCCGGTTGTGGCCAGACGGGACATATGCGTACCGAATGCCTGCAACGCCGTCTCGTGCAGCCACCCTCGACCGACCAGATTCGTCCGTCGACACCGACCTCTCTGCCGATTACGTATGTTGCGGCGGCGAGACGGGAGACGCCAGCTGTATATGACGACCCCACTGTATTGGTGCGAGCTTTGGAGGACCCTGCAGTAGCTTCCACGGAGCCCCAAGCGTCTTTCAGTGCTGATGCTACTGATGTCCTTTCGTCGGACCCCGGCGCACCGTCACAACGGCTCGCCGACGGTGCGATGGAAGTTGAAGCACAGGATGCAGCGTCCTCCCCTTGCCCTACGTCGGAAACAGAGGCGCGGCAGCGTAAGCAGAAATCACCCAAGCGTCATAAGAAGCGGCGCAAGACAACCGACGACGTAGAACAGCCCGAGGCGACACCGCTGGATGGCGAGGTGCCTCAACCGCTCCACCGCGCCGACACAGGCGACCCTACCGTCTCACACGGTTCGACGTCTTCTCCCACTACCGCTGGGTCTGGACCACATGGGGATGCGGGAGATCACCGCAGCTCCGACACCGGGGATGCACCCTTGCCTCCGTCTGCCTCTCGAGATCCAGTGGTGTCAACGTCCCTGGGCGACTGGGCGCAGGAGATGGAGTTGCAGGATGCGTTTCAGGACCAAGACGATGCACCGATGCCGATGGCAGCGTCTACGCGGCCGGCGACAGACGCCTAGGGCGGCATGAGCACCTCTCGTCGCTGCCTAGCACTTCGCAAGACCGGCGCTCCGCGTCACGACTACTGCCCTCCTGTCATACCATGGTCACCTCCCGAGACTTGATGGACCAGGCATACCGCCTCGCCACGATCAACGTCAATGGCATTACATCTGATGTCAAGACCCGTATGCTGAAGGATACGTTACGCGCTGCGGATCTGGACGTTGTTTTCCTTCAAGAAGTCCGATCAGGACTCTGTCTCAATGCCTACGGATATGACGCCTACACTATGCCTGCAGATGTGGGCGGCGGAGGTACGGCGATTCTACTGCGGGAAGGGATAATGGCCACTGATGTCTCCTATTTACCGTCGGCCCGGGGGGTCGCACTCACGATTGGTACAGTACGTTTGGTGAACTTATATGCTCCTTCAGGCACCGGCAAAAGGAGAGAACGGCGCACCTTTTTTGCCGAAGATATAGCCCCGCTCTTCCAGGGCAATACCGACCACTTGGTAGTAGGCGGCGATTTTAATTGTGTGCTCCGCCCATCCGACCAGGAGCCACACTATACCACCTGCCCGGCACTCCAGGCACTTGTACAGGACTTGGCCTTGTTGGACACCTGGATCATCCAACACGGCGACCGTCGAGCACACACCTACTTTACTAGTCACTCCGCGAGCCGTCTGGATCGAGTCTACGTCACCCGCGGCCTACGATCGGCCGTTGTCGACGCTGAGATGTGGCCGGCAGCGTTCACGGATCACCTCGCATATGTGTGTACTCTCACCCTTCCCCGCCAGCGCGTCCGCCGAAGTAGGGGTCCGTGGCGCCTCAATGTGGCCCTTCTTGATGAGATAAATTGCAGACGCGTAGTCGAGTCCACATGGAGCAATTGCCACCGGCGTTTACCCGCCTACCGTTCTGTACTTCAATGGTGGTTACGGTGTGCAAAACCCGCACTGTGCCGAACATTAGTCAGCTATGGACGCGACCGAGCGCGATGGTATACTGCGACTACTGATTTTTACTATACTGCGCTCCGCGAACTGGCTGTACAACCGCCGTCGCCAGAGCGACAATCAGCAGTACAACGCGTCAAGGCACAATTGCTTCGTATCAACGCCGTACGTCTTGCGGGTGTGCGGGTGCGAGCGAGGACGACTGATGATGTTCGTGGCGAACGACCTTCCCTCCACCATATCATTCAAGAACGCCGAAGACGCAAGAGGCAGCTCATTACCGAGGTTGAGACGGAGGATGGGCGACGCGTTGACGCACGAATGGATATCGTCCGAGCGTTCACACAGTCATATAAACTTCTTTACGAGAGGGAGTCCCACATGAATGTAGGGGTCAGGGAAGTCCTATCTGACCTACCAGTCTCTCGGAACCTACAAGATGATGCCACGCTCTTGTCGGCGGTGACTTTGGAAGAACTGCGAGAGGCTCTGTTGCGTGGCTCTCCCAACAAAACGCCTGGCCCTGACGGCCTCCCTCTTGAATTTTACAAGCGGTTCTTTGATCTCATGGGCCCAATGTGGGTCAGGATGTACAGTGAACTCCTGGAGGCCGATTTTCAGGTACCATCTGACTTTACTGAGGGTCTCTTGATCCCTGTGCCCAAACCCGGCGGAGGCCGTCGCCCTCTTGATTTTCGCCCGTTGACAATGCTAAACACTGACTATAAGCTGTTGACACGCATGCTCCGTGAGAGGCTCAAACCTACGGTAATGGCGGCCATTCACACTGATCAAACCTGCCTCGGGGGCGACACTAATGTGTTTACGACTTTAAGCACTTATAGAGACGTGGTGGCGCTCATGCAAACTTGCCGCCTCCAAGGCGCTCTTGTTGCGCTGGACTTCGACCATGCTTTCGACCGCGTTAACCATGGTTTCCTGCGTGCTGTTATGGAACACATCGGTGTCCCGCGTCTGACGACGTCTGTCGTGCTTCGATTGATCCATGGGGCTGTCACGAGGATTATGATCAACGGCTGTCGGTCCGCCCCCGTCCGTGTCAACAGGTTCGTCCGGCAGGGTTGTCCTCTTTCTGCCATGCTCTTCGCCGTTGCCCTCGAACCAGCTCTTCACGGACTACGGCGACGCTTTGAAGGACTTACCCTCCGTTCCGTAACCTTTCGATGTGGTGCATACGCCGACGATGTGATGTTCTTAGCACGGTCTGGTGACGAAATACACACGGCGTTTTCCTGGCTCCACCAGTATGGGGCGGTGGCAGGCAGTGTGGTCAACCTTCGGAAATCACGCTACATGGAGGTAGGACGAGGAATGCCTGCAGGTCTGGCCGTACCTCTGACAAAGGTCCCGATGCTCAAGTGTTTAGGGATATCACTCCATCGACAAATACAACGCACGGCGGCCTTTACGTATCGTATGGTCTTACGACGACTCCGTTTAGAGGCTCGTCTCAATAAATTCAGATCATTGAACATTTTGCAACGCGCCCAATACGTCAATGTGTACATGGCTTCTCACCTTAACTATTACGCCCATGTACTGCCGATAACGGACACGATGGCTTCCAGGATACAGGCAGTGTTTGGACACGTGGTGAACGATGGTGCTGTTTTCAAGATCCGTTTTGTTACGCTTACTTTACCCTTCGACAAAGGCGGTGTTGGACTCACTCACGTCAAGCACAGAGCGATGGCACTGTATCTCCGTTCCATGAGGCGACTCTGGCTTTCACCAACAGCCAGTCTCCCCGGCCTACTGATTGAAGAAGTGGCCCCACGTACGCTGTACCCACCGGTACCAGTTGGACATTTATCGCCCTCGCTGTCACATATTAGAACGTTTTTCGTAGAGCATATCTATGTGTTGCGGGTTATAACGGAGACACGGAATCCGACAGCGAAGACTTATTATAGTGCTCTCCAGCACTGGACTCCGGATAACGACATTGTACGGCGCCACCCTACGGTCGACTGGCCACGGGTATGGCGAGCCATCCACGCGCCGTTCCTGTCTACTTTCGTGCGGTCGACGTGGTATGTGGTCGTTAAAGAGAAACTTCCAACCCGACAACGGCTGCATGCCATTCACCTAATTGACGACCCTGTGTGCCCCCGTTGCACGACGTTAGACACGGACGAACATAGACTGAACTGTGGCCCCGCGCGTGAGTGCTGGAAACTGATCCGCCAGATCCTGGCTTTCCTGCTCCGCCGCCCCTACGTTTCGATTTTACCCCAAGAACTCTTTCATCCCGACGCTGTCTATTTCCCTATGACCCGGATGAATGCGGTTAATTGGGTACGAGGAATGGCGATACACTACATATACCGCGATGGAGACAAAGACGTCCTCGATTTATGGTACTATATGATCGACGAGTTTCTGGTCTTAACGAACAGACAGGATTACCGGAACCTTTTTGCGAACTATTTGGGTTCGTCATTCATGGACCCACCACCCAGCTGGGGTGTGCCGGGTGTGAGAAGACATTAACTTGTAGATGTGATCTTTCCACGATTCCCCTATGGTAACAGAAACAGTCTCTGACTGTGTGCAGCGGCCCCGGGCGCTCCAACGATTGGTGGCTGGTGATGTCCAATGCAATGACGACCGCCCGTTCCTGGCCGCCCGCCTAGCAATGTGACCGCGGCGAGCAAGATGGCCTTTTTTAGTTCACTTTATTGGCAACTTTTTGCGCATGGCTGCCTTGTTTTTTTTATGCATTCTCAAAAAAAAAAGTGGTAGAGCGTTCGCTTTGCATGTGAAAGGCCCCGGGTTCGATCCCCGGCATCTCCACAATAATTTTTTTTAGTGTTTCTTATTACATTATTTAGAGATTTTTTTCATACTGTAAGACTGTTTCTTCAAATCTAAAAAAAAAAAAAAAGTGCAGGCAGTCACACCTAATCAACTTCCCTCTCCAAAATTCCAGGACATGTTCAGATTTGCTTGGACATATGCAGGATTTGACGGTCTACACACGGAAAAATTTGAAAACGTTAAAAACATGTCTTTTGACAGAGCACAGGGAAAACTGAGCGACTGTGAAACTGTTGCATTAATTTGTTGCAGTTTATGTGACAAACTCTTATGTTTTCATCACTTTTTTGGGAGTGATTATCACGTCCACAAGAAAACCTAAATCGGGCAACGCAGAAGAATCTCTTTACCCATTCGACAAGTGTACAAGTTGGGTGGGTCGACCCCATATTCCTGTCATGTGACGCACATGCCGTCACCAGTGTCCTATAGAATATATCAGACGTGTTTTCCTGTGAAGGAATCGGTTGACCTATGACCTTGCGATCAAATTTTTTCGGCTCCCATTGGAGAGGCACGTCCCTTCGTCAACTAATCACACTGTTTTGCGGTGCGGTCGCAAAACACAGACACTAAACTTATTACAGTGAACAGAGACGTCAATGAACGAACGGACAGATCATAACTTTCCGAAAATAAAAAAATAAACTTTTCACTCGAGGGAAAACTTGAACCAAGGACCTCTCGTTACTCAGCTGCTCACGCTAAGCACGGGACCACGGCGCTCCTGAGCTCACACTATCCTTGATGTTACCTATAATGCGCATGGACTACTCAGTTTGTATATTTTGCTTATTTTTTTCATAGTTCCACACAACTTCTTCCTGTTTTCTCGATTGACCAGTGTTCAGTTTTTCAAGGCCTATCCACTGTGCCAACTTGTAACTAAATCTGAGGGGGGTGTGATGGGGAGCTTCCCTTGCGAGAAGCTCAGTAATGTATGTAAATACCGTAAATGTAAATGTGATTCAAAAACTACTTGAAGTGAAGTGAAGCGCTGCTGGACAGTAAGAAACTCTTTAGCGTGCAATCCCTGCAACGATAGTAGTTGTGAATCTTTGAGTATGGACTAAAAAAAACAACTTGTTTTTTTAAAAAACTGATTTATTAAAAAAAAAGAACTGTTAATCTGTATCTTGTGGAAAGAGGAAGTGTTGCTAGTCCGTCGCTCAGAACGTATTGTTAAATTTAATGAAAATTGATATTTTGGTGATAAAACCCAGTAAAATATGTGTAAGTGTTGCCAAACATTTATGTATACAAATTTTCTGGAAGAGAAGAATAGAAACATCTTGTTTTTGGAAAACGAGGTAAACTTCATTGTCGTTGTTGTCTATCAATCGACAGAATTGTAAGTGTACAAAGTTCACTAAAATACAGGAAAAGAAATGCATTCTCTATAGTTTTCATTAAGTAAGTAACAACCTCTCATAATTTCTTAATTAAAGTAACTGAATTACGTTCTTATACAATAGTATGGTGCTGAACTCCACTGACCAATTTTGATGTATCAGGACGTGTAGTTTGAAGGAAGTTTGTGTGCTAAGCAATCTCCTTTTCTCGCGAAAAGCAGATTGCTGTTTGATCTTATTTACTTACAACAGTGGTCCCTTAGGTATGAGAAGCTACGAAAACTTGCCCTAAAAGCTATCCGCAATACGGCCAAGTAACTAACAGAGTTGTATTTTAAACCCTAAAGAACAATAACTTCCCCCAAATTGCATTACGTCACCAACTGATGCAGAAGCTGATCATTCAAGGAGGCAGAAACCAAAATTCAGGTACCAGTTACGTCTTAAAGTAAAGATCTCGATCAAAAATCAATCTCTCTCTCTCCAAACACATATATAAATATTCATATTATTATTAATAAAAAAGGTCATTTTATAAGGTTATTTAAATGCGGCGCTCACAGAGGTCCAGTGTGGACTGTAATTATTGTATGGCAGCGAAACTTGTTAGACATTCTAATATGCTAATGCGGTAACGATTTACGATGGAAAAAATATTAGTTCAAATTTTTGCCACCAGGTGCAAATCTGGTACTGTGTATGCAAGAAAGACATATAGAAATATAACAATAAGTAATGGATTAGGAACGAGAAGTGCGCAAAAACGGGGCTGACAACCGAGAAAGGCATAATGTTGATTTTGTTTTTAACCGCCGCTTACACAATTTGCTTAATATGAGCACAGGAGACATCGACGAGGTGCTGCAACCATAAAACGACGTGATGAACAGTGGCTCGCAGCAGTTCCGGTGGAATCTGAGCAACATGCTACTGTATACTGGCCTTGAGACCAGGCTGAGACTGAACTCGTCCTTGGTGAGGGCGTTCTTTCAGATATCGCCGGAGCTAAAAGTCACATCGATTCAGATTAGGTGATCTTTCGGGCCATGCATCTGAAGAACCTCTGGAGAGAGCACGTGCGTGGAAGGTGGCGTTAAGCAGATCTTTTACTGGGCGAGCAACATGAGGTGTTGCCGCATCTTGCGTGAAATCAGTGATTTCCACAAAGTTGTGCTCTTTCAAAGCAGGAATCAAGTGCTGTACAAAGAGGTCTCGACAACGTGCAGACGTCACGGTACACGTGACACTCCCTTTGGGTATATTCTCTTAAAAGAAGAACGGACTGAGTATTTAAGGTGCTAGTGAATCCACACCACACAGTCACATACGGGGAGTGCAATGGCTCTTCATGTGCAACACACGGTTTAACAGTACCCCAAATTCGACAGTTCTTTGTATTCACTGCATCCTGTAGTATAAAATATGGCATGTCACTCCATAGAATATTGCCCGGTCACATGTCCTCAATAACCGGCCGGTGTGGCCGACGAGCGGTTATAGGGGCTTCAGTCTGGAACCGCGCGACCGCTACGGTCGCAGGTTCGAATCCTGCCTCGGGCATGGATGTGTGTGATGTCCTTAGGTTAGTTAGGTTGAAGTAGTTCTTAGTTCTAGGGGACTGATGACCATAGATGTTAAGTCCCATAGTGCTCAGAGTCATTTGAACCATTTTTGGTCCTCAACTTCGAACCGTGCCAGAAACCAAAGAGCCAAGTCAGAACTTTACTGCGGATCATGACGTTTCAGTCGGTGAAGCGTCTGGATATCGTACAGGTAGCCGTGTAAAATAGACCGCAAATGTTTCCATACTGTTTTTTGGGAAACCAGGAGGACGGTGTAGGTTATCTTCAATCAGAAAGACTGCCAAAAATTTGTAATAAAATTATATTCATTAAATATGAATAAGTAGTCAACATACATGATGTTTCTCCTTGTGAAATGTCCAGCACAATTAGACGTTTGAAATTACATTTCTGTCACCATGCCTCTGCGTGGTGCCTACGTAGAGTCCAGAGCTGGCCTACAATTCATACGAAGCCTAAGTCTTGGAGACGACGAACGAACACTGCAGCTTCTAGACTCGGCGGTAACTGGAGACGTGGGGCACTGAAGAGAACTGTCCGCCGTAGCTCAGTACTCTGGTATTTAACGAGGCATCGGCCAGTCGCTATCCACACACGTGATGCCCATAGGTTTGCAGCTGGTGGACCTCGGTGTAGTTTGTACTGCCAACCCAAACAATTGCTGCCCTAGGAGTGTTTCGAGCTCGGTTTATCCACTTCGGTGTGGTTCTCTTCGGACTCGTGAGTACCGCCACCACTCTGTTGACCATGGCATGCACAATTCACGTGATACTGTACGAGCACTAGCCGTTCCCAGGCCACGTGCTGCATGGTCACCTCCTGCAACAGCAACCTCGTCAACAACTTCCACCGGGATAGGACGCCTTCCTGTTCCAGGTGCCACACCAAGCTCATCCGTGGTCTCGAATTTCATTCTCATCTTCTGCAAGCCATTTATTGACATCGGGCCTCTCCTCAGACCTTGCAGTCAGCGATTATCTCTCAATGCAGCACTGCAATTGTTGCCGTTCGTAGAAAACAGTTTCACTATCAGTGTGTTGTTTGAATGTCGGCTCCATCTTATCAATTAACCACTGATCAAAATAAAGAACGCCGATAACTTTCTACAACCTTATCGAAGCCAGAGAGATAAATATGCATTCAAGAATTCCCGGTCACATCACTAAATTCACACACCGTCATACCGGATAAGCCAGTATCAACACGATGTACTGGGTGGCTGTAATTAATGTGTAGCTGCTCATAGAGGTACAGATGGGCTGTAATTATGGTATGGCCTCGAAACATGGTAGACATGCGAAACCGATTTACGCTGGAAAACTAGTTAGTTCCAACTGTGGACACCAGGTTCAAATCTTTCAGATCTGGCCCTGTACAGCGCTTGTATGACGGTTTGACATCCACGCTATCATTTGACTAGCCATAACGTGAGTGAACAAAATCAAATGGCTCTGAAAGCTATATCACTGGTTTCTCTGATATTCACTTAAACGTGGGATCGAGGGCGGTGTGCTTTAGGCCCTTATTGATCTCAATGCCTCATTTGTCTTCTAGCCAAGAGACCATGTTGGTAGACATTATTGCGTGTGTTAATCATTTCCACAAATAGTACTTTGTGTGCAGAGTTGGCTGTTTACTATGCGGGAATCGGCTATCGTGTGCAGTGTAAACATGAACTACGTTGAATCTATTTTAAATGCTAACAGGAAAGTAAAGCTGTGAGGACGGGTCGTCAGTCATGCTTATGTTACTCAGTCGGTAGAGCACTTGCCCACGAAAGGTAAAGGCTCCGAGTTTGAGTCTCGGTCCAGTTCAAATGGCTCTGAGCACTATGGGACTTAACAGCTGAGGTCATCAGTCCCCTAGAACTTAGAACTACTTAAACCTGAGTAACCTAAGGACATCACACACATCCATGCCCGAGGCAGGATTCGAACCAGCGACCGTAGCGGTCGCGCGGTTCCGGTCTGTAGCGCCTAGAATCACTCGGCGACTTCGGCCGGCCTCAATTTCCAAAGCTGTATTTTTTCTGCTCCATTTCCTCATAAAAGATTTGCAGCCTGTTCTTTTTTTTTGCGGAAAATGTGATAAAATGTGATTTTTGGAGTATGGATATCTTGAATGTTCTGGCGTAACCACAAGCGGGAACGAAGATGAAGAACGCAAGACAAGAGAAGGCGGTGAAACGACGTCGGCAAATGGTGCGCTGATTAGGACCACACCAAGACAGGAGCGGCCTCTACAAGAGGAGAATGTAAGCGTCGGTCCTGCCAGCCTAGGTCGCTCACCATCGGCTCAGTATTCGTAGAGTATTAGGACAGTATACGGACAGCCTTAGCAGAGAAAGCTACGGTAGCAGTTACTAGTGATCCACAAACTGTGTGTCAAACTTGCATGGCCATTGTATATAACTGTCGTCCATCGCTCGCGACACCATTGTTAATTCAAAGTTAAGCGTTGTCAATCTTCTTTACTGCAATAAAGCTACTAATGTTATTTCCTTGAATTGTTGTATAGCATTCTGAGAACGCAGCATCCCTTAGGCACCCTTATTGGGCGGGACAACACATTGAAGATTTGAATTTTTTTCCACTACTGTGAGAACACGATGAAAACTTCATTCAATAGAGCCGGGCAGCACCGCACTCTTGCTAAAAGGGTACCACACACGTTCAATATTTATTGCCCAATAATATTGTGTCATTATGTTGCGCGAAAGTGGGAAGGCAAGAACAGAACAATACTATTGCGCAATATTTATGTCTGGGAGGGGTCAGTTGTAACTCTGTCTTTGTAGTGAACATGTCAAAAGGAAAAGGAAGGGAAAGTGATGATGCGCGAAAAAGTGCCTTGGAGTTCTCCACACGGTCGTATTAATATGCTAAGAGAACGTGCAGCAGAGCGAGATGACAATCGGAATTTTTTTTAGGGATGTGGGCCGCGCGGCTCAGACTCCTCCGAATTCCCAGGATCTGTCTGTCCTTCGTTCAGTTATGAGATGCTCTTGTTCTGGTGGAGGCGCTCGGCTGGCCTGGAGAGGTCGCACCCGACGCCGCAGACGCGACTCCGCTGCTCGACTCGCTGCGGCTCACTTCGTTACCGTCGCTCGCGCACGCCAGCGCCACTAGCCCAACGCCATGCCGAGAAGTAGGAATGGAGGAAGAGGCATGATTGCTGCTGCTGTGGAGCTCCTGCTAAACGCACTCGGGAGCAACGGTTGCGGCAACAAGAAGAAGAAGCGGAAGCCTGTGGCACAATTACAGTGCTATACGTGTCAAAAGCTGGGACACATAGCCAGGGAATGCGACGTCGCTGTTGCGTGTGTTAAGTGCGGGAAACCGCACGACACACGCAACTGCACCAAACCGAGGGGTACTGCAGCGGTGTGCGTAAATTGCGGTGGCTCGCACGCTGCAAACGCGCGCACCTGCAGCTATCGGAAGATGTGGAAGCAGCGGAAGTTGGCCACCACACACGAAGAGGTGGCCCAACAAGAAGAAAAGGTGGACACCCCGCCCTCCTGCCTCAGTAGGGGAAGCGGGATGCGCCACCAAGACGACGTGGAAGCCTTCCGCCAAGCACTGCGGGAAGCCAACGAGGACGCAATCACCACCCTCAAATTCGCCATGGCGGAGGAGAGAGCGACCCTGAGAGCGGAACTAGAAGAGACGCGTCGGGAGGTGACTCAACTGAGGGTAGCCCTGTACCTCGCGTCCCGCACGACGCCGGACGTGGCACCGACCCCCCACCAGTACGGGGGTGCCTACGTCATCGTAGCTGCGCATGCGCAATACAGCCTGTTGTCTGGCGCTTACTGGTAACTGCTCAAACGAACCTTGACGACCGCCTCCCTGGCCGACGCGGCAACGCAGATTGCTAGGGAGGTGGTCATGCCGTCGGGGAAAACCGCCGACAACAAGGAGACGGCCCCTCGGAAGCAATCGTCACTCCTCGTATGAGCAGTTGCCAGTGGGCTCGTGCGCATGCGCAGAGCTGAATTCGCGTATGAGCAGTGCCTTCCTCCCGCTTCTGGCTATTTGGAGCGTGGCTGTTTGGTGTATGAGCAGTAAGCAGCAAGTAGGCAGAAGCTACCCGGAAAAATTTTCCTGGCGCGGCCGAGCTGCCAGATTCGCGCATGCGCAGAGCAAGCTGAGTTATAGTGGGGAGGGGGGGAGGAGGGGCGGGGGTCCTTCCCCACGTGACCCGTAGCCGTGTATATGTTTCGTGTCTTCGTTTGCAGCTCGCACGTCAAATGAAAAGAAAACAGATTTCTGTTGCCGGGAGGCATCAAGTGAACTAATATACATTCTCATAACCATGAAAAACCAAAATAAGTTAGTAGTTTCAATTTTCTGAGTTTTTATTATTTCCACGTTATTAATGTCTTAATGAAGCTATTTCTTTCTGTTTTATAGAGAAATTTGCTTCAGTTAATTTTTTTTCCGCTAAGGCAGTTAGTTTATTTGAAACCAAGTGTTTCATTCCGCGCTATTGGCTACTTTCAACCTCGTTCAGTTTAAAGTGCAAATTTTCATTTTCTGGGATGAATGACGTTATACCATAATAAAGAACCAAACATGAGAATACAGTACTGGACCTCCAAGAAAATTGATGCCACGAGAACCACATGAAAAGCTGAATATCAGGTACTTCAGAGTCCATCTCGACATATAAATGTGCAATTAGAGCGGAATGAAGCATTTTAGAATGGTTTATGAAATTCCGATGCTGCTGGATTAGTCTCTGATGTCCTGTTCCTTTTATGACACTGTAAGATCTCTTAATGCTATATACGTATGAACATACGTAAACATTGACTTGAAGCAAAGTAGGCAAATTTGGTCAGTAGTTTTGAACTAAATATTTTGTTCCAAATATAATGACAGCTGTAGCAGAATTTTATAGATCTGCGTTCTGTGAAAGTGTTTTTCGATCACAAGGCACTTGTCTAGTACTTCCTCTGGGCCTGAAATTATTTCTTCATTTGTGTTTACGTCTTAAATTTATAGAATGCCATTCTATGCTAAATTTTAGACTGGCAGCATACCGTGTTTTATCGTTATAACTCCCCGCGTGGCTTCATATTTATTCCTAGAGTCAGTTGTACAGTTTCTTTGCCTCACAGACAACCATGTTAATTTTTTCACATTTTGAAATAGCCATGAAATTTAATCATCTTTATTCCGGTGTAAGTTACACAAGAAACTGTCTTTTTTTGTTGCAAGTTGGAATCATCCTAGTAGCGTTTTGCAGTGCTGTGTAGATGTAAACCTGTTGGAAATGCTACATAACAATATTGCAGAGTACGAATTAAAAAAAGGAAAAAATCTATAGTCACCCCTTAGCAAAATTTTATGGTACTTCGAGCTGTAGAGTCTTATTTTGAAATGATATTTTGTCAAGAACTGCTTCCTTATTTGTATCCTTTATCTGTGTGAGATATGATAAAACAATTGCTCTAAGTACAACTCAGTATGTCCTCTCAACAAGATGACACACAGGTGGCACAGCTACACATGGTCACGTGATGCCCCACCAGAAATACGACGAAAAGCGTATGAGCAGAGCAAGCACCAAGCACGGGCTGCCTACGTCATCATAGCTGCGCATGCGCAATACAGCCTGTTGTCTGGCGCTTTCTGGTAACTGCTCAAACGAACCTTCAAGGTTGAGCGCCTCCCTGGCCGACTCGGCAACGCAGGTTGCTAGGGAGGTGGTCATGCAGTCGGGGAAAACCGCCGACAACAGGGAGACGGACCCCTCAGAAGCAGTCGTCACTCCTGCCTCTGCGGAATTGCAGACGACACAGGAAATGCCGATGGAAACCGAGAGAGAAGAAGAAGACGAGCCGTTCGTCTGCCTCCACCTCCCCAACAAGAACTGTGTGAGGGAGGTGCTCGCCAAGATCGCAGTTTCCCTGCGCGACGGCAGCTACCCCCATCGTGGCAATCCCTACCCTTTCACAGTAGACAACATCCCTCCCCTACCTCATAAACCGTACCCATTCCACTGGGGGTGCGAACCCTTAAACCAGAAGATCCACGGGAGGAAACTCGTCAGGCGTGCAGATCTGGAGCTGATAAACAAGCACCCGATCTTCACCGACGAGGACTGGTGGTACATGACTGACCCAGCAGTCCTGTACATCCAGCAACAGACGCCGCCGGTGGACTACTCCCGCCTGAAGCAGATAGAATTCGGGCAGCCAGGAAGCAGCAAGAAAAAGAAGAACAAGAAGCTGCCGGAAGCATCCGGCAGATAAATTCTTTCATCCACAGAAACCAGAGGCCAATCCAGAACGAGAAGAAAAACATTCCCAACAGAGAGGATTTTAGGAGGATCAGCTTAACCAAGCTTAAGCTCCTACACCTCGGGCCAAGGCAGGCCCGTCAATATGGTGAGTGAGTGAGTGAGTGAGAGGTCGCCATCGGCAGTACGGCGGACGTAGCGGTCGATGCAGGGCAGTCGAGTCGAGCGACTCTGGTGGGACGGAAGTGGCAGCTGCAGCTGGGACGTGACCACCAGAACAGACAGGAGACGGCCCCGTCGTTTTTCGAGAATGAGAGGGCCACAGGTGTTTGCATCCGGTTGAAGGAGATCGTCCCCGCCCTGGTCGTTTTTCCACTACTTAGTGACCGTTATCTGGTGGAGTGGCTGAAGTGCTGTGATCTCGGACACGAATTTTGATCCTAGTTACAAACTCTGACTTATGGGTTAGCTGTTGGCTTACGTGATGCCTGAAAGAATGAGCCGGGACAGCGACGCTTCGTTGGTGGTTGTGTTACATTTATCCAGTTAATCTGAAGACTCACACAGTGTTCTATTCTGAATACTTCCCGACATATTCAGGGTAATGGGCGCGTATTATTAACTCCACGTGTGAACTGTACAAGTTGCTGCCTCCTCCGAGTTGACGTACGTTGGGTGCCTGTTAGCTTTAACCTTGGCATATGTCGGCCACCTCTTGAGTTGTTCTGGGTCTCCGTAACATCTGTCTGGTGTTTTGGTTCGATGCGGCCACATGGAGTTGCGGGCCTTGGTTCCTGCCTATTGCCTTTTGAGCCCCCTGGTAGCTCGGCGTTTCCATATTGAAAGTGGTTTTACAAAGGTACTGTGCTGTTTCCCTCTCGTGTGTATTTGTTGAAACTACTTCTAGATTGGTGGTATGGAACCGGCCGTTAACACACGCCCTAGTGTGTTCTGGTTTTGCCGGCGTGAGGGCCACGCCTTGTAGAAGCCGACGCCGGTCTGACGGGGTGGAAGGATGCCTCGACCTGCGACAACCGAGAGGTGGCGGCTCGGCAGACAGCTCATCGAATCAAGAATTGCGTAAAGCGACTATACATAACTGGAAGCTTACCTTGAAGTTGTGCTCTCAAATGTTTTTCCCTCTTTTTCTCAAATAATCAATACTTAAAGAGATTTCTTGTTGTTTCTTAACTCAAAGAAATTGTAATATTTACTAAGTATAGTGGAATCATGTAGACTTTAATATTTTAAAGAAATCATCCATAATTCGAAGCTTGCCTTGAAAGTATTGGATGGCAGTGCCTCTTAAATGGTTCTGTTTCTTAAATGGTTAACCCCCTTTTTTTAAATTGTTGCTTTTAACTGACAGAAAAGTGCAAATTTTGATTGTTAACATTTCTCTCAAGAACTGGATAACTGTAAGCCTTTGTCAAACGCTTGAGTTAGGTGCCTCTTCTGATGTTAAACCTGTTACTTCAAAATCTTTCTTAACCGAATCCAGGTGCCTTCTCCTTGGTCTGCCCCGACTCCTCCTACCCTCTACTGCTGAACCCATGAGTCTCTTGGGTAACCTTGCTTCTCCCATGCGTGTAACATGACCCCACCATCTAAGCCTGTTCTCCCTGACTGCTACATCTGTAGAGTTCATTCCCAGTTTTTCTTTGATTTCCTTATTGTGGACACCCTCCTGCCATTGTTCCCATCTACTAGTACCTGCAATTATCCTAGATACTTTCATATCCGTAACCTCAACCTTGTTGATAAGGTAACCTGAATCCACCCAGCTTTCTCTCCCATACAACAACGTTGGTCGAAAGATTGAACGGTGCACAGATAACTTAGTCTTGGTACTGCCTTCCTTCTTGCAGAAGAGAGTAGATCGCAGCTGAGCGCTCACTGCATTAGCTTTGCTACACCTCGCTTCCAGTTCTTTCACTATGTTGCCATCCTGTGAGAATATGCATCCTAAGTACTTGGAACTTTCCACCTGTTCTAACTTTGTTCCTCCTATTTGGCACTCAATCCGTTTATATTTCTTTCCCACTGACATTACTTTCGTTTTGGAGATGCTAATCTTCATACCATAGTCCTTACATTTCTGATATAGCTCTGAAATATTACTTTGAAAACTTTCAAGTTACTAATTGAAATTTAATTATAACAAATTGTACCAAGAACAATGCGTTTTGGGTGGATCTTCAGTGTATCGGTGCCTTCAAATTGCCTACTCTCATAATATGCAATACTTTTGCCACGAATGTGATGTTTCTCATTATTTTATTGGAACGAATCACACAACTAACAACGGGTTTTCCAGTGATTATCAATTTGCTGGTGCTCAGAAATGGCATATATACATATGGGCTTGAAATGAATGCCAATATGGCGCCTCCCAACTCTGTACTGAAGGGAGACGGCGTGCGTGTGACGTAGGTGGCGTTGTGCCATCTCATTGGTCAACGCTCAGACGCACGCTCAGAATATCTGACATGCCAGATATTGCTCTGCACGTTCGAAAAGACTCCCGAACGTGCTATTCTACGCTATGACGTCAGGAACTCGGCACGCTCAACGTTCGGATGCACGGTCCGTGCGCGGACGGCTTTAGGCCAGTCTCATCGGAACTTTTACTCGTGAAACTTCATGCCAGATTAAAACTGTGGGCCAGGCGGAGACTCGAACCTGGGGCCTTTGCCTTTTGTGGGAAGTGTTCCACCGACTGAACTTTACAAGCACTCTGATGATGCTTTCGAGTGTCCAACAATTATCATGGGTTTCTGCACCCATCCTAATATCTGTGCGTCTGATCTGTTGTGAGCAGAGGAAAGCGTGTGAGATGGTAGATTGTGCACACAATAACAAGCAGATGGTTCTGGATTATTTGCCTACTCACAAGTTGTTGTTATCCAGCACAAAATTGTGGATGTCTTTATGCTACGCCTTGGTTCCTCTATCAGCTGTTGCCGTCTTTGGTAGTCGACAGCCTCCCCTATCACCAATGCGTTGTTGACGACGGTTAACTCTGACGACGTGCGAGTCAAACACTCAAGGTATACATCTGCTACGTCGCTCGGGAAACGTGTAGATTCTGCGTGACTCATAGGCACGCCTGCCTGTCCCACCCATCGACTACTCACTGTCTCATATTCCATATGCACGTACTTCGTTTTGTAGGAAATTTTGGGGAACTAAAGGAAGGCTTGATGGAAGTCAAGAAACACGGAATAACATGAACAAAGAGAGAAAATTGGGTTTCACACGATCGGTGTTTACGAGAACCATTCTCATTCTTCCGTACCGTATGAAAATGCTGTAGTGAATTGAGGAATTGTTTGTGGTATCACACAGCATGCAAACTATCAATGAGGTCGTCCCACACTGGACGTCAAAGTGTAGTGAACTAAGAATTCATTCCTGCTCTCTGACATGAAATGACGTGTTTGTGGCTAATGAGACTCCCTTACTTTGGGAGCCAATAATTAAATGAAATAAAACACAAGGTTACGAGATTATGGGCCCGATTAGCGAATGCAACAGACTGCTTAGATGACATGGAATGACTGCATTTACATTTACTACATTTACCATTAAAATTGCTACACCAAGAAGAAATGTAGGCGATAAACGGGTATTCATTGGACAAAAATATTATACTAGAACTAGCATGTGATTACATTTCCACGCAAACTGGGTGCATAGATCCTGAGAAATCAGTACCCAGAACAACCACTTCTCGCCTTAATAACGGCCTTGACACGCCTGGGCATTGAGTCAAACAGAGCTTGGATGGCGTCTACAGGTACAGCTGCCCATGCAGCTTCAACACGATACCACAGTTCACCAAGAGTAGTGATTGGCGTATTGTGACGAGTCAGTTGCTCGGCCATCATTGACCAGATGTTTTCAGATGGTGAGAGATCTGGAGGATGTGCTGGCCAGGGCAGCAGTCGCACATTTTCTGTATCTAGAAAGGCACGTACAGGATTTGCAATATGCGGTCGTGCGTTATCCTGCTGAATTGTAGGGTTTTGCAGGGATCGAATGAAGGGTAGAGCCGCGGGTCGTAACACATCTCAAATGTAACGTCCACTGTTCAAAATGCCATCAATGCGAACAAGAGGTGACCGAGACGTGTAACCAATGGCACCTCATACCATCACGCCAGGTGGTACGCCAGGTGATACGCCAGTATGGCGATGACGAATAAACGTTTCCAATGTGCGTTCACCGCGATGTCGCCAAACATGGATGCGAACACCATGATGCTGTAAACAGAACCTGGATTCATCCGAAAAAATGACGTTTCCCATTCGTGCACTCAGGTTCGTCGTTGAGTACACCATCGCAGGCGCTCCTGTCTGTGATGCAGCGTCAAGGATAACCGCAGCCACGGTCTCCGAGCTGATAGTCCGCGCTGCTGCAAACGTCGTCGAACTGTTCGTGCAGATGGTTGTTATCTTGCAAACGTCCCCATCTGGTGACTCAGGGATCGAGACGTGGCTGCACGATCCGTTACAGCCATGCGGATAAGATGCCTGCCATCTCGACTGCTAGTAATACGAGGCCGTTGGGATCCAGCACGGCGTTCCGTATTACCCTCCCGAACCCACCAAATCCATATTCTGCTAACAGTAATTGGATCTCGACCAACGCGAGCAGCAATGTCGCGATACGATAAATCGCAGTCGCGATAAGCTACAATGCGACCTTTATCAAAGTCGGAAAAGTGATGGTACGCATTTCTCCTCCTTACACGAGGCATCACAACAACGTTTCACCAGGCAACATTGGTCAACTGCTGTTTGTGTATGAGAAATCGGTTGGAAACTTTCCTCATGTCAGCACGTTGTAGGTGTCGCCACCGGTGCCAACCTTGTGTGAATGCTCTGAAAAGCTAATCATTTGCATATCACAGCATCTTCCTGTCGGTTAAATTTCGCATTAGTAGCACGTCATCTTCGTCGTGTAGCAATTTTAATGGCCAGTAGTGTACTTTCCTTACCAGATGATATGCATGCAACCTCATCAGGTACCATTGCATCCCATGGTGGGCACATACGTAGATAAATCACATGCAGGCGCTCACCGCCTCATACGGAATACGGCAGTACTATGAACCTGGCTGTCCTACTGCTGACAAATGGTTCAAATGGCTTTCAGCACTATGGGACTTAACATCTGAGGTCATCAGTCCCCTAGACTTAGAACTACTTAAACCTAACTAACCTAAGGACACCACGCACATCCATGCCAGAGGCAGGATTCGAACTTGCAACCGTACCAGCAACGCGGTTCCGGACTGAAGCGCCTAGAACAGCCCCCCAAAGCGGCCGGCTACTGCGGACATATCACTGCATGTATCATGTGAGGTAACATCGTTTAGTCCACGAATATATATTCTGGGAACAAGAGTTTCAAATGAATGAGTCTCAATCAAAAGTATTCCCACTATGTTACTCCATGATGCTGAGTCGAAACGAGAAACTACCGAATGTTTCCGTTACACTGTACGGTGTTCACACGGCTGCACTGTTACAATCTAAGGCACAGAATTTGATGAAGTGCATATAGTGGATTAAATAGGTTAGCAGCATTTTATCCCATTCCCATCAAACACGGGTGTTACAAGAGAAGAGCAGCATTCGGAACTACTCTGGTTAAGACTGTATATCTGCAGATTTACCAACATACGCCTTACGCGAGATTTAACCCTGAGCTGGTCACGCTCTAAAAAGGAACGTAAGAGGTAACATTCATTACATGGGTTTCCAATTTTCTCAAACGAAAGACAAGACAATGAACGGTATATCGATAAATTTTACTTATGGACCGTCTGACAGCAACTGAACAGACGGTCCATAAGTAAAAATCAACAATATACCGTAATATTACACGCAACTGAGGAAGACAGGACTACAAAAGTTGATGATGACAAGACAATGAAGTTTGAAAAGTTTTTTATTCAGTGTTGTTTCTGCAGCAGTAATTAATGTTTATTAAAAATTATCAACAAAAAGTAAACTAATTTCCTCATATTTGAAAAAAACTTCACAATTTTAACTAAAAAGACGTAACTGGCTTAGAATGAGTTTAAAAAAAATAATCCTGAAAAATACTTATCTAATCTTAGTTTTCCGAACAAGACAGACCAAGGATCTTGGAATAATCGAAGCGAATGAATTTATTAAATATGCTACACACTTATCGAGTATACTTACTTCGTGTTATTCTGCAGTTATAGCAACGAGCCATAAAATTCCTCTGTGTCATTCCCGAGGTTCATGGTTGACTTTCCATTAAAGAAATGTCAAGACACTATTTTATTTTGAAAGACAGATTTTTTGGCTAGTTTTTTTAAATCTTCGATGATCCAGAGGTTTCATCCAAGGCAGAGACATTTCAATAAGGAAATCTCAACCTCGAACAACAATGTAGTTCTGGTTCGCTGTATAAAATAATGCAAAATCCATTGAGGGCGCTAAGGTCCAGCAGATCATAAAATGCAGCAAAGGGGTCACGAATGTCTGGACATGTCATTTAGCTAGTACATATTATCAATTAGATCCACTCTGTATTCCATAGAGTTGTTGGATATTGTTATTTCCAGTTTATGTTGAGCACCGGAATCGGTATCAATTTGTGACAACAAAATCATCAGTTTGTTAGGCCCCTTCGTCGGAGGTTCGAGTCCTCCCTCGGGCATGGGTGTATTAGTTGTCCTTAGCGTAAGTTAGTTTAAGTTAGTTTAATTAGTGTGTAAGCCTAGGGACCGATGACCTCAGCAATTTGGTCCCACAGAACCTTACCACAAATTTCCAATTTGTTAGGCTATATGTCAAGCATCTCTGTCTCTAGAATATTTGTTCTTGATATGGTCTAGTTTTACGTTAGTGAATTGTTATGAGATGAATGATACTATCTTCCAAAATAAGGGACAAGCGATCTTCAACAGTAGCTGTCTGTCATGCAGGTCCTTTAGGACGAGAAGGCACATGTACTCTGTTATGGCTTCATGTTCTTTCTATATTCAGATGAGGAGTAGTTGACTAGATAGTGTCATCAACGCCAGTGTAAAAATCAACCTGCCTGCTTTTGCGGTGTTGTTACTCAAGTGCAAATCCAAGACTATTTTCAATTGCCTCATCTGGGACTTATTTCGTTTGCTCAGACTGATGGTTCAGCTCTTCCAGAGCATCATCCTCATCGCTAGAATTCAAGTCGGGAAAATATTCCTCATTTTCAACCTCCTCCATCCACGCTAGAATTCGAGCGTATTACCTCTTATGCAAATTGTTTCTAAAATTGAATGAAATTGAACGATTATTTCACACGTTTATAGATTCAAAAACAATAATTAATCAATACAATAAACATAGTCTAACAATAAAAGCGGTAAAACCACTAAGGAAAAATCTGTGTTTCAAAAATACTTACGTAGTTGGTCTCGATAATTACAATGGTGGATCGTTGACTTCGCGAAACTCCTGTGGCACCACACGCGACCGGCGCTCGCACACAACTGAGAGTCCACCAACAGCCCGTCTTAAAGTACACAAATATTCGAAATATTGTCATTACTCGACTTTTAGATTTTTCTGGATTTCCATCAGTGGATTACATATGAAAACCACGCGGCCATCCCAAGGTTAAAAGGGCACACTGGTCGCTTTGGAGCCCTGTAAATGGTCCGGAACTGGCACGAGACGGGTATGTCACCCTCCACCGTCATATCAGTGAAGTGATGCGCTTGTCCAAGTTCGGTGTGTAGTCTGAGCCGAGGAAGATCGGTCGACGTGGAGACGTGATAGAATGGCGTATTTGGGCGAGTTTCTGACCACACCGTGACTGAAGTTGCCCTGTTTGTTGGTGTATCAACTGGGACTGTCCAAGGTGTCCAGAAGAAGTGCTGTACCACTCGCAATCGTGTAACATCGCGTAAAGACAGTGGTCATAAAATGAGCTTGACTGAATTGGACCGGAGACGAGTTTCAGCCCTTTTCAATGACTGTCGGTTTCAAACACAACAGGAAAGTCTGCTCTCAGTGAATGTAGGTCCATCTCGACCTTTTTTGGGTGAATATTGTCAACAGAACTGCGTCCAGTGGACATTCAGAGTCGGGTACCTCGTCTAATTGCATTGCTCACATGCACCACATAACGCTGAAGGTCTTAAATAGGCCAAAAAACACAGAAACAGGACACTAGTTGTACGCAATTCACTTGCACCTCTCCGAACCTACATTCGTACATTTAAGTCTGAAATGTCTAATACGAGAGGATTCACTGCCCTACCCTTATTTCAACTCCACAATTAGACTGAACACTCCTTGTTATACGAAATAAAAGTACTTTATTCTGTATTACCTTACAAAGCGCACAACGTAATGCTTTACACGGTGCCCAGAGCTGCAGCCCTTGGATGTTCGAGACATACATCTGCTCGTTGCGGTGTCTCTGGGCTACATGAGTCATCGGCTCTCAACGGCCTTTCAGCCGTACTGCGCGCACAAAGGATCTGGGAAGTTTAGTTCCGTATACACCAAGTCAGAGTATTTCCCGCCAGCGGATTATACTGTACAGAGTGACGTGTTCAGTTTGAAAAATGCTACAAGATGGCACTTGAAGTGGCAAGTGAGTTACGGAACTCAACAGTAGTCGACTGGAGGTGTGCAGTTTGATACTAAGAGTCGATATTTCGCCTCTTTTTTTAAAACGATGCAAAGCGATGGGTGCACCGACTGCCCAAAGAGTCGAGAAACTCACCGTGTGCGGAGGGTGTAGTTCAGAACGGAGACCAAACGCAGCTTATTCTCTGGCTTGGCAACCACTAGACTTTCTACTTCCGCATGACTCTGGACCTCAACGACGTGGCGATATCACGTAGGGGGACGGCATACTGAACTGAGGATCGTGACACGGGGCCTTGTTTGCTACATCTGCCCTTTACCTCCCTGCAGTACCATGTGCCCTGTCATGCAGCAGAAATATTCCTCCTTCCACAGCCTTTGTAGTCGGAGGAGGGCGTCCTGTGTACTCTGAACTGCTTCATCTCCAGGGTACAAGCGTTGTAGAGAGTGAATGGGACTCAAGTAATCGGAACAGACGAGGAGTTATGCACTCGGTACACGTCTAGTGAAGCCCACAAAGCGGGCACGGCGTGCCATCTTCCAGCCACGCAGGCGGGATGAGATTCTTCTGATTCGTTTTCGTATAAGGCACAGACATTTGACGTATGGCTTCTTGCTCCGTCGAGAGGACCTGCAATGTGTAGTGCTTTTGGCGTACGCTTTTTGTACCTTGTTTACCGGCAGATCTGCTATCTATTTTAAGTGACATTCAAACGAATGTGGTAAGTTTTTATGGTTTGGTGATATGTCTAACTTCCCTGAAATTTTAGGGAGGCATTGTAATCTACGACATCCTTCTTTGTTGTAGCTACTGTCCGCTATGGTAAAGTCTTTTCCGAAGATTCGAGAGGAGTAAGATTTACAATAAACTTTTTACTTATCTTTTCTTACACAGTTGGCTCCAATTCTTCATGTCTCGGGGTCTGATTATTGAAGCTGAAATTCTCACGTTTTAGGTTCTCACGATGCAAATGATCTAAATAATTTTGAAGAACGTCGTTGCAGAATTTTTGTTAATACTTTAATTTATTCAAATTTCAAATGGCTCTGAGCACTATGGGACTTAACATTTGAGATCATCAGTCCCCTAGAACTTCGAACTACTTAAACCTAACTAACCTAAGGACATCCCACACATCCATGCCCGCGGCAAGATTCGAAACTGCGACCGTAGCAGTCGCGCGGTTGCGGACTGAGGGCCTAGAACCGCTCGGCCACCGCGGCCGGCCATTTATTTATTGTGTCACATTTTGCTATATCACAATGTCTTTTAAATTTTCACGTTAACAAAGCCGAAATTACATTGTTCGCCCAAAATATAAAAATACGTCCGATCACATCAGAGGCATGATTACAACACTTCACTCTGCGCTAATAACAGTATTCCAAAGGATTTACATTTTTTCTTGAGAAATGGAATTCCAGTAGTTTAGATTATTATTTCATAAATGAATCCAGAAATAAACATAATAAAGAGTACTAGGTTCCGTTATTAATAATTGAAATTTTAAGTGTGCCAAACAATTGGCAATATTCAAAAGTTTCTAAAAAAAAATAATTTTAACTGTTCGTTGAGAGGTTTTATATGTAGATTGTAACATCAAAAAGTAATTTCTTTTCATAAATTTTGGCAACGGCCTTGCGGCAGTGGATGCACTGGTTCCCGTCAGATCACCGAAGCTAAGCGTCGTCGGATTTGGCTTGGATGGGTGACCGTCCTGGCCACCATGCACTGTCGCCGTTTTTCGGGGTTCACTCAGCCTCGTGATGCCAATTGAGGAGCTACTCGACTGAGTAGTAGCGGCTCCGGTCACAGAAAACCATCGTAACGAGCAGGAGCGTGGTGTGCTGACCACATGCCCCTCCTATCCGCATCCTCAGCTGAGGATGACACGGCGGTCGGATGGTCCCGATGGGCCACTTGTGGCCTGAAGGCGGAGTGCTTATCATAGATTTTAGCTTGAAATATAACATACTGTGCTACTGTTGAGGAAAAGTAATACTAGAGGAGGATAAGCGGCTCACCCATGCGTTTTGAAAGTGGCAACCTAGTCACATTGCCCTGTGATGCTATTATAGTCCTTGTCTCTTGTTCCTTGTTATAATATTACTCGTAGGTTCAGCACCTTACCGGTATTTTACAGACTGCCTCAGCCTTGAGAAGAATCACGACCGTCCAGCGAACGCAGCTGCACGTGGTCCCCCGTAGCAGGCGCCTGGTTCACGCGCCCATGCTGACTGCTGCTCATCGGCGACGGAGGCTGAAGTTTGCACGTCCACTGAGTGGTGACAGGTGACCTTTTCAGGGAGAATCACGTGTCATGCTCAGTCGGAAAGGTGGCGTTTGGTGTGTGGGGTGTTCAGGACGGAGGAGGAAGCATTACGGTCTGGGAAATGTTTTCGTGGCATTCACATCCACCACATTTCCCTGTCCAGTCGCTTTAGCTCCTCTGTCATTTCATTTCTTTTTTAATCCTAGGTATAGCACCTTTCATCCTTTTTCCGTTGTCTTACGGCATGTGATATGGGGACATTTCGTAAATGGGATTGAATGAGTGAAAAAATGGTTCAAATGGCTCTGAGCACTATGGGACTTAACTTCTAAGGTCATCAGTCCCCTAGAACTTAGAACTACTTAAACCTAACTTATCTAAGGACATCACACACAACCATACCCGAGGCAGAATTCGAACCTGCGACCGTAGTGGTCGCGCGGTTCCAGACTGTAGCGCCTAGAGCCGCTCGGCCATCCCGGCCGGCTGAATGAGTGAGTATCATATTGTAGATTTACTCCTCACTGTATGACAACATTTTTAGACACTTTCTCCACGTTCATTTCTTTTTATAATTGTAAGGTCGCTGATAACCTCGTCTTGACAGCCCGTAAATTCCACACACGCACGCACACACACACACACACACACACACACACACACACACACAAAATATCTGGTATCGACTGCTACTGTTGAGGAAAAGTAATGCACACACATACATACGTGGTATCAGCGATCGATACCACACTTGTTAGGCGTTGCAGTTATCGACTGCGGTTCGTATTAGTATCGCTGAACCCGCGAGTCGCGACCAGCCAGCGGCGTTAACGCCGCTCCGCCGCTTGTATCGAGTTTCTAGAGAGCTCTCTTCCACTCTTGCTCGAGTCGTCAACGAGTAAAGTAGCACAGCCTTCACCTGATAGGAAGCAACCTCTAACAAGGCGCTTAGTAACGTATGGCCTAAGTGAGGCCTCAATAGCTATCTGTTTATAATTATATGTGTCCAGTCACGAAGAATACTGTACAACCCGTTAAGTACAATATATATTATTTTTTACCAACGACTTCGAATTTTTTAGTCGTTGCAGATCCAGACCATGCAGCCACCACCATATCGACGTTACTGACAAACCTGCTGTGATTTCTATGCTTCTATTTAGCACTGGCCACCAGTCAACATTGGCGACGACTCGTTCGTCGTCATCATAACAACGCACACACACACACATACACACACACACACACACACACACACACACACACCAACGGAGACCGTTCTGTAATGTTTTGAGGGTATTTTTTTTTATATCAAAAACTACACACACTCATTCACATTACGGTGAATGTGAACCAGGATGTTTATTTCTACATTGTCGGCAGCTAAGTGTTCTCTTTTTTTCACATCTTCGTGATGAATATGCTGTGGACACTGCCGTCTTCCATGACACCATCAGCCTTATTCACAGGGCTGCACAGATAGTTCCTGGTTCGATGAATACCCAGACACACTGTAGTACCTCTGATAGCCCGCTACGTGACTTAATCTCATACAAGTACCTGACACTACCTCGAACAGCTGGGGAAATTTGGCAGTCGACAACCCTGGTAGTTCTCCGGGATCTGATCACAAATGAGTGACTTGAGCAGGATTGTCGCACACCTAAAGAAACTTTCGTGCTCCCTTTCTCACCCCACTGCGGCCATTGCTAGGCTACAGAAAGCGATACGCGGTATTACCGTGATGTCTCCTAAGGGTGATCAAATTTTTGTCCAGTGCGCTGATACACTGAGGTGACAGGAATCATGGTATAGCGATTTGTAACTGGTAGGTTTGATGATCACGCGAGTGTTACGGAAATGCTTTTGGAACTCGGGTGGGAGTCTCTGGAAGAAGGGATGCGTTCTTTTCGTGAATCGCTAGTGAGGAAATTTAGAGAACCAGCATTTGAGGCTGACTGCAGTACAATTTTACTGCCGCCAACTTACATTTCGCGGAAGGACCACAAAGACAAGATAAGAGAGATTAGGGCTCGTACAGAGGCATATAGGCAGTCCTTTTTCCCTCGTTCTGTTTGGGAGTGGAACGGGGAGAGAAGATGCTAGTTGTGATACGAGGTACCCTCTGCCACGCACCGTAGGGTGGATTGCGGAGTATGTATGTAGATGTAGATGTAGATATGCTCTTATACAAATGGCGGTGGTATCGCGTTCACAAGGTGTAAAAGTACTGTGCATTGGCGGTGCTGTCATTTGTACTCACGTGATTCTTGTGAAAAAGTTTCCGATATGATTATGACCGTACGGCGGTAACTAACAGACTTGGAACGCGGTATGGTAGTTGGAGCTAGACGCATGGGGCATTCAGTTTCAAAAATGTTTATGGAATTCAATATTCCGAGATCCATAGTGCGAAGAGAGTGCCGAGAAAACCAAATTTGAGGCCTTACTTCTCACCACTGACAACGCAGTGGCCGACGGCTTTCACTTAACGACCGAGAGCTGTGCCATTTGCATAGAGTTGTTGTTGCTAACAGACAAGCAACACTACGTGCAATAACCGCGGAAATCAATGTGGGGCGTGCGTTGTACGTGTCCGTTAGGTCAGTGGCGCTAATGGGCTACTGCGGCCTACGACCGACGCTAGTGCCTTTGCTAACAACGCGACATCGCTTGTAGCGCCTCTCCTGGGCTCGCGGCCATATCAGTTGGATCCTAAAAGACTAGAAAACCATGGCCTGCTCAGCTGAGTCCCGATTTCAGCAAGTGAGAGCTGTGGCGCAGACCCCACGAAGCCATGGACTCAAGTTGCGAGCAAAGCACTGTGCAAGTTGGTGGTGTCTCCTTAAGCTGTGGGCTCTGTTTGCATGGAATCGACTGGCTCCTCTGATCCAACTGATCCGATCATTGCCTGGAAATGGTTATGTTCGGTTACTTAGAGACCATCTGCAGCTATTCATGGACATCATGTTTTCAAACAACGATGGAATTTTCATGGATAACAATGGGCCATCTCGCTGGGCCGCAATGGTCCTCATTCGTTTGAAGAACGTTCTGGACAATTCGACCGAATGATTTGGCCACCCATCGAACATTTATGGGACATAATCGAGGGGTGGATTCGTGCAGAAAATCCAGCACCCACAACACTTTTCGCAATTATGGACGGCTGTAGAGGCAGCATGGCTCAACATTTCTGCAGGGGATCTTCAACGACTTGTTGAGTCCATGCCACGTTGAGTTGCTGACTACGCCGAACAAAAGGAGGTCCGACACGATATTAATAGATGTCTTATGACTTTTGTTACTTCACTGTATAGGGAACGGTAATGGATTTCTTGACTCGGCTTCAAACAGTTTTCTTGGAATTCGAAGAACAAAGCGTGAGGTGGTGCGTAATGGTTTTTCCTTTAGCATCTCGATAACAGAACCATGCAATTGTTGGCATTTGTCTTCCGACTCTTCTTAACAAGAGCAACGATTTGCGTCTTTTTCGGATCTCGTTAGGCGGTCCGTTGCCGCAGAGATCAACAACAAACTACTTCAAGAAGGGCGGTCAGTTCTTTCTCGAAACCCGCAAGCAATTTCATGAGTACCCCGAAAGGTCTAGTGCACATTACTCCGTTGTGCGTCTACAGCTGCTTTTAGATTCTGCAGTCAATTTCTATGTGCGTAATTTTTGTGTCTATGCTGTTATCCAAAGAGGAACCGTAGAGCGTTCTTCTCGACAGAGGCAACTACAAGGTGTTTCAAAACTACATCAACGAACTTCGACAGGATATGTAGGAGTCTTGAGGAATAAAATGAGGATAGAAACCTGTGTCCGGAAAAGTCATCCAACATACAAACAGATTTCGGGCTTGCAGCCTGGCGTCGTTGATGAGCCACGATGCTACAGAGCGTTAAAGTTATATATGTGATGATGTTACAATCTTTGTAGGATGATGGAGAAGAATAAATGTGTCAATTTGAGGTAAGGATCCCTGTATCGAAAATGAATGAGTCGAAATTTATAAGCGAAAACAGTTCTGATACCTCTGGCAGTGGAATACATGTGCTGTACTTTTGTTGCAAAGATTGTAGCGTAGGAAACTTTAAGAGGTAGTAGTATAGACCAAACCAAGAAAAAATTCAGATAAATATGGGATCTAAAATGCATACCTGCGGCGCTAAGAGCACTTGTTCATCTTCGCTATTGTGAAACACAACTCCTCTACTGAAAAAGAGCTCGCACCTCTTCAGGGATGCATTTTAGAGCCCATATTTACTAGATTTACTATATTCAATCTGTATATTGAGCAAGCAGTAAAGGAAACAAAAGAAAAATTCGGAGTAGGTATTAAAATTCATGGAGACGAAGTAAAAACTTTGAGGTTCGCCGATGACATTGTAATTCTGTCAGAGACGGCAAAGGACTTGGAAGAGCAGTTGAACGGAATGGACAGTGTCTTGAAAGGAGGATACAAGATGAACATTAACAAAAGCAAAACGAGGATAATGGAATGTAGTCAAATTAAATCGGGTGATGCTAAGGGAATTAGATTAGGAAATGAGACACTTAAAGTAGTAAAGGAGTTTTGCTATTTAGGAAGTAAAATAACTGATGATGGTCGAAGTAGAGAGGATATAAAATGTAGTCTGGCAATGGCAAGGAAAGCGTTTCTGAAGAAGAGAAATTTGTTAACATCGAATATAGATTTATGTATCAGGAAGTCGTTTCTGAAAGTATTTGTTTGGAGTGTAGCCATGTATGGAAGTGAAACATGGACGATAACTAGTTTGGACAAGAAGAGAATAGAAGCTTTCGAAATGTGGTGCTACAGAAGAATACTGAAGATAAGGTGGATAGATCACGTAACTAATGAGGAGGTATTGAATAGGATTGGGGAGAAGAGAAGTTTGTGGCACAACTTGACTAGAAGAAAGGATCGGTTGGTAGGACATGTTTTGAGGCATCAAGGGATCACAAATTTAGCATTGGAGGGCAGCGTGGAGGGTAAAAATCGTAGAGGGAGACCGAGAGATGAGTACACTAAGCAGATTCAGAAGGATGTAGGTTGCAGTAGGTACTGGGAGATGAAGCAGCTTGCACAGGATAGAGTAGCATGGAGAGCTGCATCAAACCAGTCTCAGGACTGAAGACAACAACAACAACAACATTTACTAGACACTTTTTTCTTCTTTTAGTCTATACTAGCACCTCCGGAAGTTGCCCACCCTCATTCTTATCAGCAACAGACTCGGTATGAGTATACCAGTGTCAGAGGTATCAGAAGCACTTTCGCTAGTAACTTGCGACTCGTTCATTGCAGGCCAGGGTTCCTTACCTCAAATTTATACCTTTATCATCTCCATCATCCCTGAAAGTTTGTAACATAATTATGGTTTACCCTGTATATACCGGGTGGTTACAATGTAACTTTCCCTATTTAACACGTTATAAGACAGAAACTGATTGCTGTATGAGTACCAAACTTGGTAGCATTAATGTCCAGAGTATGGGGTGCATGATTTCCAGGCGTCACAGGGCCACCGTCCAATTCCAACTATGGCCACCATGTGCCGTGACCAGCCATCGTGATGCATAGTCTCGCTCACGTGATCAGTCGCAGTGCACTTGTTGACGTGTCAACAAATGCTTGGACAAAAGAACAGAACATTATTGGTAAAGCTCTGTTATCCAAACAACAGTAATACTGCAGTTGCACTTGAGAATACCGCCTGCTGAAAGGATTACGGAAGGGTCCTCTTTCTCATCTTGTTGTGCGGCACATGGTGAAGAAGTTCGAATCAAATGCAGAACTGGGCGTCGCTCCGGGAAGAGGCCGACGACCGGTTGCACCATTGGTGGTTGACGAAATCGGTATTGCTATGGCGGACAACGCTGCGAGCATTCCCGATCGTCAGTCAGTGAGCGCGCTGTCTCACCACAGTTGAAGATCCGTGGTCCACCGTACGGAAGGTGCTTCGAATTCTTCTGATGGTTCAGATGGCTCTGAGCACTATGGGACTTAACATCTGTGGTCATCAGGCCCCTAGCACTTAGAACTACTCAAACCTAACTAACCTAAGGACATCACACAAATCCATGCCCGAGGCAGGATTCGAACCTGCGACCGTAGCAGTCGCGCGGTTCCGGACTGAGCGCCTAGAACCGCTAGACCACCGCGGCCGGCAATTCTTCTCAGATGGTATCTGCACAAGGTCCACATCGCACAGCAGCTTGCAGCACAGTACACACAATGACGTATTGACGACGTTTTTTTGCCCGCATCTCGTGGTCGTGCGGTAGCGTTCTTGCTTCCCACGCCCGGGTTCCCGGGTTCGATTCCCGGCGGGGTCAGGGATTTTCTCTGCTTCGTGATGGCTGGGTGTTGTGTGATGTCCTTAGGTTAGTTAGGTTTAGGTAGTTCTAAGTTCTAGGGGACTGATGACCTAAGATGTTAAGTCCCATAGTGCTCAGAGCCATTTGACTACGTTTTTCGCAAGGATTGAAGTTGACGAGGGCTGCTTCTGGACCATCCTATGGACAGACGAAGCTCATTTCTCTCTGAGGGTGAGGTGAACACACAGTATTGCCGAGTGTGGGGATCTTCACCTCCAGTCACTTTGCGTGAAGTTTCTCTGTATGGTGAATGTGTCACTGTATGGTGTGGCTTCACGACAACGCTCATCATTGGCCCATTCTCTTTCGAACAGGTTGTCATCTCGAGGACCAAAGACGTGCAGTGTGACTGGCCAGCGTTGCTGCGATATGCTTCTCCAGCACGTCATACCCGCCCTACAGGAGAGAGACGCGATGAACTCAACAGTTTTCACACAAGATGGGGCTCCGACGCACATCTCTCGTGAAGTTCACCTGCTTCTCCGAAATACATTTGGGAACGATCGAACTATCAGCCGATCGTTTCCAAATTCTTGGCCGGTGCGGTGACCTGATCTCACTCCCTGTGATTTCTGGGGACATTGATACATCTGCTGAACTGAAGCGCAGCATATCAAGAGAGGCAGCCAGCATACTTACGGACATGCTTCGTTTTGCTGTGCAGAATGCAGTCCTGCGCTTTCAGACTGATGGGCGCCATGTTGAGCCCCTTTTGTTGCAGTAATGTTACCGGTATGTAATGGTGTGATGTGCCCTAGCAGCACATTAAAATTGTTTCCGCTGAATTGAGTCTGCATTGTTTCTCTTCCCCGTGTCCTTGACATTAATGCTACCAAGTGTGGTACTCGTACGGTAATTAGTTTCCGTGTTATAACGTGTTAATTAGCGAAAGTTTTATTATAACCACCCGGTACATGCATGTAGAGATGGCGGCGGCTATAACTTCGACGCCCTGTAGCATCGTTGGATGACTTTTCCGGACACGGGTTCCTTCCTCATTTTATTCCTCAAGACATCCTCTACATCCTGTCGAAGTTAGTCGACGTAATTTGGAAATACCCTATGAACGAGAATTTAGTATTTCGTTCTTACCCATTATCAAACCTTCGTTTTGATGCCAAAGTTACAAACGGATGACTGGGTGACTGATTTTGGTCAACGGCTAGTATATTTCTGTCTGTTTTCTAATAGAAAGTATTTGGAAACTTTTTGTCACTCATTAAAATATGCCCAAGCGGTACTTGATACCGGACCATTGCTGTGAGACTTTTAAGTTAGATCGTGAGTAGTGCATGAATAGCGCATGGGATAGAGCTTTGTTCATGGAATCAGGAATCCCGGGGTCAACTGCAGGATCGGTTAGCAGTTACACGGTACACTCACATTAATGTGAGCACCGCCTGTGTTCGACGTGAACGTGCAATAATCACTCACAGACGTTAGGTGACAACAATCGCAGCAGAGGATATACAGTGTGGTTCATTGATCGTGACCGGGCCAAATATCTCACGAAATAAGGGTCAAACGAAAAAACTATAAAGAACGAAACTTGTCTAGCTTGGAGGGGGAAACCAGATGGCGCTATGGTTGGCCCGCTAGATGGCGCTGCCATAGGTCAAGCGGATATCAACTGCGTTTTTTTTTTTAATAGGAACCCCCAATTTTTATTACATATTCGTGTAGTGCGTAAAGAAATATGATTGTTTTAGTTGGACCACAAACATATGGCTCAAAATTTTAGACGAACAGCTGGTAACAGGTAGGTTTTTTAAATTAAAATACAGAACGTTTGTACATTTGAACATTTTATTTCGGTTGTTCCAATGTGATACATGTACCTTTGTGAACTTATCATTTCTGAGAACGCATGCTGCTACAGCGTGATTACCTGTAAATACCACATTGATACAATAAATGCTCAGAATGATGTCCGTCAAACTCAATGCATTTGGCAATACGTGTAACGACCTCCCTCTCAACAGCATGTTGTCAGGCGTCGTCGGTGGATCACGATAACAAATATCCTTCAACTTTCCCCACAGAAAGAAATCTGGGGACGTCACATCCGGTGAACGTGCGGGCCATGGTATGGTGCTTCGACGACCAATCCCCTGTCATGAAATATGCTATCCAATACCGCTTCAACCGCACGCGAGCTATGTGCCGGACATCCATCATGTTGGAAGTATATCGCCATTCTGTCATGCAGTGAAACATCTTGTAGTAACATCGGTAGAACATTACGTAGGAAATTAGCATACATTGCACTATTTACATTGCCATCGATAGAATGGGGGCCAATTATGCTTCCTCCCATAATGCCGCACTATACGTTAACCCGACAAGGTCACTGATGTTCCACTTGTCGCAGCCATCGTGGATTTTCCGTTGCCCAGTAGTGCATATTATGCCGGTTTACATTACCGCTGTTGGTGAATGACGCTCCGTCGCTAAATAGAACGCGTGCAAAAAATCTGTCATCGTCCCGTAATTTCTCTTGTGCCCAGTGGCAGAATGGTACACGACGTTCAAAGTCGTCGCCATGCAATTCATGGGTCACAGAAACATGGTACAGGTGCAATGGATGTTGATGTAGGATTCTCAACACTGAAGTTTATGAGATTCCCGATTTTCGCGCAATTTGTCTCTTACTGATGTGCGGATTAGCCGCGACAGCAGCTAAAACACCTACTTGGGCATCACCATTTGTTGCAGGTTGTGGTTGACGTTTCACATGTGACTGAACACTTCCTGTTTCCTTAAATAACGTAACTATCCGGCGAACGGTCCGGACACTTGGATGATGTCGTCCAGGATACCGAGCAGCTTACATAACACACGCCCGTTGGGCACTTTGATCACAATGGCCATACATCAACACGATATCGACCTTTTCCGCAATTGATAAACGGTCCATTTTAACAGGGGTAATGTATCAGGAAGCAAATACAGGCCGCACTAGGGAATGATACGTACTTATACGTTTGCGACTATTACAGCGCCATCTATCATAAAGCGAAAAAAGTGGTCCAACTAAAACATTCATATTTCTTTACGTACTACACGAATATGAAATTAAAAATGGACGTTCCTATTTAAAAAAAAAAAAACGCAGTTGATATCCGTTTGACCTATGGCAGCGCCATCTAGCGGGCCAACCATAGCACCATCTGGTTTCCCCCTTCAAGGTAGATGAGTTTCGGTCTTTATAGATTTTTCGTTTGATGCTTAATTCGTGAGATATTTGGCCCAGTCACTATCAATGCTTCATCGGACAGATGGCCGTTGGCGTTTGTAACCCTGCAACAATTGTCGTAAGCGTCCAGGCCGGAGGAGGGAGCCCTATGGTCTAGAGAATGCTTTTTGTGGCATTCCCCGTGAGGTGATGATTCTAGAAGGCACAATGGATCAACACAAGTATCATCTATGCTTGAGGACCATGTCCACCCCTGCAAGCAGTCTGAGATTTACGGTCAGAGAGGTCCCAGTTCGTAGTAACTTAGGGTAAGTAAAACAGAAGTGATTTCTGGCGTTCCCCAAGGTAGTGCTATAGGCTCTTTGCTGTTACTTGTCTGTATAAAAGATTTGGGAGACAATCTGAGCAGCCGTCTTCGGTTGTTTGCAGATGACGCTGTCATTTATCGTCTAATAAAGTCAGCACAAGATCAAAACAAACTGCAAAACAATTTAGAAAAGATATCTGAATGGTGCCAAAAGTGGCAGTTGGCCCTAAATAATGAAAAGTGTGAGGCCATCCACATGAGTGCTAAAAGGAACTCGTTACACTTCGGTTACACGATAAATGACTCTAGTCTAAAAGCCGTAAATTCAACTTAATAAATAGGTATTACAATTACGAACAACTTAAATTGGAAGGAACATATAGAAAATGTTGTGGGGAAGGCTAACCAAAGACTGCGTTTTATTGGCACGACACTTAGAAAATGTAACAGACCTACTAAGGAGACTGCCTACACAACGCTTTTAGAATACTGCTGTGCGGTGTGGGATCCTTACCAGATTGTACTGACGGAGTACATCGAAAAAGTTCAAAGAAGGGCAGCACGTTTTGCATTACCGCGAAATATGGGATGGAGTGTCACTGAAATGATACAGGATCTGGGCTGGACGTCATTAAAAGAAAGTCGTTTTTTGTTGCGACGGAAACTTCTCACGAAATTCCAATCACCAATTTTCTCCTCCGAATGCGAAATTATTTTGTTGACACCGATCTACATAGGAACGAACGACCACCACGATAAAATAAGGGAAATCAGAGCTAGTACGGAAAGATATAGGTGTTCATTCTTTCCGCGCCCTTTACAAGATTGGAATAATAGAGAATTGTGAAGATGGTTCAATGAATCCTCTGCCAGGCAATTAAATGTGATTTGCGGAGTATCCATGTAGATGTATATGCTTTTTCCTGGTCACGATGGCATCTACCAACACGATAATGCAGCTTGTCACACAGCTAGCAGTGTACGTGCGAGGATCGAAGGGCAGCAGGATGAGTTTGCCTTACCCCTAGCCTAGCCACCAAACTCACCGGTTTGAATCCCAATCGAGAGTCTGCGGGACCACCTCGATCGGGTTGTTCGCCTCACGGATTCTCAACCGAGAAACCTAGTGCAGCTTGCCACGGTGCTGGTGTCATCCTGGTTCCACACCACTGTCCGTACTTTCCAGAACCTCACTGACTCTCTCCCTTCACGTCCTTGCTGTAAAAGGCGGTCATTCAAGCTTTTGACAGGTGGTCACGCTAATGTGACTGAACACTGTATAATCTTTCTGTATATGTCACAAGACCGGGCATTCTGGTATGAAGCGAAAGAGGTTCACTAATGGGGAGCATCTAAGGACACGTCGCAGCATTGAAACCAGAGATGCAGATATGGTTTATGATCTCTCAGAGCAAGTCCGCCGATAATGTCGCTACTGATCTTTAGCGTCACGTACCGCTGATCCTCGCACAGACAGAGAACTGAACCCAAACGCACGCTTCACCCAACCGATCTCCGCATTAGGGAACAGTACAAAAGGGAGGACCTGGAGAGGATGCTATAGCTGTAGAGTTTTGCCTCCCACGGTGGGACATGATGTGAGGGAAGTTTTTTGGAGATGGTCCACGCTACAGGGAATGGTACAAACATCCCATCTGAATTTCTCGACAATCTTGTTGTTTCACACTCCAAGCAGGAAAAAAGGCAACTAATTTAAATTTCACGACTATAATTCTGATTTCAAGACAATAACAAGGCGACTTGCCGCCTGTCTAAATAGTGACACAAATAAAATTGTCTGTACAAACCAAACTTGCCCTGTGCCAGTACGATCTGTTTTTGCGGTGTACTGACATATCGCGACTGAACTGGGTACGTAACAGTCAAACCAACTCAAGTAGCGATCCCATCGATCTGTTTTACAGAGGCTTCCGACAGACTCAGTCACGAGTACCTGAAGAAAGTATTGGCCAACTTTGGATTTGACACCAAATTCAGGGCCATTCTCGGACACTTAGTATACCGGTTACTCAGATTGACGTTCCGTCGTCAGCTGCCAAATGACAGGCTCAGTCTCGTCAAACGAGGCTGATCCTTGTCGATGGCGTCCTTCGAGATACACTCCTGGAAATGGAAAAAAGAACACATTGACACCGGTGTGTCAGACCCACCATACTTGCTCTGGACACTGCGAGAGGTCTGTACAAGCAATGATCACACGCACGGCACAGCGGACACACCAGGAACCGCGGTGTTGGCCGTCGAATGGCGCTAGCTGCCGTCAGTGTCAGCCAGTTTGCCGTAGCATACGGAGCTCCATCGCAGTCTTTAACACTGGTAGCATGCCGCGACAGCGTGGACGTGAACCGTATGTGCAGTTGACGGACTTTGAGCGAGGGCGTATAGTGGGCATGCGGGAGGCCGGGTGGACGTACCGCCGAATTGCTCAACACGTGGGGCGTGAGGTCTCCACAGTACATCGATGTTGTCGCCAGTGGTCGGCGGAAGGTGCGCGTGCCCGTCGACCTGGGACCGCACCGCAGCGACGCACGGATGCACGCCAAGACCGTAGGATCCTACGCAGTGCCGTAGGGGACCGCACCGCCACTTTCCAGCAAATTAGGGACACTGTTGCTCCTGGGGTATCGGCGAGGACCATTCGCAACCGTCTCCATGAAGCTGGGCTACGGTCCCGCACACCGTTAGGCCGTCTTCCGCTCACGCCCCAACATCGTGCAGCCCGCCTCCAGTGGTGTCGCGACAGGCGTGAATGGAGGGACGAATGGAGACGTGTCGTCTTCAGCGATGAGAGTCGCTTCTGCCTTGGTGCCAATGATGGTCGTATGCGTGTTTGGCGCCGTGCAGGTGAGCGCCACAATCAGGACTACATACGACCGAGGCACACAGGGCCAACACCCGGCATCATGGTGTGGGGAGCGATCTCCTACACTGGCCGTACACCTCTGGTGATCGTCGAGGGGACACTGAATAGTGCACGGCACATCCAAACCTTCATCGAACCCATCGTTCTACCATTCCTAGACCGGCAAGGCAACTTGCTGTTCCAACAGGACAATGCACGTCCGCATGTATCCCGTGCCACCCAACGTGCTGTAGGAGGTGTAAGTCAACTACCCTGGCCAGCAAGATCTCCGGATCTGTCCCCCATTGAGCATGTTTGGGACTGGATGAAGCGTCGTCTCACGCGGTCTGCACGTCCAGCACGAACGCTGGTCCAACTGAGGCGCCAGGTGGAAATGGCATGGCAAGCCGTTCCATAGGACTACATCCAGCATCTCTACGATCGTCTCCATGGGAGAATAGCAGCCTGCATTGCTGCGAAAGGTGGATATACACTGTACTAGTGCCGACATTGTGCATGCTCTGTTGCCTGTGTCTATGTGCCTGTGGTTCTTTCAGTGTGATCATGTGATGTATCTGACCCCAGGAATGTGTCAATAAAGTTTCCCCTTCCTGGGACAATGAATTCACGGTGTTCTTATTTCAATTTCCAGGAGTGTATTTCTGGATCGTGTCTTACGAAAAATTTTATCATAATGTAGAGATGTGACTATCGGAAACGTTCGCATCGTCCGCAGATCGTATGCCAGGGCCCTCAGAATTTAGCTAAGGGCTGCACGAGACAATCTCATACAGATTTTAAAACAACAGGAACCGGTAGCAGCAAAGTCTACAGAAAGCAATGTTAGTCATTTATGGTCTGAGCTCACGGCAGTTCCTGCAATATGGCGCATTGTTAAAGACCAACGCTAAATACTCTGTGGCCACGTCCAGGAGAGACAACTAAAAATGGTATCGCACAGTCAGCAGTTCATTAGGGCATTTGGTGAGGCAGGAAATCGGTCCCGACCTTTTTAGTCAAAAGAACCGTCCCGGCATTTGCCGTAAGTGATTTAGTAATTCCACGGAAAACCCAAGTCCGCATGATCAGCAAGGAATTTGAATATCGTTTCTCCCGAATACAAGGCAACTGTCGTAACCGCTAGACCAATCGTTATCTTTTCTAGCTATACAAAAACTTGATCCGGAATGAACACTTTTTTTCTGATCCACATCATAGACTACGAAAAGATTTCTAGCTTTGTTCTGCCGGCTGTGAAGAATAGGCTGATGACAACAGTTGAAATCCGAGCAGAGGCCAAGGCACGGTGTCACCACGAACTGTCAAGAACAGAGTACTGGAAGCTGGGCCGATACTTCGAGTTGCCATCTAAAAAGTTTGCTAAATATCCGACTGACGCGTCAAGGTGTAACAGTTTCCGTTTCCATCGAGGTAAAAGACAAAGCTGAAAAATAACGAACCATGTAGTTTCCAAATATGGTGCGTCAAAGGGCACGACGGAAGCTGAAGACAGCGTTTCTAGACACTACATGAGAGAGCAGAAGAACTGATTTTTAGAAACGTAAATACGGTGAATGTGGTGTGATAGACCTCCTCGAACAGCAGTTCCTCGTAGCCCATCGTTAAGGACAGTAAAGTATCCAAATGTGAGTGCAGTGAAAACAACCCACAACATACAACACTCTGAAAGTACCCAATTCTATTCGTTTTTCAGTGGGTTCCGGAATATAGTACTCTGACAAGAAGAAACAGGGCTGTTCGCAATATAATGGCATTATTAATCGTAAAGTATCGTCGTGCGACTGTTCTACCAACTTTTAACTGTGCTCTTGTGCTGTGACAGCCGTCACCAAAACCAAAAGCTTATTAGCAGTGGACGAGCAGTTTACTAAGGATCTGTTGTTGAGCGCTACTTTCTCGCACTCTGAAGCTGAAAAGCCCGTCCTCTCATTCTGATTTAAGTTTTTCATTGCTCGCCTTGGGCTGCAAATATTGTCTTTTTCGCATGTGACACTGCTATAGGAATAAAGAACAATACCAAGTCCCCTTACTCAAAAGGCAGGTAACGAAATATTTAAAAACACCGACACAAGGTTAAATGCAGATAGGTTATCATTAAATTTTGAAGAGTTTCAGCAAATACGAGCCAGTACTTATCATAGAACATCAGAAGCTATAAAATTAGTCTTCTCTAGCAGCAGAACACAAACGAAACAAAGTGGTTCGCTGTTGCTACTACAAATTGACCACAACCTTAACTGGAAATCTCACTGCCTAGTATTAATTAAGCATCTTAGTTCAGTTACGGTTGCAATTCATATGATAACTACCATAGGTGATTTTAAAATGAAGACACTACATTATTTTGCATAGTTTTGTTCAGTAATAAGTTCCGTAAAATAGTTATTTGGTGTGGGTGTGGAGGAAGGAGGAGACAAGAGGTAGGGAACTCAACTTATAGGAATAGTATGTTCAGAATACGTACGTAAGTCGTAGCGATTATACATGGTTAGTTCTAGTATATCCTGCAGAGACCTCTTCGAAAAAAAAGCAGACTTATGTTTTGACACTGTATATTAATGCCCACTGTGATTGACAGCATTTCTCTATTCTAAAAAAATAGTGTAAAGCATGAATATAATAACAGGAGCAAAAAACAACTTCTACAAACTCTTGAATGTCTTAACAGTAGTATAAAATGGAGTCCGATACATGAGTACATTGGTCCTTTGATAAGAACGTTAAACTCTCATCTTTCTTCCGTCCGTTCTCGCTGTCAGTATTTTCTTTCCTCTAGCAGCAGGAGTAGAACACAACCCATAGCTACTGGATCAGTGTCTCGACAAGAGCAAGCATGTCCTTTAGGTTCAAATATTTACTGACGAGTCTCTACGTCCCTGTTCTTGTACAACCACTGTACGGATTGTTCTTTACGCAAACAATACTGGCAGAGCATTCTAGTAGTTTCTTTGGCTTGAGTCCTTTTTGACATGACCTACAGATCATTTAAATGCAAAAAAGTAATTAAGTTTCATAACTAAAATGGTATGACGCTTTCATTACACAAAAAATAACATAATTTATGGATTTTATCCCATTTGCCCAAGTTGTTCTGTTTTCAGGTTAGGTGGCAAATTATACTATAGCCTTACATGTGCACCACACAGCTTCAATTCTTGTGACTACCTGCACATCTAAGCGAAGTATACAGAGCATATCGCACTTCATATACGGCTGACAGGTCGATACAGGGCAACTGTGAATGTCGTCTGCTAGGGTGTTGTCCAGAAATCCTTGAAAGCACCTAGATGAAGTTTTATAGGATTGATGGTATAGCTAACAACGGACAATGACATACGTAACTAAAAGAATGCAGAAAGTTGTACTTAATAGTTCAATCAGTATAGTCTGGGGTCTTAATTTTGACTTGGGAGAAATAACATATGGGGCTCCCCAAGGCTCAATCTTAGGTCCACTATTGTTCGTCACATATGTAAACCATCTTATGTCTAATATACAACAAGTAGAATTAGTTCTTTTTGTACATGACACTAGTACTGTAATCAATCCAAACACACATACAGAAACGGAAGAAATGGTAAACAATGCTCTTTAAAAGTATTATTGACTGGTTTTGTGCAAATCGTCTCATCCTCAATTTTAAAAAGACACAACATATGAGTTCAGCATATCTAGGTATACTACGCCAATGATAAATGTTATACATGGTGAGGAAATAATAAGTAGGGTGGAAAATTTCAAAATTCTTACATGTCAAATTTGATGAGATTTAAACTGGAAAAGGCACATTTTGGATCTCCTAAAACTACTTTTTTCAGCCACATTTGCACTTAAAGTCATTGCAAATCTTGGGGAGAGACGAATCAGTAAGTTGTCATACTTTGCATGTTTTCATTCAATAATGTCATATGAAATAAAGTTCTTCGGTAACTCATGTTAAAAAAGAAAGTCTTCATCGCTCAAGAACGTGCTGTAATAATATGTTGTGCTCGCCTACAGTTATCTTGTAGTCATCTGTTCACGGAGTTGGGCACTCTGAATATAGCTTCACAGCATATTTATTCCCTCACAAAGTCTGATGTAAATAATCCACTACAGCTCAAAAGGAGCAATGATACACTTAATTACAATACGAAAAGGAAAAATGACATACTGTACATTAAGGTTGTCTTTAGCACAGAAAGAGGTGCGCAATGGTGCAACAAAACTTTTTGATAACTTACCCACTGATATAAAGTGTCTGATAGACAGCAGGTTCGAATCCTGCCCCGGGCATGAATGTATGTGATGTCCTTAGGTTAGTTAGGTTTGCTGTTTTTGTGGTCTTCAGTCCTGAGACTGGTTTGATGTAGCTCTCCATGCTACTCTATCCTGTGCAAGCCTCTTCATCTCCCAGTACCTACTGCAGCCTGCATCCTTCTGAATCTGCTTAGTGTATTCATCTCTTGGTCTCCCTCTACTATTTTTACCCTCCACGCTACCATCCAATACTAAATTGGTGATCCCTTGATGTCTCAGAACATGTCCTACCAACCGATCCCTTCTTCTCGTCAAGTTGTGCCACAAACTCCTCTTCTCCCCAATTCTATTCAATACCTCGTCATTAGTTATGTGTTCTACCCGTCTTATCATCAGCATTCTTCTGTAGCACCACATTTCAAAAGCTTCTATTCTCTTCTTGTCTAAACTATTTATCGCCCACGTTTCACTTCCATACATGGCTACACTGCATACTTTCAGAAACGACTTCCTGACACTTAAATCTATTCTCGATGTTAACAAATTTATCTTCTTCAGAAATGCTTTCCTTGCCAATGCCAGTCTACATTTGATATCCTCTCTACTTCGACCATCATCAGTTATTTTGCTCCCCAAATAGCAAAACTCATTGACTACTTTAAGAGTCTCATTTCCTAATCTAATTCCCTCAGTGTCACCCGATTTAATTCGACTACGTTCCATTATCCTCGTTTTGCTTTTGTTGATGTTCATATTATACCCTCCTTTCAAGACAATGTCCTTTACGTGCGCCGGCCGTGGTGGTCTCGCGATTCTAGGCGCGCAGTCCGGAGACGTGCGACTGCTACGGTCTCAGGTTCGAATCCTGCCCCGGGCATGGATGTGTGTGATGTCCTTAGGTTAGTTAGGTTTAATTAGTTCTAAGTTCTAGGGGACTGATGACCACAGCTGTTAAGTCCCATAGTGCTCACAGCCATTTGATCCATTTTGAGCAATTCCGTTCAACTGCTCTTCCGAGTCCTTTGCCCTCTCTGACAGAATTACAATGTCACCGGCGAACCTCAAAGTTTTTATTTCTTCTCCATGGATTTTAATAACTAATCAAAACTCTTCTTTTGTTTCCTTTATTGCTTGCTCAATATACAGATTGAATAACATCGGGGATAGGCTACAACCCTGTTTGATTCCCTTCCCAACCACTGCTTCTCTTTCATACCCCTCGACATAACTGCCATCTGCTTCAAGTAGGTTTAAGTAGTTCTAAGTTCTAGGGCACTGATGACTTCAGAAGTTAGGTCCCATTGTGCTCAGAGCCATTTGAACCATTTTGGAGCGGGCTTTGCACAACACCGGCTGTCACTGGGTCCCCAGCAGCTCGCCACTTGCCACACAGCGGGCCCACAGCGCTCGCTGCCCTGCTACTTGCCGAGTGCCGTTTGGAGCCTCACCGGCCGTCCTTATAGTGAGTGAGGCTGAGTTTCGTCACCGCGCACGGCCGGCACCCAGCCTGCAGACCCCAGCACGCCATATTTGGCGACCGCGCACCTCATTGGCACTTTCCCAGAGAAACGCTGCCGGCCTCATTTTAATCCCATACTGACGCGACATTCCACACTTCCTTCTCCGAAAAACACGCTCTACTGGCTCTCGTGTGCTCTTAGGGAGCCATCCACTTCGTTATTTGTGAGTCCGGCCTAGACACCGTCACGAACTGCGTGAAAAAATTTGGCTATAGGTCTCGTAACGTAATAGCGAAGAAGTATTTATTGAACTTGTAGTGTGCTCCCTGCCGCAGTTGGATAAGCAGCTGCAGCAGCAAGTCGTATACCCCTAGCTTACTTATTTGTTACATAGTTTAATTCTTAATTTATTTGCGTGTATTTGGGTACTTGCATTGTGTAATTCTTAAATTTCGGGCGTATTATAGTATTTGAGAGTTGTAGCATCGCGCTTTAGTGTTTACTTCGTAGATTCTTACTTAAATTGCGTGTGAGTTTCGTATAGGAGGTGTAATTTCGAGTTTTAGTTACTGTAATCGTAAATTCAGGCAGATTGTAGCGCAGTCGTTAGGCATTTGTACAGGTTAGTTAATACATTCTTTGCGTGTTTCGCTTGCGTTATCTAGGCACAGACTCATGTTTCAGTAACTGTTGTTCAACATCGATTAGAATGGCCAGGGACTGCGACTGCTGTGTTCGGATGAGGGCTGAGTTGGCATCTCTTCGCTCACAGCTGCAAGCGGCGCTAACTTCGGTCGCGCAGCTGGAGGCTGTTGCCAATGGGCACCACTGTGGGGAGCCGGACTTGGGTATCACGGGGATGTCAACCTCGTCCCGTCTGTCCCCAGACCGGTCTGCCACTGTGGTTGCCCCGGTTGCTGCCCGCAGTGGGGCTGAGCCCTCGCCTGTGATTGATTGGGAGGTCGTTCCAAGGCGTGGCAGGCAGCGAAAGACGTCCCCCGAGGCTGATCAGAAAGCCTCCCCGGTGCGTCTGACAAACAGGTTTCAGGCACTGTCTCTGGCTGAGCCAGATGCAGCTGCCTGCCCTATTTCAGAGGATCATTCTCAGCCTTCATGGTCCGGGCAATCGCAGAGGGTGGGCTTATTGGTAGTTGGGAGCTCTAATGTTAGGAGCGTAATGGGGCCCCTTAGGGATATGGCGGCTAAGGAGGGGAAGAAATCCAGTGTGCATTCTGTGTGCATTCCGGGAGGAGTCATTCCTGATGTGGAAAGGGTCCTCTCGGATGCCATGAAGAGCACGGGGTGCAGCCAGCTGCAGGTGGTGGCACATGTCGGCACTAATGAAGTGTGTTGCTTTGGATCTGAGGAAATTCTCTCTGGATTCCAGCGGCTATCTGATTTGGTGAAGGCTGCCGGTCTTGCTTACGAGATGAAGGCAGAGCTCACCATCTGCAGCATCGTCGACAGAACCGACTGCGGACCTTTGGTGCAGAGCCGGGTGGAGGGTCTGAAGCAGAGGCTGAGACGGTTTTGCGACCGTGTTGGCTGCAGATTCCTTGACTTGCGCCATAGGGTGGTGGGGTTTCGGGTTCCGCTGAATAGGTCAGGAGTTCACTACACTCAGCTGGCGGCTACACGGGTAGCGGAGGCTGTGTGGCGTGGACTGGGCGGTTTTTTAGGTTAGAAGGCCTCGGGAAAGTGCGGGGTGGGCGGCAATGTCAAAGGGTGCATGGCAAATACAGGACGTGCTTGGATCAAGGAACAGTCGGAATTATAGTTAGAAATTGTTGTAGTTGCGCTGGAAAAGTCCCTGAGCTTCAAGCACTAATAGAAAGCACAGAAGCTGATATCGTTATAGGTACAGAAAGCTGGCTAAAGCCTGAAATAAGTTCCGCAGAAATTTTTACGAAGTCTCAGACGGTGTTCAGGAAAGATAGATTAGGCAGAATTGGTGGTGGAGTGTTTGTGTCTGTCAGTAGTGGTTTATCTTGTAGTGAAGTCGAAGTAGATACTCCGTGCGAATTGGTATGGGTGGAGGTTATACTTAACAGCCGAATTAAGTTAATAATTGGCTCCTTCTACCGACCCCCAGACTCTGATGATACAGTTGCGGAACACTTCAGAGAAAGTTTGAGTCTCGTAACAAATAAATACCCCACTCATACGGTTATAGTTGGTGGGGACTACAACCTACCCTCAGTATGTTGGCAAAAATACTTGTTCGAAACCGGTGGTAGGCAGAAAACATCTTCTGAGATTGTCCTAAATGCTTTCTCCGAAAATTATTTCGAGCAGTTAGTCCACGAATTGTAAATGGTTGCGAAAACACACTTGACCTCTTAGCCACAAACAATCCAGAGCTGATGGAGAGCATCATGACTGATACAAGGATTAGTGACCACAAGGTCGTTGTAGCTAGGCTCAATACCATTTCTTCCAAATCCACTAGAAACAAACGCAAAATAATTTTATTTAAAAAAGCGGATATAGCGTCACTAGAAGCCTTCCGAACTGACTATGCAAATGTAGACGACATGTGGCTCAAATTCAAAGATATAGTAGCAACAGCAATTGAGAGATTCATACCTCATTAATTGGTAAGAGATGGAGCGGATCCCCCGTGGTACACAAAACAGGTCCGAACGCTGTTGCAGAGGCAACGGAGAAAGCATGCGAAGTTCAGAAGAACGAGAAATCCCGAAGACTGGATAAAATTTACAGACGCGCGAAATTTGGCACAGACTTCAATGCGAGATGCCTTTAATAGGTTCCACAACGAAACATTGTCTCGAAATTTGGTAGAAAATCCTAAGAAATTCTGGTCGTATGTAAAGTACATAAGCGGCAAGACGCAGTCAATACCTTCGCTGCGCAGTGCCGATGGTACTGTTACCGACGACTGTGCCGCTAAAGCGAAGTTATTGAACGCAGTTTTTCGAAATTCCTTCACCAAGGAAGACGAATGGAATATTCCAGAATTTGAAAGACGAACAGCTGCTAGCATGAGTTTCTTAGAAGTAGATACCTTAGGGGTTGCGAAGCAACTCAAATCGCTTGATATGGGCAAGTCTTCAGGTCCAGAAGGTATACCGATTAGTTTCCTTTCAGATTACGCTGATACAATAGCTCCCTACTTAGCACTCATATACACCCGCTCGCTCACCGATAGATCTGTACCTACAGATTGGAAAATTGCGCAGGTCGCACCAGTGTTTAAGAAGGGTAGTAGGAGTAATCCATCTAACTACAGACCTATGTCATTGACGTCGGTTTGCAGTAGGGTTTTGGAGCATATACTGTATTCAACCATTATGAATCACCTCGAAGGAAACGATCTATTGATACGTAAGCAGCATGGCTTCAGAAAACATCGCTCTTGTGCAATGCAGCTAGCTCTTTATTCACATGAAGTAATGGCCGCTATCGACAGGGGATCTCAAGTTGATTCCGTATTTCTAGATTTCCGGAAAGCTTTTGACACCGTTCCTCACAAGTGACATCTAATCAAGCTGCGGGCCTATGGGGTATCGTCTCAGTTGTGCGACTGGATTCATGATTTCCTGTCGGGAAGGTCGCAGTTCGTAGTAATAGACTGCAAATCATCGAGTAATACTGAAGTGATATCAGGTGTTCCCCAGGGAAGCGTCCTGGGACCTCTGCTGTTTCTGATATATATAAATGACCTGGGTGACAATCTGAGCAGATCTCTTAGGTTGTTCGCAGATGATGCTGTAATTTACCGTCTAGTGAGGTCATCCGAAGACCAGTATCAGTTGCAAAGCGATTTAGAAAAGATTGCTGTATGGTGTGGCAGGTGGCAGTTGACGCTAAATAACGAAAAGTGTGAGATGATCCACATGAGTTCCAAAAGAAATCCGTTGGAATTCGATTACTCGATAAATAGTACAATTCTCAAGGCTGTCAATTCAACTAAGTACCTGGTTGTTAAAATTACGAACAACTTCAGTTGGAAAGACCACATAGATAATATTGTGGGGAAGGCGAGCCAAAGGTTGCGTTTCATTGGCAGGACACTTAGAAGATACAGCAAGTCCACTAAAGAGACAGCTTACACTACACTCGTTCGTCCTCTGCTAGAATATTGCTGCGGGGTGTGGGATCCTAACCAGGTGGGATTGACGGAAGACATCGAAAGGGTGCAAAAAATGGCAGCTTGTTTTGTATTATCACGCAATAGGGGAGAGAGTGTGGCAGATATGATACGCGAATTGGGATGGAAGTCATTACACCAAAGACGTTTTTCATCGCGGCGAGATCTTTTTACGAAATTTCAGTCACCAACTTTCTCTTCCGAATGGGAAAATATTTTGTTTAGCCCAACCTACTTAGGTAAGAATGATCATCAAAATAAAATACGAGAAATCAGAGCTCGAACAGAAAGGTTTAGGTGTTCGTTTTTCCCGCGCGCTGTTAGGGAGTGGAATGGTAGAGAGATAGTATGAATGTGGTTCGATGAACCCTCTGCCAAGCACTTTAATGTGAATTGCAGAGTAGTCATGTAGATGTAGATGTAGATGTATAGGGATTATATACTTTCTTTCAAAACTCTAGCCGTTTTCCGGTTTATCGTGAAGGATACAGTACTTTGTTTCATCTAATACAATATCTGTTTTCCATTAACGTCGTAAGTGATCACAGCCGCCTGGTTCATTATTTCTTCTCGCCCCATTGTCCCGTTGAGATATACAGCATTTAAACAGTCCTGACAAAACTCTACCATCTGGTGAGTAAGATGTATGAGACCGGCGAAATACCGTCAGACTTCAACAAGAATGTAATAATTCCAATCCCAAAGAAAGCAGGTGCTGACAGATGTGAAAATTACCGAACTCTCAGTTGAATAAGCCACGGTTGCAAAATACTAACACGAATTCTTTAGAGACGAATGGAAAAACTAGTAGAAGCCGACCTCGGGCAAGATCAGTTTGCATTCCGTAGAAATATCGGAACACGTGACGCAATACTGACCCTACGACTTATCTTAGAAGCTAGATTAAGGAAAGGTAAACCTACGTTTCTAGCATTTGTAGACTTAGAGAAAGCTTTTGTTAATGTTGACTGCAATACTCTCTTTCAAAATCTGAAGGTGGCAGGGGTAACATACAGGGAGCGAAAAGCTATTTACAATTTGTACAGAAAGCAGATTGCCGTTATAAGAGTCGAGGGGCATGAAACGGAAGCAGTGGTTGGGAAGGGAATGAGACAGGGAAAAAAAAAGAAAAATTCATAGTAGGTATAAAATTCCATGGAGAAGAAATAAAAACTTTGAGGTTCGCCGATGACATCGTAATTCTGTCAGAGACAGCAAAGGACTTGGAAGAGCAGTTGAATGGAATGGATAGTGTCTTGAAAGGAAGATATAAGATGAACATCAACAAAAGCAAAACGAGGATAATGGAATGTAGTCGAATTAAGTCGGGTGATGCTGAGGGAATTACATTAGAAAATGAGACACTTAAAGTAGTAAAGGAGTTTTGCTATTTAAAGAGCAAAATAACTAATGATGGTCGAAGTAGAGAGGATATCAAATGTAGACTGGCATTGGCAAGGAAAGCATTTCTGAAGAAGAGAAATTTCTTAACATCGAGTATAGATTTAAGTGTCAGGAAGTCATTTCTGAAAGTATTTGTAAAGAATGTAGCCATGTATGGAAGTGAAACATGGACGATAAATAGTTTAGACAAGAAGAGAATAGAAGCTTTCGAAATGTGGTGCTACAGAAGAATGCTGAAGATTAAATGGATAGATCACAAAACTAATGAGGATGTATTGAAAAGGATTGGGGAGAAGAGAAGTTTGTTGCACAACTTGACTAGAAGAAGGGATCGGTTGGTAGGACATGTTCTGAGGCGTCAAGGGATCACCAATTTAGTATTGGAGGGCAGTGTGGAGGGTAAAAATTGTAGAGGAGACCAAGAGATGAATACACTAAGCAGATTCAGACGGATGTACGTTGCAGTAGGTACTGGGAGATGAAGAAGCTTGCACAGGATAGAGTAGCATGGAGAGCTGCATCAAACCAGTCTCAGGACTGAAGGCCACAACAACAACAAACCTTTTTCGGTAGTTTAGTACATGGCTTTCTCATCGGATAGTGTCTCATGGTTTCGGCCTTTCCTTGATGAGCTACGCCAGCATTAGTTGATCAAAAGTGCTGGTACTATCAATGCTTTCTTTATCTCTTACTTGCGATATTATTTCCTTCAAATAAAAGGGTTGAAAATAATGTTGTAAGTGATAATTGATAGTAACTGAGAATTTTGATGATGTGAGTTATTTACAAACATTTTACTCTCCATCCACTTGTACACATTTTTCTGAATCGCCACCATCTAGTGATCATCCCATCACCCAAAGGGATCAATCAATTGTTCAGTTATGTGTGAAATCTTATGGGACTTAACTGTCAACGTCATCAGCCCCTAAGCTTACACACTACTTAACCTAAATTATCCTAAGGACAAACACACACGCTCATGCCCGAGGGAGGAGTCAAACCTCCGCCGGGACCAGCCGCATGGTCCATGACTGGAGCGCTCTAGATCGGTCGGCTAATCCCGCGCAGCCCCAAAGTGACCTTATTTAGTAGAAATCCTCAATTATCAATCCTGTGTATGCCAGAAATGCCTTACCCATAACAACCATCTGACCCAAGACTGCAAGAATCCCCCATCGTAAATACAAGCAAAGTTAACTACCTTCTAAAACAATGAACATATCTCCAAAACCTGTCACTATGTAGTACGTTCATTATACCCGACCCCACATTCTCCTCTAAATGTCAAATCGGAATTCACACTCCCATCCACTCTACTGATACACCACTCCACCCAAGTAAGTCCTTAGGTCCCACTCCCACTGCCGAACACACTATCGACTTCGTTATTACTATAAAAAAATGGAAAACATCACTCACTGTTAGGTCTTAAGCTTGTTTCGACTGTCTGACTGCTGCCTACAAGGGAGTACGTGGAGCGATCTATGATCGTGGCACATGTGATCAGTTTTTTGCCAATCCCTCCAACCGTTATTGCAAGTAGATCAATCCTGAAGATGTCACCGCTTTTTTAACCACGCAGCTCCTCATTTGACTGGGTGGATTCCGGTCCAGACATGTCTACCACATAAAAATCGGAGAAGATTCCAGGAATCCAACGCGAATCCTTCCCATCCGAAGAGAGCAACGCTGACCATTCGGCTACGGAGGTAGTCCACTTCATTACTACTCTCGTGCATCCCCTTTTAGGGCCGTCGGCCCTTCAACAAGTCATTCTGACAACCTACCTCGTACTCATCCTAAATTCCCCCTTTTATATTTTCAAAACCATCCTCATTTCCGATCTCACAGCTAAATACTCTTGTCTCATTCTAATTCCATTCCATCCCACACAGTTAATAGTAGGTCCCATTCCACCCTACTCAGTACTCTCTAGAGGCACGATTTTTTCCTTTATACTAACCCTCGTAATGATCCGCTAACAAACTACCTTCTCCTACTCACATCCCTAAACCATCTTCCTATACTTCTTTCACCTTCCTCACAATACCATTTCTTCCAGCCATCAAACGTGGATGTGATCATGAAGCTTCACGAACAGTATTATCAGTTGAGCTCATAAACGCCATGAAAATCAAACATCAACAATGTCATATGAAGATAATTCAATTTTTTTATTTTTCAGGTATTATAAGTTTTTTGGACTTTCTGAATAAATCTGTGTGGCTGAAGAACAGGAACAGGGCTGCTGCAAGCCCATCTCCTACAGAAGGACGAAACTGCAATGAAGAAAACATATGGGTCTATTTTTTGTGTACCACCTGATTAGTAGTGACTTAGTTGTTAAGACAACATTAAAAGAAGGGCCAACATCACAGCTTGTTGGTGGTATTGGTGGACGTATCGTGTTATTAGTAACGACAACAAATGACATATATCAAGTTTTGCTGCCATCCATCATTAGTTGTGTTTGTAAGTTAGCGCACCACTTAGAACCACTTGTAAAAATAGACATTGTTTACTACTTCGACTTTCTCTCTTGAAGCACTGCGTGACGTCTTCTGTGCTGAACGTTGCTTCCTCGAACAAGCCCACTTTTCATTAGCAAGGCAGCCTGTACAAATAACTACAAGTCGCTGAATACATTAAAGAAAACGTTATCTGTCTGAAGGTGTTAGGATTCACTTCCCTATGGCCATATAACTTTAAGTTTAGTTGAAGACAGCGCAAATTCTGTGTAACATATTCTATAATTTACTAAGTAGTTTCGGGAGCATGAAATTATTATTGCGCAGGTTCAAATGTTCAAATGGCTCTGAGCACCATGGGACTTAACATCTATGGTCATAAGTCGCCTAGAACTTAGAACTACTTAAACCTAACTAACCTAAGGACATCACGCACATCCATGCCCGAAGCAGGATTCGAACCTGCGAGCGTAGCGGTCACGCGGTTCCAGACTGAAGAGCCTAGAACCGCTCGGCCACACCGGCCGGCTGTTGCGCAGGGACGTAGTTGATGGCTATTAATGAAATAAGATCGCTTTTTATTTTATTTTCCCAGTGTGGAATGTAAGCTGCAGTTTGTACTCTGATAAAGAACTTGCTAAGGCACTCCACAAGTTCAAATCTTCTTACACTCCTGATCTCATTACATTTTATACTATTGATTCATAGCTCCACCACGGACTTCCGAGTCGACAAAAAATTTGAAGCACTGCGATTTATGTAGTAAAAGATATGCCTGGCAAGAATCACAAGTGGCGCAGTGATATGGTTACAGATCTAAACCCCAGATAAAAAAGCCCAGTTGGCGTCTATCAGACGAACGCGCAGCCCAACTGATAACGCCTTCATGCCCTATCAAACGACCAGCAAAGAGCTACACATTTCAAGTGGCACTTTTCTAGGGGAGCCGGTAGATACGCACAGAAACTGCTTATCTTTTGTCCCTCGGGATTTTTCAATGAAATAAGGACCTAATGTTCACTGTCCGCTGCCTCTGATATTCAGAATGTCATGGCCAGTGAAATTCTCAGCGGTCCAGTAATTCAATTTCTTATGCCCAGCTTTCCATGATTTGTATGGTGTACAGGGCGGCAGCGCATGAACTTGCTAGCTGATGTGATGCCTCCGTTCACACCATGAACAGGGAAGAAGGTTCAGCAGAACCGACATTGATTTTTGGATACCATCTGTGAGATGCACAGTGATGATTACCCGGTATCCACATGTGCGCTTGGTATTACAGATTGCCCTGAATATGGTGTAGCGTAACACCGAAATTGATTGCAAAAAAAAAAAAAAGACCCATAAATATAGCTGGAAGTGTAGTCAATGCTACACAGAAACCTCGTAATACTGTCATTGATGCACTGTCGACGTGTGTTCATGAACTGTCCTTCATGACATAACAGTAGTTATTACAGTTAGTTGCTAGTTCTCTGAAAGGAAGGTTGCAGTATATTGTTCACTTATCTGTTGCAAGTTATGGTTCGGTGGAGATACACTCCTGGAAATGGAAAAAAGAACACATTGACACCGGTGTGTCAGACCCACCATACTTGCTCCGGACACTGCGAGAGGGCTTTACAAGCAATGATCACACGCACGGCACAGCGGACACACCAGGAACCGCGGTGTTGGCCGTCGAATGGCGCTAGCTGCGCAGCATTTGTGCACCGCCGCCGTCAGTGTCAGCCAGTTTGCCGTGGCATACGGAGCTCCATCGCAGTCTTTAACACTGGTAGCATGCCGCGACAGCGTGGACGTGAACCGTATGTGCAGTTGACGGACTTTGAGCGAGGGCGTATAGTGGGCATGCGGGAGGCCGGGTGGACGTACCGCCGAATTGCTCAACACGTGGGGCGTGAGGTCTCCACAGTACATCGATGTTGTCGCCAGTGGTCGGCGGAAGGTGCACGTGCCCGTCGACCTGGGACCGGACCGCAGCGACGCACGGATGCACGCCAAGACCGTAGGATCCTACGCAGTGCCGTAGGGGACCGCACCACCACTTCCCAGCAAATTAGGGACACTGTTGCTCCTGGGGTATCGGCGAGGACCATTCGCAATCGTCTCCATGAAGCTAGGCTACGGTCCCGCACACCGTTAGGCCGTCTTCCGCTCACGCCCCAACATCGTGCAGCCCGCCTCCAGTGGTGTCGCGACAGGCGTGAATGGAGGGACGAATGGAGACGTGTCGTCTTCAGCGATGAGAGTCGCTTCTGCCTTGGTGCCAATGATGGTCGTATGGGTGTTTGGCGCCGTGCAGGTGAGCGCCACAATCAGGACTGCATACGACCGAGGCACACGGGGCCAACACCCGGCATCATGGTGTGGGGATCGATCTCCTACACTGGCCGTACACCTCTGGTGATCGTCGAGGGGACACTGAATAGTGCACGGTACATCCAAACCGTCATCGAACCCATCGTTCTACCATTCCTAGACCGGCAAGGGAACTTGCTGTTCCAACAGGACAGTGCACGTCCGCATGTATTCAGTGCCACCCAACGTGCTCTAGAAGGTGTAAATCAACTACCCTGGCCAGCAAGATCTCTGGATCTGTCCGCCATTGAGCATGTTTGGGACTGGATGAAGCGTCGTCTCACGCGGTCTGCACGTCCAGCACGAACGCTGGTCCAACTGAGGCGCCAGGTGGAAATGGCATGGCAAGCCGTTCCACAGGACAACATCCAGCATCTCTACGATCGTCTCCATGGGAGAATAGCAGCCTGCATTGCTGCGAAAGGTGGATATACACTGTACTAGTGCCGACATTGTGCATGCTCTGTTGCCTGTGTCTATGTGCCTGTGGTTCTGTCAGTGTGATCATGTGATGTATCTGACCCCAGGAACGTGTCAATAAAGTTTCCCCTTCCTGGGACAATGAATTCACAGTGTTCTTATTTCAATTTCCAGGAGTGTAGATCAGGCAATCATTCGAGTAGCATCAATTTCACACCACACTCTTGTTTTCATGGCATTGAGACGCTCTGGTTGTAACTAATGAGGATTTTTGAAAACCACAACTCCGTTTGCCCTGCGCGCTCATGCACCCAATAAATGCAGCCATACAGAAAAAGAAGCATTTCAGGATATTCACCACCACCACGCACAGACTGGAACAGGCGACGGCAGTAGTGGCGTCGAGCAAAGGGTACCTGTATTGGTCACTTGATGCACTAACGCTAGTCGATTCACTACCATTACTTTGTAAGATTTCAGCGTGAGCTTGTGTACAGCCCTGTGACCAGATATTCAAAATGGCTCTGAGCACTATGGGACTTATTTCTGAGGTCATCAGTCCCCTAGAACTTAGAACTACTTAAACCTAACTAACCTAAGGACATCACACACACCCATGCCCGAGGCAGGATTCTAACCTGCGACAGTAGCGGTCGCGCGGTTCCAGACTGTAGCGCCTAGAACCGCTCTGCGACTCCGGCCGGCCTGTGACCAGATATTACTGACACGCCAGTCGGAAGTGGTTAATGGCACCCGATTTTCTGAAACTTCTTTTCGAGGCCGCTCCTACCCTTCAAGCTGGGCGAAAGTCTGAGGAACGGGCCGAAGCGTATGCTGTGATTGGAGCCTGCCTGCCTCGTACTGGTTTTTCTAGCAACTACAGACACAGCGCCTTAGGTCGTATATGAATCACAGGCAGTCCAAAAAAAAAGATAGGACAAATTAGCAAATTTCGTTAATTTTTATCGAAAGTAAGCTAATTTTAAAATCTTGTGTGTATTAAAGTGTGTACGCGTTCCTAAAAGCAAGTAGGTAATATTGACGGTGTCGTTTCATATTTCTTGGGCTATTTGTACAGAAACCAGATGGCAGTCGTAAGAGTCGAGGGGCATGAAAGGGAAGCAGTGGTTGGGAAAGGAGTGAGACAGGGTTGTAGCCTCTCCCCGATGTTATTCAATCTGTATATTGAGCAAGCAGTAAAGGAAACAAAAGAAAAATTTGGAGTAGGTATTAAAATTCAGGGAGACGAAGTAAAAACTTTGAGGTTCGCCGATGACATTGTAATTCTGTCAGAGACGGCAAAGGACTTGGAAGAGCAGTTGAACGGAATGGACAGTGTCTTGAAAGGAGGATATAAGATGAACATCAACAAAAGCAAAACGAGGATAATAGAATGTAGTCAAATTAAATCGGGTGATGCTGAGGGAATTAGATTAGGAAATGAGACACTTAAAGTAGTAAAGGAGTTTTGCTATTTAGGAAGTAAAATAACTGATGATGGTCGAAGGAGAGAGGATATAAAATGTAGACTGGCAATGGCAAGGAAAGCGTTTCGGAAGAAGAGAAATTTGTTAACATCGAATATAGATTTATGTATCAGGAAGTCGTTTCTGAAAGTATTTGTTTGGAGTGTAGCCATGTATGGAAGTGAAACATGGACGATAACTAGTTTGGACAAGAAGAGAATAGAAGCTTTCGAAATGTGGTGCTACAGAAGAATACTGAAGATAAGGTGGATAGATCACGTAACTAATGAGGAGGTACTGAATAGGATTGGGGAGAAGAGAAGTTTGTGGCACAACTTGACTAGAAGAAGGGATCGGTTGGTAGGACATGTTTTGAGGCATCAAGGGATCACAAATTTAGCATTGGAGGGCAGCGTGGAGGGTAAAAATCGTAGAGGGAGACCGAGAGATGAGTACACTAAGCAGATTCAGAAGGATGTAGGTTGCAGTAGGTACTGGGAGATGAAGCAGCTTGCACAGGATAGAGTAGCATGGAGAGCTGCATCAAACCAGTCTCAAGACTGAAGACAACAACAACAACATTTAGTAAGAGGATGTTCTCTCAAAGATCTAGTACATAACAGTATTCGGGAGCTATTCCTCACCTTTTGCAGTGTTCATTTACGAACTTTAACAAACGAAACTCTGTTTCCTTGAACCCCTCTTTATTTCATGATGATGATAATGATGATGACGATGATGATGAGTCCCATACTTCTTTACAGAGCGTAGGGGAGCGACGCGGGAGAACCGAGCCGCCTTACTACGAAATTCCTAGTGGAGGTGGTTTGCCATTGCCTTCCTCCGAACTTTATTTCGTAAAACGAAATGTCGTCGAGGTAACAGGCGGAGCAGTTACATAAAATTTTGCAATGATATTTATCCAAACAAATGGGCGCAGAATTACGAACTGCTTGAAAATATAATTGAGTGTTCAAAATGGTTCGAATGGCTCTGAGGACTATGGGACTGCTGACGTCATCAGTCCCCTAGACCTTAGAACTACTTAAACCTAACTAACCTAAGGACATCACACACAACCAGACGCTCAGTAGCTCGGTACGGGCTTTTGTTGAAGCTTCGAGAACATACCTTCAGCGAGGAGTCAAGCAGTATATTGCTCCCTCATGCGTATATCTCGCGAAGAGTCCACGAGGATAAAATCAGAGAGATTAGAGCCCACACAGAGGCATACCGACAATCCTTCTTTCCACGAACAATACGAGACTGGAATAAAATGGAGAACCGATAGAGGTACTCAAGGTACCCTCCGCCACGCACCGTTAGGTGGATTGATGGGTACGGATGTAGATGTAGATATAGAGACGCCCGAGGCAGAATTCAAACCTGCGACCGGAGCAGTTGCGCGGTTCCAGACTGTACCGCTTAGAACCTCTCGGCCACACCGGCCGGCATAACAGAGTGTTTAGCCACTGTTTCTTTCCAGTATGCCTCCATAAATATTATAAGTTAGGAACTTAATATATACTCTATGATTGAAAGAAATGGAATGAAGATGCATAAAAGTGAAATAAAATTTCAAAGAAATGGGAAAAGACAGAATCCTTCAACAAGGGGCAATTAGGGCCTATAAAATAATAGGAAACATAGATATGTCGACCGAGAAACAGATGGCATCAGTGAAGACGTAACTGGCTGTAAGCCTAATCACGAAGTAAAGAAGAAATAGAAAAAGCTTTGACATTTTACATCTACATACATGCTCCGCAAGCATGGAGGAGGGTACCTTGTACCACTACAAGCGATTTTCTTTCCAGTCCTATACGAAAATTGAGAGAGAGCGAACCGACTGTCTATAAGCCTTCAAACAAGTCCTAATTTCTCGTATCTTATCTTCGTTGTCCTTACGCGCAAAGTACGTTAGCTACTCTGGAATTGTTGTGCCGTCAGCTTCAAATGCCGGTTCTCTAAATTTTCTTGGTTGTGTTTCCCTACAGAGATTCTCATTTGAGTTCACGAAGGATCTCCGTAATACACGCGTGTTGATGAAATGTACCGCTTCTGAACCGCTACGATATCCTCCTTTAATCCGATTTGGTGGGGACCCCGAACACTCGACCTGTACTCAAAAATGGGTCACCCTAGCTTTCCGTTCGTGGTCCCGTTTTAGATGAGCTACACTTTCCTAAAATTCTCTCAATAACCTGAATTCGATCATTCGCCTTCCCTTACGTGCTCGTTTCATTTTAGATGCCTTACAGCATCACTCCTAGATGTTTGATCGCCGTGACTGCGTCAAGCGGCACACTACTAATTCTGAATTCGAACATTACCAAGTTGATTTCCCTCCTCATCTGCATTAACTTAAATTTTTCTATATTTACAGCAACCTGCCATTCATCACAAGAACTGGAAATTATGTCTAAGTCATCTTGTATCCTCCTATAGTCACTTAATGACGAAACATTCTCGTACACCACAGCGTCATCAGTAGACAGTCGCAGACTGTTGATCACCCTGTCCGCCAGATTATTTATGTTTTACATATAGAGAATAAGTGCGGTCGTATCCCCTTCCCTGGGAAACCTTGGCAACATTTGTATATGATTTTAGAAATCACCTCGAGTAAGCTTGATTGTAAACCTGTCTGTAAATATTTAGGATATAAGTAATTCGTGAATTATTCTATATAATGTCTTACCTGTATCAGACGCGATTCACTTTATTTACAACGTATTCGGTGGTTAGCTGTTTTGCTCCTACATTATTTACGAACCTTCCTCTATACACATGTGTTCCACTTTTAGCACACCGCATTGCATTGACACACACTATTTTCTCGTTTGCATACTTTTGCTCATCGACATTCGCCTAGTGCACTTTGTGTACTCGTCTTCTTTGTGAATAAAAGTCTCAAAGACAAAAAGACAACCTGTAATCAGGATATCTTCGTCCGTAGGAAAGTATTTATAAAGTTACGAAGGAAACCGAAAGAGATTAACGAGTGGTCAACTGTAATAATTACTGCGTGTGGGGTCTGATGAAGCGCTTGGTCTGACATTTCTGGAGAAACCCTAGTGCTCGAAGCAAACTATTTCCCGAAGTGTGTGGGAAACCGTCCCTATAACGCACTACTAATATGGTCAGATCGGATGCTGTTCGCCGCAATCAGTGATTGTTTTTCAGGACAATTATAAGGCTTCTGGTCGTGTGGCTTTTCGCGGATGATGCTGTAGTATACAGAGAAGTTGCAGCATTAGAAACTTGCAGCGAAATGCAGGAAGATCTGCAGCGAGTAGGCACTTGGTGCAGGGAGTGGCAACTGACCCTTAACATAGACAAATGTAATGTATTGCGAATACATAGAAGGAAGGATCCTTTATTGTATGATTATATGATAGCGGAACAAACACTCGTAGCAGTTACTTCTGTAAAATATCTGGGAGTGTGCGTGCGGAACGATTTGAAGTGGAATGATCATATAAAATTAATTGTTGGTAAGGCGGGTACCAGGTTGAGATTCATTGGGAGAGTCCTAAGAAAATGTAGTCCATCAACAAAGGAGGTGGCTTACACAACACTCGTTCGACCTATACTTGAGTATTGCTCATCAGTGTGGGATCTGTACCAGGTCGGGGAGATAGAGAGATCCAAAGAAGAGCAGCGCGTTTCGTCACAGGGTTATTTGATAAGCGTGATAGCGTTACGGAGATGTTTAGCAAACTCAAGTGGCAGACTCTGCAAGAGAGGCGCTCTGCATCGCGGTTTAGCTTGCTGCCCAGGTTTCGAGAGGGTGCGTTTCTGGGTGAAGTATCGAATATATTGCTTCCCCCTACTCATACCTCCCGAGGAGATCACGAATGTAGAATTAGAGAGATTCGAGCGTGCACGGAGGCTTTCCGGCAGTCGTTCTCCCCGCGAGCCATACGTGACTGGAACAGTTAAGGGAGGTAATGACAGTGGCACGTAAAGTGCCCTTCGCCACACACCGCTGGGTGGCTTTGGAAGTATAAATGTAGATGTAGATGTAGATGGAGCATATGCAGGATTAGGAATGCCACGACTATGAGACTGACTGTTAGAGACACGAAGCAGACATTTCCGCTACTATGAGACGCAGGCAGCTGCAACGTCACGCTTAGTGAGCCACAAGTGTTTTGATAGGCTGTCAGGTGACCTCACTACTTTGCCTTTCGTTTGCTATGGACAAACGGTGACAGGACTGCATAAGATGTCTTATTTGCTTGCGGCACTGTCGCGCAAGAGAGCTGCAGGAGATGTACGATCTCTGCCCCTTCTGCCCAAGACTTTCCACAGAATCTGCTTGTGAATATGAAGGAAGGAAAGAAGGAAGGTCGGGTTAAACGTCCCGTTGACATCGAGGTCGTTAGAGGTGGAGCGCAAGCTCGGATTGTGTCGACGATGGGGAAGGAAAACGGTCGCGACCTTTCAAGGGGATCATCCCGACATTTATATGTGGAGCGATTTAGGGGAATCACGGGAAACCTAAACCTGGATGGCCGGACTCGGATTTGAACCTTCGTCCCCCGAATTGTGAATGCGGACAGGTGCTGGCAGTGGGCGGGAGCGTGCGTCCCCGTTTTTGCACAGCTCGACAGTGAACAAGCAGCCCCGGACGTTGTCGGAGGTTCTGGTGCGGACGCCAGACCTGAAAACCTTCAGGCTGAGGAAACGCTCGCTGTGCCGCAACATCCGCCTGCCCCGAGTTTCGCAGCCACTCAGAGGGTCGCACTTGACACGGAGCTCCTTAGCGGCGCGTACAGGGAGGGAACACAGTGGTTCGATACGTGAGGTAACAAAAGCTCTTACGAGTGCATAAATGCCTCGTGAGAACTTAATTCCATGTCTTCACTGAGGGTGTGGCGTTCGCTGTGTTATCCAGTGGTTTGGTATTTATCTAATTTGTAAATGAAAATGATAATCTTATTTTATTACGTTGAGTAATTACTACATAATTTTTCTCCCGGCTAAAGATTTGGTCAAATTGCTAAAGAACTCCAAGTTAACGTCGTGTTAAAGTGTTGTCTGTAAATTGTGTAAGTGTCACTAAATCACATTTCATACAACAGATTCTATTCAACTATTGATTATGATGGAAGCAATATCTTCAGCAAAATGATCATTAAAACCACCGAATATCATCTGCGCACAACACTGACGTATGTTAGCTGAAACAATATTCTTCGCAACTCGTGCGTAATTAATTTTGGCTCCATACATCAGCTAGAAAAGTTTGTTATAACGATCGTGCTATGAACACTGCTTTAAAAGAACCAATCTGATTCGAATCATTTTCATTAAAATGAGTTCGGAACCACTGGTGCAAATTTATTTTTACACATTTGTATTACATTCGGCATTTATGTCCGCAGAGTTGCGTAATTTGAATTTGCGCTGAGATAATTGTTAAGATGGCGGTAGACAATTGATAGAGACTTTCTATTATTAGAGCAAATAAGTAAGTATTTGAAATGCTTATTAAACTCCATAATCTCTACTTTCGTATTGTGCACTATTTAGACTTTATCAAGCAAACATTTGATTTGTTTCTAGGGAAAACACAGACAAAAACGCGATACAAATCGATATCATCAATGGCTGCGCTCCTTGCAACGGAAAGAAATAATTAACACGGATAATGGTTACTGAGAGAGGAATTAAAGTTACAAATAATTATTCACTCATATTTATAATAATAATGAACTCTATTCTCAAGTAATAATTAACAAATAATCACAATTTCTTAACAGACCTCAGTTTGATATGCGTCCGCAACCTACAAAAGCCAACCAACAAAAGGTAAAAACATAGGAAGACAAACGCATATCATAAAAGGAATTTACAATCATCATTGTCTTTGGATGATACAAATCGATATGTCCAATTACATCATAGAATATTATATAAATAATTAATATTTATCATCGTTTTCACTATTTTTTCTTATTTCGAATAGATAATGTTTATAACTGTTACAGGCATAATTTCCTCTCGTCGCACTGTAGCTAAAATTTATCTCGTGGATGTTACAAGGGGACAAAACCGTGGGATAGAGACATGAACATATACCTATGGCGGTAGTATAAAAGGGGAGTGCATTCATCTACATCTACATTTATACTCCGCAAGCCACCCAATGGTGTGTGGCGGACGGCACTTTACGTACCACTGTCATTACCTCCCTTTCCTGTTACAGCCGCGTATGGCTCGCAGGAAGAACGACTGCCGGAAAGCCTCCGTGCGCGCTTGAATCTCTCTAATTTTACGTTCGTGATCTCCTCGGGAGGTATGAGTAGGGGGAAGCAATATAATCGATACCTCATCCAGAAACGCACCCTCTCGAAACCTGGACAACAAGCTACACCGCGATGCAGAGCGCCTCTCTTGCAGAGTCTGCCACTTGAGTTTGCTAAACATCTCCGTAACGCTATCACGCTTATCAAATAACCCTGTGACGAAACGCGCCGCTCTTCTTTGGATCTCTCTATCTCCCCTACCTGGTACGGATCCCACACTGATGAGCAATACTCAAGTATAGGTCGAACGAGTGTTGTGTAAGCCACCTCCTTTGTTGATGGACTACATTTTCTTAGCACTCTCACAATGAATCTCAACTTGGCACCCGCCTTACTAACAATTAATTGTATGTGATCATTCCACTTCAAATCGTTCCGTACGCATACCCCCAGATGTTTTACAGAAGTAACTGCTACCAGTGTTTGTTCCGCTATCATATAATCATACAATAAAGGATTCTTCTTTCTATGTATTCGCAATACATTACATTAGTCTATATTAAGGGTCAGTTGCCACTCCCTGCACCAAGTGCCTATCCGCTGCAGATCTTCCTGCATTTCGGTGCAATTTTCTAATGCTGCAACTTCTCTGTATACTACAGCATCATCCGCGAAAAGCCGCATGGAACTTCCGACACTATCTATTAGGTCATTTATATATATTGTGAAAAGCAATTGTCCCATAATACTCCCCTGTGGCACGCCAGAGGTTATTTTAAAATCTGTAGACGTCTCTCCATTGAGAACAACAAACTGTGTTCTGTTTTCTACAAACTCTTCACCCAGCCACACGGCTGGTCTGATATTCCGTAGCCTCTTACTTTGTTTATCAGGCGACAGTGCGGAACTGTATCGAACGCCTTCCGGAAGTCAAGGAAAATGGCATCTACCTGGGAGCCTGTATCTAATATTTTCTAGGTCTCATGAACAAATGAAGCGTGCTGGGTCTCACACGATCGCCTTTTCCGGAATCCATGTTGATTCCTACAGAGTAGATTCTGGATTTCCAGAAATGACATGATACGCGAGCAAAAAACATGTTCTAAAATTCTACAACAGATCGATGTCAGAGATATAGGCCTATAGCTTTGCGCATCTGCTCGAAGACCCTTCTTGAAAACCGGAACTACCTGTGCTCTTTTCCAATCATTTGGAACCTTCCGTTCCTCTAGAGACTTGCGGTACACGGCTGTTAGAATGCGGGCAAGATCGTTCGCGTACCCTGTGTAGAATCGAATTGTTATCCCGTCAGGTCCAGTGGACTTTCCTCTGTTGAGTGATTTCAGTTGCTTTTCTATTCCTTTGACACTGATTTCGATGCCAGCCGCTTTTTCGTTCGTGCGGTCTTCCGGTGTGAAACAGCTTTGGAAAAAGGTGTTTAGTATTTCAGCTTTACGCGTGTCATCCTCTGTTTCAAGGCTATTATCACCCCAGAGTGTGCATTGTTGAAACTGTCATTTGTACTCAGGTGATTCATGTAAAAAGGTTTCCGACGTGATTATGTCCTCACGACGGGTATTAAGAGATTTGGGTTGCAGAACGGTAGTTAGAGCTGGACGCGTGAGTGATTCCGTTTCGGAAATCGTTAGGGAATTCAATACCCCGAGGTCCACAGTGTCAAGAGTGTGCCGAGAATACCACAGGCATTATCTCTCACCACGGGCATCGCAGTGACCGACGGCCTTCACTTAACGACAGAGAGCAGCGGCATTTGTGTAGAATTGTCAGTGCTGACAGACAAGCAGTATTTCATGAAAGGGCGCGGCCGGTTTCCTTCCCCATGATTGACACAATCCGAGCTTGCGCTCCGCCTCTAACGACCTCTGCGATCCGCCTCTAACGAGCTCGATGTCAAGGGACGTTAAACCCGATCTTCTTTCCTTCCCTCCTTCAAATTCACAAGCAGGTTCTGTGAAAAGCCTTGTACAGATTGGGCAGAGGTCGTACAGCTCCTGCGGCTCCTGCCGCCAACAAATAAGAGATCTCATGCAATGGGACGTACGGCGAACGTTTTCCTTAGGATAGTAAGGCGAAATATGGCGTTAATGTGCTATAGCAGCAGTCGACCGAGACGAGTGTCTTTGTTAACAGCACGACATCGTGTGCAGCGCTTCTCCTGGGCTCGTGACTACATCGACTGCACCCTGGACGATTGGAAAACCGTGGACTTCTCAGATGAAGCCCGATTTCGTTGGTAACAGTTGATAGTAGGATTCGAGTGTGGCACAGATCCTTAGAAACCATGGACCCAAGTCGTAAACAAGGCACTGTGCAAGCTGGTAGTCGCGCCATAATGACGTGGGCTGTGTTAACGTGGAATAGATTGGGTTCTCAGAATGTTCGACTACTCGAAAATCATTTCCAGGCATTCATGGACGTCATGTTCCCAAACAACGATGGAATTTTTGAGGATAACAATGCGCCATGTCATCAGGTCAAGTTGTTCGCGATTGGTCTGAAGAACATTCTAGACAATTGGAGCGAATGGTTGACCACACAGATCGCCCGATATAAATCCCATCGAACATTTACGGGACATAATCAGAATATTCAAATGCGTGTGAAATCTTATGGGACTTAACTGCTAAGGTAATCAGTCCCTAAGCTTACACACTACTTAACCTAAATTATCCTAAGGGCAAACACACACACCCATGCACGAGGGAGGACTCGAACCTCCGCCGGGACCAGCCGCACAGTCCTTGACTGCAGCGCCTTAGACCGCAGGACTAATCCCGCGCGGCGGTACATAATCGAAAAGTCATTTCCTGCACAGAATGCTGCACCAGCAACACTTTAGCAGTTATGAACGGCTACAGAGGCACCCAGGGCTTAATCTTTCAGCAGGGGACTTCCAACGACGTGTTGAATCCATGTTACGTCGAGCTGGTGCACAACGCCGGACAAGAAGAGGTACGACATGATATTAGGAGGTATCGCATGACTTTTGTCACCTCATTATAGATAAAAGAGACAATCAGAGCTTTCAAACGCAGCCGGCAGGTGTAGAGAGATGTGCTATTGTGGTTCGAAATACAAATCCATGATGAAAGCGGTGACGGTTACATGATCTGTGATTCTAGTGCGAAGTGTAGAACAGTTGCTGCATAAAAAAGGCTCCAGCTGCTAGTGGACGTATCAGGAGCGAGTGTAAAGTCACTTAAACAATTGCGGTTTTGGGGCTATAAATTTTGTAAAGACAGAACAGGTGCGCTGGACGACTAAGGGCTAACGCGGCCAAACACGTACCTCAGATAACGTCGTGTGCTGCGTTGAAGGGTAGATTCAAGCCGATCATCGCATGCACGTGTCCGCCCCCGGTAGCTGAGTGGTCAGCGCGATAGAATGTCAATCCTAAGGGCCCGGGTTAGATTCCCGGCTGGTTCAAAATGGTTGAAGTGGCTCTGAGCACTATGGGACGTAACTCCTGAGGTCATCAGTCCCCTAGAACTTAGAACTACTTCAACCTAACTAACCTAAGGATATCACACACATCCATGCCCGACGCAGGATTCGAACCTGCGACCGTTGCGATCGCGTGGTTCCAGACTGTAGCGCCTAGAACCGCTCGGCCACTCTGGCCGGCTTCCCGGCTGGGTCGGAGATTTTCTCCGCTCAGGGACTGGGTGTAGTGTTGTCCTAATCACCATCATTTCATCCCCATCGACGCGCAAGTCACCAAAGTGGCGTCAGATCGAAAGACTTGCACCCGGCGAACGGTCTACCCGACGGGAGGCCCTAGTCACACGACAAAATGGTTCAGATGGCTCTGAGCACTATGGGACTTGAAATCTGTGATCATCAGTCCCCTAGAACTTAGAACTACTTAAACCTAACTTACCTAAGGACATCACACACATCCATGCCCGAGGCAGAAGTCGAACCTGCGACCTTAGCAGTCGCGCGGTTCCGGACTAAAGCGCCTAGTCACACTACATTTACGTCTATAGCATACACGTGAGACAAACTGAACGTGAACTCAACGTCTGCATTGACAATGTGGATACCGTGCGCAACGCAGTGGACTACTGGAAGAATTGTTCTCGCTAGGTAACGATGCAGCTCTCAGACGAGAAGAACAAGTGAATGGGATTGTCTCTCCAACACTTAATGTGGAATCAGATGAATGATGTGTTACCTCAACGTATAGTCGCAGAGAACAAAACCTGAGTGCATCATTGTGTCGCTCTGGAACGGTTGGCGTAGGCGACTGGGAGGAAACGACCTGGATTGCTTTCGAAACATTTGTTGTTGCACAACAACGCTCGACCACATATGGCCTCGGTTACACGTGATTTGGTCCAGCGTTTCTGATCGAATGTATTGGAATGCTACCCATACAACCTGAATATCTCACCAAGCAATTTTCATCTCTTCGGACCGTTAAAGAAGTTCCTGGTCGGTCGCCACTTTAGAACACTTGCCGGCGACCAGGAAGCTGTTGTTAAGTCTCTCCTATATCGGGATTCTTTATTCTTACGCCGGTTTCGACAGCTTGGTTTATCGAGGGAACAAACGTTTGAACAACTACGGTGCTCAAGTGGAGAAGTAACTTTCCGTATTTCTTTGATTTCCTGATTAAATCTTTTCTCGCGGAGGAAAAGTTACCTTACTTTTCTATTCACATTCGTATTTCAATAAACTGTCTCAACAGAAACAACAATTCAGTGCATCAACTATGTGTATTTTGAAATACGCTATCACAATTTTATATTTACGGAAAATACACTACTGGCCATTAAAATTGCTACACCAAGAAGAAATGCAGATGATAAACGGGTATTCATTGGACAAATATATTATACTAGAACTGACATGTGATTACATTTTCATGCAATTTGGGTGCATAGATCCTGAGAAATCAGTATCCAGAACAACCACCTCTGGTCGTAATAATGGCCTTGATACGCCTGGGCAATGAGTGAAAGAGAGCTTGGATGGCGTGTACAGGTACAGCTGTCCATGGAGCTTCAACAAGATACCACAGTTCATCAAGAGTAATGACTGGCGTATTGTGACGAGCCAGTTGCTAGGCCATCATTGACCGGACGTTTTCAATTGGTGAGAGATCTGGAGAATGTGTTGTCCAGGGCAGCAGTCGAACATTTTCTGTATCCAGAAAGGTTCGTACCCGTACAGGACCTGCAACATGCGGTCGTGCATTATCCTGCTGAAATGTAGGGTTTGGTAGGGATCGAATGAAGGGTACAGCCACGGGTCGTGACACATCTGAAATGTAACGTCCACTGTTCAAAGTGCCGTCAATGCGAACAAGAGGTGACCGAGACGTGTAACCAATGGCACCCCATTGCTTGGGTCTTTTCTTTCAAAATAGTGCCACTGACGTTGATATGCGGCAGTTCGTTGTTCATTATGAAACATATAAAGTATACAAACACGTGCCACAGACGCTTTGCTCGTTCAACACTTTGTACCGCCTAGCTATTCATTTTTGATGACTGGCTCGTTATCTCAAAATACTCAGTTGAGGATCCTCTGCTACCTGTATAATTTTGACTTACAGTTTTTGGACACATTGTATTACAATTGTCTACCTGATCCATTACGACACTTTCTGGGAGCAAAAAAGTGCCTGGAAAGAGTTGTTCGGCATCCGACGAAGACGTTCAGATCAGTGGTCGAAATAGTGCACGTAGAAGTGGAATAGAGATCCGAAAGTACAGCTTTTGTGAGTCATGTTAGAAGTATCTCAGAAATCAGCTTCGGAATAACTGTCTTCACGAAGCTGGGCACCGTTCCAGTCCTTGCACCGTGGAAAAACCCTAGAAGTACCGTGGACTGAAATTGCGTGCATACTGGGGCAGACAAGCTGACTGCTCACCTTCAGAAGAAGACGTGTGTAGCTGCACGTTGGAGAAAATAGTTTCTTCTCTTACAGCGCTGTATGAAATCTAAACCAGAAACCGGAAGGCCAAACGTCTTTAATCTCACCAGTACAATTTTAAATTTCAGATTTCTGTATATGGTAACAAAATTCTCGTCGTTTCATTTTACTTACCGTTTCTCTCCTACTTTTTAATCTTATTCCATTTTATACACATTCTTCAGACTTTCCTTGCTCTCCTCTAGTACCCTTCCCAGAGGTCGAATTCCGTGTTAAACAGCAGACGCTCTTTATGACTCTAGATCGTATGAGGACATAATTCCACTCACTCTTCCGATTTATCCACGATGTTGCAGTTTTGCAGATAATGGAGTGTATGAAAAAGTCCATCGAAACTTCCGTTAGTGATATACGATTTCTGCATGTCACTATGGAAATAATTACTGTTCGTGAAGGTCTGAAATATATGATGATCGTAGTAGTTTTGTTATTTTAACAAGTGTGTGAAGGAACTCATCTTGTTTCTATTAAGGCAGTAGATCCCATAATAAATATCTTTCGAATGCTCTGACGTAACTGCGAATACTTATCGAAAAGGGATGAGATCGTTATGGTAGCTTGGTTATTCACAGAAAATGAAAATACGTTGAGATCGGTGATGGGACTGAGTCCGGTGTTGAGTTCCCGTGGACGTGAAGACCTACTCTTATGTATGGTAACAAATTTTGGATAAGAGAAACAAAGGAGAATGTGGAAGTAAGGGAACTTGAGAAAGGACAGTATTCTATAAGATATGAAGATCTTCACCGTGTATATTAAAACAAATAAAAACCACTATTACATCGACACACTAAGAGAAAAATACTCCTTAAGTATACAGTCATCATACCCCGTTGCTTGTTGGAACTACTATTATAAAATTAGCGTCTAAGTTGACTTTTGAGACCGGTAAATGGGACGGGTTGACTTTTCCGTTCACTGGAATCTAACAGACATTTATGACTTCCGCTACAACACTTGATGTTACAAAAAGAAAGCGTAGTCTCGGAGTACACTAAAATATTTTACTGCCGCCTGTGTCGATGGTGTCAGGAGGAGAGGAAACTAGAACTCATTTGTTCACCGTTATATGCAGTAAAGAAGACGACAATGGATAAAAGAAACGTGATTCCACTATCTGAAGTAATGTCGTAAAAAGCCGTGAGCTGTTGAGAGATATCTTGATGAAACCATGCCCAGACTTTCACAGAAAACACTACATGTGTGACAGGGCAGTGAAATATATGTGAATAATTACCTGAAGTTTATTATGAAAGCTATTCAGACACTGAAATGGGAAAACCAGACTGTTTCAAAATACTTCTAAGCAGTTACGAGAACCGCAATGTAGAAAGGGAATATTATAAAATAATTTTCTTAACCATACTTTTGTGTACCGTTGAAATTTCAGTGTGACAACAGTAGAGACCAGGCAGTTAAAGTGAACCTTTGGGAAGTTAAGAAGGAATGACATTTTCCGACAAAATATAAAGATTTTAGTTGCGAATAGTAAAATTGAAACCATATTCAACTGTGGTACCACCAAATTTCACAAATGGCGGAACATTTTTTACCAAAACCGTCCCCGTTTCCGGTCACGAACACGGAAATAGAACAGGAACAAGGAAGAGTGCCTAACCATCATATGAATGATGGCTATGCAAGTTCATCCTTGAGATGATACAAGCAGCTTCAGTGGTCGATAAATCCGGAGAATTTTAGCCGTAAATGCTTATCAGCATAGTTAATAACGGTCACATTCGACTTTTGGGACTTGTTACCGACATCTGCTTCAACAATAGAAGTGGCCTGGAGAATGTAGGAAGTTTTAGACAATGCAGCTGCTGAATGAGATTTATAAGCAGCTGTAACTATTGTTTCTCAAAATATTGTTTCAAAGTTAATTTAGGAGATTTCTACTAAGTACGAATTAGACCAGCTAGTACTTATAATATCTGTACGTATGTGGCTGTGACTGTGATAAGCTGTAACTGTGATAAGCGAACCTCTTCATGCAGTGGCATTTGGTGCTCATCTGGCAATCAACTTTGGGTAGCGCGTCAATTAAATAATAATGGGTGTATTGTCTTTTCACCTATTAAACATATCTTCTGTCATAATATACAACGTTTCCTTTTATTAGAAAGCTGCAGTCTCATCACATTCGGTCCCATCGAGCGAAGTGGCGCAGTGGTTAGCACACTGGACTCGCATTCGGGAGGACGACGGTTCAATCCCGTCTCCGGCCATCCTGATTTAGGTTTTCCGTGATTTCCCTAAATCGTTTCAGGCAAATGCCGGGATGGTTCCTTTGAAAGGGCACGGCCGATTTCCTTCCCAATCCTTCCCGAGGTCGCGCTCCGTCTCCAATGACCTCGTTGTCGACGGGACGTTAAACACTAACCACCACCACCACCACATTCGGTCCCGGAGAGGACAAAGTGTTATTCGCTGACAAGCAAAACAATTCTACTTGTAATATTAGTATCTGTTTCGATAGCTTAAATAAACTTAAATTCGATAATCTAACGATGCAGTCTCATAAAAGCCATAGAATTTGTGTAAACATTTCTTAGATCGTCGCTGAGCAGCGACCACCTGATATTTCAAAGAATACCTTACGCGTCACGGCGCGGAATACGAATTGTTCATAAATTGTATCGATAGAGATATTTTGTGTTTCTTACTTTTTGACAGCTGAAGAATTGTAATCCTCTTGTTACCACAGTCGTGATATATTTTAAAGACGGCGGACGCGTTTATGGCGTGGTCCGCAATCACTAATTAGTTGTTATAAAATATTACTATTGTGCAGTGCTATGTAAGAATTTATGTGTGCAGCTAAGATGAAATGTCGAAAATGTAAAACGACATTATTTAAAGAAACAGCCATCGAGATACGAAATTGAAATGTATGGAGCCTATTGTTAGAAATACTGACTAAGGTAATTAAATTGGTTATTGTGCTCTCAAATGCTGTAGTGCCTGCTTATTACTTAAAGTATTGCTATGCTTACCATCTCCAATTAATAGCAACAGAAATAACGGTGTTTTTACAGTTTTCATACAGCTACTAGCGACCGACTGCATGTCGGCAAACGTCGTAGTTAAGGCAGAAGGCGCATTGCTATTTTACCTTGTTTGTGATTTAAAGCCAACTTCTTTTAATGTGTAGTGTAGTATAGCGAAGAAAATTTCCAGCTCTGTCTGGTCCCTTAGGTCTCATATCCAGTCGTGATCGAACATGATCACGACACAAATAAATTAAGTGGCAATGCGAACTCTGTTCTTAATCTTGAGAACGCTACGTCTTCTGCAAACTATTTCAGATGACTATCACATACAGTACTTAAATTTTTTGAAAAGTCCTTGCTCTTCCCGCCAAGAAAGTGGTGCAAAAACTCGCTACAGTTTTCTGAATTTTCACAAGAGAATAATAATGTAATCAAAATATAATTATTTTTTTTAAAAAAGAAAAACACCACATACTGAAATTAATGAAGGAATTCAAAGAAGTAGAAGCGTTGAGACCATAGTATTTTAGCGGGGGTAGCGACAGGAGTTGAGTAACACCGTGACGAGTAGTCGGCTGTGTGCTGAGAACCTCTGAGTCACCGTGGCCGCGCCCAGTATTTATTTTCGTGGCGAGCCAAACGTATTTGAGGAAGGCCGCGACTGGTAACGGCGGACTTTCAGCCTGGAAACACTGCTACGCGATATCAGCACGTTCCGTATTGTGGACGAGCATTCGGGCCCTGGATAGTAACAATGGGACAAACTTCAGAGAGTTGGCGCAAAGGTCCTGTGTAACAAATGAAAGGAACAGTCGCAAAATGTTATTTTCTTATTAGCTATCTTTTTGGACTTCCGTGTCTAGTGGTAATACGAACATTAGGTACACTGGTTGTCAAGTATCAAAACAAAAATCGCGCAAATAATGGCAGCTCAAGAGTAATGCGTCTCATGTGAAGAAACTTACGGAAGGTGAAGAACGCACACCACCACACGAAAATAAAACGAAAATCCAGGAAATGTGGCTCTGTACAGGGAAGTAGAAAATGTTTGAAAGGCACAGAACTGAAGTGCGAGTCTTTTTATTACACAAGAAACACCAATAAAGTCTGTATTTAACAAACAAATGAGTTTACAAAGGATTTTGCATCTAGTAAGCAAGACTTCCTCTTTTCTCAGTCATTATGTTTCGATGAAGTTTCAGCATCATCAGTGTGTTCTCTTTTTCTTCTTAAATAATAAATAAAATGTTGCATGCCAATACACGCAGTTTTGTAATTGTCTTTATTATACCCAAAACATTAGTACTAACTTGCACCTTAATGAGAAGTGCTATTGTTCCTGTAGCTACTGCCACTTGTAGCACGGCTAAGTTTTGGGTTCATTTTATCATATGCTACTAATAAGGATTTCTCTGTAGTTTATTGAACATACGGAATGAAAAATTAGACCTGAAGTGAAACTATTTGAGTTTGGGTTATTTTCTGGATTGTTAATGTTCTTTATCTAACTGCTACTGTTTACATCTGTTGATTTCTGTTGCCAACATCGCTCTGTTACTTATGTTTGTCGCTTTCTTACTAGGTTATTGTAATATTTTTCGAAAAAGATTTCTCCTTGAAAGTTGTGATGACATACGTCAACCCTCGGAGCAAGACTGCAGATATAGCGACGACGATGTCTGTAATTTAAGCAATGAATGCCATTCTTCTTTCGCAAGCTAATCTCAACGTGGAAAGAATGTTGGAGAATACCATGCCTCCAGAGAGCATCGCAAAGTACCCAACTGAATTCCTTTCGGGAGATCGTATTGAGGTAGCCGTGACTAGGAGGTTTTACCGTCGAAGATTCACTCCTGGCCATTATAATTGCTACACCACGAAGATGACGTGCTACAGACGCGAAATTTAACCGACGGGAAGAAGATGCTGTGATATGCAAACGATTAGTTTTTCAGAGCATTCACACAAGGTTGGCGCCAATGGCGACACCTACAGCGTGCTGACACGAGGAAAGTTTGCACCCGATTTCCCATACACAAACAACAGTTGACCGGCGTTGCCTGGTGAAACGTTGTTCTGATGCCTCGTGCAAAGAGGAGAAATGCATATCATCACGTTTCCGACTCTGATAAAGGTCGGATTGTAGCCTATCGCGATTGCGGTTTATCGTATCGCGACATTGCTGCTCGCGTTGGTCGAGATCCAATGACTGTTAGCAGAGTATGGAATCGGTGGGTTCAGGAGGATAATACGGAACGCCGTGCTGGATCCCAACGGCCTCGTATCACAAGCAGTCGAGATGACAGGCATCTTATCCGCATGGCTGTAACGGATCGTGCAGCCACGTCTCGATCCCTGAGTCAACAGATGGGGACATTTGCAAGACAACAACCATCTGCACAAACAGTTCGACGGCGTTTGCAGCAGCATGGACTATTAGCTCGGAGACCATGGCTGCGGTTACCCCTGACGCTGCATCACAGACAGGAGCGCCTGTCATGGTGTACTCAACGACGAACCTGGGTGCACGAATTTTTTCGTATGAATTCCGGTTCTGTTGACAGCATCATGATTGTCGTATCCGTGTTTGGCGACATCGCGGTGAGCGCACATTGGAAGCGTGTATACATCATCGCCATACTGGCGTATCACCCGGCGTGGTGGTATGGGGTGCCGCTGGTTGCCCGTCTCGGTCACCTTTTGTTCGCATTGACGGCACTTTGAACAGTGGACGTTTCATTTCGGATGTGTTACGACCCGTGGCTCTACCCATCATTCGATCCCTGCGAAACCCTACATTTCAGCAGGATAATGCACGACCGCATGTTGAAGGTCCTGCACGGGCCTTTCTGGATACAGAAAATATTCGACTGCTGCCCTGGCCAGCACATTCTCCAGATCTCTCACCTGGTCAATGGTGGCCGAGCAACTGGCTCGTCACAATACGACAGTCACTGCTCTTGATGAACTGTGGTATCGTGTTGAAGCTGCATGGGCAGTTATACCTGTAGACGCCATCCAAGCTCTGTTTGACTCAATGCCCAGGCGTATCAAGGTCGTTATTACGGATCTATGTACCAAAATTGCGTAAAAATGTAATCTCATGTCAGTTCTAATATGATATATTTGTCCAATAAATACCCGTTTATCATCTGCATTTCTTCTTGGTGTAGAAATTTTAATGGTCAGTAGTGTACTTATCCGCTAAATAGGTTCTGTATAGTCTTATTCTGACACCTTCAAAAATGGTTCAAATGGCTCTGAGTACTATGGGACTCAACTGCTGTGGTCATCAGTCCCCTAGAACTTAGAACTACTTAAACGTAACTAACCTAAGGACATCTCACACATCCATGCCCGAGGCAGGATTCGAACCTGCGACCGTAGGAGTCCCACGGTTCCGGACTGCGCGTCTCGAACCGCGAGACCACTGCGGCCGGCCTGACACCTTCATCTTTTGCTGTGTGGAAGGACGTATGTTACCATGTAGGACATCACGTCGATGGACCTGTGCAGTCAGAATTCAAAGGAAAACGTGAACTTCTGAGAGTAAAGTTAAATATAATCATTGACAATTTCGCGGGCACTTCTTGACACATACCTGCCGCAACTGTGTCTGTTTATTCAGCCGACAACAGTCTGACTGATAATCTGATACTGGCACGAATGAGTAGCATTCTCAAACAATTATGCAATGGAGGATAATTCTCTTAGAATGCCAACCATTCGTCCTCCCAGCGGGCTCAAAACTCTTTTGTGAGCACATACGTGACGCCCCAAGCTATTGCAATACTTTTTCCTTTCCTGTGCTGCTATTTTATTGTTCGACTATATTTTCTCAGACTTATTTTCTAGAACAGATTCCCTTCCGAGAACCAGGGTCCCTCGTAGGACGTCGATTATGACGTTTTCTACTTTGTTCTCTTTATTTTACACCACATTGTTCGGTTACATTACGTTTGATCCTCATAACTGGATTTGACCTCCATCTTTTTGAACTTATTTTATAGAATGTACCAGCCATACAGGGGAGGTCGCCCAACGCTTAGCACGATATCCAGTACCGCCAGGTACCTGCACAGCTTGCAGACGCTTCCTGTTGTGTATCCGAACAGATGGACATTCCTGTCTCTATATTAAGCGAATGTTCTTCGAAGCGAATAGTGAAAACATATTTGGGAAACTCTTTTTCCTTAACAAATTATGATGTGGTTCCCTGCTAATTACGCCGGTAAACTCTACCTGGTCCCAGGCTTTACTCTCTTATAAACAAATGGGCGATGTATACGTTGCCATATCACACCCTAGAGAACCCAAACATGGTATAGGGATTAGTAAATCACCGGTACCTAACATTGCAAATGGCTGAGGAACTATACCTACACTTGGAGAGCTGAGGGATCCACTTCGTATATCATGTACATCGAGGCTGGCCAGACAACAAGTTTGGTACCAGCACATGCAAGCTCATCTTTGAGCTGGATTCGCTCCCAGAGAAGGTCAAAATCATGGTTTACAGCTGCGATGTGACGCTGTATAACCCGTGTCCGGTTCATTGAGTACCGTTGCCGAACTGATCCCCCCCCCCCCCTCCTACCCCTACGACGACATCGATGATGTCATACATTGTTGCCTGATTTATTCTCCTCCCCCATCCGAAAGATTTAGGCCAAATGTATACAATGTCAGGAAATCCACAAATTAGTGTTTCATCCACAAAATTACGAGAAATAAAAAAATTGTGCTGTAGGTTTTTTCCCCTATCTCTCTGATGTCACTGTGAGAGTAAAGCTGTTGTCCTAAGCATAAATTGGTGGGAAATTCAAGATGATGCGTTCCTCTGTTGGCTGAACAGTGATATTGGCTCTGTGATGTCAGAATCCAAGATGATGATCCAAGATGCCTGTCCTGGGAAACCTGGCGCAGCTCTATAAAGTCAGAATCCAATATGGTGGACCCCAGATATGAGCCTAGGATGCATGGTTTCAGGATTCAATATGGTGGGCTTCAGGACATGGGACCGATCTGCATTGTTGTCAGATTTCCTCCAGCCCTATGATGTCAGAGTCAAAGAACATGATCCAATATGGCTACTGGGTTTTCTCCTCCAACCCAGTGACATGAGAATCCAAGCTGACAGACCAGAGGACATGGGACCAGCCTACTTGGTTGACAGATTTCATGTGTGTTCTACATTACGATCTGCCTGGCGGAAAATTCAGAAATCATTGGTTTCCATATGACATAGATTGCTTGCCCTATGTTTAAGTCCACTTGTGGGGTTTTTGAACAATTTCTCCCCACCCCCTGACAGTGCAGTTTAAACAGTTGTCACCTTCAATTGGATGCTGAATTAACCTAACATTAAAGCTGTGCAACACATACGATTGACAAACACATGTCACTATCATGTTTCGTACGACAGGAACAATTCAGTCTTTATTTTTTGAACGAACATCATAATGGAGAGAGCTCCTCGCACTCCTGGGTCTCGCATTGTGCCAAGTGCAATCGACTCACCCATGCTGCTGCCAGTGCCAGAGTCAGAGGTAGAGACAAAGACATAGTTGGAACCGGAGCCAGAGTGTTACGTAAACGCCAGTTGTCCTTTCTATATATAGAAAGCCATCTAGTATTCAGTTTAATATCGTATTTTTAAGCAATTCCTCACATAGATAGTAAGTGTTTCACGTTGTATATAGGACTTCTAACATCTCCAGAGGATTTCTAATGGTGCTGTCTTCTGAGCTTGAACATCAGGTGGACCTGTGAGCCATTGGGCTCAACGTCATCGTAAAGAAATGGAAATAGATACTTTATGGACAGACCACATCAGTGCAGAGCTGTAGTATTGTCCTGCTTAGGATAGTGGAAGTTCAAAAATGGTTCAAATGGCTCTGAGCACTATGTGACTTAACTTCTGAGGGCATCAGTCCCCTAGAACTTAGAACTACTTAAACCTAACTAACCTAAGGACATCACACACATCCATGCCCGGGGCAGGATTCGAATATGCGACCGTAACGGTCGCGCGGTTCCAGACTGAAGCGCCTAGAACCGCTGGGCCACTTCGACCAGCGATAGTCAAGTATTGCGCTGGAGATGTACCATTCGTGTTTTGGTCACTTGATATTTCTGAGATCACATTTCTAACCTGAGACAAACAGTATGAAAGTCTTGCATCTGCATTAACTGCAGATAGCTGTAAATATGGCAGACTAACTCATTCGATCGATGAATATCTTGCCTTTTTACAATGAACAATGTCAAGTGTCACAGGTTTGTGATCGAAGTGAAATGGCAGCAAGGTACACCAGCAGTGTTACACAAGATATGCAACGAGTTAATTGTCAGACATTGAGATCACATGTTACCATAGGATTTCTAAATTATTTCTGATGACTGCAGTTGTGATGCGTTCAACAACAAGCTTGGGTTGCAAGGCTATCACAATCGTGGATGGTCGCGATAGAGAGGTGTGCTGTTGTGACTTCCACTATACCCAACAAGCATGTTTGTGACTAGAACGAGATTTTCATTCTACAGCGGAGAGTGCGCTGATGTGAAACTTCCTGGCAGGTTAAAACTGTGTGCCGGACCGAGACTCGATCTCTGGACCTTTGCCTTTCACGGGCAAGTGCTCTAGCAGCTGAGCTACCCAAGCACGAATAACGCCCCGTCCTCACAGCTTTAATTCCGCCAGTACCTCGTCTCCTACCTTCCAAACTTTACAGAAGCTCTCCTGCGAACCTGGGGTCATTTTCCCACTAGTGTTGTAGGTATGGTCACCACCGTTCTTCGCAAATTGTGATGCATCATTTATGACGAATTTCGTTAGTGAATATATGATTTTGATGGTGCTGTTAAAATGCCTATCTCCTTGAAGAGCTGAGTGAACACCGCAAATTATTCTTACTGTTCGCTTTTGTGCAATTAATATTTTCTTTCTGAGTGATGAATTATCCAAGAAAATGATACTGTAAGACATTATTGAGTGAAAATAAGCAAAATATGTCAGGAGGTTGGTAACTTTGTTTCCAAGATCAGCAATTATACGAAGAGCAAAAGTAGCTGAACTTAACTGTTTGAGAAGCTCAGTAATATGCTTCATCCAGTTCAAGTTCTCATCAATATGTACACCCAAAATTTTGGAGCATTATACCCTATTTACTGACTCTTGCTCATATGCTACGTAAATTGTTGTGTTCCTTCAAAATTAGCGAGAGTCCATTTACACAGAACCACTTAATAATTCTTTGGAAAATATAATTTAACAACTTTTCTGTTACTTTCTCACAAATGGGATTTATTATAACACTAATATCGTCTGCAAAAAATATGAAATTTCCTTGTTAAATGTTAGGTGGAAGATCATTCACGTATATAAGAAACAGGACTCGACCTCAAAACTGAACCCGGTAGTACCCCCTTCGTGATTTTTTCCCCTATCACTAAAATTATATGACATTGCAACACTGAATCATTCAACGTAACCTTGCATTCTGTTCGTTGAGTATGATTCAAACAAACAGTGCGTAAAGGTATCAGTTCTGTAAACCTTGAATTTTTCTAACAGAATAACATGATCCACACAATCAAACGCCTTGGAAAGACCATAAAATATACCAAAAAGCGATATATTATTCTTTAAGGTTTGTACTGTTTGATGAATGAATGCATAAATAGCATTCTCAGTCATCACCCCTTCTAGGATCCACACTGTGATATTGTATGCAAATTGTTTACACTTAAGTATGCGACTAGTCTTGAGTATATGACTTTTTCGAATGTTTTGGAAAATATGTCAGTAAGGGAATTGGAAGTTAGTTGTTGAAGCCTGTCTTGGTACCATTATGAAGTGATTTAACAACAGCATATTTTAACCTCCCTGGAAAAATTTTTCTGGGCCGGTGATGCACTGAACATTTCACTAACGACATTAATTTTCAGAATTCTGTTTGAAATTCCATCAAACCCAAATGAGTTTATGTTTTTTAATATTTTTGTGATTGCATTAATTTCAGTAAAGCATGTTGGTGCTACTTCTAGTAGCTTAAAGTTCTGTGAAATGACATTTTTAATACAGTCTCTTGCTTCTTCAACTGAACCATTTAATCCTATATTTGCTGCTATCTTTAGAAAGTGGTTGTTAAATGTACTTGCAACTTGTGAATTATCAGTCACAACATTGTCATTTAGTTCAACTGTTATGGAATATTGTACACTGACTGGCTCTCCTGTCCCCCATTTGACAATGCCCCATGTAGTTTTAATCTTACTACCTGCGTTTTTTTATTTCTGTTAAGACTTTAGTGACTTTCCTTAAAATACTACAGAATTTCTGTAGTGTGCAAGGAATGTCAGACCTTGACTTATTCTGGCATTTACATAAATTTCCCTCATCTTCTTACTTATGATTTCAGATACCTTAGTTATCCACAGCTCACTTGCCTTTTTTTAAAGGATATTCTGAATATTTTTTTAGGAAAACAATTTTCCAATATTGACATAAATTTACTATGGAATAAACTGAACTTGACATTAGCCTCTCTTTCTATATATACCGCTTTTAGCTTACTCTTAAAACATTGTATCCTTTTCTCATTAATAAGCCTCACCGTTTTGCATAAACCTGCCTCAGGTTGTAAGGTGCCATGCTGTTTACGTCTATTAACTGTGCATCATTATCAGATAGTCCATTAGCAACTAGGTAGACATTAATTATTTCAGATGGACGACTGTCCATAAAAATGTTATCAATCAGTTTCTATTATTATGCTGCACAGGAGTAGGAATTCTGCCTACAGAAATTAGAGTGAAACCACCGAACATTAATTCTAGTATATTTTTCCTGACCGTATAATCTAAGAAACTGAAACATCCCCTTAGAAAAATTGAGTATGACAGTGCTGTTAAACCTCTTACGTTATTTGATTTTCAAACAGCTGAGCAAAACTGAACGTACTGAGACATTTCTCTCTTCACGTGTTCTGGTGAAACACCCGTGGTCTAGCGGTAGTGTCTTTGATTCATAATCAAAACGTCTTCGGTCCGGGGTTCAATCCCCGCCACTGCCTAAATTTTGATAAATAATCAGCATTGGCGGCCGAAGACTTCCGGCATAAGAAGTCAGCCTCATTCTGCCAACGGCCTTGTCAAAGAGGGCGGAGGAGCGGATAGAGGTTCAGGGCACTCTCTTGTCCTAGCGGTGGGAAATTGCTCCTAAAGGCGGAAGAATCAGCAATGATCAACAACATGAGGATGCAGAAAGCAATGGAAACCACTGCATTAAATGCGCGTAACGTGTATCCACAGGACATGTGGCCTGTAGTTGAAGAAGTGTCATGATGATCTCTCCATTGGCAAAAGATTCCGGAATAGTCCCCCATTCGGATCTCCGGGAGGGGACTGCCAAGGGGGAGGTTACAATGAGAAAAAGATAGAATAATCATCGAAAGGATAATGTTCTACGAGTCGGGGCGTGGAATGTCAGAAGCTTGAACGTGATAGGGAAACTAGAAAATCTGAAAAGGGAAATGCAAAGGCTCAATCTAGATACAGTAGGGGTCAGTGAAGTGAAGTGGAAGGAAGACAAGGATTTCTGGTCAGATGAGTATCGGGTAATATCAACAGCAGCAGAAAATGGTATAATAGGTGTAGGATTCGTTATCAATAGGAAGCTAGGGCAGAGGGTGTGTTACTGTGAACAGTTCAGTGACTGGGTTGTTCTAATCAGAATCGACAGCAGACCAACACCGACAACGATAGTTCAGGCATACATGCCGACGTCGCAAGCTGAAGATGAACAGATAGAGAAAGTGTATGAGGATATTGAAAGGGTAATGCAGTATGTAAAGGGGGACGAAAATCTAATAATCATGGGCGACTGGAATGCAATTGTAGGGGAAGGAGTAGAAGAAAAGGTTACAGGAGAATATGGGCTTGGGACAAGGAATGAAAGAGGAGAAAGACTAATTGAGTTCTGTAACAAGTTTCAGCTAGTAATAGCGAATACCCTGTTCAAGAATCACAAGAGTAGGATGTATCTTGGAAAAGGCAGGGAGATACGGGAAGATTTCAATTAGATTACATCATGGTCAGACAGAGATTCCGAAATCAGATACTGGATTGTAAGGCGTACCCAGGAGCAGATATAGACTCAGATCACAATATAGTAGTGATGAAGAGTAGGCTGAAGTTCAAGACATTAGTCAGGAAGAATCAATACGCTAAGAAGTGGGATACGGAAGTTCTAAGGAATGACGAGATACGTTTGAAGTTCTCTAACGCTATAGATACAGCAATAAGGAATAGCGCAGTAGGCAACACAGTTGAAGAGGAATGGACGTCTCTAAAAAGGGCCATCATAGAAGTTGGGAAGGAAAACATAGGTACAAAGAAGGTAGCTGCGAAGAAACAATGGGTAACAGAAGAAATACTTCAGTTGATTGATGAAAGGAGGAAGTACAAACATGTTCCGGGAAAGTCAGGAATACAGAAATACAAGTCGCCGAGGAATGAAATAAATAGGAAGTGCAGGGAAGCTAAGACGAAATGACTGCAGGAAAAATGTGAAGACATCGAAAAAGATATGATTGTCGGAAGGACAGACTCAGCATACAGGAAAGTCAAAACAACCTTTGGTGACATTAAAAGCAACGGTGGTAACATTAAGAGTGCAACGGGAATTCCACTGTTAAATGCAGGGGAGAGAGCAGATAGGTGGAAAGAATACATTGAAAGCCTCTATGAGGGTGAAGATTTGTCTGATGTGATAGAAGAAGAAACAGGAGTCGATTTAGAAGAGATAGGGATACAGTATTAGAATCGGAATTTAAAAGAGCTTTGGAGGACTTACGGTCAAATAAGGCAGAAGGGATAGATAACATTCCATCAGAATTTCTAAAATCATTAGGGGAAGTGGCAACAAAACGACTATTCACGTTGGTGTGTAGAATCTATGAGTGTGGCGACATACCATCTGACTTTCGGAAAAGCGTCATCCACACAATTCCGAAGACGGCAAGAGCTGACAAGTGCGAGAATTATCGCACAATCAGCTTAAAAGCTCATGCATCGAAGCTGCTTACAAGAATAATATACAGAAGAATGGAAAAGAAAATTGAAAATGTGCTAAGTGACGATCAGTTTGGCAAAGTAAAGGCACGAGAGAGGCAATTCTGACGTTACAGCTAATAATGGAAGCAAGGCTCAAGAAAAATCAAGACACGTTCATAGGGTTTGTCGACCTGGAAAAAGCGTTCGACAATATAAATTGGTACAAGCTGTTCGAGATTCTGAAAAAAGTAGGGGTAAGCTATAGGGAGAGACGGGTCATATACAATATATACAACAACCAAGAGAGAATAATAAGAGTGGACGATCAAGAATGAAGTGCTCGTATTAAGAAGGGTGTAAGACAAGGCTGTAGCCTTTCGCCCCTACTCTTCAATCTGTACATCGAGGAAGCAATGATGGAAATAAAAGAAAGGTTCAGGAGTGGAATTAAAAGACAAGGTGAAAGGATATCAATGATACGATTCGCTGATGACATTGCTATCCTGAGTGAAAGTGAAGAAGCATTAAATGATCTGCTGAACGGAATGAACAGTCTAATGAGTACACAGTATGGTTTGAGAATAAATCGGAGAAAGACGAAGGTAATGAGAAGTAGTAGAAATGAGAACAGCGAGAAACTTAACATCAGGATTGATGGTCACGAAGTCAATGAAGTAGAGGAATTCTGCTACCTAGGCAGTAAAATAACCAATGACGGACGGAGCAAGGAGGACATCAAAAGCAGACTCGCTATGGCAAAAAAGGCATTTCTGGCCAAGAGAAGTCTACTAATATCAAATACCGGCCTTAATTTGAGGAAGACATTTCTGAGGATGTACGTCTGGAGTACAGCACTGTATGGTAGTGAAACAAGGACTGTGGGAACACCGGAACAGAAGAGAAGCATTTGAGATGTGGTGCTATAGACGAATGTTGAAAATTAGGTGGACTGATAAGATTAGGAATGAGGAGGTTCTACGCAGAATCGGAGAGGAAAGGAATATGTGGAAAACACTGATAAGGAGAAGGGACAGGATGATAGGACATCTGCTAAGACATGAGGGAATGACTTCCATGGTACTAGAGGGAGCTGTAGAGGGCAAAAACTGTAGAGGAAGACAGAGATTGGAATACGTCAATCAAATAATTGAGGACGTAGGTTGCAAGTGCTACTCTGAGATGAAGAGGTTAGCACAGGAAAGGAATTCGTGGCGGGCCGCATCAAACCAGTCAGTAGACTGATGACCAAAAAAAAAAACGTATTTTGATCAACAGTAAACTGACGCTTAATACTTTTAGCGCAACGCAACCCTACTTTCAATAATCCTTACAAAAGAATGGCCCTGACTAACAATAACCTATACCTTTCATGAATCACTTATCTCACAAAAATCTTCGTTACTGAAACTACTGCAATACAGCGAGCGCCAATACTGCCAGCTAAATAAAAGATTCAAACTACTGAAGGCACTGACTGCTGATAGGCATAGTTAGCAAATGAAAGATTTTGATAGAGAACAAACAATGTATATGTATTTACCTTAATAATGTTCAAAAGTTATCTACACACGTCCAGATCGTCCGCTCTCAAAATTCTGCCATCTCTCTCCCCACATCCACCACTGCTGGCGGCTCACCTTCAACTGCACAACGCTACACATAGTTCACATCCAATTGCCCAACAGTACAATAGCGAATATTCCAACAATGTCAACCAGCCACAGATTGCACACAGTACAAGTCAGTGATTTTCATACAGAGCGCAACGTGGCGTTGCCATCAAAAAATCCAAAACATCCTACTTACAAAATCTACACTGAAATCTCTACAAGCTACTAACTGCTTCTTCTTGTCTGACAGCTGGCTCAATAACGCATCTAGATTTCTCATAAATAACTGTAGGTCCCCTAGAGGAGAATTGTATGCTGCTACAATTATCAGAGAAGTATTCTGCAGTAAACACTCACAGGCACATGCTGCAAGGCTCTGATCAAAACGAAAAAACCGTTTGTTTCAATACACTGAAGTGACAAAAGTTACGATGTACCTCCTGCTATGGTGCCGGACTCCTTTTGCCCAACGCAGTGCAGCAACTCGACGTGGCACGGACTTAACAAGTCGTTGGAAGCCCCGTGTAGAAATAATGAATCATGCTACCTCTATAGCTGTCCACAGCTGCCAGAGTATTGCCGGTGCAGAATTTTGTGCACGAACTGACCTCTCGGTTATGTCCCACAAATCTTCGATGTAGTTCATGTCGGGCGATCTGGGTGGCTAAATCATTCGCTCGAACTGTCCAGAATGTTATTCAAACCAATCGCCAACAGTTGTGCCCAGTGACATGGCACACTGCCATTCATAAAAAATCCATCGTTGTTCGGCGACATGAAGTCCACAAATGGCTGCAAATGGTATGCAAGTGGCAGAACATAACCAATTCTAGTTAATGATCTGTTCAGTCGGACGAGAGGACCCAGTCCATTCCATGGAAACACAGCCACACCATTATGGAGCCACCACCAGCTAGCACAGCGCTTTGTTGACAATCTGGTGTCAGGCTTCATAGGGGCTGCACCACACTCGAACCATGCCATCAGGTCTTACCAACTGAAATAGGCACTCATCTGATAAGGCCACAGTTTTCTAGTCAACTGTGGCCCAACCAATATGGTCACAGGCACAGGAGAGGCGCTGCAGGCGATGTCATGTTGTTAGGAAGGACACTCGCGTCAGTAATCTGCTGAAATAACCCATTAACGCCAAAATTCGCGGTTCTGTCCTCACGGGTACGTTCGTCGTACGACCCACATTGATTTCTGCGGTTATTTCGTGCAGTGTCATTTGTCTGTTAGCACTGTCAACTCTACGCAAACACTGCTTCTGTTGGTCATCAGCACAAGGACGTCGGCCATTGGATTGTTGCTGGTGGGAGGTAATGCCTGAAATTTGGAATTCTTGGTAGACTCTTGACACTGTGGATCTCGGAATATTGAATTCGTTAACGATACTAACGCCTATTCTCTACAGACGAATGGAAAAACTGGTAGAATCTGACCTCGGGGAAGATCAGTTTGGATTCCGTAGAAATATTGGAACACGTGAGGCAATACTGACCCCACGACTTATATTAGAAGCAAGATTAAGGAAAGGCAAACCTACGTTTCTAGCATTTGTAGACTTAGAGAAAGCTTTTGACAATGTTGACTGGAATATTCTCTTTCAAATTCTGAAGGTGGCAGGGGTAAAATACAGGGAGCGAAAGGCTATTTACAATTTGTACAGAAACCAGATGGCAGTTATGAGAGTCGAGGGGCATGAGAGGGAAGCAGTGGTTGGGAAGGGAGTGAGACAGGGTTGTAGCCTCTCCCCGATGTTATTCAATCAGTATATTGGGCAAGAAGTGAAGCATACGAAAGAAAAATTCGGAGTAGGTATTAAAATCCATGGAGAAGAAATAACAGCAAACGACTTGGAAGAGCAGTTGAATGGAATGGACAGTGTCATGAAAGGAGGGTATAAGATGAACATCAACAAAAGGAAAACGAGGATAATGGAATGTAGTCGAATTAAACCGGGTGATGCTCAGCGAATTAGATAGGAAATGAGACACTTAATTAGTAAAGGAGTTTTGCTATTTGGAGAGCAAAATAACTGATGATCGTCGAAGTAGAGAGGATATAAAATGTGGACTGGCAATGGCAAGAAAAGCGTTTCTGAAGAAGAGAAATTTTTTAACATCGAGTATAGATTTAAGTGTCAGGAAGTCGTTTCTGAAAGTATTTGTATGGAGTGTAGCCATGTATGGAAGTGAAACATGGACGATAAATAGTTTGTACAAGAAGAGAATAGAAGCTTTCGAAATGTGGTGCTACAGAAGAATGATGAAGATTAGATGGGTAGATCATATAACTTATGAGGAGGTATTGAATAGGATTGGGGAGAAAGGAGTTTGTGGCACAGGTTGACAAGAAGAAGGGACCGGTTGGTAAGACATGTTCTGAGGCATCAGGGGATCACCAGTTTAGCACTGGAATGCAGCGTGGACGGTAAAAATCGAAGAGGGAGACCAAGAGATGAATACACTAAACAGATTCAGAAGGATGTAGGTTGCAGTAGGTACTGGGAGATGAAGAAGCTTGCACAGGATAGAGTAGCATGGAGAGCTGCATCAAACCAGTCTCAGGACTGAAGACTACAACAACAAACAACAACGATTTCCCAATTGGAACGTCCCATGTGTCTAGCTCCAGTTAGTATATCGTTTCAGAGTCTGTTAATTCCCGTCGTATGGCCATAATCAAGTTGGAAACCTTTTCATATGAATCACCAAAGTACAAACACTGAATTGCCCTTTTGTACCTTGTGTACGCTACGCTACCACCATCTGTATATGTGCGTATCGCTATCCCGTGATTCCTGTCACCATAGTGTGTTTTTGACTATGTGTGCAACTTTTACATACGGTTCAACTTCTCCTTTTACCATGTCAACTCCACACGGAAATGATTCAAGTCTATAATCCTGATATTTAACCTCCGTCCCTGTAGTTACATGGTGATACGAGAGGCACAAGACATTTAACACTTCAGAATATTCCACATCTTTTAGGCCTACAAAAAGCTCGTTTGCCATGTTTTTCTGTCATCATTGTTCTGATGAAACAAATTAATTTTATTTTTCTGGGAGCTCAAAATGTGTTATGGTCATGTACTGCTCTAATTTCTTTCGATACTGTAACGTGACAGATATTTTAGTACAACACATGTGGTTGTCCATGAGACGCCTATTCGATTGATATGGGACATGCCATACTTTTGACATAATTAGCTTAATTTGCATAGTGAGTAGTGCGATGGGCAATGGACACATACGTGGCTTTCGTGTACATAGTATCAATAGTCCCTTCCTAATTTTTACGCAGATAAATGCGTACATTTTTATAGCAACATGGAACTGAAGTGAAAGGGGCCAGTCGCTCAGTTTAGGACGCAGAAGCGCGACATGAAATTCCATTTTAACGAACATTTGCGAGGCAGAACAAACCGATCCTCACCACAGGGACGCAGTTTAAGATGGCAGTGGTGTGGGCCCTCGCCTCTGCTCATTTCTAGGGCAGTTGCAGAAAACCCTCTGCGTCGCGGGTTTAGTAAATACTCGGATCACTTGATCCTGTCGTGAATAGCACTTAGGCTTCACACGAAAGGACACTTGCCCTGGCGAAATTTAAACGTAATAAGAAAAACTCGGATGCTGATTGAACGAAAGGAAGACAATGAGGGAAAAGCCGACGTTATCGGGATACAGAAGTATGCTAGGAAAATTCTGATTGGCTCGAACAGGCAAGTATAGAATGTACCGAGCGCTCCCATTGGCCGATACCATTGTTGGTGCGAGGCAAGGCCACGGTCCAATGGCGGAAGTTCACGACAGTATAGTCAATTAAACTCAACTAAACCGAGCTCTGTCCGAAAAGGCCAAGAAGACCCAACGGTTCTGACGGTCGCCGTGTCATCCTATGCCTACAGGCGTCACTGGATGCGGATATGGAGGGGCATGTGGCCAGCACACCGCTCTCCCGACCGTATGTCAGTTTACGAGGCCGGAGCCGCTACTTCTCAGTTGGCCTCAGAAGGTTCAAATGGCTCTGAGCACTATGGGACTTAACATCTGAGGTCATCAGTTCCCCAGAACTTAGAAGTACTTAAAGCTAACTAACCTAAGGATATCACACACATCCATGCCCGAGGCAGGATTCGAACCTGCGACCGTAGCAGCAGCGGGGTTCCAGACTGAAGCACCTAGAACCGCTCGGCCACTCCGGCCGGCGCCTTACAAGGGCTGAGTTCAGCCCGCTTGCCAACAGCGCTCGGCAGACCGGATGGTTACCCATCCAAGGGTTAGCCCCGCCCGACAGCGCTTGTCTTCGGTGGTCTGACGGGAATCAGCGTTACTACTGCGGCAAGGCCGTTGGCTTATGAAACAGACACAGTCCGGAAATTACGGAGAGCGCTGCACCGTATTCAAAACAACTCGAAACGCTCTGCCACTGCTATTGTTTAGGTGCGAGCGCTTCAGTGCGTCCGTCCGTCCATGGGGCTTATCACAGGTGGTGCTGTCGTTTGCATGAAAGTCGCAACGCAAGAAATTGTACCGAAATACACTAGGACCTGCGAGTAATTGGCGTTTGGTGCAAAGGTCCGGCGGCTAGTTCTCAGCATAAACAAATGTAACGTATTGCACATAAATAGGCAGTAAGATCCGTTATTTTATGTTTACACAATTGCACGAAAATCACCTCCACGGAATATCCAGAAGTATGCGCACAGAGCGATTCATAGTCGAGGAACAACACAAAACTCATCCTAGGTAAGGTAGATGCATTGGAAGAATCCATTGGAAGCGTAGTACATTCACAAAGTAGTTAGCTTACAAAACTTTCGTTGGACCAGTGCCTGAATACTGCTGGGCAGTAGTACCAGATTGGATTGAGAGAGAAAATAAGGAAGATCCAAAGAATGGCAGTGCGTTACCTTACAGTTTCATTTAGTAAGGTTCACGTTATGCCCAGGAAATTCCAGTGGCAGACGATATAACAGGGGCTTTCTGCATCAGAGTGTGCTTTCGTGTAAGATTTCCAAGAGCGTGCATTGCTAGAAGAATTAACCAATGCGTTGTTTCCTCCCACGCATATCTCGCGAAAAGATCACGAACGTAAAATCAGCGGTCACTTGCAGGCTTACCAATGCACTATCTTCCCGCGAACCATTTGCGACCCGAACAGAGAAAGGGGGGAAGTGACAGGGGTACACAAATTGTCCTCCGCCACACACCGTAAGATGGCTTGCGACGTATGGATGTAGATGTAGATGTGATTGAATAGTGGGCGCTGTTCTCCTCTTTAACACTTTGCCACTTTAAAATTGGGGATGGGACGGCTGTTGGAGGGACAGCTACTATTGCATGGAGAGCCTGGGGAAACTTGCCTGGTCCCATCTACCAACTAAGCTGATGATTTCTCGCACCTTGTTTTGTTATTGTCGATGCAACTGTTATCAATTACGTTTTCAGCCTCCTCGCTCTTACTAATATGAATCTCCCGGCTAAAAGGCACTCTTTACTCTGTAACTGCCGTCGCCTTTAGTCGGATTGGCCGGGGAGAGGTCAGAAGATAGTGCCATTTCTCTCGTCACACATGAGCCTTGAGAAACTCCATGTGTGCTCTGACCTACGTACTGGTCCGACCTATGTACTCTACTTAAATTATCTCTCTACTCTCGTATCAGTACCGCTTCCGAGGCCTCGATTTTACCACTCCTGCAGTGTGAATTAAAATAACCTTTACTTTAGCAACAAGAGTAATATATAACTTTGCCCTGAGGTGCGAAGCTGAAGCGAAATGTCCCGGCCGTCAGCTCTTGATCAAATGGGCAGAATCAGGAGCGTAGTTCGTAGATCTCTCCTGCTCCGCCTAGAGTGCGTTGTCGTCGGTGTCCCTTTAGAACTAGCATTTACGCTGTGGCATCGTTGCTATCGATACCACACTTGGTACACTCTAGACACTGTGGATCTCGGAATATTGAATTCCCTAACGATTTCCGAAATGGAACGTCCCATGTGTCTAGCTCCAGTTACTATACCGTGTCCAGAGTCTGTTAATTGCCGCCGTATGGCCATAATCAAGTTGGAAACCTTTTCACTCGAATCACCAAAGTGTAAACACAGGATTACTCTTCTGTACCTCGTGTATGCTACTCTACCACCATCTGAATATGTGCGTATCGCTATCCTGTGATTCCTGTCACCATAGTGTATTTTCGACTTTGTGTGCAACCTTCACATACGTTTCAAATATTTGGCTGACGTCACTAACTCCAGATGAATTGTCTCTTGATCGACGCATAGCTCGACTAAACGTCTGGCTGACATCGCTAACTCTAGATGAACTGTCTCTTGATCAAGGCATAACTCGATCAAATATATGGGTGACATCACTAACTCCACATGAATCATCTCTTGAGCGAAGGAGGGATGATCTCGCTGTTTAGTCCTTTAACCCCCAACCAGCCAACCAACGATTAGCACCGGCGAAACGTCCGATTATCAAACAGCCGTCTGCCGAAGAACGCGAAATAGAACCCTGCGGGCAATGTATCAGTCCAGCTAAGTTACACCACAGCATACAAAGATAATATAGGTGGGTGTTTCATAGACGAAAACGGGTTTCTAATACATTCCAAATCAAAGGCAACGTAGTATAACCTACCGGACCAAACTGGAACACATTCATGAAAACTTGTACAGTCTCGTTCATATATTAGGCTGTCCACAGCACACGCCCCTTTGAGTCAGCTGTACGCACGTGGCTGGTCGCCCTTTTTACATTGTTCCTTCGACTATTTTTCTGCATACCTATTCAGTGATGTTCTTTTTATGACTTTAGAAATGCTAGACCGCAGTTCTGTAGGTCTTATTCCGTCAAGTGCGTAACAGCAAAAGTTGTTCGTTGGCTACGTTTTATTTCTTGGTCGTCTTTGAAATTACCGAGCTTTACCCGTCACTGGAATTTATTACCACATTCTATGAAGAACAGAAACCGAACATTTAAGCACTAGGTCATTTTAGTCTGTTTTAGAAGTTTCCAACGTCCCACCGGTTCTTCATTGCAGTTCATCTGATAAGCGATACTTGTATGCTATTCGACCAGATTGACTCTCCCAGACATCTTTCCTCACTCTTAGACTACTCGCAGCTGAAATTAACCCTGGGCACGTGACGAAGTGCACCTGAGTTCAAGTGCAACGCAGAGTATGTTACCAGGGGAAAACGAGACTAGTTGTTGTTAACGTAATCGTTTTGTTATACACATAGAATAAGAGATCAGAAAGTTACTTTGAACATTATGTAGAGCTAAACTCAGATGCCCGTTTGCAAACAAACATTCGTAATGGTAATCTTAGGCTATTGCAGCAGAAGATAGCTAGTTCGGATCGCTACTTTGTAGCACGGTTGCCTCCGGTAATCGTTATGACTTGAAGTCGTGTTTGTGTTCTTGTAAAACAGACACTTGACTAATTATTTACTCAAGGAGCGCTCCACTTGTAACAATACTGCAGTGTACCTGCTGTGTATATTTCAGACTCTCTTTCCCCGACGTAAACTGGCCGGTGTGGCCGGGCGGTTCTAGACGCATCAGTCTGGAACCACGTGATCGCTACGGTCGCAGGTTCGAATCAAACCTCGGGCATCGATGTGTGTGATGTCCTTAGGTTAGTTAGGTTTAAGCAGTTCTAAGTTCTAGGGGACTGATGACCACAGATGTTAAGTCCCATAGTGCTCAGAGCCATTTGAACCATTTTTCCCCCGACGTAAACATTATGGTACAGCCACTCGTACCGAAATGAAAGCTGGCGCGGTTGAATAGTACATGTATTATTTGACCATGAGACAAAATAGATCATTCTGCAGAAATCTAACCAGTCACTATTAAAATGCTTATAATTCCTGAAGACAACGTTACGATTCGCGTTGTGATTTGCATTACGTTGCTCGCACTTGTCTATTCTTGTAAATAAATCCACTACTGTACAGCCAAACTATTGAAGACAAACAGCTGGAGACAACGTCTGCCGTAAAATTTCTAGGCGTAACTATCCAGAGCGACCTTAAGTGGAATGTCCACAGAAAGCATATAGTGAGAGAAACAGACCTTAGACTCAGATTCATCGAAAGAATCTTATGGAAATGTAGCTCACCCGCGAATAAAGTGGCTTATGAGGCACTTGTTCGCCCGAGTCTTGAGTATTGCCTGTCAGGTAGGACTGATAGGGGAGATAGAGAAGATCCAACAAAGAGCGGCGTGCTTCGTCACGGGATCGCTTAACTGACGAGAGAGAGTTACGGAGATGCTAAACAAACTCCACTGGTAGATGTTACGAGAGAGGCGTTGTGCATCACGAAGAGATTTACTATTGGAATTTCGGGACACCGCTTTTCAGGAGGAGTCAGACAACATATTACTTCCCACACATACATCTCGCGTATTGACCACGAGGAGAAAATTTGAGAAATTAGAGACAATACAGGGCTTGCCGACAAGCATTCTTCCCACGCACTGATCGCGAGCGGAACATTGTTGCAGGAATCAGATAGCGGTACCGAAAGTACCTCCGCCACACACCATTAGGTGGCTTGCGGAGTATGATGTAGATGTAATCGCAGTTAATTTCACCACGAAAAAAACACCGTACGTTGTAGACTCTGAAGCCTTCCGTTCTTAGCCAAAATAACAACCAAAGGTACGATATGTGGTATGTTTTGCAGTTCATTGCCTTTGCGTAAACACAGACGCGCAACCTTGAGAACAACCGTATGTGTATTTTCGAGGCATGAAACCAACAACTAGGCACCAAAAAATGAGTAAAGTGAAATGTGGTGCAATGTCAATAATGTAACAAGATAATGAAGTTGTTTTAATATTTTGTTCATATGTTGGTAAAATTTAAACTAATGAACTGGCAAACTTCTCCATAATCTACAGTACTAACAATGTTCAATATACTACTACGACAGGCATGCAGGAATTTGGTAATAAACCCGTGGGTTGATTTCGATTGTCCCCAGTCATATTCTTTTCAACAACTAACTTTTCAGCAGTCGTATGGATGGTGACACGAATCTGATTCGTTGGCCATTACACCACCTCAGATACGAGCCAAATAGCGGTGCAAATTGCGTGACTATGTTTATAGCAGAGATAGAGGGTGTCCCGGTGTCCGTAATTAAAGTTTCAGTTTCAAAACGCTGTAGGTAGAGAACCACTTCTCAAAATGACATCGAATTTGAAGAGTGTATTATTGACGCAAAGGGAAACGCCATGGAACAAAGAAATTGACCAATAGGTGGCGGTGTAAGCGTCAGAATATGCACACCAAGTGAAGCATGGGACATGCCTGTTCCTCTGTTTGCGTTCGAGGCCCCCAACATGGCAGTCTCCATGAAGGATCGCGCGCTGCTTTAACACGACTGGCCATTAAAATTGCTACACCAAGAAGAAATGCAGGTGATGAACGGGTAATCATTGGACAAATATATTATACTAGAACTGACATGTGATTACATTTTCATGCAATTTGGGTGCATAGATCCTGAGAAATCAGTACCCAGAACAACCATATCTGGCCGTAATAACGACCTTGATACGCCTGGGCATTGAATCAAACAGAGCTTGGATGGTGTGTACAGGTACAGCTGCCCATGCAGCTTCAACACGATACCATAGTTCATACAGACTAGTGACTGGCGTATCGTGATGAGCCAGTAGCTCGGCCAACATTGACCAGACGTTTTCAATTGGTGAGAGGTCTGGAGAATGTGCTGTCCAGGGCAGCAGTGAACATTTTCTGTATCCAGAAAGACCCGTACAGGACCTGCAACATGCGGTCGTGCATTATCCTGCTGAAATGTACGGTTTCGCAGGGATCGAATGAAGGGTAGAGCCAAGGGTCTTTGTTGTTGTTGTTGTGGTCTTCAGTCCTGAGACTGGTTTGATGAGCTCTCCATGCTACCCTATACTGTGCAAGTTTCTTCATCTCCCAGTACCTCTTGAAACCTACATCCTTCTAAATCTGCTTAGTGTATTCATCTCTTGGTCTTCCTCTACGATTTTTACCCTGCACGCTGCCCTCCAATGCTAAATTTGTGATCCCTTGATGCCTCATAACATGTCCTACCAACCGGTCCCTTCTTCTCGTCAAGTTGAGCCACAAACTCCGCTTCTCCCCAATTCTATTCAATACCTAATCATTAGTTATGTTATCTACCCATCTAATCTTCAGTATTCTTCTCTAGCACCACATTTGAAAGTTTCTATTCTCTTCTTGTCTAAACTATTTATCGTCCATGTTTCACTTCCATGCATGGCTACACTCCATACAAATACTTTCAGAAACGACTTCCTGACACTTAAATCTATACTCGACGTTAACAAATTTCTCTTCTTCAGAAACGCTTTCCTTGTTATTGCCAGTCTACATTTTATATCTTCTCTACTTCGACCATCATCAGTTATTTTGCTCCCCAAATAGCAAAACTCTTTTACTACTTTTAGTGTCTCATTTCCTAATCTAATTCCCTCAGCATCACCTGACTTAATTCAACTACATTCCATTATCCTCGCATTACTTTTGTTGATGTTCATCTTATATCCTCCTGTAAGGACTATGTCCAATCCGTTTAACTGCTCCTCCAAGTCCTTTGCTGTCTCTGACAGAATTACAATGTCATCGACAAAGCTCAAAGTTTTTATTTCTTCTCCATGGATTTTAATACCTGTTCCGAATTTTTCTTTTGTTTCCTTTACTGCTTCCTCAATATACAGATTGAATAACATTGGGGAGAGGCTACAACCCTGTCTCACTCCCTTCCCAACCACTGCTTCCCTTTCATGTCCCTCGACTCTTGTAACTGCCATCTGGTTTCTGTACAATTTGTAAATAGACTTTCGCTCCCTGTATTTTACTCCTGCCACCTTTAGAATTTGGAAGAGACTATTCCAGTCAACATTGTCAAAAGCTTTCTCTAAGTCTACAAATGCTAGAAACTTAGATTTGCCTTTTCTTAATCTAGATTCTAAAATAAGTCGTAGGGTCAGTATTGCCTCACGTGTCCCCATATTTCTACGGAATCCAAACTGATCTTCCCCGAGGTCGGCTTCTACCAGTTTTATAAAGAATTTATGTTAGCATTTTGCAGCTGTGACTTATTAAACTGATAGTTCGGTAATTTTCACATCTGTCAACAACTGCTTTCTTTGGGATGGAATTATTATATTCTTCTTGACTTCTGAGGGTACTTCGCCTGTCTCATACATCTTCCTCACCAGATGGTAGAGTTTTGTCAGGACTGGCTCTCCTAAGGCCGTCAGTAGTTCTAGTGGAATGTTGTCTACTCCCGGTGCCTTGTTTCGTCTAGGTCTTTCAGTGCTCTGTCAAGCTCTTCACGGAGTATCGTATCTCCCATTTCATCTTCTTCTACATTCTCTTCCATTTCTATAATATTGTCCTCAAGTACATCACCCTTGTATAGACCCCCTATATACTCCTTCCATCTTTCTGCTTTCACTTCTTTGCTTAGAACTGGGTTTCATCTGAGCTCTTGATATTCATACAAGTGGTTCTCCTTTCTCCAAAGGTCTCTTTAATTGTCCAGTAGGCAGTATCTATCTTACCCCTAGTGAGATAAGCCTCTACATCCTTGCAATTGTTCTCTAGCCATCCCTGCTTAGCCATTTTGCACTTCCTGTCGATCTCATTTTTGAGACGTTTGTATTCCTTTTTGCCTGCTTCATTTACTGCATTTTTATATTTTCTCCTTTCATCAATTAAATTCAATATTTCATCTGTTACCCAAGGATTTCTACTAGCCCTCGTCTTTTTACCTACTTGATCATCTGCTGCCTTCCCTACTTCATCCCTCAAAGCTACCCATTCTTCTTCCCCTACTGTATTTCTTTCCCCCATTCTTGTCAATTGTTCCCTTACGCTCTTCCTGAAACTCTGTACAACCTTTGGTTTAGTCAGTTTATCCAGGTCCCATCTTCTTAAATTCCCACCTTTTCGCAGTTTCTTCAATTTTAATCTGCAGTTCATAACCAATAGATTGTGGTCAGAGTCCACATCTGCCCCTGGAAATGTCTTACAATTTAAAACCTGGTTCCTAAATCTCTGTCTTACCATTATATAATCTATCTGATACCGGGATTCTTCCATGTATACAACCTTCTTTTATGATTCTTGAACCAAGTGTTAGTTATGATTAAGTTATGCTCTGTGCAAAATTCTACCAGACGGCTTCCTCTTTCATTTCTTAGCCCCAATCCATATTCACCTACTATGTTTCCTACTACCTGTTTTCACAGGTCGTAACACATCTGAAATGTAACGTCCACTGTTCAAAGTGCCTTCAATGCGAACAAGAGGTGACCTAGACGTGAAACCAATGGCAACCCATACCATCACGCCGGGTGATACGCCAGTGTGGCGAAGACGAATACACGCTTCCAATGTGCGTTCACCGCGATGTCGACAAACACGGATGCGACCATCATGATGCTGTAAACAGAACCTGGATTCATCCGAAAAAATGACGTTTTGCCATTCGTGCACCCAGGTTCAGCGTCGAGTACACTAACGCAGGCGCTCCTGCCTACGATGCAGCTTCAAGGGTAACTGCAGCCATGATCTCCGAGCTGATAGTCCATGCTACTGCAAACGTCGTCGAACTGTTCGTGCAGATGGTTGTTGTCTTGAAAACGTCCACATCTATTGACTCAGGGATCCAGACGTGGCTGCACGATCCGTTACAGCCATGCGGATAAGATGCCTGTCATCTAGACTGCTAGTGATACGAGGCCGTTGGGATCCAGCACGGCGTTCCGTTTTACCCTCCTGAACCCACCGATTCCAGTCACTGGATCTCGACCAACGCGAGTCTCGTAACCGGTTGGCCCTGAATAATATTAGTACGCAATCTGACTGCACAGAATAACAACAAAGAATGAAAATTTCTTTAATGCAATTAATTAAGTCCCCAGCAACTATAAAAGCTACAAAACAACAAAGTATAAGTGTAACTGTTCTGTGTGTGGAAGTGTGATTCAACATACACATCTTCCTCAATACGATAAGATGCTTTAAACGCCATTTACAATCAAATAATTAAAAAAAAAAAACAGAAATACTATGGTTGCACATAGAGTGTAAACTCTAATACATGAACACAAGCCAGATGCTTTGTTGACTAAACCTGTGAGCAAGAAGCATTGTTAGTTAGGAAGTTTGAAATACATAAAAATAAAAAAATTCGTTACCTTCATATATATTGACGAAAAATACACTCTGATCATTACAACATCCCCAATCGAATAACATATGGTGTCTTACCCAACAGAACAACTAGTACTCTATCGACGTCTCAACAAGCACAGATCACGCCTACCTCATAACTACTACTGCCCTCAGCAACTTAGCGGGAACTGCCAGTGGAGGCGGCTGAGTAACACTCTTTGGCGCAATCTCTGGAGCTGTGACTCAGTGTAGCCACTTTTCATATGCCCCTCCTTCACGGGCTAGAATTTGATGGCATTTTTGCCAGCATTTATGGTGAAAATACCACCAAATTCGTCAAAAAAAATTCAGACAAAAATAAAAGATAATATTAATTAAGTAAATACCGCATAACTAAATAAATGTTGGCTTTGCACTGACCCTTCAATAACCTAATATATAAAATACAGTAAGGAATACAAATGCTTGCATACATGTGATTTTACATAATAGTTTACACAAGTACATGTTGTTAAACAATTCAATCAATAGCGTCAGCAATGACGAATAGGTGCAGATAAGAGTCTCATAACATTTCATAAACAGTAAACCCAAAAAAAAAAACAGTTTATACAAATATTCACATAAAATCCATCCAATAGTTCAATAAACAAGTAGGACTCCTCAGAGGATTTGACAGTTCCAGCAGTAGCACGCAGCAATGGTCAACAGGTGCAAATAGCAGTCTCATAACATTTCATCAGCAGTGTTTAAACAGCTCCAACAGTGGCACCCAAAAATGGCGAGCAGGTGCAGACACCAACAAGTGACATTATCTCAGTAGAAGCAGTTCCATCAGTGGCACCCAGCAATGTTGAGCAGGTGCAAACACCAACAAGTGACATCATTGTAGTAGAAGCAGTCCAACAGTGGCACCCAGCAGTGTTGAGCAGGTGCAGACAGCAACAAGTGACATCATCTCTATAGAAGCAGTTCCATCAGTGGCACCCAGCAATGTTGAACAGGTGCAGACACCAACAAGTGACATCATCTCAGTAGAAGCAGTCCATCAGTGGCACTCAGCAATGTTGAGCAGGTGCAGACACCAACAAGTGACATCATCTCAGTAGAAGTAGTCCCATCAGTGGCACCCAGAAATGCTGAACAGGTATAGACACCAACAAGTGACATCATCTCAGTAGAAGCAGTCCATCAGTGGCACTCAACAATGTTGAGCAGGTGCAGACACCAACAAGTGACATCATTCCAGTAGAAGCAGCCCATCAGTGGCACCCAGCAATGCTGAATAGGTGCAGACACCAAGTGACATCATTTCAGTAGAAGCAGTCCATCAGTGGCACCCAGCAATGTTGAGCAGATGCAGAGAGCAACAAGTGACGTCATTTCAGTAGAAGCAGTTCCATCAGTGGCACCCAGCAATGTTGAACTGGTGCAGACACCAACAAGTGACATCATCTCAGTAGAAGCAGTCCATCAGTGGCACCCAGCAATGTTGAGCAGGTGCAAACACCAACAAGTGACATCATTGTAGTAGAAGCAGTCCAACAGTGGCACCCAGCAATGTTGAGCAGGTGCAGACACCAACAAGTGACATCATCTCAGTAGAAGCAGTTCCATCAGTGGCACCCAGCAATGTTGAACAGGTGCAGACACACAACAAGTGACATCATCTCAGTAGAAGCAGTCCATCAGTGGCACTCAACAATGTTGAGCAGGTGCAGACACCAACAAGTGACATCATTCCAGTAGAAGCAGCCCATCAGTGGCACCCAGCAATGCTGAACAGGTGCAGACACCAAGTGACATCATTTCAGTAGAAGCAGTTCCATCAGTGGCACCCAGCAATGCTGAATAGGTGCAGACACCAAGTGACATCATTTCAGTAGAAGCAGTCCATCAGTGGCACCCAGCAATGTTGAGCAGATGCAGAGAGCAACAAGTGACGTCATTTCAGTAGAAGCAGTTCCATCAGTGGCACCCAGCAATGTTGAACTGGTGCAGACACCAACAAGTGACATCATCTCAGTAGAAGCAGTCCATCAGTGGCACCCAGCAATGTTGAGCAGGTGCAAACACCAACAAGTGACATCATTGTAGTAGAAGCAGTCCAACAGTGGCACCCAGCAATGTTGAGCAGGTGCAGACACCAACAAGTGACATCATCTCAGTAGAAGCAGTTCCATCAGTGGCACCCAGCAATGTTGAACAGGTGCAGACACACAACAAGTGACATCATCTCAGTAGAAGCAGTCCATCAGTGGCACTCAACAATGTTGAGCAGGTGCAGACACCAACAAGTGACATCATTCCAGTAGAAGCAGCCCATCAGTGGCACCCAGCAATGCTGAACAGGTGCAGACACCAAGTGACATCATTTCAGTAGAAGCAGTTCCATCAGTGGTACCCAGTAATGTTGAACAGGTGCAGACACCAACAAGTGACATCATCTCAGTAGAAGCAGTTCCATCAGTGGCACCCAGCAATGTTGAGCAGGTGCAGACAGCAACAAGTGACATAATCAGTAGTAGCAGTTGCAACAGTGGCACCCAGTAATGTTGAACAGGTGCAGGTAATAGTCCATAATACTCACTATCACTAATTAGACAGTTCATTAGAGTTCATCAGCAGAAAACATTTCCAAGTGGCACCCATCAATGTTGAACGAGTGCAGGTAACAGTACATAATATTCACTATCACTAATTAGACAGTTCATCAGAGTTTATCAGCGGTAATTAAACATTTTCAAGTGGCACCCATCATGTTGAAGAAGTGCAGGTAACAGTCCATAATACTCACTATCACTAATTAGACAGTTCATCAGCAGAAATTAAACATTTCCAAGTGGCACCCATCAATGTTAAACACGTGCAGGTAACAATCCATAATATTCACTATCAGTAATCAGACAGTTCATCAGAGCAGAAAACATTTCTAAGTGGCACTCATCATGTTAAACACGTGCAGGTAACAGTCCATAATATTCACTATCAGTAATCAGACAGTTCATCAGAGTTTATCAGCAGAAAACATTTCAAAGTGGCACCCATCAATAGTGAACAGGTGCAAGCACGAACAACAGTTTGAATGCACACACAATTGCTTTTACAAAATTATTATCAATGCTCTTACACTAAACATAGAAATTATAGCAAACACACAAATGATATCAGATAATTGTCATATTAACTATTACAAAAACACAAATGTCAGTAAACCTATAATATTTATGGGTGTCAGTGCAAGCCACAACAAACAAGTAAAATAATATTTAGGAGATAGGTCGGTACCAATTATTTTGGATTAAGAAAGGAAAACACTCAAAACACACTCACGCATCTTTCATCCACATTTAAGTACTACTGTGTAATTGAATAGTGTTAACTGTGTAAATGCAATTCTGTCAAAATTTGATGCTCAATATGTGCATCAAGTAGTAGTGGTACAGTGTATAACAGTCAATAATAGTTAGTCAACGTTATATTCATCATGTCAAGACCAATGTTTGCCAAGCCAAATCAAAATGTACGGTTGCTGAACAACTGTCAGTGTGCCAAGATATGCAATTACTTCCTCTCTCCAAAAATTAGTATATACTGCTTATTGATTTAACGAAGTCTGTGTGTGAACAATCTTCTAGTGTTCTAGTCTGCCATCTTCATCCTCCTTGTTCCATATAAACCAACAACAAAAAATATGCTTCTTACTTACTTTACCTCTTATCAACCAAAACTCCAATAATCATGAGCATCACATAATCTCAATACCTCAATAATACCTCTTCAATACGTCGATACATATAAACCTTATCACCAATGTCATTTCACTTCCATAACAACTCTTTCCTCTAGTCAGTCTCCTCGAACAAGTACAGATAAAATCCTAGTGCAAACTTAAGTTCATCATCCCATACAATCCAAAGACATAATGTCCACACACAACCTCTGTGTAATCCATCTGACCCAAATCTTCTACTCATTTTGAATTATAAAATACATTTTGGTTACCTTGTCCATCATTAAATAAAAGAAATGCATACATGACGTCTAACAGCCTTTAGTTTGAATAACTTTCAGTAAGTAAGGACGAGTACGGAGTGTGAATGATCGTAATATTTCACAGTGTGTGCACCACTTCAAGAATCATGGCAAAGCAGAAGCAAACACGTGGAGTATTTATTGTGTCAAGTGTCACTTGCTACTTCAATTGCTCACGAAGAATGCAGTGTAATGACAGTCAATGGTCTAAACCTAGTGTTGGTATGTCATGTCGTTAGCTTCCTTCCTATTAGCATAAATTTATACAGCTTCCATAAAACCTCCAGCTCATGTGACTTCAATGAAGTTTCTTGTACCAATGTCGTTCGTAGACTTATAGCAGTTCATTTTCTTATCTTAAAAAATATAAGGCACTGAGCGTAAGCAAAACATACAATAGCGAGTAAATGTACCAGAAGAGAACAGAATGTTAACAAGTGGATGTAGCACAATCCCTATAACGAGGCTCTGCCAAGCGAACAATTTACAATTAATACCATAATTAATCATAGCTAACACTTGGTTTAAGAATCATGAAAGAAGGTTGTATACGTGGAAGAACCCTGGAGATACTAAAAGGTATCAGATAGATTATATAATGGTAAGACAGAGATTTAGGAACCAGGTTTTAAGTTGTAAGACACTTCCAGGGGCAGATGTGGACTCTGACCACAATCTATTGGTTATGACCTGTAGATTAAAACTGAAGAAACTGCAAAAATGTGGGAAATTAAGGAGATGGGACCTGGATAAACTGAAAGAACCAGAGGTTGTACAGAGTTTCAGGGAGAGCATAAGGGAACAATTGACAGGAATAGGGGAAAGAAATACAGTAGAAGAAGAATGGGTAGCTCTGAGGGATGTAGCAGTGAAGGCAGCAGAGGATAAGGTAGGTACAAAGACGAGGGCTGCTAGAAATCCTTGGGTAACAGAAGAAATATTGAATTTAATTGATGAAAGGAGAAAATATAAAAATGCAGTAAATGAAGCAGGCAAAAAGGAATACAAACGTCTCAAAAATGAGATCGACAGGAAGTGCAAAATGGCTAAACAGGGATGGCTAGAGGACAAATGTAAGGATGTAGAAGCTTATCTCACTAGGGGTAAGATAGATACTGCCTACAGGAAAATTAAAGAGACCTTTGGAGAGAAGAGAACCACGTGTATGAATATCAAGAGCTCAGATGGCAGCCCAGTTCTAAGTAAAGAAGGGAAAGCAGAAAGGTGGAAGGAGTATATAGAAGGTTTATACAAGGGCGATGTACTTGAGGACAATATTATGGAAATGGAAGAGGATGTAGATGAAGATGAAATGGGAGATACGATACTGCGTGAAGAGTTTGACAGAGCACTGAAAGACCTGAGTCGAAACAAGGCCCCCGGAGTAGACAACATTCCATTAGAACTACTGACGGTCTTGGGACAACCAGTCCTGACAAAACTCTACCAGCTGGTGAGCAAGATGTATGAGACAGGCGAAACACCCTCAGACTTCAACAAGAATATAATAATTCCAATCCCAAAGAAAGCAGGTGCTGACAGATGTGAAAATTACCGAACTATCAGTTTAATAAGCCACGGCTGCAAAATACTAACACGAATTCTTTACAGACGAATGGAAAAACTGGTAGATGCAGACCTCGGGGAGGATCAGTTTGGATTCCGTCGAAATGTTGGAACACGTGAGGCAATACTGACCTTACGACTTATCTTAGAAGAAAGATTAAGAAAAGGCAAACCTACGTTTCTAGCATTTGTAGACTTAGAGAAAGCTTTTGACAATGTTGACTGGAATACTCTTTTTCAAATTCTAAAGGTGGCAGGGGTAAAATACAGGGAGCGAAAGGCTATTTATAATTTGTACAGAAACCAGATGGCAGTCATAAGAGTCGAGGGGCATGAAAGGGAAGCAGTGGTTGGGAAAGGAGTGAGACAGGGTTGTAGCCTCTCCCCGATGTTATTCAATCTGTATATTGAGCAAGCAGTAAAGGAAACAAAAGAAAAATTTGGAGTAGGTATTAAAATTCATGGAGACGAAGTAAAAACTTTGAGGTTCGCCGATGACATTGTAATTCTGTCAGAAACGGCAAAGGACTTGGAAGAGCAGTTGAACGGAATGGACAGTGTCTTGAAAGGAGGATATAAGATGAACATTAACAAAAGCAAAACGAGGATAATTGAATGTAGTCGAATTAAATCGGGTGATTCTGCGGGAATTAGATTAGGAAATGAGACACTTAAAGTAGTAAAGGAGTTTTGCTATTTGGGGAACAAAATAACTAATGATGGTCGAAGTAGAGAGGATATAAAATGAAGACTGGCAATGGCAAGGAAAGCGTTTCTGAAGAAGAGAAATTTGTTAACATCGAATATAGATAAAAGTGTCAGGAATTCGTACTGAAAGTATTTGTATGGAGTGTAGCCATGTATGTAAGTGGAACGTCGACGATAAATAGTTCAGACAAAAAGAGAATAGAAGCTTTCGAAATGTGGTGCTACAGAAGAATGATGAAGATTAGATGGGTAGATCACATAATTATTGAGGAGGTACTGAATAGAATTGGAGAGAAGAGAAATTTGTGGGACAACTTGACTAGAAGAAGGGATCGGTTGGTGGGGCATGTTCTGAGGCATCAAGGGATCACCAATTTAGTATTTGAGGGCAGCGCGGAGGGTAAAAATCGTAGAGGGAGACCGAGAGACGAATACACTAAACACATTCAGAAGGATGTAGAGTGCAGTAGGTACTGCGAGATGAAGAAGCTTGCACAGGATAGAGTAGCATGGAGAGCTGCATCAAACCAGTCTCAGGACTGAAGACAACAACAACAACAACAACCATGGTGTGACCTAAACTCCCTCTTCGTACACCGTACATCAGCATTTCTATATACCAAATTAAAGAGTAGTTATAACAACAAAACAGAAATGTGTAAATATGCAATCCATAAGCAAAGCAGCAAATATATATCTTACATAATAAACAGGTCATTAGCATCATATCAGCATAAGCAAATAAATGTTCATATGTAATCTTAATAAGTAAACATGAAGGCGCAAGCAGATAAATCACAAAGTATAACTTACATACATAACCATATCAGCACGACTAATCAGGTGACAATTATAATTTAAATAAATAAGCACAGCAGGCACATAATAAAAAATATGACAATAGTGAAAAAGCTGTGCAGCCAAGCGATGCATAATATACATAATTAACAACGCTGTTCATTAATCAATCATTGTCAAAATCAGTTAACACAAAGTATAAATCACGTAATCATTGTCAAAATCAGTTAACACGAAGTATAAATCACGTAATCGGGAGCAGCAAATTACGTCGAAAGTACGTACCTAAGTGGAAATATGTTACCTGAAAAATAAACTCAATTAATAGTTACCTTTTTAGTTTATTACTTTCTTCTCCGAAATTACATTCTTCCTGAAATTTTCTCCATAGCAAGTCCTCTTAACGTCGGACACACACAGAATTTACCTGAAGTTCTTAAATATTTTATACAACCGTATCCTGAAAAATACTGAACATTAATAACATAATTCATCAAGTCACTATAGCTTTATACTGAATTTATTCGGAGAAATTAGACTGTGTATTTGTTTACGGCTGTCAAGCATTCGCACTGAGCGCTCGATCAGCTGTAGGTACGCGTGACGTAGGAAGTAATTGTTTGCGGTCAACGACTGCCTTGTGCGGCGCGCAGACTTGACTGTTGCTTTGAATATGTGCCGCCGCCAGAACACGGCGCGGTATCCTTGTATTCTCTGTGTGTTTACGTATAACTGTTAGCTTCTCAAAAGTATGTCATTCCACAAAAATTTCGATATATGATGTATTCCCTTAGAGCGCCGTGATTTCAGAGTTTCTACTTCGACAGTGTATCATGAATAATTTTGCGAACCCTATATGGACCGTTATAAAGCGGAAAAAATTTGCGACACAAGCCTTTCCCTTTGTGAGACAAACGATGAGACTTAATTAACAGGTTCTGACCAACTGACAAAGTTTTTAAACGACCAGGACATTTAGCTGATTTCTCTCTTCTAGCAGCCGCAGATGCAATATTTTGTAGAGCCAGGTTGACAACTTCAGAATGCCGCAGTTTCCGTGAAGGCAGAAAAGGAACGATTTCAGAAATGCGATTTGTCGATTTGTCGGTGCTTTATTTTTTAATATCAATATAGGCGGTAAAGAAGTTGAATCATTAGGGAGTTCATTCAGAATGTTTTGAAAAATATGAAGATACTGATCCCACGTTCCATGATTCTGATGACAATAAAGTCGACACAATTTATGGATTTCCTTCATTCATCTCTCTGAAGCGTTAGATTGAGGGTGAAAAAGTGAAATGAAAATTGGTTTAATCTTACAACGCCGTAGGGTACGAAGCCAAATTTTAGAGCGAAACTGTGATCCATTATCTGATATAACCTTATCAACATGTCCCACTTCTTTGAGAAAATGTTTGATGAAAGCATTAGATACTGAACGAGCTGTTGCTCTGTGTAAAGGTGTAAAAAACACATATTTTGATGTCAATTCCACTGCTACCAAAATGTACGCAAAACCATTAGTAGAACGAATCACTGGACCGAACAAATCGACTGTAGCCATCACCTTTAATTTCGCTGGAATGATAGGAAACAACGGTGCTCTGTGAGAAATAGTTGGCGGCTTAGCCTTTTGACATAATTTGCATTTGGCAAGAACTGATCGAATATGTTTTTCCATATTCCTGAAGTAGCAATTTTCTCGTAATTTATGAAAGCCTTTTCTGGAACCAAAGTGTGCATAACTGAAATGTGTATACCAAATCAATTTATTAACCCACACATCAGGAATGCTAACTAACCAGAGTTGTCGACCGATTTTCGTTTAAAAAGAATATCATTGCAAATTAAATAATACTGTCTAATCGCTACGCTTTCCTTTCTCCTCCACTTCTCCTTAATGTCCTTCCAGATTGGATCCTTATTTTGCTCCTTAGTGATGTCCTGGAGCGAAGACGAAATAAAATTTTCAAACGCAACACCTTGAATACATCAAACAATAATTTTTTCTTTGCAGTCCTCCTCAGCACTTTGTTTCAAACCCATAGGTGCACGTGATAAAGCATCAGCAATAATATTTGAAGAACTCTGGATGTAAACAATACTAAAATCAAATTCCTGTAGATACAGCGCCCATCGTGACAATCTTCCATGAGTTAATTTTGTTGACATAAGAAATTCCAGAGCTCGATGATCGGTGTAAACCTTAGTATGTCTGCCATACAAAAAGATGCGAAATTTTGTTCGCCATGTTAACAATTTCGTCATTCTCACTACCGATCATTTTTGCCTTTTTCATCGATCGCGTAATTATTTACAAAACATACAAAACTCGTCACAATACGAAAATTACACAGAATATAACACTATCACCAACAATATCATTCACACTAAATGCTTCCCGACAAACACGCCTAACGAACAATTAAAATCTTCATAGTTGCACAAAATTGTCAAACCCGTATACAAGACATCAAAAATTAAATTCTGCCACAATACAATTAAAAGAATGACAAGACAACTATAAATGTTCAATTACCAAATCTACACATGCAATATAGACTACAATTACTAAACTACAAATTACTACAACAATCCTACTGTCTGCTGTTTTTACTATCAAAAGAATTTCAAGGGACGATCCGAAGCACCGGTCGCCACGTGCATGGGGGCTTAATTAAATAGAATGCAAATAATTTTAATTTTTTTAGTCGCTGTTTGTCCGGTTGGCCCTGAATAATATTAGTACGCAATCTGACTGCACAGAATAACAACAAAGAATGAAAGGAAATTTTCGTTAATACAATTAATTAATTAAGTCCCCAGCAACTATAAAAGCTACGAAACAACAAAGTATAAGTGTAACTGTTCTGTGTGTGTAAGTGTGATTCAACATACACATCTGGCACGGATCTTCCTCAATACGATAAGATGCTTTAAACGCCATTTACAATGAAATAATTTTTTAAAAAACCAGAAATACTATGATTGCACATGGAAACCAGAATTACACTCTAATACATAAACACAAGCCAGATGCTTTGTTGACTAAACCTGTGAGCAAGAGGCATTGTTAGTTAGAAGTTTGAAATAAATAAAAATAAAATTCGTTACCTTCATATACATTGACAAAAATACACTCTGATCATTACAACATCCCCAATCGAATAACATATGGTGTCTTACCCAACAGAACAACTAGTACTCTATCGACGTCTCAACAAGCACAGATCACGCCTACCTCATAACTACTACTGCCCTCAGCCACTTCTCAGCGGCAACTGCCAGTGGAGGCGGCTGAATAATACTCTTTGTCGCAATCTCTGGCGCTGTGACTCAGTGTCGTCACCTTTCAACTGCTATTTGTGTATGAGAAATCGGTTGAAAACTTTCCTCATGTCAGCACGTTGTAGGTGTCGCCACCGGCGCCAAACTTGTGTGAATGCTCTGAAAAGCTAATCATTTGTATGCCACAGCGTCTTCTTCCTGTCGGTTAAATTTCGCGTCTGTAGCACGTCATCTTCGTGGTGTACAAATTTTAATGGCCAGTAGTGTACAAGAACGGCGACTGTGCGCCAGGATCCCTGCAGAAGTTCCGACATTCAAGGTTACGAAAAAAGGCGTTAGTCTTATATCTGATAAGGGTCTGGAGAAAATGATTACAAAATTCGAAACGATAGGTTCTTTTAAGGTGCAGTGTGCAGAAGGAGGAAAGTAGTTGAGCCGACGACTACGGAAGATGTGCCACAGAACTGCAGGAGTCGAGCGGTGCTGTGCAAACATGCAGTGCATGGTGAACAGCCCGAACTTTGGACATGCCTAAGGTGCAAGAAATCCTACGAAACTTCCGGCACTGCTATTCATACAAAATCACCCATGTTCAGAAGCTGCTTCCTGCAGACCTGCCTTGACAAACGTTCGCTCTGTAGTCTCTTGCTCACGTGTAAGTGGACAATGAATGGCCATGGAATATTCTGTGGACAGACGAAGCTCGTTTCCATCCCCAAGGACATGTCAGTACGCAAAACTGCAGAATATGGGCAAAGAAAATTTACCTTTACCGTCATTGGTAAACGCTAAGAGAGTATTTTGCTCTCCAATGTCATTCCAACTCTTCAACAGCGTGGATGTGAAGGTAGCGTCATTGTTATGCAAGATGGAACTCCTCCACACACAGTACAGCCAATGAAGAGGCTGCTGCAGAAGCATTTCGGAAACGCTAAAATTATCAGCCGCCGCTTCCCAACAGCCTGGCCGTCCAGATCACCTGATTTTAATTCGTGTGATTTCTGGCTGTGAGGTTCTCTAAAAGATGTTACGGGCGTAGCGAACTGAAGGCACGCGTTGCGCCACGTCCTCTGAACGTGAGACACTTCCATCTGTCGTGGACATGCTGTCTATCTATATCAATTTGTGGCAGAAAACGGTGGACAGTGTACTATTGAACATGTCTCTTGCCAGTCTCACGACAATTGTAAACCGATGTCATTTTGTTTTTCATGACGTTTTTGGTCTCAGGACGATTAAAAACCGATGTAAATTTGGTTTTTATGCGTTTTTCGGTGTCAGGACAATTAAGAACCGATCTTTCGCATGAGATGTGGTGGTTGTTGTTGTGGTCTTCTGTCCAGAGACTGATTTGATGCAGCTCTCCATGCTACTCTATCCTGTGCAAGCTTCTTCATCTCGCAGTACCTACTGCACTCTACATCCTTCTGAATGTGTTTAGTGTATTCGTCTCTTGGTCTCCCTCTACGATTTTTACCCTCCGCGCTGCCCTCAAATACTAAATTGGTGATCCCTTGATGCCTCAGAACATGCCCCACCAACCGATCCCTTCTTCTAGTCAAGTTGTCCCACAAATTTCTCTTCTCTCCAATTCTATTCAGTACCTCCTCAATAATTATGTGATCTACCCATCTAATCTTCATCATTCTTCTGTAGCACCACATTTCGAAAGCTTCTATTCTCTTTTTGTCTGAACTATTTATCGTCGACGTTCCACTTACATACATGGCTACACTCCATACAAATACTTTCAGTACGAATTCCTGACACTTTTATCTATATTCGATGTTAACAAATTTCTCTTCTTCAGAAACGCTTTCCTTGCCATTGCCAGTCTTCATTTTATATCCTCTCTACTTCGACCATCATTAGTTATTTTGTTCCCCAAATAGCAAAACTCCTTTACTACTTTAAGTGTCTCATTTCCTAATCTAATTCCCGCAGAATCACCCGATTTAATTCGACTACATTCAATTATCCTCGTTTTGCTTTTGTTAATGTTCATCTTATATCCTCCTTTCAAGACACTGTCCATTCCGTTCAACTGCTCTTCCAGGTCCTTTGCTGTCTCTGACAGAATTACAATGTCATGGGCGAACCTCAAAGTTTTTATTTCTTCCCCATGGATTTTAATTCCTACTCCGAATTTTTCTTTTGTTTCCTTTAGCTTGCTCAATGTACAGATTGAATAACATCGGGGAGAGGCTACAACCCTGTCTCACTCCCTTCCAAACCACTGCTTCCCTTTCATGCCCCTCGACTCTTATAACTGCTTGAAAAGTTTGACAGAGCACTGAAAGACCTGAGTCGAAACAAGGCCCCGGGAGTGGACAACATTATATTAGAACTACTGACAGCCTTGGGAGAGCTGGGCATAACAAAACTCTACCACCTAGTGACTAAGATTTATGAGACAGGCGAAATACCCTCAGACTTCAAGAAGAGTGTAATAATTCCAGTCCCAAATATGTGGTACGACCTTGTAGTGTTGGATGGGTTTACGTAAATAACAGTGCTACAACTGTTGACACCATTTACTTAAGACGCTTACAGCGCCATCTATTGGTAAAATTTTCGTTAATTTTTTTGTTCCGTTGCGTTTTCCCCTGCGCCAAGAACAAGCTATTCAAATCTGACGTCACTCTGAGCAGTGGTTCTCTTTCTACAGCGTTTGAAATTAGAACTTAAATTATGAACGCTCTGTATATATTATAATTACATATTACACGGAATTGCAAGTGGTAGGCTAATGTAGTGAGATAGTGACTGTCTCGGTAAAAGTGAAGTTCAGAATCTGAAATGCTGCCTTTACTTTACCCTTGTGAGATCTAAGTTGGTATAAATGGTACCCTGATAGTAGAGAACTTTCATATTATAACCAACAGATGGAACAAAATGGTTACTGACAAGATTAGATTAGATTAGTACTTGTTCCGTAGATCATGAATACGACACTTCGTAATGATGTGGAACGTGTCAGGTTAATAAAAGTTGTCTATACAAGATATTACATTACACAAAATATTGCATGACACTCAATTTTTTGCGGGTGTTGGGAAATTACCCACTTACTATACCCAAAACTTCATCTAATGACTAGAAGGAGTTGCCATTAAGAAATCCTTTTAATTCCCTTTTAAATGCTATATGGCTATCTGTTAGACTTTTGATGCTATTAGGTAAGTGACCTAAGACTTTTGTGACACCATAATTTACCCCCTTCTGAGCCAAAGTTAGATTTAACCTTGAGTAGTGAAGATCATCCTTCAGCAATTATTCTGATTACACGCTTTTGTACAATGAACGCTCTTTTACTCAATGATGAGTTACCCCAGAATATGATGCCATACGAAAGCAGAGAATGAAAATAGGCGTGGTAAGCTAATTTACTCAGATGTATATCGCCAAAATTTGCAATGATCCTAATAGCATAAGTAGCTGAACTCAAACGTTTCAGCAGATACTCAGTGTGTTTTTTCCAGTTCAACCCCTCATCAATGCATACACCTAGAAATTTTGAATATTCTACCTTAGCTACCGATTTCTGGTCGAAGTTTATATTTATTAATGGTGTCATTCCATTTACTGTGTGGAACTGTATATACTGTGTTTTTTCAAAGTTTAATGAGAGCCCATTTGCAGAGAACCATTAGTGATTTTCTGAAAAACATCGTTTACAATTTCACCAGTCAATTCTTGTCTGTCGAGTGTGATAGTTATACTTGTATCATCGGCAAAAAGTACCAGCTTTGCATCTTTGTGAATATAGAATGGCAAGTCATTAATATATATTAAGAACAGCAGGGGACCCTAGACCGAACCTTGCGGCACCCCATTCTTGATTGTTCCCCAGTTTGAGAAATCACTAGTTTTTTTGCATATTATGTGAACTGTTTATTTCAACTTTCTGCACTCTTCCAGTTAGGTATGATTTACATCATTTGAGCACTGTCCCATTCGTACCACAGTACTTGAGCTTATCTAGAAGTATTCCATGATTTACACAATCAAAAGCCTTTGATAGATCACAAAAAATCCCAACGGGTGACTTCTGGTTGCTCAGAGCATTTAATATTTCATTAGTGAAAGTATATATAGCATTTTCCGTTGAAAAGCCCTTCTGGAAACTAAACTGACATTTGTTAAAACTTTATTTTTACAAAGGTGTGAAGCTACTCTACAATACAGTACTTTTCCAAGAATTTTGGATAAGGCAGTCAGATGGTGTAATAGTATTGAAATGCCATTTCCTAAACGGTGATGTGGGGGTTAAAAAGCTCAGGATCAGTGAGTGGGTTAGCGTACTTACTTCTGGCACGTCCGCCTTAGCAGGAACCACTTACCATCGCCGTGCGCACGAGCGAGGAATGTATATGGTGCCGCTACGTAAACAAGCGGAGCTCCTTACGGAGAACCAACTCCACTGACGTCACGCCAGCAGACCAGATCTGACTACAGCACACGCCTACACCATTAATGCAGGCACACGCGAGCTGCCAGCAGGAGCATTGAGAACATCGCTACGAGTCTGATACAACGAGATGAACTAAGACAGACCGTAGTCACCTGTATTGCATCCAACCGATGTAACTAATCACAATATAGCGCAGATCAAAAATCGTCAAATGTCCAATACAAATACGAGTAGAATCAACCTTTGCTTCTCGCAGCTGTTCAGCTGGTCTTAGGTTTTTAACTTTATTCCAGTAACTAGATGCTCTTCATGGTATTGGTTTGCCATCTGTATCTTTGGTCTCCTGTTATTTTTAGTGTACTTTCATTTTGTGAGCAATTGCTTTTTGACATACATCAGTGGCTGGAAACTGCTGTGTTGAGACTGGGCGCTTCCGGCATCTAGTCGTGCAATTGGATCCTTATCGGAACCGGTTTGTTGCAAACCATGTTGTGTGTGATGAACCGAGTGAGAGGCGATACATGAATCACATCCATGTGTGAACGTCCCTCTCCCACTGGTGATTTTCCAAGCTCTGCATTAACACATTCCGTAGAACACTTCATCCAGGGCTTATCAAATCGCTCAAAGAATTCACACCAAAACCATTCTCAGCAACGTGCCTGATGTCATCCTCAATTTTTCAGTGGAGGTTACAGTCCAAACTGCTATCTACATCATCTACTGTAATTTTAAGAACTTATCGTTCAAGCTCTTTCCCAAAAAGAGCATTAAGTCGTAGGTAAAGTCGCTGAGCACTACACTTTGCTTAAAAAAATCTAGTTACCTGGTAATCACTTCCATAGGAGTTCTGTACTTGTTATGAAATTCCGTGACTACTACTCAGCAATACAATTTCTTATTTTCTTTTATTTATTTGTTTACTCAGCCTAACCAGAGTAAGCTTTTCAATTCTTCTCTTATATCGGAGCAGGAACTAAATATTACAAAACATTCAAATTTTCTATACATACTTCTGGTTCAGATGTGTATCTCAGCGATATTCTCTTCAGGATAATTATTATTATTGACAAAAGTAAAATAGTGAATAATAATACCAATAGGCATTAAGATAATAATAATATTAATGAGTATAGCAATTTTGAAGCAGTGTTTACTATTTTCAGTAAAAGAAGAGATAATGAGGGAGAAGACAATTGAAATGACAGTGACAATAACAGTTGAGAAAGAGCAGACTGTTTCAGTAGCTGACTATCAAGTAAGAAAGGATGATTATACTGAAAGAATCATCTTCTAGAAACGCAATCATAAGTACAATACAGTAATTCGGCCAAAATGCACACATGCGACAGAAACACTAATTTTAAGATCAATAAAAGGAAACTGAGAAATCTCGCAGAGGGTTCAAATGGTTCAAATGGCTCTGACCACTATGGCAATTAATTTGTGAGGTGATCAGTCCCCTAGAACTTAGAACTACTTAAACCTAACTGACCTAAGGACATCACACACATCCATGCACGAGGCAGGACTCGAACCTGCAACCGTAGCAGTCGCGCGGTTCCAAACTGTAGCGCCTAGAACCGCTCGGCCACTTCAGTGGGCAATCTCGCAGAGGGGTAACAGAGATTAGGGAGAGTATAGAGACACGCAGACAGTCAATTTTCCATCAGTATGCGAGTGAAATAGTAAAGAAAATCGAGAATATTGCTACGATGTACACTCCGCCATGCACTTTATAGTAGTTTGCAGAGCATTTACGTAGACCTAATAGATTGTATGTGAGATATTATGAAATATTGCTGCAGCAGAAACATTTACATTAAGAAGTAACACAGAAGTGTACCATCAAGTAGAAAAAAATACAGACGAAATTAAGAAAAGAAAATTAATTTCCTACTGGCACATCCAAAGAACGATCCCGAATAGAATGGCAAGTAAAATTGTACAGAATATTGAGATATTGAAAGGTAAACCTAACGACTCCATGAACTAGCTGAAGAAATTTGAGCAAATAAGTAAGAAATTGAAGAGAACTAAACATATAAAAACAAACTTAGGAGGTGAAAATGTTTTAAAAAGATAATACAATTGCAAAATGTTGAGAATAAAATGAGCAGCAAAATAATGATAAAAGTGAACATATGAAGGTGTACTGGAGAAATTGTATCTTAATGGCTTAAACATGGTCCTTAGTTGGCTTGAAAGAAAGAAGAAGAAGACTATACACAAAAGAGGGGGGGGGGAGGAGGGAAAGGTGAGGGGAGGGGAGGAGGGAAAGGTGATGGGGCGTGTTTTTTAGCTAGACTAAGCTGCCGACAAGTATGGGAAAGAGATATCTATCGTGATAGAAGGTGGACCATTAACTGTCTAGTGAGGTTGGAAATAACTGCAATTTCTCTGAGATTTTGAGGAATATCGTTCCAAAGCCGAGTTCATGATACAGAACATGGATTTGATAAGATGGCTGTGTTAGCCATTTTAATGGTTGTGTTTGCTTATAAATAAATTTGTTTTAGAAGAACTTCCGCCTTAAACACACAACTTTATTTTTCTTTTCTTCCTATACTTTCGCTGAAGTTATAGCACCGTGGTTTTTTAAAATTTTCTTTCTATTAAATAACAAGGAAAAATTCCTTTTTACTATCTGTTGGTTAATCATTTGTTTATTTAAAACATGAAATTTCTATATACAGTAAAAAGCAATTTTCCTATTAATTAATAGAAAATAAAAAACCTGCTGATGCTTTAACTTCATAAAAACATATCTAGGTAGAAAAGAAGAAAGAAAGTGTGTTTGCTGAAGTCAGAACATGTCCTGAAACAAATTTATGGCTGTGTTACGTAGTAGTATAGACAGGAGTTTGACGGATTCTTGATACAGAAAATTATTTTGAGACGATAACAGTGTTATGCAGTAATAATTTTTATCTGTTGAGAGCGAGTATTTCTGATAGGCTCTTCATATAGGAGTGTTAGAGCTGAAGATAAATAGGAGGGTGTACAATGGTTGAGCAGACTGTAGAGCAAACAGAGGGCATGATAGTCTCTTACTTTTCTGCACGTAGTCTTAATAATTGGTCTTTCTAAAACTATTATGCCTACAGTTGCTTGCTCCTTATGCCTTATACTGTCAGACTAATTACGAATTTATTGAGTTGTTTGAATGCTAAAGCCTTCATTCTTCAAAATACTGAAGCAATTGGAGCCAGCTAGACTTAAGCTACCAGTCATGGAACGTGAGATGGCTGACTGTAGTTTGGATGTCACATTAGCATTGTAGACTGCAACACTCAAAACTGGTAAGTCTTGTTGCGTTACTACCAAATTAGCTCGAAGTATCAAGATAAGCTGCTATTTTTCCAGTAACGTGTGTGGCGGGTAATGACAATCATTACATATCCGGAAGAGACCAGCGTCGTTCCTCATGTAGATTGTATCACAACGTCCCACATGAAAATAATGCCTACATTCCTAATATTGATAGCCATTCCTGAAGGTTCTGCCGGAGTTCGCACACTTGTCCATTATGACAGCCAAGCAGTCGGTTATAAAGGGAACCACCTAATGGATTTCTTAACCGATTTTTTAAAAAATATTTGGAAATTACAATCATTTAGCTACAATTGCTTTACGCAACTTTTCATCCTCTACTGCAAGGGCTTGAGCGAGCTGTTTTAAGATACGGTCCATTACAGAGTCACGATTGTTATCAGTCAATTAAAGCATGCGATGTGGTGGTGGGGAAGAGGAGTTTCCAATTGGGAATAAATGGAATGGGGTTAGCAGTTCCACCATTAGCCTCACAAATAAAAGAAATTTTGGTGAGACCTTGGAAGTGGAACTATTTTCAATTTATTTCTGGAAAATGTAGTTTTTAAGATGAAATATTTTGCGCTATGAAATTACGAGGAGTGTTCAATAAGTAATGCAATACTTTTTCTTCTCGGCCAGTTTTGGTTGAAAAAAAAGTGGGCTTTGTTGTGGGACGTCGTGGAATAGTCCCGCTTCAGCTCCTATAGTATTACGAAGTTCCGATAGATGGCGGCAATAGACGTAGCCTTCAAAATGGCGTCTATAATGGAGGTGCAGTCCAAGCAGACCGCTGTCATTGTGTATATTTTGGCGGAAAATCAGAGCATTGCAAATATTCATCGGCACTTGCAAAATGCCTACGGAGACCTGGCAGCGAACAAAAGCACAGCGAGTCGTTGGGCGAGGCGTATGTCATCACCACAACCAGTACGCGTAAACTTGCCCGATCTCCCGTGTGCCGGCCTCCCGTACACAGTTGTGACTCCTGCAAATGTTGGAACGTGTGGACACTCTCATTGGAGGTGATCGACGGATCACGATGCAACACTTCACTGCTCAGATGAACGTCTACTGCGACCCCGAAGGGATTACTCTGTTTGATGTCCTTCCTGACGGTGCAACAATGAACTCTGAGGCGTGTTGTGCTACCCTCATGAAACTGAAGAAACTACTTCAGCGTGTTCGTCCCCACAAATAAGGAAACGAGCTTCTCGTTCTCCGTGACAAGACAAGGCCTCAACCCAGTCTGTGCACCCGAGAGGACCTCATAAAACTTCATTCTCTGTTCTCCCTCGTTCACCCTACAGCCCGGATCTCGCACCTTCCGTCTCCCATCTGTTTAGCCCAACGAAGGATGCACTCTCCAGGAAGTAGTATGTGGATGATGGGGAGGTTATTGATGGAGCAAGACGTCGACCTGTAGAGCGGTACCATACGGGCACATGACTATCCCAGTAAGGTGGCGTAATGCCGCCCCATTGAACGGATATTATGTTGAAAGCTAGGGTTTTGTAGCCAAAAGAATGGGGAATATACGGTGTGTTGGAATCCTGAATAAAACCAATCCGCTTTAAGGAAAGAAAGTGTTGTATTACTTATCGAATGCCCTTCTTAGCTTGAAAATGAAAACTGTTTACGAAAAATAATAAAAGAGAGTGATTTTTTTTTTTTACGAAAGAACACTTTCGAAAAATATTGTATAGCGGTTAGGCCTGTAAGTTTGGGCGTTCCTCATGCGTGGCACATGGTGATAAACTTTATGTCAGTACTGGAACGTTGGAGGAATTTTTGGACAAATCGAATTTAGCTGTAGGTGGTGGTCAGTAATGTAAAACCCAACAAGAATTACAGCTAAACCGTCGTCAACCAATCCCTGTTGGTGCTGCTACTGCAACCGTCCAAGCGGTGGAGGCACAACTGCATGTGACGAATTCCTATGCACGTAGAATTAGTTTTTGATGATGTTAATCAGCTAACATTGTTATTTACGAAACATAAAAAAGATTTGGCTGTCACGGCTTCTGAAACGTCATCTCAATGGGTTGTATAATATATTGTTTCGTGCAAATTAAAATGTTTGGTTTGTTCGAGATGTGGTACAAACAAAAACGCAGCACAACTTACTGCTAAAACATTCCCACATTGGGATTTAAATTCTGAGGTTATATTGTTTCAAGAACTTCTGCTATCATTGCAACTTAAGATCATAGATTTGGCGCTTTCTCGTATGCTCCATTTTATGTCTCATTTATCTAAACAAATCCTATTTATCGTCGATCTAAAAACAAGCATCATCAATGATATTGGTAATTACAACGATATTTACTAGTGACTATTTTTTAAATTTACTTTCCGTTTTTACAGAACACATGTCTGGTAACAAATTGAATAGAGTTTCATTTGATGTATTACGTAAATGAATGTACGTAGAAAAAAAATTGTCGCGCAGAGTGACCGCGTGGTTTGCGGCATGATGTTACGGACTGCGTGGCCCCATCCGCCGGAGGTTCCAATCCTCCCTCGGGGCCGGCCACAGTGACCGAGCGGCTCTAGGCGCTACAGTCTGGAACCGCGCGACCGCTATGGACGCAGGTTCGAATCCTGCCTCGGGCATGGATGTGTGATGTCCTTAGGTTAGTTAGGTTTAACTAGTTCTAAGTTTTATGGGACTGATGACCTCAGAAGATAAGTCACATAGTGCTCAGAGCCTCCCTCGCGCATGGGTGTTTGCGTTGTTCTTAGTATAAGTTAGTTTAATTAGTGTGTACGTCTAGGGACCGATGATCTAAGCAATTTGGTCCCTTATGAATTCACACACATTTCTACATTTTTGAAAGAAAACGTAGAGTACCTAATTACAAACTGTAATCTTTATTTTGTTTCAGATTGGTACCTCTGCGACTTACAGGAAGGCGACGAGGGAAAATTTGGGAGATTTGTGGTAAGGTACTATGGGACCAAACTGCTGAGGTCATCGGTCCGTAGACTTACTTACTACTTAGTATAACTTAAAGTAACTTACGCTAAGGACAACACACACACCCATGCCCGAGGGAGGACTTGAACCTCCGACGGGGAAAGCCGAGCGAACCGTGACAAGACACCTAAGACCGCGCGGTTCGTGGAACCATCACAATTGCAGCCCGCGAGCCCGCGTGTGGCTGGAATTAAGCATTTGTCCAGCCCGCGGTTCTCAGTCTGTTTGATAATAGTGCGCTTATTGTAACAGCCGAACCCGAAACGTCAACCAATGTTGCGAGCTTCTTAAGAGTGTACTTTTCATTCTCAGTAACAAACAAAAATACTAACAGAGAAAATGATTTTTTAAGATGTGTTTATTTTAATTGAAGTTGGTTAATTCTACCGATTACCTTAGGGCAGGGCGGGCCACAAACTCTGCACGCGTGCGGTGCTCCTGCACGTGTGCAACTTCCGGGTCACAGCGTGCACGCCGCTGCCGTCAGCGTTCATGTAGTGCATGTTTCTACGCACAGATGTCGCTTTATCCACTTGCTGGGATACTCTGTACTGGCGCATTCAGGTGCTCTTTCCACAGCTTGCAAGCCAACCATGGGAAGGTATTTCTCGTATTAGAAATTTAAAATACTGTCACAGTCGACTCATTGTGACGTCTACTTTTATGTTAACAGTTTAACCCAGTAAGACAAGGAATACAGTTAACCACCGTGGGTTTTTATTAAGGCAGCTTGACTGACGGCACGTAAATACGCGTAATGTTTTCGATCTAGTATTTAAGAAAGAGGGCACTTAGCGACTTCCAACGAACCTTATTCGATGATTTCAAATAACATTAAACTAATGCAAGGTTTCCTATAACTAATTCTCGATGCCCTAAGTTACACCCACATAATTTCTGTCTCACTGACGTCTGGACAGAAGGATAACCGCAGATCTCTCGATGACCACCTGGTATTACAATACCATTATTGCTATATCTTTCATCAGTTCCGTCTGAAATCTGCATAATAACCGACAATTAGATGAATGTTATGTTTTATCGACTTCAGCTGAGCGTAGCCCTTCACACATTTAAAATAAACCCTAAATGTAAGTATACATTGGAACAATCGGTTTAATGACCAACTTTCCTGATAATAATGTAACATGGAGCAGAATGAGGCAATAATGCACAGTTGGTAAACAATAATTTTTAATTATGAAAGGAATAAATCCGAACACGTTTATCACTGGTCATGGCAAATGATAATCGAGTTGATGTGTGTCATCCATTTAATTTTGCTCGCCGTTCTTCACTGTTGAGTACACTACACTCGTCTTTGTGATATGTATTGTAGGGTCGTTCAATTGAAAACTTACGCTGGCCGCCTATTATTCAGCGGCACAGCAAACACTGCGAGTTTTCACCAACGGCTACAAAAAAGAATTGCAGTTCCCAGTCATTTTTAAACGACTGAGAACATAGATCTCCCGTCCTTTGCTTTTTCACAGTACCTGCCATTTCTCAGTACTTCTCTGTTAAGGTTACGGTTACCAGGGGTAGATAAACGAGTCTGGGTATGTTGCGCTCTTGCTTGTACCACATAAACAGGGAATTGGAGCCACCGCCATAATAACAGATGTCGCTGTCGCACACGTGCGCACATGTGCAGCACTTCAGAGGATGTGATAGGAGGGATGGTTTGTTGTTTGTCTTCCAGTACTGACAAAGCACGGGTCTGCGCGAAAGTACCAAGCAGCTGCTACGTACATATTTTGACACGAAATTAACACGGATTCGTGAATGGGCGCTATAGAGATAATCATCTTCAGAATTCGGTACATATTTGTAACAAGGAATACAAAATTAAATTAACGCTGTTTTAATATAACGAAATGAGTAGAGGAAAACTGACATTCAGAACATTTAGTAAACATTCATGCGCCACAACGCACTAAAATATAGTACTATTTTTGTTATGAATCTATAAATCATCCGCTCACAAGACAACAACACTAATCAATTACAGTTTCACAGCCGGCCGCGGTGGTCTCGCGGTTCTAGGCGCGCAGTCTGGAACCGTGCGACTGCTACGGTCGCAGGTTCGAATCCTGCCTCGGGCATGGGGGTGTGTGATGTCGTTAGGTTTAAGTAGTTCTAAGTTCTAGGGGACTAATGACCACAGCAGTTGAGTCCCATAGTGCTCAGAGCCATTTTTTGAACAGTTTCACAGCTTTGGGGTCCCAGATGGTGGCAGCAATCTGAAATAGAAAACAGTCGACTCGAAGTGTTGCGAATGGTGTCGACTTTCAATCATCATCACCTAAGCTATGGTATGCCGGCCGGGGTGGCCGCACGGTTCTAGGCGCTACAGTCTGGAAGCGCGAGACCCCTACGGTCGCAGGTTCGAATCCTGCCTCGGGCGTGGATGTGTGTGATGTCCTTAGGTTAGTTAGATTTAAGTAGTTCTAAGTTACAGGGGACTGATGGCCTCAGAAGTTAAGTCTCATAGTGCTCAGAGCCATTTGAACCATTTTTGCTATAGTATTTGGGGCTCATTACATATTAATTTATTTGAGTTACCAGTCAATAACAACTTCGGTACTTAGGCAGCCGGGGGTGCCGACCCACAGTGTCAATATTGGCTCTTGAGCAAAAAAAAAATTGCCAATCACTGGTCTAGGGTGACACATGATACCACATGCAGTCATGAGTGGTATATGAAAGAGGTAGACGGCTGCAAGAGTGCTTGATTTCGCGAACAGGATTTCTGTTATCGGACGTGTCCGTAGCGGAAGACGGAAGTAGTGTTGCCCTATCGACTGACGACCGCCTGAAGCGGCGAGACATTGATCAGAAAACAGCGGTCTGCGGACGTCATGTGGGGTCGTTCACCCCTGCCAGCGAGGGACAACACTGGAAAACGTAGCCTGGGAACGGAGCCGATACGCATCAACGCCGATTTCACGCCAAGGTGAACGAATTGTCTGGACAACATACCAAATATCTCTTATTTTTGCTTCTGTCTCGCCCGGTATTATAACCAGTTTACGGTGGTTTAATGTTACGATTACAATGAAAATGCATTGCACTTACTGGTTTAAACTATACATAACATAATAAGATACTTTGCATAAAAACGAAGCCTATATTGTAAATATCGAATGTTTGGTACACCTTTTCTTTTCTGTGTCAAACGAACACTGAGTATAGCTTCCAAGGAAACAGGATCTGATGATATTAAGAAGTTTCCCAAATATCTTTATTTCTTCTTTTTTTTAAAGGAAAGAAAATTGTCAATTGCGTACTGTTTTCTTTCCCCGCACTAATTTTATGGTGCATGTGATTCAGGAACTTGCTAACTGTGGTAACTACTAATAATTGAGAGAAGTTGTTGTTAAATATTTCTATCTCCACTTACTGATGGTCAAATTAACCGCACAGGCCAACATACGACATATATTACTGTATACGTGGTTGGAAAATTTAAACAGATACTCATCTGTATAAGGAGAAAGAATATACCTATGTAGAATAGTAGTTAAAAAGATAGATTTCTTGTGCCTCTTTTTAAAAAAATGGTTCAAATGGCTCTGAGCACTATGGGACTTAACATCTATGGTCATCAGTCCCCTAGAACTTAGAACTGCTTGAACCTAACCAACCTAAGGACAACACACAACACCCAGCCATCACGAGGCAGAGAAAATCCCTGACCCCGCCGGGAATCAAACCCGGGAACCCAGGCGCTGGAGGCGAGAACGCTACCGCACGACCACGAGATGCGGGCATGTCTCTTTTAAATGAGAGTTAAAGTGAAAAGTTGAAAGGATACGATTTTCTTCCAATACACTTTTAAAAAATCACACAGTTCCTGGTTATTATGAATTTTTTATCACTGTAAACGAAAAGTAAACTAAAATAATAGCCAGAATAGTCAATGAATTGCTTCAATTTTATAGCAAAAGTGAAAGTATGAGTCTCATTCGAATTTTTTCCTTCGCGGGTACTTCAACGGAGAAAACAGAAAATTTTCAGATAAATGCCTAGAAGAAAAGAATTTGGATTAGCTGTTACTGGTATGATGTGATAATGACTTGATTTAATCTTGTAAGCGCAGGATGAAACTCTTGTTTTCAACTATTAACTGCAGGTAGGTGGCAGTTAGTAGGATGTATATACGTCATTAGGTGCACATCACTTAAAGGAGTACCGTTTCAAGGTGTTGTGGTTATAAGCAACTTGTTTGCTCTAGGGACAGGAAGCAATAATCTTGTAATATACTCGTAAGTGCTAAGTTAGAGGAGAAGCAGATACAGGCTTACTAAAACAGGGATGCACGAATCTCCCTAGTAAAAATAGAGAGATTCCTACAATGTTAATACAGGATACTTAATCATAAGTAATGTCAAACTCTTTGTCTGTGTGAAACTGTACAATTAGAGAAATAATTTTCGAAGCTTTCCGTGATTTTTCTACACCTTCCATCCTATCAGAGAACAAGTTGACATTAAAGTGGAAATAGTTGTTAGTGCAGTCGACTGTTATCGTTGAATACATCCCATGCCGATCTAAAGAGATCTGTTCGAGGAACTACTACAATAGTATTCAATAAGCTTTGCGTATTTGTTTATCAGCTTTTTACATAAATGAGCACGTACTCTAAGAAAAGCCCGCATCTCGTGGTCGTGCGGTAGCGTTCCCGCTTCCCGCGCCCGCGTTCCCGGGTTCGATTCCCGGCGGGGTCAGGGATTTTCTCTGCCTCGTGATGGCTGGGTGTTGTGATTTGTCCTTAGGTTAGTTAGGTTTAAGTAGTTCTAAGTTCTAGGCGACTGATGACCATAGATGTTAAGTACCATAGTGCTCAGAGCCATTTGAACCAGCCTCTAAGAAAATATTTGACATGAAATGTATGACCCCACGAGCAGCACAATGAAAAATGATCGGCGGACGTGTTACATCGTTGATGGAAGCCTCTTATCAGCTATCTTCCACGTTTTACAAATTGTCTTCTGCCGAATTTTCTCTAAGACAATGACTGATTAGCCTAAATATGACGCATCATGTAAGCTTTAAGACGATAGTAGTTGCCTTTCAAATGCTTTGCGCTTAACGCGTTCTAAAGTATTGACTGTCGTAATTAATTTTTCAAGTCGCACATTTTGATCGATCGGATTCTAACATCTGACACGGGGCTAGTGTTGTCAACATTGCGATCTATTTCATGACATTGCGTAGAATTTCGCTCATTAAAGATAGTAAACGGAGCGGTACGAAACATTACATATAGCATTCGTACTGATTGTGTAAACAGCTTGTACGTACTCTGGTAAGCCAAAACTTTATGACCACTTCCCATCGCGAGATTCAATTCCGCCTGGCGGAGTGGCGAGCGCGCGATGCGGCAAGGAGAGTACATAAGATGGGGAATCATTTGAGCGACATTACAGGCCGCGAATGGGGAAATACGCTGAAACGCACTTTGACAAAAGGCAGGTTGTTATGCCCGGCCCCTTGGAACGAGCATCTCGGAAACCGCGAAGCTGATCGACAATTCGCCTGCTACTGTCGTGAGCATCTATGGGAAGTCGAGGTGTTGGATGTCCACGCCTCATCACATAACATGGAGATCGAAGGCTTGATCGATCTGTAAAGTAGGACAGGTGGCGGTCTCTGGCACATCTGAATACAGAGTGCAATCCACCGATCCAGTTATATGGCTGCTTCCGTGTATAGTGATTTTACGACTATGACGTGTGGGGCCTCAAGATGGCATCAATGTAATGCCGAAACTGGTAGCACATAAGAAGTTCATAAAATAAATTTCTGCAATACATACGGCTCTTGGTAATTTATTGCATCAAGAGTGCAATCCTGGTCCTGTTACAGGTATTTCGGAAAACACCGTTTAACACAGATTGTTGAACACGGGGATTCGCAACAGACGACCCTTCCGTCTGCGAATGGTGACGCAACAATATCGTCAATTACAAATGCAGCGGGCACGGGATCATAGAGACTGGACCGCGGATCAGTGGACAAGTGTCAAAATGTTCAAATGTGTGTGAAATCTTATGGGCCTTAACTGCTAAGGTCATCAGTCCCTAAGGTTACACACTACTTAACCTAAATTATCCTAAGGACAAACACACACACCCACGCCCGAGGGACGACTCGAAACCCCGCCGGGACCAGCTGCACAGTCCACGACTGCAGCGCCTGAGACCGCTCGGCTAATCCCGCGCGGGGACAAGTGTCGCCCAGTCGGGTGAATCTCGTTTCTTGTTACACCAGGTCGATTGTAGTGTCCTGACACGCCGTCGTCTAGGAGAACGACTGCTCGAAACATGCACCGCGTCGGACTCAGGTCGATAGGGACAAGTTTGTGCTATGAGGGTCATTCACCTGGGCGTCAGTAGGTACCGTGGTAGTAATCGAAGGCATCTTGGCAGCTGTTGACTAAGTGAACAATGATGATAGAAGTCGTGTCGGATTACCAGCCGAGTCAAGGCGTCGTTCTGCGGCAGCGTTTCAACAAGTCTCCTACTTGTCATCCTCAGGCGAAATGTCAGATTCGTGTCATGTCCAGTTCTTCGTAGCCGCTGGCCGCAGGCTCCTTTGTCTCGTCTGCGTCAGCAGCGCTAATCGCGCGCCCCGGTCTGCGCTTAGCGCCTCTGACGCAGACGAGCCTGCGACCAGCTGTGAAGAACCGGACAGGGCACGAACCTGACACTTCGTCTGAAGATGACAAGTAGGAGACTTGTTGAAACGTTGCCGCATAACGACACCTACACTCTGCTGATAACCTGAGGAGACTTCATCACTGAGATTCGCCGAGAAAGTCTAAGTTCTCATATACACTATTGGCCATTAAAATTGCTACACCAAGAAGAAATGCAGATGATAAACGGGTATTCGTTGGACAAATATATTATACTAGAACTGACATGTGATTACATTTTCACGCTGTTTGGGAGCATAGATACTGAGAAATAAGTACCCAGAACAAACCACCTCTGGCTGTAATAACGGCCTTGATGTACCTGGGCATTGAGTCAAACAGAGCTTCAACACGATGCCACAGTTCATCAATAGTAGTGACTGGCGTATTGTGACGAGCCAGTTCAAAATATGGCTCTGAGCACCATGGGACTTAACAGCTGAGGTCATCAGTCCCTTAGAACTTAGAACTACTTAAACATAACTAACCTAAGGATATCACACACATCCATGCCCGAGGCAGGATTCGAACCTGCGACCGTAGCGGTCGCGCGGTTCCAGATTGAAGTGCCTAGAACCGCACGGCCACTGCGGACGGCGACGTGCCAGTTACTCGGCCACCATTGACCAGACGTTTTCAATTGGTGCGAGATCTGTATAATGTGATGGCCAGGGCAGCAGTCGAACACTTTGTGTTTCCAGAAAGGCCCGTACAGGACCTGCAACATGCGGTCGTGCATTATCCTGCTGAAATGTCGGGTTTCGCAGGGATCGAATGAAGGGTAGAGCCACGGGTCGTAACACATCTTAAATGTAACGTCCACTGTTCAAAGTGCCGTCAATGCGAACAAGAGGTGACCGAGACGTGTAACCAATGGCACCCCTTACCATCAAGCCGGGTGATACGCCAGTATGGCGATGACGAATATACACTTCCAATGTGCGTTCACCGCGATGTCGCCAAACACGGATGCGACCATCATGATTCTGTAAACTGAACCTGGATTCATCCGAGAAAATGGCGTTTTGCCATTCGTGCACCGAGGTACGTCAATGAGTACACCATCGCAGTCACTCCTGGCTATGATGCAGCGTCAAGCCACGCCACGGTCTCCGAGCTGATAGTCCATGGTGCTGCAAACGTCGTCGAACTGTTCGTCCAGATGGTTGTTATCTTGCAAACGTCGCCATCTGTTGACTCAGGGATCGAGACGTGGCTGCACCATCCGTTACAGCCATGCGGATAAGATGCCTGTCATCTCGACTGCTAGTGATACGAGGCCGTTGGGATCCAGCACGGCGTTCCGTATTACCCTCCTGAACTCACCGATTCCATATTCTGCTAACAGTCATTGGATGTCGACCAACGCGAGCAGCAATGTCGCGATACGATAAACCGCAATCGCGATAGGCTACAATCCGACCTTTATCAAAGTCGGAAACGTGAAGGTACACATTTCTCCTCCTTACGCGAGGCATCACAACAACGTTTCACCAGGCAACGCCGGTCAACTGCTGTTTGTGTATGAGAAATCGGTTGGAAACTTTCCTCATGTCAGCACGTTGTTGGCGTCGCCACCAGCGCCAGCCTTGCGTGAATGCTCTGAAAAGCTAATCATTTGCATATCATAGCACCTTCTTGCTGTCGGTTAAATTTCGCGTCTGTAGCAGGTCATCTTCGTGGTGTAGCAATTTTAATGGCGAGTAGTGTACATGAACATTATTACGGACCAAATACGTCCCTCCATACTTGTCTTGCCGGGCTGGATTGGACTGTGTAAAGGAAAAATTGGGCTTCGTAAAAACTGGGGCTTTGCACGGGCAGAGATGACAGCCTGTTGAACGCCCCATCAACCATACATCATCATCATGACTACGATCTGGGTAGCTTGTGTGTGCAGTACATTGCCTTCAGACATAACTTATAAATAGTTTCTAACTGTAATATTGTCTTACTGGGTTACACCTTCCTCATAGGATTATACTCCTAAATAAGTAGATTATGACAGCATTTAAAGATTTCAATGTAGGTCAATAATGATTTGAAATATTGAAAATAAAATTTTTGTTACCAATGAAAGCCATTATACAGGCAATCTGCATCTGTGACCGTGCACTACGCACCGGTTAGCCGTTTAGTAATATAGGTAGTTTCAGATCCTGTATAACTGAAAATATACTGATGTTATTTATACGACTTATCTTACAATAAAGATCTACGTACTTGGCCATTCCGATTTAGGTTTTCCCTGCGTTACCTCAGTGGCTTAAAGAAACTTCTGCGACGGTTTATTTGTAACTGTTGTACTCACCAAATAAGTTTGGCCCCCTTTTGTTAAGAGTAGTAGAAGGCGAACCCACTTCCACAGAAAAAAACTTGCTGTATTTGCGCGGCATGCTTGGAGACTTGCAACTGGACCCGTCACGGAGAAATAGTAATTGAAACACAAATGATTATGGCGACACCATAAATTACAGATAATAATTATTTATTAAAATAATTTGTACACATCTATTCATCTTTACTTTGATGTTAAGACGTGGCACTGAAGTAAAAACACTCAATACTGGTCTACGTTAACTCAGTAAACACTGACTAACCTTTTCAGTGTGGACCGCTATAATACAGTTACCGGCCTATGTGGCCGAGCGGTTCTAGGCGCTTCAGTCTGGAACCGCGTGACCACTACGGTCGCAGGTTCGAATCCTGCCTCGTGCATGGATGTGTGTGATGTCCTTAGATTAGTTAGGTTTATGTAGTTCTAAGTTCTTGGGGACTGAGTGTAACGCTGGAAATGCATATCCTTCTATTTCCATCTATTGCCCTGGAATTTTTTTCCTTGTTTTGTTACCTCAAGATATGACATTTCTGTGTCTTTATATATTGTAATTGTTTTACTATATATATATATATATATATATATATATATATATATATATATATATATATGCATTTGTGTCGATGTATAATTGGTTTGTTTTGTGAATATTACTTGTATTTATACGCTGGGTCTGGCCTAGGGAAAACTATGCTATTGAACGAATACATCGATAGGTCGTGTGAAGAACCAAAGTGTGTAGGATCTTTGGTAGTGTTAACTCTGTCGCGTGGAGAGCGGGCAGAGAGAGGGTCTGGCTGGAGTAGGGCGGTGAAGCAGGTGTGTTGTGTGACGCTCCCGCGAGTTGCAGCGCGTTCGGGGTCTGGCAGCATGTAATTGCGCTCGACTTGCTATGATAGTTTCTGACACGGTGTCGCGGACGGGAAGCATTAGCTCGCGCACATCAAGAGCCTGGTGACCGTGTCGAGAAGAAAGCGCGCCAACATCCAGCTTCTGCAACAGCGACGGCCGACAATGAGTGACTGTCGCCACCTCCTCGATCGACGGCTTCAAAGCTTCAATCAAACAACAAGGAAGACTGGAAGCACGTTAAGTTTTAGAACTGTATGGCAGACCTCAGCTTTTCAAACTGTTCCATTTTCGTAACTATAATTACAGCAACTTAGCATGAACATTTGTTGCTCATTGTCCCAATTGCATTACCAAGCAGGGTCCCTACCTTTTCCGGAATGAACCCGAGTGTCGTTGATATTCAAACGCCAGCATTAAAGTAATATTATTCCATTTCACTGCTTTAATTTCAAAGTTCAGTTAAAGTATTTATAGCTGGCTACAATATTTAGATTACACAAGCACAAATTAAGAGTGCGAGTTTTGTTGCCATATTTTAGCTTACCTGTGACTGCAGCTCAGATTGGTACGTACTAAATGTTACTATTGTTAATTGTCCAAAATCATTTAATTCAAGTTCAAAGTTTAATCTATTATTTCTAGAGAGCGTAGATTTAAGGAGCTTTTGAAATGATTGTTGAGGTAGCCCAAGACTAACCGCATTTTACTGAATTACGATGTGCTTCAGAAACAAAGCTCACTATTAATTTCTGTCACTACATTTACTTTCAATTTTCCGGTTTTATTAATTCTTTTGCTAAATTAAGTCAGAGTGTAGCGAAATTTATTACTTCTGACAAACATTCAGATTTTCACTCTACACATGTCAACCTTCAGTTGCCACGCTTCTAGTGCTAATTATATGTGTAATAACCTTTCTTTTTCAGTTACCATAGTAATTGTCCATAGGACTGGCGACCGTAATTTCCCCCAAATCTCAAATATCTAATTACCGCTAGTTAATTGTTAACGTAACAGCAGCACACTTACTTTCTTTATTAACTTTACCTCTTTTCAAAATTAATTTCCACCAGTTTCATTTGCATTTTTCCTTTCATTTAGCTGTAACCCTTTCCTCCCACTTTACCGACAGATTAACTTCGGTGACGATTGATTTTCCCAAATTTCCATTAGGTACACGCGGTTTAATTTTTCACTGTCATTAAGGTCGATAAGTGAGGGGGAGGTTACACGATGACCTCAGATGTTAAGTCTCATAGTGCTCAGAGCCACTACTTCTATAATACAGTTTACAATTCATGGCCGAATAAAGAGTAACACTCTGACACTCGATGTTGATTGTCCGATCTATTTCTACATCTATATGTACACTGATCAGCCAGAACATCAGGTCCACCGACCTGCTATCGATATAAATCCATCCAGGTGACAGCAGCGTCACCTGACGAGGAATGGCCGCTGGTTGGACGCATGCACGGAGCATGTATTGTCAGTGAGCGTGCTGTCCTTGTGTGGAGTGGAGAAGGTGCGCGATGTGTCTGAGTTTGACCGAGGGCAGATTGTGATGTCTCGGAGGCTCGGCACGAACATTTCGGAAAATGCACGACTTGTCGGGTGTTCGAGGAATGCTGTGGTGAGCGACTTCAAAACGTGGTGCATCCACGCCCAGATACTGTGGGGCAGAGCGGCCACCCTTCAGTACAGATGCCGGAAGCCGTAGGCTGGGCGTACTGGTAAAACAGGGCAGGCGGTGTACTGTGGCGGAACTAACATCAGATGCTGGGTAGAGTACAAGCACGTCTGAACACACAGTGCACGAACATTCCTAACGATGGGCCTCCGAAGCCGACGACCGATGCGTGTGCCAATGTTAAAACCACGATATCGGCAACTACAACTGAAATGGGCATGTGACCATTGGCGCCAGACGTTGGTTCAGTGGCAGGACTTTTCATGGTCTGATGAATCCCTATATCTTCTTCTCGTGACGATGGGAGGGCGCGGATCCGTCGTCTTCCAGAGAAACACCTCCTTGACACCTGTCCTTAGGGATGGAGACAAGCTGGCGACGGCTCTGGAGAACATTTACCCGGGAAATCATCAACAAGTTAATGCACCCTGACACAAGGCCAGGAGTGTGAGGGAGTGGTTCGGGGAATACTGTGGCGAGTTCCAGTTGATGTGCTGGCCCCCCCAACTAGCCAGATCTGAACCTGATCGAACACATCTGGGATGTGACTGAACGTGGCGTCAGAGCGCATCACCCCCTCCCCAGAATTTATAAGAATCAGCCGACTTGTGTGCAGATGTGGTGTCAACTCCCACCAGCGATCTAACAAGGCCTTTTAGCCACGTACTACTTATTACAATCTTCAGACAAACTCACGAAGTAGTTTGGCTATAATATTTTATTTTTTTATTGCAACGAAAAGCTCATATTAACATTGAATCAATAACAACAGAACTATTTTATATAATCAAAGAATAAACAATCTGTCCCTTGTGCGCGCCGCCACAGAATAATGCTATCCTTCACTGTGTGTCTACGGATGTTCTGCTGGCGACTCCCACACAACCCCCCTCCGATAGAGCGGAGCTCTGGGAATGTAAGGGTATTTATATTTCACCCGACGCCCAGCTCTTGTGTGTACTGAAGGCATTGGTTGAACTTCTTCAGCTTCTGTGGCTGGTAGTGACGGTACCGCTTCCTCTTGTGGTGGTGACATGGTATCATCCTGGTCCAGTGGTATGGAAGGTGGCGCTTGGTGCCTGACCTCTGTGTCCTCTTCAGTCGGTAACATATGTGCAGGATTGAGCCGCTCCAATGATACCACTTGACTCTACACCTACATCCATCATCCGCAAGCCACCGACGGTGTGTGGCGGAGGGTACCCTAAGTACCTCTATCGGTTCTCCCTTCTATTCCAGTCTCGTATTGTTCGTGGAAAGAAGGATTGTCGGTATGCTTCTGTGTGGACTCTAATCTCTCTGATTTTATCCTCATGGTCTCTTCGCGAGATACACGTAGGAGGGAGCAATATACTGCTTGACTCCTCGGTGAAGGTATGTTCTCGAAACTTCAACAAAAGCCAGTACCGAGTTACTGAGCGTCTCTCCTGCAGAGTCTTCCACTGGAGTTTATCTAGCATCTCCGTAACGCTTTCGCCATTACTAAATGATCCTGTAACGAAGCGCGCTGCTCTCCGTTTGATCTTCTCTATCTCTTCTATCAACCCTATCTGGTACGACTCCCACACTGTTGAGCAGTATTCAAGCAGTGGGCGAACAAGCGTACTGTAACCTACTTCCTTTGTTTTAGGATTGCATTTCCAATGAATCACAGTCTGGCATCTGCTTTACCGACGATCAACTTTATATGATCATTCCATTTTAAATCACTCCTAATGCCTACTCCCAGATAATTTATGGAATGAACTGCTTCCAGTTGCTGACCTGCTATTTTGTAGCTAAATGATAAGGGATCTATCTTTCTGTGTATTCGCAGCACATTACACTTGTCTACATTGAGATTCAATTACCATTCCCTGCACCATGCGTCAATTCGCTGCAGATCCTCCTGCATTTCAGTACAATTTTTCATTGTTGAAACCTCTCGATACACGACAGCATGATCTGCAAAAAGCCTCAGTGAACTTCCGATGTCATCCACCAGGTCATTTATGTAAATTGTGAATAGCAACGGTCCTATCACACTCCCCTGCGGCACACCTGAAATCACTCTTACTTCGGAAGACTTCTCTCCATTGAAAATGACATGCTGCGTTCTGTTATCTAGGAACTCCTCAATCCAATCACACAATTGGTCTGATAGTCCGTATGCTCTTTCTTTGTTCATTAAACGACTGTGGGGAACTGTATCGAACGCCTTGCGGAAGTCAAGAAACACGGAATCTACCTGTGAACCCGTGTCTAGATCCCTCTGAGTCTCGTGGACGAATAGCGTGAGCTGGGTTTCACACGACCGTCTTTTTTGAAACCCATGCTGATTCCTACAGAGTAGATTTCTAGTCTCCAGAAAAGTCATTATACTCGAACATAATACGTGTTCCAAAACTCTACAACTGATCGACGTTAGAGATATAGGTCTATAGTAGTTCTGCACACCTGTCCGACGTCCCTTCTTGAAAACGGGGACGACCTGTGCCCTTTTCCAATCCTTTGGAACGCTTCACTCTTCTAGAGACCTACGGTACACCGCTGCAAGAAGGGGGGCAAGTTCCTTCGCGTACTATGTGTAAAATCGAACTGGTATCCCATCAGGTCCAGCGGCCTTTCCTCTTTTGAGCGATTTTAATTGTTTCTCTATCCCTCTGTCGTCTATTTCGATATCTACCATTTTGTCATCTGTGCGACAATCTATAGAAGGAACTACAGTGCAGTCTTCCTCTGTGAAACAGCTTTGGAAGAAGACATTTAGTATTTCGGCATTTAGTCTGTCATCTTCTGTTTCAGTACCATTTTGGTCACAGAATGTCTGAACATTTTGTTTTGATCCACCTACCGCTTTGACATAAAACCAAAATTTCTTAGGATTTTCTGCCAAGTCAGCACATAGAACTTTACTTTCGAATTCATTGAACGCCTCTCGCATAGCCCTCCTCACACAACATTTCGCAACGCGTAATTTTTGTTTGTCTGCAAGGCTTTGGCTATGTTTATGTTTGCTGTGAAGTTCCCTTTGCTTCCGCAGCAGTTTTCTAACTCGGTTGTTGTACCATGGTGGTTATTTTCCATCTCTTACGATCTTAATTGGCACATACTCATCTAACGCATATTGTACGATGGTTTTGAACTTTGTCCACTGATCCTCAACACTATCTGTACTTGAGACAAAACTTTTGTGTTGAGCCATCAAGTACTCTGAAATCTGCTTTTTGTCACTTTTGCTAAACAGAAAAATCTTCCTACCTTTTTTAATATTTCTATTTACGGCTGAAATCATCGATGCGGTAACCGCTTTATGATCGCTGATTTCCTGTTCTGCAAAAACTGATTCAAATAGTTCGGGTCTGTTTGTCACCAGAAGGTCTAATAAGTTATCGCCACGAGTCGGTTCTCTGTTTAACTGCTCAAGGTAGTTTTCAGATAAAGCAATTTAAAAAATTTCACTGGATTCTTTTTCCCTGCCACCCGTTATGAACGTTTGAGTCTCCCAGTCTATATCCGGCAAATTAAAATCTTCACCCAGAACTATAACATGGTGGGGAAATCTACTCGAAATATTTTGCCAAATTATTCTTCAGGTGCTCAGCCACAACAGCTGCTGAGCCCGGGGGCCTATAGAGACATCCAATTACTATGTCTGAGCCTGCTTTAACCGTGACCTTCACCCAAATCATTTCACAATTCGGATCTCCGTCAATTTCCTTCGATACTATTGCACTTCTTATCGCTATAAACACGCCTCCCCCTTCACTGTCCAGCCTGTCTCTGCGGTATACATTCCAATCTGAGTTTAGGATTTCATTACTGTTTACGTCTGGTTTCAGCCAACTTTCTGTCCCTAGTACTATATGGGCTTTGTGACCGTTTATTAATGAGAGCAGTTCTGGAACCTTTCTATAGACACTCCTACAGTTTACTATTAGCACATTAATATTGTTATTCCCTGTTGCATTTTGCTTACTCCTACCTTGTCACCTCTCAGGAGGCGTCTTGTCGGGCCTAGGGAGGGAATTCTCTAACCTAAAAAACCCCCATCTGCACTCCACACGTACTCCGCTACCCTTGTAGCCGCTTCCGGTGTGTAGTGCACGCCTGACCTATTCAGGGGGACCCTACATTTCTTCACCCGATAGCGGAGGTCGAGAAATTTGCACCCCAGCTCTCCGCAGAATCGTCTGAGCCTCTGGTTTAAGCCTTCCACTCGGCTCCAAACCAGAGGACCGCGGTCGGTTCTGGGAACGATACTATAAATAGTTAGCTCTGATTCCACCCCGCGAGCGAGGCTTTCCGCCTTCACCAATTCTGCCAACCGCCTGTACGAACTGAGAATGACCTCTGAACCCAGAGGGCTGGAGTCATTGGTGCCGACATGAGCAACAATTTGCAGTCGGGTGCACCTAGTGCCTTCTATCGCCGCCGGTAGGGCCTCCTCCACATCTCGGATGAGATCTCCCGGCAAGCAGACAGAGTGAAACTGGCCTTCTTCCCCGACCTTCCGCTATTTCCCTAAGGGGCTCCATCACCCGCCTAGCGTTGGAGCTCCCAATAACTAATAAACCTCTCTCCCCGTGTACCTGCTCGGACCTTGCTGAAGGAGCGGCCACATGTCCACTCACAGGCAGAGCGGGTGATGCCACACGGCCAGCCTCCACATTTACCCTCCGCCTCGTGCGCCGCGAACGTCGCTGAACCCGCCACTCCCCTTGGGGAGAGGGTGGCCCAACCGCGCCCGGTACCCGCGAAGATGTCTCGACAGCAGCGACAGTGGGTGAAGCATGTAACACCTTAGGTATACCTTGCGACGCACCAGACTCCCCACTGCCGCTACACTCCGAGGCAGCAGCCTGAAGACGGCTGACCGCGGCCACCAACTCGCTCAGGTGTTCGCGAAGAGTGGACAGCTCCTCCTGCGTCCGTACACAGCAGTCACACATCCTATCCATCCTAAGGAATCATTTCACTGAAGAGACTTAATCAACTTTTAACTAGACTGCTAATTCACTAAAGGCGGCTGATTATTGACTAAACTGTGATTGCTAGCCACTTCTAGTAGAAAACAATGAAAATAGCACTACCTGTCTCTGGACTGTATTGAAAACAAACACTAGCACTACTGACACTATGGTTGACTAAAGGGTCTCTCTCTGACTGTATTCAAAACAAACACGAAATCTATGGAACACTATTAGTAGCACTCGACAATAAAGCTTCCTAAAAGCAAAAACACACGGAAGAAGAAGTGACAAGTTCCATTTAGATCTATCTGCATGGTATGTTCATCCTGTGAGAGCACTCTGTAAGGTCCAGAATATTGAGGCTGCAGCGGTGACGTGACAGCGTCCGTCCGTAGCCTCACGTGTGTACATGAGCGTAGATCTTTGCACACAAACGTATTTACCGCTCCATGTCTCGAGACAGGAGATGGGCGAAGTCTGGCCATATGCTCATGCAATGTAAACGGCAATTCGGTCTGTCGTGCCCCTTCTTTATCGGTGAAGAATTCTGCAGACAGTCGTAAGGGTTCACCATAAACCAATTCTGCGGTGGATGCCCCTAAATCCGTTTTCAGTGCTGTGCGCAGGCCCAACAAAACTAGTGGTAATGTCGACAACCAAGACTGTGCATGGCACATTAACGCAGCTTTTAATGTTCTATTCCAGCGTTCCACCACCCCATTGCTTGGTGGGTGGTATGCTGTGCTGCGATGATGTTGGAACCCGCAGAGGTTGGCCAATTCTGAGAACAACGTCGATTCAAACTGACGCCCCTGGTCTGTGGTGACATGTAAAGGGCAGCCGAAACGTGCGATCCAAGATGAAAGAAATACGCGTGCCACCGTTTCTGCTGAAATATCCGATAACGGAACCGCTTCTGCCCATCTGGTGAAGCGGTCCACCGCAGTGAGAAGATAATGGTATGCTTCCTGCGGCAAAAGCGATCCCACGATGTCCAGGTGCACATATGTGAAACGTTGTGTGGTAAGTGGGAAGTTTCCTTCCGCTTTCTGCACATGTCATCCCACCTTGGCCCTCTGACAGTCCAGGTATGTTTTTGCCCAACTACGGCAGTCAATTTATACCGGGCCACACGAATCTGCCTGTCATTAGTTTGGCGCTGGCGTTTATTCCCGGATGAGCCAGTCCATGGACGCTATCAAATGATTGTCGTCGCAATCTATCAGATACGAACGGTCTCGGTTTGCCTTTCGGAAAAGTGTTCACCCGTAGGTTCTATTTGTTGCAAGCGTAAGCCGGACGTACTATCACGAAGAATTTAGCAAGTTGCTGGTCTGTTTCCTGTGCTGCAACTATTTCCTTGTAGTCAATAGTCTGAGAGATTGTTTCCGAACTAGACAGGAAATCTGCCACGACGTCCTCAGCTCCTTTTATGTGCTACAGGTCTGTCGTAAACTGGGCGATAAACTCGAGTTGTCTAAATTGTCGTGGTGAGCAACCATCCTTGTTCTCACTGAAGGCGAAGGTAATCGGCTTGTGGTCTGTGAAAATAGTGAATGGTTTGCCTTCTACTTGCGGTCGGCTTCATAAATTGCGAGTAGCTCCCTATCATAGGCACTCCATTTTACTTGTGATGATTTAAGTTTGCGGGAGAAGAAACCTAGGGGCTGCCAATTGTTTCCCACCTTCTGGTGTAGAGCTGCAACTACTTACCTACTGGCTCGCCATCCACAACAATTGCCATTCGAGCTTGAAGAACCGGATGTGCCAACATTATAGCCTGACGTAGACAGGTTTTGAGTTTGTCAAACCCCACCTGCATCTCTGCTGTCCACTGTAAAGGTCGTTTGCCTACTGAATCCTTGCCGACTAGTGCTGACGTCAAAGTTGCTTGAATGGCTGCCGCATTAGGCAGATGTTGTCTGTAGAAGTTAACTGCTCCAAGAAACCAGCGTAGTTGGCGATAGTCGATGGGGTGAGTCATCTCTTCGATAAGATCGAGTTGGTCTTGCAGTGGGCTGATACCGGCTGCTGTCACTGAGTAGCCCAAGAATGGCACCTCACGTCGTCAAAGTAAACACTCTGATTCATTGACCGAAATGCCATATGCCTCAATACGTTGCTAAACAGTCCTTAGATGTAGTTCGTGCAATTCCTCAGACAACGAAAAACCAACATGTCGTCGAGCTACGCGAAGCAATATGGTAAACCTTTGAGGACTTCGTCAATGAAACGCTGCCAAGTTTGTGCTGCGTTTTTTACCCCGAACGGCATACGGAGGTATTCGAATAAACCGAATGGTGTCGTGACAGCCGTCTTAGGTATATCAGCAGGTGCGGCCGGTATCTGGTGATACGCTTTTTTGCAATCAATGACACTAAAAATGGTCGCGCCTGCAAGTGCGTGCGTAGAATCCCTGACATGTGGCATCGGATAACGGTCGGGGATGGTACGAATAATTAGTGCCTTGTAATCTCCGCATTGTCTCCAAGTCCCATCTTTCTTCTTTACGAGGTGAAGTGACGATGACCACGGACTGTCGGATCTATGGACTCTGCCTTCGCTGCAGCAAAACGATCCGGAGCTAACCGGCGTGGTCGTTGAGACACTGGTTGACTGGGTGTGGTCCTGATGTGAAGTACCGTATGGTGCTTTATTGTCTACCCACAAGACACGGATTCGCAATTTGCTACCTGTCTGCAATCAGACGTGGACATAGGGCTTCGTCCGAGGGTGCCTCTAATGCACTGTGTCCCCCGTCGAATGCTCACTGAGCTAATAGATACCTCAAGTGCATAATGAAACAAGAAATCTGCACCCAATATTGCGTCTGACACATCGTCAGTTACGAAAATCCATGGTAAACTTTCATGGAACCCGAGGTCTACCTCTATCTGAGGTTTTCCAAAAGTCGCTATCAACGTCAGGTTTGCTGCTGTGAGTTTCGACTCAGATGGAGGGTGCTTCCACAGTTTCTAACAGGCAATGCACTAACGTCCGAACCTGGGTCGACTAGATAAGCATGGCTGGACTTAACGTTTGTAACAAACAGCCGATGGGACAGTCAAGGTAAAGAAGAAATGTTACTCACCCGTAGCTGCCCCTCGTCGATCTCACCTCGTAACAGTAGGCGCTGGTGCTCGAACTCATGACCAGTGGCACCCAACACCGGCCGCTGTCGCCATTTGGGTGATTGCAGGGTGATGTGCAGCGCGTCGCCTCGCTTCCGAATGGTACCAGCAGATACGCTTCTTAGACACAATGTCATCTTTCTTGCTCTTCTTGTTTGTGCCTGTCTTGCCTCCGAGCAACTTCGATATCAGGTGCTTCACTCTGTCAACTTGTTTTCGTAGGCCATCCAGTTGTTGAGAAACGTCTGGCTGTTGGCGTCGTTGTATCGCCGCCGTTTCCTGTGAGTCTGTACTGTTGTGTCCGAACATCACCGTCGACGTATGCGCTGCGTCTAACGAGGTGTAGACCTTGTCGACTAATGAGATCAACGACGAGATATCTTGTGCGTCTGAGAGCGCCACAGCCATTCTAACTGCCTCTGGCAACTGCACACGCCACACATGGTGGAGTGTCGTATCTGGCAACTCGGTGTCGTTGACTAAAGTTCGCAGGTGGCGCAAAAATTCCGAAGGTGATTTATTAGTCCTGTCAAATAGTAGATATACCTTGCAAAAGGTGGGGTAGAAGAGTTTATTTTGTCAACTCGTTCATATGGTTGGAAAGAATAGAAAACCGAGTTTTGCCAACAAAATTTCGCTTGGGAAAAATTTCTGCAGTCAAAAAACTTCTAAAATTTCGGACGTTTTCCAGTTTTTTCAAAATATCTCAGTTTAATTTGCTCCTATCGCTTTAACGTCTATTTTCTTTTTTAAAGAGCACAAAATTCTCTGCAAATTTGATTCTTCCCATTTTTTTCTACTCACAATATCTAAAGCGCTACAGCGCCTCAAAAAATACCAATTTTTCAAATTTTGAGCATAGTGGCAAGATATCTTATTTTTGAACACTATTTTTTCATCTTCTGTTTGTGTAGTATAAATACATTATATGTCATTTTATATGTGTGAATTTACCACCTCACTTTCAGGTATTCAGTTTCTCTGTATGCAACATGAGGATTGCTGGGCACCCAACTATTGTGATTCTTACATCACTACATGAAGTTCACTATGGGCCGCCTCAGCCCAGGTATTTGTAAAACTATAAATATAAAAATACATCATTAAGAGACATAAACACACACACACACACACACACACACACACACACAATAAATTGTCTCAGGAAACTGAACTATTATTAGCTGCAATAGGCAACCTAATTAGGTAGGTAATTATTCTTGTGTATAAAGGCCACACAGTTGACATTAAAAATAAATAGCATTATTACAGTTAAAATGCATTGTCAGTTACCAAAACATGTTGACAGTTCTGGGTGTGTAATACTTGTAATATCGCACTTTAGCGCACTTGAGACAGGTATGAGCATCACTTCCAACGTTTTGATGGGCCAGGTTCCTCAGTGTCACCAGAAATACCTTGAGTTACGGACTCAGGGTCTGTACATAGAGTTGATCCCAGACTGACCTCTTCTTTAAACAGCGAGTCAGCCTCAGCAAGTTCGTTGATTTCGTCAGCGGTTTCCTCAACATCCTTCATAACATCTTCTTCACTGTCTTCATATAAAAATTTTGGCACCTTTTCACTGTTGACCCCAATACATTTCTTGCAAATTGAAGAACATTTCAAACCCGCTTTTCTGGAGGAGTACGCTCCGCCACACTTCAGCTTGCATGAGCATGAAAGAATGCGAAGAAGTGCTTCAGGTGCTGGATCCTGGCTCATTGTAACGGGTATTGGACCGTGGTCACTGTGATTCCAGCCCCATTTCTCAGGAGGTTTCCAGTTTCCCACCCAACTTTGGACTTGTTGGTAAGTCCGCAACGAATGATGTTGTGCAGCATCTTGTGTAAGTGGCAGCCGTGCAAGATTCAGTTTGCTTTTTGTGGCAGACTTGGCGAATAGCTGGTACCGCAAATGGTCTAGTGTGTGGGAACTGCTCACACCTCCACTATACAATGCGATAGTAACCTGTTCTCCTGCAGTTATTATTTCTTCACGGGTAGCATGTGGTTTATTGAACGTGCAAAGCGCTGAGATTAGATGTTCATTTTTCGCAACAATATAGCAGCATTTAATTTTTCCTTGACCAAAAAAAAGTAGATGTTGTATCACATCCGCTAAAAGCGTGGGTGAACAGAATATATTCACTGCCACATTTGTAAGATGCAGTGGAAAACCACTTGTATTCTGCATTTCCTCTTCCTGGCTTTAAGAAAACTACGTTTTCAATGCCTTGCCACAAACCGGTCATGAGCACAAGCAGGTCAACATCTTCTCCTACAATGACAACACTTCCAAAATCTTTGGTTCTTGAAATGGCAGATGTTACAATTATAACGTCTGCACCTCCTTGTGCCTGGTGCACTTCAATGCTACACTCCAGAAATTCCGTTTTAAGAAGTGTGATCAAACGCATCTTGTTGCGTTCGTTGTTCAAGAACTTGTCCTGAGGGGCTTGGTTCACCATCTCTGATTCAACCACAACGTCAAGCGAAGAATATTGTTTGGACCTACGAATCCTCTCAGCACTTTTTGTGCTACATTTGTCTCCCTCACATGGATACCCATGAAATACAATAGCAAATTGAGATCCAAAATGACGTTGCAGGTAAGAAACATAGCTTTGGGCTATTGACTTGAAGCAAACATTTCGAGTCCAAGTCACTTTGTGGATAAGGTACCCTATATCAATGACAAAAAATTTACTCGGTCCACCTGACTTCACATCTTCCACTGGAACGAAGGAATTGTAGAATGAAGATTTTGTTCCTTTTCGCATGCCTTTTTCTGAGAATAGGGACATTGGGTAAGGAGCAAGTTCATATTTCAGAAAGGCTTTTAAGTCTTCTTCACTTTGTTTCATTAAACAAATCCTTTGGAAAAGAGTTAAAGGATCAACAGGAGTAATTTTAGTGCTCCCAGCTTTTACAGAATTGAACGCAGAAAGGAGAGTCACAACTTTATCTTTTCTACGGAACTTTACATCGTGGAAATTGTCACCAACTATTCTTTTCTCTAAATTTGAAAAATTTGTATTTTTTGATGCGCTGTAGAGCCTTAGATACTGAGAGTAGAAAAAAATGGTAACAATCTAATTTGTAGAGAATTTTGTGCTCTTTAAAAAAGAAAATAGACGTCAAAGCGATAGGAGCAAATAAAACTGAGATATTTTGAAAAAAACTGAAAAAAGTCCGAAATTTTCGAAGTTTTTTGACTGCAGGAAGTTTTCCCAAGAGAAATTTTGTTGGCAAAACTTGGTTTTCTAACCTTTCCAGCAGTATGAACGAGTTAAAAAAATAAAATCTGGACTATATCTCCTCTCTTTTCACCGTTCAATACTTGCTGGATACGTCGTTCCAGCGGCCGATGTAGTCGCTCAGTGAGTAACTGCTTAAAACGCGTATACTTTTGCGTGGCGGGCGGCTGAATTATTATATCTGCGCTGATCGTTGCTGTTTTATCGTCAAGCGCACTAACGGCGATCATAAATTTTGTCTCTTCGTTTACAATGCCATGATGCTGGAAAATCAGATCAAGCATTGCAAGCCACAGTTCAGATTTATCAGGTACGAATTGCGGTGGGCGTAATTTCATCTTGCTACTGTTCTCTGTCAAAAGGCCGTTATTTGATGGCGCAGAAAAATTCAACACAGCATTTTCTTGTTCTTCAGTGTCGCTTCGTAATTCCTCAATGTTCTTTAGCAAAACGTCCCGCCGATCCTTAACACTCTGTGTGTCGCGCGGACTCGCCGATCTCCTGGTAGACGAAACTGAACTGGGCTGCATTTGTTCGTCTACAGCGAAATTCTTTATACGGGGTCGCCACTTTAGTCACATACTACTTCTTACAATCTTCAGAAAGACTCACGAAGTAGTTAGGCTATAATATTTTATTTTTTTATTGCAACGAAAAGCTCATATTAACATTGAATCAATAACAACAGAACTATTATATATAATCAAAGAATAAACAATCTGTCCCTTGTGCGCGCCGCCACGGAATAATGGTATCCTCCACTGTGCGCCAACGGATGTTCTGCTGGCGACTCCCACAGCCTCATTGCTTTGATGCCGTGATGCAGCGTCATTGTTATCCATGCCAAAGATGGACATACCGGCTATTAGGTAGGTGGTCATAATGTTCAGGCTGATCGGTGTATAGTCTGCGAACCATTGGATGGTGCATGGCGGTAGGTAACTTCTACCACTAATCGCCATTTCTTTTCTGTTCTACTTGCAAATGTAGTAAGGGAAAAACGACAGTCTATGTACCTCGTAGTTTCTGTTGTCTTGTACTCGCGGTCCTTCCTCGAAATCTACACTCAACACCAAAAGGTCCATTGTAGATAAAACTGCAGAAAAGTGGACCATTTGCAATAACAGCATATAAATCGTACCAGTTTAACAACCTCATGCCGAAAATGAACTCTCATCGCTAGTTATTTGCACTACCGGTATCTACTTAACCCAGGGCTAGAATGTTGCAATGTCATGAAAACTACGAAAAAAGAAAACTGCTCTAGACCAGCGATCAAAGCAAGAAAGCAAGAAATGTCTAACAGTTACAGAAAATCAAGCACAGCAGTTCTCACGGAAACAATACAGTTCATTCTTTCAAGAAGCCGCCGACCGCTAGTAACTTTAAAGATGTGCTGCCTTCGATTAACAACTCTAGCTTCGTATACATCTCTACCTTCCACGTCTCTACGTTGAACTGCAAAACTGCCGACTAACCATCACTACCGGGAGTTACTGATGCAATGTTTCGCACCTCTGCACTTCATCAAAACAGGCCATCAAAGGTCGCTGCTGATAAACCTCTATGCTTGGGCACAAGGGCATAAAACTTGTATCAGTCCTTCCGCACTCAGCATGCAGCTTGTCCGATCTTCATAGACTCCAAACAGCCTGCGACTCTGAATTTTAAGACTCTCTCTCTCTCTCTCTCTCTCTCTCTCTCTCTCTCTCTCTCTGTGTGTGTGTGTGTGTGTGTGTGTGTTTGTGTGTGTGCGCGCGCGCCTGCGCGTCAGAGAGAGAGAGAGAGAGAGAGAGAGAGAGAGAGAGAGAGAGAGAGAGAGGTGGTAGGAAGAGACGGACGCAGGGAGTATGGCATAGGGTGGTGGGCAGAAGGCAAGAAAAGTGGACCATATAGAGAACTGTGTCATAGTTCCTTTTATTGTCGGGGAGAGAGAAAAAGGATAATGCAAGGATGTTTTCAGTTCGAAGGATGGGTAATGAAACATTGGATTTAAAAGGAAACTGTTTCATAGGTTTTGGGGGAAATGATAGAGAGGGGAAGTAAGAAAGCGGTGAGGTAGAGGGAGACATTAAAAGAAAAAGTATTATTTCAACAGAAACTGCTTCATCTGTTTCTTATTTTTAGGAGGATGAGACAAGAGGGAAAGCGAGAGAGGGAGAGAGGGAAAGAGAGTTGGGAGGGTAAATTAAACGCGAATAAATATTAGAAGATATGTTTTACATATTTTTGGTAGATTCCAGCGGGTGACAATAAGGGGAAAGAGAGAGATGAAGTTAGAATGACGAAGAATAGCCTCAAAATGACCTCTTGATTTATTTCTTTTTACTTGTGCAGGCAGAGAGCAAATAAAGATAATGTAATAATCGAAACATAAACATATAATTTATTTCAATTAAAAGGAAAACTAGCTCGTCTTTTCTTATATCAAGTTCGATATTTTTCAGTCTCCAAGTGATCTTCCACTGGCTCAAGCCTAAAAAACGTCGAGCGCAAGAACAAGTAAAGTAAATGAAACGCTTTCAGTGCTCTAATTCTTTGTCCACAATCCCCCATTCTTTCTGACTTCAGTCATGCGTCTTGGCATGGAATCTAAGAGGCGTTGGACGTAATCGGCAGAAGAGCCAACTTGCTGCCAGGCTTCGAGAACGCAGTCCCATAGGGCGACGGTTGTAACGGTTTCGTTTCGTGGCCCAGTTCTCTGACAGTGTTCGTGCTACCTCCGCGAGCAAATTTTCAGTTGTCTTCATGTCAGCAGCCCTCGTCGTCTAGTCCGTGACGTTGATGTCCATGTTGGACAGCAACTGCTGAAAGAGTGCAGATTCATGCGCAGGCGAATGGTCTCCCTGTAGCGCGAGTTCTCCTTCACTATGTAGCTTTCGCACTGACGGCATCATCACGCTCTTCAGTATGTGGGCATACTGCCTGCCATCAATGGGCCGGCCTGGGTGGCCGAGCGGTTTTATGCGCTACAGTCTGGAACCACGCGACCGCTACGGTTGCATGTTCGAATCCTGCCTCGGGCATGGATGTGTGTGATGTCCTTAGGTTAGTTAGGTTTAAGTAGTTCTAAGTTCTAAGGGACTGATGACCTCAGAAGTTAAGTCCCATAGTGCTCAGAGCCATTTGAACCATTTTTTTGCCATCAATGGTTCCCTTAATTCTGTGAAGCGTTACTGCTCCTCTCGCAGAAATCCAACCCGAGCAGGAAACCGACAGCAGGTGACTTCTTGTCGTCGCGACATATTCGTTGCGGTGTCTTGTCCATCGCGTCGGTAACTTCTTTTGGGCAAATTTGAAATTTTCCCGGCGAATCAACTGGTCAAAAAGATTTCGGGTTTGCAGCCGGTCGTCGTAAACTTCATTGCATGATATTTCGTCAGAACAACTGCCAGCCATCTTCAGGTGAGCCGATCAGGCACTGACGAAGACGTTCTCCTCTCCAGCTTGTTTAGTGTGCCGATATCACTACCGCACATGCGTTGCAATTGCGGAGACAGGAGGGCCACACCGACCAGCGGCAGCGCCTTCGCTGGTGGAACTGCAGTAATCAGCTACAGTCGGTATTCTCGCAGAAGTCTTCTGGCGTCTTTGTCTCGAGCAAATTTCAGAGATGACGGGATTCCATGCGTTATTCAATTGGTAACCACTGTCACGGTTCAAAAGATTTCCCGCAATGCGTATTTCAACGGATTCTTTGATAATGGAGTCCCAAAAAGTTTTTGCAGTGGCCGTACTCCATTGAATGTCCATTAGAAATACAATGTCCCGCAACTGCAGACTTACTGGGTTGCAGATGGCGAGTGCAACGTTAATGTTCTGTACAACGCTCTTGCACTGTACGCGTTGTCTGTCCTATATAGGCCATACCACACTGACACGATATTTTGTACATTCCCGCCTTCCGCCTTTATAACAAATCATCCTTCACCGATCCCAGTAAATCCGAAATCTTAGAAGGCGGACGAAAAACCACTTTCACATTAAAACTATTAAGAATGCTTGCTACCTTGAAGGAGATATTTCCGACAATGGGAAAAGAAGCTAGCGACTTGGCTGGCACGTCCTCCTCTTTATCCACTTCCCGGTTCCTGGCTCTAGTTGAGAAGGCCCTGGGTCGAATACCCATTGTCTCTGAACACCGTCCTCAAATGTGCCAGTTTCTTAGGCAAATTCTCTGCATCCAACACTACGTGTGCCCTGTGTACAAGCGTTTTAAGTACACTCGTCGTCTGGGATGGGTAATGGCAACTTGAAGAATGTAAATACAAATCAGTGTGAGTGGGCTTGCGATAGACAGAATGTCCCACAGTGCCGTCACTCTTCCGTTTAACCAAAACATCCAGGAATGGAAGGGAGCCATCTTTCTCTAGTTCCATAGTAAATTGAATATTCTCATGGATGGAGTTAAGATGATGAAAAAACTCCATTAACTTTTTTTCCGTGGGGCCACGCTATAAAAGTGTCACCGACACTGTCGGCTCTTTCGCACAAGCTCTGTGTGCTTCTGCTGTGTGCTCAGTCTCTTCCTGCCTGAGCCAGGTATTCTGCTGGTCGTCTTTCAACGTAATTCTTCCGCCACTTCTTTGCGGTAGTGGGTGGCACGAAATACCTCCTCCCAGCATCTTCGGAAACTTACCTACTTCAGTCAGAGCGACGACTGTGCCTCGAACTGAACGCTCCCTATGAGCCTTTGCTACTGACTGCCCGCTATGTTATTTCTGCTTGCCGCTGTTTTGCTGATACCAGTGTAGGAAGCAAACACGTTATCATCAAAAGGAACGGCAGTGGTGTCAGACTTGCCTCTTTCAGTCTGTTAAGCCTATGTGGCTCCAGCCTATGGAAACCGTGTAGGGCAAAGCAGAGACGCTTTTTCAATGATCGTGGGTTCGAATCCCACCCATGCCATGGGCGATTTGATCTTGATTTATGTTCGTCCCTGTGGGGTTGTCTTCGTCGCTGAATAAAAATTTGTGAACTAGTTTTTAAGAAACTGGTTTGAATTTCAACAAATAATTGATAATTGTACCGTAGAGTTGCTAAAGGCCAGTAGGTAGCGGCTTTAGCAGACATGTCTCCGAGTCTGACGTCTTTAGAAGATGTTGTTGTTGTGGTCTTCAGTCCTGACGCTGGTTTGATGCAGCTCTCCATGCTACTCTATCCTGTGCAAGCTTCTTCATCTCCCAGTACCTACTGCAACCTACATCTTTCTGAATCTGCTTGGTGTATTCATCTCTTGGTCTCCCTCTACGACTTTTACCCTCCACGCTGCCCTCCAATACTAAATCGGTGATCCCTCGATGCCTCAGAACATGTCCTACCAACCGATCCCTTCTTCTAGTCAAGTTGTGCCACAAACTTCTCTTCTGCCCAATTCTATTCAATACCTTCTCATTAGTTATGTGATCTACCCATCTAATCTTCAGCATTCTTCTGTAGCACCACATTTCGAAAGCTTCTATTCTCTTCTTGTCTAAACTATTTATCGGCCATGTTTCATTTCCATACATGGCTACGCTCCATACTTTCAGAAACGACTTCCTGACACTTAAATCTATACTTGATGTTAACAAATTTCTCTTCTTCAGAAACGCGTTCCTTGCCATTGCCAGTCTCTTTAGAGGATATACGTGTGAATATAGGAAAAAAGTCTGTCTCGCCGACCTCCTGTTGCAGAAAAAGGCGAAAAGAAGGAGATCGCTAGATCTAATTTGGTCCGAGGTTGAACCATTGTAACACGCATGTGTCCAACGTCGAATTATTAAGCAAAAGGAAGAACAAGTGTACTGGAAACAGCTACAGCAGACATGCATCTAACGTATGTTAGCCTCTTGTTAGCCTTTCCTGAATACCACGCATTTGTTGGGTCCAGAGATCGAGTCTTTTGACATTCCGAGGTTCCATCCACCATACAGGTTGGTATTTAATCCAGTTCCCAATAAGCAGGCAACTCTCATAGCCGACCTTGAAGTGATTTTGTATAGCTTTAACATACATGTTACTGCCGCTTAATAGTTGCTTGTGAAACTCATGAATGTGCTGGATATGTAACACACGTGGAAGGTAAGTCAATTCATCTGCATACTGCAGATGTTCGCTGAACCCTGCTGCAACGAGGCTTACATTGGAGGACAAGCCCTGTGGTCGAAGACGATTTCTTTAAATGATTTGGACATCATCAGCTTGACAAGAGAGTCATATCTACACAGTATCAATATATTATGTCTGACATAAGTCAGACGACACCTCAGTTACAGTCATCCAGCTACAATCAGCACCACGACCATATTACAGCTAAACAGAGCTCACGGGTTCCAGTTGAACACAGGGTATGAGTAATGACATCCAGCAGTGCATTCGTTTGTTTTTCTCTGTTTATTTGTTGTATTAGTTACCAGCAATTAGAGTTCTACTACTCTTCAAAAGCCTCCCACGGCTACATCCATTGCTCTGTGTGCTGTACTATTGTTGCAATGACGGTCCATCACAAGATTGCAGCTCACCTCACCAGCTAATCTGTTGTTAATTTGTTTGTAAATAATCACAAGATTATCCACACGGTATGCTGTATCCCAGAATTCTCGTTCAAGAAGTGAACTTTGTTTGACGAAAACCTCAGTTATACTGTAAGCCCCTTATAGAAATTGGAGACGTTTTTGCTGTAGGAAAGTTTGTGGAACTGCGTTTCAAAGCATTGGCATTGTACTGAATCGTAAACAAGCATGATAAGGGAACGTAAAATAATAGTTAGGCGTATATGACGGATGAGAAATGTTGGTATGTGATCGAGCATTGTGATTCAGCATTTTGCTTAACTAGGCCAGTGACTGGAAGATACAGCGAATCACGAATTTTACTCTTCTAATTCTTTACCACGATGTTTGGTTTTCATTCAAAGAATTATACCGAGCTTAAAACCCGTTAACTGAACTTATGTCACAATTCGAGATGCGGACGTCTGAGTTCAAACTTCTCTCCCAAGTCTTTCAATGGTGGGCATACTTTTTTCTAGCAGTCTTTAACAGACTTAATAGATTACAATAGATACGTTCTTACAGTTAGGTGATCTAGTAACGTTGTGTTACTAATTCGATAATACTGCCCCTTCATAGGCGCTTTGATGGCTGTATGCAGGCGCACAAGTACCGGGTGCTTATAATTAAACTTTTCCTATTTACCACGTTATAACACGGAAACTAATTACCGTACTAGTACCAAAATTGGCAGCATTAATGTCCAGAATATGGCGTGCATGATTTCCATGCATCACAGCGCCACAGTCCAGATCCAAATATGGCACCATGTGCTGTTATCAGTCATTGTGATTCATAGTCTCACACACTTGACCTGTCCTACTGCACTTGTCCGCATGTTAACATGAGCTTGAACAAAAGGAGCACGGCATTATTGGTGAAACTCTATTACTGAAGCTCTATTATCAAAACAACAGTAATGCTGCAGCTGCACTGCGAGAATACTGCCAGCTGAAAGGATTGTGGAAGGGTCCTCTTTTTCCACCTGCTGTGCGGAGCATGATGAAAACGTTCGGATCAACTGGAGAATTGGGCGTCGCTCCGGGAAGAGGCCAATGACCAGTTGTACCACATGTGGTTGATGAAATCGCTGTTGTTATGGCAGATAATGCTGCACTCAATTCCTGATTGTCAGGCAGTACGCATCCTATGTCACAATGGTTGAACATACCGTGGTCCATGGTATCTGTACAGGATTTATATCATACAGCAGCTTGCAGCAAAGGATGCACAACGACATGTTAGTATTGGGGCAACCTGTTTTCTGGCACAGTCTTCATTGTTGCCAGATGTATCCACGATGGTCGCATATAGACTTGGCAACAGTGCATGACGTCTTCCAACATGGCGGCCATTACGTCATCCAACATCGCGGATTTTGGAGGGAAGTTTGAATTTTGGTGGGAAGATAGGTCAATAGTGCTACTTTCATCGACCCACACCTCATCCTAGGAAATGGCTGGGGGAGGACTCAACCTGCGCGGGCCTGCTGAGGAGGGAAGGAGTGTACTTTATTTATTTATTTTGGAACAATTTATTTATGGGTGGAGTGTATTTATCTCAGTGATACCAAACACATGCTCTGACATGCTTGGTGTCACGCCACACAGCATACAGATCTCCAGACTACTCCTAAATAACCCATGTATAATGTTCTGTGCACACACACTTGCTAATTGTAAACACATAAAATAATGCATTGAACAGACAACAGACCTGCAAACCACTCACAAAATAATGAAATACATTTATGTCCAGAGACCCAAATAACTCGTAAATCATCGAAATAATAATCCATCTAAAAGACGCTGCAAACATGATTGCTAATCATCAGCTCTCGAAATCATGCACCAGTCTTTACTTAAACAATTTGCTCCAATACAGCCATGCAGTCTGTTCACCAAGAGGTCCAGAGTTCAACTGACCTAGTACACAGTACTGCCACCTGAGGGCAATGCTGTCTGTTCCCTGACACAATCCAAGATGGATGCTATGACGTCAGCTGATGACACGAGTACCGTTAGATTAGATTAGATTTAGATTAGATTAGATTAGATTAGTACTTGTTCCATAGATCATGAATACGACACTTCGTAATGATGTGGAACGTGTCAGGTTAATAAAAGATGTCTGTACAAGAAATTACATTACACAAAATATTGCATGACACTAATGATTAAGTTTTTTTTAACTTAGTTTATATCTAAAAATTCAGCCAATGAGTAGAAGGAGTTGTCACCTAGAAATTCTTTTAATTTATTTTTAAATGTTACCCAAGATGGGTGGAAACAGTGTGTTCATGATAAGGTCTGGGCCTAGTACACAGTACTGCCACCAGAGGGTGCTGTTACCCATTCCATTACATAACCCAAGATGACATGATTCGTACATATACTGTGAAGACAGACAGCACAGTACGTACACTCGTGGCACTAGATATCCCCCTGTGAGGTCGTGAGGGCATCCGCCTCTGACGGGTGAAAAGAGTGCCCTCAGTGGATCGAAGTCACTGCCAGAACTGTTCTACAAATTCGAGCTCCTTCCCCTCGGCATAAACGCCTTACTATTTCCAGTCCAGACCTGCTTGCTTGCTTGCTTTTATCTACACTCATTTCCAGACTCTGGCGTTACAAAAACACAGGTATTTTCACATGGTTTGCACACAGCACTAGCATTGCGATTCCTCTCGCAACATAATTCTGAAGATATAGACTGGCAATTATTTCTCTAGAAACCCGAAACTTTACCTAGCTGGGGCGTGTTGTAAACCACTAAATAATTATAAATCTCATTTCTGCGAAGACATTTACTAGAAACTCGAAAAAAATAGAGAAAACTGATATTTCCACTCACATATAATGATGTCAGTGTTCTAGCAGATTCGAAATCATGCATATTATTTACAAAATTAACTAAGGTGTTTCTCATGTCTAGAGAATCGGTAAGCATGTCTCCCACATGCTAGATACACACACCACAATCGATGTTCCCTCAGCTAAATAAAGACGCGAAATGTGCAGAAGCAGTCAACCGAACAATTTACCTGGCAGGGAATAACAATCCAGTGCAAACACACCTCCATATTCAATCCCAAATTACCATGTGATCACGAAATCTATCCAACACATACTAAGTATTAGTTCACTATTCTGCCGTCTAGAGGACGGCAAAGTTAATTAATCTACATTCCTGCATTCCAACAGGCCATTGCATCTGGACGTCTGCTGCCGTTAACGGGAAACTTGAGTCACCCCTGCACACATCACCTGCACTGCATACCGAGCACACATAGGCAGAATCATCGTCCTAAGAAATTGTTTACATATATTTTTTATCCCTGTACTTAAACTAAATGTTACCATTGCGGTCTGAGTTGAATGACACTCGAATATCAGCGAAGTATCGGAAATACAAACTGCTGACGGCTGCAGCTCTGGAAATAGAAATATCTGAACCCATTCTTATGACTTGACATTCTCTTCCCTCTGATATCACAGTACTCCAAGTCAAATCCATACTACTGTATGTTGCTGTCACAAGCCGTCTTGGTTCTACAGGTGCACACAAGTGTCCATGTTAAAAGCTGTACCTGCTTCATAAATCGAGGTGTAGCATTACCTACGAATGACATGGTTTTTCCGGACAAATGCCGAGACGGTGATCGCAGGAGTGTATATTATCAGACCAACAGTCCGATTACATGTAGCCCACAATGCAACCTCGTGATAAAACCGCTGAATTTTGAAACTGATTCTGCTAAGGAATGTAGTTTGTAAGCGGTATTTGCAAATCCTTCACGCTACGGCAGCTAGATATTTCTCCACTATGTGTAACGTATTCTGTCTCGATACCATGTTAGAGGTTCTGCGCTATATCCACTGAGTTACAGGCGATGACTGATTGAGAAGATCACAAACAGCAGTAGATGGTGTGCTGCTTGAGGTCGTATGAAATGTACACCAGCTTTTCAGATGTCTAGTGTTAACTTATCCACTAGAAATGCCTATGATTTGGAATCAAGCCCTCCCATTCAACCACATACCTCCGTTGGATCATATTTCTGGCACCTTCACATCTCGAAACGAGACATCTATCTCCAACGTGTCTCATCATCATCATCATCATTTAAAACTGATTATGCCTTTCAGCGTTCAGTCTGGAGCATAGCCATCTTATACAATTCCTCCACGATCCCCTATTCAGTGCTAACATTGGTGCCTCTTCTGATGTTAAACCTATTAATTCAAAATCATTCTTAACCGAATCCAGGTACCTTCTCCTTGGTCTGCCCCGACTCCTCCTACCATCTACTGCTGAACCCATGAGTCTCTTGGGTAACCTTGGTTCTCCCATTCGTGTAACATGACCCCACCATCTAAGCCTGTTCGCCCTGACTCCTACATCGCAGTTTTTCTTTGATTTACTCATTGTGGACACCCTCCTGCCATTGTTCCCATTTACTAGTACCTGCAATCATCCTAGCTACTTTCACATCCGTAACCTCAACCTTGTTGATAAGGTAACCTGAATCCACCCAGCTTTCGCTCCTATACAACAAAGTTGGTCGAAAGATTGAACGGTGCACAGATAACTTAGTCTTGGTACTGACTTCCTTCTTGCAGAAGAGAGTAGATCGTAGCTGAGCGCTCACTGCATTAGCTTTGCGACACCTCGCTACCAGTTCTTTCACTATGTTGCCATCCTGTGAGAATATGCATCCTAAGTACTTGAGACCGTCCACCTGTTCTAACTTTGTTCCTCCTATTTGGCACTCAGTCTGTTTATATTTCTTTCCCACTGACATTACTTTCGTTTTGGAGATGCTAATCTTCATACCATAGTCCTTACATTTCTGATCTAGCTCTGAAATATTACTTTGCAAACTTTCAATCGAATCTGCCATCACAACTAAGTCATCCGCATATGCAAGACTGTTTATTTTGTGTCCACATATTTTAATCTCACCCAGCCAGTCTATTGTTTTCAACATATGATCCATAAATAATATGAACAACAGTGGAGACAGGTTGCGGCCTTGTCTTACCCCTGAAACTACTCTGAACCATGAACGCAATTTACCGTCAACTCTAACTGCTGCCTGACTATCCATGTAAAGACCTTTAATTGCTTGCAAAAGTTTGCCTCCTATTCCATAATCTCGTAGAACAGACAATAACTTCCTCCTAGGAACCCGGTAATATGCCTTTTCTAGATCTATAAAGCATAGATACAATTCCCTGTTCCACTCATAACACTTCTCCATTATTTGCCGTAAGCTAAAGATCTGGCCCTGACAACCTGTAAGAGGCCTAAACCCACACTGATTTTCATCCAATTGGTCCTCAACTAATACTCGCACTTTCCTTTCAACAATACTTGAGAAGATTTTACCCACAACGCTGATTAAAGAGATACCTCTGTAGTTGTTACAATTTTTTTGTTTCCATGTTTAAAGATTGGTGTGATTACTGCTTTTGTCCAGTCTAATGGAACCTGTCCCGACTCCCAGGCCATTTCTATTATCCTGTGTAGCCATTTAAGAACTGACATTCCACTTCATTTGACGAGTTCCGACTTAATTTCATCCACCTGAGCTGCTTTATTGCACTGCAATCTATTGACCATTTTCTCCACTTCCTCAAATGTGATCCGATTTCCATCATCATTCCTATCCCATTCTACCTCGAAATCTAAACATTACTGATCGTATTTTCACCTACATTGAGCAACTCTTCAAAATATTCCCTCCATCTGCCCAAGGCATCCACAGGATTCACCAGCAGTTTTCCTTACCTGTCCAAAATACTTGTCATTTCCTTCTTACCTCCCTTTCGAAGATTGCTAATTACACTCCAGAATGGTTTTCCAGCAGCTTGACCCGAAGTCTCCAACCTGTTTCCAAAGTCTTCCCAAGATTTCTTCTTGGATGCTGCAATTATCTGTTTGGCTTTGTTTCTTTCTTCAACATAACTTTCTCTGTCTACCTGAGTTCTAGTATGTAGCCACTTTTGATACGCCTTCTTTTTCCTTTTACAGGCTGCCTTGACTGTGTCATTCCACCAAGCTGTTTGCTTCATCCTACTTTTACACACTACTGTTCTAAGACATTCCTTAGCCACTTCTAGTACTGTGTCCCTGTACCTTGTCCAATCCTTTTCCAATGACTGTAATTGACTACAGTCAACTAACTGGCACCTTTCTGAGATCGCTGTTATGTACTTGTGCCTGATTTCCTTATCCTGAAGTTTCTCCACTCTTATCCTCCTACGTATGGACCTGACCACCTGCACTTTCGGCCTCACAATGCCAATTTCACTGCAGATTAAATAATGATCAGTGTCATCAAAGAATCCCCTGAATACACGTGTGTCCCTCACAGCCTTCCTGAATTCCTGATCTGTTATTATATAGTCAGTGACAGATCTGGTTCTCGTGCCTTCCCAAGTATACCGGTGAATGTTCTTATGTTTAAAAAAGGAGTTTGTGGTTACTAAGCCCATACTGGCAGAGAAATCCAAGAGTTGTTTCCCGTTCCTGTTGGCCCCCATAACCTCTCCAAATTTACCCATAACCTTTTCATACCCTTCTGTTCGATTTCCAACCCGGTCGTTAAAATCGCCCATGAGCAGAACAATGTCCTTGTCCTTTACTCTAACAACTACATCACTGAGTGTCTCATAAAAACTATCCATCTTATCTTGATCTGTCCCTTCACAATGCGAATATACTGACACAATCCTAATTTTCTTGCTAGACACTGTCAAATATATCCACATCAATCGTTCGTTTACATACCTTATTGCAACTACGCTGGGTTCCATTTCTTTCCTGATGTAAAGCCCTACACCCCATTATGCTATTCCTGCTCTGACTCCTGACAGGTAAACCTTGTATTCTCCCACTTCCTCTTCTTTCTCACACATTACCCGAATGTCACTAAAGCTAAAACGTCCAGCCTCACCTTACTTGCAGCCTCTGCCAGCTCTACGTTCTTCCCAGAGTAGCCCCCATTGATATTAATAGCTCCCCATCTCATTACCATATGATGCTGGCAACAATCGAACGTGTCTGCTACAGTAAAATTCCAATCTGGTTATAGTCAGCCCCTACGCATCTTGCAACTGCTTTCATTCCTACAGCTTAGCACATGTGATCTTTCCAATTTAAGTCGGAACTGATGAGCAGAAGTCGGAGAAAGCCATATCCACCACCTTCTGCAACCCATGTAGAAACAGGATGACCTGAGTTACTGCAACAGGTCTGTGTTTTGACCATTCAGTGGAAATGCACACATTGTGGTGCGTCTCTAAACTAGATACAGTTACTACACTCTGAAGCAGATCCGCGTCCATTCAAACCTATCAGGCCAACAAGCTATCATCCTTATTCTCTACCCCTCCTTCAACGAGAAAAATTGAGAACTATAGAAGCTCCACTAACTTCTTCGGATATAGAACTCACCTAGGCACCATTGCTCATGCGATGACGCATAGCTGCAGTGCGGTTCAGTGCAGATACAGAGATTTCGCAGTACCTCACAGAATAGCACAGTGTGCATCCCTCATACCATTCCTAACAGAACACCCCGTCCCTCACTAAATTTACCTGGCAAACTGCTGCTGCTGCCTATGCAGGACGATCCTCTTAAATATACAGCTTTTGATCCAGTGCAGAGGGCATACAGATAACAGAGCGAACGCTCTCCAAATGTGGGAGTGACTGGACACACACATGTACTGTGCTATACTACACCTCCCAATCTGTGCATTTGAGCTAACTATTGGCAGATGTGCTACATTTACAAGCAATTTTAGAACACAGAACGAGAGGTTATGTCATCAACGCATGGATAGAACTGACATAGAAAAATCGATAGAACTGCAAAAAATGATGGGGGAAGAGGTATAAATTGACCAAATTTACACCAAAATTCAGGGAAATTGAGGAAGTACTTACGTATCTTCTGGTTCACGCCGAACAATTTGTACATGGGGGTGCATATGTGGCATCGGGAGGAATCCTAGAAAACGTCGAGATGGAAGCGAAGGGAATCAGGGAAGCAGTCGATTTTTTCTCCTTCGAGGCAGCATTATACTGTATACCTATTGATGCACTAGTGGTAAACCCGAGTTAACTACTGTATTTGACGCTTTTCAGGAAGACAGAGAACCACACATCTCTAAACGTACATGCATTTGTGTTAAAGGATAACAGAGAGTGGATGGGGTGACTGACTGAGATGGATTTGTAACGAAGTACGATTTAATGGTTGATTGATGATGCATACTAGGTAGGGGGAAGTTGCTGCAGGTAAATTTTTCCACTGTTCTGTCAGGATGCATCAGTCGGGTGACATAGCTTGTGTTCGACTCATATACAGACACATGTTCTTTATGTGGTTTAAAGCACTGTCTACTTGCGATCGTTAACGGTAAACTTGTCGGTCATCAAAGGACTTCTATGTCATGTGTGATGAAACGTGGCACATTTCTCTAAACGAACTATGATTTATGCGATGAACTCCATTCCCTATCGCATCTTGGGTGTAAAATCAAGACTTCAGCTTCATAACTAAGTTAGCGATAGGTGCTTGTGAGGTGTTACAATCCCCGTGTATACATTTGCCTGACAGATGTGCTGTTTACAGAGTTAGTGACGGAATGACTTGTAATTTTCATACGTTGGATGCTGCTGCTATGCGTTTATCTGTTTCTTTGTAAGTGGTATTCGCTGTTACTAACGATCATTTTATATAGGGCTGATGCAGGCGCAGTATAATTTCCGATCCGTGATCGGATGTGAACAGTGGGCGCTAAACATCTCCGAAAAGCTATAATGTACTCGTATCACACAGGCCATATTTTAAGAAAGTATTTTTTTTTCGTTTTACGGTTCGATAACATAATTTACCGTAGAGGAACCGGGGAGAGGGCTGTAAGTGATCAGCTTGAAATATATTTCACACATTGGAGTATTAACAGCGCTACATTACATATGACTGATAGGTCGGAAACGCAAGCGATCTAGCATTATAGCCCGTTTTAAGTGCGGAACTTTGTAGCCGAGCTACTGATCCTAGACTCTAGAATAATACTTTACAGTTGATAGCTTGGTTGATTTACGTAAAAATGCGTCGAAATCCATCCGTCTGGAGCTCCATTGCACATAAAAATTATTCGATTCTTGTTCTTCTTAACCGTCTGCTATTACATCACGACACTTTTAAATCTGTTACTTTGCATCAATAATGAGTACTAACCTCGTCGACATGGGTGCATCTCTAGAAATCTTGTGCACTTGGATGGATGAGGACTCAAAAAAGTGGTTCAAATGGCTCTGAACACTATGGGACTTAACATCTGAGGTCATCAGTCCCCTAGAACTTAGAATTACTTAAACCTAACTAACCCAAGGACATCACACACACCCATGCCCGAGGCAGGATTCGAACCTGCGACCGTAGCACTCGCGCAGTTCCGGACTGAAGCGCCTAGAACCACTCAGCCACACCGGCCGGCCTGAGGACTCGAAAACCTCCATTCATTCACGTGATGTGGAATGTAGCGGTCTTCTGGTCGGTTGCAGATTACATCGCTAATGGTGTTGCAGGGCTGGTTGGTCAATGACAGTGTGAGGAGCGTCTTTCCCTCTCTCATTTTACCCTAAGACAACGAGAATACTCCGTGACTCCCAAATGCAGAGAGATGGATCGTAAATTAAGCACTATACTCAACGTGTTAGAAATATGCAGAGCGACAACTGATATACTTTGATTGTGTATGTGTTCGAGAATTACCAATAAATGGACATACTGCACAGTCATCTATCCACGTTCACAATGATACTTGCAAAGTCGAGAAGGGGTGGTTTAGCTATGATACTGAAATTGGGAAACAGTGTCACATCATTGGTTGGTGTTGAAATTACTGTAAAACTGCTAAAATTGTTCGCACTATGAACTGTGATGCTTGTTATTAGAGTACATCGATGGTGCCTTTTCCAACCCATCTGTGCACTGGCATACTGTTCGTTACCACATAATGATTGACTGATATCGCTTTTTTGAGTCGGAGAAAGAGTTTTGGTGGATGGACAGCACTTTCTGAGGTGGATAGAACCGAAATACTGATCGCGTACATAACTGCATGTGATGAATCAGTCGAAACGGAACATAGAGTCATCAGCTATTCCATGACTATGACAGATGAGTTTAAATGTACAAGCACGACTCACGCCCCATCCTCACGGCTTTACTTGCGCCAGTACCTCGTCTCCTACCTTTCAAACTTTGTAGAAGCTCTCCTGCGAACCTTGCAGGACTAACACCCCTGAAACAAAGGATATTGCGGAGATATGGCTCAGCCACAGCCTGGGGGATGTTTCCAGAATGAGATTTTCACTCTGCAGCGGAGTGTGCGTTGATACGAAACTTCCTGGAAGAATAAAACTGTGTGCCAGATAGAAACCCGAAATCGGGATCTTTGCCTTTTGCGGGCAAGTGCTCTGCCATCTGAGTGTCGGTCCGGCACACAGTTTTAATCTGCCAGAAAGGTTCATATCAGTGCACACTCCGCTGCAGAGTGAAAATCTCATTCTGGAGTTTAAATGTAATTTGAAGACCTATGCCAAACCGTAAAACTCTTCTAGTTTCATTATGTTGTAACTGTCTTCAATTTAAAATTGCCACCATGTGTCGCGTGTTATGGTAGCTGCAGCCGGCCGCTGTGGTCTCGCAGTTCTAGGTGGGCAGTCCAGAACCGTGTGACTGCTACGGTCGCAGGTTCGAATCCTGCCTCGGGCATGGATGTGTGTGATGTCCTTAGGTTAGTTAGGTTTAAGTAGTTCTAAGTTCTAGGGGACTAATGACCACAGCAGTTGAGTCCCATAGTGCTCAGAGCCATTTGAACCATTTTTGGTAGCTGCAGCAAAAAAATAATTTACACCGTCCGATGTCTAGTTTTCTGCGAGATGCCATGGATCAGAGCGTCTGAATGTCAGTTTAGGACCCGGCACAGACCTCGAAGTCTTGGTAGAAAAAAAAGTATGGCAGTATACAAATCGTGTTAGAAAACAATATTTCCAACAACGACACAGGGTCAGAGGGAGCGACTCTTGTGATTTACGGTGTAGCCCGTGGGATATAGTCATCATCCTACGGTATGGATGATGAAAACTTAAACTGCCCTCTGCACTGCATCAAAATCTGTATATTTAAGAGGATCGTCCAGCATAGGCTGCAGCAGCAGTTTGCCAGGTAAATTCAGTGACGGACGGGGTGTTCTGTTAGGATTGCTATGAGGGATGCACGCTGTGCTATTCTGTGAAGCACTGCAAAGTCTCTATATTCGCACTGGACCGCAATGCAACTGTGCATCATCGCGCGAGCAGTGCTACCTAGATGAGTTCTATATCCGAAGAAGTTAGTGGAGCTTCTGTAGTTCTTAATTTTTCTGTGTTGGGGGGTGGGGGGGTGGGTGGGGGGGTGGGATAGATATTAACAATGATAGCATGTTGTTGGACTGATAAATTTGAATGGACGTGGATCTGCTTCGGAGTGCAGTATCTGTATCTAGTTTGGAGACGCACAACTCGCGTATTTCCATCGAATGGTCAAAATACACACCTGTTACAGTACCTAAGGTCGTTCTTTTTGTATATGGGTTGCACAAGGTGGTGGACATGGCTTTCTCCGACTTCTGCTCATTAGTTCCGACTTAAATTGGAAAGATCACATGTGCTAAGCTGTAGGAATGAAACCAGTTGCAAGATGCGTAGGGGCTGACTATAACCAGATTGGAATTTTACTGTAGCAGACAGGTTCGAGATAGGTGTCTCATTTCGAAATATGAGCGTGCCAAAAATATGATTCACTTGTGGCTGTGATCCAACGCAGGTATGTGGTTGAATGGGAGGCTTGATTCCAAATCATAGGCATCATTTAGAGCGGATAGCGTAACACTAGACATCTGAAAAGCTGGTGGACATTTCATACGACCTCAAGCAGCACACCACCTACTGCTTTTTGTGATCTTCTCAATCAGTCATCGCCTATAGCTCAGTGGATATAGTGCAGAACCCCTGATATGGTATCGAAAAGAATACGTTACACAGACTGGAGAAATATCTAGCTGCGTTGGCGTGAGGGATTCGCAAATACCGCTTACATACTGCGTTCCTTAGCCGAATAGGGTTTCAAAATTCAGCAGTTTTATCACGACGTTGCATTGTGGGCTACATATAATCGGACTGCTGGTCTGATAATATACACTCGTGCGATCACCGTCTCCGCACTTTTCCGGAAAAACCATGCCATTCGTAGGTAATGCCGTACCTCGATTTATAAAGCAGGTACAGTTTTTAACATGGACACTTGTGTACACCTGTAGAACCAAGATCCCTTGTGTCAGTAACATACAGTACTTGTTGGGATCGGGTTTCTTAACATCTGGCCGATTACGACTCTCTTTATAAGACACGGTGATAGCACGCACAAGAAAAACCTTTGAGACATGTCCACCCATCGCTGATTTCCTCTCAGTATTATTTTGTATCGTCTGGAATCATTTATTGGCCAAATATTATACTTAGTAGTAGTAGGAGATGCGTGATAGGTTCACCTTGAGCATCAGGCTTATAAAGTATGTGTTTGTGTTCCGATACGTATAAAGGAAATGACTATGTCCAGTCATAAGGAATGTTTGGATTTGACTTGGAGTACTGATATCAGAGGGAAGAGAATGTCAAGTCATAAGAATGGGTACCGATATTTCTATTTCCAGAGCTGCAGCCATCAGCAGGGGTTATTTCCGATACTTTGCTCATAGTTGAGTGTGATTCAACTGAGACCGCAATGGTATCATTTAGTTGTAAGTGAAGGGATAAAAAATATATGTCAACAATTTCTCATGTTGTTGATTCTGCCTATGTATGCTCGGTATGCAGCGCAGGTGACGTGTGCAGGGGTAATTCAAGTTTCCCATTAACGGCAGCAGCCGTCCAAATGCAATGGCCTGTTGGAATCTAGGAATGTAGATTAATTAACTTTGCCGTCCTCTAGACGGCAGAATAGTGAACTAATACTTAGTATGTGTTGGATAGATTTCGTGATCGCGTGGAATTTGGGATGGAATATGCAGGTGCGTTTGCACTGGACCGTTATTCTCTCCCCTGTAAATTGTTTGGTTGTCTGCTTCTGCACATTTCGCGCCTTTATTTAGTTGAGGGAACATCAGTTGTGGTGTGTGCATCTAGCATGTGGAAGACATGCTTACCGGGTCTCTAGACATGAGAAACACCTTAGTTGATGTTCTAAATTTTAGGGATGAATTCGAATCTGCTAGAACATTGACATCATTATATGTGAGTGGAAATATCAGTTTTCTCTATTTTTTTCGAGTTTCTAGTAAATGTCTTCGCAGAAATGAGATTTCTAATTATTTAGTGGTTTACAACACGCCCCAGCTAGGTAAACGTTCGGGTTTCTGGAGAAATAATTGCCAGTCTATATCTTTAGAATTATGTTGCGAAAGCGATCGCTAGGCTAGTGCTGTGTGCAAACCATGTGAAAATACCTGTGTTCTTGTAACGCCAGAGTCTGGAGATGAGCGTAGATAAAAGCAAGCAGGTCTGGACTGGAAATAGTAACACGTTTATGCAGAGGGGAAGGAGCCCGAATTTGTAGATCAGTTCTGGGAGTGACTTCGATCCACTGAGGGCACCCTGGTCACCCGTCAGGGGCGGATGCTCTCACGACCTCACAGGACGATACTTAGTGCCGCGAGTATATGTACTGTGCTGTCTGTTCTCACGGTATATGTACAATAATATTCAAGCTCCTGTCTCGCTGGGAGAGCAGTGTAATTGGGTACGAGTCTTTCCGTATTTGACGATATGTTGGACACCTTGCAGGGTTTAATTGTCCATGCAGTAAGACGATCAGTGTGAAATAGTCTTTTACCGCTGGAAATCTCGCCTGCAGAAAGAAAAATAAATGGCGGACTGTGCTTCCACACCGATGGCATCAGTAATTCTGCAGGTAAATTCGATAAGAGCCAATCATAATGCTCGATTCATTCACAAGACATTATTTTGTGTTGGGATACAGAAGTCTCTACATAGCAGAGGGAACGTTTGTGTACATGTTGAAAGCAGGAAGGATAACATGTGATGGAGAGGATGCCACGTTTGGACCGCCAGGAAGACTGCATTCGATGTAATTCTGCGCTATTTTCGTTAACAGGTTCTGTTAGGGCAAGAATTTCTGGGCATACGTGCTGAGACATCATGAAAGCGAGCGTTAACTATTTCTGGAACGCTATACAATTTCCGAGAGGTCGACACGGTTCTGATTTTGCGTAGCCATGTGACGTCAGTATAAGATTGAGAAACTTGTTAGATGCGCTTTCGATGGTTTGTAGCTACACTTCGCGACATAGCGTCAGTCACTCTGGGCAGCTAAGCACGGTTAGAAGCAGCTCGCATGTCCAGCTAGGAACAATGCACCGTGTGCTACTCTGTCACAAACGGTGAACACACGTGCCGCCCAGAGGTTTCTCACGTATGGGAGTGGCGTGAGCGTGCCATGGAGTTCTGTGACGTCAGTGTAACATCTACTATACACTCGAAAATAGAAGCAACTTTCACCTACAGTGGCGAGAGGGCGATGGCTGGCACTGGCGTGCACCCGGCAGTGGCTCACGGCTGTGTCGGCATGCGCCCCTGGAGCGTGTGCGCTCCTGTCCAGTCGCGTGAGGAATGGTGACTAGGTGAACATGTATCTCGAGAGGAATGTCTCAGGTACAAAGTGTGAAAGGGATGCTGCCGCCTCATGTTTGAGGGCTCCTGTGCGTGGTTTGACAGCTGACGGCCCCGTCACTTCGCGGGGCTGCGGATATTCTCCTGTGCGATCCACTGGACAGGGAGAGCCGGACGGTGCTTGTGCATCTTGACTGTGTGTCTGTCGCATTATTTTGCAAGCTGGTCTGTAGGCTGCGCTATGCGCTTTTTGGACAGTTTACAAGATGATTTCGTGTCTGCACATGTGTGTACTGCATTATTTAGGAGGAGATTGCATGTCTGTACTGAAATTATTTCGGTAATTTAGGAGGTTTTTGCTTGTCTGCAAAGTGTTATTTAGGAGTAGTTTACAGGTCTGCGGGCTGTGTGGCATGAGCCCAATGATGTCAGAGCGTGTGTTCTGTATCAGCGTGATAAATATACTCCATCACTAAATAAATTGTTCCAAAATAATTAAAGTACACTCCTTCCTTCCTCTCTCCAGCAGTTCAGCACAGGCTGAGTCATTTTCGCTCCATTTTCCGCCTCAAGACCACCATCTTGGATTACATCACAGGAGAGATGACAGCACCCTCTGGTGGTGATAGTACTAGGTCAGTTGTACTCGAGACCTCGTGGTGGAGACACTGCCTGCATACTAAAGACTTACGTAAAGCACAGGTGGAGTCGGTTTCCCACCAGTTTCCCCCACCCAAGACCGTCATCTTTGGTTATGTAATGGAATGGATGACAGCGCTCTCCAGTGGCAGTACTGTGTACTAGCCCCAGACCTTGTCGTGAACACAGTTTCCACCCATCTTGGGTAACCGTACTCGTGTCATCAGGTTTCGTCACAGCTTCCATCTTGGGTTACCTCACGGAATGGACGACAGTGCCCTCTGGTGGCAGTACTGTGTACTAGGACAGTTGGACTTTGGACCTCTTGGTGAACACACTGGATAGCTGTACTGGATCAAATTGTGTAAATAAAGACTGGTGCATCATTTCGAGAGTTGACGATTAGCTATCATGTTTGCAGAGTCTTTTAGATGGATTATTATTTCGACGATTTACGAGTTATTTGGGTCTCTGGACATAATTGTATTTCATTATTTTGTGAGTGGTTTGCGGGTCTGTAGGCCGTGCAATGCATTATTTTGGGTGTTTACAATTAGCAAGTGCATGGGAGAACATTATACATGGGTTATTTAGGAGTATTTTGCAGATCTGTATGCTGTGTGGCATGACCCCAGGCATGTCAGAGCGTGTGTTTGGTATCACTATGATAAATATACTCTATCCCTAAATAAATTGTTCCAAAATAAATAAATAACGTACACTCTGTCCTCTCTGCAGCAGGCCAGCACAGGTTGAGTCCTCTCCCAGCCATTTCTTAGGATGAGGTGGTGGTCGGGTGACTTAGGCTAGTGGAGGTAGCCCAAGTGACCTATTTTCCCACCTTTTTCTTAGGTTAGTAGAGGTGTGTTGCATTCTCCTGTTTGAAATTGAACTTGCTACAATTTTCTTGGGGAGGGGAGGGGGTTATGTAAGTGGAGGTACGCCAATTGACCTATCTTCCCGCCAAAATTCAAACCTCCCGCTAAAATCCGCCATATTGGATGACGTAATGGCCGCCATCTTGGATGACTTCATGCACTGTTGCCAAGTCTACACGCCGCCATCTTGGATACATGTGGCAACAATGCACACTGTGCCAGAACACAGGTTGCCCCAATACTAACATGTCGTTTTGCATCCTTTAGTGCAAGCTGCTGTACGATATAGATCCTGTATGGATACCATTTGAGAACGGTTCGAAGCACCTTCCCTACAGTGGACAATTGGATGTTCAACCGTCATGACACAGCAAGAAAGAAAACTGAAAACATGTTACATTACTCTGTAATGCAGTGTGTTTTTTAAATAAATAAGGTATAGTGCTTAAAAACAACTATATTTACTATTAACCATTCACAACATACAATATGCCAGTTATCAATGAGTCTCTTTTGTGCAAAGATTTGTTCACAAACAGTCTCTCATTGGTATACTGTAGCAGCATACAACCTGCTCCTTCATATTATGAAAGAGAAGTGTTGTTAATCCTCGTTTTCTACCTACAGTATTATGATAATTTGTGCAGGTGTGCAACAAAAGCATGTCTATAATTTCACATTTCAGGAGAGCCCCCTGTTCCATCCCTCCCTTAAGTACACCACTATATCTAAGTGCTACAGTTCATTGATGACCATGCCTTCATATTTGGACTTCCATAATGTAACAATATATCGCTTTTAATATTTCATCTGAAGTTTCTTTGCAATGCTTATGTGGATTAATGTTATTTTCTTATTTTTTTAAGTACTTCATCCTTACTTCTGACATGCTTCTAGAACTCATCTGATCATGTCTATCAATTTCTTTTCCTACCTTTTTGCAATTTATTTAGTTTTAATTCAAGGTAGGGAATGAAGGGAATAGAACATGGATAATTTGAAAGTACCAGAAGTTGCTGAGAGTTTTTGTGGGTGCATTCTACAACGATTGATTGAAACCTGGGAAAGGAATACAGTAGAAGATGAATGGGTAGCGTTAAGAGACGAAGTAATGGAGACAGCAGAAGATCAAATAGGTAAAAGAACAACGCCTAGTAGAAGTCACTTTATATCACAGGTGATACTGATATTAACTGCTTAGAGAAGAAAACAAACAAAAAAGCAAGAAACGCTGGTAAAATGAAATACAGGCGTATAATAAATAAGATTAACAGAAACTGCAAAATGGCTAGGCAGGAATTGTGTGTTTAGAGGACAAATACGTGGCTACAGAAGTATGTATAACTGCAGGAAAAATAGATACCATTTCAGGAAAATGAAAGAGACCTCTGGAGAAAAGAGAAGCAGGTGCATCAATATCAAGAGCTCGTGTAGAGAACTAGTTCTACGCAAAAAGGAGAAAGCTGAAAGGTGGAAGGAGTGTATGGAGGTGGTATACAGGGGAAACGAACCTGAAGCCAGTGTTGCAGAAAGGAAGAGGAAGCAGATGGAGATGAGATGCAAGATTAGGAGAGATGATGCGGCAAGAAGATTTGGACAGAGCACTGAAAGACGTAAGTCGGAACAAGATCCAGAGCAGACGACAAGCTCCCAGAACTACCGGCATCCTTGGAAGTGTCAGCAATGACCAAACTTTTCCACTTGACGTGCAAAATGTGAGAGACAGCTGAAAAACCGTCAGACATAAAGAAGAATGTAATAAATCCAGTTCCAAAGGAAGCCAGATGTGACAGGCCTGAATATCTTCGATCTATCAGTTTAATAATTCTTGGTTGCGAAATACTGACACGAATTATTTATGGAAGAATAGAAAACTAGATAGAAGCTGACCTCAGGGAAGATCAGTTTGGCTTCTGAAGAAACACAGGGACGTGCTAACAAGGACCACTACTTATTTTGTGAGTGGAATGTGTAGTTTGTGAATCTCTATGTTCCAACAGAAATAACCGTTGACATCAGGACGAAATGTTCAAAATGAACGAAGTGCAGTTTCGAAGTATGTCAGTAATAATTGATCCACACATAAAACTTTATTAGTAAAGCAATTGCACCAGACAACAGCACCAGTAGGAGCTACTTTAATTCGACATACCACAGAGAAACTTTTCTTAAATACTTCAGTGGCCAGTCTAAGAGTTGAGATATTTCAAAAATACCTAATAAATTTACTTCACCTCCAAGGACGTTTCTATTTTCCACACAAACGAAAGTCACAAATGCACAGTATAGGATTTATTGCAACATAAAATTACATTGTACCACTCAGACTCAAGAGCATAACAATGGTGATTCATTTCATATTATTCAGGGTAACATATCTTGTACAATGCCAACGAAAAGCAAATAGTTAATTACAGAACTGAAATTATACCTTCCATGAGTCCTCTACATGTATGGAAAAGAATATCATGATATATGGAAACGATTATCATGATGGTGCATAGTTCATTAAAGTATATATATACTCCTGGAAATTGAAATAAGAACACCGTCAATTCATTGTCCCAGGAAGGGGAAACTTTATTGACACATTCCTGGGGTCAGATACATCACATGATCACACTGACAGAACCACAGGCACATAGACACAGGCAACAGAGCATGCACAATGTCGGCACTAGTACAGTGTATATCCACCTCTCGCAGCAATGCAGGCTGCTATTCTCCCATGGAGACGATCGTAGAGATGCTGGATGTAGTCCTGTGGAACGGCTTGCCATGCCATTTCCACCTGGCGCCTCAGTTGGACCAGCGTTCGTGCTGGACGTGCAGACCGCGTGAGACGACGCTTCATCCAGTCCCAAACATGCACAATGGGGGACAGATCCGGAGATCTTGCTGGCCAGGGTAGTTGACTTACACCTTCTAGAGCACGTTGGGTGGCACGGGATACATGCGGACGTGCATTGTCCTGTTGGAACAGCAAGTTCCCTCCCTGGTCTAGGAATGGTAGAACGATGGGTTTGGATGTACCGTGCACTATTCAGTGTCCCCTAGACGATCACCAGAGGTGTACGGCCAGTGTAGGAGATCGCTCCCCACACCATGATGCCGGGTGTTGGCCCTGTGTGCCTCGGTCGTATGCAGTTCTGATTGTGGCGCTCACCTGCACGGCGCCAAACACGCATACGACCATCATTGGCACCAAGGCAGAAGCGACTCTCATCGCTGAAGACGACACGTCTCCATTCGTCCCTCCATTCACGCCTGTCGCGACACCACTGGAGGCGGGCTGCACGATGTTGGGGCGTGAGCGGAAGACGGCCTAACGGTGTGCGGGACCGTGGCCCAGCTTCATGGAGACGGTTGCGAATGGTCCTCGCCGATACCCCAGGAGCAACAGTGTCCCTAATTTGCTGGGAAGTGGCGGTGCGGTCCCCTACGGCACTGCGTAGGATCCTACGGTCTTGGCGTGCATCCGTGCGTCGCTGCGGTCCGGTCTCAGGTCGACGGGCACGTGCGCCTTCCGCCGACCACTGGCGACAACATCGATGTACTGTGGAGACCTCACACCCCACGTGTTGAGCAATTCGGCGGTACGTCCACCCGGCCTCCCGCATGCCCACTATACGCCCTCGCTCAAAGACCGTCAACTGCACATACGGTTCACGTCCACGCTGTCGCGGCATGCTACCAGTGTTAAAGACTGCGATGGAGCTCCGTATGCCACGGCAAACTGGCTGACACTGACGGCGGCGGTGCACAAATGCTGCGCAGCTAGCGCCATTCGACGGCCAACACCGCGGTTCCTGGTGTGTCCGCTGTGCCGTGCGTGTGATCATTGCTTGTACAGCCCTCTCGTAGTGTCCGGAGCAAGTATGGTGGGTCTGACACACCGGTGTCAATGTGTTCTTTTTTCCATTCCCAGGAGTGTATGTATTTTATATCACCTCTACTTCAGCTATCATTAGTTGTTTTGCTGCTCAAATGACAAAGCTCATCTACTAGTGTCTCTTTTCCTAATCTTCTAATTTCCTCAGGATCGCCGGCCGGAGTGGCCGAGCGGTTCCAGGCGCTACAGTTTGGAACCGCGTTACCGCTACGGTCGCTGGTTCGAATCGTGCCTCGGGCATGGATGTGTGTGATGTCCTTAGGTTAGTTAGGTTTAAGTAGTTCTAAGTTCTAGGGGACTGATGACCTCACATGTTAACTCCCATAGTGCTCAGAGCCATTTGAAGCTAACCTCAGGATCGCCCGCTTTAATTCAACTACATTCCACTACCTGTGTTTTTATTTTGGTGATATTCATCCTACGTTTCAAGACACTATCCATTTTGATCAACTGCTCTCTCAAATCCTTTGTCAACTCTGACAAAATTGCGATGTTCTCGGCAAATCTTAATGCTTTTATCTATGATAATGATCGAATCAGATAAAATGAATTAAAGTTGTGCTGTAGCCAGGACTAGAACCTGGGTCTTTTTGCTTGCTAGGCAGAAATGCTAACCATTACACCACCGCAGTACGATGGTTAACACTGCTGCACGAACTGCCTCAAGCTGAGTGTTCTCTCCAGTACAAACTTCAGTTGATTTTTCCCATTTTCATCTGCTTCGATCATTATCGTAGATACTAAAAAGAGACTTAATTGTCTCAGGGAAACATTTAATTATAAGATCTTACAGTTTTTCTTTCTTCTCCCTGAACTTTAATGCCTACTCCAAGTTTTCTCAATGTACAGAGTGACGAACATGAAGGATAGGCTGCAACCCTGTCTCTCTCCCTTCTCTAGCACTACTTCCCATTTATGCATTGCTGTGAAAGGTGGATATACACTGTACTAGTGCCGACATTGTGCATGCTTCTGTTGCCTGTGGTTCTGTCAGTGTGATCATGTGATGTATCTGACCCCAGGAATGTGTCAATAAAGTTTCCCCTTCCTGGGACAATGAATTCACGGTGTTCTTATTTCAATTTCCAGGAGTGTATATCGCATGAACTAAAGTGCGATGGCTGGTAAAAACTGTGACGGGACATCACTCAGTATCCCCTCTGAAGCGCTTCACAGCATCACATAGAGCCAAAAGTTTGCAGACATAGGCTGACATCAACTGGTGCGCCGCAGTCAGCTTACATGAAAAGAAACGTGGGGGTGTTGATGTCCATAACATTCGAGTTGCACAACGGTCCCTCTTGCGTCTGTCATAATGGATAAAAGGGCCGATGGGGAAGGGTCAGAGAGGGTGACAGCGTTTTGTAAATACTCTTTTACAGACTCGAACATGTGTAGAATTTACATTGTCCACAGTAAAGGCTGTTTTCCCTTAGTATTTTAGCCTGCAAGAACATTGGTTAAAGATGTCTGAATTCATGCAACTTGCAGGATATGTCCCCTCCATAACTTAATCATGGTCAGAAACCTTTTGATTTCTTGGGATGTGGTAGGTCGTGGTATCTGTTTAATAATTCAGGTCTCTGCCTTAGGTATGTTCCCAGTCTCTGCCACTGAATGTTCCGAAAACACCACTGTTCTCTGGCGTAATTGACATATGTCTCTGTTCACAATAAAAGCAGTACCTAACTTGTCCAGTGCACTGAAGTCCTGATTAAGATGCTCCTCATGTTGTTGAGGTGAAGAGAAAAAAATCAATACAGCTTCCAACTAAGGGTAACAGAAAAGAAGTTCACCAAAAGCTGAATCAATAAAGTGCTGCAATGTCTGCATAGCATTTTAGGCATGTGCAGGGTCTCAAACAAATCAATACTAAAGAACACTAAACACTAAAGCACCAGCCATAAAATGAGCAAAGTCCTGGATATTCAGGATGGAACATCTATCTGATGTGCTTTATTTGTTCGCCGGCCTCAGTGGCCGAGCGGTTCTAGGCGCTTCAGTCTGGAACTGCGCGACCGCTACAGTCACAGGTTCGAATCCTGCCTCGGGCATAGATGTGTGTGATGTCCTTAGGTTAGTTAGGTTTAATTAGCTCTAAGTTCTAGGGGACTGATGACCTCAGATGTTAAGTCCCATAGTGTTCAGAGCCATTTGAACCATTTTAACTTCATTTTTTCAGTGCCTTATAGCCCAGCGTATCCTATATGCATCTTTTTTGGTACTAAGTGGATCTGTCAAATCCATGCAATATCTGAAGGCTGCACAATGCCCTTAATTAATAATTCATCTATAGTTGTTTTTGTAACCTGTAATTTAGAAGTGAGTAGTCGCCACACTTTATGAAAGACACTTGGTCCCTCAGTAGTGATTATCATGTGAAGTGTATTTCCCTTAACGCTAAAGTGGACATAGAATGAAGTAGCATTAATCATACTTGAGTTGGGCTATCACTGAGTGCACAGTCACTGACATGTAACTGTTCCTTCAATTTTGGTTGAATGTCGTTGTATGGAAGAGTTAGTGTAGCCACCAATGATTGTAGTTGATCGATACCCTTGTGACAGTGAGTACTGCCTCTCTGCACAAATGTTTTGTCACATTGTTGCCCCTAGTGTTCACTGAATTCAAGTCCAACAGTTTTCATCTAAGCATCTCATCCAAGTATTGAATTCTTTATGGTCGTTCGAACAGTCTTTGAAGCTGTTTATTGTATTAAATAAGCTCTCCAGGGTTTGCAATACACAGCTGAGATGAGGATCTGGGGATTAATGACGATTAACATTAGCAACTGAGGATATTCTTAATGGTGATAGCAGACGTTCTGCCTCTGCATCTTTGTTGAATGCAACAACAAATTCTCTTCCTGTAACGCCAGGTGATCCCTTTTTGTGTCTATGTACAACTGATGTGTTGTAGTCAGCTATTCACCTAGCTTTAATTTTTGAAGCTCATTTACTGAAGACATCAAGGAATCTGTTTGCTGTAGAGAAACAGAAACTGGAGGGCTGCCAACAATACCTGAAATGGAATCTTCACTGTCTTTGTTGAAAAGTAATCCTTCTCTTAAATTATAACAAGTCATAATGATGTTGAAAATCTGACTCTAGCAGAGATTCGTTAATGTCAACCAGTAGGAAAGTCCATGTAAATGTGTTGCTGAGACCAAGGTCGATGGTGTAGATAGTGGAATAATACGTCATTTTAGGTGAATGAGCCCAAATCTGTAGCGGAGATCCTGAAGTGTAAGAACTGACAACGTTTCTTGAGATCATGCTTGTTTCGAAGCCTGGGTCTGCTAGAAACTGTTAGACTACTCTTGTTGACAACATAGAGGTGACTTTTGTGTTTGTAAGCACGAAACTAGTTAGGTTTACATGCATAGGTCCTAGGTGTATTATCTCGAATCTATAACCTGTGATGCCTACTGAAGATCATGAACAGCATTTGGGCGCTCGCATGGTGATGTGCATTTGAGAGTGGCAGTGCTGAAATGCAAATGTAATCAACACTAAAGCACACTCTGTCATATGTCGCTGGAACTCTGAGTGACATCTGGTGGTAGCTGTTCCTTTATACACAGTTGGTCATATTGAATCTTGGGAGGCAAGGACGCGCTGACTTATGGAAGGTGCATCATGTGCACTGAACGCATTTGGTCGTGTTTGGTTTACAAACGCCGTGTCGCAATGCAGTGTGGCTGTGGCAGGTGGGGCTTACTGGGTAGCGATAGCGTCCATCTTGTACAGTGAAAATATGGTCGGTGATCTTTAATTTGACGTCTTGCATGAGTCCTTCATTCATAATCAAGGACACTTGATTAAAATGAGGCAATTAGCTTGCCATTATTGTCCACAATGTATTGTCTGGCGTTAGCTTTGGACCCATTTACGTCTGTAACTTGTGCCAGAACTGTGAAGTAGCCCATCCACGTATATAGTAAATTTCCCAAGGAACTTGTTGAGGTAGTTTGCATAACCTTTTAAACTTGTTGTTGAGGTAGTTTGCACAACCTTTTCAATAGAGTCACCTTAGTTGTTTCATAATTAGTCGGCCGCTGTGGCCGAGCGGTTCTAGAGGCTTCGATCTTGAACCGCGCGATCGTTACAGTCGCAGGTTCGAATCCTGCCTCAGGCATGGATGTGTGTGATGTCCTTAGGTTAGCTAGGTTTAAGTAGTTCTACGTTCCAGGGGACTAATGACCTCAGATGTTAAGTCCCATAGTGCTCAGAGCCATTTGAACCATTTTTTCCTTAATTGTAAACAGCAGGTGGTGACAGAAGTACATCACTGATGACAGATGCATGATTTCTGATGTTACACAGTAACGCAGGATATAACAGTGACATTATGAGTCACAAGCACAGGTTCAGTAATCGTGAACCAAAAGTGTGGTTGTTCCAGCAGTTTAGGTGACACACACTGTACTGTATGAACTTTGCTAGAAATGTGTCCATGTGCACCAAGTAATTTGGTCCAGGTGTGTCGTTGAATGCCCCATTGATCATCTGCCCTGTTGTAGATAACCCAGAAATCTTTGTGTGACCCAGTCAGCCATTGCACACAAGGGGAACAAACTGGCATGAAAGTATGATTGGAACATGGCGGGCATGGTCACAATGATGTACTTGTGCAGGAAAATCTGATTCAGGTCCACGAACATCTGTTTCTTTTGTTCTCTTTTGCTCATAAAGAAGTCCCAAAGGAAGATCAGAAGAGGTAAAACAGAACTGTGATGAACGTGATCCACATGTTCTTGTATGTGAATGGGAGGAGAACTGTAAGTATTCTCATTTATAGCGTCATACTTATACTGTTCCATATACTGCATGCCATACTCCACCAGGAACACAGTATAAGCGAAAGGTCCCAATAGCCTTTGTTGGACATCACTATTCATTGTTTGGTGGGAAAATAACACTGCACTTTTCCTGATCCACAGATATCATATGGTTTTTGCAGGTCAGCAGTATGGATTTTTCAGTGGTGTTGGGTAATAATAATAGTAGTATGGCATTGGTGACCGGGAGACCCCTCGCAGGGTGGTTCGGCTGCCACTCCACAAGTTCTTTAACGCCACTACGGTGACTTGCGAGTGAATGAGGATAAAATGATGATTAAAGACACAAAACACCCAGTCATCTCGAGGCAGAGAAAATCCCTGACCCTGCCAGAAATCGAACCCGGGACCCTGTGCATGGGAAGCAAGAACGCTACCACAAGACCACGATCTGCGGACAGTGGTGGTGGGTAGATGAATTAAGATGCATATACATACGAGGGCTATCCACAAAGTACATTACGTTTTCATTTGTGTCCCTTAGAGGCGGGGCTAGCACGGCCATCTTGGTGTCATGGCATTCCGCCGCTCAGTCGGCATCCTGCCGCGCTAGTGAGAGGTTTGTGCTGTACTCCGTTGAGTTACTGTGACAGTTTGAAATGTCAGCGTTAATTGAAAATGCTGCGAAGTGTGAAGTGCGTGCTGTAATAAGATTTCTGACTGCAAAAAACTGTACACCGATAGAAATCTATCGGCAGCTTTGTGAAGTGTATGGGGACAACACACTGACGGTGGAGTGCGTCAATGGTTATAAAATTTAAAAATGGTCGAACTAACGTTCACGACGAAGATCGAAGTGGAAGACCCAGCATAGTGACTGCCGAACTTGTCGAAAAAGTCGATGCTGTGGCCCGTAAAAACCGTAATTTTACAATAACGGAGCTCTCTATGAGTTTTCCACAAATTTCACGAAGTTTGTTGCACGAAATCATTACCGAAAAGCTTGGTTACCACAAGTTTTGTGCAAGATGGATACCAAAAATTTTGACAGAGATTCACAAAAATCAGCGAATGGCTGCAGCTTTAACGTTTTTGGACGCTTACGAGAAAGATGGCGACTCATTACACGATCGCATCGTTACTGGTGACGAAACATGGGTTAAGCATGTGAACTGCGAGACAAAATTGCAGTCAATGCACTGGGGGCACACAAATTCCCCCCAAAAACCCAAGAAATGCATGCAGACAATTTCGGCAAGAAAGGTGATGGCGACTGTCTTTTGGGACAGAAAAGGTGTGGTGTTTGTGAATTTCCTGGAAAGAGGCACTACAGTAAACTCTCAAAGGTATTGCCAAACTCTGCACAACCTCAGAAGAGCAATACAAAACAAGCGCAGGGGAAAGTTGGGCTCAAAGATCTTGCTGATTCACGAGAACGCCCGGGCACACGCGGCAAATGCCACTCGTGAAGTTCTCGAATCTTTTAAGCGGGAGTTGTTTCCTCATCCGCCGTACAGTCCCGACCTGGCACCGAGCGACTTCCACTTATTCCCAGCAATGAAGAGGTGGTTGGCTATGTAGCGTTTTGATGACGACGCATAGCTTCAAGAAGAGATGTCCACGTGGTTGAAGGCGCAGGCGGCCGAATTTTACGACGAAGGAATTTCCAAGCTCGTCCATCGCTACGATAAGTGCCTTAATTTAAATGGCAACTATGTGAAAAGTAGTATTTAAGTGTGGCTTTCATCTGTATATAATTTTAAAAAAATTCCAATACTTTATTTATTTTTAATTCCAAAACGTAATGTACTTTGTGGATAGCCCTCGTATTACATGAAGTGTAACCACTTTATTAAACATGAATGATCATACGACTCCAGATACATGCTTTAGCATAGACAGTCCAAATCGCATTAGCCGAAGACCAAGAATAAAACGAAAAACATTACACACATATAACATTCTTAGGACTCGAATTTGCTTGCTCATATCCACCTCTGCAAGTCGAACAAAACTCCGTTCAAACAGGCCTTGGAAGGCCCAATGGTACCGACAGTACAGACCGGCCACAGTGCCAGCCTCAGCCCACAGGCGTCACTAGATGCTTCAAAAGCGAATGTGCTAAAGATACTTACCGTTTGTGACATTTCTGGAAGTGGTATCTCCTGTGTTGGGAAACAGTTTTATTGCTTTTGACGATTTATTATCACTCCTGTGTGGTTTTCTCTTAAGCTACAGGTGAGGTGGCTTATTTGATAAGTTGAATAGTGTAAGTATTACATTCCATATGGTTTTCTACATTCCACATTCACTGATTTGACTAAGGGTAGCGTAAAATCTCTGCATTGATGGATAGATATATGACGTCTTTCTGTAAAATGTCAGGTCTTCTTTGTTCACTAGCAATTTTAGGTTGTGGAAGGAAAACGACACTATACAGTAAACTTCTGTATGTTACAAGAGAATCATAAATTAATTGTTCTGTAATGCACCATTTTGTATCTCACAGGATCTTTAGGAAACTAAATAATAATAAATATTGTGTAATTTTTTAGTTATTGTCAGTTTTATGGTACTTCATAAGCAACCTACTGTAAAAACTATTTTACAAATCAATATAAAGTTAGTATATGGTCTCCCACATATTCTCATAAAAAAGCTCTGAGAACACGAAGCAAGAGAGAATGCTCAGTGCCTAATGCAGTCTTACTTGGACAATAGAAAACAGTTAGTTAAGGTAAATAATCAAGTGTCACAATGCCTCGCACTTGTAAAGGGTGTACCTCAAGGACCTGTCCTTGGACTATTCCTTTTCATTATTAATATAAATGATTTACCTGCAGTTGTACTGTAACGACTCCTGGCAAAATACATATTATATGTGGTAAGAGAAAGGGAAAAATTAATTGAACTGGACAATTATAATTTTATTTCTGCGTGGACAATGATTGTGTGAACTTTATGTAATAAAGAGAAACCACTATGGGTCATTTTTTTACTTGTATAGAGTTATGTATCGATTTTTTAAATATAATATCTGTGTCGGCGAGTACTGAAATCACCACAGACGATACATATTAAATATCAAAGATGTAAATATATCAAACCGAGTATAAATAGTAGTGAACAAGCATTAATTTCTCTGTCGTCTTTTGGAGTTATGTGAGTAGAAAGTGCCTGTGACGCTATATTGTATGCTTGTGTAGCATTCTTTTGTCAAGATTGAGAGAAGGACGCCATTAGTTATTGATTTGTAAAGGTGTGTAAGAATTTAATCTGTCTAAATGTTTTGAATGGAGTTACTTAGTGAAAACTTGCATTATGATTTGTAATAAGCTTACCTGGTGTTTTATCCCATCCTTTTAAGACATTTTCAGCTATTTAAATATTATTCGTGGTATACGTGTGGGTATTCCCTTCAGGCAATATTAGAGCGCGTGCTGGATTACCATTCAAAATTTGCGCAACAACAAGCCGAAAAGGACGAAAGAACTGAGAGCTTTCTCGCTCAGCAAGCTGAATGAGATCGCCAGCAAGCTGAGTGAGATCGCCAGCTAGCGGAAAATTTCCTTGCACAACAAGCTGAGCAGGATCGCCAGCAAGCTGAGCGGGATCGACAGCAAGCTGAGCGTGACCAGCAACTTGCGCAGTCGTCAGAAACTATGAAAAGAGAGACTGCCTGTATGAAACAGAATTATGAGTCGATACCTAAGGCTGTGCAGGAGTTGACTGTGCAGGTCAGTAACCTGCAAGTAGGAAACACTGACATTGTAGACGAGATAGGTGTCTTGGCCAACCGATTAGAAAAGCTAGAAATAGATTCCACACAGCTTGTAGAGCAGAAGTGGAACGAACAAGCAACTAAAACTGAAACCGAATTAAACTCAGGGCTAGAAGCGAAGGAGAGCTAGATCGACAAAAATATTGATTCTAAGGCACAAGCAGCCATGGCAGATAGAGATTCCGAATCGTTCAGTACCGCAGTAAGTAGTCAAGTAGAGAACAACGTGCAAACCACCAGAAAAATACTCAATGAGGATATTCTGCAGTGGCAACTGGATATCACCAAATGGATATCCGACTTGGAAAAGGGTTTAGCACAGAGCAGCAAATATCTTGAAAATGAAACTATGTCGCCAACAGCAAATGTTTTTGGCAATGCACATACTTATGCGTGACATAACAATGGTGAATCTTTAGGTGATAATGTGAAAAGCCGTAGCTTCAGTTCGGAGCACACAGCCTAGGTCCCAGGAGCAAACCAGTACAGTCCAAAAATATTTGCTGAAGAAAGTTTGATCAAAAATAGGCAATTTCAATCGTTTACTACTGAACAGAAGTCAGTACATCCAGTAGTATTCATAAAAAGCTTCAAAAATATCTTGCCTAGTGTGTGGAACGAAGCATAGAAAATTCAGTATGCAATGTCATATATTCAGGGTGATGCAGCGTTATGGGCTACGGAAGTAGCAGATAGATGCATGATGAACAGTCCGGAAAGGCGTTTTGTCGAAGTACTGGTCGCCTTGTGTACAAGAAAAGAAGTATACAATCCCGAACCATACTCAGCCCATCTTGGGAATCTGAGACCGTATTTCGAGAAGTATATAAACAAGACATGCTACTGGGATGAGCCTATCTCACCAAGAGACATAATAAGACTCCTAAAATCACATTTACCAATTCATATCAAAGAGAAACTAATACACGTACCAGAGACCAACATGGAACATTTCCTGTCTGTTCTAGATTCAATAGACTTAATCCAGTAAGATGCAAAAGCAGCGTATGATCACTCACGGAACAATCGATCAGGGTGTAAAAATGACAGGAATAATAGTGCACCAAACCACAACCATGGAAATGATGGAAGTGGTAATAAACGGCAACAGCACTCGAAAAATGGTAATAATGATAGAAGTCATAACGCCTATAGGCAGCCGAACCATAATAAAAAGCGTCGATTTGATAACCAATACGATTCCAGACCACCTGGGACCAACTGCTAGAAAAATGCTCGAGGTGAGTGGCATAGCAATTACTCGACAGTAATCGCAATTGGAATCAGAATCACTGACCAAGCCCAGAACGGCAACGTAATGACCGGTACAATAACAACAGACCACCACTGCAAAACGCGCCTATTTCACAGTCGTGGAGGCCTACAAATCAAAACGTACACATAGTAAAGGTCATGGACAGTAGCTGTCCAAGTACCTCGCAAGCAAACCATCCAACAAACTAGAATCGGCCACGATATGCTCTCCTGGCCGAGAGGTGGAGTGAGAGCAACATGAATGTTAATTATATGCCTGGAATACAGATGCTGCGATAATATGACGGTATCAGCATGGAGCAAGATCTAATGACCGAACCCCATGAATGTAATAAAGATAGCAACGAAAGTGTGCAAGCCATAATAGAAGCGAAAATCAATTATGTTGCAGTGAATATAATCATCGACACAGGTGCCTCGGTGAGTGTAATGAGTACAGAATTGTTTAAAGCGCTGGGAAAGGGACATAGCATACCGACTTTCCCGATTAATAATTGCATGGTGTCTGGAGCTATAAGTGCACAGAGCCAATTAGTTAAGCACCAGGTGCAGGTGGAGGTTTGTAAGGAGCACGAAGCTATAGTGAGCTCTTTCCTCATTGTTAAAGGGTTAAAAGTGACCTGCATTCTGGGAGTAGATTTTCTCCGTGAGAGGGACACAGTGATCGATCTCTCCTCGGGAAAATTAATCATAGTTAATAAAAGTAGGAGGATTGAGTTGACTATGATGAAATCGAAGGAGGTATTTGTGCCATGATGCAACCGAGTTAATATCAAATGTAGGAACCCCTGGGTACTACACTTAGATGATTATTCAAATGTGACAGATCTTTACTATCCTAGTATGGAAGATCGAAATTTTAAAACAAAGGTTGATGCATTTCAAACCAAAGTACAGAAATCTGAAAGTTTAAGCAATGTACAAAAGCAACAGTTAATGCAGCTGCTATCGGAATATAACAAGGTACTTACTGACCGAGCAGGAAAAATCAAGGGATACCACTATCACATAGAGATAATGCCCCACAAAAAGTACTGTCACGCATCTTACTCCATCCCTTGGTAGAGGAGGGAAGTAGTGGCTAAAGATGTTAGGGGACATGAGACTTATCGTAACCACCCCAAATGCTCAGCCACCCTAAAGCAAAATAGTAAGTGACAATTGATATATTCAGGGCCCTTTGAAGTACTAAACGTGCCGCATGAGCGTACCTATTTGTTAGCACACCCCCAGATGGGGAAAATAAAAGGATTGTATCCATATAAAGATTTGAAATTATTGATAAATGACCTGTTAGCTGTAAATAGTAGCAGTGAGCAGATTTCAATTGTGTTTTAGAGTATAAGTACATTAGCTTTAAGAAAGACTTTGTGTGCATTTAAAATTTTCAGAAAGCAAAACATTATAGGTAAGCATAGCATGAAAGTAGAATCAATAAACAGGGCAATAGCATGCAAAATGAAGATTTTGTTTACAGACAATTAATGCCAGTAAAACACTAATGCTCATCAACCAATGAACAATTTTCTCTTGTTGATGAAGTAATAAATAATTATTTGAATCATTTTTCATTTGTGGTAAGTACGTACAATTAATGAGATTTCATATACACTCCTGGAAATGGAAAAAAGAACACATTGACACCGGTGTGTCAGACCCACCATACTTGCTCCGGACACTGTGAGAGGGCTGTACAAGCAATGATCACACGCACGGCACAGCAGACACCAGAAACCGCGATGTTGGCCGTCGAATGGCGCTAGCTGCGCAGCATTTGTGCACCGCCGCCGTCAGTGTCAGCCAGTTTGCCGTGGCATACGGAGCTCCATCGCAGTCTTTAACACTGGTAGCATGCCGCGACAGCGTGGACGTGAACCGTATGTGTAGTTGACGGACTTTGAGCGAGGGCGTATAGTGGGCATGCGGGAGGCCGGGTGGACGTACCACCGAATTGCTCAACACGTGGGGCGTGAGGTCTCCACAGTACATCGATGTTGTCGCCAGTGGTCGGCGGAAGGTGCATGTGCCCATCGACCTGGGACCGGACCGCAGTGACGCACGGATGCACGCCAAGACCGTAGGATCCTACACAGTGCCGTAGGGGACCGCACCGCCACTTCCCAGCAAATTAGGGACACTGTTGCTTCCGGGGTATCGGCGAGGACAGTTCACAACCGTCTCCATGAAGCTGGGCTACGGCCCCGCACACCGTTAGGCCGTCTTCCGCTCACGCCCCAACATCGTGCAGCCCGCCTCCAGTGGTGTCGCGACAGGCGTGAATGGAGGGACAAATGGAGACGTGTCGTCTTCAGCGATGAGAGTCGCTTCTGCCTTGGTGCCAATGATGGTCGTATGCGTGTTTGGCGCCGTGCAGGTCAGCGCCACTATGAGGACTGCATACGACCGAGGCACACAGGGCCAACACCCGGCATCATGGTGTGGGGAGCGATCTCCTACACTGGCCGTACACCTCTGGTGATCGTCGAGGGGACACTGAATAGTGCACAGTACATCCAAACCGTCATCGAACCCATCGTTCTACCATTCCTAGACCGGTAAGGGAACTTGCTGTTCCAACAGGACAATGCACGTCCGCATGTATCCCGTGCCACCCAACGTGCTCTAGAAGGTGTAAGTCAACTACCCTGGCCAGCAAGATCTCCGGATCTGTCCCCCATTGAGCATGTTTGGGACTGGATGAAGCGTCGTCTCACGCGGTCTGCATGTCCAGCACGAACGCTGGTCCAACTGAGGCGCCAGGTGGAAATGGCATGGCAAGCCGTTCCACAGGACTACATCCAGCATCTCTACGATCGTCTCCATGGGAGAATAGCAGCCTGCATTGCTGCGAAAGGTGGATATACACTGTACTAGTGCCGACATTGTGCACGCTCTGTTGCCTGTGTCTATGTCCCTGTGGTTCTGTCAGTGTGATCATGTGAGGTATCTGACCCCAGGAATCTGTCAATAAAGTTTCCCCTTCCTGGGACAATGAATTCACGGTGTTCTTATTTCAATTTCCAGGAGTGTAGTAATGTAATAGGTGTAAATGCGTTAGAATTAAGGCACCATGAGAGAGTCTCTACTGGACAAATAATGACTATGTAGTACAAAATAATTATGTGAAGTAATATTACTGTCAATAGCCATCTGAGAACGACACTGGAGCAGAATTCAATCAAAGACAAACCCGTTTTGTGTAACCTACACTTTGTATGTAACGATGCCTCAATTGAAGCCTGTGTACTAGGTATATGTCCTTGAATGTTAATTATACGGTACACAAATCAAGTCAGTCTACGGAGTAACTACATTGTAGTCCTGTAGGATAGATCATTTTAAAAAATCTAATACTAAATGAAGTAGTTATTGAGGAATATGCCCAAGTCCAGCTGTCATGCACATGATAATATCTGTTTGCTAGATGAGTGATAACCTGGCAAGCTACACCGAAAAAGGAAAAGAAAACTATGTACCAAAAATCACACACTTTTAAATAACTACAAAAAAACCATATATGCCTAGTAACAATACTAAAAGTGTGTAATGATCACAGTAAACCCAATGGACTCAACATAAATGTGAGTGATTATGCAAAGAACAGTTGATATGCAATAAAAATAAACTGTGTGCATAATAAATCTGGGAAAGGATTGAATATTGTGAGTAGCAGGGACAGAAAATGACTGTTGGACCTGCATCAATATATACGTCCAGATAAGTCAAGTGTTGAGTGCAGTTCTCAACGAACAATAAACTTACTGTGTATAAAAATGGTAGCTAGTGGTCCGTTCAGAGTCGATTAAAACAAACATCGCTCGACAAAAACATTTAGCGTGTGTGATCTGAAACATTTTCGCGTGTTGAGAGACACTCTGGTAGGGCATCGACCGTGAGAGCAAATGAAAGCTCGTAGTACAATGTGCGTGTGACGAACCCTAAATAGTAGTGTCACGTGCGACTCAGTTGTGAAGCCACAAGAAACCCGTTATCACGTTGAAACATTCTGAGCAGACCAACGAAGGCTGTGCTACGAACGACCGGGCTGCTGCCGTGGAACACTCAAACTGTGTTAAATGAAACCAGTCATACCGCAAAGAGCCGGACAGGTAATAGTGAACTAAAATTATTTCTTTCAGCTTTCGAAATTGCAGGGCAGAGCAGCAGATTTTACGATGTGTTTTACAGGTGGATGCTGGCTGCAGATGATGTTATATTATTAATAGTGCAAAAAGATAATTTACCTTCGCGACTCAAAAGAAACCTTGCTGTGCATAGTTCTTGTCTAGCAAACATTATAGTAAAAACCATTTTCTCTGATAATAGTCTCATGTTCTCGTGTTAGTCATGGTACTTATTGGTGTTTTAATGATAAAAAATGCACTCAAAAATTTTCATGTTCAACAAACATTGTGTACTGTAACATCAGTATTGATAATGAAATAATTTTCAGTAACCTTTTCAATAACTGTAAAGTTAGAAAGATTTGTGAACTTTATAGCAGTTTACAGTAACGAACAATGTTCCTTTTATAGAAAGCCCGATCCAGAATGATAAGAACATCATATATTTTCTTTTGTTGAAAATTAATGTTGCAAAGAAAGTCACAGCACAGCATCCCTAAAAGGTATTCCAGGTCTCTTTTCATAGCAACGTCTTTTATCTCATCCATGTATCAATATATTAGTTGTTACGTGAGCAATAACAAAGAGAGCGAAAGCACCATGCGATGCAGTGCTATATGCTGATGTCACAACACTCATCACGTGTGATACAAACCTTGAAAATGCGCAACACAGCATGGCAGTGGGAATGGAGTGATACATTACTTGGTTTGAGGCAAGTGTACTGCTAAAGAATGATAGTTAAACTGAAGATATTGTATTCCGTCTGAATGCTTCCAGTCATGATAACAAAACAGTAAAGTTATTAGGATTTCATATAGATCAAAAGCTCAGCTGGGATATCCACATAGGGGAGTTATGTGGCAAATTGGCACGTCATCTATCTGCTGTACAAGCTGAGAACTAGTGTTAGCAAAGAACTTCTGTTATACTCATACTTTGCATTCTTCCATTATGGTTTGAGTTATGGAATACTACTATGGGCAATTCCATAGGCTCAAAATTAGTGTTCCCATTGCAAAAGAAAGTCATTAGGTGCATGGCAGGACAGCCCATATGAATCATGTCGAGATTATTTGGACAAATGTGATTAACTACAATATAATAATCCAAGATGGATACAATAAATATATATGCAAATGTGAGTAACAACAAGAAGTTTCCTAACAAATCAATTACAAGATAAATGAACTACATAGGTGAGTGAATGACAATTTTGAATGTGTATTTACAACTGCCTTGTCTTCGTTAAAGAAAATCTGAGAAAATTTGACTTAAGGAGTACAGTTCATGACCATAACATAAGAAGTGGACATGCAATTAATACGCCATCTGCTAGGTTTGCAAAGACCATAACAGCTACAAATATCATGGTCCTGTCTACTTCAACAAATTACCTGAAAATGCCTACACAGTGCCAGTGAATAAATTTAAAACTAGTCTTTTGAGGTGGATGAAAGGTAAAGTAATTTACTCTGCTCGAGAGTTCCTTGAGTATGTGACAAATGACCCACTTTTCTTATGACAATGAACAATAAATTAACAGCAAAATATACATCTGCCACTCTGTGCAACTATTTCCTTACTGTATCATGAACTTGTCGTTAATTATCTGTTTGATTATTTATATGTCATTCACTCAACTATGTAGTTCATTTATCTTGTAATTGGTCTGTTAGGAAACTTTTTCTTGTTATTGACATTTGTATAAATATTTATTGTATCCTTCTTGGATTATTATATTGTAGTTAATCACATTTGTCCAAGTGTATATTGTTATTATTAGAGTGTTAACACTAACAACACCAGTTGCATGTAAAAATGCTCAAAGGTGGAATAAAAGATTTGTATTTATATTAGCATTCTCAGACATCCGATATCGTCTCCAGAAGTTTCGCTTGCTGCTGCTGTTGCTAACAAAAACGAGACTGAGTGTCGCGACTATGACTTGACGGAGCCGTGACGTGAAGCGACGGGACAGGACGGCCAGTGTGTATGCTGCCGTTTGAAATGAAATGCAAAATGTTTTGACGGGATGGGGCATGATGGTCAGCATTAATTGGTATTTAACCTACCATTCCAGAGACCTTCTGTTCTGTAGTAATTAAGGTACACTAGCACTCTGTATTGTTATATTGTGAAGTCGAGTATCTGAAGTTATAGCAAATTTATCATTGCAAGTTAACTACTTAAACTCGAGTAAAGCATCTAAAACTGTTTATGATCTAACTTATTTTCTAGCTCTTGCCTCTAGGTATTTATTTCTGAAGTATTTGGAATCCATGCAGTGTTTCCGAAATTTGGTTAATTCTAAGATATTTTATAAAATCAAAAATTGAATAAGAAGATTCTAGCACGAAGCTCAAGGTATTGAAACACCCCATTGTGTTTCCTATACCTGAAATATTTGCAGGAACGAAAATGTAACTGACCAAAATGAATATAGTTTAGGCTCAATAAATTTACTGCGGAAGAATCAGTCTCTGTTATTGCAAAAGTCTTGAACTTAATTGAATGTTGCACTAAGATAACTTTGCAAATGACTACATTTAATACAATCTCTGGCTCTGTACGTATTTGGTTAGATCTTCCCTTTGATGCTGTATGCGGATAATTTTACGTGGTACCAACCTGGACATGTTCAAAATCTCGTAGACACTACTTTTGCTGAAGAATCATGTAGTTGGTACGCGTGGTGGGTTTGATAATACAACCGAACCCATCAGATGGTATTATATGTCAAGGTGAAAAACAAGATGTTGTTAGTAGAAGGAAGAGTTTGTGTCTGTATTGCTTGGTTAACAGCGTAAAGCATCCAACGAAATAAATGTTGCAGTATAGAAAGTGCATGTGTAGTGGTGTGTGTGTTCTTTTCTTTTATACTCTTTACAGCGTGTTTGAAAATGATTAACATGTTGGGATATATGCACCCGCCTTTAGTTAAATTTAAGCATATACATGCGAGTGACCAATAACCAAGACCATACTATGGCCTCGGCGACGAAGCGCTGCTGGAAACTACGTTAGTATACAGATTACTTTGTAAAGGAAATTTAGCGTCGTCCAGTGTTTATTGTTATTTACATGTAAGCCTGACTAATATTCGTTTCATGTGTTGCCTTCCTCCCCTCGTGTAGAAGAGTTTACAGCGCATAGTGCTAATGTGAATACACTTGCACTTGGTCACAAATCCGGGAGGGTACTAGTAACAGGTGGAGATGACAAGAAAGTAAACCTTTGGGCCGTTGGCAAACACAATTGTTTTATGGTGAGTGAAATATTACGCCACATTTAAACCATTAATTAATGAGATTTTGGGTTTGAAACGCTGTGCCACATCCTTTGCCATAATCATGTGTTCTCCCAGTGACAGTGATGAAATTATGATTTACACAGTATTTTTTTCATTGAACTTGCAGAGCTTAAGCGGTCATACAACCCCTGTGGAATGTGTACAGTTTGGACACACTGATGAACTGGTATGTGCAGGATCTCAGTCTGGTACTCTCAAAATCTGGGATTTGGAAGCTGCTAAAATTGTTCGTAGCCTCACAGGACATAAGAGTAATATTCGGTGCATAGACTTCCATCCTTATGGAGATTTCCTAGCATCAGGTTCATTTGATACATCAATCAAAGTAAGTACATTGCAGTCATGTCTTTTGTACGTCTACACTTTTCATGTGGTAAATTTTGCAAGCAGTACATTTTGTATTTAATGTGTGTAGGAAGGTGTACAGAACTGGTGATACAAATGTGCTGAATGTTGCATTTGCTGTTCCGTTTACCTGTCCGGCAACTGGTATATACATGCAGTGTTTGTTTAATTTGATTACCATAGCCATTTTCCTCCTTGATGAGTGATGTGCATTCTTGTAAAGTTTTCAAATATACGTTAATTTCAGAGTTATTACTGCCAATCATTGATGCTGGAGCTAATATGAGCGGTGATTATTGTAATAATGAAAGGGAATCCAGAAATGTTGTTTTTGACATGCTTTGGAATTAAGCTTCATTTACAAATGTTTGAAGTATGTACGTTATATGGTCATTTCCATACTTGTCATTGGATTCTTCTGTCACAATCACAGAAAATTTCATAGTGAGACTGTCAAAGTTTTGCAAGTACACAAGTCATTGTTTGTTTTGTCACACAAACATGTTTCACCACAGTTGTGGCATCATCAGTGGCTTTTTAAAATATTTTCCTACATAGACCTATGTACAGGTTATTTTTATTTATGCTACATCAGAGTTTGCTGTCATTTAAATTGCATGTGCATTTTACCTTTTATTTTACATTGTGTGTGCCCTGTGGTTGCCAACCAAAGTTGGCCACTGGTCAAAATTAGTATACCTTGTCAGCTGCAAACATGACGGATGTTAGACAATCGTCTACATTGAATTTTTTTGTTTATTATCCAATCTCTAAGAAGGTATGTTCATAAAATTCATGGAATATGCTCACTTTTGGCCTTAACATAGTAGGAATAGCAAAATATCACTATGGCCAGGCTAAAAATGGGGATAAGCCTATGCCATGAATCAAGGAGGAATAATAAACAAAAAATTCAGTGCAGATGGTTGTCTAGCATCCCTCATGTTTTTAGTCACCCTTAAACATCCCAACAACCACCACCATCCCTCATGTTCACAGATGACATGGTGTACTAATTTAGACCTGTGCCTGATTTTGGTTGGCAGCCACAGAAAGCACACACTGCAAAATAAAAGGCAAAGTGCACATATGATTTAAATGACAACAAAATCTGATTTATCATATTCCTGGACCTAAAAATAACTTCATGTACATATTTAGTGAAAATAATAAAGAACCCACAAAGTTGGGGCACAATTTGTGCATATGAAAAAAGTTGGAACCTATCCTTACTTCATTATTATTTTACTGTGGGTATGGGAACTGAGCTCAAAACTCCAAGATGATAGTTCTATCTTAGCTTTTTTCAGTGGGAAAAAAAAACCTAGGGGTATTTGAAAAGAATGAGTAATAATTAACAAAAAATTTAAAAAAATACCAGCATGGGACAGCATAGACTGAAAGAACGTTGCAACGAAAGAGGACAGTTGCAGCATTTTTTTACAGCCAAACCTAGATAATGTGGCGTGTTTAGAAGAAAAACGTGATTTAAAAAATGCTAGGTAAGCCACATCACAAAATTGTGTGGGAAAGAAATGTGTTGTATCGCCCCTGACATGCAAGTGTCTTTCCAGTTTCATTTAAGTTTGCAGCATTTCAGCTCTTTTTCCTGTTCTTTTCCCCTCTGTATGATGAATAGTGCCAGAATTTGTTAAAAGCAAAATTATTATAATTTGGAGAACTGATTGAATTAGAGGAGGGAGCTGTTTCATGTCTACAGTAGTGACAAGGTTTTTTTTAAAAAAAAATTAAGTGGCGGATATATGGAAATTTAAAACTATATATATATATATGCCAATGTAGAAGAAAAACATAGCATAAAAATGGTAGGTAGTAACCTGTATAATTGATTTTGGCAATTTCTAGATGAAGCTCTAGATGTACCTTGGGAAAGATGAACTGAGAAGTGCTGTGCTAATAAAAAGAATGTCTTTCAACACTTTTCTCTCCTGGTCACACATTTCCTGAGACTGAAAACTTTTCAGTTATAATCTCGATGTGTGAGAGTTTGTTCCGTCATATGTGCCCATTTCATGATACTTGCTTTGGAGAAGTTAAACTGACGAGGAAATGATTGTACCACTGGGTTTTGGTGTCCAATAAGCACAATGGTTAGGCAAGAGATCATGTTGCTGTTATCTGGTACAATGATGAACTAACTGTTCATGGTTGAGCACAAGGCTTTTATCTACACTCATGCTCATAAATTAAGGATAATTGTAGAATGTGGTGCCACACAACGTGGCAGTACACAAAACTGGCGCTAATAGCATAGGCACAAAGGGAACACACACGACACAGATCTGTAAGTCGACGGTATTGGTGATAAATTGAGAAAACCATCCCGAAACACTTGTGCTACAAAACTTCACTGTTTCCTTTGCATGTACCCCGACATCAATATGGGATATGATCACCATGCACATGTACACAGGCTGCACAACAGGTTGGCATACTCTGGATCAGGTGGTCGAGCAGCTGCTGGGATATAGCCACCCATTCTTGCACCAGTGCCTGTCGGTGCTCCTGAAGTGTCCTAGGGGTGTGATGACATGCAACGATACATCGACAGAGAGCATCCCAGACGTGTTTAGGTCTGGAGAACAGGCAGGCCACTCCATCTGCCTGGTATCTTCTGTTTCAAGGTACTCCTCCACAATGGCAGCTTGGTGGGGTCATGGGTTATCATCCTTCAGGAGGAAGGTAGGACCCATTGCACCCCTGAAAAGGTGGACATACTGGTGCAAAATGACGCCCCGATACACCTGACCTGTTACAGTTCCTCTGTCAAAGACATGCAGGGGTGTATATGCACCAATCATAATCCCACCCCACACCATCACACCACAACCTCCATACAGGTCCCTTTCAAGGACATTAAGCAGTTGGTGTCTGGTTCCTGGTTCATGCCTGATGAAAACCCGGCGAGAATCACTGGTCAGACTGTACCTGGACTCGTCCGTGAACATAACCTGGGACCACTGTTCCTGTGATCAGGGGTCAGTGGAATGCATCTTGCAGGTCTCCCGGCAAATAAACCATGTAAGGTCCCCAAGCAAGGCTACCTGTAGTACTTCGTGGCCATCTGTGGGCATGATGGTGAGATATGAGTCTTCTTGTGGTGTTGTACACTGTGGATGTCCCATACTGTAGCACATGGACACGTTTCCTGTCTGCTGTAATCGTTGCCATAATCTTGAGATCACACTTTGTGGCACATGGAGGGCCCATGCTACGACCTGCTGTGTTTCACCAGCCTCCAGTCGCCCTTGTATTCTATCCCTCATAATGTCATCAGTATGGTTCTTTGAGCCATTTTCAACACACAGTCACTATTAGAATGTCTGAAAACGTCTGCACACTTACTCGCTGCACCGTTCTCTGACATGCACTAACATACCTCTGCATATGTGGACTGCTGCCAGTGCCACCGTGTGACCAGAGCCCTGTTTCACCATGTATCAGCGTTATCAGAATCAAGAATTTTATTCACCGTAGATCATTTTACAATGATATTGGCTTCGTCATACAAGATGTACTTGTACATACAGAATAATAAAATAAACTTCTGTCAATGTATTATAGAATACATTTGAAGCATGGCAGTGTACCAAATTACAAAGGATAGCTTTTAAAAGTTAACGCAACAAGCTACCTTATAATCTAATATAATATGGTATTTTATTGTTTATATTATAAACTTTGTAATTACACACGATTAACCACAGCACAAAATAATATGTTTAACTACAGACAACTTTTAAATGCTTATATTCTCCTCAGGCATCTCAAAGAATTCTTTAATGTCATAGAATGGATGATCTGACAGCCAGGTGTACCACTTAATTTTAAAAGAAATTGTAACCATAGACTGAACATGAACTGGCAGTTTATTGAACATTTTGAGTGGGTTAACTTTGTGAGAATTTCCTGTTCTCGCTAATCTGTGGCGCGGTATGTCTAAATTACCGTTAGCCCTGGTGTTGTGTTCGTGTATTTCCCTTCTGGCAATAAATTCTGAAATATTATTTTTAATATAAGAGTACAGACATATAGATGTATAAATTTATAATTGTAAGTATTCTGAGTCTGGAAAAAAGAGGACAACAGTGCTCCCTATGATCTCTTTTACATATTATACGTACGACTTTTTTTTTTTTTTTTTTGTAATTTCAATACGTTTTTGATGTGGGTTGAGTGCCCCCATATAATCAGACCATATGAAATATGTGACTGGAAGAGCCCAAATTATGTCACCCTGAGGTACTCTAAGCTCACTACCTCCCTTAATTACCTCCTTAATTTATGAGCATGAATGTACATTCCACTTCTCACTTGCATCGCGTAGTGGACCAATTTTATGCCATCCGTAGTTTGAGTCTTGTAGTGTATCCAATGGTCCATCCAAGATTAACATCTTGGGCTATGCAATGAGCAGCATATTCATAGATCCTCCTGAGACATCCAGGAAGGTTAGCCTCCTATCCATTTCAACTTCCATGGTGAAGTTGATCACGAGAGGAGCTGAGATGTGGAAGGAATTCTTCCAGCTTGATTCTTTCATGTGACAAATAAAATTGTGTCAGCAACAAAACAAAAGAAACAGATTGGTTCTTATCGGACTATTTCCTGGCTTTACTCCTCAAATTGTTCTGTGTACATCAGCTGCAACCAGCGAAAGCAGGTTTCTCATAGCTTCTGCTTTATTCTGCTCATGGTATACGCAGACGAAGTGTTAATCAGTGTGTTAATTCTTGCTATCAACAATAAATGTTATTTCGTTCAACATCACTCTTATTCATGGATTCCATTACAACATGTTTTACTTTGTCTCCATCTGTTAATGTATTCTATTGTATATTTATTGATCCTGTGAATTATACATTGTACAGGGGTACATAATGATATAGGACAAGTCAAATAATTGGAATAAAGTTTAACAGAAAGCTGTTGTATCATTTCCATTATATAGAAATATAAGTCTAACATATGAGAATAACATTTCATAAATACACAACTGAATTTTACACACACACACACACACACACACACACACACACACACACACACACACACGTCTTTTGGCCTTGATTATCAGATACACACATATATGTAATAGACCACATATAATACACAGATAAATCTACATGTACACATTTCTTATTTTGGCCTTAATTGTGTAAACTATAATTTTTCACATATTTACATTGTAGATAAAAATTCATCAACACTATAGTAGCAATTCTGAAGCAAGTAGTCTCTCACTGCAGTTTTGAATTTATGCATGCCAGTTATTGCCTTAATTTTTTAGGTACTTGGTTATACAGTTTTTTTCCTGCTTGCAAGGGTCCTTTTTTGTTTAGTGTTGTATGTGAAAACTGCATATGTAAATCTTGATTAATTCGTGTGTTGTATAAATGGATATTTTGGTCTTTTGGAGCAATTTTGCTATTTTCATCTATGATTTTCCTTATAAGCATTATTGTTTCTAGGATATATAGGCATGGTAACAGAAGAATATGAAGCTTTTTAAATGAGGGTTTGCATGAAGGTCAAGATGCTGTGCCTTCAGTGGCTCTCATAATTCTTTTTTGTGCAGTAAAACGGCTTTTGCTGTGTTAAGTACAGTATGTGCATAGATTTAGTTATCCATATATAAAGCATAAAAGGAAGACAGGAAAATAGCAGCTATCGTATCTTTAACGCACATAAAACTTTTATCTATAGTGATCATTTCCCTGTTCCTTAGGAGTAAGGCACTGTTGATTTTTTTCAAGTATTGTAACATTCCACATAAAATCAATGTTTCGTTTTATGCTCAAGATTGTAACTTCTTTCAGAAACATTGTAAGAACTATTGCATAGTTATTTGTTCTTGTCAGTGTGTGATACTTCCCTTCAGATGCTATGTAAAAATACTAGAGAAAAGCAGTAACACAAATTTTGGTCTCTGAGGTTGATGGAGTAGGAGCAAATACTAGAATTAAGCCAGTAATGGAAGATAAAAACTGAAATAATCCATAATTACTTTTTTTACCTTTTATTCTGTCGACCACGTGTACCCGTAGTTCCTTCTGTTTCTGTGTGTGTGTGTGTGTGTGTGTGTGTGTGTGTGTGTGTGTGTGTGTGTTTTTTTAAGTGTAAACAACTTCCATTCTGGAATATAGTACTTATCCCTTAAATGTTTACTCTTGCTGTTGCTGGAGTTGTGCTGCTGTTACACATTGTTCATTCCATTGATTACTTTGTGGTAGTCGTCAGTAGAACATCCGTAGATGCACAGTGAAGGATAGCATTATTCTTTGGTGGTGCACACAAGGGACAGATTGTTTATTCTTTGTATATATATAACAGTTCTGTTGTTATTGATTCAATGTTAATATGAGCTTTTTGTTGCAATAAAAAAATAAAATATTATAGCCTAACTACTTTGTGTGTCTTTCTGAAGATTGTAAGTAGTAGTATGTGACTAAAGTGGTGACTCCGTATAAAGAATTTTGCTGTAGACGAACAAATGCAGCCCAGTTCAGTTTCGTCTACCAGGAGATCGGCGAGTCCGAGTGGCTCACACAGTGTTACGGATTGGCGTGATGTTTTGCTAAAGAACATTGAGGAATTATGACACGACATTGAAGAACAAGAAAACGCTGTGTTTAATTTTTGTGCGCCATTAAGTAACGGCCTTTCGACAGAGAACAGTAGCAAGATGAAATTATGCCCACTGCAGTTCATACCCGATAAAACTGAACTGTGGCTTGCAATGCGTGATCTGACTTAACAGCATCATGGCATTGTAAACGAAGACACAAAATTTATGATTGCTGGTAGTGCGCTTGACAATAAAACAGCAATAATCAGCGCAGATATAATACTTCAGGCACCCGCCACGCAAAAGTATACGCGTTTTAAGCAGTTACTCATTGATTGATTGATTTATTGGAACAACGTATCCAGCAAGTATTGCACAGTGAAAAGAGAGGAGATAAGTCGCCATCGGAATTTTGGCGGCACCTGCGAAGTTTAGTCAACGACACTGAGTTGCCAGATACGACACTGCAACATGTATGGCATGTGCAGTTGCCAGAGGCAGTTAGAACAGCTATGGCGCTCTCAGGCACACAAGATATCTCGTTGTTGATCTCATTAGCCGACAAGGTCTGCACTTCGTTAGATGCAACGCATACGTCGACGGCGATGTTTGGACACAACAGTACAGACTCACAGGAAATGGCGGCGATACAATGACGCCAACAGCTGGATGTTTCTCAACAACTGGATGACCTACGAAAACAAGTTGACGGATTGAAGCAGCAGATATTGACATTGCTCAGAGGCAAGACAGGCATAAACAAGAAGAGCAAGGAAGATGACTTAGTGTCTAAGGAGCGTATCTGCTGGTACCATTGACGATGCAGAAGTGAGGCGACGTGCTGCACATCACCCTGCAATCACCCAAAAGGCGACAGCGGCTGGCGTTGGGTGCCACTGGTCATGAGTTCGAGCACCAGCGCCTACTGTTATGAGGTGAGATCGGTGAGAGGCAGCTACGGGTGAGTAACCGTTCTTCTTTACCTTCACTGTCCCATTGGCTGTTTCTTACAGACGTTAAGTCCGGCCGTGCTTATCTAGTCGACTCAGGTTCTGACGTTAGTGCATTCCCTGTTGGAAACTGTGATGTGAATCTCCCTCCGTCTCAGTCGAAACTCACAGCAGCAAACCTGACGTCGATAGCGACTTATGGAAAATGTCAGATAGAGGTAGACCTCGGGTTCCATGGAAGTTTACCATGGACTTTTGTAATTGTCAATGTGTCGGACGCAATATTGGGTGCAGATTTCTTGTTTTATTATGCACTTGAGGTATCTATTAGCTCAGTGAGCATTCGATGGGGGACACATTGCATTAGAAGCACCCTAGGTCGAAGCCCCATGTCCACGTCTGATTGCAGACAAGTAGCAAACTGCTAATCCATGTCTGGTTGTCAGACAATAAAGTACAATACCGTACATCACATCAGGACTACACCTAGTCAACCAGTGTCTCAACGCCCATGCCGCTTAGCTCCGGATCATTTTGCTGCAGCGAGGGCAGAGTTCGGAGAACTATTACGCTCCGGAATCGTCCCTACATCCACCAGTTCGTGGTCATTGCCACTTCACCTTGTAAAGAAGGGAGATGGGACTTGGAGACCATGCGGAGACTACAGGGCACTAAATACTCGTACCATCCCCGATTATTATCCGATGCCACATATCAGGGGTTTTACGCACGCACTTGCAGACGCGACCATTTTTAGTGTCATTGATTGCAAAAAAGCGTATCACCAGATACCGGTTGCACCTGCCGATATACCGAAGACGGCAGTCACACTACCATTCGGTTTATTTGAATACCTCCGTATGCCATTCGGGTTAAAAAATGCGGTACAAACTTGGTAGCGTTTCACTGACAAAGTCCTCAGAGGTTTACCACATTGCTTTGCGTATGTCGACGACATCTTGGTTTTTCGTTGTCTGAGGAATTGCACGAACTACATCTAAGGACTGTTTACCAACGTATTGAGGCATATGGCATTTCGGTCAATGAATGGAAGTGTTTACTTTGACAACGTGAGGTGCCATTCTTGGGCTACTCAGTGACAACAGCCGGTATCAGCCCACTGCAAGACAAACTCGACCTTATTGAAGAGATGACTCGCCCCATCGACTATCGCCAACTACGCTGGTTTCTTGGAGCAGTTAACTTCTACAGACAACATCTGCCTAATGCGGCAGCCATTCAAGCAACTTTGACGTCAGCACTAGTCGGCAGGGATGCAATAGGCAAACGACCTTTACAGTCGACAGCAGAAATGCTGCAGGTGGGATTCGACAAGATCAAAACCTGTCTACGTCAGGCAATAATGTTGGCACATCTGGTTCCTCAAGCTCGACTGGCAATTGTTGTGGATGCGAGCCAGCAGGCGATAGGTGCAGCTCTACACCAGAAGGTGGGAAACAATTGGCAGCCCCTAGGTTTCTTCTCCTGCAAGCTTACGTCATCACAGACCACAAGCCAATTACCTTCGCCTTCAGTAAGAACAAGGATGGTTGCTCACCACGACAATTTAGACAACTCGAGTTTATCGCCCAGTTTACGACAGATCTGCAGCACATAAAAGGAGCTGAGAACGTCGTGGCAGATTTCCTGTCTAGTTCGGAAACAATCTCTCAGACTATTGACTACAAGGAAATAGCTGCAGCACAGGAAACAGACCAGCAACTTGCTAAATTCTCTCATAATAGTATGTCCGAGTTATGCCTGCAACAAATACAACCTAAGGGGGAACACTTCGGAGTTTGGTGTGACGTATCGCAAGGAAACCGTTCATACCTGGAAGATTGCCACGACAATTATTTGATAGCATCCATGGACTGGCTCATTCGGGAATAAACGCCAGCGCCAAACTAATGACAGGCAGATTCGTGTGGCGCGGTATAAATAGACTGCCGTAGTTGGGCAAAAAGATGCCTGGACTGTCAGAGGGCCAAGGTGGGATGACATGTGCACAAAGTGGTAGGAAACTTCCCACTTACCACACAACGTTTCACACATGTGCACCTGGACATCGTGGGATCGCTTTTGCCGCAGGAAGCATACCATTATCTTCTCACTGCGGTGGACCGCTTCACCAGATGGGCAGAGGCGGTTCCGTTATCGGATATTTCAGCAGAAACGGTGGCACGCATATTTCTTTCATCTTGGATCTGCCCTTTACATGTCACCATAGACCAGGGGTGTCAGTTTGAATTGACGTTGTTCTCAGAATTGGCCAACCTCTGCGGGTTCCAACATCATCGCACCACAGCATACCACCCACCAAGCAATGGGGTGGTGGAACGCTGGAATAGAACATTCAAAGCTGCGTTAATGTGCCATTCACAGTCTTGGTCGTCGACATTACCACTAGTTTTGTTGGGCCTGCACACAGCACTGAAAACGGATTTAGGGGGCATCCACCGCAGAATTGGTTTATTGTGAACCCTTACGACTGTCTGCAGAATTCTTCACCGATAAAGAAGGGGCACGACAGACCGAATTGCTGTTTACATTGCATGAGCATATGGCCAGACTTCGCCCATCTCCTGTCTCGAGACATGGAGCTGTAAATACGTTCGTGCACAAAGATCTACGCTCATGTACACATGTGAGGCTACGGACGGATGCTCTCAAGTCACCGCTGCAGCCTTCATATTCTGGACCTTACAGAGTGCTCTCACAGGATGAACATACCATGCAGACAGATCTGAATGGAAAGAGTCAAGTGGTATCATTGGAACGGTTCAAACCTGCACATATGTTACCGACTGAAGAGGTCACAGAGGTCAGGCCCCAAGTGCCACCTTTCACACCACTGGACCAGGATGACACCATCTCACCACCACAAGAGGAAGTGGTACTGTCACTACCAGCAACAGAAGCTGAAGAAGTTCAATCAATGCCTTCAGCACACACAAGAGTGTGAAAGCGTGAAATATAAATACCTCTACATTCCCGGAGCTCTGCTCTATCAGTGGGGGGCTGTGTGGGAGTCACCAGCAGAACATCCGTAGACGCACAGTGAAGGATAGCATTATTCTGTGGTGGCGTGCACAAGGGACAGATTGTTTATTCTTTGATTATATATAATAGTTCTGTTGTTATTGGTTCAATGTTAATATGAGCTTTTCGTTGCAATAAAAAAATAAAATATTACATTCTTACTACTTCGTGACTCTTTCTAAAGATTGTAATAAGTAGTATGTGGCTAAAACTTCATTACACTTCTATCTGTTCATCCACTACATCTTAAGTGTATGTACCACAAGCCACTGTACATAAATTTCAGACAGCATCCAGCTCTGTCAATATGGGACCCTCCCACCTTCCAGTCACCCACCCCCTCATCCTACCCCCCAAAACACACACACACACACACACACACACACACACACACACACACACACACACACACACACACACACAGACAGGGTGCTCATGTCTTTCTATATGTATCTTAATCTCTGTTTCAGCTTTGGGACATAAGAAGAAAAGGGTGTATTTTCACATACAGAGGACATGATAGGATGGTTAATAGTCTCAAATTCAGTCCAGATGGACAGTGGATTGCTTCTGGAGGGGATGAGGGCCATGTGAAGGTATTTATGTACTATAGGCTGCATTATGTTGGAAACCATGTGCATATTTGTTTCCTAAAAAGTATTAGTAAGTAAATCTCATAGGTTTTCACACAAGGGAACTGCACCTGCTCCAATGGCTAGAACTGAATAAAAATGATTTAAAAATGTGGGAACCATTGAGATGATTTGTTGATAAAACTGTGAATTTGTGTATGCTAGACATTTGATGGTAAGTGATTCGAAGGAGTGCAGAAGCACTAGCTAGTCAAGAAACAATACTGCGAAAGAGACAACTGTGACTAGGAAATTCACAAGAGCCAAATAAGTTATCACTGAAAATCATCATCTGAACTTTCTTCTTCTTCCTCTTCGCCATATTTGTTGTCCTCTTCATGTATAACATGGTCTTCACTACCATAGAGAGAGTTACTTATGGTGCACTTCTTGAAAGATGTAACAAAAATGCCTTCCCTCACTTGTAGACTATGACTGTTTTATCCACTGACACACTTGTTTGATTGTAGGTCATTTTAAAGCTCCCTTCGGCATAAATTCATGCTGGGTTTCATCCATCTTCCATTTGTTCCATTCTCTCTCACATACACTTTAAATGGTTTATTTGTTGGGACATCAAGAGGCTGTAGTTGTAAAGCAAATCCTCCCAGAATAACAGCAAGCTCTGCATTTCCCTGTCTCAGTTTCTCTTTCACAGAATTTTTCAAGTGACGACTAAGCTTATTTAGCACAAGAAGAGAAGTCTTCTTCAATAAAGCACATTTCCTTCTCTCCCACACTGTGTTAATCCATAATTTCTTACCAGCCTCATCCATCCAATCCTTGTCATATATGTGAGAAACACACCTGGTGGTGGTTCAGAAGGTTTCGTCACAGTTTTGCACTTGTAAGTGATCACTGGATGAAGTTTAATACCATCAGGACAACAGCATAGTGCAGTTTTTCATGTCCGCTTGTTTTTATAGTTACAATTTTAGCACCTTTCATGGCAACAGTTCTGTTACTTGGCACATCGAATGACAGAAGAGTTTCTGACCTATTTTGATTTTGGTCCACAAGCATCATAAACCTGTAGCACCAACCAAATCCCTTAAAGTTTGTTAATTTCCACCTTAGTGCTAGCTTACAAGCTTATATCTGAATCATTTTTGTACTAATTCCAGTGGCATTTGGATGGTGTCCTTGAATCCATTCAGAGTACATCATTTTCTAGCTTTGGCCATTCTGCATTCAGTCCTTTATTTGCCCATTTAGTCTTCCTTATTTTTTTCAGTTCATCTTTATTAGCCTGCCAGTCGTGAATGATTTTTCTTGTGGGTGGAGGGCAAAATGCCACTCAACTGTTCTGTTTCTGTGTTCTTCTGCATTTGCTATTACTTTCAACTTATAGTGCGCATCATGTGAATACCTTTTATTTTTTCCATTATGAAACTAGCTACTAAAAAAAAGTATTACCAATAACAAAACTTTTTCAGTTCAAGTTCACTGGCAGTGAGTGTTGACCACTGGTGGATACATATGGGGGGATGCGTGGGATGCCAGTCAGTGTGCATGCTATTCATTCATTTCTTTCGTCAGTTGACTCGATTGAATTGAGATATCGAGTAATTGTATATTCCTATGTAGCGCGTGCACACTAGATCAGACTATCCCACTTTGCACATGCTATACAAAATATTTGCTTGTTTACCTGCATCTATCGATAAAGTAGAAAGAAGGTTTTCAACATTGTGGTATACAAAGATATGGCTAAGGTAGACAGTGAAAGAGGAATCCTCCTGGAGGATCGACTTAATGGCTTAGCTCTGTAGAACACTCACCCTGACATTGATTGTCCTATTGACAATGTAACTAACCAATTTACACAGAAGAATAGGCGCATAGAACTAATCATTTAAGGAAGAGAACCACAATTCCAACATTTTTAAATCATAAGATGGCATTGTCTTGTATATGTGTGTAATCAGTGTAAATAAAACTTTCTTAAACGTTACATGTGACTTGATTATTTTTTATTACTGTAAAAGTAAAAGTAGTTCAAGATATCTTTAACACCCCCTCCTTGAGGTTTTTCTGTATTCGCTACTGCTGTAGACTGCAATGATGCATCATAGACTAGGCAGTGTTCTGGGTTTGTGATGGTGCGACGGGAGGGAGACACTGTTAGCAAGCTTGTGAATCCCTGCAACTCATCTTTGTCACATTGGTGCACTGCTGGTGCCAGTTGAATCCATTGTTGCCAGATAGAGATAGGTTTTCCTTGGCATCAAATATATGTCCATTTTTAAGAATGGTGGGAATTTTAAATCAAACACGGGCATTTTTATGTTAATTTCGAGTATAAGATGCACCAAAATTTTAGAGGCAGTTTTTTGAAGAAAAATGTGTGTCTTCTAGTCTGTAAAATATGGTATTATTAAAATAAAATTTATTATTACATACATATCCACATTTTAAAATCATTTTCATTCAACTTTCTGTTTGAACTAGGGCACTATCCTTCTTAACTTGTTATTGATGTTCTTGTGATTGCAATGTCATTTTTACTAATTGTGAAGCAAAAGAGTTAGTCTTCTATGTGAGAAACACATGGATTAGATGTTAGGTTGCATTATATTAAGTCCATTAAATAGCTAAAAATGTGAAATATTGCCCCCACAATCTTCATAATTTTTGTTCTGCACCCATTTTCCAATGTTAGGCTTCTGAATGAGTGGGAAAGTGTTGTGCCATTAATGTTTTGATATATCATCATCGGCAGTGCTAGTAGGCATTCAAAAATAAATATTAAAGCCAGTAAACATCCTTAACATTCTTTGTAACTAGATCAGTAAAAGTTATTATAGGGCTGTCCATGTCAAAAACAAATGTAATCAGTTTATGTATTCTGCCAAAAGAAATCATTAGTTCAGGACCTTCTTATTGGCTACTGTATACTACCATCTGGTTGGGTATGACAAACCAATGAATTGGTGACTAAGTGCAAGAGATGCCAATACCGTAAGTTCACTTTAGCCAGATTGTGTTTTTGGTAGTGAGTGATGAATGCTTTTACCTCTATGCTGTTGAGTCATTGGGAAGGTTTTGGGAATGTTTTATGGGGAATGTAAATGACATTGCAGCTTGTCACAGTAATGTGTAGCATTTTGAAATAGAATGTATGTTACAGTGTTTTTAGTCATTTTTTCATTTTAATTGGACCAATAATTGCTTTACTTGTTGGGTACATTACATCCTTTTTTTAAAAGTTTGGAAATAATGCTTACATATGGGGATTGCAGTAGTTCTGTGGAGATGATTAGGCTTGCACAGGTTAGTGTACTGGATAGCTGCATCAAATCAGGATTGGAGCTGAATGCAACAACAACATTACTCACAGATACATTTGTGTGTGTGTGTGTGTGTGTGTGTGTGTGTGTGTGTGTGTGTGTGTGTGTGTGTGTATATATATATATATATATACTGAGGCAGATGTTGGACCAAAAATCAGACTAGATCTCAGCAGTTTTACAAATAGGACTGAGTAAGATTCACAATATGAAAGAAAGCCTGTTTGCTACATTTTTATGTGTGGCTTTTAAACTACAGCATGAAAACTGGGCCTAGTTTTATGTAAGGCAATTTAGGGGGTAACTACAAAATTTAATGTGTGTCTGATCTGGTGATGAATAGTAAAGAATGTATGCTGAGTTAGATTTTATAATTTTTAATTTGTTTTAACAGTTATGGGACCTGCGAGCTGGACGGTTGCTAAAGCAGTTCTCAGAGCACAATGGATCTATTTCTGCAGTCAAGTTTCATCCGAATGAATTTTTGTTAGCTGCAGGAAGTGCAGATCGAACTGTTACTTTTTGGGATCTAGAGAAGTTTCAACTTATTTCTACATCTGACAGAGACATTTTTCCTATCAGGTATGAGATATTCACTGTGTTTTTATGTACCATTCTTTGCTTTTTAAGTAAATGTGTGCACATTTTCTAGAATGATCATTTGGAAAGTTCTTTAAATTTCAAATAGTTCTGTGGTGAAACTAATGTCACCTAACTAAGTCACAAATTGTTCACCTCCAAAGATGATCAAATTGAGAGGCTAGTTGTTTCAACCAAAGAAGTGCATTACATTTCCAAATGTTCTTTAATTGTACTAAGTTTGTCTAGTAAATACACTCCAAAATGAAGCTAATAAAATGAAGACGCAATCAAACATTGAAAATGACAGGTTGAATGATCAAAAATATCAGGAAAAGAATATATTGCTACTCACTGTAGATTGTTGTAGACTGGCAAAATGAAACTACTGTACATGTTACAGCTTTTGCCGAAAGCCTTCTTCAGCAAAGAGCCCCCACAGGCCCAGCATTCATTTGCTTCGTGACCTCGGGTTTCCTAAGCAGGGGACTGACGAATGCCGCCAGTCCCCTGGTACCATAACTTCTGGACATGCTTTAGCGACCACCATGCAGTGTGGTGGTGGATCGTTGTGTCCCCCCAGGGAATGGGTATCTGCCTGGATCACAAGGATGGTAAAATCTCTATTAAAAAGTGGACTGGATGGGCTGTTGGGCAGTATTAAGACCCAAAATGATGAGGCCTTGTGTGGCTAGTCCACATGGGCCATCTCTGACTATCAATAGCAGTAATCATAGTAACAGGCCACATCCTATGGTAGATAACGTTTTTGTTCTCATGAAATGCTTGCACAGTTCTTTAGAGGAATCGTCACTCTTTTATGTCCATATAGCTTTTTAGAGACTTGCAGGGCAACTCAAATTGATCAAGAGGCTGTGTAATGACTCTCTCCTGCTAGAGACTATGAAGGCTCCCTGAGTACTGAAGCTGTTGCATGTCAAGCTCTTTGGAGAAAATCCCATCAGTAGTGAGCTGCACACTGTGTTAAATGCTGGGACATGTGGATATGGATACAAAAGAACAGCAACAAGAATGGGAAAGTGCAAGGCTGAGTGAAATTCAAAATATTGTGAAAAGGGTTGATGGTGAGCTCCAAAAGTCACCATGATTTATTCTGACATGCTGAAGTTGCTGGAGTACATTGCAGCAGGATTCTTCTGCGTTAAAGTTAGACCTCATGTACCGAATCCAATATGCTGCTTAAAGTGCAAATGGTTCGGTCGTACCAATGTGTGTTGCAACGATTGGGCTACATGTGTCAGTGCGGCACATGAATAAGTTTTTCGACACACTGCCCCATCCAGGTGTGTTAATTGCAGTTTGGAGCACAGGGACCATCCTGTCTTCGCTGTAGAAAAGAAGATTCAGGAAATTAAAGTCACCTAACGTGTTAAGTACTCTGATGCGAAGGAGGAATTAAGTTCATGCAGCCACCAAGTCTTGTTAAGTCTTTTGCCTCAGCTTTGAAGCAACCTTCCAGAAGGTCAGTGTTAGCACCCAGACTATGACTGTTGAGCAGAGCACACCTATTTGCACTTGTAAATGTAGCTGCCAGCCTGTGTTGGTGATCCCACAGCCCAGTCATGCTATGACTGAAGCGTTGAAAGTTGCTGCGTATAATAACAGTGCAGATAGCAAGTCCTCACAGTAGAAATCGGAAGAGATCCACCAAAGTGTTTCTCTTATTTCAGCCTTGCCACCGTCCCCAAAATCCAAGCTGGGAATGAAGGCCAAATCACCAAAGTGATCTGCTCTGAAGCCATCAGACCATGCGACCTTGCTGCTATCTGATGGATCTGATGATAGTCATACTATATGCGGTATGGACGTTGATGTTTGCATGAGGAACTGTGTGGGATCTGTGTGAAAGTATGCTGGAGTCCCTTGTTGTGGGGCATGTACAGGGGTTGTAACAGACTGCTGCCATGTTTATTGCGGAATCCCAGAGTAATTTTAGATTTATTTCAGCACAGGAGAGAGTGCTTCTGTTTTTAATGTGATCCTTTTTGACATTTGAAATGAGCACCACAACTATGTACAGCATTACCACAAGTTCTGGAAATCAGGGAATTTCAAATGTTTCAGTGAGATCAGGGAAGTTTGAAGAAAAAAAAACAGGAAAACTGGAAAAATCTCATTTTTGTCCTAATAGATGAAATGGTTTGTTAACTGAGATGTCATGCGTTGTCACTGGCTGGTCGCAGATGAGTATGTGCACTGATTCCCTACTCCCTCATTCTTACTGCTTCTCCTCTTCCTACCATTCCCTTCAGCTTGCAGTAAGTGCTGCCACCACTTATTGCCACTAACCTAGCAGCTGCCAATGAGAGGTAGGGAAGTGTGAGGAGTGGTTTGTTTGGATCTCATTCTCAGAGATTGTTGACACAGCAGCCGTAGACGGTGGTTGTGTGTGCATGAATTATGTCTGAGTGAATGTGTGTGTGTGTGTGTGTGCTCTCATTTTCTGACAAAGGCTATGACAGAAAGTTTAGTTGTGAGAGTGTGATTGTCTTTTCTATGAGCCTTTCTGCAGCTCAGCGATCATCTTTATGGTCAGTTGCTACCTACCCTCATTGGTATTGATTCTCAGAATATTTGCACAAGTTATCTGTTGCATGGATTGATCACCACAGTCTCATTTCATCAACATGGTATCTGTGACATGCGAATAGATGGCCACACAAGTGGACTTCCACGATGGGCCAAAATCACAGGCCATTTCTGCAGCTATCTGTAACAAATTGGGCCTGCCGATCTGAAGCTCATCATTTCCCACTAATGTGCAAGTCCTGTCCATCGGATCTAGTCTCACTGATCCACCTGCAGGCTGGGTCTGTTTGTTTATAGCATAATGCAGCAGATTTTCGTGGTTTATCGAAGGACCCAGGAATGTGGTGTTGCTCGGCAGGCCAGAGGCCATGGACGATGGATTTCAGGAATTGTGAGTGTCTCACTGCAAGTCGATTGTACAGTGCAGCATTTTACAGACATTTGATACACACTAGTAAATTTTGACGCTCTAAAAATAAGTAAGAAGAAAATTTTAGTAGTTGCTGGCAGTTTGTATACTATGTACTCATATATTACTTGAAACAAAAGTCACACAATGACTAATAACTGACAGTAACGAACATAGTAAAACCAACATTTTATTGGTGGCCACCTAAAGTGTTGGTTTACACAATTCTTTCCTGCCTTATACATTTATTTCAAGAGGCCTACTTTTTTCTGAGGTTGTTTCTGAAATCAGTGAAGATATTTTAAAACTGTCTTGCGACTCCAAGGAAATGCTTATTTTTGTTACCAAATGTGTTTCGTTTTATTGGAAGGAAAAAAAACCAACAGTGGTCTTAATGAAACACATATACCAATTTGGCTTTCTTTTTCCATCTAAAAACAGTTCATTACAAAAAATGTCAATTCTTAAGATTTTTTTGCTCATACAGGGGAGAAATAAGGAAATTCTTACATTTTTTGTCAACTTATGTCTTGACTTACCCTTGAGCTCTCAAAATTTGTCAGTGAAGGAATGCTAAAACTTGTTTTGAAATCAGGGAAATATTAGGGAATTTCATGACGGGAAACTTGTGGCAACCCTGATGTAGTCTTCATGGCTGGGTCTAAATAGGAGAGCTCCGTTGGTTCCTCTGTCACTTTCCCTAAGTTGGGCCCTCAAGATTCTGTTGCTCCCAGGGTTCACTATATTTGATGCTGAACTAGCTATGGTATTGAGGGCACTGGAGCAGATGAGATGTGCCATGCCTGCTAAATTCCTAGCCCTTACCAACTCCCTGAGTGCTCTGCAGTCTCTGCAAAACTTGTATCCAGCTGATAAAGTAGTTCATGATTTCCTGGATGCCCTCCTCTGGCTACAAGGACTGTGGAAGGAGGTGTCCTCCTGCAGGGTGCCAGGGCATGTGAGTATTTTGGGAAACGGAAGGGCAGATGTAGCAGCCAAGGGGGCGTATCTTAATCCTCAGTTGGTTCAGCGTGCCATCTCCCTGCATGTACTCACCTCGCTGTTGAGCTACAGAGTCGTGCGTCATTGGGTAGACAAGTGGCTGAAAGTGACTGGTAATAAGCTGTGTCTACTAAATCCCATTATATGGCCCTGGTGTGTCCCCTTTTGGCCACAAATAAGGGGTGAGGTCCTGCTTACTTGTCTCCGCATAGGCCACAGTCATCTGATGCAGGGGTTCTTGCTCTGGCGACAGGATCCTCCAACATGCGGTGCTTGTGGTGTACAGGTAACTGTGTGCCACATTTTATTGGACTGTGTTTTATTTTCGAGCTAGAGGGCAGCGGCAGATTTGCTGGCAGGTCTGCCCTCTATTTTAAGTGACACTGACACAAATATGGTTGGAGTTTTAAGATTTTGTGACGTGCCCACCTTGTTTCCAAAAATTTTAGGAAGACACGTTTTATTCACATTTGTTTCTTTTAATTTGTGTAAGGGCACTGATAAATCTCGGCGTAGAGTGTGTGTAATTACATGATGTGCGCATCCGCAAGCGCACGCGCGCACGCGCGCTCACACACACACACACACACACACACACACACACACACACACACACACACACACATAAATAAGCACATGTCATGCACACATGACCGCTATGTCTGGCAGCTCCAGCTGGAAGAATGTCGTTACTTGATTATAGGGGGCATAGACATAATCAACATGTGACACACATGCTACATTTTGGAACCTGAAAAGAGAGATTTGGTGGAAGCTGAACTCTTCGAGGATTAACAGTTTGCTGACGGGCCACTTAGAAAAAATATTAGGCCTAGGAAACTGGCAATTTATGCCGTTATTTAAAGCATTACTGACACACATGTAATTGATGTATCTTCAAGAGTAATACATACTAAAAAGTGGTAAGCTTCAAAATTAATTTTTCATATTTACTTTATTTTTTAGATAGATTACAGATTTTAAAATTATGGTGACAGAAAGTATGATTATAAGTGCGAGGTGAATTATTGAGGATTTCTACCTCATGAGCTGCCAAAATTTCTTGCTCACACAACAAACGTGACTTATTTGTAGCAAAATTACAGCAAACTGTGAAACCTTATGAGTACTTGCACAAAATTGGGTTATTGCAATATATTGGCTCAGCCATACATAACAGCAGCTGTTAGATTTGCTGTTGTTTCTTTCAAAATAGTTCTAGGAATTGACAATATAAGGCAGCACCAGTCAAGGGACAGGTAGCAAGATGTCCGTACATTGTTCTCATACAAAGGCAGTCCAGTTTTGAAGCGCTAGGTGGTGCTCATTTTGAGAAAATCGTGGCGCAACCTATAATCGCGTGCAATCTTCTAACACAGCCCAACATATAGTCGGCTGCAGTCTTTTAAACACAAAGTTGTGGCCTTAGTTCTGCTTGGACTTGGTCTCCAAAGTGTTTATGGGAAGTTAACCCAGGACAACAGATTGGATGGGGGGAAGGGGGGGATGGGCATATCTAAACAATAATGAAATTATTGGTAAATGTTCTGAATACTTATCTTCCTTTCAATCCTTTCATGTACCCTGCCAATTAAAAAAACTTCTGCAGTATGTAATTTTTGTTGTTGTTAATCTAGTTCCATATTCAAAATGTTAGATTTCTATCTTTGATTATATTTACTATACTCTGTTCATCCCCCCTGCGGGTCTGGGGGTAAGAATAGGCCCCCAGTATTCCTGCCTGTCGTAAGAGGCGACTAAAAGGAGTCTCAACTGTTTTGGCCTTTAATGTGATGGTCCCCTAAGGGGTTTGACCACTACCTTTTCAAATTTTCCGTTAGTGTGTACCATTTGGGGAAGGACGCCTTACGTGGTGCATCTTAAATCAATTTTGCCCTAAGATCTGGCACACCCGATATTGTCATGGAGTTGGACTTACACCAAGCGTCTCGCCAAATCAGCTGCAGTGTGTTCCGGGTAGCGTACATTCCCTCCATTGTGCACTTCCATCTTTGCCCTCTTGTTATACATGGATATTCGACACTCGACATCCAGCACGGTAGCCAGTCTGTTGTGGTGGGGTCATCATGTATCCTCTTGGTAGTAGCCCCCTGACTACACAGGGATTGCACTGCCTATCCCTCTGGGGCATCAGGAGTCCCGGCAAAGCTCATCCTGCCAGGTGGTCTTTACTGTGGCTGGGTGGCGCCCGTGGAGCGAGCCCCTGGTCGGGATGGGTGGCATAAGGGCGGATGACCCCCAATGAAGCGTGGTACATCATCTCTCGCTGGTGGGCCTCCACCAGCAGTCTCTAAGCAATCGAGGTCTAACCTCAACAGGAAGAAATATCATCCGAGATCATTTCCCTCCTTGGCCACTCCATGGGAGGAACGTATGGCTAAAGAAGGCAGTGCAGATTATTCACCCTGCTACCTAGTCTGTACGCGAGTTGATGCTGAATCTTTTATGTCGACCAAGCCCCAGTTTTTTGTGGAGCATTTAGAGGACAAGTTCGGCGAGGTGGAGGGCTTGTCCAAAATGCACTCTGGGTCAGTTCTCATCAAAACTGCATCCTCTGCCCACTCACGGAGGTTGCTCGCTTGCAATAAGTTGGGGATGTTTCCGTTAGCATCACACCCCATAAGAGTTCAAAGACACTCCAGGGTATTATATTCCACAGGGATTGTCTTCTGCAGTCGGACGATGAACTGTGCACCAACCTAGAACGACGAGGTGTTCACTTCATCCGGCATGTGCATCGGGGTTCGAGGGATAGTCAGGTGGCCACCGGTGTCTTCATTTTGGCCTTCGAGGGTGACATCTTACCTGAAAAGGTCAAGGTGATGGTTTACCACTGTGATGTGTAATTCCGGCATCACGTGTCAAGATTGTGGACGTCATTTGCATCCCAATACTCCATGTGCCCCACCTCCCATCTGTGTTAACTGCAGAGAACACCATTCCCCCTGCTCGCCGGACTGTACGATATTCCAGAAAGAAAGGAGGATAATGGAATATAAGACCCTGGACCGCATGAGCTATACCAAGGCTAGGTGGAAATATGAACGGCTACATCGTGTGCCAATGCCATCAACCTATGCCGCTGCTGCAGCATCATCTCCCATGTTGTCATGTACAGCTGGCTCTCTGCTACGTCAGAATCCATCAGCTTCCTTGATTGTGAGGGGCACTTCACTCCCTGTTGCTCCTGCTCCATCTCCTTCAGGAGCAACGCCACCCCAACCATTGAGAACATTAGTTACCACTTCCCAGCCAGAGAAGTGTGAGACTTATTTGGCTACTCTCGCCAGGAAGGGGTCCCTTGGGGCCCTCCCATCCCAGGCATTGCCCAGTGCCAAAGCGGAGACCCGCAAGTTTCTGAAACAACCACCGGTCGCTGGTCGTAGGGCCTCACGGTCGTCAGCCATCCCTGAGACTGACCCAGTGAGGCCCTCCCAGCCAGAACCACCAAAGACACAGCATGCAAATCAGTCAAAGAAAAAGGCTCCCAAGAATCCTGACATTGCGGTGGCACCCGTCCCACCACAACCTTCCAACTCTGGGTCTGAAGATGAGGTGGAGATTCTGGCATCCGCTGAGGATCTGGATGTCGCCAGTCCCTCAGACGCGATGGATAGCTGTTGCACAGGTAGTCAATCGGTGGCAGCAGGGGGCCAGGAGGCGTAATCTGCCTCCCCAGTCCCTTCACTCCTTTCTCAGCCATGGACATCGTCATCCTCCAGTGGAACTGCGGCAGTTTCTTCCACGATCTTGCTGAGCTCCGACAACTTCTCAGCCTTCACCCTTTCTTCTGCATTGCTCAAGAAACTTGGTTTCCGGCAATGCGAACCCCCGCCCTCCGTGGGGTTATTATAAGAACCGGGCAGCTTAAGAATGGGTGTCTGGTGGCGTCTGCATCTATGTCATTCACTCTCTACACCACCGCGAGTCTATCCCTCTACAAACACCGTTAGAGGCTGTCACTGTTCGGGTGTGGATGCCACAGGCTGTTACTGTCTGCAGTCTCTATCTTCCACCGGATGATGATGTTCCGCAGCATGTCCTGGTGGCACTGATAGCCCAATTGCCGCCACCGTTCCTGTTAATGGGCGACTTCATCGCCCATAACCCTCTGTGGGGTGGGTCAGTGGCAACAGGTCCAGGCACCACCATTGAGAACGTATTGGCACAGGTCGACCTCTCCCTTTTAAATGATGGTGCCTTCTCACATTTCAGTGTGGCACATGGCACGTACTCCGCCATTGACCTTTCAATCTGCAGCCCTATCTTCGTACCGTCTGTTCAATGGAGTGTGCATGACAACCCGTGTGGTAGTGACCACTTTCCGATCTTTCTGTCACTGCCACAGCGTCAATCTTCTGGGCACCCTTGTAGATGGGCTATGAATAAGGGTGACTGGGACTTGTTCTCCTCCACTGCCACCATTGAGCTTCTTTCTAATGAAGCCATTGATGCGGTGGTTCACTCAGTCACCACCGGCATCGTAACTGCTGCAGAATCTGCCATTCCCCTTTCTTCTGGGTCCCCTTGGCAGAAAACTGTGCCTTGGTGGTCGCCTGCGATCACCGAGGCAATTAAAGATCGCTGGCGGAAGATCCAACGTCACAAGCGGCATCCATCTTTAGAAAACCTCGTCTCCTTTAAACGGCTCCGTGCGTGGGCCCGCCGCATCATTCGCGAACACAAGCAGGATTGCTGGGAGCGGTATGTGCCCACCATTGGCCTCCATGTCTCTCCATCGCAGGTCTGGGCCAAGATTTGACGCCTCTATGGCTATCGGACCCCTGTCAGCGTCCCTATGCTGTCACTGAATGGAACAGTTTGTACTGACCCCGACATCATTTAAAACCGCTTAGCAGACCATTTTGCTCTCAGTTCTGCATCTGTGAATTACCCACTGGCTTTCCGCTCCATTAAAGAGTGGTTGGAACATCGGAACCTTTCATTTCACACACGCCATCATGAATCCTACAATGTTTCATTCACTGAGTGGGAATTCCACAGTGCCCTAGCCACTTGCCCTGACACAGCTCCCGGGCCAGATCACATCCACTGTCAGATACTGAAACACCTCTCAGTGGACTGCCAGCGACACCTCCTCGACCTTTACAACCATATCTGGGTCGAGGGTGAGTTTCCGTCGCAAATGGCGGGAAAGCATTGTTATCCCCGTTTTGAAGCCTGGCAAGAACACGTTGGAGGTGGACATCTACTGTCCCATTAACCTTACCAACGTTCTTTGAAGTTGCTCGAACGTATGGTGAGCCGGAGGTTGAGCTGGGTACTCGAGTCTAGGGGCCTTCTGGCTCCGTCTCAGGGTGGTTTCCATAAAGGCCGCTCTGCCGCTCACAATCTGGTGTGCTGGAGTCAGCCATCCGTATGGACTTTGCCCACCGTCAGCACCTCGTCGCTGTCTTTTTCGACATGTGGAAGGCGTACGATATGACATGGCGCCATCATATCCTCTCTACGCTTCATGGTTGGGGTCTCCGGGGTCCATTGCTGATTATCCTCCGAAATTTTCTGTCGCATCGTACCGTCCGCGTGCAAGTCGTGGCCTCCCATAGTTCCTCCCAAGTTCAGGAGAAGGGGTACCACAGGGGTCTGTCCTAAGTGTCTGCCTGTTTTTAATTGCATTTAACGGGCTCGCTGCGGAGGTGGGAACGTCTGTCTGTTTCCTTGTATGCTGATGTTTTCTGCCTCTACTATAGCTCCATTGGCATTGCAGCCGCTGAACGTCAGCTGCAGGGCACTATCCACGAGGTGCAGTCTTGGGCTGTAGTGCATGCCTTCCAGTTTTCGGCTGCCAAGACCTGCGTTATGCATTTCTGCCAGTGACGAACAGTTCACCCTGAGCTGCAGCTTTATCTTGCCGGCGAACTTCTTGCTGTGGTGTAGACACATCGATTTTTGGGTGTGGTTTTTGATGCCCAGTTGACTTGGCTCCCACATATTCGGCAGCTTAAACAGATGTGTTGGCGGCATCTTAATGCTCTGCGATGCTTGAGCCACACCAGCTGTGGCGCCGACCGATCTACCCTCTTACGGCTCTACCAGGCGTAAATCCAGTCCCGTCTGGATTCTGGGAGCGTGGCTTATGGTTCAGCATCCCCATCTGCGTTGTGGGTGCTGGACCCAATCCTTCACAGCGGGATCCGACTTGCCACCGGTGCTTTACGGACCAGTCCTGTGGACAGCATACTTGTGGGGGCAGGTGTCCCTCCACTGCAGTTACAGCACCAACGTTTACTGGCCGCTTATGCTACAAATGTGAGACCTTAACTTTTCCCGGCGAATTGAATGTTCAAATAACTTACAGGTTTGCTGCCGGGTGACGTCGTCGAACACCGTCGATATTTCGACAGGAGCACACCCTGCCATTCTCAAGGCACAAATGCAAGGAAGAAGAAATGTACAAACAAATTTAATACCTCGGTTCACAGAGGAGAAACAAGGAAGACACCACACACAGAACAAGTGTCAACACAAACAAAGATAACCAACATCAGAAATACCTATAGTTACTATTAATCAACAGGTGAGGTAGCACTAATTCTGTCTCTCTGTTTTTTGATGAGAGACAGAGCTGGATTCCAAGCAGCATTTAAACAAAATCCACCATCTCTGTTAATAAGGTTGCTTGATTGTCTGATTTCAACAGCTTCCTTAATAACACTATCCCAATAGCTTGACGTGCAAGCCAGAATCTCTGTGTTGTTGTATTCCATAGGATGACGTGTCAAGGCAATGTTCTGCAATAGCGGATTTGCTCGGCTGTTGTAAGCGTCTGTGACGCTTATGTTTAATACACCGGTCTTCCACAGTCCTGATTGTCTGACCAATATATGACATGCCACAACTGCAATGGATACGATAGACCACAGCCTTATGCAAACCAAGATCATTTTTTACAGATGCCAACAGGGCCTTAATCTTAGAAGGTGGTCGAAAAACACATCATATTTCCCCAAAATACAGCCAGTCCTGTTGGAAATGCTTCCTGCATAAGGCAAAAAGGCCGTAGACTTAGGTGCCACTTTGTTGCTATCGTCACTCACCCATTGCACAGAAGGCTGATGGCGCAATGCACATTTGATCTGCCTCTCACTATAACCGTTCTGACGAAAGGTGACTTCGAGGTGTGCTAGCTCAGCTGCCAAACTTTCAGGGTCTGAGATAACGTGGGCCCTGTGAACCAAGGTGCGAAGTACTCCTTCACGCTGAGCGGGATGGTGACAACTATCAGCTCGCAGATACAAGTCAGTGTGGGTAGGCTTCCTATAAACAGAATGTCCCAACATACCATCAGTCTTCCTTTTGACCAACACATCAAGGGAGGGAAGGCATCCATTCTTTTCCACCTCCATAGTGAACTGAATATTCGGGTGGATTGAATTCAGATGTTCCAAAAACCGATTTAAATTCTCACTACCATGAGGCCAAACAACAAAAGTATCGTCTACATATCTGAAAAAAACACGCAGGTTTCAAGGTTGCTGACTCCAATGCATGTTCCTCAAAGTCCTCCATAAACAAATTGGCCACAATAGGTGACAACGGGCTTTCCATTACAACTCCATCAGTCTGTTCGTAGTACTGACCATTGAATAAAAAGTAAGTGGAAGTCAGCACATGTCGAAACAAACTTGTTAACTCTACACCAAACTTAACCTCAATTAGATGCAACAAATCAGAGAGGAATGCGAGTGAAAAGAGAAACCACATCAAAACTGACTAAAATATCAGAGTCATTCAAATGCAATCCCTGCAATCGACATAAGAAATCTGCAGAGTTCTTAATGTTTTGTTCACACCTACCTGCTAGTGGGCTCAACAAACTAGCAAGATGTTTAACTACACGATATGTCGGAGCATCAATGTTAGAAACAATAGGCCTCAAGGAGACAGCCTCTTTATGGACCTTAAGGAGGCCATATAATCTAGGTGGTACAGCACAGTAACAAAAGTTTTGTAGATTAGATTAGATTAGACTCAGGTTTTGTTCCATAGACCCAAAAATGAGAAGGTTCTTGTGGGTGTAGAACATGTCAGAAAATACAACATAAAAAAAGATGATTTGAATATAATTCTCATTTCCCTGATATTTTGTCAGGAGACTGTCAAACAGTACCTGGAACAGCTAATATTTACAGAATTAATGCACTGTTAGAATGAAACAAAATTATGCTCTACTAATAAATTATCATACTCAAAGTACCCTTGACTGTTGTGTTCAAGTGGTGTCAAAACTGAAAGCTGATCTAACAGTTCCTGTTAAGATATTCATCTACACTCCTGGAAATTGAAATAAGAACACCGTGAATTCATTGTCCCAGGAAGGGGAAACTTTATTGACACATTCCTGGGGTCAGATACATCACATGATCACACTGACAGAACCACAGGCACATAGACACAGGCAACAGAGCATGCACAATGTCGGCACTAGTACAGTGTATATCCACCTTTCGCAGCAATGCAGGCTGCTATTCTCCCATGGAGACGATCGTAGAGATGCTGGATGTAGTCCTGTGGAATGGCTTGCCATGCCATTTCCCCCTGGCGCCTCAGTTGGACCAGCGTTCGTGCTGGACGTGCAGACCGCGTGAGACGACGCTTCTTCCAGTCCCAAACATGCTCAATGGGGGACAGATCCGGAGATCTTGCTGGCCAGGGTAGTTGACTTACACCTTCTAGAGCACGTTGGGTGGCACGGGATACATGCGGACGTGCATTGTCCTGTTGGAACAGCAAGTTCCCTTGCCGGTCTAGGAATGGTAGAACGATGGGTTCGATGGTGGTTTGGATGTACCGTGCACTATTCAGTGTCCCCTCGACGATCACCAGAGGTGTACGGCCAGTGTAGGAGATCGCTCCCCACACCATGATGCCGGGTGTTGGCCCTGTGTGCCTCGGTCGTATGCAGTCCTGATTGTGGCGCTCACCTAAATGGCGCCAAACACGCATACGACCATCATTGGCACCAAGGCAGAAGCGACTCTCATCGCTGAAGACGACACGTCTCCATTCGTCCCTCCATTCACGCCTGTCGCGACACACACTGGAGGCGGGCTGCACGATGTTGGGGCGTGAGCAGAAGACGGCCTAACGGTGTGCGGGACCGTAGCCCAGCTTCATGGAGACGGTTGCGAATGGTCCTCGCCTATACCCCGGGAGCAACAGTGTCCCTAATTTGCTGGGAAGTGGTGGTGCGGCCCCTACGGCACTGCGTAGGATCCTACGGTCTTGGCTTGCATCCGTGCGTCGCTGCGGTCCGGTCCCAGGTCGACGGGCACGTGCACCTTCCGCCGACCACTGGCGACAACATCGATGTACTGTGGAGACCTCACGCCCCACGTGTTGAGCAATTCGGCGGTACGTCCACCCGGCCTCCCGCATGCCCACAATACGCCCTCGCTCAAAGTCCGTCAACTGCACATACGGTTCACGTCCACGCTGTCGCGGCATGCTACCAGTGTTAAAGACTGCGATGGAGCTCCGTATCCCACGGCAAACTGGCTGACACTGACGGTGGCGGTGCACAAATGCTGCGCATCTAGCGCCATTCGACAGCCAACACCGCGGTTCCTGGTGTGTCCGCTGTGCCGTGCGTGTGATCATTGCCTGTACAGCCCTCTCGCAGTGTCCGGAGCAAGTATGGTGGGTCTGACACACCGGTGTCAATGTGTTCTTTTTTCCATTTCCAGGAGTGTATATAGTAGGAGGAGTTGCCTAGCAAAAAGTCTTTCAAACTCAGTTTAAACTGTATTAAAAACAAACATTCCAAGACTTACCAAGCGGGAAAGCGCCGGCAGACAGGCACATGAACAAAACACACACACAGAATTACGAGCTTTGTGTGTGTGCGAGTGTACACCTGTCCTTTTTTTCCCCTAAGGGAAGTCTTTCCGCTCCCGGGATTGGAATGACTCCTTACCCTCTCCCTTAAAACCCACATCCTTTCATTTTTCCCTCTCCTTCCCTCTTTCCTGACGAAGCAACTGCCAGTTGCGAAAGCTCGTAATTCTGTGTGTGTGTTTGTGTGTTTTGTTCATGTGCCTGTCTGCCGGCGCTTTCCCGCTTGGTAAGTCTTGGAATCTTTGTTTTTAATATATTTTTCCCATGTGGAAGTTTCTTTCTGTTTTATTTACATCGTCAGTTTAAACTGTGCTTTATATGAAATCAAGTTTTTTATAGTTGCTGGCAATTTATTGAAAATGTGTGTTCCTGAATATTGGAACCATTTTTGGACCAAGGTAAGTGATTTTAGGTCATTATGTAGATTGTTCTTATTTCTTGCATTGATACTTGGTGTTAAGCTGTTGGTTGGAAATCAACACACATTATTTACAACCAATATTAGTAAGGAATAAATATACTGAGAACCATTGGTTAGAATACCCAGTTTCTTGAATAGGTTTCTACATGATGTTCTTGATTTTACACCACAAATGAATCTTATTACAAGCTTTTGCACTCTAAAAACTTTTGACTGGTTGATGAGTTACCCCAGAATGTGCTCCCATATGACATAATAGAATGAAACCAGGCAAAGTATGCAAATTTTTTTCATGTTTATATCTCCAACCTGATATTCACATTGCAGACACGTTTAAGCACTTCGGAAGTTCTGTGGTATACCCTTCCCAACTGAATTTTTTATCAAGTTGTAATCCCAGAAATTTAACTGTTGACCTCTTCTGTTTGCATGTCTTCATGTATTACACACACTGTGAAGGAAATCTCTTAAAAGTTCTTAGCAGCATATAGTGTTTCTTTTCAATGTTTGTTGACAGTGGATTAGCTTTAAACAATTTATTAATGCCAGTGAAAATTTGATTAGCAGCCATATCTAAGTCTGTACTTGATTTGCTATTTATTACAATGTTTGTACCATCTGCAAACAAAACAAACTTAGCATCTGGCAGTGTAACAGACTAGAGGTCACTAATGCACATAAGAAAAAAGCAACGGACCCCAGGTGGAATCTTGTGGAAAACCGCATGTAATTAATTCCCAATAAGATGAAGTCTGATTGCTTATTCCAGGTATTTTGCAATGACACAGTTTGTTAGCTAATGAATGAAGCACATTCTCACTGTACATGTAAATAACCTTCCCTACATCAGAACCCTTAAGGAACCCAGACTGTGGCTTGGACAATATATTATTTTCGGTCAGGTGCTTAAGAAGATGCTTGAACACAACCTTTTCAGATGTTATTGAGAAAGCCAGCAAAAGTGAAACTGGTTGATAGTTTGACTGCATCTCTTTATTCCCTTTCCTGTAAAGAGGCTTCACTCCAGCACATTATAGCCAGTCAGGAAAGGTTTCACTGATCAGAGATTGATTACATAGATAAATTAAGACAGAACATGAAGATACTTTGATTAACTTCATTGATACGTTATCATAACCACTAGAATAGAATTTTTGGGAGAAGTGAGTGTCATTTCCATTTTACTGAAGTGTGTGTGTGTGTGTGTGGGGGGGGGGGGGGGGGGGGTGCGCTTTTGTGTGTGTGTGTGTGTGTGTGTGTGTGTGTGTGTGTGTGTGTGTGTGTTTGTGTGTGTGTGTTTCGCAGGTTTCTTTTATCAGTTGCTTTCAAATAGTTGTGGTGTATTAATGAAATGAAAATGGTTATCATTTTGTATTTTGCTTGTGGTATATAAGTATACTGGTTTTATAGATATAATTGCAGTTTCTCATTATATGGTGATGTGGTCTCAGGACATTGTTACTTTCTTTTACAGATGTATTTCCTTTAGTGAAAATGGAGAGTGCCTGTTTGCTGGTTCACAAGAGTCACTCAGAGTTTATGGTTGGGAGCCAACACAAATATTTGATACTGTTCCTATTCCTTGGGGGAAAATCCAGGATATAGCATTAGCCCAGAACCAGTTGATTGGTGCATCAATTAAAATGACAAACGTCATTCTACATATTGTAGACCTCAGTAAGGTGCAACCATTTGGAGGTGAGCCCACTGCATTCCACTCTCCATTTGTGCATGGCCAAACTGTGAGAAAGAGCTTTAGCAGAGACCGACCATTCAATGTAGCAAAAGCAAGGTGAGTGTACAAATTTTGTTGTTTTCAATATGTCATTGATTGCATGCCATTAGGTACTTTCCTGTTGATGGGGTGGTAGTTTAAATTTGCTGCAGTTATAAAAAGTATTTGTAGTGGTTTGTTTTATACTCTGTGTACATTAGGGTACAGTTTCAGTTAAATGACAGCAATTATATGGGCCATAAAACACACATACATACACTTTTATATCCACAAAGCTACTTTTGTCTCCAGCACTGCAGCTCAAGTAAATGGACGTTGTGGAAAAGAATAAGAGTTACTGAAAGGTATATTCTAGTGAAATAGGCTAGAGTTAAGATATAAGATGTGGAGTGTGCATCTGGTGCAAGGGCAGGTTGGCAGAATGTGGTGCGAACGAGAGGAGGATCAGAGGCAGATGGAGGACGGGGGCTGATAGAGATTAGGGGCGGAGCATTTGCAAGAATGGAGAACATTTTACTGGAAGTGTGTGTGTGTGTGTGTGTGTGTGTGTGTGTGTGTGTGTGTGTGGGTGTGGGGTGTGGGTGGGGGGGGGGGGGGGGGGAGATTCTGTTTACAAGGTCAGGACAGACTATTTCCTTCCTTCATGTAAAGATTCTCTAGTTATCAGTCTGGAATGAGGCACAAGGGTTAGTCATAAAGTTGCAGTTATCATAAAAAAAACCTTAAGTAATGTAATGATTTTCTTGTTTTTCTCCAGTTATGTGCCGCCTGCAGTCTTGGTAAACACTGCAGTCCCTGCACCACATTGCCATAGATTGTTGCAAGAGTTGCTGAAACAAATGGCACATCCCATTGATGAAGTGGAGTCTTTGCAGTAATTTGTTTTAGGCAGCAGCAGTAATATTGCATTAGTATCAGCGCAAACCAGATGGAAGGCTGAATAATTCATCTGGATTATCTTGACACAGCTGCAATATTTTTGATGCTGCTGAATTACTACATGATATTGCGCTTTATCAATGGGATGTGCTATTTTGTTTTACTTTCTCCACTGGTGTGATATTTGGATTTCATTGTGTATCAAAACTGCACACATGTCAACAAACAAACACACAACTAATTCTGACTACCTTTTGGAATTGTTTGTGGGGGAAAAGACAGCTATGGCCACTGTTAAGGCTAACAGCAGCATGGGGTTGGTATATTTCTCACAAATTAAAAATAGGTGGAGGGAGCTGAAAAGTGTGACACAGTGGGCAGTCAGGCTGGCTTTTTTGCCCTCTGATTATTCTTGAGTGACATACAGTAAAGTAGTGAAAAGTAAAGGAATTTTTTATAGTGTGTATTGCCACTTCGTTCCATTGCTTTCCTTGATTTGCACTATATGTACAGTTATACCTTGTGCTGGTCTGGTGTGTTATGTCATGTTAATAATATGTAATAATGGTTAACTACATGTAAAAAATTTGCTTTTCAGGTTGGATGTGAAAACAATTGAAGAATCAGACAGGTCTGGCACGGACCCAGAGGAGGATGCAACTTCTTTGGCAGACATAAAGAATGTGGCAGATTATGAAAATATTTTCCAACCAAATCGAACTCGTAAGATTTATTTTCTAAGTTCTGTAGCCAGTTTTAACATATGTCATATAAAGTAAGTCATGACAATTCACTGAAGTTGATATTTGGCTTCAAGAAGTAGTTAAATACTATATAAGCAACATGAAGCTTGTCTTCAATAAATAGAAAGCAAGACAAGTGTAAAGGACAGATGCAAGTCTATTTTGCTGTATCACGATTGTGTCCAAAGGAAAATCTTGACAAAGGACAAATGACTAACACAATGTGACGTTTTATTTAGGCTGGATTTTATACATAGTAAAACACCCAAGGTACCCTCAATAATTTTTCGAGTACTTTGTGGCAGCGTAGAGCCCCAAGCCATTGCAGTACTACTTCCATTCTTGTGCTCAATCTTCTCAGGCTATATCTTTTCTCAGACTTAGTGTCTAGGACAGATTCCCTACTGACAATGTAGCTTGCTTGTAGGACTTCGATTATGGCTTTTCCCACTTTGTTTCTTTGTTTTACAATATTTATTTCGGTTAGCTCATTTTCGATCCCCAGATTTGGGTTTGATTCGGGACGGTGGTCATCAGGCCAGGTGGCCAGCCAGCTCTATGTGCATTTTGTTGGAACTGTGCTGTATCTGGTGAGTTCCATATGTTGGTGTATACAGATGTCATCAGTGACCTAATTCCCATCTATACCCCTGGGCAAGGCACTTACTTTGAAATGGTCATCTTAATACGATGCCCCTTTTCTCGTACTTTGGGATTTCAGTGGGTAGTGGAAGACACTTTGTCTGACAGGGGCCTTTTTATTGAGCAGTTTCTTTCCAATCTTGATCTGTGTGTCCTCAATGATGGCTCTCCCAACCACTGAAGTACTATGCATGGCACCTATTCGGTTGTTGGCCTTACAGTGTCTCTCCTTCCCCCACCCCCCATCAAAAAAAGATCTCTTTGCTTCACTAAAATGGTTGCTACTACACAGTGATCTTTGTGAAAGTGACTTTCTAGTTACTACTCAATGGACCAGTTGTCTTGCTGGACTCTCCATAGAGAAAATTGACAGTTGTATAACCTTGCTGTCGACTTCTTCCTGTGTCTGTCAGTGTACACAGACAGGGTTGTGGGTGATGCCTTAGACATGATCACTCTTGCCACTACAATGGCTATCCCCTTTATATATGCCTCCTCTACTGGCAGCTGGTACCATGGTGGATGAAAAACATTGCAACACCTATTAAGGATGTCCCATTCCCTATAGTGTTTCAAATGGTGTCCTTCACAAATTGCCCTCCTTACTTTTAAGTGGCTCAGCACAAAATCTCACTAGCCAATTAAAGGCAGTTAGAAGGAATGGTGGAAGCACTACATCACCTCCTTGGGGACCTATACCTCGTTGTCCCAAGGAATGATGGAAGCACTACATCACCTCCTTGGGGACGTATACCTCGTTGTCCCAAGTCTCGACCAGACTCCTTAGTCTACTGGGCTGCCAAAGACAACAGCTGTCCTGGGTCTCCTCCTCCACAGTTGCATTTCTACCAGTGAGTAAGTTCTTGCCAATCACTTCGTGACCCGTGTTGCTACAGTGTCAAGTGTTCTCTTGTCACCAAGCTACCTTTTTGGAAACCATTCATTTTTACTCATTCACTGTTCCTTTTTATCTGATGGTATGCTACATGGATTTTAGATAAATTTCCCCAGAAAATATCAAGTACACACAAGTGTCACTTTTGCAGGATAAAGTCATTGCTTACCTGAAGTAGACAGGATTTTTACTTCAATCTCTGTACCTGAATGTGTTCTTATAATGGATCACATTATTCAGGTGATGCAATTGAACAGTGACTGCAAGCCAGGCCAAGAGAACTCAGGGCAAGCTGAATGAATTAAGAATTCGGAACCTATTAACAACCCATCATGGACAATCCCAACCATCATTAACTGTCGAGGGAAGTGCAGTGTCCCAGTTTTTGGTTTTCAGTTCATCTACTGAAAATTTACATGTTTTTGTGTGGGCATTACTAGCATGAAATAGCTGAAAGTAAACTATCATCTGTCAAACCACATTAATAGGTTTCTTTTACAATTTGTGGGTGTGGAAATTAACTTCACTTCAGCATGTGTAGGAAGTGAAGATTTAATTGGAAACTTAATAACTTCTGACACACCAGTTGAGAATCAGCATACTAAAATTAGAGGGTTTGTATCAACAATGGCGGCAACTACATAACTAGGGAGATCGTCAAAACTTCTTTTTCTACCAAAAATTTGACGACGTAGCTCATATAATTGCTTTAAAGATCTTTACAATCAAAGAAGATAAACATTTTTGGTCAGTCAGCAGTTGAAAGGCACCCCAAGATACATGCATGGAATCATTTATATGTGAAAGAGAACTTCTGAGCAAGCACAAGCAGCCTGCCTTTAACTTATGAGAGTGAAATGAATATGACTATCAAAAATTTGTTGATTATGTATTAATATACTTAAAAGATAAATTTTACACATGAATATATTTGAAAATAAATGAAAAGTAAAATCCAATGTTCAATGCTGATAATTTTACGTTTTGGTAAGTTTGGAAAAGATCTTTTGTATTTACAATGCAGGCTAAAGATATAAGAGATGAGTGTATTGATAGTTTTTTAATTAACTGTGAATTGTATTCTTGAAGAACCATTGCAGTTCCATTGAATTAAGGGTGTGTTATCGATTTTCATAGAAAGAGTTTTCCTTGCCATTACTCAATTGGCTTCCGTAATCCTCTTAATCAGAACTTAACGTGGCATTGCAAGGTTTACTGTTGGTATCTGTTGTGAAACAGCTATTTAAGTTGAGCATGTTATGTTTAGTGGCATGCCCTGCCTCAGAGTCATATAAAAAAAAAGCACAGGAAGCTTCAGTAGGTATTATTGATGACATGAATGATTAATACTGATGATCATGGCTTGAACTGGGAAACATGTCATTTGTAGAAAATACTTGAGTGCGCTGTCAAGGTGTGGATAGTTTGTTCAATAAGAAACTTCTATGCGGGTTGTGATTACTTTTACTCCTTCCATTATTTGTACTCTACCCAATACTTTCCTGTACCATATTAATGATCTTTAAACTAAGTTCTTGTGAATGTGGTATATTGCTTTATGGTCCTCCTCACCTTGCTTTGTAATATTCTTGTGGTGTTTTCTAGTCATTATGTTTGTTATTTATTTGTAGCAATTTCACCCTTTCTCTTCTTCTAAAGTTACATCTACTTTTTCTTATATTTTACTTTCTGTTTATTATCTTCCTACAGTTGTAATTGTTCATTATTGCACATAATTTGTGTGTTGGTGAATGTTTAAGAGCTTTTGTATTATTTCTGCTTTGTAGAGACTGTCATAGTAATCTTCCAACAGATTATTATTGTATAATTGTGTTGCATATTGGGTAGTTTGTAGAAAACTTTGAACAGAATGTGGTGCGTGACTCATATTTTCACTTCCTTCTTTTGCAAACTGGTGTTACATGCGTGAGATCAATAGAGGCATGGTTATATTAATAGCAGTTATAACTTATATTTATTACTTGTACTTCATGGCAAAACCAAGGACATTTCTCAAAATGTATTCAGTGTGTTTGTATAAAGAATGACTTCTATTACCTCTTCTAACAAAGAAAATTTATGAGTTCCCTATATTGCTTGTTGGCATTTTCTTTTAGCAAACATGTTATTTTTCCTATCCTGGTAGACTTTGCTTGGCATTTTTGTATTGATTCACATGAGCAGTTTTTCTGTTTCTTCTTGACTTTTGATTTCCATTTAGCTCATGAAACATGAAGTAATCCTCTGTTTGGCTCTTACTCTCTTAGTATTAACAAAATGAAAGATGTCATACTGGCTGCAATGGTGCTGTTGTAACACTTTTGCGTCATTACCATTTGTATCTCTAATATGAAGAACTTTCTGGAAAGTTGAAATTGGCCAATAACTGTTGCTTATTTTTGTGTGACCTACCATTGTACTCATTCTTGAGAAACATGTGATCCGTTCCTCTCCTCCTCCTGCTTTTCACTTTAACTTCTTAATAAATGGTTGAGATAATATCTGCAGTGTGTCACAGTGCTGCTGAAATAAAAGTTCTGCAATTAATTCATATTTTACAAACAATTAAAACTAAATGTTAACATGAAATTATGACTACATTAAGTTATCATTTGTGCCATTGTATTCAGTAATGGTACGACATTGAAATTCAGATATCATACTTGTCAAAACTGCAATATACTTTAGGAGCCACCAGTCATTTAAATTTAGTTCTTGCACTTTTTTTTTCATGACGATGCAAGAATCCTCTGTTAAACTTATGGTCTCCCATTTCCCCTCTCAGCTTCCAATTAATACTTCATATTCACACTATCCTACTCAGTCTTATTATCCCACTACCTGAATCTCTCAGTCCCATGACCCTGACAACCCCCTCCCTTCCCCCCCCCCCCCCCCCCAAAAAAAAAAACTCCTTTCTATGACTCCCCCTTGGTGTCTGTTGCATGTAAATATGTTGATGTACACATGCAGTTGTGTTTAATATATAACAGGTGTATTACCTTTTATGGTGTAGATACTGAGAATATGCTATTTTTTTTCTCTTGCCTCCCCGTGCATTCTTGCTTTACTCAAAATTTTATGTCATTGTTGGACTCCTCTTGTGCACTGCATATTTTGGATATGTATTGTTTTCCTTTCTTCACTTGCACATTCTAACCTCACTTTTCACTTTCCTCCCTCCCTCCCTCCCTCCCCTCCTTCCCTCTCTCTCTCCCCTCCTGTCCCTCTCCCTCCCTCCCTCCCTCTCTCTCCTCCCTCCTTCCCTCTCCCTCCCTCCCTCCCTCCCTCCCTCCCTCCCTCTCTCTCTCTCTCTCTCTCTCATCTCTCTCTCTCTCTCTCTCTCTCTCGTCTCTCTCTCTCTCTCTCTCTCTCTCTCTCTCCACCCCCCCCCCCTCGCCCCCCCCCCCCCCCCCCTCATACTACTCACAACCCTTCTTCTTTTCCTTCTCTTAGTACTTTCACCCTCTTCCATGTATGTGTTTGTGTATGTTTTACTGTGTACATATGCACATGCATGTAACTAACAGCTACTGTTCTGCAAACTGTTCATGAGTATAACTGTTTGTCCCAAAGAATAATAGGCCAGATAGCTTTTGCTAATATCTACTATGCTGTTAACTCTGGAATACTATTCAGTTTTTGCTCTTAGAGTAATAGTTACTAATATTTACAAATTCCTTATTTCACTTAGATCAGAAATGTTATTTTTAGCATCTGTAGAGAGCATGTGTGTGATCTGCATTAAGTTTTGCATCTACTTGTTTGTTTACAGTTAGTCGAACACCTCCTCTTGAACCTGAACCTTTCCCTGCACCACCTGATGATGGTGAGTTGTTTTCAGTTTTGTTCTTTCCTGTGCATCTGTCAATCATCATGTTATGAGAGAAACTAAGTGTGTGAGTGAAATAGAAATAAAGTATATCTTTTCTGGCTTTTGTAATTTTATACTTCAGATGACTTTAGCTGTCTGTGACTACCATCATTGCTTGTGATATGACAGGGGGTGCAATGGTATTGTTAGGAATAAAAAAACTCTAAAAATATGAATTAAAAATTTCCAGCATTTTTTTTTCTTTCAAAATGTTTATGTTTGCAATTATACTTGTATGAATTTATTGATTCATAGAGCACATGTGATTTTTATTGTTGTTGTGGACTTCATATTTGCTTTTGCTTTGTGTTACAGCTGCGTCAACACCCCCTCGTAACTCATTCCCTGCTCTTTCTAATGGTGAGTTTGATATTTGTGTTCAGAACACCTTATAACATTCATGGAAAATGCAGGTTGTAATTGTAAATACTACTTTTGTTTTCATGAGGATGCACCATCTGTGAATGTATAAATTTTATTTTGTTTACCATTTATTGTTGGGTACATAGTGTCAATAGCGGGTAGAGTATTTTGGCTGCACAAAACTGGATGAACTGTGTTTTATTCAAATTTTAAAGCTAACCAATTTGTTCGAAAACACAATTATTAACTTTAGCAAAAACATCACTTATGCTGCTATTTTGCCAGTAGATATTATTTGTCTGGTTTGACATTAATGCTTGATCATCTGCAAAAGTGACTAATTCTTCATCCCAATTTAAATGATAACTCATTAAGAGGAGCAAGAACAGCAACAGGCCCACAACTACGTCCTTCAGAATGTCCACTGTGATTCCCACCCTACATGGATGATGCAGCACCACTTTTCATGTTACCTGATCATCCTACAGCAACTCTCTACATCATGGGTTTTAAATAGGAATAAAACAAAACTTGTGCTGCATAATGTATCTCATAAAAACCTAACTTCCCATAAAGAATTTATAGTTGACACAGCCAAAAGTCGTCCAGTAAGTTGCAGAAGATTTTATTATGTTCCCGGTGAATGTATAAATTGCTACTCGGTAGAGCAGAACTTTTGAAATCCCTACTTTGATTCCACTAAGCATCCAGTTACTACACGAGTGAGAGTTAGTGACAATCCTGGAAAACAGATCTCCAAAATTGTGGAATTGTCTTTCTTATAGAAAAGCCCAACACTGGCATATTTTAATCTGTATGGGGGAAAAATCATTGAATTGCTTAAATATTACAGACATAACTAAGAAAGGAAAGGTCACAACTTTTTCACGTCTTATTGAAATTTTTACTTTCGAGGGTCATGGCGATTTTCTGTACTTCAAATGTGATTATGTGAGGAGTTTTCATTTTCACTGAATTGTGCCGGACTTTGTCTTCTGAATTTACTGAGTCAAATTTTGTCACCTACTTCTAAAAATACGTTACTAAAATATGTGACGTACACAAACTTTGTAGCATTGTCTTCTATGGCTTCTTTCCTTAAATTTTTTGGCAGTATTGTACTTTTTTTTGTCATATCTGTTAATTTCTGACAAGATGCGTGTGTTCTTGGATACTGAACCTATCAGTAGGACTTTAAAAAATCTTATAGAATGGTAGGGTAATGGGAATTTCTTGGTGGATTATAAATAATGGAATGAATAAAAAGATAACAATTCGCTGTGTAGTTGAGACATTTAGTGACGCGTGCGCGCGCACACACACACACACACACACACACACACACACACACACACACACACACACACACACAAAGCTTAGTTACATTTTAGTCTTGCACTTGCTTCGACTATGTGGGAATTTGTCACATTTACTACTTCTGTTATTTAACAATAAGGAACTAAAAGATAGGAAAAAGAAGAAGAAATATGGGTGCAGATATGAATGTCTCTGAAGAGGCATGGGAGGTGCCATATATTTTGGTATGTGTGCAGTTTCTTAGAAAGAAATTAAATACTACATAAGCTTTTACTTTAGGCGTTAGCTTTTTATTCCGTACAATAATAACTACAGATACCTATTAAATTTTTAAGTATTTGTGCTATTTTCTTAAGATTAAGTAATTCTGTATTTTAATAATATTTTAATAAATACTGTTGTTAAATATCTTCAATATTTCGCGTCCCTGTCAGCAACTGTAAAAATTTTAATTTTAATATTGAACAGCCTCAGTTGCACCGTTTACCTGAGGCTGCTCATTATTCAATTCTTTTTTTAAAAAAAGTACTGTTGTACTTTCAACAGTAATTAATACAAACCTAGCTCTCTCATGTAAAGTTCTAAAATAGTGGAAATTCCTTATTTTATTTTTTGCTTTCTGATTGAAAAATGCATGTGTGATGAGCAGTAATTAATTATTTTTTTGTCCAGTAAGAGTTAGTTTTTGTCATATCTGATTGTGAAATAAACATAACTTAAACAGATTCTTTGTGAAATCTTCTAGACCCAGCAATACCTCAAGCGCTGCACCCAGCCTCAAGTGAAGCAGAGGTGTACCTAAGCTCAAGGAGCCTGAGCAGCATCAACTTGAGTGAAACTTCCCAGTCCCTGCCAGCTGTGGTCAGATTGCCTGCTGATTCTCCAAACAGTGACATAGTAATAGATTCACAGTTCTCCACGCCTATGCATCCACAGGCTACAAGCTCGCCACGCTCAAAGCACAATTCTCGTAGACTGAATTCATATAAGGATTCATCTGAGTTCCCAGAAATGGATTTTCCTGTGAAGTGAGTTCAGTTGGATTGTTTATAGTTCATGTAAATTGATTTATTACATTAATATAATAGAGGGTAAACATTCCAGATGGGAAAAATATATCTAAAAACAAAGATGATGTGACTTAACAAATGAAAGCGCTGGCAGCTTGATAGACACACAAACATACACAGAAAATTCAAGCTTTCGCAACCAACGGTTGCTTCATCAGGAAAGAGGGAAGGAGATGGAAAGACGAAAGGATGTGGGTTTTAAGGGAGAGGGTAAGGAGTCATTCCAATCCCGGGAGCGGAAAGACTTACCTTAAGGGGAAAAAAAGGACAGGTGAAAGCTTGAATTTTGTGTGTTTGTTTGTGTATTTGTTTGTGTATCTATCGACCTGCCAGCGCTTTTGTTTGGTAAGTCACATTAACTTTGTTTTTAGATATATTTTTCCCACGTGGAATATTTCCGAAACTTCCACATGGGAAAAATATATTAAAAACAAAGATTCCAAGACTTACCATGCGGGAAAGCGCCGGTAGACAGGCACAATAAAATCTCACACACACACACACAAAATTACGAGCTTTCGCAACAGGCGGTTGCTTCGTCAGGAAAGAGGGAAGGAGAAGGAAAGATGAAAGTATGTGGGTTTTAAGGGAGAGGGTAAGGAGCCATTCCAATCCGGAGCGGAAAGACTTACCTTAGGGGGAAAAAAGGATAGGTATATGCTCGCTCGCGCGCACACACTTTGTGTGTGTGTGTGTGTGTGTGTGTGTGTGTGTGTGTGTGTGTGTGTGTGTGTGTGTGTGTGTGTGTGTGCGCGTGCGCGCTCATATACCTATCCTTTTTTCCCCCCTAAGGTAAGTCTTTCCGCTCCTGGGATTGGAATGACTCCTTACCCTCTCCCTTAAAACCCACATCCTTTCGTCTTTCCCTCTCCTTCCCTCTTTCCTGATGAAGCAATTGTTGGTTGCGAAAGATTGAATTTTGTGTGTATGTTTGTGTGTCTATCAAGCTGCCAGTGCTTTCGTTTGTTAAGTCATATCATCTTTGTTTTTAGCTAGATTTATTACATTACTTAGAAGTGCCTGAGGAGACACAATGATTTCTAAAATGTGCATAAAATAGCTTTTGTAATCAATGCAGTTAAAAGCAAAGGGGTGCAAGTGACAGAATGAGGAAACAAGCTTCAAATTTAAAATTCTGTATTCATTTGTTACATTGTTGACAATAACCATCACATGCAGTTGTTATTAATGAAGCTATGCATGCAATATCAGTGTATTAAATCCAGAATGTGCTCAGTAATGTTTCATCAATAGTCTAGTTAGTACTTACACCCTTCTTTCTCCAAAGATGTCACTTACACAGAGGTGAAAAAAGTCGTGGGATGTCTCCTAATACCGTGTCGGACCTCCTTTTGCCTGACATAGTGCAGCAGCTTTACATGACATGGACTCAATAAGTCGTTGGAAGTCTCCTGCAGAAATTTTGAGCCATCCTGCCTCTATAGCCATCCATAATAGCGAAAGTGTTGCTGATGCAGGATTTTGGACACAGACTGACCTCTTGATTATGTCCTGTAAATGTTTGATGAGATTCATACAGGGCAGCGATCTGGGTCACGAAATCATTCACTCGAATTGTCTGGTATGTTTTTCAAACCAGTTGTGAACAGTTGTGGCCCAGTGACATAGCACAATGTCATCCATAAATGAATGGCTGCAGATGATCTTCAAGTAGCCAGCTGATGATCAGTTCAATTGAACCAAGGGTCCCAGTCCCTTCCAAGTAAACACAGCTCACACCTTGATGGAACTACCACCAGCTTGCACAGTGCCTTTTGGCCTTGTGGTCCATGGCTTCATCAGGTCTGTACCACACCTGCGTACCGTACCATCAGCTCTTGCCAATTGAAATCAGGACTTGTCTGACCAGGCTGTGATTTTCCAGGGTTCTAGGGTCCAACTGATATAGTCAGGAGCCGAGAAGAGGCACTGCAGTTGACGTCATGCTGTTAGCAAAGGCACACATGTCAGTCATCTGCTGCCATAGCCAATTAACACCAAGTTTCGTCGCACTGTCATAATGGATATGTTTGTCATGCGTCCCATATTGATTTCTGTGGTTATTTCATGCAGTGTTGTTTGTGTGTTAACACTGACAACTCTACACAATTGTCAGTGCTCTCTGTTGTTAAATAAAGCCCGTTAACCACTGCATTGTATGTTGAGAGAGGTAATGCCTGAAATTTGGTATTCTCAGTACACTCTTCACACTTTGGATCGTGGAATATTGAATTCCCTAATGATTTCTGGAATGAAATGTCCCATTCATCTTGCTCAAACTACCATTCTTCATTCAACATCTGTTAGTTCCCAAAGTATGACCATAATCACATTCAGTAACTTTTCACATGAATCACCTGAGTGCCAATGCGCTGCCCTTTTATACCTTGTGTATGCGATACTACTGCCATCTGTGTATGTGCGCATTGCTGTCCCATGACTTCTGTCACCCCAGTGTACATCTCCTTGGCTCACATTAGTACCAGGTTTGGAATGACCCACGACAATGTAATACAATATTTGGCTCTAGTTTTACTTATTACATTAATCCATTTGTATAACTTTTATTGATTATATGTGTAATGGAATGGAATGAATAGACTGTGTTATGTACAGAAACAAAAATTTCCGAGCAAACTCTTAGCACATACACATACCAACACTCCCATTTTGTTTTTATTGCGGGAAATGTCTATTCAGAGTCCCACATAGTATCATCAGAGTGCTCCACATCATTAGCAGTTTGTGTTCTTGGCTCTCCACTTTCAGGTGATCTATATGGTTTATAAACAGATGTTTTTGATTTGTGCTTAAGATTGGTATAGAATGGCTGCAAATTAGAGGCACAAATGGAAGTAACTGCTGCAGATCTAATATTTCTGTTATGACAGGTATTATGGCTGAACTTTGGCGTCCTTTATTTCATTGTCATAAGTCGATGGAATCAAAATTCATGTCATCATTGAGGGTAGTCTTATAAAATATTCCGTACAGGAGTGGCCCGAAATCAGGGACTTGTGCTTAATTGTCTTTTGTGAGGTGTACTTTGTAATATAAATCCATCACTTAATTGACATTTTTGTTTTTATTCTGATCCCTGCGTTGTAACTAAAGGCAGTGAGGGCCAGTGCAGATTGAGGAAGATGTTGTATGTACCTCAGGAAATATCACATTAGTATTTTTATCACCTGTCTGTTCATTATCTATATTCTTCTTACTCTTTTCACCTTCTTCCACTCTTCTTTTTTAGAGTTTTGATTGCAAAAAGACCTTATAATCTGCCAAATTCTAATGCATCAAATCATGTGATCACACCAGTTTACAAAACATTGAGAACCAAAGACGTGTATGTGCACTTGCATCTCTTTGCACCCAAAGAGAAAACACTTGTTGCTAAGCGGTTCTTCAAATAAATGCTAGGAAGCTGTTGAAATCACCTGGTAAACCTAAATCCATTTCCCACAAAATAGATTAGTTCTTCCGCTGCAATATGGTGCACATATCTCCATATATTTGGTTTTGTCACACCTCTTTGCTTCTAACTGCCTCAGTTATTAACTGAATATTTTGTTTAAAGACTATGGCATTTGTTTAATGGTGTGTTTCAAAGTTGGAACTGCATCTAAAGGGATTTATCGAAAATTTCCTCTCTGAAGTAGTGGGAAATTGTAGTATATGCTCTGTTGATGTCAAGCTCAGAATTCACTTGCGTACCAAGCAGCTACGGGAACACAGCTTGTCGTAAATCCAAAGTAGCTTAACTATTGAGATTTTGTTCAAACTTGAATTGAGACTTGCCATATATTTGTGCTTGTGGTTGGTCACACTATCTGAGAAGAAAAATATTGAATTGATATTCTCTCTCTCTCTCTCTCTCTCTCTCTTTCTTTAAATAACCCCTATGAAACCTTGAAGCTGTCATTTTTCCTTATGTGTAAGCTCAAAAACAGCCTACAGTTTATAAATACAAAGATATTTACAGATGCTTTACTCATTGTAATAATAATATTAATCAAAACAGTCTAATAGTTATAAAGCAAGCTCTTACCATACCTTCTCAGTAAACAATAATAAGCTTGTGAAAGGTGCACATATTTATGGCATTTCATTATTGTGGCCATTATAATGATATGAAAACTATTGACTGTTTTCTCCATTTAACTGCAGTTGTATGTTGTTTGATATGCAAAATAGTTATCAGAACAAATACGAACCACTACTCTCTGTAATTGGTATATAAGTGGTGTATAAGTATAACATGACTGAATCCAACTTTATTCCACAGCAGCAGTGAAACTTGAGTGTGGTATTTAAGTAACAATCAGCAGAAACCAATTCCATACACAAAGAGCCATAGCAATACGTATAGAGAACTGAGCCTGAGCATAACTCAGCTGGCTGTATATAGACTGTGGGTCCTTGGCAGGCTCTGATGATGACTTCACATGTGGCGCTTGTGTTCGCGCGTGCCCTCAACCACGCACATGCACAAGTGCATCTGGACACACACACACACACACACACACACACACACACACACACAAGAGCGAGCGAGCGAGAGAGAGAGAGAGAGAGAGAGAGAGAGAGAGAGAGAGTCACAGGACATGGTGACTAATTTCACCAGCATACTGTTTCATCCAGCCAGGTATTTGGGATCGATGTAGATCGGACAAGCTACATGCCGAGTGCGGAAGGACTGAAAGAAGTTTTATGTCCTTGTGCCCAAGCATAGAGGTTTATCAGAAGCGATTTCTGATGACCTGTTTTGATTAAGTGCAGAGGTGCGAGACATTACACTAGTATCTCCCAGTAGTGATGGCTAGTCGGCAGTTTTGTAGTTCAATGTAGAGACGTGGAAAGTAGAGATGCATAAGAAGTTGGTGTTGTTAATCGAAGGCAGCACATTGTGAAAGGAGGTGCTCTCCTTGAAAGACATAGCACTGCCACACACGCGACCTTTTGAAAGTACGCACAGGCGTCACCACACTCCTCCTCTTAGATAAATCACTGATTTTTGAGACATACATGCTGTCCTCCTCGTCCACTGGGCTCGGGGTAAGGTGGCATGCTTCAATGGGAGCGTATGGTCTTAAGTGCTTTAGGCACAGACACATTTTGTGCCCACCTTCCCGTGTCAAATCATGTGGCAACACCGGCAATGCTGGGGCTGTTTCCTTGTCAACCTTGGGCATCAGCTCTGGTGATGGTGCCCGATACTGGTATCGGTGGCTGCTCAGGAATGGGTGACGGATGATGTCAGAAGCAATAGGGGAACTGCTGGCTTGGCCACTGAGGATGGATGCCCTCACTTTCACGGGAATGGAGAACCAGCAGCAATGTGTGATGTAACGCCCAATGATGATGAGTTCAGAGGTGATGATGTGACATCGGGGGGCACCCAGCCATCCACGCGAAGGTGAAGACGATCATGGTATCTCAAGCAGAGGTGAATGTTGCAGAGACACTGCCCCCCAGCATCTGGTGATGACAGCTGGAATCCACTTAGAGCAAAGTCTAAAACCGCTTGTGCAGGCAGCCACACGTGGAGGATGCAGGAGGTGTAGCAGTGTCCTCGGCTGGTGTCTATGGAGTATTTCTTCTGGGCTCTTCTCGCCGGACGGCATGAAATGGTATGAGGAGAGAAACAGATCTAAGGTAATGGCAGACAAAGAGTTAGTAACATACTTTTTTGTCCGAGTTTTTAACATTCACAGTAGGTGTTTCACCTCATCATGAGACTGTGGATAGAACACCTTGGCGAGGATGTGATGGATACCACGAAAATCACAAAATGCTGCAAACCCTTGTGATGAAAATTCTGGGCCATTATTGGACATGGCTGCGATGATGGCAGTTGTGGATGTGGAAATGCAATGAACAACGCATCAGTGACCAACAGCCAATGAGCGTGGAGAAAGGGGCCAGTGAAATCCACACGTATATGGCCCCGTGCATATGATGCTATTGGCCAGGGAGACGACGTCACCCTGGGAGCTGCTTGGTGTGTTGCACACTGTGAACAGGAGGCAACCAGGCAGGTAACATCGCCATCCAAGCTGGGCCAAAACACACTTGTCAATGGGCCAATCTTTTGTGCATGGCACACGCCAATGATGTGCATGTAATAAATGGAGACCCTCTGAACGAAGCACTGAGGGGATCACTACCCAAGGGTCTGCATAATCCATGTCTAAAAGTAGAAAACCATTCACAACAGGGAATCGATGTTGAAAGATGTTGAAATCCTGGGCTCATGCTGGCCGACAGATGGAACAAAGTGTTGGCATTTGTTTGTTGATTTGTAAGGTGGAAATGAATCGCAGTTGTAATGCAAAAGGAAAAGAGCCCAACGTTTAATGAGATATACCACTTTATCTGGTAACAATACAGAAGGACTGAATAAGGAAACCAATGGTTTGCGATTTGTTACCATTGAGGAAAACGTGGAATCTCTTCACAGCATATACAATGGCCAAAGCTTCCTTTTCTATCTGAGAGTATCTAGTTTGAGTAGGAACGTTTTTGAGACATAAGCAATAGGCTGCTCGGATCCATAAGGATATCTATGAGCCAGTACTGCCCCCAACCTGTACTGTGAAGTGTCCATTGCAAGGATCAAGTGCAGTTGGTATGTCACTAAGCACAGCGCAGATTGCAGCATGGTCTTAAGGGTGGAAAACGGTTTCACGAGCCAGTGAGCAGCGAAATTGAGTCCCTTTGCACAGCAATGCCTATAAAGGCTGCGCAATTGTTACTGTCCTAGGCAAAAATTTATGGTGGTAGGTGACTTTGCGTAGAAAAATATGAAGTTCTTTGACTGACGTAGGGTGTGGAAATGATACAGTAGCAGAAACTTATAAATGCAGGGGTTTGAGACCCTTGCGAGGGGTCCAAACCCAAGATAAAATGATAGAATGTTGAAAATAATTGACGTCTTTCTAAATTACACTTCTGCCCGACCACTTGGGCAACAGAAGAAAAGAGCACAAAGATTTTGTGAATGTTCCTCATTCCAGTCACTGGAAGCTATAATGTCACCTAAATAGTTTGCATAATCCGGAGCAGATGCTGTAAGTTGTTCCAAAAGATGTAAAAGCAGTTATTGGTACAGGCCATAAGGATTATTGACAACTAAGATACATTGTGACTCTGTATCTAAAGAGAGTTGTCTATAGGCATCTGACAAGTCATTTTTTGAGAAATGTTGACCACCTGATAACTTTGCAAGGAGTTCGTCAAGGTGCGATATCGGGTATGTATCCACTGTAGATTGTGCGATCACAGAAACATTAAAACCACTGCAAAGGCCTTACTTGCCTGATGGTTTCTTTGATTGAAAATTGTTGGTACACCCCAATCTAGGAGAGAACAAAGAGGAAAATTCAGAATATGCATATGTGGCACCTATTCAGACACTAAATTCATTTTACTTGAATTGGTAAAACCAAACAACCCAAAACATCAAATCCAAAAAGATTCTTCGTACATGCATTATCTACAACAAGAAATGTAAGTGACCGGCCTTCTGACTTGTAGGTCACTGGGGCAGAGAATTGGCTGAGAATAGGAATACTCGGTTTATTGTAATTTACCAACTTTTGTGACACAGGGAGAAGCAGAGGGGAGCCCAAGTCCATATATGCTTTTTAGTTTAACATGGTTACAGCAGCTCCTGCATTCATTTGCCCATATCAGCATCAAGATCGTTGTGCTGAATTTTTGCAATACACACAGATGCTGTGTGACCCATTTTGTCTCAATTATGATAGGTGTTCTAGTGTTTTGGACAATCTGGGCACTCATGGTTAATGAAACAATAAGGTCAGCACAGGAGCTTGTAAAGCAGGTTATTTACTGGCCTGCTTACATTGTTAGTATGGCTGTTGCTGGGAGCAGGGCCAGCTGCCTCCACACTGTGACTGCATGCAGGCTGCTTCAACCATGTCTTTCCCCTGTGAACTATCTGAGGAGAGGGTTGGACAGCTAATATCTCTCACAATGACTGAGTTCAGTTACCTGCAGCTCACACCACCTTGAATGACTGTAATAGCTACAACCTGAGAGAGGGACGGATTTTCACACAGGAGGGCATGCTCTTGCACCTCGTGGTCTGGAACTAAATGAACAATAGCATTTCTCATCATTTGATTAGTGTACAGCTCTTCATGTACATGGGACACAAAATGATGACGTAATGCATGGAGTTGAGCTGCCCGTGCTCGATAGGATTGATGTGGTGGCTTCCTACAGCTCAACCGGAGATGCAATAACGTGGGTGTGCTTAAAGCATTATTATGAAAGTAGTTCACACATTTTGTCAAATCTCAAAGAAGATAGATCCTGCAAATAGACAAGTTGACATAGGACTTGATATATTCTTGGCAATATCCATAAAAGCAGCAAGGCACAACATAAAATAGTGTCAGTAACTCCAAAAGCTTGAAAGTGTTGTCACAGTGTTTCTCACATGTGTCCCATTTCTCAACAGACTCGTATGTAGAAAAGGGAGGTGGATAAACCATGGCAGCCACAGAGTGAGGAGCATGCCAACTAGACAAAAGAGAAGCAAATGATTGAAGTACCTGAGTTTGATTGCCCAGCACCTGTGACCGGAGGTGCAGTGCTGTGGTGAATGACTTGTTATTCAACCAACTGATGTAAAGTGTTCTCTGTAACACCATCACCCATCATGAGAATAACAAGAGGATCAACAAGAGTAGAAATTTATGCAGAGAACAAGACCACACTCATCGCCAATCATGTTGTAATTAGGTATAAGTACAACCGAAGTAGACTGAACACAACTTTATTCCACAGAAACATTAGCAACTTGAACACAGTATTTAAGTAACTTTAAGCAGGAATCCTTTACATACAGTACACACAGAGAACTGATGCCGAGTGCACCTTGGCTGGCTTTAAATAGACTGGGGCTCGTGGTGGGCTCTGACAGTGCCCCCCACCACCCCTCCCCCCTTCACACACACACACACACACACACACACACACACACACACACACACAGTCTGAGGCACTCTCAGCACACGCCACACACGTGCCCTTTTGAATGTATGTGCACGCGGCACTGCACTGCAATTCTAATTAAACTATTGTGGGTTGCTCACATTCCTGTTGAAGTGAACAATCCAAATGAGGTGTAGCAATGTGTTACCCTTCAGACCTGAATTTTTTCTGGAGGTAGGAAAATTTTTCTTATGTGGTAATGCTCTTAGGCAGTTTCTTAAATAATTTTAGAAGCAAGATTTATACAAAATATGTAACTATTTTCAAAACATACTTTGTACACTTGGCTTCATTTTATGGACTAAAATAACTGATTATGAAATATTTTCTATTCTAATAAATAGTAAAAATGATCATTCAGTAACTACCACGCAAAGTAATAATAACAATACTCAATTATACAGTGGATATAGTGAACCAACCACATCTGTGTTTTCTGATAGTCATGAGCTGCTGCTCGCTGCTATATTGATTTACTGATGTTTTCATTGTGACACCCATCAGTTGACAGCACTTGCACGTGATGGAAATGTTGACATTTGTAAGTGTGTACCTCAGGTTTCCATTTGGAAAAATACTTATGTTGCAGCTGAGGCACAGTAAAAGTTAATGAACACAATTCTAGCTAGAGAGTCTGACTGGGTTAAGGCATCCTAACCGCATTTGTGAAAAGTGGGGCTAAATTCCCTTTCATCAACTTCTAGATGTAGGTTTTTCATGTTTTATTGAAATGTTTGAGGCATACAGTGGGATGGTTCTTATAGCTCTTTTCAAAAGAATAGAGCCTCTTCCATTCTAATCCTTGTCATGTTAAGATATTCTGCTCCGTCTCTAGTGATCTTGTCATCAGTGAGATGAGATGTTAAATTCTTGTCTCCCTTCAAGCAAGCAGTTATAACACTCTGGCTGTAGGACAGCAATGACATAGTACTGTTTTATTGTCAAATAAATCTTCAGATTAAAATAGTGAAAAAGAACATATTGTTTTTATCATTAAGTAATTACTACAGTTTGTAAGCCATTGCATTAGCTCAGCCACCACATGACACAGGAGGAGTGTTTTGCTACTTAGTCAGTACTAAGGTCCAGGTATTCAGCAACAATTCAGGCTTATTAAGTGATATGTTTGTACAAACAAATAAATAAAGGAACATACTAGTGTAAGGCACTACAAGAATTAATACAGTATTAATACTCATGAACATTTTGTCTGAATAACAGTGTCTGATGTAACAGCATGCAAAATGTTAACTTCATTTGTTCTGTGTATTGAAACTGTTTGTAAATTATGCTGTGCATTTGCTCTTACTCTGCACGAACTAGCTGTGAGTTCGAGTTACTGTCAATGACTCTCAGTGCAGTGTCTGTACCATTAAATGTGGACAGCAATAAATATTCCAGGTACTCTTTAGCACTGAGATTTGGTGTATTTGGTGTGAATCTCTAGCGAATTTTTGATTTCTTCCTGTGCTTAATGAGTTTGATAGATAAATATGTCGCCTCAGAAAGTGCTCTCACCCTTTGAGAAAAAGTGCAACATAGTGTTAATGCACCCAGTCTCTCAGGAAGTCGCAGTTTAGTAACTAAGAGCACATTTCCGTGTGGGTACTAGAGGTCCAGTTTCTCTCCTTGTAAGCAGCATCTCCACTAAACTGCAGATGATGTGCACTGTTAATCAGCATGCTCTCTGCAGCCATTGGATTTTAGTGACATAAACTATTGTTCATATTTACCTGCGAAGTGGAAAGATTGTATCTACTCAAATTGGCAAAAATGTTTAAAAACAGCCTAAAGAATTTCATGATGTAGTTCATCTGGATTTGTCTGATTTTTAGAGCTTGTGATTGAGGAATCAGTGACTGAATAGGACTGGAGAGAGACTCTGTTAACTGGATGTGAAATACCATGCTGATGATGAGATGCAGAAAAAGTTAAGGAAATTGGAAGGAAAGAGAAAAAAAAAATCGTGATGGTCTTTTGGGCTCTTTCAGTTTTTCGTTGCAAACAATAGTAACGTATCTCATTTTTGTTTCGTGTCTCAAACTAAATGGGTGAGCAACTGCACATGCGTTCTTTCTAGTTCATGACTGTTAATGTTCTCTTGTTTTTCAGTCTGCCAAACAGCAACAAAGCCTTAAGATATAAGTATCATATTGCACTTTTTTTCTGTGCAAAACCGATCTTGTAATTAGTTTGCTCATTATTAAATACTTTTGTGAATTTTTTGGCCATTTTGTCTGTTTTTACTTGTAGATAACTTATTGTGACTTATTTTGATCTTTCAGGTTGAGCAGTCTTCGTCACAGTCCATCTGAACCAGCACTGAATCGTTCTAACTCATCACATTCCAGATCACAATCATTAACTCGCAATTTTGTTCCTATTAATAACAGTAGTAGTTCAAAACCAGAACATGTTGAAAGTGTATCCCATATTCCAGAAAAACCAATTGCTCCCAAGCCTTCTGCTTTACGATCTCCACTTCCACAACGACCACCACCATCGTCTACTCCAACTAGACTCATTCCAGAAAGGGATGATTCCATGGACATGTTGGATCATGAACCACAAAAAGAAGTAACTTTCATTCCATCCAATATAAATCATACGTCTAGCATCGATTTATCCGAATTCCTTCCTGTAAGTAGTGACTACCTGTTTTATTTATTATATTTAAAATAGAAAACTCAAGATTCAGGTTGATACTATGTGAGACAAGTGGTAATGTCACAACTACAGTGAAACCCCACTTTTACTCTTTTCAAAGGACTTCAAAAAATTTTTGCTCTTTATGTATGATATATGTACATAGCAGGCATCGGAAGACTTGTAAGGGACTTGTTTATTATCTAATAAAGGTTTATTATTTAATAAAAACTGCTGATGTGACTGGAACTGATAACTGTCTGGGCAGTAGGAACATTTAACTCAATTTCAGACATCATAATCGATGTTTTTGAAAGCCTGCAGCTGTCAATCATTATTTCAATAATGAAATATTGCACTAGTTATGTATTTTTTCACATGTAGCATGACTTGTTTCGAGAATTTTTTCTTGTTGTCAAGAGCAAATATGTACATAAGTATTTTATGCGTTGTTTGAATATGTGTTATTCTGCATCTCTTGCACTGTAGATGTCTTTTTGAGGTTATCAGGTACTTTCCTCCTCAGTTATGTGGAATACCACACACATTCAAACTATCACTCAAATTGTTTGTTTGTTTAACATCACAAAAAATACATACATAAACATTGCACTCAACAACGAGAATAAATTCTCAAAACATATTTTGCTCAGCATGAAAAGAGTATATAATCAGCGCTGTGTTCAAACTAAAGCATTTGAGCAACGCAAAGTGAATGATGGTGTCAACAGGCATTAGAAGTGGCTAAACAGCGAAACGTGCTAAATATGGTTTGACAAAGGTGCCACGATGATCACAACAGCCATGAAACTGCATTTGCGCAGTAGAGACAGTTTGGAAATGATTGTGGTTGGTCATGAAACTTTATTTGAATGAACCTGATTACTCCCATCAGCCAAGTAGAGCTTGGCAGCAGCAGGAAATACAGCATGAGATGCTCCAATTTTTTTACGTATTTACCGCATCCTGCCAGTGTAATTTTTTTCTCCAGGAACATTTTTTCATAATGCATAAATCACAGGAAAGTTATAAATATGTTAATGCAAAATCGGACACAAATTAACACTGTGGACATAGGAAATTTGACTGGAATGATGATAAATGTCGTAAATGGTGGGAAAACGTTAATTCCGGGAACATAAAAGCGGGGTTATGCTGTACTTTCTATTAGTTGAAATAATAGCACTGCAGATGGACACATGAATAGGGTGAGTAAGATCATTGCATGTCATCCTTTTGAAATCGTGAAATTAGTCTTTTTGCTGGGAGGTAAAACCAAGGAAAAAGAGTAATTTCCTCTGGATTGTAGATCAGAGGAGATGTGATGTAATATTGTTTTTCATATTTCTGTTTGTATGTCTCATTGCTCTCTTCTGATGCCTCCTTAAAACAAAAAAAAAGGGGGGGGGGCAGGCAGGCATTCCTCTTCTCTCACATACAATCAGCTTGCATTTTTATTTTTCATATTTACCTTGGGTAAAGAAATGCTATTTTGCAAAGTTTTGTTCACCTTAATAATGTTTGTTAAGGTCAGCAACTGAAGTAATTGAGGAAGACAGTGAATGACTTTCTGTGTAATTTGGCTCGTAACAATTTACATTTTTCGTATATAACATTTGTGAAATAATAATAATAGTTTGTTTTAATATATTGAGTTTTATGAATGGTCATAACTTATAAAAAAGCACGTTTGGATCTAAAGAATATCTTTGTCTGACTTGTAGCTATCTTATGAATGGTGGGCTCCATGTGGTTCCCAAGTCGTGCAGCGACCGTAAAGCATAAAATTACCAAATATACAGCAACCAGTCGCAAAATCATGTTTTATTTATTCACTTTTGCAAATTGATTTCAACTGATTAACAGCCATCATCGGTGCCTTCAACTAATTTGTGCCCTGAGTAGTAATACTGTCTTAAGCAGATGTCAAACATAAATTGATACAACGAGAATTGATGGTCAGTTCCTGAAAATTTGTAGCCATGGACATTTAAGAGGGCAATTTTCATGCAGTCTGGTATTTTGTAATATCATATGAAACACTTCATATTCTGAGAACAACATTTCTGTAGTAAATTAAAAGTATTAGGGCAACTTGTACCTTCATAACCTTACAAAGCACAATAAATTTTGTGAAGGACACCTAAATTTATGTGCGTACATAACATTATACCAATATTTTTTAAACTAATGTACATGACGGACTGGTACTCCATGATTGACTGTTATTTGAGCTTTCATTTATTGTCCAACAAAATCACAAAAGTGACCATTTTCAATTGATCATAGCAACGATCTGAATTTGCCTTAAAACTAGACACTATGTAAACCATATGTATGGAAAACTATGCATATATTGTTCTACACATCCACAGTAATGTAATGCTCACTACTTCTTTATGTTTTTAGTACTATTCCTTTTCATCAGTTTGGATCCTCCATTGCAAAAGATACAACAGTGTGAAAATAGGTTTGTTTTATTCAGCCTGCAGCACTTTGCACTGTTGCAACAAAATTTGCGCTCTCACTTAAATTTTCAAATATTGTACTGTTATTCAGAATATTGTGTTCACTGTAAGCATCAGTTACTTATTGAATTATTTTAGAATTTGGGTATCCTCAGTGAACATGTTTTTGCAGCTACTGGCACACACAGCTTGTTTTTCCTGTACCATGCTGAAATGCTCTTTTTTGTGTGTTCACTGTAATAGTAATTTTTCTTCTTACTGTATCTGCTGCAAGCATACTTACCATTCTTTTTGATGTTCTTTGATTCTTAACTACACATATAATCTTTTCTATTTATGTTTTTACACTAACCCTTTTCCCCGCAGCCTCACCCATATATGCTTTCGACACATATATTGCATACAGCTCCTCCTCCTCCCCCCCCCCCCTCTGTGTCCACCTCTTCCTCCCCTACCTCAGCATTCACCTCATCCTCCCTCCTCTATCTGTCCATATCCTCCTCCCCACTCTATATCTCAGTCGTGTCCTCCCCACTCTCTGAGTATCTCCATCTCCTCCTCCTCCTCCTCCTCCATCTCTTTGCCCATCTAATCCATTCCCTCTGCCTGTCCATATCCTCCTCCACCTCCCTCTGTCCATATCCTCCTCCCCCTCCTTCTGTCAATCTCCTGCATCTCTCTCTTTCTGTCCATCTCCTTCTTCCTCCCCTTCTATCTCCTCCTCCCCCTTCTCTCTGACTATCTCCTCCTCCCCCCTCTCTCTGACTACCTCCTCCCCCCCCCACCTCTCCTTATTTACCACCTCCTCCCCACCTCTCCCTATTTACCTCGTCCTGCGCCCTTCCACCGTCCGTCTCTTCCCTGCGCTCTCTTCCTACCTGGCTCTACCTGCCCCCATCTCCCTATCCACCTCTTCCACTCCACCACTGTATGTCCACCCTATCCTGCTTCTCCCCCCAACCCCTCTCCCTTTTCCTCGTGCACCCTCACCGCCCTGCCTTCTATCCATCCCAACTTGTCCCCTCTGTCTGCCCATCTCCTATTCCCAGATAGCCTATATGGCAGAGGCTGAAAATTTTTGTTTGCTCATATCTCTTTGCCTATTGAAGGTAGGAAGTTGTAAACTCTACAGTGCTGACACTGAAGTTTGCTGGTTGTGTGCCAAATTTGGTTGAATAAGATTTAGGTGTTTAGGAGGAGATCCATGACTTTATTATTGTACCTTGTTATCAGGTACTCGAAGTTACACATATATAAAGTATTCTCATTACTGTCTGATATGGATTGAGTAGAAGCTACTTTTCACCACCTTGGAGCATTCCACAACTTTTACAGAATTCCAAGAGACATCTGTATAGAAGCAGTCAAGGGACAATCTGCCAATGCCAAGTTGAAATATCATTATCAGTATCAAACAGAAAGCTTAGTTGTTGCAGTTCATCTAGTTTTCTTTAATATTCTTGATGAATAAGATCTTTTTTTTTTTTAAATTCCAACTTTTAACTTTTAGATTAAGTTGTTAGTTAAGAAACAGTTGTAACTGTTTTGTATTCTGTGGTATATACCTACATCACTTTTTTGTAAAAAGATTTTCCTGTTCTTCAATATGGTTTCTTATTACAGAAAAATAATTCAAAAGTGCTGACAGAAGATGATGTCTTCAGAAATATCTCGCAAGGCCACCCACCTGTGATAGCTGTACTGGATAATAGATTAAAATGTTTACAGATTGTGTACTCTGTTTGGCAGAACAAGGATTTAAAGGTAATGGTACATTATTGTTCCTTTTGCAGGTCAACTGTGACTTTATGTAGCATAATTTTCATATGTCATTTTAAAATATACTTTTCCTTGAGTTTCATACTTAGTAGGGAGGAAGATTGGGATGCAGTTAATTCAGGGGATAAGAAAGTCACACTTAAAAAAAAAGTTATATGAAGATTCTGTTAAGTGACAAGATACACAATACTTATGTGGACGAGTGACTGCAGTGGTAAAAAGTTTCAGGTGTAATTTGGCTAGGCCTACTTAGGTTTTCTCAGTTTACCCTAAATCACTGCAGTTGAATGCTGGGGATTCCATCAAGCAGTTTTGTGATTTGTCTGAGTGAGGTGACTCAGTGGGTTAAGATTCTGGTCTAATATTAAGGAGTGGTATTCATATCCCTGTCTGGTCATTTGGATTTAATGAACATAAAACAGTCTAAATTGTGGTTTTATTACTATGATTATCAGTTTGGATTGAATTAGGTCATCTGTAGATCTAAAATAGAGGACATTTTGCTACCACCAGTGCCAGCTAGTGCATGTCGTTATAGCCCAGATTCTTCTTCATTACCTCTCTGATTTAGATTTTTGATAGTTTACAAAATGGCTTCAGGCTAATAATAATAATAATAATAATAATAATAATAATAATAATAATAATGTTTATATAGGAGCACTCACTACACTAAATATACACACTAGGCAGAGATCAGAACCAACCAACACACAGAAGAAACCCACAAAACCAGCATGGCAACACAGGCTACAGATCAGAATAGAAAAACTGAGAAAAGACATTGGACAGCTAACACAATTTATAAGAAAAGAAATATCAAACAAAAAACGAAAAAGGTTAGGTAAAATCTCACAACAAGAAGTGATAGAGCAATTAGATGAAAAGAAGCAGAAATTACAAGCATTGGCCAAACGACTTGGAAGATACAAAAAAAGTGAACATAGAAGGAAACAAAACCAAACATTCAACACAAACCAAAAGAAATTTTGCCAGACAATAGATAACACACACATTAAAATAGACAATCCACCAAACATAACAGACATGGAACAGTTCTGGAGCAACATATGGACAAACCCGGTACAACATAACAGGCATGCACGATGGATAGAAGCAAAAACAGATGCATACAAGATGATACCACAAATGCCTGAAGTGATAATTTTGCAACATGAAGTCACCAAAGCAAGTAATTCTACTCACAATTGGAAAGCCCCTGGAAAAGATAAAATAGCAAATTTCTGGCTAAAGAAGTTAACCTCAACACATTCACATCTAACTAAATTATTTAACAGTTACATTGCAGACCCATACACATTCCCTGATACACTTACACATGGAATAACTTATATGAAACCTAAAGATCAAGCAGAAACAGCAAACCCAGCTAAATACCGCCCCATAACATGCCTACCAACAATATACAAAATATTAACTTCAGTCATTACACAGAAATTAATGACACATACAACACAGAACAAAATTATAAATGAAGAACAAAAAGGCTGTTGCAAAGGAGCACGAGGATGTAAAGAGCAACTGATAATAGATACAGAGGTAACATATCAAGCTAAAACTAAACAAAGGTCGCTACACTACGCATACATTGATTACCTAAAAGCTTTTGATAGTGTACTCCACTCATGGTTACTACAAATATTGGAAATATACAAAGTAGATCCTAAATTGATACAGTTCCTGAACATAGTAATGAAAAATTGGAAAACCACACTTAATATCCAAACAAATTCAAATAATATCACATCACAGCCAATACAGATTAAGCGTGGAATATACCAAGGAGACTCAGTAAGTCCTTTCTGGTTCTGCCTTGCTCTGAACCCACTATCCAACATGCTAAATAATACAAATTATGGATACAATATTACTGGAACATACCCACACAAAATCACACATTTGCTATACATGGATGATCTAAAACTACTGGCAGCAACAAATCAACAACTCAACCAATTACTGAAGATAACAGAAGTATTCAGCAGTGATATAAATATGGCTTTTGGAACAGACAAATGTAAGAAAAATAGCATAGTCAAGGGAAAACACACTAAACAAGCAGATTACATATTGGATAACCACAGCGACTGCACATAGAAGCGATGGAAAAAACAGATGCCTATAAATATCTAGGATACAGACAAAAAATGGGAATAGATAATACAAATATTAAAGAAGAACTAAAAGAAAAATATAGTCAAAGACTAACAAAAATACTGAAAACAGAATTGACAGCAAGAAGCAAAACAAAAGCTATAAATACTTATGCTGTACCAATATTGACCTACTCATTTGGAGTAGTGAAATGGAGTAACACAGACCTAGAAGCACTCAATACACTTACACGATCACAATGCCACAAATATAGAATACATCACATACATTCATCAACAGAAAGATTCACATTAAGCAGAAAGGAAGGAGGAAGGGGCTTTATCGACATCAAAAACCTACATTATGGACAGGTAGACAATTTAAGAAAATTCTTTCTAGAACGAGCAGAAACTAGCAAAATACACAAAGCAATCACTCATATAAATACATCGGCTACATCACTGCAATTTCATAACCACTTCTACAACCCTTTAGATCACATAACATCAACACATACGAAGAAAGTAAATTGGAAAAAGAAAACACTACATCGCAAGCACCCGTATCATCTAACACAGCCACACATCGATCAAGACGCATCCAACACATGGCTAAGAAAAGGCAATATATACAGTGAGATGGAAGGATTCATGATTGCAATACAGGATCAAACAATAAACACCAGATATTACAGCAAGCATATTATTAAAGATCCCAATACCACAACAGATAAATGCAGACTTTGCAAACAACAAATAGAAACAGTAGATCACATCACAAGCGGATGTACAATACTAGCAAATACAGAATACCCCAGAAGACATGACAATGTAGCAAAAATACACTCCTGGAAATTGAAATAAGAACACCGTGAATTCATTGTCCCAGGAAGGGGAAACTTTATTGACACATTCCTGGGGTCAGATACATCACATGATCACACTGACAGAACTACAGGCACATAGACACAGGCAACAGAGCATGCACAATGTCGGCACTAGTACAGTGTATATCCACCTTTCGCTGCAATGCAGGCTGCTATTCTCCCATGGAGACGATCGTAGAGATGCTGGATGTAGTCCTGTGGAACGGCTTGCCATGCCATTTCCACCTGGCGCCTCAGTTGGACCAGCGTTCGTGCAGACCGCGTGAGACGACGCTTCATCCAGTCCCAAACATGCTCAATGGGGGACAAATCCGAAGATCTTGCTGGCCAGGGTAGTTGACTTACAACTTCCAGAGCACGTTGGGTGGCACGGGGTACATGCGGACGTGCATTGTCCTGTTGGAACAGCAAGTTCCCTTGCCGGTCTAGGAATGGTAGAACGATGGGTTCGATGACGGTTTGGATGTACCGTGCACTATTCAGTGTCCCCTCGACGATCACCAGAAGTGTACGGCCAGTGTAGGAGATCGCTCCCCACACCATGATGCCGGGTGTTGGCCCTGTGTGCCTCGGTCGTATGCAGTCCTGATTGTGGCGCTCACCTGCACGGCGCCAAACACGCATACGACCATCATTGGCACCAAGGCAGAAGCGACTCTCATCGCTGAAGACGACACGTCTCCATTCGTCCCTCCATTCACGCCTGTCGCTACACCACTGGAGGCGGGCTGCACGATGTTGGGGCATGAGCGGAAGACGGCCTAACGGTGTGCGGGACTGTAGCCCAGCTTCATGGAGACGGTTGCGAATGGTCCTCGCCGTTACCCCGGGAGCAACAGTGTCCCTAATTTGCTGGGAAGTGGCGGTGCGGTCCCCTACGGCACTGCATAGGATCCTACGGTCTTGGCGTGCATCCGTGCGTCGCTGCGGTCCGGTCCCAGGTCGATGGGCACGTGCACCTTCCGCCAACCACTGGCGACAACATCGATGTACTGTGGAGACCTCACGCCCCACGTGTTGAGCAATTCGGCGGTACGTCCACCCGGCCTCCCGCATGCCCACTATACGCCCTCGCTCAAAGTCCGTCAACTGCACATATGGTTCACGTCCACGCTGTCGCGGCATGCTGCCAGTGTTAAAGACTGCGATGGAGCTCCGTATGCCACAGCAAACTGGCTGACACTGACGGCGGCGGTGCACAAATGCTGCGCAGCTAGCGCCATTCGACGGCCAACACCGCGGTTCCTGGTGTGTCCGCTGTGCCGTGCGTGTGATCATTGCTTGTACAGCCCTCTCGCAGTGTCCGGAGCAAGTATGGTGGGTCTGACACACCGGTGTCAATGTGTTCTTTTTTCCATTTCCAGGAGTGTAATACATCAACAGCTTGCCTTACAACATAAACTTATAAAACAACACGTTCCCACATACAAGTATGCACCATAAAATGTACTGGAGAATGATGAATACAAATTATACTGGAACAGAACCATTATAACAGATAAAACAACACCACATAACAAACCTGACATCATACTCACCAATAAAAAGAAGACATTAACACAACTAGTCGAAATATCCATACCCAATACAACAAATATACAAAAGAAAACAGGAGAAAAAATTGAAAAATACATCCAACTGGCTGAGGAAGTCAAGGATATGTGGCATCAGGATAAAGTTGACATTATAACAATTATACTATCAACTACAGGCGTCATACCACACAATATCCACCAGTACATCACTGCAATACAGCTACATCCAAACTTATATATACAACTACAGAAATCTGTAATTATTGATACATGTTCAATTACCCGAAAGTTCCTAAATGAAATATAACATATACCGCACAGTTAAAAGGAAGTCACGCTTGATCAAGGTCCGCGTCACTTTCTACTTTTGACCAGACATAACGTCTGAGATAAGAAAGAAATATTATTATTATTGTTATTGTTGTTGTTGTTGTTGTTGTTGTTATGGTCACTTCAGAGAAGGCAAAAGCCAGTGCCTTCCCTAACCCTACTTCAGCCATGTAAATTCTCTGTATCTAATAAGCTCGCTGTTAAATTGTAGCATTACTCCCATCCTATTACATATGCTTACAGACTTAAAAATTTCTCTAAAGTTAGACTCTGTTGCACCGACATCAGACTTTAAGTGTGTGAACAGAATGTTTGTCTCACTTGAGACTGCATGGTGGAGTGGAGCTGTGTGGATTTCATTTTTAGTATCTCAACATCTTGAAAAACACAATTTAATGATGGAGATGGTGAACAGTGGCATAGTTCTATTTCTGGATGATTAAGACTAAGTATATTAGAAAAAAGTTATTAGGAAACAAGGTTTACAGGAAAACCACTTCTAGTAAAAGATACCCATAGTAAAGATTGACTATACCCTCCAGCTTAGAACTGTCTACAACACATGAAAACAACTTCATCTTGCTGGATGTATGATGCCAACTACATCTACATCTACATCCATACTCCGCGGAGGGTACCCTGAGTTGAGTACCTCTATCGGTTCTCCCTTCTATTCCAGTCTCGTATTGTACGTGGAAAGAAGGATTGTCGGTATGCTTCTGTGTGGGCTCTAATCTTTCTGATTTTATCCTTATGGTCTCTTCGCGAGATATACGTAGGAGGGAGCAATATACTGCTTGACTCCTCGGTGAAGGTATGTTCTCGAAACTTTAACAAAAGCCCTTACCGAGCTACTGAGCGTCTCTCCTGCAGAGTCTTCCACTGTAGTTTATCTATCATCTCCGTAACGCTTTCGCGATTACTAAATGATCCTGTAACGAAGCGCGCAGCTCTCCGTTGGATCTTGTCTATCTCTTCTATCAGCCCTATCTGGTGCGGATCCCACACTGCTGAGCAGTATTCAAGCAGTGGGCGAACAAGTGTACTGTAACCTACTTCCTTTGTTGTCGGATTGCATTTTCTTAGGATTCTTCCAATGAATCTCAGTCTGGCATCTGCTTTACCGATGATCAACTTTATATGATCATTCCATTTTAAATCACTCCTAATGCGTACTCCCAGATAATTTATGGTATTAATTGCTTCCAGTTGCTGACCTGCTATTTTGTAGCTAAATGATAAGGGACCTATCTTTCTATGTCTTCGCATCACATTACACTTGTCTACATTGAGATTCAATTGCCATTCCGTGCACCATGCGTCAATTCGCTGCAGATCCTCCTGCATTTCAGTACAGTTTTCCATTGTTGCAACCTCTCGATACACCACAGCATCATCTGCAAAAAGCCTCAGTGAACTTTCGATGTCATCCACCAGGTCATTTATGTATATTGTGAATAGCAACGGTCCTATGACACTCCCCTGTGGCACACCTGAAATCACTCTTACTTCGGAAGACTTCTCTCCATTGTGTAACACTGACAAACTTTAGCAATTGCAGGTCTCATCGTTGTTGTTAGAGTATTAAGTCTGAAGGCTGGTTTGATGCAGCTCTGCATGCCAGTCGATTATCTGCAAGTCGCTTCAGCTGTGCATAAATATGGCAGCCTTATATGCACTTGAACCTGATGACTGTGCTCGAGCCTTGGTCTCCCCTCTACAATTTTTACCCACTGCCCCCCGTCACACATGGCTGTGCCTGCACATGTATCAGTAGTTTTATTATGAGGAGTGATACTGAGTAAGCAAGCTGTTGTGCCCTTACATGTCTGCCTGTATGGATAAGCATAGTTCATGATGTGTGACCTGCCCTCCCCCATCCGAAGCTGGCTATGTATCATAAAATGTGTACATTACACAACAAATTTAATGATTTTTTTTTAACGTCGTCTATGTTGACTGATGTAAAAAAAGTCCCATTCCGTACTTCACCATCTTAGAGGTCGATTATTATATTGCTTTCTAAAATCTCATTGAAACTGGTTCACTGCTTTGGTCATGAATAGGCAACAGATTGTGTTACTTCCACATTTAATATTAGTGTGGATAAAAATGTAGATTACATTATTTTTTATTTATTTTCCTGATCCAATTTTGATGAAATAAAACCTAAATATTGCCCCAAGCTACACTCAAGTCACCTATGAAGATCCCATGAAAATTCATTCATTAGTTTTGGAGATTAGTGTGTTAAGATAGAAAGAAAGACAGACAGAGCAACTGACTGACATGATTATTTTACAGTTTTAGTACAGGAGTGGCCCCAAAAGTAAGGTCTCCCATTTTTTAAACATGTAAAGATACATTTGTGTACAATAAAATTTACATAGTTTTGAAGCTTGATCATTTCTCTATTTTTCCACATAGTAGCGGTTTCTATCTACGCATTTTTGTAAATGTTGTAACAGTTCTTGTATGCCCACATCACACCAGCCTGCCACCTTGCTATTGCAGTAGCATTGGACCTCATCTTTCATCGCATTGTCATCACTGAAGCATCTACTGTCCAAGTGTTCTTTCAACTTGGGAGACATGTGGTAGTCACTGGGCGCTATGTCCAGACTATTGGCAGAATGGATGATGATGTCCCATTCAAACTTGCAGAAGATCCATGGTTTGTCAAGCGATGTGTGGGTGAGCATTGTCGTGGGGAAGCCTTATGCCTTTGCTCAACATTCCTCTTCTTCAGTTCTGAATTGTCCGTCAGAGTTCTTTTAATGTCTGACAATACCTGTTGGCATTTACTGTCATTCCAGGAAGGGACAATGTCCCCATTCAGCCCCAAAACATAACTGCCATGACTTTACCAGCAGACTGTGTTCTTTTGAATTTTTGTGGCTTGGGAGAATCAGGATGGCGCCACTCATGTGATTGTTGTTTGGTCTCAGGTGTGAAGTGGAAAGCCCAGGTTTCATCACCCTTAACTATTGATTCCAAAAGGCTGTCCTTTTCAACTCCATAGCATTGAAGAAACTGGCATGAAGTTTCAACGTTTTGCTGTTTGTGGTCTTCTGTCGGCATTCTTGGGTCCCATCTTCTGCACACATTAAGAAATTTCAATACTTTGTTGTAAGCCCGGTGAATGGTGTGTCATGAGACCTCAGAAACAACATTTCAGAGATGATAAGGAGTAATCCACTGATTTTGAAGCACAACTTGTTCAACCTTTGCAATTGTCTCTTTGGTAATTGATGATCTCCTACTTCTTTCCAGTCATGAGTTTCAGTATGACCACCTGCAAACACTCTACACCACTTGCGGACATTTTTAACATCCATACACTACTCTTCATACACTTCTGTCAACTGTCAATTAATGTCAATTGGTTTAACACTTTTGCACTAAAATACCGAATAACGGTGTGAACTTTGTACCTGGTGGTAGTGGCTAAAAGGAGCTCCATTACAACTGGCTGCCAAGCCAAGACTGAAAGCTCCAAAGGATGGGCGGAGGTTTCTGTAGAGAGCAGAGGGAGCAAGGAAAATAACCAGTGTGGCCAACAGCCATGCAAACAGTCTCTCTGCAGCTCCAGCGCTTTGGAGACGTTACTTTTGGGATTACCCTCAGATCAGGATAGATTCCTTGTTGACTTCTCAGACAAGAATTTCAGAAAATATTTCCTAACACTGACATTTTTGTTCAGTGTTAACAGTTTTTCTCTTTTCAGGAAATCTGTTCTTGCTATTGCTAATCTGCATTTTATATTCTGCTCACTTCTTGTGTTGTCAGTTATTTTTCTGACCTAAAAGAAAACCTTGCCACTGGTTACAGCTTCTCTATTCCTAATAAGTTATCTCAGCATCACCTGACTTCATTCAACTACACTTCATTAATCTTGTTTTGTATTCATCTTGTAATCTCTTTGCAAGACACCAGCCTTTCTGTTCAGCTGATCTTGTTAGTGCTTTGGTGTGTCTGACAATAATGTTATTGGCAAACTGTAACATTTTTATTTCTTCTCCTTGAACTTCAGTTTTCCTTCCAGAAATTTTCTGAATGGCATTACTGCCTGCTTTTTACATAGATTTAATTATATTGGGCATAAGATACAACCCTGTCTTACTTTCTCCTCAGTTACTATCTTTATTTCATGTCTTCCAACCCTTTATAACTGCAGTCTCGTTTGTTTACAGGTTGTAGGTAACTTTTCGTTCCCTTGTGTTTTATCCTTGCTTCTTTCAGAATTTCAAAGTGTGTTCTGCAGTAAACACTCTGTGTCTACATCTACGCCCATACTCAGCAAGCCGCTACATGGTGCATGACAGAGGGTACCTTGTACCACTACTAGTCGTTTCCCTACATGTTCCACTCGCAAATAGAGAAAGGGAAAAACAGTTGTTCATATGCCTCTATATGAGCCCTAATTTCTCTTATATTTGTGATTCTTATGCGAAATATAGATTGCTGGAAGTAGAGTCAAAGTACAGTTAGTATCAAAGGGCAGTTCTTTAAATTTTGTCAGTATTGTTCCACAAAAAGAACGTCCCACCCCTTCAGGGATTCCCACTTGAGCTCACGAAACAACTCTGCAAATATATATATAGTGTATGTGGGCATGTGTGATAGAAGAACCAGTGTCATACTAAGTAGGAAAAACAAGAAAAAGGGTAACTATTTGTTAGTAGTGTATGGAATGATTTAAAGGAAATGGAAAGATGATTACATCTTTCACAACAAACATTTGATAAAAGGTGCATTAAAAAAAATGAGAAAAAAAAACTCATTTACTTCTTTATAAGATCCCTTAAAATCTGTGCTTTTATCTGTCCAGAAAGTTTCTTTGGAAATATATTTCTGTAATTAATTAAAATGCGTATTATTACATTTAAATATATTAAAAACAAAGATTCCAAGACTTACCAAGCGGGAAAGTGCCGGTAGACAGGCACAATAAAATAACACACACATACACACAGAATTTCTAGATTTCACAACCAACGGTTGCTTCTTCAGGAAAGAGGGAAGGAGAGGCAAAGACAAAAGGATGTGGGTTTTAAGGGAGAGGGTAAGGAGTCATTCCAATCCTGGGAGTGGAAAGACTTACCTTAGGGGGAAAAAAGGATAGGTATATACTCGCACGCACACACACACACACATATCCATCCATACATATACAGACACAAGCAGACATATTTAAAGGCAAAGGGTTTGAGCAGAGATGTCAGTCGAGGCGGAAGTGCAGAGGCAAAGATGATGTTGAATGACAGGTGAGCTATGAGTGGCGGCAACTTGAAATTAGTGGAGATTGAGGCCTGGTGGATAACGAGAAGAGAGGATATATTGAAGGGCAAGTTCCCATCTCCGGAGTTCGGATAGGTTGGTGTTGGTGGGAAGTATCCAGATAACCCGAACGGTGTAACACTGTGCTGGCACCAAGGCATGTTTAGCCACAGGGTGATCCTCATTACCAACAAACACTGTCTGCCTGTGTCCATTCATGCGAATGGACAGTTTGTTGCTGGGCATTCCCACATAGAAAGCGTCACAGTGTAGGCAGGTCAGTTGGTAAATCACGTGGGTGCTTTCACACGTGGCTCTGCCTTTGATCGTGTACACCTTCCGGATTACAGGACTGGAGTAGGTGGTGGTGGGAGGGTGCATAGGACAGGTTTTACACTGGGGGCGGTTACAAGGATAGGAGCCAGAGGGTAGGGTGTACAATATTGCATTTAATATTCTGGCATTGCTCTGTTTGTTCAATAAATGTAGGAAATATGTACATACATTTACATTTTTGATAGGGATGAACCAAGAGGTTACGAAGGTTAGGTGGACAGCAGAAAGACACTCTTGGTGGAGTGGGGAGGATTTCATGAAGGATGGATCTCATTTAGGGGCAGGATTTTAGGAAGTCGTATCCCTGCTGGAGAGCCACATTCAGAGTCTGATCCAGTCCCGGGAAGTATCCTGTCACGAGTGGGGCACTTTTGGGGTTCTTCTGTGAGAGGTTCTGGGTTTGAGGGGATGAGGAAGTGGCTCTGGTTATTTGCTTCTGTACCAGGTCGGGAGGGTAGTTGCAGGATGCGAAAGCTGTTTTCAGGTTGTTGGTGTAATCGTTCAGGGATTCAGGACTGGAGCAGATTCGTTTGCCACGAAGGCCTAGGCTGTAGGGAAGGGACCGTTTGATATCGAATGGGTGGCAGCTGTCATAATGGAGGTACTGTTGACCCACCAACAAGCAACTACCCCCCTTGGTAACTTCCTACACTAAGCATGTCTCATGTACTCTGTATACAGAAATATATGCCTTTTAGTATGCCTAATTTCATGTTCTCATTTAACGACAGCCCTGTATACCAACTTCCAAGTCCTGACTGCTCAGCCACCTGTACAATATTGCATTTAATATTCTGGCATTGCTCTGTTTGTTCAATAAATGTAGGAAATATGTACATACATTTACATTTTTCTTATTCTTCTTTTACAGACTGCTGTTGAGTCAGCAATAAACATGAACGAGCAAGCCATTGTAGTTGATGTCCTTGATGCGCTTTGTTCCAGGCAGTGAGTAACATAATATTTAATATCTTTTATTTTACTGAGGAATGGAGTTAATGAATTCACTTTCATATGACACTAACTGATGTAATGTCTGTGTTTATATAGTATATTTTTTACTGTAGCATATATGCAAAAAGACTGAAATGCTCTGAGCATCCTTTTTAAGAAATATATGTTTGGTAAGATCAATAAGTACTGGTTAACATTCATATTTAAGAAAGTGGTATAAAGTAACTTTTGCAAATTAAAAGCCTGATTATGGAAGCATGTATATAATAACTGAATTAGTATTTAAAGATTTCATGGAAATGATAACTAAGGGCCTGGAAAAGTAACCTACATTCCTCACAGCAAGCACAACAGTGGTAACAAATGTAGTCTTTATAATTGTGAAATTGTCTGCAGAAAAATGGTCAGTTAAGGTAACAATTCAATTGATTTGATGTGCACAAATCTACTAGCAGACAAGTAATTCAATAAAAAAAGTCGACTTGTAGCGCTCCATTTATACATGATCTCTGTCATATACATGTATAGGTTGTGGGTATACAAGGTTGCTTTTTGTCTCGTTGAGTAAGAGATAAGAATTTTTTAACATTTTTCAATAAGAATCTGCTCAGTGTGAAAGTATTTCCTTTTTTAAGTCAGTTACAGTAAAACATTACTGGAAAAAGAGCATGTAATACTGAAATTTCAGGCTGATTTACAGTGGCACTGGAATAGTTGCATAATTTTTAGCTGCTATTGACAGTAGTAATGTGAGCTAGATGAGGATCTGTGTGATATGACTGGACTATTCTACAGCATGCCAAATCAGTGACCAAATCCAGGAGATGTTGCAGTTCTGATAGCTTTAGTGTAAATGTCTACAATACCTTCACTGCTTTGGAGACAGTTGACAAAATCACTCAGACAATCCAACAAACTGAGCAGGAGTGTCACATTGTGATCATGCAATTATAACTGACAGTACAGGCAATAATTTGCACTGAAGTCATAAGTAGACAATTAAACAGAAGATTGTGTCACTTTTTACCACCACATGTCCTCTTGATCTGTAACTTCTGAACATTCATAAGTGGCCATTATTAGATATGATGGTGGAACATTTTGAATTGGATAATGGAACTCTTGGCTTAATGTTCTGAGCCTCAAGGAAGGTGCAGACCTCACGGGGTGAATAGCTGTTGGGGCAAAACATTCATTTGCAAGCAACCTATGGAGCATTTTCTTCACTCTAGTTGTTTAAGTCTTTCTCAGCTGTGTGGGATCTCTACCTGAGTCAGTATGTATTTCCCTTGCTGCTCATGGGAACCTAATGGAGCCAAATTCACCTCCTGATGGGAAGTGTATAGTGTCATGTAACTCTTAACCTAACCAATAAAGAATACCCGAGTGGGCAGCACTGCAGAGAAGAGTAACAGAAACAATTCCCTTAAATAGTAACAGACCACATCACATAGTACACACTGCATTTATTGTCATTAAGAGATGGAGGCATCTGGATAAAATATCACACTTATAGTTGACCAAGGTATGAAGCTCTCAAGCTCAAGGCAGTTTATTCTATAATGACAGAATTACACAACTCACTCATCTACAGTAAAAGACTCATCAGTTACAGACACCTCATAGACACAGGCATCAGTAAATTAAAATAGTGGGAGGCTGCTGGAGTGATCGAAGTGAATAATATAATGAATAAGTGGTAAATTTGGAAAGGCTACAAATTTCAGATTCGCTTTCAATACACCCATTTCCTAGTCTTTCTGGAAGTGGAAAAACCTAAGAAATAAAGATAACTTAGGGTATGTTACACATAAGGCAACCCTACCTCCTACACACACAAAATCATGTGCCACATTAATCAAACGGTCTGTTCCAGAGACTGAAGTGGGCACACAGACTGATACAACTACCATCATAAGCACCTACACCTGTCAGTACAACTTTGGGGCTGTTACCCTCAACAGCACATCAGTTGAAGTATGGCCAGAAAGGGCAGCAGCAAAGAAACTGATTTTATACATACGAGCACCTTCTCTAATTTGACATACCTCGAGGACTGGGTAGAATTCGTAATCAATTAGCAAACAAGAACAGAAAACCACATGTCATTTAACCATATGTAGCTAGAGTAGCAGTATTTTTTTATATATAAAGTATAGAAAAAGTGTCCTAGATGTGACAGAACCACCAGCAAATATGAAACACAGAGGAAAAATATGAATGAATTAACTGATAATACATGGTATGAAAAATCACCATCTGTACAGACCAATATCATGTTATTAAAATGAACAAACAGGCAGAATATGCACGTCTTGAAAACTGAAATTTACAGGCCATTAGCCCTGATAACATTATAATGTGTGCAGAAGTGAAGTAGCATTACTTAATTATTGTGGACAATCTCATCATATGTTGTGATTAGCGTACCATAAGTCAGTGAAACCTTTCATTAGGTGAGAGAGTTGATCAAAGTGGAGTGTGTTCCATTACATTCTGAGGGTCACTGTTAACAAGATGCATTCTTTTAGTTAATGGAGGTTAGTGTGGATATCTTAAGTTTACATTGATATGGTTTTGTTCTGTAGCTTACCTCTCTTTTGATTGTTGTGTCTGTCTTGTTGCCAAATATATTAAACAGTGGAGAGTCCAGGATGGAATAACAACAGTACTGTATTATAGAATAGCTAGATTGCTACTCACCATGTAGAAGAGAAGGTGAGTCGCAAACAGGCACAATGAAAAAGGCAACTAAAATATCAAAGCTTTCAACAAAGTCATTCTTCTGCAGTAGAAAAACACAGTGCCCTGAGACAGTGGCCATGTGTGTGTGAGTTGCACTTTCGTGAACATGTCTGGTTTTCTACTGCAGAAGAACTACTCTGCCTAAAATAGGTAATTTTTAGTATTGTTTTTTCTTTGTACCTATCTGCAACTCAATACCGCCTCTATATGGGGAGTAGCAATCTATCCTTTCCGTATTGTTGTCTAGATATTAGTCTTATATACAGGGCTCATAGATACGTACACTTGGCATAGCAGGCATTTTCTTTCATCAAGTGGCCTGCTAATACTCTGGATTTAAATCTAGTGACAACAAACAATGGAAAATCCAGGCTGGAATAATGACAATATTATCTAAAGGATAGATTGCTACTCACCATGTAGTGGAGATGTTGAGTCGCAGACAGGCACAACAAAAAAGACTGCTAAACAAATAAGCTTTCAGTCAAAAGGCCTCCTTTTGTGTTAGACAGCACACACCCACACATTCACATGAACACAACTCACACACATGGTCACTTTCTGTGGCAGCCAGAGATAGTGGTCATATGTGTTATGAGTTGTGTTCATATGGATGTGTGCTGTCTAATACAAAAGGAGTCCTTTTGACTGAAAGCTTATTTGTTGAGCAGTCTTTTTGTTGTGCCTGTCTGCGACTCAACATTTCCACTATATGGTGAGGAGCAATCTATCTTTTTCATAATATTTTCAAACTTAAGGCTAGTTAATTAATAAGTAGCTTCTAACAAGAGTATGTCACTGTAGTCTTTTAAGACCTGTAGCAGATAGTCTGTTTAATTATTATCATATGATGTGTTTTTGTGGATTATAATGTGTATACTTGAAAGTATTCTTATTATTAACCTCTGTATTGTGTGAAGTAAAACAAAAATCCTTATTTTTCAGCAAAGTTTGGAATCTTGATGTTTGTGTTGCCCTGCTGCCATGCATTAATGAACTTCTGCAGAGCAAGTTTGAAAGGTGAGTAAATAGCAAATTTTAATTCAATAAATGGGAAACATGCCTGTCTAAAACTATATGTTTGTGTATTGGAGTTCCCGACCCCTCTTTCAGTACTAAGGTCATAATCCTGTTATAATTACGCACAGGGGACAGTGTGTGTTTACAAGATTCCTTCTCCAACATATTGTTTTCTTGTTCTTCATCAGCAATCATCTTGTGTGCTGATCTGTTGCAGGTCTCCACAGACATCATCCTCAAACTTAAGAATATCATGAAAATCTCGTTTCCAGTTGCTCCATGTCTCACATTTCCATACTTTCCCTTGTTGCATCAATGTATTGTACATCGTAAGTTTGAACATTCTCACTGGACTATAGGTCTCAGTCAGATGACTGAGAATGTGGTAAGAGTGATTTCCAGCAAGGATCTGTGTGTTGCTGCAATCTTTGTGAAAATTGCCTCCAGGTCCATGAAATGTCTGACCCATTCATGGGTTTGTCTCCTCTATCACTACTTGTAGTGAATGTTTTGCTCAGCGATCGATAATAAAGAGAAGATATTCTGTTTCTTATTGATTTATGAGAAGACCAATTTTGTATGCTTCATTAGCCAAGGACATATTCATCTGTAGTAGGTCGTCTGCCTCGAGACAACATGACTATAGGCACAGCATATTCCAGATGAGTGATGTTTGTACTTCTGTCTTCAGTTTCATGTAAGTTCATGATAATTGTTTCTTTAGTTGTAGTTTGAATAAAACTGGTGACAAACCATCCTTGCCTAAATCTTGTCATTATATCTGTGCCCTAATGGGAGCACTGAAAGACCTAAGCTGAAACAAGGCCCCTGGAGTAGACAGCATTCTCTCAGAGTTGATGAGATCCTTAGGAGAGCCAGCCACGATAAAATTATTCAGACTGTTGTGCAAGGTATATGAGATCCGCGAAATACCCCCAGACTTCAGGAAGAATGTATTAATTGCCATTCCAAAGAAAACAGAGATGTGAATGTTACTGAGCTTTCAGTTTAGTAAGTAACAGTTACAAAATACTGGTGAATTATTTACAGAAGAATAGAAAAAACTGATAGATACTCAGCTTGGAGAAGTCAGTTTGGGTTCTGAAGTAATGTAGGGACATGTGAGGCGATACTGATACTACAGTTAAAGAAAGGCAAACCTTTGCTTATAGCTTTTGTAGATTTAGAGACAGCTTTTGATAGTGTTGACTGGATTACACATTTGAAGAAAACAAGAGATAACATATAGGGAGTGAAAAGTTATTCACAACTTGTGCAGAAACCAGACTGCGATTTTAAGAGTCGAAGGACATGAAAGCGAAGTCGTAGTTGAGAAGGATATGAGACAGTGTTGTAGGTCAATGTTATCCAATCTATATATTGAGCATCAGTGAAGAGAACAAGGAAGACATTTGGAAAAGAAATTGTAGTTCAGAAAGAAGGAGTAAAAACTTTGTGTTTTACTGATTACAGTAGGTATATTGTAATTTTGTCATAGATAGCAAAGAACATGGAAGGTTGGTTGAATAGTATGAGTGGTGGCTTTAAAAGAATAAATAAGGTGAACAGCAACAAAAATAAAACAAGGATAATGGTATGTAGGTGAATTAAATCTGGCGATGCTGAAAGAACTGTATTAGGAAATGACGCACTAAAAGTTTTAGATGAGTCTTGTTATTTTGGCCGCAGTATAACTGATGATGGCTGAAGTAGAGAGGGCATAGGAACATTTGTGAAACAGAGGAATTTATTAACATCTAATATGAATTCAACTGTTAGGAGGGTCTGTATGGAAGTGAAACATGGACGGTAAGCACTTCAGAAAAAAAAGACAATTGAAGCTTTCTAAATTTGGTGCCATCGAAGATTGTGGATGTTAGATGATTAGATCAAATAATGAATGAATTGAATTGAGAAACAAAGAAATTTGTATCACAATTTGACCAAAAGAAGGGATTGGTTGATAGGAATATCCTGAGGTATCAAGAAATTGTCAGTTTAGTAACAGAAGGTTTTGTAAGGGGTCTGAAAAGCTTGCATATCATAAATGAAATAGTTTAAATAATTTCAGGCCTGGCTACATACCGCAGAGAGATACCAAAGTGGACCATAAAATCAGAAAAATGTTTTCGCCCCGTGCATTCTGTAGGATATTTGGGAACCCATAAAAAATAAATTACTCGTACAGTTATGAGCCTTACTTCCTCTCAGAGCTATACATTTCTACAAAATTTTACTTCTTTAAACAATCACAGCAAAAATAACAGGAATTTCTCACTTCATGGGCTTAAACATTATCATATATTCACAAGCAATCTGTAGGTAATCCAAAATGATGAGACTATTAATTATATCACTAACTTTGAAAAAAAGAGACATCCCAAATGACTGCACAACTTCAGTGTACGTAGTTAAGAACATACAGTATTTTTGCTGAGTAACTCTTTCCATTGTCTTCTGTCACTCTGTTCCCATCTGAACCTTTTTTACTATTCAGATATTAAAATAACATTTCCAAAATTATTTTTGACCTCCCATCCCCCTCTCGTACTTCCATGCTCATACCTTCTGTTTCTTCTTATGCCAAGGGACTGAGGGAACTTTAAGGTATGTCTCATACATATTTTCATCATGTGATCAGCCAATCACAGTAATCTGTGGTGTTATTTTTCTGTATGTCTAAGATGTGAAATAAACAGGCTGTTCCATATGGTTGATCACAACAGAGTTCATGTAGCAGATGGCTGACCAGAGGCAAAATCCAGAATATAGTGATGGTTGTCATAAATCTGTCCAAGTTGAGAAACATAAACAAGTAAGGTTGACCTCAGAATAGTTATGTGGTGCATAGACAAGGGCATCAAAGAATAAAAAAGAGAGTAAAGCTCAAAATTGACTGCTCGGAGCCTGTATGCCTTTCATGCCTGCATGTAAGTCACCAACCAACCATGACGCAAGTGTGTGTATGGCGTCAATGATCTATAGATTGTGCTAAGTATGGAGTTCTAATTTTTCAAGTGTGCTTCACGCTGTGCATGCGCAGAGACGATGGACTATGGAGGCGTCTGCTTATATTGGAAGTTATGACCTATTCTGGTTGAGCTCACTCCTATATTACGCAAATGGATTTTGTGCTTTTGTTTTTTCTTAATTTTTATTAAGTTGTTTGCTTTGTTTTAATGGCGCATTGGAAAGTTGCACAAGGTCCTGCTCTATTTTTTTCCTGCTAGTGTTCTCCTACCAGAGAGATGAAATATCTGAAAGCAAACAGCATTTACATTTTACAGAGAAAAAATCTACATTATGCATAAATGAGTACCTAAATAGATCAACATGTTTTAATGAAAATTATTTCAACAGTAAAAAAGATGGAATTATTGGAAGAGAAAAATAATTTTTGTTGTTACTTGGCACTTAGCAAGAAAATAAGGTACAGAGGATAAAGCAAAAAGGTGCTATTTACTGCATTGTACATATTGTCTGATGTGTTTGCAAGTATATATTTTCTTGGGCAAATATACATTGTTCTGAAATGTTTGGACAACACTTCTCCTGGTTTTTCAGTTCTCAGCAGTGCGAACAATTTACCTCACAACTTTGACAAGAACTTCCACTATGAATTCTACTTTGGTCATTAATAAACTCTATTGTCATTATTTTTTCATACATTTTGTTACTATATTTCAATTTTTCCCTAGAAAGAATCATTCCTCATAACCTCACTTTCACTGTTCAGATGTCAAACTGCACAGCAGATAGCTCTCACAACACCAGCTGTTTTAATGTTGACATGTAAACAAAAATGACCACTGAAAACAGATGAGACCCAGCACGGGAATAAAATGCCATTGGCGCTGCAGTAGACACACTTCTATCGAGTAGTCAGTTGAGACAGGATAGACCGATCATGTAAAAGGGACTTATAAGACAAGTGGCTGGCGAAGATATTTATCAGCGCTATTGCATCTGCGATCATGGCCCGCCATATGTTGGGGCTGTGTGTTAACTTAGTTGCTATGCAGGCCAACAATCCATGACCATGTGTCTGCATGGATAGTTGTGCTGGCCAGTGAATCTCAAGTACTGTTTGATAATAAACTACTCCCATCATTAATTGGCACATAAGACAAAAAATAGCGAAGTTTGTGCCATGTATGGTGAGAAAGGGAGAGGAGGAGTTGATATGGCCCCATGGCATTTACGTGTCATGATTGACCGGATCACGTATCATTGCTGGCGCTGGGTGGGACTACAGACCAGTCTTACATCTCTGGGGAACTATTTGGTCTTGCCAGCAGGGGAAATGTGTGCCAGTGATGATCCAGAGGGGTGCAATAGCAGTTCAACCTCTTGCACACATCATTGTTTTTTTCCCCCTCTGATTGGAGCCAGAAATGCCTTAGGGTGAAGGCAGAGGCTTGACCTCCAGTGGCTCCCATGTTTGTCAAGGATGAATGTGAAGGTTATAACAGTGGTGGTAGGCAGGCTGCTTGGCAGGCTTTTCATGATTGTGGTTGTGTCTCTGTGCCTGTGCCCAACTCAGTTGCAGGGGAGGTATTGCCATGGCCAGAGTTGATTCTAATGTCTTACCAGACACTCAAGATCACTTGTGGCTTCAAACATTTGTTGCCCTCCTATCGCTACTGTCAATTTAGGTCTACATTGGGATTCAAGTGAAAGTGAGAGCTCATACATGGGACTCTACCCAATAATAAGGCTATGTGTGTGGGCAGAGGGTCATGACAGGCCAAGTGCAGTGGGTTCAAGAGGGTGTTTGTTCTGCACCCATATAGTGCTTTTGCTGGGCTGCATCCACTGACTGGAGTGGATTTGTATGTTCCAAGGAGGGTAGGGAGGGTTTCCCTGGTAGTGACTGTTAGCATAATCAAACAATGGAAACTCCAGATAGGAATATCAGCAATTTAGGAAAAGACAGATTGCTACTCACCATAAAGAAGACACGTCAAACACGCGCGCGCGCCCACACACACACACACACACACACACACACACACACACACACACACACACACAAAAGCAAGCACTCCTCACGTACACGTGACCGCCAAATTCAGCATCTTGGGCTGAGATGCTGGAGTTGGCAGTCGTGTTTGCATGAGGTGTACTTGCTTTTTTATCGTTGTGTTGTGTGTGTGTGTGTGTGTGTGTGTGTGTGTGTGTGCGTGTGTGTGTGTGTGTGTGTTTGTGTTTTATTGACAAAGGCTGTGGCCTAAAGTGTTATCTGAGTGTTTTTTAATTGTGGCTGTTTGCAGCTTGATGTGTCTTCTTTACGGTAAGTAGCAATCTGTCTTTTGCCACATTGTTTTTATATAATAATGTGATTCTGTTTTTTGACAGTCCTGATCAACCACTCTACTTCAGAATTCGATGCTGGGTGGAACGGAACAGAGGTCAGATGCTTTAACCTCTTACGTTTGAAGATGTTCTGATCACTGTAAATTTGGGCCCATGTTGGAGATTACCGTAGTCGAGGCTCATTCTGTTATGAAAATGATGAGCAATGCACAAATGCTAGCTGAGGTCATATGGGAAATTAGAGAGGACATCAGCAGCTAACTGTCACATTATTCCCTGGAATTTACTAGTGAAACCATCGTGGTCTCTTTGTCAGTGTGCTTGGGACAGGGTCAGGACCTGAAATGCTGTGATGAGACTGCCTGGTTGTGGGACATATGCCCTAACTAATAGTTAACACAGGGTCACTTAACCACACATTCAGAGTCATCTGTAGCAAACATAACTATACTGTCAATTACTTTAAGGAGGTGTTGCATTGAGAAAATTCCCATAGTATTGAGTGTGTCCTTAGACATATGATAGGCCACCTTTGCAACACAGCAGACTATAACCTCTGAAATAGCAGATCATGACATGTTTCTGTCACTATGACACACACTGCTATGAAACATTTGTCAAGGGTATTTTGCAAGTTGGAATCAAATTCAAAACAAAGTGTGTTGTATTTGTGGAACTCTGTGTGACCTGCAAGGCAGATGAGAAAGAACATTCACATTTGCATGCTGTGTGGTAAGCCAATAGTGAATTTCATAATTGTAACTGCTACGTAACAGTGCCTACTGTTGCAGCTCTTCTGGTATCTTATTGGGGAGCCTCAAGTGTAGGCCAAACAATGAAATTAGAGGTTTATGATCTGTAATGAAATGAAACTTTGCCCCATACATATACACCACTGGCCATTAAAATTGCTACACCAAGAAGAAATGCAGATGATGAACGGGTATTCATTGGACAAATATATTATACTAGAACTGACTTGTGATTACATTTTCACGCAATTTGGGTGCATAGATCCTGAGACACCAGTACCCAGAACAACCACCTCTGGCCGTAATAACGGCCTTGATACGCCTGGGCATTGCGTCAAAAAGAGCTTGGATGGCGTGTACAGGTACAACTGCCCATGCAGCTTCAACACAATATGACAGTTCATCAAGAGTAGTGTCTGGTGTATTGTGACGAGCCAGTTGCTCAGCCACCATTGACCAGACATTTTCTATTGGTGAGAGATCTGGAGAATGTGCTGGCCAGGGCAGCAGTTGAACATTATCTATATCCAGAAAGGCCCGTACAGGACCTGCAACATGCGGTCGTGCATTATCCTGCTTAAATGTAGGGTTTCACAGGGATCGAATGAAGGGTAGAGCCATGGGTCGTAACACATCTGAAATGTAACATCCACTGTTCAAAGTGCCATCAATGCGAACAAGATGTGACCAAGACGTGTAACCAATGGCACCCCATACCATCGCGCTGGGTGACGCCAGTATGGCGTTGAGTAATACACGCTTCCAATGTACGTTCACCACGATTTCGCCAAACACGGATGCGACCATCATGATGCTGTAAACAGAACCTGGATTCATCCGAAAAAATGACGTTTGCCATTTGTGCACCCAGTTTCGTCATTAAGTACATCATCGCAGGCTCTCCTGTCTGTGATGCAGCATCAAGGGTAACCACAGCCATGGCCTCTGAGCTGATAGTCCATGCTGCTGCAAACGTCATCGAAATGTTGGTGCAGATGGTTGTCATCTTGCAAACGTCCCTATCTGTTGGCTCAGGGACCGAGATGTGGCTGCATGATCCGTTACAGCCATGCAGATAAGATGCCTGTCATCTCGACTGCTAGTGATACGAGGCCTTTGAGATCCAGCACAGCATTCCGTATTACCGTCCTGAACCCACCGATTTCATATTCTGCTAACAGTCATTGGATTTCGACCAACGTGAGCAGCAATGTCAAGATACGATAAACCGCTATAGCGATAGGCTACAATCCGACCTTTATCAAAGTCAGAAACATGATGATACGCATCTATCCTAATTACACGAGGCATAACGACGACGTTTCACCAGGCAACGCCGGTCAACTGCTGTTTGTATATGAGAACTCGGTTGGAAACTTTCCTCATGTCAGCACGTTGTGGGTATTACCTCTGGCGCCAACCTTGTGTGAATGCTCTGAAAAGCTAATCATTTGCGTATCACAGCATCTTCCTGTTGGTTAAATGTCGCATCTGTAGCATGTCATCTTGTGGTGTAGAAATTTAATGGCTAGTAGTGTAAATACAGAGTTTTCTGATGCCATATATGGCTAAAGATGTCCCTTTGTCAGTTAGTGAGTACTTCTGCCTGACCTGGCATATGGAATAGGCTCCTTTGTGCCTTGTGGGTTGTTGTTTTTGTTGTTGTCTTCAGTACTGAGACTGGTTTGATGCAGCTCTCCATGCTACTCTATCCTGTGCAAGCTTCTTCATCTCCCAGTACTTAATGCAACCTACATCCTTCTGAATCTGCTTATTATATTCATCTGATGGTCTCCCTCTACGATTTTTACCGTCCACGCTGCCCTCCAATGCTAAATTTTTGATCCCTTGATGCCTCAGAACATGTCCTACCAACCAGTCCCTTCTTCTTGTCAAGTTGTGCCACAAACTCCTCTTCTCCCCAATTCTATTGAATATCTCCTCTTTAGTTATGTGATCTACCCATCTAATCAATATCTCCTCATTAGTTATGTGATCTACCCATCTATTCTTCAGCATTTTTCTGTAGCACCACATTTTGAAAGCTTCTATTCTCTTCTTGTCCAAACTATTTATCGTCCATGTTTCACTTCCATACATGGCCATGCTCCATACAAATACTTTCAGAAATGACTTCCTGACACTTAAATCTATACTTGATGTTAAAAACGCTTACCTTGCCATTGCCAGTCTGCATGTTATATCCTCTCTACTTCGACCATCATCAGTAATTTTGCTCCCCAAATAGCAAAACTCCTTTACTACTTTAAGTGTCTCATATCCTAATCTAATTCCCTGAGCATCACCTGAATTAATTCGACTACATTCCATTATCCTCGTTTTGCTTTTGTTGAGTTCATGTTATATCCTCCTTTCAAGACACTGTCCATTCCATTCAATTGCTCTTCCAATTCCTTTACTGTCTCTGACAGAATAACAATGTCATCGGCGAACCTCAAAGTTCTTATTTCTTCTCCGTGGATTTTAATACCTACTCCAAATTTTTCTTTTGTTTCGTTTACTGCTTGCTCAATATACAGATTGAATAACATTGGGGAGAGGCTACAACCCTGTCTCAATCCCTTCCCAACCGCTGCTTTCCTTTCATGCCCCTCAACTCTTATAACTGCCATCTAATTTCTGTACAAATTGTAAATAGCCTTTCGCTGCCTGTATTTTACCCCTGCCACCTTTAGAATTTGAAAGACAGTATTCCAGTCAACATTGTCAAAAGCTTTCTCTAAGTCTACAAATGCTAGAAACGTAGGTTTGCCTTTCCTTAATCTTTCTTCTAAGATAAGTCGTAAGGTCAGTATTGCCTCACGTGTTCCAGTGTTTCTACAGAATCCAAACTGGTCTTCCCCGAGGTTGGCTTCTACTAGTTTTTCCATTCGTCTGTAAAGAATACACGTTATTATTTTCAGCTGTGGCTTATTAAACTGACAGTTCAGTAATTTTCACATCTGTCAACACCTGCTTTCTTTGGGATTGGAATTATTATATTCTTCTTGAAGTCTGAGGGTATTTTGCCTGTCTCATACATCTTGCTCACCAGATGGTAGAGTTTTGTCAGGACTGGCTCTCCCAAGGCCATCAGTAGTTCCAATGAAATGTTGTCTACTCCCGGGGGCCTTGTTTCGACTCAGGTCTTTCAGTGCTCTGTCAAACTCTTCACACAGTATCGAATCTCCCATTTCATCTTCTTCTACATCTTCTTCCATTTCCATAACATTGTCCTCAAGTACATCGCCCTTGTATAGACCCTCTACATTCTCCTTCCACCTTTCTCCTTTCCCTTCATTGAGAACTGGGTTTCCATCTGAGCTCTTGATATTCATACAAGTGGCTATCTTTTCTCCAAAGGTCTCTTTAATTTTCCTGTAGGCAGTATCTATCTTACCCCTAGTGAGATAAGCCTCTACATCCTTACATTTGTCCTCTATCCATCCCTGCTTAGCCATTTTGCACTTCCTGTCGATCTCATTTTTGAGACGTTTGTATTCCCTTTTGCCTGCTTCATTTACTGTGTTTTTATATTTTTTCCTTTCATCAATTAAATTCAATATTTCTTCTGTTACCCAAGGATTTATACTAGCCCTCGTCTTTTTACCTACTTGATCCTCTGCTGCCTTCACTACTTCATCCCTCAAAGCTACCCATTCTTCTTCTCCTGTATTTCTTTCCCCCATTCTTGTCAATTGTTCCCTTATGCTCTCCCTGAAACTCTGTACAATCTCTGGTTCTTTCAGTTTATCCAGGTCCCATCTCCTTAAATTCCCACTTTTTTTGCAGTTTCTTCAGTTTTAATCTACAGTTCATAACCTATAGATTGTGGTCAGAGTCCACATCTGCCCCTGGAAATGTCTTACAATTTAAAACCTGGTTCCTAAATCTCTGTCTTACCATTATATAATCTATCTGATACCTTCTAGTATCTCCAGGCTTCTTCCACGTATACAACCTTCTGTTATGATTCTTGAACCAAGTGTTACCTTGTGGGTATTTATTCATTAATACCACACCAATGCAGAAATCTCAGAGTTTGGTTGCTAGTGTAATGTGTTTTGATGGAGTATTTTGGTACACTGAAGGATGTTCTGAGGCTTATTTTCAACTGAAGTAAGACTTTCTGGCTTGTATCTGAATGCACAAAATTAACCTCTTTTTTTATAGTTGGTTTAGCAGACGTGAGATTCGGATAGGGTGTGGTTTGAAAAAAACTTCACTTACTGAGCTGGCAGTGAAGATTGTGGGCTTTAGGCCCCTTATATAATTTCTATATATTTTCAAGTGCAACTCCTGTGTAGCCACTGTTACAATTAATGTCCACTATGATTGTCCGGGCTGTTATGCCGTGGTCGATTGATGAATTTTGTGTCAATTCCCAACGTTTTGTCCCCGTCTACCGGAGTCGTCTTCAAGGGGGTCTGTAGCTCGATGGAAGGTCCAACACACCCGCTGGCTCACTACTGACTGCCACTAAATTACGTATGCGTGCGCTCCCGCGCTGCGGCATGACGTCACGTTTTGAAAACGCCAGTGCAATTGACCGTTGTCCGCTGCTGTCGGTCGCAATTGCCATCACCCAGTAATGGACAGGTGGTACACATTTTCTTTAACACCGGCATCCATATACCGTTTAATTTCATGTCCCCCTCCTTTCGATTGAAATTATTAGGGTTTCGATTGCCTCCCTATAGAGCCTTTCGTAATATCCGCTTGTGGCAGCTAGTACTTGCATCTCCTCGTAACGAATATGGTGGTTCCCTGGCTGGAAAACATGCTCCGCAACAGCTGATCGTTCTGTTTCTCCTCTTCTACAATGGCCCTTGTGCTTGTTTTGAAGCAGTTCTTTTAGTGGTACCCACATAAACATCTCCACAGCTGCATGGGATCCTATACACTCCAGCTTTTTCCAATGGTTTGCGAGCGTCCTTGGCAGGATTTAGGCATTCCTGTATCTTCCTGGTGGGCTTGTAAATTATGGTAATATTCTACTTCATCAAGGTCCCCCCTATTCTTTCCGTTACAATTTTAACAAACGGCAGGAAAACCTTAGATTTTGCAGTAGCCTGTACATTACTATGATTCTGCGTGGCTGTCTCAACGCACGTTTTATTTCGGTGGACGAATATCCTTTCTTCATTAGTGAATTGTGGAGATGTTCCATCTCCGTGTCGAGCAACTCAGGTTCACAAATATTTGCAGCTCTGTCCGCTAACGTCTTGATAACACCCCGCTTATGTTGTGGGTGGTGGTTCGAATCCCGATGCAAATAACGGTCCGTGTGCATGGGTTGGGATATTCTGAGTGGCCTCATGAAATTATAACGGTATATGGATGCCGGTGTTAAAGATGATGTGTGCCACCCATCCACTACTGGATGATGGCAACAGTGATCGACGACAGCGGACAGCGGCCAATTGCACTGACGTTTTCGAAACGCCATGACGTCATGCCGCAGCGCGGTTTTGCGCGGATATGGAATTTAGCGGCAGTCAGTAGCGAGCCAGCAGGTGTGTTGAGCTTCAGACCCACTTAGAGATGTATCCCGCAGACGGGGACAAAACGTTGGGAATTGAGACAAAATCCATCAACCGACCACGGTATTACAGCCCAGATAATCGTAATGGACATGACATTTCCGGCTGTGAAAGTCTACATTTTAGTAACTGTTACAATTATATCCTCTAAATAGATTGTGTAATTTGGGATACCTTGACTCGGTTGTTCAAGTATCTCTAAAATACTCTGGGAGTATTTGTGACCCCAAGTGGTAATATGTTATACTGATGTATGCTGAATGACATACAGTAAAACCCCGCTTTTTCATTTTTCAAGGGACTGTAAAAATGTGGTGTAAAATTTGGGAAAATGTAAAATGTGAGAAATAACATTTTAAGGTGCAAAAGTTACGTATAGGATATCCCCTTGCATTTTCACACTTTATGTATGATATATGTACATAGCAGGAATCAAAAGACTTGTCAGGAGCTTGTTTACTATCTAACAAAGGTTTATTATCCAATAAAAACCTCTGATGTAACTGGAACTGATTACTATCTGTGAAGAAGAAACATTTGACACAATTTCATATATCATAATTGATGTTTTTGGAAAGCCTGCAACTGTCGTTCATTATTTAAATAATGAAATACTGCACTAGTTCCTTATTTCTTCATGCTTAGCATGACGAGGTTTGAGAATTTTTTCTCGTTGTCAAGTGCAAATAAATACACAGGTATTTTGTTGGTGTTTGATGTGGAAAACTACACACATGGAAACTGTCAATCACACTGTGTGTGTAACATCACAAAAATACATATGAAAAAAACTACACTTGACAACAAGAATAAATTCTCGAAACACATTTTGCTATGCGTGAAAAAAATATGTAACTGATGTTGTGTTTAAAAACTGGGATTAGTTTATTTTTATATTTCCCCAGACGTGTTTTGACACCAGTGTTTCATCATCTATGGGTTAAATTCTTTATTTCTGTAAAGTATATCATCACATTTGTAATAATTTAATTACTGTGGGCCTAAGAAATACAATATTTGCAATTTGCTTCATTTTGATTTGGACACTCACCTTAAAATTACATTGCTAATTGAACTGTATTATTGTACATCGATTTTAGTTCTCGTTTTTGTTGTTTTTTTTTGACAGCATGTCATCTGGAAACTAGCCATGAAGGAAATTATTGCATACTTTTGGAGAGTTATTTCGAGGGTAGAGGATATGTATGTTTCTGTATTTACATTTTCCATCCTGTTTCGTGTCTGTGGTTGGTGTCTCAATCAGCTACTATTTAGTGCATTGCTTTCACTCAGTTTTTCATAAATTTCTGCTCACTACTTCACCTCACATGTACTTACACAAAATGTGGCGAAATGAAATCTGAGCAGACACTTCTGACAATACACTCAGTGAGATGTGTCATGTTATTGTCGTTGCTCACTTGTTCATCGTTACTCTTGTGTTTGTTATGGTGCTGATTTTGAATGTGTGTGTGTGTGTGTGTGTGTGTGTGTGTGTGTGTGTGTGTGAGAGAGAGAGAGAGAGAGAGAGAGAGAGAGAGAAGCAAGAAAACAGTTTTTTTTTTTTTTTTTTTTTTTTTTTTTTTATAAAGATAAAGGTAGTCACCTTTGTAGTTGCACAGTGTTGTATTTTCATTCAGGACTCTCTTTCCCTGTATTATTGCTATTATTGCTTTTTGTATGTGGTAGTTCTCCTCTATTGTGAGTTTTTGATAGAGACTGTTGCTTTCTCTGAGGATCTTCATGTCAGTTTCCATGTTTTTTGGTTGGTGGTTTTCTTGTATCAGATGGTCTGCAAAAGTGGAGTGTATTCTATCACTTCTTAGGGCTCTGAGGTGTTCGGAGTATCCTGTTTTGAAATTTCTGCATGTTTGGCCTGTGTAGACCGACTGGCATGAACTGCAGGTTAACTGATAAATTCCAGCTTTGGAGAATTTGTCTGTAGAGGTGTTCTTAGATCTTAGATTCTTCTGTACTGTGTTATTTGTGCAGTATGATATTTGTAGCCCTTGTTTCTTCAGTATGTTTCCCACCCTGTGTGTGTTTTTGTTACTGTATGTTAGTGTGTGCCATACTGTACTCTTTGTCAGTTGTTGCTGGTATCCTGCGTTTGTCTAGAGCTTGTGTTCTTGGTTCTCTGTTGTGGCTGGTGATTTGTTGATGATTTGTTCTCTTCTAATGTGTTTTTTTTAATTTTGTTGTTCAGTTTTAAATTATTTGTGTGTTGTATCCATTCTCTCTGGCTATTTGGTGTATTGTCTTTAGTTCCGGTGTGTAGTCGAGTTTGTCCAGTGGAGTTCTGTTGAGCCTGTGTAGCATGTGCCTGGAACTTGAGTGTTTGTGTGCTTGTGGGCGGTTGGAGTTGATGTGAATGGTTGTACTTTTGGCTGTAGGTTTCCTGAAAATTCCAAAATTATGTCTGTTGTTGATTCTGTGTATGGTAATGTCTAAGAAATTAAGCTTCATTTCCTCTTCTGTCTCAATGGTGTATTTTATTTTTGGGTGAACTGTATTTATGTCACTGTGTAATTGTTTTATTCAAGTATGTGTTTCATCAATCCAGCAAATGATGTCATCTACATATCAGTACCAGTATATAATCTTGTACTGTTTTGGATGTATGATTTCATTGAATATTTTGTTTTCAATGTGGTTTAGAAATATGTTTGCAAGTAGACCACTGATGGTTAGGCCCTTTGGTAGGCCATCTTTTTGCAGATAGAACTCTTTCTTGAAGATGAAGTAGTTCTGTTCTGTTATGACCTTTAGGGTGGCTTCTATTTCATCACTGTGTGTACTTGTTATGTCCCCTTGATACTGCAGCTGCCTTTTAACAATTCTGATTGTTTCTTCTACTGGCACATTTGTGTACATGGATGTGATGTCAAAAGATACTAGGGTTACTGTTGAGGTTATGTTTATATCTTTTCACTGGTATTTTTTAGGTTTCTGTTGTCTGTGAAAGAGTATATATAATTTCTGCAGTAATGTATGTAAGTGTCTAGCTAGTTCAGTTTTATAGAGATATTTTGCTCTGTTGTTTTTGTGATGATGTGGGTCTCGTTTTCCTTTATTATGTGTTTTATCTCTTCTGCTGCCAGTTCCCGTGTCAAGTTGGCATTGAAATTTGGGTTCTTCAACTATTCTTCTTGCTTTATTCTGTTTCTGTGATCAGGTTTTTTATGATTTTGTGTTTATATTGTGTTTCGGTCCCTTTTCAAGTAATTCTTTTTCTTGTTTTGTTAATTCTATGTCAGATAAATTGACAAGTCTGTTTTGAAACTGATGTTGGGTCCCTACTCTGTCTTCTTTATCTATTGTTGTGGCAGATCTCATGAGGTGATTCAGTTTTTTATTTTGTGTTTCTTTCTTTTTGTTCATTAGTGTTTCTGTGTAAGACTTGATTTCTTGAGTTATGTCATCAAAATGGGTTGGTGTTTAAACTAAAAACATTGGAGCAACGCAAAGTGAACGACAGTGTCAACTAGCGCTACAAGTGCCGAGACGCTGAAATGTGTTAAATATGGTTCAACGAAGGTGTCACATGATCACAACCATCACGAAACTGCGTTTGTGCAGTAGAGTGTGTTTGGAAATGGTTTTGATTGGTTATCATATCTTTATTCAAACAAACCTTGTTACTCCTACAAGCCATCATGCCAAATAGAGCTTGGCAGCTGTGGGAAATACGGCTCGAATGGTTCGAACTTTTACACGTTTACCGGTCCAGATCGGCTGAGTACAGTGCCCTGGTGTCAAGAAACTTAACCACGTAATATTTCTAAACACTACCGGATGGCCAGCGTCATTTTTTTCTCCCGAATAGTTTCTCGTAATGCGTAAATCTTGGAAAAATAATAAATATGTTGAGTGCAAATAACATTGTGGACAGAAGAAATTTGACAGAAGCGATAAAAATGTCATAAATGGTGGGAAAACATTAATTCTGCAAATGTAAAAGCAGGGTTATACTGTATTAAACACTAACAATTATGTAATTTTATTATCAACAGGCATTAGTGAAATCTATTTTACAAAACAAAGGTTCCCAGCCAGTTTAGCTAACAATTTCTCTGGCTCAGGAACTGGATACAGTTTAGTATTTCGCTTAAAATTACCATAATTCTCCTTTCTATAACTATCATTGGCATTGCCTACTGACACAGAGATACTAGAATGTTAGTCCCATACCTAATACTGTAGCTAGTTCTGCCTTGACTTGATTGCATGTGACAAATGCTCAAGGTGTACTTCGCAAAACTTGTGTCTTGCAGACTGTTTTAATGATGTGTGCGCTTAAAAACCTATAGCACAACCTAATGTAGGTTCAAACAATATCTTGTACTGTGCACGTCATATAAAGATGTTGGAATGGAATCATGGTTGAACTACATTTACTTGGGCTTCAATTTGGTAACTAAAGAGTGCAAAAGCATCTTAAGCCAAAAATGGTACTATCAGAAGGTTAGTTTTCTAGCTACATTTTTGTACTCAGCTTGGACTGCAATTTAACTTTGTAGTGAATCGACTTCTTGTTGTATATGACCTCTGTGTCAAGTTTGCTGCAGCAGTGGTGAACCAGGTGTGCCCGTGTCCAGCTGGAGCTCACTCCTCCACAATGCCCTTGACATCCAGTGGTAACTTGCACTTCTGCAGTTCTCCATCAGGTGCTGCAAGCACCAGCTGGATGATAGCTTGTAGTGTGTTTGCAGATGTTGTTGTTGATTGCTGGCTGCAGCAGACACTTGCTAGGTGTTCCTGCTTGTTGCTTGAAAAACATTTGACCCTTCAGAATTGGCAGAGATGGCTTTCATGTCTTGTGCTGCAGTTGGGATGATTTCTATATGCAGTAGCTTTAATTTTCCTGTAGGCAGTATCTATCTTACCCCTAGTGAGATAAGCCTCTACATCCTTACATTTGTCCTCTATCCGTCCCTGCTTAGCCATTTTGCATTTCCCGTCGATCTCATTTTTGAGACGTTTGTATTCCTTTTTGACTGCTTCATTTATTGCATTTTTATATTTTCTCCTTTCATCAATTAATTTCAATATTTCTTCTGTTACGAAGGATTTCTACTAGCCCTCGTCTTTTTACCTACTTGATCCTCTGCTGCCTTCACTACTTGAGGGCAAAGCTACCTATTCTTCTTCTACTGTATTTCGTTCCCCCATTCCTTTAAATTGTTCCCTTATGCTCTCTCTGAAACTCTGTACAACCTCTGGTTCTTTCAGTTTATCCATGTCCCATCTCCTTAAATTCCCACCTTTTTGCAGTTTCTTCAGTTTTAATCTACAGGTCATAACCAATGGATTGTGGTCAGAGTCCACATCTGCTCCTGGAAACCTGGTTCCTAAATCTCTGTCTTCCCATTATATAATCTATCTGATACCTTTTAGTATCTCCAGGGTTCTTCCATGTATACAACCTTCTTTCATGATTCTTAAACCAAGTGTTAGCTATGATTAAGTTGTGCTCTGTGCAAAATTCTACCAGGCGGCTTCCTCTTTCATTTCTTAGCCCCAATCCATATTCACCTACTATGTTTCCTTCTCTCCATTTTCCTACACTCTAATTCCAGTCACCCGTGACTATTAAATTTTCGTCTCCCTTCACTATCTGAATAATTTCTTTTATTTCATCATACATATCTTAAATTTCTTCATCATCTGCAGAGCTAGTTGGCATATAAACTTGTACTACTGTAGTGTGTGTGGGCTTTGTATCTATCTTGGCCACAATAGTGCGTTCACTTTGCTGTTTGTAGTGGCTTGCCCACATTCCTATTTTCCTATTCATGATTAAACCTACTCCTGCATTACCCCTATTTGATTTTGTGTCTATAACCCTGTAGTCACCTGACCAGAAGTCTTGTTCCTCCTGCCACCGAACGTCACTAATTCCCACTATATCTAACTTTAACCTATCCATTTCCCTTTTTAAATTTTCTAACCTACCTGCTCGATTAAGAGATCTGACATTCCACACTCCGATCCGTAGAACGCCAGTTTTCTTTCTCCTGATAACGACATCCTCTTGAGTAGTCCCCGCCCGGAGATCCAAATGGGGGTACTATTTTACCTCCGGAATATTTTACCCAACCCAAGAGGACGCCATCATCATTTAATCATACAGTAAAGCTGCATGCCCTCGGGAAAAATTACGGCCGTACTTTCCCCTTGCTTTCAGCCGTTCGCAGTACCAGCACAGCAAGGGCGTTTTGGTTATTGTTAAAAGGCCAGATCAGTCAGTCATCCAGACTGTTGCCCTTGCAACTACTGAAAAGGCTGCTGCCCCTCTTCAGGAACCACACGTTTGTCTGGCCTCTCAACAGATACCCCTCCGTTGTGGTTGTACCTACGGTACGGCTATCTGTATCGCTGAGGCACCCAAGCCTTCCCACCAACGGCAAGGTCCATGGTTCAGCTATTAATAAAAAATTCTATTACTCATTAACCAATGAATACAGTGTTAGGCCCTGCTAATATATTCAACACTAATATTATCCTCAAAAAATTCTATCACTGAACCGGTTTTTTCATTGGTGTTACTGTGTTTTAGAGCCTCCATTAATGTTGGATCAGATAACTAAAGCCTTTGCACTGACTTCAATATCCAGAGCTAGATGTATGATAATGTCATCAATTAATAGAATGCACCACATTGTTTACATGAAAAATCAACTTGCTCGTAAGCCATATAAATCTGTAGGTCATACTGCCTGCATACACTTGCTTTCATTGCTTAACACACTGATGAAACTTGAGTCTAGTTGTTACTACTGGGATTTGGTGACCATCGTAGCCAGTAAGCAAACAAGGCATATCAGAAATAGGTAAACTGTTGGTATCAGAGAGTGGCCCTAATTTTTACACTACTTTGTACAATTTGTTCCTAAAAGACAATAAGGTAGCATTGTGACAGATAGGGCGACTCATCCAACTTTCCTTGCAGTGAAGAACAAAGTCGCATAAGCAGATCTCCCAACTCTTGCTTGCTTCATTGCTTGATAGTTGTTGGTGGGGCAACTTCATCTGCTGGTGATAGCATGTTTCTTGCTTTTCTTGATGGCTGAGTAACATCTGCTGTTGCACTTGTGACTGCAGTCACCACATTGTCATAAACTCCAGATCCATGTTAAAAACTGAGTAGTTTCAAATTGGGAAGTATATTTACAGTGAAACCCCTGTTTTGTTTTCTTGCTGTTCAGACTTACAAAACGGAAAATTGAGGAAAATGCAGAATTGAGGAAATGTAAAACTCCCAAAATCTGCGTATAAGCTATTTTCAGACATGCTACAATTGTAAATTATATCTCGCAGCATGCATTTTTGAGTGACTTTTCCTTTGTGCTCACTCAGAGAAAAGCAAGAACTAATGAACATGGTGAATTAAACCAAAAACTGAAAGGTGTCAGAATCTAACATGTTCAGGTGTGTGTTTTCCATCTGTAGCCATTGGTAGTGCAGCATAGACTGGTGACGCAAGTACTGTGACATATAGTGTACTGCTTACAAAATTTTTCTTTGTTCATTGTGCTGACTAGTCAAAGTGGAGCATTCTGCAGTATTGCCAGCACGTGCCATTTCCACTCTGAAGTCATTGCATGCTGTAATGTAAACACAGCGGGTTTTGTTAAAATCTGTCCATACAAGTTTTCCTTCACATGCGGTTCTTATTCATGCCAGTAAATATAAAACAAAATTAAGCCTGCTGTGATTTCAGTGATTCTCTTTCCCAGCAATTCGCTGAATTTATAACAATCTTTCTGCCATCACAATGCATTAAACACCTTTGAGAACTACAACAAAGACGAACAAGCCATTGCACAACTGGCCACTGAACACGTCCTGTTAATTGTGGTGCCCCACATAGCAAATAGAGCAGCTTATGTTGGCTGCAGTCGAGGAACAGTATGGTCTGGACTCTGTCGACAGGCTCTGAGTAGAAACACTGTCAGTAAAATTAATGTATGATAGTGAAGACAATACGACGTACAGTTACATAAATGAAATCTAAGTGGTAGTTGTGGTCACTCCATTTGCTACACGCTGGTCACACCAGCCATACTTTGGAACAAGCTGCCAAATAAGCTTGCTGTTTGTCACACTTTATGCTAGAAGGCACAACATTAGCATGATGTTGTCATTCTATACAACTATTGGCTGCAGGTGGAAAATATCCGAGATATTGCAAACATCTGAGATGTTGTAATCCGGCTGTTTTCTCTGTATTTCACTGTTTTCAGATTATTTCGCCATGTGAGCTATAAATTTTTGCTATTCTGCAAGTGGACATTAAATGAAAGAACCCTCAAAACTTCATGTTTTAAGATATAATTTGTGGCAGTAGTGAGTTGGGAAATTTCAATTTCCTTGTACATAATTAGCAAAAGTGATAGCCTTTTCAATTACATATCCTACAGTATTGTTAGTGGGAAAACCCACTTCTTTTCCTAATGGGTCTATTGTAATACATAGAATTAGGAAATTTATTTCTTTTTTTTTTTATGGATTTACGATTTGGTTTTATCAGTTGGCATTATGAATGGTAGTAAAATTGCTAGAAGGAGAGGAGGGAAATTCTCACACCAACTTAGATTTACATCTTCTGTGCCTGTGTAAACTTTATAATCCAGTACTTTAGAAATTTGGATTTTTCGTTGGCTAACATCTGTAATCTTATTGTGTATGTTAATGTGGCATGATGGCTGTGCTGGCTGTTGGCTAGCCAACAAAAGCTTACTAGTTGGAAATACCCAATGTTTCCTTGATTCTGACTGCACACATTCTTTGAGACTCAATGTTTGAATTATAAGGTTGACAATCAATACTGTTGGTGGATACAGAAATACATGCAAAAAGTTGAGACTGAGTTATATGTGGCAAAAGAAAAGATGTTGACTGGTCCCCTTCGCCACTTATTGGTTTCGCCCGGGACACTTCGCATCGACTGTTGTGTTTTTCTATTGCTGCCACAACCTAGCAGCAGGTGTATCTTAATTGAGCGGTGCAGCTAGATGTTGCAAGTTGTTTGTATTGGCAGTGCCAATCATGGATTAAATCAGCATTTCCTCTCTCTCATCTCCCCTCTCTGCAATTGTCTGAAATAATATCTTAACTCTCCGACCATGTGGGATGCGACCATCCGTCTCTTGTGCCACTTAAAACTCGTTCAATCATATCAAATGTCAAAGGGGGGGGAAATGAGATGAAGTCAAGCAAGATGTTGAGTAAGAACGCAAAATCAAGGTAAACATTACCAGGAAGAAATGTAAAACTGTATAATTTTTGGCATTGATCTTATGGGTTTTTCATAGGGGCTAGGAATTTAGAGCATAGAATTGTGAAAACATAAAACCGTAGAACATACAGTCGAAGTTTCACTGTATTACCACTTTTGTATCCTACTTTTCCACTCATTGTGTACTGAGCTAACTGCTTTTACTGATGAATAGATCATTCTCTCAGAGAACTTCAACTTTCTGTAATTTTATCCTAAATTTTCAGTGCTCCGATTTATTGTGTACTGCTGTTTCTTCATACTCTTGAATTCTGGTCCACTATTGATCATTAGCAGGTTATCCTGTGGGACTTGCACCTGGACATGCCATGCTGTTCAGTATTTGGGATATAAATGTTAGTTTGACCATGATGTAGTCCAGTTTATATCTACACATATCCTTGTCTTTTTCCAAATGTACCTTCTTCTCTTATGGGTTTAAAAGCTGTGTTCACTAAAAGCAGATGAAACATATTAAGTAACTCTAAAAGCCTTTCTTCCACCTCATTTCTTTCCTACAGCCCATATTTACCATTAGCTCTACATTCCATTAATTTCATCACCTACACATACAAATTTCTCATCAGCTTGTGATGTGATGTGCACATATAATCTTGTACAGTAATGGTTGGTACTGGCTTTGATTTATTCTAGAAAAAAGCTAAATAAAAACTATGTAAAAGATTGTTTTTCACACTATTTTTCAAGGAAGTTAATATATATGTACCTACCTTCTCCACAAGCTACCATACATTGCATGTGTAGGATACCTTGTACCACTGCGAGTCATTTCCTTTCCTGTTCCACTTGCAGATGGAAAAAAGCAGAAATGACTGTCTATATGCTTCTGTACAATCCCTGATGTCTCTTATTGTTTCTTCATGGTCCGTAAACAAGATGTATGATGGTGGGAACTGAATCGTTCTGCATTCTGCTACAAAGGCCAGTTCTCTAAACTTCCACAATAGTATTTCACAAAAAAGAATATTATCTTTCCTTCAGGGATTCCCATTTGAGTTCATGGAGCATTCACATAATACTCACATTTTGATCAAACCCACAGGCAACGAATCTAGCAGTACACCTCCAAATTGCTTCAATTTCTTCCATTAATCTTGTTGTAATTTGGACACACAACACAACCGAGAATATTAGTGTAACTATATTAGACTGTGGCATTTACACCTTTGCCATAACATACACTGAACACAATAAGATTGTAGCAATTGAATGTATGCAAGCAGGAATAAGGTGGTAACAGAGCACTAGTGTAGCGTGGCAGGGTTGAAATTGGCCCTCACCTGTGGCGGACTCTGTCGGAAGTTCACAGTATTGCTCTTTCGCGGAGCACTGTTGCAGATGACAACACACTGCTAATGCACATGGTTTTCAAGTTTGCGCACATTATTTCAGATCTGACCTGGTGGAGATCCCAAATGTTAGTATAGTACTCAAGAATGGATTATATATATATATATATATATATATATATAGGCACATGAACAAAACACACAAACACACACACAAAATTACAAGCTTTCGCAACTGGCAGTTGCTTCGTCAGGAAGGAAGGAAGGAAGGAGAGGGAAAAATGAAAGGGTGTGGGTTTTAAGGGAGAGGGTAAGGAGTCATTCCAATCCCGGGAGCGGAAAGACTTCCCTTAGGGGAAAAAAAGGACAGGTGTACACTCGCACACACACACACACACATATCCATCCGCACATACACAGACACCTCCCTTAAAACCCACACCCTTTCATTTTTCCCTCTCCTTCCTTCCTTCCTGACGAAGCAACTGCCAGTTGCGAAAGCTTGTAATTTTGTGTGTGTGTTTGTGTGTTTTGTTCATGTGCCTGTCTGCCGGCGCTTTCCCGCTTGGTAAGTCTTGGAATCTTTATTTTTAATATATTTTTCCCATGTGGAAGTTTCTTTCTGTTTTATTCACATCGTCATATATATATATATATATATATATATATATATATATATATATATATATATATATGTGTGTGTGTGTGTGTGTGTGTGTGTGTGTGTGTGTGGGGAGGGGGGGGGGGGCTGATATCCTGTGTAGATGAGCTATACTTTCCTAGAAATATCTCAGTAAACAGAAGTCAGCCATTCATCTTTCATACAATCAACCTTTTGTGCTAGTGTAATTTCATATTGCTTTTTAATGTTATGACATTTTGTCAGTGTGACTCTGTCGAGCATCATCCCAGTAATACTGCAGTTGAACATTATCAGAGGGATTTTCCTGCTTGCGAGCATTAATTTACATTTTTCCACATTTAGAACATGCTGCCATTCATTTCACAAAATAGAAATTCTCTCTTTCTGTATCCACCAACAGTCAGTCAACAACAACAACAACAACTTCCTATAGACTACAGTGTCACCAGCTAACAGTCACAGATTGCTGCTCTCCAATAGACAGACCGTTTGTGTATACAGAGAACAAAAGTGGTTCTATCACACTTCCCTGGGGCACTCCAGACAGTACCCTTGTCTCTGATGAAAGTTTGCTGTGTCAAATGCTTTCTGCTATTAGCGTTCTTTTGTTAAGGAATGCTTCACATGGTTGTGTCTCTTACATAAACACATCCTACAAAGCAGCCTGTCTCTTTTTTTATTTTTATTTATTTGTTTATTTTTTTATTTTTTTAGGTGGCACCTGCAGTTGCAAAACCATTTCTTTGTAGAATCAGGCTAAATTACCCCTGGTACCACTTCATAATATTGAACTTAAATAATACTTACAGATTTTTGGCCTTACAGGTATTTTAGCCTATCTCTTAAGACTTGTGACTTAAATGTTTTGTATTTGTGGTGATGTTGGGCAGGTGCATATTGTAGATCTTTGACTAAAAGATTGCAACTGTGACATTTGCTCATAGCAAATACTGGAAGAGAGTACCTTTTTACTTATTGCATATTATTTGATTTTACTTACCTTGAATTAATGCCATTACCGTGGTCTAGTGATTAACTGCGAATCCAGAGATCCTGATGTTCATTCACGGTGAGTGCAGATGATTTTTCTGTGCTGGAAAGATGTGGAATGGGCTCTACTTAGCACTTAAAGAGTTCAAATAAGAGGTGACTGTTAAAATAAGTAGCGAAATGGACATGCAATACACCAAACTGATGTCATTTCAAAAGGCTTGCAGCATACTGCAAACTGCCTTAATGTTTACTTTTTCCACTCAGATTTATATTCTGCTTTGGTTATTTTTGTAACCATTCAATCACTTCTCATAGTGCAGTTTTTGTGCATTGTCGGAAAATCCTGCTGCTGCTGTGAGAGTCACAAGTGCCATGCTGCTTTATGAATGTCACAATCCTTCACCAAAATTGACCTCACTGAGGTTCTTCACCAGGTGAAGGAAGAGATAATCAAGACTATACAGGGACAATTAGGAATTCCTTCCCATATTTCCTTTTTTTCCATCTGCATGTAACTTTATTAACATTTATTAACATATGTAATGCAGAATTTAAAGTACACACAAATCAGAATCAGTCTCATTATGTTCCCCTCCTATGCATATTTCCTTATTATTGTTGCAGCTGTCTGATTCAGGGCTGTCAATACTGATTTTGTCTATTATGAGTTCGGAAACGCCTTCACGCCTCCAGTAATCTTCTAGTTGTTGGCCCTTCCTGCAATACCGTTCACAGACATCAGCAACTACTAACAAAAGGCAGTCTTAAACATATTGCCATTGAATATGTCCTAAGCAATCTTTCTCCTTTTGTCCATGCCAGTTCCACACCACTTAAATGGCAAGCGGTCAACTTTGTAGTCATTCTCTTTAAACATTTTGTTGACCAAATATGACTTTTCAGCAGGTCTATATCTTGGTTTAATGAGAACAGAGCCTGCTTCCTTATGCTCTCATTGCATGCATCACACTTATTTTGCAGCCAATGCAACATCCTCACTTTGGTATGTGTGTGTGTGTGTGTGTGTGTGTGTAAAATACATTACACTTTGATTAATGCCAAGTGGGCTGTGTTCATAAGTCCGCTAATACAATTCATTTTTTCATTTATTAATCTTCAGTTCCATTTTCCTTCATTAGTCTCATTGTTCAGTTGCAAGTATTTACACAGTTTGTTTTGTAATCTCGATGTGTCTTTTTGTTGTCAATAGCAGCACTTCTGGTTACCATAACTCTTGCTATAAATTGTATGAGGGAGAATTAAATTGTATAATGAGGGAATTCAGTATAGCTGTATAATAGATTTGCTCTGGATGTTTAAATTAAAATTTTCACATAACTTACAGTATGTCATTTTGTGTGGAAGCTACAAACTTTAATTTAAGTAATTGTTTCATAAATAACTCTGAATCATCAGATGGGGGCCCACTGTATTGTATTACTATGAACTTGCCATCAATTCAACTTCAACAGCACAAGCTTCAAAATGCCAAGCGATGCAAAAGCAGAGTGTGTATTTTGTATTACTTTTTGATATAAATGGCAACTCTCGTCTCAGCTGCACTTCCCAGAGTGGTTCATGGTCCCTGAATAACTATAATTCTAATGTACAGTTATTACTCAGTGTGGGCAAAGTGAAACAAAACAAAACTGCACCACAATGCTTAATAACTAGGCATCTACACCTGCATGGGTACTCTGCAAATCACACTTAAGTGTTGTGCAGAGGGATCATTGAACAACCTTCACAATAATTCTCTGTTATTCCACTCTCAAGCAGTGTGTGGAAAAACAAATACCTATACTTTTCCGTGTGAGCTCCATCCCTTGTTAATTTATTTGGTGTAAATCTCTCAATTGCTGTTAGTGCTATTTCTTTGAATTCATGCCACATTAATTTGGAAGGAGTGGAGATAGTCCCTCAGAAAGGTGTCAAGTGAATTTTTATCTCATTTTTTTGAATAGGTATATTTTTTGTTTTAGGAGAGATAGGGTGAGAAAAGCATCCGACAGTGTAAAATGATGCAAGACGTTCGAAATTCCGAGAAAAATAGGGGTAAACTATAGGGAGGGACGGGTAATATACAATATGTACAAGAATCAAGAGGGAATAATAAGTGTGGACGACCAAGAACGAAGTGCTCGGATTAAAAAGTGTGTTAGAGAGGGAGGTAGTCGTTCGCCCCTACTGTTCAATCTGTACATTGAAGAAGCAATGATGGAAGTAAATGGAAGCTCCAGGAGTGGAATTAAAATTCAAGGTGAAAGGATACCAGTGATACGATTTGCTGATGACATTGCCGTCCTGAGTGAAAGTGAAGAAGAATTAGAGGATATGCTGAATAGAACGAACAGTCTAATGAAGTACAGAATATGAATTGAGAGTAAAGCGGAAAAAGATGGAAGTATTGAGAAGTAGTAGAAATGAGAATAGCGAGAAACTTAACATCAGGATTGAAGGTTACGGATAGACGAAGTCAAGGAATTCTGCTAGCTAGGCACCAGAATAACCAGTGACGGACGGACCAAGGGAGGACACCAAAAGCAGACTCACACTGACAAATAGAGCCTTCTTGGTCAGTAGAAGCCTATACATCATGGTAAAACATAAGGTACTAGAGGGAGCTGTAGAGACCGAAAACTGTAGAGCAAGACAGAGACTGGAATACAGCCAGCAAGTAATTGAGGACGTAGGTTGCAAGTGCTACTCTGAGGTGAAGAGGCTTGGACAGGAGAGAAGTTCGTGGCGGGTCGCATCAAACCATTCAGAAGACTGATGACTCAAAACTAAACTCTACATTGGATTGCATTAATGGATTTATTTCCTGAGAGTGAGCGAGGAGTACAGCTAGATAGGCGACAGAAGACCTTACTTCGAACGATGAAATTCGATAAGGTTAAGTGGTGGCGGGCCGCCTGCTGATACCTCGATCTCTGCTGAAAAGTAAGTTTTTAGTGGTGCACAGTACAAAACTCGGCAAGGCCACTCAGGAAACGGTGTAGAAGTGCTTAGTTACCGCTGTGATGGTTCATATGGCTCTGAGCACTATGGGACTCAACTGCTGTGGTCATCAGTCCCCTAGAACTTAGAACTAATTAAACCTAACTAACCTAAGGACATCACACACATCCATGCCCGAGGCAGGATTCGAACCTGCGACCGTAGCAGTCGCACGGTTCCGGACTGCGCGCCTAGAACCGCGAGACCACCGCGGCCGGCTACCGCTGTGAGTTCATTGCATGGAAGTGCCCCGTGGTGTACTTCCCTAGTTAAAAGTTCTCATCTATGATGAACAACTAACTCGATAATCTCCAAGTCCGATACGCGCCCTACTTTCGTCGAATCTAGCGAAATAAAGTAAGTCCAGCTTAGAGTGACGAGTGTCGTGAAGGTGGCGTCATCTGCTCGTACCGTTCTCTCCCCAATAGTTCCCCCAGGGGCTCAGCATTCACTTGCTGAGTACGGGCTTGGCGACCCCGGGGTCCTGAGCTGGGGACTGGTCTGCGCCGCCAGTGTCCTGTCACCGTAACCCCCGGACATGCTTCAGCGACCACCGTACGGCGCGGCGGTGAAATGTTGTGTGCTGCGGGGAATGGTAATCTTGGATTGCGAGGAAGGCCAACCTCTATAAAAACCCCTCAATCTTTCGGTGTGCTCCGCTCCTAGAAGATGTATGGCTGTTGGGGTGGAACAGTCGCAAGCGGGCAACCTCTGGGGCACCTGCCGCACCCCAGTTGTGTAAGGCTTACTCAGGCACGCGGGGCTCTGTCTGAGCGGACTTTTAGTTCTCTAGCTGCTCGTGGGACCGCAATGGACCCTTCGACCTCTACATTTCCCCCTACCAGTGGCTTGGGTGGGCCACTGGTGTTGCTAGAGATTTAACAGAATGTAGTAATGGAGCACATGCTGATAATCAGAATGTGTTTTTGATTATTAAAAGGAAGGAGGGTAGCTTTGAGAGGGTTTCTCCCTTTTACATCCACAAGGGTCTTGAGGTAATTGCAGGAACACTGAAATCTGTAAAGCAACTGCGCAATGGGACTCTGTTAGTTGAGACTTCTAGTTCCCGTCAAGTCGCTGCCCTTCGGAAAGCAACCTGTCTAGGAGAGTACGCTGTCGAGACCACTCCACTTTGAATTATAGTAAGGGTGTTGTGCCGTGTAGGGACTTGGTGGATATCCCCATAGAAATGTTAAAATCTGAGTGGGCTGACGAAGGAATTGTTGACGTGCAGCATATTATGAAACGAGTCGATGGGGACCTCATCAAATCTGACTCGTTTATTCTCACGTTCAGTTGCCCGAGACTCCCAGAGCATGTTAAAGCGGGGTTCTTCATTTTGCCAGTACGGCCATATTTCCCCAACCCAATGCGCTGTTTTAAATGTCAGCGCTTTCGGCATACTACGTTGGGGTGCAATGGGATAGCCACTTGTGGTAAATGTGGTCAGCCTGCCCATGATGGAGCCGATTGTTCATCGCCTGTGAAGTGCGTAAATTGCTCTGGGAGTCACCCTGTCTGGAGCCGGATCTGCCCCATCTATCTCGAAGAACGGAAGGTACAGGAGATTAAAACATCTAAGCGAATCCCCTATGGTGAGGCCAAGAAGCTCTTTAAGGCCATGCAACCTCCTGTGTTTTCAACATCTTTCGCTTCCACTCTCAAAAAACCGGTACAACTGGCCACTGTTGCTACGCAAACGGAGGTTGCTAGTGTTAGCACTAATACCTGCGCTTGCCAGTGCACTTGTGCTGCTGCGGTTGTTTTGCAATCTGCGGCTCTCCCCGCTACATCGGACAAGGACGTGGTTGCTGACATTGAGGTACTTCCTGCCTCTCCCCATATGGCGCCTTCTGCCCAGGCGAGTAAACCTCCAACTGTTGACAAGGCTCTGCATTCCAAGCCCCCCAAGACGAAGCCTCAGAAGGTGAAGGTTCTGCCACCTGAGGAGACTAGTCAGTGTCGGTCCGATGACGAGGCCATTGTACTGTCTGATATCTCCCGTGGGTCATCATCGGAGCTTATGGACATTGATGTCGACCGGGGGCGATCTTCTCGCCCCAGGAATAAATCTCCGGCCAGTACAGTCTCTCCTCCAAAGCACAGAGGCAGGGTGAAAGTTCAGCCAGCCTGATCACTGGCTCCCATATTACAGTGGAACCTGAATGGGTTCAGGGCGCATGTGGCCGAATTACAACTCCTTATACGAGAGTGCCCCTTGTGCTTATGTCTCCAAGAGACACATTTTCGGGCCACTGATGCTCCTTCTTTATGGGGCTATACCGTATATCGAAAAGATGATCTGACAGGGGAAAGGGCAAAGGGTGGTGTTGCGGTTTTTGTCTGTGACATGCACCCCTCATCTGAGCTCCCTCTCGTCACTGACTTGCAAGCAGTTGCAGTTGACATTCTTGTGGGACGGAGGCTCACAGTATGTTCAGTTTATTTACCGCCTCCGGATGCGATAGACTCTGAGGCTCTCACGGACCTTATTAACCAACTCCCCCGCCCATGTCTTCTTCTGGGGGACTTCAGTGCTCATAATGTCTTATGGGGCTCTCCGACTACTTGCCCCAGGGGTCGCATACTTGAAAGCCTCATGATGTCTGAAGAACTGTGCCTCCTCAACTCTGGTGCTCCCACTCATTTCTGTACTGCTTCTGGGTCGTCATCGGCTATTGACCTTTCCTTTTGCTCTCCAGCACTCGCGGATTCTGCTCTTTGGGAGGCTGCAGCTGACCTCCATTCTAGTGACCACTTCCCCCTTTGGATTCGCCTCCTGGATGAGGCTGTGGCATTACCAGTGCCGCCCCGGTGGCACCTCTGCTGAGCTGACTGGACACTTTTCAGCCAACTGGCTGTTTTGGAACACCGTGCCAGCGTCCACGAATGGGTAGACCATGTTACAGCCGTGATCTCCCATGCTGCTGAATTGTCAATCCCACGGTCATCCGGTCATCCCAAGAGGCGTCCTGTCCCATGGTGGACCACTGAGTGCCGCTCAGCCATCCGAGCCCGCCGTGCAGCTCTGCGCCGCTTCAAGTGCCGTCCCTCAGCTGACAATCTTGCGGCCTTTCGGATGGCAAGGGCCAGAGCGCGGCGAGTGATTAAAGAGAGCAAACGACGGTCATGGCAATCGTTCTTGAACTCCATCTCTCGCTCCACTAGTTCTACGAAAGTATGGGAAGCCATCAGGAGGATTTCCGGGAAACAGCCAGCTACCTGTCACGGCATTGCTGCATCAGGGATGTCTCCTCACGGCGCCGAGAGACATTGCCCAGACACTGGCCATGCATTTTGCGGACTCTCAGCCACTATTAACTGCGATCCAGATTTCTGCCGCTACCGCACTGCCATCGAAAGGGGTCACTTGGACTTCCGGTCTCTAAATTCTGAACCCTATAACTGCCCGTTCACAATGTGGGAACTGGATTCTGCGCTGTCTGTGGCTCATGATACTGCGCCTGGTCATGATCAAATCCGGTACAGCATGCTGTGGCACTTGTTGCTGCCATCCAAGGAAGTTCTCCTGAACTGTTTCAATATGATATGGTTATCCGGCACGTACCCTGACTCGTGGAGGGAGGCGATTTTGATTCCCCTCCTCAAACCAGGGAAGGACCGAACGCATCCCAGTAGTTATCGGAGTGTTGCTTTGACGAGCTGTGTTGGGAAGACGTTGGAACGCATGGTCAACCGCCGCCTGGTTTGGCTGCTCGAGACCAGGCAGCTCCTTAGCCCCTCTCAGTGTGGCTTTCGGAGATGTCGTTCCCCTATAAACAACTTGACCCCGCTTGAGGCCGCCATCCAGTAGGCCTTCCTACGTAACCAGCATTGTCTAGGGGTCTTCTTTGACATTAATAAGGCGTATTTCACTACTTGGCGCCGCCTTATCCTCAATCAACTCCATGAGTGGGGCTTTCGTGGCCGTCTCCCCATCTTCATTCGGTCCTTTCTTTCTCACCGCCTCTTTCGGTATCGGGTTGGTAATGTGCTATCTGATTTGTGCAGGAGAATGGTGTTTCTCAGGGCAGCGTTTTAAGTGTCACCCTCTTTGCCGTCGCTATTAACAGTATCACGTCCACTATCCGGAGTCCTGCCCAATGCTCCTTGTTTGTGGACGATTTTGCTGTTTTCTGTTCTTCCTCCAGTCTTGTCACTGCTAATCGGCAGTTGCAGCTTACGATAAAGCGCTTAGAGGCATGGACTGCAAAGACGGGTTTTACCTTTTCTGCAGACAAATCTGTGTGTGTTCATTTTAATCGTTCTCGGCGTCTTTTTACCTCCCCTGAATTGCGTCTGAGGGACACTGTTCTTCCTTTTAGAGACACTGTGAGGTTGCTGGGCCTCACTTTTGATTCCAAGTTGTCGTGGTTGCCTCACCTTAAAGACCTCAAGGTGCGGGCCCTGAAGGCACTGAATATTTTGAAGTGTCTGAGCCATCGGTCGTGGGGAGCAGATCGGGCAGCATCCGGACCATGTACCTGTATTCACAGATGGCTCTAAACAGGGGGACTCTGTTGGTTGTGCTGTTGTTTTCCCTGATCGAGTCGTCAAGTTACGGCTTCCTGCGGCGTTTACCATCCTCGATGCCGAATTGTTTGCAATCTTGCGGGCATTGGAGCAGATGAGATGTGTTCCCAGTCTTAAGTTCCTCATCTGTTCTGACTCCCTAAGTGCCCTTCAGACCATGCAACACTTGTACCCAGCGGATACGGTCGCTCAGAACATCCATGATGCCCTACTCCACCTGCAACGGCAGGGGAAGGAGGTTTCTTTCTGCTGGGTGCCGGGGCACGTGGGTATTAGGGGAAACGAACTGGCGGATGTGGCTGCTAAAGATGCATGTTCCCTCCCTCACGTTGTTGAATGTGCCGTCCCCCTACATGCTGTAACCTCCCTTTTGCGTTTTCGTGTTATGCATCAATGGGAAGAGGAGTGGCTGGCAGTTTCTGACAATAAGCTGCGTCTGGTAAAGGCCACTACGCGACCATGGCGTACGTCCTACCAGTCATACAGGCGGGATGAGGTTCTCCTCACTCGCCTCCGCATTGGGCACAGTCCCTTAACGCATGGTTTTTTACTCCGGCGGGAGGACCCCCCAATCTGCAGTGCTTGTGGCGTCCAGATTACTGTCCGCCACATTTTACTTGACTGTCTTTTATTCTCTGACCAGAGGGCGGTGGTTTCTTTGCCACCGGATTTGCCCTCTATTTTGCAAGACGACGCAGCGACTGTGGTTAAGGTCTTACGGTTTTGTGTCCTGTCCAATCTGTTGCCTCGGATTTTGGGGAGAGAGTTTTAATGTGCTGCTGGGTGACTGGCTCACCCAGGTTTTAGGTAAGAGGTCCGCCAGTCACGATTACCTCCTTGTTTCCCTTCGGTTTCTGTTCTCTTTTCCTTGTGTTTCCTTTCCTTTTTAATGTGTTTCTTCTCCTCTTGTTTTGCCTCTGTATGTGAGCATTTGGAACTGCGTCAGGCCTGTGTCTTTTAGCCGTTCTCCTTGTTCGGTGTCCGTCTTCGTCCCTTCACCGCATGTGTTCCTGTTTCTATGCGTTTGGGCACTGATGACCACGCTGTTTAGCGCCCGTAAACCTCAAAAAAACACACACACACACACACACACACACACACTCCCCAATAGTGCAGGCGAGTCCTGTTTATATGGTTACATTTGCACACAGCCCTTCTAGAGGTCTCGACGAAGCTGCTTTGGGTGCGCTTGGTGACGCAGTTAGTACGTGATGCCATCCATATTTGGCCATTCTGAAATTTTCCTTAGTTACGACCCCTGTGTGTTAGAGCACCAGGGTGTGGTCAGTAACCTGCAGTTGCGGGTCAAATGCAGACTATCGATATCAAATAATGGTTCACCACTTCAGTTAGACCAGGCGCTCTGCTGCCTATTGTCCAAGAACTTCTTTGTAAACTGAATTAAAGAAGTTACATTGGTAACATTGGATTACTTTGATGCCTTCCATTTTTGAATGTTTATTGGCATAATTAAAGTTGCAAAAAATATGTGTTATGAAAGCTATATTTTTGGGTGGTGTGTGTGTGTGTGTGTGTGTGTGTGAAGTTTAGCGCAGAGCCAGGATTTACTTGATGAATCGAGGAAAATTCCCAAAACCAGCCTTAAACTGGGCGATAAAACTGACCGAAAATCCCAGGGAAGAACCAGGATGGTTCTTGTCACCCTAATTTGACTCATTGTTGCGCAACCATAACAGCAGGGTTGCAGAATTCGTGTGTTTCACTGTGTTGCAATCCAAATTATTCCAGATGGTCCCAGACACTGGTTGTAGTTGTGGTCTTCAGTCCTGAGACTGGTTTGATGCAGCTCTCCATGCTACTCTATCGTGTGCAGGCTTCTTCATCTCCCAGTACCTACTGCAACCTACATCCTTCTGAATCTGTTTAGTGTATTCGTCTCTTGGTATCCCTCTACGATTTTTACCCTCCACGCTGCCCTCCAATACTAAGTTGGTGATCCCTTGATGCTTCAGAACATGCCCCACCAACCTATCTCTTCTCGTAGTCAAGATGTGCCACAAATTTCTCCTCTCTCCAATTGTATTCAATACCTCCTCATTAGTTATGTTATCTACCCATGTAATCTTCAGCATTCTTCTGTAGAACCACATCTCGAAAGCTTCTATTCTCTTCTTGGCTAAACTATTTATCGTCCATTAGAACTACTGACAGCCTTGGGAGAGCCAAGCCTAACAAAGCTCTACCATCTAGTGAGCAAGATGTATGAGACAGACGAAATACCCCCAGACTTCAAGAAGAATATAATAATTCCAATCCCAAAGAAAGCAGAACCTGGTATCCATATCTTATACGCCCTTGAAATTTCACACTTATCTTTTCCATTGCAATAAACTGCTTTTCTCTTTCCGACTTGTATTTTGGTCCACACATGAAGCACGGATGAGCAGACCTACAGTATAAAATGACTGTATTAATCACCTTCTGCCGAAATCGCGCTGCCATAGAAAACTGTGTGTAGTCTCATTAAGTTTCTTCTCTCCGCACCGAAAAAGGCTAAGGACTGTTAGGATTAAATTATGTAGCTGTCGGGAGGAAGCGTCCTTGTGAGAATTGAAGACTGTTCATGTCCTGGTATAATGCAGTCACATTTATGTTACGGTGCTGAGCGAGAAGAGGACTCTTTTGGCAATTTGCGAGGGACTCTGTGCGCTAGGATGTTGGATCAGCCTTTTCTGTAGTTCGATAGGGGCTGCACGAGGAAGGGACAGAGAAAAGAGGGGCTCACTATTTCGGCACTCTTCTGTGAAGGTTCTCATTACCCTTAACTTTTGACAGCGGCGAAGGTGCCTTACCGCCAAGGAAACGGCACTATTTATATCCAACAGCCTGAAAAACATGCCGTACCAAGTTGTATTGCTGAAACCACAGTATTTCCCGACACGCTCGTCAATAAACTGACGGTGCAGTATAATGACAGACCATTATTTCTAGAAATGTATGAGGACTGTGTGATGAATTATAAATCCGTGTTCCAGATTCCAAGACCCCCCCTCTTCTCTTTGAGAGGCCTATGCTTTTGTCGACTTCTGAAAAGCACTTGACTCACTGCCACACATGTGCTTATTTTCAAAAGTATTGGGTTGGTGCATAAGTTCGTAACGTTTTTCCATAAGTTTAGTAAACACAACGGGCGCATAAAACAGACTTGAGTCACGGATGTTGTAGTCTCCTTCACTATATACAACAATCTGCCAGCGCTGGGATAACTTTTCTGTTCCGCAACTGCATAAATCACTTGGTTTTGAGGCGAAGAACTCGTCGAGCCATGTTCGGAGCACGTTTCTATCCGAAAAGGAAGTTCCTTGGAGGTTGTTCGATAGAAAGCGGAAAAGGTGACAATCTGATGGCGCAAAAGATCATGTGAATAGCGGGGGGCGGAATGACTTTCCAACTCAACTCCTGTATAATGTTTCTTGTTAGTCTGACAGAGGGCGGGCGGGCGTTATTCTGGAGTAGCAACACTTCACGCTGTCTTCCTGGTCACTGTTCTCGGACAGCTTTTACAAGACGTCTCAGTTGTTGACAATAAATATCAGCAGTGACGGTTACACCTCGGGAAAGCAAGTCGTAGTACACCTCACTGCCGCTGGTTTTTGTACGGGGACTTGCTGCTTTGTTTTCCTCATGTTACCATAAGGACACTATTTCTCGTCGACACTGACGATACGGCGTAGGAATGATCGATGATGTTCACGAGCCAGTTGATAACGAGTAAGCAGAAATGCACGTATGGCCACACGTAGATGATTTTGGCTTAGACCGTACCCATACACCCGACTTCTGAACCTTCCACATATCACGCGAATGTTGCATGTAGCGGAGTGATCACAGTTCATCACATTTGCCAGTTCTTGAGTTCACTGAAATGGATGATTGTGGATTAATGCGTTTCGACGATATACATCAAAGCCCGGATATGTTCCTGAACACGGATAGTCACTAATGTCAAAACGATTCGCCTTAAAACGAATAAACCAATTTCTTGCTGTGTTTCGTCCAATAACATTGTCCCTATACATGGTACAAATGCTTCTGGCTACCTTCGTTGCTGTTACCCCTTTAACTCAGGTAGAAGATATGTCGTAAATGTTCTGATTTCTCCACTTGGCATTCCATTTTCTAGCGTCCACAACTCCACTCACTACCTCCAAATGACAGCATGTAAACTCAAATACACTACTGGCCATTAAAATTGCTACACCACGAAGATGACGTGCTACAGACGCGAAATTTAAGCGACAAAAAGAAGATGCTATGATATGCAAATGATTAGCTTTTCAGAGCATTCACACAAAGTTGGCGCCGGTGGCGAAACCTACAACCGATTTCTCATACAGAAACAGCAGTTGACCGGCGTTGTCTGGTGAAACGTTGTTGCGATGCCTCGTGTAAAGAGGAGAAATGCATACCATCACGTTTCCGACTTTGATAAAGGTCGGATTGTAGCCTATCGCGATTGCGGTTTATCGTATCGCGACATTGCTGCTCGCGTTAGTCGAGCACCAATGGCTGTTAGCAGAATATGGAATCGGTGGGTTCAGGAGGATAATACGGAACGCCGTGCTGTATCCCAACGACCTGGTATCACTAGCAGTCGAGATGACAGGCATCTTATCCACATGGTTGTAACGGATCATGCAGCCACACCTCGATCCCTGAGTCAATAGTTTGGGACAACAACCGTCTGCACGAACAGTTCGACGACGTTTGCAGCAGCAAGGGCTATCAGCTCGGAGACAATGGCTGCGATTACCCTTGACGCTGCATCACAGACAGGAGTGCCTGCGATGGTGTACTCAACTATGAACCTGGGTGCACGAATGGCAAAACGTCATTTTTTTGGATGAATCCAGGTTGTGTATACAGCATCATGATGGTCTCATCCGTGTTTGGCGACATCGCGGTGAACGCACATTGGAAGCGTGCATTCGTCATCGCCATACTGGCGTGTCACCCGGCGTGATGGTATGGGGTGCCATTGGTAACACGCCTCGGTCACCTCTTGTTCGCATTGACGGACATTGAACAGTGGACGTTACATTTCAGATGTGTTATGAGCCGTGGCTCTACCCTCCATTCGATCCTTGCGAAACCCTACATTTCAGCAGGATAATGCACGACCGCATGTTGCAGGTCCTGTACGGGCCTTTCTGGATACAGAAAATGTTCGACTGCTGCCCTGGTCAGCACATTCTCCAGATCTCTCACAAATTGAAAACGTCTGGTCAATGGTGGCCGAGCAACTGGCTCGTCACAATACGCCAGTCAATACTCTTGATAAACTGTGGTATCGTGTTGAAGCTGCATAGGCAGCTGTAACTGTACACGCCTATCAAGCTCCGTTTGACTCAATCAAGGCCGTTATAACGGCCAGAGGTGGTTGTTCTGGGTACTGATTTCTCAGGATCTATGCACCCAAATTGCGTGAAAATGTAATCACATGTCAGTTCTAGTATAATATATTTGTCCTTTGAAAACCCGTTTATCATCTGCATTTCTTCTTGGTGTAGCAGTTTTAATGGCCAGTAGTGTAGCAGCAGTAAACTACATATAAATGGGAAATGACAATCGGTAAATAAACCCATAGCAACCGGAATATCAACATGCAAAAGAAAAACACTACGAACTTATGCACCAGACTAATAGAAATGTACTACTACCCCCCAACGTACGGCTGCCTTAGGGATCGCGAAGACATTAGACTCATTGCAGCACGCGTACAGAGGCTACGGCAATCACTCTTCCCTCGTTCCTTCCGCATGTGAATGGAACCGGAAGAAAGCGTCTGCTGTGCACTCTCAGTGGTTTGCGGAGAACGGATGTAGACGCAGTAGGGTGTTGGAGCATATATTGTATTCAGACATTATGAATCACCTTGAAGGGAACGATCTATTGATACGTAATCAGCATGGTTTCAGAAAACATCGTTCTTGTGCAACGCAGCTAGCTCTTTATTCGCTCGAAGTAATGGCCGCTATCGACAGGGGGCCTCAAGTTGATTCTGTATTTCTAGATTTCCGGAAAGCTTTTGACACCGTTCCTCACAAGCGACTTCCAATCAAGCTGCGGGCCTATGGGGTATCGCCTCAGTTGTGGGACTGGATTCGTGATTTCCTGTCAGGGAGGTCGCAGTTCGTAATAATAGACGGCAAATCATCGAGTGAAACTGAAGTGATATCAGGTGTTCCCCAGGGAAGCGCCCTGGGACCTCTCCTGTTCCTGATCTATATAAATGACCTGGGTGACAATCTGAGCAGTTCTCTTAGGTTGTTCGCAGATGATGCTGTAATTTACCGTCTAGTGAGGTCATCCGAAGACCAGTATCAGTTGCAAAGCGATTTAGAAAAGATTGCTGTATGATGTGGCAGGTGGCAGTTGACGCTAAATAACGAAAAGTGTGAGGTGAGCTAAATAACGAAAAGTGTGAGGTGATCCACATGTTCCAAAAGAAATCCGTTGGAATTCGATTACTCGATAAATAGTACAATTCTCAAGGCTGTAAATTCAACTACCTGGGTGTAAAAATTACGAATAACTTCAGTTGGAAAGACCACATAGATAATACTGTGGGGAAGGCGAGCCAAAGGTTGCGTTTCATTGGCAGGACACTTAGAAGATGCAACAAGTCCACTAAAGAGACAGCTTCGTCCTCTGTTAGAATATTGCTGCGCGGTGTGGGATCCTTACCAGGTGGGATTGACGGAGGACATATAGTACTAGGGACAGAAAGTTGACTGAAACCACATGTAAACAGTAATGAAATCCTAAACTCAGATTGGAATGTATACCGCAGAGACAGGCTGGACAGTGAAGGGGGAGGCGTGTTTATAGCGATAAGAAGTGCACTAGTATCGAAGGAAATTGACGGAGATTCGAATTGTGAAATGATTTGGGTGAAGGTCACGGTTAAAGTAGGCTCAGACATGGTAATTGGATGTCTCTATAGGCCCCCGGGCTCAGCAGCTGTTGTGGCTCAGCACCTGAAGAATAATTTGGAAAATATTTCGAGTAGATTTCCCCACCATGTTATAGTTCTGGGTGGAGATTTTAATTTGCCGGATATAGACTGGGAGACTCAAACGTTCATAACGGGTGGCAGGGACAAAGAATCCAGTGAAATATTTTTAAGTGCTTTATCTGAAAACTACCTTGAGCAGTTAAACAGAGAACCGACTCGTGGCGATAACATATTTGACCTTCTGGTGACAAACAAACCCGAACTATTTGAATCAGTTAATGCAGAACAGGGAATCAGCGACCATAAAGCGGTTACTGCATCGATGATTTCAGCCGTAAATAGAAATATTAAAAAAGGTAGGAAGATTTTTCTGTTTAGCAAAAGTGACAAAAAGCAGATTACAGAGTACCTGACGGCTCAACACAAAAGTTTTGTCTCAAGTACAGATAGTGTTGAGGATCAGTGGACAAAGTTCAAAACCATCGTACAATATGCGTTAGATTAGTATGTGCCAAGCAAGATCGTAAGAGATGGAAAAGAGCCATCGTGGTACAACAACCGAGTTAGAAAACTGCTGCGGAAGCAAAGGGTACTTCACAGCAAACATAAACATAGCCAAAGCCCTGCAGACAAACAAAAATTACTCGAAGCGAAATGTAGTGTGAGGAGGGCTATGCGAGAGGCTTTCAATGAATTCGAAAATAAAGTTCTATGTACTGACTTGGCAGAATATCCTAAGAAATTTTGGTCCTATGTCAAAGCGGTAGGTGGATCAAAAGAAAATGTCCAGACACTCTGTGACCAAAATGGTACTGAAACAGAATGACAAACTAAAGGCCGAAATACTAAATGTCTTCTTCCAAACCTGTTTCACAGAGGAAGACTGCACTGTGCTTCCTTCTCTAGATTGTCGCACAGATGACAAAATGGTAGATATCGAAATAGACGACAGAGGGATAGAGAAACAATTAAAATCGCTCAAAAGAGGAAAGGCCGCTGGTCCTGATGGGATACCAGTTCGATTTTACACAGAGTACGCGAAGGAACTTGTCCCCCTTCTTGTAGCGGTGTACCGTAGGTCTCTAGAAGAGCGAAGCGTTCCAAAGGATTGGAAAAGGACACAGGTCATCCCCTTTTTCAAGAAGGGACGTCGAACAGATGTGCAAAACTATAGACCTATATCTCCAACGTCGATCAGTTGTAGAATTTTGGAACACGTATTATGTTCGAGTATAATGTCTTTTCTGGAGACTAGAAATCTACTCTGTAGGAATCAGCATGGGTTTCAAAAAAGACGGTCGTGTGAAGCCCAGCTCGCGCTATTCGTCCACGAGACTCAGAGGGCCTTAGACACGGGTTCACAGGTAGATGCCGTGTTTCTTGACTTCCGCAAGGCGTTTGACACAGTTCCCCACAGTCGTTTAATGAACAAAGTAAGAGCATACGGACTATCAGACCAATTTTGTGATTGGATTGAGGAGTTCCTAGATAACAGAACGCAGCATGTCATTGTCAATGTAGAGAAGTCTTCCGAAGTAAGAGTGATTTCAGGTGTGTCGCAGGGGAGTGTCGTAGGACCGTTGCTATTCACAATATACATAAATGACCTGGTGGATGGCATCGGAAGTTCACTGAGGTTTTTTGCAGATCATGCTGTGGTGTATCGAGAGGTTGCAGCAATGGAAAATTGTACTGAAATGCAGGAGGATCTGCAGCGAATTGACGCATGGTGCACGGAATGGCAATTGAATGTCAATGTAGACAAGTGTAATGTGATGCGAAGACATAGAAAGATAGGTCCTTTATCATTTAGCTACAAAACAGCAGGTCAGCAACTGGAAGCAGTTAATTCCATAAATTATCTGGGAGTACGCATTAGGAGTGATTTAAAATGGAATGATCATATAAAGTTGATCGTCGGTAAAGCATATGCCAGACTGAGATTCATTGGAAGAATCCTAAGGAAATGCAATCCGACAACAAAGGAAGTAGGTTACAGTACGCTTGTTCGCCCAATGCTTGAATACTGCTCAGCCGTGTGGGATCCGCACCAGATAGGGTTGATAGAAGAGATAGAGAAGATCCAACGGAGAGCAGCGCGCTTCGTTACAGGATCATTTAGTAATCGCGAAAGCGTTACGGAGATGATAGATAAACTCCAGTGGAAGACTCTGCAGGAGAGACGCTCAGTAGCTCGGTACGGGGTTTTGTTAAAGTTTCGAGAACATACCTTGACCGAAGAGTCAAGCAGTATATTGCTCCCTCCTACGTATATCTCTCGAAGAGACCATGAGGATAAAATCAGAAAGATTAGAGCCCACACAGAAGCATACCGACAATCCTTCTTTCCACGTACAATACGAGACGAATTGCATAGTAATCGTGTAGATGTAGATGCGACTAAGTTAGGAGGGAGTACATGGTGTGCTTGCTACCTACGAATGAAAACTCTCAAAATCTTTGGGTGAAATTTTCACGTTTTATTTTGCACCGAGGATCGCCAGCTCTCGACTAGGCAGGTGAGGCCTTGAAGGGTGAAGAGGAGAGTCGCCGTTTGTGTGTTGGGGGACAGACTGTGGCAGTCGGTTACAACTGAGTTGGTGCGGCGCATGCGAGAGCAAGTCGTAACAAGTGACAGCGCGTGAGAACCCTCGACGCACGCTGCAGGGCGGGCCCCCCACAGCTGTGCAAATGAGAGGCGGCCAGATGCGGCGGGCGTCGCAGCGGAGGCGCGCCAATTTGCGCCGTGCCGTGGCGCGCGGGCCAATTCGGCGCCCGCCTCTGACGTCGCAGGCGGCGGCGGCGCCGGCGCGCTCCGGTTTCAAGCCGCGCGTAACGAGAGGCGCGCGCTGCCACCTCCCTTTCACGAGCCGCCGTCGCCCGCCGCGCCGCTCCCCTGCACTTCCTTTTTTAAATTATTCATCGCTTGCGCAAATATAGCGTGTCTGGCTCACCGTCCCCTTCGCCCCGGACGCACGTAGCGTTGCAGGGCGGCTCGCCGCCCGACCCCGCATCGGACCCGGCGCGCGCTCCTGTTCGCCTTCGATCGCGTTCTTATTCGGACTTCCCACGTTACTTTTGTGTTCATATCCTTAACGAAGATTTAACCCTTTCGTGGGCAAAATTATTGAGCAGTTTTTTTTAATGAATGGGGAGCTGATAGTAGTTAACAGACAGGTATATTTAAATTATTATATATTATTATTTGAGCTTTTCCTCGTTACAGAAGCTTATCTCCAACATAATAATTTACTTGGAAATTACAATAAAAACAAATGTTCTTAAACTATATTCTCAAAATATTCCTCCAGGTGTTTCGATCTTGTGTGTCTTCTTCCTCTGCTCCCATGCTCCTCATTGTGTGCTGTACATTTTGGAGCCAGGTGGTCATAGGTCGTCTTCTTCTTCTCCCCTCCGGTTCCCACTCCAATATCAATTTTGGTATTCTGGTTTTCTCCATTCGTCGTACATGCCCGTACCACTGTAATTTCTTCCTATCCATTACGTTATATATTCTTTCTTTTATTTCCATTTTCATTATTATTTCGGTGTTCCTTATCTTTTCTTTCCTGGAGATTCTTGCCGATCTTCTCCAAAAGTCCATCTCTAGAGCTTGTAATTTTTTAATGTGATTCATGTTAATTGTCCAGGTCTCCGTTCCATACAGAACCACACTCTCTAATATGGATTTGTATATTAATTGTTTAGTTCTGCTCATTACATTCCTGCTCCATAAGACTGAGTTAAGCATCCCAATGACCCTCCGTCCACTACTAATTCTTTTATTGATTTCTGACTGATTTTCCCTCGATTTCTAAAATGGATCCCAAATAACAGAAAGTGTTTACCTTTTTGATATTTTTCCCTTCAATTTATAGTTCATCTGAATCATTAGTGAAGTATTCTGTTTTTTGGTAATTAATCTTCAAACCCCAAGTTTTGTATGCTACTGCTAGCTGATTGCTTTATGATATATATGCCTTATGATATATTTATCATACAGAATATCAAATTTGCTCCAACTGTGAAAGTGAGGTCACACAACAAGGTGGGAGGTATTCTTCCCACTGTCCTTCCTTGCAGTCAAATGACAAAAACAACTTTTTCAATATTTGTCATATTTATTTGATAAATTTACTTCTCTCGTTATAATGATTGTTCACAATTACTTGCCATGAAATTTTCTGAAACATGGCTCTATGCAAAGTGGTATTTGACAATATGTACAAACACAGCTCTCTCTCTCTCTTCCGCAGCATTGGTACTACAATGACGGCACGTTCTAACAACCCTACCACAACAAAGGTCAAAATTTTAATAACGATTGTGGTGTTGCTCACTGCTAAATACTGCATTTTCGGGCAACATCAGTCATATTATGTGGCAGGTGTCATTAGAGCACTGTTAAGTCATTTCATGTAATAATGAAAAAACTAGGCATTCATCTTTTTGTGTTTCCCACGCTGGTCTCGTCGTAAAATCATGGCTCAATCGTTGAAAATCTGGATGGTTATGATTCCAAGCTCGAATGCAAAGAGGCTTAGATTTTATTCTGCTATATTCAAAAGTTATGTAGATGCGCTTCACAAACCATTCTTGGAGATTACACTTTCGCTGGACAATGGTGATGTAAAAAAAATAATCAGCTCTCCGAAATTAAGTCACACTTCCTTTTAATTGCTTTTATTGCAATATCACGTAAACACAAAACATCACGTCACAATACAAAACATACTTGAAAACATCTCTCTCACAGACACTGTTAAAGTTCACATTTTATAAGCGGACTACGTTATGCGTCTTTCCAACATGACGTCCAACACTTGACTTTTTCAAGGTCCGACTCTAACAAGTTAACAACCAACCAACTATCGCTTACGCACCCAAAAATCAGAGTTACAAGTACGTCAAAGATCATAATGACAAAAGAAAGAATACACATAAGAATAATATCATTGCAATATAAAAATATCGATGTATCAACAGTGAAATCAAGTCTGAATGTTGCCTCAGAAATATGTCAACTATTTTGCAGAAACAGTAGAATATTACTGGTATCGAGAGGTACAATAATGGTTACGTAATTTAAGTACCATTACAACGTCCAGTTGGTTTCTCCTAAAATGGGTTAATGCTCCCCTACAACCACATGACGAAAATCTCCAGGCACTTTACCCCTTTTTGCCAGAAAGACAGGTTTTTTTCCACGCTTTTTTGGGATGAGAAGCCAGCGATCAATTGTCTGGCTACATGGATCTTGTATGTGAGCTGACATGCTGTCCACTTTCTCTCTTACTTATTTTCCACAGGATAAAACTGTTCACTGCAGCAACGTCTACCAGGAATTAAAATATTCTGTGCCACCATTTTACAGAACGTCTGCCAATAGCATACCTTTCTCGTAATTGATCATACTTATCGACACCAACCATTATTTTGTTATATTCTGCCACAACTTCAGGACAAGAAATCTCTGTACTAGTACCATCCTTGTTTTTCCTTTTCACTATTGCTGTTTCCCAGGGGTGGAGGACAGGAAAGTGACTGGACGGTTATCCATCCTGTTTTCTGCTTCAAACTGGAATTCTCCACGTTCCAATTTTACGTTTTCCTTCATAAATTTGGGTAAATCAAAAGTATTTACCTTACGCTATAGCTTTGAGGAAAAAATCACAAAATGTCACGCAAACAGCACTGAAAGGCTCCTCTACTGAGCAACACTCAGCTATACAAGCCTCTGCACGAAGGTACAGCAAAAATGGTAAGAACTTCCGATTGGAAGCAGTACCCCATACTGTTCACTAGGTGGTAGCACCGTACAGAGCTGGGAACTGTGAATCCCACGGGACTAGGTGCGAGTTCATTGTACTGGGAAGCATGTTTCCCACGGCTCACGAAAGGGTTAAACAGTAATAACTGCAGAGATTTAAGCAGCGCAATGCTTCTGCAGAAATGGGACGACGTGGAACAGGGTCGTGTTTGAGATCAGTAGACTGCTACTCTGCATTTGGAATGCGAGCCTTACTAGACGAAAGTTTGTAATGAATAACCCACAAAAATGGCATTATACAGCAATATATTTGAACTACAAGCCTACAACACATCAGCTTCGCTATTTCGTTGCACAAAATTTGGGATCTAATGAATTGACGAGGTTAAAAAACGAAAAGAATTGAAATCATTATGATGCTCTACTCGATTTATTATGACTACTATGGACGACTACCGTCAAATTCGGGCTTTGTCGTTATTTTGATTGTAACTTTCGTATATATTGTTAGATTAAATTGATTGTTATGAAAGTGGTAGGGTATATGTGTAACGAATAAAATGTACCAGAACCAGAAAGTGTATGTGTAGGTATATTTATCTGAGGCAGTTAAATAAAGTGTCCAAAGTCATCCCTTGGATTGGAGTGATTTCGGACACATGTGTTTTTTAAATCTCTGTCCAGTATATAGAGGGCGAATTCGGACAGTTACTGCCTTTTTTTTTAAATTCTACATGCTTTTTATTTGATTTTAGTGACATTTTACGTGAGCCCTTTGTTACAAATAGGTGATATGGAATGAATTTTATGTATTACAGATAAGTTTTTATTTTGCAAGAATTTAAATAAACAGTCTCTTTGGTCACTTCTGCACGAGCTCAATTAATATTTTCACTTAAGCGAATGGAAAGAACTTCTGACTGTCATTTGAGGAATAAATGCACCTATTCTTCACCTGACAAGATATTACGAAACTTCTTCTCTTTTTGGCCAGATTTATCAAGGTAGCCTGTAATTAAATATCTAATATCCAATTTAGTGAAGGGAAATCCCCAATGTGCAGCCCTCAAGATACCTTGCTTCAGCATTTCTTCTTCTTTACTTAGCACTGGCTGTCCCCCCCCCCCCCCCCCCCCCCCTGGATGTGCTTCCTGCATTTTATTTTGTAAGGTTGATTTAGGTATACCATACAGATCATATGCTTTTCTGTACGATAATTTACCATTCTGAATATCATGAACAGCTTTATCTAAAACTTCCAGGTCATAATAGCACCATACTGTAGCACCTCTCCTGCTCTTATACATTCTTGGCATTGTCCTAAATCACCCCACACAGTACACAGTTTTACAAAAACCGTCGTTATTTTATAACCTTGCACGAGAAACTCGACAAACTTGTACAGAAATTGTCTCAATGCTGTTAGCCACTGATCGCGTCGACAATTACAGTTACAATAACTTCCCACTCGGCGCAAAAATAGAAAGTTTCCACTTTACAATAATGCATGTATTTTTAACACTGAGACTGTTCGTCAGTTATTCACCTAGGGAAACAACTGATGCAAAATAAAAGTTGTAGAAAGCGAAAAACGCAATTTTGCGCTTAAAGTAACTGGTGCATAGACGTTAAAATAAGTAACTCTTTGTTTCTATGCAGTACCAAAGAGCAAATAAGCAATACTGTCTGAATTCTCCCCGTTTGACAATATCTTGTTTAAAAGAAAATAAAAAATTCATGTCAATGCAACAGCTAGTGTTTGAAATTTAAAAATATCTTATTGTGACTGTAAGCATACATGTTTATTAGGAAATGCAAGGTAAAAGAAATGTAACAACCAAGCAAAATGCACCTACATTTAATTCAACTGGTGAAAACCACAACAGCTGTGTCAAAATAGCTTTTCAATCACAACCAGTTTCATAACATTATAGTGGCATCTTTAGGTGACAAACTATTGGTCTTTCAATACATAATGTCAAAATCTCCGTAAGGGTAAATAAGTGAAGTTCCCTACATTCCTGCACAAACTTGGCATCATAAAGTATGCAACTGTCATTAATAAAATAACCATAGTAACTAGAGAAGGACCTAACCCAGACATATGTGGTGCATCTTCACGAGTACCGCGACCGCCCTCCTAGCACAACATTTACAGTGTGTGGAGTATAACGTCCCCTTCCCACACCTGTAGAGTTGCGCACTGTTCCTAGTGAAACCTGATGTATCGTGACTCAACTGGTGTCACTGCAATGTGAGCCGTACCCTCCATCATCAGTGCCTCCTCAAGCCCCATGTTAATATACCTAACAGCTGTAAGAAGATGAACCCGATCACCACACTGATAGAGCTGTACAAGGTGTACATTGTACATCTTTCCCAGATCACCACCTATGTCATACTGCCATGAGGACTGAGAACTATCCAACAGCAGAACTTCCTCCTTTCTGTTTGAATTAACAACTGACTTAGGCTTCTCAACTGTTGAGAATCTGCACTGTGCGCTTAACAGCAGCTACTGCCTCATAGAAAGTGCATATTTACCAGTTACTTTTGCTTTAAATATAATTTTGTCTATACAACCCACGAAAACCACAATATGACTGTTGCCTAGTCAATTGGATGTTAACAATCTTAAAAATCACTGTGTTAACTTCAGGTATTGATGTACTTTATTTGTAAGTTTTTGATATACTTTTTTTAATTATTGCCTAATTTGCAACCTAAAATCAATTACAGTTACAGGACATTACACATTAGCTCTACGTACTATTGCAAATACAATAATTATAGACAATGACTTATTATTCTGTGTAGGATAATTCTTAGATTGCCGTAAGGCAGTGGCTCCTTCATAAATGTGACTTGTGATCTCTGGTAACACTCGTTATAGAGGAGGATGACAGAAATTTAGCAGGGTTCATATTTGGCACTTTGTGTGCACAATGCACACATAGCTGTAATATATAACATTTTTATATGTTAACTATGAATTAGCATTTGGTATTCTATCAATAGACAGAATGGTAAGACTCCGACTCAAACTTGGGAGGGTGGTAGATCCAGGCCCTGAATGGCCATCCAGATTTAGGTTCATTGTGGTTTTCCTAAAGTGATTAAGCTTAATTGCTGCTACTTTTACTTCCTTCCTAGATGCATGACCATCATGTCTACATCTCTATTTGTGCTAAGTTAAAGACAGAATGAAAAATATTTTTGCATTTTCTGTTTTAAATCAACACAATGCATGTCTCCTATATCTAATATTCGCATGAAGTGTTATAAATGTTCTCAGGTTTCATCTGTTTATTGAGGCTAGCTGTTTAAAGTTGTTAATTTTATTTACATTCCTCTTGCAGATACATGACTGTAGGCTGCAATGCTCTTCGCCTTATACTGAAGCATTTTGCTTCCATTATAAAGACTAATATATTAGCACCAATTCAAACAGTAGGAGTCGATATTTCCCGTGAAGAAAGGTAAGTCCCAAATAATAATAATAATAATAATAATAATAATAATTGTATATGTAAGTGTTTGGAGGTATTTGGAATATTTGTATTAACTGAATTAATTCATGTGCAAGGCATATTATTTTGTAAATGAGGGAGGGGGAAGGTGACCAGTATATGACATCACATTAAATAACATTTGTTGAACAATAGAAATTATTTTTCATATGGAATTATTTAAGTGCTAAGTGATAAATTTCAGTATATCTGTGTAAAAGGTAATTTGCCATTATATTTTGATGCTATATTCAAACATGTTAGTAATAATTTTGTGTTTGATTTTCAGGTACAAAAAGTGCCTAAACTGTTATAAAAGTTTAATGACAATTCGAGCTTTCCTGTTGAAACGGCAGACAATGCAGGGGAAACTTGGACAATCATTTCGTGAACTACATAATCTGATGCAAGAACTTGATGAATAGATTATATTTACTGACAAAAAGAAGAAAACAACTATTAGTGAAAGTAATAACCAAAGCTCACAGATAACAAGCAGTTTGCTCATACTGAAATAGTTTAGTTGTTACTAAAATAGATGCAGGAAATGGGACAGAACACTTATTTGAGCTTTGTCATTCCATTTACTTAATGCATTTTTAAATAGTAAAATTTTGTATACAGTGTTGATATATGTATGTTGCAACTCATACATGCTTTTTATGAAATTTATGAGGTGTATAAACCAAGTTTAAAAAAAAGTACTTGTACGAAAAACACTTTAAATATGACATCAATTTGTTTTGCATGTATGTTGTATTCTGCTGATATTCAGCTTATAAAATTGAGTCCGGTAATGTGTTGTCCGTCCAAAATATTTTTCATGTTTGTCACATTTAAGAACACAGGACTGATGATACATACTTAAAGATGCCTTAATGTCACAGTATTTATGAGGAACGAATGGTTTGCAAAGTTGTACAGTATGACTGCCCAGCAGTAACACAAACACTAATTTATTTTCTAGTTAATTTAAAGTGCAGTGACTGGATGAAAGTTTTTGGATGTGTGTAAAATAAGTTAATTGTTTTGTTGATTGTGTGACTTTTTGTTTAGTTTGTAATTTTTATGATGTGCCTTTAAAAGTAACCCAGTGTCTAATCTTGCCAGATATGGGGGTAACTGAAATGTGATCTTAATTTTTATAGTGCCATTAGGAACATTACAAAAGTATTTCATATCATAAAAATTGTAGTGACATATTTTTAGTTATTAATACTATTTTAGAGTGGCAGAATAATATTTTATTGTGATTTTTGTTATGTAAATAACAAAAATATTTTAAAAATACTTTTGATTTAAAACAAATTTTAATGTTTTTCTTGAGTTCTTTCCTTTTGTGCTAGACTTGTTTTGTAAAAAAAAGTAAATAGTGATTGTAAAAAGAAGAAAAAAAAGATGGCGAGGAAATGAAAGAATATGCTTCTGCATTACGTAAATATCAAATATTTTTTATACAGATTCTACCCTTGCAGGTACTTGTTTCCAGTTATGGTTTTATGTGCCTGTAGTGTAGAATGATGTCCCTTCAATGCAGATATTTCTTAATAATGTTTTTAAGTTTGGCAGTTCAGTTCCTGCAATGATTTTTCTGTTGAAATAAGCATTCCATGACCAAAACTACTTTTTTTACTTTGTGATCAACCAGCCAGTGGATGTCAGGGATCATTTGAATAATTCAATTTGTCACATGTGTCAGTTACTCTGAATTACTCAAGAAACTAAAGCCACTGCCAACATGATGCTTTATATGTTAACCATTGGGAGCAGTAAGGGTGATCACTTTGCTGTATTGGCAGTATGTACCTTTGCAACAAATTTAGTGGATACAATGTATAAATTTGCATGTTGCACAGAGAAATTTTCCAACAAAAGTAAAACTTGGCTGTTTAGTGAGACAGTTACCTTCCTTAATTAATGCCGCTTGTGGCTTTAAAGGTAACTTGTCCCACAACATTGATAATCCGTTCGTATTCAGATGTGAAGTCTTTCTCATTCTTTACATAACTTCCACATAACTTTATTAAATTGGAAATTATTTATGACAGTCTGATTTAGATACAGTAAGAAGCAATGTTTAAAAAGTTACTATTTGGGTATAATTATGTGATATTACAGTTTTAAACACTGTGATAATGGATAAAATGAGATGTACCTGATTCTGTTGCTGACTGACATTCAACATAATAACAACAGAACAGATTAAATCCCAAAACAAATATTCTTAAATACAGAATGATTTCAGTTGATCCCATAACAGTTAAGAGAATCGCATGATCAACTACAATAAAATAAGTACCGATGTCATTAGGGAAGAAGGGAAACAGAATCACTGTGTAGTCTGAAAAGGAAGAGAATAGATGTGATGTTCTGTTATGAGTGGTGAAGTCATTTGTAGTTTAAAGGCAGGAATGGAGCACAGTATTAAGTTAAACCAAAAATATAAACTGGCAAATTCCAGTAATGTGTTAAATGTAAGGCCTAGGAATTGGTCTGAGCCCCATTAATGCAATATCGTGCAGAAGTGGGAAAATGAAAATTGAATAAAAAATATGGTAGACTGAAGATAAGAAGTGAAAGATATTCAACAGAATTGACAAGGAAAGGAATTGATGGGAAACACTAACTAGAAGAAAGGGCAGGACGATAGAACATATTTTAAGACATCTTATTAGTCATAGAGGGTGAAAATTGTAGAGGAAAGCTGAAATTAGAGTGCACATAAGAATAGGGAATCACTGACTTGCAGTTGACAGCTGAAAGGCACATAGAATATGCAACCACACAGCAATAAAAAAAGTTTTTAGTTTATCACTCCTTTTTTCAGGCTGAAGTAGGTACACGGACCCAAATGTCCACATTTGCACCACAGGAAATCATTGTTGCAAATATTTACTACACTACAAAATATTTGCCTCTTTGCATACTACGACACATCAAAAACTTCATTTTGATCTGTAACAAAATGTATGAAATAGTGATGATGTCCACCTTATGTGTAACATTCTGTGAAAATGTACTGTCAAATATGTTGTATAATAAAAATAATTTTATCTTAAATATAATGGTCAGAATACTGTCCATTATATTTAACATTAAATTATTTTTATCATAGAACATATTTGACATTACATCTCCCCCCCCCCCTTTTTCTCTCTCTTTATGATATACTACGTAATCTAGTCTGCCTTGATACATGTGCCTTACTGGCCGACATTTTAATGTTGAGTTCAAACCATAACAGAACTTGATAATTTTCATAGAAACAAAACATTACCTTAGATGAAACTAATTTTAAGTACCAGAAAGTAAAATAAAGGACTAAAATAAATCTGGACACACCATTTATGTTATTTTGTACCAAGCTTTGTGGCAGAGTGGTGAGATACTGCATTCGAATTCATGCGTGTGACATAAGAAATAACTGACAGGGAATGAATGACCCTAGAACATATTGAACATACCACTCATGAGATGTCCTTGTTATCTACTGAAAGATATTAATTAAAATGCAGGCTCAGAGGTCGCCGACCGAATGATATATGATGGTCAATGTCGTTCAGTTCTTTTTTTTCTGCTGCCAGAAATCAAATGATCACAAAAAGGTGAATGTCACTTACAATACTGGATATGAAGCTCTTGGTCTATGTAGCAGTGGGAAAAGCTTTTACACAGTAAGTTATGGTGTAATTAGCAACTAAAATGAGTATGTAACAGTTGGTGTTAGGCTGAAATCAAACACATATGGTACGAATGTAAATATTGAGCTGCGTTACAGATGAATCTGGAGCCACAACCTTTATTTGGCATTCTCATTCATTTGCTTTGTCAACTGATAATCAGACTACCAACTTTCAGCCTAATCCACACTGTGGGCTGCACTACATATCAGTCTGTAACCACAACCAAATAAACTGATTTCAGTTGAATGCTTCTTGGGGTGTACTCACTTTAGCAAGTGATGATGGTACATAATATGTCACTCAGATGACTATTTTACCTGGAAAATGGAATTCTGTGGAAGTTATTCGATAATGTGGCACTAATTCTACTTGTTTAAACTCAAAGCATTAGTTTTGGTCAAAGGTAAAATGAATGTGGTCTTTTTAGTGGAAAGTTTTGCATCTCGAATTTTGGCAACAGTTTAAAATGTAGTGAGATATGCCTTTTGCCTCCAAAAGAAGATCCATTACACTGCGGTGCAGATAAAGTTCGGAGGATTTGACAGACTGGTCTGATGCTCAAACCTATATCCAAAGGGGCAACTTTAGATGAACAAAAGCATAACTTGTCCATCACATCAATCCACACAAAAGCCCAGCAACTATTCCCGGTACTTTGGGGAGAATCGTAACATTTTCTGCCTTTTAATGTACCAGAACTAAGGATGAGCTAAGCTGTTAATTACAAGTAATAAATTACTGTTCCAACCACATAGTAACTCCCAGAAGCCTATTAACTATTTAATATATTCCAGGTAGGCCATGAAGTGCACTATCAAGATATCAGAAAAATAGTTGGCACTATACAGCACTTCATGTGTGAATTGGTAAACTTTTCATTGAATGCCTTCTTTTCAAATGTTCCCACGTTAGTCAAGGTAGTTTTAAAACCTAATTCTTGATAACAAATATCACACTGCACAATTTTGTTATCACCTTCTCTTACAGAAAAATACGCTCACAGATAACTACATTTCCAGCAACTACACAGAAGTTTTAAATGTAAAATTTATATACTTCACTTTCCTACAATATATTTGTATAACACATGATTACAGGATCATAGTCTAGTACATTGTAAATGTTGCACAATTTCTGCATTGGAACAGTGGCACTTCAATTACAATGGAGCAACTCTGCGCTCGGCAGTTCACCCCTGTTAACTGTTACCAAAGGTAAGCTGCGAGTAACACCCATATTATGTGCACCTGTTAATGAGGCACAGCTGCCACACTGAATAGTTGCACTGAAACATTCTGAAGGGATGTAAAGCTATGCATGTCACACAATGAAAAAATATAGTGTTCTGTGACTACAGTATCAATAAGTCACAACTGGAATCGGTCAACTCCTAGAAATACTTGGGTTTTATTCTGCAGGGATTTGAAATGTAATGATCACTTAGGTTCAGTCAAGGGTGAGGCTGGCAGAAGCCTTTGGTTCATTGGTGGTATATTAGGGAAATGCAATCTGCCATCTAAGGAGATTGCTTACAAAACACTTGTGCGACTCATGCTAAAATATTGCTCAAATGTGTTTGATCCCGTGATGGATGTGACCAACAGAGGATATTGAACATACACTAAGGAAAGCAGCCTCAATGGTCACAGGTTTGTTTGACCCGTGGGAGAGCATTGCAGAGATGCTGAAAAAGCCTGAACTGTCCGGCATGTGAAGATGACCCAACTATCTCTTGATACAAAATTGTTAAGGCTTTTGTGGCCACTTGTTGACAAACTGCTTGTTGTATTCTGTCTTAGGTTCTTTGGCTGACATTTGTTCGATACTTTTTTGATATTTTGCCCGCACGAGTGGCTGGCATTGTTAAAGCTCTACCCTTCACTGCTGACAGTGGTCTGGAGTCGTGCTCACGGCCACATGGTATATGTACCTGGCATGCCAACATCAGAGTGCTTTTTCATGGTAATTTCCAGTGCAGTTTTCCACTTGCTGTCTCCAACAGTTGTTTGCTGCAGTACAGGAATCCAGGCTCTGTTCGCCTTGAGGCACTATTCTTCCTTGTTGAAGCTGTTCTTTTATCTTTGTGTATCCTTTAGCTTGTCCGAACAAGTGGGTGTGATAACTCTTCTGTACAGCAAGAACTTACATGCCGGCAGCATTTGCTGTGCAATGGCCAATTTCTCCACTTGTCCCAACGTGCAATACCACTTATGTTCTGTGATCCTGGTGTTGATTGATAATCCAGTCGTTCTATCTATACATGGTATACAGTATATTCCCGACATTGCAGATGGGTCTCTTTCTCCTTTGCTGATATGAGACACTCTTTGATCATGTTTGTAACTAGTCTTTACTCTGTGTTTGTGCAATATATGCCTGATTCTGTCCTTCACTTTGGGAATGTATGCAGGAAGGCTGTGCCTGACGTTTCTTTTTCTGACATGTCACTTTGCCAAGTGTTTGACTGTGTGACACTTCTTATGTAACTGACAGAACATCCATTTCTCCTCAGAATGCTTTGTAGGCGTTGCATCTGACGTGCTGTGGCTCACATATTCATCTTGCTTGCATTGTGAGTGTATTAATCATGCCTCTTTTTCTGGGTCAGGTTGTGATTTGACAGTTTGTGCAGGTATCAGTCCATATGTGTCAGTTATCAATAGATGCTGTGTCCATAGTTTTCACCATCCCTTGTGACAGCACATCTAGAAAGGTTAGCTGCTTGTCCTTTTCTACCTCCATGGGAAATTTTATGTTGTCATATAGACTGTTCATTGCTCACAAACATGGTTGTCTGCAGATATTTGTCCGGGTCGGGGGGGGGGGGGGGGGGGGGGAGGGAGACTGGAATTGTCATCTTTTATATGTGTTGGTCAATTTCGAGATTTGCATGCCCAAGAATTAATTTCATCGGCAACAAAAAACTTAACAAAAATGGTTCAAAAATTTGTGGAGTGTGGGAATACTATAATGAATACAAACTATGCAATCGAATTCCAGGGGAAGGCGGGTGAGGAGAGAATGCGAGTGCCATCACTTGCGCCCTCTTGTGGAGCCCAATGGTTGAGGGACAGAACTCTACGCTGTCTTTTTCAGTAGTGAGGTACGAATGGAACTGACTGTATTACTGAAATCGTAAGAAGAAGAAGCAAATCATTATAATAAAAACTGAGTAATTTTCTCATTGCTATTCAAAAACTAGGCGAGTGGTGAAAACTTGCTTTTCTGTTCGTGAATGCTACCCTACTAAAAGTTAGTAGAGTCCTGTGTGTGACGTATTATTTGCTTAATAGGAATGATTCAATAACTGTAGTTTTAATAATATCCCCCCTCCACCACTACCACCACCAATCTCTAATCAAAAGACGAAGGAAACGCCTCACTGGAGAAAGTACACTGCTAATAATTGTTGTTGCCGCGATTGCTCACAGTAGACCAAAACAACAGCCGGCACAACACTTGAGCACAATGTCTGGCGGTGTTTAATCACAACCTGCAAGACTTTTCGCACCGATTTGTGACTTGATGAAAACTGGATCCATCATTCCACACCAGAGTTAAACGGCAGTCAAAAAAATGCACGAAGAGGCTGGTGAAAGTGCACCAAAGAAGGCAAAGACCATTTTGTCAGCTGGTAAGGTGACGGACATGGTTTTTTTGGAGATTCCCGAGGCATAATCCTCATAGATCCCTTCTTGAAAGGTGAACTGTAACTGGACCTTACTATGCTTCATTGTTGAATCGTTTCAAACTCGCGTTGGCTGAAAAAAAAAAAAAAAAAAAAAAAACAAGGTTCGCAAGCAAAAAGGTGCCCTTTCATCAGGATGATGCATCATCCCACAAGTCAGCGACAACAATGGTGAAAGTGCATGAAAGGGGCTTTGAATTGGTCCCTCATCCATCCTATTCACCAGGCTTAGTCTTAGTCCCAAGTGACTTCTTCCTGTTCCCTAACATGAAACTTTGACTTGCTGGGAGGAAATTTTCATCAAATGAGAATGTGATGGTTGCAGACAACGAGTAATTTGCAGTTTTTCACAGAAAGTATTTTACCGATGGGATGAAAAACTGGAGGATCGCTGGACCAATTGTATATCCTTGAAAGAAGACTACGATTTTTACCCTCCACGCTGCCCTCCTGAGCTAAATTGGTGATCCCTTGGAGCCTCAGAACATGTCCTACCAACCGATCCCTTCTTCTAGTCAAGCTGTGCCACAAACTCCTCCCCAGTTCTATTCACTATCTCCTCATTAGTTATGTGATCTATCCATCTACTCTTCAACATTCTTCTGTAGCACCAATTTTCGAAAGCTTCTATTCTGTTCTTGTCCAAACTATTTATGTTTCACTTCCATACTTGGCTACACTCCACACAAATACTTTCAGAAACGATTTCTTGACACTTAAATCTATACTCGATGTTAACAAATTCCTCTTCAGAAACGCTTTCCTTTCCATTGCCAGTCTACATTTTATATACTCTCTACTTCGACCATCATCAGTTATTTTGGTCCCCAAATAGCAAAACTCCTCTACTACTTTAAGTGTCTAATTTCCTAATCTAATTCCCTCAGCATCACCCGATTTAATTCGACTACATTCCATTATCCTCTTTTTGCTTTTGTTGATGTTACTCTTATATCCTCCTTTCAAGACACTATCCACTCCGCTCAACTGCTCTTCCAAGTCCGCTGCTATCTCTGACAGAATTACAATGTCATCGACGAACCTCAGTTTTTATTTCTTCTCCATGGATTTTAACATCTACTCCGAATTTTTCTTTTGTTTCCTTTACTCCTTGCTCAGTATACAGATTGAATAACATTGGGGAGAGGCTACAACCCTGTCTCACTCCCTTCCCAACCACTGCTTCCCTTTCATGTCCCTCGACTCTTATAACTGCCATCTGGTTTCTGTACAAATTGTAAATAGCCTTTCGCTCCCTGTATTTTACCCCTGCCACCTTCAGAATTTGAAAGAGAGTATTCCAGTCAACATTGTCAAAAGCTTTCTCTAAGTCTACAAATGCTAGAAACGTCGGTTTGCCCTTCCTTAATCTAGCTTCTAAGATAAGTCGTAAGGTCATTATTGCCTCACGTGTTCCAACATTTCTACGGAATCCAAACTGATCTTCCCCGAGGTCGGATTCTACTAGTTTTTCCATTCGTCTGTAAAGAATTCGCATTAGTATTTTGCAGCTGTGACTTATTGAACCGATAGTTCGGTAATTTTCACATCTGTCAACACCTGCTTTATTTGGGATTGGAATTATTATATTCTTCTTGAAGTTTGAGGGTATTTCGCCTGTCTCATATAACTTGCTCACCAGATGGTAGATTTTTGTCAGGACTGGCTCTCCCAAGGCTGTCAGTAGTTCTAATGGAATGTTGTCTACTCCTGGGGCCTTGTTTCGACTCAGGTCTTTCAGTGCTCTGTCAAACTCTTCACGCAGTATCGTATCTCCCATTTCATCTTCATCTACATCCTCTTCCATTTCCATAATATTGTCCTCAAGTACATCGTTCTTGTATAGAAAGCGTTAGGGAATTCAATATCCACTGTGTCAAGAGTGTGCCGAGAATACCACGTTTCAAGCATTACCTCTCGTCATCGATAGTGCTGTGGCCAACGGTCTTCACCTAACGACTAAGAGCAGCGGCGTTTGCGTGGAGTTCTCATTGTTAACATGAAAAGCAAAGGTGCGTGAAATAACCACAGAAATCGATGTGGGACGTACGACGAACGTATCCGTTAGAACAGTGCGGCGAATTTGGGGCTATGACAGCAGACGAGAGACGTGAGAGCCTTTGCTACCGTCAAGACATTGCTTGCAGCACCTCTCCTGGACTCCTGACCGCACCCTTTGGGTCTAGACGACTGGAAAACTGTGGGCTGGTCAGATGTTCGAGTGTGGCACAGATGCCACAACGGCATGGACCTAAGTTGTGAACAAGGCACTGTGCAAGCTGGTAGTGGAGTCACCATGTAAGCTGTGTTTACGTGGAATGGACTGGGTCCTCTGGTCCAGCTGGACCGACCATTAACGGGAAATGGTTGGTGTTCGGCTACTTATTTCCAAATAACGAAGAAATTTTTGTGGATGACAATGCACTGTGTGACCAGGCAACAGTTGTTTGGTATTGGTTTGAGGAATCTTCTGAAAAAATTGAGTGAATGATTTGGGCACCCCGATAGCCCGACATGAATCCCATCGAACATTTATGGGACATAATCGAGAGGTCAGTTGGTCCACAAAATCCTAAACCGGCAACACTTTCGCAGTTATGGACATATACAGAGAGAGCTGGACCTGATGGGATACCAGTTCGATTTTACACAGAGTACGCGAACTAACTTGGCCTCTTGCAGCGGTGCACCGTAGGTCTCTAGAAGGGCTTAGCGTTCCAAAGGATTGGTAAAGGGCACAGGTCATCCCCGTTTTTAAGAAGGGATGGCGGACAGATGTGCAGAACTATAGACATACATCTCTAACATGTATCATTTGTAGAATTTTGGAACACGTATTATATTCGAGTATAATGACTCTTCTGGAGACTAGAAATCTACTGTGTAGGAATCAGCATAGATTTCGAAAAAGACGATCATGTGAAACCCAGCTCGCGCTATTCGTGCAGGAGACTCAGAGGGTCATAGACACAGGTTCCCAGGTAGATGCCGTGTTTCTTGTCTTCCACAAGACGTTCGATAAAGTTCCCCCACAGTAGTTTAATGAACGAAGTAAGAGCATATGGACTATCAGACCAATTGTGAGATTGGATTGAAGAGTTCCTAGATAACAGAACGCAGCATGTTATTCTCAATGGAGAGAAGTCTTCCGAAGTAAGAGTGACTTCAGGTGTGCAGCAGGGGAGTGTCGTAGGACCATTGCTATTCACAATATACGTAAATGACCTTGTGGATAACATCGGAAGCTCACTGAGGCTTTTTGCGCGTGATGCTGTGGTATATCGAGAGGTTGTAACAATGGAAAATTGTACTGAAATGCAGGAGGATCTGCAGCGAATTGACGCATGGTGCAGGGAATGGCAATTGAATCTCAATGTAGACAAGTGTAATGTGCTGCGAATACACAGAAAGAAAGATCCTTTATCATTTAGCTAAAATATAGCAGGTCAGCAACTGGAAGAAGTTAATCCCATAAATTATTTGGGAGTAGGCATTAGAAGTGGTTTAAAATGGAATGATCATATAAAGTTGATCGTCGGTAAAGCAGATGCCAGGCTGAGATTCATTGGAAGAATCCTAAGGAAATGCAATCCGAAAACAAAGGAAGTAGGTTACAGTACACTTGTTCGCCCACTGCTTGAATATTGCTCACCAGTGTGGGATCCGTACCAGATAGGGTTGATAGAAGAGATAGAGAAGATCCGACGGAGAGCAGCGCGCTTCGTTACAGGATCATTTAGTAATCGCGAAAGCGTTACGGAGATGATAGATAAACTACAGTGGAAGACTCTGCAGGAGAGACGCTCAGTAGCACTGTACGGGCTTTTGTTAAAGTTTCGAGAACATACCTTCACCGAGGAGTCAAGCAGTATATTGCTCCCTCTTACGTATATCTCGCGAAGAGACCATGGGGATAAAATCAGAGAGATTAGAGCCCACACAGAGGCATACCGACATTCTTTCTTTTCACGAACAATACGAGACTGGAATAGGAGGGAGAACCGATAGAGGTAGCCAAAGTACCCTCCGCCACACACCGTCAGGTGGCTTGTGGCGTATGGATGTAGATTTGTGCAGGGGACTCCTGACGATATGTTGAGTCCAAACCAGGTCGAGTTGCTGCACTACGACGGGAAAGAGGAGGTCCAAAGCGACTTTGGGAAGGATCGCGCGACTTTCGTCACCCCCCTCATTACTTACAAAACCCCCCTCATATTGTACGTATCTATGCTGTCTGAATTAAGAACCAATATACCCTGGGCAGCAGCGTTCTGGAAGATTATTGCAGAAAAACGGAGCGCCGCGTCCATTTCGCTGCCCGTCCAAAACTTCTTCGCACCGGGCTAAAAATCGAGATTGGTCCGCCACGAGAGCAACAGACTCGGAGGTGGCGAGAGGAGAGCCTCGTGGGAATGGCTCACCGCAGCGCGCGCCTGTGGGTTCCGGGCGGCCGTACGCAGATGGAGGCGAACAAAGAACGGGCGGGCAGGCTGAGATAATGATAGGCCGTCTTTTTGTGGCGCTCGCCTGGCCGCGTCTTGCGGTTTCCGTCGCGGCACTCGTTCCACTCCCGGGACGGCAGAACGGAGCACCCTCACCAGCCAGTGGCGCGCGCAGCCGTGCGCCCGCTGTCGGCGCCCGACGGCCCGTCTTCTGCAGCCGTGGCGCCGCGTCTCGAGCACAGGCGCGCCCTCCACTGGTTCCCCTCGTCAGTGTCTCGTATTCAGGGGCTTTAAAGTGTGTGGAGCGTCCGAACTGTATTTAATTATCGGCAGTCTTTTTGAGGAATAAACTTCCGAGAATGTACATATGAAGCACAGCGCTTTATGGTGGTCAAGCTCGTCTCTGCCAAAACTACGGTTCGGTGGTTTTGGTGCCCTACATAAATGACGTAATAAAAGGCAGGACTACCTGCAGTATTGGCGGCACTGGTAGAGAAAGAAACAAATAATGTGTAAGAGAGAAAGTGGGAACCGACAACTTCCCTTTTGTTTGTTTTGCACATTATTAGAACTGCCCATCATTAATTGTTAGTGCATTATGTATTTTACACTACTGGCCATTAAAATAGCTACACCAAGAAGAAATGCAGATGATAAACCGGTATTCATTGGCATATATATTATACTAGAACTGACATATGATTACATTTTCACGCAGTTTGGGTGCATAGATCCTGAGAAATCAGTACCCCGAACAACCACCTCCGGCCGTAATAACGGCCTTGATACGCCTGGGCATTGAGTCAAACAGAGCTTGGATGGCGTGTACAGGTACAGCTGCCCATACAGCTTCAACACGATACCACAGTTGATCAAGAGTAGTTGGCATATTGTGACGAGCCAGTTGCTCGGCCACCATTGACCAGACGTTTTCAATCGGTGAGAGATCTCGAGAATGTGCTGACCAGGGCAGCAGTCGAACATTTTCTGTATCCAGAAAAGCCCGTACAGGACCTGCAACAGGCGGTCGTGCATTATCCTGCTGAAATGTAGCGTTTCGCAGGGAACGGATGAAGTGTAGAGCCACGGGTCGTAACACATCTGAAATGTTTAAAGTGCCGTCAATGCGAACAAGAGGTGACCGAGACGTGTAACCAGTGGCACCCCATACCATCACGCCCGGTGATAACGCAAGTATGGAGATGACGAATACATGCATCCAATGTGCGTTCACCAAGATGTCGCCAAACACGGATGCGACCATCATGAAGCTGTAAACAGAACCTGGATTCATCAGAAAAAATGACGTCTGCAAACGACACCGAACTGTTCGTGCAGGTGGGTGTTGTCTTGCAAACGTCCCCATCTGTTGACTCAGGGATCGAGACGTCACTGCTCGATCCGTTACAGTCATGCGGATAAAATGCATGTATCTCGACTGCTACTGATACGAGGGCGTTGGGATCCGACACGGCGTTCCGTATTACCCTCCTGAACACACCGATTCCATATTCTGCCAACAGTTATTGGATCTCGACCAACGCGAGCAGCAATATCTCGATACGATAAACCGCAATCGCGATTGGCTACAATTCGACCTTCATCAAAGTCGGAAACGTAATGGTACACATTTCTCCTCCTTACACGAGGCATTACAACGACGTTTTACCAGGCAACGTCGTTCAACTGCTGTTTATGTATGAGAAATCGGTTGGAAACTTTCCTCATGTCAGCATATTGTAGGTGTCGCCACCGGCGCCAACCTTGTGTGAACACTCTGAAAAGTTAATCATTTGCATATCACAGCATCTTCTTCCTGTCGGTTAAATTTCGCGTCTGTATCACGTCACCTTCGTAGTGTAGCAATTTAAATGGTCAGTAGTGTATATCCTTATAAAATATAAATTTCATTTCATATGTAATAAAAATTAGATGATCGCCTAACTTCTGTCCTTTTCTGTAACCACAGCAATAATTTTTTACAAAATACATAGAAAGTTGCTTCAATACTTCGAACTTAGATCAAAGCGTTTCTGTTAATCATAAACCATTTACGCATTTGTCAATAATAACTGGGAAGTCATGAACGTTCTGTTGAGCACAAATTAGCAACAATAATTATATATATAATTACTGTTGCTAATATATATATATATATATATATATATATATATATATATATATATATATATATATATGTGTGTGTGTGTGTGTGTGTGTGTGTGTGTGTGTTTCGGTCTTCAGTACAGAGACTGGTTTGATGCAGCTCTCCATGCTACCCTATCTTGTGCAAGCTTCTTCATCTCCCAGTACCTATTGCAACCTACATCCTTCTGAATCTGCTTAGTGTATTCATCTCTTGGTCTCCCTCTACGACTTTTACCCTCCACGTTGCCCTCCAATACTAAATTGGTGATCCCTTGATGCCTCAGAACATGTCCTACTAACCGAGCCCTTCTTCTAGTCAAGGTGTCCTACAAATTTCTCTTCTCCCTAATTCTATTCAATACTTCCTCATTGTTATGTGATCTACCCATCTAATCTTCAGCATTCTACTGTAGCAATATATAATAGAAGGTACATCATCATGATCAAAGGAAAGAAAGTCCCATGTTATTATTGATAAATGCGAAAGTGGTTTACGATTAACTGAAACATGTTTTATGTTAAGTCCGACGAAGCATTGACGCGATGTTTAATATATTTTTGTTATACGGTTCTTTGTTCAGGCAGTTGCATTTCTAGCACTTTGTGACAGATCTGATTGTTTTCTTTATTTTCAACAAAACTTTTCTCAGTATCACGTTATAAATCAAAAACTTTCGAATAAAACCTGAATTAAACATTGGCAATTTCAGTTTTGCTACAAGAATTGTTAATTTTTAAGTAACAGAGACGAGGATAACTATGTACGATAAAAATATTCCGTAAGTTACCTGACCCGTTTTATATCCTCACTCAGTTTCTAGACGGTTCAGTGCTTCCGGTTTTTAAGGGAATAAGTGTCTTACTAGGACACTGGTCGCATGCGTAACGAAAGCGATTGTTATAAAGTAACGCTCGGTCGGTATGCAACACACCTAACGTATAGGTCACGCGGGTGGGATCTTAACTGACGCAGTCTATCGGGAAAACTACCGTAGTTTTTCAACTCCCTGTGGCAGTGAACCGTGGAGTGTGGGAAAACCGGAAAAGAGGGAAATCGAAGCACTTGAGATATGGTTCTGCTGAAGAATGTTCAAAATTTGGTGGACTGGTAAAGTAAGGAATGAGATGGTTCTCTGCAGATTCGGCAGAGAAAGGAAAATATGAAAAATACTGACAAGAAGAGGAGGCAGGATGAGAAGTCATGTGTTAAGACAAAAGGGAGTAACTTCCATGTTACTAGAGGGAGCTGTACGGGGTAAAAAGTGTAGAAGAAGAGAGAGACTGGAATACATCCAACAAATAATTGAGAACGTAGGGTGCAAATGCTACTCTGAGATGACGAGGTTGACGGAGGAGGGGAATTCGTGGCGAGCCGCTTCAGACCACTCGTAACACCGGCGATAAAAAAAATAATAAAAAAAAATAAAAAAAATCTTTTGTGCATATGGGTCCACAGCCACTGTAAATTTCTTGAGGGCAATCATTCTCTGCAGATGCCTTTTTTACTTTGCAATAATCACTGTATTTCAAGATTTAGTCATAAGCTAATTCCGTACCTGTACTCTCGCTTGAAGATTTACGTTGTTAACTGTTCAAGCTACCTGGTGGAAAGAACAATATCAAACCTTACACAGCAGCTTCCACAACAGACCAGAATAAAATGAAAAATAAACACATAAAAATGTCCCTACTTCTGTTACTGACGCCACAAAGAAAACTGAAATCATGTAGCACCTTACGCGCAATACATTTGTGTGTAGGTAGCAATATTAAGTGGTGTTTTTAATAACGGTTTCTTACGGTTATGTTAGTTCTGGGCACAATCTGTATATACATCGCTATTTAGCATAATTCATATAAATACGCAAAAATACGAATTTCGTGTGGTATTACGGTTAAATGACGTTAAAAGCTCCTTCGCCTTGCCAACGTAGAACAATTTAAAATAGGTTAGTGCAACACTTAAAATAAAAATACACACGGCGTGGTCAACGACTGCATTGCACTGACGACACAGTACATTAAGTTGAATAGAAATGGTCTCAAGAATAACGTCATTCCGAATTGTGTCAAGAGTGATGTCAAAACAAACACATCTACAAAGAAAACACTGGAAAAAGCGCGAAAATTGTGGATGAGGAAGGAACTGAAAGACCTCTGTCGTAAAAAAAAAAAAAAAAAATGTTCAATACCTCGATTTATATAATGGAAAGATACAATTGGGAAAGTTGCTCCATAACAGTAAATTTTTTGTTTCACTCGAAGTCTTAAAATCAAACAGAGCATGTCAAGGAATTTAACAGCACGACTCTGTTGTCAAAGATATAAGAAAACACTTGTACCCATGAAGGCAAAATAAAGGGAGGTGGCACTACAGCATAGACTATCTCTGCCGCGTTAGCCGCGCGGTTTGAGGCGCCATGTCACGGATTGCGCGACACCTCTCGCCGGAGGTTCGAGTCCTCCCTTGGGCATGGGTGTGTGTGTTGTTCTTGGCGTTAGTTGAAGTAGTGTGTAAGTCTAGGGACCGATGACCTCAGCAGTTTGGTCTCTTAGGACCTAACATTTAGATATTTCTGCCGTGTAAAGGGTTGAAACCAGTATCTGAGTCACGTGACTCGAATTGCTGTTATTACGCGCTGTGAGAAGTGTAGCTGACAGGTACATTTTTTTTTTATTTATACCTGAAATCAAGCATTGATTTTGACAATTCAGCAAACTGTAATACTACCAGTACATATGTAGCAGTGCAGTTAACCCAGTTTTCTCGAAATTCATGATAACAAAGCAATGGTTATCGCGTTTACATGTAGTCAAGTCCAAACGTATTGATAGTTTTTTTTAACAAGCGACGAAATCACTTGTTTTGAGTGAATACGTTTTTTTTGTTTTGAGCTGTGAATTCTTGTAGGTTACTGCTTCCACAGCAGTAGAAGACAAAATAACAATTTCACACGCAGCATTAGTTTTCTAACGGTTCCTCTAGAATACAGGCATGTCTGGAATGTTTTTGTATGCTTTCGTAAGAAAGGAAGTTCGTTTATGTGCACAATGTAAGGTATTTACGCAAAGTAAGAGCGTATGTTTTCTGACTTTTGCTGAATCTAGTACACATACCGAAACGATATCAAGATAGGAAGCGTAATATATTACAGAAGTTGGTTATACTTGTGCAGTGAGCTAGATATTAACGACATGTCATCTCAAAATCTTTGTCACTCATCAAGTTTTACATCAGGGACCAACATCCATCCTAAATTTAAGCTCATCGAAATACCTCTGCAACGATTTTGAAACAGTTCCCTTTCACAGCTGAGATTTCCATCCGTTTGTGAAGTGAGTAGGGTCAAAATAAGATTCCTCTGAGCGTATATGAAGTTCATTAATTATGCTGCTAATACAAAGCACAAAATTTGATCTTTAAAAAAAATACACTGTAGGTGGAGAACCCTCAGGGATGCGGAATGAGTCAAGATCTACAATAACAAGCAAATTGTAGACAATTTTTGTAACATTAATATACTCATCTCTACACTGCATAGTTATATTCATACCTACAGCACCTAATCAGTTAAAGTAAAAAGAAAGATGCTACTTTGAAAAGTACTGCTGCACCCAGAGTTACACAAAATAATTGCTGTTTGCCTCTCATTGGTAGCTTAACTCTAACTTGATTACACTTGAATTTTTCAAACAAAATAGTCATTTATATCTGAAAAAACAGCGTCTTGCTTGCTGTGCATTACTATTTAGCATACAGATTTACAGCTCACATTCGTACCTACCAAGTAACCAACAGGACTTTTTATTATTGAACCTAGAGCTTCAAATAATAAAAATAATGGCTAATTTGAGTATAGTTTTCTTTTGAATTAGTAGAATTTCCCAATTTCCTGCTTCATGTCAGATGGGTGCTTTGCAGCAGAATTCATTGTTCCTCTCAGAACACTGGGAAAGAATGCAAAGTACACATGAAAATTATTTTGATTGCCTTGTATTGTGTTAAGTACATCACAGGTCAGCTGAAACTTGTTTTTGTTCTCAGTAAGAAAAACCATTAAGGAGTACAGGTGCTGGGGAGTAAGCATTCCAAGTGCCTTAGAAAGCACCCTGCAAATTGTATGGTTATCTGCTTTACACATTAACCTTGCTGCTCACTGCTGGTGAATAGACACTACTTACTACACGTGCCCAAACACTTTATTTACTTTCAGTCCCCTGCCCCAGCGGATTCATTTATTCATTTACAGTGGAGTGAAAATATGCCAACACCAATGCCCAAAACACCCTCCCCCACACCCCCATCAAAAAAATTCATCGTATACATGGACAACAATGTGCACCCCAAACACTTTATATAGACATTAATGAAGCTTGACACAGCTTTGTACGTTTTGATATTATTGTATATTTCTTATGGATGTACTGCTCTCTGGAAAGAATACAGTAAACAGTTTTTTAACAGGATCATTATCAGTTTCATAACTTCTTTATCATCTGCAATAGGCTGTATTATCTGTATTAAGGCTGCAGCTTTTTCTGGTAAAGTATCAGGATGGAGAATATTTCTGATGACAACATTTTCACTTTCTGACCTGGTGCCAAAAAGTTGAACAGAATTGTAAAATCAGAAATTAACACAAAAGAAAAGTAAAAGAACTGATGGTAATTAATACAAGCACTTAATTTACCACCAAAAAAACAACACTCATCCAAAACGTACATCCCAGTACTGTAGAAATTTATTACTGCATCATTTAACACAGTTATTTTAGAATCACTTTTTTTAACCCACTTTCGTTATAGTGGAAATTCTGCATGAGAGGGAAGAAGAAAAAATTGTTTATCTTAAAAATATTGATGATAACACTGTTATAAAGCGTAGAAATTTGGAAACTGATATTCTGAATTACACACTGAGACAAATATAAGGTATTAGTTTCTCACTTGTCAGCAATCTAGTTTAAGAAAAATACAGAGCAGGTTTACAGAATGGGACTCTAATTCACTAATTTATTTCACACAAAGAAACAAAAAACTACAGCTGAGCTGTAGGCGACTAACTTCTGCAGCTTAGGTGCCACCACATGTGTATGCAATTATGTTTTCAAAACAATCATAAAATCACTGATTATTAAACAAAACCTTTTTTGTGTGGACACTTCTCATCAGAGCACGATGTATCTTCTTGTTGTGGAGTCTCATTTCATCATGTAGCCTTATTTAACAGTTCTCAATGTGTACAGCTTTTTTCCAGTTGATAACTGTGATTATCAACGGAAGAACTGCTTGGACCATGTTTATTCAGCCGAAGGAAAACATTATTCATTATGTCCTGCAAAGCTGAAGTAACTAATTTCTTAGAAGGTTTTTCACATTACAAATGGACATTTGTTTAATACTTTCGGGCCATTTTGCACAGATAAGCATGATCATTGGATGTAATAGATAAGCCATCTTTGTTTTTCTGTTCAAGCTTCTCTAAATAGAAATTTTAGAACACAGTGAAATTTGACAAATGTGGAACTCCAGTTTTTTGTACAGTTTCCTAGCCAATACAAAGTGTAAGAAGCTGGCTGAGGTATGTAATCATAGTCGTTATTTGCTACAACGGCAGAGCAGTTAGCGCTAGTATATGTACGAGTCTCAAAGTGTACTAAAAATCCTTTGGAAGCAGCTTCAGACTGTTGGATTGATATTACGCGCAGGAGATTCTTTTAACATAAACTGACAATCTTTTTCTTGCTACATCACTAGGCGCAAAAGTTATAAAATTTGAATGCTTATGTAGCGTAAAAACCGGAACGTATGGTTGTAAATGGATTTCATTTCTTTAAGAATAGCAAAATATTTCGCACAATTGTTGAGGAATCATCAGAGAAATATTTTTGTCTGCCAAATTGATATTTTGTGTTCCATTCTTGTGGAAACGGTGCACTAAAGGACTCCAGTGGAACAAAAACAAGTATTCACTGACGAACTGTAATTTTGTTGCTTGTAAACAGAACTGACAGTACGTTTCACCTCGCTACATGTGAAACCAATAATCATCGCATTGATATTAGGAATTTCAGAGAAATCAGGTTAACTGCATTGCTACATGTGTTATAGCACTAAGGCAAATTGTTTTAATTAATGCTTGATTTCAACTATCAAGGGGAAAAACTGTAAATGTCAACTCCACGCAGAGGGTAATAAGAGGAACTTGGCGTCCTGCCCCGAGTCACGTGACTTAGATGTTGGTTTCAGTGTAATGACGTCACCGGGCAGTCTATGTTATGTATGTCTATGCACTACAGACTTATGCCATAGTTGTCTTGAAGCCATAGTGGGCGGAATGCTTCTTGTTCATTATTTCTATCGTGTGCGCGCAACAATTGTGTCATCGCGCTGACTATGGGGGTTTGAATGAAATGAATCTAATATCTTGGGGTAATTAAGATCGCGGACATCAGCTTCGAGTTTGTGACGTAATGCAACTTCCTCTCTTTTTTTACTTCCACGCTCGTACCAAAGGAAATACACACTTCGTCAAAGCAGAGCAACTGCGCTCAAACATCTTCAAAAAGGTGATGAACATAACAAGTCGTCATTAGTTCTGAAGAGAGTATCCGACACAAGGTGGTGGGAAAGGGCGAATCGCCTAAGGCTTTGTCAAAAAATTTCAAGAGTTTCCAGAAAGCTTTGCAGTTTTTTGCAGGCGATGAGACTCGTACCTCGCAAGTGACTCACGAGGCCGATGTCTATTAAAGGGCTTGAATAAAAAAAGAAAATGCAATAATGGCATTATTCTGGGATCTCATACAAGATAGAATCAATGGTGTCAGTATATCTCTACAAAAACAGCTACTGAACTTCGAACGGCTTTTAGTTATTTTACATCCACGGCGAGAATTATTTGACGATTACGAGATGGAGGCAAATGAGAAAACTCAACACAGTGATGAAAATGAGCGTGTCCGAAGAAGGATAACGGATATGCTAAAGACATTGTGCACACAGGAAAAGAGAAGTTAAAATTTGAAACTTATTTTCCTTTACTAGACATGCCATGTACTAATTTGGCGTGGCAACTAGAAGATTACCGGGATTCTTAGCAGATTTCTCGACAAAGTCCAATGGTGGAATTAGAGAGGCTTGTTCAAAGTTTAGGAGACATTATTCAGCGGACACTGCAGCTGGTGCATTCCAAGTACTAAACTAAAACTAAACTCCGTCCAAACAGGCCTTGGAAGACCTAACGGTACCGACCGGCCGTCGTGTCATCCTCAGACCACAGGCGTCACTGGATGCGGATATGGAGGGGCATGTGGTTAGCACAATAAGCCTATCCAAAAGAGTAATGTTTAGTACTTTTACTGTTACAGACCCACTCGTACTGCGCAACGCACAACACGCCAGCCTCTGAGACAGAATGGTGAGCCACTGGCTAACAACATTGGCCCGTGCACTGAGTGTGGTTTTAGGCGGTTTATTACGTTCCTTTAGGCAACTGCTGGGCTGTTCTCCAATTTTCGTCTCAGAAAATACGATACACAAAGAGTTACAATGCCATCAAAAACTGAACAAAGTTTACACAATTCACAGATATGTGGCCCACACGGCTTACATCCCTTAAGCAGTCGGCACACGAACCGTACATTCGAACATCGAGCGCAGGGCCGGATTAACCACGTCCGGGACCCCTAGGCAACGCAAATCTCGAGGCCCCTTTAACGTTTTTTAACTTCCTAAAATATATTTTTTCTACCACAACGCAATTTTATTCGTAATTAGACTGTTTTTTTTTTTTTTACTACATTACGAAGGTATACCATCACCTAACTCAATATTGACTCCTCTAAGTTTTTTACGTATAAAATCGTTTAAAACATCTTGAACGTTGACCTTTTCAAATATATCTTTTCCAGTTACCATTGTGGCCAATGAATGTAAACGGTTCTGAGATATTGATGAACGAAGACAGTTTTTGTTTCGTTTTAATTTCGTAAAGTCACGGTCACCCATGGTGCCTGCAATCATCAGACTCTCGTCATTTACAATGCTGTCATTACATTGGGGAAGTTGACTGTGCCACATTACCAAGAAGACATTTTATACGACTCCTCAGCCTGTACAATTTCATCTTTTCCGGTGTCCTCTAATTGTAAGATGAAGTACTTCAACTGCACCACTTCGTCTACAAACACAGCCCCAGTGTCCCCGAAATAATGTGCCCTAAACTTCGTGAAGCCTCTATAATTTCATCCTTGGACTTTGTCGAGAAATTTGCTACGAATCCAAACAGAGAATTAATTTCCAGGTAAGCTTCTAGTTGCCGCGAAAATTTCGTGTACAGCATGTCTAGTAGAGTTATGTTTGTGCATGTAATTTGTACTTACATCAAAAGTAATTGCTTTGGTTACATAAAAACGCAGAAATTAGGCGATCAACTAATTTTTATTACTCGTAAAATGAAATTTATATTTTGTATTGACGTAAAATACAAACGGTCTAACACTGAACGATGTGCGTTTCTAATTGTGTGCAAAACAAACAACAAAACAATCTAAAACAAAGAGAAGTCGTCGGCCACCAGTTTCTTTCTCACACATTCATTTATGTTTCTTCCCCTACCAAATCTACCAATACTACCGGTAATTCTACGATTTATTGCATCACTTACGTGGTGTGGCAAAACCACCGAACTGTAGTTTCGGTAGAGGGCAGCTCTAAATACTACTATCGTTGATGGGTAATGGGCAATTGAAACGCCTGCCTTCTTGTAAGGAGGCTGATTGGCCGAAAGGTCTTAGTGTTTAAAATAACAGAGTGAAGCGGTCATGGAACTCGCGAAATGAGTAATTCAGCCAGCAGCACTCGCGACGGTGGGCCAGGATTTTGGGTATTAGATTAGATTAGAGATTAGATTAGTACTTGTTCCACAGATCATGAATACGACACTTCGTAATGATGTGGAACGTGTCAGGTTACTGAAAGGTGTCTATAAAAGATATTACATTACATAAAATATTACTACACTTAATATTCTTATTTATCTTTAATTTTTTCTGGGGGTTGGGGAGATTATCCACTTACTATATCCAAAAATTCATCTAATGAGTAGAAGAAGTTGTCATTAAGAAATTCTTTTAATTTCCTTTTAAATGCTATATGACTACCTATCATACTTTTGATGCTAATAGGTAAGTGACAAAAGACTTTTGTGGCAGTATAATTTACCCCCTTCTGAGCCCAAGTTATATTTAACCTTGAGTAGTGAAGATCATCCTTTCTCCTAGTGTTACAGCCATGTACACTGCTATTACTTTTGAATTAGTTCGGATTGTTAATAACAAGGATGATCTTGGATGAGCTTCAGCAATTATTCTGATTACACGCTTTTGTGCAATGAACAATATTTTACTCAATGATGAGTTACTCCAGAATATGATGCCATACGAAAGCAGAGAATGAAAATAGGCTTGGTAAGCTAATTTACTGAGATGTATATCGCCAAAATTTGCAATGATCCTAGCCGGCCGGCGTGGCGGGCGGTTCTATGCGCTACAGTCTGGAACCGCGTGACCGCTGCGGTTGCAGGTTCGAATCCTGCCACGGGTATGGATGTGTGTGGTGTCGTTAGGTTAGTTAGGTTTATGTAGTTCTAGGTTCAAGGGGACTGATGACCTCAGCAGTTAGGTCCCCTAGTGCTCAGAGCCATTTGCACCATTTTTTTGCAATGACCCTAATAGCATGAGTAGCTGAATACTAACGTTTAGACATATCCTCAGAGTGTTTTTTCCAGTTCAACCCCTCATCAATGCATACACCTAAAAATTTTGAATATTCTACCTTAGCTACCGATTTCGGATCGAAGTCTATATTTATTAATGGTGCCATTCCATTTACTGTGTGGAACTGTATGTACTGTGTTTTGTCAAAGTTTAATGAGAGCCCATTTGCAGAGAACCACTTAGTGATTTTCTGAAAAACATCGTTTACAATTACGAGTCGGAGCAGTGGTTTTAAAAATGTTGTCTGAATAAAGGCGGGAGTGAGTGTGTTTCTCACCGATCAACAAATTTGTTGTCCTGCTGTGTAAAACTGAAAGATTTGGCAAGTGCGTTTCTCGTGCACGGGCGTGAGTGACTCACCTGTTTTCCATTTTTCGTAAGAAACTGTGCGGCTTAATCATCAAAACCTGCAAAGTGGACAGAGAGGTCTCACAATAGAACGTGGAGACATCAGCTGGGTAGCTGTAGCGTTTGATAACAGAGATGTGTGGTGTAGTCGTTAGGTGTAGCGCTGGCGCTTGCTATCAACATCACCAAGATGCTCCTAGCTATAGGAGCAGCACTGGCCATGCCAACTGCCAACGAGACGGGATTAGCAAGACACGCCTGCAGAAGTTCTCCGGGCCACCGTCGGCGGTCTGTCTTGAAATAGGCCGACACATAGGCACGAGGTCAGTTCTGCGCCACGCTATGTTACAGTCAACGCTCAGTCCTCAGCACGCAACGAGAAGAGTACTGTGTCCGTCGACTACAGGACCGGAAGCAGTCAGTTAAGCCATTCAAGTTAATACACAAGTCCTTATACATGTTGTGAACTTTGTCTTTGAACTGTGCTACGATAAAGAGCTCCTACAGAATAAACAGTTCTACGAGAAAGAGTTTCTGTTAAACAGTGCTCGAGGTGTATTACCAACGAAAGTGTGTTTCAGCACAAGTGTTAGACTGGTGCTATAAATATATTTATAAATGTGCCTAGGCTCTGACTCACTGTCACAGCAAAGAAAAACTTGTCTAACAAAAGATAAGTGTTCATCTTGACTGTAAATATATTTCAACTCTTACATTTTATGCGTGCAATGATCATGCCATTTATCGCCTGTACAGAACCCAATTCATTTCTGACGAGCCGTCACAACACGCTGCGGAATTGGAAAGGTCTTACGGAAGACAATTTATTCCGTTTGTTCAACTGAAAACTAGTGGTGTTTGTGTGTGTGTCCCTTTTAGCTTTAGACTGTTATCCTCTTTTTTATTTGCCCGCATCTCGTGGTCGTGCGGTAGCGTTCTCGCGTCCCGCGCCTGGTTTCCCGGGTTCGATTCCCGGCGGGGTCAGGGACTTTCTCTGCCTCGTGATGGCTGGGTGTTGTGTGTTGTCCTTAGGTTAGTTAGGTTTAAGTAGTTCTAAGTTCTAGGGGACTGATGACCATAGATGTTAAGTCCCATAGTGCTCAGAGCAATTTGAACCAACCTCTTTTTTATTTTTTGTGGAGGAGATGCTAGATATTGACTGTGGAGCTCGTTTTACGATCTAGTGGTGGAATCTAAGAGTCCCTTAAAAGCAAATGTGTTTCTTGTTCGTTTGTGACACGGGATCTTCGACCGACAAATGGTTCAAATGGCTCTGAGCACTATAGGACTTAACATTTGAGGTCATCAGTCCCCTAGAACGTAGAACTACTTAAACCTAACTAACTTAAGGACGTCATACACATCCATGCCCGAGGCAGGATTCGAACCTGCGACCGCAGCAGTACCGCGGTTCCGGACTGAAGCGCCTAGAACCTCTCGGCCACGGCGGCCGGCTTCGGCCGACATTCCTTTAACGATATTCCTGTAGTTCCACCAGCATGAGTGGGTGGAATTGTCAAAAGTTCACCCTCTGTTGATGGCACGCCTCAACAATCTTGTTGGAAGTAGTTGGGCGTTGATTACTGGTCTATCGGTAAATAGAATTTTAATCCTGTTTCGCGTGTCAAAGCTAAACTAGTAACCCTTATTTACGTTAGTAATACATGCGTTACCGCTCAGAGAACTAATCCGGATCCTCCAATAAACATTGCCGAGGAGATCCACGGAACAGTACGACCCGTGGCTTCTTTCGCCCGCCATACAAAGTATACTGGACGAGAAGGAACGTTTCACGGTTACCGTGAACAGGAGCCAGGATGTTTACCTGAACATTCTTGGCGACCAAATATTGCCCTTTCTTCTACGTCCGCATCAAGAGTATACTGTGGATACTCCGGTCTCCCAAAATGACGACACGCTTGTTCACGGGGATACACGCTTACGTTCCTGGTTTGTCAAACGCTGATGCACCCCACCGTTCCTCGACTGGCCCGCTAAATCACTCTGTCGTAATCCCTCAGAAAATGTCTGGGACTATTTAGAACAGAGGCTAAAAAGTGACGGTCAACATCGCCACAGTTTGGTAGGTCTTCGGGATCTGATCATCACTGAGTGACCCAAGATGCGTATGGCATACAGTAGTATCCACAGGAAACAGCCAAGTCTTCTAGGAAAATAGTAACAAATAGAGAATAACGTTAAGTTTTAGAAAAGGCGTGGCAAGGGAAATTCACAGGGCAGCCAGCGGACCAGCGAAGGTGGCAACATGTAGCGATAACGCTATAAGTGTGAACACAAGTGATCACCGCCTCCGGCGTCACGTCATGTCGGGGACAGGCTGGGGCGTAGAGGAAAGCCGAACAAAACTCGACGGCAGTACCCTCCGAAGAGAAAGTGAGGGAAGTCAGGGGAAGAGTGAAGCCAGTGAAGTCGGAGAGACAGAGAGAAGCAGGAGAATAGGCAGGCAGCGAAGCCACGTAGATCTGGCTTCAGTAGTATCAGCTCAGCTGATGAAATCCCAGGAGAATATCTGGGCAACTCTGCATGTCGTGGAGTGGATGACAGCTCAGTTAACGCAGACAGTCTCATTTTCAAAGCAGACAGAACGGTGTTAGCCAGTCACCGCCTCTGGACTAAGACCTGTCCTCTTCGTGGGACAACTTCTGCAAGGCAAGGAGACCAGATCTGGAACTGTTTTCTGAATAAATTTAGAAGCTGCAAAACCACTCTGGTTCAAAACATTTTTGTTAGGTGACTGTTAACAGCCATTAAGTAATGCATGAAATGCAAACATGACCATCAGCGGTTTCACTGAAAACCTTAAGCATCAATCGGTTTCGGTCTTAGACCATAATCAACGGATATCCATCGAAAAGGTACAAACATAGATAAATGTAGTATACAAAAAAAATGTTACGAAATTAAGAAGAGTACTAGCTTCTTAAGTATCTCATGCAAATGTATGGTAGCTGACAATTAGCACCTATTTAAAGCACTTCATTTTCTGACCTATTTTACTTCATGAACACCATTTACATTACGTTTATGTTGAGACTGATGCTTGTTTTTACACCTCATAGATTATTATGCAAAGACTACGCTATGTTTATCATTTAGATATTGTACAAGTTTGTATATTCTTGCTGTGTGATAGATGTTTTTCTGTGTTTGTAATGGCAACTTTGTTTTCCATTTTATGTTTAAGTGAAAAACTACCAAAGAAATTCGCCAAAAGTAATGTAGTCTCCTGCAACCAGCAGTCAACTCGTGATCAATATGCTTTGTATCACAGGGTGGAAAAGTTTTGTGAAAGTCTTTGACCAACTCTCCAGTGTTTGTACCATGATAGTATCTATCGTATCTAGACTTGTCATTAGGGTACATACTGTCCTGTCAACTGATGTCCCTGTCAACAGCACCCGTAAATGTTCTGTGTAGGACTTACTGTACTGGAATTTATTACATGTTATAATATCTGTGATGTTTCCACTGTCAAATGAAGATATGTGAGAGATATTTACTTGAATTGTTTTAATCTTGTTATTACTTAACATATTTTTGTGTACTATATTTATCTATATGTGTACGTTTGGGTAGATATCCGTTGATGATGACCTAAGTCCGAAACCGAATGGTCAAAAATTCGTTTCATGAATGACTTCTAGTTAAGGTTATTTCATGTCATTTTTCATTCGTCACCTTTTGTAATTTAACAATATAGCCAGGTCAACACTTCCTCTCACACAGGCGAACTGGCTGATTCCCTTCTCACGAACCCGCCGCCCAGTCTCAGGCAATGCTCATGCATGGGATGCGACAGTACCTACAGAAATTTGTGCTCTCTCATACTCGCCGAATTGAGGCCTTGAGGCCATTTTTCAAGGGCAGAGGCGCATCTCCCGAGATGTCTCTTGGGTATGACTGAGGTTTTTTTTGCGTGTTTCTGAAGTGAAGGTTGGCCCCAAGAGAAATCAAGGGAAATCCTAACCTGTTAGTTCCGTATGAATACTTATGTTCATGTGCAAGATGGTTCGAAAAAAATAGAACAGATTTCAATTGTTTATTATAGACAATCTAATTGTAAAATATAGAAACACAATGTGCATGTCACTGAACAGAGGTAGTCTGTTTAAAAATAACATTTCTGCTACCAGTCACGATTTTCTTTTATTGATATTTTAAGTGACGTGTTTTGGGAAATGATTCCCATTTTCAAGTGTGTTCTCTCTTTGCATCGAAAACATAACGTAAAAATAGCATACTACAAAGAGAAAGTACACTAGAAAATGGGAATAATTTCCCGTAACGTGTCGTGTAAAATATGATTAAAAGAAAACCGTAACTGGTAGTAGGAAAGTTATCTATAAACAAAACCCATTGCTTTCACAGTCGCAGCTTTCAAAGCAACCATTTATAATGGACAGAGGAAGGTTCGAAGTTCTCTTACAGCTGCGCTCTTGTTTGTTTGTAGCAACGTAAAGACTACATCACAGGAGAAATCATTTTGTGTGTTTGAATTTGCGTGAAGTCGATCCATCGTTCAAGTGTAACATGCATTCCGGCGTCGATTGTGCAAGGAGCCGCCTCTGCACACGCAGGTTCATGACTGGCATACAAAATTCTTGGAAGCTGGTTGCTTATGCAGGGGGAAGAGCATTGGTGGGCCACGCACGTCCGTTGAAAATGTCGAGCGTATCCGAGATGCGTTCACATGAAGTTCTCAGAACTCTAAAAGACAGGCTGGCCAGGAACTTATACTTCTTCAAACAACGGTGTGGCGTGTCCTGAAAGGGCGCCTGCATATGAAAGCTTACAAGCTGCAGTTACTGCAGCAACTGGTCGCTGGCGAAAATAAGGTACACTTTTTTCGAACTACTCATCTTTTTGGACGAATCGACGTTTCAGCCGGTAATGTAAACCGGCATAACGTAAGAATTTGGGGGTCACAAAATCCTGGTTTCGTCGTCGAATATGAAAGCGACTCACGGAAACTGAATGTGTTTTGTGCCGTTTCCGTTCACAGAGTTTATGGACCTTTCTTTTTTGCGGATTGATACGTGTTACAAACCGGACACAATGGGAGGACCAGGCCTCTTTGCTTTTTTCTTTTATCACTCGTTTATTACATAAGAGAAATACACATTTTAAGACAAAATTTAACTACACGAAATATTGCTCCCAGTAAAGGTTAACATAAGCAGTGACAAAACTTAGTTGTCTTAAGGGTTTCTGCTGGCAACAAATTTTAAGGAGGCAATGTAAGGTTTATATGAATTTAGCTGAAACACGTAGCTAGTGATTGAATAACGACACAGACACTTCAACATTTCGGTAACAAATAAATAATATGAATTTGTACTCACAGTAACCAACTAGTCAACAGCCTTGCCATTGAATAAGTAGTAGGGCATTTGGAACGAATTATCAACACCCCGCAACTAGGGGAGTTAATACCAACAGTCTTTAAATGTCTTGCTGCCCATTAAATAAACAAACTTACAGTAATTAAATGAATAACAAATCAAACACACTACGCTCCACTGAAACTCTTCAGTGGAAGCGAAGCCAAAATGAAGATTCCATTAACTGACTAGCACTGAAGTCACGCTAAAGCTCATCTCTGTGTTCCCAGACACACATGGGGCAAACTTATACAAGACAAGATTTTGAAGGGAACACATCAGTAAAACCGGTAGTGGAGCTAACTCGTGCCACTGAAAATTAAGGTACTAGACCGGGGCACAAAGGGGTATACAATGAGGTTGCCTTAGTGCTATAATGCGCTCCAAAATATTGATTCAAATGGCCAATTCAAAATTAAATAAACATAAACCAGCATTAATTAACGAGGAGTGACAACATGTCGCTCGAAGGAATGACAACACTTAATTGAAAAGACAAATGACAGAAGCGGCAGTAACATCAAACACCTTCTCCGAGTTTTAAACCAGGAGTCACTTCCCGCTATACAAGTAAACATTTAACCAAGCACTAGGAAGGAACCCCAAAGAGAAAATTCAAATAAAACCACCAACAGATTATAAAGGACAGGGAACCCCAACTATTTAAATTTAAAAGAATTAGCTCTTCCAAAAGGCGGTATAAAGGCGAAGGCCACACTTAAGACGCCACCAATAGTGGTTACAAAAGGTCTTATACATTTTCTCCTTTTCTTTAAAGAAACACAAGGCTGCTTAACGTCTGCTAGCTTCTGCTGGACGTCCGGTATGGCTCGTGTAGGATACACCAGGCAGCAACCCAAGCTAGGTGGTCGCAAGGCACGGCGAGCAAAATCAGGAGAGCAGACACGCAGGCAGCCAACACACATCCTCCATCCTGAACCGGCAGACCGCGTACAACTCCACATATACGTGGTTGCTTCCCTCCTCGTACCTCGCGGCGTCTCGGCACGTAGCCCGAGCAAACGCCAACTGCCACTCGCCCCGCGAATGGGGAAAACAACAAGACAAGCAAAGATAAGAAACATCGAAGGATCGATAATGGACATCCAAGAGACTGGCGCTCCAGTAACAAGCACCACGGCTCATGGATGATTACACAGAATGGGCATATAATTACTGAGACTGAACATTTCAAATTCCTAGGTGTTCAGATAGATAGTAAGCTTATTCAAAAACTAAATTCTGCTTTATTTACCATTAGAACAGCAACAGAAATAAGTGATAGTTCAACACGAAAAATAGTCTACTTTGGTTATTTTCATTCTCTTATGACATATGCCATTAGTTTATGGGAAGACTCTTTTGAATCAAAAAGGATATCTTTGGCTCGGAAACGGGCGATTTGAGCAGTATGTGGTGTAAGTTTGCGAACCTCTTATCGACCCTTGTTCACTAGTGTAGGAATTCTGACATGGCCTCTCAATACATATTTTCTTTAATATCGTTTGTTGTTAACAGTATCTGTATATCCCCAAGAGTTTTCAGCTTTCACTCAGTTAATGCCAGGCAGAAATTCAGTCTGCATTTGGAACACACCTTCTTGACTCTCGTGGAGAAAGGTGTGCGGTATTCTGCTGCATCCATTTTCAATAAGCTGCCACTAGAATTCAAAATTATTGGCAGTAATCCACGCACTTTCAAATCCAAACTGGAATGTTTTCTCATTACTCTCTCCTTCTAGTCTGTTGAGGAACTCCTGGAAAAGTAAAGAAATTAAGCTAATTCGTGTGTTATGTTGTTGCTTATGTTTATTTAAACTTACGGCTTGTCGTCTGCATAGGATTTATATACGTTTCATTTTATCTATTATTAGTCTTCTGTTATAATTTCATGTAGTGACTTGTTCCATGATCATGGAGAGCTGCTCATCAATTTGGTCCTACGGAAATTGACATATAAAATAAAATGAACAAGATCGTGTTCATTGCTTTTCGTCTCCCAGGTTACTAGACCTCACACCTTGCGGTTTTTCCTGTGAGGGTACATAAAAGCCTGAATCTTTGTCCGACATGCGGATAGCGATTCTTCAAGAGCTGAGAAATCGAATTGTTGAAACTGCCGATTCAGTAAACGGGGATCTGTTGTTTCGTGTGTGGAATTGAAATGGCCGGCCGTTGTGGCCGAGCGGTTCTAGGCGCTTAAGTCTGGAATCGCGCTGCTGCTACGGTCACTGGTTCGAATCCTGCCTCGGGCATGGATGTGTCTGATGTCCTTAGGTTAGTTAGGTTTAAGTAGTTCTAAGTCTAGGGGACTGATGACTTCAGATGTTAAGTCCCATAGTACTTAGAGGCATTGTTTCTAATGAAATTGACTACAGTTTCGACGTTTCTCGACTAACGCGTGGTGCTCATGTTGAGCTTTGTTATAACGAAGTATGCGATATCCTCCTAATTCAATCAGTTTAACTAGCAATTATGATAATAGAAAAGTAATTGTGTATGTTAACAATGATTGCATAACATGTCTACATAAACAGTCAACCCATTAAAATATAATTAACAACTGACCCACACAAAAGTTAACATCACTTGAACACTGATACAGCAGATGTCATTATGTATAAACACTATATTCAACTGAAATAATTAATATGAAATACGAATAATATTGGTCAACTTACGTATTTTGGATCTCCTTAAATAAAAATTACCCAGTGAAACCTATTTATTCACTAGGACTGTTTTCACTCACTATTCACGTAAACACATTTATTTTAAACGAGAACCACTGTAAATTTTAATAATTCATGTTATTTACTTATGTATGCAAATGAGAGAAGTCAGTATATGTACCTTTGAAAAATGGCGTTTTTGCAACAAAGAATTGTTCTGACAAGTTGACAAATCTGTCTGTCATTTTAATGACCTGTTAAATTATGTCACTCGATGTAAATTAATAACTTTTTTGCACAAATTACGATAACAGATGGATGCCTGACTTATAAACCACGTCTCTTCTTAGTAGTTCTTTGACAAGCTTATAAATACAAGCATCTAGAAGCCTCGTCAGCTCAGTCTTGATAGAACTTTTGTAAAGTGTGTATGTTATTGTCTTATGTGGAAAAACAATGCAAAGATGTTGTAAAAGAAGTGTTACTCTGTACTGTGACAACATCTTTGGGTGGTTAGCGGAGTTAAGATGGCTACAATGCCAATAAGTAGTTGAAGTTCACTTATGCTGTGGTTCATTATTTATCAACAAGCACATCAACAACACGGGACCTCATCTTTTTACCCCTAGACGAATACATATAGAGCCAACATTAACATCAAGATATTGCAGTGAACCCGCCAGCAGCAGCAGCAACCACTACAATACAATTTAATGGTTCAAATGGCTCTGAGCACTATGGGACGTAACTGCTGAGGTCATCAGTCCCTTAGAACTTAGAACTACTTAAACCTAACTAACCTAAGGACATCACACACATCCATGCCCGAGGCAGGTTTCGAACATGCGACCTTAGCGGTCACGCGTTTCCAAACTGTAGCGCCTAGAACCGCTCGGCCACTCTGGCCGGCTACAATTTAATGGCGCCAACCCAATTCTCTACATCAAGTGCTAAAAAGCTTCGTATATAGGAGTGATATAGTGCGAATATAGGAATATCAACGATTTCGCGAGCATTATAGCGTGAACATAAAACTTCGAAACTTGTTCTATCCAGTGAAATGCGCAATGCATTTTTATCTTTCATAGTTTCTTCGTAATAAGCATTTGAAATTTGTTCTTTCTTTTTGAATCAGACTGTATTTACACTTCACTTAGGTCCCCTCAGGATAAAATTATACATGCAATGGGATTTTTTTCTCGCTCATCACTTTAGAATGGACAGGGAAAGATGACGAGTGGATCCAGCACAAGGCACCCTCTACCACACGCACACAGGATGGAGGCCTGCAGAGGGAAACCGCCAACACAAATGCAGCCGCTTCGGACTACTGTGCGACCGTCGCCGGGCTAGCTGCGACAGCGGCCGGTGCGACGTGAGCGAGACGGGGCAGCTGCATGCAGCGCAGCTCTGCGCCGCTCATTTCCATCAGAAATTGCCCGCGCGGCCCAATAAATCGGGCGCGATGGCCGGGCCGAATCGCCGGGCCCGGCGCCCGCTCTTTTATCGCGCCTAACCCTCTCGCGGGCGCTTTGTCTCCGGCCGCCGGCCGCAATACGACACGCAACGTTCAGCCGCCCCACTCCACTCCAGTCCAGACACAGCACGCACTCCGCCCAACTTGCGACTCCGCTTTTCAGTCTTCACTCAAAGCCGTCAGTCCTCACGGGCGTCTCAAAAATCTATCCCAAGAGAGTGCGAGGGTTGTAACTTTAATAGTGGCAACTATTTATTTACAGTTCGTACAAAACAGATACGTGTTTCAAAGCTTTACTCACCTTCAGAGTAGTCACCAGGATTGTGTATAACCCGTTGCCAGCGATGTGGAAGTCGTAGGATGCTCTTAGCAGTGCCAGTTTGTAACACGCCCGGAAGTACGAATGGGTGGGGTACCTTAAACTGACTTCTCGTTTCGTGACCGTTGTTTTTTTTTTTACTGTGCGCCCTGTCCTCACCACGTACCTGATAATCCCGCGGCGGTCGTACTGTTCTGCTCCACACTGCTGTTGGCTTGCCTGAGATTATCTCTCGAAATATGCAAGCGAGTTTAGGGGAGCCACTCAACGTTAAAACACAACAGTGTCCTATGTCTGGTATGAACATCTATATTCTGAGACGATATGGAAACCACAGGTTGCACTGTTTACACTCTAAATCGTAAATGTTTATCCCAGTTAACAATCTTGATGATTAACAGTCCAAAAAGATCATTCGGACGAGCGTACGCGTAACCGACACGACGCGGGTGATTGTTGATGATGCGGAAGCCGAATGATCGAACGAAAGTTCTTACGCTCTTCACACATACAGATATCTGGTAAATGTCCTCCTTGTCACTAGTAATGATATAACACTGTTCGTAAAGTTAATTTTCCAATTTTCTCAGTTCTCACTTGTACGAGCGTGCGCGTAACCGTCGCGGCGCGGCTGATTGTTGATAATTCGGAAACGCGATGATCGAACGCACGTCTTCACGCTCGCTACAATACACTGGCACTTGATTGCACTCTTTTGTGGTAAATAGTATTACTGATTCACATTTGTTCATTCTTCGAGACCGATCAATGCTATGCGACACGCAACGAGAGGATACATAAATACGTTATTAACGCCACTGCTCATTTTCAATTACTTCTTGACGCACTTTACTGTAATAGCACTTGTAGCAACACTTCAACCTGAATACTAACAATGCTTCTACATGCAAGCTACACACTACACAACGTAAAAGTTTCGTGTCCCGTGCTCGACTCACTACAGACGCGGCTGCCCGCAAAGATACTCCACAGCTAAGCCAGCGATATGACACTACGCTTACAAGTTGTGTTGAGAGTTCGAGCGACACCGTCTATTGCTCGACAAATTTGTAGCAGTTCTGAAGCGAATGACGTGAAGTGTTTCCTTCTGTTTAGAAATCGAGTTGAACTCACGAGGGCTTAAGTCCGGGGAGTGAAGTAGGTGGTATAGCACTTAGCAGCCCCATCAGGCAAACAAATCAGTAACAGCTTGAGCATTTTTCTACAAAATGATGGTCAGGTCCTGCAGAACGTGTCATCACTTCCGCCTTTATGCTGCTCATTTTTGGAACACAACCTACGACCAGCTTAGAGACAGAAGTGATGACAGTTTCTGCGAGACCCGACCATCATTTTGCAGGACAATGCTCAAACACGTACAGTGCAAGCCGTTATTGATTTGTTTGACTCATAGGGCTGCTTAGTGTTATACCACCTATTCCCCTGACTTAAGCCCTCATAAGTTCAACTCGATTTCTAAGCTGAAGGAAACACTTCACGCCATTCCCTTCAAAACTGCTACAAATTCGTCGGGAAATAGACGGCGCCGCTCAAACTGTCAACACAACTGGCACTGCTAAGAGTACCCTCCGACTTCCACATCGCTGGCAACGGGCTACACACAATGCTGGTGACTACTTTGAAGGTCAGTTAAAACTCTGAAACACGTATGTATTTTATAGGAGCTGTAAATAAATAGTTGCCACTATTAAAATTCCAACTCTCGTATAAGCCGCCGGATGTGTTTTAATGTGTGATAGCAGGGAGTAACCTGTTGGTAAACTAGTGAATTTAATCTCTGTTTCTGATCAAAAATAGGCAAAAATGGGACTTGAATACATTTAACTACTAATCCCCATTGTCTTTTCATCACATCCATTGATGAAGGCGCCGTATCTCATAACTGCAATGGCCACACTGAGGTTAATTGAAATAGGAGGAATTTCTGCTCTGAAAACAAGTAAAACAATTACTTCACCCAAACGCAACAGAAGAAATTTTCGAAATTTGTAGTAAGTTCCTGTGGGACCAAACTGCTAAGGCGTCGGTCCCTAGGCTTACACACTACTTAATCTAACTTAAACTAATTGATGCTAAGGACAACACACACACATGAACGAGGGAGGACTCGAACATCTGACGGGGGCAGCAGAGCGAACCGTGGCAAGGCGCCCAAGACCGAGCGGCTAACCCGAGCGGCAGACACAACAGAAACAAGCAGCACATTATAGAGACGAACCTAACGTTTGGCGGCACCTCGTATAAATATCTTTTAACCATTGCTTGATGCATCTGAAAATAACTGGGGAAGCTTGAAGTAAAAGATTAAATTCAAACCTTTGAATTCATTACAGCTATTTTTCACATAGTGGAAGTTTAAAATCTGTTATGCGTAAGAAATAGCGTTTTTAAATGCTACTGTCCTTTACCAAATGCAGATCTGAAAAAAAACTTATCAGATGAAGAGAACAGCGTCGGGGATGCCTCCATGGGAACAAAGGTAAGGATTTTATAAGATTGCGCGTGATGCAACATACTGCATTAGGGATAAGCGTTGCTAATCGCAAAGAATAAGACAGGGAGTTGTTACCACTCATTCACAAAAAATCGCGGTGCCGATAAAGTTAAAACTTCGTTAACTGATTTGCACGGGACAAGAGCAGAGCGAGAGAAAAAATATATGCTAATTACAGTCACTGAAACAAGATAACGAAGACAGTGTTCAATCCAAAACAAGATGGTGCAAAGAATTTAGCTAACGAAACACAAGACAAACACTTTAGCAATTCGGAAGGAATTTGGTACGCAGAATTGGGACAAGTAACAAGCTCCGATCACAAACTAACTAATGGTACGCCAGCAAGCAGTGGCATTGCGTCTCACCATCATTGTCTCGACGTACATCCGCACAACGTGTCCCCACCGGCAGACAGCGTGTCCAACGCGTGCTGCCTTTAGCTAGTTCTATCTTCAGCTGCCGCGTTCGTTCCTCTACACCTCCAAGAGGGCGCACTTTTTGGCTTACCGTCCGACTCATCACAGCTCTAGCTTCTGACCACAACACGACGGTGCAATCGGCTTGCGTCAAAAGCGCGTCTTGTCGATCCCTTGCTGGCCCGTTTTAACCGACACTCTCTCTCGAAAGATCTCGAAACTTCTACCGCAAACTTCTAGCAACCAACAGAAGCACACGCCCACGAATTCGGTGGGAAATATCGTTCCACCTGCGTGCCCCGAGTCACGTACGCCAAGACAGGGAGTGCGGGTGTCCTCTGCCACTAACTCTCCCCTTGTTCTTCGACTCCCTCCCCCCCCCCCCCCTTTTCCCTGCTATTGTCCTCTGCATTGCAACAGTTCAGGCCTCCGTGTCTAAGCTTAAAGAGAGCGGAAAATTCACGTTATCCCACAGCCAAACTGACATAATAGGTTTCATGCTGGACAGGGAATGTTCATGAAATAGAGGCTGCTGATCATAACAGGAAAGTCAGGATTAAAATAAAACACATACCCCAGAGCCGGCGGCAGGCATAAACGTCATCCGAAATTGTACTGAATGCGTTCTCAGAAAATTATTTTGAACAATTAGTTCATGAGCCCACTCGAAGCGTAAATGGTTGTGAAAGCATACTTGACCTTTTAGCAACAAATAATCCTGGACAAATAGTGAGTAATGTGACGAATGCAGGGATTAGCGACCACAAGGCAGTTGCTGCTAGGCTGAATACCGTAACACCTACAACAATAAAAAAAGAAACGCAAAGCATATGTATTAAAAAAGGCTGATTAAATGCTCTTAACGCCTTTTTAAGAGATAGTCTTCACTCCTTACGATCTGATCATGTAACTGTAAAAAAGTTGTGGAATATTTTCGGAGAGATAGTATCGACAGCAATTGAGAGATATATACCACATAAATTCATAAGTGATGGTACAGATCCCCCAAAACGGGCCAGACCGTTGTTGCAGAAGCAACGAAACAAGCATACCAAATTTAAAAGAATGCAAAATCCCCAAGGCTGGCAATGTTTTACATAAGTTCGAAAAATGGTGCTTACATCAATACGAGATGCTTTTAATAATTTCCACAACGAGATTCTGTCTCGAAATGTAGCAGAAAACCCAAAGAGAAGCTGGTCGTACATAAAGCACATCAGTGGCAAGACGCAATCAATACCTTCACTGCGCGATAACAACGGTGAAGTCACTAAAGCAGAGTTATTAAACACAGTTTTCCGAAACTCCTTCACCAAAGAACACGAAGTAAATATTCCTGAATTCCAATCAAGAACAACTGTCAAGATGAGAAACATAGGAGTAGATATCCTCGGAGTAACGAAGCAGCTTAAACCACTTAATAATGGCATGGCCTCCGGTCCAGACTGTATACCAGTCAGGTTCCTCTCAGAGTATTCTGATAAAATAGCTCCATATTTACCAATTATAAACAACCACTCGCTCACAGAAAGATCCGTACTTAAAGACTGGAAAATTGCTCAAGTCAAACCAATACCCAAAAAGGGAAGTACGAGCAATCCACAGAATTACAGGCCCATATCACTAACGTCGATTTGAGTTCGTAGTAATAGACAGAATGTCATCGAGTAAAACAGAAGTAAAACCCGGCGTTCCCCAAGGAAGTGTTATAGGCCCTCTCTTGTTCCTGATCTATATTAACGACATAGGGGACAATCTGAGTAGCCGTCTTAGATTGTTTGCAGATGATGCTGTCATTTGCCGTCTTGTAAAGTCATCAGATGATCAAAACGACTTTCAAAATGATTTAGATAAGATATCTGTATGGTGCGAAAAATGGCAATTGACCATGAATAAGGAAAGGTGTGAAGTTATTCACACGAGTACTGAAAGAAATCAGCTAAATTTCGATTACGCGATAAGTCACACAAATCTGAAGGCTGTAAATTCAACGAAATATTTAGGGATTACAATTGCAAATAACCTAAATTGGAACGATCACACAGATAATATTGTGGTCAGAGCAAACCAGACTGCGATTCATTGGCTGAACACTTAGAAGGTGCAACAGGTCTGCTAAAGAGACTGCTTACACGACGCTTGTCCGCCCTATTCTGGAGTATTGCTGAGCAGTGTGGGATCCGCATCAGGTGGGACTGACGGATGACATTGAAAAAGGACAAAGAAGGGCAGCTCGTTTTGTAATATCGCGAAATAGGGGAGATAGTGTCACAGACATGATACGTGAATTGCAGTGGCAATCATTAAAACACAGGCGTTTTTCGTTGCGACGGGATCTTCTCATGAAATTTCAATCGTTTTCTCCTCCGATTGCGAAAACATTCTGTTGGCACCCACCTACATAGGGAGAAATGACCATCACGATAAAATAAGAGAAATCAGGGCTAACACAGAAAAATGTAAGTGCTCGTTTTTCCCGCTTGCCGCTCGGGAGTGGAACGGTAGAAAGACAGCTTGAAGGTGGTTCATTGAACCCTCTGCCAGGCACTTTACTGTGAATAGTAGATGTAGATGTAGAGCACTTCTCATAGGCATTGGTCCTAGTAGAAAAAGGAAAAGATGTTATATTAAAATGACAAAATACTGCATCTGGTTGATAGGCTATGCTGTAATGAAAGATTTACACGAATAAATGAGCGTCTTTCAAGAGGACCAAGACTCTGAAACCGCAATTGTTTTATACAAAATAATAATAGACTCCAGACATTTTCACACAACTGGTCGACACAGGAAAGAGTTCGACAATGTAAAATGGTGTAAGATATGTAAAATTCTCAAAAATGGTTGAGCTAGTGGCGCGCACGTGCGTGTCTTACCTACCCAAGCACTTTGACGTTTTATTTTAGCCAACCTACCTCAAATGAAACTATTTAGTTCGAGAGACCTTTTCAAGTCTCAAACATTAAGACATTTATAAGCAGACTGGAGCAATAAATGAGAATTAGCACCAAGGCCAGCAATCGAACCCAGATCCCTTGCTCGCTAGGCAGATGCACAAACCACTACGCTCCCATGGCACAGTGGTTTTGCACAACTACACAATGGCAGTCTGACTTCAAAATAGACAGAAAGGTGCTAGCCAGTCACTGTCTTTGTAGTAAGACTTGGGCTCTTCGTGGAACTATGACTCTTCAAGGCAAGTAGAGCAAAAGTTGGGACTGTTCTATTAATAAATATAGAAATATAAACCCAATACTAGGCCCTCAGCCACACGTACAAGATGTAGGTGTGATGAGAGAAACCGCCAATACAAATGCAGCCATTATAAAGCCTGTATAGTCGTGCAAGCCACTGTGCCAGGGTGGCTCAGTGGTTCAGTCTGCCTTCGGCGGTGCTACGGCACGGACGTCTGTTTACGTCCCTGCCGGAGTAGTTCGCGCTCGCGCAGTTGTTTACCTCTTCGGATACTCGCGCGTTTAGACGACTCGATACAGAATGGCACATGCATACCGAAAGTCGACTCTCAAGATTAGTTTTTCGAATGTATATGCGAGACCGAAAGCCTACGAAATAGAAAGGTTCCTACGAGACGAAGTTAAACTTGACTACAACGAACTTATCGGAATCCACCTCTCCATAGTGAGCAGTGTCGTTTACGTCAAGCTGATTAACGATGCAGTATGTGACAGAATCATCCGAGATACTAAACATGGACTCAAATTTCGTCACTCTGATGGACATGTTGGAGAAGTAACTATTGATCATGCAGGACTGGGCTTACGAAACATACGCATTTTCGAACTTCCCTTCGAGGTTCCGTCTGACTTGGTCATTGACGCCTTACGCCCGTATGGAAGAGTGCTCAGTCACGTTCAGGAAAAATGGTCCAACTTCACGACTTACCCCGTTCTCAATGGGGTGCGTCAAATCAGAATAGAACTGACACAACATGTACCCTCGTACTTGTTCATCGGCGGATGCAGAGCTATAGTCATCTACGATGGACAACCCAAAACATGCTCAGGATGCGGGAAAGAGGGCCACGTGCGTTCCGAATGTATGCAACGGAGGATAGTGCAAGTTCCAAATGGCGAACCCGTACCTACGTCCACGTTGACGCCGCTGCCACTAACGTATGCGGACGCATTCCGAACAGATCCCATCCCGAAGAATGACCAGGTACAGAATCCTGAAAGTTTACGGCAACCGACTACAGCAGAGACCGCCTCCAGTGACGAAACGACGCACACTTCTGCCGCACCGGCGCCGACGACACCCTTAACCGAGCGGAAAGGATCGGTAGGAGATATGGAAATTGATCCTGCGGTTGTGCCGACAGCTGCTTTCGTCCCTGAGCACCGGGAGTCACTTCCGCACTCGGATACGGAGGCGCACACGTGCAAACAACGGTCGCCGAAGCGCCACAAGAAACGACGGCTAGCGCCGTCGGATACCTGCTTACTGCAGTCCATGTCAGACGATCTTGGGTGTAACGTCGATACAGTGCATCCGGAGGCGCAACGGGAAGTTCTACCCCCCACACAGCAGTACGACGCGAATCACGCTAGACAGGGGTTGAATACAGACACACCGGACGGAAAGCCGACGGAAGGAGACCCTCCACCCACCGCAGCAACGCCACCGCCTTCGGTCAGCCCGGCCGGAGAGACGCGACGGGAGCTGGACCTCCAGCACAGTAACTGGGCCGACGAATCCGATGCTGACCCACACACTGACGACGCACCCGCAATGGCGAGTGCTGCGTCCACTGGATGTTAACCGCGCAGAAGATGCAGATTGACGCACAGACAGCAGGTCACCGGGCAGCAGCACACAAATTAACATAGGCGTTCATGTGCGCTTTACGCACTGAGGAACAGCGGCAGGCATATCGAACAGCCTCTATTAATATTAATACGATCAGAACGCCTGTAAAATTGCAGTTATTACGAGACATGTTGCATGCGTCAGACGTCGACATCGTTCTGCTGCAGGAAGTATGTGTTGAGAGCTTCCCCGAACTCTATGAGTACGATACGTACATTACACCTACTACCGACGGCGGCAGCGGAACAGCGATACTTCTACGTAGTGGCATAGTAGCCGAGGACGTGGTGTACCTGCCGTCAGCGCGGGGACTGGCTCTCACAGTGCTGGGAGTACGGGTCGTTAACATTTACGCACCGTCGGGGTCCGACAGACGGCGCGACCGATCCCGATTTTACGCAGAGGAGATTGCAACACTATTCTTAGGTCGGTATGAAAATGTCTTATTTGGAGGCGACTTCAACTGCGTGCTCGCACCAAAGGATCAACACCCACGTTATACTTCATGCCCGGAGCTGCGACAACTCATACAGGACATGAATCTCATTGATACATGGGAGAAGATACATGGCGACAGACGTGGATACACCTACGTCACGAGTCACTCTGCAAGTCGGCTCGATCGCATTTACGTAACACGTCGTCTCGAACCTGCGATCCTCGATGCGGATTTGTGGCCTGTCGCCTTTTCAGATCACATAGCATATATTATCACGGTCTCCCTGAGTCGTCAACAAGTTTGGAGGAGTCGCAGTGTTTGGAAACTGAATACAGCACACCTCAGGGAACCTGAGTGCAGACGCATAGTCGAAGATGCTTGGCACGTGTGTGAACGACGCCTCCCGACATATCCGACGACGTTGCAGTGGTGGCTGGAATGCGTTAAGCCTGCATTGCGCCGAGCGTTAATTGCATACGGAAGAGAGCAGATGATGTGGAGGCGACACACGACGGAATTTTATTTCACGATGCTCCGCGAACTTTCTGTACAAGCACCTTCACAGGAGCGTCGAGCCGGTATAAAACGAGCACAGGCCCAAATAATTTCCATAACGCGCCGCCGTCTGGAGGGAGTCGCAATCCGTGCAAGGGCCTTTGAACGAGTCCGTGGAGAATCACCGTCGATGTATCACGTTATCAGAGAAAAACAACGTAGCCGCAGAACCTTAATACAGACGGTCGTACTGCCAGATGGTCGCCGCATGACAACGCAAAAAGATATTGCCAACGCTTTCGTGGAACACTACGGTCATCCCTATGAAGAAGCGGAACACGATCAGCCAGCCTTTCAGGAGGTCCGACGAACGCTCTCCGCGTGTCTCGACGAGCCGGCCAACCTGGAGTTAACAGGTGAAATCACAGTTGACGACGTAATGGAAGCGATTGATAAGGGAGCGTCGCACAAATCGCCGGGGCCCGACGGGTTTCCGTTAGAGTTCTATCGTATATTTAAAGATCTCATGATTCCACGATGGACTGCCATGTACTGCGAATTGATGTCTCCCAACGTGCCTCTTCCACCCGCCTTCGTGGAAGGAATGATCATCCCCATCCACATACCATCTGGCGGCACAGGGATACAGGCCCACCGGCCACTGACCCTTCTTAATTGCGACTACAAGATCTACGCCAGGATACTTGCAGCACGTTTTAAACGCGTAATACGCCAAGTGATTTCACTCGACCAAACCCAGTTAGGAGGAGACAGCAATATACAAACGGCACTCAGTGACTACCGCGATGTTATCGCACTGGCATCAACATGTCGTCTCCGGGGTGTATTGGTATCGATAGACTTCGATCGCGCATTTGACAGGCTGAGTCATGCTTATCTCACGGACGTTATGACAAAAATGAAGTTCCCGGAAAGTTTTGTCACCGTCGTTATGAGACTACTCCACGGAGCCGCATCCAAAGTGCTCATCAATGGACGCTTGGTGGGGCCCATCACCATCTCACGATCGGTCAGACAAGGGTGCCCACTGTCAACGATATTGTATGCCATCGCTGTCGGGCCCCTGCTCTGCGGGCTCCGGAATCGACTCCAAGGAATGACGATAAGGCACAACAAGTTTATATGCCGAACATACGCAGACGACCTAGTGTTTTTAGCACGGTCAGAAGACGAGGCAAGAGCCTCCTTGCATTGGATTAATTTGTATTGTATGGCTACGGGAAGCCGCCTGAACATGGCAAAGTCGGGAGCGATGAACATCGGGAGAGGACTCCCGACAGGAAGTGTAGCACCATTACAGCCGATCAACAAGATGAAATGCCTAGGAATTATCTTCACTACAGACGTTCGACGCACGGCGGCACTGAGTTACAGACATCTTCTGCAAACAATTCGTGCGAGTGTCCGAAGTCACAGGTTAAGGGCACTGGATATGATACAACGGGTCACCTTTGCCAACACTTATCTAGCCTCTCGCATCCCCCACCTGGCACAAGTTCTTCCTATGCCGGTGGTGCTGGCCCGCCGAATCCTGGCGGCACTAGGATATTTTGTGAGCACGGGTCTGCTTTTTAAGGTAGGATACGAAACCCTCACCCTTCCTCGTAGTCGTGGAGGTCTTGGACTAGTCCACGTACGCGACCGAGCAGTGGCTATTTATGTAACCACAATGATAAAGATGTGGACACGACACCAGACATGTCTGACGGGCACCTTGATAGACGAACTCGCTCCACCTTCGCGTTCGCCTCCGGTAGCGGTGGCTCACATCTCACCATCGCTTGCCCATATGCGAACCTTTTTTGTGGAACACAGTTATGTACATATGGAACTACCGACTACCAGGACGGCAACGGCACGTGATATATATCACATCTTAACTCAACGACGGCCGAACAATGCCGTGGAGCGCCGCCAACCAACAGTTACGTGGTCAGTGGTATGGCGTACAGTGCACCATCCACACCTTGATACGGGAACGCGCGCACTGTGGTATCAGGTGGTAAATGGGAAATACGTGACTCGTTCCAGGTTGCATACAATTCATATGGCGGACGAGCCACTGTGTCCGCAGTGCAATGTTATAGACACAGAGGAGCATCGCCTGATATGCGGTCCTTCGGCGGACGTATGGTGTTTGGTCAAAAAAATGATCGCCTTCCTCCTTCGGGTGGGGCCACAAACAGTAGAACCACGCACATTACTTCTCCCAGATAGGACATATTATCCCCGAACAAAGACAAACGCAGTGACTTGGATTCGAGGTTTGACTGTGCGTTATCTTTTCCGAGACGGCAGTAAGAATGTGCTTGACTTCTGGGTCTTATTACAGGAACATCACTCACAGCTTATGAGACATCCGAGATATAGAACATGTTGTTGTTGTTGTTGTCTTCAGTCCTGAGACTGGTTTGATGCAGCTCTCCATGCTACTCTATCCTGCGCAAGCTGCTTCATCTCCCAGTACCTACTGCAACCTACATCCTTCTGAATCTGCTTAGTGTACTCATCTCTCGGTCTCCCTCTACGATTTTTACCCTCCACGCTGCCCTCCAATGCTAAATTTGTGATCCCTTGATGCCTCAAAACATGTCCTACCAACCGATCCCTTCTTCTAGTCAAGTTGTGCCACAAACTTCTCTTCTCCCCAATCCATATAGAACATATTACGCAAATTTTTTAGGGAGTGCCTTGCTTGATCCCCCACCCAGTTGGGGTGTCCCGGGTACGAGAATGTAATTATTACCTATAAGTATTAGAACAAGAAAGGACCAGGACAGTGGAGAGGATCCACAAACACACGTGAAGACGTACCCGACACCAACGCGAGGTATGACGGGATTAGCGAGGTACGCGCCTGAAAGAGGAACGTAGACCGTTGTTGTTTTGTCCTGACGGAAGCAGGATTTTTTTTATTTTTTTATTTTTTTCACACTTATGTAAAAAAAAGGTGGAGAGTCCACTTATTTACGTTTCCCAGAAAAAATTTATGTTATGAAGTCATCGTCTTCTATATTAAAAAAATGCTAGAAGCAGTTTGTTTGAAAAAAAAAAGTTGGTAGAGCCCTTGCCCGTGAAAGGCAAAAAAAAAAGTGGTTAGTGCATCTGCCTTGTAAGCAGAAGACCTGGGTTCGGATCTCGGCCTTGGTACAAATTTTCATTCATGCTTCAGTCTGCATCTACAGGGTGGTCCATTGATCGTGGCCGGGCCAAGTATCTCACGAAATAACCATCAAACGAAAAAACTACAAAGAACGAAACTCGTCTAGCTTGAAGGGATAAACCAGATGGCGCTATGGTTGGCCAGCTAGATGGCGCTGCCATTGGTCAAATTGATATCAACTGCGTTTTTTAAAATAGGAACCCCCTTTTTTATTACATATTCGTGTAATACGTAAAGAAATATGAATTTTTTTGCTTTGTGATAGATGGCACTGTAATAGTCACAAACATATGGCTCACAATTTTAGACGAACAGTTGATAACAGGTAGTTTTTTGAAATTAAAATACAGAACGTAGGTGGTGGTGGTGGTTAGTGTTTAACGTCCCATCGACAACGAGGTCATTAGAGACGGAGCGCAATCTCGGGTTAGGGAAGGATTGGGAAGGAAATCGGCCGTGCCCTTTTAAAGGAACCATCCCGGCATTTGCCTGAAGCGATTTAGGGAAATCACGGAAAACCTAAATCAGGATGGCTGGTGACGGGCATGAACCGTCGTCCTCCCGAATGCGAGTCCAGAGTGCTAACCACAGAACGTAGGTAAGTTTGAACATTTCACATTTCATTTCGGTTGTTCCAATGTGATACATGTACCTTTGTGAACTTACCATTTCTGAGAACGCATGCTGTTACAGCGTGATTACCTTTAAACACCACATTAATCCATTATATGCTCAAAATGATGTCCGTCAATCTCAATGCATTTGACAATACGTGTAACGACATTCCTCTCAACAGCGAGTAGTTCGCCTTCCGTAATGTTGGCACATGCACTGACAATGCGCTGACGCATGTTGTCAGGCGTTGTCCGTAGATCACGATAGCAAATATCCTTCAACTTTCTCCACAGAAAGAAATCCGAGGACGTCAGATCCGGTGAACGTGCGGGCCATGGTATGGTGCTTCGACGACCAATCCACCTGTCATGAAATATGCTATTCAATACCGCTTCAACGGCACGCGCGCTATGTGCCGGACATCTATCATGTTGGATTGGAAGTAGATCGCCACTCTGCCATGCAGTGAAACATCTTGTAGTAACATCGGTAGAACATTTCGTAGGAAATCAGCATACACTGCACCATTTAGATTGCCATCGAAAAAATGCGGGCCAATTATCCTTCCTCCCATAATGCCGCACCATACATTAATCCGCCAAGGTCGCTGATGTTCCACTTGTCGCAGCCATCGTGGATTTTACGTCGCCCAATAGTGCATATTATGCCGATTTACGTTACTGCTGTTGGTGAATGACGTTTCGTCGCTAAATAGAACGCGTGCAAAAAATCTGTCTTCGTCCCGTAATTTCTCTTGTGCCCAGTGGCAGAACTGTACACGACGTTCAAGGTCGTCGCCATGCAATTCCTGGTGCATAGAAATATGGTACGGGTGCAATCGATGTTGATGTAGCATTCTCAACACCGACGTTTCTGAGGTTCCAGATTCTTGCGTAATTTGTCTGCTACTGATGTGTGGATTAGCCGCGACAGCAGCTAAAACACCTACTTGGGCATCATCATTTGTTGCAGGTCGTGATCGACGTTTCACATGTGGCTGAACACTTCCTGTTTCTTTAAATAACGTAACTATCCGGCGAACGATCCGGACACTTGGATGATGTCGTCCAGGTTACCGAGCAGCATACGTAGCACACGTCCGTTCGGCATTTTGATCACAACAGCCATACATCAACACGGTATCGACCTTTTCCGCAATTGGTAAACGGTTCATTTTAACACGGGTAATGTATCAGGAATCAAATACCGTCCGCAGTGGCGGAATGTTACGTCTTATACGTTTGTGACTATTACAGTGCCATCTATCACAAAGCGAAAAAAGTGGTCCAACTAAAACATTCATGTTTCTTTACGTACTACACGAATATGTAATATAAAATGGGGGCTCCTATTAAAAAAAAAAAAAAACGCAGTTGATATCCGTTTGACCTATGGCAGCGCCATCTAGCCGACCAACCATAGCGCCATCTGGTTTTCCCCTTCAAGCTAGACGAGTTTCGTTCTATGTAGTTTTTTCGTCTGACGCTTACTTCGTGAGATATTTGAGTCGGGGTACGGTGAGCCGGCCAGTCTGTGGATGGTTTTTAGGCGGTTTTCCATCTGCTTCGGCGAAAGCGAGCTGGTTTCCCTTATTCCCGGCCACGTTCAATGGACCACCCTGTAGATGCAGACTGAAGCATGAATGAAAATTTGTACCAAGGCCGAGATTCGAACCCAGGTCTTCCCTTATTCACTATGTCGGTGATTGCTGCACAAACAAGTTCTCCACGTACGCCTACACTGCCATTACTCTACCACGCAAACATAGCGGTTACACTCGCCTGGTGTGAGACTTTCCCTGGGGGGTCCACTGGGGACCGAACTGCACAATAACCCTGGTTTCGGTGTGGGGCGGCGGAGGGGTGAAGTGGACTGCGGTAGTCGCCGTGGGGTTGTGGACCACTGCGGCTGCCTCTCCGTCGTTTCTAGGTCCCCTGGTTAACATAAGATAACAATCTGAGCAGTTATTTTGGATTTTTTTGCAGAAGATACTGTCATTTACAGTCATGTACAGTCATCAGATGATCAAAACAAATTGAAAAATGATTTAGACAAGATATCTGTATCGTGGAAAAAGTGAAAATTGATTCTAAATCATGAGAAGTCTGAAGACATCTACATGAGCACCAAAAAGAAGACTCTAAATTTTAGTTTCATGATAAATCACACAAATATAAAGACTGTAAACTCAAATAAATACTTCGGGTTTACAATTACGAATAACTTAAACTGGAACGATCACATAGATAATGTTGCGGGAAAAGCAAACCAAAGACTGCGATTTATTAGCAGAACACTTATTAAATGTAACAGGTCTGCTAAAGAGACTGCTTACACTACACTTGTCCGCCCTCTTCTGGAGGACTGCTGTGCGATGTGGCATCCGCAACAGATAGGAAGACATCGAAAAAGTTCAAAGAAAGGCACAACTTTCTCTGTTACCACAAAATAGAGGAGAGAGTGCCTCGGATGTGATGCACCAGTTGGGATGGCGGTCATCGAAACAAAGGCGATTTTCGCAGCGGCAGGACCTTCTCACGAAATTTCAACGTTCAACTTTCTCCCCAGAGTGTGGAAATATTTTGATGGCGCCCACCTACATAGGGAGAAATTATCATCATAATAAAATATGAGAAATGAGAGTTCGCACGGAAAGACCTGAGAGTTCGTTTTTCACGCACGCTGATCGAGAGTGGAACGATAGAAGTAGCTTAAAGGTGGTTCGATGAACCCTCTGCCAGGCACTTAATTGAGAATTGCTGACTAATCATGTAGCTGTAGATGTAGACCTGGGTTCGAATCCTGGCCTAGGTACAAATTTTCATTCATCGCGCCAACCTGCTTACTTCTTTTCCACCTCTGTGCTCCGAATTTCTTTCTGGCGTCGAACTAGCTCGTTGGAGGTGTAGCTGTCCTTGCTATGATGTGAATGAGACTGAGAGTGTAGCAGAGAAGTATCGGTTAAGTGTGTTTCTACACGCCCTGCCTTAAGTAAGTACCACACGTCTACACTAAAGAAGAATATGCAGATATGATGTATGTTTACGGCTTCAGCGATGGTAATGCTCCTGCCGCTGTCTAAGAATATCGTCGGCTCTGATGGTAGAGTATTTACTAGAATTTTCAGCAAATTGCGAGAAACACGTATTTTTTCAAGTTTCCATTTTTCTTCTGAGCGTTTAGTTCGACAACCTGTACAGGAACAACAACACATTGTTAAAGAGGTCCAGCGTAGTACCAGTACACTGCGTCTTTCTGCACGTACCATTGTCCCACGAGTTGGGTTGTTGGGTTGTTTGGGGAAAGAGACCAAAAAGCGAGGTCATCGGTCTCATCAGATTAGGGAACGATGAGGAAGGAAGTCGGCCGTGCCCTTTCAAAGGAACCATCCCGGCATTTACCTGGAACGATTTAGGGAAATCACGGAAAACCTAAATCAGGATGGCCGGACGCGGGATTGACAAGTCCCATAGTGCTCATACCCATTGGAACCATATGAACTTGAATTTCGTCACAGTTTTAACAAAAATCGTCATGTGCTTACGTTCTATCACTGATGGAAGCACGTTTACTCAGAACAGAATCAATAAAACGCGTAACAGTCATCTACAGTCGCAGGAAATCCTCGTAATATAGTGAGAAACAACTTCCAAGTTTGTTTTTCGATCAATGTCTGATGCTGCATGATCAGTAACGTACTGACAGTTCCAGTCAATTTAGAAGAGCGAATGAAGGGGCAGGATTATTAACAGTTTTTGGAAAATTCTCTTGTTGAACACCTTGAGGACATTCCTCTGAGCACGCGGACTGCAGTGTACTTACAGCATGACGGAGCTCCTCCACAGTTTACCAGGCGTGTGAGGGAACATCTCAACCGCTCTTATCCTAATCGCTGGACTGGTCCAGGTGGTACAATCCACTAGCCACCAAGATCGTGAGACCTTACAGGGTTGGGTTGTTTTTTGGGGGAGGAGACCAAACAGCGAGGTCATCGGTCTCATCGGGTTAGGGGAAGAGGGGGAAGGAAGTTTGCCGTGCCCTTTCAAAGGAACCATCCCGGCATTTGCCTGGAGCGATTTAGGGAAATCACGGAAAACCTAAATCAGGATGGCCGGACGTGGGATTGAACCGTCGTCCTCCCGAATGCGACTCCAGTGTGCTAACCACTGCATCACCTCGCTCGGTGTGAGACCTTACACCATTAGATTTTTGTTAGTGAAGTGTTAGGGGTGGAAACGAAAAGTGAGTACGCGCGATGAACTGCCTGGTCGCATAGCGAACGCTCTCACCAGGTAACGTGCACAGGCACTCAGACAAGCAAGGCAACGTGTTCTTCCTAGAGACGCATGCATCAATGTTGATGGTGACATGTTGTTGCTGTTGTTGTGCTCTCCAGTCCAGAGACTGGTTTGATGCAGCTCTCCATGCAACTCTATCCTCTGCAAGCTTCTTCATCTCCAAGTAACTACTGCAACCTACATCCTTCTGAATCTGCTCAGTGTATTCATCTCTTGGTCTCCCTCTACGATTTTTACCCTCCACGCTGCCCTCCAGTACTAAATTGGGGATCCCTTGATGCCTCAGAACACGTCCTACCAACTGATCCCTTCTTCTAGTCAAATAGTGTCACAAATTTCTTTTCGATAACATATATTATGAACTCCACAACAGCTGTAATGTGACGTGCATGAAATACTTAGAGGTAGGTATGTTAGGAATACGCATTTTTCAATTGATACTTCGTAAAACGCGTGTTGTAATGTTTACGAACTGTTGCCCCTGTGTAAATGTCTAAACCTGACAATGTATATTAAATCTCTTTTGTCTCGGTAACTATTCTGATTAAGGCACATATCTGTAAGAAGTTTTTTGCTTGAAATGATCGTTCCTGTGACAACGCTGAATATAGACCATTTCTGCTGAGACACCCTGTATACAACAGTTGAGTGGAACAACATCTATGGCAGAACTTTGGATAGAAAATCAGTTGAATTCGCTCAACAGAGGAAAGACTGCTGCATATGTTGGGACCCTTTCACGATTCCACATAGAGTATGTGAAAGAACTGGCTCCTCCTCCAGCAGCACTGTACCGTAGGTCACTGGAAGAGCGGAGCGTTCCTATTTATTGAAAAAAAAATGCTCTTATCATTGACATTGTCATGAAGGGTTGACGAACAGACGCACAAAACTATAAGCCTCTATAGCCAGCCGGGGTGGCCGAGGGGTTCTAGTATCTTCCATTTGGAACTGCGCGACCGCTGCGGTTGCAGGTTCGAATCCTGCCTCGGGCATGGATGTGTGTGATGTCCTTAGGTTAGTTAGGTTTAAGTAGTTCTAAGCTCTAGATGACTGATGACCTCAGATGTTAAGTCCCGTAGTACTCAGAGCCATTTTTTATAAGCCTTTATCGCTGACGTCAGGTTTGGAACGCATACTTTCCCTATGTGGGATGATATTCCTTAAGACCGAAACCTTCCTCATTGCCCTCACAGTATATATTTTCTTTAATGTAGTTTGTTGTTAGCAATATTAGCTTATTCCCAAGAGTTAGCAGCTTTCACTCAGTTAATACTAGGCAGAAATAAAATCTGCATGCGGAATGCAGTTCCTTGACTCTTGTGCAGAAAGGAGTGCAGTATTCTGCTGCATCCATTTTCAATAAGCTACCAGAATAACTCAAAAATCTTAGCAGTAGCCCAAACACTTTTAAGTCTAAACTGGAGTTTCCTCATGACTCACTCCTATTCTGTCGAGTAGCTCCTGGAAGAACTGAAAAAGTAAGCAAATTCCAGTGCTACATTGTTGGTTTTCTTTATTTAAACTTACGACTTGTCGCCTGAATATGTCTCTTATATTTCATTTTATCTGTTTCTACTATCGTGTTATAATTTCATGTATTGACTCGTTCCATGACCATGGAGACTTCTCCTTAATTTGGTCCCACGGAACAATAAATGAATAAATAAATAATTAGAAATCGACACGGATTCCGCAAACAACAACCAGGCGCATCTCAGCTCGCTCTGTTAGTCTGCAAGGCACAGAACGCAGTAGTTACTGGTGCTCAGATTGATGCCGTGTTCCTTGGCTTCCAAAAGGCGTTCCATACAGTTCCGCACCATAAAGTACGAGCGAACGGAAGAGATGAACAGTTTTGTGACTGGGTTGAGGGGTTCCTAGCAAACAGAACATGGAATGTCATTCTTAACTTCGGAAATACCACGGGAGTGTTTTACGGCCATTACCTTTCACAATATACACTGCCGAAAAAAAATCCCAACTCTTGGAAGGAGCTGTGCAAGTTAAACGAAAGTTGTGGGCTCGTTTCTACATCTGAAAGATGGCGTCTGTTCAAATTTCGCACAAGAGTGGCGCTAGTGGAGCCACTGTAAGGACGACGGTTCGCTTTGCTTTAAATACCTTTGAGATTGGACGTATTGTGTTGTTGTTAGTCAAGAACGCCTTTAAGGCGGCGAAGGCGCCATTATCAATACCTCACTGAATATGAACGAGGTTATGTAAAAGGGGTATGAGAAACTGGATGTTCCTTCCGCGATTTCGTTAATGTCTGTCTACCGTTCAGTTCTTTCAGTAACTCCTTCACGCTCTCGCATGAGTCAAAGCTGTGACCGTACATGCTGCCTTCTTTGTATATGTTCGATATCCCCTGATAGTCCCGTTTGGTATTGGTCCCACACACTTGAGCAATAATCCAGGATGGGTCGAAACGAGAGTTTTGTAGGCAATCTCCTTTGAAGACTGATGGCATTTTCCTGGTATCCTACTCATCGATCGAATTCTGCGACATACTTTTTCTGTACTGAGCCTACGTGATCGTTCCATTTCTTTCTTTTCTTTTTTTTTCCTTTCTTATGGGACTTAACTGCTAAAGTCATCAGTTCCTAATCTTCCACACTACTTAACCTAAATTATCCTAAGGACAAACACACACACCCATGCCCGAGGGAGGACTCGAACCTTCCATTTCTTATCTCAACAAACTATTCTATCCAGATATTTGTATGCGCTGATTGATTCCAGTTGTGTCTTATTGTTATTGTAGTTGCCGAATATTATGTATTTTCGTTTTGTGAAGTGCACAGGTTTGCATGTTTGCACATTTAAATTGATCTGTCCATCTTTGGACCACCTCGAAATCTTATCAAACTCTCACTCAATATTTGTGCAGCTTTTTCAGATAATACTTCATTATATGTAATTGAGTCATCTGCTAAAAGTCTGAGGCTACTATTACTATTAATATTAGTAGTTGTGTAGTACCATGTGTGGCTCAACAGCCGCGGATGTCCGCACTTTTAAGCGTCAAACCTCCGGGAATTATATTGCAGTGTTCTACCAACTGGCGATGATTTTTCTGTTATATAATTATTGAGAAGCCATATCAGCCACTGTAATTTACGACAAGTTACGTATATAAGTAATTAAAGGTAACTGAGGGTCACTGTAGACCATTTTGATAGTTTTCTCTTTTATGAAACTTAACTTAAATCTAGCTTATAGATGTGATATGGCATAGGTCATCCTTCGATCCATTATAGAACTTGCAAACCCATTCAGAGAATATACGTTCACATTTTTGCTGAACGTAGTTGGTTTTCATCATCCTGAATTAAAATATTTCCTTTTATCAATAGTGCAATTTATAAACAATGTTTTGTGAGTAGAATAAAATTTCCAATGGTAAACTTAACTGCTTTTTCGACGTTATTTTACCAGCTAACTAAAAATAGGAAAGCCTTGAACCCCTTCCGGTAAATTTAGTTAGTATAAAGATTCTTTTACAGGGAGTGCAGTGGAGCTGACGCTGAAATAATTAAGTGGTGGTGGTGGTTAGTGTTTAACGTCCCGTCGACAACGAGGTCATTAGAGACGGGAAATAATTAAGTATTTGATTATATCACCGCTAGTATCACTGAACTCTTCTGAACTCTACATGTCATGTGTGGTCTGGCGTCTCCTTACCAGCAACAGGTCCCAGGTTCAAACTAGTCAATTCCCTAAAAAACACGCTCAGAGCGCCGTTGCGCGAAAGTGGTAGGGAGACACGACTTAGAACAAACAGACACCACGCAGAATGTTAGAAATGGACCACCCTGTATATTGTTTTTTTCGTGCGAGTATTAGTAAAAAATAATAACACCTGTCATAACTTAGACCAAATAAATACAGGATAATACTGGTTATTCAGAACTAAAATACCGGTCTCGGTTTTAGCCGGTCGGTTTTTCCCACCTCTACCGGGCATCGTTCCGCCGTCCAGCTGCAGTATTGTCGAAACAACGCTGGACGTAGAATTGCGAGGCACCCACTGCTCCGCACATTGCAGCGCCGCACCCCGCTGTCGCTTCCCAAGCCGTCGGCCTCTTGCCTCGGGCGGCAACGAAACAAACGCGTTGGCTACAATGAGCGACGCGCTGCGAAATTTTGGAAGGCGTCCGCCCGGGGCCCCGTGACAAACAGCCGAGTCCGCGGGGGGCCGTGGAAAGTCGCGCCCCCTCCCCCCCCCCCCCCCCCCCCCGGGGGTCACCTGTCGCGCTGGGTGCGCCCACAAAGTCCCGGCGGGGCGCCGGACTGCGGCCACGCCCCCTAGCGTGACGACTTACTCCGCGCCAGCTGGCCGCCGCTCTCACAGCTCCGCTGCCGCCGCCGCCGGGATTAACGGAAAACAGATGAAGCTCGTAGCGACATGATTAATTCGTCGCGGACTTCCCGGAATATGAAAGGCTTAGCGGTCCCGGGCGACCCGTCTCGAAACTCGCCCAATAACGCGCGTTTCCTCATAAATCAACGGCGCTACCTCTGCCCCGTCTCTTACGTTCCCCCGACCCCTTTTTTATGATGCTAACGTACCCGAGATACGGGCAATTCACTTAGTCATCTGAGTAAGTATTAAAACAGCAGACAGCAGCATTAGCCGAGTTTTCTCTCGACACCGCGAGGGGAGCGAGGGCGGAGAAAACGGGAAAAAAAAGCAGAGAGTGAACATGGTGGCTGAACTGTGATTGATGTCGGGTGGTTCGTGTTATCGGCGACTGGCCGTGAAATATGAGAGATTGCCAGAAGGGGTTGGCCGGGTCGGCCCATTCAGCCGCTGGCGCGGCGCCCGCCGGCTTGTTTTCCGTGTGATTGGCAAATAAAGAGGGCGCGCCCGGATGCCCGCGGCCGCCACGTCACTCCGCGGGCCACAAAACAATGTCCGGCCTCTCCAGGACGACCCAGTCGGCGCCGACAAAAGCGGCAATCTGGCCGGAATCAAAACATCGCTGCCTTTCGATTGGCTTCGTTCCATTCGAGTGTCCTTCACTAGAATAGAAGCAGGTGGCTGAAAACCTAGTCACGCACAACACGATTTTCACAACAACAACTACAAAAATCACTGACGGGAAAAAATCACCAAAAAATAATTCACACACAGTAAAGAAATTTCGGGAATACGTTTGTCCTGGTAACATACACAACTGGCCATTAAAATTGCTACACCACGAAGACGATGTGCTACAGACGCGAAATTTAACCGACAGGAAGAACATGCTGTGATAAGCAAATGATTAGCTTTTCAGAGCATTCACACAAGGCTGGCGCCGGTGGCGACACCTACAACGTGCTGACATGGGGAAAGTTTCCAACCGATTTCTCAGACACAAACAGCAGTTGACCGGTGTTGACTGGTGAAACGTTGTTGTGATGCCTCGTGTAAGGAGGAGAAATGCGTACCATCACGTTTACGACTTTGATAAAAGTCGGGTTGTAGCCTATCGCGATTGCGGTTTATCGTATCGCGACATTGCTGCTCGCGTTGGTCGAGATCCAATGACTGTTTGCAGAATATGAAATCGGTGGTTTCAGGAGGGTAATACGGAACGCCATGATGGATCCCAACGGCCATGTATCACTAGCAGTCGAGATGACAGGCTTCTTATCCGCATGACTCTAACGGGTCGTGCAGCCACGTCTCGATCCTTGAGTCAACAGATGGGGACGTTTGCAAGACAATAACCATCTGTACGAACAGTTCGACGACGTTTGCAGCAGCAAGGGCTATTAGCTCAAGGACCACGCCTGCGGCTACCCTTGACGCTGTATCACAGACAGGACCGCCTGCGATGGTGTACTCAACGACGAAACTGGGTGCACGAATGGCAAAACGTCATTTGTTTCGGATGAATCCAAGTTCTGTATACAGTATCATGATGGTCGCATCCGTGTTTGGCGACATCGCGGTGAACACACATTGGAAGAGTGTATTGGTAATCGCCGTACTGGCGTATCACCCGGCGTGATGGTATGCGGTGCCATTGGTTACACGTCTCGGTCACCTCCTGTTCGCATTGACGGCACTTTGAACAGTGGACGTCACATTTCAGATGTTTGACACCCGTAGCTCTACCCTTCATTCGATCCCTTCAAAACCCTACATTTCAGAAGGATAATGCACGACCGCATGTTGCAGGTCGTGTCGGGCCTTACTGGATACAGAAAATGTTCGACTGCTGCCCTGGTCAGCACATTCTCCAGATCTCTCACCAATTGAATACGTCTGGTCAATGGTGGCCGAGCAACTGGCTCGTCGCAATACGTCAGTAACTACTCTTGATGAACTGTGGTATCGTGTTGAAGCTGCATGGGCAGCGGTACATGTACACGCCATGACTCAATGCCCAGGCGTATCAAGGCCGTTATTACGGCCAGAGGTGGTGGTTCTGGGTACTGATTTCTCACGATCTGTGCACACAAATTACGTGGAAATGTAATCACACCTCAGTTTTAGTATAATATATTTGTCCAATGAGTACCCGTTTATCATCTGCATTTCTTCTTGGTGTAGCAGTTTTAATGGTCAGTAGTGTATTTATGTCTAGGTTACGGAGGTCAGTTTGTGGGATGAAGTTCCACTCGTGTTGTGCTTGGTCGGTCAATACAGGAGCTCGTAATGCAGTTTGTAAATTGTGTCGGAGTTCTCGTCCGATGAAATCCCATATGTGGTCGATCGGGGCCAGATCCGGCGATCGAGCAGGCCATGGCAACGTGTCGACACTCTGTATAGCATGTTGGATTACAACAGCAGTATGGGTGTGAGCATTATCCTGTTGGAAAACACTCCCTGGAAAACTGTTCATAGTAGTTGTTGTGGCCTTCAGTCCTGAGACTGGTTTGATGACGCTCTCCATGCTACTCTATCCTGTGCAAGCTTCTTCATCTCCCAGTACTTACTGCAACCTACATCCATCTGAATCTGCTTAGTGTATTCATCTCTTGGTCTCCCTCTACGATTTTTTACCTTCCACGTTGCCCTCCAATGCTAAATTTGTGATCCCTTGATGCCTTTGAACATGTCCTACCAACCAGTCCCTTCTTCCAGTCAAGTTGTGCCACAAACTCCTCTTCTCCCTAATTCTATTCAATACCTCCTCATTAGTTATGTGATCTACCCATCTAATCATCAGCATTCTTCTGTAGCACCACATTTCGAAAGTTTTTATTCTCTTATTGTCCAAACTATTTATCGTCCATGTTTCACTTCCATACATGGCTACACTCCATACAAATACTTTCAGAAACGACTTCCTGACATATAAATCTATACTCGACGTTAACAATTTTCTCTTCTTCAGAAACGCTTTACTTGCCATTGCCAGTCTACATTTTATATCCTCTCTAGTACGACCATCATCAGTTATTTTGCTCCTCAAATAGCAAAACTCCTTTACTACTTTAAGTGTCTCATTTCCTAATCCAATTACCTCAAAATCACCCGACTTAATTCGACTACATTCCATTATCCTCGTTTTGCTTTTGTTGATGTTCATCTTCTATCCTCCTTTCAAGACACTGTCCATTCCGTTCAACTGCTCTTCCAAGTCCTTTGCTGTCTCTGACAGAATTACAATGTCTTCTCCATGTATTTTAATACCTACTCCGAATTTTTCTTTTGTTTCCTTTAGTGCTTGCTCAATATACAGATTGAATAACATCGGGGAGAGGCTACAACCCTGTCTCACTCCCTTCCCAACCACTGCTTCCTTTTCATGTCCCTCGACTCTTATAACTGCCTCTGGTTTCTGTACAAATTGTAATTAGCCTTTCTCTCCCTGCATTTTACTCCTGCCACCTTTAGAATTTGAAGAGAGTAATCCAGTCAGCATTGTCAAAAGCTTTCTTTAAGGCTGCAAATGCTAGAAATGTAGGTTTGTCTTTCTTTAATCTATTTTCTCAGATTAGTCGTAAGGTCAGTATGGCCTCACGTGTTCCAACATTTCTACGGAATCCAAACTGATCATCGCCTGGGTCGGCTTCTACCAGTTTTTCCATTCGTCTGTAAGGAATTCGCGTTAGTATTTTGCAGCTGTCACTTATTAAACTGATAGATCGGTAATTTTCTCATCTGTCAACATCTGCTTTCTTTGGGATTGGAATTATTATATTCTTCTTGAAGTCTGAGGGTATTTCGCCTGTCTCGTACATCTTGCTCACCAGATGGTAGAGTTTTGTCAGGACTGGCTCTCCCAAGGCTGTCAGTAATTCTAATGGAATGTTGTCTACTCCCGGAGCCTTGTTTCGACTCAGGTCTTTCAGTGCTCTGTCAAACTCTTCACGCAGTATCGTATCTCCCATTTCATCTTCATCTACATCCTGTTCCATTTCCATAATATTGTCCTCAAGTACAGCGCCCTTTTATGGACCCTCTACATTCTCCTTCTACCTTTCTGCTTTCCCTTCTTTCCTTAGAACTGGGTTCCCATCTGAACTTTTGATATTCATACAAGTGGTTCTCTTTTCTCCAAAGGTCTCTCTCATTTTCCTGTAGGCAGTATCTATCTTGCCCCTAATGAGATAAGCCTCTACATCCTTACATTTGTCCTCTAACCATCCGTGTTTAGCCATTTTGCACTTCCTGTCGATCTCATTTTTGAGACGTTTGTATTCCTTTTTGCCTGCTTCATTTACTGCGTTTTTATATTTTCTCCTTTCATCAATTAAATTCAATATTTCTTCTGTTACCCAAGGATTTCTTCTAGCCCTCGTCTTTTTACCTACTTGATCCTCTGCTGCCTTCACTACTTCATCCCTCAGAGCTACCCATTCTTCTTCTAATGTATTTGTTTCCCTCATTCCTGTCAATTGTTCCCTTATGCTGTCCCTGAAACTCTGTACAACCTCTGGTTCTTACAGTTTATCCAGGTCCCATCTCCTTAAATTCCCACCTTTTTGCAGTTTCTTCAGTTTTAATCTGTTCATAGTAGCGTCGTTTAAATATCTGGGCATAACGCTTGGAAGCGATTTGAAATGGAACGAGCATATGAGGATAGTGGTAGGGAAGACGAATAGCCGACTTCAGTTTATTCGGAGAATTTCAGCAAAGTGTGGTTCATCTGTAAAGGAGACCGCATATAGGACGCTAATGCGACCTATTCCTGAGCGCTGCTCGAGCGTTAGGGATCTGCACCAGGACGGATTGAAAGATGACATCGAAGCAGTTCATAGGCGAACTGCTAGATTTTTTATCGGTACGTTCGATCAGCACGCTAGTGTTACGGATATGTTTCAGGAGATCAGTTCCTGGAGGGATGAAGAGATTCATTTCAAAAAACACTACTGAGAAAGTTAAGACAACTGGCATTTGAAGCTGACTGCAAAAATGGTTCAAATGGCTCTGAGCACTCTGGGACTTAACATCTGAGGTCATCAGTCGCTTAGAACTTAGAACTACTTCAACCTAAGTAACCTAAGGACATCGCACACATCCATGCCCGAGGCGGGATTCGAGCCTGCGACCGTAGCAGCAGCGCGATTCCAGACTGAAGCGCCTAGAACCGCTTGGCCATACAGGCCGGTTAGCTGACTGCAGAACTATTCTACTGTCGCCAATATACATTTCGCGTAGAGACCACGAGAATAACATATGAGAAATTACGCCCATACTCGCTCTGTCTGCGAGTGGTACAGGAAAGGAAACGAGTAGTTGTGGTATAGGGCACCCTCCGCCAAGCGATATGCAGTGGCTTGCGTAATATGTATGTAGATGTAGATAACCACGAGATTGCTCCTGCTGTCATACCAAGTCGCACCCCAGTTGTAGGTCCAGTGTGTCGAGCACACAGCCAGGCTGGATGCATGCCCTCAGCTGGCCTTCTTCTAACCAACCCACGGCCATCACTGGTATCGAGGCACAACAGAATGCATCAAAAAACACAACAGACCTCCACTCTGCCCTCCATGAGTTCTCGCTTGACACCACCTGAAGTCGCCAATGGTAGGAATTTGCGGTTAATAAAAAACCCGCTAAGGGTGTCTGGCTCGGAGCTGTCCTGGAAGTGACCGATTTGTAACAGTTCGTTGCGTCACTGTGATGTCAACCGCTGCTCAAATTGCTGCTCCAGATGAAGCACGATGCACCAGAGCCATACGCCGAACATGATGCTCTCCCCTCTCGATAGCGCTCCGTGGCCGGTCTTCTTGCAGCCGTACATTCCTTTGGCCATAGCTGCCAGCAATCATGTCCAGTGGCTACACTCTTTCTGCAATATCGCAGAAGGAAAATCCAGCTTCTCGCAGCCCCACTACACGACCTCGTTGAAACTCAGTGAGGTGTTGATAATAGTGTTATTGTCGTCATAAAGCTATTCTTGACTATCATCAAATTATCACTTCAAATTTCAAAGGTAACTAACTCTCACGACCGTTGCAATGCGTATTTAAAGCAAACCTTTTATGCGACTGGCGCTAAATTGGAACATAAATCATCTTTCAGATGTAGATATATGATTGAGTGCCACGTTACGTAACTGGCGACCTAATTTTGGACTGTTTTTAGAGTTAAGTAATGAATGTGATGTAGTTTTTATTCATTTGGCCACCCTGTGCCATTAAAATTGACGATGCAGATTAAAATGCCGACCCAATGTAGACACGGGATAAGGTTACGAAAAAGAGAAGAGAGAGACGAAGGCATAGCCTTTGTTAAGAAGAGCCGATGGAGAAACCAAATAAATGAGTTAGGTCAGGGAAGCGTTCTGGCCTCCTCCCTCGTTATCCTGTACATTAACGACCAGCCAATACCTAATCACTATAAGTATTTCCTATATGCAGATGACTTCGCAGTCACAGCTCAAGTGAGGACTTTTGATAAGGTAGGGAAGAATCTGCAGAATGCACTGAAAGTCTTTTCAGAACACAGCCAAAATGACTCCCTTAATCCGAATCCTCCGAAGATTCAACAAGCGCTCTCCACCTTCGACCATGGTATGCAAAGCGAAAGCGCGGTGTTTCCTGGAGCAAACTACACTGGAACACACAGATAAACCAACCGATCTGGGTGTGACGTTGGATAGATATCTGATGTATAGAGACCACTGCGAAAAGATCCGTCAGAAGGTGGCCTCGAGAAATAATATTTTGTGGAAACTCATAAACAGCAAATAGGGAGCAAATGATATTACCCTAATAACCATTGCCCAAGCACCATGTTTCTCTACAGCTGAATACCCCTGCCTGTCATGGACCAAATGAGTCCACCTGTAGAAGGACGACATAAGTCTTAATGAAAAATGGAATCAAGACAGCGAGTATGAAACCCTCGACCCTACCAAAGCTCTACAGAACTGCTGGTCTTGCAAGTCCGAGCTGCTGAAGAATGTCTCGTGCATTCACAGAGAGCCTCAAACAAACCATTGATGATCGACATTCTCTCGGGGGTACTGAGTGTAAGCCTGGACAACAGAGATTCAGTAAAAGGTTCTTAAACATTCCATTTGAAGAACCACCATCTGACGGTCCACCAGCACCTGGCGGTTCCACGACAAACTGGAGAACATGCAAGACGCTCCACCGCATAAGAAAAGGGTGGGGCCCCACTGAAAATAAACATGATCAGGTCGGGTCACCCATGACAGGTGCGGTTGTGGTGTTGTGCAAGACGTGGCACACCTCCTGGCCTGTCCAAACTGTCCCTACAGATGCAACCTCGACGATTTGTGGCTGGACAAGAAAGAAGTCCCGGACGTTCCCAATACTGTGCTGAAAGACTGTGATTGGTTTCCAGGCAAAAAAAAAATGGTAACTAAATGAGCCCTTTTCTTGTGGTCTTCCGGCTGAAGAGTAGCTCCATTCACTTCTCCACTTTAGTTTATCCTGTGCAAGTCCCCCTGCGTGACATGCAAACTACACCCCTTCAACCTGCTTTCTCTCGTCAAGCCTTTGTTTCACACTAAATTTCTTACAACCTGCAGTATCCCCCACTACTAAATTAACTATTCTTTTGTACCTCCATGTGTGCTATGAAGCTTTCTCTTATTGTAGAAAAGTTGTGTCGTGCAGCTCTTTGCTCTGCAATTCGATCAAGTACCTCTTAATTAGTTATTCGATCTACCAATCTCACCTTCAGCACTTTTCTGTAGGTTCTAATCTCTCCTAGTGTAAACTATTTTTTTGCCTTGTTGCACTTCCGTACAGAGCTATCCTCCAGACAAATAACTTCCGGTAAGACATCGCACCACTTAAATTTATATTCAGTATTTACAGATTTCTCTTTTTCAAATGTTCAAATGTGTGTGAATTCCTAAGGGACCAAACCGCTGAGGTCATCGGTCCCTCGACTTACACACTACTTAAACTAACTTAAACAAACTTATGCTAAGAACAACACACACACACACACACACACACACACACACACACACACACACACACACACAAGCCCGAGGGAGGACTCGAACCTCCGGTGGGATAGGCCGCGCAATCTGGCTGCACCCTGTGCTCTTCACGCTATCCGGGAGGACCCGTTCCACATCTGGAATGATTCCACCCCGTATGCACACGAAGTGCACATTAGTTATGTTTCCCTTCTTGGGAGCCAAGTCCCTAAAGGACCCCATAACGCGCATAACGTTGGAGCTCCCAACTATCCATAATCCTGCCCGAACAGTGCACGGGTGTAGTGCCGGTCCATTGTGTCCAACGGGCACAATATTTCGGCGATCAGCTGTTTCGCCAGCGTCAGGTGCGCTGACGAACTGAGCTCCTGAGGGCGGGCGGCCGTCCAAAATCCTCTTATCCCGCGAGGCGTTCTCTCCGCGGTCCGCGCCGGTGGCCGCGCGTCGGTGGTCGCTGAGTGGCTGGTGTCTCAGTTCGTCAGCGCACCTGACGGCGGCGAAACAGCTGTTCGCCGAAATATTGTGCCCGTTGGACACTATGGACCGGCACTACACCCGTGCACTGTTCGAGCAAGAAATATGCCGGGTGAAGTTGAAGAATCACATCAATAATCCTACCCTCTGTGATTGTCCGGATCTTGCAGGCTGAGTGGTTTCCTCTGAAACATGACAGGCGACAGCACCTGGAACTTGTTTGTCAGACAAATCGGGGAGGCCTTACGTACTGCCGCCTGGGTCTTTCGCCGCCTGCTACGCCCTGGGGTGACCTCCCACTCGACCACAGGTGGGGTGTCAACCTCAGAACGAGCAGTGACTGGGCTGGCCACCAGTGAGGACCGATCAGAGGACTTGGACGTCCGTTGGGTCCCGATGGCTGGCCCACAGCAGTGGTGCCCATTCGCTGCAGCCCCAAGCTGTGTACCCGAAGCCATGACAGGCGACAGCATCTGGAACCTGTTTGTCAGACAAATCGGGGAGGCCTTACGTACTGCCGCCTGGGTCTTTCGCCGCCTGCTACGCCCTGGGGTGACCTCCCACTCGACCACAGGTGGGATGTCAACCTCAGAACGAGCAGTGACTGAGCTGGCCACCGGTGAGGACCGATCAGAGGACTTGGACGTCCGTTGGGTCCCGACGGCTGGCCCACAGCAGTGGTGCCCATTCGCTGCAGCCCCAAGCTGTGTACCCGAAGCCATGACAGGCGACAGCACCTGGAACCTGTTTGTCAGACAAATCGGGGAGGCCTTATGTACTGCCGCCTGGGTCTTTCGCCGCCTGCTACGCCCTGGGGTGACCTCCCACTCGACCACAGGTGGGGTGTCAACCTCAGAACGAGCAGTGACTGGGCTGGCCACCGGTGAGGACCGATCAGAGGACTTGGACGTCCGTTGGGTCCCGATGGCTGGCCCACAGCAGTGGTGCCCATTTGCTGCAGCCCCAAGCTGTGTACCCGAAGCCATGACAGGCGACAGCATCTGGAACCTGTTTGTCAGACAAATCGGGGAGGCCTTACGTACTGCCGCCTGGGTCTTTCGCCGCCTGCTACGCCCTGGGGTGACCTCCCACTCGACCACAGGTGGGGTGTCAACCTCAGAACGAGCAGTGACTGGGCTGGCCACCGGTGAGGACCGATCAGAGGACTTGGACGTCCGTTGGGTCCCGATGGCTGGCCCACAGCAGTGGTGCCCATTCACTGCAGCCCCAAGCTGTGTACCCGAAGCCATGACAGGCGACAGCACCTGGAACCTGTTTGTCAGACAAATCGGGGAGGCCTTATGTACTGCCGCCTGGGTCTTTCGCCGCCTGCTACGCCCTGGGGTGACCTCCCACTCGACCACAGGTGGGGTGTCAACCTCAGAACGAGCAGTGACTGGGCTGGCCACCGGTGAGGACCGATCAGAGGACTTGGACGTCCGTTGGGTCCCGATGGCTGGCCCACAGCAGTGGTGCCCATTCGCTGCAGCCCCAAGCTGTGTACCCGAAGCCATGACAGGCGACAGCATCTGGAACCTGTTTGTCAGACAAATCGGGGAGGCCTTACGTACTGCCGCCTGGGTCTTTCGCCGCCTGCTACGCCCTGGGGTGACCTCCCACTCGACCACAGGTGGGGTGTCAACCTCAGAACGAGCAGTGACTGGGCTTGCCACCGGTGAGGACCGATCAGAGGACTTGGACGTCCGTTGGGTCCCGATGGCTGGCCCACAGCAGTGGTGCCCATTCGCTGCAACCCCAAGCTGTGTACCCGAAGCCATGACAGGCGACAGCATCTGGAACCTGTTTGTCAGACAAATCGGGGAGGCCTTACGTACTGCCGCCTGGGTCTTTCGCCGCCTGCTACGCCCTGGGGTGACCTCCCACTCGACCACAGGTGGGGTGTCAACCTCAGAACGAGCAGTGACTGGGCTGGCCACCGGTGAGGACCGATCAGAGGACTTGGACGTCCGTTGGGTCCCGATGGCTGGCCCACAGCAGTGGTGCCCATTCGCTGCAGCCCCAAGCTGTGTACCCGAAGCCATGACAGGCGACAGCACCTGGAACCTGTTTGTCAGACAAATCGGGGAGGCCTTATGTACTGCCGCCTGGGTCTTTCGCCGCCTGCTACGCCCTGGGGTGACCTCCCACTCGACCACAGGTGGGGTGTCAACCTCAGAACGAGCAGTGACTGGGCTGGCCACCGGTGAGGACCGATCAGAGGACTTGGACGTCCGTTGGGTCCCGATGGCTGGCCCACAGCAGTGGTGCCCATTCGCTGCAGCCCCAAGCTGTGTACCCGAAGCCATGACAGGCGACAGCATCTGGAACCTGTTTGTCAGACAAATCGGGGAGGCCTTACGTACTGCCGCCTGGGTCTTTCGCCGCCTGCTACGCCCTGGGGTGACCTCCCACTCGACCACAGGTGGGGTGTCAACCTCAGAACGAGCAGTGACTGGGCTGGCCACCGGTGAGGACCGATCAGAGGACTTGGACGCCCGTTGGGTCCCGACGGCCGGCCCACAGCAGTGGTGCCCATTCGCTGCAGCCCCAAGCTGTGTACCCGAAGCCATCACAGTCTGAAGCTGAGAGCGAAGTGTCACCAACTCGGCTCGCATCCGCACAAAACAATCGAAGTCTCTGTCCGTTCTAATGAATGTGGTAAACTAAACTATAGATAGACGGAGTATCGGCACGTGCTGCGCAACCCTACGGTAAACCCTGACGAAAACGCAGGAGCTGTTTAACACGCACAGATTCAAAAACCTAGCTACCGAAGCACTCAGGTGAAACTAAATAATTCGCCCCTGATTAGGAACTTGTAATATGTCACAAAATCGGTTTACTTTCCGACGCAAACGAAAACGCGAGGACTATGGCTATTAGATATTAAATTAGCACGCAGAAACTCAAGAGACTAAACTATTAAAGCACACAGATGATATTATAAAATTCTCTCCTGGTTAGGAACTCGTGAAAGTCGCAATATGGTTACAGCCCTGTTGGTGTTTGTGTCTCGGCTGACATTAAAAGAAGGTTTTTTCGCCAGGACCGGTCTGCTTCCGATGTTTGCCCTTGCCTTCGTAACGTAGTATAAGCTCGTTCCCAAGGTACTGTTCTTTCGCTTTACCTTCCCAAATTTCAATGTTTAGTAAGTCGTCATTATTTTCTCTACTGGCTTACGTTCGTTGTCTTTTTTGTCTCTCTTTCATCAAATCTCATCAAAACGTCCATTCCATTTAACAGTTGCAAGTCTTCCTTACTAAAAGACCAGAAAATCTAATCTTCCGCAAACCTTAACACTTGTGTTTTTATCCCTGTTATATTTTTTTTCTCTTCTTTCGTCGAATTTTGTACACACAAATCATAGAATAATGGTGATAACCGGCAACCATATATTGCAAAATTCCTAACACGAACTTTTGATTATCATATTTCCACTTTTTTCACCTACTACATTGTTGCACAAATATTCAGAACATCCTGCTAAAGCTGTTAATGCAAATCACTCACCGGCTACCAAGTTGAGGTTGCTAATGCACATTCAAATGGCTCTAAGCACTATGGGACTTAACATCTGAGGTCATCAGTCCCCTAGACTTAGAACTACTTAAACCTAACGACATCACACACATCCATGCCCGAGTCAGGATTCGAACCTGCGGCCGTAGCAGCAACGCGGTTCCAGACTGAAGCGCCTAGAACCGCTCGACCACAGCGGCCGGAAATGCACATTCAACTTGGAGGTAACCCGTTAGAGCTCTGGCGATGGAAGTATTTGCATCAGTTTCCTGGATTAAATTCCATATATCTCCGCAACGATACCAGTTGGTACCATTATGAAACAGAGGTGTCTCCATTTTTTGTCCAGCATGTACTCGACGCTTGTAATTTATATACGGAATAATGTATTTCATAGAAGCTCTTAGATTTATAAGTAAATTTAATGTCAGCCTATAAAAACATGCCGATAAATTGCTTTGAGGAGTCTTGTAACAAAGAAAAGTCATGACCTACATTCGAAGAGTTGCTTGTTGGGAACATAAATACAGAATTCTGGCCACCGTTTGAGCTGCCTTGCCTGCTACTGCTATTTAAAACCAGGAAGCGGTAGTGCGGTGCTGAGATAACACAATCAAGTGGAAATTTTCCTGTATTTGGGAGACATGTTTGCGGTCTAAACTCTTTGGTGTCGACACATACACTGGTCAGTCAGGACTAGTAACCAGCCCTCGGCCGTGCAAAAGAGACCCCCACTCCTTCCCTGGACGCTACGATATGAAATATAAATGTACATTACAGTAAAGTAAATGTAGCGAAACCATGCGGTTGCCTTGGTTCCTTATTTCTCTTCGAAATTTATTTCTTCACTCTGCCCTGACATCACATTCTTTTTTTTTCCGCGCCCAGCTTTCAAAACCATACGAGATAATGTAAATATCAAGCATAGAGTACTACTGGGCGCTGGTTACGTGACAAGAAGATGGAACACGCTTCAATGCATTGCCATGAGTATTGTTCATCTGCCGATTTGGAACCAAAATCTGGTTTTGCACTTACTGTCGCAGTAAGTAAAAAACTAAAATTTTGATCCAAAAACTCAGATAAATAGTACTCATGGCGATGAATTAAAGTGTATTGCGTCTTCTTGTCACAGAGCCAGGCACCCAGAATTATGCATGAAGTAGCTATGTAACTTACTGTACACCATCAGAAGATTAGTGTGAAAAGGTTAGAAAACCGGTTCGTGTAATAAGTAAATAACTATCTCAAAAAGCGGCTGGTTGCAGTTTTATGTATTTACATAGAATGAACAGTAACGGTTTGTTAAACATCCATAATGGATAGGCTTAATACGAGATAATGGATGAGTACTTTCTTGCGCCTCCTCTGGTGTTATTCTTTTGCCTGTCATGACAGGCACCCAATGCACTCTAGAATTCGGTAACCTTTATTTTTATGTCTTCGTCCTATCATGATCAATTTCTTAAACCAAACAGCAGAAAGAATTAATTATTTAAAAATGGAACTGTTCTAAAAGAATCTAGTTTTGGTCTGGGTCTTTGGATGAGAAAGGAATTCTTTTATGGGAACTGATGATATGGTCAAAAATGATTCAAATGGCTCTGAGCACTATGGGACTTAACTTCTGAGGTCATCAGTCCCCTAGACCTTAGAACTACTTAAACCTAACTAACCTAAGGACATCACACACATCCATGCCCGAGGCAGGATTCGAACCTGCGACCGTAGTGGCAGCGAGGTGCCAGACTGTAGCGCCTAGAACCGCTCGACCATCCTGGCCGGCGATATGGTCAGTTTACTGTATTTGCACTAGCTTGTTTCTGCGTTCTCTTGAAACTAGACACAGTGTGTGGAGCTCTCGATCTATTTACAAACCTTTTTATTGATACTGTCTTCATCCCAGAAATTAATAATAAGGTCGATGATTTCAGCTGCTAAACATCCCTCAGCAGAACAGAAGTACAGAAAAGACAGAGTGCAAATAGTTCTGTAAAATATGAAAACCAAAAAAGTGCATTAATATTTACGGGGCCATAACTGCTAAGTTTGTCACAGTAATTATCACAACACTACAAACTGCAATCCGTACGTCTGCGTAGAGGTTGCAACAGCGAAATAAACTAACTTAGGGTCCGCAGAATCATGTTCGCCTTATATAAGAGATCCAGATAGGTATAAAACAGTGATGTGAAAATAAAATGACAGTAGAACTCATTATCTAGTCACCTACAACTCTTAAACTAAAATCCAAATGATATTGTCTTTAACAGAAGAAATGTATGGTAAGTACAAATCATGTAGGAAGGGGTTATTGTGGTAAAAAGCATGATCAGATACAAATAAAAACAGAACTTAAAATATAAAAATGTAGAAGAAATTGTAAGAGGCAAGGTATAAGACTTGAAACGTTATTGTATTTGGAATGTTTCTGTTCTATAGTTCTGATGATGGCTGTTTAGCAGTTGTTATTAATTTCGGTGATCAAGAAAATTTCAATCAAAACATTTGTTTCTGTTATTAACTTCCCATGATTGGGCTTCACAGTCGTGCATAATTTGTTAAACGGCGTCATATTCCCCGTTGACTGACGAGATTATTTCTTTCGCAATTACAGTTTCGGCCTTAACGTCACTGTCAAGTGGTAGTGCAGAAGCTAAGAAATACAAAAAATAAAGCACAGAGGGTATATACAGAATCGTATGAACGTGTAGGGTACACAGTAGTACATTCCAAGAATGGCGAAAACAACACATCGCTTACATTTTGCTTTAGCACATGTTAGACCTTAAGAACTTCCGTCATGTATACAAGTCATCGTTTTCTTCCCTTTATTGTGATTTTATTCCCCTACCCCAAATGGTCAGGGGAGAGCTGGCAGCAGCACAGTCCACCGCTCTTCAGCCGAATGATACATTTAATGAAAAGATGAAAACGGGTTAAAATATACACGTACATGGAGGCGTTCATGTAGGACAGTTAAAAAAAGTCCACATACAGTTAAAAGTCACAGTTGGCGATTTGCATAGCACGAAAAATCACTGAAGTCCAACGCACAAGGTAAAGGTTCTCAACAGTACTAAAATGCACCAGAACGATGACACTTAAAAACCACTGCAAGAGACTGAGCACACGCGACGAAGTAAAAACTGCCAGGAGGGACCTGCCGAGGGAAGGGAGGCCTGAGAGGAGGGACAAGAGGGGATAGGAAGAGGCAGAGGGTGAGGGGGGGGGGCTGGAGAGGGTGGAAGGAGGACAAGGGGCAGGAGATGGGCAAGGTGGGAGATGGAGACGGAAGGCAAGTCAGGAGGGAGTGCAGGGATGCAGAAGAGGTGCACTGGAAAGGGAAAGGGTAGAGGAGGGAGGAAAAAACCGCTCAGGGGAAGGGAAAAGGAGGGAGAGGAGCCCTGAGGAGAGGGAGGGGAACGGTGGGGTTACAGTTCGTAGGCGAAGTAGATATCAGGGCGAAGTTCATCATCCGGGAGGGAAGGTGCTGGAAGTTGCATTGGGAAAGGGGGTGGAGGGTGTGGATATGGAGAGAGGACAGGCACCACAGTAAAGGCGTGGCAATCGGCTGTGGGTAGAGAGGATAGAAGACAACAGGGGATCAGGGGGTTGGAGTCTGTGGATGATGTACAGGGTACAGACGTGTTTGAGGAAAAGGAGAAGATGTGGGAAAGGGATGAGGTCATAGAGGATCCATGTGGGGGACAGGAGGTGGATATGGAAGGCGAGACAGAGTGCATGGCGTTCAAGGGTTTGGAGGGGTTTATAGAATCTGGGTGGAGCAGAAGTCCAGGAGACACAGACATAACAAAGGATGTGACGGATCAGAGATTTGTAGGTGTGAAGGATGGTGGAAGGGTGCATTCCCCATGTCCAGCCAGACAGGAATTGGGCAGAGTCTGTAAGGTCTCAGGCAAATCCAACACCTTCCATGAAAACCCTGACATGATAAGCAAATCCAGTAGTATGTCACATAGCTCCGAATAAATCGTGACATTAAATTAACCAAAGTAATACGAGTAACGAGTGAGCAAATGGAATACCACAGACTAACACAAAAATGCCTAAATGCATGTCATATCTTCCCACCATGAGACAGACGCAGTTCCGAGGGGAGAAACGAGAACAGAAGCCGAGAGCAGAACCGTGTTAAGCTAGAAGGCCCTACGATAAGGGATGGACTGGACACCCACGTCACCAGCTAACCACTAGGACAACGACAGCTGCAAGTTTTAGCGTGAGACTTTTTCGCGTCTCTGTTACATCAAGGACCACCCCCCAGCCCATGTTAAAAGCTAGAGCCCTCCAGAAAAACAGTATAGATCTTACGATAACACAAAAAGGGCCACACCACCCGCAAGTTTTAGCGTGAGACTTTTTCGCGTTTCTGTTACGTTAGGACCACCCCCCGGCCAATGTTAAAAGCTAGAGCCCTCCAGAAAAACAGTATAGATCTTACGATAACACAAAAAGGGCCACACCAGCTGCAAGTTTAGGCGTGAGACTTTTTCGTATCTCTGTTACGTTGCAAACTTTAAAATATTGTCCCACCACGAAAAGTATAACGTTTCTCATTGGATAGACAGAATTTTTGTAGGCGGAGCTTAAGGTTAACATTGAGACCCTAATTGGTCAGATGAAAACACAGTCAGATAGTTTTTTTTAAACCAACTTCGGTTAATGGTAGTAAGGAGCAGTTAGTTAGTTCCGAGACGGCGAGCTGGATAGCTGCTGCGCCGGCCGCCGCACCTGACGAACACCAACAAGATAATGGACGCACGCGATGCCGCATAACAGCGCATAAAGCTTCACTCAGAACTGCAGAAGTCTCATCTGTTACACTCTCTTTTTTGCGTAATACTAGTGTCGATCGTCAATTAAAGCTCATGGTGTTCACATTTGCCACTTGAAGTAAAAATCTGAAACGCAATGATTTTTGAGTTATATAGTTATTGAAAAGCCACATCAGCCACTGTAATTTACGACAAGTTAGATAAGTAATTTAAGATAATTGAGGGTCACTGTAGACCATTTTGATAGTTTTCTCTTTTGTGAAACTTAATTTGAACCTAGATTATAGATATGATATGGCATAGGTCATCCTTCGATCCATTGTAGAACTTGGAAACCCATTCAGGGAATATTCGTTCACATTTTTGTAGAACGCAGTTGGTTTTTACCGTCCTGTATTAAAACACTTCCTTTTATCAATAGTGCAATGTATAAACAATGTTTTGTGAGTAGAATAAAATTTCCAATGGTAAACTTAACTGCTTTTTCGACGTTATTTTACCAGCTAACTAAAAATAGGAAAGCCTTGAACCCCTTCCACTAAATTAGTTAGTATTAAGATTCTTTTACAGGGAGTGCAGTGGAGCTGACGCTGAAATCATTAAGTATTTGGTTATATCATCGCTAGTCTCACTGAACTCTTCTGAATTCTACATGTCACGTGTGGTCTGGCGTCTCCTTACCAGCAACAGGTCCCAGGTTCAAACTAGTCAGTTCCCTAAAAAAAACACGCTCAGAGCGTCGTTGCGCGAAAGTGGTAGGGAGGCACGATATAGAACAATCAGACACCACGCAGAATGTTAGAAAATGGCGACCCTGCCAGGATGGTAAAATACCATGATTGAAGGTCGACCACATGCCTAACTAGGTCAGAAAAATATCTAAATATCTTGTTGAAAAATTTTTTTAAACAAAATTTTTTTAATAAAGTTATACATAGTGGAAAACAGTAGCTGCAGCGATGGATAGCAAAAGTATTCAATAGGAAGAGAGTCTAGCAGAAACAATAGCATAATTAAATTATGAATTTTAATATTGTTAGAATTAAGTTTTCTCTCCAATGCAAGCGCACACACAGGTGGCGGATACAGCGTTGACAAGTTGGTTCTGACCCATCAAGTAAGTGAATTGATTGTCAAGTCGTGTGTGCAAAAAGTTTATGAAACGCGTGAGATCGTATAACCTCATGTTGACGCAAAGTAGGGCGCGTGAATTGCTTTTAAAACAGAAAATAAGGTTCAAAATGGCTCTGAGCACTATGGGACTTAACATCTTAGGTCATCAGTCCCCTAGAACGTAGAACTACTTAAACCTACCTAACCTAAGGACATCGCACAACACCCAGCCATCACGAGGCAGAGAAAATCCCTGACTTCGCTGGGAATCGAACCCGGGAACCCGGGCGTGGGAAGCGAGAACGCTACTGCACGACCACGAGATGGGGGCAGAAAATAAGGGATTCGGAAAGATTAGCAATGGGAGATCGAGACCTTGACCGAATTGAGGTAGAGACCCAGCATGAAAATGGACAGAGAATAGAGGACAGTACAACAGACGATGCAGTATCACGAGAAATAAGACAGATAACGCACCATAACGAGGATAATGTACGCCAAGGCACAGAAAACCTAGGTCAGCATACGACAGAGGAGCAGGAAAGTAAAGAGACAGTCGATGAGAATTCTAACTTGCGTCTTGAATACTTAGAACCCATAGTACATGTAATCAGAGCTCCCTCACCACAGAGTACAAGGAATGCGAGCAGAAATGTGTCACAGCACAGTTCAATGCAATCGGTTGCGAACCAACACTTGGGCGAAAACATAGAGCGTAGGACGTCGGAAGAAAACGCAATAGGACCCACCAATCTGGCTGAATTATTACATTTAATGACGGAAACCATAACAAGACAAATAAAAAAATTGTTAACCAAATTAAAATTCAAAATGCAGAAACGACGAAACAAATTGCAGAAAGCACGAGACAAATGCGTGCGATTAAAGAACAAGACAAAAAAATTGTGTTACACCTAAGTCATATTGAAGATGAGGCAAAAGAATCTCGAGAAGTGATAGGAAACTTAATAACAGGTCAGAATCAATTGAGAACAGACATTGACAAGGTACAAGCGGACGTGCAAACATTGCATAATGACATTCAGGACGAGATCAAAACATTACGTAACAACACCCAGGGAGAAGTCAAGAAACTAAAGAAACAGATAAACGTAATTACTAGACAAGCAGCAGGTACAGCGCGTGAAATTGTGAAAACAGTATCACAAAAGCAGCGCTGAAAAGATATGATAACCGCATAGTCAAAATAGAAGCGCAAACGAAGCGACAGGTTCAGAAATTGCGAACAGAGTTGTTGCAAACCATTGAAGAGCGTAGTGAACAGGATCGAACAAGCACAGAGTCTGCAACCACATCCGTATCTGTAACAGCACCGGAAAAACAAGCAATTAACGAAGATATTACGCTTTTGCGATTCCAATCACAGGCGGAAAGTAACATACGTGAAATCAGACAGCCTGCACCGCAACAAACACGTTTCGAAATTCTTGATGAACAAATGTCATCACAAACACATGCGGAACAACAAGTGTATGTTTCAAGACAGTATGGATCGTGCAATGAAGCAGCAAGGTTAGCCAGACAAGATACCCAACCAATACGTGACAATGGAAAGCCAGGTCGCGAAGAGTACAGTGCAATGCATTCAGCTACACGTTCACGACCCATGGAAGAAAATTATTGCGTACCACTCCAACGATACTACGCAATGGTAGGCGAAAGTTACAAGTGGACAATGTCCAATGGATGTACCACAACCGGGAGAAATGATCAGAAACAAAAGTGGCGAAGAATGGCGAATTTCATATGGAGAGGAGGACGTTACACAGGATAGCAAGGACAGCCATGTAGGAGGGGGGGGGGGAGGATTCTTTGAGGTGGCGGTAGTTCAAATGGCTCTGAGCACTATGGGACTTAACATCTGAGGTCATCAGTCCCCTAGAACTTAGAACTACTTAAACCTAACTAACCTAAGGACATCACACACATCCAGGCCCAAGGCAGGATTCGAATCTGCGACCGTAGCGGCCGCGCGGTTCCAGACTGAAGCGCCTAGAACCGCTTAGCCGCTTCGGCCGGCCGGTGGCGGTAGGTGACACTGTCATGATCAGGGGTGGTACTGCATTTGGAGCAGAGAATGAGTTTGATGTCGTGTGTGGTAATGGGAGTGTTTATGTCTGATGGGGGTAGCTGATCCAAGTACTGGAAACTTGGGACAAGTGGTGGGACGGATGTATTGGAGCATTCAGTGACCATGGGGAAGAGGGAGTAACCAAAGGGGGACCCTCGGGACTGGGGAAGACCTCAGAGAGGTGGGAAACAAAATGGTTAGCCTTACTGAGGTTGTCAGGGAAGGGGCGATCATCATGGAGAAGGGGATAATGTGAGGGGGGATGGTTACCAGTAAGGTAGTGGAAGGCAGACCATTATTGTTAACAGGGAGGGCAGGGTTGATGCATGTACATGTCTGGCACCAGTCCTGGCATTTCTTTGCTGTTAAGAGGTTTCGGATGTGTCTTTGTAATTGCCGGTGGCAGAGGAGTGTATTCGGGTCACAGGTGCAGAGGAAGGACTGGTAGAGCCTGCGGGATTCATGGAGAAGAAGGGTGGCCTGTGGAGGTAGAGTAGGGTGGTGAGGGTGGATAAGCTTGGTAGGAATGCGGGCCACCACAGTGTCAGTGGTGGTATTCTGAAGGAAAGGCGAGGCATGGGTGATGTCAGTGGGATGGTGAAAGGTAAGTGGGTGGCTTTCGAACTGTGAGGCAATGGATTCGCTGTAGGCATCCTAGTAGCCCAGTCAGTGCAGCAGTAGTCATGGATGGACTTTGGAGGGACAGCAGGGCGGGGAGGGGAGGAGGGAGGGGGTAGAAGAGGGGTGATGGGCAGAGGAGATGGTGAGATGGACTTACAGGTGGTCGCTACCAGTGGAGATTAGATTAGATTAGATTAGTTTTTCGTTCCATAGATCCGTGCTGAGGAGATCCTCATGGATGTGGAACGTGTCAGTTTTTTTTAAGCTGAAATAACAATACTAATAGTATGAATATATACAGTACATAATTTGTTTCTATTAAAAAATTTGTCAATGGAGTAGAAGGAGTTGGCCACTAGTAAGTCTTTCAGGCTTCAGGCTTTTAAACTGATCTTTATTCGTAAATAATTTTTTTATGTTTGCTGGCAAATTATTGAAGGTGAGTGTTCCTGAGTAGTGGACCCCTTTTTGAACTAAAGTAAGTGCTTTTAAGACCTTGTGCAGATCACTTTTGTTCCTGGTATTGTATGTATCAACCGAGCTGTTTGTTGGAAAAGGAGATATATTATTGAGGACAAATTTCATTAAGGAGTAAATATACTGAGAGGCAGTAGCTAGTACACCCAGTTCTTTGAAGAGGTTTCTACAGGACGTCCGTGAATTTACTCCACAAATAATACGCATTACACGCTTTTGGACTCTGAAAACTTTTGTTTGACTTGAAGAGTTACCCCAAAATATTATACCATATGATATTATGGAATGAAAGTAGGCAAAGTATGCATGCTTTTTCATGTTTATGTCGCCTATGTCTGCTAACACTCGAATTGCAAATACAGATTTGTTAAGGCGTTTCTGCAGTTCTGTGGTGTGCTCCTCCCAACTGAATTTATTATCAAGTTATAATCCCAGGAGTTTAAGACTGTCAACCTCTTCTATCTGCTCTTCTTCATACTTTATGCATATGCTGTGTGGAAACCTCTTACAGGTTCTGAATAGTATATAGTGAGTCTTTTCGAAATTTAATGCCAGTGAGTCGGCTTTAAACCATTTATTAATATCCATGAAAATATCATTACCAGATCTTTCTAGAACTACACTCGACATACTATTTATTGCAATACTTGTGTCATCTGCAAACAAAACGAACTCTGCTTCTGGCAGTGTAACTGAGGAGAGATCATTAATGTACACAATAAAAAGCAATGGTCCTGAGATGGACCCTTCTGGGACACCACATGTAATTTCTTCCCATTCTGATGATGACTGATGACTTAATTCACTAGTCCCTTTCACTGACACCCTTTGTTTCCTGTTAGCGGGGTATGACTTGAACCATTTTGCAGTACTGCCCGTGACACAATAGAATTCTAATTTATTTAAAGAGATGTTGTGGTTCACACAATCAAATGTCTTTGACAAATCACAGAAAATACCTGCTGCTTGTAGTTTGTTATTTAATGAATAAACTACATCTTCACTGTAGGTGTAAGTAAATAGCCTTCCCGATATCAGGAACCTTGTGTTCTTGATAATATGTTATTTGTGGTCAGATGGTTGAAAAGCTGCCTGTACATTACTTTTTCTAAAATTTTTGAGAATGCTGGCAAAAGTGAAATCGGTCTGTAGTTTGATGGTATCTCTTTATCCCCTTTCTGCATATTTTAGCCAGTCAGTAAATGTCCCAGTTATAATTGACTGGTTACACAAGTAACTCAGAATTGTACTAAATTCACAAGAACATGCCTTAATTAACTTTGTTGATATTTCATTGTTGCCACTAGAATGCTTTAAGATTTAATTATAGAAGTTATTTCTTTTGGTGAAGTGAGTGGCATATTCATGTACCTGAAGCTATTTGTAAAGGCTAGTTTCAGATGTTCAAGGGCATTATTTACTGATCCTGACAATTCCATTCTATCAGTAACAGATATAAGTACTTGTTAAATAGATTTGCCACACTATGCCCATCGGTTGCTAATGTGTCATCTACCCTTAATGCTATTTGCTCCTGTTCCTTTCTGGTTCTACCAGTCTCCTCTTTCACTATCTCCCATATTGTTTTTATTTTGTTCCCTGACATTGCTATCTTCTTCTCGTAGTGCATTTGTTTAGATTTCTGAATTACTTTTTTTAATATTTTACAGTGTTCCTTGTATTTAGCTAAATCATCAGCATTGGAGCTATTCTTGGTCGACAGATTCATTTTCCTTTTTGTCTTACAGTAGATCTGTATTCCTTGTGTAATCCATGGTTTTATTATAGACTTCTGTTTAATTTGAGTAACTTTTAGAGGAAAACAGTTTTCAAACATGGTACTGACATTGTCCATGAATGTATTATATTTTTCATTCATGGGGTCGAGGATGTCCACGGCAATACAAACAAGGAGGTTAGGGAAAGTGAGGACGACATCTGGGTTGGAGTTACTTTTGAAACAGGGGTGCTGTGGGAGAGGAACAATGTCGCAAACAATGTCGCCTTGGAGGATGGCGAGGAATTGATGCCACTGCTGAAGGGTGGCAGGGTCACAGGTGTGGATGTTGAGGTCTGCAGCAATCACATAGGTGGGGGAGGTGCAGTCAACATGGGAGATGAAATATGGGAGAGAAGCTATGGGACGGACGTAGATAGTGGCACAGATGACGTTGAGGGAGGGAAATAACTTGCTGAGAATCAGGTGTTTGGTTGGGTCATTAAGCAGGAGTTGTGGTCCAACAGGGATATGCTTGAGGTGATCTGCAAAAGTCATCGTCAAAACTGAGACTTTTCACTGTGAGAATAGAACAGCACTGAACAAGTGCGAAGCACTGTAAATCTTGAAGTGATGTAAATTACATAAACTATTGCCAATGTTAACATCGTTTACACAATTCGTAATCAATGTTCTCACACACTGTTTACATGTGAACTGAGGCATTTTGTTTGAAAATACCTTCACAAGTCGTATTTCCTTTTCTCTGACAAGAGACGGTGCATTACAGTGAGGAAAATTGTAAGCTTACTGCGATTTGTGTTAAGGGTGTTAACATTTGTAATAGTTCATGTAATTTACATCATGATGTACAGAGCTTCACACTCGTTAAATGTTGATATATTCTTACAGTGAAAAGGCTCAGTTATGACAATGATTTGTATACATTGTGTGATGAAGCAAAATATATGTGACATGTTATGTTTGCCGTTCTTGGAATGTACTACTGTACACATGGCTTGTTATTCTTTTTGTTTCTTAGCCTTTGCAGTACCACTTGAGAAATACCCAAAGGCTGAGACTGCAATTGAGAAATAAATAATCTCTATAGTCAATGGCGAATATAATGTCCTTTAAAAATTTGTGGATGAGTTGTAATAAAAACATATAAGACATCTCAACTTCATAATCAACACAAAGGAACTAAGAATAACACAATCAAACAATAATTATAGTTCAATGTTCGTGCATTCCCAAGAGTATTTACTGGCTTCACTCCTTCACTATTTCCATACAGCCCCCCCCCCCCCCCCCCCCCATGAAGTGCAGGACACTAGAAATATAGGAATACTCGAGCTTGACAACTCTGCCAGCTCTTATATGAACCTTCTATGGCTGCAGTGACTCTGCGAGTGGAGTGGCCAAGTGGTCAAGTTCACTGCTGGATGTATGCAACCCGCACTAACCTATTGCCCTGATACCTGCTCTACTCCACTACTAGCGCTAACAGACTGTTCGCTCATCATGCATGCTGTGCGTTGATTCCTCGTGGATGCCTCTTCAGCTGCAGTATACGGGACCCTACCAGGTTTGGCGGCAAAGTAAATACACATTTCAGATTCTGTAACTGGGAAGGTCAGCGAAGTTTTAGTGGAACGACTGAAATCAGCATGGGTAAAGACAAGGCGAGCAACATGGGAGTGTCGTTCATGCTCCCACAACCCGGCAGCCAACAGAAGACGAACCTAGTCCTGGGAACCACAAACCAACAGGTGATGCGAAATGTGAAGAATCAGTCAACTGAACAATTTACATGGGATGGAATAATGGTACAGTGCAAACACATGTCCACATTTAATCTTCTCAAATTTCCACACTATCACGAAAACTATCCAACACATACTAGGTGTTAGTTCGCTATTCGGCCGTCTAGAGGACGACACGGTTAAGTCAGCTATATTCCTGTGTCCCAACAGGCCTCTCCATTCGGACAGCTCCTACCGTTAGCTGGAAACGTGAATCATTCCCCCCACAGGCCACTGAAGGCACGCCACGCAACCATAGATTGAATTATCCTGGGAAACCAGTCACAAACATATTTGATCGCTATACCAACAATAAAATGTTACGATTGCAGTCTCAATTGGACGACATTTAACAATGAGCGAAATATCGGAAATACACCCTGCTGATGGCCGTGCCCCTGGAAATAGAAATATCTGTACCGTTCTTACGACTTAACATAATTTTCCCTTTGCTACCACAGTATTCCACGTCAAATGCATTCCTTCATTACGACTGGACATAGTCATTTCCATTGCTTATGTTGGAACACATAAACATACTTTATAAGCCTGATGCTCATGGTGAATCTATCATGCACTCCCTACTACTATGTATAATATTTCGCCGATATATGATTGCTGGCGATGCGAAATAATACTGAGAGAAAATCAGCAATAGGTGGACATGTCTCATAAGTTTTCCTTGTCAGTGGTACCACTGTGTCTTAGAAAGAGAGGCGTAATCGTCTTACAAATCGGCAGATGTTAAAAAACACGATCGCAACGACCATATTACTATCTCAATCGGTCTTGGTTCTACAGGTGCACACAAGTATCCATGTTAAGAGCTATACTGGCTGTATAAATCGGTGTATGGCATTACCTCTGAATGAAGTGTTTTTTTTTTCAGATAAATACCGCGACACTGAATATAGACGGTGATCGCTGGACTGTATATTATCAGACCAACAGGGCAGTTACATGTAGCCGACGATGCAAGCTCGTGATAAAATCACTAAATTTAGAAAATGATTCGGCTAAGAAACGTGGTATGAAACTGGTATTTGTTATTCCCTCATGCCCTTGCTAGATATTTCTCCAGTATTGTAATGCATTCTGTCTCGATGCCATGTCAGAGGTTCTGCTGTATATCCACTGGGTTATAGGCGAATGTGGATTGAGAAGGATCACAAACAGTAGATGGCGTGCTGATTGAAGTCGTAAAAAATGTACACTAGCTTTTCAGATCTCTAGTGTTACACTCTCTGGTAGAAATGCTGTCTGGGATTTGGAATCAGGTGTTTCCATTCAACCCCATACCTGCATTGGAACCTATGGAGAAGTCCTTTGATGATTACAGCCACTAGTGAATCATATTTCTGGCTCTCTCATATCCTGAAATGGGTCACGTTTTTCCAACCTATCAGCTACAGTAGAATTTTAGATAGTCCTTGTGCCTCTTGCAACTGGCGCCATTACTGCAGCTTTGCGCATGTGATCGTTCCAGTTTAAGTAGGAACTGAGCTGAAGTCGGACAGAGCTGTATCTACCACCTTGTGCAACCCTTGTAGAAACAGAGCGACCTGAGTTAGTGCGACAGGACCATATTTTGACCATTCGGTGGAAATGGGAACATGTGGTAACTCCGCCAACAGTGTACGATGTGTAAGGTCAGCGCCAAACGAAGACTGCTTCTGCAGCACGAGGTTGTATAAAAGACAGTATGGGCACTGCGAGAAGAACGAGGATTTTGTTACAGCATTGTGGTGCGACCGCAAGCTACATACCAGTACTCCTGTCCAAAGCAGATCTGTGTCCCTCAGGGCTCATTCACGTATATCACCCCAACATACTATCTTCGTTATTCTGTACCATCCAACAGAAAAAAATTACGAACTATAAAAGCTCCACTAACTTCAGCCGATGGAGAACTCAATAAGATTTTTTGCCATATATCTCTCTCTTCATATATCGAAAACAAATATCGTCTGCCTGCCAGCATCGAACACATGTGACGATCCTATTAAATATTCAGCTATTGATTCATTGCACCGCCTGTACTGTAGGAAGATGACTGTATCCCACAAATTATACTATAAGTCGAAGAGACCCTCCCTGTGACCCTGTGTCATTATTTGAAACATTGTGTTTCCTGCTGTAACATGCTTTGTAGACTGCCATACATTTTGTTTTTCCGCCATGACTTTGAGGTCTGTGTTAGGTTCTAAACTGGCGTTAACGAACACATTCTGATCCATTGCCTCTCGCAGAAACTTGACGTCACATGGTATAAGTCAAGTTGTTACTGCTGCTACCATAACACACCACACAAACTGGATAATTTTAAATAAAAGACAGTTACAACATAAGGAAACTGGAAGAGTTTGGCGGCGTTGTGCAGAGCTTCCAAACTGCTGTCCAAAGGTGAATGACGACCTCTACATTTAAATTCATATGTCACAGTGATGGAATATCTGACGGCTCTACGTTCTGTTTCCACTGATTCCTCATAATGCAGTCATGTATGCGATCACTGTTTCGGTGCTAACCATCCCCAGAAGCCTCTACCAAAACTCTTTCTCCAACTCAAACAAGCAATGTCAGTCAATCATTACGTGATGACCAACAGCATACCAGTGGATGGATGGGATGGAAAAGGCCCCGCCGATGTACTATAATAATAGGCATCACAGATGATCGTGCCAATAATTTCAGCAATTTAACAGTAATTTCAACACCGACCAATGATGTGACAGCATGTTTCCCAATTTTAGCATCATAGCTAAACCGCCTTTCCTCTACTTTGCTAGTATCATTGCGAATGTAGATAGATGATTGTGCAGTACGTTGTTTCATTGTTAATTCTCGAACACATACATCATCAAAGTATACCAGATATCGCTCTAAATATTCCTATCACCTCGAGCATCGTGCATGATTTACGATCTGTTCTATGCGGATGGGAGTCACAGAGCACTCTCGCAGTCTTAGGATAAAATTTGAGACTGAAGGACCCTGTGGCACTGTCTTTGACGAGCGCACCCTGCAGCACCTTTACCGATTTAATCTGCAACTGACGAGAAATAGACTGCTAGATTCCGCATGTCGTGAATGAATGGACCTTGACGAGTCCTCGCCCATCCAAGTGCACAAGATTTCTCCAGATGTGCCAATGTCGAGGAGGTTAGCACCCCTTATCGGTGTATAGTAACGTATTTGAAAGTGTTGTGATGTAATAGCAGATGATTAAGAAGGACAAGAAACGGGTAGTTTTCATGCATGATGGAGCTCCAGATGGATGGAGTTCGAAGCATTTTTACGTAAATCAACAACGCTATCAACTCTAAAGTAATGTTCTAGAGTCTGGGATCAGTACCTGGAAGGTATTGGTAACAGAGAACGTAAATATACACACTCCTAAGGCTGCAAGGTTCCGCACTTAAAACAGGCTATAATGTTAGATCGCTCCAGTTTCCAACCTATTAGTCGTGTAGAACGTAAGGCTGTTAATATTCAAATGTAAGAAATATATTTCCAGCGCATGACATACATCCTTTTTGCCGGTCTACGATAAACTATGGTAACAAACTGTAAAATGAAAAAAAAAAAAACATGTCCTTAGAATATCGATCCCATGTGATACGTGCACAATATAGCTTTCCAAAGATGTATAGCGTCGACTGTTCACATCCGATCACGGTTCAGAAATCATACTATGCCTACATCAGTCCTATATAAAATGATCGTTAGTAACGGAGAATACCTCTTAGAAGGAAACAGATAAACGCACAGCAGCGGCGTCCGACATGTGAAACTACACGTCATGATGCCACTAACTCCGTAAACAGGATATCTGTCAAGCAGATGTGTGCAAGGGGATTGCAGTGTCTCACAAACACCTATCGCTAACTTAGAATAATCTTAGTTCTGAAACTGAGGTCTCGATTTTATGCCCAAGATGCGACAGCGAAATGGAGTATAATGCATAAACCTTCATTCGTTTAGAGGAATGTGTCAAAACGGGATGGTCACGTTTCATTGCACTTGAGATGTAAGTTCTCTGATGACCGTGATGTTTGCTGTTATCGATCGTAAGCAGATAGTGTTCTAAATCACAGTATACCGAACACGTGGTTGTATACTAGCTGAATGCAGGCTGTGTCACGCGACTGATGCATCCTGACAGAACAACGGAAAAAATGGTCATATGACATCTCCCTCTCTAGAATGCATCATCAGGCTGCCATTAAATCGTACCTCATTACAGCTCCATCTCAATCGATCACCCCGTGCACTCTCGGTTATCCTTTAATGCAGATGCATGTAAGTTTAGAGGCAGATGGTTCTCTATTTCCCTGAAATGCGTCAAATGCAGTAGTCAAATCGCGTGCATCACTGTTACCTCAATAGACATACAGTAGAATGCTTCCTCGATGGAAAAAAAGTGAGGTTTCCCTGATCCCCTTCGCTTCCATGTCGACGTTTTCTCGGATTCCTCTTGCTGTCGCATGCTTGTTCCCATGTACAAGAATTGTTCTGCGCCAACCAGAAGACACGCAAGTGCTTCCTCAATTTCCCCGCATTTTAATGTATTTTCCCTCAATTTATATGTATTTTCCATCATTTTTCTTAATTCTATCGATTTTTTTATGTCACTTCTACCCATACAATCATGACACAACCTCTCGTTCCGTGTTCTAAAATTGCATGTAAATGTAGTACAGCTGCCAACATCTAGCGCAAATGCACTATTTTTCTGATCAGGAGGCGTATTATAACACTGCACTCGATTGCATCCAGTCGCCTCAACCCACATATTCCACATTTGCAGTGCGTTTGCTCTGTTTTCTGTATGTCTGTATATGTGGTTGTGCTATGGATGGCTCCCAGGACCCGCAGTAGACCCGAGTTAGCGTTTGAGTGTGGATCCGTTGGCGCTATATCCGGAGCTTTGCTGGGATGCGGATCCACAACATGCCACGTGCAGGATAGGGTCTGAAGGTGGATCCGCCACGCACAATGTATGAAGCGAAGTTGGGATGCAGATCCACAATATACCACATCTGAGATAGCGTTCGAGTGTGGATCTGCTGGGCACTATATATCCAGACCGATGCTCAGGGGTGGATCCTCCACACATCGCATCTGGGATAAGGCTCACAGGTGGACCAACCACACACTACGTCCAAAGTCGTGCTCTATGGTGGAAGTTGGGTGCACTCATTAAACTCCTAAATTTGAGGCTCAGAATACCGGTATACTGATTCATGTTTATGGATTGCAGAAGAAAAGCAAGCCAGTTGAGCAGGACAGGCATATGGTCGTCAGCCATCTACATTTCTCAAAATTTCTTGGTGTGTGTCAGATGCATATATACATGCTCTTATTCTCCAATGAGAAAAGTAAGCAGAAAGGCAGTTATCATTATGTTTGTGTTAAAGACATGCCCCGTCTTCTCGCCTCCCAGGTGAGTAAACCTAAGGGTAAAGAGCATATTTTCTTATGCCTTTTCCTCAGACAAGCATCTAGTAGATTGCACTTACAAGGACCTGGTATGAGTTATTATGCTTACTGTGGAAAACAAATTCATAAAGTTTTAAAATGCTCACCATCACTCCTGTAACCCGCTGTGAAGGTGACCCTACAGCCTCATATAGCACCTTTACAGGATAACACATACCATATGAAGCACGATATCAAACTGTATTGTCCTGTGATTCAAGTCTCAACTGTTACAAATCTTATGCTGGGCATAATCCTGCTGTTTGGCTGCTCACTGAGCTTGAAAACTTCCATGGGAGGTTGATAAGCTTTATAGTGATAAAGTTCCCACGGCCAAATTGAAAGAGAATGATGATTGGCACAATAATGTGTTTGACGGTCATATTTGTGGGCTGCCATTAGATATAAAATCAGAAACTCCTTGTAGGGACCACTGTCATCTCACGATTGGAAGTTCCACGGTGCAGCTCAAAATATGTGCTATGTCAAGTACCAGCTACCAAGGCAGACATCCATTTTCTTCCGTAATCTAAACGGGAATGACGCTCACTTTCTTGCTGAGCAGATGGCTGATTTCAGCATGCAGAACTATAAGGTCAGTGTCCTGCCTGAGAGCGTTGAGAAACGCTCTGCTTCCCTGGCATGCTAAGTTTTATGCAGGCACAACTCCAGAAACTCATTGAAAGCCTACTTCGGGAGGATAAGCATATCACTCGAGCTGCATTTCCCAATGAGGAAAAGTTTCAACTTGAGACTGAGGTGGGGGTTTTCCCGTATGAGTGTTTGGGTAGTATGGCAAGTCTCAGCGAAACCAGGCTACCTGACATAGCTGCATTCCCCAGTAACCTTACAGACGACGCCATAACGGATGCAGACTATGAGTGCGCTGTGAATGTCTGGTGGGAATCCAACATCTCTACTTTAGGAGAGTACACACAGGCTTACATGGACATAGATGCGCGCTTTCTTGCAGACGTTTTCTAGAAATTCAACAGTCCATATATGGCCACATTTTCTCTGGATCCTGGATTTTATTACACAGCACCTAGGTTCTCTTGGGACGCAGCGTTCGCGAAAATGAAATGCAGCATGGAATTTTTGATCGATGCTGATATGCTTCTTTTCCTTGAGCGAGGGATCAATGGGGGACTCTGCCAATGTTCCATAGACATGCCAAGGCAAATAACCGATGGTTGGGTGACAGGTGCAATGCATCCCTTAATTCGAGCTACATCATGTACCTGGATGTGAGTAACTTTTACAGGCACAACATGTAACAATCACTGCTGAGTGGTGAATTTCAGTGGGTGCCCGAAGACGAATTCAGTGGATTAGGTGGAAAAATTAAGGATATGGCGGCTGATTTTGGTATGGTGTATGTGGTGGAGGCAGAACTCACATACCCTATTAGTTGCATGATACACAAGCCGATTTGCCACTGTGTACAGCGCAACCATTTCCACGAGGGAACTCCAGCCCAAGACTGATGACAATACTTGCGTATAAGTGAAGATGTATTATTCATTATCGTAAGCTCCAGCAGTGTCCCAGAATACAGGTGGTTAGAATCACTCAGGCTATCTCCTTCAAGCAGTCCCGCAGGCCGAAGTAGTACATTGATCTGAATATGAGACACAGATCTTCTGCAACGTGCAACTTTGAGACAGATTTTTTTTGTATTAATGGCTAATTCAAATTTCGGCAAAACAATGGAGAATTTGAGGGAATAGCGTGAAATTTTGATTAGAACTGATTGCATTGGGTGTTGGGGTGTATGAAAAGCATCACCAGTCCAAACTGTAAGTGGGTCGCCATATTCAATAAAATTTTTGTTGCGGAGAAAATGGTGAAGATTACAGCTGAGTTTACGAAACCTATTTATATGGGGATGTACATACTAGACCTATCCAGACTCCACATATATCGCTTTCATTATGAGACTGCGAAAACGCATTTCGCAGCTGCTAAATTACTTTATATGGATACAGATAGCTTCATCTATTGGGTGAATAACTGTGATCCATACGAAGTAATAGGCTACCACGGTAATGAAGTCGACAAACCCTTATACATGGCCGATAATCCTTATGATATTGTTTCACAGAACATGAAAGTTATCGACCCTACGAAAGATGAATGGATTGCTAATTGTGGAGTTTGTAGATCTGAGATCAAAAATGTGTGTATATTGCGCATTGGAAGGTGCCACCCAGAGACGGGCCAAGGGTGTGCACTGAATGGCCTCAAGAGTCCTCTCTATTGAAGACTATTTGAAGTGCCTGTGAGCGGTGTTCATGGTGCTGCACCGCAGCCGCCGCATACTATACGGTAACTTGTATGCAATCGAGAGAACGTGAAGTGTACACTGTGCTGCAATCTAAAATTGGCCTGCCGTCTAATAGCGATAAAAGGGTCATTTGTAATGATGGGGTTGAAACTCTCCTGTACTCACACTACTCCCTTGTAGCAACACAAAAGTTAAAAATGTAAACAAACTAATATTTATTTATTCATACGTGGTATATATGTACTGTGTAAATACACACAGCAAAAAAAGTTTTGCCTCACCCCGGTTCCCAGAAATCCTGAAGATAGACGTTGACTGTGGATATTGTATCACAGACACAGTCCATCTGACTGTTCAGAGATGTCACTAAACCCGCTCAAAGATGTAAACAACCATGCATGAGCAGCGCCTATTACATGGAGAGGGTCCGACAGCTGATCAGTTCCAGTCATTCCACCAGGAAGGAGGTTCACGGCTCGTGTTGTCTGTAGTTCAACCATGCCTAGACGGTCAATACCGCGGTTCGATCTCGTCCGCTTTGCTCCTTTGTGCCAGGAGTGGCTCTCAATAAGGGAAGTGTCCAGGCGACTCGGAATGAGCCAAAGCGATGTTGCGATGTTGTTCTGACATGGAGGAGATACAGAGAGATAGAAACTGTCGATGACATGCCTCGTTCAGGCCGCCCAATGGCTACTACTGCAATGGATGACCGCTGCCTACGGATTATGGCTCGGAAGAACCCTGACATCAACGCCACAATGTTGAATAATGCTTCTTGTGCAGCCACAGGAAGTCGTGTTACGACTCAAACATTGCGCAGTAGGGTGCATGACGCGCAACTTCACTCCCGACATCCATGGTGAAGTCCATGCAGCGCGGTACAGATGGGCCCAACAATATGCCACATGGACCGTTCAGGATTGGCATCACGTTCTCTTCACCAATGAGTGTCGTATATACCCTCAACCAGACAATCGTCGGGGACGTGTTTGGAGGCAGCCCGGTCAGGCTGAACATTGTCCAGCGAATGCAGCAAGGTGGAGGTTCCCTGCTGTTTTTGGCTGGAATTATATGGGCCAACGTACGCCGCTGGTGATCATGGAAGGCACCGTAACAGCTGTACTGTACGTGAATGCCATCCTTCGACCGATAGTGCAACCATATCGGTAGAATATTGGCGAGGCATTCGTCTTCATGGACGACAATTCGCGCCTGCATCGTGCACATCTTGCGAATTACTTTCTCCAGGATAACGACATCGCTCGACTAGACTGGCCAGCATGTTCTCCAGACACGAAACCCATCGAACATGCCTGGCATCGACTGAAAAGGGCTGCTTATGGACGACGAGACCAACGCCGAATCGTCATTCAGGAGTGGGACTATCTAGACCAGCAGTGACTTGATGAACTTGTGGATAGTATGCCACGACGAATAAAGCCATGCAGCAATGCAAGAGGACGTGCTACTGGGTATTCAAGGGACTGGTGTGTACAGCAGTCGGAACCACCACTTCTGAAGGTCTCGCTGTGTGGTGGTACAACATGCAATGTGTGGTTTTCATAAGCGATGAAAAGGGAGTAAATGATTCCAGAATGAGATTTTCACTCTGCAGCGGAGTGTGCGCTGATATGAAACTTCCTGGCAGATTAAAACTGTGTGCCTGTGTTTTAATCTGCCAGGAAGTTTCATATCAGCGCACACTCCGCTGCAGAGTGAAAATCTCATTCTGGAAACATCCCCCAGGCTGTGGCTAAGCCATGTCTCCGCAATATCCTTTCTTTCAGGAGTGCTAGTTCTGCATGTCTCGCAGGAGAGCTTCTGTAAAGTTTGGAAGGTAGGAGACGAGGTACTGGCAGAAGTAAAGCTGTGAGTAGCGGGCGTGAGTCGTGCTTCGGTAGCTCAGTTGGTAGAGCACTTGCCCGCGAAAGGCAAACGTCCCGAGTTCGAGTCTCGGTCGGGCACACAGTTTTACTGTGCCAGGAAGTTTCGGAGTAAATGATGTCTATGTTGATGTCTACTCCATTTTTCTGTACAGGTCCCAGAACTCTTTTGTTAAATTTATTCGAACTGTGGTACTTTTTTATAGTAAAAAAAGTATCTCTGCATTAGTTTCTGGAAAAATTGTAAAAACATTCCCAACCAGTGTTACTGAAAATACTGTAAAAATACTCTCAACCAGTCTTACTGTTGAAAAGTCCTTTTTTCCGAGTTATTAGTAATAGAGAGTAAGTTAAAAGTATCTCTCTATTGAAATATCAGAGTCAAATTGTATCTCAAGAATGGAACCGTAGCTCAAGAACTGAATTGTATCTCAAGAACTGAACTGTATCTCAAACATCAAAAGGTAGGAACCTTTCATATCAGAGCACACTTCGATGCAGAGTGAAAATCTCATTCCGTAAACATCCCCAGGCTGTGGCTAAGCCATGTCTCTGCAGTATCCTTTCTTTCAGGAGTGCTAGTTCTGCTAGGTTCGCAGAAGAACTTCTGCGAGAGGTACTGGAGGAATTGAAGCTTTAAGGGCGGTTCGTGAGAGGTGCTTGAGTAGCTCAGATGGTGCCGGCACGGTAGCTCGGCGTGTTCGGACAGAGGGTTAGCTGCCCTCTGTGTTTTTTACAGATTAATTGTCCTAAAATATAAATAATACATAATTATAAACACGCCACGTACAGATGGTTGCGTTACAGATTTTCGTTGGATGTGACTTACGTGAAACGTCGGTTTGTAACACATGTAAATGCATTCCCACTGTATTCTTATTGTTGCCATTTACGTGTGCAACAATAAGAATGCAGTGGGAATGCATTTACATCTGCTGGACGAATGTTATGAAAACAGACACTCCAAACCGATGTTTCTCGTAAGTCACATGCAATGAAAATCTGTAATGCAACCATCTGTGTGTGGCGTGTTTATAATTATGTATTATTTATATTTTAGGACAATTAATATGTAAAAAAACACACCACATGTCATAAAGAAAGCGTGTAAAAGCGTCTGAGGATGAATCACAACGATTCGAAACCGGTAACGGTACCCTTTGAATGAAGGAACTAAAAGTAAATTTGTGGCTGGTTGCTGTCCTAACACCATCAACATTTGTCTTCATACAACAGCCACGGTCTCCATCATGTCATCATATGAGAAAACTGCATGACATGAAAAGTCGACAATGTTTATCCTATTCTTAGTATTAGGTGACGATTCATATTAGAAAGTTAGAAATAAAATTAATATGTAAAATTTGTGACTGAAGGAGTGCAGTTCTGACAACAGTAGTTATAGATGCTAGGTCACTGAAACTGTGTTGTATTAGTACAGAAAGAAATGGCAAGCTTTACAAGCGCTGGGACGCGACTGGGAGCCACGGAATGGTGTGGGAGAGCGTGTAACTCGATCGCGCTCCCGGACGCCTGGTGCAGTTTGCAAACTGCTGCCGTCAAAGAGATTCGCTGCGCAGATAGGATCACGTTCAGAGATTATAGCCTCTCTGGCCCCGCGGCGGGACAGGGGCGGCACAAGTGGTGCGCGGCCTTCCTGCTTACGCGGGCTGCCATTTTATTTCTTTTTTTATTTCTTAAGAAAAGAGGGAATTTCGCAGTGAAGGCCTCCTACAATGGCCATTCAGGATGGATTAAGACATTATAGCGCTTTCGCAATACGAGATCCGTTTACCGTGTCTGATCTCCCGTCCGCTGTTGTACTTGCAGGTCTACATCGCAGCACTGGTAACCTAAACTTGCTCTTCCTGCTCTTTTGCTCTGGTGCGAAAAAAAAGTTCGTCAACGACTTAGCATACCCATATCTGTCACCTAGCGAATGTCACAAAACCCGCCAAGTACGAAATTTTTCGCTACGCAATTCATTCAGTAAAGCTGGCTATTACGAGTGAAACAAGATTTTTGAATTGCTGCATACAACGTTCTATTGACACGTTCACAATGCTCTATTATTCCAATCTCGTGTAGCGCGCGGTAAGAATGAACACCTATATCTTTCCGTACGAACTCTAATTTCCCTTATTTTATCTTGGTGATCGTTCCCCTCTATGTAAGTCGGTGTCAACAACATATTTTCGCATTCGGAGGAGAAAGTTGGTGATTGGAATTTCGTGAGAAGATTCCGTCGAGGCAAAAAACGCCTTTCTTTTGATGATGTCCATCGCAAATCCTGTATCATTTCTGTGACACTCCCTCCCATATTTCGCCCTAATACAAAACGTACTGCCTTTCTTTGAACTTTTCCGATGTACTCAGTCAGTCCTATCTGGTAAGGATCCCACACCGCGCAACAGTAGTCTAAAAGAGGACGGACAAGCGTAGTGTAGGCAGTCTTCTTAGTAGATGTGTTAAATTTTCTAAGTGTCCTGCCAATAAATCGCAGTCTTTGGTTAGTCTTCCCCACAACATTTTCTATGTGTTCCTTCCAATTTAAATTGTTCGTAATTGTAATATTAGGTATTTAGTTGAATTTACGGCTTTTAGATTAGACTGTATATCGTGTAACCGAAGTTTACCGAATTTCTTTTAGCACTCAAGTGGATGCCCTCACACTTTTCGTTATTTAATGTCAACCGCCACTTTTCGCACCAATCTGATATTTCTTCTAAATCGTTTTGCAGTTTGTTTTGATCTTCTGATGACTTTATTAGTCGGTAAACGACAGCGTCATCTAGAAACAACCGAAGACGGCTGCTCAGATTGTCTCCAGAATCGTTTATATAGATAAGGAACAGCAAAGGGTCTATAACACTATTTTGGGGAACGCCAGAAATCACTTCTGTTTCACTCGATGACTTTCCGTCAATTGCAACGAACCGGGACCTCTCTGACAGGAATTCACAGATCCAGTCACATAGCTGAGACGACATCCATAAGCACGCCATTTCACTACGAGCCGCTTGTGTGGCAGAGTGTCAAAAGCCTTCCAGAAATCCAGAAACACGGAATCGATCTGAAATCTCTTGTCAATAGCACTCAGCACTTCATGTGAATAAAGAGCTAGAGTAGTGTTTCACAAGAACGACGTTTTCTAAACACATGTTGACTGTGTGTCAATATCTTTCTTGTGCAACACAACTACTTGTTATTTCCATGGAATAATGAGCGCTATCGACAGATGATTTGAAATTGATTCCGTATTTCTAGATTTCCAGAAGGCTTTTGTCACCGGTCCTCACAAGAGACTTCCACCCAAATTGCATGCCTACGGAGTATCGTTTCAGTTGTGCGACTGGGCTCGTGATTTCATGTCAGAAGAGTCACAGCTCGCAGTAGTTGACGGTAAGTTGTCTAGTGAAACCAAAGTGATGTTTGGCTTTCCCTGAGGAAGTGTCACAAGCTCCCTGCTATTCCTCATCTGTATTTATGATTTAGGAGACAATCTAAGCAGCCGACTAACATTATTTTCAGAAGATCTGTAATTCAATGTCTAATAAAATCATCGGAAGATCAAAAGCAAACGAAAAGTAATTTAGACAATATTTCAGTGTGGTGCGGAAAGTGGCAGTTGACCCTAAATAATGGAATGAGTGAGCTTGACCACTTGAGCACTAAAAGGAATCCGTTAAATTTTTGTTACACGATAAATCAAAAATCTAAAGGCTGTCAATTCAACTAAATACCAAAGGATTACAATTACTAACTACATAACGGTCACATAGACAATGTTATGGTGCAAGCGAAGCAAAGACTGCGCGTTACTGTCACAACACTTACAAGATGCAACAAATTCACTAAAGAGACTACGCTTCTCCGTGCTCTCCTAGAGTATTTCTATGCGGTATGGCATCCTTACCAGGTATAATTGACGGAGGACATCGAAAAGGTTCAAAGAAGGGCAACTCGTTTGGTATTGTCGCTAAATAGCGGAGAGAGTATCACATATATGACACACGACTTCGAGTGGTAATCACTAAGACAAAGACGTTCTTTGTGACGATATCTCTTCACGAAATTTCAAACACTAGCTTTCTCCTCCGAATGTGAAAATATATTGTTGACTCCCACCTGCGTAGGGAGAAGTAATCATCGCAATGAAAAACAGCATTCTGAGCTCGCACGGAAAGCTTCAACTGTTCGTTTTTCCCAAGCGTCTTTCGACAGAGAAATAGACTGAAGGTGGTTCGATGAATCCTCCGCCAGGCACTTAAGTATGAACTGGAGATCTGTGCTGTAGATACTGATGCAGATGTCTAGTCAGATGGACATGTGATAAAGCTTGTTACTCACCATCCTTCGGACGAAGAGGGACTTTGGCGCTAATTGATGCAAAGTGTTGTAATCTGAAGTGAATGTAGGAAATAGTGACTCTTTGGGGTGGCTAGCTGTGTTGAATACTTGGAACATCTGCTCGGGACAAGCCTGATATTTTACTCGCCGTCAAAATATTCTCGGTGTGGATTATCAAATATTACGTTTAAGTACGGCGGTGTCCTCGATGAATAGGAACTTCTGAAATTCTTTGGCAGGAGTGTTGGTCAAAACTGTCACCAAATTATATTGTTCTCAACCTACCTAAGTGAACTGATTCCCCTTCAGACATTTTCCCTTGTTTCAAGAGAATAAACGTTGATTGGCGATGGTGGCTGAGCAAAAAGTACAAATACTTAATAAATGTTTAAACTAGGCAGGCAGTATTGTGTGAGCAGCCCTGGTGACTTGAGGAGTTAGGTGGTCATTCCCAAATACCATCATTAAATTTTTTGTCGGTGCCTGCTTCTACAGGAATAGATTACTGAAACATAATTTTACCCATAAAAAGTTGATGTCATCCTCGTATTTGACTGAATTCTTTATACCTCAGTTGCATTTGATGAAGTGTTGGGCACAAACTAAAGGTGAGGGACTCATGGTCATTCAAGAATTCCACATATACATAGAAGAAAGATCTCCTTGACAATTATGTTCTGAGATCTGTCGTTTGTCTTTCTTACAACCATTGAAAAAGGCCTGGACAGTGGTAACATACTCTCGGTTTTGAGACGAGAATAGCAATTTTAAACCGGTTATGTGAGAATATGAGAATATGACACAAGCTCGTGAGTCCTTCAATATAACGAGTTATGAAATAATTTTCAGATAGTAACACAAGTAAGTTATGTAGCGAATCTTACTGTATATCTCTTGCAGGAAAAAAAAAGAAAAGAAAAAGAAAAAAAACGAGAGAGAGAGAGAGAGAGAGAGAGCGCACTTTGACGAGACTGGCAGTCATTCATTCATTGATTAGTATTCTGTAGATGTAGATCTCATCCAGAAGGAGAACTTTCAGCGAAGTTAAACGGATCAAGGCATCGTGCATTAAAAAAAAAAGAAAGAAAAATTGTAGAAATCTAATCTGTATTCGGTATTAGCTTATCTCTACACTGCTTAGTGCTAGTCATGTTTATGCTGTCCAAAGTTAATAGAATTAATTTGAAAAAAAGTTGGTACCTCCTCAGTTTTACAACGTAACTGCTGTGTATCTGTTATTATTAGCTAAGTATTTACAGGATTATAGTGGTCTAAGGGACGGCGGGAATGGCCGAGCGGTTCTAGGCCCTTCAGTCTGGAACCGCGCGACCGCTACGGTCGCAGGTTCGAATCCTACGTCGGGCATGGATGTGTGTGATGTCCTTAGGTTAGTTAGGTTTAAGTAGTTCTAAGTCTAGGGGACCGATGACCTCAGATGTTAAGTCCCACAGTGCTCAGAGCCATTTGAATCATTTAGTGGTCTAAGGGGCAGTCAAATGAAAACGAGACAGATGGAAAAAAGTAAGTAAACTGTTTATTATTTCAAAAATAATCGCTATAACTATTACTATATTTATTCTACTGTGAGACAAGACAGTCAGTTCTTTCATGGGAAAATGTTTGTGGTTGCCTACGCAACCTAGATTGTACCAAGGCGTGCATTTCTTCGTCTGAAGCTAATCGAGGGTCAGAAATGTCTTCCTTCAGGGCTCCTACACTACGGAAATCGCGCGGGGAGAGATGGAATTGCATGGAGGATGTGTAAGGGCTTCCCAGTGAAGCCTCTACAGCATAGTCGAAACGATATTGGCAACATGTGGGTGGATGAAGAGATGCACTCCAGACTACAATCACTGTTCCGCTGGCACCCGCAAACATTTTCCCATGAAGGCATTAACCGTCTTGTCTCACAATGGGACAAATGTGTTAACAGTTACGGCGATTGCTCTTTGAAATGATAAACAGTTTACATACTTTTTCTATCTGTCTCATTTCCGTTTGACTGCACCTTACATTTTCCAAAGAAAATATTTCTTACATCTATAAGCAATGACTCCTATTGATACTACATTACGACCTGTTACTTTGTTTTATAACCAACGCTGCTACTTACCACGTAACTACAAGAACTTTTCAGTACCTGAATCTAGATATGCAATTTTTACAAAGGGTGATTATTATTCCTCCTGTAGAATATACGTATAACTTGTGCAACAGTAATTCTATTCCATGGATTTCGGGATATGGGCCGGACGATGTCGACTTCTTGACTCGATATTTCGACTGTGAACCACACAGCCGTTTGCAGGTGAATTTTACGACAGGATATGACTAGAAGGCGCCGCTATGTTTGTACCAAAATTCTCGTCTCGGCTGCACGACTGCCATCTGCCCAACTGAGTCCCCTCTGTCGAATTGTGTTCCGTCCGAGGCGCACTGACGCATGCGTAACAGTGTTATAGAGTGCACATCTTCGGTTCTATTAAAACTCGATTTTTAAAAGACGTCTTGGTCACCATTTATTGTTAAAATTATTTATTTATGCAGTACATAATTGCAGTTTACGGCTTCATCAGTTTTCAAGCAGAAAGCGGCGAAAATGTCGTACCTCTTATCAAAATTTACTAATAGACATTTTTGTTGTTGTCTCCAATCAGGAGACTGGTTTGGTTCTACTCTACACGCTGGTCTGTCTCGTTCAAGCCCCTTCACTTCCGTATACCCACTGCTTACTGTAGTCAACCCTTGGTCTCCATCTACACTTTTTACCCCCGCACGCTTCCTTCTGTTATCAAACTGCCGATTATGCGCTGCCTCCGGATGTACGTTCTGTCGACCGACCACTTCTTTCTGTCAGGCTGTGCGATTTGTTTCTTCCTTACCCATTCGATTCAAAATCAACACATTAGTCCATGCAATATTCCGATCAGATCTTCGGCATTCTACTGAAGCATCACATTTTCGTAGCTTCTATCCCTTTCTTATCTGAACTGTTTACTGTCCACGTTTCACTTCCGCACAAGGCTACACTAAAGTCAAATATCTCCAGAAAAGTCATTATAACAATTACATTTTCACTCGATGTTAAAAACTTTCTCTTTTTCTGATATGCTTTTTTTTTATCATTGCCAGTCTTCATTTTATATCATCGCTGCTTCGGCTATCGTTACCTATCGTTACCTATTTTTCTGCACGAATAGAAGTCATGTATTACTTTTAGTACATTACTGGACATTAAAATTGCTACACCACGAAGATGACGTGCTACAGACGAGAAATTTAACCGACAGGAAGAAGATGCTGTGATATGCAAATGATTAGCTTTTCAGAGCATTCACACACGGTTGGCGCCGGTGGCGACACCTACAACGTGCTGACATGAGGAAAGTTTCCAACCGATTTCTCATACACAAACAGAAATTGACCGGCGTTGACTGGTGAAACGTTGTTGTGATGCCTGGTGTAAGGAAGTGAAATGCGTACCATCACGTTTCCGACTATGATAAAGGTCGGATTGAGGTTTATCGTATCGCGACACTGCTGCTCGCGTTGGTCGAGATCCAATGACTGTTAGCAGAATATCGAATCGGTGGGTTCAGGAGGGTAATACGGAACGCCGTGCTGGATCCCAACGATCTCGTATCACTAGCAGTCGAGATGACAGGCATCTTATCCATCTTCAGATGGTGACGTTTTCAAGACAACAATCATCTGCGCGAACAGTTCGACGACGTTTGCAGCAGCATGGATTATCAGCTAGGAGACCATGGCTGCGATTACCCTTGACGCTGCATCACAGACAGGAGCGCCTGCGATGGTATACTCAACGACGAACCTGGATGCACGAATGGCAAAACGTCATTTTTTCGGATTAATTCAGATTCTGTTTACAGCATCACGATGGTCGCATCCGTGTTTGGCGACATCGCGGTCAACCCACATTGGGAGCGTGTATTCATCATCGCCATACTGGCGTATCACCCGGCGTGATGGTATGGGGTGCCATTGGTTACACTTCTCGGTCACCTCTTGTTCACGCTGACGGCACTTTGAACAGTGGACGTTACATTTCAGATGTGTTGCAACCAGTGGCTGTACCCTTCATTCGATCCCTGCGAAACCCTACATTTCAGCAGGATAATGCACGACCATATGTTGCAGGTGCTGTACGGGCCGATCTCGATACAGTAAATGTTCGACTGCTGCCCTGGCCAGCACATTCTCCAGATCTCTCACCAATTGAAAACGTGTGGTCAACGGTGGCCGAGCAACTGGCTCGTCACAATACGCCAGTCACTACGCTTGATGAACTGTGGTATCGTGTTGAAGCTGCATGGGCAGCTGTACCTGTACACGCCATCCAAGCTCTGTTTGACGCAATGCCCAAGCGCATCAAGGCCGTTATTACGGCCAGAGGTGATTGTTCTGGGTACTGATTTCTCAGGATCTATGCACCCAAATTGCGTGAAAAATGTAATCACATGTCAGTTCTAGTATAATACATTTGTCCAATGAGTACCCGTTTATCATCTGCATTTCTTCTTGGTGTAGCAATTTTAAAGGCCAGTAGTGTATCTCTTTTCTTAATCTATTTCCCTCAGCATCGCCTGATTGAATTCGAATGCATTCCATTACCGTTGTTTTACTTTTGTTAAATTTCAACTTTTTAAGGCTCTATCCGTTCCACTCAACTGTTCCTAAAAGTCCTTTCCAAATATTTCCTTGGCTCCTTCAAAGCTTGCTCAGTACAAACATTTAATAACATCAGGGATGGACTACAGACTTGCCGCACTCCTTTCTCAACTACTTGCTCCGTTCCTCTTACAACTAAAGTTTGGTTTCTGTACCAGTTGTAGGTAATCACTCACTCCCTGTGTTTTATTCCTGCTACATATAGAATTTCAAAGAGAGTATTCCAGTCAACACCATTAAAAAAATTCGTAGATCTTCAAACGCTATTAATGTAAGTTTGCCTTTCATCAGTCTAAGATAACTCGTAGGATCAGTAGTGCCTAGCGTGTCTCTACATTTCTCCAGCACTCAAACTGATCTTCACCGAGATCTGCTTCTACCAGTTTTCTATTCTTCTGTGACTATTTCGTGACAGTACCTTGCAATCATGACAAATGAAACCGATATTTTGGTAAGATCCCGATGTGTCGGCATCTTCCTCCTTTGTTCTTGGGATTATTACATTCTTCTTGGAGTGTGAGGGTATTTTTTTGTACATACCAGATAGGAGACTTCTGTAATGATTGGCTCTCTAAAGAATCTTAATAATTCTGAGGGAACGCTGTCTACTCCGGGTCCTTGTTTCGAAATAGGTCTTTTAGTGCGCTGTCAAATCGGATCTCCCATCTCATCTTCACCCACTTCTTCTTTCCTTTCCACAGTATAGTGTTCAGTTTTATATAACTCTTCTATATATTCCTTACGCCCTGGAACCATTCTTCTTCGCACAGTACTGGCTTGCCATTTAAGCTCTTGATGTTCATACTGTTCCTTTTCTTTTTTCCTAGTGTTTTTTTTAATTTTCTTTTACGCAGCATTTAAATATTCTATTCATTCATGCTTCTACATATTGCACTTCTCCCCTAACCTTTCGTACATGGCAGTTTTGCATTTTGAGTCAATCTATTTTTTTAGCCGCCTGATTGCTTCTTGCATGCTTAACTTCCTGCATTTTTATATTTGCTCCCTCCATCAATTAAATGTAATATCCCTGTGTTATTCAAGAGTCGTCCATTTTTTTCTTTTCCATTTCAGCTCTCTCGGCTACCCGCTCGTTTTCTTATGTGTTCAATTCCACTGTTTCAGTTATCGCTTCCTAATGCTCCCTTTGACACTTCCAGCGCCATTTGTTTTTTTTCAGTTTATCCTTGTCCCATTTCCTTAATTTCCTGCCTTTCTGCGATTTTAATCTGCAGTTCATAGCTAATAAATTCACATCTGATCCTGGAAATATTTTACAATTTAAACTGTACTTCGGAAATCGCTGTCTTGTCATTGCATCTGGTTGTACGATTCGAGTATTTCCAGTTCTCTTCCACTTATACAAACTTCTTTCATAATTCTTACTCCAGGTGTTATCAATGATTAAACTTTCCTCTGTGAAAAATTCTACCAGGCGCTGTCCCCTTTCATTCCTTTCCATGTTATTCTACTCTTTCTCCCTTTCTTTCTTTTTCTGATCTCCAATTCCAGTCTCCCATTACAGTTAAATTTCCATCTTCCTTAACTACCTGAACAATTTCTTTTAACCCATCATACAGTGTTTCAATCTCTTCATTATAAGCGTAGCTAGTTAGTGGTCGTATAGATTTATACCGCTGTGGTGGGTGTTGATTTTGTATGTGGGCACGCGGGGTAGCCGTGCGGTCTCGGGCACCTTGCCTCGGTTCGCGCGGTTGCCTCTGTCGGAGGTTCGAGTCCTCCCTTGGTCATGGGTGTTTGTGTTGTCCTCAGCGTCAGTTAGTTTAAGTTAGATTATGTAGTGTGTAAGCCTAGGGACCGATGACCTCAGAAGTTTGGTCACATAGAACTTACCACAAATTTCCAAATTTTATGTATGTTTCTTGGCTCCAACAATGCTTTTACTGTGTTGTTCATAGTACTTTAGCCACACTGTCATTATTTTTATTACACATACTCTTCAAGTTTATATGCCAACTAGCTCCGCAGAGGATGAAGAAATTGATAAAATGTATGATGAGATAAAAGAAATTATTCAGGTAGTGAAGGGAGACGAAAATTTAATAGTCATGGGTGACTGGAAATCGAGAGTAGGACAAGAGAAAGAAGGAAACGTAGTAGGTGAATGTAGATTGGGGTTAAGAAATGAAAAAGGAAGCCGTCTGGTAGAATTTTGTACAGAGCATAACTTAAGCATAGCTAACACTTGGTTCAAGAATCATAAAAGAAGGTTGTATGCATAGAAGAATCCTGGAGATACTAATAGGTATCAGGTAAATTATATAATGGTGAGACCGAGATTTGGGAACCAGGTTTTAAACTGTAAGACATTTCCAGGGGCAGATGTGGACTCTGACCACAATCTATTGGTTATGAACTGTAGATTAAAACTGAAGAAACTGCAAAAAGATGGGAATTTGAGGAGATGGGGCCTGGCTAAACTGACTAAACCAGAGGTGAATGTAGATTGGAGTTTCAGGGAGAGCGTAAGGGAACAATTGACAGGAATGAGGGAAAGAAATACAGTAGAAGAAGAATGGGTAGCTTTGAGGGATGAAGTAGTGAAGGCAGCAGAGGATCAAGTAGGTAAAAAGACGAGGGCTAGTAGAAATCCTTGGGTAACAGAAGAAATATTGAATTTAATCGATAAAAGGAGAAAATATAAAAATGCAGTAAATGAAACAGGCAAAAATGAATACAAACGTCTCAAAAATGAGATCGACAGGAAGTGCAAAATGGGTAAGCAGGGATGGCTAGAGGACAAATATAAGGATGTAGAGGCTTATCTCACTAGAGGCAAGATAGATACTGCCTACAGGAAAATTAAAGAGACCTTTGGAGAAAAGAGAGCCATTTGTATGAATATCAAGAGCTCAGATGGAAACCCAGTTCTAATCAAAGAAGGGAAAGCAGAAAGGTGGAAGGAGTATATAGAGTGTCTATACAAGGGCGATGTACTTGAGGACAGTATTATGGAAATGGAAGAGGATGTAGATGAAGATGAAATGGGAGATATGATACTGCGTGAAGAGTTTGACAGAGCACTGAAAGACCTAAGTCGAAACAAGGCCCCGGGAGTAGACAACATTCCATTAGAATTACTGACAGCCTTAGGAGAGCCAGTCCTGACAAAACTCTACCATCTGGTGAGCAAGACGTATAAGACAGGCGAAATACCCCCAGACGTCAGGAAGAATATAATAAGTCCAATCCCAAACAGAGCAGGTGTTTACAGATGTGAAAATTACCGACAATCAGTTTAATAAGTCACGGCTGCAAAATACTAACGCGAATTCTTTACAATTGAATGGAAAAACTGGTAGAAGCCGACCTCGGGGAAGATCAGTTTGGATTCCGTAGAAATGTTGGAACACGTGAGGCCATACTGACCTTACGACTTATCTTACAAGAAAGAATAAGGAAAGGCAAACCTACGTTTCTAGCATTTGTAGACTTAGAGAAAGCTTTTGACAATGTTGACTGGAATACTCTCTTTCAAATTCTAAAGGTGGCAGAGGTAAAATACAGGGAGCGAAAGGCTATTTGCAATTTTGTACAGAAACCAGATGGCAGTTATAAGAGTTGAAGGGCATGAAAGGGAAGCAGTGGTTGGGAAAGGAGTGAGACAGGGTTGTAGCCTCTCCCCGATGTTATTCAATCTGTATACTGAGCAAGCAGTAAAGGAAACAAAAGAAAAATTCGGAGTAGGTATTAAAAGCCATGGGGAAGAAATAAAAACTTTTAGGTTCGCCGAGGACATTGTAATTCTGTCAGAGACAGCAAAGTACTTGGAAGGGCAGTTGAACGGAATGGATAGTGTCTTGAAAGGAGGATATAAGATGAACACCAACAGAAGCAAAACGAGAATAATGGAATGTAGTCGAATTAAGTCGGGCGATTCTGAGGGAATTAGATTAGGAGATGAGACACTTAAAGTAGTAAAGGAATTTTGATATTTGGGGAGCAAAATAACTGATGATGGTCGAAGTAAAGATGATATTAAAATGTAGACTGGCAATGGCAAGAAAAGCGTATCTGAAGAAGAATATAAATTTAAGTGTCAGGCTGTCGTTTCTGGAAGTATTTGTGTGGAGTGTAGCTATGTATGGAAGTGAAACATGGACGATAAATAGTTTGGACAAGAAGAGAATAGAAGCTTTCGAAAAGTGGTGCTACAGAAGTATGCTGAAGATTACATGGGTAGATCACATAATTAATGAGGATATACTGAATAGAATTGGGGAGGAGGAGTTTGTGGCACAGCTTGACAAGAAGAAGGGACCTATTGGTAGGACATGTTCTGAGGCAGCAGGGGATCACAAATTTAGCAATGGAGGGCAGGGTGGAGGGTAAAAATCGCAGAGGGAGATCATATGAATACACTAAGGAGATTCAGAAGGATGTAGGTTGCAGTAAGTACTGGGAGATGAAGAAGCTTGCACAGGATAGAGTAGCATGTAGAGCTGCATCAAACCAGTGTCAGGACTGAAGACCAAAAGAACAACAACTCTTCAATTACAACTATTTGAATTTGTGTTGACAACCGCATAATGCTCTGTTCATCTGCCACCGTACTTCAGTACACTGAGGTGACAAATGTAGTAGGGATATCTCCTTATATTGTGTCGGACCTCCTTTTTGCATAGTGCAGTAACTCGAAGTAGCATGGACTAATCAAGTCATTGGAAGTCGCCTGAAAAAATATTGAGCTATGCAGTCTCAATGGCCGTCCATAATTGCGGAAGTTTTCCCGGTGCAGGATTTTGTGCAACAACTGACCTCTCGATTATGTCACTTGAATGTTCGATGGGACTCATGTCGGGCGATCTGGGTGCCCAAATCATTCGCTCGAATCGTCTAAAATGTTCTTCAAACCAATCGCGAACTATTGGAGACCCGTGACATCGTTGTTTGGGAACATAAAGCTCAGGAATGCAAATGGTCTCGAAGCAGCCGAACATAACTATTTCCAGCCAATGATCGGTTCAGCTGGACGAGAGGACCCAGTCCTTTCCATGTAAACACTATGGAGCCACCACCAGCTAGCACCGTGCCTTGCACACAACTTGGGCCCATGGCTTTGTGGGGTCTGCGTCACACTCGTGCCCCACCTTCAGCTGTTACCAAGTGAAATTGGGACTCATCGGAGCAGGCAACGGTTTCTCAGTCGTCTGGGATCCAACCGATATGACCACGAGCCCAGGAGAGGCGCTGCAGGAAACGTCACTCGTGTCGGCCGTCTGCTGCCTCAGCCCATTAACACCTAACCGATACGTTCGTCGTACGTCCCAAATAGATTTCTGCGGTTATTTCACTCGCTGGTGCTTATCTGTTAGCACTGACAGCTCTATGCAAACACCCCAGCTCTCGGGCGTTAAGACCGTAGTGAGAGGTAATGCCTGAAATTTGGTACTCTCGGAACACTCTTGACACTATGAATCTCGGAATATTGAATTCCCTAACGATTTCCGAAATGGGATGTCCTTTGCATCTAGCTCCAGCTACCACTCCGCATTCAGAGTCTGTTATTTCCCGTTGTGCGTTCGTAATCACTTCGGAAACCTTTCCACATGAATCACCTGAGTACAAATGACAGTTCCACCAACGCATTGTCCTTTTATATCTTGTGTACACTATAATATTGCCATCTGTATATGTGCACATCGCTATCCTTTGACTTTTGTCACCTCAGTGTAATTTCTTCTGTATCTATACTCTACCTATCAATTTATCTTTTTAAATTCTCTAACGTACTTATGCGAATTATGTTTTGTCCTAAGGATAAGAAAACCTCCGTCTTCCGCAACTGAATTTTATTTTTGAGTACCAGATAATGTTCCCATGTTCATGTTAGGCATCTTCAGTGATCTCTAATACACACCAAATTATTTCATTATACATGTACTGATTTGAGATTTTTAGTAATCCTTTGCAAGTTTGTTTGAATCTAGCTATTTCTGTTTACATTTCTATGGTTGTGTTTTTTACTTACATTCATTTTCGTATCCTGTCCAATCAGCCATTTGTTCTGTTGTAATATTTGCTAAAACATACACTATAGGTTTCTTCCAGTAAATATTTCTTTGCATAAAACGTGTACTGCAGCACGCGATTAAGTATTCTACGTTCGACGCCCTGACCCGTAGAACGCCCGATGACATACATAAAAGATATTTTTAAATTTTTACATCTACTGAAGCACGAAATATTTTCTGTGTTTGGGTTGAAAATGCCTAAAGGCCGAAATTACTATTGTGTATTTCACTCCCAAAAATTTTTAAAAAGGTGACGATGATTTCTTTTAAAATGTTTTATATGATCGTAGACTTTATTAAAAATTGATTAAAACTCAATGGTCAAATTAATTAAATTATTTGTCACTCGACGGGGAATTAGGCGTATAATTTTGTATTTCTTCATAAACTTAAAAAAGGACCGAATCCTAAGCATTAAAGTGTTGAAATCTTGCGTTCCGAAAGAAAATTTCTCCTACTTAATGTATAATCTTTAACAACCAAATCCCAAAAGGATTTCACTGTAACCAAGATCTTCGTGTCAGAGTAATCCGTGAAACGCCCCTAAGATACACCGTGTGGCGAAAGGCAAGCGTAAATAACATATTCCACCCACATACCATGAACTGTGCGTGTGGTTTGACCAGTTTAGGTTTTGTCGTGTTGGCCTGGTTTCTGCAAATCTAGATCATGCTATACCGAGCCGAGAAAGCTCAAGTTCTTTCAAAGTGGCTGTTTTCGATTTTGCCTAGTTTTGATTAAATAGTGCCAACATACACGAGGAACGTCCTGTACTTGAATATCTAAGCTGTTGTAAAATTCACCTGAAGACGGCTGCCTGGTCGTCAACGGAAATATCGAAGAAAGAAGTCAAAGTCATGCACCTGCAGTCCCGGACTCTTATGGAATGCTGGTTACGCTGGAGAGACTTAAACAATAATAACCTCAACATTTTTGCGCTTTAACAGTGAACAGGCTATGTGCGCACAGTTTTTCTAAAAGAAACAGGGAAACGCGAATGCGTACAGGGCGAGATTTCGACTGAAAACTGTGACTTAAATGAAGCATTCATATCTCAAGGAGCAGGGTAGTGTGAAAATCCGTATAGCCAAGAGATAAGCTCCTGTACGGGGCAGCGTCGGAGCAGCGTCTCCTCCCTCCTCCGGCCCAGCATAAATCTTCGGGAATCCAACCCGCACTCCTCTGCGACAAACAGACGGACGTATCTATTCAGCAATACTTTTCAAGAAAACTATAACATCTAATGGATACTGTAGTTGTAAGAGTATATAGAGGCATCTGTCGTAAAATTTCAGACTCTGGGTACTCTCGTCGTACAATGGCGTCACCGCAGCAGTAAAATCAAAAGAATTTCACGTATACAATAAAGCAAGATAATTTCCAAGATGAGTTGCATATCTGCTCGATACATATAGGACATGTGACACTCGAGCCGGCAAATATGGTTGCTGTTTACTGCGTTGACAAGAGCGACAGAAAATGACGAACATTTTGTAACTTAATCTAATTTAAAGAAGGAAAGTAATAATTTGAATTACTTTACTTGTCAATCACATCTTCAGCGTGAACAATTCCGCGGCTGGTGCAGACAGCCGGGAGCAATCCTTTTCTTTCGTAGCCAGAATACACTCTTGATATGTCTCTCAGAAATATCAGCAGGGTGTCAAGGGGAACAGTTTTTCCAGACAACCGTAATTCTGGAGGTATAGATGCTGGACAATATCTAGTTTGTCACTGTCTTCCAATCGGCACTCTCTCTTAATGGAGTTCAAATATCTCCACAACCCCTCAATATGCTGGGTATGCACCGACGGATCGTCGGGGGACACATATTCGTAGTAATGGTTCACAAATCCGTGATACATGCTTTCTTTTTTCAAAGTTTCATAAGAATTCCAGTTTGTTCAGTTATCACTTTGGTACCTGGCAAAATGAAGTGCTTTGCTTTATAACTGGCACTAAAGTTTTGTTGTTCTAAGTATAAAGCACTTCCTAAATTGCCTTTCAGTACCTCCGAAAACCCAATATGTGCTGTATCGTTTTTTAGGTCCTCTGCTGTTACTTCCGAGTACCGATATACAACTCATCAGCTTCTACAATCTTGTTCTCACCACCGATGGGAGCATTTTTATTCGTTGCGATAACGTAGTAGTCGCAAACAGTGTTCACTGACACTTCAGTTTCTGATACAGTGGTTTGTAACATGTATTCTTTTACCCAGCACGACATTATAACCATACTCTTCTCGATGCTCAATTTGGAGCTATCAAACCATGTTTTATTCCTGACAGACGCCCTTTTCTTGTATTTTACGCATCACAACTGAAAACGGATGTCTACAACGGCGGTCTTGTTACAGTGTCTCACACGTTTCCTTATAACAGTCGACACAATTTCTCAGATCGTGGTTTGGCAACAACCCATTCTTCCAACAAAACCGTAAATAATTGTCTACAATACACAACCGCGGAATTAACTTGGGTACGCTCGAAATTATTCGAACTCGATACTGCACTGGATTTGGTCATAACTGCAAACAAATTTATGCGACGTTCCGTTGTCAACACAAAAAACAATATTCATATTTGCCGTCTCGAGAGTCGTGCGTTCGTTATACACTGACGGAAAATAAAAATCGCTGCACCAAAAAGGAGGTGTGCAAAATAAACGAAGATCTGTATTCAAATTTCGCTCCAATCATATAAGAGCGGTGCTAGTAGCACCATTATGAGGATGCAAATGAAGTTTGCTTTAAATACCCGCTCTAAAAGTCGTGAGCCTTAGTTAGCTTCACGTTGCACGTGGTGAGTTGAAACCAGTCAAGAATGCCTTTAAGGCGACAAAGACGCCGTTATCAACACCTCACTGAATGAGTGTGCGCTGATATGAAACTTACTGGCAGATTAAAACCGTGTGCCGGACTGAGACTCGAGAACTTTGCCTTTCGCGGGCAAGTGCTCTACCAACTGAGCTACCCAAGCACGATTCACAGCTTTACTTCTGCCAGTAGGAGACGAGGTGTACTGGCAGAAGTAAAGCTGTGAGGACGGGGTGTGAGTCGTGCTTGGGTAACTCAGTTGGTAGAGCACTTGCTCGCGAAAGGCAATAGGTCCCGAGTTCGAATCTCGGTGCAGCACACAGTTTTAATCTGCCAGGAAGTTTCAACACCTCACTGAGTTTGAACGAAGGCGTGTAACAGCGCTACGAGAAGTGAGATGTTCCTTCTGCGACACTAGAGACAGACTGGGCAGAAATGTAGTTACTGTACGTGACTGCTAGCAGCAATGGCCACACGATTATGCGGTCTCAAGACGACCGCGCTCTGGACTACCACGAAGCACTACAGAGAGGAAAGACAATCGCGTTCGGCTTGTGGCTCTGGCGCATCGCATTGCGTCTGCAGCAGCAATCTGAGCAGCACTTGACACCACAGTGACACAACGAACTGTTACAAATCGGTTGCTTCAAGGACAACCCCGAGTCAGATACCCTGTAGCATACATTCCACTGACGCCAAACAACGCCATTTGCGACTTCAGTGTTGTGTAGCGGGAGCTCATGTGAGGGCGAAGTTGAGGTCTGTTGTGTTTTCTGATGAAAGCTGGTTCTTCCCCGTTGCCAGTGATGACCTGGTGTAGGTTAGAGCGACGCCAGTTGAGGGTCTGCAACTAACCTGTCTGCTTGCTAGACACATTGGACCTACACCTGGAGTTAAGGTCACATGACAACAGGAGCAATCTCATGGTTATGCCACGCACATCGACTGCAAATCTGTACATCACTGTTGAACAGACCTGTAATGCTGCCATTCACGACCATCATTCCAGGTGTGCTTCCCAAAAGGATAACGCTCGTCCAACATGTTCTGCAGAGTGTTAGCAGGTTACCTTGGGCTGGTCGACCACAAGATCCGTCTCCAATCGAGCACGTATGGGACATCATCAGGCGACGACTGTAGCGTCATCCACAACTAGCATTAACCGTCCTTGTATTGACCGACCAAGTGCAACAGGCAGGTAACTCGTTCCCACAAACTGACATCCGGCACCTGTACAACACAATGCATGTTCGTTTGCATGCTTGCATTCAACATTCTGATGGTTACACAGCCTATTAATGTATAGCACTTCACCTTTGCAACGGCTTATCTCCCGCTTACATCGACCTTGCAATGTTAATCATTAAATACGGTACTTAGGCAAACGTATTGCCGAAATTTCATTCATCATCATCAGCCAGTTCTACCACTTTATAATGTGGTCTCTTTGGGTCGTCGTGTAGTAAAGCATCCCAGTAATATCTTCCATTTCTTCGGATCCTGGGCTTCCCGTTGCCAATTGAATCCCACTGTCTTCCTCCCCGAAATTTCATTTCTCTACATTGATTATTATTTGGTTTTGCGATTTCTTTCTTCGTCGGTGCATATCGGAGTAAGGTAGCGACTCCAGTGTTGGAAATTACCTAAAACACAGCTAGGTGCCAGATTGATCAAAAGAAAAAGTCATAAATTCGAAGACAAATGGAATTTGAAGGTGAAATAACAACAATGTTATGAAAGAGAAGTATCACTCTTTATGTGAATCTTCAGGTTTTCGCGGCGCAAAGACTGTTCCATTAAGTTTAGGGTGTGCACCCGAAGAATTCTCTTTGTTCTTCTAATATTTCGGCCGTATAACGTTCAGCCATCTTCAGAGTGAGTCGCAAGACTGCCGCTCCAGTGCTCGCGACACTCGTGTATCGCGCAGTTGCGCATGCGGCCACCGATGCAAATGCGCCAGAGACGTTGGGTCCGTCAAAGATGATTTGCTGTTCCGAAAATCTGGAGTTTACAAAATTCCATGTGAATGTGGGCTTTCTTACATTGGACAAACAACCCGTACTGTCCAAGAAAGATGTACAGAACACCGGAGGTACACACGACTTTTACAACCTAACAAGTCGGCAGTGGCAGCGCACCAGAGCACTGAATTGACTATGGTCACAGTATGTTGTATGACAACGTCGAAATTTTGGCAACTACATCATATTTTTGCGACTCGTTAGTCAAGGAGGCAACTGAAATTCCCTTGACGTCGAATTTAATTAATAGAGATAGTGGTTTCAACCTTGATAAATCATGGAATTCGGCACTTGCTGTAATAAACTCACAAAGACGCCGCCACAGTGCAGTTCACAATGATATATCGACATACCAACACAGATCGGCTGCGGAGTCGTAGGTGTAACTCGCCCGTTGTGCAAGTCTCTGCCGCCGACCAACGTCTCTGGCGCGTTTGCATCTGTTGCCACATGCGCAGTTGCGCGGTAGATGAGTATAAAGAGACGAAGCGAGCACTGGAGCGGCGATCGCCACCTCACCTGGATCCCTCATCTCCGCTCCATCCAATCCAAAGCCCACAACCGCCTCCGACTCCTCAAACTCCTCTTTGGCCGGACATGGGGGTTGCACCCCTCTACCTTCCCCCACAGCTACAAATCCTGCCCACATCTCGTGGTCGTGCGGTAGCGTTCTCGCTTCCCACGCCCAGGTTCGATTCCCGGCGGGGTCAGGGATTTTCTCTGCCTCGTGATGGCTGGGTGTTGTGTGATGTCCTTAGGTTAGTTAGGTTTAAGTAGTTCTAAGTTCTAGGGGACTGATGACCACAGTAGTTAAGTCCCATAGTGCTCAGAGCCTTTTGAACCATTTGAACCTACAAATCCTTAATCCGCCCCATCCTCCGTTATGCCAGTCCCGCCTGGATACCCGCCCCCCCCCCCCCCCCCAAATTCTATAAGTCCCTCCAGATCCTTGAGGGTCATGCACTCCGCCTCGCCTTCCGTATGCGCCTCCTGTCCCCCACGCGGATCCTCTATTACCTCATTACTTTCCCCCATCTGCTCCTATTCCTCTAATATATCTACATACTCTACACCTCAAGCCGCCTTCATCCCCCTCACCACCTGGTTGCTCCTCTCCTCTCCCATCCCCGCCCCCTGCCACGTCTTCACTGTTGTGTTCCCCCTACCCTCCATCTCTACACCCTTCATCTCCTTTCCCAAGGTGGCTTCCATCCTTTACCTGGGCTCCCTGTTCCCCCTCCCCCTTCCATCCTGTTTTCTCCCTACCAAACCTCTTCCTACCTCCCTTCTCTCCCCCCCCCCTCCGAGTCCTTTTGTATTCCCCACCTCTGCCTTTCCCCACTCTCTGTCGCGTATGCTCCCCCCCCCCCCCTCTTAGGGGTATCGTCCTCCATGGGCTCCTTTCCCACTCCCCCTCCATTTTTCCTCTCCTTCCCCCCCATTTTTATTTTCCCATTATCTGTCCAGGTTCCCCCCACCTGCCCTCAGTTGTAGTATGTCATATTTGCCAACTTTTTAGTGCAGTATTCAAGTGAATGTTCAGTGTTGTTCGTCGTTCCAAAGTTTTGCGAACAGAAATCATGCTGTCGCTGGGTGTGAATTTTATGTCTTTTGCGAACAGAAACCAGACAGTCACCATGTTTTTTAATTGTCTGTCTATTGTTTTTCCTGTCTGCTTCGTATGTATTTTATTAGCATCGTCATCCCTCTGTTCTTTGTATTAAGTCCCACGATTTTTTTTCGCCATGTTACTCTTTAAGTCTCCGATTTTATCGCCTGTTTTTATTATTTATTCTGTTCATCTTTTTAACAAAGTCTGTAGGCTGAAGAGCGGCATATTAAGCTGCTGCCAGCCCGCCCCCTTCGGGGGGAATCGAAACTCAATAATGAAAAAAAAAAAAAAAAAACTGGAGCGGCAGCCTTGCGGCTCACTCTGAAGTTGGCTGAAGGTTATACGGCCGAAATACACTCCTGGAAATGGAAAAAAGAACACATTGACACCGGTGTGTCAGACCCACCATACTTGCTCCGGACACTGCGAGAGGGCTGTACAAGCAATGATCACACGCACGGCACAGCGGACACACCAGGAACCGCGGTGTTGGCCGTCGAATGGCGCTAGCTGCGCAGCATTTGTGCACCGCCACCGTCAGTGTCAGCCAGTTTGCCGTGGCATACGGAGCTCCATTGCAGTCTTTAACACTGGTAGCATGCCGCGACAGCGTGGACGTGAACCGTATGTGCAGTTGACGGACTTTGAGCGAGGGCGTATAGTGGGCATGCGGGAGGCCGGGTGGACGTACCGCCGAATTGCTCAACACGTGGGGCGTGAGGTCTCCACAGTACATCGATGTTGTCGCCAGTGGTCGGCGGAAGGTGCACGTGCCCGTCGACCTGGAACCGGACCGCAGCGACGCACGGATGCACGCCAAGACCGTAGGATCCTACGCAGTGCCGTAGGGGACCGCACCGCCACTTCCCAGCAAATTAGGGACACTGTTGCTCCTGGGGTACCGGCGAGGACCATTCGTAACCGTCTCCATGAAGCTGGGCTACGGTCCCGCACACCGTTAGGCCGTCTTCCGCTCACGCCCCAACATCGTGCAGCCCGCCTCCAGCGGTGTCGCGACAGGCGTGAATGGAGGGACTAATGGAGACGTGTCGTCTTCAGCGATGAGAGTCACTTCTGCCTTGGTGCCAATGATGGTCGTATGCGTGTTTGGCGCCGTGCAGGTGAGCGCCACAATCAGGACTGCATACGACCGAGGCACATAGGGCCAACACCCGGCATCATGGTGTGGGGAGCGATCTCCTACACTGGCCGTAAACCTCTGGTGATCGTCGAGGGGACACTGAATAGTGCACGGTACATCCAAACCGTCATCGAACCCATCGTTCTACCATTCCTAGACCGGCAAGGGAACTTGCTGTTCCAACAGGACAATGCACGTCCGCATGTATCCCGTGCCACCCAACGTGCTCTAGAAGGTGTAAGTCAACTACCCTGGCCAGCAAGATCTCCGGATCTGTCCCCCATTGAGCATGTTTGGGACTGGATGAAGCGTCGTCTCACGCGGTCTGCACGTCCAGCACGAACGCTGGTCCAACTGAGGCGCCATGTGGAAATGGCATGGCAAGCCGTTCCACAGGACTACATCCAGCATCTCTACGATCGTCTCCATGGGAGAATAGCAGCCTGCATTGCTGCGAAAGGTGGATATACACTGTACTAGTGCCAACATTGTGCATGCTCTGTTGCCTGTGTCTATGTGCCTGTGGTTCTGTCAGTGTGATCATGTGATGTATCTGACCCCAGGAATGTGTCAATAAAGTTTCCCCTTCCTGGGACAATGAATTCACGGTGTTCTTATTTCAATTTCCAGGAGTGTATTAGAACAAGAAGGAGAATTCTTGCGGCTACACACCCGAAACTTTAGTTTGAGCTAGACTGTCAGAGTGTATCTCGTAACAAATGCCATATATGATGGGTAATAAAATTGGAGAAACTGTTATTGACCTCGCTTCCTACAAAACTTTGCCACTGTGGCCTCATTCTGAAGTGTCAGTAATGGCAACAATATTACAAAGAGATACTGGAGATGGTCAGATCGAGATACTCTCAGATTTTGCCCCAGTGGAGTGCTGGTGTATCGGCAGGAGAGGAGACGGCTGGGAAACGCGGCCCCGGGCTGAAAGCAGGCGCCTTGAATAGCGGCTTCTGGCACCTGCCGCGTAGCCGGCGGCCACGGCCGCAGTGCCGAAGCCCGTGGGAGACAACTGGCGTTCTGGCCCACCCCACGTAGCAGTGTTTGCACGCGCCGAGATGTATCGCGGTACACAGTCTAACAACACCACCACTTGCAAAGTAGGTTAGAAATCACACAGCATATGTTCGCTTTATCGGGCAACAACAAAGTTATTGCCTGTCGATGAAATGAAATGAAATGCCGTGTGACAAGAGCCTCCCGTCGGGTAGACCTCTCGCCTGGTGCAAGTCTTTCGATTTTACGCCACTTCGGCGACATGCGCGTCGATGGGGATGAAATGATGATGAATAGGACAACACAACAACACCCAGTCCCTGGGCAGAGAAAATCTCCGACCCAGCCGGGAATCGAACCCGGGCCCTTAGGATTGACAGTCTGCCGTGCTGACCACTCAGCCACCGCGGGCGGCGACTGTGGATGGTATCGTCAGAATAGAAATAATGAAGTCATTGTAAAAATTCATTAATTTTGGCACTTATCTTGGATGGATTCCCACGTAAATTTCGTCGAAGTTGTTATGGCTCATTCTAGGGTAATTCAACTTTGACTGCTAGAAGGTCCAAATCTGTATTTTAGCAATATTTGAAGACCTAACAAATGCGTTTTTCAGGAAATTCTTAATGATCAAACAATCTCAGGTCAGAACAATGGTATGCTAGAAATAATTTTTGACTTGGTGTTCACGATCCACATTTTTATTAAACTTCTTGTAAATTCACATATACTCCTTCTTAATTGTCACATCATCAAGAAAACAGATTTGTATCAACCTTCACATATTTAATTTCGACTTTAACCAAATACAAGACTTGACTGTTCTTGTACAAAGCGAAATAACAATTTAACTTCTGCAAAGTAAAACTAAGACTGCTCTGTGCGAATTCGCGCCAAAACGGTTACAAGTAAGTCAAAGATTATGACAGTCTCTCAGGAATGAATACACACAAGAACCATATCACTGTAATATATCGACACATCGGATTACCTATACATTAATAAAACCAAATGTGAATATTGTCACAAAAATATGTCTGTTACGTCGCAGAAAAGTAGTACGATATTACTGGTTTCGAGAACTGGGGTTGGAGTGCCGCAATGTTCACGTACATAAAGAACCATTACTACAGACAGAGCACGCAACCGTGGAAACACTCCGTAATGTGACATAAATCCAAAAGCATTTAAATTGAAGGCGGAAGTGTGAGAAAGGAAAGGAAACAAATTGTTGATGTCAGTTGCATCGGGATTTATACGGAACCAGTGGCGACGAATGTAATGTGTGCTGCACCAGGACTCGAACCCGGGATCTCCTGCTTACTAGGCAGCTTCGTTAACCACTGCTCCATCTAGACACATTGTTTGTCACGAGGTCGAACGTAATTGTGCATCCGCACTGAAGGTGGTAGATTCATGGCCCATCTAAGCGAATTAATTGTATGAATGTGTGGTGTCTGTTCTTTCAGACATGTCCGAAAGCAGTAGATCTCGGGTTCGAGTCCCGGTTCGGCACACATTTACACTCGTCGCCGCTGATTTCTCATGAATTCTCGATGCAGCTGACATATCAGAAATTCCTTTCTTTCCTGTCTCCTCCTCCATCTTCAAATTACGTAATATGTATCAAAGCTGCGGACTCCGTGTGGTGTCTGTCTTTTCGAACGTGTCCGAAAGAACAGACATCATCCGTTCATCGCATTCATGTAATAGATCCAAAAGGCATTATATTTCGACCAGGATGCTTCAGTAGAAGAGGCTGCATTTGAAAAAGACATCATCTAACAATCGAGACACATCAGAACAGACTGAGGAAGAGAATCGTTCTGACTTAACACCAACATCACAAATAAATACATCAAAATATCCACGGGTGTACTGCCGGTGTACAGTGTACAACGGGCACAATATTTCGGCGATCATACATGTCGCCATCATCAGGTGAATTGACGAACTGAGCTCCTGTGAACGTGCCGGTACGGAGATCCGTACTCTATGGCTGCTCAGGGGGAACTGGGTTCGGTCGCTGCTGCTCTCATCTTGTACTTTCCCTCTTTGGGGAAGTGTGAGGTGGGAGTCTGTAGCCTTTCGGCTTTTACTCCCCTGTGAATGTGTGTGTGTGATTTTTCTTTAATTTTTCTGGTGTCTGTGATATTGTGATGATTGTTCTGTTTGTGTCTGGTACTTGCCTGAGGTAGGCGAGATGATTGGTGTTTTGTGGGAAGGAACAGGATTAGGGATTGGGTGTTGGGATTTTCTCTTCGACTTAATCGTCGAAGATCGTCATAGGGTTCGGTCGCGGCGGCGGCCGTTTTAAATACCCTCCGCCCGCGGCGCACTCCCTCCGCCGCCCGCGCCCCGCGCAACGGTCGCGCGGTGGAACAGATTGTGACGGCGCCTGATATGACTTCGGAGTGATGGCTCTGTCCGCCGTGGTCGTCACAACTATACGTTTGCTCGATTTACTCTTGATAAACCCAATCGCTGGTTCCCAAGCCTTGCTAAGATTATAGCCACAGTCACGGTTTATGAGGTCGTCATTGGTGTGAATTTCGATGGCCTCTCTAACAACGCTGTCCCAGTATCTCGACGTCTGTACCAGAATCCTCGTGCGTGATTTGCCGACAAACAATGTTCAGCGAACGCCGACTTGCTCGGATACATCAGTTGAGTGTGCCTCTGGTGTTCACGACACCTGATGATGGCGACATGTATGATCGCCGAAATATTGTGCCCGTTAGACACTGTAGACCGGCAGTACACCCGTAGATATTTCGATTATCAAATACGCCGGAAGAAACTCAAGAATCACAAATAAATACATGAAATTAATCGGAAGCTGAAGAGGAAGAGGAAATTTGTTTCAATAAATGATTTACTCATGCAAATACATTAAGTATAATTTTTAGCAAGTACCGTTATTTTTCGTTTTTGTTAGCGCCACCGTTTAGATCAATAGATTGATAAACTGTTGCCAACACATTCGAGTTAAAGTGGAATTTTCTCAAATGTCTGTGTGCTGTTATTAAAGGGCCACATAGTGCTGTCTTAACGGCAACTGTTAATATTACCTACAATTTCCTCAACGTCACCGTTATCAGTAATTGAAGAACATCAGATGGATGAGATTTCAGAGCCATTGGAGTTTCAGATTTCATTGAAACCGCAGTAATAGATCTCGAAAAATTACCTCTCCCAGAAAGAAGAATGCGTGTGCCACATGTTCTAGTAGCTGGCGATGCATTTGCTTTACAGCTTTATGTTATGAAAGCACAACCAATCAAAATTCAAGATTCCGTGAGAAGTAAAAACTATAGACACTCTAGAGCAAGAAGAGTATTGCAAAAGCCCTTTGGTATCATGTCTAACATATTTAGAGTATTAAGCAAACCGCTTCTCCTTGCTCCAGAATGTGTGGAGTCTGTAGTTTTGGCAGTTCGCAGTTCACATAATTGGTTACCGGCTGAAAAAAGCACAAAAAAGGAAAATAGGCTCCTCTTAAAAAACTTTGACAGAAAATTGAGTAACTGACTGCCGCAATCCACATTTCGTCTTTCTCACTAAAAATTTTGGCGTGAGAATATTTTAATGCTCTCCTAACACAGAACAATTTAAATCCTTTAACCCAGTCTCTCCTTGTAGTGATGCTTTCGTACTTAGCATCTCCCTCTCTCAGCCACTGCCCATACAAGTCTCTCTCACTGTCTCCTTTTCCTCCCATTGGTACTTTCTCTTGTTTATACACAAATCAAAAAAAAGTTTTGCATCACCTGGGTTCCGAGAGTTCCGGAATCTGTGCAGAAAATTGGAATAGAGATCAAAATAAATATCATTTCCGCCCTATTTATTGCTCACGAAACCCACACATTGAATGTTATACCACCACACTGTGGTGTCACCGCCAGACACCATACTTGCTAGGTGGTAGCCTTTAAATCGGCCGCGGTCCGGTAGTATACGTCGGACCCGCGTGTCGCCACTATCAGTGATTGCAGACCGAGCGCCGCCACACGGTAGGTCTAGAGAGACTTCATAGCACTCGCCCCAGTTGTACAGCCGACTTTGCTAGCGATGGTTCACTGACTTCTACGCTCTCATTTGCCGAGACGATAGTTAGCATAGCCTTCAGCTACGTTATTTACTACGACCCAGCAAGGCGCCAGTATCCGTACTATTGATATTGTGAATCATGTACCATAAAGAGCGACGTTCTCCATTAATGGATTAAAGTTAAGTATTCCACCAGCTACGTCTGTTTTTCTCAATTCTAATTCCCTTGTCACGTTCCAGACCTCACGCCAGCCTGCGTGAGCTAATAGGCGTGCATTTCGGCCTCCTTTACTAACACGGTTGGCTCTCCTGTCAACCACAACACACACAACGAGACCTTCAGAGGTGGTGGTCCAGATTGCTGTACACATCGGTACCGCCAATACACAGTAGAACGTCCTCTTACAGTGATGCATGCCTGTATTCGTCGTGGCATACTTCAAATGGTTCAAATGGCTCTGAGCACTATGGGACTCAACTGCTGTGGTTATCAGTCCCCTAGAACTTAGAACTACTTAAACCTAACTAACCTAAGGACATCACACACATCCATGCCCGAGGCAGGATTCGAACCTGCGACCGTAGCAGTCGTACGGTTCCGGACTGCGCGCCTAGAACCGCGAGACCACCGCGGCCGGCGTGGCATACTATCCACAAGTTTATCAAGGCACTGTTGGTCTATATTGTCCAACTCCTCAACGGCGATTCGGCGTAGATCCTTCAGAGTGGTTGGTGTGTCACGTCGTCCATAAACAGTCCTTTTCAATCTATCCCAGGCGTGTTCGATAGGGTTCATGTCTGCAGAACATGCTGGCCACTCTACTCGAGCGATGTCTTTATCCTGGAGGAAGTCATTCAAAAGATGTGCAGGATGGGGGCGCGATTTGTCGTCCATCAAGACGAATGCCTTGCCAATAGGCTGCCAATATGGTTGCACTACCGGTCGGAGGATGTCGTTCACGTATCGTACAGCTGTTACAGCGCCTTCCATGACCACCAGCGGCGTGCGTCGGCCCCACATAATGCCAACCCCAAAACAGCAGGGAACCTGCACCTTGCTGCACTCGCTGGACAGTGTGTCTAAGGCTTTCAGCCTCACCGGGCTGCCTCAAACCATGTGTCTGATGACTGTCTGGTTGAAGGCATATGCGACACTCATCGGTGAAGATGGGAGCTCTATTCGGCATGTTTTTGTGCCCTTCTGTACCGCGCTCATGGTGTCGTGGTTGCAAAGATGGACCTCGCCATGGACGTCGGGAGTGAAGTTGCGCACAGTTTGAGACGTATCACGGTGTCCTGTGGCTGCACAAAAAGCTTTACTGAACATGGTGCGGTTGCTGTCAGGGTTCCTCCGAGCCATAATCCGTAGATAGCGGTCATCTATTGCAGTAGTAGCCCTAGGGCAGTCTGTGCAAGGCATGTCGTCGACAGTTCCTGTCTTTCTGTATCTGCTCCAAGTCCGAACAACATCGCTTTGGTTCACTCCGAGACGCCTGGACACTTTAACTTGTTGAGAGCTCTTCCTGGCACAAAGTAACACTGCGGACGCGATCGAACCGCGGTATTGACCGTTTAGGCATGGTTGAACTACAGACAACACGAGCCGTGTACCTCCTTCCTGGTGGAATGACTGGAACTGATCAGCTGTCGAAACCCCTCCGTCTAATAGACGCTGCTCAAGCATGGTTGTTTACATCTTTGGTCGGGTTTAGTGACACCTCTGAACAGTCAATGGGACTGTGTCTGTGATGCAGTATCCATAGTCAACGTCTATCTTGAGGAGTTCTGGGAACTGGGGTGATGCAAAACTTTTTTTTGATGTGTGTATCTCCCACTGTCACTGACTTAAATTCTTTCTCTCGTTCTTGCTTGCCGTTGTATCCTTCTCTACCATTTTCACTGTCTCTCTGTCCCACTGCCATTGTCTTTCCTCCATTCTTTTTCTCTCAAAATGGTTCAAATGGCTCTGAGCAATATGGGACTAACATAAGGACATCTCACACATCCATGACCGTGGGAGAATTCGAACCTGCGACCGTAGCAGTCGCGCGGCCGGCGTCTTTTTTTCTCACTTTGCCACTGTCTATTTCTTTCCCACTTACAATCTGATGTCTTTTCCTTCAACCACCGTTGTCTCCTCTCCATACATGTCCTTGGGGGTCATTTTAACAGGGTTTTGGGTCTCTAGACTCGGAAACGTTGACAGTACATATAGGAGATGAGAGAAAGGAGTAAATTATTTCGTGCTTTAAAGGCAGCTGGTTGCGAGGAGGGGGAGGGGGGGGGGGGTTGAGAGGGGGCAAGAGGACAGCAGCCCAAGCCTATGTATGGTCTCAACTTATTCTTTTTCATTTCCACTGTCTCTTTTTTTCCTCCCACTGCTACTATCTCCATCCATCTCTCTCCTTCATCTACTGCCATTGCCATTACTATCTCTTTTCTTCCCTCTGCTATTGTCTCCATCCATATCTCTTTCTCTTTCACTGCCATTCTCTCTCCCCACCATTACTGTCTCCTCTCTCTTCCCGTATCTCTATCTCTCTGCTACTCTCTTTCAGCACAAAAAGAAAAACGCGAATATGTTGGGAGGAAGGCGGAATGGAGATTGAGGCAAGTGATTACCCATTTTTCTGCCGTTCCTTAATATTTCTGTGCTCTGACAGGGACATTTTTCAGATGGTTTCCTTCTTTTCTCTGTTTCAGCAGGATGTGCTGCTTATACAAAACGTATTCTGTGGGTCAGTAAAATTCTAACAGTTTATTTATATATTTCTATATATTTACATACTTTGACACAGATAAACAACAAATAAGTACATATAATATGAGGTTAACACAAAATCGTCTCCCATAAAACACAAGTTTACTTTACACAAAAATGCATAACATTTTTAGGCTACAACTACCGTATAGAAAAAATGCAGTATTTTATTTGCAAGTACAAACAATTTCGCACGATAAAGTAACGTTTTGTAAGCTGCTTACGCCGCCAGGTGGCACCATCGAGTAATTTCCAGGTCAAGGTACTCCTTATAGGCGTGAAGTGATTATTATACAGAGATGACGCGTCATAAAGTTTTATTTGTGAATAAACGCCGACTAAAAACATATTTTGGTGACGCTTCAAACCTAATTTTACGCGCATATTTTATGTGCGTAAGTACGGTAGCTTTGAATCTCTGTATCTCGGTAACGAAAAATTATATAGACGAAATTTTCGAAGTTCCCCGAGAACACCACCTTAAGAACATATGGTAAAATTTTCGCCGAATAGCAAATACAGAAATGGCCATCCACACAATTGGTGCTTTTGGCACCCAAAAATCATTGTTTTTCGGTGTTTCCTCAGGAAAAGCCATGAATAAATGGTGCTTTTACAGGCCATCTACGGTCCACACCTGATACAAAAGAACCAACCGCTTTGCTCAGAAGGAAGTGCGCAATATTTAAATTTTGACCGTGTACTGTAGGATAGCTACAATATAGTCGCTAGGCCAAAGGCTATCCAAAAGACTGCACTCGGGCGCAGCTTTATGGAACATAAACATTGTCTGAAAAATATTCTCCAGATGTATACACTCTCGAAGGCACATTCAACCGAGAAAATTTAGAGACATGCGAAATAATACATGGAAGCTGTCGAAACGAAGATCTGCAAGCTGATGGCGTGTTACCACTGCCCCAACAAGGCAGCAATAATTACTCAAAGAATTCTGAAGAAGTACGAAAAACATATAGAGAATATATTGTTAGCAGCCAAGCTGAAGTTCCTTGGGAACACATATTCATGTAAAAAATTAATCTGGAATAAATAATACCTTTTTACACATTATCTCACTTACTACCGATTTGCACGCTGAGCCTTCTTGCAGAAATAACAGCAAATTATAGTACGGCCATATTGATACATGCAACTCTTCAGTGCTCTGGTCAGATTTCGTCTTTACTCTTTTTTTAACTCATTGTTAAACTGAGTATTTCTTTCAATCCCTCCTACGGTCGTAATAAATATTTCCGCAATTTCCATTAAGGTATTGTTTCTTCATTCTGTGTTTACAGCTTTTGCATGCAACGTCCTATTATTCAGGTTCACTGTGGTACTTATTAATTAATGCTTCAAATTCAGTTTCTGAGCACTCTTCTTTTTCACCCATTTTCACTCGACGCTTATGGCTCAGTGCCAGATTAGTAGGCGAGCAGCCAACTTCTGCAATACTGTCGGAGGAATTTGAACTTGCAAATAAACAGTGTTTACATATGTTGGTATTTGTTTCGACACATATCGCAGGTGGTAGAAACATATATCTCTAACATAAGTTCTTCACTCTAATAAGACAGGATTCCTGCCTGGCATAAATATCGTGCAGTAACAACCAGATTGAAGCGTCTCTTTTCGTACCAGAACCAGCTACCGTTGTAGATGACCGTTTAGAAATGTGTGAAATGAGCATTTTTCGAGTCAGTTGTTCTCCCTTCATTCAGAAAAAGCTCTGCAGAGGCTTCTAAAACACTTCTATCAGACACCAAGGAAATGTGAGGCTAGTGTGATACTATTAGTCAACTTTTTTCCGCATCCGTAAAATCTGCCAGAGCTTAAGGCACTGATGAAAAGCTGGGGGACAGGCGCATTATCGGTACCGAAAGTTAACAACATCCATCTTCACTCTCGCTCCTTGTCTGCAGATGTATCATTCTTGTTCTTACAGTTTATGTTATTATCGCTATACGCGACCGTCGCTACCCTGGTGTTTCTGGTCAATATTTTTGACCGATGCGTTTAGGAGCCTCTGACAATTTCTGTAACCGCCTCCCGAGGTCTGGCTGCTGTCGCACACAGGCGACCAGTATCTCTTGTCTCGTAACTTTCCGTTTGTCGTCTTTCGAACTAACAAGCCTTGGACGTTTGTCGTGGGTACTACAAACTACAGACACGTAAGCGATGAAGAGGAAAAGAGATTCCGCTGAACTGTTGTGAACTGCTTGTGGTGTGCGTACTGTAAGACCTTCGGTACACACACCATCACATTATTTGACTTGTCGCTCTAGCGAAGTAGGCGAGTGTCAGCAATATGTCTCGCGGTCTTATCGTGGCGTGTGTATCTTGTGCCGTTAGGTCAGACGACAGAAATGCCACTTGCACGCTTAAAGTAGCAGATTGACGGCGACCAACTTTAAACAGAAGTTGATTAATTTTCACACACATTTATTAAAATAATAAAAATCATAGACATTACGTAACTTGATTCTGGATGCTGTTTACAATTGACAATCTGAAGTTCCTTTGGTATTGGGACGTTAATCTTATTATCACATATCTCTGATACTTGACAAAGTGTCTATTCATTTATCTTCATCGCTATGTACAGGAATATGATAATCTTATTAGGCGCAGACTGAAACTTTACTACAGACTAATGAAGACCGACTAATCGGAGGTCAGTACAGTCGTTATAATACCTCGCGCGTTCAGGTATAACTGCGCGAGTTTGATCCGCGAGGAGAAAAGTTTCTACGTTAGCAGCAATCTCATTGGCTGCGTTACATATCAATACGCGGATCGGCGGAAGCAGAATTTGGTCCGCCATCTCGTAGTGCGGAGACGGACGAGCGCTGCGCCTGCGCTGTTGTGCTTAGCGGGGCGCGCTCTAGTGGGAAAGTTGTGTACGCGCTGACTACGCGGAACCATGTACACAACACTGCTAGTTCGGACTATCCAAGCTGGAAGCATCTTTTACTTGTTGGCAAATAACAGATCCGATCGCTTCGAGGCCATTCTGTAGATATTACATTGCAAACTTCTAAATAATGGCCTAGTCACGGTGCTTGTTGTTGTTGTTGTCTTCAGTCCTGAGACTGGTTTGATGCAGCTCTCCATGCTACTCTATCCTGTGCAAGCTGCTTCATCTCCCAGTACCTACTGCAACCTACATCCTTCTGAATCTGCTTAGTGTACTCATCTCTCGGTCTCCCTCTACGATTTTTACCCTCCACGCTGCCCTCCAATGCTAAATTTGTGATCCCTTGGTGCCTCAAAACATGTCCTACCAACCGATCCCTTCTTCTAGTCAAGTTGTGCCACAAACTTCTCTTCTCCCCAATCCTATTCAATACCTCCTCATTAGTTACGTGATCTATCCACCTTATCTTCAGTATTCTTCTGTAGCACCACATTTCGAAAGCTTCTATTCTCTTCTTGTCCAAACTAGTTATCGTCCATGTTCCACTTCCATACATGGCTACACTCCAAGCAAATACTTTCAGAAACGACTTCCTGATACATAAATCTATATTCGATGTTAACAAATTTCTCTTCTTCAGAAACGCTTTCCTTGCCATTGCCAGTCTACATTTTATATCCTCTCTACTTCGACCATCATCAGTTATTTTACTTCCTAAATAGCAAAACTCCTTTACTACTTTAAGTGTCTCATTTCCTAATCTAATTCCCTCAGCATCACCCGATTTAATTTGACTACATTCCATTATCCTCGTTTTGCTTTTGTTAATGTTCATCTTATATCCTCCTTTCAAGACACTGTCCATTCCATTCAACTGCTCTTCCAAGTCCTTTGCCGTCTCTGACAGAATTACAATGTCATAGGCGAACCTCAAAGTTTTTACTTCGTCTCCATGAATTTTAATACCTACTCCAAATTTTTCTTTTGTTTCCTTTACTGCTTGCTCAATATACAGATTGAATAACATCGGGGAGAGGCTACAACCCTGTCTCACTCCTTTCCCAACCACTGCTTCCCTTTCATGCCCCTCGACTCTTATTACTGCCATCTGGTTTCTGTACAAATTATAAATAGCCTTTCGCTCCCTGTATTTTACTCCTGTCACCTTTAGAATTTGAAAAAGAGTATTCCAGTCAACATTGTCAAAAGCTTTCTCTAAGTCTACAAATGCTAGAAACGTAGGTTTGCCTTTTCTTAATCTTTCTTCTAAGATAAGTCGTAAGGTCAGTATTGCCTCACGTGTTCCAACATTTCGACGGAATCCAAACTGATCCTCCCCGAGGTCTGCATCTACCAGTTTTTCCATTCGTCTGTAAAGAATTCGCGTTAGTATTTTGCAGCCGTGGCTTATTAAACTGATAGTTCGGTAATTTTCACATCTGTCAGCACCTGCTTTCTTTGGGATTGGAATTATTATATTCTTCTTGAAGTCTGAGGGTATTTCGCCTGTCTCATACATCTTGCTCACCAGCTGGTAGAGTTTTGTCATGACTGGCTCTCCCAAGGACGTCAGTAGTTCTAATGGAATGTTGTCTACTCCGGGGGCCTTGTTACGACTCAGGTCTTTCAGTGCTCTGTCAAACTCTTCACGCAGTATCGTATCTCCCATTTCGTCTTCATCTACATCCTCTTCTATTTCCATAATATTGTCCTCAAGTACATCGCCCTTGTATAAACCTTCTATATACTCCTTCCACCTTTCTGCCTTCCCTTCTTTGCTTAGAACTGGGCTGCCATCTGAGCTCTTGATATTCATACACGTGGTTCTCTTCTCTCCAAAGGTCTCTTTAATTTTCCTGTAGGCAGTATCTATCTTACTCCTAGTGAGATAAGCTTCTACATCCTTACATTTGTCGTCTAGCCATCCCTGTTTAGCCATTTTGCACTTCCTGTCGATCTCATTTTTGAGACGTTTGTATTCCTTTTTGCCTGCTTCATTTACTGCATTTTTATATTTTCTCCTTTCATCAATTAAATTCAATATTTCTTCTGTTACCCAAGGATTTCTAGCAGCCCTCATCTTTGTACCTACTTTATCCTCTGCTGCCTTCACTACTACATCCCTCAGAGCTACCCATTCTTCTTCTACTGTATTTCTTTCCCCTATTCCTGTCAATTGTTCCCTTATGCTCTCTCTGAAACTCTGTACAACCTCTGGTTCTTTAAGTTTATCCAGGTCCCATCTCCTTAATTTCCCACATTTTTGCAGTTTCTTCAGTTTTAATCTACAGGTCATAACCAATAGATTGTGGTCAGAGTCCACATCTGCCCCTGGAAATGTCTTACAACTTAAAACCTGGTTCCTAAATCTCTGTCTTACCATTATATAATCTATCTGATACCTTTTAGTATCTCCAGGGTTCTTCCACGTATACAACCTTCTTTCATGATTCTTAAACCAAGTGTTAGCTATGATTAAATTGTGCTCTGTGCAAAATTTAACCAGGCGGCTTCCTCTTTCATTTCTTAGCCCCAATCCATATTCACCTACTATGCTTCCTTCTCTCCCTTTTCCTACACTCGAATTCCAGTCACCCATTACTATTAAATTTTCGTCTCCCTTCACTATCTGAATAATTTCTTTTATTTCATCGTACATTTCTTCAATTTCTTCATCATCTGCAGAGCTAGTTGGCATATAAACTTGTACTACTGTAGTAGGTGTGGGCTTCGTATCTATCTTGGCCACAATAATGCGTTCACTATGCTGTTTGTAGTAGCTTACCCGCATTCCTATTTTCCTATTCATTATTAAACCTACTCCTGCATTACCCCTATTTGATTTTGTGTTTATAACCCTGTAGTCACCTGACCGGAAGTCTTGTTCCTCCTGCCACCGAACTTCACTAATTCCCACTATATCTAACTTTAACCTATCCATTTCCCTTTTTAAATTTTCTAACCTACCTGCCCGATTAAGGGATCTGACATTCCACGCTCCGATCCGTAGAACGCCAGTTTTCTTTCTCCTGATAACGACATCCTCCTGAGTAGTCCCCGCCCGGAGATCCGAATGGGGGACTATTTTACCTCCGGAATATTTTACCCAAGAGGATGCCATCATCATTTAATCATACAGTAAAGCTGCATGTCCTCGGGAAAAATTACGGCTGTAGTTTCCCCTTGCTTTCAGCCGTTCGCAGTACCAGCACAGCAAGGCCGTTTTGGTTAATGTTGCAAGGCCAGATCAGTCAATCATCCAGACTGTTGCCCCTGAAACTACTGAAAAGGCTGCTGCCCCTCTTCAGGAACCACACGTTTGTCTGGCCTCTCAACAGATACCCCTCCGTTGTGGTTGCACCTACGGTACGGCCATCTGTGTCGCTGAGGCACGCAAGCCTCCCCACCAACGGCAAGGTCCATGGTTCATGGGGGGCACGGTGCTTAGGGAGAAATTACTGGAAGAACTATGGTGAGAAATATACAAACCAGGCAATGTTTGTGACCAATTATACTCATTCTTAAATATATTCCTACAACACTTTGAGTCTTGCTTTCCCCTATCACAACAGTAAAATTGAGGGAAAATATGGATAAGTGATGTGCAACTCGTGGGATTAAATTATCTTTTGCAACAAAAGAAAAACTCTACCAAAAGGCTCTGAGCACTATGCGACTTAACTTCTGAGGTCATCAGTCGCCTAGAACTTAGAACTAATTAAACCTAACTAACCTAAGGACGTCACACACATCCATGCCCGAGGCAGGATTCGAACCTGCGACCGTAGCGTTCGCTCGGCTCCAGACTGTAGTGCCTAGAACCTCACGGCCACTCCGGCTGGCTAACTCTACCAAGTTCAGAGGATAAGCTGTAGTCAAGAGATGAAACTCCATTATCACCAATATTGTAAAACCCAACAATTCCTTATATGAAACTTCCTGGCAGATTAAAACTGTGTGCCCGACCGAGACTCGCAGAGACTCCGCTGCAGAGTGAAAATCTCATTCTGAGTTCCTTATATTTTTTAAAATAAAAATCTTCGCACATTATGATCCAAAAATAGAACACTCCAAGTATAAAGCAAACATTATACGGAGTATTACACGCAATTATAGACCTATATCGTTGACGTCGATGTGTTGTAGAATTAGGGAACATGTTTTATGCTCAAGAATTATGACGTTCTTGGAAAATGAATAGCTCCTCTATAAAAATCAACATGGATTCCGCAAACGGAGATCCTGCGAAACAGCTTGCTCTGTTCCTCCATGACATCCACAGCGCAGTGGACAACGGCGCTCAGGGTGATGCCGTCTTCCTTGATTTCAGTAAGGCATTTGACACCGTGCCGCATTGCCGTTTAATGAAAAAAATACGAGCTTACGGAGTATCGAAGCAGACCTGCGATTGGATTCAAGATTTTCTTGCAGATAGAACTCGACACATGGCTCTTAACGGAACTAAATCGACAGATGTAAATAACGGTAATATTCGGAGTACCACAGGGAAACGACCGTTGCTGTTCACAATATATATAAATGATATAGTAGTAATCATCCGATGCCCTTTAAGGCTATTCGCAGATGATGCAGTTGTTTATACCAAAGTAGCAACGCCAGAAGACAGTAAGAGCTTGCAGAACGACCTGCAGAGAAGTCATGAATGGTGCAGACTGTGGCAGTTGACCGTGAACGTAAATAAATGTAACATATTGCGCATACACAGGAAAAGAAATCCACTACTGTACAGCTACTCTGTTGATGACAAACAGCTGGAGACAGCGTCTGCCGTAAAATATCTAGGTGTCCAGAGCGACTTTAAGTGGAATGACCATATAAAACAGAGAGTGAGAGAAGCAGACACAAGACTCAGATTCATCGGAAGGATCTTAAGGAAATGTAAATCACGAAGGCGCTTGTTCGCCCGATTATTGAGTATTGTTCATCTATCTGGGATCCACATCAGGTAGAAATGATTGAGGAGATAGAAAAGATCTAACGAAGGGCGGCGTGTTTCGTCACGGGATTGTTTAGCTGGCGAGAGAGCGTTACGGAGATGCTAAACAAACTCCAAAAAATGGCTCTGAGCACTATGGGACTTAAAATCTATGGTCATCAGTCCCCTAGAACTCAGAACTACTTAAACCTAACTAACCTAAGGGCATGACATACATCCATGCCCGAGGCAGGATTGGAACCTGCGACCGTAGCGGTCGCTCGGTTCCAGACTGTAGCGCCTAGAACCGCTCGGCTGGCGAGACGTTGTGCATCTCGGAGAGATTTACTACTGAAATTTCGGGTCAGCACTTTTCAGGAGACAGGACATTACTTTCTCCCATAGACATCTCGCATATTGACCACGAGGAGAGATTAGAGCCAATACAGTGGCTTACCGACAATCATTTTTTCCCCCGCACTATTCGCGATTGGGACAGGGTTGGTGGGATCAGATGGTGGTACCGAAAGTACCCTCCGCCACACACCATTTGGTGATGTGGATGTAGATGAAAAACAAACAAGTCAACGATCCACATGAAATTGAGTACCGAGAAAATAGTTGTGGTGGAAATTGTGATACTTTCAATTTATTGAGCACCAAATTCAATGATTACTTCTTCAAAATGCCAGCAAACATTGCGCCCATTAATAAAAAGTCAAAAAAGGGTATTTATTTACGTCAACGGCCCACACGTTCAATACATCGTCAACAGACATTAATTTGGCTCGTGAGGAGAATACCTAAATTCATCAGATCACTAAAAAGTACGATTAGAATCAGTTGGATACGGTGGTATGTCTAACTGATGATTAAAATCTTGCATTGACTTGACAGTGCGACACCTAAGCTATCTATGTAATTTCTCCTCTGAATGCGAAAATATTTTTTTGACGCCCAGTTACATAGAGAGGAATGATCACAGTAATAAAATGTGAGAATTTAGAACTCGACTTGAAAAATTCAAGAGTTCGATTTTCCCGCGCTCTCTTTGAGAAGTAGTGCGAAAGTGGTCCGATGAACCCTCTGCCAGGCACTTAAATTTGAATTCCAGAGTACTCTTGTAGATGTGGAACCAAGGACTGAGGCACATTAAACGTGATTTTGTAACACACATCTGTAAACTGAAGATAAGCAAACCACTTCTAATTACAGACCTATTTCACTCCTTCCAGTCTTTTCAAAAGTGATTGAGGAAGTGGCCTATGATAGAAAACTGACTCATTTAACCTGTAAACTTAACAACGTATCTACACTCTCATTTGCGAGTAGGAGGTTTTTGTGACAAGTATACCTGATGTTCCGTAGTTAATGGGACCAAGGCATCGAATCCGAAGATCAATGCTTACCGATAGAATATAGACAGTTACAGCTCGATCGTTATCGTATGACAGTATAATGTGAACAACATCAGTGCAGGTGAAGCCGTTGGAGACGAGTAGTGCATGGGGGCCGGCCAGGGTGGCCGAGCGATTCTAGGCGCTACAGTCTGGAACCCTCGAGACCCCGTACGGTCTCAGGTTCGAATCCTGCCTCGGGCATGGATGTGTGTGACGTACTTAGGTTAGTTAGGTTTAAGTAGTTCCAAGTTCTAGGGGACTGATGACCTCAAATGTTAAGTCCCATAGTACTCAGAGCCATTTGAACAATTTTATTTTAGTGCAGGGGGAATATGTTTTGTAACAAGTGTCCACGCTCACTGTGGATAGTCAGCTTTCTTACCTGAGGAGGAGTTGTAGGTAGCACTCCGATACATCGGGAATTGCTTCAAAATTCATTCCAAAACACACACACACACACACACACACACACACACACACACGCACACACACATACACGCGCATACTGCCAGAACAAAGCACATGGAAAACAAATGCGCCATTCAAGATTTACACAAGTGTAAGTAGACTTTTTACTATGATAGCAATAAAAATAATAACAAGGAAATGAATGGTTCAAAATGCCTCTGAGCACTATGGGACTTAACCTTGGAGGTCATCAGTCCCCTAGAACGTAGAACCACTTAAACCTAACTAACCTAAGGACATCACACACATCCATGGCCGAGGCAGGATTCGAACCAGCGGCCGCGCGGCTCCAGACTGTAGCGCCTAGAACAACTCGGCCAGTTCGGCCGGCCGGCGGAAATGAATGGATTTGAAGTGAGATTTATGACGTACACTGACAGAAGAACTGAAATACAAAAAAGTTGTTAGAAATAAGTAGTAGTGATTGTCTCATTGACTCACTAGTTCGTAGCTTGGTAAAACACCCACAAAAACTAAATACTATTCATTTTTTATAATTTTAAAAATTAAATTGTCCAAATTGTGATGATGGGGAGGAGGGTGATATCAGGTGTTCCCCAGGGAAGCGTCCTGGGACCTCTACTGTTCCTGATCTATATAAATGACCTGGGTGACAATCTGAGCAGTTCTCTTAGGTTGTTCGCAGATGATGCTGTAATTTACCGTCTAGTAAGGTCATCCGAAGACCAGTATCAGCTGCAAAGCGATTTAGAAAAGATTGCTGTATGGTGTGTCAGGTGGGAGTTGACGCTAAATAACGAAAAGTGTGAGATGATCCACATGAGTTCCAAAAGAAATCCGTTGGAATTCGATTACTCGATAAATAGTACAATTCTCAAGGCTGTAAATTCAACTAAGTACCTGGGTGTTAAAATTACGAACAACTTCAGTTGGAAGGACCACATAGATAATATTGTCGGGAAGGCGAGCCAAAGGTTGCGTTTCATTGGCAGGACACTTAGAAGATGCAACAAGTCCACTAAAGAGACAGCTTACACTACACTCGTTCGTCCTCTGTTAGAATATTGCTGCGCGGTGTGGGATCCTTACCAGGTGGGATTGACGGAGGACATCGAGAGGGTGCAAAGAAGGGCAGCTCGTTTTGTATTATCGCGTTATAGGGCAGAGAGTGTGGCAGATATGATACACGAGTTGGGATGGAAGTCATTACAGCATAGACGTTTTTCGTCGCGGCGAGAGCTTTTTACGAAATTTCAGTCACCAACTTTCTCTTCCGAATGCGAAAATATTTTGTTGAGCCCAACCTACATAGGTAGGAATGATCATCAAAATAAAATAAGAGAAATCAGAGCTCGAACAGAAAGGTTTAGGTGTTCGTTTTTCCCGCTCGCTGTTCGGGAGTGGAATAGTAGAGAGATAGTATGATTGTGGTTCGATGAACCCTCTGCCAAGCACTTAAATGTGAATTGCAGAGTAGTCATGTAGATGTAGATGTAGATGTAGGGTGTTTTAAAATTGCCCAGTGAGTTGGTGACGATGGGGAGGAGGGCGGTTGGAGGGAGTGGGTACTAGAAAATGCACTCGGGTAACGGTTTGGGAAAGGATGGGAACCACTGCACTACTTTGATGAAAGCAGATGAGTCGTAACGCAGTACTTTATAATATTCCATCATTACCAAGGACTACAGCTGTCAGAAACACGGCTGCAGGTTCAGTGCGCGCACGCGCTGCCGTCGTCAACGCCTGCGCCGCCAGATTTCGGGAGTCCGTTCCCGGCAAATGAGGGCAAATGCGCGCGGGCCGGCCGGCTCCCCCCGGCGGCGGCGGGTGGCCGCTCTCCGCAGGGGCGCGTGTAATGACTCGTGCCTGTTTGTTGTTGTACAGCCATTACGGCGCGCGCCCATTCAGCGCGGAATCAATCGCTGGCGCTGTCAGTTGCGCGCGCTCCGCCGCGTTCCCGGGGCGTCGCCTTTGTTCCCGCAGAACACACGGCGCCTAGCTGCCCGTCCGTCACTCGGCCAGGCATCGCTGACGCCAAATTGAGCGCCTGTCACGCTAATGCCCGCCCGCGCACACGGAACGCCCCCGTTTAAGCCCTTCACAGGTCAGCGAGCTGCCGGCTCGCTTTCCAGCTGCCGCCTCCACACTGCCCCCGTCGCTCACCGACTTCCTACACGCCCACGCCGGTGCACTGTCAGTCTGCTGCCGCCCCTGTCGGGATCCTAATTATACGAATAAATTCCCTCGATACGAAAATGAACAAACAACAAGAACATAACAAAATCTGGAGAACCTAATAATTAAATCCGTCCACAATCATTTCAATTGCTCGTTTACTTCGACAATGTTCGTTTAGAAGTCACAGATTCGTCATCAGGGAACCTTCGCTGCGATTTCATCATGCCAGAAACAGCAATCTGTGACAGTTACAGTGCATTATTAGTCAGCCATCATATTAGGCTTCAAGAAGCTGTTCGCAGAGCAGTGGAGATGCAACAAGTATACAGGGTGTTACAAAAAGGTACGGCCAAACTTTCAGGAAACATTCCTCACACACAAATAAAGAAAAGATGTTATGTGGACATGTGTCCCGAAACGCTTAATTTCCATGTTAGAGCTCATTTTAGTTTCGTAAGTATGTACTTTACTTCCTCGATTCACCGCCAGTTGGCCCAATTGAAGGAAGGTAATGTTGATTTCGGTGCTGGTGTTGACATGCGACTCATTGCTCTACAGTACTAGCATCAAGCACATCAGTACGTAGCATCAACAGGTTAGTGTTCATCACGAACGTGGTTTTGCAGTGAGTGCAATGTTTACAAATGCGGAGTTGGCAGATGCCCATTTGATGTATGGATTAGCACGGGACAATAGCCGTGGCGCGGTTCGATTGTACCGAGACAGATTTCCAGAACGAAGGTGTCCCGACAGGAAGACGTTCGAAGCAATTGATCGGCGTCTTAGGGAGCACGGAACATTCCAGCCTATGACTCGCGACTGGGGAAGACCTAGAACGACGAGGACACCTGCAATGGAGAGGCAATTCTTCGTGCAGTTGCCGATAACCCTAATGTCAGCGTCAGGGAAGTTGGTGCTGTACAAGGTAACATTGACCACGTCACTGTATGGAGAGTGCTACGGGAGAACTGGTTGTTTCCGTACCATGTACAGCGTGTGCAGGCACTATCAGCAGCTTATTGGCCTCCACGGGTACACTTCTGAGAATGGTTCATCCAATAATGTGTCAATCCTCATTTCAGTGCAAATGTTCTCTTTACGGATGAGGCTTCATTCCAACGTGATCAAATTGTAAATTTTCACAATCAAGATGTGTGGGCTGACGAGAATCTGCACGCAATTGTGCAATCACGTCATTAACACAGGTTTTCTGTGAACGTTTGGGCAGGCATTGTTGGTGATGTCTTGATTGGGCCCCATGTTTTTCCACCTACGCTTAATGGAGCACGTTATCATGACTTCATACGGGATACTCTCCCTGTGTTGTTAGAACATGTGCCTTTACAAGTACGACACAACATGTGGTTCATGCACGATGGAGCTCCTGCACATTTCAGTCGAAGTGATCGTACGCTTTTCAATAACAGATTCGGTGACCGATGGATGGTAGAGGCGGACTAATTCATGGCCTCCACGCTCTCCTGACCTCAACCCTCTTGACTTTCTTTTATGGGGGTATTTGGAAGCTCTTGTCTACGCAGCCCCGGAACCAAGTGTAGAGACTCTTCGTGCTCTTATTGTGGACGGCTGTGATACGATACGCCATTCTCCAGGGCTGCATCAGCGCATCAGGGATTCCATGCGACGGAGGATGGATGCATGTAGCCTTGCTAACGGAGGACAGAATGAACATTTCCTGTAACAAAGTGTTTGAAGTCACGCTGGTATGTTCTGTTGCTGTGTGTTTCCATTCCATGATTAAGGTGATTTGAAGAGAAGTAATAAAATGAGTTCTAACATGGAAAGTAAGCGTTTCCGGACACATGTCCACATAACATATTTTCTTTCTTTGTGTGTGAGGAATGTTTCCTGAAAGTTTGGCCGTACCTTTTGTAACACCCTGTATGGATGACGAAATGTGGTGTGAGGTACCTGTGACAGATGTTAGATTCGGTACGATTGCCGTGAGAATGGGACCGGTTGCATAATGCTACTGCTGCACAGAGCAGTAGAGAAGCAAGAAGTTGTAACGTCCCCTTTGAAAAATTAATGAATTACTGTACTGATAAACATCTTATGTTATTCGATTTTCAAACAGTCGAGCAAAACTGAACATACTCAGACATTCACTAAAGTGACACACAATATTTTTAGCGCAACGCAATCTGACTTTCAGTAATCCCTACAAAAGAATGGCCCTGACTAACAATAACCTATACCTTTCATGAATTGTTACCTCACAAAGATCTTCGTTACTCGAACTACTGCGAGCGCCAAACCCGCCAGCTAAATAAAAGATTCTAACTACTAAAGGTACTAACTACTGATAGGCATAGTTAGCAAATGAAAGATTTTGACAGAGAACAAACAATGTATTTACCTTAACAGTGTTCAAAAGTCATTATATATATATATATATATATATATATATATATATATATATATATATATATATATATATATATCAGTTCATGACATCCAGTCTTACAAATTTACTGCCTCTGTCCAGATCATCCGCTCTCAAAACTCCGCCGTCTCACTTCCCACATCCACCACTGCTGGCGGTTCACCTCCAACTGCGCAACGCTACGCGCTGTTAACATCCAGCTGCCCAACACTACAATAGCAAACAACAATGCAAACCAGCCGCAGACTGCACACAGCACAGCCAGTGATTTTCATACAGAGCGCTACCTGGCGTTACCAATAAAATAACATAAACAGCCTACTTACAATGTATATAGATGACGAAATGTGGTGCGAGGTACCTGTGACAGATGTTAGATTCGGTACCATTCCCGTGAGAAAGACCGTCTGCATAATGCTACTGCTCTGTGATTGGCGGCTGTGTTCGGAGCAAGGGCGCCAAAACGTTATAGTTATTATTATTAGTTAAACTACTCATTGCAATGACTTCGCTTTTTAATATAAATATCTCTCAACAGCTGACTATCAATCAGTCCTTTTAGAATTATTAAAAACAATTTAAATAAAAACAAAAGATTGACGAAATTGCAGACGAAGCAATTCGGAAGCGTTCGCGTCACGCCTTTTCTGGTATGGCGCGTGAAGTGTTTCGGGCTGTTCGTCACTCTGGATTAGGCAGTCGAGAAGAACAGACGTGTTGCCTGTCGTAGGAAGTGTTTCCAATTTTTATTTAAGTTCCTGTTCGTCAACCTGGATTAGGCACTCGAGATCCTGCGACAGGATGTGTTTGCCAGTATTCAGTATTAAAAGCTGCACTCCTATAGTCATGAGGCACAGACACGTGCCACAAGTAATGTAAAGATAGTTTTTCGTAAACATTGTGTTTGATCATGTACTTTGCTGTATCAGAAGGTGTTTGTTGTATTAAGGTCATGTAGTCTTCTCGTGTGGCTATATTAAAATACGCAGAAAGAAGTGATTATTATTGAAGTGATTATTATTTCAGAACAGAATCTCGCTAAAGTCAGTTTCAGCCTCAAGATACAGAACCTACGACCCGCGTGCTGTTTTCTGCGCTGAGGGCATCAACTGGAAGACAGCAGGTTAGTGAACTACAACAGAACCTTCGTATTCCACACAGTGCAGTGGAAACAAGTAGGCGCCTCACGTGTGCTGCATGCACACAACAAATGAACAAATGTTCTCAGTGACACGTCATCTGCAGTAATGCAGAGGAGGTAAAGGAGGATGATCGTTATTAACACCAACAATCAATTCATTCTTCCTTTCTTGATGTAACTTGCGAAACTGTGATGAAATACATACAGAATTACGAAATAAAATACACTTGCTGATTCAAGACATGCTGCCTCCGGGATGGTATGTCTGCAACTTTTGAAATTTTTGTTTTATTTTGTCCGTTTCAGTTGCATGAATATATAACTTACTGCCGCAGTGGTTATCGGTTTATTGCTGACTCCCCCATTCTCAAACACAGCTTACATCTGTCTTATCAATGAGAGTATTTTTTGCTCGCAGTTTGGCTTTGTTATAATGTAAGTAGGCAGTTTAAGTGTTTAAAGGTTGGCAGCACGATAGACTGCATTAATAACTCTGGCAGCTCTGTGCGCACTCTGTAAGAGACTCTGTGGCTGGTCGCACTTGCAGTTGGAAATTAACAGTCAGCAGTGATAGCTGTTGGAGGTGAATAGCCAGCAGTGATGGAGGTTGGATGTCTGAAGTGTTAGCGCGAGCGGACTAGACGTTTGTCCGTCACTGAAATTTAATTTTGCCAATGGCTATATAATTTTTGGAACTGGTTGTCACGGACGATTATATAATTTTTGAACTGATTGTCACATTCTTAAGGTAAATACATTGTTTGCTCTGCAACAAAATCTTTCCTTTGCTAACCACATGCTATCAGCAAATGGAACCTTCAGTAGGTAGTCTTTTATTTAGCTGGCAGTATTGGTGCTTGCGGCACTGCTGTAGTTCGTGTAATGAAGATTTTTGTGAGGTAAGTGACTTATGAAATGTATAGGTTATTGTTAGGACTTCTTCTTATTAAGAGCCATTCTTATGAGTTAATTTGGAAGCAGTCAGATCGCGTTACCGTTGAATATTGTGGGTAATTAGTAAATAGGAAAAGTTTGAGTTCTGTTTGTCAGAGCAAATTCTGTAGGTCAGTGTTGATATGAAAAAGAAAAGCAAATAGAGAGTATACTCAATTTCACTCGGCAATATAAGCAGAAAATTTAAATAAAGAAGTTTCAATACAAACCAATTCGTACATAGTTGCTAAGGCTTTCGTGGCCACTTGTTGACAAGTTGCCTGTTGACTTCTGTCTCGGGTGCTTCTGCCGACGCTTGATGAATTTTCTGACATTTCGCCAGCACGAGTGGCTGGCATTGTCAAAGCTTCACGTTCAATAGTTGCTTGTGGACAGTCTGCCACAAGCAATGGAGAGGGAAGCTTTGACAATGTCAGCCACCCGTGCTGGCGCAATGTCAGAAAATTCATCAAAAAAAGTCGGCAGAGAACCCTAGACAGAAGTCAACAGAAAATTTGTCAGAGCTATTCACGCCTTTTGGCGTGGTGTTGTATAAGTATTTCCATCTGCATCTCCATCTGTATGGAAACTCTGCAAATCACACTTAACTGCCTGACAGAGGATTCATCGAACCACCTACACCATAGCTCTCTATTATTCCACTCTTGAACAACGCGCGGAATAAAAGGAACCACTGTACGAGGTGCATTAAAGTTCTAAGGCCTCCGATTTTTTTCTCCGGACTGGAAAGAGATAGAAACATGCGCATTGTTTTAAAATGAGACCGCGTTCATTGTCAATACGTCCCAGAGATGGCAGCACCATACGGCAGATGGAATTTTACCGCCAGCGGCGAGAATGAGAACTGTTTTAAATACTTAAAATGGCGACATTTCCTTATTTGAACAGCGTGCGGTCATTCGTTTTCTGAATTTGCGTAGTGTGAAACCAATTGAAATTCATCGACAGTTGAAGGAGACATGTGGTGATGGAGTTATGGATGTGTCGAAAGTGCGTTCGTGGATGCGACAGTTTAATGAAGGCAGAACATCGTGTGACAACAAACCGAAACAACCTCGGGCTCGGACAAGCCGGTGTGACGACATGATCGAGAAAGTGGAGAGAATTGTTTTGGGGGATCGCCGAATGGCCGTTGAACAGATCGCCTCCAGCGTTGGCATTTCTGTGGGTTCTGTGCACACAATCCTGCATGACGACCTGAAAATGCGAAAAGTGTCATCCAGGTGGGTGCCACGAATGCTGACGGACGACCACATGGCTGCCCGTGTGGCATGTTGCCAAGCAATGTTGACGCGCAACGACAGCATGAATGGGACTTTCTTTTCGTCGGTTGTGACAATGGATGAGACGTGGACGCCATTTTTCAATCCAGAAACAAAGAGCCAGTCAGCTCAATGGAAGCACACATTCACCGCCACCAAAAACATTTCGGGTAACCGCCAGTGCTGGAAAAATGGTGTCCATGTTCTGGGACAGCGAGGGCGTAATCCTTACCCATTGCGTTCCAAAGGGCACTACGGTAACAGGTGCATCCTACGACTATGTTTTGAAGAACAAATTCCTTCCTGCAGTGCAACAAAAACGTCCGGGAAGGGCTGCGCGTGTGCTGTTTCACAAAGACAACGAACCCTCACATCGAGCTAACGTTACGCAACAGTATCTTCGTGATAACAACTTTGAAGTGATTCCTCATGCTCCCTACTCACCTGACCTGGCTCCTAGTGACTTTTGGCTTTTGCCAACAATGAACGACACTCTCCATGGTTGCACATTCACCAGCCGTGCCGCTATAGCCTCAGCGATTTTCCAGTGGTCAAAACAGACTCCTAAAGAAGCCTTCGCCATTGCCATGGAATCATGGCGTCAGCCTTGCGAAAAATGTGTACGTCTGCAGGGCGATTACGTCGAGGTGTAACGCCAGTTTCATCGATTTCGGGTGAGTAGTTAATTAGAAAAAAAATCGGAGGCCTTAGAACTTGAATGCACCTTGTACCTTTCCGTGCGAGCTCTGATTTTTCGTTTTTATTAAGATGATCATTTCTCCCTCTGTAGGTCGACGTCAACAAAATACTTTCGCATTCGGAGGAGAAAGTTGGTGATTGAATTTACGGCCTTTAGTTTTGTGTGGTTCATCGTGTAGCCAAAGTTTAACCGATTCCACACTAATTATTTAGGGTCAATTCCCAATTTTCGCAACATACAGATATATTTTCTGAGTCGTTTTTCAATTTGTTTTGATATTCTGCAGACTTTACTAGGCGGTAAACGGCAGCAATGGCAAACAACCTCCGCCAGGAACTTGCCTAGTCGACGGTGCGGGTCTCTCGCATCGTCCCCTAGGCTCCTCTGAGCCCAGGCCTCATCACCATCAAACGGCAGCGTCATCTGCAACCAACCTAAGACGGCTCCTCAGATTGTCTCCTAAATCGTTTATATACACTATGTGATCAAAAACATACGTTTTTCATATTAGATGCAATGTGCTGCCACCTACTGCCAAGTACTCCATATCTGCGACCTCAGCAGCCATTAGGAATCGTGAGAGAGCAGAATGGGGCGCTCCGCCGAACTCACGGACTTCGAACGTGGTCAGTTGACTTGGTGCCACTTGTGTCACACGTGGGTACACGAGGTTTTCACACTCCTAAACATCCCTAGGTCCACTCTTTCCTATGTGATAGAGAAGTGGCAACGTGAAGGGACACGTACAGCGCAAAAGCGCTCAGGCCGACCTCGTCTGTTGACTGACAGGCCGCCGTCAGCTGCAGAGGGTCGTAATGTGCAATAGGCAGACATCTATCCTGACCATCACACATCATTTCCATACTGCATCAGGATCCACTGCAAGCGCTGTGACAGTTAGGCGGGAGGTGAGAAAACTTGTATTTCATGGTAGAGTGGCTGCTCATAAGCCACACATTACGCCGGTAAATGGCAAACGACGCCTCGCTTGGTGTAAGGAGCGTAAATATTGGACGATTGCACAGTGAAAAAACGTTGTGTGGAGTGAATCACAGTTCACAATGTGGCGATCTGATGGTAGGGTGTGGGTTTGGCGAATGCCCGGTGAACGTCACCTGCCAGCGTGTGTAGTGCCAACACTAAAATTCGGAGGCGCTGTTGTTATGGTGTGGTCGTGTTTTTCATGGAGGGGGCTTGCACTCCTTGTTGTTTTGCGCTGCACTATCACAGCACAGGCCTACATTGATGTTTTAGGCACCTTCTTGCTTCCCACTGTTGAAGAGCAATTCGGGGATGGCGACTGCGTCTTTAAACACGATCGAGCAACTGTTCATAATGCACGGCCTGTGGCGGAGTGGTTACATGACAAAAACATCTCTGTAATGGACTGGCCTGCACGGATTCCTGACCTGAATCCTATAGAACACCTTTGGTATGTTTTGGAACGCCGACTTTGTGCCAAGCCTCACCGACTGAACATCGATACCTCTCCTCAGTGCTGCACTCCGTGAAGAATGGGCTGCCATTCCCCAAGTAACCTTCCAGCACCTGATTGAACAGATGCCTGCGAGAGTGGAAGCTGTCATCAACACCATGTTGAATTCCAGCATTACCGATGGAGTGCGCCACGACCTTATAAGTCATTTTCAGCCAAGTGTCCGGATACTTTTGATCACATAATGTAGATAAGGAACAGCAGAGGGCTTATAACACTACCTGCCAGCTGTTCTGGATTCGAATTCTGGAATATTTACTTCGTCTTCTTTGGTGAACGAATTTCGGAAGGCTGTGTTTCGTAACTCTGCTTTAGCAGCACTGCCATCGACAGTATTTCCGTGGCTATTGCGGAGAAAAGGCATTGATTGTGTCTTGTCGCTAGCATACTTTACAAATGACGAGATTCTCTTTGAATTTTCTGCCACGTTTCGAGACAATCTTTAGTTGTGGAAACTATTATAAGCATCTCGCATTGAAGCTCCCAGGCTAAATTTCGAGCTACTTGAAAGATCGCCAACCTTGGGAATTTTGCATCTGTTTGAATTTTGCATCTGTTTGAATTTGGCATGCTTTCTTCATCGTTTCTGTAACATTGTTCTGACCTGTTTTGTGTACCACTATGGATCAGCTCCATCGTTTCTTAATTTATTTGGTACAAATCTCTCAGTTGCTGTCGATGCTATGCTTTGTATCGTTCCATTCGTTGTATATTTTATTGTTGTTGTTAGGGTTTTCAGTCCGAACACTAGTGCGTTTAGTAGGCTGTTAATATTTGTTACTATAAATATACAAGTAAGAAATAGAGAGAGAGGCAATTATAATGATGAGATGAACGACGAGCACGATGATTCGTGGCAGTGAAAACAAGATTAATCAGTTTTCTGCGTCAGAATTAACTTTGAATTAAAATGACGCTCATAAATCGGCATCGGACTCCCGTTAACGTGTAATTAAATGAAGCTTGGTTCGTTTTCTGGAAAGTGCCATGAGCACTTGCAGCTGTGACAGTGGCGGCCGATTCATTGTATCATCGTATTAAGATGACCATCAGCAAATATTTGCTGAAAAACATTAAAAAATTATTGAATAAGTACAGAGGATAAATTAAATAATACAAATGAATGAAGTAAATCTTCATGTTATTGTAATTCAGCTAATCGAAATTAACAATGTAAGACGTAACCTTTTACTACGTCCGTTCTCTAAGGCGAGTGCGACTGAAGAGGGTACAAGACAGTATTGAGACACTAGCATTTTTAATAAATCAAAATAATTTCGAAAATAAGTCACGGAACATCTCTGAAATCGGGGAGCTGTGACGATACTAACTGTGGGGTTACAGTCTCCACGCTAGTCTATGCTGTGGAAGCATCTTCATCTCTAGGTAGCTAGCATGACCTACATCCAGTAAACCTGCTTACTGTAGTCAAGCCCTGCTTTCCTTCTTCAATTTTCACTAGCCACATTTCCTTCCATTACCATAATAAATATTCCTTGTGTTCTGATAGTGTGTCCTTCTCAACTGATTCCTTCTTTTAGTCAAGCTATGCCATAAATTTATTTCCACTTCATATTGATTCAATATCCCCCTTATTAGTTATACGGTCTAGTCATCTAATCTTCAGCCTTTTTCTGTAGCACCACATTTCAATGGTTTCTTCTCTTGTCTGAACAGTTTATAGACCAAGTTCCACTTCCGTGTAAGGCTGCGTTCCGGAGAAATACTTTCAGAAAATACTTTTTAACACAAAAAATTAAATTCGATTTAAAAAATTCCCTTTTTCAGAAACTCTTTTACTGCTGCTTCCAGTGTGCATTCGCTTATCCTCAGTTATTTTGACGGCCAAACACCAAAATTCATCTACTACTTTTAGGTCTCGTTCCCTAATGTGATTTCCTCGGCATCTGGTAGGAATGGCAGAAACCGAATGGTTAAAACCCATACCGGTATTTTATTTCTGAATAACCTGTATTTTTCGGTATTGCATTGTCTCGATTATAACAGGTGTTTCTTTTTTATTTTTGATTAATAACTGGGCAAAAAAACTGAAATATAAATTAGCTATAAAAAGCACTCCGTCGTCAGGCCACGAGTGGCCTACCGGGATCATCCGACCGCCGTGTCATCCTCAGTTGAGGAAGCGGATAGGAGGGGCGTGGGGTCAGCACACCGCTCTCCCTGTCGTTATGATGGTATTCTTGATCGAAGCCGCTACTATTCGGTCGAGTAGCTCGTCAATTGGCATCACGAGGGTGAGTGCACCCCGAAAAATGGCAATAGCGCATGACGGCCTGGTCGGTCACCCATCCAAGTGCCGACCACGGCTGACAGCGCTTAACTTCGGTGACCTCACGAGAACCGGTGTATCCACTGCGGCAAGGTCGTTGCCTATAAATTAGCTACAGCAAATTAAAATTTTTGTTTTTAAATTGATATCATTTAAAAAGGACTAGCTTTTATTTGCAATATTTGCATTGGTTTGAAATACTGCATTATTACACACACATCAAAAAAGGTTTTGGATCAGCCCGGTTCCCAAAACTCCTGAAGACAGACGATGACTGGATATTGTATCACAGACATGGTCCCTTTGACTATTGAGAGATGTCACTAAACCCGCCCGAAGATGTAGACAACCGTGCATGAGCAGCGCCTATTAGACGGAAGGGGTCCGACAGCCGATCAGCTTCAGTCATTCCACCAGGAAGGAGGTACACGACTCGTGTTGTCTGTAGTTCAACCATGCCTAGACGGTCAATACCGCTGTTCGATCGCGTACGCATTGTTACTTTGTGCCAGGAAGGCCTCTCAACAAGGGAAGTGTCCAGGCGTCTCGGAGTGAACCAAAGCGATGTTGTTCGGACTTGGAGCAGATACAGAGAGACAGGAACTGTCGATGACATGCCTCGGTCAGGCTGCTCAAGAGCTACTACTGTAGTGGGTGACCCCTACCTGCTGATTATGGCTCGGAGGAACGCTGACTGCAACGCCACCATGTTGCATAATGCTTTTGGTGCAGCCACAGGACGTCGTGTTACGACTCAAGCTGTGCACAATAGGCTGCATGATGCGCAACTTCACTCCCGACGTCCATGGCGAGGTCCATCTTTGCAACCACGACACCATACAGCACGGTACAGATGGGCCCAACATCATGCCGAATGGAAGGCTCAGGATTGGCATCACGTTCTCTTCACCGATGAGTGTCGCATATGCCTTCAACCAGACAATCGTCGGAGAAATGTTTGAAGGCAACGTGGTCAGGCTGAACGCTTTAGACACACTGTCCAGAGAGTGCAGCTAAGTGGAGGTTCCGATATTTTTTGGGTCTCGTGATGACTGGATGTTGTGTGATGTCCTTAGGTTGGTTAGGTTTACGTAGTTCTAAGTTCTAGGGGACTGATGACCATAGATGTTAAGTCCCATAGTGCTCAGAGCCATTTGGACCATTTTTTTCGATATACGCAGCTTGTGCTCATGAAAGGCGCCGTAACAGCTGTACGATACGTGAATGCCATCTTCCGACCGTCAGTGCAACCATACCGGCAGCGGACTGGCGAGGCATTCGTCTTGATGGACAATTCGCGCCCCTATCGTGCACATCTTGTGAATGACTTCCTTCAAGATATCGACATCGCTCGAGTAGAGTGGCCAGCATGTTCTCCAGACATGATCCCTATCGAACATGCCTGGGATAGATTTAAAAGGACTGTTTATGGACGACGTAACCCACCAACCACTCTGAGGGATCTATGCTGAATCGCCGTTGAGGAGTGGGACAATCTGGACCAACAGTGCCTCGATGAACTTGTGGATAGTATGCCACGACGAATATAGGCATGCATCAATGCAAGAGGACGTACTACAGAGTATTAGAGGTACCAGTGTGTACAGAAATCTGGGCCACCACCTCTGAAGAACTCGCTGTATGGTGGTACAAAGTGCAATGTGTGGTTTTCATGAGCAATAAAAAGGGCGGAAATGATGTTTACGTTGATCTCTATTCTAATTTTCTGTACAGGTTCCGGAACTCTCGGAACCGAGGCGATGCAAAACTTTTTTTTGATGTGTGCAGGAAATGAAACAAACGATGGGTGCTGTTTTAATAACAATGCCAACACCAACAGAAAATTGGTATAGCATTTCTGAAACAATAATGTCCTTGTCGCCGTGTGTAATGGATTAATATACGTGAGTACGTGTAGTGTGCAAGACTTGCCCCCACCTGGTCTATGCGGCAGTTTGTCGCTGTAGTGGCCAGACATCCGTTGTATTGCAGAAAATCACGAACCTTAGTCTGGAAATGTTTTATGAAGTGACGTATCGATGACGTACACTCCTTCATTTTCTTTAAAAGATTAGAGATACGTCAGCCATTTCTATGAAATAATAAAGAGAAAAGAAAATTGTTAATGGCAATAATTAAAAACTTAATAGTAACTCTTCACAACATACAAGTAGAAAGTAGCTAATCCATTACCAGTATCTACATAATACGCTTTTGACTTATAGGATATAGGTTCCGCCTTTTTGCAACATGTTTTAGCCAAACGTGTTTCAGCACCCCTGTGCCATCATCAGTGGATTTTTTTGTTTATTGAAAACTGTAAAAAGGGAACGTATTTTAGGTTGTAACTTATCTAACGAAGTGAGGCCTAAAGAAAATTTTTGTTCGCTTGCTTCTTACTGTGATTTTACATTATATGGTTTCGCAGCATAAACTGCATGGTGACCTGCTAAACCATATAATGTAAAATCATGGTAAGAAGCAAACTGACAAAAAGTTCTTTAGGCCTCACTTTGTTAGATCAGTTACAACCTAAAATACGTTCACTTTTACAGTTTTCAATTAAAAATAAATAAATAAATAAATAAAACCGCTGATGATAGCACAGAGGTGCTGAAACATGTTTGGATAAAAAGAAAGCCGGCCGTTGTGGCCGAGCGGCGCTACGCTCTTCAGTCTGGAACCGCGTGATCGCTACGGTCGCAAGTTCGAATCCTGCCTCGGACATGGATGTGTGTGATGTCCTTAGGTTAGTTAGGTTTAAGTAGTTCTAGGTCTAAGGGCCTGATGACTTCAGATGTTAAGTCCGATAGTGTTGAGAGCCATTTGAACCAGTTTTTGGTAAAAAGAAAAATCGGTTTGTTCGCAAATAGGCGGAACCTAAATCCTAAAATCTGACTGCAAATACGGAAAAGAAGATAAGAGCTGCAGATTCAAAAGATGAATATGCATTTAACTGCCTGTAGCCCTAGAAAATGGACAAATTAACAGTCAAAAAAGAGTTTGTCAACCTCAATTTTCACCATTCAGCACTGACTACTCGTAGCGCCTAAATAGCGACATGGCTCAGATTGGAGTATTATTTTTGAGCAGAGTTTAAAAAAATTAGAGTCAATAGGAGAACACTGGTGATTTTTTGTAGTATTCAATCACTCATCACTTTACGAGAAAAGCAGCGAACGTTGGCAGGACTGAGTTTTCTTTCATTTGCCTGTTTAATTTTATATTTTGATTCTATGTATCTTTACTGAGAAAATTAAAATTTTTCAATCTCTGCTTTATTACAGGAAATAACACATAGAAAAAGGAAGCCGAAAATCAGTTATTTCAGCAACCAGTTGTTCTGACCGATTTAATACGTCATGTTAAACTGACTTGGGAAAAAACCAGAAAATTAAAATTTTTCGGTCTTTGCTTTGTTGCAGGAAATAACACATAGAAAAAGGAAACGGAAAATCGGTTATTTCAGAAACCAGTTATTCTGAGCGATTTAATCGGCCTTGTTAAACTGACATGGAAAAAACAGACATAACCGAAAACAGGTTGTTTCAGCGAAAACCGCCATACTTAACACCTGATCTGATTAGACTACATTCCGTTACCCTTTTTTACGACACACCAAATCAGCTAATAGTATTGACATGTTGAAGCGTGTGTAGCCTAATGCCTCCTCCTAGAGTCTTTTTTATCGGGACCAAATGGATTAAAACGGACAACGAGAGTGTTCAGAATGAGATTTTCACTCTGTAGCGAAGTGTGCGCTGATATGAAACTTCCTGACAGATTAAAACTGTGTGCCGGACCGAGACTCGAACTCGGGACCTTTGCCTTTCGCTGGCAAGTGTCTACCAACTTTTTTCTTTTTTTTCTTTTTTATTCTTTGTTTATCTCATTTTGTTCTATTCTGTTCGTTGCATATGTTCGGGGCGGACGTCTCATGACACCCGTTCATGTTGTCGTTGATCTGTTCACTCAGTTTTTTATTACAGAGGGTAGCTAACCCCTCTGACCGAACACGCTGAGCTACCGTGCCGGCATCTCTGCTTTAATAACCAACTGAGCTACCCAAGCACGAGTCACGCCCCGTCCTCACTGCTTTACTCCTGCCAGTACCTCGTCTCCTACTTCGCGGGAGAGCTTCTGCAAAGTTTGGAAAGTAGGAGACGAGGTACTGGCAGAAGTAAAGCTGTGAGGACGGGGCGTGAGTCGTGCTTGGGTAGCTCAGGTGGTTATATCACTTGCCCGCGGAAGGCGAAGGTCCCGAGTTCGAGTCCCGGTCCGGCACACAGTTTTAATCTGCCGGGATGTTTGAACGAGGCTGTTGTCCGCCACGCACTGCACGTGCAGCAAAGGTGCGCTCGCGAGAGCGGCAGGTAGTCGCCAACCGCCAGCTGCTGCCGTGTCCGGCTGGCTTCCTTTGAGTGGCACGCAGCGCAGCGCAGCGGCTATTATCGCAATTACACGGCAATCAGCCGCCGCCGCCCATTGTCAGCCGTCGCCCCCGCCCACGCACATGGCGCGCTCCTTTTGGGCCGACACGCACCGGCCTGTAATTGGGGCCGTCCGCTCTGTATTGACTGCCGCCGTCGAATGCTGTCCCATTTCGTTCCCCTTGTCCGCCGTGTAAAAGCGGAGTCAGCCTTCAGTTTTTACCTTTTGTGGCACTCGGGCAGCGCGTGATGTAAGGGAAGCTGGCAGCGGCCATGTGGTAGACTAGGTGGCCAGTCCCATGTTACACGCAAGCTGTTCCACTGAGGTTTGGCAGACATGCGATGTGTGCTGGGACTCTCCCTCTGTCATATAAGCTTCCCGGAACGTGAAACTGTGAGCGAGAATTACGAACTGGTGCAGGGTGACAGGTTGCATTTCGTGACTTATAAACAATACAAGGGCGATGTACTTCAGAGCAATATTATAGAAATGGAAGAGGATGAAGATGAAATGGGAGATATGATATTGCGTGAGAAGTTTGACAGAGCACTGAAAGACCTAAGTCGAAACAAGGCCCCAGGTGTAGACAACATTCCATTAGGACTACTGACAGCCTTGGGAGAGCCAGTCCTCACAAAACACTACCATCTGGTGAGCAAAATTTATGAGACAGGCGAAATACCCTCAGACTGCAAGAAGAATATAATAATTCCAATCCCAAAGAAAGCATGTGTTGGCAGATGTGAAAGTTCCCGAACTATCGGTTTAATAAGTCACAGCTGCAATATACTAACGGGAATTATTTACAGATGAATGGAAAAACTGGTAGAAGCCGACCTCGGTGAAGATCAGTTTGGATTCCGTAGAAATAATGGAACACATGAGGCAATACTGACCCTACGACTTATCTTAGAAGCTAGAATAACAAAAGGCAAACCTACGTTTGTAACATTTGTAGACTTGAGAAAGCTTTTGACAATGTTGACTGGAATACTCTCTTTCAAATCCTTCTTCGTGTTGTCGAATCTCTATCCTAATTAATTACGTTACGTTGACAAAGTATAGGAAACTGTCTCATGCAGAAATACTTAGATACACAGAGAGGTTTAAGAACGAGCGTAAATTGGAGGAAATCAATCAGTCAAATGGTTCAAATGGCTCTAAGCACTATGAGACTTAACATCTGAGGTCATCAGTCCCCTAGACTTAGAACTACGTAAACCTAACCAACCTAAGGACATCACACAAATCGATGCCCGAGGCAGGATTCGAACCTGCGACCGTAGCCGCCGCGTGGTTCAGGACTGAAACGTCTAGAACCGCTCGCCCACCGCAGCCGGCAATCAGACAGTCATGTATGAATTTTATCTGCATATGAACATATCACCGACATGTACACACTGACTGGCAATTTACTCAGACACTCTTAAATTTATCTAACACTTGTCTCGTAAACACGTGCCAATAAAATCGCAGAAATTATCTCTACAATAAAAGACTTTATAATACCGTCTCTCAATATTTTTCAAAATATAAAGTGCCTCTTATTAAAATAACATTTACAATTATACCTTCGTTGTACAAACGCATGACAAGTGAAAGGTCCTCCTTTCACAAATTTCTCCTTACCTCCATAGCAACGACAGAACTACACTATAGCTGTTATTAAAACTCAAACATGTAGAAATATATATAAAATAAGAATAATACGTGTGATGTTCAAGTTTTGCTATTACCGCAAATTGTAGACAAGTAGCGTCGTCCCAAAATCACGGGGTTAGCCCGGTTTGATGTTGAGAACGTGCGCGGTAGACTTTGCTCACTCCATGGATATACATACTTCATGGCTAGCAGAAATTACAAAAAAAACTAGTTGTCGATGATATCTCTGAAGCAGCCACTAGAACCGTAAGCAAACAGATCCGTTGATCAATGTTCGGTACAGTTTTTAACACAAGGTACAGCTCTGAAATTGGAAATTTGTGGAAAGTTCCTATGGGACCAAACTACTAAGGTCATCGGTCCCTAGGCTTACACACTACTTAAGCTAACTTAAACTAACCTAATGCTAAGGACAAGACACACACCCATGCCCGAGAGAGGACTCGAACCTCCGACGGCGGTAGCCGAGCGAACCGTAGCAAGGCGCCTGACACCGCACGGCTACACTGCGCGGTGCACAGCTCTAACCACGCTTCTATATGTACCCGCGAAGTGGAACTTCTTAGTTGCTTTTTATCCTTCAGAATTATAAAGAACCTTGGAAGAACATATCATGGCAAAATTATTCCCACTTGGTGTGCAAGACTGGCGAAATACCCTCTCATTTCGAAAGAAAGGTAATCCCGGTTCCAAAGGGGGCATGTGCAGACAGATGTGAAAATCACAGAATCGTCTGTTTACTAGGTCATAGTTGCAAAACTCTGACGCGAATTACTTACGGAATAACAGAAAGACGCAGAAGTTGAACTCGGGGAGAATCAGTTTGGTTGCTGGAGAAATGTACAAACATGCAAGGCGATACAAATTCTACGATTTAGAAAACAGACTGCATCTATCTATCTATGAAGCAGGCCAAAAGTAATACAAACGTCTGAAAAATGAGATCGACAGGAAGTGCAAAATGGCTAAGCAGGGATGGCTACAGGACAAATGTAAGGATGTAGAGGCTTGTCTCACCAGGGGTAAGATAGATACTGCCTACGGGAATATTAAAGAGACCTTTGGAGAAAAGAGAACCACTTGTATGAATATCAACAGCTCAGATGGAAAACCCAGTTCTAAGCAAAGAAGGGAAAGCAGAAAGGTGGAAGGAGTATATAGAGGGTCTATACAAGGGCGATGTACTTGAGGACAATATTATGGAAATGGAAGAGGATGTAGATGAAGATGAAATGGGAGATACGATACTGCGTGAAGAGTTTGACAGAGCACTGAAAGACCTGAGTCGAAACAAGGCCCCCGGAGTAGACAACATTCCATTAGAACTACTGACAGCCTTGGGAGAGCCAGTCCTGACAAAAATCTACCATCTGGTGAGCAAGTTATATGAGACAGGCGAAATACCCTCAAACTTCAAGAAGAATATAATAATTCCAATCCCAAATAAAGCAGGTGTTGACAGATGTGAAAATTACCGAACTATCGGTTCAATAAGTCACGGCTGCAAAATACTAACGCGAATTATTTACTGACGAATGGAAAAACTAGTAGAAGCCGACCTCGGGGAAGATCAGTTTGGATTCCGTAGAAATATTGGAACACGTGAGGCAATACTGACCTTACGACTTATCTTAGAAAATAGATTAAGGAAAGGCAAACCTACGTTTCTAGCATTTGTAGACTAAGAGAAAGCTTTTGACAATGTTCACGGGAACACTCTCTTTCAAATTATGAAGGTGGCAGGGGTGAAATACAGGGAGCGAAGGCTTTTTACATTTGTACAGAAACCAGATGGCAGTAATAAGAGTCGAGGGGCATGAAAGGGAAGCAGTGGTTGGGAAGGGAGTGAGACAGGGTTGTAGCCTCTCACCGATGTTGTTCAATCTGTATATTGAACAAGCACTAAGGGAAACAAAAGAAGAATTCGGGGTAGTTATTAAAATCCATGGAGAAGAAACAAAAACTTTGCGGTTCGCCGATGACATTGTAATTCTGTCAGAGACGGCAAAGGACTTGGGAAGAGCAGCTGAACGGAATGGACAGTATCTTGAAAAGAGGATATAAGATGAACATCAACAAAAGCAAAACGAGGATAATGGAATGTAGTCAAATTAAATCGGGTGATGCTGAGGGAATTAGATTAGGAAATGAGACAGTTAAAGTAGTAAAGGAGTTTTGCTATTTGGGAAGTAAAATAACTGATGATGGTCGAAGTAGAGAGGATATAAAATGTAGACTGGCAATGACAATGAAAGCGTTTCTGAAGAAGAGAAATTTGTTAACATCGAATATAGATTTAAGTGTCAGGAAGTCTTTTCTGAAAGTATTTGCTTGGAGTGTAGCCATGTATGGAAGTGAAACATGGACGATAAATAGTTTGGACAAGAAGAGAATAGAAGCTTTCGAAATGTGGTGCTGCAGAAGAATGCTGAAGATTAGATGGGTAGATCACATAAGTAATGATGAGGTATTGTATAGGATTGGGGAGTAGAGGAGTTTCTGGCACAACTTGACTAGAAGAAGGGATCGGTTGGTAGGACATGTTCTGAGGCATCAAGGGATCACCAGTTTAGTATTGGAGGGCAGCGTGGAGGGTAAAAATCATAGAGGGAGACCAAGAGATGAATACACTAAGCAGATTCAAAAGGATGTGGGTTGCAGTAGTTACGTACTGGGAGATGAAGAAGCTTGCACAGGATAGAGTAGCATGGAAAGCTGCATCAAACCAGTCTCAGGACTGAAGACCGCAACAACAACAACAACAACAACAACAACAATTATGCAAACCTGCGTTAATAGCATTCGCAGATTTAAAGAAACCTTTTGACGAACTTGAATGGAATAGACTCTTTAAAATTGTTGGTAAGAAAGGCTGCCAAAAACTTGTAGAGAAATGAAACAAACAAGAAAGGGAAGCCATAGTTGAGAAGGATGTGAGTCAGAGTTGTCCGTTGCCACTGTTATGCAATCTTCAGATTCAGCAACCAGACATTTGAATGCGGAATTAAGGTCTAGCGAAGAGTTGCTTACATGTTGTATAGATCATCTGAACGAGTCTTTTATCGAAATAATATGATACGACTCAGTGTACAGGGGATATAGATTTTGCAGTATTGGTGTTGCGATTAACGAACAGAAACTTTTGAGGCTTGGCGACGACGTAATTGTGTCAAATAAGTTGAAAGAGGAGTTGAACGAAATTGATAGTTTCTTAGAAAAAGTTTTTAAGACAAACATCAATACGGTTAGTGGAATTTAGTGAAATCAGGCGTTGCTGAGAGAATTAGATTACGAAATGAGACACTAAACACAGTAGATCTTTGTTTATTTCGGCAGATAAATAGCTACGGTGACCAAAGTAGAGAGGATATATAATGCAGACTGCCAATAGTAAGAAAAACGTTTCTGCAAAAGAGACGTTTGTAAACACTGGAAATAAAATTAGTGTTAGAAAATCTTTAATGTACATATTTGTCTGGGGAGTTGCGTCTTACGGACATGAAACATGGACAATAAACAGCTCAGACAAGAAGAGAATAAAAGCTTTCAAAATGTGGTTCTACAGAACAGTAGTGGACATTAGATCGGTAGGTCAGATAACTAGTACAGAGGTATTGAATCGGAAAAGGGAGAAAAGAAATTTATGGCGCAAATTGCCTAACAATGGAGATCGGTTGATATGACACATCCTGAGACATCAAGAAAACTTAAATTGGTAACAGGCGGAAGAATGAGGGGTAAAAACGGTATAATGAGGCCAAGGTTCGGCAATAGTTAGAAGGTTCAATAAGTGTGTGTGTGTGTGTGTGTGTGTGTGTGTGTGTGTGTGTGTGTGTGTGTATGTGTGTGAAATCTTATGGGACTTAACTGCTAAGGTTATCAGTCGCTAAGCTTACACACTACTTAACCTAAATTATCCTAAGGCCAAACATACACACCCATACCCGAGGGAGGACTCGAACCTCCGCCGGGACCAGCCGCACACTCCATGGCTGTAGCGCCTCAGACCGCTCTGCTAATCCCGCGCGGCGGTTCAATAAGTGAAGATTGCAGTCGTTGTTCACGGAAGAAGGGGCTTGCATAGGATAGAACAGCCTCGACAGCTGCATCAAACACTGTTCTGACAAGAAAACAACAATTCTAGTACTACTGCTACTACTATATCTGAAGCTTACTAGCACGATTTCTGTCAAGGTTATCTTGAACGAGCCAATTTACATACTACAGATACATTATATTTTTGGGTCTATAGCTGCATACTGCCTTTTTACTGGTTCCTAAATAACGATAAGCCTTATACAAGGGTTGGAACTTAAATAGTGGCAACTACTTATTCACAACCGATATAACAGAGTTACATGTTTGCACCTGTTACTGTCCTTCAAAGTAGTCACCAGCGTTGTTTAGACCCGTTGCCAGCGATGTGGAAGGCGTAGTATCCCGTTAGCAGAGTGTGTTCTGTTGATGGTGCGAATGGAGCGGTCTGAAGTTATGGTGATTCTCGTGTACGACTGTGATGGTGTTATCCTAACGCATTACGTTCCTCCACGGTTAGACCGTCAATGCACAGTATTACCGTTCAGTTTTGGAGCATCGCCTGCGACCCGCTTTGCGAAAGAAGCGGCGACACTTTCTCCGCAACCCACCCATCATTTTGCAAGACAATACGCGGGCGGATACAGCACAAGCTGTGGCTGCTCTGTTCGGTCTATGGGACTGGGAAGAGCTGTACCAGCCACCATACTCCCCGGACCTAAGTCCTTGTGGCTTTGATTTCATTCCGAACATGAAGGAACCACTTCGCTTCAGAACTGTTCGAGAGTTTCGACAGGCAGTAGACCGTTCAATTCGCACCGTCAACAGAACAGGCTCTGCTAACGGTATACTACGCCTTCCACATCGCTGGCAACGGGTTCTGCACAGCGCTGGTGACTACTCTGAAGGACAGTAACAGATGCAAACATGTAACTCTTCTGTATTGTCACTATTTAAGTTCCAACCCTCGTATATAATAAAATTGAACACATTAATCATCGACAATGCTCATTTTACTGTGTGACATACTTAAAGTTGACGACAAAAGTAAACATCCTTGTATTCTTTACTAAATACACGCTTCTCCTTTTTAATTAAAAATTCTTATATGAAAAGAAATAGCCAGAAGAAATCTTTTCAGAATAAATCTAAAATTAGTTTTGTTAAGTGTCAAGCGACTTACTTTATTGTTGAAGCAATGAAAGATTGCTGCGGTATCACACTGAAGACCTTCTCAGCCAATGACAGCTTAAATTGTGATTTATGTCGAATCTCTTTATAAGATATGTATTTACATCCAACCTTTGTTAGCCAATAGACACTCACTCCTGGGTGAAGTCCTCCTCAAGACTTTCCCATGCATTACAGTTTTCAGTTATATATATCCATGTTGAATGGGTATGTTTTATGTCATCCACCCATCTTCCATTAGGCCATGGTCTAGGACATCAAACAAAGAAATTTCTTGGTCCATGTACTATCCATTTGCCTCGCTACATGTCCTGCCCACCTCCAATCTATTTTCATTACAGTCGTAATTAGGCCTTCCACTCTTGTATCTTATCTGATGCATTTGTTTATAATCGTATCTCTCCTAGTAATTCTCAATATTCAAATCTTCTTTGCTCGCTAAGCAATTCCTCAAATTTTGATGTACTTGGTATTATAATCTTCTATCTCACCTCCATAACTCAAAATTGATATCATCTACTATGAGTGCCAAAACAAATCAGCTCATTTTTACTTTCTCGTTCATTTGCAGCCCATCCAGCCACTGCATTCTACAGTTGTAAATGCAAAACCCATTTACTGGTTCTATGACTTCATTGTCCATTTGTACGATTTGCGTTCAACGTGTTGGCTATAGTCAGTTAGCTACATTGCCGGAATAAAGAATTAGTACACCGGAAAGACGAAGTCGATTTTTATCCGATGATGGCATATGCCACCTGTGGTAGTAAATGTACTGATAATGGTTTCAACGTCGTCCGCCAACAGATAGCGTAGTGGCATCGCTACCAGGGCGCCATTTGTATCTACCCTTTAATAGGTAGTGCTCACACCCAGAAGGCTGTGTGATACAAACGTGTGAAGCAAGCAGGCAACTACGGCACAGAGGCGCACTCACGTTTCCTACAGCCAACTGAACGAGTATGAAATGGGTCAGATTCTGCACAGAGTATGCGAAAAAATTTCCCCTCCTTCTACCAGCTGTGTACCACAAGTCTCTAGAGGAACGGAAGGTTCCAAATGATTGGAAAAGAGCACAGGTAGTTCCAGTTTTCAGGAAGGGTCGTCGAGAAGATGCGCAAAACTATAGGCCTATATCTTTGACATTTGTCTGTTGTAGAATTTTAGAACATGGTTTTTGTTCGTGTATCATGTCATTTCTGGAAACCCAGAATCTACTCTGTAGGAATCAACATGGATTCCGGAAACAGCGATCGTGTGAGACCCAACTCGCTTTATTTGTTCATGAGACCCATAAAATATTAGATACAGGCTCCCATGTAGATGCCATTTTCCTTGACTTCCGGAAGGCGTTCGATACAGTTCCGCACTGTCGACTGATAAACAAAGTAAGACCCTACGGAATATCAGACCAGCTGTGTCGCTGGATTGAAGAGTTTTTAGCAAACAGAACACAGCATGTTGTTCTCAATGGAGAGACGTTAAAGTAACCTCTGGCGTGCCACAGGGGAGTGTTATGGGACCATTGCTTTCCACAATATGTATAAATGACGTAGTAGATAGTGTCGTAAGTTCCATGCGGTTTTTCGTGGATGATGCTGCAGTATACAGCATTAGAAAATTGCAGCGATATGCATGAAGATCTACAGCGGATAGGCACTTGGCGCAGGGAGTGGCAACTCATCCTTAAGATAGACAAATGTAATGTATTGCGAATACATAGACAGAGGGATCCTTTATTGTATGACTATATGATAGCGGAACAAACACAGGTAGCAGTTACTTCTGTAAAATATCTTGGAGTATGCGTACTGAACTATTTGAAGTGGAATGATCATATAAAATTAATTGTTGGTAAGGCGGGTGCCAGGTTGAGATTCATTGGGAGAGTTCTTAGAAAATGTAGCCCATCAACAAAGGAGGTGGCTTACAAAACACTCGTTTGACCTATACTTAAGTGTTACTCATCAGTGTGGGATCCGTACCAGGTCGGGTTGACGGAGGAGATAGAGAAGATCCAAAGAAGAGCGGCGCGTTTCGTCACAGGGTTATTTAGTAAGCGTGATAGCGTTACGGAGATGTTTAGCAAACTCAAGTGGCAGACTTTGCAAGAGAGGCGCTCTGCATCGCGGTGTAGCTAGCTGTCCAGGTTTCGAGAGGGTGCGTTTCTGGATGAGGTATCGAATATATTGCTTCCCCTAATTATACCTTCCGAGGAGATCACGAATGTAAAATTAGAGAGATTCGAGCGTGCATGGAGGCTTTCCGGCAGCCGTTCTTCCCGCGAACCATACGCGACTGGAACAGGAAAGGGACGTAATGAGAGTGGCACGTAAAGTGCCTCCTGCCACACACCCTTGGGTGGCTTGCGGAGTATAAATGTAAATGTAGATGTAGATTCTGGTCTTCTGAGTCGTGGGGTGGTCCTTTCGGATATCGGCCACACAAGTAAGACGTGTTGCATCAGAGGTGCAACGAGACTGCTGTTAGTGGTCACGTGAACATACTCAAACCTGTAAACGAGGTTCTGAACGTCCACGCTGGATAGGGGCCCGCCAGGACCGTCGTATTGGAAGGTGCAGCAGCTACTACAGCCCAGATAAGACGGCTTTTGAGCCCAGACGTGTCAACACCGACTGTTACGAACCAATTATTAGCAATGGAACTACGGGCCCGCACAGCTCTATCCCGTCTCCCGCTCACGACACAGCATCGACATACATGGGTCGACTGGTGCCGTCAGAGGGTCACTTGGAACATGGAATGGCGCGCAGTGGTCTTCAATGATAAAAGGAGATTTTGCCTGCACACAGGCGATGGTCGTTTGCGCCTACGATGTACACTTTGTGCTCACTGTTGCGTAGAGTGGCTTTGTCCAAGACACGCTGGCCCACTCCAGGCCTTATGGTATGGGGTGTAATAAGCAACAGCTCTCGTACATCTTTGATGTTTCTAGAGGGGGGGGGCTGACCAGGGCTCAAGTTGTGCGGAACGTTGTTACATCCGTTCTTTTGCCGTTCTTGTAAGTGTGATTTGCAGAGTACCTATGCACATGTAGATGCAGATGCTCGTCTGCACATTTCTCGTGAATCTCAACGTGCTAGCCAAGACGTGCAGCAGTTTCCCTGGCCAGCACGATCTCCGGACTTGTCTCCAATTGAGCACATGTGGGATACAATGGGACGATACGTGACTCGCGCGACTCGACAGCCAACAACTTCTACAGAACTACGTAAACGGGCCGAGCAGGGATGGCGTAACGCATCCCAAGACAGTAATCTGTACGATCGACTGGATGTCAGACTCAGCGACTGCATTGCCGGCCGTGGGGCTAGCTACACCACGTACTGATATCGATGTTTCAGCGTCGATCGATACCTTACACCACAGAACCAATTGTGCTGTTGCTCTGTAAATAGAATCAGTCCACGCACTGTGGAAACAATAAATCTTGAGTGAAATGGAAACCTCTAAAAGGGTGTACCAATTTTTTTCCGGCAGTGTATTTGCATATTCCTTGGATCATCAGTAATTGCGACCTCTCGTTACGATGTTGACTGAGTCAGTTTTACCTTTTCTTTATTTTTTTTTACGTGAAGCTATGTACACTTATATTTACGCTCCCCTCCCTCCTGCCTCTCTCTCTCTCTCTCTCTCTCTCTCTCTCTCTCTCTCTCTCTCTCTCTCTCTACCACACACACACACACACACACACACACACACACACACACACACACACACACACTAGACATTCAGAAATTCTTCTATGGAGTAGAAAAAATTGCCAAGCATGTATAATTTCACTTGGTGTGTAAAGTTAATTTTAGTATCAAATGAATTTGTAAGATGACTGTCACATATTGGTTTGTGATTTTGTTTCGGCTCTGTCACGAGTACGTAGTAACTGACTGTTTGAGCTTGCTACGTTTTGATGGGAGTGGAGTTTTGCTCGCCAGAAGGAAGTCAGTGTGGAGGGCTCTGCAGTCCTGTAGGGCTGGCAGAAAGTTTTTCACGGTGTTTCAAATGCTCTGAACGACCACCACCTGGATGGCAAAGAGTTTTCGCGGAGTTTTTTGCAGTACCACTCTAAAATGGGCCAAAGACCAAAATTGCAACTGTGAAATAAATTATTTCTGCAGTTTACGACGAACATGATTTCTTTAAAAAAAAGTCACACTTTATTTCCTGACTCTTGTCTTGAAAGAAGAACACACTGTTTGCTTCTTTTCCGTTAGGTGATGATTGCCCTATACAATGAGAAAATGTGCTACTTATTTTTCCCATGCACTCATATTTATAGTGCAACGAATTGCTGTTATTTAGAACTGCTCTCTTCATTCAGCTCACAATATGATTTAATTTTACAACTGAACTGAAAATTTTTGCAACAATCATAGTTAACTGGAAGTTTTCGCACAAGTCTAACGCTTACACACGGCGTCTCAATTCACTGGATATATCTGGTTGCATGAAACAAAGCATGTCGCAAGACGGTATGTATTTGGTACCCTGTGTCACAGCCACCTTAGCCAACTGAGAATAAGAAACTGCAGGAATTCGGAAACTGCAGAGTCGGTACGAACTGTTTGCGGGGAAAAGGGATGCGGCTAACGAAACGTTTCCGTCACTCCAACTCCACTGGAGATAACGAAGTTGATGAATATGAAAACATCCTATTCGGAAAGAGTCTCCACGGAACGCCTCAAGCACTAACGAAAGAGTATTTTTTGTCCCGTGATATATTCATTACTCGGTAACCAATACATACGATATCCAATAGCTCGAGTTGTAGTACTAATTTTTGAATTTATTGTTGATTTGTTGTCTTGCGGCAAATAGCAGGAGAAAGAGAGTGTCTGACGAACTAGAAGAGCCACAGTGATATTAACAATAGCACTGACTCATGAACTTGTGTGATTAGTTTGCTTGGAAATTGTATCCGTCAAAGGAAATTCATTATTTGCCTGTCGCCAATTGCTTGAGACAAACCACGTAGAAACGAAAGTTGAGTATTGTCATTTCAATTACTGTAATAAACTCCATTAATATGATATGCTTATACAGGGTGTTTCAAAAATGACCGGTATATTTGAAACGGCAATACAAACTAGACGAGCAGCGATAGCAATACACCGTTTGTTGCAATATGCTTGGGACAACAGTACATTTTCAGGCAGACAAACTTTCGAAATTACAGTAGTTACAATTGTCAACAACAGATGGCGCTGTGGTCTGGGAAACTCTATAGTACGATATTTTCCACATATCCACCTTGCGTAGCAATAATATGGCGTAGTCTCTGAATGACATTACCCGAAACCTTTGACAAGGTGTCTGGCGGAATGGCTTCACATGCAGATGAGATGTACTGCTTCAGCTATTCAATTGTTTCTGGATTCTGGCGGTACACCTGGTCTTTCAAGTGTCCCCACAGAAAGAAGTCACAGGGGTTGATGTCTGGCGAATAGGGAGGCCAATCCACGCCGCCTCCTGTATGTTTCGGATAGCGCAAAGCAATCACACGATCATCGAAATATTCATTCAGGAAATTAAAGACGTCGGCCGTGCGATGTGGCCGGGCACCATCTTGCATAAACCACGAGGTGTTCGCAGTGTCGTCTAAGGCAGTTTGTACCGCCACAAATTCACGAAGAATGTCCAGATAGCGTGATGCAGTAATCGTTTCGGATCTGAAAAATGGGCCAATGATTCCTTTGGAAGAAATGGCGGCCCAGACCAGTACTTTTTGAGGATGCAGGGACGATGGGACTGCAACATGGGGCTTTTCGGTTCCCCATATGCGCCAGTTCTGTTTATTGACGAAGCCGTCCAGGTAAAAATAAGCTTCGTCAGTAAACCAAATGCTGCCCACATGCATATCGCCGTCATCAATCCTGTGCACTATATCGTTAGCGAATGTCTCTCGTGCAGCAATGGTAGCGGCGCTGAGGGGTTACCGCGTTTGAATTTTGTATGGATAGAGGTGTAAACTCTGGCGCATGAGACGATACGAGGACGTTGGCGTCATTTGCACCGCAGCTGCAACACGGCGAACGGAAACCCGAGGCCGCTGTTGGATCACCTGCTGCTCTAGCTGCGCGTTGCCCTCTGTGGTTGCCGTACGCGGTCGCCCTACCTTTCCAGCACGTTCATCCGTCACGTTCCCAGTCCGTTGAAATTTTTCAAACAGATCCTTTATCGTATCGCTTTTCGGTCCTTTGGTTACATTAAACCTCCGTTGAAAACTTCGTCTTGTTGCAACAACACTGTGTTCTAGGCGGTGGAATTCCAACACCAGAAAAATCCTCTGTTCTAAGGAATAAACCATGTTGTCCACAGCACACTTGCACGTTGTGAACAGCACACGCTTACAGCAGAAAGACGACGTACAGAATGGCGCACCCACAGACTGCGTTGTCTTCTATATTTTTCACATCACTTCCAGCACCATCTGTTGTTGAAAATTGTAACTACTGTAATTTCGAAAGTTTGTCCGCCTGAAAATTTACTGTTGTCCCAAGCATATTGCAACAAACGGTGTATTTCTATCGCTGCTCGTTTAGTTTTTATTGCCGTTTCAAATATACTGGTCATTTTTGAAACACCCTGTATGTTTCCTAGTTATCCGGGAAAACTGCCTCCTGGGCACCCTATAAGAGACGAATGGGCAGGATTCCACAATTCGGACCACTAACACAATGCATGCAGCTTTACTGTATGATTAAATAATGATGGCGTCCTCTTCGGTAAAATATTCCGGACGTAAAATAGTCCGCCATTCGGATCTCCTGCGGGGACTACTCAAGAGGATGTCGTTATCAGGAGAAAGGAAACTGGCGTTCTACGGATCTAAACGTGGAATGTCAGATACCTTAATCGCGCAGGTAGGTTAGAAAATTTAAAAAGGGAAATGGATAGGTAAAAGTTAGACATAGTAGGAATTAGTGAAGTTCGCTGGCAGGAGGAACAAGACTTTTGGTCAGGCAAATACAGGGTTATAAATACAAAATCAAATAGGGATAATGCAGGAGTAGGTTTAATAACACAGGGGTTATGGTTAAATGATGATGACGTCCTCTTGGGTAAAATATTCCGGAGGTAAAATAGTCCCCCATTCGGATCTCCGGGCGGGGACTACTCAAGAGGATGTCGTTATCAGGAGAAAGAAAACTGGCGTTCTACGGATCGGACCGTGGAATGTCAGATCCCTTAATCGGACAGGTAAGTAAGAAAATTTAAAAAAGGAAATGGATAGGTTAACGTTAGATATAGTGGGAATTAGTGAAGTTCGGTGGCAGGAGGAACAAGACTTCTGGTCAGGTGACTACAGGGTTATAAACACAAAATCAAATAGGGAGTAGGTTTAATAATGAATAAAAAAATAGGAGGGCGGGTAAGCTACTACAAACAGCATAGTGAACGCATTATTATGGTCAAGACAGACACGAAGCCCACGCCTACTACAGTAATACAAGTTTATATGCCAACTAGCTCTGCAGATGACGAAGAAATTGAAGAAATGTATGATGAAATAAAAGAAATTATTCAGATAGTAAAGGGAGACCAAAATTTAATAGTAATGGGTGACTGGAATTCGGTATTAGGAAAAGGGAGAGAAGGAAACGTAGTAGGTGAATATGGATTGGGCCTAAGAAATGAAAGAGGAAGCCGCCTAGTAAAATTTTGCACAGAGCACAACTTAATCATAGCTAACACTTGGTTCAAGACTCATGAAAGAAGGCTGTATGCATGAAAGAAACCTGGAGATACTGACAGGTTACAGATAGATTATATAATGGTAAGACAGAGATTTAGGAACCAGATTTTAAATTGTAACACATTTCCAGGAGCAGATGTGGACTCCGACCACAATCTACAGTTATGAACTGTAGACTAAACTGAAGAAACTGCAAAAAGGTGGGAATTTAAGGAGATGGGACCTGGATAAACTGACTAAACCAGAGGTTGTACAGAGTTTCAGGGACAGCATAAGGGAACAATAGACAGGAATGGGGGAAAGAAATACAGTAGAAGAAGAATGGGTAGCTTTGAGGGATGAAATAGTGACGGCAGCAGATGATCAAGTACGTAAAAAGACGAGGGATGGCTAGAGGACAAATGTAAGGATGTAGAGACTGTAGAGACTTACCTCACTAGGGGTAAGATAGATACTGCCTACAGGAAAATTAAGGAGTCCTTTGGAGAAAAGAGAACCACTTGTATGACTATCAAGAGCTCTGATGGAAACCCAGTTCTAAGCACAGAAGGGAAAGCAGAAAGGTGAAAGGAGATATAGAGGGTATATAAAAGGAAGATGTACTTGAAGACATGAAGATGAAATGGCAGATATGATACTGCGTGCAGAGTTTGACAGAGCACTGAAAGACCTAAGTCTAAACAAGGCCCCGGGAGTAGGCAACATTCCATTAGAACTACTGATAGTCTTGGGAGAGCCAGTCCTGACAAAACTCTACCATCTGGTGAGCAAGATGTACGAGACAGGTGAAATACCGTCAGAATTCAAGAAGAATATAATGTTTCCAATCCCAGAGAAAGCAGGTGTTGACAGATGTGAAAATTACAGAACTATCAGTTTAATGAGTCACAACTGCAAAATACTAACGTGTATTCTTTACAGACGAATGGAAAAAATGGTAGAAGCCGACCTCGGGGAAGATCAGTTTGGATGCCGTAGAAATGTTGGAACACTTGAGGTAATACTGATCCTACGACTTAAATTAGAAAATAGATTAAGGAAAGGCAAACATACGTTTCTAGCAATTGTAGACATAGAAAAAGCTTTTGACAATGTTGACTGGAATACTCTCTTTCAAATTCTGAAGGTGGTTGGGGTAAAATACAGGGAGCGAAAGGCTATTTACAATTTGTACAGAAACCAGATGGGAGTTACGAGGTGCACTCAAGTTCTAAGGCCTCCGATTTTTTTTCTCCGGACTGGAAAAAGATAGAAACGTGCGCATTGTTTTAAAATGAGGCCGCGTTCTTTGTCAATACGTCCCAGAGATGGCAGCACCGCACGGCAGATGGAATTTTACCGCCAGCGGCGAGAATGAGAACTGTTTTAAATACTTAAAATGGCGACGTTTTCCTTAGTTGAATAGCGTGCAATCATTCGTTTTCTGAATTTGCGTAGTGTGAAACCAATTGAAATTCATCGACAGTTGAAGGAGACATGTAGCGATGGAGTTATGAATGTGTCGAAAGTGCGTTCGTGGGTGCGACAATTTAATGAAGGCAGAACATCGTGTGACAAACGATGGTGTCCATGTTCTGGGACAGCGAGGTCGTAATCCTTACCCATTGCGTTCCAAAGGTCACTACGGTAACAGGTGCATCCTACGAAAATGTTTTGAAGAACAAATTCCTTCCTGCACTGCAACAAAAACGTCCGGGAAGCGCTGCGCGTGTGCTGTTTCACCAAGACAACGTACCCGCACATCGAGCTAACGTTACGCAACAGTATCTTCGTGATAACAACTTTGAAGTGATTCCTCATGCTCCCTACTCACCTGACCTGGCTCGTAGTGACTTTTGGCTTTTGCAACAATGAAAGACACTCTCCATGGCCGCACATTCACCAGCCGTGAATGCGATTTTCCAGTGGTCAAAACAGACTCCTAAAGAAGCCTTCGCCGCTGCCATGGAATCATGGCGTCAGCGTTGTGAAAAATGTGTACGTCTGCAGGGCGATTACGTCGAGAAGTAACGCCAGTTTCATCGACTTCGGGTGAGTAGTTAATTAGAAAAAAAATCGGAGGCCTTAGAACTTGAATGCACCTCGTATAAGAGTCGAAGGACATGAAAGGGGAGCAGTGGTTGGGAAGGGAGTGGCACAGCGTTGTAGCCAGCCCCGATGTTATTCAATCTGTATATTGAGCAAGCAGTAAAGGAAACAAAAGAAAAATTCGGAGTAGGTATTAAAATTCATGGAGAAGAAATAAAAACTTTGAGGTTCGCCGGTGACATTGTAATTCTGTCAGAGACAGCAAAGGACTTGGAAGAGCAGTTGAACGGAATGGACACTGTCTTGAAAGGAGGATATAAGATGAACATCAACAAATGCAAACAAGGATAATGAAATGTAGTCGAAATAAATCGGGCGATGCTGAGGAAATTAGATTACGAAATGAGACACTTAAATTAGTAAAGAAGTTTTGCTATTTGGGGAGCAAATTAACTGATGATGGTCGAAGTGGAGAGGATATAAAATGGGGACTGGCAATGGCAAGGAAAGCGTTTCTGAAGAAGAGAAAATTGTTAACATCAAGTATAGATTTAAGTGTCACTAAGTCGTTTCTGAAAGTATTTGTATGGAGTGTAGCCACGTATTGAAGTGAAACATGGACGATAAATAGTTTGGACAAGAAGAGAATAGAAGCTTTCGAAATGTGGTGCTACAGAAGAATGCTGGAGATTAGATGGGTAGATCACATAACTAATGAGAAGGTATTGAAGAGAATTGGGGAGAAGAGGAGTTTGTGCCACAACTTGACTAGAAGAAGGGATCGGTTGGTAGGAAATGTTCCAAGGGATCAGGGGATCACCAGTTTAGTATTGGAGGGCAGTGTGGAGGGTAAAAATCGTAGAGGGAGATCAAGAGATGAATACACTATGCAGATTCAAAAGGATGTAGGCTGCAGTAGGCCCTGGGAGATGAAGAAGCTTGCACAGGATAGAGTAGCATGGAGAGCTGCATCAAACCAGTCTCATGACTGAAGACCACAACAACAATAACACAATTTATTAAATTTCCCAGTGCTGCGATAAATACGAGTAGGTAGAAACATGACAGTTAAAACAATTATAGCTACCAGTTGCTTAAGTACAGTAAGGGCTCGACGTCGGCCACTATCTGGATGCACCACAGCACACACAGGTCGGGTAACGCAGGCACCGGGCTCTTCCGGTATAGCCTTTTGGCAGGGACCTCCCCATCGTAGCAGACGCGCGTAGCTGTGGTGGCCGTGACCTCACAGCCGATTGTTTCCTCCTCCGAGAGATGCTGGCCACACGACCTGAACTGATCCGACCTGACAGGCCGCTACTTATCTGAGATTTTTCGGGCGTCGATGCAATCGGCCGCGTTCCGTCACCAAGTCAATCTACGTGCCCGTATCTAGGAGGAAAGCCTCCTGCCTCGTCTGCTACAGGCGGACTGCCCCTGTGGTCTGACACGCGCTGCTTCACTCGACCATTTATTTGCACTCTGCCCACTCCACACATCCAGCGTGCTCGAGAAATGTGGGCAGCAAACCCTCGACACAGTCGGAAAAAATGCTTCGAACGATGGCGGAATCCACTTCAAGCGTGCACGTCCTGCTCCAGAACGGTACGCTCCTCGGTCTGCTGCCACGCTAAAGACTTCGGCAAACGGTCGAAGCTTCTAAAGTTGACGTGCACGCAGTTGATGTCCAGCGTCACGAGACACAGCGTCTTCGGCTCACGATCTGGTTAACGTGATTGTGTGCTCTCATCGCTCTTCAGCACAGTTGCCGGCTTTATTTGGCTTAAACAATACAGCCTGAACACGAAAATGTGTGTGTGAAATCTTATGGGACTTAACTGCTAAGGTCATCAGTCCCTGAGCTTACACACTACTTAACCTAAATTATCCTAAGGAGAAACACACACACCCATCCCCGTGGGAGGACTCGAACCTCCGCCGGAATCAGCCGCACAGTCCATGACTTCAGCGCCTCAGACGGCTCTGCTAATCCCGCGCGGCTATCATGAAAATGAGTGCGTGTAAGATTCTACGTCAGCTGTATGAAAACGCACATTTCCTCCCTTGTCCATATGGTAGTCGTATTGTTCTGTCTGTGATATACGCAAATCAAAACTTCAGTATCCGTGAACATCTAATATGACAAAAAGGAAAGCAACAGTTTAACTCCCTTGACACGCTTTGTGGTTCTTTAGTGGTTACAGGAGCGAGGGACAGATGGGGTTCGATGACAGAGAATTCAGATAACTACGTATTCTACGTCTAATATCAAATAGTAAAAGTAAAACATTACCTTGTATGTTGTAGTTGCAGTGGAAGTTGCTAACAGTAGATTTGAATATTGAAATATACACCGATACAAAGTGCCTTGTCACGGTCAGTGCGGCTCCTGCCGTCAGAGGTTCGAGGTTCGAGTCCTCCCTCAGGCATGGGAGTGTGTGTTGTCCAGAGAGTAATATTTATTTATTTATTTACACGTCAAGTTCCGTAGGACCAAATTGAGGAGCAAATCTCCAAGGTCATGGAACGTGTCAGTACATGAACTTACAACATAAAAGTAATAAGACATAAAAATAAATGTTCATCAATCTGAAAAAAAGTCTGTCCATGTTGTTGTTGTTGTCTTCAGTCCTGAGACTGGTTTAATGCAGCTCTCCATGTTACTCTATCCTGTGCAAGCTGCTTCATCTCCCAGTACCTACTGCAACCTACATCCTTCTGAATCTGCTTAGTGTACTCATCTCTCGGTCTCCCTCTACGATTTTTACCCTCCACGCTGCCCTCCAATGCTAAATTTGTGATCCCTTGATGCCTCAAAACATGTCCTACCAACCGATCCCTTCTTCTAGTCAAGTTGTGCCACAAACTTCTCTTCTCCCCAATCCTATTCAATACCTCCTCATTAGTTACGTGATCTATCCACCTTATCTTCAGTATTCTTCTGTAGCACCACATTTCGAAAGCTTCTATTCTCTTCTTGTCCAAACTAGTTATCGTCCATGTTTCACTTCCATACATGGCTACACTCCAAACAAATACTTTCAGAAACGACTTCCTGATACATAAATCTATATTCGATGTTAACAAATTTCTCTTCTTCAGAAACGCTTTCCTTGCCATTGCCAGTCTACATTTTATATCCTCTCTACTTCGACCATCATCAGTTATTTTACTTCCTAAATAGCAAAACTCCTTTACTACTTTAAGTGTCTCATTTCCTAATCTAATTCCCTCAGCATCACCCGATTTAATTTGACTACATTCCATTATCCTCGTTTTGCTTTTGTTAATGTTCATCTTATATCCTCCTTTCAAGACACTGTCCATTCCGTTCAACTGCTCTTCCAAGTCCTTTGCCGTCTCTGACAGAATTACAATGTCATCGGCGAACCTCAAAGTTTTTACTTCGTCTCCATGAATTTTAATACCTACTCCAAATTTTTCTTTTATTTCCTTTACTGCTTGCTCAATATACAGATTGAATAACATCGGGGAGAGGCTACAACCCTGTCTCACTCCTTTCCCAACCACTGCTTCCCTTTCATGCCCCTCGACTCTTATTACTGCCATCTGGTTTCTGTACAAATTATAAATAGCCTTTCGCTCCCTGTATTTTACCCCTGCCACCTTTAGAATTTGAAAAAGAGTATTCCAGTCAACATTGTCAAAAGCTTTCTCTAAGTCTACAAATGCTAGAAACGTAGGTTTGCCTTTTCTTAATCTTTCTTCTAAGATAAGTCGTAAGGTCAGTATTGCCTCACGTGTTCCAACATTTCGACGGAATCCAAACTGATCCTCCCCGAGGTCTGCATCTACCAGTTTTTCCATTCGTCTGTAAAGAATTCGCGTTAGTATTTTGCAGCCGTGGCTTATTAAACTGATAGTTCGGTAATTTTCACATCTGTCAGCACCTGCTTTCTTTGGGATTGGAATTATTATATTCTTCTTGAAGTCTGAGGGTATTTCGCCTGTCTCATACATCTTGTTCACCAGCTGGTAGAGTTTTGTCATGACTGGCTCTCCCAAGGCCGTCAGTAGTTCTAATGGAATGTTGTCTACTCCGGGGGCCTTGTTTCGACTCAGGTCTTTCAGTGCTCTGTCAAACTCTTCACGCAGTATCGTATCTCCCATTTCGTCTTCATCTACATCCTCTTCTATTTCCATAATATTGTCCTCAAGTACATCGCCCTTGTATAAACCTTCTATATACTCCTTCCACCTTTCTGCCTTCCCTTCTTTGCTTAGAACTGGGCTGCCATCTGAGCTCTTGATATTCATACACGTGGTTCTCTTCTCTCCAAAGGTCTCTTTAATTTTCCTGTAGGCAGTATCTATCTTACCCCTAGTGAGATAAGCTTCTACATCCTTACATTTGTCCTCTAGCCATCCCTGTTTAGCCATTTTGCACTTCCTGTCGATCTCATTTTTGAGACGTTTGTATTCCTTTTTGCCTGCTTCATTTACTGCATTTTTATATTTTCTCCTTTCATCAATTAGATTCAATAGTTCTTCTGTTACCCAAGGATTTCTAGCAGCCCTCGTCTTTGTACCTACTTTATCCTCTGCTGCCTTCACTACTACATCCCTCAGAGCTCCCCATTCTTCTTCTACTGTTTTTCTTTCCTCCATTCCTGTCAATTGTTCCCTTATGCTCTCCCTGAAACTCTCTACAACCTCTGGTTCTTTCAGTTTATCCAGGTCCCATCTCCTTAATTTCCCACATTTTTGCAGTTTCTTCAGTTTTAATCTACAGGTCATAACCAATAGATTGTGGTCAGAGTCCACATCTGCCCCTGGAAATGTCTTACAACTTAAAACCTGGTTCCTAAATCTCTGTCTTACCATTATATAATCTATCTGATACCTTTTAGTATCTCCAGGGTTCTTCCACGTATACAACCTTCTTTCATGATTCTTAAACCAAGTGTTAGCTATGATTAAGTTGTGCTCTGTGCAAAATTCTACTAGGCAGCTTCCTCTTTCATTTCTTAGCCCCAATCCATATTCACCTACTATGTTTCCTTCTCTCCCTTTTCCTACACTCGAATTCCAGTCACCCATTACTATTAAATTTTCGTCTCCCTTCACTATCTGAATAATTTCTTTTATTTCATCGTACATTTCTTCAATTTCTTCATCATCTGCAGAGCTAGTTGGCATATAAACTTGTACTACTGTAGTAGGTGTGGGCTTCGTATCTATCTTGGCCACAATAATGCGTTCACTATGCTGTTTGTAGTAGCTTACCCGCATTCCTATTTTCCTATTCATTATTAAACCTACTCCTGCATTACCCCTATTTGATTTTGTGTTTATAACCCTGTAGTCACCTGACCAGAAGTCTTGTTCCTCCTGCCACCGAACTTCACTAATTCCCACTATATCTAACTTTAACCTATCCATTTCCCTTTTTAAATTTTCTAACCTACCTGCCCGATTAAGGGATCTGACATTCCACGCTCCGATCCGTAGAACGCCAGTTTTCTTTCTCCTGATAACGACATCCTCCTGAGTAGTCCCCGCCCGGAGATCCGAATGGGGGACTATTTTACCTCCGGAATATTTTACCCAAGAGGATGCCATCATCATTTAATCATACAGTAAAGCTGCATGTCCTCGGGAAAAATTACGGCTGTAGTTTCCCCTTGCTTTCAGCCGTTCGCAGTACCAGCACAGCAAGGCCGTTTTGGTTAATGTTGCAAGGCCAGATCAGTCAATCATCCAGACTGTTGCCCCTGCAACTACTGAAAAGGCTGCTGCCCCTCTTCAGGAACCACACGTTTGTCTGGCCTCTCAACAGATACCCCTCCGTTGTGGTTGCACCTACGGTACGGCCATCTGTATCGCTGAGGCACGCAAGCCTCCCCACCAACGGCAAGGTCCATGGTTCATGGGGGGAGGAGTCTGTCCATAAGTTTGAGAAAACGCTATCAGCAATACATTAAGAATCAGCTTATTTTTTTTCAAGGAACTCCTCGACAGAATAGAAGGAGTGACCCATGAGGAAACGCTTCAGTTTCGATTTGAAAGCGCTTCGATTGCTGCTAAGATTTTTGAATTCGAGTTGTAGCTTATTGAAAATGGATGCAGCAGTATACTGCACACCTTTTTGCACCAGAGTTAAGGAAGTCCGATCCTAATGGAGGTTTGATTTATGCCCAGTATTAACCGAGTGAAAACTGCTTATTCCAGGGAATGAACTAATATTGGTAACAAGAAACGACAATAAGTTATATTAAGTCGTGTGTAGGCTTAGGGAGCGATGGTCTCACCAGTCTGGTCCCATAAGACCTTACCACAAATTTCCAATTTCCAATACCGGTACAAAGGTTTACAATTCAGTCCTCAATACAATGACTATTCCGTAGATCACGAGCCCTGACCCCTATGAAATTCTGTAAATTTATGAAATGGAGTCACACAGAAATGGGTTCTGTGTATCGATGTTTGATCTTAAGCAGACCCGTCGCTGGAGGTCCAGCGAGGCCCGCAAGAAAAGCAGGGCTTGGCGCGTCCGTCACAGCGCGTGACACTGCAGCCCTTTACCAGTGCCAGCAGCGGTTTCCGGCGGGGAGCGAGTAACTACTTCAGAAGAGTTTAATGATACTTGACTGTTCGTTTAAACGTATGTACCCTGTCGATAGCACACGAGAAATTTATGACCGTTTGTGGGTACCTTCTCAATTACATTTTGATTTACCGTGGACGCTGCCTGGAGCGTGCATTCGCGAAGTGTGGCGGACAAGACGGCTAGTGTGACGTCACAAGTTCGTTTCAGGGCTCGTATATCTTGTTGGCTCCGTCTCCAGACAGGGGATGCTTGCATATCATTCGCAGTAAAGCTCTGTATAAAGGAAAGTACGGCCATCACTTTTCCACTGCGTTTGCCGCCGTCCGCAGTTCAGGATTGACTGATACCGCGTCAAGTGACATTAACAAGCACTGCGGGCCCAAACGTTACGTGTGAAGCATAGGAGTGTTGTGTATCTTCCAAGTTTTGAGTGAAATAATGCCTCAGTGCTGTGCTTTTGGTTGTTCGTTTGGAGACGAAAAGAGAGGAAAACTGTACAGAATTCCTTCCGAAGGGAAAGGTGCAACAAGAAGGAGAATATTGGTCGCAATGGATAAGGTTGTAGGAACTCGACTTAACCATTCACTTAATTTTATACCTTTCTGGCCTTTCGTCTTTGTCTCCTTTTAAAATATCTGTTACTTAGTTTCTAATCCATTCGAACACAAAAAAGGTCAGCAGATCTAATAGGATGGGGTAATGGTAATTTAATTACAAAATAGGAGTCTCAGAGGTAAAATAGCCACTGTTAGCACATAAAATGAAAAACAGTGAGTGGTACCGTACAAAGTTACCTTGACTAGTAAAAAATTTTACCTGACTGACTTTACAGTATGGTTTAAACTTATATTTACGATGCTCACAATAATAAATTGTACTTTGTTCCATACAATATACTGTACAAAAAAATTGCACTAGGCAAGTACCGAACCTACGACCTTTCATGTAGTAACCATTAACGTTACCAGGAGACTATTGTTACTCATCAGGTTACCTACCATTAGGAACGTGGGTGCGGGTATACTCAGCGACTTGATATCATTTATAAATACCAGAGCGCAACAATCAGTCGTCCTTTCTTTTTTGTTTTTGTTTGCAGGTTTTATTTGGCAAATCGTGATTTCAGCTAGTGCCTAGCCATTATCAATGCACTATTTTCTAGTGTTCAATGCATGTCAGTTCGCTGTTGTTCGGGATGACTGACGCCCGAACAGCAAGGAACTGACATGCATTGAACACTAGAAAATAGTGCATTGCTAATGGCTAGACACTAGCTGAAATCCGGATTTGCCAAATAAAACCAGCAAGATAAAAAGGACGACTGATTGCTGCACTCTATAATTTATAAAACTATAGTTACTGCTACAACCGGGCCGCTAATCTACACTACATTAATATGAATACAGTTGTTGCTGCTTCTTACAGCCTACTTTTGATCGTAGGGCTAGTTTTATTCGAACACATTTAAAAATACTGTATTCTCTTGTACTTTCGTAATCATTCTCCTAATGTCATAGAACAATTTGCAGACAAAATTTTATGGGATAGATCTTACAAAAAATATAAAGCATGTGTAATCATATAGGCACGTTTATCAATTCTATTTACTAAGATTCCCATTTAAGAAGATGGGACCTGGATAAACTGAAAGAACCAGAGGTTGTACAGAGTTTCAGAGAGAGCATAAGGGAACAATTCACAGGAATGGGGGAAAGAAATACAGTAGAAGAAGAATGGGTAGCTTTGAGGGATGAAGTAGTGAAGGCAGCAGAGGATCAAGTAGGTAAAAAGACGAGGGCTAGTAGAAATCCTTGGGTAACAGAAGAAATATTCAATTTAATTGATGAAAGGTGAAAATATAAAAAAAAAATAAATGAAGCAGGCAAAAAGGAATACAAACATCTCAAAAATGAGATCGATAGGAAGTGCAAAATGGCTAAGCAGGGATGGCTAGAGGACAATTGTAAAGATGTAGAGGCTTATCTCACTAGGGGTAAGATAGATACTGCCTACAGGAAAATTAAAGAGACCTTTGGAGATAAGAGAACTACTTGTATGAACATCAAGAGCTCAGATGGAAACCCAGTTCTAATCAAAGAAGGGAAAGCAGAAAGGTGGAAGGAGTATATAGAGGGTCTATACAAGGGCGATGTACTTGAGGACAATATTATGGAAATGGAAGAGGATGTAGATGAAGATGAAATGGGAGATACGATACTATGTGAAGATTTTGACAGAGCACTGAAAGACCTGAGTCGAAACAAGGCCCCCGGAGTAGACAACATTCCATTAGAACTACTGACGGCCTTGGGAGAGCCAGTCCTGGCAAAACTCTAGCATCTGGTGAGCAAGATGTATGAAACAGGCGAAATACCCTCAGACTTCAAGAAGAATATAATAATTCCAATCCCAAAGAAAGCAGGTGTTGACAGATGTGAAAATTACCGAACTATCAGTTTAATAAGCCACAGCTGCAAAATACTAACACGAATTCTTTACAGACGAATGGAAAAACTGGTAGATGCCGACCTCGGGGAAGACTAGTTTGGATTCCGTAGAAATACTGGAACACGTGAGGCAATACTAACCTTACGACTTATATTAGAAGAAAGAGTAAGGAAAGGCAAACCTACGTTTCTAGCATTTGTAGACTTAGAGAAAGCTTTTGACAATGTTGATTGGAATACTCTCTTTCAAATTCTAAAGCTGGCAGGAGTAAAATACAGGGAGCGAAAGGCTATTTACAATTTGTACAGAAACCAGATAGTAGTTATAAGAGTCGAGGGGTATGAAAGGGAAGCAGTGGTTGGGAAGGGAGTGAGACAGGGTTGTAGCCTCTCACCGATGTTATTCAATCTGTATATTGAGCAAGCAGTAAAGGAAACAAAAGAAAAATTCGGAGTAGGTATTAAAATTCATGGAGAAGAAATAAAAACCTTGAGGTTCGCCGATGACATTGTAATTCTGTCAGAGACAGCAAAGGACTTGGAAGAGCAGTTGAATGGAATGGACAGTGTCTTGAGAGAAGTATATAAGATGAACATCAACAAAAGCAAAACGAGGATAATGGAATGTAGTCGACTTAAGTCTGATGATGCTGAGGGAATTAGATTCGGAAATGAGACATTTAAAGTAGTAAAGGAGTTTTGCTATTTGGGGAGCAAAATAACTGACGATGGTCGAAGTAGAGAGGATATAAAATGTAGACTGGCAATGGCAAGGAAAGGGTTTCTGAAGAAGAGAAATTTGTTAACATCGAGTATAGATTTAAGTGTCAGGAAGTCTTTTCTGAAAGTATTTGTATTGAGTGTAGCCATGTATGGAAGTGAAACATGGACGATAAATAGTTTGGACAAGAAGAGAATAGAAGCTTTCGAAATGTGGTGCTACAGAAGAATGCTGAAGATTAGATGGGTAGATCGCATAACTAATGAGGAAGTATTGAATAGGATTGGGGAGAAGAGATATTTGTGGCACAACTTGACCAGAAGAAGGGATCGGTTGGTAGGACATGTTCTGAGGCATCAAGGGATCACCAATTTAGTATTGGAGGGCAGCGTGGAGGGTAAAAATCGTAGAGGGAGACCAAGAGATGAATACACCAAGCAGATTCAGAAGGATGTAGGTTGCAGTAGGTACTGGGAGATGAAGAAGCTTGCACAGGATAGAGTAACATAGAGAGCTGCATCAAACCAGTCTCAGGACTGAAGACCACAACAACAACAACAACATTTACTAAGATACCATGCATACATATTTGAATCCAATTCATTATTTCATGTAACAAAAGAGACTTTGGGCGAATTTTCGTATTACCGAGTAGCAGGAAGCAGAAGTAAGTCGATATAGAGCTTTAAATTAGCGATGGATTTTTTTCCTTGCACTTGCGAACTAATAATGGTTCCCTTTTGTCCTCCTTACTACTGGATATGACCAATTTGAGGCTAATTACGAAAACAGGTGTTCAAACTCGATAACGCAACAAGAACTGCGGAATCTGCTGTCGCTGTTAATGAAAAAATGGAAAAAACTGTGTTTCATGCTCGCCACAACAAATGCTTTTGGAGTCTTTTAGCTTAGATTTTTTTGACATTTTTTGTTGCTAAATATCCGACATATTCCTTTGCACCCACTGATCAGTTTTAGCATTGCATTAGACGTTGAGTGCACTTCTTTTATATACATGGATAAATATGCTGCAGAACTCATTGTACGACTAGCAGCACAGTGGGCCCAATATGGCGGCCACTGGCAAGTTGGTCGTACTTTCCCTGTACAGAGCTTTAATTCGCAGCAGCGTAACGGTTCGTGGCGGCGTCCTCTTGTCGCGGTGGCGGCTCTAGGAAACGCAGCGGTGTGGCTGGCGGCGCGCGTGTTTCAAAGTGTGGCCGGCCGGATGGGGGCCGATACGCAGATACATGTCCGGGTCAGTGAGGACATCAGCTTATAAAAGTTTAGCAAATCCAACAAAGTCACTCCACACAGACAACGCACTTATATTTACATAACATGAAATGTTAAGAAAATTATTTGTATTGATTTCGTAAGTCCCACAACCTTTTCGAAAACATGAAGATGAAGAAACAGGGCTCAAACCCTATACCGGCCTAATCTCTACACTGAAACATGGTGCCTGCAATCTGCATACATTGCTAGGCTGTTGCTTCTTTCTTAGAGACTTCGGATTTTACACTACTGGCCATTAAAATTGCTATACCATGAAGATGACATGCTACAGACGCGAAATGTAACCGACAGGAAGAAGATTCTGTGATATGCGAATGATTAGCTTTTCAGAGCATTCACGCAAGGTTGGCCTCGGTGGCGACATCTACAACGTGTTGACATGAGGAAAGTTTCCAACGGATTTCTCATACACAAACGGCAGTTGACCAGCGTTGCCTGGTGAAACGTTGTTGTGAAGCCTCGTGTAAGGAGGAGAAATGCGTACCATCACGTTTCCGACTTTGATAAAGGTCGGATTGTAGCCTATTGCGATTGCGGTTTATCGTATCGCGACATTGATGCTCGCGTTGCTCGAGATCCAATGACTGTTATCAGAATATGGAATCGGTGGGTTCAGGAGGGTAATACAGAACGCCGTGCTGGATCCCAACGGCCTCGTATCACAAACAGTCGAGATGACGGGCATCTTATCCGCATGGCTGTAACGGATCGTGCAGCCACGTCTCGATCCCTGAATCAACAGATGGTGACGTTTACAAGACAACAACCATCTGCACGAACAGTTCGACGACGTTTGCAGCAGCATGGACTATCAGCTCGGAGACCATGGCTGCGGTTACCCTTGACGCTGCATCACAGACAGGAGCGCCTGCGATGGTGTACTCAACGATTCGATCCCTGCGAAACTCTACATTTCAGCAGGATAATGCACGACCGCATGTTGCAGGTCCTGCACTGGCCTTTCTGGGTACAGAAAATGTTCGACTGCTCCCCTTGCCAGCACATTCTCCAGGTCTCCACCAATTGAAAACGTCTGGTCAGTGGTGGCCGAGCAATTGGCTAGTCACAATACGCCAGTCACTACTCTTGATGAACTGTGGTATCGTGTTGAAGCTGCATGGGCAGCTGTACCTGTAGACGCCATTCAAGCTCTGTTTGACTCAATGCCCAGGCGTATCAAGGCCGTTATTACGACCAGAGGTGGTTGTTCTGGGTACTGATTTCTCAGGATCTATGCAGCCAAATTGCGTGTAAATGTAATCACATTTCAGATCTAGTAAAATACATTTGTCCAATGAATACCCATTTATCATCTGCATTTTAATCGCCAGTAGTGTATGTTATGGGCTTTTATAGGCTGTAATCGCCGATATTTTGTTATTTTACATTCAACTATTATCATTAATTTTTTATGTGCCGTTGCCTTGAAAAGGATTACTCCAATAACACGAGAATTATAATGGTATAATAACTATATTCTTTAATTACCTATGAGACGTTTCCGTAGTTTTATTTCAACAAATCGTAGCAACAACAATTAGTTATTCAGTGTGCTGGTGTTTACACTTGGGGTGCCTTGTAGAACATAAAACCCACCGAATATGGGCTTCTACTGAACAAGACAAGTACAGTGTGACGTCTTGCTTTATGCGGGGCTCAACCATCCTGTTTGTGACGTACAGAGCGTTCTTGCTTCCTATTGGTTCCGCTTTACGTGACATGTCGCCGAAATATCGCAGAACTTATTTTAAGTCTTACGTGACAAAATGGCTCCTCGGCGTGAAATAGCCGGAAGTGACGTCACAAAACTCGTCGAGCTCCACGTTAATGTTAATGCCAACGGCTTAAGTGAGCACGGCTCGCGCCTTGCGCGCCGCCTAGAGGCAAACATCCTCGGAAGTGAAATCTGTGGGAGTGGGGGGCGTGGCGCGACCTATCGATCCTCGCGGCTCGGCTCACCAGCAGTTCCATACGCTGGTTCAACTGGCCGCTAGCACTCCTAGCTGAGTAGATTAGCACCGCAACAACGAAACACAAATGCAGTCAAAGTCAAAAGAGAAGTAGTCACACAACAACATCACGTCACGTATCAAATTTATTCGTATCAATTAACCGTACCCGAGCCCATCACTTTTTCCCACACCATCTCCAGCTAATTAGTAGCTCAACGCTTTTCTTTGATATATCTCTCTTTGCCGAACAAGTCCACTCGCCGAGAAGAAGCAGGGAAGTGCTAAGTAGAATTCCACGACCACATCCCGGTATTCTCTTCGGATTCCCTCAGTCTTCTGTACTGCACTAAGTAACTTGGTTCATTTTGAAAAATCACATGCCCCCGACGTGTGATATGAAGCACCACCTCCGCCCCAGGTGGGAGGATAAACACGTTCTCCACCCCACGTTACATGTCGGCGGACTCCTCGGTTTATCCGTCCGGTTTGGCCGAGCGGTTCTAGGCGCTTCGGTCCGCAACCGCGCTGCTGCTACGGTCACAGGTTCGAATCCTGCCTCGGGCATGGATGTGTGTGATGTCCTTAGGTTAGTTAGGTTTAAGTAGGTCTAAGTCTAGGGGACTGATGGATGACCTCAGATGTTAAGTCGCATAGTGCTTAGAGCTATTTGAACCATTAGAACTCCTCGGTTTCGTGGACTCCTGACAGCTTCACAAAATTACCTAACTTTAAGACATTCCAGCCAGATGAGTGTCAGTAGCAGCCTTGATTGGCCATTTTGTGCTCACACTTACATGGCTTCTGTAAGGTGCTGCTATCTGCCAGTAGATTCAGAAATTACACTGCAAAGGTGTCGAAGACACCAGCCATCCTGTCATTAAATGCGACAAGTAGGCTCCGATCACCACACATTTACGCGCATTAGAGAAAACCCCTTTCCTCCTGCAGCTGGAAAATAACTCGGGCTACTACAAAGGCAGACAGGGCTCGCACCAATGGATGGGCAGGAAATGTTATGTTACAGTCTTGCTCATTTTAACTGTTTTACTGCGTTTTCTCAAGTGGCAAGGTGATTCACGTGGCCAAAAGCACACATCTCGCGTCGGGACGCTGCGTGAGTATGAGGCAGAATAAAAGAAATGAGAGAACATAAGCTCCGAGAAATTATTGTACGAGGGTTGCATCATAAATAGTGGCAACTATTTATTCACAACCGATACAAAAGAGTTACATGTTTGCACCTGTTACTATCCTTCAAAGTAGTCACCAGCGTTGTGTAGAACCCGTTGCTAGCGATGTGGAGGGCGTAGTGTACCGTTAGCAGAGCCTGTTCTGTTGATGGTGCGAATGGAGCGGTCTACTGCCTGTCGAATCTATGGAACAGTTTTGAAGCGAATACCACAACGTGATTCCTTCATCTTTGGAATCGAAGTCACAAGGACTTTAGTCCGGAGAGTATGGTGGATGGTACAGAACTTCCCAGTCCCATCGGCCGAACAGGGCAGCCACAGCTTGCGCTGTATGCGCCGGCGCATTGTCGTGCAAAATGATGGGTGGGTTGCGCAGGAAGTGTCGCCGTTTCTTTCGCAAAGCTGGTCGCAGGTGATGCTCCAAAACCGAACAGTAATACTGTGCATTGACGGTCTGTCGTTTTATTAGAACAAAAAAAAAAAAAAAAAGCAAAGTACACAAAATGTCCTACAGATAGCGCTGGACAGCAAAACGTCAGTGACTGCTACCGTGATGGGTGAGAGGTACGCCGACATGTTACAGAATTGCATATTCCCCAGCCTGGATGATGAAAACCTGCTGGAACGTACGATGTTTATGCAGGATGGCGCTCCACCCCATATTGCTAGACGTGTGAAAGATCTCTTGCGCTTGTTGTTTGGTGATGATCGTGTGCTCAGCCGCCACTTTCGTCATGCTTGGCCTCCCATGTCTCCAGACCTCACTCCGTGCGATTATTGGCTTTGGGGTTACCTGAAGTCGCAAGTGTATCGTGATCGACCGACATCACTAGGGATGCTGAAAGACAACATCCGACGCCAATGCCTCACCATAACTCCCGACATGCTTTACAGTGCTGTTCACAACATTATTCCTCGACAACAGCTATTGTTGAGGAATGATGGTGGACATATTGAGCATTTCCTGTAAAGAACATCATCTTTGCTTTGTCTTACTTTGTTATGCTAATTATTGCTATTCTGATCAGATGAAGCGTCATCTGTCGGAAATTTTTTGAACTTTTGTATTTTTTTGGTTCTAATAAAACCCCATGTCATTCCAAGCATGTGTGTCAATTTGTACTTCTCTATTTACATTATTCAGTGATTTATTCAGTTTTCAAATTTATACTGACTTTTTGATCACCAGGTATTATAAAAAATGGTTCAAATGGCTCTGAGCACCATGAGACTTAACATCTGAGGTCATCAGTCGCCTAGAACTTAGAACTACTTAAACCTAAGTAACCTAAGCACATCACACACATCCATGTCCGAGGCAGGATTCGAACCTACGACCGTAGAGGTCGCGCAGTTCCAGACTGAAGCGCCTAGAACCACTCGGCCAGAGACGGCCGGCCCGGTATTATACTTAACTACATGACTCCTTGATGAATTCCAGATGCAAATTCTTGACAAAGCCAGGATACGTCAGGCACTTCAACTGTTCGCAACGAAATCATGCGCAAGGCTTGAGTCCGAGTCTGAAGTATTACTTTCGTAAAGAAGTGGCGATTACACTATGTCGATGCAATACTGTTCTAAACTGGAGCTACGCAACAACTCAGCGAGACCTCGGCTACCACTCTGTAAGATATGAGCTCAACTGTAATCCGGTGGACTCTTTATTGCCGGCCGGAGTGACCGAACGGTTCTAGGCGCTTCAGTCTGGAACCGCGCGACCGCTACGTTCGCAGGTTCGAAACCTGCCTCGGGAATGGATGTGTGTGATGTCCTTAGGTTAGTTAGGTGTAAATAGTTCTAAGTTCTAGGGGACCTCAGATGTTAAGTCCCATACTGCTCAGAGCCATTTGAACCGTTTCAGCCATTTGACACAGTATTCTCGTGACTAGAAATGGGTAGTTCGCGAACGAACGGGTGCAAAGGAACGGTTCACCAAGATGAACGAAAAGACCGAGGAACGAATTCCAAGGAACGATCGGTTCATAGTTCACTTCGGTTGCGGCGGTCTACTTATAGTTCCCGGGAACGAGGAACGATCGGTTCATAGTTCTCTAGTTCATTTCGGTCGCGGCGGTCACTTCGCCAGTTCTTGTTCTAGCCTTGGTCGCGTGCTCGTCTCAGTCTCGGTCTCCCTCGGCCGCACTCGTCGTTCTTCGCATGACCACCTGTCTCAGTTCCACTGCTGACTGCGCCTAGTTAGTTCAGTATACAGTTGCTCGTTTAGTTCACTGCGCTCGCCAATTTTACATGTGTTCCAAACTGTTGCTGCACTTGGTTCTGGCTATTCAGCTTCCACGACTGGTAATCAAAAAGTATTTTATAGTTACGTAAATTACACAAAAATTACGTTGTATGTAATAGGTACGTATTTTCAGGTAACAAATGGGCATGTCAGCTCACTTCATTATATCGATGAACAGCAGAAGAGATACTTAAAACAAGGCAAGTTTTTTTGTTATTCATGAATTTTTAGTTTCATCGACTTGATTTAGCAGCTAACGTTCAATAATTTGCTTAATTTTTAGTGTAAGAAAATTCATATAAAACAATTTTCGTGCATCTTTCATATACAAAACATTACATTTAGGAAGGCTCTAATTATTTTTCAGTTTGGTTGTTTCCATATTTGCAGTACCTGTTAGTTTGGTTTCTTTGAAAAAAAAAAAAAAAGAAAAGTGGGTTATGGGTCATTTTGGCTCAGTAGGAAAAGCGGTGTCTCTTCATTCTAAAAGAGAGATTGCCATAAAATCGTATTTACTTATTATCTCAAAAACATTTGTTCAGAAGGAGCTTTCAAACCAAAAATTTATTACTGCGAACTTAGTTATTATTATTATTATTATTATTATTATTATTATTATTATTATTATTATTACTGCATTAACTTTAATAATGCAACAAACAAAATCTAATTTCTACCAAGCGTGTGACGCAAGTATGAGAAAACCACATTTTATTTTATGCTTCCATAAGGTCTCTACTTCGCTTACGAACTCAGAGACAACGTGAAGTATATATAGGGTGGAAACGACTATTGTTTACAACGTAGCATAGCTATGTAGTAGAAATCGAAACGAAGAATTTTATACAAGACACTTGTGGTCTATTAAGCTGGGAAACAGCCACCAACAGGTTTACAAGACTACATGCGCTATAGCCCATGCGCGTCGCGAGAGATTTTCATGTTCTCTTCTGCAGCTTTCTACACATCGTCAGCGATTGTTTCGGAATTGTTGCTTGCATTAGCTTGTTATTTCTTCACTTTCTAATTATTACATGTTTGTCTGTTTGTTGTATCTGCTCGTAACGGGCAACACATCGTCCGTAATTGGCGAGCAGTCTGTACTCGGGGCCGGTTTTCCTTGCGCCATCCTATATTATTTCCCTGCGATCAGCCACACAAGGCTACGGTTGGCTAAACGAGAGGTTCTGCATAATCACAGAAATTACTTCTAAAAGTGTATAAGAATTATGTAATGAATAGAAACCCTGTATTCCAGGGGGGAGGCAAGTGCCCCCTCTTGGTGCCCTCCATCCTTCAGTCACCTACACTACTAGTTTTCAGTTTTTCATAAGAAACAGATACCAAGCACAAATGTACGGTGAACGAGTAAAAATGAACGGTTCCCAAAAAAGAACGATCAGGGGTGAACTAATTCCCAAGGATGAACGAGTTTGCCCATCTCTACTCGTGACCCACAGCACCGGTGGCATCTCAGAACAGGGGGCGTGGCACCCGTGCAGCTAGTGGTTGGGCGGTCGCTGCCGCTGCTGCTGCCGCTGTCGGCCGACCGTTGAACTTCCGGTGACAACCACTGAACCTAAACAGGTGCCCCCTGCGAGATGTCGACTGGCTGCGGTACCATACTTTCTGCATATGTTGTAGTTTCCAAGAAATTAAATGGGAGACATTTACTAGACAGCGTCTGGAACTCTGGGACAAAGTAATAGCGAGGGTCTAGTTTCGCTTTCGCTCTGTTTCTCCGTAGGCTGCTCAATGTGAGCTCAAAGCGCAGCAGCCGAGAGTGAAGGCGGAGAAAGAGCATCGGGTGCAGGTGCAGGCGGTAGCCAGCAAGTGCTAATCGAGTTTCGCGCGTCGCTGCACGCCGCTGTTTGCTCGCCGCTCCTCTGCTCTCGGCGTGTGTACCCTGCCTGCCGCCGTGGGGAACCGACAGCTGCTGCTGCCGCTCCTGCCGTGGGGCAACGCTGCCAACCTCGTACAGCTCCAAAGCCCGGCGCGGATCCGAGGTGAGGGTCATGACTGTGTGCCACCACCGCCCTACTCCCAAAACACATTTCAGTAGAAACATTTACATTTTTCTACGGGTGTTACAAAAAGGTACGGCCAAACTTTCAGGAAACTTTCCTCACACACAAATAAAGAAAAGATGTTATGTGGACATGTGTCCCGAAACGCTTAATTTCCATGTTAGAGCTCATTTTAGTTTCGTCAGTATGTACTGTACTTCCTCGATTCACCGCTAGTTGGCCCAGTTGAAGGAAGGTAATGTTGACTTCGGTGCTTGTGGTGACATGCGACTCATTGCTCTACAGTACTAGCGTCAAGCACATCAACAGGTTAGTGTTCATCACGAACGTGGTGTTGCAGTCAGTGCAGTGTTTACAAATGCGGAGTTGGCAGATGCCCATTTGATGTATGGATTAGCACGGGGCAATAGCCGTGGCGCGGTACGTTTGTATCGAGACAGATTTCCAGAACGAAGGTGTCCCGACAGGAAGACGTTCGGAGCAATTGATCGGTGTCTTAGGGAGCGCGGAACATTCCAGCCTATGACTCGCGACTGGGGAAGACCTAGAACGACGAGGACACCTGCAATGGACGAGGCAATTCTTCGTGCAGTTGACAATAACCCTAATGTCAGCGTCAGGGAAGTTGCTGCTGTACAAGGTAACGTTGACCACGTCACTGTATGGAGAGTTCTACGGGAGAACCGGTTGTTTCTGTACCATGTACAGCCTGTGCAGGCACAATCAGCAGCTGATTGGCCTCCACGGGTACACTTCTGCGAATGGTTCATCCAACAATGTGTCAATCCTCATTTCAGTGCAAATGTTCTCTTTACGGATAAGGCTTCATTCCAACGTGATCAAATTGTAAATTTTCACAATCAACATGTGTGGGCTGACGAGAATCCGCACGCAATTGTGCAATCACGTCATCAACACAGATTTTCTGTGAACGTTTGGGCAGGCATTGTTGGTGATGGCTTGATTGGGCCCCATGTTCTTCCACCTACGCTCAATGGAGCACGTTATCATGATTTCATACGGGATACTCTACCTGTGCTGCTAGAACATGTGCCTTTACAAGTACGACTCAACATGTGGTTTCCGCACGATGGAGCTCCTGCACATTTTAGTCGAAGTGATCGTACGCTTTTCAACAACAGATTCGGTGACCGATGGATGGTAGAGGCGGACCAATTCCATGGCCTCCACGCTCTCCTGACCTCAACCCTCTTGACTTTCATTTATGGGGCATTTGAAAGCTCTTGTCTACGCAACCCCGGTGCCAAATGCAGAGACTCTTCGTGCTCGTATTGTGGACGGCTGTGATACAATACGCCATTCTTCAGGGCTGCATCAGCGCATCAGGGATTCCATGCGACGGAGGGTGGATGCATGTATCCTCGCTAACGGAGGACATAATGAACATTTCCTGTAACAAAGTGTTTGAAGTCACGCTGGTACGTTCTGTTGCTGTGTGTTTCCATTCCATGATTAATGTGATTGGAAGAGAAGTAATAAAATGAGCTCTAACATGGAAAGTAAGCGTTTCCGGACACATGTCCACATAACATATTTTCTTTCTTTGCGTGTGAGGAATGTTTCCTGAAAGTTTGGCCGTACCTTTTTGTAACACCCTGTATACTAATTTCTAGCTATAGAACATAGGAGGGGCCAATGGCCTTGCCGCGGCGGTAACACCGGTTCCCGTCAGATCACAGAAGTTAAGCGCTGTCGGGATAGGCTAGCACTTGGAAGGGTTACTATCCGGTCTGCCGAGCGCTGTTGGCAAGCGGGGTGCACTCAGCCCTTGTGAGTCAAACTGAGGAACTACTTGATAGAGAAGTAGCGCCTCCGGTGTCGGAAACTGACATACGACCGGGAGAGCGGTGTGTTACAATCCCCTCCGTATCCGCATATGGTCTCAGGATGACACGGCGGCCGGTCGGTACCGTTAGGCCTTCATAGCCTGTTCAGGAGGAGTTAGTTTTAGAACATAGCAGGAAACGACTGAAAGAAACAGCTCTCCGTTTACACTGGGGTGACAAAGATCAGTGAATCTCGATATGCACATATACAGATGGCGGCAGTATCGGGAACTTAAGGTGCACTCGTAGAATTGTGATTCATATGAAAATGTTTGCCGGCCGGTGTGGCCGAGCGGTTCTAGGCGCTTCATTCTGGAACCGCGCGACTACTACGGTCGCAGGTTCGAATCCTGCCTCGGGCATGGATGTATGTGCTATCCTTAGGTTAGTTTGGTTTAGTAGTTCCAAGTTCTAGGAGACTGATGGCCTCAGATGTTACGTCCCATAGTGCTCAGAGCCATTTGAACCAATTCTGAAAATGTTTCCAACGTGATTATGACCGCACTACGGGAATTAACAGACTCTGGCCACGGAATGGTAGTTTGACCTAGACCCAAGGGACATTCCATTTCGGAAATCGTTAAGGAATTCAATATTCCGAGATCCACGGAGTCAAGAGTGTGCCAAAAACATCAAATTTTAGGCATTATCCCTCACAACGGATAACGCAGTGGCGGATGGCCTTCACTTCAAGACTAACAGCAGCGGCGTTGTACAGAGCTGTCAGTAGTAATAGACAAGCAGTGCTGCGTGAAATAATCGCAGAAATCAATGTGGGGCGTACGACGAACATGGCAAGAGACGTCTAACGCGAGTACCTCTGGTCATAGCACGACATCGCCTGCAATGCCGCTTCTGGGCTCGTGACCATATCAGGTGGATGGAGCACTGTGTCCTATTCAGATGAGTCTCGATTTCAGTTTTCAACTGAATAACTTTAATATTTGAAAAATATCATCATTGCCTAGGGCCTTTGTCCCACTTCAACGCGGGGTCGGCCTTGTTACTACGGATTTGGTGATGTTAGTGTCAGAGGGTGGTCGGATGCCCTTCCTGTCGCCACCCCATATTGCCCGGGATGGAATTAGTGTACCCCAGCTGTCTGCGTCTAGTTTAAGCCATAAAATAGTGCGAAGGTTTTGTCAAATGTTTACGAGTCGTATAACTGAGGTGGGGCATGGAGACCAGCCCGGTATTCACCGAGTGGGATGTGGAAAACCTCCTAAAAATCACATCCAGGCTGGCTGGTACACCGGCCCACGTCGTTAATCCGCCGGGCGGTTTCTATCCGTGGCCGGCGCGCCTTCTCGAGTCCAGAAAGCAGTGCATTAGCGCCCTCGGGTAACCTGGTGGATATATGTACAAAATATAAGAGATACATATTCGTCTTAGGGAAAATTAGTCCAGTCCAGTAACTGTAGAGCTATTGAAAATAACAGGAAGGGAGAGATTTAAATCTGTCACTGTGACAGAGACAGAATTTTTAAAAACCTGATCGGATATTCCCTGTTACGACGAATTATACGTCAACGAGACGAGATATTAGTTTGGTGCGTAAGTTTGTAACGGTTTTTTTTGCACGTTGGTATTGTGGTTGTTATGGGTTTATTTATCGACTGTGATTTTTATATTTAGTTCACTGTTGATAGTTTAGTTTGTATATAGTCATTTTGTCGTTTGGAGGTAGTGAGAGGAACTGTCGGCGCTAGAAAATGCAGTGCCAAGTGCATAAATCGGAACATTTCTGACACACTCTTCTGTTTCGAGTTTAGTAGAGGGGTGAGAGCAGCGGAGGCAGCCAAAAATATTTGCGCTGTGTTTGGGGATTGTGCCACTGGACAAAATATGGCAAGAAAATGGTTTTCTCGTTTTAAGCACAACCGTTTTGGCATTAGTGACTCTCCATGTTCAGGAAGGACTTCGGGGTTTGATGAAGATTGTTTAAACGTATTAATCCACAATGAGCCACGGCAGTGTACTCGAGAAGTGGCAGATGCGATGAACAGCGATCATTCCACCATTGTGCGACATCTGCATACAATGTAAAGCGTTCAAAAATCGGGTGTATGTTCTATGCCAAAATCACAAAAATCAAGGAGTGGCTGTATGTGTACCTCTGCTTGCTTGTCATCAGTGGGCTCATGAACAACACCGACCGTTCCTATCCTGTATCGTTACTGACGAGAAACAGTGCCTTTATGTTAAAATAAGGGGAAAAAAAGGAGTGGCTGAGCCCAAAAAAAGCAGCAACTTCCCGTACAAAGACCTTCGCGCATCCACAAAAGATGCTGTTATGCATATGGTAGAACAGCATCTATGTGGTGTTCTAAAAATTGCTTCCCCGAATTGTAACCAAAACTGCTGACATTTATTGCCAAAAACAGACATCTTGCAGACTGAATCCAAGAACAACAACCAAGGAGACTGTGTGAAGTGATGCTACTTCACAATAACGCCCGCCTGCATGCTGCTAGAGTTATAAAGCACACTATACAGGAGTTGAGATGGGAAGTTATTCCGCACCCACTTTATTCACCTGATCTTGGTCCCTCAGAGCCGGCCGCTGTGACCGAGCGGTTCTAGGCGCTTCAGTCCCGAACCGCGCTGCAGCTACCGTCGCAGATTCGAATCCTGCCTCGGGCTTGGATGTGCGTAATGTTCTTAGGTTAGTTAGGTTTCAGTAGATCTAAGTTCTAGGGGACTGATGACCGCAGATGTTAAGTCCCATAGTGCTTAGAGCCATTTGCTCCATCAGATTATCACCTTTTCCACTCTCTATCGAACAATCTTCAAGCAACTTCCTTTCCGGATGAAAATGTGCTCCGAAAGTGACTCGACAAGTTCTTCGCCTCAAAACCACGCGATTTCTACAGTTCTGGAATAGAGAAATTACCCCAGAGATGGCAGACAGCTGAAAACAATGAAGGAGAATATATTATTTACGAGTAAAATTTCTTTTATGTGTATCTGCTGTGTTTATAATAAACTTATGCAAAAACATTATGAACTTTTGACCAACATAAACATATAAAACTAAAGTTAATTTCTACCGAAGTTCAATTACCTTCATGCAGAATAGGAATACAGCTACCCCAGCAAAGAGGGGTATGAGAGACTTCATTGTTTTCCCAGGAGAACGGCAGCTGATTGTTACAGCAATGCTTCCGAAAAACGTCGTAAAGATAACAAAAACAATTGCAGTTTAGTGTCTGATTGCGTTGTGCTTTTATTTATATTTTAAAGTGACAGTCGCGGAAACAGCCTACGAACCTTTTCTATTTCACGTTTAGGCTTTTGAATCGCTCATGAAGTACTAGGCATGTCAAAGTTACTTGTGACAAATACAGCCACGTGCAGCTCTTAAATGCAACTACACTACTGGCCATTAAATTTGCTACACCACGATGATGACATGCTACAGACGCGAAATTTAACAATAGAAATAAGAAGCTGTGATATGCAAAATATTAGCTTTTCAGAGAATTCACACAAGGTTGGCTCCGGTTGTGACAGCTACAACGTGCTGACATGAGGAAAGTTTCCAACCGATTTCTCATACACAAACAGCAGTTGACCGGTGCCTGATGAAACGTTGTTGTGATGCCACGTGTAAGGAGGAGAAATGCGTACCATCACGTTTCCGACTTTGATAAAGGTCGGATTGTAGCCTATCGCGATTGCGGTTTATCGTATCGCGACATTGATGCTAGCGTTGCTCGAGATCCAATGACTGTTATCAGAATATGGAATCGGTGGGTCCAGGAGGGTAATACAGAACGCCGTGTCGGATCCCAACGGCCTCGTATCACAAGCAGTCGAGATGACGGGCATCTTATCCGCGTGGTTGTAACGGATCGTGCAGCCACGTCTCGATCCCTGAGTGAACAGATGTGGACGTTTGCAAGACAACAACCATCTGCACGAACAGTTCGATGACGTTTGCAGCAGCATGGACTATCAGCTTGGAGACCATGACTGCGGTTACCCTTGACGCTACATCACAGACAGGAGCGCCTGCGATGGTGTACTCAACGATGAACCTGGGTGCACGAATGGCAAAACGTCATTTTTTCGGATGAATCCCGATTCCGTTTACATCATCATGATGGCCGCACCCGTGTTTGGCGACATCGCGTTAAACGCACATTGGAAGCGTGTATTCGTCATCTTCATAATGGCGTATCACCCGGCGTGATGATATGAGGTGCCATTGGTTACACGTCTCGGTCACCTTTTGTTCGCATTGACGGCATTTTGAACAGTGGACGTTACATTGCAGATGTGTTACGACCCGTGGCTCTACCCTTCATTCGATCCCTGCGAAACCCTACAATTCAGTAGGATAATGCACGACCGCATGTTGCAGGTCCTGTACGGGCCTTTCTGGATACAGAAAATGTTCGACTGGTGCCCTGGCCAGCACATTCTCGAGATCTCTCAACAATTGAAAACGTCTGGTCAATGGTAGGCAAGCAACTGCCTCGTCACAATACGCCAGTCACTGCTCTTGATGAACTGTGATATCGTGTTGAAGGTGCACGGGCAGCCGTATCTGTACACGCCATCCAAACTCTGTGTGACTCAATGCCCAGGCGTATCGAGGCCGTTATTACGGCCAGAGGTGGTTGTTCTGGGTACTGATTTCTCAGGATCTGTGCACCCATATTGCGTGAAAATTAATCACATGTCAGTTCTAGTATAATATATTTGTCCAATGAATACCCGTTTATCATCTGCATTTCTTCTTGGAGTAGCAATTTTAATGGCCAGCAGTGTATTTAATGCGTGGTTAGGAAGCTTTGTGGTTTATGCAGTTACAGGGAAACAATTGCACTACTTTTCTGGCTAGTAGACTATCGGTAGTCGCTCGTAGGGAATGGGCACTGAAGAGCGCCGTTGGCTGCACTGCAGGGCTGCGGGCGTGGCGGCGTTAATTGAGTTAAAACTCGGCCGGGCGGCGACAGGGGGGAGATTAGCGCGATGTGATGCATGGCGCGCTCTGCATACGGCGCATGTATTCATGGCCGATGCGTATCGCTAAGCCACGCGCCGCCGGCAGCCGCCGTTTGCTTTGCATACATGACGGGCCACCTGACCCCTTTGTTATTCAGATCCGAGCGCCAGGCGATTAATTTGCCTTTACCGAACCGATATCCCCGAAAAATTGCCTCCTGCGCTACGACGCGGAAAGCTGATGCGATGAAAGGGCTGGGCGCACCTTGCAGCGTTTGTTGTTGGGATTTTTCTCTCGTAACGTACGTCAGTCTGCCGGAAGTTGACCTTAGGATCAAAGAGACCCTGGTCTGCACCTGTTGGAGCTTAACAGTCGCTAAACTTTCAGAGCTGCCATTCCAGATATATTGTAAAATGAACAGAAACCGTCCAAAATAATGCAAAACGGTTTGCTGCGATCCAGAGTGCCGAGCTGCATAGTTCAATGGTTCATGCACTGAGCTCCAATCAGAACTGGTGGAGTCCAATTCCTAATGAAACTGTCGAAATTTAGTTTCTCTATACTTTTCCTAAATCACTCCAAGCAAATGCTGATGTTAAATCTGTAACGTCCCCTTAGAAATATTATAAATGACTGTGCTGATAAACCTCTTACATTATTTGATTTTCAAACAGCTGAGCAGAACTGAACGTACTCAGACATTTCGCTCTTTACTTATTCTGATCAACATTAAACTGACACATAATATTTTTAGCGCAACGCAATCTGACTTTCAATAATCTCTACAAAAGAATGGCCTTGACTAACAATAACCTAAACCTTTCATGAATATTTACCTCACAAAAATCTTCGTTACTGGAACTACTGCAATACAGCGAGCGCCAATACTGCCAGCTAAATAAAAGAGTCTAACTACTGAAGTCACTAACTACTGATAGGCATAGTTAGCAAATGAAAGATTTTGATAGAGAACAAACAATGTATTTACCTTAATAGTGTTCAAAAGTCATAATGTATATAGCAGTTCATGACATCCAGTCTTACAAATTTCAAAACTCCGCCATCTCACTCCCCATATCCACTACTGCTGGCGGCTCACCTCCAACTGCGCAACGCTACGTGCTGTTCACATCCAGCTGCCCAACACTACAATGGCAGACAACAATGCAAACTAGCCACAGGCTGCACACAGCATAGCCAGTGATTTTCATACAGAGCGCTACGTGGCGTTACCAATATAAAAACCTAAACAGCCTACTTACATGTGGAGTCCAATTCCGAATGAAACTGTCGAAATTTAGTTTCTCTATACTTTTCCTAAATCACTCCAAGCAAATGCTGAGGTGTTTTCTTTGACCGTGCCGTGATAGATTCCTGTCCCATACTTAATGCAGTTCAAATGTGTGTGAAATCTTATGGGACTTAACTGCTAAGGTCATCAGTCCCTAAGCTTACACACTACTTAACCTAAATTATCCTAAGGACAAACACACACACCCATGCCCGAGGGAGGACTCGAACCCCCGCCGGGACCAGCCGCACAGTCCATGACTGCAGCACCCTAGACCGCTCGGCTAAATCGCGCGGCTTTCTTATGCAGTTCGAGCATGCGCACTGTCTTGTCTGATCTCCTAGTCAAGGTGACAGTAAACATCAATCTTCCTACTGTAATATCCACGACACTATGTTCTAGCCACAAGATCTTAAAATGAACGAAGTGTACAAACTTCAACAAATATTATCGAAACTACGTATAAAAAGACTGTATCGTGTAAAAATGACGATAATTATTTCATTATTTCTGTAATAATTTAATTTCTGTGTGAATTAAAACTATTATCAGAGAACTAAATTCATAGACAACGACAATTTTAATCTGTTTTTGTTATCTGTGATAATTGTGGTTCAGTTGTCCTTCCTGTGCTAAGCGATGAACTAACTGTTCGGACGTGAAACTTGTGAGGTCTGCAAAGAGGAAACCTGTAACTATATTGTTAATTATTATTTGAAAAATAGAGTCGCTATTGTCTAGACGTGGATGTGTATTTATTTCAATTGAAATCCAATCTAATTAACGTTTTTAAGTGTTAATTTTTCAGCTCCACAATTAGGAGCGCTACGTTCTATGGTATCGATGCAAGTTGCCAACTTTTGTATGTCGTGCGATACCACACAATGCCTCTTTTCTCTTGAAATGTATCTTTTATTTTCCAGTAGGTGCCATCTGTCGTTTCCTTAGTATGCATGTTTCTCCAGCTTTGCATTTATCCTCTAGCCATCCCTGCTTTGCCGTTCTGAATTTCCTATTATAACTTTTCTTAGACGTCTGTAATCTCTCTTACTCGTTTCATTTGCTGCAGTTTGATATTTTCTCCTTTGGTCAATTACGTTCGATACACTGGGATACTACTAGGCTTTGTCTTTTTGCCTATTTGATCCTCTATTATTTCCACTATTTCATTTCTGAAAACAGCACATCGTACAATTTTATTGCTTTATATTTCAGATAAAGAAATCAATGGAAACATCACCTTCACAGAGTGTGGCATAACTAAAGTGTTCACAAAGTTTTCCCTAACAGATAGCACTTGATAGGAATACGAAATAAAATTATTCAACATCCACATGAGCATAAAAAAAATCTGCCCACTCAAGGTATGCGTCATTGAAGTCATTCTCAGCAGTAGAATAATGCTTTGCGTTCTCAAAGGTTGGTATACACTCTGAAGCTCCTTACTAGGGATGATGGTATTGGAGGTGATATGCCCTTTCTCTCCTCCGGCCAAACTGCCAGTTACTTGCTAGTGGCCTTATAAATGAACGTGAACTGTGAACCATGGCGGACCTTTCCATTTTTTTACATTAACTGTTTATTGCCAAATGTGAAAGAAGCGGTAAGCGACGAAAACATACTAGAACCAACTAGGGATTGAAGCTAATATTTTTGAATTAGTTGTTTGCGTTTCTTACCTCTTATAGTTTTTCCTTTTATTACTTTGTATTTCTTTCGGCTCATGTGCACCAATCCCTATATTGCCTCTATTACATCAAGTTCCCAAAAATCATAAATCCCTTAACTCAAACTGAAAATTGTTCCTTGTCATTCAAAGAATGGAGAGAGAAAATTGAAATGAATAATGCATCCACTAAGCCATCGCGTCACCATCGCAAAACAACAAAAGCCCTTTGTTTTTCGTGCTCCACCAAATTGAAGAGGCTTCTGCAATTTTGTCAACACAAGTGCCGGTATGGTTCCTTTGAAAAGGACGCAGCCAATTTCCTGGACCATCCCACTCAACATTGATGTTTTGTTCTGTCTTTACTGATCATGTCATTGACGAGAGGTTAAATTCTTTTTTTCTTTCAAACTGAAGATAGGAATTTGGTTATTGTCAGAGGATGGACACAAAATACAATTATAAAAGATGAAAATTTGGTCTCCTGCAACGTATTACTGAGAAGGATTAGAAAAAGTGAGCCAAGAGTTGATTACAGCACTTCAGTTTTGAGGCAGTTGGCAGATCATTGGTGTGGCCCTTTGACATCAAGAAGGAACAAGAAATGAAACTTGAGGGTGTCAGAGAGGGGGAGTCTGTAGTTTAAGAGGAGCCTGTGGCCCTTCCTCACATTCTGTGACATCACGTAGTTCTGCGGTGGGCTGGAACTGCCTTGCGGAGGGTAGATTGAATCTCTGCCTCGCACGTGTAATTTCAGTTCACCACTGGAAAGATCTGGACATTGGTACTTACCCACAAAAGGAGGATACCGACCAAATCCAAGGAGTCGTCAATTTTACCTTTGATGATGATTGTGAATGTTACTAAAAGCTTTAGAATTTTATACATTCATACTGCAATTCACATACACCCGAAGATTTTGTGTTACGGGAATGCCTTTTTCTATTTCTGGCATACCATAAGTCATATAATATGGTAGATGCAGTTACTAATATCTTCTTACAGCTCAAGGTCTTAGGTAAAGGTCACTGCTGTACGTTTTACAAAAAATGCGAACTGACCTAAGCAGGCGTCAAAACTATAACAATACATACATAAAGAAATAAATCAAAATAAATACCCTAACCAGTGTGCGTATTTGGTATCGTATTACTTAAAAATTTATAAAATTTTGCAACACAATATGAAGAATACTTAAGAATAGCAAACGTAATGGCTATGACGTTACATGTTACGTAAAGCAAATATCAAAAATGGTTCAAATGGCTCTGAGCACTACGGGACTCAACTTCTGAGGTCATTAGTCGCCTAGAACTTAGAACTAGTTAAACCTAACTAACCTAAGGACATCACACACATCCATGCCCGAGGCAGGATTCGAACCTGCGACCGTAGTGGTCTTGCGGTTCCAGACTGCAGCGCCTAGAACCGCACGGCCACTTCGGCCGGCAAAGCAAATATCAATTACAGCAAAGAAGATTGTTATGGCATCTATGAAGCAACACTTTGCTTATCATGAAGTAAATAAGAACGTTATACAGTCTGAGCTGGTGCTGTCAACTTTGAATTTGGCGACTTCAGAAGAACACTGATCTTGAGATTGAGGCTTACTCTGTGTTCACGTTTGCTTACAAATATATTTGATTTTAGCTTGTCAAATGAGAAATAGTTTTGCTCTCTGATTAGTTTAATTATCTTTCTGAATTCTTTTAGGTAGGGTTAGGAAAGCTCTCTCCATTGTTGAAAGTGCTGTTTGATAATTTGTTGGTTTCTGTGACGGGGATATCTACTCACAAGTGAGTGAAGTACTTGCCATTATCTTCCTTAATCACACTAAGAACAAAGTATTTGAAACCAGTGTAAGACCTAACAAAACACAATCATGTATTGGCATCACTATGTAGATGAAATCATATGCACCCAGTCTCTACGAACAACTACGTAATGACATAAACCCAGTCCACACAAAAAAAATTAATTTATCATGGAAACAGAAAGCGAAAAAAATTAAATTTCCTGCACCTCACAGTATACAAATACAACTACCAGTTTAATTTGTATAGAAAACTATCAGTTTTCTATACGAAAGAAACCACACACAGAAACTCAAGCCACCCTATTACAAATAAGCAAGCCAGTTTGCAATATACACTCTATAGACAGGATAAAACTATACTCAACGAGAACAACTACAAAAATGAACTACAGATAATCAATCAAATAGCAGTTTAGAATATACACTCCTGGAAATTGAAATAAGAACACCGTGAATTCATTGTCCCAGGAAGGGGAAACTTTATTGACACATTCCTGGGGTCAGATACATCACATGATCACAGTGACAGAACCACAGGCACATAGACACAGGCAACACAGCATGCACAATGTCGGCACTAGTATAGTGTATATCCACCTTTCGCAGCAATGCAGGCTGCTATTCTCCCATGGAGACGATCGTAGAGATGCTGGATGTAGTCCTGTGGAACGGCTTGCCATGCCATTGCTGGACGTGCAGACCGCGTGAGACGACGCTTCATCCAGTCCCAAACATGCTCAATGGGGGACAGATCCGGAGATCTTGCTGGCCAGGGTAGTTGACTTACACCTTCTAGACCACGTTGGGTGGCACGGGATACATGCGGACGTGCATTGTCCTGTTGGAACAGCAAGTTCCCTTGCCGGTCTAGGAATGGTAGAACGATGGGTTCGATGACGGTTTGGATGTACCGTGCACTATTCAGTGTCCCCTCGACGATCACCAGAGGTGTTCGGCCAGTGTAGGAGATCGCTCCCCACACCATGATGCCGGGTGTTGGCCCTGTGTGCCTCGGTCGTATGCATTCCTGATTGTGGCGCTCACCTGCACGGCGCCAAACACGCATACGACCATCATTGGCACCAAGGCAGAAGCGACTCTCATCGCTGAAGACGACACGTCTCCATTCGTCCCTCCATTCACGCCTGTCGCGACACCGCTGGAGGCGGGCTGCACGATGTTGGGGCGTGAGCGGAAGACGGCCTAACGGTGTGCGGGACCGTAGCCCAGCTTCATGGAGACGGTTACGAATGGTCCTCGCCGATACCCCAGGAGCAACAGTGTCCCTAATTTGCTGGGAAGTGGCGGTGCGGTCCCCTACGGCACTGCGTAGGATCCTACGGTCTTGGCGTGCATCCGTGCGTGGCTGCGGTTCGGTCCCAGGTCGACGGGCACGTGCACCTTCCGCCGACCACTGGCGACAACATCGATGTACTGTGGAGACCTCACGCTCCACGTGTTGAGCAATTCGGCGGTACGTCCACCCGGCCTCCCGCATGCCCACTATACGCCCTCGCTCAAAGTCCGTCAACTGCACATACGGTTCACATCCACGCTGTCGCGGCATGCTACCAGTGTTAAAGACTGCGATGGAGTTCCGTATTGCACGGCAAACTGGATGACACTGACGGCGGCGGTGCACAAATGCTGCGCAGCTAGTGCCATTCGACGGCCAACACCGCGGTTCCTGGTGTGTCCGCTGTGCCGTGCGTGTGATCATTGCTTGTACAGCCCTCTCGCAGTGTCCGGAGCAAGTATGGTGGGTCTGACACACCGGTGTCAATGTGTTCTTTTTTACATTTCCAGGAGTGTATATGGAGCAAAACGCCACAGAAAAACGGAAGGCTGATTTAAAAGAAAGATGAAGGGTCACCAGGCACACAAAAACAAACATACTACTTATATGTAAACACAGGCACACTGAACATATACACACGAAACGCAGATACACAGAACACACACACAGAAACACAAATGAGCAAGAAGCATCCCCAATAATGAACAAATGGTACAATTTCACTTACAGCAACAAAGCAGCTCACAGGGTAGGCAATCTACTCATAGAACAAGGACTGAACATAGCGTACAGAACAGATAACTCAATACGTAGGAAATAAGGACAACCGTTAACAACATAAACAAACATAATACATCTGATATTTTTAAAATCGAATTTAAATTGGACAGACAAGCTGAAATTTGAATATCAGGTACACAGACGAGTAAAAATAACATTTTCAGAACACCTTATGTAACTGGGCGCAAAGCAACATAGATCAAAGATGAACTAAAAATTCTCAAATGCACCAAAGACTTCTACATAAACCAATAATTGAAGAAAACTACCAAACACAGAAAGCCATAGTAGATTTAAAAGAAATAATAAATAGAGAGAGAGAGAGAGAGAGAGAGAGAGATCTCAAACCCTAGAGTCAAAACAAGTTTCAAGACTCCCGCTAAGAATACATCAACTCATCGTCATTTTGTTTTACTAATCTTTAAACAATAAAACAGTACCAGTTTGAAAATCCGTTTTGGAAAATTGTAAAGTTAAGTGTAAACATATTGCATACACTCACACTAACGCACACACAGAGAACACAAATTTTTATAAAGAGCACAGTCTAATATTCCCAAACGTAATTTTCGATGCAAATAATTTTTAGTATATTGAGTTCTCTGTGGTTGCTGATGATAAATGGTGACAGAAAAACAGCTATAAGTCAAAGCACAGAAAGCTACAGAAACCAAAGCATGTGTTAACTAGCTATACAAGAATTTTCTGTTACTTTATTCAGAAACTTAAAGTGTAGGTATACTGACAGGAGAAAACAATTTTTCCCGTACATTGGCAGAAAACAAACAAAAAACCCATTGATGACGCTGAAACTTCAGCGAGACAGTTCTGGGTAAAAAGAAGAAGAAAAAAATTGTATTTACTCAAAGCGGAAACTGTCCAAAACCGACTTCCTGAAGTTAGCTGACATGTGAAACAATAGCGCTTTCGAACGGAGATGGATATTCGTCTACAATCAATATCAGGCAAAATAGAGGAATAAGTAGAATTCTTCAAATGTGCAGCACAGGCACACGTTCTGTGTGTGCCATAGTACGCAGCTTAAATTTTAGAATTAGCTCCACTATAAGTAACAAATGCCTATAATAACAGTAGACAGTAAAGTTGATTTTCTAATATCTCACTACTTCGGACTGACTGCAGCAGCAAACGCGTCACATTGGTGTGAATGTTGGCTCTCAACAGTAAGTAAGTACCCGGCCCTGCGGGCAGACTGGAGGACTTCATTGCTGAGATTCTCCATTTATCTTTATAGTCAGCAATTAGCCTTCTGACTGTTTTGGTGCGGTCTGCCACGAATTCCTCTCTTGTGCCAATCTCTTCATCTAGGAGTGGGATTTGTTGGATGTTTTCCACTCTCTGTCTTTCCCTACAGCTTTCAGCGTCTACAGATCACACTAATACCATGGGAGTTATTCCCTGATGTCTTAACACTTCTCCCATCGACCTGTCCCTTCCTCTTGTCAGCGTTTTCCACACGTTCTTTTCTTCGCCGATTCTGCGCAGAATCTTCTTGTTCCTCATATTATCAGTGCACCTACTTTTCAACATCCTTCTGCAGCACCATATCTCACACGCTTCGATTGTCTTCTTCTCCAGTTTTCCCGCAGTCCGTGATTCGCTGCCATACAGTGCTGTGCTCCAAACGTACAGTCTCAGACTTCTTCCTCAAAATATGGGCTATATTAGATACTAGTAGGCCTCTTTTGGACAGAAAGGTCCTCTTTGCCAGTGCTAGTCTAATTTGTGCATCTTTCTTTCTTCGTCCGCCATGTGTTATTTTAAAGCACAGGTAGCAGAATTACTGAATTTCGTCTTCTTCGTGGTTACCATTTTTGGTATTATGTTTATTGCTAATCTCATTTCTGCTACTTTTCATTACTTTCGTCTTTCTTTGATTTACTCACAGTCCCTATTCTGTACTCATTAGATTACTCATACCATTCAACAGATCCTGTAATTTCTCTTTACTTTCACTGAGAGTAGCAATGTCATCAGTGAATCTTATCATTGATATCGTTTCACGCTGAATTTTAATCCTAATTCTAAAACTTTCACCTCCATCATTGGTTCTTCAATGCGTAGGTTGAAAATAGGCGTGAAAGACTACATCCTTTTCGATATGAGAATTTCACTCTTCGTCTTCCACTACTATTTTTCCCTCTTTGATCTTACACATATCGTCTCTTACCGGTCCTCCACTACAGCATACACCTATTTTTCTGGGGGTTTCGAACATCTTGCATCATTTTAAACTGTCGAACGCTTTTTCTAGATTGAAAAATCCTATGAAGATATGTTACTTGTTCTTATGCATTGCTTCCATTATCAAGCGCAACGTCAGAACTGCCTCTCTGTGACCTTGCGTCTAGGAGATCCCAAGAGATCCTCAATTTTCTTTTCAATTGTTAGGAATATTGTTCTTGTCAACAAACTGAATGCATGACCCCTTAAGTTGATAGTGTGGTAGTTCTCACACGTATGTTTTCTTGCTATCTTCGGGACTTTGGAGATGATGTTTTTTCGAAAGTCTGATAGCATATCTCCCGTCTCCTAGAATCTACACAGTGACTTCAAAAGTCGCTTGATTGCCACTTCCTCCGGCGACTTTATGAATTCCGAAGTGTTATTATGTATCCCTTCTGCCTTATTCAGTTGCAAGCCTTCTGTAGCTATATCAAACTCTTACTTTAATACTGAATCCCTCTATCTTCCATATCGACTCCAATTTCTATAACTCCATCACGTTATCATACTGTTCCTTACCCTTCAGTGTAGTCTTCCCACCTATCCGTTATTTTCTCTGCGTTTAACAATGGAATTACCATTGCACTCTAAATGCTTCCGCGCTTGGTTTTAATTTCACAGAAGCTTGTTTTACTTCTCTATATTCTCCACCTCTAAGACAACTGTTATAACACCACTCTTCTCTAGACCTGTACTTCGATGTGGAACTCTGTATGACTATGTGTTGCTTTGTTCAGCGGTACTGACTGAGCTGACGATTACTCTCTACAGCAAATAAATGGTTTTTCGTTTTAGAAAGACGTTGTCAGGTCCAAAATCACTGTAACTGCGTAAACGACGACAAATCTCACATGCTTTTACTCATTGGTTGACATGTATGTGGCAGGAACTTTTTCAAATTGCAGAATTTGGCCAATTATAGATCGCTTAGAACCTAAGACAAAGGTATACTTCTTTTCTTTTTATCTTGCCAGAACTTCTTCATGTCTTGGTTGAACGCCTACCTCTGTTCGTTTGACATCCCCCTCCTGGGTTCTGAATTCCGTTGTTGGACAGGAAATTTTTCAGCACTGATCAGCAGCCTGAAACTTTCCCTGAGCTGTAAGGTGTCCTCTGTACGGTGCCTTCAGTTTTCTCAAGTCCTTTCTCCTCTCTTCCAGCCATACCGTGGTGTATTTTAATTTGGAATAGAAATTAAAAATTTTCTTCACTGGCCTACTGACATTCATTGTGTAAATATGACTGTAAAACTTTAATCTCCTGTTTATTATTGTGTCTGTGATCGTTTCTATGTTTCCGTATAGATCTTCGTTTCTCCTCACCGTTCAACTGTTATCTGTGTTCTTTTGTGGCCCTAAAATTTTTCTGAGTATTTTCCTTTCTTTTTCAGTTCTTCTTGTTCATCTTGTTTCTTCACTGTTGGGCATTCAGATCTATAAAGTGCTTCTGGATTAATTACTGCTGCATAGTGTTTAATTTTTGCCTGGAATGATACTGATCTTTTATTATAGCGGTTTTGAGCCTAGTTTGTATGCTAATTCCATTTTATTCGATCTTTCCTTATTTGTGGTGTTATCTAAACCATTTGATTACATCCTTTCTCCCTAATACTTTTACTTATCCACTCTTTTGATGTTTCCGTGTTGTGTTTGTGTATATTTTTCTCTATTGTTTTTATGTTCGATGTATTCCATTTTCTCGTATGATATTAACAATCTGGTTTTAGTTGCAATTTCGTCAAATGTTTCTATCATTAGCTTTGCACCTGTTTTATTCTTAGAAATTACTGTAATATCAACAGCGAAAGTTAGACATTTCATCTCAAATGTTCCTCTTCCTTGTGCTAGATGGATTCCTCCGATGTTTTTCTCTTGTAGTTCTTTATCACATTATCTCACGACCTTGTCTGAAACCATACTGAAGAGACTCAGTGAGAGCCCTGCCGAACACCTGTGTTAATTCTGGAGGGTTCAGAAATTTCTTCTAGAAATTTAACTTTTGAAGTAGTGTCTGTTTGACTAATTTTAGGCCATATGCGAGAAGTTCTAGGATGCTCTGACCCTTCCTGACATGATGTTCTAGGCTCTCCAGAATCCCACGGCCGCGATGCATCACTGTTTCCTGTGATGATGGATTGTTTACCTCCTGGACTACTTTTCTGTTCACTGTTTACCATCATGTCTTGGTTGAAGGTAAATTGTGAAGAACTATTATTACCTTTACGGGGTGTTACATCTGTGGCCGAATCAATCCCCAGGTGGGTCTTAATAGGCCGCACAGTATGGGAACAGACGCCTGTCATAGCCGACCACTTTGGTAACAGACACTACTGATTTTTGCGGCCCCATCAACGTGTAGAGAGACGCGGACCACGTAGCCGCTTGATGCAAGTCAGACGCGACGTGGATTTTTGTTCTGCTTGGTGTGCTGCCTCTTCTGCTGGATCCGAGGTACTGAGGTCCGAGGTGGCGCAGTGGTTAGCACACTGGCCTCGTATTCGGGAGGACGACGGTTCAATCCCGCGTTCGGCCACTCTGATTTAGATTTTCCGTGATTTCCCTAAATCACCTCAGGTAAGTGCCGCGATGGTTCCTTTGAAAAGGGTACGGCCGACTTCCATCCCCATCCTTCCATATTCTGAAGAGACCGATGACGCTGATGTTTGGTCTCCTCCCGCAACTAACCCTACCCGTCCCCTCCACCTTCACTACCGTTGGGGTATCACCGTCGAAAGAAAATGACTGGTACGCCTTCTTTGCCCTTGAGGTTAATATCTTCATTCGCCTCAGAAGCCGTTGATCTTCATGTTAACTGCCACGTTGCTGGCTAATGATTTCCTCTCTTCTCTTACCGAGTGACCAGGTAGCAGAAATAGACTGCACCACACTGGTCGTCTGGATCATTGAGTACTAAGCCTCCCACCAAGTCAAGGTTTATTCGTTAGGGGGAGGGGGATTGGCAAGAAATTTAAACTAACATTTGTGTACTTTCACTCGTTTGCAAAGCGTTTTTGGCTTAATCTTACTACTTATGTATGGAATAGTTTGTAATTAGTGAATTACAGTTTTATACAGGGTGAGTCACCTAACATTACCGCTAGATATATTTCGTAAAACCACATCAAATACTGACGAATCAACTCCACAGACCAAGCGTTAGGAGAGGGGCTAGTGTAATTGGTTCATACAAACCATAAAAAAATGCACGGAAGTATGTTTTTTAACACAAGCCTACGTTTTTTTTAAATGGAACCCCGTTAGTTTTGTTAGCACATCCGAACATATAAACAAATACGTAATCAGTGCCGTTTTTTGCATTGTAAAATGTTAATCACCTCCGGAGATATTGTGACCTAAAGTTGACGCTTGAGTACCACTCCTCCACTGTTGTATCGTGTGTATTGGAGAGCACCGAATTACATAGGGATCCAAAGGGAACGGTGATGGACCTTAGGTACAGAAGAGACTGGAACAGCACATTACCCCTCATGGTAATGTACATGTGCGTCAGTGAAAAAGACCAATAAAAAGGTGTTAGCATGTGGACGTAATGTGCTGTTCGAGTCTCTTCTTTACCTAAGGTCCATCACCGTTCCCTTTGGATCCCTACGTAATTCGGTGCTCTCCGATACACACGATCGAACAGCGGAGGAGTGGTACTCAAGCGTCAACTGTAGGTCACAATATCTCCGGATGTGATTAACATTTTACAATGCAACAAACGGCACTGATTACGTATTTGTTTATATGTTCAGATGTGCTAACAAAACTAACGGGGTTCCATTTAAAAAAAACGTAAGTTTGTGTTAAAAAACATACTTCCGTGCATTTTTTTATGGTTTGTATGAACCAATTACACTAGCCCCTCTCCTCACGTTCGGTCTGTGGAATCGATTCGTCAGTATTTGATGTGGTTTACGAAATATATCCAGCGGCAACGTTAGGTGACACCCTGTATATGACGAACAGGTACCACCTGACACAAAAATCCGTGTTCGGATGCGTAACATAGGGAAGTATGTTACAGGATCAGTAAACACTTATAAAGGGAGAGAGAATTAGTAATGTTACAAGAGACCACATTAAAAGTGCAGAATTTATAACCGAATTGATTGAAATGCAAGATGAAGCAATACACTTTGTTGTAAAATATTTTCAAACATGGGTGTGTACTGTGACTACAAAATAAAGGGGCAAAGTTTGTTGAGTGCAAGTATTTTATAGCGCTGTAATTAGCTTTTCACAAGCGCTGTAGGTCTTGTCCGTTAACCTACAAATAAGATCTTCAGGTGCTACAGCCTCACATAGCCGTGACGAAAAGTCTCAACAGAAATTTGAAACCCTGATGATGGAGACTTCGTTCTGAAATAGGTATACGAAATAAAATCCAAAATACAGATTGCTGACGGACTTTAATTAATAAAATACGAGGTATTTCAAAAAGGTTCATCCGATTTTAAAGTACGAGGTATTTCAAAAACGTTCATCCGGTTTCACTAGACTTTACCATCTATATAAATGAATTCAGAAACTGTGGTGAATTTTAACTCATGCTTAGAACTACAATACATTTATTTTCAAGAGAGCCATTCGATTTTACACGAATACGGATACAACCTTGGGGTACTTCTTACAATTATGTTTAGCATCAAAGTTTTTACGCCTTTTTCGCAAATGTTCCATGTTCTCTCCGTTGGACGTTAGATGAACATCTACACGGTAGTCAGTCGTCTGATGCTTCTATGTGGCGCTGCAGATCACCCAAAGTTGGTGGGAGACACACAGATTGGATCTTTCACAGACGCGCACAAAAGTTTTAAGAAATCGCATACTGTGAGATCAGGCCACATTAGAGCCCAGTTGTTCAGCGTCTTGGCACTGATGGGGCCATCGTCTAAAGATCTGATTGTAAGGGAAAAGGACGCCGCTTAAATGTAACTGAATTACACCAGTTGAAACGGATCTCGACTTGTCGTTCGTATGATATTAAAAGGGCGAGCGGGTTACTTGCGCCGGAGAGACAGCTACTTGCAGTCACACGAAGCGGCAACTTACAACTGGCAACTTTTGGTTTCGACATGTAAGTTAAAATTCACCCCAAGTTTCATGTATGCAGAAGATATAGACTTGTGAAACCGTTTGACACCTTTTGAAATGTCCCGTATATGCTTGACTTCTCTCTAGCTGGACAGTCACCACTAATTGTGTTAAGTGTCGTCGCTCTCCAGAAAAGTAAACATAGTTTACGAATGTAAGGAGCTGTGCGCCATCACCTTGGCAATGTCACTTTCCTACCGCCAGGATTCAAAAAAAAACTTCAAGGCCACCATAGTCAGCATGACTGCCTCAAACGACAGCTAAGGTCAACCATGTAACACCTCCAAAGACAGCAGTTACTTCACGAGTAAACTGCAGCATAAGTCCTCGAAACACGTTTGGACCTCGAGTAAGCTGTTGCTTATTGAATTGCCCAGCAAGGTCAATGTGTATGGCTTTCAAAGTCTTCTACAAAGGCACCATGCGCCGTCCACGGCGACAATAATGACATCGCCTAGGCACTGCAGAGGTACGTTAACACATCGCTGGTTTCAGTCTGCCCAGCCTGGGTCTCGCGACCTAGCCCGACGGTACACGGGTCAGCCCCGGTAGATGGCCGGTGAAGCAGCAACCCACCGGGACAGCATGGTACGGTTTGCACGCAGTCTGAGCCCGTCGAATTGGTGTCTCTTGGGGCCAGCCTTTTGCCTCTCCTGCGTTACATTCTGCATCCACCTGCAAGTCCCCCTTTTCATCCTTCTTTACTGTTATTTGGACTACACTGAGATGATAAATGGGACAGCAATATGCACATATACAGACGGCGGCAGTATCGCGAACACAAGGTGTAAAAGGGCCGTGCTTTGGTGATTCATTTGGAAAGGTTTCGTACGTGATTATGGCCGCATGACGGGAATTAAAGGACCCTGGTCGCGGAACGGTAGTTGGACCTAGACGCATGGGACATTTAATTTCGGAAATCGTTGGGGATTCAGTATTCCGAAGTCCACAGTGCCAAGACTGTCCCGAGAATATTAGATTTCAGGCATTACATCCCACCACGGACAACGCAGTGGCTGGCGGCCTTCACTTAACAATTGAGAGCAGCGGTGCTGACAGACAAGCAACACTGCGTGAAATAGCTGCACAAATCTATGTGTAACGTACGACGAAAATACCCATTACGACAGTGCTGCGAAATTTAGCATTAATGGGCTACGACAGTAGACGACAGATGCGAGTACCTTTGCTGACAGCACGACATCGCCTGCTGCGCCTCTCCTGAGCTCGTGACCATTTCCGTTGGACCTAGACGGATGGAAAACCGTGACTTGTTCACATGAGTCCTGATTTCATTTGGTAAGAGCTGACGGTAGGATTCGAGTGTGGCGCAGATCCCACGAAGCCATCGACCTAAGATGTAAAAAGGCACTGTGCAAGTTGGTGGTGTCTTCATCATCGTGTGGGCTGTATTTACACGCAATGGACTGGTCCCCTTTTCCAACTAAATCGTTCAGTGACTGGAAATGATTATGTTCGTCTACTTGGAGAGCATTTGCCGTCGTTCATAGACATCATGTTCCCAAACAAGGGTGGAATTTTTATGGCTGAGAAAGAGCCATGTTACCGATCCACAATTGTTAGCGATTGGTTTGGAGAACGTTCTGGACGATTCGAGCAAATGATTTGGTCCCCCGACGTGTATCCCATCGAACATTTATGGGACATAATCGAGATGTCAGTTCGTGCACAAAATCCAGCACCGACAACACTTTCACAAATATGGACGGCTGTAGAGGCAATATTTCTACCGCGTACTTTCAGTGACTTGTTGAGTCTACGTGACGTCACGTTTCTACGGTACCCCAGGCACAAGAGACGTGACATTGTATTCGGAAATCAAGAAATACTGCATCTGCTGACTGCCTTGATCCAAAGCTTTCAGTATGTCATGTGACAAAAGTGCCATCTGTGTTTCGTGTGATCGATGTTTTTGAAATCCATGGTTGGTGGCATTGAGGTCATTCTGTTCAGGATACCTCATTATGTTTGAATTCAGAATATGTTATAGATTCTAGGATATTGGAAGGAGTCTTGTGGATGACTTCTACTACGCTTCCTGTAGACGGGTATGACCTGTGCTTTTTTCCAAGAACTGAGCTCGTGTTTTTCTTAGAGGGATCTACGACAGATCTTAGTTAGAAGAGGGTCTAACTCAGTCACAAATTCAATATAGAACCTGACAGGAGTTCCAACGGGCCCTGGAGCTTTATTCAGTTTCCACAATTTCAGCTGTTTCTCTGCATCACTGACACGGTACGAGGTACGAGTATAAAAGAGGGGTAGTTCTCCTGGGTTTTTCTTTGTAAACGACCATTTGAATACGGAGTTAAGCATTTCAGCTTTTGCTTTGCTACCCTCAATTTCAGTTCGCGTCTCAGTCATTAGGAACAGGACACTAACTTTGCTGCCACTAACAGCCTTTACATAGGACAGAATTTCTTTGGGTTTTGCGAAAAGACTATTGGACAATATTCTGCTTCGATAGTTAGTGAAGGTATCACGTATTGCACTCCTGACAGCCAAACGCGTTTTGATTCAGCATCTCTCTATTTATAGCCCTACGGTTTTTTTACACCTGCCAATACAGTAATCTCTGTTTCTTTAGAAGTTTCTTTACAGTGAGTGTATACACGAAGGTCCCCTCCCCTGTTCTACTGGGTACATATCTATTCAGTGTATGGTCAACTACTCTTTTAAAAGTTTCAAGTTCCTCCTTGAGGTATGACAATACTGATTTTCTTGTCTAGTTTGCTGAATATACGCATCTTTCTGCTTGTTTTAGTTGTTCTGTGTAATTTGGTAATCACTGCTGCAACAACCACGTCGTGACCAGTTTCCATGTGGACATCCTCAAAGAGGTCAGGTCCATTTGTTGCCATTGCATCCAATATATTTCGATCATGGGTGGGGTTCCTAACTATCTGTTCTGGATACTTTTGAGAGATGGCATTTAGTAGTGGTTCACTGGATGTTTTATCACGGTCACCACTAACACACCTGTAGTTTTTTACCGATGACCACAGTTCACAGATGGAAATGTGCGTTGGATGGCGTCCAGGATTTGTTTACATAATTTCGTTAATTTCCTTCGATTGTGTGTTCATTGTCTGCAGTATCACTGCAGCAGTTTCCATTTTGTTATTTGTTCTTCAGTGTCTAGAGGCTACCCGTCTGTTTGCAAGATGGGCGATCGAGGTTAATGTGCTTGAAATTTTATTTCATGTTGATGTGATTTATGTTGTTTAAATTATTTACAATATCTTCTCTATAATAGAAACAACCTGTATTAAAATTACATCCATAATTACGCAGTTGAAGGAAAAAATTAAAAAAAGAATTTGGATGGGACCATTCGAGGAGATAAAAAAGTATTAAAAAAGTCAGCGCAACTTATTGCTGTGTGGGAGATCCAGGTTAGTTTCCAGCCTAGGTCGGAGATTCTGTCCGCTCGGGGACTGGATGTTGTGTTGGCCTCATCATCATTTCATCATCATCATCATCATCATCATCATCATCATCATCATCATCATCATCACCACCGTCGTCGACTAGTCCCCGAAGTGCGTCAAATAAAAAAAAATCTCTAGTTGGCCGAACAACCCCAGAAGGGGTCTCCTGTCCGTCTCCATCTCCCACTTATCTGTGTCCATTTCCGTCCGGATGTTCAGTACAGTATCCTGAAAAAGTCTGAAGTAAATGCATCCAAATCTTTTCGAGAATTTTGGGTAACTAAGTTTCCTCTTTATAAACATGAATGAAGCCTATGTACGTCCGAATGTTCATTATAATATCGTGATAACTACGCTTCCCTTTTGTATATGACATACATATGTTACAAAAATATACATCCTATGTCCGTCCGAACGTTCATTAAAATGTCGTGTAAAAATTTGATGTAAATTGGTGAAGAACTTGTCGAGATTTTCGGTAACAATGTTAGTTCCTTATATAATACGTATACAATTTAATATATGTCAAACCCATTTTATGTTGTGAAAACATGTGACAGCAGAACTGTCAAAGTGAAAGCATTTTTTTTAAATTTTCTTTTCCATACCCAAGATACCATTAGCACCCACAATTACAAAAAAATATAAAATAAAATAAAATTAACAAATCTGTCGAGCCGTTTTAGTTGATATTTCGTACATGCAGCAACTGATGTTAATTTCCGACTTTTCCGTCGGATTTTCCAAACATTTTCTTTCATGCAGAACTTGTCCTGACCATAACGAACACAACAGCAACAAAAAATCTGTCAGATCGGTCTAGTTGTTCTCACGTGTGGATTTTTCATACATACGTGCGGCGTTTGTTTTTTTATTTATATAGGCAGACATCATGAAATATTTACTGCCGATACGTTGACCAGATAATTTTCACTATTTTGGGAAACCATGACAGTATCCTGTGGGGTTGAAGTAAAAAAGAATCATTTTTTCCCGAAAAGCAGACCTATATCGCGTCAAGCTTGATGGATTGGTGTGCGTCAGCCCTCGAGAGTATTCTTTTCGTCGAAAGACTCGAATATCGGAAATTCTTGCCAGCCGAACACAATGCGGCGAGCGCTCGCTTTTATTGTGGACGGGGAGTAAAAAAGCGGCGGCGCCGCGCGCCTGATGAGGTCACGGCGTTCATCCATCAGGGATCGGCCGGGGTGGCCTCAGCAAGTCTTAATTAAGGGCGACGACAATGGAGAGCCGGGGGTCGCGGCCTCGCAGCGCCGTGCCGATTCTGGCCCGGGACAGCGGGATGAGAAGGGCGAGTAGAGACGGATGCAGGCAGACAAACAGCGCGTGTCTAACGAGGAAGTGGACGCGTGTGGGCAGAGCAGGGCCACCCCCTCCGTCAGGGCTACCTGCGGTGCTAACCGAAATGCTGCGCGGTCTTTTGCAATATAAAGCGGCTACAGGAGGAGCCAGAAGCACCGATGAACTCCCATTCGATATGAGAAGGTGCTGTCAGGTACAGTTTTATTTTGATTTTTTTTCCCTTCACACATGATGTTATGCAGCACGAAGACATGAAATGCAGTTTTTATACGTGTATTCCACAAGAGCTACTATTTCTTTTTTTTTTATAGTTTTATTTTTCCGCAAGTAGTTTCGAGCATGGCCCGTGTACTATCAACTATGAGAGTCCATTTTAACTGAATGTAAAAATTAGACCCTAATATATGTCTTACTTCGATGTTTGGTTTGTTCATTTAAAAGGTTACTTGGATTTGCAAACGTTGAAAGGTGGCTACACCGAGTCACAGCGCCAGAGATTGCGCCAAGGATTATTATTCCGCCGCCTCCACTGGTGCAGTAGTAGTTCAGAGGATGTCGAGTGCAGTTGTTGTTCTGTTGGGCAAGAGAGTAGATGGTGTTTGGTTGGTGTAATGTGTAGATGGAAGAAGTTGCAATTGTCAGAGTGTATTTGAGGAGATGGGATTTTGATTTATGATTCAGGTGTAATGCAAAATTTTCGTCAGTATGTAATGAGGTAAAAAGGTATCACAGTTTTCTTTAATGACAATGCCTCTTGCTCACAGGTACAGTCAACAAGGTATCTGGCTCGTGTTCATTTATTAGACTTGTAATTCTGGTTTCTACGTGCAATTATAGTATTTCTGATTTTTCAATTAGTTCATTGTAAATGGTGTTTAAAATATTTTGTCGTATAGAGAAAGAACCGAGCCAGATACATGTACGTTGAGTCACACTACCACACACAGAACAGTTACACTTGTGCTTTGTTGTTTGGTAGCTTTTATAGGTGCAGGGGACTTAATTAATCGATTGTGTGAATGGAAATTCCTTGTCATTCTTTATTTTTATTTTATGCAGTCATATTGCGTGCTAATAATAGTCAGGGCCAACCGGTTACGGGACTTCGTAAATGGTCACACAGCAAGTAAAATTATTGCATTTATTCATTAATATTAGTCTTTTCTTTTTCATTAAGCCCCCATGCAACGTATGTAGATCTGTATCTCCTCTAGAATAAAATGTAATAACAGATAACGTCTCTGACATAAAAATAGATCGATAATATGACAGCTGATGAGAGGTGCACAGTTACACTATAAACATGACAAAACAAAATAATGTCACACTTTGAAATGTTGAAGAACATATACAAGGGATGAACATTAATAAAACCGACAAACTGCAGGTACGGAATACTGACTGGAAATGGAGGAAAAAAGATCCTATGAACATGTCCGGAAATGCATCGCTGCCACGGTAGATGAAAGTTCTCTTGATGACGTATTGTGTGTCCCTTGTGTGTTCCAGGCTGTGTGATTGACGCAGCATAGTGTAAGAATCAGAATGGACTGGTATTTGCGTCAGGAACAAGCCAAGACGGTGTTTGTGTATGGCCAAGCACATGGAAAAGATCGAGAGGCAGCACGGCTACACCAAAACAAGTACCCTCACAGACACCAACCACATCACACAACATTTCAAGCCCTTTTTGGACGAACCCGACTACCAGCTCCAGGCAAGTGGTCCGCCAACATGGTGCAAGCCGAAGTACAATTACGTGTATCCTGCATAAAACCCGCAGTTACCCCTAACACTTGCAGCGAATGCAAAGTGATCAGAGGAACTTCCATTCGCCAAAGCCATCTACCGTGGCTGCGAAGCATTTCTGGACACATTTTCATAGGACGTTTTTTCCTCCATTTCCAGTCAGAAATCCGTTCCTGCTGTTTGACGGTTTTATTAGAGTTGATTTTATACAGGTATCGCTTGAGAAGGAGCCATGTTCGAAACATCACATTTCGAATAGATTTATGCATGCCGAATGTGTAGGCAGACAATTTGTTAAAGGGTTTTACAGCTATCGTCTCCTTTTTTTCTTCGTTTTTATTTCTGCTGCTATTACCTACCCAGGCTCGCTAAAATCAGAAATGAAAAATAAAATGTCTCATGTCGTTTCCTTCATAAAGAAGTATTGTTAGGGCAAAAGCGAGCAGTAAGAATAGTACGTGGTGTTCACCTGCAGTCATCTTGTAGGTGCCTCTACAAGGAGTTAGCCAATTTAACTGCACCTGCACAGTATATCTTAATACTATTGAAATTCGTCACAAAGAATCAATTCCAATTTTAAGAAAATAATGATGCCCATTCCTGTTACTGTTGCTGTGGTCTTCAGTCCAAAGGCTGGCTTGATGCAGCTCTCCATGCTACTCAATCCTGTGGAAGCCTGTTCATCTTCGAGTAACCACTGTAACGTACTTCCCTCTGAACCTGCCATCTCTTGGTCTCCCTCTACGATTTTAACCCCCCACGCTTCCCTCCAGAACTAAATTGGTGATCCCTTGATTGCCTCAAAATGTGTCCTACCAACCGATCCCTTCTTTTAGTCAGGCTGTACCACAAATTTATCTTTTCCCGAATTCTATTCAGCACCTCCTCATCCGTTATGTGATCTACCCATATAATCTTCAGCATTCTTCTGTAGCACCACATTGCTAAAGCTTCTGTTCTCTTCTTGTCTTAACTATTTATCGTTCATGTTTCGCTTCTATAGATGGCTACACTTCATACAAATACATTCAGAAAGGACATCCTGACACTTAAATCTATACTCGATGTTGACGAATTTCTCTTCTTCAGAAACGCTTTCCTTGCCATAGTCAGTCCACGTTTTGTATCCTCCCTACTTCAACCATCATCAGTTATTTTGCTTTCCAAATTACAAAACTCATTTACTACTTTAAATGTCTAATTTCCTAATCTATTTCCCTCAGCATCACCTGATTTAATTCGACTACATTCCATTATCCTCGTTTCACTTTTGTTGAGTTCATCTTACATCCTCCTTTCAGGATACTGTCCGTTCCGTTCAGCTGCTCTCCCAGGTCCTTTGCTGTCTCTGACAGAATTACAATGTCATCGGCGAACCTCAAAGTTTTTACTTCGTCTCCATGAATTTTAATACCTACTCCAAATTTTTCTTTTGTTTCCTTTACTGCTTGCTCAATATACAGATTGAATAACATCGGGGAGTTTTTATTTCTTCTCCATGGATTTTAATTCCTACTCCGGATTTTTTTGTTAATTTTTATTATTTCGCAGTTTATTCTCACAAAGAGGATGCAGGGATGTGTGTAACACGGGGACGTATGTTGCAAGTCGTAGCAATAGAAAAGTAGCACTCCACATCCATTTACAACACAGAGAAAATTAACACAAAGAACAACAGTTGCGAGGAAAAGGTTGTTTGTGGTTTACAACTGAGAATGTTTAGGAGGACATTTTTGGTTACAGAATACATCTTAGGAACCAAGGTTACTTCCCTTTGTTACTTTCCTAAAATCTTCGACGGATTGGGATTGTATCCTATTCAGTACTACTGCCTACATGTTTTTGTTAACTTATCCGGTTACCAAATTAGGCGTAATCTTTAATGGCTTACTGATATCAGGCGTCTGAATTGATGGTCATTTCTGGACAGTCTTGTTTGGCTACAGATCACATGCCTATCCATTTTGTGTCTGGTCCTCATTCTGACAGAAGAACCAAACCATTACAACCACATGACTAGTAGGGTGTTGCTCAACCTTTGAAACTTAATACAGCCGCTATTCTGCTGGCAGGGGTTCGACAAGTTCTCCGTAGGTTTCCAGTGATATGTGGTACCACGTGTCAATGTATAGGTCATTCAACTCACATAAATTACAGGCCGGCTGTTTCTGGGCATGGAACTGGCGCCTGATAGGATCCCAGACGAGTTCCATTAGGTTGAGATAATGCGAATTTAGTGGTCAAGCCATCAACGTAGATTTAGTATTATGCTCCTCCAACCACTGTAATTCGATCCTGGCCTTGTGTTGACAGTTGTGCTACCGGAAGATGCCATCGCCACTGGACAAAGATAATACACAGCAGTCTGGTGCCGGATTGGTGAGTCTGACGTGCTATTCATAATTGGATTTATAATCATTACTGCCCGAATTTTGTTGATGTCACTTAATAAAATACTTGAAGATTGTAAAGAATAAGGGCAGTGATGGCTAATTTAAGCAGTTTGCCTGTATATTCCTTCTCTTTACTATTGGAGGTTTTCCTTGTAATTTTCTCTGTAGAAGAGTCGAGACGGACAGATCTCGTCAGTGACCCAAAGTAGGAACGACCCCCTGGGTGCTCGGGGCCACTTTTTCAGAGGATGGCGTAAAACGCAGTGACCACTAGAAGCAGGTACTCGGCTCCAGCCGCGCTATTGTAGGGCTGTCATTTTAGCATAATGCTTTGTGCTCTCCGACAGTGGGGGGTCTAGGGCTGCATTCACAGAAACAGGCAATGTGGCGTGGAGAACACCTACACTCGGCAGAGAGTCGCAATTTTTACAAGCAGAGCCATCTGACCAAACAAATTTCAAAATAAGTTTGTTATGGGCTTACAATTGACCTTCCGGGAATGCTGTGTGGAGGTCAGTCAGTTACAGGTCAACATCTTGGCATGCCAGAAGTAGTGGCTGACCTGCTTTGTGAACATGAAGTCTTTTCTCTTTGTAGAGCCCAGGGCCAACTCTCTGTCGCCACTTTACACAAGGTGGATGATCTCTGGCCTAAGAAGTGGAGACAGACCTCCTCACTAAACAAGTAGTAGAGTAACATAAGTCAAAAGAGTTTTCAAGAGATGCATATGTGGAGGTGGCCGCATTGCCTAAAACATCAAATTGCCTGAAGAGTGAGAAAAGAACTCAGAATGGTTTAGGAGTTGCAAGTCCAGGTGTATAACTCCTGGGTAATATTGCAAACTTTTTTTGCATGGAAAGGAGATTTCCGACTTACTTATAAATATTTCATTGGCCAGCAGTTTGCACAGCTGATCCCATCGGCACATGAGTAGTAAGCGGAGTTGCAGAGTGGAGAACGGGCTCGGTTTTAATAGAGAAAATTCTTTTGTCCAAGGCGCAATAGAGAAGACTTTAGAGTGATATACGGAGGAGGAGACTTGGATTCAGGAGACGAAAGAGTACATTTGACTTAGAGACTTGAGCTGAGATGTCGCAGTGAGTGACTTTGCTCCATGCATCTGAAAACTAAATGTGATGAGACATCACAGTATTGGTGATCAGAGTGCGACAATTCGGCTACGTTTATTGGCACACTGCTGGGATTAGGCATGTTTCGAAATCCAATACTCTCGCGAGTATGTGAAGGCGTGTTACAAATCAATCGGGAATGTTGGTCGCATGTGTAGTTCTTCCACTCTTTTGGCGGACACAAGCAATCACTGCACAATCACCGTAGAATTACGTCTCCATAAATCTTGTGTAGATTACATTCTTGTTCCATCCGCCTGAATTATCCAATTTTTGCCAAAGTATTCACCTGTGAGATTTTTATTGGCCCATGTTGCTATTAATGGATACTTTAGTATTCTCTGTATTGCTTGTGATCGAACAGATTCTGTAATAAATTATTATTCATGTATGTCATTATGGAACTTTGCAATAAACAGGGAGCAATGTGGACCACTGTTTCAATCCGTAGCTAGACGAATAACCTGTTTGTCATCTTTGTTAGTTAAAGCACCCATTTCTCCTGTTTGTTAGGACCACCGTTACGAGACACCTTTTCGTTAAATGCATATCAGTCCATGTGTAGCGATCTGACTATTGGCCATTCCAAATGACGCTGTTCATTCTGGCATCCACTGAGGTATGTGGAAGGCTCTGCAGTATCCTCGCAGAGACATCATGCATAAGGGTTGTCCACAACGTTGTTCACGCAGTCGAAGTTGCCTTCGATTAGAACCCCAGGGACCATGGAACACAAGGTGAATGTTCCCCAAAACACAATAATACTGCCCCCATCGTCATGCGTCGCTGACACGATGAAGATTTCGAGTAATCGTTTGCTCGGATGACCGTATACCTGGAACGATTGTCGACCTGATGTAACAAGAAACATGATTCATCTCACCAGGTTACAAGTTTCTGTTGATGCACTGCCCGGTACCCATGATCTTGTGCGCACTGCAATCGTAATGTTCGTCATAGACCGGTCTGTACTCGTATATGTCATTGAATTATCCTTGTTTGGATATTTTTTCATTTACCTGAAATGTTGATAACATAATTTGTCTCCTAGATCAAACACAACAAAGCACAGACAAATATCAAATGAAAAGCAATTTGATACACAGGAACATAAAATCATTAAAGAAAAGGAAAAGGCAAAAAAGATAATCTTTTTTGACGTAACAGTAACAAAGGAAAACGGTAAACAGTTACTCAACACGCACAAAAAGCCTGTCACCACAGACACCATTTTACACACCACATCTAATCAGCTCCACAGTAAAAACCAAGATGCACATGTTCCACAGAGTAAATAGAATCCCACTTAACAAGAGAAATAATAAAACAAACAGCAATGTACAATCTATATGACAGACAGCAGAGAAACTGAATTACAAAATGGCTCTGAGCAAAACAGATGACGATGGTCCAAGTAGATACATTACTCACTGGAGAGCCAAAAAGATGGTTCAAAATGGCTCTGAGCACTATGGGACTTAACATCTGAGGTCATCAGTCTCCTAGAACTTACAACTACTTAAACATAACTAACCTAAGAACATCACAAACATCCATGCCCGAGGCAGGATTCGAACCTGCGACCGTAGCAGTCGCGCGGTTCCAGACTGTAGTGCCTAGAACCGCTCGGCTACCCCGGCTGGCTGAAATACAAAATTAAATCAAAAATACACACATACACACAATAGAGGCAAATACAAAACTCAACAGACCACATTCGAAGACAGCACATTCATATGCAGCCTACAGTACACAAAAAAGGACCTGGAACACAGTGACATAGACACATAAACCAATACACGAAGTTGCAAACATTATAAAGAAACAAGGCCTATGTATAGCATATAAAACAGTAAATATCTTTTAAGAATATTTAAACATCTCAATATTTATGAGAGACAAATTGCAAGGAACAGACATGTACCAAATGAAACGCGAAAGCTGCATTCCAGCGTAAGTTGGAATGGCAAGCAGGAATTTCAACACAGGATACAAAGAATAATTCAGATGTTGAATGTATGAATGTATTCCACGTTTGCAGAACACTTAAAGCAATACAGCCAAGCCGCCACAAACATAGAGCAAGCCAAGAAAATTATCAGAATAAATAATCACATTAAATATCCCAACAGAAGAAATCGAACATTATCAAAAGGCCATTGCAGAGAGTAAGCAACTGATAAATGACCAGACACATATAAAACAGCGATAACAACTTACCATTACATCTCACCGAAATGCTATCTCTCTCTCTCTCTCTCTCTCTCTCTCTCTCTCTCTCTCTCTCTCTCTCTCTCTCTCTCTCTTCTCTCTCTCTCCACACAGACACAAATACTCCTGTACCCTTTGCACACAGACATCAAAAAATACGCTGGTAGAACTACGCATCACAAAACAGGTTAAAGTGGTGTAAGAGTATGTATACAGTTTGTGCCTGTGAGAAAAATCGTTTTTTGAACAGCACGCAGACCAACAGTGACATCAACAGTACAGCAAGCACACATATAGAGCAAAATCAACACACACACTAAGCAGTAAAACATAATTGAGCAAAAGGTGTCTGGCTCAGAACTGACTGTAATTTATGTATAGGATAGCAGCAGGTAAATGAAGAGTTATACGTATTTCAAGCCAATTATGATGATTAACCTCCCCCCATGAACCACGGACCTTGCCTTTGGTGGGGAGGCTTGCGTGCCTCAGCGATACAGATAGCCGTACCGTAGGTGCAACCACAACGGAGGGGTGTCTGTTGAGAGGCCAGACAAATTTGTGGTTCCTGAAGATGGGCAGCAGCCTTTTCAGTAGTTGCAGGGGCAACAGTCTGGATGATTGACTGATCTGGCCTTGTGACAACAACCAAAACGGCCTTGCTGTGCTGGTACTGCGAACGGCTGAAAGCAAGGAGAAACTACAGGCGTAATTTTTCCCAAGGGCATGCAGCTTTACTGTATGGTTAAATGATGATGACGTCCTCTTGGGTAAAATATTCCGGAGGTAAAATAGTCCCCCATTCGGATCTCCGGGCGGGGACTACTCAAGAGGATGTCGTTATCAGGAGAAAGAAAACTGGCGTTCTACGGATCGGACCGTGGAATGTCAGATCCCTTAATCGGACAGGTAAGTTAGAAAATTTAAAAAGGGAAATGGATAGGTTAACGTTAGATATAGTGGGAATTAGTGAAGTTCGGTGGCAGGAGGAGCAAGACTTCTGGTCAGGTGACTACAGGGTTATAAACACAAAATCAAATAGGGAGTAGATTTAATAATGAATAGGAAAATAGGAATGCGGGTAAGCTACTACAAACAGCATAGCGAACGCATTATTGTGGCCAAGATAGATACGAAGACCACACCTACTACGGTAGTACAAGTTTATATGCCAACTAGCTCTGCAGATGACGAAGTTATTGAAGAACTGTATGATGAAATAAAAGAAATTATTCAGACAGTGCAGGGTGACGAAAATTTAATAGTCATGGGTGACTGGAATTCGGTAGTAGGTTTAAGGGAGAGAAGGAAACGTAGTAGGTGAATATGGACTGGGGCTAAGAAATGAAAGAGGAAGCAGCCTGGTAGAATTTTGCACAGAGCACATCTTAATCATAGCTAACATTTGGATCAAGAATCATAAAAGAAGGCTGTATACATGGAAGAAGCCTGGAGATACTGACAGGTTTCAGATAGATCATATAATGTTAAGACAGAGGTTTAGGAATCAGGTTTTAAATTGTAAGACATTTCCAGGGGCAGATGTGGACTCTGATCACAATCTATTGGTTATGACCTGTAAATTAAAACTGAAGAAACTGCAAAAAGATGGGAATTTAAGGAGATGGGACCTGGATAAACTAAAAGAAACAGAGGTTGTACAGAGTTTCGGGGAGAGCATAAGGGAGCAATTGACAGGAATGGGGAAAGAAATACAGTAGAAGAAGAATGGGTAGCTTTGAGGGATGAAGCAGTGAAGGCAGCAGAGGATCAAGTAGGTAAAAAGACGAGGGCTAGTAGAAATCCTTGTGTAAGAGAAGAAATATTGAATTTAATTGACGAAAGGAGAAAATATAAAAATGCAGTAAATGAAGCAAGCAAAAAGGATTACAGACTTCTCAAAAATGAGATTGACAGGAAGTGCAAAATGGCTAAGCAGGGATGGCTAGAGGATAAATGTAAGGATGTAGAGACTTATCTCACTAGGGGTAAGATAGATACTGCCTACAGGAAAATTAAAGAGACCTTTGGAGATAAGAGAACCACTTGTATGAACATCAAGAGCTCAGATGGAAACCCAGTTCTAAGCAAAGAAGGGAAGGCAGAAAGGTGGAAGGTGTATATAGAGGGTCTACACAAGGGCGATGTACTTGAGGACAATCTTATGGAAATGGAAGAGGATGTAGATGAAGATGAAATGGGAGATACGATACTGCGTGAAGAGTTTGACAGAGCACTGAAAGACCTGAGTGGAATCAAGGCCCCCGGAGTAGACAACATTCCATTGAAACTACTGGCGGCCTTGGGAGAGCCAGTCCTGACAAAACTCTACCAGCTGGTGAGCAAGATGTTTCAAAAAGGCGAAATACCCTCAGACTTCAAGAAGAATATAATAATTCCAATCCCAAAGAAGGCAGGTGCTGACAGATGTGAAAATTACCGAACTATCAGTTTAATGTGTTACAGCTGCAAAATACTAACGCGAATTCTTTACAGAAGAATGGAAAAACTAGTAGAAGCCGACTTCGGGGAAGATCAGTTTGGATTCCATAGAAATATTGGAACATGTGAGGCAATACTGTCCCTACGATGTATGTTGAAAGCTAGATTAAGGAAGGGCAAACCTACGTTTCTAGCATTTGTAGACTTAGAGAAAGCTTTTGACAATGTTGACTGGAATACTCTCTTTCAAATTCTGAAGGTGGCAGGGGTAAAATACAGGGAGCGAAAGGCTATTTACAATTTGTACAGAAACCAGATGGCAGTTATAAGTGTCGAGGGGCATGAAAGGGAAACAGTGGTTGGGAAGGGAGTGAGACAGGGTTGTATCCTCTCCCCGATGTTATTCATTCTGTATATTGAGCAAGCAGTGAAGGAAACAAAAGAAAAATTCGGAGTAGGTATTAAAATCCACGGAGAAGAAATAGAAGGTTTGAGGTTCGCCGATGACATCGAAAGTCTATCGGAGACAGCAAAGGGCTTGGAAGAGCATTTGAACGAAATGGACAGTGTCTTGAAAGGAGGATATGAAATGAACATCAACAAAAGCAAAACGATGATAATGGAATGTAGTCGAATTAAGACGAATGATGCTGAGGGAATTAGATTAGGAAATGAGACACTTAAAGTAGTAAAGGAGTTTTGCTATTTGGGGAGCAAAATAACTGATGATGGTCGAAGTAGAGAGGATATAAAATGTAGACTGGCAATGGCAAGGAAAGCGTTTCTGAAGAAGAGAAATTTGTTAACATCGAGTATAGATTTAAGTGTCAGGAAGTTATTTCTGAAAGTATTTGTATGGAGTGTAGCCATGTATGGAAGTGAAACATGGACGATAAATAGTTTGGACAAGAAGAGAATAGAAGCTTTCGAAATGTGGTGCTAAAGAAGAATGCTGAAGATTACATGGGTAGATCACATAACTTATGAGGAAGTATTGAGTAGGATTGGGGAGAAGAGAAGTTTGTGGCACAACTTGACCAGAAGAAGGGATCGGTTGATAGGACATGTTCTGAGGCATCAAGGGGTCACCAATTTAGTATTTGAGGGCAGCGTGGAGGGTAAAAATCGTAGAGGGAGACCAAGAGATGACTACACTAAGCAGATTCAGAAGGATGTAGGTTGCAGTAGGTTCTGGGAGATGAAGAAGCTTGCACAGGATAGAGTAGCATGGAGAGCTGCATCAAACCAGGCTCAGGACTGAAGACCATAACAACAACAACAACGTGATGACTGAATGAACTAAGACGAAACACGTCTGATAAAAATATTGCCATTGTCCAGTTGCATTCAGACAGTGTTACGGTAAAAGTCATTAATACGAGGGCTATTTTTTTCAACTTCCGATCGGTCGTGAAATTAAAACCGAGATGAAAATCCGGTGAAGCTTTCCGCAGATGTGTTGCACAGTGTCTGTAGTATGCTCGTCTATCGCATCACGTCACACATTTCAGTTTTGCGAGCACAGTGAGCACGTAAAGGTGCCTAGAAAACAGTGTCTCCCGCCAAGTGTGAAGTCCTTTACGCCTGATTTTCATGCAGCCCACAACTGTCACGCGTTCCCTTCTTCATGACAATTGTCAGTAATTGATTACCCGCTTACAGCCTGGACTTCGGCCCTTTAATTTTTATCTCTTCGTCCACATGAACAGCTAGCAGACAAGACGCTACAGACCAGAGTTGGGAATTGACGGAGATCAAAGGCGGCTGGTTGCCTTCTGTGCGAGGATCTTGGATGTTGGTATTACAGTATGACAAATGTCGAAGACAGAGTGGCGACTATACAGGGAAACAGATGGAAGATGTAGCCAAATGCTGCAACTAAAGCATTTTTTATTTTCATTGTGGTTTCCATTTAGCGACCGATCGGAGACTGAAAACAATTGGCCTTTGTATAATAGAGGCCCTAATGTTTTGGCTCGTCAGTGTACACATGGTGTTCCTACATTCCCTTTACAAACTTCTAGGACTTGTAAAGGGGAGTAAGTCATCCAGTACATCACTTGTTTCACAATGCCGCTCATTAATAGCCAAAGAAACTGCTCGTGTTCTCGTTGACGAAGGGATCTCTTTAGTGTGATGAAGTACGGCCTCTTCTACTTCGGGTGTTCGGCGTCTCCTTAGAGCACCACAGTCTCACTTGATTTCTCGAAGCCATTGCGTAATTGTGACGAAAAGGGTATGCGGTGCAGTCAAACGTTGTGGTTAACGATCTTGATAAAGGCGACGAGCAGTTCTTCCATTACAGTGAGCTTCACCATACGGGAGTATAATATCGGTGTATTCTGCTAATGAGTACTGAACCATGTTGCTCTAACACTCAACGACACGAGAATGAGGCACGAACTAGGACAGACATCACATGATTTATTTTATTTTATTTTACGCGTCTAGTTTCGTAGGACGAAATTGAGGAGCAAATCTCCAAGGTCATGGAACATGTCAGCACATACAATTACGACATAAAAGTAATAACGGATAAAATACGAGGGTCGGTCAAAAAGTAATGCCTCCCATTTTTTTTCTACTTAAAAAAATTAAGTTAAGTGAAAAATTTGAATTTGGCGCCATTCCTCAAACCTCCTTTTGCAATCCACTGCAGTAGTAACTTTCTGTGTCAACAGGTGGCAGCACAGCAGAAGTTTGTAAGATGGCCGACATCGATGTTCGTTTGAGACAGCGTTGTGTGATTGAATTCTTGAATGCAGAAGGTGAAACGCCCATACGCATTCATGAAAGACTGAAGAAGGTGTATGGTGTTGTGACAGTGGATGTCAGCACTGTTAGACGATGGGTTCGTCGTTGTAAGGAAGCTGAAGGGCAAACACTGTTGACTGACGAAAAGCGGAGCGGCAGGCCAGTGAGTGCAGTGACTCCACACAATATTCAGCAAGTTGATGACATCATTCGTGGTGACCGTCGGGTGACTGCAGATGAAGTGTGTCGCATTATTTCTCTTAGTAAAGGCAGTGTGATCACGATTATTAAACAATTGGGGTACTCAAAAGTTTGTGCACGGTGGGTTCCAAGAATGTTAACCGATCAGAATAAAGAGGCAAGGAAAACAATAGCCTCCCAACACTTGCAGCGCTTCCGTTTGGAGGGAGATGAGTTTCTGAAAAAAATTGTGACCGGGGACGAAACATGGGTGCATTTTTTTGAACCCGAATCAAAGAGGCAGTCAATGGAGTGGCGTCACACAAGCTCGCCGAGGACGAAAAAATTCAAAACTGTGCGATCGGCAGGGAAAGTTATGGCAACAGTTTTCTGGGATACAGAGGGTGTGATTCTGGTTGATTTTTTGGAGCAGGAATGCACAATAAATTCTGTTCAATACGTCCCAACCCTCAAAAAACTTAAAGCACGTCTTCAGCGAGTTCGCCCAACAAAATCAGTGGCAGATGTTCTTCTTTTGCATGACAATGCAAGACCACACACCAGTCGTCACGCCTCTGACGAGATTGTCAAAATTGGATGGGAAGTTTTGCCTCATCCCCCATACAGCCCTGACCTGGCACCATCAGACTTCCATCTGTTCGGGCCACTAAAAGCTCATCGCGGGATTCATTTTGAAGATGAGGAGGCCGTCAAAACATCCGTGCGTCAATGGCTTAGGAAGCAGAGCTGTGATTTTTACCGTGCTGGGATACATGCCCTTGTTCAAAGATGGACCAAAACTGTAGAGATGGGCGGAGATTACATTGAAAAATGACAAAATGATCCTCAATGTTGTGGTTTTTAACCTATGTAATTGCATTTAAATTTCCTGACAATTAAACGTGGAAAAAAAATAGGAGGCATTACTTTTTGACTGACCCTCGTAAAACGTTAATGAACCTAAAAGAGAAGAGCCATACGTTTATGTAAACGCAGTCACTACTATAACACAAGAAACAGCTTAACTTTTCAGTGAACTCTCAACAGAATAAAAGGAGTGACCCATGAGCAAATTCTTCAGTTTCGACTTGAAAGCGCGTGGAGTACCGCTAAGATTTTCAAATTCTTGTAGTGGCTTATTGAAAATGGATGCAGCAGTATATTGCACATCTTTCTGCACAAGAGTCAAGGATGATATATATGTTGATACGCCAACGTAAGAATACCCAGTCTAATCAACAGAGGTCGACAAGAGGTTCGCGAACTTGGACGACTTATTGCCTGAACCGCCCGTTTCTGAGTCAAAACTATCCTTTGAGAATGGGAAGAGTTACCCCAAATACGGTACCATACGTCATAAGGGACGGAAAATAAGAAAAGTAGACTAGTTTTCGTGTCGGACTATCACTTACTTCAGATATCGTTCGAAAAGTAAAAATGGCAGCATTAAGTCTTTGAAACAGGCCCTGAACGTGGGGTTTCCACGACAATTTACTATCTATCTGAACACCTAGAAATCTGAACTGTTCAGTTTCACTTATCATATGCCCATTCGGTGAAATTAAAACGTAGGGTTTTGTTGAATTGTGTCTTAGAAACTGTAAAAATTGTATCTTTCTGTGATTTAGCGTTAGTTTACTTTCTACAAGCCATGAACGTGTCATGAACTGCACTTTTTGAAACAGAGCCTGTGTTGCATTCAATATCCTTTACAACCAGTCTAGTGTCATCAGCAAACAAAAATATTTTAGAATTACGTGTAATACTAGAGGGGATATCATTTACGTAAATAAGGAACAGGACGGTCCGAACACACCCCACTCAGACCCCACATCACAGCCATTATCAACATTGTAAATGACGACCTTTTTCTGTCTGTAAGAGGTGAACCAATTGTGAGCTACTCCCCTTATTCCATAGTGGTCCAACTTCTGGAGCAACATTTTGTGATCAACACAGTTATACGCCTTAGTTAAATAAAAAAAGATGCCTATCGTTCGAAACCTTTCGTTTAATCTATCCAGTACCTCACAGAGAAAAGAGAATATAGTATTTTCAGTTGTTACACTATTTCTAAACCCGAACTGTACATATGATCGCAAATTATGTGGAATAAAATGATCAGTTATCCTTACATACACAGCCTTTTCAATAACTGTAGCAAACACTGATGACCTAGAATTAGGTCTAAAATTGCCTACGTTATTCCTTTCTCTCTCTTCATAAAGCGGCTTTACTACTGAGTACTTTAATTGTTCAGGAAACTGACCATTCTTAAAGGAAAAATTACAAAAATGGTTAAGTACAGGGCTAACATGTGCAGCACAGTACTTTAATATTCTGCAAGGCAATCCATCATAGCCATGAGAGGCCTTAGTCTTCAGTGATTTAATTACTGACTCAGTCTCCCCGTTGTCGGTATCACAGAGGAGTATTTCAGACACCAGTTTCGAAAGGCATTTTCCAGAATTATACGATTCCCTGTAGGACCTAAGTTTTATTTAATTCATGAGCAATGCTCAGAAAATGATTGTTAAATACATATATCTGACTTACTAGTAACAGAAATATTACGAACTTACTTTATATACCTGATATATATATATATATATATATATATATATATATATATATATATATCCTACGATATCAGCCAATCCGATGTGAACAGCCCCCCCCCCCCCCCATACACACCATGACTACGCTGTTGTGTGTTTGCTGGGTAGCAAAGATGTTTCCAAAGGGCTGTAGCACGGAAACGGTGCTTTTCCTGGGATGAGTTCCGATTCAAAATATTGTCTATTCAGTCTCCTCTACAAGTAGTAGAAGTTTGCAATGGCGATTTCCGAACGCCCTGCACACGTTGAATGATATTTGTAAACGTATCTGTGGCCACCGTGCTTTCCCTCTTCTTTTATGTTGTTTAACACGTAAGCAGCAAGGCAGCGACTAGAGAGAAGGAAACAAACGTCGCCCTCCTCCGGGGGTCAACTAGCGATCGTTCGAGCTCGCCCTTTCGCTTTCGCCGCTGCACTCCCCTCCGGCGTCGCCCCTTAGCGGCGGGAAATTGCGCCTCGTACTCTTTTTTCTTCCGGCGCGGCGCTCTGACTGATGGGATGTGAGGGGAGCAGATAACAGGGGGCGCGCCGAGTCGTGGGCTCGCGCGCACGCGGGGGGATCGTGTTACGCAGCCCGCCTCCGTGTGTGAGGTCACCGGGGCCCGGCCTCGCTAATGGGAGAGCGGCGCTTCCTTTTTAATCGCGGCCCGATCGCCACCTGTGCGCTACCAATTAAGGCGGCATTAACGGGGCCGGCGAGCCACGCGCGGATAAGCCGCGCCACGGGCTGGGTGGGCCGCAACAGGTCTGCTCTCTCACTCTGGCAGCGCTCAGCGGTGAACGTGCGGGCCGCACGGCAGCGGGGGAGGCGACTGGTATCGTGTTCGACGCATCTTCATCTGCGACGAAGCAGCAGCTCAGTGGGAGAAGGAACTGACGTCCCCTTATCAAAGAAATCAACCTCCGATTCGGGTCGAGCGTTTAGACTCAAAGAGCCAGAAAGGTAAGGACCGCACAGGCTTTACGGCGAGCACAAAGTAGTGTATTCATGTCCCTGACAGGAGCGTATAGAACAACACCAACGGAGGCCCTACTGGTGATATTACCTAGCAGTAAGAAAGAGAGGTGCACAATATTGGCTCAGAAAGCGCGAGTATTATAAGGTGCAGTAGATATTGGCCACAAAACCTGTGGTGTCACCGCCAGACACCACACTTGCTAGGTGGTAGCCTTTAAATCGGCAGCTGTCCGGTAGTATACGTCGGACCCGCGTGTCGCCACTATGTGATTGCAGACCGAGCGCCGCCACACGGCAGGTCTAGAGAGACTTCCTAGCACTCGCCCCAGTTGTACAGCCGACTTTGCTAGCGATGGTTCACTGACAAAAGACGCTCTCATTTGCCGAGACGATAGTTAGCATAGCCTTCAGCTACGTTATTTACTACGACCTAGCAAGGCGCCATTATCAGTTACTAATGATATTGTGAATCATGTACCGTCAAGACCGACGTTCGTCGTTAATGGATTAAAGTTAAGTATTCCACCAGCTACGTCCGTTTTTCTGAAGTCTAATTTCCTTGTCCTGTTCCAGACCTCACGCCAACCTGCATGAGCTAAAACGCGTGCCTTTCGGCCTCCTCTAGTAACACGGTGTTGGCTCTCCTGCCAACCACAACAGGCCATATATTCGACACCGCGGGAAACCTTTCTCTATCTGGTAACATTCGTTTCAACTGGCAGCAGTGCGCCGATGCGACGAACATTAGTTGCGAGGATCCACAAGCTTGCTGACACAGTCTCCTTCCCGCCCCGCCATCACAAACACAGAACATTGTGTAGCCTATGATGCGTCATTGCAGTCTACGGTGCTAGTGAACTTGAATTGAAAGGGATTTGTGTTATCGGTAACAGTACAATATTTTTGTTAATAGCTAGTGTCGTAATGGAAAAGAATAAATGATGCGGGCTATAAATTGAAAGTAATAGCATATGCGGAAGAACGTGGAAACAGAGCAGCTGAGCGGCATTTCAGGCCTCCACTAATAGAAAAAAACCATTCGAGATTAGCGGACTAATAAAGAAGAACTGAAAAAAATGAAGACTAAATGTGCAAATACAGGAGAGAATGCAAAATAGCCAAAACTAGGAGATGACGTATTGGAATGTATTCAAGGACACCCTCAAAATTGCATTGAAATCAATACAAAAATGATTCAAAAAGACGCTCGACATCGAGTGCTGCAATGGAACTTGTAACTTTAATCCATAATTAACTTTAATCCAGCTGTCGTGCTGACAGCGCTGTGCAGTGCTTTGCAAAGGATCTCTGCGCTTTCTTTGTAAGACACTCTGTGGCTGGTTGGACTCGCTGTTGATAGTTAATCGCTAGTTCTGTTGGGCAGTTGGAAGTACTGTTAGGCAGTTGGAGGTGAAATGAAATGAGCGTATGGTATTGTTAGCCGGGAGGCCCTATGCGGAGAAGTTCGTCCGCCGGATTGCGGCGACTTGCGAGTCAATGATGATGAAATGATGATGAAAGACACACAACACCCAGTCATCACGAGGCAGAGAAAATCACCGACCCCGCCGGGAATCGAACCCGGGGCCCCGTGCGCAAGAGCACGAGCTGGGGACGGCAGTTGGAGGTGAACAGCCAGCAGTGATGGATGTTGAATGTGAGAAGTTAGCATTGATGGAGGGTAGAAGTCCGAAGTGTTAGCGTAGGCTAACAATCTGGAAGTATCCGACTTGGAGACTGAAAATTATTCATGATCAATATATCTTTGTACGGGATTTCAGTGACGATTTATATTCGTGTTTGAACTGGATGTCACATTATTAACGTAAAAAATACATTATTTGGTTTGCAACAAAATCTTTCCTTTGCTAACAACATGCCTATTAGTATTTAGTGGCTTTAGTAGTTAGAATCTTTTATTTAGCTGGCAGTATTGACGCTCGCTGTATCACAATAGTTCGCACAATGAAGATTTGTGTGAGGTAACTGCTTAATGAAATGTATAGGTTATTCTCAGGATTGCTTCTTATTCAGGGACATTCTTTTGTATTAATTATTTAAAGTCAGGTTGTAATTTTTTTGAGCAGTCAGTTTGCATTGCGCTAGAATATTGTGGGTCAATGTTGACCCGATAAGAAAAAGTGAGGAGAAAGTAAGCTCAATACGTTCAGTTACTCAGCTGTTTCAGAATCAAATAACGTAGAAGTTTCATCTTCTCAGTCATTCAGCAAGTTAAGTATACATTCACACATTTAAATAAAGAAGTTTCAAACTTAACAGACTTTAAGGGTGAATCTGGTTAGTGCTACGGATTTATGGTTGGTTGGTTGTGTTTGGGAGGAGACCAGACAGCGAGGTCATCGGTCTCATCGGTTTAGGGAAGTACGGTGAAGGACGTCGGCCGTGCCCTTTCAAAGGAACCATCCCGGCATTTGCCTGAAGTGATTTAGGGAAATCACGGAAAACCTAAATCAGGATGGCCGGACGCGGGATTGAACCGTCGTCTACGGATTTATGAAGCGTCGTGGTCTTAGCATGCAAACCGAAACCAAAACTGAATGTCACACTTGGGAAATCTGAGGTGGCAGCACCCAAACCACATGAAAAGAGCACCTTAAGCAGGGAACTGAAAGGGGAGCTGGAATCCCAAACCGCTCATCAGTGATGTAAATGCGCGTCACTGGAAAACATGGTGCCGAACCCATAAAATGTGGACTAGGGAGCATATTCTGTCTGATTTTACGTTCCAAGAGTGGGACATGGTGGGTGTTCGGTGATGATATGGCCAGCCATATCGTTGTATTTCATAGGCCCCATGGTTACTTTAACCAGGCCGCGTTACTACCAAAGATTATGTAACATTTTGGTCCATCCCAAGGTATAATATTTGTTCCCCAATGGGGATACTGTGTTACAAAACGGTAGGAACCGTGTTTACGCAGCTCACAAGCCCAGGACTGCTTCTGTGGGCACGAGGATGAAATGTCGCATCTTCTCTGGTCAGCAAGATCACCAGAGTTTAGTACTGTTGAGCCTTTGTGGTCTGCTTTGACGAGAAGGGTGCTTGATCAGTGTTCAGCTCCATCATTGCTCTCTGGAGTTGCATTTATCCATTACAAGATGACTGGAAGCTGTTTTGAATGTCAGTGGTTTTCCTATACCGTATTAGCCATTTTAATATGTTTTTGATGTTTCCATATTTTTGTTCACCCCCTTTATATACGAGGAGACTTCAGAAAGTAAGTCACACATTTATTAAATCCCGCCCTACACTTCAAAGCGACACTGGTAATCACACTTGTTTCCAACATAGTCGCCACGTCTCTGCTAAGAACGGTCGGAACGTTCTGCAGTCGTTCAGTTCCTCGACGACAGAAAGCGGACTGTTATCTGGGACAAGTATGTGTTCAGAAACTAAGTGACACGCACTCATTTGGTTCCTAGAAGAGAGGCAAACTTAAATGAGGCAAAGACCTTGTTTCCAGTCCGGAGAAAATTGTAGAAAAAAGGATCACATAACTCAAGCCACGTTTTCATTCGAAAAATGACTGTTTTTATAAATAGACTGAAAATATAGCACTAATCTTGAATTTGAGCTATATGCTGTAGTTCCTTTGCTTGTTTTTCTTTATTAAATAAGACATATTGATATAAAGGCGATTCCTATAAGAACGCAGTTGCCTTTTATCATATCATGCATAAGAACAATGGAATCACAATATCGATTAGATGTCTATGTTTTAGGGATGAACAAGTTTTTAAATTGTGCTTAGTTTTATAGAATATTAAGCTCTCTAAAAAATCGTGTATTCGGAGTTATGAGCATGAAATTACGTTCATAAGCACAGGTCAGGCAAGCGACTAATTTTCAAAATGATGATTGTGACGTAAAATTAATAACAACGATTAGGAAAGTGTTAAGTTATTTAGTTGCTTACGCAATGGTGAAGCATCCTGCGGAAGCATATGTCTGCATTAGGCATGCTCCATCTGCCGTGTGACCGTTTATAGAACGGACGGCGGCAGGCCACACGAGGGCAATGGAGTACCTGCAAGAGAATCCCTCACGTAGCACAGTAAAAGAACAACTCGAAGTAGTCCGGGCCACGGACTCGAAGTTCAGAAATGTGTGTGAAATCTTATGGGACTTAACTGCTAAGCTAACACACTACTTAACCTAAATTATCCTAAGGACAAACACACACACCCATGCCCGAGGGAGGACTCGAACCTCCGCCGGGACCAGCCGCACAGTCCATGACTGCAGCGTCTAATACCGCTCGGCTAATCCCGCGCGGCACGGACTAGAAGAGCAGTGTAGGCTTTACACCCGAGGCATGGTTTAATATTTTTTTATGGGATCTGAAATTTAAAAACCGGCCTGATTTAACTTCACTGATCAGGATAGCAAAAAAAACAACAAAAAAAACACATGCGTATATTAAGGGAATTTTCATTCCCAAAGCAGGCTTATCTCATTCACAGTCCAATACTGTTCTATCCTGATTAAATTGCGCTTAACTTCGTTGATAATTAATCTGCAAAAGGACCAACATATCCAATTTTTTTGTTAACAGTTATTTCTCTGCACAGCTTAACCTGCAACACCCTTACAAGTTTTTCAGATTGTTTCTAACCACCGTGTATACAAATATAACCAGACCATTGGCTAAATCTGCAATTTACATCAGCACTATGTCAGCTTGTCGTATTATGATAATATACTGGAAATATATCGAAGTTTTTCTTAACAATTATTCCTCAGCACAACCTATCCTACAACACCCCTACAAGCTTTTAAGACTATTCTGACCACCCTGTATACAGGGTGTTACAAAAGGGTATGGCCAAACTTTCAGGAAACATTCCTCACACACAAAGAAAGAAAATATGTTATGTGGACATGTGTCCAGAAACGCTTCCTTTCCATGTTAGAGCTCATTTTTATACTTCTCTTCAGATCACATTAATCATGGAATGGAAACACACAGCAACAGAACGTACCAGCGTGACTTCAAACACTTTGCTACAGGAAATATTCAAAATGTTCTCCGTTAGCGAGGCTACAGGCATCCACCCTTCGTCGCATGGAATCCCTGATGCGCAGATTCAGCCCTGGAGAATGGTGTACTGTATCACAGCCGTTCACAATACGAGCACGAAGAGTCTCTACATTTGGTACCGGGGTTGCGTAGACAAGAGCTTTCAAATGCCCCCATTAATGAAAGTCAAGAGGGTTGAGGTCAGGAGAGTGTGAAGGCCATGGAATTGGTCCGCCTCTATCAATCTATCGGTCACCGAATCTGTTATTGAAAAGCGTACGAAAACTTCGACTGAAATGTGCAGGAGCTCCATAGTGCAGGAACCACATGTTGTGTCGTACTTGTAAAGGCACATGTTCTAGCGGCATAGGTAGAGTATCCCGTATGAAATCATGATAACGTTCTCCATTGAGCGTAGGTAGAAGAACATGGGGCCAACCAAGACATCACCAACAATGCCTGCCCAAACGTTCACAGAAAATCTGTGTTGATGATGTGATTGCACAATTGTGAAAAATTACAATTTGATCACGTTGGAATGAAGCCTCATCCGTAAAGAGAACATTTGCACTGAAATGAGGATTGACACATTGTTGGATGAACCATTCTCAGAAGTGTACCCATGGAGGCCAATCAGCTGCTGATAGTGCCTGCACACGCTGTACATGGTACGGAAACAACTGGTTCTCCCGTAGCACTCTACATTCAGTGACGCGGTCAACGTTACCTTGTACAGCAGCATCTTCTCTGACGGTGACATTAGGGTTATCGTCAACAGCACGAACAATTGCCTCGTCCATTGCACGTGCCCTCGTCGTTCTAGGTCTTCCCCAGTCGCGAGTCATAGGCTGGAATGTTCTGTGCTCCCTAAGACGGCGATCAACTGCTTCTAACGTCTTCCTGTCGGGACACCTTCGTTCTGGAAATCTGTCTCGATACAAACCTACCGCGCCACGGCTATTGCCCCCTGCTAATCCATACATCAAATGGGCATCTGCCAACTCCGCATTTATAAACATTGCACTGACTGCAAAACCACGTTCGTGATTAACATTAACCTGTTGATGCTACGTACTGATGTGCTTGATGCTAGTACTGTAGAGCAATGAGTCGCATGTCAACACAAGCACCGAAGTCAACATTACCTTCCTTCAATTGGGCCAACTGGCGGTGAATCGAGGAAGTACAATACATACTGACGAAACTAAAATGAGCTCTAACATGGAAATCAAGCTTTTAAGGACACATGTCCACATAACATCTTTTCTTTCTTTGTGTGTGAGGAATGTTTCCTAAAAGTTTGGCCGTACCTTTTTGTGACACCCTGTATACCGGTGAATCCAAAATTCCGCAAGAGAAGAATACTGCATTTGCTTATCTAACACTTCAGATCCAAGTCAGTAAGACCTTCAGACTACCTAAAAGTGCTCCAGTTTTTACAGCTGAGATCTCGGAAATTTTGGAAGCAATCAAGTTCGCAGCTTCTACCTCCTTCTTAAATATAAATAACCGAGTCCATCTCCCAAACTGGTCTTAAAAATACTACGTACTGGACGCATTATTGGAATACATCGAGGATACAAAAGTCACGAGATACCTTCTAATAACGTGTCGTACATCATTTTACCCGGCGTAGAGCATCTCCCCGATGCAGGATTTTGTTCACGAACTGACCTCTCGGTTATGTCCCTTAAACGTTCGATGCGATTTATGACGAGCGATCTGGGTGGCGAAATCATTCGCTCGAATTCTCCAGAACGTTCTTCAAAGTAATCACGAACAGTTGTAGCCCAGCGACATGACATTGTAGTTTGCAAACATCAAGTCCATGAATGGCTGCAAATGGTCTCTCAGTAGCCGAACATAACCATTTCCATCAATGATCAGTTCAGCTGGACCAGGAGACCTGCTCTACTCCTTGTAAACATGGCCCGCACCGTTATGGAGCCACCGCCAACTTGCACATTGCCCTGGTGACAACCTGGGTCCATGGCTTCGTGGTATCTGGGCCACACTCCAACCCTACCATTAACTCTCAACAACTTAAATTGGGACTCATCTGACCAAGCCAACGTTTTCCAGTTATCTAGGGTCCAATCGATATGGTCGCGAGGCCAGAAAAGGCGCTGCAGGTGATGTGCTCTTAACAGAGGCTTTCGCGTCAGTCGTCTGCTTCCATAGCCCATAAACGCCAAATTTCGTCGCATAGTCCCAACGGATACGTTCGTTATACATCCCAGATTGAATTCTGCGGTTATTTCGTGCAGTCTTGCATGCCTGTTAGACTTATAACTCTATGAAAACTCTGCTGCTCTCAGTCGTTAAGTGAAGACCTTCGGCGAGAGATAATGCCTGAAATTTGGTATTCTCGGCACACTCTTGACGTTTAGGATCTCGGAATATTGAATTCGTTAACGATTTCCGAAAGGTAATGCCCTATGCATCTATCTCCAACAAAGGCTGCATTCAAAGGCTCTTAATTCCCGTCGTGCAGCCACAATCACGTCGGAAATGTTTTCTCTTAAATCACCTGAGTAAAAATGACAGCTTCATCAGCACATTGCCCTTTTATACCCAGGGTATGCGATACTACCACCATTTGTATATGTGCATATCACTATCCCATGACTTTTGTTACCTGATTATAGTCGGGATAAATCAATGGCCCACTGTTTCGCCGTTGTGCACAGATATATGGCCGCAGTCCTCACTCATACATTCATACGTCACAGTTTGCCCTCACGCAGAGGGAAGGTGAGGGTGTCATAGCGGACTTTAAATAGGAGTCCACCAGTGAGATAATATTCAAACTCAACATGCTGTAGTGGGTCATGCATGAAGACCCTTTCCAACTTTTGCCGTTTTAGGGACCATATTTTGGCTTCCATTTGGCGGTTTGCCACCTATTGATCTGGTGACGATGGCTTGGACGCGAGTTCGCGAAGCATTGTGTAATAAAAGTGCAAAGTATGATACTGCCATGCTGTGATGATCTATCCACATTGCATTAACACCCTCTAGAAAGCTGGTTTCGCGCATTCTATCGACTATGCCAACGTCGAAGGGTATCGTGGAAGACGTTGTTCACAGTCCGCCCATGCGGCGACGATAAACTGACGGCATTCCTGGTCCTGGAGGCATGCCGCATTCATCTTCCAGATACCACGGCTGCGCCATACACGTCGTTTCCGGAGGGTGGCCCTGGATATGAAAGCAGTATCGTCTGAGAAGGCAAACGGCCGTCTTTCGGCGTCCAGTCCTCCTGATACAAGATCGTGTGAGGGATCGTGTGAGACATAGCTGCGATCAAGACGACTTTCAGAGTGACTAGTGAGATATGTCTGTCCAGGGCAGACACCTCCCACAGTCTCCCAAATATTGATGAGAAGCAAGTCTCGCACCAGTATCCGAAGTTCTTGACAATTCGAACAATATGGGAATCGGGTCTTTGGGATGGAGCACACAATTAATATCGCCACCGATGATATGCTGAATTGCTGACTGTAACGACCAAGAAAGAGGAGAATGCTTTTCTCAGAGTAGAGCCGTGCTATCTCATAGCATTTTTCCGTTCCTGAGGGAGTGTAAACGTTAATAATATGGGTACCCAGCGCTGAGGGTATGTACGTCACATCATCGATTTCAGTACTGTCACGCACCAGTCGTACCATATCACTGCCAGTCTGATCACCTGGTGTCATATGTCGCATAATCTTACAAGTCGGGAGGGACTGTAAGCACGCTTCTTGCATAAAGCAAAGTCGCATGAAGCATTTCTCGCAGGAGATGGATCTTCACCATTGTTCCAATCGTACTGAGGTTAACTGTGGTGATACGATAAGCTTGTCATTGATCTGTGAATGCCAATTTATTCATTAGGTTCGAAATGTCTATTGAGTGTTGTGTCGTCACCTCTGGCCACCCACGAAAACTTGGCTGGAATCATTCGCAAAGTGTGGTGTCACCGCCAGACACCACACTTGCTAGGTGGTAGCCTTTAAATCGGCCGCGGTCCGGTAGTATACGTCGGACCCACGTGTCGCCACTATCAGTGATTGCAGACCGAGCGCCGCCACACGGCAGCTCTAGAGAGACTTCCTACCACTCGCCCCAGTTCTACAGCCGATTTTGCTAGCGATGGTTCACTGACAAAAGACGCTCTCATTTGCCGAGGCGACAGTTAGCATAGCCTTCAGCTACGTTATTTGCTACGACCTAGCAAGGTGCCAGTATCCGTACTATTGATATTGTCAATCATGTACCATAAAGAGCGACGTTCGTCATTAATGGATTAAAGTTAAGTATTCCACCAGCTACGTCCGTTTTTTTCAAGTCTAATTCCCTTGCCCTGTTCCAGACCTCACGCCAGCCTGCGTGAGCTAAAACGCGTGCATTTCGGCCTCCTTTAGGAACACGGTTGGCTCTCCTGCCAACCACAACACGAAGTGCCAACACTACTGGCGTGGACCGTATCGGTGTAACTTGCATGGGTCATCATCCTCTCTCCATGCCACTGAATGCAGGGGAACGGGATAGGCGTCCATGCTCCAGCATGTTGAGGGTAGCACTGTCTTGCGTATCTTACGTGTCTTGAGTACCTCTATCGGTTCTCCCTTCTATTCTAGTCTCGTATTTTTCGCGGAAAAAAAGTGTGTCGGTGTGCCTCTGTGTGGTCTCTAATCTCTCTGATTTTATCCTCATGGTCTCTTCGAGAGATATACGTAGGAGGGAGCAATATACTGCTTGACTCCTCGGTGAAGGTATGTTCTCGAAACTTCAGCAAAAGCCCGTACCAAGCTACTGAGCGTCTCTCCTGCAGAGTCTTCCACTGGAGTTTATCTATCATCTCCGTAACTCTTTCGGGATTACTAAATGATCCTGTAACGAAGCGCGCTGCTCTACGTTGGATCTTCTCTACCTCTTCTATCAACACTGTCTGGTACGGATGCTACACTGTTGAGCAGTATTCAAGCAGTGGGCAAACAAGCGTACTGTAACCTACTTCCCTTGTTTTCGGATTGCATTTCCTTAGGATTCTTCCAATGAATCTCAGTCTGGCATCTGCTTTACTGACGATCAACTTTATATGATTATTCCATTTTAAATCACTCCTAATGCCTACTTCCAGATAATTTATGGAATTAACTGCTTCCAGTTGCTGACCTGCTATATTGTAGCTAAATGATATGGGATCTTTCTTTCTATGTAATCGCAGCACATTACACTTTTCTACATTGAGATTCAATTGCCATTCCCTACACGATGCGTCAATTCGCTGCAGATCATCCTGCATTTCGGTACAATTTTCCATTGTTACAACCTCTCAATATACCACAGCATCATCTGCAAAAAGCCTCAGTGAACTTCCGATGTCATCCACAAGGTCATTTATGGGACCTTGATTAAGGAAGGGGTGTTTTCAGCTCATCTCTGCACTCAGAGAAAAATTTGTTGCGAGTTTCTTCAATATTTGTATCTATGGGCTGTCAAGGGAGAGACGAATTGAGAAATTTTTTGATATTCTGCCCAACTGATCACTCAGCTGTGGGTACTTACGAAACTTCCTCAGTCCCATTATGTGTTCCCATGTTGCAGCCGGTGGCGGCAGCCCCCATGGGAGCATCCTCGTAATGGATGGAGTCCTCAGCACGTTTTGAAGTTGCTCTACGCCTCCAATGGTGCTTCAGGTATTGTTGCTGTCGGATGTGTTCTTCTGTGTCAGACGAAGGCAGTGAATTGTGACGCCTCATCACAAAGGTCGCAATTGGCATGATCAGTGAGTGTGTGGCCATTCTATCATGAACATCGTCATCTACCGATGGGGGCGGCGTTCTGAGAGTGGAGATGGCGACATGTAGAACGGTTATCTATCTTCCCGCCACATCAGAGAATGATGTATTGGATCATCAGGGAATGTCGGATGCCGTGGCGAAAGGGCAGCAGTCATGAGGACGGCAAAGTAAATCACAGGAAGCAGCATTGGCTGCGACGGACTGCCACTACGCCGTCGGTAGTTGCGTGATGCAGCGTTGAATGCATTCACATCGGAGGTGCCCTCCTTCCCACATCAAAGGGTCACTATTTTACACGTATTTCATTTTATTTATGGACTTTCATTCGTGTACAGCTTTTGCTAGCAGTCATTGAGGGAAGATATCGTTTGTCTCCAAATTGATTTTGGATGTCACGGCACTTGATTAAGGAAGGGCGCTTTCAGCCCATCTCTGCATTCAGAGAAAAATTTGTTGCGAGTTCTTCAATATTTGTAGCTATGGGCTGTCAAGGGAGAGACGAACTGAGAAATTCTTTGATATTCTGCCCAACTTTTTCAGAATTTTGCTGAAACTGCCAAACTTACCATGGATAAAGTTGAACATAGAAATCAATGTTTGTTTAAAATTTTATATACTTTTTAATTAACGAGGCAGGTATCTCGACATGGGACATTAAGTACATCAAGTCCTATACCACAGAGGAAGGTTTATGACACGCAGATGCCCTGCGGGCGATGTAAGTCAGCAGCGTGGTAACCACAGAGCAAGGAATGAAGAGAAGGTTCTTGATAGATTTATAATGGATCAAATCAGATTCTTGATAGATATTTTGAATATTTTAATGGCGCAGGTTTTGTACCTCGCCGATGGAAATAAATGAAACAAATGATCCGTGGCTATTTTGTATGGCATGTTGCTATAAGCGTATTTAACTATGGTCTTTCTTTGTTCAAGTTTGTAGTATAGCTCGTGCCATGTCAGCCTGAATATTTCCCATCTTTGACGTCACGAGGAGAGTCGTTTATGCATTAGAAAACGGAGTCTAAAACGGAGTAAAGCCTAACATTTGTGACACCGTGTTCTGTTTATGTTCAATAAAAGGGCGAAAACAGTGGAGGCAATTCGAAACACCTGTGCACTGCATGGAGTGAATGCCACCGAGAAAGTCAAGTTGTATCGTTTCAAGTACGATCGTTTTGAGATAAATTAATCACCACATTCAGGAAGACGAAGAGAAATGGAAGAAGGACGGTTCTGCGATTTACTACTACGGTCAATAACAGCATATCTGATAACTGACAAGTGTGACGACCAGTTAACCTTCGTTCGACACATGCCCTCAGTTGCCATTTTGAGGTTAAAAGAAAGGAATAGTTTTGTCATGGCCAGCTCTCCCAAGGACCTCCATAATTCTGGGGCCATTTCGTGTGTCCACGAGGCCTTGTTTCCGTTTCGGTCTTTCAATGCTCTATCAAATTCATCTCGCAGCATCACGCCTCTCACCGCATCCTCACCTACTTCTCTTTCTGTAATATTGTGCTGAAGTTAGCTTCCCTTACATAAAACTTTTGCGTATTCCTTCCAGCTTCCAGCTTTCCCTTCTTCGCTTAATACCGGACTACCATCTCAGCTCTTAATATCCTTGGAGCTGCTTCTCTTTTCTCCAAAGGTCTCTAACTCTTCCCATAGGTAACATGTTCTTCCCTAGTCATTCATCAAGCAAGTTTCTACAGCTTTGAATTTGTCCTCTAATTCATGGTTTGCCAGTTTGCACTTTCTGTCAACTCATTTTTAAAATGTCTATATTCCCTTTTTGTCTGCTTCATTTGGTGCATTTTGATATTTTATCATTTCTTCGGTTAAATTCAACGTCTCTTGTGTTATCCACGGATTTCTACGAGGCTTTGTCTTTTTACCCGTACGATCCTACGATCCTCTGCTGCCTGCACTATTTTATCTGTCAAAGTTACCCATCGTCTTCAACTGTATTCCTTCCCCTGTTTCAATCCAACTTTGCCTAACGTTCCCTCTGAAACTGTCATCAAGCTCGGCTTCCTTCAGTTTACTCAGGTCCCGCCTCCTTTTTACAATTTCTTCAGCTTCAATATGTAGTTCATAGCCAGTAAATTATGGACAGAATCCACATCTGCTCTTGGAAACGTCTTACTGTTTAAAATCTGGTTTTTAAATCTCTGTATTACCATAATATAATCAGTGTGAAACCTCCTGGTGTGCACAGCGTTCTTTCATGATTCTTAAAACGAGTGTTGGCGATCATAAATTATGCTCCCTACCAGCCAGATTATTTCATTAATTTCCCTCAGCTTCCAACTAATTTTCCTTCTCTAACTTTTCCTCTTGTTGATTTCCCATCTTCCATCAGAATTAAATTTTAGTCTCCCTTAGTTATCTGTATAATTTCATTTACTTCATTAGAAATTCCTTAAATTTCTTCTTAATTTGCTGAAATAGTTGACTTACAAACTTGTATTAGTGTTGTGGATGTTGTCTTCGTTTCTATATCAGTTACAATTTCTTCTTCATTTGCTGAAATAGTTGACTTAAAAATTTGTATTAGTGCTGTGGATGTTGTCTTCGTTTCTACATCAGTTACAATAATGAGAGCACTTTGCTGTTCTTAGTACCTTACCCGTATTCCTATTTTCTTATTTATTATGAGACCTACTCCTACATTAGCCCTATTTGATTTTTTGTTGATAACTCTATACTAGCTGCCTAGAAGTTCTATTCATCCTGCCACTGCAGTTCGTTACTTCCCACTACATATACCTTAGATCAGTCAATCATCCACACTGTTGCTCACGCGACTACTGAAAAGGCTGCTGCCCCTCTTCAGGATCCTTGGGTTGTTCAGCCTCTCCACAGATAAACCTCCAATGTGGTTGCACCTACAGAACGGCTACCTGTATCTTTGAGACACGCAAGTCACCCAACTTCGGCAAGGTCCGTGGTTCATGGGGACACATTTTCATTACAAATGTGTAATCTACAGCAGCTGTGATATATATGCTTGAGTTTTCACTTTCTATATTTTAATTAACCTCGCCTTGTAATGACTTACCATTTATTCCGATTTCAGTACAGTAATTGCAAAAATTCTAATTAAATGTTTGTTGCAGCTAAACCAATTAGTCTGTCCCCATCGATTAACAAGTAACGAACATAGTAGAGTTTCTTAGTTTCAGTTCATTATAGAAGTAGTTCTATTTACTAAAAATTTTTGTGCAAAGCAATGAATTGATTTAATTTTCGTACAGGATAACTTAATTTTATTCATTGCTAAAGCGTCGGGCCACAGATCTCAAAATCTTGGGTTCGATGCCCAGTCAGACCTAGGAGTTTTATCTGTCGCTTAGCACCTCTTTCATTTCTGGCAATGTTTGTTAATGTGAAAAATGCCGAATTGAACCGTGGTCCGGAGCTCACAGTAACTTATTGGGTTAGTCAGTTCGAAGGCTGGAAGAAAACAATGGCAAACACCTTCAATAGGACCATACATAGTTGAGCATCGTAATGTTCGAACCAGCCTTCAGGTCAATGGCAGCTGTGCCTAATATTTGAATGACAATGCAGGCCCCTAGAGTCGTAAATACGCAACAGTTTCATTGTTATGAACCTCCTATACCAACAGCCTTAGCGACTTATACGATGTCCTTGACAACCTTTTCTATTACTATCCGATGCACTTACATTGATGTGCTACAACAACGTGACTGTCTGATTAATACCTGGTCCGCCTTTGGAACACAATACTGTAGCAGCTCTGCGAGACATGGATTCAACAGGTCCTTCGTAAGTTTCTGGAGGCATGTGACACTAGATGTCTACGCAAAGGCAATTCCCGAAAATCACGGGACCGTGGATAGTGGGTGAGAATTGGCTCCGGATAGAGTCCCAGAGGTGTTCCATCGGCTTCAAATCAGGAGCATTTAGAGGCCAGGACGTCATGGTGCTTGTCAGCCCACTGTAACCCAGATCTGGCTTCTGGCACATACAATGATCGTGCTGAAAGAAGCCATCTCTCTAGGGGAAGGCAACAACAGTAAGGGGAAGTAGTGGCCTGCAATAATGTTCACGTACTCCACAGCTATCACGGGTGCCTTCAATTACTACCAGGTAAATCTATGCCATAGAGCAATACTGCCACCCTTTGGACTGCGTTGCGGCGAAGTGCGTGTTTCGAATATCATTTTGCCTGGATGATGACCTATGCAGACACGACCATCGACTTGATGTGACAAGAAATGCGATTCATTCGAACATACGACGCGTGTTATTGGTCCACAGTGCAACCTAGATGGTTCCGTGGCCACTGCAGTCATAACAGACGTCGTTGAGTCAACCTGGGAATCCGCAGGAGTCGTCTGTTGTGGAGTCACGTTTTCAAAAATTTGAGCTGGATAGCTTGCTTCTGAAACACTTGTAGCTGCACCAGCACAGCACGCTGCGTCAGATACGTCAGAGATCCTCGCCTGTTCTGCTTTACAGAGCAGGCAAGCCGCCGACCTCCATCTTCTGTGATGAGGCGTGGAAGTCCAATAACTAGTGCCAATTAGTGGTTTCTCCGCCTTTCAACATTTTCCATAGATGCTGAGAACCTTTGCCGTTCCTGAGAGCTCATTTCCAGGCGCCGAGTCCTAGAAATCTTCGGCGAAACCACTTATGGCAAGAGATTTCTCCCTCTGCAGCTCATATCGTCACTCAAATGATTCCTCATTCGCCTCTATTCAGCTTATATATTTTACACTCTGCGTCACGTGCCGCATCGCCAGCAGGTGGTCAGTCTCAGGGTGGCAGCGGACGTAATGTTCTAGCTCCCATCTGTATGTCAACTTTAATGACTTATACGACACTCTGTGTCTCTACAAATTTTAGTATACCACACGATACACTGATAATACACTGATGTATAAAAGATCACAACGCCAAGAAGGAGTTGTGCGACATAAAAGAAAGTTGGCAGGCATGTTTATACATCTGAAAGATAATGTCTATTCAGATTTCGCGCCAGTCGCATAAGAGTGCCACTACTAGCGCCACTATGAGGATGAAAATCATATTTGCTTTAAAAACACGCTGTAACGATCCTGAGCATCAGTTACCTTTGAGATTGGACGTGATGAATTCCGTTAGTCAAGAAAGCCTTTAAGACGACAAAGATGAGTTTGAGCGAGATCGTGTAATAGGGCAACGAGAAGCTGGATGTTCTTTCTGTGATTTTGCTGGAACACTTGGCAGAATTGGAACAGTGCACATGAATGCTGGCAGCAGTGGTTACGGGAATTTACGGTCGGAAGAGGACTGGGCTTCAGACGGCCACGTGACACTATTGAGAGGGAACGTCATCAGGTTCTGCGCATTGGCCGTGACGCATCGCACTACGTCTGCAGCAGCAATTTGAGCTGCAGCTAGCACGACAGTTACACAACGAACTCATTCAATCGGTTACTTCAAGGACATCTCCGACTCAGACTCCCTCCAGCATGCATTCCACTGACCCCACACTACCGCCACTTGCGATTTCAGTGGTGTCAAGTAAGAGCTCATTGGAGGGCAGAGTGGTGGTCTGTTGCATTTTCTGATGAAAGTTGGTTCTGCCTCAGTTCCAATGACGGCCGTATGCTAGTTAGAAGAAGGCTATTTGAGGGCCCGCGACCAACCTGTCAGCGAGCTGGACACACTGGTGCTACACCTCGAGTTATGGTCTGGGACCGTCCGACCGCCACGTCATCCTCAGATGAGGATGCGGGTAGGAGGGGCGTGTGGTCAGGCCACCACTCTCCCGATCGTTATGATGGAGCCGCTACTATTCGGTCGAGTAACTCCTCAATTGGCATCACGAGGCTGAGTGCACCCCGAAAAATGGCAACAGCGCATGGCAGCCGAGATGGTCATCCATCCAAGTACCGGCCACGCCCGACAGCGCTTAACCTAGGTGATCTGACGGCAACCGGTGTATCCATTGCGGCAAGGCCGTTGCCACAAATAGTATTAACCGTTCTTTTATTGATCAACCAAGTGTAACAGGCGTGTAACTCCATCCCACAAACTGACTTCAAGCACCTGTACAACACAATTCATGCACTTTTGCCTGCTTGCATTTAACATTATGGGGGTTACACCGGCTAATAATGCACCAGCATTTCCCACTTGCAGTGGATTATCTCCCTCTTACATTAACCTGTGATCTTCCAATGTTAATCACTTAAATATGCAAGCAAGAAAAATGTATTCCCGAAATTCGATTGCACTCACATTAATTATTTGTTGGTGATAGGATTTCTTTGCTGTCAGTCTATTACAGTGCGAACGGTCCAGTGACTATTTATCACATGTTCTACTCTGCTTGCCAGAGAAATAATGCTGACGGAAGTTATTCCTGTCACCACGGATTAGAAAACTACAAGGAGCATTCAGTAAGTAATGCAACATTTTTTTCTTCTGAAAGCATTTTGCTTTTATTAGGATACCAATACGCCACATTATTTTCCACTCTTCTGGCTACAAAACCCTATTTTTCAACATAATCTCCGTTCAATTTGACGTCCTTACATCACCTTACTGGGGTGGCCTGTACGCCCTCATGGCCGGCGTCAGAGGCAATGTTTCGCTGCACCAGTAACCTCCCCATCACCCACGTACTGCTTCCCGCGGACTCTCCCCTCATTGGGCCAGGCAGGTGAAAGTGGGAATGTGCAAGATCCGAACTGGAGAGTGGATGAGGCAGAACAGTCCAGTGAAGTTTTGTGAATTCTTCTCGGCTGCGCAGACTTGTTTGAGGCCTTGCGTCGCCATGGAAAAGCATAAGTTCGTTTGCTTTTTTGTGACGACGAACACGTTTGAAACTGGAATGAGATTTTCACTCTGCAGCGGAGTGTGCGCTGATATGAAACTTCCTGGCAGATTAAAACTGTGTGCCCGACCGAGACTCGAACTCGGGACCTTTGCCTTTCGCGGGCAAGTGCTCTACCAACTGAGCTACCGAAGCACGACTCACGCCCGGTACTCACAGCTTTACTTCTGCCAGTATCTCGTCTCCTACCTTCCAAACTTTACAGAAGCTCTCCTGCGAGTCATGCTTGGGTAGCTCAGTTTGTAGAGCACTTGCCTGCGAAAGGCAAAGGTCCCGAGTTCGAGTCTCGGTCGGGCACACAGTTTTAATCTGCCAGGAAGTTTCATATCAGCGCACACTCCGCTGCAGAGTGAAAATCTCATTCTGGAAACATCCCCCAGGCTGTGGCTAAGCCATGTCTCCGCAATATCCTTTCTTTCAGGAGTGCTAGTTCTGCATGTCTCGCAGGAGAGCTTCTGTAAAGTTTGGAAGGTAGGAGACGAGGTACTGGCAGAAGTACAGCTGTGAGGACCGCGCGTGAGTCGTGCTTCGGTAGCTCATTTGGTAGAGCACTTGCCCGCGAAAGGCAAAGGTCCCGAGTTCGAGTCTCGGTCGGGCACACAGTTTTAATCTGCCAGGAAGTTTCACATCAGCGCACACTCCGCTGCAGAGTGAAAATCTCATTCTGGAAACATCCCCCAGGCTGTGGCTAAGCCATGTCTCCGCAATATCCTTTCTTTCAGGAGTGCTAGTTCTGTATGTCTCGCAGGAGAGCTTCTGTAAAGTTTGGAAGGTAGGAGACGAGGTACTGGCAGAAGTAAAGCTGTGAGTACCGGGCGTGAGTCGTGCTTCGGTAGCTCAGTTGGTAGAGCACTTGCCCGCGAAAGGCAAAGCTCCCGAGTTCGAGTCTCGGTCGGGCACACAGTTTTAATCTGCCAGGAAGTTTTACGTTTCAAACTATTTATTCACTTTTGTTGGGATAGCACAATACACATTGTAAGTGGTCCATGACTAAGGAATTTATTGCTAGCGTACTCGAGCAGATGTAATTTCGATGGATTGCTCCTGCGCGGCCTGCGATATGAAAGCTATAATTGAATCGCAGACTCGAGAGCAGTGTCGGCAGTAGTAGTAGTGGTATAGCTCGCAGTCGGGCGGTGGGTCGGTCGTGCGTGAGCGATGTAGTAAAAAAAAAAAAAAAGCAGCGCGCATATCTAATTTGTTACAACTAAATCTGTACTATTTTTATGTCAAGTCCTATGTAAATGTTGTAAGAAAATCTTTTAATAATAATTTTTTTTATAAAATTACCTTTTTGACAATCATTCATTTGAACTTAAAGAATTTACTAATTTTTGCAATCCATGGTGATCCCGATTATTGTAAAGAAAAATCAGTTGTTTCTTTTTATACATGACAAATCTAGATGCCAGCATTGCACTGGGCTGCGCCAGAAAAAAATTCTTATAGGAGCAGATATATACACGTCATCCGGCGGCTTCATTGAGGTAAGAATTTTCAGTTTATTCAGAGTGATCTTTCAGGGCCATGACACAGCACTGCTGACGTCCAAATTTACCAGTTTAGATTCACAGTCAGTTAATTATTGAAAGGTTATATATGAGTCACAATTTTCATTGGGAGGATAGTTACGTTATTATTGCGAGGCTACGGAATAATAAACTGTTGGGAGGTCACGCTAAATGTGAATGTTATAATTATATGTATATATTTTTTCTGTTGGGAGGCTTCAACATCACGTTTGGTCGTTGCACCATGAGTTGGGCCATCAAACAGAATAAACCCTACGGAGTCTCAGAAAACCATCGCCATGACTTTACCGGCCGTTGGTGCGGCTTTGAATCTTTTCTTTGGAGGAGAGATAGTGTGGCGCCACCCCATGGATTGCCGTTTTGTTTCCGGTGTTCGAAGTGATGAACTCCTGCTCCATAGCCTGTGATAATTTTAGACAAAAAAAAAGACACGATCAGCCTCTTAACTCGCAGGTAATTCCGCACAAGTGATGCTTCGTTGCACTTCATAATCTTTTGTTGGACATGGAGACAGCCAGTGGACTCACACCTCTGTGTGCCCCAACCGGTGGGCGAGTGTGTTAGACACATCCACTTGAGCAGCGAGGTGTCTAATTGTGATCCGTACATCATCTCGAATGAGAGTGACCGCTCGTTCCAGTATTGCTGAAGTCACTGCTGTGTGCGGCCGGCCGGCTCGCGGAAGATCGGACAGGTTTGTGCTACAGACATCTGGCTCAATGGCTCGCCGTGCTTTTGTTTCCGGCCGGAGTGGCCGAGCAGTTCTAGGCGCTACAGTCTCGAACCGCGCGACCGCTGCGGTCGCAGGTTCGAATCCACCTCGGTCATGGATGTGTGTGTGTCCTTAGGTTAGTTAGGTTTAGGTAGTTCTAAGTTCTAGGAGACTGATGACTTCAGAAATTAAGTCCCATAGTGCTCAGAGCCATTTAAACCATTTTTGCTTTTGTTTACTATCAGGTCTCTGTAGACATTTTGCAAGCGCGTATGAATATCTGCAATGCTCTGGCTGGCCACCAAAAGAAACACAGTGACAGCTCCTTACTTGGGACGCACATCCGTTAAATACGCCTTTTCGAATGCTACGTACAGAGCTGCGACTTGTCGGAACTTTATGAAAGTATAGGGGCCGAAGTAAGAATGTCCGACAACAAATTCTGAATTTTTTTAAACCAAAACTGGGCAAGGAACAAAATTGGTTACATTACTTCTTGAACGCCCCTCCTAATTGCTTATCGAGCGCCATTATTGCACCATCGTGCATTGGCGACTTCGGCTGCAGAGGATGGCGGCAGTTCGGTATATGTAGAGCGCACTGACAAGGTGACGGGGATTTGTCCGCAATTTTGTGGAGGACCCCTAACACCTCACGTGGTTAAAATATTAGGACGCACTACCCGGAAAATCCCGGGAAAAATCGATCCAAAGTTGTTTAGGTGCCTTGTGAGTATAAAATGTTTGTACACTGCCGAGCCGCCGTCTGGCCTGTGTGTTCTGCCGGCACGGTAGCTCAGCGTGTTCGGTCAGAGGGGTAGCTGCCCTCTGTAATAAAAAAACTGAGTCTGTGGATCAGCGACGAACTGAAACGGATGTCTTGCGACATCTGGACATCCGCCCCGAGCAGATTCAACGAAGAAAATGAGATAAAAAAAAATACGCGAGAGGTCTCGTGTTCGATTCCTCCTCTGGCACTTTTTCTTTCTTCTGTTACATTTTCTTTGGCTATTCCACCAATTATTCAGAAAGTTTCCCAAACCTACATTATCCTTAACAAATTAGTTTCATTATTGAATAAAAATTATTTTCTTTTTGTCCAACAAAACAGTTCATGGCGATGGGTTTCCATTTTTCATTGTAAAGTATACGAGGAGAAACATTGCCTTTTTAATCAGAGTAACAAAGTCTATCGGAAAACATTCAGTTTTTATACATATAATAATTATAAACAGAAACCGCAGCTGTAATGATAGTAAAAACAAACAAAGCAATAATTTTTTCGACATCTTGCGTAACATATAAAAGTGGATTTTTTACAATCACAGGTCGATTGCAATAAATCTGTACAAAAACTTGCCCGATTAACATTTACAAAAATATTTCGAGTTTCTGACAATTTTGAGGCAAACCAGGCATATTGAATCATGTCTCGGAATATTGGTGACGATAACTGATGGTGAATTATAGAATGAATTTTCGTACAGTCTTCCCGGAAATTAATTTCACGATTCTCCTGTAACAATGCGCTGCAATTTTGCAAGCGACAGAAAAAAAAATAAAGTGCCAGAAGAGGAATCGAACCAGACACTTTTTTTTGTAACCATATATATTTATTTAAATATATTAACAACGATACATAAAAAAGACATTTTATTCTATTAACCTATTATGTTCCTAGTGTTGGTTAATATTACTGTCATTTTATATGTTTTCGTTTTTATATTTTCCTTTTTCGATTTTCTCTTATTGTTGTTCCTTAAAACCTTGTACATGGCCATTTGTCGTCTTTTTTTTTTTTTTTTTTTGAGTGGGTAGGCATTGCACGACAGGCATAACAGCATCGATGCATTGATTTTGAGTTTATGTTTCTGTATGTGATGCAATTGTGATGCACAGGCACATTGTGTATTCTGGTTTGATCTCTTCCTCTAGTTACACTGTTAAGTGGGACAGTATGAGGGAAACGCCACCATGGTAGGTGGAGCAGAAGTGGAAGAAACTTTTTTTACATATACTATAGAATATACCTAAATTGAAGAAGAGAGAAAATTTTGACCTTTGGCGTAAGGGTCCGAGCGCTTAGCGTGTAGACCAGACGGCGGCTCGGTAGCGGACTAACATTTTATACCCATAAGGCTACTAAAAAACTTTGGATCGATTTTTCCCGGGATTTTCCGGGTAGTTCGTCCTAATATTTTAACCACGTGAGGTGTTAGGGGTCCTCTTTCGCCACACAAAATTGCGGACAAATCGCCGACCCCACGGTCGTGCCGTCTCCTTGTGAGTGTGACTGGAGAAAATCGCAGAAAAACGCGCAGAGAAGCCGCGTGTGGGTAGGCGTGCACCTGTGCGTGTGTCTAACGACCTCCGCAGTGGGCGCGAAGGACCGCGTGGGGAAGCACCTGCAGTGTGCTCGGTGTCGGCTTGCTGCGGCCGCGAGTCCAGCGCAGCAGCTCGGGGCGGCAGCAATAAGAGAGCCCTTCTAGGGCCTCGCCCTTCTCACGGGTATTGCCGAGGGCGCGCCGCCGTCTCAGGAATGCGGCCGAGTCTCGTTTGACCTGCAGCCTGACCCCGCGCCCGTCTCAGGTGACTGCCGTAAATGAGTCCTGTGGGACGGGGTGTCCTCCACTGGGCGACTTCACTTTTCACCTGATTTCGGTGTCTCTTAACCTTTGAGTTTCAACAATATAAAAAATTAATTTTAACAAGTTTCACAAAATTGGCCTTTATGACTGTGTGGAATATTCCACAATTTGAAACACGAACAGCTGCTAGCATGAGTTTCTTAGAAGTAGATACCTTAGGGGTTGCAAAGCAACTCAAATCGCTTGATACGGGCAAGTCTTCAGGTCCAGATTGTATACCGATTAGGTTCCTTTCAGATTACGCTGATACAATAGCTCCCTACTTACAAGGGAACCTCACCATCGCACCCTCCTCAGATTTAATTATAAGTTGGCACAGTGGATAGGCCTTGAAAAACTGAACACAGATCAATCGAGACAACAGGACAAAGTTGTGTGGAACGAAGGAAAAAATAAGCAACATATACAAACTGAGTAGTCAATGTGCAAGAAAGGCAACTTCAAGGAGATCTGTGTGATTAGGAGCGCCGTGGTCCCGTGGTTAGCGTGAGCAGCTGCGAACGCAGAGGTCTTTTGTTCAAGTCTTCCCTCGATTAAAAAGTTTGTTTTTGTTTTCAGACAATTATTACCTGTCCGTCCGTCCGTCCGTCCGATGCGAGATAACTGCGCCGTAGTATGGGGACGTTACACCTAAACAAACATCGAAACATCCACAAGCAACCTAAATCGGGCAAGGTAGAAGAATCTTTTTACCCGTTCGCCAAGTGTACTAATTAGGTGGGTCGACAACATGTTCCTGTCATGTGACGCACATGTTGTCACCAATGTCGTATAGAATATATCAGGAATCGGTTGACCTATGACCTTGCGATCAAATGTTTCGGTTCCCATTGAAGAGGCACGTCCTTTCGTCTACTGATCGCACTGTTTTGCGGTGGGGTCGCAAAACACAGACACTAAACTTATTACATTGAACAGAGACGTCAATGAACGAATGGACAGATCATAACTTTGCGAAAATAAAGAAAGTAAACTTTTCACTTGAAGGGAGACTTGAACCAAGGACCTCTCGTTCCGCATTTGCTCACGCTAACCACAGTACCACGGGGCTCCTGAGCTCACACTATAATTGATGTTGCCTATCTTGCGCATGGACTACTCAGTTTGTATATTTTGCTTATTTTTTTCATAGTCCACACAACTTCTTCCTGTTTTCTCGATTGATCTGTGTTCAGTTTTTCAAGGCCTATCCACTGTGCCAACTTATAACTAAATCTGAGGGGGTGCGATGTGGAGGTTCCCTTGTTAGCAATCATATACAACCGCTCGCTCACCGATACATCTCTACCTACAGATTGGAAAATTGCGCAGGTCGCACCAGTGTTTAAGAAGGGTAGTAGGAGTAATCCATCGAACTACAGACCTAGATCATTGACGTCGGTTTGCAGTAGGGTTTTGGAGCATATATTGTATTCAGTCATTATGAATCACCTCGAAGGGAACGGTTTGTTGATATGCAGTCAGCATGGTTTCAGAAAACATCGTTCTTGAGCATCGTTCTATTCGCACGAAGTAATGGCCGCTATCGACAGGGGATCTGAAGTTGATTCCGTATTTCTAGATTGCCGGAAAGCTTTTGACACCGTTCCTCACAAGCGACTTCAAATCAAGCTGCGGGCATGTGCGGTATCGTCTCAGTTGTGACACTGGGTTCGTGATTTCCTATCAGGGAGGTCGCAGTTCGTAGTAATAGACGGCAAATCGTCGAGTAAAACTGAAGTGATATCAGGTGTTCCCCAGGGAAGCGTCCTGGGACCTCTGCTGTTCCTGATCTATATAAATGACCTGGGTGACAATCTGAGCAGTTCTCTTAGGTTGTTCGCAGATGATGCTGTAATTTACCGTCTAGTAAGGTCATCCGAAGACCAGTATCAGTTGCAAAGCGATTTAGAAAAGGTTGCTGTAGGTGTGGCAGGTGGTAGTTGACGCTAATTAACGAAAAGTGTGAGGTGATCCACATGAGTTCCAAACGAAATCCGTTGGAATCCGATTACTCGATAAATAGTACAATTCTCAAGGCTGTCAATTCAACTAAGTACCTGGGTGTTAAAATTACGAACAACTTCAGTTGGAAAGACCATATAGATAATATTGTGGGAAAGGCGGGCCAAAGGTTGCGTTTCATTCCAGGACACTTAGAAGATGCAACAACTGCACTAAAGAGACAGCTTACACTACACTAGTTCGTCCTCTGTTAGAATATTGCTGCGCGGTGTGGGATCTTTACCAGGTGGAATTGACGGAGGACATCGAAAGGGTGCAAAAAAGGGCAGCTCGTTTTGTATTATCACGTTATAGGGGAGAGAGTGTGGCAGATATGATAGGCAAGCTGGGATGGAAGTCATTAAAGCAAAGACTTTTTCGTCGCGGCGAGATCTATTTACGAAATTTCAGTCACCAACTTTCTCTTCCGAATGTGAAATATTTTGTTGAGCCCAACATACGTAGGTAGGAATGATCATCAAAATAAAATAAGAGAAATCAGAGCTCGAACAGAAAGGTTTAGGTGTTCGTTTTTCCCGCGCGCTGTTCGGGAGTGCAATGGTAAGGAGATAGTATGATTGTGGTTCGATGAACCCTCTGCCAAGCACTTAAATGTGAATTGCAGAATAATCATGTAGATGTAGATGAAGCAACGAATTCAATTATTCCTTTCGGAGTATGTTGATTCATTAGCTCTACACTTAGCAATCATATACAACCGTTCGTTCGACGAAAGATCCGTACCCAAAGACAGGAAAGTGCAGAGGTCACATCAATATTCAAGTAATTACAGGCCCATATCGTTAACGTCGATATGTAGCAGGATTTTGGAACATATATTGTGTTCAAACATCATGAATTACCTCGAAGAAAACGGTCTATTGACACACAGTCAACATGGGTTTAGAAAACATCGTTCCTGGGAAACACAACTAGCTCTTTATTCACATGAAGTGATGAAGTGTTGAGTGCTATTGACAAGATTTCAGATCGATTCCGTATTTCTGGATTTCCGGAAGGCTTTTGACACTGTACCATACAAGCGGCTTGTAGTGAAATTGCGTGCTTATGGAATATCGTTTCAGTTATGTGACTGGATTTGCGATTTCCTGTCAGAGAGGTCACAGTTCGTAGTAACTGACGGAAAGTCATCGAGTAAAACAGAAGTGATTTCCGTCGTTCTCCAAGGTAGTGTTATAGGCCCTTTGCTGTTCCTTACCTATATAAACGATTTGGGAGACAAGCTGAGCAGACGTCTTAGGTTGTTTGCAGATGACGCTGTCGTTTATCGACTACTAAAGACATCAGAAGATCAAAACAAATTGCTGAACGATTTAGAAAAGATATCTGAATGGTGCAAAAATTCGCAGTTGACCCTAAATAACGAAAAATGTGAGGTCATCCACATGAGTGCTAAAAGAAATTCGGTAAACTTTGGTTACACGATAAATCAGTCTAATCTAAAAGCCGCAAATTCAACTAAATACCTAGGTATTGCAGTTACGAACAACTTAAATTGGAAGTAACACATGCAAAATGTTGTGGAGAAGGCAAACCAAAGACTGTGTTTTATTGGCAGGACACTACGCTTGTCCGTCCTCTTTTAGAATACTGCTGCGAGGTGTGGGATCCTTACCACATAGGACTGAAGGAGTACATCGAAAAAGTTCAAAGAAGGGCAGCACGTATTGTATTATCGCGAAATATGGAAGAGAATGTCACAGAAATGATACAGGATTTGAGCTCGACATCATTAAAAGAAACGCGTTTTCGTTGCGACAGAATCTTTTCACGAATTTCCAATCACCAACTTTATCCTCCGGATGCGAAAATATTTTGTTGAAACCGACCTACATAAGGAGAAAAGACCACCATGACAAAATAAGGGAAATCAGAGCTCTTGCGGAAAGATATCTAGGTGTTGGTTATTTCCGCGCGCTATACCAGATTGGAATAATAGAGAATAGCGAAGGTGGTTCGATGAACCCTCTGCCAGGCACTTAAATGTGTTTTGCAGAGTATCCATGTAGATGTAGATGAAATTCTCAGTCAGCATTTTACCAAGACATTAGCCCACATCTCGGAACTCGCCTGAACATATAATTCCAAAGACAAATTATAGTCCTAAATAAGAAGCAAAATGGGCCTAACATTTAACAAATTTGTATCAAAAGTGCATACTGCTGCAGTGGTTTAATTTCGAAACCACTCACAGAAGCAAGAGCACAAACTCATATTTACGTTACAATACCTTTAGATGAACTTACTTACGCTGCCAATCATCTCAATACGATCATTGTAAAGAAAATCAAGTCACACTCTCCTACATCCTATAGTTACGTAGCACAATCTCCCCGCCAACTGTTGCTTTGAGCTCTGTGACTGCTACAATGGACTACATTCGTAGTAGTATCTCAGTGAACCAGTAGATGTTTCTGTCTTGCAGTACTATCGGAGGTTTCATGCGAAAGGCGTTGATACTTAAAAAAAAAAAATTAACAGCGACTACGAAAAAAGTGTGGCTCGGGGCTATTCTTTTCAGGGCCAGAACGGAAACAAGGACGAAACAGAGTTTCAGTCGACAAATACCGTGTCGAGAGTGTTCACTAAAAATCCATCAAGGTAAATCTAACTTCGCTTCACCTTCCTGCTTAGAAAAGTCCTTGAGTCCATTCTGTCCCGAAGATCAATAAACACCTACAACAAAACCTACCCATTCCTGCCCACCAGTCTCTCTTTCGCCCCAATTTTTCCTCCCATGACCAACTCCTGTACCGTACTCATCTTCTCTCCCACCAAATCAACAACCGAAAAGCCGCCATTTTTGTCTCCCTAGATCGTGAAAAAGCTTATGACCGTGTATCCATTCTGGGCTGCTCCTTAAGTTCGAGACCTGCGCCCTTCCCGTAAATTACGTCCCCCTCATCGCCCACTTTCTCTCTAAGCGCCCGTCGTATGTCACTGTTGGCAACACCAGCTCCCGTACCTTCCAGCCCACTGCAGGTGTGACAGAAGGTCCGGTCCTCTCTCCTCTGCTGTACGTCCTCTACAGTGCCAGTCCCATGCCCAAGCCCCCTCCTCCTGTTCATCTCCTCCACTATGCCGATGGGACTGCCTTCCTGGCCCTCTATTCTACCCTCCCGCTCTGTGTCGATCAGTTCACCTCTTGGTGCAACCAGTGGCTCCTCAAAATCAATCCTGCTAAAACGTAGGCAATAATTATTGGCCGAACCACCCGCAGCTTCCGTCCCCACGACTGTTGCCTTACTATTTACAACCGTCCCATCCACTTAACTTTTTTTGAGTCATCACTTTGTGACTGGTTTGATGCGACCCCCCACGAATTCCTCTCGTTCGCCAACCTCTTCATCTCAGAGTAGCACTTGCAACCTATGTCCTCAATTATTTGCTGGATGAATTCCTTTCTCTATCTTTCTCTACTGTTTTTGCCCTCTACAGCTCTCTCTAGTACCATGGAAGTCATTCACTCGTGTCTTAACAAATGTCCTATCATCATGCCCCTTCTCCTTGTCAGTGTTTTCCACACATTCCTTTCCTCTTCGTGTCTGCGCAGAACCTCCTCATTCCTTACCTTACCAGTCCACCTAATTTTCAACATTCATCTGTAGCGTCACATCCCAAATAATTCGATTGTCTTCTGTTTAGATTTTTCCGCAGTCGATCTTTCACTACCGTACAATGCTGTGCCCCAAATCTCAGAAATTTCTTCCTCAAATTAAGGCCTATGTTAGACACTAGTATACTTCTCTTGGTCAGGAATGCGCTTTTTGCCAGTAGTTAACTAACACACTAAAATGTCTCTGGTTAACACTTGTTCGTCAGTTAACATGGAAGCCCCATCTACTAACCATTCAACAGAAAGCCCACAATACACTGAAATTACTAAAACTACTAACTGGCCCAAAATGGAGATTGCACTCTTCCACAATTCTCCACACCTATAAATCCCTGATCCGACCCATCCCCTGTTATGCAAATGTAGGATGGATTTCCGCTCCCCCATCCTTTTATCACGCACCACAGATCCTCGAACGCCAATTTATAAAATTTCCCTCCCTCCTATTCCATCTTGAACATCTCTGAATATCCTACGTTATCCGCAAACTCGTCACTGCCCACCTCTTGGTTTCTCCCCTGCTCACTGCTCATGACACTTTGCCGCCTCTATCACCCCCTCCCCCCAAAAGCTACATCTCCACATTATCCACATCCTCTGCCAACGAAACTTATATCAGTTTCCCTTAGCCGACCACAATATCCGCCCTGTACCCATCCTACCAGATCCTAAAAAAACCACCCCACTTCCCCTGGCCGGGGCTCCCTTCCTTTCCACTCCTCTCCAACCACATCCTAAATCTCTGTCCGGAGCCGCATTCCTCTTCACCCTCCCGAATTCCTCCTCCAAACATTCGCCCACACAGACATCCTCTCACCCACTGCCCAAACTGCTACATCTCCATCATACCCCTCTTCCTGGCAGCCTAGGCCCACTCGTCATTTCATCATCTATGTATCTTGGTTCAAATGGCTCTGAGCACTATGGGACTTAACTTCTGAGGTCATCAGTCCCCTAGAACTTACAACTACTTAAACCTAACTAACTTAAGGACATCACACTCATCCATGCCCGAGGCAGGATTCGAACCGTCGACCGTAGCGGTCGCATGGTTCCAGACTGAAGGGCCTAGAACCGCTCGGCCACTCCGGCTGGCATCTATGTGTCTGTTTTAATAAGTAACCACACTGGTTCTTTTCTTTTTTAATTTATGTAACTGTCTCTATGTCTTTTATCTTTTCTGAAACACACATTTGCCATTTCATGTGTGTCAATCTTTTAATTAATCAGCAAATCCGTCTTTCATATTTACATTCTGTAACTAATCATAGCTAACACTTGGTTTAAGAATCATGAAAGAAGGTTGTATACGTGGAAGAACCCTGGAGATACTAAAAGGTATCAAATAGATTATATAATGGTAAGACAGAGATTTAGGAACCAGGTTTCAAGTTGTAAGAAATTTCCAGGGGCAGATGTGGACTCTGACCACAATCTATTGGTTATGACCTGTAGATTAAAACTGAAGAAACTGCAAAAATGTGGGAAATTAAGGAGATGGGACCTGGATAAACTGAAAGAACCAGAAACTGTACAGAGTTTCAGGGAGAGCATAAGGGGACAATTGACAGGAATAGGGGAAAGAAATACCGTAGAAGAAGAATGGGTAGCTCTGAGGGATGAAGTAGTGAAGGCAGCAGAGAATAAAGTAGGTAAAAAGACGAGGGCTGCTAGAAATCCTTGGGTAACAGAAGAAATATGAAATTTGATTGATGAAAGGAGAAAATATAAAAATGCAGTAAATGAAGCAGGCAAAAAGGAATACAGACGTCTCAAAAATGAGATCGACAGGAAGTGCAAAATGGCTAAGCAGGGATGGCTAGAGGACAAATGTAAGGATGTATAAGCTTATCTCACTAGGGGTAAGATAGATACTGCCTACAGGAAAATTAAAGAGACCTTTGGAGAGAAGAGAACCACGTGTATGAATATCAAGAGCTCAGATGGCAACCCAGTTCTAAGCAAAGAAGGAAAGGCAGAAAGGTGGAAGGAGTATATAGAAGGTTTATACAAGGGTGATGTATTTGAGGACAATATTATGGAAATAGAAGAGGATGTAGATGAAGACAAAATGGGAGATACGATACTGCGTGAAGAGTTTGACAGAGCACTGAAAGACCTGAGTCGAAACAAGGCCCCCGGAGTAGACAACATTCCATTAGAACTACTGACGGCCTTGGGAGAGCCAGTCATGACAAAACTCTACCAGCTGGTGAGCAAGATGTATGAGACAGGCGAAATACCCTCAGACTTCAAGAAGAATATAATAATTCCAATCCCAAAGAAAGCAGGTGCTGACAGATGTGAAAATTACCGAACTATCAGTTTAATAAGTCACAGCTGCAAAATACTAACGCGAATTCTTTACAGACGAATGGAAAAACTGGTAGATGCGGACCTCGGGGAGGATCAGTTTGGATTCCGTCGAAATGTTGGAACACGTGAGGCAATACTGACCTTACGACTTATCTTAGAAGAAAGATTAAGAAAAGGCAAACCTACGTTTCTAGCATTTGTAGACTTAGAGAAAGCTTTTGACAATGTTGACTGGAATACTCTCTTTCAAATTCTAAAGGTGGCAGGGGTAAAATACAGGGAGCGAAAGGCTATTTACAATTTGTACAGAAACCAGATGGCAGTCATAAAAGTCGAGGGGCATGAAAGGGAAGCAGTGGTTGGGAAAGGAGTGAGACAGGGTTGTAGCCTCTCCCCGATGTTATTCAATCTGTATATTGAGCAAGCAGTAAAGGAAACAAAAGAAAAATTTGGAGTAGGTATTAAAATTCATGGAGACGAAGTAAAAACTTTGAGGTTCGCCGATGACATTGTAATTCTGTCAGAGACAGCAAAGGACTTGGAAGAGCAGTTGAACGGAATAGACAGTGTCTTGAAAGGAGGATATAAGATGAACATCAACAAAAGCAAAACGAGGATAATGGAATGTAGTCAAATTAAATCGGGTGATGCTGAGGGAATTAGATTAGGAAATGAGACACTTAAAGTAGTAAAGGAGTTTTGCTATTTAGGAAGTAAAATAACTGATGATGGTCGAAGTAGAGAGGATATAAAATGTAGACTGGCAATGGCAAGGAAAGCTTTTCTGAAGAAGAGAAATTTGTTAACATCGAATACAGATTTATGTATCAGGAAGTCGTTTCTGAAAGTATTTGTTTGGAGTGTAGCCATGTATGGAAGTGAAACGTGGACGATAACTAGTTTGGACAAGAAGAGAATAGAAGCTTTCGAAATGTGGTGCTACAGAAGAATACTGAAGATAAGGTGGATAGATCACATAACTAATGAGGAGGTATTGAATAGGATTGGGGAGAAGAGAAGTTTGTGGCACAACTTGACTAGAAGAAGGGATCGGTTGGTAGGACATGTTTTGAGGCATCAAGGGATCACAAATTTAGCGTTGGAGGGCAGCGTGGAGGGTAAAAATCGTAGAGGGAGACCGAGAGATGAGTACACTAAGCAGATTCAGAAGGATGTAGGTTGCAGTAGGTACTGGGAGATGAAGCAGCTTGCACAGGATAGAGTAGCATGGAGAGCTGCATCAAACCAGTCTTAGGACTGAAGACAACAACAACAGCAACAACTGAATCTAGGTCTTTTTATTTATCAAACATTCATTTTGTCAACTACTGTGGTGTCACAGCTAGACACCACACTTGCTAGGTGGTAGCCTTTAAATCGGCCGCGGTCCGTTAGTATACGTCGGACCCTCGTGTCGCCACTATCAGTGATTGCAGGCCGAGCGCCGCCACACGGTAGGTCTAGAGAGCCTTCCTAGCACTCGCCTCAGTTGTACATCCGACTTTGCTAGCGATGGTTCTCTGACTTCTACGCTCTCATTTGCCGAGACGATAGTTAGCATAGCCTTCAGCTACGTTGTTTGCTACGACCTAGCAAGGCGCCATTATCCGTTACTATTGATATTGTGAAATATGTACCGTCCAGACCGACGTTCGTCATTAATGGATTAAAGTTAAGTATTCCACCAGCTACGTCCGTTTTTCTCAATTCTAATTCCCTTGTCATGTTCCAGGCCTCACGCCAGCCTCCGTGAGCTAAAACGCGTGCATTTCGGCCTCCTTTAGTAACCCTGTGTTGGCTCTCCTGCCAACCACAACAACTACCATGTCCAATTTTACAAAATTATACTACGTTTCAAACCTTTTGCTCTCATACTGCTGAAGAGCTGCGACTTATATCCGCTGACAGCAATGACAACAAAGAAAAAATAAGTAAATAATCGGCTACACTTGTAGTCAAGACAACACACGTTCGAAGTCTCTCTCTTGTTCATTCTGTGGACGGTAAGTATTCCCGGACTCAGTGGACAGAGTATAGCAAAAAGTTGTGATCGGACTTCACTAAATCGGAATTCTTTATAATTTGGTCTGCATTTGCATAGCGAAGTGAAACGCCGCCTTACTGCAACGTATATCATTCGTGCCAAACTCATTTATTGTCTAAAGTTGAAAGAGACATCTCCCTTCTCGTCCGCTTCATCAATGACCGATAGTAAGTAATGTATGTATCTTTGTTGGTCACAAGCAAGCAAGAAAGTCAAAATCATGAGTTGCGACATATTCGTAATTATGTTTAATAGCGATCCAGAAAATATTTGTTTTGTTATAAATCCAGTCATGGATCACAAAAATTTTATTAACCAGGAAATTAATTTCGGTCACCTATGACTATCCTCAGACCTGAGCGAATCCAGTACATTACATGATTTGTGTCATTGCGTATAGGGTGTTTCAAAAATTACCGGTATATGTGAAACGGCAATAAAAACTAAACCAGCAGCGATAGAAATACACCGTTTGTTGCAATATGCTTGGGACAACAGTACATTTTCAGGCGGACAAACTTTCGAAATTACAGTAGTTACAATTTTCAACAACAGATGGCGCTGCAAGTGATGTGAAAGATACAGAAGACAATGCAGTCTGTGGGTGCGCCATTCTGTACGTCGTCTTTCTGCTGTAAGCGTGTGCTGTTCACAACATGCAAGTGTGCTGTGGACAACACGGTTTATTCCTTAGAACAGAGGATTTTTCTGGTGTTGGAATTCCACCGCCTAGAACACAGTGTTGTTGCAACAAGAGGAAGTTTTCAACGGTGGTTTAATGTAACCAAAGGACCGAAAAGCGATACAATAAAGGATCTGTTTGAAAAATTTCAACGGACTGGGAACTTGACGGATGAACGTGCTGGAAAGGTAGGGCGACCACGTACGGCAACCACAGAGGGCAACGCGCAGCTAGTGCAGCAGGTGATCCAACAGCGGCCTCGGGTTTCCGTTCGCCATGTTGCAGCTGCGGTCCAAATGACGCCAACGTCCACGTATCGTCTCATGCGCCAGAGTTTACACCTCTATCCATACAAAATTCAAACGCTGCAACCCCTCAGCGTCGCTACCATTGCTGCACGAGAGACATTCGCTAACGATTTAGTGCACAGGATTGATGACGGCGATATGCTTGTGGGCAGCATTTGGTTTACTGACGAAGCTTATTTCTACCTGGACGGCTTCGTCAATAAACAGAACTGGCGCATATGGGGAACCGAAAAGCCCCATGTTGCAGTCCCATCGTCCCTGCATCCTCAGAAAGTACTGGTCTGGGCCGCCATTTCTTCCAAAGGAATCATTGGCCCATTTTTCAGATCTGAAACGATTACTGCATCACGCTATCTGGACATTCTTCGTGAATTTGTGGCGGTACAAACTGCCTTAGACGACACTGCGAACACCTCGTGGTTTATGCAAGATGGTGCCCGGCCACATCGCACGGCCGACGTCTTTAATTTCCTGAATGAATATTTCGATGATCGTGTGATTGCTTTGGGCTATCCGAAACATACAGGAAGCGGCGTGGATTGGCCTCCCTATTCGCCAGACATGAACCCCTGTGACTTCTTTCTGTGGGGACACTTGAAAGACCAGGTGTACCGCCAGAATCCAGAAACAATTGAACAGCTGAAACAGTACATCTCATCTGCATGTGAAGCCATCCCGCCAGACACCTTGTCAAAGGTTTCGGGTAATGTAATTCAGAGACTACGCCATATTATTGCTACGCATGGTGGATATGTGGAAAATATTGTACTATTGAGTTTCCCAGCCCGCAGCGCCATCTGTTGTTGACAATTGTAACTACTGTAATTTCGAAAGTTTGTTTGCCTGAAAATGTACTGTTGTCCCAAGCATATTGCAACAAACGGTGTATTTCTATCGCTGCTCGTTTAGTTTGTATTGCCGTTTCAAATATACCGGTCATTTTTGAAACACCCTGTATATGCTACAGTCAAGTTACTTAGCCATACAAGGTTCAGCATAAAATCTAAAAAAAATTCTTAGTACCATGGATACTACTACATGATTCCCATACATTTCGAATACTTTCTCACAGTTTCACGTGGGATAACACAAGACGCAGAAGGTGGGGCTCAGACATTCCGTCCCTGTGAGGGGCGATAAGAAGAGCGCCCGTCCACCCTCTACCACTGATATTTCTGAATCCATAATAACATTGCAAGTAGGCTGTTTAGGTTTTTTTTATTGGTAACGCCGCCGCCACGTAGCGCTCTGTATGAAAAATCACTGGCTATGCCGTGTGCAGTCTGTGGCTGGTTGGCATTGTTGTAATACTCGCCATTGTAGTGTTGGGCAGCGGCAGCTGGATGCTAACAGCGCATAGCGTTGCGCAGTTGGAGGTGAGCCGCCAGCAGCGGTGGATGTGGGGAGAGAGATGGCGGAGTTTTGAAATTTGTAAGAATGGATGTCATGAACTGATATATATATTATGACTATTAAGGTAAATACATTGTTTGTTCTCTATTAAAATCTTTCATTTGCTGACTCTGCTTATCAGTAGTTAGTGCCTTCAGTATTTTGAATCTTTTATTTAGCTAGCAGTAGTGGCGCTCGCTGTATTGCAGTAGCTTGAGTAACGAAGATTTTTGTGAGGTAAGTGATTTGTGAAACGTATAGGTTAGTGTTAGTCAGGGCCATTCTTTCGTAGGGATTTTTGGAAGTCAGATTGCGCTACGCTAAAAAATATTGTGTGTCAGTTTAAGCAAAGTCTTGTACAATTTTTCTAAGGGGACGTTTCATATGTCGACCCTTAGCCGAGGATACCTCACTGGAATGTTCTGATTTTTTTCTTGTAGTTTGTGTAGTAAGTGTAGACTTTGTTTATTGCTAGAGCGTAATTGTAGAGAGAATCTCCTTTGTAGTTGTAGTCTTTCATTGTTGTACAGTAAAACAGTTGAGGCATGCATGTAGATTTGCACCAAGTATTTCGCAGCTGCGCTTGCAATTAACTAGATAATATTTTCAGTGCTATATTAATGTGTTCTCTTATTTTTGCTCTTCAAATTGTGTTTTTCTGTGTTGTCGTGTGAAATATTGTGACAATAATGGCGTGTGAAAAACGTAATACTAGGCTCCAAAGTAAACTGAGAAATGACAGTGAAGACGAAAGCAGTATGTTAGCGCCACCATGTAATGAATTAACTAATGTTCAAAGCAGTAATTTGGTAATAGTGCATAGAGAAATGGAGCGTGCTGCAAACAATGGTGTAGACAGTGAAACAATTAGTGAACAGGGGCCATTATCGATCGATCTGTCGGCAACAGCTCGCGTCAGGAATCCGAAACGACAGGACACAATCTTGCAAATACTGTACATTCAGGTTTTGCGTCCTCACCGTTTTCTCAAATAAGTCGAGACACATTTTCTGCTTGTCAAACTGTGAATGTTGCCGGTGCAAATGCACTGCCGAAAAGCATAGAGGAACAGATTCCAGACACTAATACATTATTATTGCAATTAATGCAACAAATGAAACAAAACCAGAGACAAACACAACAACAGTTAGACACAATGGAACAAAATCTTCAAAAGTTAGACACAATGGAACCAAATCTTCAAAAGTTAGACACAATGGAACAAAATCAGAGACAAACACAGCAAAAGCTTCAAAAGTTAGACACAGTGGAACAAAATCTTCGGATGTTAGACACCACACTTGAACAAACACGTGAAGATTTAACTACTGAGTTACATAACATTGAATCGAAATGCCAAAAAATCTGTAATGAGGTAAAAACACAAATTTGTGAGAATTTCAACCTATTTTTTCCCGGCATGAAAATGCATTTTAGAATCATGAAGCAGCCATAAAAGAACTGCAACTATTGTTCGTGAAAATCACGACACCTTGCAAGCTAAAATGGACTAGTTGCATCCACCGATTCGGTTACGCAACTTGCAAGAACTCAGGAAAACTTAAAGGACACAGTAGATTCGATTTCAACACAAATGGACACTCTGAAACTTGGTTCAGAAATACACACTGAGGAAATGTGTTCACTATCGGAGAAAGTAGCCAAACTTTCAGATCAGTTCATTAACTTATCTACAGAGGTAGATGATGATCTGAATGATACAGAAGAGTGCGAACAAATTAGGAAATTCAAACAAAATCAAATTAATACGCAACACCAAAGAGAAATCCGGGAAGTGCAAGATCAGCTGACACAGGTAATACAAGAATTACGTATTTCAGAGGACACTCACGTTCCAACACGGGAAGAGTGACTTAGAAATACGGAAAAGCTACAAAGTAATAACACAGGGCATTTCGGAAATTATGAAAGAAATTGGCAAGGTGCACCGAATTTTGAGATGGAACCGCGGACACGACGTAACAATGACCGATATGCTACCCGCCGATACTATGATTTTGACTATAAGCTGTTCATTACTGCATGTAAATTCAAAACATTTAAGAATTCTGGCAACGACATTCATCCACAAGCGTGGCTTCATCAATTCTCTCATTGTTTTCCTCCCAACTGATCATGAGAGCACAGATTAGAATTTATGTGTGGCTACTTGGAGAATGAACCAGCTGTAAGAATGCGGTCGGTCATTCACGATTGTCACAGTGAAGGAGAATTTTATCATGCCTTCCTCTCAGCATATTGGTCTCAAGCTACACAAGACCGAGTAAAACATAGGATCATAATGATGAAACATTTCGAACAATCTGAATTTTCCAGTCTTGTCAAATATTTTGAAGACATGTTACATAAGAATCAGTATCTTTCAAACCCATACAGCCCCTCAGAACTCATCCGCATTTGCTTAATCAAATTACCTGAACATTTACGACAGATTATTTTAGCAGGACGATGCAAAGACGAAATTGAAGCTTTTCAGGGACTGTTACAAGAACTGGAAATTGACACTGACAATCGCGGAACGCGAAAACAGGAGCACAACAATTACAGGTCAATCCTGTCACAATTCCGCGATGACAGAAATAATACACGACAAGGCTATTCGTACAACGTAAATCGTGACCAAAACAGACACCACCCGTATGACAACCGTTGGCAGAGTAGTAATTATTACAGGGAAAGATCACCTCTCCGCGGTAATGACTATCACAGAGACAATCAGAGAAACAGACAATATGGAAACCAAAATAATTATTATCAAAGGAGACAGAATAACTTAAGACGCAACGGTCCAGCGCGCAGTTACGATTAAGAGAGAAATTCTCCACCACTTAACCGACAAGAAAGAAACTACTGGAACTACCGACATGACGACAGACGATATAACCGGAATTTCATCAGAACTGGCGGAATTCAAACAGGGCTGGGCCCTCTCGGCAAGGTGAATTTGTAGAAGTTAGGTCTCCTAGTCCCAATAACGGCGCGCGCCAACAGAGACAGACAGTGACTCACACCGCAGGCAGCCACGTGCGCCGGCTGGCTCAGAGAAAAATAACATAGACGCTAACCTTCAGAAAAATTCCAGTATTCTTTACCGACGTATACCGCGTGATAATTGCGTTCAAGTTAACTCTGAGCACTAGGAAGAGTAACGGATTGTACTACATTTCACATGTAAAACCGTTTATTGAAAGATAATCTGCTTTTTAACTATCTATTTGCCATATAACTTTTCACTTTACATCACTAGTATGCTTTGTCAGACTTAGAATCTGTTAACATATGACAATGTTTGAAGTTAAATATCCGGTCTAGAACTTAGAGAACTTATTCAGACAGTATTTACGAGTGCATTGTTATAGTGAACAGATGTCACAGTGTTATTGTGTGTGTACATTCTTGCTTGTTAGTTGCACGATTACGTAACGACTATAAGGCTTACATACTTAGAACATTTACCAGTACTGCTAATGAGATTTTAATGCAACATTTTGGTTTACTTGAAAATACTTTCTTTATTTGAAGTACATTCGGTGAGATTAAAGATGACTTAGCATTTGGTTTCTCTAATAGCTACACGATTATATCACGACGCTACTAATATGTGACACGATTTACATTGTTGCTTTTGCGGTGTATCTGTTTTATATCTGCACAGTTTTTCTGTATTATTCTGGAAAGTAAAACATGTTTTAGTAGTAACTTTTGTGGTATAGCTACAATGAGACAGCCTTATTGTAGCACAACAATACGTTACATTATAGTACTTTCTTGATCTTGGTAAGGTACGTAATAACTACGATATCTATACGGAAAGCATTTCACCTTCGTTTATGATGAGGTAAGTACATTGACTTCTGCAGAACTTTGCTTACAGAGGACGATAACTACGACAGTTCCACAGAATTATCTTACAGCAAAACGCACATTTAGCACTACAGGACACGCATTTGAGTGATTAATTTGGTACTTAAACCATTTATTTATCAAGATTGTTGAATTAAAAAGAAAGTTTTTCGTGATACATTTCATTCCATTCCTGTAACCTGTAACACCTGAAGGTATAATTACATTAATCCTCAGGCGGGTATACGCTTACTTTGTGTACCATGTGTTTGGCAAGCACAAGGAGCCCTAGCTAGTATGGTATTTGCTTATACAACTTTACACATCGGTACCATATTTCTCTAACACATAATTACACAGCTATCTGATCATTTAACTAAGAGAAAAACATCTTTTTACTACGTCAGTGACACATGTTTACGCAATTACGCAAGTGGATTACTTCACACTTATGAAATTGTATTTTGTCTGTACTTTGTGAAATGTTCATATTTTTTTCGGAACCATTGTGATACTGTGAGAGCTTTGAATGATGTATTTGGTATGGGTACGTTTGAAGCAGATGACACTTCTGACATCAGCAGAGAATTTTTTTTAGGTTTTGAAATTATTGGAGGAAGCTACGACGATTTTGAGATTTGGCTGAGGTTTTATGATGTTATGATGACGATGTGTATTACGCTGTTGCGGTATGTTTATGATCAATAAGATGATGCTATATGAGTTATTTGATTATGCTACGTATATGTTATGATGAAATATTGAAGAAGTGTCGACGAACAAGGTAAGGAATAGTGAGTAATGGTTAGGGACTCTGGTTTGTGAAAAAGGATGTTGGAAACCGAGAATCGTACTTTAAGTGTTATGAAATGTGTGTATATGCGAGAATGTATCACTATGCTGGTGAAAATTTTTTGGACACTATTCTATTTAAAGGATTTTGTTTCTACAGATTTGTAACGCAAATTCTCAACCTGTGAAAATATTTTTATATGAGACTGTCACTGTAGCGGAAACTGTTGTCGTAAATTTTTCAGTAAGAAAGGTAAGTGACCACCTGCATATAATGCGTTGTGGGCACCCAGCTGTGCGACAGTTGCCTGGGAGAAAAGCCATTAGTGCGTGCCTTTCAGAGGCACAGGTAAAAAAAAAAAAGCCATTATCCTCGCTATTGACATTCCTTTGTAGAAAGCATCGTAAATACGACACCCTCAAACTTGAAAACATGATTACACTGTAGAGTTCTTAATTTATGATATTTACTGAAATGAAATGATAAGAAACATTTTATATCTATTGTCTTTCTAGCTGAGAGATTGCTCATTTTGTTTAATATCCAGTTTCTATCTGCACTGCAGCATTGGTTAATATAAAATTTAATAGATGTACTAATATCACTATTTTCTGTTTACAGACCCAGTAAAGGATCATTTTATGATGTACTTTCTTAGGAAAGAGAGCACAAATAGACATTTCCCTTCACAGGAATTGCAAAAATAATTTTTTTACGATTTGGTAACGTATCTGCTAGCGTATGTTCTCGTGATGCATCACTTTAGTGTTAAGATGTGACATAGGTATTAAACATTTTTACTGTAATATTTTTTCTGCTTCAGCTTCGTCATGTTTAGATATAAATTATTACATTTATTGCTGCTCGCTATGCTTACTTGCATTTTTTTTGTCATTGCTGTTTGTATTAATTGTTTTGTGCTGCTGTATTGCCTCATCCATTAGTTAAGCATCTGAGCTCAGTAGATCTAAGTTAGCTTAAGAGGGGGTAGCCTATATCAGAGAATGAGTTGCAATGAATTTGAAGAAATGCACTGAGAGGTTATACAAGAACAGTACAGAAAGCAGGTATAGATAGGACTTTTTGGAAATAATGAAGAACGAAGGGAGATCTCCGAGAAGTAAAGAAAGTTTTGTTTGCAAAATACTGCAGTAAAACAAACCCTGTTCTTTCCTTGTGTTATCCCACTATGTGTTTGTGTACCCTTGTGCATTTATGCTCTTTCTGTCTTTATATGTTTATCTGATAAGACTTATGTTGCAGAATTTTTCTAATACTCAGTTACATGAACTATGATGAGGAATACTGTTATCCTCAAATATAATTTGCATTAATAATATGTTATTTACTTTGTAAAGATTTTTAGACATTATTTACCTGCTCTGTTTTGTTGCTCATATTTGAAGTTGATGTTTCAAAAGTTATTCTGATCTTTATGTATGTACTTATGTCATAATTTCTGTAAGACAGATGTGCATGTTTATTTCTATTCTTTTGTAAAGCCTGTATTACTGCAAATGTTATCTGTACTATTATGTTCTTTAGTGATATATTTTGTACCTTTGTTATTGTATTCTCATGTTATAAAATTGTAATTGTCACCAGTTCATCAAATTAAGTAACTTGTAAATTACATTTCACTGCACACGTTTCTGTTGGTCATAGTATATGGATAATATGTGAGAAGTAGGGACTGATAGTGTTTGCACGTGTGTTAATAATTCAGCAAGGGACTGGATAACAGCATTGCTGGTTCTAAGGACATTACAAAAACAATTTTTGTGAGTGCACAAGTGGTGGTTATGGACTTGCTATATTATCCACAAGACTCTTCAATGGTGATTGTGCGCCTGCACAGTCAAACAGATGGCTGCTGGCCATCTCTACAAGGACTACAGTGGGTCTACACCTTCGATGACTCACCAATACCATTATTTCTACAAGGACTGCAGTGGGTCTGCACCTCTGGTGGCCCACCAATACCGTAATCTCTACCAGGACTACAATGGGTCTACTCTGTGACGACCTACCCACCAATATTCTTTAAAACTTCGACTGACTCTGCTGTGGGTTTCCTCTGTTGTGGCCCATTACCTGTCTGCATGTCAAGAGTCAGCACTGTCTTTCTGTTGGAAGGACAACACTTCCTCAAGACTGCATGGAAATCCACCACTTCCGTGTGCATTTTCTTTTACTGCTCAGACTTTGAGAAAAACACTGCAATTTTACTTTGATGAATGATCAGGACTGTCTTTATGGACTGTGAGAAAATTTTAGCTTTTGACCAACATTGTATCGATAAGTGTGTGCATTTCATTTCTTTGTTATTGTAATTATGAAAACATTTTTCAAATCTGTATTGGCCACTGCCCAAAACAATTTGTAAATTTTTTTGTGGGGAGCATGGGGGCTATGCAAGTAGGCTGTTTAGGTTTTTTTTATTGGTAACGCCGCCGCCACGTAGCGCTCTGTATGAAAAATCACTGGCTGTGCCGTGTGCAGTCTGTGGCTGTTATTGTTCCAGGTAATTATTTTAGCAAACATTTATATTATTCGAACTTTCAGTAATTCGTACTGGGAATCACCACAATTACTCCGAATTACTGATTTTTCACTGATTTGTCACCCAAATCAGCATTTATTTACTGAGGAAAACAAAATCAGAATGGTTCACTCGGAAGCTTTCTTTTAAAATATGAAAAGAACTTATGAACACACTGTCCTGGCTGAGCCTTTTATCACAAACTGAATTCGAGTAGATTGCATCTCGTTCTTAGAATGAGTCGTGCTAGCATCTCTCTGTTGATACGCGTTGGCCGCGAGATGCAAGAACCCAGGTTCCAGCCCCATAGCCACTCAGTCGACAAGTTTCGTTACATCATACAGTCCGTGTAGGATTACTGACAGGCAATATGGTACACTTAAACCTTAGGCAGTCTGTAGCTTTCAGAAATGGTTTCCAGTGGACGAGCCAGCTACTGAAAACTGCAGCTAGATGAAAATATATTAGACTATTTAATCGTCTTTGTACTTCAAGAAACGCTAAAGACCTAAGTGCTAGAGTATTTCTCATATCTGCTTGGCCTTCACTTTAGCCTCCGACCGGAAGGGGAGCAGATCCGGAGCTTCCCGGCAAAGAACAGGAATAAAGAAAAAAACGTCTAGTTAAAATGTTTCACGTATGTTCTAACGAAATTTATGCTCGATTTCTACGTGTAAATTTCTCCATTTAACCCGTTCCCTCTCGCTGTTTCCCTCTGAATGAGATCATAATTTACACCAATAAGACGGATCTGTCAAAATAAAGCTACGAATCGAAATGTAGAGTGACGAGGAGTAAGGTCGCTAGATATACCTAAATGGCCCCAATTTCGACGTTAAATTCTAATTTCGTTTCCGAGCAAGAGTACTTTCAGTACGGACATTATGAACACACCAGTTGTCCAGATGTGTGATTTATTTAATTTAAAAATGCGACAGGCTTCGGAAAGATATTATTCCATTATGAAGTTCTACAAACAAGGAAAACAATTCATTATTTCACATACTAACATACATGTATACGCACAAAAATATGCATCACCCGTTAAGAAGAATCACACACATCTTGATTGTATTGTATTTAGAAGTTTGCCATCAAACTTCAAAGAAATAGGAATATTTTACGCTTTCAAAGCTGAATGGGCCAACGTGTTAAACGAAAAGACATTACTGTATAATGAACATTTCTAGGCCCATTTTGCGATATTTGTAGGAAAAGAAGGCAGCATACCTAATGTCGTTTAGTAATAATAAGATTTTCTTAGATTTCTAGTTCGTAATTTATAATGTATGTAGTGATCATACTTCGGAACGTCGATCAAGCGTTGATGATTATTGTTCTATTGGGAACCACAGGTGCTTAATTGGGATGATATACCAGTGCCTGTTACAATATTCTGTCAAATTTCAGTATATGTAAACATAATAACTGAGGTGTAAGAATTATTTTAGGTAGTTGTAGTACTACAAGGACAGATGTCCATTAAATGTACTTTAATACAGTGAAATGGAGTGGTCTCGTGCCACTTTTGAAGTTTTTCTTCAAAAGCTCTTTTCTAAAGAAAAAATATTTAATAGACTTCAAGCAGGAATGTAAGTTCAACGCATTCATCACCCAATAAGCTTAGTTCCTGTCTCCTACAGTACGTATTTGGATAAAAATGTCTTAAATTTGACAGAAAGTCACCGCTTAGGAACAGGTGATTTTATACCAATGCCTCAATTCTGTGTTTTCCAATGCTAAACAGTAAGTGGCCTAACGTTAACCTACCTTCAAGGCAACTTTGTAACAAAAAATAAAATGTAACAAGGCTCCATTATAATTCTTTTTTCAAGTATTTTTTAAAAAAATTACGTAACAAAATTATTGGTCCCAAATTCCTTGTAAATATGGAATACAATAGAGTTCTCTCTGTGACTTCAACTCTGGGTTTTCTTATTTTTTAGAGAACGTTTGTGTTAATGTAAAATATTTCACCCCTTTCTTTTGCCCGCTTCAAAACCACCTTTTTTTTTTTTTTTTCAGAACATTCACTGTAACAGAATCGATGTCAGTGACTTGCCCAGTTGCCCAGGGGCCAGCTCTGTCTCATATTGCGTAATCATGTCGTCAGCTGAACAGAGGGTTTTAGAACACACTACACAGTACTGGTAGTGTATGACTACTGCAGGAATCACACACAACTGTATACTCTCCAGTAAAAGTCGTTTCACTCTCACTGTATACATACATGCCACTACCGGTAGTGCTGCCCTCTTTTAATCTATAAATATACTTTAAATTGTCTTCGAGCAAGCAACGAATTTTGTGCAACAGGAATTTACACAGCAAAATTAATAGTTTTAGTTTCGGTATAACACGAATTTAATCAACTCCGTTTTGTTGTCAGTTTGAAATAAAGGGTATCTATAATTAAAGTTGCAATCAATTTCAAAACGCTGTAGAAAGAAAACCACTGCTCAGAACGATGTCAAACTTGTACAGCATATTATTGACGAAAGGGGAAACATCATGAAATTTTTTTTTAAAAAAACGAAATTTGGCTAACAGATGTCGCTGTAAGCGTCAGAATATGCTCACCAACAATGTGCGGCTCACGGCTGTTCACAAATTTGCGTCCGAGACGCCCAACATAACTGTCTCCAAGGATTGCACGCTGCTGGTAAAGCTCTTTTAGAGGAACGGTGACCGAGCGCCAGTAGGCCTGCAGAAGTTCCGTACACTCCAGGGCGTGAAAAAAGGCATTGGTCCGCTGTTTAGATTAGATTAGATTAGATTAATACTTGTTTCATAGATCATGAATGCGACACTTCGTAATGATGTGGAACGTGTCAGGTTAATGAAAGATGTCTGTACAAGATATTACATTACACAAAATATTGCATGACACTAATGCTTAAGTTAGTTTTTTTCTCCTCCCTTAATTTATATCTAAAAATTCAGCCAATGAGTAGAAGGAGTTGTCATCTAGAAATTCTTTTAATTTATTTTTAAATGTTGGATGGCTATCTGTCAGGCTTTTGATGCTGTTTGGTAGGTAACCAAAGACTTTTGTGGCAGCATAAATTACCCCCTTCTGTGCCAAAGTCAGATTTAACCCTGCATAGTGAAGATCATCCTTTCTCCTACGCTGTCTGCTACGGGTCTGTACAAAAAGATTACAAAATTCGAAAAGACAGGTTCTTTTGAAGTGCAGTGTGGCAGAGGGAGGAAAGTTGTTGATCCGATGTCTGTAGAAGATGTGGCCACAATATTGCAAAAGGGATGAAGCGATGGTGTATAGACATACCGTATACATGGAATTTCCCGAACGCAGGACGTGCCTGCGAATACGGTGCAGAAAATCCTAAGGAACATTCTGCATTGCTATCAACACAGAATCACCCATGTTCAGAAGCTGCTTTCTGCTGACCTGCCAGCAAGGCAGATGTTCGCTCTGGATTTTCTTCCTAACGTGGAAGTTAACCAGAACGTTCTGTGGACAGACAAAGTCCATTTCTATCTCCAAGGACATGTTAATATGAAGAATATGGGCAACTCAAAATTCGCATACGCATCAACCACTTCATTGTGCAGCTGTGTCTATATGGTACGGGTTGACAGCATCGTTTATCGTGGGCTGTATTATTTTGTGGAGATAAGTCTTGCGGATCCTGTTACCCGTACCGTCATTGGTAAACACTATGAAAGTCTTCTGCGCACCAAGGTCATTCCAACCCATCAACAGCCTGGATGTGTGAGCAGGATCATTTTTAAGCAAGATCACCCTGCTCGGCACATTGCACAGCCATTGAGGCGGTTGCTGTAGAGATATTTCGGAAATGCTAGGATTATCAGCCCTACAGCCTGGCCGTCATATCACCTGATCTTAACCAGAGTTAGTTCTGGAAATGGCGTTATCTGAAAGATCTTTTCAGTGGTCAAATTATGAACTTAGCTAGACTGAAGACACGCATTGCACAACACATTCACGGCTTGATCCCCGAGACACTCCAATCTGTTGTGGGCCGTGCTCTTTCTCGATTTCAATTTGTGGCAAAAAACGGTGATCATCATGTCTTGCGCCAGTCTCGTGACAACTAGAGTCCGCTTTCATTTTGCTTTTTTTGCGGCTTCTGGTCCCATGACAATTAAAAACCGATGTCTTTTGCTTTTTGTGCGGTTTTTCCCCTCACAACAAGTAACAATCTATTTTTCCCATCCGATGTTGTATGACTTCGTCGTGGTGGGCGGATTTACCTAATTAACTGTGTCACAACTGTTAACTGCCGAAATTGTGCTGAGGGAAAAATATAGACTGTATAATGTGCAACTCATACCATAGGCGTCGTATTGCGATTCATCTGTCATTTAAAGCTGATCCCTTTACTTACAGCGCCATCTATTGGTAAAATTTCCGTTAATTTTTTTCTTGATTCCATACGTTCCCCCCTTGGTCAACAATGTGTTGTTCAAATGTGACGTCATTCTGAGCAGTGGTTCTGTCCTACAGAGTTCTGAAACTGCAACTTCAATTAATGTCACTGTGTACTTATGCTGTTCCAACTTAATATTAACTGCCACAGTACCAACTTTCTTTTCCTTTCTTCGATAGAAATTCAGATAAATATCGTTAAAAGCATCAACTCAAGTCCTTATGAGAATGTGACACAAAATCACCCCAGAATCTCTTAGAATGTGGGAAAACCAACAGTGAGAGAAGACTGATACTGCAACAGCAGACTGTTGAATAATGCAATACAAGTGTAAACTAGCTTGATTTGGTTGATATTCTTCCTTTCGTGAGATACATCACAAATTCTACGACAAACGCGCTCCACTCGCTAAATAGTCAGATAAATATGAATGCTATTTTATTTATTTATTTATTGTTCCGTATGGTCAATAGATTGCACTGCAATAAAGCAGCTGGGGTGGATGAAATTAAGTCGGAACTCATCAAATACAGTGGAACGTCGGATCTTAAATGGATACACAGGATAATTGAAATGGCCTGGGAGTCGGGACAGGTTCCATCAGACTGGAGAAAATCAGTAATCACACCAATCTTTAAACATGGAAACAGAAAAGATTGTAACAACTACAGAGGTATCTCTTTAATCAGCGTTGTGGGTAAAATCTTCTCAGGTATTGTTGAAAGGAAAGTGCGAGTGTTAGTTGAGGACCAATTGGATGAAAATCAGTGTGGGTTTAGGCCTCTTAGAGGTTGTCAGGACCAGATCTTTAGCTTACGGCAAATAATGGAGAAGTGTTATGAGTGGGACAGGGAACTGTATCTATGCTTTATAGATCTAGAAAAGGCATATGACCGGGTTCCTTGCAGAAAGTTACTGTCTGTTCTACGAGATTATGGAGTAGGAGGCAAACTTTTGCAAGCAATTAAAGGTCTTTACATGGATAGTCAGGCAGCAGTTAGAGTTGACGGTAAATTGAGTTCATGGGTCAGAGTAGTATCAGGGGTAAGACAAGGCAGCAACCTGTCTCCACTGTTGTTCATATTATTTATGGATCATATGTTGAAAACAATGGACTGACTGGGTGAGATCAAGATATGTGAACACAAAATAAGCAGTCTTGCATATGCGGATGACTTAGTTGTGATGGCAGATTCGATTGAAAGTTTGCAAAGTAATAGTTCAGAGCTAGATCAGAAATGTAAGGACTATGGTATGAAGATTAGCATCTCCAAAACGAAAGTAATGTCAGTGGGAAAGAAATATAAACGGATTGAGTGCCAAATAGGAGGAACATAGTTAGAACAGGTGGACGGCTTCAAGTACTTAGGATGCATATTCTCACAGGATGGCGACATAGTGAAAGAACTGGAAGGGAGGTGTAGCAAAGCTGATGCAGTGAGCGCTCAGCTACGATCTACTCTCTTCTGCAAGAAGGAAGTCAGTACCAAGACTAAGTTATCTGTGCACCGTTCAATCTTTCGACCAACGTTGTTGTATGGGAGCGAAAGCTGGGTGGATTCAGGTTACCTTATCAACAAGGTTGAGGTTACGGATATGAAAGTAGCTAGGATGATTGCAGGTACTAGTAGATGGAAACAATGGCAGGAGGGTGTCCACAATGAGGAAATCAAAGAAAAACTGGGAATGAACTCTATAGATGTAGCAGTCAGGATGAACAGGCTTAGATGGTGGGGTTATGTTACACGTATGGGAGAAGCAAGGTTACCCAAGAGACTCATGGGTTCAGCAGTAGAGGGTAGGAGGAGTCGGGGCAGACCAAGGAGAAGGTACCTGGATTCGGTTAAGAATGATTTTGAAGTAATAGGTTTAACAACAGAAGAGGCACCAATGTTAGCACTGAATAGGGGATCATGGAGGAATTTTATAAGGGGGCTATGCTCCAGACTGAACGCTGAAAGGCATAATCAATCTTAAATGATGATAATGATGATGATGATGATTGTTCCGTGGGACCACATTATGGAGAAGTCTCCATGGTCATGGAACAAGTCAATACATGAAATTATAACACGATTGTAGAAACAGATAAAATGAAATATAAGAAACATATTCAGTTGTAGATTGTACAAACAGATAAAATGAAATATAAGAAACATATTCAGGCGACAAGTCGTTAGTTTAAATAAAGAAAATCAAGAATGTAACACTGGAAAACACTGGAATTTGCTTAATTTTTTAGCTCTTCCAGGAGCTCCTCGACAGAATAGAAGGAGTGAGCCATGAGGAAACTCTTTAGTTTAGACTTAAAAGTGTTTGGGCTACTGCTAAGATTTTTGAGTTCTTGAGGTAGCTTATTGAAAATGGATGCAGCAGAATACTGCACTCCTTTCTGCACAGGAGTCAAGGAAGTGAATTCCACATGCAGATTTGATTTCTGCCTAGTATTAACTGAGTGAAAGCTGCTAACTCTTGGGAATAAGTTAATATTGCTAACAACAAACGACATTAAAGAAAATATATACTGTGAGGGCAATGTCAAGATTCCCAGAATATTGAAAAGGGGTCGACAAGAGGTTTTCGAACTTACACCATACATAGCTCGAACAGCCCGTTTTTGAGCCAAAAATACCCTTTCGAACCACAATAATTACCCCAAAAAATAATACCATATGACATAAGGGTATGAAAATATGCGAAGTAGACTACTTTTCGTGTTGAAATGTCACTTATTTCAGATACTGTTCTAATGGTAAATGAAGCGGCATTTAGTTTCTGAACAAGATCCTGGACATGGGCTTTCCACAACAGCTTACTATCTATCCGAACGCCTGGGAACTTGAACTGTTCCGTCTCGCTTATAATATGCCCATTCTGTCTGATTAAAATATCAGTTCTTGTTGAATTGTGAGTTAGAAACTGTAAAAACTGAGTCTTACTGTGATATAGCATCAAATTATTTTCCACAAGTCACGAACTTATTTCATGAACTACAGTATTTGATAATGTTTCAGTATTACACACAAGATCCTTCACTAACAAGCTGGTGTCATCAGCAAACAGAAATATTTTTGAATCGCCTGTAATACTGGAAGGCATATCATTTATATAAATAAGAAACAGCAGTGGCCCCAACAGCGACCCTTGGGGAACGCCCCACTTAACAGTGCCCCATTGGGACTGAACATCACTACCACTCTCAATATTGCGGAGAATTACCTTCTGCTTTCTGTTCTTAAAGTAAGAGGCGAACCAATTGTAAGCAACTCCCCTTACTCCATAATGGTCCAACTTCTGCAGTAGTATTTTGTGGTCAGCACAGTCAAAAGCCTTCGTTAAATCAATGAAAACACCTAACGTTCGCAACCTTTTATTTAATCCGTCCAAAACCTCACAGAGAAAAGAGAATATAGCATTTTCAGTTGTTAAGCCACTTCTAAAACCAAACTGTTCATTTGACAGTAAATTATGCGAAATTAAATGCTCCAGTAACCTTGTATATACAACCTTCTCGATAACTTTAGCAAACACCGATGGCATAGAAATAGGTCTATAATTGTCAATATTATCCCTGTCCCCCTTTTTGTAAAGTGGCTCCACTACCGAGTACTTTAATCGGTCAGGAAACCGACTACTCCTAAAGGAAAAGTTACAGATGTGGCTAAGTACTGGGCTAACATACATGGAACAATACTTCAGTATTGTGCTAGATACCCCGTCATATCCATGAGAGTTCTTGGTCTTTAGTGATTTAATTATTAACTCAATCTCCCTCTTGTCAGTATCATGGGGGAGCATTTCAGGTAACAGTCTCGGAACACTTTTTTCTACGAGCGCTATATGATTCCCTGTTGGGACTAGGTTTCTATTTAGTTCACCTGCTATATTCAGAAAGTGATTATTAAATACTGTACATATATGCGACTTATCAGTAACACGGACATTCCCACTACGCACTGATTCTATATCCTCTACCTGTCTCTGCAGACCAGCCACTTCCTTTGCGACTGACCATATGGTTTTAATTTTATCCTGAGACTTAGCTATTCTATCTGCATACCATATACTTTTTGCCTTCCTAATAATTTTTTAAGCACCTTACAATACTGTTTTAATGGGCTGCTGCATTTACATTGAGACTGTTTCTAACGTTTTGATATAATTGCCACTTTGTTCTACAAGATATTCTTATCCCTCTAGCCAGCCACCCAGGCTGCCTGTTTGTGCTAGTACCCTGTTTTGAACGTTCTAACGGAAAGAAACTTTCAAAGAGCATGAGAAAAGTCTTGAGAAAAGCATTATATTTATCGTCTACTGTATCAGCGCTATAAACATCTTGCCACTCTTGTTCCTTGATGAGATTTACAAATGTCTCTACAGCAACTGAATCTGCTTTCCTAAACAGCTGATGACTATATTTAACACGTGATGCAGCACAAAAATCTTTTAGAGTTAAAATTTGTGCATCATGATCTGAAAGGCCATTCACCTTTTTGCTGACAGAATGCCCTTCTAGTAATGAGGAATGAACAAAAATATTGTCTATGGTTGTTCTACTGTTCCCATGCACTCTCGTTGGAAAGAATACGGTTTGCATAAGATTATATGAATTAAGGAGTTCTACCAGCATCCTTTTCCTTGCACAATCACTTATACAATTAATACTGAATTCACCACATATAACTAACTTTTTGTATTTCCTATAAAGTGAACCAAGAACCTCCTCTAGCTTTAGCAAAAATGTTGTGAAATCGGAGTCTGGGGATGTATAAATAACAACAGTAGAAGTTTAGCTCCAGTAAATTTAACCACACCTGCACAACATTCAAACACCTTTTCAGTGCAGTACTTTGAAACATCAATTGACTCAAATGGGATACCGTTTTTCACATACATGGCTACTCCCCCACACCGCAAAGAGCTCCTAGAAAAGCTGCCAGCCAACCTGCATCCTGGAAAAGGAAGCCTCTGAATTATCTCCTTATTTAAGAAGTGTTCAGATATACCAATAATTTCAGAGTCAACATCTATAAGCAGTTCACTGACTTCATCTCTAATACTCTGTATATTTTGATGAAATATACTAATTCCCTCATTAATCGGATACCTAAGCTTTGTCGAAAGTGGTTCCTTTGTTAGAGAGACTTCCCTTAAGCAGGAATACCTATCAGCTGACTTCAATCTAAAAAAGGTACAGTTCTAACACCCACAACTATCGGAATTTTCCCCTGAGTAATCCCACCACCCCCACCTATGCTGTCACCTATAAGTTTTGCCAACCTCCCCTTTCTATACCTGTTGAGGTGCAGGCCATGTCTAGTGAAACCCGTCCTGCTGATAGACTCTACCGACACCACTGAAATGTGACTCATGCCTTCTGTCATCAGCGCACCCTCAAGTCTCATGTTATTACGCCTGACGGCTGTATTAAGATGAGGCCGATCGTGACGCTGAAACAGTTCCACGAAATGCACATTCGTGTTGCCAGTGTGAGTGGCTATCTTTTCCAGGTCACCATCTATGTCATACTCCCCATTCCCATCAATACTATTACCAGCCCCACCCACAATCACTACCTGATCCTCTTTAGTAAAATCCCTACATAACCCCCCTATGTTAACAGTCACCTGAGCCAATCCTGCATTAGGCTTCACAATGCTGGTGACCTGGTACGCACTCCCCAAAACTTCCTGCAACTACTCGCCTACACCTCTACCATGAGAACTACCTAACAGCAGAACCTTCTTCTTTCTCTTAGACTTTGCAACTGTCCTAGCCAACGTAACTGCTGAGTTCTGCTGCATACTTCCTACATCTACAGCTACTAGAGATTCCTCTCCACTAGACTCTGACAGTTGGTCATATCTATTGTTGTTGTTGTTGTCTTCAGCCCTGAGACTGGTTTGATGCAGCTCTCCATGCTACTCTATCCTGTGCAAGCTGCTTCATCTCCCAGTACCTACTGCAACCTACATCCTTCTGAATCTGCTTAGTGTACTTATCTCTCGGTCTCCCTCTACGATTTTTACCCTCCACGCTGCCCTCCAACGCTAAATTTGTGATCCCTTGATGCCTCAAAACATGTCCTACCAACCGATCCCTTCTTCTAGTCAAGTTGTGCCACAAACTTCTCTTCTCCCCAATCCTATTCAGTACCTCCTCATTAGTTACGTGATCTATCCACCTTATCTTCAGTATTCTTCTGTAGCACCACATTTCGAAAGCTTCTATTCTCTTCTTGTCCAAACTAGTTATTGTCCATGTTTCACTTCCATACATGGCTACACTCCAAACAAATACTTTCAGAAACGACTTCCTGATACATAAATCTATATTCGATGTTAACAAATTTCTCTTCTTCAGAAACGCTTTCCTTGCCATTGCTAGTCTACATTTTATATCCTCTCTACTTCGACCATCATCAATTATTTTACTTCCTAAATAGCAAAACTCCTTTACTACTTGAAGTGTCTCATTTCTTAATCTAATTCCCTCAGCATCACCCGATTTAATTGGACTACATTCCATTATCCTCGTTTTGCTTTTGTTGATGTTCATCTTATATCCTCCTTTCAAGACACTGTCCATTCCGTTCAACTGCTCTTCCAAGTCCTTTGCCGTCTCTGACAGAATTACAATGTCATCGGCGAACCTCAAAGTTTTTACTTCGTCTCCATGAATTTTAATACCTACTCCAAATTTTTCTTTTGTTTCCTTTACTGCTTGCTCAATATACAGATTGAATAACATCGGGGAGAGGCTACAACCCTGTCTCACTCCTTTCCCAACCACTGCTTCCCTTTCATGCCCCTCGACTTTTATGACTGCCATCTGGTTTCTGTACAAATTGTAAATAGCCTTTCGCTCCCTGTATTTTACCCCTGCCACCTTTAGAATTTGAAAAAGAGTATTCCAGTCAACATTGTCAAAAGCTTTCTCTAAGTCTACAAATGCTACAAACCTAGGTTTGCCTTTCCTTAATCAATCTTCTAAGATAAGTCGTAAGGTCAGTATTGCCTCACGTGTTCCAACATTTCGACGGAATCCAAACTGATCCTCCCCGAGGTCCGCATCTACCAGTTTTTCCATTCGTCTGTAAAGAATTCGCGTTAGTATTTTGCAGCTGTGACTTATTAAACTGATAGTTCGGTAATTTTCACATCTGTCAGCACCTGCTTTCTTTGGGATTGGAATTATTATATTCTTCTTGAAGTCTGAGGGTATTTCGCCTGTCTCATACATCTTGCTCACCAGCTGGTAGAGTTTTGTCATGACTGGCTCTCCCAAGGCCGTCAGTAGTTCTAATGGAATGTTGTCTACTCCGGGGGCCTTGTTTCGACTCAGGTCTTTCAGTGCTCTGTCAAACTCTTCACGCAGTATCGTATCTCCCATTTCGTCTTCATCTACATCCTCTTCTATTTCCTTAATATTGTCCTCAAGTACATCACCCTTGTACAAACCTTCTATATACTCCTTCCACCTTTCTGCCTTCCCTTCTTTGCTTAGAACTGGGTTACCATCTGAGCTCTTGATATTCATACACGTGGTTCTCTTCTCTCCAAAGGTCTCTTTAATTTTCCTGTAGGCAGTATCTATCTTACCCCTAGTGAGATAAGCTTCTACATCCTTCCATTTGTCCTCTAGCCATCCCTGTTTAACCATTTTGCACTTCCTGTCGATCTCATTTTTGAGACGTCTGTATTCCTTTTTGCCTGCTTCATTTACTGCATTTTTATATTTTCTCCTTTCATCAATTAAATTCAATATTTCTTCTGTTACCCAAGGATTTCTAGCAGCCCTCGTCTTTTTACCTACTTTATCCTCTGCTGCCTTCACTACTTCATCCCTCAGAGCTACCCATTCTTCTTCTACGGTATTTCTTTCCCCTATTCCTGTCAATTGACCCCTTATGCTCTCCCTGAAACTCTGTACAACCTCTGGTTCTTTCAGTTTATCCAGGTCCCATCTCCTTAATTTCCCACATTTTTGCAGTTTCTTCAGTTTTAATCTACAGGTCATACCAACAGATTGTGGTCCGAGTCCACATCTGCCCCTGGAAATATCTTACAACTTAAAACCTGGTTCCTAAATCTCTGTCTTACCATTATATAATCTATTTGATACCTTTTAGTATCTCCAGGGTTCTTCCACGTTTACAACCTTCTTTCACGATTCTTAAACCAAGTGTTAGCTATGATTAAGTTGTGCTCTGTGCAAAATTCTACTAGGCGGCTTCCACTTTCATTTCTTAGCCCCAATCCATATTCACCTACTATGTTTCCTTCTCTCCCTTTTCCTACTGCCGAATTCCAGTCACCCATTACTATTAAATTTTCGTCTCCCTTCACTATCTGAACAATTTCTTTTATTTCATTGTACATTTCTTCAATTTCTTCATCATCTGCAGAGCTAGTTGGCATATAAACTTGTACTACTGTAGTAGGTGTGGGCTTCGTATCTATCTTGGCCACAATAATGCGTTCACTATGCTGTTTGTAGTAGCTTACCCGAATTCCTCTTTTCCTATTCATTATTAAACCTACTCCTGCATTACCCCTATTTGATTTTGTGTTTATAACCCTGTAGTCACCTGACCAGAAGTCTTGTTCCTCCTGCCACCGAACTTCACTAATTCCCACTATACCTAACTTTAACCTATCCATTTCCCTTTTTAAATTTTCTAACCTACCTGCCCGATTAAGGGATCTGACATTCCACGCTCCGATCCGTAGAACGCCAGTTTTCTTTCTCCTGATAACGACATCCTCCTGAGTAGTCCCCGCCCGGAGATCCGAATGGGGGACTATTTTACCTCCGGAATATTTTACCCAAGAGGACGCCATCATCTTTTGATCATACAGTAAAGCTGCATGTCCTCGGGAAAAATTACGGCTGTAGTTTCCCCTTGCTTTCAGCCGTTCGCAGTACCAGCACAGCAAGGTATCTATTACAAACACCAATAGTAAAACTATCTGAAAATCTCCTTCTCCTAGCAGATCTCTTGCCAACAGCCAGCTCCCATTCCCCAACCTCCTTCTCCCTCCTCACCCTATCTAGCTCCTTCCGTGCGTTTTTCAACTGCACGTGAAGGGCACAGATCTTACGCTCCTGCTCCTCTATCAACTTACTCTTGCTACATAACCTGCAGTTCCAGGAGAGGATCTCACCAGAATGCCCACTGGCTTCCCCACTGCATTCCCCCCAGTGAAAATACTTCGAACAAGTCTCACACCGCAATCCACTACTCACGAACCTACAGCAAAGCCCGCACTTCTCACTCATGGTAAAATTTTACAGTTATTGAAACAAGAAAATAACCTTATCTAACAACAAGAAGATGCTAAAAAGTGACTACAATAATCACAAACTTGCTCTGCAAGGGAAGTAACTACTATTATTGACAGTATTAATCAACAACAAATGAAAATATGACAAAATACTAACACAGAAAGAAAATCAAACGTCTAATGACACAGTAACGAAATTGAAAGCAGTTCGCAAAAATTTCTTCTGAAGTTATTTCACCGGAAAACACTAAGAACACCGGTTGAAGACTACTAATGTTCCTAAATAAACTATTATACCCTAACAATTAATTAGTACTTAGCTTTCGATGTGCCGCTACAGCTGCAACTGGTCAGCGCGGAAAGTAAACACGGTTAAGAGGTTACGTTGCTCGATACGAAACACTCACAAATATCAGGTCACAACACAAGAAAGGCAGAGGTGAATGAAGAAAACACTAATAAGTCACTTATATAGTAAATATTATCACAAAAACCGTTAAAATATATATCTGAAACCTAAAAATATATAAAAACTTGGAGAGCGATCTCACACGCAGTCACGCGCTTATGACGTCACACCAAAGACCCTATATGAAAGTGTGTTGTCTATTCCTTCGGACATGTCCGAAAGAGCAGCTACCACACGTTTATATAATATGATAGGCCCAGCTGTCCTATCTTCTGTGGTAATCTCGGAAGAGCGAATATGGAAAAATGGACAGGAGCTGCGGGTAGGTGACGGTCGATGGAGTGTGGGTCAAAAATGGTTCAAATGGCTCTGAGCACTATGGGATTTAACATCTGAGGTCATCAGTCCCCTAGAAACGCTACGGTTGCAGATTCGAATCCTGCCTCGGGCATGGATGTGTGTGATGTCCTTAGGTTAGTTAGGTGTAAGTAGTTCTAAGTTCTAGGGGACTGATGACCTCAGATGTTGAGTCCCGTAGTACTCAGAGCCATTTGAACACATTAGGACGAGTGGTGCATGACTCATTTGCACTATGTTTTGTTGAAACATGTTTATTAATTAAATAAATTGCACATTAAGACAACTCCATAATCTTCTTAATGACATCGTGACTCAGTTGCACTATGGCCTCGCAATAGATAAGAGAGGGGCTTGTCATCGATCTGTACTTTCCGAATATTGAATTTCAATTTAGAGAGCCCAAATTCGTTTTTGTCACCATAATTTACGAAGCTGTCACAAGTTTCCTACTGCCCTTTCACCTGCTGTTACACTAACTCACTTCTTGACCCAGTCGCACAGCTGGCTGGCGCTCGTTCCTAATGGTATATTCAGCCTTTGTACGTAGGGGCAGCATTTCACTCTTTCTTTGTCCAGGCGGACGACTACTGCTTTACAGCCATTGGCCCCAAACAGTGACAACTGGCAGTTAAAACTTGTTTCGCAGTAGCGAAGGAAAACTTTAAAGCGAGCCTCCCTTTTTCCCCGCTATGATTTATTCATCGACGGCAGTGATCCCTTTTCTGAAACGCGGCCGTGTTTGTGGGCCCTGCGCGCTCCCACGTCACGTCACGTCAGGCTGGCTCGGGATAAGCCGGCGCGACAGCGCGGATCAGCCGAGGATAATCGCCAGGTGGCGGCGTCTCAATTACTGCGCGAGACTCGCCTGCCGGCTCTGCTGTGGGGCGGCGCTCGCCCTCACGCCGACATTCCCTGCCGCGGGTGCCAAAGGGCTCAGAGAGGGCGCGAGCGGCTTCTCTATTCAGGGCCGCGCGACGACTTGCAAGACGCGGGCTGCTACCTGCCGTGGGTGGCCAGAAGCCGACGTGCCAGCTACGGTTAACTCTCGTGCGATAATCTGTTCATTACGACTAGTACGTTGCGACACTTCCGTTCCAAATACGCTGACGAGAAAAAATCGTAACACAAAAAATATTTAATGTAGAGTAATGATACACTACTGGCCATTAAAACTGCTACACCACGAAGATGACGTGCTACAGACGCGAAATATAACCGACAGGAAGAAGATTCTGTGATACGCAGATGATTAGCTTTTCAGGGCATTCACACAAGGTTGCGCCGGTGGCGACACCTACAACGTGTTTACATGAGGAAACTTTCCAAACGATTTCTCATACAGCAGTTGACCAGCGTTGCCTGGTGAAACGTTGTCATGCCTTGTGTAAGCAATGCTTACCATCACGTTTCCGACTTTGCCAACGACCTCGTATCACTAGCAGTAGAGATGTCAGGCATCTTATCCACATGGCTGTAACGGGTCGTGCAGCCACGTCTCGATCGCTGAGTCAACAAATGGGGACGTATGCAAGACAATAACCATTTGCACAAACGACGTTTGCAGCAGCATGGACTATCAGCTCGGAGACCGTGTCTGCGGTTACCCTTGACGCTGCATCACAGACAGGAGCGCCTGCGATGGTGTACTCAACGACGAACCTAGGTGCACGAATGGTAAAACGTCATTTTTTCGCATCATCCAAGTTCTGTTTACAGCATCATGATGGTCGCATCCGTGTTTGGCGGCATCGCAGTGAACGCAGGTTTGAAGCGTGTATTCGTCATCGCCATACTGGCGTATCACCCGGCGTGATGGTATGGGCGCCATTGGTTACACGTCTCGGTCACCTCTTGTTCGCAATGACGGCACTTTTAACAGTGGACGTTACATTTCAGATGTTTTACGACCCGTGGCTCTACCCTTCATTCGACCCCTGTCCTGCGAAACCCTACATTTCAGCAAGATAATGCACGATCGCATGTTGCTGGTCCTGTACGGGCGTTTTTGGATACAGAAAATGTTCGACTGCTGCCCTGGCCAGCACATTCTCCAGATCTCTGATCAATTGAAAACGTTCGGTCAATGGTGGCCGAGCAACTGGCTCGTCACAATTCTCCAGTGACTACTCTTGATGAATTGTGGTATGATGTTGAAGCTGCATGGACTGCTGTATCTGTACACGCCATCCAAGCTCTGTTTGACTCAATGCCCAGGCGTATCGAGGCCGTTATTACGGCCAGAAGTGGTTATTCTGGGTACTGATTCCTCAGGTTCTATGCACCCAAATTGCGTGAAAATGTAATCACATGTCAGTTCTAGTATAATATATTTGTCCAATGAATACCCGTTTATCATCTGCATTTCTTCTTGGTGTATCAATTTTATTGGCCAGTAGCATATTTCGAGCATACATTTGTCTAGGTAACTTTGTAAGCTTATTTGTCCGTCGCTGACATAGAAGACCACAAACATTCTTTCCTTCCCGTCTGGGCAAGCTGTGCAGTGACAAGAGTACATGTAAAACTTACTGGGACAGGGTAAATGCTAGCTACAGTGAAGTCGATAATTCGATTGTAATACTGGCATTTTAATTTGATTCCCTCACAACTGACAAACTTTACAAAAAAAAAAATGAAAATGTGAATTTCTTTGTCCACCCTCACACTCCTGAGAATGGCACATTAACAGTTTGCAATTACGCGCCCCTATTACTGGCAGCTACGTTGGTAAATACTCGGCACCTCGCAACGATAACTTCCAGATCAAGAATATTAGGTAGGTTGTTGGAAGTGGTTAAGCGTTGGTGAAAATCTCGCTTCTGAGCACACGAAGAGCTCCAGCCGCAGAACTCTGCACGGAACACGCGTTGGTGCAGTGCTGCGATGCAGACCGTATATCTTCCTTCGGAGACGATGGCCAACACACCGTCTCCAAGTGTCGTACCGCTCGATGGCTGAAGGCGAATTCCACTCTCTCCACAATTATCCCGTCTCCCAAGCGTACGAAAACGCGGCGGAAGAATACTCAGTTTCGGCCAATGTCGAACGCTCTGACATCGCCGAAATCCCTCCAACGGCATTTCTGAGATCTAGCCAATGATCGAGTAGATCATAACGCCCCTGTGAAAACGAAATTCCCGTCTTCGCCACGTGTTGCGCAGCACAGGTGGCTCCGTCTGCCGGGCTATCCCTAATGGCGCCGTATTGTCCGGCGTTTTCGGTAACCGCTACCTTCCGCCTACGGCGGCCCGACGAGCTACGGCCATCTGCAAACTTTATGTTCCAGAATTCACAACTTCCGACAGTTTAAGTTAGTGGCTCAATCATGCAGACATGCAGGGAATACTGCTTGAGAGTGCCTCATATTTATCGTAATTCAGTCTGATGCCTTTGCCAGTCCCTTTATTATTAACACTAATGTTGGCAAGCTAACGTGTAAGTGCCCATGTCCTGGCACCTTACAACATATTTAAGTGATTAATGTTGCTGGATCACAGGTTAATGTAAGCGCGAGATAAGCCATTGCAAATGTGAAATGCTGGTGTTTTAATAACCGGTGTAAACGATAGAATGTTAGATGCAAACGTGCATGCATTGTGTTACACAAGTGCTGGATGTCAGTTTATGGGATAGTGACCCAGGCCTATTGCCCTGGTCGGCCAATACAGGGACGGTTAATGCTGTTTGACGCTGCAGGTGTCCGAGACGATATGTGCTAGACTGGACACAGATCTGGCCAAGGCAGCATGCCGACAGCTCTGTACAGCATGTTGACTACAAAAGCGGCATGTGTGCGAGAGTCATCCTGTTGGAAAACACCCCATGGAATGCTGTTCGTGAATCGCACCGCAACAAATCGAATCACCAGACCGACGCACATTTTTGTAGTCACGGTGCGTGGGATAATCATGAGAGTGCTCCTGCTGCCAAACGAAATCGCACCCCAGAGCATAACCCCAAGGTGTAAATACGGTGTATCTAGCAGGTAGACAGGTTGTAAGAAGGCTGCAGCCGGAGTGGCCGAGCGGTTCTAGGCGGTACAGTCTGGAACCGCGCGACCGCTAGGGTCGCAGGTTCGAATCCTGACTCGGGCATGGGTGTGTGTGATGTCCTTAGGTTAGTTAGGTTTAAGTAGTTTTAATTACTAGGGGACTGATGACCAGAGCAGTTCAGTCCCATAGAGCTCAGAGCCATTTTTGTAAGGAGGGTGTTTAGATTTTTATATTGGTAACGCCACATAGCACTCTGTATTAAAATCACTGGCTGCGCTGTGTGCAGTCTGTAGCTGGTTTGCATCGTTGGAATATTTGCTGTTGTAGTGTTGGGCAGTTGGATGTGAACAGAGCTTAGCGTTGCGCACTTGGAGGTGAGTTGCCAGCAGTGGTGGATGTGGGGAGAGAGATGGCAGAGTTTTGAAGAGCGGGCGATCTGGACGTGTGTCTGTCAGAAAAAGGAAATTTGTAAGACTAGAGGTCAGGAACTGATATATATATATATATATATATATATATATATATATATATATATATATATATATATTTTCGCTATTAAGATAAATACGTTGTTTGTTCCCCATCAAAATCTTTCATTTGCAAACTATGCCTATCAATAGCTACTGCCTTCCATAGTTAGTATTGGCGCTCGCTGTACTGCAGTAGTTCGAGTAAGATTCCAGAAAGGTATAGATTAATGTTAGGGCAATTCTTTTGTAGGGGTTATTGAAAGTCAGATTGCGTTGCGCTAAAAATATTGTGTGTCAGTTTAGTGATGATCAGAATAAGTAAAGAGAGAAATGTCTGAGTACGTTCAGTTTTGCTCAGCTGTTTGAAAATCAAAGAACGTAAGAAGTTTACGAGCACAGTAATTAAGAATTTTTTCTACACGACGTTTCAAGGTTTATTACAGGCCCTCAACTGGTCTCCATCCAACAATACACGGTCATCACTGGTACTGAGGCAGAACCATCTTCAATCAGAAAACACAAAAGACCTCCACCCTGGCCTCCAATGAGCTCTCGCTTGACACCACTGAGATCCCAAACGACGATGGTCTGGGATCATTGAAATACAAGCTGGAGAGCGCCTGGCCCAGAACCGGCCTTCAAGTAACGACGTGTAACAGTTCGTTGTGTGATTGTGGTACGAACTGGCGCTCCGACTGCTGCAGCAGGTGCAGTATGGTGTGTGAGAGCCGTACGCTGAACACGGTGGTCTTCTCTCCCGGTAGTGCCACTGGCCATCTGCAACCCAGTCTTCTTGCGACCTTACATTCCCGCGACCACCGCTGCCACCAAACATGGACAGTGGCCACAGTCTTGTCAAGTTGTTCTGCAGTGTCACAGAAAGAGCATCCAGCATCTCGTAGCCCTATTATACGGCCTCGTTCAAACTCAGTGAGGTGTTGATAATGGCCTTAAAGGCATTCTTGACTAACATCAGCTCAGCACGTCCAGTCTCAAAAGTAACTAAGGCGCACTCCCGTTACAGCGAGTATTTACAGCAAACCCGATCTGCATCCTGATAGTGGCGTTACTAGTGCCACTTTCGTGAGACAGGCGCCAAATCTAAACAGACATTTCCTTTCAGATGTAGAAACACGCCTACCAACTTTCGTGTATGTCACACGACTCCTTCTTGGTACTGCGAAGCATCATTGTAGTTAGATTATACATGATTAAAATTGTAAGTGATTTGGGGGTATATAGTGAGCGAAAATGAGAATACAGGGCAACACTTTCGGCTGGGCGTCGACTCGAACTGAACTTGGCTGACGGGTACAGGTACATCATTCCAGGTTGCTTCAACTAAGTCTCAGAGTTCATGAACCGTAGTGAGTGGTAGCTGGTGGTGTGCCAGTATTTCAGCTACCGACAACCAAATGTTTGCAGTGGGTAACAGACCTGGAGGATGTGCAAGGCAGGGCCTCTGCATCGATATGGCTCAGGAAAATATGGGCAACATGTGGTCCTGCGTTATCTTGTGAAAGATAACCTCACGGAAACCTCGGAAATAGAGCACAGGCACCGGCCTGAACACATCAGAAATATAACGGCTGCTTTGCAAATTACCAGAACCCCTTACCTCGGCGCCAGGTGCTTGTCGTAAAACTGATCCCGTACTCACTGTATTAAATTTTCTATGTTTTCGATTGTTTCGAGCATTGTACGGACATTCACAACGTCGTCGATCAGACAGTACACGCTGATAACTGAATTCTGCCAAGTCGTTTCAGGTTGGGTGGCTCTTTCGAAGACTTGGCCAGAAGGCCATGTAGCATTTCTGACCATGTTAGTGAGTTCGTACTCTTTAACTTTGTACAGACCAGATCCAGATTCCATAGTCAGGAGGAAGGGGTTTTATCCAGCTTAGAGCTGGTGGGTCGGTTTTGCTGCATTCTTTCTAAACGTTTCTTGCTGAAGTATGCGGTGCTCGTTTAAGAGTCGGTGATTTTCGATTGCGACAGGTGTTTTCCAGCCTGTATTGGTAGAAAAGGGGTGGCCAAGCATTCGGCTCATGAGCCATTTACTGGCATGAGTGCCATACAGCTCAGCTTCATTGGATACCTCTCCCACTGGCACGCCGCCACACCACACTGTCTGAGCACGAGAAGGGGGAAGCGGTGGACCGGCGCACGTGTCACATTTAAATGGCAGTGCATAAGACTTGATTTTATATTTCACATTTCTCAACAACATAGATCACAAACAGAGCGAATTTTCAGTATTATCTAATTATTTTTGGCACACTGAAGACATTATACCATTTTTAACTAGAACTAGTACATACGGACAGTCGTAGACATTTCAGAGATTTTGTACTCTAGTTGTTACGTAATCTTAGCTTATTTAGCTTCATAATCGAAAAAAGGTCCTTCACTCACATGCATTCATCGAAATATTGTAGCGCTTTTGCACACTCATTATGAAGGCGTGGAAACGCTACCTGAAGAAAGCGATATAGACGTTCTGAATTGTTTTAAAGTAAAATGGTTTGTTTTTAAAACTGGAATTACCTTACAGATCAATCATTTACATCTGCACATACACAAGTGTACTTTCAACAGAAAAGGCAAACCGACCCGAATCCAGCTCGAAAACAGATATAAGATTGACTGTGTCCTCAAAACGTTTACGAAACTACCTTTGTAAATCGTTCATGGTCACAATGAACCTTGAGTTTTCTTTAATGCCAGTGAGCTTAGGGAACTGGACTGCGTTTGTCAGAAGGTGTTCCTCCTTTTTAAATGCATCTCAATCACATCAGAAAGAATTTGTTTCTCACCTTGCTGTGAGCGGAGTGCAGTCGAGTGCATCTAAAAAGCGAGGTTTGCAATCCATTGTTCCAGGCATAACGTACTTTGCAGTAATATATTGTGTCTCCATAATCTTGGTTCAGTTCCATGGCAAACTGTTTGAACTGCATCATTCAGTGCCTGTGGCTTCAAAAAATTCACCATTCATCCTATCAAAATTAGCACAACGTTCTTCTATGTGTACAGAACAATGAATCTCACCTATACCTATCGATCGTTGTAATTTTTATTCTTTCATTGACAACTAAGTCTTTAAATCCTTCCTGCGTCATATTGCAATGTTCGCTTTTGCGATTACACAGTAAACATTGAGAATTCTCATCCATCTCGTCCGTCGTTCCATTTAATTTTTAAAGGCTTGTTGACGATAGATTTGCTAAAGTGCCTCTTTTTGTGCAGACAGCCATTGGATCTGCGGACACGTCTTTCACACCACGAACAAATGGCGAATGGTAAACAGCGCTGACACCAAGACTGCAGAATTGAAGAGAGTTGCGCCGACCGAAAAATGCCACACCGCAGTTCTAAATGAAATACCGCTCTGTAGCGAGTACTTCCGAGATGGACGGAGGCTTAGCCCACACGCGTCCCGCACACTGGAAGACATGGAAAAAAGCCAATTTTGTGGAGTGAAATCAGGGGTTGCCTGCAGCCACTGTGGACATAGGAGGCGAGCTATGGATCTTGTGGGAAAGAGATGGTGTTATAAGAGTGTCGCGTGTATGAAATAATCTAAGTTTTCTGCTAGTTCGGAAAGCACACAAGACTTCGAAAGTGCGTTACCATGTGTAAGCATGGAATCTGGATTACAAGGTGATCGCATTTTTTTTTCCATATTTATTGCACAAAAGGTTCAGAACTCAAATACCACTCAGCCAAAGCATTTCGGTGCAACTCTCAAAAATTCCTGAGGAAATCGATTTGAAGTTTTCCGATCAGCTTCCATAACCTAAAGTGAGTTCGATTTTTCGGTGGTCCGCTTGATGCTTTGGTACATTGTTCGCCTATCATGTGGAGAGCCTGGGTTCGATTCTTGGGTATGATAAAGTTCTAAAGAAAGGTACATGTTCCTTCAGCATTTTCGTGAAGAGTAAAATACATAAGGATGAAAATAATTAATTTATAAAGTTTTTTAATTTAAACAATATTTATTAACAAATTTGTTTTGAAAGAGCGATCGTTAAGAATTTATACTTGCAACAAAAACCGATTTTTGAGTGTGATATCTAATAATAAATAAGGAGACGCGCATTTTCATAAAAATGGCAATTACATATGTACTAATTAGGATGCATTTGATGAATTTTATATTTAAATTACATGGGTGGCCGAACTGATTGTGAAAGGAAAAAGAAACGAAAACATAATGACGGAAACGAACCTTAAACCAGTGACCCAGTCTCGCATGCTACTGACTTTTTTTCATTTTTCTGTATTTTTCACATCACGAAAATGCTGGTCTAAGGCGCTGCAGTCATGGACTGTGCGGCTGATCCCGGCGGAGGTTCGATTCCTCCCTCGGGCATGGGTGTGTGTGTTTATCCTTAGGATAATTTAGGTTAAGTAGTGAGTAAGCTTAGGGACTGATGACTTAACAGTTAAGTCCCATAAGATTTCACACACATTTGAACATTGTTGAACGAAAATGCTCGCGGAACATACACTATTGTATACAAATTTGCAGCGGCGAGGAATCGGCCTCAGGACCTCTATTTTGCAAGTGAGCATACTACACAGACGTACTGCGTATCTAAAGCAATTTATCTTAGTTTAAGGTATTAAAGGCGCTCTGACAACTTTGGAGTCTACTTTCTCGAGAATTTTCTAGAGTTGCGTCGAACTGCTTTGGAATTTTAATATTTGAGTTCTGAACACACATATAATAAATATAAAAGATTACAAAAATCCATGTGGTTTCCATCTTTGTCATTATCAAGTTTTCTGGGCAGGTGTTGTTATTTTGTGAGAGGGCATGCTTAGGAGGGATAGGCTTGATAAGAGAAAAGGGTTCCATTAGCTACCTACAGGTGATGTTAAATAAAATTGATGGACTTAGCTAGTTCTAATTCCTCTTCCTTTCCTTCTTCTTCTTCTTTTTCTTGGCCTGTAAAGGACTGGAAGCTCCTGTGCCAATCACACACGTTGCCTCTAAGTGTTTCTATCTTGTGCTACTTCCTGCCAATTATTTATGCCCATCCTGTTGAATATTGTTCTAAATTCAGTTACCCATGCACTCTTGTGTTTTTCCCTTGGTCTCTTACCAACGACTTCTCCATGAATGTCTTGAAACTATTTCATCCTCTTCCGTGCTCATCAGATGATCTGCCCACTGAAGTCTTCTGGAATTTATTGTACTCATTATTGTTGCTTTTTGTGATAGCTTGTGGAGTTCTGTGTTGTGTCTTCTCTTCCAACTTTGTGATTCATTATCATCCTATGAACTAAAGATTTTCCTATAAACTTTGCCCTTGTAATTCGTGTTCTTCCCGTTTAGTTAAATCCAATGTGTCTGCTCCGTAGGTCAGAACTGATCTGATGATTGTTTCTGTAGTTTCATTATAGTTTCCCTTGTCAGCAGTTTAGACATTCCAATTTTCTGAATGGAGCAGTAGGCTCTGTTAACCTTCTGATGTCTCTTTTTAACTTTTACTTATCCCTGATTTCGTTCGTCTTTCATTGCGTTCAGAAATTTGAACTGTTCAAAGCATTCTAATTTATGTTCGCCGATTATTAGATCGGCTTGATTGCCTTGTTCATCGCTACATCTTTGAACTACCACGTATTTTGTTTTCTGGTCGTTTACTTTTAGTCAAAGCTTGAATGATTTGTTATGAGGTCCACAAACAACTGTCTAATCTCTGTTTCACGTTTTCTAGTAAACGCTATATCATCTCATACGCTAAAGCTTAACTTTATTTCTTTGAAGGGTCGCAGCGGTACTAGTTTGAGGACACATTAAAAAGAACACTGAACAGAGCATATCCTCCTCTTATTCAAGTATTATTTTTAAAGTGGTCGTATTTTATTCCATTTAGTAAAACTCTGCTTACATCTTTATCCACGCAAATTTCACAATGATTTGCAACTTTAATTAGAACTCCCAAGTCCTTCAGTACATCGGACGGGCTTTGGCTGTGTATGGAGTCATAAGATGTCATTAAAATCGACGTACAAGTGATATATTTTTTGATTACATTCCCATACTTTTTCATTTATTGTTCTGAAAACAAATATGTTATCAGCAGTGGATCTACTTCTGCAAAAGCGATTGTGATAACCCCGTTTATGTTTTCTGCTTGTGGTTTCAAGTGTATATGCAATACACAGAATAAAAACTTATAGGCTATGTCAACTAGTAATATTCACATATAGTTTCTCAAGTCTTGCTGTCTTATAAATCGGTAGTATTAATGATTCTTTCCATTCTGTTGGTATGCTCTTAATTTCCCGCATTACCTGTATAGCCTGGAACCGCGCGACCTCTACGACCGCAGGTTCGAATCCTGCCTCAGGCATGGGTGTGTGTGATGTCCTTAGATTAGTTAGGTTTAAGTAGTTCTAAGTTCTAGGGGACTGATGACCTCAGAAGTTAATTCCCATAGTGCTCAGAGCCATTTGAACCATATTACTTGTATGAGGTGAAACAAACATCTAAGCAAAGCTTCACGTCCATATTTTAGTACCCCACCAGGAATTCCGTCACTCTTGCCATTTTTAGGTGTTTGATCTTCTCAGCGCCCCTTCACACTTTGGTTCTGGAATTCGGGGATTTTGGGTCAGAACAGTTCAGTAGACTGTTAAATGTTCCTTGCATGATGGTAAAATTTTACATGTTACAGTAATCATATTGCCATCCTTATACTTCATCATCTTAGATTTTTAATTAAAACGTCTTTTAATTTCGTTGACTTTGTCATAAATTTTCCAAATGTTATTATTGTGATGATATCCGTGAACAGATCCAACCTGTTGCTTTAGGTATTGTTTGTTTTTCTTATGATTTATTTTGTTAGCCTATTTTGAGGCTGCCGATATGCTCTGTTTCAGGATTCTTATTTGCTTGTAACCATTTCCTGTGTAATTTCATAACCTTGTCTTCGGCTTCCTCACATTTTCCATCAAACCACTTCTTCCTACCTTTTTTCTACTCTCAGCAGGTTATTACTTACCATGTGAGGATGACTTCTTTTGTTCTGTTCCACCACTCATTACAGGTCACTTCACAATCTCTCCCACGCTACTCAGAACCTCATACGAGCTGGTGAAGTACATTATTGTTTTCGTCGCAACTTGAACTTTGCAGTTTTTGTCTGACTTGTGACGTGCTCACTTTGGATCGCAGGGCGCGGTATATTGAAAGTTTGCGGTGTCTACGTTTTCCAGACCAGTAGTTGGATCTTGGAATTTTGCTGAATTCAGTTTGGTATCTACAGTTCATTAATCATTCGTTTTGGAACAGTATCAGGTTTAACCCTGTCTTGAGGTTTAAAGTGAAGTTGGCGACCCTTTTTAAGAGTTTGACTGAAAATCAACCCCATATCTCTTCAGAACTGATACGGTATTGAACTTCAACTTCAGGTAGCCTCCCTAAGAATTGCACCCGTTTTCCAGTCTAGTGTGTTTCAAAGAAAGTGTCCTTGCTCGCCGTACTGGTTGCAGATATATGCATCAAACAGAAGCACACATGGACCACCGCCTCAGGAAAGAAGCCATCGACAATCTCATAGTGGGCCGGTCGGTGTGGCCGTGCGGCTCTAGGCGCTTCAGTCTGGAACCGCGTGACCGCTACGGTCACTGGTTCGAATCCTGCCTCGGGCATGGATGTGTGTGATGTCCTTAGGTTAGTTAGGTTTAAGTAGTTCTAAGTTCTAGGGGACTGATGACCACAGATGTTAAGTCCCATAGTTCTCAGCGCCATTTGAACCACTCTCACAGTGTTCATTGCACAAGTTTAGATCAATGTTATGTCACCTGCAACAACCAGAAACTGTTTTCTGGCCACTGGGCTACGACTCAGACGCCGCTTGCCAGGCATTGCCTCACGCCACATCACAGTGTTCCCCGATTTAGTCGGTGTAGTGGAAGACCTAGCTGGCACGATGAATGGTGGAGACTCGTTTTTATTGGTGAGAAGAAAATTCTTCTGTAGCGCCAATGACGGCAGTTTACGACGTAGCAGCAACTGTCGTGGTATATCAGCCTGCAAAGCGCACGACCAACTTCCGGTACCATAGCCTGGGGAGCATTAGCCCAAAATAATTACTTATATACTGTGTGTTGGAGGTACGCTAACAGTGCAAAGAACACGGAGGTGATTCTGTTGTTGTTCCAATTGCTTCAGGGAGACGTTCTCTTCCAGCCAGGTAACAGTCATTCCCACATTTGTCACATCCGCTCAGCACCTGTGTAAGATGTGGCAGGATGCCGTGTGGCTTTATTCCTGGCAAAGTCTCTTGCGGCAGTTGTGATTACGTTGGATGTGGGATGGAACACTGTTTTGGCAGGATCGCAATCGTCTTTTTGCACGACTACAGAATTGCAGTGTAGCTAGAGGAGGTTACAGCAGGTAGGGAAGTTATTGTGGAAGACACTCCTTTCATAGGTGTGTGAGTGATTGATTATGGTCATATACATTGTACACTAGAATAAAAGTGAATAAAGCTTCACTTGTTACCTCCTGAATGATCATTTTTTCCTAGTGCAATTACACACTGGTTCTACATATTGAAACATTCCCCTTTGAAAAATTAATGAATTACTGTGCTGATAAATCTCTATGTTATTTGATTTTCAAACAGCTGAGCAAAAAGTACTCAGACATTACTCTCTTTACTTATTCTGATCAACACTAAACTGTCACACAATATTTTTAGTGCAACGCAATCTGACTTTCAATAATCCCCACAAAAGAATGGCCCTGACTAACAATAACCTATATCTTCATGAATCACTTACCTCACAAAAATCTTGGTTACTCGAACTACTGCAATACAGCGAGCGCCACTACTGCCAGCTAACTAAAAGATTCAAACTACTGATGGCACTAACTATGGATAGGCATAGTCAGCAAATGAAAGATTTTGATAGAGATCAAACAGTATATATATATATATATATATATATATATATATATATATATATATATATATATATATATATATATATATTTTGTAGTGTTGGCCAGTTGGATGTGAACAGCACGTAGCGTTGCGCAGTTGGAGGTGTGCCGCCAGCAGTATATCCAATATTTTTCTGATGGACACACGTCCAGATCGTCCGCTCTCAAAATTCTGCCATCTCTCTCCCCACATCCACCACTGCTGGCGGCTCACCTCCAACTGCGCAACGCTACGTGCTGTTCACATCCAACTGCCCAACACTACAATAGCGAATATTCCAACAATGCTAACCAGCCATAGACTGCACACAGCACAATCAGTGATTTTCATACGTGGCGTTATCAACATGACAGAATGTGAAAGAGAGAACAGATAAACTAATTATGCTTTTGGAAATGGGATTTTCGAACTCGCGGTTTAACACGAAGAAAAATTTTATCGTATTTTACCTGCTTAACACAAACATTATGAGGATATCGAACAAAGAAAACTACCCAAAACAAACGACAGAGTCAGTTGCTTGAAGCGTATCGGAGAAGGGTGCAGAAATCGTAACACACTCTACAAGTTACCAGTTAGAGAACAGCATGAGAAATTAGGAATTTTAATAATAGCATCACAGTACACATTTTCTCACATGACGTTTGTTGCAAATAATAAGAGCTCAGTACGTAAAACACCTCCAATACTACAACAAAAGAAAGAAAAAGTACCTGCATTACTCATAACTAAAGTTGACTGAGAGCCTATGGGATCGTAGGCCTGCCTTACGTTACGGAAAGGGTGGTTAACGCTGCTGCCAAAATCTTTGATCACTTACAGAATAATATTAGGTGTTTTGGAAATAACCTAAATCTGAAATTAAGCTTCAAAAGCTGACCACGATACGATCACACGAGATGTCTTCGCAGACAAGTGATTATCTAGATCAATAAATTGATTAGCTAGATGAACATTTGACCAAACATAATACGTGATACTGGACAGAGAATGTTGTACACAGACAGAAGTAAGGTTGGGAGTGCCCCAAGGAAGTGTAATAGGAACTATAATATTTACAGGCTCATAAACAGTTCATGAGATAGGACTACCAGATTGGTTACTGACGATGCCGTTGCGTACAGGGAAGTATTGTCTTTGGACCATCACAAGGACACGTACAGCGTGACCTAACAGGTCCGTTAACATTTGAAAAGTCGCTAATTCACGGAATAATGTAGGTAGAGAGGTAAAACTTGGCACACACGCCTGAAATGAGGTGAAGTTTTATTGAAACAAAAAACGACTGCAAAAACAGGCCAACATATTTCTCTGTACAGCAACACATTATTAGTGATGCGGCATGAGGGTGCGAGGTATGCCGATATGTTACAGAATCACCTCATCCCTAACCAGGCCGATAAACACCTGCTGGAAGGTTACAACGTCGGTTCTTCTGTTGTTGTCGTTGTGGTCTTCAGTCCAGAGACTGGTTTGGTGCAGCTCTCCATGCTATTCTATCCTGTGCAAGCTTCTTCACCTCACCGTACTTACTGCAACCTACATCCTTCTGAATCTCCTTAGTGTATTCATCTCTTGGTCTCCCTCTACGATTTTTACCCTCCATGATGCCCTCCAATGCTAAACTGGTGATCCCTTGATGCCTCAGAATATGTCCTACCAAGCGATCCCTTCTTCTAGTCAAGTTGTGCTACAAATATCTCTTCTCCCCAATCCTATTCAATACTTCCTCATTAGTTATGTGATCTACCCATCTAATCTTCAGCATTCTTCTGTAGCATCACATTTCGAAAGCTTCTATTCTCTTCTTGTCTAAACTATTTATCATCCACGTTTCACACAACAACTGCTTTGCTGGGAGTGCAATCCGCTCGTGGGACTGAACCAAGCTAACACTCGCCGCTTGCCGACACTGGGTGCTCCGCTCAGATTAGCAGGACCCAGACGGCACACAACGGCACGTCCACACAGGACTCCGGATACAGCTAGTAGTTGCATTATGGCTCCATTTCTCATCTACGAAAGGAAGCACTCACTTTGCGGTCGATCTCTCTCTCTCTCTCTCTCTCTCTCTCTCTCTCTCTCTCTCTCCCTCTCTCTCTCTGAGTGTGTTTGTGTGTGTGTGTGGGGGGGGGGGGGGGGGTGTCACTCACTGTCTGTCCTTGTCTTCTTCCTCTGTTTGTCTGTCTTCTCTCTAGGGTCACCATGCGAGCCCTTTTAAGACTAGGCGCGCCAGAGTTTCTCTAACATCCGAGCTGCGATTTAAGGCGAGATTTCGAACCCCGATCAAAACTGGAGCAAGGCGGACCGCGCCATGGCTCGTACACATTTGGTGAACCTTCTTGCAAATCATTATCTAGGCTTCGCTCTTCCAGAGACCTACAGTGCACTGCTGAAAGAAGATGTGGAAGTTCTTTCGCATACTCTTTGCAGAATCGACAAATTGGTATCTCGTCAGACAAAAGCCACTAGTAGAGACCAGGGAGGGGGGGGGGGAGTATCTTAAGCCGAAGATTCTTCATTTTGGAGACGGGCGCAAGCCTCCTTCTGTGGCAATAAGCTCCAAAATGAGCGACATTGCTTACGTACGCTGAGGACGTGACCAGGCTGCGCTTAGAGTCTGCGGAACTGTGAGAGGGCGGTGCTACGAAGTCGCTCCGTGGTGTTGTGCGGAGGCGCGATGTTTGGGTGTGGCCGCGCCTGGCCTAGGCGGGATTATCCGCACGCCGCCAGCGCCACGCGTGTTTGTGCGTGCGGACACGCGCCACGCATAATCAGCGGCGCCCGCAATAACGCCAGCACCGCATTCACACGTCGCTCAGGCCGCCGCCGCCTACACGGCACGCACATGCCACCTCCCCACTCGCATTTCCTCTGGGTCATTTCATGTCAACACACCTAGGCCTCCCTGCTCCACCATCACGGGTTTGTGTGAATATTCGTACATGCCCCCGTGAGCACAGGTAAAGATTAACGTTCGTCAAAGCAATGCTAGCCGAGATATAGTCACTTGTTTGATTCCATGCGCGATTTTGCGCAGAGCGAGCGTGCATTTCCGGCACGTTTGAGGTGTTATGTTGTAGTATCCCGGCTCCGAAGACTATTGTAGCGAACGATGTCTTATTTTATATCTGTTTAGGAATCCGATCAGCTGATGGGTTTAACGAACTCCTTGTTGTGTTAGCAGAAGAGCCAACACCGTGTTACTAGACGAGGCCGAAATGCACGCGTTTTAGCTCATGCAGGCTGGCGTGAGGAGGGAAGGACTATACTGACGTGAGGTCTGGAACATGACAAAGAATGAGAATTCAGAAAGCGGACATAATTAGTTTGATACTTAACTTTAATCCATTAATGATGAATGTCGCTCTTGACGGTACATGATTTACAATATGAATATCAATAGTAACTCAATATGGCGCCTTGCTAGGTCGTAGCAAATAACGTAGCTGAAGGCTATGCTAAACTGTCGTCTCTGCAAATGAGAGCGTATATAGGCAGTGGACCATCGCTAGCAAAGTCGGCTGTGCAACTGGGGCGAGTGCTAGGGAGTCTCTCTAGACTAGACCTGCCGTGTGGCGGCGCTCGGTCTGCAATCACTGATAGTGGCGACACGTGGGTCCGACGTTTACTAACGGACCGTGGCCAATTTAAAGGCACCACCTAGCAAGTGTGGTGTCTGGCGGTGACACCACACTCCCTTTTGTTTTGACGATAAATTCCAAAATAAGGATATACGCCACATGCGGAGAGATGCGTTTACTCTTTGGACTGTAGTTGCCTCTTGGAGAACTAAAACTAAAGCAAAAAACAGAGATAGATGACACACTCTCTTGGGGTATGTGATCGAAAATAGACGTGTAAAAATCTTGAACAGTATTGTAGCACATTGCTGTCCGGCATTAAAAGCAAGGCCGCGCGGGATTAGCCGAGCGGTCTCAGGCGCTGTAGTCATGGACTGTGCGGCTGGTCCCGGCGGAGGTTCGAGTCCTCCCTCGGGCATGGGTATGTGTGTTTGTCCTTAGGGTAATTTAGGTCAAGTAGTGTGTAAGCTTGGGAGTGATGACCTTAAGAGTTAAGTCCCATAAGATTTCACACACATTTGAACAATAAAAGTAATTTTATTCTACTTCGTTATTGTTACGAATGAATTAAAAGTACTGAAGAGAAGAGACTGTAATTTTTCTTAAGGATATACAGTGTTGAAAAGTTATTTAAACAAGTTTCATTTCATAAACGGTTTATTTCCAAGAGTGAACACATGTGCAAGGTTTCTGTAGGACTTTCAGACATTTGATTCGTAATGTTTTCTGACGAATCTGCCTCACGGTCTTTGCATACATATGGAATTGGTGCAGGAATGGCAATTGAATATCAATGTAGACACGTGTAATGTGCTGCCAATACATAGAAAGAAAGATCGTTTATCATTTAGCTACAATATAGCAGGTCAGCAACTGGAAGCAGTTAATTCCATAAATTATCTGGGAGTAGGCATTAGGAGTGATTTAAAATGGAATGACCATATAAAGTTGATCGTCGGTAAAGCAGGTGCCAGACTGAGATTAATTGGAAGAATCCTAAGGATATGCAGTCCGAAAACAAAGGAAGTAGGTTACAGCAGACTTGTTCGCCCACTGCTAGAATACTGCTCACCGGTGTGGAATCCGTACCAGATAGGGTTGATAGAAGAGAGAGAGAAGATCCAACGGAGAGCAGCGCGCTTCGTTACAGCGTCATTTAGTAATCGCGAAAGCGTTACGGAGATGATAGATAAACTCCAGTGGAAGACTCTGCAGGAGAGACGCTCAGTAGTTCGGTACTGGCTTTTGTTGAAGTTTCGAGAACATACCTTCACAGAGGAGTCAAGCAATATATTTCTCCCTCATACGTATATCTCGCGAAGAGACCATGAGGATAAAATAAGAGAGATTAGAGCCCACACAGAGGCATACCGACAATCTTTCTTTCCACGAACAATACGAGACTGGAATAGAAGGGAGAACCGATAGAGGTACTCAAGGTACCCTCCGCCACACACCATCATGTGGCTTGTGGAGTATGGATGTAGATGTAAATGTTTGTAGACGTAGAGGTGTTTTTATCGGTCATTGAAGTAATCTGCTGCCCAGCTACGCACCGTCGAACCAAATGGTAACTGGACTGCACTGGGTCAGTTTCCGAAGCTTCTATACGAATCGTAAATATTACCAGCAATTTACAAGCGACCGGTGGAGGATTGCAGTTGATCCTACACAACGAGATAATCAAGCACCATCAGTTACTGTTTCACAATTCTCGGCAGTGACTATTGAATTTTCAACGACACACTAATAACGAGCATTCAACGCTTTGAAGGGAATCTAAATTTTCTCCGAATAGATAACAACGAACGATTTTAACTCAAGTGAACTTTAATAAGAACCTTCCCTGTCACGAAATAATTTAATTTCAAGGAACCTGCATATTAATTAACGCCATACTTACTTATTTAAGGTGATTATTTCCTTCAGGTGTTGTAGTGACAAAGCTTGTAAAAACAGTTAATTATTTATCTCCCGACCACAATATCTTGGGCAATATTTTGTTGAAAGAAATGAAAGAACTGTATGCGTTCTCTTAAGACTGCCAACGAAAAGGATTTTGCAAGCCACATTTAGCCAGAAAATTTTTAAAAATATCGCCTGAAAAACATTTCAAAGTTCGATTTCTTACATCTAATGGACCAAAAGTATGAAGAATGTGAAACTTGGCATGTAGTAACCTAACAACACAAGGTTCTTAAATATAAAGTTTATTTATCTACCATTTTTCAATACTAAATAAATTATGTGCAAATTTTGACATTTTGTAAAAAGTAAAAAAATGCGCTGTAGAACTACGTTCTATAAAACTCTCCGAACTGAGCTCATCAATCTACATAATTTCAATCAAATTTGGGTGCGAAAATCGCGACATGAAATAAATGTAAACTTTGGATTCTTACATGTGGTAGACTAAACGTACGCTGAACATGTCTACATCTACATCTACATCCATACACCACAATCCACCTGACGGTGTGTGGCGGAGGGTACCTTCGGTACCTCTATCGGTTCTCCCTTCTATTCCAGTCTCGTATTGTTCGTGGAAAGAAGGATTGTCGGTATGTCTCGGTGTGGGCTCTAATCTCTCTGATTTTATCCTCATCGCCTCTTCGCGAGATACACGTAGGAGGAAGCAATATATTGCTTGACTCCTCGGTGAAGATATGTTCTCGAAACTTCAACAAAAGCCCGTACCGAGCTACTGAGCGTCTCTCCTGCAGCGTCTTCCATTGGAGTTTATCTTTCATCTCTGTAGCGCTTCGCGATTACTAAATGATCCTATAACGAAGCGCGCTGCTCTCCGTTGGATCTTCTCTACCTCTTCTATCAACCCTATCTGGTACGGATTCCACACTGCTGAGCAGTATTCAAGGAATGGGCGAACAAGAGTACTGTAACCTACGTCCTTTGTTTTCGGATTGCATTTCCTTAGGATTCTTCCAATGATTCTCAGTGTGGCATCTGCTTTATTATCGATCAACTTTATATGATCGTTCCATTTTCAAATCACTCCTAATGCCTACTCCCAGATAATTTATGGAATTAACTTAATCTTGGACAGTGTACAGTGGAACTGAATGGGACATTGTTTCATCTGCGGGAAACTGCAGTTACACTGCATGCAAGCTCACTACTGGTCAATTCATGTGATAAGGTTCCAAAAGATAGAGAGGAACTACTGTGAGTCAGCAAAGGAGCCGATCTGCTAAAAAACATATTATCTTTGGTAGAACCACTGAAAGAAAATAAACGGAATAAAACACTGTTTTTTACTGAGGAATGTTGTATGATTATGGGAGATGGTTAATTAGTGTGTAGTTGCTGTCGGAATTGAACTCATCTAAGGGTTTGTCAGTACCCAATTTGAAAATTTTGAGGGGAAGTTGATTTGGATAGGATAAACTCGGACCTTAATCATAAGCAACCTGCCAGTTCAACCGCCTGTTGGGAGAAAGTACAACACTCGGAAGTAATTGCAAAATTATCAATGGAAGAGTTGTTAGAATTTTAGGACCTGTATAATCCTCGTGGGTTTTTGCTAACAGCCCCAGTAAAACAGCACAGAATCCCAACTGGGAATGAGACACTTATGTATCATAAACCATACTGTGTATCTCATCACCTATGACTGTCTATGCAGAAGTTCATTGATCAGCAGTTTTTTGGCCTCATTCAAGAAGTTAGAGTGAATATGGAGGTTTATCAACAATTATTCTTCCAAAGCATCATTCGCAAATGGAACGGGGAAGGGGGTATCAGTTAGCAGTACCAGAAGTATACTCTGCCACACACCATCAGATGGTTGGGGAGTACAGAAGTAAACACAGGTATTATTGAGGAAAGTATCAGTCCTTGGGACACACCAGTGGTGATCGCGCTGAAAAAAGTATGTATGGAAGCAACGCTTATCATTTTGCTGTGACTATAAGTCTCTTGGTAATCATCTGTGTTTTGACATAAGCACAAGCACCGGCACGAAGACGAAGAACGCAAATGCAGAGAAGGCTGTGAGACGGCGTCAACCAATAGCGTGCTGGCTAGGACGTCACCGTGACAGGAGCGCCCCCTATACAAAGAAACGTAAGCAAGGCTCCTGCCAGCCTCAGCTAGACAGTAGAAGACGTGCACTAGCAGAGGCACTACAAGAACCGTCAGTAGTGATCCATATCCATTACTTGCATAGACGTTGTATACAGAAAAAGTCATCGATTATTTGCATGTCGCCAATCGCTTGCGACACCATTGTAAACTAAAGTAAAGATTGTCAATCTACTTTATTGTAATTAAAACAATTAATGCGACTTGCTTGAATTCTGTATAGCTATCTGAGAAAGAAGCATCATTTAGGCACCCTCTAAGAGACGAGTCGGCAGGACCCCACAATCTGATTTCAAGTAAAACGGAAACTTTGGACAATTTCTGAAAGTGTAAATATTTTTCTACCGTGTGCCTGTGGAGTGGCTGCCATCAGCTGGAAGCAGCAACTGAGGACCAAACGAAAGCGGCATTTACAGTTGTTTGGAGACACTACAAAAATTGTCATGCGCTGATGAGTTAAAGTATTTACCAGCCAGATTTCGGCATTTGTTAGATTTTTATGAGGGTTAAAACCAAGGTAGTGTATGGTATATATGGATAACATATTTGTCTTTGCAGAGGAAATGGAGGAATATGTGCTATGTATAAGGGACGTGTTTAAGAGGTCACATGCAGCACACTTGTCTCTCGGTATAGAGTAGTGTCTCTTTGCAATACAGGAAGTATGATATTTAGGCCACATAGTATGTCTGATGTAGTTGCACAGATTCTAGATTAGTAAAAGCTTTACAAGATTTCCAGAACATCATATGGAGGAGCAGTTACAGTCATTCTTCAAGTTAGCAAATTGTTACAGAAATTTTTTGCAAAATTCCTGCTTACTTACTTATTCTTACTATCTTATTGAAAAATGGAATACTAAAATTCCATTGGAGATCAGAATGTAAAGATGTGTTTGGAAAACTAAAACAATTGTTGACAACTCTTCCAGTGCAGATTTTTCCAGAGGAAGTAGTTCATATATGAGTAGTCTTCTGGTGTAAGTAATCATGAACTTGCTGTGTATTGAGTCATATGAAGTGGAAAGGAATTATTCTACTACACGGAAGGGAGTGCTGAGCCACATACGGGGCCTAATATATTTCCAACATTTTCTTTATTGTGGAAAATTTAAAATAATAATGTATTACACTGTATTAATGTGGTTACCTGGTTTGAAAGATCCATCAAGTAGATGAACATGTTGGGCACTGAAGGTTAGTCAGTTGATTCTGAGGTAATAAATCGAAAATGGCTCTAAGCACTATGGGACTTAACTTCTGAGGTCATCAGTCCCCTAGAACTTAGAACTACTGAAACCTAACTAACCTAAGGAGATCACACACATCCATGCCTGAGGCAGGATTCGAACCTGCGACCGTAGCGGTCGCGCGGTTCCAGACTGTAGCGCCTAGAACCGCTCGGCCACTCTGGCCGGCTAATCAGTCAACCTGTCCATAATCACAGGAATGCAGATCGCCTCAGCAGGAAGGTCTGTGTGTCACAAAGAGTGGCAGAAAGTGCAAGCAGCTGACAAGGGCTGTAAACTTATTACATTGCAACTGCAGTTCATTGTGTGTGACAAGGTGTAATGCAAGAAAACGAAACACAGACCTCATGATGGAGTTCCAGCCAAGATCTGGGAGCAATTACTGAGACAGGCATGTGATCATGTGTTGTTGGGCCACAGGGGTTGAAGAACCATGGAACGACATATTGCAAATAATTACTGGTGATGAACATGTGAGCAGGATGAGCTGCAAAATGTGAAGAACTGTGTACTGTATGCATAGCTGGCTGAGTTGAGCCATCAGTTTATTCCACTAAAAAGATTGCTGGAGGCTAGTAAACCATTTGAAATTATCGGTATGGACATTTTAGGTCCTTTCGCAGAAACACCAGCAAGGAATCTCTATGTGCTGCTAATAAGATCAGGGCACCAGTTTTATGTCAGGCTTACCAAAACAGCTTTGTCACTTATTTCATATTCATAAGTTAAGGACAAGCACATTGCACCCACAAACATATGGGAGAACAGAGCGAGTTCATCAGTCACTACAGAGGATGTTAACTCATTGTGTAAAGAATCAGCATAGTGATGGAGATTCGCTGTTACCATACACTGCTGCAGTGTATAATCCTAAAGTTCATGAAAACGAAAGTTTTATATGATCAGGGAATGCTGTTACCATGTGATATAGGCAAGTCTAAAATGGAAAAGTATGATGAGTCAGTACGAAATTTTGCAAGGACTTTGCGGTAGATTTGGAAACAAATACAGAAAGCCAGTACAGTGGGCCCTCAAATGTCAGGAACAGACGGGTCAATGAAATGCTAAGTTACCTAAAAACCACATACCACAGTGGGTGATATTAATGAACCCCAAAGGGAAACTCAAAGACATTCTTCACTCATTATCTGGGTTCTTATCAACTGACTGAAATGATCTCACTGGTGAACATGAAGCTGCAACTTCCTACTCACACAACACTTGTACACTTGGATGCATCTGTTCCTTTCATGATGCATCAGATTCTTAGCTGCCATTACTGGCTCCAGTCCCAAAAATGGGGGAAGGAGGTCAGAAGGGGAAGGCAACACAGCAGGTAGAGCAGAGAACAGGTCTGTAATCTATGCACATATTACCTTGTGTGTTGAGACCTACAGTTAAACTGATGTAAACAAGAAAGAGTTAGTGTATTTAAAATTTATGGTAGTTGATTCATCTGCATCTTGTAAAAAAGGAGACTTCAGGAAAATTTGTACACATTTGGAAGAAGGAAATTTTGCCAGACAGTTAGCAAAAGACACTTGGCGATATCAGCAGACAAGCAGTGGAAATATCAGCCATACCATTACCTTTATGGTATGCCCTTCCATGGTGATCCAAACTGTTACAGAGGTTTGCAGTACAGAGTTGCTTTCTGTAGCAGACCAGTGCAGAAATGTGTCCAGAGACATCCTCACAACACATCCTTATTTCCAAAACGCAGAACCTCATTGGGTAAACTCAATACATGGCCCAGTTGGAGTTATCGCCGCTCGCTATGAACAGGGACGTTCAAAGATAAAAAAAAAAAAAAACACTTAGGGATAAGGGACAGTGGGATGCTATTGAACCATACAAAGGACCAACTTTGCAGCTTCTAGCAACAATAATAGGGACTACAGCTCTAAATGTAACTGTATTTGTCTGGTAATCATTTAGAACTACTGCCCGCAATGAATTTAACCTTCATCAATAATAACTTGGATTCCACCTTACTCAGTTCTCTAATGAACATATAACTGACAGAAGGGGCACAGTAACGTTGAACAGGTGTTTGCAGCAGATACCAGCACAGGGCCTTGGTAATAGGAATTTGGCCTTCAGGTTCCATCTTAATCCTTATCTTCCTTCGTGCAGCCCGTACAGGGTTTCTAAGGAGGAATGGTCAGTATAGAAATATATCACAGGAACGATTATTCAAAGTAAAAATTCTAGTGAACGAGGGCTCTAAAATGCATACCTTAAGAGTGATGAGCATTTCTTCATCTTAGATACTGAGAAACAAATCTCTACAATTACAAGCTCTTTGCTTTCCATATTTTCAGAGGAGGTAATATGAACCAAAACAAGAAAATACTGTCTAGTAAACACGGCCTCTAACGTGCACTTGTTAGTAGAAGAGATACGTTCCACAGTAGCAAAGATAAAGAAGTGTTTATACCTTCTAAGCTATGCACTTTAGAGCCCATATTTACTGGACACTTTTCTTAGTCCACACAGCCACTTCTCAAATTACGGAAAGGGAAGAGCTTGCAGTAGAAGAGATTTGTTTCACAGTGTCGAAGACCAACAAGTTCTCGTAGCTTTCATTGCTAGACTTTTTTGCTTCGAATGATGGTTCCTGTTGTATCCCTGAACATTGACCGCCCCTTCCTGGGACACCTTGAGCATATCTACAGCAGAGAAAATCCACTCTTCCGAATTACCAGTTCATTTCTGACTGAGTGTGTCACCCCTAAAATTTAAGTAGTTATGCGTCAACAAGTCTCTGTACACCACTGAAAAGGTGAACAAAGATGAAATGACAATAAACGTGGAAACTGTAAATAACAGTATAATAGAATGCAAATAAGTCTGGTATTTTAAGTGATTCACAGATCTGGCAGCAGTCTGGAATAAATACATGAGGCAAAATAACAAGACTTGAGTATCGAAGGTTCTTATTCAGCACAGAATGCAGTTTACTGGGTACTAAACCACCACTTTACCTGGTACGACACCGACATTTGCAACTGCACTTTCCGTTATTTCCACAACCTCTTGCAGAAGTATACTTGGTGTCACCAGTTTGCTGTTGGGAAGCCAGCTGAAGTGACCTGCGATGTACGAAACTGAACTGAGCACTTTATAAATGTTTAATGTTGACAAAGATTACACGAGCAGGACATTTCAAGAAAAACCTCTTCGTTGCTGATATCAGTGTATTTGCATCTGGGAATTTATGTCTAACTGTCTCTGCCACTCGTTGCAATGTATGAGCCGTACATGTAACGTACACTAAGTTTGGATAAAACACGTTGAGCAGTTTCTCCGCTTTGAACACATGTGGAGTTGCATCTATGTTCAACAACTGGATGCTCTCTTCTTTAATGCCATCTGCCATAGTTCCTTAATTTCATCATTAATGAATTCGGCAATTGTTGAATCATATGTTGCAATAAATTAAATAGGGTTTAGATGCAGCCTCAGACTCCAACTTGCCCAGCGATGAAACGATCTACAGCATCCGTCGTCTCATCGGCAGAAATCCATACAGGTGATTTGCCAGTATCAGCCCTGATCTTTTCATACAAGTCAGCATGGCTAGAATCCACACGTATTATGTTCGAGTATAATGTCTTTTCTGGAGACTAGAAATCTACTCTGTAGGAATCAGCATGGGTTTCGAAAAAAACGGTGGTGTGAAACCCAGCTCGCGCTATTCGTCCACGAGACTCAGAGGGCCTTAGACACGGGTTCACAGGTAGATGCCGTGTTTCTTGACTTCCGCAAGGCGTTTGACACAGTTCCCCACAGTCGTTTAATGAACAAAGAAAGAGCATACGGACTATCAGATCAATTGTGTGATTGGATTGAGGAGTTCCTAGATAACAGAACGCAGCATGTCATTCTCAATGGAGAGAAGTCTTCCGAAGAAAGAGTGATTTCAGGTGTGCCGCAGGGGAGTGTCATAGGACCGTTGCTATTCACAATATACATGAATGACCTGGTGGATGACATCCGAAGTTCACTGAGGCTTTTTGCAGATGATGCTGTGGTGTATCGAGAGGTTGCAACAGTGGAAAATTGTACTGAAATGCAGGAGGATCTGCAGCGAATTGACGCATGGTGCACGGAATGGCAATTGAATCTCAATGTAGACAAGTGTAATGTGATGCGAATACATAGAAAGATAGGTCCCTTATCATTTAGCTATAAAATAGCAGGTCAGCAACTGGAAGCAGTTAATTCCATAAATTATCTGGGAGTACGCATTAGGAGTGATTTAAAATGGAATGATCATATAAAGTTGATCGTCGGTAAAGCAGATGCCAGACTGAGATTCATTGGAAGAATCCTAAGGAAATGCAATCCGACAACAAAGGAAGTAGGTTACAGTACGCTTGTTCGCCCAATGCTTGAATACTGCTCAGCAGTGTGGGATCCGCACCAGGTAGGGTTGATAGAAGAGATAGAGAAGATCCAACGAAGAGCAGCGCGCTTCGTTACAGGATCATTTAGTAATTGCGAAAGCGTTACGGAGATGATAGATAAACTCCAGTGGAAGACTCTGCAGGAGAGACGCTCAGTAGCTCGGTACAGACTTTTGTTAAAGTTTCGAGAACATACCTTCACCGAAGAGTCAAACAGTATATTGCTCCCTCCTACGTATATCTCGCGAAGAGACCATGAGGATAAAATCAGAGAGATTAGAGCCCACACAGAAGCATACCGACAATCCTTCTTTCCACGTACAATACGAGACTGGAATAGAAGGGAGAACCGATAGAGGTACTCAGGGTACCCTCCGACACACACCGTCAGGTGGCTTGCGGAGTATGGATGTAGATGTAGATGTAGAATCCAGGTAATTCTTCCTGGGAGTGGACTCGTCGGGATTGTCGCGGTTGCAGCATTTCTGTAAGAAATGTTGAAATTCAGGTGTCTGAAGTTTGTTCAAGGCAAACAATGTAAAACGCAGTTCTTTGTAAGATTCACTGTTAGATGATGACTGACCCTACATCTGCGAAAGTAGAACCTCTTTCTTTGAAGAAACCCTTTATCGATTTCTAATATATAGATTGTTTCACAAATGTTGTTCAGTCTGAGATCTCACCGTACATCCCATACGTTTATCACAAGTTTGGCAGAGGACTTTTTTAAAGCTCTACCAGTAGAAATCCATGTTTTCAGATACGATAACAACGAAGACGCGATCGGGGCCATGGTTGATTTAAATGCAACTGACTGTTACACATTGTAAAGCGTCTGACAACAAGAAAAGAAAGCGTTTAAAACGAGTAGTTGTCCGCATCGAAACTGTGTAATTTAATTTTGAGTGTAACGGAACCAACCGGCCGTGGTGGCCGCGCGGTTCTAGGCGCTTCAGTCTGGAACCGCGCGACTGCTACGGTCGCACGTTCGTATCCTGCCTCGGCCATGGATGTTTGTGATGTCCTTAGGTCAGTTAGGTGTAAGTAGTTCTAAGTTCTAGGGAACTGATGACCTCCGATGTTAAGTCCCATAGTGCTCAGAGCCATTTGTAACGGAACTGACGTCAGTATGAGAAATACAATAAGAAAACTTACATTTTTTCCTTTCTTGCTATGTAACGAAAATGTATGGGACTTACAAAAATGTGTAATAATTCCTCAACAATATTAAAATATGTGAAATTATGCAGTATAGTGTGAAATACGTATTATGCCTCAAAATATATAAAAGTATGTAATTTAAAACTCTGAAATAAGGATCCGTTCAATGTAATTCGACGACATTTTAGTTTTTCTTATAACTACATATTAAAGGAACAAAATATGTAATTACATAAAATCGGGGCTCTATTTATCATTGATGGAGTGTCTTAGAGAATGAAGAATGTACTGCTAACTGAGCTCTTATGACGTAGCTGATACTATGCAACCTATCGCCGTGCACAAGCCCCCCCGGGTTTGAGACGACCATCCTGGCAAATAATCATGTTCCCACCCCCAACACTATAACAGTGGTTTACGAAGAGCCGCTCGACAATTTTACCCCATTCTTTTAACTACCTACACACACTGTGCTAGAGAGAATGCTGGTAAGATTTTGGAGCTCTTGAGTGATTGCTTTCGCTGATTTCATGCGATTTTTTAAGTTCACTTCAGGTAACTTTGGCAGCTTTAGAAAGCTTTACAAATGTTTCCGATGAATTCGTTATTCGGGGTACATCGAACGACTAATCTACATTCCAGGTCAATGTGCTCTTCTGACCGAGGCATTCTGTTACATAATACTCTCCCTGTCACTTTTTATACTGGCAGGTCCGCTTTTTGTGACGTCCAGTTGTCAGTTCTGCCTTACACAGGGGTGGGGATAGCGATTATCGTTGTAACAACACACTTTTGGTTATACCGGTTTTTTCCACGCCAGTTTAACCTTACTGTTAAAAGCGCTCAGAAAAACCAGTTCCTGAAATACCCTATTTTCAGTTTTTATTTTTTATTATCCCGTGTAATAAAAGTACAAATCGAATAAACATTGAAAAAATGTAACTGTTTCAGTTTCAAGGTACATAGAATCAAAATAGTAAATTAAACAGGCAAATAAAAGTAAACTTTGTCCGTACACTGTTCGCTGCTTTTCTCGAAATGTAGTAGGTACTTACATACTACACAAAATCACAAATATCCTCTTACTGATTTGAATTTTTTGAAAGTCTGCTCAATTATCATGTTGTAATCGGGGGTCATACAACTGTTTGGGCATTACACATAGTCAGTGCCAGAGGGTGAAAACTGAATTCTAAGAGCACTGTTTTTTGTATTAATTTGTCCATTTTCTAGGGTTACAAGCAGATAAAGGCATATTGTGTAGACAGAGGCGGCAGAACACCTACTTTCTATTTTTATTGTAGTCTATGAATGAATTGTTGTTAATTGTATATCATGAAAGAATTCTTAAGTATCGAATTTAGTAATGTTACCATAATTTCCTTCTTCTTTCATTGTGTCGTAGAAATGGCACACAAATCTTTTCGTCTTTTAAAGCAAATGAAGAATTCCACTTCATCGCTACGCCACTTCATAAAAATATTTCCATTGTGCAGTACAACGGATGCCTGGCGACGGCAGCGAGAAACTACCGTATGCACCATGTGGGGGCAAGTCTTGCGCTCTGCGATTACACATGAACCTGAACCCGCGATACAGCGCAAGAGGGACATTATTGTCACAGTAGCGCTGTAGTAATTCTTATGCCATGTGTTTGTTGCTCGTTTCTGTCGCATTGTTATTACAACAGCACTAATGGTTTTTCTCATTTTCTATAATAACGCATTGTTTCAAACCAATGCCAATTTTGCAAATCAAACATGCATCTTTTTTTAAAAAGAATAAGCGTTTATTTGATAGCGAAAACTTTTAGCACAGCTGCTATGGCTCATTGATACTTCGGTTTTTTATTCGGTTATTAGTAAAAAATAAAAAATACTCTTATTATAACCGAGACACAGGAAATACCGATTATTCAGAAGGAAAATAGCGGTATTGGTTTTAACTGGCCGTTTTTTAACACCCCGCCTCTGGGGTAGTGCACATTCGTTAAGGGGGGTAGGACGTCAAACGGGCTGACTTGGAGCAGGAGAGGCACCACAGGACATTTTAATTTCCACCGAATATACTCTTACAAATAAATTCATAAAACTTTGTCAGCATGACCAGGAAGGATTCAGAATTCACACTCATAGCAATGGAAGTTCGAAAAGATAACGAAATAATTTGTTTTTACATGCGAAATTTCATCATTTTTTTGACTTACTAATGGCAGTATTTGTTGCTCTCTTCATAAGTAAGAGAAATGGTTCGATGAATTTTGCACAGCATACAAACCATACTTAAAGATGTATGAAACCCTAGAATTTTCCAAATCTATTAAAAACTGTGGTAAAAATTGAGGTAATTAACTACAAAATTTGTGTTTTTTCTAAACATGAAGTTTAAAATACCACAGATCATTCGTTTTTTCACAAATTAAATAAATTCTAGAGTTTCATACACCTGTAAGTATGGTATGTATGCTGCGCAAAATTCATCGAAGAGTCTCTCTAACTTATGAAGAAAAGTGTAGCTACAGCAACAAAAGCAGCCATCCGTAAGTGAAAAAAATGATGAAATTTCACATGTAAAAAAATTTATTTTGTTATGTTTTCGAACTTCCACTGCAGTGAGTGTCAATCGTGAATCATTCCTGGTGATGCTAACAAAGTTTTATGAATTTATTTGTAAAAGTATAGACACTGGAAATTAAAATGTCCTGTGATGCCTCTGCTGCTCCAATCCAAGTCGGCCCGTTTGACGTCCTACCCCCGTTAACGTGTGTCACGCCCCCACAGTGTTGGCATCCAGTGTCGCGGTGGTGATACATGTTTCAAACGGATTTCTAAAGATTGATTTGCACGTCGTCAGTTGCTTCCTCTGTTGTTTTGCTGATCTTTGCATTTGCTGTTTTTCGTCCATTCTCGTTATACACACAGAGCAACTAGCTCCGGCCTACAGTGCAGTGCGCCCCAGAAGCTACACGCGAGCTGGCGGTGTGAGCAGCAAGGGGCGGAGGAGGCGGTGCTCTGGCTGCGGGCTGCAGGGAGGGATCAATACGTGCCGCATCACCGCCGCCTGTGCCCTCCTGCTGCGCCGCTCTACACAAGCACTTCTGCTCACAGTGCCTCACTTTTAGCGGCTAACAAACTAAGCTACTGCTATTACTTATTGCTGTAGTTCACGATAGACTGGCGACAACAGCATTATGTTAGGGGGCAGCACCACAGTAACGGCCTAAAGAAAGCATTTTCTTGACAATTTATTTACTTATTTTGGGTGGAAGGAAAGGTCATAGAGAAATAACACTTGGGGTAGTTATATCTATGTGCCGGGTGCTCAAAAATCAGTATAAATTTGAAAACTGAATAAATCACTGAATAATGTAGATAGAGAGGTACAAATTGACACGCATGCTTGGAATGACATGGGGCTTTATTAGAACAAAAAAAATTACAAAAGTTCAAAAAGTGTCCGACAGATGGCGCTTCATCTGATCAGAGCAGCAATAATTAGCATAACAAAGTAAGACAAAGCAAAGATGATGTTCTTTACAGGAAATGCTCAATATGTCCACCATCATTCCTCAACAATAGCTGTAGTCGAGGAATAATGTTGTGAACAGCACTGTAAGGCATGTCCGGAGTTATGGTGAGACATTGGCGTCGGATGTTGTCTTTCAGCATCCCTAGAGATGTCGGTCGATCACGATAAACTTGCGACTTCAGGTAACCCCAAAGCTAATAATCGCCCGGACTGAGGTCTGGGGACCTGGGAGGCCAAGCATGACGGAAGTGGCAGCTAAGCACAACACGATCATCACCAAACGACGCGCATCTGTCGGACATTTCGTGAACTTTGTTTTTTTCTGTTGTAATAAAACCCCATGTCATTCCAAGCATGTGTGTCAATTTTTACCTCTCTATCTACATTATTCCGTGATTTATTAAGTTTTCAAATTTATACTGACTTTTTGATCACCCGGTATATTACAAAGTTTAATGTCGGAAAATATTACAAAATGGCGACACTGCAACAATTCTCCAGAGGCATGTTGAATTTGAGACCATCAGAGGCACGCACTATAACTGGCGCCAATCTGAATGTCGAAAACAGAAAAAAATCTATCTAATCTACATGAGCGTAGCTAGTGAACCACGTAGGGTATTTCTGAAATAATGACTTTTGTGTAACTCGCGATTGTTTGAATAAAGTCGTCCAACGTTCAAAAAAAGTGGTTCACATGGCTCTAAGCACTATGGGACTTAACATCTGAGGTCGTCTCCTAGACGTAGAACTACTTAAATCTAACTAACCTAAAGACATCACCCACATCCATGCCCGGAGCAGGATTCGAACCTGCGAAAGTAGCAGCAGCGCGGTTCCTCACTGAAGCGCCTAGAACCGCTCGGCCACGTTCTACGTTCACCAAAAAAGGACAGTCATTAGTTAATAACTATTGTTTAAACTAAGTAATCGAAAATTCCCTTCGTGGTTCTCTCTGAAGAGTTATTTCAAAGTCGTGGTTAAATTTCAAATAAAAAGACTGAAAATTGCTGGAGTTACGTTGCGTGATGTTCTCAAAAATCATATTCCAAGAAACACGCGTTTGAAGCTTTGAAATGTTATAGACATGAACAAATAAAACAAATCTACTCGTAGAAAACTCTTACCTTTAATGTACTATCCCAGGACTGGCGTATTGTACTGTTGGCATTGCCACCGTAATCATATCCACTAGCTGATCACAGAACGCTTGAAATATCGGTCGTTGACTGTTCCATGAACGCACAAAACTTTACAATTCCGTTTAGCTCCACTCCAAGTAGGCGCATTCCTAGGACAATTCGGCGGTTGATTTTATACGTGTTCCGTATAAACTTACTACTTGGTACAACAACTTCCGGACTGCTTGGACAAGCGATAATTATGGTGAACCCTCACCTCGACGACTTGGTTTCACGTGTTGAGGAATAACAGAGAAAACGGCAAGAAAAATTGTAATCCTATAGCTCAATCCGTAATTCACATCGGACACCTAGTCATTGTCTTTCAGTTTCGTAGCAAAGGCACTGATTCCTTACGAACTGCTCTCACCCTCACATCTATTCTCTGGACGATTTGATGGCACACTGCTTCGATGCCGCATTGGGTACGATAGTTTCGTACCTTTTGTGCCCGAGTACACTTTTATGGGTCATTCATACTTCAAAGACAAAACTGTACACGATAAGATCAAAAACATACTATCAAAAGTCGATAAAGCACACAAAAATCAAGATTCGAAGCGACAGAATTGCTTTTTACGTACACGTATTGACGCTGACTGTCTCCAAGCTAACGTATTACTGTTGTAAAATGCTTCTAACTGAAGCCAGACACAACAGCGATATCGATTTGGTGCAGTAGGCCATTCCAGGTCATCCGAGGCGTTAGAGGAGGAGCTCGGAATCCCATAAAACAATTTTTTTCGAGGATTAGAGCTTTGCCTCATTTTTAGAAGGTTCAAAGCCAATTAAAAAAAAAGATTTTTTGAAAACCCGCCTTAAATCAGCAGTGTTGATACGGTAGAGGATCATCAGAATGATATTTAATTTGCTTATTTCTGACGTATTTCCTAACCTATGATGCAGTGACTTGTTGGAGACTCTACTTACTGAACTATTAACGTCACTGTCACTGTAATTTGTGTTTTAAATTAAGGATTTCCATCTGGAAAGTATACATGGACGCCTTCACTGAAAAGGCAGAACAGTAATTTCGAACTTACCACTAAAGAAAAGAAAACAAATCATTCAATGAATTAAAATAAAATTCATCAATGAAATGCTCTTAAACTGACAAGCGGACAATGTGTACAGTAGACCAAGGTGAAAATGTGGGTGTAGAAATATTACCCCCAACGTCGTGCTCTCGTTATTGCCAACTTCTTAAGGGAGAACCTTTCTTGTGTGACTACGCGCTTACACTGAGGTAACAAAAGTGATTGGCTAGCGATATGCACATACACAGATAGCTGTAGTATTGTGTACACAAGGTGGAAAATGGCAGCACATTGGTGGAGCCGTCATTTGACTCCGGCGACGTGACTATGGCCCCACGACTGCCACTAGCAGACTTTGAATGCGGAATGGTAGTTGCAGCTAGACGCGTGACACATTCCGGAAATCGTTAGCTAATTCAATATACCGAGATCCACAGTGTCCAGAAGATTGTACCGAGAACACCAAATTTCAGGCATTACCTCTTGCCACGGAAAACGGCGTGGCTGGCACTCTTCACTTAACGACCGAGAGCAGCGGCGTTTGCGTAGAGTTGTCAATGTTAACAGACAAGCAACACTGCGTGAATTAACCCCAGAAATCAACATGGGACGTACGCCTTAACTGATTTAGTGAAACTACGGAAGACCTAAGTCTGAGAGGTCGGACAGGGTATTGAACGGCGCCTCTCCCGAACGAAGAGTGTTGGGACCATGGGACGAAATTTGGCGTTAATGGGCTATGGCAGCAGACTCCCGACGCGTGTGGCTGTGCTAACAGATCGTGAGTAAATCATTTGGACCCTAGACGACTGGAGAAGCGTGGTTTGGTCAGATGAGTCCCAATTTCAGTTGGTAAGAGCTGATGGTAGGTTTTGAGCGTGGCACAGACCCCACGAAACTAAGAACCCCAGTTATCAACAAGGCATGGTGCAAGCTGGTGGTGGCTCAATAATGGTGTGGGGTGTGTTTATGTGGAATGGAGTCGGTCCTCTGGTCCATCTGAACTGATTATTGATCGGAATGTTCGCGAATGGTTTGAAGAACGTTCTGGACAGTTCAAGCGATCAAGCGAACAGTTTGGCCTCCCAGATCGCCCGACGCGAATCCCATCGAACATTTATGGGACATAATCGAGAGGTCAGCTCATGCACAAAATTCTGCACCGACAACACTTTCGAAATTTCGGACGGCTATAGAGACAGTATGACTAGATTTCTTCAGGGGACTTCGAACGACTTGTTGCGACCTTGCCACGTCGAGCTGCTCCACTATGCCAGGCAAAAAGAGGTCTGACACGATGTTAAGAGCTACACTAAGACTTTTGCTACCTCAGTGTAGTTCAGTCAGTTAACAACGCAGTTACTGAGGGAGGAGATAATTCGACAAATAACGCTGCCTGATAATTCGGATTGGAAACTGCGTTGCCTGAACGCCAACGTTACTGATCGATTCAATTTATTAATGTTTTGCAACCTTTTTGCTTGTTGCTTTGCATATAATTTGATCCGATTGCGGAAATGTAATGTGTTCAGATATATTCACTGAAGTTTTGGCTAGACTAAGCAGACGTAACAACTGAACATGGTGCTGGATAACTTCGTCGTTGGGGAGAGGCGGCGTTCAAGTTCAGTAAATCGATTAAGGCGAATGCTGGGATGGTTCATTTGGAAAGGACACGGCCGAATTCCTTTATACTGATCCAGTAAGAGCACGCTCTCCATCTGTACTAAACCTGACGTGGACGAAACGTTAAATCCCAATTTTCCTTCCGGTTTTATTCAGCTTAGTTGCCCGTGATGATCCCATTCTATCCCTAACTCAGTTAGTAGAAAGAACACCGATTCAGTGTTCGTGAGAAGACTTCTTTAGCCCAGATCTCAGTCGTCGCACTTGCTGACCTTTTTCCTGCCACTTAAAATGTACAGGCACCTTTTTGGACGCCAGGACTACTTTAACGGACTATTACGATAACAATGGTCGTATTTCAAACAATTTTTCTTAACAAGTTGTAGTAACTGAATATTACCGTGCAGTCTTATGTATGATTCGATATTAACAAATGTCTTACATATTTTTTTCATATCTGTGATCTGGTTTCATTATTCTGTCTATGCTTTTATAGAACGTACTTCAGAATGTGATGAGCAGTTCAATCGTGTACCTTTATAACTTGTCAAAACCTGTTGTTCACGATCCAAGTGACGTAATAGAAAACCAGCACATTATAAATCACTGATTATACACAAACAGTAATTGAATATATCTAAATGAATACATGTGATCAAGGCACTGTTACACTTGGAAAAGCATCTCAGAATTCCAAAATAGGAGAAAGTGTTTGTAGATATTTGTATATTTTAGTTGGTGGTCATAAGTTATACGATTACGCCAACTAATCTAAAACAAGTTACTTGGAAACAATAGGACATTTTTGTAATCAACGAAAATAACACATTTCAATGAGTTGAATAGTATCCGAGATGTGGTTTGATAAGTTTGAAACTGTATTCCGGGACGGAAATTTCCATGCTTGGTAAAAGTCATGATTCTCCACCAAAGGTTACTGCTAAAAATATCTTCATAATACGCCCAGTTTCAGTCCATCATAAATATTTACATCATAGAGGGCAATATAAAGTCAACGACGTAAAATAATATGAAATATCTGACTCATCATTCTTGTCAAATCCATACACTATGTAAAAATGTGTGTGTGTGTGTGTGTGTGTGTGTGTGTGTGTGTGTGTGTGTGTGTGTGTGTGTGCCTGTTTTTTTCACATCTCTTAACCACTGGACCGACTTCAAATCAAACTTTGTACACATGTCCCTTTCTGTCATACAATAATCGCCGTGGGGCTGTTGTTGTTGTTGTTGTGGTCTTCAGTCCTGAGACTGGTTTGATGCAGCTCTCCATGCTACTCTATCCTATGCAAGCTTCTTCATCTGCCAGTACTTACTGCAACCTACATCCTTCTGAATCTGCTTAGTGTATTCATCTCTTGGTCTCTCTCTACGATTTTTACCCTCCACGCTGCCCTCCAATGCTAAATTTGTGATCCCTTGATGCTTCATAACATGACCTGCCAACCGGTCCCTTCTGCTTGTCAAATTGTGCCACAAGCTCCTCTCCTCCCTAATTCTGTTCAATACCTCCTCATTAGTTACGTGATCTACCCATCAATCTTCAGCATTCTTCTGTAGCACCACATTTCGAAAGCTTCTGTTCTCTTCTTGTCCAAACTATTTATCGTCCATGTTAACAAATTTCTCTTCCTCAGAAACGCTTTCCTTGCCGTTGCCAGTCTACATTTTATATCCTCTCTACTTCAACCATCATCAGTTATTTTGCTCCCCAAATAGCAAAACTCATTCACTACTTTAAGTGTCTCATTTCCTAATCTAATTCCATCAGCATCACCCGACTTAATTCGACTACACCTTATATCCTCCTTTCAAGACACTGTCCATTCCGTTCAACTGCTCTTCCAAGTCCTTTGCTGTCTCTGACAGAATTACAATGTCATCGGCGAACCTCAAAGTTTTTATTTCTTCTCCATGAATTTTAATACCTACTCCGAATTTTTCTTTTGTTTCCTTTACTGCTTGTTCAATATACAGATTGAATAACATCGGGGATAGGCTACAACCCTGTCTCACTCCCTTCCCAACCACTGCTTTCCTTTCATGCCCCTCGACTCTTATAACTGCCATCTGGTTTCTGTACAAATTGTAAAAAGCCTTTCGCTCCCTGTATTTTACCCCTGCCACCTTTACAATTTGAAAGAGAGTATTCCAGTCAACATTATCAAAAGCTTTCTCTAAGTCTACAAATGTTAGAAACGTAGGTTTGCCTTTCCTTAATCTTTCTTCTAAGATAAGGCGTAAAGTCAGTATTGCCTCACGTGTTCCAACATTCCTACGGAATCCAAACTGATCTTCGCTGAGGTCGACTTCTACCAGTTTTTCCATTCGTCTGTAAAGAATTCGCGTTAGTATTTTGCAGCTGTGACTTATTAAACTGATAGTTCGGTAATTTTCACATCTGTCAACACCTGCTTTCTTTGGGAGTCGAATTATTATATTCTTCTTGTAGTCTGAGAGTATTTCGCCTGTCTCATACATCTTGTTCTCCAGATGGTAGAGTTTAGTCATGACTGGCTCTCCGAAGGCCGTCAGCTTTTCTAATGGAATGTTGTCTACTCCCGGGTCCTTGTTTCGACTCAGGTCTTTCAGTGCTCTGTCAAAATCTTCACGCAGTATCGTATCTCCCATTTCATCTTCATCTACATCCTCTTCCATTTCCATAATATTGTCCTCAAGTACATCGCCCTTGTATAGACCCTCTACATTCTCCTTCCACCTTTCTGCTTTTCCTTCTTTGCTTAGAACTAGGTTTCCATCTGAGCTCTTGATATTCATACAAGTGGTTCTCTTCTCTGCAGAGGTCTCTTTAATTTTCCTGTAGGCAGTATCTATCTTACCCCTAGTAAGATAAGCCTCTACATCCTTACATTTGTCCTTTAGCCATTCCTGCTTAGCCATTTTGCACTTCCTGTCGATCTCATTTTTGAGACGTCTGTACTCCGTTTTGCCTGCTTCATTTACTGCATTTTTATATTTTCTCCTTTCATCAATTAAATTCAATATTTCTTCTGTTACCCAAAGGTTTCTACTAGCCTTCGTCTTTTTACCTGTTTGATCCTCTGCTACCTTCACTATTTCATCCCTCAAAGCTACCCATTCTTCTGTTACTGTATTTCTCTCCCCCATTGCTGTCAATTGTTCCCTTATGCTCTCCCTGAAACTCTGTAGAACCTCTGGTTCTTTCAGTTTATCCAGGTCCCGTCTCCTTAAATTCCCACCTTTTTGCAGTTTCTTCAGTTTTAATGTACAATTCATAACCAATAGATTGTGGTCAGAGTTCACATCTGCCCCTGGAAATGTCTTACGATTTAAAACCTGGTTCCTAAATCTCTGTATTACCATTATATAATCTATCTGATACCTTTTAGTATCTCCAGGGTTCTTCCATGTATACAACCTTCTTTCATGATTCTTAAACCAAGTGTTAGCTATGATTATGTTATGCTCTGCACAAAATTCTACCAGGCGACTTCCTCTTTCATTTATGAGCCCCAATCCATATTCACCTACTATGTTTCCTTCTGTCGCTTTTCACCCATGACTATTAAATTTTCGTCTCCCTTCACTACCTGAATAATTTATTTTATCTCGTCATACATTTCTTCAATAACTTCGTCATCTGCAGAGCTAGTTGGCATATAAACTTGTACTACTGTAGTAGGCGTGGGTTTCGTGTCTATCCTGGCTCTAGTAATGCGTTCACTATGCTGTTTGTAGTAGCTTACCCGCACTCCTATTTTTTTTATTCATTATTAAACCTACTCCTGCATTACCCCTATTGGATTTTGTATTTATAACACTGTATTCACCTGACCAAAAGTCTTGTTCCTCCTGCCACCGAACTTCACTAATTCCCACTATATCTAACTTTAACCTACGAATTTCCCTTTTTAAATTTTCTAATCTACCTGCCCCATTAAGGGATCTGACATTCCACGCTCCGATCCGTAAAACGCCAGTTTTCTTTCTCCTGATAACGACGTCCTCCTGAGTAGTCCCCGCCCGGAGATCCGAATGGGGGACTATTTTACCTCCGGAATATTTTACCCAGCAGGCTGCATGGCTTCGGGAAGAATTACGGCTGTAGTTTCCCCTTGGTTTCAGCCTTTCGCAGTACCAGCACAGCAAGGCCGTTTTGGTTAGTGTTACAATGCCAGATGAGTCAATCATCCAGACTGTTGCCCCTGCAACTACTGAAAAGGCTGCTGCCCCTCTTCAGGAACCACACGTTTGTCTGGCCTCTCAACAGATACCTCTCCGTTGTGGTTGCACCTACGGTACGGCTATCTGTATCGCTAGGGCACGCAAGCCTCCCCACCAACGGCAAAGTCTATGGTTATTGGGGGGGCTAGGAAACACTAACCTGTCACAATAAGATTCGTCAAAAACTGACTCATCTTGCATGACGTTTCAATTTATTACTTCTTTGCTTCTGACTCTACTTGGAACGTATTTCCCAGACACTGTCCACATATACCGCTGAATGTACGTACGCAAAATGTATCATTGTACGACACATAGTTCAACAGATATGACGTCATTAACATTCAGATGTGTGGAAAAAATGCTCATCGTGCTTGAAGTTTTAATACCTTTGTTCTTCTCTACTAAGACACTCCAATAGTCGTGACAACTCAAGGGAAAACTTGACGTGTGACAGAGCTTTTGACAGTTTTCACCTACGAAGCGCACACGGTTGTAGGCAAAAACAGTAACCGTCCACAGAGCTACGAAAAGGCGTTGTTATTGAGACGTTTACAAAATCGCGTTGTAAACACGTGAAGCACCTGCGCCCAGCGTGAAGTAACTGCCTGCGATCATCTCACCCCAAGTCTACTGCAGGAGTAAGTGTAACGTTTTGTTTCTAATAGAAAACTGGTAAAATGAATACAAGGGCAATGCCGTATTTTGTCAACTAGTGGTAATATAAATTATTCCGTTAATACCAAAAATGAACCAGCACCGCCCTCCTACATTTTGTATTAAAGCCAGCTTATAACTGACTAGGAGGCAGTCTACACACTGTCAATTGCACATTTATTGTTGCTGATTGTGTATATCATGAAGGGGAGCAGTATTGACGATGTAGTTCACATTACTATTTGACAACAGTGACGAATTACGGCTTTTATAGTATTTGACGCCATTGGTTTTTTATCGCCTTGGGTGCTGTTCTAAATATTTTACGATACCTGATAATTGACTATGGTTTGAAGTTAGTTGTATAATAAAGAAATTTTTGTCGGTAGCTGTTTGCGAGCGGTGAGACACGACGTCTTGCACTTTCATCCATTTAAAATAAAGTTAACTTACCTCCGACCCTAAATAAAATTAAGAACAGATTTTGGAATTGCTTAGATATGCTATACAGACCTATACAGCTCGCGAATTTTAAAAGTATTTTGGTGAGATACAGAGACTGCAATGCTTTTCTGTCGCCGCGGCGATCGGGGCGCTGTGGTGGAAGTCAAACACTACGCGTCCCGCCAAAGGCTCAGATTCGAAGCGTAAATTCAGATGTCAACTAATTTAAATCCGATTGTTGTATAAGTCATTTTTTTCTCTCCATTAGTTCAGGGAGAAATAACGGGAAAAACGAAAGGGGTAAATTATGAGGAAGCTTAAGAAAACATAATGCTCCTCATTCACCAATTACAAAAGTTCAGCCGGCCGTTGTGACCGAGCGGTTCTAGGCGCTTCAGTCTGGAACCGCGCGACCGCTACGGTCGCAGGTTCGAATCCTGCCTCGGGCATGGATGTGTGTGATGTCCTTAGATTAGTTAGTTCTAAGTTGCAGGGGACTGATGACCTCAGATGTTAAGTCTCGTAGTGCTGAGAGCCATTTGAACCATTTTTTACAAAAGCTCAGATACTATAAGAGGGTTGTAAGAGCAGTGTACAAGTAGGAGGTAAAAGATGAAAATGGTTTAAGACGAAGAGAGGGGTTTAGCAAGGCAGTTCACGTTTCTGACAACTTCTTGTTTCACTTATGGACACAATCATGAATGAAATCAAGGAAGTAGAAAATGAAGATGTGAAAGATTTTGCTTTTACTGATGATATCGCCATTTGAGGAAAAACGGAAGTGAGGGTTCGGAGGAGACCGGATTACTGGAACAGAAAATTTAAAGAGCCTAAGTTGACTGAGTAAGGCCAAGACACTGAGGATGAAAACGAGTAGGACACCAACACCTTGTAAAATCATACCGGAAGGAGAGAAGGTTGAATGTGTGAAAAGTTTCAATTGTCTGGGCAGTGTTGCATCAAGTAATGGAAGTGCCAAACTAGAAGCTTAAAACAGAGCACCAAAAGGCTCCAGCTTTTTCCACCAAGTACGAAACGTAGTTTGGGACAAGAGACTCCCTCTAAGGGCTAAACAGGTGGTGTATGGAATCTGTCTGTTGCCAATCATGACGTATAAACAGGAGACCTGTGTCATAAATAAGAGAGGAGAGTCAGATACAAACGTGCGAAATGAAGTTCCTTAGGTCAGGTCTATGGAAAACCAGGAGAAACAAAGTCAGGTATCAACATGTACGAAGAGACCTGCAGGTGACCCTGACCATGGAGGAAAGAATGAGTGCTGCGAGTTTGAAGTGGTTATGTCGTGTGGAGCGAATGCAGTCGATTCGAACTCCACGTCATTGTTTGGTGAAGTAGGTGGAAGGCAAACACCGACTAGGCGGCCTAGGAAGAGATGAGCAGATCAGGGCAACGAAGACCTCAAGAGGAGAGGAGTAACGCGAGGCGAAGGGTAGAGAGTGAAACCTTCCCGTCTCCTCTATATCTCTTTTGATGCGCAATCTTCTGTTCTACAATACCTATGAAACCTTCCCATACGATCTATCTCTTGCTTTAATAATAACAAATGAAATCATCCCTTTGAAATTAATTCTCTTTCTCAATAATAATAAGTGCAATCTTCGCATACAAATTTAAGTGCTGCTTATTAAAAGTGATTTGTTGATTATTTCGACGAAACATAGAATGCGTCGTCGTCGTTGACCCGCAGTCGTTATCTGCAATAACCCAGAACTGTTCCTTGCCTTTTTTACTGTTACTGGATCGCCATCTGACTGCTACATCGAACTGCGACATAAATATACTTACTCTGTTTTACTGTACTCTATTAGCTGCTGCCATAATGAGTGGCTGTATTTATTACAAAAGCTGACGTTATTCTTTAATTAATTTGACTGAAGTTACGTAATTCATAGTTAAACGTTTTCTTACAACAGTAAAATTTTGCAAAGTTTTACGTTGATGGTTTTTGGGATGGATTATAATCAGTAATGCAACATTGCTGACAAAAATCAATTATATTCTGAAAAAGATTCTTCAAGTATTTACTGTTGGTAATGAAATGATTTTACAAACGTTCAAATGGGACTTATTTTTTACAATACTCTTGCAACTAGCATAGCGCAAACATACCTTCAGTAGTTTTGAGTTTCTCAAAAAAAAAAAAAAAAAATAGTAATAATAATTCAATAATATTAGTTCCTCTTCTGATAATAGCCAGCTGACGTCCGTTTACAATCTCTTGTAAATCATAGCTGTTGGCTGGCAGGCACACCGCTCCTCTCAACCTCTCGCTTGAGACCTGCCACAGACTCGCTTCACATCTCGCTTACTACTGACTTCCTACGAACGCTAAAACGCAGTCTCTAAATGGTTCAAATGGCTCTGAGCACTATGGGACTTAACATCTTAGGTCATCAGTCTCTTAGAACTTAGAACTACTTAAATCTAAATAACCTAAGGACATCACACAACACCCAGCCATCACGAGGCAGAGAAAATCCCTGACCCCGCCGGGAATCGAACCCGGGAACCCGGGCGTGGGAAGCGAGAACGCTACTGCACGACCACGAGATGCGGACAAAATGCGGGCTCTCCCGCCAACAATGCTTTCTGGTGCAGACAACCCTGCTACCATTACAAAATGTATCAATGCGGAGTCTTTCCGGCTCTTTTCTTAAAATGTATCCATACGCCGTCTCTCACGCCCTTTTTAAAATTATATCAATGTGCGATCTCTCCCGCCAACAATACTTTGGTGCACACTTTCCCTGCTACCACAATTATTTCCAAAATGACAAATACTAATTATTCCTACTTAATCCTATTAATAAAATATAAACATCTTTCATAAATTGTAGTTCGACAGTAGACAATAGGGTGTTACAAAAAGGTACGGCCAAACTTTCAGGAAACATTCCTCACACACAAAGAAAGAAAATATTTTATGTGGACATGTGTCCGGAAACGCTTACTTTCCATGTTTGAGCTCATTTTATTACTTCTCTTCAAATCACATTAATCATGGAATGGAAACACACAGCAACAGAACGTACCAGCGTGACTTAAAACACTTTGTTACAGAAAATGTTCAAAATGTCTTCCGTTAGCGAGGATACATGCATCCACCATCCGTCGCATGGAATCCCTGATGTGCTGAAGCAGCCCTGGAGAATGGCGTGTTGCATCACAGCCGTCCACAATACGAGCACGAGGAGTCTCTACATTTGGTACCGGGTTGGGTAGACAAGAGCTTTCAAATGCCCCCATAAATGAAAGTCAAGAGGGTTGAGGTCAGGAGAGCGTGGAGGCCATGGAATTGGTCCGCCTCTACCAATCCATCGGTCACCGAATCTGTTGTTGAGAAGCGTACGATCACTTCGACTAAAATGTGCAGGAGCTCCATCGTGCATTAACCACATGTTGTGTCGTACTTGTAAAAGCACATGTTCTAGCAGCACAGGTAGAGTATCCCGTATGAAATCATGATAACGTGCTCCATTGAGCGTAGGTGGAAGAACATGGGGCCCAATCAAGACATCACCAACAATGCCTGCCCAAACGTTCACAGAAAGTCTGTGTTGGTGACGTGATTGCACAATTGCGTGCGGATTCTCGTCAGCCCACACATGTTGATAGTGAAAATTTACAATTTGATCACTTTAGAATGAAGCCTCATCCGTAAAGAGAACATTTGCACTGAAATGAGGGTTGACACATTGTTGGATGAACCATTCGCAGAAGTGTACCCGTGGAGGCCAATCAGCTGCTGATAGTGCCTGCACACGCTGTACATGGTACGGGAACAACTGGTTCTCCCGCAGCACTCTCCATACAGTGACGTGGTCAACGTTACCTTGTACAGCAGCAACTTCTCTGACGCTGACATTAGAGTTATCGTCAATTGCACGAAGAATTGCCTCGTCCATTGCAGGTGTCGTCGTCGTTCTAGGTCTTCCCCAGTCGCGAGTCATAGGCTGGAATGTTCCGTGCTCCTTAAGACGCCGATCAATAGCTTCAAACATCTCCCTGTCGGGACACCTTCGTTCTGATAATCTGTCTCGATAGAAACGTACCGCGCCACGGATATTACCCCGTGCTAATCCATACATCAAATGGGCATCTGCCAACTCCGCATGTGTAAACATTGCACTGAGTGCAAAACCACGTTCGTGATGAACACTAACCTGTTGATGCTACGTACTGATGTGCTTGATGCTAATACTGTAGAGGAATGAGTCGCATGTCAACACAAGCACCGAAGTCAACATTACCTTCCTTCAATTGGGCCAACTGGCGGTGAATCGAGGTAGTACTGTACATACTGACGAAACTAAAATGAGCTCTTACATGGAAATTAAGCGTTTCCGGACACATGTTCACATAACATCTTTTCTTTATTTGTGTGTGAGGAATGGTTCCGGAAAGTTTGGCCGTACCTTTTTGTAACATCCTGTATACACCTCTTACAAGTGAAAAGCTATATCAGAAAAGAAATCAATGGAGGCATATCGTTCACAACGTTCCTACCCGGCTCTTTGGAAGGAAATCCTGACGTAGCACTTTTGCAAGAAAGGATATCAGGGAGATCTGGTTTACGACAGCAGGGGAGGGTTTGAGGATGTATCTTCCGCTCTGCACCGAGCGAGGTGACGAGTGGTGAGCACACAGGACGACGTCCGGCTGTCCGGATTTAGGTTTTCCGTGATTTTCATAAATCGCTCCAGGCAAATGCCCAGGTGGTTCATTTGAAACGGCACCTCCGACTTCGTTCTCCATCCTTGTCTTTTCCGAGTTCGTGCCCCGTCCCTAATGATCTCGTTGTTGGAGGACTTTGAACGTTAATGTCGCTTCCATTTCGCGTTATTATGTAGCTTTATGACATCGTCTCCTTCCCTTGTCTTTACCATATTGTATTGTATTGCATGTTAACCGGGGACCTAGACACGACGGAGAGGCTCCGTCCCCGCCGCAGGCGCAGTGGTCCACAACCCCACGACGACTACCGCAGTCCACTTCACTCCTCCGCCGCCCCCATCGAACCCTGGGTTATTGTGCGATTGCGGTTCGGCCCCCGGTGGACACTCCCCCCTCCCCCCCCCCCCCCCGGGACGTCTCACTGCACACGACTGTAACCCCTATGTTTGCGTGGTAGAGTAATGGTGGTGTACGCGTATGTGGAGAACGTGTTTGCGCAGCAATCGCCGACATAGTGTAGCTGAGGCGGAATAAGGGAAACCAGCCCGCATTCCCCGAGGCATCTACATCTACATCTACATCTACATGACTACTCTGCAATTCACATTTAAGTGCTTGGCAGAGGGTTAATCGAACCACAATCATACTATCTCTCTACTATTCCACTCCCGAACAGCGAGCGGGAAAAACGAACACCTAAACCTTTCTGTTCGAGCTCTGATTTCTCTTATTTTATTTTGATGATCATTCCTACCTATGTAGGTTGGGCTCAACAAAATATTTTCGCATTGGGAAGAGAAAGTTGGTGACTGAAATTTCGTAAAAAGGTCTCGCCGCGTCGAAAAACGTCTATGCTGTAATGACTTCCATCCCAACTCGTGTATCATATCTGCCACACTCTCTCCCCTATAACGTGATAATACAAAATGAGCTGCCCTTTTTTGCACCCTTTCGATGTCCTCCGTCAATCCCACCTGGTAAGGATCCCACACCGCACAGCAATATTCTAACAGAGGACGAACGAGTGTAGTGTAAGCTGTCTCTTTAGTGGACTTGTTGCATCTTCTAAGTGTCCTGCCAATGAAACGCAACCTTTGGCTCGCCTTCCCGACAATATTATCTATGTGGTCCTTCCAACTGAAGTTGTTCGTAATTTTAACACCCAGGTACTTAGTTGAATTGACAGCCTTGAGAATTGTACTATTTATCGAGTAATCGAATTCCAACGGATTTCTTTTGGAACTCATGTGGATCATCTCACACTTTTCGTTATTTAGCGTCAACTGCCACCTGACACACCATACAGCAATCTTTTCTAAATCTCTTTGCAGCTGATACTGGTCTTCGGATGACCTTACTAGACGGTAAATTACAGCATCATCTGCGAACAGTCTAAGAGAACTGCTCAGATTGTCACCCAGGTCATTTATATAGATCAGGAACAGTAGAGGTCCCAGGACGCTTCCCTGGGGAACACCTGATATCACTTCAGGTTTACTCGATGATTTGCCGTCTATTACTACGAACTGAGACCTTCCTGACAGGAAATCACAAATCCAGTCGCACAACTGAGACGATACCCCATAGGCCCGCAGCTTGATTAGAAGTCGCTTGTGAGGAACGGTGTCAAAAGCTTTCCGGCAATCTAGAAATACGGAATTAACTTGAGATCCCCTGTCGATAGCGGCCATTACTTCGTGCGAATAAAGAGCTAGCTGCGTTTCACAAGAGCGATGTTTTCTGAAACCACCCTGATTACGTGTCAATAGATCGTTCCCTTCGAGGTGATTCATAACGTTTGAATACAGTATATGCTCCAAAACCCTACTGCAAACCGACGTCAATGATATAGGTCTGTAGTTAAATGGATTACTCCTACTACCCTTCTTGAACACTGGTGCGACCTGCGCAATTTTCCAATCTGTACGTACAGATCTATCGGTGAGCGATGGAAAACCACCTAAAAACCATCCACAGACTGGCCGATTCACCGGACCTCGACACAAAACCACCGGGCGGATTCTTGCCGGGGACCAGGCGCTCCTTCCCGCCCGGAATGTCTTTACCATAGTAGCTATTGTTTACTGGCGTATCCCTAACAATGAACCTGAAGGTCTTCTAAGCTCCACAAAATATTTTCGCCCACAGTGGCACCGACGTCAGGTTTTTTTCATCATCTTTTTTTTTCCTTTTCTGATAGCTCCTAGACCCCGAGACCCAGGTCGCAGCCCCTCAGACGTGTGTCAAATTTTTTTCCGAGCGACTGGCGTTGAAAGACTCGAGCCACCGGGCCGCCGTTACAGTGTAAACTGCTGCGACTGCGATATATCTGGCGGCAAGTGGAGTGTGGTGACAACCCGTTGGCCGCTTTTGTGCCGCGGAGGCATTCACTGGGCGCGACTCTGCGTGGCCCGTTCCGTGCAACGGCTCCCATTCAGCGCCGCCCTCTGCCCTGGGACTGCTCCCTCCTCCTTATCAAGCCCCGCAAAGCGTCTCCTCTTTTAGCACAAAGTGAACGGCACCAGATTCCATTTGTCACCTCGCTCAGAGAACTAACATCTGCGATAGTGTTAAACGAGGTCCTGCTTGAAGAACATTTTTACGTGAAGGGTCTTCTGTTTAATATACAACTCACATAAAACAAGCTTCAAAATCTGCTGTGAAAAGGCATACGGCAAGAGAGAAAGTAGTGCTTTATGTTATTAAAGTGTGGTTTTCTGCAAAAGTTTTCTCGTAATACTAACAACTGCCAGTCACACAAACATTGTGTAAGTGGGCTGTTTAGGTTTTTATGTTGGTAACGCCACGTAGTGCTCTGTATGAAAATCACTGATTGTGCTGTGTACAGTCTGTGGTTGGGTGAACACATTGTTGGAATATTCGCTTGTGTACTGTTGGATGTGAACAGCGCGTAGCGTATGGTGATCTAAACCTCAGTATATATTTAAAAACTGAATAAGTCACGGAATAATGTAGATAGAGAGGTACAAATTGACACACGTGCGTGGAATAACATGGGGTTTTATTAGAACCAAAAAAATACAAAAGTTCAAAAAATGTTCGACAGATGGCGCTACATCTGATCAGAGCAGCAATAATTAGCATAACAAAATAAGACAAAGCGAAGATGATGTTCTTTACAGGAAATGCTCAATATGTCCACCATCACTCCTCAACAATAGCTGTAGTCGAGGAATAATGTGAACAGCACTGTAAAGCATGTCCGGAGTTATGGTGAGGCATTGGCGTCGGACGTTGTCTTTCAGCATCCCTAGAGATGTCGGTCGATCACGATGCACTTGCGACTTCAGGTAACCCCAAAGCCAATATTCTCACGGACTGAGGTCTGGGGACCTGGGAGGCCAAGCATGACGAAAGTGACGGCTGAGCACACGATCATAACCACACCACGCGCGCAACAGATCTTTCATGCTTCTAGCAATATGGGGTGAAGCTCCATCCTGCATAAACATCGCACGTTCCAGCAGGTGTTTATCAGCCAGGCTGGGGATGATGCGATTCTGTAACATATCAGCGTGCCTCTCACCCGTCACGGTAGCACTTACAAAACCAGAAACACGCATTACCTCGAGGAAAAAAGGCCCGATAACGGTAGATGTGGTAAATGCAACACATACCGTGACTTTCTCCTGTTGCAATGGAGTTACCACGACAGTTCTAGGATTTTCGGTAGCCCAAATACTGCAGTTGTGGGCGTTGACAGACCCTCGGTACGTGAAATGAGCTTCGTTGGTCCACAACACGTTAGTCAACCAATCGTCATCTTCCGCCATCTTTTGAAACGCCCACACCGCAAATGCCCTCCGCTTCACTAAATCACCAGGTAACAGTTCATGATGCCGATGGATTTTGTACGGATAGCATCGGAGGGTACGCCTCAGTGCCAACCACACAGTAGTGCATGGAATTCCGGTGCGACGTGCGACTGCACGAGTGCTGACTTCTCCGTGCATTGACGAACCCCCTACAGTCTCCATTTCTTCCTGAACTGTCTCAGCAGCATTACGCCTTGTGCTCGGTCGGTCACTGCAGGGTCTATCGTCTAAACACCCCGTGGCTTCAAATTTCGAAATCATTCTCGCCACAACTGCATTTGTCATCGGACCTTTACCCATTCGAATCCCCTTCCTATGGCGATAGGATCGTAACGCTGAACTAGCACATTCCCCATTCTGATAATACAGCCTCACTAAAAGCGCCTTTTCAGGTAACGTGGTTGTCATGCGCACTCACTGAAGTTTTGCTGTCCAGCCCCATCTGTCGGACATTTTGTGAACTTTTTTTGTTCTAATAAAACCCCATGTCATTCCAAGCATGTGTGTCAATTTTTACCTCTCTAGCTACATAATTCCGTGGTTTATTAAGTTTTCAAATTTATACTGAGTTAGAATCTTTCATTTAGCTGGCAGTATTGGCGCTTGCAGTATTGCAGTACTTCGAGTAACGAAGATTTTTGTGAGGTAAGTGATTCATGAAACGTATAGGTTAATGTTGGTCAGGGCCATTCTGTTGTAGGGACTATTGAAAGTCAGATTGCGTTGCGCAAAAAAAATATTGTGTGTCAGTTTAGTGATGATCAGAATAAGCAAAGAGAGAAATGTCTGAGTACCTTTAGTTTTGCACAGCTGTTTGAAAATGGAATAACATAGAAGTTTACCAGCACAGTCATTCATAATTTTTCTAAGGGTCGTGTCAATTGTAAATGATTAGGATCTAATGGTTAGAGCATAAAACAGAAGAAAATTATCCACTATTGCGGTTGAGTCCAACATAGGAGATGAAAACTTTAGTCGGTTGCAACCAACTATGAATGATGTGTGCATTGAAAAGGAAATCATACGCACAATTACGATGGTTACGGCCAGATAAGCTAAACGACTACCATACCCTATGACTGCCTTAACAATTACGATGGTTACGGCCAGATAAGTTAAACGACTGCCATACCCTATGACTGCCTTAACAATTACGATGGTTACGGCCAGATAAGTTAAACGACTACCATACCCTATGACTGCCTCACCGACTTCTGGCGTGCCTGCACTCCACTACCTCTTATCAGATATCAAGTACTTATCATTTCATCGTAATCGCAAGAGACGGTACCATCTATCTAGTATATTAACTGTGTTCATCCATAAAAAAAGCCTCGCGAAGAATTTCTCTGTTGATTACTGTGCGCCTCTGGAACATGTTACCTGGGCTCTACACAAAATTGAATGCACTGTTCCGTTTATGAAAAAACTGAACCTCATTATTTCGTCAGCTTCACAATTTTTCCCTATAACATTAAAATACACAGTTAGTTCGTTCCTGCTAAACAGTAAAGGAAATGCTTGGATGTTCCAGCGATGCTTGTTTCTCTTTTTGATTCTCAGTCACCCACGCCACTTTCTTTTCCTACTCCCCTCTCTTCATTAGTTGTGTTCTATATAATTTCCCTTTCTCACTGTTCTAGCGTAACCAAAAGGGCCGGAACGAAGATGAAGAAAGCAAGAGAAGGTAGTGAGGAGACGTCGGCCAATAGCGCGCTGACCAGGACGTCACCACGACGGGAGCGGCATCCAGCCGAAGTGAATACAAGCACCGCTCCTGCCAATATCAGCCGGACATTAGTGGACAGTTTTCACAGAGTATTAGCACGGCGTAGCACAGCGTGCTACGGTTGCAGTTATTGGTGATCCGCAAACTGTGTCAAACATGCATGAACATTGTATGCATCAAAGGGCTCGGATGTATGTTGCATGTCGCCCGTCGCTAGCGACACCACTGTTATTTCAAAATTAAGTATTGTCAATCTCATTTATTGAAATAAAACTACTAATGTTATTTGCACTACTCCCGGCCACGAACGCGTTACCTCCTGCCACCTCAAACACTGCCCTCTCTCCTTTCTTGCAGTCCTTGCCACCCTCTACAATGTCATCCTTGTCACCGGCTTCTACTCCGACCTGTGGAAAACCTCCCATATCCTGATGTTCTCCAAACCCAACAAGCCTCCATCTGGTGCCTCTTCCTATCGTCCCATATGTCTCACCTCGGTGTTGAGCAAACTCTTGGAATCCATCCTTACCCAGCGCATCCATCACCACCTCCACCGAAACCACCTCCTCCCCAACATCCAATGTACACTCCTGGAAATTGAAATAAGAACACCGTGAATTCATTGTCCCAGGAAAGGTAAACTTTATTGACACATTCCTGGGGTCAGATACATCACATGATCACACTGACAGAACCACAGGCACATAGACACACGCAACAGAGCATGCACAATGTCGGCACTAGTACAGTGTATATCCACCTTTCGCAGCAATGCAGGCTGCTATTCTCCCATGGAGACGATCGTAGAGATGCTGGATGTAGTCCTGTGGAACGGCTTGCCATGCCATTCCACCTGGCGCCTCAGTTGGACCAGCGTTCGTGCTGGACGTGCAGACCGCGTGAGACGACGCTTCATCCAGTCCCAAACATGCTCAATAGAGGGAAAGATCCGGAGATCTTGCTGGCCAGGGTAGTTGACTTACACCTTCTAGAGCACGTTGGGTGGCACGGGATACATGTGGACGTGCATTGTCCTGTTGGAACAGCAAGTTCCCTTGCCGGTCTAGGAATGGTAGAACGATGGGTTCGATGACGGTTTGGATGTACCGTGCACTATTCCGTGTCCCCAGAGGTGTACGGCCAGTGTAGGAGATCGCTCCCCACACCATGATGCCGGGTGTTGGCCCTGTGTGCCTCGGTCGTATGCAGTCCTGATTGTGGCGCTCACCTGCACGGCGACAAACACGCATACGACCATCATTGGCACCAAGGCAGAAGCGACTCTCATCGCTGAAGACGACATGTCTCCATTCGTCCCTCCATTCACGCCTGTCGCGACACCACTGGAGGCGGGCTGCACGATGTTGGGGCGTGAGCGGAAGACGGCCTAACGATGTGCGGGACCGTAGCCCAGCTTCATGGAGACGGTTGCGAATGGTCCTCGCCGATACCCCAGGAGCAACAGTGTCCCTAATTTGCTGGGAAGTGGCGGTGTGGTCCCCTACGGCACTGCGTAGGATCCTACGGTCTTGGCGTGCATCCGTGCGTCGCTGCGGTCCGGTCCCAGGTCGACGGGCATGTGCACCTTCCGCCGACCACTGGCGACAACATCGATGTACTGTGGAGACCTCACGCCCCACGTGTTGAGCAATTCGGCGGTACGTCCACCCAGCCTCCTGCATGCCCACTATACGCCCTCGCTCAAAGTCCGTCAACTGCACATAAGGTTCACGTCCACGCTGTCGCGGCATGCTACCAATGTTAAAGACTGCGATGGAGCTCCGTATGCCACGGCAAACTGGCTGACACTGACGGAGGCGGTGCACAAATGCCGCGCAGCTAGCGCCATTCGACGGCCAACACCGCGGTTCCTGGTGTGTCCGCTGTGCCGTGCGTGTGATCATTGCTTGTACAGCCCTCCCGCAGTGTCCGGAGCAAGTTTGGTGGGTCTGACACACCGGTGTCAATGTGTTCTTTTTTCCATTTCCAGGAGTGTAGCTTTCGACCTTCCTTCTCTGTCGATGACCAACTCTTACGCCTCACTCATCTCCTCTCCCTCCAGCTTAACTCCTGTCGCTCCGACATTTTTGTCTCCCTCGACCTCGAAATGGCCTACGACCGTGTCTGGCATCCCAGTCTCCTGTTTGAACTCCAAACCTACGCCCTTCTTATCAACTACATCTGTCTGATGGAGTGCTTCCCCTCCCGCCGCTCATCCTACGTTACCATCCATAATGCCGATTTGCACACCTTCTACCCCTTTGCAGGTGTGCCACAGGGCTCTGTTCTTTCCCCTCTCCTCTACCCCTGTACACGGCACATATGCCACAACCCCACCTCCTCCAGTACACCTCCTGCAGTATGCCAATGACACCGCATTCCTTGTCTTCGCTCCTACCCTCCAACGGTCCCAACGCCTTCTCCAGAATCACCTTGACCTTTTTGCGCATGGTGTAACCAGTGGCTCTTGAAAATGAATCCTTCCAAGACCCGGCCAATCATCGTAGGTCGTACTACTCGCTCCTTCTGGCTCCTGGATTTCTCCGTTACCATCTGCGCCCCGTCCTGTCCACCTCTCCCCCACTGTCACCTACCTTGGCCTCACCATTGACCGCCACCTCATCTGGATCCCTCATCTCCGCTCCATCCAATCCAAATCCGACAACCGCCTCCAACTCCTCTAACTCCTCTCTGCCTGGTCATGGGGGTTGCACCCCTCTACTATCCTCCACACCTACAAATCTTTAATGCATCCCATCCTCTGCTATGCCAGTCCCACCTGGATATCCACCCCCCCCCCCAAGTTCTATAAGTCCCTCCAGATCCTTGAGCCCCATGCACTCTGCCTCGCCTTCCCTTTATGCCTCCCGACCCCCACATGGATCCTCTACGACCTCATTCCTTTCCCCCATCTGCTCCTCATCCTCGAACATATCTGCATAGTCTACACCTCCCGCCGCCTGATCCCCCTCATCCCCTGTTACTTCTCTCCTCTCCAACCGCCACCCTCTGCCACACCTTCACTGTTGTGTCCCCCCTACCCTCCATCTCTGCACTCTTCATCTCCTTTCCCAAGGTGGCTTCTGTCAACTCCCCCTCCCATCTGATGCCCTCTCTCCCTCCATTTATCCCTCCTATCAACTCTGATCCTCAGCCCCCCTCCTTCCCTTTGTCGTTATCCCAGGCTCCCTCTTCCCCTCCCCCCTCCATCCTGTTTTTTCCCCACCTACACTCTCTCTGCCTCTCTTCTCTCCCCCAAGTCCTTTTCCATTTTTTTCCTCTGCCTTTCCCCATTCTGTCTACCCTGCTCCCCCCCCCTTCTGAGTCCTCTCCCTTCGTCTCCCCCCCCCCCCACGACTTTCGTTTTTTCTTCTCCTCTCCCCCCTTTTTCTTCCCCCTCCTCTGTCCAGGTGCCCTCTCCCATCTGCCCTTGCCGGTGGAATGTCATCTTCGTGCCGACCTTTTAGTGCAGTGTTTGCTAGTGATTGTTAAGTGTTGTGTGTCTTTTCTGAAGTGTTGCGAATGGACATCATGCTGTCGGAGGGTGTGATTTTTTATATCTCTTGCGAACAGAATCCAGACTGTCGTTGTGTTTTTTTTAATTGTCTGTCTACTTTTTCCCTGTCTGCTTCCTGTGTATTTTATTATCATCACCCACCATTAGTTTTATGTTTTAACTTTCCACAATTTTCCGTCGTTTTACATTTACCGTCACCGTTTTATCGCCTGCTTTTATTGTTTCTTATCTTCTTATGTTTTAAAAATTCTGTAGGCTGAAGAGCGTCGTACTAAGCTGCTGCCAGCCTGCTCCCTTCGGAGGGGGGGGATCGAAAAAAAGTGTTATTTGCATCAATAGTTGCATAGCATTCCGAGAAAGCAGGATCTCTTACGCATCCTATACGAGACGAGTGGGCAAGACCTCACGCTTACCTAATCCTGTCATTTCTCTTAAGTGGACTGCGCCAACACCCTACTTAATTGTAATCTTTCTTTTTTGTTTGACTAGAAATAACATAAAATATACAGTCTCCAATGCAGAGTGAACATTCGTTCTGGAGTTTAAGCTGTGTTTTTTTCACTGTAGTTGTATTTGTTTTCTACTCTTTATGCTATAGTTACTTCTGTTGTATCGCATATTAATCGAAAGACTGTATATAACACACAAGCTTTTCGCTCACAGATTGTCCTGTGTACACAATGTCACAGACACGACCCAGACATATTATTGAGACATCAACTGGGATTAACGACTAACAAACAGGAGGTGGTAGCACTAGCAATGGATGATATGAATGCGTGTCGGAGGGGGAGGTGGAGATTCGGATACATACGAAGCTATTTATCTGACGTCCAAAAGGGTATGATTATGGCTTTCGGACCAAAAGTGGAAGCATTTCCCGAAAGGGTAAGTTTGTAAACTGTTTACCTGCTGCCATGTTTAAAGTAAGCCGTAAATGACAAAATCACGCTATCCAAACCCGGCGCCGAGGTAACCGTGGCGCACTACGTGCCATAGATGGCAGGGGTGGAAGACGCTCAACTGCTGAGCAACTGATCGTGCAGATAAACTAAGAGGCTAACATCAATGGCATCTCAACGACCGCTCAGCCAACGCGCATATGGGTCTCTGCATCCATGGATATGGAAACGATCGTATGGCATTGTTGGTCGGGAGGCCCCATGTGTGGTAGTTCGGCCGCCGTATTGCAAGTCCTCTTTAGCTGACACCATTTAGGCGACTTGCGGGTCAATGATGATGAAAATGATGATGAAGGACACACAACACCCAGTCCCCTGCCGGGAATCGAGCCCTGGCCCCCTGCGTGGTAGGCGGAAACGCTACCGTTGCGCTACGGAGGCGGACCATGGATCCATGCTGACTACTGTTTGTCGTCGACGTAGGCTGGAATTTGCGCGCCAATGCCGCAAATGGACGTCTACAGAGTGGCGACAGGTGTTTTTTTTTCAGACGAATCGCGTATTATGCACTTTGGTATAGATGGCCGTTGGTGTGTACGGCGTGGAACGTCTGAAAACAAACAAGCAGGGAGCATTATGGTCGTAGCGATCCCTCGTGATCTGATCAGTCTGGAAGCCGCAGTGGTTGGGTTTAGACACGTTGTTCACCCCTGCATGCCGCTCGTTTCACATGCACACGATGACGTCTACCTGCAGGGCAAGACAACGTCGTCACACATCTCGCAGCGTACGTTCATTGCTTGAAGAGCTAATCCAGGGTATCTAATCTGTTTAGAAAATACTTTTTATGGCAACATAGTAATAAAATGTCGTTGACATCCACGATAATCATGCAGACAGTTCTTTAAATACTTGGAAAATTACATCGTATTTTCGAACGACGAATATTATCTAATGAAATTTAATGTAAATATTCGATTAGAATTGAAAAGGAACGATAATATCCATATTTGTGACACTAGGCATCCAAGTAGTTTCTTTAAGGTTGAATCTGGATCGGTAAGAGGTAAATGATGCTGCAAAATAAATAAATAAATGAAAATAAAGATCAGAGTAGAGAAAGAGTTTTTTTGTTATTCAAAGCTGCACGACCATAATTCCATCCCTCATCCTACCCCACCCTCCCACACTCTGTTACGGCCCACCTGAATTACACATTAATTGTTTCAATGCCACTTTAGCATGCTGACGTAACACTGACGGACTCACTTTAAAGCACCAATTTTCTGTAACCTAAGCATTTTCGCTACAGAACCCCTACTTCCCTTTTGCTGTTGTTAATGTACTGTGCCAAACTGAATCTACAGCATCTTGCTGATGTTGAAAGGTCCCTACTTGGGAGTTAAATTTGGTTTTTATAACTCTTTCTTCTGCAAAACCAACTGCTTTTCCTCTTTTTTTTTCTTTAACAAAACAGTTGTCATATTCAGTGGGTGGTATATTAAATCTCGATTGGTTCTCTCTTTAAATTCCGAAAACTAGACCATGTAAATTTTATTTTGTTGTGACTTGTCACCTGAAACTGCATTAATTTTAAAGATGAGATTATACAGAATGGTTTTGTGCTTGCTTCGTGCTTCTTATGGCACACCAGCACTTCATTTCCAAAGTATTGGGAATGATAGGTTTTTGCTCAAAAACAAATTGTATATGTAGACCTCTCTCGACATTATCAATAATTGACGTTCTTCACTTACTTTTCCATCGTACTGTACATCCTTAGTGTGTTTCTGAATAGGTTGTAATATTCTTTAAACGCCACACATGGTTGGGAAACGTAACAAACCTAGATGCTACCTTCGTAATATTGTTCACATAGAGTCTGGCATAAATAAAAATAGTACAAGTGGCTTGAAGAAACAGAAAGAGTGTTTGTAAGGTTTGACTTTCGTGGACTTAAAATTCTAGTGTTTGTCTTCCAGAATCATAATTCTTCATTAGGAGGCAGGGGAGAAAATGAAAAAGAAATTGTAAGTGATCGTCGGGCTGCTCTACGTTAGTTATTTTCCATTTCCTGTACCTAAGGAGCTATAGAGGGTAAAAAATGTAGAGGAAGGCAGAGGTTGGAATTCATCCGGCAAATAATTGACGTATACCTATGTTGCAAGCTCTACTCTGAGGTGAAATGTTGACACGGGAGAGGAATTCATGGCGGGCCGCATCAAACTAGTCAAAGAGTGATGGAAAAATTAAAAACGTGCACCTTTGTTTGCTGCCATAGCGGTCACGAAGTGACATTAGAAACAAGAAAATATTCCTTATTTTTTGTTCACATCAGGCAGATACATTGGATCGTCCACACGTCTCGAGAAAAACGAACTAAACTGTTTCAAAAATACTACAAAAATAGTGCCGGTCATCTAGCTCTAGTGTGGTCCGGACATTAATAGTCTGATTATAAAATCGATTCTTCTTCAGTTTCACTTATGGTTTACACATTTATTCCACAGACATGTAAAACAATGCCATGATATGAAGTAGAAATCAATAAATTAGGTGCTACGTTAGTCAATTCCTTTAAGTGCGTGTAATTCGTTAAATGAAATGACCCAAGCAATGCAGGCGACTCCTGGATTAAATTGAGATCTTTTGCTCCAATATGTCAGTAATATAGATAAAAATACCAGTGAATAACGCAAGTATACGTTAAGAAAATCTACTATTAGCACGTGAAAGCACACCTTCTTCTCTATCTAACAAAATGTCTTTTCACGCTTCTTATCTGCATTTTTTATCAGCGTTTATATTGCCATCATGTATCATAGGGGAACGTACTACAAATGTGTCAATCTCTTTCTTTTAATTAGATGCTAAAGGTAGAGCTTTGAGAAAGACAAACTTTATAAAGTGATAGGGAGTGGATTTTGAGACTAGTATTGCAAATACTTGTCAAGTTTCTGTGTCATATATGTAGTAAACGCGGCAAATCAGTTACCATTTAACAAATGTGTCATAATTTTCTATTGTTATTTGCAGGAACAAAACCGCAAGGGAGACTGCATCTTGTGTGAAGGACATAACTGTTCTTGTAATATAACACTTTTTTGCGTCTTAAGCGCATTGCAGTTTAATGGTATTTACGTCAGGCAAGTTTCGCCTTTATTGAGAAAAGGTCTTCCGTATTTTTTCTGTAAATATGGTATACATACTACGTCTCTATGTACTGCAATTCATAGACTGTAGCGTGTAGAAACATATTTTGTATAGTATATTTACAGAACGACAACTGATGGTGTGTAAATAAAAGCGAAACGCGTCTGTCGTAGAACGCTCTTAAACTGTAGTATAATAGCCGCGCGGGATTTGCCGAGCGGTCTTAGGCGCTGCAGTCATGGACTGTGCGGCTGGTCCGGCGGAGGTTCGAGTCCTCCCTTAGGCATGTGTGTTTGTGTGTGTTTGTCCTTAGGATAATTTAGGTTAAGTGTTTAAGCTTAGGAACTGATGACCTTAGCAGTTAAGTCCCATAAGATTTCACACACATTTGAACAGTTTTTGCAGTATAATAACTGAAATATAACATCTAATTAGGAAGATGGTTATGTAAACAATAATAATAATAATAATAATTATTATTATTATTATTATTATTGCTATGTGTCATCTAATACAGCACTCCAATTTGTGCTAATATGATAGTTCTCTGCCTCCGATACTGTTAAGATAATGACTTTATGTTTATAACCAGAAATGAATCCTTAATCATGTGCAGTCCTACTGACACTTTTTGCTTGACTACAATGTGGCGAAGTTCCGTCAATCAACCATAGGGTAGAAATATCTGTGGAGTGAGCAATCAGGTTAACAACGCAGAATTTTTGCTGCTTATAGTTTGTATGCATTGCCTCGGAAGTCAAGTGGCTATGGTAAGATGTAAGATTTGCCCGTAAGCACTCAGCAGATTTTAAATGCTATTAGATTGCGTTCAGAAGTATTGTGGATTTTGTACGCGTATTTCGCAGACGTCGTGACAGTTTGCATTCAGTATCCTGAATGAGCTTCAGCAAAACTTCGAAGTGAGAAACGCAAGAGTGTCTCGCCTGTTTTCGATGAAGTATTACAAAGAAAATGTCGCTTTTTTTTACAGGCAAGTCACTGCTATTTTCCAGGTTTTGTACTGCAGGCGACTTTAACAAGTAATGCTGCACCTGCAATATGAAATGGCGTCTAGTATGCCAAAATGAAAGCTTTCGCAAAAAGTTCGAATGTGGGGCAATGACACGTAGCAAATTAGTGACTTATCATAATTCGAAATATTTTTGAGGGTGACATTATTCCGATTTTACCTCCCTAAAAATCTCTTTAATTTAAGTTTATTCTTAGGAAAACTAAAGTATTAATCACACATAATAATTTCCTACACCATAGTTACTAATGGTACCCTTTTCTGCTGTAATAACTTCAACATAAGTACAATGGCTTGGTCATCTGTTTAGTATGAGTCAAACTGCCTGAAACTGTCATATTACAGATCTTATCTGCTGAAAAACATTCCGCCAAATGCCTATACATTCAACGGATTGACTGGAGCACTCTACCGAATTTGTTTAGAACTAGTCTCACAATTATATAGCCACACAGTCTCATAGAAGATCTGCGATATAACTCTTTACTGCTCTGTGTTTCGATATTTCTCACTTCATAAAATATATTTTAGTGGTAGATAACCATAATTAGAGCTTTGTGGTACTTACCTATGAAAAGTGATTTTTCCTCCTTTGAAGTACTTCGATTTGCATGCACAGCAGCAACGAATTATTCAGTATTGCTGTTATTAATAAATCAGTAAGTCAAAATAGGCCAAATGTGTATTTTTGAAATTTCGGCCTTATCGCAATATATAAGCATATAGCGTCGTACGGAAGTCACGTAACAATCCCATTTTCATGTTGATACGCGCAGTATGCTATTGTCAGTCCAAAGTTATTCCTGCTCTATGCCTCTCCCACTGGAGTTTTCCATCCAGGTAGTGTAGAGATCGTTGGTTGTTGCTCAAAGCAGCAGTCTTTGACCAGTCGATTGTCACGAAAACGTGGGCTTCATCATGCGCGCGAATTGTATCGATCCCGCTGCTGTTGGTGCAGATCTATAACTTGGTAAGTCACTCCTTTTTATTCTGGCCACACACAGCTGGTAGATTACGTGATGCATTGTGGCTAATAATCGCTAGCGACCAGGCTCAGAATACTTGGAATACATACAACAGTAATTATTGATCTGTTTAGCTACAGCTTACAAAGAGATTGCACATTTCATTGTAAAAGTTAATGCCTTCATTCATTTAAATTTAGAGACTGGATATTTGAGAATTACTGCTCCAGCTAAACAACACACTGGGCGCCGTTGCGTGCGTCTTCGTCAGACTCCTTTGCACAACACTGCAACAAATAGAGGAATTCCGCCGAGGCATTTCTACACATAACAAGAGTACGTTAACAGTTAATATTAAATGTCTGGCTACTTTTTCATTCTTGCGAGAGCTGAATGAGGTATGATGACCTTTTAAAAAAGGGTAGTTACCTCGTGGACGAACATTCGCAAATTTTTTAATATCCATTTGTTAAATATTAGAAGCCTAAAATTTCAGAATTAATGTTTACACGCTTCCTCTTTAAATAAAATAAAATAAAATAAATGGAGCGAGAGTGCATAGTTTGTTCACACTTTTTCAGTAAGGAGAATGTCTCGTCAACTTACCTTGTGCAGATATGTCTGTAGCAGGCTTAGCATTGGCGAGAAAAATCTCCAGAAAGTTTATATCTGGAACTGTGCGATATAAGCTGTTGTGGAGTACTAATCTCTGTATTCGCAAAGCTAGAGTTTTTGTTGCATATCATCAAGCCCAGAATCAACAAGCCATCTCTGCAAGGCAGTTTTTACTCCCCATAGGACGTCATACATTACAGAGCTTACATTTATCACGTCGTTACTATATATAGTTTATGCTTTACCCATTTACATGAATATTCTGAAATAGAGCGAAAATTTTCTTGCGCATACCTTCATTAACTTAATAACGTGTAAATATTAGTAGACGCCAATCAAGTAAACAGCAACACATAGAATTCCATACTGCTTCATGACATTTCTGGATATAGCATTTTAGGCAAGGAAGCTTAAAATTTTCGTCTTAACTGCGCAAATTATGTAACTTTATGATAATGTTTCGAGAAGCTGCTTACGAAATTCTGATTACACTTCAGTGTTACGTTTTCAGACTTATTTCTTGGTAACATGATACAGAGATGCAAAATCATTTTCACGCGACTCAAATGCTAGTCGAATTTACTGAAGTCTTTGCAAGATATCCTCCTACGATCTCCTACAATTACTGTCGATCGTATTTCATCAGCTGTAATAGGAGATTACCATCCTGAGACTTAAGTAAATTCGACTAGCATAAAAGCCGCGTGATAACGACTTTGTATATCCCTGTCATTTTACCATGAAATAATACTGAAGAAAGCAGGGCATAAACACTCCAGACAATTATTGCAAACATTGTTATATAGCTCTCGCTGTATCACACCTTGGGGTGTGCAGAAGAGACAGCTTCATATGAGCAGAGCGCTGGGACAACACTGTAGGAGCAAGCGTGCCTTTGTTTAAATAGAGCAAACCGAAAGTGACATGTTAAACTAGATTTCATGCGTATAGCGCATGAAGGAAAAAGCATTTAAGGACTTTGATAATGCAATTAATTTATTATAAAATTATACAAATAGTATGATGTTTGTCATGTTACGTGAACATATTCAATGGTTCCTGCTACGTGAGGGTGACTCAATGATAGTTTAAAATCGGACTTTTATGCAATAGAACACACACACACACACACACTCAGGAAGAGTAATGGCTATCGAGCTGAACACGGTCTGTGACCATTGGCCACGTGCGTTATCTTAGGCTCAAGCAAAGAACAGAGTGGAATCGTGTGGACGAAGGGCAGCCAAGACGATCTCGTGGAGACACTCGTTTCGTGCATGGAACTCTGCCCATGACAGACATAGCAGCCATCGGTGCTAGAGTACGTTGGATGATTTGATTATCGCGCTAGAGGGCGACAATTAGCTTCATACAGACGTCAGTACGTTTCTCCTTTCAGTTCAATTATTGGAATCAGTTCCAAAATTTAATTATCCACGCGGATAGCAGCACGTTTCAACAGGCATCTTCAGGGATGCGGAGAAATACGCCGGCCGTTGATCGAATCCACCAGGCTAACGACGAGGACCGGTGCGCCGGCGAGCCTGGATGTTGTTTTTAGGCGGCTTCCCACATACGGCTGGGTGAATGCTGGAATAATACCCACTTTCTGCCTCCCTAACATGACTCGCAAACATTTCGAAATCGCTTTCACACTTTCACGTCGATAACAATTGACGCAAACAGATGGAGTACGCATTTTCCGTCCAGAAGAGAGAAGGGATGGTGACAGGAAGCTTAACTTGTTACCACATTCCACTTATATTGCCAAATCCAGTTTAACACATCAAGTCCGAGAATATACGGGATAAGGGTCAAGAAAAAGAAGAATGCCATAATTTAATTTATGGAACTGATAGGTTAAACCTCCTGAGTGAGGCTTCTTGAAAGCCCACGTCGTCCTAGGTCATGAGTCAGTTTTAATGCGTATTACCTTACTCACTTACTTCATAAATGTTTCATCTTACATTGCTTTATGTGTTTCCATACGAGGCATGTTCAGAAAGTAAATTACTAGATTTTTATATATTTTTAGCAAAAGCGTATTTGATAAAAATACAGGATGTTGTTGATACAATTGTAGACTATTTTCCGCATAATCACCATCTCTTCCAATACATGTGGTGAGACGAGGCACAAGTTCTTTATGCTTTCGTCGAAGAACTCTCCTGCCAGCTCCTTCCCCCGCTTCAAAACCGCTTTCTGCACCCGCTCGTCGGTTGAAAATGTAATTCTACTCAAGTGTGCCTTCACGGAGGTGAAAAGATGATAATCGAAGGCATCAAGTCAGGGTAATGGGGAGGTGGTTCAAAACATCCCAGACAAATGAGTCCAAGCGCGCTAAGGCAGTGTGTTGTGTGAGGGCTGGCGTTGTGCAACAAGCGCACTTCTCTCGTCAGCGTTCCTCTTTTGTTTGGAAAGCTCCTTTTCAGTTTTTTAGGGGCTTGCAATGTAGTTGTGCATTGGTCGTCTCCCCATCGGGCAGATATTCAATCAAAATGATGCCTTTCCGACTTAAAACACTGAGGCCATGATTTTTTTGCCCGAAATAGTGAGTTTGAATTTTTTAGTAGAGGGGGAATTGTTGTGACTGTCATTTTGTCTCAGGGGTATAATGCGCCACCCATATTTCATCTCAACTCACAGTAGAGCTCAGAAAACCCTCACCTTCCAATCAAGCCGCTCAAGAAACTTGCGGACGCTACTGTTCTAATGTTGCTCTGTCAGCTGTTTCGAGAACTACCTTGCGCACAGTTTCTGTTATCACATCCTTTCTGTGAGTGTCTCGTATATGAGAGCTCTAGAGTTTTCGTGGAAACTGTAGAAATTTCAAGCAATTTGAATCGACGGTCTTTGCGAACAGTTTCCTCGATTTTTTTTGCGCCAACTCATCAGTCAAAATGGAAGGTCTTGCACTCCTCTGTTGGTCACGAACATTTGTTCTTCCACCATTAAACTCCCTACACCACATAAACTCACTCGTTCTGTTCGTAATACCTTCGTCGTAAACCTTTCTCATTCGCGAAAAAAATCCGGTGGATGTTATTCCTCCTGCGAGTGGAAAACTGATCGACGTGACTCGCACTTGGTGGTATTTCTTACCGAAATCTTTCACTCAACTGCACACTACATCATGAGTTTAGATACTACCCCCTCTACCACTCAGTACTGCCAATCCTCAAAAAAAAAAAAAAAAAACTCCCTGTTATAGTCGCAGTAGACTTACTTTCAGAACATGCCTCGTGAATGCAGTGGTTTGCAAATTGGCGTGCCAAGGCGTTGGAGTTCCTAGCCACATTCCTTTGTGAGATCACATGCTGTTATTGTGGTTCCTTTTTGGAAGCGTATTTCCTAACTATTTTTATATTTATTATGTTGAAATGTGTGGTGTACTCGGTAACTCATTGGAGCTGAAATTCTGAGTAAAGTCGAGGTTTTGCATACCACGTAGTGCGTAGTAAGTTCCAAGAACTTTGAATGAACAGATAGTGATCGAGGCCAGAGCCCGCGTGGCTTTCAATGGGGTAAGGAAGGTCTCTCATGTTTCGAAGGATTTTCATTTTTTTAGTTGTGGGAAATCTGTGCCATCGTGCCGAGTATGCGTAGAATGTGATAGAGTCTGAGGGGTCAATTTTAGTATCAACTGCACAATACTGATTTCGTGAGGTTTCTTTAGAGATGTCCGTTGTTCCTGGATGCTTTGTCCTGGGACGAACAATGTGCGAGATATGACGAATATGCGTGCCTTTAGTTTTAAATTTTGTGTATGAATTTTGTTGCATGCGGATAATTCATTCGTCTCCTACCTTTTTATATTTTTTAATCTGTAGTGTAGATGTGTTCCGCCCTTGTTTATCAAATGCCGTCTTTGTCTTCAGTTTCGATTCCTTCCTTTCTTTTTTTTTTAAATTAAAGCAGAACTTCAAAATGGTTCAAATGGCTCTGAGCACTATGGGACTTAACATCTGAGGTCATCAGTCGCTTAGAACGTAGAACTACTTAAACCTAACTAACCTAAGGACATCACACACAACCATGCCCATGGCAGGATTCGAACCTACTACCGTAGCGGTCGCGCGGTTCCAGACTGTAGCGCCTAGAACCTCTCGGCCACTCCGACCGGCAAAGCACAACCTCTATCTTTTACGCTAATACGTCCAAAGAATTAGTAAAGGATATTTTGCATTAAAAGATACGGAAGTTTTTATAATAAAATTGTGTTTAGATATTCATTATAGTCACTTTCGTATTCATTACCTGTTCGTTGCGTTTGCATATTCATTATCTGTCAGTTACGTTTGTTTGTTCATTATAAGTCCGTTGCGTACAGCCAACGTTAGTCACATATGCTAAAAAGATCAATCTCAGTCACATGTTGCTTTATATCAGTATCAGTCAAATGTGCTTAACATATGCAATCATTAGTCAGATGAACTGAAATATCAATTTCAATCAGTTACAAGCACAATCATTTTAAGTTTGAATACAAATTAACGAAAAGAAAGCCTCTGAGATGTGGATACCGGGTCAATACTTTTTTTGTTTTAATTTGAGTAAATTAAAAGTGGTATTTGACAAATCATTTTCAGTAGTTACGAGTAGTTATGGGTCTAGCATTGCTTGCATGCTTATACAATAATGCATTTGTGACGTTTGTCTAGCGTAATTAAAAGTTCAGTTTATCTGTCAACTATGTGCTGTGGCACAAGTTGGAGCCACTGCAAGTTGAAGCCGCGAGTGGCTTCCGTATCACTCAGTAGGTAAGAGAAGTACGCGCCACTACAGGTTCCATTTTCGAGTCCTGGTTAAGCACCAAATGTTAACTTGTCGCATTCTGCCACTCACTAGATAACAGTGGAGAAACTAAATTACTGTTTCCCCAAATTGTACTATTATTCGTCATAAAGCAGTTTTAAACTCTGTTCCCACGCTTGCAGATAATAATAATAAATTAAAGAGGGTACGCCTTCTTGCAAGAAGACGATTTCATTTTGTGTAATCTCCAAACACGTTTCATCATAGTTGTGGGATGTTAAAAGCCAAGTGCACATCAGGACAGCAATGGTGAGCGTTAAAAAAGGGGTATATGCCACTGTTTCACTTAAGCACACTGCTTAAAGGTTATGTTCTAAGCAAAACTTTAATTCAAACGTTGCCCTAATAACTTTGTGTTGCAGGTGATATGCATTATTAATTTAGACTTGCTGATTTCTGTTGCCAGCCACAGGACAAACATAATGTGAAAAAGGTGCAGTACACATATAATCTAAACAACAACAAAATCTGATGCTGACATATTCTTAACTTACATAAAATTTGTTTGCACGCATTCCAGAAACAATCAAAGAAAAAACCCACTGAAGACGTCGTAACTGTGGCGTAATATTTTGGAGATTAAACGAAGCAAAAATTGTGCTCTTGCAAGAAGACAGACCCTCTTTAATTCATTATTACTTTCTTGTACATTTTTACACATTTCTTAACAATGCTTTTCTAAATTCTAGCATCTGAATGAGATACGCAGAAAAAAATAATTTCTTACAATATTTGCAAGCAGATGTGGATTCCTAAGAATATTACTATAACTCATATATGTGTACCATGAATCTATAAATATTGAAATCTGTAGCTTCGTACGAAAACTGTGCCTGTATACCGTCTTCTGTTGCTATTAAAAAGAGTTATTATTACTAGTGTTATTTGGCGGAAACTATTCTTTGCATTAAGTACGTAATTTCATTATATGTGAAAACGTTACGCAGGTATCACAAGTACACAGAATCCGTAAAACTCTGTTTTAGGAGAAATAATGCGATAACTTCAAGGGGGAATCTGGTAACGGCGATATAATGCCCCATTATCGACCTTTGTCATATACGTTTGTGGCAGCTTGTGGCAATAAGAATATTGAAGGGTATAATGGTAAAAATCAAATTAGCGTAGTCTAATATTGAAGGGTATAACGCTAAAAAACCAAATTAATGAAGTCCTTTGTAATTTTCTGAGTCTTTAGAGATCCAGATAAAGGTTTATAACGCTTTACAGCTTTTTACCTTCTTTTTATAAATGTATTGGCATTGGCAGTGTGTTTTCGTATCTTTGATGCCTTGTACATTGGTGTTTTTATTATGCTTTATTGCTGTCTCTGCTCTACAGGATTTCTTGCGGTAGCTGCTATTTCATTTGTTTGCGTATTACAAAAAAAGGAATTTTATCTTTGCTCATAAGAAATATACAAATCTTCAGATAATCATCGCCGTAGAGAACAGTGTTGTAGAGCCCGCTTAGTATCGTCGATGTGCTGAGTGAGAATATCTGTACCTCACCTCCCCCATTACCACCACCACCAAGATATTACACCATACAGTGTGTCTCGCAACCATCAAGCAGAATATGTTGTTGCGTATCTGCTTTTCCTATCTGGTGATAAGCAGTGAAAAAATCGCTTTACTGTAAGTAAAACTGAATTTAATCTTTGAAAAATTACTCTGAAGTGCAGGTTCGACGTCGCATAAAAAAAAGTAATGATTATATACCGACTCTATAATACAGCCAACTAGATAGAAATTGTACAGCAATATCCACTATACTATATGTTAGCCTCACTATGCTCTTTCTTTGACGACTGAAATTCATTACTTATCTTTTTTGAATATTTCTTTATCAGGGTTAATTTCAATTATGAACACATGTGAATAAGTCGAATCAAAGATATCATTTAGCAGTCCACTGATAATACAGAAGCAGTACCTTTCGAATTACCAGTTAGTTCGAACGATGACGACAAAATCGTTTCTTTTAATTTATGATTAAGAATTTTATTAATTCGTCATTCCAGCGAATCGAATTAGGAAAGCGGTAAGGAGTCTTCCAGATCTTGCGAGTATACAGTGTCTTTGGACTGTTACTTGAAGAGAAACAGACAAAAATTTCACAAACTACGTGATAAATCACATGATATATTACAAGCATTGTGAGTGCACTTCAACACGTAATTCAGTGCATTTGTGCAATAGTACAATACAATTTGCGCTCATGCACATGTAATTTCCAAGGGAATAAAGAATCAGAAGTTATCAGGACGATTCTACACCACTGGAACGCACTAATAATGAAGCCAAAGCATTTTCTTAAGAGGTACACTGCGTTTCACTAAAATATCCCGACCCTCGTTTTGGTCAGTAATGTGAAGTTTGGGTACTTTTAGAGCAACACTGTTTGTGGTAATGAGAGTATTATTGAATGGAGCTTAAAGTCTAAAACATTTAGTTTAATTTACCGAAAAAAGGCAACCTTTCAATATTTAGTGTGCTTTCAAGGGGTTGCTTGAGAGACTGGAATCTTCTAGACATTAAATGAACCAAACTTCCACACAGCTTACGATCTGTTTCGTAATACCAGACAATAACTATCTCTCTCTGTCACCTCAGTTGTACGTGATAGAAATATCAGCGCAGCTCTTTTAATATTACCGACTAAATGTTCACAATTAGGTTCATTTCGGGTGACTTTCCACCACAATCTCTACAAATCCAGATTATTCAGACGTTTCTGTGTGACAGTTGATCGGTGACAACTGGCATTATCATCTTAAAAAATAAATGCCCCCAAGGTCTGCATCGCTGAAATGATTTTACAGCACGCCGTACCATTGACTGTACCAGTATATACTTTTAACCTTCCCACACCTCTGGAAGAACAGGCACCCCGCATCATAGCACTTTCAGGGAAGGTTTTCTGGTTTGACTAACACACATTTTGTTCGGTCCCTCTCCTTTTTCAGTCTAGACTTTCAAGCTAGCATCGGTAACATAAACATTATACTTATTTCCGTTAGGGAAAATTACTATTCAACCACGATATTATTGCATTTGGCTTTAATCGGATACACACGGTGACGTTACAGTAAACGAGCGGTGACTAGCGAAAAATATCGCACTGTCATTGCTTTCAGCTCAGTTGTGCATGTGGTCTCAACTCAGATTACGCGCTGACTCTCGATAAGCGGACCTCACTCCCAGGTGCAATAATATTATGGTCGATTAACACGCTGACCTAGTCTTCCACCGCTCAAATGGTTCAAATGGCTCTGAGAACTTAGAACTACTTAAACCTAACTAACCTAAGGACATCCATGCCCGAGGCAGGATTCAAACCTGCGACCGTAGCGGTCTCGCGGTTCCAGACTGTAGCGCCTAGAACCGCTCGGCCACCCCGACCGGCTCCACTGCTTAGTTATCGTACATGTTCACAAATCGCATACGGTCTACAACGTGTTTGTTTGTCAGCAAAGGTTCTTCTTGGGAATCTTCTTTTTGACATTCATCTCTGAAAGACATCCAAGCAACTACTGATGCGAAATTTTCTTCTTAAAATCTTCTTCTCTTTGCTAGCATCTTTACTGATCTGCGCGGCCGAGGATTTACGTCTTTCTTACGACCACATCTGTGTCTCAACTTTCTTATTCCAGTATGTCTTACGTTTCTTACAATTTCTCTGTCTAAATCTCCTGCCTTTCGAAATGAAAACTACATTATAAAGAATTATTGCCATAAGACAATTAACGTAATTTGTCAGTTTTCTTTGCATGCCTCTTGCTATCTTAGACTGCTTTTGAAAAACCAATATGACTATGGTAATATTTTATTACTGTCAATGAACAAACTAAGTGAAAGAGGTGCTGAGGTATGTTCAGTTTTTGTCATAACTTTAACCTTAGAGATATAGCAACGTATTTTATAGCGTGGAAAAAAATAATATACGAATTATTACAATGGTTTCCCTTGTCACTTCTTTCTCCCGTTCCAAATTTAGAGAGCTTAGCATCTACTGTTGCAGCAGAAGAAGCGATTCACATCATGATGTTGAAAAGTATGTATCTTTAAGTTACGGATGAGCGCAGTGGTTTTCATACTAATCAAACACTTCGTCCCATATCGTCTCAGCAGTAGAATAGATAAGTACATATGAATCTGTGCTTGAGTAAGATGATGGAACGTAAAATATAGAAAGGGTCTCATACGCCGGGTGCTATAGAAAAGCTCTGGTATAAATATAAACACGATTGAGCCTTCGTGAGCCTTACTTTCATTCGGTGAGCCTGCCCTGAAGCTTAGGATATTTTTTCTTTCGTTGGGTGTTGAACCCCTTAGCGCACAATGTCTTCAGCACAAAGCATGCACTGTGGCCTGGGGCCAAGAATTCTTGCGGCGCGTCGGGCACTATACCTCTCGCTTCACAACTGAGGTAGGAAGAAGGTGTTGCTACATTATCTTGCTTCGCTGCGGAGTGTTACGACAACGCTTCATGTCACTAGGCATTAAAGGCAATCCTGGACTGCCACTGGAACTAATTAGAAAGGAGTCTGACAGTTCGTGTCCATGTTTCTCCATTTGCATGGAACTAGATTTAGATATATTTTTATTGTAACTAATTCCATCGTTTTATTAAAAGAAATAACGTTGCAACACGTATAGCTTAACGTTTAGCGTGCTAATTTACGAAACCGGAATGTGAAACATATCCGAGGCGATCCCGCGCGTTTAGCGACCGTTGCACTGGTCTTTAGGACAGGCCAGCTTAAGCGTAGCTTGTATGTGGTTTCCCATACCTATCTGGAAAAAATCCGCTTCAGAAGCTTAGCACACAAACAGTGGATTACAGGCAGGTATACTGCAACTGGAAATAGAGTGGGATCACTGCAAAAACCCGTTAACCGCCTTTTAGTAAGTATTAAGAAAACTGAATTTTTACTTCCTTTTTTAAGCCACAAATAATTGTGTTATCACAGGGATTGTTCCACTGCAGTAATTAACTAATGATGTTTTGGGAAAGCTTAATGCATAACTGGCTAGTTAATGGATTATTTTTTTAAATTCTAAACAGAAAATACAAATATTGCTACACTTATATAGTTTTGGTAGACATCATACTAATTATTTATTTCCTTGAGCAAAGTTATAATAAAAATACGTCACTAAATAATTAGAATCAGTATAATCTGTCATTTTATTAGATCACTAAATGATTATAAAACAGTGAAGAAGTTATTTTTTTTCTTGCACGTTGTAAATCCGCGTCACTGCCGCCACTGTCTTCTAGACCGGGGTCAGGAGCTGCGTCGGTGGCTGCAGTTCAAGAAGGAAGAGAGCTATACCGAGTCTGAAATTCCTCAAGACTGATTCTCTTTTTACATAACTGTATCAGGCACTTCTTTTTCTTTCCTCTTCTTGGCAGAATCTTAGGATGAAGATCTTGTAAGTCAGTATTTTTCATATTTAAAGAAGGTCCATTACAACATGTATGTGTTTCTCCCTATAATCTGATGAGTGGTTGTACTCTTTCATTCCTGGCTCGCATTTTTGGTAGCAAAAACATTTCACTTTTAGCCAGTTAACTTTATTTCCCAGACTATCAGTATTTCTCTTTGTAATGATAGCTGCAGAAAGTGTAGGTAAAACCTTGAATTCTCCATGTTTCAGTTAGTGTACTACATAAGGAGAACCTTTCTTGTTTTGAACAGGTTTCGATCTTGCTAGTCTGAGTATGTTTAGCCAGCCACTCAGCCAACCTCTTGCATAAATGTGTCACCAGATTCAAGAAACTTGTAATGAATAATGTCTAAATTTGTTGTCTGAACCAAGTCTGTTTAATGCATTTCATGCTGCGGCCCGCCCTTCTAGCCGTACGGTGTTACGCACCGCTTCCCGAGCGGGAAGGCGTGCCGGACCTCGGCACGAATCCACCCCGGCGATAAGAGTCGAGGTCCGGTGTGCCGATCAATTGCTTCGAACGTCTTCCTGTCGGGACACCTTAGTTCTGGAAATCTATCTCGATACAAACGTACCGCGCCACGGATATTACCCCGTGCTAATCCATACATCAAATGGGCATCTGCCAACTCCGCATTTGTAAACATTGCACTGACTGCAAAACCACGTTCGTGATGAACACTAACCTGTTGATGCTACGTACTGATGTGCTTGATGCTAATACTGTAGAGGAATGAGTCGCATGTCAACACAAGTACCGAAGTCAACATTACCTTCCTTCAATTGGGCCAACTGGCGGTGAATCGAGGTAGTACAGTACATACTGACGAAACTAAAATGAGCTCTAACATGGAAATTAAGTTTTTCCGGACACATGTCCACATAACATATTTTCTTTATTTGTGTGTGAGGAATGTTTCCTGAAAGTTTGGCCATACCTTTTTTTAACACCCTGTATACAGAATTCCGTTAGCACATGATGCCGAATTTCTGTCCCGCATTTTTTTTTACGGGCATCCGTGCAGTTGGTGGAACGGTGTTGTTAAAATAGTTTCACCAAGCCTACAGACAAAAATAATTTACGTGCTGTATAGAATATTCACCTACACACTTAACAGATTTCTGCCACATCTGTTTAACTTCTTAGAGTGAGAATTGCACTTAACAGGGATCCCCCAGCTGAAAGATACTCAGCGCGGGGCAACCGCCCGATCTGGGGCGCCTTGCCACGATTCGCACGGCTCCCTCCCTTCCCCCCCCCCCCCTCCCCCCTTCGGAGGTTCGTCTCCTCGCTCGGGCATGGGTCTGTGCGTTGTCCATATCCTAAGTTAGTTTAAGTTAGATTAAGTAGTGTGTAAGCCTAGGGACCGATGACCTCAGTAGTTTGGTCCCATAGGAACGTGCCACAAATTTCCAGAAAAGATACTCATTTTATGATACAGAATGCACACAAAACATAAAAGTGACGAAATCAGCACTTAACAGGTATTTGCAGTAAGCTGACGGTAGTTGGAATCCGCGTGTTGGAATGGTCCTTCTGCAGTTCGATATGTGCTTTACGAAAAGGGGACGAAGAGCTAGGGGTTCTATTTTGGCAGTCTTCGGTAGCTTTTGACTGTAGGATCGGACGGAGGTATCGCCAGTCCAGGAGAAAGGCTCAATTTCCCGTGAACAGTCTGACAACCAAGAAACCCAAGTTACACGCTGACTGCTAAAGCAACAATATTACCTTTCGCACTCAGCAGTGCTAGATCTACAGTTTGGTACAATCACAACCATATCTAGAAATATACGAGGATTCTGTAATGAACAAAAAATCCCTAACCCAGTTGGTTTGTAGAATTTATGAGCCTGGATATATATCATAAGACTTTTGGAAGAATATAATCCACACAATACCGAAAACAGCAAGAGTAAGCAAGTGCAAGAACTGTCGAAATATCAAGTTAACTTTGCATGCGTACATATCTGAAGAAATACTTCAGATACAAAATCGTCTTTAAATATTTATTTTGAACTGATGACCGATTTCAACAGTACTTCACTGTCACCTACTGATGTACAAGACGCCATAGACACACACTGTATTTGTAAAGATATTTTCTATGTCAGTAGTAATGACATACATAAGTATAATATCTTACTTATATGTAATATACCTCATCGTTTTCAAAATTAAGCCATATTTTCTGGCAGTGTTGAAAATTTAAATAGTTTCGAAATGCAAGCTCTACCAGCGAGTATATTACAACCAATCAGCATGTCATTGATAAAAATACTGACGGATAAAAATCGCATCAGGAAGGAATTGTACAATACAAACGAAAGCTGGTAGGCGTGTTTGCACATCTGAATGGTGTTGAGCAGACAAATTTTACCGCCACTATGATGATGCAAATCAAGTTTGCTTTAAATACACGCTATAACGATCGTGAGCGTTAGATAGCTTTGAGATTGGACGTGCTGAGTTGATTTTAGTCAAAAATGCCTTAAGGCAGTTATCAGCTCCTCACTGAATTTGAACGATATCGTGTAATACGGCTACAAGAAGCTGAATGTTCCTTCTGCGATACTGCAGAAATACTTGCCAGGAATGTAGCCAGTGAACATGACTCTCTGGCAGCGGTGGTTACGGAAATATACGGTCGCAAGAACACCGGGCTCCGGACGGTCACTTGGCACTACCGAAATCGAAAACCATCGCGTTCGGCGTGTAGCTCTGGAGCATCGTGCTGCTGCTGCTGCAGCAGCAATTTGAGCAGCAGTTGGCACCACAGCACTGTTACAAACTGTTTGTTTCGAGGAAAGCTCCGAGCCGGACGCCCTGTAGCAGGCATTCCACTGACCCCAAACCACAGCCATTTTCAACTTCAGCGATGTCAAGGGAGAGCTCGTTGGAGAGCAGAGTGGAAGTATGTTGTGTTTTGTGATGAAATCTGGCTCTGCCACGATGTCTGTCATGCCTGTGCGTTGGGAGGCTGTTTGATGGGCTGCAGCCAACCTGTCTCCGTACTAGAAACACTTGAGTTATTGTCTGGGGTGCAAAACTGTACGTCAGTCTGGTTATTCGACCTGCTGTACTGCCCTTAATGAACAGCATTCCCGGAATGCTTTACAATAGGTTGTCGCTGACCCACACTCGATTATTGTAACCGAACATGCTCTACACAGCATCGACATGTTGCCCTGGCATCATCAGACATCATCTGACAACAGCTTTAGCCTCATCAACAAACAGCATTAACCGTCTCTGTGTTGACCGACCAAGATGAACAGGCGTCGAACTCCATCTCACAGTCCGACATCCGGCAACGGTACAACACAATGCGTGCACGTTTACATACTTGCATTCAACATTCAGGCGGTTACATCGGTTATTGATGTACCAGCATTTCACATTTGCAATGGTTTATCTCGCGTTTACGTTAACCTGTGATCTTGCAGTGTTAATCACTTAAATGCACTACTGGACATTAAAATTGATACACCAAGAACAAATGCAGATGATAAATGGCTATTCATTGGACAAATATATTATAGTAGAACTGACATGTGATTTCATTTTCTCGAAATTTGGGTGCACAGATCCTGAGAAATCAGTACCCAGAACAACCACCTCTGGCCGTAATAACAGCCTTGATATGCCTGGGCATTGAGTCAAACAGAGCTTGGATGAAGTGTACAGGTATAGCTGTCCATGCAGCTTCAACACGGTACCACAGTTCATCAAGAGTAGTGACTGGCGTATTGTGACGAGCCAGTTGCTCGGCCACCATTTACCAGACGTTTTCAATTGGTGAGAGATCTGGAGAATGTGCTGGCCACGACAACAGTCGAGCATTTTCTGTATCCAGAAAGGACAGTACAGTATCTGGAACATGCGGTCGTGCATTATCCTGCTGAAATGTAGGGTTTCGCAGGGATCGAATGAAGGGTAGAGCCATGGGTCGTAACACATCTGAAATGTAACGTTCAATGTTCACAGTGCCGTCAGTGCGAACAAGAGGTGACCGAGACGTGTAACCAATGGCACCCCATACCATCACGCTGAGTGAAATGCCAGTATGTCGATGACGAATACACGCTTAAAATGTGCGTTCACCGCGATGTCGCCAAACACGAATGCGACCATCATGATGCTGTAATCAGAACCTTGATTCATCCGAAAAAATGACGTATTGCCTTTCGTGCATCCAGGTTCGTCGTCGAGTACACCATCGCAGGCGCTCCTGTCTGTGATTCAGCGTCAAGTGTAACCGCAGCCATGGTCTCCGAGCTGATAGTCCATGCTGCTGCAAACGTTGTCGAACTGTTCGTGCAGATGGTTGTTGTCCTGTAAACGTCCCCATCTGTTGACTCAGGGATCGAGACGTGGCTGCACGATCCGTTACAGCCACGCGGATAAGATGCCTGTCATCTCGACTGCTAGTGATGGGCCGTTGGGATCCAGTCACGTTCCATATTACCGTCCTGAACCCACCGATTCCATATTCTGCTAACAGTCGTTTGATCTCGGCCAACGCGAGCAGCAATGTCTATACAAAACTGTGTTTAAACTGACACACAATAGTTTTGGCGCAACGCAATCTGACTTCCAAAAATCCCTACGAAACAATGGCCCTGACTAACATTAACCTATACGTTTCACAAATCACTTACCTCACAAAAATCTTCGTTACTCAAGCTACTGCAATACAGCGAGCGCCACTACTGCCAGCTAGATAAAAGATTCAAACTACGGAAGTCACTAACTACTGATAGGCACAGTTAGCAAATGAAAGATTTTAATAGAGAACAAACAATGTATTCACCTCACTAGTCATAATATATATAGCAGTTCATGACACCAATTCTTACAAATTTCAAAACTCCGCCATCTCTCTCCCCACGTCCACCACTGCTGGCGGCTCACCTCCAACTGCGCAACGCTACCCGCTGTTAGCATCCAGCTGCCGCTGCCCAACACTACAATGGCAGAGAACAATGCAAACCAGCCACAGACTGCACACGGCACAGCCAGTGATTTTTCATACAGAGCGCTACGTGGTGTTGGCGTTACCAATAAAAATACTTAAACAGCCTACTTACAAAGCTAATCAGTTGCATGTCACAGCATCTTCATCCTGTCGGTTAAATTTCGCGTCTGTAGAACGTCATCTTGGTGATGTAGCAATTTTAATGGCCGATAGTGTATGTCACCTAGACAAATATATTCCCGAAGTTTCGTCACTCTACCTTAACTGTTGTTTCCTACGATTACTTTTCCGTCACTGTATTTACAACCATATTGCCGTCCAAGTTTCGCCGATTACGTGCCACTACACTCATGCTCGTTGGTTGGTTGGTTGATTTTTGGGAACGGACCAAACAGCAACGTCATCGATCCCATTGTGTTAGGGAAGGATGGGGAAGGAAGTTGACCGTGCCTTTTCAAAGGAACCATCCCGGCAATTGTCTGAAGCGATTTAGGGAAATCGTGCAAAACTATATCAGGATGGCCGGACGCGGGGTTGAACCGTCATCCTCCCGAATACGAATCCAGAGTGCTTACCACTGCGCCACCTCGCTCGATCACATGCTCGTCTGGAGCTGTACTGAGTCGGGTGCTGTGACAGGCAAGCTACCTTTTATGTCCGTTAGATGATATCGTAGTAACAGACATTACTGTATCCATTTTCACTAGGTAAATTATTCAATTCATTTATTAGATATTTGTACGTAATTAAAGTAGTCCAAATCTCAAGTTAAAGAATTTACAGACATCTTATAAAGGTTCTACAGTAGTGATAGCTGTCAATATGCAAACTTTCGTAAAGGAGCAGTATAGTCCAAATCTGAAGTTAAAGAAAAGTACAGATATTTTATAAAGACCCTACAGTAGTAATAGCTGTCAGTATACAAGCTTTCATAAAGGAGCAGTATCGTCATTTAAGTAATACACTGCCAAAATTTTTTTTCTGCAATGCATATGTCATATATATATATGATTTAAAGCAGTCAAATAAAAGTTTTTAAAATTTTTATAATTTTTTAAATTTCATTGTTATTGCACATCGCAAGTTCTGCAGGATCTTTTTTTAAAGCCAATGACCATCTTATATTTTTAACTCGTATCTGGTATCTGAGAAATGTGTAAATCTTGTTTTTTATATTGAAATGAAATGATCGCATGGCATTGTTTGTCAAGAGGCCCCATGAGGGGGAGTTCGGCCGCCGTAGTGCAAGCCCTCTTTAGTTGAGGCCACATCGGCGACCTGCGAGTCAATGATGATGAAAGACACACAACACCCAGCCCCCTGCCGAGAATCGAACTCGGGCCCCCTGCATGGTAGGCAGTAACGCTATCGCTAGGCTACGGAGGCGGATTTTAATATTGAAATATCTCTGATCTGAAGCTGATATTATTTTCACGAATGCACTCTGCTAGACACTGTGCCTTACAGTGGACATGAATTTTGATGGTAATTAAATTTATTGGTTTACCTGTGCGCACGGAATGCTCGTCTGCTCTGCAATTTGTAGCTATTAGGAATAATGATGGGACTGTGAAAAATAAAATTTCATTTGTCGTACTTGAGATGTGCAATGCAAGATGGTGTCTTACCAATTTTCGTAAATGTTTCTCAGTACACAGCTCGCGATGTACAATGCGAGTGTGCAAACAGAGTCATGAAAGTAAGTGAAAATGGGGAACTAATATACTGATAAATAAGAAGAAAAATGCCAAGTTTAACTCTGCTTCATTAAGTCATAACAATATACCTTTTCTTAAAGTTCTCATACCTAGGCAAGTTAGTAAAATGTTTCTTAATAACTCTCCTGTGCACAGTTGCTCCCTTCACATTTGTTTCAACTATAAGATAAGACCACAGGCTTCATTACAAAATATCTACAGCAAACTTAAACTATACGCAACGTTCTAGCAGTGACAAGCTCCACAATTACAAATATAAAAAACTGGATTACGTTGAAAGTCGGCTTTTATCATTCTTCTGTCAATATAATCTCATTTGCTCAAATTCTCTCCTCAGAGCATATTATTATAAAATCATTTTTAAATAATGCTGCCACCACTATACAGCCGGTCACTTTGCATCATTTTCAAACCAGGTATGTTGCCAGACTGTCCAACACACTCTGCTACTGCTTACTCGCTGAATTACTCTGACAGAGCGAAGTTAACCTCTCTGACCAAAATCTCTGGTCTCAAACACAGTCTTACCAAGAATATGATTATATCGATATTATAGAGGCTGAGTACATTTATCAAATTTGCAACTTCATTCACATTTATGGCCACAACTTCCTGAAAATCATGATGGCAAGTAGTGCAGTCCCCTTTCAAGGTCACCATTTCTTATTACCTACTTAGTGTCACAAAATTACAAACCACAACCGTAGTGACATCAGAGTACAATTACAACATCTGGACACGACATTTCAACTCATGCAATAGACAATTATCCAATGAACAACCTCCAGTGGTGATGTCACACTAACATACAATACACATTAAAAAGTGAATGTGCAAAACATGTTGCTTTAGAAATAAAACTAAGAAATCATCAGAACCTTCCTTATACTATAATGATCATTTACTTTTAAATTTTTTCCCTTATAGAACGTGCTATGTGCAGTGACAACAACATTTAAAATTTTTAAAAAACGTTTAAAATTGTATTGGATTATTTTTAAAGCCTTTAAATATGACACTTACGTCGTAGCTGTTACTACTGTATAATCTTTATAGAAGGTCTTTAATTTTCTTTAACTACAGATTTGGACTAGTTTAATTATTGCACAAATTTCTTAAAAACTAATTGTATAATTTACCTAATGAAAATCCGAAAAGTAACATCTGATACTACGCTGCCACCTAGTTGATATAAGAGGTAGCTTTCACGTCACAACGCCCAACTCACAAGTAAACCTACCCAAGGGATATATTTGATTTTGATCGGATTGAACAGGTTGCAGTGTAGAGCAAAATAAGTAGCACATATTCTTTTATATGTGACCAAATGGCCATTGATGGGTTAAACACCCCCTTGAAAAAAAAATTTGCTCAATATTTCTGAATGAATACCATTGATGCAATAATATATATATATATATATATATATATATATATATATATATATATATAACTTCAGATAAACGTTCTATGGTGTACGTTTCAATGCTGAACCCAGATTTACCGAAAAAGTCACTTTTTACGAAATTCCCTCCTCCCCCACTATTTTGCTTTTCATTTCGACATTCTACTCATAGCAAACTGCACTGCATCGTTAATATGAAATTCAATCATCTTTGATGAAGGGAATCCCAAAGATGCATAAAAATGCAGTTGTCAGAAATCAGCTAGAATCTTCTTTATATCGCTATACGCGCGCTTGATATGTGTTCGTTCCAATGTGTAATTAGTCTTTCCCAGATCTGTGTGTGAGCTCGCGCGCGCGCGCGCGCGCGCGCGCGTGTGTGTGTGTGTGTGTTCTTTTAATTGTATGAAATATAAAATATCATTGTTGTATTTGTGTATTCTTAGCACATTTGATGATTTATTTTAAAAATAGTAACCTTTTCAGACTCAGTTATGTTGTATCTGAAATTGTTTGTACGTTATTGTTGTAACATTATTGGAAACCTGTGCAGTAATGAGGAAGCGCAGAATGTGCTTTGATTTTGCACGCCAAGCACATCGGACAATTCCAATGTCATGACAAAAATCACAAACAGGATCACAGTTTTTAAAGCAAACCTGAACAGGTGCCTCACATTTTGGTACTTTCTATTCAGTGTAGCCACTCTTATACCACGCATATTTAGAAAGGATGACAAACATGGGGAAAAAAGTGATTGTGAATGAGGGATTTAATTTTCAGAATTTTATTTCTTAAATGCAAGTTAACATCATAATTATATGACGTAATTACGTCTGAAAAATGTTTCAAGAAAGTTTTCCGCGGCCTAAATGTATATATGAAATGTTAATTAAATCAAGACCCTAAGCTGTCAACAGGCATTGATATACATCAACGCGGGTAGTTGAAAATGTGTGCCCTGACTGGGACTCGAACACAAGATCTCCTGTTTATTGCATGGCAGACGCTCCATCCATCCTTTTTTTTTTTGCATTTTTTTCGTTGTTGATCGTTGTGTTTGGTCGTTGCGGACGTCACATGGCATCCAGTCAAGTTCGTTTGTTGATCCTTCGCTCAGTTTTTTATTACAGAGGCCAATCAGGTCATTAACCGAACTCGCTGAGCTACCGTACCAGCATCCACCTGAGCCACCGAGGGCACAGAGTATAGTGCGACTGCAGGGATTTACCCCTTGCACGCTCCCCTTGAGACCCACATTCCCAATTTAATGTGCACACACTACATTCGTAGTGGCCCTGCCCGCTACACTCGTTACTCGCGGCAGACAATCTTACCGAGTCCCCTAAGGGTTCGGGCAATGCGCGTGCATCCACACAGATGAAGAAGGTCAGTGGCCGGTTAGCCTTAACTATATGAAGATGGTATCTGTTCTTTCGGACGTTAAGTTGGAAATGTGAGTCTCACGGGGAGCGTGCAAGGGGTAAATGCCTGCAGTCGCACTATCCTCTGTGCCCTCGGTGGCTCAGATGGATGCCGGCACGGTAACTCAGCGTAACAAAAAACTGAGTGAACAGATTAACGGAGAACCTAAATGGATGTCATCGGACGTCCGCCCCGAACAAGAGTGTAAAATTCTTGGGATTACTACTTGATAATAAATTCAGTTGGAAGCAACATACTAACGAACGAACTGCTGAAGTGCCTAAGCAAGTCTGTGTTTGCAATGCGAATGATGTCAGACATAGGAGATATAAATATTAAAAAACTGGCATATTTTGCTTATTTTCACTCCATTATGTCAAATGGTATCATATTTTGGGGTAACTCCACAAACAGATAAAAAATTTTTAGAGTACAGAAGCGTATAATTAGAGTAATGAGTAGTGTAAATTCAAGAACACCATGTCGAAACATATTCAAAGAATTGGTCATATTAACCACAGCTTCTCAGTATATATATTCCTTAATGAAGTTTGTTGTAAGTAATACATCTCTTTTTCCAACTAACTGCTTAGTACACAGTATCAATACGATTTAAAATCACTTCTTCTTGTCCAGAAAGGAGTCCAGTATTCAGCAACGTATATTTTCAATAAGTTACCAGCAACCATTAAGGGTTTAGTTTCAGACAAGGCACAATTTAAAGATAACGTAAAAGAATTTTTGGTGCCCAACTGCATTTCCATCCATGAGTTTCTCAACAAGTGCAATAGGCCATTTTAATGAAAATTTATTATATTTTAATTTTTGACAGTACTTGGTTGTAACAAAAATGGCTCTGAGCACTATGGGACTTAACATCTATGGTCATCAGTCCCCTAGAACTTACAACTACTTAAACCATCTAACCTAAGGACAACACACAACACCCAGCCATCACGAGGCAGAGAAAATCCCTGACCCCGCCGGAAATCGAACCCGGGAACCCGGGCGCGGGAAGCGAGAACGCTACCGCACGACCACGAGATGCGGGTTGTAACAGCCGAGTAACTAACTACCTACTGCCTACTGTATGAATGGTGGATGTATGGAAAGTAGATGTAAGTCATAAGTCTGTAAATAGTGGAAGTTTAATTTTAAATCTTGTTCATAATCTGACTGTTCTTAACTGAGGGTCACTGAAATGAATAATTTACTTTAATTTTTGAGAATACTTGATTGTAATAGCCCAGAAACTAGCAAATGTCTAAATGATGCATTTAATGAAAGCAGATGTAAGTATTAAACCTGTAAATATTAGAAGTTTAAATTTAATTCATGTACATAATTTTACTGTTTATTGACTGAGGGTAATTAAAATTAATGAAACTCAAGTTTTTCTAATTACATTTTTGTAATGTGTGTATCTGACATGTTCCACACCCAAGAGGATTCCATCTTTTATGGATCTGTGGAATGAATAATTAATCTAATCTAATCGAATCATTAATCTACATGGAAAAACACCCTCGTATTACGGACGTCTCATATAGTAGAAACAGACGGCGCTAAAAGGGACGTTGGGGCGAAAAACGGGACGTCGCACGTTGCCCCCCCCCTCCCCCTTGCCGATATCTGTGCTAATGAGCCATAGTTTAGTTACGGATAGACAACTCTCGCAGGTGTTCTTCGAAGGAAGCGTTTTGTTTTTTTTTTTTTCTTTTGATATGGGATAACTATGTATGGACATTGGCCATATTAATACACTACTGGCCATTAAAATTGCTACACCAAGAAGAAATGCAGATGATAAACGGGTATTCATTGGGCAAATATACTAGAACTGACATTTGATTACATTTCACGTAGTTTGGGTTCATAGATTCTGAGAAATCAGTACGCAGTTACACCTGGGCATTGAGTCAAACAGAGCTTGGATGGCGTGTACAGGTACAGCTGCCCATGCAGCTTCAACACAATATCACAGTTCATCAAGGGTAGTGACTGGCGTATTGTGTCGAGCCAGTTGCTCGGCCACCATTGACCAGACGTTTTCAGTTGTTGAGAGATCTGGAGAATGTGCTGGCCAGGGCAGCAGTCGAACATTTTCTGTGTCCAGAAAGGCCCGTACAGGACCTGCAACATGCGGTCGTGCATTATCCTGCTGAAATGTAGGGTTTCGCAGGGATCGAATGAAGGGCAGAGCCACGGGTCGTGACACATCTGAAATGTAACGTCCACTGTCCAATGTGCCGTCAATGCGAACAAGAGGTGACCGAGACGTGTAACCAATGTCACCCCATACCATCACGCCGGGTGATACGCCAGTATGACGATGACGAATACACGCTTCCATTGTGCGTAAGCAGAACCTGGATTGATCCGAAAAAATGACGTTTTGCCTTTCGTGCACCCAGGTTCGTCGTTGAGTACACCATCGCAGGCGCTCCTGTCTGTTATGCAGCGTCAAGGGTAACCGCAGTTATGGTCTTTGAGGTGATAGTCCATGCTGCTGCAAACGTCGTCGAACTGTTTGTGCAGATGGTTGTTGTCTTGCAAACGTCCCCATGTGTTGACTCAGGGATCGAGGCGTACCTGCACGATCCATTACAGCCATGCGGATAAGATGCCTGTCATCTCGACTGCTTGTGAAACGAGGCCGTTGGGATCCACCACGGCGTTCCGTATTACCCTCCTGAACCCACCGATTCCATATTCTGCTAACAGTCATTGGATCTCGACCAACGCGAGCAGCAATGTCGCGATACGATAAAGCGCAATCGCGGTAGGCTACAATCAGACCTTTATCAAAGTCCGAAACGTGATGGTACGCATTTCTCCTCCTTACACGAGGCATCACAACAACGTTTCACCAGCCAACGCCGGTGAACTGTTGTTTGTGTATGAGAAGTCGGTTGGAAACTTTCATCATGTCAGCACGTTGTAGGTGTCGCCATCGGCGCCAACCTTGTGTGAATGCTCTGAAAAGCTAACCATTTGCGTATCACAGCATCTTCTTCCTGTCGGTTATATTTCGCGTCTGTAGCACGTCATCTTCGTGGTGTAGCAGTTTTAATGGCCAGTAGTGTAAGAAATAAAACCTAGGATGACGTTGGAAACTAATGATTCTACAGTGTATCAGTAATTGTTATTTAAAATGATGGTTTGGAAAGGCGTGTACTCGGTGCTGTTGTAGTTCCCGGCGGGGACTGCCGTGTCTTGCAGCTGTCGCGTGCTACAGCTCGCCCAGCGATCACCGCCGAGTCCGGCCTCTCCTCTGCACTAATTGAAACGCGGTGTTCGTGCCTTTGTCGGCGCACTGTTCGTCAATAAATTATCAGCCGCGCCGATTGCAGGCGGCGGGGCGCGAATTTGCGTACGGCTGCGCGCCGCACGTAATTACACGCGCGCCATACGTGCCGCCTAACGCGCCGTTACCTGCTTCCTTCTGTTCGTCTTTCTCTTTTTTGTTCCCGGCCTTGTTGCACAACAGCAGCGATTAATTAATCTGGCCGGGCTCGGCGGGCCAGATGGCCAGCTCGCCGCGCGCATGCGCGTGAGTTATCGCGCCGTTACGAGGAGCGCAGGCCCGGACGGCCATATTTCACTTGACAGAAACAAAGCGGCTGGCCAATGGCGAGGCTCGCAGCGATGTCATTACCTCGCCTGGGCGCAGGCTGCGCTGCTCGTCCCTGCCGCTCATGACTGGCCGAATGGAAACGAAGGCGCGCTCCCGTAACAGGGCGGATTCTATTTCGCTCACGCTCTAATTACCAATTATCGATGCTGTAGTGATGAACTAATCTACATGTGTATAAAACAGAGAGTGTCAAATACACTCGAAAATCGGATTCTCCATCCGACACTCTATACTAGTGCGTGTAACTGCCAAACGTGCGTCCCGGGTTCGATAGTGCAGTTAGAACAAATTGTGCTTCAGAATAGCCCAATTAAATGGTTGTAGTTTATTAAGACGTCCTTTAATCCTGAGAAACTCCACAAACGGGAGACTCAGAAACGCCATACGTCGAATTAAAAGATCATAAATTAAAAGAAATACCGATATTCAGTGGAAAATATGTGGCTGTTCTGTGTGTATGACCAGTGCAAGACTTTTTGCAGCTGATCCCTAGTGCGGTACCTATGTGTCGTCACCGGTCGACTCATCGACTCTCGAAAGTACGGGTTAATGTTGCCCCTACTAGTTCTGCAAACGGCGGTGCTGTCCCATTGTGCTGGAACCACGTCATCCCATTGATACGCAGTGGTACCTGCTCTAGTAACGTCAGCAAGTGCTCTTGCAGGAACGACTGTACTTTGCTCACCTCGTTTTTGGAAGCAACATGTTGGGCCAAAGAAAGTAATCACCCACATTACCGACCCTCGTGTTTTCTGCAGATTCTTTCTGATGACCTCGCATAACCGTTGTACGCGGGTTTGCATGCGCCCATCAGCTTTGGTAAAATGATATTTGAAGGTTCATTTTTTATCTCCTTCGACACTGTAGTACTTGCGCATACGTACTTACGAGGGCAAGACGGATTATTTTTTTCACAGATATTTATTACTCCATTTCCATGCTTACACCATCTATTTCAAAGTACTCGCCTCCTACATTATTACACTTTTTATAGCGTCTCTATGCCAATCCTCGATCACATAGTGCAGGCCATTCTTTTTCAAGTCTTTGAGAATCGCCTCAGTTTTCTAGAACAATACTTCTGAGTTCTCAAATCGATAACCCCGAACCTTTGCTTATAGTGATGGGAATAAAAAAAACACACAGGGTGCAAGATCGGGGCTATAAGGAGGATGCGATGTGTAGGTAACATTGAATTGAGCCAGAAACTGCGTGACTTGATCTGTGACGTGAGGCCATTCATTGTCATGATGGAATCGTCACTCAGTTCGAGAAAGTTCTGGTCGTTTCCTTGCAATGTGCTTCCTCATTTCAGTCAGTACTGACGTATAGTATGCTGGTGTAACAGTAGTGTAAGGGTGAACTGCATGCAGGCAAATAATTCCATGACAGTCAAACAATGTGATCACCATCACTTTCCCTGTAGAGGGAACAACTTTCAACATTTTTGATGTTGCAGGATCTGGCAATTTTCACAGTGTGCCGGCTCGTTTTCCTTCAGTATCATAATGACTCAGCCGTGACTCATCATCGATCATAGTCGATCCCAGAAACACATCCCTCCATCAACAAAGACAGGTGGCACGTTATGGCTTGCCTGCATTCGCACAGCCGTTTGTTCGGGAGTCATCCGATGTGGCACCCCGTGGACACGAAAATTGGTTATACCGAGATGATAATGCGCAATCGTAAAGACACCGACGTATAAAATATTTCTGAGCACTTCGCTGACATTACGTAATGTTATCCGCCCATCCTCGAGGACAATCACAGCAACTATGTTGGTGATGACTTCAGTCACAGCAGAAGCTGAAACGCCAGGTGCACTTTCCTTAAAACGGGCACGTTTGCCTTCTTTGAAGTCCTTGAACCACCTAAACACTGTCGCACGTAGTAGTGCATCTTCACCATATGTTTGCTGCAGTTTTTAGTTTCAGTGACTGTGTGGTTTAAACGGCCACAGAATTTTATTGCGCCGTACTGCTCCTCTCGCGTCATCTCCATTCTTTGGTATGCGAAATGCAAAGAGCGTCTACCAAATAGTGCATCGCTACCAACCAACCGATACGCGAGTGCAGTCGCCTATGCATGTTATACGTAAGAAACCGCTCTTTTCAAATAACCGTGTTACAGATAGAAAATTACCAAGGAAGCTACAGGAAAAAATAGTCTACGTTGATCATCCCTCGTACGTTTCTCACATGTGGTAGTTTAACGGCAATTGTCTTCGTTAGATCCGTCGTAATATCTGTTAGTTTGGGCACTGAATTTCTAAGACAGGGGTTCCCAACAAAATTTTTTCGAGGACTCCTTCACCAAGCATGACTGGTACCTTGTCATATCGCAGTATCAAGTACCTAAAAAAGGCAAATTAAGAGTCTTTTTATACGTTTTCTATTTTTGGTACTCAGAAAAATCATTGACATATAATTGAAAAAATATTGAGTTTAAAACTTCTTCAATTTAGCCATCATTGTTATTGTTAAATTTCTGATTATTGCTCAAAATTGAAAATGACAGGAAAAAATAAAAACTGAGTGTATTGGTCTTTCAAGTCTACTACACTTGAGAGTGCGTTGAGTAGACATGTGTGAAAAATAAGAAAACACTAATTTCATAAAATGGATTATTTACTTGAAAAAATACAATTACAACAGAGTACTCCATCAGTATACAGTTAATTTTAATTTTCAGTTCTTAATGAGAAGAGTTCAATCTGACTTTTGAGTCCAATATTTCTGAAATATTAGGTACCAAACTTGAAACTTTCACGGTCTGTGAAAGCACTGCCAATAAATTAACAATGGCCGATTGTCGTCTGAAATGCAAGTTTCTGTATAAAGTGACTGTCAGTTGACAGCTGCAAAGAGGCAGCACCCGCAGTCTAACGGCATGCAGTAGAACTATTTGCCTCTATCTAATTCTAGTTTTGTGCTAGTGTCAGTTGTCTCTAGGAAGACGCTAGACGCAGAAGTTAGCGTTCGCTAAAGCTCTGCTCATGCATGAAGGGGCCAAAACAAAAAAATCAGTTATCATACGAAATATATTTAATATATTTTTTATTATAATAGCATCTTGCGGACCCATCTGGCATAGCTCGCGGACCCCGTGGGGGTTCGCGGACCACCTGTTGGGAACCACTGTTCTAAGATATTGGGGAATCATTGTAACAACAATACGGGTCTCTGACTCCACTGACTCTAGCGTCTTTGACAAAGGGCAGATTGCTTCTCGGAAGTGGTGAAAGTGACGGCCTGCTCGCGTGCTACTGTCGTTATGATCTATGGAAAGTGGATGACGGGCGGTGAAACCACGAGTAAGTGACAAGACTCTGGACGTTCACAACTCACAAAAGAATGTGGAGGTCGGAGACTTGGCGAGAGGCGGCGATCTGTGACAGATACGACAACAACATAGACTACTGGGTCAGGCACCAGTGATTAGGAGCAAACCATTCAGTGCACATTGTTGAACATGAGGGTCGCCAGCAGACAACACCTACGCGTTCTCATGTTGACCCAGCGACATCGTAGTAGCGATTGCATTAGCCGCGGGATGATTATGTTGAACAGTGAACCAATGGGATTGTGTTGCCTAGTCGGATAAATTACGTTTTTTGTTGCAGCAGGTCAATGATCGTGTCCGGATATCCCGTCATGGGGGCGAAGGGCTGGGACGATATTGTGCTATGTGGTCAGTATATGCCTTCAGTTAATTGCCTGTTTGAGTCACCTCACTGATATATATATACATACATATATATATATATATATATATATATATATATATATATATATATATATATATATATATATATATATATATCCCATGACTTTTGTCTAGTCAGCATATAACCTCATCGGCACACCCAGCAAGTAAACCTCATCACACTTAAGATTAAAGTACGTGTAACTGTAATGCACTTATTGATGGCAGAATACTGCCGAAAAGCACCGTGCTGTGGTTGGAGCAACACTATACAGGTCAGGTATTGTTCTCTTCGTATGTCAGAAATGATTCGTCCGTTATGTACTCCTAGAATAAAATTTTTAGACCCACGACTTCCCGTAACAGTAAAGCATCGAAAACGGGAAGGAAATATGCTATTGCTCTAATAATTGGGCTTCGAGTCCAGATGGGTGCAAAATCTTGGACTGAAACGAAATACAAAGAAACGCCAGGCAATTTCAATGTCTCATTCAAAGCTGATCAGGTTTCATTTCCGAGAGCGTTTACCTCCCGTCCGTCAAAAAATCTGTTAAATCTCCTGATGTAATCATCATTGAACACTATCTCAACTGCACAGAAAGCACTATTATACTATATAGGAAACTTTATAGCGTTTGTACACATTTATTCCAAAAACTTATTCCCACCAGCTTTGAATCACAGGCAAGTTTGGCCATTTGCTCTGTCGAATATTCACTATTGTGATGTGGTTCAATTCAGTGCCAGCACTGGAAATTTCCAAATGCTTGTGCTGCATTCTCCTGTGTGGTAGTTAAGCTGATAGCAACTTGTCAAGCAGAATGCTCATCACATATGTGTCTACCTCAGCATATCCTAATGTAGAGTTCCCTTAGCACCTCGCTTACTAATAAAAATGCCTCTCATCTCACCATAACCGCTACAGAAGACCTGATGAGTTTTTAGAATGAGATTTTCACTCTGCAGCGGAGTGTATGCTGATATGAAACTTTCTGGCAAATTAAAACTGTGTGCCGGACCGAGACTCGAACTCGGGATCTTGCCCGCGTAAGGCAACGGTCCCGAGTTCGAGTCTCGGTCCGGCACACAGTTTTAATCTGTCAGGAAGTTTCACCTGATGAGTTTACTAGTTTGGCTCTACTTGTCCGATATAAGAAAACTCTGGACTCATCTTACATTGTTGTTAACCGTTCCAAAAAATATCATGTGTTCTAGAACCGTACGACAGCGAGAAACAAACAAATCACATCTTGCTGTCATCACTGTAACTTTTTCTTATTAATGGTTAAAGGTCAACCTCAGCGTTCAAATACGAAGAAAGGCTTTTGTTCTCTATTATCTTCGCCGGATTTATTAACTTTTTTTCTTCTTTTTTTTAAGAGAACTTCACCATATTCTTTCTTACATCATCGCTTGTGTTTTTATACCTCCTGGCCACATTTATTGCCTGTCCGCGTCATGACCTGCACACATACAATTGTTACATTATTAATATTGTCTCCTGGTAATTGTCCAGATATGTGAAATAAAAGTATAATAAATCAACAAAGCGCCTCTCTTTGCGTCAGGTCGATCACAAGACCGAGATCTGCAACCTGCACAAATCGTTGAATCGTCTGATTAATGCACTCACTCCATTGTCAAATACAACACTTGCACATGTAAGACTACGTCTCAAAGCACAACATGTACTGACAACGTGTGATCGTTTTTGTTCCTCTAGTAGAACAGTGTTGGGCTTTTCTTAGCACTAAAAACGTTGAATGATTACTCTTCTTGAATGGGTTAGACTTTTATTTATTCTTCTGCGCTTTATAATACAGACGAATAGTCTCCGTCTGCTGGTAGTGCAGTCACACTTCATCACAAAATTTTTTGTTGTTGTTGGGAGAATTGATGCGATAAGTCACTTTTTTACTTCTTGCGCTTTTCTGTGCACTTTGTAGAAATTTCTACCATGAAGCTCTAATGAAATTCACATTTACGTTTATTCCCATATCCATCTAAAAAGCATGTCTAATGTGAGTTTCATTTCGTTTCCCTGAACCATTACTTATTAGTTTCTTTTTTTGCGATTGTTGTCTTTGGATTTCGGTTGTTGGTGCTCTTTCAGACTAAAACATGGTCGCAGTTCTTTGTTCTCCTTTGGAGAGACGGAATGGTGAGCTCGTGTTCTTTGACGAGCTATATCGCTTAGATATTTGACCAGCGAGAAGTAAGTCACTTAGCTTCGACAAGCTCATTAGTAAAACAGTAAAGTTAGCGGAAATACCATAGACCAATATTGAGTGTTGCTGTTGAACCACAGCCCTGTGTTACTCGACTTGTAAGTGAGAGTTTCATAAAAATTTCACACAACTTTTCATTATTTATATTCTTATCTTATATCTGTTCTTTTATATCCTTTACATTTATAGTAGGTCACATACACTTGTTTGAAACTCATTCAGTTTCTTCAAGCAGAATACAGTGCTTATTACAGTTTCAGTCGTTTTGTTCTATATTAGCTATCCTCAAACTGCCATTCACACGTAGAAAAATTTCTGAAAGTATCTTACATTTATTCTATTGTAACTCGGTTGGTCATTACAGGGATTGTTGTAATTTTGGTACCAATGTAAGATCTGTTGAAGAATCGTTTCTCGTAATGTTGCTATATACACATAGGAATGTTATATTAAGGGATTCCATTCGTTTTTTTAGTAAGTACTGCATCTTTTTAGAGCATGTCTGACATTTTCGCAATAGAAAAATAGATTTTTATCTGCCTTTCCCTAGCTCACTTAAATACTGCGCTACGAATTTTAAGACACTCCTCTCATCACCACAAATATTATTGACATATTGGAAGCATGAACCCGTTGAGCTCAACAGATGTTTCTCCTGTACGAGTTAGTTTTCTAAGGGTCATCTGGTTACTTTTCTCTGATGTTTTTAGCGGATATTACGGATTTAGTTATTGTAGTATGTAGATGAAGTCAGTTCAAACATGCAATGCTCATCCGATGTTACATACAACACACAAGATGCCGAGAATCGGTGCTAAGTTGGTAGAGTGGATATACGTTACCCTCAGGCGACATTCGGCGAAGTGAACACCCCACCAGACTATTTTATGGTTTAAACCAAACTATTGTTTCTTATAGTAACCAAACCTGCGTTTTGGACGTGGAATGAAATACACGATGGTAAGTCGTTATTTAGACTGACTATACCTAAAGAATATAAAAATGAAATTAGAAATATTTTACGAAAGACCAGAGGTAATGTCCCCGACTATTCTTAGATGAGGCATACTCAAATCCACATGTAAAGTGCAATAAAACTATAGTACTGATATCTTAAAATCGACTAAATATTTATTCTTACCGTACTGTTTCGTAGACCAATCTATGTATTTGCGCTACTAAGAAAATTGACTACGTGAGTACTCGCAAAAGCTAAATTAAGCCCAGTGACAAGTGTTAGTGATAAAAACCTGTGGTTCACCTAAAACACTTAAGATGAACACCAATATGGTGCTTCAAAAAGGGCACACTCTGTTTCCGCCCTACACTTGTCCAGCTGAGATAATAAACCAGCTCTGCCGCGCGGGCTAGCCCCGCGGTCTCAGGGGCCTTGCCACGGTTCGCGCGGCTCCTCCCGTCGTAGGTTCGAGTCCTCCCTCGGGCATGGGTGTGTGCCCATACTGTAAGTTAGTTTAAGTAGTGTGTAAGTCTAGGAACCGATGACCTCAGCAGTTTGGTCCCATAAGAACTTACCACAAATAAAAAAAAAAAATCTATTGATTTCGATGCGAAATTGACGGGACGCTCAAGCTTCTTTTCTTCCTTCCTGTGTTGTAAGTAGCATTGAGCAAGGGCGCCCATATCCGGAGGCAAGGAAGGGGGGGGGGGGGTCCTCCTCTTTCCTCTTAACTATCAGGGAAAGGAAAAGCTTTATTTAATATTTTTTACAAGTAAATGATTTAAAACTCGATATTACACAGATTTTTAACAGGGCCGTGACTGGAACTTTTCTATGGGTATTTTAAAGTTGTCATTAGTCTTCATAAATATTAAAAATACTCCAAACTCTGAGGTGTAGCCGCTGCTCCCTTTCACTACAAGCTGTCGTGTGGGCGATCATGGCGTTGGGTAATGAAACTGTAACCGAATTATTGACAGGCTACTTTTTAATGTTCTTTCGCTACATTCACGTACCACATGGCAAAGGAGAATTTCATAAAATACAGGATATGTTCAAGGAGAATGAAACAAAGTAATATGACAATAATGAAACATTTATTTGGTTTATTTGTACACTTAACAAGATTAATTGTAGATTACAGACAATGATTACGGTATACACAGTGTAGTACGAGATGAAAGTGAAGGAGCGCAGTTACTTGAGGGAAATGTCGTCTAGTTGTGGTGACCATGGCTTAAGTCGCTCTTCTTCCGTGCCTGTAAACAAACAGGAAACCAAAAACGACGTATCAGGAATAGGCGTCACAGAATGCGCACAAAAGTTTCTGAATCAACACAGACGCTAACAGCTCAAAAGTGGCGACGGCAGAAGGGAGGGGGTGGCTCTTGTGCCCTGTCGCTTTCAGATGGAAATGCCGCCGGCGTATTGGGTTACCCGTGTCGGTTTCAGGGAGCTGTCAAAAGCAAGGGCGCTAGTCGCGCGATACCATCTCGAGTCCCACGAACGTTAGCCCGTTGCCCCGTAATTACCCCCCGCTACGCTGTCACCGAACCCTGCGGGCTCGCACCGGCTGTCACGTGATACACCTGCGGTCCTTGACCCACAGTAGCAAAAACCAGCGACCTTCTTCTTCCGGGAAAAATTTCATTCAAAAAGGCTGCCGCCTCCGGGTAAAATGTCTTTCATGGCCAGTCCAGAGACTCTGCTCTGCCATATTTACTGTGGAAAAATTTAATGATAAACTGAAATTCCCATTCATGTCTCTGGGAAACACAGAATCCAAACTCTACTAAAATTAAAATTATGTTGATGGAATATTCGTTCATATAGCATGACTTCAAGAGAGAGCTTACAGTTTTCATTAATGCTGCAATTGTTGAAAAAGTAATATTACCTTTGTTACACGTGATTTTCAATTCATGAAGCTTTCTCTCTAACAATAAGACAAGAAATTGAAAAGAAGTAAAGATTTCACAAAACTCTGTTTGTAGTTTAAAGTTCATCGATACCTAGTCTCCAACGAAAACTTGTCACATATGGTTCGATTGCTATGTGACAACCTCAGTTATAAACTGACCGTATGCTGCTGTCGCAAAGCATTGTTAGTGTCGTATGGGCAACGTATAAAAATCTGCTAGTTGCTTACTGAAATTGTCAATGTTATTACTGAAAATTAAACGGAACGGTAGCCTTTCCAGTCAGTAGTAACCTCTTACCTATGGTTTTCCGTAGCTGACTGGTTACCACAGAGAAGTCCAGCGACCCTTTCCTCTGCCGTCGCCACACTTAGCACATAACTATCAGATTTTTCTGTCTTTCAGCTATCATGCAATGATGCAGTTTCATGCACTAGTAATAAATAAAAGTTTTATTTAAAATGAAAACACAAGCGACAAAGGATAACGATTAACAAGCGGCACATGAATGCAAATATGCCTAGGTTTATTGATATTCAAAACATATCAGGTTCTGATGCGTGTGACAGCGTTGAAATATCGCGGCGTTTCGACGAGTACATACCCATCATCCGCTGCCACTTAGCTCTGAACCCGAGAGCTTTTCATCATCTAGTAACATCTCAGAACTCTTCTCTTTCTAGAAGGAAGGATTTGGTCATTCACAGTGCTTATATAAGATTCCACTTTTCCGCAGTATTTTTCATTTTCAGGAAGTATATTTCATGACAATATGTTGATAAATATTCGTGAGACCTAGACAGAAATGATAGCAAGATATTCTTGACCGTTAAATTTTGCTGCAGGACCACATAAAAAATTCTATGTCCTTCTCTTCTCGTTGTAATAAAAAGAACCAACATATCAGTACGTCGGTGAAACCAACTATGATTCATACAACTCATGAATTTATCGTACCATAGAGAGATGTCTCGAGGTCGGAGCCATCATTGCCTTTCAGTAATTCCTCGCGACATCTTCCTGTTAGTACAAGCACTTCATCTGATGATGACGAATCTTGATCTACGCAATTGTTTGCAGTAAATCAAAGTTAACTGGGCGAAACGCTCTCGGTGTGTTGGACGAAGATACTAGAATATAACTAGCGAATATCATGTTTTGATTTAAGTGGTCAAATTGAAATTTAGTGCTACCTTCGTTTCTATCAAAGTTTTGTTTCCGCACGGGAGTCATGTGGAGTCGCGTTGTTAGTCAGGTTAGTGATTAATTATAGGCTACTTTTTTCAGGTAAGGAATTCACCAGATCAGAAAGAGAACTACACCTAATGACATCCAAATAGCCCAAGTTTGTCATTAAAAATGTTATATATTGTTGTTAAATCCCTAATAAATTTGAAAAAGGAGACTTTTCGAAATTTTCGTTTTCAATGCACATAACAAATCAATTAAGAATTGTTTTTAATAAAAAAAATTCATTCAGGATTCATTAAGAATTATTATTCCCGAACAAAAATCACTTCTGCATAACAAGCTTCTGCACAAATCCTGTGGCCAAAAACGTTCCACCTCGTGATTTGTAATAAGTGTCGTATTTATGGCCATTCGGTTTGAAAAACTTCTTTTTGTGTCCCACCTGACCCGTTCTAGAGACCCACAACCGTTCAACTTCTGGAAATATGATGTTGGGAGCCAATGGATATAGCCAAAATACCGATTTGGTAATTGTTGAATCCCTCGGGTTTTCTCTGCGCGATTGATTAATAGTGAGCTTCTGGGTGTTCTGCCGAGTTGTCGTTTCTGTTTTATGTACAACATTTCGAGATCTACACAACAGCCATCTTCAGGCGCTGCGAGTTCTGCTGTTACGTGTACTCGCTGCTAGACTCCAACTAGACTATGAACTATTGATGGTCGAATAGTGAAGACGATCTTAGTCTACGAAAGCCGTGTGTGTACCGCACTCTGTGCGAATGTGGCTTCCCTTACGCCGAACAGACTTTCATAAAAGTCGAGGAGACACGCAAGGAACATCGGCCACATACCCGACTAAAATAACCAAGCAATTTAGCTGTCGCCTCGAATATAATCACAATACGAAATACGATGAGATCAGTATCGTGGTGCAAACGCCAAGTTTCTGGGACAGCATAACTAAGGAGTGTATTGAAATAAAGAAGTCACGATCTCCAATAAATAGGGACGGCTGTTTCAGTTTAAATAACGCCATTTGATTTATTCATATTTCGTCGACCATCACAGGCGTCAGAGTTAGAAAACGCTGCGGTTCACGGAATATCAGTGCGAATTCTGAAAAACAAAAGGGCATCAGCGGGAGTAGTTGGCGTCGGGAACCGAATTCGACTATAAATAGCGGCGTGAGACCAACAGTGGTTCACAGTTTGGTTGGAATCCCGGCAGCGAATACGTGTATCAGCAAAACTCGCAGCGCCTGAAGAAGACAACTGTATCTTTCATCGAAATATTACCCATAAAATGGAAAAAATAACTTGACAGAATATCCAGAGGCACGCTCCGTGGGAAACCCTGTTGTCAAATCCTTGACTGCAAGGGTACTGAATGCCATACGCTGGCCGGATAAAGCAAGACCCACACTTTAGTTCATTCCAGAAACGCCTGCGGAGTTAACGCATTCTTGACTGGACTGCTTTGTCCCCTGGTTTGGCAACCGTACAGCACGTCAATGATGTGATGCAAAGACGCATACTTTCATACCAGAATACAGCCATGAAGCTGAAAAGCATATGCTTCAAGCATGACATCTCGAGTCTGTCTGTTAACGACGACACAACGAAAACAAAAGAGAATTGGTGCCCACAGGGGTCTGTTTTCATACTGATTATGGATCAGTTTCAAATGAAATGAAATTGTATTCATTTAATACCCTTTACGTGGTGAACAACGTCACAAATTTTGAAAATATCAGGCTTTTGTATCTCATTATGATATAACAATTTCCATTTCTGACAGTGTATACAGGGTGTTTCAGTTAAAGTGCACGCCTCTGTAACATACAAAAAATAGGTGTCAGGAATATTTATTGAGATAGGTCCACATAAGAAACTTTACACTTTCTGCCGGTTTTGAACATAGGTTATTGACTTATTTTCCAGAGAGTTACATCAACGAGATACAGTTTTTTACTAGAACTTTAGTTTTTTCTGTCATGTAGCTGATGTTTTAAACCAGCTGTGTACAAATCAGTTTAAATCATATTTGTAATATGTGTAGCTTGGGAACTAGAGACCTTCAAAGTGTTAGAAGTGGATGCAACATGCTGTATAAAGTACTTGGTTGTTTGCAGATAAATGCTGAAGTGGCGAAATGTTGGTTTAAGTGAGATGTTCGAATGATCGCCCACGTTAATAAATGCACAACACAGTACGCATTCTATAAGACCTGCGGACGAGATGTAACAGCGCTGGTGTCAGAGAGCAACGTGTTTCCTCGATGCGCCGTTTGACTCATTTCGGGTTGTGGGTTCATTGGCATAAATACTATTCTTTAGATGTCTCCACAAAAAGAAATCAGCTGGTGTTAAATCGGGCGAGCATTCGGACCAATCCTTAGGATTAGGGCGCCCCAACCATCTTGCACGGAACCTGTTGTTCATTTCTTGCAAAATCACGCGGTTCCTGCGAAGTAGTGGGACCATTGGTTTCATCCCCAAGGATTCCAAATCACGTGTTAATGTACCAGCTAAGTTGACGATCGATAGGACGTGCCCACGTAGGATTTCCTGTGGCCTAGTAATGACTGTCGACGGACAACGTAGTGGCCGATGACCTTCTCTCGAGAGAAGCGGCGTTTGCTTAGAGTTATCAGTGTTAACTGGCAAGCGACACTGCGTGAAATAACCCCAGGAAGCAGTGCCGGGCGTACGACGAACGTATTGGTTAGGACAGGGCGGAGAAATCTGGCGTTAATGGGCTATAGGAGCAGACGATCGACGCGAGTGCCTTATCTAACAGTAAGATATGGCCTGCAGAGCCCATCCTGAGCTCGTGACAGTTTCGATTGGACCACAGACGATTGGAAAACCTTGATCTGGTCGTATGAGTTCCGATTTCAGTTGGTAAGAGCTGTTGGTAGGGTGGTCATGATGGCGCGGAGCCATGTTGTCAACAAGGCACCGTGCAAGCTGGTGATGTCTCCATAATGTCGTTGGCCATGTTTCCATCAAATGTACTGCTCCTCCAGTGGAACTGTATCGGTCATTGACGTAATGGTTATGTTCGGCCAGTATCTGCTGCTATTCGTAGACTTCAATTTCCCAAACAACGATGCAATTTTTATGATTGACAATGCGCCGTGTCACCGGGCCATAATTGTTCGCGATTGGTTTGAAGATCGTCCTGGACAATTCGAGGGAATTGATAACCCGACATCGAACATTTATGGGACATAATTGAAAGACCAGTTCGTGCACAAAGTTCTACACATTGTCGCAACTATGGACGGGTCTAGGGGCAGCATGGCTGAATATCTCTGCAGGAAAGTTCCAGCGATTTGTTGAGGCCATGTCACGCTATGCAAAAGGAGATCCGACATGATATTAGGAGGTATCACATGATTGACGTTAAAATCTTCTGGGTTGTTCGGCAGCGTTCATATTTCTTCAAACAGTCGACGTTTCGATCCCTCTGCTGGGATCATCTTCAAGATATGTGGTGTCACTTGTAGATTGAGCACTATGACAGTCCAGTGTCACTTTCTCTTATAAATGGGAGTTTTCCCACACTTGTGCTGGAGATGTGGGATTAAAGCGTAAATGCCTCGGGCTAGCACTGGTACGCCGCCGTCATTGGACAGTAACAGGAGTTAACCTGCGCTTATGCCGAAGAAGGGGGTCGTTGGCTAAAACTCCTGTGGCCCCCATTGGTTGGAAAGAAATTTTTCTTGCATTTGTTCTGGGGAAGAAAGGCCTGTAGACCTACATATCCATGACCTTTTTCATCTCAGTGTAATGTTTCTTATGTGGACCTATCTCAATAAATGTCCATGTAATCTGTTATTTTGTGAGTTACAGAGACATACGCTTCATCTGGAACGCCCTGTACACTCCAGACCACAGTCCCAGTGAATACAGGACGCACTTACCTTTCGCAGGGTCAAATTGTAGCCTATCCCCGATGTTATTGAGCAAGCAGTAAATGAAACAAAAGAAAATTTCGGAGTAGGTATTAAAATCCAAGGAGGAGAAATAAAAAAATTGAGGTTCGCCAATGACATTGTAATTCTGTCAGAGACAGCAAAAGTTTTGGAAGAGCAGTTGAACGGAATGGACAGCGTCTTGAAAGGAGGATATAAGATGAACATCAACAAAAGCAAAACGAGGATAATGGAATGTAGTCGAATTAAATCGGGTGATGCTGAGGGAATTAGATTAGGAAATGAGACACTTAAAGTAGTAAAGCAGTTTTGCTATTTGGGGAGGAAAATAACTGATGATGGTGGAAGTAGAGAGGATATAAAATGTAGACTGGCAATGGCAAGGAAAGCGTTTCTGAAGAAGAGAAATTTGTTAACATCCAGTATAGATTTAAGCGTTAGGAAGTCGTTTCTGAAAGTATTTGTATGGAGTGTAGCCATGTATGGAAGTGAAACGTGGACGGTAAATAGTTTGGATAAGAAGAGAATAGAAGCTTTCGAAATGTGGTGCTAGAGAAGAATGCTGAAGATTAGATGGGTAGATAACATAACTAATGAGGAGGTACTGAATACAATTGGGGAGAAGAGGAGTTTGTGGCACAACTTGACTAGAAGGGATCGGTTGTTAGGACATGTTCTGAGGCATCAAGGGATCACAAATTTAGCATGGGGGGCAGCGTGGAGGGTAAAAATCGTAGATCGAGACCAAGAGATGAATACACTAAGGAGATTCAGAAGGATGTAGGATGCACTAAGTGCTGGGAGATGAAGAAGCTTGCACAGGATAGGGTAGCATGGAGAGCTGCATCAAACCAGTCTCAGGACTGAAGATCATAAAAACAACAACATCAGCATGTTACGCACAGGTATTTGAAGGAATCGAAATAACTCTCACCTGCTAGTTCCTAAGAACAGAATAAAAACTCGAGAGGATCACGAACAATACGTTTGATGCTATTGTGGCCACTCAGAATGCCTGATACTCCTATCTCTGTTACCAAAGGCATCCCAGTTACTGTTGCGGCCAAAGTTTCTCGTCGTGGGCGCCAGCCGGAAGACAACGTTCGACGATCTACGTTACATAGCGCCTTCTGCCATACGTGACTGGCTCGGCTTAAGACATTGATAAGCCAGCGTCTGTTGCGGCCATCCCGGCGCACGCGAAGAGACGGACGCTGGCAGCGGACGGAAGGAAATATTCAGGTGCGGGGGCGAGCCGGCCACATCTGCTGGCGTGCATAATTGACGTCGGCGCGGGGGCGACCGCTCGTCGGTGAACCGAGCGACAGCGCGCGGGGGACGCCGGCGGTTTCGCGTCGGAATCCATCTGCGTTGAGGTTTCCGCTCTGCCTCTGTCATTAAAGCGCGCGGTCGCGGCTGCGGCGTTACCAAAAAAAAAAAAAAAACAAAAAAAAAAAACAACGAAGTGGTCACCACCGCGAAATAAAACCGGACACAACATTAGCATTTCACGCGCTGCAAACCACCTCCAAGTTCGTGTCGAAATGCTCGGTAGCTGGTCATTTCGGTCTGCTTGTTACAAGGTGTATCTACACAGAGTGAGCACAAATACGATTATTGTCGAGTAGCCATAACACACCTAGCATTTATACAGTTCTGAACATTCTCACCCATTTTCGTGGGAGTTTGTTGAATATACTAAAATGTTGCAACAAAACCGTTGTTATTTAATCGCACACCAATTGTGTACCCAGCGCTACCCAGGTACAGGGTGGCGCACGAAATGTGTTACTAATTGTTCCTTTCACAATTTACTGCGCACATTAGATATCCCGCTGGGATCTCTACAGCAGTACCAGCAGAGCTTGGAAAAACAAATGAGTTATGAAATGACGTGTAATTCACGATACTGCCGCTAGGAGACTAGTAAGCAGCAATGGCTGACAATGGAAGACTGAGGACACAGCAACGATCGGTAATTGTGTTACTTTTTCATGAAACGAAAAGCCTTGTTGTGACTCAGAGGCGTTTTCGACAACAGTTTAACACACGATGGGTCCCTCGCAAGAAGTCCATCCACAGGTTGTACGATAAATTTGTATAGGAAGGAACAGTATTGGAACCGAAGCGACCTCGGCCTAAGCCTGTTTGTTCGCTGGAGGATATTGAAGCAGTACGAGTTGCTGCACAGAGAAGTCCCGGGAAATCATGTAGAAAGGCAGAAGTGCAACTGGGAATATCCAGACGCTGCGTTCAACGAATTCTTAAAAGTGGCCTCCATATGTACCCATACAAGATGACCTGTGCACAGAAGCTCACTGAATAACACAAGCAGCAGAGACAACTGTTCGCTCAGTGCGCGGAGGATAGGGAAGAAACTCTCAACAACGTTTGTTTTCAGACGAGGCGCATTTTCACTTGGACGGTGTGGTTAACAAACAAAATGTACGCTTTTGGGCCACTGAAAACCCACAAGTGCTTCAACAACGACAACATTATGCTCCGAGGATTACAGCGTGGGCAGCAATTTCCAGTGACGGACTTACTGGACCCTTTTTCTTTGAAGAAACTGTGAACAGCGAGCGTTATTTGAGCATGTTTCGCAATAGCTTCATTCCACAGCGTCTTGCTACTGCCTTGCCCTTCAACACACAGTGGTTCATGCAAGATGGAGCAAGGCCACATTCTGCAAACACTGTGTTTGACTTTTTACACGAGCATTTCGACATGCGGATCATTTCACTAAGGTTTCCAGGTCGCTTCAATGACGGCCAAAATGGCCCCCCAGTAGTGCAGACCTCAATCCATGTGACTTTTTTCTTTGGGCGTACCTAGAGAAAAAACTTTTCCCGAAACGTCCCTGTGATTCATTGGAGCTCAGAAGACTTGTTCTTCAAGCTTACAGTGAAATTACGGAAGACATGTGCCGTAGGGTAATCACTAACTTCAGTGTTCGTTTGAAGGGAGTTAGGAAACGAAATGGTGGACATACTGAGCATGTGCTGGGTTAGAACAAATCTCCACGGACGGCTCTTCATTGTAGTATATGTTCCTTTCAGATTGTATTGGCAATAAAGTTTATATTCAAAAAGAAAATGGTAACACATTTCATGCGCCACCTTGCTTTTGACAATGTTGACTGGAATACTCTCTTTCAAATTCTGAAGGTGGCAGGGATAAAATACAAGGCAGCGAATGGCTATTTACAAATTTTACAGAAACCAAATGGTAGTTATAAGAGTCGAGGGACGTGAAAGGGAAGTAGTGGTTGGGAAGGGAGTGAGACAGGGTTGTAGCGTCTCCCCGACGCTATTCAATCTGTATATTGAGCAAGCAGTAAAGGACACAAAAGAAAAGTTCGGAATAGGTATTAAAATCCATGGAAAAGAAATAAAAACTTTGAGGTTCGCCGATGACATTGTAATTCTGTCAGAGACAGGAAAGGACTTGGAAGAGCAGTTGAACGGAATGGACAGTGTCTTGAAAGGACGATATAAGATGAACATCAACAAATGCAAAACGAGGATAATGGGATGTAGCGGAATTAAATCGGGTGATGCTGAGGGAATTAGATTAGGAAATGAGACACTCAAAGTAGTAAAGGAGTTTTGCTATTTGGGGAGCAAAATAACTGATGATGGTCGAAGTAGAGAGGATATAAAATGTAGACTGGCAATGGCAAGGAAAGCGTTTCTGAAGAAGAGAAATTTGTTAACATCGAGTATTGATTTAAGGGTTAGGAAGTTGTTTCTGAAAGTATTTGTATGGAGTGTAGCCATGTATGGAAGTGAAACGTGGACAATAAATAGTTTAGATAAGAAGAGAATAGAAGCTTTCGAAATGTGGTGCTAAAGAAGAATGCTGAAGATTACATGGGTAGATCACATAACTTATGAGGAAGTATTGAATAGGATTGGGGAGAAGAGAAGTTTGTGGCACAAGTTGACCAGAATAAGGGATCGGTTGGTAGGACATGTTCTGAGGCATCAAGGGGTCACCAATTTAGTATTTGAGGGCAGCGTGGAGGGTAAAAATCGTAGAGGGAGACCAAGAGATGAGTGCACTAAGCAGATTCAGAAGGATATAGGCAGCAGTAGGTACTGGGAGATGAAGAGGCTTGCACAGGATAGAGTAGCATGGAGAGCTGCATCAAACCAGTCTCAGGAAAGAAGACCACAACAACAACAACAACAGCAACCTGTTTTTACTCCAACTTCATCACCAAGTGACGTGGCGCAGTGGTTAGCACACTGTACCCGCACTCGGGAGGACCGGTTCAAACCCGCGTCCGGCCTTCCAGATTTAGGTTTCCTGTAATTTCCCTAAATCGCTCTAGGGAAATGATGAAGCGGTTCGTTCGAAAGGGCACGGCCGATTTCCTTCCCCATCCTTGACACAATCCCAGCTTGTGCTCCGTCTCTAATGACCTCGATGTCGACGGGACGTGAGCCCTAATCTTCCTTCCTTCCACTTGCATCTGCTTCCCTCACTCTACCCATCACAACACGCCGCTCTGCCGCCTCCCCTCCCCACTCCCTCTGACCACCTCCTACCTATCTCTCTCTGCAGTCCCCAAGCGTCGACTGCACACCGACCAGCGTAGCGCCCTGTAACGGCGTCAAGAAGGCGCTCACCAGTGCGCCATGGAAAGAGAGGTCAGCGACACACCTCCAGGAAGACAAGAGTTTGAGCGCCCCTTGTCGACGCTGACTTAACCAGCCGCCCATCGCTGGTCGCCACAGTTCGGCCGCAAACTTCGAAAGCATCAGTATTAAGTAATAGGGAGACGTTACTTAGCCTGCGTTCTGCGATTTGTAATAACGTGTCAAATTAATTCCACGGAGGAGGAACAGGAAGCACAGTGCGACACCTCATAAAAAGAAGTTAACTCACGTTTCTTTTCTTTTTAAAAATAAAGTGTCCTATTAATTAGAAAGAATTTAATGTACAGTTCATTTTTCCTTCCTGCCACCAGCCATCGCAACTTCTCTCCTTCCTCGTTTGTATCCGTGCTGACACCCACTGTAGCCGACACAATAATCTCTCTGTCCATCTCTTCCTCTTTCCTTCCTCTGTTCATTTACTCCTCCCCTCTCACTTTCCATTTCCTCATCTCCCATTTCTCTGCCTTCCCCCCCTTCCCATCTCTCTCTCCATCTCCTCCTCCTCCATACCCTTGTCTTTGTCCTGCTTCCCCTTGTTTGCCTGTCCATCTCTTCCTACCCAATCTTCTCTCCACGTTATCACTCACACCCCAATAGAAGGTTGCTAGGTCTTAGCCTCACATTATTCCTTTCCGGACAGTAATATGTTACCATGTTTGGTTGAAATCGATCAGTGGCTTTTGATGTATACCCTTATGTCACATTTTTTCACACGTATTTGTAAACATATTTTCCCTGTATCTTTAACAAATTTCGCCTTGCAGTTTCCTTTCCAAGCAACTAAATGTTAATGACGTCATATCCCCAGAACTATGTGTCGAACAATCATAATTTTGCACCTACATTCAGCTGCATATGTGAACACTGTTTACAAAATATATTGCGAATGGAGTTAGTATCAAAGAATTAATAAATTTAAACTCATGAATGATACGGCAATCTTTCAAGCATCACAGTGGTTATGACGTCACATCTCCTAAACTGTGTGTCGCATAATGATGTATTTTTGCACGTATATTGAGTGGTATATGTGAATACTGTCTGCAAAAGATTTGCGGACACAGTTAGGACTAAAGTAAGTAATAAATTAAAACGTCATGCTCGATGTGACAATTTTCTGGGTGAATAGCAGAAATGTATTAAGCGATGAAAAAATGGCTCTGAGCACTATGCGACTTAACATCTATGGTCATCAGTCCCCTATAACTTAGAACTACTTAAACCTAACTAACCTACGGACATCACACAACACCCAGTCATCACGAGGCAGAGAAAATCCCTGACCCCGGCGGGAATCGAACCCGGGAACATGGGCGTTGGAAGCGACAACGCTACCGCACGACCACTAGCTGCGGACTGTTAAGCGATGAGCTGTTTCCTTTCATTATTTTGTGGTGGTTCTCACCGAGAAAATGTTTCGTAGTGGTTTGTTGCAAGTCACTAAATGCTCTCATTCTCAAATACTGAATGAATAGAATATGGGTATTTGCGCGTTGTTGACTACACTACTTTTTACTCTCCCCCCCCCCCCCCCTTTCTTTGATAAGTAGGTAGTTCTCATCCTCTCAGCAATTCTTTCCAGACAATGAGTGGTACGTGTACCAAGTTTGGTCGAAATCGGTCCCGTGGTTTAGGAGGAGACGTAGAACATACTGTACATAAGTGCCTATATACTGTACATGCACAAATTTATTTTTGTAGTTTGTGTGGATTTACTGTACAAACACTGGAAACAGTTACAACCTTAACACAGCTTGGTCTATGCGTCAGTTGGAAATCGATACTAGTTCCAGGAAAAGCAGCTGCCAGAGAGATTTATTGAAAGATCTTTAAAGAAAGGTAGCCAACAAACATTAAGTTCGACCGATTCTTTAATGCTGCTCGCCAGTCTGCCACATTTACCAGGTAGCATTGGTCGAAAAGTCAGAAAAAATCCAGGGAGTAAGTGTAAGTTCCCTCGAATGGTTTGTTTAGTCAGCACGGGCCTATCTTCAGTGGCATACGCTGTAGTCAGTCTGCTAGATGGAGAGCGAGCAGCGCATGTGATGGAGGAAATGTCCTTTCCAGTACAGATACACCAAGAATCAGCTTCCAGTCTATCAGTATAGCGCAGTGTACGATTATACGTATACAGGGTGTTACAAAAGGGTACGGCCAAACTTTCAGGAAACATTCCTCACACTCAAATAAAGAGAAGATGTTATGTGGCCATGTGTCAGGAAACGCTTAATTTCCATGTTAGAGCTCATTTTAGTTTCGTCAGTATGTACTGTACTTCCTCGTTTCACCGCCAGGTGGCCCAATTGAAGGAAGGTAATGTTGACTTCGGTGCTTGTGTTGACATGCGAATCATTGCTCTACAGTACTAGCATCAAGCACATCGGTACGTAGCATCAACAGGTTATTGTTCATCACGAACGTGGTTTGGCAGTCAGTGCAATGTTTTGCAAATGCGGAGTTGGCAGTTGCCCATTTGATGGATGGATTAGCACGGGGCAATAGCCGTGGCGCGGTACGTTTGTATCGAGACTGATTTCCAGAGCGAAGATGTCCCGACAGGAAGACGTTCGAAGCAATTGATCGGCATCTTAGGGAGCACGGAACATTCCAGCCTATGACTCGCGACTGGGGAAGACCTAGAACGATGAGGACAGCTGCAATGGACGAGGAAATTCTTCGTGCAGTTGACGATAACCCTAATGTCAGCGTCAGGGAAGTTGCTGCCGTACAAGGTAACGTTGACCACGTCACTGTATGGAGAGTGCCACAGGAGAACCAGTTGTTTCCGTACCATGTACAGCGTGTGCAGGCACTATCAGCAGCTGATTGGCCTCCACGGGTACACTTCTGCGAATGGTTCATCCAACAATGTGTCAATCCTCATTTCAGTGGAAATGTTCTATTTACGGATGAGGCTTCATTCCAACGTGATCAAATTGTAAATTTTCACAAAGTGTTTGAAGTCACGCTGGTACGTTCTGTTGCTGTGTGTTTCCATTCCATGATTAATGTGATTTGAAGAGAAGTAATAAAATGAGCTTTAACATGGAAATAAGCGTTTCCGGACACATGTCCACATAACATATTTTCTTTCGTTGTGAGTGAGGAATGTTTCCTGAAAGTTTGGTCGTACCTTTTTGTAACACGCTGTATATGTAGAGCCCGACTGTGTGCGTTTCTTGCTTCACATCATTTACTAGCGATGAATGTGTTTCATTAATGTAAAAGGTTTGCGGCTTGTGTAATAAGGCATCATTCTGAAAGGCTCCAAGAGCTGCGAAAAAATATATTCTCGAAAGCATTCTGCTACTAAATCTATGTCTGATATTTATCCGATTATAAGAAACATAGCTCAAAACACTTTCACACAGCTATACTGTACAGGACTTGTGGAGTTATGTTACTGTTAGACAATCTTTGGTCTTGGGGCACAGTGTTTATTTTTGCGCAGTCTGATATATTCTTAGTTGAGGTGTGGTAGGTGATTGACTTATTTAGTAGTGCTGTGTGGACTTGTGCGTTATCTGTAAGATTAGGAGAAGACAGCAAGGATGAATATGATGTGAACAATGAAAGGTGAAAGGAATATAAATTGTGAATAACGTGATTGTTTTTAAAGAGACGAATTTTGAGGTAAGGCTGCAGCACTGCGTACCTATTTTGTCGGAATGATTCTCAGTTAGTTAACTTTCTCAGAGCTGAGAGAAAGACCTCCACACTTCTCTGAATCATGGGTTTACACGGTTTACATATTCTTTGATTAAGCTGTTTTATTTTTATAGAAATTCTCTGTTAACATTGTACCCTTTTTAAATCATTGTTCACTTTGTTAAGCATTGTATTCTTCAGACAAAAGTCATGTGTGAAGATCACGTGAAGTTTTACTGTGTATTTTTCAATACATACTTCATTCTAAAATCGTTGTCTTGGAATATCATTTCGTAGGAATAGTGTCTCCCCACCACTCTTTTGTCATCAGGCTTTACCACATGTGTAACAGTTTGAATATGTATTTAGAAACAGAAATCTAGCTTAGCCACTACCTGCTTGCTTTTGCCGTTGCAAGGCGCCGCAGACCACACGGCCACCCCGCGCTACAAGGTAGAAAGTGAAATCTAGTATGGCCTACCTCTGGCCTAGTCCACTCAAATAGACACTGATTTTAATGTTTCAGTGCGACGGGCGGATCTCCGTCACCAGTGTCATACTCCTTCACTCCAGGAGACACTGCGCAAAGACCCGAGACATAGCACATGACTTGTCACACAGTCTGGCCATCAGTTACCAGACGCCACCGTCTCTTCTCTTGTCACCTGCCAACTACTACTGATAAAAAAGTTGCCTTACTTTAGGGATTCTAACTAACTCCAGGTCGAAAGTTATTTAAAAAAACTCCAAAGTAGTGGACGATGAGTGCCGATGGAGATAGCGGTATCGCTTGCAATCGGTCACACGCTACGAACCCGCCACAAACGAGCGATTCACCAAGCGGTTCCAACCAAAACTTCGAATACCCCTGTATCGAGAACTTCTTTTTTGAATACTAGCTGCTGCGTTTAGCAGCGCTAGTAGTTGATCTGCGTGAATCGACAAATACGTGTCTATTTCTTTTAATCCGGGAGTCGAAATTTATATAACTTGTTCTGGAAGGCTTATCATGGAAACTGTAGACTGTCCCTAACGAACTGTCCGGGCCTATATCATGTGCTACTTACCCCAAAATTTTTTTATTGATTTCTTCATTTGTATGGTCTTATTAAAGTGCTTGCAAATTTTGGGACTATATTTGATCAGTTCATTATTTACGTACCTTTGAAGAAATTTTGTCATTTTCCTGAGTTCTTTTTTCTGTCTCACTCTTTACTATGTGCGAACCAGTATTTATCTTGTGACTGTCGAAACAGTTTTTTTTTTTTGAGATATGTTCATTTTGATGCTCTCATGATATTCTTCAAATTTTACCAATCAATTCGTAATTTGATTTAGCCCAGTCACTATACATGTCCTCTGATGCTTACTTTGAATATCCTGATTCTATTTGTAAGTCAGTATTTGGCACAATTTTATTATCTCACAAGGTTAATTTTTTGGATAGTAGTTCTCTAAGTGTGTTAAACAATTCCTCATTCTCTTCATTAATTCATATCTCTGGGCTATATTTCGCAAATACAGTTTGAAGTCTATAACTGTCCACGTCGTGTTGTGCCGACTCCACTGTAGCTTGAATGGATTTTTAAGTTTGTTTTATATGCCCGACTTCTAATTTCACCAAGTCTCCAGGGTTGAGCAGTTATTGCCCGATGACAACACGCAATACAGTTTGTTAAAGCGGCGTTCGTCGTTATTAATTATGTTTTTAGATTTAATTTTATTACTCGTACAGGGACTCAACGTTCCTTTGTTTAACAGCGCGCTATCAAAATAAGTATGAAATGCTAATGTCTTTGCAATTCATAATGTCGACTATTGAGTTAAAGTTCGTACCTATTTTCCCATTTTAGAGAAGAGAAACCTTAAGCGCTGCTGCTTCTATAGTCTCAGTATCAAATGTTCACTAATTTCAATTTACTTCCTATCTCAGGTCAGTATTTAACACAAATTATATATAAATGTTATTTCAGAGATATTAGGTCGGTTCCACACTAACAGAATAACACGTAACTGTCATTTAACATCACTTTTATTAATAATTCTTTTCTTATGACGTAAATGTTAATGAATGATCACTATCTCGGAGGAAAGAGGGATTGATCCTAATCATGAGATAATAGCTTTTAATGAGCCGCAATCGTTAATTAAATACAAAGTCACGTTCAAGGATGATATGCGAACAACTTTCGTTACGTCCGTTTTCACGTATATGTTAAAACTAATCCTGTCACCCACAATTCAAATTAACACTGCCGTTAACCCCTTTTGTCGGATCATCGAGTCGTAACTATTATGTGAAAGGTTGTTCTAGTCCCCGAATTAATTCCTTTCAGATACGCGCACGACCGAACAGCAGAACGGAACACAAACGACTTTTTTTTAACAACCGAACAACGCAATGACGTTACATTACGACAATGTCCGCCCGATGAACATCTCTTTGACTATCTTTTCTACTCTGCTTAATTAAATTATTCCTAATTACAATTTATTCAGCTATTTAACGAAAACATCTAACAAAAAATAAAATAAATTTATCCCAACGTGAAAGATTCGTTGTAAGTCCTTCATTTAATTTTCCATTATTCGTCTTCTAGTTTAACTACAAGTATTTAATCTACTCAGTGACTTAAGTCTCGATGTGTCTACAAAAGTGGATCAATACCAGCACTGTTGGTTCCCATAACTCTTGTCGCAAAATATATGAAGGAGAGGTAGATTATATGATACGCAGAGAGCTTAAGTACAGCTGTAGAGTAGGTGTGCCATAAAAACTTGTATTAAAATCTCCACTTAACTTGGTGCGGAAATTACAAGGTTAATATTCGTCACACTGTTTGATTAACAACTCAATCTATTGTGATTATTATTATGAAATTCTAGAACATAAACCTCAAACGGGTGACCACTGCAATAGCAAATAATATTAGAGTTATTATATTTCTAGTCCTTCTTAACATAAGTTGCAACTACGGCTTCAGGTTCGCTTTTCAGGTCGGTTTGTACTTCCTGAGCAACAAGAAATTCTAGTGTTAGTCTAAGCCGACCCGGGCGGAGCGGAACGAATCAGGTACACAACAATGTCAATGATTTGTCATCGGTTCTGACCTATTGTAAATATCATACGTATGCTGATGACCTTCAGTTGCATCTAAGTGCGAAACCAAGCAATCTTAAGAAAGCTATTGAAAATTTCAATACTGACCTCGATGAACTATCAAAATGGGTACAGGACATAGGACTAAAACTAAACCCATCTAGAACCCAAGCCGTACTTGTTGGTCACTCTAAGCTCATTAGCCCAAAACATCGGGAATACGTACCATCTCTTATCCTAAATGGAACAAATATTAACTTCTCTCCCTCAGCAAAGAGTTTGGGAGTAATAGTAGATGAAAATCTAAATTGGACAGAGAATGCAACTGCAGTGTGCAAAAAAGCATCAGTATCCCTTCAGGTCCTACAAAAATATAGAAAACTCTTCCCTTTCGATCTGAAAAAGAAATTAGTACAAACGCTTATACTCCCAATCATTGACTACAGCGATATTATCCTACAAGGCCTCTCCCAAGAACATTCACGGCGTCTGGAAATGGTCATGAATGCCTGCGTCCGATATATCTGTAACGTTCGATTTTTGATCACATTTCACCAGCATATGCAAAATTGTCCTGGCTGCATGCAGACAAACGCAGAGATTTCCATACACTCTTTACTGCCTCACAAATGTACACTGCCCATCATATCTCTCCTCGTCCTTAACGCTTATGTCGGAACAACATGACAGCAACACACGTTCCGATCATAATAAAATCCTCTCTGTTCCACTGCATCGCTCAATCACCTCTCCAAGTCCTTTACAGTAGCGGGAACCCGACTCTGGAATAACCTCCCTCGTTATTTTAGAGAACTTAAAAACATGTCCGGCTTCAAGAAACAGTTAATGACGTATCTACTTAAGCAACAGTAATGCCTTCCTCTGTACATGAATGCACTTCACCTCATTACTTCCCCAAACCTCGCTATACTTGTAAACATCTACTTTACACACCAAGATATTTATGTACATCTGCACAAATCTTCATTACTATTGCCAATTTTTAGCATGTTTATCATTATTATTTGATTTTGTTTTTTTACTGTTATTATTATTATTGCTTTTATCATAATTTGTATGTATAGCATCTGTTGTAAAAATACTGCCAGCATTTACTTTATTAGGTCTTAGTCATTACTCTTTATTCATAATGTCACTAATCTAATTTTCATATTTAAACTATTGTCATGATGTAACTCTGATGTGTCAAATGCTGCATGTGTGGAACACTGGTCCGATGTAAGAGAGGGCCTGATGGCCCTAATCTGATCAGGTTAAATAAATAAATAATAAAGAGTCTATCCTCCGTTCAACTGCGCTTCCAAGTCCTTTGATGTCCCTGAAAGAATTAAAATGTCACCGGCAAACCTCAAAGTTTTTGTTTCTTATCTTTCAACTTTAATTTTTACTCCGAGTTCTTCTTTGGTTTCCTTTACTGCGTGCTCAGTGTGCAGACTGAATAACATCGGCAATAGGTTGCAACCCGACCTCATTCCCTTCTCTACCATTGCTTCCCTTTCATACCCCTCGACGCCAACCTTTGGATATTTAGAAATATTTTTGTCAAATAGAATACTACAGTAAGACGACTTCATATTTCTGCCCCCGATAATAGCTACGTGTTGAGACTAGCGACTCTGCAGTATAGTGCCTTTCGAAAAGTATCTTTCATATCTTTCATAATTATGGTGACACAAAGAACGGGTAAACACTTCATGAAGTGTAATCCGTGGAGCACATATCTTAAAATGTAAAATCCTTTATAATCTAATAAAGCAATAATTGAAAATTACAACTACAGTGCAGTTACAAAATTAAAGGAATGTGACGTGCAAAAATAAAAAATAAAACAAAATTCAACTACTTTTACGAAAATATTTATTTATACACAATTCATAAAATCATACAACTCGTCAAATAATACAATAGCAATCAAAACAATTATAAGCGTCAGGAGAATATACAATACATATAACTTTCCAAATATACACGACTAAATTTACAAAGTTTCGATATTAAACGGATGCTCTCGTTTACAGCTACGTACCGTGGTAAATGTTTCCAGTACTTACGAATGTTAAGAACTCGATGCATTGCAACAAAGCATGCAAAGAACTTTTTTGGATGAAAACACATATCAAATTACGGAGAAATTGCTACACAGCATGGGAAAGATCGAGCATGTTGATTTGAAGGAAAAAAAGTAATTCTTACACAATCGTGATGACATTATGTGGATTATATGTGCGTTTGATGGAAGTGTCGATTCGAGATTATGACTTCATGCATGAACGTTTGTCAAGAAGACACAATAGAAAATTCCTGTCTTAAGGTAACAACAAATGTTCTTTGATTGTTAATTGCCATAAATGTAAATTTGTAAAGTCTTTGGTTTACAATATATACTGAAAAATCTATGCAAAGAAATGACAGTGTCTTAGTTCGTTAGTTGTGAGTCACTTGAAACTGGAAGAACTGTGCCATTTTAATTCTAGTATTGTGCTAATCGTATTACATTTAAAATATAAGGTACATTACGAACGTCGTTAAAGTGACAAATTCAAGGCTATAAATACGAAACAGTGCTGTAATGTTTCATCTGTAAAAGAAATGCAAAATATATACAAGACAGTGGCCGAACAAAATAGGACAGTTGAAGGGATTTTCTCACGTACTTCAACGTCAAACATTTCGTGGAGAAAATAATATAATGATTTTGCTGACATTAAGCAAAGAATGTAGGACTTCTACGGGGTTGCGCATTAAGAAAACAGTAGATCATTTGCTGCTGGAATTTTGTTGTAGGTAGAATTTGTTTGATTTGGGAAGGGCGCATAATTTATAACTGTGCAGGCCTGCCCAATAACGACGCACGTGGAATTTATCACAGAAGTAAACAAGCGATTATGTTCAACGGCTTTTGGTTGGTGATCACCAGCAATGGAAGAAAGAGCCCTATTAGAGGGGCACCTGAAGAATTTAAGTGTCGACACGAACGTTTAGGGGAGTTCCTGAATTGCCTCTGTGTGCTGAATCACGCAAACAGTGCATGAGCGGTTTGTAAGTCCGTGCTCGTGGCGAAGCTTAATTTTCGCGACATAGCGCCCTCGTTCAGAGGGCACGGGGCAGCAAAGCGCTGTTTGCGCCCGGATTTGGGCGTCGGCTGCTCGCGCTCCCAGGCCGGATCACGGCTGATCCCGCTGTTTGCCAATGCGTCACGCCGGCCGCTACGCGAGAACGCTGCTACTCTGAGCCCTGCGCCTAAGTCTCCATCTTGGACATATGCTCGCGGATTACCCGCTGTGTAAGTACGCAGGGGGGCAGCCTACCGCCGTACGGGAACAGCGCACGCCACTTGCGATTTTTTTTCCGTGACAGACAAACCCTTTACACACAGTAACGAAGAAATATCTGGCACTCCCTTATTCACGGACTCATTATTTATGCCAGAAGAAGACTAAGATCTCTTGAGATGTATAAGGCTGGAAATCGCAGTGTTGGCAAGCCGATAACGGGTGAGTGCCAGCCATAAAATTGTTCTGCTTTTTTGAAGAACAGGAGGTAGTTATTGAAGTAATTCCCCCGCGCGTTAATAGTAATTGGCATTGGCACGATGAAGGCACAATATTTGGCAGATAGTGGGGCCGAAATTTCAGCTATTGTGCAAACATTTTTCGAATCACTACACGAAAGAAGCGAAATAATGAAAATTCCAGTAACAGGACACACTAGTTGTAGCCACAGGTGAACTATCGAAATCAGTCAAAGATGGAGTATTACTTTCCTTAAGAATTGCAAACAGATGGTACAGAGCGACTTGGTGCGTCGCACAGTTACAACTCCGATAAATTACTGAAGCTTAAAGTGACAACACAAGTAACAACGAATAGAAATTTAATACGAGCCTTATCGACCGCTGTCAGGCCCCTAATTTTCAGCAAATGGTTCCAGATAGTAAACGGTGGCAAGTGAAAGCATTGAAAGTTGCGAGTATTGTTCTGTGCCGTAATTTTTCTAGCACTTAAATCAACTGTCGTGCTGAAGTAACCGCTCATTTTTATGGAACGATGCACTTTTATAAATGGCACTCGCGAGCCTTACGAAAGAGCAGTACAGTACTATAACGATAGCTGAAAGCTCTTACATAAAATGAAAGTACGGTTATTAGTTCAGTACGTAAAACGTTACCAATATTCAGCTGCTTGCACTCACTGCTTTCAAACAGCGGTTCGATATAAGTAACCGTTGATCAATAGTGTAGGGGTCTACGTTAGGTGATACTACGTATATTGCCTGAATCAGAGATCGAGAAGATGACATCCCTGGAAGCAAAAGTCGATATCCAGGCCAGGTGACAGTTACAAACTTCCGTTTCCATCCACAGCGATTTTAATTTACTCTAAGGTTACTCTGTCAAACAATAAGTAGCAGGAATAACATCTTCGACCGAGTGTATTAGGTGCAGTGGCTGTCAGTCCCATGCAAAAGTGTTTGACAAGTAGGCCTATAAGGCGGACATTTTTACATTTGAATATACTCTATGGTTGTAAAGTGTACGATAATTTGTCATTCTGTCTAACTTAAAGGGTAATATCTAATACAAATTTCCAGCAACGAAAGATTTCATACAGGGTGGCGCAAAATAGGTGATAGAAAGTTTTTGTGGACTACAACATAACATGTGGTGATACATTCTTATTATCATATCCATGCCATAGCAGACAACCTGAAATTTAACACAGAAGGTTTTCAGAGTGCTTTCCTTCTGCAGCAATGAGGGTGTAGAGCCTTGAACAAGATTCCTAGGTGAGTTTTTGAATAACATAATTTTACACTCCATGACTGTCTCTGATAATGGTATCAAAATCCTGGACTGTTCGAATGGATCTTTGAAGACTCTGTCCTTCAGATAAACCCATTAGGAATAATCTCACGGGTTGAGATGGGGTTTATAAGGGGCCCATCCCCCACCATCTCCAGTGAATGCAAATGTGTCCAGTGCAATGATCTAATCACTGAACGTCTCCTTAGAGACGTGCGCCGTCCTGCATGAACCAGTAGTTTCGGAGCATTCGGCCGCGCCGTGCAACCGCTACAAAGTCATGTTCTAGCAACATGTCTGTAATTGCCTGCTGTGACAGAAGAGTAAGTAAAAATAGGAACAATAATGCCTCTCGTACTGATTGCGCACCAAACAGCTACTTTTTCTCGATGAAATGGAGTAGCAGCTTGAACGTGCCGATTCTCAGTAGCCCAGTGGCGCCAGTTCAGACGTACCCAGGGAGATGCAAGTGTGTCTCATCACTAAACCAGGTCTGATCCGTATCAACTGTTTCATTTTTAAAGGCCTCAGTCATTTCATTTCCAAAAGAGTATCGCCGCTCTACGTCCGTGCCCTCAGAGGTCGGCACCGTAAAATTTTGTGAGGCAAAATTTCTCTTCCATTATTCTTTGGAGAGATTCTCGTGACATTTTCAGCTGCTGTGCTGCATATCTTATAGCTCCTCATTGAATTAAGTTTGCACTCGTTTCACATTCTCCAGGCTTTCAACTAAGGCTCGTGTTCGTGACTGAGCCTTCCGGGAATCATGTAGAGACTTTGTTTTTTCAAAACAGTTCATCAACTTGTTAAAAATAAAAACAGGGAAAACATTACACAGAATCTGTATCAGAGGATGCTTAAGTTTTATCATTACGATTTGACCTCAGTTCTGCACCGTAACTTCGTCGAGAAGTGGTCATCGTGGATGGTGCAGTTCTTGGAACAATGTGCTGTTGAATACGCGTCTCACCACAGCGACACATTCAAAATTTACTTCAAATGTCTTTACAATCAACAAACGCGGTTCCACTGTCAGTGCTTCCATTCTGAAATGTGAACTGAGACATCGGTGAGTGACCTATAGAATTTTCAGAGCTGTATCACAAGGAGAATTATTTACGGCATAGGCCTACAGTTAAACCACAGTAGGCAAATACTTTCTAACACATATTTTGCGCCACCCTCTGCTTCTGTAAGCACTGAGAGGGTCTAGCTGGAAGAGAAATTCTGAAATACTTTAGCCCTCACACTGCACAGGCAGTTTGAAGCGTTGGCAGACTTTCTTTAGCACTGACCGCTACATTCCTACATGCGCAAAAGGCCAGAATTCCTCGTTACTTACTTGAATGTACTAACCGCACAACTAACGAACCTATTCATACAGTGAATACCAGACTCTTGCGGAAATAACTAAGAAACTGAAGTGACACAAGTGTGGCGGGAAATTATTGTTCTTCCCGCAGGCTTTTCAGGAAGACGTTTAAATATCTTCTTCCTGTAAACGTTCATGTTTTTGTTTCTTTTTTCTTTCTTTTTGGCACGTTCCACGTTGCGATGCTGGTGATTAAATGAATTTTTCTCCAAGTATGCCAGTGAACTGTAAAAGCAGTAAATTAGTTTCGGGCAGCACATAGTATCCTCTGCAGTGCGGTACATCACGGCTCCACACGCGGAAAAATTAAATAATGTTATCTCCAGAAACGAACGGCGGAGTGTGGTGTTTGGTCGGCTTTTTACACAGAGACGGGGCAGGGTTTGCCCGCTCCTGTGTGGGCGGTGCGGCTCGAGAGTTCCCATGCTGCTCGCTGGCTGGCGCGCCTCGCCTACGGCGGGGACACGGGCAGGCCTACTTGCAGGGAGAGCCCGACGCCGACGCCGACGCCGACGCCCACGCGCTGCGGGCCGCCGCCCGCGCCGCCGTGGCACCGCCCCGACACCTGGTGGTGGCCGCCCAAACCGCCGCCCATCCGCAGCTGCAACACCACACACAAACACGTCTCAGAAGCAGTCGCCTCCTCCGCCAAGCAACAAGCAATCACTGAATATTTTAATCGAAATATCCACGGGTGTACTGCCGGTCTACAGTGTCCAACGGGCACAATGTTTCGGCGATCATGCATGTCGCCATCATCAGGTGAACTGACGTACTGAGCTCCTGTGAACGTGCCGGCGGCAGCCGCGACCGAACCCAGTTCCCTCTGAGCAGCCATAGCGTACGGATCTCCGTGCCGGCACGTTCACAGGAGCTCAGTCCGTCAGTTCACCTGATGATGGCGAAATGTATGATCGCCGAAACATTGTTCCCGTTGGACAGTGTAGACCGGCAGTACACCCGTGGATATTTCGATTATCAAATACGTTGGGAGAATCACACTGAATATTTTATTCTTATAAATGACGACGAAAAGAAAACAATTTAATCAGGCAGTATTCATCATTTTGATGTGCAGCTCCTTGTACTGGCCGTGTTTGCAGTTAAAAAATATTTTGGATTTGAGGTCCGCCAGTTATGCAAAACACAGTTTTTCTTTAACACCCAAACATGTTTCGGCACCACTGTGCCATCATCAGTGGGTTTCCTTTTTATTTTGCACTGTAATATGAACATTTATGTTAGAAGTTTGTAAGGTTATGTTAATATTTAGTAGAAACAATCGATCGCTTTTTTGTATATACCTTTACATTTGATGAATGTGAAATTTACAGATCCCTTTTATGTTGTAGCTTGTCATCTGTAACCAAACAATGTTGTTTAGAACGTTTTTTGGTGGGAATTAACCTATCTTCTGGAATGTAATTTAGTTACTCGCGATGTTTTCGCGCCTATATTCGGTTATTACTTACAGTTTTCCGTGGCCAGCACTCTCATTTCCCGCATTATGTTGACGTGTAGTGATGCACACGCAAGTATAGCCGGTTTTATCACAAATATTTTGATGAAAACACTTTTCCACCTCGCCAAAACACAGTATGATCGCGGTTTGTTGTGTGTCCCAGCCCAGTCGATGTTCATTTGTTCACTAGAGAGTTCGGCGCTAAATTTGAATCTTGTTTGTGTTTTATCTTTGTGTGTGCGTGTGTGTGTGTGTTTTCTGTAAGCTTCTTTAGCTTTTTTGCGTTGTCATTTTTATGTGGTATTTCTTTTGTGTGTGAATGGTGCGTCTTTGTGAATTTTTTTTTTTTTTTTTTTTTTTTGTGTGTCTACTTTTCGTATGTGTGTGTGTGTGTGTATGTGTGTGTGTGTGTGTGTGTGTGTGTGTGTGTGTGTGTGGACTTTATCTGTTTGTGCTGTCTTTATTTGTAAAGTTCCTTTAATGTGTTGAATAGTGTGCCCTTGCAGAGTGTAGTGTATTCGTTTAAGACCTGTTTTCCCTCTGCTATTGCCTTTTGTATATGGAAGTTTTCTAAATATTAACATAACCTTACAAACTTCTAACATAAATGTTCATATTACAGTGCAAAATAAAAAGGAAACCCACTGATGATGGCACAGTGGTGCCGAAACATGTTTGGGTGTTAAAGAAAAACGGTGTTTTGCATAACTGGCGGCCCTCAAATCCAAAATATTTTTTAATCAGGCAGGTAGGTCAGAAAATTTAAAAAAGGGAAATGGATAGGTTGAAGTTAGATGTAGTGGGAATTAGTGAAGTTCGGTGGCAGGAGGAACAAGACTTTTGGTCAGGTGAATACAGGGTTACAAATACAAAATCAAATAGGGGTAATGCAGGAGTAGGTTTAATAATGAATAAAAAAAAAATAGGAGTGCGGGTAAGCTACTACAAACAGCATATTGAACGCATTATTGTGGCCAAGATAGACACGAAGCCCACGCCTACTACAGTAGTACAAGTTTATATGCCAACTAGCTTTGCAGATGATGAAGAAATTGATAAAATATATGATGAGATAAAATAAATTATTCAGGTAGTGAAGGGAGACGAAAGTTTAATAGTCATGGGTGACTGGAATTCCGGAGTAGGAAAAGGAAGAGAAGGAAACATAGTGGGTGAATATGGATTGGGCGAGAGAAATAAAAGAGGAAGCCGCCTGGTAGAATTTTGCACAGCGCATAACTTAATCATAGCTAACACTTGGTTCAAGAATCATGAAAGAATGTTGTATACATGGAGGAACCCTGGAGATACTAGAAGGTTTCAGATAGATTATATAATGGTAAGACAGAGATTTAGGAACCAGGTCGTAAATTGTAAGACATTTCCAGGGGCGGATGTAGACTCTGACCACAATCTATTGGTTATGAGCTGTAGATTAAAACTGAAGAAACTGCAAAAAGGTGGGAATTTAAGGAGATGGGACCTGGATAAACTGACTAGACCAGAGGTTGTACAGAGTTTCAGGGAGAGAATAATGGAAAAATTGACAGGAATGGGGGAAAGAAATACAGTAATTGACGGAAAGTCATCGAGTAAAACAGAAGTGATTTCTAGCGTTCCCCAAGGTAGTGTTACAGGTTAAATGGCTCTGAGCACTATGGGACTTAACATCTGAGGTCAACAGTCCCCTAGAACTTAGAACTACTTAAACCTAACTAACCTAAGAAGATCACACTCATCCATGCCCGAGGCAGGATTCGAACCTGCGACGGCAGCTGTCGTGCGGTTCCAGACTGTAGCGCCTAGAACCGCTTGGCCAACCCGGCCGGCCTTACTCGTAAGTGACCTGAAGATTTTGAATTTCATTATATCGCTAGCACAGGTAGACCTCGTTCAAAAGTATCATGAATTTTGCTTACGCGATTCACAGGCATTCTAGCAATTTTCATCCATTATGTTAAATTTAATTTAAACCTTTGTTGAATGAAACGTAAGGGCACGTTTGCGACATGTGTCACAGCTGAGATTCCACTATACTGCCTCTTGTTTTTGTATCAAGAGGTAACATACTTTTTAGGTTTTGAACTGCACACTTGTATTGCAGAGTCTATTTCAGTAAATTAAGCTGTGGCCATATTGCAAAATGGCTTCCTAGTTCACCAAAGTGAAAATGTCCCGAAAAGCTTTCAGTTTGTAACTAAGACATGAAGCAAAGTAGCAATTTGTCACATTTTAAAATAGTTTTAGGCGACGAAATTCATCAGTTTTTTGTTTCTGGTACAACCTTGTTAATCTTCATTTATCTTTAGGGAAACTTAAATATTAGTCAAACCTAATCATTATCCATGCCATAGATACATAGTAATACAGTTTTCTATTGTGATTACTAGTACCTCAGAATAAGCGTAACATCTTGCAAATATGACTAATCTGAAGGTTATCAGGTCATATTGCATATGAACATTGCTGCACACACTCAAGGGATCCACTTACGGCACACTTACAAACTAACGGATTTATGAAGTCACGTGTCTCTAAATATAGATCATGCAACCATGTAAATTAGCCCTACGTTATGAACTCTTTAAATTTTTTCAATGCAAAGCGTCTCTGACTGGCATGATACCTGTAATTAAACTTTTGTGGTGTTTGCTGTGAAAAGAAACTTTGCGTTTGACATATTTTTATACACATACGTAGTAGGAATTATTCACCGTTGCTGTCGCTAATAAATAAATACGTAAAAATAGAACATATACGCTCAACGTTAAAGTTTCAATGTTAGCGCAAAACGTAAACTAACAGCGTTATATTAAAAAACCAAAGAGTCTGAGTTTCATGTTGCCGATTAGCGCATTACGCTATGGCTTGCTCCTCTTGTTTGTTCGGGACATCCAGTTCTCGTCTGATGAGGGCCTACAAAGCCGAAAACCGGTGAGTGTATAAATAATTAATAGTTACATCATATAAAGCATTTCTTTTTTATGCTTCTATATTCATTATGTTTTCCAAGCACCGCTGTTATTGTTATTTGGTTACTAACAATTTATAACCTTATAGACATTAAATATATGGTTCAGTCACTTTATTTATGCTAGGTTCCACAGCTATACGAACTTGTTAGAAAGTTAAATGTGTTACTCCACCGGGGCAATAAGCTTTTTGTTAAAAATCATAATTTGCTAGAGAACCATGACTCCCTATGTTAGTCATTAGTCATTTTATAGTAACATCTAGAAGTTTCCAAGTGAGTCATGCGTCAATATTTTCGAAAACAGAACATGGCTCTAACTTGTATCGAAGAGGCCAACTAGATCAGCAGCGTATCGATGTGAGTTGGAGACACATTTCTGTTTTTTTTTTTCTATGGTTATGACAGCTATTTGACTTCTGAAAATAGCCTCTAATGCCGAAAGTGACCAGTCACGATTGCCCAGTAACTTATAATTTTGGAAAAAGGCGTCCAGCCCCGGCAGAATGACGTCTTTACTTGTAACGAGGTGTCATTCAGTCATACTCCTTAACCGTTGTAAACCGTCTGACCTCTACAACTGTTACAAAGTTGTAATGTTTAGATGATAGAAATTGAGAGTTATCTCCTGGTATCAACTTCGCGCTCTCTAGCAGTATACAGCAATAACTGGGGAAAGCTTTGAAATGGACAATATCTTGCCGTTATTCCCTGGGAATCAGATTTTACTTGGATTACTCGTTCTACCGCTATTTTGATACATTTTCTTGCAACTCGGTATCTTTACAAAGGCGAAAGACAACCCATCGAGTAGGTATCTACCAAAGCAAAGTGAAAAAATAACACACCACCTACATATTTACGGCAATTAACTTTCAGATTCAGTCCAGCCCTTTGCAGGCGGCTGCTCCCCACCTTGTCAGCTAAGCTCGAGTTGTTAATTGCTCGTGCAGTGCATAAAAACGATTCTGAAAGCGTGGAACATTATTGCTTCCGAAATATTACGATGATATTAGTAAAACATGATACGCTTAAAGTGTCTTTCAGTCACTGCGGGAACCTTGAACTTTGGTGAGGACCTCAAACAAGAAGTGTTCTTGTAACGCAGTGTCGATAATTAGATCAATTAGAAGAACTGCGAAAAAATGTGTTTTGAAGTACAACACTAGCTGTAAGTTAATCATTGCATATGTTTTATTTAAATTACTTATTAATCAGTTCAATAGCCCATCACCAACGATCTCATTTATACTATATACAAAGATGTGTAATAATTATCAGTTTACAACATGAAATACTATGAAAAACAAAAGACAAAACTGCACAGAGGTAAAACTTGTCACTGTACATTAAAGTGAGTTTTAATTGTGCCAGCTAAGATGGCTCTGTCACCCTCAACAGATGGCCCTGTAACGCCGTTAATCAAACAGCATATAAATTCTTACTAGCAGGCTGAAGTCTTAAATATGTAGAGCATACAAAATGCAGTCTTAACGATCACTTAACAGTTAACAAGCTAGAAAAAGAAAATTTAAGTGGCGACTTTTAAAAATTCGAATTACACGGTTTATTGACACGTGCACCGGCAAAGAAACAAAACAGTTACAAATCTCATATCGGACAGGGTGTTAGCTCTAAATTTGTATCAATATCAATATCTATGGATACAGGAGACCCATATTCAACGTGGGAGAGGATTAGAAACCAGTGTGAGTCACCAGTCCTAAGGTTTCTCTTTGCACGAGTTGATCTATCTCCAGATAATTCGTTCTCAGTTTAGCCGAAACTGTATTCGAGTTGTTACAATCCTGTACATGATGCGAAATGTCTCGATTTTAACGCCAAAATTGAACTAACGACTTCCGCTGGGAAATATCTTAATACCTTAAATACCACAATAGTTCAAATAACCTTATCACAGGGCCTTGCGAAGTACTTATGCAGAATCGTTTATCGTTCACGTTGCTATCACTGTGATGAAATGTGCCATCATACGTGAATTTTTGTCCTTCTATGAACCTAAGTGTGACGACACAAACGCATCAAATACAGGCGTATTGTTATGATGAAGATAAAGGAGAGCAATATGAGAAACTGGACTAAAGACGTGTCTGTGATTAAGACAGGGGTATCACGCATCAGTTGACAGAGCCCCCTGCCCAGAATAAAAACATAAGATAAAATACACTCCTGGAAATGGAAAAAAGAACACATTAACACCGGTGTGTCAGACCCACCATACTTGCTCCGGACACTGCGAGAGGGCTGTACAAGCAATGATCACACGCACGGCACAGCGGACACACCAGGAACCGCGGTGTTGGCCGTCGAATGGCGCTAGCTGCGCAGCATTTGTGCACCGCCGCCGTCAGTGTCAGCCAGTTTGCCGTGGCATACGGAGCTCCATCGCAGTCTTTAACACTGGTAGCATGCCGCGACAGCGTGGACGTGAACCGTATGTGCAGTTGACGGACTTTGAGCGAGGGCGTATAGTGGGCATGCGGGAGGCCGGGTGGACGTACCGCCAAATTGCCCAACACGTGGGGCGTGAGGTCTCTACAGTACATCGATGTTGTCGCCAGTGGTCGGCGGAAGGTGCACGTGCCCATCGACCTGGGACCGGACCGCAGCGACGCACGGATGCACGCCAAGACCGTAGGATCCTACGCAGTGCCGTAGGGGACCGCACCGCCACTTCCCAGCAAATTAGGGACACTGTTGCTCCTGGGGTATCGGCGAGGACCATTCGCAACCGTCTCCATGAAGCTGGGCTACGGTCCCGCACACCGTTAGGCCGTCTTCCGCTCACGCCCCAACATCGTGCAGCCCGCCTCCAGTGGTGTCGCGACAGGCGTGAATGGAGGGACGAATGGAGACATGTCGTCTTCAGCGATGAGAGTCGCTTCTGCCTTAGTGCCAATGATGGTCGTATGCGTGTTTGGCGCCGTGCAGGTGAGCGCCACAATCAGGACTGCATAGGACCGAGGCACACAGGGCCAACACCCGGCATCATGGTGTGGGGAGCGATCTCCTACACTGGCCGTACACCTCTGGTGATCGTCGAGGGACACTGAATAGTGCACGGTACATCCAAACCGTCATCGAACCCATCGTTCTACCATTCCTAGACCGGCAAGGGAACTTGCTGTTGCAACAGGACAATGCACGTCCGCATGTATCCCGTGCCACCCAACGTGCTCTAGAAGGTGTAAGTCAACTACCCTGGCCAGCAATATCTCCAGATCTGTCCCCCATTGAGCATGTTTGGGACTGGATGAAGCGTCGTCTCACGCGGTCTGCACGTCCAGCACGAACGCTGGTCCAACTGAGGCGCCAGGTGGAAATGGCATGGCAAGCCGTTCCACAGGACTACATCCAGCATCTCTACGATCGTCTCCATGGGAGAATAGCAGCCTGCATTGCTGCGAATGGTGGATATACACTGTACTAGTGCCGACATTGTGCATGCTCTGTTGCCTGTGTCTATGTGCCTGTGGTTCTGTCAGTGTGATCATGTGATGTATCTGACCCCAGGAATGTGTCAATAAAGTTTGCCCTTCCTGGGACAATGAATTCACGGTGTTCTTATTTCAATTTCCAGTAGTGTAATTTCCACATCAGTTTTGTTAGAAAGGTTCCTGCCGCAGTAATGGAAATACAAATTAAAAGCCAGGCTTATCATTCTGGTTGAATTCACTCAATAAGATCCAAAAAATTATGTTCTTCCTAGGATGTTGGCGTTTCATTTTGGATACACTTTTCGAGAACGCGAAATAAAAAGTAAATGTGGTTTGCATTACTCTTGAAGTTTACAGTTACTATATTATTTATCCACAGGGTGGAGTACCTAACTTGTTTATCGTTCCAGTAGCAAGTTGCAAACGCCAGGTTGCAAAAAAATACAACCGGAGACCGCTTGAAACTTCAGCCTGTGTTAGCCATCCTTCCGTAAAGGACGCACGCTCGTAAAAACGTTCTCCCCATTTACGGGCTGTCCATTAAGCGCGTCGTTAAATATTTTAGACTCGAGGACCTAACAAAAGGTCTCAGACTACAGAACAGGAAATTAGGCTGGCGTAAAAAAAGCAGAAAGCTGATAATTTTGTAAGGAAGTGGTAATGGCGCCGTTGGAGCCAAGGCCGTGGGCAGGTAGGAAGGTGCCGGCGGTCCGCTTCACGCGCTCCAGCTAGCTGCCGGCTCCTGGCTAGCGGTGTGGGCCCGTCCACTCCAGTAACATACAGTCTCACTGGAAGCTATTTGTATTTGTGGTCACGATGTAGCCTTTCCGAGGATTTCTTGTCTATGGTGTTGTCGGACTTATATCTGTGGCTTAGACTGTGGCAATCTTTCTGCACTTAATATCATTAGAGACTCCGTGATAAATAAAAGCAAACCCCAGTCTTATTTGCTGACGGTGAGGAATTAGGAACACAAAACTGTATCTAGTACTGCAAAAGATTTGCCCCACAGATTTCTTGAAGAAGGCGAATAAACCTTGATGACCGATCGGAAGAAGTATGTATGACAGAGAAACTAACTTTGTGTTCTACCTTACGGCTGGTCTTGTGATGGGGGAAGTCTCGTCAGAGAGGTCCACCGCATGAGCGTTTAGGGAAGTGATTCCAGTGGTGGTTTCCCGTTGCCTTCCACTGATGATGATGAAATGATAATGAGGGCAACACAACACCCAGTCCCTGAGCGGGACCTAGCCGGGAATAGAACCCGGGCCCCTTGGCGTGACAGACCGACGCGCTGACCACTCAGCTATCGGGGCGAACGTACAGAGAAAGTGGCCCCTTAGTTAAGGTAGCGCTATATATTGCCTATCCTTCCCCCTACATCGCTGAAGTAATTTGTTTTTGGTGTAGAGATGCTTGCCACTGAGAGCAACGTTGTTACATATGAAGTACTTATTCGAGTGGACCAGTGGCTGTAAATGAAGTGGCTATGGACTTATTAAAAGACCCAATCAAAATTCGCCTGTAATAGTTGAAGCAAACCAAAATCAGAACATTCGCCAAAAACGTCAGTTGGTTCCTTCTGGACAGATTCAGTATTTTAGTGATGACCCTAGTTCACAACTGAGACCAAATGGGTATGCTTTTGTCATGTGATTTTTTTATATGTGTAGTTGAGCGTATTTGTTTTTATTTGTAGATATTGCTCTAGAAATTTTAGGCGTTGTTACGGCGCAGGCCATTGTGTCTATTGGACGAAAAAGAAGTTCCTTATTACGCTTCGTAAAACGTGTCAGTACTGGTTTAATACTATTGTCCTGGCGAATATTTTTACAGCTAATAGTGTAATGATAAGAAGTTTAATTCACACGAGCGCTTTGTTTCACATCCTCTGTTGTCAAAGAAAGTACTGGTACTGTTATTATTATTATTATTTTTATTATTATTATTTTGTACTAGTAGTAATAATCCTTTAGTTGAAAATGGCGTGAAATTCTGTCAAATATTTGTTCACGTCATTATTAACTCAAGGAAATTGCTTTTCCGTTAGCGTCCACATATAACGACTATCTTATTAAGCAAATTATCTTCTCAATCTCTCAGTTAAAAAGTTCCCTGATATGTGCATTAGTGTGTGCATGACTACAAATCAAATATTTTGGGACCCGACACCCAAAAATGTTCAAATGTCTCTGAGCACTATGGGACTCAACTTCTGATGTCACCAATCCTCTAGAACTTAGAAATACAAAACCTAACTAACCTAAGGACGTCACACACATCCATGCCCGAGGCAGGATGCGAACCTGCGACTGTAGCGGTCGCGCGGTTTTAGACTGAAGCGCCTAGAACGCTCGGTTACAGCGGCCGGCTTATCCGATCCCCAACTGAAAATAGTATATATTTGGTAACCAGCTGTACTCAATTTCTACAATCCAGTATATGATACGAGGCAACATGTTATGATGTTACATTGCGCTGTCTGCCCTTCAATATTTTAAGAGTTTCAATAATCACCGCACCGTGGCTTGCAGCAGAGTATATGTGTAGACTCATCGACTCCACGTTGGTACGACGTGGCTACGAAGTACTTCCATCATGTAAATCAATTTTCATACATGAAACTAAATAATCATTACATGTCAGACTTTTCAAGGACTATTTTTCTGCTACGGTGAAGCTAAGTTTCTCCAGAATAAAAGGCCTGTGCTCAGACCACAGCGTCACTGATTGCAGACTTCTGTATAAAAGGAGGACGATATACAGGATGAGCCCGAGCTCTACCGCCAAAATTTCGGAGATTGTTCAAGGATACTTTTTTATATAAGCGATGAAACAAGTTTAGAGCTCACAGCCCACGGTACTTGCTTTCTGGTGACAACAGTAAAGCCGACATTATTCTTCACCTGCAAGACTGCATTCAGGAGCCTAATGTTCGGTTCTGTATCGTGTTTGTTTTTCCGTCAGTGTTAGTTGTACATTAAGAATGTTGTAAGTGCTATACACAAGAATAGATAGTTTTGCCGATGAAGAATTTCCTGATACGCGCCTCGGGTTATTGAATACAATGGTAGAACGACGCTATTTGAATTGTTCCCGCACCGACGTCAACCACTTTACACTCTTTTTGTATCTGAACGTTTTCAACTCTTCAGTATTAACCCCGTCCATAATGTTGTGTATCAACTTTTATTGTACAACTAACACTGCCGACAAAACAAACCTGTTGCTAAATACAAACTGCTAAATACCAACTTTACTAAGTGGGTGTCACTTTCGTCAAAAGGAAGAACCGAGAGTCAATTGAAGAAGTTTGTTTTCAAGCAATGCACACAGCGCATGTTGTCGACATCCAAACCGTTGTGTATATCATATGTGTATAAATTGCGCTGAAAATATAATCACACCGCTGCGTTTTTCTGCCTGTCTGTGAAGTCCTAGGGATTTTGATACGATTTCCACTTATGCATAGACTGATTCATGAGGAAGGTTTGTACACGTCATCCATACAGGCTATAAAAATGTTTGTGTGTGTGTGTGTGTGTGTGTGTGTGTGTGTTTTCCACATCTCATCGTAAACCAATGGACCGATTTGATCCAAGCTGGGTACATATAGCTCATACAGTCAGGCAACAATCACAGTGGAGGGAAGCACCACGTAACTATCATAGTTCAGGAGATATGACGTCAAAAACAGTGTTTCCCGCGAAATAATTCCGCATCATGCATGACGTCTCTACTAACTTTATTCGCAACACTTTTTCAGACGGTATCCCTATTTTCCGCTGAATGTACCTACAAAATTATATAACTGTGCAACATATAGTTCAAGAGATATGACGTCATAAACATTGAGATATGTGAAAAAACGTCGCATCATGCATGAAGTTTTAATATATTTATTCTTTAACACCAAGACTCTCCTGCAGTCGAGTCAACTTATGGAAATCCCTGATATCTGGCAGCGCTTTTGACAGCTTTGAACTGCTAAGCATAAAGGGCTGTAGGCGAAAACGATAGCCGTCTATAGAGCTATGAAGAGCCGTTGCCATAGAGACGTTGGCAAAATCGTGTTTTAGGCACACACCGAAACTGTCTGCAATCATGATAATGTTTTGATACATTATGCATATTTCTTTGTACGGCTCTCTCTCAATTTCATAGATTTCTTTCACGAATACATGGAAATGAAATTTTTTCCACACTATGCTACGAACACAGTTCATTTTTTGTTTTCGTTTCTGATGTAAAATTGGCAAAAGGAATACCCCGGTAGTGACGGATTCGTCAGCTGCTTTATAAATATTTCGTAAAAACTGAAATGTGATGACGTTTGTCGATGACGTAGTGCCTCCTGACAACTTTCCTGGTATGCGCTGCTTAAATTGTTTTAATTATACAACAGTTTGGAGTAAATATTCAATTACACAACGTTGTTCTCTGAATTTAATCATAAATCTTTGCAGTGGGCCTTAAACAAAATTATCGCTACGCAAGTCGTCCGGGTGCAAATATCTGTGTGAAGACAGGGTTAGGTCCCTATGACAGATGTGAAGCTAAATGGAGGTAACAAATCGAACGAAATTTTAATACTCTGTAACGCGGCACTAGAAACAATGAATCCCTTGTCGTTGTGGTCTTCAGTCCTGAGACTGGTTTGATGCTATCTCTATCCCCTCACAAGCTTCTTCATCTCCCAGTACCTACTGCAGCCTACATCCTTCTGAATCTGCTCAGTGTATTCATCTCTTGGTCTCCCTCTACGATTTTTACCATCTACGCTGCCCTCCAATACTAATTTGGTGATCCCTCGATGTCTCAGAACATGTCCTACTAACCGATCCCTTCTTCTAGTCAAGTTGTGCCACAAGCTCCTCTTCTCCCCAATTCTATTCAATACCTCCTCATTAATTATGTGATCTACCCATCTAATCTTCAGCATTCTTCTGTAGCACCACATTTCGAAAGCTTCTACTCTCTTCTGGCCTAAACTATTTATCGTCCACGTTTCGCTTCCATACATGGCTACACTCCATACAAATACTTTCAGAAACGACTTCCTGACATTTAAATCTATACTCGATGTCAACAAATTTCTCTTCTTCAGAAACGCTTTCCTTGCCATTGCCAGTCTACATTTTATATCCTCTCTACTTCGACCATCGTCAGTTATTTTGCTCCCCAAATAGCAAAACTCCTTTACTACTTTAAGTGTCTGATTTCCTAATCTAATTCCCTCAGCATCACCCTACTTAATTCGACTACATTCCATTATCCTCGTTTGCTTTTGTTGATGTTCACCTTATATCCTCCTTTCAAGACACTGTCCATTTCGTTCCACTGCTCTTCCAACTCCTTTGCTGTCTCTGACAGAATTACAATGTCATCGGCGAACCTCAAAGTTTTTATTTCTTCTCCATGGAATTAAATACCTACCGCGAACTTTTCTTTTGTTTCCTTTATTGCTTGCTCAATATACAGATTGAATAACATCGGGTATAGGCTACAGCCCTGTCTCACTCCCTTCCCAACTACTGCTTCCCTTTCATGCCCATCAACTCTTATAACTGCCATGTGGTTTCAGTACAAATTGTAAATAGCCTTTCGCTCTCTGTATTTTTTTATACCAAAATATTCTGAAAATACTTGTGAATAACCCCCGAAAATATGTAGGAGCATTTCGAGTCACCCTGTATGACAACAGAGAGCACAGGTGCCACACTAAGCTAAAAATTTAGTATTGGGTTCAGTCAGTGTGGTACCTTCTCTTCTTCTGTTGAGGTGGTCATTTAGACTTGTTAGGTTGTTTTACGTACAGACTTTTTGGAGGCGGTAGGCAAGACTCTGTGGGCTGCCGTACTGGTGCAGGCCAGCGGCGCGGCGCGAGAGAAGTTGCGTGGAGCGAGGTACGCAGGCGCAAGGAGGAGGGAACGCATTCCCAGGGGCCGGCCGGCACCCGGCGCTGATCAATATCTGCAGCCACAACCCCGCTCTGCGCACGCACCTCCCACGCCCGGGCCTTCCCTCTGCAAGCATGCAGATGACACAAAAAAGCGAGCCGGAGAAAACCAAAATGTCCCCTCCGCCATCAAAAGATTCGCGACGAGGCCGGCGCCCTCGGGGCTGCGCGAGATACAGTGTCATCCTATTATTCCTCAAAAGAGATAAAAGAGACGAAGGGGTGGCGGGGTGCGGGGGACGCGGCAGTTACCTGCGACCCGGAGCAGATTAGCATTGTCGTTTCGCAATGGGATTAGAGGCGCTTAAACAGGAGGGCGACTGTGGAACCTGCCGGTGACATATCAGGCATGTGAGTCGAAAATGAGGGTCGCCTTTGAGGAGCGCGCCGCCGCGGGCAGCTCGACGCAGCAGCCAGCCGGCTTTCTCACGGCCGGCGCCGGCTTTTCGCGCAGCAACTGGCATTCCGCGCGTTCCGGCCGCTGTGTTTACGCCGGGCCGCGGCGGACAGCTGGTGACTGATGTCGTCTCCCATATTGTGAGGCGGAGCGGGGGCGGGCAGTGTCTCCGCGAGGGGGCGTCCTCGAGGAGCTGCCGGCGTCCCATTCGGGGTTGTCCAGCTGTGTGAGATATTTTGAGGGGGAAAGATAAATGTTCGACGGCTTTCAAAACATGTACCCAGGTTTAGCTGAAAAGGGCCGGCACGGCGAACCGTTAAATGTAGCGTTGCAGGAATTCCAGCATTGCTGCAACACTGAAATGCACTCGACCGTTCTTTTTGCTACTGCGCTGACATTAATCAATGACACTTGGCCTGACACACTGCCTTAAGGGGGGAAGCTCGTTAAATGGGCCGAAAATGTCAATTTTCAATTTTTGTTTTAGGAGAACTCGTGGACAAGAATATCCCTAAGTTTCAATGATGAAATTGTAACCGAAGTGCCTGAAAAATAATTAAATGTGATGCGAGCTTCCTGCCACGCCCACTTTTAAACCCCCGACAGAAAACAGAGGACTGTTATACGTTTGACCTGTGTATCAGTTTTGTTTTGTGTTGCAAGCTGGTTTAATCGATCCTGTTCTTAGCTGTGATTCAATATACTCTGTTTAGGCGTTTAAATTTCATCAGTTAGATTAAGTAAAAGTGCCAGCACGATCTCTTGATATACGATACGTAATACATAAGAGCTATATAACTTTATGTAGTACCAGATTGTAGAGCTCCGAAAGGTCTAAATAAAATATATAGTGTAGACCCGTGGGGCAAAGTACTTTGAATTTTACTTGAATTTTTTGTTATACTTACAGAATTATAATTTGAAAAATATTGGAACTCTCCTATTCGATATATTCAAAAAGCTCATGAGACAAGCTTACTATATGCAAGGAGATTAAACAGACCCGGCCACGGTGGTCTCGCGGTTACGGCGCTCAGTCCGGAACCGCGTGACTGCTACGGTCGCAGGTTCGAATCCTGCCTCGGGCATGTATGTGTGTGATGTCCTTAGGTTAGTTAGGTTTAAGTAGTTCTAAGTTCTAGGGGACTGATGACCACAGATGTTAAGTCCCATAGTGCTCAGAGCCATTTGATCCATTTTTTTTTTTTTTTGATTCAACAGAAAAAAAATTTTGTTCGAATCTCATGGATAGTTTCTTCGAAAAAGATACAAATGTTACGTTTTCAAAATAAAAATTATAAATTCGGTAAAACAGTTAAATATATATACAGGGTGTTACAAAAAGGTACGGCCAAACTTTCAGCAAACATTCCTCACACACAAAGAAAGAAAATATGTTATGTGGACATGTATCCGGAAACGCTTAATTTCCATGTTAGAACTCATTTTAGTTTCGTCAGTATGTACTGTACTTCCTCGATTCACCGCCAGTTGGCCCAACTGAAGGAAGGTAATGTTGACTTCGGTGCTTGTGTTGACATGCGACTCATTGGTCTACAGTACTAGCATTGTTGGTGATGTCTTGATTGGGCCCCATGTTCTTCCACCTACGCTCAATGGAACACGTTATCATGATTTCATACGGGATACTCTACCTGTGCTGCTAGAACATGTGCCTTTACAAGTATGACACAACATGTGGTTGATGCACGATGGAGCTCCTGCACATTTCAGTCGAAGAGTTCGTACGCTTCTCAACAACAGATTCGGTGACCGATGGATTGGTAGAGGCGGACCAATTGCATGGCCTCCACGCTCTCCTGACCTCAACCCTCTTGACTTTCATTTATGGGGGCATTTGAAAGCTCTCGTCTACGCAACCCCGGTACCAAATGTAGAGAATCTTCGTGCTTGTATTGTGGACGGCTATGATACAATACGCCATTCTCCAGGGCTGCATCAGCGCATCAGGGATTCCATGCGACGGAGGGTGGATGCATGTATCCTCGCTAACGGAGGACATTTTGAACATTTCCTGCAACAAAGTGTTTGAAGTCACGCTGGTATGTTCTGTTGCTGTGTGTTTCCATTCCATGATTAATGTGATTTGAAGAGAAGTAATAAAATGAGCTCTAACATGGCAAGTAAGCGTTTCCGGACACATGTCCACATAACATCTTTTCTTTATTTGTGTGTGAGGAATGTTTCCTGAAAGTTTGGCTGTACCTTTTTGTAACACCCTGTATATAACCCAAGGCATTTAACAGTAAATGTGTTAATTCATTGTAAAGTATGACGCAAAATTTCACTGACGTATTTTCAAAATTGTGGATTTGGTGCATCGTATACATAGTATGAGTTTTTCATTAACGTCCCCGTAAGGAGATACAGCGACCGTCTTGAACTCAACAGGCTCGTCTAGTGCGAGGTGGTGACACTTCATGGTATCGACTACTTTCGTTTCGATCGGAGACTTTTACTCGTATCAACACTTTATAGAATATATCGTATCAAATGATCCTAGTAACAATTTATTATTTTTTACTATTTACCGAAAATTTTGGCCGTATCGCTCAGTTCCAGCGCTTTCAACAATTGCAAGTGCGAGCTCCAATAGAATAACAGCTGACCGATCGGAGTGCATGCGAGTTACAGAGGGAATGTAAGAAAATCTTTGCGATTCTTCGCCAAAGTCGGCAGCGTTTCGTTCGCAGGAATCTCCATGTTTTCACGATTCGATTTATTTGTTTGTTTTTATAATGTTGTTTTAAACGCTTTAAGTGCAAGAATGATTGAATCAGCAGATAGGATGATGTCTAGGAAACGTACAACATTGCAGTATTTTGATAAACTCAGTAATAATAAAGTGATTTGCAGAATATGTTTAAAAAGTTTGAAGTCTTCGGCAAATACTTCTAACATGAAAAAGCATTTAAGGAAACGCTGAGAAAGATAATAAGAGAGTGACTTGTGCGTTATGCATTTGTTGGGATAAATACACGACGACATAGGAGGAAGAAGGGCATAAATAGAAAAATGTAATTTCAGGTAATCCAATTCCAAAAATTACGGTACCAAAAATGTGTCTTAGAAAATCATAAACTATAAATTTAGGAATTGTGGGTTGTGTCCACTTGTTTTGTTGATAGTCTGTTCTGTAATTTTATATTACAAGTTGCATTGTTTTTTATTGTAATTTTTAATGAAAATAATAACATTGCTTGTGTTATTCTATTTCAGACTTGTGAAAGTCGACTGTCTCTGTTATAGATAGATTTTAGAAACAGAACTGGAGAGACTGGAGCCCATAGACCGTTTCTAAATTAAAGCATTTCCGTGATTGGGCATTACGCCATAGTGCATTACTAGGCATGGCCCTGTTGGAGGTGGTATGTCGTTGCCTTCCTCCAAACTTTGAACTGTCTTATCCGGTTAGTTATAGAGGGGTCTACACTTTAACGTGGATTCCGAACCACGGTATAACTCGACATTTGTCATAGCAACAAATATTGCCGGAGAATAAAGATAAAAATCCTAGGAATGACCAAGGATTCATCCCTACACCATTGAGTCACCTAGCCACACTGCACACTGCTTTAATTTTTTTTTAATCAAAGGCGTGTACTGCTATCTCAGGGTATCTATAGCCTTCTTTCGCTTCTCTTATGAGTAAGATACGTTTCTTGCGATACTGCTCACGAGAAGAGTATCGATACTTTTCGTTCGGCACCGTGTCCCTATTTGTGAGCGCTATCCGGACCTGCTAAATTGATAGTTGCTATGTAGCTTATGCATATCATGTGACGATATCTCAGTAATAAGTCCAAAGTCGAATCGACAGCATGTGTGTGACCTGTGACAGAAATATGTAACAACGGGCCTTCTGCCAGCGGCTTCGCCCGCGTACGCAAAGTCACGTATGAAGCGCTTATTCCAATAGTGGTACAAGTCCATTTTTGTTCATTTTGAGATACAGAGTCCTAAAGTTAAATGATCGCTGAAAAATCTGTAGTTGAGATACGAGAAATATTCAAGGATATGGCTTCTTGCTAGAGATGAACCTTTATTTCTGTTTGTTTGGATCATTAATTGCAGACGCATTATAGGCAAAAGTGGAGGTAATGGACGTGTGCCACTATTGAAATAAGCTATTCATATATTTCTCGTACTTTTAACATTTCACTCATTATTGCACACATATTTCATCTCTATTTGTAATGAATTTCTCCCTGAAGTTTTATCTGAATCCTGAGGTTTGTAATTCTCCCTGGGTAAGAAATGTGCAAAAAGTTGTAGGCATTAGTTCAGCCTCTCATGTGTGAAAGTGGAACAGACGTCTTTTGCATAATACGTAATATGGTAACTATTTCATTTCATTTCCTCACTTTCACGGACATTTCTTTTTTTGTTTGTTTGATTCATGCAAGAACTTATGTTTAAATAAAAACTCGAGGAGTCTTGAAAGAAACATTTATTTCTGCTTATAAACATTACTCTAAAAACAAATGAGTTCGTTCTGTTGATGAAACACTCTTTGATGGCTGACTACTACATGATGCCTTACTGCCGGTACGCAGCCAAGGTAGTATTTTACTGGCACAGTAATCTTTTATAGATAGGTGATACATATGACAAGTTTGGTAGAAATTCCTTTCACGTGTTACAGAAAAATCAAGAAATGGTAGGGATATATTAATCCAAATTATTTATGTGGAAATAATGAGTCATGTACATGCAAAATTTGGTTGAAGTTGCTCCAGACGTTCCTGAGGTATGCTTCTATATCACTACTTTACACCCCCACTCCCTCAGTGCCCCAAAGTTGCTTATTTCCAAATATTAAATAATATAATAGTAATATAATAGTTTGGCTGAAATCGATCAACTGGTTTATTTGGAGATATGGAATGTACACACGTTAATAAATACAGTGCTTTTTATAAATATGTCGAAAAACAATGACATTTTCTTTTATCTGACTTAGCGAGATAATGTGAAGCCTTTTCTTAGCCTAGAAAAGTATAGAAAATGTGTTACAGGGCTGTTGTTGTGCGAGGAACGTAGTTTTTATGTTGTTGCTTTCGCTTACTTAGAAGTAAATTGGGGTTTCTCCCCGTAGTATTCCCGTATGGAGGGCGGAAGAATGGCTGTTTGTCTCTGAGCGCACTGTAACTAGTCCAGTCTTGTTTTCCAGGTTCCTCCTGCAGCGATACGAAAAGAGCTGAAGTGTATATCTAAATAATTCACTGAGTATGTGAACTGAAGATGGAGTGGGAGTGGGTAGGACAATGTAAGGAAAGGGAAGGAATTACTGATGTCAGCTGTTTCGAGACTTATGCGGAATCAGGGGCAACGAGTGAAAATGTGTGCCGGAGCCACTTTGATATTAGTGCAGGAGGTCGGACGCAATTGTGCATACTCACTGAAGGTGATGGATTAATAGTCCATTGAGGCGAATCAGTTATTTGAATGCGTAGAGTGTGTTTTATCGGACATGTCCGAAAGAACAGACACCACGCACTCTCATAAATCTTTATGCAGCACTGAACCTTGAAACTTTGTAAGTAGGATTTCGCGTGATAACCGGCGTCTATCTTCAAGCCTTTAATTCGATAAAAATGTGAGGAAATATCGTGTGGAGCACTGATGAAGGTTCCATTTGTGTGTTCACTCGAAGTTATTTAAGGAATATCTTGAAGACCTAACTAAAGGTAAGTGGATGGTGACAAACTGCTATTACCAGTATGACTCCGACATCTTAACGAAAGTGTTCGCTACCCCCTCCCCTCGATGTCACACATGTAACAGTGCTACTCGGAAGCGGAAACGAATGTTTCACCAGAATTATGTATTTGCTAGGGACTGGATCATAATGGAACAAACTTCTACGAACGTAATCCACACAATGTTTGTTTAAAAACAGAAAACAATTGACAGTAAAGGTTTCCGGTGGTGTATATGTATCATTAACATAACGCAATGAAAGATACTAAATTTTAGGAGACATTCGTTCACAGAATAAATAATTCTATAAGGAAGAATTTCAATTTAGATCCGAAAAGCTGTGCTTTCCTGCATATTACGATCAAAATGTTATCGATTCCATGATTCTAAACGTCACTTCGACAATGCCAACGTTAGAGGTTTTTAATTGTGTGGTGTGTGTGTGTGTGTGTGTGTGTGTGTGTGTGTGTGTGTGTGGAGGGACGGAGGGAATCTGTCGTGGAAAACTGAGGACAGTGGAAGACTGTAGGACATAGATCTGAAATTTTGGTCGAACCGCTATTATCGATACGAAACAAAAGGAGGGAAGTGACTTGCACCGAGTGACGCTGTTGCTGTAGGGTAATTGTATTGGCACCAGAGGCACAGCTGCGGCCCGGTCAACACCCCGATGGCGCCGGCTTTATTTTTAGGGCCGGTGATTAATGCAAGGGAGGCCGGTACGTGAGACAGCAACTCGTACAGACGTTTTAACGTCAGCTGCAGAGTCAGGTGCGCCATATTTCATTCGCCCCCTCGGCGCCCGGCTACCCTTCTCCGGGGAAGAATTTCATTAACGAGTTAGCGAAAACACTTAGCCCCGGGGGGCAGCGCTTTATGAATCCGCTTAGCCCTCCGGCCGCCCCGCTGCCTGCCACGACTGACGTTCGGCTCTTCGCAGAGGGTTGGAGGCAGTCAGCAACGCACGCCACGCCGCGCTGTTGACGACACGGCGCCAGAGAGTTCGCAGCCGAGGGAGAAGTACGATATTCCAGCAACATATGCGGCGCACTGCTAGACGTATTCCATAACCCTACTTCTTCATTTCATGGGGAGGATTTATAAACACTTTCGAATGAACAACATTTATTTCAGACCACTTAGGCCGTCAGAAAAATTCGGCGTAGGTATTAAAATCGATGGAGAAGAAATAAAAGCTTTAAGGTTCGCCGATGACATTGTAATTCTGTCAGCGACAGCAAAGGACTTGGGAGAGCAGTTGAACGGAATGGACAGTGTCTTGAAAGGAGGATATAAGATGAACACCAACAAAATAAAAACGAGGATAATGGAATGTAGTCGAGTTAACTCGGGTGATGCTGACGGAATTAGATTAGGACATGAGACATTTAAGTAGTAAAGAAGTTTTGCTATTTGAGGAGCAAATTAGCTGATGATTGTCGAAGTAGAGAGGATATAAAATGTAGACTGGCAACGGCAAGGAAAAAGTTACTGAAGAAGAAAAATTTGTTAACATCGACTATAGATTTAGGGATCAGCAAGTCGTTTCTGAAAGTATTTGTGTGGAGTGTAGCCATGTATGGAAGTGAAATATGGACGATAAATAGTTTAGACAAGAAGAGAATAAAAGCTTTCGAAATGTGGTGCTATAGAAGGATGCTGAAAATTAGATGGGTAGATCATATAACTAATGAGGAGGTATTGAATAGAATTGGAGAGAAGAGAAATTTGTGGCACTACTTGACTAGAAGAAGGGATCGGTTGGTAGGGTATATTCTGAGCCATCAAGGAATCACCAATTTAGTATTGGAGGGCAGAGTGGGGGGTAAAAATCGTAGAGGGAGACTAAGAAACGAGTACACTACGCAGATTCAGAAGGATGTAGGCTGCAGTACGTACTGGGAGATGAAGCAGCTTGTTCAGGGTAGAGTAGCATGGAGAGGTGCATCAAACCAGACTGAAGACCACTACAACAACAACAACAACATGATATAAAAAGACTAATTATGTAAAAACTTTTAAATTTATATTTTTTCGTATTTTTTGGGCTCTCAGAGGGTTAAACGATGGGCGGTGAGGGTATGCTAGTTTCTACTGAAATAGCAACTCCTGGACAAGAGGGAAGGTTACAGAGTAATGAACGAATACAGTTTAATCAAAGCGTTTTCATGAGAGAGGGATATATATATATATTTCCTGGACGTGAAGCCGTGAGGTGTGCCTGGATACCCGAAAAGAGGACATTTCCCACGAAAGACAAGTATCGGTTCGAATTGTGGTACGGCACGAGGTGTTAACGTGCCTGGGAAGTTCATTAAGGGAATCTCTTCCTCTCAGGCGTTCAGTAATTAGGCTGTCATGTTTTGACTCTTTGGCGTTCGCCAGCAGCGACCGAACTGGGATTCCTGAAAGTCAGGGACAGGCTTGGAGGATGAGAAATCTGAGCATCGGTGGACACACGTGACGAATCGAAGTGGCGACGGACGGTATTGTGCACGGCGAGGGCCGTATCGGCGCCGCTATCGCAGACGGAATACAGGAGCCGCGCGCTCTCCGAAGAGGGCAGTTAATATAGAGAACCGGGCGTAAATAACGGGCGCGCGCCGATATCGGTCCGTCATTAGTCACCGCGTGCACAATGGCTACTTTAAACTCGATTTATGAGTTGTCGCAGCGGGCTTAGCGCCTCGCCGCGGCCCTCTGCCCCGGGGCCGTTTTTGTCGTCGCACAACGGTGGAGGGGGAGGGGGGGAGGGGAGGAGGCGGCCGGCGAGGGGTGCACAAAGCGCCGCGGGGGGCCATTTGCCGGCCTGTTGCCGCCGCACAAAGCGCGTGTCAACTTCTTGTTGGCAAATGTCACATTCGATGAAAGGCCGTTCGAGTCCGGGCCGCGCTCGAAATAGAGCTGTTGCCCCCTCCGGGAGCGAACACGGCACGGCGCAGCGCGGCGGGGTCTCGCCGGGGTGTCGGCGCGTCGCGGGCAGCGCCCTCTCGTGTCGCGGTCGGCGCTTCGAGGGCTGCGGCACGCGAAGGGCCTCCGCCGTGGCAAAATATCCTCCTGGCCTGCTTGCATACACGACCCGCAGGTGGGTACGCTCCGTTTCGCCCGAAAGCGTGTCACAGTTTGGCCCTGCTGTGTAGTAAAACCTAATTCAGCGGCGACACGAGACTGCGGCTTCGCCCACTAAAGCCGTCGGCACACGGACCGTGCTGTCGAACGTTAACGTTGAGCGTGCCGAGTTCAACGTGCTTCTGAACGCTCAGGAACGATGCGACTTGTGCACACGGCACGTGGGCCCCGACGTGGTATACGCGATCGCAACGCACTGCAGCGGCAGTTGAGGGCGCGCGTAAAATTCCCACGTTAGCTCTGTTAAAACGCACATTTCCTCCATCGTCCACGAGAAGGAAAGTACCATCTCCAATCAATAAGGACACAGGCTTATAAAAGTTCCATTACAAACAGTGCGGTACAAATTTGGAATACTCCTCCGCATAAGATAAACATTATTTCATCATTCCCACATTTTAGTACAACCCCAATGTCAGTCTTACTTGATCACTGTTCCTACTCAGCAGCAGAATCTTTGTAACATGTCAATTACGAAGCGTAAAAGAAAAAAGAGCAAAATATCTTTATACAAGTAGCGCAAGCTGCTCTGTAGTTTAAGCCAATCGAACAAAGTCACTCCTCGAAAAAAGGTGAACTCAAATTTGCATAACATCAAATATTATAGTATATACTTATATTAAACTAACAATAAAGTATCAGAATCTAATAAAAACGCGAATGTTACGGGAAAGAAACGGAAGTGTTGCGACGCGAACGACCGCTCCAACAATTAACTCACTAGAGAACAGTGGAGCTACTCATTACGCTAAGCCAACGACGCAGCCTGCGTAACTAATCATAGTATGTTATCCTATGCTGAAAACCTTGAAATTTAATTATAAAAAATTGTACCAAGAACAACGCGTTTAGGGTGAATCTTCAGTGTGTCGCTGCCTTCAAATAGCCTACTCTCATAATATGCAACTTACAATAATTCTTTTGCGACGAATGTGATGTTTCTGTTTATTTTATTGGAACGAATCACACAGTTAACAACGGGTTTTCCAGTGTTTCTCAATTTGCTGGTGCTCAGAAACGTCATATATGCATACATATGGCGCCTCACAACTCTGTACTGAAGGGAGACGGCGGGCGTGTGACGTAGGTGGCGTTGTGCCATCTCATTGATCAACGCTCAGACGCACGCTCAGTATATCTGACATGCCAGATATTGCTCTGCACGTTCGAAAAGACTCCCGAACGTGCTATTCCGCGCTAGGACGTCAGAAACTCGGCACGCTCAACGCTCAATGTTCGGATTCACGGTCTGTGTGCCGACGGCTTAAGGCGGCGCTGGACGGATGTACGTGAGGGGCACGTGTTCTTCATTTTTCTCTCCTTGACATTAATATCGGCATTTGCTACTAGAGCCAGTGTTGAAATAGCTCCTCAGCTACCCGGCCAAGATATTATTGCACTTTGCCTCATGCGATGACGACACAGTAAACAACTCCCGTAATTTCAAGACAGTTGTGCATATAGACTGACGTGACAGAAGTCAGGGGATACCTCCTAATACTCTTTCGGACCTCCTTTTGTGCGGCGTTGTGCTGCAACTCGACGTCGCATGGACTCAGCAAGTCGTTGGAAGCCGTCTGCAGAAATATTCAACCGTGCTGCCTTCACAACCGCCCATAACTGCGAAAGTATTGGCAGTGCAGGAGTTTGTGTCCGCATTGAACTCTCGCTTATGTGCCATATGTATTCGATGGGATTCATGTCGGGCGATATGATGGCCAAACCATTCGCTCGAATTGTCCAGAATGTTCTTCAGATCAATCGCGAACAGTAGGGGCCGCTGACTTGGGGTATTGTCATCCATAAAAATTCTTCAGCCAAACATAGTCATTTCCAGTCAATGATCGATTCAGTTGGACCAAAGGATCCTGTCCACACCATGTAAACACAGCCCACACCATTATGGAGCCACCACCGGCCTACACAGTGCTTGTTGCCGTCTTCGTGCGGTCTGCGCCACACTCTAACCTTGCTATCAGCTTGTACCAACTAAAATCGGGACTCATCCGACCAGGCCACGGTTCCAACCTATACGTTGCCCAGCCCAGGAGAAACACTGAAAGTCATCTCTTCCTCTTAGCAAACCCACTCGCCTCGGTCGTCTGCTGCCAGAGCCCATTGACGCCAAATTTCGCCTCACTGTCCTAACGGATACGTTCGCCGTGCATCCGACATTGATTTCTGGGGTTATTTCATGCTATGTTGCTTGTCTGTTAGCACCGACAACTCTATGCGAACGTAGCGGCTCTCGGTCGTTAGGTGAATATTTTCGTCCTCTGCGTTGTCCGTGGAGAGAGAATGCCAGCAGTTTGGTAGTGTGGACACACTCTTGATACTGTGTTTCTCTGAATATTGAATTCCCTAACGATTTACGAAATGAAATGTCCTATGCGTCTGGCTCCAATTATCATTCCACGTCCGAGGTCTTTTAATTCTCGCCATGCGTCCATAATCACGTCAGACACCTTTTCACCTGAGTACAAATGACAGCTCCGCCAGTGCACTGCCCTTTTGTATGTTGTGTCAAAGTAATCGAGCCAAGGTCTCAGCTAGTACCCTAACCGTGCTAATCAGTAAAATAAAAATATTCTCTGAAATCCGCCTTTGGAACAAACTACCATGCACTCTATGCACAATTAAATGCCATGCACTCTATGCGCAATTAAATGCCTTGTTGCTTTTAGGAAAGAGCTGAAACACCTCCTTACGTCAGCTTCATAACGTGTCCCAAACACAAAGATAGATGATCTGCTTTCCCCCTGTCAAACAGGAAAACAAATACTCCCTCTTCTCCTATTTACGCTTCGTACTCTTTTCATTTCTCAGTAAAAAAAAAAAAAGAAAAGAAAAAAAAATAATGGTTCTGAACACTATGAGAGTTTAACATCTGAGGTCATCAGTCCCCTAACTTAGAACTACTTAAACCTAACTGTTACTAAGGACATCACACACATCCATGTCCGAGACGGGATTCTAGCTTGCGACCGTAGCGGTCGCGCAGTTCCAGACTGTAGCGCCTAGAACCGCTCTGCCACTCCGGCAGGCGGAATGTAAGACCATATATGTGATTAGACTGATGCAGTTTTAACAAGCACAGCCATTATGGTGTATGGTACTTACTGTGGAGACATCGTGAGAAATGGAAGTGACATCTGGTGTATCTCAGTGAATTGTTTTAGATTGTCAATTACTATTCGCGATAATGGAAGATCTTCACTGGAACTGCTGGGGGTGAATCTAAACATAAGCACATGTAATGTAATGAGATGAATATACGAACATGCGTATCATTCTTTGATTTCATCGTGAAAGATCAATGGGCTCAACGTCGAGACGTTTCCATTTGGATTGATTTCAGACAGATAGCTAAACTAAAGTTTATGTTGAAGGGCAATGCCACATAGATTCATCTGAAGAATCACAAACAAATATAAATCAGCCACGAAGAAGGTAGATTATCGCCCATAAAACGAAGTGTTCAATATAGTTTCTCATCCATATGAAGTTGGAATGTCGAAAGACAGTTTGCCCAAAGTCATGCAGTCGCAGAAATGCTCAACAATGTCATGTGGAAGATGCTGCTAAGAAATAGGTTGTGCATCATAAAAATAGTTACTCATAAGACTGCGAAAGCGACCGCTGCAAGAAGAGGCAAACACGTAGAATTAGTATCAAGGTAGCCGAAGAGGATTCCGGTAAAGTGCCGTACGTTTGCAAAGAAACCGCAGACTAGATGCTAGTTCATCAATTCTGGAGTATTGGTCCAGCGTTTGTAGTCCTTGTCAAGTACACATGATAAAAGGCATTAAATTAATTGAGAAAACCGCTGCTAGGTTCGTAATTGGTGAGTGTAGCCCTTACGGAAGCCTAACATAAATGGAAATCTACGAGGGTCGGAACTTTAATAGTGGCAACTATTCATTTACTCGATGTGGAAGTCGTAGATACTCTTAGCAGTGCCAGTTGTGTTGACAGTTCCAGCGGCGCGGTCTATTGCCGACGAATTTGTAGCAGTTCTGAAGCGAACTGTTTCCTTCAGTTTAGAAATAGAGTTGAACTTAAAGAGTGCTTAAGTCAGGGGAGTGCAGTAGGTGGTATAGAACTTAGCAGCCCCATCAGTAACAGCTTGCACTGTACGCGATTGAGCATTGCTGATCGTAGCTTGTGTTCCAAAAATGAACAGCATTGGGACAGAAGTGATGACACTTTCTGCAGGATTTGACCATCATTTTGCAGGACAATGATCAAGCACCTACAGTGCAAGCGGTTACTGATTTGTTTGACTGATGGGGCTGCTAAGTGCTATACCACGTACTGCACTTCCCTGAATTAAGCCCTCGTGAGTTCAACTCGATTTCTAAACTGAAGGAAACACTTCACGGCATTCGCTTCAGAACTGCTGCAAATTCGTCGGGCAATAGACCGTGCCGTTCGAACTGTCAACACAACTGGCACTGCTAAGAGTATCCTACGACTTCCACGTCGCTGGCAACGGGTTATACACAATTCTGGTGACTACTTTGAAGGTCAGTAAAACTTTGAAACACGTACATATTTTGCACGACCTGTAGATAAATAGTTGCCACTATTAAAGTTCCAACTCTCGTATAAATAATTTACGGGATTGCAACCGGGCAACGTTCTCGACAACCGCCGATGTTTCTACAGGTGAACACCCCCTCATTTGAAGGACATAAATGAAGCGAAAGATCGCTGTGCATGACAGATGTTGGGCAACGCTGACCTGGAACCGAAGACGGGTTTGCTAAAAGACATCACAAACCGTAAACAACTAGTGCCACCATACAATCAAAGATCAGCAACACCAGGCATTATCGCTAGTGAAATATTAATCAACGACAGTGAAGCAAGTTTCGCATATTTCATCCTCCTGTTTGATAAGAGAGAGAGAGAGAGAGAGAGAGAGAGAGAGAGAGAGAGAGAGCTGGATTGTAACCAGGATTTACGGAAAATCCTCGGCCTCTCTGTGGTCACAAAACGACGGGCAGTTCACCTGTCCTTTATTCGGTTGTATCCGCGTGAGTTATTTAGATATTCGATAGACGAGGCTCAAATTTCTAAACGGGAATCCATGGAGCAAAGACGAAGATTTTTCACGAAACAACATTAAGTAAATGTGGTGTCACCGCCAGGCACCACACTTGCTAGGTGGTAGCATTTAAATCGGCCGCGGTCCGGTAGTATACGTCGGACCCGCGTGTCGCCACTATCAGTGATTGCAGACCGAGCGCCGCCACTCGGCAGGTCTAGAGAGACTTCCTAGCACTCGCCCCAGTTGCACAGCCGACTTTGCTAGCGATGGTTCACTGACTTCTACGCTCTCATTTGCCGAGACGATAGTTAGCATAGCCTTTAGCTACGTTATTTGCTACGACATAGCAAGGCGCCAGTATCCGTTCTATTGATATTGTGAATCATGTACCATAAAGAGCGACGTTCTCCATTATTGGATTAAAGTTAAGTATCAAACTAATTATGTCCACTTTGTGAATTCTCATTCCTTGTCATGTGCCAGACCTCACGTCAGTATAGCTCTTCCCTCCTCACGCCAGCCTGTGTGAGCTAAAACGCGTGCATTTCGGCCTCCTCTTGTAACATGGTGTTGGCTCTTCTGCCAACGCAACAGTAAAACGAGAGGATACGTATTCGAAAAAGTCGGTGTTTTCAGTATAGAACAGGATAAGAGATTACAGCACATACAGAGGCCTACAGATTGCCATTTTTCTCTCGCTCAGTACGCGAACAAAATAGGAAAGAAAAGCTATTATATTGGTACGATGCACCCTCCAGCATACACTGTGCAGTGGCTTGCAGTGTACATACGTAGAAGTGGAGACAGTATGACCGAGTGCGTGGCAGTTCCTAAAGGCAGGGGCGTGCAGATGCCACGCTTCCTGAAATAATTACACAGGAGGGGTCGCACGTGTATCCGAGTTGTGATAGCTCGTTCACAGTGTAGAAACCGGCTTATAGGCGCGCGTAGGCTCCAGAAAGAAGCCCGCGGCGCAGCTCGCCATCTGCATACCGCGCGCTGGCGGCTGCCGACCCGCCGGTCAACAATGGCCATTGAGGTCCAAGGAAGAGGCCGGCTGACAGCTGAATGGCCGCCATTGTCCGCAGATTCTGGGGTCGCTTGCTGCGCGAGGGCCGCGCGGCCCTTCACGGAGTTAAGAGCCAAACATCGCAGTATCGCTCCAAACGAAAAATACACCGCCTCGCCTCACCATCCCCCTCCGCCGTGCAGACAGCTCTGTTTCCCTGCGCCGGCTTTTGACGCGCCTCATCGTATCCGCGAGCCGCACAAACTGCTTGTCCCGGAGGCTACCGGGGTCGCCTGCTGACAGCCGCCCATAAGCGCATTACCGACCGGCTATCGGAGCCCACGGCGAGGCCCAGTCACTTCCATTAGAGGTGAGGTGATCCACTTTTCCTTCGTACCGTTCCTTTGTCCAACTAACAAGCGAAGTACACACATAACGGGCACCGATTGTTTCATCTTTCGGACCGTTATCGTTGATGCTTAGATGTTACGAATCGTTCTCGTACGATGCGCTTCAAATGTGTTTTCGATATTCGAAGTATAACTAGTTTGTTGTAAACATACGAGGGCGCCAGCATTCGTGTTGCGGCGATTAACACAACTAGCTAAGGTGGTAGACTGTTCCGTCATACATTAGCACGTGTCTCGCAAATAAAATGTATGTTATTGAAAGTAGGTATAACTTCCTATGTGTTCACTGCGATATGCGCATAAATGTATCGAAAAATGAACGGTCATATCATCACAGTTCCTTGTTATAGTCTGATTATACTCTCGAAAGCAGTAGGGCAGACTTACTCAGTTCTAACGAACTCCACTGCGCGACGGTTGACGCTCGCATATGATATTTAACAATATTAGGCAGTAGTAGTTGTAGTTCTAATAGTATTGGTAGCAGCAGCAGCAAAATTCCCTCTATCTCTCGAAACCTTCGAGAAGCACATCACACCACGTCAGCTTTCGTTTTACGTAAGTATGTACTACAATTGTGCAAAAGATTAATAATAGCGGCAATTCGTTTTTCTCTGTAGATCTGTTATACTTTTTCATTGGCAAAAGAAAAGGAATGAGATTCAGTACAGTTGTGTCACTTGACGGATAAAGATAATTATACTAATGACAAGGTTAATAGTAATGTGGCGTACATAAAACAAAAATTAAAATTATCCAATTATCCACAGAAAAAGATCACGTAGAACGAACGGTATAGCATGATGACTCCCCTGTATACGCTAGTGTATTTCGTCGGAAGTATCGTTTCTTTGCATGGATTTTACGAAATTGTTTGTGCTGGGACATGTTATCCACGACAAGAACTGGATGAGATATGTTTTAAAAACAAAATTATCACCTGGTTAGAAACCAAATACCCAGGCAGACATAGACACAGATCGTAACTTAGTAGTGACTGGCAATAACTGTATTGTCGACCTGACTTTAAAATTGTATCTGCCTCCAGTTTCATACCATGGCCTCTATAATTCCCATTTTCAGCATTTTCTCTCCTCGCCGACATAGTTTAAGCCAAATTATTCTTTTACGCCAAATTATTCTTTTAAGCCAAATTATTCCTTTCAAGCCAAATTATTCCTTTCAAGCCAAATTATTCCTTTCAAGCCAAATTATTCCTTTCAAGCCAAATTATTCCTTTCAAGCCAGACTATATTCTCTTAATAACTTAGTTCTGTTCTGTACCTCTCGAGTAGTTAACTGTACTAAAATTATAATCATTGTGTTAAGTATTGGAGGGAAGTGTGTGTGTGTGTGTGGGGGGAGGGGGGGGGGGGTAACATAACATCATAGAAAGACACCAAGAGATGAATGGTAAGCAGCTTCAAAAGGATGTAGGTTGGAGTAGGTATTCGGAGATGAAGAAGCTTGTACAGGGTAGAGAGCAGTACGGAGAGCAGAACCAGTCTTCGGAGTGAAGACCACAACATCATGTCAACTGGTGCTATGTGTTCGTGTATTTAAGTTACTGGTTTTGGAATTAGTTATTCATTATCATCCGTTATCTGAACATTTGAGCATAAACTCCCACAACCTAGATTGTTCACAGATGGAAGCTATGACACCACAGAAGAGTAAAGAGAAACCACGTATTTCTCTTTTTAGTCTTTTATAATCGATTACCTTCTGCTTTTGAAATCTAGCTGTGATTTCCCCTTATTTCCGGTCTTAGAAAATCTTCCATTCATGACTCAGAGCAAGGCACGCTCACTGCACTGTTAATTGGCTCTCTAGAACGTATACAGAGCAAGAGGTTCACTCACGTTACATTTCCACGCAAGCGCTGTATGTCGCAGCTCAAAGTTTGCGTGAAAGAAACAAAGGAGTTGTGTTTAAACAAATAATGACGGAGAGTGTGGAGAGCGCAGCTAACGAGGCAAATAATGGCGTGACTCAGCCTCCCGTGTGCAGGCAGCGCTCCTTCAACACCACTTCAAGCGCGAGTGCCTCTGCGGACCCTCCAACTCGTCTTACTCTGAGAGGACTTCAGAAATGTACTTCTAGTGCTTACGTATGCGATGCTGTCCCAAGGCGTTCTTTTCCCCCTTCCTTTAGTGTAATAGGTGTGGTTACCAGTCTGTATTCTAGGAACACCTGCTTTCAGAACCGAGACGTATTCGGATAGAATCATGGCGTGGAACTGAAACAGTCTTTATGACAATTTTTTTTTTAATTTCACGACCGGTTTCGATCTATGAAATCATCAGATGCATCTGTCATCCTAAACCAGTAAACCAGGAACCTTACACCCAAGGAACCCTACATCCAAGGAACCTTACATACAAGGAACCTTACATCCAACATAGGCACCGTTAAAAGACGTGAAAACATAACAAAACTACGATAAAACTATTGACACATAATGTAGAGTCACAGTCAGCAACTTGTTATTTTTGTTACGATTATGTTTACATCTTTTGATGGTGCCTATCTCGAGTGAAAATTTTTGTTTCGTTTACTAGTTCAGGATGACAGACGCACCTGATGATAATCTCATGGATCGAAACCAGTCATGATATAAATAATTTTGCAGTCAAAGACTGTTTTCAATTTACCCAACAAGTTTTCAACAGTGGGTCGCTGTATGCTACAACGCAATTATATTACATTCAATCAAGAAGCTGATGATGGCGTAAATGTACATTTCCTGTATTTAGCCACGAAGAGAAGGATATGTGGTGGCCTAAACTTTCTGAAGGCCAAACTAAGCTAGTTTAATTCCCAAACCTCTCTGAAATATCTCACAGTGTGACAGAATGGTCAGATGACGCCATTGAGTTCGGATATTTGAGAGGCGCTGCCTTTCATGTTTTCTCTTTCATCATCATCATCATCATCATCCACAACCTGATACGCCGCAATTAAGTGACAATAATTTAAATATTTCCAGTTGCCCTAGGGAACTTCTAGCCACAATGGCGCACGACTACCCTTCTTCGAAAACACCTTTCTGAGTTGCAGTAAAACCTCTCTGTGACTTCATTACACGGACAAGCCTCGAGAATGCCATGACCATTAAGACGAGTCGCCAACTGATGCTTGAATGTTTCGCAGTGTTACAGTAGCAGTGGATGTGTTTTCATTTCGTCTCACTGTAATAAAAGTTCCAGCATATTCCCCAATGGTTCCAACATCTAAACACGTAGTCATTCCACCGCATAGATTTCTTATTAAAGAGTGGTGTGCTTCCGATAGTTCCAGAAATCTGAGTTAGTTGTTTGTATTTCCCTCGTCACAGGCATAAGGGGCAGTCAAATGAAAACGAAACACGTGGAGAAAAAGTGAATAAACTGTTTATTATTTCAAATGTTGTCACCACAACTGTTAGTATAGTTGTCCCACAGTGAGGGGCGACCGTTAGTTCCTTCATGGAAAAAGTTTGCGTTTTTCTACGGAACCACGACTGCAGCCACGCATGCACCTCTTCGTCCAAAGCAAATCGACAGCCACGAATGTCTTTCTTCAGGGCTCCAAATATGGAAATGTATGGGGAGGGATCGCGACTGTAAGTAGTCTGTGTAAGGCTTCCCAGCGAAACTTCTGCAGTGCAGTCGGAACTGCCTTGGCAACATGCGGGCGGCCACTTTGTTGGCAGATTGTTTCGACTACTTTGCAGAAGTTTCGCTTGGGAAATCTTACACATTCTCCATTCAGTCTGGATCTCTCACCATACGATTTCCATATTTTTGGAGACCCGAAGAAAGACTTCATGGCTATTCACTTTCTTTGGACGAAGAGGTGCACTCCTGGGTACACTCTTGCCACCTTATGCAACTGCAATCATTTTTCCATGAAGACATCGACTATCTTGTTTCACAGTGGGATAAATTATTAACAGTTATGGAGATTACTTTTGAATTAATAAACAGTTTAATTACTTTTTTACACCTGTCTCGTTTTCATGTGGCTGCCCCTTATAAATCGTGGAGCCATAGACCTCGATTTATCTTTTATTTCTCCTTTTATGTACCAATTTACTAAAGGCATTTCGCAGAGACATATAAAACTAAAGCTCGACGGGTTTTCCAGTAATTTTGGCAACTTGAAATTAAACACATATGTAGAGAAGAATTCAAGAGTTAAATTTTTTCTCGTTATAAGCTCAGTTTTTGGGATTAGTATTTCATTACTATAATAAATATCGAAAATTTGGCGTCTGTGGGCAGGTTAAATTATAAAAATGCCACTGATGTCGAGGACAAATGAATGAGGAATGGAGGTATCGTACAACGCTTGTCTTTGTGTGTAAGAAAAGCGTGCCAAGAAAGATATGGGCTCTAACTTTGGGGATTGCTGAGGGCTGGAGTCGAGAGCTGTGCGGCAGTTGGGCGTATTCGGTGGGCGGTTTGCGGTGCGTGATCCCTTTCGCTGAGCGCCTACGCACGACTGATGCGTGACTCCGCATAATTTTCTGGGCTTGCCGGCGAGTATTAAAGGCGGCTTCACAGCGGGTTGCGTCACTTTCCACCTAATGACGACATAAAAACCGAGCCGCCGCTCCTTTGTGACCATTGAGTGTATGGCTATAATTTAACTCAGAAGAGATTGCAGTAAATTTTAATTAGTGCTGACGGAAAGACACGACATTCACAAGAAGCAATGACTCACAGTATATACTGTTCCACACAGTAAATGGAATCATCCCATTAATAAATATAGACTTCGATCAGAAATCTGTAGCTAAGGTAGAATATTCAAAATTTCTAGGTGTATGCATTGATGAGGGGTTGAACTGGAAAAACACACTGAGGATCTGCTGAAACGTTTGAGTTCAGCTACTTATGCTATTAGGGTCATTGCAAATTTTGGCGATGTACATCTGAGTAAATTAGCTTCCCACGCCTATTTTCATTCTCTACTTTCGTATGACATCATTTTCTGGGGTAACTCATCATTGAGTAAAAGATTGTTCGTTGCACAAAAGCGTGTAATCAGAATAATTGCTGGAGCTCATCCAAGATCATCCTGCAGACACTTATTTAAAGAGCTATAAATCTTCACTGTAGCCTCACAATATAAATATTCACTTACGAAATTTGTTACTGACAATCCGAACGAATGCAAAAGTAATAGCAGTGAATATGGCTACAACACTGGGAGAAAGCATGATCTTCACTACTCAAGGTTAAATCTAACTTTGGCTCAGAAGGGGGTAAATTATGGTGCCACAAAAGTCTTTGGTCACTTACCTAATAGCATCAAAAGTCTGACAGATAGCCATATAGCATTTAAAAGGAAATTAAAAGAGTTTCTTAATGGCAACTCCTTCTACTCATTAGATGAATTTTTGGATGTAGTAAGTGGGTAATTTCCCAACCCCCACAAAAAATTAAAACTATTGAGTGTCATGTAATATTTTGTCTAATGTAATATCTTGATTAGACACCTTTTATTAACCTGACATGTTCACATCATTACGAAATGTCGTATTCATGATCTATAGAACAAGTACTAATCTAATCTAATACCACAAAAATGACCCAAATTCTCCACTGAATAGTACTGATGGAAAAGATGAAGCTATATAGCATTTTTCCATTCTTAATTTTTATTGACGGAAGAAAGTAAACGGTCCGTATTCCGTAGTACTGTTTTGCTGTTCCACACTTACTTTCCTACCACATTTTGTACTTATAATAGCAGACACTCCCAAACTGTTAACGATTTGCAAATAAAGTTGAGCTCATACACTTGGATGGTTACCATAATATTTCTAATAAGTACTGGTGTGGCTAACGAAGACTTTGGATACTTTCATTGAGGACAGTATTTACATAATTTAGGCGTACGAGTCTATTGAAATATCTCATTTGTGTTCCTTCTCATTTTTGTCGTGAAATTTTATGTTAGCAGTCCTTAGTAGGTCAAATAATAACCAGTATTCACGTATGGTGCTGGGCAATACTACCAATAATTACAACTGCAGCAAGTGTGACGCAACTAAACGGAAGCTTTTAGTGGCTTTCGCATCAGTCAAAAAACCAACCATATTTTCGAAATCAATTTTAGCAGTTATGTCGTCTTCTGTTGCTAGATGATCAGCTTATTAAAATCTTCCGAACCATGAGCCGAACGTTAAATAATTATTGTACGTTTTTCATAAAGCAAATAGCTTTTACAGAAAATTTCTGTTTTTGCCATTGAGTATTAGTTCCTCCGATCCCCTACACATATTGCGCAAGCGTAAATAGCTACTTACTTACATGTAAATATCTTCAAATAAAAGCTGTGATGTCTATGTAAACCCGTATCCAGTACCGAGACAGTTTTCATCAGCAGCAAAACACCATTCTAAGCATGGTTTTACATCTACTTCTATATTGCTACCTTATTGAGTGCGGTGGAGGTTGCTTCGGGTTCCATTTACACTGCCTCCCATTTCTATTCCATTCGCGATGACAGCACGGAAAGAAAACTTTGCAGTACGCTTTTGAGTGAGCTCCTTTTCCTCTAATTTTATCATCATGATCAGTTCGTGAGATCGACATTTAGGAGGTGTTAATATGTTGTTCAACTCTCCTTGAAACATACGCTTGAACGACGGAAATATAACAAACTGACGGTAAAAACTGTAGAGTAGGACATATTCTGGAGTGTGTAGTGTTCATTATTGAGAATGTCGGGTGGGTATTTGTTACACCAAAGAGCTTTCATTACTAGACAGAAAGAAAGTAATGTAGACATCGACAAATACAACAACTGCTGAAAATAAGTTGCTTACCCATCTCTTAGATATCGTCCGCCATTTCTTTCGTCGCTATCAACTACCAATTTTTTTTATGTGACATCCATTTTATCGAAGAAATAGAAGACTGAAATACAGCCATAAGCATTTCATTTCAGTTATTTCTGACATACCCTCAGTGGGGATTTCACATTTTCACATATGTGCAGTAGGCCTACTTGATCTATTTAAGGGGTTTAGAGAACACCTCAGTTGTTTTTGTAACCACCCGCAAGCAAATTTTCCTGTTTCTCTTTTCATATGTCACTAATCCATACGCTCCTGCGTGAATAATATTTCAAAATTATTTAGTCACATGTACGTTACATAAGGAAAGATAAAAAATAAAAGTGGGAACTAGAAAACTGGATCAGGAAGTCATTAAAAGACGCACAAGCTATCACACTATTTAAAATAAATTACGTGTGGCTACGTACGTATGGAACAGCAGACAGTATTTAGCCTTCGGCTATTGGAGATGGGTATGCGTCAAGTGCCTGCGTGTAGATTTGCCGCCCGCCAAGTCTCGAGTGAATCAGTGACGTCAATGATCAATTGACTGTCCCTAGTGTCGAGTTATAAAGTCCTGTGCATGTTGAAGAGAGCACATGCTTAGCAACAGGGGACAGTAGCGTCGTCTGCTAACATCGGAAGCTAACCAGTTCGCGCTCCGCTCATTCATCTTGCCGTAATGAATTTTTTATCTTTCAATCTTTATTTTATTGTTTAATTCATTTTTGTCGAACATTGCGAAGGTGACATGAAGTTTTATTATTTTTTTTCCAACGAGTGTTCCCCCACAAGAGAGATCAAACACCAGAGAGCAAAAAAATTATATAGCAAGTTTGTTTACACGGCTGTCATCCGCAGCAACCACCGAAATATTCGTATGCAAATAAAAATCGCCTCTTCTTGTGGCAGTATACGTAGTTTACTTCTTCCAGACGTGATTCGCCTTTTACTTTAAAGCATCTTCAATGTGATCTAGATGACACAGTTTAATCTTGATACGTGATATTTGTAGATTATAAAACAATTCACGTCTCGTTTTTTTACGAAAGTAAGTGATTACTTACAGTTCTTCACGTTGTTGGTTCGCATTTGCGTTTCCTCTCATCTGGTCACATGTTCGAGGTCGCACCATAAATTCACTTACGTTTTCATGTTCCAAACTTCACTTGTTTGCCCTCACTGCTGTGGAGCACTATTAGTCCTGTGTTTCTAGTCGTATATATTTGATCGAAAACTGTGATGTAAAGCCGTAACTAAACTGAGTTCACTTTATATCTAAAGAAATATATGCCGAAAACTAACGTCTGTCCCAACGCTTTTCCGCTAACTTGTCCATGAACCCCTCCACAAAAAATCTGAACCAAAAATAAAATCAGCTGAACACTAAAACTTTCAACCACTCTCTGACCTCTGGAGGTCTCACTGTCTGGTGGTAAAACGTGCAATGTGTGGTTTTCATGAGAAATAAAAAGGGCGGAAATGATGTTTATGTTGATCTCTGTTCCAATTTTCTGTACAGGTTCCGGTACTCTCGCAACCGAGGTGATGCAAATAATTTTTTGATGTATGTATCACTTTGTCCAACCTCAATATAACCCGTGCTCCAGGTGCTAGGCAATCAATTCGTCAACACTGCTGATAATATATAAAACTCCTTCTCCTTCCTGACGTTTCGTTGCCGGCTGCGGGCAACGTCTTCGGAGGTGAGTCGGCGACTGGCTGCTAGGTGCTGGTGGTCCCACTTATACAGAGCGCTTAGATGGCGCCACCACTCGTCACGTGCTTTCGACTTTAAAACTATCTCTGACTAGTGCCATCTTTCTCGATTACAGGTAATCGATTGTTACTGCGTTGGTACAAAGTCGAACGCCATATCTTGTCTAGTTTTAATCCTTCTTTTCTATTAAAATTATTTCCGTGCTTGTAGATCTCTATAGCTTCTCTATACATGCGAGTATAATAAAGTGAGGTCCTAGCTATCACGTTTGTCTCACTAAATTTTATTTCGTGGTCACCGTCTTTGAAAACGTGTTCCGCTACAGCTGATTTCTCAGTCTGTGTTCCCTTAGGCGGGTATTAACCCTCCTTTTAGTTGTTCCAATATAAACCATGCCACAGCTACACGGAGTTTTATATACACCTGGGGTAGCTAAGGGGTGCCGTGCGTCTTTCACCGATCTTAAACTTTCACTAATTTTCTTGGTAGGTCGAAAGATTGTCTCCACTTGAAACTAAAACTTTACCAGTACGGTCCGTGGTGTTATGAATAAACGGAAGAAAAACTTTTCCAGCCGACGGTTGTTGTTGTCGCGTATTTTCGGACACTTTTCTTCTAGGGTGGAGTGCTCGATCTATTTCCTTGTCAGTGTACCCATTTCTCTTGAAAGCTGTTCGCAAATGGCTTAATTCATCTTGCAAGCAAATTGGCTCACAGATGTTATTATCTCTGTCCACTAAAGTTTTTATGACTCCTCTCTTCTGCCTAGGATGATGATTAGAATTCTTATGTAGGCAACGATCGGTGTGTGTGTCTTTCCTCTATACCTTATGCCCTAAAGTCCCATCTGCCCGTTCAATAACCAATACGGCCAAAAAATTTAGTTGTCCATTACTCTCTTTCTCCATGGTGAATTGTATCCTTGGATTGAAACTGTTTATGTGCACCAAAAAATCACTCAGTTCCTCTTCAGCATGATTCCATATCACAAAGGTGTCATCCGCGTATCGATACCATTTCAAAGGGCTTTTTTTGGCCGACTGCAGCACCTGTTGTTCGAAAAATTCCATAAATACACTCCTGGAAATGGAAAAAAGAACACATTGACACCGGTGTGTCAGACCCATCATACTTGCTCCGGACACTGCGAGAGGGCTGTACAAGCAATGATCACACGCACGGCACAGCAGACACACCAGGAACCGCGGTGTTGGCCGTCGAATGGCGCTAGCTGCGCAGCATTTGTGCACCGCCGCCGTCAGTGTCAGCCAGTTTGTCGTGGCATACGGAGCTCCATCGCAGTCTTTAACACTGGTAGCATGCCGCGACAGCGTGGACGTGAACCGTATGTGCAGCTGACGGACTTTGAGCGAGGGCGTATAGTGGGCATGCGGGAGGCCGGGTGGACGTACCGCCGAATTGCTCAACACGTGGGGCGTGAGGTCTCCACGGTACATCGATGTTGTCGCCAGTGGTCGGCGGAAGGTGCACGTGCCCGTCGACCTGGGACCGGACCGCAGCGACGCACGGATGCACGCCAAGACCGTAGGATCCTACGCAGTGACGTAGGGGACCGCACCGCCACTTCCCAGCAAATTAGGGACACTGTTGCTCCTGGGGTATCGGCGAGGACCATTCGCAACCGTCTCCATGAAGCTGGGCTACGGTCCCGCACACCGTTAGGCCGTCTTCCGCTCACGCCCCAACATCGTGCAGCCCGCCTCCAGTGGTGTCGCGACAGGCGTGAATGGAGGGATGAATGGAGACGTGTCGTCTTCAGCGATGAGAGTCGCTTCTGCCTTGGTGCCAATGATGGTCGTATGCGTGTTTGGCGCCGTGCACGTGAGCGCCACAGTCAGGACTGCATACGACCGAGGCACACAGGGCCAACACCCGGCATCATGGTGTGGGGAGCGATCTCCTACACTGGCCGTACACCTCTGGTGATCGTCGAGGGGACACTGAATAGTGCACGGTACATCCAAACCGTCATCGAACCCATCGTTCTACCATTCCTAGACCGGCAAGGGAACTTGCTGTTCCAACAGGACAATGCACGTCCGCATGTATCCCGTGCCACCCAACGTGCTCTAGAAGGTGTAAGTCAACTACCCTGGCCAGCAAGATCTCCGGATCTGTCCCCCATTGAGCATGTTTGGGACTGGATGAAGCGTCGTCTCACGCGGTCTGCACGTCCAGCACGAACGCTGGTCCAACTGAGGCGCCAGGTGGAAATGGCATGGCAAGCCGCTCCACAGGACTACATCCAGCATCTCTACGATCGTCTCCGTGGGAGAATAGCAGCCTGCATTGCTGCGAAAGGTGGATATACACTGTACTAGCGCCGACATTGTGCATGCTCTGTTGCCTGTGTCTATGTGCCTGTGGTTCTGTCAGTGTGATCATGTTATGTATCTGACCCCAGGAATGTGTCAATAAAGTTTCCCGGTGTTCTTATTTCAATTTCCAGGAGTGCAGATTAGCAAAGGCAGGGCTTAGAGGGCCACCCATGGCCACCCCATCAATTTGTTCATAAAACTCGTTGTTATACTGAAAATAAGTCGAGCATAGACAATGTCGAAACAAAGCTATTGTATCAGTAGGAAACATATCAGCTGTGTAAGGAAGAGCTTCGTCAACAGGGGCCATGGTGAAGGAATAATGTGGCAGGGACGCTGCAGTAGACTCCCTTGCGACGACGAGTAGTCGACTGAGACTAGGAACTGGCGCGTGTGTAGTGAGTGGGGTACTGACTGACCTCGAGGTCGGCGTCGGCGGGTCGCTCCTGGTGCTGGCGGTACGCTCTCTGCTTCTCCTCGAAGTCTCGCAGCCGCTGGTTGTAGCGCTCGATCTGGTCACGCAGCATCGAATCCTCCAGCTGTAAAACATCGACACTCATGCACACACAAGCTCTACTCCTGCCCTCAACACACGACTACCAACCACAACTCTGGAATAAGTCAATTTCAGGAGGATACAGCAGTTACTAATGACAAGTTAGAAGCTAGGAGGGTGAAACATTGCCTGAAAGGGCTGCACACTTAAGACCCCTCACAGCATGCTGTCTGTTGCCTGCAAACTATCTTATCATTAATACAGGCTGAGTCAAAAGTCCTTGGACTCCTTCATAAGTTGGAAGATTAAAGGGAAAATTGAAATGTGATGATGGGATCATAGGTTTGATGTGGGGTCGCAACTTTTGGAATGAATGTCATTCATAGCCGCTATGTTGAAACCTGCCATTTTGGATTCAAGTCTTTTTTTTTAATGAGAAGGAGGGTGAGATCTGGAATTGAGTGGTGTAATTTGTTTTTGTCTATCTTGTACAGTTTAGAGGTTATTAATGTTCAAATTTGGGAAATTACCTTCATACCGACTGCTACAACACATGTTCTACGTGTTGTCCATCTCGTGCAATGCACAACTGTAGTCGCCGCAACCACATTAATAACTTCTAAACTGTACGAGATAGACAAAAATAAATTACACCACCCAGAGCTCAAGCGAGTATTACTTGATGTGTCATACAACCCCCTTCCCATTAAAAAAAAAAAACTTTACTTGAACCAAAATGGCGGATTTCAAGATGGCGGCCATGAATGACATTCACTCCAAAAGTTGCGGCCCCACGTCAAATCTATGTTCCCATCATCATATTTCAATTTTCCCTTAAATCTTCCAACTTATGTAGGTGTCCAAGGACTTTTGACGCCCCCTGTATAATGCCGCAATTATGTACTTTCTGACAAATATACGAGTAGAACATAAATGAAGAATTCAGAGAAGTGTCACAAATTATTTCCGGGAGTTCCATTCAGAAAGCTCAAAAACTAGACGACGTGCGGCTTCCTGGAGTAATACTGCTAAGACAATCAGCTTGTTTCCTTGTTGCGTCGCCTAACTAAGGAAAAATATCCTCTGACGTAACTGGATTTCTACGTGCTTTCACCACTTACCAGCGCAAGTTTCTTTGATACAAAACATTATATAGAGTAATTTTTGACGTCACAGGCCCGTAGTTAACTTACAATTATCAAACAACGGAAAATCCAGGATGGAATGTATTGTTACAATTATTAAAGATATTTGAAATGTTTGCAACTACAAAAAATATTTATTTTGCCATACGCGTTTTGTTCAAATGTGTGTGAAACCATTATGGGACTTAACTGCTAAGGTCATCAGTTCCTAAGCTTACACACTACCTAACCTAAATTATCCTAAGGACAAACACACATACCCACGCCCGAGGGAGGACTCGAACCTCCGCCGGGAACAGTCGCACAGTCCATGACTGCAGCGCCTTTAGACCGCTCGGCTAATCCCACCCGGCAATACGCGTTTTCTTTTGTTCATATAAAACAATGCTTCCGTGAACGATAAACAGGCAAATATGCTACCTCTGATGTTTTAAATTAGTAAAAGGAAGCGCGTACGGTAAAATAAACATCGCCGTTAGGTGGTGTCACTAGATGGGAATGTGAGTGGGCCGAGGACGCTCAGTTGCGATAACGCAGCTGCTTAGTAAACAAAGGATCCCGGGTTCGAATCCCGGTCCAACACACAAAGTCCAGATGCAGCCGACATCACGAGTTCCTTTCCTTCTCTTTTCTTTCCCTTCTCCTTCCCTCCCCCCCCCCCCCCCCCCCTCCACCTTCAATTTACAAAATACGCATCTTTTCAGTATTTGCAAAAAATGGACTTAAAATAACTCTTTTTATAGAAGTTCACATACTTATTACGCAATTCAAGCATTTCTATAAACGACAAATATTTGACACATTTTTTTGTGTCCTACTACTTCTGATATTATAAAATAGTTATCATATACACAAGGGTAGAGCGCCCAGTCAGTTATCTCAAAATATGGAACGAAATAAACCTGATGCCAGGACTAAAAATTAGAAATGAGACAAAGTTATACCAAGTATGAACTGTTTTTTATTATTAAGAAGTGAAGAATATGGCTTATATATGAAGTACAATATGAGATTGCAGTTTTAATGCTTCCAGTCACAAAGGAAGGCTACTGAAATTAATAATGCCTGCGGAAGCGATAGGAACACACTTCACAGGCCACTGATTAAATAAAGTAATATGTGAAAGACAGTACTGAGATAACTACATTCTTAAAATTTGCTCTGAAGAGACAAATGTCTTTGCCACGCTCATTTGCCTCACTCGAGAGGAATATTAAATGAAATCACTGACGTAATGAGCACCAGACACGAAGTACTTAGGGAGGGCGAGTACCTGTGCTCTCTCCTCATCGTACTCGAGGCAGCCGACGCCGTCGAGACGCTCCAGGTCGATCCATCCTCGCCACCTCACGCACACGCCGTTCATGATGAAGTGCGACCGCAGGTGCACCTGCAACAAGGAGAAAGGCGGCCGTCAGGCTTACATGCTGGAGTTACCAGTGAAAAATGCCTACGTTTCGACATTTGTCTTTTTAAACAAAAAATAATGCTGTCTCCTTGTGATGGGGTAAATAAAATACACTATTGTCCATTAAAACTGCTACACGAAGAAGAAATGCAGATGATAAACGGGTATTCATTGGACAAATATATTATACTAGAACTGACATGTGATTACATTTTCACGCAATTTGGGTGCATAGATCTTGAGAAATCAGTACCCAGAACAACCACCTCTGGCCGTAATAACGGCCTTGATAGGCCGGGGCATTGAATCAAACAGAGCTTGGATGGCGTGTACAGTACAGCTGCCCATGCAGTTGCAACGCGATACCACTGTTCACCAAGAGTAGTGACTGGCGTATTGTGTCGAGCCAGTTGCTCGGCCACCATTGACAAGACGTTTTCAATTGGTGAGAGATCTGGACAATGTGCTGGCCAGGGCAGCAGTCGAACATTTTCTGTGTCCAGAAAGGCCCGTACATGACCTGCAACATGCGGTCGTGCATTATCCTGCTGAAATGTAGGATTCGCAGGTATCGAATGAAGGGTGGAGCCACGGGCCGTAACGCATACGAAATGTAACGTCCACTGTTCAGAGTGCCGTCAATGCGAACCACAGGTGACCGAGACGTGTAACCAATGGCACCCCATACCATCTGGCCTGGTGATACGTCAGTATGGTGATGACGAATACACGCTTCCAATGTGCGTTCACCGCGATGTCGCCAACACGGATGCGACCATCATGATGCTGTAAACAGAACCTGGATTCATCGGAAAAATATGACTTTTGCCATTCGTGCAGCTAGGTCCGTTTCTGAGTACACCATCGCAGGCGCTCCTGTCTGTGATGCAGCGTTAAGGGTAATCGCAGCCATCGTCTCCGAGCTGATAGTCCATGCTGCTGCAAACATTGTCGAGCTGTTCGTGCAGATGGTTGTTGTCCTGTAAACGTCCCCGTCTGTTGACTCAGGGATCGAGACGTGGCTCTGCACGATCCGTTACAGCCACGCGGATAAGATGCCTGTCATCTCGACTGCTAGTGATACGAGGCCGTTGAGATCCAGTGACGTTCCGTATTACCCTCCTGAACCCACCGATTCCATATTCTGCTAACAGTCATTAGATCTCGACCAACGCGAGCAGCAATGTCGCGATACGATAAACCGCAATCGCGGTAGGTTACAATCCGACCTTTATCAAAGTCGGAAACGTGATAGTACGGATTTCTCCTCCTTACACGAGGCATCACAACAACGTTTCACCAGGCAACGTCGGTCAACTGCTGTTTGTGTTTGAGAAATCGGTTGGAAACTTTCCTCATGTCAGGACGTTGTAGGTGTCGCCACCGGCGCCAACCTTGTGCGAATGCTCTGAAAAGCTAATCATTTGTATATCACAGCAACTTCTTCCTGTCGGTGAAATTTTGCGTCTGTAGCACGTCATCTTGGTGCTGTAGCAGTTTTAATGGCCAGTTGTGTAATTCGAATATACATCATTGCATATGTTTTCAAGACTTTATCCGTTCCACGTAATTGATCTTCCGAGTCCTTTGCAGTCTCTGACGAGACTTCCTTATATTGTTAGCCTCCGATTCGAAACGCAATGATGACCAGAAACAAGACTCTTGTATAAGTCTCTCTGATTACGTCAACGTCGTACGAAATGTGGGGTCATATCCACACGTCTTCCGTAATAGGCGCTGACGGCGGCCTTTTTTTCCCGGAGTGTAATCCGATTTCACCTGACGTTTTATTGTAGAACGGCCACCGAGACAATTCAATCGGGCGCGAGAGAAACACGATCTAGACGGCCAGGAACGTTCTCTAAGGAGGCTTCTTTGTTTATTTACGGGCCTCTTTAATCCCATAATAATGAAGGGCGCGAGAAAGGGAAAGTGGTTTCGTTAAACAGAGCGCCTTGTTAAAGCTACACCGGCGCCGGCAGAGGCCGCTGCTTAGCGCGGGACAAGCTCCTACTTAGGCGGCCACAATGCCGCCGTCACGCGCTGACACCGCTTCACACCTCGGGCCGTCACACGCGCCCCGCACAAAGAGAGCCACCGGCGCTTTTTCCGAGGCTGCCGCCGGTGTTCATTACGGCTGAGAATGCGCAGCTAAGAGCCTCGCAAGGCAGGCCCAGCACACTTCTTTTTGTCGGAGTTTTAACACCAACCGGCAGCGAGGTCGTTACGGTCGACGCGAGACATGGCGAAGAACACGTTTGCTTAATGCGCCAGCCTTTTCTGCATATGCACTCGCGGGTCACCCTGCATACGACCATATGGTACTGCACCCGATCCGTCAAGTGTCACATTCCACTCGGAATTTAGCAGGATAATGCACGACCGCATGTTGCAGATCGTGTACGGGCCTTTCTGGACACAGAAACGTCCGGTCAATGGTGGCCAAGCAACTGGCTCGTCACAATACGCCAGTCACTAATCTTGAAGAACTGTGGTATCGTGTTGAAGCTGCATGGGCAGCTGTATCTTTACATGCCATCCACGCTCTGTTTGATTCAATGCCCAGGCGTATCAAGGCCGTTATTACGGCCAGAGCTGATTGTTCTGGGTACTGATTTTGTCAGAATCTATGCACTCAAATTGCGTGAAAATGTAATCACATGTCAGTTCTAGTATAATGTATTTGTCCAATGAATAGCCGGCCGCGGTGGTCTCGCGGTTCTAGGCGCGCAGTCTGGAACCGTGCGACTGCTACGGTCGCAGGTTCGAATCCTGCCTCGGGCATGGATGTGTGTGATGTCCTTAGGTTAGTTAGGTATAAGTAGTTCTAAGTTCTAGGGGACTAATGACAACATCAGTTAAGTCCCATAGTGCTCAGAGCCTTTTTTTTTTTTGTCCAATGAATACCCGGTTATCTTCTGCATTTCTTCTTGGTGTAGCAATTTCAATGGCCAGTAGTGTACATTTACGAGACAACGGTCACATTTCATCAAGGAAAGATGTCAACGGACAAAGAAAGTAATCGTTTCCTGTTCGGCTGCTACGACTGCCCCTCGGGTTCTTCTAACCAACAATGCCATACGACTTCACTTTCAGTTGTTACTGAGCATTGCTTCATCTTTAGATGTGATGTGTGTCATACAGACGTTCGGAGAGAGTCAATAACATTCGTAGAAAAAATAGTGTGCATTCGTTACCTTCCCCAATGTGATTAACATGTCAACCGTCGAACAGGCACACATTGCATCTGCATTGTTACAAAGTTTTTGCAGGTTCACCGTTTCCTCTGTCGGGGTCCGCATGTCGGTAACGGATCGTGCAGCCACGTCTCGATCCCTGAGTCAACAGATGGCGACGTTTTCAAGACAACGACCATCTGCACGAACAGTTCGACGACGTTTGCAGCAGCACGGACTATCAGCTCGGAGACCATGGCTGCGGTTACCCTCGACGCTGCATCACAGACAGGAGGGCCTGCGGTGGTGTATTCAACGACGAACCTGGGTGCACGAATGGCAAAATGTCATTTTTTCGGATGAATCCGGGTTCTGTTTACAGCATCATGATGGTCGCATCCGTGTTTGGCGGCATCGCGGTGAACGCACATTGGAAGCGTGTGTTCGTCATCGCCATACTGGCGTATCACCAGGACGAACTCTTGTTCGCATTGACGGCACTTTGAACAGTCAACGTTACATTTCAGATGTGTTACGACCCGTGGCTCTACCCTTCATTCTATCTCTGCGAAACCCTTCATTTGAGCAGGATAATGCACGACCGCATGTTGCAGGTCCTGTACGGGCCTTTCTGGATACAGAAAACATTCGACTCCTGCCCCGGCCAGCACATTCTCCAGATCTCTCACCAACTCAAAACGCCTGGTCAATGGTGGCCGAGCGACTGGCTCGTCACAATACGCCAGTCACTACTCTTTATGAACTGTGGTATCGTGTTGAAGCTGCATGGGCAGCTGTACCTGTACACTCCATCCAAGCTCTGTTTGACTCAATGCCCAGGCGTATCAAGGCCGTTATTACGGCCAGAGGTGGTTGTTCTGGGTACTGATTTCTCAAGATCTATGCACCCAAATTGGGTGTTAATGTAATCACATGTCAGTTCTAGTATAATATATTTGTCCAATGAATACCCGTTTATCATCTGCATTTCTTCTTCGTGTAGCAGTTTTAATGGACAATAGTGTATTTTATTTATCACAGTCACAAGGAGACAGCATTATTTCTCTGCTAGTAATTTTAGCGACAAAAATAGGGCGATTAATATTAACCTCGTTATAACGTATAAAGTTTTTGAAGATACGTGAACATCTGTAAATAATTTCATTCAGCCGTAGCAATGAGTGCGAGTGGTAATAGTCGAGAGCTGCAACCAATATCGACCCTCAAGAGCTCTCGTCAACTTAGGCGCGCTGTTCCTTTCAACTTGGCTTCGGGCGTTCGCCGGTGACCTGTAAGAGTGCGATGACCCCGCGCCGGAAGGTGTGCAGGGAGGTGGCTCCGAAATGTCAGCGGGCGCTGCCCTCGCGTCACGGCCGCCGATCACGCTTGACACTCAGTCTGAAGGGCGCCCTCACTTCAAAGGCAGCCGCCACGCACACGTCTGCGCGCCCGCGTGTGCTCTCACGCAACTCACAAAGCAGCCGTCCTCACTCAAGCGCAAAATGTGCCAAGATGTCCAGCGGCTCTGCATGTAAAAACGGCCGATCCATCACAAATACGTCAGAGGCGGACAGCACAGCTCTAACATCTGCTTGGCGATTGTGGCCGGCGCTCAGAAGTCCTCAGAAATCTCCCATATTCTTCTCACCTCTCTGGCGGTAGCACAGTGTACGCATGGTAAGTAGAAGGAAGGGAGATTGAGTTTACCTTCCCGTCGACACTGATGTCATTAGAGTCGGAGATCAAGCTCGGAGGGTGCAAAGGATAGGGAAGGAAATCGACGCACCCTTTTAAAGAAACCTTCCCTGCATTTTCATGGAGCGATTGAGGGAAATAAAGGAAAACCTAGATCTGGATGATCGGACCCGGGTTTGAACCGTCGTCCTCCCGAATGCGAGTCCAGTGTGCTAACAACTACGCACCGCGCTTGGTCATTGCACACATGGCGAGCGATGTTACGGTAAATATACAGTTTATCTCGATGCGTTTTCCTCAGTATCGTTACTAAGGAAACACTGAGGAATAACAAACTATTTTACATTCCTGCCAACTGCAGCTGTTTAAATGCATGATATTAAGAACAACTCCGCTAACAGCTGGTAAAATTGTTGTTTATTAAAACACAACCGGTTTCACGAGCTAAAGGTATATCATCGATGCAGCAACGTTAAAATATCATAAGCATACCCATGGCCCCTAGTCAGAAATTTCTATTCAGTGAATATAGTCAATACTATGGCGAACAAAAGGTATGGAAGACGAGCTCCATTCTTTACAACCTTCCTGCGTCAGTGAGACGGCAGGGCAGCCCGGATCAGGGCAAGGCAAAAGCAGCCGGCACGAACGACAAAGAGCCACGAAACCGGTTGTGTTTTAATGAAAAACAATTTTACCATCCGTAAAACTGAGAATAATCCTATTTCCGTTTGCAAGTTATTTAGTAGCAAAGAGATGACCCTGACATTTAACTTAACGCAATCATTAAATAATACAGGAGACAACGAAGGTAACAAATATTTTACCTAACAGTACTGTGATATGCCACTACATTTGTTAGTTGACCCTAGAATAATTTCCTTATAACAGTTAATGGAACACCGACATTTCCCACCGAGAGTGGTGGCGCAATGGTTAGCACACTGGACTCGCATTCGGGAGGACTACGGTTCAAACCCGCGTCCGGTCATCCTGATTTAGGTTTTCCGTGATTACCCTAAATAGCTTCAGGCAAGTGCCGTGACGTTTCCTTTGAAAGGGCACGGCCGACTTTCTACCCCGTCCTTCCCTAATCCAATGAAACCAATGACCTCGCTCTTTGGTCCCCTCCCCCAAATCAATCTCCGGCCAGAGTGGCCAAGCGGTTCTAGGCGGTACAGTCTGGAACCGCGCGACCGCTACGGTCGCAGGTTCGAATCCTGCCTCGGGCATGGATGTGCGTGATGTCCTTAGGTTAGTTAGACTTAAGTAGTTCTAAGTTCTAGGGGACTGATGACCACAGCAGTTAAGTCCCATAGTGCTCAGAGCCATTTGAACCATTTGAACCCAAATCAAGCAACCAACCGACATTGCCGCATGTAGTTGCAAAGCCTGTTAATGTTACGGAATGACAACTGGAAAGAAGAAGCCCGAGACAAACATTATACAGAGCGATGCATTTCGAAACATCGTTTTCGCCCTGTCAGTCGTGCTCCAGACAAGCAATTTCGGTCAAACGTAATTTTGTTCAAGGTGAAGAGTGTGTTGTTTGTCATCTTGGAGATAATGTATTAATCCTCCGAAGTCGAAATCCGGACGGTGAAAAATTCTCGCCATCGGAAGCTGAACAGTAAGCGGACTTCTACAGCGTGCTTCAGTTTCAGTTACAAACAGTATTTAATACTTTGCAACACTGTCCGACGAATAACGCCGTACAGCACTGCTGATGGAACATTAATGCTCTTCAAAATGTTTTCAGAACGACACTACTCTTCACCAGCAAAAGTTATAAAGCTACGAAATTTTACTGTCGCACTTCATCCTCGCTGCTTCAAGGCAGTGAATGTTTAAGGCCCGAACGACACAAACCACCGCTTGGGGCGCCATAATGGACGGGCGCCAGGGGACCCAAAGTGCAAGTTTCGTATACAGGGTGTATCACAACTAGTAGCGACAGCTAACACAGGTGAAGGTCCACGAGGAAAAAGGAGGGAGAGGTGGGCATCGAATGACAAGTTTTTTGTGTGGGAAATATACTCGAACCGGCCGTGCTTGGCGGAAGCTCGTCATAGGTGTTTGTAGCATTTTCTTACAGCCTTACTATGTTCAGTCAGTGATTACCTGAAAGCACTACGTTTTTTCTGGTTTAAAGTATCCGTTACATCATATAGTAGAGCTCTTGAGTAATTCCTATTGTTTCGGTCCTCAACACACAATTTCTGAAAAGTTCGTAGGCTCCAGTGTTCAATTGAGGCCCGCCACACAATTATCGCGCCTTGCACAGTTTGATTAACAACGTTCGTGCCATAGGCTTAATATCAAGGAACGAAGGTGAAGATTTAACGTTGCGTCGACAACGAGGTCATAATTCACTGAAGAGCCAAAGAAACTGGTACACCTGCCTAATATCGTGTAGGGCCTCCGCGAGCACGCAGAAGTGCCGCAACACGACGTAGCACGGACTCGACTAATGTCCCAAGTAGTGCTGGAGGGAACCGACACCATGAATCCTGCAGTGCTGTCCATAAATCCGTAAGACTACGAGGGGGTGGAGATCTCTTCTGAATATCATGTCGCAAGGCGTCCCAGATATGCTCAACAATGTTGATGTATGGGGAGTCTGGTGGCCAGTGTAAGTGTTTAAACTCGAAAGACCTTTCCTGGAACCATTCTGTAGCAATTCTGGACGTGTGAGGTGTCGTATTGACCTGGTGAAATTGCTCAAATCCGTCGGAATGCGCAATGGACATGAATGGATGCAGGTGATCAGACAGGATGCTTACGTATGTCTAATCTGTCAGATTCGTATCTAGACATATCAGGGGTCCCATATCACTCCAACTGCACACGCCCCACATCGTTACAGAGCCTCCACCAGCTCGAACAGCCCCTACTGACATGCGAGGTCCATGGATTCCTGTCGATACAATCTGAAACGAGACTCGTCCGGTCAGGCCACATGTTTGCAGTCATCAACAGTCCAATGTCGGTGTTGACGGGGTCAGGCGAGGCGTAAAACTTTGTGTCGTGCAGTCATCAAAGGTAAGGAGAGGGCCTTCGGCTCCGAAACCCCACATCATTGACGTTTCGTCGAATGGTTCGCACGCTGACACTTTTTGATGGCCCAGCATTGAAATCTGCAGCAATTTGCGGAAGGGTTGCACTTCTGTCGCGTTGAACGATTCTCTTCAGTCGTCGTTGGTCCCGTTCTTGCAGGATTTCAGGCCGCAGCGATGTCGGAGATTTGATGCTTTACCGGATTCCTGATATTCACGGTACACTCATGAAATGGTCGTACGGGAAAATTCCCACTTCATCGTTGCCTTGGAGATGCTGTGTCCCATCGCCCGTGCGCCGACTGTAACACCACGTTCAAACTCACTTAACTCTTAATAACCTGCCATTGTGGCAGCAGTAATCGATCTAACAACTGCGGCAGACACTTGTCTAATATAGGAGTTGCCGACCGCACCGCCGTAATCTGCCTGTTCGCATGCCTCTGTATTTGAATACGCGTGCCTATCCAGTTTCTTTGGCGCTTCAGTGTAGAAGTCGCAGGTGTACCGGTATGAAATGAGCGTTAAGACACAAATGTGTCGATAGGGAACATTTTTTGTGAACGAGCCTTATTTTTGTTGTTGTTTGGTTAGTATGACATCTGTCAAAGATATTTAGTATACATCAAGTCATGGAACAAACAACATCATATGTTTTCATCGTGTTAACAATGTCGAATTTTGTAGCAGAAAGTGATGATTTGCGGAAAGCATTAATTTTTTGTTTTCATTTGAAAAAAAAAAGTGCTGCAGAGTCGCATCGAATGCTTGTCGAGGCATATGGTGGTCATGCTCTATCAGAAGCAACATGCAAAAGATGGTTTCAACTGTTCAGAAATAATGATTTTGATGCAAGAAATGAAGAACATGGAAGACCACCCAAAAATTTCGAAGACGCCCAATTGCAAGCAATGTTGGATGAAGATTATACTTTGAGTCAGAAGCAAATGGCAGCAATGCTAAATGTTGCACAACAAATAATTTCTGGCCGTTTGAAAGCTATGGGAAAGATCCAAAAGTGTGGAAAATGAGTGTCACATGAATTGAATGAAAGACAGATGGAAAACCGAAAAATCATTTGTCAAATTTTGCTTCAAAGACATGAAATAAAATCAGTTTTGCATCGAATTGTTACTGGCGATGAAAACTGGATTTATTTTAGGAATCCTAAAAGGGAAAAATCATGGGTTAATCCGGGACAATCATGAACATCCACTGCAAAACCAGATCGATTCGACAAGAAGACAATGCTCTGTGTTTGGTGGGACCATAAAGGTGTGGTGTATCATGAGCTTTTAAAACCCGGTCAAACTGTGAATACTAATCGCTACAGACAACAAATGATCAATTTGAACTATGCATTGATCGAAAAAACAGGATGGGCCAGAAGACATGACAAAGTAATATTTTTACAGACAATGCACCTGCACACAAAGCAAAACTGGTTGAGGATACAATCAAAAGACTTGGCTGGGAGCTGCTACCCCACCCGCCGTGTTCACCAGACTTGCCCCCTTCCGACTACCATTCATTTTCATCAACGGAACACGCATTGGCTGAGGAACACTTCGATTCCTACGAAGAAGTCGAAAATTGGCTATCTGATTGGTTTGCTTCGAAAGACGAACATTTCTGTTGGCGTGGACTCCACAAATTGCCAGAAAGGTGGTCAAAATGTATAGAAAGCAATGGTCACTACTCTGAATAAAATGTTTTTACTTTTCAATTCAAAATTAGTGTTTCATTCTCACAACAACAAAAAAAAAACGCTCATTTCATACCGGTACACCTGGTAGCAGGAGTTCTGATTACGGGAGCCTGGGGAGAGAAATCCGCCCTTACAAATGAATCATTCTGTCGTTTTACCTTTTGGATTTACAAAATTTACGGAAACCTAAATCTGGATTGCCAGACGGTGATTCCAACCGTCGTCCTCCAGAATTCAAGCCCAATGTGGTCACCTCTGCACTAGCTCGCTACGTTGGCCTAATATTGTTACAGTGGTTTTAGAATCTGCATCTGAGGAACACTCTTGTGAAATCGGATGCTCCTTTTCCAAACCCCTGAATGTTCCCGTTATGTCTTGTTATGAAGACTTGAGGTCGACGAACTTCTCAGTTCGAAAATTCTTCGTCTTTCCGTTAAGTAGAACATCGTGACAGGAATTTACGTTGATTCCTTTAGAAGTAACAAAGAATGAAATAAAGCATGGATAAGAGCCTAAAGCCTGTCCACGTGTGCGTTTTTTTTTGTTTTTTTGGGGGGGTGGAGGAGAGGGGGGGCTATAGCTTAGTAGTACCAGTGCTAAAACGGATCCGGTCTGAAAGTAACACTTATACGATTAGGAGAGGCGATACTGTTGTAGCTGCTAAGTCATGCCCGAAATCTGGGCCAAACTGGCGCGCCCCGCGGATAAAAAAGGCGAGGAAAAGCGAAGGGCAGGGCAGGTCGGCGTTGAGCAAGGCGCGGCACGTGCGCTGCGCAGCTTTCGTGCCCGGCGACCGGAAAACAGCGCGCCCGATACCATCGCAGAAACACGCAGCCTGCAGCGGCGGCGGCTCAAGGCTGCGTTTCGTAAACACCCGGGGCTGATTGGCCGGGCTCCATCGCCTCTTCCCTGAAGTGCTGACACCGATTTCGTTCGCGGAAACCTTATATAGCAGGCGTTGGCGCCTCTGCATCCTGACCTGGTGCTCCTTTTTTTTAGTGCCTACCGCCAGCGGTACGAGGAAGCCCTGCGGATCAGGCTTTGACGTCGGCGGCAACAAGGAACTGCAACGTAACAACGGAATCGGGAAAATCCCAATGTCTTTTTAAATCTATTAGCGTCTTTCTGACCGACAAGGATGTGAGATTATGGATCATATGCTACGCTCCATCCATAATACACTAGTCTTTCAACAGTGGCACTATTTCATTTCCTCATTTCTGGGTCAAACAAATCGTAAAGCTTATACTGACATCTACTTTCGTTCACTAATGTGTAAAACATGTAATAGAAGCAATGCAGCTTAATTTAACAACGTAATTTTTTACTCGCCAATGCTTTCTTTAGGTGCCACAAATGAAAAAAAAGGAAACTTCGAAGCGATTCCTTTCATACGTTACAGTGCTGTGTTTTTATGGATTCATTCAGTCTACATCTACATTTACATGGATACTCTGCAAATCACATTTAAGTGCCTGTAGAGGGTTTATCGAACAACCTTCACATTTCTCTATTATTCCAATCTCGTATAGCGCGCGGAAAGAACGAACACCTGTTGTTGTTGTTGTCGTCTTCAGTCCTGAGATTGGTTTGATGCAGCTCTCCATGCTACTCTATCCTGTGCAAGCTTCTTCATCTCCCAGTACCTACTGCAGCCTACATCCTTCTGAATCTGCTTAGTGTATTCGTCTCTTGGTCTCCCTCTACGATTTTTACCCTCCACGCTGCCCTCCAATACTAACCGGGTGACCCCTTGATGCCTCAGAACATGCCCTACCAACCGATCCCTTCTTCTGGTCAAGTTGTGCCACAAACTTCTCTTCTCCTCAATTCTATTCAACACTTCCTCATTAGTTATGTGATCTACCCATCTAATCTTCAGCATTCTTCTGTAATACCACATTTCTAAAGCTTCTATTCTCTTCTTGTCCAAAATATTTATCGTCCATGTTTCACTTCCATACATGGCTACACTCCATACAAATCCTTCCAGAAACGACTTCCTGACACTTAAATCTATACTCGATGTTAGCAAATTTCTCTTCATCGGAAACGCTTTCCTTGCCATTGCCAGTCTACATTTTATATCCTCTCTACTTCGACCATCATCAGTTATTTTGCTCCCCAAATAGCAAAACTCGTTTACTACTTTAAGCGTCTCATTTTTAAAATCTAATTCCCTCACCATCACCCGACTTAATTCGACTACATTCCATTATCCTCTTTTTGCCTTTGTTGATGTTCATCTTATATCCTCCTTTCAAGACACTATCCATCCCATTCAACTGTTCTTCCAAGTCCTTTGCTGTCTCTGACAGAATTACAATGTCATCGGCGAACCTCAAAGTTTTTATTTCTTTTCCATGGATTTTAATACCTACTCCGAATTTTTCTTTTGTTTCCTTCACTGCTTGCTCAATACACAGATTGAATAACATCGGGGAGAGACTACAACCCTGTCTCACTCCCTTCCCAACCGCTACTTCCCTTTCATGTCCCTTGAATGTTATAACTGCCATCTGGTTTCTGTACAAATTGTAAATATCTTTTCGCTCCCTGTATTTTACCCCTGCCACCTTCAGAATTTGAAAGAGAGTATTCCAGCCAACATTGTCAAAAGCTTTCTCTAAGTCTACAAATGCTAGAAACGTAGGTTTACCTTTCCTTAATCTAGCTTCTAAGATAAGTCGTAGGGTCAGTATTGCCTCACGTGTTCCGATATTTCAACACCTATATCTTTCCATACGAGCTCTTATTTCGCTCATTTTATCCTGGTGATAACTTCTGAACTGAACATTTGGGGCCTGTTTTACACCTACGCCTGATCCAGTACTAAATTAATTATTCCTTGAGGGCTTAAGAGTGCGTGCTTCACTAATCAGCCGGTCCACTCAGCTAATCCTTAGCATTCTTCTGAAGCAACACATTCCAAATGCATCTACTATTATCTGTACTGCGTATCACCCACGTTTCACTCTCGTGTAATGCAACTCCCACAAAATACTGCCCGGCACGTTTATACTGCTTGTTGACAGACTTCTCTTTCTCGGAAAAACCTTTCGTGATGTTATCAATGTGCATTTTATGTTTTCTTTACTTTGACCATTGTGAATTATTCTGCTGCGCAAAAAGCAGGACTCATCCATTTTAAGTTTGTCATTTTCCTAATATACGAGGGTTGGAACTTTAATAGTGGCAACTATTTATTTACAGCTGTACAAAATAGATACGCGTTTCAATGTTTTACTGACCTTCAGAGTAGTCACCAGCATTGTGTATAAAACCGTTGCCAGCAATGTTGAAGTCGTAGGATACTCTTAGCAGTGCCAGTTGTGTTGACAGTTCGAGCGGCGCGCTCTATTGCCCGACGAATTTGTAGCAGTTCTGAAGCGAATGCCGTGAAGTGCTTCCTTCAGTTTAGAAATCGAGCTGAAGTCACGAGGACTTAAGTCAGGTGAGTGCAGTAGGTGGTATAGCACTTAGCAGCCCCACCAGTCAAACAGTAACATCTTGCACTGTACAAGCTTGAGCATGGTCCTGCAAAATTATGGTCAGGTCCTGCAGAAAGTGTCATCACTTCTGTCTCTTTGCTGTTCATTTTTAGAACACAACCTACGACCAGATAAGAGACAGAAGTGATGACACTTTCTGCAGGACCTGACCATCGTTATGCGGGACAGTGCTCAAGCGCGTTTGACTGATAGGGCTGCTAAGTGCTGTACCACCTACTGCACTCTCCTGACTTAAGCCCTCGTGAGTTCAATTCGATTTCTAAACTGAAGGAAACACTTCACGGCATTCGATTCAGAACTGCTACAAACACGTCGGGCAATAGACCGCCCCGCTCTGTCAACACAACTGGCACTGCTTAGAGTATCCTACGACTTCCAAATCGTTGGCAACGGGTTATACAGAATGCTAGTGACTTCTTTGAAGGTTAGTAAAACTTTGAAACACGTATCTATTTTGTACGAGCTGTAAATAAACAAATGGTTCAAATGGTTCTGAGAACTATGGGACTTAACTACTCTGGTCATCAGTCCCCTAGAACTTAGAACTACTTAAACCTAACTAACCTAAGGACATCACACACATCCATGCCTGAGGCAGGATTCGAACCTGCGACCGTAGCAGTCTCGCGGTTCCGGACTGCGCGTCTAGAACCGCTAGACCACCACGGCCGGCTGTAAATAAACAATTGCCTTTATTAAGGATCCAACCTTCGTAGTTCCATTGGCACCATCTAATTAAATTCCATTACATTTCTTTAGTTTACTCATTTTGAGCCGAAATGGGCTATCGGTGATAATAGACTAAGGAAGAAAAGCTTCTTTGCCAAGTTCTCTTTATTTTCGATAAGCGCCAAGTCATGAGAAAGGGTACACTTACCGCTATTTTAAGAAATATGCAACAATCTTTGTCGTGATCCGAAAATGGTAACACTGATTAATGAAACTCGTTATCGAGAATAAAGGTTATTATTAGAAATCTTGGCAAAGAAGTTTATCTTCTCTAATAGGTTACATTCCATTGCCCATGTTTTAATTTTGTTGATGATTTAATCTCTTCGCAACGCATTCCTTTCAACTGATTTTGCAATTCCTTTGCCAGCTCTGACAGAACTACGACGTTGTCAGCAAACATTATCGATCGTATTTATTATCCATAAGCTTCAATTCTCTTTTCAAATTTTCTCCTTGATTGCCGTTACCGTACCGAATGAGATAAGTGATATATAGGCTATAACCCTGTCTTATCCCTTTCACAATTAGTGCCTCACTTTCATATCTTTCGACTCTTATAAATGCAATTTGGCTTCTGTATAAATTGCAGATAAGGTTTCGTTGCATGTATTTTATCCCTGTCACCTTCAGAACTGCCAAGACTACTTTTATGCTTCCCAGTTAAAACAAAACACTTAACTAAGCTGCACGAGTCCTGTGGTCCGATTTCGATTATGTCAGATGCATCTTAACCCAATATTACGTAGCACCTCTCCTCAACAGCAAGCGATTGGTATAAGGGCAAAACCCAGTGTAGTTGCATTCCGGAGCAGCAGAATGAAAACCACCATTCAGCCATCCTGATTCACTTTTTCTGTGATCACTTCAGGCGAATGTGGGAATTGTTTCCTAAAGAGTCCCAGCCGCTTCCTTCACAAAGATTTTATGTTGTATGTGTATGTTTTGACAGTTGTTACATTTCTGAATTTATGTGAGAGCTAAATAAAATACTATTTTTTAACTCAACATGAAATATACTTTGTGGGAGACTCCGAAGCCAGAGTTTACTTACAAGGGAACTTCCCCTTCGCACCCCCCTCACATTTAGTTATAAGTTGGCACAGTGGATAGGCCTTGAAAAACTGAACATAGATCTATCGAAAAAACAGGAAGAATTTGTGTGGAACTATGAAAAAAAAGCAAAAATATACAAAATGAGTAGCCCATGCGCAAGATAGGCAACATCAAGGACATCTGAGCTCAAAGGCGCCGTGGTCTCGTGGTTAGCGTGAGCAGCTGCGGAACGAGAGGTCCTTGGTTCAAGTCTTCCCTCCAGTGAAACATTTAATTTTTTATTTTCAGATAATTATCAAAGTTCAGGCACTCACACATAATTAACTTTGCTCTCCGAAATTCCAGGACATGTTCAGATTTGCTTGGACATATGCAGGATTTGACGGTCTACACACGGACAAATTTGAAAACGTTAAAAACATGTTTTGACAGAGCACAGGGAAAACTGTGCGTTTGTGAAACTGTTGCATTCATTTTTTGCTGTTTATGTGACAAACTCTTATGTTTTCATCACTTTTTTGGGAGTGATTATCACATCCACAAGAAAACCTAAATCGGGCAAGGCAGAAGGATCCTTTTACCCATTCGCCAAGTGTACAAGTTAGGTGGGTCGACAACATATTTCTGTCATGTGACGCACATGCCGCCACCAGTGTCGTATAGAATATATCAGACGTGTTTTCCTGTGGATGAATCGGTTGACCTATGACCTTGCGATCAAATGTTTTCGGTTCCCATTGGAGAGGCACGTCCTTTCGTCTACTAATCGCACGGTTTTGCGGTGCGGTCGCGAAACACAGACACTAAACTTATTACAGTGAACAGAGACGTCAATGAACGAACGGACAGATCATAACTTTGCGAAGATAAAGAAAGTAAACTTTTCACTGGAGGGACGACTTGGAACCAAGGACCTCTCGTTCCGCAGCTGCTCACGTTAACCACGGGACCACGGCGCTCCTGAGCTCACACTCTCCTTGATGTTGCATATCTTGCGCATGGACTACTCAGTTTGTATATTTTGCTTATTTTTTTTTTCATAGTTCCACAGGACTACTTCTTGTTTTCTCGATTGATCGGTGTTCAGTTCTTCAAGGCCTATCCACTGTGCCAACTTATAACTAAATCTGAGGCGGGCGCGATGGGGATGCTCCCTTGTTAGATACTTATTCCTCTATCCTCTGAAACGCGTAGCGGATAACATAAAAATTACTGCTGTCGACTTCTCTGTGATTAATACCAACATTCACGAATTTTAATTGTGCGTTGTATGCTACGAGCGCTAAGAGTAACAGTATTAAACAAATCATCAAACGATTATCTATTCTTCTCGCAAATAGGATCTGAGGAAGGTTGGTAACGTGGTTTTGATGTATAAACGACAAACTCAGAGCATGTACTCAGCATTGTAAACTCGGTGATGAGGTGTTGCGGTCGCAACCTGCTTCGTCATCATGATTATCGTGGTACTAGTGTGCTGGAACAGACCGCGAGGTGACTGGCTTGTTTACACTCTTTTGTGGAGCCGGGACCCCGGACCTGGACTGACAGGCCTTGCGATAGCTGCTCACCGACTCACGACAGATTAACTCTGTTAGCTTGTAGGCTGGCGTGTCCTCTGACAAAGAGCGCGTAGGCAACATGGTGAGCAGACACCATTAGCGCCATAACGACGCGTGACACGCAGTACAGCTACCCGGCCGCTCATTTGCATCACAGCCGCGCTGGCCGGGGCCACAATTAATGATGGGCGAGGCTCGCCACACGCTTCCAGTTGGTGCTCCGCTCAAAGCTTACACGCGTAATCTTTAAGGCGGCGTTGGTTCTTGGCCGGGATTTCATTCATCGTAACGTTTATGTCATTCATTCTGTACATTGAGCAAGCAGTAAAGGAAACAAAAGAAAAAAAACTGGAGTAGTAATTAAAGTTTAAGGAGAAGAAATAAAAATTTTGGGGTTTGTCGATGGCACTAATTCTGTTAGATACAGCAAAGGACTTGGAAGAGAAGTTGAACGGAATGGACAGTGTCTTGATAGGAGGGTATAAGGTAAACATCAACAAAAGGAAAACAAGGATAATGGAGTGTAGTCGAATTAAATCAAGTGATGGTGAGGGAATTAAATTCGGAAACGACTTTAGCTATTTGGGTAGCAAAATAACTGACGATGGCCGAGGTAGAGAGGATGTAAAATGTAGACTGGCAATGGTGATAAAAGCGTTTCTGAAGAAGAGAAATTTGTTAACATCGAATAAAGATTTAAGTGTTACGAAGTCTTTTCTGGAAGCATGGAAGTGAAACACTGACGATAAACAGTTTAGGCAAGAGGAGAATAGAAGCTTTTGAAATGTGCAGAAGAATACTGAAGATTGGATGAGTAGGTCACGTAACAAATGAAGAAGAGGTACTGAATAGAATTGGGGAGAAAAGAAATTTCTGGCACAACCTCACTAAAAGAAGGGATCGGTTGACAGGACACATTCTGCGACGTAAAGAGCTCACCGATTTAGTACTGGTGGGAAGTGAGAGAGGTAAAAATTGTAGAGGAAACCCAAGAGATGAATACAGTATGCAGATCCAGAAAGATATGAGTTGCAGTAGTTACTCGGAGATAAAGAAACTTGCATAGGATAAAGGAGCATGGAGAGCTGCATCAAACCAGTCTTCGGACTGAACATCACAACAACAACATTCACATGTAGTTCCCCCTTTTACCTCAGAATGACTATTTCGTCTCTCGATGTACGGAACCAGAAACGCTTTCACCCGTTCACTGATGCTGACACTAATGCGAAGTTCATATGGATTCCTGGAAAATGACGCTGCTGATGATGCTGTCAGGGCTGCAAATCTTACGCAGGCTTCTTAGCAGTTCTGTTTGTCGGGAGATCTGAGTTTCGCTGTACGTAGGAACAGTCTATTACTCTGATACGAACACTAGCCCTGTCTCTGCGAACAAGCTCTACATCTACATCTACTTGACTATTCTACAGTTCACACTCAAGTGCCTGACAAGAGGTTCATAGAACCACTTACCATTATTTTTCTGCAGTTCCACTCTCGAACAACATGTGGGAAAACGAACGCTTAAGTAATTCCGTTCATGCTCTGATATTTTCACATTCGGAGGATAATGCTGTTGTTTGAAATTTCGCGAAAAGATCCTGTCACAACGAAAAAGGCTTCTTTTTTAATGAGTGCCACCCGAACTCTCTTATCATATCCGTGACACTCTCTCCCCTATTTCACGAAAAACACGAGACGAGCTGTCCTCCTTGAACTTTTTAGATATTCTCCGTCAGTTCCATGCGATGCAGTTCCCATACGGCACAACAATACTCCAGAGGAGGACGCACAACCGTAGTATAGACAGTCTCTTTAGTAGACCTGTTGCATCTTCTAAGTGTTCTGTCAATAAAAGGCAGTCTTTGATTCGCCTTCACCACAACATGTCTATATGATCGTTCCAACTGAAGCTATTAGTAAGTGTAATCCCTAAGTATTTCAGATTTGTGTGATTTGTCGTGTATGAAGCTTGGCGGATTCTTGTTAGGATTCATTGGCTTGACATTTTTCGCACTATACAAACATCTTATCTGAATAATTTTGGAACTGTTTTGATCTTCTGATGATCTGCAAAATCTAAGATCGGTGGTCATGCTGAACCCTAAATTTTTATAATAGAGTAGGAACTGCGGAGGGAACGCCAGATATCACTTCTTTTTTTCTCTATAACTCTCTGTCAGTTCCAATAGGAAATCTCGAAGCGAGTCGCACAGCTGATACGATACTCCATAGCCACACAATTTGATTAGAAGTCCCTTGTGAGGAACTAAGTCAAAAGCTTTCTGGAAATCTAGAAATATGGAGTCAGTTTGATATTCTGTGTCGATAGTACTCATTACTTCCAGAGAATAAAGAGCTAGTTGTGTTGCACAAGAACCATATTTTCTGAATACGTGCTAACAGCGTCTCAGTAGAGTTTTTTTTTTTTCGAGGTAATTCATAATGTTCGAACACAGTATATGTTCCAAAATTGTACTGCAAATCGACCTAAGTGGTTTGCATCTGTAATTCAGCGTATTACTTTTATTTTCTTTCTCGAGAATTGGTGTTACCGGTTCAACTTTTCAGTCTTTAGGTCGATGTTTCGTCGAGCAAGCGGTTGTATGTGAACGCTAAATTTTGAGCTATTACGTCGGCATACTCTGAAAAGAACTTAATTGGCATGCAGTCTAAACCGGAAGACCTGCCTTTATTAAGTGATTCGAGTTGCGTCGCTACACTGAGGATGTCCATTTTTAAGTTACGCGCGTTTGCTGCAGTTGTTGATGCCAATTCTGAAATATTTATTTCGTCTTCTTTGGTGAAGGAATTTCGAAGAACCGTATTTAGTATCTCCGTTCAGGGAGATTAATCCCTTCCCTACATCTTGAGCAACTTCCTCTCGCCCATGTCCTAGCGAGCAGTTAATTTCAACTAGGCTGCCTGCAGGGCACTGTTTTTAGGTCATCGTCATTTGTTAAGCAGCGACCCCTCACCATTTTGTTCACATCGTAACGAAGCACTGACAATGTGCCATTTCCTAATTCAGTGTCATTTGATTAACCCTCTTGCGCTTCAGTTTGTGTTTGTCACCTGAGTTATCTGTGATTTTAGCAGATGCAGCAGAGCCTCTGGAAAGCGTCTATTCCTTATCCAAGGCGAACGAGATTTAACAGTCGACCATGAACAATTGTCCTAGAAACCCGTACCGAATGATCTCTTAAACCAACTGTTCATTTTACCTTTCTACGTTGCTCGCTGTCTTTTAACGATTGTTCCACGTTCACTGTCATTAGGCGTTCGTTACGTTTTTATCACCTACTATTGCCGTTTAGGGCCCCACGCGTCGGTTAATTTCAAGAAACAAAGTGTAGTTTCCCTAGAAAACGACCCATTTTAAGTCATTTCCTGGACCTTTATGACACAGCTCTTCTGCGCTCTACAGAAAAAAATGCAGAAGATAAACTGCGCGGATGCTGGTATGTCGGCAGTAACAGCTACTTCGTGGACAAAAACTTGTTCTGATTCAGATATCTGCTGTATATTAACGGCTACCCGCAGTTAAGAATTACTTTGTAGTTAAGAATGAAAATACATTGTCAGTATCACCATTTTCGTCTATTTGGGTTATATGTGATCAGTTGAACTGCTTAAACCATTATTATTACTATTCGTCTGGGACGGAGTGTCAGAACGTTTGCTTCAGTGTGCCGTTTCCTGCAAAGGGTAGACGCGTTGTCGATATTTGTAAGGGCTACAGATGGCGACAGCCTCTTCTTCCTGATTTTCCACACTATTATACATGCATTTTATTTCCCTCGTACTAGCAGTAGCCTTGAATGAGGGTCATCTCTGTTTCGTTTCTAGAAACAGTGTGCAGTTACTGAAAGCTGCCATAATGTTAGCAGGATATTCCATCCACTGGAATCTTCACTTCATGGTCCGATTCCAGTTTACGTGTCTTTTGCGACACAAATAATGTTCGGTATAAAATTAGTAAATATTTCAACTTAAGTTTTAAATGTATTTACAAGGACTCAGTGCAACGTTTCTTAATTGAGTGATTTAGCACGTTAACGTGATTCATCATTATTGGTAAATTAACGCGTATTTGTTAATTAAACTACATGAATTACTTTAAACAGTATTCACTACGCACGAAAACTTTTAACAACTTTCCCAGTGCTTCGCAAATGTTCTGCGCAAAATATTACAGATTCCGTTTCATTAACTACGCCAGAAGTTGCAGCTTGACGAAACATCTCAAGAATATGACAGGCTATGGTGTATTAAACTGCAGTCGTGATCAGCCTGGATGTTCATAAGCAATGGAATGTAAATTACGAGTTCTAACTTCAGCTGACGAAAATTTAGGCCAGTGATAACCCTGCCGTCAGAACTTCGACATTTGGAAAGGCTTAAAATGATTTACAAAATTTTAACATGCCCGGATGTGTATAAAAGATAGCGATGCAAATAGAAGACTTGCGGATACGGATTAACATACAAATTTCATTTCACTTATCCGAGCACATCTCTTAACTCCAAAGAACTAAACGTCTTTGAACACAAACATATCGGATGTATCTCATATTTCATCAACGGTTTAAAGCACCAAAACAACGCTTTCCGCAAATGATAGTGTACGAAAGTGATGGAGGATACTGTTTTTGAGTATATCTCATTCTCGTTACTGAGCTCAGAAGAGTGTACACCAGAGCCGTGGCATAAACTCACTCCTCCGGTATTTCTCATTAACATTAAGCAAGACCGCAGAGCCAGTTTTTTGGGTCCCTCCATTCTCCCTCTTTGTGAGTAATAAAATGTAGTACGCTACACACGCCCATCACAGACACCTAAAACAAACTTCCATGCATAGGAGACAACTCACGCAACACGAAGAGTAAGAGTCAATATGCTTTAAGAGAAACTCATTATTTTCGTCCCTGTTCGTTTAAAATATATTTTGAGAATTCCATTATGAGCAGAGAACAATATGTTGTTTTTCCTATGTTGCCATACTTGTTGCTGTGATGATATGGTGTCATTAGCGGATGTATCTTTATTTCACTTAACATAATCATATTTGGTTGTTCAGAAGATATTTCTAGACAGTTGATTATTTGTAATTTTCTTGTTAATGATGGTTATCGCTTTAGCATACAACTGTAAAATATACGTAAGAAACAGCATTGTAGGTTAGCACAGTTGTGTTCTTTCTTTATTACTGAAGTGAATTCAGTCATCTTCATGTATATTATATGTAAATAGCTGAATAACATATATAACAGCGTAATTACTTCTGATATGACCTGAAGATAATCTCAAAGTGACAAGTCGATGACCGGCCGGGGTGGCCGAGCGGTTCTAGGCGCTACAGTCTGGAACCGCGTGACCGCTACGGTCGCAGGTTCGAATGCTGCCTCAGGCATGGATGTGTGTGATGTTCTTAGGTTAGTTAGGTTTAAGTAGTTCTAAGTTCTAGGGAACTGATAACCTCAGAAGTTAAGTCTCATAGTGCTCAGAACCATTTGACAAGTCGGTTGTTTACTGAACAAAAAAAGGAAAACTACAAGTGTGTAAATATACAATGAAATTTCTGGGATACCTTAAAGCTGTCAGTAAACGTCTACACAAGATAGCTACAAAGCGTATTTCCAACACGCACTGTTCGAATATTTACCATACATTCATCTCTTGCGCCAGTTCATTTTCTGGTCAGTAAAGAACAATTGCGAATGTTTTGACTTACAGTTTTGTGTTCGATATTTCATAAATGGATTACACACTACTACAATTCGTTATTGTTTCTCTCACAGCCATTACAATTAAATCAAATTACTTTTTCGTGAGCCGGAGCAACATTTCGGCACACAAAGCAGAATCTTCACTCGTGAGATATATGTCTAGGACTGTGACTTTCCATTACGTAACACGATTCAGTGTGTGTCACACTTTCGAGACAGACTTTCCTTGTGAGGTACAGGTTGCAGCAGCAGCAGCAGCAGAGCTTTTCCTCGTAGGTCAGCGCGAGGCCGCCGCAGTACTGACGCCTTGCGCCTTAGTGGAGAAACTGCACCTGTTGGCAGTAGCAATACACCTCGAACGACTCGAGCGTAAAATTGACCTTCCAAGGGCTTCGTGTCGCCGCTTACTGTTGGAAAACACGAGTATCGCCACGCTTTCACGAGCGCCTCGGGTTGCCTTCCGATTTAATAGTCCCCACAGCGCTGTTCTCCTTTACTGAGCTGTAAACAAGGCAGGTAACGCAAATATATTAATTCCAGGACATGTATATGCCTTCGGCGTATCTAGTAACATGTGAGAGAGATGTATAGTGGAATGTTAACTCTGATTGCTTACTTTTTTTTTATTTATGAAGGTCTGATATTTCGTCTGACAGCGCCCTTCGTCTCTTGCAAACTTACTGTATTTCATATAACTCACACAGGGTTCTGTAGCTTAGAAAGTATATCATCCACTTCTGCTGACATGTCTGAGAACATGTTAGCGAGTGCTAAGTTATATTCTGAAAGCGTTACTGGATCGCCTATTTCATCCCAGATTGCGTACTCCTTTCCTTCTAACCTCTTTAAGGCTATCATTTAGCCTCCGTGTGCTAAGCACAAAAAAAAAAAGGCTCTAAGCAGTGTGGGACTTAACATCGCCGGCCGGTGTTACCGAGCGGTTCTAGGTGCTTCAGGCTGGAACCGCGCGACCGCTACGGTCGCAGGTTCGAATCCTGCCTCGGGCGTGGATGTGTGTGATGTCTTTAGGTTAGTTAGGTTTAAATAGTTCTAAGTTCTAGGGGTGGTGGTGGTGGTTAGTGTTTACGTCCCGTCGACAACGAGGTCATTAGAGACGGAGCGCAAGCTCGGGTTAGGGAAGGATTGGGAAGGAAATCGGCCGTGCCCTTTCAAAGGAACCATCCCGGCATTTGCCTGAAGCGATTTAGGGAAATCACGGAAAACCTAAGTTCTAGGGGACTGATGACCTCAAATGTTGAGTGCCATAGTGCTCAAAGCCATTTGGACTCAACGTCTGGGGTCATCAGTCCCCTAGACTTAGAACTACTTAAACTTAACCAACCTAAAGACATCACAAAAATCCGTGCCCGAGGCAGGATTCGAACCTGCGACCGTAGCAACAGCGCGGTTCCATACTGAAGCGCCTAGAACCGCTCGGCTACAGCGGCCGGCGTGTGCTAAGCAGTTCGCTATTTAATTTTGGTAATTTCGTTGGTATGAATTCGTATGATCCCTTATCAGCGGGTCCATTACAGGCATACTTTACATGTGATTTTGGAAAAGGGCGTTTTCTAAAGCCTAACACAGAACTCTCTCCTCGTCATTTAATATGTATCCAGTATTTCTGCTCTCCACTCTCCCCACTTTTAAAGCGTCCTAATGATCTAGATCAAATTTTCATCGCCCATCACATTATTTTATCAAGTTTTAGATTTGGTCAGTTTGTCCATTTCTTTGTGGCCTTCTGTATTACACAAAGGCAGTATGCAGGATTGGAGTCAGTCTTGAGAGGGTCGATCATTACTCATAGTAATTAACGCCATGACCTTTTTTGTTGTACATAACGAGGCAAAAAAGCATCGGCCAATCAGTATCGTGCTTTGTATTGCATTCAGTGAGCAGGTACAAGAGGTGCATATCGACCATGCCTGTATCGGTACACCTATCCATACTGCCGTGTATCACTGTTAACGTGCAGCTAACCACGAAGAGAAACCGTATGCAAACAGGAGCGAACAGTGTTGAATGCGAGCAAGATGGCTAAGACTGAACTGGGAATGACTGTTCTCAACAGCAAGTATCGTGGGTGAACGGACCAAATTTGTTTCCAACAAGCCAAGGGTTGTAAAACTACCGTACGCTACAGTAGAGTATGGTAAGGACGCATAGACTACGGTAGGTTTCCTGGTAGGTTTGGTCAGTTAAGACTGTAACCACATTACCAGTACATTAGGAGTTACTTTATATCGATAACTTTGTCTGCGTATGCGATCAGTGACTTACTACATTTCCCTAGAAACCGGAAACGGTGAAGCCTCTAGAAACTGATTGTGGGTATATAAAGGGCTGCATAACCTACGGAACATTTCTATACTACATTGTTGTTCTACTGTCTGTTAACAGTCTTTATAGCAAAATTGAAATTTTCGTTGTGTAATTCGTGTTTTACTCGAAAATAGTTGATTTCAAACGGGGGCTGTTGGAGTAAAAATAAAATACAGATTTACCATATAACGCTAGAAAACGTGATCTCCTAAAAAAAAGATGAAATTAGAAAGAAATGCCAGACAAAAATATATGAGACATAGCTTCAATACTTAGCGGAGCTTTCATAAAATATGTTTCTTTTATAGCCAAACAACATTCGCAGTTATCAGTTATAACAGGAAACTCTTGCTTTTGATCATGATAAACTTTCGGTTCAGTACGAAAGAGCGATAATAATTATATAGATTTTTTGTGTTTGTGAACTTCAACTACACTTGGATCAAAAGCAATTGTCTTTGTTACACAACAGCGCAGAAGTTACACGAGCAGCTAATCATTTTTTACTTATAAAATTCAATTTATGTTTTGTAAGGATATAAAATACACAATGGCCTAATTGAATGATTTGTGGTGCTGATTCTGTGCAATAAAAGAACCATACGAAGAAAAAGCAAAGAGAAGTCCTCTCTCACACATTCATAGTTTCTTTCCCCAGCAATGTTGTTGTTGTTGTGGTCTTCAGTCCAGAGACTGGTTTGATGCAGCTATCCATGTGCAACCTACATCCTTCTGAATCTGTTTAGTGTATTCATATCTTTGTCTCCCTTTACGATTTTTACCCTCCACGCTGCCCTCCAGTACTAAATTGGTGATCCGCCTCAGAATATGCCCTATCAACCGATAACTTCTTCTATCAAGTTGTGCCACAAATTTCTCTTCTCTACAATTCTATTCAATACCTCCTCATTAGTTATGTTATCTACCCATCTAATCTTCTGCATTCCTCTGCAGCACCACATTTCGAAAGATTATATTCTCTTCTTGTCTAAACTATTTGTCGACCACGTTTCACTCCCATACATGGCTACACTCCACACAAATACTTTCAGAAACGACCTCCTGACACTTAAATCTATACTTGATGTTAACAAATTTCTCTTTTTCAGAAACGCTTTCCTTGCCATTGCCAGTCTACATTTTATATCCTCTCTACTTCGACCATCATCAGTTATTTTGCTCCCCAAATAGCAAAACTCTTACTACTTTAAGTGTCTCATTTCCTAATCTAATTCCCGCAGCATCACCCGACTTAATTCGACTACATTCCATTATCCTCGTTTTGCTTTTGTTGATGTTCATACTATATTCTCCTTTCAAGACACTGTCCATTCCGTTCAACTGCTCTTCCAAGTCCTTTGCTGTCTCTGACAGAATTATAATGTCACCAGCAAACCTCGAAGTTTTAATTTCTTCTCCATGGATTTTAATACCTACTCCGAATTTTTCTTTTGTTTCCTTTACTGCTTGCTCAATATACATATTGAATAACATCGGGGAGCGGCTACAACCCTGTCTCACCTCCTTCTCTTTCATGTCCCTCGACTCTTATAACTGTCATCTAGCTTGTGTACAAATTGTAATTAGCCTTTCGCTCCCTGTATTTTACCCCTGCCACCTTCAGAATTTGATTGTATTCCAATCAACATTATCAAAAGCTTTCTCTAAGTCTACAAGTGCTAGAAACGTAGATTTGCCTTTTCTTACTCTATTTTCTAAGATAAGTCGTAGGGTCAGTATTGCCTCACGTGTTCCAACATTTCAATGGAATCCAAACTGATTGTCCCCGAGGTCGGCTTCTACCAGCTTTTCCATTCGTCTGTAAAGAATTCGCGTTAGTATTTTGCAGCTGTGACTTATTAAACTGATAGTTCTGTAATTTTCAAATCTGTCAACACCTGCTTTTGTTGGGATTGGAATGATTATATTCTTCTTGAAGTCTGAGGGTATTTCGCTCGTCTCATACATTTTGCTTACCAGATGGCAGAGCTTTGTTAGGCCTGGCTCTCCGAAGGCTATCAGTTACGTACTGTGCCAAACCTACCGGCCCGTACTTTTCGTAGAGCGCAACTCTGCACACAGCGCATATGATCGTTACTTGCACTGTTGTGCAACTATTTTTATCGCAGCGCAGATACAAATTAAACGAATATAAGAACTTAACCGATATGTAACTAGGCCTCGGAGAGCAGTAAAATGCTCCGAAAATGTCCCTGAACTAATTCTGTACTTTTGGAGGTAGATTTTGCGTCCATTATGTAGCAGCGGCATCCGAGAAACACGGTCGGTGTTAGGAATGGGCTGTACGGTCGGTTTTAAGAATGGGCTGTAAATCAGCTGGTGGTAGCCCCGGGTACGGGTGTTGCCGGATCTGTTCCGGGAAGCAACTGCAACAGGGCACAGCGCAGGCGGAACGGACGAGCGAGCGGCCAGGGATGTCGGTGAGGAGTCAATGCGGGCCGGCTGAGGAGCGCTGTGAGGCGGGCAGGCAGTGTATTGTGCGAGCAGAGGCGGCCGTAAATCAGGGCCGGCCGCTGTCCGGCCGGAATGCGGCGGCCATCAGTCAGCGCGGTCGCTCTCTGCGGCAGGTCCCAGGGGGCGCGAGCACGCCCGCGCGACAAGGCTGCGCAACCTGCCCTGCCACACCGCTCCATCCTCCTGGCCCGTTCGCAGTCTCTGCAAGCCCGAACACCTTCATCTACAGTTGCACTCCGTAAGCCAGCTTGCGGTGGTGGAGCAGCAGCCGTTCTGTTCACACGGAGGAAACCAGTTCTGAACGACAGACTCCAAATAGCTGATCATCCCCGTGGTCGCGGGGAGTGAAGTACCTCGGTGTCTACCTTGACCAAAAAATTACTCTTTACGCAGCATATTGCCGACAAGAAGACGGCAGCCCAGAAAATGGCCAGGTCATTGTTTCCGTTCCTGAAGAGTAAGGATGTCAATCCTAAGACTAAACTCCAATTGTATACGGCAACGGTGGAAACCACAATGTTATATGGCTCCACCTCGTGGGGAACTACGTGCGTCTCCAACTACAACAAACTCCAAGCGCTGCAAAACATTTGCTACCGATGGATCACAGGAGCTCCATGGTGGACAAGAAACGTCGACATCCGCACCGCACTCCAAGAGGCCACTGTACAAGAGAAGGTCCATGACAAGGCTCTACGAGTTTTTGACACGATCGATGCCCTTATGGACGAAGTTCGACAATTAGAATCGGTGGGAACGGTAAACCTTGCGAGTTGGCACAAGTATCGAGTACCGAAGTCAGTAACGTTTCAACCACCATAGGCAATCTGTCATCACACGAGGAAGTAGTCCTACATAACAGCTTAGACACATATCACCCTCCACAGCAGATAGACATCACCAAAGACAGCAGGCTAAAGGATCCATTGAATGCCCAAGCCTAACTGAATGTGTAATAAATAAAGTGTTTTCCTTTTATCCTTACATCCCATCATAGAAGAATAAGTCATCGAGGATGATCTCTTCAGCCCACACTACACACACACACAAACACACACACACACACACAAAATCCCCACTTTCCTGTTCCAGTTGCGAATGGTTCGGGCGAGAAGTATTATTGGTAAGCTTCAATGTTATTTCGAATCTCCCAAAGTGTACCTTCATTTTCGCGAGAGATACGTAAGCGATGCTGAGAGAATTAGATTAGGAAACGAGACACTAAAAGTAGTGGGTGCTTTTGCTATTTCTTCAGTAAAGTAAGTGGTGATGGCCGAAGTAGAGGGGATATAAAATGAAGATCGGCAACAGTAACGAAAGCGTTTCTGGAATCTAAATTTGTTAACATCTATTTCTAGTGTTAGGAAATATACTCTAAGAAAATGAAATAACAAAGCACCACGAAGAAATGATCCGAATGGGACGGAAATCGGTAGATGTAATGTGCATGTACAGACAAACCAATGATTACAATGTGAGAGAAACTGGATATTTCATTCAGGACGAAGAGCTGCACAAATCCAGCAAGTCAATAATTCGTTGGTCCACCTCTCGCCCTTATGCAAGCAGTAATTTGGCTTGGCATTTTGTCTCTTTTTTTTAGGGTGCAAAAACAACTAGGGTCATACGCGCCAATGTCAAAACTGTAAAACAGAAAGACAAAGAGAGAAGTTAAAAATGAAAAATGGTTCAAATGGCTCTGAGCACTATGGGACTTAACATCTGAGGTCATCAGTCCCCTAGAACTTAGAACTACTTAAACCTAGCTAAGCTAAGGACATCACACACATCTATGCCGGAGGCAGGATTCGAACCTGCGACAGTTAAAAATGACTACACGTTAATCACAATTGATGGAAGAGAACACAGATAAAAACAGGGGTATGGAGAAAGGTCTATAAAATACGCCATAGAGATGGCCTGGCATTGAATGATAGGAGTTGTTAGATGTCGTACTGAGGGATATCGTGCCATAATCTATCCAACTGGCGCATTAGATCATCGAAATCAAGAACTTGTTGGAGGGTCCTTCCCATAATGCTCCAAACGTACTCACCTGGAGAACGATCCGCCGACTCTCGCCGTGTGCAGGCGTGCATTGTTTGCTGAAATGTAAGTCCAGGGTGGCTTGCCATCAAGGGTAACAAAACGAGGCGCAGATTTTCATCGAGCTACCTCTGTGGTCTTAGGGGTGCCCCGGATGACAGCCAAAGAGGTCCTGCTATGAAAAGAAAAGTCACCCCAGATCTGGGTCTTGGGCGTGTGCCGGGCGAGAGTCAGATTCATATCCAACCACTGTCCAGGCTGTCTCCAGACTCGTCTTCGCTGGTCATCGAGGCTCAGTTTGAAGCGGGACTCATCACTGAAGCCTATGGGATTCCAGGCCGAAGACATCGCGAGAGTTTCTACAGCTTGTCTTCTTGCTCGCCACACTCTACCTTGGCCAGAAGGTCGCCAGATCCCTCCCCAATTAAGAATGTTTGGAGCATTATGGGAAGGGCCCTCCAACCATTTCGGATATCTGAAGTTCTAACGCAACGACTGGACAGGAATATTTCTGCAAGAACATTATTTGCTAATGAATGATGGGAGCAAATTTTTACTTGCACATGACGACAGAGGACCAAATGATTCACATGCGAAAATCCTGTATAATAGACTGCAATTCGTTCTTTGTCGATGGAACGTTCAAAAGCTCCAGCAAGGAGTTTCGACAGTTATTTATTATTGTTCATGCAGATATTTGTAGTTCTGTGGAGGAAACAAACACAGTTCCAACCGTGTACGTCTTGCTACCTAATAAAAAGCCAGAAACGTACGATCGCTTTTTCACAGCTGTTGAGAGAAACGTACCTGGATGGAATCCTACAGCTATCATGATGGATTTTGAAGCTGCAATCATGCAATCAGTAACACATTTGTTTCCTGATGCAAAGATTAATGGCTGCAACAACCATTTCAATCAGTGCTTGTAGGGGCAAGTGCAGAATTCCGGCCTTGTTGCTGCCTACAAGGAAAACGAAGAAAGTCGTTTTCACATAAGATTGTGTTCCGCTTTGGCTCACATTCCCCTGGACATGTTACATAATGGGTGGCTATGCATTCAGGAGAGCATGCCAGATAATGAAAAACTGCAGGATTTGTACGACTATTTTGTTGAACAATGGCTGGATAATGAAGACATGCCAAGAGATATATGAAACTGCGCAGGAAGGCGTTACCGCACCAACAATACTTCAGAAGGATGGAATCGGAGGATAAATACATTAATTTCGAAGGTTCATCCAAATTTTTACTTCTTAGTAAAAATTCTCAGAGAAGACGCAGAATATCATGGGACCGAATAGTTTTAAATCTAGGTCGGAAAATAAGAGAGATGAGATAGTTTCTAAGACCCTTACAAGACTCCAAGTTGACGGCAATATAAAATCATTTCTTACTTGCGTGACTTATGCACAGAAATTACAATGAAAAGGAAACGGCTGAAGCTACAGCAACACTTGTAAATATTGAAAAGGAGTTAAGTTCACGCCGATAGCCCTATTGTAAAAATTGTAAATAAATAATCATCCTGTAAATATTGTAAATAAATATAATGCGGGACGAATGATGTTCCCTGGAAACGACAAAAAGTCGGCTAACTGTCTCTTGCAAACTGTAAAGATTCACTAATGAAGTCTGAAAAGTCATAGCTCTTCTAACAATCACAATCAGCATTTATGTGTAGAGAATTTTAGAAACAATGTCTGTTTGACATCTTGTTTCAATACATAAATTGCATTCCTTAACGCAAATTGCTAGCAGGACTCACATTAGACCTCAGTACACTTCCCTGCGTGGTACGGAAAAACTGAGGTTTATTTCAAAATAATGAAAGAAAATGCTTCTACCGAGAACCAAATTCTTTAGTTGGCTCCTCTTAATATATGGTTAAGGTTGCCACTCCTATCATATCAAATTTTGGGTGAGGTGTTGAAAGATGGAAAACATTTTCGGCTTCTATAGTTTCTGTAAAATACATCGTTAAATATGAGGTCGGGCGAAAATTACGCCCTATGTAAGGGTGGCTTGCCATCAAGGGTAACAAAACGAGGCGCAGATTTTCATCGAGCTACCTCTGTGGTCTTAGGGGTGCCCCGGATGACAGCCAAAGAGGTCCTGCTATGAAAAGAAAAGTCACCCCAGATCTGGGTCTTGGGCGTGTGCCGGGCGAGAGTCAGATTCATATCCAACCACTGTCCAGGCTGTCTCCAGACTCGTCTTCGCTGGTCATCGAGGCTCAGTTTGAAGCGGGACTCATCACTGAAGCCTATGGGATTCCAGGCCGAAGACATCGCGAGAGTTTCTACAGCTTGTCTTCTTGCTCGCCACACTCTACCTTGGCCAGAAGGTCGCCAGATCCCTCCCCAATTAAGAATGTTTGGAGCATTATGGGAAGGGCCCTCCAACCATTTCGGATATCTGAAGTTCTAACGCAACGACTGGACAGGAATATTTCTGCAAGAACATTATTTGCTAATGAATGATGGGAGCAAATTTTTACTTGCACATGACGACAGAGGACCAAATGATTCACATGCGAAAATCCTGTATAATAGACTGCAATTCGTTCTTTGTCGATGGAACGTTCAAAAGCTCCAGCAAGGAGTTTCGACAGTTATTTATTATTGTTCATGCAGATATTTGTAGTTCTGTGGAGGAAACAAACACAGTTCCAACCGTGTACGTCTTGCTACCTAATAAAAAGCCAGAAACGTACGATCGCTTTTTCACAGCTGTTGAGAGAAACGTACCTGGATGGAATCCTACAGCTATCATGATGGATTTTGAAGCTGCAATCATGCAATCAGTAACACATTTGTTTCCTGATGCAAAGATTAATGGCTGCAACAACCATTTCAATCAGTGCTTGTAGGGGCAAGTGCAGAATTCCGGCCTTGTTGCTGCCTACAAGGAAAACGAAGAAAGTCGTTTTCACATAAGATTGTGTTCCGCTTTGGCTCACATTCCCCTGGACATGTTACATAATGGGTGGCTATGCATTCAGGAGAGCATGCCAGATAATGAAAAACTGCAGGATTTGTACGACTATTTTGTTGAACAATGGCTGGATAATGAAGACATGCCAAGAGATATATGAAACTGCGCAGGAAGGCGTTACCGCACCAACAATACTTCAGAAGGATGGAATCGGAGGATAAATACATTAATTTCGAAGGTTCATCCAAATTTTTACTTCTTAGTAAAAATTCTCAGAGAAGACGCAGAATATCATGGGACCGAATAGTTTTAAATCTAGGTCGGAAAATAAGAGAGATGAGATAGTTTCTAAGACCCTTACAAGACTCCAAGTTGACGGCAATATAAAATCATTTCTTACTTGCGTGACTTATGCACAGAAATTACAATGAAAAGGAAACGGCTGAAGCTACAGCAACACTTGTAAATATTGAAAAGGAGTTAAGTTCACGCCGATAGCCCTATTGTAAAAATTGTAAATAAATAATCATCCTGTAAATATTGTAAATAAATATAATGCGGGACGAATGATGTTCCCTGGAAACGACAAAAAGTCGGCTAACTGTCTCTTGCAAACTGTAAAGATTCACTAATGAAGTCTGAAAAGTCATAGCTCTTCTAACAATCACAATCAGCATTTATGTGTAGAGAATTTTAGAAACAATGTCTGTTTGACATCTTGTTTCAATACATAAATTGCATTCCTTAACGCAAATTGCTAGCAGGACTCACATTAGACCTCAGTACACTTCCCTGCGTGGTACGGAAAAACTGAGGTTTATTTCAAAATAATGAAAGAAAATGCTTCTACCGAGAACCAAATTCTTTAGTTGGCTCCTCTTAATATATGGTTAAGGTTGCCACTCCTATCATATCAAATTTTGGGTGAGGTGTTGAAAGATGGAAAACATTTTCGGCTTCTATAGTTTCTGTAAAATACATCGTTAAATATGAGGTCGGGCGAAAATTACGCCCTATGTAAGATTAATCAGAACAAAAATTCCATTGTAAAAGGTCTTGCGCATAACTGCGCTGCAACTAATGGTTGACATGATATTGTGGGGGCAAAATCAGCTCAGATTTCTAGTTTTACTAAGGCTACTCTTCCTTGCCCAAAAAAATTCTGAAATAACGTAAGCTGGCTGCACTGGAGGAGTGTGAACGTCCCTCGACAGCTGCCGGGCCGGCGCAAGCTGAGCGCTCAGTCACACACACCAAGCGGCAGCAGGTAATGGCCGAGCAGGTAGTGGCACACCATTTGCGACCCACCCTGCGGCGGTCCCTTAGCATCCCGAATATCTCACAAGTGTTGCCACATACGTGTTTCTCACAAATGTCGCTTCTCACAAGTGTCTACAACTCGACCAAACTGCTGAGGTCATCGGTCCCTAGGCTTACATATTACTTAATCTAACTTAAACTAACTTACGCTAAGGACAACAGACACACCTATGCCCGATGTTGGACTCGAACCTTCGACGGGGGCAGTCGCGGGAACCGTGTCATGGCGTCCTAGACCACGCCGTTTAGTAAAAGTAAGATAGAATCACAAACACGTTTCTTGGGAATGAACAATCTGACTAAAGAATATAGACTTAGAGTAAATATGGAAATAAGAAAATGATGAGGACGAGGAGAAATGAAGCGTTATTCTTGACATTAAAATTGGGGACTACGCAGCAGACGAAATAAGGGAATTATGCTACCTTGGAAGCAATAAAGCGCGTGACGGACGAAGCAAGGAGCATATAAGAAAAAGCCTAGCAAAGGCAAAGACCTCACTCCTTTCTAAAAGAAGTCTTCTTGCCTCAAACATGGACTTAAATTTGAGGAAGGAATTTTGGATAGTGTAGATACGTCTGGGTCGCGGCACTATATGGAAGTGAGTAATGGAGGACGGGAAGAGAGAAAAAGGAGAACCGAACTGTCTGGGATGTGGTGCTGTAGAAGAGTGTGAAAATTGTAAGGAATGATAAGAAATGAGGTGGTCTCCGCAGAATAGAAGTGGTAGAGAATATGTGGAAAACGGTGACTAGACGAAGAGGACGTGTGTTACGTTTGTTGAGACACAAGATAACAACTTGCATGCTACTAGTACGAGCCATAGAGAGGGAAAACTATAAGGGAAGACAGAGATTAGAAATAACCGACTAATAATCCAGAAAGTTCGGTGTGATTGCTGCTTTTTGTTTTTCTTCAAGTCTCCATTTAGACATCTCGCATCACGTGGTCGCGTTCTCGCTTCCCACGCCCGGGTTCCCGGGTTCGATTCCCGGCGGGGTCAGGGTTTTCTCTGCCTCGTGATGGCTGGGTGTTGTGTGTTGTCCTTAGGTTAGTTAGGTTTAAGTAGTTCTAAGTTCTAGGGGACTGATGACCATAGCTGTTAAGTCCCATAGTGCTCAGAGCCATTTGAACCATTCTTGAACCATTTAGACAGCTAGGAACCGCCACTGACCAATTTTGTGCGCACCGTAGGGTTCCAGTTAGTTCACTTAGCCGGTATCCACGGGCCCCTCCGCACTGCGAAATTTGCCTACGGAACTAAGGTCGCCGGCCGCGGTGGTCTCGTGGTTCTAGGCGCTCAGTACGGAACCGCGCGCCTGCTACGGTCGCAGGTTCGAATCCTGCCTCGGACATGGATGTGTGTGCTGTCCTTAGGTTAGTTAGGTTTAGATAGTTCTAAGTTCTAGGGGACTGGTGACCATAGATGTTAAGTCCCATAGTGCTCAGAGCCATTTGATCCATTTGAACCAACTAAGGTCGCGAGCACCGCTGCCTATTCAGCACCACATGAACTTGCGGGTATGTGGATTGAATTATCTTTTCTGTAAGATACAGTTGTGTTTACTCCTTGAAACTATAACACAAGCAATTTTGTAAGTGAAAATTACGAAAACTTTAATTTTTGAGAAGACAATAAAGAGAAGACAGGAAATATTTGTGTTGGAGATATCTGTCCAATCACCAGCGCCGTGCGGGAAGATGGTCTCAGTATGTAGCGTCGAGGCCGCGCGGGATTAGCCGAGCGGTCTTAGGCCCTGCAGTCATGGGCTGTGCGGCTGATCCCGGCGGAGGTTCGCGTCCTCCATCGGGCATGGATGTGTGTGTTTTTGGATAATTTTGGTTAAGTAGTGTGTAAGCTTGGGGACTGATGACCTTATCAGTCAAGTCCCATAAGATTCCACACATAAGATTTCACACACGTTTGTATCGTCGAGCCCCACATCCCTTGGGAGTGCCTCTCAATTGCTATTTTCAAATGGGGGTGTCGACCCCCAACAAACTAATCAGAAGACTAATGACATAAATATAAGGGACAGTCAAATGTAAACGACATAGATGGAAAAAAGCAGTCACCGTAACTGTTAGTACGTTTGTCCCACTGTGAGGCAAGACGGTCAATGCCTTCACGGAATGTTCGCGGCTACCTAGGGAACAGTGATTGTAACCAGACGTGCACCTCTTCATCCGAAGCAAATCGACGGCCACGAATGTCTCTCTTCAGGGCTCCAAAAAGATAGAAATCGCATGGGGGGAGATCGGGGCTGTATGGAGGATTGTGTTAAGGCTTCCAAGCGAAAGTTCTACAGCGTTCTCGAGACAACCTTGGAAAAATGTGGGCGAGCATTATCGTGCAACAGAATGATGCCGTCCGTTAACATTCCTGGGCGTTTCGACTTGATGCCGCGCTTCAATTTTTGCATAGTGCCCCAGTGCTGCTGTGCGTAAACTGCACTCTGTGTTCCAGAAAGGCAATGAGGAGCGGACTCTTGCAGTCAAAGAAAAACGTCATCGTGAGTTTCCCGGAGCTGGTGTGCCTGTTTCGACTACGCTGCAGAATTTTCGCTGGGAAGATCTTACACATCCTCCGCACAATCTCTGCCCAATGTCATTTCCGTATTTTTGGAGCCCTGAAAAACGACATTCGTGGCCTTCGATTTGCTTTGGAGAAAGACGTGCACACCTAAGTAGAATCATGGCTCCATAGGCAACCGCAAACGTTTTTCCATGAAGGCATTGTCCGTCTTGTTCCAAAATGGGGTAAAAGTATTAACAGCTGTGGATCTGACTTTTGAAATAATAGTTTACTTTCTCTTTTTTTTCCCAATCTGTCTCGTTTTCATTTGACTCTCTGTTGAATGTTATTGTCCCTGCAGTCATAGGGGAATCAACGGGAACTATGATGATTTTATTAACTCTGTGAACACAATGTCCACCGAGTGAGGTAGATGGAATGGCAGGCGTCGACAAGCGCGCCGGAGAGCCGTACCGTGACGTGTGGCGGTTTTCCCGCGCCTCCTCGCCGGAGTTCCCCGTCCTTGAAGGCAGCAGTCGCAGCGCCGGCACGCAGTGTAAGCCCGCTGGCTGGCGTGACACACTTTCTCGCCGCCTGGCCTTCCGAGTTCGCTTTCTGCGCTCAGTTTGGCCGTGACTCAACGCATCTTGCACCTGGGACCGGCACAGATGAATTTCAATCCGAGTGCTCTACCCCTCACTCAAAAGAATACAACAGATGTCACTGTAAGACTGAGGTGCCTCTATCTGGCGGTAACTAGTATAGCCAGGCGGAAATAAGGAAGTAAATAAATACCTCTCGAGGTACAGTTCCTGCTTCATTTACCCGGCGTTGAACATCGGCGTTACACTTCAGGTTAGCGATAGGGTTTGTAAACCAGCATAACAAAGATAGTGAAGCGAACTCTATTTACCTTGTTACTGCGATTCATCAACACTAAGTTCACAAACATCAGACGAAAATACAGACACATCATTCCAAACTAATCGGTGAGACTGCATGAAGAGAATCTTCACAGCTGCAGGAATAAATAAAAAAAAATTGTCACATGGTTTTCGAAGTTGAAAAAAGTGTGATTTTAGTGCGTGGCTTCAATAGATAGTCTGGAACCTTGAAGTATATCAGCTCATTGTCAGACGGTGGCCACGGATGACTGATGCAATGGCACGAACTTAAATCTTGAATTATCTTCCTTGAGATTTTGAGACTTTCTCTCATTCTTCCTTGGAAATATTTTGATAAGGTAGGGAACTTGGAAAAGAGATAATTAGTCTTTAATGAACAAAGAATTGTTGTGCGACCTTAGGTTTCCATGACCGTTGTCATATTCAGTAAAACTTTTCTTAATACAGGGCATCCCACACAGAGGTTTTCAACTGTTTGAACTTCAATAACTAACAAAAATAACAAAACTGTGAATTTTTAGTCACGTAGATAGTCACGACATTACTGATGATGTTTTATTGATGAAGATATTCAGAATGTCCTCCACCGGCAGCAATACGGCGCCTGCAAAGCTGCGGAACAGATCGACACACATGTTTTGTGGTCGCCATTGCAATGGATTCACAGGCAGTCACTTCGTTCAGCGTCCGTGGCGTCGTGGCGCAGACGGTCCCCTTCAGAGTTCCTCACAGAAAGATGACTAACGCCATTACATCGGGAGATCTGAGTGGAAAAACGTTTCGTCGACGGCCTGTCCACCTCTCAACAAATGTTTCATCCAGGATTTGCCGCAAGTCACGATGGTAACGTGAGGATGCACCGTCTTGGTAAAAAAGAACAGTATTCATCTCAATACAGCTGGTGAACAGCTGGTACAGTTCGTACCTGAAATACGGGAAAAAACTTTACACCTCTCACTGGGCCTTCAAAAATGGTCTTTGATAGACATACCTACCATACTGATGACCCAGGAAGATTAATATCTCGTTCTTCCGTGACATTGGGATTATATCTTGCCCAGTACAAATAGTTGTGGCGACTGATGGTTCCATTCAGTTTAAACGTCGCCTCATCAGACCAAAAATGATATCAGTCAACTGTTCAGTTGCAAAACCATTCATGAAATTCCAGGCGCCTATCCGAATTGTACTCATCCATCCCGTGAAGCAATCTGGAAATGTACTGTTTCCATTTTGCATGCTTTAAAATGCGCTGAACGCTTGATTTGCTTACTTCTGACTCATGCACAGCTTGCCCTATGGACTTCTTAAGAGACGTTGTGAAAGCTTGTACCACTGCGTCCACTTCTCTTTTCGTCCGCTACGGATTTCTTCGTGCCGCAACGTCCCTTCTTCAGATGACGCTTCCTTTCCTCTCAAACTTCTCGCGCAATTTCGTTATTGTTACAGGTGGCCCAGTATCAAATTCTGCTCGCCACCGTCTCTGCACTTCTTTCATGTTTTCACACTTCCAATAACACTTTAAGACCTAAGGACAACTTTTCATCCTTATTATTCCCTACGAGCAGTTACTGACAACTGAGACGAATCCACCAAAAGAGAAACAAATGAGTGCTGGAAGTAGGCACACCTGTCTATGGTACAGTGTGTGGTTGTCACGTAGGTGATTGATTCTGGGCGGTGAACGGCCGTTACAATACTCAACTGTCTGCCCCCGTACCTGAGCGGTCAGCGCGACAGAATGCCAATCCTAAGGGGCCGAGTTCGATTCCCAGCTGGGCCGGAGATTTTCTCTGCTCAGGGACTGGGTGTTGTGTTGTCCTAATCATCATAATTAGATCCCCATCGACGCGCAAGTCGCCGAAGTGGCGTCAAATCGAAAGACTTGCACCCGGCGAACGGTCTACCCGACGGGAGGCCCTAGTCACACGACATTTAACACTGAACTTTTCAAGGAACCGTAACTCACGAGAAATGTGAATGTACCCCAGAGTAGAAGACTAACTTTTTTCCGTTGTATTACGGAACTGAGGGTAGACAAAGTATAAGTTACTATTCTTTGTAACGCTTGTGATATAACTTGTAAACCATCATGTTGAAATCTGAAACGTTTTGAAGCGGTGAATATTTAGTGTATTATGAATACGATACGGACTTAGTTTTTGCGTATCTTCGATGACTATATGGTTTGAAGATTTTTTTGCTGCCATGCTCGTAACATTCTAAACGTAACTTTATTGCATTTCGTAAGAGTATTTTATGTCTTTATTTTAACTGAATATTGTAGGACTACTTCCCGGTTATTTGAGATGTCTATACTTGAAGCAACATCATTCAGCATAATACACTGTCGTAATTCTAGCCAGTGCATAGGTTATGTGACTGCAGGATCACAGATACAGGTTATTATTTGCGGCGAAATAGTTGCTACTCATGAAAGCAGATGTGCGCGGCTCTGCCCCTTGACTACATCGAGCTATTCTGTTTAATCAGAACTGTGTATTTGGCCAGGTGCCTAAGGTACGAGTAACCACAAGTAAAGGCGCAGTTGGTTTATTCGTGTGGGATACTGTTTGGAATAGCAACTACACTCAGCAGTAACCGTTAAGCACCATCGCACTACTGTTGAGAGCACCTTGCAATGACAACTGGATCGGGTTATCAATAATATCTCCTCAGTTATGAAAGTTCATAGTGTGTGGACCCCTTTGTGGGACACCCTGTATTTGGCTGCGTACATCATCTACATCTACATCCACACTCCGCAAGCCACCTGACGGTGTGTGGCGGAGGGGTACCCTGAGTACCTCTATCGGTTCTCCCTTCTATTCCAGTCTCGTATTGTACGTGGAAAGAAGGATTGTCGGTATGCTTCTGTGTGGGCTCTAATCTCTCTGATTTTATCCTCATGGTCTCTTCGCGAGATATACGTAGGAGGGAGCAATATACTACTTGACTCTTCGGTGAAGGTATGTTCTCGAAACTTTAACAAAAGCCCGTACCGGGCTACAGAGCGTCTCTCCTGCAGAGTCTTCCACTGGAGTTTATCTATCATCTCCGTAACGCTTTCGCGATTACTAAATGATCCTGTAACGAAGCGCGCTGCTCCCCGTTGGATCTTCTCTATCTCTTCTATCAACACTATCTGGTACGGATCCCACACCAGTGAGCAGTATTCAAGCAGTGGGCGAACAAGCGTACTGTAACCTACTTCCTTTGTTGTCGGGTTGCATTTCCTTAGGATTCTTCCAATGAATCTCAGTCTGGCATCTGCTTTACCGACGATCAACTTTATATGATCATTCCATTTTAAATCACTCCTAATGCGTACTCCCAGATAATTTGTGGAATTAACTGCTTCCAGTTGCTGACCTGCTATTTTGTAGCTAAATGATAAGGGACCTATCTTTCTATGTATTCGCATCATATTACACTTGTCTACATTGAGATTCAATTGCCATTCCGTGCACCATGGGTCAATTCGCTGCAGATCCTCCTGCATTTCAGTACAATTTTCCATTGTCGCAACCTCTCGATACACCACAGCATCATCTGCAAAAAGCCTCAGTTAAAAGGCCCTTTTCCAGCAGTGGATGTTAAATACGAGACGTCTTTTTTAAGTAAGAACCGTTTTGAAATTTCAAACAAAGACCTGCTAAGGTATCTCAATAATTTTATTTTTACATGAGAGCCTGTACGTTAATCTACTTTTCTACGTAATTTTCGTCAATATTGAGGCACTTGTCATAACGTTGTATCAGTTTTTGAATACCCTCCTCATAGAAGTCTGCCGCCAGACTTGCTAGCCACTGCATCACCATTGTTTTGACTTCGTCATCGTGTTGAAGGAGCTGACCGCCCAGGTGTTTCTTCAAGTGCAGGAACAGATGGTAGTCACTGGGCGCAAGATCGGGGCTGTACGGAGGATGATCTGGAGTTTCCCATCGAAAAGAAGTGATGAGATCTTTGGTCTGATTCGCCACATGCGGACGGGCATTGTCTTGCAGCAAAACGATGCCCTTGATCAACTTGCCACGTCTTTTGTTCTGAATTGAACGGCGCAGATTGTACAATGTCTTACAGTAAGCTGCTGCATTAATTGTCTCATTACGAGGCAGAAATTCCACAAGCAATACTTTTCTGTCCCAAAAAACTGTGCACATGATTTTCCGGGCAGAAATTGTTTGCTTAAACCTCACTTTTCTGGGTGAATCTGAATGCCGCCATTCCATGGGGTGTTGCTTTGATTCTGGTGTGACGTAGGCCACCCATGTTTCATCGCCCGTAACAGTTTGGCTTAAGAAATCATCACCGTCGTTGTGGTACCGCTCAAGGAAAGTCAATGCACTGTCTAAACGTTTGGTTTTGTGCACATCCGTCAACATTTTCGGCACCCAACGTGCGCACAATTTTCGGTAATTCAAGTGCTCGGTCACAATGCCATACAAAACACTACGAGGAACATTAGGAAAGACATCCCGCAAGGAGGAAATCGTAAAGCGTCTGTTTTCACTCACCTTACTGTCCACTTCCTGTACCAGACTTTCATTAACGACCAAAGAAAGCCCACTCCGTTGTTCATCATGCATATTTGTGCGGCCATCTATAAATGCTCTCACCCACTTTCTTACCATTCTATCACTCATAATGTTTTCCCCGTAAACTGGACAGATCTCACGATGAATGTCGATCGCTTTTAGGCCTTTAGCACTAAGAAATCTTATAACAGCCCGTACTTAACAGTCGGCGGGACTCACGATTATCGGAGGCATCTTAAACACTCAGCACACAACGTAAACAAGGAAGAGTCAGACTGTAATAGTATCAGTGCGTAGATTAAGGTACAGGCTTCCGTGTAAAAATAAAATTATTAGTTATCTTAGCATGTCTTTTTTTAATTTCAAAACGGTACTTACTTAAAAATGACGCTTACTTTCCATGTTAGAGCTCATTTTAAAACTTCTCTTCAAACCACATTAATTATGGAATGGAAACACACAGCAACAGAACGTACCAGCGTGACTTCAAACACTTTGTTACAGGAAATGTCCAAAATGTCCTCCGTTAGCGAGGCTACATGCATCCACCCTCCGTCGCATGCAATCCCTGATGCGCTGATGCAGCCCTGGAAATCGCGTATTGTATCACGAGTAGTCTCTACATTTGGTCCCGGGGTTGTGTAGACAAGAGCTTTCAAATGCCCCCATAAATGAAAGTCAAGAGGGTTGAGGTCAGGAGAGCGTGGAGGCCATGGACTTGGTCCGCCTCTACCAATCCATCTGTCACCGAATCTGTTGTTGAGAAGCGTACGAACTCTTCGACTGAAATGTGCAGGAGCTCCATCGTGCATGAACCACATGTTGTGTCGTACTTGTAAAGGCACATGTTCTAGCAGCACAGGTAGATTATCCCGTATGAAATCATGATAACGTGTTCCATTGAGCGTAGGTGGAAGAACATGGGGCCCAATCAAGACATCACCAACAATGCTAGTACTGTAGACCAATGAGTCGCATGTCAACACAAGCACCGAAGTCAACATTACCTTCCTTCAGTTGGGCCAACTGGCGGTGAATCGAGGAAGTACAGTACATACTGACGAAACTAAAATGAGTTCTAACATGGAAATTAAGCGTTTCCGGAGACATGTCTACATAACATCTTTTCTTTATTTGTGTGTGAGGAACGTTTCCTGAAAGTTTGGCCGTACCTTTTTGTAACACCCTGTATACAGAATTCCGTTAGCACATTATGCCGAATTTCTGTCCCGCATTTTTTTTTTTTACGGGCATCCGTCGCGCTTTAGTTACGGGTGTTGGAGAACAAAGGTGCCGACACTGCGCATCGCTTAATGGCGGAGAATAACAGAAGGCCGGCACCGGAAGGGGTGGCAGCACGGACGCGGTGACCAGGGCGTTAACTTATTAAGGGGACATTAGGGCTCGGCAAAGCACACGCGGAGCTTTGTCCCTCTGGGCCAGCGGCACTAAATCAAATCTCTTCAGACACGCCGCCGGTCCGACTGCTCTCAAACAAACAGACCAGTCGTGCATGAAAACGACACGGAAACTGCCTCCCCCCCCCCCCCCCCCCCCCTACTCGTCCCGCTCGCCATTCTGCGCGCCACTTTCTTGTTTCAGCAGGGCGTCGCACCGCCGGTGAGCTTTGTGCGTCGCGTTGTCAAACAAGCGCGCCGTTTTATGGTAATCGTGGAACGGGGGCAGCGCCTGAATGGCGGCCGGGTCAGCGAGGCGGTGATAGATGGCGGCGGCCAACGCCACTGGGAGCGGGGACCTTTTTGCGTCCGCGTCGCGACTCGCCCGTGGCCAGTTTTTTGCGCCCCCACACCGGCGCGCGCTTTTGTCTTAGCGGGTCCGGCCTGCGACACGCCCCTCGCATCTGTATGTTTTTGACGCCGCTGACAAGTAATATATGTCCCGGACACGGGCTTGCAAAGCAGTGCTGAAAAGAAGCCAGCGAGACAAAATGAGGCGGGCACGTCTTAATAACTCTGCCCCTCGGCTCCATATATCAAGATTATTCCGGCCGGACGCCAGGGTGCATACGTAAGCGGGATGCCCTGGCTCGCGCCTGCTGTTACGTCGTAGCCCCTTCTCCCCTTTTAGCACCCAGGTACGACTCGGGATGTTTTTAGACCGGGGCCGTGGGACGTCGGGATCATTGTCGGCCGGTCTCCGCCCATTTACTGGTTTCCTTTGCATCGCGTTAGTGGAGCAGTTCTGTTAGCAACGGCAGTGTCAAAAAGTTAAGTCTGCTCTCTTCACGAAAAAGTTTTAATGTCAAAATCTACTCAAAACAGCCATCTCTGGAGTGTTCTCGCCTCTTCTGGTTTTCACAGTTACGAGGTGTTGTGTACATAGTTCAGCGTAGTCAGCGCGTACACAACTTTCCCACTAGAGCGCGCCCCACAGCGCAGGCGCAGCGCTCGTGCGTTTCCGCAGTCGCTGCCATAGAGACGGACCAAATTCTGCTTCCGCCGATCCGCGTATTAATATGTAACGCAGCCAATGAGATTGCTGCTATCGTAGAACCTTTTCTCCTCGCGGATCACACTCGCGCAGTGATACCTGAACGCACGAGGTATTATAACGAGTGTACAGACCGCCGATTAGTCAGCCTGCATTTGTCTGCACCAGTCTGCACCAGTCTATAGTCAAGTTTCAGTCTGCGCCTAATAAGATTACCTTATTCCTGTACATAGCCATGAAGATAAATGTATAGACACTTTTGTCAAGTATCAGAGATATATGTGAGAATAAGATTAACGTACCAATACCAAAGGAACTTCAGAGTGTCAATTGTAAATAGCATCCAGAACCAAGTTAAGTAATTTTTTATGCTTGTTTTTATTTTAATAAATGTGTGTGAAAATTAATCAAGCTCTGTTTAAAGTTGGTCACCGTCAATCTGCTACTCTAAGCGTGCAAGTGGCATTTCTATCGTCTGACCTAACGGCAGAAGATAAACACGCCACGATAAGACCACGAGACATATTGTTGACACTCGCCTACTTCGTAAGAGCGACAAGCCAAATAATGTGATGGTGTGTGTACTGAAGGTCTTACAGTACGCTCACCACACAAGGAAAATTTGATACGGGAATCTTCTTTGTGTGTGAAGACGCGGTGATAATGGTGAAGACTGAAAATAGTTTTGACCCCAACACTTATCATTGTTTCTTCTGACTCCAGAGCTCTAGTGCCGAGTGTCTAATCAAAGCACTGTCACAATTCCAGGATGATTTCAAAGAATCAGCCGTTATGACGACATCTTCACGTGCTAGTGTTGTTTCTGCAGGGTGTCAGACAAGATCCCGTGGGGTGTAACACTTGTACTAGAATAAGAAAGCGCCTTTCGTAAGCATTATGCACGCATATCAAGAATTCGTTTCCTGTCTAGTAATGCAGCATAGCTTACTGAACGCGTGTTGCAAGAAATTAGGACTAATATACACACATCAAAAAAAGTTTAGCATCACCCCTGTTCCCAGAACTCCTGAAGACAGACGTTGACTGTGGATACTGTATCACAGACACAGTCCCTCTGACTGTTCAGAGATGTCACTAAACCTGTCCAAAGATGCAAACAGCCATGCATAAGCAGCGCCTATTAGACAGAGGGGGTTCGACAGCTGATCAGTTCCAGTCATTCCACCAGGAAGGACGTACACGGCTCGTGTTGTCTGTAGCTCAACCATGCCTAGACGGTCAATAACGCGGTTCGATCACGTCCGCATTGTTACTTTGTGCCAGGAAGGGCTCTCAACAAGGGAAGTGTTCAGCCGTCTCGGAGGGAACCAAAGCGATGTTGTTCGGACGTGGAGGAGATACAGATAGACAGGAACTGTCGATGACATGCCTCGCTCAGGCCGCCCAAGGGCTCCTACTGCAGTGGATGACCGCTACCTATGGATTATGGCTCGGAGGAACCCTGACAGCAACGTCACCATGTTGAATAATGCTTTTCGTGCAGCCGCACGACATCGTGTTACGACTCTAACTGTGTGCAATAGGCTGTATGATGTGTTACTTCACTCCCAACGTCCTTGGCGAGGTACATCTTTGCAACCATGACACCATGCAGCGCGTTACAGATAGGCCCAACATCATGCCGAATGGACCGCTCAAGATTTGGTATCAGGTTCTCTATACCGATGAGTGTCGCATATGCCTTCAAACAGACAGTCATCGCCTTACATACACTGTTCAGCGTGTGCATCACGGTGGAGGCTCCCTGATGTTTTAGGGTGGCATTATGTGGGACCGACGTATGCCGCTGGTTGTCATGGAAGGTGCCATAACAAGTGTACGATATATGAATGCCATTCTCCGACAGATAGTGCAACCCTATTGGCAGCATATTGGCGAGGTATTCGTCTTATGGAACGACGATTCGCGCCCCTATCGTGTATATGATTTCCTTCAGGATAATGACATCGCTTAACTAGTGGGGCCAGCGTGTTCCCAGACATGGACCCTGTCGAACATGTCTGGGATAGATTGAAAAGGGCTGTTTATGGACGATGTGACCGACCAACCCTCTAAGGGATCTACGTCGAATCGGCGTTGAGCAGTGGGCCAATATGGATCAACAGTGCCTTGATGAACTTGTGGATAGTATGCCATGACGAATACAAGCATGCATCAATGCAAGAGAATGTGCTACTGGGTATTTGAGGTACAAGTGTGTACAGCAATCTGAACCACCACCTCTGAAGGTGGACAACATGCAATGTGTGGTTTTCATGAGCAATAAGAACGGCGGAAATGATGTTTATGTTAATCTCTATTCCAATTTTCTGTACAGGTTCTGGAACTCTAGGAGCAGAGGTGATGTAAAACTTACACTCCTGGAAATGGAAAAAAGAACACATTGACACCGGTATGTCAGACCCACCATACTTGCTCCGGACACTGCGAGAGGGCTGTACAAGCAATGATCACACGCACGGCACAGCGGACACACCAGGAACCGCGGTGTTGGCCGTCGAATGGCGCTAGCTGCGCAGCATTTGTGCACCGCCGCCGTCAGTGTCAGCCAGTTTGCCGTGGCATACGGAGCTCCATCGCAGTCTTTAGCACTGGTAGCATGCCGCGACAGCGTGGACGTGAACCGTATGTGCAGTTGACGGACTTTGAGCGAGGGCGTATAGTAGGCATGCGGGAGGCCGGGTGGACGTACCACCGAATTGCTCAACACGTGGGGCGTGAGGTCTCCACAGTATATCGATGTTGTCGCCAGTGGTCGGCGGAAGGTGCACGTGCCCGTCGACCTGGGACCGGACCGCAGCGACGCACGGATGCACGCCAAGACCGTAGGATCCTACGCAGTGCCGTAGGGGACCGCACCACCACTTCCCAGCAAATTAGGGACACTGTTGCTCCTGGGGTATCGGCGAGGACCATTCGCAACCGTCTCCATGAAGCTGGGCTACGGTCCCGCACACCGTTAGGCCGTCTTCCGCTCACGCCCCAACATCGTGCAGCCCGCCTCCAGTGGTATCGCGACAGGCGTGAATGGAGGGACGAATGGAGACGTGTCGTCTTGAGCGATGAGAGTCGCTTCTGCCTTGGTGCCAATGATGGTCGTATGCGTGTTTGGCGCCGTGCAGGTGAGCGCCACAATCAGGACTGCATACGACCGAGGCACACAGGGCCAACACCCGGCATCATGGTGTGGGGATCGATCTCCTACACTGGCCGTACACCTCTGGTGATCGTCGAGGTGACACTGAATAGTGCACGGTACATCCAAACCGTCATCGAACCCATCGTTCTACCATTCCTAGACCGGCAAGGGAACTTGCTGTTCCAACAGGACAATGCACGTCCGCATGTATCCCGTGCCACCCAACGTGCTCTAGAAGGTGTAAGTCAACTACCCTGGCCAGCAAGATCTCCGGATCTGTCCCCCATTGAGTATGTTTGGGACCGGATGAAGCGTCGTCTCACGCGGTCTGCACGTCCAGCACGAACGCTGGTCCAACTGAGGCGCCAGGTGGAAATGGCATGGCAAGCCGTTCCACAGGACTACATCCAGCATCTCTACAATCGTCTCCATGGGAGAATAGCAGCCTGCATTGCTGCGAAAGGTGGATATACACTGTACTAGTGCCGACATTGTGCATGCTCTGTTGCCTGTGTCTATGTGCCTGTGGTTCTGTCAGTGTGATCATGTGATGTATCTGACCCCAGGAATGTGTCAATAAAGTTTCCCCTTCCAGGGACAATGAATTCACCGTGTTCTTATTTCAATTTCCAGGAGTGTATTTTGATGTGTGTATATACCTGTGCACCGTGTGCACCATGTACATAGAATAGTTATTTTCAAGTTTCATCTGCCTCTAGCTTTCCAAGACCGATTAGTTTTAAGGTTACACAGTCCATCAGCCTTATTTGAAACTTCCTGGCAGATTAAAATTGTGTGCAGTACCGAGACTCGAAGTCGGGACCTTTGCCTTTCGCGGGCAAGTGCTCTACCAACTAAGCTACCCAAGCACGACCCACGCTCCGTCCTCACAGCTTTACTTCTGCCAGTACCTCGTCTCCTACCTTTCAAACTTTACAGAAGTTCTCCTGCGAACCTTGCAGGAATAGCACTCCTGAAAGAAAGGATATTGAGGACGGAGCGTGGGTCGTGCTTGGGTAGCTCAGTTGGTAGAGCACTTGCCCGCGGAAGGCAAAGGTCCCGAGTTCGAGTCTCGGTCCGGCACACAGTTTTAATCTGCCAGAAAGTTTCATATCAGCGCACACTCCGCTGCAGAGTGAAAATCTCATTCATGAGCCTTATTGTTCAACCTATTCGGACTGTGGAATTTTGTTATAGTAAAAACGTATCTCTGCATTAGTTTCTAACATAGATTTATGTATCTGGAAAAATAGTGAAAACATTCTCTTTCAATGTTACTAAAAATTGTGAAAATACTCCCAACTAGTCTTACTGCTGAGAGGTTCTTTTTTCCGACTTTTTAGTAATAGAGTGTAAGTGGAAACCGTGCTCTGGTCAGATGAGTGCCGATTTCAGGGCATTCATATTTCCTTTACTTCGGCAGTCAAACAGTGGAAATGTCGATACAAGCAACACATTGCCACTTAATCATACTCAGAACTGAGTAACAGGGCATCACAGTATATAAACCATGTCTGCCGCCCACGTTTATTTTGACTTGCGTGGCTTTATATAAGTTGTAACAGAAATACTATTCGTCCTCCGGTCTAAATGAAAAGTGGCTTCTTATAGAAGTTGCCGTAAGCTTCAGTCCCGTGGAATGTGTGACTCGAGACAGTCTTCATTTGTCCGACAGCTATGTGTCGTGAAATGTGTGGTTCGGGACGCAGTCTACACTTGTCCGACAGCGATATTATACGACGAGAAGAAGCCGCTGAGCCACGCTCCTCCGTGACGAAAGGCGTCCCTCGGACTTCCCGCACGTTACATATGCAGCCAACGCTCATTGCGGGAACCGCTCGCTGACGTACTTTTCTCGGCAACCAACTGCCAGCATAACGAACCTGTGAAAGGGCCGAGCTTCTGCAGTGCCATTTCCTGTCGACTGTTACCGAAGCACGTTGACTTGCGCAGTTGTTGCTAGGCTTCCATTAATATCGTCGGAGATTTTATGCAAATACAATTATTTAGACAGATACGGCTGCTCCTTCGTTTAGCCTATTTTCACTCAGGAAGCTCTCCCGTTAACCGTAATTACGTGAACAAGATTCAATAAAAAGACTGAATACGCCATAGCATTAAAATCTACCGTTTTGCGCGAGTCCGGTTGTTTGTGGTTCGTGGATGCTCGCGCAAATGTATGCGTGACACACTGATGTAGAATGCAGTGAAACATATATTACGCAAAAGTTGTTTTTCAGAGTGACAAACGAATATAGATACAATGTAGTTTCTCGAAACTGTCCATTTAATGTCTTTGGGAAAAATCTTCGAATCATATGATGGATAAGTATAGTGATACTGTCTTTTTAAGTACTAAATCATTGCTTGAGGCTGTTTAAGAAATTTCAAATTTGTCTCTGCGACCTATGGGCAGGGTCTGAGACGTTCAGTGAAGTATTTAAAATGGAATGATAATATAAAGTTGATCGTGGGTAAAGCAGATGCCACACTGAGATTCATTGGGAGAATCCTAAGGAAATGCAATCCGAAAGCAAAGGAAGTAGGTTACAGTACGCTAGTTCGCCCACTGCTTGAATACTGCTCAGCAGTGTGGGATCCGTACCAGATAGGGTTGATAGAAGAGATAGAGAAGATCCAACGGAGAGCAGCGCGCTTCGTTACAGGATCATTTAGTAATCCCGAAAGCGTTACGGAGATGATAGATAAACTCCAGTGGAAGACTCTGCAGGAGAGACGCTCAGCAGCTCGGTACGGGCTTTTGTTAAAGTTTCGAGAACATACCTTCACCGAAGAGTCAAGCAGTATATTGCTCCCTCCTACGTATATCTCGCGAAGAGACCATGAGGATAAAATCAGAGAGATTAGAGCCCACACAGAAGCATACCGACAATCCTTCTTTCCACGAACAATACGAGACTGGAATAGAAGGGAGAACCGATAGAGGTACTCAGGGTACCCTACGCCACACACCGTCAGGTGGCTTTCGGAGTATGGATGTAGATGTAGATCAGTCCCCTAGAACTTAGAACTACTTAAACCTAACTAACCTAAGGATATCACACAACACCCAGTCATCACAAGGCTGAAAGAATCCCTGACCCCGCCGGGAATCGAACCCGGGAACTCGGGCGCGGGAAGCGAGAACGCTACCGCACGACCACGAGCTGCGGACTCAGCACAACACAGATATGAGTTATAAAGAATAGCAGTTCGCTTTACTCGAGTTCCAGGTCACGAGATTAAAGATAGAAAAGTTAATGGTTGAAACTCCTAAGAGGTGGATGTTTTCACTGCACTTTATGTGTCCCTGTTCGGCATCTTGATTGTATTTTATTATTATGCCGGCATCAGACGTCGCGATACTACGATTTGAGACGGTATGGGGAACGGACTGTCTGCAAACCTGGTGAGGGAAAAATCTCGGCCGTTAATTTGGCGAGACTTACGTATACCACGAATTACGTCTATCTACATCTACATGACTACTCTGCAATTCACATTTAAGTGCTTGGCAGAGGGTTCATCGAACCACAATCATACTATCTCTCTACTATTCCACTCCCGAACAGCGAGCGGGAAAAACGAACACCTAAACCTTTCTGTTCGAGCTCTGATTTCTCTTATTTTATTTTGATGATCATTCCTACCTATGTAGGTTGGGCTCAACAAAATATTTTCGCATTCTGAAGAGAAAGTTGGTGACTGAAATTTCGTAAAAAGGTCTCGCCGCGACGAAAAACGTCTATGCTGTAATGACTTCCATCCCAACTCGTGTATCATATCTGTCACACTCTCTCCCCTATAACGCGATAATACAAAACGAGCTGCCCTTTTTTGCACCCTTTCGATTTCCTCCGTCAATCCCACCTGGTAAGGATCCCACACCGCGCAGTAATATTCTAACAGAGGACGAACGAGTGTAGTGTAAGCTGTCTCTTTAGTGGACTTGTTGCATCTTCTAAGTGTCGTGCCAATGAAACGCAACCTTTGGCTCGCCTTCCCGACAATATTATCTATGTGGTCCTTCCAACTGAAGTTGTTCGTAATTTTAACACCCAGGTACTTAGTTGAATTGACAGCCTTGAGAATTGTACTATTTATCGAGTAATCGAATTCCAACGGATTTCTTTTGGAACTCATGTGGATCATCTCACACTTTTCGTTATTTAGCGTCAACTGCCACCTGACACACCATACAGCAATCTTTTCTAAATCTCTTTGCAGCTGATACTGGTCTTCGGATGACCTTACTAGACGGTAAATTACAGCATCATCTGCGAACAGTCTAAGAGAACTGCTCAGATTGTCACCCAGGTCATTTAAATAGGTCAGAAACAGCATAAGTCCCAGGACGCTTCCCTGGGGAACACCTGATAGCACTTCAGTTTTACTCGATGATTTGCCGTCTATTACTACGAACTGCGACCTTCCTGACAGGAAATCACGAATCCAGTCGCACAACTGAGACGATACCCCATAGCTCCGCAGCTTGATTAGAAGTCGCTTGTGAGGAACGGTGTCAAAAGCTTTCCGGAAATCTAGAAATACGGAATCAACTTGAGATCCCCTGTCGATAGCGGCCATTACTTCGTGCGAATAAAGAGCTAGCTGCGTTGCACAAGAGCGATGTTTTCTGAAGCCATACTGATTACGTGTCAATAGATCGTTCCCTTCGAGGTGATGCATAATGTTTGAATACAGTATATGCTCCAAAACCCTACTGCAAACCGACGTCAATGATATAGGTCCGTAGTTAAATGGATTACTCCTACTACCCTTCTTGAACACTGGTGCGACCTGCGCAATTTTCCAATGCTGCACACAATGATTTGCGTTTTCCCAAAAGCAATGTGCTGTCGGGGTAACGTTCATACAACGTTCGGAAATGCTTACAGCAACGAAAAAGGGTGCTGATCCTCCTTTCTAAAGAGAACATTTGTTACAGTTTCTGCCTGCCGTTGCACCAACTAGGCCAACGCCGCGAACGGCAGATGATGAATAGCTACAGCGAAGAAATGAAGGGCTCCGATGCATACATCTGAGTAAGCTTCCCAGGCGCTTACGGCATTAAAACAGCAGGGGACACTTCAGTTACGCAGCAGCAGCTGTCCGACCGGAAAGAGAGTACAAGGCTCGGCCGCTGTGTTGGCAGCGCCTAGCAGGTTATTTGCGGCGCCAAATGCTTGTCGTTAATAAGGCCACAAAGCCGGGGGTCGACTTCGCACCGGGCGGTCTCCAGCGCCCCGCGAGCCCTTTGGCGAGCGCCCTGGGAGGTCCGCTCCGACAAAAGGGGTTCGCTCCCATTGTACGCGTCTACGACAGATGTTGCCGGCGCTACTTTTTGGGGAAATAAATCTATCGGGAACTCGCCGATAATTTTCGCACGCCTCGTTCCGGGGCCCGCGGGGAGGCGAGAGCGGGCGACGAGGGAACGAGCGAGAGCGCGAACGCGGACGTACTCCGCCGCTCTGATGAAAACATATAAAAGGGGAGACAATGGAGAGGGCAGTGTCTGATGCGCAGTACACGAGGAGCGGCGCCGGGACCTCCGCGCGGCGCGCGGCGGGGGTTCGCCGGGCCGAAGGGGTTGGCAGGAAGAAAGGAGCGAGCGGAGTCGAAAAGGCTTCACGCCGATTTGCGCGACAGCGCGAGGGGCATTGTGCGCGCGCGGCGCCCACCCCGACGCCGGCGAGGTGGGCGCGCCGCCGCTACCGGGCGAAAATTCAATTACACGACTGCTGATGAGGGCACAAAGAGGCCGGAACGCCCCCCGGGCGCGCCCGCGTGTTGGCAATTAGCGCGGAGCGCCGCGGCGCTGGCGGTGCGCCGGCACTTTGCCGGACACTGGCCGGAGTACGCCTCCGCCCCGGATTAGCGCTCTCGCAGCAGCTGCGGCCAGCGGTCAGCGCCGGGGCGGTGCCTCCACCCGCCGTCTTCCTTTCAAATGAGCCGGCGCCCCGTTACACGTTCTCGGGAATCGCTGCGGCGCAGCTGCCGCAGCGTCACAGCCGTTCTGGCCGGCTGTTCCCCACAGTAGTTTAATGAACAAAGTAAGAGCATATGCACTATCAGACCAATTGTGTGATTGGATTGATGAGTTCCTAGATACCAAAACGCAGCATGTCATTCTCAATGGAGAGAAGCCTTCCGAAGTAAGAGTGATTTCAGGTGTGCCGCAGGGGAGTGTCGTAGGACCGTTGCTATTCACAATATACATAAATGACCTTGTGGATAACATCGGTAGTTCATTGAGGCTTTACGAGGATGACGCTGTAGTACAACGAGAGGGTGTAACAATAGAATATTGTACTGAAATGCAGGAGGATCTGGAACGAATAGACGCATGGTGCAGGGAATGGCAATTCAATCTCAATGTATACAAGTGTAATGTGCTGCGAATACATAGAAAGAAAGATCCTTTATCATTTAGCTAAAATATAGCAGGTCAGCAACTGGAAGCAGTTAATCCCATAAATTATTTGGGAGTAGGCATTAGGAGTGATTTAAAATGGAATGATCATATAAAGTTGATCGTCGGTAAAGCAGATGCCAGGCTGAGATCCATTGGAAGAATCCTAAGGAAATGCAGTCCGAAGACAAAGGAAGTAGGTTGCAGTACACTTGTTCGCCCACTGCTTGAATATTGCTCACCAGTGTGGGATCCGTACCAGATAGAGTTGATAGAAGAGATAGAGAAGATCCGACGGAGAGCAGCGCGCTTCGTTACAGGATCATTTAGTAATCGCGAAAGCGTTACGGAGATGATAGATAAACTCCAGTGGAAGACTCTGCAGGAGAGACGCTCAGCAGCTCGGTACGGGCTTTTGTTAAAGTTTCGAGAACATACCTTCACCGAGGAGTCAATGAGTATATTGCTCCCTGCTACGTATATCTCGCGAAGAGACCATGAGGATAAAAATCAGAGAGATTAGAGCCCACACAGAGGCACACCGACACACTTTCTTTCCGCGAACAATACGAGACTAGAACAGAAGGGAGAACCGATAAAGGTACTCAAGGTACCCTCCGCCACACACCGTCAGGTGGCTTGTGGAGTATGGATGTAGATGTAGATGTAGAGCATGGTCTCGTGTAGTTTGCCTCTGCTATGCCGCAGTCTGATACGCGCTTTACCTGCAACGGAGTATGTTGCCTTATCTCTTTTATGTCTTCCAGCTTTCAAACACAGGGTGCGCCAGAAAAGTGTATGCACACTCTTTAACTGTAAGAGCGTAGAAACTTGCGGCAGTAAACATTGAATAACAAACAACTTCTCGCATTTCCAGCCGCGTCAAGTGATTAGAATTACACGAGCTTTCGGTCAAGCACTCTGAAACGCCTCTGTGAAGTCGTTTAATAAGACGCTTGTCGAATTCCGTACAACTTATTCACTTTACTACCTGATTTCAGCTCAATTCATGAACTCATTCAGAAAGACTGAGCACTCAAATAAGGCCTATTGAATATAAATGTGTGTTTTAATGTGGGGTTTCGGTTTTGTTTTGTAGGAAACGCTGAGTTGGTCATCGTCCGCTGAGAGCAGACTATGTTGCTTCTCGTTCGAAGGAGAGCACAGGATGACCAACTTAGGTTTCCAATACCTAAACAGAGAGGTTTACCCACCTTAGTCGAAGGCTCTTTTTGTGTGTGAGTTTGGTGACGGAGGGCTACCCCTCCGATAGCTTCCGCTGCACGGGGAGCCAGGTAATCTCGAAAGAGAAAGTGGCACTATTTGGTGAACGCCTGGTGAGTACGGATAGTAGCTTTTAAGGAGGGTTTCATGTGATAGGAAGCAGATTGAGTGAGGACTTCGTTATGTTTAACTGTTGAAATACTTAAGAACTGCCCACCGTTGTGGCCGAGCGGTTCTAGGCGCTTCAGTCTGGAACCGCGCTACCGCTACGGTCGCAGGTTCGAATCCTGCCTCGGGCATGGATGTGTGTGATGTCCTTAGGTTAGTTAGGTTTAAGTAGTTCTAAGTTCTAGGGGACTGATGACCTCAGAAGTTAAGTCCCATAGTGCTCAGAACCATTTGAACCATTTGAGCCCACCTAGATACGAGTTAACAGGTGTAGAAACGCAGTTTGTCTGTTGAATGCAGCGGGCGAGAGAGCTCAGGTCTACCTTTGTGACGTACGCACCATATACTGGAATACATTGACTCAGTGTTCGATCCTCCCGATCGCTAGAATCAACGCCTCGCTGAGCTGCAGCCAGCGTCTCTATTAGGGGTGTTCTATTGCAATGACTTCTTTAATTACACAAACCCAGAAGCTGTTAGTGCGAGCCACGACGGATGTTACGTGAAATTCTAACCGGTGTCCGCTTTCGAAAGCACGCTCAGCTAAAGCAGATTTCTCGGGTTAGCTTAGGTGATAAAACATCTCATGCTCCTTCCCGCGTTGTTCACGGTGCGCAATGTTTGCCGTAAGACTGACCATACACAAAGCAATCTTGTAGACGAAGGTGTTCTGAGACCTGCTCCGTCTTTAACTGGTCTCAGTAACTGACAAAATTTTTTCGGAGACCAGAAGGTCTAATTAATCTCGTGCCGTTTCAGGAGGCGGCTTCTCTCGGCCCACACGGAGACACAGTATGGCAAAAAAGCAAGTTTCATTTCCTGCTCCTCGTCGCTGGTCTTATTGTGAGCCCTGCTTGAAATCACTGCATTTAGTGCAGGGATGATATCAGGCGCCGATAACCTCCCCCATCAGCCGATCCACCCACGCACGGTCTGCAGGGACAACGCCTATAACGTCCATCAAATAGACGAAGTTATTTTAAGGAGGACTCACAATAAGATCATCGACGAAAAGCCGGAAAAGAAACATGCTTACCGTTCAGTGGCTCCGTGTCGGGAAAGATAAGCCGGCTGCTGAAACAACACAAGACCAAATCGATCGCCAGGTCTCCGAACGCTCGTCGCTGTTGGAAACCTGAGAACATTTACACACTTTTGAACTGCCATTAAAAATTTGCTTTACACCCTTCAAGGTTAAATTTCTGGGGAAAGTAATGCTATAGTCCAATTCTTAAAAATATGTGTCCTTTTTGGTCAAACGGAAACCAGTTATAGCAAATGTTCAAAATGGCGGCCTTCGACGTAGATACATCTCTGAGTCACGACTGATTCTGTACTTCGCACCAGTGAGATTTCTGCGTATATCGCTTGAAAGTCATGCCAAACGATGTCCAGGTTAAGTTGTTCACGACGGTACTCCAGAACCGTTAATGTGCGCCAAAAGAAAAAATCGAGCGGAGCAAGGTCTGGAGAGCGTGCGCGAAAATCGATTGGCCCTCTGCATCCTGTCCACAGATCTGCTGCATTCTGACCCAGGCATGGTTGCGCATCCATATGATAGTCCGGAGACGTACCATCTTAGTAGTAATGAAACCTATCATTACCGTACATCGCACGAATGCCAGAAAGCACTGCTATGAATTTTTGTCCATTTACAGCAGTTTCAAAACTGAAAGGCCCGATAGAGTCCCCTGGAGACAAACCACACCATACATTTACACTTGGTAAATTCGCAGCTTTTTCAACAGTAATGTGAGGACTGCCTTCAGTTCAGTACACACTATTATGCCTGTTGACAGTTCCATTAAATTTAAGTTGCACTTCATCCGACCGAACAACGTTAGGCAAAAATCTCGGTTCAGATGTAACAATCTACTGAACTCAATGACAAAATTGTGTCCAGCGATGTGGATCGTCGTCTCTTATCTGTCGCACCAGCCTTCGAATCTACACACGCAGCCACGCGTAGTAGCAGCGAGGTCTGAGTTTACAAAGAGTAAATGTGTTATGTTCAAATGTAGCGCTCTCATGAAAAGTACACAACGAAGATGCCATATCAGTTCCAAACTATTTCTTCTTACTAATCCGCTAAAATAAATCTGTAATCACCGTCGTAAACTTACAACATTCCAGAGATTTCCTCGTCACTGGTTTCCAAGGCGTAATGCACCGGAGCTCTACACTACAGTCTTTAGGATACTCAGGATTGACACACATGTACCACACGTAGTCGTTTCAGATGAAACTAATTATAATACTGTCATTTGGCCCGCAGTCTGGCGCAAGCCTTTCGATTTTACGCATCTTCGGCAGGTTGTGTCTCTATTTCTCTTCTTAATTCTATCAATTTTATTTCATGAGACAGTTTTGTCGTTTCCCGTACCTGCCATTTGCATCCAGCTTACAATAAATGGTATTTCTCTGTTACAATGATTGTAATTTTTCCACAACTTTATCAAAAAGCTGTTTCCTGATACTTAAATCTTAACACGATTAGTCACCAACATACCTGTGTATATGGAATGCTGTGGTTGTTATATCATCCCGTAATATTACTGCTCACATTATCCATGTTTTCAAAATGGTTCAAATGGCTCTGAGCACTATGGGACTTAACAGCTGCGGTCACCAGTCCCCTAGACTTAGAAACTACTTAAACCTAACTAACCTAAGGACATCTCACACATCCATAACCGAGGCAGGATTCGAACCTGGGACCGTAGCAGCAGCGCGATTCTGGACTGAAGTGCATAGAACCGCTCGGCCAAAACGGCCGGCCATGTTTTCGTTATCTCCACTTACATGTTAATTAATACTATTACACATTTTACATTGTTACACTACTGGCTCTGATAAATCATCATTTTTTTATCTTTTTTCCTTACACTCTTGTTCAACTGACTTTTACATTGATAATATATATTCATCATATTTGTGTCTAGAATTGACTTTTTGCAGTATATTTTAGTACATTTTAACACTAAATGGGCCAAACCTCACTAGCTATATCTTTACCTTCATTTGTTTGTGATATTACACATCTGAGGTCGATTAGTCTTTGTTTACAATTAACCGATAACCCGTTATAACTATGCTTTCACAAGTGAGACACCACCTCTTGAGCATGGATACTCGTTTGTTCTTTTTTATGTTCAACAGTTCTGCTGAGGCTGTGTTAACACTTTGGTGACTCGTCACTTAGAAGAATATCAAATCTCTGGAAACTGGCCATTTATGACGTTGTTTAAAGTGTTAATGGCACATATGCCACTGATGTATCTTGTAGAGTAATACATACTAAAAAAAGGACCAAACTTCAGAATTTGTTTTCATATTTACTTTATTTCTTTGACAGAATGCAAATTTTAAAGGCCTGGTGACAAAGCACAGTTATACGCCAAAGGAAAAAGTGCAAGGTGTATTTTGAGCAATTCCTTGCTCGAATGGTTCAAATAGCTCTGAGCACTATGCGACTTAACTTCTGAGGTCATCAGTCGCCTAAAACTCAGAACTAATTAAACCTAACTAACCTAAGGACATCATACACAAGCATGCCCGCGTCAGGATTCGAAGCTGCGACCGTAGATGTCGCTCGGCTCCAGACTGTAGCGCCTAGAACCGCATGGCCACTCCGAACGGCAATTCCTTGCTCGAGAAAGACAAAGTTTCGTGCTCAGTCGACGAACGTCATATATTTGTACCAGATTTACAGAAAACAGCGAAACCTAACGAATACAGGCATGAAAGTACGTCAATGCGACCATATTGCTCAGCCATTAGCGACAGCAGCTGTTAACGTTCTCTAATGTTTCTTTGGAAATAATCTTACAAGTTGACAATAGAAAGCAGCACCAATCAAGGGGCAGGTAGCGAGTCGTTCGTAAATTTTTCTCATATGAAATGAGTCCAGTTTTCGAGTGATAGGCGGCTTTTTCATTGAGAAAATCGCGGCGCGACCTGTACTCGGGGGCGGTTTCACGAAGTTGTGGCCCGAGCTATGCTGTTAATAACATTGCCACAGGAATATGACATAACGTGATAAGTTAATGACACACTGTTATGAACTTTTTGTAAGTATTAAGTTGAACCACCACATGTGTAATTTATTGTACTCTATACATTTCTGGTTGTTATACACTCCTGGAAATTGAAATAAGAACACCGTGAATTCATTGTCCCAGGAAGGGGAAACTTTATTGACACATTCCTGGGGTCAGATACATCACATGATCACACTGACAGAACCACGGGCACATAGACACAGGCAGCAGAGCATGCACAATGTCGGCACTAGTACAGTGTATATCCACCTTTCGCAGCAATGCAGGCTGCTATTCTCCCATGGAGACGATCGCAGAGATGCTGGATGTAGTCCTGTGGAACGGCTTGCCATGCCATTTCCACCTGGCGCCTCAGTTGGACCAGCGTTCGTGCTGGACGTGCACACCGCGTGAGACGACGCTTCATCCAGTCCCAAACATGCTCAATGGGGGACAGATCCGGAGATCTTGCTGGCCAGGGTAGTTGACTTACACCTTCTAGAGCACGTTGGGTGGCACGGGATACATGCGGACGTGCATTGTCCTGTTGGAACAGCAAGTTCCCTTGCCGGTCTAGGAATGGTAGAACGATGGGTTCGATGACGGTTTGGATGTACCGTGCACTATTCAGTGTCCCCTCGACGATCACCAGAGGTGTACGGCCAGTGTAGGAGATCGCTCCCCACACCATGATGTCGGGTGTTGGCCCTGCGTGCCTCGGTCGTATGCAGTCCTGATTGTGGCGCTCACCTGCACGGCGCCAAACACGCATACGACCATCATTGGCACCAAGGCAGAAGCGACTCTCATCGCTCAAGACGACACGTCTCCATTCGTCCCTCCATTCACGCCTGTCGCGACAACACTGGATGCGGGCTGCACGATGTTGGGGCGTGAGCGGAAGACGGCCTAACGGTGTGCGGGACCGTAGCCCAGCTTCATGGAGACGGTTGCGAATGGTCCTCGCCGATACCCCAGGAGCAACAGTGTCCCTAATTTGCTGGGAAGTGGCGGTGCGGTCCCCTACGGCACTGCGTAGGATCCTACGGTCTTGGCGTGCATCCGTGCGTCGCTGCGGTCCGGTCCCAGGTCGACGGGCACGTGCACCTTCCGCCGACCACTGGCGACAACATCGATGTACTGTGGAGACCTCACGCCCCACGTGTTGAGCAATTCGGCAGTACGTCCACCCGGCCTCCCGCATGCCCACTATACGCCCTCGCTCAAAGTCCGTCAACTGCACATACGGTTCACGTCCACGCTGTCGCGGCATGCTACCAGTGTTAAAGACTGCGATGGAGCTCCGTATGCCACGGCAAACTGGCTGACACTGACGGCGGCGGTGCACAAATGCTGCGCAGCTAGCGCCATTCGACGGCCAACACCGCGGTTCCTGGTGTGTCCGCTGTGCCGTGCGTGTGATCATTGCTTGTACAGCCCTCTCGCAGTGTCCGGAGCAAGTATGGTGGGTCTGACACACCGGTGTCAATGTGTTCTTTTTTTCCATTTCCAGGAGTGTATATTTTTTTGGCTGCTGCATGCAGATACTGTAACGATGGTTATTACCCGAAACCAGTAGCGACAATAAATAAATAAAAACAGAATTTTGCGAACTTTGCTTCGCCTCTCTAGGCTCAATGAAACCCGTTCTAGATCATTCTAGACTTCCGTGTCGCCAGCCAGTAAGGTTACCCAGCAGCGCACGAGCCGGCGCAGTCGAATTAGGTAAGAACTTCTCCCGCGTATAACAGGCATCAGGCCATCCAGGCAAAGTTTATTATTGGAATTTTGTTGGCACCATTGTGATGAAATATATATTTTTTCGGGACAGGGTCTTTTCTCCCCATAGGTTTCGAGGGCGTAATTGGTGTTTCCTTTCCTTCGTCTTCCGGCGGTTCACCGGCGCCCTCGGCTCCCTCACAGTTGTTTATGGGGGCCGTAAAAGGGGCGCAGAAAACGGCGGCCAGAGCCGGAGGTAATAACGGGCTCGGCAGTCATTAAGGGGCGAGCCGGTCGCTACAAAGTGGAGAGCGGCCGACGACCGCTGTTTACAAGTTTGTGTAAATCCGACGTTCCGAAACAAACAAAAGTAACGGCGGCTGGGGGCGCGCATCCGTTTTATACGCCGACTCGGCTGAGCGCTTTGTGTGTGTCGCTGCGTAATAAACGCAGCGTTTACGGCCGCTGACAGCCGGCCGGGCTTCTCGTTACGTGTCGCGCCGCCAGCACTGAAAGTAATCACAGCCCCGACTCGCAGCAGAACGTGTCGCCCGCAGATGGCTGCAGCCGCCTTGTAATCTCAGCGGCCGTCGCGTCTCCAGTTCCATTTCCTACCTAAACATCCGTGAGCTCCAACCATCGTGGCTCTCTGGCGTCCACATCTACATCTACATCTAGATGTAGATAGTCAGAGTCATTCTTGACTAACTTCATCCGTTACAGATAGTGAATACAACTGACGAAAAGAGAAAACATAAAAATGTAGCAGATGAAGCAGGTAAAACAGAATATAGCTGTCTAAGAAATGAGAGTGACGTACTGCAAAATGACTTAAGCAGGGATGCCTAGAAATCAAATGCAAGGCTTTAGAAGCATGCACTGCTGGGGAAAAGGCAGATGCCACCTATAGGAAAATTAAAGAGACCTTTGGAGGAAAGACAGCCAATTGTATGAAGATCAAGAGCTCATATGGTACGGGAGTACTTTATTTATTTAGCGTATGATACATAACAATCATAATAACACATAAAATACAGTTTAGATCTTCAAATCTAAGCCACTGGTACAATACACCACTTCGGAAGTAACCACGTTCGTATCCACTAGATTTGCAGGGAGGGCACGGAGGGGGCAGTCCACTGCTATATGCTTCATTGTTTGTGGAACGTCAGCAGTCACAGTATGGGGTGTCTACCCAACCCCATTTATGAAGAATCGAAGCACATCTTCTCACACCACATCTAGAACGGTTAAGCCTGCTCCAAGTGTATCTTGGCAAGCTGAAACCATTGAGCCTTGCTGTTGGATCTTCAACTTTCAAGATGCCCTGTGGCGTAGAGGATGTCCATTCTTTCCGCTAGCTGTCTTTGGGGTCGAAATGGTTGCTTAACAATTCCATGACCGTTTTACATGCCGGTTTACGGGACTTCAACCTGGATGATTCTAGCTGTCTCACGTCTTCCTGAATTGGGAGTGACGAGTTATTCAGTATTCTTGACCACAGATGACCAAGATGTTTTTGTCTTCTGATGTGAGGAGGTGGTATGTTATTGGAGTGGAGTAGCAAGTAATGTTCCAGATATGATACGCATAGTGTGACGAAGTTGAGTGTCCACAAGGTGGGTATGCCAGCTATTAAGCCATACTGCCGAGCAGTACTCTGCTGAGAAATAGACGAGTCCTAGAGCACATGTTCTCATTGTGTTGGCGTCGTCAGCTCCCCATGATGTGCCAGCTAGACGCTGAAGAAGGCTATTACGGCTCTTCAGTTTTGCAGCAGATTTACGTAATTGGGCTTTATTTGTTAGGGTCCTTTCCAAAGTCATACCCAGGTATGTTCAAAAATGGTTCAAATGTCTCTGAGCACTATGGGACTTAACATTTTAGGTCATCAGTCCCCTAGGACTTAGAACTACTTAAACCTAATTAACCTAAGGACATCACACACATCCATGCCCGAGGCAGGATTCGAACCTGCGACCGTAGCAGTCCCGCGGTTCTGGACTGCAGCGCCTAGAACCGCACGGCCACCACGGCCGGCCCAGATATGTAGGCGTGCCATTGAACCGTAATGCTTCCCCTCTAAAATTGACTCTTGGTTGGTAATTTGAGAGCCTGTTGTCCAGGTGAAAAGTAGATACCTCACTTTTGTGAGGGTTCTGTTTCAAACGCCATTTCTTAAAGTATTCATCCAGGAGTACAAGGTCTTGGGTGAGTATATTCTCTGCTTCTGCAAAATTAGTGTGTTGAACAGTGAGGTTGATATCATCCGCTTATATGAATTTGCGGGAGAGTGTGTTAGGCAGATCATGAGTGTATAAATTGAAAAGTGCTGCAGACAGGACCGAACCTTGTGGTAGACCATTACTCAATTTGCGGAATCGGCTTCTGCTGTTTTCTGAGTAAACTTGAATTAGTCTGTTACTTAGCATATTTTCGATTAAAGTTGATATCTTCACGCAGGGGACCACCTTGTTCAGTTTTAATAAAAGACCTTCCTTCCAAATGGTGTCGTAAGCAGCTGTGAGATCAAGGAAGACAGAGACGCTCTTCAATTTCTTATCCAAACAAGCTTCAACAAAAGTGTTCAGTGAAAGGACTTGGAATAACTACGGGAGTACTAAGCAAAGGAAGCGAGGCTGACACGTGGAAGGACACACAGTGTGTCGCTCCAAAAAATGTCTGCGCGTTTTCTCTGATATCTGTAAAAGATATTTGCAGTCTCGTTTTTGCCGTGTGTAAGAGCAGTCAGTCCAAACAAATAACGCTCACCACGTCTTTCACGCGAAGCCTATTGTCGTTCGAAAGCGTCGGTTTGTTTCCTCTTGCAAACAAAATGATTTTTAAAGTGGAATCTGACGTGCTCATTCGATAGAGCGGCCCCATATTAGTCTAGTGCGATATTCGTTTTACCAATATGTATTAATAAGGATTGAGCAAGCAGTAAAGGAAACAAAAGAAAAATTCAGAGTAGGAATTAGAATCCACGGAGAAGAAATAAAAACTTTGAGGTTCGCCGATGACATTGTAATTATGCCAGAGAAAGCAAAGGACCTGGAAGAGCAAGTGAACGGAATGGACAGTGTCTGGAAAGGAGGGTATAAGATGAACGTCAACAAAAGCAAAACGAGGATCATGGAATGTTGTCGAATTAAATCAGGTGATGCTGAGGGAGTTAGTTTAGGAAATGAGACACTTAAAGTTGTAAAGGAGTTTTGCTATTTGGGGAGCAAAATAACAGATGATGGTCGAAGTAGAGGGGATATAAAATGTAGACTGGCAATGGCAAGGAAAGCGTTTCTGAAGAAGAGAAATTTGTTAACTTCGAGTATAGATTTAAGTGTCAGGAAGTCTTTTCTGAATGAATTTGTATGGACTCTAGCCATACATGTATGTAAGTGAAACATGGCCGATAACTAGTTTAGACTGTAAGTAGGCTGTTTAGGTTTTTTTGTTGGTAACGTCATGTAGCGCTCTGTATGAAAATCACTGACTGTGCTGTGTGCAGTCTGTGGCTGGTTTGCATTGTTGGAATTTGCTATTGTAGTGTTGCGCAGTTGGAGGTGAGCCGCCTGCAGTGGTGGATGTGGGGAGAGAGATGGCGGAGTTTTGAGAGCGGATGATCTGGACGTGTGTCCATCAGAGAGAGTAAATTTGTAAGACTGGATGTCATGAACTGATATATATCTTATGACTTTTCAACACTATTAAGGTAAATACATTGTTTGTTCTCTATCAAAATCATTCATTTGCTAACTACGCCTATCAATAGTTAGTGTCTTCAGTAGTTAGAATCTTATTTAGCTGGCAGTAATGGCGCTCGCTGTATTGCAGTAGTTCGAGTAACGAAGGTTTTTGTGAGGTAAGTGATTCATGGAAGGTATAGGTTATTGTTAGTCAGGACCATTCTTTTGTAGGGATTATTGAAAGTCAGACTGCGTTGCGCTAAAAATATTGTGTGTCAGTTTAGTGATGATAAGAATAAGTAAAGAGAGAAATGTCTGAGTACGTTCAGTTTTGCTCAGCTGTTTGAAAATCAAATAACGTAAGGGAATTACCAACACAGTAATTCATTAATTTTTCTAAGGGGACGTTTCTAGACAAGAAGAGAATAGAAGCTTTCGAAATGTGGTGCTACAGAAGAATGCTGAAGATTAGATAGGTAGATCACGTAACTGATGAGGAGGTACTGAATAGAATTAAGGAGAGGAGAAATTTGTGCAAAAATTCACTATTAGAAGGGATCGGTTGGTAGGACATGTTCCGAGGAATCAGGGGATCACCAATTTAGTATTGGAGGGCAGCGTGGAGTATAAAAATCGTAGAGGGAGACCAAGAGATGCGTACAGTTAGCAGATTCAGAAGGATGTTGGTTGCAGTAGGTACTGGGAGATGATGAAGCTTGCACAGGACAGAGTAGCATGGAGAGCTGCATCAAAAATGTTCAAATGTGTGTGAAATCTTATGGGACTTAACTGCTAAGGTCATCAGTCCGTAAGCTTACACACTACTTAACTTAAATTATCCTAAGGACAAACACACACACCCATGCCCGAGGGAGGACTCTCCGCCAGGACCAGCCCCACAGTCCATGACTGCAGCGGCGAACAAGTGCTCATAGCTCTTTAGGTATGCATTTTAGAGCACATGTTTACTGGACATAAGTGTTTTCCTACTTTTCCCCCTTCCATTAATAAAACTTTACAGCTTAGTATACATCTTTCCATTGCCTTCCCTACAATTTTCTGTGATGTATCTATATCCTTTGCATGTTTTGGTTCTTATTCCATTTCTATCTCGTTCGCCCCTATTCCTATTTATCTGAACAAATGCGAAAAGGAAATTAGTTAACCTGGATTTTCATAACAGAGAATACAGATCGCTTGCTTCTGGGATCCAGTTGTGGTAATATATTTCCACGAGCTCAGTGTGAGAAAGTAAAGACGGGAGTAAGAGTCGACAAGGCAGTGACTGATGCCGGATCAATGTTAGGTTTCAAGAGGACTCATGCAGTATATGAGATTCATGGCGAGCAGTGGCGCACGACGCAGATTGACAAAGGATAGGGCGACCTACCTGCCCGCTCTCTCCCCCCCCCCCTCCCCCCTCACTGGGATGATGAGTGTCGGCGAAGCGTGATGCGCCACGACGTGGGTGGCCACGTGTCACTATGGTCCGACCTCCAATTAGGCTGCGGGGGTGGAGACGGAGGCGGGGGGTGGCTCCAGTGTCGTGGAAAGCGGCGCGTGCCGCTTTGTCCTCCGTGCATGGGCGTGAGGGGGGAGGGGGGGGGGGAGAGGGGTTCTGACAGGTGAGCCCCTAAAGTGAAAGCGTGATCGTCCTCTTTCACATCGCGGGGCGCGTCAATAACGTCCTTCACATTCACAGATCTTTCACACTTACACAGCTGGAAGCAGTACTCTATAGTGGCACTGTTGCCAAGAATTAATAAGCGATCTCATGCACCTGTGTTTCTCAAATTTTCTTGTCTACCGACGCCCAGTGCGGATATGTGAAACTGTGGTGTTAACTACCTTGCTCACTCAGGTCCCCTCGGCGTGATTCATTAATGGTGTGGTCTCGGCTGTTCATCCCACTTGTTTCTGTTTTACACACCATATTTTGACGACTGACCCAGTCACCTTCTCCGGGTGCTGCGATTGGTGCAGGTACGTGTATTCGCTGTCTGTATTCCACCCAGGCTGTGAAACACTGCTGTTCTCGCACCGGTATGTAAACCTTAAGAACCGGAAAATAAACAGCTTCATTTCTTAATTCTTTTATTCGTTCAATGCGAACAGTTTCTGGCGAACGAGAACCACGAGGCACATGGGCGCTTCACACGGCCTCAGGTTCTTGTTCACCTGAAGATGGGCTTATAATTACCCGAAAACGGTTGTGATTGAATCAATAAAACTATTTATAACTGAAGCGGCTTATTATCTGATTCCACGATGCTGACTTGCGGACATCTTATTAAACAAATTTTATAATGTGTAGCTGAGTTCGACTCCCAACCCCCACAACTCTTTGATACTCCTATTTTTTACAAACCGCACTGATATTCCGTGAAACGGATACTCTCTCAGCGTTTCCCAGTTCTGCTGGATGGCCGGTGAGATCTTAATAAATTGAGAGCTACATATTAAGACTTGTTTAAATTTAAATCTCTGTCCTTGTTCATTAGGTTTTCAGACAAATTTATTTGGATCGAGCCCTTAATCACGTCGTCCTATAAATTTGGCATTTGCACTAGGACATTAGTTTTATCGAATGAAATTACAATGAAATCCAGACCTTTAGCTGCTGATATGCTTTGATAAATACACCGATGAGAGCTGCACTGCCATCATCGGAGCCCGCTGTGTTGCCATTTGTGTTGCGCAAATCCATTGTGCCTACCGATTCTTAAACAGCAAAAACAGTTGGGACGAGAAAATTTCCGATCCTTAGAAAAACTGAGAACAGATTTATTTATAAGCCGCGAGGCACGACAGAGATCTGTATCATACGTGAACTTCAGAAATTCACATGACCTTTTATAGGAGTTAGAGGTCTTAAAGCTCATACTTTTTTACGAGCTAATAATGGCCAAGTTGAAAAATAACGCCGTTCTCCGGAGCTTATGCATTGTAAATTTAATGTGACACAGAACTTCGGAAGTTCCTTTGCCTAGCCAGGTCTTTTGGTAAATATGAAAAACAAAACTTATTTCAAAGAGTTGAATAGTACCCGAGATACAACGTGTTGGGTTTAAAACGGAGAAATATCCTCTGTTTTTTTTTTTAAAAAAAAAAGATAATTAAAATATGGACAGATTTTTTACGCGATGTTTGTAAGAGATAGATACTTTAAAGTGACGTATCGCCAGGCAGAGTGGTGCCTCCAGATAGCAATTGTCGCGACAACGTCATAAGTTCAAGCCTTAAACGTCATACGCCGACTACTCTAAATCACGTGATGACACCTGTAGTGAGTGACATAACAGACGACTTAGCGGCATGCCGTCAAGTTCATCGCACGACAGCTGGTCGCAGTATGCCTGCTTCCAATCACGCCCTCCAGTTTCCGGCCCTGAAGGATGACTCGCGCTTGTGGCGAGGATGTGGCAGCACTTTCGGTACAAGCCGTGAATCACAAGCGTCGCGGGACGGCCGTGTTGACACTGCTCGCGTGCTTTGGGCGCCGGGACGCGCTGTCTGGCTGGCTTTTTATTTATTTTTTTACGGTCGTGGGAGAGGCTCACCTGGAGCAACATTAATCTCCCGGGCCCATAATAGGATGCGAGCGCCGCGCCGTGAGGCCAGATTGCACCAATTTGTCAGAGCGGCGGGTGCTTTGTCAGCGCGCGGAGGCAACTCTGCCGGCCTGCCGCGGCTGCAGTCAGTGGCGATAACGGGGCAGCAGAGCCAGCGTCGATACTGCACTCACCCCGTCTCATTATCCTCATTTAGTAATACTACACCTACAAGAAAGAGGAATAATTTTTTTCCGACTGTCACAGTGGTTCTTTGAAGTGGTTTTTAGGTATGAAAGATAGAAATTTAGGAGTTGTGGTTCAACACATAATACACTACTGGCCATTAAAATTGCTACACCACGAAGATGACGTGCTACAGAAGCGAAATTTAACCGACAGGAACAAGATGCTGTGACATGCAAATGATTTGCTTTTCAGAGCATTCACACAAGGTTGGCGCCAATGGCGACACCTATAATGTGCTGACATGAGGGAAGTTTCCAACCGATTTCTCATACACAAACAGCAGTGACAGGCGATGCCTGGTGCAACGTTGTTGTGATGCCTCGTGTAAGGAGGATAAATGCGTACCATCACGCTTCCGACTTTGATAAAGGTCGGATTGTAGCCTATCGGGATTGCGGTTTATTGTATCGCGACATTCCTGCTCGCGTTGGTCGATGTCCAATGACTGTAAGCAGAATATGGAATCGGTGGGTTCAGAACGGTAATACGGAACGCCGTGCTGGATCCCAACGGCCCCGTATCACTAACAGTCGAGATGACAGGCATCTTATCCGCATGGCTGTAACGGATCGTGCAGCCACGTCTCGATCCCTGAGTCAACAGATGGGGACGTTTGCAAGACAACAACCATCTGCACGGACAGTTTGACGACGTTTGCAACAGCACGTACTATCAGCTCGGAGACCACGGCTGCGGTTATCCTTGACGCTGCATCACAGACAGGAGCGCCTGCGATGGTGTACTCAACGACGAACGTGGGTGCACGAATGGTAAAACGTCATTTTTTCGGATGAATCCAGATTCTGTTTACAGCATCATGATGGTCACATCCGTGTTTGGCGACATCGCAGTGAACGCACATTGGAAGCGTGTATTCGTCATCGCCATACTGGCGTATCACTCGGCACGATGGTATGGGGTGCCACTGGTTACACGTCTCGGTCACCTGTGGTTCGCATTGACGGCACTTTGAGCAGTGGACGTTACATCTCAGATGTGTTACGACCCGTGGCTCTACCCTTCATTCAATTCCTGCGGAACCCTACATTTCAGGAGCGCAATGCACGACCACATGTTGCAGGTCCTGTACGGGCCTTTCTGGATACAAGAAATGTTCGACTGCTACCATGGCCAGCACCTTCTCCAGTTCTCTGAAAAACGTCTGGTCAATGGTATCCGAGCAACTGGCTTTGACTCAATGCCCAGGCGTATCAAGACCGATATTACTGCCAGAGGTGGTTGTTCTGGGTACTGATTTCTCAGGATCTATGAACGTGAAGACAATGTTGATTTTTTTTTCGATTCTATCGGTATTGTTCATCATGAATTTACTCCTAGAGGACAGACAATTAACCAAGAGTACTATGTATCCTTCACCGTTTGGGCGAAAAGGTGCGGAAGAAAAGGACTGTATTGTCGAAAGACAGGAGTTGGGTGCAACACCATGAGAATGCTCCGGCTCATCGTGCCTTCTCCATCGTTGAATTTTTGACCAAATTCAAAATTCCTGTGCTTCCACAACCGCCATATTCTCCTGATTTGGCCCCTGCGGCCTTCTTCCTGTATCCTAAACTGAAATTTTCACTGAAAGGGAAGCAATTTGACTCGACTGAAGACATCCAGGAAAATACGGAGAGCGTCTTTAACACAATTCAGGAAAAAAATTTCCCGGAATGTTTCCAAAAGTGGAAACACCGTTGGAGTCGTTATGTTCAATCAGAAGGGGACTATTTTTAAGGAGATGCATGACAGTAGCATGTAAGCACCAGTATTGTACAATTACAAGCCCATTCTTAAAACTTTCCAATCACACCTCGTAATAAGTCGCCGGTATTTTCGATAGTCACAACGTAAATTTTGGAAACGCCCATATGTATGAGGGATTCAATGAAAATTGACCCAGATATTTTGCGACAGCACTATAAATGACGGCAGTATTAGTTCAGCCACGTAACTCCAGTTAACAGCTGACAGTACGAAACTGTGGCCCGTCACAGTAGGAATACTAGAGGGCTCTGCTGTTTTCCAATTAATGGTGTGTGTGACATATAGTTTACTTTGCGGTGCTTGTTTTCGGTTGTGGTGAACCTGGAGTCTTCCACTGCAAAGACTGCGCTTTGGTTTAAGGATCATATCCATATACCCACGATTCGCCACCTGTAATTGCCCTATGTAACAAGGTCACTTGACAACACTTTTGGAATGAATTTCACGGACTACTCGACGCATGTACAGATCTTCAGTTAAAATTGACTGAACTGCATAGAAACTTAAATTAAGTTCAGCAGCCATCCCCCTAACTATAAGTCTACGATCAGAGCGCACTGAGTCGCGAACTTTCACAATATTTTCATTTCCATTTGAAGTGGAAGGACAGCCGGACCGTAGTTTATGTTCAAATGATTCGCGGCCATTTTTAAATCTGTTGAATCAGACAAAAACGTTTGACTGGCTCATACAATTACCTCCAAAAGCTGTGTTTAATAGTTCATAAGTCTCAGTAGCTGACTTCCCGGTTTTAAAACAAAATTTCACACACTCGTTGCTCCGTTTTTACTTCCATTTTCAAGCAGACAGAATCCAGCAACAAGCCCTAACAGACCCCACACCCAACCAGCTGCTACAACGAACTGAATAAAGGAAACGCAGTTTCCTGTCAGAGGACATTCTAGGACAAGGCAATGACTCACTCCCCACCCTCCGTGTAACTGTCCGCTGAACCACTAAGCAGTGAAGTTTCTAGTCACACCTCATATATTAGGGTACCACAGCGAACATTGAGAGTCAAGGAGCTTCTGGAAGACCTGCCCGAGACAGTCTTTAAGAATTTAAAACAAGCAGTGTTGTCATCAGAACCCTGCCTCCAGTTTTTTTCTTTCTTTATGGACACCTGTGATTATTAAAACTTACCTTTTTACGGAATTACAACATATTCAGGACCACAGAGCAGATTACGTAAGAATACAAACATTCTAAGACAATCGAGAACTTAGTAAATGTGTCGGCGGGTATTTGGCTCATTCCCCACCTGAAGACTAGTTGAAAGTCGAGCTCCTTTTGGCGAACACTTAAATCCTCTCTGAAGCGGAACAATATACCGTGCAAATTTAACTAACAGGTACAAAGCCTGTGCAACAACAGGCGTTTTGATCCTCCTCTAGATTTGTGTCACGAGAGCGGCAGTCGATTTTTCAGCGAGACTGGGGGAATCGCAAACCGACGGAGCTCTCGTTGCTGCCCCCCCCCCCCCCCCCCCCCCCCCCCCGGCACAGCACAGGAGTTCTATCAGGCGAGATGCGCCAATCCCCAGATGCAGTCCCGCTTCAAAGGGTAAAAACAGCCATTGTTCGGAGCTGCGCGCTGACCCTGAGTCATCGCCCTATTAATCTCTGCGAGAAATGACTGCTCGCCCTTCCAAGTATATTAAAAGGCACGTAGCTATGCGCCGGCAGATGGACTTTGACAGCGACGACAATACGGAACGCCGTCGTTATTAGCTGCTGGAGTGTCCGCACCGCTGCGGGCGGCTATATGAAAACGCCGTGATTAAGTGGCTGCAGTGGACCGCGCGCGGGGCGTATTGAAAAATGCGCGCGGGACGGCGTTATGAAACGAAACGAAACGCATTGCTTCCTCCTGACAGCCCTAAGAGCGTAGGAGCGTGAGGCTCAAAGTTAGAGCGCGTGCAAAGCTGGAGCTCGTTTATGGAGGGCTCTTGGGCATTACAAGCGGCAGTAAGTTGATGGATGATTTTATGACACGTTAACTTCACCGTGAGGAAATCTGCTGGTCACCTTTTTAGGGAGTCCGCTTTGTCTCTCATCCTATGATTTTCGCTATGCAGGGCTGGATTGAAAGAAAGGTGTTTTCCATCGTCAACAGAACTTTGCCGTAAATGTGTGGACTGGTATTCTTTACGAACATTTAGATAATGTTTCCCGCAGTTTTTGGATTTGGGGGGGGGTGGGGGGGGGGGGGGGAGGGTTAGGCCTGTACCGTGGCCACCACGTTCCCTCGACCTCACTCCTATTGATCTCTTTTTGCAGGGGCAGATGAAGTGTTTGGTATACGAAACATATCGACGCTCCAGAAGGGCTGGTCGTCCGTCTAGATTAAGCTGAAGCCATTATTCATGAAACAACTGTTTGTTAAGCGTGTTAAACAGTCATTAAAACGAAGAACGTAGTTGCGCATTAATGTAAACCGTCAGCATTTTCAGCAACATGTCTGAAGCAGTATCCATCTCATGACTGTTTGAATGCCGTCTCTGAACATAACTAGAGCCAATATCTTCATGGACCCCGATAGAGAAAACGGTGAACCTGCGATACCTTTGTAACAATGCAGATGCAATGTGTGCCTGTACGACGGTTGACATGTTAATCACATTGGGGAAGGTAACGAATGTACTTTTTTTTTCTACGAATGTTATTCACTCTATCCGAACGTCTGTATGACACACATCACATCTAAAGTGAAGCAATGTTCAGTAACAACTGAAAGTGAAGTCGTATGGCATTGTTGGGTTAGAAGAACCGAGAGGCAGTCGTAGCAACCGAACAGGAAACGTTTTCTTTCTTCTGATCAGTCTGACACTTTTTCTTGATGAAATGTTAACGTGACAGCATGCTGACCGGATAAAGATGAAAAACACGTCCTTGTGGGATCTGTCTCGCGTGTGTTCGCCTCACTTGTTATTACCCGCACAAATGAAGATTAAACTTCGTGGTGCTATTGTCGTATGAGTACGATTTTCTACCAGCCGCTGCTTCACAATTTGCCGAAGTCGTCAGCGATCGGTATCAGTATAGGCGCACAGTTTTGAAGCCCCTCTCCGAGCTGTTAACATTGTGCATCAAGCCCAGAGACACACAACTCCTCTGTGCTCCACACCAGGTGTCTCAACCCACCTGATTTGTCAACAAGGAAAATTCTTGGTATCGGCTAATATAGAATCACGGCTCCTGTTTTTTTTCCTGTACATCGAAACTGCAAAATCTCTGTGCAGGTAGTGGGACTGTTTACGCTTGCCATGTAAGAGACCTCTCTCTCTTGATTACAAGCTAGTGTAATTGCTACAGATTTATTAGTATAACCCTGATATGGACTGAAAGAAGAGATTGCGAATGGCTCGAAACAAAATAAGCTTTCGGTTCTCTTGTGCTCTGTTTTTGGCCTTGTGAAATCTAAATCAAGATAGCAGTACGGACTTCAGTCCCATTCCTCTTCACACGTGTCTGCCACCGCCACACTCCACTGGACCGACCTACTGTCAGTATTGCATGAGTTTTCATCATCTGTGCAGATGGGGAAAATGAAGAAGTGTGTAGCATCATTTAAATTGGTATTACACCTGTCTGACAGCGTTAGCTAATTAAAATTATTGAGGAAACGGGTAGATTAAGCCAAGACACCCATTTGCGGAAATTGTTAACTGGTGGATGAATAACGCAGGCTGTGTCAAATGTAGGAGAATTCCGAAGCTAATAAGTGGTCAGAACAGAGATCAGATGCGGTATCACATTTACAATACAATTTTCCAGGCGTTATGACTGTGGCATGACACGTTACTTGTAGCAGTAGACAAACCTCTTGAGCTAAGGACCCGTTAGCGAAGATATATTAATTTTTCCTCATAAAATTCTTTAATCACGTATTCCATTTACACATTATTTTATCATCAAAACTATAGTAATTTTTTCTGACTTTCATCTCCATCTCGTTGCGTACCAAAAATTATTCTCAAAAACTGTTTCCAATAACAAACAATTGTCTACCAAAGTTAACCATTGAGGTAGTAGGATTTACCAGTATGGAAGAATTACAACTTGCCGATGATGTGTTCTGCCTGTCCGTTTTTGTGTCGACCAGTTGAAGGCCCAGTAACACCTCAAGTGAGACTAAACTTATGTCTGAAGATTCCTAAGATAAAGAAGCGCCATTAAAGTTCACTCGAATGCACCGTTGGCTGGGAGACTTCGATCAACTGCTGCTCGCAGCCTTTCACTTCATCGAGGCATTGAACACAGGCTGTTACTTAATTTAGGACACTGACTTATTGATTTCAGATGTGCAGCTATGTCACCTCTCTATATTCCGTGGCAGCACAAGACGGGGCGATGAAAATTTCTTTGCATCATAAGTATTTGAAACAACTACACACACCATCTTGGCCACGGTCAAGCACGATCACTGTCAGCTTTCGGCGTTAAATTTGTAGGATTTGTTCACGAAATTTTTGTATTGCGTCCATATTAAATGTTCAGTTGTATGGAGAAGCTGGTGAATGCTGCTGCAGTTTTTCGATGTTTTTTGTGTGTTAAAGGCGTTGTTCGTCTGTTCCTACTGCGTTAAATCATTTGGCGCGCTGGGAACATATTAATCGTTTCTCTTCTCAGAAGCCGCTGCTTTCCTGGACAGTAGAACGGCTGGCTTTTGCGTCAGCAGTGGGTATTTACGTGTCGGTGACACAAGGCTGCATTACATGTAGCGGGCCGTGGTACTATTCCATGGCCGTTCATCCTGCTTTCGAGAGAGCGCTAAACGTTGTTTAATGGTCAGCGGAGACAGCTGTAGATAACGTCAGCTGGTACTGGTACGGTGTGCGCACGTAAAAATGAAGCTTCCCTTATGTAATTGAAATCGCAGGATCATTGACCTTACTTTTGTTTTATCGTTATCTTACGTTTGACGTAAACTTCAGAATCTATGGTAAGAGACTCTGCACTCCAACTGTAAACTCCTAGGTGATTTGTGTATAACTCAGGCTGAACGTCACATTTTATTGTTTAACTGCCGATTTACGACTGTCTTACTTCATTTCATCACTACTTCATCCAAGAATACTTTTAGACGTATTGTGCTCCGTACGGGCTACAGATTCACGAAGGTGGCAAGAGCTTTTCGCGAAGGAGACAAGAGAGGTCGGATGCGATCCCAACAGGTTATGATGGTTATGGGTTGTTTGAGCCAACGGTGTTTGTTCCAGCTGACGTACAGAAGGAGCAACAAAGCTGACAATGTTAAAGGTCCTTGTGGCGTTCCAATACATTCGTCTGATGACCTCAGACGTTAAGTCCCCATAAACACGCGATCTAGTGTAGCGGAAACGACAGTGTCTTCTTTTTAATTTAACTGGAGTCATCTGCGTATCAAATGGTTCAAATGGCTCTGAGCACTATGGGACTTAACTTCTGAGGTTTTCAGTCCCCTAGAACTTAGAACTAATCTAAGGACATCACACACATTCATGCCCGAGGCAGGATTCGAACCTGCGACCGTAGCGGTCGCGCGGTTCCAGACTGTAGCGCCTAGAACCGCTTGGCTACTCCGGCCGGCCATCTGTGTATCAGATGAAGTTGTAGAAAGCAAGTTTTCCCTCTCGTCACTAAGATTAGTTTCAAGGTCTACACAACAGGTACCAAGTAAAGCACCTCTGGTTTTGTTGCTGTGGTCTACTGTTTTTTGTGTACTACTCTTCTTACAATCAAAACCTGCAGAGAATCCTGGCCCCTGTGATTGTTTTCAGCAATTACGATCAGTTAAGCTTACCTCATGTGTATATATACCAAAGAATGGACTGAAAGAGAATTCAGTGCTTATAACTCCGTCAGCGAGATACAGATGGTTTTTTTCGCAAAACCATAAAACAGTTTCTGACGTCGATAAATTAGCCACACAGTCACACTGCTTTGCTTGTGCATCCTCTGTGGCATTTTTCAGCGTACGTGCATACAGCCAGTTCCTGTACTGCTTCCTCCATAAACGAAGACATTTTTCTGTACCGCGCCGGCCGCTGTGGAAGGGCGGTTCTAGGCGCTTCGGTCTGGAACTGCGCTGCTGCTACGGTCGCAGGTTCGAATCCTGCCTCGGGCATGGATGTGTGTGTCGTCCTTAGTTAGGTTCAAGTAGTTCTAAGTCTAGGGGACTGATGACCTCAGAAGCTAAGTCCCATAGAGCTCAGAGCCATCTGAAATTCTGTACCGCGAAGTCCTGCCAATGGCCGACGAAATGTCGCGAATGCAGGTATGTGCTAGGCAAGCCTCAAGCTTCGAAGCAGGAAACTACCTCAAAGCAGGTCGAGAAATGATAGCATGAGTGAACGAACCCACATGAAAAATTCCTGTCACGTAGCATAAAGTCGCAGACGTTCTCATATATGCAGAGATCATAATGCTGGAACTCAAAAGCTATCAGACTGTTGTATTTTCTTATAGACGATTGTAATTCTATCCTCACCTTCACTTGCCCAACGTTTTCCCGGAACGTAACACCCACTGAGAGGAGAGGTGGGCCCGTGTGTGTGTGTTGTGTGTGTGTTGTGTGTTGTGTGTGTGTGTCTGGCCTCGACTGAGCTGGCAGGTATCGGTGCGGGGAGTCGGGTTGCCCGCTCCGTCTCGGGTTGCTCCGTCAGGCGCGGCAGCACAGTCGAACTGCTGTCCCCCCACGTGGCTGCCTGACGGCCTGTCCTACTGCTGCCCGCTAGCCACACTCTCAGGATTGGCAGATCTTCACTGACTATAGCGCTGTTCTTCTTCGCCAATCTTCCATCCTCTAAAATCCTCTAAACAGCCACAGCACGCACGAAAGCATTACTACGCGAGTGGCGCCACCCGAAAGAGAGTTGCCTCAATACTATAGAATACTGGCCGTTAAGATTGCTACACCACGAAGATGACGTGCTACAGATGCGAAATTTAACCGTCGGGAAGAAGATGATGTGGTATGCAAATGATTAGCTTTCCAGAGCATTCACACAAGGTTGGCGCCGGTGGCGACACCAACAACGTGCTGACATGGGGAAAGCTTACAACCGATTTCTCATACACAAACAGCAGTTGACCGGCGTTGCCTGGTGAAACGTTGTTGTGATGCCTCGTGTAAGGAGGAGAAATGCGTACCATCACGTTTCAGACTTTGATAAAGGTCGTATTGTAGCCTATCGCGATTGCGGTTTCTCGTATCGCGACATTGCTGCTCGTATTGGTCGAGACTGTTAGCAGAATATGGAATCAGTGGGTTTAGGAGGTTAATAGGGAACGCCGTGCTGGATCCCAACGGCCTCGTGTCACTAGCAGACGAGATGACAGGCATCTTATCCGCATGTCGGTAACGGATCGTGCAGCCACGTCTCGATCCCTGAGTCAACAGATGGCGACGTTTTCAAGACAACGACCATCTGCACGAACAGTTCCACGACGTTTTCAGCAGCATGGACTATCAGCTCGGAGACCATGGCTGCGGTTACCCTCGACGCTGCATCACAGACAGGAGCGCCTGCGGTGGTGTATTCAACGACGAACGTGGGTGCACGAATGGCAAAATGTCATTTTTTCGGATGAATCCGGGTTCTGTTTACAGCATCATGATGGGCGCATCCGTGTTTGGCGGCATCGCGGTGAACGCACATTGGAAGCGTGTGTTCGTCATCGCCATACTGGCGTATCACCAGACGAACTCTTGTTCGCATTGACGGCACTTTGAACAGTGGACGTTACATTTCAGATGTGTTACGACCCGTGGCTCTACCCTTCATTCTATCCCTGCGAAACCCTACATTTCAGCAGGATAATGCTCGACCGCATGTTGCAGGTTCTGTACGGGCCTTTCTGGATACAGAAAACATTCGACTCCTGCCCCGGCCAGCACATTCTCCAGATCTCTCACCAACTCAAAACGTCTGGTCAATGGTGGCCGAGCGACTGGCTCGTCACAATACGCCAGTCACTACTCTTTATGAACTGTGGTATAGTGTTGAAGCTGCATGGGCAGCTGTACCTGTACACTCCATCCAAGCTCTGTTTGACTCAATGCCCAGGCGTAGCAAGGCCGTTATTACGACCAGAGCTGGTTGTTCTGGGTACTGATTTATCAGAATCTATGCACCCAAATTGCGTGAAAATGTAATCACATGTCTGTTCTAGTATAATATATTTGTCCAATGAATAGCCGGCCGCGGTGGTCTCGCGGTTCTAGGCGCGCAGTCCGGAACCGTGCGACTGCTACGGTCGCAGGTTCGAATCCTGCCTCGGGCATAGAAGTGTGTGATGTCCTTAGGTTAGTTAGGTTTAAGTAGTTCTAAGTTCTAGGGGACTAATGGCCACATCAGTTAAGTCCCATGGTGCTCAGAGCCTTTTTTTCCAATGAATACCCGGTTATCTTCTGCATTTCTTCTAGGTGTAGCAATTTTAATGGCCAGTAGTGTACATTTACGAGACAACGGTCACATTTCATCAAGAAAAGATGTCAACGGACAAAGAAAGTAACGTTTCCTGTTCGGCTGCTACGACTGCCCCTCGGGGTCTTCTAAGCAACAATGTCATACGACTTCACTTTCAGTTGTTACTGAGCATTACTTCATCTTTAGATGTGATGTGTGTCATACAGACGTTCGGAGAGAGTCAATAACATTCGTAGAAAAAATAGTGTGCATTCGTTACCTTCCCCAATGTGATTAACATGTCAACCGTCGAACAGGCACTCATTGCATCTGCATTGTTACAAAGGTATTGCAGGTTCACCGTTTCCTCTGTCGGGGTCCATGAAGATTCTGGCTCTAGTTATGTTCAGAGACGGCATTCAAACAGTCATGAGATGGATATTGCTTCAGACATGTTGCTGAAAATGCTGACGGTTTACATTAATGCGCAACTACGTTCTTCGTTTTAATGACTGTTTAACACGCTTAACAAACAGTTTTTTCATGAATAATGGCTTCAGCTTGATCCAAACGGACGACCGGCTCTTCTGGAGCGTCCATTTGTTTCGTATACCAAACACTTCATCTGCCCCTGCAAAAAGAGATCAATAGGAGTGAAGTCGAAGGAACGTGGTGGTCACGGTACAGGCCTACCCCTCCCCTACCCCCCCCCCCCCCCCCCCAATCCAAAAACTGCGGGAAACATTGTCTAAATGTTCGTAAAGAATACCAGTCCACACATTTACGGTAAATTTCTGTTGATGATGGAACACACCTTTCTTTCAATCCAACCCTGCATAGCGAAAATCACGCCTGATTATGGAAAATATTCTACATGATGCTTTTTAATATTAGTGTTAAATGTATCCTTTGACTACCAGAAGCGAATCCTATGATTATCACATCTATACTAAAGTGTATTTGTCGGTAAAAAAGTCTGTTAAGACATGTAAGACTTGTATTAGCTATCAAGGATCATTCTCAAATATCTTTTGTAAAAGACTTCATGAAATCTTCGACAGCGGACTGGGGTTCTTTTATCATGTCTTATGTAAGTCAGAGAATGGTCCTAGCTTTTATAAAAGATTTTCCGAAGAACTTTGGCAGAGTAATACAGGCCGTAAGAATCCGTATGTAGGGCACAGCGACACTGAGATGGGCGGATGATTAGCCTGTACGTCACGCAACCCGCACAGCAGCTACGGAGGACGTGCAGCATGGTAGTGAGGGAGCACGGAAGGCACCTCTCTGACGCAATACGACGCTGCTTTGATTCCACACAGAGGAACGAGAACGCAAAAGATAGGGTAGCACGCTTACGCAGTAAGCCTGACCATGGTGGGTAAGACGCTTCTGAACTTCAGTGAATTGTCTACTGGGATTTTGTCTGCCATTGCGTAATCAATTCCGAGTTTCCTACTTACTTATCTGATCATCAATGTCGTCACGGCTCGGTAAATACTTTACGTTGCGCAAATTCAATAATCAGTATTTTGTACTCAGATACTGATGTACCTATCACACTTGCTTTTTATGTTAATCACTTCGAGTAGGAAATTTTGAAATCGTGACGAACACACACTGCTAGGCGTCCCAGTTCCGTGTACATCACGTATCTTTTGGGCATCTACATCAATACCACGTTGAGCACGGTACTCCTGATACTACTAACTTATCCCTTCCTCATTGTTCATTTCGCGAAGGCGTGTGAGAAGAATGATTATAGATAGACCTCTATATTTCCAGTTTCTTGAATGTTCTCGTTGCGGTCATTTTGCGATACGCGTATATGAGAAATAGTATGCTGTTCGGTTCTTCCTAGTACGTATTGTCCCGGAATTTTAATATTAAATCTCTCCATGATGCACAACACCTCTCTTCTACCGTCTGCCACTCGAGTTTATTGACTGTCACACTGACTAAACAATCCCGTGACGAAACGCGCCGCTCTTCGTTGGATTTCTTCTATTAATCCTACACGGAGAGGTAGGATTAGGCGTGTTGACAAGTGCGGCTTTGGTGTCTTTGCGGGGTTGGTCGTTTTCTTCTCTTGTTTCCCGGCTTACTATGGAAATCGTCTTTAATTCTACACCAAAAAAATGGTTCAAATGGCTCTGAGCACTATGGGACTTAACATCGGAGGTCATCAGTCCCCTAGACTTAGAACTACGTAAACCTAACTAACCTAAGGACATCACACACATCCATGCCCGAGGCGGGATTCGAACCTGCGACCGTAGCGGCCGCGTGGTTCCAGACTGTAATTCCACAGTATGACTCTCAGATATCTCAATTGCCATCTGTGCACCGTATCGCCATAAGCTAGTCAAAATTAAACCGTTTATCTTTGTTCTATGGACCACGCAGAACGTTCAGTATCTGTCGATCTACATTGTATTAGTGCTAATTTTTACACATTATATTTTTAAGTGGTTACGACGTACGGTTTAAACCAAATCCAGGAATTTGATGATATTAATCCAAGACAGTTTTGAATTAGGGAACCTGCGAAACATAAAATTGATACCCGCCGCTTACTGATATACTCAATTTCTAACGATCCAGCTTCTAAATCCTCTTATTATTGGGAAGTTAGTCCCTTGGCGCTAAGGGACATATGATGAGTTCAGTTTCATACCATGGGGGCAAGTTAAAAATTGAAGAGTAATTGATACACTTCTTGTACGAAACTCGGCAGTGTGAACAACTTCTTTTGTAATACCTTTATCACGTGTGGTCGTTCAGGATAGAATGATAGCGCTAAAATGTGAAATGAATTTCTGATCAGTTCAGACTTTTCCATTGCTCCATAGAAGTACAAATAGAACTGATGAGAGTTCGTGAATCGCAGTGCAATCTCTCCGGCATAAACTGCGTCGAGAGGTCAACTTCGAGTGCGGAGAAACAAGACGACCTATTAGAAACGTCTTTAAAAGCACGAGCAAAATGCATAAATGAATGTAGGAAGCATATAGAGTTCAAGGAAGCTCGGTGCTAGCTAAGCAGCCACTTATGTCCAAGCGATCGAGATAGCCAAGCAGCCTACCAACAAGAATCGTGATGATGAATGTGGGGTTCCAACGAATTCGCTCCGATATGGCGAATTTTATTTACGCTCACTTTAAGCAGATGTAGGGACAAAGACAGAATGCAAGTTTTAAAGTGCATGCCCTATCAGTATTACACACTGTGACGGTGTGTCGTTTGGAACTGAATACGACATTACCCCGTGTCTGATGAGATTTGTGACTTTAATGAGTACGCCTACACTCATATCTCACCAGTGAGGATTTCTAGTATGTTGCTCGTGGCACTCCCTCCTAACACTGTACAAAAATTTCCGACCAGAGGAACTACTCCCGATATTCAGCCTTTTTCGCTGCCTACTGATGGGCTTATTATGACACCAGCATAGTTGGCTATTTGGTTAACATTATTAATTTAAAGGAGCCCGTGGGGATAACGACTTTTCTAAACGTTATGATAAAACTAATTACTTTGAAAATTCGATCCAGACTTAACCATTACAGAACTGTAGTTTCGTAGGTAGAAGGCCTGACGAATACATCTATGTAATTGTTTATTTTATGCTGTTAAAATTAACAAAATTGTTTGGTAAAATTTACACAAGTATCAATTTTACAATTTATGCCCGTGTAAGCCAGTGGCGTATTAAGGCCAGTCAGTTAAGACTAAAATGATCAAATGTGGTAAATAATTCATAGAGCCGCAACTTTCTGTATAGTGGTAGGAGGAAGTGCCACGAACAACATACTAGAAATCCTGACTGGTGAGGAATGAGTGTGAGTGTGGACATGGAGGAGCGATTGAAGGTCACTTCTGTACGTTTTTCCTAAGTAACTCGAAAACCCTGGTCTCCAGCGAAAACCTATCCCAGTACAAAATTTAGCTACATAAATTTCGTACAAAGAGGTCTTGTTTATTTTTTCTGTACGACTAATAGTTTGCGCGTAGTGAGCGAGAGAATATGAAATTCTCGCGCGTTGTTTTTGAAGGGCAGATTAACATTGCGGATTGCATAAAACAATGGGAGGAGCTGCTGAATAACCCTTGTAGGTTATAATGTCAACAGTGGAAACCCCAGGAGACTTATCAGACGATTCTGTCGCCTATAGGATGATAGCAACGTTAGAAGAGTATAGGGAATTGCCAAAGATAAATGATTGGTGCAGTGACAGTTAGTTGATTCTGAACGTAAATGAACGAAACGTATTGCATCATAAACTGGTGAAAAGACCCATTACCATTCGATCACTGGAAACAGTACTAGAAATTAACAAGTGGTAACTGTTCAGAGCGACCTGAAGTGGAATAGCCACATTCAGCTAATTGTAAGAAAAGCAGACGACAGATTGAGTGAGGACTTCGTTATGTTTAACAGTTGAAATACTTAAGAACTGCCGGCCGGAGTGGCCGTGCGGTTCTAGGTGGTACAGTCTGGAACCGCACGACCGCTACGGTCGCAGGTTCGAATCCTGCCTCGGGCATGGATGTGTGTGATGTCCTTACGTTAGTTAGGTTTAAGTTGTCCTAAGTCCTAGGGGAGTGATGGCCTCAGAAGTTAAGTCGCATAGTGCTCAGAGCCATTTGAACCATTTTGAACAGTCGACATCGAAGGATCTTAAGGAAATGTAATCCATACAAGAAAAATGTACGACCAATTCTTTGCTATTTCTCGTCAGTCTCGGAACACTAGCAAGCTGTATTAGTAGAAGTGAGAAAAGATACAACGAAGAGCGGGGCGGTTGGTCACGGGGTTTTTTAGCAAGCGCGAGGGCGTTATAAAGAAGTTCAACCAACTGCAGCGACAAATGCTACAAGAGAAGTTTACTGTTGAAATTCGGAGAGCGTGTATCCTGCCACACATGACCACGATAAGAAAATCAGAGAAATTGGAGCTCGTATAGAGGTATATGGCGCCGGCCGAGGTGGTCTCGCGGTTAAGGCGCTCAGTCCGGAAACGCGTGACTGCTACGGTCGCAGGTTCGAATCCTGCCTCGGGCATGGATGTGTGTGATGTCCTTAGGTCAGTTAGGTTTAAGTAGTTCTAAGTTCAAGGGGACTGATGACCACAGATGTTAAGTCCCATAGTGCTCAGAGCCATTTGAACCATTTTTTTAGAGGTATATGGACATGCGCTCTTCCCATGCACGATTCACGAATAGAACAATGAAAAGAAATGGCAGTGGTTCCAAAAGTACCCTCCACCACACACCGCGAAGTAAAGAAATTAATATCGTGTGGCTCTAGTATGTTCGATTTGGCTCCACTGTGAAGGTTTGCGTCTCACTTTCATTGCGTTTTAGGATCCTGTACCTCTGTATGTTGAAAGGAAACTGTTTTAAGATCACTTTGTTGTCCACCTGTCTGTCTATTCGACTTTTAAGACCACTTTTTCTCAGCAACGGTCGCCATGGTTCGGATTCGACGGTAAATTGTAGGTCCCGTTTGCCAGGTTGGATAACAAGGGTGGGCTAAGAACACGTAACTCGCCGAAGTGGCGTCCAATAGACAGATTTCCAGCGGGCCATTGAGTCACACAAAATTGAAATAATAATAATAACAATATTAATAATAGCTCTTCATTTCTTTTTATTGATTATAAAATCTTCACAGCCGTTGAGTCTCGTCATATTCCTGTTTTATCGTTTCGATCGCCATGCTTGTATCTTCCTCAGAATTCCATTGGTGTTCCAGGATGGATTCACATTGACCCTCACGAGCCTGACTGGACCCCGTCCAAAGCGCAATGTGAGATGGTTACTGGTAATCGAACTCGGGACCTCTGTGACACTACACATCGTAACGTGGTTTACAGAGTGTGGATGTAGGTCACTTACAGTACAGTAGTGGCAGCAACAATGGTTCCTTTCACGACGCCTTGAGATTTAAAACGGAGAAGAGTTATGAAAATTGACTCCAGTTGCTAAATGCCAGGTCTTACAGAAGGAAATGAATATTATAACTGCATTTAACCGTGGACAGCTGTACGTATGGCCTGAAGCGCCTGTGATACAGAATAGATGTAAATGTTCCGTAGCAGGCGAGCAAAGGTTTTACGGAGCAGTGGTTTTGATGGGCCTCTGGATGAAAGGGAACGCCCTGTGGGCGCAAGTGGCCGACGTTGAGGTGTAGGGCGGCGTGTATCGGCCGGCTTTGAGCGCGGGTGGTCTGCTGCGGCGGGCGAGCAGCGTCGCATCGGATGAGTGCCGCGTCGGCGCTCGGCACACCTGTACGGCCGCCCGGCGCAGACCACACGCGGCGGCTGGCGCCGCGCCGCGCCGCGCACACCACTCGCGGCCGCTGGAGCCGCTGGGGGCTGACGCTAAGTGGCGCTAGTCGCCCGTCCTCCTAGTCGCTACTGTGTGAAGGGGTGAACTGTCTCATGGCGTGGTGGGAGAAGAAATGGGAGGCGATACAGAAGGCAAACTATCCAGTATTAGTCTGGGAGAGCACTGGAAGGCTTGCGGTCAAATTAGGCGGGAGGTATAGATAACCCCACCCCACTACTACTGGCCATTAAAATTGCTACACCAAGAAGAAATGCAGATGATAAACGGGTATTCATTGGATACATATATTATACTAGAACAGACATGTGATTACATTTTCACGCAATTTGGGTGCATAGATCCTGAGAAATCAGTACCCAGAACAACCACCTCTGGCCGTAATAACGGCCTTGATACGCCTGGGCATTGAGTCAAACAGAGCTTGGATGGCGTGTACAGGTACAGCTGCCCATGCAGCTTCAACAAGATACCACAGTCCATCAAGAGTAGTGACTGGCGAATTGTGACAAACCAGTTGCTCGGCCACCATTGGCCAGAGGTTTTCAATTGGTGACAAATCTGGAGAATGTGCTGGCCAGGGCAGGAGTCGAACATTTTCTGTATCCAGAAAGGCCCGTACAGTACCTGCAACATGCGGTCGTGCATTATCCTGCTGAAATGTATGGTTTCGTAGGCATCGAATTAAGGGAGAGCCACGGGTCGTAACACATCTGAAATGTAACGTGCACATTTCAAAGTGCCGTCAATGCGAACAAGAGGTGACCGAGACGTGTAACCAATGGCACCCCATACAATCACGCCGAGTGATACGCCAGTATGGCGATGACGAATACTCGCTTCCAATGTGCCTTCACCGCGATGTCGCCAAACACGGATGCGACCATCGTGATGCTGTAAACAGAACCTGGATTCACCCGAAAAAAATGACGTTTTGCCATTCGTGCACCCAGGTTCGTCGTTGAGTACACCATCGCTGGTGCTTCTGTGTGAGATGCAGCTTCAAAGGTAAAAGCAGCCATAGTCTCCGAGCTGATAGTCCATGCTGTTGCAAACGTCGTCAGACTGTCCGTGCAGATGGTTGTTGTCTTGCAAACGTCCCCATCTGATGACTCAGGGATCGAGACGTGGCTGCACGATCCGTTACAGCCATGCGCATAAGATGCCTGTCATCTCGACTGCTAGTGATACGAGGCCGTTGGGATCCAGCACGGCGTTCCGTATAACCTTCCTGAACCCATCGATTCAATATTCTGCTAACAGTCATTGGATCTCGACCAACCCGAGCAGCAATGTCGCGATAGGCTACAATCCGAACTAGACCGAAGTCGGAAACGTTATGGTACTCATTTCTCCTCCTTACACAAGGCATCACAACAACGTTTCACCAGGCAACGCCGGTCAACTGCTGTTTGTGTATGACAAATCGGTTGTAAGCTTTCCTCATGTCCGCACTTTGTAGGTGTCGCCACCGGCGCCAACGTTGTGTGAATACTCTGAAAAGCTAATCATTTGCTCATCACAGTATCTTCTTCCTGTCGGTTAAATTTCGCGTCTGTAGCACGTCATCTTCGTGGTGTAGCAATTTTTTTGGCCAGTAGTGTATTTTTTAAATTTTATAATTCATCACTAAAGATATTCAACCAAAGGTTTAAGATCGTGATCTCTTAGGTGTTACGAATTTGAAGACTGAAATCGCGTCCGGCAAACTTTATTTTCATTTTCCTTTGTTTCCATAAACAGCTCCAATGTTGAGACAGAGCTACCTTTAGTGCTTAGATTAATTTTAACACTGAAAAAGTTTACACGAGCGTCATCTGAAGCTTCGATACATGAACGCCTAAGAAGAACTTTACGGTAATCTTGGGTAATTGCCAACTTGTCTTTCTATCGCCTGAAGAGCCACAATCACACAAAGCCGGAGCTGCAAAAAAAATTGCACGTTTCAGTGTCATGCCAGATATTAGGCTAGCGACAGTGTGAGTCACGGACTGAAGGTTAAAGGTATTTGAAATAACAGTTTTGAGGCATGAAGGCCTTTCCCAGATAGCTGTCACTCCGAAAATACGATTGGAGAATTCTGTTTCATATATCGACTGTAAATCTTCATTTCGACTGATTTACGTAATAATCAAAAGTATTGCTGCTTTATCTGTTATCTTTCTCGACAGCATGTAAGTTGAGACATCGCAGTAAAAGGATATCATCTCTTTCAGCAAAAAATATCACTTCTACTGCACAAAGCCAGTCAGTATCGGTTAGCTTCGAATACGATGTGGAAATACCTCGTAATTTGAAGAAAAAACCTTGAAGTACGTGAGAAATAATAGACCAATGTGCAAAAATGGTTCTAATTTAGCATAAACATTTCACAGGTTTTACATTATTACTCACTGAGAATCCTTAAACTTACGATTTTAAGAAACGGTACGCTAGATGACACATCAACAGCGATTTGAAACCACGAAGTACTCTTATTTGAAGCAGAAATGAAACTGAAAACTTAGGTACGAGCATCCGTGTGCAATCATTCGACTTTAAAATATCGACGTGGTTGTGGCAGTCCATGTACTAAAGAGTCTGATGAACTTGTGACTTTTCCTTAGATTTTATTCCCACAGTGAATGTTTTTTTAAAGGTTTCCAAGTACTGGCGAATTTTCTTGACGTGAATATGTCGTGTTGCATCACAACAAATATTTTATGGGGATTGTTTCCTCAGGAAAGCCAAAATTCAAATTGAGCTTCCCACTCAAACAATGAAAGAGGATTACTATGTGTGGTGGCAACTCTTCTCCTTGTTCGTAAGTTACGGTTCATTTCACCGTCAGAAAATTAGTCTGAGATAGTTTGAGAGAGGCGCTATCGTGACGTTATGAGAGATATCAGTCCCTGTACAGTACAGCACTCCTCTCAACCTGTGAAGTGGCCTGCGTTGTACGTTGCGTGGGCCCTTACTGCTGGAAACATTTTCCTATGCCTACTTTCTTGCTGCGGGCACCGTGGTAAATCCGTTACACTCCAGAGCAGGCGATGATAGACCGAAGCAAATCGCTGTACGGCACTTTTTCTGTTCTGCTTCCGAACAGAGTTCTCAAAAAGGGTAGGCATCCTTACGGTGGTATAGTGGAAGCAACAGACTGAGCAGTGTATCTCTCTTCTAAGGTTTTTAAAAGAAACCACTGCATTAGTATGAACATCTGATGCTTTGTTGTGTAATTTATGAAAACAATTTCCCTCAACCTGATGCGCTAACGCCTCCGTTCGACGACTGGTATTCGACAGGTTCGTAAAACGTAGACCTCCATTTCTCGTGGCGCATCTTACGAGGTCAAGGTGTTAAAAAGAGTATTCCACATTTTGACCGTTTTGGAGAACGAAAATCTCTATAAAAATCAGCTTGGATTCCGCAGACAGAGATCTCTGGAAACTAATCTCGTTCCGTTCCTCTATGAGATCCACGGCGCTCAGGTTGATGCCGTTTTCCTCGACTTCAGGAAGGCATTTGACTCCGTCTCGCACTGCCGTTTAATGAAAAAGTTATAAGCGTACAGAGTATCGGACCAGATTTGCGAATGGAGTCAAGACTTTCTTACAGATACTCAACACGTCGCTGTTGACAGAACAAAATCGAAAGATGTAAAGGTAATTTCCAGAGTGCACAAAGAAAGTGTATGAGGGTCATTACTGTTTAAAATGTATATAAATGTTCTAGTAGAAAGCGTCGGATGCTCTTTAAGACTGTTGGCAGATGTTGGGGTTGTTTGTAACAAAGTAGGAACGCCAGAAGACAGTATCAATTTGCAGAATGACCTGCAGAGGATTGATGAATGGTGCAGGCTCTGGCAGTTGACCCTGAACGTAATTAAATGTAGCATATTGCGCATACATAGGAAAAGAAAGCCACTACCGTACTACTATACTATTGAGAGAAACGGCTGGAAACAGTACGTACCATAAAATATCCAGGAACAACTACTCAGAGCGAACATAAGTGAAATGACGACATAAACCAAATAGTAGGAAAAGTAGATGCCAGAGAGATTCATAGAAAGAATCTTAAGGAAATCTGATTCATGGGCTAAAGAAATGACTTACAGGGCGCTTGTTCCACCGATTCTTCGGTGCTGTTCATCACTCTGGAGCGCTTACCAGGCAGGACTGACGGAGGATCCAAAGAAGAGCGGTATGTTTCGTCACGGGAACGTTTAGTCGGCGCAAGAGAATTACTGACACACACAACAAACTAAAGTGTCAGACCTTATAAGAGAGGCGCTGTGCATCATGAAGAGGTTTACTATCGAAGCCGGAGAACATATTACCTCCTGCCATACACCCGAAATGACCACAGCGTTAAAATGCGAAAAATTAGAGCTAAAACAGAGGCTTACCGACAGACACTTTTCCCACACGCCATTCGCGAATGAAGTAGGAAAGGAGGAATCAGATAATGCTCCTGTATGAGCATTTGCTCGTCTTCACCACTATGAAACACACCTCTTCTACTGCAAGCTGTCCGCCTGCTTAGCTGAGTGAAGCCGGCACGGTAGCTCAGCGTGTTCGGTCAGAGGGTTAGCTGCCCTCTGTAATAAAAAAAACTGAGTTAATCGATCAACAACGAACTTGCGGATGTCTTACGACGTCTGCCCCGAGCACATGCAACGAACGAAACCGAACAAAATTAGATTTAAAAAAAAGTGGTAACGCGTTCGTCTCCCATGCAAGCGGGCCCGGGTTCGATTCCCTGTCGGTTTGGAGATTTTGTCCGGACGGGGACTGAGTGTTGTGTTGTTCTCATCATCATTTCAGGCTCATCACCGGCACGCAAGTCGCCCAATGTGGTGTCGAATGAAATAAGACTTGCTCTTGGCCACCGAACTTCCCCGAATGGGGCCTCTCGGCCAACGATGCCGTACGCTCATTTCATTTTTACTCCAAGCTCTTTGCTATTACGAACGACCTATAGAATTTCAGTAAACAAATGAGAACACATTATTTTATTACTATGAATCAGCACAAAGTCCCGAGCGACTGGAATTAAAGCGTAGGTGATTCCAATGTATAAGAAGGGTAAAAGAAGGGACCCACAAAATTACAGATCAGTATCCTTAACTTGTGTTTGTTGCAGAATTCTTTAAAACACCCTCAGTTCGAATATAATAAACCTACTTGAGACTGAGAAGCTTATGCCCACGAAGCGGTAGCGCTGTTCCAGACTGTAACGCCTAGAACCACTCGGCCACCCCGGCCGGCGAGATGTACAGTCATGTTGTCTGTGGCAGGATGTGTTTGCCAGTATTCAGTATTGAAAGAGTCTCTCCGGTAGTCATGAGGCACAGACACGTACCACAAATAGTGTAAAGATAAATTTTCGTAAACGTTGTGTTTGATCATGTACTTTGCTGTATCAGAAGGTGTTGTATTAAAATCATGTAGTCTTCTCGTGTGACTATATTAAAATACGCGAGTGGCATCCCAAAGAAGTGATACATTATTTCAGAACATAACCTCGCTAAAAGTCAGTTTCAGCCTCAAGATACAGAACCTACGACCTGCATGCTGTTAGCGCTGGGGACATCAACTTGAAGACAGCAGGTTATTGAACTATAACAGAACCTTCGTATTCCACACAGGGCAGTGGAAACAACTAGGCGCCTCACGTGTACTGCATGCACAGAACAGGTGTGCTCAGTAACACGTCATCTGCAGAGGTAAAGGACGATGATCGTTATTAACACCAACAATCGATTCATTCTTCATTTCTTACCGTAGGGAGTGTAAGACATTGCCTCCAAATCGTCGGACAGTGAGCGATAGTGTAACTCAGGGCTTGCCAACGTGTGGTCAGCGGACCCCTTAGGGGTCCGCCGGCTCTTTCTAGGGGGTCCGCGGCTACCCTTTACCAAATCGTGTAAAATAATGAGTAAAATTATTGAATAAAAATGTGAAAATCAAATTCATCACTTTTTTTCGTGTGAAAAACATGTGTACATTTACTTCCCAAGCAGCCTTTGCGGTTCCTAAGTGAGAACGTGTACACAGTTTAGTGCCGGAGAATGCGACTTACATGATTGTTTCGCAACAATACGGGGGTCGTTTGTGCGCCGGCTCACGGTAGATGAGCTAAAAGCTTTTAGGCATGCGCGGAGCGAGCTTTGTCGACTATCACATCGCGCGCTGGTACGTACGCGGCCCCAGGCATCATTAAATGTTAAACTTGCATTGTTAGTGCACTACCTATTTCATAACTCAATTTTTGACCTTCAAGTTGTTTTCATTCATCTCTAAACCAAAGACTATTGATACTTCGGGAGGGGGGGGGGGGAAATCATTGGGAACATGGAACTTGCATGGGTTTCGCTCTGAAATTTAAAGTTACTGTGCTCGTGACCGACTAGGGGTCCGCCATGGATTTTCGACTGAAGAAGGGGTCAGGGGTCAACCTGCTGGAAAGGTTGGGAAGCCGTGGTAACTCATCGAACCGTCTACACATCTGTTTAGGGTACCTGGAAAGGTCCAGAGGTTGACAGGAAGCGAGGACAGGTAGCCGTAGGGTCGCGAGATAACGTCTCGGTAGCGCCTTGCTGCTGGGCGCCAGGGCGACCCGCGCCACGTCCGGCGTCGATGCCGGCGTTGTTTACAATGGCGCATTGTTGTCGGCGGCGCGCACGCCTCATTAGAGCGGCGCTGGTCGCGCGTGCAGCCGGGCCCCGGGACTTGTTGCTGAGACAATGGCCGCGGCACGCGACCGCCGCCCTAATTGACAGCCGCCTGCCCCCAATTAGCAGGCTTTTCTTTTAATTAATGGCCCCATTGGCAGGCCAGCCTCGGCCAGCTTTGTCCGCCGTCACGCGCCGCAGGCGGTATTGTCTCCTGCCGATCGCTGCCCGGGACCGGGAGCAGAGAGTACCGTGGCCTAGTGCGGGCAGACTGCGCGAAGGAAGCTTTCCCCCTACACTTCCTATAACCGCGAGCCTGATACGCGCAGCCAGAAAAATTTTTACTCCCTCGAAACCAATGTCACTATCATATTAACAGAATCTTACGTCGGTTCTTGGTAGAACAACATTATAATAAATTAAAAGCGCCAGTTTGCTTTTCTTCTACAATATTACCTTTATTGTAAATATTATCACCAAAGAAGTTAAATGTTAGCAGACAACATTGGAAGAGAAGTAACATATCTAGACTGATGTAGAAAGATACAGTAAGTAATATCTTTGCAATGAAAAAGTAAAAACTGAACTGTACATGAATAACAAAGGAGTAGACAGGAAAACCTTTAGCACAAAAAGGAATAGCATGCCGACATAACAGTTTCTATTAATAAACAAAACTAATAAAATAAAATTAGTACTAGACAAGGCTTCATCAGGAGGTATGAAACGTGGAGAGTGATACACAACACCCCATAGCTCACAAACATACAGCTTTCCGCTCAATGGTACACCGTCTCATATCTATCCCCATGTCCAGAGATGATTTTAAAGCACAGTTGGATACAATAAAATTTATTGCCACAGCCAATGGCTACAATCCAGTTCTTATTGACCACATCTTGCACAGGAAACAAAAACGAAAAATTGTACCCCTCCTCAATTCCCCACCTGCTTCCCCATCCACTGTCTGTAAGAAATGGTGTTCACTACCATTTCTAGGTCAGGCATGAAAGACTGTAGCCAAAGCACTGAAATCCGGCAAGTATATGCTTTCCTACCATGTCAGGAACACGACAGCCCAGTGTGTTTTTAATAGCAAAGACAAGATACAGTTATTAGTTAACAGTGGGTTATACAAAATCACCTGTTCTGATTGAGACAAATTTTACATTGGTCAGTCAGGCAGAGACATAACTAGGCTGGCTGAACATGAACGCAGCTGGAGGTTGCAGAATTCAGACTCTGCATTTGCTGAGCATTTTCTGAGAGAGGGTCACAACTACCAGCCAGTGTCCCATGCACTTCACTTAGCAAACAAAGGCCTAAAAGTCAACCTGCTGGAAGCCCTGGAAATTAACAAACATCTTGCTCACAGTCCAAATCTCATCCTAAATGACCAGACACAGCTCAACACTTCCCCTCTCCTAAACTTCACATAACCATCTTTGTTGTTCATTACTTCTCACACACTCTCTTCCTACATATTCCCATTTTCCTGTATTCATTAAGTTGTTTTATTTGTTGAAGTTGTCTTTGTATTCCACGTAGACTGTAGTTTCAATAGTTAAGGCTTTCTTTTAACTGGTACTTGTATTACTGTCCATGTTTAACACCCCTTGTAGTTGTCTCATCAAATACTGTTCATATTTTACTTTGCTCATTTATTTAACGGAAACTGTTACACAGCCACTGCTTTGATTATAATGTTGATGTTAAAATGCAGTACCACGACACTCTTAGACTGTAGGTTCCCTCAAACACCTCAATTTTCCTGCATTTATTTATTTCAGTTTATCTTATTGATATTGCTTAATTTCCTTATGTATTCTGTATTCACGTTGATAACTGTGTCTTCTTTTAATTTTTTTGTATCACTCTCCATGTTTCGTACCTCCTGATGAAGCCTTGTCTAGTACTTATTTTATTTTATTTTATTAGTTTTGTTTATTAACAGAAACTGTTATGTAGGCATGCTATTCCTATTTTGTGCTAAAGGTTTCCCTGTCTACTCCATTGTTATTCATGCACAGTTCAGTTTTTGCTTTTTCATTTGCAAAGATGTTACTGTATGTTTCTACATCAGTCTAGATGTGTTACTTCTCTTCCCATGTTGTCTGCTAACATTAAACTTCTCTGGTGATAATACCCAGTAAATGTCTGAAGATGGCCTTTTCAGCCGAAAACCGGTTTACAATAAAAGTAATATTGTAGAACAAAAGCAAACTGGTGCTTTTCATTTATTACAATGTCACTATGATGAATGATGATCCTCAAAATTACAGACCAATATCCTTAACATCGGTTTGTTGCATGATTCTCGAACATATTCTCTGTTCGAATGTAATGAATTTCCTTGAGACAGAGAAGTTGCTGTCCATGCATCAGCACGGCTTTAGAAAGCCTGCGAAACGCAACTCGCCCTTTTGTCACATGAAATCTGATAGACTTCTGATTTGATACTCGAAAACAATGTCTGTTAAGTCAAGTTTGCCAAATTAGCTGCCTGACAAACTAAAAGCAGAATTTAAAATTTCAGTAACCTCTACAAGACTATCCCTCGATTTTAAACCCATAATGAACAGTTTAAATCGGAGCACATAATATTATATGAAATATTGCCCGTTGTTCTGTGATCGGGATTTTTACCTACCCCGACAGGATTAATAGGGACTCGAAAAATCGTTCAAATGGCTCTGAGCACTATGGGACTTAACTGCTGAGGTCATCAGTCCCCTAGAACTTAGAACTACTTAAACCTAACCAACCTAAGGACATCACACACATCCATGCCCGAGGCAGGATTCGAACCTGCGACCGTAGCGGTCGCGCCCTTCCAGACTGAAGCGCCTAGAACCGCTCGGCCACCAGGGGCCTGCAATAGGGACTCGTCTTTTCAAATCGGAATACCTGGCAACCCTGCTACTAATGAACAAATGGGTGCGTATTTGGCTTTTCGAGTTTACTATTTTAATCCAAGGAGAAAATCAGCGTTATTTTTTTTAAATTGTAAGTCAACAGGTATTTGCATATTTAATGTTTGTGAACGTGCACATGATCGAAGCAAGGAATGTCGGTTCTCCAGTATAAAATGGTTTTATCTGCAAAAGTTTCCGAACCAGCATAGTCGGCTTAGGATTCTGCCACAACTGCTACAGTCATCCAAGTACTGTCTCAAAATGCAGAATTCAATAACACAGAAAAATCAAAATGGCATCCTCTAAAAAGATTTGGACCCCTGTTGATCCGGAGTTCCAGAAAACTCTACAGAAGCTGCCATAACTCCGGTAAGCTATAAAGCACCGAAGGCCGTGGCCCTACCAATCATGTAGCAGATGAAAGCATATCAACACATCTCATGATGAAGAAGACCTAATCCTTCGAAAACGCAAGTATATGCTTTCCACTTAAAAAGCATACAGGTGAACCAAAAACTAAATGTTTCATGGAATGGCACTACACTCGAACATGCCTTTTCCCCAAAATGCTATGGAGTGACCTTAGATAGCACCATAACCTTTAAAATGCATTGCCATAACACCAAAATGCAGCCGCAAGGAATAATGTCATACTGAAACTAAGGGGATCTAACTGGGGCACGCAACCAGCTACTATTCGGACTTCTGCTTTGGCGTTGTGCTATTTTGCGGGTGAACATGCACCGCCTATCTGGCATAATTCCTACCAAGCTCTCTCTGTGAGAGGTGTCGCCTAATTATTGGAAGCCTGAGACAAGCTAAAGTGAATCAGCTATACGTACTTGCAGGCGTAGCTCAGCCTGACATTAAGCGTGAAGCAGCTTCCCAAGCACATTGACGTGGAGCTTTACCTCTGACACCCGCTGTTTGGCCTCTCACCAGCACCGTTACATTTGAAGTCCAGAAAAGGTTTTGTAAGTGTATGTTAACAACGGCAATACAATTCAAAGGCTAGGCATGTGTAAAAAGAGCAGAGAATACTCCTCTGAACTGGAGAAAACCGAAAGAAGAACTACATGCAGGTCAAACTGAGAAATGGTGTACCTGGAAGTTCCCCAACAAACTGCGAACTGGTGTTGGGGTTACGCTAGTGGACACCTCACCCTGTGAGAGTGGGGAGAAGCAGACAGTACCTTACCTGCGTTGTTGCCAGTCGTGCCCGTCATCATGCAGCGAAGAAAGTCAAATGCTGGCCAACTCTAATGCGTTGGACGTAGCTCGTTTTTGGGCGAAAACAATTTAACGTTTGTTAGTTTGTCCTTAAATCTATTTGTCACTGTTTGCTTTTGTACAAGTACTTACAGCTGTATGCTAACTCTAATGCACGGGGTGAAAGTAATTTAATTACTGTCATGAAACTTCCTGGCAGATTAAAACTGATGCGGACCGAGACTCGAACTCGGGACCTTCTACGAAGTTTGGAAGGTAGGAGACGAGGTACTGGCAGAACTGAAGCTGTGAGGAGGGGTCGTGAGTCGTGCTTGGATGGCTCGGATGGTAGAGCACTTGCCCGCGAAAGGCAAAGGTCCGGAGTTCGAGTCTCGGTCCAGCACACAATTGTTAATCTGCCAGTAAGTTTCATATCATCACACACTCCGCTGCAGAGTGAAAATCTCATTCTGAATTACTGTCATGTTTGTCTAATCCAATGTTTTAATATGTTAATGCCTATGGTCCATGAACACATGGTTATAAATGCTAAGCTTTCCGTTATATCCCTTGTAATTGATGCCCTAGACACGAATATTAAAAAAAAATTTTTAAAAACTTGGAAACCCTTCAAGGTTTGAGAGAATATTGGACTATTTCAAAATGCACGATATGGAGTAATCTCAATAGACTGATACAATGGAGAGATCAGGGACCTAGGAACAGGTATTACAATACTAACAAGACCTGTATCAAGATCAGTGTATGGTCTTTATTGTTTACAATAAATTATTACGTCGCCTGAAATAGTATTTTACGACTGCCATTAGCAATTTTAAATCAAATAAAAATGTTTTAGTCTCTTTTTCTTTTTCATCTTTCTTCTGATGGTTGGATATAAAACAGCTTTTTCCAGAAATAGTACGTAAACAGCATAATTTGCATTGGTAGCGCAGGTGAATCGGATCCTTCAAGCACACCTGGCTGTCTTTCCACTTCTGTAGCGACTGCATCTGAGCGCAGCGTACAACTGGCCACGTGGCCGACCACCCGTGTGGATATCAGTAGGCGGCAGAGAGCGAGGGCCGACAGGCGGAGCTGCCGCGGTACGAGGAACAGGCGTTGTTTACGGTCAAGGGTAGGGCGGCCGTGCGGGCATTGATACGTGCCGTGTTTCACGCTGTGTGTTGCGCAGCCGAGCGCACTCTGCGTCGGCTCGGATGAGCAGCCGCGACCCGGCGGCAGGCGGCGCCACAAAAGGCGCATCCGGCCCGCAGCTGCCTTAAACACCAGCACGGCACGGCACAGCACGGCCAGTGTCCGCGCAGTCGTCCACCGGCGGACGAATATGTTTCTTGGCAACCCTGACGATGGCTGCTGCTCCTAACTTACTGTATACCGGAAGTCGTCGGACATCGTGGCGGGCTTAATGCGGGGCAATTGTGACTGTCTTTCCTAACCATAAACCTTCAGAGATCTCCCTCCTTACGAGGAATAGTCACAGTTTTAACCATCGCCTCGAAAAATTGAAGTTGCGTAGTTCTTTTTGTTTGTTTGCAGCCATATTTTACAGTCGTCGTCAGGGTGAAGTTGTTGAACTATGTGGAATAAAATCGTCATAACGTTTTGGGTTAGGACGTTCAAACTGCACGATTGGCCGCGGGGCATGATGGGAATTAGTGTGCACTGTATGGTTTGGTATAGCGACGAAACCCATTTTCATTTGGATGGGTTCGTCAGCAAGCAAAAAATGGTTCAAATGGCTCTGAGCACTATGGGACTTAACTGCTGACGGCATCAGTCCCCTAGAACTTAGAACTACTTAAACCTAACTAACGTAAGGACATCAAACACACCCATGCCCGAGGCAGAATTCGAACCTGCGACCGTAGCGATCGCTCGGTTCCAGACTGTAGCGCCTACAACCGCTCCGGCCGGCTCAGCGAGCAAAACTGGCGCATTTGAGGGACTGAGATCGGCATTTCGCGACCGAGAAGTCGAATCACCCTCAACGGGTGACTGTGTGGTGTGCAATGTCCAGTCACGGAATAATAGGTGCGATATTTCTTGACGGCATGGTAACTACCGGACGGTACGTGAAGGTTTTGGAAAATTATTTCATCCTCATTGTCCAAAGTGACCCTGATTTTGACAAGATGTGGTTCATGCAAGACGGACCTCGACCCCATCGAAGCAGGAGTGTTTGATGTCCTGGAGGACCGCATCCAGGTTCTAGAATCTGAACACATGAGACTCCTTTTTGTGGGGATATGTTAAAGACAAAATGTACCGCTATAGCTCCAAAACCACTGCTGAGCTGAAAACAGCCATTCAGGAGGTCATCGACAGCATCGATATTCCGACACTTCAGCGCGTCATGCAGAATTTCGCTATTCGTTAAAGACACATCATTGCCAGTGATGACGGACGTATCGTATATGTCATAACCTAAATCCGAATATCTGTAGTGACGCTTACATGTTGAATAAAGCGTGTGCACACAATAGTTTGTAACTAAATTACGTTTTTTCCATGTAGTTCAATAATTGTTACTCCGTACACAGTCAGATCCCCACAATACGGTACCGTAGCTTGCCGCTGGAGGACCCAAAATAAAACGACGTAGCACGTCTATAAAGCGGAGTATCGTGCGGTAATTAAGAATTTTTTTTTTCGTTTGAAGCGAACAACGCTGCAACGTGCCTTGCTGCATTTGAGGAACTGTTCGGCAACGATGCACCCTCGTACGACACAGTTAAAGGGTGGCGCAGACGACAAGTCTCAGTAACGAAGAAGCAACTGGCAGACCGTTTCGGAAGAACTGAACAACCAGGAAGTGAAAGCCACGGTGCTCGAAGATATGCGTCTCGCACGCGAAGGGATAGTGACAAAGCAGTCATAGACCAGTTTCCAGCATCCCGGACGACCTTTTTACTACGAGAGAAGACGCCATCCGCTGTGTTCTCAGAATTCTAATGCCCTTTCGAAAAGTGAATGCTCACGCCCATGCGAAAAGTCCTCAGAAATGAGGTAGTAGTGAAAATTCCTCGGTTGTATCAGGGGAATCCAGATGACTTGTTTACCATCCTATTAACCACTGGACAAAAGGCGAAAACCTAGCCATCAATGCATAAAATGGTTCAAATGGCTCTGAGCACTGTGGGACTTAACATCTGAGGTCTTCAATCCCCTAGAACGTAGAACTACTTAAACCTAACTAACCTAAGTACATCACACACATCCATGCCCGAGGCAGGATTCGAACCTGCGACCGTAGGGTAGCGCGATTCCAGACTGTTGCGCCTAGAACCGCTCGGCCACCTCGCCCGTCTGGATCCCAACGGCCTCGTATCACTAGCAGTCGAGATGACAGGCATCTTATCTGCATGGCTGTAATGGACGTGCAGCCACGTCTCGATCCCTGAGTCAACAGATGGGGACGTTTGCAAGACAGCAACCATCTGCACGAACAGTTCAACAACGTTTGCAGCAGCATGGACTATCAGCTCGGAGACCATGGCTGCGGTTACCCTTGACGTTGCATCACAGATATCACACACATCCATGCCCGAGGCATGATTCGAACCTGCGACCGCAGCGGTCGCGCGGTGCCAGACTGAAGCGCCTAGAACCGCTCGGCCACACTGCCCAGCCAACAATGCATAACATTGGTCCTTTATGCTGTTTGTGACTGCCGTGATGATGCTGACAGACTATGCTGGTAAGGAGCAAACTGTCAAAAGAGCACACCACCGAAATTTCCTGGTGAACTGTGGGAGGCTGTCAAGGCGAAACGATCGCGGGAAGAGGCCCAAGGAGATATTTCTATTCCACACAAAGCATCAGCTCATTCTGCGCAGCACGCAGTCACGTATGCTGCGTCTTTGGGCTGTCAAATTTTGCCTCATCTCCCGTATTCTCTTAACGTGGCACGCAGTGACTTCTTCCTCTTTCCTCAGATGAAGATACTATTTTGTGGCAGGCATTATTACAATGTCGATGAGGTGATTTTCGAGGTTTAATCGTCCTGAACAGCCAGAATGTAGACTTCTACAATAAAGAAAGATCTCCACCAAGTCATCCATCGTTAGGAAAATTGTGTCTACTGGGTAGAGATGGACTTTCACGTCACCGTTGCAGTGACGTAGCAGAGTACGTCTCCAGCGTAGCGCCATAAAAGGAAGATCAGTTAACTAAATAGAGCCAGCGTCATGATCTACATCTACATATATACTCCGCCAGCCACCAAGCGGTGTGTGGCGGAGGGCACAATTCGCGCCAAATTCATATTTTCCCCCCTCTGTTCCACTCGCGGATCACACGACGGGAAAGAGACTGTCTGAACGCCTCACTACGAGCTCTAATTTCTCTTAGCTTTGATTTGTGATCATTGCGAGATTTGAAAGTTGGTGGTAATAATATATGATCTACATCCTCGGCGAAGATCGGAATTCGGATTTAGTGAGCAGCCCCTTCCGTTTACCGCGCCGTCTATCTGCAAGTGTGTCCCACTTCAAACTTTCTATGAGATCTGTAACGCTCTCGCGATGGCTAAATGTACCAGTCACGAATCTTGCCGCTCTTCTTTGGACCTTTTCAATCTCTTGAATGAGACCCAACTGGTAAGGATCCCATTCAGACGAACAGTACTCTACGACTGGACGAACTAACGTATTATAAGCAATTTCCTTTGTTGAAGAACTGCATCGCTTCAGGATTCTACCAATAAGCCGCAATCTAGAGTTCGCCTTGCCCGTTACTTGTGTAATCTGATCATTCCATTTGAGCCGCGCGGGATTAGCCGAGCTGTCTATGGGGCTGCAGTCGTGTACTGTGCGGCTGGTCCCGGCGGAGGTTCGAGTCCTCCCTAGGGCATGGATGTGTGTGCGTGTGTGTGTGTGTGTGTGTGTGTGTGTGTGTGTTTGTCCTTAGGATAATTTAGGTTAAGTAGTGTGTAAGCTTAGAGACTGATGACCTTAGCAGTTAAGTCCCATAGGATTTCACACACATTTGAACATTCCACTTGAGATCACTTCGAATAGTCACACCCAGATACTTGACGGATGTTACCGCTTCCAAAGACTGGACATTTATTTTGTACTCGTGCATTAATGGGGATTTTCGCCTTGTTACGCGCCGTAGGGCTCACTTAACTAATATTGAGAGATAACTGCGAGTCATTACACCACGCATTTATTTTTTTTAAATCCTCGTTGATTTGTTCACAAGTTTCATGTGATACTACTTTCCTGTATACTACAGCAACATCGGCAAACAGTCTACTGCCGCTGTCAGTACCATCAACCAGATCGTTATTGTAAATCGTAAAAAGCAGAGGACCTATTACGGTGCCCTGGGGCACACCTGAAGTTACTCTTGTTTCTGTTGAAGTCACCCCATCTAGAACGACATACTGCTCTCTGTCTGTTAGAAAACTTTCTATCCAACCGCATACGTCATCGGATAGACCGTAAGCGGGTACTTTTTGGAGCAAGCGACAGCGCGGGACTGAGTCGAACGCCTTTCGAAAGTCGAGAAATATGTCATCAACCTGGGAGCCGGTATCTAGAGCCTGTTGTATATCATGCGCGAAGAGGGCCAGCTGTCTCGCAAGTTCGAGTCCTGCCTCGGGCATGGATGTGCGTGATGCCTTTGGTTATTTAGGTTTAAGTAGTTCTGAATATAGGGGACTGATGACCTCAGATGTTAAGTCCCATAGGGTGCTTAGAGCCATTTGAACCATTTTGTGTCTCGCATGACCGCTGTTTCCTAAAACCGAGCTGGTTTCTGCAGACGAGATTCTCAGAGTCTAGAAAGGTCATTATGTCTGAACACAAAATATGTTCCATGATTCTACAACAAATCGATGTCAGTGAAATTGGTCGGTAATTATGGGCATCCGATTTTCTGCCCTTTTTATAGATTGCTATGACCCGGGCCTTCTTCCAGTGCCGTGCAACTTCCCGCTGTTCCAATGATGTCTGATAGATGATGGATAAGAATGGTGCTATATTTGTAGTATAGCGCTTGTGCCTCGTCTGGAACACAAGTTTGAGAAGACGGCACGCGCCCTTGGCACCGGAAGTGCTGGCGCTATCAGCCCCGGCGATGGGCAGAGGGCGCCGTTTGTTTTGACAGCTTCTCCGGAGGAAGCGGCTGGCGCGTGGGGAATTGCCCGCCTTCCCACACCGCAGCAGAAAGCAGGAATAGTCGCGTCTTTCTCTCTGGGCAGGCGACTAATGGCTGTGGTCGTTCCCACCGACGCTCAAACGGCAGGCAGCAGACAGCTGCACGGTAAACTAGAACATTAGGGACTAGAGATCCCTTAACAAGTGACAGATCCAGTACGTGAGGTTTTGCAGAATATAAATGTACCTGAACCACTTATGTTGCAAAAACAGCACGGTTGTGAGGTGGTAGCACCGAACGTTTATGAGCGTCACTGTCGTTTGTAATGTCAAGAAAATGGCTCTAAGCATTATGGGGCTTAACATCGGAGGTCATCAGATTAAAAAATGGGACTTAACTTCTAAGGTCATCAGTCCCCTAGAACTTAGAACTACTTAAACCTGACTAACATAAGGACATCACACACATCCATGCCCGAGGCAGGATTCGAACCTGCAACCGTAGCAGCAGCGCCGTTCCAGACTGAAGCGCCTAGAACCGCTCGGCCACAACGGCCGGCAAAGCGGCCAACGTTTTAATGTCACTGAGGTACGTTAGTCACTAATAAGTTAGCGGCATACAAAATTTTCTTCCTAGACACTGACGTATCTAAGAAGGAAGACCTCCAAAACATTGTTAACTGCAGCATGTATATTGAAGCAAGCTGAATATATGGAGAGCGGATGTGTACACTGTGATAACGGCGTGGCGAGCACGTGTTACTCGGCGGGTGACAGGTTACTTGCTCGTCGGTCAGTTCTAGTGTTTTTCTTCGCAGTTCTAGTTAAATTGTAAGTACCACCATAATCAGCTTGACAAGTCAGCTCTTAGGAAGAAAAATCAATACCATCTCCAATACGAACATGTCTCATAAAAGGTGCAGGTTAAAATCTTGTATAGTATTGAGGACTGCTTTCTCTTACTTTATGTCTTGTTACACCACAAGCATAATTATAGTCTCATACTAATCGCTAGCATTATGGCTACGAAATACTGATATGGTTGTTTTTGTTGTGGTGGTGGTGGTGGTCTTCAGGCGGGAGATTGTTTTATATGTACAAAAAGAGTGTAGCTAATGTGATACAAGTGATGTCAGAACCTTATTCTCCAAATGTAACCCGATGCAAGTTGCACACATTGAGCAATCTCCAAACCTCTGATCACTGCCAACGAGCCGGCTGGAGTCGCCGAGCGGTTCTAGGTGCTTCTGTCTGGAACCGCGCGACCGCTACGGTCGCAGGTACGAATCCTGCCTCGGGTATGGATGTGTGCGGTGTCCTTAGGTTAGTTAGGTTTAAGTAGTTCTAAGTTCTAGGGGACTGATGACCTCTGATTTTTTTAAAACTGCCATCGAAAGTCAAAACAACGTTCTCAGTATCTACACATGCAATATGAACAAACGAAGACAAAAAGGGAAAGTTTCATCTTACTTTTAAGTCCTAGATGCACGTATACTGACGAAAAATAAACGACATTGCTCACATGACTAGGAATCTATTTTCCAAGACGTATTAATGCGAGACTGCTTTCCGATTCTGAATTATTTTTTTTAAATATATGACTCAGAGACACTGAACTGTTTACTGCAGCAATGGAAGAAAAGAAGAAAAATGTATTTGTAGATTGCCACTGTGACGTGGTACAGAGATCGCGTTGCCGCACCAAATTTGCCAAAACGAATCGATAGTGCAGAGATTATCGAATGGTCGTACGACGTGTGGGAGGCGCTCCTAAAGACCACGGCCACTGTCGCCCTAACGCTGAGGTCAAAACATGTAGTGTCGGGCTATATAGAGCTCTGCTCCAGTTCGCGACGTCGTCTGAAGAAGTCAGCATGATAGTATATGACCAATGTGACAGGTGGAACGATTTTAGTTTCGCCTGGTCACAACAACCACAAAAAATTAAAAAAAATTGCAGCACCAGTTTAGTTTCTTTTGTATCAGACCTCGTACACGACTTTTTTGGAGGAGAGCAACATATGTCTACAGAAAACCACCTGTCAATTGCCATGGAGTTGATCGGCTTTGTAAAAACACTCCGCACAGTAAGGGCACCGTATTAGCTTGAAAGTGGTCGTACATTAGTACGCCAGAGCAAATAACTCCTTAGTAACTCAAGCAGAGCGTGAGTCAGACGTATTTACGTCTGATTCCAGAAGAAGCCTGAGTGTCATATTGTGTAAATCTTAACCTTAAATAAGTAGGGGACAGATGGCGTAGGCACCTTTCGTGATATTGTATTTTTCACGGAAAAACTACGGCTCCGAGGATTAGTTGTGCGTTATGAGCGATCAAATGTCTCATTGCACAGACATTGTTGTGGGGAAGGAGCACGGCGATTCTGCAGCTGCAAACCACACCGCGTTACGTAAGACACAATCCGATCTCCGACTCGACGGGCATTACAGCTTGAACAAGCCTGGTGATGACGCGAGCACTGCGCGGTGTTGCTCTTCAGCTGTAAACAAAAGGAGCTCTCGGTTCATAAAGACAACGTGAAGCAGTAAGTATATAGCCTCTTACAGTACATTTTCCCTTTCGTGAAGGACTTCAAAACAACGTTCATAAAAGGCCTGTCGATATTGCACGTGAGCTTCCTGTAATCACACACATATTATCCCCAGACACCTGCTTCGTTAAGATAGTCCTAAAAATAGCTCTGTGAGCTATTTCATAAGATTTTCGCATCAGATCAGCGACCAAGGACAACCATACAGCTCAATATACGCCATCGCCCTATTAATCATGTACAGGTGTTTCTTCTGTTTTAACAGTCATAAGCTTTCTACTACCAAGACATGTCGTAGAATTTCCTCCTGCTAGAAACCAAAGTTTTTATCGGCATTTCAAAATAGTTGATAAATTTTCGAATCAACTAATATGAAATATATTATTGTTATACTGTTGGTGTCAACCTCCATCACTTTTCTGGAGACTGTGTGGCTTCCTTATGAAGCCCCAACGTAAAAAGTGATCGCCCGCAAACAGTGGCTGTAAAAATAAGAAACCGCCTGAACATTTTCGCAGTAAACTTAGTTATTTATGATTATGCCGGGAATGGTTGCCTGAGTTTCAGAAGCTCTTCTTTCAAACAGTTAGGATCCTAATATTATGAAGCTTTATGTCCTAACATGGCGAAATGGAGAGGTGTGCATTGCTAAATAAATGTTAAATCTGTTACCGTGGTGCTGCAAAAAAAATGCCAAACACAAACTTCTGTAGAATATTTTGCCACAGCTGCTGATATGCAAGTAACAATTGTTACTGAAATGTTTCTTGTTAATATTTTACCAGGTGAGTAAAAACTGCGCAAATGTTCAAATGTTAGTGTCGAAACGTAAATCCGACATCTAGAAACTGCAGAAGCTACTCTTTGCGGAGCCATAGTTCGGACTGTTTCTGAGATAGTTTTACTGTAAAACAGGTAGACATTTCCGACATGCAACATTTATCTAGGATTATTTTCTGATTGAAGAGTCACTAGTTTAGGAAAGAGAGGAGTATCTACATTGTATTTCTTCTCATCGTAATATTTCAAACTGCTATCAGCCCTTTCTTAAGAATTTCTCTCTCTTCCAGTGTAAGCCATATCTGTATAATTTACAAATATCTACCTCTTCTTCTCTCCGAATGCACGAATATGCAGAAACTTTAACAACTAATAAAATTTCGTACCATATATGCGAACGTTGTTTACTAGCCGTTCCATGTCAATACGTTCGCATATATGTTACGAAATTTTATTAGTTGTTTAAGGGGGATAGGACGTCGGCCGACTTGGAGCAGGAGAGTCACCACAGAACATTTTAATTTCCAGTGTCTATACTTTTACAAATAAATTCATAAAACTTTGTCACCATGACCAGGAAGAATTGAGGACTCACACTCATCGCAGTGGAAGTTCAAAAATGTAGCAAAATACCTTTTTTTTTACATGAGAAATTTCATCATTTTTTCACTTATTACTGGCTGCATTTGTTGCTATAGGTACACTTTTCTTCCTAAGTAAGTGAGATTCTTCGATGAATTTTTCATAGCATACAAACAGTAGTTACAGGTGTATGAAACTCTGGAATTTTCCAAATCCATTAAAAAACTGTGGAAAAATTGAGATAATTAACTATAAAACTTGAATATTTTCTAAACATGAAGTTTAAAATGTAACAGTTGATTCATTTTATCATAAATTAAATAACTTCTAGAGTTTCATACACCTGTAACTATGGTTTGTACGCTGTGCAAAACTCAGCGAAGAACCTCTCTTACTTAGGAAGAAAAGTGTACCTATAGCAACAAATACAGCCAGTAGTAAGTGAAAAAATAATGTAATTTGACGTGTAAAAAAATTGTTTTCTTACGTTTTTGAGCTTCCACTGCTATGAGTATGAATCCTGAATCCTTCATGGTCATGCTGCTAAAGTTTTATGAATTTATTTGTAAAAGTATAGACAGTGGAAATCAAAATGTCCTGTGGTGGCTCTCCTGCTCCAAGTCGGCCCGTTTGACGTCCTACCCCCCTTAAGTTTCTGTGCATTCGAATAGAATAAGAGGCAGATATTAGTAAATTATACAGATAAGGTTCACACTGGAAGAAATGCTTACGAAGAGGCTGCTTACAGTTTGAAATATTACGATGAGAAGTACTGCAAAGTAGTTAATCCTCTCTTTCATAAACTAGTGACTGTGACTCATCAGTCGGAAAACAATCCAAGATAAATGCTGCATGTCGGAAATTTCTTGGCTGTCACATTCGATGCCCTTCGCCGAAAAGCAGTGACCACACGGGAAAGTTGTGTCTATCTCTCGGACCCTACGCGTAACGTATCCCAGTCAGCGACCGGTAACTCGATATTTTCGTGACGTGAATGTACCACCTCCCCTTCCGGCGCATTTCTAGCCGTCCCTCAGCTCTAAAACGCGTCCCCTATATTGCCGGGGATAATACGGTCTGCCTGAGCCGTAAAGCTCGTCGCGTATTTCAATTTGAACGGGGAGTGTCAGGGGCTTGGGGAGGGGAGGTCCGGTAGGGTAATGAAGTAGAGGGGTGCTCACCCCAGGCCAGCTAATCACGGCGCGCCTGCAGCCATCGCTACGGCACCCCCTTCTGCCTCTGCCCGTGGCGCCATTTTGCGTCGTACGCCGCGCTCTGCCAGATTTTAACGTTATCCCGTAATCAGATTCTCTGAGTGCATCACAGCCCGACTACAATTACATCGAGGACGACATAGCGTTTTAGAATTACGAGAGGCGTACGAAATGTTTTCATACTTCACTATCTATAGCTGTCAGAAAAAATTGACGTACATTACGCGTACAGTATTCCATTATTTTTCAGGCATATATACGGAAGGTCAACATTTACTCTTCCGATATACAGACGTTGCAGACATTTTCAAAGCGAGTTGTTGACGGTTTCTAATGTTCAAGCGTGCCTATTTATACGGAGCGCTAAAACGCCATTTAATGTTATACTGCGGAGTAAAATACATGTCCTCCACAGATAACATGGAAGACGCAGATAAAACTCGTGCATCAAAGATGTTGCAAGCGCCGGGCCTAAAGAAACAGAGCTCTGGAGGCATAATATCCATGCAAAGAGCAGATGCAAATCCCCAGTGATAATCAATTAGGTGTCTAATCATTAAACTTGTTAGCCAGTTTCGGAAAGCCAGGAAGCAAAGACTAAAAAAAAAAGTCTTTCTTTGCGAGCTAAGACTCGAAATAATAGGATTTCCACGAATTGTACCGTTGGAAGACTCGTCTCAGTTGAGCAGACTGACAGTTGTATTTCCACTGCTTTCTTGGTTACAGAATCGCAGTGGGATTAGCCCAGAATTTTTTAGCACAGTGCCAAGGAATTTTGCATAATCCTGCGTCTCGTAGAGCAGATTGACGTGAAAAGTTGCTAGAGCTACTGTCTTGGCTGGTAGGCGGAACATCATATTCAGTTCATGCTGCTTCATGATTCTGGCACTTGCTGAAGAAACTTTGCACATGTATTGAAAAATGAACGTTGACTTCACACGTTTTTCTCTTCTTTTGGTTGTCTTGCTTTTCGGCTCTAAGGACTGAGTCACCGGCTCCGGGTTCCCGTTCAACATAAGAACGCTTTCGGTTCAAATGGCTGTGAGCACTGTGAGACTTAACATCTGAGGTCATCAGTCCCCTGGAACTTAGAACTACTTAAACCTAACTAACCTAAGGACATCACACACATTCTTGCCCGAGGCAGGATTCGAACCTTCGGCCATAGCGGTCACGCACTTCCAGACTGAAGCGCCTAGAACCGCTCGGCCACACCAGCTGGCCCTTTCGGTACAATCACGCTTGAATAAGCGCTTGAAAAATTCTGAACACAATGACCGCTGCCTAACTAGCCAACAGGAAGAGCAGACTTGGCGGATGCTAACGAATAGTTTGAAGAAACATAAATTTTGTAATCAAATGAAACATTCCTCCGAATTTAGCACAGGTAAAAATTGCAACGAGATTGCTTGCTACTGTACAATGAGCAAATGGAATATAAGTTACGTCCTGCGTTCCGAATTTAGTACTAGAATGGCACTCACTCAGCAAAACGATAAAGCCTTACGTCGCACATTGTTGCTTCTCTTGCCGCACGCTATTTTTACAATTGACATAATAGGTAAACGCGCAACTGTGCAATAACGTATAAGGTTTAAATGTTTCGGAGGATGCCTTTTTGTCGCGAATGACGACCATGGGATAACGGAGAATAGTGAGCGAAGATGTGGAAAAGCTAAGCTCTCCTTGCTTAATGTATTATTTTGATTCTGTGGTACCTGGCACTTCAAGGACAAAAAAATCCTTAGAAGTATTAGCTAACTCGTTTTTAGATGTGTTGCCGTTACGTTTTGCTATTACACAGTGATTACCTCAGGGCGAAAACATGTATTGCTAACCACAATTTTCTGAACGTATTTCTGAATGTTGAAAAACTGTTCAGCGAGGCATTTCTGTTCCTAGCCAGTTTTTTAGTTACATAGGAATTGGGTAGAACGCTGCTTAGTTGGTAGACACCGCTTGTGAAAAAATTCTTTATTCGAAGCTACTAGAAACACATGTTAAATGAATGTCATATTATGCTTATCTACTGTCAAGCATAAATAATTTGTGCTTTGTTAAGGAAAGTATACAAGGTTTACGTAGGTTAGTGTCCGATTTTACAACAATGGGGCAACAGCTGTCACAACTGACCTAATTAACATCACTTTACTCGTGCTTATTTCTCATGCAGATTGAAACAAATGCAGCTGTAAAACGTAAGTAACAACGTGGCAGCAAAGATCTTACTTTGTATGAGCGCATTTCTGATTCATTCTTTATGAAAAGCAACATGAGTAAATTGATGCTACTTACCTCAGTTGTCACAGCTGTTATCCGTATGCTGTAAAACGGGACACAAGGCTACATGCGTTCCGTCACTTAAAACATGTGTGTTCCGTGGCATGGCACTAATTATTAACGTTTGGCAGTGGCGTAACGCCGAAATTCAGATGTTAAAAACTATTACACAGCCAAAAGCTTCAGACTCAAATTGCAAGTTAACGCACAATTTAAAATGTGTACCATACGTGCAATTTTCAGTTTAACATTTCTTCGCCTACTGCTGCAGATGTTTGCTAATCAGTGAACATACATGTCTTCTGTAACTAGAGATGTACAAATATGAAAATAAAAAATATGCTTCTTGTGGCCACCAAAACAAGCCGTCTAATATTTGTGCTGTCATTTTAGGAGTATGACACGGCAATACTGAAATTTATGAGAAAATCTCTGCGAACTGTTTACTGAGAATACTTATATGCGTGACTAACTGCGACAAAGAATGACTAACACAAACTACGTGCGTTTAATTCCGCCATTAGGCTGCATCACTAACAAGTAAGTGTGATAAGGTTAATACCCAACTGAGTGGAAATAAAGCAAATCTAACTTTGCTGCACCAGTTTTCGGAAGAACGAACTGCAGCGGCAGTGTGCGGGGTAGCCGGGTGGCAACAGCAGAAATCAGTGCTACGTGTCGCTGCGGCAAGATGGCGGCCGTCATCGATCGGTGGTCAGCTTTCTCTCGCCCCCTCGCCCGCAGAACTCAGCTTTTCCTCTGCGAAGCACGAATTTCTGGAAGACCTCTCACACAATCGCGATGACTGCAGATCACGTGCGGCACTTTCTGAAATCCGTCCTTTAGCAATACTTTCACCACCTATCGACATAATTTCTAGACATGGTAACAAGTATGAGAAACATCTCTTCATTGGACTTTCACTGCGCTAAATGTAAGAGCTGTACTTTTAACACTGGTTTATTGTAATAACAATCGAAGTTACTACAGTGAGAACTTCTGGCTTCATAACAAATACGTTGCCTGTTTACAATTATATGGTGGACTTGTGAAATTCACACTTGTTGCACACATTCACTGTCGCTGACTGTAAATTAATGTAATCGTAAATGGAAGTGGTTGTAGTCTTGTCCTTGGAATGTATATCCTCGATACACAATGAAGTGAAGCGGCTCTAACCAGATTCCGGCGAACATATTTGTTCATCCTTATACAAGGCGATTTCCCCCTTTGGAACAGTGGTTATTTTGCTGAAAAGTTTTCTATAATAAAGAAAGGCGTTCAGCACTAAGTGATCAACAGCTGTCTATTCTCCAAACAAGTGAGGAATAGCGTTAGATGCTATTTATGACGACCAAAATGACGTCGAAGTTGTAAGTAACTATGTTGGGGCGCTTAGTTATACTCTTCGGAACTTTGTATGTATTCCGCCGCTTTCAACCACAGTGGGCAACCTCCTTTAATTCTTTTCTGTTAACATACTAAAGCTGTCACATGTAATGAACAAATAGGAACACTATTAGTCAAGTTTTCCCAGATACCCTTTCAAGTTTCAAGTAGCTTATAGCTCAGAAAGATAAAATGAATTTTAGCTCATAAAAAATCTATTACCAGTATGTACTGCGTAAAAGATGAAATACACGATATAGGCCCTACTTCCCGAAAGTTTACTTTTAACACTGCTGCTAATACCTTCCCCGACCACCAACTTCGCATCGCCATTTTTCCTGCTAAAGCGTAGCCCAGGTGCCTATATTGAGACAGAGTGTTTGCTAAAGTGCTAGTAAAAAGTAATCTAATAATGGCAAAATTAAGATGGTATTATGATAGGAAATATGTAAGTCAGCTGTCAGAGCACTAGCGATTACATTTCAAGTGTTTTGACGGCTTAAAGTAAATATTATTTGTTCGCTTTTTATTCCTCTATCCAGACAGCCGTATCTGTTGCTTTCCATTCGATTTGCAACTGATTTAAAGGAATTTCGTCTGCGAATGTGCTTCCTGATATTGGCTTGTGGCTTCAAAATTTACTCCAATTCCGTCGGAAAGCAATAAATATAGGCGTTTGGATACAGAAATAGAAGAGCGTAAATTCTATTGCAATGGCATGAAAATCTTAGCAACTGTTTTCCCCACGTCTCCACCACTGTGAAGGCTACAAGAAATTAAAAAGTACCGTAATCATTGTCACAGTTTCCGCATGACTAAAACCGGAGTATTACCAACAACACATATAGCAGGAGACATCGTCAGCGCTTGTGCGTGGATGTATCTAGTCTACTGTGAGTGACGTAAGCCTGTAAGAACCGTATAGGCTGCAAGCTGGTCTGTAGCTAAGAGAGCTATAAACTCCCTGTAACGACAACTGAAGCGGGTTTTTTGTAATAAAATCCGCTGATAGGCCACAGTGGAGAAAAAAAAGAAACAGCAGGGTTAAGAATGTACTAGTGACAAAGAAGGGAAGGTTAAAGATAGATTGATTCACACTGGTCGTCACGGAACGCAATGTTATCGTCAAGGTTTCCCGGGATGAAATTTTTGATGTAGACGTTGGTGGGGTGAGAGCAGGCGTAGTCTGCTAACATAGGAAGTTCTCGCCGTGCTCTTATTCGTGGCAAAGTAGTGAACTGAATTTTTATCTTCTCAATTTGTATTTTGTTGTTCATTTTGCATCGGCATACTGCGAAGGTTACATAAGAACTTTGAGGTTTTTCCTATGAATCTTCTTCCACAAAACAGACCAGATAAGTAATTTAGGTTTTACAATGCCTAGACAAAGAAGACACCTACTCTGCGCTTATTTAACAATTTACACAGGTACGATAATTATTAAAATGTCTTTTTAATAGTGAAAAAATTAACTCTATTGAAGGAGAAAAATATTTTCGCATTATGTGGCACTTATAAAGGAAATAAGAAGCAAATAATAAAGTAAAATGGCATTACGTAATGTCTTCTAAGTATTCTTTGATGTGTGTAGGTACATAATTTATAGGGCAAATAATTATTGATATTTTGAAATGTGTAGACGACACTTCTTCGATCATGTTGAACCCAGCCCGCTCTGTCCGGCGACGACACTCAGAAAGCAATGAATAGTGGGTACCGGCGCTCAGGTTGATGCAGTGTTCACAGACGTCTGGTACGCGTTCGATAGTCCCGCACTGCCACGTAATCAACAAAATACGAGCGTACGGAATATTATACAGGTGTGCGACTGGAATGAAAAGCTTCTAGCAAACAACGAAGCGTGTTTTTCTCAACGAAGAGAAATAGAACATTGGCCGTATTAGAGGGGAGTACAATAGGGCCATTACTTTTCACAATATACGTAAATGACCAAGTGGATCATGTCGGAAGTTCCAGGACGCTTTTCGCGGATGATGCTGTTCTATACAGAGAAGTTTAACGTTAGAAAATTGTAGCAAAATGCAGGAAGATCTGCAGAGGATGCACGCTTAGTGTGGGTCCTCGCAGTTCATACTTAACAGAAACAAGTGTAACGTATTGCACATACATAGGCACGGAGACCCATTACTGTATGATTACACGACTGCAGAACAATAACTGGAAGCAGTCGCTTCCATAAATCACCTAGCAGTGTGCGTACGGAGCAAATTAAAGTGGAACGACCTCACACCTAAGACTAACCATGAACAGATTCGTTGGAAGAATCCTTAGGTAGCTCACCCACAAAGGAGATAGCGTACAAAATCCTCGTTTGAGCAATACTTCAATGCTGCTCGTCAGTTTGGGATCAGTACCAGATAGGATTGGTGTAGGAAACAGGTAAGATACAAAGAAGAGCAGCATGTTTCGTTACAGGTTCACTTCATAAGCGTGAAAGCGTCACACAGTGGCTCAGCCAACCCCAGTGGTTTATTGTTTAAAGTACGTTCTGTTTGACACGCACTTTCAACAACCGCCTCTCCCAAAACACACGGTGGCGCTGGGCATCGCTCGTGTGGTACTTCAACAGTTAAGGTGGAACTTTGCAACTAATGGAACTACCTTTTATTCGACATAATAGTTAATTACAGTATTGGACGTCCATAGCGAAGTCTCATGTGCTTGTATCTGAAACCGTATGTATTTCTATATATAAAACCGTTTTGATTTGAATATTGTTCGTTGAGAATTTACTTTTATAAGAAATTTGCGTTTCTGCAAACTTTATAACAAAACAGGCGTTAAATGAAACAACAAGTTCACTGTTACTGGTAACAGTGAACTTGTTGTTTCATTTAATGTCAGTAACAGTCACGGTAAAGCCTAACCTAAAAATGTTCGCATTTAAAACAGGCGTTACTTTTGTCTGTTTATAATAGGCCATCGGATGATGTGTTAAACTCGAAACGCGTCGTGGCAGTTAATAATTAAATTCAGAGAAAACCCGCGACTTAAGCAACCACACAACCTTTTTAAATTCTTTCCAATAATTGTACGCATAAGAATCCCAAGCCACCCACCATAAAGTGGCTTACGGAGTGCAAATGTACAAGCATATTCTTCCAGTTTTGAACAATGTGCAAAATTTATGATAAGGCCTACCAAGGACAAGTGGTACGAATCTTATTTCGGCTGTTAATGAACTTTAATATCTTTGTTATATTCTCAGTTTTTGTGAGGCGGCGGAACTTCATAACCTCACCTTCACCGTCCAGTACTGGTCTAAGCGACGTTAGCTTTCGTTCCGAGATGTTATGTTGACGCCCAGTACTGAGCCGTTTTCAGATGTCCTGTCGATCTTGACATCTCTAACTAAGTCGAACGGTGCAGAAGATGGTAACGGTCGCGATCTTATAGAACGAACCAATGTCAGCAACTGACTGAAACGAGCCGGCCTCGGTGGCCGTGCGGTTCTAGGCGCTTCAGTCCGGAACCGCGGGACCGCTACGGTCGCAGGTTCGAATCCTGCCCCGGGCATGGATGTGTGTCGTGTCCTTAGGTTAGTTAGGTTTAAGTAGTTCTAAATTCTAGGGGACTGATGACCTAAGATGTTAAGTCCCATAGTGCTCAGAGCCATTGAACCATTTGACTGAAACGAAGTAAGCGAACCACGTAAAACTAGAACCGGCACGGTGTATTACTACAGAGTCGGACCTAGTTATTTAACCATTGCACAAAGACGTTAGTACCTCTTAATTCGCAGTTACAGGCCCTCAAAACGTTCCCGACTGTTTTTGGTACATTGTAACCGATGTCTCTCTCTCTCTCTCTCCCGTCTCCCCCCCCCCCCCCCTCCCTCTGTCCCGTGTGTGTGTGTGTGTGTGTGTGTGTGTGTGTGTGTGTGTGTGTGTGTGTGTGTGTACACAGAGGTTCTTCAGCCGTGGCAGAAGCTGCGTCCTCAGGAGGGAGTCCCCAGAAGAGCAGTCATGAATGCTGAGGGCGGGTGAGTACCGTTGTAACGGCCTCTCACAATATGCGCTTTCGCTCCGGCCGTCAGCTTAGCGAGCCAGGGGGTGTCTAGCACGTCTGCCGGCACACGTGGACCTCCAGTCCTCTCCGACGCGTTCCGGCGAAAGGCCGACCCTTAAACGTCTCTTTCCAGGCACCGTTATATTGCTTCCAACTCCAGGTGCTCCAAGTTATTGGCCACGCTCTTCCAACGAACGAAAGAAAACCAGTTACAAATTACCTGAAATATGTTCATCACTAGAGCGCATGAATCAATCTTAGTATGCTGTTTTATGACGTTTTTACGGTACATTTCAAGAAACACTTATTATTATTACTATTATTAATAGCCAGTAACTTCATCAAAACGTGAGAAAGTAAAATGGAACAAACATTATCACACAAATATTTAGGAATTAAGATAACTAAAGACGGACGAAGCAAAGAATTCTAAAAACAAAAGCAATGCTCACGGGTAAAAGAAAAATGCATTCTTCAGAAATCATATATACTGAAGTGAGGGAAAAAGGGATTATGTGTTGCGTTTTAAGCGTAACACTGCGTGGAAGTAGAACATGAACGATACGCAAAAATGAAATGAAATCTTTTGAAGTATGCCACGCCGAGTAGCCGCTCGGTCTTAGGAGTCTTGTCACGCGGCTCTCCCCGTCGGAGATTAGAGTCCTGCCTCGGGCATGGGTGTGTTTGTTGTCCTTAGCGTAAGTTAGTTTAAGTTAGACTGAGTTCAAATGATCCAAATGGCTCTGAGCACTATGGAACTTAACATCTGAGGTCATCAGTACCCTAGAACTTAGAACTGCTTAAACCTAACCAACCTAAGGACATCACACACATCCATGCCAGAGGCAGGATTCGAACCTGCGACCGTAGCGGTTGCGCTGTTCTAGACTGAAGCGCCTAGAACCGCTCGGTCACACCGGCCGGCTTAGATTAAGTAGTGCGTAAGCTTAGGGACCGATGACCCCGGCAGTTCGGTCACATATGACCTTACCACAAATTTCCAAAAAAATTTCTTGAAGCATTTTAGGTACGGTGCTACAGACACCTCTTGAATTGACCAGTTAACACTAACAACCAGGAATTCCTGCAAAGAACTGGCGAAGAAAGCTCCTTTAGGAGAACAATAGAGCGAAGAAGTGGTGATTAGTGTTGTGTTCTAGAACAAACGTTACGAAGCACGAAGGTCCGCAGAACACTGCGACTGGCATTTTTAAAACAAGCTATACGTAATGCAGGAGTCCTTAACTATGCAGAAATGAAAACATTACATCCTAACAGATTCAGGAGGAGATGTCCCAACCAATCGGAAGACATGACGAAAACGAAGAGCCAGTAACTTCATTTCAAGCAACAAATTAGGCTTCGTAGCGTCTACACCATTGTGACTTGAACCGGGTGAACAACCTCGTGTAGTCGTATCGGAGATAAAGAGCAGTAGGCCGAACAAGGATTCGTGCTCATCGTCTGTAAAACTTAACACTTGCAAGAAGGCAATATCACACACAGCAACCACTCTGCACATTAGCGGTCTGGACCAGCCTCACAAGGAACTGGTAAAGACTGAAGAGATCGTAACTCTAGGAGGTAAGCACCAGCGTGGGACGCGTATCGTTGCTCTGGCGATACCGAGGATGAACCACTGTGACGTATGCGTCTTACCCGTTAGTGTAAATTTTATCCTGCGAATAATGTACAACAACAGCCAGTCAGAATTCAGTATTGTTAACTTTATTTAAAAAACACGATTATTGGTTTCAAAGTTACAAATTTATCATCACACGGGATGCAGGTCTATCAAAATACTGGGTACAATGATATATAGGCGAGTACGCTTACCATGTGTTTTGTAATAAGGATAAATTTGTAAATTCTATGCCAGTAACGTGCTTTTATATTTTTTTTCACAAAATATAGTGAACACAAATTGAATTGACGCTGACTGCTGATGTACGGTATCACACAACACCCACTATTCTCCAATAGTGTCATTACGTAGCGAAACAGCACAATACCATATGCATTCTGATGCTACCATAGCTGCGCAAAGAGATTACTGAGCTAGCTTGTTCGTAAAATAAAATGTTCAAGAACTATGAAGGATATCACAAAGGGAGGCAGGGAAGGGGGTATGTTTAGATCTTCAGCAGAGGTATAAGTGGGATGGACGAGCAGGCGAGAAAGGAATTCAGATTACGGGGAAAATGGGGAGGACGAGAAGGAGTAGGAGAAGAAGAAGGAGGAGAAGGAGGAGGAGGAGAATAGAGGTTAGCGTCCCGTCGACGACGAGGTCGTTAGAGACGGAGCACAAGCTCGGATTTAGGGAGGGATGGGGAAGGAAACCGGCCGTGCCCTTTCAAAGCAACCATCCCAGCATCACGGAAAACCTAAATCAGGATGGCCGAAGACGGGTTTGAACCGTCGTCTTCTCGAATGCGAGACCGATTGCGAAAATGGGGAGGGGGGGAGGGGGGAAGGTGGAGGAAATTGTGACTGAAACCAACTCTGAGTAGATGGTATTGGTGATTGTGGGTCATATGTCTTTATTTAATATTATACTGAGTAGTCTATTAATTTAACAATTGTGTGCTTTGCCCAATTGATCTGGTCATTTCTGAGTTGTTTCATTTCTGAGTTGTTTCATTTCTGAGTTGTTTCGTTTCTGAGTTGTTTCGTTTGTGAGTTGTTTCGTTTCTGAGTGGTTTCGTTTCTGAGTTGTTTCGTTTATGAGTTGTTTCGTTTATGAGTTGTTTCACTTCTGAGTTGTTTCACTTCTGAGTTGTTTCGTTTCTGAGTTGTTTCGTTTCTGAGTTGTTTCATTTCTGAGTTGTTTCGTTTCTGAATTGTTTCGTTTCTGAGTTGTTTCGTTTCTGAATTGTTTCGTTTCTGAATTGTTTCGTTTCTGAATTGTTTCATTTCTGAGTTATTTCGTTTCTGAGTTGTTTCGTTTCTGGGTTGTTTCATTTCTGAGTTGTTTCATTTCTGAGTTTATTCATTTCTGAGTTGTTTCGCTTCTGAGTTGTTTCATTTCTGAGTTGTTTCATTTCTGAGTTGTTTCATTTCTGAGTTGTTTCATTTTTGTTGCGTGTGAGTCTTTTTTTCTTTTTTTAATGTGGTAGTTTTCTTCTAGAGTGGGAAGGTGTTTCTTGTATACCATTATGATTTCCATGTCTGTGTCTCTGTCGGTAATTTTGTGTTAGAGTGGGAGTGGCTCAGATCCTTAACAGAGCTTTCAAAAATGCGCAGGCCATCACGGCAGGCAGCGCTAGATGCCAGCTATGACCTGCACTAGGCCACCGTCTTTCGCATCCGCTGGCAAGCGGACTGAAAGGCCATCGCGACGGCCGGTACTCACCTTTCCGTGCTCTTTGTCGAAGTCGCACTCGCGGCCCGGGTCCGCCGTGCTGTAGCCGTTGGTGCTGGGGTTGAACACCAGCTGGATGTTGGTGCCCGTCGCCACGAACGCCTGCAAAACCACCGACCGGCGTGCTGCTTATCTGTACACATATTTTAATTTAAACCCCCCGCCGCCGTTTTCTCTCGTGAAGGCTAATCTCAGGAACTGCTGAAGAGATTTTGTGCGGTTTCCACTAATAGCAAGGTTATCTGTTAAATCCTCAATTGCCAGGTGTACCCTTTCCAGCCCTCTCACGAAAGAAAAGTCCCTGGCACCGCTGATAACTGAAACCGAATCGCCGCATGGCAGTCAGACACGCATACTTCTCACTATCGGAGGCGGTCTACTGACCAAAAAATACAGACAAAACTATAATTAACTGATCATGAAGGTGGTACGAAGCAGTCACCACGAACAATTACAAATGAACGATAAGATATTTTATAACTATGTACCCTTGTATATGAATATTTATGCATTAAAGGATTCCATTTTCCGCTTTGAGATTAAAAGTCTGAAGTTTCGCTTTACAACTAATGGTAACTGATCGCCAGAAGCTTTTATAGAAATACCGACGATTTCGGTAAAAGTGCATAAAAAGGACAAGTCCCGTTAACTCTCTGCAAGCATCATGTCTTATGAAGTTGGACGTAGACAGAGCAATGGTTCCCAAAACATCAGTTATATCACATACCTTTAGAACTTAGAGATCCACGCGAGTTTTTACGTATTAAAGACTGTTTAACCCACTTGTGTAGCCGAGGACACTAACGCACGCCTGTGGAACGGCGCTCGACTCTTGAGTAAGCCGGCTGTAGTCCTATCCCGGTGGTGGATGAAATTTTCACTTGTTTTCTCCTCGGTGGGGCACCATAGCCTCGATAAAATTGAAGAAATACATGCACAAATACAACACGTGGCACGTGACAATTGACTAGGGCAATGAATCTGTTGCTAGTGTAGATGCACCTGAGAATGTGCCATGCCCTAAACTAGTAGCGCAGAATAAAGCAATTTTAAATGCAGTCCGGTAGAATAACATCCTTCAAATTTTCAGTGCTAGCAAGAGGAGGATGTTGGTGGTGTAAAATTCTGATCGTTGGTTTTTGCGCCAATGCCCTGGGTTAAATTCCGTACCTCACTGCAGTGTTTCATGAAGTGAGGGCACGTGATGCTGTTGATGGCGATCCGTCTGTCGGTTGGGGACGTTAAAATTTACCGGCCCGCATGGTGCTATTCAAGAGCAGTATATCACGTACCGCATCGGGTTTCAGCCTCTCCCTTCTTTCATTATCACCATCGCCGCGCATGTTACTCTTTGGCAATGTCAATCGGGGGGCAGGGAGACACGATCTGTTGATTTAAAACATGTTGAATGAAAATCCTACATCAAGATCGCAAATATTCTTTACCGAGCCATCTTCAGAGCAATCTTAAATGTTGTTCAGTGTGTGACAAATTCACAGCGTCGTATTTTTTGGAGTTAAGAGGCTGTAGTTAAATAAAGTATCCTAAAGTAAAAATCTTGGTTGGTTATATAAATTGACAACTCTAATTAGTGGTTAACGTATTCAGTTTACATAACCAACTAAGAGTATCACTTCAGGTTTTTTTTATATAACTAGGGCGACTTAGTTCTAGAAAATACGACGATGTGTCGTGCGTCTCACAAACCGAACAATATTTTAGATTGATCTGAAGATGCTTCGGTAATCAGCCGAAACTGGTAAGAACTAAGGAAACTTGCCATCTTGACATAGGATTTTTATCCACACATATTACAAATATTACACTATACACGCAACCTACACTCTACGAGAACACATACGACATAGTTCTCACATATCCGCATGGAAAATGGCCAGTGAGAGCGGAGAAAGAACACTTTTTCCGATGGGCGGCTGAACCTCACCCCGTAGGATATCCCAGCCAACAATGTGACACAACATTTGCTTTTTTAAGGATTCTGGCATTTAAAACGTAATTATTTAACTTTCCAATTTTTATGTTGCCCCAATGTTAACACTTAGAATCACAGACTCCGAAACGAATGTCCTAGTCTTGAATGAAATTATATATGTTCGCAGTCAAAATAGTGTTAGATATAAGGAATACAGAAAATTTAAGATCACGAAACACTGATGTTTAAATCATTTGGGATGAAAAGTGATTTATCAAACGGGTAACTTAACTGTAAAAAATCGTCCTATGGTTTATATGAAATGAGAAACCGAACAAAAATGATTAGTAGTTGAATCCATTAACAATAGTGTTTGGGACAGGATGAGGAGTCAGGGGTGAGAAGTGTGCGTGTTTCGAAGAACGATGAACACGCGATTCGCGATTCTGAAGTGAAAAATTCCTTTGTGACGCAAACATAATTTTTTCAGTGAAGCCTGACATAGCCAGGGAGGAGACTGCGGTCTTAAATTAATAAATAAATTTTTGAGCAAAAAACCTTTTGACGTCTATACCGCAATTTTCCTGTCACAATTAAAGTACGACAACTAGTTTAGGTTGCTATCTGAAACCATCTTCGGATCGTTCAGAATGTGAAAAAGCGGCGAATGTGCATTAAATGCATCATTAGCTGTTGTCATGCAATAACTTAAAATTTGTAAATACCAAGGCAATAACACTACGTAGTTTAAAAACATCACAGCGAGCAAGCCAGGTTGCAGACCGTAATCTCACAAGATGACGGTAATGTACAAAAATGTCCAGTTGCCTAAGTAAAAATTGGATTAAAAGCTCATTTTTTTAAGAGTTAGTATGCTGTCTACAAGATGGCGGCGTTCTAAGATGCGCCTCGGCTGTAACATTACGTCTAACCCTGCCTTCGAACTTCTTTTTCTTTGAATGTAATATTGACAATTTTTGCAGAGTTGCAACAGTAAAATATCAGCATCAGTGTTTTTATTCGATAATATCAGATTTCTTTTTTGGGGGAGGGGTGGTGCTGACGGGAGAAGCTGGAGGGGGGCAGGAAGCCCTTTTTAGGTCTCTTGAGCATAACTCAAAGGAGCATAAAGTGTTAAAAATCATTACTAGCGGTGCGAAAGAAAAACAATTTTGGTTGCAAGGGAAAAATACTTGTATTGACGCGTTTCATCCTTCTGGGACATTATCAGAAAATCTATAAGGAAAAGAAAAAAAGGAAAGGAGTATTTGTCAGAGTATGTATGTCCCTACTTTGCAAAGCTATACTGGACCATACCTTGACGTATACTGTTTTCTTTTTCTTATAGAATTTCTGATGTTACCCAGAGGGGCGAAAGGGTTTCGTTTTTCTCTGCAACCGAGACTCATTTCTTTCGATATACTACCCATGGTTGCTGTACCCGATACGCCATGGAATGGGAAGAATAGTACATTTTAATATAGTCGTGATAAGATCAGCTCCTTTTTTTAAATTTTTGCTGTCTTCTAAAACTGGATGAATAGCCCTTTTTTTGTAAAAGAATCAACTAGGCAATCAAAAACAAACAAACGTTTTTCGCGTTGCTTATTTTGTAATTATTGAGCGTTTTACGGTTTAAGGATATTCAAAACCGCATATAGAAATGAAAGACTCGCGAAACCTATTGCATTCGATTCAGAAAAAAATATGATAGAGCCAAACAAGAGAGAGAGAGAGACACTTACGATTTCCGTGTGGCCCTCACGACAGCCGTTGTGGAATCGGGCCTGCCTCTCTTCCAGTGGTCGGTCCCGGTAGCCAGTATACCGCACCTGCAACACCAACACAGTTCCACACTCATCACTTCGAAGACAAGGACAGCGATTTAGCGCAGTGCAACAGGAGTTAAGTTTGTGAGCTCTATGATGAGAAGAAACGAAGTGCCTGATACAGCCAGCGCTACGTCTAGTGTCAAAGCACAGTTACCATACTTATATCCTCAACAAGTTCATAATAAATTAAGAGAATGACACTGCTTCACCTCATAAGTGTAAGATCAATGGGTTTAATCTGCCTCGTAGCACAGCAACCAATCTGCGCATCTCTCGGTTTCGTTTCGACTGCAGCACAGCGAGCATTTGCATTGTAGAACTGGCATTTATATCTCATCCGACGCAGCGTCTTTTTAACCTAACTGGTGGGACACGTGGGGCAGGGGAGGATGCGGCTAATCCAGATAATAGCGTTAACTCCCCCACAGAAGCTTGGGAGACCACCTTGACTGGTTGCTGGATCAGTACAGTGGTCGCTAATCCGAAGCAGGAATCGATTTATGCTCTCTTTTATCGTAATCTCTCGCTATACGTACTATTCTGACTGAATATGGAGCAAAGGCGCTAACTCTCGAAGGTTAATAGCTACAGTTACATCTGATTACAAATTTAACACGACAATAGGCCGTTGATGACTGTAGGATATATTTGGTAGCTTGCAGATAAATGTGGAAACTGTCATACGTTACTCTCCCATATCCCGCTTGTAAATTTCTGATCAGAATAATATCCAGAAGGATAGGAAAAAATTCCAAACATAGTGCAGGAATATCAATTTCGTTTCAGAAAGAGAAAAGGTACAAGAGGAGCAATTCTGTCATTACGCTTGGTAGCTGAAGTCAAACTGAAGAAAAATTACATCTTCTTAGCGTTTGTCGACCTATATAACTTCTATAACTTCTATAACTAAAGGCAGATTAAGACAACAATCCGTAGAAGACTAGGGGACACATGTACAAAATCTTCGTGGGACTACCAAAAATGAAATATCAACGAAGGCGAGTTCGTGTTAGGGACGGTGAGAGGCACAGTCGCAGATAATCACGGTTGTGGTTCACAACCTGTTCGTCGAGGAAGCAATAAAGCAAGTTAAAGAAAATTTCGGAAGAGAAATGAAAAAACAAAATTTCGCCTAAGACACAGCTTCTTGGCCGGATGTAAGGAAGAGTAGAAGACCCGCCGAAAGAAACATATACTTAGCACTGAATATGGCTTAAGGATAACCACAGTTGATAAAGAGTACATGAAGATGTTCCAGAAGTAGATTAGGATAGGCGAAGGTAGCTTTCTTCAATAAAACAGCTCAACCGTATCAGATACTAATATACAATTGAGGATAAAGTTTCTAGAAGTTTCGTTTGGAGCACTGCATGGAAGTCGAACGTGAACCATCGGACGTCTGGAGAAGTAAGACCCGGAAACATGAAAAATTGTGTTAGCGAAGAACGTTAAACTTCAGTGGACATATAAAATTTGAGATGAAGAAGTACTCCAAAGAATAATTGAGAACAAGAATAGTTACTTCACAGAGTAGATCTTAGCATGATAATGTGACGCTAGGTGTCGAACGCCAACTTTCACGACAAGATAGTGACCCACAGCCGAATGAACGACCGAGCCAGTTTGGCTCTAACTGTTAGGTGATTTCCAACTGCCGTTTAGGCCAGTAATGGACCCGTTATCCATCTCCGCCACGTTAACACAACACACAAACAGTTAAAACATAGAAACGACTAGCACAGTCGACGCTCTTAGCACGTCGTTACGTACATTAGCTAGGCGACAGAGACAAGTGACAGGTCTACGATGAAAGAAGAGGCGCCACGTGAGGTCTTGCACTAAAACGAAACGAAACCCAAGGGGGGGGGGGGGGGGGAATAGTACGGAATATTAAAGAAATCAGTGTAGTTGTGAGGGATTCAAAATAGGCGTGTCGTTAACTGCTTAGGACCGAGCCTACGTAGATTTGTCAGAATTCCCTAGAGTATTCTTCCTGCAAAATGGCTGAGAAACTCCACGGCGGAACACCTCGGACGCCCGTCAGGGGCTATTATCGCCTTCGCGCAGCGTTACTGCATTCGCGCCGCCGAATTATCTCAGCAGCCAGCATCTTCAGCGTTCATCGTTCTTCACAGTAGCAGCGCTAGTAAGGTGTTATCTTACACGCAGGACATCATGCTTTCGAATCAGCTCTCCGACAAATTGCTTTATTTTTACTACATTCTTCTGTAGACGAATCACTGACGCCATTAAAATTAATGCTTAGGTACCTAATACGGCAAGGACACTCACTGCTCGAAAATTGGAAATTTGTGGTGAGATCTTATGGGACCAAACTGCTGAGATCATCGGTCCCTAACCTTACATGCTATTTAATCTAACTTAAACTAACTAAAGGACGACACACGCCCATGCCCGAGGGAGGACTCGAACCTCTGACGTGGGGAGCCGGACGGACCGTGACATAACGCCCGAGACCGCGCGGCCCAAGTGCACCAAGGATGAAAGGAAACCGTCAGAGATTACCCCAGTGTCAGTACTGACCGTTTGTGCCTCTGACAGCGTATTGAGCAATTTAGTAAAGTGTGGCGCGTAGACATTCAGCAACGAACTCTAAAATTCCCTCTTCATATGACCCAGTTGCCTTCACGAAAGAGAAAGCAAGAAAAGTTAAGACTTAACGTCACATCCAATCTGATATTATTAATGACATGGAAGGACGTGACGATGTCAAAGTGACCCTTTCGAACGAGATTGCCTACCTCAGGTGATAGAGGGCGATCGCGGTAAGCATGAATTAGACCGATCCGAAGGAAAACTGAACACCATTTCTATCGAATTGGGGTCCAAGGCCTCGATCACTGCGCTGCCTCGCTCTCCCTCTCTCTCTCTTTTCAAGAGATTGATCGAAACGATCCATGGTATGGTCCGTAACTTTCTCTTCCAGATCGACAGAAAAGTTTGGACCATATCTAGGAAGTTCTTTCTTTTTGAGCCTCGGTCTCGAAATAGTTTCCAGAATATTTACCACCAATGACATTAGCTGTCCTACATTAAACATACTTAAAAACGGAATTAAGCGTTAGCATCGCGATTCTAAATACCATCCTACCTTTTTCTTATTTCTCCTCCTAAAATCTTCCAACATTTACCGCACTGTTATTGCAAAGGACCGAGAAAGGTGATATTAAATAACATGCTTCCTAGTCTGTCTGAAAAATTACGCCTATCTGTTTTTCACACTGGGGCATTTTCACAACTTTGGCGTCCCGCAGAAAGATAGAGGGAAGTTATGAAATGTTTGCTGAAAGATTCTATTTACAGTTGCAGTTTGTAAAGATTTATTATACTTCAGCAGATTTAAAATGATGTCAATTGCACAGATTTGCACAACGGATGTGACAACCTAGCTGATATTTACTTTCAATATTTTCATTTCTAGAGATTATTGTAACTTGTAATTCACTTTGTTATGCCTTGCTTCTCAGCATTACACTCTAATAACTTCATAGTCTACTTTGAAATCTGTTGAAAGTACTAATTCGCAATTTACTTACATTAAATATTTCTGATTTGCATACGGTCTTAATTCTAAATGCCACACGATCTGTACATAAGCTAGGAATGTAACTGGTGATTATGGTGTTGACGCAATGCTTACCAGTAGTGAAGAGAACATACACGAGAGCATTATAAGCGACATCTTTCTTAAACCGCTCTGAACTATAGTTATATCATTCGAGAACTATTCAGAAAATTCTGACGGAGTTGAATGATCATTTTGGAACAATTATAAACTTAAAAGCTTTTTCGACATTCGTTATCACGACACATCACTCCATCCAATAACACACATGCTTACTAAAAGTACGTACACGAAATTTTTGAGAAAGGGCGCGCAACAGTCCCAAGCTCCTAGTTTCGACCGTTATGGAGAGATTTCCCTTTATTTTCAGGTAAATGCTGTAGCTGGTAAGCCACTCCCATTTAATCCCAATCACGAAACCCCCCTTTACTGTCCCACTACCATTTCGCTTCGTAATTTGGCCGAAGAATGGAGAGAAGTGGAGTATGAAAAAAGCAAAAAAAATCAACGTTTATGCATATGAGCTAGAGAAGTCTTTTCGGAGTCAGGATTAGCAAGTAAGCAAAACCAAGGCAAGAAACTCGCTGAAATCTAAATTTAGTCATAATAAAAGTGCACACATTCCTATCAATCATATAAATGAATAACGGCAGCCGTGTTGTTGCCTAAGTGATCCTCGCTATATCAGGTATGCGAACTATTGATTTCACTTTTTCGAGAAAAGGTTGTTCCAAAGTCTGGTACAGTCACCTCTCTTCACTTCCACAGCGTCACGTGAATACCTTGCGAACATAATCAGCGCTGTAACGTCTGCTCTTAAGTGCTTGTGTTAACACTGGCCATATGATAAAAGTTTTCATTTGCACTTAAATTGTAATTGTAGAAAACGTTGTTAGTCGAGAGTTTGAGTTCATTCGTTGTACAATTTTGTCTCATAGGTTAGTACTGGGTGTAGAACTAGGACTGGACTTGTACAGAACTTCAACTGAGAGAGATCAGTAGACTTCGGGTACCGACACAAAGCTTCAACTTTCGTCTGGGTCCTTCACATATCTTCCAAATAAAACATATGGTGTATAATAGGCTGGGAAACAAGTACTAAATCATAATGAATGATCACTCACAGTCTTTGCGCAAAGTTCCTCAGTGAGGAGCTGCTATTCAAGCGCAGTCGGGACATCACTTTCCAATTTAGTTTTTTCGCCGCCTGGGAAAACTGAGACACGATTATGACCAAGAGGTAAAACCCGGCGTAGCGGACACGTACAGCTCGGACTGGGAGTGAGTCAAAGGATGCAGGGCGGGTGCTGAGACACGCTGACTTGCTTCTGGCGACGTATTTAGTTAAATATGGAAGAGCTATCGCCTAGATGAGCCTGTCGCCTATATGCCAAGCAGAGGACAGCCAAATCAGATGACACTTGTTCCTGTGGATTTTCGTAGCCATGAGAGGGGCCCATTAGATGATGGTATCCACTAGTGTAGCTGGTAACAGTGTATATATGTGCACCTAATTCCGGAGAATAAAAATTCCGAACACTCAACAGCAATCCTTCAGGTAGCTTATACAGCATTGATCTTGCTCCTAATGCTAGCTGCATTTCCGAAAAGCATTTAGGTCAGTAAACACCAACGCTTACTCTCAGAAGTACGATAGTACGAGGCTACAAGGGAAATTTGTGAACGGTATGAAGATTTCTTGGTACGGAGAACGCAGCATTTAATCTTAGATGCAGGGTCATCTACAGGTGTAGACGAAACTCAGACTTTGCACAGATGATACAATTCTCTGCCATTCAATATTTTCTGAAACAAGTTGCAGAAATAGTGAGTCAGGTGTTTTGGTGTAATAATTGGCAACTTTCTTTAAATGTTCCGAATTGTGAAACTGTGCACTTCACAAAACGAAAAAACCTAATATCCTACGATTACAATGTCTGACTCGCGATTGGGATTATTTGCCTCATACAAAATACCTGGGTGTAATAATTAGTGGGGATATAAAATGGGACGATCATCTAGTTGTTAAAGCAGGTGGCAGACTTCGGTTCTTTGGTCGGACACTAAGAAAATGTAGGCTGCAAAGGAGATAGCTTACAATACACCCACACGACCCATCCTACAATATTGCTCAGGTGTTTGGGACACATACTAAATAGAGCTAACATGGGATGTTGAACATTACACGAGAGGGTGGCACGAACGGTCATAGGTTAGCTTGACACATGAAAGAGCGAAGCGGAGATGTTTAAGTAACTGAACTGGCAGACGCAAATTATACCGTGGAAACCTACTTACAAAGCTCCAAGAACCAGCTTTAAGTGACAACACTACGAATGTATTGCAACACTCTACGCATCACTCTCGCGGATCGCGAAGACAATATCAGACAAATTACAGCGCTCACAGAAGCGTTTAAACAGCCATTCTTCCCGTACTTCATATCACAGTGCGATGGGAAGAACCCCCATTAGCTTGTGCAATGGAAAGCACACCCTTTCATCTACTTCACAGTAGTTTGCAGAATGTAGATGTAGATATCTTAATTACACCACACGCTAATAATCATCCTTGCCAGTTCAGTTGTCATTTAAGCTCGATCTACCTTCCGTCCTAAATACTGCGTTTTTTCCGAGTCATTCCGCACATGCTGTACAGCAAAGAGGGTGAATGTAGGCCCTCCACCACGAAAGCAGTTGCAGTGTTTAGCTGTACTCAGGTGTACGGCCACTAATTGCTTCAGTAAGGAGCTAGTATCGAGCATGAGACTCGGCCGGGCGCTACTGTGAAGTGCAGTGAGCTCTCGGGTTTCTCACGGGTGCAAGGCAGGTGTCTGGGGAGAGCGTTACGGAGCGTGACGGCCTGTGCGGGCGCGTCCACAGCCGAGCGATCGCCCTCGCTGTTATAATAGCCGACCGTTTAAACGCCTGCTTCCTGCCTTGCCTCCTGCGGTCCGGTCCACCATCTCACCGCTTGTGAGAAACTCGTCAGCTTTGGGTACAGGCTCTCCGCTCAGGCATCCGTTCCACGTGCGGAGCGCCAGTCGGTTACACCGGCGTGGTGACAGACCACCTGTGCGTTTCGATAAGAATGGCTGTCTCCTATCTCTTTCGGACTTTCGTGTTTCAGACGTCACCATGAAATAGAGAGGAACTGAATTACTTTTTGTACGTGCTGTTTAGAGCTTTAATACATTGTATGAAATAAATTTTTGTGTGTGTATTTCATCGCAGGTGTAATTTATTCTTTTTCTTATTCTACTAATTTTGAGAATGAACATGACTCATTATACATCGAAAAAACGTCTAGTAAATGAGAGCTCTAAAGCGAATACCTTAAGGGGGGTAGGACGTCAAACGGGACGATTTGGAGCAGGAGACACCACAGGAGTTTTTAATTTCCACTGTCTATACTTTTAAAAATACATTCATAAAACTTTGTCAGAATGACCAGAAAGGATTCAAGATTTACACGTTTAGTGGTGGATGTTCAAAAATACAAGAAAATAATTTATTTTTTACGTTTGTATTTCACCTTTTTTCACTTACATTGGCTGCATTTGTTGCTATAGGTACACTTTTCTTCATAAGTAAGGGAGATTCTTCGATGAATTTTGCACAGCATACATACCATACGTACAGGTGTATGAAACTCTAGAATTTTCCAAATCTATTAAAAACTGTGCTAAAAATTGAGATAATTAACTATAAAATTTGAGTTTTCTCTAAACATGAAGTTTAAACTGTAACACCACATTCATTTTTCATAAATAAAATAATTTCTAGAGTTTCATACACCTGTAAGTATGGTTTGTATGCTGTACAAAATTCATCGAAGAATCTCTCTTACTTATGAAGAAACATGTAACTATAGCAACAAATGCAGCCAATAGAAGTGAAATAAATGAATTTTCTCATGTAAAAAAATATTTTGTTATTTTTTTTTTTTTTGAACTTCCATTGCTATGATTGTGAACCCTTAATCCTTCCTGGTCATGCTGACAAAGTTTTATGAATTTATTCGTAAAAGTATAGACAGTGGAAATTAATATGTCCTGTGGTGTCTCTCCTGCTCCAAGACGGCTCGTTTGACGTCCTACCCCCCCCCCCCCCCCCCCCCGCCCCTTAACAGATATGAGCACTAGTTCTTCGATAGAATGAAACAGATGCCTTCTACTGCAAGATCTTTGCTTTTCAGATCTGGGGAGGAGGTAGCATGGACTAGAATAAGAAAAAAATGTCGCTTAAACATCGGCTGGAAAACGCATACCTTAAGAGCTGTGAGCACTTGTTCAGTAGAAGCGATGTGCTTCACACTAACAAAGATCAAGGAGTGTTCATAAGTGTTAATGTAAACATTTTAGACTCTATGTTTACTCGACATGTCTCTCTTGTTTTGGTCAATACTTCGTCCTCCTAAAATATGGAAAGCAAAGACCTTGCAGTAGAGGAAATGTCTCAGGAGAACAAAAACTTCTTGGCAGAGATCGCTATAAAACTTCATTATCGATAACAGGTTTCGGTAAAAATAAGTTACAATCTTCAGGACTGTAATAAAATTACAAGAAAGCTTTTACAGCGATCTCCGCTAAGAAGTTGTTGTTCTCCTAAGTAAACACTACAGATCGCCCCTTTGAGCTCAGCATGAATAAACTAATAGAAGAGGTATATTTTATAGTATGGAAGATGAACAACGGTTCATACCTCTTAAGCTATGCATTTTAGAATGAATTTGTGCTTGGCCGTTTTTACTTATTTCTGTATAAGGAACCTGTCCCTAAAATTTGTGCTTTAAGGGACACGCTGTATAAAATATATTCTGCGCAACGTAATTAAAGGATAACTTTTTCGAAACCGCATAACTGCCTCCCACTGCAACGCACAAGTTTGAAATTTGGTTAAAAGGTGCCTGCAACCTTCCACTGTAAAAGTGCGAAAGCATGGAGCCCTGGGACGCCACTTCCAACAGCAAGGTGTCGACACTTACTAAAAAAAAGGCCACAGCTCAGTAGTTCATGTGAGCTGTAAGGCAGGTTAATGATGTCACACTGGCACCACATTTTATCACAGTTCCGCTGACATCCACTGTGGAAGCGTCACACGATTGGAAGGTCGTCACAGTCCCTCTTGCCCACATTCCACATCTTCTTTTTACGTTTCAGTACCGCGACACTCTGCGTTGAAATCAAACGCGACTTTCTTATGAGTGGCCGAGGAAAAAATTTCAGACATACCGTCACTCACAGTCGACACGAAAAGGCCTCAGGGGATGACAGTGGGCATCAATGAAACCACCCCTTTCCTTGGGACGTTGATTCCCGCACATTTCGCGTTCGAAAATGACAGTTGGCTGTGCAGTGAGCAACAGGAAGATATTCTTGACTCCCTTTGTCACTGATGACACCCTCGCATGTTTCAACCCTTCTCTAAGGACATTGGAGGCCTGCATCCCCATTGAACGTCATCGCACCCCTTTCGAGTGCAGCACCACCACAATTTTCGCTGTCTTGTGCGTGTTGAAACCTCTAGAGACCGTTCAAACCTATTCGACGAAATCTGAAAGTGATCCGAAGCATCGAAGGGTACTCTAGCTTTTTCAGCCCTCCTGTGGCGTGATCACGCGGGAGTGTAACATTAACATGTGCGCCAATAAGACGGTAAAATGTCCCTCTAAGACCCCGAGTTTGGCAACATCCTCGGTGCCACCCACGCAACTGTCTTGAGCACGTTACAACAAGGGAGTACCTGTCTGGAACTTAGACACCAACTCATCCTTGCGGCTACCCTAGCGCCTGAAGGTAGGCGAACCGCACCAAGCCTGTGTCGAAGGGGTTGTCAAACCCTCAGGCACTAGAGCCGTCGCGAGCCTGATTTCGTCTCGAAACTTCGGAAGGTTACAGAGGCTACAGAGGGTAGCTAACCCTCTGACCGAACACTCTGAGCTACCATGTCGGCAACTGACAGAGTTACCCAAGCACGATTCACTACCTGTCCTCGCAGCTTTTTTTTTCTGCCAGTACCTCGTCCACACACAGTTTTAATCTGCCAGGAAGTTTCATACCAGCGCACTCACCGCTGCACAGTGCAACTTTCATTCTGACCCGTTCTTCAAAGAAACTGACTTTGCGTCTGAGGGGAGATCTGAGTTCGCCAGTGTCACAAGTGTCGTTCCGTGAATATAACGGGCAGTAGATATGATAGGTCGAGTGGCTGTGCGCACTTTGTGTTTCTTTGCTATCGGTACAGAAGATGCGTAGCGCGCGATACGAGACGAGCGGCAGGAAATGCCTGTGCGCTGAGTGCGTGTGTATCGCACGCTGGTCCGCCGCTCGCCTTCTGCGTCGCATGACGCATCGCACCGCTGCACGGCTCCGCCAGCAAGGCTCGCACGAGCGCGGCAAGCAGCTACTACTCCCCCATCTAGCAGTTGTTGGCTTTACGCCCTCTTCTACATGCCCGCTTAGAAACTCTTTAGATGTGCAGAGGACGCCAGGTAGATAACTCAACCATAAATCTCTGTTTGCTAATAAGCCGCTTTCATGCTACAGGAACAAGCGTAGGGAAAAAAAAACCACATGTGTTCTACCTTCCTCGCCTCTGCTGCGTGAAACAAGGATAAGACACTACTGGCCATTAAAATTGCTACACCAAGAAGAAATGCAGATGATAAACGGGTATTCATTGGACAGATATATTATACTAGAACTGACATGTGATTACATTTTCACGCAATTTGGGTGCATAGATCCTGAGAAATCTGTACCCAGAACAACCACCTCTGGCCGTAATAACGGCCTTGATACGCCTGGGCATTGAGTCAAACAGAGCTTGGATGGCGTGTACAGGTACAGCTGCCCATGCAGATTCAACACAATATCACAGTTCATCAAGAGTAGTAACTGGCGTATTGTGACGACCCAGTTGCTCGACCACCATTGACCAGACGTTTTAGATTGCTCAGAGATCTGGAGAATGTGCTGGCCAGGGCAACAGTAGAACATTTTCTGTTTCAAGAAATGCCCGTACTGGACCTGCAACATGCGGTCGTGCATTATCCAGCTGAAATGCAGGGTTTCGCAGGGATCGAATGAAGGGTAGAGCCACGGGTCGTAACACATCTGAAATGTAACGTCCACTGTTCAGAGTGCCGTCAATGCGAACAAGAGGTGACCGAGACGTTTTACCAATGGCACCCTATAACTACACTTCTGGTGATACGCCAGTTTGGCGATGACGAATACACGCTTCCGATGTGCGTTCACCGCAATGTCGCCAAACACGGATGCGATCATCATGATGCTGTAAATGGAACGTGAATTCTTCCGGAAAAATGACGTTTTGCCATTCGTGCAGCCAGGTTCGTCGTTGAGTACACCATCGCAGGCGCTCCTGTCTGTGATTCAGCGTCAAGGGTAACCGCAGCCATGATCTACGAGCTGATAGTCCATGCTGCTGCAAACGTCGTCGAACTGTTCGTGCAGATGGTTGCTGTCTTGCAAACGTCCCCATCTGTTGACTCAGGGATCGAGACGTGGCTGCACGTCCGTTACAGCCATGCGGATAAGATGCCTGTCATCTGGACTGCTAGTGATACCAGGCCGTTGGGATCCAGACGGGCGAGGTGGCCCAGCGGTTCTAGTCGCTACAGTCTGGAACCGCGCTACCCTACGGTCGCAGGTTCGAATCCTGCCTCGGGCATGGATGTGTGTGATATCCTTACGTTAGTTAGGTTTAAGTAGTTCTAAGTTCTAGGGGACTGATGACCTTAGAAGTTAAGTTCCATAGTGCTCAGAACCATTTTTGAGATTCAGCACGGCGTTCCGTATTACCCTCCTGAACCCACCGATTCCATATTCTGCTGACAGTCATTGGATCTCGACCAACGCGAGCAGCAACGTCGCTATACGATAAACCGCAATCGCGATAGGCTACAATCCAACCTTACACGATGCATCACAACAAAGTTTCACCAGGCAACGCCTGTCAACTGCTGTTTGTGAATGAGAAATCGGTTGGAAACTTTCCTCATGTCAGCACGTTATAGGTGTCGCCACCGGTGCCAACCTTGTGTGAATGCTGTGAAAAGCTAATCATTTGCATATCAGAGCATCTTTGTCCTGTCTGTAAAATTTCGGCCGGCCGCGGTGGTCTTGCGGTTCTGGCGCTGCAGTCTGGAACCATGGGGCTGCTACGGTCGCAGGTTCGAATCCTGCCTCGGGCATGGGTGTGTGTGATGTCCTTAGGTTAGTTAGGTTTAATTAGTTCTAAGTTCTAGGGGACTTATGACCTAAGATGTTGAGTCCCATAGTGCTCAGAGCCATTTGAACCATTTTTTGTAAAATTTCGCTTCTGTAGCGCGTTATCTTCGTGGAGTAGCAATTTTAATGGCCAGTAGTGTAGTTTATGAAGTATTGGTAACCATATAATCCATGCGATAAGAGCACCCAGTGACAGTAACTAGTTTAATAGCTCCGTGACCACCAGTCAAAACGAGATACTGGATGTGACATGTGGCATTCTACATTACATTTTGCATTATTTAGTTGGTTACAAATGTAGCAATTACTACAGGAAGAAAAATCGTCCTTCCTCCCAGCAGACACATCAAAATGAAACACGTTGCATTGGATGATAACTACTATCTATTGTAATTTGTTAATGGAAATCCGCTTTCGCAAAACAGCATTACTGTAATTTCTATTATGTCCCATGTTTTTACGCGTTTCTGTCATACTCTTTGGCCTCTCTCTGTACTCGTAAAATTATATTTTCAGAAATACTTAGCACTGGAAAAAGTCGCATTACTGTAAATTTCTTTGCCACATACCGAGCTTTTACGAGCATTTCTAAAGTAGGTTGATTAGACATTCAGAGTCTGCTCTACTTCTGATTCTCATTACATTTTTCTCACACAGGGATTCAATGCTTCCTTAGCAAGATATGTCATCGCTGACTTTAATATTTTGTCTGTCTTCAGCAACTGTAGTATTATATAATGAAATAATAAGCAGCCAGTTGCATATAAGAAATTTAATTTCTTGGTCGGTTTCGGGCAGTTAGTGCCCTCCTTTAGTAGGCTGTACAGGAAAATACAGGCCTTCTCCCTTCTGAAGAAAGGCAGTTAGTGCCCTTCACCAAACAAGAAATTATATTTCTTATATGCAGCTGGTTGCTTATTATTTAATTATACAACGGTGACTTGTTGATAGTGAGACATCAGAAGAAGTTAGGTCGGTATATTTCTCATAACCAGACTTATGCGCCAATACCCTAGATTATATTCCATACTTGTCCACACCGTGTCGTGGTGCGATGGCAAATGTGTGTTTCTTTAACTTTTGGTTTGGAGTAGACTATGAGTCGGCAAGAGGTTTTATCCTAGCCCTTCTATCGTCGGCGTAGACACATGACATTACACTAAGCTACAACGCACGCGACACAGTTAGCTGCTCGAAACAGTTAAGATATACTAGACACAAACAAGTAGCGGAAGACGCGTGGACAAGAAGCTTGCAACAGACTGCGAGCTGTACGAATAACTGCCTCCGCTGATCAACTTACGTACTCTAACTACACGACTGTAATTCGGAACTACAACCTTTTTGTATTCGCTCCGAGAATAAAATATTGAGTGCTACAAAACAAATTGTTGAAATTAGAGGGTGTTTCACAACTCTTCGACGGTTTCAGTATGGAATAACGTACAAACTAATCACGAAACCAAACTGGACATTTTAAGAAGGTACAACATTTATTTAAGTTTACTTATGAATAGTACATGGGACAGTTGATTATTCATGGCAACACAATACTCGAGGCGTTTCACCCAGTTCTTGAACACATCATGCGTAACTGTTGGAGGAATTTTGCAAATTTCTTCGTGAATTCGATCTTTTAACTGTTGCAAGCTTCTCGGCTGGTCGGAGTACGATCTCGCCTTCAAGTAATCCCAGTAGTAAAAGTCTGGCACAGTTAAATCAGACGAGCGTGACGGCCGTTCGGCACAATTTGTACGGATGATAACGCAGATTACACCGGATTATCCGACGAGTGAACGCCGGCGACATGTTTAGCGTTTGAGCAAGTTTTCGTAACGAGTGACGAGGGATTACCTGTAAACTGCTATGCTCACGTTCGATGTTCTCGGGAATTCGGACAGTTTTTCGAGGTCCGGTTGCCTTTCGATTCGATGCATTGGCAGTTGCACAGATGTTTCTCACCCAGTTCAATATTGTTCCACGAACAAGAATTGGATTCGCGGCTGAATCTTGAAATGGCGCACGACAGATTTGCAGTAGCGAAAATAGCACTCCATCGCGAACGCACGATATTGCCTTGACCAGTGCGACATGACTACTGACATGTGGATGAGATGAAACTTGACTCTCCGTGCTACTAATAGATGGCGCCACCGTCGCTGTATCTTTTTTCTTAGCATGCGTTATTCAAATTTGAAATCCTGCAGTCGTCGAGAAATACTCTGTATTACGCCCCAGACGTCGATCTAATCCTTAAAATGTGTGTCTTCAGAATCAACAGACTACCCTAACGCCCCTGATCTACATTCGTGCGGGCAGAAGCAGAAACTACTCAGAAGTACTGCAAGCTCATCGCGTTCAATCATGGGGCAGACTATCACGTTGCCTCAGTACATCATTGTTGCGCTCTTTCACACATTCTTATAGTCGTAAGGAAGAAATTTTGTATGGCGCTTTTGCCGTCCGACTCGAAACATTAGTATTAATGACACACACAAAATCGATTACTTAAATAATTTCGTACTTGATAGTGATAGTGAAGGACTACTACCGCCCGCAATACACGAATGTTAGCCAGGCATTTTCCGCTCCCATTTTACTGCCACTTTCGCCGCTCAAAGCATTGTGCCTATCAGTTTTCAATTAGGCAATTTTCCTGGCCGCATAAGTTTCGTAGCATGCCGCTGGCCCTAATTAAGATTAAAAACAGATTTTCGACATGCTTAGTGACAAAACGGAGATCTCTATATATTTATCGAATATCAGTTAGCAGTACTAATTTATTCTTAGAGTTAAGACTTCCTTTTATTTTATATTGTTCACTACTATGTACTTTTGGCTGTGTCCCCAGACTCAACTGAAAATTATAACCAGTTTTACGAACATGCTACAGCCAGCCTACTTGTACGGGGAACACAATTTTAGAAGCAGAACGCTGTTGGCCGGTACCATGTGTGATAATGTCACCTGTTTCTTGTAGAGACTAATACAATGTCCTTTTGAAGACTCAAAAAGCACTGCAGGGAAAATTGGGATAGGTATCAAATTTATAAGCTAGTTATTAAGAGCCAGAGAGAGAATGCCTTGAGGATTGGGCGAACAAGCCTATATGCATATGTCAAAATCTGGGAGGCTGAAGCAGATAATGTGATATTAACGGTCGGGAGAGAAGTCTTGATCACATACCCCCTGGATACTGCCATCTAACGGCGCACCTTTCAGAGCATGAAGCTGTAGTTGGTTCAACGACCAAATCCAACAGGAAAGTAGCTGCACATAGAATGTAACTTGACGAATTTTAAGGATCTATTCGAGCAACCACTTACGTTTTAGTGTAACAGATCAGAAGAGGCAACAAATGTTTACTACCCATGGCACCTTCATGGAAGACATCAATCAACAAGATAGCGATAAATTTCTTTAGTAGTGGCTAAATGAATATACTAGACAAACAAGTAGGGATAGATGTGAACTAGAGGCTTGCAACGTGCGATGACTCACAAATAACTCCCACTGATAAACAACTTGCGTATTCGCAATTAAACGATTGTAATCTGGAACGTATTATGTATTGAGTAAATGGAAAGAAGTTCAAGGCCAAGAAGAGTCCACCGTGGAGTAGCCTGGAGCGAAATATTAGTGGGAGGAGCTCCCATTAGATGCGGGTTTATGACAGTACTTAGGAGCCCATAACCAAACGCCATCATCCATGCAGTGTTCCCTTAGCTGCAACTTAACTGGCACTTACCGCAAACGTGTCTCGTTGTTTTCACACCTAACGAGGTTAATTGCTCATTTAATATGAGGTTAAGATCTCAAGTACGAAATACATTTAAAAATGTGTTCAGAGAAAGCCTGCACTCTTCCTGCCGCTATGTATCGTCCATCAGGTTTGATTAACAGTCTCGAATGCGCATTTCGTTCTGACAAGTATTCAACGAAATTTTTTGGAGTACAATGTCGAAACTGCGAAGTACGAAAGGAATTTCCATAGCGATGATTGCGCAGCGCTATCTAACCAGGAACAGTTACTCTGGCTGTCGTAAGCTTAGGAGAAAGTTCATAAAGTACGGCTCGTTACCTCCAGGCGCTGTGGTAATTGCGGTTTTTTCCTTATTTTCTCGTTTAAAATATAGTAGCGTCCTTTCGGGAAATTATGCGGTCATTACAAGCGCCTGAAGCGTCACAGTAATTACACGTGCAGAATTTGTAGCACAGTTAATAGAAGTGGAAAGTGTTATAGATAAACAGCCGTCCCTTTTCGTAGGGTGCATCTACACGGACAGTAACTGTTTTGAAATTTAACTTGAGAAGTATTACGACTCAGAGTTCAAGGTCGTCACTTGTCAGCTGATAAATGACTCGACAGTGGTGGACTCTTTGATTTACTGATAAGTGATATGGAAGGAAAATGCGAACTAAGCTTCTGCATTACATTGATGTCATCTTCAGGCCCCACTCGTCACAGTCGTAAAATCGCTATAGATGGAAGGAGCCATAAAACCGGGTCCGTGAATCTATCGTCCTGCAACAGTTCTAGGTAGCCACCAAGTGGGGCCTGAAGATGGGATCAATGTAATGCCGAAACTCGTAGCACATTAAAGTTCATAAAATAAATTTCTACCATACATACGGCTGTTGGTAAATTATTGCATCAAGAAGTTCATACCAGGCGTCGTCCCACGATCCATAATAGATCAACAAAGACGATATTAGGAAGTATTCCATGCATTTTGTCACCTCCGTGTATGGTTTACGCTGTTTCGGAGAGAAGCGGAGAGATACCGGGGGACTGACTCTTTTGCTCTGCCGTCAGAAATGTCTAGAGAGCTGCATCAGTAAAAGGATTGCCCGCAAAAAGCGAGTAGACTGATTCGAGATCTGGTGCGCCACAGTTTTGGCCCTCGCGTCTAGTAAAAATTTTAAGGATATTCGCCACTAAAATAAAAGACGCTGCGACATTGGAGAATCCATGTCGTTATATGGGAAATGCGAGGCCGCGGTCCGCAGCCAGACGGGGTCAGGTTGCTTGCGGTCTAACGGCTACTCCCAGGTGCGCTGCCGCAGCCAGCCTCGCTGCTCCCACATCCGCTTCCTCGTTTCGCCGGAGACTTCTCGTTCTGGCCACCTGCTCCAGTCAGCCTCTCAGTAGGAAGGAAAGGGAGATTAGAGTTTAACGTCCCGTCAACAGCACGTCATGAGAGACGGAGCACAAGCTCGGATTACGGAAGGATAGAGACGGAAATCGGCCGCGCCCTTTTTGAAGGAACCATTCCGGCATTTGCCAAGAGCGATTTAGCCGGGCGGGGATTTGAGCCATTGCCGTCCCGAATACGAGTCCAGCGTGCTGCCATTGCGCCATTTCGCTCCGCCTGTACTCTAGTCTTACGTCTACGTACATACTCCGCAAGACAACAAATGGTGCATGGTGGAGGGTATCTTGTACTTACCTTTTCTGTTCCACTCTCAAAAAAGGCAAGGGAAAAAAATAAGTTCGAATGTGTGTGAATACCTAAGGGACTACACTGTTGAGGTCATCGGGCCCTAGACTTACACACTAGTTACACTAACTTAAACCAACTTATGCTAAGAACAAAACACACACACACACACAAACCCAAGCCCGAGACGGGACTCGAACCTCCAGCGGCAGGGGCCGCACAATCCGTGACATGGCGTTTCTAACCACATGGCGCAACGGAAAAGCGACTGTGCCATATTTTTTTTTTTAAATGCTGTGCTTCTCGAATGTACGTTGGCTGCAGTAGAATCGTTCTGCAGTGATCATCATCATCATCATTTGTGAGAGTGAGTAGACTGGATAGTGCAAAGAAAATGGACTGTGTAAAATTTGGGATTTTGTACGGGTGCTAATGACGGCGTTGTTCAGCGCCCCATCATCATCATGAAGGCACTGACCGATGTGTCTCAGTGATACAAATGTATTGACAGTTGTGGTGACTACTTTTGAAATAATAAACAGTTCCATTAGCTTATTCCATCTGTCTCGTTCTTGTTTGATTGCTTCTCATGACGGTGTTCGTTTTTGCGTTCTGGTCTGGCTGATCCGTTTACGAACTTCGTGTAACGCAATGGTTAGCTACTAACCACCGATGGGCTGGAGTACTTACGATAACGCACCGCACCGCTTTCTGAAAGTACACTTCCGTACATTTCCATAATCATATATGGCGATGAGTAGGTTTGTTCGTACCGGTCCCCATTCCGCTTCTGATCAATGAAGATATAGGAGCACTCGCTTTGAGCCATCTCTTTTCTCACCCCCTTTTTTCCCTTTACATAATGTTCGAAACCACCCAAATAAGTTATGGCTCCTAATTTGATTTACATCTACATCTACATACATACTCTGCAATCCACCATAGGTGCGTGGCGGAGGGCACCTCGTACCACAACTAGCATCTTCTCTCCCTGTTCCACTCCCAAACAGAACGAGGGAAAAATGACTGCCTATATGCCTCTGTACGAGCCCTAATCTCTCTTATCTTATCTTTGAGGTCTTCCCGCGAAATGTATGTTGGCGGCAGTAAAATTGTACTCCAGTCAGCCTCAAATGCTGGTTCTCTAAATTTCCCCAGTAGCGATTCACGAAAAGAACACCTCCTTTCCTCTAGAGACTCCCACCCGAGTTCCTGAAGCATTTCCGTAACACACGCGTGATGATCAAACCTACCAGTAACAAATCTAGCAGCCCGCCTCTGAATTGCTTCTATGTCCTCCCTCAAACGGACCAGATAGGGGTTCCAAACGCTCGAGCAGTACTCAAGAATAGGTCGTGTTAGTGTTTTATAAGTGGTCTCCTTTACAGACGAACCACATCCTCCCAAAATTCTACCAATGAACCGAAGACGACTATCCGCCTTCCCCAAAACTGTCATTACATGCTTGTCCCACTTCATATCGCTCTGCAATGTTAGACGCAAATATTTAAGCGACGTGACTGTGTCAAGCGCTACACTGTTAATGGAGAATTCAAACATTACAGGATTCTTTTTCCTATTCATCAGCATTAATTTACATTTATCTATATTTAGAGTTAGCTGCCATTCTTTACACCAATCACAAATCCTGTCCAAGTCATCTTGTATCCTCCTACAGTCACCCAACGACGACACCACAGCATCATCAGCAAACAGCCGCACATTGCCATCCACCCTATCGAAAAGGTCATTTATGTAGATAGAAAACAACAGCGGACCTACCACACTTCCTTGGGGCACTCCAGATGATTCCCTCACCTCCGATGAACACTCACCATCGATGACAACGTAGTGGGTTCTATTACTTAAGAAGTCTTCGAGCCATTCACATACTTGGGAACCAATCCCATATGCTCGTACCTTAGTTAGGAGTCTGCAGTGGGGCACCGAGTCAAACGCTTTCCCGAAGTCAAGGAATATGGCATCCGTCTGATACCCTTCATCCACTTTAGCTTCGAAATCGTTTTATTTTATGTATATGCCATGTTTATGCTGCTTCTGACACGAATAAATAAACAGGTTAGCAGAGACAAGAGAGGCTTTTTTTTTCGTGATACTCTAAGAAATTTCGTGTGAACGCGTTGAGTTCGTTACGGTGAGAAAGCGACGCCAGGGCTGGAATCGGGCACGGTTGTCAGTGGTGGGCTCGCACTGCGGCCAAGCAGCGCCCGCACGACGTGGCGTCGCCGCAGCTGCCTGCGCTTATCGGCCAGCAAGCAGCTTCCCGGAAGCTCGCCGAGCACTGGGTAGCGCAGCCAATGTAAGCCGCGCCGTTCTCCGCGAGCGCGCCCCTAACTCCGATCGCTGTGCTGGTGGGTGCCGCGGTATTGCTATCGCTTCCGATACCTGAAGCAGAGTACGCGAAACAACTTGCCCCCCTTCTAACAGCCGTGTACAGCAAGGTCTCTATAGGAACGGAAGGTTCCAAATAATTGGAAAAGAGCACAGGTAGTCCCAGTCTTCAAGAAGTGTCGTCGAGCACATGCGCAAAATTATAGACCTATATCTCTGACGTTGATGTGTTGTAGAATTTTAGAACATGTTTTTTGCTCGAGTATCATGTCATTTTTGGAAATCCAGAATCTACTCTGTAGGAATCGACATGGCTTCCGGAAACAGCGATCGTCTGAGGTCCAACTCGCTTTATTTGTTCATGAGACCTAGAAAATATTAGATACAGGCTCCTAGGTAGATGCTACTTTAATTGACTTCCGGAGAGCGTTCAATACAGTTCCGCACTGTCGCCTGATAAACGAAGTAAGAGCCTACGGAGTATCAGAGGAGCTGTGTGGCTGCATTGAAGACTTTTTATCAAACAGAACACAGCATGTTGTTCTCGATGGAGAGACGTCTGCAGACGTTAAAGTAACCTCTGGCGTGCCACAGGGGAGTGTTATGGGACCATTGCTTTTCACAATATATATAAATGACCTAGTAGATAGTGTCGGAAGTTCCATGCGGCTTTTCGCGGATGATGCTGTATTATACAGAGAAGTTGCACAGAGAAGTTGCAGCATTAGAAAATTGTAGCGAAATGCAGGAAGATCTGCAGCGGATAGGCACTTGGCGCAGGGAGTGGCAACTGACCCTTCACGTAGACAAATGCAATGTATTGCAAATACATAGAAAGAAGGATTCTTTAGTGTATGATTATATGATAGCGGAACAAACACTGGTAGCAGTTACTTCTATAAAATATCTGGGAGTATGCGTGCGGAACTATTTGAAGTGGAATGACTGTATAAAAATAATTGTTGGTAAGGCGGGTACCAGGCTGAGATTCATTGGGAGAGTCCTTAGAAAATGTCGTCCATCAACAAAGGAGGTGACTTACAAAACACTCGTTCGACCTATACTTGAGTATTGCTCATCAGTGTCGGATCCGTACTAGGTCGGGTTGACGGAAGAGATAGAGAAGATCCAAAGAAGAGCGGCGCATTTCGTCACAGGGTTATTTGCTAAGCGTGATAGCGTTACGGGGATGTTTAGCAAACTCAAGTGGCAGACTCTGCAAGAGAGGCGCTCTGCATCGCGGTGTAGCTTGCTCGCCAGGTTTCGAGAGGGTGCGTTTCTGGATGAGGTATCGAATATATTGTTTCTCCCTACTTATACCTCACGAGGAGATCACGAATGTAAAATTACAGATATGAGCGCGCACGGAGGCTTTCCGGCAGTCGTTCTTCCCGCGAACCATACGTGAGTGGAACAGGAAAGGGAGGTAATGACAGTGTCACGTAAAGTGCCCTCCGCCACACACCGTTGGGTGGCTTGTGGAATATACATGTAGATGTAGATGAAGCCTCTCCGATGTCAGTGTTATGTCGAATGCCATTGCTCCACGGCTGACACAGAAAAAACACTTCTTTTGACTGGAGATTTTCTGTAGGCTACCTAGTTCACTGGACGATCATAACGCAAAATCTTTTAGAGTACAGATATCCATAAATTTTGTTGTTGTTGTGGTCTTCAGTCCTGAGACTGGCTTGATGCAGGTCTCCATGCTACTCTATCCTATGCAAGCTTCTTCATCTCCCACTACCTACTGTAGCCTACATCCTTCTGACTCTGCTTAGTGTTTTCATCTCTTGGTCTCCCTCTACGATTTTTACCCTCCACGCTGTCCTTCAATGCTAAATTGGTGATCCCTCAATGTCTCAGAACATGTCCTACCAACCGATCGCTTCTTCTGGTCAAGTTGTGCTACAAACTTCTCTTCCCCCAATCCGATTCAATAATTCCTCATTAGTTATGTGATCTACCCATCTAATCTTCAGCATTCTTCTGTAGCACCACATTTCGAAAGCTTCTATTCTCTTCTTGTCTAAACTATTTATCGTCTACGTTTCACTTCCATACAAGGCTACACTCCATACAAATACTTTCAGAAACGGCTTACTGACATTTAAATCTATACCCGATGTTAACAAATTTTTCTTCTTCAGAAACGCTTTCCTTGCCATTGCAAGTCTACATTTTATATCCTCTCTACTTCGACCATCATCAGTTATTTTCCTCCCCAAATAGCAAAACTCCTTTACTACTTTAAGTGTCTCATTTTCTAATTTAATTCCCTCAGCATCACCCGACTTAATTCGACTACATTCCATTATCCTCGTTTTGCCTTTGTTGGTTTTCATCTTATACCCTCCTTCCAAGACACTGTCCATTCCGTTCAGCTGCTCTTCCAGGTCCTTTGCTGTCTCTGACAGAATTACGATGTCATCGGATAACCTCAAAGTTTTTATTTCTTCTCCATGGATTTTAATACCTACACCAAATTTTTCTTTTGTTTCCTTTACTGCTTGCTCAATATACAGATTGAATAACATCGGGGATAGGCTACAACCCTGTCTCACTCCCTTCCCAACCACAGCTTCCCTTTCATGTACCTCGACTCTTATAACTGCCATCTGGTTTCTGTACAAATTGTAAATAGCCTTTTGCTCCCTGTATTTTACACCTGCCACCTTTAGAATTTGAAAGAGAGTATTCCAATCAACATTGTCAAAAGCTTTCTCTAAGTCTACAAACGTTGTTTTGCTTTTCCTTAATCTTTCTTCTAAGATAAGTCGCAAATCAGTATTCCCTCACGCGTTCCAACATTTCTACGGAATCCAGACTGATCTTCCCCGAGGTCGCGTTCTATCAGTTTTTCCGTTCGTCTGTAAAGAATTCGCGTTAGTATTTTGCACCCATGACTTATTAAACTGATAGTTCGGTAATTTTCACATCTGTCAACATCTGCTTTCATTGGGATTCGAATTATTGGTTCAAATGGCTCTGAGCACTATGGGACTCAACTGCTGTGGTCATCAGCCCCCTAGAACTTAGAACTACATAAACCTAATTAACCTAAGGACATCACACACATCCATACCCGAGGCAGGATTCGAACCTGCGACCGTAGCAGTCGCACGGTTCCGGACTGCTTGCCTAGAACCGCGAGAGCACCGCGGCCGGCTCGAATTATTATATTCTTCTTGAAGTCAGAGTGTATTTCGGCTGTCTCATACATCTTGTTCACCAGACGGTAGAGTTTTATCGGGACTGGCTCTCCCAAGGCTGTCAATAGTTCTAATGGAATGTTGTCTACTCCGGGGGCCTTGTTTCGACATAAATTTCGTAAGTATCGAATCTTGGCATTACTTATCTGTCGCACCGGAACCCACAGGTGGCGCTGGAATACACCATCATCCGAGACAAGCGTGGTTTTGACGGACTGTAATGAGTCTGTTCTGAGAGTCCCTACCGAGCAGATCGCGGGTGAGCGTGATCAGGAAGTCGTGCTCAGATGTATGGAAAGTAGACGAGAACGGTGATATTTGTGTGTTGACGGCAATTTTGTACTATATCATACAAAATACAACATTTTGTGTTAGTCGGAGCTTATCTACAGTGTGAGTTGGACGCGAGTGAGGGGTGCTCAGTGACCCATTCGTGGCGGGAAAAAATATTTGTAATCTTTGCTTTACTTGCACTCGTGTGAAATGGGAAAACGCATTATTTTACGGTGAAAGTATGGAAACTGAAAGCAATGGTTAACCCGAAAGGAGTTGTGAAATCGTGTGAATGCTACTGCGGTGTGAGTGAACGTTACGTATTGTAGAAGTGTTCTTTTTTCTAAACAAAAAATATAATAAGTTCAATGTGTAATACGAATTGTTTGGGATTTCAAGAAGTCTTTCCCGTCATTTTTATATGTATTGACAGCATCAGGTAATGTGGAGAAGTGAGAATAAAAATTTGTCAGGGCACATGTGACAGACATACTGTTACGGTTTCCATTACTGTGATATGTGTACCTTGGGATTAACACAACCCACCAATGCTGTAAAACAAATCAGAAGTCCGGTATCTTACTGAAAATACACCAGAATAAAGAATTCAATACTCAAAACCAGATTTAATCCAAAATGATAGTAGGGAGCCATATAGTCTTTCACACAGTTTTTCACATTGTAAAGTGTGAGCAAAGTACTTCGTGGATTCGACACTCACGTGTTATAGTACCACCCGAAATCTGCCCATAACAGTACATGACTGACTGTGATACTTAAGAACCGTTTTAGATGCTCACTTCACCAATTTCATGAAGCCCTTGTACAATACTCCAGCACGCAAACGGTCAATATCTCCCGCCAATGCATCCCAGGAGGGAATGCGAAGTTGAAAATCCAAAAACAAAGCTAAAAGGCGGGGAATATTCGTCACGTGCGGAACAAATCGTGTCAACAAAGTTCCTTTCCTGCTTCCGTAGCTGAGACCGATAACGTACGCTACTGTGGAAGCGTTCCACATATAGGTGGATGGTTCGACATATAGGTGGACGGTTCGAATCCTGGAGCCGTATTTGGAGGACAAGTGGTGGCATATAATGCATCATAATCAGAGTGCATGCCAGCGTCGTCCGTACAACGCAATATTTGTCCTCTAGGAGTGAAAACACATCCTTTGCTAAGTTCCACGTTGTCATTATCTTCAGTAACGAGCACAAGTATTTAGTCAGTCTTTCACGGGTTCTTTGTAGGGTTTGTGGACTGTGACAGCTAAGAGTCCTGTAAGTAGAGGAAAGCCGACAACAGCGTAATAAAAGATTCGATTCTGCATTCTCGGTCGGCCCTTAGATTCAATTCTGATATGTATGTGTGTACTACTTTCATACAGGAGTGCTGTATGTCTGTCGTCTCTATATCTTAACCTTTATTACCTCTTAATTTTCATTTATTGTAGACTCAAGCGCTAGCAAGCTTTACCTATTTCTGAAAAGTGATTCGAAAATGCCGTGTTCGGAAACTTTCCTCTAGTAAGTCATCTTACTCGCCACTTTTTCTAGTTTGTCTTTGATTCAAACGTCAGATACATTTTCCTGTTGCCCCGTCAGTAATTACTGTAATTAGGGCTAATAGTGGAAAGAACACAGAGAGATAGCTGTCCACGGAAGACGGCAGAATCGTAAGCCTGGTATCGACTGCCGAGTGTTAAGTATTGGTGGGCGTCAAACCTTTCCATCTCCGCACACGGCAGCAGTGCTCTGTCGATACGCAACCGCAGAAAGCTCGGGAACGCTCACTCACAAGCGCACATAAACTATGCAATCGTCAGTAATCTCAAAAATAACATTGTGTTCAGGAAGCAAGGAAATTTGTGTTTCTACCATTAATTTTGTTATTCTGTATGACATAACTTTCCTCCTCACGACGTTAACAGCGGTGAAACACTGGATGAGGCGCCACACTAACCAAGAGACTCGTGTCTTTCTGTATTATACGCTATTGATAAATTCTTCTGCAATAGCTGGAAGCGAAGGACAACTGTTTCTAGGACACATTGGATAGCTTGATAAGCAAGATGTCGAGCGTACGTCAGAGTTAATAAAAATAGCAGCACAACGTACAAAGCGAGAGCATGGAGGTAGCGAACATTGTAGGCTGCACTGTTTCTGTATTTTATTCCATTTTATCACTAACTAAATAGAAGTAGGCCACTGTAAGAGTAAACGAGGCTTAGCGCCACTAGAGACCACGATAGGTTTTATGTCAACGAAGCACACGCTTTTAAAATATCTTATTTAAATTTTATCACTGCTAGATGATAGTTAGCAATGATTATAATATGAATTACCAGCAAGAGCGTCATGCACTTCCATGAAATAGCCTGTCTGCTTCGCCACTTGACACCTTTCTAATTAGCACGTGTCTGAGATAACGAAAATCGAATCGGAGAGTTAGATTTCTTGAGAGGACTCAGGAAAGATGCAGTGCATCTGTATAGTAAAAAGCAGACAAATGCTAATGCGACCAATCCTATTGTTCGAGTGCTTGGAGGCATGACAATAGAAAAAAATGGCTCTGAGCACTATGGGACTTAATATCTGAGGTCATCAATCCCCTAGAACTTAGAACTACTTAAACCTAACAAACCTAAGGACATCACACACATCCATGCCCGAGGCAGGATTCGAACCTGCGACCGTAGCAGTCGCGCGGTTCCGGACTGAAGCGCCTAGAACCGCTCAGTCACCGCGGCCGGCCATGACAATAGACATTGACCGAATCCAGAGACTCTTCGCTCGGATTAACCACGCGGATATTAACAGAAATGCTCGGGGGATATAAATGTATATCCTAGGAAGAAAGATCACTTCTCACAAAAAAAAAAATCAGGCTGATTCTTGCAGACAAGATAAGAGCAACAAACCACGTTTTATAGTGCTTTTTCTTCACATAAATAGCGTCGTCACCGATTTCGAACCGACAGGCTGATCATCAGTCGGCTTGTTCACGTCAAGAAAAGTTTTTTTGCTGTAGTATGTCTCGTAAGGTCAATAAGACGACGGATGAACCTGTCGGTTCGAAGACGGTAACGGCGCTGTTTATGGAGATAAACAGCATTATGAGAATAGTTCGTTGCTGTTAACTTTTCTGCAAGAATCAACCTGTATTGCGTACGCAGCCACGGTCTCAAAATGTCAGTTTTCGACCAGCTTAATACGCGAATGGAGTAGGAAAGCAATAATAGCAGGATGTACACTGTAGAGGGTTGTTGACTACATGTGTAGATGTCGATTAGAGCGAAACAGAACAATTCTTTTGCCTCCTGGCCGCTTGTTTCTAACAGTAGGCGAGCCGCTGCCGGGCGTGGACGTGGCTGCGCCACTTACCTCACTCTCTCGACTGAGTCTCCTGAACAGCTCATCCGCCTCGAACTTCGCCTTCTGGTCCGGAACGACGCGCGGCATCTTGAAGATGAAGCGCGGCTTGGGCTGCTCGTAGAGTCCGATCGAGTCGAAGGGCAGCATGCCGGCGAGCGCAGCGCTCGGGTCGTTCATCGCGTGCATCTCGGCGGCTCGGCGGCTCTCACGGGCTACACACTCCCTGCCGATGCTCGCTCCCGCAGCCACGGGCCCACACTGGCGCGCCCGAGGCAGCGGAGGCCTCGTGCGCGCCCGCCGCGGCCCCGCCCACTTCCCCCCACCACCGCGCCTCGCTGGCCCCGCCCCTTGACGTCACAATATGGCGGTGCTCGCCGCCCGCGGTAGCGCACGCGCCGCCGGACGTATTTTTGTCTCCCTTTTTCTTTTTCTTTTTTCAGTGTTAACATCTGCAGGCGTGCCGGAGTGCTTGTAATCTGCCTCTGACTATCTCAAATCCGTTGCAGAGATCGCAGTAATGGTTACCCTGGTAGCAGAAAAAAAACTGGTTTTGAGCGGCTGTGTTCTCCCATCCCTGACGCACCCTCGTCGAAAGTACAGTGCGATAGTCGTCGTGAATACTGATTGCAGCGTAACTAAAAAGGGTACTCTGAAGCTATGCTTCTCTTTCTACTCTTGCGCACAGAAAATCTTTATTCCTAAAGCACGTATTCGTTTCTTTTTTAGCCCAGAAAAACTCTAGAAATTTGATACTTTTTATCATTTGTTTTATATATATTTTGATACGTTTCGTCGTGTGCGTAGTCCCAGATGATTATCAAACCATGCCTTGGTCTCATCTGGATTCTAAAGTGTAGCTGGAAAAGGAGAGTCAACATATTTTTCGTCGACTAACAGGTTTTTTTTTATTCGATTAAACCTTTCTTTTCACTGTGGCTTGCGTAAACCCATTGGTAGGAGCAGCTGAATCACGAATTCTTGTGTTAGGACGCATTCGCAGCTCAGTGTCTTCTGGCAATGTGTCAGTTGTATTTCTGTTAGTTACAGCATACAAACAGATTTCATACGGTAGAATATAAGCTTAAGCTTTTCTGAGGACCACGACAGATGGAGCTTGCAAGGGTGTTTTAATCCACAGCTCTTAGAAAATCTGCGAAGTTATTAGTCTAATTTTATTTGTACACTAAGGATGGGAGTAATATGCAGAGCTGAGGAAGAGTTGTCGAATTTTTAAATATTGGTTTTCTAAACTTCCGGAATAGTTTTTACAAGATGTTTGCGGGTCTTCCAGATCAAATTTTGCAGAGACGTTCCCAGGGGGAGGGGCATCCACTGTGGGCCGAACCGCACAATAACCCTGGGTTCTGTTTGGGGCTGCGGTGAGGTGGGTGGACTGCTGTGGCCTGTTGTGGAGTTGTGAACCACTGAGGACTGCGGCGGAACGAAGCCTCTCCGTCGTTTCTATGTCCTTGGTTCAATACACAAGCGTAAATCTACCCTGAACATAGAAGTAACATTATGGAAAAGTTACATTACAAGCTTTATAAGCATGAAAGTTACTAGTGCTGAGCCGATAGTAAATGGTTTTTGTAGTGAGCATCTCTGAAAAAAAGTATCACGTAAAAAACCTGAAACTGGTGTGTCATATACAGTGATAGGCCAAACATTATGACTACGTGCTTAAGAGCGCGTTATTCCCCGTTTCGAACGCATAACAGCAGCGATTTTGCGTGACGGGGACTCGACAACTCTTGGTAGGTTTTCGGAGGTATGCGGCATCGGTTGTCTAACCAAAAGTGACGCAAATCCCTTAAATTTATAGGCCAGTGGTTTGTGGGAACGAAATTGACACCCGATAGCGTCCCAGATGTGTTCCATCGGATTTAGATCAGCCCAATCTGGTGGTTAAGATATTAACGCTGAGTTCACTATTGCGCTTCTCAAACTGCTGCAGCATATAACGCCGCTTCCCTTGGACGAAAAATGAAGAATATAAAAATAGTACCCCAAAGCCCAAAGGTCTCAAAAAATCAAGTTCCAAATTTCATAAATGATAAAAAAAAGTCCCTTTTGGAATAATGTTGCTTGAATAGTAGCACGTAGATAGAAAAAAAAATCAGCACCAAGTAGCTTAGTGTTTTGAAAATGAAAGAAATAAACAAGATAGAATCTCAATAGTTTCAAAATAAAATCATAGTAGATCGTAAAGTTCCATAATTAGAAATCTCGGAGTAGGACGAACGATCTCAAAGACTACTCCTTATGGGTACTCTTTGAGAAGACCTAAGAAAGAGCCATGCACTGTTACCGTGTTACGATAGTTTTGCCGGAGCAAGTCGTACCTCAGAGTGTGCTCGTATACGTGGGCCCGACGAGATTCATGTTTGAACGCTAAAGATTTGCGATCTACTACGACGCACTGAACTTGTAAGAAGTAAACCAGTAACTTCAAATAGGATATCGCGTAGAATCCAGATAGTGAAAGATCCGAAATTCTCTTAAATTGAATATTTTCAATAAAAGACTGGACATTACCCAAAGTTAGAAACTATTAATGATGGACCGATATAGACTTTGAAACCGAATTGTGAAAAAAGAATTAACTTTCGTAAAATCAGTTAATGGACTCTGGATCTTGCATAATATCTTGGACTGAAGTATAAGTCATTAATTCCACCCAGATAGAGAAAGCTACTTCCTTACGGCAATGTTAAGATGTGAAAATAGTGCAACAAACCAGCATTCAGTGTTATTACTGCTTTAACGACTTCTTTCAACCCATTCAATATTGTGTACTCAGTAAATAATTATCTGTGCGACGACATTGATTGTCCAAGGAGCGCGGCGTGCATAAGTACTCTTTGCCGCATTAGCAAATTATCGCTCTGTTACGAACTGTTAGACTATAGTAAAATGAAAAACTGTAGTGGAGATATTGGTGTTGTACATGTGATGAAGCTATGATTAATGCCGGAATAGGAATTGATATATCCCCACGTGTAGTTGTGTTTAAATACGACTGGGAGCAAGCAATTGTTTGACCTGATCGAAACAAATAATACACACTCGGTGGGATTTCAGCGCAGCCCAAATAGATTTTTTATGTAACGTCAATTATATACAGCTCTACCGCTAGCTAGCCAGACTGCGACGTTATAAACACTGTTCTTACCTTGTGGCACAGGCTCATGTCCTACTGGAAGACACCACTGACACAGCAGACATGAAGAGGGGTAGGAGGTCCGAAATAATGTTCTCGTTGTCCACTGCTGTCACGGTACACTTGATTACTACAACTCCGACAGAAGGCCAAAATGAATGCTTGGAGCAGCCGTTCGCCCGGCGGACTCAGTGATGGGCGCCGTGTAATAAGAAACGTGATTCATTGGAACATGCGACACGTTTCCACGGCCTAATCTCAATGATCCGGCACCCACCGCAGTCACAAATGACGAAGTCGTTGGGTCACCACGGGTACAAGTTGGGAGTCGTTAGCTACATAGCGCCGTATTCAACAATGTCCTCTATCTCTATTGGAACAATGAAGACACGGGACGAAGGACTTATCAGCTGCTTCCTACCATTAAAGAACGGTTACAAGTCACACATTTCAAACCAAGTGAAGGATTGACAACTCACACACTTCAAAACAAGTGAAGGGTTGCTGCACCTCCTTACGGGGCATGGACCGTACCTGACATATCTTTGCCGGTTCGGGAAGAGGGCCACCCCCTCGTGTGACTGTGGCGTGAAGTAGGCACTCCGGACCATGTGACCCAAGACTGTCCCCTTTTCGATGACATAGCCACCGGATTTCGACAGCAATTATCAAACTGAGGCACCTATCGTCTATCATGTGGTCAGAGATCCAAACACATTCAGAATCATTGACATTCTTGCCAGCGGTGTATAATCAAAAGCACTGATAGAACACCTTAAGGAGAACTAGTGATTCGTAGCAAATAAAATGAAATTCCTCGCACCTATCCCATTCCACCGGGGCGTGGACTGGTCGACCGCAGTGATGATCGGAAACCGCCACGTCCTGAAAGGGAAGGTGTGAAACAAACTCGAATTTGACTAAAAGCACACCAGCGATGACCAATAGTAGTTCGTTAGTTTTTAAGTAGGTTGTAGTCTTTTGCAGGTAATTAACAGTACATGTAGCGATTTCTAATTAAGGCCAGCCCGGTGCCAGGGGCACGCCCACTGGAGTTGTCTCGGTGGGCGTGGCCAAGTTGGTTTGTAAATCCACTGGCGCGCTTGTAACGCTGCAGGAGTTTAGCCTGGTAGGGTAGTAGCGTAGTATATTGGTATACAGAATACACGTGCCCATAGAGTAACTTATCTCCTGTACTAAACAGAGAAGTAGAGGATTTAACACATAACAAAGTGGTTCAAATGGCTCTGAGGACTATGGGACTTAACATCAGAGGTCATCAGTCCCCTAGAACTTAGATCTACTTGAAACGTCCCCTTAGAAAAACTCTACCAGACTGTACTTAAACTGACACACAATATTTTTAGCGCAACGCAATCTGACTTTCAATAATCCCTACAAAAGAATGGCCCTGACTAACATTAACCTATACGTTTCACATATCACTTACCTCACAAAAATCTTGGTTACTCGAACTACTGCAATACAGCGAGCGCCACCACTGCCAGCTAAATAAAAGATTCAAACTACGGAAGGCACTAACTACTGATAGGGACAGCTAGCAAATGAAAGATTTTCATAGAGAACAAACAATGTATTTACCTTATCAGTCATACTGTATATAGCAGTTCATGACATCCAGTCTTACAAATTTCAAAACTCTGCCATCTCTCTCCCCACATCCACCACTGCTGGCGGCTCATCTCCAACTGCGCAACGCTACGCGCTGTTAACATCCAGCTGCCCAACACTACAATGGCAGACAACAATGCAAACTAACCACAGACTGCGCACAGCACAGCCAGTGATTTTTCATACAGAGCGCTACGTGGCGTTACCAATAAAAAAACCTAAACAGCCTACTTACATACTTAAACCTAACTAACCTAAGGACGTCACTCACATCCATGCCCGAGTCAGGATTCGAACTTACGGCCGTTGCGGTCGCGCGATTTCAGACTGAAGCGCCTAGAACCGGTCAGCAAACACATAACAATAATATTAAATTCTGCTAAGAAACTGACCACAAAATATTACTGCAGAAGCTGGACCATTATGGAGTAAGGGGAGTAGCTTACAATTGGTTCGCCTCTTACTTTAAGAACAGAAAGCAGAAGGTAATTCTCCGCAATATTGAGAGTGGTTGTGATGTTCAGTCCCAATGGGGCACTGTTCAGTGGGACGTTCCCCAAGGGTCGGCGCTGGGGCCTGTGCTGTTTCTTATTTATATAAATGATATGCCTTCTAGTATTACAGGTGATTCAAAAATATTTCTGTTTGCGGATGACACCAGCTTGATTGTGAAGGAACGTGTGTGTAATATTGAAACAGTATCAAATATTGTAGTTCATGAAATAAGTTCGTGGCTTGTGGAAAATAATTTGATGCTAAATCACAGTAAGACTCAGTTTTTACAGTTTCTAACTCACAATTCAACAACAACCGATATTTTGACCAGACAGAATGGGCATATTATAAGCGAGACGGAGCAGTTCAAGTTCCTAGGCGTTCGGATAGATATTAAGCTGTTCTGGAAAGCCCATGCCCAGGATCTTGTCCAGAAACTAAATGCTGCTTTATTTACCATTAGAAGAGTATCTGAAATAAGGGACACTTCAACACGAAAAGTAGTCTACTTCGCATATTTTCATACGCTTATGTCGTATGGTATTATTTTTTGGGGTAATTCTTTGATTCAAAAAAGGTATTTTTGGCTCAAAAACGGGCTATATGTGGTGTTCGAGAACCTCTTGTCAACCCATATTCAATAGTCTGGGAATTCTGACATTGCCCTCACAGTACATATTTTCTTTAATGTCGTTTGTTGTTAGCAGTATTAGCCTATTCCCAAGAGTTAGCAGTTTTCATTCAGTTAATACTAGGAAGAAGTCCAATCTGCATGTGGAATGCACTTCCTTGACTCTTGTGGAGAAAGGAGTTCAGTATTCTGCTGCATCCATTTTCAATAAGCTACCACAAGAACTCAAAAATCTTAGCAGTAGCCCAAACTCTTTTAAGTCTAAACTGAGGAGTTTCCTCATGGCTCACTCCTTCTATTCTGTCGAGGAGCTCCTGGAAGAGCTAAAAAATTAAGCAAATTCCAGTGTTACATTGTTGATTTTCTTTATTTAAACTTACGACTTGTCACCTGAATTTGTTTTATTATATTTCATTTTATCTGTTTCTAGTATCGTGTTATAATTTCATGTATTGACTCGTTCCATGACCATGGAGACTTCTCCTTAATTTGGTCCCACGGAAAAATAAATAAATAAATAAATAAATTGTATTGTAAGTAATTACGACCCACTAATGTATAAGGTGCTGGTTATGACGTATTAACATTATTTGTTGAATAAAGTATTTTTAAAGAAAATTGCTCTGTCTGCGCCTGCATTATACTCTGTTGACAGATCTGCCACAGATAGCCGTTTATCCCGCTTTATAGAGCGGATGCGCCTCTGACCTCCACGTTCTCTGATGGACCGTGGACGTCCAACACCTTGCCGCCTAGTTGTGGTTTTACCATCGTTCTACCACTTTCCGCGGAAGCTGACGTCAGTGGCATACCAGCAGCCGACCATCTTCGCCGTTCCCGAGATGCTCGTTCCCAGGCACCGAGCCATAACAACAGACCTTTATCAAAGTCGCTTATGCCATTGGACTTCCCCATCTGCGGCCCGTATCGCCTCTGGAATGATCCCCATTCGTCGTTGCTCCGTTTGTCGCCTCATATTCCCGCAGCGCAATCAGAAGGCATTGAATCTCGCGATGGGCAGTGATCATAATATTTTGACTCATCACTGTAGATCTCTGTACTGTCTCTAAGAATTTCAACAATGTATTCTTAATTTTAATTGGCGCCGGAGATAAGCTTTTTTTTAATAGGCATAATTTTCGCACCAGGAAAGTTACCTGCTGGAGAACTGCCGGGCATGATATTTTGCGCAGCGGAAGTGGCAACACGACGAGAGCCGACAGTGCTGAGCACCCACTGGTGTGCTGTTGTCTCGAGTAGTCCAGCCCGCTTGCTGTCAAATGTCAACCACTGTGCTCTAAGGAAGACTTGCCGCTCCAAACCAAAGCAAATTGGTCGCATTTCCTGTAACAGATGAGCAAAACGTCACGCACCTATTACAGGAAAGCCATGATATGGCTGTTTCCACGGGGACGGTTCAAATGGCTCTGAGCACTATGGGACTTAACTGCTGAGGCCATCCACTAGAACTTAGAACTACTTAAACCTAACTAACCTAAGGACATAACACACATCCATGCCCGAGGCAGGATTCGAACCTGCGACCGTAGCGGTCGCGCGGTTCCCGACTGAAGCACCTAGAACCGCTCGGCTACAGCGGCCGGCACAGGGACTAACATTTGTGACAGTAGACCTTTCATTTAGGTAAGCGATATAAAAATATAGTCTGCGCGATTCCGGTAAAGCGTGTTGCATGTCTGATGATCTGACAAGTACATGCTCTTAAATCGAAAAGTAGCATCTTACATGATGGCCTATACTGAACCAAAACTGTCTTATGAGACATACAGCACGAATATGAACACAACAGCGCACACTCCGTTGCAGAGTGAAAATCTCATTCTTATGAACACATTGATCTACATCTACTACATCTACATCCATACCTTACGGTGTGTGGCGGAGGGTACCCTGAGTACCTCTATCGGTTCTCCCTTCTATTCCAGTCTCGTATTGTACGTGGAAAGAAGGATTGGCGGTATGCTTCTGTGTGAGCTCTAATCTCTCTGATTTTATCCTCATGGTCTCTTCGCGAGATATACGTAGGAGGGAGCAATATACTGCTTGACTCTTCGGTGAAGGTATGTTCTCGAAACTTTAACAAAAGCCCGTACCGAGCTACTGAGCGTCTCACCTGCAGAGTCTTCCACTGGAGTTTATCTATCATCTCCGTAACGCTTTCGCGATTACTAAATGATCATGTAACGAAGCGCGCTGCTCTCCGTCGGATCTTCTCTATCTCTTCTATCAACCCTATCTGGTACGGATCCCACACTGCTGAGCAGTATTCAAGCAGTGGGCAAACAAGCGTACTGTAACCTACTTCCTTTGTTTTCGGATTGCATTTCCTTAGGATTCTTCCAATGAATCTCAGTCTGCCGCCTGCTTTACCGACGATCAACTTTATATGATCATTCCATCATGAAAGTGAGTGGACTGTATCGAAAATGTGAAGGTCAACGTGAATGGTCACTGGCTTATATGGTCATCACAAGTGCTCCAAAATTTGATCTGCCATACCCTCAAAGAACTTGTAAAAACTATTCCGGAAGTTTAGAAGAAAATTCAACAACTCTTTCTCAACTCTGCAGATTGCTCCCATCCTTAGTGTATAAATAAAATTAAACAAATAACTTCACAGATTTCCTAACAGCTGCGGAAAAAAACGCCCGGTCATGCTCCATCTTTCGTGGTCCTCAGAAAAGCTTAAGTTTATATTCTACCGAATAAAATCTGTTTATATGCTGTACCTGACAGAAATACAACTGGCATATTGCCCGAAGACACTGAGCTGCGAATGCATCCTAACACAAGAATTCGTGATTCAGCTGCTCTTACCTATGGGTTTTATGCAAGTTACAGTGCCTTCAAATATCACACAAATTATTTTTATATTCTGTCCCTTGTTGTCCGCAAACTCTTAGTCACACAGCGAAAAAAATGAACAGGACCTTTTCAAAGAAAAATTAATGTAGTTAAATTTTGTTTTCGATAGAGGTTGTAGTTTTAGAATTACCAAAAAAAGTACAGAAGTGATCTTTAAACTCGTTTCTCTTGAATAACTCGAAACCATGGCCTCCAGTGAAAACGTACCTCAGTACAAAATTTAACTACATTAAAATTCCTACAGAAAGGTTGTGTTCATTTTTTATGGAGGACTAATAGCTTCCAGGCAGTGTGTGATAGATTACGAAAATCTCACGCATCGTTTTTGAAGGCCTTATGGGTTGTATAAAACCCATCGGTAGGGGCAGCTGAATCATATTACTGACGTGCTGATTTATCAGATAACAGACTTTAATATCGTCTTTTACACTTGGTTACCACTGAGGAAGTGTCCTCCAAAGAAAGCTGCATGGATAACCATTCAGAACTTGACAGAATTTTCGCTGAGCGTAATGATTGGCAACTGGGTCTAGCTCCGGCCATGCACTTTATTAAAAGTAAATCTGTAGAAAGCTATCTTCCACTACAGCGTTAACAAATCGCAAAAAGAGCCAGTCAGTTCATAAAAGTAGCATGGAGGAACAATATAGCACGGTCGGAAACAGGGAAGTCAATACCGACTTTAACATGTTGGTTTGTTCCGGTGCACATAGACAGATCATTAATATAACAGAGCGATCATACAGGCTTGGCAAGTTGCGACATCATATACGTTTAGCATCTGCAACTATCAAATCACCGGTTTGATTCTAAAAATGAGCCATCTGGTTACAAAAGTGAGAGTTTTGTTAAACGTCTTTACAACCTAAGTTTATTTAAATATTTTTCGAGTTTGAGAGATCAGAATCAAACTGGAGAAGGAGAAAACCATAGATAATTCGTAAAAGTTATACCGGGGTAACAGTTTCAGTTTGGTAATGAGCTCAGATATATTGTCTTAAACGGTCGAAAAACCAAGAAATGCAGCCATCAGGTACTCATTAGTCGGGAACGTTTTTTCATTGTCTATCGTAAGAGATGTGATATTGTAAACAGTACTTCTTCCCTTACGAAAGTCGTATTGCGTCTAACCACCATTCTACGTGGAACTTGGGAAGGCGTTCAAAGGTGTTCCACATAGATGTCAACAGGGGAATCGGGCGACACTACGTCGCTCCACCAGGATGCTTCTCAGGTTTCAATATTTGAGTCATCCAATCAAGTGGAATATTCCCATCCTTCCGAATTTAGTGAAGATGCTAACAACAACGCGTTTAGCGTTATCGGACAAACTGCTGATCATGGAGTAATGGATCTGCTCGTTTCCAGCACAGTTACGCCCAGCGTCGATCTCTTATACGAATTACAACTCGACGGTCAAGAAAACTGTCTATGACAACTGGAACTATGAATGTCACATAATTCAGCGCTATAAGGGCGGCCACTTAGCGGCCATACAACTGAACGTCTCTTCTCGGTCTTGGTTGACCTCGGTGAAGCTTAGTAGACGTCGTGTGTGACCTCTCCCATCCGCATGAGACTGGAACATGGGTGTTACCCCACCCACCTAAACTGGTTGATAATCATAACTTCGGGTCTCTGATCAGAACAGAATGGCGGTGCCGGATATGAACCACTTCAAACTGGTGTGTACCAAGTACTTGACCGCACAATTGATCCTGTACAAGAAACTGGCTGCGAGAGGCTGTGGGTGATGTGTCCTTGAGTACGTCAGAGCCCTGTGGAGTTCGGCGTGAGAGAATTGTGAGGTGAAGCCATCTCGAAGATTGTCAGCTGTACTGGTCGCTGAGAGGTCAATTGGTGCTGTCAGTGGACTGGGTGGTGACATAATATCAATAAACTCGTCCGTCCAGGTCAGCAACCGCTTGAGAGGCACTGACTTTCGTTTGAGCTAGGAAACCATTGCCCAGCCACCCAACGGGGGTGATCGACGAGAGATGCTCACAAAATTTGCTCCAGTTTCCTCTCTTGCACACAAGTCACCGAATTCCCGTAAATTCCGGGGACGGGGGTGATGAGCTTTGACGTCATGTTCAATAAAATTCCACATGTGTTTCATCGGGCTAGATCTGCCGATCTGTGGAGGCGGAGGGGGGGGGGGGGGGAGATATCAATGGAACTCGGCACTGTGTTGATCGATCCACGCCATCACACTCCTGGCCTTATACCAGGGCGCATTATCTTGCTGAAAAATGCCACTGTCATCAAGAAACACGATGCCCCTTGGCCGTTATGGTGCCTTGCACCCTCTCCACTGGACCCATGGATGCCTACCTGAATGTTCCCCAGAGCGTAAGGGAACCGCCGCCAGCCTGCCCCTGTCCCAAAGAGCTGTTCCCCAGGAAGACGACGGATTCGCTCCCTCCCGTCGGCGTGATGAAGACGGTATCGGGATTCACCAGACCATGCAACGCTTTGCTACTGCGACAACGACCAGTGTCGATGGTCTCGGGTCCATTTCAGCCATAGTTGATGATGTCGTTGTGTTAACATTGGCACAAGCATGTGTCGGCTGCAGAGGCCCATCGTTAGGAGTGTTCGTTGCACTGGGTGTTCAGGCACGCTTGTATTCTGCCCAGCATTAATGTCTGATGTTAGTTCCGCCAAAGTTCTCCGCCTGTCCTGTTTTACTAGACTGGCAGCCGACGACGTCCGACGTTTGTAATGATGGGTGGCCGCACAACCCCACGTCGTCTTGACGCAGTTTCACCTTGGTTCCGTCACGTGTTGAAGACACTCGCCACAGTACTGCTCGAACACCCGACAAGTCGTGCAGTTTCCGAAATGCTTGTGCCGAACCTCCGAGCCTTCACTACTTGCCTTGAGTCAAACTCAGGCAGATCGCGCTTTTCCCGTTCTAAACACGGACAGCACGCTTATTGATATTACATGTACCGTGCGTGTGTCTGACTAGCAGTCATTCCTCGCTAGGTGATGCTGCTATCGCCTGGACGGGTCTATATCTATGGTAGGTCGGTGGTCACAATCTTCTGTCTGACGAGCGTAGTTCTTCCATGTGCTATACAGTTTGAGCCAACTGCAAACTAGCCTGCTTTGAGACACCCGACGAGAACATTCTCGGTACCACCAGGGAACCAGCTGTTAGGTCGTGCCGGTGATCACCATCTTCTTTGGAACAGAATGTGATGCAGCTATACTGAGACAATTGTATAAAAATAATGTACCTTGTTTGCGGGGGCGTTACTGTACAGATCTATGAAAGTTGTGCATCCATTATTTCGCCATACCGGGACCAGTCTGTCTTCGTGAGGTTCCACTTATGAGGAGACCTATAGACCGCAAGAGGGATTTGAGTGGATGTTGACATAAGAAGATCGTAGTGATTAGATCCTATAGGAGAAGGAATAGTAGTCCACTCAAAAAGCTAGGAAATAGACGCCAAACACAAAGTCAAGTTGACGGCTGGGGGTCGCTGACCCGGTAATGTAGGGAAACCATCGTTGAGGATGATGAGATTGAACTCACAGAGAATCTCCAGAATCCCTGCATCCAATTCATTACTAAACGCGCAGTCCCATAGTACGTTGCACATGTTAAAATCCCCACAGAATAGGAAAGGAGGTTCCAAATACTGTACCGAAGCATACCACTCTTCGAGGGAACTGTGCGACCGGAGCTGGCAGTAGATAGCCACAATGGTTATTCGATCGATTAGAGACAAAGTCCTGACCGATATTGCGTAAAAGGTGCCAATGGCGTCATGGTATATCAGTGTTGGGGTGTGGTACAACACATTATTGATGAAGAGAGCAACTCCTCCTCGAGCATCCTCTCTGTCTTGTTGGTATACCTGATATCCTCGAAGGTGGACGACGGTATCTGGTCTTAATCATGGCTGCCACTGCTACCTTCCGCTTCCATAGTTCATGATGGAGTACCTTCTTATTGGCGATTGCAGATTAGGCATTCCATTGGAGTATGCTAAATCACTCCATAACTGCTAGGCGTTAGGGGGGTCGTTAATAATTGTCGTATAGGCTGCATCTGTAAAGTTCCAGGAGGTTTCCCATCTTGAAGGAGATGTAGGATAAATCAGATGATTTTTTCGATGGCATACTCGCTGGTGTTACGAAGAGGCGGTGGTTGTTTTCCGTACTGGGTTGTGTCGTAGAGAGTATTGGGGTGAGTTGGTGAGAGGCAGAATATTCTTAACTCTGAAAAGCCCTATCGCCAGACTGGTCTGGGAGCGTGCCATTTCGATGACTCTCTCGTGCCAGACTCGGCACCCTATCTGCCTGAAAGTTATTCCGATGATGCCTGGCTCCATGAGTGAAAGAAACAATCTGGGATGGCATAGGCAGTGGCAGTGGTTTCGTGAAATTGTCTGGTATAGCGACTGGCGGTTGTGATGTGAGCCTTGGAGGTAGTGGCGGAAAATCCATGAGACCTTGGGAACTGGACGGCTGTTGTAGGACAGCTGAGTATGTGTGTTGTGAGCTACCAGCTACCATTCCCAACTTGGCGTAGGCCCTTTCATGTTATAGTACCTGTTGATGGAGAAATACCGCGCACGTCCTACCTGTAACTGTATGCTGACCAGAGCAGTTAAAGCAAGCTGGAATCGTCGGCGTGCGTGCATCCGTTCGGTGTTGACCGCCGCTCATGCTGTGATGGGTATGGCTTCTGCCCTGGTTCGCCCGAACAGCCTGTCCTCAAAATAGCAACATGGCGATGGTAGAGTTTGTGAACGAAAAACTATCACGCAGTCTGGAATCGACACTGTTGATTCGGGATTTGAATGATGTTTCTTGATGTAGCGTCTGATATTTGAGACGGGATAGATACTCTCCATTTCGTCGACAAAAACAAAACGAGGATAATGGAATGTAGTCAAATTAAATCGGGTGATGCTGAGGGAATTAGATTAGGAAATTAGACACTTAAAGTAGTAAAGGAGTTTTGCTATTTAGGAAGTAAAATAACTGATGATGGTCGAAGTAGAGAGGATATAAAATGTAGACTGGCAATCGCAAGGAAAGCGTTTCTGAAGAAGAGAAATTTGTTAACATCGAATATAGATTTATGTATCAGGAAGTCGTTTCTGAAAGTATTTGTTTGGAGTGTAGCCATGTATGGAAGTGAAACATGGACGATAACTAGTTTGGACAAGAAGAGAATAGAAGCTTTCGAAATGTGGTACTACAGAAGAATACTGAAGATAAGGTGGATAGATCACGTAACTAATGAGGAGGTATTGAATAGGATTGGGGAGAAGAGAAGTTTGTGGCACAACTTGACTAGAAGAAGGGATCGGTTGGTAGGACATGTTTTGAGGCATCAAGGGATCACAAATTTAGCATTGGAGGGCAGCGTGGAGGGTAAAAATCGTAGAGGGAGACCGAGAGATGAGTACACTAAGCAGATTCAGAAGGATGTAGGTTGCAGTAGGTACTGGGAGATGAAGCAGCTTGCACAGGATAGAGTAGCATGGAGAGCTGCATCAAACCAGTCTCAGGACTGAAGACCACAACAAACATCTCCTTACCTGTCAGTATAATAATAACATCGCGAATAATGCCATACGCATGGAGCAGGAAGTTGGGAATATACACATCGAAGTAATTGTCTTTGAGAACGGATGCCTGTATTAAATTATTGGCATCCGCAGCGGACTTTTCTACTTCAACTTTATTTCTGCCCAACGAACTAATGTTGACAGTATCGTGCTTTCTATGAGAGCTATAGGCGTACAACAACTTTCCACCTGACAAAGGATGGAATTTGCCAATGTTCTTGCTTATCTCACTACGAAGACAATACACAGTCTGTATCAGACCGATTGTACCGATTGTTGACACTCGGCCGCGCAACGGCGTCGTGAGGGGGCGATGGATGACACTGAGAGTGTTCTGTGTTTGTCCGTACTGTGACGCCTGCAGAAAGAGAGTATGAACCAAGTATCTAACGCTCATCACAGTCTGGGGCAGTATTAGAGTCAACACAGAGCCGTTTGCCAAGGGGACCGCTTGCTGCCGCTGATGGTTAGTCGCATCGGCGACAAGAGCTAAGTTGTTAGCGTCACATTGATCGCTGACTTGCTGATTGACCTGATGTATTTGCTGTTGTTGACGACGACGTTGCTGTTGCTGTTGTTGCTGCTGCAGTTTCTCAAACTTTTGCTGTTGGGCCAGTGCTGCTGAAGTTGCTGTTCTCGATGGTGCTGTAGCCCCCTTTGTTGTAAAAATTACACGTCCGGAGACGGCGGTTGACCTTACTTGACATCACAATGAATTGAGGACGTCGTCGGTAACGGGATATCCATCGGTACATTCTGATGGCAGATTTCAACGCCATTGTATGACCTGAACAGTGGCAGTGGGGTCGGCCTTTTGTGAGGTTAACTGTGAATCATTACCGCAGCAAAAGTGTGGATAGGTACTACGGTAGGAGTGTAAGAGCATTTGTAGGAATACGAAGAATACGAATCGTCACACTCGCCCGCACAACGTAAACAACACACGTGGAGCGCACCAGGCAATGCTCTCTACGAGATCTCGTGTCAAACTGTTGCTGTCACGCTTGACAGTTACGTTATATGGGCTGCGTGAAATCAGGCGGAAACCCTCAGCTTGAAGAAATCGAATGTCAGTGCGCTTCACACTTGGTGCGGGACATTCTTTCTTTATTCGTGTCATAGGTATACTAAAATGAACACACATACAGTACGTACAAAGAAAACTGTACAGTACTCGCCCAGAATTGGGCAACTTTGATAGCATTGGGTGCTGCAGACGTTGTCCTTCATGCTACAGCTGGATGGGCACGAGTTGCATTTGAAGAGATCTCGGGTTGTCTGCAATTCACTGCATTCGCAAGGTGTTGTGTTGGCAGTTGGAAGTTCCATATGAGGAGATTGTCCTTCGATCTTGCGACTTCGGTTCGTAGTTTGTCCAAGGGCTTCCACATGACCCACTTCTCCATGTGTCCAGGCTGTAGGGATTCTTGTGGTGTCATCCAGTTTGACAGGTGTTGGCATCTTTTTTCCACTTGGTGAGTCGGGTAGCCGCAGCTGATCCTTCTAAGGGCTGTGAAGTTGTTAGGAAACTCTTCCTTGACTTCAGTCATGGCCGGCCAGAGTGGCCGAGCAGTTCTAGGCGCTACAGTCTGGAACCGCGCCATCGCTGCGGTGGCAGGTTCGAATCCTGCCTCGGGCATGGATGTGTGTGATGTCCTTAAGTTATTTAGGTTTAAGTATTTCTAAGTTCTAGCGGACTGATGACCTCTGCAGCTAAGTCCCATAGCGCTCAGAGCCATTTGAACGATTTGAACTTCAATCATGGCTTGGCAGATTGATGTCCAAAGAGTGGATGTGAGGTCACTATATTTGATTTGTGCGTCTCGATGTTAGCGGCTACCTCTTTTCTGATGTTACATGGAGCAATCCTTGCGAGACGGGTGGGAGACACTATTGTTGTAGGCATCTTTTCGCGCTCACTGTACGTTGAAAACTGATAAGTGCGACGTGCTGCGATCGACAGGCATACTAGAGACACTGTGCAACACATCTGCACAAAGCTTCATCGGACTGTCATTGTGGTATTCACTGTGAGCAAAAAAAAATTAAAAAAAGGCAGCCCTTGTATAAAATTGCTTCCAGATGTTCTCGGTGTGTGATTCGTTTACCCTGACTGCGAGCACAAAATATTCAATCTTCCCTGCGATAACATTTATGGATTATTAGCTATACAATCCATTGCCCTAAAGTATCTATTTTCAGGTTACTGCTTGTGTCAGATATTATAGGCGTATTACTTTCCTCGCTCAAGTGAAGTTCATAGAATCGAAAAGTACTATTTAAAAAATCTATTTAAAAGTCGCGAATGATAAGAACTGAGAAGATAAACAGTGTTATTGAAGTACACTGGAAAAGCATTTATATGCCAAAACATTTCGCAATGAACATTAGCGCCGCATCGTGCGAACGAGCATCCACAACTAAAGAAGCATATTTTTTGGATAGATATAGAAAGTCAACAACAACATACAGTAATATACAAATTGTAGAAAGACGAGACGTTGCTTATCGAATTAACGAATAACAGTTTTAAATTTCTCTTAAATCTTCGAGGACGCTTAGGGGACGCCAGCTAAGTAATGAATTGTTTCTTGAAGTTTTCCCTGCTTATAGAATATTCCACCACCTTTCGGGCGTTCATCCAGGTCAGTATTATTCCTTCTTCCACTATTTCGGCTGGTAACTGTGAAGCTATCTTCAAGGTGGTTTGGTGACAGAACTACAATCAGTTGACACAATACTCCGTAGTAAATGAGCGTGCATCAGAGAAGCACAAGCGGTAACAAGATGGTCACTGACAAATTTTATGCGTCTAAAAATATTACGTAGCAGGCGCGGAGTGATCCCGTCCACAAAAAAAAGGTTCAAATGGCTGTGAGCACTATGCGACTTAACTGCTGAGGTCATCAGTCCCCTAGAACTTAGAACTACTTAAACCTAACTAACCTAAGGACGCCACACACATCCATGCCCGAGGCAGGATTCGAACCTGTGACCGTAGCAGTCGCGCAGGCCCGTCCACACTTCTTACGATTGTATGGTTAGTTATTAAAATAGATGGCACGTGACGGAATGTAAGGCAGCGAAGATTCCGAACAACAATTCCTCTGAGAGCGCAGATGTAAAATGAGTAGCAGGAAATCCTTGTCTCAGTTGAGTAAGTTGTCAGTTAATTGTATTTCCACATCTTCCCTGATCACTGAAACACAACAGGTTAAGGCTGTCGCCAATATCATGACTTCCCTGTAATTCATGGAATGGCCAGTGGAAATACAGTGTTCAAGCAGTGCAGATTTGCTGGGCTTATAAGGTGAGCGTGTCACTGATATTCTTGTACAGTGCGTTTTGTTGGCCCAGTGTAACTTTCATCACACTGACAAGGAATTTCATAAATACCCGCTTCTCATGAAGTCAGATAATCCTCCACAGATCCGAGAAGAACTGTCGTCTTGGCAAATGGACATAAAATCACTTCGACTTTATGCTTCTTCATTATTCCGGCCATATTTGAAGAAACATTTCCCATACACAGTAGAAAGGGCATCGGCTTCACATCTGTTTCTTCTTCCTCTTCCTTTGATTATTCTGGCGTTTCCTCTTGCAGGGCTCTCTTGATTTTATGTTTTTAAATGGTTCAAATGGCTCTGAGCACTATGGGACTTAACAGCTGAGTTCATCAGTTCCCTAGATTTAGAACTACTTAAACCTAACTAACCTAAGGACATCACACACATCCACGTCCAAGTCAGGATTCGAACCTGCGACCGTAGCGGTCACGCCAGACTGAAGCGCCTAGAACTGCTCGGTCACGATGGCCTGCATTTTACGTTTTCATTTTTAGTGAATACCTCTTTCAAGTTTTCCAATTCATATTGTAGACTGCCAGCGTTGGACGTTACTTTGTACCTATCTGCTGAAATTTTAAGTACTCTAATAGTTGGCAGACGAAGAAATAATACTTTCAAAATATATGCCCTAGTGATGATGGAATGTTATCTGTGTTCGCAGACAAACCGTTTCTATGCCACAGGAGCAAATACGTAAAAAGGGCGCGTTACGCTCTAATTAGTCTGCTGGCTGGAACACATTAGTAATTTACTGTGACTCTGCTATTTACTACATTTGCAGTTTCGTGAGTTCTCAACTTCGAGCAGAAATATCAAATGCTAACATGCATACAGCCAGAAACACAGTGCCAGACAAGACACCAAGCGATTATGGGGACACACGAACGTGAGAAAGTATGTTGCTTTCGTGGTTTTTATCTGGTGTGTCTAAGCGTGCGTTCTATGACTTGCACACCGTTCGTACTCGCTTGGGGTTTGAACTGACGGCTGTATTTCTGCCCATGAGCACATCAGTGATTGATATTTCTGCCTGAAGATGGGTTGTACTGTAAACTGCAATCGAAGCAAATAAAATATAAAATTATTTTTGGCAGCCTCAAGCTGAACCGATCATTCTTAATAATCTTTTTAACTCTCTGTTAGGTAGACGCTGAATCTGTCTACATTACTAAAAGGCTAAAACTCTCACATAGTTTCGATTGCAAATTGCCTATATAACGGCAAATGTGATTTTGAGTGTTTGATATCATTACTGAGCGAATTTAAAAATGTACAATGCTGTCATAATCTACTCATTAAGAGTGTTGGCATTTTATACAGAATTGTTCGTATGTGAAAATACTGAATCTTCCGCTTTCAAAAACTTTCTCCTTTTTTAAAAACTTTCTCCTCCTGTAACGTGTACTTTAAATATCGAATTTAATTGCTGAGCAAAACTGACTGTTGGTGGGCCCGTCTGGCGCATATGAACGGTTTCGCGAAATAAAACTTTAAACTTCATGAACTTCAAACTGAAATAAACAATATGAATCTAATTAAATACCAAAAGAAACTAACTGTATGCTCAGTGAAAAATTATCTAACTAAAACTCAGTGTTTGGAATATCAACCATAGTAAATTCCTGCTGTATTAGGAAAAAATAACTTTTTGGAACTAGCAAAACTGCTCACTGAAAATTAATCTGCTTGTTAGCACGACATCTGACGATCCAGACTACACATTGTTTTCTCAAGAATGCAAAGTTAGATCTGCCCCGAAATAAAAGTGATTTACCTCTTGCTCAGCATGCTGTTCTTCTGTCTGGAGTGCTGACGTTGTCCCAAGCAAATACAAATCAGAAAATGAAGCAGCTAAAGGAAAATGAACAACTCACTACTAATTTCCTTCCTTTTGCTTCTCAGAAACAACGCGTGACTTCGTGTAGCGTGAGATGCAATCACCACAAGAAAAAATATTCAAAAGTTTATTGTGAATCATGGAGGTTGGTTTTAATTTAAAGAAAATATTTCTTGAGAAATCAGACTTCGAGTATAGGGAAAAGGACTGTACAACATAAGAAGACTCTAACAAGTATAAAATTCTATCATTACAAAAATTACAAACATTTCAACCAATTGCGTTAATTGTAACGTAATGAAAAACAAAGAGATCAAATTAATACTAGTTATTTACGTAGGGGGTTAAAATATTTGCTTCAGTTTATAATCCTGACAAACAAACAATTCATTCTTGCACATACCTTTGTTATCCTCCAAAATGTTCATTATAAACAAAAAGAACTAGAACGTATTATAAATGAGTTTTCATCTCCATAACGAAGTCTTCCCGATAGCTCTTTCCAGATTCACAAAAACGGATGACATTCTCCGAAAAACTCAACCGCCCGCTACAGAGTCCCGGTACTGCGTAACTGACTAGCAAGTCAACCACAGGCAAATTCAACACAGAGCTAAGGATCTTTTTCACTACTCATTCAGTGCTCCCATTCATCTTTGTTCCAGTAGAATAAAGCTGAATTATTTAGAGTAGCACAGAACATATGAGAGTCTTGCAATAGATGTAATCTTATGTTAAAAGCTTAACGCAATAAGATAAGTATTAAAGCCAGAAATCATGTACACATCTTTAGGCAGTGCGACTCACACCGTGCAAATTACATAGAATTCATTCACCCAGCGTTTGGGAATGAGAGCCGTTAGCGACTTCCAACAAACTGTACACATAATTTCAAACATTTAGTAACTTCCTCTCACCAACACTTCCCACAAGGGAAAAAGTGTCAGGAAAAAAGTTTATCACTTATTACATTTTCGCTGTTCATGCAGTAAAATTTCAGCACCAGGCATGACGTTTTCATTTATTACTTCTTTATAACTTCCTGTATTCGCAACGGACTTTGCAGAACGCATCTGGATGTACTTATGAACGTGACAGCAAACTCGTGTCGTTGTACGACAGGCACATAGTTCGGTAGATAAGACGTTATAAGCGTTGAGTTGAGTGAAAAACTAATTTTTCTTAAAACGGAGCGGACATTACATTAACTCATTTTTAATGAGGCATTTGGAACTGTTTTACAGAAGTGTGTTAGATTCTTTTAAGAATCTGTTTTTTTTTTCTTTTTTCTGGGGGGGGGGGGGCATTCATCAAGAGTATCATAATTTTAAAGACGTTTCTTTAAACTAATACACTTCTAGGGAAGGTTAGTAATTCAACAGCTGTAGTTAAAATGGTTGAAAATAGTCTTGATGGCACAATACTGATATTCATAACTTCCAGCCGCGGAGAATCGCTATTAGAAATTATTTTCCTGGCAGCAACTGATGGCTTTCGAATTCTGACACCTGTTACTTTCTGCAACATGGTAAATACCAGAATTGTTTAATATGGCGAGGGATACGCTGAATTTTTTTGCTGTTATCGCCTATTCGGTGATAACGATTTCTTGTTAACGATCCAGAGCGTGGTGCTAGTCTATTCAACAAACAGTGCTGGTCGTCAGTTTCATAGTATACGAGGGTAGATTGTCAGAATCTAACTCGCTATATGGAGTAGGTGCTGCAGGTACAAATATACTACAGTGTCCGACCATATAAAGTTCTGAAAATAACGTTAGGCAGTGGAATTCTGTGATTACCCTTTGGTATGTAATTACGCGGCTAGTGCAGTTTCGAAGTTTCGAACTTTCGCCGGGGAGGGGAGGGAGGGGGGGGGGGTTGCTGAAAAAAGTGTCAGCAGCGTGCGTCAGCGTTTCGCCTTCAGTTATCATCAGATCTTTTTTTTTTTAGGTTTCTGAACATCCCTAGTTTGAGGTTTCCATACTTAACCATTATGTTATTTTATTTAACAACAACAGGATAGTTAATGTCCGCCCTCGCTAGCTGAGTGGTCAGCGCGACAGGCGGGTCGGAGATTTTCTCCGCTCAGGGATTGGGTGTAGTGTCGTGTTTAGAATAGCTCGATGTTGTACCGAGACCTTCTCATCTGAAATAGAAATAGGCCTTTACTAACCAACATGCTTCTTAGACTGTATTACTCTTCCAAATACAGCACATCACTTCCCTCTATATATTACAAAATATTCTTAACCACGCTCATTGTGTTACATTTTTTTTTATTTTTCTTTGACATTTGCATTGTATGAATTATATTCTCATCAACCAGGTAGTAAAAAATGATATGGAACCATTTTAACAATTGTTAAGCATTCAATTCGCTGGAACATCAGAGAAATCTTTGTATATTATGTTCTTTATGTTATTTTAAAAAAACATTAACAACTGTATACCAATAAGTCTGTAACAATGAGAAGTCTTTGCTATTAGATTCAGAAGTATTCGACCCACCTTACATTTCAAGGCGGTGGGTTACTCTGTACTGTTAACGAAATAAATAAATAAATAAATGTCCAAATCATCATCATTTCATCCCCATCGACGCCCAAGTCGCCGAAGTGGCGTCAAATCGAAAGACTTGCACCCGGCGAACGGTCTACCCGACGGGAGGCCCTAGTCACACGACATTTTTTTACATTAGTTAATATGACCAAATTTCGAGTTTTCAGTACTGTGGCACGTACCTTAGATTTTTAATGATATCTCTACATCCCCAAAGGCGCTGAGCTCCCTTACAACCGTTTCCTGCGTTTAAAAATAACCTCTGTTTTAACCATTGGTGAGTAAGGTTGAATCACAAAAGATAGCTGTAAGTGGAGTCAGAAGAATGCTCCTTGCCCACAACCTGAAGCTTGGTTTGGACACCAGAGTGTTTTATTGTTTTTAATGCACAAGGTATGCCAAAAACTTCTTCCCAGCAGTGAACTGATTTATCTTCTCGTTTAAAGTGAGCTCCGATTTGCACTCAGCTTTGAATTTTTCTCATTTAAACGTATTCCGTAGGTGGAAGAAGTAATCAACAGCTAAAACTCCTATAACCCTTTAACGTCCCAATCCGGCACTTAGAAGCAGTATAGACACTTAGGTTTTCTTGCTAGCTTCTGGATTTTAATGGTACTCAGGAAATGGGCGCAATTGAAAATTCTGTAAAATTCAGACAGTAATTTAAGGGTTTTTGAATAAAAATTTAACTTAAGTTGCATAACTTATCAAGAATATACATTCTCCGTCCTCGGACTCGGCAAACTTTAATCATTTATTTACACGGGGTTTAGGAACGGTGCATTTTCTATACTACGCGCCTATCTTCCGTTTTTATGTTCAAGCAGTCTCTCATTTCTTGTTTGTCGTATTTTTCCAGATCGAAAATATTTTTTGAACTGTGTCGGGAATAGGCTATACAGATAAAAAAGAACTGCCTTTCAATACAAATAGTGAACAACACAGAAAATAACAGATACACTGTAACTGTTTCGGGTGATTTCGGTTTTGTATCCTTGTCTCCTATTTTTAATTATCGTATCCGCATATACTGTCATGTGACCGTTGTCAACTGAACAATGCAAGTGATATGCGCACGTAAATGCTATCTGATGAAATGAGTCACCAAATGTGTCTAAAACTATGTAACTGTATGTCAGTTAACTTTCAGTAAAATAATAAGAAGACTTAATGCTATATACTAAAAAAAACTATCTCGGGAAACGCTGTATTGTGCAGTAGAGTGAACAGCTCTGCAGTGCATGACATCGGAGCACGTGTCTTGCAAGACTATCACACAGAACTGACAAAGTAAAAATGCTGTATAAAAATACAAACTGCACTTCGAAAGAATAACTGCACAAACTGCTTCTGTTAAAACGCCCTGCAAATTTATGTACCAAAAGTGACCAAGTAAAATTCCGAACTTTGAATGCTACGTACGTAATGATGTAGCACCGCACTGTAAGAATAAGAATGTCCGACAAAGAAATGAAATCTGAATTAGACTTTAACTGAACTCACCCTGATGATGATTTTGAAATGCAATGCTTGACTGTAAGTTATCTTACTGTCTGCTAAAAGTGACGCCAAATTGGTCCTAACAAACTTTCGGATTTTACTTTTTAGCAACGCAAACTCGAAAGTAGTGAATGTTAGAATGCAAAGCAGCAGCAAACTAATAAAAGAAAATCTAGCTCAAATGCAATGCAAGGAAAAGCAACAAGGCTAAGCACATCATATTTTAAGTTTGAGCAGCTATGTTCAGCTAAGTGCAATGTGGTGACACACGATTACGAAATAAAACTTCAGTAAGGCAATGGTGAAGGAACTGATCTTACTGAATGATACAGAAAAGACTAGCACTTAAAGACTGTGTTTTGTAACTCTGTTTCATCTATTACAACAATCTTTACGAAAAATATATAACTGTGCCATGTAATTCGTTAATTAAATATCTTTACACTTCTAAACTCAATCTTTAGAAATCATATTTCCAAAAACCAACATCTCCTGCGTTGCACTTATGTCGCGTGCTAGTTATTTCCAGACCTTTCTCTGCAGCCTGACCAACACGAGACTCGCCCACTTAATACTCTCGAAAGCTACACAGGCAACGACAATACCACTGACAACTAAATATATTACTTCTACTCAGAACCCCTGTGGTGTAACATATAGACTTTTAAAAACTTCTGTCGGCAAAAGGCTATCCAATGTAAAAATATGAAGTATGACTCATCGATTAAAAAGAGAACTCATATCAGTCTCATAGAACACCAAAAATAAGCTAAAAACACTGTTACTGACGCACGTCTGCACTAATTGCCTTACGTCCCTTCCAGGGGTGATGATAATACAACCCCGAACCTTGAGGTGTGAGGTCTATCTAATGCTTACCCACTTAGTAAACGGAACTGCGGCCAATGCATTGTTGTCCGACCTGGTTTAACTGAGTTAGCAAACTTACTAATGTAAGATACACGCCTATAACAGTATTAGTGGTGAATATCTTGAGCAGGTCACATCGCGTATCTAAGGGTAATATTAAGAAACGATATGTAGAGGGAGATGACGTAAACTTAGAGTTGGGGAAGGCGAATGCAAGACTTACTGTAAGGGTTCTCGGAGAGAGATTTGCATCCGTAAAGAAAATCGCGTATAAAACGCCAGTGAGTCTAATTCTAGAATATTGTTCCAGTCTTGGGAATATTTCCAAGTAGGCATAAGAACATACATCGAACAACATATATTGAGATGCGAGTTGATAGGATCGTAGCGGGTCGATAAAGCCAATAGAACAGCGTTAACAGAAATGCTCAGTGGAAATGGGAGTCCTTGAACGAAAGACGAAGTAGATCTCGCAAAGCTGTGGTGCGTAAATTTAGAGGAACTATATTGGAAGAAACCTTCGCTACCATTTTGCTATCACTATCGCATATCTCATGTAGAGATATCAGCAGAAAGATGAGATAGATTAGGGCGCCTATAGAAGCAAATAGTCATCTTTACTACGCTCAATATGCGAATGGAACAGGAGTATTGTTGTAGTGTATCCTCTGTCATGCACTGTAGGCTACAGTTCCTTGCGGGATATGAAGGTGCCCGCGAGGTATGGCCACTGTTCAGGGATATGACACGAACGATCATTTAAAGCAAAGAAGTATAGCCAACACGGGCTCTAAGATGCACACGTTAAAAGCTATGAGCACTTTTTCATATTCGATACTGTGAAGCAAACCTCTTCTACTGAATAAATGTTCATACCTCCCAAAGTATGCATTTAAGAGCTCACGCGTTCCTTACAATTTGTTGTTCTATTGGTCCACACTTTCTTCTCCCAAAATATGGAAAACAGAAAGGTTAACAGTAGACTCGTTCGACAGTATCGAACATGAAGTGCTCATAGCCCTTAAGGTGTGTATTTTAGAGTCCGTGTTTAGACATTTTTGCTTCGAATTATTTTTGCCTGATTATTGGACGTTCCTCTTCGGACACCCAGTACATGCACATGTAAATACGATGGGACACCTTAATACCGCGAGACGACACAAAGGCACTTGAGCGGAAGCATAGCGGAAGTAAAAGCGAAGTTTTAAATTTCACGTTCAAGAAGTCGTTCACACAGGAGAATTGTAGGAGCATACCGTAAGATCATCGCACGAACCTCAGTATGGATGAAACAGTAAAGCATCCCTGGCGTAGAGAAACAAGAGTTGGAAGCAAATAAGTCACCAGATCTCGATGGAATCCCAGTTCGGTTTTACGAAGAGTACTCTACATCACTGACCCCTTACTTGGTCTGCACTTATCGCGAATCTCCCACCAAGCGACTGGAAAAAAAGCGCAGATGACTCTTGTATACAAGAAGGTTAAAAGAGAACAGACCCACAAAATTACAGACCAATATCATTAACATCGGTTTGCTGCAGAACTCTAGAAGATATTCTCAGTACGAATATAACAACTTTCCAACAGAGGGAAAAGCTTTCCGTCTGCAGATCAGCTCGGTATTAGAAAGCATCGCTCGCGCGAAACTGACTTTGCCCTTTTCTCCCACGGAATCCTGCTAACCACGGATGAAAGGCAGCAGGCGGATCCTATATTCCTAGAGTTCCGTAAAGCATTTGTCACGGTGCTATACTGCCGACAGTTAACGAAGGTAGACTACAAGCATCGAAATAGGTTCCCAGGCATGTGAGTGGCTCGAAGACCTCAAGTAACGAAGGTGAGCGTTCATCAGAATGAATGGTATCGTTAGGCATGCCCCAGGGAAGTGTGACAGGACCACTGTTATTATCTATGTCTGACGGACAGGGTCCGCAGCAGCTTGCGTCTGTTTGCTGATGATGCTGTGGTGTATGGGAACGTCGTTCCTGAGACAAGATGACTTATACAATATTTCTAATTGATGTGATGAATGGCATCTAGCTCTAAATGCAGGTGAGTACGCAAAACAAACCTGTAATGTTTGGATACAGCATTAGTAGTGTGCTGCTTCACACTGTTGAGTCGATTAAATGCCTAATCGTAATCTTGCACAGCGATATGAAATGGAACGACTTTGTCAGTATTTTACATTGAAAGAAGGATCCTTTATTGTGTGATTATATGATAGCGGAACAAACACTGGTAGCAGTTCTGTAAAATATCTGGGAGTATGGGTGCGGAACGATTTGAAGTGGAATGATCATATAAAATTAATTGTTGGTAAGGCGGGTGCCAGGTTGAGATTCATTGGGAGAGTCCTTAGAAAATGTAGTCCATCAACAAAGGAGGTGGCTTACAAAACACTCGTTCGACGTATACTTGAGTATTGCTCATCAGTGTGGGATCCGTACCAGGTCGGGATGACAGAGGAGATACAGAAGATCTAAAGAAGAGCGGCGCGTTTCGTCACACGGTTATTTGGTAAGCGTGATAGCGTTACGGGGATCTTTAGCAAACTCAAGTGGCAGACTCTGTAAGAGAGGCGCTCTGCATCGCGGTGTAGCTTGCTGTCCAGGTTTAGAGAGGGTGCGTTTCTGGATGAGATATCGAAGATATTGCTTCCCCCTACTTATACCTCCCGAGGAGATCACGAATGTAAAGTTAGAGAGATTCGAGCGCGCACGGTGGCTTTCCGGCAGTCGTTCTTCCCGCGAACGATACGCGAGTGGAACAGGAAAGGGAGGTAATGACAGTGGCACGTAAAGTGCCCTCCGCCACACACCGTTGGGTGGCTTGCGGAGTATAAATGTAGATGTAGATAACTTATGGGAGGCGAAGTTCCTTTCGAGGAGCACTAATGAGAAAATTTAGAGAACCGGCATTTGAGGCTGACAGCAGAACGATTCTACGGACGCCAATGTACATTTCACGTAAAGAACATGAAGCTAACACTAGAGAGATTACGGCTCATTGGGAGGCGTGTAAACAGTCGTTTTTCCCTAGCTCCATCTGCGAGTGGCACAGGAAAGGAAATGACTGATAGTGGTACAGGTTACCCTCCGCCGCGCACCGCACAGTGCGTTGCAGAGTATGTTATGTAGACGCAGACAGTGCATAGCAGACGTGCTCGAGCTCTCTGATGGTGGAACGTCTCGCTCTCTCGTCCACTAGCAAACTCATAGCCAGGTGTGTGTCGCGAAATGATGTTATCAGAGCTTCATTCTTCAAACGGGAGCAGTTTTACGACAATTCGAGGGAAATAATGTCGTCATCTTCACGGCTATCGTGTTTCGCGAAGCTGTTCTGGGTGCGCCGTGAGGCGGACGGGTCCTTTGTGAGGGAGGCCCGTGCTAGTCACGGCCGGCTGCTGCTCATTTGTCCCGTGCAACGCGCCACAAAGCGCCCCCTGTACAATGAGCGCCCACTCGTCGCCAGCTTCCGTTAGCCATCCGCTCTGCGCTTTTTCCAGAGCCGCACAGAGAGGGCGTCTGCGCAGTGACACACGGGCCGCCCCTCCACCTCCGACTCCCCTACTGCCGGCAGCGCCAGACCGACCAATAGCGGGCCGCCGCGCGGGGCAGTCGAGGGGAACGGGAGGGGCGGTGCGGCGTGTACCCCACCCCTCGCGTGCGACACCCGAGACCCCCGCTGCGCTCAATATGCTGTCAGCAGCGGAGGAGTTACCCCCGGTGGCAACAAGAGCTCCGCTCCCCCTCTGCGAGCTTTTTGTGAAGAGCGCGTCCGCCGCGCCGAGGGTAAACCTTTAATGCAAATATTGACATCGAGCAAACGGATTAGCCCGCTAAGGTCCGTGGATTATAGGCAGGACGCGCTGCTTAAAGGAGCCGAAAACTGCAGGCAGCCCGTCATTATGTGAGCGGAAGGTTCCGCCTGTTGTGCTGGAGCTGTCATCGCGCTCATAACGCGGGCCCGCCTTGTATTTTGACATCGTAATACACTCCTCTTCTCGCGAGGGCCTCCGCCCGCGGCACTCGAGTCGCTGCTGTCCTGGCCTTCTGTGCCGCAGTAACTCACGCCAACGGATCTTTGCCTCCACACGCTTTGTGATTCTGCCATCGTTCAAATACAGGCTGGCGCACGAAATGTGTTACCATTTTGTTTTTGAATATAAACTTTATTGTCAATACAATCTGAAAGGAACATATACTACAATGAAGAGCCGTCCATGGGTTCTAACTCAGCACATGCTCAATATGTCCATCATTTCGTTTCCTAACTTCCTTCAAACGAACACTGAAGTTAGTGATTGCCCAACGTCACAAGTCTTCCGTAATTTCACTGCGAGCTTGAAGAATAAGTTATAAGGAGGCCGTTTAGGATTTTATATTGGTAACGCCACGTAGCGCTCTGCCTGCGGCTGATTTGCACTGTTGGAACATTGTTATTGTAGTGGGGTGTTGGATGTGAACAGCACGTAGCATTGCACAGTTGGAGGTGAGCCGCCAGCAGTGGTGGAGAATGACTTTTGAACACTATTAAGGTAAATACATAGCTTCTTCTCTATCAAAATCTTTCATTTGCCAACTATGCCTATCAGTAGTTAGTAACTTCAGCAGTTAGAATCTTTTATTCAGCTGGCAGTATTGGCGCACACTGTATTGCAGTAGTTTGAATAACGAAGATTTTTGTGCGGTAAGTAATTCATGAAAGGTATAGGTTGTTGTTGGACCATTCTTTTGTAGGGATTTTTGAAAGTCAGATTGCGTTGCGCGAAATATATTATGTGTCGGTTTAGTGATGATCAGAATAAGTAAAGAGACAAACATCTGAGTACATTCAGTTTTGCTCAGCTGTTTGAAAATCAAATAACGTAAGGGGTTTACCAGCACAGTAATTCAATAATTTTTCTAAGGAGACGTTTCTAAGTCTTCTGAGCTCTATTAAATCGCGTGGACGTTTTGGGAAAATTTTTTCCTTTAGGTACCCCCAAAGAAAAAAGACACATGGATTGAGGTCTGGACTATTGGGGGCCAATATTGTCCGCCATTGAAGCGACGTGGAAAGCTGAGTGAAATGATCCGCATGTCGAAATGCTCGTGTAAAAACTCAAACACAGTGTTTGCAGTATGTGTCCTTGCTCCAGTTGGTATGAACCACTGCGTGTTGAAGGGCAAGGCAGTAGCAAGAAGCTGTGGAATGAAGCTATTGCGAAGCTTGCTTAAATAACGCTCGCTGTCCACAGTTTCTTCAAAGATAAAGGGTCCAGTAAGTCCGTGACTGGAAATTGCTGCCCACGCTGTAATCCTCGGAGCATAATGTTGCCGTTCATGAAGCACTTGTGGGTTTTCAGTGGACCAAAAGCGTACATTTTGTTTGTTAACCACACCGTCTAAATGAAAAGGCCCCTCGTCTAAAAACCAAACGGTGTTGAGAGTTTCTTCCCTATCCTCCGCCCACTGAGCAGACAGTAGTCTCTGCTGCTTGTGTCCTTCAGTGACCTGTGCAAAGGTCTTGTATGGGTACATATGGAGGTCATGTTAAGAATGCGTTGAACGGAGCGTCTGGATATTCCCAGTCGCGCTGCTGCCTTTCCACACGACCGAGCGAGGTGACGCAGTGGTTAGCACACGGGACTCGCATTCGGGAGGACAACGGTTCCATCCCGCTTTCGGCCATCCTGATTTAGGTTTTCCGTGATTTCCCTAAATCGCTTCAGGCAAATGCCGGGATGGTTCCTTAGAAAGGGCACGGCCGATTTCCTTCCCCATCCTTCCCTAATCCGAGCTTGTGCTCCGTCTCTAATGACCTCGTTGCCGACGGGACGTTAAACAGTAATCTCCTCCTCTTTCCACACGATTTCCCGGGACTTCTCTGTACAGCAACTCGTATCGCTTCAGTATTCTCTGGCGAACAAACAGGCTTAGGCCGAGGTCGCTTAGCTTCCAATACTGTTCCTTCCTGTACAAATTTATCGTGCAACCTGTGGATGGCCTTCTTGCAATGGACCCATCGTGTGTTAAGCTGTTGCCAAAAGCGCCTCTGAGTCACAACAAGGCTTTTCGTTTCATGAAAAAGTAACACAACTGCCGATCGTTGCTGTGTCGTCAGTCTTCCATTGTCAGCCATTGCTGCTTACTAGTCTCCTAGCGGCAGTATCGTGAATTATACGTCATTTCGTAACTCATTTGTTTTTCCAAGCTCTACTGGTACTGCTGTAGAGATCTCAGCGGGATATCTAACGTGCGTCGTAAATTGTGAAAGAAACAATTGGTAACACATTTCGTGTGCCTCCCTGTATTTAGGACATGACTTACTGTTAATGTTAGAAACGTTTTGTACAGTGGGTCCTTAGAGCCTTAGACTTCGCTCACAACGGCGCTGACATCCTGGATTCCGCCGACGCCCGACATCGGCCGAATACCGCCGATTTTTTCAAATCAGTACGCCTCTATGTGCACGGTCGCCATGCAGCCGATCTCATCACTCGAACATATCGCTACTTCGGAGGACAATCGGTGAAATTCAAATGGATTTTCCTCGGTCAAATCGGCCAACGCTCTCGCCCATGAAACATGGACGTTGAGATACTAGTAAGTTTAGTCCAAGATAGTTCATGCCATCCTGAGATGAAAAAGTATCATAAGCGGATTATAGCTTGGACTCTGTGGATGAAATCCCAGCTTAACTGGAAACCGCAAGTAGGCAAAATCATCACCGGAAATTTTAGATGTAATTTATTACTTCAAAAAATAATTTGTTCAAGTGAGAAAGTGTTGAATATCTTATGCTTGAAGAAACTGCAGGTGATCCTTTTTGGTACTTAAAATGTATTCGCCGTATAAGGGAAGGAAGGCAGTGAAAATGTGTGCTGGACTGGGCCTCGAACCCGGATTTCGATCTTTATGCGAACGGTCGCCGAAACCGCCTTTTACAGTCTAAACCTTTAACTTGCAGTACATTTTACAAGAACGGTTTTCCAGCAATGCAAAGTACACTACTTCACTTAGAAATTATTTTAACAAATTTATAAACATGAATATAACAATCAAGTTCTTAAATGAAACGGTACTTCTGAGAGGTGGCATGAGCCCCCTCTCATATTTCTATCTTACTCTGAGTAATTCGATTTTCCTCTCTAATTGCATGCAGTGAAAAGTTGCTATTCCTTCACATGCGGACTTCCCACGCATCTTCTCTGGTCACCCGGGTGGTCCGATGACAGGCGGGTTCTACTGATCTTGACAGGGTTAAGCCGACGGGTGTGAGGAAGTCGAGTGAATGCTTTCCAGAGGCCGACATTGTCATGAGAGCGGGGGCGACACGCCCGCAGGGGTATCACGGAGCGCCTGGGCTAGAGATTCTGTTACTTCGCAGAAACTTAGTGAAAACACTTTCTGGTGGGCTAACTCACGAAGTTGCTGAAGTTTCGACTTCAGCTTAACTTTCAGAGTACAGTTGGCAATTGAGCGTTCTGCGTACAAGTGGCCAATGTTGTCTGTCTTGCGCAGTTTTGGCTAAAGTTGACTGTATCGGAGTTACTGTGTGACTTCGCTTGTTAAAATCAAACACTGTACCGCCAGAGATTGTGTAGCGAGCTTTCTTCGTCTCCCTCAGAGGCGCATTTGTGTTGCTACGAAGTCTTTAGTCTGGAACAACCAGACCATGATAATTTGTTTCGGGCTATACTCGTGACATTATCATCACCACGACGGGACATCGAAACAACCAGCCATCGCCTCCAGTATGCCAGATCGTGTCCTTGCATTTAAGAAGACAGCTTGGTAATGTATGTCCGCAGCAACGGCAGATTAGGGCATTTTGCTAGGTGATAATGAGAGCTCAGCAGAGCGCGCCTGTTCGTCTTTTCTAACTTTATTCTGTCTTGGGTGTTCATTGTCTGAGTTCTCCCTACTGTAGCAGCAATTAACGTTGGGTTGGCTGGGAGTTTCTCTTAAGATTTGAGTTGCAAGGAATTTGCTCCACACTCCACTTGGTCTTAAATGTCACAAGCTAGTTTATGGACAACTTCAACTTCACAATATTTATTTGAGTATCCAATTTGACATATTGTAAATGTTTGATGTGTTTTGTTTAGAATTTTGAGTTTAGTCATAATAAATCAAATTGTTATTTTGGACAGAACTTTCATTCTGTAGATCGGTAGAGCAAACCTTTCATTTCTCACCACGTTAATGAAACTTTCCTTTGTCAAATTAATTTCTGTCGAATTAAATTATTGCAGGTGCCAAACTCTTCTCTAATCCACTTGCAGGCTCGATTACAGTCAGTTCACGTTTCGTCTTAATCCATGTGCAACAGTAAAATTCGGAGTTAGAAAGGGGGGGGGGGAGGCTCAGAGCATCATTTCCATATGAAGATTCTAGAAGAATTTAGTGTTAAATACACTAATGGCCCCAGCACCTCGCACTTCCTCTACAATTAACTTTTATCCTATGATTAGAAATTACAAAATACAGGTAACAAAGGAAGCAAATCACTTCGGCTATCCGTGCACGACTTACAGTGGGTCGCAAAGGCCCATATGTTGTCGTTCTTGCGATACAACCTGTACTCGTACACACACACACACACACACACACACACACACACACACACACACCACACACACACACACACACACAAACACACTGTAAGTAAATTTTAATTGAAAGTAGGTGACTGATATCGGCGGACAAATACGATATTGCAGTGCCTGTGTTGTTAAGACGAACTATGCAATCTTCCTTCAGACGTGCTTACATTGTTCTTCTTAAGAACACAGACATCGCGGTGTTTGATCCTTGCGTTTTTATACCGGTAGAGAGGTGATTTTGTTATATGAGGTTGTCTCATAATGTGGTATACGTGTATCCACTATTCAGTACTTTAGGTGTTCAGCGTATGTTGTTCTAAAAATTTTTATTTCAGAAGCATGCGAAATGACAGTGAATGATGGGTAATTGACATTTCTGTTTTTTGTTTACTTTATTTGAAGTTATGCAGTGTGTTTGTAATCTTGCTTTTCAGTGTAATCACGAATCATCTCGAGTACGTAATAGGACGTTGCTCTCTTCATCTCATATATTCTTAAAGCTGTTTGGTTATTCTAGTGAATGAGGAAATTGTACAGTAAGCGCCACGTTCTTTTCGAGACAGATATCGCTCATTTTCATGCAATCGATGTTATTTTAATAGTGAAAGTCGCAACGCAGAGCACGTCTCAAAACGTAGGCGGTCCTGGCGTCCAAACCTCCCAAGAATATTGAAAGCTAATCTCCTTCATAGAAAATAATCTAACCTAAGCTAACTTAAACTACCACCCTCGATCTCGCCAAAAACTGAAGAAAGGAGATCGGACAAACCGTGACCAAATTGTCGGCCGATCTCTAGCAATGGAAATGGAAGTAGGACCTAAAACTATCAGTATCTTTTCTTTAATTTGCTGACTTTCATTTATGACGATATGAACATCCAGTCCCAGAGCGAGAAAAATCTAAGATGTGGTCGGGAATCGAACCTATGCCCCTTCGCTTGGCAATCTGCCGCGCTGACCGCCAAAACGGACGACAGAAAACCTTCAGTACGCCCCGGAGTATTACAAACTATAAGTCTGTTCATATTATCGGATTCTTAGGTCGCGTTTTGATAAGAGAAATTTTGTTTTTTAGTGGGAAAATTATGAACTACGAATATTTTTAATGACTTTCCACCTTAATTGATTTTTGGCATTCAGTGTTAGTCATTCAGTTTTTGTGTGTTTCGGGGATTATATTCACGACAATTCGCACTGATGTGGAATGTTGCAGTAGATTTGCAAATAAGATTTATGCCAATGTACGTCTCAAACTAATAGCTTCATAATCTAGTTATTCTGTTGTTATGGAAGAACTCTCAGTGCGATATCGACCCGACAGCAATGCGTATCTGAGAATTTTATCGTTTTCTTTCGAATTCTTAACTATCAAATATCTAACCCCGAGGCACACACCCCATTACAGGTTGACAGCCTAACGGATTCCAGAGGCAATAAAAATTTTCTTTTCAGTGTTTCATACAATTATTGACCAAATTTAAAAATTTAAAATACTGTCGTAATCTATTCATTGAGAGGTATTTGTTGTTGTTGTTGTGGTCTTCAGTTCTGAGGCTGGTTTGATGCAGCTCTCCATGCTACTCTATCCTGCGCAAGTTTCTTCATCTCCCAGTACCTATTGCACCCTACATCCTTCTGAATCTGCTTAGTGTATTAATCTTTTGGTCTCCCTCTACGATTTATACCCTCCACGCTGCCTTCCAATGCTAAATTGGTGATCCCTTGATGCCTCAGAACATGTCCTACCAACCGATCCCTTCTTATAGTCAGGTTTTGCCACAAACTCCTCTTCTTCCCAATTCTATTCAATACCTCCTCATTAGTTATGTGATCTACCCATCTAATCTTCAGCATTCTTCTGTAGCACCACATTTCGAAAACTTCTATTCTCTTCTTGTCTAAACTATTTATCGTCAACGTTTCACTTCCATACATGGCTGCACTCAACACAAATACTGTTAGAAACGACTTCCTGACACTTAAATCTATACTAGATGTTAACATATTTCTCTTCTTCGGAAACGCTGTCCTTGCCATTGCCAGTCTACATTTTATATCCTCTGTACTTCGACCATCATCAGTTATTTTGCTCCCCAAATAGCAAAATTCCTTACTACTTTAAGAGTCTCATTTCCTAATCTAATACCCTCAACATCACCCGACTTAATTCGACTACATTCCATTATCCTCGTTTTGTTTTTGTTGATGTTCATCTTATATCCTCCCTTCAAGACACTATCCATTCCGTTCAACTGCTTGTCCAAGTCCTTTGCTGTCTCTGACAGAATTACAATGTCATCAGCGAACCTCAAAGTTTTTATTTCTTCTCCATGGATTTTAATACCTACTCCGAATTTTTCTTTTGTTTCCTTCACTACTTGCCCAATATACAGATTGAATAACATCGGGGACAGGCTACAACCCTGTCTCACTCCCTTCCCAACCACTGCTTCCCTTTCATGCCCCTCAACTCTTATAACTGTCATTTGGTTTGTATACAAATTGTAAATAGCCTTTTGCTCCCTATATTTTACCCCTGCCACCTTCAGAATTTGAAAGAGAGTATTCCAGTCAACATTGTCAAAAGCTTTCTCTAAGTCTACAAATGCTAGAAACGTAGGTTTACCTTTCCTTAATCTAGCTTCTAAGATAAGCCGTAGGGTCAGTATTGCCTCACGTGTTCCAATATTTCTACGGAATCCAAACTGATCTTCCCCAAGGTCGGCTTCTAATAGTTTTTCCATTCGTCAGTAACACCTGCTTTCTTTGGGATTGGAATTATTATATTCTTCTTGAAGTCTGAGGGTATTTCACCTGTCTCATACATCTTGTTCACTATATGGTAGGGTTTTGTCAGGACTGGCTCTCCCAAGGTTGTCAGTAGTTCTAATGGAATGTTGTCTACTACGGGGGCCTTGTTTCGACTCAGGTCTTTCAGTGCTCTGTCAAACTCTTCACGCAGTATCGTATCTCCCATTTCGTCTTCATCTACATCCTCTTCTATTTCCATAATATTGTCCTCAAGTACATCGCCCTTGTATAGACCCTCTATATACTCCTTCCACATTTCTGCTTTCCTTCTTTGCTTAGAACTGGTTTTCCATCTGAGCTCTTGATATTCATACAAGTTGTTCTCTTTTCTCCAAAGGTCTCTTTAATTTTCCTGTAGGCAGTATCTACCTTCCCCTAGTGAGATAAGCCTCTACCTCCTTACATTTATGCTCTAGCCATCCCTGCTTAGCCACTTTGCACTTCCTGTCGATCTCATTTTTGAGACGTTTGTATTCCTTTTTGCCTCCTTCATTTACTGCATTTTTAAATTTTCTCCTTTCATCAGTTAAATTCAATATTTCTTCTGTTACCCAAGGATTTCTACTAGCCCTCGTCTTTTTACCTACTTGATCCTCTGCTGCCTTCACTACTTCATCCCTCAAAGCTAGCCATTCTTCTTCTACTGTATATCTTTCCCCCATTCTTGTCAAATGTTCCCTTATGCTCTGCCTGAAACTCTGTACAACCTCTGGTTTAGTCAGTTTATCCACGTCCAATCTCCTTAAATTCCCACCTTTTTGCAGTTTCTTCAGTTTTAATCTACAGTTCATGAGCAATAGATTGTGGTCAGAGTCCACATCTGCCCCTGGAAATGTCTTACAATTTAAAACCTGGTTCCTAAATCTCTGTCTCACCGTTATATAATCTATCTGAAAGCTGTCAGTATCTCCAGGCTTCTTCCATGCATACAACCTTCTTTTATGATTCTTGAACCAAGTGTTAGCTATGATTAAGTTGTGCTCTGTGCAAAATTCTACCAGGCGGTTTCCTCTTTCATTTTTTAGCCCCAATCCATATTCACCTACTATGTTTCCTTCTCTCCCTTTTCCTACTACCGAATTCCAGTCACCCATCACTATTAAATTTTCGTCTCACTTCACTATCTGAATAATTTCTTTTATTTCATCATGCATTTCTTCAATTTCTTCGTCATCTGCAGAGCTAATTGGCATATAAACTTGTACTACTGTAGTAGGCGTGAGCTTCGCGTCTATCTTGGTCACAATAATGCGTTCACTCTGCTGTTTGTAGTAGCTTACCCGCATTCCTATTTTTTTATTTATTATTAAACGTACTCCTGCTTTACCCCTACTTGACTTCGTATTTATTACCCTGTATTCGTCTGACCAAAAGTCTTGTTCCTCTTGCCATCGAACTTCACTAATTCCCACTATATCTAACTTAAGCTATCCATTTCCCTTTTTAAATTTTCTAACCTACCTGCCCGATTAAGGGATCTGACATTCCACGCTCCGATCCGTAGAACGCCAGTTTTCTTTCTCCTGATAACGACGTCCTCTTGAGTAGTCCCCGCCCGGAGATACGAAGGGAGGACTATTTTACCTCCGGAATATTTTACTCAAGAGGACGCCATTATCGTTAACCATACAGTAAAGCTGCATGCCCTCGGGAAAAATTACAGCTGTAGTTTCTCCTTGCTTTCAACCGTTCGCAGTACCAGCACAGCAAGGCCGTTGTGGTTAGTGTTACAAGGCCAGATCAGTCAATCATCCAGACTGTTGCCCCTGAAACTACTGAAAAGGCTACTGCCCCTCTTCAGGAACCATACATTTGTCTGGCCTCTCAACAGATACCCCTCCGTTGTTGTTGCACCTACGGTACGGCTATGTGTATCGTTGAGGCACGCAAGTCTCCCGACCAACGTCAAGGTCCATGGTTCATGGGGGGAGGGGGGGTTGAAAGGTATTATCTTATGTTAAAGGTTGTAAGATGGCTACAATTTCGCACCTACCTAACAGACCCTCATCTACATACTTTAGCGTGATTTACAACCGGAATTAGGTATCATTTAATAGGTTGTACATCTTATATTTGAATACTTACAGAAGACTGACATTGTCATGTATACGTCGTAAATAGTTGTAAATGCTTATTGTATGAAAGGTGTTGGATTGTCTTTATTATCAAAACAGCGTAATTGCCTTGGTACTAGCAGAGGTTGGAACGCCAGTGGAAATGAAAAGACAAGCGTAACTCAAGCCCTGGGTGGAAAAGCCCCCACAGGTGTGTTGGTCCTGACGAACACAGGAAGGAGCCCAAGATGGACGATCGGAGCACCTGAGCGCTGAAGCACAACAGAGTGCCGGCTGGCCGGTATTATAGCGAGGCCGGAAGGATAACCAGATAATACTACGGAAACTCTCTGAAAACCTTGGGTACCAGAGAGGAACGAGGAAGCGTTACCTCAGAAATCATGCAGGCTGGTTTTTTTCCAAGGATTTTTACTCTGAGAAACGTACCATTGTATGTATTCCTAATTAACAGGAATAGGTATTTTTTCGGAAACTTTCCATGCTGGATGACAAAAGACTAAAATATGGTTAGTCGGCGTTTGAAAGATTGTGTAGAGAGGGAGAATATTCTGTGGTTTCGAGGATATGATTCGCCTTCTACAGTTAGGAGGGAGGGTAGCCGAGCTTTGCTGGGAAGCCAGCGGTGGAGAGAAAGAGGTCTTCCGTTATGAGCGCCCGTGTTCGACGGTCGCTCAGTACCGGCTTTTGTTAGTGCAGACGGACTTGCTGTCTCTGCTCTCAGGAGATTTTATAGTTAGTGAACGGTTAGGCACTGTACTGTTGCGAAATTATACGATTCTGGACTTCGTCTCCTGGTAGGGAGTTATCGTTGAGCACGAAGCGTTCAGTGATTGAGAGCACTTCTGTCTATACTCACGTTGAGACGTTTTCTGAATTCCGTCCTTGTGGCTGGGAGTTCGCATTTCTTGTCTGCAGAACACAGAGAGGAGAAGACAGTATTAAATTATACTTCTCAGAGGACCGCCTTTTGCCGTCCTAGTGTTTGAATGAGTTTTTTATTTTGTGGCTGGACTTCTTCCATCGTCGTAGACGTGTACGAGAACCATACTCCGACGCACCGGAGACATTACATATGGTGATATTGCTAATTGCTTCCGCTTATTGGGGCTATAAGGCTAAACAGCTGTGATCACGTATGTTTTATTTTCACTGAGGTTCCGCACCACTGTAGACCATCTCTGAACGTAGAGTCTTCTAGTGTCTGTTATGTAAATGATGTCAGTCATCTCGCTTTATTTATATTACATCGCGTAGCCATAAAAAGGGGCAGATTTGGGCAATTGATCAGTAATATTAGGTACGAAATTCATTTGTATCTCCTTATGTCCACTAGACATTGAAATATAAACATTTGTAATATGTAAAGGGGTTTTAATCTACGATAAATGAATAAGCACAAACAATATTTATCATTTAGTAGTTACTAGTTCCCTTAATCATTCATTTACGTTTGTGTTGTATTTATATGTTACAGAGCAAGAAGGAGGAAATAAAATCACCATTAAGAGATCCTAAGATCTGCTTCATGAGATATGTAACACTGGAAATGCATATCCCCCTATTTCCATCCATTGCACTATAATTATTTTTCCTTTATTTGTTACCTGAAGATATGACATTTCTGTGTCTTTATATATTGTAATTTTTTACTATTTATGCATTTATGTCGATGTATAATTGGTTTGTTTTGTAAATATTATTTGGATTTTTACACTGGGTCTGGCCTAGGGAAAACTATGCTACCGAACGATTACATCGATAGGTCGTGTGGAGAACCAAAGTGTTTAGGATCTTTGGTAGTGTTAACTCTGCCGCATGGAGCGCGGGCAAAAGAGAGTCTGGCTGGAGTAGGGCGGTGGAGCAGGTGTGTTGAGTGACGCTCCCGCGAGTTGCCGCCCGTTCGGGGTTTGGCAGCATGTAATTGCGCTCGACTTGCTATGATAGTTTATGACACGGTGTCGCGGGCGGGAAGCATCAGCTGGCGCACATCAAGAGCCCGCCTGGTGACCGTGTAGAGAAGGCGCGCCAACATCCAGCTTTTGCAACAGCGACGGCCGACAGTGAGTGACTGTCGCCACCTCCCCGATCGACGAGTTCAAACCTTCAATCAACCAACAAGGAAGACTGGAAGCACGTACAGTTTTACAACTGTATGGCAGACCTCAGCTTTTCAAACTGTTAAATTTGTCTCACTAAATTACAGCAACGTAGCATGAAACTTTGTTGCTCATTGTCCCAATTGCATTACCAAGCAGGGTCCCTTCCTTTTCGGGAATGAACCAGAGTGTCGTTGAAATTCAAACGCCAGCATTAAAGTAATATCATTCTATTTCACTGCTTTAATTTCAAAGTTCAGTTAAGGTATTCATAGCTGGCTACAATATTTAGATTACACAAGCACAAATTAAGAGTGCGAGTTTTGTTACCATATTTTAGCTTACCTGTGACTGCAGCTCAGCTTGGTACGTACTAAATTTTACTATTGTTAATTGTTCAGAATCATTTAATTCAGGTTCAAAGTTAAATCTCTTATTTCTAAATTGCGTAGATTCAAATAGCTTTTGAAATAATTGTTGAGGTAGCCCAAGACCAAACTTATTTCTTGCTTCAGAAACAGAGTTTACTGTTAATTTCAGTCACTAAATTAACTTTCAATTTTCCAGATTTATTAATTCTTTTGCTAAATTAAGTCAGAGTGTAGCGAAATTTATCACTTCTAACAAACATTCAGTTTTCACACAACATGTGTCAACCTTCAGTTGCCACGCTTTTAGTGCTAATTATATGTGCAATAACCTTTCTTTTTCAGTTATTATAGTAGTTGTCCATAGGACTGGCAACCGTAGTTTTCCTCAAATCTCAAATATCTAATTAATGCCTGTTAATTGTTAACGTAACGACCGCACATTTACTTTCTTTATTAACTTTACCCCTTTTCAAAATTAATTTCCACCAGTTTCATTTGCATTTTTCCTTTCATTTAGATATAACTCTTTATTCCCTCTTTACCGACAGATTAACTTCGGTGACGATTGCTTTTCCCAAATTTCCATTAGGTACACGCGTTTTAATTTTTACTATCATTAAGGTCGATAAGTGAGGGGGAGGTTACAAGACAATCTGGCGGCGGGTCCATTATGTTCTGGGAAACATTCACGTAGGCATGCATGGGTCCAGTGGAACTCGCATAAGGCACCAGAAGGCCAGTGAGTATCATAGACTGGTTGCAGACCACGTATACCCTTGATGACGATCATGTTTCCCGACAGCAGTGCCATTTTTCAGCAAAATAATGCGTCATGTCACAAGGCTAGGAGTGTGATGGAGGGGTTCGAGGCACACAGCAGCAGTTGATGTGCTGGCCCTCGAGTTCGCCAGATCTGAATCCGATCGAACGCATCTCCGATGTGGTTGAACGTGGCGTCAGATCTCAACCCCCTACCCCCCCCCCCCCCCCCCCTTGGAATTTGGTGACTTGCGTGAGCAGATGCGGTGCCAACTCCCTCCAAGAGCCATCTAACAAGGCGTCATAGCTTGATAGCTTGCATTCCAAGACGCGTCGCCGCTGTTATCCTTGCCAAAGGTGGACATACTGGCTATTAGGTAAGTGGTCATAATGTTCTGGCTGATATGCATGTCGTAAAAATGGCTCCCCCCCCCCCCCCCCTGGAGAAAACCATGTCAGAAACCTAAACAACGATTACTGTTCAGCGACAACTTTGCCCCATTGTGGAAAGAAAGCACCTGAGGTCACGTTAAGCAGAACGTGGATAGAAACCTTTTTAGCAATGAGGTCTGTTCAGAAAAGAAAAAGCAGCGGCAGACCATCTGTTTCGGAGGAGACTGTGTAGGCATTCGCATGGTTGCCACAGAAATTGATAGACAAGCCCTGCGGGAGCTTCAAGTGCCAAAGGGTACAGGAGTAAAAGGTCCACATTGTTCAGACATTACAACCAGATCCTAACCGAAAAAGTGAAAAATTTGCAGCAAGCACGCTGAACCGTTTGGACGAGGAGAATGATTCCTTGAAACGTGTGTGTTTTTCAAACAATGGATCTGAGCACTATGGGACTTTTAACATCTGCGGTCGTCAGTCCCCTAGAACTTAGAACCACTTAAATCTGACTAACCTAAAGACATCACACAAATCCTTGCCCGAGGCAGGATTCGAACCTGCGACCGTTGCGGTATCGCGGTTCCAGACTGAAGCGCCTAGCACCGCTCGGCCACACCGGCCGGCGTGTGTTTTTCCGATGAGGCTTCATTTCATGTTTGTGGCTCAGTTAACCGCCATAATGTCAGGGTCTGGGGATCAGGAAAACCGCACTATAACTCGTTCGTGACAGTCCGAAGGTTAATGGGTGATGCACATGTTTAAATGATTTAAATGTTGAACTGTATTACCTGTCTTAAATGTTTATCTAAGGTTCAAAACTTAATGAAGTATAAGGCATGTTTCATTTACTTTATCCAATAATGTCCATGGACACCCTGCACATTAAACTTAAAAACTGTACATACGTCTTGAGCCAGTGTAATTCATGGCGCGCAAATTACCCAGACTATATTCATCAAGTATTTGAAAATGAGAACACAACTACGTCCAACGAATATTACACTTAATTTCAAACTATTTCGACCCTTTTTCTCGCTTACATCCGCCCGTCCTCACCCAAATACAAACACAAACTAATGAAAGGAAAAAAAGTTTATCGCTTATTGCATTTTCGCAGTCCATGCAGTAAAACTTAATCATTAGGCACGACGTTTTAATGTATTACTTCTTTATTGTTAACCCTACACGCAACACATTTTGACAACAGTTTCATCTTATACCACTGAATGTACCTGCAAAATTATAGCATTGTACGACACATAGTTCGGGAGTTATGACATCATAAATATTGAGATGCGTGAAAAATTAGCTTTTCTATAAACGGAGCTGTTTTAAACATGGAAGTTCTATTCTTTACAGAATTAGTACGGACGAGTAACTGGTGACATCTTGAAGTATGCGTCACATGTTCAAAATACACTGTTTTCAGTGTGTTTCATCGTTGAAAACGGTGTCCGGTGAACGCAGGGAGATGCACTGGTATGTCATATTCAAAAGAAATCGGCAAAATTCACAGACACACTTTACTAGCCTGCTGATATTGCAATGAAAGTCCTTCCATGACCACAGAAAGCCATTAGTTAGAAACGTAAATTGGTATACTAATACGCTATAAATACAGCGAACGGATTTTATTATCAAGTTTTCCAGGAATGACTAGTATGGGTGCCATAAAAACGCATTTCCTGTATGAACATAATGCTACAATCTGGTCATTTACATAACTGTATGTTTTAAAGATCTTAATCAATCACACAATTTGATAAATGTAAGACAGCCACATACACGCTATCTGCTCAGTAATTCAACTGTAGACTAGAAGGGGTTACAAAGTAAAAATTATTTTTTGTAGCTTCCATTATTTGACAGCACCTTTAATTAACAATCGAGGTCGTCAAATGCTTTTTATGGCCTCTTACTTCGCTCCTTTCTGTAGAAGAATAAGATTAAATTGTTCATAGTGGAGGAGGCTGTTTCTGTTCGTAGTGCTATATTTGTGAATTCTACTATTATTTTAAAATTATGTCTGAATTTTCACAATAAACTTCACTAGACAGAAAACGTACCTCGACGCTATTTTTAGTATGCTTAATTTTTTAAACACTTCTGCAGCAAATTCGAAGATTGACACTGAATGATATTCTCACAGCACGTTTCCGTGCAATGAATACTTTATCTCTCTGTAGAATTGTATTATGTAATTATTCCATACGACATTAAGGAAAGAAGGTAAGCAAAGTAAACTCATTTTCTAATCCTTTCATCATAAAAACCAGCAAGTACACGTAGAGGAAAAAATTGCCGAACTAAAGCGTTTGTGAATGTCTCTAATTTGTTAGTTTTAATTCAAGTTCTGATGAGTAAACATATCCAAGAATTTTGAACACTCAGTTTTACGTAGTTGATTTCTCCCCGTGTCGTATTTTTTTTATGCTGATATGCAAGGTGACATTATTGAACTATATGAAATAAAATAATTATAACTTCTGAACGGTTTGCGTTAGGATGTTCAAACTGCACGGTTGGCGGCGGAGCGTGAAGGTTTCGGAAGATGATTTCATCACCAAGTGGCCCTGATTTCGACAATATGTGGTTCATGCAAGACGGAGCTCGACCCCATTGAAGCACGCGAGTATTTGATGTCCTGGAGGAGCACTTCGCGGACCGCATTCTGGCTCTAGGGTGCGCAGACGCCACTGGCATGGGCCCCGATTGGCTGCCACAGTCTCCAGATCTCAACGTATGCGACTCCTCTTTGTGGGGCTGTGTTAAAGACAGGATCTACAGCAGTATCCCGAAAGCCATTGCTGAGCTGAAAACAGCCATTCAGGAGGTCATCGACAGCATCGATGTTCCGACTCTTCAGCGGATCATGCAGAATTTCGCTATTCGTCTGCGCCACATCATCGCCAATGATGGCAGGCATATCGAACATGTCATAACCTAAATCCGAATATCTGCAGTGACGTTTAAATGTTGAATAAAGTGCGTGCACGCCATAGTTTGTAACTAATTTAAGTTTTCTTCATATAGTTCAATAATTGTCACCGCGTATTTTGGAGTGTACAGATTGGAATAAACAGTGTATCTTTTGTAAGAGATTGAACACTTACCGGAAACAAATCAATAATACGTAAGGATATTACGGTTCTTGCCCTTTCTACTGTTGTAGCTCTGTCTGGCTTCGTTATGATGCTTGTATTATCAGCAAAGGGTTCCTATAACTACTTTATTGGTATAAGTTGGAAAGTCATTATTTTATATATTTATATATGTTTCATGGTCCCAGAACCGCACGCTCTGGAATACAAGAAGTAATTTGTTCCCACTCAGAAGATTATTCATAATGAGAGCTAGCTAACATAACCTTTTGCTTTCTAACAATTAAACACGAAGAGAACAGCTTACAAATTATACCTCTAAAGCCGTAAACTTTAATTTCCCCTAAAGAATTTTGTGATATGCATAATCGGATGCCTTAAACATTTTATGAAACATCCCGGTAAAAGAAGTCTTCTCATTCAGACATTTTATTCCACACGTGGGCACTGAAATGGTAAACTGCATGTTCAGTGTAGAGGTTCTTCTGGAATTTAAACTGTGACTGACGCAGAATCTTAACTTGCAGATATTCTCAACCATTCTTAAATAAACATAACAAATGAGTAACCAATTCATACCGTATAACAGATGTTTACATATGGATGTTGAAACTACTAAAATGTGAATTGGTCAATCAATTAAGTATAACTACTTTAGCTATAGCTGCCTTAGTTTCAAAATTACCGTCTTAAAAACCTTTCCCAGAATTGTTGAGAAAATGTCAATAGTGTAACAAGATGAGGGTTATTAATATTTCTCCTACTTTTCTTGAAGAGGGATCTAACAATGGTATACCTTTGTCCATATGGTAAGATATATTATGCAAGTGATGCAATAAATACGAGGGGGGACCCAAAAGAAACCGGATTGTTGTCATAAAAAATTATTGATGAACCTTTTTACAAAATTACTTGAGTCGCCTTCAAAATACTCTCCATTACATGCGATGCACTTGTCAAGTTTCTTTTTCCACTGTTGGAAGCATGTTTGGAACTCTTCAAGTTTGATATTGTCCAGTGGCCTTTGCGAAGCTGTTTTTACCGCCTCCACATCGTCATAACGCTCTCCTTTTAGCGTTTTTTTTTCATTCGTGGAAATAGGAAAAAGTGGCACGGGGCTAGGTCCGGCGAATACGGAATGTGTGGAACGACAGATCACCTCTAAGATGCCAAATAGTGGGTCGCTCGTAAGGCCGTGTGTGCTGGAGCGTTGTCGTGATGCAGAAACCAGTCTCCTGATCGCCATAGTTCCGGGCATTTCCTCCTCACATCCTCTCGCAGACGCCTTAAATCATCGAAGTAAAAGTGCTGGTGAACAGTCTGGGGAACGAATTCCCGATCCACAATTTCACGAACATCAAAAAAGACAATGATCATCGTCTTCACATTTGACATCACTTGCCTTGCTTTTTTTGGTCTGGGAGAGTTGGGAGTCCAGAACGAGCCTGGTGTTCAACACACATCTCACAACGTTTAAATCGCCCAAACCACTCGAAAACCTCTGTGCGGCTCATAGAGTCCTCCTGGAAAGCTTCCTGAAGCATTTGGTGTGTCTCCGTTGTAGTTTTTTGAGCAGGAAACAAAATTTCACACACACTCTTTGTTCTTTTAAAGTTGCCATAACGACTTCGCAGAGGTAACCCGCCACCAGTCAGAGAACACAACACCACACATTCAAGTTCAGCTCTACACTGAAGCCGTCTGCACAGCTGTTTCATGAAGGTCTCTACAAACACCATCTAGCGAGAGAACCCTGCACTACGTCTACGAGTGGCAGCGCCCTCGGAGTCCGGTTTATTTTGGGTCCCCCCTCGTATATAGTCTTAAGTAAAACAGCTGTATCAGAATAACTCGCTTTTAATATTTTACATGAAATTTTGTCAACATCATGATCATGGAATAACAACGGCGTATTGTTTTCTATTTTCGGTACACAGAAGCCTCTCGTAACATCTATAAGCGGCTGAAGGATTGATTATAAAGCACAGTAATTACCACTCTTGAAATATCGTAAGCCATGGATCTCGCATCACTATCGTGAATTATTTCTAAATTTTAGGCGTGTCTGCGTTACATAAGATACATCTTATGACAGCTGTAATATGCAAACTGGTTTCTTCTTAGTCGCAGCGTAATAAGTGTTACCCAACAGTCTGAGGCATGTCTTTCATTCACTCATTTTATTTAACTTGTTGCTTAGCTATGATCCTACGACATATCTTAGAAGATAGCTTTATCCTTCTTTAACTTAAGTTTATAGCTTTCGTAAATTTAGAGAAAGCTTGTGACAAAGTTGAAGGTAGCAGGCACAAAATACAGGGTGCGTAAGGTTATTCGCACCTTGTACAGAAACCAGGCTGCCCACCCCTTTCGCATTTTCGCGCCTCGGGTAGAGATGGCAATAATACAGTACCGATAGGCGTTTTGTGTTCGTTTCAACAGGCGCAGTTCATTTACAATTACGAGACGTGATTTTCGTGGAGAGGACGGTACTGCATCTCCTGTAGCGTAACCGGTGAATGGATCTCGCGTAGCACAATTGCCTCCACAAGTGTCTCTCAATATTTAATTCTTTCTTTGTAGGGGGCTGTGAAAAACTCCTAAAAGTATAGTGAAAAGTGTACCAAAATTATATCTGGATGCATATAAAAGATATGACCTCGTAAATCGGATAGTTCTTTTGCAAATAAAAGCTTTGTGGTTCCAAGAGTGGAGTAAAATTTACTCCCAAGTTTTCATCTTCATTTGTAGAACATACAGTCTTGGAAAATTAGATGAATGTTTTTTATACAGCCTGTACATGCAACGGTACTGCTACTAGTTCCCCTCTTTGTTCGTGTTTTCATACACTCCAAGTTTCATAAATTACAAAACAAGAAGAGCAAATTTCACAGCAAGATACTGAAAGAACGGTATCAACGCAGATGTTTAACCCTTGCGACTAGCAAATGAGAAGAGAGTTGCTTCGTTCTGTAGCAGACAGTGAGAAACTAGGCTTTCAGACACTACTCAGTTTTGAAGAGTATATGCTTTCAAAGTGGTTACGTAAGACTTTGGCAGGGGAGAACTGCAGGTAAGAGCACAACTAGCTGGAGTAGAACTGATCGTACACTACTGGCCATTAAAATTGCTACACCACGAGGATGACGTGCTACAGACGCGAAATTTAACCGACAAGAAGAAGATGCTGTGATATGCAAATGATTAGCTATTCAGAGCACTCACACAAGGTTGGCGCCGGTGGCGACACCTACAACGAGCTGACATGAGGAAAGTTTCCAACCAATTTCTCATATACAAACAGCGGTCGACTGGCGTTGCCTGGTGAAACGTTGTTGTGATGTCTCGTGTAAGGAGGAGAAATGCGTACCATCACATTTATCACTTTGATAAAGGTCGGATTGTAGCCTATCTCGATTGCAGTTTGTCGTATCGCGACATTGCTGCTCGCGTTGGTCGAGATCCAATGACTATTAGCAGAATATGGAATCGGTCGGTTCAGGAGGGTAATACGGAACGCCGTGCTGAATCTCAAAAATGGTTCTGAGCACTATGGGACTTAATTTCTAATGTCATCAGTCCCCTAGAACTTAGAACTACTTAAACCTAACTAACGTAAGGACATCACACACATCCATGCCCGAGGCAGGATTCGAACCTGGGACCGTAGGGTAGCGCGGTTCCAGACTGTAGCGACTAGAACCGCTCGGCCACCTCGCCCGTCTGGATCCCAACTGCCTCGTATCACTAGCAGTCCAGATGACAGGCATCTTATCCGCATGGCTGTAACGGACGTGCAGCCACGTCTCGATCCCTGAGTCAACAGATGGGGACGTTTGCAAGACAGCAACCATCTGCACGAACAGTTCAACGACGTTTGCAGCAGCATGGACTATCAGCTCGGAGACCATGGCTAAGGTTACCCTTGACGCTGCATCACAGACAGGAGCGCCTGCGATGTACTCAGCGACGAACCTGGGTGCACGAATGGCAAAACGTCATTTTTTCGGATGAATCCAGGTTCTGTTTACAGCATCATGATGGTCACATCCGTGTTTGGCGACATCGCGGTGAACGCACATTGGTAGCGTGTATTCGTCATCGCCACACTGGCGTATCACCCGGCGTGATGGTATGGGGTGCCATTGGTTACACGTCTCGGTCACCTCTTGTTCACATTGACGGCACTTTGAACAGAGGACGTTACATTTCAGATGTATTACGACCCGTGGCTCTACCCTTCATTCGATCCTTGCGAAACCCTACATTTCAGCAGGATAATCCACGACCGCATGTTGCAGGTCCTGTACGGGCCTTTCTGGATACGGAAAACGTTCGACTGCTGTCCTGGCCAGCACACTCTCCAGATCTGCCACCAATTGAAAACGTCTGGTCCATGGTGGCCGAGCAACTGGCTCGTCGCAATATACCACTCTTGATGAACTGTGGTATCGTGTTGAAGCTGCATGGGCAGCTGTACCTGTACACCCCATCCAAGCTCTGTTTGACTCAATGCCCAGGCGTATCAAGACCGTTATTACGGCCAGAGGTGGTTGTTCTGGGTATTGATTTCTCAGGATCTATGCACCCAAATTGCGTGAAAATGTAATCACATGTCAGTTCTAGTATAATATTTTTGTCCAATGAATACCCGTTTATCGCCTGCATTTCTTCTTGGTGTAGCAATTTTAATGGCCAGTAGTGTAAAATGTATTCTTTCACGACTGGTACTGACACCACTTAAAACTACTTGGGTAATAGGCCGCGGCGGTCCAAGTACAAAACTCCCCTAATGTTTCCTCTCGGACTCTGGCCTATTAGCACAGAAGTTTTAAGTGACGGAGTAAACCTGATTAACTCGCTCTTATAAAATGAATGTACGAAATACTCCGTTATTTTTGCATTGGATTTTATCTTGGAAACGGATCACTGTGTTAAAAAGAACTTATTGGTAGGCTGAAAATTTAGATTATGCAGTATTTACTTTCTACGTTAAATAGTATCAACAGTAGAGGTGTATTGCTTTATGAGTCATGATCGTACTGGAGCTAGTATGAACTTATCTTCCTTCAACATTCGAACTGATCTAGCTAGTTAAATAAAACTGCGCGAAATCCTCATCGATGATATTTGGGAAATGTCATGCTTTATCCGCACAGAACTGATCACCAAACGACGAAGAAAGGGATACAAAGAATACGAAAAAGTAGCAAAGTGTGTGCCTAGAAACCGAAAGGTCATGGGATCGAATATTTTGTGTACGACTTCGTACACAATGGTAAGAAGAAGTGGGTCACAGAAAGGTGGCAGCTATCAACGTAGCAAAGCTGGACTGGAGCAAAAATGATTAGCGGAGAAGTTGACACACTAAACAGAAGATTTGCTTAGCTTGTATTACTCCAAGCGGAAGAAGACCCGTTACAAATGTCGCAGTAAGAAATAAGAGTCCAGCTCATCAAAAACTCAACAAGGAAGAGGTTCTCTGAGCTAAGTACGAACAGTGATGTCGTAGCGAAGAGGCTCCAAGTGCAAGTGGGATGAATGGCTGCCGCCAGGCGTCTTACCCTGAAGCGCCAAAGAAACTGGTAGAGGTATGCGTATTCCAATACAGAGATATATAAACAGGCAGAATACGGCGCTGCGGTCGGCAACGCCTATATAATTTTGGAAATTTTGTGGTACGTTTCTATGCGACCAAGCGGCTGAGGTCATCGGTCCCTAGGCTTACACACTACTTAAACTAACTTACGCTAAGGACAACACACACCCATGCCCGTGGGAGGACTCAAACTTCCGACGGGGCGAGCCGCACGAACCGTGGCAAGGCGCCTAAGACTGCACGGCTACCCAGCGCTGCAACGCCTATATAAGACAACAACTCAGATTGGAATGTATACCGCAGAGACAGGCTGGACAGTGAAGGGGGAGGCGTGTTTATAGCGATAAGAAGTGCAATAGTATCGAAGGAAATTGACGGAGATCCGAAATGTGAAATGATTTGGGTGAAGATCACGGTTGAAGCAGGCTCAGACATGATAATTGGATGTCTCTATAGGCCCCCTGGCTCAGCAGCTGTTGTGGCTGAGCACCTGAAGGATAATTTGGAAAATATTTCGAGTAGATTTCCCTACCATGTTATAGTTCTGGGTGGAGATTTTAATTTTCCGGATACAGACTGGGAGACTCAAACGTTCATAACGGGTGGCAGAGACAAAAAATCTAGTGAAATTTTTTGAAGTGCTTTATCTGAAAACTACCTTGAGCAGTTAAACAGAGAACCGACTCGTGGCGATAACATATTAGACCTTCTGGTGACAAACAGACCCGAACTATTTGAAACAGTTAACGCAGAATAGGGAATCAGCGATCATAAAGCGGTTACGGCATCGATGATTTCAGCCGTAAATAGAAATATTAAAAAAGGTAGGAAGATTTTTCTGTTTAGCAAAAGTGACAAAAAGCAGATTACAGAGTACCTGACGGCTCAACACAAAAGTTTTGTCTCAAGTACAGATAGTGTTGAGGATCAGTGGACAAAGTTCAAAACCATCGTACAATATGCGTTAGATGAGTATGTGCCAAGCAAGATCGTAAGAGATGGAAAAGAGTCATCGTGGTACAACAACCGAGTTAGAAAACTGCTGCGGAAGCAAAGGTAACTTCACAGCAAACATAAACACAGCCAAAGTCTTTCAGACAAACAAAAATTACGCGAAGCGAAATGTAGTGTGAGGAGGGCTATGCGAGAGGAGCTCAATGAATTCGAAAGTAAAGTTCTATGTACTGACTTGGCAGAAAATCCCAAGAAATTTTGGTATTATGTCAAAGCGGTATGTGGATCAAAACAAAATGTCCAGACACTCTGTGACCAAAATGGTACTGAAACAGAGGATGACAGACTAAAGGCCGAAATACTAAATGTCTTTTTCCAAAGCTGTTTCACAGAGGAAGACTGCACTGTAGTTCCTTCTCTAGATTGTCGCACAGATGACAAAATGGTAGATATCGAAATAGACGACAGAGGGATAGAGAAACAATTAAAATCCCTCAAAAGAGGAAAGGCCGCTGGACCTGATGGGATGCCAGTTCGATTTTACACAGAGTACGCGAAAGAACTTGCCCCCCTTCTTGCAGCGGTGTACCGTTGGTCTCTAGAAGAGCGAAGCGTTCCAAAGGATTGGAAAAGGACACAGGTCATCCCCCTTTTCAAGAAGGGACGTCGAACAGATGTGCAGAACTATAGACCTATATCTGAAACGTCGATCAGTTGTAGAATTTTCGAACACGTATTATGTTCGAGTATAATGTCTTTTCTGGAGACTAGAAATCTACTCTGTAGGATCCAGCATGGGTTTCGAAAAAGACGGTCGTGTGAAACCCAGCTCGCGCTATTCGTCCACGAGACTCAGAGGGATCTAGACACGGGTTCACAGGTAGATGCCGTGTTTCTTGACTTGCGCAAGGCGTTCGATACAGTTCCCCACAGTCGTTTAATGAACGAAGTAAGAACATATGGACTATCAGACCAATTGTGTGATTGGATTGAGGAGTTCCTACATAACAGAACGCAGCATGTCATTCTCAATGAAGAGAAGTCTTCCGAAGTAATAGTGATTTCAGGTGTGTCGCAGGGGAGTGTCGTAGGACCGTTGCTATTCTCAATATACATAAATGACCTGGTGGATAACATCGGAAGTTCACTGAGGCTTTTTGCAGATGATGCTGTGGTGTATCGAGAGGTTGTAACAATGGAAAATTGTATTGAAATGCAGGAGGATCTGCAGCGAATTGACGCATAGTGCAGGGAATGGCAACTGAGTCTCAATGTAGACAAGTGTAATGTGCTGCGAATACACAGAAAGAAAGATCCCTTATCATTTAGCTACAAAATAGCAGGTCAGCAACTGGAAGCAGTTAATTCCATAAATTATCTGGGAGTAGGCATTAGGAGCGATTTAAAATGGAATGGTCATATAAAGTTGATCGTCGGTAAAGCAGACGCCAGACTGAGATTCATTGAAAGAATCCTAAGGAAATGCAATCCGACAACAAAGGAAGTAGGTTACAGTACGCTTGTTCGCCCACTGCTTGAATACTGCTCAGCAGTGTGGGATCCGTACCAGATAGGGTTGATAGAAGAGATAGAGAAGATCCAACGGAGAGCAGCGCGCTTCGTTTCAGGATCATTTAGTAATCGCGAAAGCGTTACGGAGATGATAGATAAACTCCAGTGGAAGACTCTGCAGGAGAGTCGCTCAGTAGCTCGGTACGGGCTTTTGTTAAAATTTCGAGAACATACCTTCACCGAAGAGTCAAGCAGTATATTGCTCCCTCCTAGGTACATCTCGCGAAGAGACCATGAGGATAAAATCAGAGAGATTAGAGCCCACACAGAAGCATACCGACAATCCTTCTTTCCACGAACAATACGAGACTGGAATAGAGGGGAGAACCGATAGAGGTACTCAGGGTACCCTCCGCCACACACCGTCAAGTGGCTTGCGGAGTATGGGTGTAGATGTAGATGAAGTGTCTGGCGCAGTAGTTAGACCGGTTACTGCTACTACAATGGCAGGCTATGAAGATTTAAGTGAGTTTAAACGTGGGGCTACAATCTGTGCACGAACGGTGGGACACAGCACCTCCGAGGTAGCGATGAAGTGGGGATTTTTCCCGTACGACCATTTCACGAGTGGACTGTGAATATCAGAAATCCGGTAAAAATCCCATCTCCGACATCGCTGCTGCCGGAAAAATATCCTGCAAGAACGGGACCAACGACGACTGAAGAAAATCGTTCAACGTGACAGAAGTGCAACCCTTTCGCATATTGCTGCATATTTCAGTGCTGGGCCATAAACAAGTGTCAGCGTGCGAACCATTCAACGAAACATCATCGTTATGGGCTTTCGGAGCCGAAGGCCAACTCGTATACCCTTGATGACTGCACGACACAAAAGCTTTACCCCTTTCCAGGGCCTGTCAGCACCGTCATTGGAATATTGATGACTGGAAACATGTTGCCTAGTCGGACGAGTCTCGTTTCAAATTGTATAGAGTGGATGGACGTGTACGGGCATAGAGGCAATCTCATGATCCGTGCACGCTGCATGTCAACATGGGACTGTTCAAGCTGGTGGACTCTCTGTAAAGGTGTGAGGCGTATGGAGTTGGAGTGATGTGGAACCGCCGAGATTTCTAGATACGAATCTGACAGGTGACACGTACGTAAGCATCCTGTGTGATGACCTGCATCTATTCATGTCCATTGTGCATTCCAACTTACTTCGCCAATTCCAGCGGCACAATGCAAAACCCCTTATGTCCAGAATTGCTACAGAGTGGATCTTCTGAGTTGAAACACTTCCACTGGCCACCAGACTCTCCAGACGTGAACATTATTGAGCATAGATATGCATGGATAGGGATGCCTTGCAGCATGCTGTTCAGAAGAGATCTCCACCCTGTCGTACTCGTAAGGATTTACGGACAGCCCTGCAGGATTCATGGTGTCAGTCCCCTGTAGCAGTAGTTGAGACACTAATCGAGTCTATGCCACGTCATGTTGCGGCACTTCTGTGAGCTCGCAGGGCCCTGCACGATATTAGGCGGGTGTACCAGATTCTGTGGCTCTTCAGTGTGTACTGCGGCGGCAGAGGGCGCTCTTGGCATCGAGCCGCTGGAGCCGTGGCTCAGTGGGTGTGGTCCATTGAGTCCGCTGGATCCCGCAAGAGTGCTCTTAGCCTCTGACGGTAACTTGCAGTTCCTTTGTAATAAAGGTGCATTTCAGCTACGAGTATGCTTAAAAACGAGCCAAAAATTGGGTTGTTTCGTCTCTTCTGTGTAGAGACAAGCAAGTTACTCCGCAGTGCTTTAAAAGAATCCCATATGTAGTGTTTGGTAGAAGAATGAAGGTATCAGTAAGTAAAGTCATGGTGGGTAGCTGAAGACGTGATTTGTTGGCGTATATATAGAGAACTACCTGAATCTGGTACACGTGCCTAATATCGTGTAGGGCCCACGTGAGCACGCAGAAGTGACGCAATGCGACGTGGCATGGACTCGACTAATCACACTGGTTGCTTCTGAACAATGATCAGCGATGAAGTCAAAATTACGGCTTTGAATTCGGTGGGAGGCACATAATCTGTTATACGCTGGAGCTGTTAAGAGGGGACGCATGAAATACATCATGTGTTAGTGATGGTTTGTGTGTGTGGATTTATGCATAAAAAGGCCAGCAGAGCACGTTAAAACCACCAAAAGTGGTCAGTAGTGTGATGAGGCAGAACGACACATACGCAACCATCATATAATGCAAATGTAAATATTCGCTGGATGATGTGGACAAATTATCGAAACTCGTCGTGCTAAGGATGAAAGATATGTAAGTGGTGCAGTGTCGCGGTATTTAAATCATGAATATAGGTATTCAGAGCGATTAAATATATCGAAGTGCGATTTTCGCTTATAGCGGATAATGTGGCAAATTTTCTGACCTACGGAACTTAATTTTCACGTTTTTGGCTGCCGAATTGTGACACGAATTTTTTTCTTATACGTACTTTATTTCCGTGCCATTGGAAACAGCCTTCGAGCAGGCTTCAGCGACCTAACATGTGTGCAACTTATTCAAACAGAGACAACATAATAGCACCGTGAACCCCTGACCCGCTGTCAGGAGGAGAAGTCGCAGAAACCTATACCATGTAGCAACTCTGTAAACGAATGCCTATTTCGTGTTTACCTGTGCAATTGAAGCCCGTCAGGCTGTGCTCTGCTGTTGTAGCGATCAGACAACTTGAAGTTTTTCGCACGTTCCCAACGTATACGGCAGTCGAAAAAGTGGATACGATTTTAGTTTAATGCGCATGTTGCCAAACTTTTAAAGTAGCGGTGCGATTGTTTGCTAAAAGGTCTCCTTACCGTACCAAGCTCTCACGAATTGTGCTTTCAAACATTATAAATAAGTTTAGAAACTGAAAATGTGAAGGCTGCGATACCGCGAAAAAGAAAAAAAAACAGCAACTAATGAGAGAAATGCAACTAACATTTTAGCAGCGGTGACACAGATCCTCACTTTCATGCATGGCAGCATGAATGTACGGGTGGTATCAAGTAGAGTAGTATTCCGCAGATACTAAATTCCAGCGCATTTCATCCTTTCTACACTTCTCTTCTACACCTACACACCCACTCCTCAAGACACCGTACGGTGCACAGCGGAGACTGCCACGTATAACTACAACTCATTTTCTTTCTTCTTCCACCCGCAAACAGAGCGAGGGAAAAATGACTTTCTAAAGCCTCCGTACGAGTGATAATTACTCTCACCTCTGTGACTTTCACGAAATGTACGTTGGCGGCAAAAGAATCGTTCTGCAGTCGGCCGCATGTGTCGTTTCTCTAAATTTCCACAATATTGCCTTGCGAAAGGAGTCTCGTCTGCGCTCCAGGGATTTCCATTTGGGTCCGCGAAATATCTCGTTAATACTTGCTTGCCGATTGAACCTACCGCTAACAAATCTAACAGCGCTTCTCTGAATTGCTTCGATGTCTTTGTTTAAACCGAACTGGTGGGGATCCCAAACACTCGAGCCGTACTCAAGAATGAATCACACTAGTGTCCTATACGCGGTCTACTTTATGGATGAGCTACGCTTCCCCAAAATTCTCTCAATAAAACGAAGTCGACCATTCACCTTCCCTACTACCAACCTGACGTGCTCATCCCACTTCAAATCGCTCTGCAACATTACGCTTAGATATTTAATCGACGTGAATGTCAAGCAGCACCCTACTAATTCTGTAGTCGAACGTTACAGGATTATTTTACGTACTCGTCCGCATTAACTTCCATTTTTCTGCATTTAGAGCAAGCTGCCATTCACCACACCAACTAGAAATTCTGTCTAACTCATCTTGTGTACTCTTTACAGTCACTCAACAGCGACCCCTTCCTATACTCCACAATGTCATCAGCAAATAGCCATACATTGATGCTCACTCTGACTGTCAGATCATTTATGTACATATACAATAAGAGCAGACCTATTACCATTCTCTGGGACACTCCTGACGATACCTTGTCTCTGAAGAACACTCGCCATCGCGGATAACGCACTGAGTTCTATTACTCAAAATGTCTTTGAGACACACATATACCTGGGAAGCTAAACAGTATGCTCGTCCTTCATCAACATGTGCAGTGGGGCACCGTGTCAACGCTTTCCGAAAAGGTAGGAACGTTGAATCTGCCTATTGCCCTCCATCCATGGTCTGTAAGTTATCATGGCAATGACCAAATTCAGTTACATTTCTTCGCATGGTTGCTACAGAAACAGCAAAGTGGTGGAGCATTTCTATGCAAGACTTTGTTTCAGATGAAGCATCGCTTACAAACCATGAGTAAATCAAACTTCACAATATGCATTACTGGCCAATTTCATATCCACACTCGCTGAGAGAAGTGGATAAACAGTCTCCCTGCTCTCAGGTGGTGCAGGATTGGTCTCTATTTTATTGAAGGGAATATATGCAGCTTCAAGTGTCTCCAGTTGCCAACATGTACATTGTCACAGTAACTTGAAGATATCAACAGCTACACAGAGAGAGTTCGAACGCAAAGTGCAATGCTGCCAGATTTCCCCCTCATCCAACCCTGTCTGACATACAGTTGCCCTATATACAAAATGTTGGGAAATTTCAAAGAGCCCAATTGCAGTACAGGGGTTTACCCACTCCTATGATATCACTGTGGAAGCGGGGCTGTTGTCGTGAGTATAAATTGGTGGGAAATTCAAACATCCAAGATGGCACAATGTCATGCTGGAATTCAAGAGGGCTGACCAGGGATGTTAGTCTGGCCTGCATTGTTGTCAGATTTCCTGGGTTTTCCCCCCTGAGACAAAAGATGTTTGTTTCCCCTACAGGTATTTGTGGATCTGGAAGAAAGGCCTTAGTCTCCCATAGTCACACCCCCTCCCCCCTGTACCAGTTCTAGGGCGAAGGGGATTTGTTCCTATTGCATGTCGAAGCCTGTCCGGTAGACAATGTTTATCCATCTGAGGCTGTGGATAAATAAATGTATTTTTCTCCCTGCAGGAAGTAACCAATCTTGCTGACCTACTTTCAATGATATGAAAAACCACTTAACGTGTTTTCCCCAAGCTGTTATTCATTCATATCTGCAGACCTATTATTTATAACAGTCAGGACACTTATAGAATGCAAAACACACACACACACACACACACACACACACACACACACACACACACACTCCTTCTCCGCAGTTAAAGTCCAAGATTGCTGTGTCTGCATATGTCCACTTGTTCTCTGCCAGCTCAGGCACAGATCTAAGAGTGCTCATGGGCGTCATGAATCCCCCCCCCCCCCCCCACCTTAAAAAAAGTTTTTAGTAGAAGTGTTATTTTTTATGTATGAGGTATGTTCCAAAAACAACAGGAGTATTTCTTTTTTAGAATAATTTTATTTGTTCATCTATGTCAGAATTATTCTCTCCAAAGAATTTTTTTTATTTAAAAAAGCTGATAAAGTCTCACTAGAAGCCTTCCTAAGAGACAATCTCCATTTCTTCCGATCTGACTATGCAAATGTAGACGATATGTGGCTCAAATTCAAACATATAGTAGCAACAGCAATTGAGAGATTCATACCTCATAAATTGGTCAGAGATGGAACTGATCCCCCATGGTACACAAAACAGGTCCGAACGCTGTTGCAGAGGCAACGGAAAAAGCATGCGAAGTTCAGAAGAACGCGAAATGCCGAAGATTGGCTAAAATTTACAGACGCGTGAAATTTGGCACGGACTTCAATGCGAGATGCCTTTAATAGGTTCCACAACGAAACATTGTCTCGAAATTTGGTAGAAAATCCGAAGAAATTCTGGTCGTATGTAAAGTACACAAGCGGCAAGACGCAGTCAATACCTTCGCTGCGCAGTGCCGATGGTACTGTTACCGATGACTGTGCCGCTAAAGCGGAGTTATTGAACGCAGTTTTCCGAAATTCCTTCACCAGGGAAGACGAATGGAATATTCCAGAATTTGAAACACGAACAGCTGCTAGCATGAGTCTCTTAGAAGTAGATACCTTAGGGATTGCGAAGCAACTCAAATCGCTTGATACGGGCAAGTCTTCAGGTCCAGATTGTATACCGATTAGGTTCCTTTCAGATTACGCTGATACAATAGCTCCCTATTTAGCACTCATATACAACCTCTCGCTCACCGATAGACCTGTACCCACAGATTGGAAAATTGCGCAGGTCGCACCATTGTTTAAGAAGGGTAGTAGGAACTACAGAACTATATCATTGACGTCGGTTTGCAGTAGGGTTTTGGAGCATATACTGTATTCAAACATTATGAATCACCTCGAAGGGAACGATCTATTGATACGTAATCAGCATGCTTTCAGAAAACATCGTTCTTGTGCAACGCAGCTGGCTCTTTATTCGCACGAAGTAATGGCCGCTATCGACAGGGGATCTCAAGTTGATTCCGTATTTCTAGATTTCCGGAAAGCTTATGACACCGTTCCTCACAAGCGACGTCTAATCAAGCTGCGGAGCTATGGGGTATCGTCTCAGTTGTGCGACTGCATTCGTGATTTCCTGTCAGGAAGGTTGCAGTTTGTAGTAATAGACTGCAAATCATCGAGTAAAACTGAAGTGATATCAGGTGTTCCCCAGGGAAGCGTCCTGGGACTTCTGCTGTTTCTGACCTATTTAAATGACCTGGGTGACAATTTGAGCAGTTCTCTTAGGTTGTTCGCAGATGATGCTGTAATTTACGGTCTAGTAAGGTCATCCGAAGACCAGTATCATTTGCAAAGCGATTTAGAAAAGATTGCTGTATGATGTGGCAGGTGGCAGTTGACGCTAAATAACGAAAAGTGTGAGGTGATCCACATGAGTTCCAAAAGAAATCCGTTGGAATTCGATTACTCGGTAAATAGTACAATTCTCAAGGCTGTCAATTCAACTAAGTACCTGGGTGTAAAAATTACGAACAACTTCAGTTGGAAAGACTGCATAGATAATATTGTAGGGAAGGCGAGTCAAAGGTTGTGTTTCATTGGCACGACACTTAGAAGATGCAACAAGTCCACTAAAGAGACAGCTTACACTACACTTGTTCGTCCTCTGTTAGAATATTGCTGCGCGGTGTGGGATCCTTACCAGGTGGGATTGCCGGAGGACATCGAAAGTGTGCAAAAAAGGGCAGCTCGTTTTGTATTATCACGTAATAGGGGAGAGAGTGTGGCAGATATGATACGCGAGTTGGGATGGAAGTCATTAAAGCAAAGACGTTTTTCGTCGCGGCGAGATCTATTTACGAAATTTCAGTCACCAACTTTCTCTTCCGAATGCGAAAATATTTTGTTGAGCCCAACCTACGTAGGTAGGAATGATCATCAAAATAAAATAAGAGAAATCAGAGCTCGAACAGAAAGGTTTAGGTGTTCGTTTTTCCCGCGCGCTGTTCGGTAGTGGAATGGTAGGGAGATAGTATGATTGTGGTTCGATGAACCCTCTACCAAGCACTTAAATGTGAATTGCAGAGTAATCATGTTGATGTAGATGTAGAAAGTATTTCCTGTTACATATTTCACATTTATGCCAGCCTTTTTTCTAACTCTTGTACCACTTCTGGAATCGATATTAGGGATAGCTTTTACTTCTCTCCACAATGCGTTTTTAATCTCGTCTGTGCTTAAAAAACGACAACCTGTCAAAGTTTTCTTTAATTTTGCAAACAGGAAAATGTTATATCTGGTCATGCATGGGATGGATGCTGCAGCCTCAGTACGGCATTGCCGTGGTGCAAAAGCCACGGTTGGTTACGCCAAAAAAAGTGGGTGTTACAGGTTTAACTTGGAAATAGTACTCTTAATTGTTCGTTTGACCTCGTGGCGAGATCTCATGGTGCACTACGCTTTTAACATCGAAGAATGCTGTGTGCGTGAACTTAGGTGTCGAGCCTTTTTGGTTGTTTTTTGATTCATAATGTTTTTCATTGGGTAGCGGGGACTGTATGAAGGCGACTAGGCGGGCTTTAGGTTAGAGGGCCTCGGGAACGTTCAGAAAGGGCTTCAGTTTCAAAGGGTGCAGGACGAACGCAGGAAGAGGGTAGACGTAGGAACAATCAATACTGTAGCTGTAAACTGTCAGAGCAGTGTAGCGAAAAAACCACAGCTCCAAGCGCTAATGTTGTTGTTGTGGTCTTCAGTCCTGAGATTCGTTTGATGCAGCTGTCCATGCTACTCTATCCTGTGTAAGCTTCTTCATCTCCCAGTACCTACTGCAGCCTACATCCTTCTGAATCTGCTTAGTTTATTCATCTCTTGGTCTCCCTCTACGATTTTTACCCTCCACGCTGCCCTTTAATACTAAATTGGTGATCCCTCGATGTCTCAGAACATGTCCTACTAACCGATCCCTTCTTCTAGTCTAGTTGGGCCACAAGCTCCTCATTAGTCATGTGATCTACCCATCTAATCTTCAGCATTCTTCTGTTGCACCACATTTCTCTTCTTGTCTAAACTATTTATCGTCCACGTTTCACTTCCATACATGGCTACATTCCATACAAATACTTTCAGAAACGACTTCCTGACATTTAAATCTACACTCGATGTTAACAAATTTTTCTTCTTCAGAAATACTTTCCATGCCATTGCCGGTCTACATATTACATCCTCTCTACTTCGACCATCATCAGTTATTTTGATCCTCAAATAGCAAATCTCCTTTACTACTTTAAGTGTCTAATTTCCTAATCTAATTCCCTCAGCATCACCCGACTTAATTCGACTACAGTTCCATTATCCTCGTTTTGCTTTTGTTGATGTTCATCTTATATCCTCCTTTCAAGACACTATCCATTCCGTTCAGCTGCTCTTCCAATTCCTTTGCTGTCTCTGACAGAATTACAATGTCATCGGCAAACCTCAAAGTTTTTATTTCTTCTCCATGGATTTTAATACCTACTCCGAATTTTTCTTTTGTTTCCTTTACTGCTTACTCAATATACAGATTGAATAACATCGGGGATAGGCTACAACTCTGTCTCACTCCCTTCCCAACCACTGCTTCCCTTTCATGTCCCTCGACTCTCATAACTGCCATCTGCTTTCTGTACAAATTGTAAATAGCCTTTCGCTCCCTGTAATTTACCCCTGACACCTGCAGAATTTGAAAGAGAGTATTCCGATCAACATTGTCAAAAGCTTTCTCCGTGTCTACAAATGCTAGTAACGTAGGTTTGCCTTGCCTTAATCTTTCTTCTAAGATAATTCGTAGAGTCAGTATTGCCTCACGTGTTCCAACATTTCTACGGAATCCAAACTGATCTTCCCCGAGATCGGCTTCTACTAGTTTTTCCATTAGTTTGTAAAGAATTCGCGTTAGTATTTTACAGCTGTGACTTATTAAACTGATAGTTCGGTAATTTTCACATCTGTCAGCACCTGCTTTCTTTGGGATTGGAATTATTATATTCTTCTTGAACTCTGAGGGTATTTCGTCTGTCTCATACATCTTGCTCACCAGATGGTAGAGTTTTGTCAGGACTGGCTCTCCCAAGGCTGTCAGTAATTCTAATGGAATGTTGTCTACTCCGGGGGCCTTGTTTCGACTCAGGTCTTTCAGTGCTCTGTCAAACTATTCACGCAGTATCATAGCCCCCATTTCATCTTCATCTACATCCTCTTCCGTTTCCATAATATTGTCCCCAAGTATATCGCCCTTGTATAGACCCTCTCCATCTCCTTCCACCTTTCTGCTTTCTCTTCTTTGCTTAGAACTGGGTTTCCATCTGAGCTCTTGATATTCATGCATGTGGTTCTCCCTTTTCCAAAGGTCTCTTTAATTTCCCTGTAGGCAGTATCTATCTTACCCCTAGTGAGATAAGCCTCTACATCCGTACATTTGTCCTCTAGCCATCCCTGCTTAGCCATTTTGCACTCCCTGTCGAAATCATTTTTGAGACGTTTGTATTCCTTTTCGCCTGCTTCATTTACTGCATTTTTATATTTTCTCCTTTCATCAATTAAATTCAATATTTCTTCTGTTACCCAAGGGTTTCTACTAGCCCTCGTCTTTTTAGCTATTTGATCCTCTGCTACCTTCACTATTTCATCCCTCAAAGCTACCCATTCTTCTTCTACTGTATTTCTTTCCCCCTTTCCTGTCAATTGTTCCCTTATGCTCTGCCTGAAACTCTGTACAACCTCTGATTCTTTCAGTTTATCCAGGTTCCATCTCCTTAAATTCCCACCTTTTTGCAGTTGCTTCAATTTTAATCTATAGTTCATAACTAATAGATTGTGGTCAGAGTCCACATCTGCCCCTGGAAATGTCTTACAATTTAAAACCTGGTTCCTAATTCTCTGTCTTACCATTATATAATCTATCTGATACCTTTTAGTATCTCCAGGCTTCTTCCATGTATACCACCTTCTTTCATGATTCTTGAATCAAGTCTTAGCTATGATTAAGTTATGCTCTGCGCAAAATTCTACTAGGCGGCTTCCTCTTTCATTTCTTAGCCCCAATCCATATTCACCTACTATGTTTCCTTCTCTCCCTTTTCCTACTCTCGAATTCCAGTCACCAATGACTATTAAATTTTCGTCTTCCTTCACTACCTGAATAATTTCTTTTATCTCACGATACATTTCATCAATTTTTTCGTCATCTGCAGAGCTAGTTGGCATATAAACTTGTACTATTGTAGTAGGTGTTAGTTTCGTGTCTATCTTGGCGACAATAATGTGTTCACTGTGCTGTTTGTAGTAGCTTACCCGGTAATAGAAAGCTCTAAATCTCAAATCGTTATTGGTACGGAAAGCTGGCTAAAGCAAGAAATAAGTTGAGCGTAAATTTTTGCAAACGACCTAAACGCATTCAGTAAGGATTGATTAAATACAGTTGGCGGGGGATTGTTCATATTTGTGAGAAGTAGTTTACCTTGTAGTGATATTGAAGTAGATAAAGTGAGTTAGTATGGGTAGACGTTATACTTGACAATCTGAATAAATTAGTAATTGGTTCCTTTTACCGACTCCCGGCACAGATGATATACACTCCTGGAAATTGAAATAAGAACACCGTGAAATCATTGTCCCAGGAAGGGGAAACTTTATTGACACATTCCTGGGGTCAGATACATCACATGATCACGCTGACAGAACCACAGGCACATAGACACAGGCAACAGAGCATGCACAATGTCGGCACTAGTACAGTGTATATCCACCTTTCGCAGCAATGCAGGCTGCTACTCTCCCATGGAGACGATCGTAGAGATGCTGGATGTAGTCCTGTGGAACGGCTTGCCATGCCATTTCCACCTGGCGCCTCAGTTGGACCAGCGTTCGTGCTGGACGAGCAGACCGCGTGAGACGACGCTTCATCCAGTCCCAAACATGCTCAATGGGGGACAGATCCGAGGATCTTGCTGGCCAGGGTAGTTGACTTACACCTTCTAGAGCACGTTGGGTGGCACAGGATACATGCGGACGTGCATTGTCCTGTTGGAACAGCAAGTTTCCTTGCCGGTCTAGGAATGGTAGAACGATGGGTTCGATGACGGTTTGGATGTACCGTGCACTATTCAGTGTCCCCTCGACGATCACCAGAGGTGTACGGCCAGTGTAGGAGATCGCTCCCCACACCATGATGCCGGGTGTTGGCCCTGTGTGCCTCGGTCGTATGCAGTCCTGATTGTGGCGCTCACCTGCACGGCGCCAAACACGCATACGACCATCATTGGCACCAAGGCAGAAGCGACTCTCATCGCTGAAGACGACACGTCTCCATTCGTCCCTCCATTCACGCCTGTCGCGACACCACTGGAGGCGGGCTGCACGATGTTGGGGCGTGTGCGGAAGACGGCCTAACGGTGTGCGGGACCGTTGCCCAGCTTCATGGAGACGTTTTGGAATGGTCCTCGCCGATACCCCAGAAGCAACAGTGTCCCTAATTTGCTGGGAAGTGGCGGTGCGGTCCCCTATGGCACTGCGTAGGATCCTACGGTCTTGGGTGCATCCGTGCGTTTGCGGTCCGGTCCCAGGTCGACGGGCACATGCACCTTCCGCCGACCACTGGCGACAACATCGATGTACTGTGGAGACCTCACGCCCCACGTGTTGAGCAATTCGGCGGTACGTCCACCCGGCCTCCCGCATGCCCACTATACGCCCTTGCTCAAAGTCCGTCAGCTGCACATACGGTTCACGTCCACGCTGTCGCGGCATGCTACCAGTGTTAAAGACTGCGATGGAGCCCCGTATGCCACGGCAAACTGGCTGACACTGACGACGGCGGTGCACAAATTCTGCGCAGCTAGCGCCATTCGACGGCCAACACCGCGGTTCCTGGTGTGTCCGCTGTGCCATGCGTGTGATCATTGCTTGTACAGCCCTCTCGCAGTGGCCGGAGCAAGTATGATGGGTCTGACACACCAGTGTCAATGTGTTCTTTTTTCCATTTCCAGGAGTATAGTTCAATAATTGTCACCCTGTATATACCAAATAAATTAATGGTACACAAAACAGCTCAGAAGTAGTACGGTAAGGATGGCATAAGCCCACTTTTGATATCCAATTGATATGCAAATTAATTAAATTGATCAATTAATTACCCCACCCATAAGCAGAGCTACCACCACCCCCGGACGACGTCAAGTGTTTTCCTTAGCCTGTACGTGGGTCCCTACCACCTCCCTCTTCCTAACCCTCTCTCTCCCCCACCTACACTATTGGTGGAAATTTTGATTTTGGCGGGAATTTCGAATTTTATTGTGAATTCCTTTGTTCCAGGGCTGTGCTGACATCCTACCCCACCCCTCACCCGGGAATTGGCTGGAAATTAAAAGTGGCAGGGCCTTTTCCAGGACTCGAACACTGGTCCTTCTGGACAGAGAACCCAGGTGCACCCCGCAGCACATGGAAATTGTCCAGATGCATAAGAGGAAGGTTAGGTTAGTGTACTTTATTTATTTTGGTTGGGAAACTGAAGGAAATATCAGTCCTAATTATGTAATGAATCATAAAAATAGGACCTAATTACAGAACTATATGCACACTGCTACACAAGGAGTACCTAAAATCGGAACGCAGCTCAAAAATTGGCGATACGATACAACTGCTGTTACCTGTTGGGAAAAAATTTGACAATACCACTCGAAACTAGCGGCATATGCACTCAGACTCTATCCTTCACCTACAAGCTGGCGGGAAAAAGTGTGGAGTTGGAGGTACTATTTATATTTTTGTGGTGGGAATTGTGTTCAACTAATGAGATGCTGGTGTTGGACAGAGAGGAGGTTAATAAGTGTATTTCATTCAAACATACAGCTGAGGCCTGTATCTATCGCTCTTTGATAAGCAGAGTTCGCTACAGGCACCTCACCCTGCAGACCCGGTAATGGAAGCCAAAACACGCTACCGCAACTCATGGAAAATTGTTTACTGGTCTAATTACATACTGAAATTGTCGTAAAAAAAGCAACACTGGTAATGAATGGGTGGTAATGCAACACATGTACTGGGGAAAACCGTTGTCCCAAAAGATTGCACATGGGAGTCAGCTGAATGTGCAATCTCCTCTGTGTATGCCCAAGAACTAGTGGAGTTATAGGCAGTCCTATCTCCTCTCATCCCTCGCCCTTCCTCCTTCCCTCCATCTACAGTGAGGATACAGACATTTTGAAACGGTCAACTGCTACAGAGCGCCTCATGGTTCTTCTGCAGCCTACCACCCTTCAGCTGGCAGACGAGTGGCACCTAGCGTGCCTTCATGCGAAGGTCCTTTCCCAGCACAAAAGGCTGTAAAGCCAACGAACCAATATGAGACAAATGAATGCCGCTCTGACCCACACGCTGTGCCCTGGTCAGGGCACAGATGCCTAGGAATCCACACAAGCACACACACTGGACCGTCACTACACGACCCCCAGAAGTGCCCGCCATTTTGAATATGAAAATCCAATTGTATTTAACGTCAATGCACCTCCTATAATCGAACATCTATTAAAAAGAGAAACATAATTGCGATGACAATAAATATCCTCTTCCCAAGGAAACAAGAGCAGTTCATTTTCTTTTAGTTTTATGAGCAAAATCGGTATAGCTTTTATGTTCGACTGCAGGATATGTTTCGCATCTCATTATTTTGCGACGTGCAACGAAGTGCACCGCCGCCAATTACCGATGACTGAAATTCAGAGGTTCGGCTATACACTCCCTATACATGTCCATCCTGCATAAAATCAGGGAAAAACAACTGCCACCATTTCGCTGAGAAAACTACCAATCACCACAGAATGTCCTTGCTGTATCGAAACCATCATCAAAGTAAAGAAAAAACGAGAATGTAAACTCTGAAGAAAATAAAATATATTAAGCAATTTCTTTCAGCTTGATGGACAGATTATACGACCTGAGAGCGTCTTGCATTCAAAACAGCTCTGTAAATAAACGGTTATACACTTGTGTATTACAAACATTTCAGGCATGTGAAATAACATGTCGGAAAGAGTACAATAATTTGACATACAACAAGAAGCTATAATTCAAGAGGACTTCGGTGTTCTGTTCATTCTGGCAAGCCCCATTTTACCAACATGAAGCTATATCAAACCGACATTTATGAAATCGATCATGAGAGCATGTGTTGTAACAGAACCTTCTATAAGATTTTACCGTGTCTCTCTATCTCTCTCTTCCGTTCCATTGAAACCAAATACCATCTGCATACTTACATTTGACATTTTTGTTCCGTAGCTCCCTTCTACCAACCTGTCAGACAAGAGACCATCATTCACGATTGCAGCAGATTTTTGCAGTCTAGTGTTGTAAGCAATTTGATCATCACAACCTGTTTTATGCAGCCTACTCACATGACGGGAAAAGTTCTATCATTTCAAGGTTCCACAACGAGCTATAATTCAAGTGGCGTCTACTTTATATTTAGACATTATGAAGTATGAAATAACACAGGACTTGTGGTAACATTTGTTTTAAAACATGCAATCATGATGATGATAATAAAAATAGTCATGATTCCACAAGAATAGATGAATCCAAATTCTATTAGTTTTATGAGCAAAAGTGGTGTAGTTTTGAGAGAACCACATGTATCCAAACTTTAACCAGTTATCCCACTCCATGTAATAGAACCTCCTATAAGATTTTACTGCGTCTCTCTCTCTTCTGATACATTGGAAAAAAAATACCGTCTGCATGTTGACATTGAGGAGACTACATGTACATGTGTTGCTCCGTTGGAGTTAGAGACCAGTGGTCGAAGGCGCTTTCACAGATCTGCACAAAGTTTTGTCGACTGTACTGGAAGAAGGACCATATTCAACAGACCACCAATTACAAGAGAGGGTTCCTGTATTGCTCCTTCATAAGCAGTTTAATAGATTTTTTTTGAAGGTCTGTATCAGGTGCTAAACCAACATTAACACATTTCGATCCATTGGCTCTCACAGAAAGCTGAACATTATCGTGTAAACTATGCAGCTCGCACAACACTCAGGTTGGTAGAAATAAAACACAGAGACAATGTTTCTCATTGACAAAAATGTGGCAGACATCGCAACACATAGAAACTGGAAGAGCCTGTGGCATATTAGAGCATTTCCAACAGTTATCCAAAGTTGATGATCTATATAGTAAATCTCATCTTCCACCGTGACCCAGAGGTGGATGTTTCAGTGTTCCATTTCAAAGAGCATTGTTTCCTCATTTTGCAGCCGTGTACGTGATCACTATTGTGGTGTTGACCATCACCAGAAGGTGCAGCTCACAACATGTGCAAGGTAGTAGAAATAAAGAGGTACATCTTATTGGTGAAAAAAATACACAGGGAGTCGCAGCATATGGAAACAGCACGAGTGTGCAGAATTGAGGAACACTTAGACAACTGCTACTTGTTGCTCCAAAGTAACAAGTAGCAGACATTCAGTGTTCCACTAAGGTTCCCTCTACTCCCTTTCAGAATATGCTGATACAATAGCTCCATACGTAGCAATGATGTACAATCATTCACTCGTAGAGATATGTGTAACCAGAGACTGGAAAGCTGCACAGGTAACACCAATACTTAGGAAAGGAAATAGGAGTAATGCGCTGAATTACAGATCCATGTCACTAACGTCAATTTGCAGCAGGATTTTGGAATATATACCATGCTCAAACATTGTGAATCACCTTGAAGAAAACGATTTATTGACTAATAACCAATACAGATTACGAAAATATCGTTTTTGTGAAACACAACTCAAGAAGTAATGAGTGCTATCGGCAGTCGTTGTCAAAAGGATTCCATATTTTTAGATTTCCAGAAGAGATTTGGCACCATTGTTCACAAGCGACTCCTAATTAAGCTGCATGTCTATGGAGTATCGTCTCTGTTGTATGACTGAATTCATGATTTCCTGTCATAAAGGTCATATTTAGTAGTAATCAATGGAAAGTCATCGCGTAAAATGGAAGTAATGTCTGGCGTTCCCCAAGGAAGTGTTATAGGGCTTCTGATTAGATTAGATTAATACTTGTTCCATAGATCATGAATACGACACTTCGTAATGAAGTGGAACGTGTCAGGTTACTAAAAGATGTCTGTGCAAGATATTACATTACACAAAATATTGCATGACACTAACGTTTAAGGTTTCTTCCCTTAATTTTTATCTAAAAATTCAGCCAATGAGTAGAAGGAGTTGTCATCTACAAATTCTTTTAATTTATTTTTAAATGTTAGTTGGCTACCTGTCAGGCTTTTGATGCTGTTTGGTAGGTGACCAAAGGCTTTTGTGGCAGCATAATTTACCCCGTTCTGTGCCAAAGCCAGATTTAACCCTGCATAGTGAAGATCATCCTTTCTCCTGGTGTTATAGCTATGCACACTGCTATTACTTTTGAACTGGGTTGGATTATTAACAACAAATTTCATAAGTGAATATATATACTGTGAGGTTACTTTGAGGATCCCTAGATCCTTAAATAGATGTCTGCAGGATGACCGTGGGTGGGCTCCAGCAATTATTCTGATTACACGTTTTTGAGCAATGAATACTTTTCTACTCAACGATGAATTAACCCAGTATATGATATCATACGAAAGCAGTGAATGAAAGTAGGCATAGTAAGCTAATTTACTGAGATTCTTATCACCAAAATTTGGAATAACCCTAATAGCATACGTAGCCGAACTCAGACGTTTCAGCAGACCATCAATGTGTTGGTTCCAGTTTAACCTCTCATCAATGGACACACCTAAAAATTTTGAAAATTCTACCTTAGCTACAGACTTCTGTTCAAAGTCTATATTTATTACTGGAGTTGTGCCATTTACTGTACGGAACTGTATATACTGTGTTTTATCAAAATTTAAAGAGAGTCCGTTTGCTGAGAACCACTTAATAATTTTGTGAAAAACATCATTTACAATTACATCACTTAGTTCTTGGTTTTTGGATGTTATTACTATACTTGTATCACCAGCAAAAAGAACTAACTTTGCATCTTCCTGATCTACATAAACGATTTAGGAGACAATCTGAGCAGTCCTCGTAGATTGTTTGTAGATGATGCTGTCAGTGTCATGCAATGTCATCAGATGATCAAAAGGAATTGCAAAATGAATTAGACAAGAAATCTGTATGGTGCAAAAAGTGGCAATTGGGTGTACGTCATGAAAAGTATGAAGTCATCCACATCTGCACTAAAATGAATCCGCTAAATTTCAGTTAGCCAATAAACCAGAGAAATTTAAAGGTTGTAAACTCATCTAGATATTTAGGAATGATCAAGACAATAAAATAACAGAAATGAGAGCTCGCACGGAAAGATTTAAGTGTTTCTTTTTTCCCTGCACGCTGTTCGAGAGTGGAACGGTAGAGAATTAACTTAAACGTGGTTCGATGAAACAACTGCCAGATACTTAAGTGTGAATTTTGGAATAATAATGTAGAGTTAGATATAGATGTAGACAGGAGGAGATGCCAGACGAGTGGATAACTAATGTACTGATTCCAATATTTCAGGGGAAAGGTGATGTGCAGGACTGCAGTAACTATAGAGGTATTAAACTGATGGCACACACAATGAAAATTTGGGAAAGAGTTATAGAAGCAAGATTACACAAGGAGACTGTGGTGTGTGAAGAACAGTTTGGGTTCATGCCTGGAAGAGGAACGACTGATGCAATACATGCTTTAAAGCAGATAATGGAGAGACACGGGGAGCTACAAGCCGATCTACATATCGCTTTCATTGATTTGGAGAAAGCATGACGGAGTCCCAAGGGATGAAATATGGAGAAGCATGAGAGAGCAGTGCGTGCCAGAAAAGTATGTGAGGTTAGTCAAGGAGCCATGACACAGGTGAGAAGCAGGACAAAGGAGTTTCCAGTAAAAGTAGGGTTACATCAAGGGTCTGCGCTTAGTCCCTACCTCTTTGACCTGATTATAAATCTGCTGGTGAAAGATGTGAAGAATCAAGGGCCGTGGAATATGATGTTTGCGCATGATGTGGTTCTTTGTGAGCAGAGCATCGACAGACTTGAGGAAAAGCTGGAGGATTGGAGGGGGCAATAGAAGAAAGAGGGATGAAAATTAGCAGGACAAAGTGAGAATATTTAGCACTGAATGATGTTCAGATGAGGTCTTGCAAGATCCAGGATGATGAGCTGAAATCGGTCTGTAAATTTAAATACCTGGGGTCGTACATAAAGAGGGACGGAGGACTGAAAAGCGAGGTACAACACCGAATAAATTGCGGTTGGAACAACTGGAGGAAAATGAGTGGAGTGTTGTGTGACAAGAAGGTGAGCATTGGGTTGAAAGGGAAAGTGTACAAGTCGGTGGTAAGGCCTGCTACGATATACGGGGCAGAGACGTCGCCAGTCACAGTAGCCCAGGAAAGGAAGATGGAAGTGGCGGAAATGAGGATGCTGAGGTGGATGTGTGGGGTAACAAGGAAGAACAGGGTTACAAATGATTTTGTTACAGGAGCTGTGAAAGTGGGACCCATGGGGAGAAAGATACAAGATAGCAGACTAAGGTGGTACCAGCACTTACAGAGAAAAGGGGAAGAGTGTATCGGAAACAGAGTTGAAGATACAAAGATTGAAGGAGCGAGAAGGAGAGTAAGACCGAAGATGAAGTGGAAGGATAAGACATCCGAGGACCTAAGGGAGAAAGGATGGAAGAAGGAAGAGGCAATGGATAGAGTACCATGGTGCAGAAGGATCCAGAAGAGCAACAACGACTCTACATGACGTGGGACAAGGCGACGATAAAGAAGAAGAAGATATGGATGTAGACCATTGAGCCCTAGTTTCAATGTCATGTCCGTACACTCAGTTTTATTACCTGTTACCACTCGATTCAGCAGTTATACATCACTGTTTGATATCATCTGGTGACTCCTGAGCAAATGGCGTTCACTCCTCTTTTGGTTGGTAATTCAACAATTGTGCAACAAATTCTGCTGTCACAAGTTTCATAAGCGAAATATTCGACAACAAAAATGTCATAGCATGAGCCAGTTGATGTACGAGGAGTGTTTTATAAGTAAGTACCGTTTTGAAATTAAAAAAAAGACTCACTCCATAACGTGAGTACACGATGCTAAGTCGTTATGCAGAAATATGGGAGGGAGCGAGTGCGGTCGAGAAGGAGACACGTGAATGTTAGTGATTAGCTCCGTAACATGCCCGACGAATGTCGAGTCGCAGATTTGATCTGGAGGAACTGAAGGCACGACTAGCTCTGCTGGGAGTGTGAGGGGCTCTCCGTACAGTACTTCTGCCAGGGATGCACCAAGGTCCTCTTTGTACGTGACCCGAACGCCTAACATTACGCATGGTAAGGCATCGGCCCACTCACCTCCGTGGCACATCAGGGAAGCTTTAAGCGTTCGGTGCCAGCGTTCCACAAGCCCATTGCTCTGGGGGTGGTACGCTGTAGTCCTAAATCGTTTCACCCCACACAGTTCACAAAGCTGGCGGAAGAGGGCAGACTCTAACTGGCGGCCTTGGTCAGTGGTGATAGAACGTGGGCAGCCAAAGCGCGAGGTCCACATAAATAAAAGGGCTCGAACAACTGCGTCCAGCGGGTAAACCTGTCAATGGCAGACAGTATGTAATTGAAGGGGCCAGAGGGGGGGTGGGGGGGGGGGGGACGGAAGGGCCCGATGATATCGACATGTATGCGCTGGAATCTTCTTTTTGCCACATCGAACGTACCCATGGGAGGCTGTGCATGAGGTCCTACTTTTGCGCACTGACAAGCCACACACGCTCGCGCCCAATTGCGACATTGTTTTATCACCCCGGGACTAATGAAACATTCAGATACCAGATGTGCGGTGGTGCGAATGCCAGGGTATGCCAATTCATGGGTACTATTAAACATGTCCTGGCAGAGACGTGCAGGAATCACCGGACGTATGCGTCCTGTTGAAGTGTCGCACCAGATGGGTGGTGAAAACCCAGGAAGTGTCTGTAACTCTAGTTTGAGTCCTGTTTTAACATTGGAGTGCAATGCGGCGAGTTTGGTATGCTCTGTTTGCAATTTATGTAGTTCAATGAGGTCCAGTTGTGAAGATAAAACCGACACATGGCATAGAATATCGGCGACGACGTTGTCTGCCCCTCTGATGTAACTTATGTCATTCATAAACTGAGGTCCATATGTCGAAAACGTCTCAGGGATGAGTCCGTGCCTGGGTTACAGAAAGCCTACACCAATAGCTCGTGATCAGTAAATACCGCGAGATAGCAACCTTCGATATCGTCTTGGAAATATTTGGTGGCGACGTAAATAGCAAACAGTTCCCGGTCGAAGGTTGACCATTTACGTTGGGAAGCGGACAGTTTTTGGGAGAAAAATATGAGCAGCTGTACAACAGAACCCACGTATTGCTGAAGTACCGCCCCCACTGCTGTATCACTCGCGTCTGTAGTAAGCGAGATGGGAGCATCAGACATGGGGTGAGTGAGCGTAACGGCCATCTGTAAGGCTGACTTTAGGTTATCAAATGCGCGACGCATATCTGAAGTGTATGTGACCGCCCGAGACCCTGAAGTGTTTTTTCCTGCTAGAGCATCCGTCAGTGGGGCTTGGATGTCGGCGGCGTGGGGTATGTGTTTGCAGTAGTAATTTACCATTCCAAGGAAGTGGCGGAGGCCCAGAAAATCCTTGGGAAGAGGCACCGTACTAATGGCCTCGACCCGTTCGAGTAGGGGGCGGCTGCTGTCGTCAGAAACCCCCTGGCCCTGAAAAGTGACACTAGTGTGGCGAAGTTGTGACTTAGCACCGTTCACTGCCACCCCATTTGCTTTTAATAGTTGGAACACTGTATTTAAATGGAGTTCATGTTCCTCGAGGGAGGAAGAAAAAATTATGAAGTCATCCAGGTAGGCATATGCAAAGTCCAGTTTTCCAACCAATGAGTCGATGAACTGATGCCATGTCTGTGCAGCATTTTTAAAGCCGAATGGCATAAACAAATACTCGAACAACCGGAACGAGGTGATGATAACGGTTTTTTCAATGTCCTTCGGTGGCATTGGCAGTTGGTGGTGCGCCCTGTGACTGTCGATTACAGCGGAAATTTGTGAGCCATGCAGTTGGGAAGCAAAGTCTTGAATATTTGGGATGGGATAATTATCTAGAATTGTTCTGGTGTTAAGATCCCAATAGTCACTGCAGAGACGGAAAGTGTCATCGTTTTTGGGCACCAAATGAATGGGTGACGACCAACTACTAGAAGAATGGGCGAATAGTTTTACTATCTAAAAGTTCATGAATTACAGCCTTTGCACATACCGGTCGACCTTCTGTGATATTGATTCTGTGGACAGTACTGTTGTTTATCACGAACACCGATTAGGATGGTGGACCTGCACCCGATGCACTTTGACTAACCTGTAATGCACACACTTGTGTGTCCCAGGTCGGCAGATCATCAGCAGTGGTGGTGATCCACTGGTAGCCCTTATCATGGAGCTCAGTGGGGTACTCGGTAGTGTCACGGGCACAGCTTCTGTCCGGCAGTACAAACGTCATGCGGCGTCGGCGGCGGGTGTGAGGAAGCGGTGCGGGGGTTGAGGCCGTGGCCGTGTGTGACAGCTGGGCGACCTGCTTATGAGCGTCTGTGAGTTTGGCTTGCACGGCGACGATGCATAAGCGGAGGGCTTCATTGCTGTCCCATAGTCTATCGTTGTCAAATCTAAGCGAGAGCACTGCAACAGCGGTTTCTGCTAGCTCACGCAATAGATTGGCACTCTTGGATGAGCAGGAAGAGATATCTGAACTGCCGGTACGGTCTATCGAGTTAAAGGTTAGTACACCTTGTAGGTTGGGTGACAGTGTGTGGGCTAAGGGAAAATCTACCCTGAGCACGGGTTCATTCCCATCCATGATACTGAAAGTCCACTGTAAGGGGGTATTAATGTCCTGCAGTTTAAGGCTTAAATAAGTTATTCCATGAGACTGGATCAGGGAATTGTTGGCGGCTTGAAGCAGGGGGCCAATGCTGACACACAAATTTAATACCTACAGACAAAGGTATCACACTAACCTCGGCCCCCGTGAGAGGCAAGACATTGTGTCTTTCATGTACAAGCATCCTGGCATGTGAGATGAAGAGGTATTAAGTGATAGGCATCTGTGCGGTGCAACGCGGCCCAAAGTGGCTGAAATGGGTCATGTTATTAGTTTGGGAACGCGAATAGAGGACGACTTTTTTTAGCCACGTCGCCAAAGCAGGAATGGAAATAACACCAAGTAGGATGGTGCGTGGCGTCATCCGCTGCGCTGGCTGAGGTCAAAGCAGCAGTGGAGGGGGTCTTTTTTGTAGATTCCTCCGACAGCGATGTTGCAGTAGTGCTGGCATGAGAGGAGTTATGGTGGTAGCTGCCAGGCGGCGTTGGGTCTGCACGCATGCGTGGAGCGAGTCGTGCAAACTCTGTACCACACAATGGAATATGCCACACAGGTGTGCCAACCCCTGAGGCCTGAGGGCCCCCTGGGGAAGTATGTGAAAGGGGGGGGGGGGCAGAATGTTGTAAACCTGGTCTGCGATCTTCAGTTTAGCATCTAGTGGGGCCAAGGTTACATGCAGAAGGTGAACTTGAACGTTCAGAGGAAGTTTGAGCAACCAGATGGTCCAAAGTGTAACGTTTGGCGTGTGCGGTGTGTCAATCATGGTGTGAAGATAATGCCAGAGTTGTGACGGGGATCTGGAACCCAGCGACTCGTAACTGATGAGGCGGGTTGCTTCCTACGTCGATGTGGATAGTTGCTCGAGAATGGTGCATCAGGCGAACACATATTTGTCCATAGTGGGAGGCGAAGCCACAATGTCACAGATCAGGTCTAGTTCATCGTGGTGGTGACATAGTAAGCAAAGAAGCTTTGAGTTGTCATCAGCGACACCTTGTAACTGCACGATGTGGTCGAGCAAGGCAAGCCATGTGTGCGGGTGGTCCTTGTGAAGAGGTGGTAGCTTAGGCCAATGGATGGAAAAGTCTTGACGTAACTGTTTGTCAGAAACTGTCACACCCTGTCCATAGCTCTGCAGCATAATTGGCTCGGGTGCAGTAGTGGTGCTGACTCTGTCAATGGCATGTGGCATAGTAGGCGCGGTTGGCTTGACCTTGGTCAAGAAATCAACGAGTCGAGCATTCAACGAGTAACACCAACAGGCGCAGATTGGACTGGCGTGGTAGAGCCGACAGTAGTCGACGGATGTGCGCGGAATGATGGATTATAGTTTCCGGGCCCTTCCCAAACAGGTGCATTAAAATTGTTAAAATCAGCTAGTGTTTGTGGAACACACACGGCAGGAACAGAGTGTGCCATTGGAAACACTCATAAAGCGGACACTGGTAGTGTGTTTGTGTGTGGGAGGGGGGGGGGGGATAGGGGGGGCTGGTGCAAACTCCGGAGTTCTGGCATAAACACGAAATTTCCTGTCTTGAGTGTCCGGCTCGATTTTTACTGCCACTGATTTGGATGGAAATTTCACACTGGCACTTGGGAAACCCGTAAACATAGTCACTGGGGTTTGAGCATATTGAGTCAGCCGTTGTTGAGCGCTTGGAATACATGTAAGTTCATTTTCAGCATAAAACGTTTGCATTCAAAGTTGTGTGCACAAAAAACGTTCTGTTGGTACGGAACACTGCCACACGATTGCTGACTCATCTATGGTAACGAAAACTTATTGTTTGTACCTGATGCCGGCACACGTGGCTGTGGGGATGTAGAAGCATTGTCCTGTTGAGTACAGCTAGTTGGTGTGTTCAAGCACTGCATCAAACTACTGCAAACACAAGGTGGGTAATTGGAAAACCATGCCGAAGTGTCTGTTGGAAAACCTAGTTGGCACATGTGCGGTGAAGCAGGCGGCAAGCAATGCATTGTGTACTGCTCAACGGTATGAGAGTTCATTGTAGCACTCGTGAACAAAATTCAGGGTGACCAATGTGGGTTTAGTGTTGTAGGATTGCTGGAGCCAATGCTGCACACTATACCACATGTAATAAGCACTATTTTATTGCTCGGAAGTACACATATGTAGTTATATACATTCTTGATTCTCGGTGCACATGTGTACTCTTTCACGCATGGCCAAAGACTGCTCGCCAAGAGCTTGCAAAACAAAGATAGTACACGCGACTTGGACAATAGTCGTCAGAAGTCCAATGTGTACACATTATGGATTGAGAGTAAATCAAAGAAAGACAAATGTAATGAGAAGTAGCAAATATGAGAACAGTCAGAAACAACATCAGGATTGGTGATCATGAAGTAAATGAAGTTAAGGAATTCTGTTACCTAGGCACCAAAATAACCCATGATAGATGAAGCACGGAGTACATAAAAAGCAGACTGGCACACACAAAATGAGTATTCCTGGCCAATAGGAGGGTTAGTTGTATCAAACATAGACCTTAATTTGAAGAAGAAATATCTGAGAATGTATGTTTGGAGCACAGTCTTGTATGGTAGTGAAACATGGAGTGTACGAAAACTGGAAAAGAAGAGAATTGAAGCATTGAGAAGTGGTGCTTGAGCTAGATCGCTGGTCGATCATCAGCGATCGGCTTGTTATCTTTGACGCGTCCCTGGGCATGAGCATCTTTGCGTTTTCGGCTGGGCACGCGGGATGGCTAGAGGCAGTCGGTTTAGTGCGGTCGGTGAGACTGGCGGAGTTGTTGCTCGAGTGTAAGCACATGTGTGATGTCTGTTACGGTGGGGCTGTTTGCTTATTGTGAAACTCCTGCGACGGTTGCTGGTATTTCATATAAACTGTGCCAAGCCTCGCAGTGAGAGGAGTGTCTGGAGTTGGCGTTGGCCTAAACGTTTGTACAAATTGAGGTGCCTGTGCGAGAAGCACGGCTTGAGCCTGTTGGTTGCTTCGTCCTTCTGACAGCCACCGCAAGTGGACAGCCACCGCAAGTGGATGTTCAGCCAGAATGTCGACAGTTTGTGGTGAGCATAGTGTGAACAAGTTCTCGTAGGATGTGCTCCCACCCTGACTCTTAGCCTGTGTTATTTGTGGGTGTCGACCCCTTGTCTGTTACTGCTTCTGGGTGTCCTGTAAGATTTCACAGCAAAACCGTGTTTTTGTGGCATTCTGTATCTCTGGCTCAGCCTTCGCCTAGAAAGGGGAAAGATTTGTGCCCCAACTGAAAGAGGGGATTCAATTGGACATCTTTTGGAATTCCTGAATGCTGTAATTTAAACTTATAAAAAATTGTTCTTTCAGAATAAGCACCTGTTTCTTTGGGACACTGCAGTTCAAACAGGAGTGGTGAAATGTTAATGAGTATTTGTTATTCGTCAAATGAATTGTATTTAATGTTTTGCTGTTTTTGGGGGCACGCAGCTGTGTTATTGAAATCATTTTGAAGTGTTCTGTCAGGTGAATGACTGCTCCCCACTTCAGTGTATTCTTTTGAGTAGTATTGTAAGGTTTCTTGGATATTTATCAGTGGGATGTATTGATTCAATTTTGTTTTTCTCCTTCTTTTGAATTACGATGAATTGTTTAGTTTATCTGGTTATTGGCTTAACTCGTGCTTCACGCACTAAATCAGCTGATATTGAAATTGTTTTTTTTTTATTTCCTGTTTAATGTCAGACAGATTCAAATGTAACTTCATTTATGTTATTTGAAATAAATGTGTTGGATTGACCTTAATGAATTATGTGCAATCGAAGTAATGGACCCAGTCCTTCATTAGTGCTTAACAGTGACATGTGGTTCGGGTTGTGAGCCTCCTGCTACAAAGGAATGTTGAAAATTAGGTGTACTGATAAGGTGATGGACATGGAGGTTCTCCACAGAATCAGTGAGGAAAGGAATATATGGAAAACACTGACAAGAAGAAGGGACAGGATGGTAGGATATCTGTTAAAACATATAGAAAAACTTCTGTAGTACTAGAGGGAGCTGTAGAGGGTAAAAACTGAAGAGGAAGACAGAGATTAGACTTCATCTAGCAAATAACAGAACATAGGTTGCAAGTGCTGCTCTCTGACATAAAGGGGTAAGGGAATTCATGGTGGGCTGCATCAAACCAGCCAGAAGATTGATTACCCAGGGAAAAAAAGCATGGAGTGGGTATGCAAATGGGAGGCAAAGAGGCCAAAGTTGGTCATGCCATCAGGTCACCATCCATCACCAACAATGACAGAGTGACAACCATTAATAAGAGATCAGACACAGTTCTGAGGAGGAAGTTGGAACCTCTAGGTGCATCAGAGGGTCTGTTTCTGGGTTGTGCATTTCTTCTTCTTCTCTTTCATAGGTCAAGGATGGCAGGACCTGGAGAAAGAGCAGGTTTTAGTGAGATCTGGAACTGAGAGACAGCAGGTGACCACAGAGCGCATGGACTATGGGTCCCCTGACCAACATGCATAAGCAGGACTCTGGTCCAGGAGGCACCAGGGGAAGGAGCCCCATGAGTGGGTCCCGTAATTGGCAGACATCGAAGTAGTAGGTGGACTTTTCCCTGGTAAGGCACAAGGAGCAGCCTCCAGAGGGGAGAGTGTGAGACCCACAGCCAATAAACCATAACCATAACCTTGATCTTCTCTGGGAGGCTATCCGCCTCAAATGCAAGAATAAAGGCGATAGCATTGCTGTGGTTTCCTTACAGTTTTTCTGAACACACTGAGCAAGATGAACACCCAGCTGTTCTGAATTGGCCTGAAGTTTCTTACCAGTTTGCAGAATGAGGTCCATGTGAAAAATGACATCCTGAACTGTATTGAGCCGGCCAGTGTGGCCGTGCGGTTCTAGACGCTTGAGTTTGGAACCGTGTGACCACTACGGTCGCAGGTTGGAATCCTGCCTCGGGCATGGATGTGTGTGATGTCCTTAAGTTAGTTAGGTTTAAGTAGTTCTAAGTTCTAGGGGACTGATGACCACAGATGTTAAGTCCCATAGTGCTCAGAGCCAACTGTATTCAAAGACTGCTGAGGGTAACTGACACCAGGACATTGCCAAGATTGTCATAGGCACAAGGGGCACAGACGGGATACCAGGAGCAGTTTTGATTAACAGTGGACCCAACCACATCTTACTCAGAAATTCCACTTCACCAAATTTGTCATTGATAATTTCCATGAAAAATAACTGGTACAGAACAGGTAGCTGTGAAAGCATTTCACCCTGATCCAATGAGCCTGACACTCCTCTCAGGTTGTAGCCAGTGAAGGTAAGACTGCAGAATCATAAGAAGCAGCATTAAAGGTTCCATTCCCAACTAAGGAGACAGCTTGTAGCTTTTGGAGCTTAATACAATTCATACACAAAGTTTTCACCCTGAGATCACCTAATCACAGTAAGGGCCATCTGGCATGGTGACCATTGCCAGAAGTTCCATTGCTCCAGAATGACAAGCAGTCACTCCGAGGTACACACGGGGACGTAGCAGCTCAGGTATCAAAAGTGTGATACCTGTGTTGTCATCAGGCTCAACCAAAAGGGTACATAATGAACCTGTGCTGGCTATATAACATTAAAAGGGCAATGGCATCAAGCAAAAGATGGAAGAGACAGTAAGGCCACATGCCAAAATGCTAAGTAAGTCTTTCTTCCCAGTTGGCTAAAATTATGGAGGCAAAATTTAGAAGGGGATGTCAAACCCCAAAGTGGGGATAAAAACACCAAAAAGGAAAGGTGGGAAAAATACAAGAGGAACAAAACTGTAATGGTTAGCAGAAATCAGGAGGACAGCCAGGATGACATAAGCAAGGAGACCAAGCGGGGGATCAGAGGGGCAGGAGCAAGGACAGGGCAGGAGAGGCACAAAAAAGGGAATCCAGCCTGGGAAGGAAGAAAGGCCTACAATAGCTTAGGGCCCTGTGTGCACCACACACAAACTCACAAAAGATCCATGAGCTCCCTGTTGGGGCCCAGCCTCGGTGAACATGGTGCAACACCTCCATAGCAGCGGATCTTCTGCTGAGTACCACTGGGTGAGATGGATGTCTGAAGGGAGCCTGATTACTGAGTCTTCTATCTCAGAATCCTTATGGAGGCAAAATTATGGGTTTGGAGTCAAACTCAAGTTCCTGTTCTAGAGGCAGACGAGACAGCAGATCAGCATTACTATGATGTATCATGGTTGATATTTTATCATATGTGTAGCTGGACAACAACAGTGCCTGGCATTGTAACTGGTGCACCATCTTAGTTGGGATGCAGGTGGAACAGTGAACAGTGGCAGCAGAGGTTAGTGGTCAATCAGAAGGGTGAAATCTCTACCACAGACATAGTTGCAGAATTTCTTGATGCCACAGATAATGGCATGGGTCTCTTTTTCTATTTGACTGTAATTACACTAAGCAGCATAAAGTTACTTAGGCACAGAGGCAATGGGGCATCAGACACCACCAAATATGTGGCACAACATTGCCCCCAGTCCATAATCTCATGCACTGGCCAGCAAGACAAGGGGTTTTGAGGGATCATATGCACTCAGCCAACTGGGCAGCAACAGCACTTGTTGCAATTCCTGAAAGGCTTTGTCACAGCTAGGCAACCCCTTACAAGGAATGCTTTTGTGGATAATGTGGTATAGGGGTTCCGCAAGTGCCATGACATGAGGTATGAACTCGTGATAATAGTTGAGATGCCCAAGGACAGAGTCAGCTGTAGTCTGTCCTTGAGCACAGGCTTCTGTATGGCCTCTACATACACTGAGGTGAGGAAAGTCATGCAATACCTCTTAATATCATGTCAAACCTCCTTTTGTCTGATGTAGAGCAGCAATTCACCATGGAATGGACTCAACAAGTGGTTGGAAGTCCCTGCAGAAATATTGAGCCATGCTGCCTCTGTAACCATCCACAATTGCAAAAGAGTTGGTTGTGCAGGATTTTGTGCACAAATTGACTTTTCGACTATGTCCCATAAATGTTTGATGGTAATCATTTAGAATGATCTGGGTGGCAAAATCATTCACTCAAACTGTTCACAATGTCCTACAAACCAATTGTGAACAACTGTGGCTGGTGACATGCCCCTTTGTCTTCAATAAAAATGCTATCATTGTCTGGGAGCATGAAGTCCATGAATGGCTGGAAATGGTCCCCAAGTAATCAAATATAACCATTTCCAGTCAATTATGAGTTCAATTGAATTGGAGTACTCAGTTAATTCTGTATACACATAGCCCACATCATTATGGAGCCACCACCAGCTTGCACAGTGGCTTGTTGACAACCTGGGTCTATGGTTTCATGAAGTCTGCATCACATTTGAACCCTACCATCAGCTCTTACCAACTGAAATCAGGGCTCATCTTCCAATCATCTACAGTCCAACCAATATGGTCACGAGCCCAGGAAAGGTGCCACAGGTGATGTCATGCAAAGGCTGCTGCCATAGGCCATTAATGACAAATTTTGCCACACCGTCCAAATGGATAAGTTCATCATACATCTCATATTCAGTTCTGCAGTTATTTCACACAGCGCTATTGTCTGTTATCACCGACAACTCCATGCAAATGCTGCTGCTATCAATCATTAAGTAAAGGACATCAAACACTGTGTTGTCTATGATGAGAGGTAATTCCTGAAATCTTATATTAGCACAGCATTGACTGTGTGGATCTGTAAATATTGAATTCCCTAGCAATTTCCAAAATGGAATGCCCCATGCAACGAGCTCAACTTCCATTGTGCTGCAACAATCATGTTAGAAACCTTTTTACATGAATCACCTAAATACAAATGATGGTTCTGCCAATGCAATGCTGTTTTATACCTTGTATAAATACAAGCACCATCTGAATATGTGCCCCCCCCCCCATTAACCGTGGACCTTGCTGTTGGGCGGGGAGGGGGGGAGGATTCTTGTATGCCTCATCGATACAGGTAGCTGTGCCATAGGTGCAACCACAATGGAGGGGCATCTGTTGAATGGCCAGAAAAACACATGGTTCCTGAAGAGGGCAGCAGCATTTTCAATAGTTGCACGGGCAGCAGTCTGGGTGATTGACTGATTTGGCCTTGTAACATTAACCAAAATGGTCTTGCTGTGCTGGTACTGCAAATGGCTGAAAGCAATGGGAAACTACACCAGTAATTTTTCCAGAGGGCATGCAGCTTTACTGTATGAATCAATGATGATTCCATCCTCTTGGGCAAAATATTCCAGAGGTAAAATAGTCCCCATTGAGATCTCCAGTCAGGGACTACTCAGGAGGACATCATTATCAGGAGAAACAAAACTGCCATTCTACGGGTGGAAGTGTGGAATGTCAAATCCCTTAATCGGGCAGGTAGGTTAGAAAATTTAAAAAGGGAAATGGACAGGTTTAGATTAGAAATAGTGTGAATTAGTGAAGTTTGGTGGCAGGAGGAACAAGACTTCTGGTCAGGTGAATACAGAGCTATAAATACAACATTAAATAGGGGCAATGCAGGAGTAGGTTTAATAATAAATTTGTGGCGCTGATGAGATTGACACCAGTATTGATCTGGGAGTGCAGGTAAGCTACTTTGAACAGCACAGTGAACACATTATTGTAGCCAAAATAGACGCAAAGCCCATGCCTACCACAGTAGTATAGCTTTATATGCCAACTAGCAACACAGATGATGAAGAGATTGAAGAAATGTCTGATGTAATAAAAGAAATTACTCCGATAGTTGAGGGAGACAAAAATTTAGTAGTCATGGGGGACTGGAATTTGATAGCAAGAAAAGAAAAAGTTGTAGGTGAATATGGAACGGGGTAGGGAATGAAAGAGGAGTAGAATTTTACACAGTGTATAACTTAATCATAGCTAACACTTGGTTTAAGAATCATGAAAGAAGGTTGTATAGATGGAAGAGGCCTGGAGACACTGGAAGGTTTCAGACAGATTATATAATGGTAAGACGGAGATTTAGGAACCAGGTTTTTAATTGTAAGACATTTCCATGGGCAGATGTGGACTCTGACCACAATCTACTGGTTATGAACTGTAGATTAAAACTTTTAGAGATGAAATAGTGAAGGCAGCAGAGGATCAAGTAGGTAATATGATGAGGGCTAGTAGAAATCCTTGGGTAACAAAAGAGATGCTAAATTTAATTGATGAAAGGAGAAAATATAAAAATGCAGTAAATGAAGCAGGCAAAAAGGAGTACAAACATCTCAAATATGAGATTGACAGAAAGTGCAAAATGGCTAAGCAGGGATGGCTAGAGGAAAAATGTAAGGATGTAGAGGCATATACCACTAGGGGTAAGACAGATACTGCCTACGAGAAGATTAGAGACCTTAGGAGAAAAGACAACCACATGTATGAATATCGAGAGTTCAGATGGAGAACCAGTTCTAAGCAAACAAGGGAAAGCAGAAAGGTGGAAGGAATATATAGAGGATCTATACAAGACTGATGTACTTGAGGGCAATATTACAGAAATGGAAGAGGACATAGTTGAAGGTGAAATGGAAGACAGAGCACTGAAAGATCTATGCCAAAACAAGGCCCCGGGAGTAGACAACATTCCATTAGAACTACTGCTAGCCTTAGGAGAGCCAGCCATGTCAAAACTCTACCATCTGGTGAGCAAGATGTATGAGAAGGGCGAAATACGCTCAGACTTTAAGAAGAATATAAAAATCCCAGTCCAAAAGAAAGTTGGTGTTGACAGGAGTAAAAACTACTGAACTATCAGATTAATAACTCATGGCTGCAAAATACTACACAAATTCTTTACTTGGGGAAGATCAGTTCAGATTCTGTAGGAATGTTGGAACATGCAAGCCAATACTGACCCTACAACTTATATTAGAAGATAGGTTAAGGAAAGGCAAACCTACACTTCCAGCATTTGTAGACTTAGAGAAAGCTTTTGACAATTTGACTGAAATACTTTCTTTCAAATTTTAAAGGTGGCAGAGGTAAAAAATAGGGAGCAAAAGGCTATTTACAATTTGTACAGAAAGGGAAGCAGTGGTTGAGAAGGGAGTGAGACAGGGTTGTAGCCTATCGCCAATGTTATTCAATCTGTATACTGAGCAAGCAGTGAATGAAACAAAAGAAAAATTTGGAATAGGAATTAAAATCCATGGAGAAGAAATAAAAATTTTGAGGTTTTCCGATGACATTGTAACTCCGTCAGAGACAGCAAAGGACCTGCACGAGCAGTTGAATTGAATGGACGGTGTCCTGAAAGGAGAATATAAAACAACATCAACAAAAGCGAAATGAAGATAATGGAATGTAACAATACCAGAGAAGGAAAGTTGCTACTCGCCATATAGTGGAGATGCTGAGTGACGATAGGCACAACAAAGATTCACACAATTACAGCTTTCAGTCATTAAGGCCTTTGTCAGCAGTAGACACACATACACACATGCACACACACACTCACACAAACACTGTGGTTTCAGCTCTCTGAGACTGCAGACCTGTGTGCAAGTTGCGTTTGCGTGAGTGTGTGTGTGTGTGTGTGTGTGTGTGTGTGTGTGTGTGTGTGTGTGTGTGTGTCTACTGCTGACAAAGGTCTTAATGGCCAAAAGTTATTATTGTGTGAATCTTTTTATTGTGCGTATCATGACTCAGCATCTCTGCTATATGGTGAGTAGCAACTTTCCTTCTCTGGTATTGTTACATTCCATCCTGGATTTTCCATTGTTTGATAATGGAACGTAGTCGTATTAAATCAGGTGATGCTGAGGGAATTAGATTAGTAAATGAGACACTTAAAGTAGCAAAGCAGTTTTGCTATTTGGGGAGCAAAATGACTGATGATGGTTCAAGTGGAGAGGATATAAAATGTAGACTGGCAATGGTGAGGAAAGCGTTTCTGAAGAAGAGAAATTTGTTGACATCGAGCCTAGATATAAGTGTCAGGAAGTCTTTCCTGAAGGTATGTGTATGGAGTGTAGCCATGTATTAATGTGAAACATGGACAATAAATAGTTTAGACAAGAAGATAATAGAAGCTTTCGAAATGAGGTGCTACAGAACAATGCTGAAGATCAGATTGGTAGATCACGTAACTAATAAGGAGCTACTGAATAGAGCTGGGAAGAAGAGGAATTTGTGGCAGAGCTTGACTAGAACAAGGGCTCAGTTGGTAGGACACATTCTGAGGCATCAAGGGATCACCAATTTAGTACTGAAGGGAAGCGCGGAGGATAAAAGCTACAGAGGAAGACCGAGGGACGAACACACTAAGTAAATTCAGAAGGATGTAGGTTGCAGTAGTTACTCAGAGATGAAGAAGCTTGCACAGGATAGAGTAGCATGTAGAGTTGCATCAAACCAGTCTCTGGACTGAAGACCACAACAAAAACTGTATAAGTGTGCATATCTCTAGCCCGTGACTTTTGTCACCTTATTGTATTGTGGAGTTGGGCGAATTCCTGAGGCACTGTAGACATGGCCAAGGTGTCGCATTTGGCGCACAAATATATCACACTTGTCTTTATTACACTTTCAGTTCAGTCAATCAAAAATTGAAAAATAACAAATCTGCATTGCGGGCAATGTCTGTGGCATATTTGCTGGCCACCAGAATATAGCCCAGATAGTTTGCAGTTCCAGACACATTGCAAATTGACTGTCGTAAGTACCACTGGAAAATGTCAGGTGCACTTGTGATTCCAAAGGAAAGACAATTTTACCTATACAACCCAAATGGAGCACTGATGAGTAACACTTCATAGGATGCACTTCCAGGTTTAAGTTGAAGGTATGCATTGCACAGGGCAGTTTTTGCAAAAACTTTTTTTATGGTAAGCTTCCTCAGAACATATTCTATGTTTGGAAGAGGGTATGAGTCTGTCACCAATTGAGAATTCACTGTTCTGCTAAAATCACCAAAAATCCATTAGGCTTTTCAACAACAATGATGGGGACTGCCCACGGGCTGTCAGATACAGGTGTCAAAATCCCTTCATCTTGAAGCTGCTATATCTCAAGGCAAAAGGCAAACAGCACTGTATGAGCTTTGCATATTTTGGGGATAACCGTCAGTGATAAAGTGATATGTGTCTCAAAGTCAGTGACCCTGGTAGACAGTGGAGAAAACACAATGGGAACTTGGTAAAGTGTTCAGAAGTGTATGAGCGATGATCCATGGCATTGGCAGTGGGATCAGTATAGTAAAATTCCAACTCCAAGTCATTGAAGAGATCAAGACCAAGTAAATTAGAATCGCCGGTGTGGTGACAATAGGGATCTGGGTGGTGAGGACTGTCGACGCATATTTTATCCAGTTGGAGAAAGTGACTATGACTGTGATGGCATTGTTACTAAAGCTGTGTAGGGCATGTCAAAATGCTGGGATGGAGGCACCGCCACCTTTTGATAAGTGGTCCAATCAGTGATAGTGGTGTAAGAGCCAGTATCAATTTGTAGCTCAACAGGGATCCCATCTAGTGCTATTGTAATCAACATAATCCTTTTAGAATGTGAGAGGACTGATTGCACAAATGACACAATTGGAACATCAGAGTCCTCAGTCAGAATACCAGAGTCCTGAGAATCCATATACATCCAGTCAACTGCCACAGCAGTTGAAGTATGGCAAACTTCTGCCTTGTTGCCTAACTTATCACATGCCACCCATTGCAACCAAAAACAGTTGTTTGGACAGAGAAGGGCCATTATGAGGTGGCCAGGATGCAAAAATGGACACCAGTTCCTGCAGAACTGCCGACAGGCATAATGACTGTTCAAAGGTACATCTTCAAAGATGGATCTTTGAGTTTCAACAAATCATGGCACAAAGCTTCATCAGGGATGTAGACTAACCCCACGTCTCTCATGAGGGAGGATGCATAAGATTGACTGCACTCATTGTTGGCACAATAGAGTTGACACTGTCAGGACAAACCATGCAGGAGCGCAATCCATTACCTATAGGTTTCAGTAGACAATTTGTAACAACTGAAAAATTTGTGCCAGGCTGCCACCCCATGCACTTGACAGTCAGAATACTCTAAAAGATTTGCTTCAGTTTGGTATAAGGTTGGGTGTGGGACTCAGTTGAGGGATGCAGCTACCAGATAAAATGGCAGACTAACTGCCCCTCATTGGTCAGTAGGAATGTGCATTGCTGCATGTCACCTGTTATGTCATGGGTGTGGAAGTGTTGTACCATTTGGGTGATGTAACAGGACCACAGTTCCATATTGTGATTGAACTGTTGAAAGAGTGGTGGTGTTGGTCAGATGTTGCACACAGAGGCAATCTGGGTGAGGTGCCCCGCAAATTCTGGTGCTGATTTAGTGATTGCCATTATGTGCTCAATCAGAAATTCATTGGTGTGTTGTATCCTCTGTAGCAGAATAATCACCAGATGTGTTAAATCCACTTTATCTGCAGCTGTTGCCATGGCTGAAAGTGCTTACAAAAAAGGACTACATGCCAATAAGTCACATGTAAAATGTCCACTAACTGATTTGGCTTGTGAAGTATGTATGTAGATTTAGATGTGACCTATTCTAGAGTAACATCCACAAAACAAAGCAAGTTGTCACAATCAGATAAATTTTTTGATAAACACTTCAACACTTCTAAAGTTCCTATGAGTCTGAACAGAACAAAAACAAAATGGATGGAAGATCTTCACCAATGAAATTAGTTTTTAGTTCCAAGTTCACAAAATAAATAAATAAATAAAACAATGAAAAATCCAAGGTGGAATACAACAACATTATGAAAAGGAAAGTTGCTACTCACCATAAGTGAAGATACTGAGCTGCAGATAGGTACAGCAAAAAGACTATCACACAATAAGCTCTCGGCCAACAAGGCCTTTGTCAAAAATAGCCAACACACACACACTAACACACACACACACACACACACACACACACACACACACACAAACACAACTTGCATTTGTGTGTGTGTGTGTGTGTGTGTGTGTGTGTGTGTGTGTGTGTGTGTCTGTTGTCTATTTTGAACTTCAACCTGAAAAAATAAAAATAAATAAAATAAAAAATAAAAAAGGCTTTCCTTCCTTTAGTTTTAGTAACCAAGACTGCAGCCAACTTCAGCTTATAGAAAGAACAAACACTTGGTGTAATCTTATATAGGTACTTAACTTGATGAAGTATCAAGATTCCAACAGTAATGAAAATTTATACTCATCTTGAGGTTGATGTTCTTTTGTCTGTGTTTGCTTTAACAATAGCATATGTTTTTGCATGGGGTCTGCCTTTAGCAAAACACAACTTTCTTTTTTGTCCCAGACATGTTTCACTGCAGTTGCAGCATCATTAGTGGTTTTGTTTATTATGGCTGCTAAACAGTAAAGAACATTTCCTTATGTTTAACAGCCATATTAATAAAACAACCACTGATGATGCTGCAACTGTGGTTAAACATGTCTGGGACAAAAAACAAAACTGTGTTTTGCTAAAGGCAGACCGCACCCAAAAACATATGAAAATTTATAAGTCCATCAAGGTTAGAAAACTTTAAGTCTGACACTGTGTTGTCCATCAGTAGAACAAAAATGCAAATATACCAAGTCCCAGCTGGCACATCACTGAACACAGATTCCAAGGGTAATGGAGGTGCCATGCTGTCCAGGGTAGTGACTGAGTCCTTGATACAGCAAAGGTGAAGGTCTTCCAGTTGCTGGCTGCACCAGATCTGCCATTCAGAGAGAATCGACTGTCCTAAATAGATACCTTGCAGATGGATACTTGCAGACCTATACTCAGCATGTGACATGGAGATGCATGAAGAGGTGTGGTTTGTCAGCAACCTCTATCGCCACCATGTACACTACTTGCTGGTCTGGCTGGAACACTGTTGATGCCTTCCACTGGCCTGGCCATTGTGTCCCCAATCATTGGAACCATAGGGGCTGAACTTCCAGCAACTTACATGATGTATATTTTGCATGTGGTATCATCAGCACCAGCTGATCTTGGGCACCATGGCACAAGTGATGATTTATTCAATTCATCTTTGCCAATTTCCTGTAGCTGCCCCTGATATGGTTGCCTCAGAACACATTACACCACTTATTGAGGATAGGAATGTTTATGTATAGGATTAGCTTTTGTGCTGAGAGCTATCCACTGATTTATGTCTTTCATTGTGTTGGTGTGTAATGATGCTACTGGTATATTTCTTCCAGATGGAGCCAGTAATTTGCATACATTTTACATAATTTCATGTGCAATGTACTGTTTCATGTATAGCTTTCTGGGAGCTGTTCATCAAACACAAGCAAGTAAGTAAATGAGGATCGACATTGCACATCTGTGGGCCAACATGTCAATATCCAAAACACACTAATTATAAAATTCTAAATTCTGAAGTTACAATTTTTACCCTGTGACTGGTTTTCTGATCATATTTCCCAGTCAATAGCAGTCAAATGGAGGTTGAATAATATGTTTGTATTCAAAACTCACCAGGAAGGAAATCAGTGTAAAGACAAATTTTGTAATGAAAATAAGAGCAAAACGTTTGATCCTAGAACAACCAAGCATACAGATGTAACTATGTCAGGATCTAACTTGTAAAGCAGAAAGAAAAGCACACATTTCTTTGGTTGTTTAGCTGGATGCTTAAGGGACTAAATTGCAAAGTCATCAGTCCCTTGTTCACCAGGCTGAATTGTGACAGTGTGTAACAGGGGTAGCATTGAGACAATGAAAGGATTGTTGATGCCACAGATGATGAATGATTGCATGACAGATAAAGGAATATGGGTTGAATCAAACTGCAAATCAGAGCACAGACGAGGGCTCCCCGAGTAATCATCTGCTGTCAGACACATTTCCTACATCATGTCTGATTCCTGCCAACTTGATGCAGAGCTATGATGGTTGTCAAATAAACAATTACTTCAAGCTGAGTGGGTAGAAGACATGTAATAGTAAAAGTTAAAAGGCTAAAAATGTAATGAGTACCAGTAGAACCAATAACAGTAAGATAAAAGCAGAAAAATAATTGGGCAAGTAGATGGGTGGGCATATACAAATGTCTCCCACCATGGAATCATCATGTGATCCTCCCCCCACCCCCCCCCCCTTTCCCTTCAGTCCATTATTATCAAAGGGTTAAAGATGGAAACAAAATTTGCTGTCTCAGATGTAGCATAAAAAACTGTTCATCTGTTCTTTCGTCATCAGCTGTTATCAAGGGTAAGAAATCTCTTATGTCTTGCCTTCATCTGAATGTTTTTTAAAGGGGTACAGAAAGGTAAAATTGGTTCAGGGAAAAACTACACTAACTGCATTTACAAGTAGTTAAAAACAGAGTAAAGGAGGAATGACCAGAGAAGATGGTTGAGGGGTAGGGCTGAGAGCATCTCAGGCTTAGCACATAGAGGGAGTCAATGCATCCCCAACCATGCTGATCCCACATTGAAAGCAGATTAAAAGGTTAGGTATGAAAATAAAAACCACTTACTTGCTGGAAACAAAGAGCCAGTTCAGCGGTCTTTATGTTGTCACCCAACATTAGAGGCAAAGACTCCAGAAGGCTATGCCTGGTTTGGAGAGCAAGAAGAAGCGAGCATTCCACCAGGATGTGACTTACTGTCTTTAAGGCTCTACAATAACAATATGAGGGTGGCTCATTACATAAGACCGAACTATGGATTGTTATTATTACTATTTCTATTATTACTGTTATCATCATTGTCATCATCATCATCACCATTTTCATCAATTAAAAAACAAATTCAAACTTATTTAAATAAAAAATACTTACACGGTAATTCTTTACACTATGTAAACATTAAATGCCCCAGACAACACATGAACGTCAGGAGACTCGATACAGTGTAGCACCTCTCCAGTTATGGGTTACTCTGATATAACTGATTAAGATGCAATATAGTACAGAAGATTTCTCCTGGAAGGAAGAGAAGAAGGAATGCCACCTAGCCATAGTCACCTTGACAGTGTCGAGTTTGTCAGAGAGGGCAGTGGTCCACCAAATATTGTTCATTCTTCCATCTCTGACTTGAGACCAGGGAAAGCAAACTGAGCAGGTAGTATTACTAAGGTCAGAGAAAATACTGTGACTAGCAATATCACAGTGTGACAAGTGTGACATTGATCAACAGCCTAGAAACTGCTCAATGAGTCACTACAGATTAAGACACACTCAAGGTAGGTCTGTTTGATAAAACATATGGCTCTGTTAATAGCTATCAGATCTGCTATAAAAATTCTACATGCTCCTGGCAACAAATATTGTACCTGACTAGTGGGAGATGTAAAATCATGTCTGAACCTATTCATGGTTTTATCACTGTCAGTGCAAATGATAGTAACACCCTGATAATTCTGGGGAACTGAGAGGAACAGAACATGAAAGGTCATAAAAGCAACTGAAACTTTAGGTCCTTGAAATATATCACTCCTAATCTGTGGTCTGGGTACTAACCATGGAGAAGTCCACAAAATACACTGGGGGCACATTTTTAGGGGCTAGGACAAGGTCCGAGTAGAAGGACTCAAAGTGAATTCCAAGAGGAAAACTTTCTTGAGGGCGAGCATCAGGAGGTTGACAACCTCTGTATGAAAAAAGTACCTGATGACTTGGATGATTAGTAAAACACCATAAAATGATTGCATAAATGTGTAAGAGTTGGTACTGTCTGAACTGAAGAAGTAAGATCCCAGCTTCAGTGAGGAAACTGTCTATGGGACCAACTCAGAAGTCCAATAATGCCCAATAATTTCAAAGTTGTCTGTGCCACTAAACTTCAAATCTGGGAACCATAGACCAATCAGGACAAGACCAAGGCCAAGTAAATATAAAAGAGGTTAACACAATTCGTACCCCAAGAGGTATGGCCATGGAAGCAGCTAGTCTTTATTTGACAACTATGGGGCAGTCACATCAGCTTTCTGTCACAGAAGTCTCAAAAATAGGGTCTGTGCAACAACATCTAAGTGATGGGTATCCAAGTATATTTGTCAGTTGGGATGAACTGTGGTGTAATGACAGGAATACATGACCAGTATTTTTGCAGGAGGATATTGTAAATTATGGGAGTGGGTTCAAGCAGAGGTGGTTCAGATGGCTCCTTGGAATTGGAGTTCTACCAAAACTAAAGATTGGGAGCTTAAGTCATTGACACAATTCCCAACAGTAATGACAGATCCAACAGAGGTCATTACCCAATGAAGGTGATCACAATGAGTGTAACACTTGGCATGGAGGCCTGAGAGATGCCATTCTCATAGACCAGTGGGAAGCTACGTGATGTACCAAGTCTAAACTGAAATGATTGGATGATGGAAAGTAATGAATAAAAATCAGCTGGTTGCCTTGAAAGCCCCGGTCATTGGGGGGGGGGGGGGGGGGGGGGGCGTCAAAATAGGTAGGTCATATCCACCATAGACAATGTTAATCTTTGGGACTCAGGTCACTCATCCGAACCGCCTTGTTAATTCAGTCTGATCTTATACCTTTTACTGTGTGCACATGTATGATAATTGCCGAAATATATGTATGCACAGATATTAGTGGGGACAGATTATTCCGTATACTGCTATTTATATCCTGTTTCCCAAACTGGTGACCCCGAAGTTTCTATGTCTTCCGCAACTTTTGCGCCAGGTGTTGTAAATCAACAGGTTATGTGCACACCGCCATGGTCACCTCACCGAACACTTTGTTCGAAGATTTGGAAGCCCAACTACGAACGCCGGGCCCCTTCAATCCTTCGCCAATGGCCGGCTCTCCATTACTCTATAGTGAGTCACGATCTCCAACTTTTGTTAACCTCAAATTTTGTTTTCTACAATGGTCAAGTGCTACACCATTAACTCAAACAATGGACTCAGGTTTCGTGTCACTGGACTGCGCTCGCCAACATGTGAAGTGTGAAGTGGATAATATTCAGAACTATGTACCTACTAATTATTCATATAATGGTCAGAGTGATCTACATTTGCACATGTACTTTGACTCTCAACAGGGTGCAACAACAGTTACTGTTGTGCCGTGTGCAATGCTGCCATTTGTGCAAAACAGACCTGGCCACTATCAGTCACAACCTGTTCCGGTTTTGCCTCATTTGCAGACTAATGATGGACATTTTCGTGCACAAAATGATCCTTGTCACCCCCCAGACCTGTTGCTCAACTTTTTGACCATGTGGGTTCGAGTACATGTTTCAGCATTTTTCCTTCCAGGCACATCTTACCACACTGCAGTGATCTTCTGCAAGTTCCACTGGTAATTTATAGTTCGACCCCATATGGCATGTTTTCAACATGTGCAGAGAACTCACACTTTTGTCACACGAGTTACCAACCCCCTCCCCCCTGCTGCCCACTGCTCCCTGCCCCGCCCCCCCCCCCCCCCACCCACACACACATTTGTTTGGGGCCCCAGTTCCAACCACTCAGTCGCTCGCCTCTCCCACAGCTCCACCTGTGTGTGCCGTGCTGGCCTTGTGCCTTATTTCCAAGGTGAGCAAATTCAAATCAGTACCTATAACCTGTGGTCCAGTTTACAGGACCATTACATGTATCGTGCAACCACTCATTCCCACAGTTCTGACCATGCCAGCCACGTCGTGTTTTCATGACTCGTCAAGGACAACCATGCTGGATGTCACTCTGTGGGCAGTTTAGTCTGCTAAATTGCCTACCGATCCACCTGCTACCGCACTCCTTCGAGTCAATCAGCTCTCGTCTCTGCATCACTGACCAACTGTATTCATTGCTACGACAACGCCAACCAGTTCACCACTCACCACTAGTTGGCACAATGGCTCCTGCTTGCCAGATGTCTGCTGGCAGAGGCAGGACCCGCTCTGCCTGTGCACCTTCTACATCACCTGGCAGTATCCACTCGCTGTCTCCACCGTCCAACCACTCCAGGATCGCCCACACACCATATGTGCCGGTATACATGCTGGAACAAATCAACGAGGACAAGCCTCCTCAGCTGCCACAGTCACCACCACCACTGCATCCAGCTCATCCGCATTGCTGGTACCACAAGATTACCTTGCCAGCACTCAAACGCCGACCGCAGGACCTAAAAGGTGCCGAGTCCTGCGGGGAACCTCACAGACGTCCTCATACATTGCACTCCGTCCACTCATCCGCCCGACTGAGCGGTCGTTTCTACGAGACTGACATTTCGTCATGGTTCGTTTTCCAAGTATACACTGGTGCTGACATGTCCATCATACCTACATCGATGGCTCCCCTCGTCTTTTCACCGATGAAGTCACTTCTATGAGCTGTCAACGCATCAACGTTACAAACCTCAGGCTTTGTCAAAGTTACGGTGCTCCTATCTCCTTCTCTGTGTTTTCCGTGGACTTTCTACATTGCCGACATCAATGAACCAATTCACGGTAAGGATTTGTTGTCCCAATACAAACTCTCTCCGAAGATAGTTCAGGGCTCACCTCTACACGATCCCACTAATACTCAGATACTGTGATCGAGCACTGATGTTCCATGTTCTGTTTCTCTCACGACATGCGAGTTGGTACACGAGTGCTCCACCCTCACAGGTGACATTGTGACCTGCATCACTAACCTACTGTCAGAATACGACTCGGTGGCACAACTCCACCAGGAAAACGATGAGTGAACCAATGAACAGCACACACTTACAATGAGCTCGTCGCGGCTTGTACTCGCTGCTGAAACTGCAGTCTACAGTCCCGCCGCCTAATCGTGTTTCTCCAGCAGACATCAGCTTGGACGCTCATCAGGTTAGTCCAAAAACGTTAACTGTGTATGACAATTCGCATTCGGTAGACTCCACATCCCTGACACACTCGCCACACTTACTGCCGTATGTGTCAGACAGTGCTGCTAATAACAGTCGTGCGCGCGATATGACCACGCCCACCGTGCGGGCAGCCGACCCGCATGTTGATAAACATTCCCACTCTCGTGCGCCAGCCACATGGCTCGGCAGCCATTGCTGTTCCACACGCGACGCCAACGCCGCTCTCGCTCGCACTGGGCGGGTATCAAGTGCAAGGTTGACAGCAGACAGTCACCAGGCATTCCCGCCCACTCCACGCTGCGCGCACAGCCGCCCTCTCCAGGCAAGTCCACGCTGTGCTCACGTACTGGACATGTGATTTTCGTGCTGCCTTTTCCCACTCATATTAAAGGATACGCCTCGTCGTGCCCTGCCCGTCCAAAAACTTTGCATCAGAACATTTATCAGTCTCGTGTGCAGTTCTCAGTTTCTTCTGTCACTGACAGAACGACACACAAGATAGTTATCACTGCCGGCTCTCCTATTAGGCACAACCCTATTAAGTTGCGCGCAGCCCTGCAGCAAATTAACGAACTTTTGGAGGCAGGTATCTTGCAACTGTCAGACAGCAACTGGTCTTCACTGATCCACCTTGTCCTCAAACATGACAGTTCTTCCTGAATGTGCAGCGACTATAGACGTTTAAATGCTCATACTGTCATGGACAATTACCCCACACCTAACACAAATGATTTCACTCAAATGTTATCGGGCACTACAATCTTCAGTGTTACCATCAGATTCCCATTGCGCCGGATGACATCAGCTCTTATCACGCCACTTGCTTTTTCGAATACAACTTCATGCCATTCGGCCTAAAAAACATGGCAGCGTTTCATTTACTCCATCTTACGACAGTTCGAGTTTTGGTTTGCGTATCTGGACGACATACTCGTTTTCAGCAAGTCAGCTGAGGAACATGAAGATCATTTATCCATGGTCTTCCAGACCTTGAACTCCAGCGGCATTGAGGTCAACAAAGAAAAGTTCCAGTTGCATCAGCCTTTTGTCACTTTCTTTGGTTACACCATCTCCACCAATGGAATACAGCCTCCCAAATCTCGCGTGCACGCCATCACGTCACTGCCGACCCTGGCTGCTTACAAAGAACTTTGACATTTCCTGGACACAATAAATTACTACCGTCGTCACCTGTCTTCTGCCGCTGCCATGCAGGTCCCACTGACAGAATCATTGTTGGGTGATCAGACTTCAGGACTCGTAACCTGTACGCTGGACTGCACCTATGCAGGAGCCTTTCAGTGCATTAAAGACTTCTTTAGCTCATGCTGTGACACTTGCCCACCCTGATTCCTCAGCCGAGTTGTTCATCACTACGGAGGACATCGCAGAGGGAGCGGTATTACAGCAACGCAAGGCAGACATAGTTTCCCCTCTACATTTCTTCTCTAAAAAACTATCAACAGCTCAGAAGAAATACTCCACTTTCGATAGAGAACTCCTTGTTCTTCATCCTCACAGCTCACAAACCACTCACAGACGCTTTCTGCAACCCCCACCCCCGAGGACCCACCCCCTTGGTGTTTCTGTCACTTTGATTTAGTCTCCCAATTCACAACTGACATTTGCTACATCAAAGGCATGGACAACACTGCCACAGAGTTTTTTTGTTGCAGATCAATACTATTTCATGCATCATCGATTTATCCAATCTGGCCACCTTACAAGCCTCTTATGAGGAATCTCAAGCGCTCCTCTCGGACCCTCAAATATCCCTTGTGTTTAATAAAGCTAAATTCCCCAGCGTTGTGGATGAGGTGTGGTGCAACTCTTCTACGGGTACCTTACAACCATTACCCCCCCCCTCCCCTCCCCTGTGCCGGCAGGCCTTCAACACTCTGCATTACCTCGCTCACCCTGGCATCCACGCCACTACATGACTCATCTCTGAGTGTTTCGTTCAGAAAAATATGAAACGGGACTGTCAGACCTGGGCACACAGCTGCGTCTCCTGCCAACGCAACAAAATCGGCTGCCACCCCACCCCATCACTGGGCAAGTTCGACATCCCTCCAGGATGATTTTGTCATGTACATATCGATCTTATCAGTCCTCTTGTATCATCATAAGGCCACAGATACATTCTATCCACAATTGACTGCACATTCCACTGGGTAGAGGCAGGCCCCTTACTCAACATCACTGCCCTGACCGTGGCCAAGGGTTTCATCTCCTCATGGATTGCTAGGTTCAGTTGTCCGACCACTGACCACCGACCAGGGTTGGCAGTTTGAGTCTTCCCCATTCACCATTTCATGTAACATCTGATGCACAAAGAAAATTCTCACCACAGCCTACAACCCACAAAGCAACGGGTTAGTGGCATGGTGGCACTGCACTCTAAAAGTGGCACTCAGATGCCATGACTGCATCTGGTCCGAAGAACTTCCATGGGTACTGCTCGGCCTCTGTTTAACTTTCAAGCCCGACTTACAGGGAACTATCTCAGAATTCGTTTTTGGGGAGAACCCCATCCTACCAGGGGAACTCATTCAGCCTCAAGTACCTGAAGACTTCCCCCCCTCCCCAGATTTCATAAGTCACATGGGCACCCACTTCAAACATGCACACTTGCATTCAACTATCAGCCACTCCCCACTGGACACTTATGTGCCAACCGCTCTCAACACTTGCTCCCATGTAATGCTGAGAGACAATTCAGCCTGTCAACCTCTGCAACCAGCTTACCTTGGCCCCTTTAAAGTCCTCTGGTGGGGTGATACAACTTTCGACATCATCATTGAAGACAGTCCACAAACTGTTTCGTTATACTGACAAAACCAGCATTTGAGGACCCCAATGTCCCTCTGCTGGCTCAGTCTGATTCTCCTAATGACTCTCCGGCCAGTATCCCTCCCACTGTGGAGTCCTAGAATTTTTCTCCTTTGGCCACCACACTGTTTTGTTCACCTGACGCCTCCCCATTCCCTTTCACAGGTTTCTCAGACATGTCACCCTCCACCCCATGTGCAGGTTCTGCTGCTACCTCATCGGCTATGGAGACACCCTCTCCCGTAGTCACCCTACTCCGCAACGTACCCCCACACCACGTGGATGACATTTCAATCATCACTCTCGACGACTGAGTTCTCATTCTACTCACAGACACTGCGGCACCGCCGCCCAACAACCAGTTAAACGTCAGTGTTGTGCATAGCCTCACCATCCCTCGTGAGTGCAACCCGACGACAATTTGTGCCTTCATCTCGCTGGACAGCTCGATAAGCATCCAGTCTTGCCACACCTACACCCCGCCATCCGCCATTCAACCCACCTGCTCTCAGGCTGGCTCGGCGACTTCCAGGTGGGCCTGCCTCCCATTGCTCCACCTCCACATCCTGCCCCAGTCAGGGTCGAGGTCCCGGTCATGCATCTACCAGCTTGTACGACTACCAACAGCGTTGATGCCCACATGGTCTTCCCTCAAGACTCACATGGTGTAATCCATACTGCGGACATGGGTGGGGGGGGGGGGGGTTGAGGTGGGAGGGGGGGGGTGGCATGTGCGCTTTGTGGTGTCAATAGGTCATACGACCATACATTGATCTTCGGGACTCAGGTCGCGCATCCAATCATCCGAGCCGCCATGTTAATTCAGTCTCTTCTTATACCTTGTACTGTGTGCACGGGTACGATAATTGTTGAAATTATGTATGTGCAGATGTTAGTGGGGACATTTTATTCCATATACCACTATTTGTATTCTGTTTCCCATACTGTGATTAATTAGGTTGTGAGCCTTTGCACAGAGCTATGTAAAACTGACGTGGACAGTCTGTGAAGAGAGTCACTTAAGATATTGCAGGACCCTTTAACAGTACTGAATAGCTGTCGCAGTGCGTTTAGACCACCACCATATGGCCACTGGTGGAGGGCACCTATGAAGAAAGGAAATCACTGTTCCAGCGACAAGGGTAAGTGCATTGGAGACATCTCCAGTAATGTCATTGATACAACCTTACAGAGAGAAATTTAACACCCATGGGTCTGTTGGGTGGTGAGAAACCAATGAGAAGATAATCAGAAAGTGATTACTGGTACAGAGATTGTCATATAATGACCATTGAAGAAAAGTCAAAAGACTGGGTGGAAAATCATAATGTTGACAGCAGAAAAGGTGCCATGGGCAGCTCTCGGATGGGTAGTGGCTCTGCTGTTGACAAAACATAGATCAAAATTGGAGAGAAGTCCTTCAATTGGAAGGTTCCTGTCTGATGACATGATCTCATCCCCCTCCCCCCACATTATGTGGTGTGCATTGAAATCTGAAGTCTCCAAGTAGGAGAGGTGATGAGTGGGGGAGGGCGGGGGGAGGGACAGGTTTACAGATTAAGGTGGCCATCTCATTCAATGTAAGTGCGTGCCTGGAGGTAAACAAACATTACAAATGATGGTTGCTGAGGTCATTTGCATTTTTACTGCTATTGCTTCCAATCCGGTACAGAGGAGAATATGTACAATGATGACATCTGTGGAAACTAACATACAGACCCCTTCAGATCTCTTTTGGCCAACAGACTTCCAACAGAAGGAAGAGCAACACTGAAGAGCTGCAGACGGATCATCAGTGAAATATGTTCCTTTGAGAGCAACACATATCATCAAACAGGAGGACATTAGTTTTTGAGAGTTATGGCAGGTGACAGTAATATTTATTGCAATCCTATTGAATTATTACATTAGGGGCACACTTGTTGAATGTGAAGGGCAGAGAGAATAGTTCAGGCTCCAGATTAGAGAGGCAGTGGAACAATATTGACTCATGTAAGTTCCTAGTCCAATTATGTGTGAGATCTGGCACCTCTCCAGAGATTTATGCTTTGTCTCATAGCTAGTTTACAGGGTCAGGACTCAATTGTGAGGGTTTACTTCCTGTGGAGGTAGCAACTGAAGAGGAGCAGGCAGCCCTTGGACCCACAATCCATGGCTCCTTCAGCCACTGACTTGGTGTTGGGTCACTGGTCTGAGGAAAGCATTCCCTATAGACAGCCCAATCACCAATATATGACAGAAAAGAATGCTGTTTTTCGTAAAAGCACCAATAGTGTGTTCCCTGCACAGTAAGTGTAGAAAGTTGACTTCCTCAAAGATTGTGCTGCAGGAACCAAGAGGAGAGAATGCTTCTCTCCCTCATGGGGTAATTTATTGGGACAATTACCAGAGGCAGAAGTCAAGGACATGAAGGGATTACGGTAAGTATTTTTGACACTGTAGATGGTCTGGCAACAGTGTTGGCGAAAGTTGACACCATTGGGACAAGATTTAAGCAATCATACCTTTACAGGACTTCAAAATAGAAGAGGTTATCAGAGACCTTATGATCCTGGTAATGTTTTGCTGGTTAATTAAGACAGAACCATTTCATAGTTTGCTGAGGGAAGAGATTTCCCCAAATACATATTTATATTATCTACAAAGAACAAACAAATAGTGGATAGAAATGACCATCGGTCTGGGTCCAAACCAGTGGCCGAGACAGTTCTTGGGGTCATAAGATTCTGCAGTGAAGCATTCAGGTCCATCTGAAAAAACTGCCAGAGCCTCAAGGCCATGGGCTAATAACTTGCCTTTTTTTTCATTGTGCAATATATCTGCCATGGTAAAGGCCAGCCAGTATAACAGCACTGCCTGAAGACCTGGTGTCCCCATTGGACAGCCATCTACTCCTTGGTATACACTCAGAGGTAACAGCTTGGGCACCAATAGTGTGTTCCTGCACAGTAAGTGTGCTACCAGTGTATGGTTTCCTGACAAACTGACTCCATCACCCCATGGATTGGACATCTCACTGTGTCACTGGACGGCTATTCCCATACAGACTGTACTTCTGTGAAGAATTTGGGAAATGTGGAAGTCAAACTCAGATATGGGAACCTAATATGAGATGGGCAAAATAACTGGTGTAAAATAATCAACAGAATTGGGAAAAAGCCTAATCAGTATCCTAAAAACAAACATAAACAACTTCCTAAAATCTATCCTACACACCAAATCTGAGAAAACATACAGTCAGAGAATAAGACTGCAACACAGGGAAGGAAGACATATTGCAATGTCTCAGGGCACCATATTTGCTATTTGTACACTCACAAAAGTACAGATTAAGACTTGGAAATTCCTGGTTGAAAAAATACATAAAATAAGGGAAAGGCAACGACTTACTTATAGAGGACTATTGTAACAGAAAACAAATCGTACTTTCTTTTGGACTCTTGCTCTTTTTCTAGTAAGAGTACTCACATTCACACACAAAGCCAAACAAGCATCCAAATGTACACACTAAATTTAACTGAACAGTGTCATTTTCTCTCTGCAAACTGAAATGTCACTTGCCCACACCTTGTTAAATTGTAAATTTCCTTGAGAGATTCATTTGTTTACTCTGCAAAGAATTCTCTTGTCTCCTCAGTGATAACAGTATTGCTGCCATTAGCAATGAGACTTGTTCCCCATGACTAACGTTGATGCATATCATGAACAGTATTGGTTCTAATATGCTACTATGAGGAACACCTATATTATTGTATTTTGGTTCTGATAATTGTTTCACTACAAGTTTAGCCTTATTTGGGTTTTTTAGTGTCTCTCCTGTTTGTACTCTCTCTGCTAGGAATGATCAGCACTACGTCATTAGCTATGCCAGTTATTTCAAATGATTCTAGCTTATTTACTAGACTCTGGTGGTTAACAGTATCAAAAGCCTTATAAAGATCTGAAGATATGATTGTGATGCACTCATCTTTGTCAAGCAATTGAATCACCACTAATGAATTCTACAACTGAGCCTGTACTTCCACCAGTTCAGAACTCAAACTATGAGTCACTTGGAAGGTTGTATTCATTCAAACATTCATTAATCTATCTTTCATAATTTATTCTATTATTTTTTTGAGTGATGATGGCAGGGAAGTGGGTTGGTAGTTTCCTGTGTATTATTATTTATTTATTTATTTTTTTAAAAAGGCAATGTGTACACTCTTTATGCATTGTTTCAGCACACACACATTGGCACTTTATATAAGACTACTGACATTTTATTTTTAGGATCTCTACACTTTCAATAACTTAATGCTATGTGGTTGGTAATAACATCATTGTACTGAGTGCATAAATGTTTATAGGTGTTATATTTTTTTAGCTTTTTTGTTGTAATTTCTCTGCAGTACTTGAAAAATGCTTGCTCACAAAATTTGATAGTGGTGTGGATTGTTTATAAGTATATCCCTCCCCACCCCCATTTTACCATCATGTTATTATGCTTGTCTGTCTCCTGACATCCCAAATTTCTTTGCTTTTATTATGTGTATTGTATACCATTTTATCATTAAAACACTTTCTGTTGCAATGCAAAACCCTCCCATAAATCCTTTCACCCTCTGGCTCATTCTGACTCTGATAAATACAAGAATCAATATGTGAAACCTGCATCTATACCTCCCCTCTGCAAAACATTGTGAAGTCACAACCGAGGGTACATCCCATTGTACCATTTATTAGAGTTTCTTCCTGCTCCGTTCACACATGAACTGAGGGAAGAACGACTGTTTAAGTGCCTTTGTGCTTTTTGGCCAGAGTCAGTCAACATAAAAGTTTTCTGGGTATGGTACCACATCATAATGTATAAAACTACTGCCTCTGGAGAAAAACCAATGTTTATGCCACTGCAACCATGACCAAAATGTTGGTTTTTCTCCAGCAGCAGTAGTTTTATACATTATGACACAGTACCATACCCAGAAAACTTTTATGCCAACTAATCTAATGTTGTCATCATGAACTTTATGGGAGAGACACACAGGGAGATGTAGTCTATTCCTAGTCATTGTATAGAGCTGGTTCTTGAAACTTTGTAAGTAGCCCTTCTAGAGATAGTTTACGTCAATCTTCAGCAGTGTATCAGTTCAGTTTCCTTAGCAGCTCTGTGACACTCTCCCATAGATCAAATAAACCTACAAGTATTCATGCTGCCCTTTTCTATATACATTCAATATCCTTGTTACTGCTATTTGGTATGGGTCTCACACACTTGTGCAATATTCTAGAATGAGTCACTTAAATGCTTTGTAAGGGATCTCATTTGAAAACTGATTGCACTTCCTCAATAGTCTACAAATAAACTGAAGTCTATCATCTTCTTTACTCACAACTGTGACTACGTGATCACTCCATTTCACATCCCAACAAACTGTTACACACAAGTATTTGTATGAGTTGGCTGATTCCAGCTGTGACTCATTGATAATACAAACAATAGAAACATCAGGTTGGAATATCAGTAATGTAAGGAAAAGATAGATTGCTACTACAGACAGACAGAATGAATATGACACTTACACATTAGCTTTTGGCCAAAGCCTCTTTCAGAGAAGGAACACACACACATTCACTCACACAAGCAAGCACACCTCATGCACATGTAGCCCCCTTCTCTGACAGCTCGAACTGGAATGCCATTCATAAGATACTGTGTTCTTCATTTTGAAAAGCACACAATTTTACAGTTCTGAACATGTAAAGAAAGTTTCGAGTCTTTCCACCACTTTGAAATCTTATCAAGATTCTTTCAGCCAGTATTTCATTATAAATAACTTCATCATCTCCAAAAAGTCTGAATTTGGTATTAATATTCTCCACAAGATCATTAATATAGAACATGAACAGCAAGGTTCCCAGCATACTTCTGTGGGGCACACATGAAGATTAGATTAGATTAGATTAGTTTTTCTTTCCATAGATCCATGCTGAGGAGATGTGGAACATGTCTTTTTTTTTTAAAGCTGAAATAACAATACTAATAGTATGAATACATAAAATACATCATTTGCTTCTATTAAAAAATTCATCAATGGAGTAGAAGGAGTTGGCCACTATTAAGTCTTTCAGGCTCCTTTTAAATTGATCTTTATTTGTAACTAAATTTTTATGTTTGCTGGCAAATTATTGAAGATGAGTGTTCCTGAGTAGTGGACCCCTTTTTGAATTACAGTAAGTGCTTTTAAGTTCTTGTGCAGATCATTTTTGTTCCAAGTATTGTATGTATGAACTGAGCTGTTTGTTGGAAAAAGAGATATATTATTTAGGACAAATTTCATTAAGGAGTAAATATACTGAGAGGCAGTAGTTAGTATACCCAGTCCTTTGAAGAGGTTTCTTCAGGACGTCCATGAATTTACTCCACAAATAATATGTATTACACACTTTTGAACTTTGAAAACTTTTGTTTGACTTGAAGAGTTTCCCTAAAATATTGTACCATATGACATTATGGAATGAAAGCAGGCAAAGTATGGAAGCTTTTTCATTTTTATGTTGCCTAAGTCTGCTATCACTCGAATTGCAAATACAGATTTGTTAAGGCATTTCTGCAGTTCTGTGGTGTGCTCCTCCTAAATGAATTTATTATCAAGTTGTAATCCCAGGAGTTTAAGACTGTCAACCTCTTCTATCTGCTCTTCTTAATACTTTATGCATATGCTGGGTGGAAACCTCTTACAGGTCCTGATTGCATGTAGTGAGTCTTTTCGAAGTTTAATGTCAGTGAGTTGGCTTTAAACCATTTATTAATATCCATGAAAATATCATTAGCAGATCTTTCTAGAACTACACTTGACACACTATTTATTGCAATACTTGTGTCATCTGCAAACAAAACAAACTCTGCTTCTGGCAGTGTAACTGATGAGAGATCATTAATGTACACAAGAAAAAGCAATGGCCCTAAGATGGATCCTTGTGGGACACCATATGTAATTTCTTCCCATTCTGATTATGACTGGTGACTTAATTCACTAGTCCCTTGCACTGACACCTTTTCTTTCCTGTTAGCGAGGTATGACTTGAACAATTTTGCAGCACTGCCCGTGACACCATAGAATTCTAATTTATTTAAAAGGATGTTGTGGTTCAAACAATCAAATGACTTTGACAAATCACAGAAAATACCTGCTGCTTGTAACTTGTTATTTAATGAATTAAGTACATTTTCAATGTAGATGCAAATAGCCTACTTGATATCAGAACCCTTCAGAAATCCAAACTGTATTCTTCATAATATGTTATTTGTGATCAGATGGTTGAGAAACTGCCTGTACATTACTTTTTCTAAAATTTTTGAGAATGCTGGCAAAAGTGAAATTGGTCTGTAGCTTGATGGTATCTCTTTATCCCCTTTCTTGAATAGAGCCTTCACATCCGCATGTTTTAGCCAGTCAGGAAATGCCCCAGTTACTATTGACTGGTTACACAAGTAACTTAGAATTGTACTAAACTCACAAGAACATGCCTTAATTAACTTTGTTGATATTTCATCATATTTGTATTTGTATTTCTTTATTGGTCCTGTAAATCATGTTTGGGTACATATTTTGCACAAACGATGCAGGCCAAGTCAGGTTGGTACAGTATATACAACATCATACACATTGTTATTTTGAAAGGATAAATAATTAAAAATTATTCAATACATGTTGAATATTGATGACAAATTAAATATGATAAAATAAAATGATAGACTTATTAAGAATATTTGAGCAATTACACTACACTTTTCTGGTACTCTAAAAACTTGGAAACAGAATAGAAGCAGTGAGTGGTCAAGCAAGTACTCTTTCAGTTTCACTTTAAACTTTTGTAAAATTTTGCATCTGTTTCAAATTGATGGCATGTGATGGTACAGCATTATGCCAGTATGATACACTCCTCTCTTAGAAATGTTTGTACTTACTGTATTGACATGTAAGTAATGCTTCTGCCTAGTATCATGAGGGTGGTACTCACAGTTGTATCTGAAGATATTTTCACCTTTTAAAATACTTCCTTTTGTGAAATTTAATATTTCATACATATATAAGCAAGGGAGAGGCAGTATACTGAGATTTTTAAATATTGGTCTACAGGAGTCTCTGGTTTATTATTCTAACAAGCTTTTTCTGTAGCCTAAATGTTTTGTTTGTACCTACGGAGTTCCCCCAAAAGATAATGCCGAACATTAACAGTGACTGAATACTGCCATGGTACATTGTGATCACAGACACATGGCTTGTGTGTTTAGCTTTTTATTTACATGGTTAAGATGTGTCTCCCATTTTAGGTTTTGCTGAATATGTATACCTAAAAATTTTGTGTCACTCACAGATGAGACAGTTTTTCCATCAATTTTAAAAAATTGGCCTTGCAGGATGTAGTTCCTGTGAACTGTGGAAATTGACTGTCACTGTTTTTTCATTATTTGTTATTAGCTTGTTTGTTCTGAACCATTGTGTCAAATTTTGTATTATACCTGTAGCTGTTTTTTGTAAGCTTTCCTCATCATCTGCTTTGATTAGGATATTCGTGTCATCTGAACCATTAGAATGCTTTGTTTTTAAAGATTTTATTATGGAAGTTATTTCTTTTGGTGAAGTGAGTGGCATATTCATGTATCTGAAGCTATTTGTAAAGGCTAGTTTCAGATATTCAAGGGCATTATTTACTGATCCTGACAATCCCATTCTATCTATAACAGATATAAAGTACTTGTTAAATAGATTTGCCACACTATGCCCATCAGTTACTAATGTGTCAGCTACCCTTAATGCTATTTGCTCCTGTTCCTTTCTGGTTCTATCAGTCTCCTCTTTCACTACATCCTATTGTTTTTATTTTGTTCACTGATATTGCTATCTTCTTCTCATAGTGCATTTGTTTAGATGTCTTAATTACTTTTTTAATATTTTACAGTATTCCTTGTAGTTAGCTAAATCATCAGCACTAGAGCTATTTTTGGTTGACAGATAGATTTTCCTTTTTGTCTTGCAGGAAATCTTTATTCCTTGTATAATCCATGGTTTTATTATAGACCTCTGTTTAACTTGAGTAAATTTTAGAGGAAAACAGTTTTAAAACATGGTACTGACATTGTTCATTAATGTGTTATATTTTTCATTCATGTCATGAGCACTATAAACATCTTTCCAGTTCATATCTTTGAGCAGTTTTCTAAAACACTCAATTTTTGGTTGACTGACTACTCTCCTGTACTCAGAATCAGCAGTCTTGATAATCTGCATAGAATTTACATCTAAAACAAGGAGCTGCATGTCATGATCTGATAGTCCATTTATTACAGGTTTTATGATATGATTTTGTTCCTTTGATTTGTCTATAAAATGTTATCAATGGCTGTCCTTGAGGATTTAGTGATCCTAGTTGGAAAGTTTACAGTATGAGTTAGATTGAAAGACAACATTACTAACTGCAGTAAATGTTTACTGGAAGATTGCAATAGAAAATCTGTATTAAAGTCACCAGCAATAAAAATTTCTTTGTTTCTTCATGTTAAATAACCCAAAAGAGCTTCTAGATGATTTATGAATAGATTATAATTTCCTGCAGGTACTCGGTAAATAGCTACTCTACTTCAATTGCACACGCTTCTAGATGCTGCTCTAAAAAGGATTTATTAATGTCAAGGTTCTTGAATTTATGGCAGTTTTTAATAAATGTGGCAACTCCTCCTCCATCCATATCTACTCTGCAGTAGTAGGAAGCTAGCTTAAATCCTGAAATGTCTAACATATCTATACCAGTGGTCACTTGACGTTCAGAGAGGCAGATTATGCCAAGTTGGTTAGACGAATTCATTTCATCAATAGAAATGAGTAGTTCTTCAACATTATTTCTGAGTGCCGGAATGTTCTGGTGTAATAAAGATAACTGATACTTCATACTAATGGGATTATAACTGCTTTGGCGAAGATGAACTGGCAGTTTCTGATTACCTTCTGTTAAACTTTGTTTAAATTGAGGCTCCATGCTAAAATCTGACTCCTGTTCATCTGTTTTCTCAAACTGATTGTGTCTGCCAATCTCTCTTAAAACTTTTTTTCTTTCCCCCTTCCCTATTCTCACTCTCTATGGAATATTCAGAGTCTCTGTCAATGCTATTTCCTGGACCACCCACTATAACCATGGCATCCTCCTTTGTGAAATCCTTGCATAAAGAACCTACAGCCTCTGTTACCTGACCCAGATCTGCACTAGGCTTGAAAAAGTTTGTGACCTGGTAGTTATTTGTACATCTGACAAAGACTCTCCATCTGAAATAACATGCTGCGCCCTCCCTACCAAAAAATCCACAATCCAGTCACAAATTTCACTTGATACCTCATATGATCATACTTTTGATAAAAAGGGTGGGTGTGGTACCAAGTCAAATGCTTTCTGGAAATCAAGAAATACTGCATCTACCTATTTTGTAATAGGATGTATTTTGTAATTTATTTGCATGAAACATGTAAGTACATGCATAGCAATTGGTAGTACAATGCAACCATATACAATCTAATTATATGTTGTAATAGGAACTTAAGAATGTAGTCCAAATTTAGATTTTAGTTTCTGCAGTAGGCTATAGAAGCACTTCTCAATTAGCCACAATTTTAGATGTTTTATGAATGTCCCTCCAGTTATTACCTTCAGTTCATTTGGCAGTGCAATGAAGTATTTTGCTCCATTAATAAATGGACTGTTTACAGTTTTTTTTCAGTTTTCTGTGTATCATATGGTAATTTTGTACTTGTCTGGTATTGTGATCATGAATTACTGCATTACGACATGTATATTTCTTATCTTCTACAGTTAATACTATTGTTTCAAACATGTTCATTGAATAGATAGTCAGAATTTAAAATTCTATAAACAAATCCTTACATGATGTTCTAGCATCTTTGCCTAATATTCTCAAGGCTCTTTTCTGGAGTTTAAATAACTGGTCTATATGAGTTTTGGAAGCCCCACCCCAGAGTGCAAGACCATATGCTAGAAATGGATGTATTAAACCAAAATACATCATCCTCATTGTTTGAGTATTGACATATGGAGCTATTCTTCTTAAAACGTACAGGCTAGATGATAGCCTTTCACATACATTATCAATTTGTTGTGTCCATAGTAGTTTGCTATCTATGAATATACCTACGAATTTACACTCACTGCAGATTTTCCCCACAATATTACTATCTCGAGAATCAATACAAGTTTGCAAATCACCATCACTGAAGGGGATTATATTTGTATTTGCAAACTTACCCTTTGCAATATCTACAATTTTTTTTTACCTCTGTGCCAAGATTAAGAATATCATTTCCCCAAAAAAGGCCTGAAGTGTCATCTGTATACATTGTAATGAAAGTATCATTTTTTACCTTCTTTTGGAAGCCATTGACGTAACATATAAAAAGGAAGGGACCGATTATCGATCCCTGAGGCACACGAAACTTAATACTCCTGACCCTTGATGTATAACTTTTTAATGTTTCTCCACTATTGTGTGAGATTGAGGTACACTGTCTTCTGTTTTCTAAATATGATGTGATGCAGTGAATAATTTTCCACTTATGCCATCTCTGGGCAGTTTTGACAGAAGTACCTTATATTCCAGTCTATCAAAAGCCTTTGATAGGTCTAGGAAAACTCCAGCTACTTGCATGCCTCCATCAATTTTGTCAAGAGCTTTCAGCATAAATTGAAGTGTTGCAGTCATGGTGCTACAACCACTTCTGAAACCATGCTGAAAATCTCCCAGGATGTTGTGCTTATTATAATGCTCTAACATATATTTCAGAATTATTTTTTCAATTAACTAGGGAACACTCCTTCTTTTAAGACACTATTTATTAGATGCACCAAAGGATACACTAGATTTTTTTCGTGCTGTTTAAGTAAAATGGAGAAATTTCATCCTAGCCAGAAGATTTCTCGTTTCTACATTCTCTGACGAGCTGCAAAATATCCGTGAATTCAAGTTCATGGAGTTGATTAGCTTCAGAATTGTCCTCAGCAAGACTTCCAACAGGTACTTTATCTGAGGAACAAAAGTCAGATTCTATGATATCTATGAAATAGTCATTAAAAATGTTGCTGATCTCTTGAGGATTGGTGACATCAATATTGTTATTAGATATCTGTATGTTGATATTACCTTTTAGTTTTGTTTTACTGTCTCTTATTTCATTTACTATTGACCAGCAGGTCTTGGAGATACAATCTGAATTTTGTATTTTTGAGTTAATCTTTTCAGCCTTCAATCTTTTGACTTGCTTGCAAAACTGGTACTTGTATTGTTTGTATTTATCCCTGTGCTCATTGTTTTGGTCTCTCTTTGTGTCATATACATTTCTTCCATTTTTTCTTTCAGTTCTTTGGTAGAATTATCAAATTCCACAGGCCTTGACTGTCTTGCCTTATTCTTATTAATATTTATCTTTCTGATGGGATTAGCATTATTTAGATGATAAGATAATGTATCTAGAAAGGCATCCCATTTATTATTCACTCCTTCGGCTTGAAATCCTAGATGCCAAGATTCATGACCAAGGCTCTCTCTCAGTTTGGGAATGTTAATAACAGAGAGATTCCTTTCGTATTCATAAATTTTCTTTGGTTTTATACAAGGATATCCCTTTAGCACAAATACCTGGCCTAGATGGTCAGAGATGTGACAATTTACAACAGAAGCTGTGGCAATATAGTCACAATTAGTAATAACATGGTCTAAAGAGCTTATACTAGTTGGAGTGATTCTAGTGGGTATGTCTCCCAACAGATCTTTTGCGCCATAAGAATAGATACAGTCTTTGAAGCGTTTGCTTTCTTGGGAATCTTGTAACGTGTTGACATTAATATCCCCTAATAATATAACATTATATGCTCTTGCTTGGACATTAATTTACATAATACTGTATCAAGGGAATTAAGAAATAATTCAAAATTTCCGTTTGGTGATCTATACAATGCTAAGATAAAGTATACAACAGATAAGAATTTTAACCGAATTGCTACAATTTCACAGTGCAAATTATTGGAATACTCTTTTACCCAAGCGATATTTTCATAAGATTATACTAGGTTATTTTTTGTCAGGTAGACAGCCACTCCTCCACCTTTATGGTTAGAACGATAGTAAAAATCAATTAAAGAATAATTTTGGATTTTAAACAGGTGTATGTTATCTGATCCAAAGCTTTCAGTATGTCACATGAGAAAAGGATTCATTTGGGTTTTGCATGATTGATGTTTTCAGAGTCCATGCTGGTTGGGATGGATGAGGTTATTTTGTTTGGATATCACGTTATGTTTGAGGGCAAGATATATTCTAAGGTTCTACACCAAATTAATCTCAAGGATAATGGGCAGTAGTTCTGTGGATCACTTGTACTACACTTCTTGTAAACTGATGTGCCTCCTTCCAACTACAGAGCATGGTATTTTGTTTACGGGATCTACAATTGATTGTAGTTAGAAGAGGGGTTAACTGAAACCAATTCAGTATAAAATCTCATAAGAATTCCATTGGGCCCCAGAGCTTTGTTCTATTTTAACTATATGAGCTGTTTGTCAACACCAGACACCAATACTTATTTCATTAATCTTTTCAGTATTAAAAGAATAAAACTGGGACATTCTCCTGGGTTTTCATGTGTACAGGGACATTTGAAAATTGAGTTAAGCATTTCAGCTTTTGCTGTGCTGCCCTCAATTTTTTCAGTTCCTGTCTCATTTGCGAGTGACTGGGCACTAACTTTGGTACCACTAACAGCCGTTACGTACAACCTGAATTTCTTTGGATTTTGTGAGATTCGGCATAAATACCGCGACTGCACATGGGCTCTTCAGTAGTCCTGTACTCACCTGATGATGGCCAGACGTCTCTGGGCCGAAATATTGTGGCAGAATGTCGACGGGATCCAGCTGCATACCCGGAAATTATTAGAAAAAGCAGGAGCTGTCTTGTACATTAAAAACAACATCAGTTTAAAACCTGTTCAAAAAATTAGTTTCTGCTTAGATCAACAATTGGAAACATGTGCTTATGAATTGCTGCTTTCTGAAAGATCATTTGTAATTATTGCAGCATGTAGAACCCTTAAGAATACTTTCAAATATTATTTTAAAAAACTGAGTCATTATTATGGCATTTAATAACAGGAACAGCAACTGAGAGTCTGAGGAGATTTTAGTATTAACTTCCTGAAAGATTCATATAAAGGAAATGATTTTCAAATGTTATTTAATATTTATAACTTGAGTACTTTTCCTAATTTTATCACTAGAGTTACAAATGAAACATCTGAGAGACAGCATTTTTGCAGGTGATGAGATTAGTATTTATCAAGTAGTGATGGCCTCCCTGGCTATGATACAGTCTATACACACTTAATAACTTACCTGATAACAATGAAGTTTATTAAATTTAGACAGCTGCATGCATTCCTCAGACACACAAACTATTGGTTTACTTGTATTGATAATTATTTATTTCAAGACACTAAAGAATTATGCACCCAGCAGCTAGTAGTTATTGATTTACACCAGTAGGGAAAGTTGAAAATTTGTGCCTGACTGGGATTCGAACCAAGGTCTCCTGCTTACTACAGAGATCCTCTGACCACTAAGCCATGCAGCTACAATGGTCGTTACAACTGCACGGACTACCCTAGCATGACTCCTGTCAGGCCAAAATTCTCAATATCCACAAATTACTGACATAGTGCCCCTCCCCATCATGCTCATTACTCGCAGCATTTTGTCATAAGGGTTTGTGGCATTGAGAAGTATGAATGATGTATCTCTGCCATCACAAGATCTTTGATTTTTTAACCTAGTGATACTAACTGTGGTTTTTGTACCTTCAAACATGTCCCAGTGCATCATGTCAACAGCCCAGTGGGAACATTTAACTGTGCTCCTCGACACACATCACCGAGCGAAGTGGCGCAGTGGTTAGCACACTGGACTCGCATTCGGGAGGACGACGGCTCAATCCCGTCTCCGGCCATCCTGATTCAGGTTTTCTGTGATTTCCCTAAATCGCTTCAAGCAAATGCCGGGATGGTTCCTTTGAAAGGGCACGGCCGATTTCCTTCCCCATCCTTCCCTCACCCGAGCTTGCGCTCCGTCTCTAATGACCTCGTTGGCGACGGGACATTAAACACTAATCTCCTCCTCCACCGACACACATCCACCACTCTTCTTCCCCCCCCCCCCACCCCCCCTCCTCCCACCATCACAAGCAAACTTTCAAGAGGGGGTTTTGGCTGCAGCTGTCCACCCATCACTTTTCACAGTCCATGTCAGATTCTATACCAGAAACGTTGCATCTGACAGTAACACAACATCATTTCATAGAGCTTTCGTGCCATTCTCATCCACTCCGACAGACTGCTCACTCGCACCCTACGCTGTGCCATATGTACTGGTAGTTCGTCTGGCCACTGGCAGGGGCAGGCCGCTCTCTGTTCTTCAGACTGCTGTGCCACCTGGCACCCAGCATGCACACTCTCTACCCACTGAGCCACTGCTTATCGTGCCTGCACCATGCGTCCCAGCATATGAACTCAAAGCCAGTGATGATGCTAAAATGTACCGCCCTCTGTGCAAGCATCCGAAAAGCCAATTGTCGGATAAGTACCAACCCACACTACATTCCGTCGATGCTTCCATCCCGTTGAACGGCCGCATTTAAGTCAAAGGTATTTGAGTCACAACTTCCTCATGGACATCTACACTCCAGACCTGCAGCTCCGTCGAGCTTCAACTCCACCTCTCTAATGGGCCACCTCCCTCCCCAGGATTTTTCATGTGGCGGACATTGCAGAACCAGTCCTGAGAATTGACCTATTATCACACCACCACTTGGCTCCAAATGTCGTTTGAGATTCTCTGTTTCACAACACAACTATATCTCACATCTCGTGTGTACATAGTCCACCACCTCCTCCAAGTGTAAATGCCATTAACTGTTTAGTGCATCAGTACACGGTTCTCATGAGCATGATTTGTGCAACTGTGAATTGAACTGGCAAAAACGTCAAGACATGTGCCCTCCGCTGTGAGAAGGCCATTTTGGAATATTGCATTGCACACACAGAGGATGGGCTTGCTGCAATCACAGCCCACATCAATTCACACCACTTGGCAGAACTGACACCCAAGACTTCATCTGCCACACTTCACAGCTTCACCGACAACAGCGCACACATTAGCAACACCACACCTATCTCGTATGACTCCAGTCTCAACCACAGAGTGTTATTATCCCAACGCCCCCACCCGCATCAAGTGTGTTCTGCTCAATACCTCTCTCACCTGTCTTTCAAACTGACACTCGTATGCCTCATGACAATGCGGCCATTCGGGTTCCGACCATGCTCCCCGCCACCCTGCACGCATCCACTCAGTGTGTTGATAAACATTCCACCTCCTGAACCTCCCTGCAATGCTCACTTGAGAGCTCCATGTGTGCCAACAGAGCCGCCACTGATTAACGCACCTCTCTCTCACACTACAGATAATAGACAGTCTCTACGCGCACCACTCGTGCCTGCCACGTGCTCGGCACTTGCCAACTACCATCCTTGCTGCCATAAACATAACTGTTCCCCGCATCATCATGTCTGAGGGCCGACCTATTGGCTACAAGGCTCGCCGCTTTAACCCACTCAAGTTACACTCGGTTCGCCAGCAACACAAACTTCTTCAGATGGGAATTCTACAGCCCTCTGATAATAACTGGTCGTCACCCATACACCTCAGCCCTAAATGGGATGGCTTCTTTCGTATGTGTGGCGACTACAGACTCTTGAACACTAGAACTGTGATGGACATTTCCGGCTTCACTCACCTTCTACAGATGCTAGAATTTTCAGCATACTGGATTGCAAATGCACTTATCACCAAATCTCAGTCGCACCCATGGATATTCCGAAAATGGTGATTATCACCCACGTCCAGTTGTACAAATACCATTTCATGACATTTGGGTTAAAAACCGCTGCCCAGACTTGACAATATTTTATTGACTCTCTCTTGCTCCAGTTCAACTTCTGTTTCGTATATCTCGATGATATCCTGCTCTTCAGCAAATCTGTGCAAGATCACTAAAGCCACATCACGATAGTAAAGGACACTCTCTTATCTAACGGAATCGAGATTAACACCGACAAACTGCCAATACACCAAGAATCTGTTCAATTCTTGGGGTATACAGTCTCGGTCGCCAGTATGCACTCACCTGCAACATTCGTCAACCTTTCTGACCTCGTGTTGCTACAACATCATTGCAGATTTCCTTTCCCGTATTAGTGCCATCTCAACATTCGTCAACCTTTCTGACCTCGTGTTGCTACAGAACCAGGACAAGGATACACAGTAACTCCTCAACAGAACCTCCACTTTGCAGTCTTTCACCAAAGCAAAATTCGTTGGTGTTCAAGAGGTGTCTGGTACGACTCCTCCACCAGAACCCTCCAACCCCTCATCCCCATCCCCCTCCGCCATTCAGTGTTTGACACACTACATTCTCCTCAGTTCAAATATCTCCGTTATTTCCATACATTAGCTAAAGCAGTCCTGACATATATTTCCTGTTTTCACTGCTGCCAACATCTGCATCTAGGTAGCACAGAACCACCTCTGCTCCATCACAGACCAAAATCCAACTTTCCTTTAATGTATATTTTAAGTTCCTTCCAATGGCACTCCATTGGTCTGCTTTGCTATCTGCTGAAATAATTTACTGCTACATTCTGGTCTGGTCTTGCTGCAAGCATAGCACACATCAGACCATCTATCGAATGACAAAATGGTTTAGATTTGCCTATGTAAACTTGATCATTATTCAGCTCCGGTGTACTTTCCTTTGTGGGTTTGGTCTCCAGTGGTGTCTTAATCAAGTTACAATTGTATTTGTTGGCGAGAGTTTCAATAATTTTTACAAACAGCCAACAAAAATTTCTTTTAAACAAACGTTTTTTACTTTGATAGCTGATCTTAATAAATTTTTATGAGCTAAATCCAAATCTAGCCTTAGTTTTCACGTATCAACCATAGTTATCGAGAATATGCTTTTTATCATATAGTATAAAAGCCTATGCTATATACTTAACGGGGAAATTAATGAAACACTTTGTTACAACATAAGCATGGTTTGTATTTACAGTGAGCTGCTTAAAACTGTTACCATGTATGTGTTAATAGAGGTTTCACTTGTCAGCTGGAATTGGTTTGTATGTTCTTTCTCTTTTTTCTTTGAAGCTTCTTATGTAGCTTTTTCTACAATGAGTCACTTGCTGAACTTCTCAGTGGAGTGGCCAACAATAGTCCCACATCATGTTGGTGTTCCAGCGGCCTTGGTAGCGTTTTTCCATCACTTTAATATCCTTGTGAAAATGCTCTCCTTGCTCCTCACTAACATCTCCAATATTGTCTGGGAAATAATCAAGGCGACACTTCAAAAAGTGAACTCTCAGGCTCATTAAACATCCCAAAGCTTTAAACTTCTTTAACAATGTAGCTACAATAGAAACATATTCTGCATATTTTTCACGTCGTAAGAACTTTGTAACTACTTGCTTGAATGATATCCATGCTTCTTTCTCATTTAAAGCCATTGTGGATTCAAAGTTAACATCAAACATCAATTTTCTAACGTCAGGTCCGACAAAAACGCCTTATTTTAGTTTAGCTTCTGAAAGGTGTGGAAACCTTTGGCAGAGATACTTAAAACATAGTCCATCTTTAGGCAAAGCCTTTACGGTTTCATGAGGTCTAACTTTATATGCAGGGGTGGTAGGAGTACGTTTTTTGAACCTACAAGGTTTTTGCGTAGATGTTCTTCTCACCAGGTTTTAAGACTCCCTCACAGGCCAGTTCTTTTTGCACCAGTGTTGATCCCTAGCCCTACTGTCCCATTCACACAAGAAACATGTAAATTTGGCAAAGCCACCTTGCTGACCAAGGATCATGCATGTTACTTTTAGATCGCCACATATCATCCAACCATGAGCAGAATAGTCTATTTTATTTAGCACTATTTCTAGGTTTCCATGGCTTCTTTCTTATGTACAGAATGTCGAACAGGTATAAATGAATACATGTTACCATTGTGTAATAAAACAGCCTTTAAACTAGTTTTGGATGAATCAATAAACAGCCCCCAGTCTTCCTTTTTGTATTCAATACCAAACTCATTCATCAGACTGGGAATGTCTGAGCTGTACACTAAATCACCTTCTTGTTGAAAAAACTTGGAAAATTGCTGCTCTCTCTCTCTCCCTATACATCTATATGCTGGTACCAACTGCCAGTAAGTTCTTTTCTTTTAATCTAGAGCCAAGCAATTCAGCTTTTTCTTTCGTTAAGCCCAGATCCTTAACCAAATCGTTAAGCTTGGCCTGAGTAAAAAATTTGGGCTCTAGATTTTCTGTATTACAGTGGAATTCATCATCATCATTTGGGACATCTAAATCAGATTGTACATCAGAAAATACTTCTGTTGGAACCAGCAAATCTACACCATGCTCTACTGGTCGAATGGCGGATGTAAGGTTAGGGTAGCTTATTACCTTCTTGTTTTTCGAATTATGACCAGTAATATAAATACTGCAAAAGTAGCAATCTTCGGAATGATTTCTTGGCTCTCTCCGTATCATAGGAACAAGTCTAAAGGCTTTCTTCTCTTTTATTGACCAATTTCTCAGATCTTCAACACTCACATAATACACCTTATGCACCACCCAAGATTTATCTTGATCACCAATTTTAGATCCAAAGTATGATAGATAAACCTTTTCCACAAATTCTGTAGTGTGTCTTTGGTGTTTATAATCACAAATCACCAAAAATATAACAAAAACTGTCAGCAGAGTTTTTACAACCACGACTAGACATTATACTGAGCACATGTACAAGTAACGGGAAAGTTAGGTTAGGTTGACAGTAAGCAAAACACCATCTGTTAACACATAAATAGAATCGACCTTCTTTTGCCAGCAAATGTTTCTCAGCAGTGCTACCAACGTTATCTACATTCATTACACCTCCTTTTTAAATTATTTTAACTGTATAAAAGCTGTCAAATTCTTTAAAAATCGCTTAATTTACTAAATTTAACTGTAAAATGAGAAGAAATGGTGGGTGATACAGTTTTTTAACTATCATATATTTCAGCAAAAAAGTTTTTCCATTGTTGATCTGTGTAATCATTCTGTCATCTGACATTTTGAAATCAATGCTAAGAGATTTGAGTGCTCCTATATCTCACATGAAGAAATCGATTTTCAGAAGCTCTTTTAATTTTGTTAATCTCATCACAATTATTTGCAACAATTATAACATCGTCTATACATAAGAGAAGATAACACTGTGTGCTTGTAGAACGAAGTGTTACGGACGTTTGGCCGCAACTGAAGTGCCCCGTGCAAATCGTGAACTTATAGTACTAGAAATACTGCAGAATGAACTGAAAGCAACAAGAGAACATGTTCAGTTGTTGGAAAATATGGTTAAAAGCCTATCTGATCCACCAATTAAAGAACTTGGACAATTTCAGGAGCACAATGAACCAAAGAATTGTGCAAAAGCTAAATCTGCTTCAAACAGTATTAAAGTTCTGTTAAGAAACAGATTTCAGTGTCTCATTACAGATGGTGAAGTTAATAATGACGAGTCCGGCAGCTCACACCAAGATTATTTATCTGAAGTGGCGGGAAGAAAATGCAAAATGTCGGAAAAACGTAACTGCCGCGGCGATGCAAATAAAATGACGAAAATAAACTTTAGTAGGCCTACAGATTTGCTTGCTGACAGCCACAGGAGAGGAGTTGCGGGTATTCTTCGCCTCCAGCAAGATCTCTTTGTTGCAAGTGTTATGAAACCTGGAGCAGGTCTGACAGAAGTTTTAAAAGTCTGTAAAAATTATAACTGCATGTCGCAAAGTGAATGTATAGTAATAATGGGCGGCGCAAATGATGTGCATAAGAATGAACTAAAAGTGGCAAACAGTATGTTAAGAAACGCGCTATGTACATTAGTGAATCAAAACGTGATTGTGGTACGCATACCACACAGGTATGATATTATTGAATCTTCTTGTGCGAATAGAGAGATCCAAAAAGCAAACAGCATGTACAAAAAGATCAACAAGGCCACTTAAATTGCGTTTTTCTTTAATATTGATGACCTGGAGGTAAAAGCACTTCACTACACATGGAATGAATTTAAATAAATGGGGCAAATCGCCAGAATATCAAGGCATTAGTGGAAAGTGTTTCTCCTAGAAGTAAGAAATGTAATCCAATCTCGTTGCCGATGGTGAATGATAGCTGCAATGTATCTTGCCTACCAACTGCTCCAGCTGCTGCAGTAACACGACTTGAAGAAACATTGATTACAGAAGAACGTGTTGGGAGAGAAGCAAGCATACTAACAACTACAACAAATGGAACAACACAGTAAGGGTGGCAGCGTACTCAGCTACAGAAACTATTGTTCCATCAAGTGGTACAGGTGTGGATTCTGCAGCAATATCTGAACTACCCACAAGGGGAACTCAGTCATCAAGATCAAGACATGAACATGAAGAAGGGAAAAAGAGTTCATCAAGTAGTAGCAGTGTCAAGTGTTGTGGGTAAGTGAAAAACAGTTCCTCCTCTCCGTCCAACCGATTTTTTTGTTGAAGGCAGTAAGGAGAAGAGGCCCAGAAGGTAAATAGTTCAGGAGATTTAATAGCCGCTCACCATAATGGTACATCTGTGTGGAAAGACAGGTTTGATCTTAAAATATGCTATCTCAACATTCAAGGAGTGAGGGATAAGGAACTTATTGTCAGTAGTCTTGCAATAGAAAAGGGGTTTGATATTTTGTGCTTGAGTGAGTACTGGGCTGCTGAGAATGACCTAACATTTGTTAATTTTGATAATTACAATATAGCCAATAGCTACTCAGAAAATTGCATTTAAGAGGTGTTGTAGCAATCTATATTAACAAGTCACTTAGATGTTCAATCAATAGATTGTATCTATATTTCTTGCGTGATAAACTGAACTTTGAAGCTGCTGCTATAGTTTTAGACAGTTTTGAGCTATTGGTAATAACCCTGTACAGATCACCTAAGAGCATCATCAGTGTATTTATAGAGAAACTGGACCAGCTGTTACATGTACATGGTGAAACTAGATGGATAAATTATGATATTGTAATAGGTGGTGATCTGAGTGCAGATTTTGATGTAACAACACACAAAAATAGTGTCACTGAACTTGCAAAATGTACCAAGACAATCCAACTGACACTGTGTCAATAATGTCTGAGATTGCATTTTCTGATCATAGTTCTGCAACCTTAAATTATACAAGTAGGTTCCCTCCTGATACGACTAGCATAACTAAGCCTACCCCAAAACTTGTGACCACTAGAACAGTCTCAGGTGAAAAGATTCATAGATTTTGTAATTCCCTAGCTGACAGAGTCTGGTTTGGCCAGTGTTATGGTGACATATCCTGTACTTTAAGTAAAGATTTGCCATCAAATATGCTATTCGATAGGTCTTTTAAAGTATTTTTGGCACAGAATGAGATTTTCACTCTGCAGCGGCGTGTGCGCTGATATGAAACTTCCTGGCAGATTAAAATTGTGTGCCAGACCGAGACTCTAACTCGTGACCTTTGCCTTTCGTGAATAAGTGCTCTACCATCTGAGTTACCTATTTGTTAGTAGCTAGTAATAACCATTAATCTGTTTTTCTCCGCACAGTTGCAAAGGGCAGTTATTATAATCTGATGTAATATTTCTTTGTATATAATATGTTTTCCTCTTGGTATTCTGACTTTTTCCTGTATTTTGTACTGGTACTTTCTGATTGATTTGGTTGTAATACCTCACTTTATATATTGTGTCTCCTGTCTATTGACGATTTATAAAACTATTGTAACATTGTACTTATAACTCCTGCATAGAATTTTGTTTATATTTTGTAATTTGACATTGTCTATTGCTTCTGTAAGCTTAACGACAATAAAATCTTATTATTATTATTATTATTATTATTATTATTATTATTATTATTATTATTATTATTATTAGCAGCTCTAAGCTACCCCGTTTGATCTATGGTTGTCGGCATGTAATGTTTTTGAAAGAAGAGAAGTGGCAAGTCAATTGTTGACTCAGAAACATTGATAGTTATGAAATTTGGCTCGACAAATAACTTTTTTACTGAATTAGATATTCACTCTGCAGCGGAGTGTGCGCTGATATGAAACTTCCTGGCAGATTAAAACTGTGTGCCCGACCGAGACTCGAACTCGGGACCTTTGCCTTTCGCGGGCAAGTGCTCTACCAACTGAGCTACCGAAGCACGACTCACGCCCGGTACTCACAGCTTTACTTCTGCCAGTATCCGTCTCCTACCTTCCAAACTTTACAGAAGCTCTTCTGCGAAACATGCAGAACTAGCACTCCTGAAAGAAAGGATATTGTGGAGACATGGCTTAGCCACAGCCTGGGGGATGTTTCCAGAATGAGATTTTCACTCTGCAGCGGAGTGTGCGCTGATATGAAACTTCCTGGCAGATTAAAACTGTGTGCCCGACCGAGACTCGAACTCGGGACCTTTGCCTTTTGCGGGCAAGTGCTCTACCAACTGAGCTACCGAAGCACGACTCACGCCCGGTACTCACAGCTTTACTTCTGCCAGTATCCGTCTCCTACCTTCCAAACTTTACAGAAGCTCTTCTGCGAAACATGCAGAACTAGCACTCCTGAAAGAAAGGATATTGTGGAGACATGGCTTAGCCACAGCCTGGGGGATGTTTCCAGAAAGAGATTTTCACTCTGCAGCGGAGTGTGCGCTGATATGAAACTTCCTGGCAGATTAAAACTGTGTGCCCGACCGAGACTCGAACTCGGGACCTTTGCCTTTCGCGGGCAAGTGCTCTACCAACTGAGCTACCGAAGCACGACTCACGCCCGGTACTCACAGCTTTACTTCTGCCAGTATCCGTCTCCTACCTTCCAAACTTTACAGAAGCTCTTCTGCGAAACATGCAGAACTAGCACTCCAGAAAGAAAGGATATTGTGGAGACATGGCTTAGCCACAGCCTGGGGGACGTTTCCAGAATGAGATTTTCACTCTGCAGCGGAGTGTGCGCTGATATGAAACTTCCTGGCAGATTAAAACTGTGTGCCCGACCGAGACTCGAACTCGGGACCTTTGCCTTTCGCGGGCAAGTGCTCTACCAACTGAGCTACCGAAGCACGACTCACGCCCGGTACTCACAGCTTTACTTCTGCCAGTATCCGTCTCCTACCTTCCAAACTTTACAGAAGCTCTTCTGCGAAACATGCAGAACTAGCACTCCTGAAAGAAAGGATATTGTGGAGACATGGCTTAGCCACAGCCTGGGGGATGTTTCCAGAATGAGAAACATCCCCCAGGCTGTGGCTAAGCCATGTCTCCACAATATCCTTTCTTTCAGGAGTGCTAGTTCTGCATGTTTCGCAGAAGAGCTTCTGTAAAGTTTGGAAGGTAGGAGACGGATACTGGCAGAAGTAAAGCTGTGAGTACCGGGCGTGAGTCGTGCTTCGGTAGCTCAGTTGGTAGAGCACTTGCCCGCGAAAGGCAAAGGTCCCGAGTTCGAGTCTCGGTCGGGCACACAGTTTTAATCTGCCAGGAAGTTTCAACTTTTTTACTGTTCATTTTTTGCAGTTCAACAAATTAATTTGAGAATTACGATCACCTGGAGCGAGATTACAAGAAATCGACGTCTGTCACCTGTTGTTGACGATGTCCCTTGATTATCATAATGTAGCATCTGCACAAAAAAACACTGTTGTAAAATATGTCGTCTCTGTAATTCGTAAAGAATCGAATTTTGGATTACAAAGAAAAAAGACTCGAAGAGTAAAGATGTCAAGAAAGATCACATTAAAAGTCAATTCACACCTAACACCACATCACATCAAAACAGTGCACAAAGCATTTCAAATGGCGGCATTCACACAGGCCGTCAACAACCATCACAACATTTGTGTGTCGTCAAGTTTTCTCGGGAAGAAAGGTTTTAGTGTCGTCTTCTGCTAACATCGTAGTTTTAACCTATTTTCGTCGCTCTCACTCAGGTTGTGGCAGTGACGTCTGTGCATGTGTGTCTGCTTGGTAGAGTTTTTATATGTTGGTATTGGAATTGATGGCACTGTAGAACAACAAACCGAGAACAAAAGGATATATGTTAGATAGGTCTTTGCTGTACTATAGCATTGAAACTGCATATTGCGCAGTAAGCAAATATAGGTACGAAAACTTCCAAATATGGCATGATAGCTTCAGAAACTGTGAAATTTAGATTACGCAGTACGGTGTGCTTTTGTTATACAGTCTGAGTACAGGACACGTGACCCCCACTGCCAATCAACACACAGAATCAGAGCACATTACACATTATGTAATTAATCACATTTTGGAAGTAGAGTCTCTAGGCCTTATTCTCATAAATGCTAAATACAGAGCTCACATTTAATGTAATTTTTGTTGACATCTTTACTCCTCGAGTCTTTTTTTCTTTGTGATCCAAAAGTCGATTCTTTACGAATTATAGAGACGACGTATTTGATGACAGTGTTTTTTTTGTGCAGATGCTACATTATGATAATGCAGCGACATCGTCAACAACAGGTGACAGACAACGTCGATTTCTTGATGGTCGTAATTATCAAATTAATTTGTTGAACTGCAAAAAATGAACAGTAAAATAGTTATTTGTCAAGCCAAATTTTATAATTATCAAAGTTTTCTGAGTTAACAATTAACTTGCCACTTCTCTTCACTCAAAAACATTGCATGCCGACAACCGTAGATCAAATGAGGTAGCTTTGAGCTAATAATAATAATAATTTATTGTCGTTAAGCTTACAGGAGCAATGGACTGTCAAATTAGAAAATATAAACAAAAATATGTGCAGGAGTTATAAGTACAATATTACAATAGTTTTAGAAATAGTCAATAGACAGGAGATACAATATATAAAGTGAGGTAGTATGACCAAATCAATCAGAATGTACCAGTACAAAATACAGGAAAAAGTCAGAATACAGAATACCAAGACAGACAAACATATTATATACAAAGAAATATTACATCAGATTATAATAACCGCCCTTTATAACTGTGCAGAGAAAAAGAGATTTATGCTTATTACTAGCTACTAACAAATAGGTAACTAGAACTGCTAATGAAATAATTAATATAGTATATTGGGAGCAGCCAAAGTTTATAATATTATTTGTTTTTGACTGCAATCAATGGCTTGCAGGAATCGAGTCTACCAGAATCAGTGATAAATCAAACAACTTTTTTGCAGTAGAAGAATATCATGTACATGGCTACAGTTTTCCCATAATAGTAAACCATAAGAAATAATGCTCCGAAAGAAGGCAAAATATGCTATTCTAATATACTGATCTGATACACCACCTTTTAACCTTCTCAACAAGTAGATTACTCTAGAAAGCCTCGCAGATAAATAGTTAATATGGTAATTCCAATTAAGTTTACTATCTAAATATATATCAAGAAATTTAACATTAGTTGAAACATTCAGAAATAACGTATCTCTTAAGCTGAAAAACATGAACTGTGTTTTATTTTCATTTAATAAAAAACCATTTGCTCTGAACCATTTTGATGCTTCACTGATGGCATTTCCTGTTATATTTTTTAACAATTCAATATCGGGGTCATTGTTGATAAAGGTTGTATTGTCAACATATAAGATTGAATGGGAACTTACATTAGATGGTAAATCATTAATCATAATCAGAAAAAGCAGTGGGCCAAGCACTGAGCCCTGAGGCACACCACACAGGACGTCGGCAACATTGGATCTCTCTTCATTAATACAAACAATTTGTTTGTGGTGCTCCAAAAAAGCCACTGTTTTAAAACCTAAATTCTCTAATTTATGCAGAAGGAACTTGTGGTTCACACAATCAAATGCTTTACTCAGATCACAAAAGGTGACCAGAGCAAACTCCTTATCTTCGAATACCTGGAACGAGCGAATCAGTAGCATGAGTGGTCGATCTATTTTTCCTAAAACCAAATTGCTCATTGGAAATAATAGAATTATTATCTAGAAAGTTACACATTTTGTTATACATAACAGTTTCTAATACTTTAGAAAAAACAGGGGTGAGGGATATTTTCCATCTCCATTCTTATACACAGGAACAACTCTACATAACTGCAGTACATTGGGGAAAATTCCCTGTGTCAGACGCTTATTTATAACATACGTTAGAGGGCCGACAGTGCATTCAATAACATTTTTCAATATCTTACAGGATATGCCGTATATATCGGCACTGCTAGAAGACTTAAACTTATTTACAATATTTAAAACCTGCTGCTGCGTCACTTCAGAGAACACAAAATTATGTCTGTCATGCCTAAATCCCAAATTACAATTTTCCATCATTTGAGCAGCAGTTTCCGCAGGTTTAATGATATTTTTCTGAATATCCCTAACTGACTGTATACAGAAATTGTTAAAATCATTTGCTGAGACAGCTACCTCTTTTGGTTTGTTATTTTTGGCGGCAGAGTATATTATATTCCAAGCTTTTTTACATTTCTTTTTTGATGCCTCGATACTTAAGCCCGGTCCACACGCAACGATCTGTCTGTTTTCTCACATTAATTTACTGCGAGAGTTGCATATGTGGTGTGTTCACATGACACAAACCCCAATCTACTACTCGCCCGCCATCTGTCGGTGTAGAACAGAAATATCAGTGGCAAGCGACAACGCTCCCCGTAAACGTCAAAAATTTAATACAGTTATTTTGAAATATAGAAATGGAGGAAGTTCTTTTGTGGTCTGTGTTCGAAACTTATGTTGCAAAAAACATTCAGACCAACCGCAGGAAACAGAGAAAGCGGTCAAAATGGTGTAGACAGTGGCTGCTAAAGCGAAAGCAGTTTTCTCACATTAATTTACTGTGAGAGTTGCAAGGCGAACCTAACGACTGGCGAAATTATTTGCGGATGAATGTCGAGAGTTATAATTATCTCTTAAAGCTTGTAACCCCTCATATTATGAGAAAAAATAGTTGTATGAGAAGGGCAATTTATCCTCATAAACGGCTGGTGGTAACATTAAGATTCCTAGCAACAGGAATGAGCTACAAGGATTTGGAATTTTCAACTGGTAATATCGAAACAAGCGTTGAGTGAAATAATATCCAACACATGTGAAGCTAATTACGCTGTCCTGAAGGATGAGTTCATGAAGGCAAGTCAACTAAATTAAGTCTGCCAAGTTACAGATAATATTTTTGGTGCTGTAGACGTGTTTGAAACACAGTAGGCCTATATTATTAGATATTATATACCTTCATGACCAATGACCTGTGGTTTACTTTGTTTCTGAGGAGGCATTTTCAGTTCGCTACTATGTAGAAGCAACCTGTTACAAACTTTTGTTCCAGGATACAAAACTCCTACACTAGATCTTCTAGATTTCTGAACTTTGGATAACTCTTTTCGGCGAACAGTTCGCAACGGATTTATTTTATTTTATTTTTTACTACTGTTTCTCCTTTTGCCGAGGCGTCAACTGACTCGCAGTTTTTCAATTAGAGCATTGTATGCTGCTGTCTTTTTGTCTCAGTCTCTATATTCTTTACTTTTAATACTCCACAAACATGGGTGGTTTCTATATATTTCAAAGAATTCATTACAAACTCTCGAGAACACTGACGAGCATCAGCCATTTTAATGCCCTGTGCGCAAAAACACAAACACTAGACTGAGCCAACAGCTGTTTCGCGCCAGATTTGAGGCGATCTCCTGGCCACACGCTCCAACTTGTCTGCGCAGATGTGGTTTGAACCCACAGATTTGAGAGGTTTCGCTCAAACCTCCAACTACAACTTCCATGTTTGCACACACATCAGGTTGGTGCAAATCTTCTGTCCACACCTTCGACCATAGATATTTATGGTCGAAGTTCCACACGCAACGATCTGTCTGCGCAGATCTGTTGTGCACAGACATTTGCGCAGACAGATCGTTGCGTGTGGACGGGCCTTTATAGTGTTATTTTGTTTTTTTGCTTCAATAATAGCTGCCCTACATTTTTTCTTAGCTTCTGTAAAGAAAAATTTGGATTGCTGAGTATTAATCTTTTTATTTAGATCGAAAAAAACATAATTTTATTCTTTAAATTGGCTAATTCGGGAGTAAACCACTCTTGATTTCTCTTTTTGATTTTAGATTCACTGGTGGACACTTTAATTTTACATTTTCTTTGCGGAATAATCATTTCAAACAAAGTATTGAATATCGAAAAAATTTTCTCAAAAATACAATCAGCTGACAAATGTTCTATTTTAGCAAACATAACAAACCAATTGAAGGAACTAACCGGTGGATCAAAAATTAAACAATTTTGTGTCATCTACAGGTCTTGTTTCAACTAATTTGGACTTATGAGATGTATTGTGAGTTACAAAATAATTTTCAAAAGTGAGAAATACACCATCATGATCAGGAAAGGGAAAGTTGACTACACCACATGAAAAAGTTGATCTCAAGTAGTTTGTTAGGATGTTATCAAGATAGGCCAAGCCTCTGGTTGGTTTGGTATTGAGGTAGACACAGTTAAATTGCCTAAGTAAATTTTTAAATTCCCATACACTGGGTTTATCTTCTGTGACATCAGTCAGCATTTAGGTCCCTCCTCCCCCCCCCCCCCCCCAATTAGTATCTCATAGTTTTTCCAATTGTTATCATTAAAAAACTCTAATAATGCCTCCAATTTTTCAACAAACAAAGAGGGATCACCATCTGGGGATCTGTACATAGATAAAACTATTTACTTTATGTCATTTACACATTTTCCTGATGCCTCAAAATTAAATTACTTACACAGAAAACTCGCGCCTAGCTTGCTACTACAACCCAGCAAAGAGTTTTTAACGTAGACTGCAGTACCATCGTGTATACACTTATCCCTGCACAAGTTACTAACCAGTTTAATGTCATCAAATTGAATAAAGCAAATTTGATCATATTTACATCAATGCTCATTAACACAAGTCACATCAAACTGCCCTTGCACATTGAGGCAGCAAATTCTGAGACTGTGGTTATTTTGTGAGGAATTAGAATCAGCACTGATATTACTATTCACTGCTAAATCAATGTGCTTGGTTAGACTAAAGAGGTATTATCAGAGTGTACAGAGGGGTTAACATTGTTTTCTGAGGCTATTGCATTATGGTAGTTAGCTTGATTCAGACTAAATTTTTCTACTATGTCTTCAATAACATCTGAGACAAATCTTTTACCTAACCTATTTAGGTGAAAACCATGAGATGTATGAAACCTCCTACCATTGTTGCTGAGCTCAAACAAAGTGACATTCCTAAAGTGTTTACACATCTTAAACATTTCCTGGTTAGCCTTCTTCACCTCTTGATTGATGGCTGGCCATGCAGGTAGATCATACCATGTTGGAATAGAAAAAAGACAGATAAGTTTGGCACTCTGAAGCTCTTGCAGCCTGCCTTTCAGTGAGGAGACAAGATTTTGCGTTTCATTTCTCGCCACATCATTTGTTCCCGCCAGTAGTACAGCAACATTGAGGTCTGACATTGAAACATTTATTAAACACATCACGAAAGTATGATAATATTATAATAATCTGTCAAAAGCATGAAAGCATAACCAACATCAGTTTGAATCTATCTCAAGAAGTTCCTGTAACAATAACCGATAATGTTCAAAGATTAATAATGTTTATCTAATATAAGAACGTTCAATAACCACTGATAATTTCACAGAGACTTAATCCGGGTTCACACACACAACTAATATGGTACCACAGCTTGTGGCTTTCTGTAACGGCATCGCAAGCTACAGTTTGTACAGGATATGTATGAAAGTTGTATAGTGCAGATTATGGTATTAGAGCTGTGACAAGATTTAAATACAAGGGTGACGAAGCCCAAATGTTGTATCCGAAATCAGATTTTGCACAGGGATAAATCAGGGGTCACAAACATATTTATAAAAGAAATAACATTTGGAGATGAAAATGATGTCTGCAATGGCATACTAACAGCAGCATGTAAATATAATCAAGCCATTTTTCAACCATTTCAGAATCTTACTGTGTTTGTTATATAGGCCAGCGTATCTGCCGATCATGGTTTTCACTCTTTTTAGTACTAAAGTGAAAACACACTGAAATCTAATGGAGCACAGCAGCAGTTACTCCACGATAAGTATGACACAATGCTCGTATTATGAATTACTGCCACCTGGGAGCAATGATGGAAGGAAAACAACGCAACAAAGCACAACCAAGGTGAAATTTTTGTGGCATGACGAAAGTTGTGTCACTTGAGTTGTGACACTAAAAACTGGGAGTTCACACTTTCATTGAGCACGTGAACCTAGCTTTATATTTGTTGTCATGTTTCTTCGATGTTGCGTATTGCATGTCCTTCTTTGGGTGGAATTATGCATTCATTCTCCTCATATACGACCAATTCAGAATATTTTATTTGGGGATTAACACACTGTCCGACTCCATCTGTCAGCTTTGTTCCATGATGTCATGTTGGGAATAACAACACAGTTTACACCAGTTATTTATCAGACAACCATGGAATACATCCCTGGAGTGAGGATTCGCATGCACACAACAGATTCTGTGTTGCCAATATACAGTACATTGTCATGTGCTCTTGGGAGGCCATAGGTTTGTTCTTAAACGCACTGTACAATTAGAATATTGTTACATAACTAGTAAAGGCAGATTCTCTTCATAGGTGCCATGGATTTGGCAAAGACATTTCGTAAACATTATAATAATTTGTATTTGATACTCGAACAAATCGGTTTGAAGAGAAATAAAGAGAACCAAGAAGCTGAAACTTTGAACAGTTTCTTTGCAACAAGTCCTGTAGCTGTGCGTCCATTTGTTGGTACGAGGGTCAGTCAAAAAGTAATGCCTCCTATTTTTTTTTTCTACGTTTAACTGTCAGGAAATTTAAATGCAATTACATAGGTTGAAAACCACAACATTGAGGATCATTTCGTCATTTTTCAATGTAATCTCCGCCCATCTCTACAGTTTTGGTCCATCTTTGAACAAGGGCATGTATCCCAGCACGGTAAAAATCACAGCTCTGCTTCCTAAGCCATTGACGCACGGATGTTTTGACGGCCTCCTCATCTTCAAAATGAATCCCACGATGAGCTTCTTTTAGTGGCCCGAACAGATGGAAGTCTGATGGTGCCAGGTCAGGGCTGTATGGGGGATGAGGCAAAACTTCCCATCCAATTTTGACAATCTCGTCAGAGGTGTGACGACTGGTGTGTGGTCTTGCATTGTCATGCAAAAGAAGAACATCTGCCATTGATTTTATTGGGCGAACTCGCTGAAGACGTGCTTTAAGTTTTTTGAGGCTTGTGACGTATTGAACAGAATTTATTGTGCATCCCTGCTCCAAAAAATCAACCAGAATCACACCCTCTGTATCCCAGAAAACTGTTGCCATAACTTTCCCTGCCTATCGCACAGTTTTGAATTTTTTCTTCCTCGGCGAGCTTGTGTGACGCCACTCCATTGACTGCCTCTTTGATTCGGGTTCAAAAAAATGCACCCATGTTTCGTCCCCGGTCACAATTTTTTTCAGAAACTCATCTCCCTCCAAACGGAAGCGCTGCAAGTGTTGGGAGGCTATTGTTTTCCTTGCCTCTTTATTCTGATCGGTTAACATTCTTGGAACCCACCGTGCACAAACTTTTGAGTACCCCAATTGTTTAATAATCGTGATCACACTGCCTTTACTAAGAGAAATAATGCGACACACTTCATCTGCAGTCACCCGACGGTCACCACGAATGATGTCATCAACTTGCTGAATGTTGTGTGGAGTCACTGCACTCACCAGCCTGCCGCTCCGCTTTTCGTCAGTCAACGGTGTTTGCCCTTCAGCTTCCTTACAACGACGAACCCATCGTCTAACAGTGCTGACATCCACTGTCACAACACCATACACCTTCTTCAGTCTTTCATGAATGCGTATGGGCGTTTCACCTTCTGCATTCAAGAATTCAATCACACAACGCTGTCTCAAACGAACATCGATGTCGGCCATCTTACAAACTTCTGCTGTGCTGCCACCTGTTGACACAGAAAGTTACTACTGCAGTGGATTGCAGAAGAAGGTTTGAGGAATGGCGCCAAATTCAAATTTTTCACTTAACATAATTTTTTTAAGTAGAAAAAAAATGGGAGGCATTACTTTTTGACCGACCCTCGTATCTGGGTCAGCCATCCTAATTTTTTCGTATTATTCGGTACTTAATCGTACTAGCAAGTCTGATGTACTAAATTTTTGCTGTGATAATACTGCAAAACGGCTTGACAGCAAGCCAGTGTCTTTGAAAGTGTCCAAAAATGACCGAATTTTCATCATATTAGCAATTCTCCTCGTTGCAGGTGTTGCTTATGGGTAACACTTGGGGTATATATTTAGCAGCTTTACTCCCATTACAGTACAGACTAAGTGAGATGGGAAAAAAAACTCCGATCGTTGGTTAAATGCGTTATGGAGCCAGATGTATCCCACATACTGCAAATGTGTATGATAAGTTGCACTCTCATCTTGCCGTTACACCCTTCTTTCATTTAACACACAGTATGTGTATCATACCGTTGCTCTTGTAACATTTATTTTAGATCTTCAGTGGCAGAACATTTAACAGCATCAATGGAAGTGGACAAAATACATGGATGGCCTCTTCTGTAAAAACATTTTATGCTTGTTAATCAGATGGTAAAGACAATAAATTGAAAGTAAAATTCAAGAAAGCAGCTAGTTCTCTACTTTGACTACACTGTGTTTGTGAGTGTGTTTTTTTTCTGACTTTTGTTCTCCGTTATTACGATTCACATTCAGTCCATTGATTTCTTATTTATATAGTTCCAAAGCAAAATATACAATCTAGATGTGAATATGCCAGTGTTGTGATAATAAAGAAAGCAATTTCCCAGTACCAATCTTGTGCACAAAATGTATTTAGGATAAATGCTGAAATTTTACTCAATGCAAGGTGCAATATTTTACAGCTATTGTGTATCTTCATTTTGCATTCCTGTTATGTACTTAACTTCCTGTTTACTTTCAGTTCATTCTCTAAAAGGTTCTCTCTCTCTCTCTCTCTCTCTCTCTCTCTCTCTCTCTCTCTCTCTCTCTCTCTCTCACACACACACACACACACACACACACACACACACACACACACACACACACACAAATTTGGTTTTCCTTCTCTATTTCACAAAACATCCTATCCGACCAAGAAGGTAACATTTCATTACCATTTTGCTTTTGAATAAAACAAACAGTTTCTTCATGTTACACAATACTGCATGGTAAGTATATTTCGAAATGCAGCTTGAACAGCGAGTGCATCAAAGTATTCATGTAACACAAACTTTTTCTCCTTCAATGTATCTCTCTTTGAATCTGTTGCAACAACAGTAATTCACACTGCTATTACAAATAATCAAATGGCGACAAAGCAACAAATACATGTAATATTATAAGTTTGAAACTCTCTACGAAAGGTAATCAATGGTATCCCGAGATCATGTGACAATCCCAGATTAATAATGACAACACGCGCAGAACGCTACATTCGCTGTAGAGGTATTTCTATTTTATATAGACAACTATAGACAACATTTAATAATAGGACGCTTAGATCCTTCAAGATGGGGCAAACTGAAAATATGACAATAAGACTAACATCATTCCAAAACAATCATAAGCGAAAAATAAAGCACATGAATTATCCAGAATGAAGCAAACAAAAAATTATAAATTAAAAAAAAGCACTCAATTGGAATCAAATATTGCATTCAACCCTACATAAATGAAATGAAAACAGTACACACACACACACACACACACACACACACACACACACACAGCTAAATGCAACTTGCACACACATCTGCAGTCTCAGAGAGGTGAGACCACACCGTGACCAGCAGCACCAGTGCATGATGGGAGTGACGACTGGGTGGGGGTAAGGAGGAGGCTGGGGCAGGGAGGGGGAGGCAGTGAAGTGTTGCAGTTTAGATGTAGGGCCGGAGATAATGTGATTAAAAGACTGGGTGTGGCGGTGAAATGATGGTTGTGTAGTGCTGAAATGGGAACAGGGAGGGGGCTGGATGAGTGACGACAGTGACTAACGAAGGGTGAGGCCAGGAGGGTTACGGGAACATAGGATGTGTTGCAGGGAAAGTTCCCACCTGCACAATTCAGAAAAGCTGGTGTTGCTGGAAAGGATCCATATGGCACAGGCTGTGAAGCAGTCATTAAGATGAGGGATATCATGTTTGGCAGTGTGTTCAGCAACAGGATGGTCCACTTGTTTCTTGGCCACAGTTTGTCAGTGGCCGTTCATGCGGACAGACAGCTTGTTGGTTGTCATGCCTACATAGAATGCAGCACAGTGGTTGCAGCTTAGATTGTAAATCACATGCTGGTTTCACAGGTAGACCTTACTGGAGTAGGTGGTGGTAGGAGGATGTGTGGGACAGGTCTTGCATCTAGGTCTATTACAGGGGTATGAGCCATGAGGTAAGGGGTTGGAGGTTGTGTAAGGATGGACAAGTACATTGTGTAGGTTAGGTGGACGGCAGAATACCACGGTAGGAGGGGTGGAAAGGATAGTGGGCAGGACATTTCGCATTTCAGGGCATGGCGAGAGGTAATCAAAACCCTGGTGGATAATGTAACTCAGTTTGCTCCAGTCCCGGATGGTACTGAGTTACGAGGGGAATGCTTCTCTGTGGGGCTTTGGGAAGTGGTGGGAGACTGGAAAGATAAGGCATGGGAGATTTGTTTTTGTACAAGGATGGGAGGATAATTATGGTCAGTGAAAGCTTCAGTGAGGTCCTTGGTATATTTTGAGAGGGACTGCTTGTCACTGCAGATGCGACGACCATGGATGGCTAGGCTGTACGGAAGGGACTTCTTGGTATGGAATGGGCAGCTGTCAGAGTGGAGGTGCTGCTGGTGGTTAGTAGGTTTGATATGGGCGGGGGTACTGATGTAGCCATCTGTGAGGTGAAGGTCAACATCTAGGAAGGTGGCTTGTTGGGTTGAGTAGGACCAGGTGAAGCAAATGGGGGAGAAGTAGTTGAGGTTCTGGAGGAATGTGAATAAGGTGTCCTCACCTTCAATCCAGATAGCAAAGATGTCATCAATGAATCTGAACCAGGTGAGGGGTTTAGGATTCTGGGATTTTAGGAAGGATTCCTCTAGACGGCCCATGAATAGGTTAGCATAGGATGGTGCCATGTGGATGCTCATTGCCTTACCGTGGATATGTTGATAGGTAAAGGCTTCAAAGGAGAAGTAATTATTGGTGAGGATATAGTTGGTCATGGAGACTAGGAAGGAGGTTGTTGGTTTGGAATCCATTGGGCATTTGGAATGGTAGTGTTCGACAGCTGTAAGGCCATGGGCATTAGGAATGTTAGTGTACAAGGAGGTGGCATCAATAGTGACGAGCAGGGCACCATGTGGTAAAGGGACAGGAACTGTGGAGAGTCGGTCGAGGAAATGGTTCATATCTTTTATATAGGAGGATAGGGTCCGGGTAATAGGTTGAAGGTGTTGTTTTATGAGAGCAGAGATCCTCTCAGTGGGGGCACAGTAACCGGCCACAATGGGTCATCCTGGGTGGTTGGGTTTATGGACCTCAGGAAGCATGTAGAATGTGGTAGTGCGAGGAGAGGTAGGGGTAAGTAGAGAGATGGACTCTGGGGGGAGGTTCTGAGATGGGCTTAAGGATTTAGGTAGTGACTGGAGATCCTGCTGGTTTGCTGGAATGGAATCAGTGTGGCATGGTTTGTAGGTGGAAGTATCTGACAGCTGACAGAGTCCTTCAGCCACGTAATCCTTGCGGTTCAAAACAACGGTGGTGGAACCTTTGTCAGCAGGTAGGATTATAAGGGTCAGGATCAGGTTAGATGGTGGACTGTGGTTCTTTCTGCAGATGTAAAGTTAGTTTGCATGTTGAGGGATTTGGGGAATGATGTTGAGGCAAGGTTCAAGGTTAAGAAATTCTGGAAAGTTAACAGGAGATGGTTTGGAGGCAGTGGGGGTGAATCACGGTTGGATGGAGGAGTGAACTGAGTTAAGCAAGGTTCAATATTGGTCTTTGGTTGAGTCTGATTGGTCGGGCTGGTAGCGAAAAAGTGTTTCCACTGTAGGGACTGGGTGAAGGAGAGAAGGTCTTTAACTAGTCCTGCATGGCTGAATTTGGGAGTGGGGCAAAAGGTGAGGCCTTTGAAAAGGCCTTTCCAACAAGCTGTGACCATGAAACAAGTGGACCACCCTGTTGGTGAACATGCTGCCAAACGTGACATCCCTCATCTTAATGACTGCTTCACGGCCTGTGCCATATGGATCCTTCCCACCAACATCAGCTTTTCTGAATTGTGCAGGTGGGAACTTTCCATGCAATACATCCTACATTCCCGTAACCCTCCTGGCCTCAACCTTTGTTAGTCACTGTCCTCGCTCATCCAGCCCCCTCCCTGTTCCCATTCCAGTACTACACAGTCGTCATTTCACCGCCACACCCAGTCTTTTAATTTCTTTTATTTCTCTCCTTTCCGCTACTTACCCCCTTCCCCCTCCACACCTTCTCTCCTTCCCTCCGTCTAAACTACAACACTTGACTGTCCGCCTCGCCTACCCTACTGTGCTTCCCCCTTCCTGTCCTAGCCTCCTCCTTACCCCCACCCAGTCGCCACTCCCATCATGCACTGGTGCTGCTGGTCACGGTGTGGTCTCATCTCTCTGAGACTGCAGGTGCATGTGCAAGTTGCGTTTATGTGAGTGTGAGCATATATCTGTGTGTGTGTGTGTGTGTGTGTGTGTGTGTGTGTGTGTGTGTGTGTGTGTGTGTGTGTGCGCTGACAAAGGCCTTAATGGCCGAAAGCTTTAAGTGTGTGAATATTTTTATTGTGCCTATCGTGACTCAGCATCTCCTGCATATGGTGAGTAGCAACTTTCCTTGTCTGGTACTGTTACATTCGATCCTGGATTTTCCATTGTTTGAAATGGAAACAGCAATTCCTCCCCCACTCCCTCCACACACACACACACACACACACACACACACACACACACACACAGAAAACAATAATCGGCAGAGCTATTACAAATTTCCCTAAATGTCCATCATAAGTGTGCCCCAAAACTAACAACAATACACTCCCTGCAAAGACAGTCCTTATCAAATGCACCATGACTTTATGATGTCACATACAAAAGGAAAAGAGAAATATTTGTAAGAACCCAGACTGTTGTAAATATGATCACTACTAAAATCACTAGCAGTAATTTGTGTTGGGGTCTTAGGTTCCTGCCTAACTTTACACTGGAAAAATGTATCACATTTGAAAAGGAGTCAAATATCTGTGAGTACCAAGATTATAAATATGATCACTATCTGTTCCTTAATCAATAATTTTATTTTGCCTCAGGTTCTTGCCTAATTGCACCATCATAAATCATGACATATTAGGAAAAAAACAGCATAGTTTATACCAGTTATGAGGACAACCACAGCTAATACTTAATAGGAGGTTGTTTACATCCTTTGAATTGTGAGCTAATGGCCACTCACAAGACATCAGTGGTCAAAGACGAAACAGACCACATGCTTGAACTTTCGTTTGAATAAATTCCAGCAAGCTCGTCTCATTTACTAGTATCCAAATTCAAAATTGTCAATTATTAAAATTGGTTCCACTGGACAGCAGAATTTTATATTTCTCTGCCTCATCAAAAATGAGATTATCTCCATTACATTACACAAGCAAATTAGATCTCCTGTAAAAATGGGCATAGCTCCGGGCCCATAACCTGTTAAATTTAGAGAGCTGTGAGCATTTCTTAGGAAAATGAATTATGTTTTCACTTGTAATAATAATGATTTATTTGATGAACATTAATTGACTCTGAATAAGTACAAGAAACATTATCTTGGCAACCACCTATCAACAACAGAATGAAAGAGATGCCATCTGGAAAAGGCATTTGAGAGATCTGAATTGCAACAAAGTTGTACCATGAAAACTGTTAGAGCAATTAATGAACAGGCAGCAGAAAGCTGCAAGGAAACCTTACAGGAAGCTTAATAGGTGAATGAGAGTAATGTGACACATGCCAGTTTCAAATTTAATGTACTTATAAAAGGATTTCTATCAGTGACTGATTTAAATTACAAAATTTTCAGTAATTTGCTGTCTCAAGAAAAGTATTCAAAAATTAAAAAAAAAGAAACTTATGTGTAATATCTCAAAATTAATAATGTTTTTGTGGCTTTCTACTATATCCTGTTCTTCTACAGTGGTGGGGTAATTAAATGTTTCAAAATTTTATTATTTTCATATTGTTACAACATCACTTAGAAGTCATGACTAAGTGGTGGAACTGGCACAAGTTACCTGTGAGAAATCAGGGCTGCTCTGCACAACATCAGCCTAGGAATAGTTAATATTAGAACAATGGAAAATGGGATACCTTTAGAACACAGGAAGGGATTAAAGTATCACTTTTTGGGGAAATAATATATTTTCGTTAAAATATTTGTAAAGAGCTAGTCTCCTGCACATATGTCTTCTTTAATACACTCGTGCTCAAGAAAAACAGAACAGCTTAAATGACTAGAGATAGGATGTTCATATTCACAGGACATGTATGTTAGTATGTTCTGCAGAAATGATCATCGGCCCACAGTTTCAAGGTCATCATCGATATTGTGGCACAACGCCATTGACAGGTAAAATGTGCCTGCGGCTTGCATTGTCACTATTAACCAAAGGTAATGGATCAGTGTGCCTCGAGCAAACATGCAGGATACCTCACAGATGCATGCACAAACCATACTGTCAAATCAGTGAGTTTGAAAGAGAGTGCATTATTGGCATGAGAGAATGTGATGCATCCTTCTGGGAAATTGCTGCTCATGTGGCAGTGCAATGGGTGTGTGCAGATTGGTTCAAGGAAGGCTACAGGACATGATGGGTGGGTCAAGTCACACCAATCAGATCACTAACCAAGAAGGTAAACACCTCATGAAAATGTGATTGCAGGACAGATCTGCATCATCCCTGGCTCTGATGCAACAGTGGAACAGTGTAACACATCATACACTATCATGGGTGACAGTCCATTGCCATTTATTACCGCATGGGTCACCTGCGTGTCGTCTATTTCTCTGCATACCTTCGACGAATGTGCAAAAACATGCTAGATGGGGTGGGTTGTTTGGGGGGAAGAGACCAAACTGCTGGGTCATCGGTCTCATCGGATTAGGGAAGGACGGGGAAGGAAGTCGGCCATGCCCTTTCAAAGGTACCATCCCGGCATTTGCCTGGAGCAATTTAGGGAAATCACGGAAAACCTAAATCAGGATAGCCGGGCGTGGGATTGAAATGTCGTCCTCCCAAATGCGAGTCCAGTGTGCTAACCACTGCACCATCTCACTCGGTGGTCATGCTAGATGGAAATGGCATAGGGAATGATGTCATTGGGGACAAGAATGGTATCAGATAGTGTTTTTGGACAAATCCAGGTGCTGTTTGTTCAAAGATGATGGCTGCATTTTGGTTTGCCACTTACAGGGGGAATGGCATCGTAGTGACTGCATTTGCACAAGACATACAGCACCAACTCAAGGCCTTATGGTGTGGGGCGCTATCATCTAAAGCCACAAGTCACAGTTAGCATGTGTCCAGGACACTGTGGCCAGTGTGACCCATGTGAATGACATGCGAGTCACAGCCACAGCTACAACCTTTCTGCACAACACCCCAAACAACAATTTTCAGCAAGACAATGCACGAATGTGTACCTTCTTGGTGTCACAGGATGACAGCCTTTTGCCCTGGCCCCCACATCACCAGACTTGTCACTAACCAAAAATGTGTGGAATATGGCAAAACACCCGGTGCATTGCTGTGACCCACTGACAACCATGACAGATGAAGTTTGGAAACAGATGAATGAAGCATGGACAGCTATACCACAGAACACCATTCGAAGTTTATACGCATCAGTGCCATCATGCATGTAACAAGTTATCATGGCCCAAGGCAGATGCTGTGCCCAATAGGCAATGGGTCTCATGCTGAAATGAGGTGACTGAAATGCTAATCATTTCTGCAGAACATACTAATCTACATGTGATGTGAATATCAACATTCAAGGTGTTCTGTCTTTTTCTAAACATGAATGTAGTTTCTGTATAAAGAAGAAGAAAAATCCCACACAATGTCTATTTGTTCAATGAAATGTAATAATAATAACTATTATGTTCTGTAACACTTTGGTGAAAATTTATTGATGATCAGTGATTTTGAAAAGGCCTGTTGATGAAACAGAACAGAGTAGGGAAAAAAATTCTCTTGTTCCTGTGTAAGGGAGTGTGAACTCATTCACTCTTTTTTGGTCGTTCTCCAGTAGTCTGTCACAGGGAGCAGACATGCAGTGTAAGTTGTGTTTAAATTATATTATCTGCTGGTTTAAAGTAATTAAATGTAATATCTGTTTAGAACTCTTGTAATTATTTTAAATCTACCTACCACAGCGTGGATATTTACATCATTTTTTTGCTCTTGCATAATTTGTTGTTGACAGGATCCAGTGCAGTTGCAAATCATTGTGAAAGGATGTAATGGCCAAATGTGTATTGCTTTGAGTCATTTTGTCATTACTCACAACAATAATAATCCTTAGATTAAAAACCAATCATGTTAATGTATCTTGCATTTATTTCATGCTAGAGATGTGTGAATGATTCGGTCATTCATCTCCAAACAATTTTGCTGTCTTTCTTTGCCCATGTCAGACACTGGCCCCCATTTTAATAATTAGATGTTCCATCATCTTAAAATGATGTTCTGTCCTCCTGTGAAATTATAAGGATAAAGCAAGAGTAAAAGTAAAATAAACAGAGAGGTACAAGTGTCTGGGTCATTTGATACCTGATAAGATTTGTATCAAATATCTATAACATGATTAAAGTAAGCTCTATATTTTTTCCATGCACTTGTATGTCATGTACACATTTCAGTCAAAGCTTTATCTTGGAGAACTAGCACTTTTAGATTACTATTTTGGAAACAAAACTTTCACATCTACCCAGATATGTGGCTTGTTTCTAAAGTTCCTAACATCACTTATTCCACTTGTTTGTTTCAAAACACTGGGCTCAGACATTGAACAGATTAGTGGTACTTTCTGTACACATTTCCCACTGACAACTTCTTTGCATTTCTCACAGACATCATTGGTGTTATTCCATTTGCATGTTCCAGTTTGAACTTCTTTCATTTCTACTTCTCCAGTCCTACAGCTGCTTCTTTGTTTGGATGGCTTCCTTCATCTTGTCTTGCTGTTTGTTATTTCCTGTTTGTGAAGTTGTTTACCAGCTGAAGAATGAATGTCTTCCCGTTTAGATTATTTGACTGTACATGATCCACACATTTACTACTGTCATATGTTTAGGATATTGTAAAAGAAATGGGAGAGGGGGTTTTTGGGGGGGGGGGGTTGGGTGGAGGATTGAAATCCCTGTCTGGCCATAAGGAATTGTGTTTCTTGTAGTTTCTTCTAGTCTAATCCACGTATTGTTGAAGTAATAGTTTTTCTATATCCATGGCCAACCTCCCGTCCCCCAAATTACTCTCCAGTTGTACTACCAAGGCAAGACTTAATGACAATATTGTTTTTGATACCATTAGATGGTGAGCAATTGCTTAGTCAGGAAGGTTCCTCTCACTCTGTTCATTTTGATCCTTTCTTTACAAAGCAAACTGCTGAGAAATAGTTATGCAACACCATCAAGCTTGGGAACATATGTGGAACAATAAACAGAAGTCTGAAACATAAAATGAGCAAAGAAACAAAGCTGAAATTTTATAAGGCAATGGCAGATACAATGCTTGTTTATGAAAGTGAATCATGGGTTATAAGTAAATGTCAAGAAAGTCACATAAAACATATATGAATTTCATAAGGATAGTTAAGGGATGCACAGGAGATGACAGATTTCAGAATTTGAAAATTGGGCAAGAATTGAATATATTTAACATTCTCAATGAAATGCAAGACACTGGGAGGAAAATCTTGAAAGAATGAGTGAAGAAAGATTATCTCTCCAGATAAGTAGATTTAAGTCAGTTTGGAGAAGACATCAACAAAGACCAAGGAAGCGATAAGTACTGTACTGGCCAAACAAAAATGCTTATGAAGTTATGTAGTGAGGATGATGACGCTGCCAAACTTTTTTTTTTTTTAGCAGTTTATTATCATTGTAGAGCATAGGTAATGAGTGCATGAAAGCTGTAGCGAAGTGGTTTGTGTACTTACTGATGGGAGGAAGAAGAGAAAGTACATAGCTTATTCCTCTTAAATAATAACAAAGGGGCTGTCAGAAGTTAACACCCCTGTCTGAAAGATAGATCACTTTCAGCTTCAATCCCTGAAAAGCTGTGTAGATATTTGAAATTTTATGTAGGATGTCAACACATATTCTGGCTATCCCCTTGTTGACCATGTATTATTGGTGAAAACCCCTTCAAGAACACAGATTCCAACTACCCATCTCCCAGTTGACTGCCACTAGACTAGCCTGTATTATCACCCTCAGAAAACTAGTGCTATGTATCCTACAATCTAACTGTTGATAAATCATTGAACTCTAACCCACATTCAGCTGTAATCTGAGTATGCAGTTCAAGTCTTTTCTAACATAAAATACTGACAAGTTTCTGGAGCCTTTAGAATATTTTGATGGGGCACATGCTCATCATCTTCAGGAAATGATGTTGACTGTTTGTGGAAGACCCAGGGAGGGTCTATTCATCAGAGTGAAAGATAAAATGCACACATACTGACCAGAAGGATTGGAAACAGAAAAACATGAACACAAAGCAATGAAGATGGACTGTCATGTGGTAGGTGGGGTGCCATATAGTAAGCTACGAGGTGTCCTCTTTACGATGTAATTGTATGACAGAGTAAGGATTTAACCCTGTGGTTCTTGCAAGAAACCAGAGGGTGTATAAATTAAATTATCAGTTGTGCCAATCTTGACAAGACATACTGGATCAGATTTAGGATGCAATATTGAGAACTTAGTATGTTATGGTCTCTACACTTTCCTGTTTCAGACAATATCCAAAAACTGCACAGTTTTCTGTTTGTTGTAGCTATGTATTGTGGTGGTTTTTATGACATCTATTGTTAATAATGCAGCCAGTTTGTCAGATACAGGGTATTCCTCATACAAGTACACAATTTAATAAGCATTTAGTACTCGAAACCAGAGGTCCCTGACTGCTGTCAAAAGGTAAAAAGCAAATTTTTCCATAATATTTGTAAGAGATACTACTATCGAAAGAAGTATGATATAGTAAACTGTACCCCCTTAAACATCACTGGTTCCCTGGAACTTTTGTAGGTGAGTGCACCTGTCTCCAACAGGTGCACTGTCTTGCTATTTTGTTCAACAATGCTTAAGCACTCTTGGTCAAATGCCAGCAGGCAAGTAGAGAGACATAATTCGGGTTTTGTGCAGAATGGTCTCCTGCAGATGTATTGCACCAAAATTATTTGGACAGCTTTCTAAAGCGATGAATTATAAGTTTAGAAAAATTACATTGATAATTAGGGAAATAGTGAGCAATGATAGAGTTTAAACAAGTATGTAACAATATACAAAATCAGTGGACGAAACAGTATTGTCATTGTTGGTCAGTAGCTTTCATTGGTGGAACACATTACTATTTGAACTGTTGTAAAAAAAGGCCACCATGGGTACCTATAACCTGAAAGATTAATTTGGAAAAGTAATATAGCAATAGTATGCTTCACTGTGAAAGTGGAATTCAGTTAACAGTGAATATGCATAGACATAGAGCCAATGATAGAATTAAGCATAAGTAGAACCTCAATGCCACAGATACAAAAAAGGGAAGAGCTAGAGAGAACTTAGTACTAGAACTGAACATCAGTCGCCCTCCAGGTGTCAGTCCATCAGGTATGATGACACTACTCAATGCATTAAAAGAAATCATAGAGGAAACTCAGGAGAAACGGCAAAAAATTCTCAGAAGGAATTTAAAGAATTAAAGGAAAGAAACCATGAAAGGATTAGACAAGTTTCGGCACAAAACTGCACTGGAATTTCAACTGTTTGAAGAAAGTCAAGAGAGGTTGATCACAAAACATCAAGAGCAGCAACAAATGGTAATCATGGAGCTCAAATGTGAACAGGAAAAGGGACACATGGCCGTATGGCAAAAGGTTGCTGAGGTCAAAGACACACATAATACAATTTAAGTAAAGTACTGTAAGGGAGGAAGCTTAGGGGTTTAATATCCCTTTGTTAAATAATGTAGAACATGGCATGGAAGAGCATTCCAGAAAACTGCACGACATGGAAGTACTTACTGAAAAGCAGGAAGAAGTAATACTTCAGGAAAGAATCCGATGAAAAAGGTAAAAACACTAAACATAGCAGTGAAAGAGGTACAACAGAATATTGTGAGATGTGTCGATCAAACCATTAGTGAGAGGCTAAAGAACAAAGTGATTTGTACTGAAAGGAGAGCTGCAAGTGAATTTTTTTAAATAGCTCCATATTCGTTTAATTTCAATATGAGTGATTAATTATACATTGTTGCTCTCATGTGCAACCTCCAAGGTTTATTGCCAGAAGTGCAGAAAGGTGTAACCAAAATTGTTCATGATTGAAAATATCGCTACAGGTGTATTAATTTTTATTGCTGAAGTTTATTACACATCCCAGTTTTGGGATCTCATACCCATCTTTGAGTGGCAGCATAAATTAAAATGAAACCAATTGTCTGAACAACAAGATGCATAAAAATGCTACCAGTAGTAAAAACAAATATGACCAAGAAATACAAACAACATTCAACATATCAAAACTCTGACCAAAATATACCTGTCTAGGCTAAGTTAAAAGGCAATGCATCTGGTGAACATGACTCATCAGAGGGAGCACTGAAAGTGACTGCACTGAAACCACCTTTCAAATGTGTCTGACGTATGTCCACCATAACTGGTAAGTGGCAGAAAGGGCCAGAAGTCTCAGTAAATCCAAATGAAGCTGGATGAAAAATTATACACAAGCCCAAAAGTTGACAAATAATGCTATGAACAGTGCAGCTTCATTTACAAAAGGCCCAGCTGATGTCTATTTTGTACAACACTGTGCCCTGACTACAACAGAACAAGGACTGCGTAACATGACCATAGCAATAAAGTAATCCTTTAAAAGCCTGCCTGGTGGTTTAGTGTTGAGGTCTGGCATGCCGGTGGATTGTTTTTAAGGTGGTTTTCCATCTGCCTTGGTGAATGTGGGCTGGTTCATATCGTCATATCGTTGGATGTATGAGGGACATGCAAGTTTTGTACGTGTTGTCTAACATCAGTGATGAGATCAGGCAGTTCATGATCAGCAGGAGATATGGCTTGCCTGACAAAATCAGCAGGAAATAACAATGTCTCACTGTGGAGGATTTCTGCTAAGGTGACATCAAGATTTTCTTTATGGATGGAGAGTACACCAAGAACAACCCAGTGAATGGCCTCTGTCCACAATTCCAAATGGCACATTAGCACCACTTTTAACACCCTGTGCCATCTTTCCACTAGGCCATTCAACTCCAGATGATACATTGTGGTATGGAAATGGTGGAAGCCACAAAGATGGCACAGCTCATTGAATAATGAGGATCCAAATTGTGTGACCTGGTCAGGGGTGAGCAATGCAGGACAGCTGAAGTGTGAAATCCAGGTATTAACAAAGATTTCAGCAACAGTCTTAGTGGAGATGTCAGTAGTAGGTGTTGCCCTGTCTCACTGCGTGACTCGATAAATCATTGAGATAATGTAACAACATCCTCCTGAATCGGCAAGTGGTGTGATTATGTAAATATGCACGTGTTGGAACCTCCCCTGGGGAACTGGGATTTTGCCAAGGCAGGGCTGTGCTTGTCGGCCTGCTTTACTCTGCTGACAGGGAACACACGGTCCAGTCCATGTGGCGCAGTCTATTCACATGTGGAGCCACACAAAGCACTCTGTGACTGAACAAATAGATAGTCATACAACAGGGTGTGCAAGATTGTGGACTGTATCAAAAATTGGTTTGCAGAAAGTTCCAGTACAACAGATCGGACCCGATCACAGGATACATCATACCATACTGGTTTGGTGGAACTGAGGAAGGTACATTGTTCTTCGAAGGCCTGTGTCTGGGTCATGAAGTAAGTTTTGTAAGTCCTGGTCCGAATCTTGTCCCACACTAATATAGTCGTAATCAAGCTGGGCAGAAATAGAGGCAATGTGCGACAAATAATCCGCAGCCACATTACCTGTACCCTTGACATAGTGCATGTCAGTCGTGAATTGCAAGGGGAAGTCAGGGTGTCGAAACTGCTTGGGGGCAGAGTCTGTGAACGATTGCATTGGCCGAAGGGTGGTGGCCTGTGTAAATAGTCTATTCTCTTACGTTAAAAATGTGGTTCGGACTGTTGTTATTTGGAGTGATTATAACACTCAAATCACATTTACAGACAATAATCTCAGAAACTATCTCTTATTTTTATGTAATTAAAGCTCAAAATTTATTAAATATCAAGATTTGGTCATGTGATTGAAAATGCTCTGTTATTGGCTGGAGCTCTGGTGATGTCACAGACTAGAAGTAATACAAAACTATAAGTGTCTTACAGGAGTGTTAGCAAAAGTTACTAGGTTTTTATGTATTTTTTCTGGAAATAGTTTAGCTGGTTAGTGGCAGAAAACTCATTTACAACTTTTGAATAAAAATATAAAATATTTTTGTGAATGCTGTTAGTAGAAACATTACTAAAATTGATGCAATTATGCTCCACTCATTCAGTGAGGTGATACTTTTAGTATGTGCAAGGATGGACTTACTTTCTCTGCAACATCACGAAACCTGCTCAAAACTAAGAAATTGCAGAACTTTTGCAAATGGGCCCATATCTTATACCTAGATTGTTGACTATCAGTCATGAAATATGACCTGAAGCATAATAAAATTATTCTTGTCAAATCTTGAGTGATGATTTCTGATCAACAAGGTACTCAGCAGAGCTATTGCCCATAGTACACCTTCTGTGGCACAACCAGTAGCATATGTGACTACAATGAAGAAGATCACAGATTCGAATCCTGGAGGGTTCATAAATTTTTAGAAGTCTTACACAAAATATGAAATTAGTGTTAGGAAGAACTCATTGTAGCAGATCTTTCAATGATGGGATGTATTGTATGTAGCTTCACATTAATATAAGTCTGAGAAATGGACTGCTGAGGATAAATCATCTACTTTGCTTACAAACAACTATATTTTTTTAGAAAGCATTGCTAGTAGTGAATTTATCACCACACTCCCACAGTACAACAAGGTGTAGGATGATGAGGTTTTGTATACAGAAAGATATAAAGCATGTACAACATGCAGGTAACACAAAAGTAAGGGCTCTGCTGTTAGTGACTATAAAGTAATGTGAGCATCTGAAGCAGACTTAACTTCATCTTCTGTAAGATGATGAAACTTCAAAAGCTTAAACAATAAGGATCCCAGCTGGGCAGTATGAAGAAGAAAAAACATTATTTCTAATAAAGTAATGAATGTATAGTCATTTTAACTAGAAAATATCTTTTTGAATATGACATGTGTGAACAGCCATTGCAAATGTAAGAGCATGTAAACACCAAGGAAAACACAATAATGCTCTGTTTCTAACCAGTATGCTGAAGTTTTGTAACTGTTATTAGGTTTTCATATGAAAGGACTGTCAATTTGTTTTTATAAATAAGTTAAAATATTGTTGCAGGCTAGATTCAAACCAGTGACCAATGGAGATCATCTTACTGTATTCAACAGTTCACTGCTCTACCAACCATGGTACCAATGATACGCAACTAAATGCGTATTACTATAATTTTTATATACAGTTTAAATTCATCAACTAACATTGTCATTATTTGCAATAGTGGGAAAATGTATCTTGGAGGTAAATTGATGTTGATGGGTTCACCATTCTCAGTTTGTGGGGGACTGGCGGGAGGCATTAAGGTCTATGTCAGACAGGCGGGCCTGGTGTAGTAGTGATGTGATGGACAGTACCATCGTGAATGGTGAAAAAAGTGTGTGGCCTATTAGTGAGGAGCATATCAGGGGCTGAGAGCAAATCATGCTGTAGAGAGGAATCACTGGGTGGCACAATCAGTACTCTGTCAGAATCGTGCACTACAGTCTGACACAACACTTCAGCACAACACTTCACTAATCAGTTCATAGTACTTGCAGAGAGGATCAGTTAGTATGTCTCTGAGGTGGTGGATGAATGACGGAGCTGTTGTGGATACTGTATGACAGCAGGATGTTGCTTGCCTGTGCGCAGTGTGGTGGCAGTGCCCACAATGCGCTGCTAGAGGCCTATGTTGTCAAGTCTCACGATGTCATCTGTGGTACATAGTGAGGAGTAGTCCAACATCAGAGTGCAAAGTTTTTTTGAAGTGTGCAGAACACTTAGGAGAAGGTCTAGTGCTGCATCTCCCAGTGATGAACTCCACCAATGGACTGCTGATCATCTTGGTGTAATAACAAATCATGAGTCAACTCAGGAAGCAGCTGATAATTATGTTGAAAATCTGCCCCCAGGACTGCCTTGACGGTCTTGGAAATGAGAGAGGTCCAACACTTATGTTTTTCTGCCCCCAAGTCTAAGGTAATGGAAGTAGTGCCAGTGACAGGTATGATAGTGTCATTAGAGGCAAGTAATTGAAGAGATGATGATGAGAGAGTAGGTAGCACTTGAGGTGGTGGAAGAATACTGATGTCAGCACCCATGAAAATGAGGGAGTAAGTTCATGTAAGATGACCATAAACAAATACACGGGACCATCAAAGGGCCGACATGAGGCAGCAGAGCTGTGCTGGTGCAGCTGGTAAGACGAACTGTGGTGCACCTATGGCAGCTCGCTGTGCATGTTTGGGTAAGTGCAAGGCATCCTGCAGTTGCCTGCCTCCTGTCCAAATGTACTATGGAACCAACACCATTGGCTGCTGAATGAGCAGAGGCAGACAATGCTGTTTTCTGTCATGGTGTTTGTTTGTAAACAGTGCCAGGGGGTGGCGGGCTGGTGGGAAGGGGGGGGGGGGGGTCAACAGGCATATTAACTGTAGAATTCAGTGTTTGATGGCTGTTCATGCTGTGAAGGTCATGGGGAGGCAATGGGTGGGACCTTGGGCCATTACGGAAGGAGTCGGCTATCTTCGGTCGCACTGTAGTTGACCAAGTCAATAGCCTTAATGATGTCACAAAAGGAACATCAATTCACATTAAACACAGATAGCATAACCAGTACATCACAATGAAGCATCAGTTCAGTTGCAGTACTGCTGTCGTGCAGTGTGCACGTTTGATCCGTTACGTTGCACTACCGCTAGCCCATTCGACTGTCATCATTAATGAGAGGATGACACTGTGCCAGGGACTAGATTTGGTCTAGTACACGAAGTGTGCTGTTGAGGGGTCTTCCTGATGAGACAGCATTACAGTCTGGACATGTGTGATGTTTAAGAAGCCACAGTGCCCAGAGCATGCAATTAGGCATCAGCATAGGATCAATCTGCAAGGTGATCTCTCTCTTGAGGTCACTTATTACATCCGGATCATCAATGAGATGGTGAGTAAAGTCACAAATCTTACGTCATCATTGATAATGCCATGGGCAGACATCAGGCACTCACATCAAGTAAACTATACGGCCAAGAAATTGGTACATAATGGAGGCAATTTAAAACAAGACCAGGTGGCATTGTGACTATTCGTTGGCTGTACACACGATACCAGCCAGAACATGGCGCTAACTGGTGTGGCTAGCATGGGAGCACATAGTATGCAGTTGCTGTGTCTCAAGGAAGTGTGTGTCAGGTGGAAACATGAAGGCATGTGACGTGGGTGGTGCACACTTTACATCATATGGAGTACAGACTTTGTGAAACATACCTTATTGTTGAGGTGGTCAGGGAAGCATGGTGGCATGTGATGCAAAAACAGATGCTGCAGGTGTGGAACGGATGGGGAATCCGCAATCCAATGGGTACATCCAGTTCCTTAGGCTGATATGGATGTGATGTCAGACATGGATTGGTCCTGCAGAGGCAAAACTTGAAGTGGTGAAGGCTGCAAAAGTTCAGGCTGGTTGGAGCATGTTTGCACATGAGAGGGGTGAGATGTGAGGTGCATGTCAGTCATGAAGTTGAAGTTGTTGCATGGAGCAGGAGGTGTGGCTAGAAAGGTTGTGATGTCATTGTTCATTGCACAGGGATCACTTATGAGTGGAACAGACAATGCAAAATATGTGGCACATGAGACTCAGATGCCATTAAGGGATGAACCATCAGAGTTTACTGTCAGTAAACTGAAGAGATAGATCAGATAATAGCAGAATTGTTTCACAGAGCCCATTGTTGGTGTGTGGTAAAAGCACTGTTAGGAGTGTCCACATAGCATCATGGTCAGAGATTTTCACTTGAAAAGTCACTAGAATGGTTCAGAAGTCTGCGAAAGACAAGGGGTCTGGTTCAGCAAAAAACTTAGGAGCATGCGAGGTTACAGTTGGAGGTGGTCCAGGCCAGAGCTTGTTTTGCAAAATGTCACGTGGAATGTTCGTAACACATTGTAGCACTGTATGCAAAATATCCTTGGTGCCATCATGGAGGCAGTGAGGAAAAAGTGGAAAATGGCAGCACTGTCATGTACAGAACCAGTGTGGTAGATCTGCACAAAATCACAAAGCATGCAGCAGATGGGGTCGTCAATGTAGGAAGTGTGATACTGGTAGGTACGTTTATGGAATAATATACACTGGTGCTGATTAGACAATTCCATACTGTATTAGCAGAGTAGACAATATACCAGGACACTTAAGTCAGAGGTTCAGAGCGAAACTGAAATCAGAGTCAAAGAGTTACTGTTGCTAGCTGCTCAGTGCAGCAATATCAATATTTACAGTGGGGGACAATAAATAGCCACTGTGTTGCCACACCTTTTAAGGATTATCTATTGTGCATGGAACCAGGTACCTAGAAACAACAGAGATGCTTCGTCTCTGCTGGAGCCATCAGTGGTTCACAACCCACAACAGGCTACAGCAGTCCACTCACCCCACCGCCACGCCGCACCAAACCCAGGATAAAACCAGTATTAATTAACATGCCAAGATCCAGTATCATCCCATCCCAATCTTAACAAAACTTTTTATTTGGCCTGTGATGGATCAGGTTATGATGTGGGAGTGCATCTATATCAAATCAATGAAGAAGAGGATCTAACAGAGAAAGAAGCACTAGCAATCATACATGGATTCAAAGAATGCCACTGTTGCCTGGCTGGCCAAAAATCTGTAATGTAAAGGGCCCACCAGGCTTTGTCATTCCCATTAACAAGTAAACTACAACATGGAAGGTTAGAAAGATTGACTTTAGCTCTAGAAGAATTTGATTTCAAAGTGCAGTGTATGTCAGGAGAACAGAATTTGGTTTCTGATGCACTCTCGTGCTTACTGGTGAGGCTAAAACGAGAAAAAGCACAACTACCAACACTGAAAACTAGGACAGTTATTATGAAAGATGTGGCTCATGCAGGAACAGTCTACAGAATGCTGATAACAAAAAGCTGGTAGATATCTGTGATTGGTGAAAAGGAAGTATGGGTACACTGAGGAAGTGAAAGTCTGAACATATTACTTACTGCAATAAGGGGTATTGTACTGAAGAATAAATATGGATACAATGGAGTGGAGACTGTATATACCAGCAGATGCCATAGACTATCTTGTGTGGTAGATGCATTTTAGCTCTGCAAACTCTGGACCCAGTAAGGGCCTAAAAAATTGAGACAGAGCAGTTTATTTTTCAAGATTGTAAAGAGATTACATAATTTATGGAGAATGCACGAAATCTCCCAGGAAAACAAGACTGCTATCATGAAACATACGGGTTTTTTGCACCCTGAGTTCCCAAAAGGATTTAAACAGACAGTGTTTGTTGATATACTAGGGGTTTTACATAGGTTGACAGGAGGAGCAGTGCAAGTTCTGGTAACTATCAAGCTTTTCTCACAATATGTGTGCTCCCTGCCACCGTTGGATAAGCAGCTGCCAGCAGCAAGTCGTATACTCCAAGCTTACTTATTTGTCACATAGTTTAATTCTTAATTTCTTTGCATGTTTTTGGGTACTTGCATTGTTTAATTCATAAATTTCGGGCGTATTATAGTATTTGAGAGTTGTAGCATCGCGTTTTAGTACCTGAGGTGTAATTTCAAGTTTTAGTTACTGTAATCGTAAATTCAGGCAGATTGTAGCGCAGACGTTAGGCATTTGTACAGGTTAGTTCATACATTCTTTGCGTGTTTCCCTTTCGTTATCTAGGCACGGACTCGTGTTTCAGTAACTGTTGTTCAACATCGATTAGAATGGACAGGGACTGTGATTGCTGTGTTCGGATGAGGGCTGAGTTGGCATCCCTTCGCTCACAGCTGCAGGTGGCGCTGACTTCGGTTGCGAAGCTTGATGCTGTTGCCAATGGGCACCACTGTGGGGAGCCAGACTTGGGTATCACGGGGATGTCAGGCGCTGACTTCGGTTGTGAAGCTTGAGGCTGTTGCCAATAGGCACCACTGTGGGAAGCCAGACTTCGGTATCACGGGGATGTCAACCTCATCCCGTCTGTCCGCAGATCGGTCTGCCACTGTGGTTGCCCCAGTTGCTGCCTGCAGTGGGGCTGAGCCCTCGCCTGTGGTTGATTGGGAGGTCGTTCCAAGGTGTGGTAGGCAGCGAAAGATGTCCCCGGAGGATGATCAGAAAGCCTCCCTGGTGCGTCTGACAAACAGGTTTCAGGTACTGTCTCTGGCTGAGCCAGATGCAGCTGCCTGCCCTGTTTCAGAGGATGATTCTCAGCCTTCAAGGTCTGGGCAATCGCAGAGGGTGGGCTTATTGGTAGTTGGGAGCTCCAATGTTAGGTGTGTAATGGGGCCCCTTAGGGATATGGCGGCTAAGGAGGGGAAGAAATCCAGTGTGCTTGGTAGTTGGGAGCTCCAATGTTAGGCACGTAATGGGGTCCCTTAGAGATATGGCGGCTAAGGAGAGGAAGAAATCCAGTGTGCACTCCGTGTGCATTCCGGGTGGAGTCATTCCTGATGTGGAAAGGGTCCTTCCAGATGCCATGAAGAGCACAGGGTGCAGCCAGCTGCAGGTGGTGGCACATGTCAGCACTAACGACGTGTGTTGCTTTGGATCTAAGGAAATTCTCTTTGGATTCCAGGGCTATGTGGTTTGGTGAAGGCTGCTGGTCTTGCTAACGAGGTGAAGGCAGAGCTCACCATCTGCAGCATCATTGACAGAACTGACTGCGGACATTTGGTGCAGAGCCGGGTGGAGGGTCTGAATCAGAGGCTCAGACGGTTTTGCGACCGTGTTGGCTGCAGATTCCTTGACTTGCGCCATAGGGTGGTGGGGTTTCGGGTTCCGCCGAATAGGTCAGGAGTTCACTACACTCAGCTGGCGGCTACACGGGTAGCGGAGGCTGTGTGGAGTGGACTGGGCGTTTTTTTAGCTTAGAAGGCCTCGGGAAAGTAGGGGGTGGGCTGCAATCTCAAAGGGTGCACGGCAAATACAGGACGTTCTTGGATCAAGGAACAGTCGGAATTGTAGTTGAAAATTGTTGTAGTTGTGCTGGGAAAGCCCCTGAGCTTCAAGCGCTAATAGGAAGCACAAAAGCTGAGATCGTTATAGGTACAGAAAGCTGACTAAAGCCTGAAATAAGTTCTGCAGAAATTTTTACGAAGTCTCAGACGGTGTTCAGGAAAGATAGATTAGACAGAATTGGTGGTGGAGTGTTTGTGTCTGTCAGTAGCGGTTTATGTTGTAGTGAAGTCGAAGTAGATACTCCGGGTGAATTGGTATGGGTGGAGGTTATACTTAACAGCTGAAGTATGTTAATAATTGGCTCCTTCTACCGACCCCCAGACTCCGATGATATAGTTGCTGAACAGTTCAGAGAAAATTTGAGCCTTGTAGTAAATAAATAGTGCACTCATACGGTTATAGTTGGTGGGGACTTCAACCTTCCCTCGATATGTTGGCAAAAATACTTGTTCAAAACCGGTGGTAGGCAGAAAACATCTTCCGAGATTGTCCTAAGTGCTTTCTCCAAAAATTATTTCGAGCAGTTACTCCACGAACCCACGCGAAATGTAAATGGTTCTGAAAACACAATTGACCTCTTAGCCACAAACAATCCAGAGCTAACAGAGAGCATCATGACTGATACAGGGATTAGTGATCACAAGGTTGTTGTAGCTAGGCTCAATACCGTTTCTTCCAAATCCACCAGAAACAAACACAAAATAATTTTATTTAAAAAAGTGGATAAAGTGTCACTAGAAGCCTTCCTAAGAGACAATCTCCATTCCTTCCAAACTGTCTATGCAAATGTAGACGAGATGTGGCTCAAATTCAAAGATATAGTAGAAACAGCAATTGAGAGATTCATACCTCATAAATTGGTAAGAGATGGAACTGATCCTCCATGGTACACAAAACAGGTTTGAACGCTGTTGTAGAGGCAACGAAAAAAGCATGCGAAGTTCAGAAGAACGCAAAATCCTGAAGATCGGCTAAAATTTACAGACGCGTGAAATTTGGCAAGGACTTCAATGCGAGATGCCTTTAATGGGTTCCACAACAAAACACCGTCTCGAAATTTGGTAGAAAATCCGAAGAAATTCTGGTCGTATGTAAAGTACACAAGCGGCAAGATGCAGTCAATACCTTCACTGCGCAATGCCGATGGTACTGTTACTGACGACTGTGCCGCTAATGCGGAGTTATTGAATGCAGTTTTTCGAAATTCCTTCACCAGGGAAGACAAATGGAATATTCCAGAATTTGAAACACGAACAGCTGCTAGTATGAGTTTCTTAGAAGTAGATACCTTAGGGGTTGCGAAGCAACTCAAATCGCTTGATACAGGCAAGTCTTCCAGTCCAGATTGTGTACTGATTAGGTTTCTTTCAGATTACGCTGATACAATAGCTCCTTACTTAGCAATCATATACAACCGCTTGCTCACCGATAGATCTGTACCTGCAGACTGGAAAACTGTGCAGGTCGCACCAGTGTTTAAGAAGGGTAGTAGAAGTAATCCATCGAACTACAGACCTATATCATTGTCGTCGGTTTGCAGTAGATTTTTGGAGCATATACTGTATTCAAACATTATGAATCACCTTGAAGGGAACCATCTATTGATACATAATCAGCACGGTTTCAGAAAACATCATTCTTGTGCAACGCAGCTAGCCCTTTATTCGCACAAAGTAATGGCCGCTATCGACAGGGGATCTCAAGTTGATTCCGTATTTCTAAATTTCCGGAAAGCTTTTGACACCGTTCGTCACAAGCAACTTCTAATCAAGCTGCGGGCCTATGGGGTATCATCTCAGTTGTGCGACTGGATTCGTGATTTCCTGTCAGAAAGGTCGCAGTTCGTAGTAATAGACGGCAAATCATCGAGTAAAACTGAAGTGATATCAGGTGTTCCCCAGGGAAGCGTCCTGGGACCTCTACTGTTCCTGATCTATATAAATGACCTGGGTGACAATCTGGGCAGTTCTCTTAGACTGTTAGCAGATGATGCTGTAATTTACCGTCTAGTAAGGTCATCCGAAGACCAGTATCATTTGCAAACCGATTCAGAAAAGATTGCTGTATGGTGTGTCAGGTGGCAGTTGACGCTAAATAACGAAAAGTGTGAGATGATCCACATGAGTTCCAAAAGAAATCCGTTGGAATTCGATTACTCGATAAATAGTACAATTCTCAAGGCTGTCAATTCAACTAAGTACCTGGGTGTTAAAATTACGAACAACTTCAGTTGGAAAGACCACACAGACAATACTGTGGGGAAGGCGAGCCAAAGGTTGCGTTTCATTGGTAGGACACTTAGAAGGTGCAACAAGTCCACTAAACAGACAGCTTACACTACACTTGTTCGTCCTATGTTAGAATATTGCTGTGCGGTATCGGATCCTTACCAAGTGGGATTGACGGAGGACATTGAAAGGGTGCGAATGCAGCTCGTTTTGTATTATCACGTAATAGGGGAGAGAGTGTGGCAGATATTATACGCAAGCTAGGATGGAAGTCATTAAAGCAAAGACGTTTTTCGTTGCGGCGAGCTCTATTTACACAATTTCAGTCACCAGCTTTCCCTTCTGAATGCGAAAATATTTTGTTGAGCCCAACCTACATATGTAGGAATGATCATCAAGATAACGTAGGAGAAATCAGAGCTCAAACAGAAAGGTTTAGGTGATCATTTTTCCCGCACACTGTTCGGGAGTGGAATGGTAGGGAGATAGTATGATTGTGGTTCGATGAACCCTCTGCCAATCACTTAAATGTGAATTGCAGAGTAATCATGTAGATGTAGATGTAGATGTACCCACTAAAAATGGCTGCAGGCTGTAAAGTAGCAAAATGGAAAGAGAGTACTTTGAAAACTTATGCAAGAAGACATCGTGTAGAAACGGTGTTTATTTCATGCTAATCTTGAATCTTGTGGATCATGTTGTGAAAGAGAGAAATTGCATTGCAGGGGGTACTGTGATAAAAGAGATTGAAATTGGGGCCAGTTGAGGAGTAATTTCAATAATATGTCATATGATTCTACAAGTTATGCCCTGGTAGAAGTCCCATTTAACAAGAAGCCTGACTGTCTAATCACAGAAATTATAAGGAGCTTGCCTGATGGAGAAGAGACATTGAAGGAGATCAGTAACGTGTAACCAACACTGGTGATGAAAGCCAATCTGTGGAAGCGTCAATACGATAAGTAGGTGTACCAATTGTGTATAAGAAGGGAGAATTTTGATTGGTTATCACACACATTCAAAGAAGGATAATTACAAAATTAAGAAATTCAATTACATCTACAGAGGTTCCTATCAGATTGTTTAAGTTAGACACCCAAATACCCTGTCTGGTGCTGTGACTCAGTCTTTAGCAGGAAGTTTTTAGCCTTTAACAAAACTAAGAAAAGTAGCATGGAAGTACCAAGAGCGATGCACTGACAACCGCAGATCAACAGCAAGTTCAGTGATATTGGGTTACAATGAATGATACACCGGTGGATGACACAGAAAGGACAGCTGACTTCCATGGTCAACAGGCTGCATTGTTATGATTGTGGGGTTGTGCCTCAACATGAGGGCTTGTCTCTTGTGTTGGTCATGTGACTAGGTGCCAGATTTTAGTATAACAGTTGGGCACAGGAGGTACATAAATAAGTCTGGACTTTTAAGACAGGAATCACTTGTCGTTGCCAGAAGTACCACCGTAACACCAGACAGTGAGACAACTGGGCTCCACCAGCTGTAGCCACAGGTTAGAGACTGGGCTGCATCTGCTGTCTGTACTAAGTCCTTCACAGACTTGGTGTCTCAGTCCTCCTGATCTATCATCTCTCCCTGCTGACTCCAACGCTGAGTTCATTGTGGTACTCGGCGCCACAACTTCAGCGGTCTACTGACTACTGTTCGAGGGCAGCAAGTTGTACCCCATGTACAGATGTTTTCACATTCCTGCGCGAATACATGAATACATCAATGGTCCACCAGGGCTATACAAACCAAGAGAAGCAGTGCACATCGGTCTCCTCACACCACCACTGTGGCCTCACACAAAGACGAGGGACCATCTCCTAAATGGGGTGCCACTGGCGCAGAACACGACAAGCCACTGAAGTCAATGCAAGTGGCTTACAGAGGCTGCAGGCCTCAGCAGCATGAGTTGCTAGCCCAGCAGCACCACTGACACTAGAGTGTCAGGATGGCCATCGTCACTGCAGTCAACAGCAGAGGTATCCCACCGCTAGAGTGCATCACTGAATCACAGCATGCAGTATCATCCTTGGTTGAGTGGCACTATTTTTGTTCTTGTGCAGTGATGGGGTCAACATTTAGGGGATTTAATTATATGAGGATTACCTTTATAAGACTGGAGAAGCCCATTGACCTATCTTAGTTTAAGGGAAATTCTAGAGATGAGTGGTGTCTGTGTGTTGTATGCAGTGTAATTGTCTTGGGGATTTTGCACCTTGTGCTGAATCAGCAGCAGTGAACTGCTTTACTGTAGGTACTGCTACAGAGGCTCCCAGAAGCAATGGAACTATTCAGTTTCATTGGGGTGTACATGTTAGGCCCATTCACCTGATCACCAGCGGGGAATAGTTTTGTGCTGCTCATAATAAACCATTGTTCTTGTTCAATTGTGATGGTGCTGATGAACCAATAGGCAGTCACAGTTACACATGCATTGGTGAATAAATGGATATTAAAGTTCAGGTTGCTATAGACTATAATTAGGGACTAGGGGATGAACTTCTTGCCAGATCTCATTAAAGGTGTCAGTCACTTCACCCACAAGCTAACGGAAGAATGGAACAAGTTAACCAAACAATGGGAACGTGCTTAGATATTACATGAACAGACACCATTCAGATTGGGACGTGGATTTATCCTTCATGGTGAGTACGTATAACTAAACAGTACACACTAATACAGAGTTTCTGCCATTCGAGGTGGTTTACTATAAGAATATGTCATTACCATTCGATATAATTAACCAAAAAGGAGGCAGGAGAGGTGAGGAAGGTGGGTCAGGATGGAGTTTTCTGGAATGCTAAAGGAAATATGGAGAAAGGTGCAATGAGCAAATACTAAGGTGTTAGAAAAGCAGGAAGAGGTGGAGAAGCGAGTGGGGGTATTACCTCAGTATAACGTAGGTCATTGGGTGATGATGTCAATCCAATATCCCCCTAAAGGACAGACAAAGAAGTTTGTAACACAAAACCAGAGCCCGTACCAAGTAATTGAAACTACATCACCAGTAAAGGCGAAGCTGCAGTTGCTGATCAGGATAATTCCATATGTTGGGTGTCCATGACCATCCAAGGGTGTGTCAGAAGCAATTCTGTGAGAGGTATTGATGAAAACAAGTAGAGAGGTGAAAAAGAAATGGAAGGATGAGAGGCATGAGAGAGAGGTCCAGAAAAGATAGGCTCATTATGAACTAAGGCCAAGGAATTAATTGAGATGTGGTGTGATTTTTGTGATTACTGAATATTTTTCTTTTGTGTATAGTATGGAGTGTTAACATTGTTATGGAGATAGTTATATGTTTGTATAGGGTAGGTTTTATCATAAGTGTATTGAGACATGCTGTTCAGAGACAGCAGGCCTCTGGGTAGAGGGAAGGTGACATTGGCCCCTGTGCTCAAGCTGCTGTATGGGAGAAAATTTGAAGAAGAATGTTAGTTTTTGTGATGCTGTACCTTTTCACTGGAGGCAGGGTGAGTGCATTGCAGCAGCATCACCTGGATGGACGAGTTGTGTTTTCCAGGCAACCAGACGTGGTGTTACCCAGCCACAGGTTGTCATAAGGTTCAGTATTTAATGTGTGGGAGTGGAGGAATGAAATTAGGTCAGAAGAAGTGTTCACTGGGATACCAAAATTAGCAGTTAGAAGCAGGAGGCTGAGGAAGGTCTAGAAAGAGCATGGGAATTTGATTGAGGGCATATGGACATTTAAAGGAGCAGATGCAGGAGGTGATCGAAGCACTTCTTCTTGAATGCAGGAGCGTAAAAAGGGGATGGATAGACGCTGGGGGTACAATATTTAAGGCCATATACGGGATGGCACATACAAGTGACATAATAAAGTTGAATGAAATGGCAGAGACTGCAAGGGGGTTAGTGGGGGCAAAAAAAGTAATTGTTGAGTGGCATTCCACACAGATCATGAATTTTGAAAGTGGTGTGCTAAACAACACACACGTACTCTGGACACTGACTAAGTGAATTGTGGATTATGCCAGGGCCTTGACTAGCACCCTGAACTGTAATTTGGATGCAGTACAAGCTTGAATGCAGGTACTGGATGTAAGACTAACATTAACAAGGCCATTGAAGTCCCTGGGGATAGTATCTGGGATGCCAGGGTGGAGTTAACAAGTCTGCAGGAAGCCATCCATCAAGAGCTACATCAACAGTTGAGGCCTTTCTTGCTGTCACAAGCCAGTATTTGAGAGGATTGAGGAAGTTTCAAGGAGAATTTCCACCAAAATTATAGATAGTGGTGGAGCTGAGCAGGCAGAACTTGCCATTTTACTATCATGGTGCAAAGGTGAGTGTAACAATGGATAGCGTACAATTTTATGTGATGGTACCAGTTGCAAGCAAGCACATAACATTCATGTGTTACACGGTACACACTTATCCAGTGAAGTTAGTGGACATTGAAAAATTTGTGCATTTAAGAGATGAAGGGGTGCTGCTACTAGTGGAAGATGTGATCAATACAAGGTGATGACTAAGGGTGAGTTCCAGCAAGGAGTCACCTCATGCCAGACCTGTGAAATTGTGGCAAGAAGGACTACACGCATAGTGCAACTCTTTGGGGTTAACAACGAGGCACATCCTTGCTGAAAATATGTGACCAACTGGAGGCATATTTTCGTAAGGCAGGTATGCATTGGATATAGTCAATGTACGACATAGTGGTAGATGCTATGAGCAGGGGAAACTAATGGAGCAAGGCATGTAGAATTATGAGGAAGGGGATTGTTGATCAACAGGATTATATGTGATGTTTTGGGACCCACATTTCATCTGGCAGCTACTGTGATGGAACTTCTCAACCAGGGTGTAATGTGGACAAGGGAAAAATATTCCCAAATTTTCCAGTTAAAAATACACCTTTTCCCAGGTGAAAATACACTTTTTAGCTGTTAAGTGACAGTATACTTTCCCTTGGAACTACAAAACCTATCATTCCTTTGAAAGGTTAAGGTTTCATACACCAGCTTAAAGCTTCCTGGCACTCTACAAAACAAAACCTAGAAAAAATGTGTTTTGGAAAGATCATTGATGTGCAGCAACATGTACACTGCATATTTTCTTATTATGACATGCTGCATATTTTCATATTACGACAGTATGTATTCAAATACCACCAGACACAGCACGCCAGTTTCCGAAGCATTGAATCTGAAACTGCATGTGCTTTTGTATTCTAGCTCATGTCAGGTGATCTTACCAGCCAATGATAGCAGATTTTCAGAGAATAGGACATGTAACATAGTCAATAGCAACATCACTGTTAAGTAGTGTGAACACATAAATACAAAAAGTTAATGGTTTAAATTAATATACATAGTGTGGCTACAAGAAAATCTAAGCTTTCACATATAATATTGTCTTTTTTTGCTTGTGTAACACTTTAGGATACATCAATCAAATGCGGCAGTAAAATTTCAAACAATGACATAAATTTCTGGTCTTCTGGGTTCGAAATTCTTCTAAGTGGCTGGCCCTCAAAGTGTTAAGTTTAAATGAGAGCAAATGCTCTGATTTAAAAAAATTGTAGAACACTCTCATAACTAACATAATTCATCTTGCATAAAATGAAATTTATTTTGAAAGTAATGCTTTTCAAACCAGCATTCTCAATATTTTCCTGCGACCATTAGAATTCATTTCAGCAGTTGTCAGAGAGCGCCAGAAAAGAGGTGTTAACGTGCATGCACAGCTACTATGACATAGCAAGCCTGTATGTTCATACATGTGTAGCCTTAGGAGATCTTACATTATGTCATAAACGAAACAGGACATCAGAGGATACTCCACGAGCATTAGAATTTCATTAACCATACTACAATGTATAATTTGGATTAAAGTGCACATTTGTACATCCAGATTCACAAAGAAGTAGGCCACAGCCTGGTGTTAAGCTATTCAGTGTGGTTTTCAGGATGCAAATTTTCTTGGAGTACCAGTATTGTATAATCTCATGTTCGGGTCTTTATTATGGCATAATGTCATATGTGCCAGAAAATAAAAACATGCACTTGAAATTCAGCAAACAGTTGAATCTAGCCAACAGTGTGGAATGGAACACTTCATTTCAAATAAACTGACTGCCTCTGTGGAAAAAATTAATAAAAGCCAAATTTTTTTTAGCAAATTGACCAAAATAACTTCATTGTTCTGCAAGGTCATTAATAATTTACTGCCAAAAAAGTGGAAATAAAATCAGAAAACTGGAACTAATAACATATTTTAGTCTTCTGTACTTATGTGAAATTATTTTAATTCATTGGTAGCTCCCGGCCACACAAATCTGTTTTCGGTTCATTTGACGTGAGAGCAGTAAATGAAGAGGAGACACCAAAGTCACTAAATGTAACACAGGTCATGTGGAGACTACCCCCCTCCCCACTAAAACTCTGACTGCTCTGTGCTTGCACGAATCTGGCAGCTTGGACATGACAGAAAAATTTTTCAGGGTAGCATCTAGCTGCTTGTTGTTACTACTGATACAGCTAGTCACACTTCATGTAGCCAGACAGTACTGGTCATATGCGACTCAACTGCACATGCCCAAGACCTCACTGGCAAATTGCTACAATGAACCTAATATAAACAGTTGTGACGTTACAGTTTATTATGGAGTATTGCACAACATTCATCCTAAGGGCTTTGAGAGATTTTGGATTTTGCTGTTAGCAGATGCTTGAATGTTTTCTTTGCAGGCTAAGTTTTATTTTGCTTTTTCTCTCATTTATGTTCTATTGCTACAAGTGCAGGATACAGTAAAATTCTTTGTTAGAGTTTCAGTTCTTACCAGTCAAAATTACAAAAATTTAACTGAAAACTAAAACAATGAAAAATTCCCAGAATTCTAAAACATTCTTGGGTTTTCCCCAGATTTCCCACAGTGGATACACACTATCAACTAAATGTGACACAGCCATAGCTGTACTGGCCAGACGAACCTTTAGAAGTGTTGTCCAAACAAAATGTTACTGCCCTTAACACCATCAGGAACCTAGCCTGAACCATTCACTACACCAAATGATAGCAGCCCCAGAAGGGGCTGATCACTGCAGGGCAGTTGTTGCAGCACATGGAACAGTACCTGTATGGTAGATGTCAAGTAACTATGACTTTGAGCTTCGCAATTCCTAGCGCCGGGGTCACTCTGGTATTGCTCTGCTTTTCTGAATTGACGAACCTTGCAGAAGGTCGATTCAGGGCTAATCCCTGTTCCTGTAGACCCAATACCATGAGCTGGAGATGAAAGACAGATTTAGAGTCACGGATGAATGTAGCAAATAATAATAATAATAATAATAATAATAATAATAATGGTTTATTTGTCCATAATAACTTTTACAGTCGTGGACATAGTCAGTCAGTACATACATGAACAATAATAATAGTTTAGTAGTAGGAATAAAGTAGCCTACATACAACATTAAAAATCCTTGATGGAATATGTTTCCTTTTAACATTTTAATGGTATTTGGCAGTCTGTTGTAAGAAAAATCTTTCAGCAGAAAGTGGATTATGATCAGTTGCTTTTTTATTTCTGAATTTTTTATGTGGCAATCCTCTTTCTTCCTTGTATTATAACAATGGATATCACTAATTATTATACTGTGCTCCATATTTTCTTTTACAACAGTATAGTCCTTAGAACATATAATGAATACACTGTTAGTATATTATACTTAATGAAGTATTCTCTACAGGATTGACGTTTACTAATATTCGCTATTATCCTAATTGCTCTCTTCTGCTCTAAAAGCCCTATCCATGTATACCGTTGGTGCCCCACCCCAAATTTCAATATTGTATTGTAGGTGGAAGTGTATAATACCAAAATAGATTTGTCTTAAGACTGGTGACGCTATTATGCTAGAAAGGCGTTTTAGCATGTAGGTATTACACGAAATTTTTTTTACGCAACTCCAGCACAAATAACAACATAATCCTTAAAAGTGAACTCTGTTTGTGTGGAGAGGACAGTTACTCAAGCAATAAACTTACCCAAGAGGACAGTGCAAAAGTTAGAAGAAGCAGCAAATGAGGTGGCAGGAAAAAAGGCATCATATAAGAAGAGAGACCTACTTGCAAAAAGAAGAACAGCAAATCAAGCTCAAGGGATGAGAATACCAACATGTGGAGTACGGCAGTCAACCCGAAAAAAGAAATCACAACTGAGGGACCAGGATTTTTGGTGGGATCAGCAGTGGTTTTAGAGACAAAAGTAGTTAACAAAGTGAGTCATCAAGGGGATGAACAGGTATGTGACTGTCATAACACAAATGATCACAGTGCATCAAGATTAAAGGCATTAACGGAACCTACAACTTCAAATATAAAGTCAAATTGCTCTCAGAGGAATACAGAGAGAGACAAACTACTTACTTTTCTACAAGTTAACATACATTGTATTAGAAATAAAATTTTAGAATTAGAACATTTATGTAACACTGAGCATGTAGATGTTATATGTGTATCTGAACACTGGTTAACACAAGAACAAGTAAATATGTTCATTCCCCAAGGGTATGTTGTGGGAAACATGATATGTAGGAAACAGAGAAAGAATGGTGGGGTGGGAATTTTTGTCAAAGAAGGAATAATGTTTTCCAGAATTGATGTATCTACATACTCCTCAGAACTAGATGGGGGGTTTAGTTGTGTAAAACTAATGAATGAAAATATAGTGGTAGTTAGTCTATATAGGTCGCCAGATGGTGATGTAAATTTGTTTATTGAAAAATGTGAATTAATAATTAAAAAAATCTTGAAGACTAAAACGAGAATTGCTATATGGCGTGATTTCAACATAGAAATGGTTAACACGCAGAGACCAGTTGCTAGGACATTTTTGAATATGCCAAGATCATTAGACCTCTATTGTACAAATAACTGTGCCACATGTAAGAATGCCTGTATAGACAATATTATTGTGAATTTCCTGAGGGAGGATTTTACAGTTAGACTTGCAGGAAGTGGACTTGCAGATCATGAGCCACTACTCCTTACACTCTGTAAGAGGCAGCCAGTTAAAACTGAAGAATCTAAAGTAGTAGCCGTACGAAGACAGAAGGAAGAGTACATAAATATTAGGAAGTGCAGATTGGGACTTTATATATAATTATCAATCTGGAATAAGGGAAGCTGAAATTAGCTTTGGTAACTTCTTTAAAAAGTACACAGATTTATGGCATTCTTGCTCACCAGTAAAAAAAATTAGATATCCAAATGAAATGAAAAAGAAAAGTCTGAACTGGTTCACACAAGAGCTAGTAGAAATTAGAGGAAACTTGCATACACTGTACCAGATGCATAAACAAGCCTCTGACCAAGGGGCAGAACAGAGTGTGAACATTCATAGGTCATATCTGAAATGCAAAAAATACTATACAGCTAAACTTCTTCTGGAAAAAAGCAAGCAGTGGAGAACTATATAGAAAGAGCTCCCAAATGCAAGGCAGCCTGGCAAATAATAAAACAAGAGAATACACAGAAACAGCTCTACTTGATCCTGAAGAATTAAATGAGTACTTTTTAAACTCAGTTAAAGAAATAAGTAACAGTATCAAAGCAACAAATTCATCTGCAATGAACTTTGTTGGAACACCACTGCCTGTTAACCTGGCATTTAAATGGAGGGCTGTCACACCTGCTGATGTTATAAAAGCTGTATCCAAATTTTCAGGTTCTAAAAGTATGGACTATTATTGCTTATCAAATAACATAATTAAAAAGACAATAATTAAATAATTAATAATAATAATAATAAAGACAATAATTAAAAAGACAATTAAAAAGACAATTGCCAAACCATTAGCTTATATTTTTAATAAATGCGTAGAATTTGGAGTTTTTCCGGCTGCACTCAAGGTACCAAAAGTTGTCCCAGTTTTTAAAAAAGGAGACAAACATCTCCCCCAAAGCTACAGACCAGTCTCCATTGTTCCAATATTCTCAAAGGTATTTGAGACGCTGATACACACACCAATAAGCAACTTCTTTGAAAAACACAATATCCTTTGTAGCAATCAGTTTGGCTTTCGAAAGGGGAAGAACACAACAGGGGCCATCTTGGAAATCATTGACCAAACCTTAACAGCTTTTTAAAATAACAACATGGTATCACTGGTATTATGTGACCTAAGCAAAGCTTTTGATTGCATTCCTGTTGACATACTACTGGGGAAACTAGCATTTAATGGGGTGAGAGGGAGCACTTTATCTGTGATAAATTCTTATTTAAGTAACTGAAAACAATTCGTTTCAGTCAGAAATTTAAATTCTTCCATCATGGAAATCAGCAAAGGTGTACCACAAGGGTCTATCCTTGGACCCTTCTTCTTCATTGTCGCTATTAATGATTTACCGAAAAATATAGCTCACCCTGTTGTGTGTTATGCTGACGATACAACACTACTTACCACACATCAGAACATTTCAGATCTGAGTAACCTAACAAAAGGAACACTAGATAAGGCCCTGGACTGGTTTGCAGCCAATAAGCTCCTTTGCAACCCTGACAAAACACAACAACTTTTAATGGGAACATCAAATGAAGTAGGCAATAAGTCGGTGAAACTCTTAGGTATTCACATTGACTCAAAACTATATTGGGTGGCATACCTTCTCTTGAAACTAAGGGAGGTAGTGAGCTTGGAGTACCTCAGGGTGACATACTTTGGGCTATTCCAGTCGCATATTTCATATGGTCTGATTATATGAGGGCACTCCCCTCACATCAAAACCGTACTGAAATTACAAAAAAAAGTCATATGTATAATATGTAAAAGAGGTCATAGGGAGCACTGTTGTCCTCTTTTTTCCAGACTCAGAATACTCACAATTATAAATTTGTACATCTATGTGTCTGTACTCTATATTAAAAATAATATTTCAGAATTTATTGCCAGAAGAGAAATACATGAACACAACACCAGGGCTGACGGTAATTTAGACATACCGCGCCACAGATTAGCGAGAACAGGAAATTCCCACAAAGTTAACCCACTCAAAATGTTCAATAAACTGCCAATTCATGTTCAGTCTATGGATTCAAATTCTTTTAAAATTAAGTGGTACAGCTGGCTGTCAGATCGTCCATTCTATGACATTAAAGAATTCTTTGAGATGCCTGAGGAGAATATAAGCATTTAAAAGTTGTCTGTAGTTAAACATATTTTGTGCTGTGGTTAATCGTGTGTAATTACAAAGTTTATACTATAAACAATAAAATACCTTATTATATTGGATTATAAGATAGCTTGTTGCTAACTTTTAAAAGCTATCCTTTGTAATTTGGTACACTGCCATGCTTCAAATGTATTCTATAATGTATTGACAGAAGTTTATTTTATTATTCTGTATGTACTAGTACATCTTGTATGACGAAGCCAATATCATTGTAAAATGATCTACGGTGAATAAAGTTCTTGATTCTTGATATTATTAAACTGCTATATCTGAGCTTTATTCTTATGGCAGCTATTTCAAAGACCATCTCACATGCAAGTTTATCTATCCAATCAATTTTTTCGCAGTGGACATTATTTTTAACATAAATACCAGCACCACCACTTTTATTTTGTTCCCTACAATAGACACTGGCAATTTTATTATTACTTAAATTAATGCTGCATAATTCTTCAGTTTTGCACCCTAGTTCATTCACAAGATAAATATGAGGGCTACAAAAACTTAGAAATTCATCAATTTGTTCAATTTTATGGGTAATATATTGGACATTTTGTGATATTATTTTGATTTTACTGTGATTTGCGATGTTGTCAAGCATTTCAAGTGTGTATGATGAAGGCTGAGTTAGTCTAAAAAAGTTTCTGTCGGACTTTTTTTTGTGGACCATAACTACAGTGGTCATTAGCGATTTCAGTTGTGAACAAACTGTTTTTATATATTAAGTTTTTCAGTTCGATTCTTTCTTTTATGATTAAATTTAATTTTTCACACAAATAGCGTTTACCTGCATAATTCAAGTGCAATCCGTGGAATGTGTGTTGACCTCTATCCAACTTTCCAATATCTAGAATAGAACAATTTCCATGGTTTGAAAATAGTGCCTTAATTCTAATATTCGTTTTTCGTATTTCCTTGTTTACGCACGAGTTGTAGATCAGATCGTGCCGATGCGGAACAGTAGCGACAATTGTATTTTTCTGCTTATTTTCTTCATGGAAGTTCTTCAGGGCTTCAATGCAGATATCAGCTTCATTTCTTCCCACGTCATTTGCACCACTTACATAAAATTTAAGTCGTTGCTATGTAGCATTTTTTCCTTTTAGGTCGGCGTCTTCGATAACGTTTTTTTGTTTTCGCGCCGGGTTTCACAACACTACTTACTAGAAGACTATTGCTTGTGTCATTTAGGATTTCTGCGAGATTTCTTCCATGACTATCTGAGAGTAGAAGCACATTGCACTTCAGAGTTTGTTTCATACTACAAGAATTATACGGTTTGTTGCAGGAGTCACTAACTTCATTGCAATTTTTATATTCACACTATGAACTGTATCCGTTTTCATTATTAATTGACATTATTCCTTTTGGTTTTGGGAGTTCATTACACTTCGTTTCGGCAATTTTCAAAGGTTCCTTACAATTTTTAACCGAGGATCTCATATTGTATCTTACTTTCGTACTTTTCAGTGTTTCTTTCAAGTTTGCATTTACTATGCTCTTTATCTAGTTCTGTAGATTTACTGTGAGCACTTGTTGAGAGTACACTATACCTATTTTTATCAACAATATTTCGTTCACTTGCTACAGTTGATACCCTTTTTACTTTTTCAGCACTTACTTGTTTCCAGTCTTGCAATTTAGGTTTACTTGTCTGAAATAAAGGAACACCTGTTGTCTGTGGCTTTTGCAGCACAGAATTTTCATTTGTTAGGCAGGAAATTTCACATCTTAATGCATCCATAGTGAACTGTAGACGTAATATGCGCTCTTTTAACTTCGTAATTTCTCCGTTGCAATCACTAGGTCGCCTTTTCGCCGCGTCACTGTAACTTTTGTTCAGTATATCATCATGTACAACTTCACTTAGATCATTATTAGTTAAGAATAGCCAGTTTAGGGTAGTTTTATGGATTAAGGGTAGACATAATTACAATGGAGTTTGAGGCCAGGGTAAGACCGAAGGTACTGGGTATTCTCCATTGGGAAGGGCAGTGTAGTGCTACAACCCATCTTCGGTTGGACAGTTACTAATTTTTAACAAAAGAAAGGAAAAGCAACATGGAGGCACCATAGTGTTTTGCATTAATAGTCATGGGTTGGTAGCCAAATGTATGGTGACATGTGGGTTATATAACAAGCATGCTAGCAGATTCCACAATGAGGATAGCTGAGCTCATGTAATCTCATCGGATTAGGGAAGGAAGTTGGCTGTGCCCTTTCAGAGGCCTTGCCTGGAGCGATTTAGGGAAATCACGGAAAACCTAAATCAGGATGGCCGGACGTGGGATTGAACCATTGTCCTCCTGAATGTGAGTCCAGTGTGCTAACCACTGCGCCACCTCGCTCAGTTTCAGAGCCCGTCTCTTGTTTTAGCAACATGACTAGGTGCTGGGTTTTAGGGAAACAAATGGGCACTGGAAACATATAAATAAGTGGATTTTAAGGCAGGGATCACTTGTCATTACTCAAAGTCAGCAGTAAGACCAAGGATGCTGGACAGTGAGATCACTGGGCTCCACCAGCTGCAGCCAAGGGTTTGATACTGGCTGCACCTGCTGTCTGCACTCAGTTCTTCACAGTACATGGTCTCTCCGTCCTGCAGTACTGTTGTCTGCACCTGCCACCTCCAGTGCTGAGTTCCTGTAGGTACTTGGCACCACTAGACCAGCCTCCAGTTGACTAATGTCCTAAGGCAGCAAGTTGTACCCTGCAAACAACTATCTTTTTGTTCCGTAATGGTGACGCAAACAGGGTGTGATGCCCACGGCTCACACAGAGCTGAGGAAAATAGCACACATCAGTCTACTCATGCCACCACTGTGGCCATGTACAGAGCCAGAGGTCTGTCTACCGAGTAGCACAACAACAACACCATGCGCCACTGACATCAGTGCCCATGGCCTACACACGTTGTTGGCCTCAGCAGAATGAGGTGTCTTCCCCTCAGCACCATGCAGAAGCTGCCACCTGTTCATTGTCCCCAGCCAAGGTCAGCAAGAAGAAGTGTGCTTGCCTTACTACGCGATGTATCAGGATCAATAAAGTTCTTTGTATTTGTTAACAGTGTTTGTCCTGGGCCCCATGACCTGTCAGCACCACTCACACATCTGCCAGCATGTTACACATAGAAGAATTAGTGGAAGAGAACTTGTCAAAAATGTCCAGTTATTTTAGTATCCAACAGTGACTGGAATCACCTGCCTAACCCAACTGTTGATAGAGAGAATACATCAGAGATGTTTGGGCTCCAGGAGACAGTTGTGGCTCATGGCCGTGTGGGAAATGGCCACCTTGCGAACACGAGGTGACACTGCCTTCTGACGAATGCTTACTGACATACTGCAGCCCAGTGATTGCTGCCTGTTTCTCACTAGTCTCTTAAGTCTGAACATCACACCATTGAATAGCCAAGTATTTTTAACTTGACTGATTATATTATGAGATTTCAATTTTCCATTGGATTGTGGTATATGTTTAAATGACTTGACTATCCCTTGAACTTACATCAGTTATTATTTCACCTCATAATCTCTGCCATCATTCACCTGTGGACCCACATGATTCTATTCTGCTGCCATGTTGCCATATTTTGATGTTTCTCATGTATGTAGACACTACACCTCCCTCTCGTTTACATGTCAGATATGTTACAGAGGCACCTGCGAAATGGGACTCTGGTGGTTGCTATGAATGGCAGCAACACATGGAGAAGAGGCTATGCATCAGTGGGATCAATTCTGATACCACCATGGAAAAGTCGACACGCAGTTGTCCTGTGCACTTTCCGTTTTCTCTTAGGCAGCTGGGATGTCACCTACATTGTCGACACAGCTAACCACCAAACAGCAACAGGCTCCTGCTTGCCATGCCCTAATGGATCACCTGGAGCACGGAGCCTGCAGACTAGTTCAAGTTATCTCAACCAGCAAAAGATTGCAAAATTAGCTGTTACACCCATTCGTACCACCCCCACCCCACCCCCACCCCCCATGAACCATGGACCTTGCCGTGGTGGGGAGGCTTGCGTGCCTCAGCGATACAGATAGCCGTACCATAGATAGAACCACAACGGAGTGATATCTGTTGAGAGGCCAGACAAACGTGTGGTTCCTGAAGAGGGGCAGCAGCCTTTTCAGTAGTTGCAAGGGCAACAGTCTGGATGATCGACTGATCTTGCCTTATAACAATAACCAAAACGGCCTTGCTGTGCTGGTACTGCGAACAGCTGAAAGCAAGGGGCAACTACGGCCATAATTTTTCCCGAGGGCATGCAGCTTTACTGTATGATTAAATGATGATGGCGTCCTCTTGGGTAAAATATTCCAGAGGTAAAATAGTCCCCCATTTGGATCTCCGGGTGGGGACTACTCCAGAGGATGTTGTCATCAGGAGAAAGAAAACTGGCGTTCTATGGATCGGAGCATGGAATGTCAGATCCCTTAATCAGGCAGGTGGGTTAGAAGATTTAAAAAGGGAAATGGGCAGGTTAAAGTTAGATATAGTGGGAAATAGTGAAGTTCGGTGGCAGGAGGAACAAGACCTCTGGTCAGGTGACTACAGGGTTATAAACACAAAATCAAATAGGGGTAATGCAGGAGTAGGTTTAATAATGAATAGGAAAATAGGAATGCGGGTAAGCTACTACAAACAGCATAGTGAACGCATTATTGTGGCCAAGATAGATACAAAGCCCACACCTACTACAGTAGTACAAGTTTATATGCAACTAGCTCTGCAGATGACGAAGAAATTGAAGAAATGTATGATGAAATAAAATAAATTATTCAGATAGTGAAGGGAGATGAAAATTTAATAGTTATGGGTGACTGGAATTCAAGTGTAGGAAAAGGGAGAGAAGGAAATGTAGTAGGTGAATATGGATTGGGGCTAAGAAATGAAAGAGGAAGCCGCCTGGTAGAATTTTGCACAGAGTATAACTTAGTCATAGCTAACACTTGGTTTAAGAATCATGAAGGAAGGTTGTATACATGGAAGAACCCTGGAGATACAATAAGGTATCAGATAGATTATATAATGGTAAGACAGAGATTTAGGAACCAGGTTTTAAATTGTAAGACATTTCCAGGAGCAGATGTGGACTCTGACCACAATCTATTGGTTATGAACTGTAGATTAAAACTGAAGCAGCTGCAAAAAGGTGGGAATTTAAGGAGATGGAACCTAGATAAGCTGAAAAAACCAGAGGTTGTAAAAAGTTTCAGGGAGAGCATAAGGGAACAATTGTTAGGAATGGGGGAAATAAATACAGTAGAAGAAGAATCGGTAGCATTGAGGGATGAAGTAGTGAAGGCAGCAGAGGATCAAGTAGGTAAAAAGACGAGGGATAGTAGAAATCCTTGGGTAACAGAAGAAATATTGAATTTAATTGATGAAAGGAGAAAATATAAAAATGCAGTAAATGAAGCAGGCAAAAAGGAATACAAATGACTCAAAAATGAGATCGACAGGAAGTGCAAACTGGCTAAGCAGGAATGGCTAGAGGACAAATGTAAGGATGTAGAGGCTTATCTCACTAGAGGTAAGATAGATACTGCCTACAGGAAAATTAAAGAGACCTTTGGAGATAAGAGAACAACTAGTATGAACATCAAGAGCTCAGATGGAAACCCAGTTCTAAGCAAAGAAGGGAAAGCATAAAGGTGGAAGGAGTTTATAGAGGGTCTATACAAGGGCGATGTACTTGAGGACAATATTATGGAAATGGAAGAGGATGTAGATGAAGATGACATGGGAGATATGATACTGCGTGAAGAGTTTGACAGAGCACTGAAAGACCTGAGTTGAAACAAGGCCCCCGGAGTAGACAACATTCCATTGGAACTACTAACAGCCTCGGGAGAGCCAGTCCTGACAAAACTCTACCATCTGGTGAGCAAGATGTATGAGACAGGCGAAATACCCTCAGACTTCAAGAAGAATATAATAATTCCAATCCCAAAGAAAGCAGTTGTTGACAGATGTGTAAATTACTGAACAATCAGTTTAATAAGCTATAGCTGCAAAATACTAACACGAATTCTTTACAGACGAATGGAAAAAGTAGTAGAAGCCGACCTCGGGGAAGATCAGTTTGGATTCTGTAGAAATACTGGAACACGTGAGGCAACACTGACCTTACGACTTATCTTAGAAGAAAGATTAAGGAAAGGCAAACCTTCGTTTCTAGCATTTGTAGACTTAGAGAAAGCTTTTGACAATGGTGACTGGAATACTCTCTTTCAAATTCTAAAGGTGACAGGGGTAAAATACAGGGAGCGAAAAGCTATTTACAATTTGTACAGAAACCAGATGGCCGTCATAAAAGTCGAGGGGCATGAAAGGGAAGCAGTGGTTGGGAAGGGAGTAAGACAGGGTTGTAGCCTCTCCTCGATGTTATTCAATCTGTATATTGAGCAAGCAGTAAAGGAAACAAAAGAAAAATTCGGAGTAGGTATTAAAATCCATGGAGAAGAAATAAAAACTTTGAGTTTCGCCGATGACATTGTCATTCTGTCAGAGACAGCAAGGGACTTGGAAGAGCTGTTGAATGGAATGGACACTGTCTTGAGAGGAGTATATAAGATGAACATCAACAAAAGCAAAACGAGGATAATGGAATGTAGTCGAAATAAGTCTGGTGATGCTGAGGGAATTAGATTAGGAAATGAGACACTTAAAGTAGTAAAGGAGTTTTGCTATTTGGGGAGCAAAATACCTGATGATGGTCGAAGTAGGGAGGATATAAAATGTAGACTGGCAATGGCAAGGAAAGCGTTTGTGAAGAAGAGAAATTTGTTAACATCGAGTAGAGATTTAAGTGTGAAGATTAGATGGGTAGATGACATAACTAATGAGGAAGTATTGAATAGGATTGGGGAGAAGAGAAGTTTGTGGCACAACTTGACAAGAAGAAGGGATCGGTTGGTAGGACATGTTCTGAGGCATCAAGTGATCACCAATTTAGTATTGGAGGGCAGCATGGAGGGTAAAAATCGTAGAGGGAGACCAAGAGATGAATACACCAAGCAGATTCAGAAGGATGTAGGTTGCGGTAGGTACTGGGAGATGAAGAAGCTTGCACAGGATAGAGTAGCATGGAAAGCTTCATCAAACCAGTTTCAGCACTGAAGACCACAACAACAACAACACCCATTCGTCACCAAATATGCATTTTGTTTAAAATGTTGGGTGACGAAGAAGAATGCCAACTGCATGTGTTTTAGTACAGTGTTTTCTTTCAGCGCATTAATGCACTTGTATCACTTGTTAAAAATTCAAAAACAACTATAAATACTGTAGCTTTTTCTATAATTTTTACATTATTTACCTGAAAACAGAATAGATAAGAGTTACCTATTCCTGACATAAGTCAAGAAACTGATTTCCTTTTCATTTAAGAAAGAAATGTTGTATTTTATGTATAGTCTTAAGAGTGCTTTACTATGTTGGATGAACAACCAATAACTAATAAGCTTCCAGTTTAAGTAATCGCTTACCGGTTTCACAGCATTAGTGACTTACAAAATAGGGAAGCAAAGCTACAGCAAGTTAAAGCATATAATACTCACTTACCAAATACTTTATGTTACAATTTTATGAAAACCTAATGAAAATGTTTTCATAATCCCTACAGCCCACCATGAAAGTTGAAATGCCCACGAGTGGGCAGTAGCGAGCAGGTTGACCACCACTAGTCTAGATATGTCACCAAATTGATTTCCTTGTGTACATTATGTCTGCTTACCACATATATATAAAACTTAAACAGATTATAGCTTCAGGTGTGGGGATGCCTGATTTTTTCTTGTGTTACAATAATGTCAACTTCTAAGGCTGAGGATTTCATTGTTGGGCCATGTTCCTCTTTTGGATCTCTAGTTTCTTTTGTGTTTTCAAAAAACCTTTATTTTTGGCATTTTTGAAAAAATTCTAGTTAGGTGATTAAAGGGTTCTACTATCAATAATAGTATGGCACTGCAAATCTTAACACTTGTGTATCGCTGGTTCTCTGAAACTGTTCGAGCTGAGAACATCTATTCCCTGCAGGGGCACTGTCTTGCAGTTTCATTAAAAAATACCCGAGCACTCTCAGTCATGGGCCAGTATGTAGGTAGGCAGTAGTTGTTCAGTCTTCACAAGGTAAGGTCACATGTAGGTGCATTGCACAAAATTTATTTGAATAGTTTGATACAATGATGAATTATATGTTTTGAAGCATTACATTGATATGTAGAATAATAGTGACCACCAAGCTATATATATGAAATTAGCATGTGGAACAGCATCATCAATGTTTGTAGCTACCACCAAGATATATATGAAATTAGCATGCGGAACAGCATCATCAATAATCAAAATATCCACGGGTGTACTGCCGGTCTATAGTGTCCAACGGGCACAATATTTCGGCAATCAAACATCGCCATCATCAGGTGAACTGACGGACTGAGCTCCTGTGAACGTGCCGGCACGGAGATCCATACGCTATGGCTGCTCAGAGGGAACTGGGTTCGGTCATGGCAGCGGCCGATTTAAATACCCTCCGCCTGCGGCGCACTCCCTCCGCCGTCTGGCCCCACGCCACGGTCGCGCGGTGGAACAGATTGCGACGGCGTCTGAGATGACATTGGTGTGATGGCTCTGTCCGCCGTGGTCGTCACAACTATAGTTTTGCTCGATTTACTCTTGATTAACCCAATCGCTGGTTCCCAAGCCTTGCTACGATTATAGCCACAGTCACTGTTTATGAGGTCTTCATTGGTGCGAATTTCGATGGCCTCTCTAACAACGCTGTCCCCGTATCTCGACGTCTGTACCAGAATCCTCGTGCGGTCATACTCCATAGCGTGATTTTTCGACAAACAATGTTCAGCGACCGCCGACTTGCTCGGGTACATCAGTCGAGTGTGCCGCTGGTGTTCATGCCATCGATCCTCAACGGTACGCATTGTCTGATCAATATACGACTTGCCACATTGACACGAAATCTGGTACACGCCGGCCTTCCTCAAACCGAGGTCACCTTTGGCGCTCCCCACCAGTGCTCGAGTTTTATTCGCAGGACAAAACACAGTTCCGACGCGGTGTTTCTTCAGAATGCGGGCGATTTTCCCCGAGAGTGTGCCTCTGTATGGAATAAATGCAGTGCCTACCTCCTCCCTCGTGACTTCATCCATCTCAACAGGTTGTGCTGCAGTGGTTGGGCGGCGAGCACATTGAATATGCCACTCTGAGTACCCATTTTTTCGAAATACAGTTCTCAGATGTTCCAATTCCTGGGGTAGACTCTCTGCGTCAGAGATAGTGCGTGCCCTATGTACTAGAGTTTTAAGTACCCCATTCCTCTGTGAAGGGTGGTGGCAGCTGTCTGCGTGCAAATACAGATCAGTGTGCATTGTCTTCCGATATACCCCATGACCTAGGGTGCCGTCAGCCCTTCTCTTGACCAAGACGTCAAGGAAAGTTAATTTACCCTCCGTTTCAGTCTCCATAGTGAATCTGATGTTGGGGTGTATGGAGTTTAGATGCGTAAGGAAGTCAAGGAGTTTAACCATACCATGTGGCCAGATGATGAACGTGTCGTCCACGTAAAGGAAAAAGCATGTAGGTTTCCATACGGATGACGATAGGGCTTCCTCCTCGAAGTTCTCCATGTACAAATTCGCTACCACGGGTGAGAGTGGGATACCTATGGCGACTCCCTACGTTTGTTCGAAGTATTCACCATTAAAAGGAAAATATGTGGAAGTCAAGACATGCCTAAAAAGTTCAGTGGTATTCTCGGCAAACTTCTGACTAATCAATTCTAGCGACTCTCACAGGGGTACCCTCGTAAACAAGGAAACGACGTCAAAACTCACCATGATATCTGACTCAGCCAACCTGAAGCTATCAAGCCGTTAAACAAAATCCACGGAATTACGGATGTGATGAGGGCATTTACCCACATAAGGACTGAATATTCCCGTCAGGTATTTGGCCAACAAATATGTAGGTGCCCCGATGTTGCTTGATTGGGTTAATCAAGAGTAAATCGAGCAAACCTATAGTTGTGACGACCACGGCGGACAGAGCCATCACACCGACATCATCTCAGACGCCGTCGCAATCTGTTCCACCGAGCGACCGTGGCACGGGGCGCGGAAGGTGGAGGGAGCGCATCGCGGGCGGAGGGTATTTAAATCGGCTGCCGCGGCAACCGAACCCAGTTCCCTCTGAGCAGCCATAGCGTACGGATCTCCGTGCCGGCACGTTCACAGGAGCTCAGTCTGTCAGTTCGCCTGATGATGGTGACATGTTTGATCGCCGAAATATTGTGCTCGTTGGATACTATAGACCAGCAGTACATCCGTGGATATTTAGATTATAAAATACGCCGGGAGAAACTCAAGAATCACAGCATCATCAATGTTTGTCTTTCATTGGCAGAACATATTACTATTTGAACAGTTATAAAAAGGTTACTGTGAAAAGTTATAACCTAAAAGATAAGGTTCAGAAAAGCAATAGAGCAGTGACAACTTCCATGTGGAAGTGGGTTACACTCAGCTGTCAAAACAAGTGTGGCTGGGTCTAGGCAATGTTAAGAAACTAGTTAATGGCAAAAAGACAACAAACATAATGTTATGATTTCAAAACATCATTTTTTCCACTTACGATTGAGGAGCTTCAATATTTATAAAGTAAAGATAAACAATTCCCTATTAGGCAACACTGTTTAATTCTCTTAACCATGTAGCAACTTCTCTTTGTTAACCATCTCACACTCATGTCCAATAGCTACAAATTAAAATGTAGGGGAAGCGAGGGGGTTGTTGTTGTGGTATTCAGTCCAGAGACTGGTTTGATGCAGGTCTCCATGCTACTCTATCCTGTGCAAGCTTCTTCATCTCCCAGTACCTACTACAATCTACATCCTTCTGAATCAGCTTAGTGTATTCATCTCTTGGTCTTCCTATACGATTTTTACCCTCCATGCTGCCCTCCAATACATAATTGGTGATCCCTTGATGCCTCAGAACATGTCCTATCAACCGGTCCCTTCTTCTAGTCAAGTTGTGCCACAAATTTCTCTTCTCCCCAATTCTATTCAATACCTCCTCATCAGTTATGCGATCTACCCATATAATCTTCAGCATTCTTCTGTAGCACCACATTTTGAAAGCTGCTATTCTCTTCTTGTCTAAACTATTTATCATCCACATTTCACTTCCATACATGGTTACACTCCATACAAATACTTTTAGAAACGACTTCCTGACACTTATTTCTATACTTGATGTTAACAAATTTCTCTTCTTCAGAAACAATTTCGTTGCCATTGCCAGTCTACATTTTATATTCTCTCTACTTTGACTATCATCAGTTATGTTGCTCACCAAATAGCAAAACTCATTTTCTACTTTTAAGTGTCTCATTTCCTAATCTAATTCTCTCAGCATCACCTGACTTAATTCAACTACATTCCATTATCCTCGTTTTGCGTTTGTTGATGTTCATCTTATATCCTCCTTTCAAGACCGTCCATTCCGTTCAACTGCTCTTCCAAGACCTTTGCTGTCTCTGACAGAATTACAATGACATTGGTGAACCTCAAAGTTTTTATTTCTTCTCCTTGGATTTTAATACCTACTCTGAATTTTTCTTTTGTTTCGTTTAGTGCTTGCTCAATATACTCAATATACAGATTGAATAACATCAGGGATAGTCTACAACCATGTCTCACTCCCTTCCCAACCACTGCTTCCCTTTCATGCCCCTCGACTCATACAACTGCCCCTCTGGTTTCTGTACAAATTGTAAATAGCCTTTCGCTCCCTGTATTTTACCCCTGCCACCTTCAGAATTTGAAAGAGAGTATTCCAGTCAACATTGTCAAAAGCTTTCCCAAGTCTACAAATGCTAGAAACGTAGGTTTGCCTTTCCTTAATCTGTTTTCTAAGATAAGTCGTAGGGTCAGTATTGCCTCACATTATGATATTTCTATGGAATCCAAACTGATCTTCCCAAAGGTCAGCTTCTACCAGGTTCTCCATTCATTTGTAAAGAATTTGCAATTTGGCAGCTGTGACTTATTAGTCTGATAATTCAGTAATTTTCACATTTGTCAACATTTGCTTTCTTTGGGTTTGGAATTATTATATTCTTCTTGAAGTCTGAGGGTATTTCGCCTGTCTCATACATCATGCTCACCAGATGGTCGAGTTTTGTCAGAGCTGGCTCTCCCAAGGTTGTCAGTAGTTCTAATGGAATGTTGTCCACTCCCGGGACCTTGTTTTGACTTAGGTCTTTCAGTGCTCTGTCAAACTCTTCACACAATATCACATCTCCCATTTCATCTTCATCCTCTTCCATTTCCATAATATTGTCCTCAAGTACATTGTCCTTGTGTAGACCCTCTATATACTCCTTCCACCTTTCTGCTTTCCCTTCTTTGCTTAGAACTGGGTTTCCATCTGAGCTCTTGATATTCATACAAGTGGTTCTCATTTCTCCAAAGGTCTTTTTAATTTTTCTTTAGGCAGTATCTATCTTACCCCTAGTGATATATGTCTCTACATCCTTACATTTGTCTTCTAGCCATCCCTGCTTAGCCATTTTGCAGTTCCTGTCAATCTCATTTTTGTGACGTTTGTACTCCCTTTTGCCTGCTTCATTTACTGCATTTTCACATTTTCTCCTGTCATCAATTAAATTCAATATTTTTTCTGTTACCCAAGGATTTCTACTAGCCCTCATCTTTTTACCTACTTATCCTCTGCTGCCGTCACTATTTCATCCCTCAAAGGTACCCACTCTTCTTCTACTGTATTTCTTTCCCCCATTCCTGTTAATTGTTCCCATATGCTCTCCCCGAAACTCTGTACAACCTCCGGTTCTTTCAGTTTATCCAGGTCCCATCTCCTTAAATTCCCACCTTTTTGCAGTTTTAATCTATAACCAATAGATTGTGTTCAGAGTCCACATCTTCCCCTGGAAATGTTTTACAATTTAAAACCCGGTTCCTAAATCTCTGTCTTACCATTATATAATCTATCTGAAAGCTTCCAGTATCTCCAGGCCTCTTCCATGTATACAACCTTCTTTCATAATTCTTGAACCAAGTGTTAGCTGTCAAGTTACGCTCTGTGCAAAATTCTACCAGGCAGATTCCTCTTTCATTTCTTACCCCCATTCCATATTCACCTACTATGTTTCCTTCTCTTCCTTTTCCTACTATCGAATTCGTCACCTATGTCTATTAAATTTTCATCTCCCTTCACTATCTGAATAATTTATTTCATCTCATCATACATCTCATCAATCTCTTCGTCATCTGAAGAGCTAGTTGGCATATAAACTTGTACTACTGTGGTAGGCATGGACTTTATGTCTATCTTGGCCACAATAATGCGTTCACTACACTCCTAGTAAGGAGGTTATCCTATTCCAATCTTGAAATGAAACAGAGCCAACACAGAGTCAGATGGAACATATAATTTTAAAATTATTTGTTTCTTTTACACAGAAATACATACTCTGCAAGTCACCTTAGACTTCAATGTACAGCGAACTTCATACCAATGTTAGCAAATTAGTTGTACTCTGTTAGCACACTGAATGAAAAAAATAGCATCTTCCCAAATGCTCTTGTCCTATTCTCAAGATCCTTTGTTCGGGTCTTCTTCAATGCAATGAAAATGTCGGATTGCAATGATGGTCTTTCCTACATACTACTTAATTTTTAATGTCACATGACCACCAACGTCTATTCTGTAACATCTCTGATCAGGCCAGAACCAACATAAATTTGGAGGGGTTGTTTTACAGGGGAGTACTGTCTGTGCTACTCTAGCAGGTGACTGACCACATTCAGCTCACTGGACTCTAATTTTCTGACAGCTAGGACAACAGTTTCTAGGTATCCTCCACATTCATTCTGCTGGCAATTTAATATCTACAGCATCTTATCTTTTGCTGCTGTAACAGTAGTTTTGGAGCAAGCACACCAGCTTCTTGATACAATTTGGACACTGTCTATAGGGTATTTGGCTGTTGTTGATTTACGTGATGTTCATGCCTCAGTATGCAAGGGCTAATAGGTCTCTCTGTTTTGCCAATATATACACTCCTGGAAATTGAAATAAGAACACCGTGAATTCATTGTCCCAGGAAGGGGAAACTTTATTGACACATTCCTGGGGTCAGATACATCACATGATCGCACTGACAGAACCACAGGCACATAGACACAGGCAACAGAGCATGCACAATGTCGGCACTAGTACAGTGTATATCCACCTTTCGCAGCAATGCAGGCTGCTATTCTCCCATGGAGACGATCGTAGAGATGCTGGATGTAGTCCTGTGGAACGGCTTGCCATGCCATTTCCACCTGGCGCCTCAGTTGGACCAGCGTTCGTGCTGGACGTGCAGACCGCGTGAGACGACGCTTCATCCAGTCCCAAACATGCTCAATGGGGGACAGATCCGGAGATCTTGCTGGCCAGGGTAGTTGACTTACACCTTCTAGAGCACGTTGGGTGGCACGGGATACATGCGGACGTGCATTGTCCTGTTGGAACAGCAAGTTCCCTTGCCGATCTAGGAATGGTAGAACGATGGGTTCGATGACGGTTTGGATGTACCGTGCACTATTCAGTGTCCCCTCGACGATCACCAGAGGTGTATGGCCAGTGTAGGAGATCGCTCCCCACACCATGATGCCAGGTGTTCGTCCTGTGTGCCTTGGTCGTATGCAGTCCTGATTGTGGCACTCACCTGCACGGCGCCAAACACGCATACGACCATCATCGGCACCAAGGCAGAAGCGACTCTCATCGCTGAAGACGACACGTCTCCATTCGTCCCTCCATTCATGCCTGTCGCAACACCACTGGAGGCGGTCTGCACGATGTTGGGGCGTGAGCAGAAGACGGCCTAACGGTGTGCGGAACCGTAGCCCAGCTACATGGAGACGGTTGCGAATGGTCGTCGCCGATACCCCAGGAGCAACAGTGTCCCTAATTTGCTGGGAAGTGGCGGTGCGGTCCCCTACGGCACTGCGTAGGATCCTACGGTCTTGGCGTGCATCTGTGCGTCGCTGCGGTCTGGTCCCAGGTCGACGGGCACGTGCACCTTCCGCCGACCACTGGCGACAACATCGATGTACTGTGGAGACCTCACGCCCCACGTGTTGAGCAATTCGGCGGTACGTCCACCCGCCCTCCCGCATGCCCACTATACGCCCTCACTCAAAGTCCGTCAACTGCACATACGGTTCACGTCCACGCTGTCGTGGCATGCTACCAGTGTTAAAGACTGCGATGGAGCTTCGTATGCCATGGCAAACTGGCTGACACTGACGGCGGCGGTGCACAAATGCTGCGCAGCTAGCGCCATTCGACGGCCAACACCGCGGTTCCTGGTGTGTCCGCTGTGCCGTGCGTGTGATCATTGCTTGTACAGCCCTCTCGCAGTGTCCGGAGCAAGTATGGTGGGTCTGACACACCAGTGTCAATGTGTTCTTTTTTCCATTTCCAGGAGTGTATGTCAGTGCATGTACATCGAAGCTGGTAAACACTTGAAGTGTGGAGAGTATCTACAGAGTCCTCTGTGGGCCCTATAGATCTTGTGTCAGCTAGTGGTGTAGCACCTTGCCTATGTGGTCAATGACACACCCCACACATGGGAAGTGAAAATCAAGTAGCTGTTCTGTTTTGTCTTCACTAAACCTACTGCCTCATTGTGTGTTTTTTTTCCTATATCCATTGTCACGGAATATTACTCACAGCTAATGTAGTTCATGCTTGTGATTATCAGCATCGCTCATCTAGTGATTCTTGACAGCCAGCATACAAAACACATAGTTCTTCTGTGTTGAATGATGTACACTCTGCATACAGCTGTGTGCACTGATTTACTAGACACATTGTGTCTTAGTTTGCTGCGGGGTGTTCTGTATATGTCTACATCCCAGAAAGGGATCACTTCATTATTCTCAATGTTGAGCATGAGATGCAACTGTAGAAGTGCTTGTGAAACTAGTGTTAATCTGCTTCCCCAAGTGGCCCCACAACAAATGTCACACACACATAAGATGTCTGTTCAAACGAATTACATAATTTGTCCACAACATTTTTCTAGGCTTACCTTTCACTTATTGTGCTTGGTCTCCTTCAAAATATCTCCTCCACATTTGAAACACTGCTCCCAACACCATTTCCTATTCCAGAAGCAGTCTTGGTTCACCTCTTGCTGGATTGTGCAAAATGCCATCTGCAAATTTCCTTTTATCTCATCCATTGTCACAAATCCTCGTCCTTTCAAAGGGGTTTTGAACTTTGGAAATAAATAAAAAGTCTCCAGGGGCCAAGTCTGGAGAGTACAGAGACTGAGGCGCACAGTGATTTCGTTTTTTATGCAATAGGCATGGACCAACAGGGACAAATGTGTGAGTATGTTATCATGATGCGAAAGCCATGAATTCTTACAGATTTCCAGCCATTTCCTAATCATATTTTCTCTTAAGTATCGCAAAACATCCCAATAGTACCATTGATTAACAGTTTTTCCCTGTGCCTCAAATTCATGATGAACTAATCCTTAAAAGTCAAAGAAAACTAATAGTGTGGCTTTGACATCTGACCTAACCTGATGGGCTTTTCTTGGCCTTTGAGAACCTTTCCTGACCCATTGTGAAGACTGAACCTTGGTTTCAACATCATAACCATTGATCCACATCTCACCACTAGTTATGATTCTCTTAAGGAACATCTCATTCTCATTTGCGTGATAAAAAAGCTCTTCACAGACTAAGAGGTGAAAGTGTTTCTGGTCTTGACTCATGAGCTGTGGGATGAACCGGGTGGTAACACAATGCATAAAATGCTGTCAGGATTTTATGACATGATCCAATTGAAAAGTTACATTCTTCTGCAATCTCTAAGTCAGTCAGTCTTCAATCGGGATGCACAATTTTGTTGACATTCCTTGACATGAGCCGTCAGTAGATGTCAAAGGGCATCCCAAATGAAAGTCATCTTTAACTTCCATCCACCCATTTTTGTACCATAGGAACATTGAGTGCTCATCACTGTAGTCTTCCTGCATCATTTGGTGTCTCTCTGTACAGGTTTTCTTGAGTTTCATGCAAAATTTAATGCAAACGCATTGCTCCTCTAACTCTGTCACCTCGAAATCCGCAAATTCTACTCGATACAGCACTGAACAATGACTCACAGACAAACAACAATGAAACTTCCAGCAATTACACATTACATGCAGAAGGGTGCAGAGATGCCAACCGCATTTCACTCCAACACACCGTTGGCGCAAAATTAGGAATGTTCTGGAATTTTTTGAACAGGCCTCATATCTTGACCTACACTATGGGGGCAGCAGTGTGGAACTCACTGTTGGCTGTTTGAAAGGTTTCACACACACATCAGCTGCTACAGATAAAAGGAGGGTAAGCATTACTTCTCTGTCTTTTGTTCATATTAGCTGCCCAGCCATAAAAACCAGCACTAGCCCTTAAAACTGCAAACACCAAGCAGGATAGCAAATAGCAAAAGTTTACTAACTGCACATATCGAGTATGGTGGAAATACAGAACAAACTTTGTAGTTGTTTTGGGGGTGAATAAAATGTATAATTCAGTAAACAGGGCTGCCACTACAACAGGGCACTGAGTAGAACTGAGCTTGGATGACAGATATGAGCACATCATTCCATGCTGCTTCAGCAATATGCTCGAGTTCACCAACTGTAGTGACTAGTGGGTGGTGCCATGTCAGTGTGGAACTGACTGTTGGCTGTTTGAAAGGTTTCACACACACATCAGCTGCTACAGATAAAAGGAGGGTAAGCATTACTTCTCTGTCTTTTGTTCATATTAGCTGCCCAGCCATAAAAACCTGCACTAGCCCTTAAAACTGCAACACCAAGCATGATAGCAAATAGCAAAAGTTTACTAACTGCACACATCAAGTATGGTGGAAATACAGAACAAACTTTGTAGTTGTTTTGGGGGTGAATAAAATGTATAATTCAGTAAACAGGGCTGCCACTACGACAGGGCACTGAGTAGAACTGAGCTTGGATGACAGATATGAGCACATCATTCCATGCTGCTTCAGCAATATGCTCGAGTTCACCAACTGTAGTGACTAGTGGGTGGTGCCATGCCAATCTTTCGGCAACACATTACAAAATGTTTTCAATCTACGAGAGAACTGGAGAATGGGCTGGCCATGACAGAATACTGATTCACTGCCAGCTGCAGCACCTGCCGGCACATTTGATTGCTGTGCAGCAGCAGTTGAAGGAAGCTCTGCCATACAGCACTACACATGCAACTTGCTAATGAGATTTCAACTGCTTCCACAGTATGAGAACTGCTCTTGTCTGTGTGGTCTCCCTTGCCCACTATATGCTTCAGCCATCCATGGCAGACTGAGCTGTACTGCCAGCCCACTTTCAGTCTGGCCAGACCTTTGACACATTATCATATGTAAAGGCTGCTAGCTAAATGACTAGCCACATGAACCAGAAACAATTATGTTGTATACCAAATCTCAGTCCACACCATTACAGTATGTCCTGGGCCCATATGATGATGATGAAAGCAATCTGGCAACAGTCTTTCTCCTCAGATCCTCCTCACAATTATGTCCATCGCAATACTACACGCATAGTCAGGGCTTTTCTGAAAAGATGACTTGTTACTTCTGTTCCAAGCTTTGTCACTGGGCGCAGCGATGTTGGTGCACCTCACTATGCTGCCATGTAACAATGGCCAACATGCTAACAGTCCATGGTGCTCCAGATGTTGTCATACTATCCATGAATATCCTTGTTCTGCTGTAAACAAACTCATTTCTTGCCTCAATGCATATGAAGTACCTGTATGATATTACATAGCCAAGAGGACAATACATGTGACCTCCCTGATGTTTGTAACATGCAGCCATTGAGATCCTGAATGGCATTGAATAAGGGCATCATGAACCTAATTCCATACTGGCATGACAGGCATGGGATTCTAAATGATTGAAGCAGCAAACTGCAAAATGATAAACCAAATCACAAAATGATAAACCATGGTCTTGATGGGCCACAATACTACTTATGTTGAAGTGTAGATGTTTTTCCTCCATACACAAGGTGCAATGTGGTCTTCTCACAAATAACAACACTGAAATGCCATTTATGAATGAAAAGGTTCTGCTGCATAACTTCGTTTACTCTGAGGCGACAAAGTCATGGGATACCTCCTAATATCATGTCGGACCTCCTTTTGCCCAATGTAGTGCAGCAACTTGATGTGGCATGGACTCGAGTCTGAAGCCCCTGCAGAAATATTAAGCCATTCTCCCTCTACAGCCGTCCATAATTGCAAAAGTGTTACCAGTGCAGGATTTTGTGCATGAACTGACCTCAGTCATGTTCCATAAATGTTCAGTGAGATTCAGTGTCGGCTGTTTGAATTGTCCATAATGTTCTTCAAACTGATCACAAACAATAGTGGCCTGGTAACATGGCACAATGTCATCCACAAAAATTCCACTGTTGTTAGGGAATAGGAAGTTTATTAATGGCTGCAAATGGTTTCCAAGTAGCTGGACATAACCATTTCCAGTCAATGGTCGGTTCAGTTGGACCAGAGGACACAATCCATTCCATGTAAATACAGCCCATGCCATTATGAAGCCTGCACCATGCCTTCTTGACAACTTGGGTCCATGACTTCATGTGGTCTGCACCACACATGAACCCTACCATCAGCTCTTACCAACTGGAATTAGGACTCCTCTGGTCAGGTTATGGTTTTCCAGTCATCTAGGGTCCAACCCATATGGTCAAGGGCCCAGGATAGGTGCTGCAGGCGATGTCATGCTGTTAGCAAAGGCGCTCGAATCAGCTTTCTGCTGCCATTGCCTATTAATGCCAAATTTTTCTACACTGCCATAACAGATATGTTTGTTGTATGTCTCACACTGATTCCTGTAGTTATTTCACACAGTGTGTGTCTGTTAGCACTGATAACTCTAAGCAAATGCTGCTGCTCTCAGTCATTAAGTGAAGGCCGTCGGCCACTGCATTGTCCGTGGGAAGACATAATGCTTGAAATTTGCTATTCTTAGCACACTTTTGACACTGTGGCTCTCGAAATATTGAATTCCATAATGATTTCTGAAATGGAATGTCCCATGCATCTAGCTCCAACTACAGTTTCGTGTTCAAAGTCTTGATTTTTGTTGTGTGTCCGTAATCACTTCAGAGGAACCATTTCACATGAATCACCCGAGTAAAAATGACAGCTGCACCAATGCACTGCCCTTTTATAGCTTCTGTAAGCAATGCTACCACCATCTGTACACATACATATCACTATCCCATGACTTTTGTCACCGCAATGTATATACAGAATATAGCTGGCATTACCCCTGCTTACTTTGTGTGGTTGTGTTGAAATGCTAATCATTTGCATATCTTTGCATCTAGTGCTCTTGATGTTTGTCACATGGCATCTTCATGACACTGAAATTTTAAGGCTGGCAGTGTACATTGACGACAGGCACAACTGCACCAAATAGCAAATACGAGGGTCACTGCAAAAGTAATAGGAACTATTTTTTGTCTCAAAAATGTTAATGAATTAAAAAAATTTTGAAATATGTAGATGGAAGGTTAGATCATATGTTAACATTACATACAGGGAGAGGGATGAACACATACATATCACTGTAAAGATATAGCACAAGAAGAAAGACGAAACAAATTTTGTCATTTCAAATGTGTTTTCCAGTCAGTTCCAACAGTTCACAATAATACAGCGCAGGAACGCAGACGTGTGACACCCCAGAGTCCTTCAAAATAGTCTCCCAACGAATCTGTCACACACTGCCAAAGCTGTGGGACACACTGAATACCTGTGGTCTCATCATTAGTGAATTGTCAGATCTCACATGTCACAGCCACGCCAATGTCTTCACTTGTTCGAAAGCATGTTCCATGCAATGGCTCTTTCAGTTTTGGTATGAGGTCATAAGCACAGGGTAATAAGTCTGGTGAATATGGTGGATGCTCCAGTACTTCTCATCTCCATTGTGAGAGCAGATTCCACTCACACACTGTAGTATGGGCTCTTCCACCATGTAGATGTATTTCCTGAATAGCCCAATCTAGGAGTTGTTGAAGGAAATTGTGATGGTAGTACAGTGCTTTAAAAGTTTGTCCATGTCATAGACTATGATGACCATTAACCTGACAGGACAGGGATTACCACAAAGTTTCTGCCTGTGCAGTGAACCAGGATGACGCCATTCCATGGACTGGCATTCCAGTTCTGCTTCACAGGCCCTGGTCCAAAGTTTGTCTACAGCAATGATTTGGGACCCATTTTGCAGCAACTTTACACATGTCTAGCTCATTGCATAAAATCTTGTAGATTGTTGTCTTCTCAAAACCAGTACGGTGCCAAAATTCCTGTGGCATCCATCTTCAGTCATTTTCCAAGCACTGAGTGATCTGCATATAACCACAGTCCATACAACGTCCAAATGCATCTACACACCGAGCAACCCTTTAGTACTGTACAGCAGCATTTCTTATCACTTCCATAAGCTCTTCATAGTGCTGTCGTGCTTCCTTAAACAGTGACTGCAATCTTTACATACTGCTGTTCATGTCAGGTAACACCCATCCTGAATAACTGTTCCACTCAAACTGTGGTGTCTCTTCATACCTCGTTTTCCTGGAAAAGACTGCCATCTAGCATCATGTAAGTTACTATGGATTCTTGGGGAAACTCCTGATGCTTTGGAATGCACGTAGTTTGTAATGTGCTATTGTGTATTTTTGCAAATCCAGTAAAACACGTTTGCAACGACAAACTTCGTTTCATCTTTTTTCTCGTGCTAAATCTTTATGGCTGTGTGTGTGTGTGTGTTTTCATTCATCTCCCTACAAGTAAAGTTTACACATGAACTACTCTTCCATTTGCATATTTCAGAATTTTTTAATTCGTTACCATTTTCAAGACAACAAATAGTTGCCATGACTTTTGCAACAACCCTCACATTTCATGGGATTCACTATATGTGTGGGGTGTAGCCATGTATGAAGTGAAACATGGGCGATAAATAGTTTGGACAAGAAGAGAATAGAAGCTTTCGAAATGTGGTGCTACAGAAGAATGCTGAAGATTAGATGGGTGTTTCACATAACTAATGAGGAGGTACTGAATAGAATTAGAGAGAAGAGAAATTTGTGGCGCAACTTGACTAGGAGAAGGGACCGGTTGGTGGGACAGGTTCTGAGGCATCAAGGGATCACAAATTTAGTATTGGAGGGCAGCGTGGAGGGTAAAAATCGTAGAGGGAGACCAAGAGATGAATACACTAAGCAGATTCAGAAGGATGTAGGTTGCAGTAGGTGTACTGGGAGATGAAGAAGCTTGCACAGGATAGAGTAGCGTTGAGAGCGGCATCAAACCAGTCTCAGGACTGAAGACCACAACAACAACAACAACAACAACTACTACTACTACTACTACTACTACTACTACTACTACTCCTGCTGCTGCTGCTAGATGTTAACAGTCTTGACTCTAAGCACATTTTGTAAATGAATCTTGTGCCAAAAACTGATGATCAGATCTTCAGCTGTCCGTCTGCTTAGCTGTGTGGTAACGTGCTCACCTCCCATGCAAGTGTGACCGGGTTCAGTTCCCGGACAGGTTGGAGATTTTTCCTGCTTGTGGACTGGGTGATGTGATGTCGTCATCATCATTTCAATCCTCATCACCAGCACGCAAGTCGCCCAATGAGGCATAGACTGAAATAAGACTTGCACTTGGCAGTCGAACTTCCCTGGGGCCTCCCGACAACGATGCCATACTCTCATTTCATTTCATTGCAGATCTGTAGCTCAAACTTTCTATTCCCATACAAGTTCAATGAGACTGTGGAATTCTTTAAGTCTGACTATGTTTGGCCAACTGGGCACTGTAACTTGTGGCCCAGATGTTTCTCCAGATAGTATCTAGGCGAGACAGTCCCACTGACATGTCTTAGAGGGGAGTCTACCACAAGATGACAAAGTAAAGAAATTCACATGAAGGGTCAATCCTTTGACAACATATCTGGTATTCAAACCAATGCAACGTGTTGAACATCACAAAAAGGAAATTTCTGACAGTTTCACGTGGCTCTACAAACATTCTGCATTTTGTTCTCAGGTGGAGGAAGACTGTAGAACACGTGGCATTAAAAGCATCATCTTAACATTTCTCTACTTTTTATTAATCCAATCCTGATACTTTTTGGACTGAAAGAGAACACTACAGTTAATGAAGTGTTGCGAGAGAGAGAGAGAGAGAGAGAGAGAGAGAGAGAGAGAGAGAGAGAGAGAGAGAGAGAGAGAGAGAGAGAGAGAGAGAGAAATAACTGCTGCAACTGATAATTCACTCATGCAAAAGTGTGGAAATATATGAGAAAATCGTTAGCAGTCAAAAACAACTGCTGAAGTTTACAAGGGCCCCATCTTTGCAAGAAAACATCAGTTTCAAATATTTATACAATTTAACAGTCATTTGAAAGACTTTAGGCCCCTTTGAGGTTCACCGCAATTTGGCATTTTTTCATGTTGACTGAGGGGAGCAAATACAAGGTATTCTGCCTGTTCCTCCACTCCCAGCAACCCCCACAACAGTGCTAAATTACAGTATACATACTGTAGGTGTGAATTACTTCTAAATATGTATATTATTACAACCAAAGCACTTCCTACAGTAACAATTGTAAATTTTAAGAACTAAGGATTTTAAGGTATTTAGTATAGAATGCAGACTAAATTTCTAAGAATTAGTTTTTTGTTATTTCATGGGTGCAAGGATGGGGGAGGAAGGGGAGAGAGTGGGGAGGGAAGGAGGAGGGAGGCTGACAAGTTTGAAAGTGCAATATATGGTTTTAATCAATGGATAATCAGAGATGCCTCTGAAGAAGATTTTTTTAAGTTTGAACATACTGTCAGTAAATTGCTTCCAGATCAGAAGAACAAGATGGAGCTAGCTCCATGGAAAGCATACTACATTAAGAGGTTCCTCTAGCAAAAAAATAAATCACCTAACATCCAAACATTTCAGTATTATTACACAAATACTGATGCAGTAGACTATTCCTCTGCATTTTTATTTCATTGGCACCTCCATCTTCGAAAATGACAAACATGTTGCTCCTAGGGTCTTGCATCAACAGCCAATTATACCTTCGAAGGAGTAATGTTCCACATGTAAATACTGTGAAGCTCAGAGTATAATCCAATACATTGTCTGCAATGTGGAAGAGCCCCATCCTTTTGGTTCAGCATCCTTCAAGGGGGTGTGGTGAGGAATGTCTTCCAGCAGTTTGGTAATTCCTCTTGCAAAGATTGAAAATAATTATGGTCATTCAATAGTGGAGGCAAAACAAAAAGATCCAAAGGAACTGCAACAATTCCTGTCCAGATGTTAACCAAACATCTTCCTTGCAACCATGCTACTGAATGTAATGACGATTTTTATATGCCCATGGGTGATGGTTACAGATATTAAATATATACCTTTCCTAGACAAAATACTCTCAACTGTAAAAAGAATGAAGTGGGGAAAATTTACATTGTTGGGATGCTCACACTGCCTTAGTGCCCAGGCACAAAAACCTGCACACTATGGATGGTCAACTTTAAAAGCATAGACCTTTATTACATGGTAAGATCACAAGACATTTTCATTTGTAACATTCCAAAACTACCAATGAGTGACATCAAGATCATTGGCTGTCACTTGTGTGGTCGCTACAGGTGATTTAAAATCCTCAAGTCCTCCCTGTTCTTTGCCATCTAGATTGGCCCTTTTAGTTGCAAACATGTCTCTTTCTCTAAAGTACTGATCCACAGCCTTACATAAATTGACTGCTGGTATCTTCTGTATGGGAAATTTTGACATATGATTTTTCCACTCCCAAACCACTGCATCATAAGCAACATAAGTTTTGGCAACATCATTTGGGCACCTGTTCATCATGACTGCAATGTGATATACCTTAAAGTATAGGGTAGCACAACCAGCACAGATAACACATCACCAGCTTGGGCAGTCAAAACTGCACTGCTGAATAGACAGAACACCATTTTCTGAGTGGATAGATTTCTGTGACTGCTTTTATGGCCATAAATTGGTAATGATGCATCTTCAATCTATGATTATATGGCAATTTTTTTTTCTTTTCTTTATATTTGGTATCCCCTACTCTGATCAGACTTTCTACCAGGTGGTTTTCTTCTTCCCTGGAACCTGTATATAGCTCACTCTTTGAACTTAACACAAACTCTTGTTACTATTCAGAAACGTATTTCTACTTCTTTTTTCAGTAATCACCATCAGCTGAAGTGATTAGGAAAGTAGTTCTTGCAATCACGAGCTTATCAAGAAGTATTTTCCACTATCAATTATGTGCATTACATTTACAATTCACATATGAATACAAAGAAAGGAAATGACACGGTCTATTACCCAACAGGATTTTTTCAAATTGACACTGGACAGGAAGTTTATATTCATATTCAAAAGTTGAAGCAACTGACTGAGTCAAATGAGAAAATGTAGAACGATATCGCCTCTTGAAGAGAGACATAACCATGACAATGTACCAAAAGTTCTTTGGTTGTGACATCTCATCAGAACTAGAAAAGGAAGCAAAATCTACCAACATGCAAGATGTACATTATTAAGGGTATGAATTCACTATCTCTCCTCTATCTTAGAATTCAAGTACAGTACACAACCCAAAATCATCTATGGCTGGCATCCAAGTTACCAAAAATTGGGACAATGTCAAATGAAGAACACACAAACAACTGTGAATTGGGTGGATCAATGAAAAGCCACCGGACGAAGAAATTTATGGAGCTCACATAGACAAATGGAAATGCAGAGTCAAAATTTCATATGTTTCCAGGGTTGGCACAAGTTTCCCCAAGTGAAATTCCCTGATTTCCAGACAAGTTCTAGCATTTTTCCCTGACAAATTTTGAGACTGATTGATCAACTGAAAAGTTTTTTTGGACCAAACAGCAAATTCATCAGCACCACGATTCCAAAGTTACTCAAGGAAGAAAGAGAGTCCGCTAAAAGTGGATGGATCCAGTCAGGGGAGTTAAACTATAAAACAAGGAAGTTGAAACACACAGAATAAATGGCATAAAAGGTGAGACCAAACCTAAATATTGGAAAAAGGAGTGGTCTTTCCGTGGGGGAGTGGTCATGGTCATGGGGTCCCAGACTGAGAAAACATGAAGAGAGGCCCCAACCACAACCATCTTGCCCCTGCACCAGGAGTAAGGCAAAACCTTATATCTGGAAATAACCATTTTCATGGAGGGAACTGAGGACCAGTTCAACCATCCATGAATTGACTGCTATTAAAATTAAGGAAGACTTTACTTAGCATGAAGGGCCAAAAGAAGGGGACTTGTCACCAAAATGTGGGATACTGTCAGTCTGGTTCCACAACCATATTGTGGGGGTGGTTCGTTACACAGGAAGAAACAATGCGTGAGCCTGGTATGGCCAATGTGTAGGTGGCATAAAGCAGTGGACTCCTTCTGAGAGGAGCAGAAGGAAGAGCACCGAAGCGCAGTAGTTTCCTTGATTGTGCGGGGGTTTATTACTGAGAGCAGTAGTGCACCAGATGTCATTCCACTTTTGTGCAAAAAGAGAAATTTGACATAGATCTGCACATCTGCAGCTGCAGTTATGAAAGGGAATGGCAGGTGAGTATCAGCTTCTCTAGCCAAACAGCCAGTGAGTTCATTCCCTGGGATACCCACATGACTTGGGCCCAGAGAAAGAAGACTGAGCAGGTACCATGGCCAAGGGAGGTCATGGGTAGCAGAGACCAAAGGATGACAAGAGTCGCAGGCTGCTCTTTGAGTCATTACATATTAAAACACTGTGGAGGAAGGCCTGAGTAATAAAATGGAGGGTCTTGGTAATGGCTAGCAGCTCTGCTGTGAACACACTACATGATTCTGGCAATAACTTGTGATCCAAGACAGTAGAAGACGTGAAAGTGTATCCCGCTTTATCTATCATCTTAGAACCATCAGTGTAGAAGATGATGGCAAGGATAGAATGTACAAGACACCAGAAGACCATAGGGGGGGACAGAGACCTTAGGACCCTGGAATAGGTTGGTCCTAATCCATGGTCTAGACACCATCCAAGGGGAGTGTGAAAGGATATACATGGGACACATTTCAGCGAGTGGAGATGGAGACCCGACAGAGGAAAGTGAGATGCATTCCAATCGGCAATCCCACCTGTGGGCAGTGATTGGGAGGGAGACATCCCTTGCTTGTAAAAAGGACAGAATACATGGGATGGTCAGTGAATCGGTGAATGGTGACTGCATAAGAAACCAGGAGATGGCTTCAACATATTTGTAGAGTGGGAATCCCCACTTCTGTAAGAAGTCTATCAACGGGACTAGTGCAAAAGGGACCAATACCCAGACACACCCCACAATGGTGAATGGGATCAAGTATTTTCAGAGTGGAAGGAGCAGCTGCTGAGCCACAGACCTGACTTCCATATTCTAGTCTGGACAAGACCAGAGCATAGGGTAAAGATGGAGAAGAGTAGCTGGTTTGCACCCCAAGATGTGTGGGCCAGGAGGCAGAGAGCATTAAGCTTCAGCTTGCATGTATTCTTCAGGTGGTGAATATCTGGCAACCACGTCTTCCTTTTATCAAAAATAAGGCCCTTCTGGATCCGGGTGTACTGTGGGTCAATGTCAAAATGCACAACCCGTATTTTGGAACAAGAAAATTGAAAGCAATGGAGACAGCCCATGCAGAGGTATGACAGATGGCACCTTGGAGCTGGCACTCAGCACATGCTACTGAATGAGAGCTGCACCAAATACAAAAATTGTTGACATCCAACGCCACGCGGTAACCTGAGGGCCAACATAGGTTACTAACACATAACCCTGTGGGATACCATTCTCCTGAATCTGAGGGATGCTGAGTGAAGTGCCAACTTGAAGCTGGAAGAGCCAGCAGGATAAAACCTTGTAAATAAAAATCAGAAGGGGGCTGTGAAAGCCTCAGTCATGGAGTGTAACTAAAGTGTGATGGTGCCAAGCCAAGTCATGTGCCTTATGTAGGTTAAAAAAGACGGTGACATGGTGCCAACGGTTAGTAAAAGCCTGTCAGCTTGCAGTTCCCAATCTAAGTAAATAATCAGTTGAAGATTGTCCTTCCCAGAAGCCACACTGATACACAGATAAAAGGTCCTGAGATTCGAGAACCCAACATAATTGCACGATAACCATCCCCTCAAGCAATTTACAAAGTACATTCATTAAGCTAATTGGGTGGTAGCTGTTGAGACATTGGGTTCTTCCCAGGCTTGAGGACGAGTATAACTATACTGTCTCACCATTGTGAGGGGAAGGCACCCTTGAGCTAAATGCAGTTGAAGACCCTGAGTAGATAGTGCCCCTGTGTAATGTCCAAGTGTTGGATCATCTGGTTCTGAATGGACTCTGGGTCTGGAGCCGTGTCATGTGAAGAGGTAGGAGCCTGCAAAAATTCCCAGTCAGTGAAAGGCTCATTATAGAGTTCAGCTTCGTGAGGGTTGAAACAGAGGGGGCGGAGGGGGGGGGGGGGGGGGGGGGGCAGGGGGTGTCTGTTTAATTCTGCGTTTGTGCTGGAGAAAGATAGCAGAATAGGAAGAGGACGCTGATGCTGTCGCAAAGTGTGTAGTGTGTTGCGAAGTGTTTGGCAAGGACGAATGGATCAGTAGACAGAGCATCTTGGAGGATAAGCTGCTGGATAGTTGACTGTTGTTGGTGGCCCAGAAGGTTAAAAAGATTACACCAAACCTGCAATTAAGAGCCATACGTCTCCAGGGAGGAAACCTAGCACTCCCAGCATTCCTTTTTATTCTGCTTAATAAGTAACGAGCTTTAGCGTGTGGAGATGCTGAAACGCAAGGAGGCTGGTGTGTGAAGGATGTTGTTTAAATCACTGCAACACCCGTCAGCTGTACAGGATGTCTTCCCTGGCCTACTAAGAGTAGCAGCAGGAGCAGTTCAAGGAGAGGAAGGGATGGGAGCTGTCAAGAGTGAGGAAAGGGAAAGGGGCAGGATGAGGGTAAGGGGGATGGGTGAGGAGTGGCAAGTGTAACTGAGGCAAAGGTAGCAGGGAGATTCACAGGTTGAAGTCTGTCAAACTTCTTTCAGGCCTCAAAGTAGCTGAGATGCTCAAGGATCTTTATTTCCTGAATTCTTTTTTCCTTCATGTACACTGAACGCTCTGGTGAGTGGGGAAGATGGAGACCAGAGCAGTTTACACAGCTACGCAGTGGGGTGCAAGGGCTTCCCACATGAAGAGGGCAGCCAGAGTCACAACAGATGAAAGTGGCCTCACATTACAAGGACATCTGGTCGAACCTGAGGCAATGGGAACAGCACATGAGAGGTGGAATGTATGGTTTCATGTCGCATCTGTACACCATTATCTTGACCTCCTCAGGCAAGGTATCCCCCTCAAATGCCATGATGAAAGCACCACTGTCTATACAATGGTCCTTAGGGCCTTTCTGGGCATGCCGGACAAAATGAATGCCACGTCATTCCAGATTAGCCGTAAGTTCATCATCAACCTGCAGGAGAAGGTCCCTTTGGAAAATTACATCCAGTGTCATATTGAGTGGCTTGTGAGGAGTGATAGTCACGGGAATGTCTCATTAAATGGTTGCAGGCACACAGGGAGGCTGACTGGCAGAAGTTGTCTTTATAAGGAGAGAGCCAGATCTCATCTGGCTTAATGAATCAACTTCACCAAACTTGTTCTCAATATGATCCACAAAGAAAAGCGGCTTGGCAGCAGCAAAAGTCTCCCAGTCGGTCCTGAGACAGGCCGTGAACCATGGAAAGGGTTTCGCCCCAATCCAACAGGCCTGGCGCGCTCCTCCCAAAGTGTGTCCAAGGAGGGTAAGGACGGTAGGCAGAAACAGAGCTGTGTTGAGGAAGAGACACAGCTGCAGTAGAATGGAGAGAGAGTAACACATTTCATGTGCCAAATGTCCGCCCTGATACCACCCACTCCAAAGGGGCTCGCCTTGTGGGTGCCACTTTGCCACAGCAATGACCGCCTGGCAGGACTGTCTATGCCAGTAGTTTTGATGCCCAGAAAAGATGGGCAACCACTCCTAGGCTTGCACAAGGTGTTCTTAGTGCAGGTACCAGCAATGTGATCCCTGTGTCGTCAGGGGGCTCAGCCAGATGGCTGGATAACAGCCCTATCACACAAACTGGCTACCGAGCTGGTGGCCTACCAAGTAGACCAAAGGGTTTTGGCGGGGAGGGAGGGGAAGGGGAAAAAAGGAGAGGGAGAGGAGGAGGGGCCGGGGAGGAACCCATGCCAAAGACGCTAGGGAGGGAGTTTTTTCGCATCTGGCTCACACCAGAGATGTCAAATTTGATGATGGAGATCAAACACCTGAGGGAGACAAACAAAGAAAAGCCAACGAGGAGGAGGAAAAAGCGACTAACCGAAACTGTGAGATGTTGGAAAGTCATGAGGATAGCTGGGCCTACATACAGAACATCAAGAGAAGGAAACAACGGAGCAGAGGGAAAGGAAGGATAGGGAAGTAGAAGGCAGGGGAAAGTAAAGCAGCCCAGAAAAGAATAAAGGCTGCAATAGCTCAGGGACCCATGTGCGCCACACACTTGCCCACAAAAGAGCTGTGGGTCCCCTGGGGGGACAAATTTTGAGACCTTAAGGGTAAGACAAGACTTAAATTGACTAAACATTGTAGGGACTTCTGCATTACTAAACATGTTAGGAAAAATCTTTTGCATTGAACTATTTTTAGATGGAGAAAGTAAGCTATATGTCATATATGTTTCATTAAGACGACTGATGTTATTTTATTTCAACAAAACAAAACAAAACACACTTGGTGACAAAAATGTGCATTTCATTGGAGTCATAAGACAGATTTAAAATATCTTCACTGATTTCAGAAATCACCTCAGAAAAAGTAGGCCTCTTGAAAGATGTGTATAAGGCAGGGCAGAATTGTGTACACAAACACTGTAGGTGACTGCCAATAAAATGTTGGTTCTACTATGTCTGCTGTTGTTGGTTATTACCCACTGTGTTATGTCTGCCATTTTACAGTTATTGTGTGGATTTTCCTTCAAGAAATATGTGAGTACATAGCGTACAAACTGCCGGTGACTGCCACATTTTTCTTCCTCTTAGCATCCACATTTTCTAATATACAAACTACTTTCTAAGTGTCAAAATGTACTAGAATAAAATGTCTACAAAACATGGCACTACACAATGTACTTGCAGTGAGACTGTCACAATTCCTGAAATCCATTGCCTGTGGCTTCTGGCCTGTCGAGGAGCACTGCAGTCCTTAGTCCGTGGATAAACCACAAAAATCTGCTGCATTATGCCACACACAGACCTGGCCTGCAGGCAGATCAGTGAGACTAGATCCGATGGGGAGGGCCTGCACATTAGTAGGAAATTGATGGGTTTCAGATTGGCAGACCCAATCCGTTAGAGATACCCAAAGAAACGGGCTGGAGTTTTGGCCCGTCATGGATGTCCACTGGTGTGGCCAGCTATTTACACATCACAGACACCATGTTGATGAGACCATGCAACAGATAACTAGTGCAAATACTCTGAGAATTAATACTAATGAGGATAGGTAGAAACTCACTGTGAAGATGATCACTGAGCTGCAACACAGGCACATAGAAAAGACACTCACACTCTCACAACTAAATTTTTTGCCATAGCCCTTGTCAGAAAATGAGAGCGCACACATTCACAAAATCACTCAGACACAACTCATGCACACATGACCACAGTGTATAAATTATCCAGTAATTCCCCAGCCCATATCAACAGAAATCTTATAACCCATTGAGGTGTTAGCCCAGAAAGTAGCCCAAGTAGAAGCAGAGTTAATCTTTCATGAAAGTCAGAATCCTGCAGCTAGCAGTCACAGAAGTGGAATATATTGCATGAATAAAGAGCTGCCCAAAAGTCTAAGGAATAACAAAGATAGTGTGATCTTAAGATGGACAAAGGAAATGCTGCACAAACAACTGAAATTACAATGTATGGAGCAAGAATGATGAGCAAGATGCTAGAGGTCCTTTGATGATGATGATGATGACTTATGGCTGAGAAACTGCAAGATATTCAGTACCCTCGGATTAATGATATACCGATAAGCTTGGTGAAAATCTTTGAGAAAGGGTTAATAAAATGGAATCCAAGTGTCATCCCCTCCCCCCAATACACAAGTATTGCAAGGCAGCTTCAGAAATGCCCGCAATAAAATCCAGAGACACAGGATATGAAGTAATCCTACAAAAAGGCAGTACAAAAGACCCAGGCCACAACACAGCTAACAAAGGGAGGTCCAAAGCAGTGGGACAGACTTTTTGAAAGCATCTATATAGATATGTGGGTTAAGATTCCATGTATCACACCCAGTAGCCATTCACCCTGAAGGGCCCTCTTTAGCGAGTAATAGACAGAAAAGAAAATTCGGAATTTTATGTGATGCTTAGTAGAGGGAAGATTAATTTAGACTGGCTGCGTGGTGTAATGGCTGCATAAGGCCTCCATAAGCTGAAGGTTGTGGGTTCGAATCTCATCAAGTGCCTTAAATTTTTTTATTAATATTTGCCAAAGTGACTTTGATCATTATGTCTATCTACATCTACATCTACATGACTACTCTGCAATTCACATTTAAGTGCTTGGCAGAGGGTTCATCGAACCACAATCATACTATCTCTCTACTATTCCACTCCCGAACAGCGAGCGGGAAAAACGAACACCTAAACCTTTCTGTTCGAGCTCTGATTTCTCTTATTTTATTTTGATGATCATTCCTACCTATGTAGGTTGGGCTCAACAAAATATTTTCGCATTCAGAAGAGAAAGTTGGTGACTGAAATTTCGTAAAAAGGTCTCGGCGTGACGAAAAACGTCTATGCTGTAATGACTTCCATCCCAACTCGTGTATCATATCTGCCACACTCTCTCCCCTATAACGCGATAATACAAAACGAGCTGCCCTTCTTTGCACCCTCTCGATGTCCTCCGTCAATCCCACCTGGTAAGGATCCCACACTGCGCAGCAATATTCTAACAGAGGACGAACGAGTGTAGTGTAAGCTGTCTCTTTAGTGGACTTGTTGCATCTTCTAAGTGTCCTGCCAATGAAACGCAACCTTTGGCTCGCCTTCCCGACAATATTATCTATGTGGTCCTTCCAACTGAAGTTGTTCGTAATTTTAACACCCAGGTACTTAGTTGAATTGACAGCCTTGAGAATTGTACTTTTTATCGAGTAATCGAATTCCAACGGATTTCTTTTGGAACTCATGTGGATCATCTCACACTTTTCGTTATTTAGCGTCAACTGCCACCTGACACACCATACAGCAATCTTTTCTAAATCGCTTTGCAGCTGATACTGGTCTTCGGATGACCTTACTAGACGGTAAATTACAGCATCATCTGCGAACAGTCTAAGAGAACTGCTCAGATTGTCACCCAGGTCATTTATATAGAACAGGAACAGTAGAGGTCCCAGGACGCTTCCCTGGGGAACACCTGATATCACTTCAGTTTTACTCGATGATTTGCCGTCTATTACTACGAACTGCGACCTTCCTGACAGGAAATCACGAATCCAGTCGCACAACTGAGACGATACCCCATAGCTCCGCAGCTTGATTAGAAGTCGCTTGTGAGGAACGGTGTCAAAAGCTTTCCGGAAATCTAGAAATACGGAATCAACTTGAGATCCCCTGTCAATCAATTAATTGGTTAAAAATTAGTTTTTTATTTTCCTTTGACACATTTTAACTATTGTATTTTCATTTGTTCTCATTTTTTCTTTACATCATTCTTTTTCGGTCTCAAAAACTGACATATGGCCGGGAGAGCGGCGTGCGGACCACATGCCCCATAATATCCATCCAGTGTGCCTATGGACTGAGGATGACGCGGCGGCTGGTCGGTACCGTTGGGCCTTCATGGCCTGTTCGGAAAGAGTTTAGTTTTGGTTTCATCACTCTTTTTGCATGGAATTTTAGTGAATTTCATTATCTTTATCTATTACAATATTTAAATATTTGAAAATGACTGTCTGTCAGTCAGACGACAAAATAATCTGCTTTAATCATTGTATGACTTTTTTCATTTGTTCTCATTTTTTCTTTACATCATTCTTTTTCCACCTGGAATCTTTGTGAATGTGAATTTCAATATATTTATCTATTACAATATTTAAATATTTGAAAATGCCGCTCTGTCAGTCAAAAAACAAAAGACGAAATAATCTGCTTATACTGACTGTGCAATAGTGTTAAAAATATATTTTTCATTACAACATGTATTTTTTATGGTAATCATTGTACAAACATTTAAAACATAGCACAAATTCCTACTGCACAATGGACAAAATAAATGAGACAAAGATTTAAACAAATGAGGAATTATTGGTAAAACGAAATTGAAGAAGAATGAGGAATAGAAATAATGACTGCAATAACAATGACAAAAAATATAAGAAATTAAATCAGAATTAATGCACACAATTAATTAAAATCACATGAACGAAGACTTCAAGTGAAAAAAGAATGATAGGAAGAAAAATGAGAGCAAATAAAGAATTTGATATGATTAAAACGATGTGACGCAGAGAAATATAGAATTATATTTAAACCAAACAAAAACAATGATCAAAGTAATTTCAATAAAAATTAAATTATTTGACAAGGCTCGAATCCTTGACCTCCTTGTCAGGGTCATACCTTATCCACTACACCACACAACCAGTCAGTATGAGTGCAGGGTGTGATATCTGGGATGTTAACCTACATCACAGTACAGACAGTTCAAAATGTCAATCCCACCACTAGGGACCTCTTCTTGTAAAGCAGTCACATAAAAAGTTCCAATGCCACCACAACTGTATGGAGTACCAAAGGTGCATAAGCATGGTTGTCCTCTGAAAGGAACAGCAAGCACAAGCCACAGATCAGATGGTCAGCTTTGATAGAACTTATTTATGAACAAGCTTACAGCCAAGACCTTTAACATTTTACAAGAACGAATTCTGTGAGTTGGTGCAGCTATTTTCATCATAAATATATATTTTTAGCTGGTAGGTGGAATTCAATGGGCAAATGGAGTGACAATGGGCTCCAATATTTTTTCTGCAACGACTGATGTGTTCATGGAACTCTTCAAAACAGCACTAATTTGTGCACCGGTGTACCCACACTGTTAGTCAACATATGAGGGCACCACATTCATCATCATACAGTTCCATGGTGTAGAAGTAATACTGAAGTTTCACCAGCACCTTTAACACTCTACATAAAAACGTACAGTTCACACTACAATTACGGAAAAACAGGTTGTTTCCTTTTCTGGATAGGGACGAATACAGAACACCTAGAACTAAACTAGAGCATAAGATGTAAAGAAAAACCAAGCTACATGAACAGATATTTGCACACTGTCACACGCAATCATCCAGCATAAAAAGCATGCTGTGTACTGCACATTAACAGAACAAACTCATCAGATAAGCAATGCTGATAACTTCAAAGAACAGTTAAAAGAGCTCCAGACAACATCCTACAAGATTGATACACTGATAAAAATGTGCAATGAGCTATGATGTAAGTGAAGACAAAGGAGATACTGGAACCGAATAACAACTACCTGTTGTTCACTTACGTTAAATGAGAGATATCATGTAGCGTGTAGTTCAGGTACTGTGCTCGGGAGGAATTAAGCCAATATTCCAGAGCAGCCACAAGATCCAAGAGTTATTGAGGTCCTTGAAGGATTCACACTTAGGTGTTTACTAACTCCAATGTGACTGTGGTGCTATCTAGACTGGCGAATCCTGGGGCCTGATTAGCAGTCTCATGTCTGAGCATGAACATTGCATATGATTGGGGTAAAACAGCAATAGCCGGACACCACCTGGCCATAGCCAACCTAAAAACTTCCAAGAAGTTAGTATATATTCCTGGCAGCCATGGATGCAGCAGTGGAAAATAAGAGTGCTCACTGGAATAATTTCATTCCCAACAACACCAACAGAGAGGATTCCTACAAGTTTCCCGCAATTCTAGTTCAATGAGAGGCAAAAAGAGCCTGCAGCTCTTCCAAATCCAATTACACTGACATAAACAAACAGCCATAGGAGAACTGCTGGGACAGCATCATCACCTACCTGCAGGAAAATGTAGCCCCTGGGTACATTGCAAACAAAAGACTACATTTTATTAGTAGGTCTACTAAAGTGACTGCCTACACTACACTTGTCTGACATCTGATAGAATACTGCTGTGCGATATGGGGTCTCAATAGAACTGACCAAGGACATTAAAAAGATAGAAAGAAGGGCAACTCATTTTGTATTATTGCACAATAGGGGAAAGACAGTCACAAATATAATAAGTCAATTATGGTGGCAATCATTTTTTTTTTTTTTTTAAAGATGTTTTTCTTTGCAGCAAGATATTTCCATGAAATTTCAACCAACAACTTTCTCCTCTGAATGTGGTTATATTTTATTGTCACCAACCTGCATAGGAAGATGTGATCACTGTAATAAGAGACATCAGAGCTAATACAGAAAGATTTAAGTGTCCATTTTTCCTATGCGCTGTTAGGGAGTGGAATGGTAGAGAACAATCTGAAGTTGGTTCGAAGAACACTACCAAGTACTTAAAAGTGAATGCTAAGTAATCATGGAGATGTAGATGCCACTAATCCGATGTTGCTTGCCAATCAGCTGTTGGAATAACACATGTTTCTTGACTTTGAACAGTCCAAACATGTTCACAAAAGTAACACAGGTTGCCAGGTTGTCAAACGGCAGCTGAAACAAAATAATACATAAAGAAAGACATTCCCCAGGATCCAACAGTATAACCACCCAGAAGAGAACTGAAAGGTGGTCAAAACATCAGTTTTAATATGGTTTTAGTTTCAAAGCAACACTGACACATAAGTTTCACAATGATCTTAAGAACTGCAAATCAATCAGGATAATGATTTGGAAGAGAATAAAACCATTTTCTCTTAAAGCAGTACTAACTTTATTAAATGTTTCCAAAATTCCAAACAATATGTCTGTCTACATTGTGAACAGTGATGTATGATTTCCATATAAAATTAAACTATAAAATATTCTTTAAAAGTTACATATCACTTGCATTTTTGAATTATTCTACTGGCGCCCTACGGACTTGCTTAATTTACTAAGTCTCACTTAGGTTTATCATAGCACAAGAAGATTTCTGCCACAGCAAAACGTTTTTCACCAACCACGGGAGATTCTCATCAGATAAAACTACGAATACATTTTAATGTGGTTGAAAACATACATTATATCAATTCTGCACACTCCATTTATTCTGGACACAAGCTTTATAATTACATGTGACTCCATATTTACATCCTGGTGAGCATACACACACAAAGAAGTGGTGGATTTCGTCCTTCTGGTTACAACATATCACTGTAGCACAACAGCTCTGTTAATTGTACCCAGGTACTGCGGACACTGTGACTGACTGTTTCAACATACCTCTTCACTTTAGAAGAATTTCAAGTTTTGCTAAGTACATGACAGCAATGTTGATGCACCAGTTTCAAACTAAACTGAATAGTAGTGAACACATGAGCACTTTCAGTACCATAAAAATAGATAGTTTCTCTTTTTTCTCAACTGTGAATTACTAGAGTCGAGATAAGCTTAATATATATAGATGACACAAACAAAATAACTGTTACTGTGTTCAGCAAATATACAATGCAGGCTGTCTTTGAACAGTGCAATTAAAGAAGCCACTGTTGTTAGAATCGTGGATAGTTACACAGATCTGAGCATAAAATCAGAAACAATGGTGGATTTGAAGAGACTTTTGTTTAGTTAACATGCATAGTGTCAGAACGCCAGAAATGCCATCCCAGCAAATATGAAGTACTTGGGTGGAGATTGCCACAAAAGCAGCTAATTAACTGTGGCAGGACAGTCTATCACCCAGATTAATTCATTCCTTGGAATGTGGTGTTATTTGGTAGCAGGATTTGATAGTATAGTAATCTCATTATACTCTAAACAAAGGTAGCAACCATTCCATTATTCTAATGTAAGGGAGTGACAAGGTTTACAGACATGGTAAAACATACTACACGTTCCTCATGCTTGTAATTATTGTTTAAGAATTAGAACTGATATATGAGAGAACAACAACACAACTGTTCTATAATGGTTCTTCATTAACAAGACACAGCAAATGTGACATAACCTCCATTTACAATTATTAAAGACAACTGCACAAAAAATGTTACCTGTAGCCTATACAAAAAATATCCTATTAGACAAGGAAAAAGAAGACAGTTCTGGATCCAATTCATGTTAATCTATCTACGACAGTAATGCTAAAAAATGACCACAGGTTCTCTGCTTTTGTGTTGTGTCACTCTTACAAGATCTGCAATTATCCAGTGTTACATGCAGCAATACCTACTGTATTTTTATTATGGTATTACACCAGAGTGTTATTTTGTCACACATAATGAAGCTCTCCCCACTTAGTGATGGCACAGCAAATAGGCAATATTTTATTTGCACATGTCCAGTTCAGTGTGCCATAAAAAAATTATGTCACCCTTGACACAGTAAATTACTTACACTGCACATCTGAAAGAATCAATCTGTTTCCATATGTAAAAATGGTACACAATGGCAGGGAGCATAGAAACTGGAAACTAATAATATTCATTTCCCACTGGTATGGTCATGTGTTCATAATTGCTGAGTGACTGATTGAAGTACTCCAAATCAGTCAAGGCAGTTATTAAAAATGTATATTTATTTTACCATATGCATTTTGTTTTATTAATCCTAAACATTTTAAGGGATCTGGAATCAAACCAAACCCAAAATTGTAATAATGTTTTATTCTAGACCACAGGAAATGCTTCAAATGAATAAAATGAAATGTGTATAGTAAAATAAATATGCACATACCTTAACAAATCCTCAATCCAGAAAGGTTTATATGCTACTAATTATTGCACAATGTACAAAAATGCCACATACATGGACTAATATAAAAAAATAAATAACGCTAGATGCCACTAAAAACAAAAGAAGCAACTAATTAAAATCTTAAATCATCAATTGTATATAAGTTTGTGGACCACACAATTCACAATAAGAAATAGTCTCTAGAAACAGCTTTCCAGATAAACACACCCAGAAGAAGCAATGAAATGAAACACAATATTGTGGAAGATATGTTAAATGCTGTTGCCAACACTACACAACCGAGAAAATTAAATATTCTTTTTTCTTTTATAAATAATGCGACTTACTTAAATCTGAAGGTTTTTCAACAATGTATAAATATTAAATATAGAAGTAAACATTTGATATTAATGCCTGTAAAAACCTTATAGTGATGAAATTAGTAAAGAAGCAACAGAAGGAAACAGCAATACACCCCACTATGAGCACAGAAAACACTCTGGTGTCAGTAAAAATGATAAGACAGCCATAATAGAACAACGGGAAGATACACTGTTGCCAGCTGGCGCTTGTCTTGTGTGACTGGTTCGTCATCATTTAGAGGATTTTTACCATCCACTGAAGATGTCAAGACAAGCACCAAGTTACGTGGTAAGAAAGGCTACAAAGACAGCAACAGTTCTCTGAGAACAACAAATATTTTTTTTCATATAAGGAAGTGGCTGAGAGAATGATGACCAGTAACTACTAACCTCAATTGTACAGTAAAGTCACAAGTACACAATACTGCTACAAACATTTCAGTAAGTGGGAAAAATGGTAACACTTGGTAGCAAAGGTGCTCCAGTACTAAAAAGCCAAAAAGCATACAGTCTATGGATGGCAAGCCACTAGAAATAACAGCCAAAGGTAGCATAATTTCAAAAGTAAAAGTTAAAGATTGCCTACAGACTTTGTAAATACCCACAACAGTTGCTACATATTATAATCATCAGCCACAAAGCCCCTAAATATTTCTTTTTCACAATAACTGGCACTAGTAAAAAGCAAACTTTAGTTTTGGACAGTATTCTATTTTGTCCCTATTGTAAATGCTAGGTTTTGGCACAAGTGTTCTTCTTGATTTCCCAACTCAGTTCAAGTAAACTTTGGACGATTTCCTTCAGAAAGGCCATCGTGGACTGACTTATTACCATCTCTGATCTCTTCAATATGAACCATAACAAATAACTAATTCTCTCTCTCTCATATATATAAACACTTTGCCACATAATAAAAAAGAACCAATGTCCTTAAACTCTATTTAATTTCTCTTCCCCTTAAAACTAAATACTCTTTTGAAAACACTGTTTCACTGATGATGTTTTCTTTTCCCCCATTCCTAGTGTCATCACTTCCTTGCGGTTTCTTACTTCTAGAATTGTTCTGTCTTACTTGTTTTCATTTGGATATTTTCTCTTTCTTTTGAGCCTGCCTCATACCCTATTCAGCACAGTTACTGAACTAAAAGACAGTGAAGCTTCTGTAGCTGAAAGCAAATCTGATTACAATTTTACTGAGTGTGTGAGATGATGTTGACAGTGTGTGTAGCCTTCAGCATGATACTTTAAATCAAACTCCAGTAAATGTTCCACAGATTGTACACACACACACACACACACACACACACACACACACACACACACACACACACACACACACACACACACACACACAGGAAAAAGGAGTTTAAAGTGGAATTTGACAAAGCAAATTAGTCTAGTGCGATATTCGTTTTGTCACTATGCATTAACAGAGACTGTAAAAAATGTGGAATAACTAATAATCCAATAGCAACACAACTACCCTGACCCACATTGTTACTGCCATGCAGCACTGCTGCTCAGTCACTGCTTGAGTACCGGTGATTCTTTTGTGTTTTCCTGTACTTGCTAGTAAACCCCAATAAACAAATATCACACTAAACTAATTTGGAACCACTCTGTCAAATGGGCATGTAAAATTCCATTTTAAAAATCATTTTCATCATAAAGGGAAAGAAACTGTGTTTGGTCTGACTACAGTTACACTTTGCAAGTGCAAAATTGCAAATATTTGCTGAAACACCAGTGAAGTTGCACCTGATGACTCTTAGAATGGACACACAGAATATATGGGCTGAACACAGAATTATCAGACTTGCACAAATTAACCACTGTCCTGTGGACAGAACCAAACTCACATTAATTTGAAATGATTTGGGAAAAACCATTAAGAACATAAATCACTATGGTTTGACAGTGGTTTGAGCATTGTTCAAACTAAACACAGATTCGGTGTCATAACTATGTAGCATATTCCCTGAAGAAAGTGATGCAAGGTGCAGTAAGAATCTGGCAGAGCATATATGATTTGAGCTGAAATAAGTCTGCAAGTGTCTGTAAGAGCCCTTTGGGGTCACCACTTTAAATAGGAGGGTATTTAATGTGTCAGAACAATGGAACAGGAGACTTAGGATCAGATTTCAGGAAGAAGCAACGTCACGTCAATAACCTACTCAGCACCACTTAAAATTAAATTATAAAATCTATTTTTTGTCTTGCAATTGTTTATCTTATTAGCTAACATATATTTTGAAGTACCTCTTTATCTTTAATATTTCATTTACGTATGAAGGACAGTCATTGTGAAGTCAATTAATTGTTAAATGTGCTTCGCTGAAGTTTCAATACAGTAAAAAAACCTTCAATAATTAGCTGCAGACAGAGATGAAACTGAGCTTCAAAATATACACTGGTTAAAGAAGAAGTTATTGTATATGTTACTGGATCAATTTTATCATTTTACTGTCAGTTTGCCAAAAAAAGCAAACCATAAAAAAAATGAAAAAATTTTGATCACTGCACAATAATGTGACTGTGAAAATTTTTTATATAGTCTGTTTTAGAACTCATTCTTGTAAATTACAGACTACAACAATATACAAAAGAACAGAAAGAAAATTACAAACACACTGGACGAAGATCAGTTCACTTTACAATTAATCAAAAGGCACCCCACAAACAATTATGATCTTTCACTTAGCAAAAGAAGAAAGAATGTTGCTGTACAGAACACACATTTGCTTATGTGATCCAGCTATTTTGATTTGTGATTTCCCAAATATTACAGGAGAATAATTATTAAATCAATATTTGCTATGATAGTGTGTTACTGTCACAGGAATTCACTTGAATAAAAATTATTTATATAAAAAGACACCTTTTTACAGACCAATATTAAGCCTTGAGTGAATAAGATGGAATAAGGTGATCGAAATACTGGGAAAATTAGGCATAACAGACAAGTGGCATACAACAAAAAAATTGAAATGGAAGTAATAAGAGTAGAGAAATCAGGAAAAATGTTTAAAAATGACATAAGGCAGTGTTGAAACGTATTGTATAACTTGCACGCACATTGCAAAACCAATAAATAAGATGAAAGACAATTTCAGATCGAGCATAATAGTGCAAGGGAGCAGAGACAACAATAATGTTAGCCAGTTACAACACTTTTGTGGTCACAAGTCAGAAAATCTTGAAAGAACTGCTGAATAAAATGGATAGGTGACAGGTTCTTAATAGTACAGAATTAGGATTAAATATAAATGAAGCACCAACTAAAGTGGTCCATTATAGGAAGCAGAAAAGCTCATCATTATAGTAATCAAGACACAGCAGAAGTGAAAAATTTATAGTACTACAAAGCAAAATTACACAAAATACTTTGTCAGCACATCAAATCAGTGGTGATCAAACATCAAAACATGTGTAGTACACTGTTACATTTACTGAAGGCTCATAGACTTTTCTGGATAGTGACTCACTGCTATCTGGCAAATAAGAAGAACCACTGAAATAGATAACTGTCATGTTGACGAAATAAATCTCCGATGAACAGCCTAGTATGAGTGTGCATAGGACACAATATTTTGGCAATCGACCATGTTGCCAAAATATTGTGTCCAATGCAGACTTATACCAGGCTGTTCACTGGATATTTATTTCATCATAAAATACGCCTGGAGAAATTGGAGAACCACAACGGTCATGTTACCATACCAAGCAAGGTAACAGTGGTTAAGGCACTGGACTCACATTAAGGAAGAGTAGTGCTCAAATCACCATTTAGCTGCAATCTCTCTCTAAATCAATTACAACAAACATGTGGATGGTTTCCAATGTAAAGGATATGGCTGATTATCCTTCCTGAGCTGGGTCCAATTTGTGACTGCACTCTATCCCTAATAACCTAATCATCACTGGATTGTGAGTTACTAATCACACTGTTTTTCTTTTATGTTAATATGAAATGTGATGATGAACACAAATTTGTCATTTAAGTAATTACTAAAAGCTGTGCAACACACCAAACAACAGGCTCCATCAGGAGTAATTGTAAATGTAGCATATGAATAAACATGACACTATCTTATATCGTGTGTCAGTGGACACTGCTGTAGTGGTGCCATGTAGCAGAAAAGCTTCCATACGATTCACTAGTGTTACCTTATGAAAATAGAAGCAACCACTAATAAAGCGGTTTACCAAACTTCTCTCCATAGCTTTCATCTAGTCACAACAGTATTTTGATAACATGGCTAGGGTGTGTCCAATGTATATATAGCGTTACACAACTCTAAATTGACACTTGATGATAGCAGACTTAAGTAGTGACCACAATTAGTATTTCACACTGTGATTATGTGATGCACCTATCAGAATTTCATTCACCAGAATAGCCAAACTTTTGAACGTATATAGCTACCAGTAATAAGGATCACTGCAAGAATTCTTTGGTTGTGTATCACATGAATACAGACAAAACTGTTCAAGGAAACCTATAGAGCCCCCTATAAGAATAATGAATCTAGCAGTTGCATGAAGTCCATTCTGTTCAAATTTTGAGTATGAAAACAAAACATTATGAACTTATATAGTTGACTCTTACTTGCATACAGGATTGAAGAGTGTCTAATCTTCAGTGACCTTTTTTACTGAACGTCACTAGTTTTGTCACTGCACTGCAAGCGTTTTTAGTTTTACTTCAGGGGAGGTGAAAGGATGCTGTTAGTCAATAAATATTTGGTTCCTGCAAGACATGGAACATTGACATCTCCTCAGATACCAGCTTCCCTAAGTTATGATTATCAAATTTGAGTCATTACAAGGAAAAAGTGATTTTATGATCACAAAACATATACACACACACACACACACACACACACACACACCAGTATATTTCTGTTATTTTAAGAAGTAATAGTTCAATATTTCTATGACAGATAACCAAATTTAATCAGAATTGCAGTTTTATGGATAAAATGTAAGTTACATTTTATGCTGAATGCAAATGCTTCAAACTGTGTCCTCGTACCTGTAATAACACAGAACTGCTGTACTGTCCATTAATCTCTATGTATAATGCACTTATTGCTATGATTTTTAGCAGTCTCTGCGGCGACCTTCATAAATACCGTGGTTTTCACAGTTGCCACACTATTGTACTAGTACACAATTCAGGGAAGATAATCCTATCTATCTATCTCTCTCTCTCTCTCTCTCTCTCTCTCTCTCTCTCTCTCTCTCTCTCTCACACACACACACACACACACACACACACACACACACGCATGTATTCCAACAATTTGTAATAACAAACTTTAAAGAATAATTACTAATCCATTTCTCTGCAACCAGTACTTCGAAATTTACTGACTGTGGCAATTAATACCTATTGTTAACACATATGAACAAATCTGTGGTGTGTAATACACAGTCAGTCACATTACATCATAATATCACAATTTACCATACTAGAGAGCAACACCACCACGGAGAAAAACACACACAACACTCACAATTTAACTGGATAGACAAAAAAAAATCTACTCGCCAAGTGGCGCACAGGAGAACATACAAATACATTATTTACATTTGTTATCCTGCTGCCACTTGGAGTATATTTTTTTGTCTATTCAATTACATTACATTGTCAGAGCTGATATTTTTTGTTGTTACACGTAATACTTGGTACTATACGGCAAGGAAGTGTGTACTGGTAGCATAGATCCTACTTTGCAATCCACCAGCAGATTACACCTTTAACGGAGTACTACACTGGCTGAATTACCAGTACCTTTTAGCCTTAGGTTCTCTACATACATACAAAAATATGTATGTGATGGTTTTCATGTTGCGTTTCCTGCCAGAGGATAAGCAAATTATTGCAGCTTCATGTAGAGTTGATTTAAAGAATAATCCATTACATAACTTTTACAGAACAAAATTCATACACACAGAACTTAAGAACAGTAGGTCATCAGTTTGAGGTGGTTTCTGCTGCGATGGCAACAACAGCTCATTCAAGTAAAACTGTTCATTTGCTTAAAACAAAAATCCAGAATCATAAATAAAAAAACACTTTGTGTGCAATAAATTAGCTGTACACCAGAAACTGTAATAACTGAGAAATTAGAATCGATCATTATAACTTTTGTATCAGTTCTTTTTTTCTTTAAAATATTTCTCAGAAACACACAGGAATGAATAGAGAAACTATTGGTGCATTCCATAACACAGATGCTTTATACATAACATGTAAATATATACTCATGAAGATGTGTGTCTCTAAGCCTCAATACATTATGCCCGAGAAAATTTTCTTGGAATACATATAATGTACTACACAAATATGGGACTGGAGATCACTGTATGTTGCAGTGAGCCATTACCTAATTAAATAATAACATCAAATACCCTTCCAAAGTTGCTTAATGTAGGCCATTAATACTTTAAAAACATATGTTAAACTCTGCTATTTGTAGGGAATATGAAAGAGCAGTCCAAATGAACCTAATCTCATTGTAGGAAATGATTTAAATACATGACATTACTGGAAAAAAATAAATAATTTTCATAAACTATATTTATATACCAAATTGGTCAGTTTTCAGACCAAACATTCATACTTCTCAAAAATTACCCCTTAAAGTACATGAGTACTATTTTCAAAAAAAAAAAAAAAAAAAAAAAAAAAAAAAAAAAAAAAAAAAAAAAAAAACTAAATTATGGCAATGAAACAGAATATTTGACACTTAAACTATCCTAATATGAAGGAGACATTATTCCGATACAAGTGTTCATCTGAATAAAATAGAGTTAGTACATTATATGTAAACAGTTTTTATCAAGCACATGTCCTTCAATGTATTCTCAATTTAACTCATTTAAAAATCATACTTTAAATGAACCATAATTAAAGAGAAATTAAAATTTGACATTGTAAATTACATTTCTTCAGTTGACTTATTTGCTTCAAGCTAACAGAGACACATATTTTCACTGAACATGACACCAACAATCTTTTGGATATCAAAGAAAAATTAATGTTGGATGCAGATTATTTGTTGGTTTCAAGTGGATAATTTGCTGCCAGCCAGTGGACATATTTCTGCAGCATATGGTCCTGTGGATGACAATTTTGCCACTCACCGGTTACAAAAATTTTATACGAGTCACTTCCATATCTGCCAATACCAAAGAGCTGAATTGGGTCTTCCCAAGATTTATGCCTAAACTCATATGAAAATTTCTTAATCGAATATGCTCGTAAACGATGAAAGCCTAGAGGTGTTATAAACTGTGACAGCTCAGTAATATCTGCATCAATGATGTCATCAGCTGTTGGCCAACGTTCAATGAATCTGTAAAAACTTTCCGTAGCTCTTTGTGCCTCTGTCTTTGTGAGAAAAATTGTGGCTAGCAAAAGTTGCCATGGATCATGAAAGAGTGTTTCTTGAATGAGATTAAAGGGGGACTTCGGAGGTATCCATTTTCTAGGTCTTACCTCATATTGACGCAATGCTCCTTCCTTTACATTAGACAATGGTATGGAATTTAAACATATATTACTCAGTTGCGATGTTAAATTTGATTTCTCTGAATGTTTCACAGTATTACACAATCCTGACACTGAACTTTGGTGTTCCACTGTATTATGATGCACTGCTGATAGCACTTCTGCCTGGGAATCGTTCACTGAAGTCCAACACTCTGCAACTTCACAGTCTTCAGTCTTGATTGAAAATTTCATTGCCAAGTACTCTGCGATTGTGTCTTGCCGTATCCCGTTTTCAAATGTTGGGCTTTCTATACACATGTCTTCTGCAAATATGTCTTTGTCATCCTCTTGCTTGAAATAGTAACTGTGGTCTATCAGTGACCTACTTTGTTCGGGTACGATTTCTGATTTTATTACAGTATCACGAAACAGTTCATTTTTTGTTGATTCTGGTGCATGTATTTTTTGTGCTTTCGGGTTATTTTCCAACAAAATCTCATCAGCATCCTCTGTACACAAATTGTGATGCGATTTCTGGCTAAAGATGGATTTTGTATCACAACAAGTTTGCGGCCAAGTTAAGTTATTGTCTTTTAAATATTTCCACAGCTCTACGCTCGATCTAAGCCGCTTTCCATCAGGTGCTATCAGGTAACTGTCGAACCTATTTTTCGATAATCCCGACTTTCGTCGACGCATTAGCTTCCACCAACCTTCAGGTATCTCCGTCGAATATCTTTTAACGCGACGAACTCGTGGGGCTGGTTCAACATTTCCTCTGTCTTCCACAGCGTTCATATTATTAAAAAATCATTACCGCGAGAAACTTGTTCTCAGAGAGATCGAAGGATTAATTCTGTTCCCAAAAAAATGTATACATCACTTCACATCACATAACACCATATACACAACTCTCCCTCTCCATGCGCCTAAACCAGAGATTACATACTACTCGGGCTTTCAGATAAAAAACAAATTTTTAAAGTAATTTAGTTTTGAAATCTGTTCAATACTGAAATTTTAATTTTATTGTTAGTTTCATCTTATAATTCCCAGGATTCATGTTCCTCAATATTTTAAAATCATATTCCACTTTACTGGAAGTTTATAATTGACTGCAAATTTGTCCATGGAATTTGTACTTGATGTGGTTACGGCAGTATCTAATATTTGCATTATTATTTGACCTTCGGCGACGCTGCACCTTATAGCCAAATGCTACAATGGGTTATGAACAATGAAAATGAATAATTGGTAAAATATTAATCGCTGGCGATCGTTAACTATTCTCTGAGTGTCACTGTTTGTAAAATTGTAGTCTAGAGTGTAATTTTGACGAGTGTTCATAAGGCTGGGAGTTATAAAATATTCCCTCGTCAACTTTAATCTCGCCTGCCGTTGCGATTAACAGTTAACTACTGTGGATGATCTCACACAGCTACAGTTTTTTGTCTAGTGATATTCCACAATCCACTTACTCCAGTGAGGTGAAGTAGAACGTCTGCTTATCTTCCGATTGGAAGTGCCAGTAATCTGGCATTGTTGTATCAATTTGTTTCTCTATGCCTTGAGATTGAGAGGTCTCACAGACCTAACGTAATGTTTGCGTATCGTGTGTTTGTTGAGCGTTATCGTTTCTTGGTGGCGACGGAAGCTAGACCTTCTATGCAACGTTTTCTTCGTGGGCGTTCGAGAAAGACACAGAGAATTCTAAGATGAAGACTTTAATGGCACATATAATGATCGTGTTTTGGAGTATTTAGTGATCATGATACTAATTTGGAGAAATAAACTGAAAGTAATGATGATGTGACTGGTGATGACGTTGAATAAGCGCACAGCTTTGGTAATACCGGCGAAAAGAGACAACCCAACATTTGAAACTGTGTGGCAGATTGAAACGGTGTGCCGGACACAGTTTTAATCTTCCAGGAAGTTTGGTATCAGCGCACACTCCGCTGCAGAGTGAAAATCTAATTCTGCAACCCAACATTGCCTTGCAGCTGCCTGGATTGCAACATATTCTGAAGAGTCTCGGAGAAAACTTGCAGATTTGGGCCTAAAATACATAAATAATATTTTGAAACACGAAAAACACGTCTTTTGTTATCCTTGTTTGAAGTGGAAAACAAGATATCCATGTCAGAACTGTGGTGTACAGATTTGTTGGATAATTGTAGGAGGGTCCGCGTGAAATGCATGCAGGCTGAAAGCAATTAAAATTTGATTCAGAACCTCGGAAGAATACATTAGGTAACCAATTTCTTCAATTTTATAATAAAAATTTGGTGAAATTTTCCCCTCGATAGAATTATGGGATTGAATAATCGCTCTACCGGATTGAGTAATCGCTCTGCCGGTAATTTTGAAACGATGAGTAGTGAACTCAAAGCAGATTTCAAATACAGTTTGTCATAACTGAAATCTATTGTTTCATACTGTTATGTTGCGAATCTGCTGTACTATCTTCCTGGTGATAATCTATGAGTGAGTAGAGGTAACTGTGCTATTATTTTAGTAATACATAAAATTAAAATAAATTGCAAATTTTGCTATGTTTTAAGTTTCAAAGTATTCTAAATTCTGCATTGTTTTAAAAAACGCAAATTTCAATAAACTCTTGTTTCTAAGAAATGTAACGAACAAAAGGAAGTCATGAAACTATATATTTACCCAAACGGTCATATTATACATAAAGGGGTGGTGTGAGAGACACATGTCTGCTTGTGTATGTGCGGATGGATATGTGTGTGTGTGCGAGTGTACACCTGTCCTTTTTTCCCCCTAAGGTAAGTCTTTACGCTCCCGGGATTGGAATGACTCCTTACCCTCTCCCTTGAAACCCACATCCTTTCGTCTTTCCCTCTCCTTCCCTCTTTCCTGAAGAAGCAACCGTCGGCTGCGAAAGCTAGAAATTCTGTTTGTGTGTTTTATTTATTGTGCCTATCTACCGGCGCTTTCCCGCTTGGTAAGTCTTGGAATCTTTGTTTTTAATACATCTTTGTTTTTAGATAGACTTATTCCTTTGTTATACAAAATGAGAAGTGCTTGTACACCCAGTTGGGGTTTTTCTAAGAAATGAGGAAAACAATGTTTTTGTTTCCAACCAGTGTTTTATTAGTGATGACAAGGAACATGACACTGGTTTTATTAACTTTGTACAAAAAGAAATTACAAAGTGGCTGTCATTACATCATACTGACTCATTTCACTACTTTACAGATGGTTGTGCTGGGCAGTACAAAAATAGAAACAGTTTTAAAAATTTGACTGAACATTTGAGAGACTTTAATTTGAAGACCTAATACTCTTTTTTTCAACATGTCAAGGGGAGTTAATTTGTGATGGCCTAGGAGGAACTATTAAAATAATTTTAAGGAAATCCAGTCTACAGCTTTCAGACGAAGAACAAATAATGACAGCAATCGATGTGTACAAGTTTTGTGAAAAAAATATTGAAAACATTCATTTTCACTTTATTGACAAAAAAGAAGCTGATTTGTTACGGTTAAAACTAGAAAAACATTTTTCAGCAACCCGAACCATTTCTGGAACAAGAAGTTTTCATACTTCAAACCACTTCCAACAAACAACCTTGAAATTAGAAGGACTACAGATAGTGTAAAACCCTCCTTAGTCTTTTCTTTCCATTCTTCTTCGGATTGGGTTCGTGTTGAACCATCCATAAATAGCTATGTGGCTGCAAATTATGATGGTAACTGGTACTTTGGACTGGTAAAAACGATATTCAATGATGAAGAAGATGCAGAAATTCTATTTCTACATCCTTCAGGACCAGCTGCATCATTTTATTGGCCTGAAAGAGAAGATTCTTGCATAGTACCTTTGGAGCACATAGTCTGTGTAATAGATGCACCTCAATCAAGCGGCACTGGAAGAATGTATTACTTTAAAAAATACTGTATCAAAAGAACTGAAAGCTCTTGGATGAAGTGGAAAAACAGTTTGAATCAGCATTAATGTTTATTAAAAAGACAAAATTACTCAAAAAATCAATGTTTCAAGCAATCAGTTGGGTTATACGTAAGTGTCGTAAGTACACTCTCTTTGTACATCATTCTAATGTAATCTACTATAATTAATAAACATTTTAAAAAGCCATCATTATTTTTGTTTTATCAAGTAGCCTATATGTTTAAGAGTAAATTAAAACAAATTTGAACAGTCTAATAGGTCGGAGACTCTAGATATTGCAATTCTTATAAAACAAAACATCCCTTAAAAAAAAAAAGAAAAAATACATATATATTTTTTAATAGAAAATATTAATATATTTTAATAGTATCATTTTTATCTTCAAATATGTATAACAAATAAACTTGCTGCAAAAATTCATGATGTTATCTAGAAGAGTTTTTAAGATAAGCAATTTTAAAGTTTTGAATACAAATTAAATTTGCCGTTTCCGAAGGTACAGAAAACGCAACATAAAATCTTTAAAAATTTATTAAAAAAACCTATAAGAGATACAGCAAAACAAATTTTGGAGGTGTTGTCAGGATGGTATTAGAACCATTTGAGCCAAATTTCATGAAAATTTAAGGAGGTGGGTGAAAAATTTATTTTTTATTGGGTGATTTGATATGGAATGACCCGTAGATAAATGTAGAGGCAGTTAACTCAAAAAGCCCTTGGTAACTTCCTATTGTTGTTGCTGCATTTTCTGCATGTAGGCTGACCATGCAGCTAGAAACTTTATATGCCTTTTTGCCCCCTCTGGTGTCTTGTCCTTTATGTATAATGAATATGCAAGTAACTAGGGCCTAAATAATGTTAAGCTCATTATTTTAGTATTGACCACATTACAAAATTTCTCTGTATTATTGTGCAAGAATTAGTGACTTAATAGTGTTGAGTTCCTTATTTAGTTATTAACAATGTGGAGAAATCTTTATTGATGGCTTCCATTGAAAGCATATCCAGGGAGAGGTAGAAGTAAATCTTCAGTGCTGTAGCCAAAACTGTATCATGCCCCGCAGGTAGACATGTCAATTTAGTATGAGATTGAAGCAAGCCGGAGCACGTAATAGATGCTGAATAGTTGCAAGTATAGGACGAATTTAGTGCTATTTGTCATGAACTCCCCAAACTATTTTGTCATTCACCACAAAACATAATGTAACTTGTCTCCCTGCAGCTTGTGGCCTCGGTATGCTCTTAGTTTCTATAAGACAAAGATTGAAGTTTACATAGGTGTAAATGTAGTGCTCTTGCCTGATGGTCATTGGGAGAATACAGTAGCTCTCCATATAAACGGACGTTCAGCTTTATATGTGCTGGTCACAATATCTTAAAAAGTCTGTGATGATTCTGTAAGTTTTATTTTCTGATTCAAGGATAATGGTGATACCTGTGATAAATGTGTTTAAAATTGCTTAGTCCCTAGGATAACATGACTTGCTATTTGCAATACTGTTGACCAAAAAGAGTAGGTTAATTAAATCACTTTCTGATGTAAGAGTGAAATGAATAAACCAAGAAGTCTGTGATGTCTGTCCTCTGGAGGTCACTGGGAGAAGATGCTTCGATTCAAGTAGATTGTTTTGATGTCCAAAGGTGAGGGCATGCGGGCATCCATGTCGGTGAAAATCGTGTGCGTAGGCAGGCACACCACAGGTACTTCCATCTCGAATGAGGTGGGTTGTGCAGGTGGAGTGGTGAGAGGCAGGTCCTCTTCATAGTCAGTAAGCCAACGTGGCCAGATGAGACAGCGGCCGGCCCGAGAGTAAGCGGGTGGGGCAGTCGACAGTGTAGTGGAAGCGAGTGTGAACCTTAAGTGGATTGAGCTGTCTGTTGAAATGAAAGCACGTAGAGACGCTCAATCACACTCACACGGGGGTGTGAGGTTGTGTGTAATGTTGACGTGTAAGGGACCGTCCGATGGCAGGACCTCGGTATCTATCAAAAGAATGAGCACTCGGTCATCGAACATCACTATAGAAACATCGTTCACTCGGTGCAACAGCACGCTGCAGGACAAACTGATAGTAGGTGAGTGTGCCTCCGACGTTGGAGGTGAGGGCGCAAAACCTGCACAGGGTGAAACAGGGGGAGAGGTTGGGAAACCAGCGAACGATGGTGAACAGCCTTCGGCGGAAGAGGTGTGCGGTGGAGTTGATGGGAGTACGTCTTCATTCTTGATCAAGGATGATTCGACTGCAGAGTCCGACTGTGGCAGTGTGAGACCATCAGGGTCAGGTGGTGCAGAGAAACTGTCTGTGTGTGGTCTTTAATCATTATATCAAAAGTTGTGTCCCCCCACCACAGGACCTTGTAGGGGCCAAGAGAAGAAGGTTTGAGAGGCTGCCTAACTGCCTCATCACGGAGCATGATGTGGGAACAGTCAGAGAGTGTGGTGGGAACAGAGAGCGCATCGCTAGTTCCTGCTACTACTATGGCGAGTACACCGTTCACTTTTTACATATTTTTACGAGCTTCAAACAGGAGCAACTTATTTTCAGTTATCTGTGTAGTTACTAGTTTATTTTTGTAATTTCTTGCATGTTCGAGTACTAACTAGACTCAACCTTTTATTTCAATAATTGTAGTGTACAGTACCGATGTTGCAATCGACCATTGTATCGACTCTCGTATCATGCAGGCTTTTGTTTGTTTGGTTAGAACAGCTCAGTCTCAGTTAGACCATCAGAGAAAGTGCACCGCTAGTTCCTGCTACTGCTGAGGCAAGTACACCGTTCGCTTGTTACATATTTTTATGAGCTTCAAACAGGAGTGCAATAATGAATAGGAACTGTTATCGCTGTGTACCGATGCTTAGCTGAGCTGGCGACCCTTTGCTCACAGCTTCAGGCTGCGTTGGCTTCCGTCACACAGCTTGAGGCTGCTGCCAAGGGGCGTCACTGTTGGGAATCGGGCGTGGGGATGCAAGGGACATCGAGCATGTCCCACGTGTGTCCGATCGGTCCACTGCTGTGCCCTCCCAGGCTACTGCCTGCACTGAGGTTGACCCCTCACCCGTGGTCGAGTGGGAGATCATTCCAAAGTCTGGCAGGTAGTGAAAAACTTTCCATGGGGATGATTGTAGGGCCTCCCCGGTTCATTTAACGAACGGGTTTCGGATGTTATCTGTGGCTGGCAGTGTCTCTGCCGGATGCAGTCATCCACCCCGTTCCAGAGGAAGCTTCTTGGCCCGCAAAGTCTGGGCATTCACAGAGGGTGGGGTTGCTGGTAGTTGGGAGCTCCACTGTTAGGCGTGTAATGGAGCCGCTTAGGAACATGGTTGCCAAGGAGGGGAAGGAAGCCAGGGTGCACTTTGCGTGCATTCCAGCGGGAGTCATTCCAGATGGGGAAAGGGTGCTTCCAGATGCCATGAAGAGTACAGGGTGCAGCCAACTGCAGGTGGTGGCTCATGTCGGTACCAATGACATGTATCACTTTGGATCGGAGCAGATTCTGTCTGGTTTCTGGCGGCTAGTGGAAATGGTAAAGACCGCCAGTCCTGCTTCCGAGATTAAGGCAGAGCAGTTTTTTTACGTTGTAGGGTCTCAGAGAACCACAGGAGGAGCGTCCGTCAGAAAGTGGGCAGTAAACACACAGTAAGGTAGTTGTAGAAACAATTGGTATTATAGTTGTAAATTGTCGTAGCTGTGTTGAGAAAGAACCAGAGCTCCAAGCCCTAATAAAAAGCACTGAAGTTGTAGGTACAGAGAGCTGGCTAAAGCCAGAAATAAGCTCAGCCGAAATTTTTTTCAAACGATCTAACAGTGTTAGGAAAGGATAGATTAAATACAGTTGGTGGTGGTGTATTTATTACTGTCAGAGGTAGTTTGCGTTGTAGTGAAGATAGTTCATGTGACATAGTATGGGTAGAGGTTACACCTGACAATCGGACTGAACTATTAATTGGATTGTTTTACGCCAACTCAGAAGACATAGTTGCTGAGCAGTTCAAAGAAAACTTGAGTCTCATTTCAGATAAGTACCCCGCTCATACAATTATAGTTGTGGTGACTTCAATCTACCCTCGATATGCTGGAAAAATTATACATTTAAAGCTGGCAGCAGGCACAAAACGTCATCCGAAATTGTACTGAATGTTCTCTCAGAAAATTATTTTGAACAATTAGTTCATGAGCCCACTCAAAGCATAAATGATTGCGAATGCATACTTGACCTTTTAGCAACAAATAATCCTGGACAAATAGTGAGTGTTGTGATGAATACAGGGATTGCACTGGCAAGCGATACAGCTGCATGCCCAGGTTTGGCAGTCCCATTTGATATTCTTCCAAGCAAAACATTCTGACATGAGATGTGTAGTTGCTCGAATGCCTGGGTGGGCTAGGTTATGCAGGGTGTCCAAAACCTGTCAGTGCAGCCCGGGTGGGAGCATAGAGCTTAGGGTGCCAGTCAAAGAATCACACCACACCTCGTCACAATCGCCAGCAAATTTAGCCTTTATGAAAACAGATGATGTTTGTGGGTCTCGTAGGAGAGCCTGAGAATCTTCGTCAGAAGCTTGGAGGGAGGCCACATCAATGATGCGGGAAACAGCACTGATCTGCAAGAAGGAATCCACATCAACATTATCTGCACCCCTCGATGTAACAGACGTCCGTTGTGAATTGGGAACCAGGTCAAAGTGCTGGTAATGTTGAGGGGGTGTGTCCTCAGGTGGGTTGCAGAACGCTTCTGTCAATGGATTGTGACTGATGAGGATGAAAAATGAACGTCCCTTGATGTTGGGGCAAAAATGTTTGATTGCCTCGTAAACAGCAAGGAACTCTAATGAATGCAGAATAGTTTATCTGAGCGGTAGATAGTTTCTTGGAGAAGAAATGAATGGGAGAAACTATGTTGCCTTTTCGTTGTTGCAACACTGCCCAAACTGCGATATCACTGGTGTCCATAGTGAAGAATAACTCAGACTAGGGGTTGGGGTGGGCAAGTGTGACAGAATGAGCTAAAGAAGTCTTCAGAACCTTGAACGCCTCGAGTATTTGAGCAGTCCAAGAGACGGGTTTCATACCAGAAGTTTGCTTGCCTGATAGTGCGTCAGGGGTGCCTGAACACCTGAACAGTAGTGGTGGAAGGCAGACGGTGATATAGTAATTGATTGTACTGAGGAAACGGCATAGCTCTTTGTTAGTAGCCAGGGGTGGCAGAGACGTGATAGCCTGCACATGAGATTTGGGAGACTGTATTCCGTCAGTGGAGACGGTGTAACCTAGGAAGGAGACTGACGCCTGGTGCAACTGAAACTTGTCTTTGTTGACCTGAACACCATTGGAGTTCAAGGTCTGGAGGACCAGAGACAGATGATTTTCATGTTCCTCTGCTGAGCTGCTGAAAATGAGAATGTCGTCCAGATAATCAAAAGAAAACTCAAAATGTCGCAAGATAGTCAATGAAACGTTGCACGTTTGGGCCGTGTTCTTTAGGCCAAACGGCATGGAGTGGTATTGGAATAAACCAAGTGGCATGATAATAGTCATCTTAGGAATGTCTTCCAGCGCCATGGAAATCTGGAGGTAGGCACGTTTACAGTCAATACCATTGAAAATTGTGGCACCCAATAACATATGAGGGAAGTCATTGATGTTCAGTACTGGGTAATTGTCCATGGCGGTACGAGTACTTAAGCGTCTGTAATCGCCGCACTTTCGAAAAGATCCATCGTGTTTGGGGACGAGGTGGATTGGTGAAGACCAGTTGCTGTCTGAAGGCTGCAGAACACCTACCACCAGAAGTTCATTAATCTGCTGCTGGGTCACACAAAACTTGATAGGGTTGAGGTGTCATACCTTATGCCTAATAGGAGGGCCGGCAGTGGTAACTATCCTGCATGTCATTCCATCAGTGGTGGAAGAAATTGAGAACTGCCCATAAGATTGGTCAACGTCCTGGTGCCGAGTATTTCAATGAGTAGGGCACAGCGAGGTGTAGCTGTTAGCGCGAGTGGGGAAAGGTAGCACAAAAGTCACATGTCTCTTACGGGAGTGTGGCATATGCTTGTGTGGAGGGCATACGTGTACGCGCAAGGCCGAGCAAAGGGGTACAGGTGGCAACTGTCTGCTGTTAATCTTGCACTGGACAACTGACATGGACTAGGGCAGTGCTGGCATCACATGTGGGGCCACAATGGCTACTGGGTCGTTTGGCCAGTGAGTGAGAGAGGGGGAATGTTTATCAACATGTGCGGTAACTGTGCGAGATGTGGGTGTGGCCATAACGCACACACAACTGTCATTAGCAGCACTGTTTGAAACACATGGCACTGGATGAGGCGAGTGCAATGGGGGAGGGGGGGGAGGGGGTTGGGGGGTTGGAACATCACACGCAAGTAAAGTTTGTGGACTAACCTGGTGAGAGTTCGAGCTAGGCTTGGTCCAGCAATCTTGTTTACGTGGTGGCGCTGTGAACTGCACTTGAAGAAGCAAAGTACGAGCCGCGACGAGCTTGCTGTAAGTGGATGCAATGCGTTGTTTCAGCTTCTCATTCTCCTGGTGGAGTTGCGTCGCCGAGTCCTATTCTGACAGTAGGTTGGTAACACAGGTCACAGTGTTACCCATGAGAGCAGAGCACTCCTGTATGATTTCATATGTTGCGGTGGAAACAGAGCATTGGACATAGGTGCGGGTGCACGGTATGTGAGTGTTCATAGGATGGTGGAGCACTGAACCCTGTATGTCGTTCGGAGATAGTTCGTAATGAGACAAAAAATCCATACTGAGAATCAGTTCATCAATGTCGGCAATGTAGAACCTCTACAGAAAATGTAGGGAAGGAGTTGGGGTCATCATAACCTCCACTGAGCCTGAGGTAGGTAATGTCGTTGCGTTGACAACTTGTAGAAGTGACTTCATTTGTGAAGAAGCGGTTGGAGCCATCGAAGTACATATGATCGACACGTCAGCACCAGTGTCAACCAGAAAAGCTAGACCTGACACAATGTCAGTCACATAGAGATGACCACTATGCTGGGCAGACAAGTGAACGGAGTGTAATGTAAGAGGACGCCTGTTAGGTTCCCCGCAGGACTCAGTGTCTCTTAGTTCCTGCAGTCAGCGTTTGGGTGTTGGCATGGCAACCTTAGCATTGTTGCCGAACACTTTGTGGTATCAGCAGAAAGGGTGACCATCGTGAGGTGGAGATGGAGACTATGACAGTGGGGGTGGCTTGTCCTCGTTGATTTGTTCTGGTAAATAGACTGGTACATAAGGTGCGTGGGCGATTCTGGAGTGCTTGGACAACAGAGACAGTGAGCCGATGCTGCCAGGAAAAGCAGACAAGGTGACGGCGGAGGGAGCCCTGCCTCTGCCAGTCGAAGGTCAGTACGCAGGGGCAGCTGTGCCGACGAACGGTGTGGAATGAACTGGTTGATGTTGCCGCAGCAGCGAATACAACTGGTCAGCGATGCATAGGCAGGAGCCAATGGACTCGAACGAGTGTGGTAACAGATGGATCTGTAGATTGGTAGGTAGTTTGGCAGACCACACAGCCCATAGCGTGGTGTCAGGCATGGTATGCTCGTTCATGAGCAATCAAAGGCGGTGCCAGAGTTGTGAGGGGGTGCATGGTCATTGCATAGTGCATATAACCTGTTGCATAAACACCAGCATGGAAGACACGAAACATGAACGAACTGTGGGGTCACCAATATGGGAACGGGATTTGTAATCGGGATATAGAAAACTTAATTCCCATATTATCATAGCTCATATATATTTACACTTGACACTGTGTCCATACAGAAGGAAGTATAACAAAGAACTGACTAAATTAAAGTTAAGGTGGAGGCTCGACAGAGCACTTTACAGTTCACAGATATTAAGTTTCATGGTTGATACACACTATCAACGCCACAAATGTAACAACTGAAAATTTTATGAAGACCTTGTGGCAGTTACACTGGGATGAAGTGTACAGGGAACCTGATGCTAATTTAAAATTTGACCTATTTCATGATACCTTTGTGAGCATATTTGAAAACAGTTCCCCGAAGAAATCAATAAAATGTAACTATAAGAAATAGTCTAAAAAGACATGGCTTACTAAAGAGATAAAAACGACTTTTAAACAGATGAGGGAAATGTATCTTATAGCTACAAGGAGTAATGATCCAGAAACAGTGAAACATTATAAAAAATACTGCACTGTATTAAGAAAATTTATTAAAAAGTCTAGAAGTATGTGCACTATGTATGAGATTAACACATCTGATAATAACATTAAAATAATGTGGAATATTGTTAAAAGGGAAACAGGGCAACGAAGAGGACAGGAAGAGTGTATTTCTATCAGACTCAATGAAATGTTTGGTAACAAGAAGTCAGAGGTAGAAAACATTTTCAATAATCATTTTTTAAGTGTTGTAAAGGGATTGAGGTATTCATCAGAAAATGCAAAGCAGTATATGGAAGAGGTAATACCAGTGCAATTTAATAACATTGAAATTCAACCACCTCTCCTTCTGAAATTAGAAAATTAATAAATTTACTCAAAAGTCAAAGCTCACATTGAACTGATGGCATTTCCAACAGAGTACTAAAAGCTTGTTCCCAACATATAAGTAGGATTCTCAGCCACATGCTTAGTACGTCACTGAAACAGGGCATTTTCCCAGATAGACTGAAATACGCTAAACTTAAACCATTGCATAAAAAAAAGGATAGGTCTGATGCTAACAACTGCTGCCCAAACCCACTTCTAACATGTTTTTCCAAAATTCTTGAAAAAGTAATGTACTCAAGATTAGTGTCACATATTTGTCAAAATGAAATAGTAACAAAATGTTAGTTTGGTTTTCAGAAAGGCTTTTCAGCACATAATGCTATGTATGCTATTACTGATCAAATATAACATGCCTCAAATAACCCAACATCTCTCATTGGGATATTTTGTGATCTCTCAAAGGCTTTTTCCTGTGTGAATCAAGAAATTCTTCTAAATAAGCTTAAGTATTGTGGTATGAGTGAGACACTGCACAAATGGTTTATTTCATATTTAACTGGAAGAATGCAGAAGATTGAAATTAGCAGCACAAATAGTCTGCAAAAATCAGCAGAGTCTTTTAAATGGGGAGGTAACAAGAATGGTGTCCCACAGGGTTCAGACTTGAGTCTTTTATTGTTCTTAAAACATATTAATTTAGTTCTTTTTTTCTGATGATACAAGAATACACACAAACAATTATCAGCTGAGGAAATTGTAAATAATGTCTTTCAGAAAATTATTAAGTATATCTCTGAAAGCGGACTCTGATTAAATTTTGAGAATTCACATTATATACAATTATTACAGTAAATGGCTTAAACCCATTGATAAATATAGACTTTGAACAGAAGTCTGTTGCTAATGCTAAGGCAAAATTTCAGGATGTATCCATTTATAAGAAATTGAATTGGAAGAAACACATTGATGATCTGCTGAAACAGTTAGCTTCAGCTACTTATACTATTAGGGTTATTGCAAACTTTGGACATATCAGTAAAATAGCCCACTATGCCTATTTTCATTCACTGCTTCCAGATGGCATCATACTTTGGGGTAGTTTGATGTACAGTCATTGCACTAAAGCCCGTAATCAGAATAGTAGCTGGAGCCCACACAATGTCACCTTTCAGACATTTAGTGAAGAAACTAGAGATATTCACAGTACCTTCACAATACATATATTCACTTATGAAATTTGTTGTTAATAACCCATCCCAATCCAAAAATAATAGCGAAGTGCATAGCTACAACACTAGAAGAAAGGATGATCTTCACTATTCTGGGCCAAATCTTATTACAATATGTTGTATTCATGATCTCTGGAACAAGTATTAGTGTAATGTAATATAATATATGGTCAAATATGGATACAAGTAACAATATCAGAGAAGGAAAGTTGGTACTCACCATATAGCAGAGATGCTGAGTCACGACAGGCACAATAAAAACATTCACACAGTTAAAGCTTTTGGCCATTAAGGCCTCTTTCAGCAGGAGTAGACACACACACACACACACACACACACACACACACACACACACACACACACACACACACACACACACACACACACGGCGGACAGTCAAGTGTTGTAGTTCACACAGAGGGCAGGGGAGAAGATGTGGAGGGGGGAGGGGGTAAGTAGTGGAAAGAAGAGAAATAAAAGACTGGGTGTGGCTGTGAAATGACGGCTTTGTAGTGCTGTAATGGGAACAGGGAGGGGGCTGGATGGTTGAGGACAGTGACTAACAAAGGTTGAGTCCAGGAGGGTTACGGGGATGTAAGATGTATTGCAGGGAAAGCTCCCACCTGTGCAATTCAATTTGGTGGGAAGGATCCATATGGCACAAGCTGTGAAACAGTCATTAAGATCTGGGATTATGTTCAGCAACAGGGTGGTCCACTTGTTACTTAGCCACAGTTTGTCGGTGGCCGTTCATGCAGATAGACAGCTAGTTGGTTGTCATGCCTACATAGAAGGCAGCACAGAGGTTGCAGCTTAGCTTGTAAATCACATGACTGGTTTCACAGGTAGCCCTGCCTTTGATGGGATAGATGATGTTAGTGACCGGACTGGAGTAGGTGGTGGTAGGAGGAGGTATGGGACAGGTCTTGCATCTAGGTCTATTACAGGGGTGTGAGCCATGAGGTAAGGGATTGGGGGTAGGGGTTGTGTAAGGATAGAGGGATAGACGAGTATATTGTGTAGATTCGGTGGACAGCGGAATACTATGATAAGAGGGGTGGGAAGGATAGTGGCAGGACATTTCTCATTTCAGGGCATGACGAGAGGTAATCAAAACCCTGGCGGAGAATGTAATTCAGTTGCTTCAGTCCCGGATGGTACTGAGTTACGAGGGGAATGCTCCTCTGTGGCCGGACTAGAACGATAAGGCATGGGAAATTTGTTTTTGTACAAGGATGGGGGGATAATAATGGTCAGTGAAGGCTTCAGTGAGACCCTCGGTATATTTTGAGAGAGACTGCTCGTCACTGTAGATGCAACGACCACGAGTGTTTAGGCTGTACTTAAGAGACTTCTTGGTATGGAATGGGTGGCAGCTGTTGAAGTGTAGGTACTGCTGGTGGTTAGTAGGTTTGATATGGACGGAGGTACTGATGTAGCCATCTCTGAGGTGAAGGTCAACATCTAGGAAGGTGGCTTGTTGGGTTGAGTAGGACCAGGTGAAGCAAATGGGGGAGAAGTTGTTGAGGTTCTGGAGGAATGTGAATAAGGTGTCCCCACCTTCAATCCAGATAGCAAAGATGTCATCAATGAATCTGAACCAGGTGAGGGGTTTAGGATTCTGGGTTTTTAGGAAGGATTCCTCTAGATGGCCCATAGTATGGTTAGCATAGTATGGTGCAATGCGGGTGTCAATAGCCGTACCGCGGATTTGTTTGTAGGTAATGCCTTCAAAGGAGAAGTAATTGTGGGTGAGGATATAATTGCTTATGGAGTCTAGGAAGGAGGTTGTTGGTTTGGAATCCATAGGGCATCTGGAAAGGTAGTGCGAGACAGCAGTAAGGACATGGGAATTAGGAATGCTAGTGTACAGGGAGCTGGCATCAGTAGTGACGAGCAGGACACCGTGTGGTAAAGGGACAGGAACTGTGGACAGTCGGTCAAGGAAATGGTTGGTATCTTTTATATAGGAGGATAGGTTCCGGATAATAGTTTGAAGATGTTGGTCTATGAGAGCAGAGATTCTCTCAGTGGGGGCACAGTAAGCGGCCACAAAGCGGTGTCCTGGGTGGTTGGGTTTATTGACTTTAGGAAGCATGTTGAAGGTGGGAGTGCAGGGAGTGGTAGGGTTAAGTAGAGAAATGGGCTCTGGGGAGAGGTTCTGGGATGGGCCTAAGGATTTGAGTAGTGACTGGAGATCCTGCTGGATTACTGGAATGGGATCACTGTGGCATGATTTGAAGGTGGAAGTATCTGACAGCTGACCGAGTTCTTCTGCCTGTAAGGTTAGTTTGCTTGTTGAGGGATTTGGGGAATGATGTTGAGGCAAGGTTTGAGGTTAAGAAATTCTGGAAGGTTAACAGAGGATGGTTTGGAGGCAGCGGGGGTGGATCATGGTTGGATGGAGGAGTGAACTGAGTTAGGCAAGGTTCAATATTGGTCTTTGGTTGAGTCTGATTGGTCGGGTTGGTAGCAAAAAGTGTTTCCACTGTAGGGACAGGGAGAAGGAGAGAAGGTCTTTAAATAGTCCAGCATGGTTGAATTTGGGATTGGGGCAAAAGGTGAGGCCTTTGGAAAGGACTGATATTTCTGTGGGACTAAGGCTTCTGGAGGAAAGGTTCATAACTGTGTTGCAGGTCTGTTTAGCTTCTGGGTTCTGTGTGGTGGTGGGAGGGAGTTTTGGAGGGTGGGGTAAATGTAGTAGGTCTGTGAGACAGAGTTTGTCAACTATGAGGGGGTGTGAGGGAGGTTTGGAGGTGGTTGTAGAAGTGGTGGACAGTGGTACTCAGAGGTGGGAGTAGGAAGTAAGTATGATGGAGAACCTTTTGAGGTGGCGTTGTGCATTTTGCTCAAGTCCCTGCAGGGCAAGGGTTTCAATGTGTGTTACGGGTTCAAGGAATTTGGGATTGCATAGCAGGAGAATTTTGCAGATGAAGAGAAGGTACTGCAAGGAGGATGGGCTTGGTTGATACGGTTTTGCAGGACTATGTTGGTGAGGCCTAAGGATTGGCAGAATCTGAACAGTTGGAGGTTATTGTGGAAGGAGGGGTGGCAACCAGAGATGGGTAATTTGATGGTAAGGCCATTAGGGGGCATTTCGTGAGACAATCAAAAACACAGGAACAATATGTGGGACTGGGATCTGGCTAGGAATAAGGAAACTTTTCTGTGTTGATGCAGATTGAAGGAGTATGGATCCATGGTGGTGAAAATATCCGAAAAATTGCGTAAGAAAGTATAATTACGTCCGAAAAATTATGCAAAAATACACCCAAATACGTGTGAAAAGGACGAATGGGTACACACAGAGGGGGGGGGGGGGGGGGGACGAGATGAAATATGAGGAAGATGACGATAGTGGAAGGCAAAAACTCACTAAAATTTGCGAGAACTCACAAGGGTCAAATTAGAAAATAACTAATCAATAATAAATATATGTATATTGCTGTGGGTAGCAGGTTTAAGGGTGGATAAGCGTAAGGGGGATGGCAGATGTGACTGGGAGAGGTGGATTTAGTGGGGAGAGGTTTGTAGTTTGAGATGAAAGAGCATGTGGCACTGGAAAAGTGCGGGAGATAACACGCAAAAATACGGGAATTGACGCAGGGAGTGTGATCAGTTTGAAGGTATAGGCTTGATTATGTTAGCGGGACTAATGTGGGACCTAAGATGCCGCACTAACAATCAGCGTGGTCTTCAGGCCGTCTGTTGCACACGGCCGAGACGTTTGTCACAGTGTGGCTCATAAGTGGAGTGTGCAGTGCAGTTCGCAAAGCAACAAGAGAAACACAGAAAAGAAAAGAAGGAATGACATTAAGTATAGTGGTTGCAAAAGAATGTAGTTACAAAGGAAAACGGCAAAGGGTTAGGATCGAAGGAAAGCCATCAGGCAAAAATCAAACAATGGAACAATCAAGGATGGAATGTAACAATACCAGAGAAGGAAACACACATCTGCAGTCTCAGAGTGCTGAGACCACACTGCAAACAGCAGCGCCAGTGCATGATAGGAGTGGCGACTGGGTTGGGGTAAGGAGGCGGCTTGGGTGGGGAGGGGGAGGGATAGTATGGTGGGAGTGGCGGACAGTCAAGTGTTGCAGTGTAGACGGAGGGCAGGAGAGAAGGTGCATTGGGGGGTGGGGGTAAGTAGCGGAAAGGAGAGAAATAAAAGAAATTAAAAGACTGGGTGTGGCAGTGAAATGACGGCAGTGTGGTGCTGGAATGGGAACAGGGAGGGGGCTGGATGGGTGAGGACAGTGACTAACGAAGGTTGAGGCCAGGAGGGTTACAGGAACATAGAATGTATTGCAGGGAAAGTTCCCACTCGTGCAATTCAGTAAAACTGGTGTTGGTGGGAAGGATCCATATGGAACAAGATGTGAAGCAGTAATTATGATGAGAGATATCATGACCAACTATATCCTCATCCACAATTACTTCTCCTTTGAAGGCATTACCTACAAACAAATCTGCGGTACGGCTATTGGCACCCGCATCGCACCATACTATGCTAACCTAGTCATGGGCCATCGAGAGGAATCCTTCCTAAAAACCCAGAATGCTAAACCCCTCACCTGGTTCAGATTCATTGATGACATCTTTGCTATCTGGATTGAAGGTGAGGACACCTTATTCACATTCCTCCAGAACCTCAACAACTTCTCTCCATTTGCTTCACCTGGTCCTACTCAACCCAACAAGCCACCTTCCTAGATGTTGACCTTCACCTCAGAAATGGCTACATCAGTACCTCCGCCCATATCAAACCTACTAACCACCAGCAGTACCTACACTTTGACAGCTGCCACCCATTCCATACCAAGAAGTCCCTTCCATACAGTCTAGCCACCCGTGGTCGTCGCATCTGCAGTGACGAGCAGTCCCTCTCAGAATATACCGAGTGTCTCACTGAAGCCTTCACTTACCGTAATTACCCTCCCATCCTTGTATAAAAACAAATCTCCTGTGCCTTATCTTTCCAGTCTCCCTTCACCTCCCAAAGTCCTACAGTCCGGCCACAGAGGAGCATTCCCCTCGTATCTCGGTACTACCGGAACTGAAGCAACTGAATTACATTCTCAGCCAGGGTTTTGATTACCTCTCATCATTCCCTGAAATGAGAAATGTCGTGCCCACTATCATTCCCAAGCCTCCTATCGTAATATTCCGCTATCCACCGAATCTACACAATATACTCGTCTATCCGTCTATCCTTACACAACCCCTACTCCCAATCCCTTACCTCATGGCTCACACCCCTGTAATAGACCTATATGCAAGACCTGTCCCATACATCCTCCTACCACCACCCAGTCCAGTCTGGTCACTTACGCCAGCTATTCCATCAAAGGCAGGGCTACCTGTGAAACCAGTCATGTTATTTACAAGCTGCGCTGCAACCTCTGTGCTGTATTCTATGTAGGCATGACAACCAACAAGCTGTCTGTCCATATGAATGGCTACCAACAAACTGTAGTCAAGAAACAAGTGGACCACCCTGTTGCTGAACATGCTGCCAAACACTACATCCCTCATATTAATGACTGCTTCACAGTCTGTGCCATATATATCCTTCCCACCAGCACCAACTTTTCTGAATAACACAGGAGAGAACTTTCCCTGCAATACATCCTACGTTCCTGCTACTCTCCTGGCTCAACCTTCATTAGTCACTGTCCTCACCCATCCAGCCCCCTCCCTGTTCCCATTACAGCACTACACAGCTGTCATTTCACCACCACACCCAGTCTTTTAATGTCTCTTATTTCTCTCCTTTCCACTATTTACCCCCTCCCCCCTCTGGACCTTCTCCCCTGCCCACTGTCTAAACTACAGCACTTGACTGTCCGCCACTCTCACCATACTACCCCTCTCCCTCCCCTTCCCAATCTCCTTACCCCCACCCAGTCGCCACTCCCATCATGCACTGGTGCTGCTGTTTGCATTGTGGTCTCAGCTCTCTGAGACTGCAGATGTGTGTACAAGTTGCGTTTATGTGTGTGTGTGTGTGTGTGTGTGTGTGTGTGTGTGTGTGTGTGTGTCTACTGCTGACAAAAGCCTTAATGGCCAAAAGCTTTAACTGTGTGAATCTCTTTATTGTGCCTATCGCGACTCAGCATCTCCGCTTTATGGTGAGTAGCTAGTTTCCTTCTTTGGTATTGTTACATTCCAGCCTGGATTTTCTGTGGATACTTGTAAGTCAGAGTAAAATTCAAACTTATTCATCATGTGTAAACTTATGTTAGTTCTCCTTTCACCAAGTAATGGCCCATTTATCTTAACAAAACTTCTCTCATTTCCTCTGCATATCTTTGCAAGTGTAATAAAACTGTTGTATCCACATTTAAAATACTTCACAATTCCTTCATTTGTTTTACATTGGAAGTAGCAATAGTGGGTAAAACCTTCAAAAAACCCTAGATACACATGAATGTGATAGTTATTCATTTGCATATCAGTATACTTCATTTCAAGTTAGATATAAATGAGTTTGACAGTCGGTAGTAACATGAGTATTTGTGTAACTTTATCATAATATATTAAGGTGGGAACAGTCCGGAACACCATAAATAACAAGACTGGCCACTTTCCAGATGGGACAATGTACAACCATGTGTATAAAGAAAATTTCATTTAGAGTATACCTTCACAATCCTTCTTCATTCTACATTTTGCAAACTTTCAAAATACATAACATCTGCATCATGTGCATTAATTGTAGTGACAATCAAAATATTCTCTAGTATGTTTCATGATTTCATATAAGCATATAAATCTCTGTGTTCAACTACGTGTAACTTTTGTATTGATACAGTCCTGAGCATCAAAGTTTAACAGTATTAGGCATTTCTCACAGCATGTGACAAAACTCTTCCAGCTGGTGAGCAAGATGTATGAGACAGGCGAAATACCCTCAGAAGAGATACTATATATATATATATATATATATATATATATATATATATATATATATATATATATAGTATCTCGACAGGAAGTGCAAAATGGCTAAACAGGGATGGCTAGAGGACAAATGTAAGGATGTAGAAGCTTATCTCACTAGGGGTAAGATAGATACTGCCTACAGGAAAATTAAAGAGACCTTTGGAGAGAAGAGAACCACGTGTATGAATATCAAGAGCTCAGATGGCAACCCAGTTCTAAGCAAAGAAGGGAAGGCAGAAAGGTGGAAGGAGTATATAGAAGGTTTATACAAGGGTGATGTACTTGAGGACAATATTATGGAAATGGAAGAGGATGTAGATGAAGATGAAATGGGAGATACGATACTGCGTGAAGAGTTTGACAGAGCACTGAAAGACCTGAGTCGAAACAAGGCCCCCGGAGTAGACAACATTCCATTAGAACTACTGACGGCCTTGGGAGAGCCAGTCATGACAAAACTCTTCCAGCTGGTGAGCAAGATGTATGAGACAGGCGAAATACCCTCAGACTTCAAGAAGAATATAATAATTCCAATCCCAAAGAAAGCAGGTGCTGACAGATGTGAAAATTACCGAACTATCAGTTTAATAAGTCACAGCTGCAAAATACTAACGCGAATTCTTTACAGACGAATGGAAAAACTGGTAGATGCGGACCTCGGGGAGGATCAGTTTGGATTCCGTCGAAATGTTGGAACACGTGAGGCAATACTGACCTTACGACTTATCTTAGAAGAAAGATTAAGAAAAGGCAAACCTACGTTTCTAGCATATGTAGACTTAGAGAAAGCTTTTGACAATGTTGACTGGAATACTCTTTTTCAAATTCTAAAGGTGGCAGGGGTAAAATACAGGGAGCGAAAGGCTATTTACAATTTGTACAGAAACCAGATGGCCATCATAAAAGTCGAGGGGCATGAAAGGGAAGCAGTGGTTGGGAAAGGAGTGAGACAGGGTTGTAGCCTCTCCCCGATGTTATTCAATCTGTATATTGAGCAAGCAGTGAAGGAAACAAAAGAAAAATTTGGAGTAGGTATTAAAATTCGTGGAGACGAAGTAAAAACTTTGAGGTTTGCTGATGACATTGTAATTCTGTCAGAGACGGCAAAGGACTTGGAAGAGCAGTTGAACGGAATGGACAGTGTCTTGAAAGGAGGATATAAGATGAACATCAACAAAAGCAAAACGAGGATAATGGAATGTAGTCAAATTAAATCGGGTGATGGTGAGAGAATTAGATTAGGAAATGAGACACTTAAAGTAGTAAAGGAGTTTTGCTATTTAGGAAGTAAAATAACTGATGATGGTCGAAGTAGAGAGGATATAAAATGTAGACTGGCAATGCCAAGGAAAGCGTTTCTGAAGAACAGAAATTTGTTAACATCGAATATAGATTTATGTATCAGGAAGTCGTTTCTGAAAGTATTTGTTTGGAGTGTAGCCATGTATGGAAGTGAAACATGGACGATAACTAGTTTGGACAAGAAGAGAATAGAAGCTTTCGAAATGTGGTGCTACAGAAGAATACTGAAGATAAGGTGGATAGATCACGTAACTAATGAGGAGATATTGAATAGGATTGGGGAGAAGAGAAGTTTGTGGCACAACGTGACTAGAAGAAGGGATAGGTTGGTAGGACATGTTTTGAGGCATCAAGGGATCACAAATTTAGCGTTGGAGGGCAGCGTGGAGGGTAAAAATCGTAGAGGGAGACCGAGAGATGAGTACACTAAGCAGATTCAGAAGGATGTAGGTTGCAGTAGGTACTGGGAGATGAAGCAGCTTGCACAGGATAGAGTAGCATGGAGAGCTGCATCAAACCAGTCTCAGGACTGAAGACAACAACAACAACATCTCTTCTTTCTCTGTGCAATTAAACTCTTTCAGGCAGGCAATTGTATCATTTCATTGATTAAATTTGCAGGTTTTTTTATCATACATTATCTCATAAGATGAAAATCCAGTGGCTGAATGTTGTAAACTATTTAGTATATCATAAAAATTACTTATATACCCAATCCAATTTGTGTCCTCTTTACTGCAGTATATCGTTCATAATCTATCAGTTTCTCTCATATTTTGTTTAGTGGGGTTACTTGATGTAGTATATCCTGATATTAATATGTGTTTTATATTTTTTCCATGACTTAGAAGCAAACTGAGCTCCATTTTTTTTATTATTCTGTATTATACTCTTGTTAGGTGGTTGTTTATTGGATGTAACTTTAGGAATTTTGCAAATAGATCTACCATAGCATAGACTTAACTGTATCCTCTTTTGCTTTTGGTTATTGTCTAAATAAATAAGTGCCTTGCAGGCTTTCAAATAAAAAAATTGTTGAAATTATGTGGTGTGGCCCTCAACTATGTACCCTCAGACTCTGAGTTGACATATTAAAAGTTTTGGCTGGTTTCGTTGTCTAGGGGCTGGTGTACGTAGTTGCCACATTACAATCCAAATATTGCTGAGTCTACATAATACTATATGAATACACACATGAATTGAAAGGTCGAAGGTTTCTATCACTCGGCAATTGCGAATGTAACGTAGAAATTTATAAATTAAAGATTGCAATTAAATAAAATCTGCAGGTACTATCTTAATGAGTTTAAATGATGAGTACAATAGTAGAAGCAATTTTGAGAATGTGGTATATTTCTGCAAAAAAAACACTTATTGGTGTTGATGGTCCAGCAATTAAAGAAAAAAATAAGTTGAATAACAGGGAAACAATAGATTCCTACTGCACATCATTAGTTATGAACAATAACATAGCTCATGAGATATTCACTTCTAAATGCACACAATGTCTTCACTATAGAAGCCACGGAAATCTCACAAGCGGACAAGTCAGCACTCCGAAGTATTTCTAGCTGCCGCAACCACGCACAAACTGCTCCATGCTCTCCAAGTCTCTCTTGCTACCATGCGCCCACTGCGCTGTGCTCTCTCGGAAATTCCCGTATCGTGTCCCGTACTCCATGCTCCTCCCTCACTTCCATATGGTCTCTCCATTAACAAATGCTGTGATTGGCTACAGCACTCCCACCATGTCTTCAAGCCAACACACACTCACAAACATTTTAAAACACATTCAAAATACTTGATTTACATTTAAATAACTTGATTTACATTTAAATAACTTGAAAATAAATAAATATTCTTATGGCTGTACCATAAACACGCTCTAACATACATTATTAAAGACATTAACAAGTAAATAAAATAGAAAGAAACTTCCACATGGGAAAAATATATTAAAAACAAAGATTCCAAGACTTACCAAGCGGGAAAGTGCCGGCAGACAGGCACAATGAACAAAACACACAAACACACACACAGAATTACTAGCTTTCGCTAAAGCTAAAGCTAGTAATTCTGTGTGTGTGTTTGTGTGTTTTGTTCATTGTGCCTGTCTGCCGGCGCTCTCCCGCTTGGTAAGTCTTTCGCTAAAGCTAAAGCTAGTAATTCTGTGTGTGTGTTTGTGTGTTTTGTTCATTGTGCCAAGCTTTCCCGCTTGGTAAGTCTTGGAATCTTTGTTTTTAACATAAACAAGTAAAATAGACATATATCAAAGGGATAGCAAGCAAAAGTACGCCAGTAGCCTAATGTCTCTGTGCCTTCTAAAATACAGTAAATAATAGACCAATTTCTTCATGAATAGCATATATCAGATATAAACAAAGACATAGAATAATAAATATATTTATAAGCACACTGCTACAATTTTTTTGTGTCACTGTGGAGTACTTATGCCTGATGCGATCGATAGTAATCAGCCACTTTACCTCCAATAGCTCATGTACTATTCAAGTTACATGCCTGTGATTTATACCAATTTGGGTTTACACTAATAACTTTCTAATGATACATCGATCAACAAAATTGGATGAACCATTTAGATTTTGGAAATTTATTGCTGGGTGTTACTTGTATAATTTACCATCAGATACTAAATTTTAAACTAATAAAGATATTGAAAATCTGATTACGCCATAAGAATCATTGTGGAAATAATGGTAATGTATATGTTTCTTTTTCAGGTATTATGATCCATCTGGCTATTATTAATTTCCATACGAACTGTGAAATGTCTGCCATGATGGTTTCGCGAAGTCTGCCATCTTTGGCACTCTTGGCATACAAGTCTCTTTCATCGACACAGTGTCACCATGGAATTCCCAGCCATGCACTCGGGCTGGACCCCTATTGCTTCAGCCAATGTCCGGCACCATGGGGTCAGCTTGCCGAGTGGCCCACGCGGCCACGCCAACTCCGAACATAGAATATTTTTAGGCCGCCATAACTTGCCCGTTACCTCACAACCTACTAGTTTCATCTGTTTCTTTGGAATAATACATTGCAGGTGTCCTCTACTAGTTTGATTGCTTACTTTTACGTGTTGGCATCTGTCACAAGTGGTTAAAGTACATTTAACTCTCTGGCTAAGTTATAAAATATATATTTCCTTGTATTTTCTGTATACATTGCAAAACTTCAGTGTCCATAACTCTCGTGAACGTACTTGATAAGACAACTTTATAGTGTTCTGGCAAACACAGCTTCCACTTATCACTACCTGGACTGCCACTTTTGAAGAAAAGTGAGATGTACTGAGCTGAGGTAAGTACTGGCCAGCCCCTCTATCTCTTTGTTAGTATTTGTTTCACTTTTGAAGAAAACTCCTTTGTAAACTTTGTAATATTGTTCTGCTTTTTTGCTCAAATCTGTAGGTCTACTTCATAACTCTCTAAACATAAATTCATAATTATCAACCACACCTAGATAAAGCCAAACTTCTTTCATCCATGTATGTATGTAATTATACATCTAACTTTTGTACTGTTTGTTACTAAGCCTAGTTAACTAAAGTACAGGTATTCAATAGTTTTAGTAATCAACCAATGCATTTCACAAGCTTTTCTTCTATCTGTATGTATGTAAGCAGAATAATGATTTTGTTACAAAGATGTGTTGATACCAATGATAAGATTTTGTACATGACGTAAATATGTAATATTTTATACTGTTCTGTACTTTGGCAAGTCCAATTCATGACTGTGATAATACAGGTGCTAAATAAATAAATAAATTTCCCTTCTTTCCCATAATATTTTTTACAAGTTTCCAGTTTTCATCATTGTTTTGGTTTCTCCTTATCTCATTACAGATTTTTCTAATTTTCCTTTCCGACTTGACTCCTCTCATGCACATTATCCTAAAATCCGATTACCCTGTCCTGCTTTCATCATCATCACCCCCCCCCCCTCCCCCCCCCCCACTGATAATCTAGACAGTGCATATGCAGTTACATTCTCCTTTCCTTTTATGTTCTTTATTGAATAATCAATATTACAAAAAGGATAGTTGCTACTCACCATAAAGCGGAAATGCTGAGTTGCGGACAGGCACATCAAAAAGACTGTCACAAAATGAACTTTTTTCCAACAAGGCCTTTGTTGAAAATAGGAGCAGTAGTGCATGACGGGAAAGGAAACTGGGTGGGGGGGGGGGGGGTAAGGGGGAGGCTGGGGCAGGAAGGGGAAGGATTAACAGGATAGGGGTGTGGAATGGTAAAGTGCTACTAGTGGGAGAGTGCAGGGATGAGACAGAGAGACGGAAGAGCAGCAAGGTGTTGTCGGGAGGTTAGGCGGAGGGAGAGGTAGGGGTGGGTTAGGTAGTGGAAAAGGAGAGAAGTATAAAGACTGGGTACATTGAAGGAACAGAGGGCTGTCTAATGCTAGAATGGGAACAGGGAAGAAGCTAGATGGGTAGGGACAATGTAAGAAAGGTTGAGACCACCCTGTCACTGAGCATGCTGCCAAGCCCAATGTTCTACATTTCAATGATTGCTTCACAGTCTGTGCATCTGGATCCTTCCCACCAACATCAGCTTTTCTGAATTGTGCAGGTGGGAACTCTCCCTGCAATATATCCTACATTCCCGTAATCCTCTTGGCCTCAACCTTTGTTAGTCTTCCTCAATGTATTCTCTATTACATAAATACTTTAACCCCCCAGTATGATAAACCTGGTTCTAGAAAAATCTGCTTCTACTAAAATCTCACTTTCATGTACATCTGTATCACAGTTCTAGCTGCCCTGGGTGTAGTAACCACTACTGTTCTCATAACTACCTTCCTCTAATACACTGTCTTTAACTTCTACATATATAATACCACCTAAGTCCTTATATAGATCTATTTCATTCCTCATTTGCTCTTCAGTTTCTTCTACAACATCTACACTCTCTTCATAACTAGTAACAGTTTCATCTTCCTCGCTAACCTCATCATAATCTTCTAAGACATCATCTTCACTTTCCTTACCTTACTACTATAATCTGATAAAACATCTTCCCCCACTAGCTACATGATTATTATCAGGTTCATCAGTATAAACATTAGAAACAATAAATTGACTACTTGCATTTGCTATGTTTTCAAAATTCATCAAAATCATTTTCATTGCTCACCTCTCCCACTAACACTTCATTGCTTGGTATAATGTGAAACTCTGCAAAACATTTGGAATCTGATTCTATTTGCACACTTTGAGTAGACTTCCTTTGATCTTTTCAAGACATGCCTAAAATCATACCTCCCCAAAATTCCCAATCAAAATGTAATCTATTCATCTTAAGACTATTCCTACTCATATTTCTACTCTGTTGCCAATATGATTTAAATTTCCCCCTACTCTCAAAATTCCTGTTAAAATAGTTTGCCTGATTTCTCTTGTTTCTTCTTGCCCCAGATGGACACACTTTCATTGGGACATCCACTGGTTTACAAGATCATTACCTCTGTTTTCAAATCTATTGTTGTTAAATGATCTGTTTCCCCATATAAAGTTCTGTGTCTACTGCTATCTGAGCTACTATCATTCCTATTTTTATCATCACAATGTATTTTTCTTTTTTTCCCTCTTCCATGAAAGTTATCGTTTCTAAAATTTCCTACCTCTCATTTTCCAAAATTACCAGTACTGTTATAGTTTCGATTCTACCCTGCCTTTCTGATTAATTTTAATCCACTTTGTTTGAGTTATATCTTTCTTTTCTTTTTCTAGTGCTCCATCTAGCCTGCTACATATTTTAGAAATTGTTCTATAGAATCATCTGGTCCATAGTTAATCTCCACTGCACTTTTCCTGGTCATTTTCTCTTTAATGTGTCTATTTGTGTAAGCTCATCGAATGATCTGTCTAAAGGTATTAACTTTCTAAGTTGCTATTCATTGATATCTTTCATATTGCCATCTGCTTCTTTACAACAAGCTCTGTTGAAGAAATTGACTTTAATTCTAACCAGTTCAATTCCAACAAATATTTATTTAAAAAGATTTCCTCAAAATCACTATGAGTCATGAAACTTCCTGACAGATTAAAAGTGTGTGCCAGACTGAGACTAAAACTCAGTACCTTTGCCTTTCACGGGGAAGTACTCTACCATCCGAGCTACCCAAGCATGACTCATGCTCCGTCCTCACAGCTTTACTTCTGCCAGTACCTCATCTCCTACCTTCTAAACTTCTCAGAAGCTTTCCTGCAAACCTTGCAGAACTAGCACTTCTGGAAGAAAGGATATTGTGGAGACATGGCCTAGCCACAGCCTGGGGGATGCTTCCAGAATGAAATTTTCACTCTGCAGTGGAGTGTGCACTGATATGACATGGCAGCATGAGATGATTTGAGTGGCTCAGATGGTTGAGCACTTGCCCACGAAAGGCAAAGGTCCCGGGTTCGAGTCTTGGCCCAGCACACAGTTTTAACCTGCCAGGAAGTTTCGTATCAGCACACACGCTGCTGCATAGTGAACATTTCACTAATGAAATTGACATGGTAGTGTTGTAGAAAATTGACACAGGGTGAAGTTTGTGATCACTGGGAAATGTTTTAATTGTTGCATAGGCTCACGTTCTATTGTAATTACTGGTAAAACTTTTAGTCAGTAAACTTTCTTCTAATTTGGCTAATTTTTTGCAAGCTTTTCCCATGTTAGTTTTTTATTCACCCACATTACTAGTTACAGCTTTTTCTACTTCAACAACTTTACTGTTAATAGCTACTAATTGATTTTAAGTTTGGTTTTCTAAACTATTGACTTTAATTTCTAGATTTTTATTGTTTTGACACATTTCTTATCTTAATACTTCACTTTCTTGCTTCTAAATACAAAGCATTACATCAAAACCTTTATTTAGTTGTGCAACAATTTGTGCAAAATTTGTTTTAACTTTGGATACTTCATCTTCTACAACACCTATTTGTGTTTTGACCTTACAACTGATTTATAACTACTCAGTCTTCTTCCACTTTGTTAATTTTAACACTAGTAGTTTAAAGTTTCTACCTTAATTTCTTTAGTTTGATCTTTGTGGTCTCAATTTTAGTGCTCAAATTATTATTAGTTATTTCAGTTTTACCCCCCGCCCCCAAACTGACATTTAGTTCTTTGCTGTGTTTCTCCAGTTTTTCTTTAATGAACTTAGCGAGTTGTTGAAATGAACTATAATTCTCTATGAGCTGATGTCACTGATCAAAACCTTGAAATGGACTGCAAACACTGTTAGCATTCCTGTCTGCTGTTTCCTCATTATGACTCAAATTTAGTTCATTGTTATTGTAAAACAATTTCTGCTTTGCTGTGATTAACATCATGCTCCATACTGCTATTTGCTACTAAATAATTATTAATTACTTCATCATCACTTGCTGTTTTTTAGCTATTGTCAGAAAAGTACACAATCCCAAATGGAAACTTTTTCACATGACCTACAACAGAATATTTCACAACAGGACAAAATAAAATAAAATTTAAAGTACTTAAATTTTTGATGTATTCAGTGGTGACATAGCACATAATTTATATACAGAAAATTGGCTTGTCACTTTCCTTTTTTTCATCTATACAGTTCACTTTTGGTCCATATTGTCAAAGTTGTACACGACTTCAGTTTTTTAAATAATTTAGAATTTTGTACGTTTTGATGCGCTGGTACTTGAAACTTAGAAGTGATTAATACGACTGCCCTGACAAATTTCGATGGGTCCCACCTCCTCCACAAAATTACAATGTAACCACTTTGTTGGGCTACAAAGGTTAATACAAAATTTATATTCTTGATTGTTGAAGATTGGATGTATCTCTCCATTGCAGTAAACACTACCTGAAAATAGGTCCAGGATTTGCTGTACGGCAGGAAATTTATTTGGATGTAAGTAATTGTAATAACTTTTTAAAAACGGGTTGGACTGTGATGCTAACATGTTTCCTAGGTCTTTTCATTAAGTTGAACAGTAATAGCAATTACGTTTTTACGTACAAATTTTATAAATGTGAGTTTTAGTGGTTGTTTGGTTATTGAGCATATTTTTTAATATTAATCATATTTTATAAGAATACATCATAACTATAACTCATATTACCACTGTTTCATTAATTTAGACAATTAATAACATTACAACATGTGCTCATTGAGATTCAGTATATTGCGTATGCATCACAAAGTGGTATCATATTTTATAATCCTAGTAAATGTTGTGTTCGATGTACAATCTGTTATCGTTATAAGCTTGATGAGCTACCATACATTAAATAAATGATTTAATATGTATGTTTACATTTATGTATGTTTACATGTATGTTAATTAAAATTCTGATTCTGGTTCACTGGCCAAGGATTAAAGTTTTCATTATGAGTCAACCTATTCTATTACTTTACACAGTTTTGTGCTGATTGAACATAGTGCCTCTTTTACAATGTTCCATTTACTAACTGGAATTCAACTTAGGACAGTTCCTCCTCCTTCAACGCTTCTACAAATGTCATAAAAAATGACAATATCTCCTAGATAACAAAGACATGTTGTCCATTGAAGGTGTCAAAGCAGGGTGACCATTATGCGCTCAGAGGTGGCTGGAGCATTACATAGTCCAAAAAGCATAACTTTGAACTCATAGAGGATGTTAGGTGTCATCAAGGCAGTCTTTTCCCGATCGGCCTCATCAATCTCGATTTCTTGGCTGCCTGTCTGTATGTGTGTAGTCAAGAAATACTATGTAAGATGTAGTCAGTGTGCAGCTATGATTTTGTTTAGTTATTGGTTGTTTATGCAGAAATGCCATGTGCCATTATCCTTCACAAGGACCCTAGGGTAGGACCAAGGACTCAGAAGAAAGAGTGATGTCGTCTTACAGCATCTCTCAACTTCCTACTAAATTGTGTGGTATTCATCCAGTGACATGTATACAAATGCTTGCTAATTGGCAAATGATACCCAGTGCTGATACGATATTGTACTTGGTCTGTGTTTTCTCTACTCCAAATCTGAAAACATTTGATACCTGGTACAGAATGGCTAAATTCACCAACATTGTTCCCCAGTCAGATCAGAACCTATTGGCAGTTTTATAATAGCTTCCTTCTCAGTATTGTCTGTGGTGATAGTGGAGCAGGAGTCATCATCAATGGCACTGGGCATCCCATTCTAAATTGGTTCAGCTGTCCCTACTCATATACCTCTAGAAAAATTTTTTGGTTGCTTGTGACAATGAGAAGTACAAAGTTCTCCTTGACTGCTTACAATGCTTATGATCACCTCTGGTACGAAACTTTTTTTTTTTTTTTTTTTTGTCTCTCTCTTCATCTTGTTGGTGATATCCACTATCATCATTATCAATGTCAAACAACTGCCAGGGTAATCTTTGTTATGTATGCTATTTGGAACAAGTTCTTCAGTCAGGAACTATGATCTTCCACAGTCTGTGACTGCTTTTGATGTCTTCAAGAATAATATTATGACTACATTCTGTTGAAGTGAAAAATTTGGAGAGCAGTGTTCTGCCACTAAAAGTTATTTTTGCAATACATGTTCCTGATGTCTGGACATATTTCCTATCTGTTTCTTTCATATCATGGAGCATAGTATTCTTTAGCAGACAACTTTAAGTATCAATCATTACAGAAAATGAAGCCCTAGTTGACTAGTGCTCAGACAACTTGGCTGTGAATGAGATTTCCTTACAGCTTGGTAAATGCCATTGATGGAGGACGTTATGTGTGGGAGCTTCACCTTCATAGATGGTCACCCCACCTAGTTTTCCTGAATTCAACAGCAAGGCAAGCAGCTGGTACCTCAATAGAGCAACAGAGAACAGCTACAGAATGTTGAGGAATGGCCTCGTCCAGGGTACAGCGATGTGCTTTGTCCCACACGTTGACCAGCATGAATTGGACTGATGACGTTGACCAGCATGAATTGGACTGATGCAGTGGCTGACATCTTTCATGTAATAGTCAAAAGACACTCATCTTCTTTCCCTGCAGTAGTGTACAACATGTCCAGGTGTCCATAGGGAAACATACCAGCGTGTTGTGCTTCAAACTCCAAACGTCTGTTCACCTGGGAGATGTTACACTTGGTGTAGCTGCATTGGTTGGCTGCTGGGTTGTCATTTGACAGCTGTGGCATACGACTAAGTTTGCCAAGTCCATTCTTCCTGACTCATTCACCTGGTGGCGAAGATTGGCACTAAAGATCAACATAAATCTTCTTCACCATTCTCCACAACCTTCTGCCGTAAGGGGTCAACATACATGGGTGCTATCTCTTGTGTACTCGGTCCAAATTCCTGGTTGCCATAAAGTGCTTTACATGGCAAATTGACTCAGGTACATAAATTATTTGAATACAAGTCTTCTGAAACAGCCTACCACAATGCATTACCATGGCAGAGCTAATGCTACATTTTCAGAACACGGATATAATGACACAGAATAAACCTTTAGATTATTAATTAGGAAGGACAGGTGAATAAGATACTCATTAATATCTACAAGGAGAAGAAGTGAGTAAGGCAGTTCAATGGTGAGGTCTTCAAGAGTTGCATTCAGTTAATTACACTGCAGAAGATACATGAAAGCCCTGTGATCATTTAGAGTGCTTGAATTTCTGCACGTACTACCTGAAAGTCAGTGGGGAGAGGTATATATGATTAGTAGTATGAGTCTGGAATGAAATGAAGAGGGGTGGGGATAAAACAAATTGGAGGTTACTTTAATAATCTGACAATTGATTGTGATAGTTACAGTTTTGTAAGTGGTGGGTGCAAGACCTCCTGCAAAACTATCTGAAATGATTTCTCTGAAAATCAATTATAACAGATAGTTTGAAAGTCTAGTCTTAAACCTAATGGCCACTAATACTCCTGATGTTTTTGAGAATGTTCACACTGAAACTATTACCACTGATGTTGGGACAAATGTAGCAACAGCTATTACCAAGGTATAAAGGACAACAAAAACAAGTAGAAAAATTTACATTTTCATTAAAATAGACTAAAAGCAGTAGTGCCTTATCTCAAGGAAGTAATTGAAAACTTTTGCTCTAGACATGAATATACAGAGGAAATGAAGACCAAAATTAAAAGCAGCCTACCATCATTGGATAGCTATGTACATAATGGAACACATCATGATGGGAAGGACTCTTACTGGTATACAATTTCCATAAAAAAGTTTCTGTCAGAAGGGCAATGAGTGAAGCCTTTAAATGAAAAGCTTCTCATGAAACTCAAAGAAACTTTAGTTGGATGTGAAGGTTGTGAATGGCATTAAAGTCAGTGTTCAGACACTCATGAGTGACACAGGAACTGAAACTGAGGCTAGCAAATCAGAAGTAGGACTTCTGAACTGTTTTCAAATGTTCCTTTATGGATAATGGGCTACACTGGAATACTGGGCAGTTTAATTATCATATCACTGTAAAGTTGGGTGAAATATACGCAATCGTCAGCTGTATGAGAACAGTTCAAAATGCTAAAATGGCACCAGTGCCCAATAGAATCCACATCAGAGTCTACACAGAATGCACGATGAGGCGACTAAGCCAGCTCACCCAAAACGAATAAATTTAATGAGGTATGATTTTTGCTAAATCATAGGGACCAAGTGCAAATTTTCTGAGTTATGCAAGTAATTTTTAAAATTTATAGCTGTCAAATTATGCACCTACTTACATTGTTTGGTCTATCATTTTTTATGGAATTACATTTTTTCTGCAGCTTTGCACATAGGTCGTCGTCTAGTTGTTAGTATTGTTGCCTCTAGCCCATGGGGTCTCAGGTTTGATTTCTGGTCGGGTCAGAGATTTTCTTCACTCAGAGACTGGGTGTTTGTGGTGTTCTAATCATTTCACCTTATCTTCTTCAACACGTAAGTCACTGAAGTGGCATAAAATAGAAAGACTTGCACCAAGAGGCCAAACAGCACACCACCAGGGCCGCATGACCAGTAATGCCATATGATCATTTCATTTCATTCTGCAGTAATGGAAAGATTCTTCAAAGAGGACTTCATCACTATAACATGCAGAATTTGAGCAAGTGAAGTCATGTGACTTTTATATGGTTTCTTCTTTCGACTACAGGAAACTGGTTTGTAGCAGTTATTTTGTTACTATGCGTTGAAGTTCCACGTATGTCATGTCACTGAAGTTCTCTTCGAAGGCTCTTTCCTATGTCACAGAAAAATGTAAACATTTCTGTTTTTAAAAGAAAGTCAATGTCATAGTTCAATGGTAATAAATGATAAAGTTACTTTATTACTTGCACAAGTCAGACAATGCACCACATTGACCACTATAACTTACCAAGATATACCAAACCTTGACACACTGTATTTACTCTCCTGGACATGTGTGGGGAGTTTGTTGTGGGACGTTGTAGGATATTCTTATTTCAACCTTTGTATTTTCATAGAGTTTCAAAAGGTGGTAGAGCTGTACATAACCTTCAAAATGGCATCTTTCGTGGAGGTGCATTTCAAGCAGCGAGCTGTCACTGAGTTTCTTTTAGCATAAAACCAGAGCATTGCAGATATTCATACACATTTGCAGAATTTGTACAGTGAACTAGGAGTGAACAAAAATGCATTGAGTCATTGGGTGAGGCATCTGTTGTCATCGCAACGAGGTCATGCAAATCTGTCCGATCTCTGGCATGCCAGTTGACTCACAAAGCTGTGACTCCTGCAATGTTGGAATGTGTGGATACTCTCTTTTGAGTTGATCAACAGTTCACTGTTCAACTGGACATCTCCGTTCATAGTGCTGACACACGGGTCCACCAGTTTAGGTACTCACTTGTGTGTGCCTGCTGGATACCTTGCTGGCTAACAGAAGACTATAAGGAGCAATGAGTTTGGTCCAGCGAAGGATGCACTCCACAGAAAGCAGTATGTGGATGATTGGGAGGTTATTGATGCAGCTACATATTAGCTCTGGCATCACCGAGTAGAGTGGTACCATGTGGTGATACAAGCCCTCCCTGTAACATGGCATAAGGTCATTGCATTGAATGGAGATTATGCTGAAAAATAGGATTTTATAGCCAAAAGAGTAAGGTATTATATGGTGTACTGGAATCCTGAATAAAACCAGCCTGCTCTCACAAAAATGTGTTGCATTACCGAATGTCCCTCGTATTTGGTGTGATCTGTATTATCTACCTTGCCCTGTATGCTGGAGATCACTAACACAATAAATTTTTCCAGTGTTTGGAAGAAAGGACAGGTCACACCTATCTACAAGATGAGTAGCAGAAGTGATTTCGAAAAGTATTGTCCCATATCACTGAAATTCTTCTGTTGCAGAATCTTAGAAAATATTCTGGGCTCAAACAGAGTAACTTCCTCCACGAGGAAATTGGATAATTATAATTTTTATTTTGTCCATCTCAATTGCATAGGCATACAGTTTATGCTGCAGTGATTGACGGTTTCAGGCCAACATGCCCAGTCTCAACCCACACACTTACTATTAATCATAACTAGTCATACAATATGGTGCTAAAAGACGCAAATAGCTTCAGTAATAATAAGGCGGGTGGTTTGAGAATGGGTATGGCAGCCCAAAACTGGTAACCAGTGCAGTAAAATTTATATATCAATACAGCTGAAATGGATGAAATAAAAAATATTATCCAGTTACCTTAGTACTGAACAGTTGCGGACCTATCATCCTGTGGCATAATGCCTTGAATCAGCAAACTTTGTCCATGCTACCCAGCACGCATTCTGAAAACACTGGCCGTGTGAAACCCAAGTCTCACTTTTCTCATTGCATCCTGAAAGCCATGGATGAAGGCAATCAGGCAGATTCAGTATTTCTCACTTCCAAATAGCATTTAATTCAGTATTACACCAATGCTTATTAATTTAAGTATGATCACGTAGTGTATCAAACAAAATGTGTGACTGTAATGAGGGTTTCTTGGTGGGGAGGATTCGTGTATTATCTTGGGTGGAGAAGTAACATCATGTGTGTCTCAGGTAAGCGTGCTAAAACCCTTGCCCATGTTGTATTTTAGTGACCTGGCAGATAATATTAACAGCAATCTTAGATTTCCTTTGCAAATGATGCGGCTCTCTACAATGAAGTATGATCTAAAATAGCTGCACAAATAATCAGTTAACTGTATCGGAAGGAAACTTCATTTGGCAAAACTATAAAATTAGAAATATTCAGTTTGGTCTCAATGATATTTCCAAGTGGTGCAAAGATTGGCAACTTACTTTAAATGTTCAGAACTGTGTTTGTGAACTTCACAAAATTAAAAAAAAAGTAGCAATGTATGACAGTAAAATCTATGATTCACAACTGGAATCTGTCAACTTGTACATTACATTCTACTTCTTTGTTGATAATGGTCCACAGCTTTTATAAATAAGTTGTTGCATGATGCCATTTCTACAATCTCACAAATATCTCACCTCTGTGTGTAATTTGTTGGTAAATAAAACAGACTGCTCACATAGGCTCAATCATAGGCAAAGCAGTAGACAGACTACATCTACATCATAGTCCACAAGCCACCTAATGGTGTGTGATGGAAGGTATCTCTGCCTCTGTATTGCCTCTAATTGCTCAAATTTTCTCATCACAGTTATTACACAAGATGTGTGTGGGAAGCAGTAATATGTTGTCTGAATCTTCCTGCAAAGTGCTCTCCCAAAAAACCTCTCTGCAATGCACAACGCCTCCCTGTGGCACTGATGAGGTCGGCACCAGTATTGGTCTGAGCATCTTTGAACTAAGCAAAACATTACCTCTGTGTAGTTCCGCCATCCAGCTCTTTGTAAGCCTTACTTGTGTGTAAAAGGTGAATAAATGAACTCCTGATTATAAGGTGTTGTTTGGTGTATCTCACCCAAGCATCCACCTCACTGGTGACCCTGCTATGCCTCAGTGTTTTGTGCCACAACATTCACCTTATCTGCTGTGCCACAACATTCACCTTATCTGCACACCGATTTGAGTGAAGTGACTATGAACAGTAAACATTCACACATTCTGCCCGACGTTCAACATCATTTTCCTCACTGTGCTTCTGGACAGCCCACACCTCCGCAGTCTCCCTGCAACACAGGTGGCTCAGACTCTGATAGCGGGTTGAGTTTTCCGAGGACTGGCATGCGTTTTCAAACTATGAACTTTTTCTCACCTGTCACCCCCGCGCCAGCTCCAGTCAAGCTTTCGCTCCCGTTCTCAGCACATCTCAGTGCCTCATTCGCATCGGCCTTCCGCGACACGTCAATCCGAACACACCCGCAACGTGTTGAACTTCCACAACTGCAATTGACACATTACGGTGTCTCACCCGTGTCAGCCTTCTGCGTTGCGACGGATCGCGCTCAACCACAATACGTCACCTTCACGCTGCCACCCGACCAGCCGTCGTCGCCACATACCCTGGAGACACACACTCCTGGAATACTGCAGCAACAGCAGCTCGTTTCAGGCAGTGCCCCGACGAATTCAACTCACCCTGTTCTTCCGAACATTCTACAATGCTTACCGAGGCTGCCACTGTTCAATTCTGACAGGGCAACAACCTGGTTCAAAATTGTGGAATTGGAGTCACTAACACTTCACGAGCTCATCCGACCACGGTGCCACTGCTTCGGGCCGGCGGCCATCTTGTCACGTTGACTCCTGGGACACTTCGCCACCTAGGCTCCTGTCAGATCCGCCGAGTGGCTTCGAACATCACGACCTCACCTCGCCTGCCCCGCCCACCTCACATTGTAAACAAATCACCTCCCGTGCCGCCGGCAACATTTCCGTCGTCACCAATGGGACAGTTCACAAGCTTTGCCTCATGCCAGGCTCCTCGATCTCCAATAAACCATGTCGACTTTGTCCCGAGTGCCCCTCTGACCTTAAAAAGCAGATTTCTGAACTTCTAAGCTCCGGCATCACCGAACCCTCTGCGAGCAGCTAGTCTGGCAGAAAGACGGGTCCTGGCACATGTGCGGAGACTACCGTCGACTAAACGCACGAACAATTATGGACACCTACCCCATACCCAACATTGCTGACTTTACCGGTTCTCTCGCAGGTGCGACCACATTCTCTGTCATAGACTGTAAACGGGCCTACCACCACAGCCCCATGGCTTCTGAAGACATTGAGAAGACACCACCCCAGTCGGTTTATTTCAATTTCGATTCATGCCCTTCGGTCTGAAAAACGCAACCCAGACCTGGCAATGCTTCATCAACGGAGTGCTATTCGGACTAAAATTCTGCTTTGCATATCTTGATGACATTCTTGTGTTTAGCTCCTCCATAGAGGACAACATTCGACATGTGAAAACTGTTATGGACACACTCGCAGATGCAGGCATCGAGACCAAACAGGAGAAATTGCAGCTACATCAACCCACTGTCACATTTCTTGGTTTTCGGATCTCTGCGAACGGCATTTCACCGCACCCTGACAAAGTACAAACAATACTAAACCTACCCAGACCTTCGTCATTCAAACAGCTCCGGCACTTTCTGGGGACGGTTAATAATTATTGCCATTATCTACCTCAGGCTGCAGAAATTCAGGCTCCACTGACGGATGCCTTGGCAGGCACCAAGACTTCTGGATCTCGGCCCATTCCATGGACCCCTCTTATGACTGACTCTTTCACTGCCCTCAAAAATCTTCTTGCCGAGGCCTGCACCATCGCGCATCCTCATCCCAATGTGCAGCTTTTCATCACCACAGACATGAGCGATACTGCCGTCAGTGCTGTCCTTAGCCAGACAGTCGACGGCCAAACTTCGACTCTGCAGTTCTTCGAGCACAAGCGCACCAATACACAATGGAAATATTCCGTGTTTGACAGGGAGTTGCTCATGGTCTATGAAGCGATCAAACATTTTAAGACCGACGTTGAGGGATGCCTTTCTATGTTTTAACAGACCACAAACCCCTGGCTGCGGCCATTTCAAACCCGCCAGCAGACCTGCCTCCTCGCCGTTTCAAATACATGGACTTCCTATCTCAGTTCACCACTGATGTCATACACATAAAGGGTGCTGACAATATAGTTGCTGATTTCCTTTCACGAGTTGACGCCGTTCATTCGCTGTTAGACCTCTCTGAACTGCCTAACCTCCAACCCGCTGACGAGGACACACAAAACCTGATTTCAGACTCTACTTCTTCACTACACTTCGTCCACACCACCTTCTCTGGCATTTCTGGTGAGATCTGGTGCGACAACAGTACGGGCACGTTACGCCCCCTCATCCCAACCATGCCCCACCGAGCTGTCTTCAATACACTGCATAATTTACCCCACCCCGGTGTTCGTGCGTCCGCCTGCCTCGTAGCAGAGCACTTCGTGTGGAGAAATGTCAACAAGGACTGCCAGCAATGGGCACACTCCTGCGTCGCCTGCCAACGCTGCAAAGTACACACGCACACTTCACCCACGCCCCCCTCAGCGCCTTTTTGATCCCTGCTGGGCATTGCCAGCATATTCATTGTCGGCCCTCTCACCCCCCTCTAACAGCTTCCTTTATGTTCTCTCGTCTGTCGACCGAACAACTCGCTTGGTCGAGACTGTCCCCCTCCCCAATATAATGGCAGAAACTGTTGCTTGGGCTTTCGTCGAGTCATAGGTATCGCGTTTTGGATGTCCAGCTATCATCACAACTGACCAGGGCAGACAATTTGAGTCGGCCCTGTTCAGTAAGATTTGTAACATTTGCGGCATCCGGCGCACCCATACCACAGCATATTACCTGCAAAGTAACTGGCTAGTTGAGCGCTCGCACTACACTCTCAAGGTGGCTCTTCGATGGCATGACTCTCTTTGGATGGAGGCCCTTCCCCTTAAGCTACTCGGAATTTGTGCGATCTATAAGGAAGACCTCAAAGGCACAATAGCCGAGTTCGTATACGGCCAGGACATTGTTCTCCCTGGCGTACTTGTGAGCCCTTCCGCTTCTCTCCCTCTGTCTGACTTACCTTCCTTCCTGGACCGCGTCAGACGCCACTTCATCAACCTCCGCATCCCTCTGCCTGCCAGCCATTCCTGCCCTAAGGCAAGGTTCACGTCCCGAAATCTCGGAACAATTGTGAGTATGTCATGCTCCGAGATGACACTGTCCATGCTCCCCTCCAACCCCCATATACCGGCCTGTACCGATTTCTCCGGCGCTCAGCCAACACTTATGACATCTAGATAAAAGTCTCAGCTGTTACAGTCTCTCTCAACAGAGTTAAGCCTGCTTATGATGAGCCCGCTTCTACCCCCCTTCAGACCACGACCACGCCACTCACTGTCGTGGTTCACGACGCTCTGACCACTCCCTCCACGTCGGACTTACTCACTCAGTCGAGTGACTTACACCTCCAATCGTCGAGCTCTTCTCCAACCTCTACTCCGGTCTCATGCACTCCGTCAAGTGATCATATGCTCCCCACGTCGAGCTTACCTACGATCTCGTCCTCGCCGCCGGGCCCTTCTCTGGTCCCTTCGACCTCTCCCCCGTCACCTGCCTCGCCCTGTCAGGGTTTCTCACGCCCCCCCCTCTCCCCCCCATCTTGAACATTCCCTCGCTCGAGGTGTTTGTGCCTGTCTTCCTGGACATAATCCACGACATCTCTATAATACCACTTGATGACACACTGTTCATCGTGTGTTTTCCTTCATCCGGTGCTCATGACACAACCTCCGCCATTCCCTGCCACTTGGTGAAATGTGTTCCCCTCTTGCCCGACGTCAACCTAGACATGCTTCGTGTGTTTGCCATGCCCACCGGAGACATCATTGTCATCGCTCCGTTCCTCCCACAAACCGCCGGCCTACCTGTCGATGCATGACCAGCATACTCAGTACGACACCCGGTACGCTTCTACCCACACAGCTCCCTGATGACGCTGGCGAGCTGACCGTGGTCTGGCTCCAGCAGACCACCTGTGCTAATGCCATAGTCACCCCCCCCCCCCCTCCTGGCCTCATGAGTACTGCAGGGGGGGGGGGGGGGTATGTGGCGCCAATGAAGTTGACACCAGTATCGATCTGAGTATCATCTTTCAACTAAGCTAAACATTATCTTTGTGTAGTTCTACCATCCAGTTCTTTGTTAGAGCCTTACTTGTGTGAAGACGTGAATAAATGAACTCCTGATTATAAGGTGTTGTTTGTTGTATCTCACCCGAGCATCCACCTCACCCCTATCAGTACCCCCTGGTAAGGATTCCATATTGACAAACAACATTCACAATCTGGCTGAAAAAGCTCCTTATAAGCCACTTCCTTCAAGGATTCATTTGCACCGTAAAGGGAAAATGCAGTGCAGCTATGAAGGAAATTGCTTACAAAGCAGTCTTGTGACTCATCCTCGAATATCACTTAAGTGTGTGGGTACAATACCAAAGACATCTAACACAGAAAATCAGATGTATACAAAGAAGCATAGCATTAATGGACACAAGAACAAATTCTCCAAAGAGTCATTGACACCCTAAATACCTCAAACACTAATTTCATGTAATTGGATTAAAACTAAACATGAAATAACCCATCTCACAAATTTTAAAATGAAGCAGTCAAAACCAAGTTACTTCCAAATTATCCACAAGTATCAGGAACTTAGGAAGCAGAATCTGTCAAATTCCTGGGGATATTTTTAGAAAAAAAAATTATTTTGGTCTTCACATATAAGTTACTTGTCAAACAAACTAAACAGTCTAGCATTTGCAATGACAATACTGTCCTATGCAAGTAATATTGACAATATGAAAGTTGTTTGGCACAGCTAATTTGAAGCCGTTTTAAGATACAGAATAATTTTTTGGAGGAACGTAAGTAGTGTAAATAGCGGAGATGCTGAGTAGCAGATAAGCACTGTAAAAAGACTGTCACAAAATAAGCTTTTGATCAACAAGGCCTTTGTTAAAAACAGGAAACACGCACACACGACCACAGCCTCTGGCAGCTGAAGCCACATTATCAGAGGTTGTGGCATGCATATGTATAATTTTGACAAAGGCCTTGTTGGCAGTCTGTGGCTCAGCATCTCCACTATATGGTGAGCAGCAACTGTCCTCCTCATAATATTGTTACACTCCGTCCTAAATTTTCCATTGTTTAATGCTAAGCCTAGAGAGTCATCCTCACCTTTACTCAGGGATGTGAAAATGTTACCCATCCCATGCATTTACATCTACAAAATGTTTGTCTTTGTCCATAATAACCCTGAATTATTTACAGAAAACTATTTCCAACATATGTACAGCACCAGAAACAAAGATAATTTCATTCTGCATCTTACAGACTATTTGTCTGCCCCCAAACTCCTTATTACATGGCTATGAAAATTTGTAATAAATTAAAAATGAAAAACCTTCACAGAATGGAACTTGGTTAAGATTACGCTCCATCCTATCGTAAAAATGTTGTTATTCACTCATGGAATTTTTAAATGATGTGTAGATTTCTTGGTAGAGTAATAAACAAACATATTTTTGTGAGACTGATTTTATTCTTTCTCTGACACATTGTATGTATCTCTGGAACGTTATCTACACTCCTGGAAATTGAAATAAGAACACCGTGAATTCATTGTCCCAGGAAGGGGAAACTTTATTGACACATTCCTGGGGTCAGATACATCACATGATCACACTGACAGAACCACAGGCACATAGACACAGGCAACAGAGCATGCACAATGTCGGCACTAGTACAGTGTATATCCACCTTTCGCAGCAATGCAGGCTGCTATTCTCCCATGGAGACGATCATAGAGATGCTGGATGTAGTCCTGTGGAACGGCTTGCCATGCCATTTCCACCTGGCACCTCAGTTGGACCAGCGTTCGTGCTGGACGTGTAGACCGCGAGAGACGACGCTTCATCCAGTCCCAAACATGCTCAATGGAGGACAGATCCGGAGATCTTGCTGGCCAGGGTAGTTGACTTACACCTTCTAGAGCACGTTGGGTGGCACGGGATACATGCGGACATGCATTGTCCTGTTGGAACAGCAAGTTCCCTTGCCGGTCTAGGAATGGTAGAACGATGGGTTCGATGACGGTTTGGATGTACCGTGCACTATTCAGTGTCTCCTCGACGATCACCAGAGGTGTACGGCCAGTGTAGGAGATCGCTCCCCACACCATGATGCCGGGTGTTGGCCCTGTGTGCCTCGGTCGTATGCAGTCCTGATTGTGGCGCTCACCTGCACGGCGCCAAACACGCATATGACCATCATTGGCACCAAGGCAGAAGCGACTCTCATCGCTGAAGATGACACGTCTCCATTCGTCTCTCCATTCACGCCTGTCGCGACACCACTGGAGGCGGTCTGCACGATGTTGGGGCGTGAGCAGAAGACGGCCTAACGGTGTGCGGGACCGTAGCCCAGCTTCATGGAGACGGTTGCGAATGGTCGTCGCCGATACCCCAGGAGCAACAGTGTCCCTAATTTGCTGGGAAGTGGCGGTGCGGTCCCCTACGGCACTGCGTAGGATCCTACGGTCTTGGCGTGCATCCGTGCGTCGCTGCGGTCCGGTCCCAGGTCAACGGGCACGTGCACCTTCCGCCGACCACTGGCGACAACATCGATGTACTGTGGAGACCTCACGCCCCATGTGTTGAGCAATTCGGCGGTACGTCCACCCGGCCTCCTGCATGCCCACTATACGCCCTCGCTCAAAGTCCGTCAACTGCACATACGGTTCACGTCCACGCTGTCGCGGCATGCTACCAGTGTTAAAGACTGCGATGGAGCTCCGTATGCCACGGCAAACTGGCTGACACTGACGGCAGCGATGCACAAATGCTGCGCAGCTAGCGCCATTCGACGGCCAACACCGCGGTTCCTGGTGTGTCCGCTGTGCCGTGTGTGTGATCATTGCTTGTACAGCCCTCTTGCAGTGTCCGGAGCAAGTATGGTGGGTCTGACACACCGGTGTCAATGTGTTCTTTTTTCCATTTCCAGGAGTGTATATTCACAAGTCTCGCATAACTTAAATCAATGATTTACGTATGTACATCATGAGAGAACAAAATTCTGACTGATTATGTTGTTGCCCCTTCGCCTCTTCCCATTTCAATACTACTGGATATTCTTATGGAAATGGAACTTTCAGATAGTGATAGTTGTTTGACATATGCTCTGAAGAAATTGCACTGAGATCAAATGCCTACTAGTCACCACATATACCTATTCTCATGTTCTGTAGTTTGATATTTTGGGCAGAGATCTTGCCTGCTGCAGTATGTAAAGGCTCACCTGTTCACTTCACTGTTCACTATTATATTAATCTAGGTTTGTGACACACATATTAAGCTATTTATCAGGATGAACTACTGGTCTCAGGGAGACCCATCACATGATCTTTGGAAAGTACAAGATGAGATGAACGCAGCAACAATATACAGGGTGACACAAGGGAGACGGATGGTTTTTAATGAAATAATACTCAGCCAACTTTAAAATTAATGCATGTTTATTTACACAAAATCAAAGCTCATTATTTGCCATTTTAGTTAACAAAGTTATTTGTGAAAAATAATGTCGTCAAGGTGATGTCCATCATTTCGAATGCAGGACTCAGGTCTCTTCTCAAAATCCTCCATCACATGGACTAAAATCTCTGCAGGGAGGGTAGCAATTTCTTGAATTATTGCATTCTTCAACTCGTCCAAATTTCATGGTTTGCTGTTATAGACACAGTTCTTAAGGTACACCCACAGAAAAAAAGTCACATACTGCAAGTCGGAAGACCTGTGAGGCCAAGGAACATTGCCAAAACATGAGATAATCTGGCCACGAAACATGCGTCTAAGAACTGTCATTGAGGTGTTAGCGGTGTACAATGTTGCCCATCCTGCTGGAACCAAACGCATTTTAAAGGGATTTGTTGTCTTCTTAGTTCTGGTTTCAAGCATATGAATGTAATGAACCGAATTAACAGTAACTGTGGCCCTGTTCTCTTCAAAACAATAAGGTCCAATAATGCCAACAGAACCAAGAGCACACCAGACTGTACTTTTTCTGAGTGTAGAGGACGCTGGTGGATAAGGTATGGATGCTCTGGAGCCCAATAACGTAGGTTTTGCTTATTCACAGTCCCATTTAAATGAGCTTCATCACTCATCCATAAAATTTCATTTTCATTTGATCCCAAAACCGCTTGCATTCTGCGAAGTCTTCTCGTACAGCAAAATCAGTTTCCTTAAGTTGTTTTATAGGGATGGAATTTTAATTCTTTATGCAAAATTCATCTAACCGATTCATGATTGATTCGTAACTCAGTTGCATGATGTCTCAGCTTACCGCCCTGGGCTTCTGACTGCCACTTGCTTTACCTGTTCAACATTTTCTGGTGTTGTTGCTCTGCATCTTGGGCCAGGATGCTTCTTACCCAGTATGTTTCTAGTTGATCTGACGTTTCCCACCCATCTGATGATTGTGTTATGGCTTGGAACAGCTCCATGTCTACAGACATTAAACCGTGCACGAAATAATCGCTGCATAGCAATAATAGACTCACCACTTTTCACGAAACTGTCATAGACAAACACTCAACATTGCAAGTCCCACTGCTCCATAGTGACTGAGTAAATGAAATGGCGTCTTATGTGGATCAGAACTATCCCCATCACGACCACCTCCCACCACCACGCCCTCAGAACTACGCAGTTCAAAATCGTCCGTCTCCCGTGTGTCACCCTGTACTTCCCTTGCCCGTTCATGAACATTTTATTACATTTGGTGTGATAATGCCCTCTTCAAAAAGTAATTTGGTTGCATATTTAGGGTGAGAACATGATCAGATGCACATGCTGGGACTACTGATGTGTCAATGGTGTTATACATGGTGAAGTAAATTTCACGCACTCGGGCTTCGCAGCCCGATTCCTCACATACCAGCGATAAAAAAATGTCTCTCACCAAATTTCGTCCGGTGAGTACACAGGCAGAAAAAGGACGCTAAAAAGTGGCAATCTGGCAACACTGTAACCACATCTATGGTAACTATCTCTGTCAGTACATGTTAATCTGCTGTACAGTTGGTGCAGTGGAGAGAGTTTTGGGTTAGCATGCAGTAGGTCGATGGTTAACTCCTGGGTTGACGTACATTTTTTTTATTTGGTAAATATAGTCCATGTGGTAAGGTACCTGGCATCTTAATCAGCAGGTTCTCTAGAAAAAGTTTACACTCACATATTACAATCGTAGAAATGGAAGATTGGTCAGCTTTGAAAGAAGCCCTTTCCACGCCATGTGTATGAATTTGCATCTACTATATGCGAAACCTGTTTTCTTTGTACCCTCCTCAAATGGTCTCATGGATTAGTATTAACTACATACATCAAAAACAGTTTGCAGCCTCCGGTTCCAAGAACTCCTGAAGATAGACGTTGACTGTGGTTAGTGTACCACAGAAACAGTCTCTTTGACTGTTCAGAGATGTCACTAAACCTGCCCAAAGATGGAAACAATCATGCATGAGGAGCACCTATTACATGGAGAGGGTCCGACAGCTGATCAGTTCCAGTCATTCCACCAGGAAGGAGTTACACAGTTCGTGTGGTCTGTAGTTCAACCAAGCCTAGACAGCCAATACCGCTGTTCAATTGCGTCCGCATTGTTACTTTGTGTCAGTAAGGGCTCTCAACAAGGGAAGTCTCCAGCCATCTCGGAGTGAACCAAAGCGATGTTCTTCAGACATGGAGGAGATACAGAGAGACAGGAACTGCCGATAACATGCCACGCTCAGGCCGCCCAAGGGTTACTACTGCAGTGGATGACCGCTACCTATAGATTATGCTCAGAGGAACCGTGACAGCAATGTCACCACGTCAAATAATGCTGTTCGTGCAGCCACAGGACATTGTGTTAAGACTCAAACTGCGCGTAATAGGCAGCATGATGCAAGTACCAACATCCAAGGCAAGGTCCATCTTTACAACCATGACACGATGCAGCATGGTGCAGATGGGCCCAACAACATGACGAATCGACCGCTCAGGATTGGCATCACGTTCTCTTCACCGATGAGTGTTGCATATGCCTTCAACCAACCAATCATCAGAACGTGTTTGGAGGGAACCCACTCAGGTTGAGCACCATAGACACACTGTCCAAGCAAGTGCCACAAGGTGGAGGGTCCCTGCTGTTTTGGGGTGGCATTATGTGGGTCTGATGTACGCCACTGGTGGTCATGGAAGGCGCCGTAACAGCTGTAGGATACGTGAATGCCATCCTCTGACCAATAGTGCAACCATATCGGCAGTGTTTTGACAAGGCATTCATCTTCATGGACTACAATTCGCACCCCCTTCATGGACATCTTGTGAATGACTTCCTTCAGGATAAGTACGTTGCTCAACTAGAGTGGCCATCATGTTCTCCAGACATGAAGCCTATCAAACATTCAAGGGGAAAGATTGAAAAGGGCTGTTTGTGGATGACGTGACCCACCAACCACTCTGAGGGATTTACGTCAAATGGCTGTTGAGGAATGGGGCAATGTGGACCAACAGTGCCTTGATGAACTTGTGGATAGTATATGCCTGGACGAATACGGGCATGCATGAATGCAAGAGGACATGCTACTGGGTATCAGAGGTATCAGTGTGTAAAGCAATCAGGACCACCACCTCTGTGTGGTGGTACAACATGCAATGTGTGGTTCTCATGACCAATAAAAAGGGAGGAAATGATGTATATGTTGACCTCGATTCCAATTTTCTGTACAGGTTCCGGAACCGAGGTGAGGCAAAACTTTTTTTTGATGTGTGTATTATTCTTGCCTCATTCAGGTCCCTTACATTTTGTTAGTGCCTTACATTGCCAGTAGGACTGGGAACGTGCTTTGTGAATCATGTCCAAATTTGGTTACTATTTGTATGTGCTATCACCGTGGTCCCACTAATTATGCCTTTCAACATTGAGTCTGGTAAATGCATGCTGATTTAGTACATATCTCAATGTATTATTATTATTATTATTATTATTATTATTATTATTATTATTATTGTTGTTGTTATTCTATTGATGGGGTTGTGGAATCATAATGTCTGTTACCATTAGGGAAGAAGTGTAATTCGTAACCGAACATTTCATATTTAGCGGTCTCGGGATGAATCGTGCAAAGCAATATTTGTCAAAGGTGTAATGTGTGTTAGGTGGAACAGTGCGTGGGATTGATGGCGTGTTTATACTGTATGCGCTGCCTGCCAGACAGGAATTAGTTGCGAGTGGAGTAACGCACCGGTGGCAGACTCCAATGACATATAGATACATAGAATTTTCTCATTGTAAACCTCTAAAACAGTTTGGCAGATGTATGGCATACACTAACAATGAATATGTGGATATGCTTCTGGTTCTTGGTGCCTCTGAGAACCAGGCTGGCGTTGCTGCTCATGAATATGCTGTTAGATATCCTCGTCAATGCTATACAGATAAAAATGTGTTTCGTCGTCTGGAGCTGCCCCTCCAGGAGTCAGGTTCTCTCCTTCCACCATCGCACGACAGGTAATCCACGGACTCGCCGTATTCCAGCTACTGAGGAAGCTATTCTGGAGGTCATACACCAAGAACCTCAGCGAAGTACACGTAGCGTAGCAAGGCAGCTGCGTGTCTCACAATACGCAGTTGTTAATGTGATGCATGAGCATGGGCTGCACCCATATCATTATGCTTTCCCACAACACCTGCATCCTGCAGATCGCCATCAGCGAATACAATTCTGTGAATGGTTCCAACAACAACAGGAAGCCAATGACGAATTAGTGAACACCATAATATGACTGGATGAAGCAGCATTCACTTGTGGGGTGTCATCAATCTGCACAATGCCCACCACTGGTGTGAGGTTAGCCGGCAAGTCACCTGTGATCATAGATATCAAGTTCACTTTGGTATCAATGTCTGGGCCAGAATATTGGGCACCAGGAGTTTGGACCTGTTGCCTGACTGGTTGCCTGCACAAAGGTATCATGCATTCCTATCAAACTATCTGTTTGACATGCTGGAAGGCGTTCCACTAGATGTTTGGCAGAGAATATGGTTCCAACATGATGGTGCACCTCCACACTCTGGAATTAATGTACGACAGTATTTGGACAGAACATTTCCAGGAAAATTGCTCGGACATGGTGGTCCAGTTGTATGGCCACTGTGTTCACATGACCTAAATCCCCTGGATTTCTTCCTGTGGGGACACCTGCAGGAGTACGTGTACTCTAATCTGTCAACGAATGTGGAAGAATTGGTGGCACATGTTCATTCTGCTCTTGTTACTGTGGATGCAGCTTTGCTGTGAAGGGTCCAGAGCTGGAAGATCCAGCGAGTTGCACATGTTTAGATGTACAGGGAGGTCGCTTTGAGCATCTGTTGTTCTGAGGACAACATATTCTGTTGCAAAGGTCATGCGATCATTCATATGGACATTATTATTGTTACTGGTTGTTAATGTCTGCCATCTGAATGCTCATATTACATGTAGTATAAATGACAAGATGACGTTGTGTTATTGTATTGTGCTATCATCTTTAGCATCTCGAAATTGATATTGTTTTTGTAGTTGTTCTGTCCTATGACAGGTCACTTGTTTCAACTGTCTATTTCTTATTTGTCTAACCATATATTTGTTATGTTCAGCACAGCAAAATGTTGTGTATTTAGGATACAGAATGAAATAATTAAAAAAATGTGCCCCAATCAAGGATCATACCCTCGATCTCCTGCATGTTAAACCGAAACTTTTTCCACTGCACAAACTGTACAGCACAACTGACAAGTGCTGACAGAGATAACGTACATTTGGTAACAGTGTTGCCAGATTGCCACTCTTTAATGTCCTTTTTCTGCAGATGTATTCATCAGATGAAATTTTGTGAGAACCATTTTTTTACAACTAGCACGTGAGGAGTCATGCTACGATGCCCAAGCGCACGAATTTTGCTTCACCCTTATTCTGTATTATATTTCCTCTGCCTGCTAGATTATATTAAGTAGCATATAATACACAGTGAAGTGGTAAATCAGCCACCAAAGGAAGCATAAGATGAACACTAGCCTTACTTTATCAAATAATTTATTTTAGGGCTTACAAAATATGCTTCACAGAGTTCTTAAAACAGTAAAATGATATTCAAAATATATCCATGAATATTAATTTCAAAATACATTTCTTGTTCATTACAGCTTGGATTACACTGACTGTTAAGAGCATACATATGAAAATATTTACCAAGTGAGGTAGTGAAAAACTCTTTAATGTGTTTTCATATGATGATGTTGCTGCTGCTGCTGCGAAGGGCATAAAAATATTTTCCTCAATTCAACAAAACATGTCAATCAAACAGGAATCTTCATTAATGGATGTTAGGCAACCATAGTGACGGTGTAAATTTTCAAATATCAGGTAATCAGTCTTTTACAGCTCTGGCAGTGAACCAGTTAAAAAAACAAAGACCAACTGTGAAAAGTTCCACAGCTGGCATATCAGCAAAGGTACCACACGTACCAATCACAAAAAAGTTTGCTGCATAACAAAGGGCAGCAGCTAAAGCATAGTAATTTCTTGCCACATAGCCTATATAACACACAAAAAGTAAACTTAAAATTAATGACATGTCAGACATATAGTCACTAGGTTTTTTACTAACATAATAACACACAACAGGAAACACTGCTGCTACTATATTCATAAGTGCAAAGTTGCCATCATAGCCATAATAGAGATGAAGCTCTGTTGCCAAGCATGGGAAACACAAGGTTGAACTCAGAAACAGAATATTGTTATACAATGTTCTCAACTTATGCCCATATTGTGGGTTACCTGCAACGTAAAACCATAATATTAAAACTGAAGAACTGCTTATGTTGTAAGAAAGAAGCAATTTTTACTAATGATAAGACAAACTTATATTAAATAGTAACCACAAAATACATCGGTTGCAAATGGGATTAGCAGTCTAGCTTATAACAAACCACAGAAACTAAAAAACTACTTCATGTGTAAGAAGGCAAATGCAAGGTGTGTCACATTCACACAGTGTGTTTTAAAAGAGGTACAGAAAAATGTTATTGTTTTTGTTGCTGTTGTGGTCTTCAGTCCTCAGACTGGTTTGATGCAGCTCTCCATGCTACTATATCCTGTGCAAGCTGCTTCATCTCCCAGTACCTACTGCAACCTACATCCTTCTGAATCTGCTTAGTGTAGTCATCTTTTGGTCTCCCTCTACGATTTTTACCCTCCACGCTGCCCTCCAATAATAAATTGGTGATCCCTTGATGCCTCAGAACATGTCCTACCAACCGATCCCTTCTTCTGGTCAAGTTGAGCCACAAACTTCTCTTCTCCCCAATCCGATTCAATACTTCCTCATTAGTTATGTGATCTACCAATCTAATCTTCAGCATTCTTCTGTAGCACCAAATTTTGAAAGCTTCTATTCTCTTCTTGTCCAAACTATTTATCGTCCATGATTCACTTCCATACATGGCTACACTCCATTCAAATACTTTTAGAAATGACTTCCTGACACTTAAATCTATACTAGATGTTAACAAATTTCTCTTCAGAAACGCTTTCCTTGCCATTGCCAGTCTACATTTTATATCCTCTCTACTTCGACCATCATCAGTTAGTTTGCTCCCCAAATAGCAAAACTCCTTTACTACCTTAAGTGTCTCATTTCCTAAACTAATTCTCTCAGCATCACCAGACTTATTTCGACTACATTCCATTATCCTCGTTTTGCTTTTGTTGATGTTCACCTTAAATCCTCCTTTCAAGACACTATCCATTCCGTTCAACTGCTCTTCCAAGTCCTTTGCTGTCTCTGACAGAATTACAATGTCATCGGCGAACCTCAAAGTTTTTATTTCTTCTCCATGGATTTTAATACCTACTCCAAATTTTTTTTTTGTTTCCTTCACTGCTTGCTCAATATACAGATTGAATAACATCGGGGAGAGGGTCTCACCCCATTCCCAACCACTGCTTCCCTTTCATGCCCCTCAACTGTAATAACTGCCATCTGGTTTCTGTACAAATTGTAAATAGCCTTTCACTCCCTGTATTTTACCCCTGCCACCTTCAGAATTTGAAAGAGAGTATTCCAGTCAACATTGTCAAAAGCTTTCTCTAAGTCCACAAATGCTAGAAACGTAGGTTTGCCCTTCCTAAATCTAGCTTCTAAGATAAGCCGTAGGGTCAGTATTGAAGCACGTGTTCCAACATTTCTACAGAATCCAAACTGATCTTCCCCGAGATCGGCTTCTACAAGTTTTTCCATTCGTCTAAAGAATTCGCGTCAGTATTTTGCAGCTGTGACTTATTAAACTGATAGTTCGGTAATTTTCACATCTGTCAACACCTGCTTTCTTTGGGATTGGAATTATTCTATTCTTCTTGAAGGCTGAGGGTATTTCACCTGTCTCATACATTTTGCTCACCAGATGTCAGGTCTGGCTCTCCCAAGGCCGTCAGTAGTTCCAATGGAATTTTGTCTACTTCGGGGGCCTTGTTTCGACTCAGGTCTTTCAGTGCTCTGTCAAACTCTTCACACAGTATCGTATCTCCCATTTCATCTTCAACTACATCCTTTTCCATTTCCATAATATTGTCCTCAAGTACATCGCCCTTGTATAGACCCTCTATATACTCCTTTCACCTTTCTGCTTTCCCTTCTTTGCTTAGAACTGGGTTTCCACCTGAGCTCTTGATGTTCATACAAGTGGTTCTCGTATCTCCAAAGGTCTCTTTAATTTTCCTGTACGCCGTATCTTACCCCTAGTGAGATAAGCCTCTACATCCTTACATTTTTCCTCTAGCCATCGCTGCTTAGCCATTTTGCACTTCCTGTCGATCTCATTTTTGAGACGTCTATATTCCGTTTTGCCTGCTTCATTTACTGCATTTTTATATTTTCTCCTTTCATCAATTAAATTCAATATTTCTTCTGTTACCCAAGGATTTCTACTAGCCCTCGTCTTTTTACCTACTTGATCCTCAGCTGCCTTCACTACTTCATCCCTCAAAGCTACCCATTCTTCTTCTACTGTATTTCTTTCCCCCATTCCTGTCAATTGCTCCCTTATGCTCTCCCTGAAACTCTGTACAACCTCTGGTTCTTTTAGTTTATCCAGGTCCCATCTGCTTAAATTCCCACCTTTTTGCAGTTTCTTCAGTTTTAATCTACAGGTCATAACCAATAGATTGTAGTCAGAGTCCACATCTGCCACTGGAAATGTCTTACAATTTAAAACCTGGTTGCTAAATCTCTGTCTTACCATTATATAATCTATCTGAAACCTGTCAGTATCTCCAGGCTTCTTCCATGTATACGGCCTTCTTTTATGATTCTTGAACCAAGTGTTAGCTATGATTAAGTTGTGCTCTGTGCAAAATTCTACCAGGCGGCTTTCTCTTTCATTTCTTTGCCCCAGTCCATATTCACCTACTACGTTTCCTTCTCTCTCTTTTCCTACTACCGAATTCCAGTCACCCATGACTATCAAATTTTCGTCACCCTTCACTATCTGAATAATTTCTTTTATTTGATCATACATTTCTTCAATTTCTTCGTCATCTGCAGAACTAGTTGGCATATAAACTTGTACTACTGTAGTAGGTGTGGGCTTTGTATCTATCTTGGCCACAATAATGCGTTCACTATGCTGTTTGTAGTAGCTTACCCGCATTCCTATTTTCCTATTCATTATTAAACCTACTCCTGCATTACCCTATTTGATTTTGTGTTTATAACCTTGTATTCACCTGATCAAAAGTCTTGTTCCTCCTGCCACCGAACTTCACTAATTCCCACTATATCTAACTTTAACTTATCCATTTCCCTTTTTAAATTTTCTAACCTACCTGCCCGATTAAGGGATCTGACATTCCACGCTCCGATCCATAGAACACCAGTTTTCCTTCTCCTGATAACGACATGTATCATGCTCAAAATAAACCTCTTTCAATAAACTTAGCATGATGTATTAGAAAGTTACAGGATTTAAAAAAAGTTTATGACCTTCTTGTCTGCTTACATGATCTATATTTATTAAGTCTGTCTGAGGACCAAATATATCTACTTAAATAAAAATTCATTGCCACATATTTGGAAGACCATCACTTGAGAATGGCTTGGCTGATTTTTCTTTTGTCGTGTCCATAATTGACATTACAGGGTTTGCATGAAAGATAATTTTTGGAAAATCCACTGGAAAAATCAGAAATCTGGATGGTATTTTTGTATGAAAATCTTAATTTAAGAAATGCGGTGGTCAGTTTACAGTTCTGCAGTTATATGTTTTCATTTAAAAAAAATATTATATTCAGTTTGACTTCTGCTGTTGAATGCTTTTATAACAATATCAAATTCCATGTTGAGTATTAATATTTTGCGAAAAAGAATACAATTGAAAGTGACACTTCTGTGTGTTATTGTTGGTGATCATATCTTTGGTGTGCTGTGAAGATTGAATTGATGTCAATTGTGTTAATTTAGTATGTTGCAATCATTAAATTGATTTCATTTGTGGTTTATTTCTGTGGAAAAAATGCCACCAGTGAGGCACTGAAATATTGGTCAGTGTTCGTGCTTTGCAGGCCAACTACACGACTGTTGAGTCAATGATGCTGATGAAGAGCATATATAGGTTTTGAGGCAAATTGAATATGAATTTCTCAGCTGCAATCCATTATGAGTCCAGAACGATGAAAGCAGTCTAGATTGGCTCACCCAGGTGGAGCTTATGCACAAAATAATTTGGAATGTCAACCAAACAGATAGTCAAACATGTGGTATTGGTGGAGATTGTATCTTCGGTGTGATGCAAAGATTAAACTGATGTCAGTTCATGGCAATTTGGCGTGTTGCAAACTTTCAGTTTGCGGTTTATTTCTTTGGAAAAAAATGCCACCAGTGAGGCTTCAAAATATCGGTCGGCACGTGCAACGCAAGCCAACTACATGTGTGTCAAGTCAATGTGACTGACGAAGAGCACAGACAGTGTTTGGAGGCAAAGTGAGTAATTATAATACAATAAACACTTTCTCTTAAAACCAACTGAGAGAAAGGACAAGCTAAGTTGTGCTGTGAAAATGTGTAGTTTTGTTTTTCTTTTCATACTCATTTTTAACAGAAAACAGGAAAGTTATCTTTATGGCTAACTTTACAATCCAACCTTTTTGTAGATTAAAATCATGCAAAATACTGTCATTAAAGCTCCTATCCTCACAGATCCAGCAGTTATAAAGGTCTCCCTCTGTAATGATTCCAACCAATTTACTGCTTCGTTCTGACTTCTGCTCCCAATCAAGATTCCGTTTGCAATAACAATAAATAAGGTCAGAGACATGGAGGGAGGAGGATATGGAGAGACAAGGGAGAGGAAATGGATATGAGAAGGGGGAAGGACATGGGTATAAAGAAGAGGAAGGGCGATATGAGTACAGGAAGATGAGGCAGGGAGAGATGGGTAGAGAGTGTGGGACACAAGATGTAGAGGGAGCGGGGGAGGCTGATAGACCAAGACAGGTTGGAGGAAAAGGAGTTGGACGGAGATAGGGAGGGGGGAGAGGGGGGCAGGAGGAGGAGGAGGAGGAGGGACAAAGGAAAGGGGAGAGGAGGAGAGGGATAGAGAGAGGGTAGGAGAAGGAGATTAGGACATACATCCAATTCCCATACATATTTAGCAATTGCAAAGCAATGCTGAGTTCACTGGCTCAGGGATACATACGTCAAATACAACATCCTACAGAACCCTGTTCAAGGAACTAGGGATACTAACTGCTGCTTCCCAGTACACTATTTCTTAATGAAATTTGCCGTAGGTAATCTATCTCTTTTTCAAACCAACAGATCAATTTACAGAATCAGTCCGAGAAATAAGAATAATGTAAGGAGTAAAGGGAACTACTTACTGAATAGTACAAGTGTCGAGTCACTGAAAGAAGACACATAAACAAAAGTGAGAAGTTTGCTAGCTTCCAGATGAAGCTTTGCTCGAACACACACACACACACACACACACACACACACACACACACACACACACACACAGCTTGACTGAGTTGAGGGGTTGTGTTGGAGTGGGGCTTGACTAGGTTGAGGGGTTGTGTTGGATGGACTGGGTGAAGGCAGAAAGATGACTGTGTTGGAGAACTGCGGCTGATGGCTGTGAGGGAGAGGCAGTGGGAGGTCAATGGGGTTGGAATGGAGCACTGGCACTGGTGACCTCATTCTCAGTGCAGACAAGGGAACTTGTATCCAGCAGCCAATGACAGGGAGGTGTGGTTTAGAGGGGGCATGAAGGAAGGGAAGACTCAGGGAAAGAGGATATGGCTGCATGATGTGTGAAGTTAGAGTCTTGGGGCAGGGTTAGTAGAGATTGAGACCATGAGGATTACGGGACTGAAGGATGGTTTGAAAGGACAGTTCCCATCCACATAATTCAGAGAAGCTGGTGCCAGGGGGAGAGGGGGGAGGACCCATCTGGCATGGGTTATGAAGTAGCCATTGAGATCAAACACACTGTCCTCAACAGTGTGTTCTGCCACTGTGTGGTCAATTCTACTCTTAGCCACAGTTTGGCAGTGGACATCCATTTGGGTGGACTGCGGGCTGATTGTCATATACACATAAAATTCTGTACAAAAGTTACAGCAGGACTGTTATATGAGTATGATGTGACTGCTTTCACAGGATGCCATGCCTCTGGTAAGATAAGCAAGTAACAGGACTACAGAAGGATGTGCTGGGTGTGTGTATTGGACTGATCTTGTGGCAAGGGTTCAGGAGGGTGTGAGACATGGATGGCTGCTTCAAACCCCATGCCACTGACATCCTTCACCCCCAACTCACATATTCAGTTGCATTGCAATACATCACATTCAAAGGGTATATTTCCAGATAGACTGAAACTTGCTACTGCCAAATCCCGTAACAAGAAAAGTGGTAACAGAGATACAAATCATTCTACTTCCATACTCCGTAAGCCACCATATGGTGCATGGTGAAGGACAACATATACAACTGCTAATCAATCCTTACTATGTTCCACTCACAAATGGTGTGTGGGGGAAAATGGCTGCCTATATGCCTCCACATGAGCCTCAGTTTCTCTTATCTCACCTTTGCAGTATTTACATTAAATGTACATCAGAGGCAGTAGAATCATTCTACAGTCAGTAACAGATGTTGGTTCTCTAAACTTTCTTAATAATGTTTCACGAAATGATCATCACCTTCCCTCCAGGAATTCCCATTTGAGTTCATGGAGCATTTCCATAATACTTGTATGCTGATTAAACCTACAAGTAACTAATGTAGCAGCACACCTACGAATATCTTCAATGTATTTTTTTTTTCTCCATTCAACCCAGTGCAAATCAAAAGCACTTGAGCATTACTCAAGAACAGGCCTCACAATACTGCTCTATACATGATCTCCTTTATATATGAGCTTCAGTATCCTAGAAGTCACCCAGTGAGTAGAAAAGCTGCAGGAGAGTGAAGCACTGATAAATAAACTACCACACCTTATGCACACTTGGCACCATTAGAACTTTTGGGAAGAAAAATATTGGCTGCACCTCTGTTACCTAACTAAAATGGCCATCTGATTGTCAAGAAAAGCTCACAATTCTCAAGAGCCTAGTGGAGCAATGACTGTCAGTGCTGAACAGAGGTTGAAAAAAGCATAATGTATTGGACCGCACATCTGAATTGCATGTATGTGATTTAGTGGTGGTATGGACACATGGTTGTAGCTCCAGACTAAAAAGAAAGTTGGAAAAGTTTTGTTGAAGGAACAATGGACTGTGGGAAATTATTGGTAAGTCACACCCTGAAGGTGTTCTCAAAGTTCCAAGCACAGGTATACAATACAGTGCAGTTGCAAGGGTATAGGGTAATGCATGCTAACAACTGTAAAGAAAATATTATGTGGCATCATGTATCCAGAAAAAGAAAGATGTAACTTGGCTTCACATATTTCACTGAAAGGAAACGATAAATCTTTGATGTTGCAGAACAGATTTTTTAAGACAGTGCCCTCGCTCTAGAGTTAAGGGAAAGCTGATTTTTATACTTTTGTAAACCATTTACTCATTTATTTGCTTAGTTAACAGCCATTAACTGTGAATTTAGAGTAGAATGTTGAAAAACTGTCAGGTCATGGAAATAAAGTATGGAAAATGCTCACAATTATCAAATTCTGATGTGGTACCTATACCAGGTTTATGAGTGTTTAGTCTATATGTAATGGTCTCACACAATAATGAGTTACAAAACCATTAAGATTGTTAGTTGATTGGTTGGTTGATTTGAGGAGGGGACCAAAGTGCAAGGTCATCAGTTCCATGAACTGAGGAGGCAGAAGTCCAGGGAAGAACTACACAAACAGCACACTCCAGTCAAGGCGAAGGGAAAAGGGGCAAAAGGAATGACAGGGCAGTAGGAAAATTAAAGAACAGGAAAGGAGGAGGGGGTAGGTGGAGAAACAACAACAGCAGGAGCACCTCAGAGAAACCATGAACACAATACAATGAGCACACCATAAGGGGAAGAAGGCACAAGAAAAGGGGAAACAAAACAGGCCAGTCAAAACATAGGGAAAAAGAGGGGAGAACCAAGGCAGTGTGGAGGCAAAGCCAAGGCCTCCATAAGCAATGCCAATGCGAACTGAGGGACGCCAGTTCCTGAGGGACATTCAGGTACTTACAGCTGACTTCCACAAAGAAAACCAAGGACAGGTATAACCATGTAAAGTTCATCTGCTAATACCCGGAACAAGAAAGGGGGGAGGGAGTATTTAGTGTGAAAGGCCAAAAGGTGTGGGAAGTCCAGCATAATATGGATCATTGTGAGGGGGACCCTGGAACTACAAAGGCAGGTGTGGGCAGGGGAGGGGGGGAGCACTCACTGCAGAGTATAAAACCAGGGGTCAACCTAGCACAGCTGATATGAAGGCAGCAGAGGATGGTAGATTCCCACCGGGCAAAGCAAAGGGAAGAATGCCCTATAATGGGAGTCTTGTCAGTTGCATGAAGTTTATTAGACGGGGGGGGGGGGGGGGGGGGGGGGTAGCCCCCCAAAGAGTTGGCATACAATCAAGTGAAAGGGGATTTGGCGTAAAGCCACACATCTGCCCCCAGACAGGTCAAGGAGAATGTACTAGCAATGCCCATATGGATCAAGTGAAAATGCCACCAGAAGCCCTCAAAGGGTTGGCCTGTTTCTGACAATGTGCAGAACTCATGAAGGGTCAGTGTGTAACCATCAATAAAATGAGATTTCTGGAGAATGGCACAAGCTGCTGAGTAAAAGGAAATAAGGAATTGCAACTCCAGTAAATGGAGGTAGTATCCACTACAGTTCATTGAATAAGCATGGAAAGGCACCTGGAGGGTTAGACATGGGAATCGTAGGAGAGGGAAAGAGGAGAGGGGGAGGAACTGGGTTGAGGACAAGGAAAGAACATAACAGAGACAAAGTTAGATGACATCAAGACAGGGTGAAGATGGTCATATTTCTAATATGCCTCAGTGTAGGATAAATGATCGAAGGACATATACTGCTGTATCTCCTTTTCCTTCTTATAAACTGGGCAATCTGACAAGCATAGAGAGTGACAGTCATGAAAACTAACACACACAGGCAGCAGAAAAAACATTAAGATCAGATAAGTAGTATGTCTACAATATAAAACCCAGTATAGAGCTTCAACAAGGCATTAAGTTGCCCTTAAGGCAATATGGAATATGCCTGGGTCATCCACTAAAATGGCATCCAGAGTACACGGCAGGCCAAGATCAACGCGCAGTGTATTAAAATTTGGACAGGACGTTAAAATGTGGCATACCGTCGGCAATTGCCCACATGGGCAGAAAGGGCACCAGTGCAGCCGTCAGCAGATGGCGATGGCTGAACCGGCAGTGTCCAATTCGTAATCGGGCCAAAATGACCTCCTCCCACCGAGAAGGGCGTGAAGAGGTCATCCAAGCTGTGGGAAGAGGTTTCAAGGCCGGAAGCTTGTTGTCGGCATGCATAAAATGCGCCGACAAATGACCCTGCTACCATCTGATGAAGGGACACAACAACAAGCTGTCCGAGGTTGGAGGACCGCAGCATCTGCAGCTTCGTTCCCAGGGATACCGACATGGCCAGGAACCCACATAAAGGTAACCGGAGAACCATTGTCTGCCAGCTGCTGAAGAAAGCGTTGGATCCCAAGGTGGTGTTTGGCTCTCGCCCACTCGAAAGGTTGCAGGGAGTGAAAAATCAAGGTGCTGAAGGAGGCAACGAAAGCGAACTCCACGGGGTAGCAGGGCAGATACATACAAAACATATTGATGGTCGAGAGAGTCATCAAAAAAGGAACGATACGACGAGTGGTCGGGCATTGACAATAGCCGACAGGCATACCGACAAAGCAGTATATCGCGACAGTAGGTTAGTGGCAATTCACCGGCTTCAGCATGAAGGCTCTCGACGGAACTAGTATAGAACGCTCAGATCGCAAGACGTAAACCCCGATGTTGTATACAGTTGAGGCGGCATAAGATGGACGGCCATGCAGAGGACTATACGAAGCTCCCATAATCCAGCTTTCAGCAGACGATCGACCGATAGAGGCAAAGTAGGACGGTTCGATTCGCTCCCCACGACATACTGCTGAGAACAAGGAGGACATTTAGAGAACGGGTACAACGGGCAGCCAAATAAGACATGTGGAGACCAGCTAAGTTTCCTGTCAAATGTAAGACCTAAAAATTTTGTTGTCTCCATGAATGGGAAAGCAACAGGACCGAGTCGTAAGGATGGTGGGAGAAACTCTTTGTAGCACCAGAAGTCGATACAGACGGAAAAACGGAAGCCATTGGCGACACTCCAGGAGTAAAGACGGTCAAGACAGCGCTCCAGGAAATTTCAGCGTGCTCCAGGAAACATGTACGCTGCGCGCTGCAATAGATGGTAAAATCATGCATGAAAAGGGAGCCTGGTACATCAGCTGGGAGGCAATCCATTATTGGATTTATTGCTATGGCGAAGAGAGCGATGTTCAAAACTGAGCCCTGTGGCAGCCCATTCTCCTGGCGAAAGGCGTTGGACAGGACAGAACCCACACGTGGACAGGACAGAACCCACACGTACCCTGAACTGTCGATCCATTAAAAAGGTATGAATAAAAAGAGCGAGGTGACCGCGAAGGCCCCATGTATGCATGGTGCAGAGAATGTCCACCCTCCAACAGGTGTCGTAAGCCTTCTCCAAATCAAAGAACACAGCCGCGGTCGGGCGCTTCCACAAGAAGTTATTCATAATGAAGGTCAACAAGGTACCCAGATGGTCAACTGCAGAGCGGGGCCTATGAAATCCACATCGTACATTGGTAAGTAGGCGTCGAGATTCGAGCAGCCAAACCAAACGAGAGTTAACCATTCATTCCATCACCTTACAGACACAGCAGGTAAGGGAAATCGGTCGATAACTGGAAGGCAAGTGCTTGTCCTCTCCCGGCTTAGGAATCAGGACAACAAGAGATTCGCACCAGCATGTGGGAACATGACCCTCAATCTAGATGCGATTATACGTACGAAGAAGAAAACCTTTACCCGCAGGAGAAAGGTTCTTCAGCATCTGAATAAGAATAGAATCAGGCCCTGGAGCGGAGGACCGTGACCGGGCAAGTGCATTTTCGAGTTCCCGCATGGTGAGTGGGGCATTATAACTTTCACGATTCGAGGAGCGGAAGTTAGGTGGCCTTGCCTCCTCTGCCTGTTTTCGGGGGAGGAGCTCGAAACCTCTGTGAAAAAGTGGCCGAAGGCAGTGGAGACATCCTCAGGGGCCACAAGGACGTCATTCGCGACCGTGAAGCCAGGAACAGGTGAGTGGACCTTAGTGCCAGATAGCCGGCGCAGGCTACCCCAGACAACAGAAGAAGGAGTAAAACTGTTGAAGGTGCTTGTGAAAGCAACCCAGCTGGCTTTCTTGCTTTCTTTAATAACACGACGACACTGCGCACGTAATCATTTATAATTGATACACTTTTCCATCATAAAGTGGTGTTTAAAGGTGCGTAAAGCATGTCGATGAGCACGTAAAGCGTCTTACATGCTACAGTCCACCAGGGGACTGGTATGTGACGTGGAGAACAAGAAGTAGTGTGACGGATGGAATATTCATCAGCAGTGAGAATGTCTTCCATGAGGTGTGTGGCCTGACTATCGGAGCTTGCGAAGGTTTGATCCTGAAAGGTCACCCTGGAAGAGAAGAGCCCCCAGTCTGCTATGGAGATGTTCCAACTAGTTGAGCACGGAGAGGGGGTATGATGCAGGAGATGGATAACACAAAGGAAGTGGTCGCTCGAATATGTATCAGAAAGTGCGTACCACTCAAACCAGTGTGCAAGTTGGGTAGTACATATAGAGAGGTCTAAATGGGAATAGGTGTGAGTTGTGTTCGAAAGAGAAGTAGGGACGCTAGTATTGAGGCAGATAAGATTGAGCTGGTTGAAAAGTCTGCTACCGGGGAGCGTCTTGGGCAGGATGCTGGAGAGCCCCAAAGGGGATGGTGGGCATTGAAGTCTCTAGTCAACAAAAATGGCGCAGGTAGCTGAGCAATAATTTGCATCATGTCTGCTATGGTAACGGCAGATGACGATGGAGTGTAAAAGTGGGGACAGTAATCCAGACGGCAACTGCCTGCATGTCGGTGTCCAATGTGATGGGATCATAGTAAATATCATCCTGGACCAGCATCATAACCCCTCCAAAAGCCGGAATACCTGCCACAGGGGGCAGGTCAAAACGCACAGAGGCATAGTGTGCCAAGTCAATTTGATTGCATGGGCGTAGCTTCGTTTCCTGCAGAGCTACGACTGTAAGCCCTCTCGGTTGGAGCGAATGCTGCGAATATTCCAGTGAAGAAGTGCCATCGTGAGAAGAAAAAGAAAAAGGAGAAGCAAGAAGGGGTCACCTTGAAGGCCGCTGAGGGCCTTGCTTCAAGAGAGCACTGCCGCTGCTATCAATAGGCGGAGAGTCATCGTCCATTTGTTCAATAGGTTCATCGGCCATCTTGTTAAGATGACCGAGAGGAGGAGCTTCCTCCACCGGTGAACGGCCAGATGTTCAGCTACCAGCGGTGTGGCCAGGCGAAATGGATGACGGCCTGGGGCAACAACCACTAGGTGGCACAGGAGAAGAAACGCGCCGTGGCAGAGGAGGAGAACTTTGCTTCCTACGAGCCTTCTTGGAAGGTCATTTAGTGGAAGTACTGGTCCATGGCTGGGAGTTTGAGGTACGTAGGAAGTCTGCACGGGACGGTTCCTTCTTGAAGACCCTTGCATCTGACTTCTGGGTCTTAGTCTTGACAGAAGCTGATAAAGGTGCTTGTGTCTTAGGGGTGGCGGGAGAAAGAGGAGATGTTGACCAGGCGATCTTAACACTGGCCGAACGGACGACCATAGTGCTAAAGGTCAGATCGCATGTCTGCGTCGACACCTCCTTGGTAGTCCGAGGAGAGGCAAGGACAGTACTGTATTTCCCCGCTGGGAGCAGCATGGGCTTCCTACTAGCAAATAGCTTGCGAGCAGCCAAGGTGGACACTTTCTCATTGGCCCGAATTTCCTGTATACAGCGTTCATCCTTGAAGCTGGGACAGTCGCGGGAGGACGCTGCATGGTCTCCCTGACAGTTCGTGCAATGAGAAGACAGAGGTGGGCAGTCACCCTCATGGGCGTCCCTGCCACAAGTGACACATTTAGCTGCATAAGAACAAGACTGGCGAGTTGTGATTAAAACACTGACACTGGTAGCAGCGCATAGGTGTTGGGACATAGGGGCGAACAAAGATAACCTCATAGCCCGCTTTGATGCGCGACGGCAGCTGAACACTATCAAAGGTCAAGTAAAGTGTCTGGGTCAGTACAAGGTCATTGTTGACCTTTTTCAAGACCCTATGGACAGTCGTCACACCCTGCTCAGTGAGGAAAGACTGAATCTCCTCGTCAGTCAATCCGTCAAGTGATAGAGTATATACCACACCATGCGACAAATTCAAAGTGCGGTGAGCCTCCACCTGGACAGGGAACGTATACAGGAGTGTGGCCCGAAGCAGTTTTAGTGCCTGAAAGCTCTCTCAGTTTCTAACAAAGAGGTACCGTTACGCATCCTGTTACAAGACTTGACAGATCCGGCTATGGCATCTACGACCTTTTGAATAACGAAAGGGTTGACAGTGGAAAAATCCTTTCCGTCCTCAGATCTACAAACTACGAGGAACTTTGGGGCAGACGGTAGTACTTTTGTTGCTGGTGGCTGGTCAAGTTTCCGTTTTTGGGCAGAAGTCAAGAGAGAAAAAGAAGAGAAATCCATTGCGGAGGAATCCCCCGTGATTGCCAGCATCTCCGATGGCGCGCTCCTTCCTTGTGGGGACCCTCTCAGAGGGCACTCCCGCCTTAGGTGAATGTTTACACCTCAGGTCACACCTCCCGAGAAATGGACGGAGGGACCAATCGGCATGGTCAGAAGGTGTCAGCTCAGGCAATCACCCCTCCCTGGGCCCAGCCTTTACCAGGGGGTACGTGCATGCCTTACTTATCTACCCAGGGTGGGGAATCACGCATTACCCCATCACTGGCTACGCATGCGAACGTGTGGGTCGGCCTTCAGGCACGCACAGGGAGGAAAGAAAGGGAGAGAGGGAGAGAAAGGACAGACTGTCTCAAACACCGAGGTGGAGACCAGAGGGTGGACAAGAAGGCAAAGAGAAGAAGATGGCAAGGAGAAGAAGAAGATGGCAAGGAGAAGAAGAAGATGGCAAGGAGAAGAATAAGAAGGCAAAGAGAAGAAGAAGGCAAGGTAAAAAGTAAGGAAGACAGTGAGAGGGAGAAGGACAAAGAAAGGAACCAAACAAAGGAAGGAAGAAACCAGAATAAGCGAAAACCAAAATGACCACAAAGAGAAGTCGTCGAACCGTCCGTCTCCAGACGCAGGCGAAAACTACCCCCTTGAGGGGGAGGGACTCCTTTTAGTCGCCTCTTACGACAGGCAGGAATACCTCGGGCCTATTCTAACCCCTGGACCCGCAGGGGATCATGCTGGGGTAATTAGAATTGGTAGCTTTCTTGTAGATAAAGTAGAATATTGTAATGTGTGACCTTAAGTTACAAGTACCACAGGAATATTCCATTGTTGGGCTAGGTGAGAAAATCATAATGTGATGTAGTAAGAGGAATGACAGAGTTGTGGATTCAGAAGGGTAAACAAATCGCATGAAGTCACTTGCAGAAGCAGTACATCCAAAGACCAAAGTGTCATCCATTCTAGGCTGGACTGGGTCTAGTAGAATGTAATTGTGGTAGTTGGTGCAAAAAGTACATGAGCTTCAAGTTAGGCTCATGTAATGTATAAACTGTTTACAAGCACCATGTGGTAAAAATTGTTATGCCAAATTAATAACCTGGCAATTGTGAATAGACATACGGATGTGTGACACTAATCGCCTCATTCCAGATGTACGTTTGTCAAGTCATATTTTAGTTTATTCAAATACTGTTACAAGGAACGTAACACATTAAGACCTAAAATTAAAACAAGTAGTCTGCCATACTTGTAAAATAAGGAAAGGAGTAATTTAATAAGACAAAAGGAAATCCTGAAGATGTATAGCCGTTAGAATATACTAAAGAAATGTACTGGTTTACTAATCTACTGATCATGTCATTTCAACAACAAGTTATGAATTAACATTATTGGAATACAATTCATTTATACTAATTAAATTCTACTATTTAGTTAAGCAAGATCCTAACTGTCAGAATTTGCATCATTAGGAGTAAGAGACAGATGTGAAATGAAACAGAGAGGGAAGTAAAATGAATCTATTTAACAGGAGCACTGTCTCACTCTCCATAGGCTTTCCTGAACCTGTATTCTCTGGCATGTCAGGGTGATAGCAGCATTCACACAGCTTACAGTCAATACACTATAGTATTGCACAAAAACAAGTTACAGCTCAGAGTTTACAATCACTAATCATTAGTATCATACAATTAATTCAGTGAAATTATCTCTGTCAGAATATCCATTACTATCCAATAATTAGGTGGAAAAGAGAGAAGTAATGCAAATATCTTTTTGCTGATGTTAGGATATCCATTATCTTACATGCCGCTGTCAAGACAAATTTTTGCATTTTTCAGGGCTCTGGTCATGAATATAATTAATAAGTCACCTCCAGAGAATAAAAAGAAGAATGTCCATTCACACGAGGAATAATGTAGAAACACAACTAGTGATAACTTGCAAATGAACAACTGTTAAAAGACATTTTTTTCTGTGGTAACTAATTGAATGAACAGTTCCTGTGTGATGTGAGCACACAATGTGTATCCAATGTAATATGTTAAGTACAAACAAACAGCTCTATGATTCTATTTATAGTCTAACTATTAACAGAGAAATGCTTGCAGCAAATTTTTGCAATGGAGAAAAAGATAATATAGTTGAACTTGTCCAGTTTTATGGGGGTCGTTAGTTTAACTATAACAAGAAAACTGAGCTCATTTCATAGCTAATGAATTTAAGAGTGGACTGCATGCTTGACTAATTAGAAAGTCCATGTTATAGTCTCGTTCAGACTATCTGACTAGCAGCACTCTCCACTGGCTTTCATAGTAGGGTGTTCAAACCAATTTTCGGGGCCTGGGGGACAAAGCTGGTGGTGTCCATTCTGTAAGACTGATAAACAGCTCTGTCCTTGTGAAGTACCCTCTCTCCAGGGAGTAGTCCCGTGCGGGTTAGTATTGGGAAGGGTAGCTGTCTTTCAGAGTGTGTGTCTTTTTTTCTTCGGTTGTAATATTACTAATCTTAATTTTCCTTCCTTACTTTTCCTCATGGGGTACCTTTTCCATCACCCCTCTTTCAATATTTAAACATTCCATTCAGTGAACCCTTTGCAATGTCCCCTGTTTATTTTTGACAGTCATGTTAAACCATAAGTACTCGATTGTATGTAGTCATGTGTTTCCCTTGCAAAGTTGCTGTTGTCTGTTTCTGGAGACAGCAGTGCCATTCTTGAACCACGTAAATGATTTACTATGGACATTGGCAAATGTGATGTTTGCTGATGGCATAAGTACAATGATAAAGGGACAAATATATCCATACAAAAAATTAAGAGAATAATTAAACAGATTAACAACTGATCCTAAGCACTTTATAAATTTGATAAATAATAGACTTTCACTCTGTTGCACTGCAAATAGGAATGCTAGCATGCTTCCACTTATGTTACATGACATAATCTTTTGGGACATTACAGCTATAGCTAAAAAATGCATTTTTTCTACATAAGTATTCAATCTGAACTAATGGGCTGATAATAATAAATAACATGAAAGAAAAGAATTTTACATACATGTGCTGCATGGCACTTGGTGAAATTCATGATGGATCCACAAAACCACAGCAGAATGTGGCAAGAGAGATGACCTCTAGTTCTAAGCTGTGAGCCGTTTTTAGATAATGCTTGGCTTGTTTTTATTGTTTATGTCAGGCAAGCAACCTAATACAATTGTCTTGCCTTCCACTGATATGTAAACTTAATACACAACTCTGTACCTATAAAAAAAATCCGTATTTGCTATATTTATTTTGTTTCTAAGCAGTATCTCATAGTTTCTCACATTCCCTCTCCCTATTTCCCTCCCTGCATTCCCCCCTCCTCCTCTCTCTCTGTACTCTTCTTCTTAATTCCTTAAAAGAGTAGGCCTATGGCTCTCTGTTATCGACCTATAGATAGCTATTTGTATCATTAAATGAGAATACCTCAGCACATAATTTACAAAGAATTTATCTCTACAGCTGTTTCTTAAAAGGGTGAAGAAGCAAACAGTACAGAGACTAGACTAAAATTATCGTAATCTAAAAGTAATAAAAAAAGAAAACAACTTACCAAATCTGAATATGCCCAAAATGGATAATACAAGTAATGGTACAAATGTTCCATATATCCATTTGTAAGGATATTCAGTAGCATTAAATGTAGACTTCAGAGCCCACAGAGTTGAGCCAGCTAGTAAAATGTGTGTAAATGCTGTTGAATAATGCGTTTCAACCATTTTTCAGTTCTAAATTCTGTAAAATTAAGAGACTGCAATCAAATGATGCACTGATACTTCATGCAACAGTACAGAAAATATGAATAAATGACAGAGTAAACATGCTGAGATCCATCCACTAAATTTTATCATGAGATTCAAGAGGTCATAAATATGGGTACAGGTAAATTGGCTGTTGGTACGGCAGAAGTAACCTGATACCAACATACAAAATGACAACCTCCCAAATATTTATTTAGTGAATAGGAAAATGGAGACCAATATGAAAATTCATGGCTCTGAAATATGTCCTGCATTAGAAACAAAATTTTTAGGCCGCTGTATACAGAACAACAAAGTGGCAGACACATTACACAACTAAAGCAGAATAAAGTATGCACCTCATGCATACTTACATACAGCACAAGCACAGAGACTGTTTGCAGTGGATGCTATGCAGTTTCATAGTGTAAGCTATATTGTATCCTTCCCAGGTCAAGACTCTTCACCTAGCTCACACATTTTCCTTAATTGGAACAGAGCTGTGAGAGTAATGCACAGTGCAAAGCCTGCAGGCTGCCGTTCCAAAAGTCAGTTGCCCTGTTGGTAAAGGGAAAACTGTGAACTGAATAAAAGAGCAGCGCCTTCCAAATTTAGACTATAACCTTCATAATATTTTTTGTAGACGGCCATTTTATCACTATCTGAGCTGTAATTACAGCCATTTAAAAACTTTCGGATGACTGTGGTTACCAATAAAGAAAAATTTTTAAATTTTCTTCAACTATGATTGCAACTTATTACAAGATGTACAGAGTAGAGCCATCAGTCACAGCTGCCGGCTATGGAGCAAAAATTAACGCATAGAAATGTTCAAGTAAAATAAAAACATGACAGTCAAAAACTTATGAACATATGACTTAGATCACCAAATTTCCTGTGCACAGCTCCCATAAAATCAGTTCGATTAACACAAAAAGGAAAATGTTAGTGGCAATATCAATATGGAAAAAGTGGGAATGGAGATAACTGCAATAGAGCTAGAGATAATCCTGGACTGAAATGGATGGTGTTGAAAATCAGCTTCATCGTTTTCAAAGGAACTATGCCACCAGCATTTACCTTAATTGATTTTGGTGACACCCAAATCTAAATGATGAGACAGGGACTTCAACTCTACTAACTCCAAATGCAAAGACAAGGCCTTAACCACTGCATCAGTACTGGTACTCATTATCAACATGTCATCCATATTTCAAAATCAGAATTTAATGAATATTTGAAATGCACAAGTGAAACGAGAAAACGATTAGTATTTAGACAACAGCGATCCTTGGTATAAATGTAATGTGCATATGGCATACTCTGGTCGGGAGTCCCCTTTCAGGGAGTTCGGCCATCTGGTGAAAATCATCTCATTTGATGCCACTTTGTTGACCAGTGTGGTGGTGTTGTTGATGATAATGATGATAACAACAACACAACATCCACCACCGGGGCAGAGCAACTCTCCAACTGGGGCAGGAATCAAAACCGGGCCCACTACAATGGACATTTTTTTATTGTATAATATCGCATGATTTGGAGGGCCAGTCGAGATGTGAAATGGTGCCTGACAGTTCATCAGACCAGGAGCATTCGTGTGTGGCCCTGTGAACAGAGCTGTTCCTATCTTCGAAGATGTGGGTGTCCACAGCACATCCCTCATGAAGATGTAGAAGCTGGGACAACACTTAGTCACTGAAAATGTTAAAATAAACATCCTGGTCCATGTTCATAGTAAACTGAACGAGTGGGCCCATGTCATGTTCCAAAAACATCTCAAAAACACCACAGAACCACCTCCAGCTTGGATTGGCCCTACACACATTGCAGGCTGAAAACTTCAGCGGACCACTTGATGCCTTGTGTTACTTGAAAAGTGCAAAATTGTGACTGTGCAGACAACATTAAATGCTTCTCACCAATCCATTACCATACAGTTTCTGTATTTGGCTCAATGAACACATGTAGCTTTATGTGCTACTGCGATCAATGACCTTTCGTGCGGTACCTGCCCACTGAATGAAGTTACCTTCACAATGTTCACTCGGAAACTGGTTGAAATGGATTTGCATTCACTGACAGCAACAATTCCTGTCAGTTTGAAACTGACTGGCATTGACAAGGCAGCGCATTCATTTCTGGTTCCAGCCAAGAGTGGTACACCATTTCTTATGCACATGTTGGACAGTTTGTGTTGATACACCAATGAATTGGGTAACTTAATTCCCATAAATTGGACAACTTAATTCTAGTGGAATCGTGGGTAAATCCAAATACAATATCTCTTACTGCCAGTGGGTCACAATGACCAATTTTACTGTGCTGATTCATATTACCTCAGATGTCTGTGAACTGGACTTCATAAGCATTCCACAAATCCTGTTCACGCAGTAGAAAAAGGAACTACAAGGAAAATTCCTCCATTTCCTCAGTAAATTATTAACTGGCAAAAAAGTTCCTTCACATGGTGGCTTGTATACAGTTTTTGTAGCCCAAAACTGATGTGTCACTCATTTGTGATATGGACTGGATATGAGAGAAGTCTGTCAATGGCTAGATATGAAATATGACTCCTCATTATGTAATGCTATATCTTATTAAGAACACAAGAATGTTGTTCTGAATTCAAGAAAATATCTCCTACATCGAAGTTGCGAAATTTGACAGACAAGATCTACTATTACAGCAATCAAACACTGGTAAATCTATAATTATTGATGCTGTATTTCCTCTGTTGTAGGGCCTAAATTTGAAGATAATTTACACGAAAAAAATAAAGTATTGCAATAAATTCACATATGAAATGCATACATAGAATGAAGAAAGGGAGTGAGGGTCCAATCATATATGTCAGACCCCTGTAAAGATTCAAAACAAGTGCAATGTTGAAACAAAACTTTCACAGCAATGTGGAAATCAGCAAATTTTTAATCGAAGACACAACGGTGGTGGGTCACAGATCAGTATTAAATATTTAGAAATGTTGGATATGTGTGATATCTCCTAATAATTAAACAGAGAAGGTTCCAATCTGAGCTACTGGAAATGGTGCAAATTATGGAAGAGTAGTCACTCGGAATTGCATGTATGGTCATAGAAGGGTATTACAAAGGACGGGATAAGAAAAAAATATCAATTTTGGGGTGGATATGGCAGAACGAACAGGTAGCACTCAGTATAAAGTGTTTCAAGTATGATAACCACACCATCCAGTCGAGCTTCTCCTAACAATGTTTCACATTAAAGCTGCCCCAACAACGAAAATGTTTATCTAGCTGGAAACCAGTATGGGGAAAAATGCAAACACAGTAGTTTATTTTAATCAATTCAATATATGCATGTAACCCCAAGTTAAGTAAAATGAAGCTAAAGTACCCTTTATTCACATTATATTTTCAGTTCTTTGTTTTGTTTTCCATAACCCCTCTCACTATTTTTCTTTCCTAACAGATGATAATCCCTATAAATGAATTTGTTTATCCTCCTCTTACTGTGTCCATTATAATCACTACAGCAATATATTACTAGCCTAAAACTGCTATTTAGTTTGTTAATCAGTTTCAAACAGTAACTTTCATATCACACTTTTTAATAGAAAAAAAATAGCCAAGATTTTGGAGGTTTCTTATACAATTCTATTAACAAAGACTGAAATGATCATCATTAACAAACTACATATTGAAGAAAGTATGTAGAGCTTTTGCAACCAAAGACTTGCACCAATACTGAAGTTTCAGGATTCTGAATCCCTGTATTTTAATCATGATGAAGTCACATGTCATCAATATTGCATTCCAACAATGATTCCTGTGAATACTTATATTTACAATTAAAAATCATAGAAATCTAAAATTTCCTTTCTCTGTAAATGAGAAATAGGCAATGTACACATGTGCAAGGATAGAACCCCAAAATTAAACAATAAGAAGATTGGCTAAAATACATTTTGAAACCCGCTACTTTATTAAACTACTACATTAGTCTATATGGTGGAAGCAGAGAACCATATCTGAGTTGCACCAAATAAGAGACATGAGAAAATGTACAACAGTTCAACTACTGTGTACCAGACTTGAGACTCGACTCTTTCAGTCAAAACAGGAGTGCTATGGGGCAAACGTAAGGTAGCAAACTACATGTATCCAATATGGCATTGTAAAAATTATAATTTTAATATTACACTGACATTGCTGCGTTCAACAGAGATATGCAAAATAGCGGGTTGATGAGAATAATTTTTGTTTAGTTCTAGCCACAACCCCCCCCCCCCCCCCCTCGCCTTGCCATAAAACACAACGTTGGAATCAACTGGAACAACACAATAAGCACAGACTCCTACATCATATCGCAAGGCAACATACTTCAGTATCAATTATTCGTATGGAACATATGAACTTGCTTGATCTAAATCTAATTTACGGGGTACGAGAAATTGCACAGATTTAAAGGGAAAATGATGCACGAGGCAACTTGTACGGCGGGCTCTATGTCAACATTCTTCCTTATTCTTCATCGGCTATTTTATTTCACCTCGGTATTCTTTCTCAAGGGCTCTATTACATACAACTTGTAAATGTATACCAGCGCAAAAAAAAGAACTAATATAAATCCATTACACAGGAAATTGTTAGAAATTAGAATTGGAAGACGTGAAACTTAGGAAGTGCCGGAATTTCATCAGTGATCACATCTGACCACTGTTCTGTCACTAAAAAGTTCTGAGAGAAAGTAAACGATTCTGTGAAAGGCTTACTTTCTTTAGCAGCTGGGGCTTAGTCATCTGTGATTGTACGTCCCTTGCATTACACGAGAACATGCAAAACATAACAATATTTACTTGTCAGTACAAATCCACAGAGGAATACGGAACTACAGACTTTCTGTATCGACTTTATTAACAATGTCTTTAAGAGAATGGTACTCCAAAATTGACTGCTGTTTGACAACTGTCACAAATCACCATGCAGCTGATAGGCCGCTCAAGTTTATTCTTAGCGTTAGCACAAGTGTATCGATACTTGAGACTCAAATTAAGCTCCAAAGACCTTGTAATAATAACTAGTCTCCCAGGAGATACTGCAGGCGCGGGAAAATTTGAACCTTTAGGTTTGATGGCTAAAATGTTTGTATCTAGAAGCCAATAAACAGGGAAAAAAATATTTTGGACCACGGTGATAAGAGTGTGCTAAGATAGTAGTAGTAGTTGAACAGTATTGTGGCTTGTAAGGATACAGACCTAACATTATATATTTATTGGTGTATACATACAATAATTGAAACTTGTACTTACACGCTGACAATATTTGTTAGTCGTAACTGTACCGTCTACACATTCCAGTGAAAGCGCAAGAAAAAAAATGAAGAACTGTGCAGTATTGTTTGCACAAATAAATTCGGGAAAGGAACCAATACTGAACAGTTTCAAGATTCTGAATCTCTGTAGTTTAATCATGAAGTCACATGTCATCAATATTACATTTCAACAATGATTCCTGTGAAGACTTATATTTACAATTAAAACCATACAAATCTAAAGCATATGGGATATTTTTTATACTGGATATTTTTATGTGTTTGGTATTAGGAACTTTCCGTCATAGTGCTTACATTTTCATAAGGGATGCATCACCGATTTTACATTTTTTTAGCGGTCTCTGATATTTTTGACAGTACTGGTCGAAATGAGCCTCAAAACGTCTCATTTTTTGACGCGATGAAATAGATGGTGATAAGGGCACCCTACAGCCACAATATCATGATTCACCTGCGTATTTTTATGGAAATAAATGGTATAATGTAGTGAATCAGCTACCAGAACAGACAGTTATGATAAATTTCTTGTAGTAGAGCCTAAGTTAAAAAATCAGTAAACAGTAACTAGTTGCCATATGTTCACAAATTAATCTTGTAGTTACATGAGACTTAATGTTTACGACATAACTCTGTTAAATATGTTTTATAACAACAGCCACAGAAGTTTACCACTACAGTGTCCATCAATGTGCATTTCAATTTGTCCACTGCTTACAGCAGAACACCTACGGCATTGTGGAGCCTTGCTGTTGCCATAATTAAGAAAAATGAATACAACAAGCACATAGTTTCGACTGTAAATGGAAAAGTAAACATTGATCTGACGAGACAGTTGCAATGAAAGACAACCAGCAATCGAAAGCAAAAAAATTGCTGAATAAAACTGACAAGTTTACTGCACAGGTTTTGTATTACAATAACCTGGAGCAAACTGTAGAACAAAATAAAGATTATATTGTTTTGCGTAATAGAAAGTCCACCCAAATCGACGTGGAAACGACCTTAATACGTCCTGGAGCAGTAGTCCTATTTCAGAGTGATACAAACATACAATATAAAATGTAAGGGCAATCGAAACAGTCCTTTTTACACACACATAGAGGGAACTATCGGAAGTATTAGAAAATGCACGCAACGGCACAGGAAAAAATTTCTTCCAAGCACAACCAAACTACTGAAGGGACACAACACGTATCAGATCTGTGGTAAAAAATATAATTAGAATTGTTGAAGGCAGCAATTGAAATATCTGAAATTAATGTTTTTTCAATACCTATGTCCCTTTCCTTTTTCGGTGGCAACCTTGCCATATTATCTTTTTATTCTGTTGCTACACTGTCTCTGCCATGCAATTCTGTTTCTTTTTACACATTCAAATGTTGCGAAATGTAATAAGGTCATTAAATAAATTGTTATCAAGTGACGTTTCGCATGTGCACCTGAGGAATGGTCTTAGCTATCTCAATTTATCAGGTTATGGACCCGGATCTGTGTTGATATGCAGGATATATGTGTGTGTAATACAATGAATATGATCTAAATACTGATCACGGTTAATGAGGCAGAGAAATAAAGAATTCTGCTGTTCCATGGAAACAATATTAGTAACTGGAAAATGGAGTGCTTTGAAATGACATGGATCAGATGGAATTTGTCCGAATGAAATATTTTGAAATGATTATATATCAAGAATGTGACACAGCAGAAGTACACACAAAAAAGACAGATAGATAGTAACTTTGAAGAAACGTGACAATAAGCTGGCTGAAGCCAGAGATAAATTCTGCCCAAATTTTTACAAAGGCACAGACGGTGTTTAGAAAGGATAGATTGCATGCAACCGGTGGAGGAGTGTTCGTCGCTGTCAGCAGTAGTTTATCCTGTAGTGAAGTAGAAATGGATAGTTCCTGTGAATTATTATGAGTGGAGGTTACACTCAACAACCAAGCTAGGTTAATAATTGGCTCCTTTTACCGACCTCCCGACTCAGCAGCTTTAGTGGCAGAACAGCTGCGAGAAAATTTGGAATACATTTCACATAAATTTTCTGAGCATGTTATAGTCTTAGGTGGAGATTTCAATTTACTAGATATAGACTGGGACACTCAGATGTTTAGGATGGGTGGTAGGGACAGAGCAACAAGTGACATTATACTGAGTGCTCTATCGGAAAATTACCTCGAGCAATTAAACAGAGAACCGACTTGTGGAGATAACATCTTGGACCTACTGATAACAAAAAGACCCGAACTTTTCCACTCTGTATGTGCAGAACAGTGAATCAGTGATCATAAGGCCACTGCAGCATCCCTGAATATGGAAGTTAATATGAATATAAAAAAGTGAGGAAAGTTTATCTGTTAAGCAAGAGTAATAGAAAGCAGATTTCAGACTACCTAACAGATCCAAACAAAAATTTCTGTTCCGACACTGACAAAGTTGAGTGTTTATGGAAAAAGTTCAAGGCAATCGTAAAGTGCGTTTTAGACAGGTACGTGCCGAGTAAATCTGTGAGGGACGGGAAAAACCCACCGTGGTACAACAACAAAGTTAGGAAACTACTGCGAAAGCAAAGAGAGCTTCACTCCAAGTTTAAACGCAGCCAAAACCTCTCAGACAAACAGAAGCGAAACGATGTCAAAGTTAGCGTAAGGAGGGCTATGCGTGAAGCGTTCAGTGAATTCGAAAGTAAAATTCTATGTGCCGACTTGACAGAAAATCCTAGGAAGTTCTGGTCTTAAGTTAAATCAGTAAGTGGCTCGGAACAGCATATCCAGACACTCCGGGATGATGATGGCATTGAAACAGAGGATGACACACGTAAACCTGAAATACTAAACACCTTTTTCCAAAGCTGTTTCACAGAGGAAGACCGCACTGCAGTTCCTTCTCTAAATCCTCACACAAACGAAAAAATGTCTGACATCGAAATAAGTGTCCATGTAACAGAAAAACAACTGGAATCACTCAACAGAGGAAAGTCCACTGGACCTGACGAGATACCAGTTCCATTCTACAAAGAGTACGCGAAAGAACTTGCCCCCCTACTAACAGTGGTGTACCGCAAGTCTCTAGAGGAACGGAAGGTTCCAAATGATTGGAAAAGAGCACAGGTAGTCCCAGTCTACAAGAAGGGTCGTCGAGCAGATTCGCAAAACTATAGACCTATATCTCTGACATCGATCTGTTGTAGAATGCTAGAACATATTTTTGCTCGAGTATCATGTCGTTTTTGGAAACCCAGAATCTACTTTGTAGGAATCAGCATGGATTCCGGAAACAGCGATCGTGTGAGACCCGACTCGCTTTATTTGTTCATGAGACCCATAAAATATTAGATACAGGCTCCCATGTAGATGCCATTTTCCTTGACTTCCGGAAGGCGTTCGATACAGTTCCGCACTGTCGCCTGATAAACAAAGTAAGAGCCTACGGAATATCTGACCTGCTGTGTGGCTGGATTGAAGAGTTTTTAGCAAACAGAACACACATGTTGTTATCAATGGAGAGACGATTACAGACGTTAAAGTAACCTCTGGCGTGCCACAGGGGAGTCTTATGGGACCATTGCTTTTCACAATATATATAAATGACCTAGTAGATAGTGTTGGAAGTTCCATGCGGCTTTTCGCGGATGATGCTGTAGTATACAGAGAAGTTGCAGCATTAGAAAATTGAAGCGAAATGCAGGAAGATCTGCAACGGATAAGCACTTGGTGCAGGGAGTGGCAACTGACCCTTAACATAGACAATTGTAATGTATTGCGAATTAAATAGGAAGAAGGATCATTTATTGTATGATTATATGATAGTGGAACAAACACTGGTAGCAGTTACTTCTGTAAAATATCTGGGAGTATGCGTGTTGAACGATTTGAAGTGGAATGATCATATAAAATTAATTGTTGGTTAGGTGGGTACCAGGTTGAGACTCACTGGGATAGTCCTTAGAAAATGTAGTCCATCAACAAACGAGGTGGCTTACAAAACACTCATTCGACCTATACTTGAGTAGTGCTCATCAGTGTGGGATCTGTACCAGCTTAGATTGAAAGAGGAGATAGAGAAGATCCAAAGAAGAGCGGCGCGTTTCGTCACAGGGTTATTTGGTAACCATGATAGCGTTACAGAGATGTTTCACTGCAGATATCCTGTCAATTTCAGGCCTCATGGTAACCTGCTGCCAGTATGTGCACTAGAATAAAGAGTTCAGTGAGTAGTTTTTGAGAACTGTAAAGTTATCATTCAGGAGGACAGAATTACTCTTGCCATTGCACAAAGAAGTGAGTCAAATTGTACACACTAATACTATACATAAGGAACTTCAATGTCCTGTAGCTTCATCAGTACAGACGATTCAGTTGTAGCAAGAAAAGATTGGATCATCTGAGTTACAATGACATTTTAAAGTTCCAGATACAAGCTGATGGAATGAACCTCTAACTGAGTGGTTCAAATTCTTATATTTTTCATATATGTGATGAAAGGAAACAGACTTCAAAGCCACATAAAACAAGAAGAATAAAACTAACTATACCAATATAGCGTTTTCATAATGATCTAACTGGGCCAATTACACGAAGTTTATATGAAAACAAATTATGTTTTAAGGTTTATTGATGGCTTCACTCTTTTTTTCGTATATATTTTCTAGAAACGAAGAAGTACCATAGTTTTTCAAAATCTTTGAAACAATGTCTACAGCACGTTTCTAATTTCAAAATAAGCCATATTCATTCTGATAAAGCAAGAGAGTAAGTATCGAATGAACTGAAGACTGTCTACAAGGATTTGGGCATTCAGCAAAATGAGGTTTCTGAATGTCTAAATAGGACTATTCTGCCAATGGCCTTGCCACACTGTTAACACAGATTCCCATCAGATCACCAAAGTTAAGCACTGTTGTCCTCGGCTAGCACTTGGATGGATGACCATCCAGTTTGCCAAGTGCTGCTGCCTAGAGGGGTGAAATCAGCCCTTGTGAGGCAAACTGAGAAGCTACTTGATTCATAAGTAGCGGCTAAAGTCTCGTAGACTGACAACGGCCAGTAAAGCAGTGTGCTGACCACATGCCCCTCCATATCAGCATCCAGTAACACCTGTGAGCCGAGGATGACACAGCGGCTGGTCGGTACCGTTGGGTGGAGTTTAGTTTACTACTTTAGTAAATAGGACTATTATGAATAAACCACTTTGTATACTTCTCATACCAAAACTTCACAACTATTTCTGGACAGAAGCAGTGTAGGTTGCAAGCTGTTTCATAAACAGGAGACCGCTAAAGCCCTGGGAAAAAAAACTACCAGCAACTCTGTGGTGTGGAAGAAAGTCCAACTTGGAGAAGATGAAGGTTTTTGGTTCTGTAGCATTTATAAAAATTTCAAAGGAACTTACAGGTACAAACTTTGACTCTCATTCAAATATATGCATTTTATCTGATGTTGTCCAAATGGATACAGATTTTAGTTTCAAGGGCTGAAGAAAGTAATTTCAGCAAAGGATGTAATTTCTGAAGAAACAACTGTCACTTTCGATGGGACAACTAGTGAACAGTAGCTTTCACAAGAAGAAGAAAACAGAATAGAAGCATACAAGATGGAGGAAAACAAGAAAGAATAAAAGAAGATGGAAAATTCAATAATTTTGTGCTTGGTGCTTAAAAGTACAAAATTTCGATGAAGCAATAGGGAACAAAGGATTCCTGCACAGTTTGATAATCATAAAATACTGGTCTTACGTGCTGAATTATTTGTCCCACAAGCTACGACATGGGTGTCAATAGAACAGTAACCCAGAAAGTGTAGAATAAATTTCTTTTTTTTCCATCTCTGATCACAAAATTGTTAGGTACTTCGACTACTGGTTTCAGTCAGCAATGACCATGCTCAGATCTGCAGCAAACATTGCGAAAAATGCAATTACAACCAGCAGAGCCTCCGTGAGCGCGCTGCTAGAGCGTCTGGTGGGGGGAGGTGCTGTGTGCTGTGCCGAGGGCGAACGAGGGCGTTGACACGAGTCTTTGACCCTGGACGACCGATCTGCAGCGGGACGATCGGTCCCTTTATGCTAAGTCTGATGGGCCCAAAAACCGGCACTAGTGCTGCAAGCTGTTGTCAGGAAGAATGTTTCATTTTTCAAAGTAATGGAAAATCTTTATAATTTTTTCTCTGCTTCTACACAGCGCTGGGATAAACTTCTTTCTTCCATGAAACCAGGGAGCAAAATGGTAAAAAGTTAATCAAGAACATGGTGGTTAGTAAGAGCGGAAGCATGTGTAAGTCTGTATGAAAACTGGGAGGGCGTTATTAATGCCCTCAAACATATTGCTAATAATACATTTGAAAAACCACTTGTGCGAAATGAGGCTTCACCTTTATTAAACCAACTCAGCAGACTAGAAATAATATTCATGATGACAGTTTGGAAGGACATACTCGAGAGATTTAATATAGTAAATCTGAAATTGCTAAGTGTAAATATTGATACTAAACTAGTGCATGAATTATATGAATCACTTGTAGGATTTATTGCATCTATGCGTGGCATGTTCGACTATTATCAAAATAAGTCCATGGAGATTGTGACTGATATAGACTATGAATGCACCTACAAAAGATAATGAAACGCAAACTCCATGATGATAAAGAAGCGGAGTCTGAAGAAGTCTTTCTGACTGCAAAGGGAAAAATTTACAGTCGAAATATTTCTCCCAGCACTCGACAACTTGTACGCCAAATTAGTGAGGAGGAAGGATATATATAGAACACTGTTGGATTCCTTCACATTTTTCAGTAACCTTAAGAACAGTTCACCTGACTATGTTGCTGAACGTGCAGCAAAACTTCCAAGCATCATATGACACAAATTTAGAGCCTTCCTTCCCTAGTGAATGTGTTTATTTTGTGGAACTATTCAATTCTTCTGTGATAAGTGATATACCAGTCGAAAATAGTAAATTTTTAGGAAAAGAGAGGTTACAGACCGTGTTTCCGAATGTTGACAATTGTGTTAGAATATTTCTATGTATGGCACTTACAAACTGTTCACAAGAACGCTCGTTTTCGGCTCTTAAAACACTGAAACTGCACCTACGTTCTATGTTGTTTGAGGAGAGATTGAACGCCTTGTCCATTATTCACATTGAAGCCAATCGCCTAACTGATAATTGTCTGAAATATGAAGACATGATCAATGAGTTTTCTGCGGTCAGAGCCTGACACAAACTTTGCTAAGTCATGAGTTATTGGTATAAGTTTTGAAAATTTAATATTATAATATGATTTTTATTATAATTTAGAGCACATTCATTGGATTTACAAACTACATATTACGTGTTTATTTTACAATTGCCGACGGCAGAAAGCGGAACTAAACCTCGTTTACATGCAGACGTGACCGAAGGCCCTCGACAATACTAAACAATACCGGAATGACCCAGGCCGCTCACAGCTGTATAGTCAAGTCATACTGATACTGCAGTATATTAAAACTGGTGCGTATTCTTGGCGTCTGCTGAAATGTATAGTTATCGCGGAAATGTACGTTATTGGAGAGTACGCTCAGATGAAAAGGTGTTAATAAATAATGTAGTTCAGATCTGTCGATAAATACATAAAGGCTTTGCTAATACCTTTAGAAAGAGCTATGGTAAGAGCAGTAGCTGCAGTACAAAACTGTTAAGCCCTCACAGGGATTAAAGGTATTGTATACACTAATTATTCTGCATGTAGCTACACTGACCCTAATGCTTTCAACGTTACCTAACACGTTATCTATTAGATTATGAAACAAATTTGATTTTTCCACACCAGTCTATAAAATTATGTAATAGCAAATCCAGTTCTGCGTTTGTTAGTCTGTATTTAGTTATTATTCATGCACTGAAATCTCTATTTTATTTTCATTTCATACACTTTCCCATATATTCTCGTATTAATACAGAATGTGTTTTTTAAATCTGCTGTACATTCAAGTTATTATATCGTAAAATGACAGTTCAATTTTAATTTGGAACGGATACCTGTAAAAGTACAGATCAGTTTCTAACGTGTGACACTTTCGCTTCAATTTTTCGATGATAACACAAGTTTTTTATTTTCATTTTCAACGGTTTCGTGTAAAAGAAGACATTAAAAGTGAATGTATAACAAAAGTCCGTTGACTCCTAGACGCTCTGCTGAATTTTTAGGTCATAAAAGAAAAGTTATTTTCCTTGTGTTCGTTTCTGTTGTCTTTCTACAGAAGAATGTGTTAACACAATGCAGTTTTAAATTTGTTTTATCCGCTGCCATACAGAAAGTACAGTTCAGGAACCATATTACATTTTGAATGAGAACGACTAGACCACTGACACGTCCTTGAGAACAATGAATAGCAGAGTACAGGAACAGCTCACTATGCTCCCACCCAAAATGGCAGTTGTCAAGTGATCGGATAGTAATATGGTGGGCTTAGGCGCTCAAAATTTTTAAATCCGTCACTGCAAATGTACGCTATGAATAAAATAAGATTGGTACATTTACATTTACGAACATCAACAAAGGTGTTTGGGCTTCTTCTAGATGAAAGGCTATACTGGACCGAACGAGTTAATCTTAGTGTTTGGAAACAGAAGGAGCTCTAAATATATTATATGTACTAAGTCACATTTGGTGGGAAGACCTTCTCAGTAACTTCATCATCTTATAATATGAACTCATATGATTTGTAATGGGCTACTTATTTCAAAATGGCCCATCACATGTACTACAAAAAGCATTTGTACTTAAATTTCTGACTATTAGACAGTGTGAAAGAGCAATGTGGTCATCATAAATAATTCCCTTCCAACAGAAGCTAAAGAAATTCCTTTTTATATCCACAAAGAAATGCTGCTCCAAGGATCTATAACTATTAATAACCCCAGAATGGTTAAAATTAAGCATTTGGCAGAAAGGGGATGTTCAGAAGAAAACACAAGAACACAATTCCAGTATCTCAGATTCATATTTATTCTGACATGGAAGGCTTGAATATTATCAGTGTTTAATAAATAATAGGAAACAGCAGTCTGTCAACTGGAAGTGTTTTACTGACAAGTCAACAGGGATCAACAGTTTAGCATTAATAGTGTTGTAATAAACTACATGAAAAGCAGATGGCCATTTATATATGTAGTTTTTGGGGATATATGACAACATGCAGTGTGGGCCATAAGGAAATGTCAAAAGCGTGTTTGGTGAAATAACGCTAAACAAATGGAAATTCAAATTTATTATCTACACAGAAATAAATGAATGGTTCAGTAACCTACAAAAGATACTCTGGGTTGTTCCCATGCTGTTATAAACAAACAATGCATCTTTTACACAATGATTTACAAATTTTGTTGTAAATTTTCCAGATCTGTAATGTTTCAAATTTTGATTGTATTCATTCTTTCAAATGTTCAATATCATCCATGTTGAGAGAATAAATTTAATTTTAGCACACACCAAACTGGAAAAGCTATGGCTGTGATATCTGGGGGTTGTGGAAGCCCCTCAATAAGACCTCAATCGCCAACCAATGCAATAAAGTTTTCATTTAGAAAGTCTCTCACTTTAAATCAGTAATGCAGGGATGCTCCATCTTGTTGACATATCAACTTTTCCTTTACTGGCTACAGATGCTCAAAAAATGGATTACTTTCCAGTTTTAGCACCAATTTTTGAATTATATATACGTTATTTATATAATTGACAATACTCTTAAAAATGAGACCTGATTACGCCATTGCAGAAAATCCCTGTCCATACCCTCATGCCAGGAGAGTTGAGCTCTGTCTCCATCGCCAAATTACGATTCATAGAATCCCAGAATACACAGATGTGTCCATTACCTCTGCCGCTAATCTTAAAAGTCACGTTGTCATCACAGAGAAGAGCTTTAAAAAAAAAAAAAAACTTGGGGTCGGATTCTTGTCAGATTGTGTACAGCTTGCAGAATTCCACATGCTAGCCCGAATAATCTAAATTTACACTTTGAAGTGTAGTAGGCTTATATTTTCTCAATTTCAGCGTTTTCTGAATCCTTTGTAGGCTTGTTCTTGCTTTTCTATACCCCTTGGACACCTTTATTTCAGATTTTGTTGACGATTTCACAAACCATTGCGTGACATTCTTAACACATGCAAATCACTATGGGCAGGTTGTTAGTTCCCTTATAGCCTGTGCGAGAAGAATCTGCAAGGTTGGCTTTCCTGATTGTTGCTTCATGATGCATTATTTCCAAGACGTAACTGGTTGAAGTCAGTTTTTCGCACGTTTAGTACTTTGGATAGCCGCTAAACGGATGTTCCTGTTTCCATAAAGTGCTATGTGACCTGAAAATCGTATTATAGACATTATCAGTTCCCACAGATTTGTTGTTGCAGTGTGCTTCGGTAGCTGTACTGACACAAACGTTTGTTTAAAATGTTGGACAGTTTGACTGATGAAAGTATTCTGAGGCTGCTTGAAGAATCTGATCTCGAAATTCGCGATAGTGGTTTTGAAGTCAACGACAGTACTTATGAAACGCACAGTAACGTTCTGGAAGGAAAATTTATGATGTCTGGGGGACTGGAGCAGTCACTAAATCTGGACTGCAATGTGTTAAGATTCTCTTCTATCTGAATGAGAGAGCTCTACTATCGACCCCATGTCTCCAAATATTAAATTTAGTTTGCAAATATCCTGCCGAGACAGGGGTTGGATGTTTGGAAAACATTCCACATCCAAATCCCAAACACCATTGTAATTATGGGCAAGTTTCCAGCATGTTTGCCAAAGAAATGCATGTAGTTATGTAATTAGCTTTCTATTCATTGTTTCTCACATAACAACAAATAACAAATCTCAAACTGCTGGTGACAACTGACATATGAATGTGACACACTATTCGAGTTCACAACTGACTACTGCTACACTAGGCAAAACAACGTCAAAGGATTGTTAGTGATAACTGAATCATGGCACATGTGTACTTCCTATGTGTATATGTGTGCCGCAAAGTGAACTGCACAGAGTTTAATGGAACTTTCTGACAATATTCTGCGTTGTCCTCTGTAATCATGGCTGTTAAAACATAGCTTGCTTTATTTCTGAAAATTAGATTTCAGAATTACTTGCTTCGCTGCAATAGTTCTAACGGGTTATGGAACCAGAAATCAGAGAATGTGTTTGGAATAACTATTCTGATATACAGAAGGAAAAAAATCATTGGATTAGTTTTGCACATTAAAGTGTGTTGTGAAATCTGTCGAGACTAGCTCGTTGCGCAAGAGTTTGCGAAATTTAGTACTGTCCTTATTACCAAGAAAGGTAGCTGTGAAAAATGAGTGTGTCACAAATACCACAGATAGAGGGACTTACGGGGTCATGAGAACTATGCTATATAGAAATTTGCTATGGATTACACTAGGACGATATGTGGGTTTTAGTGAATATTACAATGAAGCCCACAGAACAAAATTATACCAAGTGGGTCTAGAAGATAAAAGTTAATTCTTTTGGTTGACCCATTCAACTTTGTACACAAAGAGAAAGTTGTGAGGGCAAAACAAAACTATGACAAGTTACGGAGCGCATATGAAGATGGAGGTCTTACAAATAAAGTCAGATTACTCCATGAAGAACATGGACTACACTTAAAAGGTAATATCTACATGAAGTCAACTAAGGCATCTTGCACATTATATTACCAATGGATGCATTGGCACATTGTTGTCCATACTCTGAAGAAGAAAGCAACTTGAGCACTTTATTCTAAGAAGAAAAATAAGAAACGAGTAAAAAAGTGATAGAATTGTGAGATGATGGGCAACATCACATCCCAATGCAATGAAAGGAGGAGTACGAAAGAAGAAAAATGATATCTTGTTAACAGCCCTTCAAATCAAGGTAAGTCACTCTTCATTATCACTTTTATGGAAAAAATGAGTAATAGAGAACCACATACAAGGGTGTCACTGCATAGCATTCGAAACAAAAACAGCTCTTTATGGTATTAGTGATAAAATTCACGTGGATATATTTACAGTGAATCTTTGTAAGCTACAATCTCAACTTCCCGGTAAAGGTGATCTTAATGTAATTGTCAAGTGAGAAGCATAGTATTGTGGCATGTGATGTTTACTATGTAAAAGATATTGCAACTAACTTGTTATATGTGAGTTCAATAGTCAAAATGGGCAACAGAGTAACCTTTAATATAAAAAGAGAAATAATAGTTAATTGCTATGGAGAAATTATAGCTACGGTGACAAATGAAAGCGGAATTTTCGAATTTGATACCACTACAGACTAAAAGGACTCGCCAAGTTAGCCTAGAGCGCTAATGCTCTGCTTCCTGGACTCGGGTAGGTGTACTGGCTCTGGATTGAATCTGCCAGCGTTTTATCGACGAGGGCCAGTGTGCTGGACAGACTCGATGTGGTTTTTAGGCGGTCTTCCACATCCCACTTGGTGAATACTAAGCTGGTCCCTATGTCCCACCTTAGTTACACGATTCACCGACATTTGCAACATGTTCGCACTATTTCATGATTTACACTAAAGGCAGACAGCTGGATTACATTGAATCCATCCTGGGGGGTGGGGGGGGGGGTATGAGGTGGCGGCAGGAAGGGCATCCAGCCATCCCTTCAAATTAACCTAGTCAAATCCGATTGTAACCACGCTGACCCTGTGAAAACTGTGAGACAAAGGCGTAAGCAAATGGAAGAAAACAAGATATTTCTACAGACTACTACGTGTCCTACAGACTATGCTGTGTACTCTGCAAAAGGTTTCTTATGGCATAGAATCATTTTAGTTAGTAGTGAAGAAGCATTTCTTTGGTTTCTATCAGGAGGATATTAGTTGATGATGACAATGAGCAAGCCTAGTGACTAGAAATTAAAGTACAGTTAGCTTTGTAGCACACATTGTGTGGCATTTTCAAATAGTAAACTTCTGCAGTCTATTACTGGGTGTAATCAGTCCATAGTATAAAATGATGAGGATGTTTGCTGGGCTCCTATTGCTCACAAATCATACCACTATTGTCAGTAAAAGTTTTCTGGTGTACTAGGTTCAGATTTTCTTTAATAAGAAAGGCATATTAGTCTGATATATTTTATCAACCAATCAGAATATATCAACAGTTTAGCATTAATAGTGATATAGTAGATTACCTGAAAAGTGGATCACCAGATTTTCTGCATGTGTATAGCGCGCTGATAGATCGAAAATACACAATGGAGTTGGCTATGCATGTTATTGTCTTATGTTGCAGGTATACAAAATTCATTACCACATTTAAGTAGTGTTTATACTGCATAAATAACTGTAATTGAAGAAGCAGTTCTGTTTAGAACCGATAAAGGTAACAAAACATTAATCATGACCATCTCTAGAAATGCTTTACTTATTTATTTGTCCATCTTTAAGAATTTTTATGCAGTCGATGTTGTCATGATTGATGTAGAAAAGCCTGTATGAAGTATAAATGGTATGTTAGGAAAGATATTTACACACTCTACATTAACACACACAACTAAAGTACTCATAATAATTAGAACATCGAAAATGGAAATCTGTTAATTGATATGTTTGTGACATGGTAAAATTAATAGTCAAAGCCAACAAAGGCAATAAAGCTAATCATCTAATGTGGTTAAAGATGGCACTGAGTTAATCTACACAATGAAGTAGTAGATGGCCTTGTGAAATACAGCACCTGCCATATTCAGACTTTCTCTACATTTTAAGAAAAGAAACATACAAACAATGGGAACAGCAGTTGCAAATGTAGCAACAAAAAAGAGCTTTTTATTCACTTCAGTTCATTGCACTATTTCAGAAAAATTATGGTACAACCAGAAGAATTTTCTGACAAGACGTTTCACATCCATTATTAGAATCAGTCTGCGACACTCGCGTTTCCCTGCGCCTTCTAGAGGATTGGAGTGACACATTTTCCCACATGAAACGAATATCGAGAAGACATAGAAATTCTTAACCAGAGCATTCTGGGACGTTCTTAAGTAGCTACCACACCAAATTACCTGTGGGAAAACCTCGAAAACATGCAGATACCCCCTCTACAAATATTATAACATCTATGAATCAAAAGAACATCCAAATTAATTGTTGACTAGGATTTTACATGCTAGAAGCGAATACGAACCTCTGACATATCAGATAACGACATTTGTAATTTTATATACATATAAAAGAGCTATGTACTTAAAGCTTAACTCTTGTCACTAATCATTCTGAGCAATTGTAATAACTGCATTCGTTCCAGCAAAAGGCCAATGAAATTAAATTTAAAAAATAAATTAATTAATAAGTAAAACCATAATCTAATGCATATAATCACGACACAGTCTGGTGCGAAATTTGTTATGGTTGACAGTAAGAGTGACACTGTCACTCCAAGTGGTCAGAAAGCAGACAGTCACAAGTGTCCTAAGGATAACGTTTATTTCAAATTTTTTTCTACTTAAGAAACGAAATAGTTCTTATATATTTGCTCTCCATGCATTAGTGTGTTACCAAGGGATATGAATTATCGGGAAATAACTATAAAAAGAGCTGAATTGCAATGAATCGAACACATAAGCCATAATGTGTTCATGAAGAAATCCATTCGAATATGTGTATAGTATCAGCTTATTCTGCTGAAAGAAAGTGAATATAAACACATATTTCATGCGTGAAAAGCATATATTCTGTTTATTACCATAGGTACTTTTCTTTCCAATAAAAATTTCGTATAGAGTCTAATGTTTCTCCCATTCTTACACTTCACTCGACTTTCTAATACGTGAATATTATTTGCATGTAATTTCTTTTGGTTAAAAAGAGAATGTGTTGTAGATTCTCGCCTTCTATGGCTCAGATTTAGTGACGATTGTGAAATTGGTTTCTTCTGTGTTGGGAAATAGTTTTAGTGTTTTGACAATTTATTTTCACATCTGTATTGTTTTCCCTTAAGCTACAGTTGTGGTGGCTCATTTAATACTTTAAACAATGTAGGTATTATATTCTCTATAGGTTTTCTAAGTTACACATTCACTGATTTGGCTGAAAGTCTAGCAAATAAAACTCTGCTTTGTTGGGAGATTACGACGTCTTTCTACATAAGGCCAGGTCTTCAGGTGTTTACAAGCAATTTTTTGTTATGAAAGGAAAACGGCGTTATTCAGTAAATGTCTGTCCATTACAAGAATATCGTAAATGAACTGATCTGTCATGTGCCATTTTGTACCTCCCAAAGGCCTTAGGAAACAAAATAATGATAAATATGGTGTCATTTTTAATTATTGTCGATTTTTATGGCACTATGTAGTCTCTATTTTAAAAAGTATGTTACAAATTAATATAAAAGATAGTATTCACTCTCATCCAATATTGTATTCAGAAACGTCGCTTGTTGGCCGCTTGGAGCACTGGTATCCCTATGGGTAATGAAAACGAAACGCGTGTCTCGACTGTTGTGCTAGACTGTGGTGAAACTGTCTTGTCTGTATATCTCTGTCCGGAACAGAGCCACTTGTTAACATATACACATAGCACCATAGGTGGAAGATGCTAGATTCACCGCAGCAACACTTCTCTGTGACATCACTACGTCATTTACATGCCCAGTTTCGACCGTCGGGGACACCTATCAACTTTCATGGTCGTATCGAGCTCTGAAAAGTGGAAAAAGCCCTATTTGATCAAGTGGAGCCCACAGTGCATGCACAGAACCGACATTTTTCACCATACAGCACATTAAGTCAGTGTGGAGAAACTGTGGTCAGTTCACACACAGTATTATGTGTTGAAGCAAGTAAGTTCAGTATTGCTGCTGTTTGTTTTCATGTTCTATCGAGTTTATTTTGTCTGCTTGAAGTTAATAACTCCGAACTGTACTATGGCTGTATGTGAAAACTGTGTTCAGAAGACTGTCATACGTTTTCCAAAGATCCTGAAATATGTGCTCCATGGGTTCAGCTCTGCAGTGCAAAGTATTAACATTAAAATGCTACTATCTGTGGCATACATTGTAAAGAAGACAATTATTTACAGGATCTACAAGCTGAGTTAATGAAACATCAGCCAAAGAGGATCTTAAAGATGACTGCAGTTCCTACATTACATGTCATTAAATCCATTTCTGTTGTTGCTTCATTTACTGTCCAACAAAGAAGTAGCAGAGGAAAAGATTGTGAAACATGTAAACATGCACTTAACACACTAGCTTCAATGTCACTGAAGGGTAAAAGTGCATGAAAGCATAGAAAGGAAAAGTGCCATGTCAATGATGAAATGGAGAGACTTGGTAAAGAGTTATCTCTGCTGAGAAAAAATAAAGTGTCTAACAGCTGCAAACAGTACGCTGAGAACGAGAAACAAATTACTTTCACATTCAATAAAGTAGGCAGAGGAAATATGCCAATGCTTTCAGTATCGACAAAGTGCTAAAGTGACAACAAAAGTACAACAAACTTTAGAAAAAGTAGTCAAGGACACAAAAGTTAAATGGCACTTTAAATCCAGGAAATGCACTCATTAGAGTCAGGAAGACATAAGCAAAGCCTTGCTTCTACACCCGCTGCCCAGAAAAAAATATTATGTTGATTTGAGACTGGGATTTTCTACAGGAAGAAGACATATACCTAATTCTTTTCGCTGTATTCCTGACATTTTGAATGACGTTATGTACTTAATGAGTAAGCAGTCCACAAGCTGAAATGAAGCAGAGAGGCTGTGCTTGTTAAGCTTTGATGGACAGTCACATATACTATTGCCAAGAAACCGACGCTATATCTGGACCGCTTAGCAAGTAACAAATTGCTATGGCACATGGTTTATGTGGACCTGGAAGCAGTTTATATTTTGAAAATTCTAATGCTACGATGAAACAGGTTTTTCTGGTCAGTATCATCAAAGAGACATAGAAAGTGGGATTTGTTGTAGTTGGTATTGTACCTGATTTTTTTGGGGGGGGGGGGGGGCGGTAAATATACCCAAGTGTGGAAGAAATTTCACTTCGACTACACAGGTGTACTTCACCAACCCAAATGATGAAACTAAACAAGTGGGGGTTGAAAGGTAACACAGAACTAAAACTGTGCTGTGAGCTTTCTGCTCATGATCTGACAGTTTCTGGAAGAGATCGACAGAGCATTCATCTTGCTTGCCAAGTCTTTTGCAAAACTATATTAGAGGCCATTTGTTTAGTAATGTGAAAAGAAAAACACACTGCAGAAATCTTCAAGTTGGTGAATGATACTTTTGATATTCTGAATTCGAGGGTACCTGTTTATAAACGATCAGTTGCAAGTCCTTTTGTTTATTGCATATGGAGATACAAGAGGAAGCTCTTCACAGGTTCTACTCTGTGAAAAAATGAGCGTTGGAAGTCATAAAACTTTTCTAACAGGGCTGGCTTACCTCGATGCGCTCATTGCTGTAGCGTTGACCGTTTGATCGGGCAAGCGGTCCCATAACATGTACGTGTACATGGGCTAAACATACAGTGGTGTCTGGAAAGTCGTCGATTGTGGCATGTACATGGCGAGACACTTTACTCCTTTGGCAGTAAAAATATGTCTTTGTCCTTCTCCAACATTCCTTTTCTATGCTCGGCCACACAAAACGTTGGGAGATACGTCGAAAATTGGGGCATACTCCACAGTGGCACAAGTAATGGATGCTGCTGAAAGATTGTCTTCCGGACACCGGTGGAAGAAACGAGCGATCTCACCCACGAGAGACGTCGCAGTAAAGCTTGACATCTTCTTCCAGATCGTCCATGAGCTACAGTTGTAGAGCTGACTCGTCGTTGTCGACGAACATTCGGAGTTTCCCGAAATGGGCGATCTCTTCCACGAGAGACGTCGCAGTAAAGCTTGACATCTTCTTCCAGATCGACGATGAGCTGCAGTCGTAGTGCTGACTCGTCGTTGTCGACGAACGTTCGGAGTTTCCCGTCTTCTTTTTGTGCTCGTGCCAGTGCAGAAAAGTCGACGGTCTTCCGACGCCTGAAAGACAATCGACCAAGACGTCATCGATTCCCAAGTCGTGCTTGATGTCAAGTATTGAAGCGGGCTTTGAATTCTAGGTGGTTGACGTGATGAGGAGAGCAGTTGGCACTGTAATGTCTGAATACAAAAGTCAAAAGTTTGTGGTGCGTGAATATCGTGAACACTCATGCTTCGACTTGAGGGCGGAAGTATTTCACTGCTTGCCAGGAGCTAGCGATCGTAGGCTTTCCGCGTTCTCCGAGATGGTGAGAGTTTCCGAGAAAAAAAAAATGCCAATGGTTGCCACGAAACGTGAGACCACTGTTGTAGCTCCGCGCCAATCGCCATCTGACTTGCATCCACCACTAATCCAAGAGCTTAGGATGAACTAGAAGTACTGCATCAGTACAGCCTCGAATGCGGAACACATAGCCTCAGTCTACTGCACTGTGGAGTAGCCCTTCGCCTTAGGACCAGTCAGCGCTGCAATTAATCATTACAGCAATTCTGCTGCATGGGGCAGTTGGCTACAATAAAAATTCGGCGTAGCAAATAAATAACGCAATTCCTTGATTGCGGTTGGAGTAGGTAATCTTACCTTCTATGTCAGAGGCAGGGAGTTCGCAGCAGGGAATCTGTGTCCCAAGACCGTCACTTCAGTTGCTCGAAAACGCTCTTGGCAACATTCAACATAACACCACAATGCTCCAAACGCTTGAACATATGTTGTAGATGCTGTCGATGTTGTTCCTCAGTCTCAGATAACACGAGCAAGTCATCGAAGTACGCAAAGCAGAACGGTAGACCTTGAGGAAATTAATCTTTGCCAAGTCTGCGGTGCGTTTCGTAATCTGAAGGTTATATAGATGCTCTCAAACATATCAAACGGTGCTATAAATGCTGTCTTTGGAATCTTCTCTTTAGCCACAGCTGTTTGAGTATAGGCTTTAGCACAGTCTAAGATACTGAATATTGCCACACCATGTAACATGTAGTTGTTGTCTCTTAATAACAGAACAGAATATTGGCCCGGTACTGTTCGCGAGTTCAGTGCATGATAATCTGTACACGGGCGCAAGGCTCCAATTTTTTTCGGCACCACATGTAAGGCAGAGGACCATGGACTGTTTGATGGTCTAATAATGCCCTCTCGCAGTGTGGTGACCAATTCGGCTTTCGCGATTGCTAGATGATCTGGTGCTAAACGTCTAGATGGACATGACATTGATGGTCCGTCTGTCGTCTTGATGTCATGCACTGTATTTTGTTGAATCTGTTTAGGTGTGCCCGGTGGCCTAGTCAAATTCGGGAACTGCTTCAATAGTCAGGCATATTCACCCTCATGTGTCTGCACTAGCTTTGTACTGTGGACGGCTGGAATGTGATGAAAACTGGTGGCTGTTAAACCAGTAATCCTGTCCACTAATCGGGCGTCTGCCACGTCTGGAAAGTGGTTTTAATGCACTAGGAGAGATGCAGTGATGATTGCTGCCCTGTCGTCTGCAAACAGTGAAATTTCATGTGGACGGGGGACGTAGACCTAAGTTCGGCTCCATTCACTAGGTTCCATAGTTCGCAACAGTCGAGTTACTGGCAGCTGCTAGACTGAAGGCAGTTGGTGCCAACAGCTATGCAATGGAGACTGTGTTTATGAGAAATTTCAGGCCAGAACCCCTGTCGCTGATGAACAAGCGCTCGGATGGCGAAGGGCAGTCGGTTGCGCCTACAGTCGACTGCCGCCGGCATTTGGGTAACTACATTCTCGCCAAAACTGCGGTGGTACCAGTACACAGGCTGTTGCTCTCTTTGAACAGCTCCTCGAACGTCTGTGGTAACGCCCTCTGTTGTTTCTGACGCCGCCTTGTGACAGTAATGCTCTAACCTGGGTATATAATATACCTACTTTTCCTGCAAGCAAGTCGTAATTGGCGCGCGCTATTGTTCTGCTGCTTTGCGCCGCGACCGCGCTAATGTGGGCAGCAGTGATAGCTCACTGTATGCGGTCTGTCAACTCTGCCATGGTATCCAATGGCATGTTAGTTTATAATACCACTATTGTCTTAATTTGCAGCAGTGATCTACCGCTCCACGGTGAACACAGTAAGTCGTCAGGCACAGTGATGGTGTCTACTTTACTGCGCAGGAGCCGCAGGTATTGTGACGGTTTATGATCACCGATGTCTTCCTGCGTAAGAACTTGTTGAATGCGATCTTTCAGCGAAGTAGCGACTCCATGTATTAATTACGCCTTGAGTTTCTCGACGGAATTCGCCGCTGCAGGTGCAGTGATGAAGTCTTGGACTTCGGTTGTGAATCATGGAACTTAAAAAATCGTGCTTGGGAGATGCACTAGCATATGTGAAAAATAAAAAACCAGTGTCCCTGGTGGCCGGGTGCTGAACTCCTTGACAGCCGCAATTCACTATTATACACAGGACCCCTGGCGGCCGGCATGGAACTACCATGACAGCCACGATCCCGCTGTTACATCATGCGACATTGCCCATACACATTCTTAAGCGAAAACTTCATTTCTCTGCACTAGCGTGTAAAATCTGGAGTGTCAGACGCTGTAAATTAATTTTTATCGCAGTGAATTGTAATTGTTCTCATGAATTACAACATACTTCATACAGCCACCACACGTAGGTGAGTATAGTTTCCAAAATAGCAATGAATGTACCAGTTAAGATATGAGTTGCTGCTGTAATTTGTGAACAAGAATGCCTACCCCAATCACAACTATACTGCGCTATTACAATCTTTTTTTCGATTCCAGAAGACTTTTATGGTAATATTACATTTATTATTCAAAGCACATTTAATTATGTACATGTACCCACAGAAAATTACATTACATATGTAGTCCCATTTAGAACGTAGTCAGTTAACAGGCGAAACTGAATAAAATGAAGGAAAAATTCCTGTATTAGTTGTTGTTAGAGCTGCACCTTTTTTTTAGATTGAAGTCAGCTGACAGGTATACCTGCTTGAAGGAAGTCCCTCAAACTAAGGGCTCATCTTCCAAGGAGTAGAGAAGGAATTAGCATATTTCATCAAAATTTAAGAGGTATTAGAGATAAAGTTAGTGAACTGCTCATAGATATTGACACTGAAATTATTGGTATGTTGGAGCACCACATAAATAAATTGACAATTCAGAGGCTTCCTTTACCAGGATACAGATTAGCTGGCTGTTTTTAAAGGAGTTCCTTGTGGGGGCAGGGAGTGGCTATGTACTTAAAAAATAGTATTCCATTTGAGTCCATAGACATATCACGGCACTGCACTGAACAGATATTTGAGTGCTGTGTTGGGCAGTTGAGTTTAGTGAAACTAAACTTATAATTGTTTTTGTTTATAGGTCCCCTAACTCTGATTTCAGAGCAACTCTGCTCAAGCTGGAGAGGGTTCTTGATTCAGTTTGCATGGAGTATCAGAAATTAGTTATATTTGGTGACTTCAATATAAATTTTGTATATGATGGTGCAAGTAAAAGGATGTTGGTGGGTCTCCTAAATTCATATGATCTGTTGCAGACTGTGTTTTTTCCAAATAGGGTGCAGAGGAACAGTAGCACAGCCATAGAAAACATTTTTATTCATTCTTCATTATTAAATGGGCATTCTATAAGTAAAAGTATGAATGGTCTTCCAGACCATGAATCACAAATTTTAACACTAAAAGGCTTTTGTACTCAAACCAATATCATATTTAATTACAAACTATGTAGGAAAGTTAATCAAACAGCAATAGAGAGTTTTTTTAAACCTTGTTATGGAACAAGAGTGGCAGGATGTTTATAGTGCCGATAATATAGATGATAAATACAAAGCTTTCCTCAACACATTTCTCATGCTCCTTGAGGGTTGCTTTCCATTGGAACGTTCCAAATGGGGTACTAGCAGTAATAGGCAGCCTGAGTGACTGATTAGTGGGATAAGGATATCTTGTAGAACAAAGCGGGAATTATATCAAAATGTTTGAAGTAGTCACAATCAAGCTACAATAGCTCATTACAAACAGTATTGTAAGGTACTTAAAAATGTTACTAGGAAGGCAAAGAGAATGTGGTATGCAAATATAATAGCTAATCCACAGGATAAAATTAAAATCATAAGGTCAGTTGTGAAGGAAGTGTCTAGTCAGCAGCACAAGGTCGACACTATAAAGTCAGTTTGGAGTAAAAATATTTCTGTTACTGATAAATCAGATATATGTACAGTATTTAACAATCATTTTCTGAACATTGCTGGTGAATTAAATAAAAATTTAGTTTCTACAGGGAATTAAATAACTCTCTTGGAAAATGCATTTCCGAGACTGATGTCTGAAATACTCCTCTGTGACACTGACAGGAGGGAAATTGAGGCAATAATTGAATCACTGAAGACTAATAATTCTCATGGTTGTGATGGAGTGTCTAGCAGAGTATTAAAGTACTGTGCCATGCATGTTAGCCCTGTATTTAGCTATATTTGTAATTTTTCCTTTAAGAATGGTCAGTTTCCTGAGCAGTTAAAGTACTCAGTAGTAAAGGTGCTTTATAAAAAGGGAGAAAGGGACAAAGCAGATAATTTTAGATCATTTCTATGCCATCAGTGTTTGCAAAAATTATTGAAAAGGTTATGTATGTAAGGAAATTGATCATTTCATATCACACGATTTGCTATCAAACGTACAGATCAGCTTTAGAAGTAGTTTAACAACAAAAAATACTATATTCTCATTTCTCTGTGAGGTACTGGATGGGTTAAATAAAAGGTTTCAAACGCTTGGCATATTTTTTTTTATTTAACCAAGGCATTTGATTGTGTTGATCACAAAATTTTGCTCCAGAAGTTGGATCATTACGGAATACGGGGAGTCGCTCACACCTCTTACTTTAGCAACAGGCTGCAAAAAATCATTATTCACAATGTTGCGATGCGAGGTCTGAGTTGGGTACTATCAAGTGGGGGATGCCCCAGGGATCAGTGTTGGGGCCTCTCCTGTTCCTTATTTATATAAATGACATGTCCTCTAGTATTACGGGTAACTCTAAAATATCTCTGTTTGCTGATGACACTAGCTTGGTAGTAAAGGATGTTGGGTGTAACATTTGCTCGGTTTCAAATAGTGCAATTCATGACATAAGTTCATGGCATGTAGAAAATAAACTAAACGCTGAATCACAGTAAGCCTCAGTTTTTACAGTTTCTAATACTCAATTCAACAAAACCTGATGTTTTGATTTATGATTAGTTAAACTGAACGGTTCAAATTTCTAGGTGTTCAGATAGATAGTAAGCTGTCATGGAAAGCCCACACTCAGGATCTTGTTCAAAGACTTAATTCTGCCATTTTTACTAAGCGAATCGTATCAGAAGTGAGTGATCGATCGAGACGAAAATTAGTTTACTTTGCTTATTTTCATTCACTTATGTCGTATGGTATTATATTTTGGGTTAGCTCCTCCCGTTCAAAAAGGATATTTTTGGCTCAGAAACAGATGGTTTGGGCAATAAGTGTTGTAAGTTCATGAACCTCTTGTCGACTTGTCGACACCTGTTCATGTGTCTGGGTATTTTGACATTGTTGACATTGGTCTCTCATATATATATATATATATATATATATATATATATATATATATATTCCTTACTGTAATTTCTTGTTAACAATATTAGCTTATTCCCAAGGATAAGCAGCTTTCACTCGAATAATACTCGGTACTCGGATGAAATCAAACCTGCATTTGTATCGGACTTCCTTACCTCTTGTGCTAAAAGGTATGACATATACTGCTGCATCCATTTTCAATAAGCTACCACTCGAATTCAAAAATCTTAGCAGTAATCCATGCGGTTTCAAATTGAAACTGAAGAGTTTCTTCATAGGTCACTACTCCTATTCTGTCGAGAAGTTCCTTGATTCTTATCGTATTGTTGATTGCGTTTACATAAACTTATGCATTGGCTTTTTTCAGGTTCATAAAGATTTGTTTTTATCTGTTATTACTCTTTTGTTGTAAATTCATGTAGTGACACATTCCACGACCTTGGAGACTTGCTCCTCAATTTGGTCCTACGGAACTTGACGTGTAAATAAATAAAAAATAAGGAAGATGTGACTTATCCACTGTTATGTAGTCCATATATCCATTTCAGTTTTGTAATAATAATGAGGTACACCAAATAATTGGGCGATTGCAGACCATTTCTGAAGAGACCATAACTTCGTTTTCCATAGGTTACTTTTATGTTTGGAAATGAGTAGCTATTGAAAACAGCAACCAGTCACATTATCAGATCGATAGACTGCTATTACGAAAACATCCCCTCTCACCTAGGTGGTAGCACGTATCAGTTCTACCACAGTCTAACATAACAGTCGCAACACTTGGCCTCGATTTTGTTCCCTTCTATGCCAGCAGCGCGCCAAGCGGCCAGTAAGTTAAACCGTTGAGTTAGCCGCGATCGTGAAAGCGAAAGCGAAAAGTAGTTGTTTATTTTGGTTTGTACTGTGTGTTTCTACAAATGGATACGTAGCATAGTGCAATAAATTGCAGCAACAACAAGAAGAAGATACCATGTCTGTCTTTTTTAGGTTTCCTAAGGACCCTGAGACGGATATAACAGAATGTTATTAAACTGTGTCATCAGGATTCGCTTGCAAACCAGATGTATATTGATGATAAATGTTTCCTTCTATTAGCAGAAAATGGATAGTGAATAGCAGATGAGAACATCTTATGAAAAAAGCCCTGTTTGCCTTTATAATACTGTTACGTTTTGGACGCTACTCGTCGAACAAAACCAGTTCATGAATGCAGACGATAATAAACTCGTGTGGAATGCAGTTAACCACATTGTTTGAGATTCCAGATAAGCCACCTCAACTGGCGCTGAAGAGAAAAATGCCACAAAGATTCGACAATCCATCTAAAGCTGCAAAACACTCCTATGGCACTGATGCAGCCAGTTCAACTCTCCACATATGAGTGCCAAATTCATCTGAATCGTCAACACAGACCTGCTTCGACGATGAAGTGGTAAAATTAATTGCAATTATGCGTGTCTAGAAAAAGCGTGTGGAATATCAGAATGTGCAGATCGCTAGACTTCGTGCAAAACTGTTATGGGACAAGGAAAGTGCCTATCATTTTATGTACAGACAGCAAAGGAAACTATCAGAAAGCTAAAGTGAAGAGGGATAAACAAATTTTGAAGACTATAGGACCCTGATATTTAAAAAACGATGCTCTTGACTTGTTGTTAAGCTAGATAAGCATGCCCTCTGCAAGATGTGCTGTTTGCTCTAAATTTATTATATTACAGCACTCAGGCATACAGGTTTTGTCAAAATGTTTTGTTTCCATAAATGCATACATTACAGAGTATGTGGAAGGTATATAAATAAAATGTGGGATAAGTGACAATAAGATCCACCTTTTAAAGCAGAAGGTTCCAGCATTTCTCCGATATTGATAAACTAGTGCATATGTCACTAGATGAAAAGTCTCTAATGGCAAATTTAACACATGACAGCACTTCTAACAGTGTTATTGTTTTGAGGACTTGGGAGTTACACTAACAGTATGTTTCTCCCACTATTTGGCAGTTGTTTTTCCCACTTAGAATAATATAAAAATGAAGGTCGTACTTGTGGCAACAGGGGTCACTGACTAAAACACAGGAGACCTACGGAACGACAAATGCGGCGTCGATCCCTTTTGCATGTAGAGATACATGTATGTGCTGCTTATGTCTGAATCTATGTGTTTATATTCCGTTGATATCAACTTGGTAACCTGCAGTTCTATCCAACGTCAAAAGTGTTTTTTCACGAGTGTGTTGTAACTTGACACTGTTTTCTTGATTTTTATCCCTACTTGCGCTTATTTTAGAATCATTTTTGGAAACATCTACGTCTTCTGATATTACACAAACTGACGAATAATAACTGATAATGGCGCCTTGCTAGGTCGTAGCAAATAACGTAGCTGAAGGCTATGCTAACTATCGTCTCGGCAAATGAGAGCGTAGAAGTCAGTGAATCATCGCTAGCAAAGTCGGCTGTAGAACTGGGGCGAGTGCTAGGAAGTCTCTCTAGACCTGCCGTGTGGCGGCGCTCGGACTGCAATCACTAATAGTGGCGACACACGGGTCCGACGTATACTAACGGACCGCGGCCGATTTAAAGGCTACCACCTGGCAAGTGTGGTGTCTGGCGATGACACCACAATTTTCTTGCCTCCAAGAGTTTGTGCAGTATCAGAAGGCATATACGTTTCTAAAAATGATTCTAAAATATGCGCAAGTATGGACAAAAACCATGAATAGAGTGGCAAACTACAACACATTCGTGAAGAAACACTAGTGACATTGGACAGAATTACAGCTTACCACGTTGAAATCAAAAGAATATAAACACACAGATTCACATGTAAGAAGCACAGACATGTACCTCTACATGCAAAAGGGATCGACAGTTTGTTTATCGTGCTGCAGGCTTACTGTGTTTGTCATTGTCGCCTGTTGCCACAAGTACGACCTTCATCTTTATAATATTCTAAGTGGGACAAGCATTAAATGAAAATAAGTTTACTGTTACCAGTCACTGGGACAAGCAACTGACAAATAGTGGGAGACATATTCTGAAAACATTATAATGAGCTGATTGCATTACATTTCACGAAAAACCAAATATTTGAGTAATTTTCAAACAGTCTGTCTATAGGCACTTTCCTTGTCCCGTAATAGTTTCGCTTCTGCACATTCTGACACCTCACACGCTTTTGTAAGACTAACAGCTGTACTTAATTTAACCACTTCATCGTCAAAGCAGGTCTGTGGTGATGCAAACGAATCTGGCACTGATACATGGAGAGTCGAACTGGTTGCTTCGTGTCATATGACTGTTTTACAGCTTTAGATTGACTGTCGAATCTTTGTGGCAGTTTCTTCTTCATCGTCAGTTGAGGGGGCTTATTTGGAATATCAAACAGTGTGGGTACTGCATTCCAAACGAGTTTGCGTTCATGAACTGGTTTTGTTCGAAATGTAGCCAACAAAACCTAATATTATTATAAGAGTAAACTGGGTCTTTCTTCATAAGATCTTCTCGTCTGCTATTAAATAGCCATTTTCTGCTCCTAAAACGAAACATTCATCATTTATAAACATATAAGTTTGCAAGTGAATCCTGACGATACAGTTTTGTAACATGATGGTACATACCTCCCAGGACCCTTAGGAAACCTAAAAAAGACAGCTGTGGTGTCTTCTTCCCTTTTGTTGCTGCAATTTATTGCACTACAAACGCTCCCGATGGTAAAAACCATTGTGTAAATCAAAGTAAACAATCACTATTCGCTTTCACGATCGCGCCAAACTCACAGTTCAACCTACCGGCCACTTGGGGCGCTGCTGGCGCTGTAGGCAACAAAATAGAAGCGAGGTGACGCGACTGTTATGTTAGACTGTGGTTCTACCCTATACAACCACGAAAGTCATAGACGTCCCCGACGATCGATATTGCGCGTGTTCACGTCATAGTGACGTCACGGAGGAGAGGTGACTAGCGTCTCCTACCAGACGTCGTTTTGTTTACCTATTGCATCTTTGGCTTAAGTATAAGCGCGTATATGTTGCCGATGTTGTTATTTATTAGGATGTGATATTCTCGTGTGCGATTAAACACATGAGGGATTAAATGATTTGGAACTGTATTTTAGGGGATTAAACAGCTATTTTATGACAGCACTCAAGAACAGTAATAAGTTGTGTCGTGAAGTGTAGAGACTATTCTGTGTTGTTGCTCGTATTTAAAATGAATTCAGCTACGAAGGTAATGTTTTCATGATTTTTGTGTAAGACAAGTCTTTTATATTAACATGTTTTGGTTCAAGAGATAATTTTAACCAAACCTGTTACGGATAAAAGAAAGCAAATTAAAGTCCTTGGAGATTTTGACATTAATTTTATGAAACATTCAGATAAAAGAAATGAATTGTAATTGTTATTGAGCGCATATATCCGAGTTCATTTTCTAATTTTCCCACCAGAATTGTACAGGAAAGCAATACACCGACATTTTAATAGGTTCACATAAAATACATAAATTTTTACCAGTAATGAATTGCCTCACTGTCATTAGGAATAGTAAATAACATTTCTTACTTTCGGTCTTGATTATCAGATACACACAATATGTCATACACCACGTATAATACACATAAATCTACATGTACACATTTTTTTTTTATTTTGGCCGTAATTGTATAAACTATTTTTTTCACAAATTTACATAGCAGATAAATATTCATCAACACTACAGTAGCAATTCTGTAGCAAGTAGTCACTCACTAGTTTTGAATTTATGCATGCCAGTTATTGCCTTAGCGTCATTACATCTCAAATCAACTAACAGTCTGAATCTTGATATCTCAGATTTGAATGAATTTTTTCAGGTAATGTACCCACTAACACTAGTTTAAATTTGAAATTTCAAATTTTTCTGACCTTTGGTTTTTGAGTTTCAAGGGTTTAAAAAAAATAAAAAACACCTCAGGTTTTGATCGATCAATGATTGTTTTAAAATGCTGTAGCTCAAAAACTATCCAACCTAGAGAGCTCAAACTTGCACCATTGTTTTCTTCTAAAAATTCCGTTCCGTTTGATATGTAACATGACTATGCTACTTAAATCTGAAAATTTTAAACTATTCGAAAAAACATTTTTTAAAATTTCCAAAATACCTACCCTCGGATTTTTTTTTATAAAAATTGTATGTGGTGTCCAGTCTAAATGACTACATGCATGCAAAATTTCAAGATGGGATCTCAGTAGGTTCTTGTATAAAATGATATTTTACTACTCCAATGCACACTAGTGAGTTGAAAAGTAGACTATTTCTACACTATGAATACTGAGGAAGGCCTATGTAATTCTAACAAACTTAAATTATTATGTTACCCTTTTTATGCAACATTACGCTCTTATTGTTTGTTAATTAAATTAATGATATTTTAATTTGAGAGTAAAATATATTAAAAAATAATAACTTAAGAATCTTACAATTTTGTACGACATTCACTTTTTATTATAAAAAAACGTGAGAGTTTCATATAGGGTCAACGCTCTAGTTTTGGCCACTACCCCACTAATGGCCACCTTGATGTAATGGGGAAGTTACACTGCATCTTTTCATCATATATTATAAATGGGAGGGAAAACTAAAACATCTGCATTATGTCTTCATATCAGATTGCTTGAAACATAATGCAGTTGCTTTCTATGTATTCCAGAAAAAACTGCTAGAAATCATAAAGCAAAACTTGCCTTATGCACTTAAAAAGATTAGTTTTCTGATGGCAGCACTGCACAATATAAAAATAAGAAAAACTTTCTTAATTTGTGTTTGCGTAAAACTGATTTTGAAGTTGAGGTAGAGTGGGAGTTCTCTGCAACATCCCATGGCAAGAGCACATGCGATGGCCTTGGCGGAACTGTTAAGCGGCTAAAGCCAGCTTACAAAGTAATATGACCAACGAATCTTAACACCCAAATCACTTTATGTATTTTCCATGGAAAACATAAAAAACATTGACTTTGAATATTGCACAACAATGGACTATGAACTGACCAAGGAATACCTACTTCCTCGGTTTAGTGACTTAAAACAGATTGTGGGAACACGAAAGTTTCACTCATATAAACCTGGCACAAAGTGTCAAATTACTGTCAAGCCTTATCATTTTAGTCTGGATGATGTTAGGTTAATGTTGTTTAACGTCCTGTCGACAACGAGGTCATTAGAGACGGAGCACAAGCTCGGGTTAGGGAAGGATGGGGAAGGAAATCGGCTGTGCCCTTTCAAAGGAACCATCCCGGCATTTGCCTGAAATTATTTAGGGAAATCAGGATGGTTGGAGACAGGATTGAACTGTCGTCCTCCCAAATGTGAGTCCAGTGTGCTAACCACTGCGCCACCTCGCTCGGTTTAGTCTGGATGAGTCTCTTGAATATGTGACAGCATTGAACCAAATAACAACATCTCATACGGAAAATATTACTGCTGGTTTTGTGACAGAAGCATATGACGACTCTTGGTGGCTAGGATGCATTGAAGAAAAATACAATGACATGTAACAAATAAATTTTTTACGCCCAAAGGGTCCAGCCCAGTCTTTTTACTAACCACAACCAAGAGATATATTAGATGTCCCAGGAAATACTCTTTTACAAACAGCGAATCCAACAACAGCTACAGGAAGAACCTACACTTTAAGTGCTATGAAATGAAGTTGTCTTCTCTTGCTTTCGAAAAATATCGTAAAAGATCATAAAAGAAGCATGTTTAAATTATGTTACACCTACCCTCAATAATCACTACGCTGTATAAATACCATGTGTATTAACTTTGTAAATGCCAATTGGTATTAGAAATACAGTTCTATCCATGCAGATATATACAAGTTAATCTTTTTCCCAAGTGACATTACTTTTATGCCAATTTCTAATATAAGGAGCTTGTTGTAAATGATTACAAATAACACTGGAAAACCAAGAAAAAGATAATCTCTACCATTTACAACTAAGGATGAAGGTGAGTGGCTTTATTCAAAATTTTAACTTGTAGCACGTATACTACCAATTAGTTAAAAGAATCATAGTTAAAAGAATCATGAACATTAAATTGAAACAACACTATATCATTTAATGAATTAACAAACAATAAGAGCGTAATGCTGCATAAAAAGGCTAACATAATAATTTAAGTTTGTTATAATTACATAGGCCTACTGTAGAATCATAGCCTAGAAATACCCTGCCTTTCACTTCACTAGTGTGTATTGCAGTAGTAAAATATTATTTTATAGAAGAACCCATTGAGATCCCATCTTGAAATTTTGCAAGCATGTAGTTAGTTAGACTGGACAACAAATATAATTTTTATAAAGAAATCCGAGGGTACGTATTTTGGAAATTTCAAAAAATGTTTTTTGGAATAGTTTAAAATTTTCAGATTTAAGTAGCATAATAATGTTAAATATCAAATTGAAGGGAATTTTTAGAGGAAAACAATGGTGCAAGTTTGAGCTCTCTAGGATGTATAGTTTTTGAGCTATAGCATTTTAAAACAATTATCAATTGCTCAAAAAACGGAGGTTTTTTTGATTTTTAAACCCTTGAAACTCAAAAACCAAAGATCAGAACAATTTCAAATTTAAACTGGTGTTAGTGAGTACATTACCTAAAAAAAATATTCATCAAAATTGGAGAGGTCATGGTTCAAATAATGTAGTACAATTGGTTGATTTGACATGAAATGACCCCTTAATTTTCTTAGGAATTTTTTTTATACAGTTCTTTTCCTGTTGGTTAAGGGTCGTTTTTGTTTTATTGTTGTATGGGAAAACTGCATATGTAAATCTTGATTATTCCTTGTGTTGTATAAATGGATATTTTGGTTTTTTGGAGCAGTCTTGCTATTTTCATCTAAGATTTTCCTTATAAACATTATTGTTTCAGGGATATATAGGAAAGGTAATGGAAGACTATGAGGGTTTGCATGAAGATTGAGGTGCTGTGTCTTCCACCGCTCTTATAATTCTTTTTTGTGCAATAAAACAGCTTTTGCTGGGTGGTGAATTTCCCCAGCCAATTAAACCATATCTTAGTAATGATTCTGCTTGTGCATAGTACTCATTTTTTTTATAATCTCCATTGATGTGCATTCAGCAAGAATTTTCTTAGTCTTCAGTCCTGAGACTGGTCTGATGCAGCTCTCCATGCTACCCTACCCTGTGCAAGTTTCTTCATCTCCCAGTACTTACTGCATCCTACATCCTTCTGAATCTGATTAGTGTCTTCATTTCTTGGTCTCCCTCTACGATTTTTACCCTCCACGCTGCCCTCCAATGCTAAATTTGTGATCCCTTGATGTCTCATAACATGTCCTACCAACCGGTCCCTTCTTCTTGTCAAGTTGTGCCACAAACTCCTCTTCTTCCCATTTCTATTCAATACTTCCTCATCAGTTATGTGATCTACCCATCTAATCTTCAACATTCTTCTGTAGCACCACATTTCGAAAGCTTCTATTCTCTTCTTGTCCAAACTATTCATCGCCCATGTTTCACTTCCAAGCGTGGCTACACTCCATACAAATTCTTTCAGAAACGACTTCCCGACGCTTAAATCTATACTCAGTGTTAAAAAATTTCTCTTCTTCAGAAACGCTTTCCTTGCCATTGCCAGTCTACATTTTATATCCTCTCTACTTCGACCATTATCAGTTACTTAGCGCCCCAAATAGCAAAACTCCTTTACTACTTTAAGTGTCTCATTTCTTAATCTAATTAATCCATGGAGAAGAAATAAAAAATTTGAGGTTCACCGACGACATTGTAATTCTGTCAGAGACAGCAAAGGACTTGGAAGAGCAAGCGAACGGAATCTACAGTGTCTTGAAAGGAGGATATAAGATGAACATCAACAAAAGCAAAACGAGGATAATGGAATGTAGTCAAATTAAGTCTGGTGATGCTTTCTTTCAGATTGGAATTATTATATTCTTCTTGAAGTCTGAGGGTATTTCGCCTGTCTCATACATCTTGCTCACCAGATGGTAGAGTTTTGTCATGACTGGCTCTCCCAAGGCCGTCAGTAGTTCTAATGGAATGTTGTCTACTCCGGGGGCCTTGTTTCAACTCAGGTCCGTCAGTGCTCTGCCAAACTCTTCCTGCAGTATCGTATCTCCCATTTCATCTGCATCCTCTTCCATTTCCAGAACATTGTCCTCAAGTACATCGCCCTTGTATAAACCCTCTATATACTCCTTCCACCTTTCCGCTTTCCCTTCTTTGCTTAGAACTGGGTTTCCATCTGAGCTCTTGATATTCATACAAGTGGCTCTCTTTTCTGCAAAGGTCTCTCTAATTTTCCTGTAGCCAGTATCTATCTTACCCCTAGTGAGATAAGCCTCTACATCCTTAAATTTTTCTCTAGCCATCCCTGCTTAGCCATTTTGCACTTCCTGTCGATCTCATTTTTGAGATGTTTGTATTCCTTTTTGCCTGCTTCATTTACTGCATTTTTATATTTTCTCCTTTCATCAATTAAATTCAATATTTCTTCTGTTACCCACGGATTTCTATTAGCCCTCGTCTTTGTACCTACTTGATCTTCTGCTGCCTTCACTACTTCATCCCTCAGAGCTACCCATTCTTCTTCTACTGTATTTCTTTCCCCCATTCCTGTCCATTGTTCCCTTATGCTCTCCTTGAAACTCTCTACAACCTCTGGCTCTTTTAGTTTATCTAGGTCCCATCTCCTTAAATTAGCACCTTTTTGTAGTTTCTTCAGTTTTAATCTACAGTTCATAACCAATAGATTGTGGTCAGAGTCCACATCTGCCCCTGGAAATGTCTTACAATTTAAAACCTTCTTCCTAAATCTCTGTCTTACCATTATATAATCTATCTGATACCTTTTAGTATCTCCAGGATTCTTCCATGTTTCCAGCTTCTTTTATGATTCTTGAACCAAGTATTAGCTATGATTAATTTATGCTCTGTGCAAAATTCTACCAGATGGCTTCCTCTTTCATTTCTTCCCCCCAATTCATATTCACCTACTATGTTTCCTTCTCTTCCTTTTCCTACTGACGAATTCCAGTCTCCCATGACTATTAAATTTTCATCTCCCTTCAATACCTGAATAATTTATTTTATCTCATTATACATTACCTCAATTTCTTCTTCATCTGCAGAGCTAGTTGGCATATAAACTTGTATTACTGTAGTAGGCGTGGGCTTTGTGTCTATCTTGGTCACAATAATGCGTTCACTATGCTGTTTGTAGTAGCTTACCCGCACTTCTGTTTTTTTTTATTCATTATTAAACCTACTCCTGCATTACCCCTATTTGATTTTGTATTTATAACCCCGTATTCACCTGACCAAAAGTCTTGTTCCTCCTACCACCGAACTTCACTAATTCCCACTATATCTAACTTTAACCTATCCATTTCCACTTTTAAATTTTCTAACCTACCTGCCCGATTAAGGGATCTGACATTCCACGCTCCGATCCATAGAATGCCAGTTTTCTTTCTCCTGATAACGACGTCCTCTTGAGTGGTCCCCGCCTGGAGATCCGAATGGGGGACTATTTTACCTCCGGAATATTTTACCCAAGAGGACGACATCATCATTTAATCATACAGTAAAACTGCATGCCCTCAGGAAAAATTACGGCTGTAGTTTCCCCTTGCTTTCAGCCGTTCGCAGGACTAGCACAGCAAGGCCGTTTTGGTTAATGTTACAAGGCCAGATCAGTCAATCATCCAGACTGTTGCCCTTGCAACTACTGAAAAGGCTGCTGCCCCTCTTCAGGAGCCACACGTTTGTCTGGCCTCTCAACAGATACCCCTCCGTTGTGGTTGCACCTATGGTACGGCCATCTGTATCGCTGAGGCACGCAAGCCTCCCCACCATTGGCAAGGTCCATGGTTCGTGAAGAGGGTATTTTTCAATTATTTTAGAAAAAACAGGTAGTAGAGAGATTGGCCTATAATTTGTTATATCTGTTTTTCACCCTTTTGTACAATGTTTTCACTTTAGCTATTTTTAACCCTTCTGTGAAGATTCCCTAAGAAAGTGAACTGTTGCGTATGTCTACCATGGGCCTAACTACTATGGGTGCACATTTTTTAATGAGATGGTCTGCTATGTTGTCAGTATTAGAGGAAAATTTTTATTTTACCTCCCCTATTGTTTTTAGCATTTCCTGTTCATCTGTTTGGTATAGGAAGAGAGACTTGTTACTAGAGATAGTTTTAATGTGATTTGCAGTGGCAGCATATTGAAAGTTTTGCTTCACCAGAGTCTCAGCTGCCTCAGACAAATATCAGTTAAAATTCTTTGCTATCTGTTGGGATCACATATGACAGAAGAGTTTTTTTTCAGTTTGATATTACGGTATTCTCTCTGTTTTACTCTTGTTTCATGCCTTCCAATGTCCCATGTGGCTTTCATTTTATTTGGTGCATTTGCTAAGAAGGAACTATTTGCCATTCTTTTTGCTTCTTTTAAGACTTTAGTTAAAATCTTTTTGTAATTCTTAAAATAGGAATCAAATTCTGGGGATGTGGTGTGCTGTCTAGATATTTCATGAAATAATCTCTTTTTCTTCGCAGGTATTTGTATCCCTGTTGTGACCCATTTTACTTTCAGATCCTTTTGTGTGACTGTCTTTTTATGGAGTTGAAAGCAAGATTCAAAATAATAGCTAAAACTATTTAGGAGTTTGTTGAACTTATCATTTGTACTTTTACATTCATAGATGTCTTCTCAAGTTTCTTTACTCAGGTAGTTAAGGAAATGTTGTATATTCTGGTCATTATACTTCCTAGATGTATTGTTAGACTGTCAGTTGAACCAAACTGTTTTCCTAATCTTATACTAATTTCTTGGGCTATGTGGTCCCCAAAGACTATGTTGTGGGTTTGTGTTGAATATTGCATGGGCACATTTGTAAATATTTGATAAAGGATTGTGGCTGAGGTTTTTGTGATGTGTGGTGGTGTTTCTGTAGTAGCCTTTAAATTGAAAGTTGCTAAGAGGTTCAGTAAAGCAGTTTTTTGTTTGGACTCACTTGCAAAATCAATGCTGAAATCCCCACATATAATTAGTTTCCTATTTCTTTGTGTAGTATTGTGTAAGATATTTTCAAGGTTCTTTAACATGATGTTAGTATCACCAGTAAAGGAAAGAGTAATTAATGTTTAGGCAACAGAAAGTTTGAAGGCAGCCGTGCATGAAGTTTATTGGACGGGCGTGTGTAATGTGACAGATGTCAGTTCTGAGTTTAATGTGTTTATATTTGAATTTCATTCATCTATAGTAGCTGCTTTCCCAAGAAAACAATTTTTGACTCTAATAAGACAGTCTCATAAAGTAGTTCTGAACACATTTTCTGAAAACTATATTGAGCAAACTGATTCAGCAACCCACTCAGCAACAATATCTTAGATCCTGTAGCTGCAAAAATAATCAGAATTATATTGTCTTATATCATATGAACATAAATCATTGATTAAAGTACAGGAGACTCATTAGTATAGGTAATGTATTAGAGATACAAGCAGCGTGTCAAAGAACGAAAACAATCTTAATTTACAAAAATCATTTGTTTCATAACTTTACAAAGAAATCTTCATCGTCCAATAAAAAATCCATGCGTGATTAACAACATTTTTGCAGTGGGATGGTACATAATTTCATCTTCACTAAATCTAGTTCCATACTGTGAAAGTTTTTCATTTATAATTTATTATAAATTTTCATAATTATTTATTAAGGAGTCTGAGGGTAGAGTATTAGTCTATGAGACAGGAGCACAAAATTTGCTTGGTTGAAAATGGTTTACTGTAAATAATTCTGGATTGGTACGGATAAATACAAGCAGTTCATAAATGTAAATGCTTGGAATAGTAAAAATTTTAGATCACTGAAAAAAAGTCAGCATGACTCTCAAGGTTTAATATTACAGTTAAATCTAATAAAAGGTTTTTTGAAGTAATAATATTCTCTTTACATTACCTATAATTCCCATATTTTACAGCAGCTTTAACATAGTTGTGGTTAACAACGTTCCTGGTGTCAGTGTCTCTTGTGTAATACATTGTTGTCATTGCAAATGCAAGACTGTTTAACTTGTTTGCCAAGGCTTACATGCGAAGACCCGTAGAAAGTTTTTTCCAAAAATATTCCCAGGTATTTGACAGATTCTGCTTCCCTAAGTTACTTGTTTTTTGGGTATTTTGGAAGTCACTTGATTTTGGTTGTTTGTAAAATGTGTGAGATGTTTTATCATGTTAGGTTTTAATACATTTACATCAGACCAATTTTCTAAAATATTTAGGGCCTCAATGAATCTTTGGGGAATTAGTTCTGTAGTCTCGCTTTCAGTAAGTACAGATGGGTTGTCTGCAAATTAAACTGTTTGGGATGTTATATTTAGAGGTAAATTATTTATATAAGATAAAAAAAAAGGGATTGTACCTAAGATGGAACCTTGTGGGACTCCCTGTGAAACACAATTATATTCTAATAAACAGTTTCATCTACTTGACATTACAACTACCCTTTGCTTTCCATCTGTTTAATATGATATTTACCATTTCAGAGTACTACCATTTATTCTGTATCTCTCTAATTTTTATAACACTAGTTAGTGGTTTCCACAGTTGAAAGCCTTCTTGAGGTAACGGGAAATCCCTGTGCCTTTTTAAGATTTGTCCAAAGATAAGCAAATTTTCTCAACAAATTTGTTGGTGGCACATATTGTACATTTCCATTTCTGGAAGCCAAATTGATTTAATGTGATGACAATACATTTTGCCATGAATTCCAAATATTTTTGAAAATAGTGGGAGAAGACTTACTGGTCTGTAGTTTCCTGCTTTTTCCTTCAGGCCTTTCTTGAATAATGGCTTTACTGTTGTGTCTTTAGAGCATCTGGGGAGCATCCTTCTTCAAATGGCTGGTTTATTATTTCAGATAGGGGTTCTGAAACTGTACTAGAAATTGTTTTAATTACTCTAGTGAGTATTTCATCCCATCCCATCCAATCGAATTTTTAAGGGAGAATACTACTATTTCTACATCTTCAGCTATAATTCATTCAGATTGAGTTAGAAATTGCCAGTTATCCTGATTAAGACCAAAGGGTTGGACATTCACTAGGTAACTACCTACATCAACATCTGATTTTGATACATTTATAAAATAGTCATTCCATGTCAAATGAAAACAGAAAAGTTTAGTTTTCACCCACTTTGATTTTCATGAGACTTCACGTTTTCATTCCGCATGACAAGAGAATGAAAAATACTAACGTACAGAGTTTTAACACAAGTAATGCAAGAGTTATGGCCACTCAAAGTTCTAAAAATGTGCACAAAATTTGACAAACACTGCTGACAAAAGTGACTATAAGTTCTGTTCTAATAAAGATAGAACAGAGTACCAAGTAGTTTTGGTGATACATGATTTTGTCATAATCAAAGAATGTACACTATTAAGGTCTGTGACCTTGACCTGTAACCTCAAATAGCTCTAAACATGTCACATTCAGAACTGATGAAAAAATTTAATTGCTTCCTAATGTTACACTACACAGCATAGTAAAAAATCAAGTTGGGATGACAATGGGATTAGGAGATATAAATTAATAAATAGAGCAATGTGTTGCTAGTATTCATATTCCAACACTATCACTCAAAACCTCTGAAAAACATGTTATTGTTAAAAAGGTAGTGTTATAACAATGCAAAGTAAGGTAACAATGTAGGCATGTTAATATCAAGCTATCAGATATTGGATGGCAGTGTGGCTGCTGTATGTACACAGATAGTTGTTGCAGAAGATGTTGTGTGTTAAAATGACACAAATCTGCCTTGAAGATGGAGTTCAAGAAGACCATGTGTTGCTGTAATCCATTCAGGGAAGATGGGCACAACAGATACAAGAAAGATCTACAGAAAGTGTAAATTTGGATGGTGGGTATGATTGGTGGCATAATGACAGACAACAAAATATGTGATAAATGTAGTAAAAATTAATTCACGAACAAGCGGGTGTGGCTGATTAAACTACATTGAATCAAGTGGAGACCACAAATGTGAATAGCTCTTCAGATGAGTCAGACACATCTGTAGTCCAAAAAGTTGTATTAAATGATACCTTGGTCTCTCTTGGCAAGTTCCCAATGAAAAAGAAGAGACACAGAGAGAAACATATGCAAGGGAAAGTTGGAGCAAGTTTCTGAGGCATCCCGACATAAGTAAATACCATGTGTGGAAGGAAAATGTAGATTGTGAAACAAATATTGAATTTGAAATGATTATGCAATTGAATGAGAAATTCAGTACTAGCACCACAAGCATTGAGAAGATCAAAATTCTGGCACTTCTTTCGAAAAGTTGCATTCCAAGGACAGAAAATGAATTTGAAGCCTCTAACTATTTTGTGAGAAAAGAAAAACTATTAGCTAAAGCGTGTTGTATCTTAGCAACTCCCATTCCAAGATCTAAATGTGTCTTAAGCAAACAACTTGTGAATGGTGTTATAGAATTCTACAACAGAGACAATAAAAGGTGCTGTTTGCCTGGGAAGAAGGATTTTGTTTCTGTGAAGGAAAATGGTTCTGGGATTCATCAACAAAAGGAACTAGGTTTTCAGAAATTACTGCAACCAGTCGCCTTTAAAGGCGACTGGTTGCAGTAATTTCTGAAAACCTTTTCACACCACAGTCGCAGTGTTCCACATCCACAATGGATAAAAGTCTTAAAAGGAACTAGTGTTGGGAAACCTGCGTGAATCATATCAGGAATTCAAAGATAAACACCCAGCACTGAAAATAGAATTATCGAAGTTCTGCCAGTTGCCACCCAAGAACTATGTACCCATAGTGTGTATGTTTGCAGTATTCACCAAAATGTGAAGCTCATGTTGGAAAGTTCCAGATGTAAAGTGTTGATGAATTACCCCAAAAAATAATCCCATATGACATTATGCTTACTTTCATTTCATAATGTCATATGGAATTGTTTTTTGGGGTAATTCATCAAGCCAATCCAGTCACAAAAACATGCAGTAAGAGTTATATGTGGTGTGAACTCAAGAACATCCTGCAGATCCCTATTTAGGGAAATAGTGTGTGTGTGTGTGTGTGTGTGTGTGTGTGTGTGTGTGTGTGTGTGTGTGTTTCTGTTTGTAAGTACAATCAACTTCTGCACCATTTCAGTGCAGTAATGTGTTCAAGGGCCCGGTTGGTAGGACATGTTCTGAGGCTTCAGGGGATCACAAATTTAGCGTTGGAGGGCAGCGTGGAGGGTAAAAATTGTACAGGCAGACTAAGAGATGAATACACTAAGCAGATTCAGAAGGATGTAGGTTGCAGTAAGTACTGGGCTTTGAAGAAGCTTGCACAGAATAGAGTAGCAAGGAGAGCTGCATCAAACCAGTCTCAGGACTGAAGACCACAACAACAACAATGTGTTCTTTGTAAATAAGTATTGTAGTAGTTGTATTACATGTTTATTATCTAATAAATAAACAAACTTTTTATTTGAAATTCAGTGCATTAGTATTTGTAAAATGATCCTTTCATAAAAAATGACAATCATTCCACTTGGGACCTGTGGAATGGTACATTAGCTTATTTGTTTGAGTTGTAAATATTTGTCATGTATCATTGTTTTTCTGACATGTTTTACATCCTGGAAGACCTCGTCACTACAGATCAATTGAAATGAAAGTAAATCTAATCTAATCTAAAACATGCTGCAGGTTGTCAATTTAGCATTTACAGACACTGTCTTACTCAGATCATTTGTAATTCCACACTGCCAGAATGCTGTATGTCCACTTGTGAAAACCACACACGTACACATTCTATCATGACGCATGTGCAACAGTTGTTTGATGAAAAAGAAACTTATGAAATAACATATAAACTGCGGACATGTACAGATAGAACAACTCTCCAGACAAGTGTATCATCTGTGGAAGACCTGGAAAACCTTGAAGACAAATTAAAAAAGCTCCTATTGCGTTCCTTCATAACAATCCAAAAGTTGAAATTTTTACTACATCTGAAAGACACACTTTATGACAATGAATAAATTGTAATATGTGATTTTGCTGAAAATTATGCATTTGTTGCAGGATGAGGTGCAGGGGTTTGATTGGAACATTCATTCATGTGTCGTTTATTATAGACATCCAGGAAACCATGCAGTTGATCACATTTCCTTTGTTATAATATCAGAATGCCTTAAACATGACACAGTGAGTGTTCATCTTTTACATCTTCGCTTGGTTAGCTTCATGAGATCCCATTTCCAAGGAACACCCAAGTGCATGTACTGTTTCTTAGATGGTGCTGTAGCCCAGTATACGAAGCACAAGAATTTTGCCAACGCAACTCTTCATCAGGCTGATTTCAATATCTCTGCAGAGTGGCATTTCTTTGCCACATCACATGGCAAAGGACCATGTGATGGTATTGCTGGTATCAAGAGTCTTGCTGCCTGTGCCTGCCTGCAGCAGAGCATATACAACTCTCATACAATGACACCCAGACAGTTGCTTGATTGGTGTTCAAAGAACATTGCAGTGTGTCACTTCCATTGTACAACTGGCAATGAGAACAGCAAAAGGGCTAATGTATTTTCTTTCACCAAAAGACGCAGAAAAAGTGTTACATGTTGTTTTATTGGTTCATAGGCATGGCATCGGACAGTGTTGTGGAAGCTGCACAGTGTTTCAATGACACAGTTGCTCATCACCTTTAGATGCTTACTGGTGTGCTGCTGCAGTGGCTTACCAATATATGTGATGACTAGGTAGAAAAGTGCATGTGCCAAGAGGTGAGATTATAACGTGATTGTAGATGAATCGTTGAGCATTACCACATCCAATGCCCTCTGTGAGAGAAATGGACCGTAGTCTTTGCATTCACAGCATGGGAAAAATACGGCTGCAAATTGTGGACCTTTGCCTGCATGGACACTGTATTGGCACCCAGTTTAAGTGTGTGGACTACGATTCTCTGTCTGTGTTGACTCGGATTCATTCGTCTGTGGCTGTTGGTGCCTTAGCGCTACCAGTGCTGGTTCCCATGCCTTGCCGAGTTGAAATCCCGTGTCTCTGTTGATCAGGTCGTTACTTATATGTATTTCAACTGCTTCTTTAGCGATGGAGTCCCAATATGTGGAAGTGGATGAAAGGATCATTGGCTCTCTGTAGTTCGTGCTGTGTCCCATACCAAGACAGTGTTCAGCCACAGCAGACTTTTTTGGCTGACCTAATCTAATGTGACATCTTGTGTTCAGTGCATCCATCCTTGCCAGTGTATGATTTCCCACACTGGCAACGGACTTTATATATCCTTGGCCTTGTTAGACCTAGGTTATCTGTAACAGAACCCAGCATAGTTTGCACTCACGCTGGAGGGCGTGCCAATCTTAAAGGACACGCTGCCAGCATGGGGCAGGAAAACCATCCTCATGGAGTTCTCCTTTTCTTCTGGTTGTTATTGAGAATTAGTGCTTGCAGGTTGAAATGCATTATGGATCTGTTTATCAGAGTACCTGTTTTGTACGAACATAGAACAAAGATGGCTAAGCTCTGCTGATAAGCTCCCTGCATCTGAGATAATTCTGGCCCTCTGAACAAGTCTGTAAAACACCCCTGGATAGAGGTGGGTGATGGCAGCGTGCACCTCATAGATATTGGTCAGTGTGAGTTGGTTTACGAAGCATGCTGGGACACAAGGAACCATCTTGTTTCGTGCAGAGCAAGACATCTAAGAATGGGAGGTCTCTATTTTTCTCAGCTTCCATGGTGAAGCAAATGCTTTGACGGATGGCGTTAAAGTGTTCCAGAACTGTAGGAAGCATTGCTGCTCTGTGTGTCTAAACTACAAAAGTGTCATTCGCATATCTCCAGAAACATTTAGGTTTTCAGCACCATTGCAGGACTCAATGTACTCTAGTCTCCAGAAGGATCCTACTGATGCAGTACAACGGAAGATATCTGTGCTCCTCAAACCCAGCCACTTTTGTGATTATCTTAAAAAAGAGCTTAAGAATACAAGCACTAGTTCTACCACAACTGTATCAGCTGCCTAAGATCCACAAGGAAGGGTTCTGCTTCACCCCATCATGAGCAATGTAGGAGCCCCAACATAATACCTAGTAAAACATCTGCCTTCTCTTCTGATCCCTTTGGTAGGAAGATGTGAACATCACATTCGAAACTAGGCAGATTTTATACAGTGAATGAAGACTTTACATCTCAAACCAGCTGACTTCCTTAGTGAGTTTTGCTGTAGCCTCCTCGTTGAAACGAGTACCTCTGGTGGATTCATTACACCTTACAGGAACTAAGTTTAAGGAGGACATCTTACATCTATTCAGACATGTGCTTAGCTTGACTTACTTTTTATTTAATGAACAATAAATTTGAGCGACCTGACAGTGTCGCTATGGGTAGCCCTTTGTCTCCCATAGTGGCTAATCTTTTTGTGGAAGACTGAGGAAAAAGCACTTCTGACAGTGGTGTTGAAACCTAAACATTTATGGAGATATGTAGTTTGGCCACATAGAGCAGCAATGCTTCCTGCATTTCTGGAACACCTTAACTCCATGCATCCAAGCATTTACTTCACCATGGAAGTGGAGAAACATGGAGACCTCCCAGTATTGTATGTCTAGGTTTGCAGGAAAGTAGACGGTTCCTTGGGACACAGTACCTTTCGTAAACCAACTCATATTGACCTGTATCTATGAGCTGCCATCACCCATCTCAATGCAGAGGTGTGTTATGGACCCTCACTCATAGGGAGTGCAGACAGCTTTTCAGCAGAGCTTAGCTATTTTTGCCCTGTGTTTGTACAAAACGGGTACCCTGATAAATGGATCGGTAATGTGTTTCAACCTCCACACACTAATTCTCAAGAAGAGCCAGAAGAAACGGAAAACTCTATGAGAATAGTTTTCTACCCTCTATTGGTTGCGAGTCCTTTAAGATTGGCAGGCTGTTCAAGAAACACCAAATAAAGTGTGTCTTCCACCCTCCTGTGCCAGTGCAAACTATGCTGGGTTCTGTTAAAGATAACCTAGGTCTAAGGTGGTCAGGGATATGTGAAATCCCATGCCAGGGTGGGAAATCATACTACATTAGCCAGACTTGTTGTCAAGGATAGATGAGCTGAACATAGGTGACACACCAGATTGAGTCAAACCAGAAAATTCTGCTGTGGCTGAACACTCTTGACACAGAACGCAGCATGAACTACGGAGAGGCAAAGACCTTTTCATCCACTTCCACGTACTGGGACTCCACACTAAAGAAACAGTCGAATACGTATAAGTAACGACCTGATCTATAGAGACACGGTATTTCAACTCAGCAAGGCATGGGAACCAGCATTGGTGGTACTAAGGCATCATCAGCCGCTGATGAATAGATCCATGTCAACACAGATAGGGAATTGGAGTCCGCACGTGTGCAGGGCCACGATTTGCGACCACGCTTTTCTTGCATCGTGGATGCAAAGGCTGTGGGTTCTTTCTCTGGCAGGGGGCACTGGATGTCACCGTGCTCTATGATCCACCTACAATGATGTTATAACCCTGCCCCTTGGCCCTATGCTTTTCTAGTGACGCAGTGTATATATTGGTGAGCCATTGCAACATGTCTGTAAGCACATGTAGATGACAAGCAGCTGTCCATAGAAATACTGTGCAGTGTCCGCAACGTTATCTAGCATGATGCCCATGAACCAATGAAGCAGTTACTATGTCGAGAAAGTCTCTGATAGTGTTATATGTTGCTTCCCATTATTGAGGCATAGTTTGTCTAGATGATACATTTGTCATATTTGTGCTATAGGCTTGCTATAGGCTTGTTGACTGTACTATCATACCGTGCTGTTTTATAACACCACCTTTTTAACAAGAAACTTGTTTTTCAGTGCTTTGTGTCACAATGTTGGAGGCTGAATACAATTTAGTTTGCATTAATGCAACTCATTGCTGTACTAACATGAAGAAGCTGATACATTCTTTTCATCCGTCTCAGATGTGACATGGTTTGAGATATTCAAGGTCGGAGGTCAAGGTCACTTACCTTAGTTGTGTACATTATTTGAATTTGACAAAATTGCATATCATTAAAAAGCTTGTTTCAAGACCTTTCCAAAATTATTGGGTTCACTGTTCTATCTTTATTAGAACAGAGGTTACAGCAATTTTTCAGCAGTATTTGTCAAATTTTCTGCACCTCTTTAGAACTTTGAGTGGCTGTTACTCTTACCTTACTTGCATTAAAATTTTGTAATTTGGTATTTTCATTCTCTTCTCATATGCCATGAACACACCAAATTTTATGGAAATCAAAAGAGGTCAAGTTAAAAATAGTACTTATCTGTGTTGATTTGACATGGAATGACTCAAAAAAACACATTGAAATATTCAGATATTTCTGAAGGATTGAAAATGGATTTGTTGATTATCTCAACTTTGGAGATTTATGGATTGCCGGATGTCACACCAAGTTCAGATTCCGTGACTGACCATACTGCCTTTGATGTATTTGTAAGGTTCAGAATGAATTTTTTGTGTGCCACTTCTTTTGCTGCCTTTATCACCCTACTAAATATTATTTTATACCTTTTTACCTAATTTATGAAATCTAAATTCTTATTACTTTTCTATTTATTATGTAACCATTCTTTCCTGGCACTCGATACTTTTATACCATCTCTTATCCATTTCAGTTTGCTTGTTTTCTTTTTCTTTTCTTTTTTTTTTTTTTGGTGGTGGTGGGGGGGGCTTCGGGATACTTTGTTAAACACATGCAAAAATAAAAACTCTGTCATAATTTTTGGAACTTGTAGTACAATGACCCAATGGCCAGTCTACTTCTTGAAGGCTACAGTGAAAAAAAATATATTTTCCTTACTGAAACATTGTTTGATGGATGTTTTTCTAATGGCTGATCCATTTATTTTTAGTAGCTGCAAAAACAGTGCAGAGTGATCAGAAATACTTAAATCTGTGCAGGATTTTTTTTATATCATCAAAGGAATAATTTGTCACAATTTTATCTATACAGGTTGTAGACTTGACCTTATTGACAATTCCCAAATAGAGATGGGGCTGTGTTCATAGCAACTGTGGTTGCTAAAACTCATAAATCCATCAAGAAAACTAACAGTGTCTTTATGCTGGAAATAGCAGATAAGCAGTTTTAGCATCCTAGCAAAGTTCAAACTGATTGTGATGCTTGCTTTGGAAAAGTATATGCTAAGTAAGTGGTTTAGGGATGGAAAAGTCCCTCCCACTGTAATTTAATAACAATACTCAGAAAATACAGAGGAAAGAGAGATTGTTTCACTCTTGGTTCAAAACAGCACACGGGCATGTCAACAGGCAAAAGTTGGCAGAAATTTACATGTCTGCAAAAAGGTAGATGTGCAAAGTGGACAACAAATTCTACAGTCACATGTTAGTGAATGGTCTTGTGTAAAATTATTTGTACATGTACATCTATACTCTCCAAACCACCCTGAGTTGCATGACAGAGGATATGTCCAATTGCACCAGTTTTTAGAATCTGTTCTGTTCCATTCATGTATGGAGCATGGGAAGAATGATCCAAAGCTTTCAGTGTGTCATGTGAGAATAGTGCAAGTTAGTAGGTTTCACATGATCAGTGTTTTCGAAATCCATGCTGGTTGGCATTGAGGTGGTCATCTGGTTCAAGATGCCTCATTATGTTTGAGATCAGAATGTGTTCTAAGATTCTACAACAACTCAATGTCAAGGATATTGGACCATAGTTTTATGAATCACTTTTACTACTGTTCTCGTAGACAGGTGTGACCTGTGCCTTCTGTGCCTTTTTACAAGGAACTGGGCTAACTAAGCCACAAATTCAGTATAGAAACTGACAGAGATAGCATCGAGCCCCAGAGCTATGTTCAATTTTAATAATTTCAGCCGTTTCTCAACACCACTGACACACATTCTTATTTTGTTCATCTTGTCAATGGTCAAGGATTACACTGGGGCAATTCTCCTGGGTTTTCTTTTGTAAAGGAACATTTGAATGCAGAGTTAAGCATTTCAGCTTTGGCTTTGCTACCCTCAATTTCAGTTCCTGTCTTATTCACTAGGGATTGGACACTAACTTCGGTGTCACTAAAAGCCTTTACATAGTACCAGATTTTCTTTGGTTTATGTGAAAGATCACTGGACAATATTCTGCTGTGGTAGTCATTGAAGGCATCTCACATTGCTCTCTTGACAGCCAAACGCGTTTCATTCAGCATCTCTCTAGCTATAGCCCTACACTTTGTTTTACACCTATTATGCAGTAATCTCTATTTTCTTAGAAGTTTCTTTACAGTGACTGCATGAGTGAGTTGAAGGCTTGTATCCAGTCATTCGGCGACCAATCTTGTCTGTCAGTAGAAGAAAGCAAAAGAAAAGATGAGTTCTAAATTTTCTGTTTAAAAAAACATTGAGACAGGAGGATCATATAGATGTACCATCCGTTGACCATTGCGCAGGCTGTCATAAGGAAGGTATAGAAAGAGGCATCCCTGGCAATGAGAAGCAACTGATAGAGTTGAATACAGATAGGTTGCCAGTCTAGATGGAATCCCATTCAGTTTCAACAGTGACCCCTTACTTAGCTTGCATTTATCAAGAATAAACACATAGTCCCAAGTGACTGGAAAAAGTGCAGGTAACTCCTGTTTATAAGAAGGTAAAAGAATGGACCTTCAAAATTACAGACCAGTACTTTAACATCAGTTTGTCCCAAAATTATTGAGCATACTCTTAAGACAATCGTGCAAATTGTCAGTATTGTGCTATATTTTTCACTTAAAAAGTGTGCTGTAATTGTTAAACTGATTCATTCTACATCATAGGAAGAAGTCACACTAAGAACCATGGAAGTTAGTTTCATGTTGCATTGATCATTTTGCATGATAAATCCTACTTGTGTGGATCCTATTTGTGTGGAAAGAATCATTTTCCATCCACATCACAAATTAATTTGTAAATATGGCTACATGCTGATATTTAGAAGTTAAAAAACAAAAAAACATAGAGATGTTAGTGGGCCCCTAATTTCTACCCATCGCCTTTTACACATTACAGTAGTAGAAATTCTTCTACAGTATACAAGGAGATGTCAAGCAGAAACTTGTTCAGTTTGTTTTCATATTCTACTTTGCTGTGTGTCAGAAATTTTATATCACTGGGTAAGTGATCAGAAATTTTAGTTGTAGCATTGTGCAGCTCTTTTTGTGCTAAAGACAATTTGAATTAATGAATGTCTCATTTTTCCTTCTGGAATTTTAATTATATGCATAATCATTCCTTTGGGACTGTAGTAGATTATGTACAATAAAATTCATGAGGGAATGCAGTAAGCAATTTCTTAAACAAATGTCCGGAAGATGTTAGTGGGTGAGCACCACACATTATTCTTACAGCGCATTTTCGACCAATGAAGACTTTCTTTCTTAAAGATGAGTTACCCACATCATTATACCATATTACGTTATTGAATAAAGATATTCAAAATATGGCATTTCATTTGTTTGTTCCTCCCCAAGATTTGCAATGGTGCAAATAACTAACTAACTGCCTTCCGATGTGCTGGTGAAATTGCTGTGGGAAATCAAATTGGACAATAAACTGAATAGTCCTGTGCTGGCATTGAAATATTGGAAGATTCTGCAATCTCTCTCTAATGACCTGGTTATAAACAGTGTGTTAAGCCCTGTGAAGGCATGGCACAGGTGTAATTTCTAACCAGCATGGTTCATTGTTTCAGTGATTTAATAGTACATACCCTTTTTTGTGTAATAGCCATAGATTCTTATGAAATAAAAGGAAAGCTTTCATATGGGCACTGTTTTTCTTATTATTTCATTTTATTTACTGGTATGTCATCTTACAGTGATTATTTATTTCAGTTAAGTTGCAATTTAATGTATCACTTATATATTCACTGAAATAAATAAAAAGCTATAACTTGCCAAAAGTTGCTGCATCTCTCCACAGACAGTATGTCTGCCCATACACGTCATTTTGTTGTGCGTCATTCATGACAATTGTAAAGCCACATGCCCCATATAGGACCATTAAAGAAACATTTACAGAAACATTTGTATGAATATCAACAGCTTATATGGCAAGATAATACTAAATGAAGAAGGGAACGTTTAAAGATGAAAGGAATGTATGGAAGGCTACACAAAGGAATTGGTTCATTGTAAATGAAAGCTTAGACTTTGAACAGTGATAATGTTCCAAGTGAAGAGAAGAATTGAAGAATATGAGAGGAGAATTGAAGAATATGGTAGAATACATCAGCTTTGACCAGTGAAGCCATCGACTGGTATGGCGACTACAATGTCATACAGTGATGCATATTTTAAGGCAACTATGATGTCATACAATGATGCATGTTTTAACTATTGAAGTATACAAACTCTTGGATGAGGATATTATTACCATTAATGCCTTCAGACTTGAAAATTTCATACCACAGCAGAAAATAAAAAATGAAATCATGAAAGTTTCACTTAATTAGCAAAAGAGATTGTCATGATATACTTATTAGCTTTGCTAAATCATAATAAAACTTCCAGTGTATGAGATAGGGGAAGTGAGTCATCAGCATAAATAGAAAATGGAACTATCATATTATTCTCCTTTGCAAAGATCCATTACAAATTTATAAGAAACCAAAGCGTCGTGGGATTAATATTAAAACAATATAGAAAATAATTTATTGACAAAGAAATGACTGCGCAAACATACCAAAAAGAGAATGGTGTCATTCTTGTGACTTTCTTACTTCTGAATGAGCATAACAAATTTGGCTGTCCATATAACTCAGTCTAATAATCATGAGTGGAATGAACCAGTCTTTTACTTAACAAAACTTGAAAGTAGGAGAGAGTTGCTGGCAGAGCATTTGTGATGGTGGGTCTTGAGTCATTTCAAGGTACCTAATTAAGTGATAGTGTTACCTACAAAAGGCAATGATCCAGGATCGAGAACTGATGAGGCTCTCAGTTCTAACCCATCAGTAAGTTAGGCAATAAGTAATTTGAAGATGCAATGTTGTTACTGTAGACACACACTTTGTTTCCTGGAGTTATAATATCAGGCTACACAGGTAAATAATAATGGTTAACATTAAAAGCATCTAGTAATATAAGATGAGCATATTCATTTTGCAGAAACCAAGAATAATTTTTCTTTTGGGTTGACATTGTGTGTATTGTTATTGGTTTACTGTTGCAGGTTGGCGAGATTTTTGCTGCAGCTGGTGCAGCATTCAATAAACTAGGCGAACTAACAATGCAGCTTCACCCCACAGCTGATTCTCCAGCTGGGTAAGATTATTTTAGAGATGGGTAGTTCACTTCAGTAATTGTTGACATGATAATTGGATACAGTAGAGCTGTGTTGTGATCTTCAGTCCAGAGAGTGGTTTGATGCAGCTCTCCATGCTACTCTATCCTGCGCAAGCTTTTTTATCTCCGAGTAAATACTGCAACCTAAATCCTTTTGAATCTGCTTAGTGTATTCATGTCCTGGTTTCCCTCTATGATTTTTACCCTCCATGCTTCCCTCCAGTACTAAGTTGATGATCCCTTGATGCCCCAGAACATGTCCTACCAACCGATCCCTTCTTCTAGTCATGTTGTGCCACAAATTTCTCTTCTCCCCAGTTCTTTTCAGAACCTAATCTTCAGCATTCTTTTGTAGCACCACATTTCGAAAGCTTCTATTTTCTTCTTGTCTAAACTATTTATCCATGTTTCACTTCCATACATGGCTAGCATTCGGGAGGAGGACGGTTCAATCCCGCGTCCGGCCCTCCTGATTTAGGTTTTCCGTGATTTCCCTAAATCGCTCCAGGCAAATGCTGGGATGGTTCCTTTGAAAGGGCACGGCCTGCTTCCTTTCCCATCCTTTCCTAATCCGATGAGACTGATGACCTCACAGTTTGGTCTCTTCCCCGAAACAACCCAACCCATACATGGCTACGAGACTTCCTGACACGTAAATCTATAATCTGTGTTAACAAATTCCTCTTCTTCAGAAACGCTTTCCTTGCCATAGCCAGTCTACATTTTATATCCTACCTCCTTCGGCCTCCCCCCTGTGGGTCCAGGGGTTAGAGTAGGCCTGAGGTATTCCTGCCTGTCGTAGGAGGAGACTAAAAGGAATTTCACATGTTCTGCCCTTATGTGATGGTCCCCTGTAGGGTTTGACTTTCATTCTTCAAAATTTTCCTGATGAGCAAGCCAATTGGGTAAGAGCGCCTTACATGCTGCATCGTGTCCATCGTGCATTGAGATCTTTAGCCCACTTCCTTGTTGTCACATTTCAGTTTTCCACCATGCACTGTGCAGTGTTGCTCTCTGCGTCGACGATGACCATGGACTTCTTTGCACCTGATATCCAGCACGGTAGCCAGTCTATTGTGGTGGGGCCTGCCATGTATCCTGTTTGTTGTAGCCCCTGACCACACAGGGATCACTCTGCTGATGCCTGCACTGTTAACTCCCAACATATACCAAGGGGTAGATGCCCATCCCCCTGGGGCATTGGGACTCCTGGCAGTGGCCATCTGCCAGATGGCCTTTGCTGCGCTCATGGGAAGGGCCCCTGGTCAGAGTGGGTGGCATCAGGGTAGATGACATGTAATGAAGCGTAGTCCATCATCTCTTGCTGGTCGTGAAACATCAGCAGTCTCTAAGCTTTCAGGAGGTCAATTCAACGCACACAAGTACGATTCCAAATCAATCCCCTCCCTGGCCACACCATGGGAGTAACATCAGGCTAAGGATAGCAGTGGATCTTATTCACCCCGGTACCTTGTATGTTAGAGAGCTGATGGGGAATCTTTCATGACGATGAAGCCTTAGTTTTTTGTTGAGCATTTAGAGGACAAGTTTGGGGAGGTGGAGGGAATGTCCAGAATGAGATCTGGGTCAGTCTTGATCAAAACAGCATTCTCTGCCAAGGCAAGGACGTTACTCACTTGTGACAAGCTGGGAGATGTTTCTGTAACCATCACACCACATAAGAGCTTGAATGTGGCCCAGGGTATCATATTTAACAGGGACCTGCTTTTCCAGTCTGACGATAAGCTGCATGCCAGTTTAGAGCGGTGAGGTGTGCATTTTGTCTGGCTTGTCCACCAGAGTCCGAGTGATAATCTGGTTACCACCAGTGCCTTCATCTTAGCCTTCAAGAGTGATACATTGCCTGAGAAGGTCAAGAGGATGGTCTACCCCTGTGGTTAAAGCTCTATACCCCTATCCTGATGCGGTGCTAGAAGTTCGGCCATATGTCTTCCCGCTGTACTTCCAGTATCGCATGTCGAGATTGCGGATGCCTATCACGTCCCAATACTCCATGTGCCCCACCTCACATCTGTGTCAACTGCGGAGAGCACCATTCGCCTTGCTTGCCAGAATGCAGGATTCTCCAGAAAGAAAGGAAAATTATGGAATACAAGACCTTGGACCGACTGACGTACTCTGATACTAAGAGAAAATTTGAACGCCTGCATCCTGTACGTATGACATCATCTTATGCCGCCGCTACAGCAGTTCTGGCACCATCAGCTCCACCAACCCCAGTCACCTCTCAGAGCTGGAAGACTTGATGGTGGGGGGCATTTCCCTCCCTGTTGCTCCCGCACCACCTACTTCAGGAGGAACACCACCCTGAACTATCAGGGATGTCTGTCCCCACTTCTAAGCCGGAGAAGCATAAGTCTTCTTCGGCTTCTCTCATTAGGAATGGGTCCCTTGGGTCACTCCCTTCCCTGGTTTCTGCTAGTGGGAAAGATGACACCTGCCAGTGGCTGAAGATATCAAATGCAGCTGGTCGCAGGTCTTCACGCTCATCCTCAGCCCTGGAGACTGAGCCAATGAAGTCCTCCCAGACAGGGAAACCCAAGGAGCAGAAAGAGAAATCCAAAAAGAAGACCCATAAGACCGAGGAAATTGCGGTGGCACCCACACCACCGCTACTTACAAGCTTTGTGTCTGAGAATGGCATGGAGATTCTGACGTCCACTGAGGACCTAGATCTCACCAGATCCTCAGACACGATGGATATAGACTGCTCAGGCAATAAGTCGGTGGCAGCAGGTGACCCTGAGGCGTAAACAGCCTCATTGAATGTTCCATCCCTTCCCAGTCTCACGATAGGTCACCCTCCAGTCGAAATGTGGCGGTTTTTTCCACCACCTGGGTGAGCTAAGGCAGCTGTTACACTTTACACCTGCTATCTGGATTGCCATCCAGGAAACCTGGTTCCTGGCAATACTCCCCCCCCCCCCCCACTCACTACACACCACTGTGAATCCTATAACGCCCCACTTACAGAGTGGCAGCTCCTCATTGCCCTTGCACACTGCCCCAACAAAGCTCCTGGGCCTGATTGTATCCACAGCCAGATGATTAGAAATCTCTCATCTGACTACAAGCAACAGTCCTCATTATCTTCAACCGTATCTGGTGTGATGACGTCTTTCCATCGCAATGGTGGGAGAGTACCATCATTCCGGTGCTCAAACCCAGTAAAAACCTGCTTGATGTGGATAGCTATTGGCCCATCAGCCTCACCAATGTTCTTTGTAAGCTACTGGAACGTATGGTGTGTCGGCGGTTGGGTTGGGTCCTGGAGTCACGTGGCCTACTGGCTCCATGTCAGGACAGCTTCCGCCAGGGTCGCTCTACCACTGATAATCTTGTTTCCCTCGAGTCTGCCATCCAAACAGCCTTTTCCAGAAGGCAACACCTGATTGCCGTTTTATTGACTTACATAAAGCATACAACATGACCTGGCGACATCATATCCTTGCCACATTGTATGAGTGGGGTCTCCGGGGCCCACTTCCAATTTTTATCCAAAACTTCCTGTTGCTCTGTACTTTCTGTGTCCAAATGGTGCCTCCCATAGTTCCATCAATATCCAGGAGAATGGAGTCCCACAGGGCTCTGTATTGAGTGTGTCTCTTTTTAGTGGCCATTAACGGTCTAGCAGCAGCTGTCTTGCCCTCCGTCTCACCCCTTTGTATGCTGACGACTTCTGAATTACGTACTGCTCCTCGAGTACTGGTGTTGCTGAGTGTTGCCTACGGAGAGCCATCCACAAGGCGCAGTCATGGGCTCGAGCCCATGGCTTCCAGTTTTCTGCCATGAAGATGCATCTCATACATTTCTGTCGGTGTTGTACTGTTCATTCGGAACCAGCACTTTACCTTAATGATGATCCACTCACTGTAGTGGAGACTATGGATTCTTAGGCCTGGTTTTCTGTGCTCGTTTGACTTGGCTTCCTCATCTTTGTCAGCTTAACTGGAAGTGTTGGCAGCACCTCAATGCCCTCCGCTGCCTGAGCAACACCGATTGGGGTGCAGATCACTCCATGCTGTTCTTCAAACATGCCTTGACTGTGGGAGTGTGATTTATGGTTTCGCGACACCCTCAGCATTGCATTTGCTTGACCCATTGCACAATTGCAGAGTTCGATTAGCGACAGGAGCTTTTCACACATTCATAGCTCTTCTGAACATCCTAATTACCATCTTCTTTTCCCAACCATGCCGGTTCATCTGCTGCACAGGCAGCTCAGGTCAGGGCTAACGATTGCGGTTCGCATATGATCGCTTCTGTCTGAACTGGAATCCTTCCCTTCATCACCTCTCCTCGAGGTCCATTCACATACACCTCCGTGGTGTAGCTGAAGGCTGAAGCTTTGCCTGGACCTTTCGCATGGCCCTAAGAACTCCGTTAACCCTGCGCCACTCTGCTGTCACTACCTCTTGATTCTTGAAGTGTTCCAGGGCTGTGAAGTGGTTTACACCGACGGCTTGATGGCAGATGGTAATGTTGACTTCGCCTTTGTCCACAGAGGCCATATTGAACAGTATTCCTTGTCCAATGGCTGCAGTGTATTCACTGCAGAGCTGGTGGCCATATCTCGTGCACTTCAGTATATCCGTTTATGCCCCGAGGAATTGTTTCTTCTGTGTACTGACTCCTTGAGCAGCCTACAAACCATCAACCAGTGGTACCTTTGCCATCCTTTGGTGGCACCCATCCTGGAGTCCATCTATGCCCTGGACTGGTTCCGTCATTCAGTGGTATTTTTGTGGACCCCAGGACACGTCAGCATCCAAGGCAATGAACTTACCAACAGGCTATGCGGAAACCGCTTCTGGAGACGGGGATCCCTGAACCTGACCTGCGTTCTGACTTAAGCCACAGGGAGTTTTGGTTTTGGGAGATCGAATGGCTTAACAGTATGCACAACAAACTGCATGTCATTAAGGAGACTTCGAAGGTGTGGAAGTCTTCCTTGTGGGCCTCTCGCAGGGGATCAGTTATCCTCTGTCTGCTCTGCATTGGCCACACTTCGGCGATCCACGGTTACTTGTTGCGCCATGAAGACCCACTTCAGTTTTGGTGTGGCGCCCAGTTGACATTGGCCCATATTTTGGTGCACTGTCCCACTTTGACTGCCCAGCAATGAAATCTTGAGTTACCGGACTCGATGCCGCTCATTTTGTCTGACAAAGCCTCATTGGCTGGTTTAGTTTTACATTTTATTCGTGAGGGTGGGTTTTATCATTTGATCTAAGTTTTTGCACATGTCCTTTGTCCCTCTGTGTCCTCCACCTTAGTGCTTTTAGGATGGTAGTTTTAATGTGTTGCAGAGTGGCTGGCTTTTCTTTTTTATTCACGTGGTGGGCTAGCCACTGTAATCTGCGTCCGTGTTTTACTCTGTTCTGTTTCTAGTGTCTCTGTTGTTTTCTTGTCCTCTTTTGTTCCTTTTAGTGTTCATTGCCTTTCCTTCATTCTTGTGGTTTTTCCTTTCTTTTGGTTTTGTGTTATATGTCTTGTTTGTTTTATTCTCACACTTGTGGCATTGTTTTATTAGGAACAAGGGACCGATGACCTCGTAGTTTGGTCCCTTCCCCCCTCTTTTAAACCAACCAACCAACCTCCTTTGACCATTATCAGTTATTTTGCTCCCCAAATAGCAAAACTCATCTACTAGCTAAAGTGTCTTCTTTCCCAATCTAATTCCCTCAGCATCACCTGATTTGACTACATTCAGTTATCTTCGTTTTGCTTTTGTTGATGTTCATCTTATATCCTCCTTTCAAGACACTGTCCATTCTGTTCAACAGCTGTTCCAGGTCCTTTGCTGTCTCCGACCGAATTACAATGTCATCAACAAACCTCAGAGCTTTTATTTCTTCTCCATGGATTGTAATTCCTACTCCAATTTTTTCTTTTGTTTCCTTTACTTCTTGCTCAATATACAGACTGAATAACATCGGAGATGTTTCCTTTCATGCCCCTTGACTCTTATAACTGCCATCTGGTTTCTGTACAAATTGTAAATAGCCTTTCGCTCCCTATATTTGACCCCTGCCACCTCTGGAATTTAAAAGAGGGTATTCCAGTCAACATTGTCGAAAGCTTTCTCTAAGTCTACAAATGCTAGGAAAGTGGGTTTGCCTTTCCTTAATCTACCTTCTAAGATAGGTTGTTGGGTCAGTATTGCCTCACGTTTTCTAACGTTTCTATGGAATTCAAACTGATCTTCCCCAATGTTGGTTTCTACCAGTTTTTCCATTCGTCTGTAAAGAATTCGTGTTAGTATTTTGCAGCCGTGACATATTAAACTGATGGTTCAGTAATTTTCACACCTGTCAACACTTGCTTTCTTTGGGATTGGAATTATTATATTCTTCTTGAAGTCTGAGGGTATTTACCCTGTCCGAAACATCTTGCTCACCAGATAGTAGAGTTTTGTCAGGCCTGGCTCTCTCAAGGCTATCAGTAGTTCTAATCAAATGTTGTCTACTCCTGGGGCCTTGTTTCGACTTAGGTCTTTAATTGCTCTGTCAAACTCTTTATGCAGTATCATATCTCCTATTTCATCTTCATCTACGTTCTCTTCCTTTTGCTTAATATTGCCTTGAAGTACAACTCCCTTGAATACTTGTAGACCGCCCATATACTCCTTCCATCTTTCTGCCTTCCCTTCTATGCTTAGAAGTGATTTACCACCTGAGATCTTGATATTCATACAAGTGGTTCTCTTTTCTCCAAAGGTCTCTTTAATTTTCCTGTAGACAGTATGTATTTTACCCCTAGTGATAGATGCCTCTACATCCTTACATTTGTCCTATAGCCATCTCTGCTTAGCCATTTTGCACTTCCTATCGATCTCATGTTTGAGACGTTTGTATTTCTTTTTGCCTGTTTCATTTACAGCATTTTTATTTTTTCTCCTTTCATCAATTAAATTCACTATCTCTTTTGTTACCCAAGGATTTCTACTAGCCCTTGTCTTTTGTCTTTTTACCTGCTTGATCCTCTGCTGCCTTCACTATTTCATCTCTCAAAGCTACCCATTCTTCTTATACTGTGTTTCTTCCCCCCGTTCTTGCGAGTCATTTTCTAATGCTCTCTCTCTACAACATGTGGTTCTTTCAGTTTATCCAGGTCCCATCTCCGTAAATTCCTGCCTTTTTGCAGTTTCTTCAGTTGTAATCTAAGTTCATAACCAATAGATTGTGGTCAGAGTCCACATCTGCCCCTGGAAATGTCTTACAATTTAAAACCTGTTTCTTAAATTTCTGTCTTACCATAATTTAATCTATCTGAAACTTTCCATTGTCTCCAGGCCACTTCCACATATACTGTCTTCTTTCATGATTCTTAAACCAAGTGTTAGCTATGATTTAAGTTACACTCTGTGCAAAATTCTACCAGGCGACTTCCTCTTTCATTCCTTACCCCCATTCCATATTCACCTACTACTTTTCCTTCTCTTCCTTTTCCTACAATCGAATTACAGTCCGCCATGATTCTTAAATTTTCTACTCTCTTTACTATCTGAATAATTTCTTTTACCTCATCATACATCTCTTCAATCTCTTCGTCATCTGTGAAGCTAGTTAGCATATAAACTTGTACTACTGTGGTAGGTGTGGGTTTCATGTCTGTCTTTGCTACAATAATGTGTTCACTATGTTGTTCCTAGTAACTTACCCTTGCTCATATTTTTTAAATTCATTGTTAAACCTACTCTTGCATTGCCCCTATTTGATTTTGTATTTATAACCCTGTATTCACCTGACCAGAGGTCTTGTTCCTCCTGTGACCGAACTTCACTAATTCCCACTATATCTAGCTTTAACCTTTTCATTTCCCTTTTTAAATTCTCTAACCTACCTGCCCTATTAAGGAATGTGACATTCCATGCTCCAATGTATGTGCAAATTGCCCATGCCTTCGTAATTGACAGTAAGCCACCTGATAATGGAGGTATAGTCCTCCAGAACACATAGTAGGAAGAAAAATAAAAGTGAGTGCTTACAGCAATATGCTTTTTCAACTAATATTCATTACAATCACAGTCAAGCCTAACCTAAAATGTATGCAACTGAGTGCTTTTGTTTTCTGTTTTGCTTTATGTGCTACAGGTAGAGAGAAATTGGTATCTGATTTTCAGTACCATGCAGTACTAATATTATTTCAGAACCCCTTATCTTATTTTTCGTTTTCTGAGGCTAACGAGTTGATACATGTGCATAAAAGTCTTATTATTTTACATAGAGTTGCAGGTAGCTGCTTTTTTCATCCCCCCCCCCCCCCCCCACACGCACACACATTAAGAAATGTTGTATTTCATTGTTTGTTCTTTTAGTTATTATTTATTTGTCAGGCTATACATTCAATACAGTTTGTAGTGCATTTTCAACAGTTCATAATAAAATTGTAATCAGTTTTCAAAAAGTTATACTCCAACATTAATTGAATATGTTGCTTTACTTCTGTTATTGTCTCTGTGTTGTTTTCCTTTACAAAAGCACATGTGCCCATAGTACAAGCTAACAGCTGCAGTTATGTTATATGTTGAAGGTGAGCACTACCAACACCAATCCATCAACTAGGGAACTATTGTTGAGTTGTTGTTTCACCTGTAAGGTGTAGTATGCAGAGGCTTCATCATGCCAGAAGTAAATTGCATTATTTGTAGCCCAGGGAGTATCCTTCAGTTGTTCAAGTAACGTACTCTACTGCCCCCCCCCCCCCCCCAAAAAAAAGCAACAAATAATAGTGTCATTCATTCCTCCAAAATAAAAGTCACAGAGTACTGTCTCAAACTTGAAGATGTTGCACATGCTGTAGGTCAAAATGGCAGAAGCTTTTTGCATGTAATGATTACCATACATATAATGTATGTATGCAGACTGAAGCGACATATGAAAATTTGTACCAAGGCTGGTATTCAGATGCGAGTCTCCTGCTCACTAGGCAGTTGTACTAACTATGCCACACTGCACACTGACTTTGCACAACTGCATGGACTAACCTAGCAGGCCTCCTTCCTCAATCCAAATACCTTTCTGTGCTTCAGCTTACTTGATACACCCTGTACACCCGAACAGCATTGCAGAGTTAATCCAGCTGTATTGGAATAGCAGCTCAGCCTTGAATGGGAACGGCAGATTGTGCCTTCATCAAATGAAATACCAAGTGGGCTGAAGAGTGAATGGAAATCAGGACTGAGGAGGGAGGTGTGTGAGTGTAGTCAATGCAGTTGTGCAAAGCCACTGTGTCAGAGTGGAATAGTGATTAGAACATCTACCTAGTGAGCTGGAGACCCAGGTTTGAATCTTGGTCTTGGTACACATTTACATTTGGTGCTTCAGTCTGTGTATGTACAGCACAGTTGTTTTGACGTGGAAAGGTTTTGGGATCCACATGGATTCACATGTACCATACACGTGTTGGTGAAGCACTAGATGTGCAGGTGGTGGTTGCATGCTAGTGGCAGAACTGTGACAGACACTATTGTTAATGTGTTGTTGTTCTGCTCATGTGTTGAACTCATCCAGATGCAAAGTTGATTAGGCAGTTCACTCCTTTCATGCAATGTGTTAAAAACTGGTAAATATGTGATTATCTGGAATTTGAGAAGTTGGAAAGTGCTGTTAGCATTCTTTAACAGAATAAGATACACTGCCATTGCAGTGTCTTTTATTTGAATAGATTATCCATTTATAATTAGCATTTTTATTGTGCTCTTAATGTAATTGTAGTCAAGTATGTGTATTGGTTCTTTACAGTTTTAAAGTAAAAGTTGTTTACACACTAAAACTATTCAATGTGTCTTTTAGAAACCGTTGATAGTCCTTCAATGTGAATCACTTATTTTCTTTTTGTTGTTTCACTCTCTTGTTTGTTCATTGGTAGTATTGCACGTTGGCACTGTTTACTTAAATTATTTACTGGTATAACACAGTAAAAAAAATTCTTTTTTTTTGTGGCAGTAAATGGACTGATGAAGAAATAGAAATGCTTCGACAGGCTGTCAAACACTTTGGTGAAGAACTTACGAAAATAAGTGAGCACATTAAAGGCAGAACTGTGTAAGTTAATGCAGCATGTGGGATCTTTTTCACTGACAAGTTTGTGCTGCTCCAAGCAGACCCAGTTTTCTTTATTTTATAATCATTATAATACACTTTAAGTTTGAAAGTTTTTATGGTCCATGATGCTAGGACTAACGAAGTAGTTTTTTGTGGACCAATGTTAGTTCAGTATCGAGCTAGTTACAAGGTGAAAGGTCATTTAACTCCAAAACTGTGAAGAATTTAGTGACGTGTCAGATTAACAATGCAGGGATGAATGAACAGACACTTTACATACTTAACAAGGAAGACTTTATAAGAATAAAGCTATATTAATGTTTCAGACTAGTTTCTTTTCTTCTAAATATTTTTTTTTTCTTACAATTCGCTGTATGCTATATCCTTGTTATTTGTGGAAGATTATTGTGTAACGCTGATGCACAAAAAGGAATACAGATTTTATTGGTAGCTGATGTCAGCTAAACTCGTATTCTAATAATTCAAGTGGATGCAAACTATACAATACAGATGTACAAGAAGAGAACTCTAGAAGTAATGTTAATTTGATGAACTGAAGGGCGAAGATCAATGTGGAAGTGACTGATCACAGAGTAATTAGTCCCGTAATTATTTATTGCTGCATTGCATTTAACCCTCTACTGCATGGTGTTGTTATTTTTTTTAACAAACTGGTAGTTCATGTATAATGTTAAAGAAACGACTTGTATATGCATTGTTGTAACAGGCCATCACAAATGAATTGGGCTCTGAACAGTGGGCGTGTCTCGCTACTTGTCACATTGCTGTAGCCAGTTATCCTCCGGTAGCAAGGAGCATCTTTGTGGTGTTGATAGTAGATGCCAGCAACACACCTATCAACTTCGCCACATTTGTGATGATGCTGTTTGGCAGTGCACACAGACTCGCCACATTGAGGTAGACTGTGATTAGCGTCATTATGTGGGCAGAAACAGTTCAAAATCCATAATCTTCACTGAAGGTCGCATGTACATAAACACTCTTGAAAGCAGCTGAAAGAGTGAGTTACTGCTGCCACTTATATCATGCCTAGTCAGTTTTGTAAGGTATGTAAAATGAGAGCACAGATTATGTTTCTGTGTCTGTAATTTTACGGTTAATAATTAATCAATGTTTCTGGTTTGCCATATGGCAACAAATCTAAAATACTGGATAAATCAAAATTTCTATGTTCAACCTCTTACGTAGCATTTTGTGTGCCGGCCCTACCCCCAGTTTTTTTTGCTGAAATCAGTTTCCTAAAAAAGTCAGCCAGTTGATTGACAAGCAGCTAATTGTAGTTAAATTATCACTCGGAAGTAATGGAAATAGAATCCTTGACAACAGCAAGAATATTATTCATACAATGTAAAAAAGAAATTTATAATATATGTAAATACAAAAACAGGAAATTGTGTTGCCTGTTATGCTGCTTAAGAGACAGATAAAACATTTAATGCAGTTCAGAAATTACTCTGTGTCAAATTCTATTCAGATGTTTCTGGGTTCTGAGGTGGAGCAGAACATACTAGTTACACTATATGCAACTTTTCTCCTTGTTGTCTTAACCCATTCGCCTACAGGCATTTTGGTGGTTCCATTTATTGCACTTCAGTGATGGGTACAGCTGACAAAGTGCTGCAGCAGCCTCATGTTTTGCCGGGAAGTTGCTGTTTTCTGTAGTAATTCTGTAACCACACCAGTAGATGACAGTAGTGGTGATTTATGGAATTGAGTCTATCAACTGATTTTGCAAGCATTCAGCTGTTTCATGAGCTCAGTGAGTGACAGCATGCTCAATATGTACTAAGAAGTAGCTGTGAGAATTCTGTGTTTTTTGGAAGAAAGTGTTTGTAGTGATTCAGACAGTGTTGAAAACATTGATAGTGCAAATGGCGTATTGAAAGACAAAGAAAACAGTAGTGGTATTTTTTGTAATGTGCAAATTGAATGTACAAGACAAAGTAATATGTTAGTAGAAAATTGCAGCTACAACATTGGTTTTTGATCCAAGCAACAACGCGAGTTCTTTTCCTGTAACAGTGAATGAATTGAAAGTGCACTTTTGTCTCTGAATCCTTCTGTTACAGACAGTGAAACCTCCCATTCTGGATAACTGGTAAAGAAGAAAAATAATTGAGACTCCAGTTTTCACTGAAACACTACTGCTGACAAGGAGACCGCACAGCAATAGGATTTTTGTAATTTTTCATATTAATAATATGTGAAGTTCAGAAGTCAAGTATTGATTGGCCAAAGCAGTTTGATGCAACCCTCAAAAATTCTATAGAAAATCAACTTTCAAATTTTCCGATTCGTTTTTTATTGATGGGTGGCTTGGCTCTGTGGTACAATGCACACCTACCTTGTGGGAGGGGGGTTGGCTGGGTTCGCTTCCTGGAGAGTGCAAAATTTTAAACAGAAGTGCATGTCCCACAATCATTTTTGGGAAGCATAGAATACATAAAAGTGGAAAAAAAAAATTGAAAGTGCTCGAGACGTAATTGTTGGTTTGGAGTCATGTTTTGGCCCCCCCCCCCCCCCCTCTTTTCCACTTCCCTTCCCCTTTCGTTCAGTTCAAATGCCTATGCCATTAAAATAGAAAATTCATCAAATGAAGGAGGTTTATGGCATAATGATGTAAGTCAATATTGCCCATTTTGAGAAATTTTATCATTTTGTAAAACACTGTACAGGAAAATAAGGAAAGTGTAAGAGAAGTACAGTCTTAGACTTGGACGCCGGTCAGTCACAGCAGTGACTAAGTTGTTCACTCATGGTGGCCAATATAACAGGCTGCCATTCAGAATTCTAAGTCCAGCCATATGCACAATCTGGCAACACTGCAGGGTGTGGACATATGTATGGAGGACATGCCATCATTCTTCTTGAGCCGCTAAAGAGTTGTACGTGCTTGCAGTCTAGAGGTAAGTGCTGCGCAATGTCGATATGAAGTCATGAGTTTGGGACACCTCGATGCCTTACTTTTTTAAATTGTATTTCAGGCATCTGCTGAAGTTCTGTCAGATAGAGCCTCAGATATAATTCGCTTCACTGTTTAATACACCAGTAACAGCAAAACTTGCAGAAAAAATTCCACCAAACAGCTTATGGCTACACAAAAATCAGAACAGTTCAAGCTAAAAAGTTGCCCCATCCTACACCGGCTACTGGCCGCCTAACGCCAGGCACCATGCAACAGCTGAATGTGGTGTGGTTTTCCAGCAGAATGAGCAGTATATTACTTTACTAATTACGATACGGAGAGTAGGCAGGAAAGCAGAGAACCCTTTACAGCAGTGAAGATTTTCGCGCATATTCGCATATCTGTATTTAGCTGTGACTGCCAGGTGGCACAGCTCCTTCCTGAATTAAGGTACCAGGCAACACAACTGTCAAAACAGTTCAGACATCCTTTTTGTAAGTCATCAGGAGAGAAACTTACTGGCAGATTAAAACTGTGTGCTGGACCAAGACTCGAACTCGGGACCTTTGTCTTTCTCGGGCAAGTGCTCTACCGACCGGTAGAGCACTTCCCCTGAGGCAAAGGTCCCGAGTTCGAGTCTCAGTCCGGCACACAGTTTTAATCTGCCAGGAAGTTTCATATCAGCGCTCACTCCACCGTAGAGTGAAAATTTCATTCTAGAAACATCATGAGAGAGACTGAAAATCAAAATAACATTGTGTTCAGAATCCCATTCAATCCAAAATTGAGTATTGCTTAAGGTAATTGAGAGTTAAGGCAATTAAACTTTGATAATACCCATATGAATATTTTGATAGTAGAATGTACCTATTAATGCACAACTATCAGGAATTAATTAAGATCAAACTTCAAGAACTCGAAAAAATAAGTAAAGGCTCTGCCCTTTACTTTGTTGTGTTAACATCTATTGTTATTTTGGATCCCAGTCATAGGCAAACAGCATGTAGAAATTCATTCATAAGGCACTTTTCGCTTTTCTTGGCATGTGCCATTTGCAATTATGTTGTAACTGTGAGTTGGTGATAGTAAAAGCTGAATGATCAGAGTGATATGAGTGCTCAGTAAATCTGATGGTGTTATGCTTTCCTCTTGGTTTGAATGACGTTAGTGGTGACACGCGTACTCTAGCACTGAGTACTTATGCAAGAAAGTGTGGGACTGTTGGTGCTTCACCTACCCTGATACATTGCCTTATGTTTACCTCAAGAACAAGCAGAGAATGGAAGCAAGAACTCCTAACATTTCAAAGGAAACACCTGTCAATATGCTCAGTGTAGCATATGAATCACATATATCATTAGCACCTAATAGGCACAGAGTTCATTCTTGTACTAAATACACTAATTCTACAGGTAGTTCCTTAACAAATATTACTGTCTGCTATGCACCTGAAATGTCACTAACTACACATTTTATATTTTACAGTTAATATAATACCACTATGCCACCCAGATACAATTTTTATCGCTGTTGCGTGGACTTGGCCAATCCACATTCTCCCCTCCCATAGTGCCATCTATCCGTAGTCGCTGTCCATGTCCTCTGTACTTGCTACTTTGAGATATCAATGGGGGATTGGACATAATTATGCATTCACATTGAATGTGCTGGAATCATTGCCCATCGAGGTGAATCAGTATTATGAATGCATAGTGTCTGTTCTTTCGTACATGTCCGGGTGGTGTAGTGGTTAATGCAGCTGCCAAGTAAGCAGGAGATCCCAGGTTTGAATCCTGGTCTGGCACATATTTTCACTCATTGCCATTGATGCCGCACAAAGTCCTGATGCAGCTGATATCAATAGTTCCTTTCATTTCCTCCTCCTTCAGAGTTACATAATATATGTCGCAGCTGGGGATTCCACGCGGTGTGTGTCCTTTCGAATTTGTCCAAAAGAACAGACACTATACATTCATATAATTAATTTGCTTGCTGGGCGATTGATCCTCCACATTCAGTGTGGATGCACAGTTATGTCTGACCTCCTGCAGAAATCTCGAAGTAGCGAGCATGGAGGACATGGACAAGGATTGTAGATCGGTGGTGTTAGTGGGAATGTGGGTTGGCTGAGAGATGTGCCAAGATAGACCTTGCAATTTTGATATACACTGTGTCCCGGTGATAAAGTGGTTAACGCAACTGCCTAGTAAGCAGAAGATCCTGCATTCGAATCCCGGTCCGGCACACATTTTGACTCATCACTGCTGATGCAGCACAAACTCCTGATGCCGCTGATATCAGGAGTCCCTTCCTCTACCTTTCCTTTCCTTTTCTGTCTCCCCCCTCATTCAAAGTTACATAAATTTTTATATAAAATGCCATCTAGAAAATGTTTGACTACTGAGTGATGGGCAATAGACTTCCAGGACTTTAGCTGAATTATCCTACTATGTTTTCTAGACTTGTAACTTTGACGAAATATTCTGAACAATCTGCGTGTAATAAGTGACAGTAAGTTGGAAAATTGCATTTTCGACTGGAAGAAGTTTATTTTACAAGTAAATTACAATGGCTAGGAAATCTGCCTCTTTCTGCCTGTGCCTCTACTACAGCAATGTGAGAATGTTCATGTTCTTGATGCCTTACTAGTTGTGACTGGTTTAATTTTAACAGCTTTTTGAGCCCACGTTTTCTGCCATTGTATGTGGCTTCCAATACAATAGCCTATGTCGATTGGAACTTTGTTATTTGTAACTTACAAAGTCACCTTGCGGGTGTTCACACCTTGCAGTCAATGCTGTGTTGTTGTCTTTTCATTCCTCTATTTTGGGGTAGTGCCAGTGACACTTATTCCAAAAAAAATATTTTCCAAGTCTGCTTTTATAGAAAAACATATGTTGCCTACTTATAACATTGACAGTATAAGCATTGGAGATGCTCCAGAAATGTGAATGTTGTCTGATGATTAGCTGTTTGGTTTTCAATACTCTTAGGACAGAAAAATGCAAATAATTGTGGCAGTTCTGGATGTGTAATGTTTAGTTTGCAGTTGTTGCACATTAGTAACTATGCTCTAGTCCCTAACCTTGTTACAGAAATGCAAATAAGACTCAGTAACATATGCTTTTTGTATTCCGAGCCTCGGCAGCCACATCTTTAAGACAGAATAACTTTGCAGCCAACTCAAGCACCGTAGGCTGGTTTTCTTCTTGCTAGTAATCTAACTGAATCTTGGCAACAACACTGGATATGTTTGGCAACAATGTGAATGATGAGTTACTTCCTGGGTGGTACAAAATTATCCTGCTAAATTCAATTGATCTATTCGTCCCCCTTTTGTTGAATTACGTGAGTGATTTGCATCTAAGGTGTGAAATAAGTTTGTCGGTGTGTGATTTTGCGTCCAGGAAAGTTGTTCCATGTGGAGATTGCAACTAATTTCATCTTTTACACTGCAGTTTAGCTGTCATAGCCACAACTGGGGCAATAAGGGAGACAGCGAAACTATAGCTTTTCCCTAGCACCGAAGTAACATGAAGCAAAGCAAAGGTCATGTTTGTAACATGTTTTGCTTTTCAGAGCTACAGGCAACCAGATCTAAAGTCAACAAGGAAATCTTATTTATTTTATTTATGAACTGCCACGTTTCTGTACTGCTTGAGAGTGACACAAGACAGTGAGTAAACACGGACCATTTTGAAGTCCATTGTGAGTAATAGCTTGCTCATTCGTGCCGATGTAAGCTCATTGGTGTTACGGATACCTTATGTTTCATAACAATAGACTTTCAGTGTATGGTTTTCATGGTAAGTAACATTTCATTTCTTTTAGCACAGTGTGTTATCTAATAGCACTTACTGTTATTTTATCTCAGACAGAAATTAATCATCAACATACTATTCTCTCATGTTATCTAAAAAGAGTCTGACAGTGCTCAGATCTACGAACTGCCTGTAGAATTCTACAAGATCTGGATGAAAGATGACATCAAACCAGGTTTGAAGTGCTTTTTTTTTCTCCAGAAAGGCTTTTTGATAAGGAGCAAGAATGATAAACAGTCAAGGACGTAAGATCAGAATAATAAATGCATTAGGGATTACTTTTGAAACAAACTCCTGGATAGCTTTGTTTGTGAAATCAGCAGAGTGCATTATCTTATAGTAGCAACATGTGATAAAGTTTCATTTGTTGTTTTTATTATGCTTCACCAGAAAGGTGTGTTAGTTGTTGGCAACAAATACGAGCTGTGTGATAGGCATGCCCCAGGGGAGAGGTCCGCAGTACACAGCACCCTTTTTGAGCTACTGGATGCAAAATATTATGTTCAGACTGATTTTGCTTGAGTACATGTTTTTTATTAGGTCTCAGCAGTTAATTTCTTAAGTGGTTAACATAGAAGCATCATAACACACCACCAGTAACAATACGGCATAGGAATTTTCAGCGAGCGAACTGATGTCCTTCAAGAAAAAATGCAGCAGTGGTCATTCCTTTGACTTCTGTTGCTTTGAGTTAGATCATCCAGTACTCCTCCAGACTTCTGAACCTTGCCTATTGAATACAAATGTTGCACAACGTTTCAATGGTCACAGTTCACCACAAATGTCTGTTATCGAGACTTCCTGCAGTGAAAAGCCAGTCACACCAGAACAATCTGTCTTGAAAGAAGAAAATCCTCTTCTGACGTGTTTTCCCAAAAGCATTCATTTCACACAAAATACAAAGGTTTGAAGCTGTTTGTGTTTCCTTCACTCTTCTATTAAACCCATAGCCTATAGTGAGTTTCAGATGTTGATAGTACACTCAGCGCAGCCATCAGCTGGTCTGATGACATCTGGCATAAGGCAGTGGGTGGCGTATGGCTGTCTAACGTTTTTGATGACTAAGAGTGTGTGTAGTGTATGTGCAAACTCCCCACTTCTCTTATATGAGTTGACTGACTTGGGAATGCGCAGCTGATCTTCTGGATAGCCGGCTTCTGGAATCTCTACAAACTACTTCTCCGAAGAATGATGCTAGTCACAGGAAACTTTAAGACTCTCTCTCTCTCTCTCTCTCTCTCTCTCTCTCTCTCTCTCTCTCTTTGTGAAATAATGAGGTACTCGAAGAATACTTTTCAACAACTATCAGTATATTTGAACTTCCACAAAGAACAAAATTCACACTTCTCACATAAACAATTGACCTCTTGTAAGTCACCTTTGTTGTCTCACATTAGAAACAATTAAGTTTCATTTGCAACAGAGTTGGCTTGATAACCACGACTCTATTATACAGGAATCATACACATGTCCTGGCTCTAGCAAGTTCAAGTTAAAAGTTACTTAAAAGTCTTCTCAGCTAATATGTTCTTTTGTCACTAACAATAGTCACAGTTATAAAACAGCACAGAATAACACAGACGTTACTTGGTTCTGCTGTGTGCTTTCATTACAACTTCCATGGTGCCACCGACAAGTACTTGCCAGAGCTGTTTGACCGCCATGTCTACCGACTTCTCACGATAAACTTCGGACCTGTACACACAGACCGGTGATGTGCAGTAGATAGGGTTTCTTTCTCCCACTCACATCTAAAATATTCTGTGTTTGAGATGGTGGAAGGCAGAATGGTTCTAGAATTTATGCGGAAATTGTCGAAACACTACAGCTGGTAGCCGGTGCCTGGTAGCTATTGTAGGCCAAGGAAACTCTTGAGCACGATCTGTTCTGATCTTGTCACAGCCACAAGCTGTTTAGTGGAATTATTTCAGGAGGCTTTTTTTATTATTTGTGTATTAGTGAAGCAAATTATGGTTGAGATTCCATCAGACAGGACTTAAACAGACACCTGAAATTCAAATTAAATAAGACATCAAGGGTCTCGATCCAGCGACTGAATTTCTACATTGCATTTCTGCAGTATTTCCAGATTGTGCATATTGTTGGACTTGGAATTCTGAGTGGCAGCCGGTCATATTGGCCAACTTAAGTGAATGACTCCAACTTAGTCTCTGTGGAGGTCGGCTTTTATGTCTGCATATCTTGGGATATTCAGTCTGATAAGGGATAGTGTTAATACTGGAACATTAAGTGCAAATAATGTTACTATTATCACCATAATTATTATAAATTCCATCAGGTAACTTTCAGTTAACAGTACCAGAGCACAATTAAGTGTAGTAATAGTACATTATTATCATAAAGAATGAAAAACTTCCCAGTGGTAGCACAGAAATCTTATTTTGTTTTATGGCATTGTGATGCAAGTCAGGCATACTTCACTTTGCCATAACATGTATCATACAACCCATTTCGTAACAGAACTTATCCTGCCATCTATGATGCTATTATACATGCAAAGACGTACCTCACTATGCAATCCAAAAGAGTGTAGTTTCTACTATATTACATAGTACTTAACTGGTTTTTGTCAGAATTATAATCACACCAATATACAATGCTTTCAAATATATTCTAGTTAACATATATCTAATTGTCATTTTTTTGAAAAATTCATTTATTTTTATTTTTTATTATATATGCGCACAAAAATCCAGTTTTCATCACAAATATAAGTTCTTAATTACTTGTCTTTTATAACATATTGTTAATAAAGATGTTTCAAATTAAAAATAAAATAATTTTTTTATCTACATCCATTTTAAACTTTGTGGAAATGCTCATAGAGTAATCACCTTTGTTTGAAAATTTATGGCACCTAGGAACCAAACACAGGCCCCACACAAGGCAGGTGAGCATTCTACCACAGAGCATACGAGACATCAAAAAAGTGACTTTGATTTAGAGTATTAAAGCCTCCTTGAAAACTTCAAAGATAATTTTCTTGAGAATTTTTGAGAATTGCATTGATCTGCTTTTGGATATTGATATTTGAGTTCTGAACTTGATCCACTATAAATGTAAAAAAGAAAATATGAAAGTCCAATTGTCATATGGTCTTCTCATGAGACAATTCACAGCAGTCCCCAGGTATTTTCGCATTGCTAATTTTTCATCAGAAATACTAAATGATAAACTGAGGAAGGTACGAAAATAATTCTGTAATTAGGCATGATCATCAAATTTCAAAGAATGTTTGTTCCTCAACATTGATGAAAATGTAGTTAAATTTAAGGACAGACTTTCATATGTCCAGTACAATCCATGAAAGAGACCTAAATTTGACATATAAATATATAAAGTTGTTCTTCAGAAAGCAAATACTGTCACAATCTGAAGATACACACTAGAAAGGAAAAAAGAAAGTGGTAATTTCCTGCCAGTTGAATTCCAAATGTGTGCAGCACTGTTCCACCAGTCAAGAACTATTTACAGGGGTAAATGATACTGCTCTCCCAATTGTTCATTGAATTGCTACACAAGTTTCTATAAAATCAGGTTATAAAAAAGTGCACCATTTATCAATGCTTCATAGTTCACCGGAGAATGTGGCGCAGCCTAACACTGGAAGAACAGAGATTAGACCTAGTTGTTTTATCAGTTACAGTGAAGAATGGGTGTAGGTGACATACACAGATTGTTGTCTGTCCTCTTGTGGAAATGTATGTTGAGGGGTATAAGAAGATAAATTTTTATCTTCTGGACATGGCAAGGGCGCAAGCATAGTCTACCATATACTGAACCCTGCACACTACGGGATGAAGTTCACTATATTCCAGCTCACTGTAGCAGAGCAGATTTTGAAGATTGTGATTCTCCCTGACTGCCTTTTTAAGGGACAACCAGTCCAAGGAAAAAGTTGCATTAACATTCAAGGCAGAAGTTAGGGATCTTACCCATTGAAAGTAATGTTAACTTAGAAGAAAACCACTCAATCTAGAAACTTCAACATCTGTTATGATTGTGGACAACATGTAGAATTGTGTTTTGAACTAAGCAATGTAAAGTGGCCCTTCATTTGGACAAACACTTCATGGTGTACTGCACACAAAAGAACTGTGGTATTTGTGAATATTTTGTGAGACAATAAGTGCCAAGATGTCCATGATATGTAATTGGTCATGTATATGCGAAAAAATGTATGGTAAAAATAAGAATGTGGCGAATATTATTTCAGAAAATCGTAGGTGACTAGGTTAATCTACTATGATTATGGTGCCAAGGTAAAACTTTGACTCTGTTCCACATGTGATGATCTAGTGAAACAGCTTATGTAAGAAAAAGAAACTCTTTCCCTCCTACATATTATAAGTGTTGTGACATGCAAATTTCACAAATTTTTTGTACCATTGTATGTAAACTGAGTATGTGTGCTGTACACAGGAAACTTGTTAATTCATCATGTAATTGTGGCAGTTTCTTCATTTTTGTTTTTTGGTTACTATTTTCATCAAGTAAAAATGTTCAAACTAAGATAATTTTCATCTATCTATTTCCCCAATTTTCAGATCTCAAATCAAGACCACTCTTAAGAAGAAAGCATTTGAAGATGCAGGTCTCCCAGTCAGGACAATTACCAATGTGCAAACTCAGCAGGTTTCTCAGTCTGGAATGATGGGAAAATCTGCTGAAGTGACGCTGAACATGCTGAATGCCCACGAATCAGAAGTAGATGTTGAAGGGTTACCAGAAGATGTGAAATTGGAGTTTGATGGGGCTACAGAAGAAGTAACCTCATAAAACTCTACTTGTATTATGTAAACATGTTTCACTGCAATGAACATTTGTGATATGCAAAACAATTCATTTTCATCCTGTAGATATGTTTTGTAACTTAATGTACCTTGAGGAAGCATTTGTGCAGCCTCTAAACAAAAACTTGTTACTGGAATCTATGATGAAACTTATAAAAATAAAGTTATTTGTTCTTGTGTCTACAAGTGGAAAAAAATACTTTCTGTGAATGATTCTTCTTATAATGATTAAGGCAGGAACTTGAGAGAATGATGACTAATAGGGAAAGTCATATTTCGGAGGAGTTAAGTTAAAATTTCCATCCAGGCTACATCTTTAGATTCTTCATAATTTTCTGAACCACTACAGGCAAATGTTTGGTTGGATACTGAAACACACAATTGTGGGTCCTTCATTCATACACTATGTGAGACAGCTCACCATCTTCATGTTGACATTAAATTATTAATATTCTTTTTCTAAAACTGGATAGTAAGTCAAATTGGCTCAGTCTTTCACAGCCAATCTTCAACAATCTAACCTCTACACTGTCAGCCATTCTCTGCCATCTCCTGAAGATGCAGCCCAGTCAGGTATTTGACAAATCTACTGGGAAAGTAGGAGAGTGTTTCTGGAACTGTGAAGCTTAGAGCCAGTCAATGAGGCATGTTAAGATCGTATTTCATTGCTTGTAAAAGACAAATATATGAATTAATGTTTCTGTTTTGTAGTTTGTGTAAAATGTATCCATGAGGTAGTAAGAGGTTGTTATTTACTGTAACAGTGGAGCGATTAACTTGCTGATTCAGTGTTGGACCACAGGAATCAGTGAGCAGCCTACTTTCAGGAACCATCTGTGCACTATGGGTTACAGAAGCCAGCATCCCACAAGTGTACTGTGTCAAATATTTAATTTGAACATTATCCAAAATATTTCTTGCTATGGTATTTCTAACAGGATTATATCATGAAAGGAGCTCTTCAAAGTGCATAGTAAGTGGTTGTGGTTATGTATAATATTTGGGTTAAAAATGAAACTTCATGTTCAGGCCCTGAAGACTGTGCAATGTAGATTGCCTACTGTGTCATCCTCTGTCATGATGACATCATGTGGATGTGATATGGAGGGCCATGTGCTCGACACACCACTCTCCCAATCATTGTCAGTGTTTAGATCTTGGAACTGCTGCCTCTCAGTCAGATAGCCCTTCAGTCAGCATCATGGGGCTTAGTGCACCCCATCCAGTCTTCCCACCAAGTCAAAGCCCTATGCGGTACTGGGAATCGAGCCTGGGTCCTCAGCATGGCAGCCATCTAAACTGACCATTCAGCTGCAGGACAGATAGACATTTCAGTTGCATTAAAACAATTTTGATATTAATCAGTCAACCTCATACACCTATGCCGTGCTGTGCAGCTGCTCTTTATATGGCCTTTCACTATAATGACCTTTTAAAATATGGTTCTTATTCGATTTACAGCCCACAGTGTTTCATTACAGGGCCTATAGCAATGCCCTATTCAGTTTGTTACATGACCAGTAATGATGATCTGTTTAGTTTCAGCTTCTCTCTTCATATGCTCTACTATATTTTGTCTTTGTCACACTTTATTTCGTATGATATCACTTTATTTGTTTCCAGTGACTCGGTAGTTTGACATGTTAGTTTCTGTTTTATTTGGTTGAATTAATTGCTGAATCATAAGCATGTTTGGTATGTGTAAATTAGAAAGACTGTGTTTTCATTATGGATGTAGTTAATTGGTTTATTCATCACATATAATCATTCCTTTTTTTTTAAGAAAAATGCCACCATAGCATTTGAAGTTGGATATTGATTCTAATAAAAAAGAGAAGCTGAAATCTTTGAAGTTTTATGCGACATAGAAGCTGGTGAAAAAAAGTTTAACATTTGTATTGCAATGGGTCTGGCAAAGTCCACTGTTCAAAACCTATTGGATAGAAAAGAAGAAATCAAAATGCAGTACTATCTGCTGCTCACTCAAGTGTTTCAAAATTGACTCACCAAAGAAGCAATGTAATGGAAAAAATGAAATTCAACTTAAAAATGAAATGTGAAAGAGCTAGTGCAGATGATGATACAGCTGAATAATATCTCAACATTTCAGAAAGAACTATTGAAAGAGGTGGATACCAAACTGAACAAGTTTTTGATCTAGACGAGACAGTATTCTGTTGGAAGTGAATACCTGAAATAACTTGCATTTCAAATGTGAAACATCTGTGTCCGTATATAAGGTGTCAAAAGAACAATTAACTTTGCTCCTTGGTGCTAATGGTTAGGTGATTTTAAGCTAAAACTACTTTTCGGATATGTTTCAGAATATCCCAGGTGTTTTAAAGCCTTGAATAAGGAACAGTTCCCCGTAATTTGGAGGTCCAACAAAAAAGGATCGATTACTAAAATTCTCATTGAGGGCTGGTTAAAAATTTATACAAGAAGTCATTGCTTATTTTGTCTTATGCTCCAGGACACCCAGTTAATTATCTGCTGATGTGGAGATTGAATCTCTTACCAAAAATACAACTGTACTGCTCCAGCCAATAGGTAAGGGTGAAACAGCCATCTTTAGAACTCTTCATAAACGCATATAAGAAACCGATGGTGAATCTTCAGTAAAACATTTTTGGAAAACATATGTTATCAGAGATGCCATAGACAGTGTTATAGAATCAAGGAGGGAATTGAAATCAACCACATTGAACAAAGTTAGGGGAATTTCTTTTATCAGAATGCATAAAAACTAATGAACCTGACTGAAGTTGATTCTCTTTCTGAAATTTTGCAACTCATATGAAACTTAAGAATCCATCTTGGTTCTAAAGATTTGGAAGAAGGTAATTTGATTGACCTGAGTGCTCAACCTGCTGATCGCAATCAACCGATTGATTGCCACAGTTTTATGGGCTGATCTGTCGTAAACCTTGTCAAATCTGTGTAAATGATTTGCTTTTGTAAAATACCAGTTTGTTGACAGATCTGATGATACTCTCTCTTTTTCTTCCATCAGCATTTCACCAGCTTTAATACTTGTGCCAGGCAACAGTATTTCCTCCTGCATGGTGTTGTGTTTCAGGGTTACTATGTGAGCAGCAAGAGCACTCAGGGCTACAGGATGAGGTGTGGTATAGTGTGCTGTTAGGGCAGGGGACTAGCTCTGCCTCCAGTAGGCAACACAAACTACTGTTTTCAAGCTTCCATGAAACAACAAGTGCAAGATGAAGGTAATGTTCAAATGTCAAAGTATTTGCATTATCAAAACACTTCCTCAAATACAGCTGGAATAGTCCGATTAACAAACACCTTTGTACCAAGAAGCCAACCTGACAGCACTGAGGACAGAGCTTGAAAGCTGATATTCAGAGTTCAAGGCAATGAACCTATTCTCCCTTCTGTAGCTCAGTGTTTCCAAAAAGAGGAAGTGGAAGAGATTTCAAGTAAAGAGAGTATCTTTTTCTCTTTTAGTGAGACTGAACGTGAAGAAGAAATAAGTTGATTTCAGAATGACATTTCATTAAAGTAGGAATGCAATGTAGATAACTTTTGGAAGGTGGCGACTGTAAAAACATACCCTAACGTTGCAAAAGTTACATAGTATCTTTTATTGTCTTTTGAATCACCTTATCTATGTGGGGTAGCATTTTCAATGATAAACATAGTAAAATCTGAGTGTAGAAATAAACTTACTGATCCTAATTTTTCATACTGTGTAAGGTTGACTCTGGCCAATTATTCACCAGATTATTAGAAACTTACCAATGACACGCATAACCAAATATCTCACTAAACTTTTTTCAACATAAATGGTGGTGTATGTTTTAATTTTTTTACATAAGTAATATCTTGAAAATTGAGTAGTAGGCCTACAACGTTTGATGGAGAGAAGGTAAACTTTCATGCATTTTGTGTAATTAAAATGATTAATTTTGCCTACAGTGTTGTTTTGTGCTCAAACCGTATTAATTCAGTATATCTCAAAATGTACTAAGTTATGTGGTGGCAGATTATAAATGTACTAAACTGCATATAGTAGATCTCAAGCGTACAAAGGTCGAGCACCTCTGACCTAGATGCTGACAGAGAGCTACCCATCCTCACAGCTTCACTTCTCCTAGTACCTCATCTCTTTCTTCCAAACTTCACAGAAGTTCTCCTGCAGAACTTACTGGACTGGCACTCTTGGAATAAAGGATACTGTGGACACATGGCTTAGCCACAACCTGGAGGATTGTTTCTAGAATGAATTTTCACACTGCATTGGAGTATGCACCAATATAAAACTTTCTGACAGATTAAAACTCTGTGTTGTACTGCATCTCAAGTGCTGGACCTTTGCTTTTTTCAAGCAAGTGCTCTTCCAACTGAGCAACTCAAGCATGACTTGGGACCCATCCTCACAGCTTCACTTTCATCAGTGCCTCATCTCCTATATTCCAAAGTTGGTAGAGCATTTGCCTGCAAAAGCAGAAGTCATGGGTTTGAGTCCTGGTCTGGCACAGAGTTTTAATCTGTCAGAGTAAAAATTCATTTTAGAAAAAGCCACCAAGTTGTGGCTAAGTCTCGTTTCTCCAGCATCCTTCGTTCCAGGAGTACTAGTCCTGCAAGTTTTGCAGGAGAACTTCTATGAAGTTTGGAAGGTAAGAAATGAGGTACTGGTGCAAGTGCAGTTGTGAGGATTGGTTTGAGTTATGGTCGGGTAGCTCACTCAGTAGAGCACTTGCCTATGGAAGGCAAAGGTCGTGGGTTTGAGTCTTGGTCCAGCACATAGTTTTAGTCTGCCAGGAAGTTTACTCAGATTCTTGTCAACCCTTGGTCTCCCTCTACAATTTTTACTAATCTGTTATTGGCTGAACTATTACTTAATGTCTCAAGCTGTTTTCTATCAGTTGATTGCCTCTTTTAGTCAAGTCATGCTATTCAGCGTCTTTCTTCCCACTTTTCTCCAGTAATACTTGATTAGTTAATCAGTCTTTCCATCTAAGCTTCAGCATTCTTCTATAACACCGTCTTACAAAACCTATTCTTTTCATATTTGTACACTTTATCATCCATGTTTCACTTCCATCTAAGATTATACTCACTCTCGCGCACTTAAATTTATATTTTGTATTTCCAAATTTTTGCTTCTCAGAGGTGCCTTTCTTGGTGTTGACAGTGTGCATTTTATATCCCCTTTATTTCTGTCTTCATCAGTTATTTTGCTCCATAAATAGCAGAAACAACAACTATTATTAGTGTCAGACTTTCACAAAATCATACCCAGTTGCCTTGAGTATTCATTAATTAAAACTTTCGGCCTAAGAGGCCATGGTTGAACAGTAGGAATTCTTCCTCCCGACATTTCGTTGCCAACTGCGGGCAACGCCTTCCGAGGTGAGTCAACGACTGGCTGCTGGGCCATGGAGGTCTTGTTTATATAGAGCACGTAGAGCGCGACACCACACATCATGTGCTGTAGACAGTTGACGAGCATCATTACTCATGATCACAGGTAATTGATTGTTACATCATTGGTACAGAGTTGACCATCATGTCCTTTTTAACTTCAAACCTTCTTGTCTTCTGTTAAAATTATTGTGGTGTTTATAAGTCTCTGCGGCTTCTCTGTACGTACATGCATAATAATGTGTTGCCTTAGCCAGCCCACTTGTTTCACTAAATATTCTTTCATGATCACCATGTTCAAAAACATGTTCCATGACAGCCAATTTGCTGGTGTGTCCTAGCCACATGTGGTAGCTAAGATACTGCATTATTATACACATATGTACAGAGAAGCCATAGAGATTTATAAACACCATGATAATTTTAACAGAAACCTAAAGGCTGAAAATTAGATGAGATATGGCGGTCAACTTTGTACCCATGATGTGGCAATCGATTATCTGTGATCGAGAGTAATGACATTATCCAGAAATAGTTTCACTGTCGACAGCACGTGACAAGTGGTGGTGCCCTCTATGTGCTCCATATAAACATGAACTCCACTGCCCAGCAGTCAGTCATTGACTCACCTTGGAAGGTGATGCCGGCAGTTGCCAATGAAATGTCAAGAGGAAGAATTTCTACTGTTCGACCAGGGTCTCTTAGTCTGAAAATTTTAATTAATGAAGACACCAGTCATGAGAGCCTACATGTTATTATAACTGAGTATTGTTTGTCAGAACATTTCTGGAAATTTATGGAAGGGACATCAACAGAATGAAGTCAAGATACAGTTTTACTACATTATTCATTAGCCTGGTGCCACAGTACAAATTTCTGCTCACTGCTGGTTTTTGCACATTAGTGAGAGATGATAAAAGACTGAAAGATACAGTATGACATTGCAGTGACTTTGTGCCATGTCCTCAAGAGAACTTAATGTGATTTTTCATTGATATTTCTACTTAGCATTGACTGATTAATTCCACTGCAATCCATTCCCCTTATTTTATTTCTGCTGTTATTCAGCTTAATATGCATCTTATAGGTGTTCTTAATAATACTGAAGATGTGCTTCCACATTGTTGGTTAAAGTGTGAGGCACTCTCATTTGTTAATGGATTCTTGGTCAGTGAATCAAATAAATGTATTAATGACTGAGTCATTTCCATAATAACAATAAAGTAAACCCCAATTCAAAAACGGTCAAAACATTGATCAGTTATGTAAAAATCATAGCCTTCTTTTAGACTTAATAGTTGCTCTTTGCTATAAATTGTGAACAAATCCACTCTATTTGCACATGGAATAATTGGTTTCTTATTTATATTGTGTTTATCCTTGTGTATTATTCATGTGTGTCAGCTAGTTACTCAGAAATCTGAAATGAATTGTGCTGGTATCCACATTTGAATACTTACACAACTGAAAGTGTTTCTTTCAGTGGGAGCTAGTTCTGGTTTAACTATGGTACCATGCAGGTAGTTGAAGTAATTAGAGGAAACTGGAACAGTTAAAACTGACCAAAGACTACTGTGGAAGTTTGTATCTAAATGAGACTTGGTATAGGCAGTAAACACAGACAAACTGCGTATTGGCTTCTGTCTCGGGTACTTCAGAGGATGTTCATCTAATGATTTTACTGACGTTTCATCAGCACTAGTGGCTGGCATTGTCAAAGCTTCACCCTCCATTTCTGGTGGTGAACTGGAGCCGAGCTTGTGGCCGCAGACTATATGTACCTGCCGAGCCAACGGTCATTTCCGGTGCGGTTCTCCTCTTGCTACCTGTGACGGTGGCAGAGCACGCACTGAGTGAGACCGACCATGTAATAAAATTTGCCGACACTGAAGATCTGGCTGTAGAGAAGCACTAACGCATGTGCTTGTTCAGAGAAGCTGTAGAAATACAAAAACACGTGAACAGCTTCAACAAGAAAGAGGAAAGCCTTAAGGTAAATGGATCCTGGCTTGCCGTACTGCAGCGAACGACCGCTGCAGGTAGCAAGAGGAGAACCCACACCAGAAATGCCCGCAGAGAAGCCCTCGGATGTTGGCGCGCCAGGTACATATAGTCTGCAGCCGCGAGCTCGATTCCAGTTCACCACCGGCAATGGAGGGTGAAGCTTTGACAATGCCAGCCACTCGTGCTGGCGAAACATCAGTAAAATCATTAGAGGAACGTTGGTTGAAGAACGTGAGACAGAAGCCAATAGGCAGTTTGTCAACAAGTGGCCACGAAAGCCTTAACAATTTTGTAATAAACACACAGATCATAGTACCATTTTAAGATGTTATGTTGATCAGTAAAGAATATGCGCATTGATCTTTCATCTGAGAGGCAGAATAATCAGTGTTTAGCATAATATGTGTCAGCAGAATTCAGTGGAACCAAAATTGACAAACAATACCATCATATCAGGACAGCACAATAAACATTTAGTGATTCTTTTCATTAAATTACACTGCAGTAATACTGTTTCGAAATCAAGCCCAAGATGCAACATCCTTATGCATTAATACTACTGTGTAACTCTGCATAAACGCCAGATGAGAATACACCAGTAAGTCCAACAATGATCATCGTATCTCACTTTATCTGCCATCATTAAAACGACTTGATAGCACTGAGATGTTGAACATATTATCTTCACATTATGAAATTCGTAGTAATAATATATATAATTTTTTAATTATAGGTCTTCTGATCTACACTAGTTCTCAGAGTTCCCCTTCCCTTCCAAAAAGGCCTGTAATACTTGTTTCTAATTATACACAACCTGTGAAAATTAATTTTGTTCCTGTTAATCAAGAAGTGAAAGAAACAAGTATGAAGGTGCTATATTCAAAAGTCATTGTACTGACAAAAGTTTTGACTTTATTAAAATACCATAATTAATTGCAATAGAACAACATGTTCTTGTTTCAGAAACATAATGAATACTTGGGCAACAGGCAGTTCTGTTTGTTCAGTGTATAGTTATCTTCGGAGTGACATAATTTAATCAACTAAACTGATTACATATTTGATCTGTAACATCATTTAACTCACTGTAAATAAATCAATGAGAGCAGGTACTTAATAAAAAGAAAATGCACATAGCTAAGATTATAGAGATTGACCTGTAGGGATCTAAATAAAAATTTCTTTCAGTTAAATTAATTTAGAGTATGTGTAACATATATTACTGTATAATGTGTAATTTAAGTCCTGAACAATTTTATTAAATGATTTGATTTCACAATACTCAAACAATTTTTATATAAATATAAAGTTTGAAATGAATGTCAAAGGTCTTCGACAACCACAAACTTCTAATGACTGTGGCACAGAACAATAGGAGTGCTCAGTCTTTCAGAAGACAATGTCAACATAAAATACATATACAAGTCAAAGTATCTCAGTCTAACGCAGCTGCAACACAGCACACAAGGCAGAGCATAATCTTCTTCACTGTCCGAGCTCCACATTTATGGATGAGACATCATTGAAGGATGCACTTTTCCATGTTGACACAGACTAGAGGGTTCTTCTTGTGTCCACTCAGAACAATGCACACTCTCCAGATGTATTTTGGGAATGGAATCAGCTCAAGTATCTACTCTGATGAGCTGTTGTAGTGGGGTTTACTTCTTCACAGAGAAGCCATCACCTGTGGGGTCGAGGATCCAGGGATAGTTGTTGGGGCACTCCATGCATGTGAAGAGCCGCAGTGTCTCACCAGGAAGCTCACGTGTCGTCAGTGGGCAAGCGTTGGGCAACGAACAATACGGTTGACCCTTCACATCGCACTTTTCCTTCCATTCCTGGAAGTCTCGCAGCCCAGTCAGCTCTGTGGGGTTTTGCATCCACTGGATCACCTGTATAGAAGATAAAGTGTGATTAGCTGTTCCATTAGTGTAATGTGCAAATGTTTGTCACTACCTTCCAATGAATTTTCAGTTTTCTTCAGATATTGATATTTATTTACGGAGATATTTTAAAAAGAATTTGAAACTCTGGGTTAAAGTAGGATCCTGATTTCAGGCAGTCAGCTGATGTTGTGCGTGCTGTAAATAAGTCACTCAGAACGGTCTTTTCTTGCAGAACAGGATATGAACATCTAACTTCATGTTACTTCCTGATAAAAATATATACCTTTCTGGGTATAATTCATTGAATTATGTTGCTAAAACATTAAACTCACTTAGTAATACACTCAGGATCTGTACTCTCTACAACTACAATTTTCTCTACATTTGTCATTTTCCTTTATTCAGTTGCTTATCAGTGTACAGTAAGTATTAGATGTAAATTGTATAAGGAGAGCTGGAAGAACCAAAAAAACAGCTGAAATCACTAAAATTGAACACATTCCATGGCCTAATGAAATCCTTATCAGGTTCTACACAGAATTTGCAGTCAATTTAGCCCATCCTTTAAATATAATGAACAGTAGATCCCTCAAACAAAAAAACTATGCTCAGTACTTGAAAAAAGTGTAGGTCACTCCTGTCTACAAAAAGGTAGCAGAAGTGATCCACAAAACTGTTGTCCAATATCCTTTACCTCCATTTGTTGTAGAATTTTGGAATATACTCTGAACAAAAATATAAAAAGGTATCTCAAACAGAATTATCTCTTCCGTGCCTACCATCATGCTGATCATGTGAAACCCAACTTCTACTTTTCTCACACAACATCCTGAAGACCATAGATCAAGACAGTCAAGTAGATGAAGTATATCTCATTTTCCAATAAGCATTTGAGTACTGCATCTGCACTTATTACCAAAGTACCATTGCATGGGGTGTCAAGGGAAATTTGTGTCTGAATTGAGTATTTTTTTGCAGGAATGACACAGTATGTTATCTTTGATGCAGTGTCATTGACAGACATAGAAGTACCTTCAGGTGTGCCCCTGTGAATTGTTTTGGGGATCTTGTTGTTCATGTTCTATATTAATGATCTTGTGGATGATGTTAACAGTAACCTCAGACTTTTTAGAGATGATGCAGTTATCTGTAATGAAGTGCTATCTGAAAGAAGCTGATCTTGATAGGATTTCAGAGTGTTGCAAAGATTGGCAATTTGCTTTAAATGTTCAGGAATGTAAAATTGTGCATGTGACAAAATGAAAACAAGTGATGTGTTATGACAACAGTAGCAATAAGTCATAGTTGGAACTGTTACTCTCATGCAAATATCTGGGAGTAACATTTTGTAGTGATATGAAATGGAATGATCACATAGACTCTGTCACATGTAAAACTGGCAATAAACTTCATTTTATTTGTAGAATACTAGTGAAATGCAACCACTCTGCAGAGGAGATTGCTTATAAGTCACAAGCATGACAGATCCTAGAATACTGCTTGTGTATGTGGGACCCATACGAAATAGGACTTACAGGGGATGTTGAATGTACACACAGAAGTGCAGTGTGACTGGTCACAGATTTGTCTCACCCTTGGGAGAGTTACAGAGATGCTGAAGAAACAGAACTGGCAGACACTTGAAGATACACACAAACTATTCAGGGAAAGCAAACTCACAAAGTTTCAAGAAACTGCTTTAAATGATGACTACTACGATTCATTGCTCCCGTAGGGTCTGTGAGGACAAGGCTACATTAATTACACTGCTTATAGAGGCATTCAAACTGTCATTCTTCCCGCACTCCATACATGAATGGAACAGGAAGAAGCCCTAATAACTAGTACAATGGGAAATATCCTCTGCAACACACTTTACTATGGTTTGTGGAGAATGGATGTAGATGTGCTACTTTTATTTGGACAGATCTGGAAACTTCTTTTTAACAACTGTGCTCATTCTTGGTAAAAAGACTTTTCACTTTGTAGTAATATGAAGAGGTGGTCAGAGCAATGATTCATTATAATATATTTTCTTGATTCACATTTTCTCAGGAAACACAGTTATCTGTAGGAACAAATCATTTCTTATGTAAAAAGGAACTTGGATATTTCTCTGAAAGTTTCTCAAATGATACTTGTCATTAAAACATGCATTGCCATTATCTCAACATTTCATTGCTGAATTGTCATTTGTGTTGATGCTAGTATTTGAAAATGTGTGTTTTGATCATGCGACTGAAAAATGATATAGTGCAGAAGGAACTCATTGCTACTTTCACATGTGGGTGTACAAGGGGTTGTAATAAAATTTTGATTATCTCTTTGAAAAAATGAAGTTATGTAATTAATTTTTGGTTTCCTTACAGGTACACGACTGCAGAACTGAATTTCACTGACATCCTCAGCTATAATATCATAGCATGTCACTAAGCAGCCAAAATAAAATGGTGCATGCCATATCCAGGTACTGAGGAAGCTTCAAATGAAGTCTCCCCCACACTCCTGCCCACCCCCAACCTCCCACTCCCACCACCACACCTTAGGCCCTACTTCCGTAAATCTCATCATGACCAGGAAACTTGATAGCAATCGACAAATGTGCTGGGCGAGTACACATTATTTTTATATTACTTCCCAGTAAGCTTCAAGTGATACTATCTTCCCCCCACTTTATCAGTGGGCTCCTGTTTCTGTGTGTAGAAGGACTAAAGAAATGCACTTGCTAATTAAGAAAAAATTAATTACATACTGGTAACTTTATTTTTTTGTATTGATAATTAAAACTTCATGGCTACCCCTCATATTTAAATGGATGTTTTAAGTCTCACGTTTTTAATCAATAAAAATTAATTACGATTAATGTGCACACTCACCTGAAGCATGGTGACGAAATAGACGTCGTTCCTTTCAAGCATTTCCTGGATGAACTTGATAAGCTCATCCTTGAATTCCTTCTTGCTCTTGAGCCAGGAGGCATGGAAGTGCAGACCGAGAGGAGCACGGTTGGAGTTGAAGTGCCTGTTGAAGTTGTGCCTGAGGAGACGGGCAAACTGTTCTCCAGTCTGGATGTTGGAGCAGGAGTCGACCATGTGACAACCGGGCAGCGACTCGTCGAAAGTGGGGTCATCTCTGCGGTCCAGCTCGTTCATCACCATCTCCCAGACCGGGTGGCTACGGCTGGGGCAGTTGTGGGCGTTGCCGTTGCACTTGTGCGGCATGCGGAAGTACAGCGTGTACGGCCAGATGGGTACTCGGCCGAGCGGCGCCGTGATGGACGCGTCGTACACGAAGAACTGGTCGGCCATCATCTCGAACTGCTTGTTGCCGCCGACGCGCAAGTAGGGCGCGCGCATGCCGATGATGGAGCCGTCCGTGATGTTGGCGAAGCGCTCGACGATGAGGCGGGCGCCGGCCATCTCAGCCAGCCAGTCGTCGTACGAACCCTGAGCGAGGACAACACACAGTGTCAGCTAGCCGTCCTGAACGCGCACGCAGTAAACAGAAGTGTGCGTGGTGTACCACCATTCAGGGACTCGGGGACAACATACCTACTACGAAAGATTGGCTGCAGATTTTACAGAAACCAGACTGTGAGCCGAAGGACATAAAAGAAACAGTTAAAAGGTAAATGAGAGTGTTTTAACCTGTAACTAATGTAATTCAGTCTGCAGACTGAAACAGTAATACAGGAAACGAAAGAGAAATTTGGATACGGAGAAGAAAATAAATACCTCGAGATTCGTCCATGATCTTGTAATTCTGGCGCCAAACCACTTGGAAGATGCGTCGAACAGAATGATTAATGTATTGGAAAGAGAATACAAGACGACTGTCACGAAAACCGAAACAAAGGACAATGGAATGTGCCAAAGTAGTAGATGAGTTTTGAATATTTGGGAAGCAAAATAACTGCCAGTGGCTGACGTAGAGAGGGTTTACAATGCATGCTGGCAATAGCAATAAAAAAAAAATTTCACAAAAACATAAAATCTGGCTGGTGTGGCCGAGCGTTTCTAGGCGCTTCAGTCTGGAACCGCGCGACCGCTACGGTCGCAGGTTTGAATCCTGCCTCGGGCGTGGATGTGTGTGACGTCCTTAGGTTAGTTAGGTTTAAGTAGTTCTAGGGGACTGATGACGTCAGAAGTCCCATAGTGCTCAGAGCGATTTGAACCATTTTTTTTTAAACCGCGTAATCTTGCGGCGGGAGACAAATAACGCATTGTCACGTAGCTGATCAATTAGGTTTTGCTTTGGACTTCTTTTTATGTATTGTGTTTACAAAGCTTAACATAAAAATCGCGACGCGAGCCGTATTATAACAAATGAACAATTGAAACTTCCTGGCAGATTAAAACTGTGTGCCCGACCGAGACTCGAACTCGGGACCTTTGCCTTTCACGGGCAGGTGCTCTACCAACTGAGCTACCGAAGCACGACTCACGTCCGGTACTCACAGCTTTACTTCTGCCAGTATCCGTCTCCTACCTTCCAAACCTTACAGAAGCTCTTCTGCGAAACTTGCAGAACTAGCACTCCTGAAAGAAAGGATACTGCGGAGACATGGCTTAGCCACAGCCTGGGGGATGTTTCCAGAATGAGATTTTCACTCTGCAGCGGAGTGTGCGCTGATATGAAACTTCCTGGCAGATTAAAACTGTGTGCCCGACCGAGACTCGAACTCGGGACCTTTGCCTTTCGCGGGCAAATGCTCTACCAACTGAGCTATCGAAGCACGACTCACGTCCGGTACTCACAGCTTTACTTCTGCCAGTATCCGTCTCCTACCTTCCAAACCTTACAGAAGCTCTTCTGCGAAACTTGCAGAACTAGCACTCCTGAAAGAAAGGATACTGCGGAGACATGGCTTAGCAACAGCCTGGGGGATGTTTCCAGAATGAGATTTTCACTCTGCAGCGGAGTGTGCGCTGATATGAAACTTCCTGGCAGATTAAAACTGTGTGCCCGACCGAGACTCGAACTCGGGACCTTTGCCTTTCACGGGCAGGTGCTCTACCAACTGAGCTACCGAAGCACGACTCACGTCCGGTACTCACAGCTTTACTTCTGCCAGTATCCGTCTCCTACCTTCCAAACCTTACAGAAGCTCTTCTGCGAAACTTGCAGAACTAGCACTCCTGAAAGAAAGGATACTGCGGAGACATGGCTTAGCCACAGCCTGGGGGATGTTTCCAGAATGAGATTTTCACTCTGCAGCGGAGTGTGCGCTGATATGAAACTTCCTGGCAGATTAAAACTGTGTGCCCGACCGAGACTCGAACTCGGGACCTTTGCCTTTCGCGGGCAAGTGCTCTACCAACTGAGCTATCGAAGCACGACTCACGTCCGGTACTCACAACTTTACTTCTGCCAGTATCCGTCTTCTACCTTCCAAACCTTACAGAAGCTCTTCTGCGAAACTTGCAGAACTAGCACTCCTGAAAGAAAGGATACTGCGGAGACATGGCTTAGCAACAGCCTGGGGGATGTTTCCAGAATGAGATTTTCACTCCGCTGCAGAGTGAAAATCTCATTCTGGAAATGAACAATTATTTCCTGTAGTATGTATGATCGCTCACACGGAAACAGATCCATGATTTCTTAAGTATCCGAATGCAACTTACACACATTATTGCCTATTCACAACTTCCGCCTGTTGTATAATACGTTATATTTTTAACTTTTGCAAGAATATGGTTTTCGTCTGATGTTAGTGTCTTGGGGTGGCAGTTACTAAAACCAAGTCGCTTTTCGCTGCGGCAGGACCTTCTCATGAAATTTCAGTCACCAACTTTCTCTTCAGAGCGTGAAAATATTTTGTTTGCACCCACCTACATAGGGAGAAATAACCATCATCGTAAAATAAGAGTAATCAAAGCTCGTACTAGAAGATTTAAATGTTCGTTTCTCCCGCGCGCTGTTCGAGAGTGGAACGATTGAAAAGTAGTTTAAAGATTGAAACTTCCTGGCAGATTAAAACTGTGTGTCGGGCCGAGAATCAAACAGTTGTAATCTGCCAGGAAGTTTCATATCAGCGCACACTTCGCTGCAGAGTGAAAATCTCATTCTGGAAACATCCCCCAGGCAGTGGCTAAGCCATGTCTCCGCAACATCCTTTCTTTCATGAGTGCTAGTTCTGCAAGGTTCGCAGAAGAGCTTCTGTTAAGTTTGGAAGGTAGGAGACGAGGTACTGGGAGAAGTAAAAGCTGTGAGGACGGGTCGTGAGTCGTGCTTGGGTAGGGCAGTTGGTAGAGCACTTGCCCGCGAAAGGCAAAGGTCCCGAGTTCGAGTCTCGGCCCAAAACACAGTTTTAATCTGCCAGGAAGTTTCATATCAGCGCACACTCCGCTGCAGCGTGAAAATCTCATTCTGGAGTTTAAAGTGTGTTCGATGAACCCTCTGCCAGGCACTTAATTGTGAATTGCAGAGTAATGATTTAGGTGCAGATGAACTTGAATTGACTGTAAAGAGAGGTGTGTACAAATCACAAAAATTTGTTGTGTTTAACGATTCCCTTTACGCTTGTGTAGCGCGGTCACTTGCAAATTTAACGGCATATCAGGCGATACATTTCATGCCCTAGCAGATTTTGTGTTGTTGAAATGAGGACGAACGTTAAAAATGTGTATCAAGGCATGCGTTCGGGCTATTACATTTTTCTCCGTGGCTCGTAAAAAAAAAAAAAAAAAAAAAAAAAAAAAAAAAAAACTTGCGCGCCATATCAGCACCTACAACTAAATTTTTGTGCACGACGTCGTTACAGAGAATGAAATTATGCAAAAGCGGAAAAACGCTACACTCCTGCTCTGGACTGTCGTTATATGGATTGGGATTGTGTAGTTTGTTTTATTTTGTCCACGGGTTCCATGAACTTCTTTGGACGCATACCTGTTGGATTCACAGAGCGAATCTGCGAAGTGGTAAAACAGTGGATGTGTATTTTGGAGGAAGGCGGTTCAAACCCCGTCTAGTTAGCCAGCTTTAGGTTTTCCTTACTTTCATAAAAGCCGTGATGGTGCGTTTGAAACGGTACGGCAGATTGCCTTCCCCAGTCTGAGCTTGTGTTTCGTCTGTAATGACCCAAACGTCGTCGGGACGCTAAGCCCTAATCTTTCTTTCTCCAGTTGGCTTTGCGTCAGCTATATCTCAAAAACCTCCACCTCTTAAACATTGCATCTTCTTTTTTTTTTTAAAAAAAAGTGCTCGTTCGTTGTAGGCTACAAATCTCGGGAGCATAAGACAGAGAAAAGTGTTGCGTGACAGGCGGCGGGGCGCGTTTGCTGGAATCGCGTGCCGCTAAACGCACCGCTGGCCCGCACGCGCCGCTGGCTCCGCGGTCGCCCGCCTGGGAAGTGGGACGCACGCCTTGGCGCCCCTGAGCTCGGAGGGACCGCGAGACCTGCAGCCAGATCGCCGAGCTACGTCGCGCAAGTGCTCTACTCACACGCACCTATTTCTGCTCCTAATTAACTAACGGCTGCGGCACTTTTGTCCACGTGGGAGGACAGTGGTCTGTCTACTGGTTGCTGATTAGCCCTCACATTGTATGAGCTCAGGAAAAGCATACTGTATGTATGGGGTCTCTTTTGATTCCAAGGTGATCGTGGCAGCTATATGGAAGTAAGTCTGCAAGCTTTCGTGGCCGTTGTCACTTACGTTAAAATCTCGGTTGTTAGGCCGCATCATATTTATTCTAAAATAATCGACGTTTCAACCCCTCTGCTGGGATCTTCTTCAGGATCTTCCGGTGTCCACTGATACTAGAACACTGCCAGAGACCAGTGTCGCGTTAATTCTCTGCGTATTTGCTGGATACTTTCTCGAAGAAGTGCTTGGCTCACCGAGAAGATCCTGAAGAAGATCCCAACAGAGGGGTCGAAACGCCGATTATTTTAGAGGAAATACGCCGCGGCCTATCAACCCAGGAGATTTTAACTTTATATGGAAATAAAATGTAAAATATTTCCTCAAAAATAATAATGACTTATAGTGAAGCCCATGCGCACGCTATAATTAAGGCGTTTCTCTTGATTTATTAGCCTTTATTCAGCAGATTTTGTGCATTTATTAGGTAACTGGTCTCACAATCTACAGCGGTGCACACTTCTATCCTGCACTGTCCAGGTTTCGAAGCAATGTACACCTTGAATGGACACCGTCCCCTCAAATCACACAGGTGCTCATCAACCGTAATATAAGGCCCGTGGATATAAGACGAAATGCATACATTAATGAAAATTTCGCGCACGGCCCATGTAGGTTCAGCTTTTGATCCAGAACCTACTTTTCTTTCTCCTCTTGCAAGTTTCTCATCGAACCGGACGCGCAGCAGAATATAACGAAATCTTGAACAGCTCATTGTGGCTCGAGAAAGTGTAAGTCATTCTCATCTGATCGAAATTCACTCAAAGGTTTCCAACGTACCTTGTGCAAACCAGTTATTATTAAGCAAAGCATGCCTGTAGTTCTGCACGGTCACGTTCAATCCAGCGTTCAAGATATGGGTGTAGAATTTTACTTCCTTTGCACGATTATTAGTATTGCTGTTACACTCTGACTAGGATCGGTGATAAAAAGTCTGAGACAATCTGCCCTTGTCTGAATTTGTAGTCTGAGGTGACGTAGAACAAGCGTAGTTTCACGTATTACACTCCTGGAAGCCTCCTTGCACACGTCATGTGTCCACTTCCGAAAACAAGAGTAGGCGCGGTAGTTCCCTGAATACCATTTTTTCACGTTCATTAACGTTCATCTAATCCCCGATCTGTATATCTCCCTGTCTTACCTACATCAGCATCACTGTCATGCCCATTTCCAAAACTTGATTCATTGTTACTATTACTCTTATGTATATCTGTTAAAACCTGCTCAAGCCTCTAGACCCTTTCTATGATCTATTGTGGATAAAATATGATACCACACGTTACTTCAACAAAACATAATTCCTAACCCTGAATTTGTTCCAAACAGGCATGTGTATGTATTTTCTACGAATTAGTTAAAACAACGGACAAAGGAATTTTGGTTCAGAAGGTGTACTATTGCCAAAAAAAAAAAAAAAAAACAAAAAGAAACTGAAATATAACATTGAAAATCACATATATACCTGGGGCATATCCTGACCCACTGGAAAAATTTCAAATTATTGTACCATGAACCGTGATATAACCTCTAATATTTTGCCCCACTTATTATAAAAAAGTCCTAAAAAGCATATCTTGAGGATAAGAACCCTATGTTGACGTTAAAACTGTTTCTTTGTAGTTAAAGTAGCCTTGGGGTCGTAAAAGACCACAGACTACCAACCACGGGTTAAGGCGTAACTGAACAGTACATTTCCCCACCGGCTGTTGATGTCGACGCTAGGAATCGGAGTCATTATTACTTCAAATAGTTCAACAACTGTTTCTACGACGCTGAATGAAAATATTTACTGCTCAAGGTCACGTCGAAGTCGATATTTCTTTTACAGTTGTTAACATAATAGGAAAACGACCTGTTAGGTGCTTCAAATTTGATGTTTCTTCTGAGCATGTGCGAACTTTTGAACAAATCCGTCAGATGCCAAAGTCGTAGTCAAACATCAAAATGGCGTCTACGCAAGACACTCGTTACAAGCCATGTGCTGAAATTGAACTCTTGGCTGCGAAAAAAGGACCCGTGATTAACATTCAAAAACATTTTTGTGCAGTCCGTGGTAATGTTGGGCGAAGGGTAAAGAGACTCCAGCCGTCAGGAAGTACAGAAACTGATCTCCAGATGGGTCACGTTCGGGACGTCTCATGGTAGCCACAGCATACAACATGGTGAATCGCGACGATGCCATCATTCGGGAAGATCAGCGAATCACACCTCGGCAATTGGTTCTACAGCTATTGGTGAGCATTAGAAGCGTGAATGTAGTAACTGAAACTTTCGAATATTCAAAGGTGTGCTCCAAATGGATTAGACGAACACTCGCAACGGACTACGAGATTCAAAAAAAGTGATTTCGTCTGAACTGGAGGAGCAGTTTGAGGCCAATGGAGAGGCCCTTCTGTTACGGAACGTTACAAGATTACGAAACCTGGGTGCATCATTTTGAATGGGAAGCAAAACATTCACTGGAGTGCCACCACCAAGAATCACCAAAACAAATGAAATTCAAGGCAGCTTCCTGTGCCGGCAAAGTCATGATAGTCATGGTGTCATTCTCGTAGATGTGTTGCCCAGGTGGTTAATGATCATCGCTTCATCTACTTTACAGCACAGACCTGCCTCCATCTGTACGGCCCAAATGGGGATTCTTTACGTGGTACACACTTTCAAAATGATGACAGCGTAATTCCTGCAGCGAAAACTTGGCTGTGAGCACAGGGCAACAGCTTTTATCATCAGGCAATACATGCTCTTACACAGTGCTAACATAAGGCCATAGAACGAGATGGAGAGGATGGATAAAAATTGTACATGTAAAGGAAATGTTGACTGATATTGGCATCAAATTTCTAAATCTTAAGAATAAAAATGTTCAGCGAAAAAAGTTGAGAGGCATTACTCATTGAACGATGCTGGTAGTTTCAGTGTAATCATAAGAGTTTCTCGCGATTCAGGACACGTGTACAGAACGAAATCAGTGCCATGGATATCAGGGCCTATATGAAAAACACCATTTCTTTAGCGCTAAATGTAACGAATGTATCTAGCAGACGACCCTCTTCTCCTACCATAAGCAGGGCAAGGAAATACTTTAATTTCATCCACCATAAACTATTTTTTTGGGAAGTCTTTAACTGTATCAAGAATAATTTATATAATAAAGTTAATGCACATTAATGTTTTTTATCACGCGTAACACAACACGTTTCGGGAATTTATTTGCATTTTCGAGTGCTGTGAGAGTTTGAATATGTTTCGGATCTTCTACCCGCGTGTGTGGTGTTCTGCCTCTGCTTTTTGTAGTCGTCTCTTTTATGTTCTTAAGAGTATTGTGCCTCGCTCACAACGCAGAAATTCACACTCGCCAATTTCACAGCACTCAAATCTGGAAACAGACTCTTGAAAGGCGTTGTGCTAAGCATGACAAAGAAATATATTTCTGCTGGGTACCGGGACCTGTTGGAATCCTTAGCAACGAAATCGCAGGTGCAGCAGCTAAACTGGCACGTAAGAGAAACAAGTCGTCTTTTTGCTTTCAGCAGGATTACTGGGGAAAGTTGTAGTCACGGGCCGATGGCAAGGAGAATGGCGTTGAGTGGATGGGATAAAGCTCTGACTGTTTAAACCAAGCATCCGACCGTAGAGCAAGACGAAACAAGGCGAGAGGGAGAGAGTAGCTCGCCCCCTCGTAAGGCAGTGGCTGGCCTTCAGCCAACGGAATCACCCTGCGTCAAGAAAAGCCACCTGTGTATGGTGCCTGTAGTGTTTACGTAACTGTGTGCTCATATTTTTGTGGAGTAGTTTGCGTGTTGGACAGAGGACAGGGAATGGTTCGACGGAAGACCTGTCCTTCCGGCTATTCACTTTTTGCAACGAAATCTCTCTCATATCTGAATTCCCTATTAGGCAAACGTGCAGCATGAGCAGATATTAACCACTTGAGAATCGCTATTGCGTTAATATAGATACGTTTATATCTTTTACATTCCTGTTTAGTGTATTATATCACTTCAATTTATAAGTTGTAACATTTTACTTTTAATTCGGGATTTTTAATTTCCTTCCTGAAAAGTTTTAAGTGCTATTCAAAAAAGGCTAATAACTGCGAGCGCCCGAATACCGAAAGCCCATCCATCCGCAAGATATGATTTCGGAAGACGTGTTTCAGGGCTACGCTATCACGGAACAGTTAAAGACATGCGCCATCTCTGATGATAGCGACGACGACGACAAGATGATAATTTCTATCTTCCATTCCAAAGAGCGACAAACAGGACTAAAAAAAAGGGGCATCTAGCGAGGGCTTAAAATTGCTGCCTAATGCCGGTCCTTTCACCTCGCTTAGCTTTGTTCGACTGACCTCTGACAGACATCCGCCAACAGTTTTTCCGTGCAAGTGACACGCTGACTGATGCTCTTGCATGTATTTAATTTATTCAGATAGTTATAAAGTGTTTCATTAAAAAATATTCTGCAATTAAGCGAAAATAAGTGAAATGTTTCCCCTAACTAGCACTCGGTCTGCGGGCCACAAGTGGCACATCGGGACCATCCGACTGCCGTGTCATCCTCAGATGAGGATGCGGATAGGAGGGGCGTGTGGTCAGCACACCGCTCTCCCGGTCAGACTATCACTAAAACACTGAGCTCGTATTTAGGAGAAGCAAGGTTTAGCTCTCCCCGTCTGATCATACAAATTTAGGTTTTCGTGGTTACCCTAAATCATTTCTCGGGAAAGGTTCCTTTGAGCAGGCCACGGCCTGTTTCCTACCACATCCTTGTCCAGGCGAGCAAGTACCCCATCTGCCACGACATAGTTGCCACCAGGCGGTAAACTGTCAGCCTTCTCTCCCTCCCATCTTCCTCTGAACAACGGTCGTGACTGGAGAGTACAGACAGTGTGAAGACGGGCACCACGTATTTTGATAGGTGCAGTCCACAAAAACATCATTTATGAGCTCCCTTGCTGGCAAAACCTTCTGAATTGTTACATCACGTCATATTCCTCTTGAAACTTTCGAAAGACCTGAAGAAAATACGACGCCGCCCAAGAATTAGGAAGGTCTTACCGTCAGTGTCAAAGGCCACGAGAGCCCTTGGATTTACGTATATACACGGTGTTCCCTCTAAGTACCGTCAGGCGCATTTTTTCTTGTGTTTCGGCAGATATTTGCAATTTCGTTTCTGCAAGGACCAGTTGGAGTCAGCCCAAGCGAATACTGCTTTTTTAAGTCTTTTACGCGACGCCTATAGTCGACGGAAACCGTAGGTTTGTTTCCATTACAAACAAAATGCTTTCTAAAGCGGAATTAAACGTGCCCATTCGTTAGAGCGATCCAAAATATAATCTAGTGCGATATTTGTTTTATCTATATGTATTAACAGGGACGATAAAACTGGAAGAATAACTAGTACCCCAGCGGCTGCCGCCATGCAGCAGCGCTGGTCAGTCGCTGTTGGAGTACTGACTATTTCTCCGTGTGTGCTGTACGTGTTAATACATGTCGATGAAACAAAAATCGCACTAAAATAATTCTGGACCGCTCTAGCGAATGCGCGCGTAAAATTCTGCTTTCCGTCGATAATGGCCTTCGCATGAAAGCTTTGATGAGCAATATTTGTTAGGGCTGACTCCAGATACACACTGAAAAAACGAAATTGCAAATGCCTGCCGAAACACCAGAGAACATGCGCCTGCCAACTCGTAGGGGGGACAACCTGTATAATCTTTCTTGTTGTTACTAGTATAATTTGTTCCTATTGGAAAACTGTTTTTTCATAGCAGACTTGGCGTCATATTTCATGGGCAGTTATGGAATCGGCTGCCTTTATCTCTTTATTTATTTTTGAAACGGTAATTGCCTGCAGAAAGTAATGAAGAAATTGACGTCAGCGAAATTGAGAAGTAGCTTATCTGTTGCCGTGACTCAAATTAGTGTATGTCGGGGCGTATACTACTTTTTTTTTTTTTTTTTTCCTTCGTGATCTGAACCTGTGAACCCACAGAGAAAACGTTTCTGTACGCTGCAGCAGATGGCGGCAGGTTAAAGCGCCAGCTGTGGCAAGACACTAAAGACAAGAGTCCTCGTACCTGAGTCCAGTAATTAGGGTCATCCTTGTGAGTGAGCGAGAAGACGCCGATCTCGTGGCCACGGCGGTGCAAGTCCTGCACGGCCGAGTAGTTGGTGTACTTGTGCGAGACGAAGAACGTGCCACGGATCTGGCAGCCGTTCGGGTTGTTGCGCTGGCCGTTGAACACCTCCTCGTACAGGTCGATGTTGTCCACGTTGACGGCACCGTTGAACGTCAGTGTGATCATCTGTGGCACCTGGAACAAGAGAGGGCGTTGATATTGGAGAGGACGTTACTGTCAACATTTTCAAAACACGTCTTCTATGAGACGCTGTTTGAATGCTGGTAGTAACAGGTTGTCAAGTATGCATACGGAAATGAAAGTTTTCATGCAGCTACGTTCCGCTATCCAGGTTGAAGGAGATCCGATGCCATTGCTTTCAATCTATTTTGTTCTTAGAATCATGTAGATAGTTCAAGTTGGAAGTAGGATGTAGTGGTAAAGCATCCGCATTTACAATTTTCAACAACTTACGGGAATTCAGCCAGGTAATATTTACAGCGACCACCCTTCAAACAACTTACACGAATTCAGCCAGGTAATATTTACATTTGTCGCTGTAAATATTACCTGGCTGAATTCCCATAAGTTGTTTGAAAGGCGGTCGCTGTAAATATTACCTGGCTGAATTCCTGTAAGTTGTCTGAAAATTGTATACGCGAGAAGAAACTCAGGTCTTGCATTTAGAATGCAAGCAGTTGTCAGTGTAACATATTTGTTAGAACTCTACTCAATATTTTTAAAACTGGGCTAAATTAAATCAGACTTGTCTAACCACTGAAGTTACCTGTTACTATCGAATATTGTATTCTCTGAATAGGGGGCGCAAAAAAGTTCCTTCTCTATTGAAGTGTTCTATTCAATGTAATATATCCACTTTAAACTAATTAGAAATTTTATAAGGTAACTGTTTACAGCTGTCAATAATCGAAGAAATGCGTCTCCTAGCCATCAGCTGTACAATGACCTTTATTTTCAATAAATCTGTATTTGTACAGGTGATGGCTCACAGACGCATTTCTCTAAACTAATTGTGAAATTATTTAATAAATGTAACCTTAGGCACCCTGTAAAATCCTAGAGAATTCCTAAAACACAGAGATGTTTTTCGGCAAATTGCACGATTTACGGTGATAGTTTAATCTCATGGTATGAAATTATTCTGTTGTGTATTTTCAAGAGCAAACCACAGATCTTAATCATCTGTGGAGAGTTATATCCGTGTGCCGCATCGAAGCTCGAACTCAGATAGCTGCCTTTCTAGGGGTTTATGGACTCGCTCGAAGTCTCATAATTTCAATCTCATACAGTCGTACCACGATTTTCATTCCTCCTGGATCTGTGTTCTATAGAAGCAAATTATCAAATTTACGACCAAATGAATAAATATTTTCAAAATATACGTTTGTAAAAAACTATATTGGAAAAGAAGTATCCTTTTACATTGTGCAAACATTTAGTCTTTGCGTCGGGCAGCGCATGAAGCCTGAGCTCTCTCAAGATTTTCACTCAAATCAGTTCGCAATTTCACAGCAGTACGCAACAAAAATTTCACAGGTTGCCTTAACGAATGGGTTTTCGTGCCTCAAAACACCATTGCTCCTTTCTCGGGTGCAGAATATTCTTGGCGTCCACTGGGAAAAATCCTATGTCTTGATGCCGTTTCTACAATGTGCCGTGTGTATAATGCGATCAAAAGTATGCGGACACACATCATCATCTTCATCATCATCATCATCATCATCATCATCATGAGTGTTCTTTCCTAGGACAGTGCAGTCCTGTCATTTCCTACCGTATTTGTTCTCTCATAATTGTGTCCTATCATACTGTTAAACAACTGGTATCGTGTGCGTCTTCTTCTTCTTCTTCTTCTTCCATTCACCGTTCCTTCCATAGCATCCTTCAGTAAACAATCTCTTCTCATCCAATGTCCAAACAATGTCCTCCCTCACTTCTTCTCAACACCTCCTGATTTCTCACCTTGTCTACCCATTTTATCCCTTCCAGCCTCCTCTAAATCCACGTCTCGGATGTTTCTATTTCTTCTTTCTTTCTCTTTCCTCAATGTTCATGTCTTTCTTCCGTATAAAACCACGCTCCACATGAAGCACTTCGCCAGTCTCTTCCTCAGGTCCCTGTCCATGCTTCCACATAGAAGCCTTCTATTCTCATTAAATGCCTCCTCTGCAATTGTTATACGTGTTTTCACATTCTTATTACATCTCACTTCGGTCGTAATAATTTCCCAGATATCTGAAAGCTCTAGTTTGCTCTATATTTTCCTGTCCTAACTGTGTAGTTGTTACTGTGAAACTGCAAGTCAGTTTGAGCCACAGTTACCATAGAGCTCTGGTTTCATATTTATATCATTGCTGAATCTGAAATACACCAAAATAGTGCCTATGCATCAGTGCGTCCCTCTATGTTTCAATCATTGTAAAACAACAGTTCAGATCTGAAACGTGTCTGCTACAGCTTGCGTGCAGAACATATTGGATATTTTGTGCGTCGCCTTTATTGACGATACACTCAGCTAAGACTAGGGAATACGGGCCACATCGCGTGGTGCCTTTATGCTGGTGACGTACCTGGTTGGGTTCTATGCTGCCGGGGATCCTGGTGCCGTCAGCGGAGCAGAAGCAGTCTGGCAGCACGCACTGTGTGGGGTCGCAGTCTGGCGCACGGTTAGGGTCCGTCTCCACGGCTGCGGGAAAAACAAAGAGGCAAACATGTCAGAATCAGGAGCGTGCCAAAGTCAAACTGTTTACAGTGAAGGACAGCAACCAGTAAATCATTCTCCTTAGTAATAATATGTGTGTAAGCTACGAGCGAAATTAATGCATCTACTGTCAGAAGCCGAGTTTGTAGAAAAAACGGTTATCGTTAAAATTAAACGTGGAGCTTTGTGATGTGAATTTATTACGACAAGCAGTCGGCGTAGAGTCTCTGCATATTTCACGTACAGGCTGAAAAGAACACGCATCGGACAGTGTTGAAGCAGCCAGATATGCTTAATAACGTGATTCGTTGCAAAAGACGTCCCATTGACGTGTCGACAACACAGAAAAGAGCCTGTGGTCCGTCTGCTATTTATACGACGACTACGGCAATGGGCTTGCGACTTTGCATGTTGCCTATCTTGGCATGGACTACTCAGATTGTACGAGGGCTACCCACAAAGTACATTACGTTTCAGAACTAAAAATAAATAAAGTATTGGAATTTTTTTAATTATTATGTACAGATGAAAGCCACACTTCAATACTACTTTTCTACATAGTTGCCATTTAAATTAAGGCACTTATCGTAGCGATGGACAAACTTGGAAATTCCTTCGTCGTAAAATTCGGCCGCCTGCGCCTTCAACCACGTGGTTACCTCTTCTTGAAGCTGTGCGTCGTCATCAAAACGCTGCATAGCCAACTACCTCTTCATTGCTGGGAATAAGTAGAAGTCGCTCGGTGCCAGGTCGGGGCTGTACGGCGGATGAGGAAACAACTCCCACTTAAAAGATTCGAGAACTTCACGAGTGGCATTTGCCGTGTGGGCCCGGGCGTTGTCGTGAATCAGCAAGATCTTTGAGCCCGACTTTCCCCTGCGCTTGTTTTGTATTGCTCTTCTGAGGTTCTGCAGAGTTTGGCAACACCTTTGAGAGTTTATTGTAGTGCCTCTTTCCAGGAAATCCACAAAAATCTTATTTCTACCGGGTTACTGATTAATTTTACGACGAAGGAATTTTCAAGCCCGTCCATCGCTACGATAAGTGCCTTAATTTAAATGGCAACTATGTAGAAAAGTAGTATTTAAGTGTGGCTTTTATCTGTATATAATAAAAGAATTTCCAATATTTTATTTATTTTTAATTCCAAAACGTAATGTACTTTGTGGATAGCTCTTGTATATTTTGCTTATTTTTTTCATAGTTCCACACAACTTCTTCCTGTTTTCTCGATTGATCTGTGTTCAGTTTTTCAAGGCCTATCCACTGTGCGAACTTATAACTAAATCTGAGGGGGGGGGGGGGGGTGCGATGGGGAGGATCCCTTGTCAGATGTTAAGTCCCATAGTGCTCACAACCATTTGAACCTTAGTGTTTTGTACTAACGGCTTGCTCTGGTATAAGAAATTATGGTTAAATGCCAGAGCCTAAGCTAGGAAATGGACGAGGAATTTCGTACGCGTGTGGCGAGAGCAGAGGGGCGTTGGCGCGCGAGCTGACATTCTGCAGGGCCGGCGTGTTGCACAACGCGGCAGCCCGGCCGCCGTGCACGGACCACGCCCTGGCAGTCACGTTCCGCCCCCCCCCCCCCCCCCCCCCCCCCCCAGCAGCCACCCGGCACGTGATCCGCGCCCGCGCGTATCCGGATACGGCCTGCCTCAAAACACCATTGCGCCTTTCTCGGCTGCAGAATATTCTTGGCGTCCACTGGGAAAAACCCTACGTCGTGATGCCGTTTCTGCTATCTCCTGTGTATATTATGCGATCAAAAGTATGCGGACACACATCATCATCTTCTTCATTATCATCATCATCAGTGTTGTTTTCTAGGACTTGTCTTCACATGTACCACCGAGCGAGGTGGCGCAGTGGTTAGCACACTGGACTCGCATTCGGGAGGACGGCGGTTCAATCGTGCGTCCGGCCATCCTGATTTAGGTTTTCCGTCATTTCCCTAAATCGCCCTAGTCAAACGCCGGGATGGTTCCTTGGAAAGGCCACGGGCGATTTCCTTCCCCATCCTTACCTAATCCGATTAGACCGATGACCTCGCAGTTTGGTCTCTTCCCCCAAACAACCCAACCCCCTCTTCACATGTATCTATCTCTCCATGCTGTCCTGTCATTTCCTACAGCATTCGTTCTCTCATAACTGTGTCCTATCATACATACTGTCAATCAACTGGTATTCTGTGAGTACTCCTCCTCTTCTTCCTCCTCCTCCTCCTCTTCTTCTTCTTCTTCTTCTTCTTCTTCTTCCATTCACTGTTCCTTCCACAGCATCCATCAGTAAACAATCTCTCGTCATCCAATGTCCAAGCAAACTGTGTTCCCTCTCCCTGATTTCCTTTAAAATTTCACTCTCCTCCCTCACTTCTTCTCAACACCTCCTGATTTCTCACCTTGTCTACCCATTTTATCCCTTCCATCCTGCTCCAAAGCCACGACTCTGATGCTTCTGCTCTTATTTCTTCCTCTTTCCACAGTGTTCTTGTCTTGGCTCCATATAATGCCGCTCTCCATATGAAGCACTTCGCCAGTCTATTCCTCATGTTCCTGTCCATGCATCACCATAAAAGGCAGTCGAATACATGCTCTCCTCCTACCACCAACCTGCAGTCCTCTATTTTGTTTCACAAATTTCTGAGTAGTGTGCTCTATATATACATTAAACAGTATTAGGGAGAGAGTGCAGCTTCACTCACTCCCCTTCCAGTTGTGCTTTCCTCTGTTATCTCCTTCCCAACCTGTGCTCGATTTTGTGTTGTAGGTATAGGTTTTTAATCAGCCTTCTACCACTCCAGTCGACACCATTCTTCCTTACAATATCCATGAATTTATTCCACTGCATTCTATCAAAGGCTCTCCCCAACTCAGTGAAAACAGTATATGCTTTTCTTCCTCTTTCCACCACACCTAATAGTGCACCTAAATGCGGGATTTGTGCATCTCTGCTGGGGACACTTTCAATGAGCTGCCTGAATGTTTATGAAGGCTCTATTTTGTTTCACACTGAATAATACGCATGAAATATATGATAAACATTATTTGCGAGAAAGTGCAGCTTCGCTCACTCCCCTTCCAGTTGTGCTTTCCTCTGTTATCTCCTTCTCAATCTGCACTTGATTTTGTGTTGTAGCTATAGATTTTTAATCAGCCTTCTACCCATCCAGTTGACACCATTCTTCCCTACAACGTCCATTAATTTATTCCGCCGCTCTCTATCAAAGGCTTTCCCCAAGTCAGTGAAAACAGCGTAAACTTCTCTTCCTCTGTCCCTTTATCTCTCGGACACGTAATAGCGGACCTTAATATGGGATGTGTGGGACGTTTGCCCCACTGCTGCGGACACTTTCAGTGAGCTGTCTGACTGTCTGTGGAGTAGCGGCAGCCCATTCGTCCTCAAGAGCCGAAACCAGAGAACGTATTGGTGTTGGACGCTGGGATCTGGAGCGGAGCCTAAGTTCTAACTGGTCTCAGAGGTGTTCCATCAGGTTCACGTCGGGACTCTAGGCAGGCCAGTCCATTTCAGAAATGTTATTGTCCACAAACGTCCCACTGATACTACTTTATGACTAGTTGCATTGAGACACTGAATCAAACAGCCATTGCCTCCGAATGGTTCCTTTACTGCAAGCATATATAGCGTTTCCAGGCATTCTCTAAATCCAAACCCTTCCATCGGATTGCCACAGGGTATATTGACCACCGTACCCCAACTCCGTTCACACAGTTATTGTGACAACTGGACTGCTGGTAGCACTGCTATGCTTGACGGTCCTTGTTCATGAGTGCATGAAAGTTGCCTGGTTTTGGCATAGAGTTTCCACTTCACGATCACAACACTAACAGTCGACTTGGCCTGCTTTAGAAGGGTTGAAATGTCCCCGATGGATTTGTTTTTCAGGTGATGTCCAGTGCCTAGGCCACATCGCAAGTGGCTGAGCTCAATTGGCCATCCATTCTGCTGTTACTGCTTTTTTGCTGACAGTGAAATATTTCTCGACTCCTTTTATACTGGCGGGTCTGCCTCTCGCGACATCTAGTAGTCAATTCCGCGTTACGAAGGAGTGTCTGGAAATTTTTGATCTCATTATTTATCTGTAAGCCACTGTTATTCTATTATGGGTATCAAAGGTGTGATACTGCTCCTCAAAACAAAAAACTGTGAAAAAAAATATACAGGGTGTTACAAAGTATTATTTTGTCCAAACTATCGATCGCTGCGCCTAGTCTCGGCTATTGGAGAAACAAATGCATAGTCTAGTTTATATTAATAGGCGCTAGATGGCAGTTGTCTTCTGTTTTTCTTGGTAAACGTAATACGTTTAAAATGGCTACTCCGCAGCAGAAATCATTTTGTGTTCTTGAGTTTGCGAAGTGCAATTCCGTGATTAAACTCTAAAGACGTTTCAGGTTGAGGTACCAAACTGATGCTCCGAATGAGTGGAACATTCGCAGACGGTATCGACAGTTTCTAGATACAGGATGTGTGTGTAAAGGAAAGAGTCCTGGCCGCCCTCGTGTTCCTGAAGAAAGTGTTGCACGAAATCAAACTGCTTTAGAAAGTAGTCTTTAAAATAAACTCGTCGCGCCAGTCGGGAGTTACAACTGCCTACGGCAATAATGTGGCGTGTTTTAAGACGTCGCTCAGTTACCGTATGAAACTGCACAAGATACAGCTGTTATAAGCTCTGCGTCTTGATGACAAACGCAAACGTGTGGCATTTTGTAACGAGATTATTGATGCTATTGACAATGATAATACTTTCGCGCAACGCATCGTGTTCAGTGATGAAGCGACTTTCCACGTTAGTGGTCAGTGAAACAAACACAGTGTTCGAATTTGCGGCCTAAATAACCCACAAGCAGCCACTGAACATGTACGAGATTCGTCCAAAGTCAATGTGTTCTGTGCGATATCCCGATCATTTGTTTACGGCCCCTTCTTATTTGATGGAAGCACGGTTAACGGTCAGCAGTATCTCGCTATGTTACACAAGTGGTTGTTTCCGAAGCTACACCAAGTCAACTTCATTTTTCAACAAGACGGGGCACCCTCTCACTGGAGTGGCCAAGTGCGTGAATATCTTAATGAAACGCTACCGAACCGTTGGATTGGTCGTCAAGGAGCTGGCGACTTAGCACGTCTCATCTGGTCTCCAGTGTCACCGGATTTGACACCCTCTGACTTCTTCCTGTGGGGTTTCTTTAAAGACTACGCTTATGTACCACCACTCCCACAGAACCTGGAAGAGTTGAAGAACCGGATCCGTACTGCCATAACACCAGTGACGAAGGACCTTCTTGCCCGAGTATGGGAGGAATTTGGGTATCGATCTGACATTGTTGGTGCCGCTCATGGAGGACATATTGAACATCTGTAATCTGAACTTGAGAGGTTCGTAAATATGTGTGTTAAGTTTCATATCCCTTCGTCTTAAAGTTTAATAAGTATATGCGTTGGAAATACCTATAGTCTTTTTGAAACGCACTGTATTTTATTTTACATATATTTGTGGCTGCAGCCGAAACAAATTTTCTAAATAACAACAACCTGCAGCAAGGGCAGTTGTTAGCTGAATTAAAATAACTTTTCGCTTAGGATTCGCCGCTACTACACAGTTTCGGATTTGTAGCCATTTTCAAGTGAGTGGAGTATAATCAGTCAAAAAGACATTTTCAGGTGACAGTCAAAATGTACATATAATCATCTTTATTATACTTCGCTAAAATATGGTTATTGACCGGACCTTAAAATTACCAACATGACAACAAGACTTTCCTGAGCAGCAGTGATGTATCATACAAGAGCTGAAGTCTGTTGCTTAGGAATCTTTTTGCATCAGGTTGTTAATTTTAAAGACCAGTAAGCTGCCATACAACAAAATTTTAACAAAGTTTGACCATACTCACGTTCTGACTGTACCGCGAAAATATTCGTTTGACTGGTCAAACTATTCTCACTTGGAAACGCCGACACATCCTAAACTGTGCAGTAGCGACGAATCCAAAATGAAATAATATTTTAATCCAACTAACAACTACCAGGGTGGTAAATTGCTGTTATTTAGAAAATTTATTTTGGCTGAGGCTACAATTGCAACAAAAAAGTATATGTTTATATGGTTATCAAACAAAAGTGCGTTCATCACAACAGTTTCACCCTGAGCGGTTCTAGGCGCTTCTGTCTGGAACCGCGCGGCCGCTACGGACACAGGTTCGAATCCTACCTCGGGCATGGCTGTGTGTGATGTCCTTAGGTTAGTTAGGTTTAAGTAGTTCGATGTTCTAGGGGACTGATGACCTCAGATGTTAAGTTCCATAGTGCTCAGAGCCATTTGAACCATTTTTTTAAACAGTTTCACCGCCTTTCGATTCCCATCCTAAGATAAGATTGGCGGACAGATGTGCGCCTATGTTAGATAGCATTTACAGCGAACTGTTAACTGTTGTAATTACCGAAATGTTCCGCGCATTTACAGCGAACTGTTAACTGTTGCAATTACCGAAATGTTCCGCGCTTTTATCTTTCCTCATATCCCCAAAGGGTACTATGAAGTCGCATGAAAATACGCCGTCAATGTATGGCGTCTGTAAGGCGCTAAGCTTGATTTTGAACTGTGGCAGTAATTAATGTAATTTTTCAGCTGGAGAAGACTTAAAATGACATATTAAGACCCTGTATTTCACTGAGAGCAGCATTTTTGTGAGTATAATCCCTGTACCGAAAGAGCAACTATGATCGCTCCAGTACAATATGTATCATCTATGGGCTAGAACTTCTTGCAGTTAGTCTGCATTCCGGAATTCGTCAAATAAGAGATTCGATTGTATGCAGATCAGCAGTGAAAACTGAATGCACCAACGAATCATTCTTTGTTATGGAGAATAAAAATGATCCCTTCACTTTTGTATTATATTTTGTCTCCAACCAGCTACTTTTAATTGTTTTTGACTGATCGTTTCTGTTTTGATGCAAAGGCCAATTACTGAAGAACAGTTTGCCATTTACTACTTTATGTATCTGTCATTTGGGAAGATATGGGGCTTTCTTGTTACAAAAAGTAACCTTGTAGTTGGTTTATGTGTGTTACGAATCAAGGAGCTTTGGAAAATCGTTGGCTTTCTGGGCGCAGAGGATACAGAAAGACACGCAATTGTGTGGGAAACTGAGGCCTCGTTGTTCTAAAGAACGTGGGTTAGGTAAGAGGTCTTGGAGCTGTAGTCGCAGCTTTCATTTATCGGATACATTACTTTTGTCGAACGCGCCTTGATTTTTCAAAGTTATTCCATAATACAAGCCCAGATTCACTGGGTGATTGTCAGCTGTACTTAATTTTCTGGTAGTTGCCTTTCCTACTTAACATGGCGGAACCCTTATAAAGATGCAAGGCTTGTCCGCTAAGAGTTTAGTTCAATGTTCACAACAGGTTATTTGTTGTTCCCTTTCACGATTGTACACTGTTCCCTTTCACTATGGTACAGCGGCATCCATGTAATTGTTTCTTACCACTATATAGTGAGATATCGAAGCACTGCTGCGCTAGTTGGCGTCCCATTTTTCTGCAAGTATGACTATTGCCTCAGGTCAAGTTTTCTTTCTCAGCGGAAGACCGCGCGTGATTAGCTGAGCGGTCTCAGGCGCTGCAGTCATGGACTGTACGGCTGGTCCCGGCGGAGGTTCGAGTCCTCCCTCGGGCATGGGTGAGTGTGTTTGTCTTTGGGATAATTTAGGTTAAGTAGTGTGTAAGCTTAGGGACTGATGACCTTAGCAGTTAAGTCCCATAAGATTTCACACATTTTTCAGCGGAAGACCGGTGAAGGTTGTTGGACAGCACTAAGTTTCGGATGCACGAGGGGTACTCAAATGAAAACCTTAAAAGTGTAATTCAGAATCAACACTTCGCGCCATTGTTCTGTAAGTCGGCTGGTCTGTTACCAATGGTGTTAGGAATGCCATACAGGCGGCAACATACTACCACTCCAGCAACCACCGATGACCTGCACTTTGATACTCTGCCACAGCCGTCATACTCACCAGTCCTCATGCCGAGTGAGTACCACCTGTTTGGATCACTCAAACAGGCGGAAAGAAATTTCGTTCCGATGAAGAGTGAAGAGGTGCAATAGGAGATGCACGAGTGGCTACACACGCGACCAACAGATTTTTTTTCTTTATTCCGTGCACACTTCCTAATGTTGGAGGAAGTTTGTTAAATAACAGGGAGAATATGTCGAAAAATGAAACACTTGTGTCCCACTGATGTCCAATAAAAAAATCTTCGAAAATATTTCGGGTTTTCATTTGACACCCCCCTCGTACATTTTGGAGATCGTGGTAACTGTCTGTTCACAACCACTTTTATAGCTCATTCACACTTATACTATAAATGAGAAACAAAGACAGGAAGGCAAGTTAAAAAAAGTGTTTAATCCGTTATGAATCTCAGACTGACGTATATTAAGTACGAAGATTCTATTCCTGCTGCAAATGGCTAGGCTATTGGAGCCTTTGATTCACTTCACTGTATGTTCTGTGATTTTAGTGCGACAAATGAGAAGGTGCTTAAGTACTTACTGCAGGCGTTCTCGTCGGACTCGTCCTTGCAGTCTGGCTTGTCGTTACAGAAGAGTTCCTTCTCAATGCACTCGCCGTTGCCACAGGACAGCTTGCCTTCGGGGCACACTGGCTCGTCCGTCTTGAGGATGGGCAGAACCTTACGCGGCTCTGCAGATACAGGGAACACCGTTTGTAGAGGGGCGTCGTGGTCCACGGACAGTTTTGGAGAGTAAGTTGTCCAGGAATTGTGGGGTACAGGGAGCGGAAGTTCGAGTTATCGGCGGTTAGAGACACGCAACAGGCAACAGAAGAGGGGAAGGGCAGACACAAACACAAGAAACAGACACAGTTAAGAGAGACACACATTTCAGAGCGAGGCTGGCTCGCCGCGAAGGCCACGTATTATCAAGCATTGAAATTTGAGAAAAAATCACTGTAGCAACAGTCAAGAAAATAAACAGTGAAAAATGCGCCAACAGAGTGATGGCGAAAAAGAAATTTTAATATTTAAAACAAAGATTGAGGCTGTGTGAACAGTAAAAAAGAAAATAAGTTCTATCTAATACGAAGTGATAATTCTACATAGAAAACACAAAAAAATGTTATATTTTCATTGTTACGTGTTAGTAGTTAGTTCAGTATTCCCATTTCCTATTCATACTACTAAAGATATTAAAAAACGCTAACAACCAGTTTCAAAGTGCGTATTTACCAAAGAGCTATTCTTACATAAGCAGTCTAAGATAGTACAGACTACACCCAAAGATTAACTGCTGAGTTCATTCACTACTCAACACAGCAAGTAATGGCGTCGAGAGATAGTGTTGTTATTGTAGACGTGCAGAAGACAAGACGAGTGAGGGGAAAATGAGATAAGGTGTAGAGTTGAAAAGAGCATGCAAAGGGGTGAGGAGCCAAAGGATCCAAACTACAGGGAAATAGTTCAAAATCAAGATAACCTAAATAAGAAAAATACTACATCACAGTGGGTTCCATGCACAAAACTGAATCCGTTTACATATTTTTCATTTTCTACAATCCAAACCAAATACTTTTGCTAGCTTTTCTCAGTCGGTCAATAGAAAGCGACCTTATTGGTGCACCTCTGCCGGACCGTCACCCCAACGGATGTTGGCATTTCCCAGAAACTTACTCTCGAGCTGGTTACAGTTCTGCACTTTACCCTTCCAATCGCAAGTTTGCTTTTCAACGTCGAAAGCCAATCCGGAGGGGCAACTGATTTGCTTTATACCAGACTTTGTGCACCTGATAAACAAAATAACAAAAAAGACCTTATTATTAAGTTAAAATGCGACGGCGCAAAATGCCACTGGATACGTCACCTATTTCTGACAGGGCCTACATATACGTTTTCGTTTTCATCGCATTAAATGTCACCTAATCGCGTTCGCTAATATCATTCGTAATTGGGGACAAAGTTTCTCATGTATTTCAGGTGAGAGGTCAAAATTTTTTGTCCTTGTCCTATGGTTAATTAAATGATCCATTAATAGAAAGACGACTTAACTTGTGGAGAGTAACATCATTATCAGCGTAAATAATATTCTCTTCCTGTATCAATTTCTGCGTGAACTTCGGCAAATGATTACTAAAGTATACAAGGTATTCGGAAATTCCCGTTACAAACATTTAGAACTTTTAGAGGGCAGTGAGTACATGACATTTTGAATAGGAGCCAATGTCCGGAAACAGCCGTTTGAAAACATGTTTGCTAGGCTGGTATGCAACGGGGTAGTCATGGTTTGGGTTGGTTGTGCTGGATCAGCTGCTGTCATTTGACGACGTCCACCCCCCCCCCCCCCCCCCGCCCTCCCCACTCTCTGGTCGAGCCTCATTCAAGTGTCTACGAATGTTAAAGCAACATGGTTAAGTACACGTTTGCAGTATACACCGATATGATCCTTCCGAATGGCAAAGCTCGCGGTAACGGAGGAGCTGCTCGGCCGCCTTTGTCAAGATCATTCTCCACAAGGTGGACTCCATCGCATACCGTTTTTGCCACAATTACGCAACGGCTTCGAGAAAAGGGTATTTTCACCGTAAGCAGGCGTGATTGTAGTGCTCTAAGGAGACGCCGCACACCCGAATTGGAAGAGGCTGTTATGAATCATGTTGAAGAGAACTCGTCAACGAGTGCACGATCACTTTTTTTTGGCTATTAATAAGTGGAATTGTAAAACAAGTGATGTACTGTAGTTAGTTACTTGTAAAAGTAGTCCCGTTACCAACATGTTTTCAAATGGTTATAGCACGGAAACGTTACCTTTCTGGGCATGGTCTCCAACTCAAAATATTATCTACTCACTGCCGTATACAAGTCCTAGAAGTTTGTACCTGGAATTTCCGAAAACACTGTAGGTGTCTGAATGACACGTTCTTGTGGTTGTACATTTATGTAACCATAGCCTTGAAACTACAGTTCTAGCTGTTTTCTCTGTAAATTGCTGCATTTCCTTCATAAGTCATTACATAACAGTGTGCAAACGACCGGCACACCCTTTACTCAAAGGTCTTGTTGCATAAACGGCTCTACGACAGTTACGGTGTTTCATTATATACACACGCCGAGTACCGTTTGTGAAACCAGAAAACCAGAATATCAACATGGCCCTTTAGAAGGCAGGCGCCGTATTCCTCAGAGTTGTAATTGGTGAGTATCTGTAGCATTTTGCGTCTCTGTTTGACATACAGGTAAATCATACTTACTTTCTACCCTATCACAGTTTTTAACATTGGTTCTCCAATCACATGTTTGTCGCTCAATATCAAAAGCTAATCCGTTAGGGCACCTGACGGACGCCAGGCGCGTAATGCCGTTCTCTCCCGCTTGGTCGCACCTGGGAGCAGAACACAAGTTTCACTCACTTAGCGGGCGCTGCTCCTCGCCTCGCGACTCGCGCCTCGGTCACAACGGGACACCTGCGGGCAGTCAAGTTCCCTCCGCCACGCGCTCCACATACATGCGCGGTATACTTAGTGTGGCGGGGAACTTTCGTTCGTCACAAGACAAGAATCCCTTGGTTGGAACAACTATTCAACTTTGAGAGTTACTTTGGTACACGCAAGAGCGCTAGTAACACTTTTTTGGGAGTTTCTAGCCGCCGCATGTTGTCCCGTTGTGAACTGCGCTCGCCAACGGAAGCTTTGAGGATCGCTTTTGCCACGGAGTCACCACAAATTTCTCGGAGAATCAGAGTTACTTCGTGTCTATGGTGGTACCATCTCATACATTTTGGAAATTGGGTATTCAAAAGAACACTATTAAAATTTAATAAATGTGGGAGCATTAATTATAGTGCAGTTTTTTATCTGAAAGAGACGTGAGACTGTAAATTCACTTGCTGTCCGAGTGTCAGACTAACTTGATATGACGATCTTTCAGTTCTGGAGGGGAGGTCCAATTTATCTTTAGTAAAATCCCATCAATTCAGCATTTTGCCATACGCCAACAGCCCATGGCATATTGTGCCTCTCCCTTCAGATCCCTGAAACAAGATGGTATACCCCGACTGCCTACTGTATCTGTGTATCTTCCTCTTTAGGCAGTCGCCACCAGCTCGTAATACAGGGTGATCCAAAAGTCTGTTAACATTTAAAAATTCAGTTCTTCACGGTATAATGCAGGAGAGAGGTAAAAATCGACGCACGTTCTTGAGATGCCATGGTTTTCTATTGAAACCAAAGAAAGTCGACAAAATGGTCAACAGGTGGCGCTTCATATGATATAAAAGCAATAATTACTATAACAATTGACTATTAGTGAAGATGATGTTCTGTATGACGAAACGTGTCGACCGTCATTCATCAACAATACCTGCAGTGGAGCGACAACGTTGTAAACAGGACTGGACAGCATATCAGTAGGTTCGGTGAGAAATTGCCGTCGGATGTTGGCTTTTATCGTCCCTAATGATGTCGGGCGATCGCTGTAGACGTGTGACTTTAGGTAACCCCACAACAAATAATCACACAGATTGAGGTCTGGGGACCTGGGGCGGCCAAACATGGCGGACGTGGCGGCTCAGCACGTGATCGTCACCAGACAGTGTGCGAAGATCTTTCACACGTGTAGCAGTAAGAGGTGGAGCACCATCCTTAGTAAAAATCCTTCCTTCCAGCAGGTGTTTGTCAGCTAGCGTAGGGATGATCTTACTGCCTCTCTCACCACAACTCATTTTATACACGATTGTCATGGGGTGTCACTGATGTGTTGTTGACCAGCGCCATCGGTTGGCCAGTTTTTGCAATCGTTTTTGGTTTCAATAAAATTCCCAGTGTCTTTCTGGCAAGCGTCTTAATTTTTACCATTCTACCTATATTATTCCGTGAATTTGTGCGTTTTGAAATGTTAACGGACTTTCGGGTCACCCTCTACTTCTCTGTCTGGTTGTCGAATGGTTCATTTATTCCAGCTGTTCGATTCTCTCACAACAGTTTCTAGTTTCTTAAGTCCTATCACTTAGCCACAAACCGCGACATGCTGTTGTGTCTTTCCATTCATATTCCCGTATCTGTGTATCTTAATGGCCTATCGATTGTCAATGATTCCTGCTCGGAGACAGCTGACAATACAGGGAATGCGTCACTCGAACCGTCGGGAACAGATTACTGGACGCTGGACTGAGATCTCGAGTTGCCTCGCATCGTTTAGCGCTGTCACCACAAGGCAGACAAAAGAGCCTTGCATGGTGAAAAGGCCGAGTTGGCTGGGACATTGAATAGATCCTGTGGTGTTCAAGGAACAGTGTCGCTTATGTTTGTGGCCACGTGTCAGTAGACGACCTGGTGAAAGGTCACAGGAACCAGCACTTCTCGAGAGCTCCGACTCAGCAAACTCCTGCAAGCATGTTGTGCAGAGCTGTCGCAAAACAGGACCGATACAGTAATTGTTGAAATGAGGCTGAATGATACCAGCATGTGACGAGAATGGTAAACCCTGTAGTCACATCTGTAGCGACCAGGATACCAAACGGAATATTCCAGCAAGACAATGCAAGACTCAACAGTGCAGTTCTCAGTACAGAAGCTTTGAGGGTTGTTCGGATCTTTGACTCGCATTCCTAGCTGCTAGTCTCTCCCCCATAGAGCGTGTCTGGGCGCGCGATGGGAAGACTATATTTTCGCACTAGCCTCCAGGCAGCGTGGGGTTCATGAACTTGCACAATATGGCAAAAATTTCGTCAAGATTCCTGTTACGACATGGATATCTCAACAAAGTTTGATAATTATTGAACTGGTGATTCATGGTGTAACATTTACCATTCTCGTCAATGTTTACAGCTTTCCTCACTCTCTGGAAGAACTAGGAGTAAAGAGAAAAAACTAGCCCTCTCAGACACATGCAATACTCTTGTCATGGTACGTTTTCTACACTTCTGAAATCGATTACAGGGGCAAATTTTCAGTCGTAGCTAAGAACATGATTCTTGACAAAGCTGTAAACATTACAGTGGCTGGACTTTCTACAAGTAATGCCCCACTTTATGTAGGAGCAAGACGACCTGAGTTTTTCTCCGTAGTTTTGTGGAGCAGACTTCTCCCTTTGTTTCTTTTGCTCCAGGGGAAGGGAAAGTCGCATTCTTTGTTAACGTTTCCCTGTTGCGCAACTTAATGCCGCTACGTGCATTCCACACAGGCTGCAGGCTGCTATAACCCCCGACATTTCGTTTGAGGTTTGTCCGGAGCGACCGCTGTCAAGATTTCGCCATATTTTACACTGTAATTAGTTATATTGGCGTTGTTACTAAATACGACTATTGGGGCTGTATAAAGCGCTACTTCTTTCATACCAAGATCGATGTGGAAGCCATCGCGATCTCAGCTTTACTGGCAATAAGACTCCCTTGATTATATTGTTGTTTGACGTGCATATGACAACCGAAAAAAATCAAGTCAGTCTGATGAAGGACACTGAAAACTAGTCATTTACATATTTTTACCTACTGTAGGACTACCTTGTGGTTGCGATAGTAATGCGATTATGCAGTGTACGAATGTCTTTGGATACATAATGCCACATTTTTAGAGCCGTTAATGAGTATTAGAAAATACCCTTTAAGGAGCTTGAAATTTCAGGTTTATTTTGTATATCTGCGTAGTTTTCAACAATTTCGAGAACTGGCAGAGCGGCAGTGAACCGTCCAAGTGATGTCAACGCAAGGCATTCATTGCTGTAATTGAATTCTTGTTTGCGAAAAAAAAAAACCGTGGTGAACAAACATAAGCGTTTGTGTGCAGTGTGTGCCTAAGGCACAGTTGATAGGAATACTGTTGGTCGGTGGGTAAAGAGAGTTAAAAGTGCCAGGAATTGTAGACACTGAGCTCCATGATCGGCCACATACTGGACGTCCACCAAGGCTTCTGCCCCCAAAGTGTTGAATTACTGGATGCCATTATTAGTGCAGACAACTGACTCTTTAACTATCGGTGAGCATTGGAAGTACGCATGCAATGACTGGATACTCGAAGGTGTGTTCAAGGTGGGTGTCACGAATACTCACGACCCATCACAAGATTCAAAGTGAAGCTATTTCATCTTTACTGTTGGAGCAGTTCATAGCCAATGAAGATGCCGTTCTGTCACTGATCGATACAGGTGACGAAACCTGGGTGCATCACTTTTAAGGTTTCACCAACGGGGAATAAGTGCTCTTATTGAACGCTAGTGTAAAGCCATTGAATGTAGAACGTACGTAGAAAAACAGTGCATCTAAGAGGAATATTGACTTATGTTTCCTTTAATTCTAATTCTTACGAACGAATATGTTCCGAAAAAATTGTGAGGCATTATTTGCTGAACGATTTTTGTATGTAGTGCTAAGATGGAACATTTTCATGTTTTGTACGTACTAACAGGTCGAGAAATTTGTGGTAACCGCCATAACACAAATATTTTTGGGAAAAGCAAGAGACATCTTCATAGACAAACAAACGAAGAAGCATCGCAGATGTGGCACTCCGTTAGGATTTTGTACCACATGTGAGAGAAAGAGAAAAACAGATTTACACTTTTTACACACTTTAAAAGAAACAAACTAAAGTTAACACATTTGCTGTAATTTTTAGCAGGATGGTAGATGTTAACGAGATATTTTACAATATTACATGCTCTATAAACAGACAGAATTAACTGTTTTTTTCATTAATTGTCTTTTCGTACTAGGTATCACATTACTAGTAAATTACACAGCTGAAGCTCCTAAGATAGTAATATGTAATCGAAACTGTTCTACCTATTCGAGCTGTTTAGGTGATGGCCTTTTTCTCTGTAAATAATAAAGCTCTCTATTACTCGATTAATATGTGCAAAGTGCTTAAAAATTGAAACGTGCAGCAGCGCTGTGTTATCCACGGCCATAATCATTCATCAACAGGTAGTAAGTAAGAGCTTAGGCGCCGCCTCTACCTGACAACGTCTCTGCAGTCTCCGTCAGTGCTCAGGCGGAAATACTCGTCGGGTGGCCTCTGGTCGCACAGCTCGTCGATGGACTGGTCGTCGGCTTCAGCGCCGTCATCCTGCCGACGTACTCTCGTCAGTGCAGTAGCTGTAACACAGAGACGAGCACACCGTCAGGACAAACTGCGTAGTTAAAGACACTGACGTTTTCTTGCAGTCATTGATACCTTTGGTCAACGAAGTGTCTAACATTTTCTCTATGTGGGGGGCCACAGCAACACATTTTTTAAAAGACATTCCATCTGGGCTGTTTTTAACATAAGCTCACTTTATTACATCTTGCACTATTGGGCACGTTTGGTCTTATAGGCCGTTTTCGAGCGTATTAAGTGTCGATGTGAATGCACAGTGATCCTGTTATTAATCGGCGATATAGTTGATCAGAAAGTGAGCAAATAACGTGCAAACGTCAGAATTGAAACTGAAAGCATTGTGCGTGCAGTAATAATATCTTCACAACTAATTTCACATTATAGGAGACTAAATCTGCTCGCTTTCGTTCTCGTACATCAGCACCAACAACCACAATGAAATTGGGAACCACAGTGTATGTGGCCAGCAGGAGTATTGTGAAACGAGGAACACATTCTTATTTCTTCATTTCCAGTCTACGATCACAGTTGCATCCTCACACTTAATCTTATTTCTGACAGTATCTGTCTGGAGAGCGGCCTTGTACGGAAGTGAAAGGTAGACTATAAACAGTTCCGAGAAGAACAGAGTAGAAGCATTTGAAATGTGATGCTATAGACGAATGCTGAAGATTAGATGAGTAGATTGAATAATTTATGATGAGGTACTGAAACGAATTGGAGGAAAAAGAAATTTATGGCACAACTTGACTAAAAGAACGGATTGGTGGACAGCACACTTCCTCATGCATCATTGAATTATCTGCCTGGTAACGAAGCGAAGTGTGGGGTAAAAATTGTAATGGGAGACAGGCGTTCAGGCGAATTCAGGGTGCAGAGATGAAAAGATTTGCTCAGAATCGACTAGCCTGGAGCGCTTCATCGATCCAGTCTTTGGACTGAAGATCGTAACAACAAACCATTTTATAGTCTTTTTGACTCTGCCTGAGGACAATATTTTGTGACTATAGTCTGGAAGTAAAGAAAGAAATTCCTGTATTTCCTGAACTATTATGTCTACAAATGTGATTAAGAATACATTTTACTACTTAGCATCATCGGAGCATTTGTGGGGGGTGAGAGAGAGATGTCTGTATTGTATGGAGCGGCTAAACCGATGGATGATGGTTTATAACGTCATAGTGAACGTTCTGTGTACTCACAATGATAAGTGTAATGACGATCAGGTGCGGCGTGCATGCGAGTATGTGCATCATGTATTCCTGGTCTCAGTGTGTGTAATGATTCCACCATGGGAACCTGTTCCTAATGTTGTTGTTGTTGTTGTGGTCTTCAGTCCTGAGACTGGTTTGATGCAGCTCTCCATGCTACTCTATCCTGTGCAAGTTGCTTCATCTCCCAGTACCTACTACAACCTACATCCTTCTGAATCTGCTTCGTGTATTCATCTCTTGGTCTCCCTCTACGATTTTTACCCTCCACGCTGCCCTCCAATATTAAATTGGTGATCCCTTGATGCCTCAGAACATGTCCTACCAACCGATCCCTTCTTCTTGTCATGTTGTGCCACAAACTTCTCTTCTCCCCAATCCTATTCAATACTTCCTCATTAGTTATGCGATCTACCCATCTAATCTTCAGCATTCTTCTGTAGCACCACATTTCGAAAGCTTCTATTCTCTTTTTGTCCAAACTATTTATCATCCATGTTTCACTTCCATACATGGCTACACTCCATACAAATACTTTCAGAAAAGACTTCCTGACACTTAAATCTATATTCAATGTTAACAAATTTCTCTTCTTCAGAAACGCTTTCCTTGCTATTGCCAGTCTACATTTTATATCCTCTCTACTTCGACCATCATCAGTTATTTTGCTCCCCAAATAGCAAAACTCCTTTACTACTTTAAGTGTCTCATTTCCTAATCTAATTCCCTCAGCATCACCCGACTAAGTCGACTACATTCCATTATTCTCGTTTTGCTTTTGTTGATGTTCATCTTATATAGTCCTCTCAAGACACTGTCCATTCCATTCAACTGCTCTTCCAAGTCCCTTGCTGTGTCTGACAAAATGACAATGTCATCGGCGAACGTCAAAGTTTTTATTTCTTCTCCATGGAATTTAATACGTACTCCGAATTTTTCTTGTGTTTCCTTTACTGCTTGCTCAATATACAGATTGAATAACATCGGGGAGAGGCTACAACCCTGTCTTACTCCCTTCCCAATCACTGCTTCCCTTTCATGTCCCTCGACTCTTATAACTGCCATCTGGTTTCTGTACAAATTGTAAATAGCCTTTCGCTCCCTGTATTTTACCCCTGCCACCTTCAGAATTTGAAAGAGAGTATTCCAGTCAACATTGTCAAAAGCTTTCTCTAAGTCTACAAATGCTAGAAACGTAGGTTTGCCTTTCCTTAATCTTTCTTCTAAGATAAGTCGTAAGGTCAGTATTGCCTCACGTGTTCCAGTATTTCTACGGAATCCAAACTGATCTTCCCCGAGGTCGGTTTCTACTAGTTTTTCCATTCGTCTGTAAAGAATTCGTGTCAGTATTTTGCAGCTATGGCTTATTAAACTGATTGTTCGGTAATTTTCACATCTGTCAACACCTGCTTTCTTTGGGATTGGAATTATTATATTCTTCTGTTCCTAAGGAGTATTCAAATCCAAATTAGCGGGTCTCTGGTGTGTGTGTCCATAGAGAATAATTCCCTGTTTTTCAGTTGTAGCACAGTTTTTGGAAGGAAAAACCCTTTGCTTCAATCACCGTATATGAAGAGCGATACGGACTGTTTATTCAGCGTCGATAAAAGAGAGGTGTGTGATAGCTTTTAACTACTTATCGACATCGAGTTTGACGGAGCAGCTGTTCATTTGGAGAAAGACGCTGATGAGAGAGGAACAGTAGCAGTACACCCGTACTCGTCTCAAATGATTTAGGGGACCCACGAAAACAAAGCCTGTTTGACTCGACTGGGATTTGTTTACGAGTTCTGCATGAGTGCCTGAATCTTTAGAACGGAATGGTCATGTTTATTTCTGATGTTATTTCTCTGGGATGAGGCTAGATCGGATTTAGTGAGTAATATCAGTTCGGCGTTTGGGTTTGCTATCAATATCAAGTAGCGATTTTTAAAAGTCATAGGATCACGATTTACCAAAATCACGATAACAGCCTGAATCATAATCAACATGTGAACTAAAACTGTTTTATACATAGCTGCACTCCCCGGAAATCGCTTGTAAATATAACTGAACATCATATTTCCAGTAATTCTCGTTTAATCTGGGGTGTAATTTAGAATTCGCCTTAAAGCTTATTGCCTCTGAATGGATGGGATGTATGGTAAATCAAATGGAAGAATAAGCTTCCTCGTTCTAGATTCAGGCTATTGATGTATGAAAGTGCCTACCCAAAAGTCTGCTGGCCTAATTACAACGAGTAAGTTAAAAGAGAATTTATCACAAATTTTACGAGAAAAGAATGAGTCAAGAAGATAACAACAGCAAAGTTAACCAACAATGAAAAATCGCAATTTCTATTCGGAATGCTTTCGCTCTTTCTCTTTAGTTTATTCTGAGTTTAGAGTTCCATATCAGTCAAGATAGTTATACTCCTTCACTGAGCCATTTCTACCTTATCCTTGAGGGGAGCTGATTAATGTGCGACATGTGTTTGCAGAAATGGAAATACTAAGTGCTTCTGGATGGACTGAATGGGAGAGGCGAAACGTGGAGCCACTCAAGAAACCACTTTTATGGGGTCATCAGTCATCTCACTGTTTTGATGCGGACTGTCACTTGTTCCTCTCCTGTGCCAAACTCTTCATCTCAGGTAAGCACTTACATACAATGTCCTGAATTATTTATTGGATATATTTCAATCTCTGTCTTCTCCTACTTTTTACTTGCTACAGCTCCCTCTAGCACCGTGGAAGTTATCCCATCATGCTGTCTCTTTTTATTGTCAGTGTTTTCCACGTGTTCCCATCTTCACCGATTCTGCAGAGAACCTGCTCATTTCTTATCTTATCACCCGTCTGACTGCTGCAACATCTTAAGGCTCCTGCCGTGGTGCTCAGCGATATTCAGTGCAAATTTTCAGGAACAGTTCCGACCCTAACACCTTACCGTTTGCGGTATTAAGTTGTGGTCGCATTCGTACTGACTCGAGAATGTCATAGCTGCACTCTAAGCAATGGTGGTTAACTGTTACGAATTTTCATTAAAACCTTCAGAAAAGAAAATCCTGCAAATCCTAATCAATGGATCCACTAACTGCATTACAACAATACATATCTTCTTTTCTAGCTACAGAACATCATCAGTTTCTTTCACTGCAAGAAACTGCAAAACAAAATTTGTACATATGTGTATGAAAGTAGACATAACTTTATTCTATTATGCAACGGAAACCAGGATACAACGTCTATGTTGTCTTCAGAGTATAGCTCAGGAGCTCCTTATTTCTCACAGTCATTGAGAGTCGCAACGCAAGGCTCTTTTCTTGCAACACGATTGCAGAACGATTATATTTTGTTATAAGTAGGGCAGCTTTCATTGTTCATCCTCTACTAGGTTGGTCGTTGGACGACCAGAGCCTTAACTACAAGCGAATTACTATCAGAAATGGATGTTCATCACTAGTTCTTAATGAGTTGTTGCGGATCTTTAAGGCATTTCGCAACATGCCATGAATAATACCGAGATAATGTCTGTGAGGGCAGCGTTTATTGCAATTGCGATTGCATTGCGCCACAGTGGTAAAGAGCACGAAGTGTATTAAAATTTAGTTACTATGCCTGATTGGAGAAATCTTTAATTAGTACGCTGTGAAGACCTTTACGCTAGAATTCGTTTGGCAAAACTGTTTTAAATGGATTGTGAAAAGTTTCTGGGAAGTAGATTGGAAAACTTTCTTGACTGATAGTAAACTGTCCATATAATTAATTATTAACTGAAAGGGGTCAGTTTAAACGTGATTGATGGACAGAAATTACAGTTTCTCCCATGACTCTCCAGTGTAGTAAAAGTAATCAGTATTTGATAACAATATCTTACACTAGCACACAGGTTAACGAATGAAAGGTAAATTAGCATGGAATTAGAGGTAAAATCGTTTGGAATTATTGGCGGGAAGCTTGAACAAGTAACTGCAAAGGTTTTATTGTTTCTCTGATGTTGGAACATTTCCTTTGTGAAGTGAGGAAGTCGTTTCTTAAGTGTAGGTATTCGGTGTAGAGGATTGCGAAGAGTGTAGTGATTGGTGTCTGTTGCTTTAATGGGAAGAGGGAATTTTGAAGTCAGTATCCAGCACATGACCACTTCTATCGAAATGCATCCGGCGTCCCCATCTGACGAACAGACGCCATCAACAGTGTCAAGGGTCATCAATACAACTTACATTTAGGACAACGTGGCGGGATCTGGAATCCTCTCAGTTCATTATCCCACGGCCCAATAATCAGAAGCTACACATCGTCTTGTTCCTTCCCAGTTCCAATTAAATTCCGATGCTGTATTCTTTTTCTGTGTTCAGCTGGCTACCTTTGGCGCGTTAACTGCGAATCAAAGGCGTTGGTTCAAAAATGGTTCAAATGGATCTGAGCACTATGGGACTCAACATCTATGGTCATCAGTTCTAGGGGTAGAACTTAGAACTACTTAAACCTAACTAACCTAAGGACATCAAACAACACCCAGCCATCACGAGGCAGAGGAGATCCCTGACCCCGCCGGGAATCGAACCCGGGCGTGGGAAGCGAGAACGCCACCGCATGACCACGGGATGCGGGCAAAGGCGTTGGTCATGGTGCCCATACAGTCTTCAGTGAACGAAACAAATAACCTACGTGTTATGATTAATTGAGTTCCTGCTCGTAATGAAGAATATGTGGTCTGTGGTTTAGACAGGATAGGAATCACTGTCTGTAAGTTTAGATCTACAACCAGTACCAGCCATTCACATTTTCCGACCCTGGGAAATTGCGAAGACTTTGCCTTGAGTTAGCGTACTGAAGTGAAATAAGAAGTGGCTTTGCTTAAGACACTGGACTCATATTCGAAACGGAAGAGATTCACCAACCCGTCTCCCTGCGTGTTTACATAAGTTATTTGAGGCAGGTGCTGGATGCTTACTACAGGAAAACTCAGCCAGTCCCTTTCCACATTGTAATCCAATTGAGCTAGTCCTCTGTCTCTGATCTCCTATGATGTTACGGGACGTCACACTCTTGTTTCCCATTCTTATCTTTTGGGAAACAGCATGTTAAAGACGTGTATGTCTTACGATGTTTAAGGTGAGTGACAATTCGCGAAATAATAATACTCTCTCAAGTGTATTTACTTCAGTAGGAAGTAAAAGTCCTGCAAAGATGTGAAGCCATTTCACAGGATTTCACGAGCTGTTGCACGTAAGTGTAAACAAGTGACACAAATAATATACTTTAAATATTTGTCAGTAAGTTGGTTGGTTAGGAGGTTGGTTGGTTGGCTGGTTCGGGGAGGGGGGGGGGGGGGGAACAGCGAGGTCGGTCGTGCCCTTTCAAAGGAACCATCCCGGCATTTGTCTAAAGCTGTTGTTTAGGGAAATCACGGGAAACCTAATCCACCTAGTTGGACGCGGGTTTAAACCGTCGTCCTCTCGAATGCGAGTCTAGCATGATAACCACTGCACTACCTCGCTCGGTATCAGTAAGTTCTTTTTATGACAGTGAGAAGACTGAGCTACAACCTCGGACAGAAATTTCTTGAGCGTAAGGTGACTGAGCCCATGGAGACTCCAACGCAGGAACAGAAGACGAACTTTTATTTAGAGGGATGGGAACGTGTAGTTCCAATTCGATTCATCAGGATTGATAATTTTATGATTGCTGCTAGTAAATATTACAATGATTTGATGTTAGCTCCTTTTCCATATGTAGGACAGTAGCTCTTTTAGAGTCCTAGTTCATTAAGTGGTGCCCGCTACGCAGAAGCCTGTTCGGCAGCAAAAAAAACGACTAAAGTGATGTCCGCCATGTGACTGCCGGCACAGAAATCGAGGACAAGAGGACTAGAAAGCCAGAAACGAGACCTTGTAAATGAAGCCTGTTCTCGAAAGACCGGAAGCTCGCCTACTGGTTAAAGCCGTTAGCGACGGCACCCAAAAAACTCTCTACGAACTGATAACATAAGACGTGGGGCAAATTTGGCGTTAGTATTATGTAGATAATTGATAAAGAAATTCTGAAGGGAGAATACTGGACTAGGGGCTGATTTGAAAACACATTAAAAATGAAAGAAAAGTTATGCCTAGAGGAAAAGATGCCTTTTATTTAATGATGGGGAACTGCAGTGTCTCCTGGAAACTGTGATTTGAATACACACTAAAAATCAGAACTGGCCAGTTGAACTGAAATTCGTTCTGGTTTACGTAATTTCCTCCGGAGAAGGTTTTTTGAATAATGTCAGGATGATTCTTTCGTTCTTACTTGTCAAATTCGACCAAGCGCTACTTTGTTGTGGGCAAAAGAAAACGAGTGCTTTAACGTCTCGTCCAAGTTATAAAAGGTGGACCGAGAAGTTGGTCAGAGAAGAACGGATAGAAAAAAAACAGTTTCCTCCTTCTACAGGGAACATGCCAGCATTCGCTATAAGTGTTTTTACCGAATCAATGGGAAACTATTGAGTTTTTCCTGATGGGAATCTGAAGCCCGAGTCTAATGTCTTCATCCCCGCTCCAAGCAACTGTCTAGCCGTGAACGGAACATACTACTAAATAAAGCTTGGACAAGGAGTCGGATTCATTCGGCTGGGGTGCACTAAATGCTATACAATGACGTACACTTCTTGTATTAAGAGAATAACTGGATTACAGGGATGCAAGACAGAAGGAATATGGAAGTTAGAGTTTTGGAAGAGTTCTAACTATTTATGCTACCGAAATTTTATTTCCGCTGTATGTAGTGATGCCCAGCTTTGGCTGATCGTACGCAGTTTGCTCATTAACAAATGGGTATTCCAGAATGCAAGCTATTAGTGTGCCGCTTTGTGAGGAAAGTGTCAGCGGAGCCGTGAACTTGGTCTCTCATCATCGACGAGACATTAAACTTTAATCTTCCTTCCTTTTTCACTGTCAAGAACTGTGTCGTTTCCAAAAGGCACACTCGACCTGTTTAAATGGGAAAAAACAAGTGGTGTGCCGCATGCGCCGTCACTTTCGCTAGTACCTCACGAGGCTTCCACGCTTTAACTGCCCGGCACCCCTTTCTCTTTCATCTTAGAAATCGTGCTGACTGCATAATGGAAACGCCTACCAGCTGGAAGAAGGGGGAAGGGGGGGGGGGGAGGGGCGCATAAGCTCTTGGTGGGGGTGACCTCGATAGCGGAGCTAGCAGCCAGATTTCTCTGCTGTTGTTTTTCTCCTCCTTTGAGTTTCCTTTCCTGCACACACACACACACACACACACACACACACACACAGACTGAGTCAAACGGAGGTACACGGGAGGAATGGAGTCTGCTCAAGGTAAACCGCTGGAAGAGATGTGTAAAAAGGAATGAGAGAACGGAACCGCCGGCGGAGCCTTGCGTCGGTCAAGAAGGACGAGTAACGGAATACTCTGCAGCAGTCTCGGCTCCTGTCGCAACATTTCGCTGCGGGATCACCCCTGCCACCATCTCTCACCTCTCCTCTCGCGCCTTTCTAGTTGCGCTACGGATGAGCGCTCCTTGTGGTGTAGCCTAAATTGACGCTTGTCTTTGGGTTTTCCTTCCCATCCGCAACCACCGAGAAAGTGGTTGTCACCGTCAGTGGGGACCCTACGCAAAACACAGCTGTTCCGAGCTTAATTCTCATGTTGTTTCTCTAAATCACGTCAGGTGAATCTTTCTTCAAGACAACGGTCGATTTGATCCCAAACGCTGAACAACTACGTTAATACACCGCCTATAACGACTTTGATGTAGATCAGATGTTACGCTTATAGCTTCTCTGAGGCTCTTTTTCCGTGTTTATTGATTAACTAATGGAAGTGTTTAAACAGATAACAGTTCTTACTCGAAACTGGTAGAATGTCGTAACTTTTTATCCCTTGCTAATAATTGTCATCTACGCTCAAAATTTCTTCCTTATGTGTTCGGAAAATGGCAGCTATAGAAAAGACTGAATTCCAGTATTTGCAATGGTAGTTCTCGTTTGCGGCAAAGGAAACAGAAGTCTAGTGCTATATATGTTGTGAAAGAGTATGTCAAAGGTATATCGTTTGCCTGTTGGAATTCCAAAGATCGAGTACCTCTAACTGCATCCCTTGCAGCAACTGATGAAAATGTGTCAAAGGCTTCACTTCGTAGTCACTTAACGATGGTCCTGCAAAGCAGACGTTGGAAAACATCCAAAGACGTCAACAGCAAACGGAAATCACATACACGTCCTTGATTCGAATCCGTGAGGCTTCTGTCGCCTTTTTATTAGCCTAGCTAGTGCTGCTAGCTACCTTAGACTGTGAGTGGGTTCTCTTTTGGCCATATGCACCCAGTTTGCTTGTTCTCTCACTCTCACTTTACTTATAGAGAACTTCTCAAACTTAACATTCTTCACTGTTGTTGTAGACACGAGCAGAATTTTAGAATATGACTACAAAAGAAAATTTTACCCACTGAAAACGTCTGCCAACTGTTATTTCGAAATCAGAAGCTAAACTGTAGATAAGTGGGATGTGCAAGACGGAAAGTTAAAATATCAAACTTTACCGCAACCAGTCAAGGAGACGAGAGCCTTTATGTTTTTGTTGTGGATCTTTGCTCGAGCTTTTTTCCTAGTTTAGAACGCTGGGTGCAGCTGTTAAGCAGTGTTGCAGCTGTGCAACGTGGCAAATGACGCTAGCAGGGATACGCAGGCAGTCGTTTCTCTCCAGAGAAATCTGTGCTCCGCCAGGAAGGAAACTTAACGTTTCTCGTCTGGCACTTGCCGCAGCTAGAACAGGGTCCAGTGGTGTGTACCCTTTTAAAGTAGACTTGTTGCAGATTCGTAGCTACGAAAATGGCTTTTGAAATATGATGCACGTATGTTTACATGATTTTATTTCATCCACTGAAGTTGGTAGCGGAGCCACAAGTGTGTTATTTGCGTGTAGTACTGATGAAAAGTCCGCTTTCACTCACATCTCGTGAATTTACTGAAGATGCACGGTAGAGTCTGCATCTAGGGAGTTCATCTTCAGGTGGTTCATATATTTACGAACGTTTAGACGAGCTGGTATTTCGTTGTCGTCAACATCACGTCAGGTCTATTCATAAACAAAAATCGTTGCATGCTGATCAGTCTTCGTAGCATTTTTACGGAAACAAATAATGATGATTCATCGTTTTTCTATTATTAGGAGTCAGCGCTATGTAGAATTGTCTAAATGATAAAACCAGCAAGTGTTGCTTTGTTTCCTTCTGGACGCTGCTGCCATTTTGGCTCTGTAACCGTTCGTTTTCAAGTGGTTTATTATTATCCTTTGGAAGTTTGCATATGTTAATTTTTTCCAGTGGAGATGGTAGCAGAACCACAATTTCGAAAGGATAACAATGGATCACTTGAAATTGGTTTCAGAGGTGAAATTGCAGTAGTGTGCAAAAGGAAATAAAACAACAGTCAGATGGTACAAGCGTTAGTATTTAGATAAATAATGGTGATGTTTTCACTGTAACACATTCGTCCTGTGCTTGTAACTGCCTATGAATTATTATCATTTTTTTTTAAATAGCTTCATTTAAATTTTAAGAAACCGCTGGTTATATAGTTTTCGCACCATCTTGGATATTGTTCCGCGACGTATTTGGGAACGCCTGTGTCGTTACGCTAGAGCGGCAGCTGGCGCCGTGCGCAAGCCAACTCACCTGCGCCGACGAGGAGCAGCAGAGCCAGCCACGAAGTCGCAGTCCTGGCCATCCTCGGTCGCACTGAGACGGACTCTCTGCGCGAAGGAGCTTGCGGGCGTCCCTTTTTATTTTATATAGCGGTGGCGGCGGCGCGCATGCGCACTGGACCGCTTCACTTTCACCGGCGCTGGCGTCTGGCGTCTGGGGGGAGCGGCGTGCTCCGGCTGCTGGCGCGGTCTGTCGGCTGGCGGTCTCCACTGGCTGCGGGCACTCACTCTGGGCGCCGCGCCGCCTCCGCCGGCCCTTATATTGACCGCCGCTCTGACGTCACGACCAGGGGTGCCACACCCCTGTCGAGGGCCTTGCTCTCTCACGAATATGACTCGTTTCCCGCCTACGCACGCCGGCCTGTCCTTCTAATTTTATTTTTCCCATTGTTTTTTGTTCTTAACCTCGTTTACGAACACGTTATGCAGACCGCAATTGTTTCTTTCCAAAACATGTTCATTTTGCAGATCCATAATTTCCTTCTCCTTTCAATTTTCCACAGCTTTTGCTTACTATTTAAGGACCACTGCCTTCAACCCGAACTTTAAACTTTTCTTCCAAAATTTTGTGGCGTCTGAACAGTTGTTGTTCTTCGCATACACAGAGTACGCGAAGGAACGTGGCCCCCTTCTTGCAGCGGTGTACCGTAGATCTCTAGAAGAGCGTAGCGTTCCAAAGGATTGGAAAAGGGCACAGGTCATCCCCGTTTTCAAGAAGGGACGTCGAACAGATGTGCAGAACTGTAGACCTATATCTGTAACGTCTATCAGTTGTAGAATTTTTGAACACGTATTATGTTCGAGTATAATGACTTTTCTCGAGACTAGAAATCTACTCGGTAGGAATCAGCATGGGTTTCGAAAAAGACGATCGTGTGAAACCCAGCTCGCGCTATTCGTAAACGAGACTCAGAGGGCGAAAGACACGGGTTCCCAGGTAGATGCCGTGTTTCTTGACTTCCGTAAGGCGTTCGATACAGTTCCCCACACTCGTTTAATGAACAAAGTAAGAGAATATGGACTATAAGACCAATTGTGTGATTGGATTGAAGAGTTCCTAGATAACAGAACGCAACATGTCATTCTCAATGGAGAGAAGTTTTCCGAAGTAAAAAGAGTGATTTCAGGTGTTCCGCAGGGGAGTGTCGTAGGACCGTTGCTATTCACAATATACATAAATGACCTTGTGGATGACGTCGGAAGTTCATTGAGGCTTTTTGCGGATGATGCTGTGGTATATCGAGAGGCTGTAACAATGTAAAATTGTACTGATATGCAGGAGGATCTGCAACGAATTGACGCATGGTGCAGGGAATGGCAATTGAATCTCAATGTAGACAAGTGTAATGTGCTGCGAATATGTAGAAAGGAAGATCCCTTATCATTTAGCTACAATATAGCAGGTCAGCAACTGGAAGCAGTTAATTCCATAAATTATCTGGGAGTACGCATTAGGAGTGATTTAAAATGGAATGATCATATAAAGTTGATCGTCTGTAAAGCAGTTGCCAGACTGAGATTCATTGGAAGAATCCTAAGCAAATGCAATCCGAAAACAAAGGAAGTAGGTTACAGTACGCTTGTTCGCCCACTGCTTGAATACTGCGCAGCAGTGTGGGATCCGTACCAGATAGGGTTGATAGAAGAGATGGAGAAGATCCAACGGAGAGCAGCGCGCTTCGTTACAGGATAATTTAGTAATCGCGAAAGCGTTACGGAGATGATAAATAAACTCCAGTGGAAGACTCTGCAGGAGAGACGCTCAGTAGCTCGGTACGGGCTTTTGTTCGCGGTGGTCTCGCGGTTCTAGGCGCGCAGTCCGGAACCGTGCGACTGCTACGGTCGCAGGTTCGAATCCTGCCTCGGGCATGGATGTTTGTGCTGTTCTTAGGTTAGTTAGGTTTAAGTAGTTCTAAGTTCTAGGGGACTGATGACCACAGCAGTTGAGTCCCATAGTGCTCAGAGCCATTTTGAACGGGCTTTTGTTGTAGTTTCGAAAACATACCTTCACCGAGGAGTCAAGCAGTATATTGCTCCCTCCTACGTATATCTCGCGAAGAGACATGAGGATAAAATCAGAGAGATTAGAGCCCACACAGGGGCATACCGACAATCCTTCTTTTCACGAACTATACGAGACTGGAATAGAAGTGAGAACCGATAGAAGTACTCAAGGTACCTTCCGCCACACACCGTCAGGTGGCTTGCGGAGTATGGATGTAGATGTAGATATATCGTTATTCAATAGCCTTGGAATTCTAACTCTGCCATCCCTGTTCATATATTTCTCACGGAATTCGTGGTTAACAATGAGGGTTCATTCAACAGGCACAACGACATGCACATAGTGAAAACTAAACAAAACGATTTGCACTTCAATTACGCTTTTTAACCATTATACAGAGAGATTAGCTAAGATAAACTCTTTGCCAAGATCGCTAACAATAAATTCTCGATAACTGTTTTCGGTATTCAATGTTACCATCTTCATATTTCGACGGAAAGGTTATTGCATATTTGTTAAAACAGCAGTAAAAGTGTCCTTTCGCGTGAATTGGCAGGCACGTAACAGACTAGAAGATTGGTGTATCGCCATGTCAAACTTAAACCAATTATATACTATTTGTCAGCACTACTTTTCATTATGGTCTATGTATTGTTCTTAAGCTGTATACAGTTTGCGAGTGTATTTATGTTTTTCCAACTTTTGCTGCAGATCTGATAATGGTCATTAAAGGTCGAAACCGGTAATCTGTTAACTAAAACTTTGTGACCATAGACGTAAATTAAAGGAAACTTATTACATATACGGGTCACTGTTTTTTCGCGACCACGTCGCAGCTTGTGAAATTATATACATGTTTTTCACGACATACATCTGTCTTTGTGACACAAGACGAATGTATGTGGTAAAAAACTTGTATACAATTGTTTTAATTTAGACATGCCGATGCACTAGTTTTGTAGTCTGTTACGTGCCTGCTAATTCACGAGAAAAAACGCTTTTGCTGCTATTTTAACATATATGCAATACCCTGTCCGTCGATGTATGAAGATGGTAACTTTGATTACCCAAAACGGTTATCTGGAATAGAGGTTATTATTAGTGATCTTGGCAAAGAAGTTTAGCCTCTCTAATGCATAGTCACAGATCACCCATTGTGGCTCAAAAATAGTAAACTAAATTGTATAGAGAGGTGTGCATTATTCTGCACGTTTAATTTTTAATGAGATTCTAGTTATATTAAAAAAAATAAAGTGACAGACCACAGATTTTCAAACCGAAGTTGAAAGACTTCTTGTGGCACACTCCTTTTATTCTGCCCATGAGTTTCTCGCAGTGGTGTACAGTCTTCCACTACAACGAACTTTTTTCGTATTTACCATTGCAAATCTTTTTCTACGATTTGTATAGTAACTCGTTTCATGACCGAATAGAGGTGACGTGCATGGTCCCATGGAACGTGATTAATTATATTCAATTAAGATTGGAAATTGTTTCAACATTAATGAATTATTCCTTAGGGTGTAATGCGGAAGATAATAACACTTTTCTTTTCGATACCCAGTTCACTGGCTTACTTCCGTAAAGAGTGTTAACAGTTAACTGCTTGAGGTGGAGTAATTTAAGAATAGGAATGTCATCATTTTTATGATACAATACCACAAAGTGACTAATACAATATAACAGCGACTATTTCCCAACTACGTCCATTTTCAACTGATTATGATTTTAATCTCTTCCATTTAGAGTATGAGACGTCAGTTAGAAGGGAAAATTTCGTACAAAAGTATTTGGAGTTCTGTTTTAAAGCTTGAGTTTATCATCAGTACAATTTATACTAATTTCAACTAATGAATGAGAAAAGACAATTAACTTCCAGGAGAAAAAGCGTTTTTGTTACAGTTTTACTGTTCCACCTTCCATGTTTATGGTAGTTTCCGTGCTCTCGTCCATGCACTCGAAAATGCGACTGTGTGTTACGGCTACAGGATATTCACCTTCGCCCAGTAACTTTTTGTGTTTCAAATTTTGAGTTATTAGTTTTAAAATGTAAGTATTTAGGGATTTGTATGATAGTGGGCGCAGATTTGAGACTAGTGCTGTGAAACTGACTAAGGTATTCATCATTATAGTAGAGTTAAAAAGTCATCTATTATAAATATGTACATTATGGTACAGTCACCTATAAAACGCAGCAGTATGTATGTTTCTATGAAAAGTTTCCATTCCTCTTCTATTTTCGGTACGGCCTAATTATTATACATAATTGTTACGGCTCCTTAGATGTTTGAGTAACAGTGATTCACACCTCAAGTCCATACTTCTGTTTCATATGCCCTGAGACTGATATAAAACAGCGAAAGTGGAGAATGCTACTTTGTACACGCAAAAGTACGGCAAATTGCTTCAGAGCTGTGACTTAGCTGATGAGAAGAAATTGCGACAGACAGAGCCAATCTTTTGGTTTCCCTCTCTAGCTCTCATCTTCTCCGTCACGGCATGTTTAATTCACAATTATCAGTCATAAATGATGTAATAATACAATTACTTCGAGGACCACCTTAAATCAAATCAAAGTAGAAGCAAAAAACAAGCGTTCTTCTTCCATTCCCCATCTTCCCTTTCTATCTTTTCGTGCACTTCTCATGGCAACTGAAAACTTTATGATACAAATGTCTCTCCGAAAAAAATCCGTGAACTGTTAGCAAAAGTTTAACCTGAGTTTTCGTGCTAGCTGTGTGCTTATAAATAGGTAGAAGTTTGGTTTCGCCAGTGGAGCTGGGTACATCATTCTAGCAGTACTACGTGCAAACTTAATTTCTACATTGACATCCTCATACATACTCCGGAAGCCACCGGAGGGTGCCTGGTGGAGGGTACCCTTGTAAGAGGTCCATGATTAAGGAATCTGTTGCTAGCGCACTCGAGCAGATGTAATTTCGATAGATTGCTCGCGCTGCCTGCGATATATAAGCTATAAGAGAATCTCAGACCAGAGAGCAGTGTTGTCAGCAGTAGGAACTGTGTAGCAGTAGGAGTAGTAGTAGCTAGAAGTCGTGTGTATGGAGTTGGTGGTCGCGTGACGATCCACCGCTGATTTGAGTGACGGCAATGAAGTGGTGTTTATGTGCTTCTATAGACAGAGATATAACTGAGTACAAGGATATATATATTTTTAACAAACAGCTGTTTTTGCTTATGCGGTACTTGCGTTGTTTAGTTTCGTTGTCAGACTTAAAGCTCATCATTCCTAACCATTCTTTAAATTTTACTTTTTTCTGACTTCCGCAATCTTAAAAAGGTACCATCGTGACACATTTGAGCACTGGTATTTTACCACACATAAAAGTGGCTCCCCCCTTATGTTCTCTGCTATCAGACCCTTTCTTTTCCGTTGAGGTGTGAAGGTCACGTTTGTATAACCTCATCTACTGACAGAATCAACAGGCCCGGCACCAACATTTGGCTCTGCACTCGGTATAAGCGGCCATCCCGAATTAACTTCCAGAGAAAAAGCTCAAATGAGGTAGGTCATAGCATCTCAGAAAAGATACAAACTCAACATTGGTATGTCTCGATGCTGATGCAGTCCATACGAGGTCACACTGCCGGGCGCGGTGGTCTAGCGGTTCTAGGCGCGCAGTCCGACTGCTACAGTCGCAGGTTCGAATCCTGCTTCGGGCATGGATGTGTGTGATGTCCTTAGGTTAGTTAGGTTTAAGTAGTTCTAAGTTCTAGGGGACTGATGACGTGAGATGTTAAGTCCCGTAGTGCTCAGAGCCATTTGAACCATTTGAACGAGGTCACACTCTATATTGTACCCAATCTCTCTGTCAGTAACATTCTGGAGCCCACTTACTGTAACCACGCTGTCTTCCTTGGTGAAATCTTTACAAAGCGACTGCAGATTTTGTATCTCTTGACCTAGACAGCACTAGGCTGGTATTCTGATCCTAGATAATTCTCAAAAAGTTGGCCTACACTTCTATAATGAGAGCTACCTTTCTGTCTACTTAACGACTTCCCTACATTCCTTCTTTTAAATTTATTGACGAAAGATTGTTGTGTGCTGTCCACACCTACATATCTCTGCTGCTCATGAGTTTCTAAGCAACAGGCCAAATGTTGAAGGCCCAACCATCTGTGGTTTACCACTCGCTAGCATATAACACACCACAAGGACAGTGATCGTAAACAGATCATCATCGACAGACACTGGAGATGAGTATCATGCCTTGTTAATGTCAACTATTTTCAAACCTGGGAGGAATTATGTATGTAGTGTCTGGTCTTTCAGACAACTCCAAAAGAACAGACACCATTTTGATGCCACAGCGACTATGAATCGGGACATAAAGGAATTAAAGACTTTAGACACCAGTAGTGAGTGAATTATATCAATGACGCAAGTTGAAAAAATTGTGCCAGACTGGGTTTCGACCCCATGTCTCTCGCTTACTATGCAGATGCGCTGACCACTACACCATCCAGACATAGTGGTCACCATAACCACGGACTACCTAGTACGCTTCTCATTAGACACAAATTCTCAACTTATAACACAAACTACTGATGCAGTGCCCCTGCTGATTAGCTTTATTAATCACGGCATCACGCCGATTCTCGTAAGAGTTCAAGCTTGGTGTGCATCTGCGCTGAAGGAATCATTGGCCGTCCTCGCGTTATTTATTTACTCGCATTGTTAGAAAAGTTCCAGGGCAGATTTTTTAAAATTCTGAGTTTGAAATAGTGAAAAAGGAACAAACGTTGTTTTTATGTTACCTGGCGCGTGTGCAACCTCGAAATGACCTTGACCGTATTTCGGCACAAACTCACTAGGTGGCAGGACTGTGCTTAGCAACACAGTGTCTGAGTTCTTCGCACATTAGTTACGGTGACACAACGGATGCTGATTGTGAGCAAAGAGTGAACTTCTGCATTAAGCTCGGAAAGCCCCTAGTGGAACGTGGACAACGATTAAGGAAGCAGGCAAGGAACTTTCAAGAAGTCGTGTTATTGAGTGGCACAAAAGATTTTATGAAGGCAGAGATTCAGTGCAAGTTGGTCTCTGAGCTGGTCGCCCGTCTACAGCAGTACCGATGCAAACGTGGAGCAGGTAAGGCAGTTATGGCAAGAAGAACGTCATGTAACCGTGCATGCGATATCAGAAGAACTTATTTTGAATTGTGATGTTTGTCATAAGATTTTATGCGATGATTTAGGGAACCGGATGCTGGACGTAATACTCGTCCCTCATGCACAAACAGACGAAAAGAAATAGGATCATCATCATCATCATCATTTAAGACTGATTATACCTTTCAGCATTCAGTCTGGAGCATAGCCCCCTTATAAAATTCCTCCATGTTCCTCTGTTCAGTGCTAACATTGGTGCCTCTTCTGATGTTAAACCTATTACTTCAAAATCATTCTTAACCGAATCCAGGTACCTTCTCCTTGGTCTGCCCTGACTCCTCCTACCCTCTACTGCTGAACCCATGAGTCTCTTGGGTAACCTTGCTTCTCATATGCGTGTAACATGACTCCACCATCTAAGCCTGTTCATCTTGACTGCTACATCTATAGAGTTCATTCCCAGTTTTTCTTTGATCTCCTCATTGTGGACACCCTCCTGCCATTGTTCCCATCTACTAGTACCTGCAATCATCCTAGCTACTTTCATATCCGTAACCTCAACCTTGTTGATAAGGTAACCTGAATCCAGCCAGCTTTCACTCCCATACAACAAAGTTGGTCGAAAGATTGAACGGTGCACAGATAACTTGTCTTGGTACTGACTTCCTTCTTGCAGAAGAGAGTAGATCGTAGCTGAGCGCTCACTGCATTAGCTTTCACTATGTTGCCATCCTGTGAGAATATGCATCCTAAGTACTTGAAACTCTCCACCTGTTCTAACTTTGTTCCTCCTATTTGGCACTCAGTCCGTTTATATTTCCTTCCCACTGACATTTCTTTCTTTTTGGAGATGCTAATCTTCATACCATAGTCCTTACATTTCTGATCTAGCTCTGAAATATTACTTTGCAAACTTTCAATCGAATCTCCCATCACAACTAAGTCATCCGCATATGCAAGACTGCTTATTTTGTGTTCACATATCTTGATCTCACCCAGCCAGTCTATTGTTTTCAACATATGATCCATAAATAATATGAACAACAGTGGAGACAGGTTGCTGCCTTGTCTTACCCCTGAAACTACTCTGAACCATGAACTCAATTTACCGTCAACTCTAACTGCTGCCTGACTATTCATGTAAAGACCTTTAATTGCTTGCAAAAGTTTGTCTCCTATAACATAATCTCGTAGAACAGACAATAACTTCCTCCTAGGAACCAGCTCATATGCCTTTTCTAGCTCTATAAAGCATAGATACAATTCCCTGTTCCACTCATAACACTTCTCCATTATTTGCCGTAAGCTAAAGATCTGGTCCTGACAACCTCTAAGAGGCCTAAACCCACACTGATTTTCATCCAATTGGTCCTCAACTAATACTCGAACTTTCCTTTCAACAATACCTGAGAAGATTTTACCCACAACGCTGATTAAAGAGATACCTCTATAGTTGTTACAATCTTTTCTGTTTCCATGTTTAAAGATTGGTGTGATTACTGCTTTTGTGCAGTCTGATGGAACTTGTCCCAACTCCCAGGCCATTTCAATTATCCTGTGTAGCCATTTAAGACCTGACGTTCCACTGTATTTGATGAGTTCCGACTTAATTTCATCCACCCCAGCTGCTTTATTGCACTGCAATCTATTGACCATTTTCTCCACTTCCTCAAATGTGATTTTATTTCCATCCTCATTCCTATCCCATTCTACCTCGAAATCTGAAACATTGCTGATCGAATTTTCACCTACATTGAGCAACTCCTCAAAATATTCCCTCCATCTGCCCAAGGCATCCACAGGATTCACCAGCAGTTGTCCTGACCTGTCCAAAATACTTGTCATTTCCTTCTTACCTCCCTTTCGAAGACTGCTAATTACACTCCAGAATGGTTTTCCAGCAGCTTGACCAATAATCTCCAACCTGTTTCCAAAGTCTTCCCAAGATTTCTTCTTTGATGCTGCAATTATCTGTTTGGCTTTGTTTCTTCCTTCAACATAACTTTCTCTGTCTACCTGAGGTCTAGTATGTAGCCATTTTTGATACGCCTTCTTTTTCCTTTTACAGGCTGCCTTGACTGTGTCATTCCACCAAGCCGTTTGCTTCATCCTACTTTTACACACTACTGTTCTAAGACATTCTTTAGCCACTTCTAGTACTGTGTCCCTGTACCTTGTCCATTCCTTTTCCAATGACTGTAATTGACTACATTCAACTGACTGGTGCCTTTCTGAGATCGCTGTTATGTACTTGTGCCTGATTTCCTTGACCTGAAGTTTCTCCACTCTTATCCTCCTACGTATGGACCTGACCTCCTGCACTTTCGGCCTCACAATCCCAATTTCACTGCAGATTAAATAATGATCAGTGTCATCAAAGAATCCCCTGAATACACGTGTGTCCCTCACAGCCTTCCTGAATTTCTGATCTGTTATTATATAGTCAATGACAGATCTGGTTCCCCTGCCTTCCCAAGTATACCGGTGAATGTTCTTATGTTTAAAAAAGGAATTTGTGACTACTAATCCCATACTGGCACAGAAATCCAAGAGTTGTTTCCCGTTCCTGTTGGCCTCCATATCCTCTCCAAATTTACCCATAACCTTTTCATACCCTTCTGTTCGATTTCCAATCCTGGCATTAAAATCACCCATGAGCAGAACACTGTCCTTGTCCTTTACTCTAACAACTACATCAGTGAGTGCCTCATAAAAACTATCCATCTTATCTTGATCTGTCCCTTCACAATGCGAATATACTGACACAATCCTAATTTTTATGCTATACACTGTCAAATCTATCCACATCAGTCGTTCGTTTACATACCTTACTGCAACTACGCTGGGTTTCCATTTCTTTCCTGATGTAAATCCCTACACCCCATTGTGCTATTCCTGCTTTGACTCCTGACAGGTAGACCTTGTATTCTCCCACTTCCTCTTCCTTCTTACCCCTTACCCGAATGTCACTAACCGCTAAAATGTCCAGCCCCATCTTACTTGCAGCCTCTGCCTGCTCTACCTTCTTCCCAGGGTAGCCCCCATTGATATTAATAGCTCCCCATCTCATTACCATTTGTTTGCCAATTCGTATCTTAGGAGTCCCTGGTTTGTCAGTTAGAGGTGGGACTCCGTCACCTCCATAGGTCCGAGGCATTTTGCTCTGATTGTTGCCAGCATCGTATTTAAAGTATCGGGGAAGTAGGTTGCTAGCCTTACTTGCCCCGAGTCCCATTGAGTTTTACCCCTAACGGTTGAGGGACTAACCGGTGGATTTTGTAGTCTTTGCCGGATGAGCACAAAGGTGACCACGACTCAGAATATGTCCGAGATGCCCAGCCTTATTCCAAAGTAACTGGTATCTAGACTGTTGGGACCACTTACTTGGCCACTCATACGTTGCCCGTGGTTCATGAACTAGGACATGACTACAGGAACCCACCCCATGAACCATGAAATAGGAAAGTCGAAGAATTTTTCCTGAACCACTGGATAGAGCCAGACGTGTTCCCACATTTCTGTCAAAGATTATTGCTGTGGATGAAAGTTGGTGCTACCAGTACGACTGACAAGAAGCTTCAAGGTACTGAATGACGGGTTCTTGGATCCCCAGCTTCGAAAAAAGTCAAAAGACAACCTTGGAGAACAAAGACAATATTGATCGCATTCTTTGATAGCAAAGAATTAATCCAACATGAGTCCGTACGTGCAGGTCAAACAGTGCACGAAACTCTTTACGTCGAAGTCTTGAAATGCTTGCGACAAGCAATTTGACGCCACCGCCCTGGTTTGTCGCATTTTGAAGACTGGTTCTTACTGCAGAACAATGCAAGACTCTATATTGCTTTATCTGTTACCAAGTTTCAGACCAGACATTGTTATTGCCATCCCACATCCGCCATATTCGCCCGACCTCTCGCCTTGCGATTTTTTCTTGCTTCCGCGAGTGAAAAGGCGACAGGAAGGAAAGCTTCATCAAGATATTGCAGGCATCCAACGGTGTGTGACAAAAAAGATTACTATCAACGCAGTTGAAAATTTCCTTGCTTGCTTCCGAGACCTCCAGAAACGTTCGCTGCTGTCTATAGGCAACCAAGAGGCTACCTCGACAGGACCTGGGATCGTTATCTGGTAAGTGTAATTTCATATTTAAAAAAAAATTGTCCTGGAACTTTTATAACAAAGGGAGTATGTTGTGCCTGTTCTTTCGGACGTGTGCTAGGTTAGCCTGTGTGGTGGTGGTGACCAATGTGTCCAGATGGCGTAGTGGTCAGCGCATCTGCCTGATAAGCAGCAGACCCGGATTCGAATCCCAGTCGAGCACAAATTTTCATCTTGCCCCATCGACATAAATCAGTGCTCAGTGGCAGCTAATGTCTGTAATTCCAGTGCGTCTTGCCAGCAGCACTTGATGCTGTCAGTGAATGCAGGCCCACATCGACCGGTTTCTGATCAAAGATTGCGAAGGGTACTGCATGTAGTCTCGCAAAAGACTGTTGCTCACAGAAAGATGAAACAGCTGGCCGACTTCAGTAGGGCCAAAGAAACAGAAATTCGACAGTCGCCGAATGGGGGCGCACAATGTGTTCCAACAAGACGCGATATTGTCTATTTTCATATGATGTAAGGCATCGAGTGCACCGACGACCTAATGAGAGTCTAAGCCCGCAATGTGTGGAGCATGTAGTGCAGGCGGCAGTTGTTTCAGTGGTCTTTTGGGGTTTTTTTGTACTGTCACTGGTCCTCACTCAACCAGGTTACTGTGAACATTAATCAGATGCGCTTTCTTCCACATCTTCACGCTGAGGATACTGTGGACACTCCCACTTTACAATATGAGAACAGCCGTGTTCACAGGACTGCATAGACGCATTCCTGGTTTGATGGACATTGAATCACCCTGCAGCACCACGAATGGTCCACTAACTCACCCGGTCTTAATGTCATACTAAATGTCTGAGACTAATTGGAACAATGGGTGAAATGTAACAACCAACAGCCCCCCCCATCTAGGTAGCTCGACCATATCTAATCATCAATGAGGGACTTAATCTAGACACGGCGTACACGAAGGAATCTGTGGACGCTCTTCCTAACCGAATTGAGGCCATTATCAAGATCAGACGTAGGTTACACGGCACAGGCGTGGTGTCCCCTGGGAGGTCACTAATTTTTTTTTTGTCCGATGTCCTTAATGTCATCACATAACTGAAAAGATTCTTCTTCTATCTTGGAGCCACGGACGGTTAAATTTATTTTTAAATCTATCATTTTGGACAACTTTTGAGTTCACAATCCCTGTTGACAAGCAGTTGTTGCTCAATTGCTGCTTTCTGCCTGACAGCAGTTACAGCTCTCGTTCGTTGAAATCACTGGAGCTGTAATTCCTTCCCCATAATTTTATTTACGTACACAAACAGGACACGAACTCGTTTCACAACTAGCAGTAACACTGTACGAGTAAAAAAAAATTAGCAGTAACACGGGGAATGCAACGTTTCCGAGCTAAAATCCAATTGTCGTCGTCGAGAAGAAGCCGATGTAAGAATAGATTTTAGTGTGCTGAAATGTCTTCTAAGTTTCTTGATATGTTTTATGATTCTGCAATCCATCTTCTGTTTCAGTGACTTAGCGTGGCTGTTTTGTATTTTATCCTTTATTTATTTATTTCTTGTTGATGCCCTTTATTCAGCGCTTTAGCTATCTCACGAAAGAGATTTGCACAACTGTTCCAGGACCCAAAACACAAATAAAATCACTTTGAATTTTTGATACACTGACCTAGAGAGTCGTACGATTATACGGTTTAACGTCCCGTTAACCGAAGAAAGTAATCTCAGCTTCATTAATTTTTCTCATGCTTCTTCCCTTTCATTATTCAGATTCTAAGTGCACGGCGGAAAGCAGTTTAATGCAAGTCAGTTTCTTTACTTTAGTGAAGACAAAAAAAATCACTAAAGTAGGAAACCGTTTTGTACAGCAAGTTTTCTGATGACCATTTAATCAGATAAGGTGTTGTAGTCACTCGGCAGTGATTTATTTCTATCATTCGAATGAAAACAAATTTTTTCATCACTTAATAAGTGACTGAACGGAATTAGGAAACGCCAATCTTGCTCGCTTCAATTGTTAATAAGAAGGAAGAAAGCTAACAATATGGAACACTCTAGGAAAAGCACTGAAAGTTTGTGACAGGTAACTCAGCTCGTGGACTGGGTGTTGTAGTGCCCTCATCATCGTTCCATCCTCATCACCGGCGCGCAAGGTGCCCAATGTGGCGTCCACTGAAATAAGATCTGCACTTAGCGTCCGAACATCCCCGTACGGGTTCCTCCCGGCTAACGATGCCATACGCTCATTTCCAATAACTGATCAATCAGGGTTGATGAAATACGCTTTAGTGTTTTCTCCGATTCAGTTAAGAGCTTTGCAACCATGAGATATCGCAGAATGATTAGAACAGTGGATTTCGCTCCCGGCCGTTGTGAACGAGCAGTTTTAGGCGCTTCAGTCCGGAACCGCGGTGCTGCTACGGTCGCAGGTTCGAATTCTACCTCGGGCATGGATGTGTGTGCTGTCCTTAGACTAGTTAGGTTTAAGTACACTCCTGGAAATTGAAATAAGAACACCGTGAATTCATTGTCCCAGGAAGGGGAAACTTTATTGACACATTCCTGGGGTCAGATACATCACATTATCACACTGACAGAACCACAGGCACATAGACACAGGCAACAGAGCATGCACAATGTCGGCACTAGTACAGTGTATATCCACCTTTCGCAGCAATGCAGGCTGCTATTCTCCCATGGAGACGATCGTAGAGATGCTGGATGTAGTCCTGTGGAACGGCTTGCCATGCCATTTCCACCTGGCGCCTCAGTTGGACCAGCGTTCGTGCTGGACATGCAGACCGCGTGAGACGACGCTTCATCCAGTCCCAAACATGTTCAGTGGGGGACAGATCCGGAGATCTTGCTGGCCAGGGTAGTTGACTTACACCTTCTAGAGCACGTTGGGTGGCACTGGATACATGCGGACGTGCATTGTCCTGTTGGAACAGCAAGTTCCCTTGCCGGTCTAGGAATGGTAGAACGATGGGTTCGATGACGGTTTGGATGTACCGTGCACTATTCAGTGTCCCCTCGACGATCACCAGAGGTGTACGGCCAGTGTAGGAGATCGCTCCCCACACCATGATGCCGGGTGTTGGCCCTGTGTGCCTCGTTCGTATGCAGTCCTGATTGTGGCGCTCACCTGCACGGCGCCAAACACGCATACGACCATCATTGGCACCAAGGCAGAAGCGACTCTCATCGCTGAAGACGACACGTCTCCATTCGTCCCTCCATTCACGCCTGTCGCGACACCACTGGAGGCGGGCTGCACGATGTTGGGGCGTGAGCGGAAGACGGCCTAACGGTGTGCGGGACCGTAGCGCAGCTTCATGGAGACGGTTGCGAATGGTCCTCGCCGATACCCCAGGAGCAACAGTGTCCCTAATTTGCTGGGAAGTGGCGGTGCGGTCCCCTACGGCACTGCGTAGGATCCTACGGTCTTGGCGTGCATCCGTGCGTCGCTGCGGTCCGGTCCCAGGTCGACGGGCACGTGCACCTTCCGCCGACCACTGGCGACAACATCGATGTACTGTGGAGACCTCACGCCCCACGTGTTGAGCAATTCGGCGGTACGTCCACCCGGCCTCCCGTATGCCCACTATACGCCCTCGCTCAAAGTCCGTCAACTGCACATACGGTTCACGTCCACGATGTCGAGGCATGCTACCAGTGTTAAAGACTGCGATGGAGCTCCGTATGCCACGGCAAACTGGCTGACACTGACGGCGGCGGTGCACAAATGCTGCGCAGTAGCGCCATTCGACGGCCAACACCGCGGTTCCTGGTGTGTCCGCTGTGCCGTGCGTGTGATCATTGCCTCTCGCAGTGTCCGGAGCAAGTATGGTGGGTCTGACACACCGGTGTCAATGTGTTCTCTTTTCCATTTGCAGGAGTGTAGTTCTAAGTCTAGGGGACTGATCACCTCAGATGTTAAGTCCCATAGTGCTCAGAACCATTTTAACCTTTTTTTTTGATTTCGCTGCTTCCCTAAACCTTGCAAAAGAAGACTCCAAGAAGCAAAAGTGACTGCTCTCTTAAGTTGACGCCACATGGGGCGACTTGAGTGTCGACAGTGATGAAATGATGATGAAGTCAACACGACACCTAGTCCCCAAGTGGAGATAATCTTCGACGCGTCCAGGAGTCGAAACCAGGCGCACTGCATGGCAGTCAAATGCGCTGCCCCCTCAGTTAAGAGGACAGACAGAAGTGAAGTAAATCTGTACCACAGTGAAACTTTAGAGCTAGGGCAAGCAAAATGGAACTGAGAAAAACAAGGTGTAATATCTGAATATGAGGATGAAATGACAGAATTAGAGGAGTCCCGGAAAAAAATCAGGAATATGCCAGGGAATGACAGCATGAACATCAGCTGATCACGTATGCATCTTATGAAGTCGACCTACCTTCCGTTCTCAACTAACGCTGGACATAGAAAGAAATTCGAAACGACTGAAAACTGACGACAATAATACACATATTTAAGAAAGATTGTGAGAATTATACGGGTATAAATTCTTTCGAAGACAGAAACACAAATACTCGCAGTAATTTCAGAAAATATCCTTTTAGAGGAGCAAGCCGGGTCCGGGAAGGATAAACCAAGTTCCGAAGTCACGTTTGTTATAAGACAAATAACTGAGAAGCATATAGAGTTCAACAAAGAACTGTTTATTGTTCCTGGAAAGCTATTCCCATAGTAAACAGGTCCATGTTATTGAGAATATCTGATTTAATAAAAATAGTCCAACAAATGTACAAAGACTCAAAAATGCCACTGCTGAAAACGATAATGTTAAAGTACGGACAAATCTAGTTTCATGTCAAGGATGCCGTTAGCCTCCGATACTTTTAACCGATGTTGACGATGTAATGAGATATTGGCTAAACAAAGTAGGTTTTTATGTACACCAGAGTAGTGAGACAAGAATTGGGGCTTTCATCAATACCATTTAATTTAGTTCAAACCATTCAAATGGCTCCGAGCACTATGGGACTTAACTTCTGATGTCATCAGACCCCTAGAACTTAGAACTACTTAAACCTAACTAACCTAAGGACATCACACACATCCATGCCCGAGGCAGGATTCGAACGTGCGGCCGTAGCAGTCGCGCGGTTCCACACTGTAGCGCCTAGAACCGCTCGGCCTCCCCGCCGACATTTAACTTAGTTTTGGAAAAAATAATCTCGAAATGGAGTATAGAATGCAAGAAAAAAGGCGTAATAACACTGGCATACATGGACGACACTCTCAGCCTTCGATGGTGATGCAATCATCCTAAATGAAACAACAAGCAAACCAACACACAGAGGATTGAAGAAGGTAGATTAATTCAAATATCTGTGAAAGTGGTGTGGTACATCTGATAATATTCTTCCCTTATTCAATCACATATAAAGTTCATATTAAGTGAGTGTCACATTTCGCCCTTGTGGTCGGAATAGGCACGGATCTCGTAAAATGAGTGTAGGTTGCACTCGTACCATTCTTATTTGTAGGAATATACACTACTGGCCATTAAAATTGCTACACCAAGAAGAAATGCAGATGATAAACGGGTATTCATTAGACAAATATATTATACTACAACTGACATGTGATTACATTTTCACGCAATTTGGGTGCATACATCCTGAGAAATCAGTACCCAGAGCAACCACCTCTGGCCGTAATAACGGCCTTGTTACGCCTGGGCATTGAGTCTAACAGAGCTTGGATAGCGTGTACAGGTACAGCTGCCCATGCAACCACAACACCATACCACAGTTCATCAAGAGTAGTGATAGGCGTATTGTGGCGAGCCAGTTGCTCGGCCACAATTGACCAGACGTTTTCAATTGGTGAGAGATCTGGAGAATGTGCTGGCCAGGGCAGCAGTCTAGCATTTTCTGTATCCAGAAGGGCCGAGCAGGACCTGCAACATGCGGTCGTGCATTATCCTGCTGAATGTAGGGTTTCGCAGGGATCGAATGAAGGGTAGAGCCACGGGTCGTAACACATCTGAAAAGTAACGTTCATCTTTCAAAGTGCCGTCAATGCGAACAAGAGGTGACCGAGACGTGTAACCAATGGCACCCCATACCATAACGCCGGGCGATACGCCAGTATGGCGATGACGAATACACGCTTCCAATGTGCGTTCACAGCGATGTCGCCAAACGCGGATGCGACTATCATGATGGTGTAAACAGAATCTGGACTCATCCGAAAAAATGACGTTTTGCCATTCGTTCACCCAGATTCGTCGTTGAGTAAACCATCGCAGTCGCTCCTGTCTGTGATGAAGCGTCAACGGTAACCGCAGCCATGGTCTCCGAGCTGATAGTCCATGTTGCTGCAAACGTCGTCGAACTGTTCTTGAAGATGGTTATTGTCTGTTGACTCAGGGATCGAGACGTGGCTGCAAGATCCGTTACAGCCATGCGGATAAGATGTCTGTCATCTTGACTGCTAGTGATACGAGGCCGTTGGGATACAGCACGGGGTTCCGTATTACTGTCCTGAACCCACCGATTCCATATTCTACTAACAGTCATTGGATCTCGACCAACGCGAGCAGCAATGTCGCGATACGATAAACCGCAATCGCGAAAGGCTACAATCCGACCTTGATCAAAGTCGAAAACGTGATGGTTCGCATTTCTCTTCCTTACACGAGGCATTACAACAATGTTTCACCAGGCAACGCCGGTCAACTACTGTTTACGTATGAGAATTCGGTTGGAAACTTTCGTCATGTCAGCACGTTGTAGGTGTCGCCACCGGCGCCAACGTTGTGTGAATGCTCTGAAAAGATAATCATTTGCATATCATAGCATCTTGGTTGGTTGGTTGGTTTTGGGGAAGGAGACCACACAGCGTGGTCATCGGTCTCATCGGATTAGTGAAGGATGGGGAAGGAAGTCGGCTGTGCCCTTTCAGAGGAACCATCCCGGCATTTGCCTGGAGTGATTTAGGGAAATCACGGAAAACCTAAATCAGGATGGCCGGACGTGGGATTGAACCGTCGTCCTCCCGAATGCGAGTCCAGTGTCTAACCACTGCGCCACTTCGCTCGGTAAAGAAGTAAGAACTCATAAGTGCATCTTCTTCCTGTCGGTTAACTTTCGCGTGTGTAGCACGTCATCTTCGTGGTGTAGCAATTTTAATGGCCATTAGTGTATAACGTAAGAGGCCCAAAAGTGCCTAGTAAAAGAAGTTCAACAAATAGCTACATTGAAAAGATTTAGACGTCGAAATTTCCCTTAACATTTTTAGTCAAAAAATTATTCTTCCATACTGAAAATATTAAGTTTTGTACTGAAGCTGCCGTCCGTGGCCGACTTTCCAATACAATACTAATCGTAGAGGGAGACCAAGAGATGAATACACTAAGCAGATCTAGAAGGAGGCAGGTTGCAGTAGGTACTGGGAGATGAAGAAGCTTGCACAGGGTAGAGTAGCGTGGAGAGCTGCATCAAACCAGTCTTTGAACAGAAGACAACAACAACAACTACAAAAAGACCATTTACTACGTATAACCATGGACGACCATGTAGGACCGTCTCTACTCTACCGCAGCTAAAACTGGAGAGAGAGAGAGAGAGATTACATGAGCTGGCAGTGAGCTGCCGAGAGAAAAGGTTAAGTATAAAAACTGAGTCTGTATCTTTCTGTTTTCAGCCTATTACTTATTGCCTGTGGCCGCTACCAGATATAATTTAATCGTATCAGTGTTCCAGGAGGGCGTATACTGCACTTTCTACCGCCAAATGGACAACAAAAAAAGAATAACAGTAGGGTTAAGAAAATGGAATAGTTCACAAGTTCGAACAACGTATTTATAGTAAGAACTAATCGCAACTGAAGCAGTGCAGTACAATGATACTGTCAGAAATATATGGATATCAAAACGAGGGGTTAGGAAGGTAGGGATATAGTAAGGAAGATGTTAGGACCCAGAAAGGGAGGTGAAACTTGAAATAAAAGGGAAAATTTGGAGGTATATATGGAGGCCAATGAAATGATAGGCAAAATGAGGATAAAACGGCTGAAGTGTGACGCGCTACACGCGCTAAAGGGTAACAGACAAGAGCAGATCGGCAACTGGAGTTGTTTAGAGGTGAATACTTCTTAGAAATACACTCATTGTTACTAACTGGCCCATATAAAGATCTTGTCTGTTCGTCTGCTTAGGCACTTCATGTTAAATTTGAATTTGCTGAGAGCTTTAGACTAAGTTTTTATCTCCTGCAATACGTTCTTACACATGGCAACAACATTTTAACTAATTTCCTTCTTGTACATAACATAGTCGTTGGCCAGGAGTTCCTGAAAGTTACTTTCATTATCTACTAGCATTAAGTTATTTATATACATTGCGTCTAGTAAACCAGTTTTTTTATTATGATAAGTACTCTCGATGTTACATTAACTTCTGACAATTCCTTCTCATTGACAACGACATTCTGAGTTTTGTGCTGTTGGAAATAGTCAGTTTCAATCACATATTAATATCATGAACATGGATTTCATTCCATTAGCAACAGTATGGGATTGTACCAAAGCTCTCAAGAGGCCAAGATGTCTCATAACAGTGTAAGAGCAACGAGTTCAGTGAGCTGCTTGCAAAATTTACGTTGCGCGCTAGAGAGGATGTATTGGATCGTTCGACAAGTTACCACGAAGGCAAAATATTTACTTCAATAACAATTTTAAAAAATCAATTTTGTTGTTAGTTATTATTTTTATTACCATTATGATCTTCTGCCTCGCACTGATGGGGAATTAAGTTACTGTCAACCCGTGCATCCTACAACAAGCTGACGTTAGATTTGTTCGTCTGTTGTCCTATACCGGCCTGCAATACCAGTTAAAAAGTAATACGAATCAGGCTCTCGCATTTCACACGGAATGCTGCAGTGCATTGGTGACCTCCAAAAAGCTGCTGCTAGAAGACGAGCTAGTTCCATTGCGTATTCCGCGCAGATTCTGAGAGTGATCACACTAGGTCAAGAGGCCTTGCCTATATGGAGTGACTCCTCGACAACTTTCTCTTTTGTAGTTGCCATTTCTGGTTCTTACGAGTACCGGAATGTGGAATGGAGATGCTATGTTGTCCATGATACAACAATGGAAAGCAAAAGTCGACATTTTAAGTTTCGTATAATCTTTCTTTCTGGCACCAGTATTTCCAGTAATCGAGTTCATGTAAAATGCATAAGTTAAGTGACTGTATGTGACAACAAAGGTTACTGAACTTCATGAAAGCTGAAGCATACCTTTCAAGACCTCTCTAATAACTTTTCTAACGCTAGATTGATTTTCGGATAGCTTTTGTTTTCTACAGGGTATGTTTTGCTCGAAATAAGCGGCACAGTTTTCTTTACTTCCATAATAAATTTGCCAACGTTGTTAGACCTTACGATTGACTCCGTCAGTTTCACAACAGAAGAAAAAAAGACATTCACACAATTGTGTTGGACCAAATAGTGAAATAACTTTAGCGCTTATCTGTGCAGTCGAGTTGCTCTTAAGGTAACATTTTGTAAAAGTCCTGTAAGTTTATGAATTGGACAGACAAGTCGTTGTGCTGGGTAGATCCGTCAGCTCAAGTTGGAAGTAATGAGGTACATCAGCGACCAAAAGCGAGAACTGTCTGACAGATAAATCAAAGTCTGTGCGATGTCTTGGAATCTATTAGAGAACTCATGATGAAATTTTTCGATTACTAAAACGTAGGGGGTCATGTCTGGTCCACAAATGACTGCCCTGAGTTACGTGAAATGTTACATGTCATGTACTTGAAGCTGATTTTTTAAGTAGGATTACTTTTTGTTTGATAGCATCAATCTTGTCCGCCATATCTGCTACCAAATGAGTCTCCTCTTACATTAAGACACTTAATGAATTAAAATAATTGGTGAAGTCGACCATAAAAGACTTTTTCACTACTCTATTTACGCTTAAGTCAGTCTTTTCACTAATGGCACCTTCAGTTCAGCCAGCATTCACTGTCGTTCGTCAGAAGGTAAGCGCATGGTACTGTCTTTGTGGTCGGTATTGTAATGACGTTCCAATGAATGTTTTGCCAGCTCATTATAGTGTGATGGCTTATTAAGAACTTTGCACGGTATTTAAACGATACGATAAGGTATTGAGGGATGTGTGTTCTACACTTTTTCTTTTTGTGACAAGGGTGTAGGCGCCACAGCGTTCCTAACGCAGAACGAAAATCTACTTTAACTCAAGCAGTACTGTCAGCGAACTGCCTGACGTCTGACAAGGCTAATACTTCGCTCTGTTGGCATCCGGCTGCAGCCTTCATTTTCCTCTGCCCCCTCCCCCCTCCCCCCTCAACCTCAGTCGCCGCTGTGCTCTGAGTGCTAGCCAGGAATGCTGCCACAGCACTCGCGTTCGCGGAGTGCTATTTGGCCGACATGCCAAATCCATGTGCCTTACTTATGCTCTGACGCCACAGAGGGCGCTGTTACGGCATGTAACGTTATTTGTATTTACATGCGCTAATTGGCCCCTCCGGTAATGGTAAGAGGTGAATCTGATGTACGGATAAGAGCTTGCAGGTCCTAAGGCTCAGGGCATGCTGCGGCAATCCGGCTACGCAGCCGCTCCAGGTGAACCAGGTGCAGGGAGGAACAAAGGATCTGGCGTGGGAAAAATCCCGATGTGGGCTATCATCTCTAAAGGCTACGTATTTGCATCTGTTTTATTTATTGATTTACTGATGGCTGGGTGTTGTGTGATGTCCTTAGGTTAGTTAGGTTTAAGTAGTTCTAAGTTCTAGGGGACTGATGACCATAGATGTTAAGTCCCATAGTGCTCAGAGCCATTTGAACCATTTTGACACTTGTGGAAGAACGCTGGCTGATTTGTTTATGAGCCAACTATTACTTATATTTGTATATATTTATTGTGAATGATCTGAGTGAAACCGAATGGGCCGGGATCTGTGACCGAGCGGTTCTAGGTACTTCAGTCCGAACCGCGCTGCTGCTACGGTCGCAGGTTCAAATCCTGCCTCGGGCATGGATGTGTGTGATGTCATTAGGTTAGTTAGGTTTAAGTAGTTCTAAGTCTAGGGGACTGATGACCTCAGATGTTAAGTCCCATAGTGCTCTCAGAGCCATTTGAACCATTTTTCTTTGTAACCGAATGTTTATGACATATCTTTATTTAAATATTGTTTTGATATATTAATCAAGGAAGTGGTCAACTCAAATCATATCATGCCTGTAGAGCTTAAGGACGAAGTATGTTTGGTGTGGTTCTCCTTCAATGGAAAAGCAGATAGAGGTGGAACACTACGGGAATCAAGTGGAGACTGGGACTTCCGGAGTAAAGAGCTTCACTTTGAGTTGATTGCTGGAAGGAGGAAGACCTGTCTATGGTAATTAGAGGTATTAGGTAGTGTAGGTGATTGATTCTGGGAGGTTACCATACCGTGTGGCTAGGGCCTCCCGTCGAGTAGACCGGTCGCGGGGTGCAAGTCTTTCGATTTGACGCCACTTCGGCGACTTGCGCGTCGATGGGGATGAAATGATGATTATTAGGGAAACACAACACCCAGTTCCTGAGCGGAGAAAATCCCCGACTCAGCCGGGAATCGAACCCGGGCCGTTAGGTATGACATTCCGTCACGCTGACCACTCAGCTGCCAGGGCCGGACTATTCTGGGAGGTGATCGGCCGGTACCTTACCTTGACTTCTGAACAGACTCTACAATTCGAGAGATCTGAATGTGCTCCAGTGTAGGACTCTAACTATTGCTGCTTGATTTACAGAACGGAGAATAGACAGAGTGTGAGTGACTATTCTTTGCATAACGTATGCTAATATTTGACTGTAGAATCGCAGGAAAAGGTATTATTTCCAGCGAATTAACTGCTGTCAATGAGAGTCACAACTGGTTTGTTTGTAGTGGATGCTGTTAGGTAGAGCAACTACACTCAGCAGCAGTAACCACTAGGTACCGTCGCAGGCACTGAATATAAGAGTAGGAAATTAGAAATTTTATTAAAACTCACTAACAATTTTACAAGCAGACTCAAGTCATGACAGAGACGGAGGTAGAAGCAGGAAGCGAGTGCATATGTCGCCAGTGGGCCAGGTCAGGTCGTTGAAACATTATGGCGCCATCTCACGGTTGAGGATACACATTCAGCAGAAAGGAGACTGTGACAGAAAACCAAAGGAAGCCAGACAAGCATATTTGTTAGTTTTTAAGACATGTTGGAAGAAACTCTTAACTCTTTCACAAGAGCACATAATGAGGAACTGACACACCAGCTTGTCAAGTGAATATAGGAAAATAAAAAGGACAGATGCGGTCATTACAAACCAAGCCTTGCATCATAGCCTCATCCTGGCTCCTTTTGAATACTCCAGTGTTCCAGTTCTCATCATGGATTGATCAATGGGATTGGTGGCATTCATAGCAATAGCATCCAATTCCATGATTACAGTACTGTGGTGAATCTATGCCCTAGATACTCCAGCATAGGATATGAACTAGTGTAAGATGTACTCGAGATGAGCGTTTTCACCCGATGAACTTCATGCTGATCACCGCCTATTACCTAGCACTTAATTTCAAATATGTAGCCAGCAACAGGGATATTTAGGACACTCCAGCAGGCAGGACGAGACCAGTTTGCGCTGGCCAACAGCCACACCTACTGGCTGGCAACCCACCACAGTGCTTAGGTCGCTAAAAGAATGACGACTTCTAAGCATTGTCAATAAATGATTGAACTCTAATAATGTTTTACTAGCGTCAAAGATGCTTCACAGATTCTCGACAGCTATCCCAACTTCATTGTGAGGTGTCTCCACTTGACCCCTCTGTAGCACTGACAACAGGAAATACATCCTGCTTCCGCCTGATGTCAGAGCAAATAGTTCACAAATGAACATTCATCGACCGATGAAAACTTGGCCAGTTGTCACAACCGTTACTGGTTGTCACCAGTTCTGTCACAGTGCTGTAGTCATTGTACGGTTTCTCAGTAACTGCTGTGTGTTACTGTGGGCTTCTAAACAGAGAAAGACTCAAATATTGTCACTGACAGCAGATCCATAGTGGAGCTACTATTAGATTAGTCAGTCGTTGTTCACTGAGTTAGGTTTGGACCAGTGTTCAGAATTATACCATCAGTGCAACACCTACACATCATATTTATCATCACACTAAAGCTGTTTAATTTTGTACTTATAAGATTTAAATAAATGGTTGTGAATTGGTAATTATTGCGATTACAAAATTATTTCTGCTGTCGATGAAAATTATCCTGTTACAAGACAGTTGCTGTGTGCATGCTTGCCATCTCTTTGCAGCAACTACCAGGTGGTTATAATTACTGTATAGCTACTCAGCGGAGGTCCAGTGTGGGCTGTAATCATCGTATGGCAGCAGACTTGATAGATATGTTAATGTATTAATGCAGAACCAATTTGCGCTACAAAAAAATTAGTTCCAGTCTTAGCCACCAGGTGCAAATTTGGCACTGTGAATGAAAGAAAGACGTATAGCAATGTTCCTATATGTAATGGAATAGGAATGGGATCTGGACGGAAAAGGTAAAACAAACGAGAAAGGCATAACGTTGGTTTTATTATTATCTTCTGTTTACACAATCTGTTCAGTATTAGCACCGGAGAATGCACTAGATGCAGCATTCGTAAGAAAATGTGATCAGCAGTTGTTCGCTGCAGTCCCGATGGCATCTGAGGAACGTTTTCCTGTACGTTGGCGTTCAGATCAGGCAGTGACTGAACATATCCCTGGTAAACACGTTATTTTAGATATCCCCAGAAACTAGAGTTCAAAATTGTTCAAATGGCTCTGAGCACTATGGGACTTAAAATCCGTGGTCATCAGTCCCCTAGAACTTAGAACTACTTAAACCTAAGTAACCTAAGGACATCACAAATATCCATGACCCAGGCAGGATTCAAACCTGCGACCGTAGCGATCACGCGGTTCCTGGCTCAAGCGCCTAGAACCGCACGGCCACACCGGTCGGCAGAAACTAGAGGCAGATGTATTCTGATCAGGTGATCTTGCAGGCCACGCACCTGGAAAACCTCTGGAAACAACATGTTCGTGGAAGGTTGCATTAAGTAGATCTTTCACTGAGCGAGGTACGTGAGGTGTTGCCCCATCTTGCATGAAAATAGTGGTATTCACACAGTTATGCTCTGCCAAAGGAGGAATCACATGATATACAGGTTGTTCTCATTTTTGCGTGGAAAATGGTTACGGATGAATAAAAAATACTTATTTACTTCGTAAATTTTGATTTGCTAAAACTGAAACCCTCCCTCTCTCCCCATAGAGTGGCGTTTGAGAGAGAGGAATTAGAGTTTTACAAATGTTGACCCAAATTTTTTTTTTTTTTTTTTCAGCAGATTCGGATAGGTTTTGTTTGTTTCGTGGTCGTGAGGCCACACAACTTTTAAATATCAAACAAATCTTCTGACTAGCTATCTAACTAACCAGACGTCCTACTTACTAACAAGTGAACTCCTTAACTAAAAAACTAACTGATTCACGAACCTAATGAGAACATGGATTTTCTTGAATTACAGCGCCAACTACCAAGAATCAAAACAAATGTTTAAGACAAAATGTACGTAGTTTTTTGCGTAGAATCTGATTCTGCAGTAAAAAATGGGGGTTCCTATTTGAAATTTTAAAGTTGCCTCCAGTTCCACCCCCAGGGGGCAGGGATGGTGGGCTTTTTAGCACCCCCTCGAAAATAGTCAACTTTGGATTCTACACCTTTATTGGTGTGAAGCTGATTTTTCGAGTTACTCTGGCTTTGTCAACTTAAAATTTACACCCTGTAGAAGAAGGTGTCAGTACCGTACAGACGCCACGGTACACCTGACAGTTCCTATGGGTGTACCATCTTCAAAGAAGAACGAAACGAGGAAAAGAGTGCTTCTGAAGCCACACCACAAAGTCACATACGGCGAGTGCAACTCCTCATTGCGCACAACGCGTCGTTTAACAGTAATACAAGTTCGGCACTTCTGTGTATCATGTATCCTGTAGCGTAAAATTGCCTTGTCACTTGTAACGGTACTTGAATTACGCAACCATTACGGCACCTCACCTGAACCTCTCGATACCAGTAATATTCTACTGTGTTTCTGCAAAGTAGTTGACATGTTTCTGAGACAACATTCACATTTGATTTCATTTGTGATACATCGATATGTTTATGTTGCAATGATATTATTCTTATGTGTATTCTTTCTTTTGTTACTATGATCTTTGACGTATTTGCAACTCTGATTTTTGGGCGCGTAAGCGATTATTAGTTAGTTAGTCGTTAACTTGTTAGAGGGTCGGACCTTGAGAAAGTCGCTTAACGTAGTCAGCTTATAAAATGTGAAATTTAAGAGTGACTGTGGGGAAGATGTTTTCAAGTATGTTTTGTATTGTGAAGTGATGTTTGTGTGTCACGTGATATTGGAATAAAAGCAATTAAAAGGAAGCGTAACTTAATTTCGGAGTGCTGATTATTTTTTTACATCACCATTGTCCAGCGAAAGTGTAATCTCCAAGAATGGTTTGAGAAGCGCATCTACAAAACTTTTGAATATAGCAGAATAAAACCTAGGCCTCTTTGCATCCGAGCTTGGAATCATAACCACCTAGATTTTCAATGATTGAGCCATGATTTTACGACGAGACCAGCGTGGGAAACACAAAAAGATGAGTGCCTAGTTTTTTTCATTATTATATGAAATGACTATGAACTGTGCTCTAATGACACCTGCCACATAGTATGACTGTTGTTGCCCGAAAATGCAGTATTTAGCAGCGTGAGCAATACCACAATCGTTATTAAATGCTGACCTGTGTTGTGGTAGGGTTGTTAGACACTTCACAGAATAATTCATTTTGATCCGTGCCAGAAACCGAAAAGCAAATTCAGAATGTTTCTGCGAATCATAATATTTCAGTTGCTGCAACATCTGCACCTTGTACAGGTATCAGTGTAAAACAGACTGCAAAAATTTCTGTGATGTTGACCACGGTGTGGACGATTCTCGTGCACTGCGCAAGCGGTAGCAGTTACAGCGACAACAGCCTCCTCAGTAACTTTCACTCAGATAGGACGCCTCTCTCCTCAAGGTGCCACACCAAGCTCAGCTGTGTTTTCAAATTTCATTATCATCTTCTCCAAACCATTTAACGACATCGGGCCTCCTCTCAGGGCTTTCATGACTCTCTCAACGCAGCACAGTAATTGCTGCAGTTCACACACGACAGTTTCACTAACAGCACACGGTCTCTCTTCTCCACAGCCGTATTGTTCACTCACGCTATGGCTCGTCAAATGATAACTTAAATGTCATATCCTCATACAGACAGTGTACAGCGCCAGATTTGCTCCTAGGGGCTAAAATTTGAACTAATTTTTTTACACTGTAAATCGGTTTCACATTAACACATAAGCCCCTGCCCCCCCCCCCCCCCCCCCCCGATTTCTCTTCCCACGGTTCCCATTCTCCTCACATACACACACACACACACACACACACACACATTGCATTGCACCATTATCTCGATCGCTGTCCTCCCACTTGAATCAAAAAGTAAAGTAAATACGAAAAACTTTAAAAAAGTTGTCTATTTTATTTTCATTAGTTCGATGAAGCGAAATATAATTTTAATAATTTTCTCCGATTTATTCAAATGTGCCACAGCAGCATCATAACAACTAACAAATACTGCACGCCATCCAATGTAGAGTGTAATTGTATACAAAAACAGATTTTTCTTATGAGAATCATTATTTAACTAGTATAAAAAATTCTTATATTTAAAATGAAACGTATGAAAACTAGTTAACTGAAACATTTAATAGTGTTACAAAAGGTGAAACGCTGCACTGCAAGGCAAAACAAGAATGAATAGACGACTTCAAACAAGTATGTAAGTTAGAACATCCAACTAAAAATGTAAACTGCTAGTGAACTGTATTTACTTAGTGACATTAATGAGTTTTTCCACGTTCTTGCATATGAAAAATGGTCCATATTTTAGGAAGCTCCATGTTTCATGCTCTCCCATAACTTAGACATCTACAACTTCATTACACTCTGGGAATCACTACGTGGCAGAAGATCCCTTTGACTGAAGCATTCGCTGAACTCTGTTCCTCTTCCATTCGCTAATGGACCGTGGAAACAATTAACTCTTCTGCGCCGCTGTGCCAGCTCTTAGTTCCCTAGTTTCATCTGCACGATCTCTACGGGGTAGAGCCTTGTGGAGCTGATGAACGTTCTTGGTTCCTTCGTTGTAAGATGAGTCTTGGAGTTTTCGAAGTAACCCTCTGAGACATGTACGGGCATTGCTTTGAACCGTCCCCTTTCCCCAGTAAAGATTTTTGAAGATGTTAGAAGGAAATTGCAACTTCTTTAATCTTCATGTATGTTTCATTTGAAAATCAAAACCAGCATTATCCCGACAAGAAAAAGTAAAAAAAAATCTGTCCATCACTTGACTGTACGTTGAGGTGACAGAAGTCGTGGGATAGCGATATGCACACATACAGATGGCGGTGGTATCAGGTATAAACTGAGGAGCCAAAGAACCTGGTACATGTGCCCAATATCTTGTCGGGCCCCCGCGAGCATGCAGAAGTGCCGCAGCAGGACGTGGCATGCACTCGATTGATTTCTGAAGTAGTGCTGGAGGGAATTTACACCATCAATTTGGAGGGTTGTCCATAAATCCGTAGGAGTACGAGGGGGGGTGCAGACCTCTTCTGAACGGCACGTTGCAAGGCACCCCAGATATGCTCAATAATGTTCAGGTCTGGGGAGTTTGGTGACCAGCGAAAGTGCTTAAATTCAGAAGAGTGTTTCTGAGCCACACTGTAGCAATCATGGACGTGTGAGGTGTCGCATTGTTCTGCTTGAATTGTCCAAGTCCATCGGAGTGCACAATGGAGATGAACGGATGCAGTTAATCAGACAGGATGCTTATGTACGTGTCACCTGCCAGAGTCGTGTCTAGACGTATCAGCGCTCCCATATCACTCCAATTGCACACGTCCCACACCATTACAGGACGTCCACCAGCTTGAATAGTCCCCTGATGACATGCAGGGTCCATGGATTCATGAGGTCGTCTCCATATCCGTACACGTCCCTCTGCTCGATACAATTTGGAACGAGACTCGTCCGACCAGGCAACGTGTTTCAACACATTAACGGTATTGACGGGTCCAGGCGAGGCGGGAAGTTTTGTGTCGTGCTGTTATCAAGAGTACATAAGTGGGCCAGCAGCTCCGAAAGCCCATATCAATGCTGTATCGTTTAACCGTTTGCACGCTGACACTTGCTGATGGTCCAGCATTGAAATCTTCAGCAATCTGAGGAAGGGCTGCACTTCTGGCACGTTGAACGATTCTCTTCAATCGTTGTTGGTCCCGTTCTTGCAGGATCTTTTTCCGGGCGCAGCGATGTCGGGGATTTGATGTTTACCGGATTCCTGAAACTCACAGTACACTCATGAAATGGTCGTAAGCGAAAATTCCCACTTCATCGCTAACTCGGAGATGCTGGGTGCCATTGCCCCGTGAGCTGACTATAACACCACGTTCACACTGACTTAAATCTTGATAACCTGCCATGGTAGAAGCAGTAACCGATCCAACAACTGCGCCAAACACTTGTTGTCTTATGTAGGCGTTTCCGATCGCATCACCGTATTCTGACTGTTCACATATCTCTGCATTTGAATACGCATGTCTATATCAGTTACTTTGGCGCTTCAGTGTAAAAGGGCAGTGCATTGGAAGAGCTGCCGTTTGTACTCAGGCGATTCGTGAGAAAATGTGTTCGAGGTGGTTATGACCGCACGACGAAAATTATTAACTGACTTTGAACACGGAATGGTAGTTGGAACTACACGCATGGAACAGTCCGTTCCGGAAATCGTTAATTAATTAAATATTCAGAGATCCACACTTTCCAGAGTGTGCCAAGATTACCAAATTTTAGATATTGCCTCTCACAACCCAGTGGCCGACGGCACATCCGGGAGCTACAGCGTTTGCTTAGAGTTGGCAGTACCAACAGACGAGCAATACTGCCTGAAATAACAGCAGAAATCAATGTGGAAAGTACGACGAACGGATCCGTTAGGACAATGAGACTAAATTTGGAGTTAACGGGCTATGACAGCAGACAAACGACGCGAGTGTCTTTGCTAACAGGACGACATCGACGGCAGCGCCTCTCTTGGGCTCGTAAGCATATCGGCTGGACCCTAGGCGACTGGAAAACCGTGGCCTGGTCGGAAGAACCCCGATTTCAGTTGGTAAGAGCTGATGGTAGGGTTCGAATGTGGCGCAGACCTCATAAAGCCATGCATCCAAGCTGTCAGCCGGCCTGAGTGGCTGAGCGATTCTAGGCGCTACAGTCTGGAACCGCGCGACCGCTATGGGCGCAGGTTCGAATCCTACCTCGGGCATGGATGTGTGTGATGTCCTTTAGGTTAGTTAGGTTTAAGTTCTAGGGGAGTGATGACCTCAGACGTAAAGTCCCACAGTGCTCAGAGCCATTTGAACCATTTTGTACCAAGCTGTCAACACGGCACTGTGCAAGCTGGTGGTGGCTTCCTAGTGGCGTAGGCTGTGGTTACATGAACCTTGGAGTGAACTGGGTCCTCTGGTCCAAATGAAATCATCATTGACTGTAAATGGTTATTTTCGTCTACTTGGAGACCATCTGCAGCCATTCATGGACTTCATGTTCCCAAACAGCGATGGAATGTTTGTGGATGTCACGGGGCTACAATTGTTTGGTTTGAAGAACATTCTGGACAGTTCGGGTGAATGATTTGGCAACCCAGTTCGCTCAGCATGAGTCCTATCGAATATTTATGGGACATAAGCGACAGGTCAGTTCGTGAACAAAATCCATCACCGGCAACACTTTCTCAGTTATGGACGGCTATTGAGGCAGCATGGCTCAGTATTCCTGCAGGGGACTTCCAAGGACTTGTTGAGTCCATTCCACGTCGAGCTGCTGCACTACGCCCATCGATAGGAGGTGCGACACGGTATTTGGAGATATCTCATGACTTTTTTCAGCTCTCTGTAAGTACCCAGGTGTAATATACTTCATTCCTTAAAACCGTGTACTTAGTTGCTAATAAATTATTTCAGTCAGTGTACCGGTACGACAAGTGTTACTTTAAGCCCAGTTACGGGCTCTGTCAGCTTCTCGTTCTCCCAAAACTCATCTACTGCTTCTGTTACGGTGCTCACTTATTTCCAAGTCCGTATCGATCTTAATGCTGAGTTTTCATTCAGACGGCGCTTTGGCGTTAGGCAGTTGTTTCCGTGTGTGATCGCTGGCCGGAGCTTAGCTGGAGGCGTGTGAGGAGGAAAGAGGTGGCTGCCTTGGCGTGGTGACAGTTCGGCTCGGCTGGGGTTGTTTGCGTCTGGACGGCGAGTGGGGCCCGATGGGAAGACCGGACCGTGATTTTACGGTTAACAGTGTGGACAGCGGCGTGGTGTGCCGTTTAACTTGATTCGCAAGGGGAGCAAAATCTCGCCTTTTGTAGTTTGTCGAGCCTGAGTTTGAAATACCTTCTATGTGCCGCGGGATGCCATTTCGTCCTCCTGTCTCTCCGTCGCTGGGATTGCTATCCTCGTTTACCGTCCCATGGATGTACATCGATGGGGTACGCTGCTCTCCGTACTCTGCTAGACGCTGGTGATGGAAGTGCGTCGTTCAGCGGCACGTTAGTCTGGGTGCTTTATGTTTGATCTTCAAGTGCATAGTCTTATAGTGGCACTCCTTAGAGTTTGCCTGGTGCAGTTAGATTGGAGTTTATTTTGTCTTGTGGTGCTTCCGCTTTCCGTTAACGAAGGTTAAGCTTGATTCGGCACTCCGTAGGACGCTTGGCGCCTCAGCAGGCGGGTCGGAGCCACCTTCGCGACTAAACGGAAGCCTTTGGACTGAGAGGTCTTGTGTTTTGCATATTGTTCATAAACTGGTGTTTTGGTATTAAGTTGGCTGAGTTTCCTTATAGATGTCCCGGGATTCGGTCTGTTGTCCGGCCCGGGCTAGGCCTCGTTATTTTAAAAGTCGGTCATTGTTTTGGCTGAGTACGATTTGGTTTACTGCCTGTTTGTTCTGGTAGTACGCCGGGTCCCTGTGGTTGTATTGCATTCTGTATGCGGCTGTGTGCTCGGAGCCGTGGAGTACCATTTGTGTGAACTGCTTCACTGGGAATACTGATCGGGCCATTCTTGGTCCTCTGCTGTATGAAATGATTTTATTATTATTTTAAAGTAACATTATCACTTAAATGATTTAATTCTTGTTGCGTTAATTGCAACTTGGGTACTGAGAAATTTAGTAATGTAATTACGGAAGATTTAATAGTGGCACATGCCCCTTTACCTGTTTCGCAATCTGTAAATTACCGAAAGACCTTACGCTCATAGTCATATGATGTGATTTTCTTAAATTATTGTATTTTTATGTCATGTTATTGTTTTTTTTAATTTGCTGGTCACTGTTCCAAGTATTAAAATGTTTCAGGTAGCTATTACTTGGGTGGAACGCGCGGAGAGAGTAGTTGCGTGCCTTACGTGTCCGTTGTTGGCGCGGCCTGGTGTCCGTTGATTGTTTTGGTGCACCTCAGTTAAGTATTGTGTTGCCTCCTCCCTTACGGCCCAACGTGTTCTTCTCATAAACATTTCCTTTAAGGCATTTTAGTTAATTTTATGCTAGTATTATTTTAATTTCTTACATTGGTAAAAATGTGAGGCTTTCATTATGCACACTGTTTGTCATGGCGGAGTTGATGTGCCATTGTAATTTCTTAAACTCCATTGTGTGTACACTTCGTGATATGTATTGTTTGTCATAATATATTTGAGTATGGCAACTATTATGTCTCATATATCATGATGTGCGTGTGTAATGGTGCAATAAATGGATGATTGTTGTTTCTGTTTTTGGCGACCTTCATGCCTCCTTTCTTGTCCGTATTGGTACGCTATCGTTGTACTTGTGTTGGTAAACCACATCAGCTTCAATTCGTTTGTTAAGCAATTTACACTCAGTGATCCACATTTGTCACATGTTGAAATTTTTCGTCAAGTAGTTTGTCTCATGAACCTTTGATGCTAGGTGTGTCTGTGGATAAATGCGCAAGATGTCACAATTGTGAGACAGGCAGTGGACTCACATTCGACAGCACGGTGATTCAAATCTCCATCAGCCCATCCAGATTGACGTTTCCCGTTATTTCCCCCATAATCGTTTCAGGAAAATGCGGGGATGGTTTCTTGGAAAAGAACGCGGTCAATTTCCCTACCCACCATTCCGCTATTCGAGTTTCGTTCCGTCGCTAATAAGCCGTCTTCGCGGGGGTCTTAAGTCCTTATATTCCATCTTTGTTTCTGACAGCACAGTTTCTAAGATGTCTCGAGCAGCTGTAATGTCTATACTCGCAGAATGCAAGGTCATAGGTGCTGCACTAATTGTTTTCGCGGTTTGTTTTTAATTTGAAAGGGGTAAGATTGTGTTTGTAAAACCTATTGCTACAATTCGTTCGTTACGTTTCTTACTCTTACGAAATATGTTTCTGAGAGTCTTAACAACGCTGGTGAGTTGCTAAGTGCAAACACGGTATTTTATTTGCCAGCTCAACTCGTTGGATATAGTGTTTCAACATTACCTTGTAAATACTCACAGAACAAGTTTTTCAGTCCTGCAATAGTAGTGTACTGTGACACCTGTTTCAAAACAGAGAGCGTTTCTTGATTAGCCCCTTATCCTCTACAACAGCTTTGAGGATTACATTTAAGTCGCGATTGATTCTTTTTTGTGCACCATTGTGTACGCCACTCATTACAGAAGTTCCGTCATAGCCTTGCCCGAAAACATTTCTCCACATCTAGCCCCTCTCATTCCGTATATTCAGTTAACTGATTTTCGTATCCTAATGCAGACTGATTTTTGACCTGGGTAAAGGAAGTAAATGACTCGCATATCCTTACGGCTGAAGGACTCCCAAGGGAATTTTTCGTTATTTTAACACAGGGAATGACTTCTCTTCACTGATCGATTTTACTAAATTTTTTGCTTTTGCTTCATATTACAATTTTTTCTAATTTTTACTTTTTTTGTTTAATTCCAGTGGCACCTTATTCTCGGGAGCATTTCTCCGTTCGTCTCAGCCTAGTTACGACCATGCTGTTATCGCTGAATGGCTTCCTTAATTGTGCGGTTATTATTTTCCGCGTAACCTCTAAGAATAAACAACGTATCGTGACGTTCTCAACAATACAGGGTCTATGTAGCAGCCCACACCATTGCTTAGCATTAGTTTGAGATGAGGCGGCTGGCGAGCAACATGAGTGTATCCGTCCCCAGTCAGCAAAATCTTAAGAAACCCGTGAAATGCGCTAAGGACCCCGAGCATCGATAGCAGTCAGAAGGTAAGCTGTTAACAAACATCTGAGTTACTCCAATCCATGGCCCCCAAAATACATGCGTCAAATCAAAGGCACCTTTCTGCTTAACGAAAATTCCCATAAGCATATATGTATGAATATGGGGACCTCTGAAACTATAGGTATACTCATGGCAATTTGATTTAGCAAACCAATCATTCAGAGTGTTTATCAAGGTGTGATGCCGTTAGTGTTGAAGGAGCATGAGTTTTATAAATTGTGTTAGTACAGGAAAGTTGTAATGCATTGAATTGTACTTTCTCCTGTGAGACTTCCGAGCTAACCGATCTCTGTATTCGCTCGAGTAGCCATTGTTGGACAAGTCGAGAGTGTCTCCGTAGTGCCTTTAAACGCACGCTTTACGTGCTCATATCATAGAAAAGGATGCGCCACGAGGAATTTATCGGAATGTGACGGAAATCGATAGATGTGACGTACATGATTACAATTCCAGAAAAACTTGTTCATTTATTCAAGAGAAAGAGATTTACAAATTGAGGAAGTTAACAAAGCGTTGGTCCACCTCTGGCCCTTATGCAAGCAGGTATTCGGCTTGGCAGTCACTGATACAGTTGTATGATGTCTTCCTGAGGGATATCGTGCCAAATTCTGTCCAGCTGGCGCGTTAGATCATTAAAATCCTCAGATGCTTCTGTCTCCAAGTCTCTTCAACCTGTATGGAGAAATGCTGGCGAGAGAAGCGCTGAAAGGATGCGGAAACTCCAAAGTAGGAGGGTGTCTCATCAACACCATCAAGTATGCAGACGGCCTGGTGGTGCTCGCCAAAAATCAGAGACAGCTGCAACTCATGATGGACAATTTGGTGGAAACTGGAAGAAAATACGGCGTGGAAATCAACATCGAAAAATCAAAAGTGATGCGCATATCAAAACGTGAGAAACACTTGAAGATAACTGTTGACAATCGGGAACTGGAAAATGTGAATCAGTTCAAGTACCTGGGAAGTTTTATCACAGAGGATGCCCACAGCAACGAAATCCGAGCAAGAATCGCCATGGCCAAAGCTGCTTTCAACAAGGAGAGGCCCCTGCTGACCAGCAAGTTGAGTTTGGCATTGAGAGAAAAAACTGATAAAGTGCTACATTTGGAGCATTGCACTGTGTGGAGTAGAGACATGGACCCTGAGAAAGAAGGAGAAAAAATACTTAGAGAGCTTTGAAATGTGGTGCTGGAGGAGAATGGAAAAGATCAAGTGGACAGATCGCATAAAAAATGACGATGTCGAAGAGTAGGAGAGAAGAGAAGTATTCTGCTTAAAATTCTTGAGAGAAAGGCCAACTGGATTGGACATGTACTTAGACACGAGGGACTCATATATGGTGTCATCGAAGGAAACTCAGAGGAAACGCAGGACGAGGAAGAAGAAGAATTCAGCATCTGGACGACATGACAGATGGAAGGAGGTACAACAGACTAAAGAAAGGAAGCTGAAGACAGGGAACAGTGGAATCAGAAATTCTCCGTACGAAGACATGGACCTGCCACTAGGCAGATTACTACATAATAACATAATAATGGTTAGAGGGCCCTGCCCATAATGCTCCAAACGTTCTCAAATGGGGAGAGATCCGGCGACGTTGCTGACCAACGTATGATTTGGCCACCAAGCATACAAGCAGTAGAAACCCTCTCCATGTGTAGGTGGTCATTATCTTGCTGAAATATAAGCCCTGGATGGGTTGCCATGAAGGGCAACAAAACGGGGGGTAGAACAGCGTCGACATCCCGCTGTGCTGTAAGCGAGCAGTGGATGACAACCAAAGGTGTCCTGCTATGAAATGAGATGGCAGCCCAGACCATCACTCGTGGTTGTCGGGCGGGCGACAATCAGGTTGGTAACCCACCACTTCCCAGGACGTCTCCAGGCAAGTCTTCACTGGCCATCGGGACTCAGTTCGGAGTGGGTCTCATCACTGAAGACAATTCTACTCCAGTCAGTGAGATTCCAGGCCCGAATGCGCCCGACACCACTGCAAACGGACTTGTTTGTGTGCAGAGGTCACTGGTAGACGGTGAAAGGTGGGCCGTGAGGTCAGCCACCTTTCTGTGAGTCACCTTTGAATAGTCCTTGTGTTCACTGATGCGCCAGGTGCACGTCATATCGATGATAGTGATGAATCTGGAACTCTGGGTGCCTCTCTGACCATTGGTCGGTTCTCACATTCTGTCATCTCTCTAGGCCGATCGCTTCCTTCTGGATAGTGTGTTCGGTCATGGAGCATCCATTCCTACCAACATCGTAGAATAGTGGCATCGCTCCTATTCAAATGTCGAGAGTTTCGCCGATTACTCCAACAGGCTTCTTTGAGTCCAAATACAAGTCTTCTCTCAAATGCTGACGTCTGCGTATACTGTTCACGTGCCTGTATGCAAGGCATATTTACTGCCCAACTGAGTACACGCAATGAAATTCGCAAAGACTTTGTGCCCTGGTGTCGAAATCTCCCGTGTTCATTTTTGTTGCCAGCTGCGCGGTGAAATTGTGCTGCAGCGTCACTCACCCATCCATTGGTCGCCAAAGTTTACAGTTTTGCATTTTGCGTCGATACCATTTGTTCCCCTTAGAATGTATTCGAATATAGAGAAAGATTTCACTTGACTAGAAGATTAAAAAAAAATATATCTTTTAATTTTAACTTACTTTATTTCGTTTCTTTTTTTTTTTTTCGGGAGCTAAGGCCTCTCCTCCTCTTCGGCTCCGGGAAAATGGCCCTGTTGCCTCAGCTTAGATACGTCCTTGGGATCAAGCAAGGCGTTGTTTGTTCTGCCCCTAGTGACGTCGCGCTTCTATTCTTGTGCTTGGAGGCTTCTCAGCAGCAACACAATAGGTAAAACTGGCTCCTATCGCATTCCATCACTGCTCGTTGACGGTGAAGTGCAACGAACAAAAGTCATGGTAATTTCCAAGAATGATTGCCTTTGGAAGTCGAGGTGTCCAAGCGATACATATCGAGCCTGCGTTCGTTAATCGATCCTGCGACGCCGCTGGCGGGCGTGCTAATCAATTATTTGTGGTCCTCATTTTTTTCTGTTTTGCATCGTTCCCTTAGTTGCTCTGAATTACATACCTCCACGAATTACTCGTGAGTTGCTAGGGAAACCCAGACGATTTATGTAGTTAGTGAGTTGGATGTCTGGTGTACTTGACGTTTCTTCAGCGGATTCTCTCACGTGGAAGAATCTAATTCCATGTTTATCCAGCGTAGAAAATTGTTCGACTTTTTGTCGCAAATACAGAGCACTACCAGACGAGGAAAGAAGGGACTGTGTAGACTGTGGTAGTGCGAAGTGTTTAAAACTTCGTAAGAACAGTTTCGATGCTGAAATACCGTTACACTTTCATTGCGGACTGTGCGCAAACGGGCGAGTTTCAGGAAGAATACTTGGTTCGACTCATTCAAATTATCCATCCAGAACACCGTAATGGACTTTCACATGATGACAACACAGATGACGAGTAAGGTAAGTCGTCGCCTTTGCAGTGACAAGTATTTTTGTAACGCTTTTCTTTTGTCGTTCCGGTAGTAACCAACGGAAACATACACATAACGCCTGCCACCAGAGTCGCATGATCGTTTGGACCCCTCGACTTCTATAGGCAATCATTCCTGGAAATTACCAAAGTCATTTTTAACTATGAAACCGACGTCCGATGACTGGCTCGGCGGTTGCTATGAGTCAATTTGTTAGGCCTACCAGGAGAACAATTAGCTTTACCGTTTTCTTGACGTTTCCGACTGAGAGTAACATGGGTAACAATCGACCAGAGCGCGTTTATTACTGGATGCACGTGGTTCTGTGCTCCTACGATCATGACCCTTTCTAACTTATCAGTTCTGAGAAACGACGCGAACCGACAGAAATCGTGTCTATGATATTAACAAATTGTATTTGAATCTGTATTTTCTTGGATTCATAGATTCATACCGCACAGCGAATATCTGGAATTAAAAATTGAAAATACGTGTTCGCTGCGTGGCAAGTAACAATGTTCACTGTGAAGCTGAATTAAAAGTAGAGTGGATTGCAAACACACCTCCATTGTTATAGATTTTGATAAGTATTTCCTTTTAAAAAAAGCGTTTCATTCATGTAAATGTTAAGTTAATACAGTGTATAAGTTACGTTTATGAGGATTCTTCACTCTTGTTAATGTGTACCCTGACTCGTCCCACGTCGCTGAAGGTTCCTATTAACTAGAATTAAAGGACACGATGGATGAATGGATGAATACTGCAAGGACATGAGTTAAACGAGAGTTCAAGACGTAGTATGGAGATATTTATCTAAAAGAAAAATGAACCATTGTAGTATATCTACGTTTACATGACACTATAAGTGCTAACTGTGTTTGTAACTTTCGATTCGAAAGTGTTCTCGTGCTGTATCAACATGTACCTTTGTTTCAGTTTGTTAGTGCCTAATTCCATTTAATTTCTCTCGAAAGTATCTTGTGATTTATGATTAAAATGCATTTCTTTTTTCCGTTTAATAACAGACGTGACGCCGTATTGTCTGCTGAGCATGGCTGCGTTGCTTTTTCTGTGACGACAAAAAATATTCTGATTTTGAACACATCTTGTACACCTATTGTTGAAAATAACTTCGTTAAATGATATGTAGTTTGATACTAGAAATATTTATGAGGACATTAGAAGTGAGTTACGTTCACTGTCTTTCGGTTATTTGGGTGAAAGCTCTCCCTATCCACAGATTTGGTGTGGTGCCCTCGTATTGTTGGTTCGAAGATCTTAGTCACAGTATTCGTCCTGGTGCTAGCACAAGATTAATGTCGCCCACAAAGGTGCGTTAGTTCGACTAGATTTATAGATATATTGACAACTGAAAGCCAAAGCTGAGAAAATAAATCAAAATGATGTACATCATAACTCTGACTTTACCAATAGCAATTCTATATATAGGTGAGTTACAGAAAAACAATTAACGGAAATTAATTTCACTGTTATAAATTGGATTATAGTGTGTGTGCTCAATGCAGGTTCTGTTAAGTATTGTGACAGGATCAAGGAAACACTCCAGTATGATGTTTAGTGAGTGAGTTTTCGAGTTGTTCATTTTTTTAACGTCATTAATGTTCGTGTGGAGAATAGTGAACGATAATGACGACGATCTTTTCAGGATCATCAGATGTTTCCGTCATTTTTTACAGCTTGATGTCTAAGAAATCTGGAGAAACCAGGAGATAGCCAATGCGTTGTAATTAAATGCATTTGACGTAATTGCTTTCTTTCCTATACCAGGTAAATAGTGATAAAATATTATTGGTAAACATTTGTGTTACGTTAAACTCGTTTGCGGGATTATGATGTATATTCTTCGTATTGTCTTAGAAATTTTGAGAAAACACTGTTTATACAATTCTGAAAAGTAAATGGCATAATATAGACTATGAACAGAAGTCTGTTGCTAAGGCAGAATACTCAAAATTTCTGGGTGTGTGCATTGATGAGAAATTGAACGAAAAGAAACACATCGATGATCTGCTGAAACGATTAGGTTCAGCTATTACGGTTATTGCAAATTTTTGTGATAAACATATCAGTAAATTAGCCTACTATGAATATTTTCATTCACTGCTTTCATATGGCATCTTATTTTGGGCAATTCGTCATTAAGAGAGAAAGTATTCATTGCACAAAAGCGTGTAATCAGAATAATAGCTAGAGCCCACCCAAGATCACCTTGCAGACATTTATTTAAGGAACTCGGGATATTCACAGTACCTTCACAATACATATATTCTCTTATGAAATTTGTCATTAATAATCCATCCCAGTTCAAAAATAACAGCGAAGTGCATAGCTACAACACTAGAAGAAAGGATGATCTTCACTATTCTGGATTAAATCTCACTTTGGCACAGAAAGGGGTGAATTATGCTGCCACAAAGTCTTCGGTCATTTGCCGAATAGTATTAAAAGTCTGACAGATAGCCAACCAACATTTAAAAGCAAATTAAAAAAATTTCTGAACTACAACTCCTTCTACTCAATGGATGAATTCTTGGCGTGCATCCGTGCGTCGCTGCGGTCCGGTCCCAGGTCGACGGGCACGTGCACCTTCCGCCGACCACTGGCTACAACATCGATGTACTGTGGAGACCTCCTCGCTCACAGTCCGTCAACTGCACATACGGTTCACGTCCACGCTGTCGCGGCATGCTACCAGTGTTAAAGACTGCGATGGAGCTCCGTATGCCACGGCAAACTGGCTGACACTGACGGCGGCGGTGCACAAATGCTGCGCAGCTAGCGCCATTCGACGGCCAACACTGCGGTTCCTGGTGTGTCCGCTGTGCCGTGCGTGTGATCATTGCTTGTACAGCCCTCTCGCAGTGTCCGGAGCTAGTATGGTGGGTCTGACACACCGGTGTCAATGTGTTCTTTTTTCCATTTCCAGGTGTGTACTCAGTGGCTATAATTTTTCATGTCTGCAACGTCGGCGATACTCTCGAGCATTATCCTTCTATTATACAGTATTTATTTCGGAATGAATATTTATGAAAGTGATATCTCGAGTGCTGTGTGCATTTTGAGGTAGTTGTTCTGATTCTTAGCCACTGTGATGATCTGTGCCGAGAAGCGGAGAAAGAATGAAAACACAGCCCTACCATCTCTAGTGAGTAGGAAGTCAAATATTTTAAAAAATATCGATGGGGGGCCATGAGGTGCAATGTTTACACCGACAGGCTCTTGGGGTTTGCTGCCGGATCCTAAAATCAACTCGATTCGATATTCCGGCGATCCAACTGGTTGTCATCTTCAAGAGCATTCTCCTGAAGATGACGACCAGTTGGATTGCAGAAATATCGAATCAAAATTCAAATGGCTCTGAGCAGTATGGGACTTAACATCTAAGGTCATCAGTACCCTAGAACTTAGAACTACTTAAACCTAACTAACCTAACGACAGCAGACACACATCCATGCCCGAGGCAAGATTAGAACCTGCGACCGTAGCGCCTAGAACCGCTCGGCCACGGCGACCGGCAAATATCGAATCGAGTTGACTTTAGGATCCGGCAGCAAACCCGAAGAGACTTTCAAGACTTATTACGCCGAGAAAGCCTACGAAGTCACAATGTTTACATCGCTTCCGCTCAATACCCGCGTAGCAGATCTCACTAAGACTGTGTCTAATTGAATTGAGGGAAATGCATTTCTGTAAGAACACCTCGTAGTGTTCTACTTCTCGCGAATGCAGTCGTTCCACGACCAAGGAAAACTTCAAAAAAAATTTTTTTAATAATCTTACCGTAGGCGCTTTTCAAGGACCATGTGCAATTTCTAGAATTTATTAGATGATATTTTATTCTAATGTCTCCACTTATGCAATAACATAGAAGTGTACGTCATTTAGTCACGTGTAGACTTTTTGATATACAGGGGTTCGACAAAAATGCGGAAACAGCGATAAATGCTTGCTTGAACATAAATGGAGATTCCAGCCATGCCTGCAGGTTGCACTGTAGTGTTTAGCAACGAACGGTACCTGTGCAATGTCCTCAATACGTAGCAAGTGTCAGTCGTGATCATACACTCCTGGAAATGGAAAAAAAGAACACATTGACACCGGTGTGTCAGACCCACCATACTTGCTCCGGACACTGCGAGAGGGCTGTACAAGCAATGATCACACGCACGGCACAGCGGACACACCAGGAACCGCGGTGTTGGCCGTCGAATGGCGCTAGCTGCGCAGCATTTGTGCACCGCCGCCGTCAGTGTCAGCCAGTTTGCCGTGGCATACGGAGCTCCATCGCAGTCTTTAACACTGGTAGCATGCCGCGATAGCGTGGACGTGAACCGTACATGCAGTTGACGGACTTTGAGCGAGGGCGTATAGTGGGCATGCGGGAGGCCGGGTGGACGTACCGCCGAATTGCTCAACACGTGGGGCGTGAGGTCTCCACAGTACATCGATGTTGTCGCCAGTGGTCGGCGGAAGGTGCACGTGCCCGTCGACCTGGGACCGGACCGCAGCGACGCACGGATGCACGCCAAGACCGTAGGATCCTACGCAGTGCCGTAGGGGACCGCACCGCCACTTCCCAGCAAATTAGGGACACTGTTGCTCCTGGGGTATCGGCGAGGACCATTCGCAACCGTCTCCATGAAGCTGGGCTACGGTCCCGCACACCGTTAGGCCGTCGCTCACGCCCCAACATCGTGCAGCCCGCCTCCAGTGGTGTCGCGACAGGCGTGAATGGAGGGACGAATGGAGACGTGTCGTCTTCAGCGATGAGAGTCCCTTCTGCCTTGGTGTCAATGATGGTCGTATGCGTGTTTGGCGCCGTGCAGGTGAGCGCCACAATCAGGACTGCATACGACCGAGGCATACAGGGCCAACACCCGGCATCATGGTGTGGGGAGCGATCTCCTACACTGGCCGTACACCTCTGGTGATCGTCGAGGGGACACTGAATAGTGCACGGTACATCCAAACCGTCATCGAACCCATCGTTCTACCATTCCTAGACCGGCAAGGGAACTTGCTGTTCCAACAGGACAATGCACGTCCGCATGTATCCCGTGCCACCCATCGTGCTCTAGAAGGTGTAAGTCAACTACCCTGGCCAGCAAGATCTCCGGATGTGTCCCCCATTGAGCATGTTTGGGACTGGATGAAGCGTCGTCTCACGCGGTTTGCACGTCCATCACGAACGCTGGTCCAACTGAGGCGCCAGGTTGAAATGGCATGGCAAGCCGTTCCACAGGACTACATCCAGCATCCTTACGATCGTCTCCATGGGAGAGTAGCAGCCTGCATTGCTGCGAAAGGTGGATATACACTGTACTAGTGCCGACATTGTGCATGCTCTGTTGCCTGTGTCTATGTGCCTGTGGTTCTGTCAGTGTGATCATGTGATGTATCTGACCCCAGGAATGTGTCAATAAAGTTTCCCCTTCCTGGGACAATGAATTCACGGTGTTCTTATTTCAATTTCCAGGAGTGTATTAGTATTCTGTGTAATTGTGAGTGCATTATCTCGGAGCTAAGAGAATCCGAACGTGGGTAAATTGTTGGTTATCGCACGGCTGATGCTTTCCTAACAGACGTACCCAACGTGGTGCTTCAAGAGGCATCATACTGAACATTTATACCGCGTACGGGGAAAGTGGAAAAACATTTTCCGCTGAGTTACAATGCGGACGAAATTGTGTGTTGAGTGATCTTGAGGGACGGTCATTGAAGAGGATTGTGGCGAAAAATAAGAGGACGACAGCTACAAAAGTCTCTGCAGAACTGAATGTCTCATACGCAAATCCTGTCAGCACTAAATCAACAAGAATGAAGCTCCATAAGCACGAAATTGCAAAGCTGTCTGGACTTCCAAAACCACTCACCAGTGATGCAAAAGAAAACATGACACGGAATCCACAAAACCTGGACTGTGGACCAATGGAAGAAAGTCATTTGGTGGGATGAGTCTTCCTGCACACTGTTTCCAACTTCTGGCAGAGTTTGTATCCGAAGAGCGTAACATCTCTGGAGCTCTGCGATGATTTGGGCGGCCACAGCGTAGTATTACATGTTCTCCATGGGTACTCTACAAGGCCGCAGTACTGCCAAGGACGATGTGCCAATTATGGCTGATTAGGTCCACCTCATGGAGCAGTGTATGACCCCTTATAGTCGCTCTGGGCTCCAAGAAGACAGGGCCCCTGTTCTCACAGCTCGCATCGACCACGATTGGTTTTGTGAGCACCAGGGTGATTTTGGCCCTCACCACCACAGTCACCGTATCTCAGTATTACTGAGCATTTGTGGCCTACGTTGGAGAGAAGGTTGCGCTATCCACTTCCACCAGCGGTACCTTTACTTGCCGCTATTTTGCAGGAAAAATGGAATAAGATTCCGTTGAAATCCATACAGGACGTGTATTCATCCATTCCAAGACGACTGGAAGGTCTTTTGATTGCTAACAGTTTTCCTATTTTGTCTACCCACCGTATTAATTTTTGTTGTGGTCTTCAGTCCAAAGAATGTTTTGATGCAGTTCTCCTTGCTACTCTATCCTGTGCAGCCTTCGTAATCTGCTTACTGTATTCATCTCTTGGTCTCCCTCTACGATTTTTACCCCCCTCTCCCCCGCCCACGCTTCCCTCCGGTACTAAATTGGTGATCCCTCGATGCCTCAGAATGTGTCCTATCAACCGATCCCTTCTTCTAGTCAGGTTGTACCACAAATTTCTCTCCTCCCCAATTCTGTTCAATACCTCTTCATTAGTTATGCGATCTACCCATTTAATCTTCGGCATTTTTCTGTAGCACCACATTTCAAAAGCTTCTATTCTCTTCTTGTCTAAATTGTTTATCGTCCATATTTCATTTCCATACATGGCTACACTCCATACAAATGCTTTCAGAAACGACTTCCTGCCACTTAAATCTATACTGGATGTTAACAAATTTCTCTTCTACCATTGCCTGTCTGCATTTTATATCCTCCCTACTTAGACCATCATCCGTTATTTTGCTTCCCAAATAGCAAAACTCGTTTACTACTTTAAGTATTAATTAAGGAAGCAACAATCATTGCCGGCTCTAGAGTTGTCTTCAGCAGCTATACTACTCTTAAATCGCGTATAAGAAAGCTTTCAGGTAACGCAACTTTTAGTGGAATGGAAAATAATTTTTAATGCGTTTATTGAGACATGACGGAGTTGAGAGTTCGTTGGTGAATTTTCACTCTTCTGTAGCCATTCGAAATCTGTTCACACGAATAACTTGAATGATAAGCTACTAACTATGTGTAGATCAAATAGTGGCACAAATTGTACATCCATCTGCATATTTTAAAGCATTAACCAATCTATCACCGCAACGTTTATGCAGTTATTACATGTAACAGATATAATCTTAAGACCCCTTGCCATGAAAAGTTTGCTCTCATACAATCACTCTTTCCACCCTCTCTCTCCCTCTCACTTTCTCTTTCACTCCCTCTCCCTCTGCCTCCAGCCTTTCATATCTATCTTCTAATCCCATTCAGAATTGTTATTTATGTACAAACGCACCGCTGTAGCCAATATGACTATTGTACTTAAAGTTTGTAACATTTATCCTGATCATATAAACGAGTATGAAATTTAAGCTATTTTAAGTTGTCAAAATCGGATTTATATACCTCCTGAAGTATTTATTCCAACGCATCTATTCCACAGCTCAAAACAAACACCTAAATCCTTAAAAAAATTGATACGATTTATATTCTTTGTATTTTGCGATAATGTTTTCTCGTCTGCTGTACGATCCTTGCACACAATCGTTTCCAGACGCCATATTTGTTTACAAAGTATGACACTATACACGTGATGTGTTAGGACAGCGAAGGGAGATCCTTACACACAATAGTTTCCAGACGCCATATTTGTTTACAAAGTATGACAGTATACATGTGATGTGTTAGGACAGCGAAAGGAACCTGTGACCACTGGAGGTACTCTATTTCACTTATTGTATATTTACCCTTAAACGTACGTTTATTTTTTTTTTTGTCAAAAGAAACCCAAAATCATGTTCTGAAAAAGTGTTTTGTTTTCTCCACTAGACAATGCTACAAGTTCCTCCAAAATATCGTAACACAACACAACACAACACACACACACACACACACACACACACACACACACACAAATAAATGTCATATTAACAGATGTAAATCCACCTGATGGTGGAGGTTTAAAACTTCGAAATGTGTCGTGGAGATAAATAACCAGTAACTGGTAACAGTAAACTTGTTGTTTCTTTTGAAGCTGTTAACTTATTGATTTGTACTGCATAGATTTTTTCTGACCAGTTGAGTGTCGTTGTTCGTAACATGCTGCTGAAATATTTTAATTATGTGACTTAGGAGGAAACAAAATGGCCGTTAATGGAAGGAAAGTATTACCTTAAGGAGGAGAAACTTCTGTTAATATAAATTTTATGCAAGCCGTTTAGTTTCCTCGGAAAAAGTGCGGAAGGTGAGCTTTGATGTCACCTTGCCTAACAGGTTGAAGGTGTTAAATTTTAATGCAAGCTCTTAAAGATAATGCCCTTACAACACTTTCTTCCACCAAGAAAGTGGTCCAGCTCGAACGGAATTCTTAGACGGCAAGGGATTGTCTAATGTTAATTTAATGCCTTTTTTGCATCTGTGATCGTACCACAGCGCGAGTAGAAAATATCGACTGTAACCGTAATTTCAGTCACTCAGATTGAAACGTCCCCTTTGAAAAATTATTACACGACTGTGCTTAAACTGACACACAATATTTTTAGCGCAACGCAATCTGACTTCCAAAAATCCCTACGAAAGAATGGCCCTGACTAACATTAACCTATACGTTTCACAAATCACTTACCTCACAAAAATCTTCGTTACTCAAGCTACTGCAATACAGCGAGCGCCACTACTGCCAGCTAAATAAAAGATTCAAACTACGGAAGGCACTAACTACTGATAGGTATAGTTAGCAAATGAAAGATTTTAATAGAGAACAAACAATGTATTTACCTTAGTAGTCATAATATATATAGCAGTTCATGACACCCAGTCTTACAAATTTCAAAACTCCGCCATCTCTCTCCCCACGTCCACCACTGCTGGCGGCTCAGCTCCAACTGCGCAACACTACGCGCTGTTAACATCCAGCTGCCCAACACTACAATGGCGAGTATTGCAACAATGCCACCCAGCCACAGACTGCACACAGCACAGCCAGTGATTTTCATATAGAGCGCTATATGGCGTTACCAATATAAAAACCTAAACAGCCTACTTACAAGATACTTTGCTACAATTCAGTTTATGTTCCTTTTTCTGTACAAATGATCTGACAGGGTATCCTATGAAACGAAGTACCGACCAGTGCTTACAAAAATGGCTCCGGAAGCTGTCAACCAAATGTACTAGACTGTTGGAAATTATGTAACATTTAATACGATGACGCAGTATTTCAAAAAGAGGTCTCGAAAAAAAACTTTCAAAACTAAAAGATAGAAAAAATAGTTTGCTAAGAAAAGTTAGGGACAAATTAGCAAAACATCCATGAACATTAAGCTAGAAGATAATAAGTTAGAAATTTCGTTAGAGAACTTTGAACGTATAAGTAGGCAATCCTTATTCATAATCTGTGTTAAATACCTACTGGACTTCAGTAATATTTTTAAAAGCCTTAATACAATCATAAACCAATTTGGCATAAACTACATTGTTCAAACGATAAAATCAATACACCTCTCTCTAACTAATCCTTCTTTAGATATTGTAAAATGTGCTCCTGTTCGAGTCATGTGAAAGTAATATCGGAAAGGACAAAACGTGAATTGGTAGTGTTGAATCTTCCATAATACAGACACTAACTGTAAGATTTATACCACAGAACAAATACTGTAGTATTCAAAGAAACCTCATGACGCCCGAACAACAGGTACTTACACGCATCGAGAATAGAAAATAGAGCATTGAGAATGGCTAGCCACTAGCCGAAATGTGGATTTGCGTAATAAAATCTAAAAAGGGACGAATGATTGGTGCACTCTATGATTTATAAAATGCTGATACTGTTGAGTCTCCCGTAATACAGACAATAATTGTAAGATTTATAACGCAGGACAGATACGAAGAGAGTGGTCGTCATTAGTATCCTATTCAAAATATTATTGATTATTATAATTCTTATTATTGAACGTATGCGCGATCTCGTGGCGATATTAACCAATAAAAATTTCTCAAGATTACAATTACGTCAACTGCCAGTTATCCACAAGCTCTCGGATGATCACTCCTTGGCCATTTTCAGGTGTTTCCTGGTTTAAGAGTCTGTGTAGAAAAGAATTTGTAGCTACTGGTAAACCAACTGGATAAGAGAGATCCGGAAGTTCCTTGGCCACTCTCAGTGTGGTTTCAGGAGGCATCGGTCCACCACCGACAACCTGACCCTGCTGTAGATGGCCACACAAAATGCTTTGCTACAGAAATTTTGTGTGTTTGTGCAAACAAGATTTATTGTGATACTACTTGCAGGAACAATATTTGCATACAGCACCATCAATGTGGCGCTGTAATATTTATACTAAATTTTTTCAGAGTAGATCGCAATGCAGTACAATATACACTCCTGGAAATTGAAATACGAACACCGTGAATTCATTGTCCCAGGAAGGGGAAACTTTATTGACACATTCCTGGGGTCAGATACATCACATGATCACACTGACAGAACCATAGGCACATAGACACAGGCAACAGAGCATGCACAATGTCGGCACTAGTACAGTGTATATCCACCTTTCGCAGCAATGCAGGCTGCTATTCTCCCATGGAGACGATCGCAGAGATGCTGGATGTAGTCCTGTGGAACGGCTTGCCATGCCATTTCCACCTGGCGCCTCAGTTGGACCAGCGTTCGTGCTGGACGTGCAGACCGCGTGAGACGACGCTTCATCCAGTCCCAAACATGCTCAATGGGGGGACAGATCCGGAGATCTTGTTGGCCAGGGTAGTTGACTTACACCTTCTAGAGCACGATGGGTGGCACGGGATACATGCGGACGTGCATTGTCCTGTTGGAACAGAAGTTCCCTTGCCGGTCTAGGAATGGTAGAACGATGGGTTCGATGACGGTTTGGATGTACCGTGCACTATTCAGTGTCCCCTCGACGATCACCAGAGGTGTACGGCCAGTGTAGGAGATCACTCCCGACACCATGATGCTGGGTGTTGGCCCTGTGTGCCTCGGTCGTATGTAGTCCTGATTGTGGCGCTCACCAGCACGGCGCCAAACATGCATACGACCATCATTGGCATCAATGCAGAAGCGACTCTCATCGCTGAAGACGACACGTCTCCATTCGTCCCTCCATTCACGCCTGTCGCGACACCACTGGAGGCGGGCTGCACGATGTTGGGGCGTGAGCGACGGCCTAACGGTGTGCGGGACCATAGCCCAGCTTCATAGAGACGGTTGCGAATGGTCCTCGCCGATACCCCAGGAGCAACAGTGTCCCTAATTTGCTGGGAAGTGGCGGTGCGGTCCCCTACAGCACTGCGTAGGATCCTACGGTCTTGGCGTGCATCCGTGCGTCGCTGCGGTCCGGTCCCAGGTCGACGGGCACGTGCATCTTCCGCCGACCACTGGCGACAACATCGATGTACTGTGGAGGCCTCACGCCCCACGTGTTGAGCAATTGGGCTGTACGTCCACCCGGCCTCCCGCATGCCCACTATACGCCCTCGCTCAAAGTCCGTCAACTGCACATACGGTTCACGTCCACGCTGTCGCGGCATGCTACCAGTGTTAAAGACTGCGATGGAGCTCCGTATGCCACGGCAAACTGGCTGACACTGACGGCGGCGGTGCACAAATGCTGCGCAGCTAGCGCCATTCGACGGCCAACCCCGCGGTTCCTGGTGTGTCCGCTGTGCCGTGCGTGTGATGATTGTTTGTACAGGCCTCTCGCAGTGTCGCAGTGTCCGGAGTAAGTATGGTGGGTCTGACACACCGGTGTCAATGTGTTCTTTTTTCCATTTCCAGGAGTGTATTACAAGACGTACCGTGTGGGTAGAGGACAACGCTGGCGCGCTGGTCACTCAGTTACCGGGGCGGACTGTAAAGATATGAAAAGGAACAGTCACATGGGCTCGTGTAGCAATCCTCAGTTCTTTGACAGAACAGTTCGGAAATGCAATCAGTCTACAAGGAGATTGCTTCGAAATCGCTAGTGCTACCCATCCTAGAATATTGCTCAAGTCTGTGGGATCTATACCAAATGGGAATGAGAGGGCATATTGAATGTAAACACAGAAGGTAAGCACGAATGGTCACAGGTTTTGCGACCCATGGGACAGTGTCACAGAGATGCTGAAGAAAATGATACATACTTCAAGACAGAGAAAACTGACTCGAGAAAGCCTGCTTACAAAGTTTCAATAACCAGCTTCAGACGAAGAATCTAGGAATTTTATCGTCGCTTCTATGTGGTCAGGGTAAAGGATAAATTACGAAAAGTCTTTTAGCTTAAACAAATGTCCAATGTCGATCTGACTCAACAGCGAATCGTGGTTTCATATCGCATAAAAACGGTGAGAGAGAGTACTGTGCTCGGTTTTTCATAAAAACAGTACTACTTTTGAATACATACAGCGTAGGGCAAATGAAAGTGGTCTGGAGAACAGAGTTCCAGGGTACAAAGAAACATAACAGAGGAAAGGATAAACAATATTAACCTCATCACAGCAGGTGTTGGAAGTTGTTACCACTCATCTCTTGGCACTCTGGGCTCTGGTCAGCAAGTTGCTGAAGACGGATCGAAGCTGGTCTGGTGGAATTGCTACGATCTCATTCGAAATGTTCTGCTGCAGTTTTGGAAGACAATGAGGGTTGTTGCGATACATTTTAGATTTGAGGGCTCTCCACACAAAGTAATCACAAGCTGGGAAAGTTATTACAGGAAAAGGCGGTCAAGCTAAAATATGCCTCTCTCAAAGTAATAGCAACGACGCTTTCTCACTATGTGTGTGGTACTGACCGAGATCGTGAACCGCTTGCTGAACGTCAGTATGGCATATGTTGGTTGAAATACAGGGCTGCAGGTAGGTGGACTCGCTGCAGTGAAGACAAAGTCCCCTGACAAAGATTGCTACCACGCCCCAGCTGCCAATATGCTCACCGCTGAACTGCCCAACAGGTGATGTAGAGACTGGCTATAGGTGCGCAACTGCAAAGGCCACGTCCAATGTACTCTGCTGCTGTGATGTGCATAGAATCACTGCTACGTGAGGAGAAAAATCCCAGATTGTCCTCTGTGGCGGCTCTCCGCCAATTTTCCGAGCGTACGGCTTACTTTGCGCCGAACTGCCCAGACTATCCTTTATGGTGGCACGAAAATCTCTGCTCACTTCCCTCCTCGACACCAACTCAACGTGAGTCTCCAAAATGGTCCCTTCCAATAACCAAGCTGCTCGCGCAAATTGCGCCAATGGCGTACCTATAAAACCACGCCAGAACTTCCACCTAGACATGGCATAGCGGTATTCTTCCAAAGAGAAAGTTTGCCGCCAAAATGTATGCTCTCCCCCGCTAAACTTGGAGCCAGAGAAATGAGCGTGCCTCCCACTCCTGCAGTGGACAATGATCTCCATCCCAGAGTAATCATAAATCTTGGGCGCTTATCTGTCGGTCACAGACCCGAGGTGAACAATACGCATCCGGATAGCAGAGCACTGACCATTGTCCTACTGAAGACAGGGATGCCCAAATGGGCGAGAGGCCACCACCTACGCTCATAAGAAAGCGGTCATGCTTTTGTAGAAGCCTGGATGCTTCTGCGGAAGAGCCTATGGCTATTTGTTTGACTTATACCACCCTGGCCATGTCTCCCTGCCATCGTCACCAACACAGAAATATCTAGTGCCAGAACTATTATTACTAGCATCAGACAGACTATGTCATTCACTGTCATACCTACAATTACTCGTCCTGGTGGTTCACTAAGTAACTGAGATGACTGCAGTGCCTCTGCAGAGACTATGCACACTAATGGCCATTAAAACTGCTACACCAAGAAGAAATGCAGATGATAAACAGGTATTCATCGGACAAATATATTATACTAGAACTGACATGTGATTACATTTTCCCGCAATTTGGGTTCATAGATCCTGAGAAATCAGTACCCAGGACAACCACGTCTGGCCGTAATAACGGCCTTGATACGCCTGGGCATTGAATCGCCCATGCAGCTTCAACACGATACCACAGTGCATCAAGAGTAGTGACTGGCGAGCCACCATTGACCAGACGTTTACAACTGGTGACAGATCTGGAGAATGTGCTGGCCAGGGCAGCAGTCGAACATTTTCTGTATCCAAAAAGGCCCTTACAGGACCTGCAACATGCGGTCGTGCATTATCCTGCTGAAATGTAGGGTTTCGCATGGATCGAATGAAGAGCAGGGGCCGGCCGATATGGCCGAGTGGTTCAAGGCGCTACAGTCTGGAACCACGCGACCGCCACGGTCGCAGGTTCGAATCTTGCCTCCGGCATGGATGTGTGTAATGTCCTTAGGTTTAAGTAGTTCTAAGTTCTAGGGGACTGATGACCACAGATGTTAAGTCTCATGATGCTCAGAGCCATTTTTGAAGGGTAGGGCCACGGGTCGTAACACGTCTGAAATGTAACGTCCACTGTTCAAAGTGTCGTCAATGCGAACAAGAGGTGACCGAGACGTATCACCAATGTAACCCCTACCAACACGCCAGATGACACGCCAGTAAGGCGATGACGAATATACGCTTCAATGTGCGTTCATTGCGATGTCGCCAAACACGGATGCGACCACCATGATGCTATAAACAGAACCTGGATTCATCTGAAAAAATAACGTTTTGCCATTCGTGCACCCAGGTTCGTCGTCGAGTACACCATCGCAGGCGCTCCTGTCTGTGATGCAGCGGCAAGGGTAACCGCAGCCATGGTCTCCGAGCTGATAGTCCAAGCTGCTGCAAACGTCGTCGAACTGTTCATGCAGATGGTTGCTGTCTTGCAAACGTCCCCATCTGTTGACTCAGGGATCGAGACGTGGCTGCACGATCCGTAACAGCCATGCAGATGAGATGCCTGTTTTCTCGACTGCTCGTGAAACGCGGCCGTTGGGATCCAGCTCGGCGTACCGTATTACCCTCCTGAACCCACCGATTCCATATTCTGCTAACAGTCCTTGGATCTCGACCAACGCGTGCTGCAGTGTCACGATACGATAAACCGCAATCACGATAGGCTAGAATCCGACGTTTATCAAAGTCGGAAACCTGATGGTACGCATTTCTCCTTCTTAAACGAAGCATGACAACAACGTTTCACCAGGGAACGCCGGTCAACTGCTGTTTGTGTATGAGAAATCGGTTGGAAACTTTCCTCATGAGCCGGCCGCGGTGGTCTCGCGGTTCTAGGCGCGTAGTTCGGAGCCGTGCGACTGCTACGGTCGCAGGTTCGAATCCTGCCTCGGGCATGGATGTGTGTGATGTCCTTAGGTTAGTTAGGTTTAAGTAGTTCTAAGTTCTAGGGGACTGATGACCACAGCAGTTGAGTCCCATAGTGCTCAGACCCATTTGAACCATTTTTTTCCCTCATGTCAGCACCTCGTAGGTGTCGCCACCGGCGCCAGTCTTGTGTGAATGTTTTGAAAAGTTAATCATTTGCTTATCACAGCATGTTCTTCCTGTCGGTTAAATTTCGCGTCCGTAGCACGTCATCTTCGTGGTGTAGCAATTTCGATGGCCAGTAGTGTAATTCACAAGGAGTGAAAGGCAGGATGCCCGAAAGGTCGTCACCTTTTATTACCTCCACTGTCTGTCCCCCGTAGCTGATGCCGGCTCGGTAGCTCAGTGTGTTCAGTCGGAGAGCTGGTTGGCCTCTGTAATAAAAATACTGAGTGAAAGGATCAACAACGAACTTGAACGGATGTTACGTGACGTCCGGGGCGACCAAACACAACGATCAACAGCGAACAACATGAAAAAAAGAAAAAAAAGTGGTCATCGCGACAGACTGTCAATCGTAAGGGCCCGGGTTCGATTCCCGGCTTGGTCGCAGATTTTCTCCACTAAGGGGCTCGGTGTTGTGTTGTCCTAATCATCGTCATTTCATCCCCATGGATGCACAAGTTGCCTAAGTGGCGTCAAATCGAAAGACTTGCCACAGGCGAGCGGTCTACCCAACGGGAGGCTCTAGTCACACAACATTATTTCATGTGACCTACCTCCACTGGCAGATACTTTTTTTCGCTTAGGAAGTGTCACACTTATAGTAACGTGGCACAGAAAAGGCAAAAAAAATGAAATTGCATAAGACCAATCTTGTTCGTTTTACGTAAAAGGGGAAAATGTGGGGAATGCTTTACCAATATCTGATACTAATAATATCTAAATATCACCCAACATAGATACATGCACAAGGGGATCAATCCACTCATCACTTTCACAGTTATTCTTTGAACACGTGGGCAGATAGTCATGTAGGAATCTGCATGGTCAGCGTGACGGATTGTCAATCCTCTGGGCCTGGGTTCGATTCCTGGCTGGGTCGGGGAATTTTCTCCGCCCAGGGGCAGGGTGTTGTGCTGCCCTCTTGGTCATACTATCATCCTCATCGACTGCAGGTCGCTGAAATGGCGTCAAGTTGAAAGACCGGCACCCGGCGACCGGTCTGCCCGACAGGTTCCCTAGCCATACATTAAAATAGACAATTCTAAAAATTGACACTCGTTGTTCACTGTCACATCAATGCCCTAGGAATGGAGATAAATTTTACCGACACATAATGTTTTCGTGACTCATTCACATGGCACAATACTTTTTTTTTTATCTCACTTACTTCCAGCTGTCGAAGGAAGTTGCACCTGGGAAGAGAGCAGATCTCTCAGGCAGGAGCAGGATTATCTGCGGCTGTACCACAGAGTGTGATTCATTCGTAAGCGGTGCCGGACATCCTTCCTTTAGCAGTGCGAGTTGACTTGACTGGACCATGTGGTTCGGCGAAGGCGGCGTCTTCAAGGAGCGAGGCCGACGATTTACAAAGTAGCACGGAAGGCTCAGCGTAGGGACTCTTTGACAGTGGCGTGACTGAGGGCCTGTTATTTCGTGATGAGATCACTAGTCTTGTCTGAGATACTGGTGATACTTTCAACTGTCAGATTACAGTGAAAAGGAATGTCTCTTGTATGAACAGATAGGCAGCAGGTGTCTGGAATAGTTCTTGAGGTGTCAGGATACTACCATAGAATTTTATAGATGTCTTGATAATGGTGGTCAAAAAGAACATCACTATGGCCGTTAGCAAGGCATCGTTCTCCCAAGGAGAAAATTCGATGCTATGGGAACTCTATTCCTAACACAGATCTGTGTAACAGTTACGGACTGGACGAATGATCACTTGCATACACTCTCGGTATGAGGATGGAATGTTGTGTCTCTCTTCACCTCAGTCTAAGCATTGCTCCCACAGTGGGCCTTTAGTGGAGAAACCGTCTACATTAGAGCCCTGCCTTGTCATTGTTCCCCGTTCACTCTCACGGTGAAAGCGGTGACGTGTGTCTGGCCACCCTTGCACGTGTTAGGATCTCTCGGTGAGCCAGTTCGGCACGTGGCTTCGGGCGACCCCCAGTAGGCTGGTCAGGTAGTACAACAGTCTGACATAACAGTCGCCACCCTCACTGCTGTAAAAGATATTACCGTTTGACAGATGGAGCGACACTAGCGCCGCAAGCGGCGAGTAAGGTGAACATCCGACGCGTCGTAAGCATAAAGTTTGTTTTGCATCCATTTCCTACGAAATTTACGAAATATTTGAGTTATTTTATTGCCTCCAAGGATTTGTATAGTATGTGTCTAAAAATGATTCTAAAATAAACGCAAGTATGGATAAAAACCATGAATCGAGTGGCAAGCTACAACACATTCGTGAAGAAACACTTGTGATGTTGGATAGAATTGCAGCTTACCTCATTGATATCAAAAGAATATAAACACACAGATTCACACGTAAGAAGCACAGACATGTACATCTACATACAAAAACGATCGACGGCTCATTAATAGTTCTGCAGGCCTACTGTGTTTGTCACTGTCGCCTGTTGCCACAAGTACGACCTTCATCTTTATATTGTTCTAAATGGGACAAGCCACTGCCAAATAGGGGGTGAAATATGCTGAAAACATTATAATGAACTAATTACATTACATTTTACGCTAAACCAAATATTTTAATTATTTTCAAACAATCTGTCAGTGAAAAGGTGCTAACAAAATAATGTAATCACACGAAAGAAGCAAGGACAATTAAGTGACAGAAGTGAATAAATACATACCAAACATTTTGTAAGACACGAATAACTGCACTTAATCTAACCACTTCATCGTCAAAGCAGATCTCTGTTGACGATTCACACGAATCTGGCACTGCTACATGGAGAGCTGAACTGGCTGCTTCTGTGCAACAGCTTTAGATGGATTGTCGAATCTCGGTGGCAGTTTCCTCTTCATCGTCAGTTGAGGTGGCTTATTTGGGATGTCAAACAGTGTGGGTACTGCATTCCACACGAGTTTATTATTGTCTGCGTTCATGAACTGGTTTTGTTCGAAATGTAGCGAACAGAACCTAATATTATTATATAGGTGAATTGGGTCTTTTTTCATGAGGTCTTCTCGTCTGCTGTAACTAGCCATTTTCTGCTCCTAAAGCGAAACATTAATACACATGTAGTTTGCAAGTGAATCCTCCCGATACAGTTTAGTAACATGACGGTACATCCATCTCAGGATCCTTAGGAAACCTAAAAAAAGACAGCTGTGGTGTCTTCTTCATGTCTTGCTGCAATTTTTTACGCTACACTTGTAAAAATCATTGTAGAAATCAAAATAAACAACCACTATTCAATTTCACGATCGCGCCGAACTCACAGTTTAAGTTACTGGCTGCTTGGGGAGCTGCTGGCGCGATAGGCAACAAAATCGAGGCCAAGTGTCTCACTGTTATGTTAGACTGTGGTAGCACCATGGCTGTCTGTCTTCCAGGGGGGCTACTTGTTGCAGAGGCCTCTGCGTACCACCGCGCCCGTGCCCTATGGTATACCTGCCTCACTCTGCTCTCCAGAAAAACAGTCGCGTATTCACTTCTCGTGTCGCCAATCTCCGGGGCGCCGCCTGGACAAATGTTCTGCATGCTGCATAAGCGATCGGTCGCTTACAACTCATATACATGTCGAATACTGACAAATAAAATCCTTAAGGGAGAATCAAATACATACTTCCATGATTTAACTTATTCCTAATTACCCATTGTAGTATTAAACTGGTGGACAAGTAAAAGCTTTAAGTCATCCATAAAATAATACTAAATGTAAAAATGTGGTTTTGGGTTGTTTGGGGGAAGGAGACCAGACAGCGAGGTCATCGGTCTCATCGGATTAGGGAAGGATGGGGAAGGAAGTCAGCCGTGCCCTTTCAAAGAGGCGTGCCTGGAGCGATTTAGGGAAATCACGGAAAACCTAAATCAGGATGACCGGACGCGGGATTGAACCGTCGTCCTCACGAATGCGAGTCCAGTGTCTAACCACTGCGCCACCTCGCTCGGTTAAAAATGTGGTGTAGCAATCACTTTGTGTGGTGTCAGAATCTGATAATAGGTTAGTCCTAACTACGATATGTGCTAGTCCAATATGGCTCAAAATGGCCCCAATCTCATATGCCAATAGCCTAACCATCACCATTGAGGCATTACTGCCTTCACGACGAATAAAAAAAATGTAGTTCCTCTGACGATTAAGCATGGCATATTAGCCTAACATGGACAAAAATCAACTAACCGTATTACTAACTGGGATACCAATTACGCCAGTTTCTCGTCTGTTCACAAACTCAGCGTTGTCTTCCTCGGCCAAACCCAGACGATTGCTTTCGTCCCTCTGCGGACAACATGGAGCACACAAAAAAAAAAAAAAAAAAAAAAAAAAAAATAAAAAAAAATGTAAAGCCACATCTCGTAATTGACCTCGAAGTAACTGGTCGACATTTTACCCCTACATCTTATCCTTCTGTGGATACTTACCAACTAAGGTGGATGTATGACGTGCCTTGGGTTGACTGTCCTGTGGCTACATCACTGAAATGACTATTTGTGTATAAGTTGACGATTTCATCATCACGGCTTCCCGCTTTTTTTATCTCTGAAACTCACAATGCTAAGTTAACCAAATGCTTCACATTTCTAATTCAATAAGATAAAATACACTGATCATACATAAGGGTGTTCATTTGTGTAATACAGTAAATGCTGCTTCTTCTATGGGAACCAAACCGTCGTATTCCTCTTTTTGGTCGACGTATTTTTCGTCCTTCGTTTCGTGGAGTCATAACTAATTAGTGTGCGATGAACGACGTATATAGCGAGAGAGAGAGAGAGAGAGAGAGAGAGAGAGAGATAGAAAGAAGCTGAGAGAGTGACAGTGCGATTGCCTTGCAGACGTGCTGAGACGTGAGGCGTTCACGGATCTCTTGCACATCAGCAAAAACGGGGTCGGACCGCTATCCTTGAGTGGACCCAGCCCCTCACCTCGAGTAATATACGCTCCCATGGCGCAGACACATCAAATCACCCACGAAAAAAAGAAAAAAAACAACAGAGAACTTCAACTTCTATTAGGTGCCTCATTGGCGTTGGCAAACACGTCGCCACAAAATGGAATACCAGCCATGCTATCAGCGAGAAACGCCCAAGTCTAGCCCTGTGGGCTCATTTCGAATAATACGCGCATCCCTGACGCAGACACAACCGAACACACTCGCGAAATTCTAAAGCAAAACGCCTCAGTGGCGTGGCCAAACGGAATGACGCAAAAGGAACACAACGCTTTATCTCAGCGGAAAGACGTCAAAGTCATGGAACCTAAACAGTTAGATACACGGAACGTGAATCGGAGCTACAAATTCCCTAATGTAACAGGCAGTGTGAGTAGAAGGTAATGGTCCAGTTCACTTTTCCAAATCATCTCTCCAGAAAAGTAACAACAATGAGATCTGATGCTGATTTCTGCAACCTGTTTCGTTTCTGTACATACAATGGGCACTATTCACAATTCACAACTACCATCGTGAAATTAGTTCAGTGGACAAATACACATTTTACTAATGACGGTCATCTATAATGCTCTAAAGAGAAACCTCAGTGTCTTTCTTGATCCCATACAAGCTTTTTAAACAATAATCTAGACTACAACGTACCTTAAGACTATTCAATCTACATAAATAGCAAAAAAGTCCCATCTTTGACTTTCTCCCTTGTTCTATGAAATGTTTTGCATGGCTGACACGGTGAACTCCGATCGACTTCTGGATTTTAATGTTTCAAGTTGAGCAGCATTATGGTGGGCATTTCTTTTGATGCGCACTGGCCCACTGCAGACAGTAAAGAATTTGCGACACAGCTGCTTCTGTCTGTTGAAGAGGCGAAACGCACTGAGCAAAACTTTTTGCCCAAAGGAAAAATCTCACTCTCGGACTTTCCTGTCAGAGCGTTCCTTACTTCCCCTTCCTGTAATCTGTATCTTGCGCAGTGCATCCTCTACTATCGTCTTGTGATGTTCTCGGGTTCTTGCAGGGGAGACAACAATTTCTATTATCAGGTCCTTAGGCTGACGATTCTTAAGCACAACAACAAGAGACATCATTGTTATTCCACAGGGCGCCTCGTTCACAATATCTTGAAAATCTTTCAGTAAGATATCTCACATTGTGTGCTGTTTTGCGCAATATATCAGACATAGATTGCCCAATTCCTTCATCACAAGTTATGTTGGGTTTGAGCTCGGATAATGTGATGATATATAAATCGGGTCGAACCAGTGTCTCTTAAGCATCGCTTATCAGGTCTCGAATCGATGTCGTGGCCCGTTTTCGGAAATTATGCTGTCTACCTGCCCTACCTGAAGTAGGAAATCTTTCCTTAAAGCGACCGTTAGTCCCGTTACCCCTTTCAGAGGAGTCAGTGTGAAACACATTGCTATCAGCTCGATGACTACAAAATGTAGCAGAATCCCCGTTGGGTCTTAGGGAGAGGTCCCATTATGTCTGTCGCAGCTAACTGTTTCAATTTTTCGGCATTATCGGATACAGCTGTGGTTGCAACATCACCGCGTTTTGCTTTGTATTCTCGCTAGACTTATATATTGACAATACCTTTCTTATCGTTCTTTCCACTTTGTCAGACTATCATAGAGTCTGCTACTTTAGGTAACACTTTCGACGTCCGAAATCGCCATAGCTGAGACGCCCCTCTGGTATCCATAGTCGCCAAACCGACTAGCCAACGTTGCTTCCCTCAAACAGAGCTCCCTTCCTCAAAAGGTAAAACTGCCAGGTCGCGGTTGAGTCTTGACCTTCCGCTTTCGTTTCAGTGCGAGCCATGCAGGATCTCTGACCTGCTCCTTCTTAATATCCTTCATGCTGTTCATGACATAGTTCCCAAATGCAACTTTTTGCAAATAACAAATTGAAATGTTTTCCTTTTGCGTCATCATTGCGATTTTCAACGAGACAAACAGGCGAACGAGATAGCACAGCTGAAATTAAGTTTCCTTTTTCTGGAACATGCTTGATCGTAAAGTCAAATTCTTGGAGTAGTAGAATCCACTGGGCGAACCCTCCACGGGTTAATTTCTCACTGATAAGAAATTCGAAAGCCTTGTGATCTGTATGTAATTTGGTTTTTCTCCTGAATAAAAAGAATCAAAGTTACTGAATCCCCCCACGATTGCCAATGCTTCCAGTTCGGTTACTGACTAGTTCTTCTCTGCTTTGGCCAAAACTCTGCTACCGAATGCGATCGTTTTCAGTGTGATGGTCCTTCTTCTTTGTATTCTTGGAATAACATAATTTTTAGTCCCAAATAGTCGCTATCCGAGGCCATACAAAATTCTTGGAAAGGTCGGGGTGGGCAAGAATTGATGCATTAACTAAGGAAGTTTCGAGAGACTGAAATTCTTGTTTTGCATCGTTATCACAGATCCAAGATGCTTTCTTCCCCATGAATTGACATAGGCGGGGAGCTGCCAAAGTGTCAATATTGGTCAATTTTTTATAAAAATTTATGATTTCAGTAAATCCTCTTATCTGCTTCTTGGTAGAGGGCTATGCAAATTGTGCAATGGCCTCAAATTTTTACAGGTATGGTGCTATACCTTCGCCAGAAATGATGTGCCCGTGCAACTGTACCTTCCTGGACCCAAAACTTGATATATCTGTATTAGCCCTTACACCATGTTCTCGGAATGTGTGCAAAACAGTCTAAGGCGCTGCAGTCATGGACTGTGCGGCTGGTCCCGGCGGAGGTTCGAGTCCTCCCTCGGGCATGGGTGTGTGTGTCTGTCCTTAGGTTAAGTAGTGTGTAAGCTTAGGGACTGATGACCTTTGCGGTTAAGTCCCATTAGATTTCACACACATTTACACATTTGGCTGCAAAACATTCCTCAAGGTTCTGTGGTGTTCCTCCCAATTCCTTTCGCCTATTAGCAGGTTGTTTACGTAACAAGTGACTCACTATTTCAGTGCTTCATTTAGAATACAATCTCAACCACAAATGAACACTGATGAAGACACGTTTCACCCAAACGTTTAAACTGGTAACAGCGCCCAAATGCTAGCAAGATGGTGTATTGTCTGCTCTCATTGTGAAGTTCTATTTGCCAAAAACTGGTGCATAAGTGTATCAATGAGAAAACTGACACCACATGGAAATTATGCAATAACTCCTCTAATTTCGTAGGCCTATCTGTCTCTGGGTCAATAATTGTATTGATTTGACAGGAGCCCAACACCAGTTACATGGAACAACCCTTCTTTTGTACTACACTTAGAGGGCTGTTGTATATCGACCTTGCAGGCACTATAACCCTGTCTCCAGCATTCTCTGAATTTCTAAAACTACTCTATGTCTTTATACAAGTGGGGCATTGCACAAAGGCACGAAAATCAACGGTGTTCCCTCACCTGATATCGGTACTGAAAGTTCCTTATTGTGCCAAGCTTCGATAAGAATATCTCGAGGTTCTCTAAGAAACTATCATGCAGTTATTCCCTCTCGGTTTTGCATAAACTGAACTGTCTGCACTATTGCAACACTGACGTCTCATTTCAACAATTCTGTGCCAAATAGACGAATGTCCCGATCATGTTACATCCATCTCACCTTCGCTTCTTCTAGTTTCATATAATTTTCTGGAATTTGTGCCTTGATTGCTTGCTCCTCAAACATATTCGAATTAAGGGTCCTTCTGTAGGACGACCTCATCTCTAGCAATGTCTAGTATGGGCTCCTGTTCATTAAGGAAATCATTCCGATTAGATCGATCACCAAGAAATTGGTTTTTGATGTGTGTTCTTGGCATACAAGTGCAGGTCGCCATTGACGAGTGACTTCGGTGTGTTTAGCCATTATAGTTTCCTTAATCCTTGTTTTCTTGAGAGACAGAGTTGACCATAATCGGTTATGAGAGCATCTTTCAAATGTCAATTCTAGTATGGCGGTATCGCGGGTTCCGCTGTCCACAATGCCTTTCAGCAATAAGCCTCCCACTGTAACTTCGATTAGGGGATGTGCATTGTTCAGTATGATCTATTTTTTTCTAACAGCAGTCTTTCTATATCTTCATACTCTAACAAGTTAACCTGGCTCACTCCAAAGTTTTGTGCAGGTAAATTTAGAACCGAACCTGCTCCATTACCTAGTCAGCTGTGCTGTGGGTGGTTGTTCCAATCCTCGTTCCTTGGATTTGGGGACCTAATCTCAACTATCTCTGATGGTGTGTTGCTCATGTCTGGCTCATGCTTATGCCAGTTTCTATCATCCAGTCAGTTAAAATCGTTTCAGTCTTTCGGTCGGTGGTCCAAAATGACGCTCTTGTCTCATTTCAACTGTCTCTTTGATCATTGTTTCTCCTTGACAGCTGGCCGTTATTATTTTCCATGTTGCGCCTTTTCTCATTTGGATTTTGGGGTTCATAGGATACTCCAACTCTCGGAGAACACTTTTAAGCGCCTCTGTGTCTTTCGTCTCTGCATCCACCTGCTAGAACTTGCTGGTACTGGATGGGGAGCTTCATATAACAGAATCGTACAATGTCACTTGAGCTCCATGGTGGATCTAGAAACTGATTATTCCTTATCATTGACTAAAAAAAGTTCGACTGGGCTTCAGAATCCAGATGACTTCAGGCCCCTCTGCATCATTATATCCTACTTGATCTTATTCTGCATCTCTTTCGATCAGTATATTCTGAGGAATATCTCTGTGAAATCTTCATACGATCAACAGGTGACCACAATATCTCTCATAGTAACAGCCACGTGTCCACAAATAAAGTCAAGCTTGTAGCGTAACGGCCAAACAGGAGGCAAAGATTTGTCATATTGAGCTATCCAGGCTTTAGAATGTAGTGTGTTTCCACTATCGCGATAGTTTTTAAAATTTCGCTCCGATATAAAAGGTTTGTGGTCGAAACCCAGGTCTTCAGTTGTATGTGAACTCATTCCTGTCTCTGTGACTCTCATGTGTTCGATATTATGTGAAACATCTTCCTGTCGGCTAATATGGCCATGCACCTGACTGCTTCCATCACAGATTTGAGCATCGAACCTTTTAATTGGCACACAATTATGCGACTGCTCTGCTACTGTGGCAAGGCCCACCGCTTGTATTGCACTTACTCATGGTGGGCAATCATAACTAGATATGTACTGCGGGTTTTCAACGACAGTTACCGGTTCAGTAATATTGGCTCAGCGACACGCTCATGGTTGTGGCCCAACTGTGAAAATTTTTTCTGCTGGTCTTCCAGTGCCTTAATTTTCTTAGAGTGCTGTGAAATCTGTTCCTGAATTTCCCGAATTATTTCCCATCTCTGTACTTGCATTGTGATAAGAACTTTCCAAGTTTGATGCGCAACACTTTTGGCTATCCTAGCATACTGGTTGGCCACCAGAACATCTTCCCGTCCACCAGTTCCCTCCATTCTAGCAACATGAGAGTCCCTTTTTGCTTCCGCTGCGACATCTTTTGCTTCAACACCTGCTTGCCTCTTGCACGTAGCCACCTCTCCTAACACATTCTTGTTGCTTGGTGTTATCCTACCTTCGAAATCTGCAACCGATATTTTTGTCCCTTCTGATTATCTGCGCCTTTCTTGTGCTTCTCTGCGCCTTTCTTCTGCACGCGTTCTCAAAAAATTGAGAATGCCGTTTCTGCTGTGAACTACCACAGCGACATGACATGTGCATTCCATATCTTCACCCCCACTTATTTCACTGTCGGCTTCCGAGTCCTCTAATCGTGGCACTGAACCGTGCCTACTAGCTACCTCTGAATTAGGTTGTTCCGTGGGAAAAACAACCACGTCGTCTCCTGATACGTTCCGATCTATACTATGATTGTTCTCCTTGTTAAGAGAGCCTGCTACTTCGCGATTTACGTTATCGACTCACGACCTGCTCCTAGTTATCATTCAGACGTAAAAAAAGCATCCAAAAACATGAACTACAGTTACACATTATCTTCACTATTCAGACTCACAATCACATAAGGAAAATAGCCCTCCAAAAATTATAACGATCTTGTCAAACCCAATAATCAATGAACATACTTGGTGCAGAAACCACAAAACATACAATAAATTAAACACCTATAAAGAGAGTATGTATATCAGTACATATCGAGCCAGCAGCTTAAGATTATCGCGAGTCTAATTTGTTCACAATCTCTTTCTGACATGAAACGTATTATAAAGCACGCGCTACCTATCTGACTGCATATGAATGGTTTCTACCAGTACGATCTTGACAGGCGTCGCCAATTTGTGATGTTTTCGGTCCTTATTACTTACCCCCAGCTCACAACATTTATTATAATCCAAATGGTGAGGATGAATAGGGTGCTGAAATGGAATATTGCTCTTTTTGGCGTTAGTTTATTACTAAGACAACACGTGCATTCCCACAATTAACATACACTCCTGGAAATGGAAAAAAGAACACATTGACACCGGTGTGTCAGACCCACCATACTTGCTCCGGACACTGCGAGAGGGCTGTACAAGCAATGATCACACGCACGGCACAGCGGACACACCAGGGACCGCGGTGTTGGCCGTCGAATGGCGCTAGCTGCGCAGCATTTGTGCACCGCCGCCGTCAGTGTCAGCCAGTTTGCCGTGGCCTACGGAGCTCCATCGCAGTCTTTAACACTGGTAACATGCCGCGACAGCTTGGACGTGAACCGTATGTGCAGTTGACGGACTTTGAGCGAGGGCGTATAGTGGGCATGCGGGAGGCCGGGTGGACGTACCACCGAATTGCTCAACACGTGGGGCGTGAGGTCTCCACAGTACATCGATGTTGTCGCCAGTGGTCGGCGGAAGGTGCACGTGCCCGTCGACCTGGGACCGGACCGCAGTGACGCACGGATGCACTCCAAGACCGTAGGATCCTACGCAGTGCTGTAGGGGACAGCACCGCCACTTCCCAGCAAATTAGGGACACTGTTGCTCCTGGGGTATCGGCGAGGACCATTCGCAACCGTCTCTATGAAGCTGGGCTACGGTCCCGCACACCGTTAGGCCGTCTTCCGCTCACGCCCCAACATCGTGCAGCCCGCCTCCAGTGGTGTCGCGACAGGCGTGAATGGAGGGACGAATGGAGACGTGTCGTCTTCAGCGATGAGAGTCGCTTCTGCCTTGGTGCCAATGATGGTCGTATGCGTGTTTTGGCGCCGTGCAGGTGAGCGCCACAATCAGGACTGCATACGACCAAGGCACACAGGGCCAACAACCGGCATCATGGTGTGGGGAGCGATATCCTACACTGGCCGTACACCTCTGGTGATCGTCGAGGGGACACTGAGTAGTGCACGGTACATCCAAACCGTCATCGAACCCATCGTTCTACCATTCCTAGACCGGCAATGGAACTTGATGTTCCAACAGGACAATGCACGTCCGCATGTATCCCGTGCCACCCAACGTGCTCTAGAAGGTGTAAGTGAAGTACCCTGGCCAGCAAGATCTCCGGATCTGTCCCCCATTGAGCATGTTTGGGACTGGATGAAGCGTCGTCTCACGCGGTCTGCACGTCCAGCACGAACGCTGGTCCAACTGAGGCGCCAGGTGGAAATGGCATGGCAAGCCGTTCCACAGGACTACATCCAGCATCTCTACGATCGTCTCCATGGGAGAATAGCAGCCTGCATTGCTGCGAAAGGTGGATATACACTGTACTAGTGCCGATATTGTGCATGCTCTGTTGCCTGTGTCTATGTGCCTGTGGTTCTGTCAGTGTGATCATGTGATGTATCTGACCCCAGGAATGTGTCAATAAAGTTTCCCCTTCCTGGGACAATGAATTCACGGTGTTCTTATTTCAATTTCCAGGAGTGTACATATCAAATTTCAACAAAAACAAACAAAAAACAAAACATATGGTGACATTTGATGTTGATGGAAAGTTGTTAAAGGTAAATGGCGTCAAGCTAAAACGACGTCTCCCTCAAAAAAGTAATAACAACAACGCCTTTTGACTATATGTGAGGTACTGAACAAGATTTTGAACCGTTAACTGAATGCCAGTATGACATATTTTGGTTGATATACAGTATTGCAGGTCAGATGGACTCGCTGCAGTCAAGACTAAGTCCTCAAAGATTGCTAATAGGCCTGGGCTGCCGATATGCTCACCAATGAACTGCCCAGCGGGTGATGTGAAGACTGGCTGTAGGTGTGAACTGCAAAGGCCGCAACCAGCGTACCATCGTGCTCAGATGTGCAGAGAATCATGCCTGTGCGGAAAAAAAAGACTGCCATCTGTGGCGCCTCTCCGCCAATTTGCCAAGCGGACTACGTACCTTGGCTAAACTGCCCAGACGATCCTCTATGGTGGACATCCACCGAATGGTACGAAAATCTCTCCTCACTTCCTCTTTGACACCAAATCCACATTAAGTCACCAACATTACCCCTTCCAATGGCCAAGCTGCTTGAACAAATTGCGCCAATGGCCTACTTATAACAACGCGCCAAAACTTCAGCCTAAATCTGGCATAATGTTATTCTCCCAAAGAGAAAGTTTGAGGCCTAAATGCATACTCTTCGCTACTAAACTAGGAGCCAGAGAAACGCGTGTGCATTCCACGCCAGCGCTGGACAATGCACTCCTTTCCAGAGCAATTGTAAAGCTCGGCGCCCAACTGTCGATCGCACACCCAAGGTGGACAATACGACTCTGGAATGCAGGGCGCTGAGTGTTGTCCTACTGAAGACCGGGCTGCCGTCGTGGGCCAACTTTATGGTGAGAGACCACCGCCTGCACCCACAAGCAAAGCAGTCACGCTTTTGTAGAAGCCCGGATGCTTTCTTGGAAGAGCCTACGACTGTTTCCTTGACTTCTGATGCCCTGGCCATGTATCCCTGCTATCTTCACGAACACAGAAAAATCTAGTGCCACACGTATTGTTGATAGCGGAAAACAAACTCTGTCGCTCCCTGTCATACCTACAGTTACTCATCTTGATGATCCTAAGGGATCGCTACCCTTCATGTGGGCTACAAAAACAATAAAAAGCACTCCGTCTGCAGGCCACAAGTGGCCCACCGAGACCATCCGACCGCCGTGTCATCCTCAGCTGAGGATGCGCATAGGAGGGGCGTGTGGTCAGCACACCGCTCTCCCGGTCGTTATGATGGTTTTCTTTGACCGGAGCCGCTACTATTCGGCCGAGTAGCTCCTCAGTTATCATCACGAGGCTGAGTGCACCCCGAAAAATGGCAACAGCACATGGCGGCTCGGATGGTCACCCATTCATGTGCTCGCCACGCCCGACGGCGCTTAGTTTCGGTGGTCCGGCGGGAACCGGTGTATCCTCTGCGGCAAGGACGTTGCCATACAAAAAGTAATAAGCATTCAATATTTGGTGAGGTCGTTATGGTATTTAAATAAAGAGGGACAATACGTCAACCCACTGAAACATTCATTATTCTTTAAGAACACTTACATGAACCTTCGATCTGTAAAGTTACAAGCAAGAAGAAGCAAGTGAAAGAAACAAATTTACAGAGATCTCTTTTACTCATGGAAACAAAAAATTAATCAGTAATACAAAGAGAATACATAAATCTAAGATATACATATATTTAAACATTATGAGAGTTTGTCGCTCGATGGAAACTGTTATTCTCTGTTTGATTAAGTACCATTATTCACCTGAGATAAATTACATAGTGACACACTGGACAATATACTACAAAACCCTAGCGATCACTCCCCTAGCGATCGTGAGGATAACATTAGATTGATTACAGCACACAAAGAACACTTTAAACAGCCATTCTCCTTGCGCTTCGTATGTGAATGGAGCAGGAAGAATCCGTAATGACTAGTACAGTGAGAAGCACACTCCCTATGCACTTCACAATGGTTTTCAGAGTATGGATGCGGTTAACTGTTAAAATTGCAAGATCGTACATTCCTAGAAAAGTCGTTGAGTACACCATCGCAGGCGCTCCTGTCTGTGATGCAGCATCAAGGGTAACCGCAGCCATGGTCTCCGAGCTGACAGTTCATGCTGCTGCAAACGTCGTCGAACTGTTCGTGCACATGGTTGTTGTCTTGCAGATGTCCCCATCTGTTGACTCAGGGGTCGAGACGTGGCTGCACGAACCGTTACAGCCATGTGGATAAGGTGCCTGTCATCTCGACTGTTAGTGATACGAGGCCGTTGGGATCCAGAACGGCGTTTCGTGTTACCCTCTTGAACCCACCGATTCCATATTCTGCTAACAGTCATTGGATCTCGACAAACGCGAGCAGCAGTCTCGCGATACGATAAACCGCGATAGGCTACAATCCGACCTTTATCAAAGTAGGAAACGCGATGGTACGCATTTCTCCTCCTTACACGAGGCATCACAACAACCTCTCGCCAGGCAACGCCGGTCAACTGCTGTTTGTGGATGATAAATCGGTTGGAAACTTTCCTCAAGTCAGCACGTTGTAGGTGTCGCCACCGGCGCCAACCTTGTGTGAATGCTCTGAAAAGCTAATCATTTGCATATCACAGCACCTTCTTCCTGTCGGTTAAATTTCGCGTCTGCAGCACGTCATCTTCGTGATGGAGCAATTTTAATGGCCAGTAGCGTACATGTGAATGCTGGCGTGTCCGTCAAAATCCGGCCGGACGACGGGCGGTACCCCCACAGCGCGAGTGCGTCAGCGCTCGGACGTGTCGGCGCGCCGCCGACTGCTCTGGCGCCTGCTTGCCCGTCCCTGGCCTTTCGCAGAAACAAAGGCGCCGAGCAGCCGGCCAGCCAGCAGGCCGCAGCGCCAGGGCAGGCGTGAGGCGAGGCGAGGCGAGGCGAGGCAGCCAGCAGCGCTAACGGGAAGCGGCCGCCTCCGTCACCACTCGCCTCTTCTTCTCTCTCTCTTCATTTAACTCGGAATCTTACCGCCGTCAGAGTCACATAGCATCCGCTACACGATGGAAGGGAAATGTCTCAATGCACTGCTACATCAAATGCTTTTGTCAAACCTCTTTGTACACGATACTTCTAAATACAATTACGCACTTACGAGTTCTTACTTCTTTACCGAGCGAGGTGGTGCACTGGTTAGCACACTGGACTCACATTCGGGAGGACGACGGTTCAATCCCGCGTCCGGCCATCCTGATTTAGGTTTTCCGTGATTTCCCTAAATCGCTTTAGGTAAATGCCGGGATGGTCCCATTGAAAGGGCACGACCGAAGTCCTTCCGCGTCCTTCTCTAATCCAATGAGACCGAAGACCTCGCTGTCTGGTCTCTTCCACCAAATCAACCCAACTTCTTTGTAACCTCTGGCGTGCCACAGGGGAGTGTTAAGGGACCATTGCTTTTCACAATATATACAGTATGTTACAAAAAGGTACGGCCAAACTTTCAGGAAACATTTCTCACACACAAAGAAAGAAAATATGTTATGTGGACATGTGTCCGGAAACGCTTACTTTCCATGTTAGAGCTCATTTTATTACTTCTCTTCAAGTCACATTAATCATGGAATGGAAACACATAGCAACAGAACGTACCAGCTTGACTTCAAACACTTTGTTGCAGGAAATGTTCAAAATGTCCTCTGTTAGCGAGGATACACGCATCCACTCTCCGTCGCATGAAATCCCTGATGCGCTGATGCAGCCCTGGAGAATGACGTATTGTGTCACACCCGTCCACAATACGAGCACGAAGAGTCTCTACATTTGGTACCGGGGTAGCGTAGACAAGAGCTTTCAAATGCCCCCGTAAATGAAAGTCAAGAGCGTTGAGGTCAGGAGAGCGTGGAGGCCATGGAATTGGTCCGCCTCTACCAATCCATCGGTCACCGAATCTGTTCTTGAGAAGCGTACGGACACTTCGACTGAAATGTGCAGGAGCTCCATTGCTCATGAACCACATGTTGTGTCGTACTTGTAAAGGCACATGTTCTAGCAGCACAGGTAGAGTATCCCGTATGAAAGCATCATAACGTGCTCCATTGAGAATAGGTGGAAGAACATGGGGCCCAATCAAGACATCACCACCAATGCCTGCCCAAACGATCACAGAAAATCTATGTTATTCTCGTCAGCCCACACATGATGATTGTGAAAATTTGCTATTTGATCACGTTGGAATGAAGCCTCATCCGTAAAGAGAACATTTGCACTGAAATGAGGATTGACACATTGTTGGATGAACCATTCGCAAAAGTGTACCCGTGGAGGCCAATCAGCTGCTGATAGTGCCTGTACACGCTGTACATGGTACGGAAACAACTGGCTCTCCCGTAGCACTCTCCATACAGTGACGTGGTCAAAGTTACCTTGTACAGCAGGAACTTCTCTGACGCTGACGTTAGGATTATCGTCAACTGCACGAAGGATTGCCTCGTCCATTGCAGGTGTCCTCGTCGTTCTAGGTTTTCCCCAGTCGCGAATCACTGGTGGAATGTTCCGTGCTCCTAAGGCACAGATCAATTGCTTCGAACGTCTTCCTGTCAGGACACCTTCGTTCTGAAAATCTGTCTCGATACAAACGTACCGAGCGACGGCTATTGCCCCGTGCTAATCCATACATCAAATGGGCATCTGCCAACACCGCATTTGTAAACATTGCACTAACTGCAAAACCACGTTCGTGATGAACACTAACCTGTTGATGCTACGTACTGATGTGCTTGATGCTAGTACTGTAGAGCAATGAGTCGCATGTCAACACAAGCACCGAATTCAACATTACCTTCCTTCAATTGGGCCAACTGGTGGTGAATCGAGGAAGTACAGTACATACTGACGAAACTAAAATGAGCTCTAACATGGAAATTAAGCGTTTCCGGACACATGTCCACATAACATCTTTTCTTTATTTGTGTGTGAGGAATGTTTCCTGAAAGTTTGGCCGTACCTTTTTATAACACCCTGTATAAATGACCTAGTAGATAGTGTTGGAAGTTCCGTGCGGCTTTTCGCTGATGATTCTGTACTAGACAGAGAAGCTGCAGCATTAGAAAATTGCAGCGAAATGCAGGAAGATCTGCAGCGGATAGACACTTGGTGCAGGGAGTGGCACCTGACCCTTAACATAGACAAATGTAATGTTTTGCGAATACATAGAAGGAAGGATCCTTAATTGTATGATTATATGATTCCACAGGGAGCGAAAGGCTATATACAATTTGTACAGAAACAAGATGGCAGTTATAAGAGTCGAGGGGCATGAAAGGGTAGCATTGGTTGGGAAGGGAGTGAGACAGGGTTGTAGCCTCTCCTCGATGTTATTCAATCCGTATATTGGGCAAGCAGTAAAGGAAACAAAAGAGAAATTCGGAGTAGGTATTAAAATCCATGGAGAAGAAATAAAAACTTTGAGGTTCGCCGATGACATTGTAATTTTGTCAGAGACAGCAAAGGAATTGGAAGAGCAGCTGAACGGAATGGACAGTGTCTTGAAAGTGGGGTATAAGATGAACATCAACAAAAGCAAAACAAGGATAATGGAATGTAGTGGAATTAAGTCGGATGATGCTGAGGGTATTAGATTAGGAAATGAGACACTTATAGTAGTAAAGGAGTTTGGCTATTTGGGGAGCAAAATAACTGATGATGGTCGAAATAGATCGGATATAAAATGTAGACTGGCAATGGCAAGAAAAGCGTTTCTGACGAAGAGAAATTTGTTAACATCGAGTATAGATTTAAGTGTCAGGAAGTCGCCTCTGAGAGTATTTGTATGGAGTGTAGCCATGTATGGAAGTGAAACATGGACGATAAATAGTTTGGACAAGAAGAAAATAGAAGCTTTCGAAATGTGGTGTTACTGAAGAATGCTGAAGATTAGATGGGTAGATAATATAAGTAATGAGGAGGTATTGAATAGAATTGAGGAGAAGAGGCGTTTGTGGCACAACTTGACTAGAAGAAGGGACCGGTTGGTAGGACATGTTCTGAGGCATCAAGGGATCACAAATTTAGCGTTGAAGGGCAGCGTGGAGGGTAAAAATCGTAGGAGACCAAGAGATGAATACACTAAGCAGATTCAGAAGGATGTAGGCTGTAGTAAGTACTGGGAGATGAAGAAGCTTGCACAGGATGGAGTAGCATGGAGAGCTGCATCAAACCAGTCTCAGGACTGAAGACCACAACAGCAACGACATATGATAGCAGAACAAACACTGGTAGCAGTTACTTCTGTAAAAAATCTGGGAGTATGCGTGCGGAACGATTTGAAGTGGAATGATCATATAAAATTAATTGCTGGTAAGACAGGTGCCAGGTTGAGATTCATTGGGAGAGTCCCTAGAAAATGTAGCCCATCAACAAAGCAGGTGGCTTACAAAACACTCGTTCGACATATACTTGAGTATTGCTCATCAGTGTGCGATCCGTACCAGGTCGGGTTGACAGAGAAGATAGAGAAAGTCCAAAGAAGAGCGGTGCGTTTCGTCACAGGGTTATTTGAGAAGCGTGATAGCGTTACGGAGATGTTTAGCGAACTCAAGCGGCAAACTCTGCAAGAGAGGCGCTCTGCATCGCGGTGTAGCTTGCTGTCCAGGTTTCGATAGGGTGCGTTTCTGGATGAAGTATCGAATATATTGCTTCCCCCTACTTATACGTACCGAGGAGATCACAAATGTAAAGTTAGAGAGATTCGAGCGCGCACGGAGGCTTTCCGGCAGTTGTTCCTCTTGCGAACCATACGCGACTGGAACAGGAAAGGGAGGTAATGACAGTGGCACGTAAAGTGCCCTCCGCCACACACCGTTGGGTGGCTTGCGGAGTATAAATGTCGATGTAGATGTATTGTTACCTACGATATTATGACCAGATGACCTGATGTAAGTACATTTTCCTTAAGTCGCACTGAGTGTCAGCTTCATGTTGTATAAGGATAGAAATGGATGTAATGAATTAAAATTTCTGCCAAACCCTCCGTGATACAAACTTCAATTCACACCTCAGCCTATCTTAATTTTCCCCTTCTTAACTCATCAGTATTGCTGAGGCTCGCTAATACTGGAGTAGCACCCCAGCTTTGCACGTAATGGGAAATCCTTGCTGTACCTCAGAGGTAAGTGTTCTATTGATCTGATATAATTACATTTTCCTGGAGACATCAGCTTCGATCCTTATCGAAGATAAAGTTGAGACTCAACATCTCTCCAGCAAAATGTAACTCCATCAGATCAATAGATCACAAACGTTTGAGGTACAGAAAGGATTTCCCATTAAGTACAAAAGTTGGATGCTATTCCAATATCGGACAGCCTCGACAATACTGAACCTTTAAGAAGAGGAAAATCAAGACGGACAGAGATATGAATTGAAGTTTGAGTTAGGGAAGGCACTGGACGAGGTTTTTATGTGCAGCGCTGTTAGGTACAATACCTGGGTGCTGTAGTGAACAGCACATCTGCTTAGTAAGCTGAAGACCTGGATCGAGTGCAGACCTTGGCACTCATTTTAATTCATTACTTCAGCTCCTATCCTAGTCGAAGGCATTAATTAGATTTACTCATTTATATTCCTGGCAATTAAAATGCGGTACTAAAGAGGTTGAGTACAAAAACGCCAAACTGACATGTAGTGTAATACATGTTTGGATATGACTTTCATTAACATTTCAGCTAATTCGCTCGTATGAGCTACAAGTAACGCCACCTACATTCGTTGCATACAGGAAGACTACACGCTGGATTTCTCATTCCTGAATCGCATTTGAATGTCCGCTGTTTCTGAAAAGACCATATCAGGCCTCTCGTAGGAAGGAGAAGCGGTTTATCATTCCGTGATACTGCTACTTGCTTTGTTCGAGATACCATGACTGTGATGGTCTGTAACCGCGCAGGTTCGGATCCTGCCTCGGACATGGATGTGTGTGATGTCCTTAGGTTAGTTAGGTTTAAGTAGTTCTAAGTTCTAGGGGACTGATGACCTCAGATATTAAGTCCCATAGTGCTCAGAGCCATTTGAACCATTTGACTGTGATGTAAATGTACGGGGGGGTGTTCAATAAGCAATGCGAGACATTTTTTCTCGGCCAATTTAATTGAAAAATGTGGAATTTTCTGCGGAAAATTTCTCGCTTCAGCCCCTAAAGTTTCATGAAATTGTGATAGGTGGAGGCGCTATACATAGCCTAAAAACTGGCTTCTCTAACGGAAGTGCATTACAAGCAGAGAGCTGTAATTGAGTTTGTTTTCGCGCAAAACCAGAGTATCGTAGATACTCATAGGTGCGTCCACAATATCTACGGAGATCTGACAGTGAACAAAAGCACACAAAAGCACAGCGTGTCACTGGGTGAGGCATCTGTCATCATCGCGACAATGTCGTGCAAACCAGTTTGATCTCCCATTTGTCGACCGACCACATACAGCTGTGGATCCTACAATGTTGGAATATGCGATGATCGAAGGATCAGAAGCAAACATCTCACTGCTCAGCTGGATGTCGCTGTTGTTGGTGGTGACACAATTGTCCAGCAGTTGGGGTACTCAAAGATGTGTCCCCACTGGGTCTGTTGCCTTTCGAAACCAAATTAAGAACGCACTCTACAGAAAGCAATACGTGGACGGTGAGGAGGTTACTGATGCTGCAAGATGTTGGCCCAACATCGGTCAGTAAGTTGTACCACATGGGCACATACGCCCTCCCAATAAGGTGGCATAAGGCTGCCACAAACGTGGAGAATAATATGGTGTGCTGGAATCCTGAATAAAATGAACCTGTATTCACAAAAAATATGTCTTGCATAACTTATTAAACTTCCCTCATAGAATTGATTGGTTTATGAATGCCATGCACGATCTCAATAGTCCCATCTGACTAACTTCTCAGAGGGATACATATTTCTCTCGGCCATGCAGGACCCTACAGCCATGTCAAGCACCTTAACAAAGAAAATGGACTTGTTTGAAGCAATTCAAATACCCACAGAGGCGTCCTTAGCACCATGGAGTCAGCATGGTGACCATTTTCGCGGCTTTCCTTGATATGGCAGCAGTAAGAGAAGAGCTGTAACAGTACACCCAACGACAAGTCTGCATGCAGGAGTGGCATCCGTCTTACTTCTGCATATAGCATCACGATGGATGTATCCCTGTGAGGACACCCAAAGGAACTAAACTCCATCTTCTTTGCCATACTGGCCCAGCATCATGTGTGATCATAATGGCACGTGAGACAATCACGACCAGCTCACATAGTCGGTATCTGATACACCAGCCGCTACATTTCTGACATGTTAAGGGGGTGACTGTACACTATCTTAGAGGTTTCCATAATGTTATATCTCAACAAGGTAAAGCAAGACTTCTCCATACAGAGGACATATGACTGTTGTCTTGCTTGTGAGATTGTCAGCACTTTATATATGCACAGCGAGTGGACTCATGTGTGCAAACTTAGCTTACTATTTGGTGAGCACATGTACAAAACATCTGAACTATCTTCTCAAGGCCGTGGTGTTAAACAGACATTCTATATGAATATGGCCCTATAAAGCATCTAATATCAGCAGCAGATCACAACAAAATTCATTAGAAATGATGCTGTCACGTAACTAGAATGCATGATTTAATAAAAGTGAAAGTTTGAGATCTATTCTAGAAATACAAAAGAGCTATTCCTTTTTTTATTCCACATATAATTTATCAACTGTGCTTTCAGTGGTCAAGTGATACACAACAATCATGTTCAATTACTTTCAACACTCAATAACAAAATATTTAACTCTTGCACATATTGAACTGACGATTATTAAAATCATTATCTATACCAGTACATGTGAATTTTTTTTATCAAAGAATGATTAAAATCTTCATTAGCTCATTTACATCTACAATGTCATAGCTGGTCAATGAACTGAGATGGTGGAGAGTAAATTTACTTTTTGAACTAATGAAAAAACTCTCATGTACTCAATGTGAGGATACATTTGTATCCTAGCTTTTGATATTTAATGGTCAAAGCATACGCAAGTTGGAGTGAGCAAAATCTCGACTCAACATTTACTGTAGCCTAATGCACAATGGTACTTTACCAAGTGGCATCTGCAACGGCCTTGTCTGTGTGCTGGATCCAAACGCTAATTCTCTACTTTGACCTTTACTGCATTCACTCAGTCTCAACTTTCCTGTGTTTCACAGGATGACAATTTTTTCCTGGTCAAAATAATGGCGATTGCACACTCGATAAGGGTTGGAGTGATGTGCAGTTTCTTTGCCTGAAAAAATTCCCACAGGAATAATCAACTACCTCTCTGCTATCTGTCACCACGATACGTGAAGTGTATCGTCCACACTTTGCAGAAAGAAAGGCTCTCAATGCCATCACTATTTTCCAGACGCTTGTGCAGTGTGCCATGAGTTCACATAGTTAGTTCTCAAAATGCTTTTATACAATGGGGGTCTCCCCAACGTGTCGTGTCTGCATCACTCAGTATGGCTTCAGCCAATCGCCGTCTCATTAGAGGTTAATTTTATTTTTCTTCCCACATCACACCCTAGCCCTGTTACAGCCATCTAGCCACTTACCCTCTGTCCTGGCCGTATTTATGTTAAAAGAAATAATTTATTGTCCTGGCCTTATCCCTTTCTGTGCTGAAGCATGCCGTTCTCTTGTTAAGTGGGGTTTTCCAGTGCCATTAATCACCTGCTCGGTTCATCTCCAAAATGCATTTCACTGTAACTTGTTTATTCATGCCCCTGTCCGTATATTGGTAGATATTGTTTTGTTAGTTTTCGGTTCATGAGATTACTGCAATTGCCTTTTGTTGACATAATATAATTATTATTTTCTGAGGATCTCATAGTGTATCATACTCTCGTTATGGATCTAGCTCATGTAAGGTCCACAAAATCTGGACACCTTACATGGTCAGCACATTCTCCAGATCCCTCACTCAGTGAAAGCATCTGATAGTGGCTTGCCAAACGTCTGGCACATAACCACTCGTCAACAACTGCAATTCATGTGCTCTTGGTGGTGAGCTGAATCAGCAAGGAATGATGTACCCACATGCAACAGCCAAGCTCAATTCATCACTATGTCCAGATCAGATACTTCCATTGTTGCTGCTGTAGGTGGCAGCTCTGTGTACTAAATTTCTCCCTGTGCACACTCCAAAATCACCTACAAATTTAATCATTCTTCTTCATATTATTCTTTATATGCACAAAAATATTAAAACATTCCTAACTTCTTCTTCATATTACTCTTCAGTTAAGGCTGTTTATGAAAATTTGCAGGCACTGTCACTTGGCTGTGTGTTCTATAATGATATCCACTGTATATTATATGTAAATACTGAGCTGATAACTTCACCCAACTTGTCACTAAGATGGTAAAATTAGAAAGTGCCTTAGTGCACATAATTCTTAGAGGTTCTGTAGCAAGATCTTCACCCAAACGCCTTATGCACTGTTGTGTTTAGAATGTCAGACACCAGTCTATTTAAGCCAACTCCTAAGTAGGCAGTGTCTATCCTGAACTAATATGTGAGTAGTAGGGAAAAGCGGTTCTGAAACACAGTTGGGGTTAAACCTGTTGTTCTCTATTGATCGACAGGACCTTAACCTATTGTTCTGCTAATTGGATTAAAACACTCTGGCAATAATCCATCTACTGAGAACTCACACCACCACTCCCCCCCTCCTCCTACTCTACCTTCCTCTCCTCCTCCCTCATCCCTCTGGGAAATCCCATCACTGATACAAGTACATTTCCAGACGTTAGTCATTCGCATAATCCCCTCCCACTCTATCATTTCGATTCACTAATTAATTAAATCGATCAATTAATTAACCCCTACCCATTTGGGAAATCTCCCAAGTCCTCCCCCTCCCTTTACCCAACTGGAAATTGGTGAGAAAAAGATTCAGTAGAATGGCCATTTGCAGAAAATCGATTGCAGTGTATGGAATATTGTTTAAACAGTTTCTGGTTGACACAGCTGTGGAATATTTTTTATTTAAACAGTTTAAGGGATACAAGGCTGTGTATGGAAGATAGTTTGATTATTTATTTAAAGAATTTGGCGGGAAATCGATAGCAATGTATGGAATATAGTTAAACGATTTGTAGTAGACAAGGCAATGTGTGGAATATCATTTATTTAAACAATTTATAGGGTACAAGGCAGTGTTTGGTATATAGTTTATTTATTTATTTCAAAACGTTTTTGGGGAAGTGGTTGCATCATGTGGAATATTGTTTATTTAAACATTTTGAGGGTGACAAGCCAGTATAGAATATTGAAACAAATGCAGAGCTTTTTTTATCCTGATCACACAAGGAATACCGTCAACATAACTCACCATACATAATTACACCGTTAACAGACTTTTGCTCTGACCACAGTGCACTGCAAGCCCACCACCCTGATAGCTTCACAGGGCAGACTACTTAGCATATTCCCGCACTCGGAGACCACTCCATACCTGCTCGAGACCTGCTACTGTCGGACCAAATGTTGTGCTAATCACAGAACAAGTGTCAAGTTGAGGCAACTCTGATATTGATACCTGAGAAATTCAGAGACATGCTCTCTAAGTGGACACATCCTGTCGTGTTTCCTTGCTTCCTATTGGTTCCTATTGGATATTAGAACTGGAATATTTTGTGGTATTTGATTCTGCAACCACCTGATATCCAAACCACTTTTTGGTGATACAGAAATTCTAGACTCGCTTCCTGTTTCTGTCTCTCTCAAGAGACCACTCTCTGTTTGTCTGTGTGAGCCAATGTCTCCAAGCACGCAGTCAGAGGTTTTCATTTCTACTCAGCATACTGTGTAACTATTGGTCTATGCTGGAGACAAAGAGACAGCTGAGACAATTTCAACATCAAAAATAGGGTGAAATAATCCATTTACACTACCCTATCAAATTAAATGTTTAACAATTTACAAGAGTCAAATAGATCTCTACCTTACAATGATACTTCTTCATAATGAAATAATTTTCAACTTTTGGGTACCACACACAAACATTATGTAAATCAAGTAATGAAACCTGTGCAACATACCGATTATAGTGCTAAATATATCTGAAGTCTTGTATGCACCAACGTTTGAGAACACAAACACCCTACATCACCACAACATTCCCACTAATAATATCTGACAAAAAAAATCCGACCTATCACACAACCTTGTTACCATGAAATATCCACCATCTGCTGGCTGCAGGGTAGATCCATCTATGCTGTCCAGGAGACCCACACCCACGCAGGCCATGCAGGCTGCTGCAGACTTAACCCCCTGATATCCAGACATCCACTGTACTGAATGCTCAGAGGTCAGAGCAACTGTCACCAAGGAGTCCACTGATCAAGTTGCAGGGTGGAATTCAGTATGAACACCAGTCATATAAATATTTTCGAGCACAGTACTTGTGGTCACCAAAGCCTTGTGACCACTCCTGCTGCCAACTGCATTGCACTGTGAAACAAACAACTGTGGCTTGAACATATACAGTAGCTTAAATCAATTCCACCCCAGCATAGACCCCTTCCCCTCCCTCATGTTTAAAAAATCTACTTTACACAATCTGAGACAGCGATGCTGGTGACCATACACCTTGAATTTCTCATGCGAAATGTAGATTTCTCCCTTTTATACGAGTTATTTTCGAAGACAGAAGAAATTGGGGCTTACACTAGTTTTCCCGTCGCTAAAGTATTATTACTTGCTGTGAAAATCTTGTACAGCACTATGACGTTGGCTACATTTCCTCCAAGTATTTTCTCTTCAGGTAGAAGAAAGCTAGAATTAATCAGCATAATATCTGTTATGTCCTGTATAACAGAACTGGAATATTACCCTCATATTTTGCTCATGATGGTGTGAAAGGGGCATGGGGTGTGAGTGCAAAATGCCCTGCAGATGGTGCAAGAGATTTTTAACAGTGATATTGACGGTATTCATTGCATGATTGGGATAAAGTAAGTGCAGCAATTGTTTAAATGTTCCGTACTGATTTGTCGCCCTCAAAATGTTTATGTATTCCACACACTGCAGTCATTTTCCCAACAAATTCCTTAAAGAAAGCTTTAGTCCAAACACTGCCTTGTATCCCTTAAATTGTTTAAATAAATAATATTCTACACATTGCCTTGTCTACCAGAAATTTTTTAAACAATATTCCATACAGTGCAATCGATTTACCGCCAAATGGCCGATAAATTGAGTGTCTTCCCCGCCAATTTACAGGTGGGGGAGGGCAGGTGGTGGACTGGGGAATTTTCCAGTGGGGAGAGGGGTTAATTAATGGATCGATTTAATTAATTAGTCAATCGTATTGATGGAGTGGGAGGGGTTTATTCGGATGGCTCATGCTTGGAAGTGTATAGGGATGGGAACCTCGAGAGGGGCGGAGGGCGAGGTGGGGGAGAGGAGGAGGAAGGGGAGGGGTGGTTGAAGTTCTCAGTAGACGGATTATTGTCAGTGTGTCTTAATCAACCTAGCAGAACAATACGTTAATGACCTGTCGATCAAAAGAGAATAACAAGTTTACCTCTGAGTGTCTGCTTGCCCCTGAATGTATGCAGTCCCCACTAACAGATGGTCTGAGAACCTGTTTTACCTCACTACTTATATATAATCATCTACTAGACAATATCTGTCTCTATGAATGACTGACTGAGATCGCAGACATAGAGGACAAGCACAGTTCCTTCATATACAAAATAAATACACATAAGTGAGAGACATGGACAGATAAACTATTTATGGAGAGCTGCTGTAGCAACTAATAACTTTGGAAACGTGTGTAGGCAGTGCTAGTTTGTTATATGGAGAAGGCCTTTCCACCAAGCTGGTTAATTTGATGTGTTATAGAATATTAATTTTAGCAATTTCGATCAGTTAGAATTCAGAATGTCCTTGGTGGGAAACTTTAATTATCAAGCAGAGCAATCAACAAACCAGTAAATGATCCTGACTGAAATAAAGTTAATGTCAACACTAAAGAATGAGTGATGAGCTGGCATTTCTAGTCGTAGGTAACTGATTATGAAGGCCTCAGCATAAACGGTGGTATTAACACACTTTGTTTCGAGACAACTACGCAAAGTTTTGCCATTTGGGATAGCCTTTTACAGCAAGGAACCTTAATTTTAATCTCAGGTGCTACTGCAGAACTATTGAACCTTAAACAGAAAACTTTCTTGAATTCACTAATGCACTTTAATAACGTTTATCGACTGGAATTCATATTGACGACTCGGAGCACTAATGCACTTTAATAACGTTTATCGACTGGAATTCATACTGACGACTCGCGGCAGTGGAATGTCGGTTGACAACAGGCAATGTGATCGCAGGCATGCGCATGCAGCAAGTCCCTATCTGAGACGACTGCTGTAGTATCTCTGGCATCGAGGCTCCATTGTCTCGCTGTTCGTTGACCCGTTGAAACACTACCTAATAAGCTTTGCTTGTTTCAGAAGTACGGTACTGGTCGATCGACTAAATTTAATATTAAGAACACAGGATGATTTCCAGGAAACAACAACGGACCGCTGGCCGGATATCCACCACGAAGTGCAGCCCGCCCGGTAATTTTCCATATCGCCAGGATTAAATTGCTTAGGAACTAGGCCCTGATATAAATTTCAGGTACAGTTTTGAGCATACGGAACCCAACCATACATAACCCTCCCTCTGAAATGACCATCTTTTGTTAACAGCTGCAAACTAACTTTTCCATTATGGCAACACAAAGTGAATTCTGTTGTATTGCAGTGAAGTAACCTCGGATTTGAAATGATTTGTGTTACAAAATCTGATCTGTAAATTCATCAAACTGCAATTATAACTCTTTAAATTATTTAGAGTAACATTCATTGGACATTTCAATGTATCTTTCAAAACACCAATAAATTATCCTTATCAATATGAACATTCTTCTCATTACTTTGTCTATACAAAAATGTCTCTCTCTATCTCTTCGTCTTTCAGTTCGACTCGTTAGTTTCTTCTTCAAGTTATTGCCTAAAACAAATACAGTTTTCGTATAATAAGGGAAGTCCTAGCCATTAAAATGAAAAACTTGTAAGTTAGGAACAATTCAAAGTTTGTGGTCACGGCGACTAACGAACACAAAGTTAGTTCCGTTTACTCGTAGACGAAAGTAAGTGAAAAACGACGATAATAAACAATGTCTGTTGCCCCCGACCTCTTCGTTACTACGTTTCTTTTCCACTGCTGACAACATCAACGACGTAGCAGTTGTGTCATTGAGCTGCGCGGTAAGCTTGTGTTAAGACAAATGAGCTAAGTGCAGCATTTAAACATGAGCATCCGTCGAAAGCATTTTCACGAAACTTTGTCGTCTCCGTGTGTTATTTCTACCGTAGCACCTGATCAGTATGTAGGACAAAAATTGCTAGCACTTCAGTTTTCGGTGTTCGTGTACTGGAGACATTAACACGTGGTAGAGAAGGTATCATGAGAGTTATGAATATGAAACCATCTGCTTCCCTTTTACCACTCTTAGCGGCTACGAACATTTTTGATTTTTTTCCTGGTGCACATCTATGGCAAAGTACCTTTCAAATTGTATAAGTTTGAATTGCGTCCTTGTATAATTACTATTAAAAATCGGAACTTCAATTTGTCAATTTTCGTGTTCACATGTTGATATTATGATATCATAATATACTGTATATGCTAACAGCAGTTCGTACGTGCAGTCATGTACCATCTGCTGTTAGCGTATGTACATGACGGTTGATAATAATCATATGGTCGAGATTGACCAACAGTGACAAATAAAACATTCTGTTCAAATAATACCGCCTTTTCAGAACCAAAATGTCTTTTAACTAAAATGATAGCAATAATAATAATAATAGCAAATTGTATGAAAGTAACGATTATTACAAAAAATAACATCAATGAATTCGGTATTGTCGAAACAGAACCCAAACATGAGAGGATATGTGATTCAAGCGGCAGTGATAGTGGTGGTGAAGAAAGAAAGGACGACTGTTTCAGTACAGGATTGTGTAGTTGAAGAGGTGACCTTGGATAAGCAGACTGGAACGAACTGCAAAAAATACGTAAATGTCAGACAATACTATCGTGCCGAGAGTTCAGACTTTAAGTGGCTATCTTTTGAAGCTATGTGCATGAAAGTTTGGGGCTCATCCATCCAGAATCGAGCTAACGATTCAGCAAAGTATATCGGAAAAATGCTTGTGTTATGGAGTGGCACAGGAACGATTTTGCTCTGGTGGGAGCGAATATTTCTCCTAAGCTACTCATTTCGGTCGCTTTATTATATATATGCTTACGTGAATATAAGAGCTCGCCCATATGACTTTATAAAAAGGGAAACGTAACATTTTTCCGGAGACATTTTCTTTATTCTTTTTGAGTCATCAACCTTCTGGCTCTTTCGAGGTGGTCTGTCAGAATTCCTCTCCTGCGCCAACCTCCTCAGTCCAGGGTAGCACTTCATCCTATGTACTCAGTTATTGTCTTCCACTACAGTTTTTATCCTGTTGAATTCCCACTAGTATCACGGAGGTTATTCCCGGATGCGTTAACACATATCTTGTCATCCTGTCCTTTCTCCTCATCAATGTTTTCCGTATGTTCCTTTCTCCACCGATTCTGCGGAGAACCTCCTCATTCCTTATCTTGTCAGTACAACTGATTTTCAACATTCCGGTTCCGGTTTTTCCACTGTCCATGACTCACTACGACCCAATGATGTGCTCCAAACGTACATTCTCACAAGTTGATTTCTCAAATTAAGACATGTGTTTGACACCAGTAGACATCTCTTGGCCAGGAATGACCTCTTTGCTCGTGCTAGTCTCGTTTTATGTCCTCCTTGCTTCATCCGTGATGGTTATTTTGCTTCCACGGTAGTAGAATTCCTTAAGTTCGTCTTTTCGTGACCACCAATTTTGATGTTAAGTTTCTGGCTGTTCTCATTTCTGCTACTTTTCATTTTATCTGTGTTTTTCTGGTATATTCTCAGTCCATACTCGATGTTCATTAGACTGTTCATTCCATTCAACACATCCTGTATCCTACTTAACTTTCACTAAGGATAGCAATATCATCAGCGAATCTTATCATTGATATCCTTTTATCCTATTTTTTTTATTTCCATCATTTCATCTTAGATGTATAGATTGAACAACAGGGCGGAAAGACTGCATACCTACTACTACGCTCCTGGAAATGGAAAAAAGAACACATTGACACCGGTGTGTCAGACCCACCATACTTGCTCCGGACACTGCGAGAGGGCTGTACAAGCAATGATCACACGCACGGCACAGCGGACACACCAGGAACCGCGGTGTTGGCCGTCGAATGGCGCTAGCTGCGCAGCATTTGTGCACCGCCGCCGTCAGTGTCAGTCAGTTTGCCGTGGCATACGGAGCTCCATCGCAGTCTTTAACACTGGTAGCATGCCGCGACAGCGTGGACGTTAACCGTATGTGCAGTTGACGGACTTTGAGCGAGGGCGTATAGTGGGCATGCGGGAGGCCGGGTGGACGTACCTCCGAATTGCTCAACACGTGGGGCGTGAGGTCTCAACAGTACATCGATTTTGTCGCCAGTGGTCGGCGGAAGGTGCACGTGCCCGTCGACCTGGGACCGGACCGCAGCGACACACGGATGCACGCCAAGACCGTAGGATCCTACGCAGTGCCGTAGGGGACCGCACCGCCACTTCCCAGCAAATTAGGGACACTGTTGCTCCTGGGGTATCGGCGAGGACCATTCGCAACCGTCTCCATGAAGCTGGGCTACGGTCCCGCACACAGTTAGGCCGTCTTCCGCTCACGCCCAAACATCGTGCAGCCCGCCTCCAGTGGTGTCGCGACAGGCGTGAATGGAGGGATGAATGGAGACGTGTCGTCTTCAGCGATGAGAGTCGCTTCTGCCTTGGTGCCAATGATGGTCGTATGCGTGTTTGGCGTCGTGCAGGTGAGCGCCACAATCAGCACTGCATACGACCGAGGCACACAGGGCCAACACCCGGCGTCATGGTGTGGGGAGCGATCTCCTACACTGGCTGTACACCTCTGGTGATCGTCGAGGGGACACTGAATAGTGCACGGTACATCCAAACCGTCATCGAACCCATCGTTCTACCATTCCTAGACCGGCAAGGGAACTTGCTGTTCCAACAGGACAATGCACGTCCGCATGTATCCCGTGCCACCCAACGTGCTCTAGAAGGTGTAAGTCAACTACCCTGGCCAGCAAGATCTCCGGATCTGTCCCCCATTGAGCATGTTTGGGACTGGATGAAGCGTCGTCTCACGCGGTCTGCACGTCCAGCACGAACGCTGGTCCAACTGAGGCGCCAGGTGGAAATGGCATGGCAAGCCGTTCCACAGGACTACATCCAGCATCTCTACGATCGTCTCCATGGGAGAATAGCAGCCTGCATTGCTGCGAAAGGTGGATATACACTGTACTGATGCCGACATTGTGCATGCTCTGTTGCCTGTGTCTATGTGCCTGTGGTTCTGTCAGTGTGATCATGTGATGGATCTGACCCTAGGAATGTGTCAATAAAGTTTCCCCTTCCTGGGACAATGAATTCACGGTGTTCTTATTTCAATTTCCAGGAGTGTATATATTACCCGTCTTTCCCTGTAGCTTAGTCCTATTTTTCTCGGAATTGCGAACGCCTTGTACCTTTTCACTCTCTCGAACTCTTTTTTCTAGAGCGGCAAATCCTGTGAGTGCATCTTGATTGTTCTTCACTCTTGCTTCCATTATCAAGTGCAAAATCAGAACTGCCTCTCTGATGCATTTACCTTTCCAAAATACCAGTTCGACATCCTCTTACCCTTTCTCTAGCTCTTCATCTTATTCTTGCGAAGCCTACTATACCTGCACTATCTTTGTCGGCAATGGTTTGCTTTTGAATGTGATGAGAACAATCATATCACTGAACTGTTCACAGTAGCGCACTCTGCACTACTTTGCTTTTCACAACCCATCCTGCTCCAGGTATACCATTCTCTGCTGCTGTTGGTATCACCCTATATTTATCTGAGGAGAATTCCTTATCTTCTTACCATTTCACTTCACTGGTCCCCACTATATCTGGAATGAGTGTTTGCATTTTCCTTTTCAGTTTTTCTAGATATGCTACGATGTTCAAGCTCCGACACGTAGAATGTTATCTGTTCATTGGTTATTGCATCTTTTTCTCATGCTCACCACCCCTTAGGCAGTCCCCTGCCGGAGATCCTAATGGGGAACTAATCCGGTATATTTAGCCAATGGAGAGAGTGTCATGGAGAGATCATCATTTACAGTCACATGTCCTGTGGAAACACTGCATGTGTCTTAAATGCAGTGGTTTCCATTGCCTTCTGCATCCTCGTGCCATTGATAACTGCTAATTCATTCGCCTTTTATGTGCAGTTCCCCACCCCAATGGCACGAGAGTGCCCTGAATCTGTGTTCGCTCCCCTACCTGCCTTGACAAGACTGTTGGCAGAGCGAGGGTGATTTTCTTATACCGGAACTCTTCGGCTGCCACTGCTCATAAATTTTATTCAAATTTTAAGCGGTGGCTGGTTTCGAACCCGAGACCAATGATGTATTCATTGCTATCGCTACTCCATGAGCAAGATGGCGTGTATAATCTATGCAATTTCCACCCTACCTTTATCCTTTGCAGAGAATGGTGCAATATCTACACTTCTGTTCATTGTATTGTGAAAAAATGTAGGGTGACTAGACTTTAACTTCCCGTCGTTGGAGGGGTTAGTAGGGGTGGACGAAATACTCAGTTTGGTCAAGGATGAAACAGACATTCACACGAAGTGAAGAAAAGGTCTGAAATGATGTACAAAACTGAAATACGAATCTCTTGGGGGGTATTTGATCCCACTCGACCCGAATGCATTTATTCTTTGGTTTAAGTGTTTTTTTGTATTTCTCGCTTGCATCTTTCATTGAAGTTCTTGAACTTTCATAAGGCATCTACTTCTCCTCTGGAGAAAATTATTAGGAAATTTTCTGCTGTGACTGAGAACTTGTAAGTGTCCGTCCATAAGTTTTTCTCCGACCACCCATAAAGCTTAACACATAACGTGTTAGCCAGCTTAGTGAGTGAGTCCCTTATGGGGTCCGTGCGCTGCGTTAATGATCGATGGTTTGATACGTTGGCCTGCTTGAATTTGGTTTGTAGATAGTTTTCCTAATTCCACTAAATAACTGTTTCAGAAGAAATGATTCACACAACTTTCCTTCATCGAGACGTGTTTATTGCGGATTATGTGTGACGTGCGCTGGAAAACTGTATGGCCAAGACATTAATGTAGACATTAGAACGGAAGAGCTAAACGAAATGAAATGTCAGGAACATTACGACGTCCACTGTTGCTGATTCACGTTTAGAGAAACCCACGCATAAAAAGTGCAAATCAAGAAGTGACAGACCACATTCACTTTCTAAACAACTTGTTCCCTGTTCCTTGCCCTTCTTCGTCTCTCTCTCTCTCTCTCTCTCTCTCTCTCTCTCTCTCTCTCTGTCACACACACACACACACACACACACACACAGGTTCTTACGCACGTGTTCCCCGAACGCTTAACCGGAAATCTGGTTTAAATGGCCCAGCACTCCTTCACATCTGACGTATTACGGCTGTTGCTGCGTCGACAGAACAGGGTAGTGCCGGAGGGCTTACGGTATTCACTTCCGGCGTGATATTAAGAGATATCATTTTCTTTGCTGTTCATCATATTTTTGCACAAATCTTTAAAATGAAACTAGTCATGTGCATGGAACTTACGCGTGACGTAACCCCAGAAATTACGGACTGTGCACTATATTATGAAACTTCTAGCCTAAGAAAACGGGCAAGGATAGAATGAATTATGTAACTGGCCGAAAGTTATACTTTTTTATCGGAGATCTGTATTTCCTGTCTATACATACTATAAATTAAAGTCACCCAACGCGTTTTTCTGACTCTGTGTAAGTGCAATTCGCGGAAACTGCTGCAGGAATTTTGATACGGTTTCCACTAATAGACAGACAGGTGCAGGTATTCCCTCTGAAAGTATGTGGGGAGAAGAATTTACGCAGATGTTATCATAATCTTAGCATCTACATTCATTTAGACAGCCAAGCAGATATGAAATGTCTATCATCCCCTGTAACGAGGTCAAATATCGTTGCAGAATATTATTCAACTCATGTGAGGCTAGAGGAAAGCAACAGGGGAAACATGCTATGGGTCCCTGGTCACTCAGTAATCAGTGGTAATGAACAAGCTGATAGATCGGCTAGAGCAGCTGTGATGACTCTTCTTGTTGGAACCTGTCTTAACCATCACCAAGGCGATGGTAAAATCTAAACTACGTAGCTGGATCAGGCGGCAACATATAGAATATTGAACTAAAATCCAAAATCAAAAACATGGCAAGCTAATGACGCCGAAACCTTCTTATAAGAGAAGTTCTGGAATCCTGGGCTTGAAAAGGAGACAGATTGAGCTCAGTAGGTCTAATGACAGTCCATGGGAAATTTAGGAAACGCCAGAACACAATGGGGATGAAGCCGCACCACACTTAATTTTGCAGTGTGAAGCACTGGGGTGAAAAGACACAAAAAATTTGGATCATTAATTCCTGTAATAATTGTGGTTAACGGAGGCCTAGTAAATGGAATTCTGCTACTCTGTAAGTCTAGTGGCTAATTTTCTACAATGACATGGCGAGATACTGCACAGTACATACGGTTTCAGTGTGGGCAAGAAGGGACTGGGACCACTGTCGATTTGGCTCCCTGGCTAATTCAAATCAAATCAGTTGTCTGACTGATTCACGAGGAAGATTTCTGTATATAATTTACAATTCTAGTAATCATGAGTGTGTTGTATCTGCCGGCCGAGGTGGCCGAGCGGTTCTAGGCGCTACAGTCTGGAACCGCGCCACCGCTACGGTCGCAGGTTCGAATCCTGCCTCGGGCATGGATGCGTGTGATGTCCTTAGGTTAGCTAGGTTTAAGTAGCTCTAAGTTCAATGGGACTGATGACCTCAGAAGTTAAGTCCCATAGTGCTCAGAGCCATTTGAACCATTTTTTGTGTTATATCTATTATTTGTTACATATTTAATTGACATTTGGGGTGACATATCGTTAGAGCTACGAGTTGATCACCTACAGATGAGGCGTTGCCCGAGGGAGGAAGCAGGAAAGTAAACAGCTGTCCCAAGTCAGAGCAACGAAGCTTGACCAGAATCTATGCATACCTACACATATCTTCTAAACATACACTTGTAAGTAGGCTGTTTAGGTTTTTTTATTGGTAACGCCGCCGCCACGTAGCGCTCTGTATGAAAATCACTGACTGTGCCGTGAGCAGTCTGTGGCTGGTTGGCATTGTTGTAATACTCGCCATTGTAGTGTTGGGCAGCGGCAGCTGGATGTGAACAGAGCGTAGCGTTGCGCAGTTGGAGGTGAGCCGCCAGCAGTGGTGGACGTGGGGAGAGAGATGGCGGAGTTTTGAAATTTGTAAGAATTCGTGTCATGAACTGATATATATATTATGACTATTAAGGTAAATACATTGTTTGTTCTCTATTAAAATCTTTCATTTGCTAACTATGCCTATCAGTAGTTAGTGCCTTCCGTAGTTTGAATCTTTTATTTAGCTGGCAGTAGTGGCGCTCGCTGTATTGCAGTAGTTCCAGTAAGCAAGATTTTTGTGAGGTAAGTGATATGTGAAACGTATAGGTTACTGTTAGTCAGGGCCATCCTTTTATAGGGAGTTTTGAAAGTCAGATTGCGTTTCGCTAAAAATATTGTGTGTCAGTTTAAGCGCAGTTATGTATAATTTTTCTAAGGGGACGTTTCACACTGAGGCGACGAAAGTTGTGGGACAGCGATGTACACATATATAGATTGCGGTAGTACCTCTTACACAGGGCAGTGCATTGGAGGAGTTGTCATTTGTATTCAGGTGATTCGTGTGAAAAAGTTTCTGGCGTCATTATGGCCGCACGACGTAATTAACATACGTTGAACGTTCAATGTTAGTTGAGTTACACGCAAGGGACATTCCACTTCGGAAACCGTTAGGGTATTCAATATTCCGAAATCCACAATGTCAAGAAAGTGTTGAGGATACAAAATATAAGGCATTACATCTCACCGCGGACAACGCAGTGGCCGAACCTTCGCACAAAAACCGACAGTTGTACGTTTGCGTAGAGTTGTCAGTGCTAACAGTCAAGCAATACCGCGTGAAATAACCGCAGACATCAATGTGGGACTTATGACGAACGTATCTGTTACAAGAGAGCGGCGAAATTAGGCTTTACTGTGCTATGGCAGCAGACGACCAACGCGAAACCATTGATTTTGATACTGGTTTCACTAACAAACAGATTGATTCAGTAGGAAGATTTGTGTATCTAATTTATTACCGTTACGCCAGACAAGCCGTCAGGCCGTAGATACTTTTGCCCGTGCGGAGTGCTAATGTTGTTCTAAAAGAATGTGATATATGTTAATTCGGAATTTTTTTTTCTTTCTCTGACTTAATGACAATATACTGCTGTTCAGTACCATATTAAGAAGTGCTGTGACATCGTGGCAGCAAGAACTGTTGAGCCTGTTTATCAGATAGGGTTCCCAAGATTGTCCGTTGAGGACAGGATAGTATCTTGCTTGGGTAGTAGAAAAGACTCGCTGAACGAGTTACAGAATATTTATAATCAGTATTGGGAATAGCAGCTCTCTTAATATGTGGATAAATGCAGAATAATGTCAGTAAACAAGAGAAAGAACCCAGGAGTACCATATTAAAGCAACAGTGACAAGCTATTTGAACCCAGCCCACTATTTCCGTGCCTGTGGCTCATACGATTAATTCGAAGCAACAAAAAAGCAATAACACTTGAAATTTGTAACAGGAAGTTAACGGAAGACAGGTTTATCGTTCTGGTTATGCACAATGCATCTCTAAGGCAAATCAAACTGCACACACAAGTCTAATGTGATTTATTATAGAGAACCGCTTCAGTGTTTGGATTCTTTATCAATTCGGCCTGGTGGAAGATGTCGAAGGAATCCAGAGGTACACTGCTACAAATTTAATATGTCAGTGTATCGATCTACGAAAGTAGTGCAGAGGTGGCCATGAGACTTATAGGGGAAGCGTTGTAAGAAACGGTATGCTGTTCCTAAAGTATAAATTTAGAGAAATGGTATTCGAGATAGTTTGTACGGGTTTTATATCGTGTATCTGGAATAGGGATCGAATAAAATGTAGATTACCTAGCGCACGGAGGCGCACAATAGGTCATTTCTCCATCGTTTCTTGCACGAGGGCGGTGGGGAAGGGAGCGGCGGATACTGGTACGCTATAATTTCCACCATGAATAGCACAGTGGCTTGTAAAGTGCGAAGTACGTATATGTAGATGCAAGTGGAGTCACATCAGTAAACCAAGTTTTATCTAGAAAGGCATTCTCCCACTGTACGGAATGTGCATGTGCGGTAAATGTGGACCAGCCTTCTTATAAATGTAACCTACAGTTCTCTAAGGCTTTAACATTTCTTTTTGCTGCGAAGTGTTAGAGCTTTCACTCTCATTTAAAAAACAAAAGAAAACTTATGTCAATACAGTTAGCACCTGATAGAAAATGGCGTCAGTACCGTTGGCGTGGCGTATACGTTGAACTGTAAGAAAAACACAAATATCTCTAACTTTTCGAAAGAAAGAATTTACCTAAGCGCAAGCTAAATGTCGTTTGGAAAACAGGTAGGTTTTGGTACCGAAAACGTAATCAAACGGACACCAAATAGGTTTGCGTGGCTTGTACATCACCAGTTAATAGTGCACAGCCTCCGAAACATAAATTAATGAATTACAAAATTGAAAAATAGTAACTGGTTACAAATTCTTCTCCTTTGTTATCGTTTCAAGTAACATGCTTTAGAAAGACAGTTGACTGTATTAATTTGTGCACAACCGAGCAAATGTGACAGTAAGTGAAACGAGTCCAGAATGTACATGAAAGTAACGCACAAAAGTAGCGTAGTTTCTTTGTTACATATCTACCTTGCAAATAACGCGAACTAATAGTCTGAAACATTTTCCAGACTAAAATATGCAGTTACAGCAGTTATGTTTCTTTATAAGTAGCACGACGCACTTCAGGAATTTATTTCCAGTTTTGAGTTCGATGGGAGTTTATAGCAGTACTGAATGCGAAGTCTGCACCTGTGATGGGGCTGTGTTGCTCTGCCTCTCTTTCGCTATAGTCATCTTTATGTTCTCGAAGCATTGTGCCTACTTCATCACGCTGCAAAAATACACTCCTGGAAATTGAAATAAGAACACCGTGAATTCATTGTCCCAGGAAGGGGAAACTTTATTGACACATTCCAGGGGTCAGATACAACACATGATCACACTGACAGAACCGCAGGCACATAGACACAGGCAACAGAGCATGCACAATGTCGGCACTAGTACAGTGTATATCCACCTTTCGCAGCAATGCAGGCTGCTATTCTCCCATGGAGACGATCGTAGAGATGCTGGATGTAGTCCTGTGGAACGGCTTGCCATGCCATTTCCACCTGGCGCCTCAGTTGGACCAGCGTTCGTGCTGGACGTGCAGACCGCGTGAGACGACGCTTCATCCAGTCCCAAACATGCTCAATGGGGGACAGATCCGGAGATCTTGCTGGCCAGGGTACTTCACTTACACCTTCTAGAGCACGTTGGGTGGCACGGGATACATGCGGACGTGCATTGTCCTGTTGGAACAGCAAGTTCCCTTGCCGGTCTAGGAATGGTAGAACGATGGGTTCGATGACGGTTTGGATGTACCATGCACTATTCAGTGTCCCCTCGACGATCATCAGAGGTGTACGGCCAGTGTAGGAGATCGCTCCCCACACCATGATGCCGGGTGTTGGCCCTGTGTGCCTCGGTCGTATGCAGTCCTGATTGTGGCGCTCACCTGCACGGCGCCAAACACGCATACGACCATCATTGGCACCAAGGCAGAAGCGACTCTCATCGCTGAAGACGACACGTCTCCATTCGTCCCTCCATTCACGCCTGTCGCGACACCACTGGAGGCGGGCTGCACGATGTTGGGGCGTGAGCGGAAGACGGCCTAACGGTGTGCGGGACCGTAGCCCATCTTCATGGAGACGGTTGCGAATGGTCCTCGCCGATACCCCAGGAGCAACAGTGTCCCTAATTTGCTGGGAAGTGGCGGTGCGGTCCCCTAGGGCACTGCGTAGGATCCTACGGTCTTGGCGTGCATCCGTGCGTCGCTGCGGTCCGGTCCCAGGTCGACGGGCACGTGCACCTTCCGCCGACCACTGGCGACAACATCGATGTACTGTGGAGACCTCACGCCCCACGTGTTGAGCAATTCGGCGGTACGTCCACCCGGCCTCCCGCATCCCCACTATACGCCCTCGCTCAAAGTCCGTCAACTGCACATACGGTTCACGTCCACGCTGTTGCGGCATGCTACCAGTGTTAAAGGCTGCGATGGAGCTCCGTATAACACGGCAAACTGGCTGACATTGACGGCGGCGGTGCACAAATGCTGCGCAGCTAGCGCCATTCGACGGCCAACACCGCGGTTGCTGGTGTGTCCGCTGTGCCGTGCGTGTGATCATTGCTTGTAGAGCCCTCTCGCAGTGTCCGGAGCAAGTATGGTGGGTCTGACACACCGGTGTCAATGTGTTCTTTTTTCCATTTCCAGGAGTGTATATCTGACGTAGTACTTTATTATTTAAATCATCATTGACACCACTGCAGGGTTTCCAAAACATTGTTTATAATGGACGAAACTATAAAATATACAGTCTCTAGTCTATATCAAGCGATAAGAATTACGTTCGTGTCGGTTAGCATTTAAAGCACGTCGTTGTGTTGCTGGAAATAAAACAACAAAGTGTTTAATAGTAACAAATAGTTCTGAAAGGATATTACATTGTTCCCTTTGTTACAGGCAGTATCACTCATTAATACACACAGGGTGGCGCAAAACTCACTGGACACTAGGCACTGATTTAAACAATAGATTGAATTTATGTTTCATTACAAATACAAACAATGTTTACAATTATTATTTATGTTCGCACTATTTCATGTCACTGTTACTTCAAAAAAATATTGTCCAAGTAGGCCAAATGATGGTACTGCCCCCCAAAACACTCACACCAGGTTGATATTATGGTTGTTGTAACAAAACACTCACACCAGGTTGATATAATGGTTGTTGTAACAAAACATTTTGATAGTCAGTATATCAACGCATGTAGTTATGTTTGTGAACTTGTCCGCTTAACTTAAAATTGGCCTCGCCAGGCCATACAGTTTTACTGAATACATTAGGATCATGTTTCTGTTGGTGAAACATCATTTCACAAAACTGAAGAGGTCGATCTGGATCATCTTCAAGTAACTCATGTTGTAAACGTGAAATGTAAACTTGAAACTTCTGTTTGTGTAACATTCTTTGCACTGACCTTCGTGATAAAGCCAGCTCAGTTGAGAATCATCTGCTTGATTTTCACGGACTTTGGGTCACACCTAAACATACCCAAAATTCGAAAAAGGCAAAGGTCCCGAGTTCCAGTCTCGGTCGGGCACACAGTTTTAATCTGCCAGGAAGTTTCATATCAGCGCACACTCCGCTGTAGAGTGAAAATCTCATTCTGGAAACATCCCCCAGGCTGTGGCTAAGCCATGTCTCCGCAATATCCTTTCTTTCAGGAGTGCTAGTTCTGCAAGTTTCGCAGAAGAACTTCTGTAAAGTTTGGAAGGTAGGAGACGAGGTACTGGCAGAAGTAAAGCTGTGAGTACCGGACGTGAGTCGTGCTTCGGTAGCTCAGTTGGTAGAGCACTTGCCCGCGAAAGGCAAAGGTCCCGACTTCGAGTCTCGGTCGGGCACACAGTTTTAATCTGCCAGGAAGTTTCATATCAGCGCACACTCCGCTGCAGAGTGAAAATCTCATTCTATACCCAAAATTCATTTTTTCCTTAGTTGTGATTGTTACTGGGCTGCCAGATCTTGGTGCATCCATAACATATTCACGTTCAGCAAATCTGTGTTGTATCTCGTATACTGTTTTTCTACACGGTGGTTTTGATCTGAAGTGTCTTCCTATAACATTATGAACACGGTATCGGCAGATTGAGTAAAACTTTCTAATTCATCCCTACAAGCTATTCAATCTCTTCACACTATATTTTGACAGTTAACATTAGCACACACCATACAAGTTCTATACACAAGAAATATAGGGTGGCTTTTACAGCTTATCGAAAATTATCTTCAATGTAGATTTATAAACAAATTTCCAACCACACAGTTATCAAGAAAACTAAAATTTTTGGAACAGACAAACTGCACATTTCATGTAAATAAACGTGTGAGCACTACCATTACAAAAATAGCCACGTTAATTTCAATAACGAACAAAAGACGAAAATTACATATTGGGCAATATTGTTAAATTATTAATTAAGTCATCTTTTGAAACTTTTATGTCTCATCCAAAAACGTAGAGGACAGCAACCCTGAAATGTTTCCTAGTTTTTTTAAGTTCTATCCCAAATAGAAAATAGTCAAATTTTAAATATGAAAATTGCCTCGCAATGCTGAATTCAAAAACATAGCAAACTGTTGTGGTCTTCAGTCCAGACACTGGTGTGATGCACCTCTCCTTGCTACTCTATCCTGTGCAAGCTTCTTCATCTCCCAGTACCTACTGCAACCTACATCCTTCTGAATCTGCTTAGTTCATTCATCTCTTGGTCTCCCTCTACGATTTTTACCCTCCACGCCGCCCTCTAATACTAAACTGGTGATCCCTTGATGCCTCAGAACATGTCCTACCAGCCGATCCCTTCTTCTAGTCAAGTTGTGCCACAAATTTTTCTTCTCCCCAGTTCATTTCAATACCTTCTCATTAGTTATGTGATCTACCCATCTAATCTTCGGCATTTTTCTGTATCACCACATTTCGAAAGCTTCTATTCTCTTCTTGTCCAGGCTATTTATTGTCCATGTTTCACTTCCATGCATAGCTACACTCCATATAAATACTTTCAGAATTGACTTCCTGCCACTTAAATCTATACTCGATGTTAACAAATTTCTCTTCTTCAGAAACGCTTTCCTTGCCATAGACATTCTACATTTTATATCCTCTCTACTTCTACAGTCACTATTTTGCTTCCTAAATAGCAAAACACATTCACTATTTTAACTGTCTCATTTTATGATTCCCTCAGCATCACCTGATTTAATTCGACTACATTCCATTATCCTCGTTTTGCTTTTGTTGATGTTCATCTTATATCCTTCTTTCAAGACACTGTCCATTCTGTTCAGCTGATCTTGCAGGCCCTTTACTGTCTCTGACAGAATTACAATGTCGTCGGCAAACCTAAAAGTTTTTATTTCTTCTCCCTGGATTTGAATTCCAACTCCAAATTTTTCTTTTGGTTCCTCTCAAAACTATTCACACCAAAATTACTTTTATTACTTGTGAATCCTGGTAGGGAACATAAAAGAGATGTAATCTATTCATAGAAAACACGAAACTGTAAAACACGTGTTTGATAATCAGAGTGGAAAACACGCCTCAGTCAAATTAAGTATGCCATTGTCAACACGATATAAATTTCATATTCTCGTAAATAATTACCAATAGTTACTTTAAGCATTATTCTCAACCTGTAAGTTTCACATTTGTCTAGTTTTTATAACGGTATTAATCTTATCTCAAAAGCTTGTAAACAAAAATTGAAATAACAACTCCAGCCTGAACCTGAAGGTTTTGGGACGTCTTTCACGTCTCGACGCAAACGATGCACTTGGTTGTTAGGGATGGCAGGAAGTGGACGTGTTTTGAGGGTCGCTCTAATTACTGTTATTATCACTAATGCAAGTGAATATTGTAAACAGTAGTGAAAGTGTAATCAGAACTTGAAAGTAAACCATCTGGTGGAAAATGAGATCATGGCCAATACTTTTTATTTGAAGACAAACGTCAAACCCCTTATCAGAACCAATTTTTCTAAACTTGCACAAGATGCAGCAGCAACAGCAGCCTGAGAGACATTGCCCAAAACTTCAACAACACCAAAGAGCTAAATACAAATTAATGCAGCTACGCCTTCTTCACTTTGTCCGAATTTAAACACTTTAGGATAGAAGACGAGTCTGAAATCTGGTCATACCCAATAGGTATTAGGATTGGTGGATGACGTGACGTTAGATTCCCCATTTATTAACAACTGCAGTAGCACCACTTTTATGAATGTTTTTAACGCGAATTCCTTTCTTATTTCATTAACTTGGTGTCAATTCGGAAAACTGCAGCTGTAAACACGTCTCTCATATCAAGAATTCAACAATTCACTAATTTGAGTACTGTGTTTGTTTGTCATTGCATTGTATACCAACTTGACAAGGCGCAATTATCACCATTTGGTAACTACTTAACGGGTTAAAACTTCCTACTGTACTACACCTTGCTGTTACTTTTGTCTTCCATTAACCAACTGTCCAGTGACTTTTGCGCCACCCTGTTATACATCTCTCAGACTGAAATTCCACATTTAGTAACACCGTATAATTGTTTTCAGCTTATTGTTGCTCACGTAATTTTTTCACGTTAACAGTCATTCAACTACAATGGAACAGACGATAGGTACAGCTATTAAGTGTGGCGCATATTAGCTCCCAGACGAGGAAAGTATAAAATTATTGTTACTGGTGCGTGTCAACAAAGATCTTAGTCTATTTGATACGTTTGGAGTCGAATTACCACTAACTCTGCCTCAATCTTTCCTACTCCACGATACTAAATAACGCATAGTATGTTTATGAAATAGCACGTTATCATATCACACAATTTTCTTTTTTGTTTCTGTTCAGTAGGATCCTCCATATAGCGTCACAGCTCGTTAAAATGGCAACAATTAATTTCCCTGCAGACATTCGAGTCCTCATTAGCGAGTTTAACCTCTTCGACGAAAGGTCTTTGTGACATGGGACTTGCCCCACGCTAGGCAGTGGTTTCGAGTTCCCAGAAACTGGATTCTGGAACAACATTCCTGACTACGTAGCGTCTCAAAGAAGCATTTACAGTTTACGACAAACGTCCATCGATTACTTGCGTAAGACGGCTGGAACTCTGGTTCGATATCAGAAAGAGCACTGCACCTACTTTCAGCCCTCGTTTTTCGTTCGTCTGCGTGTTGTTTATCAATAACAATCTGAAAGTAGCACAACTGTGACTTATGCCACAATCTGACATAACAGTCGCAACACTCTGTTTGGTTTTTGGTACGCATTTTGATAGCAGCGTGCCAAGTCGAATGAGTGCGAGTACTATCGTTTATATTGATTTATAATTTGTTCTCGCCGCAGAAAGCGTGTGCAGTGCCATATTAATCGACAATAGCTAAAAAAAATGATACGACATTTGTGATTCATTAGTTTTCTAAGGACCCTGAGAGGTATGAAACTGTAGATTATGGGACAGTTAGTTACGATTCTCTTGTAACGTACGGTTACGTGATTATGAATGTCAGTTTCCTTTAGTAACAAAACTTTTGCCAGTAAACACCAGAAGACCTGACCTTTTGCAGAAAGACTTCATGTACCCACCCAACAACCCGAAGATTTTTTCGCTACACTTCCAGCCAAATAACTGAATGTGGAACGAAGGAAACCTGTGTGGAACGTAATACCTACGCTATTTAACATACTACACCTGTAGCTGAAGGGAAAACCCGCCAGGGTAGACGAGAGCGCTTATGCTCTGCTTCTTGGGCCTGGGTAGGCGCGCCGGCGCCGGATCGAATCCGCCCGGCGTATTAACGACGTGGGCCGGTATGCCAGACAGCGTGGATGTGGTTTTTGGGCAGTTTTCCACATACCGCTAGGTGAATACCGGGCTGGTCCCCACGTTCCGCTTCAGTTATACGACTCGCAGATATTTTAAACACGTTCTACATCTACATCTACATCCGTACTCCGCAAGCCACCTGACGGTGTGTGGCGTTCGCACTATTCCATGGCTTACACTAGACACAGACAGCTGGGGTAGACTAATTTCGTCCCGGGGGGTTTGCGGTGGCGGCAGGAAGGGCATCCAGCCACCCTCTGCAACTAATGCTGCCAAAAACAATGAAATGAGGTTATGGAATCGTTGGCCGGGAGGCCCCAACTGGGGAAGTTCGGCCAGCAGGTGCAGGTCTTATTTCAGTCGAGGCCACATTGGGCGACTTGCGTGCCAGTGATGAGGATGAAATTATGATGAGGACAGCACAACACCCAGTCCCTGAGTGGAGAAAATCTCCAACCTGGCCGGGAATCGAACCCTGGCCCGTTTGCATGGGAGGCGAGCACGTTACCAGCCAGCTAAGCAGGCGGACGTAACACTGCTAAATCAATAGTAACAAGGCCGAGCCCACATTGCAGCGGGAATAAGGCCTCCAGAAAATGATGAATGACGTGCAGCTGCGCGCGGAAAGCTGCTCAGACGACGTAATAAAACATCAAAAATCAATGAAACAGTTTTGTAACAGGAAAGAAGCCAGTTCCACAATTATTGCTACATCTGAGTCACAAACGGCAAGAATCTTCAACATATTCACTTCTGAAGCAAAAGTAATTGCATTTACAAAAAAAAAGTGACTACCGTAATATCAACAGACAACAACTGAATTATATTCTTCTCATGTATGAAATATGTATTTATATTCTCGCATTGTCAGCAGAGTAAGCTGTAATTATGCAGAAATTCGAAAGTATTTCTTCATGAATAATTTGTAAATTAAGTCACTGTGTTTCATGGTGTGGGTTCCTGTAGTCATGTCCTAGTTCATGAACCACGGGCAACGTATGAGTGGCCAAGTAAGTGGTCCCGACAGTCGGGATACCAGTTACTTTGGAATAAGGCTGGGCATGTCGGACATATTCTGAGTCGTTGTCACCTTTGTGCTCATACGGCAAAGACTACCAAAGCCACCAGTTAGTCCCTCAGCCGTTAGGGGTAAAACCTGCTTCCCTGGTACCTTAAATATGATGCTGGAAACAATGAGAGCAAAATCCCTCGGACCTTTGGAGGTGACGGTGAGTCCCACCTCTAACTGACAAACCAGGGACTCCTAAGATACGACTTGGCAAACAAATGGTAATGAGATGAGGAGCTATTAATATCAATGGGGGCTACTCTGGGAAGAAGGTAGAGCTGGCAGAGGCTGCAAGTAAGATGGGGCAAGACGTTTTAGCTGTTAGTGACATTCGGGTAATGGGTGAGAAAGAAGAGGAAGTGGGAGAATACAAGGTCTACCTGTCAGGAGTCAAAGCAGGAATAGCACAATGGGGTGTAGGGCTTTACATCAGGAAAGAAATGGAACCCAGTGTAGTTGCCATAAGGTATGTAAACGAACGACTGATGTGGATAGATTTGACAGTGTCTAGCAAGAAAATTAGGATTGTGTCAGTACATTCGCATTGTGAAGGGACAGATCAAGATAAGATGGAGAGTTTTTATGAGGCACTCAGTGATGTAGTTGTTAAAGTTAAGGACAAGGACAGTGTTCTGCTCATGGGTGCTTTTAACGCCAGGAATGGAAATCGAGCAGAAGGGTATGAAAAGCTTACGGGTAAATTTGGAGAGGATATGGAGGCCAACAGGAAAGGGAACAACTCTTGGATTTCTGTGCCAGTATGGACTCAGTAATCACAAACTCCTTTTTTAAACATAAGAACATTCACCGGTATACTTGGGAAGGCAGGGGAACCAGATCTGTCATTGACTATATAATAACAGATCAGGAATTCAGGAAGGCTGTGAGGGACACACGTGTATTCAGGGGATTCTTTGATGACACTGATCATTATTTAATCTGCAGTGAAATTGGAATTGTGAGGCCGAAAGTGTAGGAGGTCAGGTTCATATGTAGGAGGATAAGAGTGGAGAAACTTCAGGTCAAGGAAATCAGGCACAAGTACATACAGCGATCTCAGAAAGGCACCAGTCAAATGAATGTAGTAAATTACAGTCATTGGAAAAGGAATGGACAAGGTACAGGGACACAGTACTAGAAGTGGCTAAAGAATGTCTTGGAACAGTAGTCTGTAAGAGTAGGATGAAGCAAACAGCTTGGTGGAATGACACAGTCAAGGCAGCCTGTAAAAGGAAAAAGAAGGAGTATCAAAAATGGCTACATACTAGACCTCAGGTAGACAGAGAAAGTTATGTTGAAGGAAGAAACAAAGCAAAACAGATAATTGCAGCATCCAAGAAGAAATCTTGGGAAGACTTTGGAAACAGGTTGGAGACTATGGGTCAAGCTGCTGGAAAACCATTCTGGAGTGTAATTAGCAGTCTTCGAAAGGGAGGTAAGAAGGAAATGACAAGTATTTTGGACAGGTCAGGAAAACTGCTGGTGAATCCTGTGGATGCCTTGGGCAGATGGAGGGAATATTTTGAAGAGCTACTCAATGTGAGTGAAAATACGATCAGTAATGTTTCAGATTTTGAGGTAGAATGGGATAGGAATGAGGATGGAAATAAAATCACATTTGAGGAAGTGGAGAAAATGGTCAATAGATTGCAGTGCAATAAAGCAGCTGGGGTGGATGAAATTAAGTCGGAACTCATCAAATACAGTGGAATGTCAGGTCTTAAATGGCTACACAGGATAATTGAAATGGCTTGGGAGTCGGGACAGGTTCCATCAGACTGGACCAAAGCAGTAAACACACCAATCTTGAAACATGGAAACAGAAAATATTGTAACAACTACAGAGGTATCTCTCTAATCAGCGTTGTGGGTAAAATCATCTCAGGTATTGTTGAAAGGAAAGTTCGAGTATTAGTTGAGGACCAATTGGATGAAAATCAGTGTGGGTTTAGGCCTCTTAGAGGTTGTCAGGACCAGATCTTTAGCTTACGGCAAATAATGGAGAAGTGTTATGAGTGGAACAGGGAATTGTATCTATTCTTTATAGATCTAGAAAAGGCATATGACCGGGATCCTAGGAGGAAGTTATTGTATGTTCTACGAGATTATGGAATAGGAGGCAAACTTTTGCAAACAATTAAAGGTCTTTACATAGATAGTCAGGCAGCAGTTAGAGTTGACGGTAAATTGAGTTCATGGTTCAGAGTAGTTTCAGGGGTAAGACAAGGCTACAACCTGTCTCCACTGTTGTTCATATTATTTATGGATCATATGTTGAAAACAATAGACTGGCTGGGTGAGATTAAGATATGGGAACACAAAATAAGCAATCTTGCATATGCGGATGACTTAGTTGTGATGGCAGATTCGACTGAAAGTTTGCAAAGTAATATTTCAGAGCTAGATCAGAAATGTTTGGACTATGGTATGAAGATTAGCATCTCCAAAACGAAAGTAATGTCAGTGGGAAAGATATATAAACGGATTGAGTGCCAAATAGAGGAACAAAGTTAGAACAGGTGGACAGTTTCAGGTACTTAGGATGCATATTCTCACAGGATGCCAACAAGGTGAAAGAACTGGAAGCGAGGTGTAGCAAAGCTAATGCAGTGAGCGCTCAGCTACGATCTACTCTCTTCTGCAAGAAGGAAGTCAGTACCAAGACTAAGTTATCTGTGCACCGTTCAATCTTTCGACCAACTTTGTTGTATGGGAGCGAAAGCTGGGTGGATCAGATTAACTTATCAGCAAGGTTGAGGTTACGGATATGAAAGTAGCTAGGATGATTGCAGGTACTAGTAGATGGGAACAACGGCAGGAGGGTGTCCACAATGAAGAAATCAAGGAAAAACTGGGAATGAACTCTACAGATGTAGCACTCAGGGCGAACAGGCTTAGATGGTGGGGTCATGTTACACGCATGGGAGAAGCAAGGTTACCCAAGAAACTCATGGGTTCAGCAGTAGAGGGTAGGAGAAGTCGGGGCAGTCCAAGAAGGTAACTGGTTTCGGTTAAGAACGATTCTGAAGTAATAGGTTTAACATCAGAAGAGGCACCAATGGTAGCACTGAATAGGGGATCATGGAGGAATTATAAAGGGGGCTATGCTCCAGACTGAACGCTGAAAGGCATAATCAGTCTTAAATGATGATGATGATGATGATGATGATTAAGTCATTGTCTCAGTGAAATTCGATTGTTTTTAGATGTGTTCCACGATAATTCATGTCCCTCGGTAGTTTAGTAATGCATGGGAACCTAAAATATAGCAGTTACTTCGTTAATTAACTAGAAAAATAAATGCAACTCACATTGTCCTTACGATGCATGTCACTGTCTGCTTTCTCATCGCTGTAGCTCTAGGGTCTCTCCAGCTGTCAAACGGTAACAAGTTTCTCACCACAGAGAGTGTTGCGACTGTACGCATTAGACTGTGCTTATAGTAGCCAACGTCATTACATTATGGCGACACTCTGGATTCTCTCCTAACATCAGAAAGAGATTAACTCACATACTGATGAAAAGAATCGTCATGAAACAGCGGATTACCCTTACTGTTGTGGTTGGCAGGAGAGGCAACCGTATTGCCAAAGGAGGCCGAAATGCACGCGCTTTAGCTCACGCAGGCTGGGGTGAGGTCTGGAGCATGACAAGGGAATTAGAATTGAGAAAAACGGACGTAGCTGGTGAAATACGTAACTTTAATCCATTAATGGAGAACGTCGCTCTTTATGGTACATGATTCACAATATCAATAGTACGGATACTGGCGCCTTGCTAGGTCGTAGCAAATAACGTAGCTGAAGGCTATGCTAACTATCGTCTCGGCAAATGAGAGCGTAGAAGTCAGTGAACCATCGCTAGCAAAGTCGGCTGTACAACTGTGGTGAGTGCTAGGGAGTCTCTCTAGACTAGACCTGCCGTGTGGCGGCGCTCGGTCTGCAGTCTCTGATGTGGCGACACGCGGGTCCGACGTATACTAACGGACCGCGGCCGATTTAAAGGCTACTACCTAGCAAGTGTGGTGTCTGGCGGTGACACCACACTTACCCTCGCCGGTAACTGATTAGAAAGACAGAGTTTCTATACACACATAACTGTAGATGCGATAGCTCACTGTTTCACTTCTCTGCCCCGCGTGATATAATGAAAATACACTGGAATGCATATTTAGCGCATAATGCGAGCTGTAAGCGATTTTGCCGACCGTGGTGGCCGAACGGTTCTAGGCGCTTCAGTCCGTAACCGCGCGACTGCTACGGTAGCAGGTTCGAATCCTGCCTCGGTGATGGATGTGTGAGATGTCCTTGGGTTTGTTAGGTTTAAGTAGTTCTAAGTTGTGTGGGACTGATTACTCAGATGTTAAGTCCCAGAGTCATTTGAACCATTTTTTCAAGCGATTTTTACCATGTAGACGTTGAAACCTTCCCGTCTCCTCTATATACCTTTTTTTACGCAACTTTCCCTTCTACAATAAGCTATGAAACCTTCGCTTTGGATTTCTTCCTCTTGCTTAATAATAACAAATGAAATCTTCCCTTTGAAATTAATTCTCTTTCTTAATCTTTGCATACAAATTTAATTGCTGCTTTTTAAAAGTTATTTTCTGATTATTTCGACGAAGCATAGAATGTGTTGTCGTCGTGTTCCTCAGTCGTTACCTGCAATAACCAAAAAACTGTTCCTTACCTTTTTACTGTTACTGGATCGCCATCTGACTGCTACATCGAACTGCGACATGAATATACTTACTCTGGTTTACTATATTCTATTAACTGCTGGTGGGCTGTCATACTAAGTGGCTGTATTTATTACCAAAGCTGACGTTATTCTTTAATAGCAAAGCTGACGTTATTCTTTAATTAATTTGACTGAAGTTACGTAATTGATAATTACACTTTTTCTTGACAACAATAAAATTTTTGCAAAGTTTTACGGTGATGGTTTTTTGGGATGGATTATAATCAGTAATGCAACATTGCTGGCAAAAATTAATTATATTCTGAAAACGTTTCTTCAAATATTTACTGCTGGTAATGAAATACTTTTACAAACGTTCAAATGGGACTTACTTTTTACAATAATCTTACAACTAGCATTGCGCAAACATACCTTCAGTAGTCTTGAGTTTCGCAAAGAATTAATTCAATAATATTAGTTCCTATTATGATAACAGTTAGCTGATGTCTCTGTACATCAGTTCATAATCTCTTGTAAATCATAGCTGGTGGCTGGCAGGCACACCGCTCCTCTCAACCTCTCGCTTCATACCTGCCACAAACTCGCTTCACATCTCGCTTACTACATACTTCCTACGAACGCTAAAGTGCGGTCTCTCCCGCCAACAATGCTTTCTGGTGCAGACAATCCCTGCTACCAATACAAAATGTATCAATGGGCGGTCTTTCCCGCTCTTTTCTTAAAATGTATCCATACGCGGTCTCTCCCGCCCTTTTTAAAATTATATCAATTTGCAGTCTCTCTTGGCAACAGCACTTTGGCGCACACATTCCCTGTTACCACAGCTATTCCCAACATGACAACTATTAATTATTCCTATTTAATCCTATTGATAAAATATAAACATATTTCATAAATTGTGGTTTGACAATAGACAATAGAAATATACACGTCTTACAACTTATCAGGGGTCCCATATCACTCCAACAGCACACGCCCCACACCATTACAGAGCATCCACCAGCTTGAACAGTCCCCTGCTGACATGCAGGGTCCATGGATTCATGAAGTTGTCTCTATACCCGTGCACGTCCAAGCGCTCGATACAATTTGAAACGAGACTCGTCCGACCAGGCAACATGTTTGCAGTCATCAACAGTCCAATGTCAGTGTTGACGGGCCCAGGCGACGCGTAAAGCTTTGTATCGTGCAGTCATCAAGGGTATACGAGGGGGCATTCGGCTCCGGAAGCCGATATAGACGATGTTTCGTTGAATGGTTCGCACGCTGACATTTGTTGACTGCTCAGCATTGAAATCTGCAGCGGTTTGCAGAAGGGCTGCACCTGAGTCACGCCAAACGATTCTCTTCAGTCGTCGTTGGTTCCGTTCTTGCAGGATCTTTTTCTGACCGCAGCGATGTCGGAGATATTCATGGTACACTCGTGAAATGGTCGTAAGTGAAAATCCCCACTTCATCGCTACCTCGGAGATGCTGTGTCCCATCGCTCGTGCGTCGACTAGAACACCACGTTCAAACTCAGTCAGATCTTGATAACCTGCCATTGTAGCAGCAGTAACCGATCTAACAACTGCGCCAGACACTTGGTTTATATAGGCGTTGCCGACCGCAGCGCCGTATTCTGCCTGTATAGATACCTCTGTATTTGAATACGCATGCCCATAGCAGTTTCTTTGGCGTCTGCCAAAGAAACTGCTATAAGCATGCGTATTTTATATACATAACGCATCTTCCTATGAAGACCGGTGTGGCATCGACTTCCTCCAGATTAGATTTAAGTAGGCGATCCATCTTAAATTTTTCCAGACAGATATTCCCATATCATTGTGCATGTTACTGATTTCAGTTTCAGGTCACCGATCGTGTAGTCAAACAATATCTGATTTATTCGACTATTAACGCAAAATTCATTACATTGATTAATGTACAGGATCGGATGCCAATTGTCGCATCACGTGAACATCATCTCCAATCTTTCTACGATTTCTAACAACTTCCGAGCAAACTGATCATATATGGCCGGGTTTGCGTCCCAAGGGAGATACACCCGCATGAATATGGCGATAAAACATCTTTGACAGTGACTGCGGTATCAGCACCAGGAAGGTGACCCACCAGCTTGGGGTAACCGGACGACCGTGTGGAACATTCTCCAAGACAGCTGCCACTATCCGTATCACTTACAATGTTTACTCTTTTCATCGGTTCTGCGGCCCTGTGGCCTCCTGTCTACTTCGAAACCGCTGGTAAGTGTAACTTACTGTCAACAGGCCTGCACCTGGCTGTAACTTGTGCACCCAGAAATATTGCACCGAATCTAACTTTTTGCTATCTTAAGCGGTGGTGCCGCTACACTAGACTTACACACTACTTAATCTAACTTAGACTGACGCTAAGGACAACACACACACCCATGCCCGAGGAGTACTCGAACCTCCGGTGGGAGTGGCCGTGCAATTCGTGACATGGCGCCTCTAACCGCGTCAAATACTGTTCATGAATGGCAGCACAACATGTCGAATCATCAGAGTGACATACGAATTTCCAGTCAGGATGCGTGGAATAGCCACGAGAGTACTCCTGGTGCCACTGACCATAACTCCAGGTGTAAGTCCAGTGGCCGGTCATGGTGGCCGAGCGACTCTAGGCGCTTCAGTCCGGAACCGCGTGACTGCTTCTGTCGCAGCTTCGAATCCTGCCTCGGGCATGGGTGTGTGTGATGTCCTTAGGTTAGTTAGGTTTAAGTAGTTCTATGTTCTAGGGGACTGATGACCGTAGATGTTAAGTCCCATAGTACTCAGAGCCATTTGAACCATTTTTCTTGAACTGATGACCTCAGATGTTAAGCCCCATAGTGTTCAGAGCCATTTGAACCATTATTTTAAGTCCAGTGTGTCTAGCACTCAGAGAGGTTGGTTGCAGGCCTTCAACTTTTCCTCTTCCAGCCAAGACTTTGTTATCACTAGGACCGAGCCAGAAAATGTTTTCATCAGAAAACATAAGAGACATCCACCCTGCCCTCCAATGAGCTCTCGCTTGACACAAATGGTTCAAATGGCTCTGAGCACTATGGGACTTAACATCTGAGGTCATCAGTCCCCTATAACTTAGAACTACTTAAATCTAACTAACCTAAGGACATCACACACATCAATGCCCGAGGCAGGATTCGAAGCTGCGACCATAGCGGTGGCGCGGTTCCAGACTGAAGCGCCTTTAACCGCTTGGCCACACCGGCCGGCTCGCTCGACACATTTGAAGTCGCAAATGGCGGTGGTTTGGGGTCAGTGGACTGCACGCTAGGGCATCTGGCTCGGAGCTGTCCTTGAAGTAACAGATTAGTAACAGTTCGTTGTGTCAGTGTGGTGCCAACTGCTGCTCAGGTTGCTGCTGGTGATTCAGCACGGTGCGCAGAGCCATAATACGAACATGAAGTCTTCCCTCTCAGTCGTGCCACGTCTGCGTCCACAGCTCTGTCTTCTTGCGACGGCACATTCTCATGACCACCATGCCAGCAGTCATCTACAGTGGCTGCGGTCCTGCCGAGTCTTTCTGCTGTATCGCAGAGGGAACACCCAGCTTCTCATAGCGCTATTACGCGACGTTGTTCAAACTCTGTGAGTTCATGACTAACATTAACTCACCAGGTCCTGTCTCAAAGGTAAAAACGCACACGACCGTTACAGCATGTAAACTATGTGATCAAAAGTGTCCGGACACTTGGCTGAAAATGACTTACAAGTTAGTGGCGCCGTCCATTAGTTATGCTGGAATTCAATATGGTGTTAGCCCAACCTTAGCCTTGATGACAGGTTCCACCCTCGCAAGCATACGTTCAGTCAGGCGCTGGAAGGTTTCATGCAGAATGGCAGCCCATTCTTCATGGAGCGCTGCACTGAGGAGAAGTATCGATGTCGGTCGCTGAGGCCTGCGTTCCAAAACATGCCAAAGGTGTTCTATAGGATTCAGGTCAGGACTCTGTGCAGGCCAGTCCATTACAGGGATGTTACTGTCGTGTAACCACTTCGCCACAGGCCGTGCGTTATGAACAGATGCTCGGTCGTGGTGAAAGATGCTCTTCAACAATGGGAAGCAAGAAGGTGATTAAAACATCAATGTAGACCTGTGATCATATAGTGGTACGCAAAAACAAACAAGGGATGCAAGCCCCCTCCATGAAAAACACGACCACACTATAACACCACCGCTTCCGAATTTTACTGTTGGCACTACACACGCTGGCGGATGACGTTCACCGGCCTTTCGCCATACCCACACCCTGTCAGCGGATCACCACATTGTGTACCGTGATTCGTCACTCCACACAACGTCTTTTTTCCAATCGTCCAAAGTTTACGCGCATTACACCGAGCGAGGCGTCGTTTGGCATTTACCGGCGTGATATGTGACTCATGAGCATTCGCTCGACCATGAAATCCAGGTTTCTTACCTCCCGCCTAACGTGTCATGGCACTTGCAGTGGATCCTGATGCAGTTTGGAATTCCTGTGTGATGGTTTGGATAGATGTCTGCCTATTATACATTACGACCCTCTTCAACTGTCGACGGTTCCTATCAGTCAACAGACGAGGTCGGCCTGTACGCTATTGTGCTGTACGTGTCACTTCACGTTTCCACTTCACTATCACATCTCAAACAGTGGACCTAGGGATGTTTAGGAGTGTGGAAATCTCGCGTACAGACGTATGACACAAGTGACACCCACTCATCTGACCTCGTTCGAAGTCCGTGAGTTCCGCGGAGCGTCCCATTCATTCTGCTCTCTCATGATGAGTAATGACTACTGAGGTCGCTGATATGGAGTACATGGCAGTAGGAGGCAGCACAATGTACCTAATATGAAGAACGTATCGTTTTGGTGGTGTCCGGATACTTTTGATCATATTGTGTATTTAAAGCAAACCTGATTTGAATCCTGATTTGTTAGTAGTGCCACTCCTATGCCACTGGCGCTAACTTTGAATAGAGGCGTTTTAGATGTAGAAACACTCCTACCAACTTTCGGTTTTGCTACACAACTCGTTCTCGGTGTTGAGATTTTTCCATCATTTTCAGTAATTGGATAATGCATTAAACAATATTGTTTCTCATATTGTTGCACTACTGTAAGCCACAAAAGATATACTTTTCAAGTATCATTACAGAAATGTTTTATTATAAACTGAAGAATATGGTCTTGAGTTAATGAGGAACAATGCAATCTACGACTCTTTTTAATGTTATACATAATAAGGTTGGTGTATGACCACGCAATGATGGAATGAAATAATTTTTATAAAAACTGAATTGATAATAGCCAATAATAAAGCATTACAGAGAAGACTTAAGTCACATTCTTCTCAAGCAAAGGAATACAAGTGCTTACATGTCATATAGAACTGATCATTTGAATTACCCCAGTAGTAGAGAGATGGCGATGCCAAGACACTTTTGATATCAAATTGATACGCAAATTAATTAAACTGATAAAATAATTACCCGACCACCACTACCCAACACCCCCACTCCCCACCTCTGGATGACATCATGTGCTTTCCATAGCTGGCACTTGGGTCCCCACCCCTCCCCGCGCATCCCTCTCTCCCTCCCACACCTACCCTATTGGTGGAAATTTCGAATTTTAGCAGGAATTTCGAATGTTGATGGGAATTTCGAATTTTGGTGGAATTTCAAAAATTTTGGGAACTTCGAATTTTCGAGTGAATTTCCTTGTACCAGAGCTGTGATGACGTCTCACCCCACCCCTAAAGCCCTCATCAATTGGTGGGAAATTAAAAATGGCGGTGCCATTTCTAGGACTCAAACCCTGGTCCTTCCGGATATAAAGCCCAAGTGCCCTCCCCATCACATGTAAAATATCCGGTTGCAGGAGGGGAAGGTTAGGTTAGTCTACTTTATTTATTTTGGTTGGGAAACTGAGGTAAAGATCGGTACTGATTACGTAATGAATCATAAAGATCAGTCCTCATTACACAATTATAAGTATAGTGCTATACAAGGACTGCCTAAAATCGCAATACCGCTCAAAAATTGACGATGCCATACAATTGGAGTTATCCTGCTGGGAAAAAAATCACAATACCACTCAAAACTAGTGGCAAACACACTGAAACGCTACCATTCATCCACAAGCAGGCGGGAAAATGTTGGAGTGTGAGATACTATCTTTATTTCTCTGGTGGAAAATATGTTCAACTGACAAGATGCTGATGTTGAACAGACACAGATTTAAAAAGTGTATTACCTATAAGCAAACAGCTGAGGACTGTTGTTTGACATCAGAGTTCACTCAGACGCCTCAGCCTGCAGCCCAGGTAATCGATGCCAAAACACGCTACTGTCACTGACGGGAAATGCTTCACTGCTCTATTTACACATCGAAATTGTCGTGAAAAGACCAGCACTCATAATGAGCAGGTCGTAATGCAACGCAGGTACTGGGGGAAATCACCGTTCCAAAAGACTGCAGATGGGTGGCAGTTGAACGTGCATTCTCTTCAATGAACAAGCACAAATTGCCGAAATTATAGGTCCTCTTGCCTCGCTTCATCCTTCGCCCTCCCTCCCTCCAACCCTGGGTGGACATAAGCTTTTTTAACTGCTACCATGTGGAGCACATTTAGTACGGCTTACCGCCCTTCTTCTGGAAGACGAGTGGCACCCAGCCTGCCTTGAGACACAATTACACAGTATGAGATAAATGCAGGCTATCCCACACCACACGCCACGCCTTGGTTGGGGCACAGCTGTCTAGGGCGACCATACACATACACACACACACACACACACACACACACACACACACTGGGCCGTCACCACACTGTCCCCACAAGTGACTGCAGTTCTGAATGTGAAAACACTGCACTGTAACAGTTGTATTTAACGTTAACACAGTAACTATAATCGAGCAATATAATAAATGCCCTCTTTCCACGAAAATAGGTGCAGTACATTTTCTTTTAGTTTTATGAGCAAAATCGGTATAGTTTTTACGTTCGGCTACTGGATACAATTCGTATCTCATTATTTTGCGACATTTAACGAAGTATATCGTCACTGATTACAGGTGACCCAAATTCAGAACTAGGGCTATACACCCCCTATACATGTACATCCTGCATAAAATCGGGGAAAAGCCTTCCACTATTTTGCTGCAAAAACTACTGATAACCACCAAATGTCCTCGCCGTATCGAAACCGTCATCTGAGTAAACAAAAAGCGAGAATTTAAACGCCGAAGAAAAAACAAAAGCAATTTCTTTCAGCTTGATGGACAGATTACTTGACATGAGAGCGTCTCTCACGATCAAATCAGTGTCTGTAAATAAACTGTCATCACATGTATATTACAAACGTTTCAGATACGTGAAATTACATTAGAGAAAACAATCTTTCACGCCATTTGTTCACATGTCAGAAAAAATATAATCATTCTATGTTTGCCAACAACATGCTACAATTCAAGAGGACATTGCTGTTTTGTACACTATAGCAAGTTCTGTTTTACCAATGTGAAGTTATAACACGCTGGAGTGTAGGAAACAAATCACGAGAGCCTGTCTTGTAACAGAACCTACTATAAGATGTTACCAAGTCTTTCTCTCTTTCGGTACATGGAAACCAAATACCATATGTATGCTTATATTTGACATCTTTGCTCCATAACTCCCCTCCACTGACCTGCATCTACCCTACGTGTAAAATTCCTATCATGCAACAGACAATCATTCACAATAGCAGCAGATTCTTCCATTCTAGTTTTGTAAGCAAATTTATCATCATAGCCTGTTTCACACAGTCTACTCACATGTCAGGAAAAACACTATCATTTATATGTTCCACGACGAACTACAATTCAAATGCTGTCTACTTTATAATTAGAGATTATGAAGTATGAAATAACACGGAACTTGGGGTAACACCTATTTTTAAACGTGCAATCGTGACGATAATAATAAAAACAGTCACGATTCCACGAGAATAAATACAGCCGATTTCAGTTAGTTTTATGAGCAAAATCGGTGTAGCTTTGAGAGAACTATCTGCATCCAAACTATAACCAGTTATACCACACCTTGTAAAAAAAACTCCTGTAAGATATTACTGCATCTCTCTGTTCCGATATATCGAAAAACAAATACCGTCTATGTGTTGATATCGAGCATATTACATATACAAGTAACACCCCATTGGAGGAGGTGGCCAGTGTTGGAACAGGCTTTCACAGATCTGTGTGAAGTTTTGTCGACTGTATTCGAGGAAGGTAATGTCTAACAGACTATCAATCACAAGAGAGGGTAACAGTATTGTTTCTTCATAAATAGTTTAATCTATTGTTTTTTCGACCGTAACACATCAAAGTACTGTACGACGACAGCTTCGAACACCATCATACACTTTATTTTTCTGCCATGACCTCATGGTCTGTGTCGGGAGCTAAACCGACATTAACATGTAACAATCCATAGGCTCTCACAACATTGCAGCATGGTGTAAACAATGCAGCTCCCACAACACTCAGGTTCGTGAAATAAAACACAGTGGCGATGTTTCTCATTGACAAAAATGTGGAAGACATCGCAATATATGGAAACTGGAAGAGTTTGTGGCATTGTAGAGCGTTTCCAACAGATATCCGAATGTGATATCCTATACATTTAATCCAATGTTCGACAGTGACAAGGTAGCAGATGTTTCGATGTTCCATTTCGAAGAGCATTGTTTCCTCATTTTGCAGTTATGTGAGTGATTACTGTTCCATTGTCGACCATCGCTGCAAAGTGCCATTCACAACACATGCAAGGCTGTAGTAATGAAAAGAGGTACTGTTATGTTATAGATGAAAATAATAAAAAAAAAGATTTGGAGGACATCGCAGCGTATGGAAATAGGACGAGACTGGGGCATTGAGGAACGCTTCCAAACAACAGTCTGAAGCTGATGACGTCTACATTTAATCCCGTACTCCTCAATGATAAGTAGCAGACATCCATATACTCATGAAAGACTGTCTCCCTCCTTCAAACAGACACCTAGCACACAAAGTACCGGAGATGGGATGATCATGCACTGTCGTTGTGACTCTTTAAGAGTGTAAAAGGGGCTGTGATAGGGGCAGCTGGATGCCTTGGTTAGTTGTTATTACTGGAGAATTCAGAAAGTATTGTTACGAAATATCAGTAAAATAACTTGCATTGATGACGTCATGCTCTTTAACAGGATAAATTGAAATGTGTTTACATCCCCTACGGAAACGTTCTGCTAAGAGTTTTTCCCTGTTTGTGGGGCTATGGTATTGTCGTTTTTTGAGTTTCCATCAAATGAAAGCTCTGTGATTTGTCGCAGCAGTACACGGATTTGTTTCCAGACTGCAAGTTTCCAGTCTGTACCACTCGCTGAATCTCATCTAGATCGGAGGCGAGTGCTGCTATACTTTTCATGATCTTCCTATCCAAAATGAATTCATGTAGATCATTGGGGAGAGGCGAATTCTTAAAAGTTTTTAGTAGGCTAGTGTAGAGGATACACAAATATCCTCGTGTAAGTCAAACAACGCATGGGTATGGCAGCAATATCAGCACATGCACATGGAAATAACGTCAAAAAACTGCGAAAATGACATAAAATATTGAGGAAAAACCGGGTATAATTACGACAAATTGATGGGAAATACGTAAAATTGAGGGAAATACGACGAAATATCTACAATCGTGAAAAAACTTGCAAAATTACATGAATGAACTGAGAATACATAAAATTAGAGAAAAAGAACCATGAAATGCGAGGAACTGAGGTGGGTTGTGGGTACCTGGACACTCAAGACCGTGAAAAGCTTAAAAATTATGCCCTGGCTGCATTCACTTTTAACCGTCTCTCTCCCCCTGTAAACTACATGGGTTTTCGTAACACATACCTCAACAAAGGCAACATAAGTATTACACAGAGGCGCTATATTAAAGCAGTCAAAATATATGTATCCCAATCCATAACTGTGTTCTCACACATGCAGTCGAATATAGATATTACCGAATTACAGTTGGTTCTCACAATCAATGTTATTCCTTAAGTATTAAGGAGAAGAAAACCAATGGTTTATCAGACTTACGCCATTCCGTAGAGTGTTCTGTAGGACAGTGGACCGGTGCCACATAGATCACCTTTAATAGTGTGAGGCAAGTGTACTTGAGAAACATGGTGTTGCTATATTATCCTACACAAGAGCAAAACTACCTAACATCAGACGAGGACTTCTTTGTGCTACCAGAACTGTGGTGATGCTGCTGTAAACAGCAATAAGACTGTTACATCTACTTTGACTACTGGTTGTGGTGCTCATTCTTTCATAAGAAGTTGCTGCTTCTTTGTGTATATTTTCGTGCAGCAGGGTGTGGGTGGTACTTGAGTGTATCAGCTATCGAAAATCTTCATGTCGATTATTCCTCGCTCTGTATCCTAGGGAGGCATAGCCACACACATCAAACCAATACTACTACTACTACTACTACTACTACTACTAAAAATAAGATCAACTGACGCAGAAAGTGTGATTGGGGTGATGTAATTTTCCAACTTAAAATGGCATAAAAATCCTTTAATTTTCTAAGAGACACAACAGCAGTCTCCTGACTTCGTTCTAGTTAGTTTATAAGCAGCTCGAGCGGCCGACATACACTGACAGTGCCTTCCTAGGACACCAGAATAGCGTAGAAGGAAGTAGTTTTATTATTTTAAAGTTTGTTCAAATGGGTCTGAGCTCTATGGGACTTAACATCTATGGTCATCAGTCCGCTAGAACTTAAAACTACTTAAACCTAACTAACCTAAGGACATCACACATATCCATGCCCGAGGCACGATTCGAACCTGCGACCGTAGCACTCGCGCGGTTCCGGACTGAGCGCCTAGAACCGCGAGACCACCGCGGCCGGCTTAAAGTTTGTTACCAGAGTGATTGGGGTAGGAAACTTATGGGGTGGTTGTACGTCTGATGTTGGAGAAATATATCGTGCATTAGAGTATTAAGAACGTTGCATTCCGTATGACTAATACTTCAGAAACTATATGGCTTTAACAATATAGCATTTTTAGGTGCAGAACCATGTAAACATGCATGTGTGTTTATGCTCTATGGTCACTTCTTTCATGCAAGTACTTTCCTGGTACTGACTCTAGACAGTGGAATAATGCTTCGGAAATGATAGCACGGTTGATTTATGTGAAATTTTTCAAACTCCACCTGTCTGGAACTCCATCACGCATAAACCACACGTTTCTTCTTAACCGTCTGTTACATCATTGAAACACTCTCATGTTTCCTATGCTCCGACAAGAGGTGTTACTCTCCTCGACATGCATGCATCTGGAGAGATCTAGTGCATTTGGATGAGTGCCATGGGTAAGACTGGTGCAGAACAGTCTTCGCTGAACAACAGTTATGGACACAGCTCGCGCTGTTCCTTCACAAGACGTGGAATGTAGTGGGTGTAGGACACTCATACCTCTGGTCAGTTGCAGATTAAATTGGCGATCCTGTTGCTGGGAGGATTCGTCAGGGACAATGTAGGAGACATCTGTCAATCTCCAGCTTTATTCTACGAATGCGAGAATATTTTGTGACACACATCTACACAGCGACAGATGGGCAGTAGTAGTTGTAAGTTCTGCACTATGATAGATGCGCTGGAAATATGTAGCTGAGCTAATTGCATCAGTATAGGATACTGTCTGGCACACTTTGGTGTATAAGGCTGAATGGACATACTGCACAACCCTCTATCTGCATTCGCAAACTAGTATATGGTACTTGCGAAGCAGTGGAGGGGTGATTTAGTGATGATGCAGAAATTCGGAAGCTTTCTGCTGTGTCATTGGCTGACATTGAAATTATGGAACAACTGGTGTACTTGGGTGTATATGACTGAATAGATGTACTGCACAGTCATCTGTCTGCATTTGCAGTCTAGTATATGGTACTCGCACCTACATCTACATCTACATCTACATGATTACTCTGCAATTCACATTTAAGTGCTTGGCAGAGGGTTCATCGAACCACAATCATACTATCTCTCTACCATTCCACTCCCGAACAGCTTGCAGGAAAAACGAACACCTAAACCTTTCTGTTCGAGCTCTGATTTCTCTTATTTTATTTTGATGATCATTCCTGCCTATGTAGGTTGGGCTCAAAAAATATTTTCGTATTCGGAAGAGAAAGTTGGTGACTGAATTTCGTAAATAGGTCTCGCCACGACGAAAAACGTCTTTGTTTTAATGACTTCCATCCCAACTCGCGTATCATATCTGCCACACTCTCTCCCCTATTACGTGATAATACAAAACGAGCTGCTCTTTTTTGCACCCTTTCGATGTCCTCCGTCAATCCCGCCTGGTAAGGATCCCACACCGCACAGCAATATTCTAACAGAGGACGAACGAGTGTAGTGTAAGCTGTCTCTTTAGTGGACTTCTTGCATCTTCTAAGTGTCCTGCCAATGAAACGCGTCCTTTGGCTCGCCTTTCCCACAATATTATCTATGTGGTCTTTCCAACTGAAATTGTTCGCAATTTTAACACCCAGGTACTTAGTTGAATCGACAGCCTTGAGAATTGTACTATTTATCGAGTAATCGAATTCTAACGGATTTCTTTTGGAACTCCTGTGGATCACCTCACACTTTTCGTTATTTAGCGTCAACTACCACCTGCCACACCATACAGCAATCTTTTCTAAATCGCTTTGCAACTGATGCCGGTCTTCTTTTTTGATGACCTTACTAGACCGTAAATTACAGCGTCATCTGCGAACAACCTAAGAGAACTGCTCAGATTGTCACACAGGTCATTTTTATAGACCAGGAACAGCAGAAGTCCCAGGACGCTTCCCTGGGGAACACCTGATATCACTTCAGTTTTACTCGATGATTTGCCGTCTATTACTATGAAGTGCGACCTTCCTGACAGGAATTCACGAATCCAGTCGCACAATTGAGACGATACCCCATAGGCCCGCAGCTTGATTAGAAGTCGCTAGTGAGGAACGGTGTCAAAAACTTTCCGGAAATCTAGAAATACGGAATCAACTTGAGATCCCCTGTCGATAGCGGCCATTGCTTCAAAGCAGTAGGGGGTTAATTTAGCGAAGATACAGTAATTGGAAAGCAATGTGCTGTGTCATTGGCTGGCATTTAAATTATGGAACGAGTGGTTAAATTGCTAAATTTGATTTCCCTATCAACTGCGGTGAATATTACAATACCTTGTCCCATATCAAAGGTGTCTTTCCCGTCCCATCTGTCCACTGGTATGCTGTTGATTACCACATAATGACTGACTGACACCACTTGGTTGAGACGGAGAGAGCCTTGGCGCAGCACTAGATATGTGCTACTTGTGACTATGAAGCATGGGATTAAATGTAGAGGTCTTCACTTTCAGACGGTTGTTAGGAAGCGTTCCTCAATGCTGTAGACTTGTCTTATTTCCATATGCTGCGTTGCCTCCCCCATATGTTAATTTTTTTTCTCCTCAGTAACAGTACCTCTTTTTATTTCTACTACCTTGCACATGTGAACAGCACCTTCTGGCGATGGTCAAAGCTGGAACAGTAATCACTTACATGACTACGAAATGAGGAAACAAGCCTCTTCGAAATGGAACACCAAGGCATCTGCTACCACGCCGCTGTGGAAGGTGAGATTAACCATAGAAGCCTTCACCTTCTGATAGCTGTTGTAAATGCTCCACAATGCCGTAAATTCTTCCAGTTTCCATATGTTGCGATGTCTTCCACATATTTGTCAATGACAAACTTCGCCTCTGTTTTATTTCTACCAGCCTACATCGTGGAAGCTGCATTTTTTATACCATACGATGTTCAGCTTTCTGTAAGAGCCAGTGGATGTAAACGTGTTAATGTCGGCTTAGAACCTGACACAGATCACAAGGTCGTGGTAGAGAAACAAAGTGTATGGCGGTGTACAAAGCTATGAACACATCCAAGCACTGTATGACTATAGCTATGTATTAAACTGTTTATGAACCAACGATACAAATACCATCTCTTGTGATTGATAATCTGTTAGATATGATCTTCCTCCAGTACAGTTAATAAAACTTTACGGAGATCTGTGAAAGCCTCTTCAAACATTGGCCACCTCCTCCAGTGGAGGAGTGTAATATGCTCGATATCAACACATAGACGGTGTTTGTTTTTCGATAGATCAGAACAGAGAGATTCGGTAAAATCTTATAAGAGTTTCTGTTACAAAGTGTGGTATAATTGTTTAAAGTTTGGATGCAGATAATTCTCTCAAAGTTACACCAAGTTTGCTCATGAAACTAACACAAATCGGTTGTATCTATTCTCGTGGAATCATGACTGTTTTTATTATTATCGTCATGATTGCGTGTTTAAAAATAGGTGTTAACGCAAGTCCTGTGTTATTTCATAATTCATAATCTCTCATTATAAACTAGATATAACTTGAATTATAAGTTCATTGTGGAACATAGGAATGAAAGTGTTGTTGCCAACATGTGAGTAGATTGTAGGAATCAGGCTATGATGATCAGCGTGCTTACAAAACTAGAATGGAAGAATCTGCTACTATTGCGAATGATTGTCTGTTGTACGAAAGATATTTTACACTCAGGTCAGTGGAGGGGAGTTGTGGAGCAAAAATGTTAAAAGTAAACACACAGATGGTAGTTTCGACGTAATGGAAAAGAGGTTCTGTACAAGACAGGCTCTCACGATTTGTTTCGTAAACTAAAGTGTGTTATAGTTTCAGATTGGTGAAACCGGACTTGCTGTAGTGTACAAAACAGCAATCTCCTCTTGAATTACAGCATGTTGTTGTTGAACATAAAATGATGGTGTTTTTCCGACATGTGAGCAACTGGCGTGAAAGATTGTACTCTCTGATGTTATTTCACGTGTCTAAAATGTTTGTAATACACATGTAATGACAGTTTATTTACAGATACTGATTTGAAGGCGAGAGACGATCTCGTATAATGTATTTGTCCATCAATCTGAAGGAAATTGGTTAACCTAGATGTTTTTTCTTCGGCGTTTAAATTGTTGCCTTTTCTTTACTCAGATGACGGTTTCTACACAGTGAGGACTTTCTGTAGTGATCAGTAGTTTTCGCAGCGAAATAGTGGAAGGTTTTTCCCGATTTTATGCGGGCTGGACGTGTATACGAGGAGTACAGCCCGACCTCTGAATTTTGGTCATCTGTAATCGGCGGCAAAGTACTTTATTAAATGTCACACAACAATGAGATGGGAATTGTTTCCTGTAGTCGAACGTAAAAACTGTACGCTTTTGCTCATAAAACTAAAAGAAAATGTACTGTGCCTATTATTGTGGGAAGAGGGCATTTATTATCATCGCGATTGTGATTTCCTTTTATTGTATGCTAAATTGTAGTTGGTCTGTTGACGTTAAATATAATTGTTACAGTGCATTGTTTTCACATTCAGAGCTGTGGCTCCTTGGGGGGGGGGGGGGGAGAGGGGGGGGTGACGGTCCAGTGGGTCTTTGTTCAGCCTAGGCAACTGTGCCCCGACCAGGGCAATTAATTGATCTTTTTAATTAATTTACATACCAATTTGATATCAAAAGTGTCCTAGCGCAGCCATATCCATGCTACTAACCTGTTATTCCAATATGTGAACAGAAAATGCTACAACGTAATTTTTATGTCCAATATACACAAAAAATTTGAACCCCCACTTCTGAATCTCAAGATAATTCTGATACCTTGTGAACTTTAACTTGTGTTTCCTGAAATCTACAAGAAGTGTGCTTCTGACCCCTCCTATGATATTAGACGGCTACAGTTAGAGAACGCAATCACATTCGGCTAGAAGCTCACGATAGGTCATTTACAGAGCACTGTTGAGCTCGCTGTTTGCAAAATGCAAAACGGTCCTACAGTGAGTTCTGATTTCGATGTGGATGTTACCAAGTATGGCTAGATGTGAGCATTTGCTAGCTGACAATAGCCAGAGAGACGGATCGAACCAGTATCAATGAAATGAGATGGAGTAGATGGTTTCCACCCACTTACAACAACTCTGTTGATCTCCGCTATGACAGAAAGTGGCTGAAAACGTCGTGTTGTATATCATAATTAAGACACAGAACAGATTTAAACTATAAATTCCTGCGATTCGTCCTAAGTTCTTTCAATTAAAAACAAAATCATCTAAGAACTGCAAGCATGTCTCACGTAGTACTGTCCATAGTTTATACCCACATTTTCTGCCTTTTATTCGTTCTTGGGTGACAGCAATAAGTGTTATAACAGCTACTGCAACAATGCTAATAGTCACTGATTGCCAGAAGCATTTAAAGTCATAATTTAAATATTGTATCTAAGTTTCTACACGTGAAATTTGGAGCTCCTAGCAGTCATAACTAACGTGTTAAAAATACAACTTTGATATTCGTCATAATGTTTGATTTATCACTGTAACATTTTTAATTTTTTATCATGACTTGCATTATTTTACGTCTTGTGGGAATACGAAACGCGTTTATGCTAACACGAAAGAGCGTGTGATGGGTTATGTTGTACAGCATTCACCTCTATTAACGAAATGTGTTGTCAGTAAGTGCATTGGATTGAGATTTATTGCTGGACTTGGTGTAGCTTTGACCCAGGTGAGAATTACCTCATGTTATTATCTCGTAAGGCAGGATATTTGAACAAGTAAATACACAACGTGTGACCTGATTCGAGGTGATAAAGAAGCCTCGTTAAGTAGTTGGATCCCTATTGTTCAGTAACTGTTGACCGTACCTGAAATTAATGTGGTTTTTTTTTCAAGTTTTTTCTAATTTTGTGGAAATGTTGCGTCTGCTTGTTGTTCCTGTTGTCGTTGTGATCTTCAGTCTGAAAACTGGTTTATTGGAGCTCTCCATGCTAGTCTGTCCATGCAAGCTTCGTCTCTGCTTCCATTGGATCCCGCTTTCTAGTTTCCCTCTATAATTTTCAGTTCTAACACTTTCCATCATTACCAGATTGACTATTGATTGTCGTCTTAGAATGTGTCCTATCAACCGGTTCATTCTTTGAGTCAAATTGTCTCGTAAATTTCTTTTCTCCCTGGTTCAATTCAGTACTTCTACATTAGTCATCCGATCTACTTACCCAATTTTCAATATTCTTCCGTATCGCCATATATCAGAAACGTATATTCTTTCCTTGTTTGAACTGTTTATTGTCCATTTTTCACTAGGTACAATCTTGTACTCTTTCCTTCAGAAAAGACTTCCTAATATTTATATTCGATACGTACATAGTTTTCTTTTTCAGAGATGCTTTTAATAGTTCTTTCGGGCTGCATTTTATGCCATCCTAGTTAATTTTCTGCCCTAATAGCAAAATTCATCTACCGCTTGTTTTGTCTTATTTCCAAATCTAATCTCCTCAGCATTGTGTGAATTAATTCAATTACGTCCCATTACCCTTGTTTTACTTTTGTTGATTAGTCATCGCATAAACTTTGCAAGACCTATCTATTCCGTGGCTGACAGCACTCCTGTTATTCTCAGCCGTGCTTGCCCGATAACTGAGTACGTTCATTGACGAAAACGTATCGGAAGAGGAAATCTATGTGTAATTGGTGATTTTAGTCATATGGGCACTAGGCTGTTTTCTAACGAATGCTTCTGTGCCTAGCGTCTCGTCTTCTAATGATGCAGACATCCTCAGGGGCTATAAAGACGTAGTTAGTTATGAATTCATTAGTGCTAAACAAAGCAAATGCACCAACACTTTTGCAGTACTAGCTCCATACACATACAGGCGCCCCTCCGCGATCTTTGACAGCGACCGAATGACGTCACGTACCTATCGTTGGCGGTTACGAATAAAAAATAAGTATTGTGATGATACAGTGATTGATAGACGGTATCATCGATCACTCCCCGCTACTGGACTCATGGAGCGTAGATAGTTATAAGTTTTATAACGTTACAGAAAATGAAAAGATTGTGTATATTTTTCTTGTAGTACGATACTGGAAGAACTCCCGAAGCGACTCGCCGCTTAATGAAGACAACTCGACTGTTAATGAAGGCAAATGAAATTATATAGTTCTGAATGGTAATGTTCGAATGGCTGTGAGCACTATGGGACTTAACATCTATGGTCATCAGTCCCCTAGAACTTAGAACTACTTAAACCTAACTAACTTAAGGACATCACACAACACCCAGCCATCAGGAGGCAGAGAAAATCCCTGACCCCGCCGGGAATCGAACCCGGGAACCCGGGCGTGGGAAGCGAGAACGCTACCGCACGACCACGAGATGCGGGCTAATGGTAATGTATTAAAGTATGTATCCATATGTTGATTTCTTGTTCAGTTTTAGCCACGAGTAGTTGCAATCTGTTGATATACATTATTAATGTTTGAGACGTGACTCTATTAACGAAGTATAATAATTGCTGTAATAAAGTTATTAAAACTGAACGTAAATAATTTTGAAGATGTTTGGAAGTCTGCTCAAAGATGAATTTTATGAATAAGTGGTCTGACAAAAGGACGAAAGTCTATTTAAGTCAAGTGAAGCTTTCTTAGCAGTGAACTCTCATTTACATCGTATTGCAAAAAGTGATATAAGATCTTAGGATCTCTGGATTGGCTAAATTCTGAAATTATGCTAGTGAGATTTGGTTGACTTTATTTCATGACAATTTAAATCAAAGTGATTTTCAGGAGATCTTTACAAGGCTGAAAGAAGTTTATATCCCTTTTGGAACGAAGAAATATAAAGTTAATGATGAACTATATTTTCAAGTGGCAGTTTCTAATAACCACACAGAGATACTCCTAGCGATGGAAGCCAAACTTATGCCAGCAACCGTACTAGTATCGCTGGATGTTATAAATTGCCGGCCGGTGTGGCCGAGCGGTTCTAGCCGCTTCAGTATGGAACCGCGCGACCACCACGGTCGCAGGTTCGAATACTGCCTCGGGCATGGATGTGTGTGGTGTCGTTACGTTAGTTTGGTTTAAGTAGTTCTACGTTCTAGGGGACTGATGACCTCAGATGTTAAGTCCCATAGTGCTCAGAGCCATTTGAACCATTTGTTATAAATTAGGCTAAATGTAACATTAATGGAGGTCATCGTACTAATGAAAGAACTGTGACTGATAATTGCTCAAAGCCGAAGCACCCATTAAGACTTATAGCGCAAATTAATTGAGGTTATACTTCGTGAATTAATTATACCCAATTTAAAAATGAATATTAAGTGATTAGAAATATTTTACGGCGTCAGCTTCACGTGAAGGTAATATCTGAGAGTTACTATGTAAAAGAAATAAACAACACCGTGATAAGGTGAGCTTCACAACTCAAATATTACAACTGCCATTAATAATAGGGCCGGCCGGTGTGGCCGTGCGCTTTTAGGCGCTTCAGTCTGGAACTGCGTGATCGCTACGGTCGCAGGTTCGAATCCTGCCTCGGGCATGGATATGTGTGAGGTCCTTAGGTTAGTTAGGTTTAAGTAGTTCTAAGTTCTAGGCGACTGATGACCACAGATGTTAAGTGCCATAGTGCTCAGAGCCATTTGAACCATTTGAACCATTAATAATAGAAAACTACACCATCGACGGTCGACCTTCGAGATACGAGGATTCCCCAGAAAGTACGCTCCCCATTTTATTCTTCAACAATTCTTTATTGAACATAATCAGAATTACACACACGAAAGAATGTTATTTTATCTACACACCCTATTTTTTCACGTAATCTCCATCCCGTTCTATGGCCAGAAAACTACACCATCGACGGTTGACCTTCGAGATACGAGGATTGCCCAGAAAGTAATGCTCCCCATTTTTTTCTTCAACAATTCTTTATGGAACATAATCAGAATTACACACACGAAAGAATGTTGTTTTATCTACACACCCTATTTTTTCACGTAATCCCCATCCCGTTCTATGGCCTTAATAATAGAAAACTACACCATCGACGGTCGACCTTCGAGATACGAGGATTACCCAGAAAGTACTGCTCCCCATTTTTTCTTCAACAATTCTTTATTGAACATAATCAGAATTACACACACGAATTTTATCTACACACCCTATTTTTCTAAGTAATCTCCATCCCGTTCTATGGCCTTAATAATAGAAAACTACACCATCGACGGTCGACCTTCGAGATACGAGGATTCCCCAGAAAGTACTGCTCCCCATTTTTTCTTCAACAATTCTTTATTGAACATAATCAGAATTACACACACGAAAGAATGTTATTTTATCTACACACCTATTTTTCCAAGTAATCTCCATCCCGTTCTATGGCCTAAATAATAGAAAACTACACCTCCAACGCGAAACAAGGGCGTGTATACCAATCCTTGTCCTGGTGGCGGAGCCAGTGCTTCACTGTGTGAATCATCTCCTCATTGTCCTCAAAATGTCTTCCACGAATGCTTCATGACATCATCAGCTTGCTGCAACATGTCAGGTATGACAGCCGTGGTTGGTCTTCCCGACCACTGCAAAGCGTAGAGCTCCGTCGGAAAGCCTTCTGATGACCTCACCCTCAGTGTCCAGCGACTAACTGTACTTCTCTCGACAGCAGATGCTCCATAGGCTTTGCACAAGCTTTTATGAATATTCCGCAGAGTTTCTTTCTCTGCAGTGAGAAATTCAATGACGACACGTTGCTTATAACGTACATCACCTACAGACGCTACGTAGCGTCTCGCATTCGTAGCATTGATCTCGGCTGAGGAAAAAAAATGCGGTGCATTACTTTATGGGCAACCCTCGTAAAAGCTGCAAACTGATTAAATATTACGTATTGTATTATACGTTATATGCATTGTATCTTCGGAACTATACAGTGGTGTGCGCCTGTGGTATAAATTACGCATTACCTGTAGCAGCAGTCGTAACTGACAAGTAGCATATTCCGTCCCAGTGAAAGAAGACGAACGAATCACTGTAGTAATCACAGCGATGTTTCCAGCATTAGGAAACGACACGCTACGCCTTGAAAAATACCCGAGATCACGGCTTAATGCCCAACTAAAAGCACCAAAGATATCGATCGTGATTGCCGGCATTATAAATAACAGCATACATTAAGTCGACAAAAGTCATGGAATACCTCCTAATATCGTGACGGACCTCAACAAGTTGTTGGCAGCCCCTGGAGAAATACTGAGCCACACTGCCTGTATAGCTGTCCATAATTGCGAAAGTGTTGCTGGAGCAGGATTTTGTGCATGAACTGACCTCCAGAATATGTCCCATAGCTGTTCAATGGGTCGCCAAATCATTCAGTCGAATTGTCCAGAATGTTCTTCAAACCAAGCGCCAACAATTGCGGCCCGGTGACATGACGCATTGTCATTCATAAAAATTCTATCGTTGTTTGGGAACATTAAGTACACGAATGGCTGCAAATGGTCTATAAGTAGCTGAACATAACCATCTCCTGTCAATGATCGGTTCAGTTAGAACAGAGGACTCAGTCCGTTCCATGTAAACACAGCCCACACCATTATGGAGCCGCCACCAGTTTGCACAGTGCATTGTTGACAGAATGGGTCCATGGCTTCGTGGGGTCTGTGTCACACTCGAACCCTGCTATCAGCTCTTACCAACTGAAATCGGGACCCGTCTCAACAGGCCACGGTTTTCCAGTCGCCTAGGGTCCAATCGCTACGTTACGAGCACAGGAGAGGCGCTGCAGGCTTTGCCGTGCTTCTAGCAAAGGCACTCTCGTCCGTCGTCTGCCGCCATAACCCATTAACACCACATTTCGCCGCACTGTCCTAACGCACACGTTCGTCGTACATCCCTCATTGATTTCTGCGGTTGTTTCACGCAGTGTTTCTTGTCTCTACGCAAACGCTGCTTCTCTCGGCGGAAACATTATCACATTAGCCATATGAGTACAAATGACAACTCCGCCAATGTACTGCTCTTTTATACCTTGCGTACGCGATACCGCCGGCATCTGCATCTGCGTAAATCGCCTGTCCCGTGACTTTTGTCACCTCAGTGTAATTACTTGAAATGTATTCGCAGTCGCGAATAAGGACAACCATCAGCCGAATAATGGAATGACTATAACGGAAACGTGTGCCGGACCGAGACTCGAACCCAGATTCCATATTTGCAACTACGAATACGTTTAATGTGTTTCATAACGGTTGTAGACACCGCAGTGCTCGCTCCTTCGAACATGCATGTATGTCCGAAGGATCATTGCATCGTAATTCGGAATAACACAGGCACTGCAATATCGTCTCAGTGTAACTAAATAGTAATTTGTTTGCTTCACTCCAAAACTGTAATAGGTGAAGTACTTCTTGCTTAAACGTGTCGTGTAGATTGTGGGTAGACTACGACTACCTGTACAGAGCGTGAGAAGTCTTCACACAGGTTCGTAGCCCACGTCACCGTTACCTAACCTTCACTGAATCACGCTGGTTACCTGTAGCTCACACGCGGCAGTAGGCGAAGCTCTTCTTGCGGCAGAGCTTACAGGGAATTTCGCGTGTGGAGAATTCCGACCAACAGAAATGTAGCCATTTCATTACTCAAGAATTAAGAGAACAGGAAATAACGGTCGCGAGTTATTTGAGACTCGCTTAGCGTCTCCTGCGTCAGTGACTTAGATTTCAACTGCCCCACACAACTCTGTTTTTAAAACAGGCACTGCTTCCCTGTTGGCAACACTTTAATTCGTATTATACACTTTGAGCTACAGGAGTGCGGTGAAGTAACTCCAACAGCAGCGCAACGCCTGCTCAGTCTCGTCTCCACGTAGCGCGAACAAATGGTGCCAACATTAGCGACTTGCGGCGAATTTACTTTCCATCTAAAGTAAATGCCATCAGGCTCGATGGGCTGTGCAAGACAACTTTCCTGCCGTTGCGTCAGGAAGAGGAACCGGGTCGTTGCTACACCTATGCCCACAAAGACATGTTGGGAAGAGACTCGCAATTTCGTCTCGAAAGTACGCTTCACTTCTGCCAGCCCCATTTAGCAGCTATACTTTTAAGAATTTCAATTTCTCCGCATCATTCCCTTCAGTTGTTTTTCTCTGAGACAGTTCTTCCTCTCTAGTCGGACCAAGCGAGGTGACGCGGCGGCTTGAGGCAGCGCGTTCATGAGCAGGAGAGCACAATTCCAATCCTCGGCTAACCATCCAGATTTAAGTTTCCGGTGGGTTCTCTAGATGACTTCAGGTGCATTCCGGGGTGGAGACTTACAATGGTCCAACTGATATAGTGTTACTGTCCGAAGTGAAAGAAATTTTAACCTTTCTTCCTACCAGACACCAATATTTGCCTCATAACAGATATCACAACATACAGCTGAAATTAGTTGTGAGGCACTGAAATTTAGGAGGAAAAAGGAAACGAGTAGACTAATTAGTCGCATCAGGCTCCATTTTGCTGCGCATTGCAAGTAAAAATTTTTCTGAACATTTAATTTTAATTCTTTGTAATAGAATTAGCCACAAATGATGTACGTTGTCGAAGTAATTGTTGTGGTTGGCAGGAGAGCCAACCCGTATAACTAAAGGAGGCCGAAATGCACGCGTTTTAGCTCACGCAGGCTTGCGTGAGGTCTGGAACATGGCAAGGGAATTAGACTTGAGAAAAACGGACATGGAATACTTAACTTTAATCCCTTAATGACGAACGTCGATTTTAATCTTTCTTCCTACCAGACATCAATATTTGCCTCTAACAGATAGCACAACATACAGCTGAAATTAGTTGTGAGGCACTGAAATTTAGGAGGAAAAAGGAAACGAGTAGATTAATTAGTCGCATCAGGCTCCATTTTGCTGCTCATTGCAAGTAAAAAATTTTCTGAACATTTAATTTTAATTCTTTGTAATAGAATTAGCCACAAATGATGTACATTGTCGAAGTAATTGTTGTGGTTGGCAGGAGAGCCAACCCGTATAACTAAAGGAGGCCGAAATGCACGCGTTTTAGCTCACGCAGGCTTGCGTGAGGTCTGGAACATGGCAAGGGAATTAGACTTGAGAAAAACGGACGTGCAATACTTAACTTTAATCCCTTAATGACGAACGTCGCTCTTGACATTACATGATTTACAATATCAATAGAAACTGACCATGGTGCCTTGCTAGGTCGTAGCAAATAACGTAGCTGAAGGCTATGCTAACTACCGTCTCGGCAAATGAGAGCGTAGAAGTCAGTGAACCATAGCTAGCAAAGTCGGCTGTACAACTGGGGCGAGTGCTAGGAAGTCTCTCTAGACCTGCCGTGTGGCGGCGCTCGGTCTGCAATCACTGATAGTGGCGACACGTGGGTCCGACGTATACTACCGGACCGCGGCGGATTTAAAGGCTACCACCTAGCAAGTGTGGTGTCTGGCGGTGACACCACAGTAATCGGATTTAAAGGCTACCACCTAGCAAGTGTGGTGTCTGGCGGTGACACCACAGTAATGTTTATCTATCTTATCACATCTCTAACATTTATGCGACTGTATTATTATTATCATCCGTGTACGAGAGGATCATACGACGAAAGAAAGTTGTCACAGAAGTTGCAAAAAGACAGGAATACAGCCGTATAAATCCCTTAAGAGTGATATAAATAGAATAGAAATAATTGCAGATAAAATGTGAAGAAAACCAAAACGAAATGGCTGTCGGAAGGACTGTTCATCATACAGGAAGTTCAAAACTAACTTCGGTGAAATTAAAAGCAAAGGTATTAACATTAAGAGCGCAAGAGGAATTCCACCGTTAAACACAGAGGGCAGGTGGAAAGAACACATTGAACGCCTCCATGAGGTACAGAAACAGTCTGATGACGTGAAGAGAAAGAAATTGGAGTCGATATAAAAGACATAGGTGAACCAGTGACGGGGTCAGAGTTTAAAAGAGCTTTGGAAGACTTGAGATCCGTCTAAGCGGAAGGGATACGTAACATTCCTTCGGAATTATGAAAACAGTGGAAGAACTGCAACTAAATGAGTACTCAGGTTGGCGTGTAGAATCTATATGACTGGACACATACCATCATATTTTCGGAAAAATACCATCCACGCAATCCCGAAGATAGCAAGCGCATAGAAGGGCAAGAACTATGGCACAATCAGCTTACCGGCTCATGCATACAAGTTGATGGCAAGATTAACATACAGAACGATAGAAAAGAAAATTGAGGATCTGTGAGATGACGATCAGTTTGGTTTTAGGAAAGAAAATCCACTAGAGGGACAATCCTGACATTGCTCTTGATAATGGAAGCAAGACATCAGAAAAATCAAGACACTCTCACGGAATTTTTCGACCTAGCAGCAGCATTCGATAGCGTAAAATGGTGCAAGTTAATCGAAGTTCTCAAAAAGTAGGGGTAAGCTAGATGGAAAGCTAGGTAATATATAGAAACCAAGAGGAAGTAATAAGAATGGAAGTCCAAGAACGAAGTTCTCGAATTGAAAAGGGTGTAAGGCAGGAATGCAGTCTTTCGCCCCTACTGGTTGATCTATAAATAGAAGATGACGGAAGTAAAAAAGGTTCAGTAGTAGGATTAAATTTGAAGGCGAAATGGTATGAAACTGATTCGCTGATTACACTGCTCTCCTCAGTGAAAGTGAAGAACAATTACAGGACTTGTTGTACTGAATGATTTGTCTAGTGAGTATAGACTATGGGTAGAGGATGAACCGAAAAATGACGTAAGTAACGAGAAGTAGTAGAAATGAGGTTCACATCAAAACTGGCGTCCGCGAGGAAATGAAAGAATTCTGCTACCTTGAAAGCAAAATACCTCATAATGCACGAAGCAAGGAGGACGTAAGAAGCAGACTAACACAGGCAAAGAGCGCATTTCTGACCCAACGATGTCTGCAAGTATTAAACACCGGCCTTAATCGGAGAAACAAAATTTATGAGAATATACATTTGGAGCACAGCGTCGCATGGAAGTGAAACATGAACTATGGGAAAATTTGGTGCTACAGTAGAATGTTGAAAATTAGGTGGACTGATAAGGTAAGAAATGAGTTTCTCGCAGACTCGGCGAGGGTAGGAACATATGGAGAGTACCGGTAGGATGGAGGGGCAGGATGACAGGACTTACGTAACGCACCAGGAAGTAACTTATATGGTATTAGAGAGAGCTTTAGAGGATAAAAACTGTTAAGGAAGACAGAACTGGAATCATCCAATAAATAATTGAGGAGAGATGAAGAAGTTGGCACAGGAGACGAATTCGTCGCGGGCCACATAACTCTATGCGGAATTTTTTTGGGCGTTAGGATGAGTAAGATAGGAACGACAAGTATCGCATTTAATACTGAGAAAAGGCCCTTACAATGCCATTTTTTTTAAAAAAAATTGGATGTGTTTGTGCAAACTACGAGGGTTGGAACTTGAATAGTGGAAACTATTGCCGGCCGCGGTGGTCTCGCGGTTCTAGGCGCGCAGTCCGGAACCGTGCGACTGCAACGGTCGCAGGTTCGAATCCTGCCTCGGGCATGGATGTGTGTGATGTCTTTAGGTTAGTTAGGTTTAAGTAGTTCTAAGTTCTAGGGGACTGATGACCACAGCAGTTGAGTCTCATAGTGCTCAGAGCCATTTGAACCATTTTTTTGGAAACTATTTATTTACAGCTCGTACAAAATAGACACGTGTTTCAAAGTTTTACTGAGCTTCAAAGTAGTCACCAGCATTGTGTATAAAACCGTTGCCAGCGATGTGGAAGTCTTCGGCTACTCTTAGCAGTGCCATTTGTGTTGACAGTTCGAGCGGCGCAGTCTATTGCCCGACGAATTTATAGCAGTTCTGAAGCGAATGCCTTGAAGTGTTTCCTTCAGTCTAGAAATGGAGTTGAACTCACGAGGGTTTAAGTCAGGGGAGTATGTGGTATAGCACTTAGCAGCTCCATCAGTCAAACAAATCAGTAACAGCTTGCACTGTACGTGCTTGAGCATTGTCCTGCAAAATGATCGTCAGGTCCTGTAGAAATTGTCATCACTTCTGTCTCTATGCTGTTCATTTTTGTAACACAATCTACGACAAGCTTAGAGGCAGAAGTAATGAGACATTTTGTAGGACAATGCTCAAGCAGGTACAGTGCAAGCTGTTACTGATTTGTTTGACTGATGGGGCTGCTAAGTGCTATACCACCTACTGCACTCCCCTGACTTCAGCCCTCGTGAGTCCAACTCGGTTTCTAAACTGAAGGAAACACTTCACGGCATTCGCTTCAGAACTGCTACAAATTCGTCGGGCAATAGACCGCGCCGCTCTAGCTGTCAACACAACTGGCACTGCTAAGAGTATGCTACGACCTCCACATCGCTGGCGACGGGTTATACACAATGCTGGTGACTACTCTGAAGGTCAGTAAAACATTGAAACGCGTATCTATCTTGTACGAGCTGTGAATAAATAGTTGCCACTATTAATGTTCCAACGCTCGTAAAAGTCCAATAGGCAGCTGATATCAAATGAATTTTCAAACTTTTAAGAAGACTTAATCACATCGTTATCATCATCTGCCATTAGACATCGTGGTGGAACTTCAACAGTAGCAACAATTTACTTACAACTTATAAAAAATACATTCATGTTTCAAAGCCTTACTGTACATCACAGTACTCACCGCCGCTGCGTATAACCAGTTGCCAGCAATATGGAAGTCCTAGGATAATCTTAGGAGCGCCAGTTGTGTTTATAGTTCGAGTGGAGCGGCCTATTTCCCGACGAATCTCTGTAACAGTTCTGAAGTGAATGCTATGAAGTGTTTCCTTCATCTTAGAAACGATCTGAAGTCACAAGGGCTTAAGTTCTGGGAATGACGAGAGGGTGCAGCACTTCCCCGCCTCTATATCTACATAAATACACCCAAGCCACTGTACGGTTCATGGAGGATGCCCATTACTGTGTTGTCTACACACTAATCTGTGCGATGGTCAAACAACGGTATGTTTGTACGGTTCTCCTGTATGAATGATTTCTTAAACGCGAACTTTAAAACTTCGGCTTTCCTTTTGCTATCTTCTACTGCCACACCAGACTTGTCAACGAATAGAAGCCTTAGACCCGCTTATCGATTTTACATAGTCCCAGAATTTTCTCGAGTTCTCAGCCGGACCTTTTGCTCGGTGTGACGGTGGCAGCTGTTGTATCCTTTGCGCATAGATCTTTTTATAGGCCCACGAATCTCTACTAGACTTTGCCTGTCATCATCCGCTCGTTCTCTTTGAAACAAGAGTGCAACAGGCTTTGCTTCCTCAGCATTTTCCGAAATTCGTTGTTAAACCACGCTGGGTCTTTCCCGCCCTTAATCCACTTACTAGACACATACTTCTCCAGAGAAAGATTTACAATCCATTTAAACTTCGTCCATAATTCCTCTACCTCTATATGCCGGAACTGAAAGATGCCTATTCATTGTCTAAATGAGATGTTAACGATTACTTACCAGCTTTTTCTAGTAGAAATACTTTCCTAGTCTTCTTGCAGGATTTATTAATTGTAGTAACCATAATCTCTATGATGACATCATAACCACTAATTCCCGCCTCTATACTGACCCTGTCGATGAGGTCAGGCCCCATCGATCGAACAAATCAGTCACAAGTCGCGCTACATGCGCCAGAGCATTGCGCTGCAAGCTGATGAGAAGGTCCTGCAGAAAGTGTCGCCACCTCTGTCTCTAATCTGGTGGCAGGCTGTGTTCCAAAAATGAACAGCTTAGAGAAAGAAGCGGTGGCATTTCCTGTAGCACCTGTCCCATTTTTGTAGCAGGACAGTGTTCGCACGCATGTGGCGCAAGTTGTGACTGTTTTGTTCGATCGATAGGGCTGGGGTGTGCTGTACCACTCCCTACACCCCCAGGACTAAAGCCCCTGTGACTTCAACTTGTTACCTAAGATGACAGCACCACTTCATGGCATTCGCTTGAGAACGGATTAGTCAGGCCCTACACCGCTCCACTCGAACTACTAATAAAACTGGTGCTGCACACTCTTCCAGATCGCTGGTAGCGGGTTGTAGACAATGCTGGTGGCTACTTTCGAGAACAGTAGAACTTTGAAACATCTGCCTGTTTTGTATCAGTTGTAAATAATTAATTTTCACTATTGTTAGGTCTACAACTTTGCTTCCGCTGCTTTTTCTCAAAGTCAGAGGCTTTATTGCGTAAAACTTATAAAAAATTTACGATTCAAAGTATTGGCCGTCGTTGGCCACTACTTTCTCCCATATTTCGGGAACCATACCAATGCCGCGGCGGAAGAACTGAGCGTCGTTGTAGGAGATCCATAAATCGATCCAATTTTGTACTTGTTCATATGATCGGAAGTGCTCGTCAACAAGGCTGTGGGCCACTGAACGAAAAAGGCGGCAGTCAGAGAACGTCTGGAGAATACGGCAGGGTGGGTTGGGTGGGGGTGGGGGTGGGGGGGGGGTGGTGGTAGGACTACCTATTTCAACATTTCCAAGTATGTTTTGTGGTCGAGCATTGTCATGCTGAAAAATCATGTTTTCGTGTCTGTAGCTGTACTGCGGCCATTTGTCTTGAGTAATTGGCTCAAACGCAACAACTGTTTCCAATAACGATATACCAGCATTTCATGAGTCTTAGCCACAGATCTCTTCACGCTAAAGCAGAAATTTAAAACTCGCAGTAAATAACGGGAATTAGGCTCGTAAGTTGCTATATTCAATCGAGAATAACTTTGTGATGCAATCACAAATCGACTAATATTTTGATAGTGTTATGTTTACGAATGCTTAAGCTTGCTGTATGACATCTACGACCTATTACTTGCACCAATACTTGCCGCTACTGTCAGCCGTTGCAAAACGGCAGAAACGAAGTTATAGACATAATAAACTTCCAAACCTACTTTCTTTTATCTATTAAAATCCAGCAAAGGTCTGGCTGTATGTCCCACCCACTTCCAGATACGCAAGTCTCTTCTGCTCGCTAAGGATCCTCGATTTGTGAATGTATTTCATTAAATGCCAGTGTCTCATTTCGACAATTCAGAACTGATGATACACTCTGATTTCAAAGTTCCCATTTCGGAGAAGCTAGTACATTTGGGTACACTGTTTAGCTTATCCACTGCACTTATCTTTAGTCCTCTGGGTATTCCTTTTTTTCTCCATCTTTGGACTATTAAGTCCTTTCACTCGTTGATGACTTTCTTATGCACTACGGGCAGACAGCACAACGTCACCTGCCGCATAAGTGCCAATAATGCGTTTTCGTTCACAGCCTTTGCAGTTTAAGGATCTGGAATGACTATCTATGGATGCTGGTAATAGTTTCAGTGATGTGGAAACTCCCTGCCCGATTCCTCTTTCAGTTGTAAGCTATTACCTGTGCTTATGAAGTCTAACGACAGCTTTGGCATTGGCGTATTTTTAATTATGCTAATTTAGGTCGAATTAATATATTGTTTCTCGATGGCTGTTGGTACATAACCAGTTAATACCTGATTCATTAAAGAGTCGGAACTCCAGTGTAAAAAGAGCTTCAAAGTCTGATTGCTTTACAAGCGTGTCATAGTGTTAAATATTTGCCTTCAAGCATGTAAGCAAGCCAAAATTTATGAATGGTTTGGAATTATGCTTAAAGTTTGTTCCAAGTCCCTAAGTTCTCTCATTATGAAACACTGAATGAATATAAACTAAGTAGTTTGCTCTCCATTTTAAGGCAAACCTAGTTTCGCAGGCTTCTCTCTGTTTATGACACCGTATATTCTGAACTATGTGTCATAGAATGACAATTTTGCAGGAGTATTAAGTGATATATTTAGGTACTGTCTGCAAAGTGTGTTTCGAATAGAGTTAGTGCTAAAGAAGTAATAAATTAAAACGTCGTGCCTGCTGCTGAAGTTATACTGCGTGAAAAGTGAAAATGTAATGAGCGATAAACTTGTTTTCTTTCTTCATTTTGTGGGAAGCGTCAGCGAGAAAAATTTTCGCAAAGGATTGACATTATGCATAATCTTTGTTGGAAGTAGCTAATTGTTCTCATTCTCTAATACTGTGTGAGTGAAGTGCATGTATTTGTGCGCCGTCAGTTACGCTGTCGTAAGACAAAACACACATCGTCTAACTATAATTATTGTCTTATTGTGCTAAACTTCTAACTTAGATTATACCTCTTGACGATTAGACTTCGGCACCATTTTAAATTTTTAAGTTCGGTCAATAATTACGCGAATACTGAAAATCAAATTTTTGCTGGCCAAACGCTTGAACTGGTGGTGGGTTCCGGATTTTGGGATGTTTTCGTAATACAGATATGTTGAAACATAGTCTGAGGTTTCTTAACACCTGGATATCTCGGACAAAGTGGTAGTTTGTATTCATTGCTCCGTTTCATGATTTCGTTCACAGCTAGCAAACGGTACAGTGTGCCATACCTCCTTCTAAAACCAGCTTTTTGCCCTGTTTGATTTAAAATTAATATTTTTTTCTGTGTCTTTGGTGATAAGTTTAGTGAATATTTTGCACATTACGAAGTGGAACGGTTACAGCGTCGCTCTTACTTTTCAAATATTTATTGTATTACTGTTGTTTCAGCTTTACTCATTTGTACACATCACCTTCCGGCGACTTTTCCCTGCTTCATATCTCGAATCTCATTAAACACAGCATCTAGCGTCAGTATGGAATTGTCATTATTTTGGTTATTTACTACGTATCTTTTCGATTCACCTCTTTGAACTTGCTTTTATATAAATCTTCGAATGTTTCATCTTTGTTGTGAGTTACGGTGCCTTCATTTCGTTTTGCTCGGGTACAGGCGATTATACGGAATACTGATAATTACTTCCCTTTTGCATTTAAAAACCTGTATGATAGGGGAATTAAGTTGCAGACGTCCTGTGCTGGGCAGCATTCTGTCGTATCAGAGATACGTTACTGGTAAGCTGTTGTGTAATTCAGGTTATGGTGAGTGACATAATCTTTGACCGAATATTAAAAGAAGCAGCCATCAGCCAGAAAATTTATATCAGTGTCTGCTACTGGCGTAGTTTTCTTTGGGCGTCCTCTGACACGACAGTCGACTTACTCATCGATTTATTTGTAGGGAGAAATAACCGTTACGTTTAGGATGTAACTCCAAAACTTGCAGTTTATCATCTACTACCTAACAAGTTGAGCATTGCCCAGACATTCATTTTGCCAGCTTCATATTAGAAACGAAAACAAAAAATGCAGTGTAGTACCCCGGGCAGTTTCTGTAAGCTGAGCGCAGCTACTTCGCATGTCTAAAATGCGATTTTATAAATGTTTCTATGACAATGCCTCTCGATAGCTCCATCGGCATCGATTGTTTCCGACTATAGCTGTTTGCGCTTCGCCGTTGAAAGCTTTCAAAAGCGTTGCCGGGTGTCAGGGACTTTCTAAAGTTGACTTGACTGTAGGAGCGTCTTAGTCGTAAAGAATAAACGTATTAAAACGTCATGCACGATGAGGCATTTTTTCACAAATCCAGTGTTTGTGGCATCAAATCTGTTGAACAATTTGTCGTAGAAAGATGGATCTGTGTAGGTACAATCAGCAGGATATGCGGATACTGTCTGAAAAATGTGTTGCGAATAGAGTTAGCAGCAAAGAAGTAATAACTTTAAACGTCATGCATAATGCTACAGTTTTTAACACATCTCAGTATTTATGACATCATATTTCTGAAATATGTGTGGTACCATGATATAATTTTGTATGAGAATTTAGCGGCATACGTGTAGACTGTCTGCGAAATTTATTGCGAATAGAGTTAGTTGTACAGAACTAATAAATTAAAATGCTATGCGCGATGCGGCAGTTTTTCGCGCATCTGATTGTTTATGACGTCATATCTCCTGAACTATGATAAACAGATGGTTTCTACCCCGATAGTGATTGTTGCCTGACACTTAGAGAACATGTATACCAAGTTTGGTTGAAATAAGTCCAGTGCCTTCGGAGGAGATGTGGAACATACACGCAAACACAAAAATCAATCCATTTTTGTACAGTATGCATGACGCAGGAAATGGTAAAGAAAGCGTTTCTCTTTTGCTGTCGTATGGTGCTGAAGAGAAAGATAATCCCACTCCACGCTCACAACAGTCCGTTGCTCTAAATATCCTGGCCACGCTATTAGATCCTTAGGTAGGCGTTGTCACTAGCATTTGTGCAGTGTAAGGAGTTTACGTCACTATTATTCGGCAGTCACTGTCGGAAACAGAGTTGTGTTCAGTTCTGATTAGCAGACTGCTACCGGATGGATTACACTCTAAATCTCAGCACAGTCTTTGGTAGTGAAGGAGTAAATGCTGTTGATAATGAATAGTGCGCTGCAGAATGAAGTTTTTAAGTTTGGCTGCAGTTTCCGGGTTGAGGAACTTAAATGCCGCTCCTCAATTCACCTTCTGTGTTTTAATATCTTCATCATCAGAAACATAAAACGATTTTTTATTCACAGTTACGCTACCGGTTGTTGTTGTGGTCTTCAGTCCAGAGACTGGTTTGATGCAGCTCTCCTTGCTACTCTATCCTGTGCAACCTATATCCTTCTGAATCTGCTTAGTGTATTCATCTCTTGGTCTCCCTCTACGATTTTTACCCTCCACGCTGCCCCCCAATACTGGATCGGTGATCCCTTGATGGCTCAGAACATGTCCTACCAACCGATCTCTTCATCTAGTCAAGTTGAGCCACAATTTTCTCTTCTCCCCAATTCTATTCAATACCTCCTCATTAGTTATGCGATCTACCCATCTAATCTTCAACATTCTTCTGTAGCACCACATTTCGAAAGCTTCTATTCTCTTCTTGCCTAAACTATTTATCGTCCATGTTCCACTTCCATACATCGGTACACTCCATACAAATACTTTCAGAGACGACTTCCTGGCACTTAAATCTATCCTCTATGTTAAAAAATTATGCTTCAGAAATAATACTATTGGCACGTTGTGAAGAGGTACGCCAACGTACTTTCTTGCGTCCAAGAAGTGATGAAACATTCCATCTTGGGGGCTAATAGCTCGGATATATACTACCCACGTCTTCGCAAACAATTTGTTACAGAGGTGGGACATGTGAGAAATGGAAAGTCAGCCTACGAAATGTCATCGCAGGCGTTAGTTCATTCCGTTGGGACTCGTACCCTTCCATTCCAAAGAGAGAAACATGGGATAGCTCGACTCGTCTGCAGAAAATGCGTTCAATGCAGACAGCAAGATTCTACAAGGCAGTATTCATCTTATATTTGGCTGTATCCTTTATGAATTTTGTCGGAAATAAGAGTAGACGAAATACGATCTCAGTAATTATTTAAAAATAATACAGATAGGGATACATATTCCGAAACTATAGCTTCGTCTTCAATAGTGAGACCATTTGAAGGAAAAGTAAATCTTGAAATCGAACAATCAGCAGATATGACGTTGTTTGCAGATACAGAACATATCGCAAAGACAATAGAAAATAATTTCTAAAGTAAAAAAAACAACAACAACAACAAAAACGATTTTCCGCTTTACCAAGATATTAGCAGTAATGTTTGCTCATATTCTGCTACCTCTGCACGTTTGATTAAAAACACAAATTTGCGGTTTATTTCTCAAAATAAAGAGTCTGATTACAATAAAGCACATCACAGGGTATAAGACACATGACACTCATAATGATTCTAACCAATATCCCAGACAAATAAAAAGTATTAGGCCTATTAAAAATTTGGTAAATAGGCCATACACAATTTGTCGACCAATTTATTTAAAAGATGTGGTTGAGCATCTACGATCGACTTTCAAGTAGAATGTTAATTCTAACGAGAAGCACTTCGCCCTAGGGAGAGAATCGTGACCAATGAGGAACAAAGGCCGTCCAAGGGCAAGAAGGTTTTCCTTCCGTTCATTAGTAAGGTTACATATCGTATTGGGGAAGTGTTGAGCAAGTGTTGTGTGGAAACTATCTTTAGACCCACTAGCAAGATAAAAGAATGTCTAAGATCGGCAAAAGATGTACGACATTCTTTGGCTACAGCGGGTGTATATAAAATTCATTGTAGATTTGGACTGCTTTATATTGGCACCACGAAAAGAAGTGTCAACGCCCGTCTGGTTGAACACAAAAGAACTACCGCCTGGGACATAACGGATAAGTCGGTCATAGTGGGGCATGTTTTCCAAGAGTGTGATCATGAAATAAAATTCAGTGAGGCGAGCGTCATATCGAAAACATAGCATTATCATGCGCACATGTATATAGATGCTATTGGGATTTATAAACACCGTAATAATTTTTAACATAAAAGAGGAAGGTGTTAAATTAGATAAAATTTGGATATCGACGTTGTACCTTTAGAATGACGATCACTTACTTCCACTGGAGAATGTTGGCATTACCAGAGATAATCCGCGTAACCGACGTCACGTGATGGACTGTGGTGCCCTCTACGCTGGCCATACATTCGACGCTTCCTCGAGTTCTGGTCGCAGTTCGCCACTTTTCCTCTGACGATGTCTCCCGCAGTCGGAAATGAAACGTCAAGAGAAAGTTTAACACATCGACCAAGGCTTATTAGCCCAGAAATTCCAAGTGAAATCACGTTATTTAGTTTTATTTAAACAGTGATGTCCAACACTGAGCATTAAAACATGTAATGAAATGTAAAACCACCTGATGATGGGCACAACTCTGAAAACGGTCGTGCATTAAAGTAAATCTATCGTGACTGGTGGTGGTTATTATTCCACACCCTGTAAGAGAACAACCACGTAGTTCAACTGCATCCATTATGGATAAAATTCAGCCACAAGTAAACCTAGCTCAAGCAGGCCTTACGTGCTGACGGACAGATACCGCCGAGCGTTGCGGTGGACGGTTGTAAAAAATCTCATGCAAGTCAGAGGAAAGAATCACTCATGACTTGCAAAGTGCTAAGAGCAATGCTGCTAGCAAAATGACTGTGCTTAGCGAATTAAAAAGAAGGGGACACTATGGTCGAGCAGCTGCCCATGTGCCACACATTTCTGTATTCATGCCAAGCGACACTCGAGATGGTGCAAGGAGCTACGCCACTGGACTGTGGATGACTGGAAACAAGCTATTTGTGGTAATGAATCATGATATACTCTGTGGCAATCCAATGCAAGGGTTCGGGTTGGGGGAATTCCCGGAGATCGTTACCTGCCATCATGCTTACTACCAACAGTAAGTCCGGAGAACGTGGTGTCACATTATGATTTTTTTGTGGTTACAGCGTGGAATCCCTACTGGCCTTGAAAAAGCTCTAAATGCGGAAGGAGATGAACTACATTTTACATCACTGTGTGCTGCGTACAATAAAGTAACATTTCGTAGTCGTTTATGATTTGTACCAGCATGACAGTGGACCTTTTCATAAAGTAGCTTCTAGGAAGCGTTGGTTTGTGGGAAATAATTTCCCCGAACCCAATGGAACACGTTTGTGATGAGTTAGAGCGGTGATTCCAGATCCAAGTGTCCAGCACCATTACCTTTCCGGTGATGCTGACGCTGAAACGACGAGCCTGTCCATGACTCTAGATGGTGCACTTTAGACAACCGCAGAAATTGTCATTCCTGCGGTTCCCAAAGGGAGAGAATAGATCTTACGACTCTGGTTGATTTGTCTTTGCTGAAGGAGACTGAAAAAGAGATAAACACACTCTGATGGGGGATTAGTAAAACTTAACCCTCAACAGGTTAGGCCAACGCATGGTTGACCTGTGATAAGGCTGTTGGCCCAGTCCTCTAATGATCCGGTTGTGGGAGTAGCCCGCTTTCTCGTAGATCTTCTTGGCGATAGAGCGAATCCTATCTCGGAGAGGCAGGATCCCAGTGTCCTCGTGGAGTTGGCGCGTCGAGAAGCGCCTCGGAAGATGCATAGCAGTCTTCAGGGCGCGTTTCTGTATCCGCTGCAGAGTCACAATGTGAGCATCTGCGGCTTTCCCCCAGACCACGGCCGCATACTCTAGCAGTGGTCGGACGAATGTTAGGTATAGCGTGATGCCGTGTTGCGGTGGCAATGACGACTGCGGGCTTAGCAGCGGATACAGGGCGCGAAGGCGTTCTATTGCTCTCCCTTTGACATCAGGGATGTGATGCTTCCAGGTGAGCCTGCGGTCTAGGGTAAGCCCTAGGTATTTTGCCGTCCCGCTCCATGGGATAGGTTCTCCCAGGATTTCGACTGGCGTAAGCCCGGGTAGCAGAAGTCTTCGGGTGAAGACGTCTCCCTGGCTCTTCGTGGCGTTGAATTTCAGCCGCCATTTTGTTGCCCATGAGGCCAAGGTGTCGCACCCGCGTTGGAGGCGGTTTCTCAGCACTTAGGCGTTCATGCTGTGAGTAAACACGGCCGTATCATCCGCGTACAGGGCCATTTCAACTGCTGCCACTTTCGGGGCGTCGGCAGTGTACAGCGAGAACACCGAGGGGCCCAGTACCGACCCCTGCGGCACTCCTGCACGTATCTGCCGGTCTGTGGACGTGCGGTCGTCGGCCATCACGTAGAATGCTCGTTCACACAGGTACGACCGCAGTAGCGCCATATGGGACGTCGGTATCCCTTGTTCAAAAAGTTTGAACTCGAGACCGTCGTGCCACACCGAGTCAAACGCTTTCCGGTGTCAGCTCATGAAGAAGAATAGCCTGTCATTCTTCCACAAACAGTCAGACACCTCATTAAAAGTGTCCCCAGCAAAAGTCAAGTCGTCATTAAAGTGGAGGGGACTCACACCACATTAATATCCAAAAATATGTGTCCGGGCCTCCTTTGTTCAGATAGTGTACATCCACAGATTCGACAGCTAGGGAGACACTAGCGAAATGTGGCACAGAAAATGTTGCAGCTGTAGTAATTTTCCAACGTCGTACGAATATTGGAGCTGGAGGTCTATGATTCATTATTGCCAAGCGAGTGGTATGTCTATCGTGTACTGCTGACGCCACATTTAGAAGTTGACTGCTGCTTTTTCCACACTGCTGGCTTCTTCCCAGCCGCATCCTCGACTCTGTTATAGCACTACGACATTACTTGTTGCAACGCAACAAACCAAAATCATGACGATGGGCAGTAGCCCTCTTTAAACTTTGGAAGTTGGTAAGTTGGTATCGGCTGATTACGCACGTTGGTCTGTCGCACAACATTTGCTACTGGTTCGTTGCCGGCCGCTGTGGCCGAGCGGTTTTAGGCGCTTCAGTCCGGAGCCGCGCTGCTTCTGCGGTCGCAGATTCGAATCCTGCCCTGGGCATGGATGTGTGTGATGTCCTTAGGTTAGTTAGGTTTAAGTAATTAAGTCTAGGGAACTGATGACCTCAGATGTTAAGTCCCATAGTGCTTAGAGCCATTTGAACCATTAGAATTGGTTCGTTGTTATATAGGGTGTCACAGACCTTCAGGATACATGTAATACAGACGCTAGTGAATTCTAAATAGAGAATTTCAATAAAAGAAGAGAATGATAGGATACGGAAAAAATGATCGTGTGACATTGTTCGCCGGGAGGCCCCCCATGCGGGTAAGTTCGGCCGCCGAGTTGCAAGTCTTATTTTAGGAGACGCCACATGGGGCGACTTGCGTGTCGTTGGTGATGAATGATTATGAGGGGAACACAACACCCAGTCCAGGAGCCGTGGAAATCTCCAGCCCAGCCGGGACTCGAACCAGGGCTCGCCGCACGGTAGCCAAACGCGTTACCACTTTTTTCTTTTTAAGAAGCCCGAGGGGAGTGTCTAGGGCAAAGAGATCAGGACAGGGGTCGCCTTCCCATTCCCGCCCTCCCAGCCAAGGAAGGAAAGGTGTCTTACTGGATCACTGAACAAATTCATTTATTTATTTAAATTTATTATTCTTAACTGGATCCTACTACTGCCACCAGAAGCTTACGAGTCGTCTTCACGTAAACTAATGGAGGGTGGACTCCCTCTAAACTGTCTCCTCGGAGAATCAATCATGTGCCGTGACTTTTAGTACTCGGTACACCCCAATGGGCGGGACTATCCTCGAATAAAACGCCCAAATAATTCGATAGTCGTGTCCGGTACAATGCATGGCGGTTCGTCGTCAGGGGGAACAGCAAGTCGAGAGCGCTTTCGGGTCCGTTTTGCAAAATGTAATGCAGCACCGTGCTCTTCAGCCAGTTGACGGAGTCCTTTGCCTCTCTGCTAAGCAGGCGGACGTAGGACACGGATATTTCAGGCGTTACTTACGAAGTGACGAATAAGCAATATGTGGCTAGACCCGTGTTTGTAATCTGTTTACGTTTCACAACAACTTAACTTCCTGCCGCTTCGAGGACGGGGGTGCTATGTTGAAAAATAATACACAGTTGGCCGTATCGTGTCTGCTAAATCACTGTATATCCCGAGATGAACAATCCACCGTTTTGAATCCCAATCAGAGGACAGAGCTTTCCATGGAGTAGGAAAGTGAATCAGCAAATTTTGCTTCATATTTTTGTTCTAAAGAGTCTAATGGTTGGGTGTGCAGCTCCAAACTGGTCAAATAATAACAAAAATTGTCGCTAGAAGTTTTATCGGTTTCCTTTAGATATAGACCGGCGTGAAAGATGACTTTAAAATTGAAGACGCAAAGATTGGACACCAAAATCGATCAACTATCTGTGAAATGTAAGTAAAGAAAACCGTTTTTCTTTGTTTTAGAAATAGGTGTGCTCACAGAGCTGATTGACGTGATGTGTATGTATCAATTGCTCAGCTATGTTTGAGAGGTAACGGTTAAAAGGATTATCTACTAGTGAGGAGTCAGTTTGTTTATTGCTTTTTTAATCAGGTAATATTACTGTGATTGTGTGACCTAGCTCCCGACACTCTTTTAATAACTTGCCAGGTTGCTTTAGTTTATTCGTAGATTTACCAAACAGCTTATCATTTTCCAGTTCTTTTACTTTTTAAATAATTTCTGACAGATGTCTTTTAAAACTTTTGAAATAGTCAATAAAATTGGGATCAGTAATATATTTCGAGTACTCATACAATTCCCTCTTATGCTGACATGAAATTTTAATGCCTGTTGTGTTCCATTTTAACATTATGCCGTAATCGTTTACGAATGCAACTCTTCTTTACCTTAAACTTAAATAGATGAGCCATATGAAGGGCTTATTTTAATAGTGGTACAGGTCCACTTTTGTTCATTCTGACATACAGAGTCCTAAAGTTAAATGAGCGCTGAAAAATTTGCAGTTGAAATACCAGAAATATTCAAGCATATGGCTTCCTGCTATAGATGAACCTTTCTTTCTGTTTGTTTGGACCATTAATGTCAGAAGTATTATAGACAGAAAAGTGGTGGTAATACACTTGTACCACAATTGAAAAAAGCCCTCCATATATAAACAAGTAAATACGATTTTGATGACGCATGTATTTGGTAAATATTTAGAAGAGCAACGTATGATTTACATGGAACGTGAGTGAATGTATCATATCTCGAAATACTCGTCTAATCACTTCTTTATTTTGTTTGCCTCTTAATGTCAAAGGTAAGCCAGTACATTTACTATGCTGTAATATTATCTGCTCAAGGAATGTACTTTTGATGGCCTTAAGAGCATATTATAAAGTGTCAGTGTTCTGTAGAGTTTAAACGAGCGCCTTCAACGTGGGATCCAAATTCGCGGATTGTTCAGCTTGTACTATACAGTACTCTAATGTCTTACGATGACGTTTGCCAGTGTTTACAATTCATGTCTAATTGTCGAAGCTGGAACATTATTCGTCACAGGTACTGGCAGGCAACCATTTAATGTGTAATGTCACTAGGTGCGGTGCCAGAAAGCCCAACCAATGTATAGGTAGTAGTTTCGCAACAGACGTCATCTCAGTCAGAAGAAATTTATCGATGTGGGTGGAAAATTAACGTGGAATCAAGTGGCGACGTTGTAAGATTTCTATAAAAAATTGTCTAATCTGAACATATATTGATTTCGAAAACATTCTCCTCTTGTAATACGTACTTCAAGTATCGTGTTCAACTGCTGAGTAAAACAGACTGTTGGTTGGCACTGCATTGCACACGTCAACAGTGTCTTGAAATAAAACTTTCAACTTCTTGAAATGCAAAATTTGAAATAAAGAAAATGCATCTAATTAAATGCCAAAGAAACTTATTGTGCGTTCAGCGGAAACTATAGTACTGAAATTCAATACCAAAGCCCATTATAACAGTTACATGATATGAACTGCAACGTTTGACTTGGAATACCCACAAAAAAAATTATTCCTCTACTTGGAAGAAAATAACTGATGAAATTACCAATACTGTTCACTGAAAAGTTATCCGCTTGCTAGCACGACAACACACAGTCCCGACTATACACTATTTTCTCAAGAATGCAAGGTGAAATCTGCCTTGAAATAAAAGTGACTTACTTCTTGCTCAGAATGCAGCCTTTACGTCTCGAGTACTGACGTTCTCGAAAGCAAATACAAATCAGCAGATGCAGCAGCTGAAGATAAATAATGTACACAAAATTTTTTGCTTGTTAAAAACATTCTGTTGCTGGCTGTGCCGTAAGGTGCAGTGCACACGTGACAGATAATTTAATACTTTATTATGGATCATCTTACATTAAAGAAAATCGTTTCTGAGAAATCAAACTGCGATTGTTCATAACAAACTGCACAACATAAAAAGATTCTAACATTAACAAATTTCTCTCATTACAAACAAAATACAAACATACCTTTAAAATTCCTCTAAAATATTCTCCATCAGTATGAAGAACAAGGACGTACTACACTACAGGCCATTAAAATTGCTACACCAAGAAGAAATACAGATGATAAACAAGTATTTATTGGACAAATATATTATACTACAACTGACATGTGATTACTTTTTTACGTAATTTGGATGCATAGATCCTGAGAAATCAGTACCCAGAACAACCACCTCGGGCCGTAATAACGGCCTTGATACGCCTGGGCATTGAGTAAAAAAGGGCTTGGATGGCGTGTACAGGTACAGCTACCCAAGCAGCTTCAACACGATACCACAGTTCATCAAGAGTAGTGACTGGTGTATTGTGACGAGCCAGTTGCTCGGCCACAATTGACCAGACGTTTTCAAATGGTGAGAGATCTGGAGAATGTGCTGGCCAGGGCAGCAGTCGAACATTTTCTGTATCCAGAAAGGCGCGTACAGGACCTACAACATGCGCTCGTGCATTATCCTGCTGAAATGTAGGGTTTCGCAGGGATCGAATGAAGGGTAGAGCCTCGGGTCGTAACACATCTGAAATGTAACATCCGCTTTTCAAAGTGCCGTCAATGCGAACAAGAGGTGAGCGAGACATGTAACCAATGGCACCCCATACCATCACACCGGGTGATACGCCAGTATGGCGATGACGAATACACGCTTCCAATGTGCGTTCACCGAGATGTCGCCAAACACGGATGCGACCATCATGATGCTGTAAACAGAACCTGGATTCGACCGAAAAAATGACATTTCGCCATTCGTGCACCCAGGTTCGTCGTTGAGTACACCGTCGCAGGCGCTCCTGTCCGTGATGCAGCGTCAAGGGTAACCGCAGCCACGGTCTCCGAGCTGATAGTCCATGCTGCTGCAAACGTCGTTGAACGGTTCGTGCAGATGGTTGTTGTCTTGCAAACGTCCCCATCTGCTGACTCAGGAATCGAGACGCGGCTGCTGGTGATACGAGGCCATTGCGATACAGCAGGGCGTTCCGTATTACCCTCCTGAACGCACCGTTTCCATATTGTGCTAACAGTCATTGGGTTTCGACCCACGCGAGCAGAAATGTCGCGATATGATAAACTGCAATCGCGATAGACTACAATCCGACCTTTATCAAATTCGGAAACGTGATGGTACGCACTTATACTCCTCGCACAAGGCATCACAACAACGTTTCACCAGGCGACGCCGGTCAACTGCTGTTTGTGTATGAGAAATCGGTTGGAAACTTTCCTCATGTCAGCACGTTGTAGGTGTCGCCACCGGCGCCTCTGAAACGCTAATCATTTGCATATGTCAGCATCTTCTTCCTGTCGGTTAAATTTCGCGTCTGTAGCACGTCACCTTCGTGATGTAGCAATTTTAATGGCCAGTAGTGTATAAAAGAATTCTTATCTCCACATTTTTTATCTCCAGATTCACTGAAAACAGATCTCATTCGCTGAAAAAGTCAACTGCTCGTTGCTGTGCATCAAATAACAATGCCCCAGCGCTGTACAACTGGCTGACTAGCAAGTCAGCCATAGATAAAACTAAACATAGTGCCAAGTATCTTATACAGTGCGCACAATCATGTTTGTCCCAGTACAGTAAAGGTGAATTACACTATGTGATCAAAAGTATCTGGACACCCCCAAAAACATACATTTTTCATATTAGGTGCTGTTGAGTTGTACTTAAGATAGGTAAATAAGTTAGTTAAATCAATGTGAAGTGAAGTAGAAATTTGAAAAATAAATGAAAAGCTAAGTTTAGTTTAGAAGAGTCACACACTGGCAAACAGCGGGCAGAGCAGTAGTGGCAACGGCCAGCGCTTGCAAGTCAGCACGTTCCGGAGAAGCCACCGCCCTCCCCACATAAGCGGACGCTGTCGATTCAGCCGTCAGGACATCGCCTGACTGGCTCACATGTTTCTCAATTGTCACATGTGATCACAGGCCCTCGCCTACATTCCAAGAGCCAATGACCCACATTATGAAGATTCTTCGATAGGCTTTTCAACGTGACAGAAGAGGCAATGACCGTGAAGTCGTTCACCTCCAATGAACTTAAGTAAATAAATACGCGAGACGCAGTGGGCCCGACAGTAGTTTTCAGTTCAGTTTCGGTTCGAGTTCACTTCCAGTACAGTTCAGTTGGTGCCGAAGACCGCCATGCAGGAAGAGACTACATCGTACACAGATGCACCAAGTCCACCGCTGTAATGGAATAGCAAGCAGCAGCCTTGCCGCCAGAAGACAGAAGTTAGAAGGTATTTGAAGACTGACTTTACGTAGCCGGCTGACTCGTGAGGATGGGAAGGAGACGGCCTCACATCAGCAGTCACCTGTGAGCTGGTGATGAAGATCTGTCAGGCGAAGACTGGCAAGCTGGAGTCCGTTGTTCGAGTCCGGGACACTGGCCTTCCCCCGCCGCGCCGCTCCGCTGGCCGACGCACAACACTGACACACGCAGCCGCATACAGAAGAGAAACACTGGGACGCCACATCCAAGGTATCACCATCCGATTCACGACTTGGTTCTCAATTATTAAACGGGCCACCTTATGATGCACGTCTCCAGTCAACTGGGCCAAACAGCGACACGAAATACACACCGCCAGGCGTAATTAGACGCCGCCGCTCACGCAGCAGAAGGCTTCGCAAACGACACAGATGCCGCTCTCCCAGCCAGAACAATCCGGTGAGGAAGCCATTGTACAAATCTTTCAATAAAAGTTATCTTATGTAAAAATGCTGTTGCATTCTACCTCATACACGAGCCAAGGAAGAACCCACCCTGCCCACATGTTGTTAAGAGAGAAACAGTAATTTATTTTGTATTTTTCACCCTGACATAATGCTTTATAATCAAATGCAATTTGCAGTAATGCTCATCCTGACAATTGACTAGCATCATAAGAGGTCCCCCAGTTACAGTGCATTGCGCTGCTACCTACTACCAGGTACTCCATATAAACGATCTCAGTAGCCATTAGACATCGTAAGAGAGCAGAATGGGGCACTCCGCAAAACTCATGGACTTCGAAAGTGGTCAGGTGATTGGGTGTCACTTGAGTCATACGTCAGTATGCGAGATTTCCACACTTCTAAACGTCCCTAGGTCCACTGCTTTCGATGTGATAGTGAAATGGAAACGTGAAGGGACACGTACAGGACAAAAGCGTACAGGCCGACCTCGCCTGTTGACTGACAGAGACTGCCGACAGTTGAAGAGGGTTGTAATGTGTAAGAGGCAGACATCTAGCCAGACCGTCACATAGGAATTCCAAACTGCATCAGGATCTCCTGCAAGTACTATGACAGTTAGGCAGGAGGTGAGAAAACTTAGATATCGTGTCCGAGCGTCTGCTCATAAGCCACACATCACACCGTAAATGCCAAACGAATCCTCGATAGGTGTATGGGGCGTAAACATTGGACGACTGAACAGTGGAAAATCGTTTTGTGGAGGAAGGGTCGTGGTATACAATGTGGCGATCCGATGGCAGGGTGTGGGTATGGAGAATGCCCGGTGAACATCATCTGCCAGCGTGAGCAGTGCCGACAGTAAAATTCGGAGGTGGTGGTGTTATGTTATGGTCGTGTTTTTCATGGAGGGGGCTTACACCCCTTGTTGTTTTGCGTGGCACTATCACAGCACACGCGTACATTGATGTTTTAAGTACCTTCTTGCTTCCCATTGTTGAAGAACAATTCGGGGATGGTGATTGCATCTTTCAGCACGATGCAGCACTGTTCATAAAGCACTACCTGTGGCGGAGTGGTTACACGACGATAACATCCCTGTAATGGAGTGGCCTGCACAGAGTCCTGACCTGAATCCTATAGAACACCTTTCGGATGGTTTGGATCGCTGACTTCGTGTCAGGCTTCACCGATCGACATCGATACCTCTCCACAGTGCAGCATTCCGTGAAGAACGGGCTGCCATTCCCCAAGACACCTTCCAGCACCGGATTGGACGTATGCCTGCGAGAGTGGAAGCTGTCATCAAGGATAAGGGTGGCGCAACACCATATTGAATTCCAGTATTACCGATGGAGGGCGCCACTAACTTGTAAGTCATTTTTAACCAGGTGTCCGGTTACTTTTGATTACATAGTGTATTTACAATAGCACTATACGTATGAGAACCTTACAAATCTCAGAGAGCTGCCAGTGTTAGTGACAAAGGTTTGTTTATACAGTAGAATTTTATGAAACGGTGCCGTATCATGTAGGAGTTCCTTGCGGAGTGGGGGAGTGTCTCTGTACGTAAAAAACAGTATTTCATATGAGTCCATAGACGTATCACGACATTGCACTGAACAGATATTTGAAAGTTGTGCAGCATTAGTTGAAATTAGTGAAACTTCTAATTGCTGTTGTTTATAGGTCCCCTAACTCCGACTTCAGAGTATTTTTGCTTAAGCTAGAGAGGATTCTTAATTTACATTGTGGGAAGTACCAGAAAGTAGTTATATGTGGTGACTTCAATATTAATTTTGTACATGATTGTGCAAGAGAAAGGATGTTGATAGCTCTCCTAAATTCATATGATCTGATGCAAACTGTGTTTTTTCCAGCTAGGGTGCAGGGGAACCGTAGCACAGTCATAGACAATATTTTTATTCATTCTTCATTACTAGATGGGCATTCTGTTAGTAAAAGGGTGAATGGCCTTCCAGACCATGATGCACAAATTTTAACACTAAAAGGTTTTTGTACTCAAACCAATGTCGTATTTAATTACAAACTACGTAGGAAAGTTAATCCAACAACAATAGAGAGTTTTTCAAAACTTGTCAAGGAAAAGGGGTGGTAAGATGTTTATAGTGCCGATAATATACACTCCTGGAAATTGAAATAAGAACACCGTGAATTCATTGTCCCAGGAAGGGGAAACTTTATTGACACATTCCTGGGGTCAGATACATCACATGATCACACTGACAGAACCACAGGCACATAGACACAGGCAACAGAGCATGCACAATGTCGGCACTAGTACAGTGTATATCCACCTTTCGCAGCAATGCAGGCTGCTATTCTCCCATGGAGACGATCGTAGAGATGCTGGATGTAGTCCTGTGGAACGGCTCGCCATGCCACTTCCACCTGGCGCCTCAGTTGGACCAGCGTTCGTGCTGGACGTGCAGACCGCGTGAGACGACGCTTCATCCAGTCCCAAACATGCTCAATGGGGGACAGATCCGGAGATCTTGCTGGCCAGGGTAGTTGACTTACACCTTCTAGAGCACGTTTGGTGGTACGGGATACATGCGGACGTGCATTGTCCTGTTGGAACAGCAAGTTCCCTTGCCGGTCTAGGAATGGTAGAACGATGGGTTCGATGACGGTTTGGATGTACCGTGCACTATTCAGTGTCCCCTCGACGATCACCAGAGGTGTACGGCCAGTGTAGGAGATCTCTCCCCACACCATGATGCCGGGTGTTGGCCCTGTGTGCCTCGGTCGTATGCGGTCCTGATTGTGGCGCTCACCTGCACGGCGCCAAACACGCATACGACCATCATTGGCACCAAGGCAGAAGCGACTCTCATCGCTGAAGACGACACGTCTCCATTCGTCCCTCCATTCACGCCTGTCGCGACACCACTGGAGGCGGGCTGCACGATGTTGGGGCGTGAGCGGAAGACGGCCTAACGGTGTGCGGGACCGTAGCCCAGCTTCATGGAGACGGTTGCGAATGGTTCTCGCCGATACCCCAGGAGCAACAGTGTCCCTAATTTGCTGGGAAGTGGCGGTGCGGTCCCCTACGGCACTGCGTAGGATCCTACGGTCTTGGCGTGCATCCGTGCGTCGCTGCGGTCCGGTCCCAGGTCGACGGGCACGTGCACCTTCCGCCTACCACTGGCGACAACATCGATGTACTGTGGAGACCTCACGCCCCACGTGTTGAGCAATTCGGCGGTACGTCCACCCGGCCTCCCGCATGCCCACTATACGCCCTCGCTCAAAGTCCGTCAACTGCACATACGGTTCACGTCCACGCTGTCGCGGCATGCTACCAGTGTTAGACTGCGATGGAGCTCCGTATGCCACGGCAAACTGGCTGACACTGACGGCGGCGGTGCACAAATGCTGCGCAGCTAGCGCCATTCGACGGCCAACACCGCGGTTACTGGTGTGTCCGCTGTGCCGTGCGTGTGATCATTGCTTGTACAGCCCTCTCGCAGTGTCCGGAGCAATTATGGTGGGTCTGACACACCGGTGTCAATGTGTTCTTTTTTCCATTTCCGGGAGTGTAGATGATAAATACAATGCTTTCCATAACACATTTCTCATGCTCTTTGAGAGTTGCTATCCATAACAGGGTACTAGCATAAATGGACAGCCCGGTTGGCTGACTAGTGGGATAAGGATATAATGTAGAACAAGGCGGGAATTATATCAAAATGTTAGAATTAGTCACAATCAAGCCACAGTAGCCCATTACAAACAGTATTGTAAGGTGCTTAAAAATGTTATTAGCAAGGCAAAAAGTATGTGGTATGCAAATAGAATAGCTAATTCACAGGATAAAATTAAAGCCATATGGTCAGTTGTGAAGGAAGTGTCTGGTCAGCAGCACAAGGTTGATGATATTAAGTCAGTTCGCAGTAATACTATTTCTGTTACTGATAAAACAAGCATATGTACAGTATTTAACAAACATTTTCTGAGCATTGCTGTTGAATTATATAAAAATTTAGTTTCTATAGGAAATCATATAAATTTCATAGCAAATGCCTTTCCGAGATTGACGTCTGAAATACTCCTCTGTGATACAGACAAGAGGGAGATTGAGTCAATAATTAAATCACTGAAGAATAAGGACTCTCATGGTTATGATGGAGTGTCTAGTAGAATATTAAAGTACTGTGGTGCTTACAAATATGGCTAAATACAGAGCTACCTGTATTTAGCCATATTTGTAATTTTTCCTTTAGGAATGGTCAGTTTCCTGAGCGATTAAAGTACTCAGTAGGAAAGCCGCTTTATAAAAAGGGAGAAAGGGATAATGTAGATAATTTTAGACCTATTTCTATGCCATCAGTATTTGCAAAAGTTATCGAAAAGGCTCTGTATGTAAGGTTAATTGATTATTTTATATCACACGATTTGCTATCAAATGTACAGTTCGGCTTTAGAAGTCGTTTGACAACTGAAAATGCTATATTCTCTTTTCTCTGTGAGGCACTGGATAGGCTAAACAAAAAGTTTCGAACGCTTGGCGTATTTTTTGACTTAACAAAGGCATTTGACTGTGTTTATCTCACAATATTGCTCCAGAAGTTGGACCATTATGGAATAAGAGGAGTAGCTCACAATTGGTTCACCTCTTACTTTAGCAACAGGCAGCAAAAGGTCATTATTCAGAATGTTGATAACGGCTGTGATGTGGGATCTGAGTGGGGTTATGTCAAGTGTGGGGGGGGGGGGGGGGGGTGCCCCAGGGATCAGTGTTGGGACCGTTCTTGTTCCTTATTTATATAAATGATTTGCCCTCTAGTATTGTGGGTAACTATAAAATATTTCTGTTTGCTGATGACTCTAGCTTGGTAGTAAAGGATGTTGTGTGCAACATTGATTCGGTTTCAAGTAGTGCAGTACATGACCTCAGTTCATGGCTTGTAGAAAATAAACTAACGTTAAATCACAGTAAGACTCAGTTTTTACAGTTTCTAACACAGAAGTCAACAAAACCTGACCTTTTAATCTCACAGAACGGGCATATGATTAGTGAAACTGAACAGTTCAAATTCCTAGGTGTTCAGATAGGTAGTAAGCTGTCGTTGAAAGCCCACGTTCAGGATCTTGTCCAAAGACTTAATACTGCCAATTTCACTATTCGTACGGTATCGAAAGTCAGTGATACTTCGACACGTAAATTAGTCTACTTTGCTTATTGTCATTCACGTATCTCGTATGGTATTATGTTTTGGGGTAACTCTTCCCATTCTAGAAGGATGTTTTTGGCTCAGAAATGGGCGGTTCGGGTAATAAGTGGTGTGAGTTCACGAACCTCTTGTCGACCTCTGTTCACGAGTATGGGTATTTTGACATTGACCTCTCAATATGTATATTCCTTATAGTCGTTTCTTGTTACCAATATTAGTTTATTTCCAACAATAAGCAGCTTTCACCCCGTTAATACTCGGCAGAAATCAAACCTCCATTTGGATCGGACTTCCTTAACTCTTGTGCAAAAAGGTGTGCACTATACTGCTGCATCCATTTTCAATAAGCTGCCACTCGAATTCAGAAATCTTAGCAGTAATCGACGCATCAAAACTGAAGAGTTTCCTCATGGGTCACTCCTTCTATTCTGTCGAGGAGTTCCTTGAAAAATTAAGCTGATTCTCATTGCATTGCATATAGCGTTTGCTTATACTTATGGACTGATTTTCTTTCAGGTTCATGAACATTTATTTTTATCTGTTATTACTTTTATGTTGTAAGTTCATGTACTGACACGTCCGTGACCTTGGAGATTTGCTCCTCAGTTGGGTCCTACGGGACTTGACATGTAAATAAATAAAGAAGAAGTTTCGTGAATAAAGTGTCCGTCAACTTACTAGTAACATACAAACGTCGAAGAGCACAGAGGTTAAAGTACTGTTGGAGAAACAGTAACACCCCAATTATAAAAAAAAAATGCGAGAAAGGTAGGGCACAACTGAATTTAACGCTGGACTTTGGTAGTATGGATTATGTTTTAATGCTTAAAGCGAGATTGGCAGTAGTCAAAGGACACAAGTTGTTGCTCTGTACCAAATAGGATGTTTACTTCCACTAAATATTTAATATTCGTTTCTAGCCGTTAGTTTCTTATCTCAAAACACTCAGTTCTTAACAGAGCAAATCCTTCAGTCGAATATATACCTTCGGCCGTATTCCAAATGAGTGTCAAGCGACCATTACTGTTCACAATATACGAGTATGCAGAGTGATTGTGTGAAATGGGGACAAACTGCAGAAAGTATCCCTGGACTAGTAAGGAGCAGAAATTTTCACATGGACATATGGTCGGAAATGCGTTCCAGGGAGGTACACCCATTTGAAGGTGAAGATAAAATGTATTTTACGTTGTAGGCTTTAATTATTGAAAGCACACATGAGAACACACCAGGAAGTAGGAATGTTCTAAAACACTTCGCACTCAAGTGGACAGTTACCTCGAGCACCATATACAGTTGCCACAATACTCTTCGTACCAGAATAGGCACGTCTTCCATCAGGACAGGCAGGGTCACCCGCAGGCAGCGCAGCTATGCCTCGCCTTTGAGGTGTCGTGGAAGGATGACTGGTTCCACGAGGCGGTCGCCGGTAATCCCCACACATGCATGTGGGCCGAATGGTTGCTGATGGTTCAGTGCCACAGTACTGTGAGGATTCTCCGTAGCCCGCAGTAGAAATTGTGAAAGTTGATGATGCCACCGCTCGTAAAGGTAGCCTCTTTTGTGAATAAGATATTTCACTGAAATCTGAACACCATGGCGTCGTTGTAAGGTAATCATGCCATTTGTATTTAGTATGTCATCGATGTGCACGTCAGAGAGAGAGCAAGTTACGTTACCGTTAAACAATCTTTGGTCTTGTCATGACACAGCCCTTGCATATGCGCAGTCTGATACATTCTTAGTTGAAGAGTGGTGGGTGATGGACATCCTGAGTAGAGCTGTGTTGACTTGTGATGGCGTCCGTTAGATGAAGGAAGATTTACTGTAAAGGACAGCAAGGATGAATACGATGTTTGTATTGAAAGGCGAAGAGAATATAATTTGTTTTTACTAGCGTTACTAGCATTGCGCAAGAAGTTGGTCGGAATGATTATTGTCAGCTAGTTAACTTCGTTCACTTGCTCAGAGCTGAGACAGAGATCACCTCCACTTCCCTGAGTCATGCATTAACGTGTCAACTTATTAAGCTGTTTGGTTTTTATAGAAATTCTCTATTAACATTGTACCCTTTTTAAACCGTTGTTCATTCTGTTAATTACAGTACTGTACAGACCAATGTTATGTGTGAAGATAACTCTGTCTTGTTGAATACATACTTCATTCTAAAATCGTTGTCTTGAAATATCATTTATAGGAACAATTACTTTCACCACCCCACTCTTTGTCATTACGCATTAGCACATGCAACAGTTCGAACATGTATTTGCAAACAGAAATCTAGCTTATCCGCTCCCTGCTTGCTGTTTGCTGTGGTGCTTTCCAGAAATTTGCAACAATGTTGTCAAGACGCGGGGTAAGTGGAAATTATGATTAGGTTCAAATGCTTCCAAGCACTATTGGACTTAATGTTGTGTTGGCAGAAGAGCCAACGCCGTGTTATGAATGGAGGCCGAAATGCACGCGTTTTAGCTCACGCAGGCTGGCGTGAGGAGGGTAGGACTATACTGCCGTGAGGTCTGGAACATGACTAGGAATTAGAATTCAGAAAGCGGACGTAATTAGTTTGATACTTAACTTTAATCCATTAATGATGAACGTCGCTCTTGACGGTACATGATTCACAATATTATTTGTTCAGAATACAGTCTTGAAGTAATTAGTTGCAGTAACTGAATATGGCGCCTTGCTAGGTCGTAGCAAATGACGTAGCTGAAGGCTATGCTAAACTATCGTCTCTGCAAATGAGAGCGTAAATAGTCAGTGAACCATCGCTAGCAAAGTCGGCTGTAAAACTGGGGCGAGTGCTAGGGAGTCTCTCTAGACTAGACCTGCCGTGTGGCGGCGCTCGGTCTGGTGTCACTGATATTGGCGCCACGCGGGTCCGACGTATACTAGCGGACCGCGGCCAATTTAAAGGCTACCACCTAACAAGTGTGGTGTCTGGCGGTGACACCACATTAACATCTGAGGTCGTCACTCCCCTAGGCTTAGAACTACTTAAACCTAACTAACCTAAGGACACACACACACACACCCATGCCCGAGGCAGGATTCGAACCTGCGACCGTAGCAGCAGCGCGGTTCCGGACTGAAGCGCCTAGAACCACAAGGCCACAACGGCCGGCTTTTGATTAGTGCCAGACAACTGTTTTGCTTCAGTTGCGCATTTAATATAAAGACAATCAGCATTCAGCTCAGTCACAGTTCAAATTAGGTTTTGTTTAGTGAAAGATCAGCATACGTGTTTAAGTTGGATAACATTTTGTGGGTACATAGTTTTGGTAACACGTAGATTTTATAAGAGTGGCAGGTAAATTTGGGCTAAATTTCATACAGAAACAAGTTTAGTGCCGCGCGGGATTAGCCGAGCGGTCTGAAGCACTGCAGTCATGGACTGAGCGGCTGGTCCCGGCGGAGGTTCGAGTCCTCCCTCGGGCATAGGTGTGTGTGTATGTCCTTAGGATAATTTAGATTAAATAGTATGTAAGCTTAGGGACTGATGACCTTAGCAGTTAAGTCCCATAAGATTTCACACACATTTGAACAACAAGTTTAGTGGGGACGTTACAAGTTTCGAGACGAACCAGCGCCAAAGTGGTCCCCGTTGAGGCAAGTCTGTAGGTAGTAAGGCCTGCACGCATTGGTGGAGATATTCATTGTGGCAGTTGTGGAGAACATTTCACACAGTCATCCGGCTTACACCATGGTGGCGGCCCGCGTGCGTGGTGCTGATACCGGAGCCACGGTCAAAGATCTCTTATCTCCACATTCAAGTGGACGTACTTCCTTGGAACGCATTTCCGGCTACATGCTCACGTAGCCTTTTTCGCTCCTCATCCTCTCAGGAATCGTTTCTTGCTATTGGACCCCATTTAGCAAAATGATCGTGTATAAATGAGCAACTAGATACGTCTGAAGCTCCAGACAACTAACTGCGAATGATGTTATCATACACAGGGTGGGCCGGTAAGTGTTGCCAATCGGTTCTAGGCGCTTCAGTCTGGAATCGCGCGGCTGCTACAGTCGCAGGTTCGAATCCTGCCTCGGGCATGGGTGTGTATGATGTCCTTAGGTTAGTTAGGTTTAAGTAGTTCTAAGTTCTAGGGGACTGATGACCTCAGAAGTTAAGTCCCATAGTGCCCAGAGCCATTTGAACCATTTTTACACGGGGTGGACTGTTATCGGTACAAACTAAAGGGCGAGCAGAGAGCAAGACAAACAGGTATATAACAAGCACAGTCCTCAAACCAGTGGTTTCCATGAAGAGACATGTGGACAAGCACAGTCATGCCAATATTAGAACACTGTTAATGTCTGGGGCTACTCAACTATTTGGTGGTTGTTCCTCACAGTGAAAGTATGCGTATGTCGTACGTGCACGATGGTAGATCGCCTCACTTTCACGTGACAGTTTCAGATTATTTAGCATGAATCTTTGATAACAAGTGGTCTGTCATGAATACCATGGATTCCCAGGTGCTCCGACTTGAAACTGTTGGATGTTTTGCCTGGAGATATTTAAAAGCTTTAGCGTGTTCCAACAGTATTGATGTGTCGATGCTCTCCAGGAATGCATTGAAGATAGTTGTCACGCAAACCTGGGATTTTAGAACATGTAACGGGCATCGATGAGGAGACGTGCTGAAGTCTGCCTCCACATGAACGCTGGTTATGCGGATCACTTGTAATGTGTTTGTCCTAAAGTGGATTTCTGTAGTTTGGATCCTCGGGGGCTCTGTTATATGGTGTTTATGTGCTCAGTCGAAATACGTTGTATCGGAGGAACCATTGCTTTCCGAACATGTGTGTATTAGGATTATACGTTTGTTTCATTGTCCTGCATTCGCCTCTTTCTCTTATACCTATAATAGTAAAACACCCAGTATAGAGAAGCCGCAAAGTTAGAAAACTATAGCGAAATAAAGGAAGCTTGGTGCACAGATTGGGAGGCGATCTCCAATATAAACATATATCACGTATTGTGCGTAAATAAGCGGAGAGACCCAAATTTTTATGAATACACAACATCTGCAACCATGCTTACGGAGAGATTTAAAGTGAAACGACCACACAAAATTAATTATAGGAAAACTATGTGCTAGGCTTAAATTCATTGGAAGAATCCTTGGAAGTGTAGACCATCCACGAAGCAAGTGGCCTACAAAACCCTCGTTCGACTGGTGACAAATGGTCCTCAGTTTAGAATCCTCACAAGCGAGGATTGACAGACGAACTAGCGGAGATCCAAAGAAGAGCAGCGTGTTTCATCACAGTTTATTTTAGCAAATGCGAAAGCGTCATGGAGATATTCATCCAGTTCTAACCGCAGATGCTACAAGAGGAGCGTTGTGCATCAGGGAGTGGTTTACTGTTAAAATTCCGAAACTGTACGTTACTGGAGCAGTCAGCCAACGTATCGTTTCGTCCTACACATATACCTCGCGAAAAGTTCGATGTAAGCATCCACCCTCGTTGCTTGCTATACTCCAATGACATTAACGGTGGCCAATTTAATTATGAGCAATTCAAAATTATCTACTTGGGAGGGGAGGGAGGGGGGGAGGGAGTGAATTCACAAACATGTAAACATGGGAATGTTAAGAGGTATGACTATGTGTCTAATACATATCTCAGGCCGTGTTCGATTTAAATATAACGTGATTGTTACATATTACACTCGAGCAGGTAACTCATTGCTCATGGTTTATATTCAATAATTTACACTACCACTTATATAATTCTAGTCCATCTTTATTAGACAAGCATATAGAACTCTAACAGCTTCAGTTTGTACTCACTCATCATTGCTTTCGTAATGCTGATTTTATTCTGGTAAGTATCATGTCACATTTACCCACTAAAAATTAAATGGACCGTCTTCAACTTTTGTTCCCCTTCGTCCACAACTGCGTGTAGTATTATGTTGATAAATTATTGCTTTGGATCCATCCAACCACAAATGAATAAAATACATTTTTCGTGTCATGCACTTTTTGCCTTTACTATTTTGCTTTACGTTTTGGGCATTATACAGGGTGACACAGAAGAACGAGAACATTTCTATAATCCAATAGAATTACAAGTGCTGAAGGAAATTAATTGCATTCATATTAATTGAAACCCTTACAACTTTGCCATTTACGAAACTTTTATGGCATTTATCATTTTTTTAAAAAATTTAAATGGCATCGTTCTGTACGAATACATTCGTGAAATCTGCTGTTGAGATTCCTCATTGACCGCTGCAACATCTCAGCTGGGATACTGTGAATTGCATCCCGAATTCTCTGTTCCAACTCATCCAGAGTTCTTGGTCGAGTTGTGTAGACTTTGCTCTTGAGGTAGCCCCACAAGAAAAAATCACAAACGGATAAATCTGGTGATCTAGAGGACCAGGGAATGTTACCAAATCGTGAGACCACACGGTTGCCAAACAATTCTCGCACATATGCCATTGATTGTCGTGCAGTGTGTACTGTCGCTCCGTCTCGTTGAAAGCAGTCTTCTTGTACGTTTGGAAAGTTGTTCATGCAGGTGTAACGAAAGTTCGTAACATTTCCACGTAACGATTGGCATCGACAGTTATTGTCTTTCCCTACTCATTTGCGAAAAAATACGGTCCAGTAATCCCATGTGATGAAATACCACACCATAGTTTCATTTTACTAGGGTGTAAAGGACGCTCATGAACGTAATTCGGATTTGTGTTTGCCCTGTTTATTCACATAACCTATGACATGAAAATCTGCCTCATCTGACACCCACAACTTGTTTAGAAATTCATTGTCATTGTTTATTTTTGTTGTCATTTGTTGACAGAATCCTAAACGGAACCGGAAATCATTCTCCTTCAATTGTTGCAACATCTGTAGTTTTTACGGAAGAAATTTTAAATCAAGGATGGAGAAAATGAGATTTTCACTCTGCAGCGGAGTGTGCGCTGATATGAAACTTCCTGGCAGATTAAAACTGTGTGCCTGACCGAGACTCGAACTCGGGACCTTTGCCTTTCGCGAGCAAGTGCTCTACCATCTGAGCTACCGAAGCACGACTCACGCCCAGTACTCACAGCTTTACTTCTGCCAGTATCCGTCTCCTACCTTCCAAACTTTACAGAAGCTCTCCTGCGAAACTTGCAGAACTAGCACTCCTGAAAGAAAGGATATTGCGGAGACATGGCTTAGCCACAGCCTGGGGGATGTTTCCAGAATGAGATTTTCACTCTGCAGCGGAGTGTGCGCTGATATGAAACTTCCTGGCAGATTAAAACTGTGTGCCCGACCGAGACTCGAACTCGGGACCTGTACAAGTTTCGCAGGAGAGCTTCTGTAAAGTTTGGAAGTTAGGAGACGGATACTGGCAGAAGTAAAGCTGTGAGTACCGGGCGTGAGTCGTGCTTCGGTAGCTCAGATGGTAGAGCACTTGCCCGCGAAAGGCAAAGGTCCCGAGTTCGAGTCTCGGTCGAGCACACAGTTTTAATCTGCCAGGAAGTTTCAAGATGGAGAATTCTGCAAACGCTTTCCAGGGACATTCCAACCACTGCTGCTTGCTTACGAATTGAACGCCGTGGGCCCCGTAAGACAGACTCGCGTACAACATCAATGTTCGCTGGAGAACGCACATTTCTCGGTCGTCCTGTTTGTGTCTTCTTGAGGGCAGATCCAGTCTCTTCAAAGTTATTAATCCAACATTTCATCGCGTGTTTCGACGAAACGGCATCAAGACGTCCTAAATTATAAAACGTTGAAACTCCCTTTGCGCCGCTACCAAACTATCACTGTTTTTATAAAACATTGTTATGGCCAACGCACGCTGTTGATCGTTCCACTAATCCATGATTACTGAAATGGCGGACTGTTTTCTCGCTAACTGTCACGAACCAGCAGTGCTGCCACCTGTCCATGGCTGCCACTATTCATTTCAAACATTCTCCTTATTCTGTGTCACCCTGTATAATAAGGTCATAAACCCTTTGACACTTTTTGTTAACAGTGATTTAAATTCCATAGATGCTGGTCTTCATGTTTTCTTCTTCATGTTTTCTTTTCCGTTTCTTACGGCTGTTCTGCTTCTGCTTATTTCCATATGAAATTTCGTTTTCACACCACTAAGAAATGAGCGCTCTTGCGCTCTTGTTGTTGTTAGGACGTGTGATGAGAGAGAGAGAGAGAGAGAGAGAGAGAGAGAGATAGAGAGAGAGAGAGAGAATATGTATTTGTTTTAACATTGTTGGATATATAAGTGTTTTTTTAAATTCCCGTATTCATTTCTTTCATTAAGTTTAGCAGGAAGTTTGTGTAGACTTATATCTGGTCGATTATCATGTGTTTTTTCCTCTAGAATGGGTTTCTGGATACTTTAGCTTTCCTGTATTGGTATAACGGATTTGTTGTGATTGTTTGTCCTGACGATTTTCATATCTTGTTCCAACTTTATAGATGATCATTATGGTATTTCAAGTAGTCTACAAATATGGTATGGTTTGTTTCGTCCTGCCGTCACCTGATGTGTTCTTTGCATCGTGCTTTAAAATTCCTGCCTATGGATACTGCATCACAGCATTGACATTCAAGTTTGTACATTCCTGATTCCTGGGAATTCCAGGGATCAGGAATTTCTCCTTGTTCATTGTTCATTGGCTTAAGTTTATTCGGTAAATTTGCACAGTTTTATATGGCATATATCGCCCCTGTTTCTTTAGTATGTTTGCAATTATGTGTGTTAATTTATGTACGTAAGTCGTAGTGTACCATATGCTTTGCTTCTGCGGGGTGTTGCCATTGTGTATGTGTGTTGTGTGTATTTGTGAGTTTGTGGCTTGCGATTTTTGCTCCATTCACGATATTTTGGATATGTTGTATTTGTTTCGTATTTGTGCTTTAATGTTTTGATTGAGATTGTCTAATAATGTATATCACACCCATTGCTCCTAGCTATATGTATGATTATATTCGTTTCTTTTTCATAATTTCTTTTGTTGAGCTTATTCTATACGAGCTGATCCGACAGATATTGTCCTGTCCACATGTTAATAAAGTTGTTTGTGATAGTTTTATGAATTCGTGAAAAGCTAATGGAATGTGTAAACAAAATTAAAATCAGAAAAAAACATATTTTCGAGTGACTGTTTTATATGTTGACGATTGTGGCCATGGGTATTCAGTCTGAGGAAGTGCGCATTCAGAAGTACACCAATTATAAATTTTACATGAAAGATGAATTCTATCCGCATTAAAACGATAAAATGACGCAAATCTGTGTTGTGCCTGGAATGTGATCGACTTGAAACAATGTGGTTTTGTTCCAAAGTTTAAGTCTCAAATTAAGCCAGAATTTGATACCAACCAAATGCTTTATTTCCTTCCATTAAGTTTGAAACCATAATGAATCTCTAGTTGTTTTATTTAAATTTAGATTTCGATTGCAAGGTTGAGTTCAAGCAAACAATCAAAACAAAGAAATACTTTGTTTCTATAGGTTTCTGTGACTTCATCATTTCGTTCATTGCAGCGCTTTATGATGCACGACGACATGTTTTGTTTTGTTGTCTGGCGTGGGAACAAAATTTATTGTTTTCCGGCTCGGCAACAGCGACATAAATTGACCATGCTAGATGATGCACGGCTTTTCAAGGTAAATGCTGCAAACACTCAGAGACTGTTCTTCTGATTTGTTTATCGTTATTGCGAAAGTAAGCCGCATTGGAAACTGCAAGCATTTAAAGTAGAATGGCCTGTCGCTTTGACTCATGTAATGCGTGGTATCAGAACGTCTCCTTTGTCTATTCGTTTGAGAATTGTTGCTTCGATGACGTCGCTCGTCAGTGTGTTCGCCGGAAGCCGACGCCATTACAAAGACGTAGTTCAAAGATTCCCATATGATAGTCTGTGTGTGTGTGTGTGTGTGTGTGTGTGTTTTTTGGGGGGGGCGGCTAAACTTTCGGATCGGAAGTGTTTTTAATATTATGGAAACTGGATGGCGACTTGTAAGTAGCCATAAAATAGTTCCAGTTCCGACCTTGTTAAAAAACTGCATGGTAACGACTTTTCATTCAATCTCTTCAAAAAAAGACACCTGACTACACTATATCTTTTTCTTTCCCTGAGAGCTGAGGGGAGAGGGGGCCGCTTACCAGGTATGTACGTCCTTGACGCCGTTGGTTTATTTTTCACAACTCTGTGGTACCGATCTCAATTTTATTGAGCGCAGTTCTAGCGAGTTTAAAAATTCTGTTGGACAGCTGACGACATGATATTGGATGGTCAGATTTAATGGGCAATTCATCACAAGAAGTAGATCAGCGTTACATACACAACGGTTCGGCGAAAAGACCAATTGTGGAACAATATTCCGGGCAGTGCTAGCGAGTTTAAAAAATCTGTTGGATAGCTGACGACATCGTATTGCATGGTCAGATTTAATGGGCAATTCATCACAAGAAGTAGATCAGATGCACAACGGTTCGGTGAAAGAACAATTGTGGAACAACTGCAACCTTTTTTTTTCATCAAGACAATCAACTGACGCATTATTCAAAACCGTACTGTATCACATGCCATCCGATAATCACAAAATTCTAATATAATAGTGATATTACATATAACAGAATCGTGATAATAATATTGTCGACTAGTAATGTTGTCTGGAAGTGCCTACGATGTTCGGTGTTGTGTGGAAGTGTGGAATGGTATGAAAGATGATGGTGTTCCAGTTAGCTTGAAAGTGGTCACTACACAGTCCCGGCCCACATTTGCTACACCAAATGAAGTTATTTGGAAGAAACTATTGTATTTATGGATTTATGTTTGGAACTGGAACTACAGTTGTCCTCCATAACTGTGGGTTCTGTGACTGCTTCGGGAGATGGCTCACTGGATCTACAACTAACGGAATATTAGTTTATTTCATTATATGAATAAATAAAAAGATTTACTTAACTTGACACAATCCTTAGTCACAGGAGTGCTTGATAATCTACAGTTGTCACTGACTACTAAAGAATCACCTATGCAGTAATTAACAAACTGTTCTCTTGAAGTACAATGTTCAACGTTTACAAAAGTATATTTCCATCTGAGTCGAGGATAACACTTTGTAAGCAGGCTGTTTAGGTTTTTATATTGGTAACGCCATGTAGCGCTCTGTGTGAAAATCACTGGCTGTGCTGTGTGCAGTCTGTGGCTGGTTAGCATTGTTGTAACATTCCCTATTGTAGTGTTGGGCAGTTGGATTTGAACAGCGCGTAGCGTTGCACAGTTGGAGGTGAGCTGCCAGCAGTGGTGGTCGTGGGAAGGGAGATGACGGAGTTTTGAGAGCGGATGATCTGGACGTGTGTCCATCAGAGACAGTAAATTTGTAAGATTGGGACTGAGCACTATGGGACTTAACATCTTAGGTCATCAGTCCCCCAGAACTTAAAACTACTTAAACCTAACTAACCTAAGGACATCACACACATCCATGCCCGAGGCAGGATTCGAACCTGCGACCGTAGCAGTCCCGCAGTTAAATTTGTAAGACTGGATGTCATGAACTGATCAAGTAGGACTTAAGTTGAAACGTCCCCTTGGAAAAATTTATGAATTACTGTGCTGATAAACCTCTTACATTATTTGCTTTTCAAACAGCTGAGCAAAACTGAACGTTCTCAGACATTACTCTCTTTACTTATTCTCATCAACACTAAACTGACACACAATATTGTTAGCGCAGCGCAATCTGACTTTTAATAATCCCTCCAAAAAAATGGAAAATGGACTAACTTTTGAACACTGTTAAGGTAAATACAGTACATTGTTTGCTCTTTATCAAAATCTTTCATTTGCTAACTATGCCTATCAGTAGTTAGTGAATTCAGTAGTTAGAATCTTTTATTTAGCTGGCAGTATTGGCGCTCGCTGTATTGCAGTAATTTGAGTAACGAAGATTTTTGTGAGGTAAGTGATTCATGAAAGGTATAGGTTATTGTTAGTCCATTTTTTTGGAGGGGTTATTAAGTCAGATTGTGCTGCGCTAATAATATTTTGTGTCAGTTTAGTGTTGATGAGAATACGTAAAGAGAGTAATGTCTGAGTACGTTCAGTTTTGCTCAGCTGATTGAAAAGCAAATAATGTAAGAGGTTTATCAGCACAGTAATTCATGAATTTTTCTAAGGGGACGTTTCAACTTTAGTCCTACTTGATGATGTTCAGTCCTGACGTCTCGAAGTCGTGAACTGGAGAGAGTGCTTCCACGCTCGGCTCTCTATTGACCTCTGTGCGAGGGCGCTGTTGTGCTGAGAGAGATGGTGTGTCTTCTTCAATCTCTGCTATTCGTCGCTGCGGACTGCAGCGGACATCGTTAATGTCTGTGGCATCGATGTGCGTTGCCGATTAAGGTGTGGCACCGCGATCTTTGGAAGATACCACATACACCATGAAGTTAAAAGAGATTCGAACTCACACGGAGACTTATCAACAATTGTTTTTCCCGTGCACCATTTGCTTCTGCAGTAAGGAAGGTGACAGTGCCACAAAGTATCCTCCGTCACATATCCTAAGGCGAGTCTCGGCATACAGATGTAGACAGAAAAATCAAAAGAAGGGGAATAGGCCCAGTGATTTAGATGATCGTACAATAGTCACAAACATACTCAACTTATAGCTTCCTTAACATGGCAGCAAGTGCAAAGGAAGAGTACACACTACTGGCCATTAAAATTGCTACACCACGAACATGACGTGCTATAGACGCGAAATTTAACCGACAGGAAGAAGATGCTGTGATATGCAAATGATTAGCTTTTCAGAGTATTCACACAACGTTGGCGCCGGTGGCGACACCCACAACGTGCTGACATGAGGAAAGTTTCCAACCGATTTCTCATACACAAATAACAGTTGACCGGCGTTGCCTGGTGAAACGTTGTTGTGATGCCTCGTGTAAGGAGGAGAAATGCGTACCACGTTTCCGACTTTGATAAAGGTCGTATTATAGCCTGTCGCGATTGCGGATAATCGTATCGCGACATTGCTGCTCGCGTTGCTCGAGATCCAATGACTGTTAGCAGAATATGGAATTGGTGGGTTCAGGAGGGTAATACGGAACGCTGTGCTGGAACCCAACGGCCTCGTATCACTAGCAGTCGAGATGACAGGCATCTTATCCGCATGGCTGTAACGGATCGTGCAGTCACGTCTCGATCCCTGAGTCGACAGATGGGGACGTTTCAAGACAACAATCTGTACGAACAGTTCGACGACGTTTGCAGCAGCATGAACTATCAGCTCGGAGACCATGGCTGCGGTTGCCCTTGACGCTGCCTCACAGACACGAGCTCCTTCGATGGTGTACTCAATGACGAACTTGGCTGCACGAATGGTAAAACGTCATGTTTTCGTATGAATCCAGGTTCTGTTTACAGCATCATGATGATCTCATTCGTGTTTGGCGACATCGCGGTGAACGCACACTGAAAGCGTATATTTGTCATCGTCATACTGGTGTATCACTCGGCGTGGTGGTATGGGGTGCCATTGGTTACACGTCTCAGTCACCTCTTGTTCGCACTGACGGCACTTTGAACAGTGGACGTTACATTTCATATGTGTTACGACCCGTGGCTCTACCCTTCATTCGATCCCTGCGAAACCCTACATTTCAGCAGGATAATGCACGACTGCATGTTGCAGGTCCTCTACGGGCCTTTCTGGATACAGAAAACGCGGGACTAATGCCTTGGCCAGTACATTCCCCAGATGTGTCACTAATTGAAAACGTCTGGTCAACGGTGGCCGAGCAACTGGCTCGTCACAATACGCCAGTCACTACTCTTGATGAACTGTGGTATCTTGTTGAAGCTGCATGGGCAGCTGTAGCTGTGCACGCCATCCAAGCTCTGTTTGACTCAACGCTCAGCCGAATCAAGGCCGTTGTTACGGCCAGATGTGGTTGTTCTGGGTACTGATTTCTCAGGATCTATGAACCCAAATTGCGTGAAAATGTAATCACATGTCAGTTCTATTATAATATATTTGTCCAATGAATACTCTTTGTCATCTGCATTTCATTTTGGTGTAGCAATTTTAATGGCCAGTAGTGTACTTCTTCAATCCATTTTTTATAATTTTGAAATCAAGAGAACACGTATTACAGACAGGGAGCGGCGTCGTAGACACAGGCAGCAGCCGTTGCTGCGTGGGTGCGGGCAGCAGACAGCCACCTGGCGGAGGTCACGCCCTGTTACATGCGCACTCACCGGTGCGGGTCCCCTTCGCGCTCGCGTCGCATCCACACGTACGTTCACCGGCACCGCTTCCTAGTTCCGCGTCCATCTGGGAAGCTGGCACCTCAATTGAGCGCGCTTTCACTCCGGCTTTTTTCTCTCATTTCGTAACCTATAGAATATTCAGCGCGAGGAGTCGTCGCGGTTGCATATATTTGTTAGAGCGGCACTGCAGCTGTGCTAACGCCGGTATTAGTTCAACTGGCGACAAAAACGCTTCCGTTGCGAGTTCCTTGCCGGAGCGAGAGGTGTATTAGATGTCCAGTCACGAATCCGTGAAACAGCTAGCAGAATTACAATGCATTTTTGTCTTGTTTAGTCTTTCAGCTCTTTCTTTTTAATACAGTATTTTAGACAATATACTCTTGAATAACATCACAACTGAAACTTCCTGGCAGATTAAAACTGTGTGCCGGACCGAGACTCGAACTCGGGACCTTTGCCTTTCGCGGGCAAGTGCTCTACCAACTGAGCTACCCAAACATGACTCACGCCCCGTCCTCACAGCTTTACTTCTGCTAGTACCTCGTCTCCTACCATCCAAACTTTACAGAAGCTCTCCTGCGAGTCGTGTTTGGGTAGCTCAGTTGGTAGAGCACTTGCCCGCGAAAGGCAAAGGTCCCGAGTTCGAGTCTTGGTCCGGCACACAGTTTTAATCTGCCAGGAAGTTTCATATCAGCGCACACTCCGCTGCAGAGTGAAAATCCGATTCTGGAAACATCACAACTATTGTGCCCGTTGTCTGAAGCGCAACTAATTTACTTCGGCAGTAATTATCTCAACAGTTTCACATGGGAAACTTGATAACCTTTCCCTGTGTGTTCTTCGAAATAGTGCTCTAACACAAATGTTGAAATGGCTCTGAGCAATATGGGACTTAACTGCTGAGGTCATCAGTCCCCTAGAACTGAGAACTACTTTAGCGATCCTTTTTTCTATCCTGACTTCCGTATCTTGCATGAAACTAGGAATGTTAATTTATCTATACATTGATTGGTATTGAGGGGTTTTCTTTTATCCCGGCTAGTTCTTAGATTAACCCCAGTGAGTCACTACACGTATTGTCTTCCCAGTTTTGAAGGAAAAATCCATAAGTAAATTAATACTCGTGTTTTCAATAGATTCTCGTTCACTTGTTTCAGTGACTAGTCCGCAGTTTATTCTTCGTGAAAATCATGTAACCTAATTATTTATGAACCTAAAAGGATGTAAAGTTCAAGACGAATTGTCAGTTTCAAATTAACACGTTATTTTATTTAAAATAATTATTAATAAATCAGTTCATTCACACGATAGCTTTCAAAGGGGCTCTTTGAATAAGTATCTGATCTGGAAACCCGTCAATATCAGAGATACTAAACAATGTTCTGTCACTTTCGTTAAGAAGATTGTTCTCGTTTAATATCCATAAACTGTCACGAATTATGATTAATAGCCGCGTGAAGTAAAGCTTTTCCACTATCACAATTCAAAGTCCGAATGTGTTGAAAATCGTTAATTCCGTAAAATATTTAAATCTTCACACGAAGTGACGTTAGAGTCAGAGAGATTATTGATCACCTCCCCGTTCCTATAATATGACAAAAGTTCTAATTCTGATCTGAAATTAATGCTTCCCAAAGAACAATCTCATCGCGATTTATTCTTGCGTCCTAGTTTAATAAAGCTCCTAATGTTGCTTCTTAAAGCTGTACGTCCTAATTGACTTCGAACAGACTAGAGGATAGAGACTGGAGTATCATAATTGCATTGCATCAAATGATTTATACTTTAGTAAACGCTATCTGGTGCTCAATACCTACGTTCTGTGACTATAATATTGATTTTCTCATATATAAGAATAACTAATAATTTAACCATTTCTATCGTTTTTTCCCCCTCCCATGCTTCCAAAATTTATAATCAAAATTCTTTTCTTTTTCTATTATTTTTCTATTATAGATTTCCCTCTATTTGTCACTTATTTCTATTTCGTAAATTACTACTTGTGGAGGGGCTTGGGACATTTTCTGAGTTTATATTTCGAGGGCATGGGAGCTATTTTGGTTTATTAACACCGAGAGGCGTTGTAGGTGTTAAACTACTTAAACCTAACTAACCTAAGGGCAACACACACATCCATGCCCGAGGCAGGATTCGAACCTGCGACCGTAGCGGCCGCGCGGTTCCAGACTGTAGCGCCTAGAACCGCTCGGCCACTCCGGCCGGAAAACACAAATGTGTCTTTAGTCTTCTGGGGCGTTACACATAATACACCTGATCATATTCACTTCAGTTGGGTCGTGGTTAGCTAATCACAGAGAGTGATTATAAGTAAAATACATTCTGCATCCCAAAAAAAGTCTCGTTCAAAGAATTAGTTTCATATTTTGACCCAAAAACACAAAAGGCGATAAACATGGTCATTTATACTATCTTTCACGACAACATTTGCACGTTGCTGGAACATGAACTCGATTTGAGTATCTTCTATTATCTCGTACTTACAGTGTAGTGCAGTGCAGATTTCATACTCGTTACATACACTCCCTATATTTTCGTAACACTCCCGAGTGTTGCAGCTAATGTTTCTGAAATGAAATGTTATATTTGTCTACAATTAGAGTGCACAAATATTTGTTACGCGTTTTAGAAATCAAGTTGGAAGCCTAATTTTACAGAGACATTATAATCAAATGATTCAAATGGCTCTAGGCGCTAAGGGACTTAAAATCTGAGGTCATCAGTCCCCTAGACTTAGAACTACGTAAACCTAACTAACACAAGGACATAACACACACACATGCCCGAGGCAGAGTTCGAACCTGCGACCGTAGCAGCCGCGTGGTTCCGGACTGAAGCGCCTAGAACCACTCGACCACAGCGGCCGTCTGACATTATAATCGAACAGACGTGTAATAATATTTACGGATGCGATCCTATAATTCATAATCATCATCATATAATACTGACAACTGGTTTTCATTGCCTACAAAACGGTCTTTTGCAAATTTCTATAAGTGTCTTTGGGAATGGACTGATTACATCCTCACAGCACACACCTATGCTGAAAGGAGCAAAAGAAAAAGGCTGTAGTTTAGAGAAAATGCATGTGGTAGGGCGGTGATTGGAATCGTGATGGAGTTCTAACGTTCCGCAGCAGCAAGCGACAAGATCTCGCTATTGTTCTCGAGGTCAACCTCTCGAATGCGTCACAGATTGGAGACGTGAGCGCATGTGGCCAACTCTTACGTCTTGTCGATACGAAACGTTTAATGTGTAAATGTTTTTGGAAGATCAATCAGTTGTTTATGAACTTTCCCAAACATAAATAGTTTGTTTTCTGAATGGTAAATAGTTCAAAAATGGTTCAAATGGCTCTGAGCACTATGGGACTCAACTGCTGTGGTCATTAGTCCCCTAGAACTTAGAACTACTTAAACCTAACTAACCTAAGGACATCACACACATCCGTGCCCGAGGCAGGATTCGAACCTGCGACCGTAGCAGTCGCACGGTTCCGGACTGCGCGCCTAGAACCGCGAGACCACCACGGCCGGCGGTAAATAGTTCATTATGAACTTTCGCAAACATAAATAGTTTGTTTTCTGAAGGGTAAATAGTTCAGCTGCTTCCTAGCACAATAGATAAGCTGAGAGGTAAGACGTATTTCATCAGTAGGACAAAATAAGGGACTATTACACTTTTGGTGACAAGAGACTATGCCACTTCAGTCTTCTCCTGCTTCGTCCTGTTAATATTTGGTCTAATATACCGTGTGTGTAAATCGGGTACTTTAATGCATTCTGTAGTGGTGATGCAGTTAATATTCAACGATGATCTAGACTCAAATGATAATATTAGGACGCATGTTCTGTAACTGTCATTTTTTATACCTGATGATGGTTTGTTATTTAATTGAAACTGGCACTTTTACCAAAGTGACGTACAGAGATATAGTGGCAAATGATGGTTTCTCAAAAATATGCAAAAGCTGTAACTCATCATCTTCTTAAAACGAGATATTGCTGTATCTTTGAATTTTTGAATGACGATTTAGTTGTAATGAAACCAGTCTCGAGTAAAATCAGGTTAAACTTACGAGGTTATGTGTAAATACTAGATTTTTTGTTTTGTTTTGCTTTCTAGCATATGTTGCGCAATAACTGGTTTTTGAAAGCGGTGGAGTCTGAAAGCACTTATGTTTTCTTTGAAACAAGTTTTGAAATTTCTGCCTTTTCCCCTACATAGTAGGCACGACAACTGGGGCATGATAGTTTTCACTGCTGTTGAAATTCTGGTTATCTGTTCTTATTTTGTAGACTAGTAAGTGTCTTAATTTATTATTAGTGGAGAATGCAATTGCAACCTGAAGATTGATGCACAGGCTCCGATATGCCTCGTGTAATGTAATAAAACACGAAAAATATTGTGACTGTAGACTTTTCTATTTTCTATTTAGGTTTCCTGTGTATTGAATACAGTCACGTTCATAGTTGCAAAATATGGATGAATTTTTTAAATGTTTGTTTCTGATGGAGGGATTATCTCTATGGCAGAAACTACAGCCACAAACAAAAATATTTGGAGACTGTCGATAAATTTTTTTTCTGGCGATGAATTTTCGAGGAATCAGTGGTTACGTACATCATGTCATTCCGTTTGCAACTTAATCTCCTTGTGCGTCAGTTTTTGTCCTCTGTTTCTTCTCTGTTCGCTGAAAAGGTTTACGACAAACAAACGATTTTTTATCTAGTGCACAGTCGACGACTCTTATCCTTCTTAGTCATTCGACGTTCGTCTCCTAGTCCTGTTGGCATTAAACTCAGAAAACCAATAGACAGTGAGTGGTCCTTCCTCCATTATCATAATAAACTATTAACGATTGCACATGCCCGTTTGCTGCTAATCTCAGCTGACATTCTCCAAGGCAGTTTAATGCGTTTGTGAAAATGGATACCAGTACCTGACGACTGATTTACAGGGAAGCGTTCGGAGATAGTCTGTGATGTAGCTGCCCGTGTAATACGTCTATAGAGATGACGTCTGTAAACACCAACCACAACTGACAAGAAACTCGGAGGTCGATTTTTTTCGCAGAAAGCAGAGGGTAGCCTAGGGATCGAGGATGCGATACCAGAGAGGCGAGTGAGCGGTGACGAAGTCAAGGTGCGACGGAACCTGTTCTGCCGGCAGGGAGATGTGATCACGGGACCTAATGCGTGGAAGTTTCCAGCAACGCCGCAAGCCATTCGGGATACACTTCGAATAATCTGGCTTCTGCCGAATCGTAAGGACAGAGTATCGAAACGGGAAATATGTGGCTGTATGTTTTGTTTTTATGCCCAGAGATATTATCAGTCCAGGCTTGTTCATGAAACAGTGGGGTATTTTGTGGTTGCAGATCTGTCTGGTTTAAGTGAGCACACAGTTAATCATCGGCCAGGAAGTTTATACACTAGCCTGATGTTTCATTGTTTGTACATTTGACAGAGTTATCGGCACACTAGGAAAGTAGCTTCTATAACAATTACTTTGGTTCGATATTGCATAGCAAGTGCTATCATTGCAAGACATGTGTTCTCTCTAAATGAATTATGGCTCCTTTCAGATTCACAGTTTTGTCGTCCTCTTCGCTTAAGATAGTGAACATCGTCACTTGCAGATACAAGTAACTGATTCGCTCCATGCCTCGTCTTCGTCAATGTAACAAACGTGCTAGCAAATGGATGCTGCTTTCATATTTTCTACACTCAAAAAAACTAATCACATTACATGCAGCGCTCGATTCGATTCTGCTCATTTCTACAAACTTTGGTCATGACTCGTAGACAACTTTTAGCTATATGCAAACATTTCCGTCCTACACGTGCAAACTAACAGCGGCAGTGTAATGTTGGTAGAGTTCATTCGCCGAACTTAATTTTTTTAAAGATTCTCACAAGGAAAAATCTGAGATCGTAGGATTTCTCAAAACAGTTCCTACAATAATAACGGTCTGCTTGGAATTATTCGATAATTACACGATTTTTGAACAAGCTAAGTGTAGTGCATCACAGGTTCTCATGCAGTCTACAGCTTCACTATCAGAAACGTTTCAAACGTTGACTTTAAACAGCTTTAAATGTCTCCGTTATATCGCTGCTTTGTCAACTTCCGATCCCGCAAATATTACTACAAAGACTGAATCAAAGTCTAGCGTTCTTTGAGATCACCTGCAAGCTAGAAAAGAGTGACTTGTGTAAGTGTGCATTGCCTAAGTTCATAGCCGTGTCACAGTACTATACGAGCAACTGGACTGCTTCCTCATGTTAAGTGTTTGTGTTATTGCTAAGAAATCATTGTACAACCGACAGTAATTTTTTTCATTTTTTACACTTTTCGATTCGGCGTGGAACGTAATTCCCATCACCGTACTTTCTTCTGTCGTATTGGGAAGCTCTTAGCTTCCTATGATAGGAGTCCGCAAGAGGAAATATTCTTGGCATGGCTCCAAAATAATGCGCCAAACTGGGGGAGACGAGACCGTCTGGGTGCAGTCCTAGGTTGTTAAAAGTCGATACTAGTGGCAAATTAGAAGGTGGAAAGTAAGGTTTTTCACATTCATCTACTCGAATCGTGGTCCTGTGTTGCACTTTACCCAAGTAACCCAAAAACTGTAGCTTTCAAAACGCATTTTACTCCAGATTAACTATGCCAGTCAACACTGAACAAGAGAAACCATGAAAATAAAGTTAGGTATATCGTTTGGTAAGTAAACGTAGTGTTATGGATGGCTTCAAAGTTGAAAAAGCATTCATTTTCTGTTTCTCTGCTTTGAGGAGTATTAACCCTCGCACACCAAGCTTTTCTTCAATAACGTGTGTTACCATTGGGTGGGGAAGGGGGGAGGGACCCTAAAAAATTAAATGAAAAACAAAATTTGTTCATTCTTGTAGACTTACAGTAACAACAGACTTTTAAAAGAGGCAATGATTTGTAAGTAAGGTGCAGAACTTGAAATATCTCTCAACGCGTTTTCAGAAACACGCACTACCAAGGAGGGACAATAACTAACGAAATTTATGTATTTTTTAATTTCTTTTGTGGTGATGACACAGTCACAAAAGAAATTAAAAAATACATACATTTCGTTAGTTCTTGTCGACTTTTGTTCACAACATACTTTTTAAAGAGATATTGATGTGTAAGTAGGGCCCTGAACCTAAAAATATTGAATGTGAAATCCAGTATGAAAAATCTACTCAGACTTAAATTTATGGATTAAATTTAACTGAAAAATTTAAAACTTTTATGGAAACTGATAGAATATATCATTAAAAGCAATAATATTTTCAGCATTTTAAAGTGTACATTATCTGATTAGATTATGATATTTCAAAAGGTGGGGACAAAATACCCACCGCTTGGCGCTGCCAGTGATGATGTAGCATTTTTTTGTTGCAGCCACAGATCATATTGTTATTGCTCTCTTTTCTTTTTTTCAGTTTCAGATTTTTCATTTCCAGTGTCACTCGAACATTCTTGGTGTATGAAAAAGCCCTTTCTGTAAAACGCTTGTTGGATACCCCAGATTTAATTGCAAGAATGTTCACATCTATGAGTCGCACAGGTGTATTAATAACATAAAATATGTACTTTGCATATGCTTCTGAAATATACATACCGTTCAAGTACCTAATCCATCTTAAAAATATTTAGCGGATGCCTATCATTTGTTTAAGGTACAACTTTTGTATAATTCCTGGCAAATATAGTTCTTGGGTCACTATAAATTCTCGAACTCACTGTATCAGTTACACCAAAAATGGCTGGTTCACAGTCTTGTTGGATAAATTTGTGCGGGCGCTTGCTTTCGATGTTAGTAACAGAAGCTAAGCACTTGGTGTTGGTTTGAGGCAGTACTGGAAAGGCTCCAGAATCGCGTTCAGTGTCGGCCCAGTGGAGGGCGGCCTGCAAGGACAAGGTTGCCAGACCGTTCGCGGCTTGTGCAGCGCTGTCAGTGCCTCCCACTGAGTCACTGTGCTCCACTCAGAGCCGAAAGAACTTCACTGGTCTGAAATGCTGATCAATTCACGCGATCTCTTTAGATTTGGATAACAACATTAAAGCGATTATGGCTCCGTAGTATGATGATGTACTGAAAAATAGAGCCTCTGAATTTTTTATGAGAGAACTCCACCTGTGGAAATTCAAATAAATTTGGAAGTCCAGAAGCGACAACATTTCGAGCTTCTGTGAACTTTAAGATGGATAATCTGCGCGTTGTGGCGGTCACGTGTGGTTGCGTCACAGGACTTCATCGAAGTCGGCGGTCTACCACTGTACTACGTGCGACCTGTTACGTAAGTATTTTAAAAAAAACGGTCTTTTTTCTTACTCCATTTTTCCCCTTTTTGTTGGAATACGTATTACATCTATTCATTATTGTTTTACAGTGTATAAATATTTGATATAATAGTAGAATTTCATTGGATTTTAGGTAAATTATGGATCAGAGGCAAGAATCTCGGATTCTGGCATGGCTGAAGGAGACTGAGGATGAGGAAGATATTCCCGACTCAAGTTCTAACGATGAAGATGACGGTCTGGAAGAGCACGACCATCAGTCTGGATCTGAGCTAGAGGGAGAAGTACCAGGTGAGCCAACTGAGAACAGTCCTGAATTTTCATGTGATTAACGATCCCGGAAAAGCAGACGGGTTAATTTTTATACTGGTGTAGATGGCACAATCTGATCAAAGACTCCTCCTCTCAATATAGGAAGAACTAGAGGCCGTGACATTGTGTATATTCCTCCCGGTCGTAAAGGAACCGCATGACCGAAAACTACTATCGAAGATTGCATGGTCTTTTTTTGGACGGTAGTATCATTTATCTCATAACCAAATACACTAACATAAAAATAGACCACATCAAGAATAATTTTTCTAGAGAGAGTGATGTTAAGCATACAGATCCAACTAAAGTAAATGGACTTATCTGAATTCTGTTGATGAGTGGAGTGCTGAAAATAATCTGATCGAGCGCAAGCCAAATGTTTGACCATATAAAACATACTGGAAGTGATGCAATTTATTTGATTACATATGAGCAAAGACTTAAATGTCTTATCAGGACTTTCCGATTTGGTGATGTTAATGAACGTGAAGTGCATGCAAAAATTGACAAACTGGCCCCAATACGTGAAATATTTGATCTGTTCCTTACAAACTTTCAACAGTACTTCGTTCCGAGTGCCGAAATGACTTTGGATGAACAACGTTTGACATTCAGGGGATGCTGTCTGTTTAGGCAGTACATTGCCAGCAAGCCCGCAAAATATGGAGTGAAGGTATTTGCGCCTGTGGATGCTCACTAGCCCTATACTTTCAACTTGGAAATATATGGAGGCAGACAACCGGAAGGGCCATATCACTTGAGTAACGAAAGAAGTGACGTAGTAATAAGTCGTACGTCCTGTGTATGTTGCCAAGCAGCTGTCTGAAAATAGCACAACCACGCTTGCCAAGGTACGGAAGGACAAAAGAGAAGTGCCCAGGGAATTTCGTGTATCGCATGGAAATAAAATAATTCATTAAATATGACTTCCACCCCCCCCCCCCCCTCCCAAGCCTTGCACATTGGTTTCTTACGTGCCAAAACCTAACAAAGTAGTGATTTTGATGTCAACAGTGCACAATGACGAAAAAATTGACGCTGATACAGGATCTAAACAGAAACCAGAAATAATAACGCACTACACCAGTACAAAGAACGGTGTGGAACTAATTGATAAGATGTTAATGCTTTATGATATATTCAGAAACTGAAGAAGATGGCCCCTTACTGTATTTTATGATTTGCTGAACCTTAGTGTCCTCAATACACTTTGCATTTATACAGCGACCCAAAACTACTCTGATATTCGACGTCGAGATTTTCTTATTGACCTATCTTTGTCTTGAATGAAACCTCTTTCTCAGCGGAGATTAGACAAAAAAATATTGCCAAGAAGTCTATCCTTCAAAATAAAGGACTTTCTTGGCTTTCCTCTCATGGAGAGTCAGCCAGCAACTTCGGGAATGACACACAGTAGTTCTGTGGGTCGATGATACGACTGCGTAAGATCAAGAAATAGAAGTACAAAAAAATTGTGAAACGCGTGTAAAAAATTTGTTTGCCCCGATCATTCCAAGAGCGTCTGTATTTCTGGTTCAGAAAATCATGATTAGATTTGTTTTTACACAAATATGTGTTTATAGAAAGAAAATCAAATCCAGTGATAAAAGTTTGTTGTTTTTTTCAGAATGAGCTCATATGTATACTTTTTGTTGATAATTTTTAATAAACATTAATATTGTGAACACATAAAACACTCAATAAAAATATTTGAAAATTCAATGGCCTCTTATTTTAGTTGAGAAAATGGCATACAGTATGTATTCTTTTTGAGAGCGACCACTGCAGGGTTAAAGCCTTGTTTTATAAAACAAACTTTATTGTTGTTCTACATCCTTATTGTTGATGTCTACATATTTGCAGCCCTCTGCCGCTAAAGGACTCTGAATTGTAGAGTGTAACATACCGTTGTGTCACACTACGATGACGGTGCGTGAGAAACGAGAGTCCGGTTTCTTGATACTGTCACTGTAGAAAGTTTGGCTTTGTTGACGGAGCCACAGTCTCACATCTGCTTACACAGATTCATCAGTATCTGAGTGAAGTCCCCTTAAGGTGTTTTTCGAGTTCTGGAAACATATGAAAATCTGTTGGAGTCAAATCGGGACCGTATGTAGGGTAATCGATGACAGGGAACATAGGCCGTCGGACTGCTGCCGATGACGCAGCGCTCGTGTGTGGTCCGGCATTATCATGCCGAAGAAGATGGTGCTCCATGTGTGGAAGCACTCTTCATATTCGAAACTCGATTATAGTACGCTGGTTTTCAAGCAGCGACATAGTTACGTTACACGCTCTCTAGCAGCAGAGGGCTGCAAATACGAGGGTAATCCCAAAAGTAAGGTCTCCAATTTTTTTATAAGTACACAGACCTGCTTATTTTTGCAGTGGTTTACATCAGTTTACAGCTTGAACATTTAGCTATTTTTCGAAATCATCATCATTTCTGTCGATGCATTTTTGTAGACGCTGTGGCAGTTTTTGTATGCCCATGTCATACCAGCTCGTCGCCATGATGTTCAGAAAGCTATGAACTTTTTCTTTCATCTCGTCGTGGGAGCTCAATCGCTTTCCGACCATATGTTCTTTTAACCTAGGGATCAGGTGATAGTCACTGGGCGCCAAGTCAGGACTATAGGGTGGGTGGGTGATTATGTTCCACTGAAACTGTTGCAACGGTTTGCCGAGCGATGTGTGGGCGAGCGGCCGGTGTGGCCGTGCGGTTCTAGGCGCTTCAGTCTGGAACCACGTGACCAATACGGTCGCAGGTTCGAATTCTGCCTCGGGCATGGATGTGTGTGATGTCCTTAGGTTCGTTAGGTTTAAGTATTTCTGAGTTCTAGGGGACTGATGACCACAGATGTTAAGTCCCATAGTGCTCAGAGCCATTTGAACCATTTTTTTGTGGGCGAGCGTTGTCATGGACAATGTGTACGCCCTTGCTGAACATTCCTCTTCTCCGGTTCTGAATTGCCCGTTTGAGTTTTCTCAGAGCCTCGCAGTACCTCTCACCGTTAATTGTGGTTCCAGCGATTCAGCTCCGACGACTATGTGAAAGAAGAGGTTCAAAACTTTCTGAACAGCATGGCGGCGAGCTGGTATGACATGGGCATACAAAAATTGCCACAGCGTCTACAAAAATGCATCGACAGAAATGCTGATTATGGCGAAAAAATAGCTAACTGTTCTAGCTGTAAAATCATTGTAGAAGTACCTATAAAAATAGGAGAACTTACTTTTGGGACTACCCTCGTATGTAGGAATGAAAACTGATTCTTAGTAACGTTTTTTTCGCTTAAAAATCTTTAAGAATTTTCACGCAAAAAATTCGGACCCATTAATCTTCCGCTCGCCCTTGTATCTTCTCAGTTCATAATCAGCTGGAAGTTGTAGTTGTAACTATAATCAACAACTGTTAAGAAACAACAAAGGGAACCATCTTGACGAATTAGGGGCACAAACAACTCTATTCTGATACACAGCAGGAATAAGAATGTTGTTGATTAAAATATTTCCTCGTTATGTTTCTTCAAAAATTGTTCAAATGCTTTAAGCACTATGGGAATAATATCTGAGGTCATCAGTCCCCTAGACTTAGAACTACTTAAACCTAACTAACCTAAGGACATCACACATCCATGACCGAGGCAGGATTCGAACCTGCGACCGCAGCAGCAGCGCGGCTCCGGACTGAAGCGCCTACAACCGCTCTGCCACAGTGGCCGGTTGTGTGGTTTGTATTCGTTGATACAGTGATATACACAGAAGCGCCAAAGAAACTGGCTTAGGCATGCGTATTCAAATTCGGAGATACATAAACAGGCAGAATACAGCTCTGCGGTCGGCAACCTCTATATAAGACAGCAAGTGTCTGGCGCAGTTGTTAGATCGGGTACTGCTGCTACAGTGGCAAGCTAGATTGAAGTGAGTTTGAACGTGGTGTTACAGTCCGAGGTAGGGGTGAAGTGGGGATTTTCCCGTACGATCATTTCACCAGTGTATCGTGAAATCAGGAATCCGATAAAACATCAGATCTCCGACATCGCTGCGGCCGGAAGAAGGTCCTCCAAGAACGGAACCAACGACAACTGAAGAGAAACGTTCAACGTGAGAGAAGTACAACCCTTCCGCGAATTGCTGCAGATTTCAATATTGGGCCATCAACAAGTGTCGGCGTGCGAACCATTCAGCGAATCATAATCGATATGAGCTTTCGAAGCCGAAGGCCCACTCGTGTACCCTTTATGACTGAACGACACTATGCTTTACGCCTCGCTTGGGCCAGTCAACACCGACATTGGACAGTTGATGACTGGAAACACGCACCTTGATCGGACGAGTCTCGTTTCAGATAGCATCGAACGGATGGACGTGTACGGGTATGGAGACAACCTCATGAATTCAGGGACTCTGCATGTCAGCAGGGGAGTGTTCAAGGTGGTGGAGGTTCTGTAATGGCGTGGAGCGTGTGCAGTTGGAGTGATATGGGACACCTGATACGTCTAGATACGACTCTGACTGGTGACACGTACGTAAGAATCCTTTCTGATCACCTGCATCCATTCACGTCCATTGTGCATTCCAACGGAATTGGGCAATTCCAGCAGGACAATGCGACACCCCCACAGTCCAAAATTGCCACACAATGGCTCAGGAACACTCTTCTGACTGTCCACCAAACTCCCCAGACACGAATATTATTGAGTATATCTGGGATGACATGTAAGTGAACCTCGAATCAGGTCAGAGAGGTAGGATAGACGTCATATGATATCAGCTAATCCGATGTAAGCACACCCGATCATGACTACTATGAAGATACAAGATTTCCAGATATTTTGTAGCCAAAGTATGGAAACAACTAAATTCGTTGAGTGGAACTGAAATTTCGTACTAATTTTGAATATAAATGAACAAGCTTCATTAGTAGAATTATATGCTTTTTTATTATCCAGAATAATCTTTCAGAATATAAAGTTTTCATTATTACGTAAGAAGATTTAATAGGGGCAAGTCCCGTTTCCGTATTTTATTACTTGTCTGACGTATTCCGAATGGTATCCGTGCCGTTGTAAGAGAGTTGAAGACTTATTTGGAGCCTTGACGGGCAAAGTAGTAAAAGGCAGCAAATAGTCTTCAACGCCAGCCACGCTACCAAGGGATACCAAGTACTGAAAAAACGCTTGTTATTCTTCACCCAAAAGGTCTCCTGTAAGAAGATACTTTTCATCTAACATGTGTATTTTAAGGAGCAATAAAAACCTTTAATGATCCGAGTTCCCAAGTTCTGGTTTTTAGTAAAAATTAAGTTAGTCTACAGACAAGAGAAATATTAAATAAATCAGGGATTCGCAGACTACGCCAAGCTGAAGATCACAACAAGGTAACTTAAACGCTTGCACTACCTTGTTGCACATCTACCTAGCAAACATGTTTCCAAACGGCTCTAACACGCAAATGGCACGTTTCCGGTCATGGGTTCCAATTCGAAGTATTGTCTACTCAGGTGCCTCTGCAAGTTCTAAACATTTTAAGGGGAATTTTAGAGCACCCTGAATAAGAAGAGCCAACTCCAGTAGTAATGTGAAGTAACAGAACCACGCAAGAGTCGAGTATAAGAAGTATGTTACTGCCTTTAAGACGACATACCGTTCAAGTGATAAAAAAGCGGTGAACATGCGTAGAAAAACTACATTATCAACTGTAGTCATGCAGTGAAGTGCAATCGTTTGGTGGGCCAGTAAGATTATGACAGTATGTAGCCATAAACTTCAGCATGAGCGAGCTACGTTGCAAACCTGCCGAAATTACTTGTTGTTGTTGTTGTCTTCAGTCCTGAGACTGGTTTGATGCAGCTCTCCATGCTACTCTATCCTGTGCAAGCTTCTTCATCTCCCAGTACCTACTGCAACCTACAACCTTCTGAATCTGCTTAGTGTATTCATCTCTTGGTCTCCCTCTACGATTCTTACCCTCCACGCTGCCCTCCAAAGCTAAATTTGTGATCCCTTGATGTCTCAAAACATGTCCTACCAACCGATCCCTTCTTCTAGTCAAGTTGTGCCACAAACTTCTCTTCTCCCCAATCCTACTCAATACCTCCTCATTAGTTACGTGATCTATCCACCTTATCTTCAGCATTCTTCTGTAGCACCACATTTCGAAAGCTTCTATTCTCTTCTTGTCCAAACTAGTTATCTTCCATGTTTCACTTCCATACATGGCTACACTCCAAACAAATACTTTCAGAAACGACTTCCTGATACATAAATCTATATTCGATGTTAACAACTTTCTCTTCTTCAGAAACGCTTTCCTTGCCATTGCCAGTCTACATTTTATATCCTCTCTACTTCGACCATCATTAGTTATTTTACTTCCTAAACAGCAAAACTCCTGTACTACTTTAAGTGTCTCATTTCCTAATCTAATTCCCTCAACATCACCCAATTTAATTATCCTCGTTTTGCTTTTGTTGATGTTCATCTTATATCCTCCTTTCAAGACACTGTCCATTCCGTCCAACTGTTCTTCCAAGTCCTTTGCCGTCTCTGACAGAATTACAATGTCATCGGCGAACCTCAAAGTTTTTACTTCTTCTCCATGGATTTTAATACCTACTCCAAATTTTTCTTTTGTTTCCTTTACTGCTTGCTCAATATACAGATTGAATAACATCGGGGAGAGGCTACAACCCTGTCTCACTCGTTTCCCAACCACTGCTTCCCTTTCATACCCCTCGACTCTTATGACTGCCATCTGGTTTCTTACTTAAAACCAAAAATTTTAAAAAGTTTACACACTAATTCAAATAAATTTTATAATAATAATGATAATAATAATAATAATAAGGAAATGAAGTTAAAATTGAAAGCCAGGGAGGCTGGCTTACATAGATAACTGGCAACATGTCATATGAAAAAGGACAAATCTTATATAACTCTCAAATGTTAAGAATCGTCAAAGTACACCGTAACTCTAAAAAATAGCATAGCTCAATCTCACAAGGTGACGTTAATGAAGAAGGAAAATTACCAGTTACATTAGTGAAATGCTATGCTGAATCACTTCTGCAAGCCAGGGTATGGTGTTTATCTCTCATTTTATGACCTTTGATCACATACCTCTTTTATAAAATCACTATCTACTGTTTGATGTGCATGTTTACAGCTATGGAACAGCTGACAATTCTTGTACCGTTGCATACACTGGACACATACAGCTTTCAGATATAATTCTGTTGAATGATTATGATGTCAATCTCCACCTGAAAATCAATACACTTAATCTCCAGTCAAAAGTACGCAATCACTTCTCTTCTTCAAGGCCTACCAATGTACTGGAATATGCCTCATATAAATCAGGATATTTAGAGAATCGCCCGTGACAATTTGAAATCTTGCTAACTTTCTTTTTTATATTGGCTTCTCCGTCGCTTATTTAACCTGAAGAAATTGCGTTCATCTTATGAGAATGGTGTAAAAATCGTTATTTTTAAGCATTTTGTCACAGATTCTCATTATTGTAAATATTTTATATCATAAAAATAAGTTACTTATTATTTACAATTAACAAAATAAACGGATGGGAAACGGCAAGCTAAAAACAAAAAAGCCGTGAATGTAAAACGTAAAATAATTATTTAAAACGTAAAAAAATAAGAAAAATGAATAATTAGAACAATAATCAATGTTCAGATATTTTAATTATGTGTGTTGAAAATATTCCGGAGCACATGGTGTGCATCTAATATTCCAAACATCGTATTTCAGAAACCAGCTTAATTACACAGGGGTGTCTGTGGCTTAAAAGCTTCTTTAATTTATGTTCTAAGATACGTTTTGGTGGGCTGTTTTGCAAAATTTCAGATCGTTACAAAATTTTATTCTACAGTTTTCAAGACTATTGACTACATATCAACTTGTATACGAGAAACATTTTTTAAACATCATCGTTTCGAAGATACTCCCCCTAAACCTAACATGCGAAATTACATTTCGGGTTGTGTTTTACCACTTAAAATTGAAACTGGGCGCAAATAAAAAAAATGTGTTGCACTATTTTACCCCTCTGCACACCCGCCCAGTTTTATCAAGATCATTTTTTGACACTTGGGAATATTCACTATTTGTACTGAGCATAAAATCGAGAGATATGCGTCAGTGACGACATCTCCCTCTAAAACACAAATGTGAATACAGCCGTCGTCTAATCTTTCCACTTTCATGTTGACTATCATTACTGCAGTCTTGTTTGTAGCTACTAAGTACTTAGTTAGGCAACATTATCCAGGCTTTATGAAACTGCGAAGATTCATTTGTTCTCCAGTATACCTTTACACGCATGCAGACAATCTGACAAGACGGACCATATGCCGCCATCGGATCCGGTGTCTCAGCATCAATCTTCTTATCTGTTGTGACGTGGTGTCAAGTAAAAACGCTGATAAGCAATTTGGTATATAATGAAAGTGAAATTCAATGTTGTGCATTTAATTTAATATTTGATCATAGAGGCGAATCAAGAGAACTCCAGATATAATGTTTTTTATCCACACAGGATCGTACTGAACTCGGCGGCTGTTATTCAGTTGTGGGTTGTTTATCATCAACATTCCTTGACTAGCGACACGATAATATCCAGAAACATGAAAAGCTGTAATATTCCTGAATATTACTAGATGATCAATGAGACAAATACGTCGGCGTGTTCTAAAGTAATACCTCCGAATTTTTCATGTGAAAACTCTTAAAGCTTTTTAAATGAAACAAACATTATTAACATTCTACATCTTTATTCTTCATGTCTACATATTTGTAGCTCTCTGCCGCTAGAGGTCTCCGAATTGTTGAGTGTAAGATGGCGTTGTGTAACGCAACTATGTCGGTGCGTGAGAAAAAGTGTGCTGTCATCGAGTTTCCAGTTCGAAGAATTCATCCACAAATGGAGCACCCTCCCCTTCAGCTATAAGGCAGATTTCAGACTACCTAACAGATCAAAACGAAAATTTCTGTTCCGACACTGACAATGTTAAGTGTTTATGGAAAAACTTTAAGGCAATCGTAAAATGCGTTTTACACAGGTACGTGCCGAATAAAACTGTGAGGGACGGGAAAAACCCACCATGCTTCAACAACAAAATTAGGAAACTACTGCGAAAGCAAAGAGAGCTTCACTCCAAGTTTAAACGCAGCCAAAACCTCTCAGACAGACAGAAGCTAAACGATGTCAAAGTTAGCGTAAGGAGGGCTATGCGCGAAGCGTTCGGTGAATTCGAAAGTAAAATTCTATGTACCGAATTAACAGAAAATCCTAGGAAGTTCTGGTCTTACGTCAAATCAGTAAGTGGCTCGAAACGGCATATCCAGACACTCCGGAATGATGATGGCATTGAAACAGAAGATGACACGCGAAAAGCTGAAATACTAAATACCTTTTTCCAAAGCTTTTTCCTAGAGGAAGACCGCACTGCAGATCCTTCTCTAAATCCTCGCACAATCGAAAAAATGGCTGACATCGAAATAAGTGTCCAAGGAATAGAAAAGCAACTGGAATCACTCAACAGAGGAAAGTCCACTGGACCTGACGGGATACCAATTCGATTCTACACAGAGTACGCGAAAGAACTTGCCTCCCTTCTAACAGCCGTGTACCTCAAGTATCTAGAGGAACGGAAGGTTCCAAATGATTGGAAAAGAGCACAGGTAGTCCCAGTCTTCAAGAACGGTCGCCGAGCAGATGCGCAAAACTATAGACCTATATCTCTGGCTTCGATCTGTTGTAGAATTTTAGAACATGTTTTCTGCTCGAGTATCATGTCGTTTTGGGAAAGCCAGAATCTACTCTGTAGAAATCAACATGGATTCCGGAAACAGTGATCGTGTGAGACCCAACTCGCTTTATTTGTTCATGAGACCCAGAAGATATTAGATACAGGCTCCCAAGTAGATGCTATTTTCCTAGACTTCCGGAAGGCGTTCGATACAGTTCCGCACTGTCGCCTGATAAACAAAGAGCCTACGGAATATCAGACCATCTGTGTGGCTGGATTGAAGAGTTTTTAGCAAACAGAACACAGCATGTTGTTATCAATGGAGAGACGTCTACAGACGTGAAAGTAACCTCTGGCGTGCCACAGGGGAGTGTTATGGGACCATTGCTTTTCACAATATATATAAATGACCTAGTAGATAGTGTCGGAAGTTCCATACGGCTTTTCGCGGATGATGCTGCAGTATACAGAGAAGTTACAGCATTAGAAAACTGTAGCGAAATGCAGGAAGATCTGCAACGGATAGGCACTTGGTGCAGGGAGTGGCAACTGACCCTTAACATAGACAAATGTAATGTATTGCGAATACCTAGAAAGAAGGATCCTTTATTGTATGATTATATGATAGCAGAACAAACATTGGTAGCAGTTACTTCTGTAAAATATCTGGGAGTATGCGTGCGGAACGATTTGAAGTGGAATGATCATATAAAATTAATTGATGGTAAGGCGGGTACCAGGTTGAGATTCATTGGGAGAGTCCTTAGAAAATGTAGTCCATCAACAAAGGAGGTGGCTTATAAAACACTCGTTCGACCTATACCTGAGTATTGCTCATCAGTGTGGGATCCTTACCAGGTCGGGTTGACGGAGGAGATAGAGAAGATCCAAAGAAGAGTGGCGCGTTTCGTCACAGGGTTATTTGGTAACCGTGATAGCGTTACGGACATGTTTAGCAAACTCATGTGGCAGACTCTGCAAGAGAGGCGCTCTGCATCGCGGTGTAGCTTGCTCGCCAGGTTTCGAGAGGGTGCGTTTCTGGATGAGGTATCGAATATATTGGTTCCCTCTACTTATACCTCCCGAGAAGATCACGAATGTAAAATTAGAGTGATTCGAGCGCGCACGGAGGCTTTCCGGCAGTCGTTCTTCCCGCGAACCATACGCGACTGGAACAGAAAAGGGAGGTAATGACAGCGGCAGGGTGGGTGGCTTGCGGAGTATAAATCTAGATGTAGATGTAGACAATGCGAGACCTGACACGAGCGCTGTGACATCTACAAGAATCCGACGCCATCGGTCCCCTGCCATAGATCACCATACAGTCCAGACTTGGCCCCATCCGATTTTCATCTGCTTCCATTACTTAACGAACATCTGCGAGGATTTCACTTTGACAGTGATGAAGTGGTGAAAGCAGAGATAAAGTTGAGGCTCCGTCCTTCCATCAAATACTTTTCCAGGAAGCTGCAGAGAGACAAAAACAAATGGCAGAAGTCGCGCAAAGTGCTCCATTGCATTCTCAAGGTAACTGACTCCTGTCACCCTTGACTCAGCAGCCACAGTGAGATGAATACTAATGACCTCGTATGTAATGGAAAGTTTTGTGCTCTATCGTTTATAGCGGCTCCAAAGTAAAATGTCAGAACTCCCCGCACAGTTGAACTGTTACCGCAAACATTTATGTAAAACCCAAATACCTTCTTTCCTTCTATTGAGTATAATGGTTATCTAATGGCAACTGACAAATTGCTTAACCAAAACTATTGTGTTATTGACGTGTAAGTAGAAAGTAGTCACTGTCACATCTCTTTTTTATACTTCCTTGCTTTTTCTTAAACCTGTATCCAATAGTGGAATTCTTGGGCGTCCTTCAGCGTGAATGAGACAGTTTACATTATAAACTCCTGGAAATGGAAAAAAGAACACATTGATACCGGTGTGTCTGACCCACCATACTTGCTCCGGACACTGCGAGAGGGCTGTACAAGCAATGATCACACGCACGGCACAGCGGACCCACCAGGAACCGCGGTGTTGGCCGTTGAATGGCGCTAGCTGCGCATCATTTGTGCTCCGCCGCCGTCAGTGTCAGCCAGTTTGCCGTGGCATACGGAGCTCCATCGCAGTCTTTAACACTTGTAGCATGCCGCGACAGCGTGGACGTGAACCGTATGTGCAGTTGATGGACTTTGAGCGAGGGCGTATAGTGGGCATGCGGGAGGCCGGGTGGACGTACCGCCGAATTGCTCAACACGTGGGGCGTGAGGTCTCCACAGTACATCGATGTTGCCGCCAGTGGTCGGCGGAAGGTGCACGTGCCCGTCGACCTGGGACCGGACCGCAGCGAGGCACGGATGCACGCCAAGACCGTAGGATCCTACGCAGTGCCGTAGGGGGCCGCACCGCCACTTCCCAGCAAATAAGGGACACTGTTGCTCCTGGGGTATCGGCGAGGACCATTCGCAACCATCTCCATGAAGCTGGGCTACGGTCCCGCACACCGTTAGGCCGTCTTCCGCTCACGCCCCAACATCGTGCAGCCCGCCTCCAGTGGTGTCGCGACAGGCGTGAATGGAGGGACGAATGGAGACGTGTCGTCTTCAGCGATGAGAGTCGCTTCTGCCTTGGTGCCAATGATGGTCGTATGCGTGTTTGGCGCCGTGCAGGTGAGTGCCACAATCAGGACTGCATACGACCGAGGCACACAGGGCCAACACCCGGCATCATGGTGTGGGGAGCGATCTCCTACACTGGCCGTACACCTCTGGTGATCTTCCAAGGGACACTGAATAGTGCACGGTACATCCAAACCGTCATCGAACCCATCGTTCTACTATTCCTAGACCGTCAAGGGAACTTGCTGTTCCAACAGGACAATGCACGTCCGCATGTATCCCGTGCCACCCAACGTGCTCTAGAAGGTGTAAGTCAACTACCCTGGCCAGCAAGATCTCCGGATCTGTCCCCCATTGAGCATGTTTGGGACTGGATGAAGCGTCGTCTCACGCAGTCTGCACGTCCAGCACGAACGCTGGTCCAACTGAGGCGCCAGGTGGAAATGGCATGGCAAGCCGTCTCACAGGACTACATCCAGCATCTCTACGATCGTCTCCATGGGAGAATAGCAGCCTGCATTACTGCGAAAGGTGGATATACACTGTACTAGTGCCGACATTGTGCATGCTCTGTTGCCTGTGTCTATGTGCCTGTGGTTCTGTCAGTGTGATCATGTGATGTATCTGACCCCAGGAATGTGTCAATAAAGTTTCCCCTTCCTGGGACAATGAATTCACGGTGTTCTTATTTCAATTTCCAGGAGTGTAGTTACTACTAAAGGGCTGAAATAATATTGTTGAAATGTGCCCTAGTTGCTTTGGTTTGCACCTCAAAAACTGGAAGATTGATAAGTCACTTTACCAGACAAACAAATGGGAAAACATGAAGTATATAATGGAAAAGGAGGGCTATGTCCTGATGTCAGCGAAAAGAATGCGCGGGTATGTTTTGAGCAGTACATGGCAGCTAGATGTTAATACATGCTGGAACATTTATTTTAATACTAGCTGAAAAACCCAGCGTGGCCAAGGTATTTGTTTATTCCAGGGTTCTACTAGTCAGTCTCGCCCTCCCTCTACTTTCTGTCCATCTCCTCCTTCTCCCTCTCTCTATCCACCTTCTCTTCCCCCTTCTCTACCAATTCCCTCTCTCTTTATCCACCGCTCATCCCTCCTTTCTCTATACAGCCCCCCTGTTCCTGTCCATCACCTCCACCCCTCCCTGTCTCTGTCATGCGCCACCTACTAATCGCTGAATCTCTGTCATCTTCTGCCCCTCTCACTGTCTTCCTCCTCCTTCCTCTCTCCTGTCAATCTGATCCTCCCCCTTTGTCCATCTGCTCTTTTCCCATCTGCCCAACTCCTTTTCCCCCTTTAATTCCCTCTCCTCCCCCTTCTCTTTGTCAGTCACCACCTCCCCTCTCTCCTCTCATCTCCTCCTCCACCCTCTCCCTGGCCATCTGCTCCTCCCCTCTTCCTGTTCGTCTCCTCCCCTTTCTTTTCTGTGTCTACTCCTCCCCTCCCCTCTCTCTGCACATCTCCTTCTCTTTCCTCTCTCTGTCCATCTGTCCCTTCCCTATTTAAGTATATCTCCTCCACCATCCATCTGTGCCTATCTACTCCTTTCCCCCACTTTCTGACCAATTTCTCGTCCTCCCTTCTCTCGACATGTTATCACAGTCACCCTAATAAGAGGTTGGTGGTTCTTACCCTTAGAGTATTTCTTTACAGACTGTAACTAATATGTGTACCTAATTTGACTGACATCGTCCCAGGGATTTAGGATGAGCTTTTTACCCGTGGCTTTCTCGCATACAAAAATAAAGACCACTGGGGAATTCCAGAATATACCGAAAAGTCTTAGAATGGTCCGAAATGTTCCAGAACACGCTCGAGAGTGTTCTGGAATGTTCCACAATTATCTGGAATGTTCTCGGGTGTTCCCAGTCATTCTGCAATCTTCGCGAATATTCCTGAACATTCAAGAACACTCCTGATCATTGGCGAACATGTCGGAACGTTGTGGAATGTTGTGGAATGCTCTTGAATATTCTCGAATGTTCTCAAATACTCTCGAATTTTCTGAAATGTTCTAGAAATTTCAAGAGGGTGAAGCTTCCCAGACCTTATATCTTGAGTGGGGCGTCCTTCAGGTAAAAACGGGAACTTTCTTCACGAATGGGGAATAGAGTGCTACCATACCATACGTTTGTTCACATCGGGACTCGTTTCTGAGTTTTAGCATTTCTGAGTTTTAGCAGCACGCACAGTGTACGTGTACTTTTATAATACATGTTGATTAACAGCTAAATTGTTCAAACGTTTCTATAAAGCCCAGAGCATGTACATAATGTAAAAATCCTCGTGAAACTTGACATGCTTGCATAAACTTTTTCATTATTGTATGTGATTGAAAGGACTAATTTTACTGTAAAATATTCTTGTTACGAATAAATAACTAACAAAAAACATCGAAAACTTCCTGTTTCTTCTCTCCACTTGTTTTAAAGAAGGATCTCTGCCATTTTATCTCGTCAGAGCAAAATATTTAACTAAAAACAATGGCAAATTCGTAGAAATGTCTAGACACAAGCTCACCTCTAAAGCAAGTAATATCATACCGTAAAACTATTTCTTTGTAATAGATACGAAAAGTTGTAATCAAAAACTTTTGTAATTAAAACAAATGGGAATCGCATACAGTGAAAACGAGATTTGTTAACAGTAACATAATTTTCAACTCTTGAATGAAGTCAAGTGGAAATGATTAATAAAAATGGTGCAGTATCGAGCACTTTCGAAACACATTAATCGAGATTAGATTGTGGGAAAATCAAAGGGCGATAAGTCGATAATGTGCTTCATCTAGCATCCTTAAAAACGAAGCAGTAGGTTTTGATTGTAATTGAGGAAATATCCACGATATTCTCTCCATGAATATGAGGAAAGAGAGGTAACTTATTTTGAATCTGTTACTATAGAGGGAAGAAAGCTATAAACGAGGATACAGAGAACATTGAAAAACCACTTGAATATTTTAAATGAAGAGAATATCCTCGTACCATTCGTTATTTGTGCATGAGATCTTCGTAATAATTGTGCTTTTGTAAAACAATTTGCGTGTAATTTTGTTAGTTGATTACATAAAAATGATAGCAGACTATAAACAAGCGCAAGACGTCAGAACTACAAAAAGTGGAAAGAATAGCAAAAGAATTGATCGAAATGATTTCAACATCTGCTGTCTCCGCTCATCAACACCAGCAACATCCCGAGAGCTCTGTGTATCCTTGCAGGTCATATTTTGGATATTTGTGGTAAAGTCTTATGGGACCAAACAGTTGAGGTCATCAGTCCCTAAGCTTACGCACCACTTAATCTAACTTAACCTAACTTACTCTAAGGACAACACACACACTCATGCCCGAGGGAGGACCTGAACCTTCGACGGAGGGAGCCGCGCTGACCTTGCATGTCACATGGTGTTCACCCACACAACATACAACTGCTGTGATGCGACATTTACTCCCATTAGGCATCTGTTTAGGTGAAAGTGACTGGAAGTATTGTATAACAATGTGTCTTGAGCTTCCTCTTACTGTTTCCAAATGAACCCATACTCCAAGGTACATCGTTTTGCGAACGCTTGAACTCTTTTCTTTACACTTGCACACACTTCTGCTTCGTAATATTAACTGTTGATCTCTGTTGATTTAACACGTTAAGAATTGCCGAATGTGGTTGCAACAACATAGTTTGTACCTATCTTGCAGAAGAAATCAAATAATCATACAGGAAACTTTGTTTTCTTTATACTTGCTGGCGAAAGCCAATAAAATCAGTCGCAGCATGAGTGAGCGTGTATGGTTTTAAAGATGAATAACTCCATAGGGGAATAAAAGTAATGACTTCCAACTTAAGCCCAGACTTAGTTGGACGTCGGAACTAGTACGAGTGCTTGATAATCAGAATCCACGACAGATTAAAACTTTTAGCTGAACTTGTTACCGCATTTTTGCCTTTCATTCATCTGTTTGTAGCTGGGTGATGCCAGCGTGCCTCTCGATTCTCCCACAATCATATCATGTTTTGAGATATTGAAGCTGTGCATGCTATGCGTTAAGTTAACAGTGTACGTCATATGTCGACGAAAAGCAAAGATTCTGAAAGACTGGTCCTGTAAAAAATGTGTGTTCGTATGGTTCTGTAGGTGGCAACTTCCGTCTGAGCGCAAAGATATTTGTTTTAATTACTCAGAAATATAAGTACAGAGCAAAATGTTTTATACTGAAACGTTAAATACGAAAAATCAGTTAACACTACACAGTACTGTGGTCCCAAGAAAACACTATCTAATTTCATACTTCCTTCTTTCAAGAGGGAACAAAAAATCATTTAAAACCAAAAGATTTCACTTAACAGACGAACAAATACGAGGGCTGTTCAATAAAGAACGATCATAATTTTTGTGGTCACAGTTTCTCGCTCTAAAATTTAATCTTATGTAATTCTGATAGCTCAATGTGTAACAAACCCGCTGTAGTAGTTTCATTGTTGGGACTCCTGGTTCCCGCCTGTGAGAGGCAGGCAAGGTGAGATACGTTCAGTATTGCCTACCGCTGCTATGAAGGTAACACACAAGGAACAATATGCGGCTTTGAAATTCTGATTTTTTTCTCAACTAATCTTCACCTGGGGCCTACAAAATGTTACAGGAAGCCTATGGAGAGTCTGTTCTCCCTACAGCAGAGCTCGAAGGTAGTTTAAAATGGTAAAAGAGGGGAGACAATCAATTTCAAAGGAAGATGGGCCCAGTGCTCCAGTTGCTGTTCTTACGGAAGAAAACATCAACACTGCGGCTGTCATTGTGAGAGAGGATCAACGAATTACCTTAAGATCACTTTCTGAAATACTGAACATTTCATTGGGTGCCACCCACACGTTGGTGTCAGAAAAATTACACATGACACGTGTTTTTGGGTGATGGGTTCCAAGACTGTTGATTCCCGAACAAAAGGACATTCGCGTGCAGGTGTGCATGCAGTTAAAGTTGATGTTAGAGTGAGATCCAGAGTTTATTTCAAATGTTATCTCTGCTGATGAAACGTGGTTACGCCATTTTGATCCTGAGAGCAAACAGCAAAGCTCAGTGTGTAAATCGCCTTCATCACCAGCCCCCCAAAAAGCAAAAGTGGTTGCTTCTGCTGTGAAAGTTATGCTCATCTCATTCTTTGATATTCGTGGAACGGTTTATCAGCTTGTACCTGCACACACATCAGTAACTGGACAATACTACGAGGATGTCCTGAAAACATTGCAAGTCCATATCAGGTGCAAAAGGCCACATTTCCGTGAAGCAGGCTGGATGCTGCACCCCGGTACTGCGCGGCCGCATATTGCCAATGTTGTTGTTGAATGTCTTGCAAAAATCAACGTGAAGTGCACCCCTCATTCTCCCTTTAGTCCGGATTTAGACCCACGAAATTTTTTTCTACTCCCTATCATGAATAAACGCCTTCATGAGAGTCATTATCAATCATCAGAAGCAGTAGTGAAGGCTGCGGAGGCGATTTTGAAGGACCTGTCAAAAAATAGATTCCAGTATGTATTTGAAGACAGGCAGAAACGCTGGGAGAAGTGCGTCGCATTCATGGGAGACTACTTTGAGAAGTACCATCAAAATTATGAGGATGAGTAAAGGTATGCTGTCAAAAAAATTACGATTATTCTTTATTGAAAAGCCCTCGGATATATGTTTTCTGCAGTGGCGATCCGTGCCGGTTCATTCACTTACGATTTTCGTTAAACCGGACAAACTACGCCATGGTTGCTGCTTTTACCACGTTACAGGTTATCTGTGGGTGGTGCCATTTTCAAAACACTTCAGTCATTTATCGAATTCGTTGATGGATTTGTCGAAGTCAGTGTATTTTTTCTCAAAAGGCTTTGTGTTCCTTGTTTTTAACTCCAGGAATTATAAATTATTTTTTAAGGGCAGTAACAAGGCCCCCGGAGTAGACAACATTCCATTGGAACTACTGACGGCCTTGGAAGAGCCAGTCCTGACAAAACTCTACCATCTGGTGAGCATGGTGTATGAAACAGGCGAAATAGCCTCAGACTTCAAGAAGAATATAATAATTCCAGTCCTAAAGAAAGCAGGCGTTGACAGATGTGAAAATTACCGATCACTCAGTTTAATAAGCCATAGCTGCAAAATACTAACACGAATTCTTTACAAACAAATGGAAAAACTAGTAGAAGCCGACCTCGGGGAAGATCAGTTTGGATTCCGTAGAAATACTGGAACACGTGAGACAATATTGACCTTACGACTTATGTTAGAAGAAAGATTAAGGAAAGGCAAACCTACGTTTCTAGCATTTGTAGACTTAGAGAAAGCTTTTGACAATGTTGACTGGAATACTCTCTTTCAAATTCCAAAGGTGGCAGGGATAAAATACAGGGAGCGAAAGGCTATTTAGAATTTGTACAGAAATCAGATGGCAGTTATAAGAGTCGAGGGACATGAAAGGGAAGCAGTGGTTGGGAAGGGAGTAAGACAGGGTTGCAGCCTCTCCCCGATGTTATTCAATCTGTATATTGAGCAAGCAGTAAAGGAAACAAAAGAAAAATTCGGAGTAGGTATTAAAATCCATGGAGAAGAAATAAAAACTTTGAGGTTCGCCGATGACATTGTAATTCTGTCAGAGACAGCAACGGACTTGGAAGAGCAGTTGAATGGAATGGTCAGTGTCTTGAAAGGAGTATATAAGATGATCATCAACAAAAGCAAAACGAGGATAATGGAATGTAGTCGAATTAAGTCTGGTGATGCTGAGGGAATTAGATTAGGAAATGAGACACTTAAAGTAGTGAAACAGTTTTGCTATTTGGGGAGCAAAATAACTGATGATGGTCGAAGTAGAGAGGATATAAAATGTAGACTGGCAATGGCAAGGAAAGCGTTTCTGAAGAAGAGGAATTTGTTTAACATCTAGTATGGATTAAAATGTCAGGAATTCGTTTCTGAAAGTATTTGTATGGAGCGTAACCATGTATGGAAGTGAAACGTGGATGATAAACAGTTTGGACAAGAAGAGAATAGCAGCTTTCGAAGTGTGCTGCTACAGAAGAATGCTGAGGATTAGATGGGTAGATCACATAACTAATGAGGAGGTATTGAACAGAATTGGGGAGAAGAGGAGATTGTGGCACAACTTGACAAGAAGAGGGGACCGGTTGGTAGGACTTGTTCTGAGGCATCAAGGGATCTCAAATTTAGCATTGGAGGGCGGCGTGGAGGGTCAAAATCGTAGAGGGAGACCAATAGATGAATACACTAAGCAGATTCAGAAGGATGTAGGTTGCAGTAGGTACTGGGAGATGAGGCTTGCACAGGATAGAGTAGCATGGAGAGCTGCATCAAAGCAGTCTCAGGACTGAAGAACACAACACACAACATATCAGTTACCACTGTTTGCGAAGTCCTAGAACAGAACGCCTGCGCGCCTCTGGACAGAGAATGAAACGTTTTAGGAATAAGTGCAGAGAAGGCGCATTGGGAACTGAAGACGGCGCTAGCTACGGCCGAGGCCTGCGACGCAGCTGCAGCGGCCGCCCGGCCACTTCCTGCTCCGGCTGCTGAGGCCAGGCCAGAACCGGCACCACTTCCTGCACCGCCGTGGCCTCGGGCCAGACCAGACCGGCCTCCCCACGCGCCTCCTTCCTCGCCCCCTGGAGGCCGCGGCCTGCAGCCAGTGCGTCGTAACCGAGCACGGTGTGCGGACATTTGCCACGCCGGACGTTTGCTCCGAAGGGTTGGATCCCTTGTCTCCCCCTCTTCCTCCTCCTCCTCCCCATCGCTTAATGAACCTTTCCGCTGGTCTACTTAACATAGAACCATCTCTTTGGATTTTCCGCCACATTGTAACCGCCGTGACACAGCACTCGTTAAAGACTGTGCTATGGTAAGTGAGTGGGATTCACCTTATGAGAAAGGATTTTCGTATAGATATCGACCGCGTATACCTGAATGGTGGCAAATCACACTCACACCCACTCAGTAATAACAATGATCCGTCAAGTAAGTTCGAAATGCAATTACAAGTCAGGATGGACCAAAAGCAACCCAGAAGATGCTACCAATTTGATAATAATACGGTCGCCAGCCTAATTAGGCATTACCTGAGTTTCTTCCCTGTACAAGTTAGCATATATTCATGCAAAACAACAAGTAGTAACACTGCATAATATAGGAGAATTTTAGAACCAGAAAATCTATTGAACTGATAGTTTCACATTCTGTACTGATATGGAAAAAACCATGAATACATAACACTACACTATAATGTATACTACAGAACTTTATACTGTCCATTACTCGACTAAAATCGGGCATAGAAATATCACTTTCGTGCCACACACAAAATGTCAATATTGATAAAGATAAAACACTGATAAATTTTGACTTTTATATTGACTTTAACTTTCGCTGGTCAAACCAATTTAGAACACTTCAGAATTCAAATGAATAAGGGGGGACCCCAAAACTTATGGTCGCTGTATTTAAAAAAAAAAAAAGATTATTGAATTTATAATGCGTTCAAGATTTCCAGTATATAAGTTACTACTCTTTTCATCTTATTTACTGCTCATTTAAATGCCTTTAAATCTGTCTCGAAATAATAAACTTCATTACTATATCAATACTAAAGTTATCTTTCAACTTCGTTAGACCTTCGTTATTCATTTTACTAGTTCATTAACAAAACATTTCTTTAAACATCATTTTAATATAGCTAGTTCTGCAAATAATTATTATTAACACAAATTAAAATTTTCATTTAGGGACACACGGATTGCACAACATTTGAAAAGGACCCTGTCTAGGTTAGTTGCGAGGATAATTAAATGATGGAAAAGTTCTGGTAAAATTTAGGTTATTATTGCACCAAACAAACATAGTTCACTCTCTGATCCACACGAATACACTGCTAAAAGTTTCAACCTGCTAGTATCGATGCGGCGGTTGGCGAGCGGCGAGATGGCTAGGCACAGAGCACACATACAACCACAGCCATGGCTCTTGTCGTATCGGCACTTTAATTCTTCTTAGCGTCTGAATACCTTTCCACTTAGTGCCTATGGAATTTTGCCATGCTGTGTAGGCGTTGGAACAGCATACCCGAGGCTCACTGAAGCTATGTCGTCCAGGAGAGCCTCCTCCCTCCAGAAGGTGTTGCTAAAATCAGTGTCAAACTCTTAACTACTACTGCTGAGCCCGTTGTGCCGTGCAGTGCCCGCGTACATTTTCTCGCGCTCGCCTGTCATCCCCCTTTTACCGCTCCCTGACAGACCGGGTATTCACCCGAGGTTTTGCATTCTACATATCCTAGCACATTACCTACGTATGTACCAGACGCAAAGTTACAATTTTAAACATCTTACAACAGTTTCAACATTTGTTACATTTCAATTCTATTACAATATTACTTGACATTTGACATAAACATTCATATTCACATTGAAACTTATTTACGGTTTTCTTAACATCATGGCATCAAACAAAAAAATGTTTTTACAACATGTCTAGAGATAGTTTCGTTGTGGAAACTATTAAATGCATCTCGCATTGAAATCCGCACCATATTTCGAGCCTCAATAAAACTTTGCCAATCTTGGAGATTTTGCGAACGTCTAAATTAAGCGTGCCTTTTGCGGTGCTCCTGCAGCAGCTCTCTGTCTTGTTGTATGTACCATGGGGGATCAGTTCCGTCTCTTATTAATTTATTTGGTATGAATCTCTAGGGTGCTGTTAATACTATTTCTTTGAACTTAAACCACATATCGTCTTCAATTACATAGTTTGGAAGGATTGGAGACTTTCTCTTAGAAAGACGTCAACTCAGTTTTTAGTTGCTTTTATAAACAGATATATTTCGCGTTTAGTTTTGGTGAATTTCTTTGTTACGGAATTGAGCCTCACTACGACTGTGTGTTCACTAATCCCTGTATGTTGTGATGCTCAGGATTATTTGTGGCTAAGAGGTCAAGTGTGTTTTCCTAATCATTTACAATCTGAATGGCCTCGTGAACTAATTCTTCAAAATAATTTTAAGAAAAGCGTTTAGAACAATCATGGAAATTGTTTTCTATATACAATCTGAAAATGTATTTTTGTCAATATACGGTAGGTATATTGAAGTCATTGCCAACTATAATTGTATGAGTGTTGAGACTCAAGTTTTCTTTGAACTGTTCAGCAACTATTTCATCTGAGACAGGGGGTCGGTAAAAGGAGCCAGTTATTAATTTATTCCGGTTGTCGAACATAACCTCTGCGCATACTAAGTCACAGGAACTATCTGCTGCAATGTCGGTTGTGAGCTTGAACACACATTACATTATTTTTCCGTAAGTTGTGCTTCTTGTTTCTGTTGTAGTGCAGATCATTACAATTACGGCTTTTCCCTCCAAAACCTAGGATGCTTCCTCTGTGACCCTGTAAATACCAGAGCTAAACAATGTAGAACAGCAACGTACGTTACAAGCATAGCATTCTGTATTACTTCATTTTCTTATTTCTAACATTTTAAAGTTGTACGTCGACTTTAGGTTACATGTCAATTATAGATGTTCTTTTCTCTATTTAGCGAACGTATTTTCAGTCATGTTTTTAACATTGTCCCGCTACACTTTATTAACTAATGCTTCGCCGCAAGGGATATCGCATTTTAGAGAGTAAATTAATATGGAGTATGTCGTTCTTCTTTTCAGACATTCACATACTCATTTCTTCTTTCTTTGTTGTCTTTTGGGGATGCAGTTGTAGTAATTAAAGTAGGCACAAATGCTGTGATAAAAAAGAAATGATTAGTGTACATTCGCATTCTCTTTACATCGTTCCTTTCTTGTTGCTCCCATGGCGATGGACTGTTTCTATCGCAGTCAGTAAGCGTGAAAGGAAGCTATCGTACAGACAGAGGAATCTATACTTATACTAATCGGTAGTATCAATGGCAGTACAATATACCGGAATCTGGGTTCGACTGTGGTTGATGTATTAGTGAACAATACAATTAGTCTTCTTTTTTTGAATTTGGGGAAAGGGTCATAACTGAAGAAAATGAAGAAAAGGGGAAAAATGCTGACAGTTGACTGGATATCATGGACGGGGATAATGTGTGAAGGAACAGTGTAAACCTTTAACGGCAAAATAATTCCTAGAAAGTGTAATGGTCTTGGTATTAATAATTGCACTGTCTGGCATGAGACCTGTTGTAATTGCTGTATAACGATTCAGGAGACAGACCCCACATCACGCCATCTAAAATTAGAAATTAATAAAAATACGCCTACATTAGGACTCTGACTGCATTAAGATATTTGTCGTATAAGTGACTGCATGTCGACAAATTTATTTCTTACTGATAATATGCACGGGAAGAAATTTTTAATGACCTTTTTTTGCTTATCTACCATTTCATTCCGTAGATATTTTCGGTACCAAACAGACGTCAAACAAAAAGTAGTTTGGCAACATGTTATCACATGTATGACAAATATCCTAATTTTATTATGTATACAATGTGTGTGTGTGTTTGTGTGTGTGTGTGTGTTGTGCGTGCACATCGAAACTCATATCATAAGAAATGGCAGTTTTGCTTGGAATGTTCGCCACTGTGTGCGTCTTTGAAAACCAGAATACATGGCTACCTGAGCTTGCTTTAGGAGCGGACGACGTCACTTGTATTCTGCTGCCAGAGTCTGTGTCTAGTGGTCGCTGAGTGAGCAGAACAGGTGGCGGACGTGACGAACAGAGGATGATTTTACTTTGAGATGCTTCCCGGTGTGACTGAGGACAGATGAGGGTTTTTGAGATGCTATCACTGACTGACTGGACATATGGAAGGGGGAACATAGACAGAGTTCTTATTTGCTGTGAGCGGGTATTCCACATTTTACTTGCAGCGTGCTGTTATAATGCGAAGCTGTGATTCTAATCAGCAATATCTGTTCTTTGGTACCCGTTACAAAATGATCAGTCATGTGCTACTCATCGCCCTCCCCCTTTCAGCTAAAAGTATATCACTAGAAAAGCAAAGAGTAGGTTTCGTAATTTAAGTCTGTTTGCCTGAATTAGTTTTCATTATTTGACAATGCCAAAGGAAGAGCATAGTCTGCAGTTTATGTGATCCATTTCTGTCTTATTAAAAGTCCGTGACACAGTTTCAATGCAAAGCAACCTTTTCATTCATTTGCCAACACTTCTCCTCACAGTTTGAAAGTAAATCTTCACATAGCCGTTCTGTTGCTCCTTGCACTTTTATGTTGACAGCTAATTTGGTAATGCAATAATTCCTTTTGCAAAGCACTTATAAATGAGTTGTAAGGCGACTACCGTGCAGTGATTTCTTACAGGAAAATGCATGTAAAGCAGATCAGAGCATAGTTGTCCAATGTGCAAGTAAGAATAAAATGTAGGGCCAAAACTAACTTTGTGAAGCAGAATTTCGGAATTATAGTCAATCGCAAATTTTTCGAACAATTCAGCACTCACTTTTTAAAGAAGAAATTCAGGTTAAAGTAGTCATTGTTGGTTAAGGGCACACTTAGTGACGAATGACTATGTACGTAGCTAATGTTCATATGAAAGAGATACTTTTGCGAGAAGTTAATCGGACTCTGAATTAAGACTCAGGTTGGACCTTCTTATAATAAAATAATTAACGTTAGAGCGCTTACGGTGCTTGATAGTTGAGTCACCAAGCAGCTCGCTTCCAATTTCAATTAAACAGCCAGAAATTACTTCCATTATACAATTAAAACAGGAAACAGCGTAGCTGGCCGTTTTACAAACTAAAACAAGTTTGAAACAAAGTTTGAATTATTATTAGCAAAAATGATACAACGAAGACATATGTATCGTGCTACTGTCAGAGAGCGATGAAGGAAACAATTTAATGTCGCTTTTTTCGTACATAAAATATTGTCAACTTTGTAGAGAAAAGATTAGCTTCATATAAGGGGTTCACATATGGAAATTTTCCAAAGACAAACAGTTTTTTCTGTTCATTCAATGTAGTTGCGTAATTCTGTAAATAATTTAATTGAACTAACATTAGGCATTATTACATTGATGCCTACAAGCAGAAATATCATTTGACATTATTATTATATCCATTAGCGTGTGTACAAGCAGAGACAAGAGTTCAACTTTGTGGTTTTATCAAAAACTATGTAATACACTGCACCTTCTACACTTCTAAGTATTCGATGGCGACACCAGCAAGTTTAAGAGACTGGTTGTTTATGCAAGGTGAACTCCACAAATAATCTCTGAGTGCTCGTACAAGACGTATAATTCATTCAGCAGGGTTTTTGAAAACAACTACAAGTCGCACTTGGTTTTTTTTAATTTATTGGTTTCACTCTTCAAATTAACAAGAGCATCATCAAAATATACACTGTAAAATATACAAATTGAGATCATAAGGAAAATTTACATTGACGTTACGTGAAGTACGTATTGTATTTCCCGTATGTTGGCTTACGTTTAAACTTGACTGACAGCATTAAAGATTTGGTTAAAGTTAACTGACAGCACTAAAGCGGCACTATAGTACTTAAATTTACATCGGAAGTACGTTTAAAGTACAGTCGTAAACGATGACTTTCACAGCGCCTAAGATTAAATTGCTATACGACAGTACTTGTAACGTCCATGGTAAAGTGTTCCAAAGATAATTTACAACCATAGAAAACGACATTTACATTTTAATCACCTCTTTTACGGGCGTGTGTATAAACACTTCAAATTTGTATATATGTGGTTATTTTTCGAAATATGTCTGCAAAATATCTTTCAAAATACGTAATAAAAACATAGTTAAAAAGTGTTTACAAATATGCATTCAAAAATACCGTTTTCAAAAGCATTTCTGTTAGGATTACAGGACAGGTATTATACTTCGGTTGCTTTAATACAGTATTTCGTCAGATTACTGTAAGAACATACGTAAATTAAATACATTTTGTTCATTTGATAAAATTTGCAAGATTTTCATCTTCTCTAATAAAATTTCCAGTTCTTCCAGGATATTTAACAGACGTTCTTTATCTGCTGCATGAATAATTTTCCTACTATCTTGGATCTCACCTAATGCTGTTGTTCTCAAATGTTTACCAGTGCTGTACATTTTGAATTTAAATTACAGTGTTCCATACAGCATATTTTAAACACTATTCCAGTTTGGCCAATATACATGCTCGGACAATTTTGGCAATTTATTTTACACCGAAGCGGCAAAGAAACTGGTATAGGCATGCGGCTTCAAATACAGAGATATGTAAACAGGCAGAATACAGCACTGCGGTCTGCAAGGCCTATATAAAACAGCAAGTGTCTGGAGCGGTTGTTAGATCGGTTACTGCTGCTACAGTGGCAGCTCACCAAGCTTTCAGTTACTTTGAACGAGGTGTTATAGTCGACGCACGAGTGAAGGGGCACAGCATCTCCGAGGTAGCGATGAAGTGGGGATTTTCCCCCACGACCATTTCACGACCATATCGTGAATATCAGGAATGCGGTTGAACATCAAATCTCCCGACATCCCTGCAGTCGGAAAAAGATCCTGCAAGAACGGGACCAACAACGACTGAAGAGAAACGTTCAACGTGACAGAAGTGCAGCCCTTCCGCAAACTGCTGCAGATTTCTATGCTGGGCCACCGACAGGTGTTGGCGTGGGAACCATTCAACGAAACATTATTGATACAGGCTTCCTGAGCTGAAGGCCCTGTAGTGTACCATTGATGACTGCACGACACGAAGCTTTTCGCTTCGTCTGGACCCGAGTCTCGCTTCAAAGTGTATCGAGCGGATGGACGCGTGCGGGTATGGAGACAACCTCATGAATCCATGGACCATGCATGTCAGTAGGGGACCGTTCAAGCTGGTGAAGGCTCTGAAGTGGTGTGCAGCGTGTATAGTTGGAGTCATATGGGATCCTTGATACATCTAGATACGACTGTGACAGGTGACACGTACTTAAGCATCCTGTCTGATCACCTGCATCAATTCATGTCCATTGTGCATTCCAGCAGAACAAATACGACACCTAGCCGGCCGGAGTGGCCGAGCAGTTTTAGGCGCTACAGTCTGGAACCGCGCGACCGCTTCGGTCGCAGGTTCGAATCCTGCCTTGGGCATTGGTGTGTGTGATGTCCTAAGGTTAGTTAGGTTTAAGTAGTTCTAAGTTCTAGGGGACTGATGACCTCAGAAGCTAAGTCCCATAGTGTTCAGAGCCAATACGATACCTAACACGTTCAAAATCGCTACAGAATGGCACCAGGAACACTCTTCTGAGTTTAAACACTTCCGCTGGCCATCAAACTTCAAAGATATGAACATTATTGAGCATATATGAGATGCCTTGCGAAGTGCTGTTCAGATGAGATTTATGGACAGCTCTGCAGGATTCATGGTGTCAGTTCCCTCCAGCACCACTTCAGATATTAGTTGAGTCCATGCGACGTTGAGTTGTGGCATTTCTGCGTTCTTGCGGGGCCCCTACAAGATATTAGGCAGGTGTACCAGTTTCTTTGGCTCTTCAGTGTATATGCTCCTGAATTACTGTATTTGTCCTTATGTTCATTTTCTATGTGCTTTAGTACTCGTCGAAGGGAGTTGTTAGTTCGAATGCCATTTTAACTTTGTTTCTTGGGAAAAATCCCACAAAACAGGCTATTTCATGACGTTTGCATATGAGCGTAAGATGCATTTTATTTTCTACTGGCTTGCCTGTACTATTGTTCTTCTTTCATTTAATATTTTCTGCATAGTGTGCTTCAGTTTCATCACATCACGCTGTTGGTAGAGGTTCTTCAGTGCTATCTTTTGGGTTGTCTGTAATTCCGTTTTTGGATGTGAGTGGTAACTGTAACATTCTGTGCAAAACAGAAGATAAATATGTTCTTATCTGTTGAATTGCATGATTTAAATTATTCACAATAATTACATCTGAATATATAAGCTTCCTGTAAACTTTGAAAATATTCAACGAAGTTTTGCACTTAGCCCCTTACGTCTACTCGTAGTGTCAGCCGAGAGTTAGCTATTCCTTACGTTTCCAGAATGAGATTTTCACTCTGCAGCGGAGTGTGCGCTGATATGAAACTTCCTGGCAGATTAAAACTGTGTGCCCGACCGAGACTCGAACTCCGGACCTTTGCCTTTCGCGAGCAAGCGCTCTACCATCTGAGCTACCGAAGCACCACTCACGCCCGCTACTCACAGCTTTACTTCTGCCAGTATCCGTCTCCTTGCCCGCGAAAGGCAAAGGTCCCGAGTTCGAGTCTCGGTCGGGCACACAGTTTTAATCTGCCAGGAAGTTTCTTATTCCTTAGTGTTTTGCGGCAACGTTTGTGTTGCAAACTACACGGATCATAGTTATTGCAAGCACTTCATGATGGATGTTAGCAACAACATGAAGACTTTTGTGAATTAATACTTGCGTTAGGGATGGATTATAAGTTCCTCATACGTCTAGTGTGACGAGACTACGTTCCATGTAAGTGGGAAGATGAACCGCCACGACTTGAGAATGAGGCGAACCCAGCAGCCAAATATCGTAGTCGAGCAACAGAAGTGAATTCAGTACCTTCAAGATATGTTCGCAGACGTGTAGACCAATTCAGCCATAGTCTGGATGTCTGTCGTACTGTGGAGGGCACAGTGACATTTGTGAATGGGAAATGAAAACTTGGATCCTAAATATAATTGTAAAAAATACCCGAGGTTCGTATATGCATGCATGTAAGAGATGGACCCTTGAAACACTGGATGACTCTTTTGAAAATAAAAAAAAACTCCCTGGTTTTTTGCGTAACTCAAAAAGCACACAAATTCCTGTAATCTTTCCTCCAGAGGATATAGCGTGTGAAGACGTGTTAATTTTTTTGAAACATCCTGTTTTAAATGAACTTATGTGGTGCAGTATAATAACTGTGTATTATTACGTTAAAACCAGCGGATGATCTCATATCTGCGAAACTTATTGAATTACGACAACCGTAAGAAATTGTCGTGTTTTATGAACTGTCAGTTTATTAATGGGCGCTCTTCCTCGTTGTTCATTAATTTATTGCCTGAGACTGCCCCTATCACTCGTTAAATTAATGTAAATTAATATCAGATGGTCAATAGTTGGGTCTTGTCCGATATATGTGTGCAGTGTGTCTTTAGCTACTCAGAAGCATTTATGGTAGAATTTCACTTCTCTATGCCTTTTAACAAGTATGAGAAGTTTCACGGTAGTGATAGTTTAGTTTTTGATCGTTGACGGGCCGTAGAAAAATTGTGTTTCTCTCGTTTTCAGGAATTTGCCAGTGGATGTCCCATTTGCTTTTAAACTCTTTTCTTAGTTTTTCTATATTTTATATAAAATTATTTTGTTATAACTTACTGCTTACCATGACAGTGAGAGTCTCGTGGCTAGGTTATCAGTTAATTCATTGCCCATCGCCCTTGTATCAGTTTTACTCTCTTCGAAATCTGTTTGACACTTCTGCATTTGCAATCTGATTTTATATATCTAGAGGTAAAACGGTTAAGTCCATAAGCGCACCTGAAGATGTGAATGTGCTCGCTTGCTGAAATATTCTGCCCGTTGACACCGACAGCCAGCCGCTCACCCTCAACTATTTCGTCAATATGCGGGACAGTAATATGCTTTTTACCTGATTGTTAATGTAGCACAGAAATTTGTATTTATATGTGAAAGAAAACGTTATTAGCAAAAATTTCGATAAGTTCTTGACCTGTTTGCTTCATATTTTTACAGATACTTTTATAAGCATTCGGACAGATATAGGCTGCATATTTTTTTTAAACAACAATTACAAGCTTTCTGTTAAAACCAACTGTGAGAAAGAAATGTTGCGCTGTGTTGTGAATGTGTGGGATTTCGTTTTCTTTCTCGCAACTGGTTTTAACTATGATAGCTTAAACTGCATGGGTAAATTGGATGGGATATTTAGTATATGGCGTTTCAAAGATACTTCTGGAGCTGCTGGATCTGGGTGAGTTGCAGCTTCAGTGACATTATTCCGCGTAGTTTAATTCTGCGAACGAGTAGCGTTATAAGGTTTCGAACAACAGAGTTTGCGTAGTTGGATTCTAATCACTGGCCTAAGCTATGAAATAACTTTACTAATTTACAGGTTTTCTGTTAAAACCGACAGAGTTTGCGTAGTTGGATTCTAATCACTGGCCTAAGCTATGAAATAACTTTACTAATTTACAGGTTTTCTGTTAAAACCGACAGCGAGGAAGAAAATAAAACAGCACCTTGTTGGTTGTATGTAGAGCGACAAAAGTTTCCATTCGAAGGACTCGTATTATCCGCTTGCCAGCATATCGCTGCTTATATACCCGCATCGGCGTCGGGCTGGGTTGCAATACGCTGCAGCAACACCCTCAAATCGAAATGTTTCGATCGCCCGTTATACAGTTTTTGTTTGAAATTATATGTACGGAAAAACTATATTGAAAAACAGTTTGTCTGGTGGTTTGAATACCCTTGCATCGTAGTTAAAATCGCTTATGAGAACGAAAACAAAGTCGCACATTTTCCCAGGGTAGCACACCATTTTCAGCATTTTCTTTTATGCAGTCGATTTTAACAGAAAACCTGTACATTATTTCCAGAATGAGATTTTCACTCTGCAGCGGAGTATGCGCTGATATGAAACTTCCTGGCAGATTAAAACTGTGTGCCGGACCAAGACTCGAACTCAGGTTCGAGTCTCAGTCCGGCACACTGTACATTATCGTTTTAAAAAAATATTTGACCCATGGCCGTCCGAAAGTTTATTGGAGTATCGTGTAAAAGTCTGAAGTGAATCGGTCAAGAAGTTTGCGAGTTTTTTCATTCACAGTTTGTATAATTTATTATAATTTCGAGTTAAGTACCTTCAAATTTGGAGAAAGCCGCAACGAGAAGCCAAAATTCTGAGATACTCCAGATCGGACGTATTCCAGTTCCTACACGTACTTAGTTCGATAGTTGTATACATTCAGGCATAATTTCCTATCCAGTATGAAATCTAATTGTATATATTAAAAAAAACAGCTGTCACAGACTGTGGCTATGTGTCTCTGAGTAGCGTTTGCATGAGTGTGTGTGTGTGTGTGTGTTCGTGTGTGTGTGTGTGTGTGTGTGTGTGTGTGTGTCTGTTGTAGATTTTAGACAAATGCCTTGTTGGCCGAAAGCTCATTTTGAGACAGTCTTTTTGTTGTGCCTATCTGCGACTCGGCAACTCCACTATACGCGTATGGTGAGTAGCAACTATTCTTTTCATAATATTGTTTATAGGAAACCTGTATTTTACCAGTGATGTGAGGCAACTTGATAAATACACTTGAAAATTTTATACAAAAATACTGTTACCTCCTTCTGTTATAGATAACTGCGAATTAAAGTGTAGCCATTTATTCACGATATACAGGCAAACAACATGCAAGGACTGCAAACAGTATTCGGATGTCCCAGCACCATGATTTTGAGTTGAACTTACCGAGGGATAATTGACATCGTATTTTAAAAACCTGCAGGCTCTGCTTTCCACATATTATTGAGTTGGTATTAATGTTACTGCGCAAATATATCTAGTATTGATGAACCTTGAACGCTTGTGGAGTGATTCCAAGGTCGTTCCAAAAATATGTTGTGACCGATGTCACGGGCATGTGATCGGTGCCTTATCATTATTCTGCTAGCGAACCATAGACTGCAGTTAAGGTGCTTCGAAAGAAGCTTCTGCGACTATTATATCTTATGTGCTTCATGTCGTGACACTTCAATATTTGCATGATGAGACTAGTCCAACGTGTGGCTGTTGATGTTAATAATCAAAAGCTATTAGCTTCCCTCCCTATTTTAAGTGCCTTTGTTACTTGAATATCAAGCTGCAATATTATTAATATAAATGTGGAGGTTCCTACAATTTTCTCACTACTAGCGTGCCATTATACTCGACCACAGTATACGCAAATCGCATCCTAATTATAGCTCATGTCCATGGAATCATTGTCAGTGATTACGCTGTCACGCCCTTCTTGTCGCTCCTCAGGTAACACTGTGCGCTTTAACCAGGACAGCAATTTATCCTTTCTCGCCAATATGTGAGTGTAATAAGGAGGGCTCTAGGAGAATATTTTCTGATACTATGTACATGAACACTAATATAAGCAAAAATATATCCAGTAATTACCATGGTCGTGTAACTAATCATTCAGTACTGAACTTCATAATTGTATCTCCTGTTGCGAAACTTGCCATAGCATGAGATTAGTGTTACTCTAACTTCTCGGAGAAGCTCTCTGTCTATCTTAAACGCATAATATCGGGACTTAAAACGCAACTGAGACATTTTTCGGAAGAAGAGTCCATAGGTCTACGTGCCGTTTTCTTTTTGGAAATTGTTTAAAATTAAACAGTGTGTCATGCAGGATATTTCCGCAAGATTTTGTTTCATTACCCCAGTGCTAGAGGTCAGGATAGCGTTTTCTTGATACCTGTACGTGAAGCACTTCTCATTCAGACTAATGTGGCGAGAACTATGTTTAAAATTCAGAAGTATTTTGCTCTGGAATACAAAACAGATGGTTGAATATTAGGCTAACTACCATAAAAAGATCCATATATCTCACTGCGATTTTGGGTACAGAAATACAGTGGCGGGGCATTGAATAATTTAAGACTATCAACAATGGCGTTTACTCCAGTGAAGCCAGAAAAGAAAAGCCTATTTAGATCGAATGATCAAAATAATACGTGGTTACACCGCATGCTTCGAGATAGTCACCAGGAGCCACTTTATTTAGAAAATAGACTTCCATACAGGAAAAGAAGGATAATAGAAAGATGAAGGAGAAGAGAAACAGAAGATCCTTCAGTTCCTAGGAACCATACGAGAGGAACTGTACATCAAATGAATGGACCACAGGACGAAACAGCTGTATTTTATGTGAGCTGAATTTTGGTATCAATTTTCTTTCTGTTATTTTATTTTTGTACCTCTCTGAAGGTTCCTTTGTCGTAGGTATTTATAAGAATAATATTACTGTTGTGTATTAATATATTCTGAGGGTTAAAACGACATTTGGTGAAAGAAATGTTCGCTCATTATAACCTACTCATACTGATTTACTGGGAAAGGGCCTATAAATATTTATTAGAAAAATTATTATGCACACTACAAACATACGTTAAAATTTCTAGTATTATGGAAAGATCTTCTTAACAATAGTACACATCTTATTAAAATATACTTCATTATTATAGTCAGATTGCCGGCCGGGGTGACCGAGCGGTTCTAGGAGCTACAGTCTGGGCCCGCGCGACCGCTTCGGTCGCAGGTTTGAATCCTGCCTCGGGCATGGATGTGTGTGATGTCCTTAGGTTAGTTAGGTTTAACTAGTTCTAAATTCTAGAGGACTGATGACCTCATAAGTTAAGTCCCATAGTGCTCAGAGTCATTTGAACCATTATAGTCAGATTGTTATTCCAGTACATCAAAAGCAAGTATTTAGGCTGGTCTATCTCAACAACCATTTTGTCCTATGAGCTTTTCTTCCGGAAAATATCTCAATTATTCGTTGTCATGTCAGTTTAGATCTCACAGTACTGGAGAGATCATTTGCTGCTGACACGTATCCAAAAACGAATCAGTACTCAGTCTCAACTGTAGCGCCAGTTTTTATTCTGTTCATCATTATAAAAGCACATAACAATCAGTCTAAAGGCCGTAAATTCAGCTAAATAGCTAGGAATTACAATTACGAAGAACCTAAAATCCAAGAAACACATAGAAAATGTTGTGGGGAACGCTAACTAAAGACTGCGTTTCATTGGCAGCACAGTTAGAAAATGTAACAGATATACTAAGGAGACTGCCTACACTTCGCTTGTCCGTCCTCTTTTAGAATACTGTTGCGCGGTTTGGGATCCTTACCAGATAGGACTGACGAAGTTCATCGAAAAAGTTCAAAGAAGCTGAGCATGTTTTGTATTATCGCGAAATAGGGGAGAGAGTGTCACTGAAGTGATACAGGATTTAGGCTGCACATCATTAAAAGATAGGCGTTTTTCGTTGCGACGGAATCTGCTCACGAAATTCCAATTACCAACTTTCTCCTCCGAATGCGAAAATATTTTGTTGACGGCGACCTACAAAGGGAGAAACGATCACCATGATAAAATAAGCGTGATCAGAGCTTGTACGGGAGGAGATAGGTGCTCATTCTTTGCACACTCTATACGAGATAGGAGTAATAGAGAATTGTCAAGGTGGTTCGATCAACCATCTGCCATACACTTGAATGTGATTTGAGAGTATGCATGTAGATGAATAACTTGCAAACTGAACGCAATTAAATGCAAATGTCATTCATTCCTTTGGAAAATAATCAACTTGCTTGGTGCATGCCAATAAAAACAGACGCATAGCGACGTTAAATGATCTTTTCAAACTAAATAATTTTTCTAAATTATATATAGGCGCCGATCAGAAAGTTTCCTTTCGACCGAATGTATGTCGGTGTTTATATACTGGCATCTGAGTCCCACTGGGTAGCATATACGCTGCAGCAACGTCGTCAGATGGAAACTTTTTGATCGTGGGTGGACGTCGTACGAAAGAAGAAGTGAGTGAAACTTACTCCTCACACACTTTCATTGCAATGTTTGGTTATTTGCAATTAAATGTCAAACGACGTGTAACAACGAGGCCGTGTAGAATATCAAAGCGTGATCCATGGAAAGCTGTTTACTTTCACTTTTCGTGAGAAAATGAAAAAAAAGTCTATTACTAACAAGGCGTTGTTTCGATGTCTTATATTCGCAAAAATACAGGATATTTCACATACAGAGCAATTAGTGTCAGGCATTGTGTGGGAGCCAACACATAGGACACGCGCAGCGATCACCACTTGAACTTTCGTAGGTGACGTATCGGTTTCAGATTAACTTGTTGGTAGCGGCCTTCGGATCAGGTCTGAGAAAGTTCTTTTTACCGGCGTGCACTTCAGACAGATGAGCATCAGTAGCATCTACATACAGGGCTGTGCTGATACCTTACGAAGTAATGGTAGTGCAGCCAGTGTAATACAAATAGGGGCATTGACGGCGTGACCTTGCATTGTACTATACGAAATAATTGTGGATATTGTCGGTCGTTGTTGTCTGTAAAAACGTTTCAGTGTATTGTTATGATACCTATCAAACGTTACGGTTCGATTGAGAAAGATCAACCCAGAAACTCGTGTCGCACTAATTGCACGCCACTCCTTCTTTTACATCATGGAGAGCCTTTTTTAAATTCTGTTTTATTTACACTTAATTTGTTTGATGTGGTCCGCAACGAATTCCTCACCTGTGCCAAATTCTTCATCTCAGAGTATCATTTTCACTTACGTCCCCTATTATTTGTTTAATGTTTTCCAACTTATGTCTTCCCCTACAGTTTTTACTCTCTACAACTCCCTCTAGTACCGTGGAAGATACTCTCTGATTTCTTAATACACATCCCATCCTGCTGCCTCTTCATCTCGCGTTTTCAACGCGTTCGTTTTATCGACGACTTTGCGTAGCGTCTCCTTATTCCTTGCCTTATCAGCCCACCTAATTTTCAACACTCTTCTGCAGCATCACATCTCAAACACTTCAGTTCTCTTCTGTGCCTGTTTTCCAACAGTCCATGATCCACTACTATACAATGCCATGCCCCAAAGTTATATTCTCAGAACCTTCTTCCTCAAATTAAGACCTGTGTTCGGTACTAGTAGGCATTTTTTGGCCTGAAATTTCTTCTTTGCCTGAGCTGGTCTACTTTTTATGTCCTCCTTACTTCGTCCGTTTTATTTATTTTGCTTGCAAGGGAGCACAATTCCTTAACTTCGTCTACTTCGCCAACACTGATGCCAAGTTTGTCGTTAGTATCATTTCGCTACTCCTCATTACTTTCGTCGCTCTCCGGGTAATTCCGAATCCATACGATGTACTGATTAGTGTCCGTTCCATGTAGCATTCATAATGTACCATTGTGAACTCCGCACTACATTTTCTTTCTGTCTGAAACTTAGCTCAACTTAATCTCCCACTCTACAAAAGTCTACATATTACCAAAAATATGCCCCACAAACTGTTATCCAACATAAAATCGTATGCTAACCTTTGACTAAGCAGAACCTAACTTGAAATGAACTGTAACTGATTTGAATCAACTTGTCTTTATATTAACTGCGCAACTGATGTAAAACGATTATCTGGCCCAAATCAAACTTTCCACTCACCTCGCGTGACAACATGATTGCAGATTTGTCGAAAGCTCAACAGCAAACAGCATGCACGCAGCGGCTAAGGTAGATTTATGTTTCTAAATACATATTCAAACTGTTGCATGTAATACGTAATGACAAAAAGTGAGGTGGGGAGAGTAACTATTCCTATGAAATGATATTCCAGGACAACGATTTTAGAATGAAATATGTTTTGGCAGAGTAAAACTTCGCGTTATCTTCACACGTAACATAGGTCTGAACAACACCATGCTGAACAAAGTGAACAATGATTTAAAGATGGTACAATGTTAACAGAGAATGTCTATAAAAACCAAACAGCTTAATCAATTAATATGTTAATGCAAGACTCCTGGAAGTGGGGTGATCTTTCTCTCAGCGCTGAGCAACTTAACTAGGTGACAACAATCATTCGTCGCTGCGGAGTGCTACAGCCGTACCTCAAATTCCTTCTGTCCAAAAAATAACATTATTCAAAATTTATGTCCGCTTCACTTTCTAGTATATCCACTTATTCATCCTTGGTGTACTTTGTAATATTCTTCATCAAACGAATGCAATGTAAAGTCAATACTGAACACTGAATAAGTCCATCACTTACCACACTTCAACTAAGAATGTATAAGACTGCGCAGAGTCAAAGACTGTGCCACGACAAGACCAAAGATTGTTTAACAGTAACGTAACTTGCTCCCTCTCTGACGTGCACATCGATGACATACAAAAATCAAGAGTACCTTACTCCATAACTGAAGAGGGTTACTGAAACTCCGATGACGATTTCTCTAGGAGTTAGCATACACCGATAAAGGTATCCATGCTTTAACAGAAGAAAATAGCATTTCAGGATCAGCTTCTCCATCACGCACATACTTCACTAACCATTTGCAGTACTGACGTCAAACAACAGTATGGAACTGGTCAGTCGTTGTACTACTTTTAATTTCTGAGGTTTGAGTTTTAGTCCAGTCAAATTGCAGAAATACCTTGCAAAAGGTGGAGTAAAAGAGTTTATTTTTTCAATTCGTTCATATGGTTGGAAATATTAGAAAACCGAGTTTTGCCAACAAAATTTCGCTTGGGAAAACTTTCTGCAGTAAAAAAACGTGGAAAATTTCGGCCTTTTTTCCGTTTTTTCAAAATATCTGAGTTTCATTTGCTCCTATCGCTTTAACGTCTATTTTCTTTTTTAAAGAGCACAAAATTCTCTACAAATTTGATTCTAGCCATTTTTTCTATTTCCAATACCTAAGGCGCTACAGCGCCCAAAAATACCAATTTTTCAAATTTTGAGCATAGTGGCAAGATACCTTATTTTTGAACACTATTTTTTCAGTTTCTGTTTTTGTAGTATAAATACATTATACATCATGTTATACGTTGGAATTTACCACCTCACTTTCAAATATTCAATTTCTCTGTAAGCAACATGAGGATTGTTGGGCACCCAACTATTGTGATTCTTACATCACTACCTGAAGTTCACTATGGGCCACCTCAGCCCTGGTATTTGTAAAACTATAAATATAAAAATACATCATTAAGAGACATAAACACACACACACACACACATACACACACACACACAAATTAAATTGTCTCAGGAACTGAACTTTTATTAGCTGCAATAGGCAACCTAATTAGGTAGGTAATTATTCTTGTGTATAAAAGCCACACAGTTGACATTAAAAATAAGTAGCTTCATTACAATTAAAATGCATTGTCAGTTACTAAAAAATATTGACAGTTCTGGGTGTGTAATACTTGTAACATCGCACTTTAGCGCACTTGAGACAGATATGAGCATCACTTCCAACGTTTTGATGGGCCAGATTCCTCAGTGTCACCAGAAATACCTTTAGTTACGGATTCAAGGTCTGTACCTAGAGTTGATCCCCGATTGACCTCTTCTTTAAACAGCGAGTCAGCCTCAATAAGTTAATTGATTTCGTCAGCGGTTTCCCCAACATCCTCCATAACATCTTCTCCACTGTTCCATATAAAAATTTTGGCACGCTTTCACAGTTGACCCCAATACATTTCTTGCAAATTGAAGAACATTTCAAACCCGCTTTTCTGCAGGAGCACACTCCGTCACAGTTCAGCTTGCATGAGCATGAAACAACGTGAAGAAGTGCTTCAGGTGCTGGATCTTGGCTCATTATAACGGGTATTGGACCGTGGTCACTGTGATTCCAGCCCCATTTCTCAGGAGGTTTCCAGTTTCCCATCCAACTTTGGACTTGTTGGTAAGTCCGCCACGAATGATGTTGTGCAGCATCTTGTGTAGGTGGCAACCGTGCAAGATTCAGTTTGCTTTTTGTGGCAGACTTGGCGAATAGCTGGTACCGCAAATGGTCTAGTGTGTGGGAACTGCTCACACGTCCACTATACAATGCGATATTAAGCTGTTTTGTTGCTGTTATTATTTCTTCACGGGTAGCGTGTGGTTTATTGAACGTGCAAAGCGCTGAGGTTAGGTGTTCATTCTTCGCAACAATATTGCAGCACTTAATTTTTCCTTGACCAAAGAAAGCGGATGTTGTATCACATCCGCTAAAGGCTTGGGTGAACAGAATATGTTCACTGTCAAACTTGTAAGATGCAGTGGAAAACCACTTGTCTTCTGCATTTCCTCTTCCTGCCTTTAAGAAAAATAAGTTTTCAATGCCTTGCCCCAAACCGGTCATGAGCACAAGCAGGTCAACATCTCCTACAATGACAATACTTCCAAAATCTTTGGTTCTTGAAATAACAGCTGTTACAATCATAACGGCAGCATCTTCTTGTGGCTGGTGCACTTCAACGCTACACTCCAGAAATTCCTTTTTAAGAAGTGTGATCAAACTCATCTTGTTTCGTTCGTTGTACAAGAACTTGTCCTGAGGGACTTGGTACACCATCTCTGATTCAACCACAACGTCAACAGAAGAATGTTTTTTGGACCTACGAATCCTCTCGGCACTCTTTGTGCTACATTTGTCTCCCTCACATGGATACCCATGAAATACAATAGCAAATTGAGATCCAAATAGACGTTGCAGGTAAGAAACATAGCTTTGAGCTATTGACTTGAAGCAAACACTTAGAGTCCAAGTCACTTTGTGGATAAGGTACCCTCCATCAAAATTTGGTTTGGCATATGGCAGTCCTAACTGCTTGTTTATAAAGTCATCAGAATTCCCTCTTGCACATAAGAAGCATTTCTCTTTCAACTTGAACTGACCTTTCTCCTACGACCGACGTAGCACGCCTGTTGGTTCCTAGAGATGTTGAAGTCTAGCTGATATCATTCTCTCATTAATGTACTTCTTGTAGCATGCTTCATGCACCATCACTTCACTGGGCGTTTTCAAAAAACGGGTGTGAGCAGACTCCCTGCGTTTAGCACTACAATCGATAAGTGTGCTCAGTCGTTTCTTTTTCACATTGCATCCACCACTCAACACAGTTTTTTTTGCAAATGAAACACAAATTCATGTCAGACATACTCATTTTCAGCACCACAACATATACTGAATGGAAGCGACTCCAAACTCTAGGACCCTTGTTGTTGTGTGCTAATAGCTGTCATCGCGCTGTGAACAATCACCAGACATAATCGCCTTCCGCTTTTGTCCGCTAAAGAACAATTCCTACATACTTTTTCTTATAACTGATCATTAACGTCAATCAACTGTAGAAATTGTACGGCACCTGAATGCAATCGTAGCACATATTGTAACACAAATAAAGTTCACGCAATCCGACGTGAATGTGTTCGTAGTTACTGAATATGATGCTGTTTGTCCTGGTCCTGCAGCAGAGTGAGATGGTAAATTCCAATGAATAACATGATGAGTAATATGTTTATACCACACAAATAGAAACTGAAATAACAGTGTTCAAAAATTAGCTAATTTGCCACTTTGCTCGAAATTTGAAAAATTGGTATTTTTTGACTCGCTGTAGCGCCTTAGATATTGGAAGTAGAAAAAAATGGTAAAAATCAAATTTGTAGAGAATTTTGTGCTCTTTAAATAAGAAAATAGGCGTCAAAGAGATAGGAGCAAATGAAACTGAGATATTTTGAAAAAAAAACTGAAAAAAGTCCGAAATTTTCGAAGTTTTTTGACTGCAGAAAGTTTTCCCAAGAGAAATTTTGTTGGCAAAACTTGGTTTTCTAACCTTTCCAACAATACGAACGAGTTGAAAAAATAAAATCTTCTACCCCACCTTTTGCAAGGTACAGGCTTTTTTTCTGACAGTTTCACTGGACTATTTGTGTAGACTGTAGTCGGTTGGTCTTTCATAAGCTGTTGCTAACTCGTCCAGTTCGGCTAAAATCAATACGCCACATGACAAAGTCCGAGGAACGTCCCGGAGCGCAGGGGGCGACCGGAGCCAGCATTGGCTAGCGCAGAACGCCGGACATGGCTCCTGCATCGTATGTGGACACCCCTGTAATTATTGTTATTTCGTGACATGGTCAAGTTCGAGATACGCGATCTTAATTGTTTATAGTTATTCGATTCAGAAAAATTCTTTCTTAGTCAAGACTGCAGTTTATTATTTTTATTGATTACCAGTTTCGGCTGAAGTATTAGTCATCTTCGGCTCACAGGATTGAAATTTTTTTTTAGTGGACAGTCACCAACTGGTAGGCCACATCGTTATAAATTTTGTGCAAGCTGCATAGCTCACTCTTACTTTATAGATTTATGGAACATTAATGTAAAATCACCCAAGCCTGAGAGACCATCGCATCCACTGTGTTATAACATCACTTCATACACTGTAAAATGGGTTACTTTGTGACTGTAGGGGTTACTACATCTACATCTACATCTACATCCGTACTCCGCAAGCCACCTGACGGTGTGTGGCGGAGGGTACCCTGAGTACCTCTATCGGTTCTCCCTTCTATTCCAGTCTCGTATTGTACGTGGAAAGAAGGACTGTCGGTATGCTTCTGTGTGGGCTCTAATCTCTCTGATTTTATCCTCATGGTCTCTTCGCGAGATATACGTAGGAGGGAGCAATATACTGCTTGACTCTTCGGTGAAGGTATGTTCTCGAAACTTCAACAAAAGCCCGTACCGAGCTACTGAGCGTCTCTCCTGCAGAGTCTTCCACTGGAGTTTATCTATCATCTCCGTAACGCTTTCGCAATTACTAAATGATCCTGTAACGAAGCGCGCTGCTCTCCGTTGGATCTTCTCTATCTCTTCTATCAACCCTACCTGGTGCGGATCCCACACTGCTGAGCAGTATTCAAGCATTGGGCGAACAAGCGTACTGTAACCTACTTCTTTTGTTGTCGGATTGCATTTCCTTAGGATTCTTCCAATGAATCTCAGTCTGGCATCTGCTTTACCGACGATCAACTTTATATGATCATTCCATTTTAAATCACTCCTAATGCGTACTCCCAGATAATTTATGGAATTAACTGCTTCCAGTTGCTGACCTGCTATTTTGTAGCTAAATGATAAGGGACCTATCTTTCTATGTATTCGCATCACATTACACTTCGCTACATTGAGATTCAATTGCCATTCCGTGCACCATGCGTCAATTCGCTGCAGATCCTCCTGCATTTCAGTACAATTTTCCATTGTTGCAACCTCTCGATACACCACAGCATCATCTGCAAAAAGCCTCAGTGAACTTCCGATGTCATCCACCAGGTCATTTATGTATATTGTGAATAGCAACGGTCCTATGACACTCCCCTGCGGCACACCTGAAATCACTCTTACTTCGGAAGACTTCTCTCCATTGAGAATGACGTGCTGCGTTCTGTTATCTAGGAACTCCTCAATCCAATCACACAATTGATCTGATAGTCCGTATGCTCTTACTTTGTTCATTAAACGACTATGGGGAACTGTGTCAAACGCCTTGCGGAAGTCAAGAAACACGGCATCTACCTGTGAACCCGTGTCTAAGGCCCTCTGAGTCTCGTGGACGAATAGCGCGAGCTGGGTTTCACACGATCGTCTTTTTCGAAACCCATGCTGATTCCTACAGAGTAGATTTCTAGTCTCCAGAAAAGACATTATACTCGAACATAATACGTGTTCCAAAATTCTACAACTGATCGACGTTAGAGATATAGGTCTATAGTTCTGCACATCTGTTCGACGTCCCTTCTTGAGAACGGGGATGACCTGTGCCCTTTTCCAATCCTTTGGAACGCTTCGCTCTTCTAGAGACCTACGGTACACCGCTGCAAGAAGGGGGGCAAGTTCCTTCGCGTACTCTGTGTAAAATCGAACTGGTATCCCATCAGGACCAGCGGCCTTTCCTCTTTTGAGCGATTTTAATTGTTTCTCTATCCCTCTGTCGTCTACTTCGATATCTACCATTTTGTCAACTGTGCGACAATCTAGAGAAGGAAGCACAGTGCAGTCTTCCTCTGTGAAACAGCTTTGGAAGAAGACATTTAGTAATTCGGCCTTTAGTCTGTCATCCTCTGTTTCAGTACCATTTTGGTCACAGAGTGTCTGGACATTTTGTTTTGATCCACCTACCGCTTTGACATAGGACCAAAATTTCTTAGGATTTTCTGCCAAGTCAGTACATAGAACGTTACTTTCGAATTCATTGAAAGCCTCTCGCATAGCCCTCCTCACACTACATTTCGCTTCGCGTAATTTTTGTTTGTCTGCAAGGCTTTGGCTATGTTTATGTTTGCTGTGAAGTTCCCTTTGCTTCCGCAGCAGTTTTCTAACTCGGTTGTTGTACCACGGTGGCTCTTTTCCATCTCTTACGATCTTGCTTGGCACATACTCATCTAACGCATATTGTACCATGGTTTTGAACTTTGTCCACTGATCCTCAACACTATCTGCACTTGAGACAAAACTTTTGTGTTGAGCCGTCAGGTACTCTGTAATCTGCTTTTTGTCACTTTTGCTAAACAGAACTTTGTGACATACGTTAATTTTCGCTTATTTTGAATCTCCCGCTGCGTCCAAGATGCCTAGAAACGAAGGATTAGCTCCAGCGGCTTGCCTGTAGTGCTGCACCATCTTGCGGCAGCTATCTGAATATGCCGCGCTTCTTTTGTTCTTCGGCAGTGCGTTCGTCTCGAAACCTGCTTTGGAGCCATTGTTTGAATTGTTGTGAACTTTGTGTGCTGCAGCTGTTCATGTGAAAGAACTACACAAAACAGGTATGTACGCCTGACTGTTAATATGTTGGCTACATTATGGCGTGATTTGACGTTAATTGTAATGTTTATGTGAGCAGTATAATTATACAACCATAAAATCGGCATACCAGTAGTAGAAGTGACGACCGGTAAGACCAAGGCGAAATCTTCAAGTCCTGGTACCGGCAATACCCAGCAGCTGAAGAAAAAGTGTTCTGAAGTCTCAAGAAGAGTCACTGATAAGGTCGAGTCCTCAGATGAGAGCGAAATCATCAAGTGGACTGATGAAGATCCGAGTGACTCGGAAGCTCTCAGAAAGTTCATCAGATGAGTCATCAGACAGAGACGCACCTTTGACTTCTGGTAAGTTACATCGAGACACAAGAAACGTCCACCACTTGAAAAGGGCCACTAAGAAGACCTCTGAACGCACACTCAAACTTGATGACTTTGTGGTAGTGAACTTCGGAGGGGAAGTGTTCCCCAGAAGAGTGACTGATATCAAGCTAGGAGGCTACATGGTAAGCGACATGGGAAGGTCAAAAATATGTTGGAAGTGGCCAGAACGAGATGATTACAATTATTATTCAACAAGGGAAGTTCTGTATAAAATAGCAATTCCAACACCATTAGGAAAGCGAGGTCTTTTTGATTTTAAAGATTTATTTTCAGATTGAGTAGCTACGTTTGTAAATTCATTATGTTGTCAAACAATAAACCAATGTTTTGTATATTGCTTTAAATAAACGTCTGATGGGGTAACTTTGTATCAATGTTTATTTTCCATGCATTTCGAAGAAAAAACAAAGCTTTTCACATAGTAGCCCCACCCAGTTGGGTAACTTTGTGAAAACTTGTAACAGTTATATAATGGTTTTCTGTTAAACATATTTACTTGTAAAACATATCGCTACATAGTGGAAGGTTTCAGCAACTTCTTGGTATTACCTATTAAAGTTCATAATTTTACATTGTCTGGCCCATGCGAGCAAAACCTAAAAAACTGCCACAAAGTAACCCCATTTTACGGTAGTCTTCACATGTGTAGCGTGGGATCTCAGGTAAGACAACTAGAAAATAATGCATAATTTTTGCTCATTTATATGTGGCTGTCGTGTCCATGGCACAAGTATTTAATGAAATACAAGAATTTGTTTCGTCAATAAAACCTCTTTTTCTTGCTGCAAGTGTAATTTACTTCTCCCAGAAGCGTTTCGCATTTTTTTTAAAATTCTAAGGCATCTTCAGATTGATAGTTTGTTCGGATCTGCGTTTCCTTTCACCTGGGCTGAAGATCGCACTATCACTTCATTTCCGAAACATAAGCTCATTTTTATATTCCGAACTTTTTCTTTCAAACTTTTCATCACGTTCATCCTTATTTTTGTGGTGCACTATTACTCTTTTGCCTCTGGTTATAGGTATTTGTTCGAAAACTGTGCTTTTAAAGACGTGAATATTTTCTGTATTATCTATAAATTGTGGCAAAAGAGTAGTAGTGCACCACAAAAATAAAGTTAAACATGGTAAACAGTGTGAAAGAAAAATTTAGGAATATAAAACTGTGCTTACGTTTCGAAAATGAAGTGTCAATGCGACCTTCAGACCAGATGAGAGGAAATGCAGATGCCAACGAACTATCACACTGAAGAAGCCTCAGAGTAAAAACAGGCGAAACGCGCCTGGGAGAAATAAATTACACTTGCAGTAAGAGAAGGCGGTTTTATTCACAAAACAAATATTTCTGTGCTTGCTGCGAAGATGGACACACAAAAAAACTTGATTTTATGACGTAGACCCCACTCGTGCGGCGTGAACATCACAATTTACAGACAGCATCGGCGAGCAACAAGAAAAATACCCGCATCAGAGTAAGCAAGACACTTGACACAGTGCATGCGACGATCTCTTAGCCTTGTTTGGTTTTACATTAATGCTTCATCGCGCTGTGAAAAAAAATTGAGCTATGACGATGTGCCCCACCGGTCGGTGATTCTGTGGTCTGAACATGGTTAACAGCTTTAGCCGAAACTGCTAATCAATAAAAATAATTAATTACAATCTCGGCTAATGCAGCATTTTCTCTGAATCCAGTAACTGTATACCTGTAATATTTGCTTTGGAAACAGTCCAGGCAAACACATAACCGGCGTATCCCATACTTGGCAGGTGGTACATCTGCGATCCAGCCTTACGAATATGTTGACACTAACTTAAACACGTGCACTCGTACTTTATTTTGTCGTCAGTTCTTTTAAGCTGCATATAGATTTAGTAATTGAGTGGCAGGAGAAGTCGTTCTGTGCTGTTCAGCAGTGTCTTAACCTCTCGAAACGTCTTCTGCCTCATTAGCACTCCCTAAGCTTCAAGGTCACAACGCTTTCCTGCGTTACCTTTTGTGGAAATTGGCACCATTGCGATGCTTCATTAGCATTTCCTGAGATCCTACAGCACAACGTTTTTGTATGTTCTTTTTTGATGAAACTTACACTTTCGTTACAGCATTAATTGTATCATGGTCACAGATAAAATTCTTTTTTTTTTTTTTTTTGGTCGCTTTTGAACCATAAACGTTACTCGTTCCATAAAAATGTTGGCAGGTGTTCCCAAATATTCCCTAGCGTTGGAGGTAAACCGCCAATAACGAGCTTCTTTCTTTACTTGCTTCGGTTAAAACGTGTTAAATTTATCGGGTTGAATTTCTGCAAAACGAAATGAAAACAATTTAATCGTGTCCTGAGAATGCTTTGATATGTATTCGATTTCGATCGATAGAAAGACATTGCGAAATGTAGACTACTCATAAGTGGTTTGCCTCGATTAATCTCTCTCTTTCCGATTGCTGTCCAAATTCGGCCAACAGCTTTGCTTTTAGTTTTTGATTTGATTTCGTATTCATTGAAGAAATTAATTAATGTGCCATTAGTCCCGCAGCCCCATTTTAGGTCAAAGCTAACATGGGGAGTGGAAGCTGATAAGTTACACTAAATAATCAACACGATTCTTTTAATGTTTCTAAATGTTTCGATTTACTTTTTGCAATGAAGTGAATAAGAATCTATTATGTTTGTAGGAAAGCACTAGGAAACTTCAAACGACCATCATGGAATTTTCATTCTATTCTTGAGGAGTCAGAATTAGCAGGGATGGTACCATGTATGTCTTAGTGAAAAGCTAAATAACATCCGTTAAGTTGGATGAGTAATGTGACGAGGAGCAAATGGAAAATTTAAAAATATGGAGAACTAATTAAAAATGGAGGTCACTTCAAGATAATCGATATTCTCATAATAAATATCGACGTAATATCTGTAGTAAGAATATTTTGTCTTTATTAATTATTAACTTGTTGACTAATTATGTCGGTAAGCAGGTTCGTCGGGAGGCAAGACTGGGCCTCGGAATTTTCCTACGTCTAGCGACTTAACGGGTAGAAGATCTAGGAGCACACCACTGTAGGATCTTCAAGTGACACACATTCAGAAGCTGCTTGTTTCCTAGAGATATGATTTAATGTCTGATAATAACAAATTAAAATAGTTAGAATGTAAAGAGATTATGCTTAAATGTCCAGCAGATTAGTAAGACTCTGTACATTGCATGTCAGGATTAGTCGAGTGACGCCATGTCACGGGCAGAACAACATGCTCTATGAGAAACGTACCAAAGAAAATGCTGGTGTTGGGCAACATGTAATCAGTTAATACTAAACATAAAGAAAACAAACAATACCCACTTCAGTATAAAGAGGAAATACAATTCTGTCGCTAAACGAATATCGTCAGCATATTTTGCTCTCAGTAACATACAATGTCTTGTGGTGACATACTATTCCTAAGTACTCTTACGTAATAGCGATGGATTTCTTCTCTAGGAATTGAAGGTACGGAACGCCGGTACAGTTTTTAAAGTGCCGGAAAGGGCCGTAAAACAATAACTAGGAGTAGCTGTTAGGTCCATTTTAAAGAACTGTTTAAAAATCTGAATACCCTTACTGCATCGGGTGAGTAAATGTACCAGTCTGTTACTAATCTTTTCACAAATAGTTCTGTATATGGTCATGAAATAAGAGCCAGTTTTGACTTACATTTACAAGGAGAAACAGACAAGAACTCAAAACAGCATTTTTTATAGGGGAATAAAACTATATAATTATTTGCTCACGGATATGAAAAAGCTCACTAAAACACATCTGTTTAAAAAGGCAGCTAATCTTTTCACAAATAGTTCTATATATGGTCATGAAACAAGAGCCAGTTTTGACTTACATTTACAAGGAGAAACAGACAAGAACTCAAAACAGCATTTTTTTATAGGGGAGTAAAACTATATAATAATTTGCTCACGGATATGAAAAAGCTCACTAAAACACATCTGTTTAAAAAGGCAGCTAAAACGTTCTTCATGAGTAATGCCATCAAAGATAACTTAGAGGACTCAGAATGGTTGTTGATAATGAAAGGGGATAAATATAACCCCTATCATCATAGTAGCATTGTAATACTTTTGCAAGAATGTCACGTGGCATGTTCTACGTATAATGGATGGCAGTAGCGCCATGACATCCTCCTGGATTCAACATCTCACTCATAATGGGGGGAGGCTGACTCAGTTTTCCAGGTGCTCCCAGGGGAGGACCTGATGTGGAATAGTGGCGTATATACTGGTCCCAGTTTTCCGGACGGACTACAGTTAGTGAAATGGGCGTAGCATGAAGTTCATGGTTCTGGATTCACCAGCGGGTGTCCTTGACGATTGCAGCGGTGAAGAGTAAAACGGTGTTGGTATCATAGAACATTGTCAAGAGGACACCAATGAGGCAGTGCAGTTATTGAGACACGGACCTCATGTTCGTGCGGGTGGATTTTATTCTGTCCGGCCATCTGTAGTTTTCCTAAATCATTTGAAATGGCAGGATGATTTCTTCAACAAAGCCATGGCCGACCACCTGTTCTATTCTCATAAAGCATACTAATACATTCTGTGCGCATGTATATTTTTGAGCTATTCATTTTCATTGAATTATGATGACAAATATAATACAGTACTGGCCATTGAAATTGCTACACCAATAAAAAATGCAGATGATAAACGGGTATTCATTGGACGAATATATTATACTAGAACTGACATGTGATTATATTTTCACGCAATTTGGGTGCATAGATGCTGAGAAATCAGTACCCAGAACAACCACCTCTGGCCGTAATAACGGCCTGGATACGCCTGGGCATTGAGTCAAACAGAGCTTGGATGGCGTGTACAGGTACAGTTAGTTGCCCACGCAGCTTCAACACGATGCCACAGTTCATCAAGAGTAGTGACTGGCGTATTGCGACGAGCCAGTTGCTCTGCCACCATTGACCAGATGTTTTCATTTGGTGAGAGATATGGAGAATGTGCTGGGCAGGGCAGCAGTCGAATATTTTCTGTATCCAGAAAGGCCCGTACAGTATCTGGAACGTGCGGTCGAGCATTATCCTGCTGAAATGTAGGGTTTTTCAGGGATCGAATGAAGGGTAGAGCCACGGGTCGCAACACATCTGAAATGTAACGTCCACTGTTCAAAGTGCCGTCAATACGAACATGAAGTGACCGAGACGTGTAAACAATGGCACCCCATACCATCACGCCTGGTGATAGACCAGTATGGCGATGACGAATACATGCTTCTAATGTGCGTTCACCGCGATGTCGCCAAACACGTATGTGAGCATCATGATGCTGTAAAAAGAACCTGGATTCATCCGAAAAAATGACGTTTTGCCATTCGTGTACCCAGGTTCGTCGTTGAGTTCAGCATCGCAGGCGCTCCTGTCTGTGATGCAGTGTCAAGGATAACCGCAGCCATGGTCTCCGAGCTGACAGTAGATGGTGCTGCAAACGACGTCAAATTGTTCGTGCAGATGGTTGTTGTCTTGCAAACGTCCCCATCTGTTGACTCAGGGATCGAGACGTTGCTGCACGACCCGTTACAGCCATGCGGATAAGATGCCTGTCATCTCGACTGCTAGTGATACGAGGCCGTTGGTATCCAGCACGGAGTTCCGTATTACCCTCCTGAACCCACCGATTCTATATTCTGCTAACAGTCATTGGATCTCGTCCAACGCGAGCAGGAATGTTGCGATACGATAAATCGCAATCGAGATAGGTTAGAATCTGACCTTTATCAAAGTCGTAAACGTGATGGTACGCATTTCTCCTCCCTACACGAACATCACAACAACGTTTCACCAGGCAAGCTGGTCAACTGCTGTTTGTGTATGAGAAATCGGTTGGTGACTTTTCTCATGTCAGCACGTTGTAGGTGTCGCCACCGGCGCCAACGTTGTGTGAATGCTCTGAAAAGCTAATCATTTGCATATCACAGCATGTTCTTCCTGTCGGTTAAATTTCGCGTCTGTAGCACGTCATTTTCGTGGTGTAGCAATTTGAATGGCCCGTAGAGTATCATTGAAAGATGGTCCATAGTTTTAATCGGCCAGGATGTTTCTGTCGGGTTGTTTTTTGAAATCATACTTAACAGATGTCTGTCTACCACATTTCGTGTAGGTCGTACGCATTCTCTGTGAAAATATTACGTTGTGAAAGGGAGACACTGAAATCCGTTATAATGTAGCGAGTAGCAGACTGCGTTGGATGTTTTCGCGGAGTTATGGAAAAATATTCGTCGTAATGATACGGCGGATTAGACATGACATGACACCTGAGCAGAGCGGCGTTTCTATGTCAAACTAGTAAGATTCAGGGAAAGAATACGGATAACTGTAACGTGGGAACAATAGAAGTCGTGTGATTGGTACAAAAATGTGACGAATTTTAGAGATGTGTTTTGCTTTCGTAGACGTACATGTTGTTCATGAGAAGTGAAGCACCTGTAATACACACTGCCTCGGCACGTAACGTGACCACCTGTCGAAAGCCTGAGTACCACCTTTTGTCGCGCTAACAACTGCGAGGCGTGCAGGAAGAGATTCAGTGAGATTTTGGAAGATACTGACAGGGATGTGGACTGCAGTGCCGTGATGAGTATTTCTCGGATGAAGATCCATGGTGTAAACAATCCCGATCGAGGTGGTCCCACACATTCTCGACTGGATTTAAATTCGAAATTTAAATTCGAAGACTCTGGTGGTTGGGGAAGCACGGTAAACTCAATTTGGTGCTCTTCGAACCACCCACGTAAAATGCAAAATGTGTGAGACGTTGCATTGTCCTGTTGGTAGATACCACCGTGCCAAGAAACAACAAACGGCATGTAGGGTTGGACATGGTCCCCAAGGATAGATACATGCCTGTGTTGATCTATTGTGCCTTCTAGAATGAGGATATCATCCATGATATGCCACGAAAACGTTCCCCAGACATCAACGCTTCCTCCTCCAGCCTGGACTCTTCTGACGACTGTTGCAGAGTGTTTGCTTTCAACCAGTGGAGCATAAAAAGTGATTCATCTAAGGAGGCCACCTACCGCCAATCAGTGGGCGTCTGGCTGCGGTACTGGATTGCAAATTGCGACCTTGGTCGCCGATGAATAGCATTCCGTATGGATGCATGTAGCAGGCGCTTGTTGTTGAAGCCCATCAGTAGCAATGTTCGCTGAACTGTCGTTGAGGAGACAATGTCGGTAGTCTCTGGTTCATCTCGGCGGTCAGTTGCTCAACAGTTGCACGTCTGTTCTCACGTATGCATCTTCGTACTGCAGCCGTCGCACACACGTCATGTGTAATATATTGATTATTCTCTGCTACTATGGTGCTATCCTGTGAGAAAGGAGGGCAAGCGTTCCAAGGCGCGGAAGAAGAGGTTCGTTTCAGATTGCGCTGATACAATAGCTCCCTACTTAGCAATCATATACAAGCGCTCGCTCACCGATAGATCTGTACCTACAGATTGGAAATTTGCGCAGGTCGCACCAGTGTTTGAGAAGGGTAGTAGGAGTAATCCATCGAACTACAGACCTATATCATTGACGTCGGTTTGCACTAGGGTTTTGGAGCATATACTGTATTCAAACATTATGAATCACCTCGAAGAGAACGATCCATTGATACGTAATAAGCATGGTTTCAGAAAACATCGTTCTTGTGCAACGCAGCTAGCTCTTTTTTCGCACGAAGTAATGGCCGCTATCGACAGGGGGTCTCAAGTTGATTCCGTATTCCTAGATTTCCGGAAAGCTTTTGACACCGTTCCTCACAAGCTACATCTAATGAAGCTGCGGACCTATGGGGCATCGTCTCAGTTGTGCGACTGGATTTGTGATTTCCTGTCAACGAAGGTTGCAGTTCTTACTAATAGACGGGAAATCGTCGAATAAAACTGAAGTGTTATCAAGTGTTCCCCAGGGAAGCGTCCTGGAACCTCTGCTGTTCCTGGTCTATATATATAAATGACCTGGGTGACAATCTGAGCAGTTCTCTTAGGTTGTTCGCAGATGATGCTGTAATTTACCGTCTAGTAAGGTCATCCGAAGATCAGTATCAGTTGCAAAGCGATTTAGAAAAGATTGATGAATGGTGTGGCAGTTGGCAGTTGACGCTAAATAACGAAAAGTGTGAGGTGATCCACATGACTTCCAAAAGAAATCCGTTGGAATTCGATCACTCGATAAATAGTACAATTCCCAATGCTGTCAATTCAACGAAGTACCTGGGTGTTAAAATTACGAACAGCTTCAGTTGGAAAGACCACATAGATAATATTGTGAGGAAGGCGAGCCAAAGGTTGCGTTTCATTGGCAGGACACTTAGAAGATGCAACAAGTCCACTAAAGAGACATCTTACACTACACTCGTTCGCCCTCTGTTAGAATATTGCTGTGCGGTGTGGGATCCTTACCAGCTGGGTTTGACGGAGGACATCAGAAGGGTGCAAAAAAGGGCAGCTTGTTTTGTATTATCACGTAATAGGGGAGAGTGTGTGGCAGATATGATACACGAGTTGGGATGGAAGTCATAAAAGCAAAGACGTTTTTCGTCGCGGCGAGATCTATTTACGAAATTTCAGTCACCAACTTTCTCTTCCGAATGCGAAAATATTTTGTTGAGCCCAACCTACATAGGTAGGAATGATCATCAAAATAAAATAAGAGAAATCAGAGCCCGAACAAAAAGGTTTAGGTGTTCGTTTTTCCCGCGCGCTGTTCGAGAGTGGAATGGTAGAGATATAGTATGATTGTGGTTCGATGAACCCTCTGCCAAACACTAAAATGTACATTGCAGAGTAATCATGTAGATGTAGATGCAGATGTAGACGATGCTAAGGGCAGACGAAACTAGGAGAGATATTGTAACATGAAGTAAACAGTGAGGAGAGAGCCTTGCGAAAATGTAGACGCCCCCAGACGCCGTGACAGGGTGTTAGTTACTCTTCAGGGAATTAACATGCAACTTCGTATGTCGTCTAGACGCTGTAGTAGGTTGTCACAGTAGATCTTCGTAACCAACGGGCACGTACTAGTGTATAAAGCCAGCTTGATACCAGCCCTGAGAACAGCAACGTCAGTAGACTCACAAGGGTTAGAAAGAGAGCGAAAACGCCCAAAACTGTAGACCCAGCAGTCCCTACTTCGGGGAGCTCGAGGGGCGGGGCTAAATGACGTATAACAACAATGTTGCCAGCCATATTTGGCAGAGCAGTTGCGTTTAGCTTTCAGCTGAACTATATTGATACCAAATACGGACTTAGTGCAACTGCAATAACAACCCTGCCTTAGGAGCAGTAGAGGGGACCTAACTAAACCATGATTGGAAGGCACCTGCAAGAGACCTACGGGATTAGCTGGGTGGCTTATGAAACGTCCCCTTAGAAAAATTGTTCACAAGACTGGTCTATGTGAAACGTCCTCTTTGAACAATTATACACGACTGTGCTTAAACTGACACACAATAGTTTCTAGCGCAACGCAATCTGACTTTCAATAATCCCTACAAGAGAATGGCCCTGACTAACATTAACCTATATGTTTCACAAATCACTTACCTCCCAAAAATCTTCGTTACTCGAACTACTGCAATACAGCAAGCGCCACTACTGCCAGCTAACTAAAAGATTCAAACTACAGAAGTCACTAACTACTGATAGGCACAGTTAGCAAATGAAAGATTTTAATAGGGAACAAACAATGTATTTACCTTTATAGTCATAATATATATATATATATATATATATATATATATATATATATATATATATATCAGTTCATGACACCAATTCTTACAAATTTCAAAACTCCGCCATCTCTCTCCCCACGTCCACCACTGCTGGCGGCTCACCTCCAACTGCGCAACGCTACGCGCTGTTAGCATCCAGCTGCCGCTCCCCAACACTACAATGGCAGACAACAATGCAGACTAACCACAGACTGCGCACAGCACAGCCAGTGATTTTTCATACAGAGCGATATGTGGCGTTACCAATAAGAAAACCTAAACAGCCTACTTACATAGCCCCCATGCTCCCCACAAAAAATTTACAAATTGTTTTGGGCAGTGGCCAATACAGATTTGAAAATTTTTTTCTTAATCACAATAACAAAAAAAAATGCACACACTTATCGATACAATGTTGGTCAAAAGCTAAAATTTTCTCACAGTCCATAAAGACAGTCGTGATCATTTACCACAGTGAAATAGCAGTGTTTTTCTTAAAGTCTGAGCACTAAAAGAAAATGCACATGGAAGTAGTGGATTTCTAAGCAGTCTTGAAGAAGTAGTGTTGTCCTGCCAATGAAAGACAGTGCTGACTCTTGACATGCAGACAGGTAATGGGCCACAACAGAGCAAACCCACAGCAGAGTCAGTTGAAGTTCACAGACTGCGCACAGCACAGCCAGTGATTTTTCATACAGAGCGCTATGTGGCGTTACCAATAAGAAAACCTAAACAGCCTACTTACAGGCTTTAAGTGTGAAAAACAGTGCCCCCACGCGAATCTTTATAACCCCTAGATTCCGCATTTTCTACGGTCGCAGGTTCGAATCCTGCCTCGGGCATGGATGTGTGTGATGTCCTTAGGTTAGTTAGGTTTAAGTAGTTCTAAATTCTAGGGGACTGATGACCTCAGCAGTTAAGTCCCATAGTGCTCAGAGCCATTTGAACCATTCCGCATTTTGTCAGAGTTCTCAGTCAGACGGTCTGGGCCCCGAATTCGCGTCCGTCGACTCCAGCCTCGGTCAGCCCCACGTAAGTCTTGCTCTCTCTCTCTCTCACTTGGAGTGCCTCAGTGAACAGTGTCACATTCATCATGTTTTGTTTTGCAAACCAAGTTGCTGCCTTAAGATGCTGCTAGTGTTTGCTACTGTGGTTAGCTTCCACTCCTGGGACTTCTGCACTGGCTTCTCTTGTAACAGTGTTATTCATGCTTTTTTTAACCGTAGAATTAGCCTCCAGTGTATTGGTTGGTCTTGTCTGGAATAAACAACTATTTCAGAACCGTGTTTGTCCAAGAGTCTCCACAACGAGTTTCCTACCGAGTCTCACCACCTGCGTTTCTAGTAAATGCCTGTACCAGTGTTGGCTCAGATAGAAGAAAACTATCAAATGCCTTCACTGCGAATTGTCCTGCCTTCTGCTCTGTACCGCTCGGGAGCGCAGACTGACCCGCAACCCCTTTTTCCCTCTCCCCCTATGTCAGAACACGACACATCTACGGCCCATTGTGTGCCACAGTTGCCTCGCCACCGGTTCGGGATAGCGCAATTTTGCCATGCACGGTATACACTGAAGAGAGAGAGAGAGAGAGAGAGAGAGAGAGAAAAAAAAACTCGAACGTTACCTTATATCCTGTAGGGCCCCCATAAGCACGCGGAAGTGCCGCAACACGACATCGCATGGACTCTAATATCTGAAGCACTGCTGGAGAAAACTGACACCATGAATCCTGCAGAGTTGTCCATAAATTCGTAAGAGTACGAGAGAGAGGAGATGTCTTCTGAATAGCACGTTCCAAGGTATCCCAGATATGCTCAGTAATGTCTGGGAGTCTGGTGGCCAGCGGAAGTGTTTAAACTCAGAAGAATGTTCCTGGAGCCTCTCTGTGGCAATTCTGGTTGTGCGGGGTGTCGCATTGTCCTGCTAGAATGTCCAAAGTCCGTCGTAATGAACAGCGGACATGAAGGGATGCAGGTGATCAGACAGGATGCTTATGTACGTGTCACCTGCCAGAGTCGTTACTAGACGCATCAGGGATCCCATATCACTCCAACTCCAGATAGCCCGCATCATTACAGAGCCTCCATCAGATTGAATAGCTCTCTGCTGACATGAGCGTCCATGGATTGATGAGGTTGTCTCCATACACGTACACGTCCATCCGCTCGGTACGATTTGAAACGAGACTCTTCCGACCAGGCGACATGTTTCCAGTCCTCAACAGTGCAACGTCTGTTGTGACGGGCTCAGACGAGACCTAAAGCTTTGTGTCGTGCAGTCAATAACGGGTACACAAGTGGGCCTTTGGCTCCCAAACCCCATGTCGATGATGTTTCATTGAGTAGTTCGCACGCTGACATTTGTTGATGGCCCAGCATCGAAATCTGCAGCAATTTGCGGAAGGGTTGCACTTCTGTCACGTTAAACGATTCTCTACAGTCGTCGTTGGTCCGTTCTTGCAGGATATATTTTCGGCTGCAGCAATGTTGGAGACTTGACGTTTCACTGGATTTTTGATATTCACTCGTGAAATGGTCGTACTGCAAAATCCCCACTTCATCGCTACCTCGGAGATGCTGTGTCCCATCGCTCGTGCGCCGACTACAACACCACGTTCAAACTCACTTAAATCTTGATAACTCTTTACGTATCTCTGTATTTGAATACGCATACCTATACCAATTTCTTTGGCACTTCAGTGTGTTTTAACCACGGCGGCACACGTACAGTTCACAAACTTAGCCGTTCCGGAAACGCTTCCACTCTTGGCCCGAAAGACAAGATCATGACCTATTGAATGTTAGATAAACAGCTCCGTTATCGCATTACGAGGACTGCACTGTTTTAGACGTGATCCCGAAATTCTTTATATACGCTCCACTGCTGGTGCTGCAAATTGCTGTCTTTGAGTGGTTACTGCAGGTTGACGTCGAACATAGGCGGTGATTGCACTAATGTGATTGGATCGTGTAGAAGTCGGTACTCATACCGGCTACGGTATCTTCCTCCTGTAACTACTTTCCTGCAAACATTTAATATACTAATTCATGCACGTGAAATGTATGAAGTAACACCTTAATCACCGTCGGGTTGAGATAGGGCACATGATGCAGGAAGTATGGGCTTACAAAAATATGTGTGATACAATAATAAATTATCTTGGAAGTCTATTATAGCAAATACAAGGTACGAGATAAACTACCGCATTTTCATAGTTGTAGGTGTTATAGTTTTATGGGGAATGGTTATTTTATTTGTAAATCTAAAAAATACCATTGGTTTTCCTGAGAAATGAATGATGAAGTGTTTCAAAAATGATTTAGTGATATGGTGTCCAAATTAGCGATACCCTGTGTTGCAATTATGGATAATGCTCTGAACCATAAGTTAACAGTTAAATCTAAGGTACGAAAATCTTGAACAAAGCAAGACATTATGAAAGTCTTATACAAAATGTAGCTAATGTGTAACATATTGCAATTAACGACGATGTATTTCAAATTTTTAAAACTTACGTTGCAAACTGATAAATTTTTGATGAAACGACAAGGGCTGCAGTTGATAGTATTATTAGGTTACTGGAGTGTCACTGGAACTTTAATCGGTTACATTTTACTTGAAGTAAGGACAAATGGCACGTTGCCGGAATGAAGCTATCAGACGTAATGAAAACAAAGAACGAAATTTTGCCCGATGTTAGCGGAATAAACGGGACAACAGAAGGATAGTAATCGTCGCGCTTTGATAGATTTGTGATTGCTGTTAGTGGCTCCTCATGCTTTTAGCGCGCCCTCATCTCGTGGTCGTGCGGTAGCGTTCTCGCTTCCCGGGTTCGATTCCCGGCGGAGTCAGGGATTTTCTCTGCCTCGTTATGGCTGTGTGTTGTGAGTTGTCCTTAGGTTAGTTAGGTTTAAGTAGTTCTAAGTTCTAGGGGACTGATGACCATAGATGTTAAGTCCCATAGTGCTCGGAGCCATTAGAACCATTTTTTGCTTTTAGCGGACGACAGTTCCATAAATGAACTCGATTCCTAGAATTCATGGAATTCATATCTCGAAGGACGTCAGAGACTATCAGACCACTGATTATCAGTGGTGGCTTCTATATTTTGCTATACGGTGAAATCTCTGCAGTACACTCTCACAGCATACATTGTTCGCTCACATAAAATATCTGTGTCTCCGACAGGTTTTCCGTCCCTCATTTTCTCAGCAATGTATTCTATACTGGTGGCCGCTAGTGAAGAGTATTACCTGTGTTGTAACGTGTATTGGTTTATATTTCTTAGAAACTATACAAAACTGTATTTCAAGTTTTATTCCGAGAGCGCACTTGGAAGAAGAGACAGATCACATTTGTTTCCCCCACATGCATCCCGCGAAATGACCACGACTGTAAAATGAGATAAATCAGAATTCATACAGAGAAATACCAAAATCTCTCTCTCTCTCAGGTCTATTTGCAACCAGAAATTTAAAGGGGCCTTCTGGACAACTCGCATGAGTGGAGAATGTAGGATGTGCCGTAAAGGGTTATTTGACCTCCTTCGTGTTTACAGAATACACCCAGGTGCTGTTCGTCGCTTTCTTATTTGGCTGTTTAAAAAGGCTATTTGTCTGTCTTTCATCAGCTTTACGGAATACACACAGATGGCGTTTGTCGTTTTCTTGTACGGCTCTTATAATCGCACGACTCTGACTTAACAAGACGTGATTTACGTTAATTGGGAAGGATAACCCAAGGCCGTAAAAAGAGAAAATGAGTAACACACAGAAAAGCTAAGCTCCACGTTCTGATCCCGATGGAACAATCTGGGCCGACAGACCGCCGTGTCATCCTCGACCAAAGGCGTCTTTTGGACACGGTATGGAGGGGCGTGGACTCAGCACCCCACTCTCCCAGCCGTTGTCGGCTCTCTTGACCTTGAAGCGGCTACTTCTCACCTTGTATTGTATTGTATGTTAACCGGGGACCTAGAAACGACGGAGAGGCTCCGTCCCCGCCGCAGCCGCAGTGGTCCACAACCCCACGACGACTACCGCAGTCCACCTCACGCCTCCGCCGCCCCACACCGAACCTCTCTTTCCGTGTTATTACTTCTCACTTTAGTTCCTCAGTTGGTATCTCAGCAAAGAAAAATCCCTCGCAGTACCGGGATCAAACTCCGATCCTTTGTAAAGCAGTCAAACACACTAGCCACCTTTTCTTCTTCATTTTGTTCTTTATTGTTCGTTGCGTTTAGTCTGGGCAGGCGTCACATGACGCCCCTTGAGGTTCATTGTTGATTTATTTACTCACTTTTTTTTTCTCTAAACGCACACGCTCTGCTACCGCGACTGCAGCACTGAGCTGCGGCGACGGACCGAGAAGTACAACTCTTTCGTCTAATGTTGACATCTGTATTATGCACAGGCTGTTGATTATTAAAGGTGACAAACTGTGGTGTTCTGTAGACTAATTGTCTTGTGGGATCTTACCATTGAGCAACGATTCAACGAGGGAAAACTGCTGGTGCATACTTGCTCGGTTAATCCGCAACAACAAAGCAAATACACAATTAAAAAAAGAATAAACGCGGCCAGTCTTCTACTGGTGCTGTTTTACACAATTTTTACGTATAATTTATGGCTATTTATGCAACTGAGTATCAATATTCTAGCGGTGCCGTGAGTAAAACATTTTCTATCTTAATGAAGTATTTTGTTCGATTGTGCGTCTGGAATCGTTATACCCTCATTGCTAATTTGACATGCTAGGAGCGACAATAAAGTAATGAGACTGAAGTAAAAAAAAAATGTTACTTACCGTTTTAGTCAAGTTTAGTGTTGTCTCCTTCAGAGTAGTTCCCTTGAGATTGCACGCACTATTTCCAGCGCTTCTGCCATTGATGGTAACATTTCTGGAACTCATCTTCTGTAATATCCTCCAAGACCCTCGTCACAGATTTCTGGACATCTTGTGTTGTTTGAAAATGGTGTCTCTTGACCGGCGTTTTGACTCTTGGAAATAGAAAAAAGTCGCATGGAGCGATATCTGGTGAATAAAGTGGCTGTGATAGTACTGAAGTTTGTTTTGATGTTAAAAATTGCTATACTGACAGAGCAGTATGGGATGGCGCATTATCGTGATGCAGAATCCAATACCAAGATCTTCAGTTATTGTTAGACGCACCGTTTCTCGATTGATGTTCAGTTCTTCTGCAATAATTTTCATGGATAAACTTTGATCAGATTGTACGAGTTCACGCACCCTGGCCAAGTTAACATCCGTCCTTGAGGTTGATGGTCGCCCAGTGCGGTTTTCATCTTCAACATTCGTTCTGCCTTCACTAAACATTTTATGCCAATGAAAAACTTGAGCTCTTTACATAACCTCAACTCCAAAAGCCTTCTGAAGCTTAGCGTAAGTTGTCGTCGCGTTTCCATCCAATTTTTACGCAAAAAGAAATGGCACACCCTTGCACAATATTATGCGATTCCATTTCCTTGGCGAGAGACACAAGCACCTGTTAACTTATTACAGCACAACACACGACTGAGCAGTTGCATTGATGTGCCGCTTGGACTAGAAGCAGCTTATAGACCAACGTCTAAGATGCTGTGCCTACGCAAGCGTGCAGGGTTGCCACATCTTGCAAAGAAAATCAGTCTCATTACTTTATTGTCGCACCTCGTATGCGTGGAAGGTGGCCAAAGGGTCTGTCGCCGCAGGAACCTGGACAGGCAAGCAAAAGATTAGTTGACACAAATGCAGTCTGAATAAGTATATCGTACTCAACTTATTCTGGAGAGTTGCTACACTGTTGATAACTTGTTACAGAGGTCTATATACTCGGACACTGAATGTTTGCCGGTAGAGCTAACTACCGACAACTTGGAATAACGTTCGGCACCAACTAGCAACACGGAACTCTCACTAGAACTGTGGATCTACAAGTAGGAGACGGCCGCCGCTTACAACACAGTCCAGACGGTTTTCATTGGTCGGCGGCCTGAAGGCTCTTCATTGCTCGTAATATTGAAAGCGCCGCTCACGGCTCCCGCATGTCTCTTTGAGGCACCGGGTATGGCACTATGGCTTATCTATGATACTCCATATTTCAGCAGCAGTTTCTCACAAGCATTAATATAAACAACAAAACTTTGCACCAGGAATTTCTAGAACAACTGAATCCGGTTCGTGAAGAGATGAACGTAAAAATGAAGCTACTGATTCGCAATCAGAACAAAATCTAACTCATGCACGCCAGAAATATGTAATGTCGAGGAAGATTAAGTGACTACGTGTGGTGAACAACGCAGGGGGTGTACCATCCAGTGCATGTACTTCTTGATGTCATGATGGAAAACTTGTAATGGTTTGGGTGGTCACATTTTTTATATAAATACTTCTAAGCATCACCTTAAAAGAGTCCGCACCCGGTAGCTGAGTGCTCAGCGCGAGAGAATGTCAATCCTAAAGGCCCGGGTTCAATTACCGGCTGGCTCGGAGATTTTCTCCGCTCAGGGACTGGGTGTTGTGTTGTTCTAGTCATCATCATTTCATCCCCATCGACGCGCGAGTCATCAAAGTGGCGTCCAATCGAAAGACTTCCACCCGGCGAACGGTCTACCCGAAGGGAGGCCCTACTCACACGACATTACTATACCTTAAAAGAGAGCACTGGTGGCTTTGGAGCACTGTAGACAGTACATAGCTACTTGTTACGTGACCATCCATTGTTGGAGTAAAACACAGCAGTGAAGTGGTGTAGCTGTGGAGACGTGACAGACTGGCAGAAAGCGGCTGTTTGGACGTGTCCATGACCACGCCGTGAATGAAGTTGCCCGATTTGTTGGTATATCAACGTGAACAGAGCAGCGTGGCTGCAGGAAATGATTTACTACCCGTAGCAACTTAACACTGTAAAAACAGGGGTCGTGAAAATATTCAGTGACAATCGGTTTCGGACTCGACACGAATTGCTGCTGTTAGTGAGTGCAGGTCTATCTCAATCAGTCTGAATGCGAACACAGCTAAGGGCATGTCGTACAACGGTCATTCACAGTCGGGTACCTCGCAACAGGCCATCGGCCAAAGCGGCAATCGAAGCTGTACGTCGCCATTGGGTGAAAAAACACAGAAACTAGACTGCAGCTCACATGAGACCTGTAGTGTGGTCCGAAAAGTCGCGAAGGTCTAATGGGCGAATGGGGCGTTACTGTAGTAGGTTATGCTGGATGGGCTTGTGTAAGGTATTTGATGTGTTTTCCGTACAATGAGTTGCGCCCACTGATTCAGGTTACCACGAACTTTTAATAACTTTACTTACGTCTTGACCACACTTTTATTTTTCATCAACATTACGCGTTTCGATTTTCAGTTATTTTCAAAGACAGTGCTATGTCAGTCATACAAAAACACAAGTGCTCTAGAATGTTGACGTGATACAATCCATCTAACGCCTTTGAAAATGATGGAATGTCGAAATGAGTTAGGTAGATGAAAAATAAGTGTGGTCAAGACATAAACAAAGTTATTGAAAGTGCATCCAGATGGCCGCGTCGTCTTCCAGCGTTTTCATGGAAATTGAAGTTAATTACCGTGTACGTCGATAGGGTTTTTTATTTCAGCATCCACGGTAGACAAGTGTTGTCTTCTCTTCTGCAGTCTAATACTGAGTATGCTGTGGATACTCCATTCTTCCAATATGACAACAGTCCTGTTCGCAGGGTAGCGCGCTCATCTTCCTATTTTGGCGAAAAGTCAGACGCCACACTGCTCCTCAGTGAATAGATAAATCAAACTATCCTAACAACATAGAAAATGTGCGGGACTATTTGGAAAAGCGGGTGAAACGTAGCATTCAGCATGCCCGCAATTTTGTAGCTGTACATGATCTAACCATCAATGAACGGCTTCAAATGGATATAGCGTAAGTGCAGAAACTAGTGGACTGACATGGGAAAAAGAACTTGTAAACCAAAACTGTTTAAAAAAATCCGTATCCACAAACACGAAAATCAGGCACTGTAACACCTGAAGTCTGGAAGGCTAGCAAAGTGCTCACGCTCTACAGGAGGGACGATTCGGAAGATATTCTAAAAGAAGAAAGCAAGATTCCAAGAAAAATACTGGGTCCCAAATGAACAGAAGTTGGATGCAGACTACAGTCCCAGAAAACACAATCGAAAAAGTGGGTGAAGGTCACGGTTAAAGCAGGCTCAGACATGGTAATTGGATGTCTCTATAGACCCCCCTGGCTCAGCAGCTGTTGTGGCTGAGCACCTGAAGGATAATTTGGAAAATATTTCGAGTAGATTTCCCCAACATGTTATAGCTCTGGGTGGAGATTCTGATTTGCCCGATATGGACTGGGAGACTCAAACGTTCATAACGGGTGACAGGGACAAAGAACCCAGCGAAATTTTTTTAAGTGCTTTATCTGAAAACTACCTTGAGCAGTTAAACAGAGAACCGACTCGTGGCGATAACATATTAGACCTCCTGGTGACAAACAGACCCGAACTATTTGAAACAGATAACGCAGAACAGTGAATCAGCGATCATAAAGCAGTTACTGCATCGATGATTTCATCCGTAAATAGAGATATTAAGAAAGGAAGGAAAATTTTTATGTTTAGCAAAAGTGACAAAAATCAGATTACAGAGTACCTGATGGCTCAACACAAAAATTTTGTCTTAAGTACAGATAGTGTTGAGGATCAGTGGACAAAGTTCAAAACCATCGTACAATATGCGTTAGATGAGTATGTGCCAAGCAAGATCGTAAGAGATGGAAAAGAGCCACCTTGGTACAACAATCGAGTTAGAAAACTGCTGCGGAAGCAAAGGGAACTTCACAGCAAACATAAACATAGCCAAAGCCTTGCAGACAAACAAAAATTACGCGAAGCGAAATGTAGTGTGAGGAGGGCTATGCGAGAGGCGTTCAATGAATTCGAAAGTAAAGTTGTATGTACTGAGTTGGCAGAAAATCCTAAGAAATTTTGGTCTTATGTCAAAGCGGTAGGTGGATCAAAACAAAATGTCCAGACACTCTGTGACCAAAATGGTACTGAAACAGAGGATGACAGACTACAGGCCGAAATACTAATTGTTTTTTTCCAAAGCTGTTTCACAGGGGAAGACTGCACTGCAGTACCTTCTCTAGAGTGTCGCACAAATGACAAAATGGTAGATATCGAAATAGACGACAGAGGGATAGAGAAACAATTAAAATCGCTCAAAAGAGGAAAGGCCGCTGGACTTGATGGGATACCAGTTCGATTTTACACAGAGTACGCGAAGGAACTTGCCCCCCCATCTTGCAGCGGTGTACCGTAGCTCTCTATAAGAGCGTAGCGTTCCAAAGGATTGGAAAAAAGCACAGGTCATCCCCATTTTCAGGAAGGGACGTCGAACAGATGTGCAGAACTATAGATCTATATCTCTAACGTCGATCAGTTGTAGAATTTTGGAACACGTATTATGTTCGAGTATAATGTCTTTTCTGGAGACTAGAAATCTACTCTGTAGGAATCAGCATGGGTTTCGAAAAAGACGATCGTGTGAAACCCAGCTCGCGCTATTCGTCCACGAGACTCAGAGGGCCATAGACACGGATTCCCAGGTAGATGCCGTGTTTCTTGACTTCCGCAAGGCGTTCGATACAGTTCCCCACAGTCGTTTAACGAACAAAGTAAGGGCATATGGACTATCAGACTAATTATTTGATTGGACTGAAGAGTTCCTAGATAACAGAACGCAGCATGTCATTCTCAATGGAGAGAAGTCTTCCGAGTAAGATTGATTTCAGGTGTGCCCGAGTGGAGTGTCGTAGGACCGTTGCTATACACAATATACATAAATGACCTTGTAGATGACATCGGAAATCACTGAGGCTTTTAGCGGATGATTCTGTGGTATATCGAGAGGTTGTAACAATGTAAAATTGTACTGAAATGCAGGAAGATCTGCAGCGAATTGACGCATGGTGCAGGAAATAGCAATTGAATCTTAATGTAGACAAGTGTAATGTGCTGCGAATACATAGGAAGATAGATCCATTATCATTTAGCTACAAAATAGCAGGTCACCAACTGGAAGCAGTTAATTCCATGAATTATCTGGGAGTACGCATTAGGAGTGATTTAAAATGGAATGATTACATAAAATTAATCGTTGGTAAAGCAGATGACAGACTGAGATCCATTGGAAGAATCCTAAGGAAATGCAATCCGAAAACAAAGGAAGTAGGTTACAGAACGCTTGTTCGCCCACTGCTTGAATACTGCTCAGCAGTGTGGGATTCGTACCAGATAGGGTTGATAGAAGAGATAGAGAAGATCCAACGGAGAGCAGCGCGCTTCGTTACAGGATCATTTAGTAATCGCGAAAGCGTTACGGAGATGATAGATAAACTCCAGTGGAAGACTCTGCAGGAGAGACGCTCAGTAGCTCGGTACAGGCTTTTGTTAAAGTTTCGAGAACATACCTTCACCGAAGAGTCAGGCAGTACATTGCTCCCTCCTACGTATATCTCGCGAAGAGACTATGAGGTTAAAATCAGAGAGATTGGAGCCCACACAGAAGCATACTGACAGTCCCTCTTTCCACGAACAATAAGAGACTGGAATAGAAGGGAGAACCGATAGAGATACTCAGGATACCCTCCGCCACACACCGTCAGGTGGCTTGCGGAGTATGGATGTAGATGTAGATGTATCGATTCTCGGGCAAACATCAGGAATTATGTGGGCATATCAGCAGCCTCCCAGCAAGAAGACTCACTCACAAAACTGAGGCTTTCGCCGAACAACTCAAAAACATACCGTGGATCCAGCAGGTCAAAAAGGACTTAGAAAAGGTTCATGTAATTCCATCAGACATTTTCAACAAAAACGTATTCAGACAAAAGATTAACAAATCGGAAGTGCTGCCAGAGAGTGAAGTCACACCAAACGAGGCACAAAGTGGTATGAAGAAAGAAATATATACGTAGCGTCTAATCTTTAGGAGATATCCGAAAGAACTGACACCACGTTTCTAATTACTGTGATGACGGCCAATGATCCCGAAGTGCCGCGAGTAATGAGTCTAATAAGCAGGAGGAGTGTGTGCCATAAGCTGAGATTTCGGACCTGATTGGAGGCGTGGTGGCGTAATCCGTGCGGTTGTTTTGAACGTTGTGTCCGGATGGCGTAGTGGTCAGTGCATCTGCCTAGTATGCAGGAGACTTGGGTTCTAATCCCAGTCCGACGCAAATTTTCCCCACTGATATAAATCAATGTGAATTGTTAGCTAATGTCTTTAATTCCTTTGTGTCTTGAAGAAAGAAAAGGAATCACAGTGAGAAAATGAGAGCTGCTTGGAAACTCCGAATATTTAAACATAATAGCTTTGCCTGATCTGATAGCGTCCAATCGCACCTGATAATAATAATAGCGATAATAATAGTAATAGTATATAAAACCTTAGCTCAGATATCAAAAGAGTTAATGTAAACGTATAAATTGTTCATCAGAATACAATGCTCTCACGAGGCACAAATTAGAATCTGTGTATGTAACAGTATCAAATGCGTGTTAATAGACAAATGACACAGAAAAAAAATCGAAAGTTCGGGGTAAGAGTCGCTTTATTCTAAACGTATTAGAAAAAAAAAACCGTTGCCACCTCATCAGCGTGGCTGCTGCGTTTTTGCGCAGTCAGTTACGAGTGGAATTAATGCTAATAAGATTGCACTGTGTAATTCTTTCTTTAATTATAAAACACCGGCTGCTTCCGCAACAGAGTATATCATTCTCTTACATAACGCAACTTAAAAAACTGCTGTTTCAATTAGGGACTTGTACTTTTATTTCAAGCAACAGTCGGGAAATGTAGAAACACTTCACCGTAATTTCGTGATACTTGTTGTTTTTTTTGACAATAATTGTACCGAATTTCATCAACAGTTTATTGTGAGATGGCTAGGTATAACTTTTTCCGTACTGCAGAACACAGCATGTAAGACTATGATGGTAAGCGAGTATTTGGTATTTCAAGTGAAAACGATGACGTCTTTTGCAAGTTCTACCAGGTACCTGCACCGTGTTATGCAGAAACTGTTCTGGGACGCTGAACTTAAATGCATTCTTTACAAATCAAGAAGAAAGGAGAACTATTTCAGTTACATATCTAGACTAAAAACTCCAAGAATTGATAGCTAAATAACTTTTAGATAAAGTAGTATTTGTATTAATATTTTATGATTTCCGGTGTTTCAGACCTACTGAGCCGACGCAGGGGCCAAAGCACTGGACTCGCAGGTGAGGTGCAAATCCCTGCCCGGCCGTCCTCATTCACGATTTCTGTGGATTCTTACATCACTTCAGGCGAATGCTGGGTTGGTTCATTGGTAAAAAATAGGTGGCAGCTGATGCGTGAAATCTTATGTTCTTTCCTGTATTTCAACTTTTTCTCTTATTCTTCCTTAATTTAATTTTAGGTGAGCGTCATTATGATTTTATAGTTGTAGTACAGTGCTTTTATTTTGAAAACCACTGATGTCTGAAAATTACAATCTCTGGTTTTCATTGTTCAAACTTATTTTTTAGTTTTTGTTTTTTTCTTACAATGTTTCCGCAAGCTGAAACGCAGTTCGACGTGCTGGAGTTCGTCAGTTTCTATAATCCTCTTCAGTTCTCCGAAGAAATTTTTCTGCGGTGGGGGTTTCTAAGATATAAAACACATTTTTTTTCTCACGTTAGCAACATACAACATCTAACAGAAACGTACATAGTATTGTAGCAGGGTTCAAGAGTATATGTATGTATTAATTACAGAATACATACCATAACATATTCTTGATTACTCTTTGTGCCATTACGGCCTTACACGTCGTTAAAATCTTTCTTAAAAGGACAACATTCCTGCACGACACAGTTAAAAACAGCTTTTCATCGTACTTGCCAGTGTAACTGAACGATTGTTATAAAACTGAAAATATATATTAACATGCAGAGAAGAGGCAGTGAAAATAAAAGAACAGTGTTTGTATAAGTTACTATCCACTAAAATGAGTAAATGTAAAAAGCGTTCTGCCGTTAAAACTTGTCAATTATTATGTCTTAACGGCATAACGCCTTTGGTAAGAAGATACCTTTTGCATTTACTCATTTTAGTGGATTGTTCCTTATGCAAATATTGTTGTTTTATTTTTACTGGCTCTTCTATATATGTTAGCGTATATTTTCAGTTTCATTAGGCTGACCGCGAACGATGAAGAGATTTTTTTTAACTATTTCATACATGGCTGTTGTCATTTTAACAAAGATTTAAACGATGTGTGAAGCCATAATGGCATCAACAGTAATCAAGAATGTTTTGTTGTGTGTATTCTGTAATTAATTCGTGTGTATAACCTTGAACCCTACTACAATATTATGTGTTCTTCTTCCATCTATTGTATGTTGCTAACATGAGGAAGAAATCTGTTTTATGTCTTAGATCTGAAGACTGCTTGATTGTTAGCCGAAACTAGCAGTCCATTCAGATAAAGATGATTTCATGCGCGATCTTGACTTCGTGGGCTTTCAATCCCAAACATAAATAGAAAGTAATTACATCGTAAAACGAATAGATACGCGGTATCGACAGTATCCCTGAGAGAGAGGGCACCTTTCAAAAGGCGGCTAGCGCCACCAGGCGAGCATAGCTCTTCCAATGTTCTCTATTCTCCGCTTGGCTGTGCCACCGGAGGACACTAAAATCACATGATCTCACTGCATGGAAGTCTGATTGACTGGAACAACCTCTTAAGCAGCTGATGTTCGCCCTCAGATTCAGTGGATCTATCGACTTAGAAAAATTAGTACAGAAGCCTGCAGTGAGGACAATGCACCGAAGATAGTACCACGCTACCATGTGTTATTAATACTGAGAGACTTATACAGGTGTATCAGTATTCAAGACTGTTTCTATAAAAATATCACTGAAGTTATTTATAACTTAGTTATTAAGTGAACATAGTGTAAATAAATTTATTAATGTGTGACTTTTTTTAGTAGATGTCTGACTGTATTAATTGGCCGCCTCGACGACCGATACAACACCCGAAGTCACGCTTCTCAAATCAGAAGTGAGGTGTTTTGTCGTGCCCGCACAAAATAGTTCAAATGGCTCTGAGCACTATGGGACTTAACTTCTGAGGTCACCAGTCCCCAATAACATAGAACTACTTAAACCTAACTAACCTAAGGACGTGCTCGAGGCAGGATTCGAACCTGCGACCGTAGCGGTCGTGCGGTACCGGACTGAAGCGTCTAGAACCGCTATGCCACTCCGGCCGGCCACTTTTATGATGACGTAAATTTTTTATTACTGGGTACTGACATCTACTGAATGAGGAGGGCAAATAAGTACATTCTAGTCACGCTAAACAACAGCAATAGTATCATTAGAGCAGTGGCCCTATTTAATAATAAATAGGTTTAGATTTACTAACCGGAGTCGACATTGTAGTTGAACAACAGGTAGTTGTTGGTTGGCACAGGATAATAGTAAGTATGTTGTTTTTCGAAAAGACGTTGTGGGAGACGAAATACAAAGTAAAGTATATGTTAGGCCACAAAACTTACAAAGAGGAGGTGCGTCAAGCGTTTCTTATTGTTTTAAAAGATATTTAATAATCACTAAAGGAAAAGGAAACCACGATGAGTCGCGAGAGAATTGATAGGGGATATGCACGGCCGAAATATGGAAATGTACGAGGTGTATGAGAAGATAATGAGACTGAAAACACAGCGAGCGATCTTCCAACGCTGTGTTTTTCCACTTGTGTATACCGCTGTGTCTCTTCCAGATACATGGTCTCAGTTTCGGCTCCGTACAGCCATCACGTGATTTTTGAAAGCTCTATCAGTGAAGGCGTATTTTCGTTGTGTTTTACGAAAATGGAACAGCGGAATTTAGAGCAGTGTCGTGCTATCTAGCTGTTTTTGAACTCTGGGAATCCACGAGTGTGACCTTCGAAAAGTTGAAACAGGCCTACAGGGAACGTTCCTTATCGAGAGCACAAATTTTTCGCTGCCAAAAATCATTTTTGGAGCACCGAGAACACGTTGATGATTAACCTCTCTCAGGGAGATCTTCAAAACAATGTTGATTTGTTTCTTCTTGACAGTAGGGGTGTCGTACATAGAAAAATTTGGTCGTCCAGGACGTCAGCAAGGTGTTCTAAAAAGATGTCCTTGAAAGGTTCAGGAAAAGGGTGAATCGAGTGAGTGCGGACACTGCAGACAAGTGGGTGCGGCGTCATGACAACGCCCCATGGCACATGGCCACGCCCATCACGGAATTTTTGACCTCAAAAGACATACGTGTTGTTTCACGCGCCCCCCCCCCCCCTCCCCCCGCTCGCTGTTCACTTGATGTCGGCTCTTGTGACTTTTTTCTTTTCACGAAATTGAAAAAATTCTTATCAGGACATAATTCTAGAATGCGTGAAGCCCTTCGAAAGAATGGGACCGACTTCTTAAAGGTCCCACCAGTTGACACGTTTCAGCGCTGTTACCAAGAGTGGGAACAACGACTCCGCCGGTGTACAGCTGCCGATGGGAAACTGGGAAACTACTTTGAAGGGGACGTATTGCCATTTGAAAAAAAAAAATAACTACGGCAGTTAAAAAATCAGTCTCGTTACGTTTCTCATTCACCTGGTATGATTTAAAATAGTCTTGATTTTTAAGCCACCAACAGGTGTAATTAGGGACATTGTCAATATAACTGAAGTAAGGCGCTTCAAGAAGTTTTAGATGTGGGATGTATTTCTAACCCCAGAAAAACTGAACGCTGTGTACGTCTTCCATTTCGTCGTTGAACAGACTACAGTTTGCGGGTTTGGGGCACACGAGGAGAACCGAAGTGTATCTAGTGAGTCATGTCAAAAGTTAATAAAGATTTATTGACATCGAATCATCTGTTGATAATTTCTTCTCTGTGACTCTGGTTTCAGGCAGTGAACTACTACTAATGTTTTTACTTATAACTATATCTTTTACAATCCCAGATTTGCTTACTGTTTCACTGCAATTACGATATCATTGATGCATATGAGAAACAGTTAAGTAACCAAGATTGAGTTCTAAAAGGAATATTAGGGTTTCACGCCCCACGAAGGAAACTGAATTTTGTGGTACACCATATCTGATGGGGTTTAACGTCAGGGTGACGAACGGGGAACTGATATATACTGCTCTCTACAACGATAGGCTAAAAACATTAAGATGACTGCCAGCAACGAGTCTGAATCCTGCCTGGTGACGTTACGGGCACATGACGCGGTAAGGAAGGTATACGGCATAAGCGGAGCAGATACGAAAGGGAAATCATTCTATCACGGTACGGGGCGCATTCTCAAAAGCGACTTTGACAAATGACCGATTATTGTGATACAGCGCCTGGGAACGCGCGTCTCGGAGACATTGGAGCCGGCCGGCTGTTGACGTGCCGATGCCGTGACCTTCTGCAGAAAGTGACTGAACGACTGTGGAATCACGAGTAGGAGACCTGGTGTTAGACGTCACTCTGTAAACTAGGATAGGCGGCGATCTATGGAAGAGCTGACACGGGGTAAGATGCCGGTGCTGGCACAAGTGTTTCGGAGCACACCTTTCAGTGTTCACTGTTGAACATGGGGTTCTACAGCAGACGACCCCTATATGTTCCCATGTTTACCCAACTAAATTGTCAGTTTCGATTGCACTGAGCACGGGCCCACCGAAGTTGGAGCGTCGGCCAATTTAAACGTGTGACCCGCTCAGATGAAACATGTTTATTGCTACACCACGTATATGGTCGTACCCGGATATTGTCATCCAGCTGAACAGTCGATCGAAACATGCACCGCACCAGAGACTCATGCCAGTGGGGGCAATGTTATGCTACGTACAGCATTCACCTAGACTTCTCAATGGGTCCTCTGGTAATTATCTAAGGCACAGTCACAGCTGTGGCTACGTCGACATTATTCCTGACCACCTTCAGCCTTCCACGTCTGATGTCTTCCCCGGCGGCTATGGCATCTTCCAGCAGGAAGGCTGCCCCTGTCATAGCGCCAGCATCGTTTTACTGTGGTTTTAGGAGCATGCGAATGAAATGTTGATGTCTTCAGCACCAAATTCGCCCAATCTGAACTCGTGTGGGACGCTACTGGGTGCCAGATCTGCGCCCACAAACTATCGACCTGTATTTTACTGCAGTTACGTGACCCCTGCATCGATATCTGTGTCATATCTCTCCGGATACGCACGGAGGACCTGTGGAATGTACGCCACACAGAACTGATAGTATTGCGTTTCCGTAGGTGGACCAACATGCTATTAAGCAGGTGGTTACAAACACCAGTTTATCATCCATATATACGATAACTATGTAACGTTTGTGTCGACTATTCCATTATGTTTTAATTTTTGGACTATCTTTTCACGTTTTACATAATCATTCGTCTTATCTAAATCAGAGTCTATTGTCAACACTATGTGCCCGACCATTAGAATATAATCATGAATATGACTGAAAGTATTCTCACCGACCATTTTGTGTGCTCTTTAGCTTTTTATAACAATTATGTTGTAGTATTAGGTCTGTTCACTTGACTTCTGAAATTTCATGTATGATAGTAACCATATATGTACAATATTACATGCAATTGCAGTTACGATTACGTACAACTATTAGCTTTATAATGGAATGATGACAGCGACAACCTATGCTGGACCAGAACCCGAACCGGATTTCCCGCTAATCGCAAACAGTCGCCTTGCCATTATACTACCCAAGAACGATTCACGGCCGGACCCAAACTTCCGTATGTCGTCAACCAAATCGTACTTTTACGATGGTTGGACCAAATTGTACTTTTACGATGGTTGGAACTTAAATAGTAGCAACTATTTATTCACAACCGATACAAACGAGTTACATGTTTGCACCTGTCACTGTCCTTCAAAGCAGTCACCAGCGTTGTGTAGAACCCGTTGCCAGCGATTTGGAAGCGTAGTATGCCGTTAGCAGAGCCTGTTCTGTTGATGATGCGAATGGAGCGGTCTGCTGCCTGTCGAATCGCTGGAACAGTTCTGAAGCGAATGCCACGAAGTGGTTCCTTCGTCTTCGGAATCAAATCAAAGTGACAAGGACTTAAGTCTGGGGAGTATGGTGGATGGTACAGTACTTCCCAGTCCCATCCACCGAACTGAGCAGCCACAGCTTGCATTGTATGCGCCCGCGCATTGTCGTGCAAAATGATGGGTGGGTTGCGCGGAAAGTGTCACCGCTTCTTTCGCAAAGCTGGTAGCAGGTGATGCGCCAAAATGAACAGTAATACAGTCCATTGACGGTCTGCCGTGGAGGAACGTAATGCTTTAGGATAACACCATCACAGTCGTACACGAGAATCACCATAACTTTCACCATATGGGGCTCTGACGCACTTTCGAGTTTCGGCGACCCGTAAGCCTTGTTTAGAGACGGTAGGACGACCTGCCCGATGCATGTCTGCCACAGTTTGCCTACCTACCCAACGTGCCCCTGTTCTGTAGAATAATGCCGATTCCCCGCACGGCTCTTGAAGACCTTGATGTCACTGTAGTGCTCTACGACCTCTGGCACATTCAGTCTTGATCAAACTCCGTTGTTCCTGTTTCGAAAACATAGTGACACCGCTACATTAGACCGCACGCCCACGAGTGACTCTGTTTCCCTCTATTGTGCGCACGCCTGTGACGTGGCACGGGCGAGTCCATTTGCTCGGAGGTAAGGTAGGTATGTCAACAACGTGTGCTATCAGCGACAATAGTAGATTTCATTGGATAGTGTCTCCACAGCAGCGTTGCCACTACTTAAGTTCCAATCTACCTACATCATGCTTGCATGTCCGAAGCAACATTACATCGCATTTCAGAGTTACACAGGCACCGCAATACTGCATTTATGTGCCGTCACCATGAAAGCGACTTCTATGTAAACTCTCTCCGTTGACGTATGGAAGTTTGGGTCTGGCTGTGAGGTGTCCTCGAATAGCCTTATGATTGCAACGATGGATCTGGTTGCTGTCTTCACGGAGGTTGTTGTCCAGATGGGTACTTCGAACAAGTCGCCTAGCCCTGACGGCCTCCCAATTAAGTTTTTCTCACATTTTCTCCCCTAATGACGCCGGTGTGGTTAGAAATTTGACAGCACCTATCTCGTCTTTCGTGCTGATCCTAGACGGTTTCCTCGACAGTCTCCTCACAAGCCTCAGTGCACATCGCGGGTATATAATCACCGCAGTTTCACGTTGCTCAACAGCGACACGAAGATCTTTCCCCGACTGTTGGCTGCACGGCTTAAACGGACGGCCCGGTAGTGGTTTCCCCTGATCATACTTCTTTTGGAGGTGCCAATAATATCTGCACTGCTCTCTGTCTTATCAGAATTTAATCGCTCTTTCTCATGTTCGTTGTGTGCCCGGACTTATGGGAGCTCTTGAATTCAGCCGGGCGTTCGATCGGGTCGGTCATAACTACCCGGAAGGTGTGCTCCGCAGTATGGAATATCCTGGTAAAACCGTCGACATCTAATGTGTCTTCTTCATGGAGTTACGACCAATGTACTCCAGAATGGCCGTCTCACTCCTCACATCTTCATCCGTCGTTTGGTGCGTCAAGGCTGCCAGCTCTCTGCACAGTAGCATGCTTTTGCCATGGAACCGTTGCTGTGCAGCCCCCTTCAACCCCTGTGTGTGATGACTATCAGTGGTCATGTACTCAGCACCACTGCTTATGGGAACAATCTCGTCATCGTTCTTCGTAGCGGTGCTGAGGTAGGAAGTCACTGGCACGAGTTACCACCTACGGCGAAACTTCTAGTTGCTGCCTTAACGTCACAAATCGAGCGCCATGCCATAGGTGCAGCGTTTCCTGAGGACAGCGCTTCGCCATTATCTGTAGCTTCTACTATCCGATGTTTAGGACTCGATTTCGCAAGTGCCCTCAGCTGCCGGTGCATACTGTCTCAACTACCAGCTGAGCTCTTAGATAATCGTTTACGAGCCCTCGATCTTCTGCATCGGACACAACATGTAAATGTATACTTGGCGTGACGTATCTCCCACGCTGGAATAGCTGTGGGTCAGAAAAAAAACTGGAACTTGTAACGTTTGACTGGTGTTTCGTTGTACGTACTTCCTATTCCGTCGTCCATGGTCCGCCATATGCTAGCAGCATTAGGTTCATATGTTTGCCACGGTCAGCTATAGAAGGAAAAGAACGAGACCCTCACCCTCACGCAGTGCAGGTGCGATTTTTGTCTGTATCGTGTACCTGACAGAGCGATTGCCCTTTTCGTCCGCCCTCAAATAGGGCTGTGGCGCCGTTGTCCTACGAGCGTTACCAGACTGCTGCTGGAGGCCCTTGCACCACATCCTGTCTCAGCCCCCATCCAGCTTTTGGACGTCCCGCCGACCTTGATTTATCTCCGCCATTTTTTCTTCGAACAGAGTTAGGTCCGTACTGCGATACCGCCAACGCGCTTGACACCCACGAAGGCGATCTGCGGCTTTCTTCAGCAGCACAAGTCACCGAATGTGGTTGAAGGTCTGGCTGTAACCTCCCCCTCACTTATCGACCTTAATGTCAGTAAAAATTAAACCGCGTGTACCTAATGGAAATTTGAGAAAAGCAATCGTCACCGAAGTTAATCTGTTGGTAAAGAGGGAGGAAAGGGTTACATCTAAATGAAAGGAAAAGTGCAAAAGAAACTGGGGGAAATTAATTTTGAAAAGGGGTAAAGTTAATAAAGAAAGTAAATCGTTACGTTAACAATTAACTGGCGTGAATTAGATATTTGAGATTTGGGGAAAATTACGATCGCCAATCCAATGGATAACTACTATAATAACTAAAAAAGAAAGATTATTGCACATATAATTAGCACTAAAATCGTGGCAACTGAAGGTTGACACGTGTTGTGTGAAAACTGGATGTTTGTCAGAAGTAATAAATTTCGCTACACTCTGACTTAATTTTGCAAAAGAATTAATAAAACGGAAAAATTGAAAGTTAATTTAGTGACTGAAATTAATAGTGAGCTTTGTTTCTGAAGCACTACGAAATTCAATAAAATAAGGTTAGTCTAGGGCTGCCTCAACAATCATTTCAAAACCTACTTGAATCTACACAATTTAGAAATAAGAGATTTAACTTTGAACTTGAATTAAATGATTCTGAACAATTAACAATAGTAAAATTTAGTACGTACCAAGCTGAGCTGCGGTCACAGGTAACAAAACTCGCACTCTTAATTTGTGCTTGTGTAATATAAATATTGTAGCCAGCTATGAATACCTTAACTGAACTTTGAAATTAAAGCAGTGAAATCGAACAATGTTACTTTAATGCTGGCGTTTGAATTTCAACGAGACTCGACTTCACTTCAGAAAAGGAAGGGACCCTGCTTGGTAATGAAGTTGGGACAATGAGCAACAACGGTTCGTGCTGAGTTGCTGTATTTTAGTGATGCTAATGGAATAGTTTGAAAAGCTGAGGTCTGCCATACAGTTCTAAAACTTTACTTGCTTTCAGTCTTCCTTGTTGGTTGATTGAAGGTTTGAAGTCGTCGATCGATGAGGTGGCGACAATCACTTACTGACGGCCGTAGCTGTTGTAGAAGCTGGATGCTGGCGCGCCTCCTTCTCGACACGGTTACCAGGCGAAACGCGCTCTTGATGTTTGCCTGCTAATGTTTTCCGTCCGCGACACCGTGCCAGAAACTATAATAGGAATCGAGCGCAATTACATGCTGCCAAACCTCGGAAGCGCGGCAACTCGCGGAAGCGTCACTCAACACACCTGCTCCACCGCCCTACTCCAGCCAGACTCTTCTCTGCCCGCGCTCCAAGCCACAGAGTTCACACTACCAAGGATCCTAAACACTTTGGTTCTCCATACAACCTATCGATGTAATGGTTCGATAGCATAGTTTTCCCTAGGCAAGACCCAGCGTAAAAATACAAATAATAATTACAAAACAAACCAATAAATGCATATATATACAGGGTGAGTCACCTAACGTTACCGCTGGATATATTTCGTAAACCACATCAAATACTGACGAATAGATTCCACAGACCGAACGTGAGGAGAGGGGCTACTGCAACTGGTCAATACAAACCATAAAAAAAAAACACGGAAGTATGTATTTTAACACAAACCTACGTTTTTTTAAATGGAACCCCCTTAGTTTTGTTAGCACATCTGAACATATAAACAAATACGTAATCAGTCTCTTTTCTTGCATTGTAAAATGTTAATTACATCCGGAGATACTGTAACCTAAAGTTGACGCTTGAGTACCACTCCTCCACTGTTCGATTGTGTGTATCGGAGAGCACCGAATTACGTAGGGATCCAAAGGGAACGGTGAGGGACCTTAGGTACGGAAGAGACTGGAACAGCACATTACGTCCACATTCTAACACCTTTTTATTGGTCTTTTTCACTGACGCACATGTACACTACCATGAGGGGTGAGGTACACGTACACACGTGGTTTCCGTTTTCAATTACGGAGTGGAATAGAATGTCTTCCGACATGTCAGGCCAATAGATGTTCAATGTGGTGGCCATCATTTGCTGCACACAATTGCAATCTCTGGCGTAATGAATGTCGTACACGAAACAGTACATCTGGTGTAATGTCGCCGCAGGCTGCCACAATACGTTGTTTCATATCCTCTGGGGTTGTAGGCACATCACGGTACACATTCTCCTTTAACGTACCCCACAGAAAGAAGTCCAGAGGTGTAAGATCAGGAGAACGGGCTGGCCAATTTATGCGTCCTCCACGTCCTATGGAACGCCCGTCGAACATCCTGTCAAGGGTCAGCCTAATGTTATTTGCGGAATGTGCAGGTGCGCCATCATGCTAATACTACATACGTCGACGCGTTTCCAGTGGGACATTTTCGAGCAACGTTGGCAGGTCATTCTGTAGAAACGCGATGTATATTGCAGCTGTTTGGGCCCCTGCAATGAAGTGAGGACCAATGAGGTGGTCGCCAATGATTCCGCACCATACATTTACAGTCCAAGGCCGTTGTCGCTCTGCCTATCTGAGCCAGCGAGGATTGTCCAAGGACCAGTAATGCATGTTCCGTAGATTCACTACCCCGTGGTTTGTGAAACCCGCTTCATCGGTAAACAGGTAGAGCTGCAACGCATTCTCTGTTAATGCCCATTGACAGAATTGCACTCGATGATTAAAGTCATCACCACGTAATTGCTGATGTAGCGACACACGAAACGGGTGAAAGCGGTGACGATGCAGTATGCGCATGACACTACTTTGACTGAGTCCACCGGCTATCGCAATGGCCCGTGTACTCATGTGTGAGTTCATGGCAACAGCAGCTAATACACCAACTGCACCCGCTTCTCCTATGACGGGCCTGTTACGGACCCGTTTGTGCGCTACGACCATACCTGTTGCATACAGTTGGCGGTAGATGTTTTGCAATGTGCGGCACGTTGGATGCTCTCTGTCCGGGTACCGTTCTGCATACACCCTCCAGGCTTCAGCTGCATTTCGTCGACACTCGCCATAGATGAGTATCATCTCCGCCTTTCCAGAGTTCGAATACACCATGGTCACAGTTCCTACAACACTACAATATCACAGACGTCTGGTAACACGGTGTACTTCAGTTGGTCTGCATGCGGAGACGAATGCAGAATAACAATAGCAGCAAGCGCTAGATGCGGACACTGCTTCAGCTAGACCAAACCACAACAGCGCACTACAGCCACACTCGTAAACACGGTCGTCATCGTAAAGGTGTCCCTGCAGATGCTGCTCGCCGACCGTGGCCCATGTTTGTTACAACACGCAACTGAACGTCGGGGTTTCAAGCGTCAACTTTCGGTTACAATATCTCCGGATGTAATTAACATTTTAGAATGCAACAAACGGCACTGATTACGTATTTGTTTATATGTTCAGATGTGCTAAGAAAACTAACGTGGTTCCATTTAAAAAACATAGGTTTGTGTTAAAAAACATACTTCCGTGCGTTTTTGTATGGTTTGTATTAACCATTTACACTAGCCCCTCTCCTCATGTTCGGTCTGTGGAATCGGTTCGTCAGTAGTTGATGTGGTTTACGAAATATATCCAGCAGTAACGTTAGGTGAGTCACCATATATATATATATATATATATATATATATATATATATATATATATATATATATATATATATAAAGACATAGAAATGTCATATCTTCAGGTAACACAATAAGGAAAAAAATTATAGTACAATAGATGGAAACAGGAGGTTATGCATTTCCGGCGTTACATGGCGATCGCCATGCCATTCCTATCTTGGCACTGATGTCGAGTCTGTGTGATACATTTGGGTCAGTGGGAAGCAAGTATGCCGTTCACTCCTTCATGCGATTCACCCAGCAGACATGCCGTTGCCCGTCGCTGTTATGTTCTGGACACGGACGAGCATCGCTTGGTATACGAACAGGAGGTAGGTGTCTGGTTCTCTGTGCGACAGATGCCAGCCCTAATTCCCCATTCCACTCCTCATCAGATAACTCCTCATCAGTTCCTCTTCCCGGACTCGTGATACTTCCTCCAAACGAAGAATAACTGTGTGAATTGAATTTGTGGACACACAGTTCGCTACTTGTTTGCTTACGGCAATAAAAATATCTTTGATTTTTGGCACTTCTTTAATGAATGCCGTTGTGCGGTTCTCTGCAGTCCCGAATGCAGACAATATTTCTCCAGTTTTCTTTGTAGTGACTTTCTTAAGCCGTCCCAGAGTTGCGATGTTACTGCAATGAGGAGTTGATCCACGCCTTTTCCTCTCTTAGAACCGGACATTCTTTGGTCATCGGAATGTTCTGTTCTCGGTAGTATTAATAATAATATTATAGGAAAAGAAGGCAAAATAAATAAATGAATCATTGATGTTTATCTTTGTACCTCTGTTTCACGTTCTCTACGCTTCCTTTGCTTCTTGGGGAGGGAACGGGACATGGAGACCAGCCTTGGGTTATGGGGTTGCGACTCCTGCCCACTTTCGTAGCATACATGGGCACCTGGGGCGTCCCATTCTTTTTAAATTTGACGTTGCTTAGATAAGAGAATGAGAACTGCTGAATTTTTCGAACAGGAGAACACATGCTCGTCTTAAACAAAAAGTTTCATTCCACCCCTCTCTTGGCCGGCCGCTGTGAGCGAGCTGTTCTAGGCGCTTCAGTCCGGAACCGCGCTGCTATTACGGTCGCAGGTTCGAATCCTGCCTCGGGCATAGATGTGTGTAATGTCCTTAGGTTAGTTAGGTTTAAGTGATCCTTAGTTCTAGGGGACTGATGACGCCAGATGTTAAGTCCCATAGTGCTGAGAGCCATTTTTTAACCACCCCTCTCTCCTCCCGCATCCCCAATATTCTTTCCTTTTCATACGCCTCATTCTGAGGTAGAGCGGGTAACACATGAACCAAAGGCCTCGACCCTAGTGTAAAGAAAGTTTGCTGCATACGTGTACAAAGTACTTCATTTGTAAAATGTTTAGTCTGATATTTTGGCAATAACTGTACAATAAAGTCGTTTATTGCTGTTATATGTACTCTCTAACGTTAAGTGAAAATTTACCAGACGTCATAAATACTGTGGCTATAGCGAAAGTAGGAAATTGCGAGACAGGAAGGCGTCATTTGGGTTACCTGCGACGTTTTTCATTTTCTTTTCGTGCTTAGACATTCACTCTCTCCCCTTTTTTCACAACTACTACTTCATGAAATCATAGTTCGTTACTAACTTGGTGTAATCTTAACAAAATTGACTGTAAATAAAGACAACACTCTGCAAGTTTCTCGGAAGGCTATAATTTTCGGATATAACGCTAATAAAGTTGTCGTTTCTTACAGCACAAAGTAGAGCTTGTTGTACCTTGTAGGCAGCTTAATATTCATGTCGAATGTTTATGACCTACTAAACAATATTAATAGTAATATCCGAAAATTTGCAGATTGTGTAGTTATGTATTATTAGTAAAGTCCGAAAAAACTGCATAAATGTTCAGTAGGAGCAAAGATTGGCAAATTGCTTTAAATGTTCAAAAGTGTAAATTTGTGCACCTTACAAAACGAGAAGACGTAGTCTTCTACGAATACAGTATCGATGATTGACAGTTGGAATCGGTTAACTGATACGAATACCTGGGTGTAACACTTTGAAGGGATTTGAAATGGAACGATCATACAGGCTCAGTCGTAGGTACAACAGGAGGCAGACTTAGGTCTATTGTTGGTATGTTAGGAAAATGCAACCAGTCGATAACGAAGATTGTAGAGACTTATCCTACAATACAGCAAAAATGCAGTCGGTCTACAAAGGAACTGGAGAAACTCATCCTAGAACTGCAAAAATGTGTGGGGTCCGTACGAGATAAGGAGTAACAGAGGATATTGAACGTATACAGAGAGAGGCAGCCGTATGGTTACAGATTCTTTGACCTTTTGAAAAGTGTCACAGAGTTGCTGATGGAACCGAACTGTCAGAGACCTGAACACAGACACAAACGACTTTGAGAAAGCCTACTTAAGAAATTTCAAAAACCGATTTCAAATGGTGACTTTACGAATGTGCTACAACTCACTACGAGATGCGTTTGAGAAGTCCGTTCAAAAATAAAAACTACTTACGTGTTTGGGGTAAACCTTTTTTATTTTCCGACCTTTTAGACTCATACGCTTCGTCCAACGCTGTTCTAATTTGTTGATCCCTTCCGAATAATAGGAATTGTCCAAGTCTGCAAAATAGCTATTAGTTGCTGCAATCACCTCTTCGTTTTAATAAAATCTTTGTCCCACCAGCCATTTCTTCAAATTGTGGAACAAATAGTAGTCCGAGAGGGCCAAGTCTGGAGAGTAGGGGCATGTGAAACGAGTTGTGATCCTATTTCGATTAATTTTGCGACCACAACTGCTGAGGTGTGTGCTGGTGCATTGTCGTGATGGAAAAGGACTTTTTTTGCGGTCCAATCGCCAGCGTTTTTCTTGCAGCTCGGTTTTCAAACGGTGCAATAACGATGAATAATATGCACATGTAAAATTTTTATCCTTTTCCACATAGTCGATGAGGATTATCCCTTGCGAATCCCGAAAGACAGTCGCCACCACCTTTCCGGCTGAAGGAATGGTCTTCGCCTTTTTTGGTGCAGATTCTCCCTTGGTAACCCATTGCTTAGATTGTTCTTTGGTCTCAGGAGTATAGTAATGTATCCACGTTTCATTCACAGTGACGAAACGACGCTTAAAGTCCTGCGGATTCTTCCTGAACAGCTGCAAACCATCCTTGCAACACTTCACATGATTCCGTTTTTGGTCAAGCGTGAGCAATCGTGGAACCCATCTTTCGGATAGCTTTCTCATGTCCAACTGTTTATGCAAAATAACATGTACCCGTTCATTCAAGATGGCCGCAGCACTAACAATCTCACACAACTTAACTCCTCTGTCATCCATCACCATATCATGGATTTTATCAATGATTTCTGGAGTTGTAACCTCCACAGGGCATCCAGAACGTTCAGCATCACTTGTGCCAAAAATTTTGAAACCACTTAGAAACTGTTCTATCGAAGGTGCAGAGTCACCGTAATGTTTATAAAGCTTCTCTTTAGTCTCCTGAGGAGTTTTGCCTTTCATAAAGTAGTTTAATCACCACACGATATTCTTCTTCCTCCATTTTTTGACAATCACTTGACTTCCGTGGTTCACACGAATGCCAAACACAATATGGCTGAAACTTGGTATGCGCTCTTCCCAAAGATGCTACTAACTAAACATGACCTCGATAAGCGCCGGAGGTGCCATCTCTCGGACTTTGCACGGACCTTTCAGACGCCCCTCGTATACACCAACAGTTTTTCCTCGTTGAATTGTTGCAAGTTAGTAAGACACCACATGACAATTAGACTACAGAACACCACATTTTATCACCTTTAATGATCAACAGTCTGTGCATAATACAAATGTCAATACTAGACGAAAGAGCTGAATTTCTCGTTCTGTCACCGTAGCTCAGTCGCGGTAGCAGCTCGTGTTCGGCTATAGAACCAGCTGTGATACGTAATAAAAAAAGTGAGTAAATGAATCAACAATGAACTTGAACTGGTGTCATGTGGCGTCCGCCCGGAGCAAACGCAACGAACAACAAGGAACAAAATGAAAAAAGTGGCCAGTGTGTTTGGCTGCTATGCAGAGGATAGGAGTTCGATCCCGCTTCTCCTGTGGATTTTTCTTCGCTGGGGTACCAAATGAGGAGTTAAGGTGAGAAGTAGCCGCTTCAAGATGAAGAGAGCCATCAACGGCTCGTAGAGTGGGGTGCTGACTCCACGCCCCTCCATACCGTGTCCAAAAGACGCCTTTGGTCGAGGATGACACGGCGATCTGTCGGCCCAGATTATTCCACCAGGATCAGAACGTGGAACTCAGCTTTTTTGTGTGCTACTCAGTTTCTCTCTTTACGACCTTGGATTATCCTTCCCAATGAACGTAAATAACGTCTTGGTGACTCAGACTCGTAAGGATATAAGAACCGTACAAGAAATCGACAAATGCCATCTGTGTGTATTCCGTAAAGCTGATGAAAGACAGACAAATAGCCTCTTTAAACAGCGAAATAAGAAAGCGACGAACGGCACCTGGGTGCAATCTGTAAACACGACGAAGGTCAAATGACCCTTTACAGCACATCCTACATTCCCCACTCATCCGAGTTGTCCAGAGGGCCCCTTTAAATTTGCAAATAGACCTGAGATAGAGATGTTGGTATTTCTCTGTATGAATTCTGATTTATCTGATTTTACCGTCGTCGTCATTTAGCGAGATGCATCAGGGGGGAAGAAATGTGACCTGTCTCTTCTTGTAAGTGAGCTCTCGGAATAAAACTTGAAATACAGGTTTGTATAGTTTCTAAGAAATATAAACAGATACACGTTACAACACAGGTAATACGCTTCACTAGTGGCCACCAGTATAGAATACAATGCTGAGAAAATGAGGGATGGAAAACCTGTCGGAAACACAGATATTTTATGTGAGCGAGCAATGTATGATGTGAGAGTGTACTGTAGAGATTTCACCGTATAACCAAATATAGAAGCCACCACTGATAATCAGTAGTCTGATAGTCTCCAACGTCCTTCCATATATGAATTCTAGGAATCGACTTCATTTCTGGAACTGTCGTCCGCTAAAGGGTTGAGGAGCCACCAACAGCAATCACAAATCTATGAAAGTGCGACGATTACTGTTCTTCTGTTGTCCCGTTTATTCCGGTAACATTGGGCAAAACTTCGTCCTTTATATTTCCATTGCGCCTGATAGCTTCATTCCGGCAACGTACAATCTGTCCTGACTACAAGTAAAATGGAACCGATTAAAGTTCCAGTGATACGCCAGTAGCCTAATGACAATATCAGCTGCAGCCGTTGCCGTTTCATCAAAAATTTATCAGTCTGCAACGTAAGTTCTAAACTGTTTAAATACATCGACGTTAATTGCAGTATGCTACACATTGGCTATATTTTATGTAGGACATTTCACAATGTCTTGCTTTGTTCAAGATTTTCGTAGCCTAGGTTCAACTATTAACTTATGGTACAGAGCGTTAACCATAATTACAACACGGGGTAGCGCTAATTTGGACATCATATCACTAAATCATTTTTTATTTAACAATCATATACAACCGTTTGCTCGACGAAAGATCGATACCCAAAGACTGGAAAGTTGCTCAGGTCACACAAATATTCAAGAAAGGTAGTAGGAGTAATGCACTTAATTACAGGCCCATATCGTTAACGTCGTATGCAGGATTTTGGAACATATATTGTATTCGAACATTATGAATTACCTCGAATAAAACGGTCTATTGATACACATTCAACATGGGCTTAGAAAACACTCCAGTAACACTCTTGTGAGTTTAAACACTTCCTCTGGCCACCAGACTCCCAGACATTACAGAGCATATCTGAGATGCCTTGCAACTTGCTGTTCAGAAGAAATCTTCACCACTTAGTACTCTTACGGATTTATCGACTGCTCTCCAGGATTCATGGTGTTAGTTCCCTGCAGCACTGCTTCAGATATTAGAGTCCATGCGATGTCGTGTTGCGGCACTTCTGCGTGCTAGTGGGGGCCCTACACGATATAAGGTAGGTGTGCGAGTTTCTTTGGCTCTTCAGTGTATATCTTGCATGGCAAAATAGCGCTATCCAGGACCGGTGGCGAGGCAACTGTGGTATACCATGCGCCGCAGATGACGAGTGTGTGACGAAGACGTGTACTGGCGCATAGACGTGCAACTGTTGAACAACTGACCGCTCAGATGAACCACGGGGCTACCGACAGTGTCTCCTCAACGAACGTTCAGCGAACGTTGCTACTGATGGGCTTCCAGAACAAGCGCCTGCTTCATGCATCCATACGGAATGCTATTCATCTGCTAATATGGCTGAAACATAGTATGCGTTGTTTCCAAAGACGATACTAACTAAACATGACCTCGATACGCGTCGGTGATGCAATCTCTCGGACTTTTCACGGATTTTTCAAACGCCCCACGTACATATCGCTGCCAAAGGGATCGTGAGGAGAAGATTATACTAATTACAGCACACACAGAGGCATTTATACAGTCATCCTTTCCTCGCTCTATACGCAAATGGAACGGGAAGAAGCCCCAGTGCGAAATACCTTCTACCATTCACTTCACAGTGGTTTGCACAGTATGGATGTAGATGTAAATCTAGATGTAGAGTTTTGGAACTAAACTCAACATTAATTGTTTTTGTAAAATCTCAGAACTGCTTAATTACTTCATGGTGTTGCACAGTTTGCTTAGCTATACAGAAGATAAAACGGACTTAAATTACAGTGGTCACACATTAGTAGTATTGTTTGCTGACGAAATATACGTCTAGTGAAGAAGTAAACAGGCGACAAATGATGTTACATTTACTGTTCAAAGTCGATTTAATTGGGCTGACTTCTCTGACACAGTGTCAAAAAATGGCTCTGAGCACTATGGGACTTAACATCTATGGTCATCAGTCCCCTAGAACTTAGAACTACTTAAACCTAACTAACCTAAGGACATCACACAATACCCTGTCATCACGAGGCAGAGAAAATCCCTGAACCCGGGAACCCGGGCGTGGGAAGCGAGTGACACAGTGTCAGTGTCGCTGTTTTGCCTGTAGTCAGCTTCCAGATGAGTGCGTGTTGTGGAGGAGTGAAGTTTACACGTATGAGGACCGCTGGTGGCGTGGATTGCGGCCCGAGCACCACTCGGGGTGCCGTGGCGTGCCTCCTCCTCCTCCTAGCCTTTAGCCTCGTTTCCACGGCAGCTGCGTGTCTTCACAAGTCGTCGACACGCGCAGAAAGCTTCACGAATCAGATGTCACGGCCGCAGGCGTCACACCGACCGACTCTGTGATGTTGGCTTGCCACCTAGAAATTCCACAAGTAAATTTCTAACGAAGTGCTTTTATAAAAGTGGCGACAGTTCCTGAGAATAAAACCCGACGAAATTAAATTTCAGTTTAGTTGGTGAATGACGCAACCAGCGACAAATACTTTTTGATTGTTTTATTTTACTGCCATAACAGGTTTCGAGCAACCATAGCCATCTTCAGATGGCTAACATTTTTCGTTACATAGATTTTTTGGTTAACAGCATGTTGTCTACTCCGTACCGTACAAGAACAGGTGAATATTTGAGTTGTGCAGTGTGGAGCATGTGGGGCGGCGAAGAAGTTGTCGAATGAGTTGTTTGAATGTTCATTTCACGTAACAGACTATTGCCGATGCAACATATGTGGGACGGCGAAGAAGTCGTTGTTTAATGTTGAATGAAAGTTGAACATTGCCACCTTAAATCACGCGAGCCTGGCAACTAATTTGGTGGCCAGTCAGAAAGCGAAGGGAAACTTACTGACCTTAGTTCCCAGTCTGCACGGCCACATTCCTGTACAGCCCAGCTAAACGAAAAATATCCATAGTTCTTCACGGGATTAGGGCTGCTTCAATAAAATTTAAAGTTCCAAACAAGATTTTATTATCTTAAAGGCTCACACAAATTACTCGAAACTTCTGAAAATGCTAAAGACATTAAATATTGTTAATTCAGCCAATCGTTTAATAGTTCAGAGGCGACTTCTACAGCAAGTTCCTCCCGAATAGTTCATTACTCTAACTAACGGTGCTCTATTAATAGTTCGCAATAATGTTAAAAAAAAAAAAGATTAATGCTCGCCTTAAAAGTGGAGTTAGTCACCACTTGCCACGCGGAATTATACTTCACACGGACGGCACAATAACAGTTTGTTACCGAAGTCTAAACGATCCAGGACGGTGTACAGTCCTCGCGATTTTCCATGTCCGTTTACATTGCTAAGTACGCGCATGTCACAGCCCGCTATGACGTCACCCGAGGCGAGGCGCGATCGGACGTTAAGCTCGCGTGGACTAGGCGTTGGTCTAATGCGGAGTGAGCTTACTACTGCCTCTGCCGCTCTTTTTATATAGCTCCGGCGCGTACCGCCAAGAGAGCATCTGTTCTTTCCGTTCCTATGCAGATGCCTGCAGCCTCCAAATGATCGCTATCTCAGGCACATAATCTTAAATATCACATTTAATAATAGCTTTACAAACTTCTCAATTTTTGTATACATACATCTGAGCAGTACAGAAGCACGTAGAAAATCTCAGCCCGCTAAAATTAAAACTTTACTCTCTAGAATTTTTACAATGGAACTAACGGTAGATTGTTACCTCTGAACCCTAGCTTTATCAAGACTTGTATCAGCTGTTAATTATGCTACAAGACTAAAACTTGGTGTAGCTTTGTTAATTGTCCTATCTGATCATTGGTCTTAAAGAATTTGTTTTATCATTAAAATTTAAAGTACTTAATCTATAATGCTTATGTACATTTTACTCACAAAAGTAGTTTTTACTAAATTACTAAAAAACTAGAAGAGGTAACTGATTGTGGTATTTCCATTATTATTATTAGGGTGAACTGAAGCATCCTACCAATTTTCAATATTGTAGCTCTATTATTTCGCGCCTCTGATTTTTCCGAAAAACGCGGATTCTGGAGTCAATTTTAGTTTTATGGTTTTGGAAACCAGCACCACTCATTAATGACTTCTTACTGCACCTTCTCACCAAATTTTGGCTTCCTAGCGTCATTATTTAGCGCCTCCTATTTTTCTTTCAAAACGTGAATTTTACGTAAACTACTAATTTTATAACATTAAGATTTGTTACCTGAAACATTATTACATAGAACTATACTTTAACAAAGTTTTACACACAAATCTTAATTTTTACTTTTATGTTAAATGTGGTGCAATACTATATGCAGGCGCGTTACGATGACGTGACGCTACTAGCAGTGAACTAGGGTAAGTCCCGTGCACTCGCTCGCCTCTGTATCTTATACATGATACAGCGCTTGCTTTGCTTCATCACCCCCTTTTTTAATTTTCGTGAAAATCTATTTTTGAACAAAATTAAATTTCTAAAAGAACAAACAAGCGATGGATTACTTTAGTATACCTCTTTCAACTTAAGTTGCTTCTTCTTAGGAAATTCCTTATTACTACATACACAAAATAACCATACTCATATACACATAGAAAACCTAGTACAGAAGACATTCACAAATTATTTACATACATTTACAGGGAAATATAAATTTTTCAATGGTTACAAAATAGTTATTTTTTTTCTTTAAAATCAGTCTCTTCCTGAAAAAGAAAATACACACGACTTTTATCACTGCAACGCACTCACATTTTTCTTTTACTATAATACTCGGCACTGTGGTGGGTGTCCTATTGTAACACTCATTTAATTTCACTGATTGACAAAATTGTGGGAGGAAATTGTATTCACTGTGGTTTGCGTCTCTACTTCCAATCTCCCTACCACTTGTTGTCAGTCATTCATGCAGCCTGCATGTCCCTGAGAAACAGACAATACAGTCTAAGTTTCTGTTTTCAACTTATATCTAAGGTAGGACAAAGTACATTTTATAGTTTATATTCTGGCACTATTTTACTAATTGTGAAGTTGTCAGAAAGACATTTAGCACTAAGTCGTATCTGATACAATAGCTCCTACTTTCTTCTTTCATAAATAATCTTTTAGGTTCCTAAATAGTGAAAATTCTTTTAGCAAATTAATATATTAAGATCTTGCTTCAACTTAGAAAATTGAGTAACCTTTTAGTTTTAATGTACTCTGGCTTAATTATCGTATGGATTAGTTCATCAAAGAAGTCATTTGCTGACCAGCACTTTGCTTTATTGTATGAATTACTAAAGAAATTAGTTATTTTCAGTATACCGATTCCAAATTTCTGCATTTTCCAATATTTGTGTGTTTCTGTTGTCTGTTTAACTATTTATTTGCCTCAAGCAAGATTTAGCGTTTTTCACCATTTCACGAGACATGAGGGAATTATTCTTTAATCCTACATCATTTACTTCAATTTACTTACTTCACTTCTTCACCTTATTCATTTTCTCCCTTTTCTTCCAGATTCAAAATACTTCATTTCTCCACTTCTTTCTCCCTTTTCCTTTTGTCAGCCTATTGACGTCCTGTTTCTATATATTTGGTGCGATCCTCACACCACTTCCACACATCTCCATTTATTTAATTCTAAAACGCCATTGCTTGCCTCTATGAGCATTACCTTCTTACGCTGTTTTCCTTCAGACAACCTTATTTCTAGCAACATACTACCTTCTGCATAATCTCATGGATTATTCATATTCATACCGTACTTCGTATACTGCAAAGTGTCTCTCTTAGTTGTAGTTTCTAACCCTTTACAATTACATGAAATATTTTTATTTATTTATTTTAGCCATGTTTGCCTCTTATTGGTACTCAGACTTTTGTTTTGCCATTCACTAGGTAGATCCTTACTAAGAATACTTAAAACCTAATAGCATATATACAACATGAAGACATATGTGATTCTTACCTGTTATGATAGACCAGAAGAAGGGAATGAAACTTGAAAAGGAAATAAAGTTTCACCCAGCTGGGACTGCACGGTACGCCAAACCGTGTATCCGCCAAAGAGTGGCAGACTCCCTACAGTAATTAATTACTGTTAATTTTAAATTCCTTTAGATCCACAATATTTCTTAGACCTAGTTCTCTCTTACTCTTTGGATATTCCAAACGATAGGCATTTGCATGAGGTTTACTTACTATTCTAAATGGTCCATGATATACATGCATAAACTTTTTAGTTTCTGCAGAAATTTTCTTTGATTTTTCTTTTGTTTTGACCAGCACTAGCTCACCAATTTTAAAACTAGTGGGGGAAGCCCTTGCATCATGCCTCTTTTTCCTATCTAAAGCTCTTTTGCGTATATTTGCCCTGGCCTGTGCTTTCTTCTCATCCAATGTACTCTGACTTAGAACTGGAAAGTCAATCATACTCGGAATGATATTATGTGGTTCCTGATTGAACATCAGCTCACATGGAGCAAAACCTGTGGCATCGTGTTTCAGATTATTAATTATCTCTTCAAAATACTTAATATGATCAGCCCATGTTGAATGCTTCCTAGCACAGTAGGTTCTACATAGTCTATTCAGTTCTCGCATAACCCTTTCACTCAAATTTCCTTGCGGAAAGTATGCTGAAATCCTTATATGCCGAGTTCCGCTCCTTTCAAGACACAACTTAAATTTTTCTGATACAAATTGAGGACCATTATCTGACAATAGGTTCTTTGGCTTGCCAATTTTCACAAAATAATCTTTCTCCAATTTATCTACAAGTGTTTTGGCATTGGCTCTCTTAATCGGATACAGTTTAACATATTTACTAAACCCATCAATCACCACAAAAACATGCGTACATCCTCCTTTAGATGTCGGGAGAGGTCCAAAAAGATCAACTGCACATAACTCTAAGGGTTCACTTGGGTCTACGTGATGCATATCCCCTTGCACTATTTTATTTACTGCTCTTACCTTTTGACAAATAACACAGGATGCTAACCTTTCTGCAACTCTACGATGCATGTTATCAAAGATGACTTTCTCATTTAGTTTAGCAATGCACTTTTTTGTACCATAATGACCATACCTTAGATGTACATAATCTATTAGCAGATCTACGTGCTGTGAAGGAAAACACACTTTCCATTCTGCTAAAGTTACCTTCCTCCTACGGAACAAAATTCCTTTGTGTAGACAGTAATATTGTGCTACCTTTGGATAATTAGGATCCCCTAAATAGCTTTTAACTAGCTTCAATTGATCATCCTCATTCTGTTCTCGTCTTAAATTCTTAAATACTTTCTTTAAGGCACTCTCCTCTCTGAGCTCATGTACTGTCAACATACTTACCTCATTCCTTTCTGCCAAAGGAAGTTCTGATTCATTCCATAATTCAGCACTTCTTGATAGTCCATCTGCTACCAAATTGCTCTTTCCCTGTATATAATTAATTTCAAGATCAAACTGCTGAAGGTACATGGCCCACCTTGTCAACCTTGGATGCCTTAGTTTACAAGTCTTCAAAAATGTAAGTGCTTTGTGATCACTATAGATAATTACCTTCTGTCCTAACAAATAGTGCTCAAACTTCTGCATACCAAATACTATGGCTAGTGCCTCTAATTCTGAGATAGCATAATTTCGCTCAGCAGATTGTAATGAACGACTTGCAAAAGCAATAGTTTTATGAACCTCCTGGTCGCCTTCTGTTTCTAGCTGATACAATTCTACAGCAATCCCATAACCACTTGCATCCACTGACATGCAAAAGGGTCTTGTAAAATCGGGATGGTGCAAGAGCGGACTATTAATCAAACAATCTTTTAATCCCTCAAAAGCAGACTGGCATTCTGGAGTCCAAACCCATGGGGTATTCTTTTTTTAGCAGGTTGAGTAAACGTGGATCATTAAATAAATGATCTTTAACAAAACGTCGGTAGAATCCAAACAAACCGAACATTGACCTGAGTTGCTTTTTATTTCGGGGCGCTTCAAACTTTTCAATACATGATAATTTGGATGGATCAGGTAATATACCCTCTCTGCTAATTTCATGGCCCAGGAATTTTATTCTGTCCTTTACACATTCAGTCTTTTCTAACTTTAATTTCATACCTCCATTTTCAAGAGCTTCTAGTACCCTGTCCAACAGACTGATATGTTCTTCCCATGTGGGAGTTGCCAACAGAATATCGTCTACGTAAATGGTTACTTGATCTAATAATTCCTGTCCTAATACATGAGCCATAACTCTTACAAAGGCACACACTGAAATATTCAATCCGAACGGAACTACTTTATACTGGTAGCATACTCCTTCATACAAAAATGCTGTATACTTACGTGATTCCTTAGCCAGCGGCAAATTCCAGTAACCACATGTTATGTCCATGGAAGTAAAGTACTTAACCCCTCGGAACTTTTGAATTAACTCATCCATATTTTGAGGACGATCACTTTCTCTGATGACAATTTCATTTAACCAGCGTGCATCCAATACTAATCTAACACTTCCATCACGCTTAGGCACTACAACAAGAGGACTATTGTATTCACTAATTGCTTGCTCTATGACACCCCATGCCAACATACGTTTAATTTCATTTCGCACTGCTTGTTTCCTTGCAACATGTATTGGATAAGGCTTCTTAAAAAATACCTTCCCAGGCTTGATATTCAAATGGCATTCATAACCTTTAACTTCACCAGGTGCGTTTGAGAATACATTACTATGCTTAGTTAACACACTCTTTAACTCTGATCTTTGTTCGTCAGCAATTTGCTTTGTTGATTGTACCTTTTCCTCTATTTCCTTTAGGATGTGTCTCTCTTCAACCTTAGCACTTTCCTCATTCTCAGTGAAAACCAAATTTTCCTGCAAGTATCCTTTATTCTTTATTACTCTAATAGGCAGTTCCCAAGTTTCATTACTACCGCCTATATGACTTCCTATAAAAGACTCTCTTATCACTTTAGAGTCAAGTAAAGTTAAAATTAAGTTGTTCTGATCAAAATTGATCTTTCCCTGGTACTTTGATAAGAAGTCAGTACCAATCAACATATCAACACTTAAGCCTAGCACAATCAAACAAGGATGATCTATTACTACGTCATTTATACCAATGGGTATCAAAGCTTCGTGTTGAACTGGTCTAGAGACTTTTCCAGTAGCACCTATAATCTTTAAGCCACTTACTTTCATAACTGTTAACTTCTCTTTATTGGGTATGGTGTCAAAAAATGTTTGTGATAAAGCACTTGCTTCACTGCCACTGTCAAGCAGACAACGCACAGTGACTCCTGATATGTTTACTTTGATAACAGGGTGAGTTATTTTACATTGAACAGGTTGCTCACACACCTCGTCTAATAAATCTCGTTCTATGTTCTTCCAGCTAAAGTAATTCTGATCAGTTGCAATTACATTTACATTTACATCCTGGGGCTCATCATGCTCTATAATCTTAGCTGCTTTCTCTAATCTGTCCACTAACTTTAAATCGAAGCATCTGACGACTTTTTCTACTTTTGTTTGCTGCACATCAGCCAAACTATCCTCTACCTCTGAGCAACTGCGTCCCTGCGCAATATTGCTGTTCATAAGAATGTCGTCACCTTCAACCATTTGTGGCACGTTTACACAGCTACTAGATTCTTTCACCTCGTTACTATTTCTACCCCCTTCATTCATCATTTCCTCCTCTCTAAAGTTTTGCAGTACTGATTCTACTTCTGCTACTTCTACTTCAGCTTTTAGATTGCCATTTTCATCGAAGATGTAAGCTTTTACTTCATCATTATTCCCATCAGACTCAAACCCATTATCTATTTCTTCCCCATTATCTACCTTGAGTTCCTGTTCTTCCTTGACCCATTTTTCTAGTGTATCCAAAATACTATCCACTATTTTGTGAGAGTGGCTTAACACATCACTGGTATTATCTGTATTTATTTCGTCATCCATGTTGTCTGTCTGTGTATGTTGGCTGATTGTCTGTGTTTCCGTTACTGGCTGTGTTACTGTTACCGCCTGGTGAGCGCCAGTTTCCTCATAGACGGGATTTAGTTTCCCACACGCGGCCTGTTGTGTTCATCTGTGACACCACTAGATATAGTAGCATCATGACTCCCTTCTTGTCTTAATGGCATAGTATTTACTTCTCCACTTTCGTCATAGTAGTTGTTACGAAAGCGTGGTGAGTATCTACCCCCTCTTCCTCTGCCACGGCTTTGGTTTCGATAGTTTGTTTTGGTGTGCCTAACTTCCATATTTCTAACGTTCACGTTTCCATTACTTTGTACGTGATTGTTAGAAGATTTGTTATTCTGCTGCACCTGCTCCTCAGCAGCAGCTACTCTTTCCACTCTTTCCAGATATTCAATAAATTTGTCTATATTATCTCTAGGGGCGGAAATGATCCTCTTCTGCCAGTACCACGGCAGCTTACCTTCTAAACCCATAATGATCATATCTGGCTTCATCTTTTCTGTCAAATGTGACAGTCTTGAAACCCACTTCCTAGCGAAATCCTTTACTGATTCACGCCCTGGGAAAAACTTCTTACCACTCCAGAATTCCCTTAACACATCATTTTGTTTGTTATGTGACCAGTATTCGTTGAGAAATGCAGACTTAAATTCAGATAAAGTTTTACATTTGATCATTACATCCGCTGACCATCGCAAAGCATCACCTGACAAATGACTTCTTATAAATGAAATTTTTTCTCTTTCTGACCAAGTGTTGGGGAGAACATCCTCAAAGTCATTCCAAAATTCAAGAGGGTGAATGTACTTATCAGGATCAAAGCGCAAAAACTGTCGACACCCTATAAAAGCGGCGTCGACTGAAGTCACATGCTGTACAGTAGAATGACTAGAATTAACAGAGGTTACTCTATTTTCTAGGTTAGCAATGTTAGTATTTAATTCCTCTACTTGTGACTCTACTGCTTCTATCCTGGCAGAACATCTTTGTTCCACTGCACCACGAATTTCGGTACAGGTTTCTTTTACTTTCTCAATGTTTTTCTGACAAGTATCTACTTTAATTTGTACCTCTTTAACTTTGTCAGAGCAAAGTTTGGACTCGTTGCTCAATCTTTCGGACAACCTCACTTCCAAAAGTTCATCTGCCTCTTGATAATTTTTTTGAATTTGATCTATTTCACATTTGAAAGTACTATGCATTTTAGTTAACTGTTGCCCTACTTTTACTTGAATGTCATGATGAATAGCATCTATCTTATAATTCAAACTATTCCATTTTGATTGCAGTTCTTCTTTTAGTTCTTTATTACTATCCTCAATTTTAGCCTCAATTTTATTTTCCAACCCTTTATTACTAACCTCAATTTTATTCTCCAACTCTTTATTACTATTTTCAATTTTAGCCTCAATTTTATTTTGGTTTGATTCGAGTTTGGCAAACAGTATTTGCATCCAATCCGGAGCTTCTACCTTGATACTTTGTATCTCTTGACTTGACTGAGCTGGAGATATATTGAGCTCAGTTTCACTACCTGACAAAGTTAGCAACTCTACTGGCTCCCTTTTGACTTCTATTTCACTTATTGATTGCATCCCTGCACTCTCATTTAAATTAAAGTCATAATTTACTGGTGACAAATTACGTTCTAGTTCAATATTTGAGGGATTAATGGAACCATCCTCATTAAACTCAATTCCTGATCCTGAGGATTCTTGGTCAGAGACCGGTTCCCTTCTGAAATGTACACTACTTTCCATATCTTTTAGTTTGTTAGCAGCAGTTAATAAATATTTTAAAAGTCTTTGACTTAACTTAAATGCTTGATTTCGACGAATGATGTCGTCGCGGTGTACCAGCAATCGTGATGCGACGCGTCGCGACGTATTGAAGGCAGCAGCAGCAGCTGTAGCGTCGAGTACCGCCACAGGAATCGCCTACTGCAATTGCTCCAGGGGGGGGGGGGGGGGGGCAGCAAGGCACCGTTGACCGCTCGGCGCAGCCGGCAGCTGTCTCGCAGATCAGCGCAGCTCCGCGATGACGCACCGTCTTCCTTTAGTCTCAGCGCCGTCGGCAGCCGCGATCCAGCATCGTCGCCTTCCTCACCATCGTCACTAACCAACGTACAGCGGTAGACACTTATTGTTTATACACTACACCCGCCTTTTCTGGTAACACTGTTCCCACACTAGTTCAATTCAGTGTCCTGTTATTGCCTACCGAGTTCGTTAATTTATACCAATCGCTTTCACACATCGAGCACTTTTATTTGCTTTTAATTCAGTTTTCCCGGCCGATGCACCATATGTGGGGCGGCGAAGAAGTTGTCGAATGAGTTGTTTGAATGTTCATTTCACGTAACAGACTATTGCCGATGCAACATATGTGGGACGGCGAAGAAGTCGTTGTTTAATGTTGAATGAAAGTTGAACATTGCCACCTTAAATCACGCGAGCCTGGCAACTAATTTGGTGGCCAGTCAGAAAGCGAAGGGAAACTTACTGACCTTAGTTCCCAGTCTGCACGGCCACATTCCTGTACAGCCCAGCTAAACGAAAAATATCCATAGTTCTTCACGGGATTAGGGCTGCTTCAATAAAATTTAAAGTTCCAAACAAGATTTTATTATCTTAAAGGCTCACACAAATTACTCGAAACTTCTGAAAATGCTAAAGACATTAAATATTGTTAATTCAGCCAATCGTTTAATAGTTCAGAGGCGACTTCTACAGCAAGTTCCTCCCGAATAGTTCATTACTCTAACTAACGGTGCTCTATTAATAGTTCGCAATAATGTTAAAAAAAAAAAGATTAATGCTCGCCTTAAAAGTGGAGTTAGTCACCACTTGCCACGCGGAATTATACTTCACACGGACGGCACAATAACAGTTTGTTACCGAAGTCTAAACGATCCAGGACGGTGTACAGTCCTCGCGATTTTCCATGTCCGTTTACATTGCTAAGTACGCGCATGTCACAGCCCGCTATGACGTCACCCGAGGCGAGGCGCGATCGGACGTTAAGCTCGCGTGGACTAGGCGTTGGTCTAATGCGGAGTGAGCTTACTACTGCCTCTGCCGCTCTTTTTATATAGCTCCGGCGCGTACCGCCAAGAGAGCATCTGTTCTTTCCGTTCCTATGCAGATGCCTGCAGCCTCCAAATGATCGCTATCTCAGGCACATAATCTTAAATATCACATTTAATAATAGCTTTACAAACTTCTCAATTTTTGTATACATACATCTGAGCAGTACAGAAGCACGTAGAAAATCTCAGCCCGCTAAAATTAAAACTTTACTCTCTAGAATTTTTACAATGGAACTAACGGTAGATTGTTACCTCTGAACCCTAGCTTTATCAAGACTTGTATCAGCTGTTAATTATGCTACAAGACTAAAACTTGGTGTAGCTTTGTTAATTGTCCTATCTGATCATTGGTCTTAAAGAATTTGTTTTATCATTAAAATTTAAAGTACTTAATCTATAATGCTTATGTACATTTTACTCACAAAAGTAGTTTTTACTAAATTACTAAAAAACTAGAAGAGGTAACTGATTGTGGTATTTCCATTATTATTATTAGGGTGAACTGAAGCATCCTACCAATTTTCAATATTGTAGCTCTATTATTTCGCGCCTCTGATTTTTCCGAAAAACGCGGATTCTGGAGTCAATTTTAGTTTTATGGTTTTGGAAACCAGCACCACTCATTAATGACTTCTTACTGCACCTTCTCACCAAATTTTGGCTTCCTAGCGTCATTATTTAGCGCCTCCTATTTTTCTTTCAAAACGTGAATTTTACGTAAACTACTAATTTTATAACATTAAGATTTGTTACCTGAAACATTATTACATAGAACTATACTTTAACAAAGTTTTACACACAAATCTTAATTTTTACTTTTATGTTAAATGTGGTGCAATACTATATGCAGGCGCGTTACGATGACGTGACGCTACTAGCAGTGAACTAGGGTAAGTCCCGTGCACTCGCTCGCCTCTGTATCTTATACATGATACAGCGCTTGCTTTGCTTCAAGCAGGCGACATGCTGTTAACAAAAAATGTTAGCTATCTGAAGATGAGCATGGTGGCTCGAAACTGGTTATGCTTGTAAAAACAAAACAATCAAAAAGCATTTATGGCTGGTTGCGTCATTCACCAACTATCATTAATTGCCGCGGAGGTCACAAGATCAACATGGATGAAATAAAATTTCAGTATGTTGATCTCGTAAAGCTCCGTGTGCCATCAGTTACTCTCTATGAGTTACCATTCGCTTGTTGCAGTGCTTTCCACGGAGGCAATGGAATTTGTTCCTATAGTGCTGTAGTGATATGTTTGTTCCTGTAAGGACATTACTTGCCTAATCATTGGTGACTGCGATAGCGTGAAGGCTTAAACAGGACCGTGAGGTAAAGCAGAGATATGAGTCTGCAGGCTCTCGTGTCGTTGTCATACTTCGCAGTTGTTAGTTGGCGCGGTAATCTTGTCAAACATCTAGAATAATAGACGTTTCGACTCCCGCTCAAAATGCTGATGGGGCCCTTACAGCACTGGAGAACGTGAGCGGGAGAAGAGGAAAATTACTTTGTGACATGGCTTTCCTTTTCCAGTGTCTTACCTGAAGAATGGGAGATTCGCTGGATCCATGGATACCCACATGAATGTTCCCAGAACATAATGGAGCCACCGCCTTACAGGTGTCAAGGAGCTGTTCTCCTGGAAGACAGCGGATTCTCGCCCTCCCATCGGCATGGTGAAGGCGGTGTCGTTATTCACCAGACCATATAACGCTCTGTCAGCGCATCAACGTCCAGTGCCGTTGGTCACGTGCCAATTTCAGTCATATTTTCCGATGTCATGGTATTGACATAGAAACTTGCATAGGCAGTCGGGTGCAGAAGCCCGTCGTTGGGAGTGCTCAGTGCACTGTGTACACAGACATATTTGTACTCTGACCAGCATTAAAGTTTGATGTTAGTTCCGCCACAGTTCCTTGCCTGTCCTACTTTACCAGTCTACCGAGCCTATGCCATCTGATATCTGTAACGACGGGTGGCAATCCAGACCCACAACGTCTGGACGAGGTTTCACTTGGTTTCGCCACAGCTTGAAGGCATTCGTCTCAGCGCTCCTTAACACCCAACAAGTCGTGCTGCTTAAGAAAAGCCTTCGGGCCATCACAACCTACCCTCGGTCAAAAACAGATTGATCGCGCGCCTTCCCCATTCCACACTCGGATACATCACGCACCGTGCGTGTGTCTGACTAGCAGTCATTCCTCGCCAGGTGACGCAGCCATCGTCTGGACTGGTTTATATCGATAGTGAGTCGATGGTCATAATGTTCTGGTTGATCAGTGTATATTCTACACACTAACATGAATAGTCGTAATGATTTTAAAAATTCCGATAGAATGGTATCTGTCTCAAGTCTTCCAGAGCTCTTTTAAATTCTGCCGGTAATATTGTATTCCGTATGTCTTCCTTACCATCTCCAGTTTCTTCTTCTTTCACGTCATTGGAGAAGTTAATCTCCTTCATAGAGGCCTTCAGTGTACTTTTTCCACCTCTCCACTTATAACACTATCGTCTGTCTGCTGCTATACCTTAACGTTAAAGTAGGATCCAGGTCGTGAAATATAATTATCTAGTTAAAACAATTATGGTATAAAGCAACAGAGCAGTGTTACCCTCTGAGAGGAATTTTGTTGTGTTGATCGTGTTGTACCTAACGGAGGTGGCTTATTGGAAGTGACAGTCAGAATTACGGAAATATTTGAACAGTAACAAACAAAATTTTGCCTATCTGCACTGTTTAACGGGTAAAGAAAACGGTCGCCAGCTTAACTAGGCAAGAGAATGATTAACATTCTCGTTCAAGAAAATAGTTATTAGTAACTTTAATGAATAAACACAACCTATACTTTGTCACACGCGAGTGCAGTGAACTCTTGACACATACATATGTTTGCGGTAAGATTGAAACTAACAGTTAGAGCAGCACAACCTATTTTCAAAATTATAACAGATACCGAAACACACTATTACTTTCAGGGCTTACACAAACTGAATGGTCTTTATAACGTCATTATAACTATTCACTGCAGAATCATTAATTGGATATATGTTAAGTCTCTCTCAGTTAAATACTTTACTATTTAAAATGAAAGTTAATTGGAATCCACTAACAGGTTGCTTCTCACTATCATTTGAATAAAGAAATGATGTTTTTGTAATTAGTGGTCTTCCCATTACTTGTTACCTAGCATTAACACAATAGACAAACTGTGGATCCTGTTATATTATTAATATGCACTTCCAATACATAAGAGAGACAAACACTTAGCAAACATGAGTTTATAACGTTCCACACTGCAGTTTTCCACTTCTACTACATTGAGACAAATTTAACATATATGTAGGATACTGACTCACCTTCTGCGATTTACAACAGGCAGTAGTATGATCATTTACTAAGGAAAACTTTATAAGTCTCAGTCTTAAGAACTTTTAATTTGAAGTTGGCAACAACACATTAATAAGAAGTTTTACTAGGAAAATTATTTTCATCAAGCATCATTAACTTTAACTCACTCTCTTGCCACATTAATTTTAACTTTCTTTTTACTACGTTCAAGGGGCATTAATTAGCAAAAACACTGGTCTTTAATGTTATTTCAGCAGGGACACTCGGTAATCACTTTAGTTCAAACGGAGAGGAACGTGAGAGGTGTTATGATAAGGAGAAAAATCAAGGTAGGTACATAAATTCAGTTGTAAATTACCTTATATTTGAGCCCACTAACACATCCATTTAGCTGATCCTTCACTGTACATTATTATAGTACTCCTTTACAGTGATTGCGCAATGTGGTGGCGATTGCATGTTGGTAGGTGAAATTGCAGGTAGAATTGCTGGACTCTGTCATTTCTTAGTGGCGATGATTGATACAAATTCCAGAATAGTTCCAGCTATTTATCCATCCATCCGAGGCATTGGAAAGTGGCAGAAAAAACCTCTCTCCGAACCAACACAATATGCAACTTTTACATGGCAGTACACAGTTTGGTAGCTCGTCCCCAACTGACTCTCAGTTCCACCTTTTCTACCTAGGCCAACCACAATTTGCGCGCGCTACACAGTTCCGTTCCCGAGGGCAGCCACAACACCTTTTACATACAAACTAACTAAGAACCCTAAGTGAGGATCAGCAGTTTACATAACAGCAACCAAATACAATAAATAAAACAGAACATTTGCACATATTGACATTTCTACAAAATTACAATTATATACAGTAAGTTTTGTTCCCTCCAAATGGGACAAAGAATTTAAATGACAGATACACTACTTTGCATACAACCAAACCATGACATCAAAGTTTGTACAAAGAAAGGAGTATACAATTCTGTGTTATCTATTCAATCAAACACATTTACAGAAGCTTAACGATGTAATATTAAATGAAACAAAAGCCAAAATAAATCAGTAAAGCACTAGGTTATTTTAACTTGTCTGTATGCTGAGTGAGTCATTATGACAATTATTTCTTTTTCTATTTCTTCACATTTTTCCTGTAGCTATTTTCCTTGGGTTCCCTGCACCTCCTGCTTATTTCATTCCTAATTGATGTATTTATGTCTTTTCCCGAACACTTCTGTATCTCCTTCTTTCGTCGATCAGTTACCTTTCCTGTAGCTATGACTGTCTGTTCAACATCTATGATTGCTCTTTTTAGAGAATAAGATAGGAAAAGAAATTGACTGTTGCTTTGTGAAGAAACCATTCCAGATTTCGCCTTAGTTGCTACTGGAAACTGCTGTATCTTCGAGAAGATACAGTACACAGCCATACACAAAGAAGGCGCCACACGGCGAGGCAAGCCAGCTCGGAGACAACATGGTTATGGTGATGCGTCATAGACACTGACTATATCACTCCAATAGCTTCCACGTGAACATCGATCAGTCAAACGCGGATATAAACGGACTCTCGGCTCCGTTTAAGGAGTGTCTCAGCAGTTAGTTCGACAGTATCAGCACGTTGCTTGAAAGCGAAAGTGAATGATGCAAGTGCCATCTGCTCCCCATGAATGACAGTGGAAGGAGCCATCCTGCCTTTCGCCTAGTGTGAACCCATGGTAAAATTTCAAAATGTGTGAGGCTATATATGAATACTGGCCACGATAAACTGAACAAGTGTTCCTTACCAGCGACCAAGGCTCCTATCGCCATTACTGGGTGTGTGAGAAAAGTAATGAGACTGATTTTCTGTATGTCGAAGTTTTTATTTTTTTCTGACGTTGATATTGTCCCCTTCAAAATAATTCCCTTCGGCAGCTATACACCGGCGGAAACGTTTTCGCGGTCTTGGTAACAGCGCTGAAACGCTTCAGCTGATAGAGCCTTTAATACGTCGGTCACATTCCCTTGAACGTTCTCCAGAGCACGGGACTGAATACGGCGGTTGTGGAACAAGAGGAGTTCCTTTTGTGGTCAAATATTCGGTGATGAAGTGGGCTTGTGACATGGAGCGTTATCACGACGCAGCATCCACTTGTCTGCAATGTCCGCTTTCAATAGGTTCACCTTCTCCCTGAGTCTTTCAAGGACGTCATTGTAAACCACTTGGCTTACAGTTTGTCCTGCAGGAACAATCTCACAAGAGCAGGCATACGTTCAACGTTTTCGTCGGTTTTTGAAGTTGAAGGTCTCCCTGATACAGATAAGGTTTAACGTGTTGTTGGCCATCCAGAAATAATTTGTACCAGCGAAAAACTTGTGCTTTTGATACGGAATTTTTCCCATAGCTCGCGGAATCACCACGTTTAATACAAAACTTCATGGCATAACGTTGCACTAAATTCCGCCGTCCCATTTTAGTAACACACGACAAAAACACAACCTCATTGATCGCGCTCTAAAAAATCACGTGATGGCTTGTACGGAACCCATATTCGTACAGAGCATTTGGAAGGGATGAACAAATCGGTCTACACAAACAACACAGTGTTGCCAGATCGCTCGCAGTGTTGTTATGTCATTGCTTTTCTCATTTAGCTCGTATGTCTTTAAATTGTAAGAGTCAGACAATCGTTTAAACGCAGAACTTAAATTTTTTGGCTCCTTGTGTTTTTTTCGATCAGAAGAATGTTGGAAGTTCGTCACGCTGATATAGTGACTAAATCTGAAGGGCTTTAACAGCTCTTAACTAACTAATAAACAGAGTTCAAATGGTTTAAATGGCTCTGAGCACTATGGGACTTAACTTCTGAGGTCATCAGTCCCCTAGAACTTAGAACTACTTAAACCTAACTAACCTAAGGGCATCACACACATCCATGCCCGAGGCAGGATTCGAACCTGCGACCGTAGCGGTCGCTCGGTTCCAGACTGTAGCGCCTAAAACCGCTCGGTCACCCCGGCCGGCTAATAAGGGGAGGCCAACAGGCATGAATCGGATCTAACAATAAAGTATCAAACATCACTAATAAACTGGATCATCCAGTGACAGGAAGTGAGTTTGAATGTGGCGTTATAGTCTGCGCACGAGCGATGGGACACATCATCTCCGAGGTAGAGATGGAGTGGGGATTTTCCGGTAGACCATTTCACGAGTGTACCGTGAATATCAGGAATCCGGTAAAACATCAAATCCCTGACATCGCTGAGGCCGCAAAAAAATATTGCAAGACGACTGAAGAGAATCGTTCGACGTGACAGAAGTGCAACCCTACCGCAGATTGCTGCAGATTTGAGTGCTGGGCTATCAACAAGAGTCAGCGAGTGAACCGTTCAACGAAACATCATCGATATGGGCTTTCGAAACCGAAGGCCCACTCGTGTACCCTTGATGACTGCACAAGACAAAGCTTTACGCCTCGCCTGGGCCCGTCAACACCGACATTGGGCTGTTGATGAGTTGTAATGTGTTGCCTGGGCGGACGAATGTCGTTTCAAATTGTATCGAGTGGATGGACGTTTATGGGTATGGGGACAACCTCATGAATTCATGGACCACGCATGACAACAGGGGACTGTTCAAGCTGGTGGAGGCGCTGTAATGCTGTAATGTGGGGCCCCTGATACGTCTAGATACGACTCTGGCAGTTGACACGTACGTAAGCCTCCATTTATGTCCAGTGTGCGTTCCAACAGGACAATGGACACCCCACACGTCCAGAATTTCTACAGAGTGGCTCCAGGAACACTCTTCTAAGTTTAAACATTTCCGCTGCCCACCAAACACCCAACACGTGAACATCATGGAGCAAATCTGAGATGTCTTGCAACGTGTTGCTCAGAAGAGATCTCCACCCTCTCGTACTCTTACGGATTTATGGACAGCCCTGCAGGATTCATGGTGTCAGTTCCCTCCAGAACTACTTCAGTCGAGTCCATGCGACGTCGTGTTGCGACACTTCTGCGTGCCTGCGAGGGCATCGTATTAGGGAGGTGTACCGGTTTCTTTGTTTCTTCGGTGTATATGTAAGAATAATAAGCAAATTCTTTACTTTTAATACATTCGCAAATGGACAAAATTTAAACTGAGCACTGAAGTTTCTATTGACTGCATTTGTATCACATTAAAACTTCTGCTTTAGTAATTATTCAGAAAGAGTTATTCAGCGTTGTTTATATATACTGAAATCAAATGCTTAAGTGATATCTGTAATGATTTTACGGTATATTTAAGCATTGAATGTATGCTTAATTGAATGTGTTTTTTCCACTCTAATCGCCCATTTCGACTTCATTATTTCGCCGTTGATCCAGTTTTTCTGTTCTAGTAATGAATAGTTATTTCTAGACGAAAAGTCTAAATTAGGTGTCGCCAGTAATGTGTCGCGTTGTAAAGTTCGCACTATTTTTATATCGTGATTCGAGTTTTTTCATGCCCTACAACTTAATAATGCTTGGCACGTCTTTAGCGAAGTTTTTGTTTCAAAGTAGACAGTTACCCGATCCTTTCTTGTTTCCAACTGCTGTGGTCGATCTTTCTTTCACAAAGTAAACAAAACGCCAATCACAGAAACTTTCCATTGATGTTAACCTTTCTCTCTCTGTCAATTCATGAATTCCAAATTTTTCAAACGTTCTGTTTATTAACAGAGGTATTTCACACGATCTGACACGAAACATTTGCAGCAAGACCGTTACCATGATACTAATTAATCATTCATATCTCTTTCTTCATGCGGTACACAAAGTACAGAGCAACATAGTAGCCATGGTATTTCTCAATGCGTTTTTGGCTGTGGCTGTTGTCCGCAGCCATTCAGAATGCTACCCTTCAAAGTCCTGTCCTCTGGCCTGACGTTCTCTACTTCACAGACTGGCCAAATGTCAAGGCAAGTCGTGGGAACGCACTGGATATGGTGTCTGTCATAACGGCCATCCACTGCTGAAGCCTGTGCGATGCATTTGACTCCATGCAGTCCCGGTAAAAATTAATTCCTGATGTCGCACATTAAAGTCGGGTGTGATATGGCTGACAGCAGAACGTCGATGGCCCCTGTATCTCTGTGGAGACGCCGAGACGTCCGTTTATCGAACGCTTCTGTGCGTCCAGAGAGGCGGTTTACGCACCAACTGAGGTGGCGCTGTGGTCAGCACACTGAACTCGCATTCGTGAGGACGGCGCTTCAAATTCCGTTTCTAACGACTGCGCCGTCGACGGGACATTGAACTCAAGTTTTCTTTAATTCCTTCCTTGCGTGAAATCATTGTCTCTGCGGTGTCGAAGATATTTCGCAGACAGTGGGTTAGCCCAACACCGACTCAAAGGAAGGCCACGGCGCTTGTTGGTGACGTCACGTCAGCTAGGCACGGCGAACGCCAGGTCTGTTGCAGGCAGAAACGCCTGGGTGAGCTTATCACTATAAATCTCTTATTTTTGGACAAACTGTTTGGTATTGTTTTGGATTCTGCAGTTTTATTTAGATGAAAGACTTTCTTACTATCGTAAAGCTACAAATGAAGATCATAGTTCTGTATTACTGAATCCAGTCGAAACAAACGTAGATCAATATGAGAAGATGCTTTGCCCCACTGCAAGCTTCGGAAATTTTACATTCAAGTAACTATATTTACTTGAACCATTTAGTTATCGAAACTTACCCCCACCCCCTTACAATTAACTCGTTTCTTTTATTTATTTATTTATTTATTTTCGTTTGACATCGTCACTGGAAATGTGAATTAATTTACATGTGTAAATGTCCAACAGTAGCCAGTCATTAGATTACAGTCGTTTTCAACGAAAGGAATTCTAAACAGGACAAAATAGCTTCATACATCGAAAATACTGCTGAGCTTAAACTTTTTTAAACATGCACATTAGAAAAGATAAATATTCCCCTCTTGCAACTGAAAGGAGAAACTTCGTAAGATAAAAAAAAAAATTATTTGATAAAACAAGTATCTCGCTTTTGCCTCTTTTTCTGTTCCCCACCCCCTCCTCCAACGTGTACAATCGCAAGCTATTTCATCAACATTCAGTGCTCCTCACCCCATAGTCAACCAAGATACCTAAAGAAGAGCACCAATATGTTCACAGTTTCTTGTAAAAGCAACCCAGTACAAACGTAACTTCCTCAGATTTACAAATAAGGTAAAGAAGCACGAATTCTGTTGCTGCTGGACCATGAAGTTGTTTTTGTATGTCAATCCTGAAAACAGGTGGAAATTTAAGTTCAGGAGTACACTGTTAAGAAGTGTAATGAATTGCACAATTAATTGATTGCAGAAATCTCTCAGAGCAATGTATGTTGGTCAGCTACTGCCAATAATTTCACATTTTCCTGTGTCATAGACGGAGACACCACCATTATGAGTATGCCTGCAACAGACATGGCGTTCGCCGTGCCTAGCTGACGTGACGCCACGAACAATTGCCGATGCCTTCCTTTGAGTCGGTGTTGGTTGGCCCCGGACACCCGAATTGTAATGTGCGATGTGGTATGGCGCATACTTTTTGCACCGATTACCATCCTACGCGCAAAGTCGGTTAATTCGCAAAGTGCTGCTATGTTCACTTCACAGACTGTTCAGATATTGTGTCTACGTTCGCGCCACATCCACATCTACCACCTCAGTATTCGGCACATCTTCAAGTGGGGCAACCTGTCTCGTGACTCCCGGTTACACTCTTAAGTACGTCCGGCACTTGCTCCAGTTGCGTGTCGCTGACTTCGCTTTCCAAACGCCCCTAAAAGAAACATGACACCAAACGAGTATGCAATTCGTAAACACCAATCTACAGACTCACACGCGCGCGCGCCCGCGCGCATATACACATACACGCACAGAGCAAGAGAGAGAGACAGAAGAAAGGAGGTGAGGAGATCACGTGTATGTGATCATAAATGCTGCTGCTGCAACAGCTGTGTCGAAATTTTACAATGATCTATTTTTATGTAATTTATTTATTTGTTGTTGACCAGTCACAAGTTCGCTCGCTTTGGCAGATGTTGTCTAGAGCAGTGGTCGACAAAAGTTTTTGCTCAAGAGCCAACAATGACATTGCTGTTGCGGTTTTTGCGTATCATCAGCATGGACAAATTCAATGAATATGGATGATACGATACTCTATGGCAGGGCTTCCCAACCTTTTCAGCTGGCGGACCCCTTCTTCAGTCGAAAATCCATGGCGGACCCCTAGTCAGTCAAGAGCACACTAACATTAAATTTCAAAGCGAACCCATGGGAACTGAAAGCTTCTTAATGCAAGTGCCATGTTCCCAATGACCACCCCCCCCCCCCCCCCCCCCCGAAGTATCAATAGTCTTTGGTTTAAAGATGAATGAAAACAACTTGAAATTAACGATCCAATTTGAATTCCCACTGTATCCAGACACTTGCTAGTGGATTTACTCCCTTCGTTCAACACACTATAGCCTGATTAAAATTACTTAGTAATTGAAATTTGACACGATGGAACCCTCTTCCTCCAAAAGCAATCAACGTCGCGTCCAAACTGTTCGCTGTTGACAAGCTGCCGCTTATGTTCTGTTCACTTCCACTGTTTGGCTACTGTTGTCTAAGGAGCATGCATATTTCGTAACAGTCGTGTGTGTGTGTGTGTGTGTGTGTGTGTGTGTGTGTGTGTGTGTGTGGTTTTTCCTGAAATCCGAAGAAAAATGTTCAAATGTATGTAGAGTCTTCCTCTGGGTGTCCTCCCTCCTCATTCATTTCAGCTGGAAACTTCCCTTGTTGTGAAGGCGATGGAGAAACTGCACCCTTCTTCAATTATCCTGACTTCAGCCACCGATCCATGTTAGAAGTAATAAACTGGTCAAAAATCGACTTATGAAATAGGTAGTGCACTGACATAGCAACTTTAACATTTAATGATGCCTGGGGGCGCATTCGTGCCAGCGAGCGCTGTGATAGTCGACTAAGCTCTCTCCGAAAATGCGTAAAAGGTTTCAGCGCATCTAGCGCCGTGAGCCGCGCACAAACGACCCCTGTATACTGTGTATACGTTCTCACTTAGGAAGCGCAAAGGCTGCTTGGGGATACGACCTGAAGTAAAAGTACACGTTTTTCACACACAAAAAATAGTGATGAATTTGATTTTCACATTTTTATTCAATAATTTTACTCATTATTTTACACGATTTGCTGAAAGGTGGTCGCAGATCCCCTAGAAAGAGCTGGCGGACCCCTAAGGGGTCCGAGGACCACACGTTGGGAAGCCCTGCTCTATGGTATTCTGCGGTTTGAATTCACTCTGTTTTTTTTTTTAACAGTTGCATTAATTTGATTTTGTAAATGATACTGACAATATTATACACATGTATAATGCATTATTCATTATTCATACTACAACTTCTCCCGGATAATTGTTTTGTTCAAGTTGCACAAGAATTCCACCTGACGTAGTGTAATAATGTTGACTGTAAGTTGTGTTCATATCACTAAAATTACAGAGCGTACATCAGGGCTTTTATAGTTTTTTGTCTTCGATGGGTTTAATTATTCTTAGCAAATTGATCATGAAAAGGAAACACAGAATACCACACGCATACAACACTGTCGTATGCTAACAGAAATATTTTTCTCCGTGATTCGTGCGTAGTTTAATTTTGGCCTCATACATCAGCAATGAAATCTTGTTCAACAATAAATACCATCAGCACTGTTCTTAGAGAAATGCAGTCTGATTCGATTAATATTTTCTTTTATAGATAGAGTTCAGTACCACCGGTGCACATTTATTTCTTATACATCAGAATATTTTTTGCAGTTTCAAGTAATTTAAATTTGCCGCTGAGATAAAGCTAAGATGGCGGCCAACAAAAGATAGAGGATTTTGTTTTTTAATTAAGATTTTCCTTTGCTCAATAAATAATTAATCATTTAAATTGATACCACCAATAAAAATTATTAAATTGTTTTGCAAATTAGTTTAACACAAACCCATGCTAATTTAAACCAGAAGTACAGACGAAGTTGCTATATAATCGCAGCTAACAATGGCTGCGCTTCTTGCAGCTATGACAAAACAATTAATACAAAATTATAATTAAAAGAGGAAGCAATGTTTCAATAATTAATCATAAATAGTTTTAATGCATTTGGCTCAATTTGTTTTTTCAGCAGCTAATGAACATAGAAGTACAATAATTTTACATTAAATGTTTTTCATTCAACAGACCCCAAATCGATTCGCGTCTTGCGTCGGCGACGTATATCAGAAGAAGACGACAAAAGGGTACAAAACAAAAGAAAAGAATGACATAGATTAACAAAGAATGTGAGACAAATATTGTCTCTGTTTTAAATAATTATCATCTTTTTAAGAAATAATTACATAATTGAATAAATATTATTGAGTTACGTAATTTTCCACACGTTCATATTCCACTCGTAGTAAAAAAAATATATATATCGTTGATGTTATAGTGGGACAGCACCACGGACCGCTTAAGTACCGATGTTACAAGTAATTGTTACCCTGGTGGTACGTTCTGAGCCCCCAGTAGACTGGATGCATTAAGTTCGTGATAAGTTGGCCACCGGCCCCCACGTATTGATCGTTAAGTCAACACCATTGTGAATACTTCGTGTCGATTGTTCCCCGTTTCAGATTGCTGCAACCATCAGCGACCGCAAAGTTGTGGCACTGTTAATTGTCTGGCGAAGTATTGTCGTGTTGTCTGGGTGGGCCGGTGATTAATTGATCACGTACTTATATTTAAATACATTCTGCATTCTGAGACATGATCACAAATGCTCACTAAATATTTTGAATGTTATTTTTCCTCTACTGATTGCGTCGTATTACAACGGTCTTAATTTAGTTTCATATTCCTCGCTACAAATAAAGTATGCACCACATTTGAAGACGACAGTCTCTATAATGCGCATTCACGAATTCCTTTTACTTCTGAGTCAAAAATTATACCATAACAGCGCGCCAGTATGAGTCGCGCACACCCATGAGTTGTCAGTACTGGAAGACAAACAATATACACTGTGTGATCAAAAGTAACCGGCTGAAAATGACTTACAAGTTCGTGGCGCCCTCTGTCGCTAATGTTGGAATTCAGTATGGTGTTGGCCCACCCTTAGCCTTGATGACAGCTTCCAATCTGGCAGGCATACGTTCCATCAGGTGCTGGAAGGTTTCTTGAGAATGGCGGCCCATTCTTCACGGAGTGGTGCGATGGGGAGAGGTATGGATGTCGGGCCGCGAGGCCTGGCACGAAGTCGGCGTTCCAAAACATCCCAAAGATGTCCTATAGAATTCATGTCAGGTCTTTGTGCAGGCCAGTCCATTACAGGTATGTTATTGTCATGTAACCACTCCGTCAGAGGCCGTGCATTACTAACAGTTGCTCAGTCTTGTTGGAAGATGCATTCGCCATCCCCGAATTGCTCTTCAACAGTGGGAAGCAAGAAGGTGATTAAAATATAATTGTAGACCTATGCTGTGATAGTGCCACGCAAAACGACAAGGGGTGCAAGCCCCCTCCATGAAAAACACGACCACACCATAACACCACCACGTCCGAATTTTACTGTTGGCACTACACACGCTGGCAGATGACGTTCACCGGACATTCGCAATACCCACACCCTGCCATCCGATCGCCACATTGAGTACCGTGATTGGCCGGCCGGAGTGGCCGTGCGGTTCTAGGCGCTACAGTCTGGAACTGAGCGACCGCTACGGTCGCAGGTTCGAATCCTGCCTCGGGCATGGATGTGTGTGATGTCCTTAGGTTAGTTAGGTTTAATTAGTTCTACGTTCTAGGCGACTGATGACCTCAGAAGTTAAGTCGCAAAGTGCTCAGAGCCATTTGAACCACTTTTTTTTGTACCGTGATTGGTCACTCCACACAAAATCTTTCCACTGTTCAATCGTCCAATGTTTACGCTCCTTACACCAAGCGAGGCGTCGTTTGGCATTTACTGGCATGATGTGTGGCTTGTGAGCAGCTGCTCGACCATGAATTCCAAGTTTTCTAACCTCCCACCTAACTGTTGCAGTACTTGCAGCGGATCCTGACGCAGTTTGGAATTCCTGTGTGATGGTCTGGAAAGATGTCTGCCTATTACACATGACTACCCTCTTCAACTGTCGGCGGTCTCTGTCAGTCAGCAGACGAGGTTGGCCTGTACGCTTTTGTGCTGTACGAGTCCCTTCACGTTTCCGCTTCACTATCACATCGGAAACAGTGGACCTAGACATGTCTAGCAGTGTGGAAATCTCGGGTACAGACGTATGACACAAGTGACACCCAGTCACCTGACCACGTTCGAAGTCCGTGGGCTCCGCGGAGCGCCCCATTCTGCTCTATCACGTTGCCTAATGACTACTAGGGTCGCTAATACGGAGTATCTGGCCGTAGGTGGCAGCACAATGCACCTAATACGAAAAACGTATGTTTTGGGGGTGTCCAAATACTTTTGATCTCATAGTGTAACATCCCTGCCTCACAAATACTCTAACGTCGCAGTGGCCGCACAATTTACTCCTCCGTTCATGAAGGTAAGCGGCCAATCTTACCTAGCTCACTGCCGAATTCGCCAACATCAATTAAAATCCAGCACGTTTTAAAATATTACTCTCTCTCTAAGTATTTTACTTTTTTACTGAGCAGGAAACTTTGAGAGGCTCTTAATGTTAGTTGATGTTTTTCGATTCGGCTGTTAGTTGCTAGATGCATGTTGTTGTAAGGTATGGAAATAAGGCCAAGAACCGCGTGCCACAAATATACTTGTTTCAGGCCGCAGTTCGACGATCGCTGTCTGCACTGTGCACCTCGATTGCACATTTTTTAAGGATTTTCCTGAGTGTTTTAGTATGCGAGACTATTAGAGTTTAAATGTATTTCGTTTGATTTTGTACCGCTATTTATTTTTGTATCTACGTTGGACTGAAAATTCGTGCTCAACAGTGCGAATGACGACACTGGAAACAAACTTGTTGCGCTCACTCACGGTACTTGTTATTAATGTCCACGTCCCGTTTCGTCCTTATACTTGCATTCAGTACTGCTCGAATATGTTTGCGATTTGTTTATCTGGCAGCGTCAATTGTTCTTTAACAGTGATCAGTGGTCGAACGTTTATTGACAAAAAAGCTGGCCTTATGCACTTCGTGGATGGGTTCACCGAATTCAATGGAACAATGAATGGAACAAGGGCAGTACGGCTCTAAGCTGAGCCGTTCCCGCATCGACGGCAACCACATCACATCACTTTTGCATCTGTCCGAGTGTTGTTGCATTATTTTGGGTATTCTACGTGTGCATTTTGACTATTGCGTATTACAGGTTTTCTCACTGTTGTGAACACATTTTCACAGGGACAAAGGGAAACTGGAGTAACAAACGGAATAAATCCTGATCATATTCGTACTATGTAACGATCTGCCGCAGAGTATCGATTCTTTGCATCAAAAGACTCAGAAAATATTCTTGAAGTGAAATGATAATTAAATCAAGACCCTGAGCCACCGACAGGCGTTGATGTACATCAACGGGGACAGTTGAAAATGTGTGCCCCTGCCGGCCGCGGTGACCGAGCGATTCTAGGGCGCTTCAGTCTGGAACCGCGCTGCTGCTACGGTCGCAGGTTCGAATCCTGCCTCGGGCATGGCTGTGTGTGATGTCCTTAGGTTAGTTAGGTTTAAGTTGTTCTAAGTCTAGGGGACTGATGGCCTCTGATGTTAAGTCCCACAGTGATCAGAACCATTTGAACCATTGTGGCCCCCGACCGGGACTCGAACCCGGGATCTCCTGCTTACATGGCAGACGCTCTATCCATTTTTTTGTTCTCATTTTGTTCATTATTGTGCTTTGCATTTTTTAGGTGCGGATGTCACATGACACCCGTTCAAGTTCAGTTGACAGAGTTTTTTATTACAGAGGGCAGATATCCCTCTGACCGAACACGCGGAGCTACCGTGCGGGCTTGGGCACAGAGGATAGTGCGACAGCAGGGCTTTATCCCTTGCATTCTCCCCGTGAGACCCACATGCCCAACTTAATGTCCACACACTACATTTTAATGGCTCTGCCCATTATACTCATTACTCGAGGCAAACAATCTTACCGAGTCCCATAAGGCATCGGGCAATGCTTGTGCATCCGTACAGACGAAGGTCAATGGCCGGTTAGCCTTAGCTACACTCATGCTCATAAATTAAGGATAATTGCAGAACGTGGTGACACACAACGTGGCACTACACAAAACTAGCGCTAATAGCGTAGGCACATAGGGAATACACATGTCCACGGTATTGGTGATAAGTTGAGTAAACCGTCCCGAAACACATCTGCTGCAAAACGCCACTGTTACTAGCGCCAGTACCCCCACATCATTATGGGATATGATCACCATGCGCACGTACACAGGCCGCACAACGGGTTAGGATACTCTGGATCAGGTGGTCGAGCAGCTGCTGGAGTATAGCCTTCCATTCTTGCACCAGTGCCTGTCGGAACTCCTGAAGCGTCCTAGAGGTTCGAAGACGTGCAGCGATACGTCGACCGGGAGCATCCCAGACGTGTTCGATGGAGTTAGATCTGGAGAACAGGCAGGCCATTCCATTCGCCTGTTATATTCTGTTTCAAGGTACTCCTCCACGATTCAGCTCGTTGGCGCCATGCGCTATCATCCATCAGGAGGGAGGCGGGACCCACTGCACCCCTGGAAAGGTGGACATACAGGTGCAAAATGACGTCCGGATACACCTGACCTGTTACAGTTCCTCTGTCAAAGACATGCAGGGGTGTACGAGCACCAATCATAATCCCACCCGACACCATCAAACCACGACCTCCATACAGGTCCCTTTCAAGAACATTAAGACGTTGGTATCTGATCCCTGGTTCACTCCAGATGAAAACCCGGAGAGAACCACTGTTAAGACTACATCTGGACTCTTCAGTGAACATAATCTGGAACCTCTGTTCCAGTGACCATGTACTGTGTTTCTGACACCAGGCTTTATGGGATCTCCTGTGACCAGGGGTCAGTGGAATACACCTTGCAGGCCTCCGGGCGAATAAACCATGTCTGTTCAGTCGTCTGTAGATTGTGTGTCTGGAGACAAATGTTCCAGTGGCTGCGGTAAGTTCCTGAGCAAGGCTACCTGCAGTAATCCGTGGCCGTCTGCGGGCACTGATGGTGAGATATCGATCTCCTTGTCGTGTCGTACACAGTGGACGTCCCGTACTGTAGCGCCAGGACACGTTTTCTGTCTACTGGAACCGTTGCCATAATCTTGAGATCACACGGAGGGCCCGTGCTACGACCTGCTGTGTTTGACCAGCCTCCAGTCGCCCTAGTATTCTACCCCTCATAACGTCATCACTATGTGTTCTTTGAGCCATTTTCAACACACAGTCACCATTAGCAAGTCTGAAAGCGTCTGCACACTTACTCGCTGCTCCGTACTCTGACATGCACTAACAAACCTCTGCGTATGTGGACTGCTGCCAGAGCCACCGTGCGACGACCGCAGGTCAAATGCACGGCATGGTCATACCCCGAGGTGATTTAAACTCGCAAACCGCCCACCATAGCGTTGTTTCACCACGTATCAGCATTATCCTTAATTTATGAGCATGAGGGTATATGAAGATGGTAACTGTTCTTTCGGACATGTCCGAAAGAACAGATACCATCTTCATATATTCTTGAAGCGTCTCTGAACTTTTGTCGGTGCAATTGGGATTAATTTGAGTTGTTTCTTGCAAGACCCCAATGGTTATAAAAATCACGAATGAATTAGTAAAAATATAGTATTAACTCTTATAGATAATTAATCCAGTCACTTACATGAATCAATATAGTCGAATTATTATTTGGCCCACTTCTGTGGTACGATCCGACTACATCAAACATTTAACTAAATTGTATTGTCTCCGATCGCCCATTTGAAGGATCAGAGTTACAATAAACATTTTCCACTGCATTCTTAAAACAGAATTAATCACACAGTGCTGTAAAGATGATTTCTCTTATGTCGATTGCGATATATACAATAAATTTAACTACATGTTACCGTTTTCGCGCTGTATCTTGAACCACTTCTTCGCAGTTGGTTGGTATGAGCCGTTTGCCACATGATACACAACGGATTCGTCTAGCTTTACTGCAGTTGTAATATTTTGCAGGCTTCTTTTCATTCACATAAAACGTCTACTTTTAACTTTGAATTCTAAAACAGGTGCTAGTAGGCTGTCGAGAGTGTCTCAGAAAGGTCCTCTTCTATTTTTTATAGATGGCAGATGTGGTAAGTAACTGATCAAGTCACAAGAAAAAACTAGTTAATGTAATTGGAGAACAAACGCTACGAACAATTTCTGCACTGTCGATGATGACATCTACGATTAAAAAAAATCATGCTTCCCTGATCTCAGTTTGGAGTTGTATAAATGAAGATGAGTCAGGATGGTAACTACCATGAAAGCTGCTGAGGAGATCGGCCGATTACATTCGTTTACGTGACGCAACTTTTCGCCGAAGACGGTGACTGCGAAGCTCCTTGTAGTGATGCGTCATTCCAACCAATTTACTTGGCAGACAACGAGCAACTCATTCAAAAAGTCGTGTCGATTTCTCATTAACCTCTTCTCTCACCGTTTCACGTCTCCGAAACACGCTGGTCTGATTCAGTTCCGTACTCAATTTGTGTTGGCTATCATTCTTGTCTTTATCTCTAAACTTTGTAACTAAATATCGTCTAGTAGGAAACTAAGCTTCTCCTGGAATATCGAATGTTGGTAACTTATGGGAATCTATGTGGATAAGTTACTACAGCTACACGACTTTGTTCCTGTAAGTAACTGACTGGTGAACTATAAAAGTAGTTGACGGTTTCCTGGAATGACTGTAGGGTCTATGTTATCGGTAACATACTTATCTTTCATAAACTAGTTTAGGTGGCTTGATGGTGTCTCTGTAAGAGTTCAGTATCGCACACAAACCACATATTATTGCTGATGTATTTGTTACACGTTTACCATTGTACAGATGTGGCGCAAATAAGTTGTTAAAACGGTACCACACAAGAATTTTAAAGGAGACGGAAGCGACAATGCGGCATACTCTCTATAATATTGCAACCAAAAGTTGAAATAAATCTCATCCCTTAATCTTGTGAAACGAAGTTATGTAACAACGTTACTTATATCAACGTTCCAGTTCCTAGATAATGGCAGACGTCCCGTGATCGTTTCTTCTACTTCAGTGAAACATGATTCCTTATTGTTGAATACTTATTTATTCTTACGCATGAAAACTGTTTCTATGAACGTTATCACCATCTTAATACTTGACATTCAATGCAGTCTCAAAGTTAACCGAAAAGCAACATACTTCACATAGTTCTCTCTAGGTTCTAAGTGAACTTATCTCTCAAACCTGTCAGTTACTTCGACACAGCTGCTCAGTCAGATGTTTTGATTATTAACAGAAGCTATCTCGATCACATAGAATTACTGTCGTGAAGGTTTTAACACGTGGAGAGTGTAGCTATTTATACAAACATAGAACATTCTAGAATGCTGATATTTATACAAATATCGAATACTCCAGAATATACAAAACTTAGAAACACGAAGTATTTCAAGAATAGATTAGAAATGATAAATACTAAATAATTACTACTGGTCGAGTTAGAACTAGGGACCCGCAGCACGCTACCTAGTGACGCTAACCGCTATAGACACTACAGCTGACGGAATTTGTCCCTCTCTTGAAGAATCAAGGACAAGGACTCGCTGCTTCAGAAGTTCTCAGTGGAGCCGTCTACAACACTCAGGATCTAGACCTTGTCAATAGTCCACTGTATGGCGGCTCTGGCAGGTCCTATCGTCGATCTGCACCTCTGAAGGCTTTTTCGGAGGACATGCTCGACATCTCTGCGCATTCGTCTTATTGATGAAAGGTCGTAATCTTCACTTTATATGTGACGTCCGACAAGCGTTGAAGGATTCGATGCGGCCCAAGTAGCACTTCTATAACTTTCCCGAGAGTCTCATTTTTCGCCGTCTCACGACTGTGTCTCACGGGCCAGTGCTCGGCTCTACAGAGCTCCCAATCTTTCTCCTGGGAGTCCAGGGTCCGTATGCGATCCAGCTGCCTTCTTCTTCAGCGCTGGTGAGTAGGTGCTTCATGTACTCGCTGCTTTCATTGTCGTTTTGGCTTCATGGCCTTGGTGCAGAAAGAATGATGTGAAGGTTGTAGTTTCTCGCTTCGCTGTGTTGTGTACGATTGCATTTCTGCCATCGTCTTCCTAAAGCGTTCTGAGAGACCATTAGTCTGTGGATAGCAAGCATTAGTCATCCTGTGAGTGAAGTCGCGACGCGATTTTACCTCTGATACTAATCTCGACTGTAAAACTTACACGGGGTGATTCGTGAATCAAAATTATGTCTTCTACAAGGAACTTTTCAGCATAAGGAGCTTCTGAAGCCAGCACAGCTTTGGTGGCAGCATAGCGAGTGACGCGCTCAGTGCAGACCGTTAGCCATCGATTCGCTTTTGTCTGCTACAGGGATCTCCCCAAGACGTCGACTCCTGTTCAGTGGAATGACGCTGGTGCAAAGTGGGGTTGGTACCAGATTTCCCCCCCCCCCCCCCCCCCCCCCCGGGAGTAACAGCGGCGGGTGCTTCCGCCATAGGCATTCTTTACAGGGGTCCAAACAGCCTCTAACGGTTCGGTGGAGATCTGCCAGTGATACCTGCAGTTGATTCTGTCTAGATTCTTCACGAACCCCAGGTGACCAGATGTTGGAGCGTCATGGAAACACTTCAGAATAGTAGGATGTAGATAAATTGGAATTACAAGCAACCACTTCCGCTCCAGAGAATCATAGTTACTGTTATACATGCTCCTTTTATTAACTGGAATATTCCTTTGCTCGGTTCCTTCTCCTGGCAGTTTCCAGTAGTGCTGAATCTTCCATCTGTTCAGCAACGATGTCATTTAATATAGCCATGACTGAGATTTCCTTCACGCTGCCGTGGACTTCCAAACGATTCCTTTAAAGGCACTGGGTGTCCTCATGTTGGTGTCCACTTTTGTTCATTACTTATGGAGGTACAGATGAGCTTTCGACATATCCTTGTGGATGTGAGAATTACCCACATTGGTTGGACTTGCCCATAGTCAGATCGCTCCTCAATGGGCTCATAAACACTAATAAAAGGTGTCGCGCAAAAGGTAAATGATAGGACAGGGGGGGGGGGAGGGGTGCTAGCAGACATGACACGTGGCTGTTGCACCTCACAAAAATAACAACCAGGGTGATCATATAACTATGAAATGAAACGATGATCCGCTTTCATTACTGGTTATTACAAAGTTCTCTCCTAACATGTACATGAATAATAAATTATTACAGGTTCTATTCGATCTTAAGAAATGCAGAGTATACGAAAATGAACAATTCTTGACATAGGATAGTACTAATCTAACACTTGAATGCCCCGGAAAAATTTAAGTGAATGGGATAAAATTATAATCTACGAGTGAGTTACGGAAGACAAGTGAGGGATACATAATGTCTGCGTGAATCCACCAGAAGAATGAAAAACTACCACGCATAAATACCATTCAGTCATTTCAGAAAAGCATAAGAAACACCGAATATATTTGATCCTAAGATTGCCTTGTAAAATCCTGGTAATTCTCAGATGGACGGAAGCTTTCGTACCTGGAGCAACACAGCAGACGCACCGTTTCGTTTGTGATTTACGAGCTTCCGAACAAAAGCGACTTACTTTGATATTCCTGTGTGCTTTTTAGTTTACATTCTTAAATTTCTTGCGTGATTTAGTGTTCACAAAACACAGCCCCGCGTTTAATAACTGTTCAGCGTATAGTTCCGCCATCTATAGTGTCAACAGGAACTATGATTGCTATGTTCTGATACGAGCTTATTTGGTGGCCCTTCGCTCCACAGCTCTGGACAATGCTGGCTTTGGGCACGCAGTTTGAGGCTGTTACCAATGGCAGTCACTATGGGCAACTGGATGTCGAGATCAAAAGGATGCCCAGCACGTCCCACATGTCACCTGACTGGTTCACTGCTCTAGCCGTTCTGGTTACTGCCTGCTCTAAGGTTGACCGCTCACCTGTGGTCGAGTTGGGGATCGTTCCAAAGTGTGGCAATCAGGAAAAGACTTTCTGGGGGCCGTTCGAAAGGCCTTCCCAGTTCGTCTGATAAACAAGTTTCAGGCACTGTCTGTGGCTGACAAAGGCCTTGAGGCAGATTGAGTCTCTTGCCCTGTTTCAGAGGAAACCTGCGAGACTGGGTATTCACGGGTGGAATTGCGGGTAGGTGGGTGCTCCAATGTTAGGCGCTTAATAGGGCCTGTCGGAGATATGGCTGCAAAGGAGGGTAAGAAATCCAGTGCACATCTTGGTGTCCATACTGAGGAAGTCATTTCACATGTGGAACAGATCTTTCAGGATGCCATGAAGAGCACAGGGGGGAGGCAACTGCAGGTGGTGGCTCATGTAGGCACTAATTGTATGTGATGCTTTGGCTCGGAAGAAATGTTCTATGGTTTTGGGCTGTTATCTGAAGTGCTAATGACAGATAGTCTCGATTCGGCTCACTATCTCTGGCATTGTCGACCAGACCAACTGTGTATCTTTGGTACAGACCACAGTGGAGAGCCCGAATTAGAGGCTCAGAAGGTTGTGCGACAGGTTAGACTGCAGATTCCTCGACTTGCGCCATAGTGCGGTGGGGTTTCAGGTTCCGCTTCATAGTTCAGCGATTCATTAGATATAGGACGTAGCTACACGAGTAGTGGGGAATGTGCGGAGTGGAATGGACGGTTCTTTACGTTAGACGGTCTCGGGAGAGTACAACACGTTCTCCGTTCTCAAACGGTGCGGCACAAACACAGGACGATATCGTAGTTGTAACTTGACGTAGCTGTGTTGCGGAAGAACCAGAAGTGCAAGCGCTAATAGAGAGCACTGAGGCTCAAATCGTTATAGTTGAAGAAGGCTCCGAACCTAAATTTTAGAAAGGACCTTGAGATGTTAAGAAAAGTTAGTGGGTGAGTTGCTTATTGTTGTTGAAAGTAGTTTATCTTGTAGTGACATTGAAGCAGATAGTTGCTGTCGGTTAGTATGGTTGGAAGTTATACTTGACAACCAGAATAAATTAATAATTGTTTCCTTTTACCGAACCCCGACTCAGATGATACAGTTGCTGCACAATTCAAAGAAAACTTCGGTCTATAATAGCTAACAGCTACGCAACTCATACAATAACAGTTGGCGGTGATTTTAACCATGATATGTTGGAGAAAATACGTGTTGAAAGTCGATGGAAGGCACACAATGACATCCAAAATCGTGTTGAAAGTTTTCCCCGAAAATTATTTTGAACAGTTAGTTCAGGAACCCACTCGAATGGTAAATTGGTGCGAAAACATACTTGATCTCTCAGCAGTAAATCATTTGGAGCATCATGATGGAGACAGTGATTAGTGACCACAAGGTCGTTACAGGAAGACTGAGCACAATAACATCCAAATTCACCAAAAATAAACCCAAATACATCTATTTGGAAAATCACATAAAATTTCACTTTAGCTTTTCTAAGAAAACTGTGTAGGTGTAAACCAGAAGTGGTTTAAATTCAACGAAACGGTATTGACGACAGCTGATATATATATATATATATATATATATATATATATATATATATATATATATATATACGGCCAAACTTTCAGAAAAGTTGCAGATTCTCGTGAATTTCAGTACAATTTTTCATTGTTACAACCTCCCGATATACTACAGCATCATCCGAAAGAAGCCTCCGTGAACTTACCATGTTATCCACAAGGTTATTTATATATTTTGTGAATAGCAACGGTCCTAAAACACTCCCCTGCGGCACACCAGAAATCACTCTTACTGAACCAATCTGAAATTCCTCAGAGAAGAAAAAATCCTCATAACAACCAACTTACAAATACAAAATGTAACAATAAGAGAAAAGAGAGTTTTCAATGAATACACAACAAAACGCAATTTGTATATATACAGAGTGTTACAAAAACTTACAGCCAAACTTTCGGGAAACATTCCTCACACGCAAATAAACAAAAGGTGTTATGTGGACGTGTGTCCGGAAACGCTTAATTTCCATGTTAGAGCTCATTTTAGTTTCGTCAATATGTACTGTACTGTACAGTTGGCCCAATTGAAGGTAGGTACTGTTGACTTCGTTGCTTGTGTTGACATGCGACTCATTGCTCTACAGTACTAGCATCAAGCACATCAGTACGTAGCATCAACAGGTTAGTGTTCATCACGAACGTGGTTTGCAGTCAGTGCAATGTTTACAAATGCGGAGTTGGCAGATGCCCATTTCTGTATGGATTATCGCGGGGCAATAGCCGTGGCGCGGTACGTTTGTATCGAGACAGATTTCCAAAACGAAGGTGTCCCGACAGGAAGACGTTCGAAGCAATTGGTCGGCGTCTGTGGGAGCATGGAACATTCCAGCCTATGACTCGCGACTGGGAAGACCTAGAACGACGAGGACACCTGCAATGGACGAGGCAATTCTTCGTGCAGTTGACTATAACGCTAATGTCAGCGTCAGAGAAGTTTCGGCTGTACCAGGTAACGTTGACCACGTCACTGTATGGAGAGTGCTACGGGAGAACCAGTTGTTTCCGTACCATGTACAGCGTGTGCAGGCACTATCAGCACCTGATTGGTCTCCACGGGTACACTTCTGCGAATGGTTCATCCAACAATGTGTCAAACTCATTTCAGTGCCAATGTTCTCTTTACGGATGAGGCTTCATTCCAACGTTATCAAATTGTAAATTTTCACAATCAACATGTGTGGGCTGACGAGAATCCGCACGCAATTGTGCAATCATGTCATCAACACAGATTTTCTGCGATCGTTTGGGTGGGCATTGATGTCTCGATTGGGCCCCATGTTCTTCCACCTTCGCTCAATGGAGCACGTTATCATGGTTTCATACGGGATACTCTACCTGTGCTGCTAGAACATGTGCCTTTACAAGTACGACACAACATGTGGTTCATGCACGATGGAGCTCCTGCACATTTCAGTTGAAGTGTTCGTACGCTCCTCAACAACAGATTCGGTGACCGATGTATTGGTAGAGGCGGACCAGTTCCATGGCCTCCACGCTCTCCTGACCTCAACCCTCTTAACTTTCATTTATGGGGCATTTGAAAGCTCTTGTCTACACAACCCCGGTGCCAAATGTAGAGACTCTTCGTGCTCGTATTGTGGACGGCTGTCATACAATATGACATTTTTGTACTCACTAGGCTATTCAGTCAATTCACTTTCACTGAGGATAGCAGTGTCATCAGCGAATCTTATCATTGATAACATTTCATCTTGAATTTTAATTCTACTCTTGAACCTCTCTTTCATTTCAGTCATTGCTTCTTCGATGGAGAGATTGAACAGTAGAGGCGAAAGGGTAAAGCCCAGCTTTATATCCTTTTTAACCCGAGCACTTGGTTCTGATCTTTCAGTCTTATTGTTTCCTCCTGGATCTTACACATATAATATGTAACGTATTGCGAAAACATAGAAAGAAGGATCCTTTATTGTATGATTATACACTCCTGGAAATGGAAAAAAGAACACATTGACACCGGTGTGTCAGACCCACCATACTTGCTCCGGACACTGCGAAAGGGCTGTACAAGCAATGATCACACGCACGGCACAGCGGACACACCAGGAACCGCGGTGTTGGCCGTCGAATGGCGCTAGCTGCGCAGCATTTGTGCACCGCCGCCGTCAGTGTCAGCCAGTTTGCCGTGGCATACGGAGCTCCATCGCAGTCTTTAACACTGGTAGCATGCCGCGACAGCGTGGACGTGAACCGTATGTGCAGTTGACGGACTTTGAGCGAGGGCGTATAGTGGGCATGCGGGAGGCCGGGTGGACGTACCGCCGAATTGCTCAACACGTGGGGCGTGAGGTCTCCACAGTACATCGATGTTGTCGCCAGTGGTCGGCGGAAGGTGCACGTGCCCGTCGACCTGGGACCGGACCGCAGCGACGCACGGATGCACGCCAAGACCGTAGGATCCTACGCAGTGCCGTAGGGGACCGCACCGCCACTTCCCAGCAAATTAGGGACACTGTTGCTCCTGGGGTATCGGCGAGAACCATTCGCAACCGTCTCCATGAAGCTGGGCTACGGTCCCGCTCACCGTTAGGCCGTCTTCCGCTCACGCCCCAACATCGTGCAGCCCGCCTCCAGTGGTGTCGCGACAGGCGTGAATGGAGGGACGAATGGAGACGTGTCGTCTTCAGCGATAAGAGTCGCTTCTGATTTGGTGCCAATGATGGTCGTATGCGTGTTTGGCGCCGTCCAGGTGAGCGCACAATCAGGACTGCATACGACTGAGGCACACAGGGCCAACACCCGGCACCATGGTGTGGGGAGCGATCTCCTACACTGGCCGTACACCTCTGGTGATCGTCGAGAGGACACTGAATAGTGCACGGTACATCCAAATCGTCATCGAACCCATCGTTCTACCATTCCTAGACCGGCAAGGGAACTTGCTGTTCCAAGAGGACAATGCACGTCCGCATGTATCCCGTGCCACCCAACGTGCTCTAGAAGGTTTAAGTCAACTACCCTGGCCAGCAAAATCTCCGGATCTGTCCCCCATTGAGCATGTTTGGGACTGGATGAAGCGTCGTCTCATGCGGTCTGCACTTCCAGCACGAACGCTGGTCCAACTGAGGCGTCAGGTGGAAATGGCATGGCAAGCCGTTCCACAGGACTACATCCCGCATCTCTACGATCGTTTCCATGGGAGAATAGCAGCCTGCATTTTTGCGAAAGGTGGATATACACTGTACTAGTGCCGACATTGTGCATGCTCTGTTGCCTGTGTCTATGTGCCTGTGGTTCTGTCAGTGTGATCATGTGATGTATCAGACCCCAGGAATGTGTCAATAAAGTTTCCCCTTCCTGGGACAATTAATTCACGGTGTTCTTATTTCAATTTCCAGGAGTGTATATATTCAAAAAGACAAAGTACAACTTCGCGTGATCTTCAGATTTAACATTGGTCAGAACAATATTATGCTTAACAAAGTGAACAAGGATTAAAAAAGGGTACCAATTCATCAGAGAATTTCTATAAAAATCAAACAGCTTAATAAATTAATATGCAAATCCATGACTCAGGGAAGTGAGGTGGTCATTCTCTCAGTTCTGAGCAAGCTAACTAGCTGACAATAATAGTCCCTAGTTGCGCAGTGCTGCAGTCTTACCCCAAACTTCTTCTCTTTAATAATATTGTCATTATTCAAAATTCCTTTCACCTTTATGCTATGTTATGTTAACGGGGGACCTAGAAACGACGGAGAGGCTCCGTCCCCGCCGCAGCCGCAGTGGTCCACAACCCCACGACGGCTACCGCAGTCCACTTCACCCCTCCGCCGCCCCACACCGAACCCAGAGTTGTTGTGCGGTTCGGCCCCGGTGGCCCCCAGGGAACGTCTCACACCAGACGAGTATAACCCCTACGTTTGCGTGGTAGAGTAATGGTGGAGTACGCGTACGAGGAGAACTTGTTTGCGCAGCAATCGCCGACACAGTGTAGCTGAGGCGGAAGAAGGGAACCAGCCCGCATTTGCCGAGGCAGATGGGAAACCGCCTAAAAACCATCCACAGACTGGCCGGCTCACCGGACCTCGACACAGACCCGCCGGGCGGATTCGCGCCGGGGACCGACGCTCCTTCCCGCCCGAAAAGCCGTGCGTTAGACCGCACGGTCAACCTGGCCAGCCCTTTCACCTTTCAGTGTACCCATCACACACATCCTTGCTGCCCTTTATTCATCTAACGTATGCCATTACAACTCAACGCAGCACTACTAAATACGTCTATCACCTACCACACTTCAACTGAGAATGTGTCATAATGTGCCACGACAAGACCGAAGATTGTTAAACAGTAAAATAATTTGCTCATTCTCTGACGTGCACGTCGATGATATACAAAAACCAAAGTGACATGACTACTTTGCAAGATTTCATGTGCTTCGTAACGGCTGTAATCGCCGCATCGCTTGTTCGTTCGGACAATGTGCATTCGTTGTCCTTAACAATAAAGGCACTGCAACATGGTATAAAACAAAAGTGATATCTGGCCTACCTAGAGGAAGGATTACAGGCACTCTACTGTTCTCAATATATATAAACGATTTCGGAGACGATCTGAGCAGCCCTCTTAGATTGTTTGCAGACAAACCTGTAATTTACCGTCTGGTAAGTCATCAGAAGATCAAAAGTAATTGCAAAATGATTTGGACAAGTGATTTCTATGGTGCGAAAAGTGGTAACTGAAGCTAAATAACAGAGTTCGAGGTCACCTACATGAATACGAAAAGGAATCTGTTGAATTTCGGTTACGTGATAAATCACAAAAAAACTTAACTTACGAGTAAGTTAAACTGGAACGATCTCACAGCAATGTTGTGGAGAAAACGAACCAAAGACTGTGTTCTATTGGTAGAACACGTAGAAAATGTAACAGGTCTACTAAAAAGGCTGCCTGCATTGCGCTTGTACATCCTTTGCTGAATTACTGCTACGTGATAAGGGATCTATATCGGATAGGATTGACGGAGGATATCGAAAAATTTCAAGGGAAGGCAACTCTTCTTGTATTATCACGAGATAGGGTAGAGAGCCGCACGAATGTGATACATGATTTGGGGTGCCCATCGTTAAAACACAGGGCGTTTTTCGTTGCTACGAGATCTTTTCTCGAATTTTCAGTAAATTTTATCCTCTATATGCTTAAATGTTTTGTCGGAGCCCACATGCACAGGCAGAAATGATCATCGTAACAAAATAAGAGAATTATGGACGCTGAAGACGAGACTTAAAGGCCTCGGGGAAAATTTAATTATTAAATAAGAGAAGTCAGAGCTTCCACGGAATGATTGCAGTGTTCGTTTCCCCCCCGCGCTCTTTGAGGGTGGAACAGTAACGAAGTACAGTACTAATCATTAAAATTGCTACATCACGAAGATGACGTGCTACAAACGCGAAATTTAACCGACAGGAAGAAGATGCTGTAATATGCAAATGATTAGCTTTTCAGAGCATTCACACAAGGTTGGCGCCGGTGGCGACACCTACAAGGTGCTGACATGAGGAAAGTTCCCAATCGATTTCTCATACACAAACAGCAGTTGACCGGCGTTGCCTGGTGAAACGTTGTGATGCCTCGTGAAGGAGGAGAAATGCGTACCATCACCTTTCCGACTTTGATAAAGGTTCAGAAGGGTAATACGGAACGCCGTACTGGATCCCAACGCCCTCGTATCACTAGCAGTCGAGATGACAGGCATCTTATCCGCATGTCTGTAATGGATCGTGCAGCACACGTCTCGATCTCTGAGTTAACAGATGGGGACGTTTGCAAGACAACAACCACCTCCACGAAGAGTTCGACGACGTTTGCAGCAGCAGGGACTATCAGCTCGGAGACCATGGCTGCTGTTACCCTTGACGCTACATCACAGACAGGAGCGCCTGCGATGGTCTACTCAACAACGAACCTGGGTGCACGAATGGCAAAACATTATTTTTTCGGATGAATCCAGGCTCTGTTTACAGCATCATGATGGTCGCATCTGCGTTTGGCGACGTCGCGGTGAATGCACATTGGAAGCGTGTATTCGTCGTCGCTATGCTGGCGTATCACCCGGAGTGATGGTATGGGGTGCCATTGGTTACACGTCTCGGTCACCTCTTGTTAGCATTGACGGCTCTTTGAACAGTGGAAGTTACATTTCACACGTGTTATGACCCGAGGCTCAACCCTTCATTCGATCCCTGGGAAACCCTACATTTCAGCAGGATAATCCACGACCGCAAGTTGCAGGTCCTGTATGGGCCTTTCTAGATACAAAAAATGTTCGACTGCTCCTCTGGCCAGCACATTTTCCAGATCTCTCACAATTGAAAACGTCTGGTCATTGGTGGCCGAGCAACTGGCTCGTCACAATACGCCAGTCACTACTCTTGATGAACTGTGGCGTCATGTTGAAGCTGCATAGGCAGCTGTACCTGTACACGCCATCCAAGCTCTGTTTGACTCAATGCCCAGACGTATCAAGGCCGTTATTACGGCCAGAGGTGGTTGTTCTGGGTACTGATTTCTCAGGCTCTGTGCACCCAAATTGCGTGAAAATGTAATCACTTGTCAGTTCTAGTGTAATATATTTGTCCAATGAATACCCGTCTATCATCTGCATTTCTTCTTGGTGTAGCAATTTTAATGGCCACTAGTGTAGCTTCGAGGTGGTTCGATGAACCCTCCGCCAGGCAGTTGTGAATTGCAGAGTCATGTAGATGTAGACGAGATACCTCGCTGCCCATGCTGCAGTTTCTGACCATATTCAGCACTCAGTAGCGTGGAGAGCTGCGAGAACCGTGATTTGCTGCCGATTGCTGACACAGCCTTTCTCTTTATCTGCAGATGCTGTCCCCTCTCCTGTGTCGCTAGAGCAGGCGTCTAGTTCCGTGTCGCCAGCCGAGGTGTTCTCTTCATGATCCCCAGGGGAAGAGAGTTACCTGCCAGCACCGATTTCTGTCTTCTCTCCATAAGGCCACTCCTCCTTCCGTCGACAATGGTATTACGATCCGTCGATTTATTTTACAGCCTCCAACCCGTCTCTTTCTTAATCTCCCGTATATTTTGACATGGCATTCTGATAACAATTTTTCTATCAGCAGTTGAGCCCGTTGCAGTGTGTTGTGAATGTTCGTTACTTTGTTGTCGTTGTAATACGTGCCCTTATTATCAGCGAATGTTAACTGGATGCAAATCTAGTGTATGCCTTGATCCCAAGTTGAGTGCTTTCAGTGTGGTATTCGGTAATGTGCCAAGTGGTGTATTTTTTCGATTGGAGAGCGCCTAAAGAATTGCAAAAGAGGTCACTGAGATGAACTCGGAGAACTGAGGAAGGAAGAACAGGTGAAGAAATTGCTGAAGACATCGCAGGCGAAAATGTGTGTGTGGTATATTTCAGGTTGAGAGCAGGAAGGGTTAGTATTGTAGAGTAGACATAGAGTGCAGTGGCAAGTTGGATTATCGAAAAAATAATTTTTATGAACTGATTCCGAAACAACATTTCGCTTTTATGCGGTCAAAATTACAGTAATCTGACACACATATTTTTTAAAATTGTTTTATTTACTTTATTTTGTAGGATTTTGACTCAAGGGTTATTACACCCAACTACGTCAATATTTTGAATAATTAACGTAACATCATAATACTGGGGCCTAAGACTATGGAAATACCGTATGACATTGTGCACGTGAATACGGATACATCGATTCAAGTTCTGTGTTACAACGACTAGCTCCTAATTAAATTTTAAACTGTGGTGGGTTTACACGCTCTATTGTTATAAAAGAGATCAAAGTATTATTTACAATGATGTTGAAGCTGTAACATAGATGAATATTCGATTAAAATGTTTAGGGTGTGGTATGCCCGATTCCATTTGTATTACTGACGTGTTAACAGTACCAATTTGGACGTTTCTGTTTGTGCTGATCAAGGATGGCATCCGTGGATAATTGATGAGTTAGTGAATTATTTCACTTAGGCAGTTCGCTATAAAAGCGTTCAGGTATAGAATGGATCTGTTCTGAAGCAGTTTTAATTTTTTAGTCATTTCGGCTGAATTTAATATTATCCACAATCTCTTATTTTAGACAACATGAAGTTTGTTAATATTAGTAGACGCAGAAGTTCGCACAAGTGGCCAGCATACAACATTAGTGGTTTTACTGTCGACATGCAGGAGACTGTTTTTTCTCAAAGACGACGATCTGTTTATTGAGGGATATAAGCCACATTACACACTGTTTCGCTGCGTTTGTTTATGTTTCTTGAAGGTACTTCTACATCTACATCTACGTGATTATTCTAATCGGAGGAGGAAACTGGTGATTGAAATTTCATGAGAAGCTCCCATCATAACGAAAAACGCCTTTGTTTTAATGACTGCCACTCCAATTCACGTTTCATGTCTGTGGCACTATCTCCCCTACTCCGCGATAATACAAAACGAGCTGCCCATCTTTGTACTTTTTCGATGTCATCCGTCAGTCCCATCTGATGCGGATCCCACACCGCACAGCAATACTCCAGAACAGAGCAGACAAGCCTGGTGTAAGCAGTCTCTTTAGTAGACCTGTTGCACTTTCTAAGTGTTCTGCCAATGAATCGCAGTCTTCGGTTTGCTCTACCCACAGTATTACCCATGTGATAGTTCCAATTTAGATTATTTGTAGCTGTAATCCCTAAGTAGTTAGTTGACTTTTTCAGCCTTCAGATTTGTGTGACTTATCGCGTAATCCAAATTTAGCGGAGTTCTTTTAGTACTCAAATTAATAACTTCACACTTTTCTTTATTCAGTGTCAATTGCCAATTTTCGCACCATACAGATATCGTATCTAAATCATTTTGCATTTCGTTTTGGTCATCTGATGACTTTACAAGACGGTAAATGACAGCATCATCTGCACACAATCTAATAGGGCTACTCAGATTGTCTCCTACGTCGTTAATGTAGATAAGGAACAATAGATGGCCTATAACAGTTCTTTCGTGAACGCTGGATATTGCTTCTGTTTTACTCGATGAATTTACGTTTTTACTACGAACTGTGACCTTTCTGGCAGGAAATAACGAATCCAGTAACACAACTGAGGCAATATTCCATAGACTCGCAGTTTGGTTAGAAGACGCATGTAAGGAACAGTGTCTAAAGCCTTCTGGAAATCTCAAAATATGGAATCAATTTGACATCCCCTGTCGATAGCACTCATTACTTCATGATTATAAACAGCTAGTTGTGTTTCGAAAGAACGATATTTTCTGAATCCGCGCTGACTATGGGTCAATAAATTGTTTTCCTCGAGGTACTTCATAATGTTCGAATACAGTATATGTTCCAAAACCCTACTGCAAATCGACGTTAGCGATTTGGGCCTGTAATTCAGTGGATTACTCCTACTTCCCTTTTTGGGTATTGGTACAACTTGAACAATTTTACAGTGTTTAGGCACAGATCATTCTGTGAGCGAGCGGTTATACAGGGTGAGTCACCTAACGTTACCGCTGGATATATTTCGTAAACCACATCAAATACTGACGAATTGATTCCACAGACCGAACGTGAGGAGAGGGGCTAGTGTAATTGGTTAATACAAACCATAAAAAAATGCACGGAAGTATGTTTTTTAATACAAAAATACCTTTTTTTAATGGAACCCCATTAGTTTTGTTAGCACATCTGAACATGTAAACAAATACGTAATCAGTGCCGTTTGTTGCATTGTAAAATGTTAATTACATCCGGAGATATTGTAACCTAAAGTTGGAGCTTGAGTATCACTCCTCCGCTGTTCGATCGTGTGTATCGGAGAGCACCGAATTACGTAGGGATCCAACGGGAACGGTGATGGACCTTAGGTACAGAAGAGACTGGAACAGCACTTTACGTCCGCATGCTAACACCTTTTTATTGGTCTTTTTCACTGACGCACATTACCATGAGGGGTTTATATAATTGCTAAATTTGGAGTTATTGTATCAGCATCGTCTGAGAGGAACCTGACCGGGGGCCTTGGCTTCATTAAGTGATTCAAGCTTTTTCGTTACACCGAGTATGTCTACTTCTGTGTTTCTCATCTTTGCAGTTGTTCTTGATTGGAATTCAGGAATATTTGCTTCGTCTTCTTTGGTGAAGGAGTTTCGGAAAACCGTGTTTAAAAACTCTGCTTTAATGGCACTGTCATCAGTTTCTTCAACTTCGTTGTCGCGCAGCGAAGGCATTGTTTGTGTCCTGCCACTAGTATGCTTTAAGTATGACCAGAACCTCTTTGGGTTTTCTGCCAGATTTCGAGACAGAATTTGGTTGTGGAAATTATTAAAAGCATGTGGCATTGAAGTATGCTCTATCTTTCGAACTTCTGCAAAACTTTGCCAGAGTTAGGAGATTTTGCGTTATTTTAAATTTGTCATGCTTTTTTCGCTGCTTCCGCAACAGTTATCTGACCAGTTTTGTGTACCAAGGGGGATCAGTAGCATTATTTACTAATTTATGTGGTATATATCTCGCAATTTCTATCGATACTATCTCTTTGAAATCATTCCACAACTTTTCTACACTTACATGATCAGATCGGAAGTAGTGAAGACTGTCCTTAAAAAGGCGTTAAGAGCATTTTTATCAGCTTTTTTTATAGATATACTTTGTGTTCCTTTTTGGTAGTTGTAGGTGTTACGATATTCAGCCTAGCAGCTACTGCCTTGTGGTCGCTGATCTCTATATTCGTCACGATACTCGCTATTTGTCCAGGATTATTTGTTGCGAAGAGGTCAAGTATGCTTTCGCAATCATTTACTCTTCGAGTGGGCGCATGAACTAATTGCTCAAAATAAATTTTTGAGAATGTATTCAGTACAACTTCGGATGACGTTTTATGCCTGCCGTCGGCTTTAAACGTATAATTTTTCCAGGATATAGAGGGTAGATTGAAGTCACCACCCACTATAATTGTATGAGCGGGGTACTTATTTGAAAAGAGACTCAAGTTTCCTTTGAACTGTTCAGCAACTATATCTTCTGAGTCGGGGGGGGGGGGGGGGGGGGAGGGGTCTGGTAAAACGATCCAGTTAATAGTTTAGTCCGATTGTCAGGTATAACCTCTACCCATACTATTTCGCAGGAAGTATCTACTTGAATTTCACTACAAGGCAAACTACTTCTGACAGCAATAAATACTCCACCACCAACTGTATTTAACCTGTCCTTTCTGAATACTGATAGATCGTTTGAAAAAATTTCAGCTGATTTCCGGCTTTTGCCAGCTTTCTGTACCTTTAACTATCTGATCTTCAGTGCTTTCTATTAGGGCTTGGATTTCTGGTTCTTTCCCAACACAGCTACGACAATTTAGAACTACAATACCGATCGTTCTACAACTACCTGGCTGTGTTTTACCTGCCCCCTTTTAGACGGACGCCCTTTCTATGGTTCCCTGAGACCGTCTAACCTAAAAAACCGCCCAGTCCCTTCCACACAGCCCCCCGCAACCCGTAAGCCACCTCCTGTGTGTAGTGAACTCTGCACCAAAGGACCACAATCGGTTCTATCGACGATGCTGCAGATGGTAAGCTCCACCTTAATCTCGGAATCAAGACTGGCAATCTTTACCATTTCCGCTAGCCGCCCGAAACCAGAGAGAATCTCCTCCGATCCAAAGCAACACACGTCATTGGTACCGATATGAGCCACAACCTGCAGTTGGCTGCACCCTGTACTCTTTACGGCATCTGGAAGCACCCTTTCCACTTCCAGAATGACTCCCCCCCGGTATGCCCGGAGTGCACACTGGCTTCCTTCCCCTCCTGGGCAGTTATGTTTCTAAAAAGCCCCATTAAGCGCATGATGTTGGAACTCCCAACTGCCAGCAAACCCACCCTCTCTGAATGTCCAGACCTTGCAGGCCGAGAAGCTTCCTTAGGAACAGTATGGACGACTGCATCCTTCTTAGAGACAACACGTCAGCCGCAGATAACGCCTGAAACCTATTTGTCAAATGAACGGGGGAGGCCCTACGATCGGCCCCTTGGAAAGTTTTTCGCTGCCTGTCAGGCTTTGGAATGATCTTCCACTCGACCACAGGCGAGGGGTCAACATCAGTGCAGGCAGTACCTGGGGCGGCCACAACAGTGGACTGATCGGGGGACACGTGGGACGTGCTCGATGTCCCTCGCATCCCCGCCTCCGCCCCCCGCCCCCCCCTCAGTGATGCTCCTTGGCAGCAGCCTCAAGCTGTGTGACAGAAGCCAATTCAGCCTGGAGCTGTGAGCGAAGGGTCGCCAACTCAGGTCGCATCTGTACACAGCAATCACAGTTCTTATCCATTGCTGAAGTCGCTCCTATTTAAAGCTCATAAAAAGAAGTACGAAATGAACGGTGTACTCCGCTTATTAGCAGCAGGAACACGAGGTCCTCTGTCTCTGACAGTCTGTCTGACACTGAGCTATACTAACCACAACAAGCAAGAGCCTATGCGGTATGTGGGTCGATATAAAGGTCGATATCAATGGTGGTACTGTACGCTGCACTGTCATTAAAATCAAAATTTGTGCCTAGTAAGCACTCGAACACGCAAGAAATTACAAAAGTAATCTAGTAATACACAGGTATCTGTAAACGTAAGGCGTTTCTGCAAGTGAACTCCAAAATACTTGGCGGTTTCAGGCCAAGAAATTCTTTCATTAAATAATGGCAGTGGGGTTTGTAAATCCCGTGTTTTTCTTGTATAAAAGATTCCTTGACTTTTGTATTTATTAGGACCTACTACTATGTAAACCGATTTCATGCAGTAGCAGAGTCTATTGGCGTTAGTCGTATGTCCATTACGTTGTTGGCGTTGTAATATATCGCTGTGTTATGAACAAAGGAACTTCCCCCCCCCCCCCCCCCCCCGGGGAACGGTATTTATGAAATTTATGTCGCTTCTATCCTTTGGTTCCATGACAACATTGGGGTGAGGACGACCTGAGATGATTAAGTGATTTTATTTTTAATGCCAGGTGATGAAAATTTCAAGTGTTTCGATACCAGTCTTGTACACAATAAAAATATTGTGGATTAAGCAACTGCTGTGCGGTTTCTTCATTTTACAAAAGTGGTATCATTACTTAGTGCTATTCGTTTCATCCGCTGAATTGAATTTCTAAGCAGTATAGCATTTACTCTAATGAATGTACGAATGTCTCTGGCTAGGCATACAAATAACTTCGTCGGAGTTCGCACAAGGGTCTAAACATTTGTATTCCAAATTTTTTCATAGTGTATATCACGTTTTGTGCGAAGTGACCTAACTCCCACATATTTTGTGATGTAAATACGAATGTTGTTATTAACTATAAGGCGAAACATAAGACACTGCTGTGGGCTCTTTCAGCATTGCTGTCTCGTTGGTTCGTTTCCACTGGAGACTTTAATCCTCGTTTTTTGTTCGATGTTCCCCAGCAAGGACATCGCCTCTGTTGCGAATATTTTGCTCAGGTAGGACATGAGGCACGACAGTGCTTTGGAGAGATCTGTTAGAGTGTCCTTCGCCTCTGCCGGATCTCCTCATGTATACGTTATGTATGCTATGGACATGACTTGACTTCGAATCAGTTCGCCGCCTGCTTCATACAGGGAATGCTTTGGGGTCTCTTGGATGATACCAGTGAGGTAGCTCTGGAAAGCGGTACGAGAGAAAATATATATATACCTGGGACCTTTGCCTTTTGCGGGAAAGTGTTCTACCACCTAAGACATTCAAGTACGACTCATGACCCGCCTTTCAGTGTTACTTCCGCCAGTACCATCTCCTACCTTGCCAACTTCACAGAAGTTCTCATGCATAACTTACAGAGGCCAGGCTTGGGAGAATGGGTTCTGGAAATAACTTTCTCTTTGAAGCGAGCTGCGTGCTGATTTGAAACTTTCTGACAGATTAAAACTTCATTGTTAAGCCACGTATCCGTAATATCATTTCTTCCAAGAGTTCTAGTCATGCAGGAGAACTTCTGTGAAGTTTAGAAGATACGAGATGGAGTACTGACAGAAGAAAATTTTTGGTAGATAGTTGTAAGTCTTGTAAGTCGTGGTTGGAGTGCGTGACCGCGAAAGGCAAACTTCCCAGGCTCGAGTCCTGGTCAGCGATACAGTTTTAATCGGCCAGGAAATTTCAGTATTAATGATTTTTGATATTTTTGGATGATATATGGTAGTCAAAATTATATCACTGACGATAATGTGGATGATACTATGGTGAACTGGTGATGCTAATAGTGTAAGAAAATGATCATGGTCATGATGGATGTGAAGTGATGGATATGAATATGGAGCCTTGTGGAACCGCAGGGAGCAACAAGGTGTTAGTGAAGTGAAGGAAGGGGCAAGGAGGCAAGTGAAAGAATGGTGTGGGGTGGTGGAGCATTGCGATTAGAGTTGGTTAAAAGTCAGATGGGAGCGGTTGGATGAGGCGTGAAGAATCACGGAAGGTGGAAAATGAATGTAGCCGCACAGAGGGGTAGCTACATTAGAGCGTGGGTCATTAGGTGTTGGGACTGGGTTTTGTGATTAATGTATTGGGTCTGAAGGTGCTCTAGAAACAGAAGAAACTGTAGGACGTGAATCTGTAAGTATAGGATATGAGTTGCGAAGGTAGACGGAGACGGAAGGTGAGGTGGAGTGCATGTCTTTCCAGGATTTCAACGGGCACTGGAGGTGTAATTGATGTTTCAGAAGAGGGAGTAATACTGAAGGATATTGGTAGAAGGATGCAAACCCCAGCTGTTACTAGTTTTGGAAGCTTTAGTCGGTTTCAGGCTTCGTGTTGGAGGGTAAGGGTGTGTACAATCCAAGTCAGTTTTCTGCCGAGGGTTACTCGAAAATTGTTACTGTGTCACAGGGTTGGTTTAGATGGAGACGGAAACCCTTAGGGCTGTGAACAAAGGTAACGGCTTGGATTTTCTGTGGGTTGACGTATTACACCACTCGACCAGAAGATTCACGTGGTGTCGGAGGGAGGCATGGGAGAGATGAAAGGTTTGGTGAGTTGCTGAGTAGCCGGTGTCGTCAGCATATTCTATGAGGTAGCCGAGGGATGGTGGTTTGTCCGTACCAGTCTCTGTACTGGTTGCATTGTCTTTGTGAGTGCAGACGTCACATCTTTCACAAAACCACTCTCACTAGCACCATTAATGTAGGTGCACGTCAGAAATTTAAATTACTTGTATTTCCACGTGTCATTGCACCCAACTCACGCGATGTGACCATACTAAGTAAAATGCTGTTACAAAGACCTTACGAGAAACAACCGAGCAGACATACAATGACGATGTAGTCAATATACAGACATGATGGTCACAGATTACTTGGATAGTCTATGTGTACAAGCTTTCTTCATGTGGACTTAAAAGTTGTTGCACGGGTTAAATAAAATAGCCCAGGTGTATAATTTACCAGTCGAATAACATAAAATACAATAAATGGCAGCTCTTACAGCTGAATAATTAAACGACCGCAGCTTGTGATTATGTGACTACATGATCGTGTATGTAAACCCCCCCCCCCCCCCCCCCCCACACACACACCTCCTGTACTGTGGTTGTTTGTCACTAAGTGACTACTTTGCGTCCTATGGTCCTACATCGCCATGTCTTAGAACAGACGCAAAAGCGTCCAGAAATTTTCAATTTCGGAGGTATTTTTATTCCTCGAGGACTCTATCAGATTGATTCCTTGCGTGAGTACAGATTCCATCTGCTGCACCACGTCCGTTACTTCACCTTTGTGTGTCTTATAAAAATGTGGAACGAATCACTAATACGAAGATCTTTGTGCGTGGAGTCGTTTAAATGTGCAGCAAACGTGGACGGGCTTCCGTAAAATATCGCCGTGAGCTTTATAAACCGGACGCTGACGTTTCCTCCCGTTCGAGAAATGTAAAAATTAGAGCTCTTTCCACAGTTACTTTTATGTACGCTTGATTGTGAAAAAGGTTCCGATTTCTCGCCATATGTCTCAGTAGACGATGTAAACTCTTATTGTTCCTGTAACTTGTTCTCACTTTTCTGTTCTTGAAGGAACGAGCTATTTTGTCGGAGACAGTACCAAAGCGTAGTCATACGAGAAATTTGTTTTTCTTCTGTTCTCATGTATCCCTTGTTAAACTTATTTCTTCTTAGGGATAGCGAGGCCTTTGATATGTTTTCTGTTTAAAGAATATGTTAACGATGTCTATAGAGAAATCGTTATTTTAGCCATCTTCCGGAGACTGTTTAGTTTGCCGGGTGGAGTGGCTGAGCGGTTCTAGGCGCTTCAGTCTGGAATCGCGCGACCGCAACGGTCGCAAGTTCGAATCTTGTCTCGGGCATGGATGTGTGTGTCGTCCTTGGGTTAGTTTGGTTTAAGTAGTTCTAAGTTCTAGGGGACTGATGACCTCAGATGTTAAGCCCCGTATTGCTCAGAGCCAACTGTTTAGTTTTGTTTTCCCTTTTCCGATGGTAGAATCACAAATCGACGATTCAAAGCGTGAAACTATGGAAGTTTATGTATCCTCGGCTGACATGACTCGTTGTGAATTATTATGTCCGTTTAGATGATTTTAAGAAATAGATCGAATCCATTCGTAATTATAAGAGCCAAGAAATTAACGCTTTGTTTTCCCTGCTTCCAACGAGACGTGTTAAGTTACATAGTACGCTGGAAAGACAAGAACGTGACTGAAGAATGTGATGGCACGTGCGGTGTACGTGAGCTGGAACCGTAGCCAGACTCGAGAAGACACAGTGAGCATTCAAACGCTGCCTTACGGAACGATTCTCCAAGGTCGCGGCTGCAGAGGTGAAGACGACCTTGCAGGTGTAGCGGCTACAGGATGTACCGGGAAAAATAAACACAGTTATGCGCTTTCATCATCGTGTGGTTTCAGGGGAGACCTCACGAGACCCGTAACGCGGAAGGCGCTTAGGTGTGGTATAAGACAGCGGAATGGCTCTGACGTGGCACACTGTAGGCAACTCGCACCCACCAGACAACGTCCATATCTTTTGTAGCCACCAGTCTACAAGCAACCGCAGTACCTTGTGTCTGGTGTCGTTACTGTTTTGGACAATTACTGAGTAAGTCTAATCAGGGCACACGGGGCGGTTAATGATAGCCCTAATGATCCGGTGACTCAGGTACCGAAATCTTCAGTGATTCTTTTAACGTAACTCCCGATGAATAGCAGGATAGGTCACTGATTATGCTTTGCTCTGTACCTAAAGTACATGTCCTCTACAGTTCCCAGTATTTAAGTTCAAGGGATTTTAAGTTACTTAGTGTATTGACACGAAATAAGTTCTTCACGTTTTCTTCCAGGCGGAAGTTTGTTTCAAATATTTTCAAAATTCGATTAAGAATATTTTAAGTGTATCGTGTAGCTGACAGTACAACAACACAAACATATTTTTGCGAGTATAGAGTTTAAAATAGCGCTTGTGATGAATAGACTATTGTAAAATAAGGGAGATGTGACATGACTATTTAGAATCCTTGTGGATCAAAATAAAACCTGCATGGACTATGGGCAACTTTGCCCATTCGTTCACGCAAGTTACGCTTCCACAGATAGGTCTCATATGATGTTTTCTCGGACATAAAGATAATCATCGATCTGGTGATAGATTAGACTCATTTCGGGAAAATACAGGTAACTTAATAAACGTAACTTCTCTTGTGCTTACAGTAATTAAGAAATGAATTGCCTCCAATGTCGCTTATACCTCCATTTTGATGCAATAAAACGTGATTAACAAAACTTCAGATATTACTGCAATTTCTGTTAGGTGCCACATGTTAGCTACAAAAAGTACACTTACTGTAGGTATGTAATTCTCCTGATACAATAACACCGTCTGCTGCTTAGTAAAATAAATTTGTAAAATGAATTAGATAATGTGAATCTGTATGCTAAAGTAAAAAAAAAAAAGATATCATACAGAAATGAAACGTGGACGACCGGAAAGCTTAAAAAGGATAATTCTGGAACCATCTGCAACGTGTGACGCAGCAGGTCACTAATAGAAAATAATTTCATACGTGTCAAAAAATGGGAGAATACACAGATCTGCAAAAAAATATTTTTTGAAGGTTGTTTGAAACTTAATAGCTGACTTTTATGTACTTTTCAGCGCAGATTTAAAAAATGCATTATATATATTTTTTATCATGTCAGGTTTTCTCACAAAAAAGGGAGAATTTTTGGGTATAATAACAAAACTTAAGCAATTTATTACATTTTTTCCAACGTTATGAAATTTTAATTTCTTTACAAATCATGTCCTAAACTACATTTACAGTAAAGTTCCGTTTCTCTTTAAGCTCATAAGTTCTTCTAATAACGCTTTCGCTTTCTGTCGAAGCTTCTTTTATTGCTTTTCAGGCTGTGGACTCGTTGAGGATCATCTCTTTTTATCATCCAGCGGTAGTCCGCTGTCGTGTTGACGTTCCATCTTCCTTGATATCTTCTTTCCATTTCTTTGATGTCTTGGTGGAATCTTTCCCTCTGCTATTCACTTACATCACCAAGATTTGCAGTGTAAGTGGAGAAAATGAACTTTCATGCTCATGTTACAGCCCAGCTTCTTAAAGTGTCGAACGTGTCGGCGACGATTTTCTTGTAGTTTGGATCTCTTTTGCTTCCTTGGAAACCGGTAACAACTAATTTAAAAGATTTACATGCTGCCTTTTCTTTTGTTTCCATTTTGTCCACAAAGTTGTGATCTGTCATTAGCTTTCTAATGTCTGGACCAACGAAGATTCCTTCCTTTAGCTTTGCCTCGGATAAACCAGGAAAATGTCCACAAAGATATCTGAAACACTCCCCTCCTTTTGGCAGTGCCTTAACAAATTGTGTCATCAGCCCCAACTTAATGTGAAGTGGTGGGAGTAACACCTTTTTGGGATCCACAAGGCTTTTCCTCTCAACATTTTTAACCCCTACCTGTAAGGTTTTTCTCAAGGGCCAAGCTTTTTATGTAGTGTTGCTTTCTGTTTCTACTGTCCCATTCATAGAGAAAGCAAGGGAACTTTGTATAGTCACTTTGTTGACCAAGCAGCATTGATACTTTTAAATCACCACATAGTGTCCATTTCTGGCCTGAGTAGCAGAGTTTGCTTAAAACCAGTTCAAGGTTTTCGTAACATTCTTTTAAGTGACCCGAGTGTCTAACTAGTATATAAGCATACTTATTTCCATTGTGTAGAAGTACTGCTTTAAGGTTTCTTTTTGAAGAATTAATAAAAGGTCTCCACTCATCAGGAGCATATTCTATTTTGAAACATGCCGTAAGTCCGGCAACATCACTGCAAAACACCAGGCCACGTTCTTGAGAGAAGGAAGATACAAACTTCTTTTCCCTCGATCGATTCCAAGAAAAGGATGTACCTGGAGCCAACATATGTTTATCTTTCAATCTAGATCCTAAAACCTCTGCCGATTCTTACAAAGACCTTGGTCTCTAACTAAATCGTTCAGTTCAGATTGTGAGAATGGAATGGGATCGGGTGCGTCAGGATCGTAGCAATCTCTGTCTACTTCACTATCACCTTGCTGAACCAATGGCTCGTGATCATCTATATCATCCAAAGAATCTGTAGGAGAGGGTATTGGTACTTCAGGTCCATGAGGAACAGGGGGAATGGCTAATTGAATGTTAGGGCAAGAAATATTCTTTTTGTTTTTCAAATTCAAACCTCGTACATCGCAAGAACAAAAATAGCAGCCATCACTATGATTTTTGGGCTCCCTCCAAACCATGGTATTGCAAAACGTAAGGACTGATTTTTACGTTGAAACCATTGCCTTAGTTCTTCAACACACACTGAACAAACTTTGTGTGGGGCCCAAGGCTTATCTTGATAGCCGAACTTTATACCAAAAGTAAGCGAAATATACATTTTCAACAAAATCGGAAATGTTTCTTTGTTTCTTTTTAACGGCATGGTTACCAAAAATGTAGTAGAAGCAATATGGCGAGTTTATATATCTTGTGGTAGCCATTGTCCGTTGTCCACAAAACAACTTGACAACACAAGAAAACAGTCACTGCTTTAAACCACTAGTAACAACAACACCTGAACAGCACAGAGTGAAGAGGTACTGTGAGCTGAAGGACGATAGCAGAAGCTCACTGCTTGGTGATGGCGGGAAAAGGGGCAGCGTGACAGATGGGCACTGACATGAAAATACTGCTGGTTTCTCCTAATTACTGTTTATTTTACATATATCTAGTATAAAAACGGCTAAATTACAGTGTATGGAGACCTAAAAACGGAAATTCAAGCTCAGTAGAGTGCTGAACTATAGAAAAAGGCTAAAACTAGACAAACAGAAAGTGAAATAACTGTAGGTGATGGAATTTTTTCACTATTTTTCCAGAAATAAGCGTTAAAAACACCATAAAAATCAATAAATTTGAAACAATTTTTATGTCGCGGACTTATGATATTGCGGTTTGTACACTAAAGAGCTAAAGAAACTGGTACACCTGCCTAATATCGTGTAGGGCCCCCATGAGCACTGAGAAGTACCGCAACATGATGCAGCGTGGATTCGACTAATATCCGAAGTAGAGCTGGAGGGGACTGACGCCATGAATCCTGCAGGGCTGTCCATAAATCCGTAAGAGTACGAGGAGGTGGTCTCTTCTGAACAGAGCTTTGCAAGGCATCCCAGATATGTTCAATAATTTTCATGTCTGGGAAGTTTGGTGGCCACCGGAAGTGTTTAGACACAGCAAAGTGTCCCTGGAGCCACTCTATAGTAATTATGGACGTATAGGGGTGTCCCATAGTCCTGCTGGAATTGCCAAAGTCCATCGGAATGCATAATGGATATGAATGGATGCAGGTGATTAGACAGGATGTATCAGGGGTCTCATATCACTCCAACTGCACACGCTCCACGCCATTACAGAGCCTCTACCAGCTAGAACAGTCCCCTGCTGACATGCATGGTCCATGGATTCATGGGGTTATCTCCATACCCGTAGACGTCCATCCGGTCGATACAATTTGAAACGAGACTCGTTCGACCAGGCAACATGTTTGCAGTCTAGAACAGTCCCCTGCTGACATGCATGGTCCATGGATTCATGAGGTTATCTCCATACCCGTAGACGTCCATCCGGTCGATACAATTTGAAACGAGACTCGTTCGACCAGGCAACATGTTTGCAGTCTAGAACAGTCCCCTGCTGACATGCATGGTCCATGGATTCATGAGGTTATCTCCATACCCGTAGACGTCCATCCGGTCGATACAATTTGAAACGAGACTCGTTCGACCAGGCAACATGTTTGCAGACTAGAACAGTCCCCTGCTGACATGCATGGTCCATGGATTCATGAGGTTATCTCCATACCCGTAGACGTCCATCCGGTCGATACAATTTGAAACGAGACTCGTTCGACCAGGCAACATGTTTGCAGTCTAGAACAGTCCCCTGCTGACATGCATGGTCCATGGATTCATGAGGTTATCTCCATACCCGTAGACGTCCATCCGGTCGATACAATTTGAAACGAGACTCGTTCGACCAGGCAACATGTTTGCAGTCTAGAACAGTCCCCTGCTGACATGCATGGTCCATGGATTCATGAGGTTATCTCCATACCCGTAGACGTCCATCCGGTCGATACAATTTGAAACGAGACTCGTTCGACCAGGCAACATGTTTGCAGTCTAGAACAGTCCCCTGCTGACATGCATGGTCCATGGATTCATGAGGTTATCTCCATACCCGTAGACGTCCATCCGGTCGATACAATTTGAAACGAGACTCGTTCGACCAGGCAACATGTTTGCAGTCTAGAACAGTCCCCTGCTGACATGCATGGTCCATGGATTCATGAGGTTATCTCCATACCCGTAGACGTCCATCCGGTCGATACAATTTGAAACGAGACTCGTTCGACCAGGCAACATGTTTGCAGTCTAGAACAGTCCCCTGCTGACATGCATGGTCCATGGATTCATGAGGTTATCTCCATACCCGTAGACGTCCATCCGGTCGATACAATTTGAAACGAGACTCGTTCGACCAGGCAACATGTTTGCAGTCTAGAACAGTCCCCTGCTGACATGCATGGTCCATGGATTCATGAGGTTATCTCCATACCCGTAGACGTCCATCCGGTCGATACAATTTGAAACGAGACTCGTTCGACCAGGCAACATGTTTGCAGTCTAGAACAGTCCCCTGCTGACATGCATGGTCCATGGATTCATGAGGTTATCTCCATACCCGTAGACGTCCATCCGGTCGATACAATTTGAAACGAGACTCGTTCGACCAGGCAATATGTTTGCAGTCTAGAACAGTCCCCTGCTGACATGCATGGTCCATGGATTCATGAGGTTATCTCCATACCCGTAGACGTCCATCCGGTCGATACAATTTGAAACGAGACTCGTTCGACCAGGCAACATGTTTGCAGTCTAGAACAGTCCCCTGCTGACATGCATGGTCCATGGATTCATGAGGTTATCTCCATACCCGTAGACGTCCATCCGGTCGATACAATTTGAAACGAGACTCGTTCGACCAGGCAACATGTTTGCAGTCTAGAACAGTCCCCTGCTGACATGCATGGTCCATGGATTCATGAGGTTATCTCCATACCCGTAAACGTCCATCCGGTCGATACAATTTGAAACGAGACTCGTTCGACCAGGCAACATGTTTGCAGTCTAGAACAGTCCCCTGCTGACATGCATGGTCCATGGATTCATGAGGTTATCTCCATACCCGTAGACGTCCATCCGGTCGATACAATTTGAAACGAGACTCGTTCGACCAGGCAACATGTTTGCAGTCTAGAACAGTCCCCTGCTGACATGCATGGTCCATGGATTCATGAGGTTATCTCCATACCCGTAGACGTCCATCCGGTCGATACAATTTGAAACGAGACTCGTTCGACCAGGCAACATGTTTGCAGTCTAGAACAGTCCCCTGCTGACATGCATGGTCCATGGATTCATGAGGTTATCTCCATACCCGTAGACGTCCATCCGGTCGATACAATTTGAAACGAGACTCGTTCGACCAGGCAACATGTTTGCAGTCTAGAACAGTCCCCTGCTGACATGCATGGTCCATGGATTCATGAGGTTATCTCCATACCCGTAGACGTCCATCCGGTCGATACAATTTGAAACGAGACTCGTTCGACCAGGCAACATGTTTGCAGTCTAGAACAGTCCCCTGCTGACATGCATGGTCCATGGATTCATGAGGTTATCTCCATACCCGTAGACGTCCATCCGGTCGATACAATTTGAAACGAGACTCGTTCGACCAGGCAATATGTTTGCAGTCTAGAACAGTCCCCTGCTGACATGCATGGTCCATGGATTCATGAGGTTATCTCCATACCCGTAGACGTCCATCCGGTCGATACAATTTGAAACGAGACTCGTTCGACCAGGCAACATGTTTGCAGTCTAGAACAGTCCCCTGCTGACATGCATGGTCCATGGATTCATGAGGTTATCTCCATACCCGTAGACGTCCATCCGGTCGATACAATTTGAAACGAGACTCGTTCGACCAGGCAACATGTTTGCAGTCTAGAACAGTCCCCTGCTGACATGCATGGTCCATGGATTCATGAGGTTATCTCCATACCCGTAGACGTCCATCCGGTCGATACAATTTGAAACGAGACTCGTTCGACCAGGCAACATGTTTGCAGTCTAGAACAGTCCCCTGCTGACATGCATGGTCCATGGATTCATGAGGTTATCTCCATACCCGTAGACGTCCATCCGGTCGATACAATTTGAAACGAGACTCGTTCGACCAGGCAACATGTTTGCAGTCTAGAACAGTCCCCTGCTGACATGCATGGTCCATGGATTCATGAGGTTATCTCCATACCCGTAGACGTCCATCCGGTCGATACAATTTGAAACGAGACTCGTTCGACCAGGCAACATGTTTGCAGTCTAGAACAGTCCCCTGCTGACATGCATGGTCCATGGATTCATGAGGTTATCTCCATACCCGTAGACGTCCATCCGGTCGATACAATTTGAAACGAGACTCGTTCGACCAGGCAACATGTTTGCAGTCTAGAACAGTCCCCTGCTGACATGCATGGTCCATGGATTCATGAGGTTATCTCCATACCCGTAGACGTCCATCCGGTCGATACAATTTGAAACGAGACTCGTTCGACCAGGCAACATGTTTGCAGTCTAGAACAGTCCCCTGCTGACATGCATGGTCCATGGATTCATGAGGTTATCTCCATACCCGTAGACGTCCATCCGGTCGATACAATTTGAAACGAGACTCGTTCGACCAGGCAACATGTTTGCAATCATCAACAGCCCAATCTTCGTACTGACGGGCCCAGGCGTGGCGTAAAGCTTTGTGTCGTGTAGTCATCAAGAATACCCGAGTGGGCATTCGGCTCCGAAAGCCCATATAGATGAGGTTTCGCTGAATGGTTCGCACGCTGACACTTGTTGATGGCCCAGCATTGAAATCTCCAGCAATTTAGGGAAGGGTTCCGCTTCTGTCACACAGAACGATTCTCTTCAGTCTTATTTGATCCCGTTCTTGCAGAATATTTTCGCGACCGCAGTGATGTCGGAGATTTGATGTTTTACCGTATTCCTGACATTCACGACACCTTTGCGAAATGGTCGTATGGGAAAATCCCCATTTCATCGCTAACTCGGATACGATGCGTCCCTTCGCTCGTACACCGACTGTAACGCCATGTTGTAACTCGCTTAAATCTTGATAACCTGCCATTGTAGCAGCAGTAACCGATCTAACAACTGTGTCAAACACTTGTTGTCTTATATAGGTGTTGCCGACGGCAGCATACGTGCCCTTTTAAGGCATTTTCAAGGCAGGCGTGCTCCTATAGGAATATCGGTGGTTGCCGTCGTCACACGGGTGTATTACCGTAAGTTATTTGAACACTGTATACGCCGGGAGAAAATCAGGTCTCATATCCAGAAACTGAAATTGATAAACAAAGAGGAAAATTGAAACGCCAGTCAAGCGAAGAAGAGGCGATAAAATCTTCAGATGATGCGATAAAATTAAGAGTAGTGAAAAAAAATTACAGTGTCACTTGGGACCATCAGCCAAAAATGTAACGGAAAATTTTTCTCACGTAGGAATGTGTCACACCAGTATATAGTTGGCTTCTTCGTTTTCCGTTCTCTTTTTTTTCGCAGTTGCAATTATATAAGTTGTATACGTTAATTACCGTCTTTTGCATCTGCAATGAAAGTCTTATTAATACCGGATGCGTTTCACTTTATTCTAAAACATCTTCAGTAGTCACTGTAACAATATGGTTTCTTTTCTCTAGTATTTTTTTTTCCTACGACCATGGTTATTTCGAATGCTTTACTTACTGCTATAACGATATGCGACTGTTCATGATAGTGGCCAACAAAATTACAAGACCAAAAAAATCCGTATTGTTACACTTACCATTGCAGAAGCGAAATGCACCTGGTTTTAATAAGACCTTCATTACAGTTGGAAAAGACGGTAAACTTGTACAACACGTGTGTAGAATGTGCGACGATTCCAAATTCTGCAAAATGGCTGGAAATAGGAATCACAACAGGTATTCCGCGCATGTAACCAGTATTAAATAAAATTCTAGTTTGGAGCCTAAGAAAATTCTTATGAATATCTTGGACTTACGATACATATCTTCACTAATTACAGAGTTCGAATTCACAAATTGTAACGTGCAGTTGTAATGTTTCATTGTAGATTTACATATAGGATCAAGACCTACTTAATCAATGATAACTCCTGTCGTCCTCTGTCTGTTCGGACGTTATGTTAATATTTTCGGCAAACTCAACCTGTTTTAATCTCCCATCATGTATCATGGAACTTGTCGAGCTGGGATTGCTTGCCTATCGTTACGATCCAGATAGCCATATCGTAGAGGCAACAACATCGGACGGGTAGCTGTGGAATGGCCAGACAAACACAAGGTCCTTGAAGAGGGACAGCAGCCTTTTCAGCAGTTGAAAGGAAACAGTCTGGATGATTGAATATATTGGCCATGTAACATTAGCCAACAAAGTCATGCTACACTGCTACATCAAATGGCTGAAAGCAAGAGGAAACTACATTCGTTATTTTTCCCGAGGATATGCAGCTCTACTGCATAGTTAAATGTTGATGGCACCGTCTTGAGTAAAATATTGCGAAGGTAAAATCATCATCATTCGGATCTCTGGGTGGAAACTACTCAGGAGGAGGTCGTCGTCAAAAAAACAAAACCGGCATTCTGCAGGTAAGAGCGTAGCGTGGAATATTAGATCTCTTAATTAGGAAGGTAGACTTTCCCTTCCTTCCACTTCAGTCTCATTCTTTTTTGATCCATCAAGTCATCAGTCTTCTGACTGGTTTGATGCCACGCACCACGAATTCCTCTCCTATGTCAACCTCTGTATGTCAGACGAACACTCCCAACCTACGTCCTCAATTATTTTTTGGATGTATTTCAATTTCTGTCTTCACCTACTGTTTCTATCCTCTACAGCTCTCTGTGTTACCATGGAAGTTATTCCCTGATGTCTTAATATACGTCCTATGATACTGTCACTTCTTCTTTTTAGTGTTTTCCATACATTCCTTTCTTTGCCTCACTCCTTACTTTATCAGTCTCCTTAGTTTGCAGAATTCTTCTGTAGCACTACATCTCAGATGCTTCGATTCTCTTCTTTTCCGGTTTTCCCACAGTCCATATTTCACTACTATACAATGGTGTGCTCCAAATGTACATTCAGAGAAATTTCTGCCTCAAATAAGGACCTATGTTTGATATTAGTCGATTTCTGTTGGCCAGGCCACGAATGCCCTTTTTGCGTTCACTTGTCTGCGTTTGATGTCCAACTTGCTCCATCCGTCATGGGTTATTTCGCTTCCAAGATAGCAGAATTCCTTAACTTCGTCTATTTCGTGATCACCAATTTTTATGTTACGTTTCTCGATATTTTGGTTTCTGCTACTTCTCACTGCGTTAGTCTTCCTCTGTTTACTCTCATTCAGTAGTCTGTACTCGTTAGTCTGTTTATTCCATTCAATAGATTCTATAATTGTTCTTCACATTCACTGAGGACAGCAATGTCATCTGCGAATCTTACCACTGATGTACATTCAATTTGAACCCTTCTATTATATTTGTCATTGCTTCTTATATGTATAGATTGAACAGTAGGGGTGAAAGACAACATCCGCCGGCCGCGGTGGTGTCGCGGTTCTAGGCCCGCAGTCCGGAACCGCGCGACTGCTACGGTCGCAGGTTCGAATCCTGCCTCGGGCATGGATGTGTGTGATGTCCTTAGGTTAGTTAGGTTTAAGTAGTTCTAAGTTCTAGGGCACTGATGACCACAGCTTTTAAGTCCCATAGTGCTCAGAGCCTGAGCCAAAGACAACATCCCTGCCTTTTTTTTAATCCGAACACTTCGTCCTTGATTTTCCAGTCTTTTTGTTCCCTCTCAGTTCTTGCGCATATTGTATATCACCTGTCGTTCTCTACAGGTTACTCCCATTTTTCTCACAATTTCGAACATCTTGCCCATTTTTGCAGCTCGACAAATCCTACGCCCGTGTCTTGATTTTTCTCCAATTCGCTTCCATTGTCAAGGTAAAGGGAGGCTAGAGAATTTAAAAAGAGAAATCGATTGGTTGAAGTTACAAAGTGAGGTGAGAGGAAGAACAGGACTTCTGGTCAGGTCATTACAGGGTTATAAATAAAAAATCAAATATGGGTAATGGAGGAACCGGTCTACTGATGAAAAAGAAGTTAGGAATGGGAGTAAGACACTACTAACAACGTAATGAACGCATTATCATAGCCTAGTGAGACATGACACTAACACGCATCATAATAGCACAAGTTGTGCGAACCAGCTATGGAGATAAACAAATTGAAAGAATGTATGATGAAATAAAAGAAATTATTTAGATAGTTAAGAGAGAAGAAAATTTAATTGTGATGGGGGGTCTGAAATTCCACAATAGGGAGAGAAGACAAAATAGTACAAGAACATGGACAGCAGGAAAAGAATGAAAGAGGACGCTCCCTGGAAGAATTTTGCATAGAATATAATTTAATCATCTCTAATGCTTGACTTAAGAATCATGAATGAAGCTCGGAAAGTTTCAAGGATGGGGAAGAAAATCGGACGCAACCTTTCAAAGGAAGTACCTCGGAATTTGTCTGGAGCGATTTGTGGAAATCACTGAAAACCTGAATCAGGATGGTCCTGCCGAATGCAATACCATCATGACAGCTACAACGCCACCACGCTCGGTGAAAGCCTAACGAGTCGAAAGAGTATATAGAAGGGCTATACAAGGGAAATGAACTAGAACATTATTAAAAGAAAGTAGGGGAAGATGAGTAGGGAGATACGGTAATGAGTTAAAAATTTTACAGAGCACTGAAAGACCTAAGTCGAAGCATGGCCAGAGTAGACGACATTCCATCAGCATTTTTGAGATCTTTGACAGAGCGAGGCCATTCCATCTGGTGTGCAAGGTATATTGAGCAGGTGAAATTTTCTCAGATTTCAAGATGAAAAACTCCAATAACAAAGAAAGCAGATGCTGACAGACGTGAATATAACCGAACTATCAGCTTAATAAGTTCATACTTACACAAATTATTTACAGAAGAATTGAGAAATTAGTAGAAAACGACCTGAAAGAAGATCAGTTTGGGTTCCGGAGAAATGTAGGAGCACGTAAGGCAATACTGATCCTCGACTTACCTCAGAAGGTAGATTAAAGAACAGCAAACGTAAGTTTATAACATTTGTATAGTTAGAGAAAGCATTTGACAGTGTTTGAATCTGCGTATGTAGCAGAGATGAAATACAGGGAACGAAACATTATTTACTTGTACAAAAACCAGACGGCAGTTACGAGAGTCGACAATCGTGAAAGGGAAAGAGTAAATTGGGAGTGAGACGATGCTCTACCCTATCCTCGAAGTTATTCAGTTTGTACCATGAGCTAGCAGTAAATGAAACTAATGAGAAATTTTGAGAGGGAATTAAAGTCCAGGGAGAAGAAATAAAATCTTTGAGGTTTGCCGATGGCATGGTAATTCTTTCAGAGACAGCTAACGACTTCGATGCTTAGTTGAATGGAATGGATAGTATCTTGAAAAATTATAACATTGAGACCAACAAAAGAAAAGCAAGGGTAATACAATTCAGTCGACTTAGATCTGCGATGCAGTAGAAATTAAGGCTAGGAAATGAGACACTAAAAGTAGCTGATGAGGTTAGGTTCAAATGTATGTGTGTTGTAGTAGTTATTCGGAAATGAAGAGGCTTTCACTGCATGGAGTAGCACTTAGAGCTTCGTCATACCAGTTTTTGGACTGGAGGACACAACAACACACTTGAATTTCTGTCTGCCCTTGCAATTAGCCCCTTCTGTCACTCCTTTCAGTACCAAGTTAAGTATTCCTGAAGACCCTGGTGTATGTCCTACTAATTTGGCTGCTATTGTTGTACGTTCGTTTTATCCTGTGTTCAGTAGCTCTTCGAGTTATAATTTAGAAGTGACATACATGAACAAATGAGTAGTATAAAGCGATCAAAAGAAAAAAGTTGTTTACATTGGGTAAGAGCTACAGCTTTAAACTATGAATGCATCATTGCCCTTAGCACGTCAGGTACAACTAGAACAAAAGGCATATGAAGCTTTTGCTTCACACTAGCCTTCAGAATAAAATTCAACAAAGTTAGAACTTCAACGAAATTGTGGAAGTGTGACAGAAATATATGTTGCTTACCTATGGCTAGGTCATGGTTCGGAATATGAAATGGGTGTGCTGGATGGAGTAACGCTTGAGGCGAAAGAAGTCGTCTATTTTGTAGGATATTGTTTTAGTTTTCCTTCAAATCCGATACGCAAAAAATTCGTGTATTCCGGCCGGCATGCGACCCTTCTCATTGAGATGGTTAGCAGTGCCACAGAAATAACCAGAACCTCCTGGCTTCAGTATTCGACGCAGAGCCCAAATGTATAGTCACTTGCAGAAATATCTTCCTATATTTTATTTTGAAACGGATCATGACATTTGTAACTACGTGGTGTGGTTTTGTCAACGATTTAAAGTATTCTTTGAACAGCATTTTCGTTGTTTCTTATACCGAGTGTAATGAGTATTAGTTATGAGATAATTAACTCCTGGAGATCGTGGCGGATAGAATAAATTAAATCAACTGTTCTGGTTAAAAAAGTTCCGTAAAGTGATGAACTGCATTTGCCATAGCTAGTCGATAAAAAAGCCGAAAACTATTCCTCTCTTGCAGTGATTGTGTCGATTCAAGAGAACCTCCGGTTTGGAGACTGTTAATTTCTCCAAGCATTTCACAAATATCTTCCTTATTGATGGAGTACCTTTGAAGATTGTTGGATAGGGAATAGGAAAGATGGCAGACAAAGGACGCAACGTCTATAGAATGTGAGTGACGTGAACTTAAATTAGACTTGCAAGTATCTGTGTCGGCATAGTCATGAGGAAACCCAGTGTTCAAGTGCTAAGTACCCTGCGCCATGCGCTTCACCGTGGTTTGCGGAGCATGTGTGTAGATGTTGGGTGCATAGAGAGCGATGGACAGTAGAGGTGTCTTTTGAAACCCGTCTCCTGGAATAAGGCGTATGGATTTTTTTATTCGATACAGATTCTCGCTCATTTCTAGTAATGATTATTTGCAATTCTAATAAACTGCAGACATAAGATTGCTGAGTGCGACTCGAAATGTTGTGATTTTAGCGATCACTATATAACATGTGTGTCGTTTGTAACATGACTGTTCACAGGAATTCATAGTGTTCAATGGCACTGAGGCGGTTTCGGCACCGCCTTGCAGTCGATGTGGATTGGAACTTTTGCAGAAAGTTGCCGAAACAGTTCCTTACCTTTGTCGCTTGCTCGTGCAGAACTTAATGAGCTGCAGTAAAGGACAATTCCACCACCATGATACGATTATGCTGGGGCAACACACTGCCCGACAGTTGTGCTCAATTGCCACAAGGCTAACACCCCTCCCCTCCTACTCAGCCCATTCTCCTGTCACACAGCTTACAGCGATAACTGTTGATTTCTCTTCTAGAGAGGGGATGGGGGGGGGTGGGGGTGTTCTCCACGAGCTGGGATTTTCTCAAACGCTACAGTCTTTTTAGTACTTCCAGCACAACATGTAGGTTTAGAGATATGAATTGGCTCTAAGCACTATGAGACTTAACATCTGAGGTCATTAGTCCCCTAGACTTATTAAACCTAACTAACCTAAGGACATCACACACAACCATGCCCGAGGCAGGATTCGAACCTGCGACCGTAGCAGCAGCGCGGTTCCCGACTGAAGCTCCTAGAATCGCTCGGCCACAGATATTAATTCAGCAGTCTAACAGGCATGGCTGAAGAACAATGTTTCAAACTGGGGAGACGGGGAGAAACTTCGTTCAATGCTAGGCTGTTAAGAGTCAGGTCTACAAACTAATTTCACAGTTGTTTGTGAAGTTTTAATACTGCTCGTACATTAGACTTTTCTCATACAACCCAACAAAATAGATTTCAAAACACATTTTTTTTCAAATTTCACTACGACATTCAACATTAGAAACTAGGTAACATGATAATAACGTAATAATTTAATTAACATGAGCAGTAGTCAAGATCTGAAAGCAAGAAGTGACACAGACTGTGTCACAGTTAAATAAACTTCAGTTGCATTTTCATGGTTACTTTTATTGATATTCAACAAGCTTTTTCTCAGTCAAAGAGATTTTTTTCAGTTTCAGATTTCCGTTGCTCATTGTCAACCTAATATTATTGATACATGAATAAAAATATCTCTTCTGATGTAGTCTTCTGAAAAGTCTTCCGGTAAATACTACAGAAAAGCATTTTAGGTCCTGGCAATAAATATTAGCAGATACAGTTAAATATTGGAAAACAATTCGTTGTCCAAGCAGCCTTCGAGTAACATATTCTTTTGCAGATGGACAGCAACTTTTCAGTGTGATGTTACTTCTTTGTTCAGGCGCGCCCAGTCTTCCCCTTTGTTCGCTTTGATATAAAGACATAATTTTTCGTCATCAGCAACGAACGTGCTTAGAACTGCTCGATGATGTTCAGCATTTAATTGGCTAACAGAAACGTTATTCAGATAGTGGATTTGATGATTTTCCATGAGAAGCGTACGGTACATCGATTGGTTAATAGCATACGATGGTTGACCAGAAGCAATTGATCAGTTAATTGTCTGTTTGGCTGAGATAGAGCATCACGGATTCAAGTACTTGGAATATCTTCGTCACGCAAACTGGCGATTCGCTTACGATTACGTATCCGTCTCTTAGGCGACTAGACTATTACCTTATCGTGCTGTTTGAAGCCGCAATATTTTCGCAAGACACTCGATCTACTTAGTTCACGCGAGAATGAAACCATTGAAGTCACGGGTAATGAAAAAGGGAAGTTCTCCATGGCTGGAGTGTTTCACACAAAGCAACACCGCCGTGCGGGAACGTCTAAAATATTAAGATACGAGGAGAGAAGGTAATGTTGGAGGTTCATGATGAAGATGTGGAGTCTGAAAGCGTGGGAAATGAACGATAGAGATCAGAGTTGCTGTCTGGTGGCTGTGCCAGCTGAAGCCAGGGACAACTAGAAACTCGAGCTCTCATGTTAAGGGTGTCGCAATATGGAGGGTCAAAGAACGTTATAGGTGTTAAGACCGGATTGCTCCACTGAACGGAACGTTTGGGCCTCGTGATAGGATCTTCATTAACACAAGCAGACTTACTGCACGCAGAGCTGAGGGTAAATGCACAAGTAGCATAACTTAAATTAACATCATTATCATCATCATCATTTAAGACTGATTATGCCTTTCTGCCTTCAGTCTGGAGCATAGCCCCCTTATAAAATTCTTCCACAATCCCCTATTCAGTGCTAACATAGGTGCCTCTTCTGATGTTAAACCTATTACTTCAAAATCATTCTTAACCGAATCCAAGTACCTTCTTCTTGGTCTGCCCCGACTCCTCCTACCCTCTACTGCTGAACCCATGAGTCTCTTGGGTAACCTTGTTTCTCCCATGCGTGTAACATGATCCCACCATCTAAGCCTGTTCGCCCTGACTGCTACATCGATAAGAGTTCATTCCCAGTTTTTCTTTGATTTCCTCATTGTGGACATCTTCCTGCCATTGTTCCCATCTATTAGTACCTGCAATCATCCTAGCTACTTTCATATCCGTAACCTCAACCTAGTTGATAATATAACCTGAATCCACCCAGCTTTCACTCCCATACAACAAAGTTGGTCGAAAGATTGAACGGTGCACAGATAACTTAGTCTTGGTACTGACTTCCTTCTTGCAGAAGAGAGTAGATCGTAGCTGAGCGCTCACTGCATTAGCTTTGCTACACCTCGCTTCCAGTTCTTTCACTATGTTGCCATCCTGTGAGAATATGCATCCTAAGTACTTGAAACCGTCCACCTGTTCTAACTTTGTTCCTCCTATTTGGCACTCAATCCGTTTATATTTCTTTCCCACTGACATTACTTAAATTAACATGGATTCTTTTTCTAAAATGCTTAGTACGATGCTCCTTTAATAAATAGTTAGTAGAACACACATCCTGGCTGTGGACACACAACCTGTAAAAGGTCCACCTAATATAAAGTGAAAGTACTACAACTTTGCTTCCGCCGTTTTATCTCGAAGATCGGGGCTTTATAGTGACCAACTTACAATAAAAATATGATTCATAGTATTGTCCATCGCTGGCCACTACATTCTCCCATCTTTCGGATAGCATAGGAATCCAGTGGCGGAAGAACTGGGCGACTTTTGTAGGGATCCTTGAATCGATTCAATTTTGCACTTGTTAATATGATCGGAAGTGCTGGTCACCCAGACCATATGTCACTGATCGAAAAAGGTGGTAGTCAGAGAGAGAGCAAAGTATGGAGAATACGGCGGGAGGGATAGGACTTCTCATTTCAACGTTTCTATGTATATTTTGACGGGCTTTTCGACATGGGATCGAACACTGACCTGCTGCAAAATTACCTTTCCGTGTCTATCTCTGTATTGTGGCTGTTTGTGTTTCAGTGCTTGGTTCGAACGCATCAATTGCTTTCGATAATGATGTCCTATGACTGTCTTCGTCTGTTTCAGTAGCTACGAAAACGTTCTGTGTTGCCCCGCCATTCCAGTCTTCGACATCAAAATCACCGTTCTTAAGGCGTTGAAAACATTCTTTGCACGTTCTTCAACTTAAAGTTCCCTCGCCATTGGTCTTACGCAGCATTTTAAGAGCCACAGCCGCAGATTTCTTCATGTTAAAGCAGAAAATTAAAACTTCCCGTAAATGGCGAGAAGTGGGTACTAAGTTGACGTACTTAATCGAGAATAACCTTATGATGTAATCACAAATCGACTAATATTTTTATGGCATAATGTTTATAGATGCCTAAGCTTACTGTATTACACCTATGACCAACCACCTGAACTCCACTTGCCGCTACTGCCGTATATTGCAAAACGGCGGAAGCAAAGTTGTAGACCTAATAAAATAAACGAATCAAATGAAAAGCCTATGCGCACCTCATCATTAGATGAAATCCGGACGTTAACGAGGCAGGCTCTCACAAGATTAGTATGAAGAGTATGCGGCTTTTCGCGGATGATGCTGTAGTATACAGAGAAGTTGCAGCATTAGAAAATTGCAGAGAAATGCACGAAGATCTGCAGCGGATAGGCACTTGGTGCAGGGAGTGGCATCTGATCCTTGACATAGACAAATGTAATGTATTGCGAATACATAGAAAGAAGGATCCTTTATTGTATGATTATATGATAGCGGAACAAATACTGGTAGCAGTTACTTCTGTAAAATATCTGGGAGTATGCGTGCGGAACGATTTGAAGTGGAATGATCATATAAAATTAATTGTTGGTAAGGCGGGTACCAGGTTGAGATTCATTGGGAGAGTCCTTAGAAAATGTAGTCCATCAACAAGGGAGGTGGCTTACAAAACACTCGTTCGACCTGTACTTGAGTATTGCTCATCAGTGTGGGATCCGTACTAGATCGGGTTGACAGAGTAGATAGAGAAGATCCAAAGAAGAGCGGCGCGTTTCGTCACAGGGTTATTTGGTAAGCGTGATAGCGTTACGGAGATGTTTAGCAAACTGAAGTGGCAGACTCTGCAAAAGAGGCGCTCTGCATCGCGGTGTAGCTTGCTATCCAGGTTTCGAGAGGGTGCGTTTCTGGATGAGGTATCGAATATATTGCTTCTCCCTACCTATACTTCTCGAGGAGATCACGAATGTAAAATTACAGAGATTCTAGCTCGAACGGAGGCTTTCCGGCAGTCGTTCTGCCCGCGAACCATGCGCGACTGGAACAGAAAAGGGAAGTAATGACAGTCGCACGTAAAGTGCCCTCCACCACACACCGTTGGGTGGCTTGCAGAGTATAAATGTAGATGTAGATGTTTCTGTGTTATGTGGACAAGTGAGTGACTGGTTATGCACTGCAGTGCCTGTCCTTATGGTTCATTATGGTAAGGAAAGGGAGCTAGAGTGTGAAGGAACTGACTCAGAGACCCCTAGAATTGAACAGCGTTAAGGCAACTGCCGAGCGTAACATATTCCTCAGCAGTATGGAGCACAATAAGCAATATTATATTTCCTCACATAAGACAGTACTCAGGGAAGTACGATGTAATCCAGGACTCTGGCATGTCGTATGATCACAAGGAATTGTACACCATAAACATTTCTCTTCTTATCTAGAAGAACCATTTTATAGCTTTTTCACTCCTACCCCTTCCCCAAAAAATATCAACATCGTAGCCTTCTACTTCTAGGTTTTTTACAGAGGCATGTGAAGAAGTGCATAATGGTTATGTATCTGAAGAAATTACATTTAAACATTTAATCTCTCTCTCTTTCTTTCCTGACAGTCATGAACAGTCACCTTTGGAAATTCTGACACGCACACATCATAGTGTGTGTGAGTGTTTGTGTGTGTGTGTGTGTGTGTGGTGTGTGTGTGTGTGTGTGTGTGTGTGAGAGAGAGAGAGAGAGAGAGAGAGAGAGAGAGAGAAGGAAAGAAAGAAAGAGAGGAAGGGAGGGAAGGAGGAAGGATGGAGAAAATGAAGCACTTTTCACTTCTCAAGGTTGTGAAGGAAGTTCCAGTTTATTTCGTTTGACTGAAATTAACATCATGACATACATCCAAAGCCATTTTAAGGTAAACAGAATGAATCAGTATGGTTCAGAACAGATCTGATTTGTTGCACCACACAGAAACAATAATGTAGCACATCAGACTTACGAGGATGGAGAAGCAATTAGTACTGATTCACATTCAGTCTCGAGAATCTGGGGTCCATGGTCGTTGTTGTTAAGTCACTTTCTAATTCTCTTATTCTTTCCTTTCTAATTTCAGTTTCTTTCAATTAGGATTTTTTTTTAAATCCCGGAAGCCTACATGTCAGTCATAAATAAGTACACAGGATATTCAGTTTCATTAAACAGTCTGTCTTCGTGTCACGTTCTAGCAATCCTCATCGTGTCATTAGTTTTGCGTATGGGGAGTAGTCTCTTTTTCATCGTACAGGCTGGCGCACGAAATATGTTTCCATTTTGTTTCTGAATATAAACATTATTGTCCATACAATCTGAAAGTAACATATACTACAATGAAGAGCCGTCCATGGAGATTTGTTCTAACTCAGCACATGCTCAATATGTCCACCATTTCGTTTCCTAACTTCCTTCAAACGAACGCAGAAGTTAGTGATTACCCTACGGCACATGTCTTCCGTAATTTCACTGCAAGCTTGAAGGATAAGTCTTCTGAGCTCCATTAAATCACATGGACGTTTCGGGAAAATAGTTTCCTTTAGGTACCCCCAAAGAAAAAAATCACATGGATTGAGGTCTGGGGCTAATGGGGGGGGGCATTTTGTCCGTCATTGAAAAACCTGAGTGAAATGATCCGCATGTCGAAATGCTCGTGTAAAACTTCCAACACAGTGTTTGCAGTATGTGGCCTTGCTCCATCTTGCATGAACCACTGCATGTTGAAGGGCAAGGCAGTAGCAAAAAGCTGTGGAATGAAGCTATTGCGAAGTATGCTCAAATTACGCTCGCTGTTCACAGTTTCTTCAAAGAAAAGGAGTCCAATAAGTCCGTGACTGCAAATTGCTGCTCACGCTGTAATCCTTGGAGTATAATGTTGTCGTTCATGAAGCATTTGCGGGTTTTCAGTGGCCCAAAAGCGTACATTTTGTTTGTTAAGCACACCGTCTAAATGAAAATGCACCTCGTCTGAAAACCTAACGTTGTTGAGAGTTTCTTTCCTATCCTCCGCCCACTGAGCAAACAGTAGTCTCTGCTGCTTGTGTTCTTCAGTGACCTTCTGTGCACAGGTCTTGTATGGGTACATATGGAGGTCACTTTTAAGAATGCGTTGAACGGAGCGTCTAGATATTCCCAGTTGCACTGCTGCCTTTCTACACGATTTCCCGGGACTTCTCTGTACAGCAACTCGTACCACTTCAGTATTCTCCGACGAACAAACAGGCTTTGGCCGAGGTCGCTTCCTTCCAGTACTGTTCCTTCCTGTACAAATTTATCGTACAACCTGTGGATGATCTTCTTGCAAGGGACCCATCGTCTATTAAACTGTTGTCGAAAACGCCTCTGAGTCACAACAAGGCTTTTCGTTTCATGAAAAAGTAACACAATTGCCGATCGTTGCTGTGTCGCCAGTTTTCTATTGTCAGCCACTGCTGCTTGCTAGTCTCCTAGCGGCAGTATCGTGAATTACAGGTCATTACGTAACTCATTTGCTTTTCCAAGCTCAGCTGGTACTGCTGTAAGAGATCCCAGCGGGATATCTAATGAATATCTAATGAATTGTGAAAGGAACAGTATGTAACACATTTCGTGCGCCACCTTATATTATACAGGGTGTTACAAAAAGGTAAGGCCAAACTTTCAGGAAACATTCCTCACACAAAGAAAGAAAACATGTTATGTGGACACTAACTTTTCATGCTAGAGCTCATTTTACTACTTCTCTTCAAATCACATTTATCATAGAATGGAAACACACAGCAACAGAACGTACCAGCGTGACTTCAAACACTTCGTCACAGGAAATGTTCAAAATGTCCTCCGTTAAAGGGGATACATGCATCCACCCTCCGTCGCATGGAATCCCTGATGCGCTGATGCAGCCCTGGAGAATGGCGTATTGTATCACAGCCGTCCACAATACGAGCACGAAGAGTCTCTACATTTGGCACCGGGGTTGTGTAGACAAGAGCTTTCAAATGCCCCATAAATGAAAGTCAAGAGGGTTGAGGTCAGGAGGGCGTGGAGGCCATGGAATTGGTCCGCCTCTACCAATCCATCGGTCACCGAATCTGTTGTTGAGAAGCGTACGATCACTTCGACTAAAATGTGCAGGAGCTCCATCGTGCATAAACCACATGTTGTGTCGTACTTGTAAAGGCACATGTTCTAGCAGCACAGGTAGAGTATCCCGTATGAAACCATGAAAACGTGCTCCATTGAGCGAAGGTGGAAGAACATGGGGCCCAATCGAGACATCACCAACAATGCCCACCCAAACGTTCACAGAAAATCTGTGTTGATGACATGATTGCACAATTGCGTGCGGATTCTCGTCAGCCCACACATGTTGATTGTGAAAATTTACAGTTTGATCACGTTGGAATGAAGCCTCATCCGTAAAGAGAACATTGGCACTGAAATGAGATTGACACATTGTTGGATGAACCATTCGCAGAAGTGTACCCGTGGAGGCCAATCAGGTGCTGATAGTGCGTGCACATGCTGTACATGGTACGGAAACAACTGGTTCTCCCGTAGCACTCTCAATACAGTGACGTGGTCAACGTTACCTGGTACAGCCGAAACTTCTCTGGCGCTGACATTAGCGTTATAGTCAACTGCACGAAGAATTGCCTCGTCCGATGCAGCTGTCCTCGTCGTTCAAGGTCTTCCCCAGTCGCGAGTCATAGGCTGGAATCTTCCGTGCTCCCTAAGATGCCGATCAATTGCTTCGAACGTCTTCCTGTCGGGATACAAACGTACCGCCCCACGGCTATTGCCCCGTGCTAATCCATACATCAAATGGGCATCTGCCAAGTTCGCATTTGTAATCATTGAACTGATTGCAAAACAACGTTCGTGAAGAACATAACCTGTTGATGCTACGTACTGATGTGCTTGATGCTAGTACTGTAGAGCAATGAGTCGCATGTCAACACAAGCACCGAAGTCAACATTACCTTCCTTCAATTGGGCCAACTGGCGGTGAATCGAGGAAGTACAGTACATACTGACGAAACTAAAATGAGCTCTAACATAGAAATTAAGTTTTTGCGGACACATGTCCACATAACATATTTTCTTTCTTTGTGTGTGAGGAATGTTTCCTGAAAGTTTGGCCGTACCTTTTGGTAACACCCTGTATAAACATGGTGCTTGTAAGTGTTTTCACCATTGCTCACCAGTAGTACTAGTAAGGTTAACGGAAGAACTAAGACGTTTTTGGAGGTTGACATTAATAGACTGAAAGGGGAGGAAGAGAGATTTCATTCAGTAGTGACACTTCCTCAAATAATGATTGTATTCAAAGAGCGTAAGTTAACTGGTTGATCGCGCAAGAAGTGTGTCTGCAGTCCGCTTGGTCGTGCCTGCTTTTACAAGTGCATTGACTGTGGGCGCTCCCTCTACGCCTCCCGTGAGGTGACTGGCCAGGCTGAGGTGCAGCCGCGACAACAGCCTCTCTGCTGGAATGCGAACGGCGGCGAGAGGTGGCAGCAGCGAGCGCATCTCGCGCCTCCAGTGTGCGGCTCATCGCCAGAGACAACACTGCGCTTGTTAGTCCAGCAGCAAGTCGCGTGCCCGCAAACTGGGAGGCTGCGGGACAGAATACCGGCCGCACTACCAAACTTTCAGTCTGCCTTTAATTCGGGCTAAACCTCTCAACAATGTGAACAATGTGTGGACACGCCAGGAACGACGCCTGGTTCGGATTCCACGTCGAACAGTTGGCACCTTTTTCCCGGTTGGATGACTGGAGTGGGCTAGGGACACTCAAATCGCCGATGTGGCGGCCAGTCTTAAGACTTGCTCTCAGTCACTGAGCCCAAGGCTGCTGTTATTATTACCACGCTCGGTATGCCAAATTTCGACGGTGTGCAGTAGCTACAGTCACGGATTCGTGATGGCACCGGAGCAAGAACCTCTCTCTGCGGGCACTCTTTCCCTACCTCAACCAAACGCCGTCCACATCTCGTCTGCTGTAGTCAAACCCTCTCACCACAAATTCCCCACGCATATGCACTCGTACACCATCACCCTATGTTCTCTTCTTCCACTTAGGTCAAAAAGCAGAGTAAAAGAGTAACAAAAGATCTACTTTAATTTTAGTACATTAGTAAAATAAAATATAATCTCAATAACACATTCTCTGTCGAATGCATCAATACTAGATATCGCTATTCGTCTATATGTCATTGCACATAAGAAGTATTGCTTATTATGCAGGTTAAATTTCAGTGAAACATAAAATCTACTATTTCTAATGAGAAATGTTAGTTAAATGATAAGACAATAAAAACAAGGAAATTATTTAATTATAGCACACAATACTTAAAAAGTATTGTTGGGATAAACAGGAGGAAATACATAAGCATCAATATTGGTTTCAAAATATAAGCTGTTAATGAAATACATGTGTATACTGATTTAATTTTTTCTCTTACTTTTAACGTGTCCGTTTTGGTATCTGCGTAATGATATATTGATTTTTAAGAAAAATCCATATTCTATCCTGTTTAATTTTCTGTTGATACTATACCCAAACTAGATAACCATTCCTGATTCATTGTAGAAAGTAAGTAATTTAATTTTGTCCATTACAATCAGTGATACTTTACTCTTGTAAAGAAAATATGACGCATATGACGCCTTCAGTCACTAATCGTGATTCTTATTTCATACACGATGGATTTGGAGCCCTCGGGACTCATCTTCAGGTACCTGTTCAGTTTACGTCATTTTCTGGAAACAAGTTACTACTCGTCCGATTAAACAGCACTTACGTAAATTAGAAAGTGATCACCAGTTGAATGACATAAAATAAACGAAAAAAACCCAACAATTTCCTATGCACTCTTAACAGGACACATAATAAACTGTTACTTTAATATTTTTTATGTCAGATAACAGTCACATTTGTGTTTGACTTAGGGAGATCCAACACAGTCCATATAATTGAAGGGTTTCCTGAATGAGATTTTCACTCTGCAGCGCAGTGTGCGCTGATATGAAACTTCCTGGCAGATTAAAACTGTGTGCCGCACTGAGACTCGAACTCGGGACCTTTGCCTTTCGCGGGCAAGTGCTCTACCAACTGAGCTACCCAAGCACGACTCACGCCCCCTCCTCACAGCTTTACATCTGCCAGTACCTCGTCTCCTACCTTCCAAACTTTACAGAAGCTCTCCTGCGAATCTCCCACGAAGTTTCATATCAGCGCACACTCCGCTGCAGAGTGAAAATCTCATTCCGCAAACATCCCCTAGTTTGTGGCTAAGCCATGTCTCCGCAATATCCTTTCTTTCAGGTGTGCTGGTTCTGCAAGGTTCGCAGGAGAGCTTCTGTAAAGTTTGGAAGGTAGGAGACGAGGCATTGGCAGATGTAAAGCTGTGAGGACGGGGTGTGAGTCGTGTTTGGGTAGCTCAGTTGATAGAGCACTTGCCCGCGAAAGGCAAAGGTCCCGAGTTCGAGTCTCTGTCCGGCACACAGTTTTAATCTGCCAGGAAGTTTCAACTAAAGGGTTGGTCAGCAGCTACAATCGTCTTAAGATATTCTAAATTGGAACGAAACCAGAAATTACCATAAACACAAATGCAACTTTAACTGTTGTACACGCCGTTACGATATTTATCCTTTCAATAAAGAGCCTTTCAACATCAGCTGTGGCCGGAAACAGAGAACAGACATAATTGAAAACCCAAGTCTACCAAGGCCGTAGATATGAACAAATTTTGTAATGCTTGATATGCGTCTATAACGTCCTTCATTCCTTCATCCGCGTATTCGGTTGCGAACAAAACTGTATTAATCATTAGGTAAAGAAATGCCTCTGTAAATGTAGTTACTGGCAAAGTTCCTCGAAGTACCTATTAAATGCTTTTATTCTTTTCTTAACATATTTACGCTAGATACCGCAATTTTTACGGATGCGCCTATACTGAAAGCTCTGTCAAGGGCTTCGTCGGAAGCTTCTTTGACACTAGCTATTTCCCATAGTTCCATTCCTAAGAGGCCTGTGATGCCTTAGTCACCGTATTGATTTACCCTAGAACTTTGCACTGATTTATTAAACGAGTCATAAATTTGAATTCTTAAATTTTCTTTCATTACATTTCTTACTTGTAAGAATTATATTCAGAATGTCAACGAATCGCTTCTTAAGTGTATAGATGGAGACGTACCTTCTAGCTCAAGGGCAAGTTTGGTGCCTTTAGCGTTACCTAGTGGATACTCACGGAATAGGTTTCTAAACCCTGTCACAATAGAATACTGTGGCCAAAGAATTGACTGATGTTCTCTATTGTGCTGAAAGAAAAAAATTCTCCATGGGCTCAGCTACCGTGCAAGTTCTTCAGGAACAACGGCTAAAACGACCACCCAGTAAGACCACTGACGAGGGGAACGAAATGAAGTTAACATACTTGCCGATCTATAAGTCCATCTCGGTCAAGATAAACCGCCAACTGAAGACACACACAAAGTCAAATCGATCTTCAGGCGTTCGTCAAAAATCCAGCAAGTACTAAGACCAGTTAAGGATGCGACAGATCTCAGAACGCCTGGAGTTAACAAAATACCGTTCAAGCCAGACAAACTGTGCGCCCCCTAGAACCTACAGACAGGGAGCACGAGATGTTTTATCTCCTATGCTACTCTGAAAAATCTGCTTTAGCTGAACATCTTCTGGGAAATGGTCAATGGATCAAATTTGATGGCAGTTCTGTCGTCGCCGGCGCTAATGACTTCAGGACCAATATAACTGAAGAAGACACTGAAACAAAAATGTAGTAACACAGACTTCGGCCTACAGCACGGCGCCTGGGATCCGGTGATTGCGATACTAAAGTGGGCGTGTCGTGCGCAGCGTCAACGTAAGCCGCCATATATGACGATGTCGTGCTCGCCAATTACGTCGCAGCTGTTAGCAATATTATAGTAGCCCATCAAGAGCCATTCCACCGGCCAAGGAGTAACTGATGCGGCTATAAGCTCGAGAACATTTTATTCAGCACCGTTTCTTGATTAGTGGCTACAGAGTCTCTAAGGTTTAAATTTAAACTGTGACTTGCAGAGTGGATAAAATATGCATATACGGATTTCTGTAGTCCATCTTCTACACCACTGTACAGTCGCCGATGACGAATACTCCGAAAAAGTTGATCAGGGTACTGAGTAGGACAGAATAAGTAATTTAGAATATTTTAAAAACCGTAAGAGTAATAAAAGGGAAAGCTCAGGAAAGAAAAGTGTTGTTCAAACCAGTACGAGATATGATCGTAGCTGGCAAATTGCCGCTGTGTAATTTAAATGTGAAAGAGGCTGTGAAGGACGTTAAGCAGAAGTTTTAAATAGGAATTAAAATGAAATGTGATCAGATACTGACAGTAAGGTGCGCCGAAGTGTTTGTCTTCATAGTTGAAAGCGACAATAATTTCGAAGAAGATTTAAGTGGAACGATTAAGGTTCTAGACAAGGGCTTCCTATTAAAAATAAATAAAACTAAAGCAAAAAGAATTATGAGTGCTAGCTAAATATCAGACATGGGGAAGATACAGTAGGAATAGGAAGAATGCATCTTCTTAGGAAGCAAGATGGGAGAGGCGGGGCGCACAAGAAGTAGAGGTGATACAAGTGCAGCGCAATTACTCCCGTAATACAAATCTTTTGGTCTCAGCCACATGCGACTTTGACGAAACATTATGTTTTGGAGCGCAGGCCCGATAGGTGCATTATGTGGAGAAGGAAATAACAGAAAAGAACTAACTTTCTGTGTTCGAAAATCGCTGATATCAAAGACTTTTAAAAGCTGAATGGGCATGCAACGTACAGATTGTAGACTATTAGGATATGTGAGGAAAATGCCGTAGCGCTGTTAAGCTCTTCAAGTGGCAATAGCGAGAGAAGAACGTCCGTTGCTGTTCCTTACTTACGACCACTTCTTAGTCTACTTGGTTGCCTTCATATACCTCAATTCTTCGAAATGTCCTTGTTGTCTCCCAAAAAAGCTCCAACGGAAGTTTCTCGAATTTGCATACAGATCTCCTCCTGTCCTTATATGCATAGCAGGCTTCCTTCGCTCCAATTAGGAGTTCAATAGCCACATCCTCTCCACACCATCATTTTGCAACAATATCCTGTCTCCCGGCTGTGAATACTGTATGCGTCCCTGAATTCCCCTTCATAATTATTTCACCATCTGTTGCAAAACACATTACCTGCCACAGTTTCTGCCTCTCTACTCGCACGATTTACTCCTCCTCGTCCTGTAACACAGGCGGAGCCTCACTCGCAGTTACGCTACGTCACCTTACTGGGGTCATATCTCCATATCCATGCCACATCGTCGGCTCTGGCAACAGGATAAATCAAGCATCAAATCACTTCCTCAACCTAGAACATAATTAGACGACATTATCGACTTTACTCTTCTGTCTTATACAGCTTGTGTTAAGTTTGTTTATGGACTGTAAATCACTTTGCTGATGGAGTGTTGAATTATTACACACGACAACCTATCACTTGTGGATTCTACACCTACATGATTACTCTGCAATTCACATTTAAGTGTTTGGCAGAGGGTTCATCGAACCACAATCATACTATCTCCCTACCATTCCACTCCCGAACAGCGCACGGGAAAAACGAGTACCTAAACCTTTCTGTTCGAGCTCTGATTTCTCTTATTTTATTTTGGTGATCATTCCTACCTATGTAGGTTGGGCTCAACAAAATATTTTCGCATTCGGAAGATAAAGTTGGTGACTGAAATTTCGTAAATAGATCTCACCGCGTCGAAAAACGTCTTTGCTTTAATGACTTCCATCTCAACTCGTGTATCATATCTGCCACACTCTCTCCCTTATTACTTGATAATACAAAACGAGATGCCCTTTTTTGCGCCGTTTCTACGTCCTCCGTCAATTTCACCTGGTAAGGATCCCACACCGCGCAGCAATATTCTAACAGAGGACGAACGAGTGTAGTGTAAGCTGTCTCTTTAGTGGACTTGTTGCATCTTCTAAGTGTCCTGCCAATGAAACGCAACGTTTGGCCTTCCCCACAATATTATCTATGTGGTCTTTCCAACTGAAGTTGTTCGTAATTTTAACACCCAGGTACTTAGTTGAATTGACAGCCTTGAGTATTGTACTATTTATCGAGTAATCGAATTTCAACGGATTTCTTTTGGAACTCATGTGGATCACCTCACACTTTTCGTTATTTAGCGTCAACTGCCACCTGCCACACCATACAGCAATCTTTTCTAAATCGCTTTGCAACTGATACTGGTCTTCGGATGACCTTACTAGACGGTAAATTACAGCATCATCTGAGAACAACCTAAGAGAATTACTCACATTGTCACCCAGGTCATTTATATAGATCAGGAACAGTAGAGTCCCAGAACGCTTCCCTGGGGAACACCTGATATCACTTCAGTTTCACTCGATGACTTGCCGTCTGTTACTACGAACTGCGACCTTCCTGACAGCAAATCACGAATCCAGTCGCACAACCGCGGTGATGCTGCACAATAAAATGAGGCAAACTAAAGTGTCATACATTTGTTATCATAGTTCCATATATTATCATCAGTTGACAGCGTAATATTCTCCTCAGATCAGACATCTTGAAGGAAAAATACACTTCCCAGTAAAATCAGAACACTCAATCTGTGGTCTATTTTTCGGAATACCAAATTCCAAAATTGTGTATAAGACTACGTCGAATTACAAGTTCCACGAGGATTTTTAGTGGGTGGTTTGTTAAAGTAATAGTCTCCATTTGCTTGTTATCGGGTCAAAGTATTCCTGGGCAAGTGGAGAGATCTGCGAAACGTTCCTTTCACGCTCTGTGAAACTTGCGTTGCTGATAACTAACCGTCTTACACGGTCAGGACGGCGACACACATTACACGAGAAGAGATGACTGTTTTACAATTTAGGCCACATGGGACTGGTCACAAAGGACAGTTATACACTTGTCGGTCGCGAGACGCGTCAGATTGATCTTCCCTTCTGGAGCTGTGTGAAAAGCCTCTTCTACGGGACCACAGTTGGCACTCGCATACTTGCTAGGATCATGAGAAGATCCGAAATTATATACCAACTTCCTTGGATTTTAAAGCGCGGTTGAGAATTTATAATGTGTGCTGTAATGTTTAACTTAAATACCACATCCAATTTTGAACTGTTGTGTTGAAAAAAGAACAGTGTACAGTCCACGGAATAACAAGGAACGCCTATACGTTTTGCATTAAATATTGCATTACTAATAAATAGCTTTATTCCTGTGGGTGCGGCGTTTCAGTCGCCAGAGCACAACGACTAGTTAACTGATTCATTTTTGCTATCGAAATCCAACTGAAACGGTCCCAGTGGCAATACACAACATTATTCTGTGGCGAGCTGTTGAAGATCGTTTGTTCTATATATTAAACCACTCAACACACAGCATTGAATAACTTCCAAATGCGTGGAACTATTCTTTATCCTGACGATAAAGGAAAAGAAGAAACGATATCATGACTAGGAATTCCTCCCTCGGTCCGATTTGCAAAGTGTTCTTCTTGTCAGTGGACATACATAACCAGTAGGCATGATGGTCCAGGATATGTAGGGTGCATTCCTACTACTTAGAAGACCGGAAAAGAAGATCATTTTATGCTGGATGCCGGGGAACGTAAGAATTTGTGGAAATGAACTTGCTGATGTGGTCGCAAAGAAGACTTGATCCCCTGCCGGCAGTAACCATGTACGTGACACGTGTCTTGTGTGTTGGTAACCGCACAGGAACTCGAAGTGAGGGTGTAGTCAGATGTATGTGAAATCTAAAGTGCAACAGTGGCTTAACTCCTTCCAGCCTCAACAGGTAGAAGTAGCCTTTACTACACTATGAGTGGGACATATCGTTTTCTCCTACGGCGGGAAGACTTACTAGTGTGTGGAACCTGTGCGACAGGAGCCTTGATACACAATTTTTTAGCTGAGTGTGTTCCATTTTCTGACCTCGATGCTGGTCTGGATCTTCCACAGAGCCTGCCCACTATTTAAAATGACATTGCAACGAGCGTGACGGAAGTCGTAAGGTTTTGTATTGCTCGGTCTCTTGCTCAAAATATTGCAAATGAAATTCTAACGTGTTACAGAGTGTCTCGGCCATTCATAGCTATGAAATGGTCACCCAGTCACATTAATCTGCTCTTTTATAATGGATTATAACAACAGTCTGCGTTGCTTTTATCTCTGTTTCGCCTTACGGATACCGTTTAGATAGTGCGTTGTTCCTGTTGAGTTTATTGATTTCTATTACTTTAATCATTTTTTACCACACTCGCCTCTACTTGCTGTCTGAATGCGCGCTGATGACACAGCCGATGAGATTCCCAAAACATTCATCATCATCACCATCATCATCGTCACCTCAATGTCTATCACTAGAGTTCACATGTATCCTGTGCACGTTATCAAGAAGATGTGCTGCCCGCACTTGAGGTCCGTACGCCAAAATATATACGGAATGACAACTGTTAAGGTACAGAGACAATGTTGGAAAGGAATAATCACAGGCAATGATGGACGACATGAAGCGCAGTACATACGTAATAGGGGTGGAGAAGTATATTTACAACGAAAAACGGCACACGTTTCACCATATAGGAAAGCAGGATAACAGACATAAATAACGTTCTTACTTGACACGAGTCAGACTCCCAACATAAAGATTGGTATCGGACTCTCAATAAGGGAAATGCACTCCTCGGTCACCAATGCACATTTTGCATCTGTTATTCATGCCGACTACCAATCTGTTGAGGAGTCCTTGGGGGATGTTGTCCAATTACTCTCTGTAGGCGCTTTTCAGTTCTTGCACTCTTCAGGGAGGTGGTTTTGTTGATCCAGAATAATTACCTTGTTGTACCGTTGTATCGTAACGGTACCTCTCACAAAGATATGCTGCAGTGTTCGGCTATTGTGCTCATGCCTACCCATAACATAGCTACTGGGCTATGCCGAGACGTTCATGAACATTCTGCGGTGTTTAACGTGTCCCTCCCTCTCTCAGCACCAACTGGTGGCCAGAATCACTTGCCACTGTGAAGCAGGATTCGTCGGAGGACATCACTCTGGACCATTGCTGCCGACCCCAGCCAGCATGTTCACTACACCTCTTTCTCGACGATAGTGTGGTTGAAGTGCATTTAACAGGCTGCCGAGCACATAAACCAGCCTGATTTAATGGCGGCGAATAGAGAAACGTGTACCGATAGCGGCTGCAAGGTATGTAGCGATGTGCCTCGGTTTGAGACGTACCTACCTTTTCGTCACAAGGGCTTATCGATCCTCTTGCAATGTCGTGGCCCGTCTACTACCACCAGCATCTTTTCACATTGCATTTTCACATTCAGCGGCCATTTTTAATAGTGGAGATGACACTTTTGGACACACTCGTTACTGTGAGCGCAGCAGTGACACTTTGACCGACTTCGAGATGTGTGACTGCTCATCCACGATCGTAAGCATTCAAATGATGCCTTGCAGACATGTTGCTATACCACACCGAATGTCGCACTAATCGGTTCCACATCAACCTCAGTCAAATGACGTGATGTATGAACTGTCGAATGCGCGCAGAACGTTCGTACACAGCCTTTGTAAGTAGGCTGTTTAGGTTTTTTATATTGGTAACGGCACATAGCGCTCTGTATGAAAAATCACTGGCTGTGCTGTGTGCAGTCAGTGGCTGGTTGGCATTGTTGTAATACTCGCCTTTGTAGCGTTGGGCAACTGGATGTTAACAGCGCGTAGCGTTGCGCGGTTGGAGGTTAAGCCGCCAGCAGTGGTGGATGTGGGGAAGTGAGATGGCGGATTTTTGAGAATGGATATTCTGGAGGTGTGTCCATCAGAAACAGTACATTTGTAATAATGGATGTCATGGACTGCTATATATATTATGACTATTAAGGTAAATACATTGTTTGTTCTCTATTAAAATCTTTCATTTGCTAACTATGCCTATCAGTAGTTAGTGCCTTCCGTAGGTTGAATCTTTTTTTTAGCTGGCAGTAGTGGTGCTCGCTGTATTGCAGTAGTTCGAGTAACGAAGATATTTGTGAGGTAAGTGATTTGTGATTTTAATGTAGTCAGGGCCATTCTTTTGTAGGTCTTATTGAAAGTCAGATTGCTTCGCGCTAAAAAAAAATTATTGTCTGTCAGTTTAAGCACAGTCACCTATAATTGTTCAAAGGGGGTCGTTTCACCTTCACTGCAGTTAACACGCCCCTACCTCTACACTTCCTTTTAATATTATTGGTCGGGTTTTCCACAGCAGCTTACAGTTGTTCTATAGCAATTGGCAGTTGCTCCTTATTAAGTGTCAGTTGTTCCTTAGCAGTTCTCAAGCAGTGTATGCATTATAGTCAATTTACATAGTATATCCTCGTCTCTTTTCTTTTCGTGCATAAGTTATGAGAAACATGATCAGCGTAATTAAATTATTAACATTTAACGCTCATATTCAATAGAGGAGATGATATTACTTGAAATACCTTGTAATTACATTAACACACGCTGTTTCATCGTGGTCATGATGGAGAAAGAGGTGGAATACACTCCAAATTTGGGGAGTTTAAAAATATACCGTTAAAAATGTGATTAATCTTTCGAATTTTGAACACAGCTCAAAATGTATCAACAGGTTACCCGCTCATCACACTGTTAGAGAAAACAAATTGCCCATACGGTTTCGCAGCGCTACAGTATGAGGTGACCTCTTCTCGAACTAAGCCACGTTTTAGCTGTCAAGGTTCCATCTTTTACATTCATCTTACCTGATCTGGTCTCATATTCTGGCCTGCGGTGTGAAAATATAAGCTTCTGCTGCTACTTGGATTATAATCGGCAACGACTAGTCCACCCTGACAAGAAGAATGTACATTGTGCTGCTTTAGTATTCTTCGAATATGATCAGATCTCGGGTGTTTATTCGCCTGGTTTTGGTAAACTTCTGGATTAATTGGATTTTCATCACTTTTAAATTATGTCAATTGTTGCTGAAAGATCACAGCAGGTCTGCTGTCTATCAGCAACAATTGACACCATCGGGCGGAAATCACAAACATGTGCTCATCAACATTTCCCAGTGTTAAGTAGAACAATCGATGAGAAGTACTAGGGACGGCAGCTTGTTTTTCACCTAGACTGACGCCGAATATTGCGAAACGGCGTTATGCACAGTCTACTCACAGGCTAGGTTTTAAGTGATCTGCAATCTCACAAACTTTTAGCCTTTCATTAAAGATTATCAGAATATATTATTCAGGTTAGCTTAATCCACAGTTGCAGGGCACATTGTCGATGACATCTCAGATCTCAGGCTTATGCACAAATGATTGTCTTAGAAGTTGTTGTGCCAATATGGATTTGGAAATAAGTTTTCTTGACGTACAAACATTGTTTTGGATATGTACGAGGAGCACCTCCGATTATTTTTCTCAGGACTGAAACCGATAGAAACATGCGGTTTGTTTTAAAATACTAGGGGCACTGGCTGTGAATGCAAGTTAGAAATGGCAGCACTGTATGGTGCATATAAATCCAGCGGAGATAGTGAGGACTGTATTTGATACATGATGACGCTTTAATTACAAGAACAGCGTGTAATCATTCGTTTTCTCCATTTCCGTGGTGTGACACCGATTGAATTCATCACCAGTGGTATGAGACATGTACTAAAGGGTGTGTATAATGTGCATTCGTGGGTGCGACAGTTCAAAAACCAAGATGGTATCGGCCCCGTACTAGTCGGTGTGACGACATGACCGAGCAAGTGGAGAAAGTTGTTTTCGAGGATCGCCGAATGATTTGGCATTTCTGTTGGATTTGTGCACACAATCCTGCATGAAGACCTGAAAATGCGAAAAGTGTCTTGCAGATGAGTGACATGAATACATACGGACAAACAGGAGGCGTGGCATTTGCCAGGCAAAGTTAACTCCTGAGGATGGGATGAATGGGAATTTCTTTTCATCGATTGTGAAAATAGATTCTAAAACGAAGCACCAGTCAGCTCCATGGAAGCACATACGCTCATCGCAAAAAAACGAAAAGAAAGAAAGAAAAAAAAGACCGGTTAGCGTCAATGCTGAAAAAAGATGGATTCCATGACAGGGCGTAATCCTTACTCAGTGTGTTCCAAAGGGTACTACGGTGACAGCTGCATCCTACCATGATGTTTTGAAGAACAAGCTCCTCCTACCATTGCGCGAAAAACTGCTGAAAAAAGAAGCATATGTGCTCTTTCACCAACACAACGCACCAGCGCATCGGCCGAACGCTACGCTACAGTTTCTTTGCGACAACAACTTCGAAGTGATTCATCCTGTTCCCCACTCAGCTGAACTGACCTCTAGCTACTTCTATCTGTTTTCAGCTATGAAATACATTTTTCGTGGTCCTAAACTCACTACGTACGCCACTGTTTCATCAGCTACTTTCCAATAGTCAAACCAAACTCCTAAAGAAACGGTGGCAAAGGCCATGGAATAGTGGCATCGACGTTGTGAAATAATGTGTACGGCTGCACAGAGATTACGTTGAGAAGTAACAAGTTTCACAGTTTCCATGCGATAACTTTGGGAAAAATGCACCTTGTCTGATGCAACTCTCCATGCTACTCTATCCTGTGTCTGCCAATAATTACTGCAACTTACGTCCTTCTGAATCTGGCTAGTGTATTCATCTCTGTGTCTCCCTCTACAATTTTTATTCCCCAAACTTCCCTCCATTACTAAATTGGTGATACCTTGATGTCTCAGAATGTGTCCCATCAATCGATCTCTTCAACTGGTCAAGTTGTGCCACAAATTTCCTTTCTCCCCAATTCTATCCAGTACCTCCTCATTAAGAAGTGCAAAATGGCTAAGGAGGAATGGCTAGAGGACAAATGTAAGGATTTAGAAGCATGTTTCTCTAGGGAAGAGACCTTTGGAGAAAAGAAAAGCAGCAGTAAAAGAAACCAAACAAAAATCTGGAACAGGGATCAAAGTTCACACAGAAGAAATAAAAGCTTTGGTGTTTGCGATGACATCGTAATTCTGTCAGAGATATAAAAGAACTTTCGGTCTAAACTGTTCGCGTCCACATTTCACTTGCATACGTGGCTACACTCCATACAAATACTTCCAGGAAATACTTCCTAACACATCTATATTCGACGCTAACAAATTTCACTTCTTCAGAAACACTTCTCTTGCAATTGCAGGTTTACATTTTATACCTTCTCTATTTCGGCCTTTATGTTATTTTGCTGGCCGAAAAACAAAACTCATCTACTACTTTAAGAATCCCGTTTCCTAATCTAATTCCGTCAGCATGACCTAATTTAATTCCACTACATTCCATTAGTCTAGTTTTGCTTTTGTTGATACTCATCTTATATCCTCCTTTCAAGACATTATCCGTTCCGTTCAAGTGTGCTTCCAAGTCCTTTGCTGTCTCTGACAGAATTACAATGTCATAGGCAAAACTTTTATTTCTTCTCTCGAACGTTAATTCATATTCGAAATTTTTCTTTGATTTTCTTTACTGCTTGTTGTTCCATGTACAGATTGAATAACATCGGGGGTAGGCTATAGCCCTTTCTCACTCCCTTCTCAACAACTGCTTCCCTATCAAACCCTAGACTGCCTTTTCGTTTCTGTACGAATTGTAAATAGCCTTTCGCTCTCTGCATTTTACCCGCTCTACATTGAGCATTTCAAAGAGAATGTTAATATCAGTACTGCCATAAGCTTTGTCTAAGTCTACAAATGTTTTAAGCGTAGGTTTGCCTTTCTTAATTCCTTTTCTTAACCTATCCTTCTAAGATGAGCCGTAGGATCAGTACTGCCTAGCATGTTCCTAAATTTCTCCGGAATCCAGATTGATCTGCCCCATTGTTGACTTCTACCAGCTTTCCATTGTTCTGCAAAGAATTCCTGTTAGTATTTTGCAATCATGACTTATTGAACTGATAGTTCGGTAATATTCACACCGAAATCTGACGATATTTCACCAATCTCATACATCTTGCGCAGCAGATGGAAGAGTTCTGTCATGGCTGGCCTTCCTAAGGCTATCAGTAGTTCTGACGGAATGTTGTCTACTCTCAGGCCCTTGTTTCGACTTAGACCTTTCAATGCTCTGTCGAATTCCTCTTGCAGTATCGTATCTCTCATCTCATCTTCATCTACGTATTGCATTCGATTGTGTAAACCACAACATCCATTTAAATAAATTAGAATTCTATGGCGTCACGAGCAGTGCTGCAGAATGGTTCAAGTCATACCTCGCTAACAGGAAACAAAGGGTGTCAGTGCAAGGGACTAGTAAATTAAGTCATCAGTCATCATCAGAATGGGAAGGAATTACATGTGGTGTCCAACAAGGATCCATCTTAGGGACATTGCTTTTTCTTGTGTACATTAATGATCTCTCGTCAGTTATACTGCTAGAAGCAGAATTCGTTTCGTTCGCAGATGACACAAGTATTGCAATAAATAGTATGTCGAGTGTACTTCTAGAAAGATCTTCTAATGGTATTTTCATGGATATTAATAAATGGTTTAAAGCCAACTCACTGACATTAAACTTCGAAAAGATTCACTATATGCAATTCAGAACCTGTAAGAGGTTTCCACCCAGCATATGCATAAAGTACGAAGAAGAGCAGATAGAAGAGGTTGACAGTTTTAAATTACTAGGATTACAACTTGATAATGAATTCAGTTGGGAGGAGCACACCACAGAACGCCTTAAGAAGTCTGTATTTACAATTCGAGTGTTAGCAGACATAGGCGACATAAAAGTGAAAAAGCTTGCATATTTTGCCTATGCTGTAATATTTTGGGGTAACTCTTCAAGTCAAACAAAAGTTTTCAGAGTCCAAAAGCGTGTAATACGTATTATATGTGGAGTAAATTCGGGGACGTCTTTTAGAAACCTCTTCAAAGAACTGGATATACTAACTACTGCCTCTCAGTATATTTACTCCTTAATGAAATTTGTCCTAAATAGTGTATCTCTTTTCCAACAAACAGCTCAGTTCATACATACAATACTAGGAACAAAAATGATCTGCACAAGAACTTAAAGCACTTTCTGTAGTTCTAAAAGGGGTCCACTACTCAGGAACACTTATCATCAATAATTTGCCAGCAAACATAAAAAATTTAGTTACAAATAAAGATCAGTTTAAAAGGAGACTGAAAAACTTGCTAGTGGCCAACTCGTTCTACTCCATTGACGAATTTTTTAATAGAAATAAATGATGTATTGTATATGTTCATAATATTAGTATTGTTACCTGAGCTCTTTTTTTTTCAAAAAAAAAGTGACATGTTCCACATCCACGAGGATCTCCTCAACACGGATCTATGGAATGAAAAACTAATCTAATCTACGTCCATTTCTATTTTTATAACATTGCCTTCAAGTTCATTTCCCTCGTACTGACCTTCTATATAGTCCTTCCACCTTTCAGCCTTCGCTTCTTTGCTCAGTACTGGTATTTCGTCTGAGCCCCTTATGTTCGTACAGGTGCTTCGTTTTTCTATAATTTTCCTGTAAGCGGAATCTATCTTTCTTTCTGTGAAATATGCGTCCAGATCCTTACACCTGTGCCCTATCCATTCCTATCTAGCCTTTTTGAACATCATATCAGTCTCATTTTGTATTCACCTTAGCCTGATTCATTTGTTGCAATTTTGTATTTTCTCCTTTCATCAGTTAAAATCGATATTTCCTACATTATTCAAGGATTTTTACTAGGCCTTGTTTTTTTAACTTTGATCCTCTGCTGTGTTCACTATTTCTCTCTAAAGCCATCCATTCGTCTCCTACAGTATCCCTTTTCCCGGTTCTAGTCAACTGTTGCCTAATGTTCCCTCTGAAACTCTCAGCAACATCTGTTTCATTCAAATTATCCAGGTCCCATCTCCTTAATTTCCTACCTTTTTTCAAATTCTTCAGTTTTAATCCAAAGTTCATAACCAATAAATTGTGGACAGAGTCCACATCTTACCTGCAAATGTCTTACAACGTAAAATCTGTCTCGGAAAGCTATTTAAGCATTTGAACAACAGTGATGGAAACATTGTCGGTTCCGGGTTCGAAGCCAGACACCGCTTAACTTTTGATTAATAATCATGCTGAAGACCTCCGGCATGAGCAGTCACCTTCTTTCTGCCAACGGCCATGTGAAAGACGGCGGAGGAGCGCACAAAGATTCAGGATAGTCTCTTGTCCTTGGTGTAGGAAATTGCCCTTAAAGGCGGAAGAGTCAACAGTGATCAACGGCATGAGAATGCAGAAGGCAATGGAAACCACTGCATTAAAGACAAACAACGATCATCTGCAGGACATGTGGCCTGTAAGTGAAGAAGTGCATGATGATCACTTCATTCGCAAAAGATCCCGGAGGGGACTGCCAAGCGACTTGACCATAAGACAAAGACTGAATAACCAACGAAAGGATAACGTTCTCCGAGTCTGGGTGTGGAATGTTAGAAGTTTGAACGTGGTAGGGAAGTTAGAAAATCTGAAAAGGGAAATGCAAAGGCTCAGAAGTGTACAGGGTAATATCAACTACAGCATAATGATATAACAGGAGTAGGATTCGTTACGAATAGGAAGGTAGGGCAGAGAGTGTTTTACTGTGAACAGTTCAGTTATCAGAATCATCAGCAAACCAATACCGACAACGACAGTCCTTGTACACATGCCGACGTTGTAAGCTGAAGATGACGTGATACAGAAAGTCTATGAGAATATTGAAAGAGTAATAGAGTACGTAAAGGGAGATGAAAATCTAATAGTCATGGGGGACTAGAATGCAGTTGTAGGGGTAGGAGTAGAAGATAAGTTTACAGGAGAATATGGGGTTGGGACAAGAAAAGAAGAGGAGAAAGACTAATTGAGTTCTGTAGTAAATTTCAGCTAGTAATAACGAAAACTCTGTCCAAGAAGCACAAGATGAAGAGGTATGTATACGTGCAAAAGGCCGGGTGATACGGGAAGATTTCATTAAGATTACGTCATGGTCATACAGAGATCCTGAAATCAGATACTTGATTGTAAGGCGTAGCCGGGAGCAGACATAGACTAAAATCACATTGTAATATTGATGAAGAGTCAGATGAAGTTTGAGAGATTAGAAAGGAAGAATCAACACGGATAGAAGTGGAATATGGAAGAACTAAGAAATGACGAGATACGCCTGAAGTTCTCTAAGACTATAGATACAGTAATAAGAAATAGCTCAGTAGGCAGTACAGTGGAAGAGGAATGGACCTCTCTGAAAAGGACAATTACAAAAGTTGGTAAGTAAAACGTAGGTTCAGAGAAGGTAGCTGCGAAGAAACCATGGGTAACAGTAATACTGCAGTTGCTCGATGAAAGAAGGAAGTACAAATATGGCCAGTGAAATTTAGGAATACAAAAATACGCAAAAACGTGAAGAAATCGAAAAATAAATGACTGTCGGAAGGGCACCTTCGGTGAAATTAGAAACAAGGGTGGCAACATTAAGAGTGCAACGGAAATTCCATTGTTAAATGCAGAGGAAAGAGCGGATAGGCGGAAAGTGTAAACTGGAGGTCTCTTTGAGGGGGAAGATTTGTCAGATGTTATAGAAGAAGAAAGAGGAGTAGATTTAGAAGAGATGGGGGATCCAGTATTAGAATCATAATTTAAGAGAGCTTTGGAGGACTTAAGATGAAAGAAGGCAGAAGGGATAGGTAATATGCCATCAGAATTTCTAAAATCATTGGGGAAAATGGCAACAAAACGACTATTCACGTTTGTGTGTAGAATGTATGAGCCTGGCAACATATCGGCTGACTTTCGGAAAACTATCATCCACACAATTCCGAAGACTGCAAGGGCTAACAAGTGCGAGAATTGTCGCACAATCAGCTTAACAGCTCATGTATCCAAATTGTTGACAGGAATAACATACAGAAGAATGGAAAAGAAAATTGAGGATGTGTTAGATGATGATCAGTTTGGCCTTAAGAAAGGTAAATGCACCAGAGAGAGTTCTGACGTTGCGGTTGATAATGGTAGCAAGACTAAAGAAAAGTCAAGACACCTGCACAGGATTTGTCGATCTGGAAAAAGCGTTCGACAATGTAAAATGGTGCAAAATGTTCGAAAGCCTGAGAAAAATATGGGTAAGCTATAGAGACAGACGGATAATATACAATATGTGCAAGAGCTAAGGGGGTACAATAACAGTGGAAAATCAAGAACGAAGAGCTCGAATAAAAAGGGTGTAAGGCGGGGTTGTAGTCTTTCGCCCCTACTGTTTAATCTGTACATAAAAGAAGCAACGGTGGGAAATAAAGAAAGGTTCAGGAGTGGAATTAAAATTGAAGGCGTAATGATGTCAATGATACGATTAGCTGATGATATTGCTATCCAGAATGAAAGTGAAAAAGAATTACATGACCTGCTGAATGGAAAGAACAGTGTAATGAGTAGAAAATATGGATTGAGAGTATATCGAAGAAAGACGAAAGTAATGAGAAGTAGCAGAAATGATAACAGCGAGAAACTAGCATCAGGATTGATGGTCAGGAAGAAGATGAAATTAAGAAATTCTACTATGTAGACAGCAAAATAAACAATGACGGACGGAGCATGAAGGACATCAAAAGCAGACTCGCACTGGCAAAAAGGGCATTCCTGGCCAAGAGAAGTCTACTACTATCAAACATAAGCCGTAATTCGAGGAAGAAATTTCTGAGACGGTAAGTTTTGAGCACAGCATTGTATGGCAGTGAAGCATGGTCTGTGGGAACACCGGAAAAGAAGGGAATCGAGACGTTAGAGATGTGGTGCTACAGACGAATGTTGAAAATTGGGTGAACTGATAAGGTAAGGAATGAGGTGGTTCTGCGCAGAATCGGAGAGGAAAGGAGTATGTGAAAAATACTGACAAGGAGAAGGGACAGGATGATAGGAAATCTGTTTAGACATCAGGAAGTAACTTCCATGGTACTAGAGAGAGATGTAAAGGGCAAAAACTGTAGAGGAAGACAGAGATCCAATCTGAAACCTTCCGGTGTCTCCAGATCTCTTTCACGTATACACCTTCTTGCTTTACCCTATTTGATTTTGTATCTATAACCGTGTATTCACTCGACCAGAAATCCTGTTGCTCCTGCCACCGAACTTCACTAATTCCAATTATATCTAGTTTCAACCTGTCCATCTCCATTTTAAACTTTCTAACCTGTTTGCCCGATCTAACACTTCATGCTCCGATCCGTAGAATGCCAGTTTTGTTTCTACTGTTGGCGACATTTTCCTGAATATTCCCCGCCCACAGATCCGAATGACGGACTATTTTACCTCAGAAATATTTTACTGAAGAGGACACTATCAACACTTAACCATACAATAGAGCTGCATGCCTTTGGGTAAAATTAAGACTTTAGTTTCCTCTTGTTTTCGGCTGTTTGCAGTACCAACGAAGCAAGGCCATTTTGGTTGATACTACAAGACCAGACCAGTTAATACTGAAAGGGCTGCTGCCCCTCTTCAGGGCCGGCCGAGGTGGTCGAGCGGTTCTAGGCGCTGCAGTTTGGAACCGCGCGACCGCTACGGTCACAGGTTCGAATCCTGCCTCGGGCATGGATGCGTGTGATGTCCTTAGGTTAGTTAGGTTTAAGTAGTTCTAAATTCTAGGGGACTGATGACCTTAGAAGTTAAGTCCCATAGTGCTCAGAGCCATTTGAACCATTTGAACCCTCTTCAGGAACCAGACGTTATGGTTGCAGCTGTGGTACGGCTATCAGTATCGCGGAGGTATGCAAGCCATCTCATCAAATGGCAAGGTCTTCATCCACAGCGATCTTCAGCTCTTCTTAAGTTGATGTAAAGAGGTAGACCGCTAATCTTCCTCCCCTGGCTAAACATCTATTTGTTGCTCTTCCTCGTGGACTTCTGTTTTCGATTTTGCCTTGCGGGACGATTTTATCTAAATTATCCCCTTCTCTTCTCAAAATGCGCCCAAGGAACTGAAAGCGTCTATGGTTGACACCAGAAAATGAACTTCCTGAGAGGCTAAGTTCTAAAGTGGAGGCACTGCCCATGGTACTTGTTACATCTTCTGCCAGTATCCATGTCGAAGGCATCAATTCGCTTCTTGTCACTAGCTTTCACTATCCAGGTCCCGCAGACGTACAAGAACACAGAGAACACAAACGATTCCACCCACGCGAATCCCACTTGTTTTGGATATTGCGCGGTTCTGCTAGATCTTAGTGAGTTTAACCACTCCATCTCGGCCAAGAACGATTCGTCGTATTATTTCCTTTTCACACATTCCTGTATCATTGATTAGAGATCCTAGATACACAGAATAATTCACTAACTCCAGATCCTTTAAGCACCTGTAAGTCGGGTTGCTCTAAGTCTTAATAATGAACAACCATTAGCTTGGTCTTTTTCGTGTTTGCCTCTAGATCTAAAATTAAACTAATTGTGATCACTCTCGAAGAAAGATCACAAATTGCTTTCTCCCTTCTTGCAAATAGGGACAGCATCATCCACAAAGCATAGATTGCTGGTTTTCTTGCCACCAATTGAATTTCCAGCATCCCAGGAGGAATGTCGTGGATATGACAGCTGTTATCATTCGAATCAAAGAAGTATAATAAGCATGGGCTCTAAAATCCATACCTTAAGAGCTATGAGGATTTCATTGTCTTTCATATTGTGAAACAAATCTCCTCTACTGCAAGATATTTTCTTTCCGTATTTTGGGAGATGATAGTACGGCCCAAAACAGGGAAACACGATCTTCTACTTGAACGTTGCTCATAAGCCCTAACGTGTGTATTTTAGAAACAGTGTTTAAAAAACAACTTATTTCTTGTTTCGATCCCTACTACCAATCCCGAAAATATGGAAAGCGAAGAACTTGCAGTAGAAGATAAGTTTCACGGTGTTCTCGTAGCTCCTAAGGTAGGCATTTTAGAACTCATGTTTACTATAGTTTTTTCCTTCGAATGAGTTCCTGTGATATCCCCAAATACTGACTATTCCTCCTAGGACACCATTTATCTTCAAAAACATTTTTGACGAATGTTTAATATTTTGGGAAGTCACATAACTGAAACTTCCTGAGAGATTAAAACTGTGTGCCAGGCCGAGATACGAACTCGAGACCTTTGCCTTTCGTGGGCAAGTGCTCTACCAACTGAGCTACCCAGACACAATTCAGGACCCGTCCTCACAGTTTTGCTTGCGCCAGTACCTCGTCTCCTACCGTCCACTCTTCACAGAAGCAGGAGAGATTCTGCGAAGTTTGGAAGGTAGGAAACAAAGTACTGGCGGTACTGAGTTGGTTGCCGTCACGGTAGCTCAGCGTGTTTGGTCAGAGAGCTAAAAAAAAAAAAGAGTGAAGGGATCAACAATGAACTTCAACGAATTTCATGTGGCGTCCGCTACGACCAAACACAACGAACACTAAGGAACAAAAAAAATGTTGGTAGAGCACTTGCCCGCGAAAGGCAAAGGTTTCGAGTTCGAATCTCGGTCCAGCACAAAGTTTTAATCTTCCAGGAAGTTTCATATCAGCGCACACTCCGCTGCAAAGTGAAAATTTCATTCTAACCACATAACTGTTTGAAAGTTGACAACCAGCAAACTTTCTACTAAATATTGAAAGCTATGATTTAATTTATTCTTTGTTTTAATGTACGGTCATCTTTCACAAAATTTCTGTCAACTGTATTAAACACTGAGATTGAACTCTGATTTTATGTGTTCTGGGTAGTGGCTGCCAATGTCACCCCAATCGTCAATCAAACTCGGCATGAGACAATGTCACCAAGTCAAGCCTTCCCTTCCTACCATATGAGAGCAGGGTGAGTGCTGGCGATGACGCGAGAAAGCTATTCAAGTGCTGGAGAAAGCAATCGCCAGTACAACACGTTAGCAGTGCAGCTAGATTTTCACAACAGCTCACACTCCACAACTTTCTTTAAACAGATGTACCGCGCAGTAACCGGCTGTTGGCGGCGTAAACAGATGCGTTCCGAAACACTTCTTGGACGGAGAAAATGCTGGATGAGCATTGATTTACGTGCCTAATGAAAATAGTTGTTTCAACTAATGATACGATACCGACTGGTTCTATCTTATGTGCACCTAAAGAAACGTGGAAAGGCATTGCGAATTCGACGAGTTCTGAAATGCACACTAACTCGGCGCAGTTTCTCGAAGCGACTACCGTCTCTTAGCGAAAGGCAGCTTTACTATTTTTTTCTGTACTAAGGTTTGGTGGACACAATCCCATTGCCGGTCACTGGCAGCTTTGGCGGTAGGCTATTGCGATCCTCAAACGTTGTAAGTTTTGTACTTAGACTACGTGGATTTCTTGTGATTTGAGTTTACAAGAACCTGCAGCATTTGGAGCAACAGAAATATAGAGGGTTCTCCAGAATTGCAAACACAAATATTGAGAGATGATTCCCAGTGCATAATAGGATATGAAACACTATATGAATTATGTCGCACAGTAACTCCTAAGTGGAAGAGTCACCTTTGACAGTCGTTATCTAAAACGGTGTTGCGACGTAGGAGCAATTTGTAAGTAATGTATGACTCAATAAAGAATCGAAATTTGCGAAGAGTTCTAGAGTCCTGTCTCCTGCTTTGAGATGGGTGCGTGCATCTGTGCGACAGTAGCAATAGCGTTTGTGTAAGAGTATTTTATCCCCTTCTGTGCGGGGAATCAGCATATAGCATTTGTGTCTGGAGATGAGTAGCACCCTGTGTATTTAAAATACATCTGAGTCTACGTCTGTACCCCGCAAGCCGCCTTACGGTATTTGGCAGAGGGTATTTTGTGTAACACTGTCATTTCCCACCTGTCCTGCTGCAGTCGCGTGGTTCGCGGAAACAACGGTTGCTGAAAAGTCTCCGTGTTACCGTGAATGTATCAATTTTAGCTTCGTACTTTTTTCGCGAAATATTCGTAGGAGGAAGCAATACACTGGTCGACTCTTCTAGTAACTTAAGCTCTCGGGACTGCAACAGTAAACTCTACAGTAATGCATAACGCCTCTCTTTCTAGCGTCTGTCACTGGAAGTGGCTGAGCATCTCCGTAACGCTTTCGCGCTTACTAAATGAACCTGTAACGATATGCGCTGCTCTTCTTTGGATCTCCTCTATTTACGCTACAATTCCATGTGGTACGGAGCCCAGACTGATGAGTAGTATTCAATTATTGTTTTGTAAGTTACCTCTTTTGTGGACGAACTATATTTTCTGAAGATGCTTCTAATGACTTTCAGTCTGATATCTGCCTTACCAGCGTTAAGTATTATATGGTCGTTCCACTTTAAGTCAGTACATCAGCATACTCCAAGATATTTTATGGATGTGACTGCTTCCAGTTAATGTTCTGGAATAGTGTAATCATACAGTAATGTATCTTTCTACCTATTTATGCGCAACACGTTACATTTATTTATATTGAGAGTCAGTTGCCAATCATTGTCCCACTGCTCGGGGATCGTTTGCATGTATTCCTGCTTTTTGCTGCAATTTTTTAGCGTTAATATTGCTATCGTGTCCACAATTTGTTCCTAAAGGCCGAAACGAAGCTAAAGTTATACTTCCTTAGTATTGCATTTAAAATGTATTTCAGGTATTCCATGTGATATTCGATGTGGAATCTACTTCGTAACAAGTGAGTCTGATGATGTTGTGTTTCCCTTAATCAGTGTGCGAAGAAGAACAAAAGAACCAGAGAAATGTTTACGTGGATGTGATGCACAGCTCCCTCACGCCGTGTACATTAGAAGACACTACTTGAAAGTCATCCTCAAAAACTCTAAGAAATGAGCGTAAGAGCTTGTAAATATTTTTCTGCTTTATAGCCTCCCCATAAGAATTTTGGACGAAGGTCGGTGGATAGAGAGAGAGAGTGCACTTACGGAGTCACGGAGAAAGTAATTTTACTTCCGTGTATCATTCGTGATTGATGTAGAACCTAGTCACAACTGTAGGTGTACAAAGAAATTGCCTGAGCAGAGGACCGAAAGAGGTGGCGTAGTGGCTGGTACACTGGACTCGCATTCAGGAGGACGGCGGTTCAATCCCGCGTCCGGCCATCTTGATTTAGGTTTTCCGTGATTTCCCTAAATCGCTCCAGGCAAATGCCAGGATGGTTCCTTTGAAAGGGCACGGCCGACTTCCTTCCCCATCCTTCCCTAATCCGATGAGACCGATGACCTCGCAGTTTGGTCTCCACCACCAAATCAACCCAACCCAAGCCGAGGTACTGACGTAAAAGGTAAGTATTACGGATAATCCACTTTTTAACTATTATTCAGTCGTGTAGTTACTGGCGAGAGCTGCACTAGTGATTCTTACTGGGATGGAGCCAGGCAGCTCCTATGTCTCCACGTTGTGGAAAGGAAACACCTTCTCCACGACGATGTTATTAGAGACGGAACACAAGCATGGGTAGGATATGCAGGTGGAAGGAAGTCGGTACTGTACTTTTAAGACGGAGCCTTCTGGGGTTCATTGAATTTAGAGAATCGACAGAAAACGTAAATCTGTATTACCGGACCGGACTGAGAGCTGAATCGTGGCCCTTCCAGGTATGAATCCCGAGCCTTAGTCAGTGCACCACTCGGCGGCGTCCTTGTTGTGGCCGACGCCCCCGCCACGAAGAGGTCGCGTGCTCGCGTGCTCCCCCGACGCCTTCGTTCTTCTCTTTTGCGGACTGACTGGCGTTTCGTGCGGAGCCACGGCGCAGCCAAGCGCGACGACCCCACTCTGGGAATCGCGAACATCTCTCTTAGCCGGCGCAGATTCCCGCCCCGCCCTGCGACTGGCAGAGGTAGTGTCAGCTTTCAAGTGATCCATTTTTCCTCCCAAACCGAAACAGAAATGAAAATTATCTTAATTTTATCCATTGTTTCTCGGTGTTTCGTCCGCGACTGTTTTACTTTCGTAAAAAGAAGAACTAACCGCCTTCAGTCACAAGTTGCGTTTATTTACTGCACTATGCACTTCGAGCACTTCTTTAGGTGATTTTTAGTGATTTACATCAGGTTTTTTTTAGTTGTTTAGTTATATATTCCACTGTGTTGTGTTATTGGCATGGTTGTGTTCACTGTGTGAGGTAAGTGGTATCCGAGTTTGCTGTTTGTGGAGAAAGATATTTTAATATTGTTTTTTTATATAAAATATATAAATTACAATGTAGCAGTTGCCCTGCATTTGACATAGGAAAAACTGGAAGAACCTTCCACACACGGTATAAAGAACACACCGACGCCTTTCGACTTAACCATTTTGAAAAATCTACAATGGCTAACCACATGTATATTAATAAACACAGACTTGACGACATCCGCAACAGCCTAACTGTACTTCACACAGAACCCAACAGTAAAATACTTAATCTACTAGAACAGTTAGAAATAATGCTTCACAAAGAAAAATATTCCGAAAACTTGTTGAATAAACAAACAGAGTTGAACAGCCACAATTTTTTCCACACCTTTAAAAGTTTTTTTTCCCCGAGGAATCAAATCTATAATAGTACAAACAGCTGACAATCTACAACATGGTGTCAAATAATTATTTTAATAATACCCGTGTACTAATAATACTATATCATATTATCTTCTGTGAAACAAGAAAATCGATTATATTTAGAAGTAGAACGTCTGTATGAACGAGAATGTTTGATATGTTTACGTTCTGCTACTACAATGTGCGAAAACGTATGTGACTATGTATATATCCCAGTATGTACTGCAAAATTAAAGATCTATATCGTGTATACCAACTGCACAACAGAAGCAGACATTATACAATATTAAACTGCAAACAACTAAAAAAACCTGATGTAAATCACTAAAAATCACCTGAAGATGAGCCTCCAGGGCTCGAAATGCATAGTGCAGTAAATAAACGCAACTTGTGACTGAAGGCGGTTTGTTCTTCATTTTACGAAAATGAAAATTATTGTTACGAGGAGTTACAGAAAGAAAAGAGAATTTGTTCTAAGGCAACAGGAGGACAAGACATTTAGGTTCCAAACCAAAATCTAAAAACGTTTATGCTAATTACTGAATCCAAGATAATGTCATAAATATTTCGAAGAAAGTGTTACCAACAGCTCCAGATATTTTATCTTTTATTTTCATTTTTGTGTTAGCAGAAGAGCCAACACCGTGTTACGAGTGGAGGCCGAAATGCACTCTTTTTAGCTCACGCAGGGTGGTGTGAGGAGGGAAGAACTATACTGACGTGAGGCCTGGAACATGACAAGGAATGAGAATTCAGAAAGCGGACGTAATTAGTTTGATACTTAACTTTAATCCATTAATGATGAATGTCGCTCTTGAGGGTACATGATTGACAATATTATCTGTTCAGAATACATTCTGGAAGATAGTACTTATAGTGACTGAATATGGCACCTAGCTAGGTCGTAGCAAATGACGTAGCTGAATGCTATGCTAAACTGTCATCTCTGCAAATGAGAGCGTATGTAGACAGTGAACCATCGCTAGCAAAGTCGACTGTACAACTAGGGCGAGTGCTAGGGAGTCTCTCTAGACTAGACCTGCCGTGTGCCGGCGCTCGGTCTGCAATCACTGATAGTGGCGACACGCGGGTCCGACGTATACTAACGGACCGCGGCTACCACTTAGCAAGTGTGGTGTCTGGCGGTGACACCACATTCATAACAAGCAAACTTATTTGTATGAATATGATGAAACCATGTATTTTATGATTTATGCTTCACTTAGAGATATTTTTAGCACTGTTAGATATAATTGTCCATTTCATCTGGAGACTAAGAGTCTTGATGGTCTTAAGCCAACACTTGTGAACATGTGCTGTTTTTATGTAAATGAATTAGCTCTTAACGAAGTTTTTTATGTCTGTTGTGTGTCATATTATCAATGATTTTGTGCTCTTTAGTACTTTATGGTCTTCAAGAACTGCATGTCTGTTTTCTGATGATTCAACAACCAGTTACACATAAGGAATTTTATTATTTTCCGGCTTTCCGCTCGATCAGCGAGCGTCAAAAATAATCAGGTGAACGCAGCGTATTACACTAGTCATGTGGATCATAGCGCTGTAATATGCTGCGTACACCTGCTTATTTTTGACGCTCGCTAGTTAGGCGATAACTACAATCTTTTGAAGAGGGCGCTATGTACGTGACATGCTAAAGGAATAAAATTTCTTTTGAACAACTGGTTACTGATTTTGCTATGTATATCAGGCCCACCTGCAAAAATGACAAGGTTCGAAACGTGTCGAGATGAACAAATAATAAAGACCTGCTTTTGAAGATTCCACCACGTTACATACGGCGATAAGCAGGGTAAAGATGTAGAGTGAGTCGAAACGACTCTTAGAAGTATGCACTGACTACCAGAAATAACAAAAAGATTTTTTTTAAAGCAAAATATTTTTAGACAAAAAGAGAATAGAAGCTTTCGAAATGTGGTGCTACAGAAGAATGCTGAAGATTAGATGAGTAGATCACATAACTATTGAGGAAGTGTTGAATAGGATTGAGGAGAAGACAAGTTTGTGGCACAACTTGACTAGAAGAAGGGGTCGGTTGGTAGGACATTTTCTGAGGCATCAAGGGATCACCAATTTAGTACTGGAGGGCAGCATAGGGGGTAAAAATCGTAGAGGGAGACCAAGAGATGAATACACTAAGCAGATTCAGAAAGATGTAGGCTGCAGCAGAGATGAAGAGGCTTGCACAGGATAGAGTAGCATGGAGAGCTGCATCAAACCAGTCTCAAAACTGAAGACCACAACAACAACATTTTTTTTTCTTTCTTCTTAAGTCGGCCTCCGTAGTTGAGTAGTCACAAGGTCTGACTGCCATGCGGATGGCCCAGTCTCAATTCCTGGCTCTGCCACGGATTTTTCGTTGGTGGAAGGTCTGAAGTGAGTGCACTCAGAGTCGCAACATCAGTTAAGAAGCTACTTGAATGAGAAATGGTGGCGCCAGCGTCGAAAAGCTGCCAACGACTGGAACAGTGGTGTACTGCCCTCGAGCCTCCCCCTCGCAACAGCCCCCTTCAACCCTCACATATTGCAGCCATACACGACGCCGGAGGCGGAGGATGACACCGGCAGCCGGTCAGCATTGTTTGGGCTTCAGCGATTTACATTATCTCTGTTTTTTTTGGGGGGGGGGGCGGTCGGGGGAGGGCGTCATTAGTCTGATTTGTTGCGGCCAGTCACGAACGTCTTAACTGTGCCAAACTATTCATCTCGGAGCAGCACTTCCATACAAAGTCCCAAATTATTTGTTGGACCAATACCAGTTTCTGTCTTCACCTGCAGTTTTTATACACAGTTCTACATTCAACAACATTCTTCTGTGGCAACACATCTCAAACGCTTCGATTCTTTTTTTTCCGGTTTTCACATGGTCCATGATACACTTCCGTACTATGCTGTGCTCCAACATAAGTACATTCTCTGAAATTTCTTTCTTAAATTGATGCCTATATTTGATACCAGTAGACTTCTTTTGCAAAGAATTCCCTCTCTTAGCCTGTGGTAGTCTGCTTCTTACATCATCTTTCTTTGTACATCCAGTGCTATTTTGTATCCGTGTTAGCAGAATTATTTAACTTCGTCTACTTCGTGATTACCAATTGTGATGTTAAGTTTCTAGCTATTCTCACTTCTGATACTTCTCATTACTTTAGTTGTTTTCTTTACTCTGTCCATATTCTGTACTCGTAAGACTGTTCATTCCATTCAACAAACCCTGTAATTCTTCATTTACGCTGAGGGCAGCAATGTCATCATCTAATATTATCACAGATATCTTTCACCCCGAATTTTGATTACACATCTGAACTTTTTTTCCTCATTGCTTTATCACTTTATAGATTGAACAATAGGGGCTAAGCTAATAATAGCACTTCGTTCTCGGTCTTTCTATTTTTCCTCTTGGTTCTTGTTCGTATTGCATACTACCTGTCTTTCTGTAGTTAGCTATTTCCCTGAAAATTTCGTGCATTTTGCAACATTTTAAATTATCAGAAGTTTTTTCTACGTCGACAGATCCTAGAAATATTTCCTGATTTATCAAGTGCAACGCCAGAACTGCCTCTCCGCGGCCTTAGCCTTTCCTAAAGCCAAATTGATCGTCATTTAACAGATTCCCAAATTGCTTTTCCATTGGTCGGTATATAAATATTTTCAGTATGAATCGTTTAGCTCATGTGGTTTAGTTCCCGCACTTAGTTGTCCTTGTACCCTTCCGGATTGTGTGGATCATATTTTTTCGAAAACCTGATGATGTATCTCCAGACTGATAGATTCTACAAAGAATCGTGAATAGCCGTTTGGTTGCCACTTCCTCAAATGATTTTAGAAATTGAGAAGGAATGTTATGTACGCCTTCCTCCCTATTTGATCGGACGTCTTGCACATCCCCGTTAAATTTTGACTCTGATAGCGGATATCCTTACACATCGACTCCTATTTCTTCCTTTATCGTGTCATCAGACAGTTTCTGTCCCTTTCATATAGTCTTGCTCCTTTTTACACAAGAGTTCCTCTTGCGCTCTTAATGTCGATGACTTTTCTTCTATCAATTGAAGTATCTCTCCTGTCACCCAAGGTTCGTTCACAGTTACCTTCGTCGTATCTCCTTTCTCTTACAAAACTCTGTCAGGCCTTCTCCTCTCTCATTACTACTACCGAGACCATTCCTGCCGCATCTCTGTCTTCGTTTTTTTCCGCTAGTTCCGCGTTTCAGTAACCCATGATTATTAGATTTTCATCTCCTTTTACAAACTGAATTATATGTTAAACATCATCATATTATATCTGCTTACCTTCATCTTCTGCTAGTGAAGTCTACACGTAGCCTAAATTGTTGCTGTTAGCTTTAGTTTTCAGTCGGCTCTGATGACCGAAATCATATCGCTGAACTCTTCTCTGTGCTACCTTCTGGTTCATGATGAATCGTACACCTGTTATATCGTTTTCTGCTGCTGCTGATATTAACCTTTATTCGTCCTACCAGAAATCGTTATCTTTTTCTATTTCATTTCATTTCCCCTTCCCCCTCCCAAGACCACTCCCACCACCGCACTATATGTAGAATGTGGCTCTGCGTTTCCCTTATCAGATTTTCTGACATCACTGCCATATTCAGATTTCTCACATGCTATATTCCGACTCGTGGAATGTTACCCTTTCGTTGGTTATTCACTCTCTTTCTCATGGTCCTGGAGAACCGAATGCGGGACTAATACGGTATCTTTTGCCAATGGGGAGATGGTAATGAAACATTCCGGTTTACAGCCCATTTGTCCTGCGAAAACACATTGTGTGTTTTTAATGCAGTGCTTTCTGTTGACTTCAACAACATCATGCCGTTGATCTTTGATGAGTTTGGCACCTTTTGGGGATAATATCTTACTCCAAGGGCAAGAGGGTGACCATAAGAATCCTTTAACAGACATTTCAGTTCTTTAGCAGTCTTTTTTTTTATTAACACAGAGTTCTTCAAGCCGAAATACTCGTAGAAGCAGAATTAACTGTAATATATGTGAATTTTACACCTTTGGTTGTAACTGAAGGTGCATCATAAGAAATCAGTGAACCACTCAAGTTAAAAACGAGGGCATGCACATACAACGCCCGACAATAAGAGTTCCGAGACTGATCTATTCCTACCGCCCTATAAGTGCCGTTAGTGCAGTAACTACCGTATTAGCTTTAACTACCACAAACAACAGATGTGCATGTGACCACTCAGCTGCGAGCAGGTAATGTTAAGCCCTTGGCGTGCGGCCGTAACGAGTCAAAGCTGTTGTTTAACAAATCGCATTAGAGCAACTCCTCTAAATTAAGCTTTCGAGGCATACACCGAAAGGCTTTGCAGAAGAGGCCATGTGTGTAAATTTGGTGCTCGACGTCTTGACTGCCGAAACGACTATGAAATGCAAAACATAGACAGTTCTTTCCTGGAAAAAGGTTCACGGGTCATGAGACTGTGTTATAAATACGAAGCTACTACAATACCACAAAGTGCAGGAATTCACAGGAAAGGTCAGCTCTGTGACGTCGTAACCACGAGTAAAACCAGTGTCAAATGCGAGTAAACAGCATCCCAAAGAAAGTCTTTTCTGACGGTTTCACATCGTTGTATGAACTTTCTGTGCGTTATACTCAAGAGGGGGAGGGGAGACGATGTAAACCTCATGGAGCGTTAAAATTATCATCCTAACTATGCTCTACTTTTCGTTAACCCAGTCTAGAAACTTCTTAGACTGTCGGGACGCACACAGAGAAACGTGTGGAGAAGTGCCGCGTAACTGTGAATACATTAACACGAAATCAATTAGTCGGTTGGTTCCCAAGTAAGTTCTGGGTTTGCAGCTGCATGTTACAGTGTAACTGATTCAACGCATAAACATCAAGCTTTGTTTCAAATAACAGTAATCGCCATTGGAGACGCAGGTAACGTTGGCGCTACTGTATTGGGCGGCAACCGTGAGCAACAAATGTTTTCTCTGCTGGCAATATCGCTTTTAGGAGGCAGAAAAAAAATTAAAAAAAATAAAAAAATAAAATAAAAAAATAGCTATCTGAAGAGAGTGGAAGCTGAAATTTCGTAAAATTATATCGCTACAACGAAATAGTTCATCCCATGTAGGCTTTCACGGCCGGCGTCTTCATCAGTAAACACTTCTGGGCTAAATTGCCGTGGTCGATCTGTAGAACTTCTTCTCCCTGAAGTTTCGTTCTCAACTACGGAGAACATCTTCCGAGGTGAGTCGAGGTGGTCTATTGCCACTTTTCGCACCTTAAAGATCTTTTGTCTAAATCATTCTTCTGATGACTTCACTAGATGGTAAATAACATCACCGTCTACAAACAAACTGCCAGATTCAAATATCGGTGGACATAAAAAACGTGTGACATGAATGTTTCAAGCGATTACAAAAGCGTCCATCGATAACACTTCTCAGCAGCTACGTAAACGTTGTAAACATTAATTTGAAAGGGAATAAAGGTACTCTATCTGTTTTGTTTTCATTGTTTGACAAAAAACAGAAACATATGAATATGACAGGAATGGTTTGTTCTTGCTTCCCGGATGTACAAAAAAGGAAGGCGGTAGATTAGGTTTTAGCGCTCAGCGGACGAAAAGACGATCAAAGACGAAGAGATAGAGCAGAAGCTCGTATTGAGAAAGGATGGATACGGAAATCACACATTTCAAGTCAATACTCCCGTATTTGCGATCTAGCCAAACCTAAATCTGGATGTCCGCTCTGGGATTTTAGCCACTGTCCTTGTAAATAACACTCCGCCATCTCATACGGTCCTGGTTGTGAAGAATTTTGTCCCTGTTTTAATTGACACGAACCACATTTACAACAGTAGTCTCAGAATGTCTTTTGTTTCGTTCCTAAGTTATTTTGTAAAACTCTGCTTCTGCAAAACTAACGTTTTCCCGTTTTGTTATCTTTAACCAAACAAGTACCGACACAAATGTGTCATCTTCGGTGGGTCTCGCTTCATTTCTGAAAAATATTATTGAAAATTTTTGTTGTTTTTTCATTTTAGGTCTATAAACTTTAACATCTTTAATTTATTTTGTCGTGATTGCTCACCTGCGACTGCATTTCGTTTAATTGAAGATGTACAGGTTGTCCTGCTTTAATGCGTTTTATGGGTGACGAAACAGCACTGCAAAGTAAGTGGGAAAATATGTTTCTTTAAATGAGAACATTTTAGCTTGGGCTTTACCGGGACTGTTATTGATATCGAATGAAACAATATGTTTAGTGTTACTGGCCACTGTTTGATTATATCCGTAACGCGTTTCGAAGGTTTAAACCTCTAGCATCATGTAGATATACTTGCGTTAGTAGGACAAGTGATGTGTTACGAATTTGGAGTAACCAAACATCCCTACCTACAAAGTAAGACAGTTTATGTATCACGTACACTACTGGCCATTACAATTGCTACATCACGTAGATGACGTGCTACAAAAGCGACATTTAACCGACAGGAAGAAGATGCTGTGATATGCAAATGATTAGCTTTTCAGAGCATTCACACAAGGTTGGCGCCGGTGGCGACACCTACAACCCGCTGACATGAGGAAAGTTTCCAACCGATTTCTCATACACAAACAGCAGTTGACCGGCGTTGTCTGATGAAACGTTGTTGTGAGGCCTCGTGTAAGGAGGAAAAATGCATACCATCAGGTTTCCGACTTTGATAAAGGTCGGATCGTAGCCTATCGCGATTGCTGTTTATGGTATCGCGATATTTCTGCTCTCGTTGGTCGAGATCCAATGACTGTTAGCAGAATATGGAGTCAGTGGGTTCAGGAGGGTAATACGGAACGCCGTGCTGGATCCCAACGGCCTCGTATCACTAGCAGTCGAGATGACAGACATCTTATCCGCATGGCTGTAACGGATGGTGCAGCCACGTCTCGATCCGTGAGTCAACAGATGGGGACGTTTTCAAGACAACAACCATCTGCATGAACAGTTCGATGACGTTTGCAGCAGCGTGGACTACCAGCTAGGAGATCATGGCTGGAGTTACCTTTGACGCTGCATCACAGACAGGAGCGCCTGCGATGGTGTACTCAACGACGATCGTGGGTGCACGAATGGCAAAACGTCATTTTTTCAGATGAATCCAGGTTCTGTTCACAGCATCATGATGGTCGCATCCGTGTTCGGCGACATCGCGGTGAACGCACATTGGAAGCGCGTATTCGTCATCGCCATTCTGGCGTATCACCTGGCGTGATGGTATGGGGCGCCATTGGTTACACTTCTGGGTCACCTCTTGTTCGCACTAAGGGCACTTTTAACAGTGTTAACATTTCAGATGTGTTACGACCCGTGGCTCTACCCTACATTCTATTCCTGCGAAACCCTACATTTCAGCAGGATAATGCACGACGGTATCTTGCAGGTCCTGTACGGGCCTTTCTGCATACAGAAAATGTTCGATTGCTGCCCTGGCCAGCACATTCTTCAGATCTCTCTCCAATTGAAAACGTCTGGTCAATGGTGGTCGAGTAACTGGCTCTTCACAATACGCCAGTCACTACTCTTGATGAACTTTGGTATCGTGTTGAAGCTGCATGGGGAGCTTTACCAGTACACACCATCCAAGCTCTGTTTGACTCAATGCCCAGGTGTATCGCGGCCGTTATTACGGCCAGAGGTGGTTGTTCTGGGTACTGATTTCTCAGGATCTATGCACCCGAATTGCGTGAAAATGTAATCACTTGTCAATTCTTGTACAATATATTTGTCTAATGAATTCCAGTTTATCATCTACATTTCTTCTTGGTGTAGCAATTTTAACGGCCAGTAGTGTATTACGATAAGAAAAAGGAGCCTGTGACCACTGGAGACAGTGCTACGGGTTATCTCAAAGTCGTAATACAAGACACACATGTCGTATTGATAGAGGTAAATCCACCTGATTATGGAGGTTTAAATCTTCGGAAAGCGTTGTGGATATAAATAAATAGTGACCGGTAACAGTAAACTTGTTGTTTGATTCTAAAATACGTTTTTCTGCACCAGGTATATTTTTTTTCCCGAGAGTAACGTACTCGTACTTAATTTTTTAATCATATTTTTCATCGTTGACGTGTTTCGTTTGTGCATTGTATTTATAAACCTGTTTTTCATACCTTTTTCACTTTCACTCTCACCTAGTTTCGCAAGTTTTGATACAAAAAAATCGAAAAATGATGTCACCATACTCATCGAGAGATGCTGTGTTACTGTAGTTGCTCACTTATTCAACGTGTGGCTTTTGCACAGCGTGGCGCGAATTTTGAATGTGTGATGCGAGTTTTCGTGGTCCTGGAGCTTAGTTAAAGGTAATTAGTATATTTGATACTGCCCAACAAAATATGTAAAGCACCCAGGAGATATGGTCGGATGTCAATGTAACTTAAACACGTACACACAATAGGTGGCGGGAGTGTAAATGGTTAGAGTTGCAATGCTCTGTGAGAGGTAGAACGGCCAGTGAAGTTCATGAGTGCTGTTCGTGTCTAGTTTTGTCTCCAGGCCTGGTAGCGCAGGGTAGCCGCGTGGTTTGAGGCGCCTTGTCACGGTCCGCGCAGACCCCCGTTGGAGATTCGAGTCCTCGCTCGGGCATGGGTGTGTATGTTGTCCTTACTGTAAGTTACTCTAAGTTAGATTATGTAGTGTGTAACCCTAGTGACCGATGACCTCAGCAGTTTGGTCCCATACGAACTTATCACCAATTTGCAAGAAAAAAAAGGAAAAGAAAAATACCAGGCCTGGTGGTGTATGTAAGAGGCGTGAACAGCGTCAGGAACTGAGTGATCACTGTGAAGGACACGGACATACTACCCTCTCTTCTGAGACAGAATTGCAGAGGCTCTCCAGCTCTATTGGAATAGCAACTCACCATCGAACGCAACGGGGAATCCTGTCTGACACCTAGGCACTGGCGCCTTAATGGGATGAAACTATATGGTTTCAGAGACCCGGGGCTCGTGAACACCCGGTATCGATTCCGGCTTTGGTACAAATTTTATTCGTCGCTTCAGTCTGAATACATACAAATTGCCTTTTGTTGGGTATTCATTCAAAACTTTCTTTTCTTTTATTGTTACATTTTGTATTTGTAAGTTGCCCGTTATGAGGATTTTTTCTGCTCTGAGGACTTTCAGATTGGTTCAGTAAGAGTGATTTCAGGTGTGCCGCAGGGCAGTGTCGTTGGACCGTTGCTATTCACAATATATATAAATGATCTTGTGGATAACATCGGAAGTTCACTGAGGCTTTTTGCGGATGATGCTGTAGTATATCCGCGCGTTGTAACAATGGAAAATTGTATTGAAATGCAGGAGGATCTGCAACGAATAGACGCATGGCGCACGGAATGGCAATTTAAAATGTAGACAAGTGCAATGTGCTGCGAATACATAAAAGAAAGATCATTTATCATTTAGCTACAATACCGCAGGTCAGCAAGTGGAAGCAGTTAATTCCATAAATTATCTGCGAGTAGGCATTAGGAATCGTTTTAAATGGGGTGACCTTATAAAATTAATCGTCGTTAAAGCAGATGCCAGACTGACATTCATTGGAATAATTCTAAGGAAATGCAGTCCGAAAACAAGGAAGTAGGTTACAGTACACTTTTTCGGCCACTGCTTGAATAGTGGTCACCGGTGTGGAATCCGTACCAGATAGGGTTGATAGAAGAGACAGAGAAGAGCAAACGGAGAGCAGCACGCTTCGGTACAGGATCATTTGGTAATCGCGAAAGCGTTACGGAGATGATAGATAAACTCCAGTGGAAGACTCTGCAAGAGAGACGCTCAGTAGCTCGGTACGGGCTTTTGTTAAAGTTTCGAAACCATACCTTCACCAAGGAGTCAAGCAGTATATTGCTCCCTCCTACGTATATCTCGCGAAGAGACCATGAGGATAAAATCAGAGAGATTAGAGACCACACAGAGGCATGCCAACAATCCTTCTTTCCACGAACAACACGAGACTGGAATAGAAGGGAGAACCTATAGAGGTACTCAAGGTACCCTCCACCACACACCGTATGGATGTAGATGTAGATGGTTTGAGTGTTATCTGGATTGTGATTTTCTGTTATGATATACACAGGAAAAGTAAGCTGTGTACTATCATTTTTCGCAAACACAGAAGAACGGCAACAGGAGCTTCCAACTTCAGAATGTTGTCTTGGAGCTTCTCGTTGCCTTATGCCTCAAGGGTCCGATACTCGCTAGAAACTGCTGCTTTTGCAGGGAGTGTGCGTTTCGCTGGGGGTCCGCGCTGCAGCCGATGGCGAAACGTGGGTCGGCTTGCACAAAGCGGCAGGCCACGGGCGGCGCAGTGCAGACTGCTTTATGGTCCAGCGCGGTGCGGCGCCGCGGTCAGCATCCACAGTGGATAAATCCCGCTCCACCGCCCTCCGAGCGAGGACGCAAAAGGCGCAGTTTGATGCACGCTTCCGTGAGTAAGGCGCAGAGCTTTCGACACGGTGTTTCGGTGGCGCAATACACCAGTAAAACTAGGAGTACCACCTTACATTACGCCGGCCAGAAACTGGATAGCGATATTACTGTACTAAATTTATTGCAAAATAGTTCTTCTCTTTTATACAGCCACCGGCTAAAGAAATGACAGGAGCAGATAAAGCAATGTGATTATGCTTATTTCCGAAAATTTCGATTAATTTTAAAGTTTTTAATTCTGGCACTAATTTTGACCCAGCCTAAGTTGCTCTTTTATCTAATTACTAGTTACTGGTTTTCCATTTTCAGACTAGAATCTGATGAGATGGCAACGTAGGTAGCTTTAAAGCAGTAGTGCAGGTAAGGCGTAAAAATACACAACTGTCAACACTCAGGACACATTCCTCACATGTAGGAGAGGAAAAAATGTAATATGTCCAAAAATGTATTACTTCTACGTAAGGAGTCATTTTCTATAAATTGTCCTAGTACATTATTCGCGTATATTTCCACAATTAAAACGAATTAGCCGGACGTGAATCCTCACTCATTTGTTGAAGCATGGGATCAACATGTAATAGGAAGTATTCCACATTGTGAGGGATGGTAGGACGAGAAAAATGTCCAGTAAACGTGGTCTCTAAAGCGCATGCCTTAAAGAGCTGTGAGCAGTTAAGCTGATTGCGATATAGTTCTCACACTTACCATTCCCCGGCTGTCTTCAGAATATGTGTACTACGGTTATTTTATAGTGATCACTTAGGAGTATTGTGAAACTTCCCCTTTGTATGTAAAGTATGACAGTGCTGGAAAAACTCTTACGCTATTTGATTTTCAAACAGTTGAGCAAAACTGAACGCACTCAGTCAGGTCTCTCGTTACTTATTCTGATCATCACTAAACTGACACACAATATTTTTAGCGCAAAGCAATCTGACTTTCAATAATACCTACAAAAGAATAGTCCTGACTAACAATAACCTATACCTTTCATGAATCACTTACCTCCCAAAAATCTTCGTCACTCGAGCTACTGCAACACAACGAGTGCCAATACTGCCAGCTAAATAAAAGATTCTAACTACTGATAGACATAGTTAGCAAATGAAAGATTTTGATAGAGAACAAACAATGTATTTACTTTAATACTGTTCAAATGGTTCAAATGGCTCTGAGCACTATGGGACTTAATATCTGAGGTCATCAGTCCCCTAGAACTTAGAACTACTTAAACCTAACTAATCTAAGCATATCACACACATCCATGCCCGAGGCAGGATTCGAACCTGCGACTGTAGCAGTCACGTGGTTCCGGACTGAAGCGCCTAGAACCGCACGGCCACCGCGGCCGGCTTTAATACTGTTCGAAAGTCATTTTATACATATATATGACACACGTCCAGATCGTCCACTCATAGTAACCTCTCAAAACTCTGGCATCTCTTTCCCCATATCCACCACTGCTGGCGGCTCACCTCCCACCTTCAACTGCCCAACGCTATGCGCTGTTCACATCGAACTGCCAAACACTACACTAGCGAATAATCCAACAATGAGTTCAGCCAGCAACAGAATGCACAAAGCGCCGTCAGCGATTTTCATACAGAACATTACGTGGTGTTACCAACATAAAATCTAAACAGCCTACTTACAGTATACATAACGAGTCAGAAACATGTACGGGAGAACATACCTATGAAATTGAATGTAATCAATAAGAATTATGTACAATTACGCCAAAAATAAAGAAAATTATAGATGAAAAATTGAGAATAATGCCACAAGATCACACTGTCACAACAGCAAAACTTTATAAGCCATTACTAGCTTTTTCACGAAAGTGTAAGCGAATTAAGCAGTGAAGATACAATGAGACACTAAAAGTAATGGATGGGTTAGGGAACAGAAATAACTGATGATAGTCAAAGTGAATAGAATGTGTAATGCAGACAGGCGAAACAAGAAAAGCGTTTCTGAAAAAGAGAAATTTTCTAACATGTTATAAAAATTTAAGTGTTAGTGACTCTTTTCTGAAGGTGTTTGATATTTGGGAAAGTATTTAGGTGTATCTTTTGTAGAAATGAAACGTGTACGATTAACAGTTCATAAAAGAAGAGAATAGCAGCTTTTGAAATGTGATGCTGCACAAGAATGCTGAAGACTGGATTGGGAGATCAGATAAATATTGAAGATATACTGAATGGAATCGGAGAGAAAAGAAACTTATGGCACAACAGGACTAAAAGAAGGTTGGTTGGTTGATTTGGTGGAACAGAGCAAACAGCGAGGTCATCGGTATCATCGGGTTATGGAAGGATGGGAAAGGAAGTGGGCCGTGCCCTTTCAGAGGAACCATCCACGCATTTCCCTAAAGCGATTTAGGGAAATCACGGATAACTTAAATCAGGATGGCCGGACGCGGGATTAAACCGTCGTCCTCCAGAATGTGAGTTCAGTGTTCTAACCACTGCGCCACCTCGCTCGGTCGAAAAGAAGGGGTCGACTGGTAGCACATATTGAGGCATCAGACAGTAGTGGTTTTGGTAACGGAGGGAAGGGAGGAGGATTGGGGAGGTTGTACAGATTGTGAAGAGCGACCAAGGCTTTTCCACAATAACCAGGTTCTAATAGATGTAGGTTGCAGCACACATGTACAGATGATGAGGTTTGCCCTCAAACTACACTCTACAACAACAAAAACGCAAATGCTTAAAACGGCTTTTATTGTATAGTGGCTCCATATTTCACTGAAATACTTTCACACAAGATCTTCTGTGCTATACGGACTTTCATGGTCTAAATTATGAAGGACCCTAAACACAGTACTTTGAAGTAGGATACGTAATAGTGGAAAATGAACATTTTAGGTGCTAAGTATTTTTTAATGAAGAATGCGTATCGTGTTGGTAAACTGCTTATTTGTCGTAACAAACAACTGCCTGCCAGATATCCATTAGTAGCGATACCTTGAGAAACAATAAACATTGGTCCGTGATGTGTCCATAATGGAGTTTACCACTGTTTACAGTTCGTGATTGGTTGTTCTAGATTCAGAAGTACTCGGTACCGGAACTTGCAGACATGCGTTTAATGTGTAAAGTACCTGGCCGTGGTGTCCGGAAACCCGACAGAATGAGCACAGAATAGTCTCTTAATGGAGTCTGTCCCGACTGGAAGAAATTTGTCGTCGTGAACATTCGAGAAACTGACTTGTTCAAGCCACAAGATTCTTGACAAAGAACGATCGTACCGTAGAATTTGAACCGACGGCGTTGAATCGAGCGGGAGAAGATTTGTCGCAAAGTATCTTACAGCACGCTCCAACTCTGAAGTTGTTTCCTTTACTTCAGTCAGGACGTACGTTGCAGCAACGACGAGTGTCCAGTCTCCTTCCTGAAGTGTACCTTGCCGCGGACGACAGCCCTGGGGTCAACAGAAATGGCTTCTGGCACTCACCGATGATTATCACCCTTCTGTATCCGGCTCACCACATTGCAATCTTCGCTGAATTTTTTTTCTTTATGGCGAATACGTGTTACTCCTCCTTTGCCTTTAAAAATATATCTTCAGCTCTCCCCTGGATACTTTTTCTAGTTTGCTTAGCACGTGTCATTTTGATTCGTCGCATATGATGTTATCTGTTGCACTATTCTCTAATTTACATCAGACGTATTCGGTGGCGTCTCTGAAATGAATACGGTGCCAAATAATATGATCTGCTGTTCCAATTTTCTACTGTCACATTTATCGTTAAGTAGACCTCCGATCCTGTTCCGATACGCCGAGTAAGAGACTATGTCCCGTTGAAATATAGTTCATACCCCGCTAGTGTAGAATGTACGTAGTTTGAAGTCTTTCACTCGCACTAGGAAAGAGCCCAGGCGCATCATCTGAATCCTTTTCCTACGGACATTCTCGCATTATTCAAGAAGGGAATTGTATTTTAGCGTTTGCTCTTTGCTGTAATATTTCTGTCATTTTTTCTGTGCCGCCTCTTTGTAATCAGTACTGTGGCTCTATGTATCTGATTACGGGGTCTAAGGGACATGTCCTAATATGGGAAGAGATTCCGCAGAAGGGGTCCTGTATGCATCCGTAAATCTGACCCACGTGCTCCTCTTTACTTTGTGTAAAGCTGGTTTGCATTTATCTCCAACACAGTTGGAGCATAATCTACTATGGTAGGAATAATGGCTATCTGGAATGCTCTAATGATACCTAGATGCAGAAGCAATCATTTCCGTCTGGTTCGTCAGACCTAGAGCCTGTTGGCAGAAAATTTCAACGACTTTCTCAAATAAGTCAAGACACATTTTCTGCTTTTCAAACTGCGAATATTGCCGGTTCAAATGCATTGCCGAATAGCACTGAGGAACATGTTTCAGTCACCAGTGCATTGTTGTTACAATTAATGCAACAAATGGGACAAAAGCTTCAAAAGTTAGACACAATGGAACAAAATCTTCAAAAGTCAGACACAATGGAACAAAATCTTCAAAAGTTAGACACAATGGAGCAAAATCAGAGACAAACAGAGCAACAGTTAGTCACAATGGAACAAAAACAGAGACAAACACAGCAAAAGCTTCAACAGTTAGACACGACGCTTGAACAAACACATGAAGATTTAACTACTGAGTTACATAACATTGAATCGAAATGTCAAAAAGTCTGTAATGACGTAAAAACACAGATTTGTGAACATTTTCAACCTATTTTTCGCGGCATGAAAATGCATTACAGAATCACGAAGCAGCCATAAAATAACTGCAAACTATTGTTCATGAATATCATGAGGCCTTGCGAGCTAAAATTGACTCAGTTGCATCTACCGATTCGGTTACGCAACTTGCAAAAACTCAAGAAAACTTAAAGGACACAGTAGATACTCTGAAAATTGGTTCAGAAAGACACATGGAGGACATTAGTTCATTATCAGAGAAAGTAGTTGAACTTTCGGATCAGCTAAATAATTTATCTACGAAGGTAGATGATAATCTGAATGACATAAAACCAGTAGTCTTTAATGACACAGAAGAGTGCGAACAAATTAGGAAATTCAAACAAAATCAGAATCAAATTAATACGCAACACCAAAGAGAAATCCGGGAAGTACAAGATCAGCTGACACAGGTAATACAAGAATTACGTATTTCAGAGGACACTCGCACTCCAATACGGGAAGAGGGACATAAAAATACGGAACTGCCACAAAATAATAACACAGGACACTTCGGATATTATGAAAGAATATGGCAAAGTACACCGAATTATGAGATGGAACCGCCGAAACGACGTAACAATGACCGACATGCGACTCGCCGACATGATGTTTTGACTATAAGCTGTTCATTACTACACGTAAATTCAAAACATTTAAAAATTCTGGCAACGACATTCATCCACAAGCGTGGCTCCATCAATTCTCTCATTGTTTTCCTCCCAACTGGTCATTAGAGCACAGATTAGAATTTATGTGTGGCTACTTAGAGAATGAACCAGCTGTAAGAATGCGATTGGTCATTCACGATTGCCACAGTGAAGGAGAATTTTACCATGCCTTCCTCTCAGCATATTGGTCTCAAGCCACACAAGACCAAGTAAAACATGGCATTACAATGATGAAACATTTCGAACAATCTGAATTTTCCAGTCTTGTGTAATATTTTGAAGGCATGTTGCACAAGAATCAGTACCTGTCAAACCCATACAGCCCCTCAGAACTCATCCGCTAATCAAATTACCTGAACATTTACGGCATATTATTTTGGCAGGACGTTGTAAAGACGACATTGAAGCTTTCCAGGGACTCTTACAAGAATTAGAAATTGACACTGACAATCGTGGAACGCGAAAACAGGAACACAACAATTACAGGTCACATCCGTCGTAATTCCGCGATGAAAGAAATAATAACTGGCCAGGACAAGGCTATTCTCACAACACAAATCGTGACCAAAACAGACACCACCCGTATGACAACCGTTGGCAGAGTAGTAATAATTACAGGGAAAGATCACCTTTCTGCAGTAATGACAATCACAGAGACAATCAGAGAAACAGACAATAGGGGAACAAAAACAATTATTATCAAGGGAGACACAATAACTTCAGACGCAACAGTTCAGCGCGCAGTTACAATTCAGGGAGAAATTCTCCACCATTTAACCGACAAGAAAGAAACTACAGGAACTACCGACGTGACGACAGACGATATAATCATAACGACAGACCTGAATTTCATCATAACTGGCGGGATTCAAACAGAGCAGGGCACTCTGGACAACGTGAATTTGTGGAAGCTAGGTCTCCTAATCCCAATAACGACGCTCGCCAACAAAGAGGCAGACAATGACTCGCACCGCAGGCTGGCTCAGAGAAAAATAACATAGACGCTAACATTGAGAAAAATTCCAGTATTCCTTACCGATGCATACCGCATGATAATTGCGTTCAAGTTGAAACTCTGAGTACTATGAAGAGTAAAAGATTGCACCACATTTCACATGTAAAACCGTATATTGATAGATAATCTGCTTTTTAACTTAGTCTCTGCTATAATTTTTTTTTACTTTACATTACTAGTATGTTTTGTCAGACTTAGAATCTGTTAACATGCAACAATGTTTGAAGTTAACTATCCAGTCAAGACCCAAGAGAACTTATTTAAACACAAATTACGAATTGCATTGTTACAGTGAACAGACGACACAGTGTTGTATTTGCACATTTTTGCTTGTTAGTTGCATGATAACGTAATGACTATAAGGCACACATACTTAGAACATTTACCAGTACTGCTAATGAGATTTTAATGCAACATTTTGGTTTACTTGAAAATACATTCTAGATTTAAAGTATCTTGGGTGAGATACCAGATGACACAGTGGTTAGTTTATGTGACAGCTACACGATTATATCACTACGCTACTAACGAGTGACAATTTACATTGTTGCTTTTGCGGTGTATCTGTTTTATATCTGCACTGTTTTTCTGAATTATTCTGGAAAGTAAAACATGTTTTAGTAGTAACTTTTGTGGTATAGCTACAAGGAGACAGCCTTTTCCGTAGCACAACAATACGTTACAGCACAGTACTTCCTTCATCACGGCAATAAGCGTAATAACTAAGATATCTATACGCAAAGCAATTCACTTCATTTATTACGAGGTAAGTACATTGACTTCAGCAGAACTTTGCTTACAGAGGACGATAACTACGACACTTCCACAAAATTATCTTACAACAAGACGCACATTTAGCGCTACAGGACACGCATTTGAGTGATTAATTTTGTACTTGAACCATTTATTTTTCAAGATTTTTGAATTACAATGGTTTTCTGTGATACATTTCATTCCATTGCTGTAATCTGTAACATCTGAGGGTATAATTACATTAATCCCCAGCGGGTACACGCCTACTTTGTGTACCATGTGTCTCGCAAGCATAAGAAGCCCTAGCTAATATGGTATTTGCTTATAAAACTTCACACATTGGTACCATATTTCTCTAACACAAAATTACACAGCTATGTGATCATTTAACTGAGAGAGACATATATTTCTTTTACTTCATCAGTGACAGATGTTTACGTAATTACACAGTTGGATAACTTCACACTTATGAAATTGTATTTGGTCTGTACTTTTTGAAATGTTCATATTTTTTCGAAACCGTTGTGATACTATGAGAGCTTTGAATGATATATTTGGTATGGGATCATGATTTTTAAAGTACATTTGAGGCAGATCACACTTTTGACATGAGCAGAGAATTTTTTTTTATGTTTTGAAATTATTGGAGGAAGCTACGACGATTTTGAGATTCGGCTGAGGTTTTATGATGTTATTATTACGATGACTATGTGCATTATGCTGTTGCGGTATGTTTATGATCAATAAGTTGATGCTATATGAGTATCTGTTATGATAAAATATTGAAGAAGTGTCGACAAATAAAGCAAGGAATAATGAGTAGTGGTTAGGAACTCAGGTTTGTGAAAAAGATTGTTGGAAACCAAGAAGAGTTATGAAATGTCTGTAAATGCGTGAATGTATTACAATGCCGACGAAAATTTTTTGGACACTGCTATATTTTAGGATTTTATTTTCTACACATTTGTAACGCAAATTCTCAACCTGTGAAAATATTGTTATATGAGACTGTCACTGTACTGGAAACTGCTGTTGTAAATTTTTCCGTAAGAAAGGTAAGTGACCACCTGCACGCAATGCGTCGTGGGCACCCAGCTGCTCGACAGGCGCCCGGAAAAAAGCATTAGTGTTTGCCTTTCAGAGGCACAGATGGAGAAAAAAAAGAGGCCATTATCCTCGCTATTGACATTCCTTTTTAGAAAGCATCGCAAATACGCCACGCTCAAACTTGAAAACATATGATTATACTGTAGAGTTCTTAATTTATGATATTTACTGAAATGAAATGATGAGAAACATTTCATATCTATTGTCTTGCTAGTTGGAAGATTGTTTACTGCTTTATGAAATGCCTTATGGCTAGCGAATGACGTTTCACGCCTTGCTTTGCCTATTTTGTTTAATATCTAGTTTCTTGTTGCACCGCACCATTGTTTAAATTAAAATTTAATACATGTACTAATATAACTATTTTCTGTCTACAGAACCAGTAAAGAATAATTTTATAATGTACTTTCGTAAAAAGGAGAAACACAAATAAACATATCCCCTCACAAGGATTGTATAATTAATTTTTTTAACGACTTGGTAACTTTCTTGCAGAGTAAGTTTTTGTGATGCATCACTCTAGTGTTAAGATGTGATATAGGTATTAAACATGGCCATTTTTACTGTAATATTTTTTTCTGCTTGAGCTTTGTCATGTTTATATATAAGTTATTGCATTTGCTGCTGGTTGCTTTGACAATTTCCATTTTTGTCATTGCTATTTGTGTTAACTGTTTTGTGCCGCTGCATTGCCTCGTCCCTCAGTTTAGCATCTGAGTTCCATAGATTTATGTTAGCTTAAGAGGGGGTAGACTATATAAGAGAAAGAGTTATGATGAACTGGAAGAAATGCATTCAGAAGTTATACAAAAAAAGTACAGAAAGCAGGTATAGATAGGACTGTTTGAAAATAATGAAGAACGAAGGAGATCTCCGAAAAGTATGAAAGTTTTGTTTGAAAAATACTGCAGTAAAACCAACCCTGTCCTTTCCTTGTGTTATCCCACTATGTGTTTGTGTACCCTTGGGTATTTGCGTTCTTCCTGTCGTTACGTGTTTATCTGATGAGAGTTACGTTGTGGAATTTTTCAAATACTACGTTATTTTCTTTGTAAAGATGTTTAGACATTAATTATTCTGTTTTGTTTTAATGCTCATGTGTGAAGTTGATGTTTCAAAAGTTATTCTGATCTTTTATGTATGTACTTATGTCATAATTCTTGTAACACTGATGTACATGTTTATTTCTATCCTTTTGTAAAGTCCATATTACGACAAATGTTATCTATATTGTTATGTTCTTTAATGATGTATTTTGTACCATTATTATTGTATTCTCATGTTATAAAATTGTAATTGACACCAGTTCATCAAATTAAGTAACTTGTAAGTTACATTTCACTGCACACGTTTCTGTTGGTCATAGTATATGGACAATATGTGAGAAGTAGGGACTGATAATGTTTGCACATGTGTTACTAATTCAGTAAGGGACTGGTTAACAGCACTGCCCGTTCAAAGGACATTTCAAAAAAAAATTGTGAGTGCACAAGTGGTGGTTTATGGACTTGCTATATTCTCCGCAAGACTCTTTGATGGTGATTGTGCACCTCCACAGTCGCAACAGATGGCTACTGACCGTCTCTACAAGGACTACAGTGGGTCTACACCTTTGATGGCCCACGAATACCATTATTTCTACAAGGACTACAGTGGGTGTGCACCTCTGGTGGCCCACCAATCCTGTAATCTCTACCAGGACTAAAGTGGGTCTGCTCTGTGAAGACCTACCTACCAATATTCTTCAAAACTTAGACTGACCATGCGGTGGGTTTGCTCTGTTGTGGCCCATTACCTGTCAGCATGTCAAGAGTCAGCACTGTCTTTCCGTTGGAAGGACAACACTACTTCTTCAAGACTGGGTGGAAATCTACTGCTTCCATGTGCATTTTCTCTTACTGCTCAGACTTAGAAAAAAAAAAACACTGCAATTTTACTGTGATGGATGATCAGGACTGTCTTTATGGACTGTGAGAAAATTTTAGCTTTTGACCAACATTGTATCAATAAGTGTGTGCATTTGATTTCTTTGTTATTGTACTTATGACAATTTTTTCAAATCTGTATTGGCCACTGCCCAAAACAATTTGCAAAATTTTTGTGGAGAGCATGGGGGCTATGTAAGTAGGCTGTTTAGGTTCTTATATTGGTAACGCCACGTAGCGCTTTGTATGTAAATCACTGGCTGTGCTTTGTGCAGTCTGTGGCTAGTTTGCATTGTTGTCTGTCATTGTAGTGTTGGGCAGCTGGATGTTAAGAGCGCGTAGCTTTGCGCAGTTGGAGGTGAGCCGCCAACAGTGGTGGATGTGGGGAGAGAGATGGCGGAGTTTTGAAATTTGTAAGAATGGATGTCATGAACTGCTATATACATTATGACTATTAAGGTAAATACATTGTTTGTTCTCTATTACAATCTTTCATTTGCTAACTATCCCTATCAGTAGTTAGTGCCTTCTGTAGATGGAATCTTTTATTTAGCTGGCAGTAGAGGCGCTCGCTGTATTGCAGTAGTTCGAGTAACCAAGATTTTTGTGAGGTAAGCGACTTGTGAAACGTATAGGTTAATGTCAGTCAGGGCCATTGTTTTGTAGGGATTTTATAAAAAGTCAGATTGCGTTGAGCTAAAAATATTGTGTGTCAGTTTAAGCGCAGTCATTCATTAATTATTCTAAGGGGACGTTTCAACAGTTTCCCTTTCAGCACCATAATGCAATTAATTCTGTAGATATTATAAGAAAATGTAGGCCAAGAATGGGGTTGAAAAGATTGTTAGAACCACCAAAAAACTTATAAGATGCTTAAGAACGGAAAGATATGTACTGCGTCTACTAGCACCATCTGGGGTGTAGTTTTGAGAAAGTATAAAGGGTGAGGCCACTTAAGACAGACTACCCCAAATATATTCAGCATGAATAAATATTTCTAGGTGCAGTTTTCACCAAGTTATAGCAGACTATATGGTGAATTTCCTGGCGATTAGAAGCCATTTTCTGTGGCTTTTTAAAGAAGCTTCTAAGATAACTTCAAAGACATAACACATATAGGATCCACATTCTGTGGTTTGGAGTCCCACAACTTCCAAATCTGAAGATTTCTTCTGCATGGGCCATCCTGAAGGGTGAAATCAAAGCTTTGTAAGTCCCTCCCGCCATGTCGGCGAATGCTGCTGCTGCTGCTACCATCCGTCTGTCCATCCATCCGCCCACCCACCACTCGCCGCCGCCACCCAGGCCCCATGTCCTCGTTTTCATTCTCTTTCCCTATCTCGGCTACACCTGTCGCCAGTAGGCTGCACAGTCCACCATGGAAACCCCACAAGCACAATCATATACACCTCCCCTTCTCATGCCCCCTCCAGTACCTCCTGGAGAGCCTTCTTTGGGCTTCCCCAGTCTGCTCCACCTCCTCTCCTGACAGTCTCCCCCCTTCCATCTCTTCCCCTCCCCTGTATCCCACATGTATACTGTCCCCACTCCTGCTCTCCCCCCTGATCCCGGCCAAGCTCCGGTCCCCACTCCCACCACTACCATCCCTTGCAATGATGTTCCCCCACTCTCCACCCTCCATGCTACGACTGCCCCTGCTTCCCCCACCTGTGTCACCAACCACTGTGCCACAGTCACCACTACGGAGCACCTATCCTCCCTTCAAAGTGTCTCCACCTCACATGAGGGGCCTGCCTCTCACTACCTCCCACTTCAACCAGTCTTTCACTCCCCCTTCCAAGCAATCTCGATCAAAAATACCCAAGCGCCCAAGTGCTGAGCTCACCACCACCACCCTCTCCTACGAGAGACCACTACCCATCCCTCTTCCTTCTGGTCCGCCCATGGACAGCAGCCCTCATCCCACATGTCCAATCACTGCCCTGCATACTTTTGTCCTTTCCAACCCAATCCTAATTTCTCAATGCCCTCTCCCTCGAAATCCGCAAGTATATCCCTAGTGCCCCCATAGCTCAAATTATCCCCTACAGAGACTCTGTCCTTATCAAATCCCCTTCTGCCTGTTTCCACACTGACCTCCTCCAGAAACTTCCTTGGATCATCTTTGGTCCATATGCATCTCTCCTACCTTTACTTACCTCCTCCTCTCCCCATGTGCACCAACCTCATCATCATCTGGTCACCATCACCACCGTGATCAAGAAACTCGGCCCTGTGGTCACGGAGGTGGAGGAGTTGGAACTGAACGCCCACACAGCCCTGGAAATTTGTTCAGCCCAATATGTCCAAAAAAACTCCAGCCCTACCTTCCTGAGCCCTGATTTTCAACAATTGTCATCTCATTGGCCCCTACCATTCCCTTCCTCATTCCTATCATTGCCAACGCTTTCTACAATGACCACCTCACCCAAAACTGCAACCCCCGCCTGTCCCCACTGTGAAACCTTCCACTTCCTCGAACAGTGTCCTAAACTCGCCTCTGCAACTTCCAGCAACACCCGTAATGAAGCCCATCCCACCATTCCTCCAAACTAAGGGCAAAACCCCCTCCCACCATCCCCGAGCTAACTGTTCCCATTCACCCTATCAATCGGCCCATCCACCCCAACAATTGGTTCCATCTGCCTCCTATGGCTGAAGACATCATTTGGTTCCTGACAATCGTCCTCCAGAATATCCACCCCTTGCAATACCCCACATCCTCCAGCAGATCTCCCTTGCCACCTGCTCCACCTTCAATTTGAGTACATACCCCCACAACTGGGCTCACTTCACCTGCACCCATCTAGACACCCTCATTTAAGCCTTTCTTCTCCTCCCTACATTTCCTTCCCCCCTCCTCATGTGCCAACAGTATCGTCTCCCATACCTAAATATTCACTCCCTCCCTGGCAACAAATACCTCTTGATGCATACTCTGTCCCAGGACCAGGTTGAGTCCTTCATCATTAACAAAACCTTCCTCCAGACTCATCCTGTTGTCCACACCTCTCCCTACCTACTCCATCACACTGACAATCCCCTTCCCCTTGTGCGAGATGGGGTCGCATTTGGCCATCTCAAGCATATTCCTCTCCAACGAAAACTCCTGCTCAATGACCCAACCAAACATCTCATTCTCAGCGTCTTTCTTCTGTCCCCCACCTCTGTTTTGCAGCTCTTCTCTCCTATGAATTCATCTCTCATATTGACTGCACCTTCTCTGTCTATGTGATCGTCACAGACCTCAACATCTCCTCAGCCCATCGCCCGCCCCCTGCCCCCACCCTGCTGCCCCTGCAAAGGCCATATATGACTACTGCCTTGCCAACTGGGATGTCTACTAAAAATCCATTGCCTTACACTTTGAAAGCTACTCACTTACTTTTCACCATCGTGCTGACATCACCCATGCCTTTTCCTTCCTCCAGAAGACCATCATTTATGCTGTGGAGGTCAATGTCTTTAACAAACTTATCCACTGTGACGACCCTATTCTTCCTCCACAGGTTGTCCTTCTTCTCTGTGAATCCTGCAGGCTCTACCACTCCTACCTCCACACCCATGACCGGGACACACTTCTCCAACACAGGCAATTACAATGACACACCCATAACCTCTTAACAGCAAAGAAAACTGGGATCAGCGCCAGACATGTGCACAACTCAACTCTGCCATCCCTCCCAACTCCTCCAAGTACTGGTCTGCCTTACCAGTAGCCATCCTGCCCCACATCATTGCCTACTCCATGACAATTGCCCCTTCCCTGGCAACCTCAATAATGTTAACCATTTTGATTTCCACTTCTCTGAGGTCTTCTCCATTCCCAATGATCCTCACTTTGATTACTCCCTCTTCCCTGCAGTCCTTGAATGCTCCAATACATGTGTCTCACCACTCACTTCCAGTTTCCAGTATTTGGATTAATTACCCCTCAAACATAAACACTCCCATTACTGCATGCAACATCAAACTCATACTCTACTCCAAATGCAACACCATCCTTGGTCAAAACAGTGTCACCTACCACCATTGCAAGGAATCCCCCATCCTTCTTGACTGTCCTTGCTACTGTATATAATGTCATCCTCGCCACCAGCTTTTATCCCAACCTGTGGAAGACTTCCTACATCCTGCTGTTCCATAAACCCAACCAACCTCCCTCTGACAATTCTTTCTATCATCCCATCTGCCTCATCTCTGTGTTCAGTAAGGTCTTGAGTCCATCCTCTCTCGCTATATTCATCCCACTTTAACTAGCACCACCTCCTTCCCCTCACCCAGTGTGGCTTCCAGTCCTGCTCAGCTGACGACCAGCTTACCAGTCTTCTTTCCCTCCAACATAACCCCTGTTGTTCCACTATCTTTGCTTCCCTCGACCACCGGAAACCTATGACCATGTCTGGCATCCCGGACTCCTTTTTAAACTCCAGACCAACGCCCTGTCCATCAATTTTATCCATTACATTGCCTCCTTCCTCTCCCATCGTCCCTCCTGTGCCACTATCCACATACCAACTCCTGTACTTTCTATACCACTGCCAGAATGTCCCAAGGCTCTGCCCTTCCCCTGTAGTGTATCTCCTGTATACTGCAGATATGCCCAAACCTCCCCCACCTATTCACCTCCTCCAATTTGCTGATGACTACGCATTCCTGGCGCTCTATCCTACTCCTTAACGGTCCCAATGTACCCTTCATACCCACAATGTCCAGGTCATCGTCAGGTGCAAGCACTGGCTCCTTTGCATTAACCCTTCCAAGACCCAGGCCTCATAGGTTGCACCACCCTGTCCTTCCGGCTCTGCGATTTTTACCTTACCATTTGTGGTCATCCTATCCACCTCACTCCTACCCTGGAATACCTTGTCCTCAACCTCAACCATCACCTCAGCTGGACTCCCCATCTCCTTATAATACAACACAAAGTCCACAATAAACCCTACCTTCTGAAACTCCTGTTTGACTGGACATGGGGGTTGCATCCGTCCACCTTCCTTCACATCTACAAATCTATGATCATTCTCATCCTTTTTCAAGCCAGTGTTGCCTGAATTTCCGCCCCACCCAGCTCCTATAAGGCCTTCAATGTCCTCAAACACCATGCTTTCCAACTCGCCTTCTATATCTGCCTCCTATCCCCCACAGGGATCCTCTATGACCTCATCCACTTCCCAGATCTTCTTTTCCTTGAACACATCCACACCCTGTACATTGTCCACAGACTCGATACCCTCTCTTCCTGATGTCTTCTATCCTCTCTATCCCAGCTCTTGTTGCTGTGCCTATATTGTTGTGTCCTGCCTTTCCATCTCCACGACTTCCATCTCCTTTACCAATGTACATTCCAGCGCCTACCCCTCCCACAGGATTAGCTTCACCCTGATAACTAACCCTCCTACTAATTCTAACTGCACTTTCCCCCTCCCTCCTCAGGGCTCCCTCTCCCCTCCTTTTTCCTTACCATAGCGGTTTTTTCCTCCCCCCTACGTCCCTCCCTTTCCTGTGCACTCCTTCTGTATCTCTGTGCTCCCTCCTGACTTGCCTTCCCTCTCCCTCTCTCACCCCACCCTTCTCCCTGACCCCCTTTCTTCTCATCCCACCTCCACCAGCCTCCTCTTTTCCCTACTCTCAGGCCTCCCTTCCCTCAGCAGGTCCCTCCTAGCACTTTTTATTCTTTGTTGTGTTTGATCCATCTCTTGCAATGGTTTTAGAGTGTCATCATTCTGGAGTGTTTTAATGCTGTGGCCAATTTTTACTTTGTGCGTGTGACTTCAGTGTATTTTACGTACTCTGCAAATCGCTAGCTGTGTTTTTTATCTTTATGTGGGCCTTTTTAACTGTCCCACAATGAAAGGCTCTGTGTAAGTGTATATTTTAACCTCCACTGTCTCGTCTTATTATTTTCTTGTGTCCCTCTTTTTATCGCCTTATATGTGGCTCATTTCATCTTTTTATTTATACCTTCACTCAACTGAAGAGCGGCGGTCTGTGCCACTGATAGCCACCCCATGCCCATATGGGGCCAGTGAATGAAATTACAATAAAGAAACAAAAATCAAATAGTATCAAGATAACAGCCATGCAAACCAGTGCCCAGCTGTCAGGAGAACACGTTCCACAAATGTCTTCCATATTATGAGGGTTGGCCAGAAAGTAAGTGCTGATCAGACTCTAAGAAAATCAGAAACCTTTTATTTACAAGATTTAGCTACACTTTCCAGATACTTCTCTACGTAGTCGCCCCTCTGACTTAGACATTTGTCGGAGCTTTATACCAAATTTCCAACACCATTGTCAGAGAAGGCAGCCACCTGTGCTTTCCGATGATTCTCTACACTGGTCTATAGTGCTTAGCCTGCGCCCAAGTGTTGTCTTCGTATCCAGCGTTTCATGTGAACAGAGATGATACTCAGGATGAGCCAGTTAAGGCTGTGTTGTGGGTGATCGAACACTTCCCATCGAAAAGACTGCAGGAGCATCTTCACTCCCCTTGTAGAGCGCGGCTGAGAACTGCCATGAAGAAGTGCGTGGCACTTGTGTTAGGTGGGCTGCATTCATTAAGGCGAAGCCTCTCAGCGAGCCCTCCTAGTTGGCGGGAGACATCGTTGTTCTAGGCACCTTTACTCGCTCACTGTGCGCTCACAACTGAAAAGAGCGTCTTGACACGATCGATGGCCATACTAGAGACACTACCCAGTGCCTCTGTGTAAAGTTTCATCGGGTTTTCACTGTGGTGTCCATTTCCCGACCGATGGGAACGTACTTTCTGGACAACCCTCGTCTATCAATGTAAGCAAACACATAATTCAATAATGGTTCTTGTGTTTACCTGCGCACTCAAAACCCGCCAGTCTGTGTTCTGCCGTCATAGCAGTCAGATAACTTGCTCCTAAAGCTACCGAGACAATCAAAATATATACGACAGTAAAAAACGTGAATATCGTTTACTGTGAATGTCGTCAAACTATTAGAACAGTGGTGCGGTTGTATGCTGAAGAGTATCTACATCGTGCCAAGCACACACGCTCTGTCTTTGCAGATATTATAAAAAATGTTGTGGAAACTGGAAGTGTGGTGAATAAAATACACCAAGAAAAATCAATAGGAAATGAAGCTAACATTTTAAAAGCAGTAACACACAGTGTATATGTCCTTTAGAGGCATGTCAGAAGTGAAGATAACTAAACGACTGCACTGCGAACAGTACACTCTGTCACTGCACTTACAGCTTCGTGGGAATGATTTCCAAAATTGGTTAGAGTTCCTAGAAAGTTATCTGCGAAAGGTGCAAAGTGATGTGGCATATATGTGTGAAATTTTGTTTAAGGAAGAAGCATCGTTTACAAACCATGGGTAAGGCAATCTCTGCAATATGAACTAATCGTAGTTGGAAATCCATGCTGACTCAAAGAAGTCATTAATAACAACGCCCTTGATCTATCAACGTTTGGTGTCTGTTTTCCAAGACCCACATCATTGGTCACTTTTTTATTGGTGGGCAAATAGACACACTGAAATATGCTGCCGAAGTTACTGGAAGACATCCAGCTGGACAGAAGGATATCAATGAGGTATCAGCGTGGAAGAGGTCCCTCCCGTTCCGCACATGTAATGACAGGCCCTCTGAAGAGAACATCTGGAGAGCATTGGAACGATCGTGCAGGCAACGCAAAATGGTCTGTACACTCACCGAACTTAGCACCCATAGACTTTTATCTGTGGGGAGAATTAAAACTATTAGGAAACACTGACAACTTCTGAAGGCATGAAATACCTTATAGCAAGTGCCTGTGCTGCGTTAACTCTGAGTGAAATTCATCCTGCAATATTGTTTCTCCAGAATCACTTTATACCATAAACTTTATAGTGTGTAGCAATGGTCGATATATACTTTCATTCTGGATGTATTTGCTGCGGCCTATCTTGGCTGCCTCACTCTGTCTGTATATGAACCACAAGCATATATTGGAACCACAAAAATAAGTATTAACAGCCGCTTAGCCGAACACAAAAGGAACTGTCTCCTAGCAGAAACTGACAATGATACTGGCCTTCTCTTTTACGTGTGTTTCACGCACTAATTTGATTTTGTGGGACAGATAATAGAGTCATTCTGTAAGCAGTGTCCTGAGTAGACAAGTTATAGTTTCGGAATAACTAGTTCATGAACCGATGCCTGCTTTTGGCATTATCCAGTACTTAATCGTGTGTACCTGTGAAGCGTTAATCATAGAGGCATTGCACCGTTTTCGCCTTAGGTATTTGATATGACAGCCGTCATAATAAACACACGAACCGTACCTGATGTTCGTGCTCTCTTACGTTTGGTGTAATGTGGGAGAAGTTTGTTGAATCTCTTCTCCTGACGGTGGGACATTAGTTTGCGCCACTGTTATACTTGTATTATTTGATCAAGTTCCATACGTGGTATATCTTTGAGGTTCCCGTAGGGACTTGTTTCAAATACCACAGAAAAAACTACATAGTTGTATTAGAAAAAAAACCAGTCACTGCCATAATTCGGGAGCTATAAACGATAAAAATTATTTGTGACCGTCAGGAAATTCACCATATCGTCCGTTATAACTTGGCGTAATCCGTAGCTCAATATGTACATCAATTCTGGATGTATTTGCTGTGGCCTACCTTGGCTGCCTTACTTTGTCTGTATATGGACCACAAGAATGTATTGGAATCACAAAAATAAGAACTAGCAGCCACTTAGCTGAACACAAAAGGAACTGTCTCCTAGCAGAAACTGACAAATCGCCCATAGCAGAACATGATTTCCGATTTGGAAACCACCAAACAAAAGTCAGTGAGACTACCGTTTTATCATCCGTGCATCTATAGATAGGCCATAGTGATTTGCGAACGCCATAATAATTTAGAAAGGAAGGGGGAGTTAAGTTTAACAAAATATGGATGTTGACTTCGTGCCAACAGAATGACGATCGATTACGTTGAATCGAGAACGATTACGGCGGCCAGAGATGATCAAGCTTTTGGCTCCACGTGATGGATGATGCCCTCTAAACATCTCTGTAAATTCGGGGGCCACTTGGATGCAATTGCCATTTTACCTCCGAAGATGTGTCCCGCAGTCGGAGTCGAAACGACAGGGAATAATGCAATATGACGACAGGCAATCTCAGCCCGGAAATTTTAATTGACGTAAACGGCAGTCGTAAAAGCCTACATTGTATAATGATTTAAGAATGTTCGTTTGCACTAGCGTGCAGTATTGACTACGTTAAGGAGATAAGTTAGCGAATACCAGACATTATGAATCAGCTCCATTGGGGAAAATAAGAGTCGCTCTCAAAATGATGGGCCACATTCCGATTTTTAGATCTGTGCCACGGCAATTAACCGTTGTTTATGCAGAAACTGGTTTGTCCACGGCGGAACGGAAAGCGAGAAAACGAGGCATTGTGAAGAACGCAGACAGGAATGAGACAGCGTAATGGGAGGTTGCAGTGTGCGGCGGGGTGAACCGCCGGCAATAATTCATCTCTACCGCCTCAACAATCCACGGATGGAGCTCGTTAGCAAATTACTGGGAAGGTCAATATTTATGTTGACAAATTACTCTGAACGGAGCCGGAAGAACCTGGAGGGCAAATGGCTATATACAACAGCGCTAACGGCCGTATCTCATGTAGTACTTGTAACGTGCTCGTGGGGCACACAATACTCCTTAAAGCCTGTACTATGGTAAGTGAACGGGCTTCACCTTATGAGAAAGGATTTCCGTATAGATATCGACCGCGTGTACCTGAATGGTGGCAAATCAGACTTACACCCACTCTGTAAATACAATGATCCGTCAAGTAAATTCAAATGGCAATTATACGTCAAGATGGACCAAAAGCAACCCAGAAGATGCTACCAATTTGATAATAATACGGTCGCCAGCCTAATTAGGCATTAGCTGAGTTTCTTCCCTGTACAAGTTGGTGTATATTCACGCAAAATAACAAGCAGTAACACTGCATAATATAGTAGAATTTTAGAACCAGAAAATCTATTGAACTGATGATTCACGTTCCTTACTGATATGGAAAAACCATGTATATATAACACTACACTATACTGTATACTACAAAACTTTATACTGTCTATTAATCTGATTAAAATCGGGCATAAGTTACCCTAGCAATAGCACTTTCGTGACACACACAAAATGTCAATTTTGATAAAGATAAAACACTGATAAATTTTGACTTGTATAGTGACTTTAACTTTTGCTGGTCAAACCAAACACTTCCGAATTCAAATGAAAAAAAGGGGGGAGACCCTGAAACTGTTATGATCACTATATTAAAAAAATTGATTACTGAAATTATCATGCATTCAACATTTCCAGTATATGAGTTACAACTCTTTTTATCTTGGTTGGTTGTTTTGGGGAAGGAGACCAGACAGCGAGTTCATCTGTCACTCTTTTTATCTTATTTACTTCTCATTTAAATACCTTTATATCTGTCTCGAAATAATTAAACTTCATTACTATATCAACATTAAAGTTATCTTTCAACTTCGTTAGACCTTCGTTATTCATTTACTAGTTCATTAACAAAACAGTTCTTTAAACATCATTATAACATAACTAGGTCTGCAAGTAATTATTATTGACACAACATTTAATTTTTCATTTCAGGACACTCATATTGCACAACATGTGGAAAGGACCCTGTCTAGGTTAGTTGTGAGGATAATTAAATGAGTGGAAAGTTCTGGTAAAATTAAGGTTATTATTGAACAGTTCACTCTGTGGTCCATACGAATACAGTACTATAAGTTTCAACCTGCTTCTATCGATGCGGCGGTTGGCGGGCGGCGATATGGTGAGGCACAGAGCACACATACAACCACAGCTATGGCTCTTGACGTATCGGCACTGTAATTCTTCTTAGCGTCGCAATACTTTTCTATTTAACGCCTGTGGATTTTTGCCATGCTGTGTGGGCGTTGGAACGGCGTACCCGAGGCTCAGTGAAGCTACGTCTTCCAGGAGAGCCTCCTCGCTCCAGAAGGTGTTGCTCAGACCAGTGCCAGACTCCAACTACTACTGCTGAGCCCGTTGTGCCGTGCAGTGCCCGTGGGCATTTTCCCGCGCTCTCCTGCCATCCACCTTTTACCGCTCCCTTACAGACAGGGTAATCACCCGAGGTTTTGCATTCAACGTATCCTAACACATTGCCTACGTATGGACCAGACGCACAGTTACAATTTTAAACATCTTACAACAGTTTCAACATTTGTTACATTTCAGTTCTATTACAATATTACTTGACATTTGACATAAACATTAATTTTCACATTGAAACTCGTTTACACTTTTGTTAACACAATGGGATGAAACAAAAAAGGAATGAAAGCAGAACATTAATTACACAAGTTTTTCGAAAAATTATAAGAAAAAATTACTTATTGATACAATAGTACAGCGTTGTTGTTGTTACATACTTTCCGTCACATATCCTGGAGTACGTGTAGTATATTTTGTCTCACAGAAGGTGAGTGTAGGGCATGCGCCCTGATCGTCGATGGTTTCACATGTAAATTTTCATTTTTCAGCGAAGTGCATTACAAAACTAACGAAATTCAAACTGCAGCAGTGTTACGTACGTTCCTTACTGTACCTTTTTTGATGCACCTGGAGCGTTTCTAAAAATCGAAATTAACGACATTGCGCTAATTTTCCACGAAGCTAGAAAACCTGCAACGGTCTGTGCCGGCCATCTCTGTGACATGTGTTTCAGACACTTATTTCATTTTGTGGGACAGATCATAGAGTCGTTCTCTAAACGGTGTCTGGTGTAGACACATTACAGTTCCGCGATAACTTGGTCACGAACCGACGCTTGCCATTGGCATTATCCAGTACTTACCCGTGTGTTTCTGTCAGGTACCTGTGAATCGTTAATCTCAGAGGCATTGCACCAGTTTCACATTCAGCCGAAAACAGGACTTCATGGTTGTCTACATTTCGATTTGTCAGTCGCTGCACTATCTTGAAATTTTATTACGGCAGAACTGAACTGAATATTGGTACAGTTTATCTTCTACCACACATAAATCACGTTCTTTGCAAAATTTTGCTGGTGTAAATAATGTTGTTATACGCTTTTGAGGCACATGGGTTTTACCTCATTTGTCACTCGGTGCTCAGTCGCACATCGGTGGACTATAGGTTTTCTAACCGCGTCAAACACTGATTCATAAACTCAAGAGTTTATTCTTATGATCGGATAGATGGAGAGAATTTGGATGAAAGCAAATGGAAACTGTAACTACAAAAACAGACATAATGTCTTATGGGATAACGGCAATCAGTGATTTTATAATGTTACTTAAAATCCGTCTTGATTGCAAATTTTTTATTCATATGACCGGTTTCTGTTCATTCAGAACCACCTTCAGATCTGATATTTGAGTTACAGGAGTAACCCGTCCAAATCCAGCAACTTTCACATTTTGATGTGACGCAGCATGTGAAAGTTGTTGGATTTAGACGGGTTACTCCTGGAACTCAAATATCAGATCTGAAGATGGTTCTGAATGAACCGAAACCGGTCATATGAATAAAAAAATTTGCAATCAAGATGGATTTTAAGTAACATTAATTGTAACTGCATCCGATTCGTGAAGTGTATCTGCAAAAATTCAGTTTCGAATGTCCTAATTACATGAAACTTGGAACAATTGAACGAACTTTGTCGTTTTTGGAAGTTATTGTACGATGAATTGACATAGTTTGTAGCAGTCCAGAATGAGATTTTTCTTTTTTACCTGAAATATAGATGAATTATATGACATTTTAAATCCCTTCATCAGCGTACACACTGCGATTAAGAACAGTTCCAAACTATAGCTGTTTGCCAGATCCACGTTTTACAGGAACGCCCATATTTAAAAAGTATGCAAAAATATGAAAACCGCCTTGTCTTTTGCTCCACTCTGTACTTGCCAAACTCCATTGAAGCTCTCTCGCTATGCTGTTGGTTTGGGCGAGTTCTAGTTCGGCGCAATTATTCATGCATGTTGTGTTTACATTGTTTTGACTTCTCTAATAACTGACAAAGGAACCTCACTCCCAACGGGTCTCAGATCTTTTCAAGACTGTAGTACATACTGAGATGTAACAGAGGGTCCTCTAGTACGATGCGCTTCTCAGGCGTTTTCCAGAAGTAAAAGTTCGAAGTCTTACGAGTCTCAAGGCACCACCTGTAGGAAAGAATGTTCATTTCTTCACTATTCCTCATTATACTTTGACTTCACATCGGCACGAATATACCACTACCTTTACCGTTATTATTATTATCCTTTCCTATCGAAGAAACATGATACTTTGTAGCGGTAAAATAAAATAAAATACAGCAATTTGAATTTGAGCTCCAATCTTTGAACTGCACAGTAGTTTGTGTTACGGAACTCTGGTGTTAGAGACTCAGAAATCCAACAACTGTTATCGTTGTATGAAATGACGGACTCTTTCTGTAGGACTACTTCAAAGGGTGGAAGATCATGCGTTTATATCAGAAAAGGAACACATTTTAAATTACCTGACTTTAGTACAGTAACTGAAGATTTGAAATATCATTCATTCAGTTAAAAGAACCAAGAAATTAATCATTTTATGTGTGTGTCCATCACCCAGTGGTAATATGGCCACTTTTTTCGATAAATTAACAGAACTGAAATTTCCTGGCAGATGAAAACTGTGTGCTGGAACGAGACTCTAACGCGGGAGTGTTGCCTTTTGCGGGCAAGTGCTCTACAATCTTTTTTTTGTCCGTTTTTGATCGTTGTGTTTGTTCGTTGCGGACGTCACGCGACATCCGTTCAAGGTCGTTTGTTGATCCTTCCACCCAGTTTTTTTTATTACAGAGGCCAACCAGCTCTCTGACCGAACACACAGCTACCGTGCCGGCTGTCATCTGAGCTGCCCAAGCACGACTCACGACCCGTCCTCACAATTTTACTTCCGGAAGTACCTCGTCTCCTACCTTCCAAACTTCACAGAAGTTCTCCTGCGAAACTTACAGGACTAGCACTACCGGAAGAAAGGAAGTTTCAAATTAGCGACAATCCGCTGCAGAATGAAAATCTCATTCTGGAAATTAACAGAAATTCTAGATAAAGCCTCATATGCAAAACCAGCATTATTTTGTGTGGATATATAAATAAAAACACAAATTTAAAACAATTCTCATTTATCCTTCAGTCTCAGTTCGTTGCGTAGGAGAAGTTCTGACACAGGCAAGGCGGGTTGCTGACAAAACTGCATAGATCAGAAGCGAACCAGAGAGATCGAAACATGTCCTGTAATTAAAAATGCGAATAGTGAAAGAAGAATAAATGAGACTTGTTTTAAATATGAATATAGTTGTTGATTCTCTCAGGAAGGAAACGTCGGCTATAGTATAAACACAAATATCGTAAACGAAGCTAGTGGCAACAAGGGTTACTACGATAACTGCATCACTAATCGACCGTGTGGACACAAAATGTGCGGGAAAACATGTGTTGTAGCTATAAAATAACTTTGACTATCAGACCATTACTACTACATTTCAGTAAAATAGGAGACAGGAAAGATCCATAAACTGCAGGCCCACAAAGGACATTTATCAGAGAACTAGTAGACCAGTGTTGGGATAATATGTACAGAGAAAGCAATATAAATGAGAAATTCTCTAAACTCTTAACGTTATTTAAATTTAACTACGAAAAGACGTTTCCAAAAGTACGCAATCGGTATCAGTGCCTCACAAAAACAAACGGATATAAGCAGGTATTAAGAAATCCACGAAAACCCTTAAAAACATCAGTTCCACGAAAAAGTAACAATGAACCAGAGTTCTCTTTTTACAGATGCAAAAACATTTATAGGAAAGTACTGACCGTTGCAAAAAATCATTTACTGACAATGTAATACACAGTGCTAAGAGTAAAAGCAAAGCAGTGTGGGAAGCCATTACAAAGAAAACAGGGAGAGACAAGTAAAGGCATAAGAGAATACTTATAAAGGAAGTAAATAAAATAATACGGGATCGACACCACCTAGCGAACTGTGTAAATAAACGTTTTTCAAATATTGCAGAGGAATGGCAAAAAATTACCAAAAATCAACACGTCACCTGTAAATAGTTATACATTAACGACAATGATGTTACTACCAAGCACAACCAAGCACAGAGCAAGAAGTCTGTTAAACTATACAAAACCTACAAAATAAAAAGCCAATGGGCTTTCCAGCGATTGGCAGACTTTAAACTTTGCCTGTGTTAGCACTACTTGCTTTGATAGGACAGCTGTTTCAAATTATATCGTTTCACTCTGTATAATATTAGCCTCTGTAAGGCCACCATTCAATATAACTTGTTTTACTGTGATATATAAAACTGGGAGGAATCTTAATATTGTTGTCAGGGTACATCGTACTGTTTCTATACTATCTCGTTTAACATTTCACATTTATTTGTGCTTTTCTATTTGCACATGGACTATTCATTAAGCTGGGCTGTCATTATTTTAACGTTTCATTAGGGCACAGTGCAACACCTTACAACCAGACCTCTAAGTCAGGAGTCGACGAACTACATTAATATATGATTATGCACTTGCCCTTCGTGCACTTGCCCTTCAGTGGTTAAATTGCATCAGATTGATTTCATCTGACTGTTAATTCCATTTCATTTATTTTTTATCATAAAACACTCAGTACATTGCAGTTGGCTTAGCTCGTCCGCTAAAGGCCTGTAGCTGCTATTCATTCTAAATTTCATTTCAGGTTCAGGTATCACAGTAAGGAGTTTAGGCCCTCGTTGAGTAAATGTGGAGGTAAGAGGGGGGGGGGGGGGTTCTGAGCTTCAGTCAGTTTAGCAGCAGCAGCACTAGCAATGCTATTTTTGTGTATGGGTGCACATTTTGTATAGCAGTAGGCTGCAGTACTACAGTATGTATATATGATAATGGAGTGAATACGCCGATTTTGTGTCGCCACATTCCTTGCTACAGTTTCTGCGGCACAAGTTCATGCTGCCAAGTGTTCACAACAGTCTTCACATGAACGCTGTGTCTTTGTCACCGCCTGTCCACATTACAATCGTCATAGGCCACCACTGTCCACGCTGCTACCTGCCAGTGCTACAGTTTTCTTCGCTGAGATGCCTCATTCATGCCACCGTGTCCATCCATGCCAATGTCTGTCCATAAATCAAATTATCTGCAGTGTCTACAACACTGGAATTGAAATTAAATGAGCGGATGGTTTGTTGGCCGAGAGGCCCCATTTGGGGAAGTTCACTTGCCAAGTGCAAGCCTTATTACAGTCGACACACTGGTGATGAGGATGAAATGATGAAGAGGACAACACAACATCCAGTCCAGAAACAGAGAAAATGTCCAACTTGGCCGGGAATCGAACCCGGGCGTGCTACACAGAAGGCAAGCACGTTATCACCCAGCTAAGCAGGTGGACTTCTACCCCACTGCTTATAAACCACAGCCAATCCATGGCCACCACATACACATGCCACCTAAAACCAACACCTGCACATGCCGCAGCATCTCCAGTCCATCCATGCCTACCTGTCCATACAGTAACTACCACTGTGCCTACACACTGCTGCCTGATCGCACTGCATCCATTGTGTCTGTCGATGCCTATGCCTGCCAAAGCTGCAGTGTCCTCGCACTGCAGCTGTCACACAACCACTACATCCTCAACACGCCACTGTCTGTCTGTGCCACAACCGTCGCAGGTGCGCCGGACATACACATCACTGCCTGATCGCACCACAGTCATCATGCCTGCCCATGCTCATGGCTGTCCATGCGCAGTATCTCCACATAACCAGCTGTCTGTGTCACACCTGTCACAGGGCTACCGCACCTACATGGCGTTTCCTGATCACACGTCAACACCATGTCTGTTGTGCCCACACCTGCTCAAGCTGCTGTGTCTCCACACTGCAGTCGTCGCATGGCCACTGTTTCCGTGCCACTGCCTGTCAGTGCTGCAGCGACAGCAAGGCCCGCTGCACATACATGCTACAGCCTATCACATCACAGCCTCATGCCTTTCCATGCCCATGCCTATCCAAGGTGTAGTGTGTCCACACTGCTCTTCTGTCCACACCATTATCTGACCATACCACAGGCATAGTGCATGTCCATTCCAGTGGCTGTTCACACCACAGCACCTCTGCACTGTCACCTCTGGGCCACAGCATCTGTCCACCATCGCTGTAGCATTTCCACACCATCTTCACACTGCAGGTGGCGATCCCAGTTGTTGTCTTCAGCAGCACATCGCACCATAGTGATGAACGAGAGAATTCTGAGTATAGGCAGTTGCTTCATTATACTTGTATTTTGAATCGTGAGCCATGGCCCGTGGGGAAGTAAAATTTATGAGTGATTGTGGAACAGTATGAAGCGATTAAGGCAAAAATAATTTTGCAAAAAGAAATGTCTATGGAAACTCAAAGGACATTAGGAGGTCAGATTGCATTGTAGATGAATATGGTGACTAAATCTGGGGGGTGAACTTGGGGAGGTGAAATAAAAGAGTGATAATATTATCTTCAAATTTGAAAAGGTAGGGGAAGCTGTAGGTAAGGGATTTGAAAGACTGAATTTAGGGCAGTAATGAAATCTAAAAGGTTGGCAAGGATAAATCGAATTGTGGAAAGGTTTTAGTCAGTCACCGGGAGCTACAATCAGACGTTAATGAAGAAATAATTCTAGCCAGTAATGAATTATATCACAGTAACCATAAAGTACTTGAACCAGAAGATGGTATTTAGGGTATGAAGAAAAAGTTAGAGAGGAGGTGTTCAGAGATGGAACACGTAGAAGGGGCAGTGGTGATACATCTGAAGCCTATGTTAAGTGGTTTTGGGCGTACTGAGGAACGAGAGCAGGAACATACACAATACAGGTTGCAAAAAGAAGTAGAATTAGAGTGTCTGAATGTAAATCAATGTATTGCAAGTATTTAAGATAGTTGTAAAAGTTATGGAGGCAGTTTAGCATTACTAAAAGAGAAAGAATTAATTTAAGGACAGCCATGTTCAGAAAGTAAGTTAAGATGGAATTTTATCAGTGGAATTTGACAGGGGTATGGGATGTATGACTACTGTGTTTCACAATAAAAGGAAAAGGTTGGGTTTAAGAAATAAATGGGCTGAGCAAGAAAATTTGCTAACAAAATTTGCCACAGGGCATGGAATGTGTATGCATGACTAGTTTTACAAGGAAGGGAGCACATTTTACGTCACAAGTTTCGTTGTAGTTTGCTGGAGCAATTTTATTGATATAGTAGATGCTCTGGCACAAGTAAAGGAGAAAAGAGGGACAGTTTTTTTTTATGACAAACAGTCTGTCTTAGCGAAAGAAGAGAACTGTGGAAAGGAAGAGTGAATTGTGTCTGAAGAATGAAACACATACATGTAGTGTACATAGTAGTGATAATACAAATAGTGTATTTAGTGTTTATTACGTTAAATTGTGTGGAAGATGTAACGAGGATGGAGTGAAACTTAACACCAGTGAGGAACAGATCTAGCTCAGCAGTCGAAATACTAAATTAATGTATGCTGTGTGTTCGCTCTGTGGTGGCTGGGTAGCAACACATTGGTTTCATCAGATTGTTACTTTCACTTATTTATTTATTACCGTTAATCACCCATTACGTTGCAGTGTGTGAAGTGACTGGGAATGAGAAATGAATGAATATCGCACAGCCAATCTTTTACATTGTTAAATAAACTCGTTGTAAAACAATATTGTACACTAAGGATAAACAAACTGACCTTATATTCGGGACGGTGGAGACTACAATCTTCATCCAGCCATCCCATATCCAAATTTAGGTGTTCCATGGTTTCCCTAAATTACTTCAGACAAATGCCGGGATGGTTCCGATTTATGGATGAATAAAGGCACTACTACTACTACTACTATACTACTATTACTATTACAACAAGTGTTTGATGGAAGATGAGGAATAAGAATAAGACATCGAAGAAGGCAGTAACAACAGACTGGCAGCCTGCTGACTTAGATGGTTGCGCCAGTCCCTTTGTTCAGTGTCTGGCGATCTCGTATGGTACGAAACTGTTTCTTAAAACTTTGAATTACAAGTGCACGAAAATTCTTGAAAAGCTCATCGTGTCAAAACAGCATTTGCTGTGGTTGAGTGTATTCTACAACTGTGCGAAATAAGAGACAAAGCTGGTAACACCCTTGGCGTGTGCTTCCGTGCTGAAATCAAATCCCTGTTTGCAGAGTCGGAGGGAAAGTTATACGCCTCCAAATTTATGATAGTTTTCCATCCGGGCGCCCCAGTCTACTGCTGTTGTCAAGGATATGCACAATTACTCAACTGTTTGGCAGCACCACGGTTCAAACCCGTCTTCGGCCCTCCTGATTTAGGTTTTCCGCGATTTCCCTAAATCATGACGAGATGGTTCCTTTGCAAGGGCACCGCCGATTTCCTTCCCCATCCTTCCCTAATTCGAGGTTGAGCTCCGTCTCTAATGAGCTCGTTGTCGACGGGACGCTAAACACTAATCTCTTCCTCCTCCCTCCAATTACGGAACTGCGTTGCCTTCATCGGCCTCCGTCATCCGACATTCTTATACACCACAATGGTCGGAAAACGGCGCTGGACCATTGCAGTACTGCGGCTTCGTACTCTGGAGAACGGGCTTCCTCCAGCCAGCTCGTTAGAATTCCTCGCGATGTGCAGTCAGAGCCCTCGCGCTGAATCTGCAAGTCCGTGGTTACGTCAACAACAGCCGAGCTCCAGCCTTGTGGATGCGACACTGGCGTTCCAGTCCAGTCGCGCTCTTGGCGCAAAGTCAGAATTTCTCATTTCATGGATCTAGTGGAGAGTTGTGCTTCTGGGGCAACGACGCTGTGGTCACTTTGCCAGAGAGGCACACAAGCAAAGAGGCATTCAAACAATCATTCTTTCCGCGCTCTGTGTGTGAATGGAACGGGGAGAAATCCTCAAAACTGGTACAATGGGAAGTACACGCTGCTATACACTTCAAGTCTTTGCAGAGTGTAGACCTAGATGTAGAAGTGTCCTACATCTACCCACACTTTTCCATCAAAATGATATAAATCAGAGAAGTTTCTTCAAGAAACATAACAACCAGCCACTTGAAATAATTCATCCACTAGCAAGATGTGCAGTGATCATCTTCATGGGTAAAGTAACTTTAAACAGCGAAATACACTACTGGCCATTAAAATTGCTACACCAAGAAGAAATGCAGATGATAAACGGGTATTCATTGGACAAATATATTATACTAGAACTGACAACATTTTCACGCAATTTGGGTGTATAGATCCTGAGAAATCAGTACCCAGAACAATCACCTCTCGTCGTAATAACGGCCTTGATACTCCTGGGCAGTATGTCAAACAGAGCTTGGATGGCGGATACAGGTACAGCTACCCATGCAGCTTCAACATGATACCACAGTTCATCAAGAGTAGTGACTGGCGTATTGTGATGAGCCAGTTGCTCGGACACCATTGACCAGACGTTTTCAATTGGTGAGAGATCTGGAGAATGTGCTGGCCAGGGCAGCAGTCGAACATTTTCCGTATTCAGAAAGGCCCATACAGGACCTGCAACATGCGGTCGTGCATTATCCTGCTGAAATGTAGGGTTTCGCAGGGATCGAATGAAGGGTAGAGTCACGGGTCATAACACATCTCAAATGTAACGTCCACTGTTCAAAGTGCCGTCAAGGAGAAAAAGAGGTGACCGAGACGTGTAACCAATGGCACCCCATACCATCACGCCGGATGATACGCCAGTATGGAGACGACGGATACACGCTTCCAATGTGCGTTCACCGCGATGTCGCCAAACACGGATGCTGCCATCATGATGCTGTAAACAGAACCTGGATTCATCCAAAAAAACCACGTTTTGCCATTCGTGCACCCAGCTTCGTCGTTGAGTACAGCATCGCAGGCGCTCATGTCTGTGATGCAGCGTCAAGGGTAAGCGCAGCCATGGTCTCCGAGCTGATAGTCCATGCTGCTCCAAATGTCGTCGAACTGTTCGTGCAGATGATTGTTGTCTTCCAAACGTCACCATCTGTCGACTCAGGGATCGGAAACGTATTGGTACGCATTTCTCCTACGTACACGAGGCATCACAACAACGTTTCACCAGGCAACGCCGGTTATCTGCTGCTTTTGTATGAGTAATCGGTTGGAAACTTTCCTCATGTCAGCACGTTGTAGGTGTCGCCATCGGCGCCAACCTTGTGTGAATTCTCTGAAAAGCTAATCATTTGCCTATCACAGCATCTTTTTACTGTCGGTTATATTTCGCCTTTGTAACACGTCATCTTCGTGGTGTAGCAGTTTTAATGGCCAGTAAAGTATAGACGAATGTTAAGTACTGAGCAAAAATTTGACCAGGAGAATTACCCTGGATACTTTGTCATAAAAGGAATACTGTAACAAATGAACACGAACAAGTATATCTAAAAAACACATAAAAATCAGGAAACTTTTTAAATTATAAACCAGAACCCTACAGTTATTTAGAGAATTTATAATGTGAGGAAACATGTTATATGTAACGCAGCTGCTGCATAGCAGATCTGCGTCACAGACTGTGGACAGGAATGATTCACAAACATATCACTCAGAATTTACTGCGTTCTCTGTCCATCATCACGATCTGCTCGATTTTCTAAAGTACACTCTCACTGAACACACCTGATTCGGGCATTTGATATTTGCAGCGGTGGACGTATCGGTGTAGATCTAGCATTTCGATTTGGAGTTAAGTTGTAAAACACAGGTATAGAATATCTTCTTCCTGTTTAGTGAGAGTTGTCTTTACACAGAACATTGACCGTGTATTTTGTTTTAATTTCTTTAAGACAAGCCAGTGCTGAATATTTGTCAATTTTTTACATATTCACTAGGGATGACAGCATCACTTTAGACTAAACAAACTGTATTGATGGATATCTGAGCATATTTTTATTAAAAAGTTGTAGACGAAGATTCGTTTGGGACAGGTTCCAAACTTCTCTGAGCGTATCTGATGAGAATGGACATGTCGAAATAAGATAAAACCTCTTGCATATTCTCGTCTCCTGATTCTCAGGTACGTTACTAATGTAGGTAGAACTAGTGGACTAGTGACGACTCTGGAGAAATCACTAGGTCATATTCCTACCTGACCCTTTCCCTCTAACCACTCTCTCAGTTTTGGAGTTCTGACTGTTGTCTTTTTATGAACCTTCATCGCTTCTCACTTGCGCAAGGGATAAGACCTCCTCACAGGCAGTTACATCGTTTCGGTAGTACTTCCAAAGTTTAGCAAAAAGCAATCATAGGAATTGGTGGTGATTTTCGAAATTGTGTGTTTCACCTTTTTTTGCCCTCTCCCTCTACTTTGTAGATTCGAAAAAAACCTCTTCAATATTAATACTGACCTGTGCCATGTTTTAACAGCTTAATAAAAGAAAAGTCACAGTTCTCCACCAAGAGCTTCTAATAAACACTTCTTTGTTACAGCCATGTTTTAATCCTGAGACCATCATCAGTTGCCATACTGTCACATATTCACATTAGACATTTAAGACAGTTGATACAGCCATATAAAACATATGACCTAAATTAGCGTAATATCCAACATAAGTCACTGTCATCAGATAGGAAAATATATTACACTGTCTATAATAAAACGCACCAACACTTTAAAAAATGTCACTGTTGTCACATAGTAAAAAGTATGTCTGATCAGCTTTCCACACTCTACAATATTTGAAAGTTCTCCACTACTATGGGTACCATCTTTCTTTCACAGGTTGCTAAAGAAGTCTCAAAGATGAAGGATGTACTGCTATTTACTGCAACATAGAAACTGATTTCCAGTGACAGTGTGCACGCTGCACTGAGCATGTCCCCAGAATGCCTCTTTATACAAGCAGTCATTAATGTAAATACTAATGCTAGAAAAGTGGTATTATGCACACCTCAAAAATGATTAATATGTAACATTTAAGAACTTGGCATACGTAAGTTATGATATTGAGTGTCATCTGAATGTGTGAACTAAGTGGCAGCCCTATGTTTATGGATGCTACTGGAACATTTGGCAGAAATTAGTCGATTGGGTATAGCAGTAGATGAATTTGCAAACTGAAGCGATCATCTTTCAATATTTTGATCACTGCTGTATTTATGTACCTTGTATATGCCAGCTGTCACGATCTGTGACAGATGCACCTGCACAAATACAATAATATGGAAACAGCTCTTGTACCATACAAGACTGAATCACACAAAGTAAATAAGAACTATATAGTATAATAATTTTCTGTATCCTGTTGCATTGAAACACAATAAATGTCTGCAATCATAAATGATTTATGTAGTTATTTTTCTCTCTGTAACAGCCTTTACACTTTTTTTTACTATTCACACACTTCATGTGTTTAATTGAGTGAAATAGTATCAGCACATACTGTTTGTGGGAAGTGATTTGTCATATGGTGATGAGGCCCTGACTCCATATGAATTATTTTTGTTGGTCCTTCAATTTACAATGAAATGAATATGATTACGATAATGCCCACACAAACAAAATGCATTATATTTTGCATACATATGAATATATGAAGCAATGCTGTTTCAACCCAAACATCAGCTGCTGCATAAGATTTTATTAAGTATTAATGGTTTATCAAATAATGCAGTTAGTATCAGTGTGCTGATACCACATCCATATGTGTGCAAGGAATATGAGCAAATAAGAAATAATTTCTACTGTGACATAAGAACATTGGATTTTTCTACTTAATACAAACATATTTTTAATAAGTAACCAATTTGTCTAGAGTAATTGAAACATTGTTGTCCTTAGGGTCCACACAAAAAACATCAAATCTATATTGAAGATATTATAAAAGTAATATGTCTTTCAATAGCTTCAGTAGCATTCATACATACTGCTAGCATCAAAGTAAGTACAGATTCCTACTTGTGACAAAAACAGTATGAATGACTATTTGGGTTGAAAGCTCTACACATATATTAAGAACTGTCACAGTTAATAATTTACTCTCCCTTTCACAGAAAAGTTTGGCTGAATGTTTTGGTGGCATTTCAAAATAAAAATAGAGAAAAAAAAGTTTGGTTTGGAAGTCTTTCAGCTGTTTTCACTCCATTATTGGACTAGGGTCAACATTCTCAGGCAAATAATTAAACTCAAAGGCAACATCAATATAATTCTAATAATATTTATTCATCCTCTGATTATTTTGTACAGTTATGTGAACAAGTCATTTATAAAGAGGTGTGCAGGATGTAGATAATGCAACATGCAAACAAATTTTTGTCTATTTATGCATAAATACAATGAAAATGTCATATTCTAATTCTGACATCATGTCACATCACTTAAAATATAAAATTTCACTCTTGCAATCATTATTGCTCTTTGTGCCAAGCTCATTTAAATAATTTCCAGGTTTGCACCTGATTGAAGCTGTAGAGTCTCTTTTTATTTATTTCTTGTTATTCTTATTATGGAGAGCTGGGCTACATGGGTTCTTCCCTTGGCTCAGAGGATGAGGTACAATAATACATCCCTTATTCACAAAAGTTATTTATTGACAAACATTTCCTTGACAACAGTGCATTCAGCAGACTTTAACTGGTTGACTTTACTCGCTTGATTCAGTGCTTCCGTAGCAACACGGCGTAGTGGCCTCGGTGCTGGCGGCGGCGAGAGATGCTAACGTAGACTGCAAGGAATGCCCCAGAAACAGCAGCTGACGACGGCCGCACGTGGCGAGCGCTGCTTACGCGGCAAGACTGTGTGCCGGCGAGTGTACTGGCTTGCAATTCCGGGCGGCTGGCCGACCACTGCTATGACAAAAGTTGCCCCGTGCTAGGAGCGAACCCGTGTTCTCAGATTCGGCGGCTCTGGGCGGCGTCCATTGAACTGGAGTTCTTCGCAATTCACGGGTGACTTTACTGGTACGGCCGCATCCCTTCGTCCGAACCAGTCACCCGGGTTATTCACTATACGTCTTCCTCCGTTGCTATTGGTGAGACTTCGACTTTAATGACTTGGCTCAGAACGAAGACTCGACTTCTGTGACTTACTGGCGAAGGGACGACATCTTCTTCTTTCTTCGTAAGTCGTGGTAACTAGACGCTGCTATCAGGTTCGATGCTGTCCTATGACCTCCATAGCTGCCGCTTCTTCTTCATGCGTACCGTCGGGAGTACATCACCATGCCCAGCAAACGTCACGAGGCTTCTGGAACATGACAAACGTACTCCATAAGTTGACCAGCACTTCCAGCAGCAATATCCTCCGGACGACGCCCCCAGTAGACTGCTGACTGCTTGGTTCGCATACTCGATCGGACGATTACCTCTCCGCGGTCCTGCTCCACTTCCGTGTATCTGCTAGCGTGCTTGAGTCCCTGTAACTTCCTTCACCAAGTCTTTACTTAATTTTATAACTAATATTTACACATACGATCACCACACCTATTACAAAGCAATTAAAAGAAAGAAGTAGCAGCAGAAACATTCTTCAAATAAATCACATAGTAAAATATAGTATAGCAATTCCTGACAAACTGACAAGCCCATGTCAATGCGACTATTTCATACATTCACTAATGTTATAAAAACTAATAGATGTTAGCATCATTTTCAACTCCTCTTTAATTTTTCTGAATGTTTTATATTGTTTGTTTCTGAAGGCAACGAAATTTTGATTATTTTGGATTTATACAGCATACTTCATTTATATGTACTTTACTAAGAAACTGATCTCTACTTTTGAGTGTGAATTTGGTTGTTTAATGCTGCAGTTTACCTTTTTGATATTAGGTGCACACACTTTTACATTATACATTTCTGGAACACTAAAAATTTAAATTTCTTAAAAAGTTTCCTGTATAATTCCCTTTTGGTAACCTCTCTCATTATCATAACAGCTAATTTTTTAGTTTGCCAATGACTGTTTTGGAAACCTTGCATTTCCCTAGAGCATCACACCATACTGTTACAGACTATGTACATTACTTTTGTAAGTGCTTAGTACTTAAGACATATCAATATTTATTCAACCTTTTATTCAATAGCTGAACATGTTTTCCCATTTTAAATTATCATCAATCTATAGTAACTGAGGAACTAATACAGAGTCTTGTGGTACTCCATAAATAACTCTATTGTATCCTGAAAAGTAACTTATTTTCATAACATATTTCTACTATCTGTTGGCTACCAGAAAAACACAACTGAAACCAGTTGTAGCCAAATCCACAAATACTGTATTTATATAATTTGCCTAGCAGATCACATGCTTTAGATACATGTAGAAACAGCCCACAGTTTTATTCATCTTTGTCTTTAGCAGCCAGTAGTTTTTAAAGAAACGAAAGACAAAAGACAACTGTTACAGTGAATTTATTTTCTTGAAAATATTTTAAGGAGTAACTTGTATTTTAATTTTATATAAAATGTTTGTTAACCATTTTCGGAATATTCTTTCACTTAGTTTAGACAAGTTAGATAATTTAGTATGATTGGTCTATAGTTTTGTATATTTTGTGTATTGTCATGTCTGTGAACTGAATTTTCTATTGATTGTTTTAGGTTGATTGGGATTATTCATGAACAAAGTGGTACACTAATTATATCAGTTAGCTGAGAGACTGTTTTGCTTGAACTTGGCTTAACAACCGTTTCTGGGATATCATCAGGACAAACGAATGTTTTATTTTTTAGTTTACTGATTGTGTTTTTTACTTCTGTTGTAGCCGCTCGATACAGAAATATAGTATTTTCATTTTTTGGTATTTCACATAATTATGGTGAAATATATAAGTTTTTAATTAAATTTTGTGCTATATTTGTGTAATGTTCATTAAACATATTAGCAATCAGTATGGAATCTTCAACAGTTATCCCTTCACTCTTCATGACGAATTTATTGTGCCTTACTTTATTCCTACCCACATTATTACTTTTTGGACTGATTTCATTTCGTTACTTTCTGATTTGATAGCTGTATCACCACTTTTTTACTGAAATTACAATTTTCCTACACTCCTTCTTTTAGCATCTTACACAGAGTTTCAAAGCTGCATCTTGTTTTGCTACTGTATTGAGCTTCTTAAGAGTTTTATTTTATCTATGTATTTGATTTCACCTTTAATTTTCACCATTCGGCATATGACATAAAACAATATTTATAATCGCAGAAACATTGACTATATCTTGGGACAACGTTTCACAATTTATTGTTTGCAATAAGATAATTGAAGATCTTACTGTTGCTCCTTTCATTGGTTTTTCTTAGGAGATAGTTGTGGTTGATTATGAAATTATTAGGAAGCAGATTTTGTTTCTGCTGTTTTAGCGCTGATGGAGATTTGTGGAGAACTGAAGAGCTACAATTGAAACTGAAATATATTGAATAGCTGCTTTCCTGTAAAATCATTATCCTTCGAAATAGGAAGAACCAAGAAGCAAATACACTCAGTGGACGTAAAAGTTACACAACATGCATATTCCGCTATAGGATCTAAATCAAAATATCCAATACAGCAACTGCAACAAAACAAACTGTTGAAGCTAGGAATTCTGTACATCAAATATTACAATGACTGTGGCTGGAGGCAATAGAGTGAAGGACTGCGATTGACAATACCAGCGCAATAACCACAATTTTGTAATTAGTAAAAAGAAATATAATTATCGTAGATCACTAATCATAAGTTCATGTTATGGTGGAAGGGCACCCAGCTTGATCTAAGAACCTTGTGCAAAAACAAACAGATCATTAACAGTAAGTGGTCTACCCCTACATTTATGCAGTGATATGACACGTACTGGAGACACATAACGTGGAAGAGCAAAAGGGAATTTATGTCCTTGACAGAAATTTCCAGTTGCATACCTAAAGATCCATATGTGGATTTCATATAGGTAAGTAGCAGGAATGACAATCGCGCTGACTGCAGTTACAGTATCCGCAGAATTTATTTACAGAACTGTGGAGGACACTTACAAGACATTCTCACTATAGAACAACTGAAAACAAACAGAATTCTCATATAATTCTCCCAAGGTGTCGCTAAACTCAAAGAATGTCTGAGTTTGTTCACAACAAGTGGTCGCTCAGAGGGCATATGGTGAAACCTGATTTAAGCGAGGAACCTTCGACAGTTCTTGTTACAGGACCTTGAAACGACTCAGGGTGGAGCCAGTAAGTCAGTCCGATGGCTTCATTTTAATTACGTACACGTTGCGTCCAGACGAAACTGCAATCGTCCAGCCACAACTGTGGGTTCTTCGAGTGCTTTGGGAGATGGTTTATTTTTAACAACAACAGATGAAATATTAATTCATTTTATTACATGAATGACTAAGAAGATTTAATTAGCTTGAAACAGTTCTTTGCCACAAGAGAGCGTAGAATATTTACAACTACAATTGATATGAAAGGGTCGCTTGATGTTTTCTTGAAGTACAACTTTCAATTTTAGCTAAAGTGCATGTTCATCTGCAAGCGTACTCCTTTCTTAGAGAAAGTAAAAAAAAAATTAGTGTTACCAGCCGTTTTCCTTTCGAGAAAATGATTTTGTCTTCCAAAATATTAAAAGTACTCCGTACTTCGAGATCTAGCCCCCTCTTAAAGACTATCGTATGGGCGCCCTTAACGATCACTGTTCGTTTATGATGTTGTTGACTGCTGAAGCTGTCGTCACAAACTGGGCCGAGCTCTTGCATGCTCGACACTAAATTGACTTCAGTGTAAGGGCGCTGCTATACTGAGAGACGTGGTCTTTAGGAGCACCCCCCACAGGTTGTTGCGATTTTAGCGGGCCCTCGCTAACGTCAGTGGAATCGATTCGCGTTGCCGACTTTTGTGTGGTACCATGATCTCTGGACAATACCACACTAGCTCCTCAGTTAGGTTTTTCTTGTACATTAATGCGGGTTTTGACATTCAAATGAAGCATACTTTATGATTAAAGGGGTTACAGCTGCCCCTAATAACACTACTAATTAATTTTTGTACTGGGTGGTATCTGTCTGATGTATTTTGCTGAGTCTTAGAGATGCCATCGCAACTAAGCGTTTCCTGTTGTTCAGAAAGAACCTGGATCCCGAGGTAAGGCTTACTTGAACTCCTGAATTCCATCCTGCAAGTTCTGGAGCTGATTCCATACCGCCCGTAGTGCATTTTCCCGGGTGTCGCTGACCTCTCCCCTGGTGCTGTGCTGGCCACCACTCTGGTGAGAATGAATGCCCTTTTCGCAGAATCTGGCTAGCCAACTGGCGGCTGTGTCGTCCCTGAAGCTAGCGGTGGTGTAGTGTAAAGGAAACAGATGCAACTGCAGCAGACCTCTGCGTTTCTTTACAGCAGAGTCCTATGTCCCTCACTGGGTTTGCTGGCCAGTGGCTGGACACTGGCCATAAAACGGTGGTCTGGCCTGCAGACAAGACCTTGAAACGAACGCGGTAGTGTGAACACGCACAAGTTGGGCCGGCTTTGAAATTTCCCTGACATGGCACTGTGTCACCAATACTCGGAGGTTACTCACCCGAGCTGTGATGCACGAAGTGCAGCAGGAGTTGGTTAATAATTAGCCATAGTGGAAGAACGAGTAACGCCTTTCGAAGGTAAGTGAGTTTTCTCGCACTGTCCCGAGCCACCACGTTTTCTGAGTGGGGGTCACCTACTACATTGCTGCAAGTCTGTTTAAAGTAAAAAATTAAGAAATTGGATCCAGTAAGAATAAACCTTTCGGAGGACGAAAGGCAATATTTACTACACGGCCTCACATTGGCAGTACTTATTAAAGTCCTTCAGACTAGCCAACAAGCGGTGTTTGGCTGCTTGCCGCAAGACAGTTCAGATGAGTGTGATTTGGAACACTTTGCTGCACACACACGACTTCTGGACGGGAGCCAGCATGTGAAAGAACACTTATACATCTACATTTATACTCCGCAAGCCACCCAACGGTGTGTGGCGGAGGGCACTTTAAGTGCCACGGTCATTACATCCCTTTCCTGTTCCAGTCGCGTATGGTTCGCGGGAAGAACGAGTGCGCGCTCGAATCTCTCTGATTTTACATTCGTGATCTCCTCGGGAGGTATAAGTAGGGGGAAGCAAGATATTCGATAGCTCATCCAGAAACGCATCCTCTCGAAACCTGGACAGCAAGCTACACCGCGATGCAGAGCGCCTCTCTTGCAGTGTCTGCCACTTGAGTTTGCTAAACATCTCCGTAACACTATCACGTTTACCATATAATCCTGTGACGAAACGCACGTCTCTTCTTTGGATCTTTTCTATCTCCTCCGTCAACCCGACCTGTTACGGATCCCACACTGATGAGCAATACTCAAGTGTACGTCTAACGAGTGTTTTGTAAGCCACCTCCTTTGTTGATGGACTACATTTTCTAAGGACTCTCCCAATGAACCTCAACCTGGTACCCGCCTTACCAACAATTAATTTTATATGATCATTCCACTTCAAATCGTTCCGCACGCATACTCCCAGATATTTTACCAGTGTTTGTTCCGCTATCATATAATCATACAATAAAGGAACCTTCTTTCTATGTATTCGCAATACATTACATTTGTCTGTGTTAAGGGTCAATTGCTCTATCAGGTGCAGATCTTCCTGCATTTCGCTGCAATTTTCTAATGCTGCAACTTCTCTGTATACTACAGCATCATCCGCGAAAAGCCGCATAGAACTTCCGACACCATCTACTAGGTTACTTATATATATATTGCGAAAAGCAATGGTCCGATAACACTCCCCTGTGGCACGCCAGAGGTTACTTTAACGTCTGTAGACGTCTCTCCATTGAGAACAACATGCTGTGTTCTGTTTGCTAGAAACTCTTCAATCCAGCCACACAGCTGGCCTGATATTCCATAGGCTCTTTGATTATCAGGTGACAGTGCGGAACTGGTCGTAGGCTTGATGGAGGGACTTCCAAGCACAGCCCAGCGCGAAGTAGCTCTTGCAGCGCGGAGCTCTTCTGCGGCTGCAGGGCACAGCGGGCCATCTTCTCGCAACTCAGTTTAGGGTAAGTTGAGGCAGCACAACGAGGCGAAATTTTAGTAACGATGCAGGAGTAGACATGTTTTTATTTTAGAGTAAATGAGGTGTCTTACTATAAATTACGCTTCTTCAGCTGATCGCTTACCCATGACTCAGACACTCGGGATCGCTGCACATTTTTTATTACACCCTACAACATCAACACGACCATCACGACCGATGCGAAACCATGTAATTGATTCATTTATGTTATATCGCGAGTTAGTTACCAGATTATCTTCTTCGCCACTCAGTTCTGTCAGCTGTATTAATTATAATAACCTTACGTTCCGACTTCCCACATCTCCAATGTGAGAGGTAACCGTTGTATTTGTTTTCCGCTGTGGAATATTTTGTAATAAACTGTGGTAAAAGTAGACTCATTTTTAATTTCAGCATAGAGGAACCCTTTTATTCTATTTATTACTATTAATTTCATCAGTGCCCAAATCCCTGGCTCACTTATCGTGGCCAGCAACTTTCTAATCGTCTCCATTGCACACTGTTCGTCTCTGTAAATTTCAGTTGGACGATATGCATGTCGAGAGGGCTGACATGGTAAAAATCAGAGGCAATGTAGATGTTTAGCCACAGCCCAGTGGCGCCTTGCAACCTCAAATGTATAAATACTTTATGTTTATTTTAATTCGCAAAAACTGTAGTGTGTGAAGTCAATAAGATTAGGAAAAGTAGCCGGTGTCTACTGAAAGACAGTGCTACAGGGTAGTTAGTTACGTGTTCCATTGACCAATGTCACGGTAACCGTTACGATGTGGAACGTGTCAAGTGCATAAGAAGTGCACACATGGATCAAGGTTCAGTTTTTAAGCCTAACGTTTTTATTACCTATCCTATTCCCTTAAATGGCACAGGATGCATATATTATATCTGTAGGTCTATTTACTCCTGTTCAAGAATTCATCTATGGCATAGAAGGAGTTCCCAAGGGAAGAAGAAGTTAATTTATTTTTGAAACCATTACTGCTGTGTGTCAGACATGTTATTTTGTGAGTGGGCTGTTTAGGTTTTTTTATTGGTTTGCATTGTTGTCTGCCATTGAGGTGTTGGGCAGCTGGATGTTAACAGCGCGTAGCGTTGCGCAGTTGGAGATGAGCCGCCAGCAGTGGTGGATGTGGGGAGAGAAATGGCGGAGTTTTGAAATTTGTTAGACTGGATGTCATGAACTGCTATATATTTATAACTTTTCAACACTAGTAAGGTAAATACATTGTTTATTCTCTATTAAAATCTTTCATTTGCTAACTATGCCTACCAGTAGTTAGTGCCTTCAGTAGTTAGAATCTTTTATTTAGCTGGCAGTAGTGGTGCTCGCTGTATTGCAGTAGTTCGAGTAACGAAGATTTTTGGATAGGTAAGTCATTTGTGTAGGTTAATGTTAGTCAGGGCCATTCTTTTGTAGGAATTTTTGATATAGTCCAGTCAAATTGCATATATACCTTGCAAAAGGTGGGGTAGAAGATTTTATTTTTTTAACTCGTTCATATTGTTTTGCCAACAAAATTTCTCTTGGGAAAACTTTCTGCAGACAAAAAACTTGGAAAATTTCGAACTTTTTTCAGTTTTTTAAAAATATCTCAGTGTCATTTGCTCCTATCGCTTTAACGTTTATTTTCTTTTTTAAAAAGCAAAAAATTCTCTACAAATTTGATTCTTACAATTTTTTCTACTCCCAGTATCTAAGCGGCTACAGCACATCAAAAAATACCAATTTTTCAAATTTCGAGAAAAGTGGCAAATTACCTAATTTTTGAACACTATTTTTTCAGTTTCTGTTTCTGTACTATAAATACATTATACATCATGTTATATGTTGGAATATACCACCTCACTTTCAGGTGTTGAATTTCTCTGTATGCAACATGAGGATTGCTGGGCACCCAACTATTGTGATTCTTACATCACTACCTGAAGTTCACTATGGGCCACCTCAGCCCTTGTATTTGTAAAACTATAAATATAAAAATACATCATTAAGAGATACACACACACGCACACACACACACACACACACACACACACACACACACACACACACACACACACACGCACGCACGCAAGCACGCTTGCACACACACAAAATAAATGGTCTCAGGAAACTGAACTATTATTAGTGCAATAGACAACCTAATTAGGTGAGTAATTATTCTTGTATATAAAGGCCACACAGTTGACATTAAAAATAATTAGCTTTATTACAATTAAAATGCATTGTCAGTTACTAAAAAATGTTGACAGTTCTGGGTGTGTAATACTTGTAATATCGCACTTTAGCGCACTTGAGACAGGTATGAGCATCACTTCCAACGTTTTGATGGGCCAGGTTCCTCAGCGTCACCAGAAATACCTTGAGTTACGCATTCAGGGTCCGTACATAGAGTTGATCCCAGACTGACCTCTTCTTTAAACAGCGAGTCAGCCTCAGCAAGTTCGTAGGTTTCGTCAGCGGTTTCCTCAACATCCTCCATAACATCTTCTTCACTGTCTTCATATAAAAATTTTGGCACGCTTTCACATTTGACCCCAATACATTTCTTGCAAAATTGAAGAACATTTCAAGCCCGCTTTTCTGCAGGAGCACGCTCCGCCACAGTTCAGCTTACACGAGCATGAAACAATGTGAAGAAGTGCTTCAGGTGCTGGATCTTGGGTCATTATAACGAATATTGGACCGTGGTCACTGTGATTCCAGCCCCATTTCTCAGGAGGTTTCCAGTTTCCCATACAACTTTGGACTTGTTGGTAAGTCCGCAACGAATGATATTGTGCAGCATCTTGTGTAGGTGGCAACCGTGCAAGATTCAGTTTGCTTTTGGTGACAGAATTGGCGAATAACTGGTACCGCAAATGGTCTAGTGTGTGGGAACTGCTGACACCTCCACTATACAATGCGATAGCAACCTGTTCTCCTACTGTTGTTATTTCTTCATGGGTGGCATGTGCTTTATTGAACGTGCAAAGCGCTGAGGTTAGGTGTTCATTTTTCGCAACAATATTGCAGAACTTAATTTTTCCTTGATAAAAAAAAAGCGGATGTTGCATCACATCCGCTAAAGGCGTGAGTGAACAGAATGTATTCACTGTCAAATTAACTGCGTTGCGCTAAAAATATTGTGTGTCAGTGTAAACACAGTCATGTATAATATTTCTATGGGGACATTTCAATTTCATCTACGGATTTCTAAAATAGAGGTGCAAACCGTGTACGCTTTTCGTAATTTAAATAAATTCACTTGATGATGAAATTAAAATCCTCCAAAGACGTGGTGAGAAGAATGATGAAAGTCAGAGGTTACAGCTATCTGTGTACTTCACTTGACATTCGGGGCAGTCACGCTCATACCCAATTATTCGTATTACGAACAGGACAACATCCTCGAATAATTAGGGTCACTAGATAGTGAAAGACGAGGTACGCTATAGAACAATAGGTTCTTTTGACAAAAGCAAAAAATAAGTGGAGAAGTAAGAGAAATGGGCTACTTTAGGACAATAAGTTTAACACCGTTATAAAATATCGATGTAAATGATCATCCACACAATCCAAAAACCGGAAGAGTGATGTATATTGAGGAAGCAGAAATTTAGTAAAATATTTCGGAGACCCTGCAGTAAACGTGCGATAGCTCTATCAGATAGGACTTACATTCGAAATTAAATATGCAGATATGAACCTGATAAGAACGTGAGAAAAAGTGAGCAAGAATAACAGAAAGTTATGACATGTTTGGCACGGGAGAAAATAAGTTACAGACGAATATAATACTGGGGTGGGAAGACGTGTGTCTCAGCACAGTATAAACCATGCTGGGAAAGATAGATTCCTACTTACCGTAAAGATACGTTAAGTTGCAGACAGGCACAATTAAAAGATACTTACACATAAGCTTTCGGACACAGCCTGTGTCAGAAAAAGAGAAAAACACACCCTTCATTTACACAAGCATGCACACACCACGCACACATGACCACCAACCGCGGCGGCGAGAGCCTACTGGAGTTTCCATTGCTTGATTTTAGCATATTATCGGAATTGTGTCAGAGAAGATGTGTCAAGAATTTTGGAAATAGAATATTGTCTCTGATTCTATAAAACGGACTAGAGGTGGTTGGGTCAATTTCAAAACGACTCGTTACAGTGCATAGGAGTCAACGTAGGGAAGAAGTTTGGGACATTACTGGTCGTTATGGGTTAACACACCAAGATAGACTCCGAGCCAGTATTGCCTGTATGTTGCAATATTTTGCAGGTGTCGAGTGCCTTTCCCCAGTTACAGTGGCTTTTGCTGCATCGTTCGGACAGTGTTGGTCGAAGGCCGTCCAGAATCTTCGTTATCGCCGGGAGATCATCGACGATCTTGAAACCGGTCGAACAGGTCATAATTTCGAGTCTCACTGAGAGCGAGATCATCAAGTACCCGTTTTACTCCCTTTCCAAGTTTGGATCGAAAGTTCACCCAAGGAGACCAGTCTAGTTGATTTACATTTCAAGAAAAAAAAGTACCGAATCACTAATATACGTTGGCCGCTGATCTCTTACCATGTCGACACGGATATGGGAAATAGTATTTAAACGACGCATGTAAATATTTCGGCTCTTATCCTAGAACTGTGTAAGTTTCTGGCCATTTCATCGTAGTGTGCAGAAGAATGCTAACCTAAGGAGAGGTTTATGAAAGATACTTAGTAATGTATGAAATTTGCTCGACCATTGCTGTAGAGTTGTGGCGGACCCCTTATCCTCCAGGCCTTTATCTTCCTCTGGTGCAAAATTTCGTCGGCCGCAGTGACCGAGCGGTTCTAGGCGCTACAGTCTGGAACCGCGCGACCGCTAAGGTCGCAGGTTCGAATCCTGCCTCGGGCATGCATGTGTGTGATGTCCTTAGGTTAGTTAGGTTTACGTAGTTCTAAGCTCTAGGGGACTGATGGCCCCAGAAGTTAAGTCCCATAGTGCTCAGAGCTATTTGAACATTTTTTTTTGCAAAAGTTCGACCAACCGACCAGCCTGAGGAAACCTCATATTTGGAGATGTAGTCACCGACTCAGAGAGAATCCACATCAAAAGGGGCTTTAACAGTAATTCCCATAACTATTACAGTTTTATTAATCGTAAATAAGCTCTGACGTGTCAATGAATCTTGCTAAACAGAAGACGTCGAGTGGAAATATCGAGAACTATAAAAGTACTCGAAAAATTCACCAAAGTCAAAGTGATCTCACAGTCAGTAAGTAAATTTTCACTCGGGTGAACTGCTCTCAGTTCGATGTCAAAAATGTTTCTAATTCAGCTCGAGGCAAAATCGCAATAGCGTTATTCGTAGCCATTCAACAGAAGCACTCCACTGAAAGTAGCTGTTATCCCCTTGGAGAAAGGGAGTACCTATAGCAAACTCATTATAAACTGCGGATGAAACGTATCGATAGAGTTCCTTGGAATCTGGTAGCTCTGCGAGGTGGAAACAATGAGTAGCTTTAGCTGGATATGGAATATCCGAAGAAATTTGTATAGTTTCTTCCTCACTGAAATGAGACCTTCATTAAGGCAAGGCAAGAGGCAATGTCTCTGGGATGGGCATACAAACATAATGCTACTGTTGTTGTGGTCTTCAGTCCTGAGACTGGTTTGATGCAGCTCTCCATGCTACTCTATCCTGTGCAAGCTTCTTCATCTCCCAGTACCTACTGCAGCCTACATCCTTCTGAATCTGTTTAGTATATTCATCTCTTGGTCTCCCTCTACGATATTTACCCCCCACGCTGCCCTCCAATGCTAAATTGATGATCCCTTGGTGCCACAGAACATGTACTACCAACCGATCCCTTCTTCTAGTCAAGTTGTGCCACAAACTCGTTTTCTCCCCAATTCTATTCAATACCTCCTCATTAGTTATGTGATCTACCAATCTAATCTTCAGCATTCTTCTGTAGCACCACATTTCGAAAGCTTCTATTTTTTCTTGTCCAAAATATTTATCGTCCATGTTTCACTTCAATACATGGCAACACTCCGTAGAAATACTTTCAGAAATGACTTCCTCACACTTAAATCTCCACTCGATGTTAACAAATTTCTCTTCTTCAGAAACGCTTTCCTTGCCATTGCCAGTCTACATTTTATATCCTCTCTACTTCGATCATCATCAGTTATTTTGCTTCCCAAATAGCAAAACTGCTTCACTTCTTTAAGTGTCTCACTTCCTAATCTAATTCCATCAGCATCACCCGACTTCATTCGACTACATTCCATTATCCTCGTTTTGCTTTTGTTGATGTTCATCTTATATCCTCCTTTCAAGACACTATCCATTCCGTTCAACTGCTCTTCCAAGTCCTTTGCTGTTTCTGACAGAATCACAATGTCATCGGCGAACCTCAACATTTTTATTTCTTCTCCATGGATTTTAATACCTACTCCGAATTTTTCTTTTGTTTCCTTCACTGCTTGCTCAGTATACAGATCGAATAATATCTGGGAGAGGCTACAATCCTGTCTCACTCCCTTCTCAACCACTGCTTTCCTTTCATATCCCTCGACTCTTATAACTGCCATCTGCTTTTTGTACAAATTGTAAATAGCCTTTCGCTCCCTGTATTTTGCCCCTGCCACCTTCAGAATTTGAAAGAGGGTATTCCAGTCAACATTGTCAAAAGCTGTCTCTAAGTCTACAAATGCTAGAAACGTAGGTTTGCCTTTCCTTAATCTAGCTTCTACGATAAGTCGTAGGGTCAGTATTGCCTCACGTGTTCCAACATTAATACGAAATCCAAACTGATCTTCCCTGAGGTCGGCTTCTATCGGTTTTTCCATTCGTCTGTAAAGAATTCGCGTTAGTATTTTGCAACTGTGGCTTATTAAACTGATAGTTAGGTAATTTTCACATCTGTCAACACCTGCTTTCTTTGGGATTGGAATTATTATATTCTTCTTGAAGTCTGAGGGAATATCGCCTGTTTCATACATCTTGCTCACCAGATGGTAGACTTTTTCAGGACTGGCTCTCCCAAGACTGTCCAATGGAATGTTGTCTACTCCCGGGGCCATGTTTCGACTTAGATCTTTCAGTGCTCTGTCAAACTCTTTACGCCGTATGATATCTCCCATTTCATCTTCATCTACCTCCTCTTCCATTTCCATAATATTGTGCTCAAGAACATCGCCCCTGTATAGACGCTCTATATACTCCTTCCACTAGTCCTCCTATTTAGGGGTTGTGCAGAGGTTACCTTCGCACTCTCACAAAAAGTACATTGGTCAGGAGTCTCTCAGAAGCCTCGTCAGGAGTGTCTCAACTGGAACTGGACACGGCGACGGGTAGTGGACTTCTTCGTTGGTTCCTGGAATGTAAGGAGCCTATAGAGACCAGGAAATCCGCATAGTATGTCCAAGAAGCTGGAGAAATACAAGTTGAAAGCTGTAAGTTTCCGGGAGAATAGATGGAAAGGTACAAGATGAGCAATGGAGATAGTGGTTAGCCCCATGAGCAACGAAACGGTTTTTATGTGTATGGACGAGTAATGAAAGCAGAGAAACAGTTTTAATCCATTAATAACAGAACCTTCTACATTAGAGCCGCTTTCCGGAATAGTGATATAATGGACACACAGGCTGTGAGGATAAGGAGGAATTCATGAATGAGATATTCATAAAGGAGGAATTCCTGCATCATGAGTACATGGTTTCAAAACAAAAACATACATAAAGGTACATTGATGATACCCGACGGGCAAATCATACATCAGACAGACAACGTATGTGTTCAGGAGCGATATGCAAACGGCATCAACCTGTAGAGGAGCTGTCTCATTGATTACCTCCTGGTGATAAGTAAGAGGAACATTAAATTTAAGAATGGGTGAAGAATAGTTAAGCAGACTACATCTTATAATAAAACAGATTAACAGAGGCAGAGATTAGGAGAGAGTACGAGTCAGCACTAGTAGAAAACCTATGTAAATGTGAGGAAAAGATAGGTAACTGGTATCAACCTTGACTGGTCTCAAATTAAGGAAACAGTAAATAGGATAGCATTTGAATTCTAGGCAAACGAAGGAGATCACATAAAGTGTGGTTAAGTTAACTGTGTTAGCAAAAAATTAAAGAGAGAAGGGCAGGCTACGAAGAGATGGTTGGAAAATATGAAGGGTCAGGAGAAAGCAAATATATCAGGGCAAGGAAGGGAAAGGCAACTATGCTAAAACAAGAGCAACGGAAATATTACAAGAGCTAATAGAAGAATCCGATCAGGACTGTATCTACCACAGAACAAGACAAATGCACAAAAAAGTAAAGAAAGTAACACAGAAACGTAAGAAAAAAGAAATATTTATTAAAGACACAGGGGAAGATCCTCACGAATAGCACTGGATATAACGGTGATGGGCAGAGTATTTCGCAGAATTACTAAATTGTGATGACTTTTTGAGTCTTTTCCATGTGAGGTACCTGATACCGTAGATAGGAAAGTAGAGACCACCAGTGTTTACTGAAGAGAATGATAGCAACTGAGGAAGGAATTTTCGGGAACTATGAATGTAATTTCGGAAGGAACAGATCGACTACAGACGAGCTTTTAACGCTTAGCCAGGTAAACGAGAAAAGTTTGGAACATAACATTGATATTTCACAAGGTTTTTGTTGTATTCAAAAGGGCTAAGACAATCACAAACCGAGCCTTCCCAGAGAAAAAATTCTACACCAGTCGAACAAGGTTCAATTTGGACAATTCGAAATTCGCTTAAATCTCATTTTATTCCACGTACATAAAAATGCGAACGATCTTATACACACACTTCATATCCACCACAGTAGCTCAGAATAACTGGTTACTTCAACCGCTGCAGGCTGCCGTCTTCAGACATTTTTAGCAAATCACTGTAAAGATATGCCTCAGATGCATGTCAGCGATGCCATTTGCTCTTGGAAAATATATTTAAATATCATTTCGACTGTCTTTCCTGTTTCTTGTTTATTTATTTTTCTTTTTTTAGGCAGTGAGATCCCAATATCATTAAATAATGAAGGAACAATATTTTACTATTAATTAACTTGACCATCCTTAATTATAATACTTGTTTTTAAGTACACAACTCGCTAATTTAAATTTTTTTCAGTTTTTAGAATTTTTTTATATCTATCATATTTTTACTTGCTAATGCCTCTTAACAGCTCTCTAGAGGTCTTTGTCTTTTCTTCCTTGTTTTGTTTGGCACACGGTTCCCGTCGCTGCTTGACAGTGGGAACAAGTTGATGGTTGTTAACTGATTAACTGTCCCGAGGTATCCAGAATGAATCTTTCACCCCGCAGCCGAATGTTTGCCATTTTGAAATTTCATGGCAGATTAAAACTGTGTACTAGACCGGGACACAAACCCAGAAATCTGCCTTCCGTGGGAAATGCTTTTACTAACTGAGCTATGCAAGCGGCCTCACAGCCTCACTTTTGCCAGTCTCGGCACACAGTTGAAGCTTCTTAAAAGCACACATTCGGCTGCACAGAGAAAAATTGGCTAAGCCTTTTCTCCGACATAACTTTTCTTCCTAGAAGGTATGAGAGAGCTATAGCCGTAAGTGAAGTTTTCAGGGAAGGTAGTCCTGCCTGGATAGCTTAGCCGGTAAGATCATTACCGCGAAAAGCAAGGCTCTGGGTTTGGGTCTCCTTCCGGCATACAGTTTTAATCTGCTAGAAAATATCGTGTACGAAGGTATGTGTACACACTGTTACAGCGAAGGAAAACATGTGTCCATTCAGTGTTCCAGCTACACATCAATTAATTCCCTTCTCAGCATCCGATTCCAATACTAGTTGTCAGGGTAGCGGAGTTCGAATGTACGTCTGGATATGCTGATTGCAATTTTCCATATTTCCCATACATCACTTGAAGAGAATTGTCGGTTTGCATCCCTGGCGTTGTTCAACCCGAGTTCATGCTCCTTAGTGCTAACATATTGTTGACTGTAGAAGAAAGGCTAGTTGTACAGTACTCTTTCCTGTTTTGCGAATTTCAGAGAAGTGATCTCGCGGTAAGTAATGCACTGATTATGGTATAACCCACGTAGAATCTCAACATTTAGCATGCATTTTGGATCCCTGTCGAGCAAACAAAGTGGTGAAAGAACTAGAGTCTCATTCACCATGACATGGCCCAAAATACTTGGCCGTCTAGTCTGATTGATGTTTCTGGTAGTATCACTAAACGAATTCTATGATCAATATGGCGGGGTTACTGTCGGTTCACATTTATCCCCTGGCAGGTGACCTCTTTATGTAACATTTCGAATAAAAGGGATTTAAAAATTAGGAATTAAAACCATATTGCTGGCTACGATATGTGCATGACACGTTTTTGAATGACCACACAATACGGAGGAGCTACATAAATTCCACGGTATTATGAACAAAATTCATTTGGAAACGAGCATCATCCAGAAGGTGGAGAGAGATGTAAGCCTCCCATTTATAGATGTGTTTTCTCTACACACAGCCTAGAAGCGAGCTGCTCTGAACACTGCGTTCAAGTGCATTTCGCATCACTGTAGTGAGAGTATGTAGGAAGATCTAGATTTCCCTAGGGAAACATTGTTGTCTTATGGTTATAATGATCTTTCCATAAACACAACCTTCAAACGAAGAGGTAATAATAATAATGCCAATAAGAAGAACGAGGCACTTCCTGCACATTTTGTAAGGTTACCATTTGTGCCTAGAGTACCCGAAGACATAGGCAGGATCCTTCGTAGAGTGACTTCAAGACTGTACGTGAGAAAAGACTTCTTACGACCTACAACGGACGTGCCTAACCGCCTGCACACTGCGGAAGTATACGAAGTGACTTACGGTTGTAGCAAAGTACATGTCGGCGAAACTGGAACTACAGTAAAAGAACGCTTTGAACAGCCCGGACGCCGCACACTTTTAAGACAAAATTTAAATCCAGAGGTAGCAGAGCGCCAAGAATAATGTGCCCAGTTTATAAATTTTATGATCAGTCACGTGCTAGGCAGAGACTAAAGTCCGTAAAGCAGCCGAAGCATGGAAGAATGAGTACGTTTTCAGTGGAGGTAGCGGCGTCAGGCTACCGTCTTCACGAATACCCGCAATCGCGGAAGTAAACATCCAACCATTGCGAGCGAGGAACAGAAACAAAACAATGTTCAAATGTGTGTGAAATCTTATGGGACAGTTCCGTAATCCGATCGCACCGATGATATCACTGTTTGGTATGCTACCCTAAATCAACCAACCAACCAATCATGTCACATGCTTCAGCGTTTCAGGTTTTTGCACTAGCGAGGAAACATCGAGAACTTAATATCATATTTTAAGGACAAAAAAAAACTTGAGACATACCAGTCCCGGTAACCGATCCTGAATGAGAATTTGGGTCATTTTTCAATAGTATGCAGTTGTGGCCTTCTGAAAGTAGAGCTTTGAAACTTTCTCGCCCGCCGATTGTTTGTCACTCGTTCCTCCCCACTGTAGCTGCCTACTGCCTGAGCGCGAAGTACTATGCATTGGTGTGAGTATCGGGTTTGTGAGATATTGTTTCGACATTGTGACAGCCAGAGCCCTACTATTTGCGGGATGTTGACGGCCAGGGAAGAGGAGGGCGAAAGTGGACGCTTCTGCCAACGTATTATGAAAACTTGTTCGAGGACATTCCTGTTGTTCTACACGAAAAATATTAAGTAGTATGGGAACGCAATATGCCATGTCATGCACATATTCGTTCAAAAATTTATTTTAACAGTGCTCTCGTGTTGGTATTCTGAAACTATACATACGCCTAAAATCAGAATTAGTAAACCTAAGTAACTGGCGAATAATTATGAAGTTAATGATTTTAACCATGCCAATCACACTAAAGAAGAACTTGTAACCTCCCCCTCACTTATCTACTGGCGTTAATTAGATATTTGAGATTTGGGGAAAATTACGGTCGCCAGTCCTATGGATAAAAAACTGAAAAAGAAAGTTTAATGGACATATAATTAGAACAAAAAGCGTGGCAACTGAAGGTTGACACGTATTGTGTGAAAACTGAATGTTTGTCAGAAGTAATAAATTTCGCCACATTCTGATTTAATTTAGCAATAGAATTAATAAAATCGGAAAATTGTAAGTTAATTTAGTGACTGAAATGAATAGTGAACTTTGTTTCTGAAGCAGCCTTGGGCTACCTCAACAATCATTGCAAAAGCTACTTGAATCTACGCAATTTAGAAATAAGAGATATAAATTTGACCTTGAATTAAATGATTCTGAACAATTAACAATAGTAAAATTTAGTACGCGCCAAGCTGAGCTGCAGTCACAAGTAAGCTAAAATATGGTAACAAAACTAGCACTCTTAATTTGTGCTTGTGTAATCTAAATACAGTTCTGTTTGGTTATTCTAGCCAGCTATGAATACTTTAACTGAACTTTGAAATTGAAGCAGTGAAATGGAATGATATTTCTTTAATGCTGGCGTTTGAATTTCAACGACAGTCAGGTTCATTTCGGAAAAGGAAGAGACCCTGCTTGGTAATGCAATCGGGACAATGAGCAACGAAGGTTATTGCTAATTTGCTGTATTTCAGTGATGCAAGTGGAACAGTTTGAAAAGCTGAGGTCTGACATACAGTTCTAAAAAACCTTACGTGCTTTCAGTCTTCCTTGTTGATTGATTGATGCTGCCAAACCCTGAAAGCGCGGCAACTGGAGGGAGCGTCGCACAACACACCTGCTCCACCACCCTACTCCAGCCAGACTCTGCTCTGCCCACGCTCCTAAACACTTCGGTTCTCCACACGACCTATCGATGTAATCGTTCGATAGCATAGTTTTCCCTAGGCAAGACCCAGCGTAAAAATACAAATAATATTTACGAAACAAACCAATTATACATTGACGAAATGCATATATATATATATATATATATATATATATATATATATATATATATATATATATATATATATATATATATTGTGAAACAATTACAGTACATAAAGACACAGAAATGTCATATCTTCAGGTAACAAAAGAAGAAAAAAATTTATAGTACAATAGATGGAAATAGGTGGATATGCATTTCCGGCGTTACAAACACGAAAATTTCCTAATCGTTCCGGTTTTTAACGATCAGGGAGCCAGCGGCGAACTTATGGCACTCTTGCCGCAGCAAATGATGGTAAGACGGTAATTTATGCAGGTTACCAGTTAACTATAAGATCGATATATATGCGGCCCGAAATGTCGCCCCACAAAGCAAAAGAGTTCGACGGCCACTGCTCTAACGGCATAAAATGCTATAATAAATACACTCTTGGAAATGGAAAAAAGAACACATTGACACCGGTGTGTCAGACCCACCATACTTGCTCCGGACACTGCGAGAGGGCTGTACAAGCAATGATCACACGCACGGCACAGCGGACACACCAGGAACCGCGGTGTTGGCCGTCGAATGGCGCTAGCTGCGCAGCATTTGTGCACCGCCGCCGTCAGTGTCAGCCAGTTTGCCGTGGCATACGGAGCTCCATCGCAGTCTTTAACACTGGTAGCATGCCGCGACAGCGTGGACGTGAACAGCATGTGCAGTTGACGGACTTTGAGCGAGGGCGTATAGTGGGCATGCGGGAGGCCTGGTGGACGTACCGCCGAATTGCTCAACACGTGGGGCGTGAAGTCTCCACAGTACATCGATGTTGTCGCCAGTGTTCGGCGGAAGGTGCACGTGCCCGTCGACCTGGGACCGGACCGCAGCGACGCACGGATGCACGACAAGACCGTAGGATCCTACACAGTGCCGTAGGGGACCGCACCGCCACTTCCCAGCAAATTAGGGACACTGTTGCTCCTGGGGTATCGGCGAAGACCATTCGCAACCGTCTCCATGAAGCTGGGCTACGGTCCCGCACACCGTTAGGCCGTCTTCCGCTCATGCCCCAACATCGTGCAGCCCGCCTCCAGTGGTGTCGCGACAGGCGTGAATGGAGGGACGAATGGAGACGTGTCGTCTTCAGCGATGAGAGTCGCTTCTGCCTTGGTGCCAATGATGGTCGTATGCGTGTTTGGCACCGTGCAGGTGAGCGCCACAATCAGGACAGCATACGACCGAGGCACACAGGGCCAACACCCGGCATCATGGTGTGGGGAGCGATCTCCTACACTGGCCGTACACCTCTGGTGATCGTCGAGGGGACACTGAATAGTGCACGGTACATCCAAACCGTCATCGAACCCATCGTTCTACCATTCCTAGACCGGCAAGGGAACTTGCTGTTCCAACAGGACAATGCACGTCCTCATGTATCCCGTGCCACCCAACGTGCTCTAGAAGGTGTAAGTCAACTACCCTGGCCAGCAAGATCTCCGGATCTGTCCCCCATTGAGCATGTTTGGGACTGGATGAAGCGTCGTCTCACGCGGTCTGCATGTCCAGCACGAACGCTGGTCCAACTGAGGCGCCAGGTGGAAATGGCATGGCAAGCCGTTCCACAGGACTACATCCAGCATCTCTATGATCTTCTCCATGGGAGAATAGCAGCCTGCATTGCTGCGAAAGGTGGATATACACTGTACTAGTGCCGACATTGTGAATGCTCTTTTGCCTGTGTCTATGTGCCTGTGGTTCTGTCAGCGTGATCATGTGATGTATCTGACCCCAGGAATGTGTCAATAAAGTTTCCCCTTCCTTGGACAATGAATTCACAGTGTTCTTATTTCAATTTCCAGGAGTGTATTCTCTGCTGATCACAAAATGGCTCAAATGGCTCTGAGCACTATTGGCCTTAACGTCTGAGGTCATCAGTCCCCTAGAACTTAGAACTACTTAAACCTAACTAACCTAAGGACATCAAACACCTCCATGCGCTAGGCAGGATTTGAACCTACGACCGTAGCGGTCGGGTGGTTCCTGACTGTAACGCCTAGAACCGTTCTGCCACACCGGCTGGATGCTGATCATATTTTAAACATACTCTTACGATCTCTAAATAGATGCGGGAGCTTTTCAGAGAGAAGCTGGATCAATGCACCTCTTAGTTGTATTCATCCGCGCTTCAACCCTGACTTCCAGGTGTAATACAGCAGGAGCAGAACGGTTTTTTTTAAACTAACGTTATAATTACGAGGAACAAGGAGAACGGTTTACGAATATTCTCAGCACGTTCGTCGGCTTGGATGTCTTGTAGCAGTAAGAGAAACTTAGTAGTCAACACCAAGTAAAAAAGAAAGGAAAAAATGAGACAATTTCCACATTTCTCGTCTTTTTTTGGTTATTTATTATTCAGATATCAAAATGTATTACACAGTTTAATTTCATCTTTCTTCGGTCATGATATTACTTCTTCATTCTTTCGATATTTCAACCAGGTGATACCTATTCTTTCCATACCCCCTACAATACTCATTTTTCCTTCATTTTTTTCTTTAATCTCACTTACTGTCTATTGTATTCTTCAGTTTTATTCCATACCCACGCGGTACCACTGAAGTTAGTTATTTGCGTTTTTCTTCTTGGAGTATTCATTTTGGCGACTTTATTTTAAGTTGTCCATAAAAGCAGACCCTACATTTCTTGAAGGGCAAGTGACTTTTTCGGTCTTGTCCGTAAAAGCAGACCCTACTTTTCTTGAAGGACAAGTAATTTTTTCGGTCTTTTATTATTTCTCATTTGGTCGTATTTTGCGTAGAGCATTTTTATATCCGTCGTCCATAAATGCTAGTACCTATCTGAAGATTTGTGTCCATTTTTCGTGTGTGTTCTGTGGTAAGTGGTTCTTGTTCATTTCGATGCATTTGACTGCGCACAGGATATCTTTATCAGAGTATAGTCATATCATTGCAATGACTTAGGTCGATTTTTCCTCAGAGATATCTTCTACAGGTAGTATACCGTTTTATCCCTTCGTTGGTATGTATTAGCTACAATTTGCTCGTTTCCATTTCCTTTTGATGTATTTGAAGCCTCAAATTCCATAAGAAAAGGGGTTCGTTACGAGTCTAAAAAACTCACGTGTATATACACTACTGGCCATTAAAAATACTACACCACGAAGATGACGTGCCACAGAGGCGAAATATAACCGACACGAAGAAGATGCTGTGATATGCAAATCATTAGCTATTCAGAGCATTCACACAAGGTGCTGACATGAGGAACGTTTCCAACCGAATTTTCATACACAAACAGCAGCTGACCGGCTTTGCATTGTGAAACGTTGTTGTGATGCCTCGTGTAAGGAGGAGGAATCCCTACCATCACGTTTCCGACTTTGATAAAGGTCGGATTGTAGCCTATCACGATTGCGGTCCATCGTATTGCGACATTGCTGCTCGCGTTGGTCGAGATCCAAAAACAGTTAGCAGAATATGGAATCAGTGGTTTCAGGAGGGTAATACGGAACGCCGTGCTGGATCCCAACGGCCTCGTATCACTAGCAGTCGAGATGAGAGGCATCTTATCCCTATGACTGTAACGGATCGTGCAGCCACGTCTCGATCCCTGAGATGGGGATGTTTACAAGACAACAACCATCTGCACGAACAGTTCGACAACGTTCGTAGCAGCTCGGAGACCATGGCTGCTGTTACCCTTGACGCTGCATCACAAACAGGAGCGCCTGCGATGCAGTACTCAACGACGAACCTGGGTGCACGTATGGCAAAACGTCATTTTTTCGGATGAATCCAGGTTCTGTTTACAGCATCATGATGGCCGCATCCGTGTTTGGTGACATCGCGGTGAACGCACATTGGAAGCCATACTGGCGTATCACCAGGCTTGATGGTATGGGGTGCCATTGGTTACACGTGTTGGTCACCTCTTGTTCGCACTGACGGCACTTTGAGCAGTGGACATTATATTTCAGATATGTTACGACCCGTGGCTCTACCCTTCATTCGATCCCTGCGAAACCCTACATTTCAGCAGGATAATGCACGATCGCATGTTGCGCGGGACTTTCTAGATACGGAAAATGTTCTACTGCTGCCCTGGCCAGCACATTCTCCCGATCTCTCACCAATTGAAAACGTCTGGTCAATGGTGGCCGAGCAACTGGCTCGTCACAATACGCCAGTCACTACTCTTGATGAACCGTGGTATCGTGTTGAAGCTGTATGGGCAACTGTACCTGTACACGCCATCCAAGCTCTGTTTGGCTCAATGCCCATGCGAATCAGGGCCGTCATTACGGCCAGTGGTGGTTGTTCTGGGTACAGATTTCTCAGGATCTATGCACCCAAATTGCGTGAAAATGTAATCACGTGTCAGTTATAGTGTAATATATTTGTCCAGTGAATACTAGTTTATCATGTGCTTTTCTTCTTGGTGTAGCAATTTTAATGGCCAGTAGTGTGTCATTACATTGACGTACGTGAATTTCTCCTCAGAGATATCATCTTCAAGTAGTACACTGTTTCCGCCCTTCTTTGGTATGTATTGTATCATTTGCTCGATTCCTTTTTCTTTTAATGCATTGGAAGCCTTAAATTCCATAAGAAAATGAGTTCATTACGACAGCCTCTAAAAAAGTTAACGTGTATTATTAAATAGTTCTGTCGTCCACAGATGCTTATTTTCCGATAGGCTGGGTAATTATAAGATATTTTGTACTCTGGTAATGAAGTTGGAGTAGATGAAAGACATTAGAAGTTTTCCTATTGTCTCGTTTGTATGTGACGGTAGTAGAAAAGTGAGTTGGACGGTTCTTGAATGAATCGTGGCACTACCTCACTCTGAGATGGGGACACACGAACTCGTTCGTATGCTAGTGTATTCTGAGCGAGTAGGTTACACCGCATTATGCAAAAGGTCGAAAATGATGGTGCGTGTTGACGATATTTTGGCCGTAATCACTCTCTCCGAGAAGATAGTAAGATTCCCTTGAAAGAGCGGGTGATTTAGGCGGCCGGCTGAGGAGGGGCAGGATCGGCTCTGCCGGCGGTCACGTGCGCGCGCCAGCCCCTCGCCTCCGCGTTAGGAAGAGCCGGTGTGGGGACGAAGGCTGCCCACTGGAGCCAAATGTCAAGGAGAGCGCATGCGCAGTGGCTGCAGGCAGCCGCGGCCGTGCCACGGCGTCCCAGACACGGCGCACCCCGGGGACACCTTCTCCAGCGCCACACTTTGCGGCCAAGGTTGGCCATGTCCGAAAGAAACCCGAGTACAGCGCTTGCGCCGCTGGATATTTCCGAGAATGTTGCACGCTGTGTCCACTGCAGACAACAGTGGCTTCTGCGTTAAGGAATGTTTAGACATTAATCATGCTTACGTAACAGTTAAAATTTGGTGCTTCCCGCAAAACAAATTTCAAATGCGTACCTGCGGATAAATACTTCCTACAGGAAAATTAAAGAGACCTTTGGAGAAAAGAGAGCCACTTGTATGAATATCAAGAGCTCAGATAGGAACCCAGTTCTAAGCAGAAATCTGGAAGGATTATATAGAGGGCCTATACAAGGGCGATGTTCTTGAGGACAATGTTATGGAAATGGAAGAGGATGTAGATGAAGATGAAATGGGAGATATGATACTACTTGAAGAGTTTGACAGAGCACTGAAAGACCTGAGCCGAAACAAGGCCCCGTGAGTAGACAACATTCCATTAGAACTACTGACGGCCTTGGGAGGGCCAGTCCTAACAAATTCCCTCAGACTTCAAGAAGAATATAATAGTTCCAATCGCAAAGAAAGCAGGTGTTGACACATGTGAAAATTACCTATCAGTTTAATAAGTCATAGCTGTAAAATACGAGGGTCAGTCAAAAAGTAATGCCTCCTATTTTTTTTTTCTACGTTTAATTGTCAGGAAATTTAAATGCAATTACATAGGTTGAAAACCACAACATTGAGGATCATTTTGTCATTTTTCAATGTAATCTCCGCCCATCTCTACAGTTTGGGTCCATCTTTGAACAAGGGCATGTATCCCAGCACGGTAAAAATCACAGCTCTGCTTCCTAAGCCATTGACGCACGGATGTTTTGACGGCCTCCTCATCTTCAAAATGAATCCCACGATGAGCTTCTTTTAGTGGCCCGAACAGATGGAAGTCTGATGGTGCCAGGTCAGGGCTGTATGGGGGATGAGGCAAAACTTCCCATCCAATTTTGACAATCTCGTCAGAGGTGTGACGACTGGTGTGTGGTCTTGCATTGTCATGCAAAAGAAGAACATCTGCCATTGATTTTGTTGGGCGAACTCGCTGAAGACGTGCTTTAAGTTTTTTGAGAGTTGTGACGTATTGAACAGAATTTATTGTGCATCCCTGCTCCAAAAAATCAACCAGAATCACACCCTCTGTATCCCAGAAAACTGTTGCCATAACTTTCCCTGCCGATCGCACAGTTTTGAATTTTTTCTTCCTCGGCGAGCTTGTGTGACGCCACTCCATTGACTGCCTCTTTGATTCGGGTTCAAAAAAATGCACCCATGTTTCGTCCCCGGTCACAATTTTTTTCAGAAACTCATCTCCCTCCAAACGGAAGCGCTGCAAGTGTTAGGAGGCTATTGTTTTCCTTGCCTCTTTATTCTGATCGGTTAACATTCTTGGAACCCACCGTGCACAAACTTTTGAGTACCCCAATTGTTTAATAATCGTGATCACACTGCCTTTACTAAGAGAAATAATGCGACACACTTCATCTGCAGTCACCCGACGGTCACCACGAATGATGTCATCAACTTGCTGAATGTTGTGTGGAGTCACTGCACTCACCAGCCTGCCGCTCCGCTTTTCGTCAGTCAACGGTGTTTGCCCTTCAGCTTCCTTACAACGACGAACCCATCGTCTAACAGTGCTGACATCCACTGTCACAACACCATACACCTTCTTCAGTCTTTCATGAATGCGTATGAGCGTTTCACCTTCTGCATTCAAGAATTCAATCACACAACGCTGTCTCAAACGAACATCGATGTCGGCCATCTTACAAACTTCTGCTGTGCTGCCACCTGTTGACACAGAAAGTTACTACTGCAGTGTATTGCAGAAGAAGGTTTGAGGAATGGCGCCAGATTCAAATTTTTCACTTAACTTAATTTTTTTAAGTAGAAAAAAAATGGGAGGCATTACTTTTTGACCGACCCTCGTACTAATGCGAATTCTTTACAGACGAATGGAAAGGCTGATAGAAGCCGACCTCGGGGAAGATCAGTTTGGATTCCGTAGAAATGTTGGAACACGTGAGGTAATACAGACCCTACGACTTATCTTAGAAAATAGATTAAGGAAAGGGAAACCTACGTTTCTAGCATTTGTAGACTTAGAGAAAGCTTTTGACAATGTTGACTGGAATACCCTCTTTCAAATTCTAAAGGTGGCACTGGCAAAATACAGGGAGCGAAAGGCTATTTACAATTTGTACAAAAAGCAGATGGCAGTTATAAGAGTCGAGGGATATGAAAGAAAAGCAGTGGTTGAGAAGGGAGTGAGACAGGGTTGTAGCCTCTCCCCGATGCTATTCAACCTGTATATTGAGCAAACAATAAAGGAAACAAAAGAAAAGTTCGAAGTACTTATTAAAATCCATGCAGAAGAAATAAAAACTTTGAGGTTCCCGATGGCACTGTAATTCTGTCAGAGACAACAAAGGACTTGGAAGAGCAGTTGAACGGAATGGGCAGTGTCTTGAAATGAGGATATAAGATGAACATCAACAAAAGGAAAACGAGGATAATGGAATGTAGTCGAATTAAGTCGGGTGATGCTGAGGGAATTAGATTAGGAAATGAGACACTTAAAGTAGTAAAGGAGTTTTGCTATTTGGGGAGCAAAATAACTCATGATGGTTGAAGTAGATCGGATATAAAATGTAGACTGGCAATGGTAAGGAAAGCGTGTCTGAAGAAGAGAAATTTGTTAACATCAAGTATAGATTTAAATGTCAGGAGTCGTTTCTGAAAGTATTTGTATGGAGTCTAGGCATGTATGGAAGTGAAACATGGACGATAGACAGTTTGGAGAAGAAGAGAATAGAAGCTTTCGAAATGTGGTGCTACAGAAGAATGCTGGAATAAGATCACATAACTAATGAGGAGGTATTGAATAGAATTGGGGAGAGGAGGAATTTGTAGCACAACTTGACAAGAAGAAGGGACCGGTTGGTAGGACATTTTTTGAAGCCTCAAGAGTTCACAAATTTAGCATTGGGGGGGCAGCATGTAGGGTAAAAATCGTAGTGGGAGACCAAGAGATGAATACACTAAGCACATTCAGAAGGATGTAGGTTGCAGTAGGTACTGGGAGATGAAGCAGCTTGCACAAGATAGAGTAGCATGGAGAGCTGCATCAAACCAGTCTCAGGACTGAAGACCACAACAACAACCTGCGGAAAAATATGCAGAGGTTTTCGTGTACCCCACTTTCTTGAAGTGAGCCTCCAAAAGCAGAGGAGGCAAAATCGTCGTCTGTTTGGAACACAGAAGAAAAATACATTTACCGCATTTAACATTAGTATATTCACAACGGAAGCTGTTTATGACAATACCATAATGGATATTTCCTTTGTGAAAACTCCTCATTTAAATTAGCTGTCCTTCCCTTTCCAACATTCTTCCGTTTCGAATTGAAGGTAGTCAAGGGGGTGGGCGTCTGAGTTAACCACGAGAAACAACCGGAAGAACGAGTCATTGGAGGTTGAGTGTAACATGCCTGAATGTCGTGGCAAAACTGGACGAACCTGGAGATGAGTGGATTGGCTGAAATTAGAGTTAGAGGTGTTTAATAAAGCAAGGTGCGAAGTCCCTCTCTTTATTGCGCCACTACATCCGCCAATCTCTACTTTTTATTTGCAGCTGAGAGGAAACATTTACTTGAACAAGTAGCGTTCTGCTATATTTGTTTTAATTAGATAGTAATACAGTTAACATAACTTCTGCTACCACGTGACCGCTACGCTAGCAGGTTCGAATCGTGCCTCGGGCATGGATGTGTGTGACGCCCTTAGGTTAGTTAGGTTTAAGTAGTTCTAATTTGTAGAGGACTGATGACCTCAGATGTTAAGTCCCATAGTGCTCAGAGCCATCTGAACCATTCAATTTCTGCTAAAGTTTCAGTATGAATGCAGCAGTTATTGTCAGGTAAAAGAGAAACAAATTATGGAACATTACGTTGGTAGTTCTCTATCTACACTTTTTAGAGGCATTAGGATTACGTTTGATTCAGTTAATTCCCCTTTTCTCGTTATACTAACGGTCGTCTGGTCCACAGTTCGCACGGGACTGGGGAACAACATACCAGTTTTGAACGAAGGATCTCGTTTTCAGATGATGCCCCAAAAATACGTGTAATTTTTTTTACTGCTGTTCTTAGAAATAACATCTGATTTTATTCACAATGTTAGTTTCCTACACACAGTAGGCCTTTGTCCTCTTCACATCCCTTCAAGCTTCTTTGGGTTTCTACAACAGCCCACCTAACCATATTTGTAGCCAATAAGCACAAAAGCAAAGAGAATCAAATAACACGCATAAGTATACTGGAGGATAGCGTAATGGTAAATTAATAATTTATCAGCACACATTCTATAAGTCACAACATAACACATTTTAGTCTACCAGTACTACAGTTTATTAAGTTACGGTTCAAAATTCTGACACGAATTCTTAAAAAAAATGGAAAGAAATGTAGAAGTCGACCTCAGAGAAGATTAGATGGATTCCGAAGAAATGCTCGAACGCAAGAGGCATTACTGACACCCCGCAGGAGTCGAATGGCATGGAAGGGAAGCAGTGGTTAAGACGGGAGTGAGACAAGGTCGTAGCCTACCGTCGATGTTATTCAATCTGTACATTGAGCAGCACGATGGGACGAAAGAAAATTGAATTTGGAATTAAGGTCCAGGGACTATAAACGAAAACTTTGAGGTTTGCCGACATTGTATTTTTGTCATACTAAAGGACTTGGAACAGCAGTTCAACGGAATGGGCAGTGTCTTTAAAGATGAACATCGCCAGAAACAAAACAAGAATTATGCAATTCAGGTGACGCTAAGGCAATTAGATTAGGAAACGAGACTCTTAAAGTAGTACAAGAGTTACTTTATTTGGGCAGCAAAATAACTGATGATAGCCGAAATAGAGAGAATGTAAAATGTAGACTGGCAATGGCAAATGAAACGTTTCTGAACAAGATAAAACTTGCTATCATCGAATATAGAGTTAAGTGTCTGAAAGTCTTTGCTGAAAGTATTTGTAAGGACTGCAGCCATGTTTGAAAGTTAATTATAGACGATAAATAGTTTAGACAGAAAGAGAATAGAAGCTTTTGAAATGCGGTGTCACAAAAGAATGCTGAAGATTAGATGGGTAGACCACGTAACTAATGAGGAGGTACTGAACAGAATTGGGGTGAAAGGAAATATGTGGCACATCCTAAAGAGAAGATGGGATCGTTTGATAGAACACATTCTGAGATATTAAGGGGTCACCAGTTCAGTAGTGGAGGGAAGTGAGGGTGGGTGGGGGGCGGGGTTAAAAATTGTAGAGGGAGACCAAGAGAAGAAGACAGTAAGCAAATTCGGAAGATGTAGATTGCAGTAGTTATTCGGAGATGAAGAGGCTTGCACAGGATAGATTAGCATGGAGAGATGCACCAAACCAGTCTCCGGAGTGAGGTCCACAACAACACAAAACCATACTTCAGTAAAACATTTAATACTAATTATTTGTGTATTGCATGTTGAGGTAAATGTATTTTGCATGTTGGAATGGGATGTTATTTCGCCGGTGTAAGCAGTGCAATATTCAGTGAGTGAATTTTGTTTCAGAATAACAATGTGGCGGGCCGGTGTGGCCGTGCGGTTCTACGCGCTTCATTCTGGAACCGTGTGACCGCTACGGTAGTCGGTTCGAATCCTGCCTCGGGCATGGATGTGTGTGATGTCCTTATGTTAGTTAGGTTTAATTAGTTCTAAGTTCTAGGGGACCGATGACCTCAGAAGTTAACTCCCATAGTGCTCAGAGCCATTTGAACTATTTTTAAGTATGTACCGTCTATGCAACTAAATGAAGGCAGTTTGTTTGTTCCAACAAATAAACTGCCTTCATTTAGTTGCACAGACGGCACATACCTCAATAAAATATTGATTCACAAAACCAGTGCTCGTAAGGAAGAAGCTTAGAGTTCTGCAGCTGCTGCTCTCTGCTTTTCCAGTAATGCAAGACGTATCTAATTTGACAGGCTAATCAGTATACATACATGAAGTACACTAACAAGACAGTTTGGTTCTTCTTGATGGCTCAGATTTACAACCGACGTACTATTCTATGCCAAGCATTTCTGAGCACCTTGTGGACACAAAAAAAACATACGGGTGGTGGTGTCACACAGCCAGTTTGCTTGTTGCAAATGCATGGGTAGGCCCGTGCCAAGCTCAGAGACAAGATTCGTTGTTATTTTACAGTAAGCAAACGACATATGTATGATTTATTGTTAAATAATTCTAACTTAAGAAAATAGCGTTGTTCTGTAGTGCAGCTTTACGCTAATCTTTAACAGGCGTAGTGTGGTAACAAGAAAAGGAATCAGGTATATGTTTTGTCACGATTTCGAGAAAGTAGAGCGACGAGTCCTGTGACTTTCATCTAGTTCGTCTCTGCCACACAGAATGGTTTCTGCAGTGTGATGTCGTAGATTTATTAAGAGTGTAAGCCAGCAGTATTTCCAGTAGTGGAAGATGTTTGGAGTGTATGTAGATTCTGAGCGTCAGGTAAATAAAAGATCGGTAGTTGCAGGTTTTTAAGGAGATCGCAAAGGTAACACTAATAATCAGTGCCACACTTATACGAGTTGACTTCTTAACGAATATGGTGTTCGATGAATAGGTAGGGTGAGAGCGGGAGGAGGAGTGAGTGATTGCTATTAACGATTAAATCCAGTAGTAATAGGAGAGCTCGTGCCTGTGAATTACACGTAGTGTACATAATTTGTTTTTCCTTAATGTAACAGTCACAAACCAGCACTGCACACAGTTGGCCATGACAACAAACCTTTGTGATAAAAAAATCTGTTTTGGATCAGTAAATATGAGCACATATCGCCAACACCGTAGTTTTTTTATAAATGAAACTTTTTTAAGACCTCAGGCCAAGCAAAAAAATCTGTCATATTTTATCAAATCAGATAACATTAACATGATATTCAGTATGATGGATTCCGAGTTAATTAACTGTGAAATATTTGCAACGTTTATCTTTTTGTAGGAGAGACGTGGGTAAATATGAAATGTTCGTGAAAAAAAAAATTTTGGTTGTATTGATATAAATACATATACATAGCCTTCAGGAACATGGAAAGAAACTCAGAAGTGTCAAGCTTCCAACGATTTTGCCTGGCAATGTGGCTGGACACTTATTAGACATTAATGTGGTGTGTGTCGACTCTTCGCCTTTATAACGAACTGAACTCTGCTAGGGACACTTTCAATGCAGTGTCTAAATGGCTGTCGAGGAACAGAGCTCATTCTTCCTCAAAAGCCGAAACCAGGGGATGCAGTGATGTGTGACGCTGGGCTCTGAGCGAAGCCATCGTTCTGACTCTTCTGAAGGTGTTCCTTTCGGTTCAGATCGGTACTCTGGGCAGACCAGTCCATTACAAGAATGTTATCGTCCACAAACTATTGCCTCAAACATTATGCTTTGTAATACGGTGCACTGTCACCCAGATAAAATCATCGCATCCGAAGTATTCCTCTACTGTCCACTCTAGACAGTGCTGTAAACTGTGTCGTATCCTTCTGTATGTAGCCTTTTCTAAGCGCGGTAATGGAAGCGCAACTTAACCACGACATACACTTCCATAGCGTTAGACAACTTCCTCCGTACCTGACGACTGGTACAGCGCATGACGACAGTTGTCAAATCCAAACCCTTCCGTGGGACAGCCAAGGATTATAGCGTGATTCAGCACTCTGAATCACTCATTTACTGTCATGTCCGCCACTGTCAGCTTAAACGGTCAGCGTGACGGATTGTCAATCTCTTGGGCCCGGCTGGGTGGGGGAATTTTCTCCACCCAGGGACTGGGTGTTGTGCTGTGCTCACCATCATCCTATCACCCTCGTCGACTGCAGGTCGCCGTGTGGCGTCAGATTGAGAGACCGGCACCTGGCGAACGGTCTGCCCGACGGGCGGCCCTAGCCAATCGAAAACATAAAAATTTCCTGTCATCCACTGTGCAGAGGAGTCTCTCTTAACGTCACTTAGCCTTGACTGCAGAAATGTGCAGCTTACGGGGAGAGACTCGGAGACTGCATGCTATTCTTTTTAACTCCCTACTCTCTGTCAGTGTGCTAGCTGGATTGTGAGTGGCACTTTGGCACTCACGTGTGATTCCTTTCACTGACTGAAAAAGCAAGGGAACAAACACAGCTAAACCACGACAAAGCAGATCTCATGTTCTGATCGTCGGTGACCGTCAAGCATTGCGGACGGTGATTGCAGAAAGTCGCATACAGTCAGTGAAAGGAATCACACGTGAGTGCCAAAGTGCCACTCACAATCCAGCTAGCACACTGACAGAGAGTAGGGAGTTAAAAAGAATAGCATGCAGTCTCCGAGTTTCTCCCCGTAAGCTGCACATTTCTGCAGTCAAGGCTAAGTGACGTTAAGAGAGGAGACCACACTGACAGAGAGTAGGGAGTTAAAAAGAATAGCATGCAGTCTCCGAGTCTCTCCCCGTAAGCTGCACATTTCTGCAGTCAAGGCTAAGTGACGTTAAGAGAGGAGACTCCTCTGCACAGTGGATGACAGGAAATCACCGATAATCGACTTGGGCAGCTTTAGATGATCATGATGATATTTGGCTGGTGGGGCGCTCAAGTGCGCGGTTGTCAGCGCCCGTACAAATTCCCAATCTGCACACAGTCCAGTCTCGCCACTTCCAGGAATGATGATGACACTATGCAGACAACACAAACACCAGTCCCCGAATGGAGAAAATTCCCGGCCCGACCGGGAATCGAACCTGCGACTCCGTGATCCTGAGATCCACTTTTAGAAGGTTTGAAAAGTCGCCAATGGATTTTGTCAGGTGATATCCAATGACTCGTCCTTGTTTGAAGTCACTGAGCTCTCCAGCCCGACCCATACTGCTGGAGACACAACACCTCCAACCTTCTTTTACTCTGGTAGGTCAGCCTCTCGTGATATCTAGGAGTCACTACCTCAGTCCGTAGGAGTGTCTGGATACTGTTGATCGTATAGCGTTTGTAGATCTCGTAGAAACAGAGCCAGAAGACATAATGTGAAACGGCTCTCTTTGGATTGTCGCGGGCATCGACCAGTGATAATTGTGGAGATCTAACGTTCCAGGGCTTCTGTCCCCGACGTTTGTGAAGATGGAGACGCCGGCCACACAGGGAGATAGCTAGGGGCGAACTGGAGGAGAGGTGTGGATGGATTTTCCTGGCTCTATGCCGGATATACATATCCTCGTGTCGTCGCCTCACAGGTAAACGCAACAGCACAGCATTCACAGGCTCCGGTGGAAGGCACAGTGATTCAGCAGCACAAGCGTCACTCAGCAGCAGGACAGCACAGCTGTGCGGCCTTGCGGTGCGGCCCGACACGTGATGCAGCGTCCAGAGGCAGGCAGTGCGTCAGCCGCCACTGGCGAGGCGGAAACGGCGATGATCAAGGCTGTCTAGCAGTCAGGCGTTCCTCTGCGTGCCCTCCGTAATTACTGGCTGAGGGACGAGAATACCGCTGAACATCAGACCAGTGCTGCAAGCGGTAGAGGCAGCTCCTGTGGGCAACAAGTGGTGGGCAAAAAGCTGACAAACCAAATATAACACATTACCGCCAGGCTTGACAAAACTCTACCATCGGGCGAGCAAAACGTATGAGACAGCCGAAATACACTCAGATCTGAAGAAGAATATAATAATTCGAATCCCTAACAAATCAGGTGTTGACAGATGAGAATATTACCGAACTATCAGCTTAATAAGTCACGACTGGAAAATACTAAGGCGAATTCTTTACAGACGAATGGAAAAACTGGTAGAAGCCGACCTCGGGAAAGATCAGTTTGGATTCCGTAGAAATACAGGAGCATGAGAGACAGTACTGACCCTACGACTTATCTTAGAAGCTAGATTACGAAAAGGTAAACCTACGTTTCTAGCATTTGTAGACTTAGAGAAAGCTTTTGACAATGTTGACTGGAATACTCTCTTTTAAATTCTGAAGGTGGCAGGGGTAAAATGCAGGAAGTGATAGGCTATTTACAATTTGTACAGAAACCAGATGCCAGTTATAAGAGTCGAGGGACATGAAAGGGAAGCAGTGGTTAGGAAGGGAGTGAGACAGGGTTGTAGCCTCTCCCCGATGTTATTCAATCTGTATATTGAGCAAGCAGTAAAGGAAACAAAAGAAGAATTCGGAGTAGGTGTTAAAATCCATGGAGAAGAAATAAAAACTTTGAGGTTCGCCGATGACATTGTAATTCTGTCAGAGACAGCAAAGGATTTGGAAGAGCAGTTGAACGGAATGGACAGTGTCTTGAAATGAGGATATAAGATGAACATCAACAAAAGCAAAACGAGGATAATGGAACGTAGTCGAATTAGGTTGGGTGATGCTGAAGGAATTAGACTAGGAAAAAAGACACTTACAGTAGTAAAGGAGTTTTGCTATTTGGGGAGCAAAATAACTGATGATGGTCGAAGTAGAGAGGATATAAAATGTAGACTGGCAATGGCAAGAAAAGCGTTTCTGAAGAAGAGAAATTTGTTGACATCGAGTAGAGATTCAAGTGTCAGGAAGTCGTTTCTGAAAGTATTTGTGTGGAGTGTAGCCATGTATGGAAGTGAAACGTCGACTATAAATAGTTTGGACAAGAAGAGAATAGAAACTTTCGAAATGTGGGGCTACAGAAGTATGCTGAAGATTAGATCACATAACTAATGAGGAGGTATTGAATAGAATTGGGGAGAAGAGGAGTTTGTGGCACATCTTAACTAGAAGACGGGATCGGTTGGTAGAACGTGTTATGAGGCATCAAGGGATCCCTAATTTAGCATTGGAGGGCAGCGTGGAGGGTAAAATCGTAGAGGGAGACCAAGAGATGAAACACCAAACAGGTTCAGAAGGATGTAGGCTGCAGTATGTACTGAGAGGTGAAGCAGCTTGCACAGGATAGAGTAGCATGGAGAGCTGCATCAAACCAGTCTCAGGACTGAAGGCCACAACAACAACACATTACCATGCCTAAAACGGGGAGGAAAAACAGTTTTTGTTTCGAGTCGTCTCAAAATGGATAAATACATGTACTGCATGGTTTTTAAGGAAATATACCATTCTTCATGCAAAGTAGTGGAAGGATCATGTAGCAGTGGTATAGGAGGATAGCGATTGTGCACCGTTTTCTCCAAAGTAGACTACAAAGGCTAAATTATGCTGATATCTGGTGGCCAGCGCAGACGCTGGAGTTTATCCTCGTGCTCACAAAAACGATCTTGGACGATGCAGGCTGTGTGAACAGTAGCCCTGTCATCGTGGGTCACGTTATCGTTGGGGAACAGTCATCGTACGGTAGGACGTCCTGGCAGATTAAAACTGTAAACGCAAAGGTCCCGAGTTCGAGTCCCGGTCCGGCACACAGTTTTAATCTACCAGGAAGTTTCATATCAGAGCACACTCCGCTGCAGAGTGAAAATCTCATTCTGGAATCATACAGTGGGGCGGTCCTGATCAGCAAAACTGGTCAGATAAACAGTGGCAGTAATGCGAACTTGCAGAGTAACCATGGGGCTCGCGGAATACCACGGTATGGCTGCCCAAATCATTATCGAACCCTCGCCATATTTCACTCTTGGGGCAAAAACTTGGCCTGAAGTTGGAAACAGTGTGATACAAGACTTATCCGACCAAACGATTTACCTTTATTCTTCCATCGTCCAGGTATTGCGGCTTCAGCACCATTTTTTCTCTTGTGGACATCACTGATGAAATTCCAGCTCACCCTGTATTCCCCTGCTCATGGAGCTCCCATCGTGTTGTTTTAGTGCTGACAGCTTTGCGAGTGCCACATTCAGTTCTACAGTAAGTTTTGCAGCTGTCGTCGTCTTATTTGTCGTCAAAATTCTCTTCAGTGACCATCTGTCACTATCACTCAACACACTGTTTCGGCCGGCTCAGGAGGCCGAGCAGTTCTAGGCGCTACAATCTGGAACCGAGCGACCGCTATGGCTGGAGGTTCGAATCCTGCATCGGACATGGTTCAAATGGCTGTGAGCACTATGGGACTCAACATATTAGGTCATAAGTCCCCTAGAACTTAGAACTACTTAAACCTAACTAACCTAAGGACATCACACACGCCCCTGCCCGAGGCAGGATTCGAACCTGCGACCGTAGCAGTCCCGCGGTTCCGGACTGCAGCGCCAGAACCGCACGGCCACCGCGGCCGGATGCATCGGGCATGGATGTGTGTGATGTCCTTACGTTAGTTAGATTTAAGCAGTTCTAAGTTCTAGCGGATTGATGACCTCAGAAGTTAAGTCCCATAGTGCTCAGAGCCATTTGAACCATTTGAACACAGTTTCGTCATCATTGTGACTTTCCGGATGAGCAGTTCCCCCTTTCTCCGAGTGCACTAAAATCTTCGATACTCATAACACTTCGGCTCCCTTGGTTCCAAAAAGCCCTCCCTATGGACAGCCGATATTTTTCCATGTTTAGCTCCGACATAATGCACTCACAGCTGCACAGGACATCGTTCTGGATACGGCTGAGACTTGCAACCTATGAGGACGTTGAGCAGGTGCCGTTCGTAGGCAAATACAACAGCGCAACCTGCGGGCTGGCTAGCATCTGCATTTATGTTCAAGCATTTCTAGCGGTGTTCCAATATTTTCCTCTAAGCCCCGTATCTTCACTGTCCAATGATACGGGTGCGATTTCTAGCGGTGTTCCCATATTTTTCTCGAAACCCTGTGTCTTCAGTGACCAAAGATAGGAGTGTGTCAAATAAGAAGAAATTTAAAAAAAATAGCCTCTGGTTACGAGAATGATTTTCGGTTTCCTTACTGCATCTCTTGTTCTTTACAATTTCAACTCATCGCACGACTGTATTCTCGCCTTTCATGATGATTGTAAGTTTGTTGTTGTTGTGGTCTTCAGTCCTGAGACTGGTTTGATGCAGCTCTCCATGCTACCCTATCCTGTGCAAGCTTCTTCATCTCCCAGCACTTAGTGCATCCTACATCCTTCTGAATCTCCTTAGTGTATTCATCTCTTGGTCTCGATCTACGATTTTTACCCTCCACGCTGCCCCCCATGCTAAATTTGTGATCCCTTGATGCCTCAGAACATGTCCTAACAACCGATCCCTTCTCCTAGTCAAGTTGTGCCACAAACTCCTCTTCTCAGCAATTGTATTCAGTACCTCCTCATTAGTTATGTGATCTACCCATCTAATCTTCAGCATTCCTCTGTAACACCACATTTCGAAAGCTTCTATTCTCTTCTTGTCCAAACTAGTTATCGTGCATGTTTCACTTCCATACATGGCTACACTCCATACAAATATTTTCAGATATGACTTCTTGACACTTAAATCTATACTCGATGTTAACAAATTTCTCTTCTTCAGAAACGCTTTCCTTGCCATTGCCAGTCTACATTTTATATCCTCTCTACTTCGACCATCATCAGTTATTTTGCTCCCCAAATAGCAAAATTCCTTTACTACTTTAAGTGTTTCATTTCCTAATCTAATTCCCTCAGCCTCACCCGACTTTATTCGACTACATTCCATTTCCCTCATTTTGCTTTTGTTGATGTTCATCTTATATCCTCCTTTCAAGACACTATCCATTCCGTTCAACTGCTCTTCCAAGTCCTTTGCTGTTTCTGACAGAATCACAATGTCATCGGCGAACCTCAACATTTTTATTTCTTCTCCATGGATTTTAATACCTACTCCGAATTTTTCTTTTGTTTCCTTCACTGCTTGCTCAGTATACAGATCGAATAATATCTGGGAGAGGCTACAATCCTGTCTCACTCCCTTCCCAACCGCTGCTTCCCTTTCATGTCCCTCGACTGTTCTAACTGCCATCTGGTCTCTGTACAAATTGTTAATACCCTTTCGCTCCCTGTATTTTACCCCTGCTACCTTCAGAATTTGAAAGAGAATATTCCAATCAACATTGTCAAAAGCTTTCTCTAAGTCTACAAATGCTAGAAACGTAGGTTTGCCCTTCCTTAATCTAGCTTCTAAGATAAGTCGTAGGGTCAGTATTGCCTCACGTGTTCCAACATTTCTACGGAATCCAAACTGATCTTCCCCGAGGTCGGCTTCTACTAGTTTTTCCATTCGTCTGTAAAGAATTCGCGTTAGTATTTTGCAGCTATGACTTATTAAACTGACAGTTCGGTAATTTTCACATCTGTCAACACCTGCTTTCTTTGGGATTGGAATTATTATATTCTTCTTGACGTCTGAGGGTATTTCGCCAGTCTCATACATCTTGCTTACCAGATGGTAGAGTTTTGTCAGGCCTGGCTCTCCCAAGGCCGTCAGTAGTTCCAATGGAATGTTGTCTACTCCGGGGGACTTGTTTCGACTCAGGTCTTTCAGTGCTCTGTCAAACTCTTCACGCAGTATCTCATCTCCCATTTCATCTTCATCTACATTCTCTTCCATTTCCATAGTATTGTCCTCAAGTACATCGCCCTTGTATAGACCCTCTATATACTACTTCCACCTTTCTGCTTTCCCTTCTTTGCTTAGAACTGGGTTTCCATCTGCGCTCTTGATATTCATACAAGTGGTTCTCTTTTCTCCAAAGGTCTCTTTAATTTCCCTGTAGGCAGTATCTATCTTACCCCTAGTGAGATAAGCCTCTCCATCCTTACATTTGTCCTCTAGCCATCCCTGCTTAGCCATTTTGCTCTTCCTGTCGATCTCATTTTTGAGACGTCTGTATTCCTTTTTGCCAGCTTCATTTACTGCATTTTTATATTTTCTCATTTCATCAATTAAATTCAATATTTCTTCTGTTACCCAAGGATTTCTACTAGCCCTCGTCTTTTTACCTACTTGATCTTCTGCTGCCTTCACTACTTCATCCCTCAAAGCTACCCATTGTTCTTCCACTGTAGTTCTTTCTCCCATTCCTGTCAATTGCTCCCTTATGCTCTCCCTGAAACTCTGTACAACCTCTGGTTCTTTTGCTTTATCCAGGTCCCATCTCCTTAAATTCCCACCTTTTTGCAGTTTCTTTAGTTTTAATCTACAGGTCATAACCAATAGATTGTGGTCCGAGTCCACATCTGCCGCTGGAAATGTCTTACAATTTAAAACCTGGTTCCTACATCTCTGTCTCACCGTTATATAATCTATCTGAAACCTGTCAGTATCTCCAGGCTTCTTCCATGTATACAGCCTTTTTTTATGGTTCTTGAACCAAGTGTTAGCTATGATTAAGTTGTGCTCTGTGCAAAATTCTCCCAGGCGGCTTCCTCTTTCATTTCTTACCCCCAATCCATATTCACCTACTACGTTTCCTTCTCTCCCTTTTCCTGCTACCGAATTCCAGTCACCCATGACTATTAAATTTTCGTCACCCTTCACTACCTGAATAATTTCTTTTATTTGATCATACATTTCTTCAATTTCTTCGTCATCTGCAGAGCTATTTGGTATGTAAACTTGTACTACTGTAGTAGGTGTGGGCTTCGTATCTATCTTGGCCACAATAATGCGTTCACTATGCTGTTTGTAGTAGCTTACCCGCATTCCTATTTTCCTATTCATTATTAAACCTACTCCTGCATTACCCCTATTTGATTTTGTGTTTATAACCCTGTAGTCACCTGACCAAAAGTCTTGTTCCTCCTACCACCGAACTTCACTAATTCCCACTATATCTAACTTCAACCTATCCATTTCCCTTTTTAAATTTTCTAACCTACCTGCCCGATTAAGGGATCTGACATTCCACGCTCCGATCCGTAGAACGCCAGTTTTCTTTCTCCTGATAACGACATCCTCTTGAGTAGTCCCCGCCCGGAGATCCGAATGGGGAACTATTTTACCTCCGGAATATTTCACCCAAGAGAACGCCATCATCATTCAATCATACAGTAAAGCTGCATGCCCTCAGGAAAGATTACGTCTGTAGTTTCCCCTTGGTTTCAGACGTTCGCAGTACCAGCACAGCAAGGCCGTTTTGGTTATTGTTACAAGGCCAGATCAGTCAGACTGTTGCCCCTGCAACTACTGAAAAGGCTGCTGCCTCTCTTCAGGAACCACACGTTTGTCTGGCCTCTCAACAGATACCCCTCCGTTGTGGTTGCACCTACGGTACGGCTATCTGTATCGCTGAGGCACGCAAGCCTCCCCACCAACGGCAAGTTCCATGGTTCAATGGGGGGACGGATTGTAAGTTTAACTAAGCAGAATAGCTTTACCCAACGAGTAGTAATGTCGACGAGACCGCGCAAAGGATAATCAGATTAAGAAGACACTCACCGATGGCCTAATGGCCACGTATGGTATCTGTATATTCTGTCGATAGTTTTATTATAGGATCTTCGCTGGAGAGGCGGGGAGGGGGGCGGAATCAGTTACATGGAAGTGGGAGAGGAGGAGGAACTAAACACCATTTCTTACAAAGTAACACTCGTATCTGTTGAAAAACTATGTGTATTAATAACGAAATTTATAACTGTAGTGCATTATTTTACTGTCGCGCAGGTAACGATCAATCATATGCGAGTATTTTCTGTAAAATACATCGCGAGTTGACAGAACAACACTAATGGAAAAGTTTAGAACCCAAGGTCATCTGCATTTTCTTTTTCAAGGAGAACAGCGGCGAACGGAGTAACAGTTGTGAGATTGCCGGACAAAAAAACTTTAGGTGCAGTTGTTTCTACTCAGTAGCCGTTACGTGTTCTGGCTTTCTTCAAACTGATACTGACGTAATATGTTTATGTGATGGGGAAGTGGGGAAACGGACGGAGAGAGAGGTGAGTAGGTAGGACCTCTGTCCCTCACTGAATACGCTCTTGTATTTACTGTACAATGGGCGGTACTGGAAGACACACAAAATCGATAACGTTACCTAATTAACAAATGAAAAATGGTTGCACACCAAGTTTTTTTGAAGTTTTCCCCTGGATGTAAGGCAAATGTCGGAACCTGCAATCGGAAACCCCTCTGGCTCTCTGCCAGATCTCTTGGTAAATGGCTGAAAAGACCCGAGGCTCTATAACGGGCCAGACGTCAAACAGCTCGCTCTACGCCTTGAAGAGAGAACAAAAGAAAGAGGATTTACAACTGAATACAAGCAAGCTTCGCCAAGAGCACCTCTTTGATGTACAAGGGTAGCGGCGCTTAGTCAGTTTTGCTTGTAGCGGGTACAAATTTACCCTTCGTATCACTTCTACAATGAAATTATCAACAAAATATTCATATTTGTCGACATTCCATGTGGGCCTGTCCTTCTTTACACTGATTCGGCTCCCAAGGTTTGAAAATAATAATGGAGAAACTTAGATATTTTAATAAATGACGTAAATAAAATACTTAAAGAGAAAATTGTATAGACTATGACAAATCTCTCAGAAGGACAAAGTGGTTTTGGGGATGGTAGACTGCGACTGTATAACATCCACTGTACTGGATGAGCAGTTGAAAAGAATAGAGCTATTAACAGGGAAATCGACATAACTTTTGCGGATATGAAAAAAAGCATGCGACAGCATCCCAAGATTTGAGACTGCACCTTGAAGAGACTGAAAGCATTTGATAAATGGAATAGAATAGTTGTGAGTATGAACAAGGAGAAAGAAGCAAAAGTATAGTTTGGAAACAGATTAACAGAAAACTTTAAAACCACCGCTCAAACAAGGTTGCACTCTAGCCCCCTCAATCTTTTTAATACATATATAGACCAAGCACTCAAGGCGTAGTACAAAAATCGTGCGAAAATTGTACACGATAGAATACATTTCTACTTTCTAGAGATAGCCAAATAATTTTCGCAAACAGCAGACGGAGTCTCAACATTAATTTCCACAAGACAGAGTAGACGTATATTGTAAACAAGAAACGTATTTACTGCTCGAAGATGGAAAAATCTGAAAATTAACATTTTGAAATATTTAGGTTGTATTATATCCAGTGACTCAACCTGTAACAAAGATACTGAAACAAAAGCAGTGATGGATAACGAGCGTCAAATTCCCTGCATGGACTGATCTGGAACAATACTATTATTCAACAGGCTAAAAAAAGGATGTTCCATCGTACCATCGAGATTAGGTTACTTATGGAGCGATGGAGCGTAGATGTGGCCATTTACAAATAAAAGGGACAAGGTCAGGGCAGTGGAATCAGATTTTATGAGAAGATGCCTACAGGTCAGCCGAAAAGATAAAATCGGGACATCTAATAGAGCTGAAGCAGCGAGTACACGTAACAGCACAACCTGCGTCGGTCGTCGAAATATCGTGCAGAAAATAGAAAAACCAATTCTTCAGAACAGCCGGAACTCACTATCAATCAGTCGCGCCGAGAAAACCTGAGAGACACAACGGTACTTGATAGTCGCTGAGAAAGGCGTTCATACGCGTTCAGCACGAGTGCAGCGTCGCTGGAATGATTCCGGTTGGTAACACTCATGTGTTGTTACTTTCGAACTCATCTATTAGAAATGTTTATAACACTGCTGCTAGCGAAGGTACTTGATGAAAAGTTACTTAATTTATTATCTTTGCCGATGAACTTAATGAGAACTAGATCTGTTTGAAAGGCCATTAATATAGGTGGTAATCGGTTACTTGGCATAAAACATTTAACACAATTACAAACAAGTAAGTGTATTATAAAACGTTGCTTGGTACTCGTTAACGACTTATTGGGGAATTTGATCTTTCGAAATTACATTTAAAGGTCAGTAGACAGTTGAATAAAGCATTATTGCAGAAAAGATATTTTACTATTTGACAAAAAGCACTCGAGAAATCCGTGATGGGAGAGCTACAAGAAACAAAGATAATCTGGATTGGTTACGTCTGATTTTTGGATTCTACGTTCGTAAAAATGTGATTAAGACCAGGAGTTTCCCTCGCTTAGGACATACTCGATGGATTTAGTACAGCACTAGCCCTGCACTGATGCAGAGATTGTGATGGGCAGCAGGTCCTGAATACACGTTACCTAACTCGTGTATGAGGATGTTTGCTTGCCTCAAGGTCGGGGAAACGTTGTGGGCTTCCCTCTCTCTTTCTTTTTTCTGACCCCCCCCCCCTCCCCACCCCACACCCCTCCACCCCTTGCTGCCGCAGTAACGACTGGTTCCGTGTTTGTGTGTTTCTGGACTACGACGTCACTGAAAAACTGGATTTTATTCATCCAAGGAGAATACTACAACTTGTCATTTGTGCTCAGTTTCAGGGAACACTGGTGGAAAGCGCAAAAACTATTGAAGAACCCAATACATCTTGGTAGGGAACTTTATTGTTGGATGTGTGGTTTCTGTTGCGTGCACGAATTAGAAATGAAATTCGTTCATACGTAACAGCTCCCTCGTTTTCGAACAGTGACTGAAGAATCCACATTTTTGTCGAAAGCATTAGTACAGCCTTCTCTGTACCTCTTTCATTGCTACTGCCCCATTAAAGGACATCTAAGTGTTTGTGGTGTGTGTGTGCGTGTGTGTGTGTGTGTGTAGACTTAGTGTGTTACACCATCTGCGGTGTGCTGATCAGCGTAATTTGAAGTACAGGTACGATGTGTCGCAATTGATGAAACATTGAATGTGTCGTAGAAGGAATTTTAGAGACAATTGTGATTGCTTGAATCGCAGGGGTTGTCGTGGGTTCGTAACTCATGCCATACAGTCTCCGACATGGTTTCTGGTACAAAACCGAAATCAAAATATGTGTAATTTGTGTGATGTGGAACTCAGTCCCCATCTTAAACAACATCACAGTTGGCTGGTGGTCGAAAACCGATTTCCTGTCTCTCTGGATGTACAAAAGACGTTTATCACTGTCCCACGCTCCCCGACTGATAACGAAGACACGATAATATGGAGTACCTATGCAAATATATAATAGATGCACTCGCCTGCTGATGGTACTGTTATTTACAACGAAGTTTTGTCTTTGGTTGACTGTATGCAGAATGATGTAAACACTATTTACGTTTTACTGAATACAGGGTCGCTTCGAAAACCTTTTTTGCACACAAGCGACATATCATTTAACGCCAGCCGGCCGCAGTTGCAGAGCGGTTCTAGGCGCTTCAGTGTGGAACCGCGCGACCACCACGGTCGCAGGTTGGAATCCTACCTCGGGCATGAATGTGTGTGATGTCCTTAGGTTAGTTAGGTTTAAGTACTTCTAAGTTCTAGGGAACTGATGACATCTTAAGTCCCATAGTGCTCAGAGCCATTTGAATCATCATTTAACGCCCCCTCCCCCCCCCCCTCCCCTCACACAATGACTGCCATTCCGTGGGCTCTTGGTAAGATTAAGATCATTAACATTAGTGTAAAGCCAGCGAGTGTGGAAAGAGTTGTTTTAGCAACTAATTATGATAGACATTGTGTACAAATTCAGTCTGGCGCCCAAAGCGACCGCCTGTGCTGCTTTGGTCTTACATCACCCTGATCGATTGCCAACTCTCTTTAAATGTGGAGAACAGATGAATCCCTTCACATCGTTTAGAGTAAGTCACTATGCAATTTACTAAATCTTCTACGTTAAATTATACGTTAGAGTCGAGAGGATACATACCAATTTCAAAGATACAATATAATCGAATCATTGTTAACTAAAAACGTCCCTGGTTAAATTTTCCCTGCTTTTACCAGTAGTATACGAAATGCACTTCATTAAAACGTGATTTACAGGAACGAGTACGCAACACACGCCAATAACTTGTTTTTAAGGCCCACGCTACGATCTCCGAATGGTCATGCGCAACCGGTACTGCAAAGTTGGAAGACCAACTAACATTTAAAGAGTGATCCACGAATAAAGAGAACTGAACATAATACTGTCTACAGCCACTGAAAACCGACTAACATCTAAAACACTACCTTCAGGGATATCGTCCTCGTACATAAAAAGATGGAAAAAAGCGTCACTGACTCTGTACCCACAGCAATTGCAATCCACCAAAAGAAGAACTTCGTTTGATAACGTAATCCAAATACACCACACTAAAGGAGAAATTATAATAAAACTTCAAAATAGCAAAGCATTAGGAGAAGACAATATGGCTGCTGAATTGTGGAAATAGTCTAGTGACAATATTATGCTATCTCTAACAGAAAACAGTAATGAAATTTGGACAGCAAACATCTTACCCTGAGAATGGACATCGGCATTAATACAACCAGTACATATAAAAGAAAAGAGAACTGATCCTAACAATTACAGAGGGGTGTCCCCCTTACCAGTGACATATGAGATCTTGTCAGTGACACTTCCAAAGAGAGCTGAAGAACGACTCAACCGACAGCTAGGGAAGTATCAAGCAGGTTTTGGGAAGCGAGGGTCCTGTGCAGAGCAAATACTAAGTCTAAAGAACATAACAGAAATGAAGGAAATCAGAAACTTGAAATGCGTTATAACTTTCATAGATTCTTAAGAAGGCATATGACTCAACTGACAGAAATGCGCTAATCAACATTATAAAGAAATTCGGACTCGACAATAAAGCAATAGAAATAATTAAAGGATTATTAACAAATGCGACTTAAAAAGTAAAATTTATGGGGAACTGTCAAACATTTTTTGCAATAAAATCAAGAGAAAGACAAGGAGTGTTATTCAGCCCTACTTCTTAACTGCGCATTAGGGAACGTAGTGAGAGAATGGGGAAAATCCATCAATACTAAGGGTATTCAACTAGGAAGAAATTCAAATGGCTCTGAGCACTATGGGACTTAACATCTGTGGTCATCAGTCCCCTAGAACGTAAGACTACTTAAACCTAACTAACCTACGGACATCACACACATCCATGCCCGAGGCAGGATTCGAACCTGCGACAGTAGCGGTCACGCGGTTCCAGACTGAAGCGCCGAGAACCGCAAGGCCAACTATGAAGAAATCCAAATAAAATTATCATACAATGTCTAGCTTTTGAAGATGACACGGCATTCATTACTGCCTGAATGGATAGTGCCAAAGAACAAATCATAGAAATACAGAAACAAGCAGACAAAACACGCCTAAAAATATCATTTGAAAAAACACATATCATGACAAATATCAATTATGCCCCTCCAATTTAAAATTTATAGCAATATGATACCTAAAACAAACTGTTTTAAATACTTGGGAGAAGGGATAACGAGCAGCAGAACAGAAAAGACAGCCATCACAAATAGACTACATAAAACGGAATGAGCGTTCCAAACGAGAAAAAAACATTTATAACAAAAAGAGCTTTGTCCTGGAACACAAAACTAAGAACTATCAAACACTGGTATGGTATGAAAAAATGTATGCGACAGAAACACTTAAACTAACAACATTTGGGGATCTTGAATAGCTGGAAAAGTTGAAAGAAGAATTCTAAGGAAAATAGTGGGACCTAGAAGTAATAATAATGTTTCCAGAATGTGATTTTCACTCTGCAGCGTAGTGTGCGCTGATATTAAACTTCCTGGCACATTAAAACTGTGTGCCCGACCGAGTATCGAACTCGGGACCTTTGCCTTTCGCGTGCAAGTGCTCTACCATCTGAGCTACCGAACCACGACTCACGCCCGCTCCTCACAGCTTCACTTCTGACAGTATCTCGTCTCCTACCTTCCAAAGTTTACAGAAGCTCTCCTGCGAAATTTGCAGAACTAGCACTCCTGAAAGAAAGGGTATTGTGGAGACATGGCTGTGTGAAATTTCAATAATTATGTTGATTACAAGTTAAGATCAAACAGAGAGCTCTATTTGGAAATGGAAAAGTTAACTGACGTAACGAAGAAAATAAGACTACAGTTTTATGGACACGTATACCGAATGAACAGTAACTGCGTAACCAAGCAGATCTTCAGCTGTAGATTCTTATTTTTCTAGGGCGACATTTGCATCAAGAGGAGAATGATGGCCGTGTACACCATTCCCGTCTTTCGTAGACGCATAGTGGAGTAATGCTTCAAGTTAAGAATAATTTCAATCTCGCATTTTATTCAGAAAAGGTAGTCCAGTTTATCATCATCTTGCTTTCTGACTCTTTGTGTGTGAAACTGCCGATGCTGTGTTGCAAGGTGGATTCATTATGGAACTTTCTAACGTTTTCTTTTCTTTTTGATTCTACAGGAATAAGTCGAAACCCACATGATTCACCGAAATAGACGAAGATATGAAAAACCCAGGAAATGGGTTGGACATAACAGATACCAGAAAACATTTTAGAGAAGCAATACATAAGGCAGGATTTCAGGGAAGAAAGAGGCCTGTAAGAAAGGAAAGAAGTGGGCCCAAGAAGAAAAGAACGACACTTTCGAAGGATTAAGGAAATATGGGACGAAGGAGAATTAAACAAAAAGAACCAAAATGAAAGTAGATTTATCGTACCTCCCCAAAAGGGTTATCCGAATAAATAAATACACTACTGGCCATTACAATTTCTACACCACGAAGATGACGTGCTACAGAAGCGAGATTTAACCGACAGGAAGAAGATGTTGTGATATGCAAATGATTAGCTTTTCAGAATATTCACACAAGGTTGGCGCCTGTGGCGACACCTACAACGTGCTGACATCAGGAAAGGCTCCAACCGATTTCTCATACACAAACAGCAGTTGACCGGCGTTGCCTGGTGAAAAGTTGTTGTGATGCCTCGTGTAAGGAGGAGTAATGCGTACTATCACGTTTCCGACTTTGGTAAAGGTCGGATTGTAGCCTATCGCGATTGCGGTTTATCGTATCGCGACATTGCTGCTCGAGTTGGTCGAGATCCAATGACTGTTAGCAGAATGTGGAATCGGTGGGTTCAGGAGGGTAATACGGAACGCCGTGCTGGATCCCAACGACCTCATATCACTAGCAGTCGAGATGACAGGCATCTCACCCGCATGGCTGTAACGGATCGTGTAGCCACGTCTCGATCGAGATCCAATGACTGTTAGCAGAATGTGGAATCGGTGGGTTCAGGAGGGTAATACGGAACGCCGTGCTGGATCCCAACGACCTCATATCACTAGCAGTCGAGATGACAGGCATCTCACCCGCATGGCTGTAACGGATCGTGTAGCCACGTCTCGATCCCTGAGTCAATAGATAGGGACGTTTGCAAGACAACAACCATCTGCACGACACAGTTCGACGACGTTTGCAACAGTTTGGGCTATCAGCTCGGAGACCATGGCTGCGGTTACTCTTTACGCTGCGTCACAGACAGGAGCGCCTGCGGTGGTGTACTCAACGACGAACCTGGGTGCACGAATGGCAAAACGTCATTTTTTCAAATGAATCCAGGTTCTGTTTACAGCATCATAATGATCCCATCCGTGTTTGGCGACATCGCGGTGAACGCACATTGGAAGCGTGTATTCGTCATCGCCATACTGGCGTATTGCCCGGCGTAATGGTATGGGGTGCTATTGGTAATACGTCTCGGTCAGCTCTTGTTCGCATTGACGGCACTTTGAGCAGTGGACGTTACATGTCAGATGTGTTACGACCCGTGGCTCTACCCTTCATTCGATCTCTGCGAAACCCTACATTTAAGCAGGATAACGCACGACCGCATGTTGCAGGTCCTGTACGGACCTTTCTGGATATAGAAAATGTTCTACTGCTGCCCTGGCCAGCACATTTTCCAGATCTCTCACCAATTGAAAACGTCTGGTCAATGGTGGCCGAGCAACTGGCTCGTCACAATACGCCAGTCACTACTCTTGATGAACTGCGGTATCGTGTTGAAGCTGCATGGGCAACTGTAATGTACACGCCATCCAAGCCCTGTATGAATCAATGCCCAGGCGCATCAAGGCCGTTATTACGGCCAGAGATGGTTGTTCTGGGTACTGATTTCTCAGGATCTATGCACCCAAACTGCGTGAAATGTAATCTCATGTCAGTTCTAGTATAATGTATTTGTCCAATGAATACCCGTTTATCATCTGCATTTCTTCTTGGTGTAGGAACTTTAATGGTTAGTGGTATAGAAAGTAAACTAAAGGCAAAAGAAAATAAAACTCGAACTGTTTATTGACCACTTTTAGTGTGACGAAAACAAGGAAGTGAAATGTCTCGGAAAGGAAGGAACCAAATGAAGGACATTATTTGAATCGGAAAAGATAGAGAGAAACTTCAAACGAAGAGAATCTACCGCATGGTGGTGTCAAGCAGTTGAGAATGCACCGGTGCGACCCCCAAGGACTCCACCTCAGCAGTACGGCGCCCGCCACGGGATGCGCCGCCGCTGAAGCTGCGGCTGCCGGCGTCTGCAGGCGGAAGCGGCCGTGCTCTTTGGCTGACATTTGGCGCCGCCGGGCCAGAGCCGCCGCCCCACTAGCGTAAGGAAGGCGGCAGGCGGTAGGTGGAGCGCGTCCTTCACTGCACAGCCAGGAAGTGCCCCGCCCACCAGGAAGCAGCTGCCATTCCGTCGTCTCCCGGCATAGTAACGCAAGTTATTAATCAGTCAGACGAAGACGCAGAGGCCGTTTCGCGTGTCTGGCCAAAAACAAGGCTTCGGTCACACTGACACCGTTATCGGTGGATTCCTCCGACGACCGACATGAGCCGAAGACGGCCGATCGTTTCAAATTAGTGTGCCACTTGTAACACCGAAAATACAGGATGCATGACACCTGCTACCGATATATAATTTTTTAATTGTATGTAAATATTTGTAATTTAAATGCTTTCTTTTAATACTTAAAGACATTGCTTCACTGTATGTATACATTTAGGTAGAAGTCTGTTGACGTTCCATCGTATTTGTCTGTGTTTTACTGTGAAAACTGCACTCAGAGTGGCGGAGCCTTGGTTGGAAAAATGGAGTGTTAGAGTAAACGTCGACAAGTGCGAAGCCGCTCTGTTCGCTAGAAGACCGAAGCAACTGCGCAAACACCGATACTGCAGACCAGTAACTCTACATGCACGTCCAATACGTTTCCGTGAAAAGGTCAAATACTTCGGTGTCTGGCTGGACCGGAAATTACTCTCTGGGGACCACATACAACACACGACCAACCGAGCTAGCGCGAGGCTCAAACAGCTCTACCCTATGCTCAACAAGCGTAGCACACTGAACAGAAGGGTTTCGAGGTCCGTGTTCATGACACTTATCCGACCCCTGATGACGTACGCACCCCTGTCTGGGGATACGCTGCGCCTACACGCCTGCGCCGTCTGCAGCTCATACAAAACAAAGTACTCAAAATCATAAGCAATGCTCCACGATACACACGCATCGCGGACCTTCGCCGGGAATACCGACTTGAGACTTTCACGGAGGTAATCCACAAACTCACCACAAGACTATATAGAAACTCCAGACATTCGCAGAACCCGTTTATTCTGAATCTGGGGAACTACGACCACAACCATAGATAGAAACATAAAAGACCAGAAGACACACTTGTAAGGACCTAACATCTATTACCAAGCACACGCAAACACAACGGTACGGGTGAGCCCCTGTTAATCAGACGCCATTACTGAATATCCAGCTGGAAAACACTGCCGAATAACTGGCACCACGCAGGGAAGCCGTACCGTACACTGCATGCAGACACGCTCCACACATCCCCCGCACAGTGAGGTGACCTATGGCCGATATCCCACTACTCTATAACGATCTTGATTGTTCCAGGAATGCAGCGGCTGCAGCAACTGGGATACATCGCCATCGCTTGCCACGGTAATTATGCATGATACCCATACTAACAAATCCAACCTTGCACGAACTATCGAAGCTAGTAAGCCACTACTGCTCTTACTACCCATCCCACTGTCGCAGCGGTTTTTTTTCCCACGGCACGAGCCATGGCACTTTTTTCCCTCTGCTCTTCAAACTGCTACCCTCACTCGCGTTTCGTCCACTATCTATCACCTGATGGAGCGTGTTAAAGCGTAGTCTTACCCAGACGCACGGATAACATCACAGCCCAGCATCCTATGATCCACCTATCAGATAACAAACATGTTGACGGAGGTGACAGTAGAACTTTTGGTTTGGTCGCCACGTTGGTGCGGGCGTGGAGGGGCGCCACATGTCTACTGTCAGACTTATAGGCTGGTCGAGGTGGTCGAGCGGTTCTAGGCTCTGCAGTTTGGAACCGCGCGACCGCTACGGTCGCAGGTTCGAATCCTGCCTCGGGCATGGATGTGTGTGACGTCCTTAGGTTAGTTAGGTTTAAGTAGTTCTAAGTTCTAGGGGACTGATGACCTCAGCAGTTAAGTCCCATAGTGCTAAGAGCCATTTTATAAGCTCTGGGGAAAAAGCCAAAGGAATTGTTATTTTCATCGACTAGCAATGATAATAGCAGTGCTTGTGTGGTGTAAAATCTTTGGGTAGGGAGTTGTTGCGCGGAGCGCGCGGAAGAGAGGGAGACGGGTTCCAGCGCTTGCAGTGTGCGGAAGTGTGGTGTTAACGCTCTCGCAGTAGAGAGTACCATTTTCGGCAGCATCATGTACGCACCCCGGCCATATGTCTGGAGCAGGAGTACGGACAGTGGACAGGCGGAAGAGGCTGTATTAATTACGATTGCCCGTTACTATAATTAGCCGTGGCTCCACAATATGCTACCGTCTTCAACAACAGCAGCAGTTCCAGCAACACAGTTTCGTCTTCGGCTCCGAGTTCGTCGTATGCACTGTACTGAAGTAAGACTGTTCATTGGTAGAAAGTATTAACGGCTAACTCAGCAGCACAACTGAATGTGATTTGATTGAAAAGATTTATTTAAACAATAGTCAGTTAAACTCAGGACGATTGTGTCATTGTTGCCCCCAGACATTGTTACCAAGCAGGATCCTTGTTCCTTTTTTTCCCATAATATCCTGAGTGTCTTAAGAAACAAACTGAATAGTCACAGCCAGTTTATTAATGAATAATTTCTCTTTTAAGAAGTTTAGCCTCAGTCTACTTTCAATTAACTGTTGTACAACACAGGCTTCAGTATATGATTAAAGCAAAGCAATTTCATTTTTCAACTTTGAGAATCAGTCACCGGAAAAAATCCAAATCTAAAGAAATGCACAAATTAAGAGTGCGGAAGTTTTATTTATTTTACATACATCTTGGAGCACATGGCAGTTTAGTTTGGTACGTATTCTAGTATTTAATTCTGTTGAAGCCAGTAAAAAAGGCTCAGTTGTTCAGACAACAATATGAAATCCAATTTGCAAAATAAGTAACAGCAAAGCAAAAAGTGCTTGCTTTTTTTCTAAATTTCTTTGATGATATTATGCTGAGGTCACTGAAAGTCACTGTTCACGTAACGAAGTTCAGTATTAACATGCAGCTGAATTGGATATTTTCAAATCATTACTCGATTGCCTTTTTCAAATTTCAATGCCAAACATAATGTTCAAGTGACCTGTCAGTTTTCTTTATCATTACATACTCACTTAAAAGTAGTGTAAAAAAAAGCCGTGGCAACCTTCAGTTCCCACGTCACGTCGTTTGTTTGATAATACATGTTTTTCATTGCCATCATCTTGTACAGGACTTTGGATGTAAATTGCCCTAGTGGGCTGGAGACCGTTAATTATTTCCTTTTCGTTCATTAGTGTAACTTTTGGATTCATGATCAGTGTAACCCCTTTCTGTCCAGTGTTGTTCGTGAGTGAATGCACAAAATAACCTTCATTTTCCAAATTATAGCCCTGTTCGGCTTAATTACTTTTATTTTAGTAGACTTTCCAGCACAAGGGTCAGCTGTACAGTTTCCTCCTACTTATCGGTATCACTTCTTCGCGAAAGATAGCCTCATACAATTAGAAAAAATCCATTAGCCATACACGCGATCCACGGTCATATTTTATATCGCAAGCAGGATAGGCCGATTAGTAAAGAGGGAGGTTACACACTACGTGCACTGTTAGAATGACGCCGATCTTATCACCCGAACGAACAGATTTCTGATGATAATCAGTGGAACTCAAATCAGTTCGTTTTCTTCGGCCATGTCGACCGACACAGTACGAAATATGTATTGTGAGAAACTGATAAGTTTAGTGAGCGAAGGATTTTCTGGCATCATAAGGATGAAGATCTCATAAGCGGGATATAGTTTGGAATCTACTGACTGAAACTGCAGGTTTATTGGAAACCACAAGTAGGCGCAATCTTTATCGGAAACATCAGGTGTAAATTATAACTTCAAAAATAAGATGTTCAGTTGAGAAGGCTGGCTTATCTCATGCTTAAAAATACTGTAGTGGATCCTTTTTTGGGTTGTGGTAGGTGGACATTAGCTGTCTACAAAAACCGTACTCGCACCAGATTCTTAATGGGGTGTACCATTGAAACTACATATTTTCGTAATACACACGCATAAAATATAGGAAAAACACCAACTACGGTATGTTAGCGTCAAACGTGGTGGCCTCTTCTAACGCTAATGAGTGCTGGTAGAAAGAAAATGGCGTCACAAAGTTTTGTGGCATGGCGTTTTTCCCTTCATCTCATACACTGATCGGCAAGAACATTATGAGCACCTGCCTAATAGCCGGTATGTCCACCTTTGGCACGGAGAACAGCGGCGACGCGTTGTGGCGTGGAAGCAGTGAGGCCTTGGTAGGTCCCTGGACTGAGTTGGCACCACATATGAACACACAAGTCACCTAACTCCCGTAAATTCCGAGGAGTGGGACGATGAGCTCTCACGCCACGTTCAATCACGTCCTAGACGTGATGGATCGGGTTCAGATCTGGCGAGTTGCGGGGCCTGCAGATCAATTGAAATTCTGCTACTGTGTTGCTTGAAGAACCACCCCATTACAGTCCTGGCCTTGTGACACAGGGTATAGTTGAAAAATGCAACTGCCGTCACGAATAATTATCGTCATGAAGGGATGTACGTGGTCTGCATCCAGTGTGCGATACTCCCTGGCCGTCATCGTGCCTCGCCCGAGCTCCACTGGACGCCCATGTGAATGTTCCGCAGAGCATAATGGAGCTGCCGGCAACTTGTCTCCGGTCCGCAGTACAGGTGTCATGAAGCTGTTGCGCTGTAAGATGAGGGATTCGCACCCTTCCATCGGCGAGATGAAACAGTTATCGCGATTCACCAGACCATGCAAAGCACTGCCACTGTGCCAACGTCCATTGCCGATGGTCACGTGCCCATTTCGGTCGTCGTTGCCGATGCCGTGGTGTCAACATCGGCACATGCATGGGTTTCCGGCTGCGGGGTCTCATCGTTAGGAGTGTTCGATGCATTGTGTGTTCAGACACAGTTGTACTCTCCCTATCATTAAAACCTGATATCGCACTCATGCTCATAAATTAAGGATAATTGCAGAACATGGTGCTACACAACGTGGCACTTCACAAAACTGGCCCTAATAGCATAGCCACATAGGGCACACACACACGACACAGATCTGTAAGTCTACGGTACTGCTGATAAGTTGAGAAAACAGTCCGGAAACACATGTGCTACAAAACGCCACTGTTACCCGCGCATGTACCCCGACATCAATATGGGATATGATCACCATGCACACTTACACAGGCCACACAACGTGTTGGCATACTCTGGATCAGCTGGTCGAGCAGCTGCTGGGGTATGGCCTCCCATTCTTGCACCAGCGCCTGTCGGAGCTCCTGAAGTGTCGTAGGGGTTTGAAGACGTGCAGCGACACGTCGGCCGAGAGCATCCTAGACGTGCTCGATGGGGTTTAGGTCTGGAGAACAGGCAGGCCACTCCATTCACCTGACATCTTCTGTTTCAAGGTACTACTCCACGATGGAAGCTCGGTGGGGACTTGCGTTATCATCCGTCAGGAGGAAGGTGGAACCCACTGCACCCCTGAAAAGGCGGACATACTGATGAAAAATAATGTCCCGATGCATCTGACCTGTTACAGTTCATCTGCCAAAGACATGCAAGGGTGTACGTGCACCAATTATAATCCCGCCCCACACCATCAAACCATGACCTCCATACCGGTCCCTTTCAAGGACATTGTTGTTGTTGTGGTCTTCACTCCAGAGACTGGTTTGATATAGCTGTCCATGCTACTCTATCCTGTGGTAGCTTCTTCATTTCCCAGTACCTACTACAACCTACATCCTTCTGAATCTGTTAATTGTATTCATGCCACAAATTTCTCTTCTCCCCAATTCTATTCAACATCTCCTCATTAGTTATGTGATCCACCCATCTAATCTCCAGAATTCTTCTGTAGCACCACGTTTCGAAAGCTTCTATTCTCTTCATGTCTAAACTATTTATCGTCCACGTTTCACTTCCATACATGGCTACACTCCATACAAATATTTTCAGAAAAGTCTTCCTGACACTTAAATCTCTACTCGATGTCAACAAATTTTTCTTCGTAAGAAACGCTTTCCTTGCCATTCCCATTCTACATTTTATATCCTCTCTACTTCGACCTTCATCAGTTATTTTGCCCCCGAAATAGCAAAACTCATATACTACTTTAAGCGTCTCATTTCCTATTCTAATTCCCTCGGCATCACCCCATTTAATTCGAATACATTTCATTATTCTCATTTTGCTTTTGTTGATGTTCATCTTAGATCCTCGTTCCAAGACACTGTCCATTCCGGAACGGAATGGACAGTGTCAAGGACATTAAGTGGTTGGTATCTGGTTCCTGGTTCAGGTCAGATGAAAACCCGGCGAGAATCAAGGTTCAGAGTGTACCTGGACTCGTCCGTGAACATAACCTGGGACCACTGTTCCAATGACCATGTACTGTGTTCTTGACACCAGGCTTTACGGGCTCTCCTGTGACCAGGGGTCAGTGTAAAGCACCTTGCAGGTCTCCTCGCGAATAAGCCATGTCTGTTCAGTCGTCTGTTGACTGTGTGTCTGAGGACGACTGTTCCTGTGGCTGGGGTAAGGTCCCGAGCTAGGCTATCTGCAGTGGCCGTCTGCGGGCACTGATCGTGAGATATCGGTCTTCTTGTGGTGTTGTACACTGTGGACGTCCCGTACTGCAGCGCCTGGACACGTATCCTGCCTGCTGGATTCGTTGCCATTATCTTGAGATCACACTTCGTGGCACACGGGAGGCCCGTTACGACTTGCTGTGTTTGACCAGCCTCCAGTCGCACTAGTTTTCTACCCCTCATAACGTCATCAGTATGTGTTCTTAAGCCATTTTCAACACACCATTAGCACGTCTGCACACTTACTCGCTGCACCGTACTCTGACATGCACCAACACACCTCTGCGTATGTGAACTGCTGCCAGCGCCACCGCAGGTCAAATGCACCGCATGGCGATACCCCGAGGAGATTTAAACCCGCAAACCGCCCACCAGAGCGTTGTTTCACCAAGTATCAGCTTTACTCTTAATTTATGAGCATGAGCGTAGTTCCCACAGTTCGCCACTTGTCATGTTTTATCAGTCTGCCCAGCCTACATTGTCCAACATCAGTAATGAGGGCTGGTCGCACACCCCCACGATGTCTGGACGTGGTTTCACCTTGGTTTCTCCACATTTTGAAGACACTCACCACAGCAGTCCTCAACCCCCGATAAGTTATGCAGTTTCCGTAATGCTAGAGCCGAGCCTCTCGGTCAAACTCAAATAGATCGCGCGCCCTCTCGATTCTACACACAATCACAGATACTACATGCACCGTGCGTGTGTCTGACTAACAGTCATTCATCGCCAGGTCACGCTGCTGTCGTTTGGACGGTAGGTCGGTGGTCATAATATTCTGGCTGATCAGTGTATAATGGTAAACCGTGTATGGTAATTCCAGTACCTCAGAACGGAGTACGTGTACAGAAGGCCTACCCGCTACGTCCTTTTCGTGACAGATAAACCGTGGCTCATTTACCTGCATTAGAGATATTTTTAGTAGCAAACGCCGCATTGCAGCACTCGTCTCCAAGCACAGAGGCGTCGTGGTATCTATCCCACCTTTGGAGATTAAAATCTCATCTGTTTCAGGCCCAGAATAGATGCTGACCTAACATAACCTCGTTGAATCCGCCAAAAACTGACAAACGAAATCGGACGCATCGTGACCAAGATGTCGGGCGATTCTGTACGGCGACCTCTGACAACGTGTCTGACGAGCAATACTGGAGCCACTGTGAACGCAGCCTAAAGTCTCAAAGGTTAAACCGTAAATATATAGAGGAATCTGTAACACTCTCATTTTCAGAAGTGTGAGTATAAAGTAAAGAGATGTGAAAACAATAAAGAGTTCGCGCAAATAACAAAGTGACGCAATTTATGTCGAAAAGACAATATTGGCAGTCTCGTAGCAGGGAGAATATAAGATGTTGTAGCTGCCTTACTCAGTTTTCGACAGGTTTGTGGATGTCAGGAAAGAATTTAACGAAAAAAATTCAGAATAACTGTGTTTGTGCTAAAAGGTACCCATAACAATAATAGATTTCATAGCACAGAATTTGAGCTAATTGTATCGTAAATATAGGACGGTGTGATAGAAAGCATCCCAACAAAAAACAAGAACAATTTCAGCATCTGAATTTGGAAATAGTGAAGAAATTGTGTTATCTAGAAAACAGGATTACACAACATGACACAAGAATGACAGACGTCAGAAGCAAATTTGTGCAAATGAATAAAATATCCCAAAATAAAATGAGTTCATATAGTGGCATGGAACTGAGACAGCAATTTCACACCTGTAGAAACAGGTGAAAATAGAAAGCACTACACTATGGAAGAGAAACGTAGGTGGTGTGCAGACAGTGAAGAAGGAATTTTAATAATTGAACCGTCGTGCAAGAAAATGGTATTAAAAGTTAACTGGTCAGTGAAATGTGAAAATGATGAAGTTTAGTTGAAAATAAAAATTCATTATAATTGGACCAGCAATGTCAGAATCTACATGTATTTCCAATTCGTAGAAAAAGGGGCAGACGTAGCTGCTCAGTTGTACATGTAAGAAGAATTAGTGAAGTAAAATCGCAGGAAGAACAGCACTTCTGGTCAGGTGACTCAGGGTTATCAAAACAAAACGATTTGATGGTCATGCAAAAGCAGGTCTAATAATGAGCAAGAAAATACGAATGCGCGTGAGCATTTACCAACAGCATAGTGAATACATAATGATAGTCAAAACAGCCACAAAGCAATCACTACAATAGTACACGTTTCACACACCTGCTAGCACGGCAAATGATCAAGAGACTGAAGTAATGTATGATGAGGTAGAACTATTTATTCAGATTGTTAAAGAAAACGAAAACGAAAATTTGTGACAAAGGGAGGGAATTCGATAGTGGGAAATGGAAGAGAAGGAAAAGCAGTAGAACATGGAGTGTGACATATAAATGACAGTCAAAGCAGCGTGATAGCATTTTGCACAGAACAAAAATTTTTCAGTGCTAACACTTGATTAGCCGTGCGGTCTAACGCACAGTAACCCTGAAAGCGTGGTTCGGCGTGGGGCGGCAGAGGAGTGAAGTGGACTGAGGTAGCCGTCGTGGACTTGTGGACCACTGCGGCTGCGGCGGGGACGGAGCCTCTCCGTCGTTTCTAGGTCCCCGGTTAATATACAACACAACACTTTATTTACGAATCATGAAAGACTACTGTATATGTGCACGCCTGAGACTTGGACACTTCAAAACATCCATTAATGGTAAGCTAGAGACTTTAAAACCATATTTTAAACTGAAAAACGTTTTCCTAGCATAGATACGGATTCTGGCCACAATTTATTGATTACGGACTGCATGTTAAAACTAAATAAATTGCAGAAAAGTAATAAATCATAAGAAGGAGTCTTGATATGGTCAAAGAACTAAAGGTTCTTGAGAGTTTGAAATGCAGCATTAGGAGCCTGTTGACTGAACCAGGGCAAAGGAACACAATAGCTCTGACAGAGGTTATAGTGAAGGCGGCAGAAGGACTACTAGGCAAGACCCATAAGAAACTGTTCGATAACACACGAGATACTGAATTTAAATCGTGGAAGTAGAAACATAAAAGCACACCAAGTGAAGTAGGCACATACAGACGTCTAAAAAATGAGATAGGCTGGAATTGAAGAACGGTAAAGCAAGAATGGCTAAAGCAAAAATGCAAAGCTGTCCAAGGATTTTGACTATAGGGAATAAAAATCCCAGCTATATGAAAATTAAAGAAACCTTTGGAGAAAAAAAAAAAACATCTGTATGAATATCAGAAGGTCAGACTGGCATGTCATTACTAAGGAAAGAGGAGTAGGTTGAAAAGTGGAAGAAAATTGAAGACAGTACAAGGGAAAGAGAAAGAAAAGTAGATGAAGAGGAAATGGGGGATATGATACTGAGAGAGGAATTTGACATAGCACTGAAAGACCTAAGTCGTAACAATCCACCTGGAGTAAAAGACTTTTCACCAGACTTACTGAGATCATATGGAGAATATAGAACAACAAAACTGTTCCATGTGTCGTGCAATATATATGCGACATGCTCAGGCTTGAAGAAGAATGTAATTATTCCAGTTTCAGTGACGGAAGGAGTTGGCCGTTGGCAACCTTACCCGACTATCAGTTCAATAAGTTGCATAATACTGAGACGAACTGTTTACAGAAGAATGGAAAGAGTGGTGCAGGCCGACTTCGATGAAGACCAGTTTAGGTTCTACAACAATCATGTTGGAACACGTGAGCCAATATTGGTCCTACTACTTTTTATCTTAGAAAACAAATTTAAGAAAGATAGACCTAAAGAAAGCTTTTGATTTTGTTGACTAAAATACACCCTTTGGAGGTCTGAAGGCATCAGGGATATTATAAAAGTATTAAATCCAACATGTATGGAAATTAGACTGCAGTTATAAGAGTCGAACGAACAATAGTTGAAAAGGGAGTGAGACTAGGCTGTAGTCTGTACCCGATTATTCTCAATCTGAACACTGAGCAAATCATAAAAGAATCGAAGGCGAAATTTTGTTAGGGAATTAATGTTCGAGGAGAAGAAATAAAAAGTAAGAAGTTTGCCGATGACAATGTAATTCTGCCGGAGACGGCAAAGAACTTAATCAGTTGAACTGTTGCCGTACAGTAATGAATAATGTCTTGAAACAAGTTGTAAGATGAATATCAGCCTAATAAAAGGGAGGCTAATGTGTAATAAATTAACCCCTTTAATGCTTGAAGGAATTAGGTTAGGAAATGAAACACTATAAGTAGTAGATGAATTCTGATATCTGAGCAGCAAAAAACTGATGATCGCCAAAGTAGAGAGGATATAAAAAGGAGACTAGCGAGAAATGCTTCTCTGGAAAGATAAATTTACTAACATTGAAAATTAATTCAGATGTTAGGAAGTGTTTTATGAAGATATTTGGAGTGTAGCCGTGTTCGAAAATAAAATGTGGACAAGAAGAGTATAGAAACTTTTGAAATGTGGTGTTACAGAAGAATGTTGACCAAATGGGTATACTGGATAACTAATTAAACTGAATCCAACTGGGGACGAATGAAATTTGCAGGTAACAGAAGGAATCAGGTGACACATCCTGAGGCCTCAAAGAATCTTCCATTTGATAAAGAATTGGGAGAGGGGGCGGAAAGGGGGGCCCAGAGGGCGAGTAAGGCTTGACTAGAATAAGCAGGTTCAGAAAGGAATAGGCTGCAATAGTGATGCACAGATGAAGAGGCTTATACAGCATAAAACAGTGTGGAGAATTGTATCAAACCAGTCTTTGGACAAAAGACAACAACAACACACCGACAACGACAATAACAGCTACTGCTACCACAAGGACTAGACCTATTGCTACACTAGCTGCATGTCTCTGAATGTCTCTGATGTTTCTTGTCACGCCCACTTGACAAGGACTCCAAACGCTGGAGAAGAAGTCTAAAATAGGACCATCTGGCGTCTGGTCTTCAGTTTCCTTTACAAATATATCGGTCTTTCCCAGAGTGCTTCTAGCACCTCCACGTTTCTCATTTGTCTTCTTTATTGATTTCTCATATCCATGTTTCACATTCCTTCACAGTATTACCCCTTGTCAGTTAAAATAGCTGAGCTATCATGTACTGATACTACCTCACAGGCGTCGCAGTTGGCAAGTTTCAGTCCTACGCCGAAAGCGGGCGTCAGGGATCCGGTGGACCCATTGATGTATGCCCGCTGAACCGTGGCTCCAGTGGCTCTGGAGTACGAACGTCATCTGCTGCTGCGATATACGATGGCTGGCGGCAGCTGCTCACCCCACTCGCTCTCGGAGTCTCCTCGCTACGACATCGTCATTTGAGCTTAGTTGAGAGAGCCTCATCGTTGTTGTTCTTGTAATAGCTGGACGTATTTCTTCCTGCGCTATTTGTAATGGGTATACTTGGAGAAATACAAGCTAAGTAAATCTTCTGTTTACTGTGTTAACTTGTTCGCTAATCATTTCTGCTCCTGTCCGTCTTTCCCTACGACGACAGTTACCGCACCACTCTGTTGCCTACCTCTCCTTACCACTGTGCGTTGTTAAAACAACAAGAGCGCCTTACTCGTCCAACTTTTAAATAGCGGTATGGGAGAGATGCTCAAATTGTATTCCTTCTGAGATTTTATTTATCATAGTCTGAACAGTAAACCAAAAATTATTTAATCAGTACATTCCCTACTGCACAATGTTTTCCTTTGTATTTGATTTAAAGAACAAAAATTCTGAGAAAAATAAACACGCTATACTTTACTTTATAAACATCTGCAAGTGGTACAAATCACGAATCAGCTTTCCTTATTCGTGCTAATGGGTGCATAAAATTATCACCTTATAAACTGTGCTCTTAAGCTTAAAGAAGTTTGTAACATTTTAACTCGTTTCCCCATATTTGCACGCTTTGCATGAATCCAAATTTTTAATTCATGTTTGTGATCATTTCTTCCATTCAAGTTTTCTTACACAACTCGCGTTATCATTCCTCTGTTTCACGAATGAGTTTCTTTGATGGCTCCAAAACTGACAGGTGATGCTGTATTACTAGATTTCTCCTCCTTCGCTTCGGTTAGCTTTTCTTTGCGTGGGCTGCTTGCCAGCTCACAGGCTCCTTGGCTAGACCCTGAACTTTTGCTTGGTGCTTTCACCATTTCCCTCGGATTCGCGAAATTTCTTGGATGGACATTTTCGTCCCACATGTTGCCTGCTATGGTTTCTTCTGCGCTGAAGTTATGACAATCCGTTTAGTTCTGCTATATGGAACGCAAGTTTTCTTAACGTCTGGCATGATTAAACCGAACATCGTCTTTTCAAATGTAAGAATATGCGTTTCTAATTCGTTTTCAACTTTTTGGGAAAACACTTTACTGCAGCAAAAAATGTTTTTATACCCATTTACATATTTTTATTTTTATTCTCGGCAAGCCTCTTGATTGTTCGTTCAGGCTCATTTTATGTGCATGCATATTGATTTAATCCATGACCTCCATATAGATTTAGGGTTATGTCTAAACGCAATTTATATGCACTCCACTTGCCATAACGCCTTTCTGTTGCCATACTGTAAAACAAAATAATTATTTTATTAATTTGTGACTTAATTCAGAACTTCCTCAAAGATATTATCTAGAGTACCCAAAAGTAGTCTTATAGAGTCTTTATGTATTCATAATATTAGATTGGTTCATAAGTTGGAGGCTTTTATCAATAAATTTAATGAACACGGCAGATATACATAACAAAGACTTTCGTCATGAATGATATATTCTCCTTTACTATTTACAACACTCAGCCAGCGCTGGAGTAGCTTTCGATTCCGCGACTATAGAAATCATGGTGTTTGAAGCGAAGAACTCGTTGAACAATGTTCGGAGAACATTTTAACACGGAAAATAAATTCCTTGAAGGTAGTTCGATACAGAGCGGAAAATGTGAAAAGATGATGGCGCAAGATCAGATGAACAAGGTGGGTGGGAAATGAGTTAACAATCCAACACCTGTATACTGTTTTCTCGTCAGTCTAGCACAAGGCAGACGGGCGTTATCACAAGAGGCAGTCTTCCTAGTCGCTTTTCTTGGACTGCGTCTGCAAGACGTCTCAGTTGTTGACATTTAACATCAGCAGGGCTGGTTACACTTCGGGGAAGCAATTCGTAATACACTGCACCGTCGCTGTTCCACCAGATGCATAACGTCATCTTTTGTGAATGCGAGCATGTCTTTCTGCGGGGAGTTGCTGTTTAGTTAGGTCTGCCGGACGGAGTGGCCGAGCGGTTCTAGGCGCTACAGTCTGGAGTCGCCGGACCGCTACGGTTGTAACTTCGAATCCTGCCTCGGGCATGGATGTGTGTGATGTCCTTAGGTTACTTAGGTTTAAGTAGTTCTAAGTTCTAGGAGACTGTGACGTAAGAAGTTAAGTCCCATAGTGCTCAGAGCCATTTGAACCATTTGTTAAGTCTCAACTGTTCCTTTCTTTACCTTATGTTAGCATAAAGACACAATTTATCGTGACCAGTAACGAGCCATTTGAGGACGAACAAGGGCGTATGACAAGCACATATGGCCACCAGGCTGATGTTTGTGATTTTAGCTTAGAGCATGCAGTACCCATGCACCCGATTTTTGAACCTCCCCCAATACAGGCAAATGTCGCACGATCGTGGAACGACCACATTTCATCACATCTTCCAGTTGTCGAGTAGTCTGACGTGGATCATTGTGGATTAATACGTTTAAACGATCATCAAACCTCGAAGGTCCTCATGAACGTGGAGAGAGACTAATGTCGAAACGATTGTCCTTAAAACGAGAAAATCATTTTCTTACTGTGCATTGTCCAATAGCACTATCCCCATGAACAGCGCAAATGTTTTTTGCTGCCTCCGCTGCTGTGCGCACGAAGGCCAAGGGCGTGTAAATCGCGTCTCCTCCAAAGATCGCCTGTGAGGCGGACGCGAGAAGCTGGGTAGAGCGGGGCGCTCTGACAGACACGCGGCCAACGTTCCGCGGTAGTCGCCGGCGCTCTCGCGACCTTGGGGCTCGCAGCTCCGCCAAGGCCGCGCAGTGCGTGCCCGCCAACTGCGCAAACGACGGGTTCAGCGCCACGTGCAAATGCGTTCTCTGCCTTCATCTAACAAGGAAAACTTACAAAAAGAAACTCTTTGCAGTCTGCTCGTACGGATGCGTACGTTTTATAACTTGTCGTAGCTCGACATGCTTCGCGACATACTTCCTTCGTAAGCTCACTCTCAGCTCGGAATCCCCGGATCTACGATATTTCCGAACCGGGCAAAAACTTGAAAGTTGATAGTGGGGACATCCACCTCCCCACCCCCACTCTCCCTTGAGCGTTTGAGATAGGACGGCAAAAATTTAAAAGAAAACGATTTTTCAAAAATATGTTCATTTATCAGTTCCTGAAGAATTTTATATATAAAACATATATGCTGCAGGAAATCTAAGACACGTTATTCGGTCTTAAGTGTGTCAAAGTGGAGTGCTACGCCTCTTCACACAGCATTCTTCTTTCTGACGTCAATTCAAACGTGTATGTTTGTAACGCCCCTTAGAAAAACTATGAATGACAGTGCTAGTAAACCTCTTACGTCATTTGATTTTCAAACAGCTGAGCAAAACTGAAAGCACTCAGACATTTCTCTTTTTACTTTTTCTGAGCATCACTAAATTGACAAACATTTTTTTTGTGCGACGCAGTTTGACTTTCAATAATCCCTAGAAAAGAATGGCCGTCACTAACAATAACCTATACCTTTCAAGAAACACTTACCTCACAAAAATCGTTACTCGAATTACTGCAATACAGCGAGTGCCAATACTGTCAGCTAAATGAAAGATTCAAAGATTCTAACTACTGAAGGCGCTAACTACTGATAGGCATATAGTTAGCAAATGAAAGATTTTGATAGAGAGCAAACAATGTATTTACTACTGCTGGCGGCTCACCTCCAACTGCACAACGCTACGCGCTGTTCACATCTAACTGCCCAACACTACCCAAGCGAATATTCCAACAATGAGTCTAACCAGCCACAGATTGTACACAGCGCAGTCAGTGATTCAGAGCGCCCCGTGGCTTTACCTACATAAAAACCTAAACAGGCTACTTACGTATTTTGTAATGGAAGCCATCAAACCTATGTGCAGGACAGTGGAAATTAAAATGTTCTGTGGTGCCTCTCTGGTGCCAGTCGGCCGGTTTGACATCCTACCTCTCCTTGAAAAAAGACACAATTAATACTGGGAGGGATGAGTTGTGACCGGTAGAACAAGAACTCTTGAGAAAATTCGCACCCTTTATTGCCTGTTAACTAATAACTCGCTCTTTTGTGTGACAAAAAATTAAATACATTAAATAAAGGAAACTTAAAAGCAGTAAAGACAAGAGACAAGCAAGACAGTACACATTTCTTAAATCCTTAGGTCCCGCCATTTTTTTTCTCTCTGATCTTGCTACAGCTTTACATAGCGTGCTTTCCTTTCTGCGAAAGAATCTATTACTTCATCAATGTTCGTCAAACGTTTTTGTACGCAAAAAATCAAAATGTCGTTGTCTAATATCGAGTAGCTGTTAGCTGTTAATACGAATAATACCCAAGACTGGTGTGGTTTCTCCATTTGATTACGTCTGTTTTGTCATTGTCTGGCAGATAAATCGAAATAGGCCTTTCTACTTTCTAATATTGCACCAGTTGTAACATGCGCTAAATAAGCCGTTTTAGCAGAAATCGTCATTTTTCTGTACCTCATTTACGTAAATAACACAACAGAATATAATTCACGAAATACCGATATCAAACTCCTATTAGGCCTACTACAAGCAAAAAGTTTAATGTTAGGAAACCGTTTCACATTTAATTCATACGCTCCAGTCTCTCAAGAATGAGGTCGAAAAGTAGTAGTAGGAAATATTTATATAAATTTGGAAACGTCACATTCTTCCATGTAATTTGTGTGATGTGCCAGTTTGTTTTCCTTCCTCGTTCTAACAAACAATTTTGTCATCGCTAATTCTGTAACTGTTCCTGCCATTCTCAAACCTGCCAGAATTACCAGTTTACTTATCCCGCGTTTATACTCCGGTTAGGCGTCATTATGTGTTCGTAAAACGCGTTTTCTGCGCTATTCCGAAAACATAACTAAGCAGCTGCTAACCGGGGACTGTACAACTGACATAAATTTTCTGTCAAAATTTCATTTTCTTGGATACACCGAGAAGATAATATGTAATCTTTCTTACCTGTTAATCCTGTTACTCGTTTAATTCCACTCTGGTAATGTCCGCCAATGATTATAACAACGTTGATCATTTGCTCACCAAATCAAACACATAAAAAAACAGCAATTGCCATTCACCCGTTCGAGTTTATTCGGCTCAGCTCGTATAGCCCCGTCCCCTTTTATCTGTGGGACAGTTTTTTATTTCTAGATGCGAGGGGGATTCCCCAGACAAAGACATCACGTACACTATGCACACATCCAAAAATCAGCTTATGATTCGCTCAGAAATAGACGAAGAATGTGATCAAAAATGTTTAAAAACCAACCGGGATGCGTGTCAAAATAATATGAATAATCGATAGAGCAACGTGCCCTGGATGATAGGCGCTTTGTGAAACTAGGTTTTTTTCTTCAAGAATATGAATTTGGCACCCCCTGAATTCAATTGTCGCACGGGGCAGATACCCCGCCCCCCCCCCCCCCCCCCACCCCACCCCACCAAAATCCTGGCCCGCAAGTCACAGGTGAAGTGGTATATTTGGCCATCCGTTTCTTGGTACGCGAGAGGCTGCGTACAGTGGATTACGGTCCAAGGATATAGAGGCCACAGGATTAGACCTCCAAGACCAATTCATTTCCATGGAAACACTTCATTTAAATAGGCATGCTCATTCATTCCAAAGTGTAGTGGTGCACCATTTCAACATGCTTAACTGTCGCCGAACACGAAGAGGAACGTTTTCTGATGCGTCAGGCAAATCATTACAAAGAAACATGCGATATGGTGCTTATTCAACTTGTCTGGCAATAGGTAAGGGCCCAAAAGCACTCTTCCCAAGATTCCAACTCACAGGTTTATGCCAAAGCGTGCCCAAAAGCCACGTTCACAGGTGACATGTGGCTTGTGTTCCTACCAATAATGGCTGTAATGAAGGTTGAAAATACCTGCACGACTAGATTCGTCAGCCCGTATCACGTTATTTATAAAATGCTCGTTATCTTTAATTTGGTGCCAATGGCATTTAGCAAACTGTGCTTTTCTAATGCGCCGTCTGGCCACTGGTGTTGAGTTAACGTGTAATGATATGGATGCACATCTTCATCGTCCAACAATTCATTAACCAGTCTTCGAAATACCTGGAACTGCCTTACAATATCAGAGGTACTTCGTCGATGCGATTGGTGAACGGTCTCAAGAATTGCAACCTCTGTTTATGGAGTACGTCTAGTCCTTGGACGACATTTAATCATCACTTGTGCACGAAGATTACCGCTTTCCCTAAGAGGTTGTTCCAGGTGACGGAATACATCTTACTGGGATGGTGTCTTTGAGGGTACCGTAGAGCACACACATGAGCAGTAGCAGCAGCTCAGTTACCGGACGTACATCCAGCCGCAAAAGCATATCGACGTCTTCAGCGATTGTGTGCTCCATCGGGTAGCTGAACTATATTAAGCTGACTGGACCAGTTATGGTTGCACATTGCGCAGTTAGTAGACACATGCATGCAGTGTAATGGATCCCACTGTCATGTGTTAGGCTATTGTCACGCGACAAAACGATGTCCTGCTTGTAAACGACGAGAATTAGGGAACAGACGTATATATATATATATATATATATATATATATATATATATATATATATATATATATATATATATATAAAAGCCTGACGAAGATTCGTACCATATCTTAATGGTAGATGTGTGTCTGATGTCCCAAAAATCTATTCAGTGAGGTACGACGGCTGGTTCGATAGCGAGGAGTAATAAACGCTGCTCTCTACATTCCGATGCACTGCCGAATGTAGCAGTGTTGCCGGCTCCTCGTTTCTATACATATGCTTTAAAAATGCACCAGATCAGATTGCGCTGGATGAACTTTTCTCTTGAATCTGGATGAGAAATCGCATACCGACCTACAAGTGTGGCATTTTTTCTTCATCCTTTATACTGGTATACATAAGATGATGCTGGCGTAGCTAAATATTAAATCTTCCGACAACTGAGTGACACATGTTCACTAAAATATTAAAAAGTATCATACTTTGTAAGTTGTCAAGTAACAATGTAACACAATGTAACACCATAACTCTTCATTTACTTGCATAAAAAGGCAGAATCTATACAATTCCAATTACTTCTTCTAGTCCCACGATCTTAGCGAGTATCTGCACTTGGCGTAAAATATAAAGAGTATGTATATACCCATCATTTGAAGATGGGCCTTCAGTAGTCCGAAAGCTAGGTAATGGAAGAATGCAAGTATTTTAACACGTAACTGACGGCAGTTTCAATGCAAAGTATATACTAACATGAGGTGTGCCAATGATGTACGCCCATTATGACACGCAACACAGTGATACAAGAATGCAAGATAAACCGCAAAAACCAGCTATATGTGGCACATGTTACATATGATGTCCTTCCACCTGTTGCGTACAGGAAGTCAGTATGGTACATGATACCCTGACATTACAGTACAGGACGCAAACAGACTCTCCATACTGTGAGATATTCGCAACCAGTGTGGTTTGCAGTAGTGATTCCCGCCATTTCACAAGCGCCCTCTGGAAGTTAGCCAACTGCCTGTTATTGTTAGGACTGTAAGCCTGCGTAAGAAGCTAGCTACTCCACATGCATGATATACTCACGCTATGCTCTTTGACTCTACATGGCAGGGAATTATAATGCCTAGGATAGCACCAAGAAAAAAGTTGCTGACACCTTTACCTGACGTCATCCTAGACGCTGCAGTTGTCATAATACCCCCTGGATGACAATGCGCTCTTGTACGTGTTGACAACTTGTTGCAGACCCATACGAGTGCATTGACTCCACTAAATCGGTTGCCCGCATCTTGTGGTCGTGCGGTAGCGTTCTCGCTTCCCACGCTCGGGTTCCCAGGTTCGATTCCCGGCGGGGTCAGGGATTTTCTCTGCCTCGTGATGGCTGGGTGTTATGTGATGTCCTTAGGTTAGTTAGGTTTAAGTAGTTCTAAGTTCTAGGGGACTGATGACCATAGATGTTAAGTCCCATAGTGCTCAGAGCCATTAAATGGGTTGCAGTGGCGTGCTAGATGAAGACAGCACTAGAATCGCTTTCTAGGATAAACTGTAACTCAACAGAACGTTATCGCTTTTATCGCGCATTCATTCACAGTGTACAACACGTTTGCCAAACCATGTAGTACCTTTGAGTCTGGAGAACACATGTGGTGGATTGTTGAGCATGTGGAGCAATTTGTTAAGACTGAAAATACTCAGCGTGACAGGAGACATGTGACCCAGCGGCTACCGTGGCCTCTACCCAGGACACCTGTCGTGTTGTTCGCACGTTCTCTGGCCTGCGACAGCTTAGGGAGGCTGGCACTGGATTGAAACGCGCTGTCAGCATTACTGCCACTGAATGTTTGATTCCTCCGGCAGTCTTATCCACAGCTTTGACATTATGATAGGCGCATCATTCAACTCCTGGCGTATCTTTTGTCGACTGGTCAGCCTCTACTCTGTCTGGGATGCGACCATGCGCATGTCATCCAGATTGCCACTCTGCTTCCCCAGACGTCGAATACTGTTTGTCCATGCGCGCTGCACGCAGACAGTGCTACTATACTCAACATCTCTGTTCGTATAAATGGTTGCACGCACACTAAATGGTCTCGTAGTAATGAGCCGTGTATGACACACTCTTTTGTATTGTTTCGCCACAGTTTAGTCTGCATGAAAGTTTGTCTTTCGTACTGATCGAATATCGCTTTACTTATGGGCAAGAGTATAGCAGACAACTGCACGATTTTCATGATTTTTAATGTGGGACTGTGAGAACGAGAGAAGACAGCTGGTACAAACAAACTGCACTGAGGGAAAACAAATCGGAACAGTAAGAAGTAGGAGTGCTCTAAACGAAAGTTGGCAGGTGCGCTTCTACATCTGAAAGATGATGCCTATTCAAATTCAGCGCAAGTCGCATTAATAGCGCCCTTTGAAGATACAAATCACGTGTGCTTAAATACACGCTGTAACTGTCTTGAGTGTTCGCTACCTTTGAGATTGGAAGTGGTGAGTAGTTAGTCAAATGCCTTCAAGGCGACAAAGAGTTGCCATCAGCACCTCACAGAGTTTGAACGGTGTAGTGTACTAGGGCTAAAAGAACGTGGATGTTCCTTCTGTTATATTACAGAAAGGCCTGGCAGGAATGTAGCCACTGACAGCTATGTTTCTTTAGAATGTTCTGTCGCAAGAAGACCGGGCTCTGTACGGCCACGTGGCGTTACATAGAGGGAAGACCACTGTGTTTGGCGTGAGGCTCTGGAAATAGTACTGTATCTCCAGCAGAAGTTTGAGCAGCGGTTGGCAGCACGGTTGTTGTTGTTGTTGTGGTCTTCAGTCCTGAGACTGGTTTGATGCAGCTCTCCATGCCACTCTATCCTGTGCAAGCACCTTCATCTCCCAGTACCTACTGCAACATACATCCTTCTGAATCTGATTAGTGTATTCATCTCTTGGTCTCCGTCTACGATTTTTACCCTCCACGCTGCCCACCAGTATTAAATTGGTGATCCCTTGATGCCTCAGAACATGTCCTACCAACCGATCCCTTCTTCTGGTCAAGTTGTGCCACAAACTTCTCTTCTCCCCAATCCTATTCAATACCTCCTCGTTAGTTACGTGATCTACCCATCTAATCTTCATCATTCTTCTGTAGCACCACATTTCGAAAGCTTCTATTCTCTTCTTATCCAAACTATTTATTGTCCATGTTTCACTTCCATACATGGCTACACTCCATACAAATACTTTCAGAAATGACTTCCTGACACTTAAATCTATACTCGATGTTAACAAATATCTCCTCTTCAGAAACGCTTTCCTTGCCATTGCCAGTCTACATTTTATATCCTCTCTACTTCGACCATCATCAGTTATTTTGTTCCCCAAATAGCAAAACTCCTTTTCTACTTTAAGTGTCTCATTTCCTAATCTAATTCCCTCAGCATCACCCGACTTAATTTGACTACATTCCATTATCCTCGTTTTGCTTTTGTTGATGTTCATCTTATGCCCTCCTTTCAAGACACTGTCCATTCCGTTCAACTGCTCTTCCAAGTCCTTTGCCGTCTCTGACAGAATTACAATGTCATCAGCGAACCTCAAACTTTTTATTTCTTCTCCATGGATTTTAATACCTACTCCGAATTTTTCTTTTGTTTCCTTTACTGCTTGCTCAATACACAGATTGAATAACATCGGGGAGAGGCCACAACCCTGTCTTACTCCCTTCCCAACAACTGCTTCCCTTTCATGTCCGTCGACTCTTATAACTGTACAAATTGTAAATAGCCTTTCGCTCCCTGTATTTTACCCCTGGCACCTTAAGAATTTGAAAGAGAGTATTCCAGTCACGGTGGCACAACATAATCTTACAAATCGCCTATTTCAAGGAGAGATCCGAGCCAGACGAGCTGTAGCGTGCATTCCACTGACCCCAAACTACCGCTGATTGCGACTTCAGTGGTGTCAAGCAGGGTGAACTTCTGCTGTGTTTGCTGTTGGAAGTTGGTACTGCCCCGGTACCATATGCACCGTGCGTTAGCTAGAAGGAGTCCAGTTGAGGACCTACAAACAACCTGTCTGCGTGATAGACACTAGAGCTGCACCTGGTTATGGTCGGAGCGCGATTTCATATGACAGCCAAATCACTCTCATGGTTATCCTACGCATCCAGACTACAAATCTGTCCGTCAGTCCGGTGATTCGATCTATTTTGCCGCCACTCATGAACAACATTCCAGAGTGTGATTTCCAAGAGGATAACGCTCACCCACATACCGTTGTTGTAATCAAACATTCTCTAGAGAGTGTCGACATGTTGCCTTAGCCTGCTCGGTAGCAAGATCTGATTCAGGGCAAGCACATATGCGACATCATCGGACGACAAATCCAGCGTCATCCACAAACAGTATTAATCAACCCTGTATTGACGGACCAACTGCAACAGACAGGGAACTCCATACCACAACATCCGACACTTGGTCAGCATGGACGTTTGCATGCTTGCAGTCAACATTCTGGGTGTAACATCGGTTATTAATATACAAACATTTCACATTTGCAATGGCTTACATTAACATGTGGTCTTGCAATGTGATTACTTGATTACCTGATTATGTTACCTAGACAAATGTATTCCCAAAATTTCTTTACTCTACATTAATTATTTTTTGGTGCTGTATTTGTTTCCGTCAGTGTAGAAGAAGGGCGTTGATAAGATTCTGCCAGGATTGACCACGACCTGCGTCGTGCGCCGTTAGACGATAACCCACGCAGCAATGGTGAGTTTTTCTGCACCCACTCAAACGTTGATATCATCAACCACTTCATGTCTATGGAACGACTGCTAGGTCACTAACTACGTGTATACTGTTATTTACTGTCATATAAGGAAGTACTTTTTTTCTATTTTAGTTTGCAAAAAAGCAATAGATGTCTTTTGATTTAGCGAGAGATAGTAAACAGTTATTCACTGTCAGTCACTCATAAAAGGCATGCCCTCAGACGCGTGACTATTTGTGAGTTTGTTCTTTGTTGAACTGATCCACTCTTAGTATTTCTTGTCAGTCTGGGACCATTTCCAGGGAAGGTTAATTGAAAAGACAAAGAAGATCTAAAGAAGAGCGGTCCGTTTCGCCACGGTTTGTTCATCTAACTCCAATGGCGCACCCTACATAAGAGGCGTTGTTCATTGCAGAGAGGTTTAGTCTTAAAATTCCGAGAGAGTACGTTTAATGAGTGAGACACCGCATAACTTCCTCCCACGTACATTTTACGAAATTTGCGCAACGATAAAATCAGCGACACTGGAGAACATACTGAGGCTCACAGACAGATGTCCTTGCCGTGCACTTTTTGCGAATGGAACAGAAGAAGGAGCTAAATGTCTCGGGCTTAAATGTAACAGCAAACAGTTCAGTGCCTGAAGTGGTCAGCTATCCTGCGGCTTCACTCTCATACGAAATGTTTAGAATGTTCTCCAGAGGCGAGAAGCTACTCACAGCCGTGCTCTTCAGGCGCTTGCCACACAGATAATAGCTTTTCGAGAAGAGTGGCAGTGAGTTGCTATGAACCTCACAGAGACCATTTCAAATGGCATAAGATATTCTTTGTTTATTAAACAAAATTGTTTAAAGTAAAAAGCTCTTAATGTCTAGATTCCAATGTTGCTATCATAATTGAGGCACGATAATTAGTTTCTGTTGCTATCTGCAACCATCTTCAGATCGTACGTGAAAAACAGGTGTACACCCATCGGGAAGCATCATTAGCTGTAGTCATGCAGTAACATGCATTCCTAAATATCAATACAACAACAGCATGCAATTTAAAAACATCACCGTGAGCAAACCAGGTCTTTGACCGTTCTCTCACAGGATTACTGTAATACAGGAAATGTCCAATTGCACGAATAAAAGTAACTAGACATTTTCCTATATTTCGGTCATACAGCGAGAGAATGATCTACAACATGGCTACCTCACGGTGATGTTATTGAACTAAATACTGTTATTGCCTTGGTATTTTGCCGCCACTCATGAACAACATTCCAGAGTGTGATTTCCAAGAGGATAACGCTCACCCACATACCGTTGTTGTAATCAAACATTCTCTAGAGAGTGTCGACATGTTGCCTTAGCCTGCTCGGTAGCAAGATCTGATTCAGGGCAAGCACATATGCGACATCATCGGACGACAAATCCAGCGTCATCCACAAACAGTATTAATCAACCCTGTATTGACGGACCAACTGCAACAGACAGGGAACTCCATACCACAACATCCGACACTTGGTCAGCATGGACGTTTGCATGCTTGCAGTCAACATTCTGGGTGTAACATCGGTTATTAATATACAAACATTTCACATTTGCAATGGCTTACATTAACATGTGGTCTTGCAATGTGATTACTTGATTACCTGATTATGTTACCTAGACAAATGTATTCCCAAAATTTCTTTACTCTACATTAATTATTTTTTGGTGCTGTATTTGTTTCCGTCAGTGTAGAAGAAGGGCGTTGATAAGATTCTGCCAGGATTGACCACGACCTGCGTCGTGCGCCGTTAGACGATAACCCACGCAGCAATGGTGAGTTTTTCTGCACCCACTCAAACGTTGATATCATCAACCACTTCATGTCTATGGAACGACTGCTAGGTCACTAACTACGTGTATACTGTTATTTACTGTCATATAAGGAAGTACTTTTTTTCTATTTTAGTTTGCAAAAAAGCAATAGATGTCTTTTGATTTAGCGAGAGATAGTAAACAGTTATTCACTGTCAGTCACTCATAAAAGGCATGCCCTCAGACGCGTGACTATTTGTGAGTTTGTTCTTTGTTGAACTGATCCACTCTTAGTATTTCTTGTCAGTCTGGGACCATTTCCAGGGAAGGTTAATTGAAAAGACAAAGAAGATCTAAAGAAGAGCGGTCCGTTTCGCCACGGTTTGTTCATCTAACTCCAATGGCGCACCCTACATAAGAGGCGTTGTTCATTGCAGAGAGGTTTAGTCTTAAAATTCCGAGAGAGTACGTTTAATGAGTGAGACACCGCATAACTTCCTCCCACGTACATTTTACGAAATTTGCGCAACGATAAAATCAGCGACACTGGAGAACATACTGAGGCTCACAGACAGATGTCCTTGCCGTGCACTTTTTGCGAATGGAACAGAAGAAGGAGCTAAATGTCTCGGGCTTAAATGTAACAGCAAACAGTTCAGTGCCTGAAGTGGTCAGCTATCCTGCGGCTTCACTCTCATACGAAATGTTTAGAATGTTCTCCAGAGGCGAGAAGCTACTCACAGCCGTGCTCTTCAGGCGCTTGCCACACAGATAATAGCTTTTCGAGAAGAGTGGCAGTGAGTTGCTATGAACCTCACAGAGACCATTTCAAATGGCATAAGATATTCTTTGTTTATTAAACAAAATTGTTTAAAGTAAAAAGCTCTTAATGTCTAGATTCCAATGTTGCTATCATAATTGAGGCACGATAATTAGTTTCTGTTGCTATCTGCAACCATCTTCAGATCGTACGTGAAAAACAGGTGTACACCCATCGGGAAGCATCATTAGCTGTAGTCATGCAGTAACATGCATTCCTAAATATCAATACAACAACAGCATGCAATTTAAAAACATCACCGTGAGCAAACCAGGTCTTTGACCGTTCTCTCACAGGATTACTGTAATACAGGAAATGTCCAATTGCACGAATAAAAGTAACTAGACATTTTCCTATATTTCGGTCATACAGCGAGAGAATGATCTACAACATGGCTACCTCACGGTGATGTTATTGAACTAAATACTGTTATTGCCTTGGTATTTACGAATGCATGTTACTGCATGACTGAATCTAATGAATGCCTCCCACTGCAGATACACCACTGTTTCACATTTTGAACGATCTGAAGATGGTTGTAGAAGACAACCGAAACTAATTATCGTACTTTAATTGTGATAAGAAAATTTCAGCCTAGGCATTAAAAGCTATTTACTCAAAAAATTTATATCTAATGAACCACGTTAGAACTGCCGTCTCCTCCCTGACAATGTCAGACTTCATTAAGATATTATTTACATGCACAGTAATTTATATTCTGCAGTAACAATCAGTGTTGCGTTTACTTGAGCCGTGTAAAACTGACTCATAGATTTTGTATATTTCAAAAAACTTCTAGCTTTGTAGACAAATTCGTGGAGACGAACCGTATTTATTTATGCTGCGTCACGTATTCTACATGTTATGGGACAATTTTTCTAAAAACTGCTCCGTACCCACTATTCAAATTAGACTACCAACTCAATTCAAATTACTTGTGATGAGTGAAAGTATATGCCTAACTGAAACAAACACCAATGGTTGTAAATTTATTAAGTACTTCTTAGTTTCCATATAGTAGTGAAAGCTCTGTGAGAACGCGAGGGCCACAGCCATAGGATAGCAAGCGGGTCGTAAAACTGTTGTATGCTAAAAGACAGAGTTCTTGGAAGGTATGTGTTAGGTTACGGGATCTGTTTGGGACGGTGCACGGTGCTCTGATGATGGCCACAGCAGCAGGTAGGAGGCTGAACTCAGCAGGGGGTAAACTAGCATTGGAAGAAGCAGCAAAAATAACGCTTTGTAAAAAAAATAAAGGTAGGTATGTGCAAGAGGATAGGAAAACATAAAAGCGATAGGAATCCTCTGGACTAAAAAAAAAGTTAGCAGAAATTGGGGCATCAGTTTTGTAAGAGTCCAGGATTCGCACACCAATATTATTTTTGTAACAGGGATGAAAACACGTGTGTCTACGTGCAGCCACTGTCATTGACCGAAACGTGAAACTATCCTCATATGCTTCTACTCCACTGTAAGAGAGAAATGCATGTCATTAGATAATATCCAAAGACTGTTAATATTTTTATGAATTTTTCATTGGACAGAACTCGGGAGGTCCGCAGTGATGCCAAATGAGAATCCGGTACTGGCAAAAGCAGTAAGATTTTGGGAAGGAGAGCGTATGAACACTTGGTGCTAGAACTACAGAGGGAGGAGCCTTAGACTTGGACTGAGCCGATCACAGAGCTGGGGCGAAATTTGTAACTTCCAGGTACCACTGCAGCAAGTTTCTGCATTTGAATTTTGGTACGATGGTAAGCATGTTCAGCAACCACTCACTACATGGCAAGGCAGACACGAAGTCATTTTATTGGAGTTAGAGTTTTGCTGTTCTGAATTAATTGACGTACTCAACTCGTTAAAATGTACTTGGGCAAGGGCACTGGTGCTCATATGTAGTTTTTCGGGTCTTCTCTGTAATCTGTCAGCCAGTTGAGATGTCGCTGGCGGTTTGTGTGGACGTAGTTAGTCATGTGTCATTATTATCATTTCCTTTCCAATTCCACCCACCTGTGCCGAGGTATTATGATGTAAGTTTAATAATAAAAAAAATGGCTCCAAGCACTATGGGACTTTACATCTGAGGTCACCAGTCTGCTCGACTTAGAACTACTTAAGCCTAACTAACCTAAGGAGATCACACATATCCATGCCCGAGGCAGGATTCGAACCTGCGACCGTGGCAGCAGCGCGGTTCCGGACTGAAGCGCCTAGAGCCGCTCGGCCACATAGGCCGGCGTTTAATAATCCAGTTGAACCATTATGCACGTAATAATTACTTGTATTACACTCTGAGACAGAAAAAAACTACGCATCACGAAGGAATTATTCGAATGGGGTGGTAATCAGTTCATGTGATATATACGTAGAGAGAAACAGATGATGACAGTTTCAGACAAACTGAATGATTTGTTCAAGAGGAAGAGCAACAAAAACTGAACAAGTCAATAACGCACTGATCCGCCTCCGACCTTTACGGAAGCAGTTACTCGCCTTGGCACTGACTGACAGAGTAGTTGGATACCCTCCTGAGGGATATCTTGCTAAATTCTATCCAACTGGCACGTTAGATGATCAAAACCCGAGTTGATTGGACGGGCTCCAAATGTTCTCAGTCTGGAAGAAATCCGAAATAGGGTTTGGCAAGCAGGAAGACCAGTAGAAACACTCGCCATGTGCGGAAGGGCATTGCCTTGGTGAAACGTAAGCCCAGGATGGCTTGCCAATAAGAGCAACAAAATTGGACGTAGAATGTCGTCAACGTAGCGCTGTGCTGTAAGTGTGCCGCGGATGGGAACCAATGTGGTCCTGCCATGAAATGAATGGACCCCAGACGAACACTCCTGGCTGTCAGACTGTGTAGCAGATAACATTAAGGCTGGTATCCCACTGGTGTCTAGGCCATCTCCAGACACTCCATCGCTGGTCAAGGGGCCTCAGTTCGAAGTGGGACTCACCACTGAAGGCAATTCTACGCCAGTCAATGAATTTCCAGGCCCCGATGACCAGTGAAGACGTGTCTGGGGACACACCTGGTAGTAGTGCCATACCATCTTCACCGTCACTCGCCATGCAGCCCGGCAACCATGAGTGATGGTCTTGGGTGCCATGTCATTTCATAGCAGGGCCCCTTTGGATATGTTACGTTATGTTAACCGGGGACCTAGAAACGACGGAGAGGCTCCGTCCCCGCCGCAGCCGCAGTGGTCCACAACCCCACGACGACTACCGCAGTCCACTTCACCCCTCCCCCGCCTCACATCGGATCCTGGGTTATTGTGCGGTTCGGCTCCCAGTGGACCCCCCCCCTCCCCCCAGGGAACGTCTCACACCAGACGAGTGTAAGCCCTACGTTTGCGTGGTAGAGTAATGGTGGTGTACGCGTACGTGGAGAACTTGTTTGCGCAGCAATCGCCGACATAGTGTAGCCGAGGCGGAATAAGGGGAACCAGCCCGCATTTGCCAAGGCAGATGGAAAACCGCCTAAAAACCATCCACAGACTGGCCGGGTCACCGGACCTCGACACAAATCCGCCGGGCGGATTCGTGCCGAGGACCTGCTCTCCAGTCTGGAGCCGCGCGGCTGCTACGGCCATGCTTCGGGCATGGATGTGTGTGATGTCCTTGGGTTAGGTTGGTTTAAGCAGTTCTAAGTTCTAGGGGACTGATGACCTCAGATGTCCCATAGTGCTCAGAGCCATTTTTTGAACCTGCGCCCCTTCCCACCCTGAAAGCGGGCCCCCTTTGGTTACTATCCGCGTCGCCCTTACGGCACAGCAAGCATTACGCCTCATTTTGTTGCCCTTACTAGCAAGCCATCCTGCGCTTAGATTTCAGCAAGATAATGCCTGTCCACACATGGTTAGGTTTTCTAATGTTTGGCTTCATGCTTTCCAAACCCTGCGTGGACCACAACATCGCTGGATATCGCCCCAGTTGAAAACGTTTAGAGTATTAAGTGCAGGGCCCTCCAACCAGCTCGGTGTTTCGACGATCTAAAGCGCCAGATGGACAGAATTCGGCATGGTATTCCTCATGAGGATATTCAATAACTCTTTCAACCAATGGCAAGACGAATAACTGTCTGCATGAAGACCAAATGTGGACTAACACGTTATTATCTTGCTTAATTTTTGGAACTCCATCTCTTGAATAAATCATTCAATTTGTCTGAAATTGTAATCATTTATTTGTCTGTGCAAGCACGTCACAGTTACTGATTCCCTTCCGTTCGGATAATTTACTCGCACTACGTCAATTTTTTAAATCTTTCTTAAATTTTTTTCGAATGTGTCTATTCAGTATTTGGAACCAAGTGTTAGTAATAAACAGAACGTTGTGGAGACCAACCGTTTCATTCAATAGTTAGATGAAACATTTTCTTATTATATCTATGTGAGCAATGGTACCCATATTTCATGTTCAAGTGAGCCATCCAGTTCAAAATAAGATGTTCAGCAGTAACCGTTCCGCGACGTTTTCTTAACACATCACATCATATATGGGAAGCAGTCCGTTCACTGTGTAGCTCATCGGGTTCAGAGCTACATAGCGCCAGAGAAGTGTGTTTGATTCTCAGATGTAGCCTCACATACACTTTGACTAAATTTCAATACATTCGATGAATAATTTTTCTAAGTTTTCGTTCTATAGCAATCTGCGTGCTTTGATATGTTGCTCTTCACAATATGATTGTAATTCATGTGAAAGTTATAATGACATGATACACGATACACAGAACATTGTTACATGTTCTAAATCAACAGCAAACTACACAGTCTAATTTGCGATGATGCATCACTTTTGCAGCATTCGTTATTATACACTCTTTATACTCATGAAGTAACGAGTGCTATCGACAGGGGATGTCAAATTGATTCCGTATCTTTAGATTTTCAGAAGGCTTTCGACACCGTTCCTCATAAGCGCCTTCTAACCAAACTGTGTGCCTATGGAATATCGCCTCGGTTGCGCGACTGGATTCGTGATGTCCTTTCAGAAATGTCACAGTTCGTAGTAATAGACAGAAAGTCATCGAGTAAAACAGAAGTAATATCCGGCGTTCCCCAAGGAAGTGTTATAGGCCCTCTATTGTTTCTGATCTATATTGGAGACATAGAAGACAATCTGACTAACCGTCTTAGATTGTCTGCAGATGATGCTGTCATTTACCGTCTTGTAAAGTCATCAGATGATCAAAACGAATCGCAAAATGATTTAGAAAAGATACCTGTGTTGTGCGAAAAGTGACAATTGTCCTTGAATAAGGAAAAGTGTGCAGTTATTCACATGAGTACTAAAAGAAATCCGCTAGATTTCGATTACGCGATAAGTCACACAAATCCGAAGGCTGTAAACTGAACTAAATACTCAGGGATCACAATTAGAAAAAAACCTAAGTTGGAACGAGTACATGGATAATTTTGTGGGTAGAGCAAACCAAAGACTGCTATTCACTCGCAAAACACTTAGAAGGTGCAACAGATCTACTAAATAGACTGCTTACACTACACTTGTCCACCCTATCTTGGAGTACAGCTGTGCTCTGTGTGATCAGGTGGCACTGACGGATGATATTGAAAAAGTTCAAAGAAGGGCGGCTCGTTCCGTATTGTCGCGAAATGGGGGAGATAGTGCCACAGATATGATGCGTGAATTTGGGTGGCAATCATTAAAACAAAGGCGTGTTCCGTTGCGACGGGATCATCTCATGATTTCAATCACCAGTTTTCTCCTCCGATTGCGAAAACATTCTGTTGGCACCCACCTACATAGGGAGAAATGATCATCAAGATAAAATAAGAGAAATCAGGTCTTGCAGAGAAAAATTTATGTGCTCGTTTTTCCCGCGCCGTTCGACAGTGGAACGGTAGAGAGATAGCTGCAAGGTGGTTCATTGAACCCTGTGCCAGGCACTTAAATGTGAATAGCAGAGTAATCACGTAGATGTAGATGTAGATGAGGCAGGCACGTAGAGAAGGTTAGTTTAAGCAAGAATTAATGCTCCATAAAAGATTTTTAAGTGCGCTGCCTTTTTTCCACTATGGTTAAAAGCAGGACTGATTGGTGCTTCGGGATAGTTACAGCAAGGAATGGTAAATCCTATATCGGTTTCAAAATAGTACATTTAGTCTTAGATATTTCACCATAAGAACATCAAAAGTAGCGATAAAACGTGGTTCAGCGTTTCTTTCACAGAATCCTTCCTGGTTGTCCGGATGTAGCCGCATTCAGAAGGATAATTTTTAAAAAAAGAAATCAGTGTGAACAAATATTATGTTGTATCGCAACTACACGTCAAATTGGAATCTGGAATTTTTCCCTTACATGGGACTCATGATAGTAACAGCAACGACGCATCAAGTTTCTATAGAATTACTCGTAGGACCTTTCCCTTTTCATCACACTCGTATGGCTACAGATACAGAACAACTGTGCGCTTCATAAAACATGAACATATGTCATCCTTTGACTACATAATTAATATTACAACTACTGATCGCCACATCACAAAACTTTCTGGAAATAACAAAGCATGCGGATGTGAAATAGAAAGAGCATTGCTTTAGTCTTGGATAAAACAAGTGGTAGAAGTCAATTTCTCAGCATAACAGCGGTTTGTTCATGAAAGATATTTCTTATGAAATGCTTTTTCGAAATATATTGGTATATTTAAGTGTGTGAAATCAATTTTAGCTGGGAAGAATAACTATCATCGGATGTTTATAATAAAAAAAAAACCTGTAAGAATGGTGACACTATGTTTAATCAGGGAAGTATGTGGCTCACAGTTTAAAAAGCAGTCTTTCCAGATACTCAAGAGATATGCGTGTTTTGTCGTGACAATACTTACATAAAACTCCATACCGGATTTTTCAAGGTGGCGTCTGAGAATATTCTTTAACTTTTACTCTGCATATACGAGTCCCGTGGCTACAAATTAGACAAATAACAAACTGCATATATGCGTATGACCGAACTCGAAGGGAACAGGATGTAACGTTAGTCGGTTGGCTCTAAGCGTTATGGGACTTTAACATCTGAGGTCATCAGTCCTCGAGACTTACAACTATTTAAATCTATCGAAATAAGGACATGACACTCATCCATGCCCGAGGCAGGATTCGAACCTGCGACCGTAGCACCAGCGCGCCTAGAACCACTCGGCCACAGCGGCCGGAGAGCGCTTTGTAATGGCTCGGAGGCTCGGCTCGAGCGTTTCGAAAACTGCATTACTTACCAGGTGTTCGAGGAGTGCTGTGGTGAATGTCTTCAACATATGGAGGAACCAAAGTGAAACCACGTCCAGACACCGTGGGGGTGTGCGACCAGCCCTCATTACTGATGTTGGACGATGTAGGCCGGGCAGATTGGTAAAACATGACAAGAGGAGAACTAATATCAGATTTTAATGATGGGGAGAGTCCAACTGTGTCTGAACACACAGTGCACCGAACACTCGTAACGATGGGCTTCCGCAGCCGGCGACCCATGCATGTGCCGATGTTGACACCACGACATCGGCAACGATCCCATGCATGTGACGATGTTGACACCACGACATCGGCAACGACGACCGAAATGGGCACGTGACCATCGGCAATGGACGTTGGCACAGTGGCAGCGCTTTGCATGGTCTGGTGAACCGCGATACCTTTTTCATCATGTCCATGGGAGGACGCGAATCCGCCATCTTCCAGCGGAGCAGCTTCTTGACATCTGTGCTGCGGAACAGAGACAAGTTGGCGGCAGCTCTATGATGCTCTGGGAAACATTCACATGGGCGTCCAGTGGAGCTCGAGCGAGGCACGATGACGGCCAAGGAGTATCGCACACTGGTTGCAGACCACGTACACCCCTTCATGACGATCATTTTTCGTGACGGAAGCTGTATTTTTCAACTATACCCTGCGTCACCAGGCCAGGACTGTAATGGGGTGGTTCTTCGAGGAACACAGTAGCAAATTCCAATTGATGTGCTGGCCCAGCAACTCGCCAGATCTGAACCCGATCCATCACGCCTAGGATGTGATTGGTCTGACGCGCCTAGAACCGTTCGGCCACGGCGACCGGCTGGAACGTTAGTAAGTAAAACATCTTATTCAATGCACATTACAATGGTTTACAGAGCATAGCTGTAGAAGTTGAAATATTTCTTTCTCGCTTACAGAATAACGGGAAGTGTTGTCGCATTATCAGTTTTCTATCATGACAATGGCATTAAGACAAACAGAAATAACAAGAAACCAGGGATCAACTCCGATCACTGCCTCACATTTCCGTTATGACATTTACAGGAGGACGCTACCATTTCGTATCCCTATCAGCTCTTGTGGCCGCTTTGTAACGTATCCTCTCTATTACGTTATTATTGTTTTGTGTTATTGTAGTAGTAGAGATATGAAGTTATTGTAGCGGTTTGCTTAGTCAGCCGTACTTTGAGTGAAGTGCGATTTGCGGCGTAAACAAAAATTAATTGCGGAGATGCAATCCACTGAAAATTAACAGAAAACCTTTAGAACAATGCGCACGAGGGACTAGACACATTCAGAGGGTACGTACATTCACGTGCGAGTGGTTGCGATCTGATGAGAAAGATTTATCTTAATTTTTTTCGTAAAATAATTACGTCGTAACACATTCGGAGAGTGTGAACGTACAATCAGGGTAGAGGCACGCAAGGGCGTACGCAGGATGTGAACTGGGGGGGGTGGGGGGGGGGGGGCAGGTCATACTAGTCTCAGGAAACAAGGACTCGAGACAACATACAGCACTTCTTATTAAATAAAACAGTAAACCAGTGAAAAACTGCTTTTAATAAACATTTTAAGTACAAGACTGCACTTGTACAATCCGAGAAAACATGCGGCATTTCTTATTAAATAAAACAGTAAACTAGAAAAAAACTTCGAATACCTTCTAGGGGGGAGGGGCAGCTGCCCCTCCCCGCCCCCCTGCCCCTCGCTGGGTACGCCCATGGAGGCACGTACGTTCTATCATTCCCCGTGGCCTGGGTAAAAGAATTGCAATTATTTAAATTTAACACTATTTCTTTTTCTATCGGACTCCTATTTTTATACGAAAAGGAAGATTGCAGGTTCTGAATGTCTCGGCAAAAACACATCGGAATTAATCTTAGCGGCCACCAAAGGAAAGCAGTGAGCACAATCACGTACCTCTATTGTTGAGCAGCGCCGTCGTAAAGATCGTCGCCACCATCTAAAATTCGCCTTCTCGAATTAACAGAATAATGTGTACTCCATCGGTATGGGATTTAGGCTTGATCTTGACACAAATTATAAAACACAATTTTCATCATTAACACCTTCATTTAACACACAAATAGACATGAAATTATACAGTACGTCTTTACGCCAGCAGATCAGAAAAAAAGTAATTAATACTAGAAGTAATAAAAGAATCTCGAAATTAGTCCTTTGTCTATCAAGGATAAAACAGTTTTTCAGAGTATTCCCCTGGTATGACAGTCGAACAAATTTTCTTCTTGTATCTTTGAGATTAAATTACAACATTTTTCAGTTCCTTTTCAGCTTGATCGACTAAAAGGTGAACTTTTCGACCTTGACCATAATATGTAAGGTCGTCATTTCAAAGGAACGGGAGTTTGTGCGAATATAGAGCCTGCAGTTCGTACAATAACCCTGCTTCGTCCGGACACACAGCACCGTCGGAATCAGGCGGATACGTGAAGGCCGCTTCTTGTGTGGGAGCTGATTGCCTTCCAGAAAGTGGGAGTGGTCACCGTCCTTGGAGACCAGCCGCTTGACGCAACGTTCGCGTCAGCAGCGGTGCGCGCCTCCCAAGGCGACGCCGCGCTGCCCTCCGTGTTTCTGCTTGAGTTAGTTGTAATCTCAATATCGCGACCAAGTTCAAAAAATGGCTCTGAGCACTATGGGACTTAACATCTGAGGTCATCAGTCCCCTAGAACTACTTAAACCTAACTAACCTAAGGACATCACACACATCAATGCCCGAGTCGGGATTCGAACCTGCGACCGTAGCAGTCGCGCGGTTCCGGACTAAAGCGCCTAGAACCGCTCGGCCACCGTGGCCGGCCGCGATCGAGTAAAGCAAACTGTTACCAAGCAGTAATAAACTCTCCCTTATGACTAGTGATTCTCTTTTGTCGACTGCAGTTACGCATTGATCAAGACATTTGACGTGTGTATGGCACGTAATAACTTACGGGTGCAAAATACTAACACGAGTTCCTTACAGACGAATCGAAAAACTGGTAGAAGCCGACCTCGGGGAAGATCAGTTTGGATTCTGTAGAAATGTTGGGACACGTCACGCAATACTGACCCTACAACTTATCTTAGAAAATAGATTAAGGAAAGGCAAACCTACGTTTCTCGCATTTGTAGACTTAGAGAAAGCTTTTGACAATGTTGACTGGAATACTCTCTTTCAAATTCTGAAGGTGGCAGGGGTAAAATACAGGGAGCGAAAGGCAATTTACAATTCGTACAGGAACCAGATGGCAGTTATAAGAGTCTAGAGGCATGAAAGGGAAGCAGTGGTTGGGAAGGGAGTGAGACAGCGTTGTAGCCTATCCCCGATGTTATTCAATCCGTATATTGAGCAATCAGTGAAGGATACAAAAGAAAAATTAGGAGTAGGTATTAAAATCCATGGAGAAGAAATAACAACTTTGAGGTTCGCCGATGAGATTGTAATTCTGTCAGAGACAGCAGAGGACCTGGAAGAGCAGCTGTATGGAATGGACAGTGTCTTAAAGGGAGCATATAAGATGGACATCAACAAAAAACAATACCAGGTTAATAGGCTGTAGTCTAATTAAATAGGGTGATGATGCGGGAATTAGATTAGGAAATGAGACGCTTAAAGTAGTAAATGAGTTTTGCTATTTGGAGAACAAAATAACTGATGATGGTCGAATTAGCTATGATATAAAATGTAAACTATCAATGGCAAGGAAAGCGTTTCTGAAGAAGAGTAATTTGTTAACATCGAGTATAGATTTAAGTGTCAGGAAGTCATTTCTGAAAATATTTGTATGGCGTGTAGCCATGTACGGAAGTGAAACATGAACGATAAATATTTTGGACAAGAAGAGAATAGAAGCTGTCGAAATGTGATGCTACAGAAGAATGCTGAAGATTAGATGGGTAGATCACATAACTAACGAGGAGGTATTGAATAGGATTGGGGAGAAGAGAAGTTTGTGGCACAACTTGACGAGAAGAAGGGATCAGTTGGTAGGGCATATTCTGAGGCACCAAGGGATCACCAATTTAAAATTGGAGGGCAGCGTGGAGGGTAAAAATCGTAGAGGGAGACCAACAGATGAATGCACTAAACAGATTCAGAAGGATTTAGGTTGCAATACTGGGAGATGAAGAACCTTGCACAGGATAGAGTAGCATGGAGAGCTGCATCAAACCAGTCTCTGGACTGAAGACCACAACAACAACAACAACATGACAGGAACATGTTATGACTCGGATCTTAATGTCTCGAAATATGTCTTCCATTATTTCCTTAATTAACTGCTAACAAACATCGTCATAATTCATAAACAAAACTCACTGCTGATTCATTTCCTCCCTCGAAAAATAATGCCCATCTGAATTGGTGCTCTGTGATGTTAGTGTCAACGGAAAGTATAATTCTACCCGAAACCTGTCAACAGTGTTTCAGTTTGAGGCTTTAGGTTTTAATGCTTTCTTAAATGATTTCACGTAGAAGAAAAGACCAATACACTTTCCTAATACAACTACGAAAAAGTAAGCTTCAGATACAGTACACTGAAGCTTCTTTATGCATTGGCCGGACTACGTATTGCACGCAGTAGCGTGTAAGATTACTCTGAAACACGGATGACACGCAGAGATAAAAAGTTAGATGGTAGTACTAGAGTGATATGTAATCACGACTAGGTGCTAACAATTATTTATCACAAACTCTGTATTCTACATCTACATACATATTCCGCAATCCACCATACGGTGCGTGGCGGAAGGTACCTCGTACCACAGCTATCATCTTCTCTCCCTGTTCCACTCCCAAACAGAACGAGGGAAAAATGACTGCCTTTATGCCTCTGTACGAACCCTAATTTCTCTTATCTTATCTTTGTGGTCTTTCCGCGAAATGTAAGTTGGCGGCAGTAAAATTGTACTGCAGTTAGCCTCAAATGCTGGTTCTCTAAATTTCCTCAGTAGCGATTCTCGAAAAGAGCGCCTCCTTTCCTCTAGAGACTCCAACTCGAGTTCTTGAAGCATTTCCGTAACACTGGCGTGATGATCAAACCTGTCAGTAACAAATCTAGCAGCCCGCCTCTGAATTGCTTCTATGTCCTCCCTCAATCCAAACTGATAGGGGTCCCAAATGCTCGAGCAGTACTCAAGAATTGGTCGTATTAGTGTTTTATAAGCGATCTCCTTTACAGATTAACCACATCTTCCCAAAATTCTACCAATAAACAGAAGACGAATATCCGCCTTCCCCACAACTGCCGTTACATGCTTGTCCCACTTCATATCGCTCTGCAATGTTAGGCCCAAATATTTAATCGACGTGACTGTGTCAAGCGCTACACTACTAATGGAGTATTAAAACATTACAGGATTCTTTTTCCTATTCATCTGCATTAATTTACATTTATCTATATTTAGAGTTAGCTGGCATTCTTTACACCAGTCACAAATCCTGTCCAAGTCATCTTGTATCCTCCTACAGTCACTGAACGACGACACCTTCCTGTACACCACAGCATCATCAGCAAACAGCCGCACATTGCTATCCACCCTATCCAAAAGATCATTTATGTAGATAGAAAACAACAGCGGAACTACCACACTTCCCTGGGGCACTGCAGATGATACTCTCACCTCTGATGAACACTCACCATCGAGGACAACGTACTGGATTCTATTGCTTAAGAAGTTATGATTTGACAGAAGTACTCTAACAGCACTAGAACTTATACTATCATGTTCTATCGACTTGATTCCTCATAGGGTGTATCTTACATACTGTAGAGTTTTTATAAGATACTATTTAACTTTCCAATTTTATGCCAAACAATTCGGCGCCAAATATCGCTTTAATTCCAAAGAACCTCGGAAGTTGACTGGTATCCGTATTTCCCTATGTGATAAACAGACACTGAACCGGAAACGAATTTGGTTCTGGCACTGCAAACGCCTGTACAGGTTTAATCAACACATTTCGCTGCGTAAATCGATCACAATTCTTAGGTACAATTAGTGGATCTAGAAATAACAAATTCGAGCTGCATGCAGTTCCTGTTTCACAAACAAAGAAAAAGCACATGTACTTGCAAGTTATTGGCATACTGTTTCCCTTTATTGTCTCAAGAAAACAAAGAGATTTTCTAAACACTCTCCCTGGGTTTGCATGTAGACTAGGCTAGAGGATATTTACTTAACTGACAGATGGCATAATCTGCTTCATTTATGAAAGCTCCTGGAATAGGCTGCATATAGGAAAATAATTGCTGTATGATGCTCAAAATTTGAATGTGAAATTTCTTTCGACCTTACTGAAAAAGTTGTTACTTTTAAAAAGAAATGTTGTTTAAATGGTAATGCAGAACAACTCACTCAGAAAATGTGTGTGTATGCATAAGAGTAGAGCTCTTATCAAGTTTTTATAGGCTTTAGTTTTTCTTTCCCAACGGCCTTGCCACAGTGCTAACATCCGTTCCAGTCAGGTCACCGAAGTTAGGCGCTCTTGGGTTTGGCTGGCATGTGGATTGGTCACCGTCTGTGTCCGCCGAGTGCTATTGGGAAGTGGGGTGCACTCAGCCCTTGTGAGGCCAATTGAGGAACTACTTCGTTGAGAAGTTGCTGCACCGGCCACGAAAACTGCTAACGGCGGGGAGAGCAGTGTACTGACCATATACTCCTTCGTATCTGCATCTGGTGTAGCCTTAGGGTTGAGGATGAGAAGGCGGCTGTCGGTACCGTTGGACCTTCGAGGCCGCTTCCGACGGTGTTTTGTTTGTCTTTCTTTGCAGTATGATTATTGTACTTATTACAGAACGAAACAAATGCGGCTGTATGGGAACAGTTTTAACTCCACATAGGAAGTTGAAGTTTTTGAAAGTTCTTCGAAGATGCCCCTTTAAATCACAGTAGTTTCCGCCATTCCTCTTCCATATACGAGGCCGAGAGTAAAGTTTACTGTTCAGTACCACCGTTTTATTTACTTCTTGTATTTAAATTTATGTAGTCAGCCTATTGATTGAAACTATCATTATTTTCTATGGTTGTAAACGAGAGACTGTTGTCACCGATTATTCAGAATGAATAGTTTCGTCTCTAGCACTTAGAAAATAGTGAGTTATCGGAAACTCTTAACATAAGGAGCAACACTTAATACATTGAAGTGCCAAAGAAACTGGTATAGACATGCGTATTCAAATACAGAGATATGTAAACAGGCAGAAGACGGCGCTGCGGTCGACAACGCCTATATAAGACAAAAATTGTCTGGCGCATTTGTTAGATCTGTTGCTGCTGCTACAATGGCAGGTTATCAAGATTTAAGTGAGTTTGAACGTGGTATTATGGTCGGCGCACGAGCAATGGGACACAGCATCTCCGCGGTAGCGATGAAGCGGGGATTTTCCCGTACGACGATTTCACGGGTGTACCGTGAATATCAGGAATCCGATAAAACATCAATTTTCCGACATCGCTGCGACCGGAAAGGTCCTCCAAGAGCGGAACCAACGACGACTGATGAGAAACGTTCAATGTGACAGAAGTGCAACGCTTCCAAAAGTTGCTGCAGATTTCAATGCTGGGCCATCAACAAGTGTCAGTGTGCGAACCATTCAACGAAACATCATCGATATGGGCTTTTGGAGCCGAAGGCCAACTCGTGCACGACACAACGCTTTACGCCTCGCCTGGGCCCGTCAACACCGACGTTGGAGTGTTGATCACTGGAAACATGATACCTGGTCGGACGAGTCTCGTTTCAAATTGTATCGAGTGGGCGGACGTGTAAGAGTACGGAGACAACATTATAAATTTGGGACCCTGCATGTCAGCAGGGCACTGTTCAAGCTGGTGGAGGCTCTTTAATGGCATGAGGTGTTTGCAGTTGGAGTGATATGGGGCTTCTGATACGTCTAGATACGACTCTGACAGGTGATACGTACATAAACATCCTGTCTGATCACCAGCATCCATTCATGTCCATTGTGGATTACAAGGCTTTGTGCAATTCCAGAAGGACAATGCGACACCCCACACGTCCAGAATAGCAACTGAGTGGCTGCAGAAACACTCTTCTGAATTTAAACACTTCCGCTGACCATCAAACTCTCCATATCTGGAGAACAGCCCTGGAGGATTCATGGCGTCAGTCGGCTCCAGCACTACTTCAGACATTAGTCGAGTCCATGCCACGTTGCGTTGCGGCACTTATGCAGCTAGCGGGGGCCCTACCTGATATTAGGAAAGTGTACCAGTTTCTTTGGCTCTTCGGTGCATAAGGGCAGTCATTGGAAAAGAAGACAGATGGAAAAAAACGTAAGTAAACTGTTTATTATTTCAAAAGTATTCGTCATAACCGTTAATGTATTTTTTCCCACTGTGAGACAAGATGGTCAATGTCTCCACGTAGTGCGTCCGTGCACCTGAAGGAAACCGACGACCACGAAAGTCTTCCTTCACGGCTCCATAGGTATGAAAATCGCATGGGAAGTGATTGGGAGTATAAGGAGGACGTATAAGGGCTTCCCAGCGAAACTCCTGCAGCGCGGTCGAAACAACCTTGGCAAATGTGGGCGAGCATTATCCTGCAACACAATGATGCCGCCCGCAAACATTCCTGGGCGTCTCAACATGACAGCAGCTTCAATTTTTGCAAAGTGCCGACGTGCCGCTGTACGTTAATTGTGGCGCCATGTTGCAGAATGTCAGTGAGCGGCGGGTCTTTGCCCGAGCTGTCTTGCCTTTGCTTTGACTGCGCTGCAGAGGTTTCACTGGGAAGACCTTACACATCCTACATACAGTCGCGACCACTCCCCCTGCCGTTACCACATTTTTGGACAGACATTGGTGGCCGTCTGTCTGCCATTTCAAAGGAATCATCCCGGCTTTTGCCTGGAGCGATTTAGGGAAATCACGGAAAAGCCAAATATGGTGGCCGAACGCGGGTTTGAACTGTCGCCCTCCAGAATACGTGTCCATTCTGCTAACCACTGCGCCACCTCGCTCGGTACTTTTCCACTAAAGGCCACGCGGGATTAGCCGAGCGGTCTTAGGCGCTGCAGTCATGGACTGTTCGGCTAGTCCCGGCGGAGGTCCGAGTCCTCCCTCGGGCATGGGTGTGTGTGTTTGTCATTAGGATAATTTAGGTTCAATAGTGTGTAAGCTTACGTACTGATGACCTTAGCAGTTAAGTCCCATAACATTTCACACACATTAGAACTTTTTTTTTTTTCATGAAAACATTGATCGTCTTGCCGCACAGCGGGATAAATGTACGAGTATTAACAGGTACGGCGATTACTTTCGAAATAAAAAGCGTTTATTTACTTTAATCCATCTGTCTCATTTTCATTTGACTGCCCCTTATGTAACGTTTCACTGAACACTACTTACAATTGCTTTTAGATTTGCTAGGTTGCCCTGCAGGGAGCGACGGGATGGAATAAGAATATCAAATTCGGTTTGCAGTGTGAAGGTTAAGATACCTATCTAATTATGTTCTGTGACAAAAACCTGAAACAGGCGCAAAAAAATGAAACCAAACAGCGACATAAAATGTTGTGAAGTTTGTTCTTGTCAATGTTGAGTGCATTAGTGAAGGAGTTCTTGTTGATGTTTAACAGCTGACTGGAAGGGAATAGTGTGAACCTTACGTCTCTTAATTTGTTTCGAAAATTTGGAGACACTATGAGAAGACAGTCGGCAACTAACTCTTTGACATTAAACTCGCGGTTGTTGTGCTCGTGGGTATTTAGCTTCTACTCATTCTACAGATAAATTTCAAAACAGTCACAACAAAAATTACCCGCTCTCACAAAAATCAAACTTCTTACGAAATAAATGTTCATTTGTAGAGACCACAATCGAAAAACCGTATTGCTGAGTTGGGAGAGGTTTATGATGTTTTGAAGAATATATCACAGGAAGCTCCCCCGAGTGCATTCTGTTTCTTGTCTGTTCCGCAGAGACAAAAACTCTGTGACTGACCAGAGCTCCAGCCGTAGTTCTCCCTACAATCTTCGGGACTGATTCAAACCCATAATCTGCTAGAAGTAATCTTCTAATTTTCTCAAATCCATACTCAATTTGTAGCAAAGTTTGTTGTAGTTGAGGCTTCCTAGCCATATCTTCCTCCCAGAGATGTTAGTTCAACAAAGCAAACAGGAGTATTTCTGTAGAATCTATTAATGTTGTAGTGATCTGTGGCTGGTAGATGTTTCTCCTCGCCCCTAACAACGTGTAGAAAAGGCTCAAATGATACAGGCTTCTCACACATTTTCGCTAGTCTGTCAGACCCATTTCAAAACATATTTCGCTTCATAGGTTAATTATGTATTACGGATTTCTTTCTTTAGCCATATTTAAATATAGAAATTTTCATGAAATAATTGTAAATACTCTTACGTTACCCTAAAGTTAATGTGTCCTTCAGATCTGCCCAATTCTGAAAGAAACTAGTTCATCGTAAAGCAACTAAGTATCCCAATATTTGGAAACCCTCGAATCCTGCAGCTACAAACTGAGTTGTGCCACTACTGTTATAAGTTCTTTTTAAATACTTTTTACTCCCAGTTCATTCAATGATTGTACACATTTAGTTCAGCTGAACGGTAACAGAATATCTCTTACGTAAATTACTTTGGCTCAATACGATACGACGTAATGTTTCGATATAATTATAAAAAATAATGATTCCTCTCTTATCTATTAACAAAATAAAATAAAATTAGATCTTGTGAGGATGAATCCTAAGTAGCACGATTCCATTTATCTGAAAAGGAAAAGTCTTCAAAACTAAAGTTAAAAGCGACGGTCATTGTTATTTCCAAACCCTATCTAAAAATGTCCTAATTCTACTACATTTAAAAAGGGATACGTTAACTAAGACCTTGGTAATCTAGAATATGCACACGAAATCATGACGCAAAGTTAAATACCATTTTACGATGCCTGAAATAGACCTCCAGGCTTTTGAAGTTACACAAATTCAGTAGCCTAAGAGAGCCATCAAGTGTCAATCACGCAAGACCCGTTTCACACAAGTGGCGACATAGACATGATGAAGACGACAACGCAGTAGCGCCGTCACGCCGACATCAGATTCAGGTGGCGTAAACCTGAGCTATGTAGGAGAGAGTAAACAGTAGGAGATGAAGTTCTGTCAACATTGTATCATTGAACCGAAGGAACTAAGCAAATATGTAGCAGGAAAGCACCTACGACTTCTTAAGGTACCTTCACCTGACGGATGTTGGCGATCCACGTAGCCAGCTCTGGACGTGACGTTGCAGCGTGAAAAGCATCTTGTGCCATGCATTTGTACCATCTCTGGATGTCTTTCAACAAAGAGTTCCTTTGTCTCCAACAGACCTTTTCCTTCGTATTTTCGCTTCAATGATGAGTTGGCATAACTGTATCTTTCGCCTATTATACTGTGTCCTAAATATTCACTTTTCCTTTGTTTTATAGTGACAAGGGCACAAATCCCTGGGGACAAGAAGGTGCCCCCCCCCCCCCCCCCCCTAGATCTCGGGGAAAGAAAAAAAATAGTGCAGTCGGAAGATTTTCTTTCAAAAAATTATTTAAATACCAGTATTACTCAGGTTTTTATCATGGTGAGAACTGGAACTTTTTATGGCTACTTACAAGTCGGCATTCGTATTCCAAAATATTAAAAATACTCCAAACCCCCACGTCTCTTGCCCTCCGCCTAACAACTATCGTATGGGCGTCCTTTTATAGTGAGCAACAGTTCTTTTATTTTTGCATTTTCGTCCCAGAGCCGACGATACAGGAGTTTCAAAAGCATCAATTCTTTCCTCCAGATAAGGGGCCAATGTCCAGCTTCCGCATCCTTAGAGAAAAATGGAGAAAACCGAGCAACGAATAATTCGCATCTCAGTTGCAGCCCAATATCCGAGCTTATAAAAAGTCTTTTAACGCTAGTAAAGTGTTTCCTGACCCTCATTCTATATCTGATCTCTTTGTTGTATTCACACTGCTCATCCATCAGAGTGCCCAGGTACTTAGAGGAGGGTACTTATTCAGTCATACTGCACTCGCATTCAGGAGGACGACGGTTCAATCCCGCGTCCGGCCATCCTGATTTAGGTTTTCTGTGATTTCCCTAAATCACTCCAGGCAAATGCCGGGATGGTTCCTCTGAAAGGGCACGGCCGACTTCCTTCCCCATCCTTCCCTAATCCGATGAGACCGATGACCACGCTGTCTGGTCTCCTTCCCCAAACCAACCAACCAACCAACCAACCTATTCAGTCTCATTTCCTTTTATTAACGAAGTTGCTTGGATTCTTCTCTTAGAGACGACTACAGCTTTAGTCTTGGACTTGACTTCACTAAAAGAATACTTGCCGATATCTTCCGGGAAACTTAATCCGAAATAAGCAGGTCTGGCGTCTTAACCAGGAAACCTTTAACGTAGTATCAGTCCATTAGGGTTCCATTTACGGAACGATTCGAGCAGCGATTTGATGGAGAATATCTTGCCTTTGTCTAGGCCGGTAGCTGATCGAATCTCCCAGAGATGACAGGAATTTCGAGTTTCCGAACATCCTAGAAATGTTTGCCGTTTCGGGACTCGAGAATAAATGTTGCGCCTGTGATGCACCTGACTCAATGTTTTTTTAGAGCGGACAATGCGTAGGCCAAAATGTGTGGAGATTCTGCTGCTGCAGGCAATAGTTGGGGAGCTCGTCAAACATTCCTCTGGTCACCCAGCATACAGCATCTGGATCATGTGCTACAGCCTGCCACTGTACATCGGTGCACGTCACTATCTTTTCCAGGTGTAAAGTCTGAGCTGATGGTTGGTGAGTCTCGAGATAGGCATGGTCTCTAGACCATTATCTGCCTCTATTATCCTTCGGACGATGCCAGTAGATGCCCTCAACATATCGTTTCGAGATGAGGCAACTGCAATTTCCTTTCGGTTATGTCCATTTCCACATTGGTGGGCTATGTGGCCGCCATCTGATTGAACTAACGAACGAAACATGAACGTTTCTCTGTCGTCTAAATTGATCGATGACAGATAAGCACGTGTGGAAAAATTCAGAACAGAGCGTCCACAATATGACAAGTAGTGTGAACTCGAGAAACGTTAGTATTACAGTAGCATGTGGCACAGTCTGTTCTCTTCAGTCTGAAGCCCACAGTAAATCTTATATTAATGAAAATCTATGCCAGTAAGAAAGGGGGCAATTGTGACAAACTCAGGTCTCGGAATACTTTAGGGACCTTCCGGACAAGTGTTGACGCCATGCAATTGGCGAGAAAACTGCTACTATGGCGGAAATATCGACACAAGATCTGAATGGAAAGAACAGTAAACATTAAAAAATCGCAGAAATGCGATGAATAAGGTAACTATGCAGTTTCCTCTTGATTGATGATAAGATTTAGGATGAGACCAGTAAAGAAGTTTTATTCGTTTACTTGTGACATATTTCTTGTATTATGTGATTATATCTTCATGGATGGACATCATTTTTACCTTGCCATGCCAACGACACGAATTTTATTTCAGAAAGAACATTTGCACCCTTTTTCAGATTCCGCCGTGCTAAAGTGAATTCTCCGCATACTCGGCAGACCATTTACAGTTGTCACACGTGGTGAGGGACTGTATAATTCCCCGGCGTATAGAGAACAGCGAGCGTGAATTCAGGAAGTGAGCCAAGTCTGCTCGTGCATGCTGCTCGTCGCGAGACCTCAGCTCCCGCCTTGACCTTCTCAACGAAACGCTGCCAACATCACGACACAAACAACGATTCCAAGATTATACGCTCTCGCAGCGCATGTGATATGTTGTAAAGCACCAAAAGGGACAAAACAACAGACCTAGATGGCAAAATAGGCTGTCTCTTGGTGCTCACAGACGTACAGAATGCTCAGTTGATGGTCAGTACTGGGGTTTCGAGCACCTTAAACATACCTTCGATGACTATTTTAGATTTTATACTGAAACATAAACGATGTGACGGGACCATAGCGCAGTACTGATCATGAGAAGAAGAATTTTTGTTCCTCAATCAATGCTGTTATTTCAGAAACTCGTTTTGAAAGTTTGGCACTTCCTTACTGCCCATGCATCCTGTACCACTGCATTGTGTCGGTATCTGCCTGTTTCCTTATAGCTGTCAGACGCACCTCCGAATGATGAGCTCTCTGGTTAAGGCTCTGGACTCCTGTTTGGAAGGAAAAGGATTCAAGCTCCACCACAGCTATCCAGATTTAGGACTACCAAGCGAATGTTTGAATCGTTTGTAAAAGAAATGGACGATTCACTTTTCCAGCCTGTCGCTTATGAATAGCTGTTCCCCCCGATAACCAAAATCAAAGTAGCAGGGGCCGAAAAAACATAGAAGGTTGGGTGTTGAACATCCCGTCTGCGACGATTTGGTTTTCGGGGCGGAACAGCTATTCATAAGCGCAGGTCATATTGCTAAATGCTCGACGCTACCGCACCTGGTGTTTGGAGCGATGCCACATGATACTAGGAACAGTTGAATTACAAGTCGTGGCAAACAAAGAGTCATTCCGTTGCAGCTTGTGAGTTCAAAAGAATGTCTGTTGAACAATGGCAACCGGTCCGAGTAGCACTTCCAGTGAAATAATTATATGGAGAAGCTAGTGTGTGATCCTTTGTCTCACTGAGTACAACATAAGGAAAGGGCTTTCGTCATTTTCAAGTGCTGACATTTAGTGACTTGGAGTATGTGTCTAAGCTGTAAACTGTGTACAAGTGCATTAGCCTACTACAAACAGTAAAATATTAATATATATTTAAATATAAATAATACTGTATTGTGCTACTACCAACAGCTAAGAGAAAGAAAAAGTTTTGTGACATCCGAAGTGTTGTTAACACTTTGTGTCAGGATATCAATATAGATACTTTGACAGCTTAGTAAAGCAGATAAAGGAAATGCACATCTAAATCTGGATGATTTTACGAGAATCTTTCAGAAAAACATTAAAATCTGCGTAAATTTTACGCATCAATTCATTTATCAAACAGAGAAGTATGAAAGTTCCGTTAATCAGGCAATTAATAATGTTAGAGTACAGATGAAATCACCACAGATCGTGTATTAGGCGATTTATTGACTAGTTTCGATGGACATACGCAAGTACTCTCAGCTATTCGTTGCCCTTGTGGCAACACGTTAGAGAGATAAATTATTACCCAGCACCATCGCCATCGCAGTGTACGAACATCGTGCTGACAATTTTGCCACGCGATGCTTTAAACGCCTAGCGCACTGCCGGCAGGCAACAAATGGTTGACGCTCACCTCTGTCGAGAGAAACTAGTGTATAAATCAAATCATACGCCACTTGTGGCGGTTTTATGTGCTCCGCAGATTTTATCGAAAGGATTTATTTGCGGACTTTTGATTAATTCTCTGCACTGATAAGTTCACAAGTAAGGTCGATAGCCTCACTTTGAACCGCAAGATAGGTTTAAACTTTTCACTACTCGTAAGTCAACAGTTAAAAGTCCTGCAGCAACTCGGACACTTCCTGAAATGTTACAGGATTCTACCAATGGCCTGCAATATGTTCGCCGCTAACGATTCAGACTCTGCCTCTAACTGTATCCTAGTAACTTGCGCCAATGATTTTCCTATAAGAGGAAAAAAAGCAGGATTGCAATTTAATTTAATAGGAAAAGTATCGCACAAAAACACAAGACTAATACACACTAAAGACACTAACACAGACTAAAGATACTGCTTACACTACTCGTATGCTTGTCCATCTTCTTTTAGAGTACTACCCCGTGGTATAGAATCTTCACTAGATAGGATTAAAGGAGTACATCGAGAAAGACCAAAGAAGAGCAACAGGTTTTGTGTTATAGAGAAATAGGGAAGAGAGTGTCACGGACATGATACAGAATTTGGGGCGGAAATCATGAAAACAAAAGAATGTGAGTACGGCAAGGTCATGCACTGGCATAGCTCCTATTCAACGCCGCCTTGGAGAAGCTGATGAGGGAAAAACATGGTTCAAATGGCTCTGAGCACTATGGGACTTAACATCTGTGGTCATCAGTCCCCTAGAACTTAGAACTACTTAAACCTAACTAACCTAAGGACATCACACACATCCATGCTCAAGGCAGGTTTCGAACCTGCGACCGTAGCAGTCGCGCGGTTCCGGACTGAGTGCCTGAACCGCTAGACCACCGCGGCCGGCTGATGAGGGAAGTAGATATCGTCAACAGGGGAACGATTTTTCATAAATGTGTGCAGATACTGACCTATGCGGAAGACATTGACATAGTAGCATGAACTCTGACGGCATTGTAACAGACATTCACCCGAATTGAACAGGCCGGCAGGAATATAGAACTTTACATCAGTGAGCAGAAAACAAAATACCTAGCTGCTGGGAAAACGCATCTACATCTACATTCTACATTCATACTCCGCAAGCCACCCAACGGTGTGTGGCGGAGGGCACTTTACGTGCCACTGTCATTACCTCCCTTTTCTGTTCCAGTCGCGTATGGTTCGAGGGAAGAACGACTGTCTGAAAGCCTCCGTGCGCGCTCGAATCTCTCTAATTTTACATCCGTGATCTCCACGGGAGGTATAAGTAGGGGGAAGCAGTATATTCGATACCTCATCCAGAGACGCACCCTATCGAAACCTGGACAGCAAGCTGCACCGCCATGCAGAGCGCCTCTCTTGCAGAGTCAGCCACTTGAGTTTCCTAAACATCTCCGTAACGCTATCACCATTACAAAATAACCCTGTGACGAAACGCGCCGCTCTTCTTTGGATCTTCTCTATCTCCTCCGTCAACCCGATCTGGCACGGATCCCACACTGATGAGCAATACTCAAGTATAGGTCGAACGAGTGTTTTGTAAGCCACCTCCTTTGTTGATGTACTACATTTTCTAAGGACTCTCCCAATGAATCTCAACCTGGTACCCCCCTTACCAACAATTAATTTTATATGATCATTCCATTTCAAATCGTTCCGCACGCATACTCTCAGATATTTTACAGAAGTAACTGCTACCAGTGTTTGTTCCGCTATCATATAATCATACAATAAAGGATCCTTCTTTCTATGTATTCGCAATACATTACATTTGTCTATGTTAAGGGTCAGTTGCCACTCCCGACACCAAGTGCCTATCCGCTGCAGATCTTCCTGCATTTCGCTACAATTTTCTAATGCTGCAACTTCTCTGTATACTACAGCATCATCCGCGAAAAGCCGCATGGAACTTCCGACACTATCTACTAGGTCATTTATATATATTGTGAAAAGCAGTGGTCCCATAACACTCCCCTGTGGCACGCCAGAGGTACCTTTAAAGTTTGTAGACGTCTCTCCATTGACAACAACATGCTGTGTTCTGTTTGCTAAAAACTCTTCAATCCAGCCACACAGCTCGTCTGATATTCCGTAGGCTCTTACTTTGTTTATCAGGCGACAGTGCGGAACTGTATCGAGCGCCTTCCGGAAGTCAAGGAAAATAGCATCTACCTGGGAGCCTGTATCTAATATTTTCTGGGTCTCATGAACAAATAAATCGAGTTGGGTCTCTCACGATCGCTGTTTCCGGAATACATGTTGATTCCTACAGAGTAGATTCTTGGTTTCCAAAAACGACATGATGCTTGAGCAAAAAACATGTTCTAAAATTCTACAACAGATCGACGTCAGAGATATAGGTCTATAGTTTTTCGCATCTTCTCGACGACCCTTTTTGAAGACTGGGACTACCTGTGCTCTTTTCCAATCATTTGGAACCTTCCGTTCCTCTAGAGACTTGTGGTACACGGCTGTTAGAAGGGGGGAAAGTTCTTTGGCGTAGTCTGTGTAGAATCGAATTGGTATTCCGTCAGGTCCAGTGGACTTTCCTCTGTTGAGTGATATCAGTTGCTTTTCTATTCCTTGGACACTTATTTGGATGTCAGCATAGGGAGAACATGCCAGCGGAAATAGTGATGAGTAGTTACAACTTTGAAAGAGTCGATAATTTCAGGCACCTGAGTTCGATTGTAACCTGCCAAAACTATACCTCATATGAAATAGAGCAGAGGCTAATTGCAGCCTATGAAGCTTAATTCGTATTAACAAAGCTTCAATCTTCAAGCCTCTTGACCAGAACCATGAAACTAACCATCTATAAAACATCTTCAAGGCTCCTGATCAGAACCAGCTAGGTATAGGACGTACCACAGTAGTGCAGAGGAAGTCAAGACAAAGAGTCTGATACAGGACATACGTGATCTACCAAGCACAAAAACTCCCTCAGATTGATGTCAAAAGCCCCATAAACTACAGCGAATGCGCGCCTCGTGAGATTTTGAATATCTTGTCGCCCTCTTGTGCCACCGACTTAATGTTAACTGTTTGAAGATCATTACTTTTTCTTGCCAAAATTGTCGCTGAAACTTGTTCTTGCAGTTACAAATTGTGAAATTGACGTATGTGTTAATTGTACCACAAAATTTTGTGATTTGCAACTGTGTAAAATTAAAAATTAAATCGTCTTGTTTCTGTGGCTTACGTACAATAAGACCACTGGTAGTTACAAGTGTTTAGTTTAGATCGAACTGTAAACGTAATTGGTTGTAGCATAACATTTAGAAATGCCTTTTTATCTCTCATCACCTTTGAATTACTAATGTCTACAAATTACAAAAAGTGAAATTCCGGCCGACTAAGCCGGTGGCATAACTGGGCGAGGGGATGTTCAGAATGGGCATACGCCGTAGCTTACATGGCTTTTGTAGATCAGTCTGACGTACTTTCTCTACTTCATAGACCACACGTGTCCTGTATAAAATTTTGCTTCCCGAATTCCTCTACACAACTGCATTGCATCGTAAAAAGTTACCGTTTACCCTCTGTGTTATAACTAAGGTAGAAATACGCTAAATGCTAAACCTATTTTGACATAATTAAATTTTCTACTCTCAACCACATGTGTTTAAGGCATTACCATTTAACACTTATTTTCTAGTACTACTACACCATATTTCAATGTTTCTGCAACGATGTCTGCCTCAAGCGAGAGCCGTGAAAAGTGTATACAGATTTTCACCCCAAAGTGGGTAACGTTGTCTGTCTCCAAGCATTTGAGCCGGGGAATGTTATGCTCTTGCATTTAACTGTCAGGCGATATGTCTTCTGGCACAGAATTAGGGATCTCCGTCCTCACCTTCACTCGCGAAGCTTCGTTTCATCGCCAGTTCCGTGTAACCGAGCTCCCGATGTGGCAAAGGTCCTCATCTCCCGTATTCTTCCGCGACAGAAGAGACGACTATTACGGGTCGGTGCCCGAGACTACCCGAAGGGAGAAGCTTCTCCTTTAGGTGTTACGAGATGTACGTTTACTATGTGATCAAAAGTATCCGATGACCCATATGTAAAGCGGAACTCAGCACTAAATGTCATGAGGGAGGCGGGCCCATCAGTAGAAAAGGAGGCGGCGAGTATTATGTTGTCGGCAGAGAAACAGTAAGTGCAGAAAAGGTGGCTAAAACGGCTCAGTGGCTTCGGAGATGGACTATTCACTAGATGTCACCAGAGTAATAAATCCATCAGCAACATTTCAAACCTTCCACAGCTGCCTAAATCGCCTATTGATGATGTGATTGTGAAATGGACACCCGAAGGAAGAACCACAGGTGAGCCAAGACGACGTAGATCTCATTCACTGGGAGGGACCGTCGAATATTGCCGAGGGTGAGTATAAAAAATCGCATGAAATCAGCAGATTGATCAACTCGTGACTTCCAAAAGTGTTAACAGCAGTCCAGCTATCGCAGTGATTGTGCTTAGGGAATTGAAAATGAGTGGGGTGTAATGGTCGAGCAGCTGCTCATTAGCCACACGTTTCTGTGGTCAACGCTATGTCACTCTTGACGTGCTCTAAGGGGCGACAGAGCTGGACAGTGGTTGAATGGATACCAGTGCTTTCGAGTGATGTATTGCGCTATATCCTGTGGCAATCCGATGGAAATATTTACGTTTGGCGAATGTCTGAGAAGGTTACCTGCCTTCATGTGTAGTGCCAAAAGTGAAATATGGGATGACGTTGTGCTACAGTACCGTGGTGTTTTCCACGATTAGGTTGTGGTCCTCTTATTGCGCTTAAGAACACTCTAAATGAGGCAGAACACGAACAGATTTTACAGTACCATCTACTATGTACAGTCGAGGAACAATTGGGAGACTATTGGTCTGCCAGCACGACAATGCACCCTGTCATAAAGGATCATCAGTGAGATGAAATGGACTGGCCTGCCCATAGTCTCGACCTCAACCCAATGAAACATGTCTGGGATGAGTTAGAACGTGAACGTCGCTCCAGACCCCTGCATCCAATAACAGTTGCTTCTCTCAGTGCAGCTCATTAGAGAGCATGAGATGCTATTCCTCCACAAGTATTAAGACATCTTACTGAAAGTTGACAAATGTAAGGATGTAGAGGCTTATCTCACTAGGGGTAAGATAGATACTGTCTACATAAAAATTAAAGAGACCTTTGGAGAAAAGAAAACCACTTGTATGAATATCAAGAGCTCAGAAGGAAACTCAGTTCTAAGCAAAGAAGGGAAAGCAGAAAAGTGGAAGGAGTATATAGAGGGTCTATACAAGGGCAATGTACTTGAGGACAATATTATGGAAATGGAAGAGAATGTAGATGAAGATGAAATGGGAGATATGATAGTGCGTGAAGAGCTTGACAGAGCACTGGAAGACCTACTTCGAAACTAGGCCCCGGGAGTAGACAACATTCCGTTAGCCGTACTGACAGCCTTGGGAGAGCCAGTCCTGACAAAACTCTACCAGCTGGTGAGCAAGATGTATGAGACAGGCGAAATACCCTCAGACTTCAAGAAGAATATAATAATTCCAATCCCAAAGAAAGCAGGTGTTAGCAGATGTGAAAATTACCGAACTATCAGTTTAAAAAGTCGCAGCTGCAAAATACTAACGCGAATTCTTTACAGACGAATGGAAAAACTGGTAGAAGCCGACCTTGGGGAAGATCAGTTTGGATCCGTACAAATATGGGAACACGTGAGGCAATAGTGACCGTACAACTTATCTTAGAAGCTAGATTAAGGAATGGCAAACCTACGTTTCTAGCATTTGTAGACTTGGAGAAAGCTTTTGACAATGTTGACTGGAATACTCTCTTTCAAATTCTGAAGGCGGCACGGGTAAAATACAGGGATCGAAAGGCTATTTACAATTTGTACAGAAACCAGATGGCAGTTATAAGAGTCGAGTGGCATGAAAGGGAAGCAGTAGTTGGGAAGGGAGTGAGACAGGGTTGTAGCCTCTCCCCGATGTTATTCAATCTGTATATTGAGCAAACAGTCGAGGAAACAAAAGAAAAATTTGGAGTAGGTATTAAAATCCAGGGAGAACAAATAAAAACTTTGAGGTTCGCCGATGACATTGTAATTCTGTCAGAAACAGCAAAGGAGTTGGAAGAGCAGTTGAACGGAATGGACAGTGTCTTGAAAGGAGGGTATAAGATGAACATCAACAAAAGCGAAACGGGGATAATGGAATGTAGTCGAATTAAGTCTGGTGATGCTGAGGGAATTAAGATTATGAAATGGGACACAAAGGATTTTGTTTCTACAGATTTGTAACGCAAATTCTCAACCTGTGAAAATATTTTTATATGTGACTGTCACTGTAGTGGAAACTGACGTCGTAAATTTTTCAGTAAGAAAGTTAAGTGACCACCTGGACGCAATGCTTCGTGGGCGCCCAGCTGGGCGACAGCCACCAGGAAACAAGCCATTAGTGTGTGCCTTTCAGAGGCACAGGTAAAAAAAAAAAAAAAAAGGGTGTCATTATCCTCGCTGTTGACATTTCTTTGTAGAAAGCGTCGCAAATACGACACGCTCAAACTTGAAAACATATGATTACACTGTGGAGCTCTTAATTTATGACATTTACTAAAATGCCTAATGAAACGACGAGAAACATTTCATGGCTATTGTCCTGCTAGTTGAGAGAAATGCCATGTGGCTTGCTTTATGCATTTATTTACTCATTTTGTTTAATATCTAGTTTCTAACTGCACTGAAGCATTGGTTAAAATAAATTTTATGGATGTACTAATATAAATATTTTATGCCTACAGATCCAGTAAATAATAACTTTATGATGTACTTAAAAAAATACGAAGTAGCACAAAAAGACATTTCCCTTCACAGAAATTGCATACAGAATTGTCTTGTCAAGTACATGGTAATATTTTGTTACAATAAATTTTTGTGGTGCACCACTTTAATTGCATAGACATTAAGATGTGAATAGACATTGTCCTTATCTGCATTGTTGTCTTTAGTGTAACATTTTTTCTGCTTGAGCTTTGTAATGTTTAGGTATAAGTTATAGCATTTGCTGCGGCTGTTTGCCATTCATAGTGCTACTGAATGTCACTTTGTATTACTAGGTTAAGCCAATTTTATTACTGATTTATTTTTCTTGTTTGCTGCGCATTGCCTTATATTAGTTGTAATATTGCTGCCTTTTTTTGCCAATTTCCATGTTTTTATCATTGCTGTTTGTGTAAATTGTTTTGTGCTGCTGCATTGCCTCGTCCCTTAGTTTAGCATCTGAGCTCAGTAGGTTTAAGTTAGCTTAAGAGGGGGTAGCCTATATAAGAGAATGAGTTGCGATGGATTTGAGGAAATGCACTGGGAGGTTATATGAGAAAAGTACAGAAAGCAGGTATAGATAGGACTTTTTGGAAATAATGAAGAACGAAGGGAGATCTCCAAGAAGTAAAGAAAGTTTTGTTTGCAAAATACTGCAGTAAAACAAACCCTGCCCTTTCCTTTTGTGTTATCCCCCTATGTGTTTGTGTACCCTTGTTTATTTGGATTTTTCCTGTCTTTATGTGTTTAGCTAATAAGATTTATGTTGTAGAATTTTTCAAATACTATGTTATTTCCTTTGTAAATATGTTCAGACATTATTTATTGTGTTTTGTTTTAATGCTCATGTGTGAAGTTGATGTTTCAAAAGTTATTCTGATCTTTTATGTATGTACTTATGTCGTAATTTTGTAACAGTGATGTATTTGCTATTTCGATTTTTTTGTAAAGCCTGTATTACTGCAAATGTTATCTGTGCTATTATGTTCTTTAATGATATATTTTGTGCCATTGTTATTGTATTCTTATCTTATAAAATTGTAATTGACACCAGTTCATCAAATTAAGTTAACTTGTAAATTACATTTCACTGAACACGTTTCTGTTGGTCATAGTATATAGACAATATGTGAGAAGTAGGGACTGATAGTGTTTGCACGTGTGTTAATAATTCAGTAAGGGACTGGATAACAGCATTGCTGGTTGTAAGGACATTTCAAAAACAATTTTTGTGAGTGCACAAGTGGTGGTTATGGACTTGCTATATTATCCGCAAGACTCTTCAATGGTGATTGTGCGCCTGCACAGTCGCAACAAATGGCTGCTGGCTATCTCTACAAGGACTACAGTGGGTCTACACCTTTGATGACCCACCAATACCATTATTTCTACAAGAACTGCAATGGGTCTGCACCTCTGGTGGCCCACCAATAGTAATCTCTACCAGGACTACAGTGGGTCTAATCTGTGATGACTTACCTACCAATATTCTTCAAAACTTCGACTGACTCTGCTGTGGGTTTGCTCTGTTGTGGCCCATTACCTGTTTGCATGTCAAGAGTCAGCACTGTCTTTCGTTGGAAGGACAACACTACTTCTTCAAGACTGCATGGAAATCCACTACTTCCGTGTGCATTTTCTTTTATTGCTCAGTCTTTGAGAAGAACACTACTATTTTACTGTGATGAATGATCAGGACTGTCTATATGGACTGTGAGAAAATTTTAGCTTTTGACCAACATTGTATCAATAAGTGTGTGCATTTAATATCTTTGTTATAGTAATTATGAAAAATTTCATCAAATCATTATTGGCCACTGCCCAAAACAATTTGTAAAATTTTTTTGTGGGGAGCATGGGGGCTATGTAAGTAGGCTGTTTAGATTTTCTTATTGGTAACGCCGCTTAGCGCTCGGTATGAAAAATCACTGGCTGTGCTGTGCGCAGTGTGTGTTTAGTTTGCATTGTTATCTGCCATTGTAGTGTTGAGCAGATGCAGCTGGATGCTTACAGCGCGTAGCGTTGCGCAGTTGGAGGTGAGCCGCCAGCAGTGGTGGACGTGGGGAGAGATACGGCGGAGTTTTGAAATTTGTAAGAATTGGTGTCATGAACTGCTATATATATATGACTAGTGAGGTAAATACATTGTTTGTTCTCTATTAAAATCTTTCATTTGCTAACTGTGCCGATCAGTAGTTAGTGCCTTCAGTAGTTTGAATCTTTCATTTAGCTGGCAGTAGTGGCGCTCGCTGTATTGCAGTAGCTTGAGTAACGAAGATTTTTGTGAGGTAAGTGATTTGTGTAACGTATAGGTTAATGCTAGTCAGGGCCATTCTTTCGAAGAGATTTTTGGAAGTCAGATTGCGTTGCGCTAAAAACTATTGTGTGTCAGTTTAAGCACAGTCGTCTAAAAATTGTTCTAAGGGGACGTTTCGACTTAAAGTAGTAAAGGAGTTTTGCTATTTGGGGAGAAAAATGATGGTCGAAGTAGAGAGCATATAAAATGTAGACTGGCAATGGCAAGGAAAGCGTTTCTGAAGAAGAGAGATTTAAGTGTCAGGAAGTCGTTTCTGAAAATATTTGTAAGGAGTGTAGCCATCTATGGAAGTGAAACGTGGACGATAAATATTTTGAACAAGAAGAGAATAGAATCTGTCGAAATGTGGTGCTACAGAATAATGCTGAAGATTAGATGGGTAGGTCACATAACTAATGAGGAGGTATTGAATAGCATTGGGGAGAAGAGGAGTTAGTGCCACAACTTGCCTAGAAGAAGGGATTGGTTGGTAGGACATGTTCTGAGGCATCAAGGGATTAACAATTTAGTACTGGAGGGCAGCGTGGAGGGTAAAAATTGTAGAGGGGGACCAAGGGATGAATACACTAAGCAGATTCTGAAGGATGTAGGCTGCAGTAGGTACTGAGAGATGAAGAGACTTGCACAGGATAGAGAAGCATGGATTGCTGCATCAAACCAGTCTCTGGACTGAAGACCACAACAACAAAACTGAAAGTGTCTCCTGAAGACTTCAGGGTGTGATAAAGAAGAATATTAATCTCCACCTATATGTCCGGATACTTTTGATAGGAGAGCGTAGTCAATGTGCGCGCCGGGGCACATAGTTGTCCTCGGAGTATCATGTTGCACGCCTTGCCTCTGCTTATACATGCAGTTCCTACAAACTGAGTGAAATTCTTGGTCTAGTACTGACATTGTTGTTTCTCTTGGGTTACATGTATCGCACACCACAGCTCGCGAGCCGCTTTCGGTTTCGCTGGCCGCCGCCCGCGCAGAGGCACGGTGCGGTGCCCCGGCGCGGCTTTCGCTGCTGGAATGTCGGCGCTGGGTGGCGTCCACGACCCACGGCCGGCGCTCGGCCTGGGCCCTCAGGCCTGCGAGCCGCGAAAGTTTGGCGGACCGCTCGCTGGCAAACGCTGCGAGTGCGGGACCCGGCAGCTGGCCGCGCCAGGAGCACGAGGAGAGCTGAGGGAAACACTAGCGGCGTGACAAAGAGGGTGCCGGCGCGCCTGCCAATGGAGCAGAGGATGAGAGCGATGGTGACTGACGATATCACCACACCGAGGTGGCAAAAGTCGTGGGATACTTCGCACCTTCGATTATGTGATATCAGGTGTTCCCCAGGGAAGCGTCCTGGGACCTCTGCTGTTCCTGATCTATATAAATGACCTGGGTGACAATCTGAGCAGTTCTCTTAGGTTGTTCGCAGATGATGCTGTAATTTACTGTCTAGTAAGGTCATCCGAAGACCAGTATCAGTTGCAAAGCGATTTAGAAAAGCGATTTAGAATTCAATTACTCGATAAATATTACAATTCTCAAGGCTGTCAATTCAACTAAGTACCTGGATGTTAAAATTACGAACAACTTCAGTTGGAAAGACCACATAGATAATATTGTAGGGAAGGCGAGCCAAAGGTTGCGTCTCATTGGCAGGGCACTTAGAAAATGCAACAAGTCCACTAAATAGAGACAGCTTACACTATACTCGTTCGTCCTCCGTTAGAATATTGCTGCGCGGTGTGGGATCCTTGCCAGGTGTGATTGACGGAGGACATCGAAAGGGTACAAAAAAGGGTAGCTCGTTTTGTATTATCACGTAATAGGGGAGAGAGTGTGGCAGATATGATACGCGAGTTGGGATGGAAGTCATTAAAGCAAAGACGTTTTTCGTCGCGGCGAGATCTATTTACGAAATTTCAGCCACCAGCTTTCTTTCCCGAATGCGAAAATATTTTGTTGAGCCCAATCTACATAGGTAGGAATGATCATCAAAATAAAATAAGAGAAATCAGAGCTCGAACAGAAAGGTTTAGGTGTTCGTTTTTCCCGCGCGCTGTTCGGGAGTGGAATGGTAGAGAGATAGTGTGATTGTGGTTCGCTGAACCCTGCGCCAAGCACTTAAATGTGAATTGCAGAGTAATCATGTGGATGTAGATGTATGTCTCATAAATCTGCGATGGGATTCACGTCGGGAAGTCTGGGAGGCCAAATCATTCGCACCAACTGTTTAGAAAGTTCTTCTGACCAATCACGAACAATTGTGGCCTTGTCACATGGGGCATTATCATCCATAAAAATTCCCTCGAACATAAAGTCCACGAATGGGTATAAATGGACTCCAAGTAGCCGAAAATGATCATCTCCAGTTAATGATCGATTTAGTTGGACCAGAGGACTCAGTCTATTGCATGTAAACATAGCCACCATCATTATGGAGCCACCACCAGCTTCCACAATGCGTTGTTGACATCCTGTGTCCTTGACGTCATAGTGTCTCCGTGAAACTCCAACTCTACCATCAGCTCTTATCAGCTGGTATCTGGCCTCATCCAACCAGGCCACCGTTTTCTAGTCGTCTAGAATCGAACCGGGATGATCAAGAGGCCAAGAGAGGCTCTGCAGGCGATATGCTGTTAGTAAAGGCACTCGACTGCTGCTGTAACCCGTTAACGCCAAATTTCGCAGCACTGTCATAACGTATACGTTCGCCGCACGTCCCACATTGATTTCTGCTCTTATTTCGCACAGCGTTGGTTGTCTGTTAGCACTGACAACCTGCCGGCCTCTGTGGCCGAACGGTTCTAGGCCCTTCAGTCCGGAACCGCGCGACTCCTACGGTCGCAGGTTCGAATCCTGCCTCGGACATGGATGTGTGTGATGTCCTTACGTTAGTTAGGTTTAAGTAGTTCTAAGTTCTAGGGGACTGATGACCACAGATGTTAAGTCCCGTAGTGCTCAGAGCCATTTGAACCATTTTGAACCAATGACAACTCTACGCTAAAGCCGCTGCTTTCGGTCGTTAAGTGAAGGCCGTCGGCAACTGCATTGTACGTGGTGAGAGGTAGTGGCTGAAATTAGTATTTTCGGCACGCTCTTGACACTGTAGATCTCGGAATACTGAATTCCCTAACGATTTCGGAAATCGAATGTCTAATGCGTTTAGTTCCAACAACAGTTCTCTTAATTCTCGTGGAGCGGCCGCAATCACGTCGGAAACATTTTTACGTGAATCACCTGAGTACAAATGACAGCTCTGGGAATGCACTGCCCTTTTACACCTTGTGTACGTGATACTAACGTCATCTGTAAATGTGCATCTCACTGTCCCACGACTTCCGTCTCCTCAGTGAATTCTCACATGGAGAATTTGTAGGCCACTCACCCTGACTTGTTTGGTTTTCTGAGTGTATGAAAGTTCGTCATCAATGACGAACCATCATGTCGACTTCAAAGCTCTTAAAATCTCACTTCCGCCCAGCAACGTCCACTACAAACCTTCCACCCCACGAGAGCCACTCGTGAATCCCTCATTTCATGAGTTCTAAGGCGCTCGATGAAACTCTTGCAGCATCCATCCCTTCTGGTCTATCTGCTTTAGGGGCCCAATGCAGGCATTTCAATTGGCCATGCCTTACTCTCACCCACAGCACTACTCTGCAAATTTCTGCTTCGAGCCAGGACTTTTGATAAATTTTCCCCCGGTAGGTGCTGGAAAAGCACTTTCCAACACGGTCGGCGGCAAGGAAACCGACCCATCAACTCCGGACTGGAGACTCGTTTGCCCGATACTGGTATAGATTCTGGCGCCCATACTAGCTAACGGTACGAGCAAGGAGCCGCGATCGGGAACGGTATGGTACAGTGTATGCGTTTCAGTCATCATTATTTTTGTTGTGTTTCACTTCTTGACTGGTCGTGGGACTCACCCCACGTACTGGCATCGAATTTGTCAAAGACAGACCTTGGAATAGACCTGTTGTAAAGCAGGGTCGACAAATGTGTATTTGCAATTCGATTGTTAGCAGACATAGGCGTCATAAAAATAAAAAATCTTGCATACTTTGCCTACTTTCGTTCCATAATATATATGGTATAATATTTTGGGGTAACTCTTCAAGTCAAACAGAAATTTTCAGAGTCGAAAAGCGTGTAATGCGTATTATTTGTGGAGTAAATTCACGGAAGTCCTGTAGAAACCTCTTCAATGGACCGGGTATACTAACTACTGCGTGTCAGTATATTTACTCCTTAATGAAATTTGTCCTAAATAACTTATCTCTTTTTCCAACAAACAGCTCAGTTCATACATACAATACCAGGAACAAAAATGATCTGCACAAGGACTTAAAAGCGCTTACTTTAGTTCAAAAAGGGGTCCACTACTCAGGAACACTCATCTTCAGTAATTTTCCAGCAAACATAAAAAATTTAGTTACAAATAAACATCAGTTTAAAAGGAGCCAGAAAGACTTACTAGTGGCCAACTCCTTCAACTCCACTGAAGAATTTTTTAATAGAAAGTGCAGTAGCGTTCTGTCTTCCCACGCCCGGGTTCCCGGGTTCGATTCCCGGCGGGGTTAGGGATTTTCTCTGCCTCGTGATGGCTGGGTGTTGTGTGATATCCTTAGGTTAGTTAGGTTTAAGTAGTTCTAAGTTCTAGGGGACTGATGACCATAGATGTTAAGTCCCATAGTGCTCAGAGCTATTTGAACCATTTTTGAATAGAAACATGATGTAATGTATATACTCATACTATTAGTATTGTTATTTCAGCTTAAAAAACGATGTATTGTATATACTCATACTATTTGTATTGTTATTTCAGCTTTAAAAAAGTGACATGTTCCATATCCACGAGGATCTCCTCAGTACCGATCTATGGAACGAAAAAGTAATCTAATCTAACGATCTATCTGTAGGCTGATGTTGTTGATACTGATCGGCAGGAACTGAATCGCCACGGAAACTTGGTTGTGTAACAGATACTGCGTTGCGAGGTGGCAGTTCCTGGACGGTATTGCCGACGCTATTTCAAGAAAGTCTTGTGTAGTGCGTTACCTGATCAGTCAACAGCTATCTACTGCACTACGGGAGTTTGTGTCAGAAGATCGAGTAACAACGCAGTGAAGACATCTGAGATCAACAGTTGCGGCGGCAGACGACCAGCCAACAGAGTACGCACGGCGATCCTAACAACAGCACCAGAGTAGAAGCGCAGACGTGTACCGCGTGGCCACCCAAGGAACTAGAACCGGACGTATGTGAGCAGGCATGCTGCTGCCCTCCACACCGGTAGCAGCAATGTTCTCGCGTCCTCTGCAGCCAGGGAGCCAACGGACATCAAAAGAGGAAGATGAAACTACAACGCTTTTCACAGAGCCCAAGAACAGACAGGATATACCTACGGACCGGCGAGCGATGGAATGCATTGCGGAATTTGACAGACAAGAACTACGATTTTACTGTTTTAATTTGGTTCAGTCAGTTATAGCGTACAAGGGTAACAGGAGTGGAACATGTAATAGGACCATTATAGTGGGAGACATAGTTGGATTTGGAACTTGATGTAGCTTTATTAATAAAAGGTGTAGTTATGATGAGGCAAGTAATACGTTGTAGGATGTAATAATGCATATTGTAAGATTAGTTGCCGATTTAGAGGAAAACGTTTGCTGCTGATATAAAGAATTAGTGTAAGAATGGACACAGCCTGCCTTTAAATTATAGGCATAGGCTAAAATTTAATAACTAAATGAAAATAAATATTTTAGTTTTGCCATTTTTTGACAATCAGTGCTCTAGCTTTTACTATGACTCGAATAACACCAACATCTTCACTTTATCGTGTATACCATCAAACTGTGCCTAGACGCAAAGCTTCTCAGGCGTGTCTTAACGGCAGATCAAAACGCAAAAGCAACCCAGGATGAGATCACTGCAGGTTTATCGGCATTCTGTACTTAGGATGTCAGTAAAAGTTTCAACATAGTGCTTGTGTTTAAGATAACATACACAGCCACAACGTTTTACATGCAAAGATAAAATTAACAGCAAAGATCAAATCACTAACACATATAAACTCACAGAATTGTAAATTAAAACAAAATTGGAACCATACAACATCGCTGATGTCCGGTCAAATAAAGCTGTCAAAACTACACAAAATAGTAAACGGATCAAAAAGGCCATATCCGAACAAATCTCGTCTAGGAAAACATTAAAGATCGAGATATGGCAGTATAGCTATGTCTAGAATGATAGCAACATCTTCACTTTATCGTGTTTACCATCAAACTGTGCCTAGACGCAAATCATTTCAGGCGTGTCTTAAGGGCAGACCAAAACGCAAAAGCAACTCAGGCTAAAACCACTGCAGATTTATCGGCATTATGTACTTAGGATGTCAGTAAAAGTTTCAACATAGTGCTTGTGTTTAAGATAACATACACAGCCAAAACGTTTTACATCCAAAGATAAAATTAACAGCAAGGGTCAACTCACTAACACATATAAAATCACAGAATTGTAAATTAATACAAAATTGGAACCATATAACATCGCTGATGTTCTGTCAAATAAAGCTGTAAAAACTACACAAACAAGTAAACGGAATAAAAAGGCCATATCCAAAAAAATCTCGTCTAGGAAAACATTAACGATCGACATATGGCAGTATAGCTGTCACAGCATATAATCAAGCCACCCACAAAACATAACATTGAAAGCATTAGACAGTAACAGCACCAATCGCCGTTTTATTGATGTCAAAAACAGCTAGAAATAAGTACCAGTTTGATCACCGAATATTCACAATAGTTAGAGATAAGAATAGAAACAAAGGTTAACGGAGTTATGTATTACTCGCAAGTAGCTAGGAAATCGCACGATATTCGAAATAGGCCTATCGCAAACCAAGCAATAAAGCACTAAATACTTTAATCATAACAGCGACTTAAATTTCTCTACTCATAAAATTGTAGTTGCTTTACAATAATCTCCCTTCTACATCTACATCTACATTTATACTCCGCAAGCCACCCAACGGTGTGTGGCGGAGGGCACTTTACGTGCCACTGTCATTACCTCCCTTTCCTGTTCCAGTCGCGTATGGTTCGCGGGAAGAACGACTGCCGGAAAGCCTCCGTGCGCACTCGAATCTCTCTAATTTTACATTCGTGATCTCCTCGGGAGGTATAAGCAGCGGGAAGCAATATATTCGATACCTCATCCAGAAACGCACCCTCTCGAAACCTGGACAGCAAGCTACACCGCCATGCAGAGCGCCTCTCTTGCAGTGTCTGCCACTTGAGTTTGCTAAACATCTCCGTAACGCTATCACCATTACCAAATAACCCTGTGACGAAACGCGCCTCTCTTCTTTGGATCTTCTCTATCTCCTTTGTCAAACAGACCTGGTACGGATCCCACACTGATGACCAATATTCAAGTATAGGTCGAACGAGTGTTTTGTACGCCACCTCCTTTGTTGATGGACTACATTTTCTAAGGACTCTCCCAATGAATCTCCGCCTAGCACCCGCCTTACCAACAATTAATTTTATATGATCATTCCACTTCAAATCGTTCCATACGCATACTCTCAGATATTTTACAGAAGTAACTGCTACCAGTGTTTGTTCCGCTATCATATAATCATACAATAAAGGATCCTTCTTTCTATGTATTCGCAATACATTACATTTGTTTATGTTAAGGGTCAGTTGCCACTCCCTGCACCAAGTGCCTATCCACTGCAGATCTTCCTACATTTCGCTGCAATTTTCTAATGCTGAAACTTCTCTGTATGCTACATCATCATCCGCGAAAAGCCACCTGGAACTTCCGACACTATCTACTAGGTCATTTATATATATTGTGAAAGGCAATGGTCCCACAACACTCCCCTGTGGCACGCCAGAGGTACCTTTAACGTCTGTAGACGTCTCTCCATTGACAACAACATGCTGTGTTCTGTTTGCTAAAAACTCTTCAATCCAGCCACACAGCTGGTCTAATATTCCATAGGCTCTTACTTTGTTTATCAGACGACAGTGTGGAACTGTGTCGAACGCCTTCCGGAAGTCAAGGGAAATGGCATCTACCTGGGAGCCTGTATCTAATATTTTCCGGGTCTTATGAACAAATAAATGGTGTTGGGTCTCACACGATCGATGTTTCCGGAATCCATGTTGATTCCTACAGAGTAGATTGTGGGTTTCCAGAAATGACATGATGCGCGAGCAAAAAACATGTTCTAAAATCCTACAATAGATCGATGTCAGAAATTAAGTCTATAATTTTGCGCATCTGATCGAAGACCCTTCTTGAAGACTGGGACTACCTGTGCTCTTTTCCAATCATTTGGAACCTTCAGTTCCTCAAGAGACTTGTGGTACACGGGTGTTAGAAGGGGGGCAAGTTCTTTCGCGTACTCTGTGTAGAATCGAATTGGTATCCCGTCAGGTCCAGTGGACTTTGCTCTGTTGAGTGATTCCAGTTGCTTTTCTATTCCTTGGACACTTATTTCGATGTCAGCAATTTTTTCGTTTGTGCGAGGATTTAGAGAAGGAGATGCAGTGCAGTCTTCCTCTGTGAAACAGCTTTGGATAAAGGTGTTTAGTATTTCAGCTATACGCATGTCATCCTCTGTTTCAATGCCATCATCATCCCAGAGTGTCTGGATATGCTTTTTCGAGCCACTTACTGATTTTACGTAAGACCAGAACTTCCTAGGATTTTCTGTCATGTCGGTACATAGAACTTTACTTTCGAATTCACTGAACGCTTCACGGATAGCCCTCCTTACACTGTCTTTGACATCGTTTAGCTTCTATTTGTCTGAGAGGTCCTGGCTGCCTTTAAACTTGCAGTGAAGCTCTCTTTGCTTTTGCAGTAGTTTCCTAAATTTGTTGTTGAACTGCGGTGGGTTTTTCCCGTCCCTCACAGTTTGACTCGGCTCGTACCTGTCTAAAACGCATTTTGCCTTGAACTTTTTCCATAAACACTCAACATTGTCAGTTCCGGAACACAACTTTATCCATAAACAACATTCATTCAGTATCCAGTTTCTCTCTAAAACGTTTCACTGGTTGCATCGAGAGCCGGGTTCCGTTTACTCCTTAGACAATATCTGTCTTTTAAGCTCTTTGCATGATGTTTAGCTGCACATTTTCATCATGACTCGTACTCAGACGGGAGAATTACCCAAATCATTCGTAAACTAGTTTCATTCGCGCTGTACGTCACCTATCTTTCTTTTAGCATACATTTCAAGACAAAGTCTGAAAGGGTTGGCAGAAGTAATATGTGTGCTGTACCTGTGCGTGATGAGTTTCAGATCAACAAATATTGCCATGTTACTTTCAACAGGAGAGAAGGTGTCTGGAACCTTGAGTTTTCGAGTAGCTTCTCTTGTGTGTCTCTAGTAGTTATTATGGGAAATATCTGATACTCTGATGACGTGCTTCTGCAGAATTTTAATTGCATTGTATTCCTAATGAACGACGTCGGGTACTACGCCTTACTGAAGCCACTGCACCATTCTAAAGTTTTCATTGTATCTTGAACAAAATTAATTGTCATTTAAGGCTGATAAACGCAATTACTTGAATGGCATACATGTACAAAATATTTTAGAGAAAAACGGGTGAATATAAAGTACTTGTAATGAAGAAAAGTAGACACACGGCATGGCAGTCTTGAATAATCAGTCGTATCTGTACTCTATTCAGAAGTGTTGCTGCATCAATAAATGTAGTATGTATGGTATGGCTTCTGTAACAATGTAATATTAGGAGCACTAACAGAGAAAGACTGTTGTCCGCAAGTGATATAATTAATATCTTTTTCAATCGGAATGTTCATCATAGGAAAATAAATCACATAGACAGTGAATAATCAAAAGCTGCAAATGCTGGTGAGTCGAATAGCACTCCTGAATCTGCCTCGAAACCACAGTTACGATAACGTCCTTGAGTTACGGTACATGCTGCATAAATATCAAAATTATAGAGGCGTATTCTAATTGAGAAAATAATAGGCAGCTTCTCGTGTCGCCTGAAGGTCATCCAACGGGACAGGACCAAAATTCCCCAGCATGTGCAACAGAGGCCTCAGGCGAGTATCATAGATAATTGCCATTTACTGCCGTCCACACCGACGCAAGTTCTCCTTATTGGTCGAGGTCGCGAGTATCGCGCTGTATTTCCGACGCCGCAGGCAAAACTTGTGCCAGGAAGCACTGCTTTGCATCAGCCTTCTTACGTGAATCAAACACCAGTCACCGACCTACTTTTGCGAGTGCTGTGTTTGTGCTTTCACCTTCAAGTCCCAGTCTCATGCGAATACCCGTGGTAAACACCAACACCATCACGTCTACAACGGGCTATCTTTCTCCTTCATCAACTAGATGGTAGCTAGCGGTTAAGACATCGAGACGTGGAAAACGGAAGCCATTCTGAAATGCTCCAGTCAGCTCTGAACTTCTGATAAACCTGTGTCCACAAAAGATACGTCAAACAGCTTCGTAGATCTGAGCCAACGGAATGTGGTTGGAAACCTCCTCTCTCCCCTCCCCTCTTTCCCTCTCTGTATCTGGCTGTGAGAATCAGAGATAAAGGAACGGTATCGTGTCTAATACATTATGTTAGTCCCACTGAATGAAACACAGTGAGAGGGGTCTCTCGAATGTGTGAGGAAGTCAGAGACGTACGTTTTATTTTATTTCAGTGCATTTGATTGCATAATCAAATAACTTAGCATTACTAATGATGATTGAATTACACAACTAATGCTAAGTGAAAGCAATTTTAAAAGTTTTTGTGAAAGATTTTGTCAGTGGTGCAGGAGTTCCTTTGATTCAATTTTAGACTTTATAACATTCCCCAAATGAGATTTCAGAAGCTCTGATAAGTTGCTGAATGTGTGTGTACCCAAGTATCCAATCTATAAAACATTGTTCCCTTGAAGTCTTCGTAAAGGTTGTTTTGGTCCTACTGTTACGTTTATGCCTTTCGCTATTTTATGAGAAAAAAGAAATATTAATAATGACAGAGGACAATAATGAAAGTATATTTAGTGTACAAGTTGTCAATATACTAAGCTTTTTGAAGACTCTTTGCCAGTTGTGATAATTAACACTGGATGTAATTCTTATGACACACTTCTGTATTCTGTACTATAGGTTGAGTTTTGTCAAAAGATGATTATAATTGAACGAAAATACATGAAATAAACTAGTTTCTTCTTTTTAAATTACCTATAACAGTAATGATGTGTAATGCAAACGTAGCTCAACTAAGTGGGCAGTGGGTTTTACAATTATGGTTGTTACCTATCTATAGTCCCAAACACACTGTTTTCTATTTTTATGCGTTATGGAATTCAATTGCATGTACTAAATTGTACATCTTCTCATAATTCAGTTCCGATCTATTTTTGTTGAACCATATATTGCCATCTTCAAATACTCGTTAGGAGCAGCTGAGTAAGGCGACTGGTACTACTTTCTACTCCTATGCTTGAATTGTTTGCAAAAAGGATAAATTTAGCATTTTATGAAACAGCAATCGGAAGACCGTTTACGTATATAAGATAATTATGAGGACTCAAAATGAAACTCTGTGGTACAACGTATCTCATTGCTTCAAATTCTGGGTTCCTATAGTTGCGTCATTGACAAGAAGCTGCTACACTCTAAGTTTTGTCTTTTAGATACGATAAAAAATTAATAACCTACTATGTCTAAAATTTCATACTATTTTAATTTTTTGTGTGAGGATATTATGGGTGACTGTAAAAAAAGCCGTAGGCAAGTCACAAAATATTGCCAATGGTAATAACCAGAATGAGAAATGCTCCTGTTACAGCAAAAAAAAAGGGGAATATATCCTGGGCAGAACTAACGATATAAAACAAGGGAACCAGCTTTTTGTCTTCTGTGTCAGCTTCAGATGCATTTAAATCAAACCGTCTTTACATATTCGTGCTATTTTACTTGTTGGTATGAGTACCTATGTCGTGTCATAAAGTAACATAATAAACAATGTATAGTATGACATATACAGTTATGTCAACCAACATGACATTTATCATGTCGTGCAATATAACACAATGTGTCAATAAAATTTAAGAGACATGCATCCGTACTCCGGGATACTTATAAACGCAGAAATTTTGATTCAAATGTCTTTGAAACTGTCAGTGAAATCGACAGGCTAGTTTCCTTCTTTTATGTCAGTAACTGTGCCCAGAACCGATTCGCCTTTTTTGTGCTATGATTGGAGCACTTTTCATCCTGGTTCCCCAACTTTTATTCTACCGTAATTTTGACGTTAGACTGCTGTACAAGATAGCATAATAGTTTTTGAAGAAAACGCCGTAAAACATTTTCTATTGCTTAGAAATATAAACAAGATGACCTTTTTTATGACAGTTACAATTACCGTAGGAATACTTTATCATCTTTATCACTTTAAACCATCTCAGCATGTGCAGTCCGCGTAAAACAGGATTTTACGTGCATTTGGTGCGCAACTTTAACCAATTATATCGTGACAAAAGATAAAATTCTCACAAAATAACAGGACGAACATTAAGCACATGTGTTTATCTACCTTCTTGGAAAATTTGAACCGATTCGCACAAGTGTGAAACCTAAAAGTGGCAAGCTGCAAAAAATTCGTTTTTCTAAAGACATAAGATTCTTTCGACGGGCTAAAACTTACCTTAGACTAAGGTCGGATACACCGGTGAACCAACTTTGAACCATCAATCGCGCCCCATACCGGAGTTAAGGGTGAGTGTTTCTGCAAGTAAAATCCGAACTAAGGTGTTTTCGCAGCTGAAATCCGAACGATGCACATACAAATGGCGCCAGTACCTGAGCATTAATTTCAGCCCAATTAAAATCTATTTCAAAAGAAATGTGACAGCTGTTCAAATGACTATACAAATGGCCACTGGTCCGAGCTCAACCAAAAACTTTTTACCCCATGTTACTAGGAACTCACAACCCAGCTCTCACCCTCTCTCCCCCAAACCGCGATTCTACACGCAGTGTTTTCACACATATTTGTTGCAGCGCTTCTCTGCTGTAACGCTTGATAATTTATTGAATATAGGGTATTATCTGTAAGTTTACACAAAGGCAGTTAAAGTCCTTTCTAGATTTCAAACTATTTTCTACTGAGTTTGTTTGTCTGAACTAAGTGTTTATTGTACATGATCTTCACAACATATTTTTAATATATGGGAAGTACTGAGATCGACAGGCAATTCTTTATTAACGCCATGCCCCCTTTATGTGAAGTTTCTTCACAACATCATGTTTAATTCTGCATGGGGAAGAAACGCTGTGAAAAGTGTTCAGCTGAACAGTATTTTGTTACTGTATTACTTTTTCAACATAAGCACTTGAACATGTATTTTTAATTGAGTTGATAATATTGAAAACTTGGTTTTCGAGATTTTGGACGTTACATGAAAGAAGGGTTCTAGTCTAAATTAACTAAGACTGACAAGAAAAAAGTCATTAAAATGTCTGCTATATTGGAGCTTTATTTGATCAGTTTTATTTGATATGCATTGAGGGCTTCCATGGCCAGTGTTACGTTGAAAAAAATAATTTCGCGCTTGACCACATCATTGTAAAACACTAAAGCAACTAAACGGATGACGTTTTGACTGACAGTTAACTACTCAGAAGAGTGCCGCTGCAAGGTCGGTCGGCAATTTCGTTGCATTAGTGTTTTATAATGACTCGGCCTAATACCCATTTTATTTTATTCAAAATTCGTGGTCTACCTTTTAAGATATTCGATATCCACCTACAGACAAAACCTCCGTCCTGCAAGTGCCTGTTCTGCAGGGCGCTATGCTTAGCAGGGGGATTGGATGTACGTACGTCAGTCGGATACTGGGCAGTCGTTTGACCGCTGCAGCATAATTCCAAGTTGACCGACTCTTTTCTTCGTGGCGCGATGGGCTGGGGTCAGAGATTGGTACTAAAGATCCAGACACCCCTTCCTCAACGTTCTATACTACCTCTTGAATTATGGGGTCGACATTGATGGCTGGTATCAACATCTACATTTACATCCATACTCCGCAAGCTACCTGACGGTGTGTGGGAGAGGGTACCCTGAGTACCTCTATCGGTTCTCCCTTCTATTCCAGTCTCGTATTGTTCGTGGAAAGAAGGATTGTCGGTATGCTTCTGTGTGGGCTCTAATCTCTCTGATTTTATCCTCATGGTCTCTTCGCGAGATATACGTAGAAGGGAGCAATATACTGCTTGACTCTTCGGTGAAGGTATGATCTCGAAACTCTAACAAAAGCCCCTACCGAGCTACTAAGCGTCTCTCCTGCAGAGTCTTCCACTGGAGTTTATTTATCATCTCCGTAACGCTTTCGTGATTACTATATGATCCCGTAACGAAGCGCGCTGCTCTCCGCTGGATCTTCTCTCTCTCTTCTATCAACCCTATCTGGTACGGATCCCACACTGATGAGCAGTATTCAAGCAGTGGGCGAACAAGCGTACTGTAATCTACTTCCTTTGTTTTCGGACTGCATTTCCTTAGAATTCTTCCAATGAATCTCAGTCTGGCATCTGCTTTACCGACGATCAACTTTATATGATCATTCCATTTTAAATCACTCCTAACGCGTACTCCCAGATAATTTATGGAATTAACTGCTTCCAGTTGCTGACCTGCTATTTTGTAGCTAAATGATAAGAGATCTTTCTTTCTATGTATTCGCAGCACATTACACTTGTCTACATTGAGATTCAATTGCCATTCCGTGCACCATGCGTCAATTCGCTGCAGATCCTCCTGCATTTCACTACAATTTTCCATTGTTAAAACCTCTCGATACACCACAGCATCATCTGCAAAAAGCCTCAGTGAACTTCCGATGTCATCCACGAGGTCATTTATGTATATTGTGAATAACAACGGTCCTATGACACTCCCCTGCGGCACACCTGAAACCACTCTTACTTCGTAAGACTTCTCTCCATTGAGAATGACATGCTGCGTTCTGTTATCTGAGAACTCTTCAATCCAATCACTCAATTGGTCTGATAGTCCGTATACTCTTACTTTGTTCATTAAACGACTGTGGGGAACTGTGTCAAACGCCTTGCGGAAGTCAAGAAACACGGCATCTACCCGTGAACCCGTATCTAAGGCCCTCGGAGTCTCGTGGACGAATAGCGCGAGCTGGGTTTCACACGACCGTCTTTTTCGAAACACATGCTGATTCCTACAGAGTAGATTTCTAGTCTCCAGAAAAGTCATTATACTCGAACATAATACGAGTTCCAAAATTCTGCAACTGATCGACGTTAGAGATATAGGTCTATAGTTCTGCACATCTGTTTGACGTCCCTTCTTGAAAACGGAGATGACCTGTGCCCTTTTCCAATCCTTTGGAACGCTTCGCTCTTCTAGAGACCTACGGTACACCGCTGCAAGAAGGGGGGGCAAGTTCCTTCGCGTACTCTGTGTAAAATCGAACTGGTATCCCATCAGGTCTAGCGGCCTTTCCTCTTTTGAGCGATTTTAATTGTTTCTCTATCCCTCTGTCGTCAATTTCAATATCTACCATTTTGTCATCTGTGCGACAATCTAGAGAAGGAATTACAATGCAGTCTTATCTGTGAAACAGCTTTGGAAAAAGACATTTAGTATTTCGGCCTTTAGTCTGTCATCCTCTGTTTCAGTACCATTTTGGTCACAGAGTGTCTGGACATTTTGTTTTGATCCACCTACTGCTTTGACATAAGACCAAAATTTCTTAGGATTTTCTGCCAAGTCAGTACATAGAACTTTACTTTAGAATTCAATGAACGCCTCTCGCATAGCCCTCCTCACATTACATTTCGCTTCGTGTAATTTTTGTTTGCAAGGCTTTGGCTATGTTTATGTTTGCTGTGAAGTTCCCTTTGCTGCCGCTGCAGTTTTCTAACTCCGTTGTTGTACCACGGTGGCTCTTTTCCATCTCTTACGATCTTGTTTGGCACATACTGATCTAACGCATATTGTACTATGGTTTTGAACTTTGTCCACTGATACTCAACTCTATCTGTACTAGAGACAAAACTTTTGTGTTGAGCCGTCAGGTACTCTGTAATCTGCTTTTTGTCACTTTTGCTAAACAGAAAAATCTTCCTACCTTTCTTAATATTTCTATTTACGGCTGAAATCATCGATGCAGTAACCACTTTATGATCGCTGATTCCCTGTTCTGCATTAACTGATTCAAATATTTCGGGTCTGTTTGTCACCAGAAGGTCTAATATGGTATCGCCAAGAGTCGGTTCTCTGTTTAACTGCTCAAGGTAGTTCTCAGATAAAGCACTTCAAAAGATTTCACTGGATTCTTTGTACCTGCCACCCGTTATGAACGTTTGAGTCGCCCAGTCTATATCCGGCAAATTAAAATCTCCACCCACAAGTATAACATGGTGGGGAAATCTACTCAAAATATTTTCCAAATTATTCTTCAGGTGCTCAGCCACAACAGCTGCTGAGCCCGGGGGTCTATAGAGACATCCAATTACAATCCAATTAACCGTGACCTTCACCCAAATCATTTCACAATTCGGATCTCCGTCAATTTCCTTCGATACTATTGCACTTCTTATCGCTATAAACAACCCCCCCCCCCCTTTCACTGTCCAGCCTGTATCTCTTGCCTTCTCGCCGGATAGTTCTAGTTGCCGTAAAATGCTGATTTTTGTTCTTTCACTGCTTTGCGTATGATAAAAGATCGTCATGGTCTTCCACAGCTACCATAGCGACCACATTCGGGAAAAGACCACACCTCTTTCATTCGATTTTTTCTGTTGCATTTCCTCGATCACTGATACCACTCGATGACTTCCTCCGTTGTTATGAAACCCTTTACAAGAAGAACTTGGTACATGTTTTCTGTGACACCATTCGTCAAAAAGTGAGATTTTGTTGGCTTCTGTCATATTCAGAGTCATTACTCGGAATAGGGCGAAAACATTGTATAGGTAGAACTGTGTTATTTTCCGACAACGTTGGGTGGGCCCTCTTCTTCAATTCTTCTTCCGTTAAGCGGACTTCTGCTGATTGTTGCCAAACGTTTTCTTCAGTTTGGCTTGGACGTGTTCCCAGCTGTGAAGCTTGTCTTCGTTGTTCTGGAACTACTGCAGGGCTGTGCTGTCCAAGTAAAAATACAAATTTGCCAAACAAATAATGTCACCCACATTTTGTACTTGGCGGTTCGGGCGAATCCTTTCAGCCGTTTCGTCGGTACCTGACCAGCGCCTACGCAAAACATTGATGCATGCTTGATGTGCAGCTGACTTGTTACTGTTTTGGAGTCCATTGGCATTCGGAATATACGGACCTTGGGAACGAAATATTGTTTGTATTTCAGTTCCTGTCCGTGCAGGCGACATGTTTTACCCTGCCAAATTGGAGCCACGGTGACGCACATATCCTGAAGTACCCGGCATCTTCGCCAAACAAATGTCACGCCATAACCAAGCCAAAGTTCAAATCAGAAATACGGGTTGCCAATGAAGTACAACACCTAGCACAGACAGTACGTTTATTATGAACGCCAACTAACTCCTGGGCGGAGAGTGACGCTATTTATACCAGTATCGAATATTCCAGAAAATACGAACATCTCGAATATAAGAAAGTTCGAGAACCTTCCAGAAACGATGAATAGTAAGTACCAAATACCTGCTGCCGGTCTGGTTTAAACTGGCAACCAGAAGCAAACCAGCCAGTGACGTCACCCGCTGTGCCACACTGCAAGCACGACAGTATCCGGTAATATTTAACGTCGTCAGTGACCACTGTAAACTTGAAAATTCATTAACTATAGGAACTACGCAATAATTTCGTACCTCTATAACATTTTATTAGTTTCTTCATTTCCAGAATGAGATTTCCACTCTGCAGCGGTGTGTGCGCTGATATGAAACTTCCTGGCAGATTAAAACCGTGTGCCGGACCGAGACTCGAACTCGGGACCTTTGCCTTTCACGGGCAGGAAGTTTCAGTTTCTACATTCTTGGAGAATGTCGTCAGTAGCAGGGTTTCGGGTTCATATAATTCTGTTTGCAAATTATAAGTAAAACATTAGATTACGTGACATGCCAAGCGACTGAAGTATAGATTTAGATTAGTTATGCTCTAAAGAGGTAACAGAAATCTCCACATATTACTTCCTCATTCTGCTTGGAAGTTTAATTGAACATGAAATTGTTTAATGGATATTTCACAGTTAGCAGCTGGAGCACTGTATATAGTGATTGTTATTATCATTTTACCGTGAAAATCTACGTCTGCAGAACAAGCTTTAGTATTTGGATAACTGCAAAAATCTACAAATATTAATGTTTTTACCTTCGTATCCCTTCTTAATGTTAGTGGTAACTAATCTTTTCTCCATATATTACCTGAAGTAACCGGATGCTTTACTATTTCCATCTATTTTCAGCACTAAACGCTTGGGCAAATGATTTTCAGAAACACATACTGCATTTACATGCTTTGTGGGTTTCAGTTCATATCAACAAATCAGAATGTCATTGATTTTATTTTTAACGCTCTAATATTTCGCTACAGTAATTTTACTTGAACGCTCTTCTTATCTTGAAGACTCTCACTACATTAGGTGATCTAAAAGTTGATTCTATCACACTCCTTATATATTATATAAATATTTACTATTACATTCTTCTCGCATGCAGTTGTTTACAAGACAAGTATGATAATCAGATTCCAAAAATGACTTGGAAGTCACAGAACAAGCGTAACTTCTCGCAGTTGCCGGCAGCGGTGGCGGAGCGGTCCTAGGCCCTACAGTCTGGAACTGCGCTACCGCTATGGTCGCAGGCTCGAATCCTATCACGGCATGGATGTGTGTGACGTCCTTAGGTTAGTTAGGTTTAAGTAGTTCTAAGTTTTAGGGGACTGATGACCTCAGCAGTTAAGTCCCTTAGTGCTCAGAGCCATTTGAACCATTTTTTCTCGCAGTTACTTGCACCTTGATTGCCAAATGTCTAGACAGGTTTCCACCCTTGTAGTGCTGGTTTCACTTAACTATAACTACTTGCAGTTAGTCCTTCTGAAATGTTCCTGTTCCTGAATATCTTTAAGCTCCCACCTATTTTAATATTTAAGCTCTTATTGGAATATTTATTACCTATCACAGCTCTTTTGGCTTTAACCCATTAGTCATTAATATATTACCGATAACAGTTTACTACCGCAGCAACAGACTGAAAGAGGACGATGACTCATCACGGTCTCTGGCGCAATTTTGTATGGGCTATGTGTGAAATGTGATTCTGGGACGCCGTTTATTTTTAATCTCTTTGTGATTCTGTAGGACCAAACGTGGCGAAAGGGTAGACTACGTGACATTTTAGGGGATCACTGAACTTCTAGGCAAAAAAAAGGGAAATTGAGCAATGCAGCATACCTTTCCGTAAAAAAAAAATGAGGTTGCAGGCTACGAGATTACCGATAAACGTTTGAAGTGCTGTTTCACGCCAAACGCTGTCTCTCAAGGCGATGTCTGTCCTGAAGGATTGACTGACATTTGGAACCGGAGGTGTACCACACGTATGGGTGAGCAACTTGATCGGGACTCGGGCGGTCAGCTCCCTCCACATACACACACACGGTAGCCGTGTGGGCAAAGGCCAGTAGCTGAGACCCCGAGCTGCGCGCCGCGTCGTGTTGTGACGTGCTGGAGGGCGTCACAAATGCCAGGGCCACGTTCCGACGTGAGGGGCGGGCTGATCTGCTCGCCTTATCCGCGGAAGCCATCGCCTGAATCTGGAGCGGAACACGCCCATTCACGGAAACAACACTTTCCCACGGGCCGAGACTCCGGCGTCGACTAACAATGGACGTGCCACCGCGATCCGCTTCTGATACGACTGATACTGGCACGACGTGACGGCATGTTCATTCAGCGCGATACTGTGGAACAGTTCATTGAGTGTACTGCTGCCGGTTTATTGTTTATATCGTATGGAGCCTTCCTAGGACCATCCTCCTAAGGACAGGATACAGAACTCATCAAACTACAGGCCGATTTCACTTTTGCCAGCATTCTCAAAAATTTTAGAAAAAGTAATGTACAGTCAGCTTCTCAACCACCTGACCACAAACAACGTATTACCAAGGACACAGTTTGGATTTCTGAAGGGTTCTGATATCGAGAAGGCTAGTTACACCTACAGTGAAAATGTACTTAATTCATTAAATAACAAGTTACAAGCAGCAGGTATTTTCTGTTATTTGTCAAAGGCATTCGATTGTGTGAACCACAACATCCTTTTAAATAAATTAGAATTCTATGGTGTCACGGGCAGTGCTGCAAAATGGTTCAAGTCATACCTCGTAAACAGGGAAAAAAGGGTGTCATTGCAAGGGACTAGTAAATTAAGTCATCAGTCATCATCAGAATGGGAAGAAATTACATGTGGTGTCCCACAAGGATTCATCTTAGGGCCATTGCTTTTTCTTGTGTACATTAATGATCTCTCATCAGTTACACTGCCAGAAGCAGAGTTCGTTTTGTTTGCAGATGACACAAGTATTGCAATAAATAGTATGTCGAGTGTAGTTCTAGAAAGATCTGCTAATGATATTTTCATGGATATTACTAAATGGTTTAAAGCCAACTCACTGACATTAAACTTCGAAAAGACTCACTATACGCAATTCATAACCTGTAAGAGGTTTCCACCCAGCATATGCATAAAGTATGAAGAAGAGCAGATAGAAGAGGTTGACAATCTTAAATTCCTGGGATTACAACTTGATAATAAATTCAGTTGGGAGTAGCACACCACAGAACTGGTATTGATTCTGGCGCCCATAGCAGCTAACAGTACGAGCAAGGAGTCGCGATCAGGAATGATATATTACAGTGTATACGGCTCTGTCACAAAGATAATTATTTTCGTTTTGTCTCACTTCTTGACTGGTCGTGGAACTTGCCCGACGTACTGGCATCGAATTTGTCAAAGACAGACCTTGGAATAGAACTGTTGTAAAGAAGGGACGACAAATGTGTACTTGCAATTCGAGTGTTAGCAGACATAGGCGACATAAAAATGAAAAACCTTGCATACTTTGCCTACTTTCATTCCATAATGTCATATGGTATAATATTTTGGGGTAACTTTTCAAGTCAAACAAAAGCGTGTAATACGTATCATTTGTGTAGTAAATTCACGGAGGTTCTGTAGAAACCTCTCCAAAGAACTGGGTATACTAACTACTCCTCAGTATATTTACTCCTTAATGAAACAGCTCAGTTCATACGTACAATACCAGGAACAAAAATGATCTGCAATAGGACTTAAAAGCACTTACTTTAGTTCAAAAAGGGGTCCACTACTCAGGAACACTCATCTTCAATAATTTGCCAGCAAACATAAAAAAATTAGTTACAAATATAGAGCAGTTTAAAAAGAGCCTGAAAGACTTACTAGTGGCCAACTCCTTCTACTCCATTGACGAATTTTTTAATAGAACAAATGATGTATATATTCATACTATTAGTACTGTTATTTCAGCTTTAAAAAAACTGAAATGTTCCACATCCACGAGGATCTCCTGAGCACGAATCTGTGGAACGAAAGCTAATGTAATCTAATCTAATCTAGTCGACCACATTGTTAGATTTGACATTTCGCTGACATCCACTCAACAGAGAAGGAAGACTGCGAGGTTGTACTGTGATGGGACATCAAAACTTAAATGTCTTTAAACGGGGTGTTCGAAAATGCCGGTTGCAAATATTTAGGACTTGTAGAGGCGAGTCAGTACATAATATTTTGAACAGGAACTCGTGGCTGGAAACATACAGTTTCCGTTCTACAACAGTTTCAGTTCAGGTGTCTAACTTACCGACTTCTGCATAAGGAATCCTCCGTGAAAGAATTCAGGGAGTTTCCGGCACTATTCCGTGAAGAATGACTTGTTAAGTTTTACTTGAATGGGAATTCTAAATTGCAGCGCAGGATTTGGGTCGAGTGGGTTTTCGGTAGTGCAGGTGTCGGCTCAATCTTACAAAGAATTTATTGAACATAAAATAGTCCTCCTCACGAACTGTCACCTGAACGTTGGAAAGGAGGTTACTGGGTTCCACCGGGTAAGATTCCCTTACCCTTGGTTATGGATGAAGACTGAAACGATCTGCAAGCCGAGGTGTTACCATACGATCACCACTTATGGGACCAAACTGTTGAGGTCATCGGCTCTAAGCTTACACGCTACTTCATCTAACTTACACTAACTTACGCTAAGGACAAAACACACACCCATGCCCAAGGGAGGACTCGAACCTCCGAGGGCGGGAGCCACGTGAACCGTGACAAGGCGCCCTTGACCGCGCGGCTCCACTCCGCGGCTTGAGGAGCGAAGGAGGTAGCCCTTCCCATAGGGTTTGTTCGTGAGAGGAGAAGAAAACTCCGAAAATAACCCGGCACGAGCACTCCTAAGACGGGGAAGGCAACCATCTAAGGGTAGGGGTACGCAATAGAAATCTCCCCAGCCCTCCACGTTAGAAGTTGCGAATATGGATTGGTGTCCTGCCCCACATATGAAGGGCTTCACTCATAAACCCCAAGTATGAAGAATTCCGAACAGGTGTAACGGGCACGCCCTAAACAAGGATAAGCTCAAACGATTTGAAACAGCAGAAACACTCAATTTAGCAACATGGAATGCCAGTGGTAGGTACACAGAAGAAATTGCGTTACTGAGTACATTACAAAAATAAAAGTTTAACGTGGCAGTGTTAAGTGAGACTAAAATGAACTTACGAGGAACTATAGATCTACAACAATATATAATATTATACAGCGGAGTGGAACAAAATATAAGAGCTCAAACAGTAATTTTCATAACGGGTGACCACAAATGGGAGAAAGAAGAACAGAATACACCATTTATAATGAGAGACTTACGGCATTTCAATTTAAAACACCTAGAGCACATTTGGCTATAGTACTAGTTTAGAGGGTAGAAAATGCCAAAAAAGAAGAAATGGAGAAATTCTATGAGAAATTAAAAACTGTCATCAAAGAGATTAATAAGACAGGTGTACTATATCCCTGTGGAGACTGAAATTCCTGTCAAGGACATTGTAAAAAGAAGCTGAAATTAATACTAATGGCGATTAGATGCAAGAATTTTGCACGTATAATGCCTTGAAGGTAACTAATACATTTGGTAGGAAAAGCGATATTCGGAAGTACGAGTCGAGCGACAGAAGGTCTAGATCAAACACAGATTATACGATAGCTAATAGAAAAGGAACAGCTCTAGTGAGTGATATAACACCATACATAGGATGTGATATATACAGCGACTACTATCTGGTGATGCCCAAAATAATTCTAAGAACTAGATGGTCAAAAACTAAGAAAAAAATTAGTACTAGAAGAGAAAATGAAGGAATTTTAGAATGACGCCGTTGAAAGAAAATTCAGTAACATACATTAATCAGCAAATATTAAGCAGATATTTGGTAAAAAATGAAATGAAGAAGGTTGTTAATAAAGAATGGCAGGCGATGAAGAACTTCAGGAATACGGCACCGCATGAAGTGTAGGGCAAACAAACCACCCGGAAAGGAAAGAAAGTTTTGAGGGATGAATAAACAGGAAAGGTCCTCAGGATAAGGAAATAGCGTGTGAAACGTAAATACAGCTAAAACAGAGCAAGCTAGGCAACAATGGATAGCTGCTAGAAATATTGCAAAATCTCTAACAAGAACTGCACATGGAGGGATTTTGGAAACATACGTCATTGATGTAGAACAAGATGTATGCAGCAGACAAGACTTTTCCTGTTAATTATTAAAGAATTTAAATAAATCAGTAAGAGCCAATGCATGAATAGGTATAATAACAAATGAAGAATGGATTGAACATTATAAAAGTATTTGGTTTGAGCCTAAGGCATACATTTCTACTAAAGAAGGAGAGAGAACCGAACAACTAGTAAAAAAGATTGACTTACCAGCTCTAGGAGAAATAGAAGCAATAATAATAAAATAAAAGAATAAGAAGTCACCAGGACCATAGGGCACAAAATAGAACTCATAAAGATTGGAGGACTTTCACTCACACTCTATCTTCTTCGTCCATTAAGCACCTGACAGCTTACTATGAGTATCCCCAACGCATGGTTGACGGCAACTGTTTCATCACTAGATATGAAGGGCAGGTTCTGGCCAACCTTGACCTTGAGAATCAGGTTACACATCTGGTGTTAGGTTACACCTGTAGCACTGGGGCGAGTTATATTCAAGGCCACTCCAGGGTACATACATACATCCACTATTTACAAATAAATAACGATCAACACACCCAGTCATTCTCAAGTGAATAGCACGAGTAAAGGAGGATCTCAATCATATCCATACACATGAACCGTTTGTGAACATGACACAAAAATTCCGACTTACAGCCGCAGCGAAGCAAGTACCTCACCGCCTGACAATCAAAGGACTACTTCTCATATCATATGCGGAGCAGCGCCAAAGCTGTGTACTTTTTGTAATTTTCGATCGTGAGAACCTTTGAGGCTTCATGATGCACACCCTTAGCTGCCTTTTGGTGGCGTCTTGATTTGTAAGGTACGTCGACAGTTTAGATGTGAGCCCCACAAACTCCACAACCTGCGACCCATTCGACTTGTCTTTCACCAGACCACTAGGCTTCGTGTTTTGAGGTGCTATGCCACAAGAATTATCGGCCGTGTATTCAGACGTATCATATGTGATAGGATTGTACCTAATTACTTCGAATGGATGACAGCCTGTCTATAAACACACATAAAAAAGTTTCGCATCACCTCGGTTCCCAGAACTCCTGAAGATATTCGTTGACTGTGGATATTATATCACACAGTTCCGTTGACTTATCAGATATGTTACTGAAACCACCCAAAGACGTAAACAACAATGCATAAGCAGCGCCTAATAGACGGCAGGGGTCCGAAAGCCGATCAGTTCTAGTCATTCCACCAGGAAGGAGGTACACGGCTCGTGTTGTCTGTAGCTCAGCCATGCCTAGATGGTCGATATCGCGGTTCGATCCCGTCCGCATTGTTACTTTGTGCCAGGTAGGGCTCTCAACAAGCGAAGTGCCCAGGCGTCTCGGAGTGAACCAAAGCGATGTTGTTCTGACATGTAGGATACACAGAGAGACAGGAACTGTCGATGACATGCCTTGCTCAGGCCGCTCAAGGGCTACTACTGCAGTGGATGACCGCTACCTACGGATTATGGCTCGGAGGTAGCCACCATGATGAATAATGCTTTTCGTGCAGCCACAGCGTGTCGTGTTAGGGCACAAATTTTGCGCAATAGGCTGCATGATGCGCAACTTCACAAACGACGTCCATGGCGAGGTCCATCTTTGCAACCACGACACCATGCAGGGTGGTACAGAGGGCGCAACAACATGCCAAATGGACCGCTCAGGTTTGGCATCACGTTCACTTCACCGATGAGTGTCGCGTATGCCTTCAACCAGACAATCGTCGAATACGTGTTTGGAGGCAGCCAGGTCCGGCTGAACGCCTTAACACACTGTCCAGTGAGTGCAGCATGGTGGAGGTTCCCTTATGTTTTGGAGTGGCAGTATGTACGTCGCTGGTTGTCATGGAAGGCGTCGTAACGGCTTTACGATACGTGAATGCCATCCTCCGACCGACAGTGCAACCATATATACAGCATACTGGCGAGACATTCGTCTTCATGGACGACAATTCGGACCTCGATCGTGAACATTTTGTGAATGACTTCCTTCAGGATAAAGACATTGGCCGGTCGTTGTGGCCGAGCGGTTCTAGGCGCTTCATTCTGGAACTGCGTGACCGATACGGTCGCAGGTTCGAATCCTGCCTCGGGCATGGATGTGTGTGATATCCTTAGGTTGGTTAGGTTTAACTAGTTCTAAGTACTAGGGGACTGATGACTCAGATATTAAGTCCCATAGTTCTCAGAGCCATTTGAACTATTTGATTTGTTAACGAAATTGCCTGGCTAGAGTGGCCAGCATGTTCTCCAGACATGAACCCTGTCGAACATGTCTGGAATAGATTGAAAATGTCTATTTATGGATGACGTGACCCACCAACCACCGTGAGGGATCTACGCCGAATCGCCGTTGAGGAATGGGACAATCTGGGCCAGTAGTGCCTTGATGAACTTGTGAACAGTATGCCACGACGAATACAGTCATGCATCAATGCAAGAGGGCGTGCTGCTGGGTATTAGAGGTACCTGTGTGTACAGCAATCTGGACCGCCACCTCTGAAAGTCTTGCTGTATGGTGGTATAACATGCAATGTGTGGTTTTCATGAGCAATAAAAAGGGCGGAAGTGACTTTTAAGTTGATCTCTATTCCAATTTTCTGTACAGGCTCCGGAACACTCGGGACCAAGGAGATGCAAAACTTTTTTTGATGTGTGTCTATACGTAAATAAATTTGGGATCAGTAAAGTTTGGCTTCACAACCTCATAGTGTAACTGGAACATGTGGAGTTTGGAGAGGTCCACAGTACACATACTCTCAAAGACAGGCTTCATGAACTGCACTGAAACCTTAGCCATCTCCACAGCTATTAGTCATTTATTGATTTGGCCTGGCGATGTAATCTCTTGCGTCATAACACCCTATCCCAGCAACAAACTAAATGAATTTCGTGGTATATTCTAACATTTTCCATGATTCTACCGAAAATATATTTATTCATTAATTTCAAAAAATTCTTTTCAATGTCACACGTCACAAGGGCACTCTTTTCAGTATTGTATACGGATATAGTGCGTATAACTCTAGTAAGTTTCATCCCCAAACTGAGACACTGCTGGAAGTTTCTGTAGTGCAGAATGTATCTCTCTTTATTCCTCAGCTTTGGCAAGAACCGTCGCACAGACTCTGTAGACAGCGGCAGGTCACTGTGCGCTCCTTGCGATAGGGTAGGAAAGGCAATGTCTGCCTCCACATTATATCCTTTACCAGAATCTGCAGCCACATCTTCGATCTTTTCCTCCAATTCAGCACTCAGAATCCTCCAATCGGCAGAGATTATTGCGTGGTATGCCTGTGGCTGTTGTTTACATACAAGTAAAAGATGTAACTGAAATCGTCAGACAGCCTTTACATCTCCTCGCTGATTTGCGCCTTGGTGTACCTGTGCACGCACTGGCAAAATCCTCCATGAACCCCACGTTTGAAGAAGAGCAACATGTCAAAATTAATTAACAGTTCAATCCTGACACATGTTCCTTTTAACATCAGACGTACATCAGTGTACGTGTACAATGTGACATAGTCTCCTCAGTTATGGATCTTGAACTCCTGCCAAAAATTCACCAAATGCCATACTCTGCATCCTTTAGGGCACTGCTTGTGAGTTTAGTGGGTTATACTGGGCAACACTGCTTTTATGGAGTCTCTCCAACGAATCCATCTATTCGCGCGAAAAGTACCAAAGTCATTAATGCGTATCGATACCACAGACATTAGCGATGTGTTGCTGCAATCCGAACGACGACTAGGAGAGGCTGAAGAGGACATGCCCTATCTCTCAGCACAGTACCACCCTCACACGGACGTCAATATAAAGCCGAGAATTGAAACCCTCTGATCAAGTTGGTGACCTCAGCTGAAGCATTCAACATGATCGAACTATTCAATTCTCAGATGAAAGTGTCCTTTTGTAAATGTTGAACAGTGCGCTTCAAGAGACGAGTTTGTTAATTTGTGCGACAAGTGATGTTACAATAGTCAATGACAAGTGTAAATTATCGATCACTCCTGTGGCAAACGGTTGTATCAAATTAAGTAAATCTTTTTATCATTCATATAATAAAGTGAACTAATATTTCATACGTTTTAGTTCCGAAGAGCCATCTCCCCAAGCAATCAAAGAACCCACAGTTATGGTTGGACAACAATAGTTTTGTCTGGTCATAACAGAAAGACCCATCTCTCATCACAAGCTGAAACTTTGCTCCATCAGGGTACGTAGCTCTGGTGATATGCATAGCCACCTGAGCATTGGCTTAGCAAGTTTATGAACAGATGATTGCATGATATGTAGTGAAGCCAGGAAGCAGAAGGTTTTCTTTGGCATGATTCACTTTCCAGGTGAAATGAAGTTTTCTACATTCTCAGGTAAGAGACTGACGTTATCTATTTCCAAACCGAAATCACTGAAATGCTCAACATGGAAAAGAGCACCACATCCATTCAAATTATAGGAGAACGATGGTCATGTGTCATGGCATTTGGCATTTCAATTCGTATGCACTGTGTGTTGCTCTGTGGAACTTCCTCATCAGAAGACATGTGTATATGGAGTTACCGCTCCTCTGTCTAATGAAGCCCACAAAATATGAGACTCAACTGTCTTCTTGTAAAAAGGCTCATTTTCCATCGAGATGGTCATGGGAATGTTGCTGCCATAAATGTGATGAACTTCCCTTGCCAGTTTTTTGAGCTCAGATATCAACTATCCCGCAGTATTATTCCAGCTGTACGAATCTAAATAATTGAAGTTAGAGTCATACAAGCATATAACTAGACATACTGCTGCATACGGTACGTGTCGTTCAGTGAAAGTGGTGTAAGAGATAGAAGGATCACCTTCACAATGCACCATAGGAGCTAGGAGGCACTCAAAGTCAGCATGTATGGCAAAGTGGCTTCGTCCCTGGTAGCGGGCGTTCTTAAACTTTAAGAAGGCATGTTCACATGTTCTGGTTCATAACTGTAGCAATTTATCAAGTGCTTTTCTAAATACTAGCTCCTAGTAAAAGGGTTGGGATATATATGACAAATTTGCGTTTATGTTCTTTTTTACTTAGGTGAGAGAGAAGTAGGTGGGACATGTTTTTGATCCAGACATAGTATTGCTACTCGCCCTTGGAGAACAGGAAGAAATCTACATGTCTGCGAAACTTGGCATAAGTAGACGGCTTATAACACTACCACTGTTCATTATTTACGTTATGAACCTATATTGGTGACCAATTATGATATAATTATGGTATATACCAACAGTGCAGTGTTACCCTCTGAAAGGAATTTTGTTGTGTTGACAGTGATGTACCTAAAGGAGGTGGCTTATCGGAAGTGAAAGTCAGAATTAGGTAAATATTTAAACAGTAACAGACAATATTTTACCTAGACTGTTCAAAGAATGAAGACAACGGCCGCCAGCCGAATTAGGCAAGAAAATTATTGACATTCTTGTTCAATAAAATAGATAAGAGTAACTTTAGTGGACAGACGCAGCCTATACATTATCACACGAGAGTGCAATGAACTACGTCACTAGCAGATGTTGACGTTAAAGAGAATGCTAACAGTAAAGAAGAACAAGCCTATTTCCATAAACACAACATATAACGACACACACTTTCGCATTCAGGGCTTAGTCAATCCGAATAATTAGAATAATGTAAGATTACTGTAAAATAATAAAATTTTGCATGAATTTAGTCCCTCTTTGCCAAATACTTTTCTACCTGACATGAAATTAAAAAGGAGTTCACTAGCAAACAATTCCTCACTGTCCTCTGAATAAAACAAATTACTATTTCCATATAAAGTGATCTTTCTGTCAATAATTTTCTATACGTGAGCACAATAGACAAACTACGGATCCTGTTGCACTGGTAATAAGCACTTTCAACACATATGAGGGTCAAGAATTTAGCCATTATAGCTATATAACTTTCAACAGAGACAGTTTTTAACTTTTACTGCAATGAGACACAAATTGACATAGTTATAAAACAATGACTCACCTTTTTGCACTATTTCAATAGACTGGATAATAATTGTTTACTAAGAAGAACATTTCAAGCTTAAATTTAGTAATATTTAGTTTTGGAACTAACATCAAGGTGGTTTATTGTCTGTCTTTATTACCACAGTCTTTTAATTTAAAGTCAATGATTAAATAGGCAACTTTGAAAGTCCACAAAGCTTTAAATTGTATTGTTTCAAACACTTGGAGGCTTTCACAAAGCTACGTTTACTACCTCCCACAATTTTACCAAATCCACAGTAAATATGAATACTCCCTTCCTACCAAATATCAAACAATATTACTTAATTAACTATTTGGCTTTGAGGCTTTCATTTTTTTTACAACAAGGACACTCGTTAATCATAGTTCAAATGGAGAGGAACCTAAGAGTTGTTGTGATGAGGAAAAAGTCAAGGTAGGTACATAGCTTCAGATATAATTTATCATATGTTCGAGCACACTAAAACATCAAATGAGCTAATCCTTCACTTTACATATCTACAATCCTCGATTTCGTTACAGTGATTGCGCAATGTGGTGGCGAGTACGTCCTGGCAGCAGTTGTTAATGATAAAGCTCTGTCATTTCTTGGTGGCGATGATAGACAATACACTGCATCTGTTTTTACCAAGACCTCAAAGTTTTTACAAAGGAAAAAGCGAACACTCTTGTGTTATCGATATCATCAAACAATATTTACAACACTTTAGCTACAGAATGCTAAATAAAATACAAAGAGGCAAAGTAAATTAATAGAGCCTTAGAGCTCTGGTGTTACAGGCTCCGACTACTTTATGCTTTGCATCTTCCTGTTTCTCCTGCACAGTGTGATCATCATCGTCTTCTGGCCTGCTACCATCTAATGCCAGACTGTAAACACTAAACGAATAGTCCATATTTTGACTCTCAAATTTTGGCAGGTCACTGAGTTTAACTGGGAATGAGATGCTCTTGAAGTTTCAACGCTCGTAGACATCAGATGTTTGGTATATGGTGTTATACGCAGAATGAACACTATAATATCTATCACAAGCTAGAAATTGACCATGCAAAGCAAAATTCATCACCCTCTTCAAGATTATGGGCATCAATATATGCATGGTTAGCAGCAATATCTTTCCGAAAAAGGTATAAGTCTGCGCTGTAGACATGTGAGTATACATCGAGGAAGAATACACGGCTGAGTGCATTTTTCTGCATTTTGGAAAAATGCGCCAATATGACACTCTTTATAAAAGTTCTGAACCACTCTGGGATGAATTAACTCATCCTGTGGTACCTTACTATTATCCCCCAAATATAGACAACATTCTTCAATGAAATGGCTCACCCTATGATACCACACCATTAACGGTCCAACTGTAGACGACACTCTTTTCCTCACCATCATTTTACTTTCTGTTTGGGGTGGAGGATTGGAGATGCATGAGTTCAAAGCACAGAAGTGCATGCATCTAGTGGTGGGATATTGTGGGTCATTGACGAATCTGGGGAACTCCATAGTGTACAGAAGTTCAGTGCAGTGGCGGAGTTGCGTTTGGACTCAGCTGATTCACGTAAAAAAGTTTTCGGTGTGATTATTGGCGCACAACGGAAGTAAACATACTTTGAATGGTAATTGGAGCTAGACACATGGGACATTTCGTTTCGGTAATCGTTAGGGAATTCAATATTCCGCTATCCAAAGTGTCAAAAGCGTGCCGAGAGTACCACATTTCAGGCATTACCACTCACTACGGACAAAGCAGTGGCCGACGGTCTTCACCTAACCATGGAGAGCAGTGGCGTTTGCTTGTAGTTTTCAGTGCTAACAGACAAGCAACACACCGTGAAACATCCGCAGAAATCAATGTGACATGTACGACAAACATGCCGTTGGGACAATGCTGCGACATTTGGCGGTAATGGTCTATGGCAGCCTTTACTAAGAGGACGAAATCGCCAGCAGCGCCTTTCGTGGGCTCGTGGCCGTATACGAGTGGAAAACCATGGCATAGTCAGATGAGTTCCGATTTCAGTTGATAATAGCTGATGTTAGGTTTCGCGTGTGGCGCAGACCCCACGAAGTCACGTAACGAAGTTGTCAACAAGCCACTGTGCAAGCTGGTGATGACTCCATAATGGTGTGGGCTGTGTTTACACGGAATGGACTACGTCCTCTGGTCCAACTGTAGAGATCATTGACTGGAAATGATTATGTTCGGCTACTTGGAGACCATTTGCAAACATTCATGGACTTCATGTTCCCAAACAATGATGGAATTTTTATGGATGACAATGCACCATGTCATTAGCCCGAATTGCTCGCGATTCGTTTGAAGAACATTCTGGACAATTCTAGCAAATGATTTGTCCACTCAAATCGCCCAGCTGGAATCCTATTGAGCATTTATGGGACATAATCGAGAGATCAGTTCATGCACAAACTCCTACACCAGCAACACATTCTCAATCAAGCACAGCCATTGAGGTAGTGTGACCCTACTTCTGCAGAGGACTTCCCAGCGCTTGTTGAGTCGATTCCATGTCACGTTGCTGCATTACGCAGGACAAGTGGAGATCCGACACGAAATTAGAAGGTGTCCCATGACTTATCACCTTAGTATATTCGTCTGTCCAACTTCTGTGATTACCTTAATTAGTGGTGCCCATTCCTTTTCAAGTAAACTGTCTGTGGTATTCGTTACCACAGTATCTACAGTGTAAGAGAACTTCAAATACTCTTCATCATTCCTTAGTGTCGCACGTATTTCCACACTGGCGCTTCTTAACGATTCTCTTAAACTTCAGTCTATTCTTCATCATTACCGAATTGTGAGCTGGGTCTATATCTTCTCCTGAATACGCCTTACAATCTATTATCTGATTTACAAGTCTCTGTCTGACCATTACGTAGTCCAGTTGGAATCTCTCGTGTCTCCAGGGATTTTCGAAGTGTAGCTCCTCCTCTTGTGATTTTTAAACAGTTTATTCGCTATTACTGCATTAAATTTATTGCGGAACTTGGTCTTTCTCCTCCTTCACTTCTACCACCGAATCCGTATTCTCCCAAAACGTTTTGCTCCCTTCCTTCAGCTACTTTGGTGTACTAGTCACCACCTTTGTATACTGCATCACCCGTTCAATGTCCTCCTACAGTTTCTCTGTCTCTTCATCTTCTGTGTATGACTTTGGAATGTGTACCTGAACTATTGTTTTTGGCGTTGGTTTGCTCTCGATTCCGATAACTCACTGACTGCCTTACCTTGCTATTTACGATGAATCGTACTCCCGTTACATCATTTTCTGCTGCTGTCGGTGTTCTCCTACACTCATCTGACCTGAAATCCATACCTTGTTTCCATTTCACCTTCACTGACACCCGCTGCATCTAGAATGAGCCTCTGTGTTCCCATTTTCTAGCTTCCATACATTCAGATTTTGACATTCGAAGTACCGCTTCGTAGAAAGCCCCCTTTCTTTGGTTATTCAATCTTTTGCTTAAGGACACTTCTCCCTTGGCAGTTCCCTCCAGGATATCCGACATCTTTTGTCAATGGAGAGAGTATCATACTTTTTTCAGTTCGAGGCTGTATTTGCTGTGAATATACATTATGGGCCTTTATGTAGTGGTTTCCATTTCCTTCTGCATCCTCATGCCGTCGATCATTGCTTGTATCTCAGCGTTTCAGGGGCAGTCTTTCTCCCCATAGGAAAGAGGATACCCTATCCTCTGATCTATCCCCTGTCTTTTTTGACAAGGGCATGACAGAAAGCAAGTGACTCATACCGAAATTTTCTGGCCATCATTGGTGATGATTTTTAGTCTAAATTTAAACAGTGACTTGGATCAAAGGATGGACCCACTACGTTTGGATTACTACTATCCATAGATCGCTGTGGCCAATCCACACAGTAAAAGTGAAGCTTCTACCAAGTCTGTTCGATATATTGTCGCTTTTCAGACACCAGCGCTCCTGACATCCACATGTTCCCAGCTCTTACTTATGACGCACGGCTTTTAGACCGCACCATGTATGTGCCTACGTTCAGACTGCTTTATTTCTCAGTAGTGAGTCCACTCAAATGCAATGAATTATGGGAGAAAATTCCGAATAGGTAGAAGAAATAAAACAATCGGAGGCACAATAGCAAGCAGTCACCTCTAAGATTGGTGGTGGGCTGCGAGAACTTTCTTTCTAGGTGTGGAGTCGCTGCGAAGGTGAGAGTTATGCAAATGATTCCCGGAATCCCTTCACGGCGAGTTGCCCGTCGGGCGAGGTCTTTGCTTCTGCGGTGTTAACATACCTGTGGTATCACGGCGTACACGAAGCCAACAGCGTGAAGTCATCGCTTGAATTGGCTTGAATTGTGAACGTTGTCACATCTTGCGATGAGTAGATTTGTTTTGTCTGCGGTGATGACTCTTCGTGTCATGATGAAGAGCTATTTACATGACATTACATTTAGTTCTTTTGCTTTCAGAACGTTTTTCCTAGTTTATTATAAAAGAGCTCTCACAACTCGAATCCAAAATTGAGATAATGGTATGGAAGCCTGCTGATACCGTACCTGTCGCGCGTTCACAGTATTCTGAGAACACGAATACAAAGACGAGTCTCAACAGGGAATTACTATGTTCAACCGAGAAGAGTCAATAACTGTATTTAACTGCTAAGGGATAAAACTACACATTCGATTTGCTTGCGCTGAAAATGCCTGCTGTGTTACAACCAAGTAGTACTGTAGAGTTCTGTACATGGGATAGTAATAACTCTCGTTAAGTCACAGCCCACTCTCCGCGAACATGTAATAATCCTTACTGCATTTCACGTTTCTGGAAATGAGGGAAAAAACGGTGTTTTTGTTGTAGTCTTCAGTCCGAAGACTGGATTGATGCAGCTCTCCATGGTACTCTATCCTGTGCAATCTTCTTCATCTCTTAATAACTATTTCAACTTACATCCTTCTGAATTTGCTTCCTGTGTTCATCTCTTGCTCTCCTTCCACGATTTTTAGCCCCCACTCTTTCCTTCAGTACTAATTTGTTGATCCCTTGATGTCTCAGAATTTATTAACCGATCCCTTCTTCTACTCAGGTTGTGCCACAAATTTCTTTTCTCACCTGTTCTGTTCAGTACCTCCGCATTAGTTATGTGGTCTAACCATCGAATCGTCAGCATTCTTCTGTAGCGCCACACTTCAAAAGCTTCTGTTCTCCTCTTGTCTAAACTGTTTATCGTCCATGTTTCACTTCCATACATGGCTACATTCCACAAAAATATTTTCAGAAAATACATCCTACATTTAAATCTATATTCATTTTCTTCAGAAACGCTTTTCTTGTCATTGCCAGACAACATTTTATATCCTCTCTGCTTTGGCCATGACCAGTTATCTTACTGTCAAATTAACAAAACTCATCTAGTACTTCAAGTTTCTCGTTTCCTAATCTAATTCCCTCAGCATTACATGATTTAACTCGACTACATTTCATTATCCTTGTTTTCTTTTGCTAATGTTCGTCTTATACCCGCCTTTCAGAACACTGTCCATTCCACTGAACTGCTCGATCAAGTCATTTTCTGTTACTGGCAGAATCACAGTGTCATCGGCAAACCTCAAAGTTTTCATTTCTTCTCTCTGAACTTCAATTTATTTTCCAAGCTTTGCTTTGGTTTCCTTTATTGCTTGCTCAATGTACAAATTGAATAAGATCGGGGATAATCTATAATACTGTCTCACTCCCTTCTCAATCATTGCTTCCTCTTCATGCCTCTCGGCTTCTACCAACGTTTCCATTTTTCGTCCAGACCTCGTGTTAAAATTTTGCAACCGTAATTTATTAAACTGATAGTTCGATAACATTCATATCTGTCAGCACCTGCTTTCTTTGGAATTAGAATTATTACATTTTTCTTGAAGTCTGAAGGTATATCGCCTGCCTCATATATCTTGCACACAAGATGGAAGAATTTTGTCATGGCTGCTCTACCAAAGCTTTCAGTAGGTCTGACAGATGTCATCTATTCCCAGAGACTTTTTTCGTCTTAGGTCTTTCAGTGCCCTGTCACATTCTTCTCGTCGTATCATGTCTCCCATCTCCTCTTCATCTACGTCCTCTTCCTTTTCTATACCGTTGCCTTCAAGTTGATCTCCTTTGAATAGAGCTTCTATATACTCCTTCCACCTTTCAGCTTTCCCTTCTTTGCTTAGGACTGTTTTTCTGTCTGAGGTCTTTATACTCGTATAGCTGATTCTCTTTTCTCCAAGGGCCTATTTATTTTTCCTGTAGGCAGTATCTATCTGTCCGCTAGCAATATATGCGTCTATATCGTTGCATTTGTCCTCTAGCCATTCCTGCTTACCCATGTTGCACTTCCTATCAATCGCATTTTTAAGATGTTTGTATTCCCTTCGCCTACCTCGTTTGCTGCATTTTAAAATATTCTCCTTAATATCAGTTCAATTGAGTACCTCCTGTGTTATCCAAGGGTTTCTGCTAAGCCTTCTCTTTATACATATTTGATCCTTTGCTGCTTTCAATATTTCATCTCTTGAAACTGCCCATTCCTCTTTACTGTATTCTTTTCCCTGTTCTAGTCAGCTGACGCCCAATGTTTTCTCTGAAACTCTCAATAAACTCCGGTTCCTTAAATTTATCCAGGTCCTATCTCCTTAATTTGCTACCTTTTTTTGCAGTTTCTTCAGTTTTAAAATGTAGTTCATAACCAATAAATTGTGGTCGGAGTCCGCATCTGCCCCTGGAAATATCTTACAATTTAAAATCCGGTTCCGAAATCTCTGTGTTACCAATGGAGAACCAGTCTGAAAGCTATTGGTGTCTCCAGGTCTCATCCACGTATACAACTTTCTTACAAGAAAACTACGCTCACTCAACTTGATAATACCAAATTTTGAAAAACATTAGTTCTATTCATCCGGATGTAGTTCATCAACAACGATTTTCAGTTTATGAACGTTCCTGTACGTTTTAGATGATGGAAACCACCACTGAAGATGCACAAAATATCCTTTCACAATATGTGCGTCAGACATCCCAAATTGTTACTGTGGGGCCACGAAGACTTGGATCGGTCCAAGTTTCAATGGAAATTTGTGAAAAGGAGCATAGATTCTCTCTTAAGAAGTAACAGGAGAAAACTTCGGGTAAAATGTCGAATTCTGTAGCGGGTCCTATCTGACGACCCTGCATTAAAAGAAAATCGAAGTCTGTCTCATTCTCCGAGAAGCTTACAACCAGCGTTTTCTGGAATGAAAATGAATTTTTCTTTTTCATTAGCTCGCAAGTTGTAGAAGGATAACTGACGAATACTACCTGGTTCTTCTGAATCAAGTGGAGGATATACATTATCTGATCAAAAGTATTAGGACACCTCTGCATAATACGTAATTTACCAGTAGTTATCACGAAGTACGTTCCACCACGCACTGTACAGCGACTAACAGACTTTGTACAAAGTTTTCATGAAACATTTCATCTGATCGATCTATTCTCAGCACGCCGACAGATTTTTGAATGAAACAGGGTTTCGTACATCGGTCATTCTTTTGAATCAATTTTCACTTATATCGAGTGCGGCGGCTTGATTATTAATGAAGCCTCACTCGGACGTGGGAGGACTGTCTTGATGTACGATCTCCGCGGTTTTCCTAATCACGTCAGCCTAATGCTGAGATGGTTTCCTCAACAAGTCTACAACGAATTTCTCGCAGTTATCTTTCAGGACTCTGTTCAGAACTACATACAGTATATATCTACGGGGCTATGGGGCATTAAGCTGAAAGCCTAGTTCCTTATCTCATCCCTATGCCACTGCTACATGTCTTCGTTGACAATACCATTTCTCAATATTTGACTTGGCTGTATATTTTACCACTTTTTTCTAAACAACAATTGATTTTTGATTTTACAGGTACAGTAACCACTCGTACTTTTCACTGGGGTTACGAAGAAGTTAGACTGATTCCAGTTCCCCTCCCTCTACAACCGATGAATAAACTCGACTGTTTCTTGTGCTATTCGAGAGCAGTAGGCTATGTGACGACGCCACGTTCCACTTCTCCTATCTCTTTCTTCATCATCAATAACACAAATACAAAACGCCGTCCACAAACACTAATCACAGTCGCCGGCATCAAACAGAGTTGAGACACGACATTTAATCTTCGGTAAAGAGAGGTAGCCAGTGGGCGAAACAAAGTTCTTCCCATTTAGATGACTGTACCCCCACCAGATATCCCAGCCACTTATGACATATGAAACAGATTTAATATACATAGCAGTGGGCATTAAAATTGCATCACTACGTAGAGTAGCAAATAATGAAAATGAACTTGCGGTGAATGTACCGTATAGTAGGAAAAATATATTATCTGAGGGATGAAGGCTATGAAATTTAGTCCACAGTTTCCATCTCTGACAGCAACAATGGCTCTAACCAAACTGTACATAGAGTTGCGCTGAATGACAGGTCACTGCAGGAACTCTCAGCAGTCGTAGAGGCTGGCGAGTGTTGACTTCCCTGGACTCTCGGCGAATGGTGAGCAGATGTTTTATGTGAGTGGGAGCTGAGGCGAGTACCCTCTATATCGAGGTAGGTCAGGACAGTAGGGACAACATTCAGTCCTGCATTATCTTGTTGGAATGTAATTTCATCGCCGCCTTTAAGATAGAACAAAACCATCGGCTTTAAGACTTGAGAAACGTAGCGGTTGTTGCCCCAAATTACCGGATATGCGAACCAGAAGTGACCGTGTTGTGTACCCAGTTGCACCAAAGACCATCACGCCAGATGCTGGGTCTATATGACGTGGACGAAAGGACTCTGGAAATGTTCGTTCTCCTCGGAACTTTCACACGTGGAGATGGCTGTCATGGTGCTGCACACAGATCCAGGAATCCTCTGGAAAAACAACGTGGTGCCACTATTGTCTCCAGTGTTGTTGGGCGCACCACTGTCGATGCTCGTCTTCCTGCTGCTAGATTGAGGAAATAATATGAATGCGTGGTATCTGCTCTTTTGCACGTGTCCGGAAGGACAGACACCACGCATTCATATAATTTGATTGGCCTAGCTGGGCAATGGATCCGCATTTTTCAGTGCGAATGCACAGATACTACCGACCTCCTGTGGGAAACTCAGAGAGTGAACATGAAGGAAATGGACAGGGACTGGGTATAGGTGGCGCTCGTTGGGAATGTGAATCGGCCGCGAGGCGTGAAGAGATAGTCCGCGTAGTTGCAATAACGCTGTGTCCCAGATGGCGGTCAGTCGGCCTTTGGCTGTGGAGCGGTGCGGTACGTCCCGGCCGCTCCGTGTCGCGTTTCCGGGTGTGTTGTTGTTTACCGCGCCGGCGCGCTAGTGTTACGTATTGCCGTCACGTTCCTGACACACGATGGCTCTTTCGTATCGGAAAGCCACGATCAAGCTGCAGTTTGACACTACGTACTCTAGACCCAAGGCCCACGAAGTAGAGCGTTTTTTACGCGATGTGGTACATGTTGATCCTAACGAGCTGATCGGTATCCACTTATCTATTGTCTCCAGCGTCGTATATCTTAAGTTCACTGACGACGAAGCATGTGACAAACTTCTCAGACGCTCGACGGCAGGTTATCGGTTCTGCCACTCAGACGGAAACGTGGGTGTGGTGACGCTTGAACGTGCTGGATTGGGAATCCAAAATGTGCGCGTGTTTGAGCTACCTTTTGAAGTTCCAGCGGATTTGGTCACCCTTGCTCTTCGACCCTATGGAACAGTTCTCGGCCACACGGCCGAAAAATGGAAGACCTTCGACACCTACCCTGTCCTTAACGGGGTGCGACAAGTCCGTATTGACCTGCATCGCCATATTCCTTCGTATCTCACGATCGCTGGTTGCAGGGCAATAATTATTTACGACGGTCAGCCGAGAACCTGCTCCGGTTGTGGCCAGACGGGACACATGCGTACCGAATGCCTGCAACGCCGTCTCGCGCAGACACCCTCGACCGACCAGATACGTCCGTCGACACCGACCTCTCTGCCGATTACGTATGTTGCGGCGGCGAGACGGGAGACGCCAGCTGTATATGACGACCCCACTGTATTGGTGCGAGCTTTGGAGGACCCTGCAGTAGCTTCCACGGAGCCCCAAGCGTCTTTCTTCAGTGCTGATGCTACTGATGTCCTTTCGTCGGACCCCGGCGCACCGTCACAACGGCTCGCCGACGGTGCGATGGAAGTTGAAGCACAGGATGCAGCGTCCTCCCCTTGCCCTACGTCGGAAACAGAGGCGCGGCAGCGTAAGCAGAAATCACCCAAGCGTCATAAGAAGCGGCGCAAGACAACCGACGACGTAGAACAGCCCGAGGCGACATCGCTGGATGACGAGGTGCCTCAACCGCTCCACCGCGCCGACACAGGCGACCCTACCGTCTCACACGGTTCGACGTCTTCTCCCACTACCGCTGGGTCTGGACCACATGGGGATGCGGGAGATCACCGCAGCTCCGACACCGGGGATGCACCCTTGCCTCCGTCTGCCTCTCGAGATCCGGTGGTGTCAACGTCCCTGGGCGACTGGGCGCAGGAGATGGAGTTGCAGGATGCGTTTCAGAACCAAGACGATGCACCGATGCCGATGGCAGCGTCTACGCGGCCGGCGACAGACGCCTAGGACGGCATGAGCACCTCTCGTCGCTGCCTACTTCGCAAGACCGGCGCTCCACGTCACGACTACTGCCCTCCTGTCATACCATGGTCACCTCCCGAGACTTGATGGACCAGGCATACCGCCTCGCCACGATCAACGTCAATGGCATTACATCTGATGTCAAGACCCGCATGCTGAAGGATACGTTACGCGCTGCGGATCTGGACGTTGTTTTCCTTCAAGAAGTCCGATCAGGACTCTGTCTCGATGCCTACGGATATGACGCCTACACTATGCCTGCAGATGTGGGCGGCGGAGGTACGGCGATTCTACTGCGGGAAGGGATAATGGCCACTGATGTCTCCTATTTACCGTCGGCCCGGGGGGTCGCACTCACGATTGGTACAGTACGTCTGGTGAACTTATATGCTCCTTCAGGCACCGGCAAAAGGAGAGAACGGCGCACCTTTTTTGCCGAAGATATAGCCCCGCTTTTCCAGGGCAATACCGACCACTTGGTAGTAGGCGGCGATTTTAATTGTGTGCTCCGCCCAGCCGACCAGGAGCCACACTATACCACCTGCCCGGCACTCCAGGCACTTGTACAGGACTTGGCCTTGTTGGACACCTGGATCATCCAACACGGCGACCGTCGAGCACACACCTACTTTACTAGTCACTCCGCGAGCCGTTTGGATCGAGTCTACGTCACCCGCGGCCTACGATCGGCCGTTGTCGACGCTGAGATGTAGCCGGCAGCGTTCACGGATCACCTCGCATATGTGTGTACTCTCACCCTTCCCCGCCAGCGCGTCCGCCGAAGTAGGGGTCCGTGGCGCCTCAATGTGGCCCTTCTCGATGAGATAAATTGCAGACGCGCAGTCGAGTCCACATGGAGCACTTGCCACCGGCGTTTACCCGCCTACCGTTCTGTACTTCAATGGTGGTTACGGTGTGCAAAACCCGCACTGTGCCGAACATTAGTCAGCTATGGACGCGACCGAGCGCGCTGGTATACTGCGACTACTGATTTTTACTATACTGCGCTCCGCGAACTGGCTGTACAACCGCCGTCGCCAGAGCGACAATCAGCAGTACAACGCGTCAAGGCACAATTGCTTCGTACCAACGCCGTACGTCTTGCGGGTGTGCGGGTGCGAGCGAGGACGACTGATGATGTTCGTGGTGAACGACCTTCCCTCCACCATATCATTCAAGAACGCCGAAGACGCAAGAGGCAGCTCATTACCGAGGTTGAGACGGAGGACGGGCGACGCGTTGACGCACAAATGGATATCGTCCGAGCGTTCACACAGTCATATAAACTTCTTTACGAGAGGGAGTCCCACATGAATGTAGGGGTCAGGGAAGTCCTATCTGACCTACCAGTCTCTCGGAACCTACAAGATGATGCTACGCTCTTGTCGGCGGTGACTTTGGAAGAATTGCGAGAGGCTCTGTTGCGTGGCTCTCCCAACAAAACGCCTGGCCCTGACGGCCTCCCTCTTGAATTTTACAAGCGGTTCTTTGATCTCATGGGCCCAATGTGGGTCAGGATGTACAGTGAACTCCTGGACGCCGATTTTCAGGTACCATCTGACTTTACTGAGGGTCTCTTGATCCCTGTGCCCAAACCCGGCGGAGGCCGTCGCCCTCTTGATTTTCGCCCGTTGACAATGCTAAACACTGACTATAAGCTGTTGACACGCATGCTCCGTGAGAGGCTCAAACCTACGGTAATGGCGGCCATTCACACTGATCAAACCTGCCTCGGGGGCGACACTAATGTGTTTACGACTTTAAGCACCTATAGAGACGTGGTGGCGCTCATGCAAACTTGCCGCCTCCAAGGCGCTCTTGTTGCGCTGGACTTCGACCATGCTTTCGACCGCGTTAACCATGGTTTCCTGCGTGCTGTTATGGAACACATCGGTGTCCCGCGTCTGACGACGTCTGTTGTGCTTCGATTGATCCATGGGGCTGTCACGAGGATTATGATCAACGGCTGTCGGTCCGCCCCCGTCCGTGTCAACAGGTCCGTCCGGCAGGGTTGTCCTCTTTCTGCCATGCTCTTCGCCGTTGCCCTCGAACCAGCTCTTCACGGACTACGGCGACGCTTAGAAGGACTTACCCTCCGTTCCGTAACCTTTCGATGTGGTGCATACGCCGACGATGTGATGTTCTTAGCACGGTCTGGTGACGAAATACACACGGCGTTTTCCTGGCTCCACCAGTATGGGGCGGTGGCAGGCAGTGTGCTCAACCTTCGGAAATCACGCTACATGGAGGTAGGACGAGGAATGCCTGCAAGTCTGGCCGTACCTCTGACAAAGGTCCCGATGCTCAAGTGTTTAGGGATATCACTCCATAGACAAATACAACGCACGGCGGCCTTTACGTATCGTATGGTCTTACGACGACTCCGTTTAGAGGCTCGTCTCAATAAATTCAGATCATTGAACATTTTGCAACGCGCCCAATACGTTAATGTGTACATGGCTTCTCACCTTAACCATTACGCCCATGTACTGCCGATAACGGACACGATGGCTTCCAGGATACAGGCAGTGTTTGGACACGTGGTGAACGATGGTGCTGTTTTCAAGATCCGTTTTGTTACGCTTACTTTACCCTTCGACAAAGGCGGTGTTGGACTCACTCACGTCAAGCACAGAGCGCTGGCACTGTATCTCCGTTCCATGAGGCGACTCTGGCTTTCACCAACAGCCAGTCTCCCAGGCCTACTGATTGAAGAAGTGGCCCCACGTACGCTGTACCCACCGGTACCAGTTGGACATTATCGCCCTCGCTGTCACACATTAGAACGTTTTTCGTAGAGCATAGCTATGTGTTGCGGGTTATATCGGAGACACGGAATCCGACAGCGAAGACTTATTATAGTGCTCTCCAGCACTGGACTCCGGATAACGACATTGTACGGCGCCACCCTACGGTCGACTGGCCACGAGTATGGCGAGCCATCCACGCGCCGTTCCTGTCTACTTTCGTGCGTTCGACGTGGTATGTGGTCGTTAACGAGAAACTTCCAACCCGACAACGGCTGCATGCCATTCACCTAATTGACGACCCTGTGTGCCCCCGTTGCACGACGTTAGACACGGACGAACATAGACTGAACTGTGGCCCCGCGCGTGAGTGCTGGAAACTGATCCGCCAGATCCTGGCTTTCCTGCTCCGCCGCCCCTACGTTTCGATTTTACCCCAAGAACTCTTTCATCCCGACGCTGTCTATTTCCCTATGACCCGGATGAATGCGGTTAATTGGGTACGAGGAATGGCGATACACTACATATACCGCGATGGAGACAAAGACGTCCTCGATTTATGGTACTATATGATCGACGAGTTTCTGGTCTTAACGAACAGACAGGATTACCGGAACCTTTTTGCGAACTATTTGGGTTCGTCATTCATGGACCCACCACGCAGCTGGGGTGTGCCGGGTGTGAGAAGACATTAACTTGTAGATGTGATCTTTCCACGATTCCCCTATGGTAACAGAAACAGTCTCTGACTGTGTGCAGCGGCCCCGGGCGCTCCAACGATTGGTGGCTGGTGATGTCCAATGCAATGACGACCGCCCGTTCCTGGCCGCCCGCCTAGCAATGTGACCGCGGCGAGCAAGATGGCCCTTTTTAGTTCACTTTATTGGCAACTTTTTGCGCATGGCTGCCTTGTTTTATTTTTTTATGCATTCCCAAAAAAAAATGTAGTTAGTAGTTTGTGAAATAAACATTGTAGGCTGTGATTATATTTTTGTTGAGCTTAATAATTAGTGTGTGTAGAAACACCATTTTCTTTAAGTATTCATTGACATATTTCTGTACATGTTATTTGCATAAGTGCCTTAGTACAACTTCAGTTTTGTGGCTTTGTCATCGCATTTCCATGAAAGTAACCAAAAAGATGGGAGGTTATTTTATGCACAGACTGATTTTTTCTTTTCTTTTTTTGTAATATTTTTATTTTCCATTTGAAGTGTAAAATTTGAGCTTAATTGTTATGTTCTGCACCACAAAGGTGAAGCTTTGTAAGACTTTTCCGAATATAAAAAAAAATGGTAAAAAAAACAAAAAAAAAGTTGGTAGGGCAAACTTACGGTCGCCTGTTAAAAAAAAATAAAAAAAAAGGTAGCGTCTTTGGAAAAAAAAAAAAAAAAGTTGGTAGAGCGCTTGCCCAAAAAAAAAAAAAGAAAAAAAAAAAAGATGGCGCAGTGGTTAACATACCTGCCCAGTAAGCAGGAGATCCCGGGTTCGAATCCTGGTCCGGTACACATTTTCACTCGTCGCCGCTGATTCCGTGTAATGTTCTGACGCAGCTGACAGCAGTGATCCCCTCCATTTCCTTTTTCCTTTCTTCCCCTCTCCACCTTCAATTTACATACTATCGGGGAAAGCTGCAACTGCTATTACTGTGCTGACATTTCGTGGCGCTCCAGACGACGTCGAACTGTGCGTGTGGGTGCTTGTCTTGTGGCAAAAATTTCATCTCCTCGTTCAAGGAACGCGCCCTCTAAGTACAGGGCTGCACGGAGAAGCAAACAATGTCTGTCCTTCCGGGCGCTAGTGGCGTGAAGCCATTGAGATTTCACACAGAGTTGAGTATGGCTTTTCCGAACCCGTCAACTCCATAGCCAATACATAAATAGGTGTTGTTGTTGTTCTTGAGGTCTTCAGTCCTGAGACTGGTTTGATGCAGCTCTCCATGCTACTCTATCCTGTGCAAGCTTCTTCATCTCCCAGTACCTTCTACAACCTACATCCTTCTGAATCTCCTTAGTATATTCATCTCTTGGTCTCCTTCTACGATTTTTACCCTCCAAGCTGCCCTCCATTACTAAATCGGTGATCCCTTGATGCCTCAGAACATGTCCTACCAACCGATCGCTTCTTCTAGTCAAGTTGTACCACAAACTTCTCTTCTCCCCAATCCTATTCAATACCTCCTCATTAGTTATGTGTTCTACCCGTCGAAGCTTCAACATTCTTCTGTAGCACCACATTTCGAAAGCTTCTATTCTCTTCTTGTCCAAACTATTTATCGCCCATGTTTGACTTCCATACACGGCTACACTCCACACAAATACTTCCAGAAACGACTTGCTGACACTTAAATCTATACTCGATGTTAACAAATTTCTCTTCTTCAGAAATGCTTTCCTTTCCATTGTCAGTCTACATTTTATATCCTCTCTACTTCGACCATCATTAGTTATTTTGCTCCCCAAATAGCAAAACTCCTTTACAAACACGGATGCGACCATCATGATGCTGTAAACAGAACCTGGATTCATCCGAAAAAATGACGTTTTGCCATTCGTGGATTCAGGTTCGTCGTTGAGAACACCATCGCAGGCGCTCCTATCTGTAATGCAGCGTCAAGGGTAACCGCAGCCATGGTCTCCGAGCTGATAGTCCATGCTGCTGAAAACGTCGTCGAACTGTTCGTGCAGAGAGTTGTTGTCTTGCAAACGTCCCCATCTGTTGACAGCGATGCGGGTAAGATGCCTGTCGTCTCTTCTGCTAGTGATACGAGGCCGTTGGGATCCAGCACGGCGTTCCGTATTACCCTCCTGAACCCACCGATTCCTTATTCTGCTAACAGTCTTTGGATCTCGACCAACGCGAGCAGAAATGTCGCGATACGACAAACCGCAATCGCGATGGGCTACAATCCGACCTTTATCAAACTTTCCTCATGTCAGCACGTTGTAGGTGTCGCCACCGGCGCCAACCTTGTGTGAATCGCGCATGCGGGGCCACGTGCACCATTGAACATCCATCTGCACGAACAGTTCGACGACGTTTGTAGCAGCATGGACTATCAGCTCGGCGACCATGGCTGCGGTTACCCTTGACGCTGCATCTCAGACAGGAGCGACTGTGATAGTGTACTCAACGACGTACCAGGGTGTGCGAATGGCAAAATGTCATTTTTTCGGATGATTCCAGGTCGCATCCGTGTTTGGCGACATCGCGGTGAACGCACATTGGAAGCGTGTATTCATCATCGCCATACTGGCGTATCACCCGGCGTGATGGTATGGGGTGCCATTGGTTACACGTCTCGGTCACCTCTTCTTCGCATTGACCCCACTTTGAACAGTGGACGTTACATTTCAGATGTGTTACGACTCGTGGATCTACCCTTCATTCGATCCCTGCGAAACCCTACATTTCAGAGGGATAGTGCACGACCGCATGTTGCTGATCCTGTACGGGTCTTTCTGGATACAGAAAATGTTCGACTGCTGCCCTGGCCAGCACATTCTCCAGATCTCTCAACAACTAAAAACGTCTGGTCAATGGTGGTCGAGCAACTGGCTCCTCACAAGTCGCTACTCTTGATGAACTGTGGTATCGTGTTGAAGCTCCATGGGTAGCTGTTCCTGTACACACCATCCAAGCTCTGTTTGACTCAATGCCCAGGCGTATCAAGGTCGTTATTAAAGCCAGAGGTGGTTGTTCTGGGTACTGATTTCTCAGGATCTATGCACCGAAATTGCTTGAAAATGTAATCACATGTCAGTTCTAGTATAATACAGTCGCCCAATGTGTAGTGGTTGGCAGGAGAGCCAACACCGTAGTGCTAAAGGAGGCCGAAATGCACGCGTTGAGAAAAACGGACGTAGCTGGTGGAATACTCAACTTTAATCCATTAATGACGAACGTCGCTCTTCATGGTACATGATTTACAATATCAATAGAAACTGATCATGGCGCCTTGCTAGGTCGTAGCAAATAACGTAGCTGAAGGCTATGATAACTATCTTCTCGGCAAATGAGAGCGTATGTAGGCAGTGAACCATCGCTAGCAACGTCGGCTGTACAACTGGGGCGATTGCTAGTAAACCTCTCTAGACCTGCCGTGTGGCGGCGCTCGGTCTGCAATCACTGATAGTGGCGACACGCGGGTCCGACGTATACTACCGGACCGCAGCCGATTTAAAGGCTACCACGTTCTGGCGTGTCTGGCGGTGACACCACACAATGAATACCCGTTCATCATCTGTAGTGTAGCTCATGGTGAGACATGCACGGAAGAGCTTCTTGATGTCTTGCGGGAATATGGAACCGAAGTGCTCCAGAGCGTCACTGTGTGGCACTTTCGTAAACAACGAAACAACATCAAAGCCGAACCCGAGACAGAAGCCAATAGGCAGTTTGTCCTTAGGTTAGTTAGGTTTAAGTAGTTCTAAGTTCTAGGGGACTGATGGCCTCAGATGTTAAGTTCCATGGTGCTCAGAGCCATTTGAACCATTCGGTCGTTAATTGAAGGCCGTCGCGCTCTGTTGCCCGTGGTGATAGGTCATGCCTGAAATTTGGTATTCTCGGCACATTCTTGACAGTGTCGATTTCGGAATATTGAATTTCCTAACGATTTCTGAAATGGAATATCCCTAGCATCTAGCTCCAATTACCATCCCGCATTCGTCGGACAGCGTTTCACGTGAATCACCTGAGTATAAATGGGCTCCACCAGTGCACTGTCCCTTTATGTCTTGTGTACACGATACTAGCCCGGTCTGTATATATGCATATCGCTACCCCACGACTTTTGTCACCTCTGCATATACACGGTTATTCATTGATAGTGACCGGGCCAAGTATCTCACGAAATAAGCATCAAACGAAAAAGACTACAAAGAACGTAACTCATCCAGCTTGAAGCGGGAAAACAGATGGCGCTATGGTTGACCCGCTAGATGGCGCTGCTGTAGGTCAAACGGATATCAACTGCGTTTTTTTAAATCGGAACCCCCATTTTTTAATTACATATTCGTGTAGTACGTAAAGAAATATGAATGTTTTAGAGGGACCACTTTTCTCGCTTTGTGATAGATGGCGCTGTAATAGTCACAAACGTATAAGTACGTCGTATCACGTAACATTCCGGCAGTGCGGTGGTACATTACCGGTGTTGAAATGGGCCGTTTACCAATTGCGGAAAAGGTCGGTATCGTGTAGTTGTATGGCTACTGTGATCAAAGTGCTCAACGGGCGTGTGCTGTGTATGCTGCTCGGCATCCTGGACGGCATTATCCAAGTGTCCGCACCATACGCCGAGTAGTTACGTTATTTGAGCAAACAGGAAGTGTTTAGCCACATGTGAAACGTCAACCACGAACTGCAAGAAATGATGATGCCCAAGTAGGTGTTTTAGCTGCTGTCGCGGCTTATCCGCACATCAGTAGCAGACAAATTGCGCGAGAATCGGGAATCTCAAAAACGTCGGTGTTGAGAATGCTACATCAACATCGATTGGACCCGTACGATATTTCTATGAACCAGGAATTGCATGGCGACGACTTAGAACGTCATGTATAGTTCTGCCACTGGGCACAAGAGAAATTACGCGACGATGATAGGTTTTTGCACATGTTCTATTTAGCGACGAAGCGTCATTCACCAACAGCGGTAAAACGTAAACCGGCATAATATGCACTACTGGACAACGGAAAATCCACGATGGCTGCGACAAGTGGAACATCAGCAATCTTGGCGCGGGTTAATGTATGGTGCGGCATTATGGGAGGAAGGATAATTGGCCCCCATTTTATCGAAGGCAGTCCACATGGTACAATGTATGGCGATTTCCTACGTAATGTTCTACCGATATTGCTACAAGATGTTTCACTGCATGACAGAATGGCGATGTACTTCCAACATGATGGATGTCAGGCACATAGTTCGCGTGCGGTTGAAGCGATATTGAATAGCACATTTCATGACAGGTGGGTTGGTCTTCGAAGCACCACACCATGCCCCGCACGTTCACCGGATCTGACGTCCCCGGATTTCTTTCTGTGGAGAAATTTGAAGGATGTTTGCTATCGTGATCCACCGAAAACGCCTGACAACATGCGTCAGCGCATTGTCAATGCATGTGCGAACATTACGGAAGGCGAACTACTCGCTGTTGAGAGGAATGTCGTTACACGTATTGCCAAATGCACTGAGGTTGTCGGACATCATTTTGAGCATTTATTGCATTAATGTGGTATATATGTGTAATCACGCTGTAACAGCATGCGTTCTCAGAAATGATAAGTTCACAAAGGTAGATGTATCACATTGGAACTGAAAGTTTCCCGTCTAGCCTCCTCGCCTAGGGATGCCAGATGAAAATCGATGTGATCAAACCCTGAATGAAAGTTGCGCAACGGATAACTGGGGTACAACCACAACGGAGGGGTTGTTGAGAGTGCAGACAAAAGTGTGGTTCCTGAAGAGGAGCAGCAGCCTTTCCAGTAGTTGCCGGGGCAACAGTCTGGATCATTGACTGACCTGGCCTTGTAACATTAACCAAAACGGCCTTACTGTGCTGGTACTGCGAACGACTGAAAGCAAGGGGAAACTACGGCCGTAAATTTTCCCGAGGGCATGCAGCTTTATTGTATGATTAAATGATGATGGCGTCTTCTTGGGTAAAATATTCCGGAGGTAAAATAGTCCCCCATTCGGATCTCCGGGCGGAGACTACTCAAGAGCATGTCGTTATCAGGAGGACGAAAACTGGCGTTCTACGGATCGGAGCGTGGAATGTCAGATCCCTTAATCGGGCAGGTAGGCTAGAAAATTTAAAAAGGGAAATGTATAGGTTAAAGTTAGATATAGTGGGAATTAGTGAAGTTCGGTGGCAGGAAGAACAAGACTTCTGGTCAGGTGACTACAGGGTTATAAACATAAAATCAAATAGGGGTAATGCAGGAGTAGGTTTAATAATGAATAGGAAAATAGGAATGCGGGTAAGCTACTACAAACAGTATAGTGAACGCATTATTGTGGCCAAGATAGACACGAAGCTCACACCTACTACAGTAGTACAAGTTTATATACCAACTAGCTCTGCAGATGACGAAGAAATTGAAGAAATGTATGATGAAATAAACGAAATTATTCAGATAGTGAAGGGAGATGAAAATTTGATAGTCATGGGTGACTGGAATTCGAGTGTAGGAAAAGGGAGAGAAGGAAACGTAGTTGGTGGATATGGATTGGGGCTAAGAAATGAAAGAGGAAGATGCCTGGTAGAATATTGCACAGAGAACAACTTAATCATAGCTAACACTTGGTTTAAGAATCATGAAAGAAGGTTGTATACATGGAAGAACGCTGGAGATACTAAAAGGTATCCGATAGATTATATAATGGTAAGACAGAGATTTAGGAACCAGGTTTTAAATTGTAAGACATTTCCAGGGGCAGATGTGGACTCTGAACAAAATCTATTGGCTATGACCTGTATTTTAAAACTGAAGAAACTGCAAAAAGGTGTGAATTTAAGGAGATGGGACCTGGATAAACTGACTAAACCAGATGTTGTACAGAGTTTCAGGGAGAGCATAAGGGAACAATTGACAGGAATGGGGGAAAGAAATACAGTAGAAGAAGAATGGGTAGCTTTGAGGGATGAAGTAGTGAAGGCAGCAGAGGATCAAGCAGGTAAAAAGACGAGGGCTAGTAGCAATCCTTGGGTGACGGAAGAAATACTGAATTTAATTGATGAAAGGAGAAAATATAAAAATGCAGTAAATGAAGCAGGCAAAAAGGAATACAAACGTCTCAAAAATGAGATCGACAGGAAGTGCAAAATAGCTAAGCAGGGATGGCTAGAGGACAAATATAAGGATGTAGAGGCTTATCTCACTAGGGGTAAGATAGATGCTGCCTACAGGAAAATCAAGGAGACCTTTGGAGATAAGAGAACCACTTGTATATCACATCAAGAGCTCAGATGGAAACCCAGTTCTAAGCAAAGAAGGCAAAGCAGAAAGGTGGTAGGAGTATATAGAGGGTCTGTACAAGGGCGATGTACTTGAGGACAATATTATGGAAATGGAAGAGGATGTAGATGAAGATGAAGAGTTTGAAGAGTTTGACAGAGCACTGAAAGACCTGAGTCGAAACAAGGCCCCCAGAGTAGACAAGATTCCACTGGAACTACTGTAGAAAACAGGCGAAATACCTTCAGACTTCAAGAAGAATATAATAATGCCAATCCCAAAGAAAGCAGGTGTTGACAGATGTGAAAATTACCGAACAATCAGTTTAATAAGCCACAGCTGCCAAATACTAACACGAATTCTTTACAGACGAATGGTGAAACTAGTAGAAGCCGACCTCGGGAAAGACCAGTTTGGATTTCGTAGAAATACTGGAACACCTGAGGCAATACTGACCTTACGACTTATCTTAGAAGAAAGATTAAGGAAAGGCAAACCTACGTTTCTAGCATTTATAGACTTAGAGAAAGCTTTTGACCATGTTGACTGGAATACTCTCTTTCAAATTCTGAAGGTGGCAGGGGTAAAATACAAGCAGCGAAAGGCTATTTATAATTTGTACAGAAACCAGATGGCAGTTACAAGAGTCGAGGGACATGAAAGGGAAGCAGTGGTTGGGAAGGGAGTAAGGCAGGGTTGTAGCCTCTCCCCGATGTTATTCAACCCGTATATTGAGCAAGCAATAAAGGAAACAAAAGAAAAATTCGGAGTAGGTATTAAAATCCATGCAGAAGAAATAAAAACTTTGAGGTTCGCCGATGACATTGTAATTCTGTCAGAGACAGCAAAGGACTTGGAAGAGCAGTTGAATGGAATGGACAGTGTCTTGAGAGGAGTATATAAGATGAACATCAACAAAAGCAAAACGAGGATAATGGAATGTAGTCGAATTAAGTCGGGTGATGCTGAGGGAATAGATTAGGAAATGAGACACTTATAGTAATAAAGGAGTTTTGCTATTTGGGGACCAAAATAACTGATGATGGTAGAAGTAGAGAAGATTTAAAATGTAGACTGGCAATGGCAAGGAAGGCGTTTTTGAAGAAGAGAAATTTGTTAACATCGAGTATAGATTTAAGTGTCAGGAAGTCATTTCTGAAAGTATTTGTATCGAGTGTAGCCATGTATGGAAGTGAAACATGGACGATAAATAGTTTGGACAAGAATAGAATAGAAGCTTTCGAAATGTGGTGCTACAGAAGAATGCTGAAGATTAGATGGGTGGATCACATAACTAATGAGGAAGTATTGAATAGGATTGAGGAGAAGAGAAGTTTGTGGCACAACTTGACCAGAAGAAGGGATCGGTTGTTAGGACATGTTCTGAGGCATCAAGGGATCACCAATTTAGTATTGGAGGGCAGCGTGAAGGGTAAAAATCGTAGAGGGAGACCAAGAGATGATTACATTAAGCAAATTCAGAAGGATGTAGGTTGCAATAGGTACTGGGAGGTGAAGAACCTTGCACAGGATAGAGTAGCATGGAGAGCTGCATCAAACCAGTCTCAGAACTGAAGACCACAACAACAACAACAACAACAACAACACGATAACTGGGGAGGGCAGCTTGAGAGCGATACCTAGAGACCATGCCATTTCTGTACGATACGAGGCAAGGTGCTGGAGGGCTCACACGCTGATGTGTGGGTCCTTGCATTATATATCTTTTATTTTAAATGAATTCCTTTAGCTTGACTTCTTTGTGATTTTTAAGGTATGTTCAAGATTGATGACAATTAATTACTTATTTATTTTAAACATTATCACTCGAATTTACAGCGATTGCAGCAATTGTTCCACTTCACAGATATTACAATTTTACAGCTTATACCTCGCGTATATTATATACTAATCTGCACGCACATTTCTACGGGCAAGACGGAATTGCGTTGGCCAAATGTATACCAAAGAAGTCTCCCAATATTTTACATAGGACATCTACTATGTGAGGAGGATAACGGGAAAACTGGGGACCAGATACAACACAGTGGGTCATATTTGCGAAATTAAACGGGAACATTCATTCCCTTACACAATCCAAAACCTTAAATAAAAGATTTTTTTTGTTATTTTTTTATCTGATTTTGTTCGCTTTCGTTCGTTGGATCTGCTCGGGGCGGACGTCGTAAGACATCCGTTTAAGTTCGTTGTTGATCGATTAACTCAGATTTTTTGTTACAAAGGGCTGCTAACCCTCTGACCGAACACGCTGAGCTATCGTGCCGGCTTGGCCCAATGTATAAAGAATTAGTACACATATTCAAATACTACCTCTCTTCCATGCGTGACCATTGAGACAGACGCACTGAGGGCACGTCTGCTCACTTACCCGTCTTCTGTAACACGCCCCCCCCCCCCCTCCCCAGAATCTGCCTGGCACTGGCACTCGAAGGTCTTCTTGGGCCCCGGTGGAGGGGATGGTCGAACCACTTGGCCGTGACAACTTCTCCACCTCAAATCTTGTGACAGTGGAACGTCTAAGTCTTTTACCTGCCTGTGATGTCTCTCTGATCTCCTGCCCAGGAGTGAGGTTGGCGCTACTACACTACAGAACTACTTCCCAACTAAGATTTGGCCACGTTTTAGGGAAAGGTGTGAGGAGGATTATGAAAGTTCATGTGCAGATTCACATTCACGTACAAGAAATGCACAATACACGTCACATGTAAATACGTATTAAGAAGCCTGACACATTTATTTCCATCCGTCCACATGGGTTCTGTTGCACCCGCGGCCGGCCGCGTCGTATAATAAAATTGGCAGCAGAGCCACCTCTGTTTGTATAAGCGTGAAACGAAACGTGCTGCTTATAGAGCGGAAACTACTGTACCGTTTCAGAACAACCGAAATAAAATGTTCAAACGTACTTACGTTCTGTATTTTCCCTTAAAAAACTTTCCTGTTACGAACTGTTCGTCTAAAATTGTGAGCCATATGTTTGTGACTATTACAGGGCCACTATCACAAAGCAAAAAAAAGTGGTCCAACTGAAACATTCATAATTCTTTACGTACTACACGAATATGTAATAAAAATGGGGGTTCGTATTTAAAAAAGCGCAGTTGATATCCGTTTGACCTATGGCAGCGCCCTCTAGCGGGCCAACCATAGCGCCTTCAAGCTAGACAAGTTTCGTTCTTTGTAGTTTTTTCGTTTGACGCTTATTTCGTGAGATATTTGGCCCGATCACGATCAATGGACCACCCTGTATATGCATATCGCTATCCCACCACTTTTGTCACCTGAGCATATACAGGGTGTTACAAAAAGGTACGGCCAAACTTTCAGGAAACATTCCTCATACACAAAGAAAAAAAAATGTTATGTGGACATGTGTCCGGAAACGCTTACTTTCCATGTTAGAGCTCATTTTATTACTTCTCTCCAAATCACATTAATCATGGAATGGAAACACACAGCAATAGAACGTACCAGCGTGACTTCAAACACTTTGCTAAAGGAAATGTTCAAAATGTCCTCCGTTAGCGAGGATACATGCATCCACCCTCCGTGGCGTGGAATCCCTGATGCGCTGATGCAGCCCTGGAGAATGGCGTATTGTATCACAGCCGTCCACAATACGAGCACGAAGAGTCTCTACATTTGGTACCGGGGTTGCGTAGACAAGAGCTTTCAAACGCTCCCATAAATGAAAGTCAAGAGGGCCGAGGTCAGGACAGCATGGAGGACATGGAATTGGTCCGCCTCTACCAATCCATCGGTCACCGAATTTGTTGCTGATAAGCGTACGAACACTTCGACTAAAAATGTGCAGGAGCTCCATCGTGCATGAACCAAATGTTGTGTCGTACTTGTAAAGTCACATGTTCTAGCAGCACAGGTAGAGTATCCCGTATCAAATCGTGATAACGTGCTCCATTGAGCGTAGGTGGACGAAACTAAAATGAGCTCTAACATGGAAATTAAGCGTTTCCGGACACATGTCCACATAACACCTTTTCTTTATTTGTGTGTGAGGAATGTTTCCTGAAAGTTTGGCCGTACCTTTTTGTAACACCGTGCCTGCGTGTTGGTTACTGAAAGCGGCGTTAGTAGCTGTGGAATGTTCGCGGAGACTCTGCACCGCTGGCATGGCTCTGTCAGCCGCCTCCGCGGGCCGGTACGTACGTCGGTGTTGAGCGCACTAGGGGTCGGCGACCGCGGTCGGGACCTGAGGCACGGCACACGCCAGAGACCGCCGACGCATAAGGAGCCCGCCGGCTGCGGCCGGCAGCCGAGAAAGCGGCTGCCAAGTTCAATGGTGCACGTGGCCCCGCATGCGCGATGAAACGCCGCCGACGCGAAAGTGCCCGCCACCGCCATTACCCCTGCGCTCGCCACGTGGCATCCCGAGCACGTGCTGGCTCATTCCTGCCCGGCTGCTCACTAAGTCCTCTCGCTTCATATGTGGGCCGCGCCTCGATTTCGACGGCTTTACTGCCCCTCCGCGACGTGTGACACGTGTCCGAGCGGCGACGAGGCGAAAGCTGTGCCCTGCGGCTCGGTGCCCACTCAAGACGGTGCGCCGAGCCCTCGTCACTTATGAGGGTCACAGTCACTTTGTGAACCCGTTGTTCTCTATGTGCCACAGGCGAAATCTGGAGGCAGGTTTACTTAAGTCTCATCTATTGCTTATCGTAGCAAAGTATCAGCTAAAGTGATGGGCTTAATTTCTTGCTTAGGCAGGCGAAGATTAAAATATATCCAAAGTTTTATGCGTTACAGATTATAATTTTTATTATACTGGGTGATCAGAAAGTCAGCACAAATTTCAAAACTTAATAAACCACGGAATAATGTAGATAGAGGGGTAAAAATTGGCACACATACTTGGAATGACATGGGGTTTTATCAGAACAAAAAAAATACCACCCCGTATTGCTAGACGCGTGAAAGATCTCTTGCGCGGGTCTTTTGGTGATGATCGTGTGCTCAGCCGCCACTTCGGTCATGCTTGGCCTCCCTGGTCCCCAGACCTCAGTCTGTGCGATTATTGGCTTTGGGCAGGGTGACCAAATTATTTTGGGTGAAAACCGGAACACATTCACCCGGGTGCCAATGGACACCTCATTCCACATGTAACCAGGTTTCTTAATTTTAAATATTAATGTTTTGTTGGTACATTTTTCTAACCCGGATACAAAAGATTGATATAATCTAGATTATCTGTATAATTAATGACATTTAATAAAAGTATACAGTAATAAAGAAATGTATTACGATTTTACAAAATTTTACAGCCATTCAACTTATAATCAATTAGTATTAACATGAGCTTTAATATTACTGAGCACTTGTAGATGGAATTGACTGTCCTTGGAGAAAAGGGTAGTTTTCATTGCCTCCAGCCTTCTAGACCATGTCTTTGTTCTTTGAGACAGAGTGATAAAACTCGGCACAATCCATTTTGTAGTTGTACAGGATCTGCAGGATTGCTTCAAGAGAGTCCACCTCCACTCTGTTTCTTTCATCAGTCCACTGGATATTCATGAACGAAAATATTCTTTCCACATTGGCATTATGGACTGGGATTGCAAATAAATACCTTGCGATTATTACCAACTCAGAGTAATTCTGAAGACAGTCACAGCTTTTAAAAAAACTCACATACTTCTCATGACATTCCAATGGTGTTTTTTGTTTTTCATCATTCCACTTTTGAAGACTTTCTTCAACAAAATTTGTCAGTATGCCGAACTGATCAAAGAGAATGGAATCATCGATTTCAATCTCTTTGCTCTTCAAATAAGAAACTGTCTCTTCAACACTTTCCCATTTTGGCACTCTCTTCAGTACCATCCAATCAAACACCGGTGATGAGGGTAAATATGAGGCGCTCCATTTGCTGAGATATTCTACACAAGTGTCATAAAACGTGTTAACTTCTTCTCTAAAACTCCTTGCCGCTGCTTCTGATACTTCTGCTCTTTTAAGGACAGATTTAACATTAAAAGAAACGAACTGTTGTTCTCTCCTCTTAGTACCAGTTTCCAGAGTATTTTTCAAAACATCGTTTACCTCTATTACACTTTTCGTGCTTCCCTCAATTTCCTTTATCCCATGCTGCAAAGTGCTACGCTGACTGTGAATGAACCATAAGTAGGATTCACTTAAAGGTTTACTGAAAAACTGAACCAATATTTTGGGGGCTTTGTCTTCACTTACGAAAAAATCTTTTAACGGTTCAAACAGGCGGATTACTCTTTCAACTGCTGGAAACAGTGATAACGAGCGAGTTTTCGAGTGACACTTTACATTCATATATTCAGTTCCCACATAATCACAGAATTCCTTGAGCGTCTCTGTTCTAACAGTATATATGTTAAAGTGTGAGTATACCTTTATGACGATAGTTTCAACATCACAGTTTAAACTGTCAGCAAATGTCTGCACGCTATTGTGTAAAACATGTGCAGGGCACCCTATGCCTTCATTGTTTTCATTGCCTTTAATTTGGTAAATACGTTGCATTTGCCTTGTCTTTAAAAACCACCAAAGTTTGTGTTGGTGTTGTCTCCACAAAATGGCACATATTTATTTTTCTCAAGATTAAACATTTAGATAGTATTCATACAAAATCTTGAAATTTTCGTCAGATGTTTCATTAGGTAGGAAACTCATCTTCAAATGTTTGGTCTGAATTCCCTGAGTACTACCGAAAAACTGAACAATAAATGGAAATATTTTAGTGGCCTTATGATTGCTGGTATCAGTGGATATCCAGTAGAAAGAAGACTTTTTGATGTATTCAAGGCTTTCCTTTACACTCTGGGGAGCAATAACTCCTTTCGCTAAGGCTGACACTTTAGTTCTTGCTGAACTAAACTTTTTTGCAATGGAAGAATCATCAAACATGATGCTGTTATGCTTATTAGTACAATCACCAGATCTATAAGTTTGGCGATGTTTTACCGTGTGGTAGGCTAGTGTAAGCTCGGCTACTCGAACTTCACAAAATAATTTTGTAGAGTTTTACTGCAGCTCGGTGCACTCTATCTGTTAATGTGTTTCTTTGACCTGATGTGATCAACTATCTCGGAACGTCCACCATGACTTATACTAATAAAACAGTTACATACGGAACACCCTGCTTCGTAATCAAAACGACCTTTCTTAACGAAATTCCATTCCTTGAAATAACAGTCACTGAACTTGCAGGCACGTTTCGGCATTGCGTTTTACAGTACTGCAACAGTAATACCACCAATATGAGAAAAACTATTGCAGTTTGTCTGACAAAACATCAACTACTACACTGTTCTGACAATGAGTGGGTGAGTAAGTGGCGCGACAATCGGACGGTTTCATAGCTCTGTTACAATAATACAACTTACTACTTGTTGGCCAAAGTACCACTCAAAGTAAATTATTGCCAGAGTGTATAAATACTGATACTGATTACTAGTATGGGACAATGGAGGTTTTAGACAAATAACCTAAAATATATTAATTTCTTGTGTTGTATTTCCTTTAATACAGCGAAATCCCAACAATTTGAGAAAGTTTCACGAAATGTATTTACAAACTGAATTCCGGGACTTTTGAGCGTCCCGAAACAAATTTTCGAGACACCGGGAGAATCCCGATTTTCCGGGACGTTTGGTCACCATAGCTTTGGGGTTACCTGAAGTCGCAAGTGTATCGTGATCGACCGACATCTCTAGGGATGCTGAAAGACAACATCCGACGCCAATGCCTCATCATACACTCCTGGAAATGGAAAAAAGAACACATTGACACCGGTGTGTCAGACCCACCATACTTCCTCCGGACACTACGAGAGGGCTGTACAAGCAATGATCACAAGCACGGCACAGCGGACACACCAGGAACCACGGTGTTGGCCGTCGAATGGCGCTAGCTGTGCAGCATTTGTGCACCGCCGCCGTCAGTGTCAGCCAGTTTGCCGTGGCATACGGAGCTCCATCGCAGTCTTTAACACTGGTAGCATGCCGCGACAGCGTGGACGTGAACCGTATGTGCAGTTGACGGACTTTGAGCGAGTGCGTATAGTGGGCATGCGGGAGGCGGTTGGACGTACCGCCGAATTGCTCAACACGTGGGACGTGAGGTCTCCACAGTACATCGATGTTGTCGCCAGTGGTCGGCGGAAGGTGCACGTGCCCGTCGACCTGGGACCGGACCGCAGCGACGCACGGATGCACGCCAAGACCGTAGGATCCTACGCAGTGCCGTAGGGGACCGCACCGCCACTTCCCAGCAAATTAGGGACACTGTTGCTCCTGGGGTATCGGCGAGGACCATTCGCAACCGTTTCCATGAAGCTGGGCTACTGTCCAACACACCGTTAGGCCGTCTTCCGCTCACGCCCCAACATAGTGCAGCCCGCCTCCAGTGGTGTCGCGACAGGCGTGAATGGAGGGACGAATGGAGACGTGTATTCTTCAGCGATGAGAGTCGCTACTGCCTTGGTGCCAATGATGGTCGTATGCGTGTTTGGCGCCGTGCAGGTGAGCGCCACAATCAGGACTGCATAAGACCGAGGCACACAGGGCCAACACCCGGCATCATGGTATGGGGAGCGATCTCCTACACTGGCCGTACACCTCTGGTGATCGTCGAGGGGACACTGAATAGTGCACGGTACATCCAAACCGTCATCGAACCCATCGTTCTACCATTCCTAGACCGGCAAAGGAAGTTGCTGTTCCAACAGGACAATGCACGTCCGCATGTATCCCTTGCCACCCAACGTGCTCTAGAAGGTGTAAGTCAACTACCCTGGCCAGCAAGATCTCCGGATCTGTCCCCCATTGAGCATGTTTGGGACTGGATGAAGCGTCGTCTCTCGCGGTCTGCACGTCCAGCACGAACGCTGGTCCAACTGAGGCGCCAGGTGGAAATGGCATGGCAAGCCGTTCCACAGGACTACATCCAGCACCTCTACAATCGTCTCCATGGGAGAATAGCAGCCTGCATTGCTGCGAAAGGTGGATATACACTGTACTAGTGCCGACATTGTGCATGCCCTGTTGCCTGTGTCTATGTGCGTGTGGTTCTGTCAGTGTGATCATGTGATGTATCTGACCCCAGGAATGTGTCAATAAAGTTTCCCCTTCCTGGGACAATGAATTCACCGTGTTCTTATTTCAATTTCCAGGAGTGTAACTCCGGACATGCTTTACAATGCTGTTCACAACTTTATTTCTAGCCTACAGCTATTGTTGAGGAATGATGGTGGACATATTGAGCATTTCCTGTAAAGAACATCATCTTTGCTTTGTCTTACTTTGTTATGCTAATTATTGCTATTCTGATAAGATGAATTACCATCTGTTGGACATTTTTTGAACGTTTCTATTTGTTTTTGGTTCCCTTAAAACCCCATGTCATTCCAAGCATGTGTGTCAATTTGTACCTCTCTATCTGCATTATTCTGTGATTTATTCAGTTTTCAAATTTATACTGACTTTTTGATCACCCAGTACATCAGGTAAAGCCATGTGTGGAAGTGAAACGTGAACGATAAATAGTATAGAAAGGAAGAGAATAGAAGCTTTCGAAATGTGGTGCTACAGAAGAATGCTGAAGATTAGATGGGTAGATCACATAACTAATGAGGAGGTATTGAACAGAATTGGAGAGAGGAGAAATTTGTGGCACAAATTGACTGGAAGATGGGATCGGTTGGTAGGGCATATTCTGAGGCATCAAGGGATCACCAGTTTAGGACAACGTGGAGGGTAAAAATTGTAGAGGGAGACCAAGAGATGAATACACTAAACAGATTCAGAAGGATGTAGGTTGCAGTAGGTACTGGGAGTTTTACGTGGTTCCCGCTAGGTAGCAGCAGTGTGCACCCACTTCAGTTCTAGTAAAAATAGTGTCGGCACATCAGAAAGCGTTTCGTTTTCTACGTTTTGCGCAGTGCCCGTCAGTAATAACTGTTCTGCGTGACTTTCGTACTGGGTATGGTGTGCATTATCACGGTATAAGCGTATATGGGGATGTGTGTGTGTGTGTGTGTGTGTGTGTGTGTGTGAATGGCCACTTATTACAGGATAATTATATATTTTTATTTTTATAATTATATATTTTATGTTTTTGGTAGGGGTGGCTTTAAATATTGTGGGCTAGCATGAAACTTTTAATTAACTTATACCGCGATAACACTCGTACGGACATCGGCTGACCCGAAGTACGTACAATATCATATTTTTTAAACAGAACGCGTGACTCACCGCCTTCGAATGATTAGTTTGCGTATTCTTACGCAAACTGTAATTATTAATGTGGGCCTCAGGGGCTACTGGTTATTTATGTACTAAACTACACAAGGATTAACTGAGATATTGCGGAAAGTATTGATTTTCAATATTTCTTGTTCATTATTTGCAAGGCAAAACTGGAGAGAATGTCATCGGCCGTTAGGCGACGAAAGTCGAAACATACTGAACTCATTCTGTATTCTAAATTTTAATAAAAGAAATCTATTTTTACTGTGTTAACTCTGAAACTATTGTAAGATCAAGGTAGAGAAACCTCTCACATTTACATTTAATATTATGACATGATATTTTAATTAAATAATACAGTCAGCGTATTGGCCGAGAAATGAGCTCCCTGCATTCTGTAAAAGCTTGGTTAATGAGAATTAATGGTTGCGATCATGAGAGGTGACAACTAAGTCAATAATACACACTTTCTAATAACAATTTCTATTATATTTTGCAAACATTCAGAAAAACTTACATTAATTATTATCCAGCGCTACAATGGCGGCCTACCTCTAGACGAAACAAAAACAGGAGACCTTTCCATAAAGCAATAATAGTCTCTGGTCATGCTCATTTTCATTACACAGATAAAAAGGGAGTTCTTTTATTTTTATATCACATCGCTGTTTGTGATTTTTAGTGGTATTATTTAACGTTTTTAATCTTTCTTACACATCGCGAACACGTATATAGTCTCGAAATAATTTATAATTCACAAGTCGCACAACAAAAACTTCCTTTCCCTTAAATGTCCATTTATGTGACGTTCCGTCATAGCATCCTCCTACAGCACAGAGCATTAGACGATGGCATGAACAACTCAGAGTAACAGGATGTTTGTGCAGAGGCAAATCGTCGGGCCCATCCCGAGCGTCTGACACAGACGTCGAACCCATGCGCCACAGCTTCACAAGGAGTCCGCAGAAATCAGTTCGCCGTGCAGCTCGATACCTCAATATGCCCCAGATGCCCATCTGGCGTGTGCTGCGTCGACGTTTAGTCGTGAAACCATACAAAATTCAGCTACTGCAAGCTCTTCGTGAAGGTGACAAACAACAACGCGTAGAGTTCCGAAATTTCGTTCTTGGCCAGATGGAGGATGACACTTTTCTTCCCCACTTAGTGTTGAGTGACGAGGCAACATTCTATTTAAATGGAAAGGTGAAGCGTTATAAAGTGAGAATGTGGGGTACAACATGAGAGGGACTCTCCAAAATTTAATGTGTTTTGTCCACTTTCACGGTAAAAGGTGTATGGTCCATTTTTCTTTGCCGAGAGCACTGTTACAGGAAGCACCTATCTCGAGATGCTTGAGAACTTTATTCTCTACAGTAGGTGACTTATTCGAACGACTTCACTTGCCAACAGGATGAGGTACTGGCATCTGGAAGTGCGAGAATTTTTAGATCAAAGGATTATTGAACAATGGGTCGGTGGCACTGGACCAAATGATTCAGCCTTACATTGCTGGCCTCCAGGGTCATGGACCTGACTGTATGTGATTATTTCTTGTGGGTGTTTATAAAAGACTCTGTCTATGTGCCTCCTTTACCAACAACAATGAATGAACTGAGACATCGCATAACAGCAGCTGTGGAAGCTGTAACTCAAGAGATGCTCACCTGCAGTGTGGGAACAACCTGAAAACCGCACTGACATATGCTGTGTATCTCAAGGGGGGTATACTGAACATCTATGAAAAGGTATGAAAAAACAACTTTTTGAGTTTCCCATTCATCAAAAAACAAAATTCATTGTATATGTTTATTAGTTTCAGAAATATAGACATGCCAAATCGGATGATTATTTTTGATACACGCGGTATATCGATAAAAACGAATACGGCATTAGTCTAAGCTGGGACCGCTCTATCGAATGAGGACGTAAATTTTCGCATTACAAATCATTTTAATTGTAAAGAGAAACAAACCGTCGCTTCCATCGACAGTAGGCGTCACATGAAAGATCTGATGAGCAATATTCTTTTGGATTGATTGTAGCTACACACTGCAAAACAAAACTACAAATATCTACCGGAAGACCAGAGAAAATGTGTCTGTCGGCACTTACGAACACCCGGTATACACTTACAGGGTGACAATTATTAAACTACATGAAATAAACTGAACGGCTGAACGGCTTGCGTAAGGACGTTCAGACTGTACGGTTGGCCCTCCGGCATGATTGATATTGTATGGTCTGGTTTAGCGACGAAGCTCACTTTCATTTGGATGGGTTCGTCAATAAGCAAAGTTGGCGTGTTTGAGGGACTGAGAACCCCCATTTCGCCACAGAGAAGTCTCTTCGCCCCCAAGGGCGACTGTGTGATGTGCAATGTCCAGTCACGGAATAATTGGGGCGATATTCCTTGAAGGCACGGCGACTAGCGAACGGTACGTGAAGGTTTTGGAAAATGATTTCATCCCCAACATCCAGAGTGACACTGATTTCAACAAGATGTGGTTCATGCAAAACGGAGCTCGATCCACCGCAGCAGGAGAGTTTTTTATGTTCTGGAGGAGCACGTTGGGGATCGCATTCTGGCTTCGGGGTACCCAGAGGCCACTAGCATGCATCTCGAATGGGCGCCATATTCTCCAGATCTGAACACATGCGACTCCTTTTTGTGGGGCTAAATTAAGGAGAATGTTATGAAACGTTCCCTTAGAAAAATTATACATAACTGTGCTTAACCTGACACACAATATTTTTAGCCCAACGCAATCTGACTTTCAAAAATCCCTACAAAAGAATGGCCCTGACTAACATTAACCTATACGTTTCACAGATCGCTTACCTCACAAAAATCTTGGTTACTCGAAGTACTGCAATACAGCAAGCGCCACTACTGCCAGCTAAATAAAAGATTCAAACTACGGAAGGCACTAACTACTGATAGGCATAGTTAGCGAATGAAAGATTTTAATAGAGAACAAACAATGTATTTACTTAATAGTCATTATATATATATATATATATATATATATATATATATATATATATATATATATATATATATCAGTTCATGACGACCATTATTAAAAATTTCAAAACTCCGCCATCTCTCTCCCCACGTCCACCACTGCTGGCGGCTCACCTATAACTGCGCAACGCTACGCGCTGTTAGCATCCAGCTGCCGCTGCCCAACACTACAATGGCGAGTATTACAACAATGCCAATCAGCCACAGACTGCACACGGCACAACCAGAGATTTTCATACAGAGCGCTATGTGGCGTTACCAAAAAAAAAAAAAAAAACCCTAAACAACCTACTTACAATGTGTACAGCAATAATTCGAAAACCACTGCTGAGCTGAAAACAGCGATTCATGGGGCCTCTGACAGCATCGATGTTCCGACACTTCAGCGAGTCATGCAGAATTTCGCTATTCGTCTCCCTCACATCATCACGAATGATGGCAGGCGTATCGAACATATCACAATCTAAATCCGACTGTCTGTAGTGCCGTTTACATATTGAATAAAGTGTGTGCATGCCGTAATTTGTAACTAATTTACGTTTTTTTCGTACAGCTCAATAATTGTCGCCCTGTATCTTCTTGCATCACTGGGAATATTTTGCCGCGTCTATGTCGCAACTCGCGAAGTTTTAAACTTCCATCCACATCAAAGTCATTAGAGAATTTATTGAAGAGAGTTTTGCTGTAGGAATCGGTTGTAGCGTGTTTGGGGATATCATCTCCCGAAGTCACGAGGAGTATCTCGAAGAAAGCATTCTTATCGCAGTACAAGTTGGTAAGACTATTTTAGACATCTCAGTTTTTCATAACGTTTTTCCCCTCGTACGGGATCCGCTGTTTTCCTAATTTACAAAAATTATGTTAATTTAATCTGGTGACCGGATGTCCTTTCTATCGCCACAGTCTTCAGTTCACCTGATCGAGGGAAATCGTGTGCACCATCTTTCAGTAAGAAATACCAACTTTGTGCTGTGCGTTATCGTTTTCTAATTGTTTGAGTGTCGTATTTTCTGAGATGGAGTTTGAGGACTAGCCAATAATTTTCCTAACGTAGCGTGAAAAACCACCTTAAAACTGCACCCTGACTGGACTGTACACCAGACCGACGGTCCAGGTGTGGATGACCTTTTCTCGCAAGCTAGCGCGCTCTGTGTTAAAAGTAATACTAGCAGGTCAGACTGTTTTAGACACCACCAGTTCCTAAGAGGATCCCATTCTCTGCCGTGTTTTGACCAAATCTTGGGAACAAGTTATTATTATTGTCTGGGCTCGAGGACAACACAACATAGTTACGGTATGGTATGGTCAGCTGATTATCATTAATCGCTTTAAAAATAGAAAAATATAATAAAAGACGGTATAAGTTTAAAAATTTTGAGGATCGGGTAACAATACGAACATAAAAGTGGACTACCCTTTCAAAATAGCAAATATCCAATATTAGAACAATATGCAGAGTATTGATGTTTGTAATTCGCAGACAAATCACTGAGAGCTGAAGTCTAGGTTAAAGGCAGATAAAATATTCCGTTGTGCGGCAGAGGTCCGCTTCTGCGACTTTCCCACTTTTCAGGGACCCAAGGTCCAATGGTTATTTTCCATCTTATTTGATGTCCCTATTTCCATTTGGTCTGGCCTTCAGCATCCCAGCCGTAAATGATGTTCCCTTGTGGGAGCTTCCAGCCTGCAATATCTTACTAAATTCGGTTTATATAGGAGGTTATATAAGTTGCACTGTAAAGTAGCGACAAATGCAGAGGCTCACCAGTACAGTAGCTATCCACAGCTGCCTACAATTTCCCAATATTCCCAAAACCTTTCCGTAGTGTCTCGTAAATGTTGCAGTGGGGTAGCCACGACGTAGTTCTAAAATCTTCAAAATGTTCGTCAAAACCACTGCTGTGTAACAATTTATAGACAGCGATTATATAGCGGTGTACAATTCTATTTCGAATCAGAGAGAAACGATGAGGCTGGTTTAGTCGATTTCTTTCACCCTAGCAGGTTTTTAGAATTTTTGACCAGGTTTTGAGTTTATATCAAGCCTGATCACAGGCCTGAAGGACTTTTGGTACGAATTTTGGGATGTAAAGAAGCCTCATAAAATGAACGCTGTGTTTCTTTGTATATTATGGATGTACTCTGTCACTACAATCTGGTATGGTTTCCCTACACAGTAGTCTGACAAGACATGAAACAATGGACCCGTATCCCGCAAATTCCCTTCCAGCTACCCTGATTAATTTTCTCCATAAATCACTCTAGGCGACCGCTATGATGGCTCCCTAATTAAGACTAAAGCCGATTTGATTTTACAACCTTCTTGAATTTCAGCTCACGGTCCGTTTATAATTAGCTAGATGTCGACAGGATCATCTTACAGTCTTATAGTCTATGGCAAAATTCCACTTCTAACTTTTGTTTTTCTATTGCTTTTACCGCCACCTATGGCAACATCAACTGAAAGCCCCCTCGTGTGAAACGTATTTGCGATATCCTGCGATAGTATGAGGGCTTGCTGAAAAAGAATATTCAGAATTTTTTTCCGAAAACTCTTAAAGATTTTTAAATGACACAAACGTTATTAAAATTCTACGTCTTTCTTCTTAATATGTTCAAATGGCTCTGAGCACTATGGGACTTAACATATGAGGTCATCAGTTCCCTAGAACTTAAAACTACTTAAACCTAAACAACCTAAGGACATCACACACATCCATGCCCGAGACAGGATTCGAACCTGTGACCGTAGCGGTCGCGCGGTTCCAGACTGAAGCGCCTAGAATCTCTCGGCCATACCGGCCGGCTCTTAATATGCAAATATTTATTTGCCATCATAGTCACCCTGGCGACGAACACATTCCTCTCAAAGTGAAACAGTTTGTTGGTGCCGTACCGTTCCTGTAAAATGTTTAGAGTTTGCTGACGGAGCCTCAACCTCACCTTTGCTTGCACCGCATCCTCGCTACTACAGTGAAGTACTCGAAGGTGTTCTGCAAGTTTTGGAAACAAATGAAAATCGGAGGGGACCAAGTCGGGACTGCATGGAGGATGAGTGACGGCAGCGAAGCAAAGCCGTAGGATTGCTGTAGATGCCGCAGCGCTAGAACTTGGTCTGTCGTTATCTTGCTGAAGGAGAGGCTGCTCTATGTGGGGAAGAACTCCTCGAATTCGAAGCTCGATTACAGCACACTGTTTCTCATGCACCGATTTAGTTATCTTACACACCGCTATGTTACACGCTAGTGTTCAGAGCCTTTTAGCGGCTGAGGGCTGTAAATATGTAGACACGAAGGATAAAGATATAGAATGTTAATAAAATTTGTTTTATTTAACAAACTTTAAGACTACTTGCATAAAAATTAGAGGCATTACTTTTGAACACGACCTCGTAATTCTGTCATTTATAATTCTTCTGTAGGGTACCTCATTTTGTAGAGGATTGTCAACTAGTCATTCGAAACTGAGCACAGCTATTATACATCCGTACCCACCTCTGAAAAGCACTGTGAAAAGAATGGCGAAGGATACTTCTCGTTGTGCCAGTTACCAGCGCATCTTCCTGTTCCTTTCGAGTGTGCTATACGATCAGTTCATTTCATTTCATGATCCCTACTGTACGCATCTCTAGGTTCCCCACTTAACACTGCCCCCGTGATATTTCTCACGAGCAGTTGACAGCGATCTTTAAGCATCTGCCTGCCGAGGCCGATCAGAACCTCCTTGAGTACCTCCCGTACGTCATAAAACCTTCATGTCTACATATTTACAGTTCTTACTGCACAACTTAGCATACGTTCAATTTCCACTGTTAGTCCCTGTCGGTACAGAGTCCACACACTTAAACAACACTTTGGGATGGGCTGCACATGTGTTGCGTTAGTACCCTTCTTTGTAGGTTGTTACTACTTTCCTAGTATCTCTGTTATCTGATTTACCTACAACTTAACTAATGTGATTATTTCAGTTTTGACGCGGCAAATTGCTAGACTCGGTTAATTCTGTAAATTGAGTGATTCTAATTGGGACCCATTGATTTTTAATTACAGGGACACACAGATTTTGAACTTATTGAAACGCACAATTTTGATATGTGAATTTTTGAAGCAAATTCTCAACAGAGTTGTGCAAGTCAAGAAAGTCATAGCCTAGCTTGTCAGAGAAACACGGAAGTCTGTGATTCAAAACTCCCAATCGACTCACAACCAGGGCACCATGATCAGGCCTGCGGACAATACTGTAGATTGTGAACTTCGTTGAAATTCCGTGGATAAGTTTTGTCTCCCCAACCTTCTCTGCCAGTCACTGGAGCCAAAAAGTCAGACTTCAAGAGTCCGGACGATGGGCTGTGTTTGTTCCAACGTGCGCCACAATATGCAGCTGTGACGTGACACACTGCTGAAGTGGTTCGCAAACTTTGTGGGGCGCGACGCCACAGGGGAGGGGAGCGGGGATGAGAAGAGGGGAGGGTGAATGGCATGTAAGGGGAGCGTGGTATATAAGAAAACAAGTGTTTTATCTTTTCGTTTGAACAAAGAAGATGGAGATATTAACGCCAGATGCGGTGTTGTTTGAGATGATCCCGAGAACTGCGCGACTTCGGTCGTCAGCGGAAGCTCCCGTGGTCGGCTGCACTGTGACAACTGGTATCCTGAACAGTCGCGAGCAGAGCAAGCTTTGGCTCGTGTATCTCGATGCCTCCTTACAGTCTTTCAGACTTGGCGAGGAAGACTTGACTGCAGTGTGAAGCGTGCGTGACATGATTCTCGTGCATTCGCCGAAAGAGGGACTTGAGGACGATTTAGCGAAAAGTGAACGACCCCTCGTTGCCAGCAAGTCTTTTGCGCGTTCAGGCATTCAAGCAAAAGACGAGATGGCGGGCCTACAGAGCTCGTCTCAAGTTTTTTCCAGCCGCCAGCCACTCAGGAACCACGCCCGCCCTCGATGATCAGTAGACATGTCCCCTCAGGACACAACCACCCAATCTCAAGAGGTTTCGGGTGGCTGTGCTTTTGGGAAGTTATGGTCATGTATTGTTTTATGACTTATGAATCTGAGCAGTTGTATCTTCCGGAGGCGAGATGTACATCCTGTAAAAAGTCGGACCACAAGGCAGAACTGTGCAATTCTGCTACCAAAATGAACGTAGACAGCACACACCTAAGGGACACAGACTCTGACAGCGAAGTCGACGTTCTCGGGTCAGGTTTGGACGTGCTCCCAGTTCCAGTGTTGCCCACTTCGACCCATACACTGACTTTGGACGTGATCATCAATATAAATCCAATCAACATCCAAATAGGCATGGGGTTCTCCAGGACGATCTTCAGCTTGTCCATATACTAGCAGCTGGGATCGCCGGCACTTAGTCCGTTTGCAAAACAACTGAAGATTTACAGTAAGAGTTGCATCGCAGTAATGGACCAATGTCGTCATACAATCCTATATAACGGATCGCCCTTCACAGCCAATCCATTGGTAGTTGGAAGGAAAAGTCCTATAAACATCAGAGGTTGGATCTTTTCAACAAATTAAGTTTGGAGGTGCACAATTGTACTCGTCAGATACAGGCCTTCCATAATCAGCAAGCATTTACAATACATCCTTACCAAATAGGCTTCCATATTTAATGACCAGGCGACTTGTGTTGCCAGTTATGAGGCACACATCAGGTTGTGAGGTCGGAAATTCTCAAACTGTGCAAAGCAAGAACTGTGCCATTTGCTTTATGACCGCGGGTAGAGCTCCAATGGTTATTGGACGAAGGTGCCGTCACGCTAGTAAATAACAGTTTATGGACTATCCTTCATTGTTTTGGCTGAAAAGTAGGGAAGTCCTTAAGAATTTGTGGGGATATCAAGTCGACTGTGAACGACCAAGCAGCCTTCGACACATACCGTATTATGAAGCTGCAGGATATAATGTCGAAACTGTCAGAAGGTATCATTTTCGCGAAGATTGACTACTGCTAAGCGTTCCTACACTTACTCTTGAATGCAGATTTCTGGCCCGTTCTGGAGACTAGCACACCGTTTTGGCTGTATCAGTACGATCGTCTTGAGTTTAGGATGTCCAGCACGTCAGCTGTACATCATTGTTATGTGGAACGACTGACCCAGAGGGTCCCAGGAGCCGCAAGCTACTAGGACGACAGTATAGTCATTCGGAGACCTCTCAATGAAACTGGAGGCCCTCTTCCATGTGTTGGAGAACGGAAATCTAAAATGCAATACAGAAAAGCGTGTTTTTCTTGTCAAACATGTGCTTAGTACTTTAGGGATCCGTCGAACATCTCAACTTGTGGAAACCAACCAGAAATTGCTGGCAAAAAAGGATGCTAAACGGTGAAAGTAGGTCCTTGAATAACTCAATTTTTATCACAGATTCATTCCACACTCTTCAGCTATTACAAGATCTCTGTACCACTTTTTGCACGAGGACGTCAAGTGGAATTGGTCAAGCACTTGCCAAAAAGGTTTTGAAGACCTTATGTGGGCTCTACTCCAGCCTAAATCTCTTATAGCATATGACCCAAAAAAACTGTTTGTTATTACAGCTAACGCATCGGATTATGGAGTGGGGACCGTTCCTTCACATAACATCATATTGACTGCAAGTGCAATGAAACTATGGTGAAGTTGAAAGAGAGGCCCAGTTCATAATTTTTGCCTTAATGAAGTTTCATGATTTTGTCTACGGCCAGCGTTTCGATTTACTCACTGACCACAAGCCACTTTCGTCCTTTTTCAACTCAAACACGGAGACAGGAAGCCACATTAAACGTTGAGCCATGTTTTCACCTACTTATGACATCCAGAATCGCTCCACGACACAGCACGCCAACGCTGATGCACTTTCTAGATACATGCTCGACCGGATACGAGCTTCGACGGTTCGCTCACGTGAGGTCACCACAGTTTTGATAATCATGTCGAAATATGCTCCTTTTATAGAGACTGAGAGGAACAACGAAACTAGCTTTTCTTTCAAAATCATTACTTCTTTGTGGCATGCTAATACGTGAACCTGTTGATTATCTTTAACGCATTGCTCATTTGCTCTACTGTCGTTGAAACATAAGAACCGACACTTGAAACATTAAAGCAGAACTTTATAAAATAGCCTAGGTTTTTACCTTGGTAAACAGTCGATTGGATTGCCATTGCAGGACACTGCAACTGCTGTTCAAGGTGATCAGATCGATATGTGGTTTGCACCAAATATTCCTTCTCATGCTGAGGATGTAACAAACTCACAATGAAATTACGTTGGAATGTAAATGAAACATTGGGTTCTACGCACAGTGATGTTAAAGTGTCTTCGATTCATATTAACAAAAGTTTGGTATTTTCTGTGGACCCACCCAGGTAGTCGCGCAGGTAGCACGCCGCTTTCAGGTTTCGGGGGGTACATCGGCTCCGGAACGAATCCTCAAACTCCCCTGAGGATTACTGTGAGATCATGAGGACCAGTGAGCCGAAAACCCTTGACGCGATTCTCAGGTGGTTTCCTACAGACAACTAGATGAACGCCTGGCCGGTACCCACGTTCTGCCTCATTCTCACGAGAGATAACTAACCGCACACAGACGGGGCATTTAAATTCCATCCCAAGGGGGAGCGACAGGAAGATCATCTGCCGACCCTCTGCCACTAACATTGGCAAATCAACATTCAACTGCCGATCGGTGAAGAAACGGGATAAAGCCATGAAAAAGAAGAAGAGGCATTTACTATTAAATACTGTCATCCTTCTTGGAGTTGAATATATAAGTAAAATATTTGATGTGAAACTAATTTTCTGACGTCAGTCTTTGAAGATAATCATGTACGAAATGTACTTTAGTGAGAAGATAAAGCGTTATCAGTTTAAGCACTGGTGCTTTGAATCTGAACGTACGGATTAAAAAAAGAAATTTGTGGACTTTGCACCTCCTGACCATTTTAAAATACTCGAGTACTCGTACAGCATACGAACGTAAGAAAGGCGCTGTCTTACGCGGTAATGCTTTGTTCTTTCTACCTTCTTCGAAGTATTAGCTGTAAATGCTCGGTTAACAATCTTTCAAATTACTAATAAAAGTCGTTAAACGTCAACCACGGTGGAGTGTACACACTCCCATGTTCTTCAAGAAAAGTTGCGGAAAATGAAATTTTTCACAAATCCGTGGTTCTTAATTACCGCTGGGCCAAATCGTAGAACGACATCACTGTGCCGCTTCTCGACATCTTGGAACTGACGTCGAGGTACCGGGTTGGCATTGTTAGGCTCCTAGTCTCCTGAGGCCATTCTGCGAAGCCTGTTCGTGACCGGTACTCGTTCCGGTTTGTAGCACATTGCTACTGATTCAGCTTTCACACACAGCAGTGGATGACTTTATGGGCGCAGCACCACGATTCGTTAAAGTAGATTGCCTTACTCCTCCAGCACCATTTTCCTAATTACATCCGTGCTGATTTCAGATTAATAAGCGTTCGTTCATCAAAGTTGGTGTCTTTTTAATTTACAACTTGCCCTGCTAGTAAAATCATGCTCTGGCAGTGAAAGTATCAAAGTATTCAGTTTTTCAGCAAGTCAATTTCCTTTCAAATTCTGTTATTCAGTTCAACGACGTTTCGTTAATACTTTAATGTTCGCACTGGCTGAGTCACGAAGTGGTTTTCATGCGTCATGGATCAATGCTGTTTCAGATGGACTATCTACAGTCTGGAGACAACGACTACAAACGAACGGTACGGTTGATTTATTGTTATGAGGGGGAGGGGGGGATCTTTCCTTTGCATGACTGGAGCTTGGAAGCAACACTAATTACTGATGTTCTTCGACAACTGGCAGTTTCTATGAAATACATTCAAATCCTCGAAATATGTACGTAATTCTTCCCTCTCGTGTTTAGAACTTACTTCACTGTAGAGCGAACTTAGATGTTTATAATAGTTGTTCCCTTGTAATCACACAAATTTTGTTCTGTTTCCATGTGAACTGTATACTCTAATCTTCTATGGTCAGGATCATTTCTGTATATACTCTAAATCTTCCTGTTGTCAGTATAATAGTGATCGTATGTTCCTAAGCTATAATGCATGACGAGAAGGAACTAAATTTTGTGGAAGTTGAAGAACGAAGATTGAGGGTTAACGTCCCGTCGACGCCGAAATCATTTGAGACAGAGAGGAAGCTAGTATTGGGGCATCTTAGGGAAGGAAATCGATCGTGTTCTTTTAAAGGGAACGTCCGACATTCACCTTAAGCGATTAGTATTGAAATAATGGAAAACAGAAATTCGTATGGTCGGACCACAATGTGAACTTTCAGAGCCGGCCGCAGTGGTCTCGCGGTTCTAGGCGCTCAGTCCGGAACCGCGAGACTGCTACGGTCGCAGGTTCGAATCCTGCCTCGGGCATGGATGTGTGTAATGTCCTTAGGTTAGTTAGGTTTAAGTAGTTTTAAGTTCTAGGGACTGATGACCACAGATGTAAAGTCCCATAGTGCTTGGAGCCATTTGAACCATTTTTTGAACTTTCAGACTTATGTATGACTGAGTATTTATTAATGTACTGATAAGTAAAATCATCAGTCTTACAAAATCTATTAGATTTTAGCAACATACTCATACACCATACTTAAAGTCGTAAAAAGGAGTCAGACTAGGAGAATCCATATTATCACCACTATTATCAGCGTATACCGTACGTGGGAAAACGAAAAAGAAATATATTTTAATGAATCTAAATTGCTGATGAGACTCTACCGTTTACCTCTATCATAAACCTGGGCAGCTTTGTGACATAGGTATTACTTTGTGATGAAAGTGTGTTCCCGCCTTTTTATTCTTAAATACTGTAGCTCTGGTCAACATACAATATATACCATAGGATCGTTGCAATATGTTCTTCCACAGTACTGCCATTAATGATGGAAGCTACTAGTACGTGCGTTACACTTTACATGGCAGAAAGCCATTTTGTTGGTAAGTGGAAAAAAGTGTGTGTAGATTTCTTGGAAGCTTTCAGCTATTCCCGATAACGCTGACGTGCTGACTAACAGATAAGTTGTTACAGTTGTAGAAATGAAGTCACATTAATGATATTCGAAACATTTGTCAATGAATTAGTAAAAAGAAAAAAGTTTTATTCTGCATTTTAACTTTTTTTGTACATATAACATACTGTTCCTGAGGATTTCGTATTAAATGCGTTAAGGCTTTAGGCTTTATTTTTGCTCAAACTATTGGTAATGTAAGTGTGTAACCGTTTGAACTAATTACCTTGCTTAGAGGGTATTATGTTTTATGTAAATGTTATGGTCTGTTTTTTTTCTCGTATTCTTCCACGGGACAAATGTGTAAGTAAGTTTGCAAAAATTTTGTTTAATTACTTTGCTTAATGCAGTTTAATCTTTTTTATTCATATTTTGTTTCGATGAGGAGACGCCTATAGTAATTTGGGTTTTTAAAAGACCAGAAAAATAAACCTTTTAAAATTGGCATACTATGTTTTGCTGTGTGTGGTTAATAAAACTCGACATATTCGTAACAAAGTTGTAACTGTGTATTATAAAGGAAAACAAGGCAATCCTATCTTCGTGATGGATGAATTTAACTCTACTTTCCTTGTCTTACTCTTCATGCCACAAAGTTGTTCTAAGCTGCTGGGACGACAATCAACACTCTGTATTCCAAATACCTTATCGCCCCAAAAAGTTTACTGTTATCCAAATTAAAGAAATGAAGGTTACAAAATTCCACATACGTGAAAATTAAATGTCATTGCATGTAGTCTATTTGTGTAAGGTTACGTTACAAAAAGTGCTAAAATAATCGGAAAACTGTCCACTTGTACGGTAGTGGGGATTGACCGCAGCAGAAAATAGAGCTTGAAAGTCTACCTGAAGATAGATTGTATTAACAATGAGGCAATGACTAATCAGCACACCGGAAAGAAAATAGTACACTCATCCAAGACATATAACCAGTTAATACTTTTTTTTAATGTAGGGTAACTGAAACCAACTAGTGGATGAACAGAGGAAAGAAATAAACAGAAGAGTAAAACTGGCATGGAGCGCTTCTGATAAGGTAAACAGATTGAACCCATGCTCCTGATGTGCCTTGGTGTGAATTAGCAATTTTTACATGTCTCAGTGAGGCATGCACTTTTAATGCGGAAACCATTACAAAAGTGAATACGACTCAAGGAATAATGGTCGGATGCTTGGTGGTTATTACTAGGGCAGACAGGAAAACAAATAAACTGATCAGCAAAAAAAAAAAAAAAAAAAAAAAAAAAAAAAAAAGCACTGGAGGAAGTAATTATGACTGTACCAAAACGAAAAATGGAGGTGGTTGTTTGTGGGTGCCATGCGATTGGTTGGAACTTGGACCAAGGAAGTTATTTTATGGGCTGAAAGAGACAAAAAATACCGAAACGATAGTCTATGTAAGATTAGTCAGCATTAGAAAACATATATACAACATGAAACTTCATGGCAGATCAAAACTGTGTGCCCGACCGAGACTAGAACTAAGGACCTTTGCCTTTCGCGGGATATATACAACAAGGTTGTTAAGCATGGGGAAAACTGGAAAATGAAAAGATCCACGTAACTCAAATGGCTAATTATTCTAGTTATCACGAAGTTCTAAGACATCATGTGTTCTTTTGTAAACGTGTTCCTAGGTGTTCCTTTCACACTCATTTACAACGAGGGCGATAAACGGACCAATTACAAACGTTTTTTATCCCCCCCCCCCCCCCCCTAGTATATTAATTTAACATATCGACAGTTTGGCTGCTGCAGCTGGGCTATGCAAAATTAATAGTTTTATTTAGTTACTACAAGTCGCTAGCTGTATATGTACCATATATTAGTGGTAAGGTGAACTTATTTGTACTCTGCCTGTTGTTATTCCAATTTTCGCGATTACAGATGTGCACAAACTCTTTTTCACTTGTGTGATGCACGAAAACAGCGCAACCCATGTTTGCTAATGACATCTTTGTTCACATCGGAGACTAGTATCTATGGTGAAAGCTATATTTTTCTTACAGGAGCTATTTTCAATGTAAGATTCTGTATGACTAAAGAAAAAAAAAGCGAAATTGTTTAGCACGAATGTGCTGGGTGCTCTGAATGGTGATTAAATAAGTAAATGTCTAAATACACTATAGTGAATATTGTAAAACGATATACTGTATTTTTATATGAAAGAGGCAGTATTACATATTTTACACACAGTAGGCGTGAAATTTGTAAACAATAATGACAGAAAAACAGACTTTCATGTAGTAGAAATACTTCATGCACTGGATAGGTTCATATTGGATTACGATTCCTATGGCTGTACACAGTTAGTGTGTGGTTGTATGAGCATATTCTGGACATTCTTTAGAAAGGAACACATACTCACTACAGACTATTTGTGAATTATTTGATTGTATAACGAACATTCTGTTTCATGAGACAGCTAAATTCACATCATTTGGCATCAGGAGCTTCTACACAAACAAACTTGTCAAGCAAGCAATTGAAATAAAAAAAATCTTGCTTAAACACAAAAACTCGACTTTACTAGAAATATATGACTTCACTGATTTGTTATCACTAGTAGCACCACATAACTACCATCTATGGGTTGCCAGGCCTGTTTATTTTCATCAGAACAAAGAATGTAAATTCTTCAAAAAACCGCCGTATAATCAACGATCTAATATATTATAAAAGATATGTTGATTTAATGGTACAACAGAACAAAGTGAGGACACTGAAAAGGAAATGAATGAATATCATCTTGACTGTTGAACATGAGGCAGTAAAAAGTTTCGATTTCTTGGATCTCCCCGTAAGTAGCTCCAACAACAGACATAACTTGCAAGTATACAGGGAAACAATATACACAGATGCCATAATCAATAAAATCGACCGGTTGTATGTGCTTGTTAAGTATGGAACTGCTGCATCAACATATTCTGAAAGGACCGGAAGACTTTCTTTTATTAAGTGACTTAAATTGCTTCACTACTCCAAGGATATTTACTTCTACGTTACTCATGTTGGCAGCTGTTTTTGATTCGAATTCTGGAATATTTACTTTGTCTTCTTTTGCGAAGGAATTTCAGAAGACTGCGTTTAGTAACTCTGCTTTAGCGGCACTGTCATCGATAGTATTTCCATTGCTATCCCGCACAGACATTGATTGTGTCTTGCCAATAGCACACTTAACATACGAGCAGAATCTCTTCGGGTTGTCTGCCAGATTTCGAGACAAAGTTTCGATGTGGAAACTATTATAAGCAATTCGCATTAAAGTCCGAGCTAAATTTCGAGCTTCTGTAAAAAATCGCCAATCTTGGTGATTTTGCGTTCTTTCAAATCTGGCATGCTTTTTTCGTTGCTTCTTCAACAGCGTTCCGATCTGTTTTGTGTACCATGGGGGATCAGCTCCGTCGTTTGTTAATTTATTTGTATTAATCTCTCAACAGCAGTCGGCACCATTCCTTTGAATTCAAGATACATCTGGTCTTCACGTACATTCTTAATTTGAAAGGAGTGGAGATTCTATCTCAGGGAGGCGTCAAGCGACATTTTATCTGGTTTTTCAAATAGATATAAGTTTCTTTTATTTTTGGAGGATTTGGGAGTTGCGGTATTCAGTCTTCTACGACAATCCTCTGTTCATTAATCTCTGTATGCGCTTCAATGCTCATTATTAGCTCAGGATTATTTGTTGCTATGAGGTTAAATGTGTTTTCACAACCGTTTACTATTCGAGTGGGCTCATTAATTAATTGGTCGAAATAATTTTCAGAGAATGCGTTTAGCACAGTTTCGGATGAGGTTTTATGCGTTCCACCGAATTTAAACATGTATTTTTGCCAACATATCGAGGATAAATTGAAGTCACTACCAACTACAATTTTATGAGTCGGATAGCTGTTTCAAATTAGGCTCAAGTTTGAAGTTATACAGAAGCTTAAACTTGAACTAGTACTCTCAGAACCTGTACGTAAAATATAAATTTGACCATAGATATACCGATGTAAACAAAGATGTAAGTCAGCAACATGGCGGATACTGTGCTGTTTTTGTGCAAGATACTGTTAAAACTGTTTGTGCCACGTCTGTAAACGCGGAAATCGGAATAACAAGAAGTAGAATAGAAAGTAAATACAACCAACCAGAAAAAATATATTGTAAATGTACAACACACGAAGTGTAGCAGCTAAACAAAATTCTTAGTTTTGCATATCCCAGCTGCAGTATCCAGATTGCTATCGATGTTTTAACGATGAAGTTACTGAAGATCCAGACATGTATTACACGAATTGAAGAGTGAAAGCCTGAAATGTGTCTTGGCATAAATAAAAATACGTAAAAATATTGACTGTTATCTCAATTTGTTAAAATAACATCATTCACAGATACGGCGCTCAACAGCCAGTAAAATGAATAAATTATTATTAATTTAAGATGGAGAAGAGAAGATAATCAATCTTAAACGGGTGCTGAGCGATTGGAGTTAGGCTAAAAGTGGGAAAAACCTATTTATTAACAATTTTGAAAAAAATCTGTTGCATGCATACTGCACGGGGCGTCCGAGCCGCCGTGCGCCACCGCGTGCCAGAGAATGAAGTACGCGGAAAAATAGTGTGGATGCGTCGTAGTTGCTGCAAAACACACCTGCTGATGTTTTTTAAGCAGCAGCAATAAAAATTTGTGTGTAAAAGACGCGGTCTTCGTATTGCGACCATTCTGGTCTGACCTGTTTATGGCTGCGCCTGGCCATGGCGATAGAAATAACTCAACCTGTCAGAAAAGTTACTTTTCTTCTTATTGGGACAATATATTTTGCTTTTAATTCAGTAGTTAATGGTTTATTCTACAGAGCGAACTGATATGAAAGTGATTTCATTTAATGCCATTAGTATTGCGCAGTGTGCAGTTACTAAACCAAACCTACACAGATCATCATTGGAGATGCTGTTTTTGATTAAATCATTTTTCTTAGCGGCTGAACACTTTATTACAGTCATTTGCTAAATCTAGGGCCGCAGTTGTAATTTAGTACCGATAAAAGTAAAAATTTCCAGGGGATTTTATTTTTGTTTTGGCCCCTTAATGCTGCTGTTTACGCGAACCAAATTATACGAAAAAACTTCCATTTTAATGTTAATTTAACGCTCCGGATTGGAGGCTATCTAAGAACTTTTAAATAAACTTTTCTTTCTTTTTTTTTTAAAAAAAAAGGTCTCCACCATAGAACTCAAGAAAAACTCTGCCATATGATATCGTTTCTCTGACCATTTTCTTATTTTGGTCGATACTAACTTAGGACATTAGTTTCTCAAGTCCTCATTGAGGCTTCGAAATATTATATTTGATTTTTGTATAGAATTCCGGTCAACTTAGAAGTATTTCAGCTATCTATTGTGAAGCTACTTTTTTTTCATAGTGGACTGTTGTAGCACTTCGCTCATTTCAGCCAAAGATCCTAGCTGGGTGGGAGTGCTACATTGTGTACTGATTCTCAACAGAACTTTTTATATACTCAGCTTGCTTTCTGTTGCAACAGTGCGTCGTGAACCAAAACAAAGGTTTCACTTGTTTTCACTTTCCGGGTGCCACTGCCGTTACAAACAGGTGCCTTACTGCGTTACACAGCTCAGCTCGAAAGCGTGTCGTGCTATTTGTGGCGGATGCACTGCGCCCGGGTAAGTCGTGAAAACGTTGTTTAAAGAGACGAAAACTGACTTCAATTTCAGGATATCGTCGAGAGGTAAATAACAGCAAGAATTACAGTCAATCGCAGAGTGCACAATTGCGTTCCATGTTCTGTAATTCAGTTGAGTTTTATCCGATACTGAAAATAATAAGCCATCGCATAAGCAGTCGTTGCGAAATTATAATATTTATTGTCTATTATTTATCGGAGGGAGAGGGATTATTGAGCATTCTACAATAAACGCTACTCCCAATAATTAGATTGAACGCGTTCATCGATTTCTTAAATATGAATCCTGTGACTGATTGCCCCGTTGATCTACGTCTTACAAGTATTTCACCTGCGCAACAATTAGAAATTAATTTCATGACGCTATTAGTTTATGAAGGAACCTAAACAAGCTTCTTACACAAGGTACCAAAATTAATGATGGAGGAGGTCACACAATACGTAAACCCTGTGATAATAAGTTCAAAACGAACAGCTGTTCTGAGAAATTATATAGCTGAGAAACAGAAAACGTTTTTCAGACTGCTAACTTGTTTTAATTATTAAGATTCGTATGAAATATGGTAATTTCGGTAGGTACTACAGATATCTGCAAAGCTTGTTTCATTTTCCGTACGTCAATAAGAAAACTGAAAGTTTTACCAGCTGTTTCGGGTCTTGGATGTAACACGAACGCCAGGCTGTACAAACACACGAACTGGATATATAACGTACGTTACTAACAACGTAATCAGATCGAAAATAATAAATAGGTCTGTCAGGTTCTAATAACACTGTTTCACATTAGTACGTGGCCATTCCCTGGCCTTCACAGTGATCACTTAACATCTGATCCTGTTCACGTACCTTATATACCCCACCAAGCCTGGTAACAACACTAAACACGAAGATCAATGATGCACTCCTGCGGCCGTTCTGTCACAGAGAACAGCAACTCAAATCATTTACATACTCGCCAACAGTTGGTGAGTTCACGAAGTTATTTTGACAGTCGGCCGTGTCTTCTGCGTGCTTCAAGTTTTCTACTCAGGCAGTGTACATCTTTTGCTAATGCGAAATTTTTTGTAATGTTACGCATTTTCATTGTATTACACTAAAATAAAATGCACCTCTCTGACATTTTTCCTTAGTCCAGAGATGAGGATTCTTGGCATATGACTTATGTAATACAAGAATGAAAAACAGTTTACCATCGATCACTATCGATGATATGATTTTAGGCACTTTTATATGTCATGTAAGCGAATTCTTGAATTGACAACATAGTCCTACCTCAGCAGCTGTATATCTGGATGAGGCTTGAAAGTTATTGTGTTTCGAATGTGTCACACGCTTTAGTGATAGTACGAGAGTTGTGATGTACACGTGAGATAGACACGTTACCACCATTTCAGAAAAATTTAATGATTTATTCAAGAGATAGCGGTTCAAAAATTGAACATGTCAATAACGCGCTTGGTAACCCCTGACCGTTATGCAGGCAGTTTTTCGGCTTCACATTGATTGACAGAGTTGTTGGATGTCCCTCTGGGGGATACCGTGACAAAATCTGTCCAATTGGGGTGTTAGTAAAAATCCCGAGCTGGTTTTAAGGCCCTGTCCATAAAGCTCAGAAAGGTTTCAATTGGGGGGGGGGGGGGGGGTAGATAGATACGATGACCTCTCCGGCCAACATATAGTTTGGTAAGCAGCAGAAACTCTCGCCGTGCGCGGGCGGGCGTTATCTTGCTGAAATGTACGCCCAGGATGGCTTGTCATGAAGGGCAACAAAACGGGGCATAGAATATTGTCGACGTACCGCTACGCTGTAAGGATGCCTTAGATGTCAACTAAAGAGGTTATGTACGAAAATTAATGCCACCCTGGTTGCAGGGCCGAATAGCAGGCGACAGTCAGATTGATATCCCAATGCTTTCCGGGGCGTCTCCAGACATCTCTTCGGCCTGGAATCTCACTTCTTTTCACAGCAGGCTCCCTTGAATTGTCATTCGCGGCACCCTTAGGCCCGTTTCACGCAGACACTGGCGACGGTCACCAGCGACTGTCACTGACAGAGATACATTCGTTTGAACTGGAGCGTTCACACCGGGACACTACACCGCTTCCTCTAGCCACTGTGACCCAGCAGTGACTCACCCTCGCCACATGTGACGGCCACGGCCACTGTGTTCACTGCAGCCACTGCCGGACATGAATTAGTTTGAACTGGAGTGTTCGTACTGGGACACAATTCACAGATACAGCGCTGCAGATTAGCCAACAGACAGTGACGCGAAACATTCATTGTCCATTATACTGTAAACATTGTAGCCATGAGTTTAGATTTGATTAACACGGAAGAATTTATAAGTAAAGTAGAAAAGTCGTGCTGCTATAGCAACAAAGTGGTGAAACTGAATGCTTGGCAAGAAATTATAACTAAGTTTGTGCGTGATTTCAACGAGAAGAGCATGGATGAAAAAACAAAATTGGTAAATTGTACGTTGTTTTTCAAATTTAATACCTTATTTTTCGGACCATAAAAGAGTAGTGAAATTTAGTTGCTACGCCTGTAAAGGCTATGAGGATAGTAACTTTCAAGCACATTTGAATCGCTCACCCCTTTTCTTTTGCACCTACCAGTATTAAGTGTATCTTTACGCAGTCTTAATGCGATAAGAAGGGACAAAATGGATGATCTTGGAAACCATGAACTCACCCCTACAGGGCGAATGAAGAAGAAATCTAAAAAAATACTTATATTTCAAAATTTTCATAACAAAATTAAGTCTGCGTCTTATCGTCGTCTTAAGGCGCTCCGCCTTATGGTCCGAAAAATACAGTTAAAATATTATTGTCCATTCCTGTGATTTCTTCTTCCACTTCTCCTAGCAGTTCATCAAATTTAGTTTCCGACAATCGAGCCGGCCAGAATGGCCGAGCGGTTCTAGGCGCTACAGTCTGGTTTGAATCCTGCCTCGGATATGGATGTGTGTGATGTCCTTACGTTAGTTAGGTTTAAGTAGTTCTAAGTCTAGGGGACTGATGACCTTAGAAGTTAAGTCCCATAAAGCTCAGAGCCATTTGAACCATTTTTCGACATTCGAAAATACTGAAGAAACTTCTTCTCATCTTATCTCACATCGACATAAAGAGTATAAAACAATATTTTCTCCAGCCAATCTCGTAGCAGTGGATGTAAGTGTAATGAACGTTTTGTCTTCATTCTCCCCCTCTTGCTTAGAAATACTAACAAAAGTTCCTCCTCACTCGAGTCCCATTCACTAACTAATCAGTTGGCAATACCCGCAGTGTCGGACACCGGTGATCCTGGAGTGTTCATCACATTTACCGGTGACCGTCACCACCGTCCCAGTGTGAAACGGGCCTTACAGCAGAGTGGTACGTAGACAGTATTCTACGTCCTGTCTTGTTGCCTTGATGGCAAGCCACCCTGGACTTACTTTTCAGCATGATAACGCCTGCTTGCACTCGACGAGAATTTCTACGGCTTGTGATCGTGCTTGCCAAACCATACACTAGCCAGCAAGATCACCGGATCCCTCCCTAATTGAGAACGTTTGGAACATTATAGGTAGGGCCTTCTAAGCAGCTCGTGATTTTGACGATATGATGTACCAGTTGCACAGAATTTGGCACCATATCCCTCAGGGGACATCCAACACCTCTATCAGTTAATGAAAAGCCGAATAACTGGCCGGCCGCGGTGGTCTCGCGGTTCTAGGAGCGCAGTCCGGAACCATGCGACTGCTACGGTCGCAGGTTCGAATCCTGCCTCGGGCATGGATGTGTGTCATGTCCTAAGGTTAGTTAGGTTTAAGTAGTTCTAAGTTCTAGGGGACTGATGACCACAGATGTTAAGTCCCATAGTGCTCAGAGCCAGACGAATAACTGGTCCAGAGGCCAACCAACGCATTATTAACTTCCTCGATTTGTGAAGCTCTTTCACTTGAATAAATAGTCCTATTTCTCTGAAATTCTAATTACTTGTCGGTTCACATGTAATTCACATTTACCGATTTGCTATTCCCAGATAATTCCTTAGTGGTGCCTGGTTTTCTCTTCTTCTGTTTTGTCTTATGGTGTATTTATAAATTGATTTGTATAACACTAAGTGAATAAATGGCTTCAATTAAATAGAATGACATACGTTGATGATGAATATACCCACGTGTAATACGTAGAAATATTGATGCTCATTATGAAAAACCCCCTGAGTGCAGCTAGAGCTACTGTATCCGGCTTCATGATGGCTTATCAAGTACATGGACCAAACGAAATTGTGAGGTGGTAATGAGATGAGGGATTTACCGCTTTCGGGAGAATAGTGGTTCAAGACCCCTACCGGCTATCCAAATTTGGGTTTCGTGCGGTTTCTCTGTATCCCTTACAGCAAACGGTAGCAGGGGTTGTTTGAAAAGGACATGGCCTGTTTCTTCCTCCAATCGCAGCTTGTAATCCGTCTGTAATAATCTCTACGTCGACGAAGAGAACAATGCTTATTTGTGAACTAGAGAAACAAGGCTCGAAGGCGATGCAGGTGATGAAAGTGATGAGGTGCAAATGCAAATAGGAATAAGACACGTATGCAATAACGAAACATATACCTCGAATCAAAAGTCAGCAACTTCAGCAGTGGTTTTTTTTTTCTGTCAGTAGCTACAACCAGACAAAAATGTACAAAAATGGTTCAAATGGCTCTGACCACTATGGGACTCAACTGCTGTGGTCATTAGTCCCCTAGAACTTAGAACTACTTAAACCTAACTAACCTAGGGACATCACACACATCCATGCCCGAGGCAGGATTCGAACCTGCGACCGTAGCCGTCGCATGGTTCCGGACTGCGCGCCTAGAACCGCGAGACCACCGCGGCCGGCCAAAAATGTACAATATGCACAACAGAATTTCGAAATTCGTGAAGTTCAAAGTTTCAAAAGAGCAAAAAAAGTGAAGGAAATTACAAGAACCAAGGAAATCAGACAATTTAGAAATACAACTGATTTTTTCAGTAAAATGTTTGAGAAGGAGTACTGGTAGTATACACCACTGATGATGAAATGGAAGATGTAGCCTTCTTTAAGTGTATGGCGTCTAACAATTGCTTTTGCGTCGTTGGTTCATAAGAGGTAATAAAACATTAGTAACTTCGATTGAGAATCCCTCTGAAAACTGTCAGTCTTTCTGCCGTTGTCTGGATTTCAATACCGGCCCAGCTCCTGACGATACAAAAAGTGCTGGCTCCTGATTACATCGGCCCTTTGTGAGATATATGCCACGTCACTGGTAAGATTCCGGTCCAATCACCTCCCGTGATGTAGCTATTTCTGCTTACGCCACAAAAAGCTTCCCATGGCAGTGAAAATAAAAGTGAGATTAAGGAACCGTGACTACTGGAATATTTTCTTTGGGTAAAATTTCTATCTGTCTTATCTCTCATATATCGTGATGTGCGTTGACAAGTTTATGACGCATTACATACCTTACAGATGTGCAAACACATGTAAGAAAAAAAGAGACAGGTCAGTCATCCAAGATAAGGCCATTAACGGTTACTCATAAAGCTTGTCTCTGTTGGTAATAAAAAGTCCTGACGTGTCGAAAACTTTCAGAACTGTTGGAGTACTAAGGAGTATTGTTCCTGCGTTTGCAGTCATCTGTGAAAAAACGTAGAAGTCAACTCAAAAAATGTTCAAATGTTTGTGAAATCTTATGCGATTTAACTGCTATGGTCGTCAGTCCCTAAGCTTACACACTATTTAACTTAAATTATCCTAAGGACAAACACACACACACCCATGCCCGACGGAGGACTCGAACCTCCGCCGGGACCAGCCGCACAGTCCATGACTGCAGCGCCCAAGACCACTCGGCTAATCCCGCGCGGCAAAAGTTAACTACTTGCATCTACACATGTGGGAATACATCTCATCAAAATAAAATGTTCTAACTGTTGCTTCTCCTCTCGTTTAGTGCTAACTTATTTTGTGTGTGTGTGTGTGTGTGTGTGTGTGTGGAGAGGGGGATGTATAGATGGGATTGGGTCGTTTCACTGTTGCTAAACATACCTCTTACTGGTTGTTAATACAGAGTGTCCACGCTCCCTGCTGAGTGATAGTGTTGTAACTACGTTGTCATACGTTTACAAAGCGTGAGCACTGTTATATAATGGATGTATTCATCAACTGGCTGTAAGTATATGTAATGGTCGCTGTATGTTTGCAATAGTCTTCCTTGAAGCGATCGTAGTTGCTATTAATATATAGGTGTTTACTGGAGTTTTAATTTGATGTAAATGCTTTTGTTAACTTCTGTTTTCGATATTTTTTTTAAATTATGACTTTCTTATGCAGTACTCACGACAATGTCATAATTTACGAAACATTGTCGAAACCATAAATTAACAAAAACTTAGCGCCAAATAAAAACACCGATAAACGTCTATAAATTAACAACATCTAAGACCACTATAGACATAGACTGCTACAAATATACAGCAGCCATATACACGCCACTAAATAATGCCTATACCATCTGTATAACAGAGCTTACACTTCGTAATCGTATGACATCGTAGTGTTACAGGCCCTCTGCTGTTCGTTATCTATATTAACGATTTAGGAGACAATCTGGTCAGCCGTCTTCGGTTGCTTACAGATGACGCTGTCGTTTATCGACTAATAGAGTCATCAGAAGATAAAAAAATTGCAAAACGATTTAGAAAAGATATCTGAATGCTGCGAAAATTGACAGTTCACCCTAATTAACGAAAAGTGTGAGGTCATCCACATGAGTGCTAAAAAGAATCCGTTAAACTTTGCTTACACTATAAATCAGTCTAATCTAAATTCAACTAAGTATCTAGAAATTACAATTACGAACAATTTAAATTGGAAAGAACACATAGAAAATGTTGTGGGGAAGGCAAAGGAAAGACTGAGTTTTATTGGCAGAACACTTAGAAAATGTAACAAATCTCCTAAAGAGACTGCCTACACTAAGCTTGTCCGACCTCTTTTGGAGTACTGCTGCGCGGTCTGGGATCCTTGCCAGATAGGATTGACGCAGTACATCGAAAAAGTTCAAAGAAGGGCAGCACGTTTTGTACTATCGCAAAACAGGGAAGAGAATGTGACGGACATTATACAGGATTTGGGATGGAACTTATTAAAAGAAAGGCGTTTTTCGTTGCGGCGGAATCTTCTCATGAAATTTGAATCACCAACTTTCTCCTCCGAATGCGAAAATATGTTGTTGGCGCCGATCTACATATGGAGAAACGGTCATCCTAACAAAATACGGGAAGTCAGAGCTCACACGGAAAAAGGTAGGTCTTCGTTTTTTCCGTGCGCCGTTCGAGAGTGGAGTAATAGAGAAATATTGAGAAGGTGGTTCGATGAACCCTCTGCCAGGTTCTTAAGTGTGATTTGCAGATTATCGATGTAGATGTAGTTCCAAAACTGTCAAAGTACTGTCATAATAAATTAACTGTTAATTTAAAAGTATAGAACGACAAAATACATTTGCTAAAGATGTTGTATATAAGTCGATCCATCTGGACAGTATATACGAAATTAACATAGCCATGCGCAATGTTCTACCAGAACACAAATATGTATATGAAGTAATGTCACCTGCATTAAATCGCATGTCACTCGATAATGGCAATGTTAGCCGAAACTGATCTGTAGTGAAACTGAAAGGAATAAAAACTAATATGAAGCAAGAGCGAGTATGGACACTTCTTATAAATATATACACTCCTGGAAATGGAAAAAGAACACATTGACACCGGTGTGTCAGACCCACCATACTTGCTCCGGACACTGCGAGAGGGCTGTACAAGCAATGATCACACGCACGGCACAGCGGACACACCAGGAACCGCGGTGTTGGCCGTCGAATGGCGCTAGCTGCGCAGCATTTGTGCACCACCGCCGTCAGTGTCAGCCAGTTTGCCGTGGCATACGGAGGTCCATCGCAGTCTTTAACACTGGTAGCATGCCGCGACAGCGTGGACATGAACTGTATGTGCAGTTGACGGACTTTGAGCGAGGGCGTATAGTGGGCATGCGGGAGGCCGGGTGGACGAACCGCCGAATTGCTCAACACGTGGGGCGTGAGGTCTCCACAGTACATCGATGTTGTCGCCAGTGGTCGGCGGAAGGTGCACGTGCCCGTCGACCTGGGACCGGACCGCAGCGACGCACGGATGCACGCCAAGACCGTAGGATCCTACGCAGTGCCGTAGGGGACCGCACCACCACTTCCCAGCAAATTAGGGACACTGTTGCTCCTGGGGTATCAGCGAGGACCATTCGCAACCGTCTCCATGAAGCTGGGCTACGGTCCCGCACACCGTTAGGCCGTCTTCCGCTCACGCCCCAACATCGTGCAGCCCGCCTCCAGTGGTGTCGCGACAGGCGTGAATGGAGGGACGAATGGAGACGTGTCGTCTTCAGCGATGAGAGTCGCTTCTGCCTTGGTGCTAGTGATGGTCATATGCGTGTTTGGCGCCGTGCAGGTGAGCGCCACAATCAGGACTGCATACGACCGAGGCACACAGGGCCAACACCCGGCATCATGGTGTGGGGAGCGATCTCCTACACTGGCCGTACACCTCTGGTGATCGTCGAGGGGACACTGAATAGTGCAGAGTACATCCAAACCGTCATCAAATCCATCGTTCTACCATTCCTAGACCGGCAAGGGAACTTGCTGTTCCAACAGGACAATGCACGTCCGCATGTATCCCGTGCCACCCAACGTGCTCTAGAAGGTGTAAGTCAACTACCCTGGCCAGCAAGATCTCCGGATCTGTCCCCCATTGAGTATGTTTGGGACTGGATGAAGCGTCGTCTCACGCGGTCTGCACGTCTAGCCCGAACGCTGGTCCAACTGAGGCGCCAGGTGTAAATGGCATGGCAAGCCGTTCCACAGGACTACATCCAGCATCTCTACGATCGTCTCCATGGGAGAATAGCAGCCTGCATTGTTGCGAAAGGTGGATATACACTGTACTAGTGCCGACATTGTGCATGCTCTGTTGCCTGTGTCTTTGTGCCTGTGGTTCTGTCAGTGTGATCAAGTGATGTATCTGACCCCAGGAATGTGTCAATAAAGTTTCCCCTTCCTGGGACAATGAATTCACGGTGTTCTTATTTGAATTTCCAGGAGTGTAATTTGTGCTACGCTGCAGGCATTGTGAAACATGACGGTTATTTGGTGGTTTGCTTCCTCTTCTATTGAGAACTGGAGAAATTCGCTAGACGTCTGTTTTCTTCCCAAGTAGTGCTGAGTACAGTTTGCATAACGAGATCTCAGTGAACAGTAAAATGAATGAGACTAACAAACAACATGATCTTTAAGCAGTTTGATGGAAATTCTAGGTAATTCATCATTTTCACCTCAGACCCATAACACATACGCAGTTTACTATTATTATTACCACCCTATGTCCTTACAGAACATACAAATATACATTTATGAGCCAAAACGTGATGACCACTGCCCACCGCAAGTTGGAATGCCGCCTCATGGCGTTTCGGGTACGTGACATGGTAAAGAAAGAATATAAGAGGAGCAGAGACGAAATATTCTAGTGATAGTACGAGTCTCAAACAGGGAACCTTTGCCATTAGCGACTCTGACAAAGATAAGACTGTTATGGCTTGGGAAACAGGATCTCGCTAACAGCGAAGGTGATCGGCTGATGGCGTGCTACTGCTGGAGCATCTATGAGATGCGGTGAAACCACAGGCTGGTGAAAATTTGTTGGACGTCCACTTGTCATCACGGAATGCGGAGGCCGGAGGTTTGACCTCTCTGTAAACCAGGATAGGAGGCGATGTATGCCGTGTCTGAGGAAAGCATAGAATGTTGATGCATGCACAAGTGTTTGGGAGCACCCCGTTCAGCGCAAGGTGTTGGAAATCGGGCTCCGCAACAGACGACCCCTACATGTCCCCATGTTGATCCAATCACATCGCCAATTACGATTGCAGTGGAAACGGTATCATCGAGACTGAACAGTGGATGAAAGGGAACGTGTCGCCTGGTAGGATGAATCAAATTCGTTGTTACATCAGGTCGGTCTGGATACGCCGTTATCCAGGAGAAATAACTGACTACCGTGGGGGGGGGGGGGGGCATTCACCTGAGCTTCCATGGAATCTGTGGCAGTAGTCGAAGGCAATATGACAGCTGTGGACTCTGTGACCATAACTGACAAGGGAACCTCCCCGTCGCACCCACCTCAGATTTAGTTATTTAGTTATAAGTTGGCACAGTGGATCAAGCGAGAAAACAGGAAGAAGTTGTGTGGAACTATGAAAATAAAAGCAAAACATACAAACTGAGTATTCCATTCGCAAGATAGGCAACATCAAGGATAATCTGAGCTCAGGAGCGCCGTGGTCCCGTGGTTAAGGTGAGCAGCTGCGGAACGGAGGTCCTTGGTTCAAGTCTTCCCTTGAGTGAAACATTAAATTTCTTATTTCCAGACAATTATTATCTTTCCGTCCGTCGGTCCGATGGGAGGTAACTGCGCCGTAGTATGGGGACGCAACACCTAAACAAACGAGGTAGAAGAATCTTTTTACCTATCCGCCAAGTGTACAAGTTAGGTGGGTCGACAACATATTCCTGTCATGTGACGCACATGCCGTCAGCAGTGTCGTATAGAATATATCAGACGTGTTTTCCTGTGGAGGAATCGGTTGATCTATGACCTTTCGATTAAGTGTTTTCGGTTCCCATTGGAGAGGCACGCCATTTCGTCTACTAATCGCACGATTTTGCGGTGCGGTCGCAAAACACAGATACTAAACTTATTACAGTGAACAGAGACGTCAATAAACGAACGGACAGATCATAACTTTACGAAAGTAAAGAAAGTGAACTTTTCACTCGAGGGAAGACTTGAACCAAGGACCTCTCGCTCCTCAGCTGATCACGCTAACCACGGGACAACGGCGCTCCTGAGCTCACACTCTCCTTGATGTTGCCTGTATTGCGCATGGACTACTCAGTTTGTATATTTTGCTTATTTTTTCATAGTTCCACACAACTTCTTCCTGTTTTCTCGATTGATCTGTGCTCAGTTTTTCAAGGCCTACCCACTGTGCCAACTTATAACTAAATCCGAGGGGGGGTGCGATGGGGAGGTTCCCTTGTGAGGACTACCTTCTTGTCATCATGCTTGATGTCTTGCCTCATGACTGTGGAGTCTTCCAACAGGATAACTATCTGCATGACGACGCCGGAATTGGGCTATAGTTGTCTGAGAAACATGATAGCGACCTTATGTTGTGTTGCACTCTCTTTAGCCGCTTTTATGTCATCTGGTTCTTTCTGCAGAGCTGTACTATGGGAAGCAAGGAGAGGATGTTGGTTGGTGACCAATATGCTTGTTCTGTAACACAAACTGCAAGCAATTAACAACTGGGTTCTTCATTCATAAACAGAGAGCTACTTAAAGTTCCATATGCTGAGTACAAACTCAATTCGGTATGTTCACTATAAGGTTGTTATGTACTGCCTGTCTCTGTGCTAGACGCTAAGTCTGTGGGTCCGTCTCGGTGAAACACTGGAACTCTACGGCGTACAGACACGAACTAGCTGGCTGACTGACGTAACAGGCTCCAACTAACTGGCTAAACTCGAACCTACTGGGCCTCTGGTCAGCGGCGGCGATCCTAAATACTGGCGGCTGAGAGGGCGTTGGCGGCGTGTTTCCAGCGAGTTTTGTTGTTGGCCTCTATCGATACTCTCGTAGCCTCTATGACGCATGATGTGCTGGCGCCAGCGTACGCCAGCACATGTTGATGTCTTGATCCCCAAATTCTCTTGATCTGAACCCTATGGAACATGTATAGGATGCCGTCAGATACTAGCTCCGCAGCCACAACCCAACTGCCCTCGTGAACTGTGTCAGATACCTCTGGACACGAACCAAGGACTTGGCGAATCCATGCCCACGCAGAACCACTGCCACACTGCATTCCAAATGTGAACCAACACGCAATGAAGCAAGAATTGATAACGTTTCGACTCATCATTTTACTTGTACTATTTAAAGGTTAGCACGCCTCGCAGTAATCTCTGTGCCTTTTAAAACCTCCTTTAAAATCATAGGGAAGTGGTTCTCCACAATACGTCCAGCTGTCTGTTTCTCCGCAGCAGCCACACGCAGCACTTTCGAAACAGTGCCAAGGTGTTGCCATTACGTCGCTTGTCCCGTTCGAATGCGGATGATTTCTTAACATTTGCGACTGGGAAGAAAAAAACCCGCAACCTGCGTCGTTGAGTTGTGACGCTGCGGATGTTCATTACAGCATTATTTCCGCCTCTCGGTGACATCAAATGCTGTGTAATGGAAAGAATAAACGCACATTGAAAGATGTATGCGACTGTCAGACGGAAGTGATGCATGAAACTCACGCCCCCTCCTTAACATAATTAAATGTGACATTATGGAGACGATCCTTAGTGAAGGAGTACCCAGAATAGCGGGCATAGCGCCAAAGAAAGACAGCGTAGAGTGGTTGCAGTTTCAAATGAAAGCCTCTGATTTACAAATATCGGCAAGTTTGTTGTTTTTCTTGACAATAATTTGCAAAATTGATCTGGAACCCTGCTTTACTCCGATAGTTTACCACCAGCAAGGTCAACTTCATGGTTCAGAGTATAATCGAAATGTAACACTACTTTTTTCCTGCTCTTCGAGATTCCGCAGGAGCAACTGTGGAGCCATTTTACCTCCATGTCAGATGTGATAAATGAAATATGTTTCATGCTGATGAGTATTTATGGTCCACCCTAATTTATGAACCCGTCCCTATAGATGAGATGGCGAAGTGTTTAAGATGTATTCCAGAGAAGTAGGGTTCTAAAATACGCGTTCAATCATCTAACTTTAGGATTACCCTTATATCATTTCAGTGGAACGTTGGATGTTTCCTTGGATAAGGTCAACGCCATATTTTTTCCATACCTGTATAAGATAGCAAGTGCTTCGTCTGCGATAACCATACGGTCTACTCTTAAGTGGCTTTTTTTTAATTTTTTGTTGAGGCTGTTATTAAGAAGGAAGTGACACAAAGTTTATAGCATATCACTCACGTTATTCAATAAATACTCTGAGTGAACAGTAAAGAGAAAATGTGCAAAGAGAATTGAAGTTCAGGGAGATGAAGTGAAAGCTTGTGCTTCGCTGCTCATTTTAATATGCCTGATATAGCAGACGACTGAGATGATTATTTCTACATCCACATCTGCATGAATACTCTGCAATTTACACTTACGTGCTTCGCACAGGGTTCATCGGACCACTTTCAGATTATTTCTCTACCTTTCTCCTCTTAAATAGCAGATGGCATAAACGAATAGTTAAATCTTCCCGTGCAAGACCTGAATTCGCTCGTTGTGTTACGATGGTCACTTAGTGAGCGTGGCGGGTTGATCTGTTCTGTTATTCTGTGCAACGGATTAATATGAGATGTACCCTTTACCCTGTGGCTCCTGCAAAATGCAATATCCACCCCCACATTACTACAGAAGCCAGATAGACGCTCCTAACGTTCTAAAGCGAAATGCCTGAAAAACTTTCAGCAATAAATATCTTCTGGAGTCGTCTGCTGTAAGGAAATGACACAAACATTCACAAAATTTCTTACGTAACTAGTGGGATACTTGGGTACTGAAGTAGTGCTAGTTAGTGTAAGAAAAACATGAAACTAAAGAAAATTGTTATTTATTTTGCAAAAATTCTGAGAAATCACAATGGCACTTTTAGTTATGAACTGAACACGTTATTTCCTGGTTCTTTTCGGAATGTGAAGTTACCTCTCAAGGATAGAATTCGCTAATGAAATTTCTATACAAAGTTTAAGACAGTTATTGACTTCGCAAAATGGCTGAGAGCCGCGCCTACTCTACTTGAATAATTATCCGTTAGAATGTTGCTAGGTACGGCCAAGGCTGTCGCGTGTGAAATGCAGTGGTGTACTGTTGTGGAGGAAATATGGAGCTCGCAAGAGCTGTAGCGCACAATACCGTAAGCTGCGATGACTGCTGTCTGCGCCGCTCGCTGCTGACAAATAAGATAACTCTCGTTCTATCTGGATTCACCTTAGCCTATCAAACTCTCCCTATGCCTTTATGAAGTCAAGGACTCCTATTCGCCCCTAGTCTAACTATTGGCGTGGTACACTGGTCAGATAACCAGTCCACCGCGATGCCACTCAAAATTTGCTCGCAGGCGTTTAACTATAACTCTGTCCGTTCACACCGCACAATAAGTGTGGCGGCCAACACAGTGAACAACGCTTAATCGCAAGGACTCAATATAGAGTCGCACTTCGATTCGCTCTCGACAGAGGTGCTCTCCCAGTGAAGTACTGAGGAGAGAATTGTTCCTCGCTCTTTGAGTACACGTGCGAGCGCGCACACTCTCGTTGTGTGTTCTCGGTCCAAGAGCGATAACGGAACGGCCCCTCTCCACGCCAGACGTGAAGGGGTATATCTTTCGGTCTCTTCCATTACTCCTTCAGCTCAAGGTGTCAGAAATATTGTCTGCCAATCAGCATTGCTCTTCTAAAACGGGAGAATGACGTTTCGTTTAAGACGACCAATCCAGAAATCTGTAGTATCGGCGTTTGGCGTTTGCTGTCTCCCTGTGAAAATCTCTGAAACTGCGTGCTATATTGTAAAGAATGCGTAAGCTGGCCGCTCCCACACACTGTAGCGGAATTTGCTTTTAAGCCGAACACAGGGTCGTTCCTCCTTTCCCTTGGGTCAATGCTATCTGCCGCACGGGCTGCCACCAGCCGACATAGATAGACTGAGTCGTCCTCTGAAGGGACCAGCGTCCTGGCGTGCGATTATTGCCTCTCCCAAACTAAAAGCTCCTGTGACCGTTGTGTCTGGAATGTATGTGCGTACGCCAGCCTCGAGTATTTCAATGATGGTGCGCACTTGCGATTTATTAGTTATTTGCATATTGTTTATATGAATTCATACAGCATTGACTTTATCTTATCGAGTTTGGGTTGGAATGAAGCGTCTTGATGTGCGCAATATGATTGTGAGGGCGGAATATGTAAGCAATGAAGGTCAGGAGACCATGCCGTCTTACAACTTCTCCTTATGTAACTGCGAATCAACGAAATGTTTTCTTGTTGGCAAGAGGAAACACTGTTGTGTTAACGATTGCCGTCGCAACTCGTATCATATCTGTGACACTCTCTATACTGCTTCGTGATAGTGAAACAGGAGATGCCCTTTTCTGAATTTTCTTGATGTACTCCGCAATCCTCCCTGGTAAGGATTCCATACTGCGGAGCAGTACTCCAGAAGACGACGGACCAGAGTAGTGTAGGAGGTCTCTTTATCAGATCTTTACGTCTTATAAATGTTACGCCAGTAAAATGCTCTGCTTGGTTTTACTTCCCCACAACGTTTCCTTTATGGTGATTCCTATTTGTGTTGTTCGTAATCGTAGCCCCTAGGTCTTTAATTGAACCGAATATCTTTATATTTATATGTTTTGTCGTCTAACCGAAATTTAACAGATTCTTTTTTATACTCATATGGAGGACCTCGAAAGTATCATTATTTAAATTGCCACTTTTTGTTCGATAGAGGTAACTTGTCTAAATCATCTTGCAACTGGTTTTCATCTGCTGATGACTTTACTAGACAGTAAACTACAGTATCTTCTACAAACAATTCAAGAGAGCTGATCATTTTATCTCCGAAAGCATTCATGTAAATTAGGAATAGCAGAGGGCCTATAATACTTCCTTGGAGATCAGTAGGCATCACTTTGTTTAAGTCGTTGACTCCCCTCAGTTGCTACAAAGTGTAGCCCTTGTCCAAGGCCAACGATGGTGGCCAAGCGGTTCTAGGAACTTCAGTCCGGAACCGAACGACTGCTACGGTCGCAGGTTCGAATCCTGCCTTGGGCATTGATGTGTGTGAGGTCCTTAGGTTAGTTAGGTTTAAGTAGTTCTAAGTTCTAGGGGACTGATGACCTCAGAAGTTAATTCCCATAGTGCTCAGAGCCATTTGAACCTTGTGCAAGGAAATTACGAGTCCAGTCGCAGAACTACAAAAATACTCCAGAGGCACGTAATTAGATTATAAGGCGTTTGTGAGGAATGGTGCAAAAAGCCTTGCGGATATCCATAAATATAGAATCAACTTCAGATCCCATGCCATTGTTGAACGGAATTAATACTCTTTACAAAAGGTTATAAGCTGAATGTATCCAAAAGTAAAACAAAGGTCATTGAATGAAGCCCCGAGCTAGATCAAACAGTGCTGAGAGAGATAGATTAGAAAATAAGACAGTTGAAGCAGTCAGTGAGTTTTGCTATTTGGGCGCAAAAACATCTGACGATGTCTCAACAAGAGTTGTAAGCAGATAACTAATGAGAAGGTAATGAGTCAGACTGGGAAAAAATACATTTGTTGTAAAAATTGACTCAAAAGAAAAAAAATATCAGTTTGTAGAACACCCAGAAGCATCGGAGGATCGTCAGTTTATTAATGGAGGGAACTATGGAGTGGCAGTTATAAGCCGTAACAGCGTTTCACGTCAGCAATTATTAACTTTTTTTAAACATTATGTTTTCTTATCGAAGTACGTCTCCCTTCCTGCTGAAGGGGAACTACGACGCACATGGTACAGTTTATTTTTATTCGACACGAGCTAGTGAAATTTCTGGTTCTTATCCACGCGGTGACTTTCTAAACTCTAACAAAACATGTTCGACTTGGGCAACGTCACATTGTCGATTACATAAACAGGTACAAAATCGGCACCCTAATAGCCAGTTTATCGCGCCGCTCTTGAATTATGACAATGTAACATTCCGCGACGCCCACGGATTACCATACGCGTTACTAAAATGCAAACCGCCGCGTTGAGCAAGCCTCATTTCGCATGCGGACCGGGGCGGCGCCGCTGCGTCACGGCGTGGGAAATGGAACAGCCCGGGCTGCGTCCCGTGGGTGAGCGGGCGAGCAGCCGCGTCTGGCAGAGGGTCGCGGGTCGAATCCCGCCAGCGGCCGCCGTGCTCACGTCTTTCCTCACGTAAATTTCCGAGCGCGGCCGCTCGAGCATAAATCTCGAGGTTGCAAACGAGGTAGTTGTATCCCTTTCACTACGGAGCCTACCAGGCAAATTACGAAATAAGACCAGAAGTTGCTGATCTAGTGTTCTTGAGTTCCTTCTATCATACAAGGTCACCACCGCCAGACGGTATCGAGACACTAGTCAGTAAAGGAACTGAGAATATTGACTGAGCACTGCTGACGCTCTGCAAACTAGTAATTAATCAAATTCACTACCTCTAGATGTTTTCATAAAGTTTTAATTACCACCTCGAAAAAATCAGGCTGCGACCACGAGGTTTTATGATGTTGATATTGTTTCTCTACATACGAAGTGTGTGAGAAAAGTAATGAAACTGTTTTTTATCCACCAAAACTTTTATATAAATTTTATTCAAACAACAATGTTGTCCCCTTCAAAGTAGTTCCCTTGAGCAATTTCAGTCGCTGTTCCTAGTCTTGGTGGCAGCGCTGAAAGGCTTCAACTGGCAGGGCCTTTAGCATGTCAGTCACATTCTTCTCAATGTTCTCCAGAATCCTAAAATGACGTCCTCTTAAGCCAATTTTCAATTCCTGTTCAAATGGCTCTAAGTACATCTGAGGTCATCAGTCCCCTACACACTACTGGCCATTAAAATTGCTACACCAAGAAGAATTGCAGATACTAAACGGGTATTCATTTGACAAATATATTATACTAGAACTGACATGTGATTACATTTTCACGCAATTTGGGTGCATAGATCCTGAGAAATCAGTACCCAGAACGACCACCTCTAGCCGTAATAAAAGGCCTTTATGCGCCTGGGCATTGAGTCAAACAGAGCTTGGATGGCGTGTACAGGTACAGCTGCCCATGCAGCTTCAACACGATACCACAGTTCATCAAGAGTAGCAACTTGCGAAGAGCCAGTTGCTCGACCACCATTGACCAGACGTTTTCAATTGGAGAGAGATCTGAAGAATGTGCTGGCCAGGGGAACAGTAGAACATTTTCTGTATCCAGAAAGGCCCGTGCAGGACCTGCAACATGCGGTCGTGCATTATTCTGCTGAAATGTAGGGTTTCGAAGGGATCGAATGAAGGGTAGAGCCACGTTCCGTAACTCATCTTAAATGTAACGTGCACTGTTCAAAGTGCCGTCAATGGGAACAAGAGGTGACCGAGACGTGTAACCAATGGCACCCCATACCATCACGCCGGGTGATATGTCAGTATGGCGATAACGAATACACGCTTGCAATGTGCGTTCACCGCATTGTCGCCAAACACGTATACGACCATCATGTTCCTATAAACAGAACCTGGATTCACCCGAAGAAATGACGTTTTGCCACTCGTGCACTCAGGTTCGTCGTTGAGTACACCATCGCAGGCGCTACTGTCTGAGATGCAGCGTCCAGGGTAACCGCAGCCATGGTCTCCGAGCTGATAGTCCGTGCTGTTGCAAACGTCGTCGAACTGTTTGTGTAGATGGTTGTTGTCTTGCAAACGTCTCCATCTGTTGACTCAGGGATCGAGAGGTGGCTGCACGATCCGTTACAGTCATGCGGGTAAGATGCCTGTCATCTCGACTGCTAGTGATAGGAGGCCGCTGGGATCTAGCACGGGGTTCCGTATTACCCTCCTGAAACTCATCGATTCCATATTCTGCTAACAGTCATTGGATCTGGACCAACGCGATCAGCAATGTCGCGATACGATAAACCGCAGTCGCGATATGCTACAATCTGACCTTTATCAAAGTCGGAAACGTGATGGTACGTATTTCTCCTCCTTACACGATGCATCACAAGATCGTTTCACCACGCAATGCCGGTCAACTGCTGTTTGTGTATGAGAAATCAGATGGAAACTTTCCTCATGTGAGCACGTTGTAGGTGTCGCCATCGGCACCAACCTTGTGTGAATGCTCTGAAAAGCTACGCATTTGCATATCACAGCATCTTCTTCCTGTCGGTTAAATTTCGCGTCTGTTGCACGTCATCTTCGTGGTGTAGCAATTGTAATGGCCAGTAGTGTACTTACAACTACTTGAACCTAACTAACCTAAGGACATCACACACATCCATGCCCGAGGCAGGATCCGAACCTGCGACCGTACCAGCAGCACGGTTCCCGAATAAAGCGCCTCGAACCGCTCGGCCACAGCGGCCGGCTTTCAATTTCGGGAAAAGAAAAAAGTCGCGAGGAGGGGGCGGGGAGGGGGGGGGGGGTTGTGAAACAAGAAAACAACAGGAATGCCTTTTGAGGTAAAAAATTCCGTGAAGCAAGTGGCTGTGTGACGTGGGGCGTTGTCATGATGGAGCGTCCTCTTTTCTGCTGTACCCGGTCTCATTCGATTCAATCCTTTCCTGATTCTTTCAAGATCTTTGTAAAACACGTGGTTGACAGTTCATCCTGGAGGAACAAATCCCGCAGGAACAGTTTCCCTATGCACGATACTCCTACCGCTAAAAAGCAAGTCAGTATTGGTTTCATCCTTGATTTACCCATTCGAGGTTTTTTCGGTCGAGGAGACATCTCTGTGTGCCACTTTTCTGCTTTGTCTCAGAATCGTAAAAAAAATCACCTTTGATTTCTTGGCTGAACCATTCGTTGTCATTGGTAATCCTCTCAAGGTTAAGATAAACGCTCACATTTCTCCGATTGCCCCTCTGTTCAGTTGTGAGATTTTTCGGCACCCTTTCCGCCCAAACATTTCGCATGTGCAAAAGTTCAGTGAAAAGTTGATGTACGCTGAAAGTGTTTAACGGGTCACCGTCATCCTTACCGCTAAACGTCGGTCACGTACACTTTTTTGAAGTGGAAGGATTCCCTGAATGAGGTTCATTTTCAACTTGTTCTTCGCCTTCCAACCAGTTTGCTAGCAAAAAACGTACACTCGTGATAAGGAACATTACCCTGTTGTTGTTGTTGTTGTGGTCTTCAGTCCTGAGACTGGTTTGATGCAGCTCTACATGCTACCCTATCCTGTGCAAGCTTCTTTATCTCACAGTACTTATGGCAACCCACCTCCTTCTGAATCTGCTTAGTGTAATCATCTCTTGGTCTCCCTCTACGATTTTTACCCTCCACGCTGCCCTCCAATGCTAAATTTGTGATCTCTTGATACCTCAGAACATGTCCTACTAACCGGTCCCTCCTTTTTGTCAAGTTGTGCCACATACTCCTCTTCTCCCCAATTGTATTCAATACTTCATCGTTAGTTATGTTATCTACCCATCTAATATTCAGTATTCTTCTGTAGCATCACATTTCGAAAGCTTCTATTCATTTCTTGTCTAAACTATTTATCGTCCATATTTCACTTCCATACATGGCTATACTCCATACAAATACTTTCAGAAACGACTTTCTGACACATAAATCTATACTCGATGTTAACAAATTTCTCTTCTTCAGAAACGCTTTCCTTGCCCTAGGGGAAGCGAAATGTAGTTGAGGAGGGCTATGCGAGGGGCGTTCAATGAATTCGGAAGTAAAGTTTTCTGTACTGACTTGGCAGCAAGAAATTTTGGTCTTATGTCAAAGCCGAAGGTGCATCAAAACAAAATGTCCAGACACTCTGTGACCAAAATGGTACTGAAACAGAGGATGACAAACTAAAGGCCGAAATACTAAATGACTTTTTCCAAAGCTGTTTTACAGAGGAAGACTGCACTGTAGTTCCTTCTCTAGATTATCGCGCAGATGACAGAATGGTAGATATCGAAATAGATGATAGAGGGATAGAGAAACAATTAAAATCGCTCAAAAGAGGGAAGGCCGTTGGACCTGATGGGATACCAGTTCCCAGGTGGCCGAACGGTTCTAGGCGCTTCAGTCTGGAACCACGCGACCGCAACGGTCGCAGGTTCGAATCCTGCCTCGGGCATGAATGTGTGTGATGTTCTTAGGTTAGTTAGGTCTAAGAAGTTCTAGGTAACTGATGACCTCAGATGTTAAGTCCAAAAGTGCTCTGAGCCATTTGAACCATTTGATACCAGTTCGATTTTACACAGAGTACGCGAAGAATCCCCTTCTTGCAGCGGTGTATCGTAGGTCTCTAGAAGAGCGTAGCATTCCAAAGGATTGGAAAAGGGCACAGGTCATCCCCGTTTTCAAGAAGTGACGTCGAACAGATGTGCAGAACTATAGACCTATATCTCTAACGTCGATCAGTTGTAAGATTTTGGAACACGTATTATGTTCGAATATAATGACTTTTCTGGAGCCTAGTAACCTACTCTGTAGGAATCAGCATGGGGTTCGAAAAAGACGATCATATGAAACCCAGCTCGCGCTATTCGTCCACGAGACTCAGAGGGCCATAGACACGGGTTCACAGGTAGATGCCACGTTTCTTGACTTCCGCAAGGCGTTCGATACAGTTCCCCATAGTCGTTTAATGAACAAAGTAAGAGCGTATGGACTATCAGACCAAGTGTGTGAATGGATTCAAGAGTTCCTAGATAACAGAACGCAGAACGTTATTCTCAATGGAGAGAGGTCTTCCGAAGTAAGAGTGATTTCAGGTGTGCCCACAGGGGAGTGTCGTATTACCTTTGCTATTCACAATATACATAAATGACCCTGTGGATGACACCGGAAGTTCACTGAGGCTTTTTGCGGTTGATGCTGTGGTATATCGAGAGGTTGTAACAATGGAAAATTGTACTGAAATGCAGGAGGATCTGCAACGAATTGACGGTTGGTGCGGGGAATGGCAATTGAATCTCAATGTAGACAAGTGTAATGTGCTGCGAATACATAGAAAGAAAGATCCTTTATCATTTAGCTACAATATAGAAGGTCAGCAACTGGAAGCGGCTAATTCCATAAATTATCTGGGAGTACGCATTAGGAGTAATTTAAGATGCAATGATCATATGAAGCTGATCGTCGGTCAGATGCCAGACTGAGCTTCATTGGATGAATCCTAAGGGAATGCAGTCCGAAAAGAAAGAAAGTTGGTTACAGCACACTTGTTCTACCACTGCTTGAATACTGCTCACCTGTGTGGGATCCGTACCAGATAGGGTTGATAGGAATGATAGAGAAGATCCAAGGGAAAGCAGCGCGTTTCGTTACAGGATCATTTAGTAATCGCGAAAGCTTTACGGAGATGATAGATCAACTCCAGTGGAAGACTCTTCAGGAGAGACGTTCAGTTGCTCGGTACGGGCTTTTGTTGAAGTTTCGAGACATACCTTCACCGAGGATTCAAGCAGTATATTGCTCCCTCCTACGTATATCTCGCGAGGAGACCATGAGGATAAAATCAGAGAGGTTAGAGCCCACACAGAGGCATACCGACAATCCTTCTTTCCACGAACAGTACGAGACTGGAATAGAAGGGAGAACCGATAGAGGTACTCAAGGTACCCTCCGCCACCCACCGTCAGGTGGCTTGTGGAGTATGGATGTAGATGTAGATGCAGGCTGTTTCAGCTTTTCGATGGTCACACTCGCAGATTCCCCACGTTTAACAGAAGACTCGATGGCATAACGTTGCTGCAAAATCCACTGTTTCATTTTTGTAATACCCAACAAAAACACGGTTTCATTGATGGCGCTCTCAAAACTCGGACTGAGCATCTGGAAGTGGAGAAAACGTCCGTTTACACAAGCAGAACAACACAGCGTTTCCAGATCGCTCGCAGTATTGTCAGGCTCATTACTTTTCTCACCCCTCGTATTCATCTTTCAGTGCATCGCATTTTTCCCGTCGATGGAAGACTTGGTGGAAAACTTGGCTGTGGAAGTCTGTATTGTGGCTTTCCAGGAAACGTTTCACCTAGAAAATCATCTCCTTGTCTTTTTTGAAATGTGGTTTCTTGATCAGAGGAAAGAGGAAGAAGTCTGTTGTGGTCATCTCCTCAGAATTTAGGGGCAGGGGGTGGGGGATGAGACAAACTTTGGTAACTCAAAGAAGCAGCAGGTGTGACTGTGTCCTGTGGACAGCTTTTAGCGACGCTTCATCTTGTCAGCCATCTGTAACCTTGCCTGTTCGGTAGTATGATACTGTGCCTGTTTGCCCCTTGTGAGGATAAGTTGCTACCCCCCCCCCCCCACCCCCCACCCACCCACACACACAAAAAAAGAAAAGATACTCAGCCATTTTCGTCTGTGGTGAGTCCACATGTTTCCAGTGTCAGCATTCTTCCTTTGTGTCGGGGTCATAGTAATAAACCCTGAACTCGTGCCTGGTGATTGGGTGACTGCAACATTTGCGGTGCTCTTGATTCTGCCGACTGTCTGAATGTGTGTGAGTAGGCTCGGGGAAGAGAGGACGACGACCTTTGATACGGTCCAAACGTCAAGCAAAATTTTCAGAACTGCTACTGTAAGACGAGAAGATTTTACACCAATACACTGAATATTCTGTAAATTCTTTTCGATTTATATTTATATTAGATCACTGTTTACGATGCACAAATGGATTATTAATCATTTCATTGGCTGATAGTGGCTAGTACACATAGAAACACTGCATCTCTGTGAGTTAATTAGAGCCGAGCACCGAGAGAAACGGCAGTGTGGGTAACACGCTGCTCAGAAGCCGCTATCGGCTGAAGAGGGGCCGGGAATTGTGTTCTGCTGTGGTGGATATTTACTGCCCTCAAAGAGAACGTGTAGGACGAGTATATTTCTATTGTCTATTACCAAAACACAATTTATGAAAGATGTTTATATTTTATCAATAGGATTAAGTTGGAATAATTAATATTTGTTACGTCGGAAATAATTGTGGTAGCAGGGAATGTCTGCACCAAAGTAATGTTGGCAGGAGAGACCGCACATTGTTATAATTTTAAAAAGGGTGGGAGAAACAGCGTATGGATACATTTTAAGAAAAGAGCGGGAAAGACCGCGCATTGATACATTTTGTAATGGTAGCAGGGATTGTCTGCACCAGAAAGCATTGTTGGCAGGAGAGACCGCACTTTAGGTTCGTAGGAAGTCAGTGGTAAGCGAGAAGTGAAGCGAGTCGGTAGCAGGTCTGAAGTGACAGGTTGACAGGAGTTGTGTGCCTGCCAGCCACCAGCTATGATTTACAAGAGATTGTAAACGAATGTACAGAGACATCAGCTAACTATTATCATAAGAGGAACTAATATTATTGAGTAATTTTTTTGTGAAACTCAAGACTACTGAAGGTATGTTTGCGCAATGCTAGTTGTAAGATTATTGTAAAAGGTAAGTCCCATTTGAACGTTTGTAAAATCATTTCATTCAGAATATAATTAATTTTTGGCAGCAATATTCCATTACTGATTATAATCCATCCCAAAAACCATCAACGTAAAACTTCGCAAAATTTTATTGTTTTAAAAAAAACTATGAATTACGTAACGTCAGTCAAATTAATTAAAGGATAACGCCAGCTTTGCTTTTAAAGAATAACATCAGTTTTGGTAATGAATACAGCCTCTTATTATGACAGCCCACCAGCAGCTAATAAAGCATAGTAAAACAGAGTAAGTATATTCATGTCGCAGTTCGATGTACCAGTCAGATGGCGATCCAGTAACAGTAAAAAAGGTAAGGAACAGTTTTGGATTATTGCACATAGCGACTGAGGGCCACGACGACGACACATTCTACACTCCTGGAAATGGAAAAAAGAACACATTGACACCGGAGTGTCAGACCCACCATACTTGCTCCGGACACTGCGAGAGGGCTGTACAAGCAATGATCACACGCACGGCACAGCGGACACACCAGGAACCGCGGTGTTGGCCGTCGAATGGCGCTAGCTGCGCAGCATTTGTGCACCGCCGCCGTCAGTGTCAGCCAGTTTGCCGTGGCATACGGATCTCCATCGCAGTCTTTAACACTGGTAGCATGCCGCGACAGCGTGGACGTGAACCGTATGTGCAGTTGACGGACTTTGAGCGAGGGCGTATAGTGGGCATGCGGGAGGCCGGGTGGACGTACCGCCGAATTGCTCAACACGTGGGGCGTGAGGTCTCCACAGTACATCGATGTTGTCGCCAGTGGTCGGCGGAAGGTGCACGTGCCCGTCGACCTGGGACCGGACCGCAGCGACGCACGGATGCACGCCAAGACCGTAGGATCCTACGCAGTGCCGTAGGGGACCGCACCGCCACTTCCCAGCAAATTAGGGACACTGTTGCTCCTGGGGTATCGGCGAGGACCATTCGCAACCGTCTCCATGTAGCTGGGCCACGGTCCCGCACACCGTTAGGCCGTCTTCCGCTCACTCCCCAACATCGTGCAGCCCGCCTCCAGTGGTGTCGCGACAGGCGTGAATGGAGGGACAAATGGAGACGTGTCGTCTTCAGCGATGAGAGTCGCTTCTGGCTTGGAGCCAATGATGGTCGTATGCGTGTTTGGCGCCGTGCAGGTGAGCGCCACAATCAGGACTGCATACGACCGAGGCACACAGGGCCAACACCCGGCATCATGGTGTGGGGAGCGATCTCCTACACTGGCCGTACACCTCTGGTGATCGTCGAGGGGACACTGAATAGTGCACGGTACATCGAAACCGTCATCGAACCCATCGTTCTACCATTCCTAGACCGGCAAGGGAACTTGCTGTTCCAACAGGACAATTCACGTCCGCATGTATCCCGTGCCACCCAACGTGCTCTAGAAGGTGTAAGTCAACTACCCTGGCCAGCAAGATCTCCGGATCTGTCCCCCATTGAGCATGTTTGGGACTGGATGAAGCGTCGTCTCACGCGGTCTGCACGTCCAGCACGAACGCTGGTCCAACTGAGGCGCCTGGTGGAAATGGCATGGCAAGCCGTTCCACAGGACTACATCCAGCATCTCTACGATCGTCTCCATGGGAGAATAGCAGCCTGCATTGCTGCGAAAGGTAGATATACACTGTACTAGTGCCGACATTGTGCATGCTCTGTTGCCTGTGTCTATGTGCCTGTGGTTCTATCAGTGTGATCATGTGATGTATCTGACCCCAGGAATGCGTCAATAAAGTTTCCCCTTCCTGGGACAATGAATTCACGGTGTTCTTATTTCAATTTCCAGGAGTGTATGTTTCGTCGTAATAATCAGAAAATCGCTTTTAATAAGCAGCAATTAAATTTGTGTGCGAAGATTGAGAAAGAGAATAAATTTCAAAGGGAAGATTTCATTTGTTATTATTAAGCAAGAGATAGAAATCCTAAGGAAAGGTTTCATAGGTTATTGTAGAAGGGAAGGTTGCGTAACAAAAGAGATATAGAGGAGACGGGAAGGTTTCAAACGGAGCAGGGAGGTTGTGGTTTACAACACTGGGAGCCACAGAACCCTGTATCACAAACAATGCAGGGAGAGGTTGCACGTCTGTGAACCGAAAAAAATTTCGGTGCAGCGTAGCTGGCGCAAGAATGTCGGGGGCGGAACAAGGCAAAAAGACATTCCTTTTAGTATAAAGGAATGGGTGGAGGGACAAATGATGATCTCAAGCTGATCTCTGAGGAATCTCCTCACGGGAAGTGCCAGGATATTCTTCCCACCAAAAAGCAGAGAGACATATTTGAGAGGCGGAGAGCTAAGTGTGTAGGAGGGGAAACAGAAACTTCCAGAAAATCTCCTGAAAGGGTATCAGTTTCAGGCGAATGGCTGGGAGATTGATGTAGTAGGCAGTAATGTTTTTGTAATGGCCGCTGGGATTCGTCGACTGAGTGCAGACGTAGACCAGGGGGAGCGAGCATAGGGCATCGAGACACTTCCATGCGGGGGTGGATTGAAGACACTACCCTCCGGAGACTGACTCAGAGACTTCGCTGGCGAGACCCAAAGCGCAGAAACTGGCAAATAGATTTTGAAAAGTGTTGATTTTGCCGCAAGGAATGCATGAAGTCGTTTCTCTGTGAACAGAATTGTTATTCTGTTTACTCGAGTGCCGATTCTTTACCTCTCTGTGGAATCTGACACATACTGAAGTGCTTCTATACAAAAGAATACTCTAACTGAATTTCTGTTCCTAGCTAGTGAGCAAGCGGAAATCTTGCCTCGTGTTCTGTTTTGTATTGAGGTAATTTCAGCCTCTGGAGTTCGCGGACAGCACATTGCTTCTACTGCGTAGGCACCTAATTACGGGTACTACATGTACATCATCTGCACAGCAGCCAACGCCCCAACAAGCAGATCATCGATGCAGTGTAACTGCTGCCTGTACTTCAATTCAGCGGATAGGGAAGCACCACAGTAAATGTGCTGAGTTCCATTTGCTTAAAAAAAGTCAAACATACGTTCTGATATTGTGTACCCCATATTTGCACTCTATGCGTTTTTTGAGAATACATAATTTACGGTATCCAAGTTGTGATTCATTGTAGTAGCATCCAGATAGGAATAACTGCTTTCATTTGCTAAACTGAAATGTAGTAAAACCATAACACGATACTTCGTTTCATGGACATCCTTAAGTGTAGGCTGTCAACGGCAGGATCATCTTAATCAATTGTAGGCGTGAAAATTCCATTGCGAAGACAATGTTAGGCAACCAAATATACACATGCTATATGTTTAGTTCTACTTTTTTCCACTATCACTTCCACTGTGTAAACCGGTCTTCGCACAGAGATGGCCTACCACTTTGTTCATCATCATTGAGACCTATTTGATCGCAATGGAAGCGTCTGCACCACTTGACCACAGTGGTGTATGATTTAGCGTTATTGTCGTATACCTCCATCAACTCAGCATGGATTGTTACAGCGGTTGTGTATGATTAAGCGTTATTTTGCTATACTTCCATCAACTCAGCATGGATTGTTACAGCGGTGTCTCCCTGCAAATGTAGAAAACGATTATTAGCGTGCTTCTCTACGTAACCAATTAGCTGCACCATTTTGTTTAATACGCTAGCGATGTGATTCGGAACTCTGGCGGGGGTGGGGGGGGGGAGGGGGGTTCAGCGTGTACATGGATTAGAGACGTGTAACTACAAATCAGCTTATTATTTCGATATGATAAATCGAATTTTATGACGTGCTCTGGTATTAACATTGCGTAATTATTCCAGATGTGACTCGTTGGCCAGATGGATAACAGTCATGCTAAAAATCCAAAGCCTCGAGTTTCAATTGTGGGTCAGTTGTAGCACATTTCTATCAGTTATCGCTTCTTTCACCATTGAAAATTATTTGTATGTGTGAAAAATGCGAAGATGCTTCGTGATTCAGGATTCGCGGTAAAGTGTGGTTCCCATCATACACTGAGGCGACAAAAATGTTGGGATAGCAATATGGCGGAAGAATTGGGCACACAAGTGCATTGACGACGCTGCCATTGGTACTCAAGTGATTCACGTGAAATAGTTTCTGACGTGTTTATGGCCAAACGACGAGAATTAACAGACTTTGAAAGCGAAATGGTAGATGAAGCTAGACGCATGGGATATGTCACTTCCGAAATCGTTAGGGGAAGTTAGTATTCTCAGACACACAGTACCAAGAGTATGTCGCGAATACCAAATTTCAGACATTACCTTTCACCATGGAGAACACAGTGGCCGACAGCTGTCACTTAACGGTCGAGAGCAGCGGTGCTTGTGTAGAGTGGTCAGTGCTAATAGACAAGCAACTCTGATTGAAATAACCGCAGAAATCAGTGTGGGACGTACGGCGAACGTATCCGTTAGGCTCAAATGGCTCTGAGCACTATGGGACTCAACTGCTGTGGTCATTAGTCCCCTAGAACTTAGAACTACTTAAACCTAGCTAACCTAAGGACATCACACACATCCATGCCCGAGGCAGGATTCGAACCTGCGACCGTAGTAGTCGCACGGTTCCGGTCTGCGCGCCTAGAACCGCGAGACCAGCGCGGCCGGCTATCCGTTAGGACGGTGGGCGAAATTTGGCGTTAATGGACTATGACAGCAGACGACGGACGCTACTACCTTCGCTATCAGCACTACGTCGCCTCCAGCAGCTATCCTGGGCTCGTGACCATATCGGTTGGATCCTACATGACTGGAAAAGCGTCGCGTGGTTGGATTAGTTCCGATTTCAGTTAGTAATTGCTGATGTTAGGGTTCACGTGTGGCGCAGACCCCACGAAGCCACAGACCCAGATTGTCAACAAGGCACTGTGCAAGGTGGTGGTACGGGTCCTCTGATCCAACTCAACCGATCGTTGACTGAAAATGGTTATGTTCGGTTACTTGGAGACCGTTTGCAGCCGTTCGTGGACCTCATGTTTCCAAAAACGATGGAATGTTTATGAACGACACTGTGCCATATCACTGGGCCACAACTGTTCGCGACTGGTTTGAAGAACATCTTGGACAATTCGAGTGAGTGATTTGGACATCCAGATCGCCGATATGAGTCCCATCGAACATTTATTGGGCATAATCGAGAGATCAGTTCGTGCAAAAAATCCTGCACCGGCAACACTTTCGTAGTTGTGGACGGGACGGCAATAGAGGCAGAGGCTCATCATTTCTGCAGGGAGCTTCGAACGACTTGTTGAGTCCATGTCACTTCGAGTTGCTGCACTAAGCCGGACTAAAGGAGGTATGACTCGATCTTAGGACGTATCCCGGGACCTTTATCATCGCAGTGTAAGTAACTGAGTAAATCAACAAAAGAAATGCATAACATCACATAATTTCACTCTTGATGGCTGGAGAACTCCATAAGGACTTTATTCATAGAGATGTGAGAAGCAATAAAATATATTTCTTTGGCATATCATCTGTTTGCTCTTTGTCAAATGCGACATCATCAGAGTCTTAACATTCTTATGGGAACCATTCTGAGCAACCACCTGTATTAATCGCCGTCAGCTAATGAGAAATATACTCCTTCCAGGTAGCTTGTCGTGAGTGGGACCACTTGGCGATGAAATCCCTAGTACACCCTCCCCCCCCCCCCCCCCCCCCCCCCCCCGCCGCCCTAGAAGCCAGAGGGCTTATGATCCGGTTAACTGGGGTCGCAGTTTTTGAATAAATACTCGCTTCTCATATCTCAGAGAATGGCATTCTATGAAGGAATTGTTTTACTGTTACCACCCTACTTTTGGATGCCACTCACAAAAATACACGTATTGTCCGTCTCAACGGCCTACCTCACTGTCAACCCACATTGCACTGTCTTCTGGCCCCTCTCAAGTATAAATGCAAAAAGATCGTTTCCATCTGTCTGCTTCAACACGCTAATGTCAGATACCACTGCACAAATTTTCGTGGGACTTCCACGGGTAATTTGAGCATAGCTTGGTGCTACAAATAGGCTTTCTTTTCTCAAAATCGGATCATGTAAAAAATATCGTAACTTATAAGATTCAGGTGTCTGGCTCAACTTAGTGATCACGATGAGTCGTCCGCTGCGGGCGAGTAGTTCTAGGTTCTCCAGTCTGGAACCGCACGACTGCTACGGTCGCAGGTTCGAATCCTGCCTCGGGCATGAATGTGTGTGTTGTCATTAGGGTAGTTTGGTTTAAGTAGTTCTAAGTGCTACGGCACTGATGACCTGAGATGTTAAATCCCATAGTGCGCAGAGCCATTTGAACCATTTTATTAGGATGTTGACTTTAGTGACGGCGTAGTACACCAAAGAACCGACAGATGGCACTGTTAGTTTCTCAGTACGCCAAAGAACCTATCGATGTCGTTGTTAACCATTTTACCTCAGTCACACAAGTATTTCTGGAAGTTTACGTCAGTGACAACATTGGATTTACTTGGCTAGGCCGAGCGGTCTAAGGTGCTGCAGTCATAGACTGTGTGGCTGGTCCCGGCGGAGGTTCGAATCCTCCCTCGGGCATGGGTGTGTGTTTCTGTCCTTAGGATAATTTACGTTAAGTAGTGTGTAAGCTTAGCGACTGATGACCTTATCAGTTAAGTCCCATAAGATTTCACACACATTTGAACATTTTTGAACTTGGCTAGGATATACAGATTTGTGTTAGAAACTTTATGAAATTACTTTGCTTCTTTCGATTGGTTTCATTTGTATCAGACTTCCTGGCTAGCGAAACCGACTTTTTTGGCAAAGTGAACCTATAAGGACTCCGTTTTTACCGATGGAGGTACGGGTGTGAAAAGGGCCTTCTTCAGCTCAAGCTGGGAAGCACGACATATAACTAGTGTCTGTATTTAAACTTGCCTCTCCCTACCAGTGTAAGGAATGTTAGGCCACAAAAACGAAGTATAAATGTGTACTTAACAGTGCAGTTAAGCTGTTTGGGGTTAGTAATATTATAATTAATGTGACTTTTCTCACAGACAAGTTTCTGAACATGTAACACGTCAGCGTCAGTTACAAATAGAAACAATCTTTACCCAGATTTCAGCTAAAATAATTTAGCTTCTTCAGAAGCCAGCGACACTAAACTATTGCATGCCAAAGTTTGGCCATTTCAAGTATAAAAATGTAGCACCATTGAGCTGTGCACAGCTCGCGTTTATCCCACTTATTGTTTGTCATCTTCTATTACGGTACTGCCACCTCGTTTTCTTATTCCATTTACTGGCGTCACTAACATCCTGCCTTACTTGCCCGTGAGCGGCAGCAGCAGTGGGTATCGATAAATGCACTGTCGTACCATCTCTGGAGCGACCGATAATATTTCCAGGTCGCCGTGTGTCTACCAGTTAGTTGGAGACGGACCAGCAGTGCAGGCGGGACGCAGCAGCAGTGAAGTCAGGGACGGAGCGTCGGTGAGGCGCCCACATCCAGTGCCCGCCTACCGCTGGCGGCACACGTGAACTGTCCGACAGAGGGAGATTGGAGCGGGACGACCGTTGGTTGGTCATTCGGTTGGTCGTCTCATCCGCCGACGTATATTTGGTCCTGTCACCATTTCCGGGCCTGGGCAGTTGGTCGGTTGGCGTGGAGCAGCGAGGAAATCTCCGCGGCGCGTAGTTTGGCAAGGCCTGTTGTCGGCCTCTTTGCGTGTCGGAGTGCGTGGTGCTGTTCCCATTCCTACGAGGTTCGTGGCTCACTGATCCTGGACATGAAAGTTGAGTTTTGACGTAATCTACCAGCAAGTCACGACTGTTCACATTGTATCGTTTGGAGTTCGTTGTCGGCTGTTGGTATATTCCTGCGAGCAACAACGTGGTTTTCAAGTTGGAAAATTGTAGCCATCCTGCGGTGGAGTTTCACTGTATTTGGTTATATGAATTGAAGTGCACCAGTGGAATCTTCTGCCTTGTGGCCCTTAACGTTCCAGTTACCTGCCCTGGCCGTTGATGTAAATCCAGGCAGTGTATTTTCCTCATCGTGTTATCGCTGTCCAGTACAGTGTGTAGTTTGACAGCTCAATGTATAATTGGTTGTGGGTGCCAATACCTTGTACTTTGTTCCATTGAACTCCCTGTTGTGTGCTGGTCGGTTGAAGCGGGAGGGTGGTGACGCTTCAGTCCAGAACAGCGCGACTGCTATGGTCGCAGGTCCGACTCCTCCCTCGGGCATAGATGTGTGTGATGTCCTTAGGTTAGTTAGGTTTAAGTAGTTCTAAGTGCTACGGCACTGATGACCTGAGATGTTAAATCCCATAGTGCACAGAGCCATTTGAACCATTTTATTAGGATGTTGACTTTAGTGACGGCGTAGTACACCAAAGAACCGACAGATGGCACTGTTAGTTTCTCAGTACGCCAAAGAACCTATCGATGTCGTTGTTAACCATTTTACCTCAGTCACACAAGTATTTCTGGAAATTTACGTCAGTGACAACATTGGATTTACTTGGCTAGGCCGAGCGGTCTAAGGTGCTGCTGTCATAGACTGTGCGGCTGGTCCCGGCGGAGGTTCGAGTCCTCCCTCGGGCATGGGTGTGTGTTTCTGTCCTTAGGATAATTTACGTTAAGTAGTGTGTAAGCTTAGCGACTGATGACCTTATCAGTTAAGTCCCATAAGATTTCACACACATTTGAACATTTTTGAACTTGGCTAGGATATACAGATTTGTGTTAGAAACTTAATGAAATTACTTTGCTTCCTTCGATTGGTTTCATTTGTATCAGACTTCCTGGCTAGCGAAACCGACTTTTTTGGCAAAGTGAACCTATAAGGACTCCGTTTTTACCGATGGAGGTACGGGTGTGAAAAGGGCCTTCCTCAGCTCAAGCTGGGAAGCACGACATATAACTAGTGTCTGTATTTAAACTTGCCTCTCCCTACCAGTGTAAGGAATGTTAGGCCACAAAAACGAAGTATAAATGTGTACTTAACAGTGCAGTTAAGCTGTTTGGGGTTAGTAATATTATAATTAATGTGACTTTTCTCACAGACAAAAAATGGTTCAAATGGCTCTGAGCACTATGGGACTCAACTGCTGTGGTCATCAGTCCCCTAGAACTTAGAACTACTTAAACCTAACTAACCTAAGGACATCACACACATCCACGCCCGAGGCAGTGTGGGGCGGCGAAGAAGTCGTCGAATGAGTTGTTTGAATGTTCATTTCACGTAACAGACTATTGCCGATGCAACATATGTGGGACGGCGAAGAAGTCGTTGTTTAATGTTGAATGAAAGTTGAACATTGCCACCTTAAATCACGCGAGCCTGGCAACTAATTTGGTGGCCAGTCAGAAAGCGAAGGGAAACTTACTGACCTTAGTTCCCAGTCTGCACGGCCACATTCCTGTACAGCCCAGCTAAACGAAAAATATCCATAGTTCTTCACGGGATTAGGGCTGCTTCAATAAAATTTAAAATTCCAAACAAGATTTTATTATCTTAAAGGCTCACACAAATTACTCGAAACTTCTGAAAAAGCTAAAGACATTAAATATTGTTAATTCAGCCAATCGTTTAATAGTTCAGAGGCGACTTCTACAGCAAGTTCCTCCCGAATAGTTCATTACTCTAACTAACGGTGCTCTATTAATAGTTCGCAATAATGTTAAAAAAAAAAAGATTAATGCTCGCCTTAAAAGTGGAGTTAGTCACCACTTGCCACGCGGAATTATACTTCACACGGACGGCACAATAACAGTTTGTTACCGAAGTCTAAACGATCCAGGACGGTGTACAGTCCTCGCGATTTTCAATGTCCGTTTACATTGCTAAGTACGCGCATGTCACAGCCCGCTATGACGTCACCCGAGGCGAGGCGCGATCGGGCGTTAAGCTCGCGTGGACTAGGCGTTGGTCTAATGCGGAGTGAGCTTACTACTGCCTCTGCCGCTCTTTTTATATAGCTCCAGCGCGTACCGCCAAGAGAGCATCTGTTCTTTCCGTTCCTATGCAGATGCCTGCAGCCTCCAAATGAGCGCTATCTCAGGCACATAATCTTAAATATCACATTTAATAATAGCTTTACAAACTTCTCAATTTTTGTATACATACATCTGAGCAGTACAGAAGCACGTAGAAAATCTCAGCCCGCTAAAATTAAAACTTTACTCTCTAGAATTTTTACAATGGAACTAACGGTAGATTGTTACCTCTGAACCATAGCTTTATCAAGACTTGTATCAGCTGTTAATTATGCTACAAGACTAAAACTTGGTGTAGCTTTGTTAATTGTCCTATCTGATCATTGGTCTTAAAGAATTTGTTTTATCATTAAAATTTAAAGTACTTAATCTATAATGCTTATGTACATTTTACTCACAAAAGTAGTTTTTACTAAATTACTAAAAAACTAGAAGAGGTAACTGATTGTGGTATTTCCATTATTATTATTAGGGTGAACTGAAGCATCCTACCAATTTTCAATATTGTTGCTCTATTATTTCGCGCCTCTGATTTTTCCGAAAAACGCGGATTCTGGAGTCAATTTTAGTTTTATGGTTTTGGAAACCAGCACCACTCATTAATGACTTCTTACTGCACCTTCTCACCAAATTTTGGCTTCCTAGCGTCATTATTTAGCGCCTCCTATTTTTCTTTCAAAACGTGAATTTTACGTAAAACATAACATTAAGATTTGTTACCTGAAACATTATTACATAGAACTATACTTTAACAAAGTTTTACACACAACTCTTAATTTTTACTTTTATGTTAAATGTGGTGCAATACTATATGCAGGCGCGTTACGATGACGTGACGCTACTAGCAGTGAACTAGGGTAAGTCCCGTGCACTCGCTCGCCTCTGTATCTTATACATGATACAGCGCTTGCTTTGCTTCAGCAGGATTCGAACCTGCGACCGTAGCAGTCCCACGGTTCCGGACTGCGCGCCTAGAACCGCGAGACCACCGCGGCCGGCTTCTCACAGACAAGTTTCTGAACATGTAACACGTCAGCGTCAGTTACAAATAGAAACAATCTTTACCCAGATTTCAGCTAAAATAATTTAGCTTCTTCAGAAGCCAGCGACACTAAACTATTGCATGCCAAAGTTTGGCCATTTCAAGTATAAAAATGTAGCACCATTGAGCTGTGCACAGCTCGCGTTTATCCCACTTATTGTTTGTCATCTTCTATTACGGTACTGCCACCTCGTTTTCTTATTCCATTTCCTGGTGTCACTAACATCCTGCCTTACTTGCCCGTGAGCGGCAGCAGCAGTGGGTATCGATAAATGCACTGTCGTACCATCTCTGGAGCGACCGATAATATTTCCAGGTCGCCGTGTGTCTACCAGTTAGTTGGAGACGGACCAGCAGTGCAGGCGGGACGCAGCAGTAGTGAAGTCAGGGACGGAGCGTCGGTAAGGCGCCCACAGCCAGTGCCCGCCGACCGCTGGCGGCACACGTGAACTGTCCGACAGAGGGAGATTGGAGCGGGACGACCGTTGGTTGGTCATTCGGTTGGTCGTCTCATCCGCCGACGTATATTTGGTCCTGTCACCATTTCCGGGCCTGGGCAGTTGGTCGGTTGGCGTGGAGCAGCGAGGAAATCTCCGCGGCGCGTAGTTTGGCAAGGCCTGTTGTCGGCCTCTTTGCGTGTCGGAGTGCGTGGTGCTGTTCCCATTCCTACGAGGTTCGTGGCTCACTGATCCTGGACATGAAAGTTGAGTTTTGACGTAATCTACCAGCAAGTCACGACTGTTCACATTGTATCGTTTGGAGTTCGTTGTCGGCTGTTGGTATATTCCTGCGAGCAACAACGTGGTTTTCAAGTTGGAAAATTGTAGCCATCCTGCGGTGGAGTTTCACTGTATTTGGTTATATGAATTGAAGTGCACCAGTGGAATCTTCTGCCTTGTGGCCGTTAACGTTCCAGTTACCTGCCCTGGCCGTTGATGTAAATCCAGGCAGTGTATTTTCCTCATCGTGTTATCGCTGTCCAGTACAGTGTGTAGTTTGACAGCTCAATGTATAATTGGTTGTGGGTGCCAATACCTTGTACTTTGTTCCATTGAACTCCCTGTTGTGTGCTGGTCGGTTGAAGCGGGAGGGTGGTGACGCTTCAGTCCAGAACAGCGCGACTGCTACGGTCGCAGGTCCGACTCCTCCCTCGGGCATAGATGTGTGTGATGTCCTTAGGTTAGTTAGGTTTAAGTAGTTCTAAATTCTAGGGGACTGGTGACCTCAGATGTTAAGTCCCATAGCGCTCAGAGCCATTTGAACCATTTGGAGCAGAGGTTAGCTTGTTGGTGGGTCCTTTAAGTGTGTGTCGGTTTTTTTGTCGTCAGATCGTCCCTTGGAACTTCTGAGCGCCGTTGCGTGTACTGCCTTTCCTTGTTTGTTCTTGTTGTTTGTACTTTTATGGCTTCTAGCCGATTTTTAGATTATGGTTGATTTGCCCTTAAGGCGTCAGATGGTCTGGACCTTCAGCCTAATTTAAGAACTGCTTTAGGTAAAGCCTTTGGCATTTTTAAAATTAATGTTATTGAGTCTTACATGTCGGGTCTTCAGCCGATTTTTAATTTAAGTTGTTTGCTTTTAAAGTGTCATTCTTTGTTCCTTCAGCCTAATTAAGGAATTGTTTTAAGATAAGGCTTTGCCTTTTAAATTTCTGATTTTGTTTGAGCTTTAAGTTATTGGTTTTTAGCCGTTTTTAAATTAAAGTGGTCTTGCCCTTAAGGCATGAGATTGTACGGAGCATTCAGCCACTAATTAAGCTTCTTAAAAAAAAATCTTGGCTCTTGTTATGTTTGATCAAATAAAAGGTTGTATTGTAAGTAGGCTGTTTAGGTTTTTTTTATTAGTAACACCGCCGCCACGTAGCGCTGTGTATGAAGGACACTGGCTGTGCCGTGTGCAGTCTGTGGCTGGTTTGCATTGTTGTCTGCCATTGTAGCGTTGGGCAGCGGCAGCTGGATGCTAACAGCGCGTAGCGTTGCGCAGTTGGAGGTGAGACGCCAGCAGTGGTGGACGTGGGGAGAGAGATGGCGGAGTTTTAAAATTTGTAAGAATTGGTCTCACGAACTGATTTATATATTATGACTATTAAGGTAAATACATTGTCTGTTCTATATTAAAATCTTTCATTTGCTAACTATGCCTGTCAGTAGTTAGTGCCTTCAGTAGTTTGAATATTTTATTTAGCTGGCAGTAGTGGTGCTCACTGTATTGCAGTAGCTCGAGTAACGAAGATTTTTGTGAGGTAAGTGATTTGTGAAAGGTATAGGTTAATGTTAGTCAGGGCCATTCTTTTGTAGGGATTTTTGATAGTCAGATTGCGTTGCGCCAAAACTTATTGTGTGTCAGTTTAAGCACAGTCGTGTACAAATTGTTCAAAGGGGACGTTTCAGTATGTTCGAGTGTAAGTGATAGTCGCTTATTTTGGCCCCTTTCCACAACTTAAACTACCAGTCCTGCCCTACGGGTTTAGCCAGGTGTCTCAGCCGTAGTGACCAGTCATAAATCTACATTACTTGGGCTGGAGAGAAACACCAGGACCCAGTGCGCGGACGAGGTAGGCAGGCCATTCCGGCGCAGCTCCCGCGGCCCACCGACCACGTCCGCGCACTGGGTCCTGGTGTTTCTCTCCAGCCCAAGTAATGTAGATTTATGACTGGTTACTGCGGTGCTACAGTTTTATACTTGACATGGCCAAACTTTGGCATGCAATAGTTTAGTGTCACTGGCTTCTGAAGGGCAAATTATTTTTTGCTGAAACCTGGATAAAGATTGGTTTTTGTTTGCAACTAAGGCTGACGTGTTACATGTTCAGTTATCACGGTTGCTGACAGGGCTACACAATGTTAAAAATTCTTAGACAAGTTTTTCATTTGTATATTAAATTAGTTGTGATGTCTAATTACGTAGAAGTAACCATATTTGAGTCAATTATTCTTTCCACAAATCCTTCTGCTATCTTAGACAAATAAAATAAAAGTAATGTTGGCTTAATTTAAAACACTGTGAAATGATGTCTGAAATGTCTCATCTTACAGGCATTGTTATACCGATTCCGAAACTGGTCTCTGCGACTCTGTAATGTTTTTGAAGTTGTGGAGAATGTTACGATTAATGTTTTATTAATATTAATGCACCTGATGCATTTGGGGTACAGTTGTATGTGTAAAATATGATCTTTTGCCCTATTGAAATGGTTGATTGAAAGTTACTTTCGAAAACTGTCGTTTATCTGCATTCCAGTACTGTATCATAACTTCTTCCTATAGCATATGACGCAATTTTGGAATCAGACATATGCGTAGGTCCCCAATGAAACGTGTCATACAATTGTGATCCTTAGTTGTCATAGGAACTCAGTTCATGGCAGCAAATTATGGGGTGATGAATTCGACTGATTTCCACATTCGAAATATAGATTTCTTACAGGAATCCTAAATACAATTTCAGCATTGTCTGATATTTGTGGAACCAGCAAAAATTAGCACTGTTGTGCTGTTGTTATGAAGTTATCTTACGTACGAGAAATAGAATTTACAGAATATCAATTTAAGTTAGGAACGCAGTGTGTTGCTGGGTGTCGCGATCAATTTTTCTTCTATAATTGATACTGAAATTATATCACACGCTCTTGTCATCTCATAAATGAATATTTTTACCTTGATGTGGAAGTTTTCCTAGATTTTTTGTCGTGTTTGAAATATTTCTCGTTCAAATTTTTGTAACAGATTTTGCATCTCACTTCATTATTATAACATTTTATGGCTCTGAGCATTATGGGACTCAACTGCTGTGGTCATAAGTTCTCTAGAACTTAGAACTACTTAAACCTAACTAACCTAAGGACATCACACACATCCATGCCCGAGGCAGGATTCGAACCTGCGACCGTAGCAGTCGCACGGTTCCGGACTGCGCGCCTAGAACCGCGAGACCACCGCGGCCGGCTATAACATTTTATCAAAATAGTGACAAGTTTCACTTTTAGTAGGCGTCATTCTATCTGCTGATACAGTAACTTGTACTTAAAATGTTTTAAACAAATATACAAACACGGACAAGTAAGTCTAATACAAACACAGACAAGTAAGTGTAATTGTGAAGACAAGGAGATTCCAAGCAAACGAGCTGGGAACTTCTCGGAGGTTGGCGTCGCATATGTTTTCATGCACACAGACTCTGTGAACGAACACCGCTCGTTCAGTCGTTTGTCTGTTTGTCTTCGCGAGTTAAGTTGCTGAAAGTTTTGGAAATGAATCATGCGGCCAAAATTTTCAATAAACAATGGAAAAGTAACAAAACGGCGCTAGTGTAGGGTAATCCGATACAATGCCTGATATAAAGTACTGATATGAGTAAACGTGCGACTAAAAATATCAGAATCGAGGTGAAAGTACTCCGTACTACGTAGTATCGACACATTTTCTGTGTACTTACCCGCGAGTGCCGGAGACATTATACTGGAGCCGATAGTTCATCCTCCGCTAAGAGCCGCCTTCGGCCGAACCTAGAGAACTGCTTCCTTCCCGGGTGCAACGTGGCCACACTTCTGCGCAGATGTAGTATTCGCAGTTACACTTGTAAGACGTCGTCTATGATCTGAGCGATGAGCGGCGGGCGGTAAAGCGGCCTGTGTTATACAGAAATACGATGCAAGGTCCTTCGGTCATGCATAAAATACATTAAATGTATTCTCAGTTGATAATATGGGCTACGGTATAATGCAATGCGGACAATGACGCAACTATGTGTGACTCGTACGGCAATATACATCATGGATTACGAGTACAGGATGGGGACAGATGTTTGAGACATATACAAGTTCGCGTCTGCCTGTGAGTCGTGCTCATATAGCGAAATGGTAACGCGGCCGCTCGCGATAAATGGGAAATCTGGGTTCAGCTCCCAGTTCGCCCAAACTTCCACAGTCGTCATTCCGTTACACAGCTCATGGTTTTCCATAATCGCAACAGCGAGTACATTTCATTTATTTTATATTGTATTTTCCTCAGTCAACTTTGCCATTTGGTTTTTTCATGTATTTTATACTGTATTTTCGTGTCTCAACTTGCGATCAGTGGCTTATTTTTCCAGAATTTATGTTCCAACGAATTCTCTCTTTCAGATTCTGTGGACAACAAAAGCATTCTTTTCGCGACTTAACAACTGTGGTAGCTTCAGTGCACACTCTCTGTCTCCAAAATCACTGTCATTGGGCTAGAAGCTGCCCTGGGAGAAAACAGCGCAAAGTAGCCTTTTCTAACATGGGGTGATTCTCCAACTACGTTTCAAGTAACAGCACTGTTTTATGTTACGATTTTGAACCCCACACGAGTCTGACCAAAGAATAGGACTCCTTGCAGTAACATTCTTCTATATGTTTTTTGAGGTAGTTGCCACTCCACTGAGCTCCAAGGTCAGCTTCACCCCCAACCCATACAAAGCAGTGGCCTTTGCCGTCTTGGCCACTGCGAATACCTGAATTACACGCACACAACTGTGTTTTATAATAAACCATGTTGGTAGGAAACTTCGGCAGAGGAAACGTTTTTTGCACATCAAAACACAAGGTTTTGATCTTAGGATTATTCTTGGCTACAACCTTTCGCTTTCTTTAACGTTTGCAACCTCAGAATATGTCACAATGTTTTATTCCTACTTCTAATCTGTCACACATATTACATGAATCTCCAAGTTTTTTTTACGTACGTAGAATTTAGAGGAAAGCAATTTTTTATAAAAAAGACAAGATTACAGATTTAGTTACTTCTTCACAGTACAATTAATGCAGTTTTTCTACAGTTTTATCTTCTGTAAGAAATTCTGTCTCTGTATTTGCCCTTCTAAAGTGTGAATTATATTTGATGAATTTCGTAATGTGTTCCGCTACCTCTTGTGCAAGGGTCATTAGTTTCATTTTTTTTCCATCATCTACTCCACGACAGTCACGAACTCCTTCACGGCATTTCTGATTTTGCAAAGCGTTATTCACTTTACAATTTGATATCTTCAACGTTTGTAAAAATAAAGTTTTACATACAATCATCCCACACAGTTCGTATAACCTACTTAATTTTTTCATTTGCCTTTCATCATTGCAAAATCTGCAGTTCTCATCTTCATCTGTTTCCTTACTCACTACTACACTTGAGGTAAAATCATTGGTATGGCTATTTTCACTCAGAGAAAAATCCGCGCTTGAAGATGTATGTCTTCCATAAAAAGAACGGAATGCGTAAGGTTTTTGACTCTTTTTGTAATAGTTTTGAGGTCCCTTCAATATAAACTTGTGTTTTTGTACCTGTAAAGCTCCAGATCTAATAGACATCGTTGTAGCACTTTCAGTAATACGTTGTGTTCTTGTTTTGATAGCATCCATTATCGCAGCTGGTAACCATAATATTCAAGTCGTTACAACATGCAACCTGTTATTAGGTTCGAAACCACCACACATCTCACAGACCAAGGAAAGAGGGCATTTTGCTTGGTCTGTGTGTACACAGCCGATGTTGTGAACCAGCGTTGCCACATGATCCGTTAAGTAGTACTTGATTGGCTGTTTTGAAGAAGTGTGGTTCATCTGTAACGGAGACTGCATATAGGACGCTGGTGCGACTTATTCTTGAATACAGCTCAATAGGATTAAAGGTACACATCGAAGCAGCTCAGACGTGAACTGCTTGATTTTTTCGGACACCACTCAAGTATTGAGAAGGTATTTTGGGAACTCAAATGGGAATCCTTGAAGGGAAAACGACGTTCTTTTTGAGGAACACTAGTGAGACAATTTAGAAACCGGAATTTGAAGCTGATTGCAGAATGATTCTACTGCTGCCAACATACATACGTTTCGCGTAAAGAAAATGAAGAGAAATTAGAGCTCATATGGAGGCATATAAATAATTGTTTTTCCCTCGATCTGTTTGAGAGTGAACAGGGAACAGGAAAGGAACTGACTCGTAGTGGTACAGCTTTCTTCAAAAATGAACAAAATGCAATCTAACTATTCTCACTCGTCGTTCTACTGATACCGATACTCATTCAAAGTGTCCATGATTAAAGTTCCAGTTTCAAAACGTTGCAGAAAGAGAACACTGCCCTGAACGACGTCAGATTTGAACAGCATATTATTGACTAGACTAAGGGAGAAATGTCATGGAACAACAAAAAAGTGAAAATTTTACCAGTAGGTGATCCTGTAAGCATCTGAACGTAAATGGGGTCGGCTAAAAATGACAGATGAATCGCAATACAATGGCTGTAGTTTGAGTTGTACATTACACTATCCGTAATGTTCAAAGTACACTTTGTCACAGATACGACAGTCAACAGCTGTGGCACTGTTAGTTAGGTAAGCCGATCCACCACGGCAAGATCGTACCACATTGGATGGGATAAATCGGTTTTTAATTCTTCTGAGGCCAAAAACCGCACAAAAAGGCAAGATGACATTGGTTTTTAGTTGTCCTGGGCCAAAAAACCGCATAAAAGCAAAAGTGACACCAGTTTCTAACACTCGTGTACTGGGTGTTGTGTGATGGTGGTGGTGGTTAGTGTTTAACGTCCCGTCGACAACGAGGTTATTAGAGACGGAGCGGAAGCTCAGGATAGGGAAGGATTGGGAAGGAAATCGGCCGTACCCTTTCAAAGGAACCATCCCGGCATTTGCATGAAACGATTAAGGGAAAACACGGAAAACCTAAATCAGCATGGCTGGAGACGGGATTGAACCGTCTTCCTCGCGAATGCGATGTTGTGTGATGTCCTTAGGCTAGTTAGGTTTAAGTAGTTCTAAGCTCTAGAGGACTGATGACCATATATGTTAAGTCCCATAGTGCTCAGGGCCACAAAAGGAGCCACAACAGTCTTGAGAGTGGCGGAAGACATGTTCAATGTGCCGCCCACCGTGTTCCTCCCAACAGCATGTCCCACAACAGATCGAAATGTCCCGGGGGTCACGATCAGAATGCATAGTGCAATGCATGCCTTCAATCTAGCTACGTTCGTAATTTGACCACTGAACACGACATCTTTCAGCTAACCCCACATCCAGAAGTTACACGAATTACGATCAAGTGGTATGGATGGCCAGGCGGTAGGGAAATAACGGCTAATAATACTAGAATTTCCGAAATACTTCTGTAGGAACCGCTTCACTGGCTGTGCAATGTGCAGAAGAGAGGCATCTTGCATAAAAATGATCCTACCCACTCATATACGCTGTAAGTAGGCTGTTAAGGTTTTATGATGGTAACGCCACGTAGTGCTCTGTATGAAAATCGCTGACTGCGCTTTGTACAGTCTGTGGCTGGTTGGACTCATTGTTGAAATATTCGCTTGTGTAGTGTTGGGCACTTGGATGTGAACAGCGCGTAGCGTTGGGCAGTTGGAGGTGAGCCGCCAGCAGTCATGGATGTGGGGAGAGAGCTGCCAGAGTTTCGAGAGGTTACTATGAGCGGACGATGTGGACGTGTCTGTCAGGAAAAGGAAATTTGTAAGACTGGATGTCATGAACTGATATATATATAATGACTTTTGAGCACTATTAAGGTAAATACATCGTTTGTTCTCAATCAAAATCTTTCATTTGATAACTGCACCTATCAGTAGTTAGTGCCTTCAGTAGTTAGAATCTTTTATTTAGCAGTATTGGCGCTCACTTTACTGCAGTTGTTAGAGTAGCGAGGATTTTTGTGAGATGGGAAGGTATAGGGTATTGTTAGTCAGGGCCATTCTTTTGTAGGGTTTTTTGAAAGTCAGATTGCGTTGCACTAAAAATATTCTGTGTCAGTTTATTGATGCCAGAATAAGTAAAGAGAGGTCTGTGTGAGTACGTTCAGTTTTGCCCAGCTGTTTGAAAATAAAATAACGTAAGAGTTTTCAGCACTGTCAATCTTTACATACAAAGGAGAAGTTTCAACGCTAATGAAGGGTTCGAAACAGGTTGGTGCGCAAAAGACTCTCGTAGCGTTTACCAATGACGGTACCGGTAACAGGACCCGCAGGACGCATCTCGTCGAAAAAATACGGCCTCGCGTTAAACGATGCTGTCAAGCCGCACAACACAGTCACCTTTGCAGAAAGAAATGGTACCGGTTGATGTACGTGCTGATTTTCCGTGTCCCATATTCTGTTGTTATGCGTATTGACATGTCCTTAGAGATGGAAATGGGCTTCGTCTTTTCACAGAATGTTCTATGGCCGTTCAGTATCTACTTCCATGCAAGCAAGAAATTCCAGAGCGAAAGTTGTTTATCTCGCTGGCTGGTCAGCAGGAAGCAAGTGCTGAAAATGGGTCTTTTGCATGGGCAGCAGTGCTGTCCAAAGTTCCAATGTGTGTAAATTCCTAATGGACCAAACTGCTAGGGTCATCGGTCCCTAGACTCACGTACTACTTAAACTAACTTAAACAAAAGACACACACCCATGCCAAGGTGCCTCAAACCGCGTGGTCACTCAGCGCGGCTGTCCAAAGTTCGAGCAATAGCTCGTGCACTGCATGTCTGTACACAACGTCTCGACCCCTCCAGCAATACTGTGGCTACATCTTCTCAAGATGTCAGATCAACTGCTTTCATCTCTCTGCTATATTGCATTTCAAAAGAACCTGTTTTTTTTTCGAATTTTGTAATCATTTTGTCTAGACACTTAGCAGACAGCGGACGAATGCTTTTTCTCTTATCGCAGTGTGTCCGATACTTCCGGGGCGCTACTGGCGCACACTCATCGTCCTGATTTACTAGTAGTGTTACTTAAAGATCGATAAACTATCGACCAATCGATAGTGCTTGCACTATCGTTACTGTCGGAAGTCCGGTTTAACTATCGATAGTCATATTGTTAATCACTTGATTCTTCTTTAATTGGAGCAAGAAAAATTGTCAAATCCTATTACTTCCATAGCCTGCGGATGCAGGGTAAAAGTAGATTGGATGAAGGTATTTAATCAACATCAAATATGGTGCCGCCTTTGGCAGTCTATGCTGTTCACAGACGTGTGTTGTTAGTTGGTTGGTCACGGTGGAGAATGGGAATTTTTTTGTTTGTCTTCCACTGATGACAAATTGATTCTTGCTCATCTCGCACCGATAAGCTGCTTAGGGTAAAAATTACACACGTAAATAACACGGATTCGTGAATGCGCATCATACAGACGGCCATCTACAAGTGTGGCATACTTACTCGTAGCACGGGATACAAATGTAAATAAGGCTGTTGCAATACAATGCAGGTAGTAGAGAAAAAAAAGACTTTTAAAGGTTTGTCAAGCGTTTGCGATTGTATTGCAAAATGTATTTTACAACAAATTCGATTATTATCGTTATTAATTAAACACACCCACTCTGGTCATATTCAGTTTCTGAGTCCTAATTGTGCTTACAAGTGTTCAATAGTACATGTTAATGTCTAAGGTGATTCGAAAACACGAAACATCGAGGCAGTCCTCGTGCCCCTGCGTCACTTCTGCTTTTGTAGAACCACAAACATGGTTCATATGTTGGTTTCCTGCGTTGTGTTCTATCAGTGTAGCTTGTTCCTCCAACGGCGCACCAGTTCCCGGAAAACTGAATAAAGTAAAAGCACAACCTGTCGACTGTCAAGTTTTTTATTTGTGTGGTGGCTGTACAGTGGTGCTTACAAACTATCTTCTTTCACAGTACTGCAATGCATATTCATAAACGATTCGGGCGAAGTGTGAATGTTTCATTGGGTGTGAGACAAAACTAATCTCTATTGTCAAGAGGTGAGCATCAATGTCTGATAACGTTTTTGCAAAAACTGCTAATCCTGTAGACATTTCTTAAGCTCTTGTCTGTTAATGCTGAAACCCCTTGCTGAAACTTGTATAGTGGTTTAATTAGCTCACCATTTTTTATTTTTGTTTATTTTTTCGAGCTTACAGCATTCTGCGACCTGATTAATCATTTTTTGAGCGCCACGAGGAAGAATGCTGCCACTAAAGCTAGAAAGCTCTTCAGCGTATCCTAGGAGGCGACTTCAATGTGCCAATAGAATACGAACATTCAGAGAATACGACCAATATAAGAGACCACTTGAAAAGAAACATTGTGAAAAACTAGAGTATCATAGAATTGAAAGGTGAGAGAATAGCTTGTGTGCTGCATCAATCGCGAAAAGTGCAACCAAAACAACTCTAGAATCTTCATAAAAATTGTTTTAACAGAAGTCAGTTGTACGACACCAGTTCAAAAGCGTAAAAGGAAATTGGTTGTCTTTATGAACAAGTGATCGCTGTCGATATCCTGCAGTCCAGAACTTCCAACCATCAAGTTTCGAACAAAAATGTTGATGCCTTAGAGAGCAATGAATCCACACTTAAATGTTCACTGATCCCAAAAGTACGTGAGCGGAGTTCCGGTTCTATAGTTATAACTTGATATGATTAGCCTTTTTTTGGCAAAAAAATGCATTAATATTGATGCAATTTCATAAGCACCTGAAGCTTATAGCAACATAGTAATTGTAATGCGACGACCAGTTGATTTTTCTGTGCTGTATTAATTTTGGCTCAGACAGTTTTGGGGTTCATTTGCAACTCTGTTATCGCGCAAACTTGCAATGCATCTTTCAAGTATAGACTTTGGGCGGTCCGCTATAAATGACACGCGGAAATAACAATGTTTTGAGAAAGACTAAAATCATTTTTAGAGTGCACTTCCAACACATGAACAAGAAAAACAAATGACGTGATATTGGCGTTGACTTGCTGTTTTATAATGGTCGAAAAATTAGTTTCACCTATAGTACAAGTGACGAAAGTTGCAAGTCACAACAACGCAGAATCTATCGCACATGTGAGTAACATTTCCTTAAATGTTTCCTTCTTTAATTTGTCAATGTCACGCTCAGTTTCAGTTCATTCTTGTGATCGGTACACGCTGATAAAAGTCGGGGCAGTACAGCATGTAAAGTTTTTCTTGGCGGCTTCCCCTCGACCCGTCTCCCTCTTCCCCACATGCCATTTGTGTTCTCTTTGCGGATGCTGCCACCCTTAACAAATCACTGAATAATTGTGTTGCAGCAGGCTTAATTTATTTTCTTATTCATTATTACAAATAAGCAAGGCATTTGAACGGAGATGTACTTTCTCAAAACGTTACTTCCCTGCGTCGTTTATAGCGGACCGCAAAGTTCACACTTGAGAAATGCATTTCAAGTTCGTACGATAACACAGTAACAAGTGAGTAACGAAAGAGAACCCCAACACTGTCTGAACCAAAATCAATACAGCATAGCAAAATCAGCTGGTCGTGGCGTTAGAATTATTCTGTTGCTGGCTTCCTAGTACGTAAACAATGTGCTTTGACGTGCGATTTATACGGCAGCGTTTCCAGTTGTGTTAGCGAATCGGAAAAGAATTAAAGCTTATGCTAACTATAAGATGGCGTCAATATTAAAGCATATTTTTGCCAAAAAAGGCTAATCTTATCAAGTTGTAAATATAGGTCATATTAACCTAATCCTAACTTTTCAGTGGTAATGGAAAACTCTCAACTATTGTGTAATGGAAGCTGTAGTATCGCAACCACAGTAAAGCCGACTAAGCACTGTCTACCAGGATCTGTCAATTGCAAATTCTGAGCGGCCCGGGTGTATTATAGGGAAACATTGATATGATGCGTGAAGGTGCCAGTACTGCTGTCTCTCTCTGCACCTTTCCTTACTCTTCATAACAATATTGTGCCCTTTATACGGTTCCGTGCACTTCCATCGGCGAATGGCGAAACTGCCGAGAAAACTAACTTGTACGTGTTATACACTTTTATGTCGACTGCTTTAAGATCACGAGTGCTGCCGACTTCAATGATGTGGCAGCTCTAGAACTAACGTAGAGTGATAGCCTGTTGTTTCGTAATTCATGTCAATTCAACTGAGAAAAAAAAATTATGAGCGACGAAGCCACCCTTGGTCTCTTCAGTGTGCTTTCACTAAACTTTGTTACTCCCGTGTGCAGTTTAAGCCATGTATGTGCACTTCATCAATGAGCGTGCATACCTAAGGTAGGAGCACTGCATGACAGATCAGTAAAAATTCCCCCTCTCACATCCCTATTCCTTGTGTCGACCTTCTTCTTCTTCATCTTCTTCTTCTTCTTCTTCCTCTTTCTTCTTCTTCTTCCGGCTTTCCCGGTGCTTCTAAGAATTCTGAAGCTCAACTTAGCTTCGACAAACAATATATTAGCCCGATTTTTATGATGATTATTTTCTTATATATGAGAATAACTTTTCAGATAATAAGACATTGAAAAAAAAATTATTTGAGAATATTATCCAAAATATCGAGCATTGATTTTAACATTACTTTTCTTCAGGTCATCGATCAAATTTTACTAGACGGCAATATTCGTGATAAGACAGTAGTAGTGGTTACAGACAACACTACAGCTATGAAAAAAAACTGCCGAAATCTTAAGGATTCGACGTTCACCTTCTTTTTGCCAACTGCATCAATATAACATGTCAAATTTGTTTCAAAGTGAAATCATTTTCCGAAATTTTATTGAAAACTACGACTATTGTGACTTCCTTTCGTTACTTCATTGTAGTCGATAACCAACTCCGCAATGCTCAAAAAAAGAGCAAACAACAAAGAAGTAAAAGCGATATATGAGGTGCCGACTCGACAGAACATCTCATACATTCTACATGGTCAAAGGAATTTTGAAAGTACGACATGAGCTTGCGACTGCGACCAGTAAAAGTTCAAGCACCGCCTTCCCTCTCAGCAGAAAATTGCTTAGCTACACAAGAGATAAGAGGTGTTCACGAACCTCCTGAAGTAGCAACAACAACAATATCAGGGAAGCCATACGTCACTGCTTCCTTAGTTACATCTCCTATACGAGGTATTTCTGCAGATATATGAGACTTGGAAAGCACCTTGATAACTACTGAAACACAATGAGTTGTGGATACCTTGATTAAATCAGTCAAAAAAAGACTGAAACCATTTATTACACGGACTGTTAATATGCTTGCGACATTATTAGATCCTAGATTTAAAAAAAATCTTTGTTTCAGGACATTTCAAGAAGCAGACAATGCTGCACAATTAGTTCGGAAACAATATACTGCTATTATTGCATTAATATCTGAAACAGAAGCACCCATGAGCTGTGCTAATACATCTGCTGATACGTCTACCAGTTAGAAAGCGGATGATAACTTTTTTTGCTCAATCAGTAACAGTGTAAAACGTCATTGTTACATCAGTCAGCGATTCCATAACAGACCTACGCCAAGTTAGACAAGAATGTTTGTGTATTACAATACTGGGAAAAATCTAATAGTAGTTGCGTATAGTGACCACTGAATAATTGAGCTGTCGAGCCATTTCATTTTCTGCAGAGAGGGTTTTCTGCAAGGCAAGAGAAATAATTAATAAAAAATGCAACAGATCAGATGTTTACTTTTTACTAAGCAAATTTTGCGTACCTTGTAATGTTGTGTATTAAACAATAAAAAATTCTTAGAAAGGCTTTTTCGTTTGAAATACGTGGCCAAAACAATCGATGAGTAATCGATATATCGATAGCTCTTGCAAACACTACCGATGATAACGTATGTGTCAACTATCGATGTTTAAGTAACCCTATTTACTAGCAGCGTGCGATCTTTCATGGAGAGTCACGCTGGACGTCGGACGCAAACTGAAGAGCAGCCGTGTGTCACATGTCTATTGTGTGCATATTCTGACGCTTTCAGGGCCACCTATCGGCCAAAGTTTCGTCAATAATACCCTGTTCTCATTTGACGTCATTCTGAGCAATGGGGTCTCTTTCTACAGCGTTCTGGAACTTCAAAAAAATGGTTCAAATGGCTCTGAGCACTATCAGATTTAACATCTGAGGTCATCAGTCCTCTAGACTTCGAACCACTTAAACCTAACTAACCTAAGGACATCACACACATCCATGCCCGAGGCAGGATTCGAACCTGTGACCGTAGCAGCAGCGCAGTTCCGGACTGACGCGCCTAGGACCGCTCGGCCACAACGGCCGGCAGTGGAACTTCAAATGGACATCCTATACAGCGCAACGGATCACTTTTTTCATCTAATGTCTCCTAGAATAGCAAGACAGAATTAAAATTTATGATTTCGTGCACAAAGACGTTATGTTTTGTCGAAATGACGTAGAAAGGCCACAACACCACAAAATAAGTGAATGAAATCTGTAGTAGCCGCTTGTCCTGAAGCTCTCGAAGTCATTTACCTTATTTGATCTCAGGTCACTTTATTAATGCAAAAGCTATTCTTTGTGAGCACGCTGTATGACCACAAAAACATACTTGGATCAGTTTAAGTACTTCCTCCTAGACACTGGGCTATGACTCAGGCTTGTTCTCTTCTACTATCTGATCTATCTGATAAAGTTGGTGCTTCAGTTAATTACATTTACTAAAGGTGTGAATTCTAAATAAAAATGTGAGGTTTGCACTAAATTTGTAATTATTATTGTCCTTCAAAACTTACAAAAGCCTTACACAGTGCAACTGATTAATGTACAAACGCCTGCTGCTCTCATCATATAAAAAGTTGATTCCTCGATACACGTTTGAAAATGATATGCGAGGTGCAAGATCTATTTGGTGAACGAAGTATCGGCTTACTATATCCATCACGAATTAAATTTAGTCCATAAACAGAGCAAGACCTACCACACATTGCTCGTAGCTGTTAGTGCCAGTCTGCTACGCATTCAACAAGACCTCAGCAACCACACTGTTCCAACGTAACATGTCAAGCGTAAGGAAAAGTACACATTACGTTGGGTTGATGAGCAGACAAATACAGGGATGCGGTATATGGTTGTTGTTCTCACATCCATAATACGAACTTATTATTGCACTCAAATATAGCTTTTTCTGTCGCTTTCAGTGCCTTTTGTTGCAGCGACGCTCATCACTACTTCATATCACTGTCACGCCTGCTATACACAGTGGCGTCGAAACAGAATACACCAGGGAACTGTCTGACCATCACATACAACTGCTAGCCACCAACTCGTGCTCACAACCAGAATAATAAACACTGTGTAACTGACTGCAACACTCTGTCACTTTCTCCTTACAAAAACTATCCTGCCCAAGAAAGGTGACCACACCCTCGATGCATATTGGTTGAACAAGTAACTCGAAATACCGCAGCGAAAGGCCTAAGTGTAGCCGACGTAGCAGAGAAATTGCGGAAATCGATCGCTGTGTTACTGGTACAAACGCAAAAGTGCATGCCAATAATCGACATGTAAATGAATGGAAAAAATGAGAGATGGCTGATTAAAGCAGACACCTTTCCAGAGTACATTTGGATCTGTAACACCCTAATTTGGAGTTATGCAAAACTGGATGAGGCAGCAAAGTAAAGGTAGAAATGTTGAACTCATTTTTCAAATATTCCTTAACAAACAAAAATCCTGGAATATTGCCCCAATTTAACATGTACCTAATAGGCATTATTGTCGGTGATGTTGACAGAGAGCTGAGATCGTTTAAATGAAAAAAAAGCACCAGGGCCCGATGCAATACCTTCCAGATTCCAAACCGAATTTTCGACTGAGTTCCCCCCTCTTTCAACCATAATACACTGTCGGAAAAAACTGCAACACCAAAAAATAATTAAAGTAGAGTTATGACATTTCGGGAATAATTTGTCTAGGTAACATATTTAAGTGATTAACATTGAGGGATCACAGATTAATGTAAGCGCGAGATGAGCCATTGTAAATGTGAAATGTTGGTTAATTAATAACCGATGTAATGTTGAATGCATGCAATCTACAGACGCCGGATGTCAGTTTGGGAGATGGAGTTCCATGTCTGTTGCATTTGGTCGCTCAGTACAGGTGTGGTTAATGCTGTTGTGGATGACGCAGGATTTGTCGTCCGATGATGTCCCATCTGTGCTCAATTGGAGACATATCTGGAGATCGAGGAAGCCGAGGCGTCATGTTGTCACTCTGTAGAATATGCTGGGTTACAATAGCGGTATTTGGGCGTTATCCTGTTGGAAAACATCCCTGGAATGCTGTCCCTGAATGGCAGTAGAACAGGTCTGATCACCAGATTGAGGTACACATTTGCAATCAGGGTGCTTGGAATAGTCACGAGAGTGCTCCAGCTCTCATATAAAATCGCATACCAGCCTCTCAATCAAGGTGTAGGTCCAGTGTGTGTGTGTGTGTGTGTGTGTGTGTGTGTTTGTGTGTGTGTGTGTGTGTGTGTGTGTGTGCAGTAAACAGACAAGTTGGTTGCTCACCCTTAATTAGCCTCCTTCTAACCAACATAGGCCGTCGCTGGTACCAAACCAGAACTAGAGAACACAACAGACCTCCAACCTGCCCTCCAATGATCTCTTGCCTGACACTACTGAAGTCGCAAAAGGCTATGGTTTGGGCCAGTGGGCATCCGACTCAGAACTATCCTTGAAGTAACCGGTTCGTAACAGTTCTTTGTGTCACTGTGGTGCCAACTGCTCCTCACATACCTGCTGCTGACGCCAGAGCCACACGTCGAACACGACGGACTTCCCGCTCGTTAGTGCCAACTGGCCGTCCGGAGCCCGGTCTTCCCGGAGTGGCCGAGCGGCTCTAGGCGCTACAGTCTGGAACCGCGCGACCGCTACGGTCGCAGGTTCGAATCCTACCTCGGGCATGGATATGTGTGATGTCCTTAGGTTAGTTAGGTTTAAGTAGTTCTAAGTTCTAGGGGACTGATGACCTCAGAGCCGTTTGAACCATTTTTTTGAGCCCGGTCTTCATGCGACCTTACATTCTTGTGACCGCCGCTGCTAGCAAGTACAGTGGCTACCTCCTTCCAAGTCTATCTGCACTATCGCAGATAGAACATCCAGCTTCTCGTAGCTCTGTTGCACGACCTCGTTCGAACTCAGTGACGTATTGATAATGGCGTGTCTATCGCCTTAGCGTCATTCTTGGCTAACATTAACTCACTATTACCAATGTGAAAGGCAGCTAATACTCATGACCGTTACATCGTGTATTTGAAGTAAACCTTACTTTCATTCTCACAGTGGCAGTAGTAGTGCCACTCTTATGCGACTGTGGCGAAATCTGAATAGACATCATCTTTCAGGTGTAGAAGCATGCCTACAAACTATCGTTTCTGTCGCACTTCTTGGTGCTGCGATTTTTTTCCCGTCAGTGTACACTAAAATCCCCCGAAAAAAAAGTTTTCTAGTGGTAGGAACAAAGCACATCTCTCATCTGTCTACAGGAAATCTAGCAGATCCGTTCCACAAAATTCGTCTAATATCCCTGACAACAAACTGTTATAGAAGCCTGGAACAAGTTCTGAACTCAAATGTTATGAGGTTATGCCGAACAAGATGACCTGTTCTATCCCAACCAGTGCGGATTCCGAAAGCATCAATTATAAGAAACTCAACTTCCGCTTTTCTCAAAAGACACCCTGAAAGCTATGGGTAAAGGTAGTCAGCCGGATACTGTATTTCTTGTCTTCCAAAAAGCATTTGACTCAGTACCACAACAATCATCTGGTCCATAGTCCTTATTTAATATTAAATGACCAAACACAGCTTCCCCTTTTCTAAGCTCCACTTAATCCTAACAGATTTTCAGTGCTTCCCACTCTGAGTTCCATTCCATTCCTCCGTTTTCCTACATTTATTTATTTTATGTTTTGTTGCTACAATTGTCAGTTGCATAGTTTACTTTGTTTATGTAGCGTCTTTCGTATGTGGTGATACTCTTTAACCAGTTCGTCGGTAGTCTTGTCATATTCTAATTTTATTTTATTGGGATTATTAATTTCAATTGTTGAATAGGCACTGATTTTGCTAGTTTAGTGCTGATGTTCTACTTGTTTGTACCTCTTATAATTATTTACTATTTGACTTCAACATTTTTAATTTCATTACCACTGTATTGCGACAGTGACTTTCACTCTGTATTAGTACCTCACTCTCGACGTGTAACACGTTGTTCATAAGTATCGTACCCTGTTTGACGACGATAGTCAACGTCTGATGATGGTCTTCTAAGCCGAAAACCGATAGATGTACTAAATTAATACAGTTGACCTTTATAACTAAATCAGTTTAATTCCACTCTTAAGTTATTGATCATCAGAATCAATGTGCTTAATCCTGCAACTACGATGGGACTTCAGCAAATAAGTTACACATGTTGTCCCTCGCTAAGACCATCATGTAACAAGAGCGACGCATTGTAGAAAGTTTCCTGTACACACAGTTCTGCTGTTGTAGGGATAAGAGATGCATCACAGTATGCTGGGCCAAATGGAAACATACTCTAAAATTGAAGTACGCAGGACAGTATGAATTTTGAAGCTCCCTCGTAGTAAATACGAGAGCTATTTGTTTGTTATTAACGGTTCCGTTACTACGCAGCGGATTTCTGTCGTCGAGGAATTGAACGACTGGTGGAACGTTCCGACCAGTGTTTACACAGATTTGGTGACTATGTTTAAAAATAGTGTCATGTATTTCTGCCACTATGAAGTGTAGTATCGCATTCAGTAACAGTTACTTGGTCCACCATAATAATAAGTTGCTTGCTTTCTGAAGTCAACTCATAGTAAATACGAGAGATATGTGTTTTAAATAACAAAATTCAAGTTTTTTATGATTCGCCAATTGTGGTGACATCTAAATAAGAAAAGTATCTTGTTTATAAGCTGATGTTTCATATACTCATTTACGTATTTCATAATATATTTGGAGGGCTTTATGTTAGCAGGACTTTACGTCGTTCTCAAAGTATAAGTGAACTTAGAAATGAACTAATTTTGTAAGAAATAAAATTGTCGTTAAACTCGATAACCAAGTTTTTACAGACACTTTCATTTAATTTCTAAAAGAGTAATATCGGTCAAAGATAAATATATGTATTGATGTTCTTTGCTCAAAGATATTAAGTCTTAGTATTTCTGCCTGCAACATAGAACTACGCGGAACTACGTTTCGAGTGACGTGGCTGATAAATGGCTGCTGGGGTAAAGAGAGGCTGTTCCGTGAGTACAAAGATAAAGTCTTGTTTCTGGTATATTCTGAAACATTTCTGAAGTTGCAGTATTTTTTTTCTGGCGTAGATACAACAAGAACGGAATTTGCTGAGCATTTAATTCTTGTGCGTGTTCTTGTAGACATGCAGTTGTAGCAGCGCGTCACATCCTAAATAATGGATATTATTACCAAAATTAAATATGTGAATATAATTGGGCAGCTTTTTCGCAAGAATGTATAAATTGTTCAAATTCAGGCGTTCTAATACACGCTTCATGATAGTTACGATAATGTAACACATTATATTCCCGTTACATTTTCTGCTTCTTCACAACTATACGAAACAAGTGCTGTTACGAGACCTACATATATGGAGGAAAATGAGAACTGCAGACTAAATAGAAGCAACTGTTAATATTATCCATTTAAGGAAAAAAAAACATTTTAAATAATATCTGCTCATATTATCTTGTCTTTGTAATAATATCTTTATCGTGATATAATGGTTATCTTGAGCATATTTATGCTAAAAGTGTCGAGAAATATGAGCGCTGCTATGCCAAACTATCCAACAACTTCATTTCGGTTCTTAGAAGTGACAACAAACGGTAACTTGAACTGCATACAGCTACGACAAGTCAATCAAAAGAGGACAGAAAAACTCACAACGTCTGTTGGCAACACAGATAGATAGTAAAAACACAGAGCAAATACACGTTATAGAAACGTTAAATGTTCTGCCTACAATGTTTCAGTGAGTGAGTTCAGTTAACTGTAACAACCTCAACCTATTTTTTGAAAATTAACGCGATGAGGCCGTGTCTGTATGGGAAGTAAAAACAACAATTACTTACTTATTCGTCTCATTAACAGCCATTAATATTAGTCAGAATTTAAGTATAACAGCTTGTTAATTCATGGTCGTTGCTTTAGTAGTTAATACAAATGTAATCAATAAGTACATGTCTCATAATGGACGACATTGCAGCCACTGCAAAATTAGATAAATGCTGCGTTGTGTTTCATCATTTGTTCATCATAAAATATAAAATAACCGTATAAGTGTAAAATTCATATTTGCCTTCACAATACCCTGACACAATATACAGTGAGAACTGTCTTTTATTAACTCCTCGTTTTAAAAAATGCTCATTCGATATACACAGCATACATATATGAATTACTATCTCCATAAAACGGTACTACATCAATTGTATAATTTTAAGATACCAAACAGTTGTCTAATAACGCAGTTTTTAGAATCGGCTTTTAGTTATATGGTATTCATAAATAATACAGAAGTCATTCCAAACCATTGTGTAGAATTCGATGACGTATTGTTCAACCTATACTTGATCAGTAACATTTTTCACCCTCCATGTCCCAATGTTTACGAGTATGTCGATATTGTAACATGTGTAATATTTTGTTTGCACTATAATGAGGTGAGTGTGTCATGATCTTACGCTGTAAATGTCACTAAAACTGGAAAACATGTGCATTCTAATTTAATGTTCCACGAAATATGATGTTTTCCAACAGCAGTTATCAGGCCCGCAAAAATAATATAGTATTTTCCACGGCAGTAAAGGAAAATTTCATTTTCCCACTTAAATAGTCACTTATGTCGACCTAGCTTATCACCAGATCTGTTAAAAATTAAACATAACTAATCCTTTTTACGATACTGATCCTTACAAGGCACCACCACCCGAAGAAACTTTCATCAGTGCTGGTTACATTAGAATTTCTAGGTCAGCGCTATGTATATGAGACAAAATAAAAGTGAATAGCCATTTGAAGATGAACCTCTCGCTCCTAAACCGGTTACGGTGTTTTCTTTTGAGGCAAACAGAATAATACAAAGCCTGGCTGCCATTTCTGCTTTCAGTAAAAAGTACTAAACAGGAACATAATTGAAATAAGAAGTGGATATTGCGAGCATTTCATCCTCCAAAACCCCATTCATGAATACGTATGGCTGCCATGATATACCGCATTTTGATATTAGCATACACTCTAAGGTAAACTTAATCATTTTACGTGATTTTTGGATTGGGCAGCAAAAAATGTAAAGTTTTGTTAACTACTCATTACTTGTTTTTGGCAGGTTAAGTTAGGTGTTTACCAGCAGGAGTTTGACAATTATAATGCTCTCCTCTCAACTTCAGCAAGTCTTAACTCATAACGTGATCCACAATCAACATAAATCCTGAGCCTTGCAACTGAAAACTATACAGTTATGCAACCCTTGGCGGCAGGGGCGAAAAGTGGACGAGTGTCCGGATTTTGTCAGAGGAGAGTTGACGTAATTTCATCTACTAGTGCACTACGCAGATCGGTGTGTTGATGGCAAATTCGCTGTCCGGTCGCTCGGAATTCCCGATGTTTATAGGCTGCTGTAAAAAGCAATGAGCCATGCGTTTAGCTGCAGCTGCACGAGGTTATTAATGCACAAGTTTTCGCGGTTGCGGTCTTTTCATTGCAAAACACTGCAACGTGCTCTGAAATTGATCTTCCGCTATGAGGCAACAACGCAAGGGATGGCTTGTCTTGTGCAAATACTTTTTACACCGAAATATTGGTAATGAATCTGGGCGGCAATCAGAGTGTTCAGGATTCCCTAGGAAATTTTTAATTTATTATAGCTTAGTCTGTTAAACTGCAGGGTTACACATAAAATATCTACATCTACATCTACATCCGTACTCCGCAAGCCACCTGACGGTGTGTGGCAGAGGGTACCCTGAGTACCTCTATCGGTTCTCCCTTCTATTCCAGTCTCGTATTGTACGTGGAAAGAAGGATTGTCGGTATGCTTCTGTGTGGGCTCTAATCTCTCTGATTTTATCCTCATGGTCTCTTCGCGAGATATACGTAGGAGGGAGCAATATACTGCTTGACTCTTCGGTGAAGGTATGTTCTCGAAACTTTAACAAAAGCCCGTACCGAGCTACTGAGCGTCTCTCCTGCAGAGTCTTCCACTGGAGTTTATCTATCTTCTCCGTAACGCTTTCGCAATTACTAAATGATCCTGTAACGAAGCGCGCTGCTCTCCGTTGGATCTTCTCTATCTCTTCTATCAACCCTACACGAAAGGCAAGCACTCACCTATAGCTGATTGATGCGCGGAGCCCAGAGACAAGTAACAAAAAACAGAATTTATTCTAGCTTTCGAGGACTAGCTCTTATTTAAGCAAAGTACACACATTCACACACACAGACATCCAAACACACACTTCGTTGCCACGACAAGGCTCTTACCGTGGCCACGAAAGTCTGCGTTTGGGTGTCTGCATGACTGTGTGTAAGAATGTGCGTACTGTTGCTAGAACAAGAAACAGTGCCCAACAGCTAGTGTAAATGCTGTTTTCTGTTATATGTTTTAATGCTCCACACATCAGTCCGCTGTAGATGAGTGATTGACTTTCCCGCATTTTACGTATAGCTCCATCCAAAAATTTCCGTTATTGTTAAACTATACAGTTACTAGTCTATCAAAGCTTCAGGCAGTAGGTATTATTTGTAGCAATATGGATTGCTAAACATCTAGATTTAGCTAAGTATTAGGGTTCGCAGATTGATAAAGCACAGTGTTACATTCACAGTTACGAAGGATTATATTCATTTCACTTACTTGTCGTTACCGAATAATTTCGAAACTTCATTTAAATCATAAAATGAAATATGTCAGAGATGAATAGGATTTGAAAGTTTTGGGGATTTCACTGTTGTTGCAATGAAACAAATCAGTTGCTGAATTGGAGGATGTGACCTTTTATTTCCTTATACTCCTGCGCAGTTTCTCTTGCACCAAACTTAACATTGTTGCATGTAGTGTTGTGCTTGACGTTAGTCATTTGAGAAGCTGCTTAATGGTACATCCTTTATTCTGTTGACACGGTTTGGGTAACAGATGCACTCTTGGCGCATTCAAATTGTTGATCCAAGAATGCTCCATATTCCAAGACAGAAGCGCGAGCATTTGTTTGTCAGTTTGGAAGAAGTACGGCAGTCTCAGAGCTCAGTGCTTCTAGGCAGCAACGTTTAAGTGAAAGAGTTTAGTGTTATCGCCTTTACTGTTGTGTGAAAGAAACCAGGACTCGTTTTTATGTTCTTATCTTTCTTTTTACCGAGATTTGTGGAAGAGGCTCTGCCAGTGGCTATTGGTCGTACTGGGTGTATCTAACTGCAGATCAAAGCTCGTGTGGGCAAGAACAACGCCTGTCACCAAGGTTCAGGGATCATCTTCGGTTCATTTAGATGAGTGGCTGGTTTGGTGAAGGCAATTACCCTCACAAGGAGAGGGAGAGGGATGTAGCAACGCAACTCACTACCCTGCGGAAAGTAGTGTGAGGCTTAATCTAGGGATCGTGCTTGTGATTTTCTCGAGGGTTCTGACCTCCCTGTGCTGTAGCTTACAACAGCTTTACTGCAATGATGCTTTTTTACTTCTTTTTGCGACACGTCTTCTCGTTGCTCTACTGTCTTGTTTTTTCTTCCTCTTGTTGCTTAGGCCGCTTACAGCTATTCACACTGCAGGTCCGGCAATCTCGCGGTCGTTAGCCAATGCACCTGCTTTCCCAGGGCACTAACAAGATGGTTGTTCGAATTACTCGCTGACGCGTAATATTTACTCGTAGTTTACCGGAATCGATCTTTTAGCAAAAAAATTCCGGCTATCCATCCTAGAGGATGAAACATATTTATGATGATCTGAGGCGAGGAATTCTGGACCTCTGCTATCAGATGGCAAATTGTAGGATCCTCCTCGGTAGTTCTGGCGTGTACTACTCAAAGGAAACGGCTACTAGGGTAGTAGAGTCATGTGATGTACACAAGGCTTTTCTTTTATTACAGTCAATATTTTACTGTCTACTCATTTTTAGAGTGTCCAGGCGTTTACTGTAATTAGATTTAGCACGTGGCAGAAAATCCTTATGTAGAGGAAACTAGGGTAAACCCCTGATGCAGGTCTAATCCGGTAGTTTCATATTTCCGTGAGCAGCACTGTCATCAGTCCGATAACACTCAGAATTACCACCAACTGCCATTCTTAGAGTTGTAAATAACCGTCATTAGCGCACACATATTGCTTTCTCTTCTAGAAATTTAAAAGGTATTCCTGAAATTTCCTCCCATGTTGGCGCTTCTTGAAGCAGTGTCTCGTAGTGAAATAGGCAATTAACTACGTATTTCGATTAAGCGCATTTTTCAGTCTATTTGTGTTCGTATAATGCAAATACTGTGGATACTAACTTTCCAATGATATGTTTTGTTCGCTCATGCATTGTGTGGCAAAATAAAATACAACGAATGGGGCAAAGAGGGGATCGCCCGGATTTGCCTCTCACTTTAAAGAATACGGATCTAATAATATATTGCTCTTCTGACTTTTTAAAAGTTTTTTAAGTTTTTTGAAAATTTTGTTTGCCGGTCAACAATTTTTAACTGGAACTTTTTGTTTTTCAACTTATCATGAAAGTGGGTGGATAACAGAAGAATCTTTCATATTATAGTTTGAGCGATTCGTTCAGTCCTCAAATCCATCAGAGAACAAGCCAATATTTTTAATATTAAGTAGCTATTCATCACATACAAAGAGCCCTGATGTTATTCAACTCGCCAGGAGAAATATATAATTATCTTTTGCTTTCCGCCCCACACCAAACATTGTCTGCAACCGTTGGACGTAGCATTTATGGCGCCTTTGGACGCATATTATGAACAAAAAATCATACAATGGATGGTTAATAACCTGGGCCGAGCAGTGTCAACATATTAACTAGCGAGCCCTTTTAAAGGTGCATTTGTTAGTGCTTCATTAATGTAAACAGTTCTGAAAGACTTTAATAAAAAAAATAAACAGTAATAAATCCAGTCAATAAAAGTCTTTTCCCAGATCACCTGTTTGCCTTAGCAGAAACCACGAATTGGCTTGCTCATCAGCCATCAGAGGCCATAAAACATAAAGTCTCATAGTGTCTCAAACTGAAGAACCTCAAGGCAAAGTACCACAAGGAAATGTATCAGAAACAGATACATTGCAAGTTGACGCCCCTTACGCCAGTGTGCTCAAGACAACGTTCCTCAGTCTCCTACAGCTGAAAAATTCCCAGAACCACAAGATGAAGTGGTTTTCTTCCTGTGACTTAGGACATGATATCGGGAAGACTGATTGCAATTGCTGAAACTTTTAGTACGCAATTGTCTGTGTCGCCAAAGCTTGTAATGCCTCCTCCAGAGGTTGACTTGGTAGAAAGTGCAAAGAAAATACCAGAAATGTAAAGCAGTAATAGTGACTTCCTTTCCACATAAAAATGATTTGGAAGTCGAAGAAAAAGGCAGAAAAGTTAAGAAGAAAATAAAAACTCTTGACGAAAAGTTTTAATGGGAGAGTAACAAAAGGGTGAAGCTGTAAGTAAGGCGAAGAAGCATAAAACGTCAGTTGGAAAGACGAGACCAGCTCAAGAAATAACTGAAGAAACAAGATTCTTCTAAAATGTTCAAGATTCTTCTACTTCGTCAGGGGATGAAGACTTAGACGAAGCATGGATATCTTTTAAAGCGCTATATTCAGACCCATTATCAAAGGAGGGATGGATCCTGTGCATATCATGTCATGGTTGTGCTCAAAAATAGTACTGCAGCGCTGAGGAAGAAGGTAACTACTTCGTCTGAGATTTCTGTTCTCAATAAAATGTATTTCAGATTCTTTATTGGGACCAGTTATTGGTTACATTGCTTATATTAGTGACATGTTTTGTATTTTTGGAGTTTTTCTTGTCAAGAACCAGTTTGGTACACAAAATAGATTTACGGTATTCCTTTTCAGTATATTTCTGGATTTCAATATGATTTTATATAGTTTTTTAGTAGAAAAAACCTTTTCCTTGTTTTAAATTTTCTTATTTTCATTGAAGTGGGTACTCCATTTTACCCCCTAGGTGGGGGAAAATGGGTGTTTTGTAACTAACTTGGTTTATTGTATGTTATGTTGCATTGGTTTATTTTAAGCTGAAACCTGGTTAGTATCATGTTGTTGAAAATAAAAGAGATCTGAATAACCTTAAGTAGCAAACTTATTGATGACTGAAAATAATTTATATGAATTGAAAGTTAAGGTACCCCGTTTTACTCTTATTTCCACCCGAGGTCTCTACGTTCTCTTCTGTAATGCGTAACTAGAAAATTTATTAGGTCAACCCCTACTATATGTTTCTTTCAAATTCAAATACAGTAGCGTCTTTTGATCTCTGTAAACTTCTTCGCTTTTGACTAAACCGGTTCGCTATGCCTTCAGACTCTGTTGCAGCATATGTCGATATAATGGTTAGAAGTGAACTGTCAGTCAATTTTTCTGTTGATGTAGCTGCTAATGAACTGCGGAATACATTGTGTAATTATTACGCCCAGTTTAGTTTTCTATCTGCTCCCTGCAGTCTGTTACTGCGAATGGTACCACATGTTTAACTCAGTCAGTTTTAGTACTATAGGAAAGATACTGAAGAGACTGTCAGCATAAACCTGTTGGATCTTTCCACAAATCGTGTGACATACACAGAGCACAGCGTTTTGTGCTGCCCTACTTCCAGAGACATCGTTGTTTCCTGTTTCGAAGACATACAGACTATCAGGGACACCAGCTCTCAACCATATTTTGAACCCCCCCCCCCCCCCCCCCCCTGTCTTCGGTTTCTTTGATTATCTCCCCCCTTTGAAAGGAATTACCGCCTCATCAACACTGTGAAGTTCTTCAGGTTCGAGAGCCTTGTGACCGTTACGATGCAGTGTTTCCAAAACTGGTCGTAGTCAGATAGCTTTGTCAAAAAAATGGTCAAATGGCTCTGAGAACTATGGGACTCAACATCTATGGTCGTAAGTCCCCTAGAACTTAGAACTACTTAAACCTAACTAACCTAAGGACATCACACACATCCATGCCCGAGGCAGGATTCGAACCTGCGACCGTAGCAGTCGCGCGGTTCAGGACTGAGCGCCTAGTAGCTTTGTCATTAGCGTTTTGACGAATTATAGAAACGTCTACGAAATATGTCAAAGGGCGCTGTTCTTCGTTCTTCATATCTCCTACTACACAAAGCATCTTCATTGAAGCTCTTGCTCAAGCCAGTTTCCTCAGAGCAATATTGTCGTGTACTCGAATCTCGCAAGTAAGTCATTTCCATTGCTATACCAAAATATATCAACAGTTTAGGGGCAGAAGAGGAGAAATGCTCATTTCCACTACGGCATGCACAAATACTATTTCTTTTAGTAAAGTTTGCTATTATTGGCTGAAAATTCTCTCTTCGAACTTCAGTTTCAGTCTCAGTGTTACTTGGTGCACTTTTGTCATTGTTGTGAATATCACTCTTTATATCACCCTTTGTATTACTTTTTCTGTAGAGATATTACAAGTATCAGTGTTGGGTAACACTTCAAATGATGGATCATTATCAGAATTATTACCCTAACTCGATTCATATCTGTCTCAGGCTCCAAAATTTGGCGAATTTTTGCATCGCTTGTAACTTGGTGATAGTTCTTAATTCATTATAAGTATTAACAAACGTCTTGCAACAAATACCTGTTCGAAGCTGTAGCGCTTCTCTCAATGTTAAACTTTCTCAACAAAGCTTCGTCGATCCACCAGGATGATAACGACAAAACTTAGGTGCGCAGCAAGTTACACTGACTATTTGCAGATAGCCCTGAAAATGTTATTTTTCTTAATCAAGGAATCTTTTCTTTCACAGTCACATGAGAGTGAGAGAAACGAACCGAAAATTACGTGGTCTCATTTAATGACACGTCGCACGAGAAAGTTAAAGGCATTACTTATAAATAAAACAAACTAACCTAGCGCGTTATTCAACTGGCTGGAAACAGGATACGCGAAAACGTTTGACACTCTGCAGCAGCGCTAAAAGTTTCTTCGTTGACAACGTCGTTCGGAAGAAGAAAGTATCGTAGTGGGCCTTTCATAGAAACACTTGGACTAAATATCCACTTGGTGTAATGAATATCATTTCTTTTTAAAATGTAAGATAATGCCTATGAAAAAGACAAAAGTACGATAGTGTCTGGTTGCGAGATTATATGTGAAAATCTTGAACACGTCACATCTTATACGTGTTTAGAGGTAAATTAAGAAACATTCTGAAATGGATAGACTTGTTGGACGGATTCTTGTAAAATGCAAAGTATTGGTAAAGCAAATCGCATATAACACGGTAGTACGACTAATTCTGGAGTATTGTCCCGGTGAATTCAGGGACGAGCTACTAGGATCATAAAAGATTAATGTGGCCCTTACGAAAATGTAACAGAAGTGTTTAGGTACGAATCTTTGGAACGAAGACGATTTCGTTGTCGAGAAAACCTGTTGGTAGCCGGTCGGAGTGGCCGTGCGGTTCTGGGCGCTACAGTCTGGAACCGAGCGACCGGTACGGTCGCAGGTTCGAATCCTGCCTCGGGCATGGATGTGTGATGTCCTTAGGTTAGTTAGGTTGAATTAGTTCTAAGTTAAGTCGCATAGTGCTCAGAGCCATTTGAACCAAAACCTGTTGGTAAATACATGGGGCGTGTATTCGAAGAAGACTGGGCTTCCATTATGATACCACCATCGTATATGTCGCTTAGAGAACATGATAGTAAAGTAAGACAGATTAGGGCACGTACAGAGTGTATCCTTGCCGGGTACATGAATGGAACGAACGAAAATCAATGAAATTGGAACGATGTCCCTCCGCCATGAATTGCTTGTGGCGTATACATATAGATTCAGTGCAAACAGAAGCGCTTAACCATAGACCTACATTCCTGATACTAATTCGTCACAGAATCATGGAACTCGTTTTATGTTCGTGATTTGGAGACCTAAAATCGCCTCTGTAGGTATTTACGTGGATTCTGCAAACAACGATCTTGTAAAATACAGCTCGTATGCGACACCCATTAACCAGTAGATACTAGTGCACACGTTTTTTGCCGTGTTTCTTGACTTCCGGAAGGCTTTCGATACTCTTCTGCACTTCCGCCTAGTACGAGTGTATGGAATATCAGTGTTTTTATAATTGGATTGAAGAGTCCCTAGAACACAGAAAGCCGTTCTTAACGGACTGAGGTTTTCAGACGTAAAAGTAATCTCGGTTGTACTCCACTGGATTGTGATCGTACCATTAGTGTTCACAATATGTGTATAAGTGACAATCGAAACCTCCGTGTGCTGTTTGCGGATGAGAAATCGCAATAATAGGAAATTGTAGCAAAATGCGGGAAAACCTGCAGAGGACCGACGCTACTTGCAAGGTTTGACAGTTGATCCACAGCAGCATAAACAGGTGTAATGTATTGCTCAGACATAGGCGGAAAGGCACGTTATTGTTTGATTACACATTTGTCAAACAATCATGGGACACAGATACATTCCTCAAATACCGAGGAGTAAGCGTAGAGAACCAGTTAAAAGTAATCGACGGAAAGGCAGGACGCAGACTGAGATTCATTAGCAGAATCCTGAACAGTGTAGTCCATCTGCTGAGGATGTAGCTTACAAAACCCTCTTTGGATTCTCGAGCACTAGTCCTCAACCTGAACTCTTCACCGCATAGAATTGATAGACAGAATAATAAAGGTCCAAAGAAGAGTAGATAGATTCGTGACGAGTTCGTTTAGTGAGCTCGAAAGTGTCACGAAAGTGCTCAACTACTTCCTGTGGCAGACGCTACAACAGTCGTTGCTCCTGTCAAAATTCCGAGAGCATACATTCGTAGACTAGTTAACCAACATATTTCTTCCTCCTACTTATTCATATATCACGCGAAAAGACTATGAAGGAAAAATCAAAGAGATTTGAGCGCATTCGGAAGCTAACCGTCAGCCCTTCTTCCCGTGCACAAGTCGGGCCTGGAAAAGGGATGGGGGAAGAGGTGCACGGTGTGCAACATACTGCCGCGTGGCTTCCAAAACGTAGCCATAGATATAGATGTCCTTTTGCAGGCGAAAGATCCAGAAATCTGCCTTGAGCAATTTCTGGAAACAAGGGAAATCTAAATTTTAATTGCTGGACGGGGTTTGGAAAAGTCCAGCGTATTAACCGCTACACCAGCTCACTCGGTAATAAGGACCCAACGGGAGGCACAGAAACTGTAAGTTATTTTGTTTCTGGTGTACAGAATCACTGATTACGTTTGCATGGGATCTTTAGTATAAGTTCAGAGACCATGTATAGTGATAGGCTAGAAAAGGGCTGTATGAATAAATGTAAGCTTTGGAGCACGCGCCGTGACAACAGCAAAGAAGAAACGCCAGTGCGTCAGTAACTGTTGTCGTCGGAAGTCCAGTGAACACGTCTGTTTATTTCTCTGACCAGAAATTTATTCAAAAGATATTTATAAAGTGTAGTAACTACTTTAAATGGCCCACAACTCATCATTTCACGGTTTGTAAAACTGGCATGACATTCGCTAGGGATTTCCTGCAGTTCGTAAAAAATGAGAGTCGTGAAATAAGTTGCGGCATGATACTGGGTCCTTTCTGTGCCAAACAGCTAACTGGTGCTGCCATCAGTTAGAGTTTTAGTATATTGGGGAACTACTTCACAATAGTGATTAAATGTACTTTGGGGGTAAATGGATAACTAAGAACAGGGCTGTAAGAATAGATAGTGGAAAACTGATTCAGTATTAGGTACAGTGCATTTACAAAATATTTTCTATTTTGTACTTACTCCTTCATCGTCTTCAGATGGTGAGGATCTATAAAAGGAAAGGAGGCAGAATGGAGTGGGACGGGATGTAGATGAAGGAGGCAGCGGAAGCAGCGATAAAACGGACATCGGTATTAGATGCCAGGAAAACATATGGATAGCCGTTTACGAGTTTATACCGACGTTATCAAAAGGACAAATATAACATCATGGGTATCAATAATCTTCTACCAAAAAGAAATGTATTTGGTAACCCTGCTGGTCATTCAAATATATTTTCTAAAGATTTGGAAACCTCTCTAGCCATCAGAATAATTTATTTGAGAAAAAGAAGATTTGGACTGACACAGAAAGATGTGCATATTGCAGCCTTAAAACTAGCTGTGAGCACAACTTCAAATACCCCTGGAGGGACACAGATGGAAACGACTGGTTTGTTACATTCCGTAAAAGAAACTACTGTATCTATCCTTGAGGAAACATGAAGGTTTCTTGAAAGCAAGAGCAGTTGTACTAAGCGGAGAGACAGTGAACAGAACTTCGAACTTTTAAATGAGCTTCTTACAAATCTTTCCCTGCACTACAAACCAACTCGTATATATAATACATGGATGAAACAGGGTTGCCACTCAACAATAGACCTTCGAAGGTCATTGCATAAAAAGGAAAAAAGAGGTGCTTTCTGTAACCAGCGGTGAAAGAGGTGAGAAAGATACGATTATTGCTTGTTGCAATCCAGTAGGTGCATATTTACTACCTGTTATTATATTCAGTACGCTGTTCGTGGTCTTGCGGTAGCGTTCTCGCTTCCCGCGCACGGGGTCCCGGGTTCGCTTCCCGACGGGGTGAGGGATTTTCCCTGCCTCGAGATGACTGGGTGTTGTTGTGTCGTCTTCATTGTCATCTTTCATCCCCATTACGGTCGGAGGAAAGCAATGACATACCACCTCCCCAAGGACCTTGCCTAGTTGGCGGGGTGGATATACCCCATCGTTCCCTACGCTCTGTGCAGTATGGGACCTCATCATCATAATCATCAAGGGCCAAAGACACAGGTCGGAGCCGACAGTAAACTTGCACAATGACTCCATTTCATGCAAGAGTAAAAGTGGATGGAGAAATAAGGAAATATTTCTGAAATGGCTCGACATTTACAAGACAACACAGTGCAAGGAAAAGGACTTCTTATTTTCGATGGGCATCTGTCACATTCTTATCGATGTACACTGGAATTCTGCCGGGAGCATGAGATCGAAATGTTCTGTTTAGCGCCACACACTACCCGCGTGCTACAGCCAATGGACAGATGTGTTTTAAACACTCTTAAAATACATTACTTTGAAATGGCAGCAAAAAAATCCCAACACCGAAATGGGCAAAGTTCATATCAAAAATGGTTCAAATGGCTCTGAGCACTATGGGACTCAACTGCTGTGGTCATTAGTCCCCTAGAACTTAGAACTACTTAAACCTAACTAACCTAAGGACATCACACACATCCATGCCCGATGCAGGATTCGAACCTGCGACCGTAGCAGTCGCACGGTTCCGGACTGCGCGCCTAGAACCGCGAGACCACCGCGGCTGGCAGTTCATATCAATGGAACATTTAGCGAAGTATTCATGTCAGCTGCATCAGTCCAATAACACGTAAGTGGATTTTCCTATTAGGAGATCTACCCATTTAACCCAGATGCGATTGGCGGTTTGCTCCTTTTGAAGCCCTAACAACAAACACGGAAACAACCACAGAAAATGTTGAAGTAATCCGTAATTCGTCAACAGGTACTCCAGGAAAATGCACTCGGAATATCCTTCCTTATCCACATAAACAACTTGAAAGAAAACCCTCCAGAGCTCTACCAAGCGCACACATCCCCACAGATCATTGCCGTATTCAGGGCAAAGGAATGTGTCCTACTGATGCAGAAAGCTTCTGATCCTAATGCGACGGAAAGAGATGTGCCGGTACCAGTAACACGGCTAATGTTGGCCTGTTGAAGAAATAGCTAACAAAATTAAAAGAAAAGTTTTAGACACCAATCCAGATAGCAGTGTCGATGATCTTGCGCCCCTAAATGATTCTGAAGACGAGGCGATGAAATGAAAATACGGATTCTGGCAGAGGAATGGTCACGTGTTGCAGACGAAGATAAACGTGAATGGATACAATCCGAAAGGTGTACCACCTAGTATCATGAACACTGTTTCGGTGCGAGAGGTCGTAAGTAATTTTTCTGCGGATCACAGACGAGAACAGAAACACTTCAAAAGACTACTTTCGATTAATGTGAAATTAGTACTGTAATTTTATTGTATTATTAGCAGTAATGGATTTGAAATAGAAATTACCGGATTTTCAGCAAAACGTCCATGTAATATCATTTCGTATATGCCTGTAATTTGCCTTATTCAAATAGCTTCACTGAAACGCACTTTTGTCCAATCCGGAGGGTAAATCACATAACACACCATAAATGTTTGACAATCGTATACAACCACCTTTCATCAGTAGGATAGGTATACCCATAGAAGTAATACTACATGCCTAAAAAGAAAATTTAGTTAATTTTCCGGAAGTTGAAATTATTCTTATTGTCCCACTCTACCCTAATTTATTGCTTCATCAGCAGAGCAGTTTTGAAATCCAGGTTCGATTAAGAGTAACAGATTATATGTGTCCATAAAGTATTACGTTGGTGCATAAGTATATAGCGTTTTTATTTTGGTTATTGGTATTCAGTTTGCTGTGGGTTTATTTATCCATTGTCATTTTTTTGTTTGTATTTAATTGTTCCTATCTGCGTTTACATATTGTCATTTGGAGATGGAGCTGTGGAGGCTAGAAAATGGAGTGCCACGTGAAGGAATAAGAACATTTCCGATATATTATTCTGTTTGAGTTCAGTAGACGGGTGACAGAAAGAAACTATTGGCAGCCAGAGGCATTTACGCACTGTATGAGGATAAAACCATTTGACAGTGCATGCAAGAAAATGGTTTTATCGTTTTAAGGATCTCTTTGGCGTTAGTGACTCCCCACGTTCAGGAAGACCTCCGGGGTTTAATGAAGATCTCTAAAACGCATTAATGCCAAATGATCGACGAGCGTACTCGAAGATTGGCAAGTGTGATGACCTGTGATCATTCCGCCATCGTACGACACTTACATGCAATGGGGAATGTTCAAAAATCGGCTGTGAGGGTACCGCATGCTATATGCCAAAATCACAAAAATCAACAGGTGGCTATGCGTGCATCTCCGCTTGCTCGTCATCAACGCTCTTGAACAACACCAACTATTCCTATCCAGTATCGTTACTAGATACAGGAAATGGTGTCTTTGTGCTTTTTCATCTTTTCCGCTCTCTATCGAACGACCTTCAAGGAACTTCCTTTCTGGACGAAAATTCACTCCAAACATGGCTCCACGAATTCATTTCAAATTCACTTGACGTCTACAGTGGCGAAGTCGAAAAGTTACCCCAGCGTTGGCAGACTTGTAAATAGTGAAGGAGAATGTATTATTGATGACTTACGCCTCTGTAACGTGTATCTGTTGCTTACGGAAAACCGCTACGAACTTTTGCACCAACACAATAGTTCAAAGACATAGTATTCGCCCCCCCCGCCCAACCACCACCATCTAAATTCACTTGGAGCTTTATTTGATCTATAGTCAGAGCCAGTGAATAAACTATGCTGCCGCCAATAAATATGCGATCAGTATTTTTGTTGACCAGTGCACCGAATTTGGAGAATTGGAGAAGGAGCGTAGACCTAAGGCGGAAATCTTGACTGTAAAAAATTGGTTTTGCTGTGCTTTTACGTGGTTAACAGTTATCCTCTGGGCGACAATGACCGCCGCATTTAACAACACTCCCCCCTTTTCCCTCCCTTCACGATCACCATCCCTTCACGCTGTAGCTACATCGTTATGCATTGTTGCTCTGGTAACGACCGTGGAACGTGTACAGTGTAGCCAGTGATTTTTGCCCAGTTTTCTTTACGGAGAAAAGGACACACATTTGATTTGCTGTTTCGTGGTGATATGGTTCAAATGGCTCTGAGCACTATGGGATTTTACATCTGAGGTCATCAGTCTCCTAGAACTTAGAACTAGTTAAACCTAACTAACCTAAGGACATCACACATATCCATGCCCGAGGTAGGATTCGAACCTGCAACCGTAGCGGTCGCGCGGTTCCAGACTGAAGCGCCTAGAACCGCTCGGCCACACCGGCCGTCTATGGTGCTATGAGTGAAACTTTCTGGTGAAAATAAGTAATTATTTTATGTCATTTATTTGTGCTAAATCTCCTACCTCAAATTGACTGTTCTCAGTAGTTCACTGAAGAACGCAAATGTAATTATATTTCCACACTTCTCAGTGAGATTTTTATGGGAAATGGAGGGGGGGGGCTATGGCGTACTCGAAAGTATTTTCAGAAAGATGTCAGTTATTTCCGATACAGTGGAAATGCATTTGAGTTACACGGGGCACCAAGTCTCAATGCAAAAGTGACAGAATAGTCTACACTGGAATTCTCCGAACTTGCTTCACTATGCGTGTCGGTGGCGAAAAGCTCAGCCCCAAGGATTCAAGCACATCGTATCGGGAACTGAGATGGAATACTTCTTGTAAGTCGCAAGAAAATTAGTAATTGGACACATACGTCTGAGCTGGGTGTAGTGTTGCAAGAAAATTCCTCACTAACCCATCGCAGCTTTTCCTGAGACTAGGCATCATGACAGTCGACTCAGATCACCCTTTTATTCTACAGCAAGAAAAAGTCCACTGCTATTGCATGCTGAGAAAAGTGAGACTATGCTCCGAAACTCTACCATATAGCAAGTTGTTATGAAGTTCACAATGCATGACACGCAATAATTCACATTTCAGTATGAACATTTTAATTAATTTGACTAGTTACTAATATCCCACACTATGTCTCATAGGAATACGTAATACATTCATGATAGACATACGCTGCTTTTCTCATAGTGAACCCTGCGATAGTAGTTAGGCAAGCGCACTCAATCAGTCGTGGCAATTATTGCTTAAATAATGTCTTTCATGCTATAAAGAGCCCTCAGTTTACTAAGGCATTATAGAACATTTGGTCGTGAAGTCTAGTACGCCCTGATCTATTATCCAACTCATTATCGCAATTCGTTGTCCCTGGCTCAGAGACGCGGTATTATTGTAGTGGACTGTTTGGGGAAAACTCTTTCTCGCTCTGCAACACCAAAGAACCGAGGCGGAAACTGAATTTTCAGTCGTATGGATCATTGTTTTATACAAATGAGGCAAAGCTACATCCTTTTCTGAAATTAGTTTGTTCGGAAAACGTTTTACTCTTAAATTAAGAATACACTGTTTTTGGATTTGTGTGCGGCTTTACTTTTCGCTATGCAACTTTTCTCAAGTGATTACATAAAAAATTATATACTGCAGCCGAACATTCTGCTTGGCAGTGAAGTGGCTACCTTTTCGCTGTTAGTCATGGTTTTTACGATCTTTGTAAATGAAATACCATAACTCATTGAATGTAATTTGAAGAATGACCTCACTGGCTATTTCACGCTTTGTGCATTTTAGGTCGTGTATTGCAGCGGACCTACTGAAGCTAAAGTACCAGAGTAATTTTTTTGTCGTTGTAGGAAGGCTGTATCTTTCCAGTGAAGAGTAAAAAAATACTACGTGTTGGTATTACGCCGCACATGGTAAGTTTCTGTATCCCATGCACAGGAACAGTCAAAGATACTGAAACAAGGTTTTCAGCAAATAATAGTACGCGAAGAGATGAGCAGTTCTCTGTACAATAAATACTGAGATGTTTTTATCTATCATGATGTGGAAGTATTTTCATGCCATTTATTAGTTTATGAAAGGAAAATTACGGTGCTGTAAAGCAAGTTTATGTTTACTACAAAACTTCTAGCAGAAACAGCAGCAAGTAAAAATACAATCGCTTCTGGCAAGAAGTTTTAATATACTGACAGTGCTACTTCATGCTTCCCTATTATACAGCCACTAAGGAAAGCATTCGTACACAGGAAACGATATTAGAGTTCTCTGTTTTTCATACCAGTTGTATCACAAATGTTGCATGTAAAGACACAAACATTGTTCAGTTTGCGTCAACTGATTGATCAACTGAAAGTTGAATGTAAAAACAAACACAAAAACACGTTACTTTACACGACAGTTTAACACTGAACTAATATGGTGGTATACATTATCCTTACAGCTGAAAATATTTTACTTACCATGTCAGTTTTATTCCAATTAATCATGTCTCATTCGATTTGGTATGAATTGTGCAAATTTGTTTGCTATGTCTGATGTTAATGTTCTTCCATTTACACTGCAGTATTGCTTTAAGGTCTGAGTTGCACTCTCGTTTGTAATTCTCTGTATAGGTGTACAATTATGTTTACAGTGAATCCTCTTACTTGTGATACATACATTTAGTCAGTTACTTCGTCGTTTGTAAATTTCAGAATATAACTTTTCGTTCCCTTTTTTATGTGTACTCGATCCAGGGATCATGGCTGATATATTCCTGTTTTGTTATTTTAGGTGTGGTACTGCACAATTTTACAAAAATCTATCAAGAAATTTTTTTGGAGGTGGTAGAAGCACTAAAAAAAATCTCAGCTCGTTTGTATTAGCGTTACCCATGTCAGTGACCAGTCTCAGTAGTGTAGCAGTAATATTAGTTGAAGATATTTAAAAGAAAGCACAAGTATCGACACTTGTAAACTAAATATTTGATGGTCAGCTATGACAATTTCTTCCTATGCTTGTGCTACTATACTATTGCTCACCATTAACATACTTTCCTTCTTGGCAGTTATTTTTATGTTAGTGTGAAGTGTGCGAGATGTTGCACGTTTTTATCCTTAACGATTTCAGGTAGAAGCGATGGACATAAAAGTTGTGGCATAGGATTGTCAAAGCATGCAGACACCCCGTTCTCACATGAAAACACAATGGCTCTATTTCAGATATATCTGTTTTTGAAACAAAATTTCACCCGTCAGAAAAGCATAAGTTTACACGAAAGAATGAAAATCTTGTAAATCGGAAAGGTTTTGTGGCTTATCCGTGGCTACATTACGAAGAAAGGAATAGAAGTGTTTTCTGCTATTAATGCATTCGGTACATCCACTTAGTGAGCAACAGAAGACCACAGAAGGAGACGGCTTTTCTTACGAAAGTTTCTGTAACTGGAAAAGATCTATACGAAAAAGTTAATGGTACACGAGAAGAGTCTTTTTTTATCGAGAGTCTCTCGCAATTATTCAGCAACTTGAAAATAGCACACCTGTGATTGCCCAAGACGCGCGACATCTGCTGACCGATTAGGAGAAAGCTAGAACCGCTTTACTAGTCATTATCAGTTCACTCAGGTTCCTGCGTGGAACAGGAAACGCACTGAGAGGTCATGAAACGGACTCTGGAAACCTCATGGCACTTCTTGATGAGAGGAAGAATGATGTGCGAGAGCTGAAGATATGGCTGAAACGCCGTGACACTGTTTGGCTCACACGACTCAGCGAGAAATTTTGCAGCAAATAAAAAATTTTCCATTTCATGGAATTATGGCCGATTCATAGACAGACATGGCTGGCCAGGAGTGCTACTGGCCAAACCCGATTTTAGGATGAACTAGTTTCGTCTAGGTCAAACTCGTTCATCCTGTAACCGATAGGATAAAACAGTTTAGCCTAGATAGAATCGTTTTATCCTAGTCAGAATTTACATGCTTTAGGATAAACTGGTACATCTTAGTCTGAACTTATTTTGCCTAGTCGGAACGTATGTCGCAGCTTGTACGAACGGGTAATCCCCGAATCCTCTCTGGCCTGCCCCTCGCGACTCTCATTCGCTCTTCGCTCGCACTGTTCTTTGTTTTGAACGGCATTTTGCATCGACGAGTGTGCATGTTAAGTTCCTGGTTGCGTTTAAAAGATTTTATTACGATCCTAGTATAATTATTGTGATGCTTTTTATCATGGAAGAGCCTTCGTGTAGTAGACAAGCCAATAAAAAGCTGTGGGGAGAAAAGTTTCCGCAGGAAATTTTGCAGAGTGAAAACAAAATGTCTTTTCATTATAATGTGTTACCAGAAGACGAATATGCGGATTTGGTTAAACAAGTAGAGGACTCGGAAAAGTTGGAAAAAAGAACATCATTACAAACAAGGAGACTGAAACGATTTGCTGTTTTGAAAATTGATATGAAAAAGCTAATTGCACGATTTGAAGGGAATATAAAATACTTTGTTCCAGCTGATGAACTTTATGATGTGATTGACGCAGCTCATGTAGCTGTGGGCCGTGGTGGTCGCGATAGGATTTTAGCCAAGATATCAAAAAAATATGCCAATATCACAAAGGAAATTATATGCCTCTATTTATCAATGAGTGATGTTTGTCAACAAAAAAAGACAAAAAAGAATAGAGTTCTAGTTTCAAAGCCAATTCTCAATTTGGAAATGAATAGCTGGTGCCAAGCCGATTTGATTGATTTCAAACACAACCAGACGGGAATTTAAAATTAATTCTAGTTTACCAAGACCATCTCACAAAATTTGTTCTCCTTCGTGCGTTAACATCAAATAGGACTGAAGAAGTGGCTTATCATTAGAATAACATATTCTTAACTGTAGGGGCGTCGTGCATTCTTAATTCCGATAACGGCAGAGAATTTGGAAATGTTATAAGTGAACTTGCAAATCTTTGGTCAGAACTGAAAATTGTGCATGGAAAACCAAGGCACAGACAAGGTCAAGGTTCTGTTGAACGTGCCAACCAAGAAAATATGATACGTTCTTGGTTAAAGGACAACAATTCAACTTAGTGGTCGGAAGGATTAAGGTACATCCAATTCATGAAAAATCGGGCTTACCATTCTGGCATAAAACAATTACCTTACAAAGCATTATTCGGAATCGAACCTAGAGTAGGACTTTCCACTTCCTCGTTGCCTCAAGAAGTCATAAATGATATTCAGGATGAAGATGAACTAAACAAGGCAATCGAAGATGACAGCAATACTGAGCAGTACGAAGACAGTGACGATGGTAACATTGTGAATATTGACACAAACGACATTCAAAATGCTAGAAAATTGCGACAGGAGATTTAAAAAAACAAGCGGAAAGAATGAAAGCTTCCTCTGACAGATCTCATGATGCACCAGCTGACATTGGAGACAACGTAACCATACATGTACCAGATGTAGATAAAAAAGAGGTGACCTTCGAAACATGATAGGAGTAATACTTCAAAAGACTGATGAGGGCCTCTACAAAGTTGGCACCAAACACGGCGTACTTCACAAACATTATTACAGGTAGGATTTTATTAAAGTGTTCCATAGTTTATTAATAAAATGTTAAAAAATAACTTTTTAACTACTTCTTTATTTTTTTTACAGCTGATTCCGACGTCTGCATTCAGACGTTTTTAGATGTGGGAGATATTAACCCGGATAGTGAAGTATCGTAAATGACTGCAGCCACAAAACACTCTGTTGGATCAGGGCAAGGCTTCATGAAATGCAGTTGCATGAAAAACTGTACAACAAACAAATGCAATTGTAAGAAAAACAAAGTATTCTACAATTTTAAGTGCCACCAAAGTATCCCTTGCAAAAATAAGTAAATAAGCAAATTGCAGATAAGGTGATTTCTGTAGATGGATATATGTAAGTTGATCTAGTAATAGATGTGAAATAATCATACTGACTATTTTATTTCTATTCCTGACTTAAAACTTGCCTTAGATCACCAATGACTCGGTCGAGACTCACCCATCTACTCCACCTCCGTGTTCATCAAGACAGGGCTGGAAAATTAATCTTATGGCTGTCATGAAAGAATTTGTTTCCAGAACTCTCGAAAGGAAAACTACGTTTGGAAACGGTGCGTAATTTTTTTTAGTTTAAATAAAAACAAAATAAATACCTTCCCTGGTTTTCAAACAAATTACGTTTTCTTTTTCCCATTAAAACGAGATGCACAGTGTAAAATAGTAATAATAACAAAAGGTTTCTTTCTGGGCGATTGCCAGTGCAGTCTACAGTAAATATGAACTCCTTTTCGTAAATGGTCTCAGAACAAAGTAGGACAGATAAAAGATGTATTTTTAAAAATTGAAGCAACGAAATTGTTTTCAAGGGCACGACCAATAAGACTGAGCCCATATTAGTATTAATGAGCAGTTTCTATCTGTAGAACAACATAGCCCTGATTACGTAACACACCTTCCCACACTATCGGTATGCATGTATTCTTAACTATTTTGATGAAAGACGAAATCAGTCAATGGATATTATTCATAAACAAGTTTGTTTTATAAATCAAAGACGCATATAAGTACAATATTTGATTTCCTTCGTCACAGTCGAATGAATCACCCTCAATAAATGAAAATCAGAAGTGTCATTATCATAGCCCTAAGACTTAGAAGTATTCTGAATGTACTATAAGTTTTAGTTCATATCTCATCGTAACCGATTTCATAATATGGATTTTAAAAGCACGCTGTTGCTTTACTTCTCACCACATTCCTTCACTGAAAAGTTTCTTGTGCCAAAATTAGAACTGTTTCGGACTTAAGCATAAGGGAAGGTGGGACCTACGTGAAAGTAGCTTAACGTTTTGTGCAACGATTCGGTTTGCCAAGCTTTCCGCGTGAGGCGGTACGTCCCTTTCGACAGCTCAAATGATGCGTCCCGCAATGTGTGTTTGTGGGACGCTAATTGTCTCAATTTATGGTAAACTTGGCCTAGATTAGAAAGAAACCCCATTCAAATGAAGTACGGGGGGCGCATTGCGTACATGCAACGATGTCGCGCGCGGTGACAATGACAGCGGCTGCTTGCGCTCGCACCGCCCCTGGGAAGAGACAAATGAGTGTCACAAAGTTTCCGTGGTTTTTATGCGATTCATAAAAATATTGTGTAGTCTGCTTTTGACATTTTGCTATTGTTATTTTGAACAGTTTGCTTGGCTGTGAGTCATGTATTATTAAGAAACAATGGACAGAATAAAAACGTAAAATACAAAAAGTGTAAACGGACTTGGTGCTACCGGCAAGAACGGATGAATTCGTATCCTTCTTTGAAAAAAATTGGTACGAATGTGCATTAAGCTTTTTGAAAGGTGTGTATGAAATCATTTATGACATCGCAAGGAGATATGAAAGAAGTTAAACAGCAAGTTAGCGTCCCGGGACATCAACGGGGAGCAAGAGCTCGGTGTACTTAGACTTTAAAACAGTTTTTAAAGCGCAACAGACCAGGAAAAAGTGACAGACGCAGAGCTGAAAAATGTTTACAATGGCGTAAACCGTAACATCTACAATTCTGTTGACTGCGATTCACAGTTATGCCACCTGATATTTAATGATTCCCAAATTGCATCCAAAATATCGCTCAGTAGAACTAAGGCGACCTGTTTAATTTACAGTGTTCTGACTCCAGCATCAATCCGCGTGGAAAAACTAAGGTCGGGAGTGTTTTACAGCATTGCAAAAGATGTGTCAAACCACGGACATATAAAATTATTTCCAATAATCGTCGGATTTTACTCTCCAGAGAATGGAATTGGCACCTGCCTGCTTGATTTTTGTGAGAAGCCGGATAGAAAGATGGTTCAAATGGCTCTGAGCACCATGGGACTTAACATCTGAGGTCATCAGTCACCTAGAACTTAGAACTACTTAAACCGAACTAACCTAAGGACATCATACACATCCATGCCGGAGGAAGGATTCGAACCTGCGACCGTAGCGGTCGCGCGGTTCCAGACTGAAGCGCCTAGAACCGCTCGGGCACCAGAGGCCGGCTGATAAAAAAGAGATCGATATTTATAATAATATAAAAAAAGACACACAGCGCTGGATGTTGATGTCACAAATGTATTTGATTATTTAGCCGACAACGCTGTTTTAATTATGGCGAAAATAATTCAGGTTACAGACTAGTTTCTCATGTTAATGCCAACATCTTGCCTGCATGGAGTTCAACGCACATGGTACACAATGTCGTCCGTAATGCTATGGAGAAGTGCGAGTTTATCGTGGAGAATTTGGTACTTAAAGTATATGGACATTTATCCTATCAAGCCCAGAGTGTCCATATCTTACAAGAACACTTTGATAATGTAGTCATAATTAATAACTGTGAATAGCCGTCCAGTACTAGGAAAATATTTTAATGAAAACCATGCTTTCTTGGATTTCCAGATATATATTTCAAAATATTTCCGAACGTCATCATGTTTTTGGATAAAGATAATGGTTAATCTTGTGAAACCTATAACATTCTAACAGATTCGCGCCTAGAAATAGATCAAAGAATTAACGACAAATTCCTTGGATTTATTGCTCAAATGCCCTCACCAGTTTCACGATTGATGAAGAAGTGTCTGTCGAAATTGTGTTATTACATGGTTCAAAAATGCCTTGAAATACCTGGACGATCACTTCGATTTTTCGGAAGATAATTGTTTGGCAATAATGCTAATATTTACTTTGGAATTTACATTTGTTTACAAGGACCTGTCTATGTGGTGCGAAGAATTGTCGCTCACTCGACTCAGAGATATGGACAAACTTTGTAATGAGTTATGCTGTGTGAAGGAAATTGTGAATAAACACCACTGGAAAACTGAAAAAATCGATCTATGAAAGTTGGCACGAAATATTTTAGCATTCGAAAATTAAACATTCTACAGTTTTTTGTGTCCGTTCCCTGTTCTAACACCGCTGTTGAGAGGTCATTTTCTGTTTGTGGAAACTCCTGGACTGATTCTAGAAACAGAATCAGTGCTGAACACGTAAAGGCGGAACTGCAAGTAAAAATTAACTTTCAGAATAATTGCAGAGGTTCTTATAATAACATTTTGAAGGACAACAAAAGGCTCAAATGTGGCAAATAACAAGACACTTGCTTGATTGAGTAAAGAGGTTTATTTACCTGGCCGGCAGCTGTGGTCGAGTGGTTCTAGGCGCTTCACTTCAGAACCACGCCGCTGCTACGGTCGCAGGTTCGAATCCTGCCTCGGGCATGGATGTGTGTAATGTCCTTAGGTTAGTTAGGTTTAAGTAGTTCTAAGTCCAGGAGACTGATGACCTCAGGTTGGTAAGTCCCATAGTATTTAGAACCATTTGAATCATCTGTATTTAGTGATTTGTGTTAAAATTGTTTGTGATTAATATTTTGTAATAGCGAACAGTTTATTTTGTTTCAATTTTTAAATACAAATGATAAAAAGTAATTATAATTGTTTTTCTCACGTTTCTGTACATTTGGAGGCCGGTTCCGTTTTTTTTGTCACGTTCCGCATATAGATTTCTGGTTCCCTGCATATCCGTGAATAATAGTCGGCAACCCTAGCCACGATGCTTGTAATTCTTACGCACGTGTTTGTCGCTCTAAAGAGAGAGTGCCAGTGTTTACGATATCCGGGAATGCAAGTAAACAAGCGGAGAAGCCACTAGAAACAAGCTGTCTCTCTGAGAGAACTCGAATGTACAACTGGAGAATTCCCGTGCGAGAATTTACAACAGACATGCGAGTGCACTTTCCGTAAGTCACGGGGTGTGTTATTGGCGCGTATTCTAAGCAAGCATTACACCCTGCCCAAAGGTCAGCAGAAACGACCACTTTCCGTGCCACGACTCACACGACAAAAAGGTTAATTTGAGAAGCGGCGACCTGTACCGTTAGAAAACGTGTTTTGGCCTCTGCCATATCTGAAGGGAACAATGGCGTTTGCCGGCATTCGTAGTTAACCTTTGCATTAAACGAGCTATTCTTACCATTTTTGTCAGATGGACTCATCTCGTATATTATATTTTCTGAAACACGGCCACCGAAGGAATTTTGTTTTGATTTCGATGGTAGGCGAAGCGTGATATTCAGTGAAAGCGTTCCGTATAAGTTGAGGATGGTCTCATGCCAACGATGCTCCCACGCATTGTAAACATTCCACAGCTGGAATTTAAGGTGAATCTGCATGCTATGGAATAACATGATGAGTACTGAGACTGACCATGGTCGTCTACCCAATACGGCGGGGGAGGCGGAAGTCTCTAAAAATTATCATTTTTTTCACAAAAGTGAGTTTGGATATGTGTCATACCAAAGGGACTAAAAAGTTTATTATTTGGTAATGGACATGTTATTGTACACCATCATCCGTGTTTTCAGAAGTATTTATTTAACAGTGTTTTACACGGGTGTGTAGCCCATCGTCAGTGCATTACATACAGAGGATAAAAAAAGAAATGTATTTGTGTGGTTCTGTGCTTTTTACATCCACACCTTTTTTCCCCATCATCTTTATGATGCTGGCTATGACAGTTCCATTATACATGACAGTCACGTCGTTTGATGTTGACGAGCACGGTACATAGATAATCTTATGTTTCTACTTTAGTGTATACAGAATGTTCTTGTGTTATCGACGTGGCTACATTCGTTTGTTTTCCCTCTGTAATCAAATGTCACTAGTGCTTGGCATATGCCCGAATACCGGTCTGGCAAATAAATACATTTGAAGTGCAGCTCAAGGTGTTCAGTAAACAGGGCACTATCTGGAGCCCCGCAAAGGACCCAGGCACAAATGGAGCAAAAATAATCGAAATAAATAAGAAACGAAAGGTGGATGAGGAATCGGCCAGGAGGCGTATATTAGTTCTCGTACCTGGCCCACGGTTGTAAACGTACGCTGTTGTCACGGTGTCATTTCCAGTGTCACTTCGTCCAAGCAACGTCGTAAACGAACGAGTACTACCGAAAAGAACAACGACCGCTGGCGTGGTACATGTAAAACAGTGCGCTCGCTTGAAAGAGCTGCCGCCTACATCGACCGCTCATGTTCAGCAGTGGACTTCTTGCTGCTACTTCGCTAATGTGTTACACGATCTCAGCGGTTTCCGAAGTAAATACGCTAGTTGAACAATGGCTTCCGAATTTCCTCGATTTCTGCCGACTGATGACAGCAGCGTCACACGTCGGTGGGAGAACCAAGTAGAAATAGTGGTTGGTATAATTTCTGGAGTATGCCAGCAACTCCAGCCAGCATCTTTGCTATGAGACTGAGACTGGAGCTGGATGTTCATACAAACGACGGAGCGCAGTCGCATATCGCCCTCGAGAACCGCTCATATTTCGACAGGTAAACATGTTTCCATTTTCGAGGCACAAATGAGACGATAGGACGCTGAAAGGAAGTTGTCCTTTATCAAACATAGACAAGCTACGGATCACCCAACTGTAAAATCTTATTATATCGCAGAAAAAAGTACGGTACATAGAACAGCCCAAGGATTCTTACTTCAGAACAGTTACAAAATTTCGTTTTTGAAAACAGTATTATCAAATTACAAATAGTTTGGTGACACAGAATATGTAAGAAAGTGTTTATTACTATATTGTGACCTCTATTTTAATACAGGATGAGTCAGGAAGAAACGTGCATGCTTTGAGGGGTGATAGTATTAGTGATTCTGAACTAAAAACTTCAAATGAAACAAACATATGCGCTTTTTTATGATATTCGGCATACAGCTGCTTGAAAATCACGGGCTTAAGTTACATGTCCTTCTTCGCCAGCACCGGCTAGTGTGGCCGAGTGGTTCTAGGCGCTTCGATCTGGAACTGCGCGGGCGCTACAGTCGCAGATTCGAATCCTGCCTCAGGCATGGATATGTGTGATGTCCTTAGGTTAGTTAGGTTTAAGTAGTTCTAAGTCTAGGGGACTGATGACCTCAGATGTTAAGTTCCATAGTACGGATCACCGACATTCTATAACAATCTACACAGCTACTCCCATGTCACCTCACTGAAAGTTTTTAGAGTGTGCGTATACTATTGGGGACAACAGCGTCTGAATTGCTGTCATCTTCCTGATTTAAGAAATCTACACCTACATAATTATTCTGTTTGTGAAACTGAACTTAAGCTCACCTGAAGCAGTTTTCGTGTAAAGAAATACACTTATCTTTCAAAAGAATACCCGGTTGTAGCTTTCAATTGCTTCTCATTTTTCAACAATAAGTGCAACTATGCCGAACTGCTAATTGTTGTCAGTAACCTTGGCAACGCAAAATGACATTCAGACCAAAGATAAAAGAACTGTTCGAAAGATGAATTGCTCGCTAAGAGGCTTACAAAACTCCTATCATTGTAGGATTACAAAATTAATGAAGAAAAATAATTAATTTGAGTTGCATCAAATAACGGAACTGTCAACTGTATTTCCAGGGATTACACAGAATATAACCTAAAATATCCATTATTGCGATATTTTATTGATAAAATGAACGGTTGCCGGGTCTTATAGGCCCCTTGTAAGCATTCCAAGCGTTAAATATTTTTTTGTAGATAGATTACTTACATGTCTAAAAGGCTACATTTTTTCTAATAGCCCATTGTATGTAGAAAGCGAATCTCATATCTAAAGACTGCATACGCAACACCGACGAGAGGGAAAGCGTGGGGTTTGTGGAGGGTGGAGGTACGTGACGTTCTACCCTCGTAAGTTCGAAGTGCTCGAAGGGCCACGTACATCATACATTTCTTAGACATACACTCCTGGAAATTGAAATAAGAACACCGTGAATTCATTGTCCCAGAAAGGGGAAACTTTATTGACACATTCCTGGGGTCAGATACATCACATGATCACACTGACAGAACCACAGGCACATAGACACAGACAACAGAGCATGCACAATGTCGGCACTAGTACAGTGTATATCCACCTTTCGCAGCAATGCAGGCTGTTATTCTCCCATGGAGACGATCGTAGAGATGCTGGATGTAGTCCTGTGGAACGGCTTGCCATGCCATTTCCACCTGGCGCCTCAGTTGGACCATCGTTCGTGCTGGACGTGCAGACCGCGTTAGACGACGCTTCATCCAGTCCCAAACATGCTCAATGGGGGAAAGATCCGGAGATCTTGCTGGCCAGGGTAGTTGACTTACACCTTCTAGAGCACGTTGGGTGGCACGGGATACATGCGGACGTGCATTGTCCTGTTGGAACAGCAAGTTCCCTTGCCGGTCTAGGATTGGTAGAACGATGGATTCGATGACGGTTTGGATGTACCGTGCACTATTCAGTGTCCCCTCGACGATCACCAGAGGTGTACGGCCAGTGTAGGAGATCGCTCCCCACACCATGATGCCGGATGTTGGCCCTGTGTGCCTCGATCGTATGCAGTCCTGATTGTGGCGGTCACCTGCACGGCGCCAAACACGCATACGACCATCATTGGCACCAACGCAGAAGCGACTCTCATCGCTGAAGACGACACGTCTCCATTCGTCCCTCCATTCACGCCTGTCGCGACACCACTGGAGGCGGGCTGCACGATGTTGGGGCGTGAGCGGAAGACGGCCTAACGGTGTGCGGGACCGTAGCCCAGCTTCATGCAGACGGTTGCGAATGGTCCTCGCCGATACCCCAGGAGCACCAGCGTCCCTAATTTTCTGGGAAGTGGCGGTGCGGTCCCCTACGGCACTGCGTAGGATCCTACGGTCTTGGCGTGCATCCGTGCGTCGCTGCGGTCCGGTCCCAGGTCGACGGGCACGTGCACCTTCCGCCGACCACTGGCGACAACATCGATGTACTGTGGAGACCTCACGCCCCACGTGTTGAGCAATTCGGCGGTACGTCCACCCGGCCTCCCGCATGCCCACTATACGCCCTCGCTCCTAGTCCGTCAACGCACATGCGGTTCACGTCCACGCTGTCGCGGCATGCTACCAGTGTTAAAGACTGCGATGGAGCTCCGTATGCCACGGCAAACTGGCTGACACTGACGGCGGCGGTGCACAAATGCTGCGCAGCTAGCGCCATTCGACGGCCAACACCGCGGTTCCTGGTGTGTCCGCTGTGCCGTGCGTGTGATCATTGCTTGTACAGCCCTCTCGCAGTGTCCGGAGCAAGTATGGTGGGTCTGACACGCCGGTGTCAATATGTTCTTTTTTCCATTTCCAGGAGTGTATTTTAATGTGTGAACAGAAGTTTCAATTAGTGGTGTGAAGAATTATTGCATTCTTCTGTCTTAGATTCTGTTATGGTGCGTACTTTTCGTTATTCAAGTGTTTTTGAACTCACTGACGTATTGTACAACAAAGGAAGGCAGGAGAAAGCCTCTATTTTGTGGCACGCTGTCTTCCATTATTGTGTTCTTGGGCATTGTTGTTGCTGTTGCGGTCTTCAGTCCTGAGACTGGTTTGATGCAGGTCTCCATGCTACTCTATCCTGTGCAAGTTTCTTCATCTCCCAGTACCTACTGCAACCTACATCCCTCTGAATCTGCTTTGTGTATTCGTCTCTTGGTCTCCCTCTACGATTTTTACCCTCCACGCTGCCCTCCAATACCAAATTTGTGATCCCTTGATGCCTCAGAACATGTCCTACCAACTGATCCCTTCTTCTGGTCAAGTTGTGCCACAAACTTCTCTTCTCCCCAATCCTATTCAATACTTCCTCATTAGTTACGTGATCTACCCATCTGATCTTCAGCATTCTTCTGTAGCACCACATTCTTGGGCATACGATTTTAAAATTGACTGTGAGGGTTGTCCAACTTTTGGGGTAATCATAGTTCCCGTACGGACGTTGATAGACCATAGTGTGGATTGTAATATAGTCCTTACATGCTCTTATGAGGTGTGGATTGTTTGCTGTGCATGTGTCATAAGCGCACTCTGAGAAGACTCTCGGGGAGGTGGCAAACGGGAATACCTCAGTCGATAAAAGTCAAATGACATCGAACAGTATTAATTTTCTGGCCGCCGCTAACGTGAACGAGCAAACAAAACTGTTTTTTGCGCTCTACATCTACGATATCGCAAGTTGTGCATGGTGGTGACGATGACGGAAATGTTTTTGTGACTGATTTTTAGAATCACCAAAGATATGTTAAGTCCATTACACATTGTGCCTGCTGTCTAAAGTTGATAGCGGTCGCAGAGGGATCAGTACGGATCACAGGGATTCTATAACAATCTACACAGCTACTCCCATGTCACCTCACTGAAAATTTTTTTAGAGTGTGGTTAAACTATTGTTAGTAATGTAGATATGTAGTAACATAATAATGAAATCAAGTCCACTTACTGGCCTTCAAAAAATATTAAAGAAAATATGAATTCTTTTTTGTGGTCAAGTCAGAAAGCACGATTAGCTATTCCTGTGGAACCATCCTTGCTCTCGCCGGCTCCACAAAGCATAAACACCAACTGAGATTTCTCTTTTAAAAAAAAGTGAAACCATCTATAAATCTGTAATAAACAATAACAGCTGGTTCTACATGGCTAAATTTCTTGAAAACAAGTTATTAGTGAATCTATCATAGAAAATCGACAATGTCGCACAAGCCTTGGACAATGAGCCTTATACAAAAACCGTGTGTAGCAATGTCTCATGAATTATGTCTCACATGTCAGGCGACTGATAATTTTGCACGTGGAAACGAAGGAGAAAAAGGGGAATAGTAGTATATAACGTCCTGTCGACAATGAAGCCATTAGACACGAAGCACAAACTCGGATTGTGGAATGATGGGGAAGGAAATCGGTCGTGCCCTTTCCGAAAAATCATCCCGGCATTTCCCTTCAGCGGTTTAGGGAAATCAAGAAACGCCTAAATCAGAATGGCCCGAGGGAAGTTTGAACCGTAGTCCTCCAGAATGTGAACCCAGTGCTAACCACCTCGGCCGGTGGACCATTTGTGGTACAGTAAAACTTGTTCAAAACAGAATCGCTTGGGAATAAAATAATTTTCCATATTGAACAAGTTTCCGGATTACACAAAAAACACTGTGTTACGTAAAATTTGAGGTATCATGCACAAAGGTACAGTAAAAATTTTAGTCATGTGTATACTGTATTTACGTACCGTCACTTCAGTTCAGCAGATGTTGATTTACTGTGTATTGGGCAATAGAACACTGGAATATTACACTAATTGATAAATAACACGAGATTTCTAAATTTTTACTTGAGATTTAAATTCTTTTATTGTTGTATGTGCATACACAGTATTCCCATGTTTATTTGTCTTACATTTATCTTTCTTCGCCACATATTAAGGAGGGAAACGTTTTAATTCCCTGTTCAAAATTGATTTTTCTAGGCAATTTCTTGCTCCATACAATAGTTCCAACAAGTTGGGAGAATATGTGTGTGCTGCAAATTGCATAACGTCGTTTATGCATGCAATGGTTTCTCCAGGTGTGTTTGTTTCTCTAGGGACATCATTTTGCTCCTCTTCGTCTTCGTTTTCTTCTTCTTCATCGTCCTCTGTGTTGCGAATTTCTATTAAATCTGTTGCTGAAGTGAAAGTGGAGTGAGTTGACAGAAAGTCATCACTTCCAATGTAATCATCTACTCTACACGGAATTTTTCGCGTTTTTATTAATTCAGCAATTGCTGCTGCATTTTTTTTGAACTTCGGTAGCTAAGGAAGAGTCTTGTTCTTGACACCCAAACACCGCTTTGTTGAATCACTTGGTGACGGTTTCGGGTTTTATTTCCTTTACGTCCAAGCCAATTCAATTTACTGCGTCTAGGGCAGAAACTGACCGTGCAAGAGCAAACGCAATTTCGGCTTCTTCAACACTAACAATAAGAGATGCATCAATGATCGCCTAAAATGTGTAAATAACCCCCTGGTCCATTAGTTGTGTGAGGCTGGTTGAACCTGGAGGGAACCAAGTCAATTTCACGTTTGATAACGTTACCTTCGGATGGCAGGTGGCACTGTCTAGGAAAAGGAGAACATGGCGATTTAATTTTTGCATATTGGCACTGAAAGAGCCCAGCCATTCTTCCATAAGATCACTCACCATTCACGCCTTTTTATTTCTTCGTCATGTGACTGGAAGGTTACTGACGTCTTTGTTTGTGAAACAATGTGGTTTTGCCGCCTTTCCAATCACCAGTGGATTCTTCATTTCATTTAACATGTTTCCACAGGGCAGTACAGTGAGTATTTCCTTGGACATTTTTCCGCCGGTGCACTTTTCACCTCGGATTGCTAGTGATTTTGAAGGCAGCATGCGATAAAACAGTCCCGTTCCATCGGCATTGAACGCGTCTTTCGGATCATAATTGACAGTTGAGAGTGACAGTATTGTCTTCCATTCTGTTGCTACACTTTCCTACATATCCTTACCTTCCCCACACACTTCATTCCACACGATGTTTTGTCTAGCTTTGAAACTGTCCAGCTATTCTGTGGATGCCTTAAACTCCGCAATTCCAAGCTTTTTAGCGACTTTCAGAGTCTCACTCTGCAACATGGGTCCAGATGAAGGTAAGCTTTCTGCCCGCGCACGTACTAACCATTTCTTCATTTACGGTATTCTTCGCCCTTCTTTTCATCTGCCCGTTTACTTTCATCCAGTCGCCCCAAATCTTATCCTTGTTTCTTAAAGTCTCATAAAGTTATGTTTAACCGCATTTGAAATGCAACATACTTTCGCGCCCAGAGAGTTTGTCTTTCTCACTCGCCTCGATTACATTAATCTTTTCATTAAGTGTTAACGACACGTACCGTTTGTTAGACGTGATGTTCCACTTTATCTCTTTAAGTTCTACTGGTCAACTGAAACTGGCTGAAAATAATGACCTTGCGTCTAAATCCATTGTTTAACGGAACAGTATCCACCTCTTTTCAATGCACATGTTGCAGCAGATTGTTGGTAGATGCGCAACAATGTTCCTGCATGCGCCGGCGTGCGTCAGTATTGAGGAAAGTGATAAAAAGCCGACAAACACAGCGCTAACGAACGAACCGTTTCCTTTTATGTACTGTACCGACGCTGAGCGTAACTTACTCGTTGTTGCACAGAGCGACGCGGTTTTTAGGTCCACCCCAGCAGCGCCGCGCTGCACAGGACCTCGTTTGTTGGTTTTGCACCGCTTAACAGAGGTGTTACCGAGCGAGGTGGCGCAGTGGTTAGCACACTGGACTCGCATTCGTCAGGACGACGGTTCAAACCCGCGTTCGGGCATCATGATTTAGGTTTTCCGTGATTTCCTTAAATGGTTCCAGGCAAATGCCGGCATGGTTCCTTTGATAGGGCACGGCCGACTTCCTTTCCCGTCCTTCCCTAATCCGATGAGACAGATGACCTCGCTGTCTGGTCTCCTCCCCAAAAAACAACCCAACCCAACCTTCACTCCTACCTGGTATGGGTCCCAAACACTCGAACAGAAGTGTTAAAAGTAACGTCCTTCTAGAGTCATGAATAACTAATGAACTGTAATATAGTAGTACCGTACACGGCTTTTTCCTCATTATAGACTAAACTCCGTCTGAAGAGGCCTTGGAAGACCCAGCGGCACCGACCCGCCGCCGTGTCATCCTCAGCACACAAGTTTCACAGGATGCGGAGATGGAGGGGCATGTGGTCAGCACACCACTCTCCCGGCCGTATGTCAGTTTACGAGACCGGAGCCGCTACTTCTCCGTCAAGTAGCTCCTCAGTTTGCCTCACAAGGGCTGAGTGCACCCCGCTTGCCAACAGCAGTCGGCAGACCCGATGATCACCCATCCAGGTGCAAGCCCAGCCCGACAGCGTTTAACTTCGGTGATCTGACGGGAACCGGAGTTACCACTGCGGCAAGGCCGTTGGCTTTTCCGCGTTATACAATGAATTATTAAGTATCTTCTAAGATTTGCTTTCCGTTTCCGCGTCACGCAAGTTCCGCCTTCAATTAAAAAAAAATTAGTGTAGAAAAGTGCACTGAATGAGTCGGGACTGAAATACTTGTGTGGTTTGGGCAGATTTCCGAATTGTACAAGTGCCGATCTGAGCAAGTTTTATTGTATTAACCTAAAGTACAGAATGTTTAAACAGAATCACTCGCTTTACCGTACACGATTTAATAGAAACTGTGAATTAAATTTGAACTTAACACTCCGTTTTTCTTCAAAGACTACTGGAATTGAAACAAGCGTACCTACTGTATAACGTGATCACGTTTTTTGCGCGCTAGTCCAACGATCCTTTGTGTAAAGCCGAACGGTCTCCCCATGCCGGGTCTATCTATACCCTATAGTAGCGGCTACGGGGAATCGACAGAAAAAAGACTGTCAAGTCGGTCTCGGTACCGCTCTGCAAACATTCGCATACCTTTAGCTTATATTGGGGCAACAAAGCAGCTGTATCTAAGTAAATGACTTAGTTCACCGTGAACACTGTGACAGCCAAACAAACTTGGCTATTTAGCGATTGCTAAAGGAATGGTGATTCTCACTGTGATCGTCCACATTACAACAGAATTTTCTAAGCCTTCGGTTCAGTGGAATCATAGACTATCATTTTCAAAAGTTAATCATTTATAATTATCCAAATATCACCCAAATCTGCGCTTATAGCAAGTTTGAAATGTGTAAACTTAAATAGCGCAAGTAACACCAGTACGATACAAGATTCCCTCGCGTAGAAATTAAGTAGTACAGCAATGTATGCTTCGTTAAGATGTCTAGGAAATGAATGCTATTCATCTTGCGTAGATCGTCTCAGGCTTGCAAGGATTCGAAGAGGAGCACTACAAGGTATCACATATATCCCTAAAATGCCCTTGGAATTGAGGTTAGGAGGTAAAGATGGCCGCTCCGAGCACTGCATTGTTGGTGAATGGAGACGTGCGCCCGCGAGATGAGTACTTGGTTGTTGTTGAGTTGCAGGAACGTGCTTAGAATCTACAGATTCATACAGACCACGTGGAAAGATAGCTATATCTGCATCAACTTAAATGTTATTTTTCCTGAAAATCTAGCCTCTTATGTTTCTAAAATAAGCCGTAGAATATTTTCAGTGTGTCGAATATTCTCTAAATTATGCACTTCAAAAAATCTTAGCTCTTGTAATGTTTTGTTTGGGGGGGGGGGGGGGGGGAATCTAACACCGAGATCATCTATCTCATTGGATTAGGGAAGGATGGGGAACGAAGTTGGCCGTGCCATTTCAAAGGAACCTTCCCGGAATTTGCCTGAAGCGATTTAGGGAAATGGCGGAAAACCTAAATCTGGATGGTCGGACGCGGGTTTTAACCGTTGTCCTCCTGAATGTGAGTCCAGTGTGCTAACCACTGCGCCACCTCTCTCGGCAGATGTTGTAATATAATACGTACAGAAGATATTAGTTTGCACTGTACAGTTTCAAAGTAAGTGCATAAAAAAGAATCCTACTTCGTTCGGAATATATGTAAATGAAAATAACTAATTACTAAGAAAAAATGAAAAGAGAAAAAATGTTTTCAGAGTTATTACATGTGAAATTGTGTCGTTGCCGTTTGTGACTACCACGGTGTGCCTCGAGTTTTACTTCTAATGAGTAGAAACATATGCCTACAGTAACTTCTACACTCTTTACAGATAAGATCAGTATTTGTTGACTTTTTGTATGAACAGCTTCCTGGTTAGTGCTTAGCTCAGTGAGACTTGAGCCAACAGAATTCCGTACCGGTCTTACACATTATGCTTTTTTGGGTTCTACTTATCTTTGTTATTATTAACATTAGGGTCCACGACTACCTCTCTGCCGGCCGCGGTGGCCATGCGGTTCTAGGCGCTTCAGACCGGAACCGCGTGACTGCTACTGCCGCAGGTTCGAATCCTGCCTCGGGCATGGATGTGTGTGATGTCCTTAGTTTAGTTAGGTTTAAGTAGTTCTAAGTTCTAGGGGACTGAAGACCTTAAATGTTAATTCCCATAGTGCTCAGAGCCCTTTGAACCATTTCTGACTACCTCTCTGGTTATTGTGCGATCCGGAAATACACCAGGTATCATAAAACCTTGCAGAATAAACACACTGCACTATTACTGTCAATTAACGTATGTGTACTAAATTCCGTGCTACTGCCCCCTCTCTGTCCATCTCCTTCTGCCCCTTCCGTCTGTCCACCTCCCCCATCCACCCCTCCAGTTTCTGTTCATCTACTCCGGCTTTTCTTTCCGTCCATCTGCTACTTCCTCCTCTCTTTGCCCATCTCCTCCTCGCACCCTCTCTGTCCATCTCCTCTTCTTCGAGGCACACCGTGGTAGCCACAAACTGCAACAACACAATTTCACATGTAAACCTTCCCTTGCACCTCTCCCTATCCATTACCTCCTCTTCCTTTTCTCTCTCCGTCTCCTCCTCACCCTCTCTATATCCATCTCCTCCTTCTCACGTATCTCCTGAACAAGGTGTCGTATGATGATATTATTTTTCAGGTGAATGTGAACAATGCAAAATATGTCGCGGACACAGTTATTAGTAAAAAAACTAATAAATTAAAACGTCATACCTGATACGAAAACGAACAGCGAACATGTAGTAAGCGATTAACTTTTTTCCTTTAATGATTATGTGGAGGGTGTCAGCGAGAAAAAGTTTTAATGGTTTGAAATTTTGTGTGAAGTTTTTTGCAAGCCACTAAGTGCTTTCGTTCTCAAATACTGGATGAATAAAATCTGAGTATTCGCGCGTCTTGGTATACTCTTCTGTTCCACTCCCAGCTCTACCTCTTCGATAGGTAGGTGGTTCTTACCCTACAGCGATTCTTTCCAGACAGTAAGTGATATGTGTACCAAGTTGGTTGAAATCGGTCCAGTGGTTTAGGAGGAAATATGAAACATATGAGCATATATCTTTATAATATGTATGAATACCTTTCTTCCGTGATCCTATTTTAATAAAACACGGCCTATAAGCTGCCCCTAGGTACTCTGAGGGTACCAGTGAAAATCCCGTAAAAATCCATCTAGTATTTTTGGAGATCAGCGTATTAAGAGACATAGACAGAGACAGCGAGAGAAAAAAAGTTTTGGTACAACTTTAATTCACGATATAAAGATCTAAAGTCTATACGGTGTCCCAAACTACGCTCAAGTTACCTCCGAAAACCCCATGAAAATCCTTCCAGTAGTTTTGCAGATCAGTGTGCTCAAAGCCTGACATGACGTTTTACAGACTTGTTATTACTATAGATAATGGTGTCTGTTGTGGAAGTTTCATTAACGTAAAAACCTCTACCCTTAATTAATAGCTGTATTTCACCCTGAAGGGATTCGTGCCCCCTAGCTTCCTCTACACATTCTGGTGTAAATATATGTCAATAGCATTCAACCAAGATAGCTATCCCAGCTATCTTTCTTCACTCTCACAGGAGCATCTATTGTCCTGTTTAGAAGTACTAGGGTCGCTCAATAAATATTGCGCCGCAGTTTTTGTCAAATGGAATTTAGTCTTAAAAGTCAGAAATTGATGACTATTTCAGTCAATATTCATTTCCCGTGTAGTACTTTTTTACAGTCTTCATTACATTCTATGATCTTATGTCAGCGTTGTGTAAGAGAAGGTGTTACCTGTTGGTGAAAGCTCTTTGCCTGTTCTCGTAGTCACGTTTCAATGCGTCAGTTACGGTACATCATCTACAATGCGTGTCCCACGTATAGAATCCTTAAGCGGCCCACCGAGCGTGGTGGCGCAGTGGTAGCACACTGGACTCGCATTCGGGAGGATGACGGTTCAATCCCGTCTCCAGCCATTCAAATTTAGATTTTCTGTGATTTTCCTAAATCGATTCAGGCAAATTCCGGGATGGTTCCTTTGAAAGGACACGGCCGATTTCCTTCCCAATCATTCCCTAACCTGAGCTTGCGCTCCGTCTCTAATGACCTCGTTGTCGACTGGACGTTAAAACACTAACCTAACCTAACCTTAAGCGTCCCAAGCAAGTGCAAGTCCGAGGGAGACAGCTCTGGGCTGTAGAGTGAATCAGGCAGAGATGTCCATCCCATTTCGGTGATTCTTCGGTTCTGACCCTTGTGTTTTCGGGACGCATTGCCGAACTGGAGTAGTATTTCTTTAGGATTCTGGTCAGAGCGAACACTTCGTACACGGTTCTTGAATTTGTTCACAGACTTCTCGCAAGCCTCTGAATTACTGGTTGACCCTTTTGGAAACACTAGACTGACGCCATGACTATCCCAAAGGACTGTCACTGTGACTTGCTAACACGGGGAAATGCCCAGCTTTTTTCTCTTTTTTGATGATTGTGGGTGGTGTCACTCACGTGACTGCCTTTTTCTTTCCGGTTCAAAGTGATATACACAGTTTTCTTCACCTGAGCTCAAACTGCTCCAGCATTCAGATAGTGGATTTCCTTTGAATCTTTTAGCCTGTTGTGAGCATTCGTGGAACCAGTCTTGAGCATACCTCAGTCATTGCGTACGTAGTCCTAGCGCTCACGGGTAGCGTGATTCACCGACCGTGGAGCAGTGATTGCGACAGCACATCCCGAATGTAATTGATCATGGAGCTCAGTGCCTGAATTTCCTGACGCTTTAACTTTATTTACCCATCTCCCAACATCACTCCTACCAGCTATATCATCACCATACACTGCACCAAACGTTTATGGATATTCGCCACGATTTCCTTTTCGCCAACTAAGAGTTCAATTACACCACGTTTCTAGTAACCGACCGAGCGAGGTGGCGCACTGGTTAGCACACTGGACTCGTATTCGGGAGGACGACGGTTCAATCCCGTCTCCGGCCATCCTGATTTAGGTTTTCCGTGATTTCCCTAAATCATTTCAGGCAAATGCCGGGGTGGTTCCTTTGAAAGGGCACTGCCGATTTCCTTCCCCAGCCTTCCCTAACCCGAGCTTGCGCTCCGTCTCTAATGACCTCGTTGTCGACGGGACATTAAACACCACTAACCTAACCTAACCTAACCTAGTAACCGGTTGTATTACGGAGATGCGATGTTGATAGTTCACTTAAGTTCTGCTATCTATCAGACTTGTTCGATACTTTGTACTAATACGGCACTGGAGAAGCATCAGATTTGAAGCACCTAAAATACGATTTCATATATATATATATATATATATATATATATATATATATATATATATATATATATATATATATACGGTTGTAAAAAATTGGGGCATTATTTATTGAACGACCCTTGTATGTACCATAATATCACGAATATAAGTCGTACTGTTTCGCCAATCCGGCCACGAAACACTAGGTTCGGCTAACCAGAGCGACCCAACTAATAACGGTACATTTTCGTATCGTAGAAACTAAAACTGTAGTGTTCCTTAGTTCGAAATGGAGCACCAATACCTCAGTATTTAGAAATTATTTTTTGTATCTTCGATTGTTTACGTTTGCTTTAGACAGTGAAGGCTATGGAGAACAGTTGCGTTATTTGAAACGACACGACAGATTTAGATTTTCTCTAACTAAAGAGTAAATTTTACTTTTCACCGTGAGTGGTAGCGTCGGAATAAATCGTCAACGAACCTCGAAATTCGGCGGAGTGACGGTGCAAATTTCTAACTCACAATTGATGGTAATGCGAAGGCCACACCCGATAAAGGAGCTAGTATAAAGTATGGTTTGTGCGAATCTAATGTGTGAATTGTAGAATAAGCTGCAAGCTACCATTTGGTCAAGGAAATCCTAAAGAGGTAAAATCTTAAATTTAAAGCCAGGGTCATTTATATAGTACAACATAAAATGAAATATGCGATACTTATTTCTCTATAAATAATCCAGTTGAAGACAGTGAAAATCTTAAAACATACCACAGCAGAATTCTATCAGAGTAGTAGTAGGTGACGAAGATTTACACGTAGAAGTGCCCTCCCTATCCGACAAATTACTACACTAGTACAGACACTGCCTGAAGGTGTCACCGAAAAACCCATCGGCCTCTAGAGGCAGAATAAAAATGCGGTAGCGGCACTCTTACCTTCTACAGTAGAGGTTTACACACGTGCTGGTACAGTGGGCCGCATACACCTCAAAGTGAATAGGTAAAGGCGAGACAAAGAAAGAACAGTTCTAATGAGAAGTCCGATGAGGCTCACTGACGCCAGGTACATAGGTTCATCAAATACGGAAACACCACAAACACAACACATTACCGCCCCTTATTAAAATCCATGAAGAAGAAATAAAAACTTTGAGATTCGCCGACGACATTGTAATTCTTTCAGAGGACCTGGAAGAGCAGCTGAACGGAATTGACAGTGTGTTGAAAGGAGTGTATAAGATGAACATCAGCAAAAGCAAAACGAGGATAATGGAATGTAGTCGAATTGAGTCAGGTGATGCTGAGTGAATTAGATTAGGAAATGAGACACTTACAGTAGTAATGGAGTTTTGCTATTTGGGGAGCAAAATAACTGATGATAGTCGAACTAGAGAGGGTATAAAATGTAGACTGGCAATGGAAAGGAATGTGTTTCTGAAGAAGAGAAATTTGTTAACATCGAGTATTGATTTAAGTGTCAGGAAGTCGTTTCTGAAAGTAATTGTATGGAGTGTAGCCATGTATGGAAGTGAAACATGGACGATAAATAGTTTAGACAAGAAGAGAATAGAAGATTTCGAAACGTGGTGCTACAGAAGAATGCTGAAGATTAGATAGGTAGATCACATAACTAATGAGGAGGTACTGAATAGAATTGAGGAGAAGAGGAGTTTGTGGCACAACTTGACTAGAAGAAGGGATCGGTTGGTAGGACATGTTCTGAGGCATCAAGGGAACACCAATTTAGTATTGGAGGGCAGCGTGGAGGGTAAAAATCGTAGAGGGAGACCAAGAGATGAATACACCAAGCAGATTCAGAAGGATGTAGGCTGCAGTAGGTACTGGGAGATGAAGAAGCTTGCACAGGATAGAGTAGCATGGAGAGCTACATGAAAACAGCCTCAGAACTGAAGACCGCAACAACAACAACAACAACAATACGGTGTAGGAAAAGAGCAGGCATTCAAAGCAGCTTCCACTCGTCTCGGAATGGATAAACACTTGAGTATGGCTTTCAAGGGAATCTTATACCATTCTTCTTGAAAAATAGTGTCAAATAACGGCAAGGATAATAGAGGTTGATAGCGATCACGCGTCATTCTCTCCAAAGCAGACCACAAAGAATCAATAATACAAAGAGGTGTGAATGTGATGTACAGGAGAGATGCGACAATTCATCCTCGTGCCCGCAAAACTAGTCATGGCTGATACGAGCCATGTGACAAGAGGGGCCCTGTCGTCTTGGACCAGCATCACCATTACGGAACAAATGTTTACCGCGGCATGGATCGGACCAGCCAAAATGGTTACATTACCCTTGGCAGTAATGCGACCTTGCACGGTAACCATGGGGCCCATTGAATAGCACGATAAGGCTACTCAAATCATCACTGGAACCTCGCCATGCTTCTATCTATGGTCGTAAACTCGGCCAGAAGTTGGAAACGTGTGAAACAAGACTCATCCGAACAATATCATTGTTCCATTTGTAAGTAGGCTGTTAACGTTTTCTTATTGGTAACGCCACGTAGCGCTCTGTATGAAAAATCACTGGCTGTGCCGTGTGCAGTCTGTGGCTGGTTTGCATTGTTGTCTGCCATTGTAGTGTTGGGCAGCGGCAGCTGGATGCTAACAGCGCGTAGCGTTGCGCAGTTGGAGGTGAGCCGCCAGCAGTGGTGGACGTGGGGAGAGAGATGGCGGAGTTTTGAAATTTGTAAGACTGGATGTCATAAACTGCTATATACATTATGACTTTTGAACACTATTGAGGTAAATACATTGTTTGTTCTCTATTAAAATCTTTCATTTGGTAACTGTGCCTATCAGTTGTTAGTGCCTTCAGTAGTTTGAATCTTTTATTTAGCTGGCAGTAGTGGCGCTCGCTGTATTGCAGTACTTCGAGTAACGAAGATTTTTGTGAGGTTAGTGATTTGTGAAAGGTATAGGTTAATGTTAGTCAGGGCCATTCTCTTGTAGGGATTTTTGAAAGTCAGATTGCGTTGCGCTAAAAATATTGTGAGTCAGATTAAGCACAGCATGTATAATTTTTCTAAGGGGAAGTTTCACATTGTTCCATAGTCCAGTGTTTATGGTTTCGGCAGCATATTTTCCTGTTAAGAGCATTTGCCTCACTGATTAGTAGTGTTATAGATCCAGTTCGCCCTGTAGTTTCCAGCTTACGGACCTCCCTTCTGTTATTTTGGTGCTAGAAGGGTACGCAGATACTAAATTCAGTTCTGCAGTCACGACCACTCAACACACACTTTCGTCCGCGTTGTGACTCAGCGGATGATGTTTTTCCGCTTTACCTGTGGGCACTATGAATATTCGGTACGGCACCTCTTGAAACACCAAGCACTTCGGCTACCTTGGTTACGCAGCACCCGCAATACGAACACGAAGAATTTTACCATGTTCTAATTTATTTAGCTGCTACGTAAGACACTCACATCTGCGCAGAATACTCTTCTAACCACTACTGACACTTGCAACCTATTGAGGTCACTGCACAGGTGCCGTTCATTGCGAAATACTGCAGGCTTGGCTAGTGTCTCCATTTATGTTCAAGGACGCATTCGCGGTTTTTCCATATTTTCGTCCACCCTCTGTATCTACTGCAGAATACACGAACCACTGACGACCATACAACGTCATTCCCTGCACAGCTCTTGTTGTTGTAATTGAAAGAAAACAGCCCTCGGTCACTATTTTTAACGAATTAACCGGGTTTCAACACTGCAAGCAGTGTCTTCCTCAGAATTTGAATTAAAGTCCGTTTGCACCCTGTAACCGCGTAAGTAACGAGCAGCCCTTAGTGGCTCGCCATCTCAATTTTTTTATCTTCAATATCTTTGTGACTAACGCCCTTTTGGCATATTTATTATTTTATAAATAACGTATAAGTACTGCCAGTCTTTCACGATGATTCTGTACTTATACTCTGTATCATACGTTTTTAGTCATAATTGTGTGACCATGTTATAGACCATTCGTTGACTTAAATTCTGAGGAAGACACTCCTAGCAGTGTTGAAACCCGGTTAATTAGTTAAAAATCGTGACCGAGGGCTGTTTCTTCCAGTTGTAACTATTCACGGTCTCTGAACGTGCAGGCATGTACAAAATTATTGTTTCTTTTTTTTTTTGTTTAACTTTCACAGGAATGCAATGTGGTGTGAGACAAGTAATTACTCCTATCCGAGATCCCCCTCGCCAATGCCAGGCAGAGTGGCGTGGCTCAGAAGAACTAAATTGGGGGGAAACGAAAGGTGAGTAAACAATGGTACGAGAGCGAACCGTGATGGTCGGGCCGCTAGCAGGTCAAATGGTCCAAATGGCTCTGAGCACTATGGGACTTAACGTCTATGGTCATCAGTCCCCTAGAACTTAGAACTACTTAAACCTAACTAACATAAGGACAACACACAACACCCAGCCATCACGAGGCAGAGAAAATCCCTGACCCCGCCGGGAATCGAATCCGGGAACCAGGGCGCGGGAAGCGAGAACGCGACCGCACGACCACGAGATGCGGGCTATCAGTTCAATCGCTTAACACGTGCGGCCTGCAAGTCGGCATCTGGGCACCCCTGTTCTACAGGACTGGCTTATATTCAACTGTGGGCTGTTTTCGGACCAATACGACAGTTTTGTGCTAACGTAAATTTGACACAACAGATATAGTTTTCTGCAGCTCTACGGTGGTGACGAGTTGTTCTACCCTTCTGTGGCTTGCCTTATATTTTCCCTATTTCTTATTGCTTAGGTGTTTATACAGAGTGTTTCAAAAATGACCGGTATATTTGAAACGGCAATAAAAACTAAACGAGCAGCGATAGAAATACACCGTTTGTTGCAATATGCTTTGGACAACAGTACATTTTCAGGCGGACAAACTTTCGAAATTACAGTAGTTACAATTTTTCAACAACAGATGGCGCTGCAAGTGATGTGAAAGATATAGAAGACAACGCAGTCTGTGGGTGCGCCATTCTGTACGTCGTCTTTCTGCTGTAAGCGTGTGCTGTTCACAACGTGCAAGTGTGCTGTAGACAACATGGTTTATTCCTTAGAACAGAGGATTTTTCTGGTGTTGGAATTCCACCGCCTAGAACACAGTGTTGTTGCAACAAGACGAAGTTTTCAACGGAGGTTTAATGTAACCAAAGGACCGAAAAGCGATACAGTAAAGGATCTGTTTCAAAAATTTCAACGGACTGGGAACGTGACAGATGAACGTGCTGGAAAGGTAGGGCGACCGCGTACGGCAACCACAGAGGGCAACGCGCAGCTAGTGCAGCAGGTGATCCAACAGCGGCCTCAGGTTTCCGTTCGCCGTGTTGCAGCTGCGGTCCAAATGATGCCAACGTGCACATATCGTCTCATGCGCCAGAGTTTACACCTCTATCCATACAAAATTCAAACGCGGAAACCCCTCAGCGCCGCTACCATTGCTGCACGAGAGACATTCGCTAACGATATAGTGCACAGGATTGATGACGGCGATATGCATGTGGGCAGCATTTGGTTTACTGACGAAGCTTATTTTTACCTGGACGGCTTCGTCAATAAACAGAACTGGCGCATATGGGGAACCGAAAAGCCCCATGTTGCAGTCCCATCGTCCCTGCATCCTCAAAAAGTACTGGTCTGGACCGCCATTTCTTCCAAAGGAATCGTTGGCCCATTTTTCAGATCCGAAACGATTACTCCATCACGCTATCTGGACATTCTTCGTGAATTTGTGGCGGTACAAACTGCCTTAGACGACACTGCGAACACCTTGTGGTTTATGCAAGATGGTGCCCGGCCACATCGCACGGCCGACGTCTTTAATTTCCTGAATGAATATTTCGATGATCGTGTGATTGCTTTCGGCTATCCGAAACATAACAGGAGGCGGCGTGGATTGGCCTCCCTATTCGCCAGACATGAACCTCTGTGACTTCTTTCTGTGGGGACACTTGAAAGACCAGGTGTACCGCCAGAATCCAGAAACAATTGAACAGCTGAAGCAGTATATCTCATCTGCATGTGAAGCCATTCCGCCAGACACGTTGTCAAAGGTTTCGGGTAATTTCATCCAGAGACTACGCCATATTATTGCTACGCATGGTGGATATGTGGAAAATATCGTACTAGAGTTTCCCAGACCGCAGCGCCATCTGTTGTTGGCAATTGTAACTACTGTAATTTCGAAAGTTTGTCTGCCTGAAAACGTACTGTTGTCCCAAACATATTGCAACAAACGGTGTATTTCTATCGCTGCTCGTTTAGTTTGTATTGCCGTTTCAAATGTACCGGTCATTTTTGAAACAGCCTGTATATATATATATAATTCGTGGAATACGTAAGTGATGACCTAACGAATACGGTACTTTTTAAGTTATTCAAAGTCATGAATCATTTCATAGCCAGAGGTAAAGTGAGTTGCTACACATGTAGTGAGTTGCTACATATTTCGCACTGCAGCTGGGAGCAGTGTGTGCTTTCTTTTATGGAATGTGTTGAAGTGGTAACAGGCTTAAGAGATTTCATCGCATAGCGCCAACACAATGCACAACCGTCCGCAGGTGACCTGTATGTAAATCTTTGTAGGCACTTCGTCTACGATTACACGTAGATTCTGTCCTAATGTTGCTAACAACCCTACACAACATCGCCAGTTAATATGTGTCGCAACTATTGTCCGCACATAGATTTATTGTGGACTTAATCCTACCTATTAACGTTCTTTATTTTTCGATCTTATATCGTTTCGCACTTTGAGCCATATGCAAATTGCACAGCATTCAATTATCGCCCTCTTTGTGCGGTATGATGTGCCTAATTTGATATCCCCACTTGCAGTATGGACCAAACAGATGTTTGTCAGTTAATTGGTAGAACGTTTAATGATCTGATTTTATTTAGATTATTCTTACGCAATTGGTCCCTAAGTTTATTTTGTATTCACGTGATCACAATCATGTCACATGCTCTATGTCGCAACAGAAAGGCAGCACACCAAGACCTTTTTTTCTAAATCCTGCGTACATTGACACTTTCTTTATTTTTACGCGCATACGTTGTACAGAAAGAAAAATTCGTGCGAATATATTGTACAAAGCATGCTGGTGTATTTGAAACAGAACCAGGAATTTAAAAAAAGTAGAGAATACTACCAAAAACGTGAACATATCTTCTACCGTTATTGCGTGTTTTTTGCTTCGATAATTTACTAGCGATATAGAGCGTAACAAGGTACTGCCGTCTGGTTTTCTTCTTTGGAGAAACCACAGGTGAAACTGGTTCAAATTCTTTGCTTCAGTTACATTCTTTCGTGTATAACAGAGGCGGCCAAAATGGTGGCAACGCTACAAAAGGCATTTCGTTTTCAGTTTCTAAAAATGCTTGATGTTTTACTAGAGAATGTCGAAGATTTGCATTTAATTTTATTTTAGAGCTGGCATCGGTTTCTAATTTTCAGATGCCACATCACAAAATACCAGTCCAGTTTTGCGTTGCACTGTCTGTTAGTAAATGATAAGAAAGGACCGACACATTTAATCCAGTTTCTATCTGACTATGGAACGATTTTCCGTAAATGTTCTCCGGCAGCTGGAAACATTCATTCATTGTTTCATGCAACCAAGCGCTCACCTGAAAGAGACGTATATTGAACAGAATCAGAGCTGTAATTAGCATGCTCGTAAATTCTGCTTGGATGCGAGAATACTACAGTACACTAGCATTCGACATCTGGTCCAGCAGACAGTTTTAAGTTACTTCCTAGTTTTAAGTTACTTCCTGTGTTCATCGCTGTACATACTGAGCCAAAGAGGCGCAATATTCATGAAAAATGATTTACGTATTTCGTTTTACTTTTAAATATCATGATTCGTTAAAACGTTTTGTTGTAGGTAATTGATTCTAATAAAAAACAAACGAATTTACCAGTTACATTTAGTAGGACAGTCTTAAACGGTGCAGGCTACACGCAGCTTGTTTGTGAAAATTGCAACATGTAAAGTAATCATTGTAAGTGAAGGAAATTTAGTCAGAACGGTATCTCTTGAATTAAAAGGACGGAGACAGGTGCTCCAAGGTTTAGCACATTGGACTCGATCGAATGTTAGAATGATTTTTGTAAAAGGACACGTCCGATTTTCTTCCCCATCCTTGCTGTACGAGGAGGTTGTCGTCCTTCTCTAATGACATCATCGTCAAAGGTTCACTGAAACCTGGTCTTGTTTGCCGGCCGCGGTGGCCGAGCGGTTTTAGGCGCTTCAGTCCGGAAACGCGCGACTGCTACGGTCGCAGGTTCGAATCCTGCCTGGGGCATGGACGTGTGTAATGTCCTTAGGTTAGTTAGGTTTAAGTAGTTGTAAGTTCTAGGGGACTGATGACTTCAGATGTTAAGTCCCATAGTGCTCAGAGCCAGAGCCTGGTCTTGTTTACTTTCTTCTAGAAACAGAAAACAGCTACGGTGGAAACTGACTTTTAGAATATTCTTGAAGAGCTTCATTTTAGACTGCCTCTGTCTATTCTGAAACTTCAGCTGTGTTAGCTGCTGGACTGGATTTACAAACAAGTCATAAGGTGCTCCCACATGTTATTGTGGGATGTGTGAGTAGTCATTACATGCAAAAAGAAATGTCTAACGTCGTATACGAAGTTCATCTTGCTAGAGTTCAGCTCCTGAAAAGCGCTGAAGGAAAGGTACGAATTTGGTTTCCTAAATATCTCAGTTGTATCAGTTGCTGTCCACGTTACCTTTGAGTGTTCATGATGCCAGAAGGCGCCCTGCACAATATAGTGGGCCTGCATATGGAGTGAAATTGCATATTAGGGGATGGCGTTCGACTTCATGGCAGCCAAAGCTGATTCGATCAATACTATTTCCCACACAGAAGCAGGAAACAGGAGAAGTGTCTTCAACGTTATTAGAATGTGATACTCAATTTGTCTGCCTGTCGTCATTCAAGATGTGCTACACGTTGCTAATAAGAGGATCCTCGAGCTCATTAATTCGAGTGCTTGATCATAGACTAATGCGAATATTTTCCATTGCTCTGGGTTTGGCAAGATGAATTAATTCCTCGCACAATACTACATTTATTTATTTCCTTTAAAAAAATAATCACTGATATTGACCGTAAAGTACAGTGATGTCAATCAGCATCTACGCGAGTCTACCTTTTAATAACAAACAACATATTGAACGATTCATGGACAGAAATTGTGATCTGGTGATTCCCCGAGAAACGTATGGCGCACATGTGAAGATATATACTACAGTCCTCGTGGAAACTTTGACTTGTGGTAATTATTTTCGGAACAGAGTTTTTTTGGGTTATGTCATTTATATGGTTATCTGTCAGTATAAAAATTGTAATGTATACTCCCTTTCGGTCAGGGATGAGTTTTCGGAACATCGTGAGAGTAATTCTTAGAATCCGCATTCTCCTGAGATAGTTATTTTATCTCCATTAATGACAGTGCGAGAAAAGGACGTGGTCAACGAAACGAACACAAGAATCTACGAGGCTTCGGAAGGTTGAAAAAATGTATTGACAGAAGCGAATCTGATTAGAATTCAGCTGGTCTATTTATTGGTGGATTCGAACCGGCATTTCCTATTTCACACGAGCCTCCAGGACCAACCCAAACCCCCTATGTCACGTGCAGAACCAGCACAGTTGCCGTTGCGATTTCCGTTTATTTATTATTGTCACGGGTTGTCTAGTTATGTAATGCTAGGTATTTTGCAGTGTCTGTATTTTACGGTGTGCTATGCAATGTTCCTCAAACTTGTCTCCGCGTATGAAGAAACAGACACTGTTACGATCTACATCTGTATGAAATAGTGTAAATATATTCACATATGAAAATAAGAAATATATTCGCAACTGCGAATATTTTGGATTTCAATTGCACGATTTTCCGCTGACGTATGAGAATTTGGGCCGGACCAGTAAATTGTGCAGTTAAAGTCTAATCATATTCGCAATTGCAAATACATTTCTTTTGTTTTATGCAGCTGCAGATCGTAGCAGTGTTTGTTCCTTCAGACATACATGCATAGTCTACCGAAAACACAGACAGTGCAAGTAGCAATTTGGAAGATGTTGAACCGAGAGGTTGTTGGGTTACTCCCTCTGTCGCTGTGTTGGTAGCATTAGGGCAATGCGATTAATATTCCCCAAAACCGAATTGCTCCGTAGTACTCAGAAATATGTTCAAATCACAATGAATACTTTGCAGGAGTTTTGAGGCTGGCCCTAATATACTTGATTTGCCGTATCGTCTTGAGGACTGCTCAGTAGTGCGTTAAATCAGGTTACGAGTGGGTTCTTTCAAGTGTAAGCAACCAGTGGAAGGTTGTTATTAGCCATAGCTGGGCCTGAGATTGTTCGCTAGCGACAGCCAATCGTTCTGTAGTCACAGCGTTGATTGGCTAAAAGACGCAACTGTCCATCACAGTCGTAGAAAGTCTCTGATGCTAGGGAGCTACTATTGGCTGCAGAAGGTGCTGGTCGAAGTACTGGCGAGATTTGTCCAAATCGCTGAAATGACTAAGTACTACGGGACTTAACATCTGAGGTCATCACTCCCCTAAAACGTAGAACTACTTAAACCTAACTAACCTAAGGACATCACACACATCCATGCCCGAGGCAGGATTTGAACCTGCGCCCGCAGCATCAGCAGCGCCGTTACGGACTGAAGTGCCAAGTGCTCGGTCACAGTGGCCGGCCGAGATCTGTTAATGCAGGAATAAACTGCTTTGTTACTATGTAATCTGAAGTTCTAGATTTTTCACTTTCTGACATTAAAATTTAAGAACAGTCATCCTGAGACTTTTACTTGTTGAAACTTTGAGAGAAGTCAGTTGGAGGTTGAACGCAGCCTATTACAGCTATATGTAGCAAGTCCGGTCGTCATAGTTTGGAATTTCTCTGGGAATAATCGGATTACTACAAGCCACTTTTCAGCAGTTGTGACTACATAAAACATTTCCTCGCGTGGAAAAACGAGTCGCGAGAGCCTTATAAAACTGTTTCACTTATGTATTAGGGCAGGGAATTGATCTGGGTCCTGTGCGTTGTAATGACCTGCGGCGCGTGATTTGCGACTCGGACGTGCTTTCCCAAATTCTAGCAGCTGAGAAAAAGAGAAGTGGTTTCTTAGAAGAGCATTTGTAGATACTTGGTACTATCAACGGACTTTTCCAGCTTTTTGTTTGATACCGTGATGGTTTCTCTGGAAAGACCAACGACGATTTGCAGCCCCATCCTTGTTACGTTCGACCTTTTAATCCGTCTCTAGTGATTTCGTAGCCGATGTGATGTCAAACTATAGCCTTCCTTCCGTTCTTTTCCTTTTTGAATAATATGACATTATAGACTTGCTAAAAACACTGTTTCCGCCCTTTCACTACTCCCAGGCTTGTTGCAGCTCTGTTATGCAATCACTTCTCAGTGGACCCCCTCCTTCTCTTGCATTTTCCTAATCGTCATCGTGCTTGTATGCACGCAGTATATCTATGTCCGCGACCGCGAACGCTTGTGGTGTAATCATACTTTAGTACAGTACTGCATCATTTTTAAACCTCTGTGTTTCATGTCTTTAGGGAACAAATATTAAAATCCTGGTATTGTGTATCACTGTGTCCGCCTGTCAGTTTATAAGGCTTACTAACAGAAACACAGCAGCCCGTAATGTTTTGTGTAGGATTATTTATGTCAAGACGCGTTTCCGGCTTTCACCCATCTTCATGTCGCATAAGTCTTCAGTGAACCTAACAGTATTCGTGCTTTGCATAATACAGGACAATAACTAATCATAGCGTTCAAAATGCAATCTGCAAAACCGTTATACTGACAAGGCAGAAATGTATTAAGTCAACCGAAGATGGGAGAAACCTCGTAAAAGGTTGCTACGTTTGTTGCACGAGATTGCAACATTAAGTAAGGTTGCGGCTGCAGCCTGAACACTCTTGGCCCTGGTTTGGTAGTTAACGCTGTGCAATTATGATCGTGGAAAACCACAGAGGTATCATACACTCCTGGAAATTGAAATAAGAACACCGTGAATTCATTGTCCCAGGAAGGGGAAACTTTATTGACACATTCCTGGGGTCAGATACATCACATGATCACACTGATAGAACCACAGGCACATAGACACAGGCAACAGAGCATGCACAATGTCGGCACTAGTACAGTGTATATCCACCTTTCGCAGCAGTGCAGGCTGCTATTCTCCCATGGAGACGATCGTAGAGATGCTGGATGTAGTCCTGTGGCTTGTCATGCCATTTCCACCTGGCGCCTCAGTTGGACCAGCGTTCGTGCTGGACGTGGAGACCGCGTGAGACGACGCTTCATCCAGTCCCAAACATGCTCAATGGGGGACAGATCCGGAGATCTTGCTGGCCAGGGTAGTTGACTTACACCTTCTAGAGCACGTTGGGTGGCACGGGATACATGCGGACGTGCATTGTCCTGTTGGAACAGCAAGTTCCCTTGCCGGTCTAGGAGTGGTAGAACGATGGGTTCGATGACGGTTTGTATGTACCGTGCACTATTCAGTGTCCCCTCGACGATCACCAGAGGTGTACGGCCAGTGTAGGAGATCGCTCCCCACAACATGATGCCGGGTGTTGGCCCTGTGTGCCTCGGTCGTATGCAGTCCTGATTGTGGCGCTCACCTGCACGGCGCCAAACACGCATACGACTCTCATCGCTGAAGACGACACGTCTCCATTCGTCCCTCCATTCACGCCTGTCGCGACACCACTGGAGGCGGGCTGCACGATATTGGGGCGTGACCGTAGCCCAGCTTCATGGAGACGGTTGCGAATGGTCCTCGCCGATACTCCAGGAGCAACAGTGTCCCTAATTTGCTGGGAAGTGGCGGTGCGGTCCCCTACGGCACTGCGTAGGATCCTACGGTCTTGGCGTGTATCCGTGCGTCGCTGCGGTCCGGTCCCAGGTCGACGGGCACGTGCACCTTCCGCCGACCACTGGCGACAACATCGATGTACTGTGGAGACCTCACGCCCCACGTGTTGAGCAATTCGGCGGTACGTCCACCCGGCCTCCCGCATGCCCACTATACGCCCTCGCTCAAAGTCCGTCAACTGCACATACAGTTCACGTCCACGCTGTCGCGGCATGCTACCAGTGTTAAAGACTGCGATGGAGCTCCGTATGCCACGGCAAACTGGCTGACACTGACGGCGGCGGTGCACAAATGCTGCGAAGCTAGCGCCATTCGACGGCCAACACCGCGGTTCCTGGTGTGTCCGCTGTGCCGTGCGTGTGATCATTGCTTGTACAGCCCTCTCGCAGTGTCCGGAGCAAGTATGGTGGGTCTGACACACCGGTGTCAATGTGTTCTTTTTTCCATCTCCAGGAGTGTATAATGCACACGCACTTGCTGTTAAAAAAAATGAGAAGCTGACTAAACTAAATCGTTACCCATTCGACACGCCTTGACGTATTCAAGATAGTTGAATCAAACAATAACCTACGAAATGACCATAATTTTAAAGTATTCAAGACTCGCGATATTAAAATGAAAGTCGTCACACAAAACAATAAACTATAAGGCTATAAGAAAAAGGCGAAAGGATTTAGGGCTTCTGTTAGACTGAAAACTTACACAAATTCAAACATTTTCTAAGCTATCGAGTAGATTTATCCTGCCAACGGAAGTGACCAGAGAGCGGGCCTACCGTATTGTACCAGCTTACGTCAAAGGTTCGACCAAGGTAAAAAGATACTTCTTTGCCCTCACCAAGTAAATACACACATAAAAAAAAAATTGCATCTCCGCGGTTCCGAGAGTTCCGGAACAGAAAATTGGAATAGAAATCAACCTAAGCTTCATTTCCGCCCTTTTTATTGCTCATGAAAACCACACATTGCGTGTTTTACGACCATACAGCGAGACCTTCAGAGGTGGTGGGCCAGACTGCTGTATACACCGGTATCTCTAACACACAGTAGCACGTCCTCTTGCATTGATGCATGCCTGTATTCGTCGTGGCATACAATCCGCAAGTTCATCAAGGCACTGTTGGTTCAGATTATCCCACTCCTCAACGGTGTTTCGTAGTAGATCCCTCAGAATGGTTGGTGGGTCAGTCGTCCATAAACAGCCCTTTTCAATCTATCCCAGGCACCTTCGATATGGTTCATGTCTGGAGAACATGCTGGCCACTCTAGTCGAGCAATGTCGTTATCCTGAAGGAAGTCATTCACAAGATGTGCACCATGGGGGCCAGAATTGTCGTCCATGAAGTCGAATGTCTCGCCAATATGCTGCCGATTTGGTTGCACCATCGGTCAGAGGATAGCATTCACACGTCGTACAGCCGTTACGGCGTTTTCCATGACCAGCAGCGGAGTACGTGGGACCCACATAACGCCACCCCAAAACAACGGCGGAATATCCACCTTGCTGCACTCGCTGGACAGTGTGTCTTACGACGTTCAGCATGACCGGTTTGCCTCCAAACACGTCTCCAAAGAATGTGTGGTTGTTGGGTCTATCTGTACCGCGATTCATGGTATCGTAGTTTCAATGGACCTCGCCTTGGACGTTGGGAGTGAAATTGCACATCATGCAGCCTACTGCGCACAGTTTGAGTCGTAAGAGGATGCCCTGCGGCTGCACGAAAAACATTTTTTAACATGGTGGCGTTGCTGTCAAGGTTCTTCCGAGACATAAGCCATAGGTAGCGGTCATCCACTTTATTATTAGCCCTTGGGCGGCCTGAGCGAGGCATGTCATCGACAGTTCCTGTCTCTCTGTATCTCCTCCATGTCGGTTTGGTTTACTCCGAGACGCCAGGACACTTCCCTTGTTGAGAGTCCTTCTTGGCACAAAGCAACAATGCGGACGCGATAGAACCGCGGTATTGACCGTCTAGGCATGGCTGAAATACAGACAACACGAGACGTGTATCTCCTTCTTGGTGGAATGACTGGAACTGATCGGCTGTCGGACCCCCTCCGTCTAATAGGCGCTGCTAATGCATGGTTGTTTACATCTTTGGGCGGGTTTAGTGCCATCTCTAAATAGTCAAAGGACTGTCACTGTGATAAAATATCCAAAGTCAACGTCGGTTTTCAGGAGGTCTGGGAACAGGGGTGATGCAAAACTTCTTTGATGTGTGTGTTAACGTTGTCCATGCTGTCACAGCAGGAGACTACGCTAACTCCCACGGTTATGCACATAAAATCCGTAACTGCACAGACACATTCATTCGTTTTGTTATTCGATAAAGAAAAAGAAAGGACAGCTTCAGTGGAATATGGTTCTGAGGCATTGTAAAAATAAGCATGAGACTCAGAGGAGTTCAAAACTTAATGGAATTTGCACGAGAGCATCTGACTTAGACAATTAGCAGACCAGTTTACAATAAAATATGAAAAGTATGCAAACTGTGGCTAATATGTATACACTCAGCTGCTCGCTCTTCCATGCACGAGGAAATTTACTAATTGTACTGTAAATTGAGGTGTTAGAGATATTGTGATGAGGCTACTTTGAATAAAATCTTATGAAGAGGCTCATATCGACACTCTTCTTCCGAAACACATTTTGGGAAATAAAGCTATAAGAAAGTGACTGGTTGCTGTGTTTTATCACAAAATTCTATTCGCAGCCACGGAGTTCAGCCATCTACATCTACATCGCTGCTCTGCAAATCATCGAACCATCTTCACAATTCTCTATTATTCCAATCTCGTATAGCGCGCCGAAAGAACGAACACCGATAGTAGATCTGTCAGTACAAGCTCAGATTTCCATTAATTTATCATGGTAATCGTTTCTCCCTATGTAGGTCGGTGTCAACAAAATATTTTCACATTCGGAGGAGAATGTTGGTGGTCTGAAATTCATGAGAAGATTCCGCCGCAACGAATAACGCCTTAACGCCCTTGTTTTAGTGATGTTCACCCCAAATCCTGTATCATTTCAGTGACACTCGCTGCCCTATTTCGCGATAATACAAAAGTGCTGCCCTTCTTTGAACTTTTTCGATGTACTCCGTCAATCCTATCTGGTAAGGATTCCACACCACGCAGCAGCATTCTAAAAGAGGACAGACAAGCATAATTTAGGCAGTCTCATTAGTAGATCCGTTACATTTTCTAAGTGTCCTGCCAATAAAAAGCAATCTTTGGTTAGCCTTCCCCACAACATATTCTATGTGTTTCTTCCAATTTTACTTGTTCGTAATTGTAATTCCTAGGTATTTAGTTGAATTTACAGCCTTTCTAATTGACTGCTTTATCGTGTAACCGAAGTTTAACGTTAAAGTTCCTTTTAGCAATCATGTGGATGACCTCACACTTTTCGGTATTTAGGGTCAATTTCTAATTTTCCCACGATACAGATATCTTTTCTAACTCGTTTTGCAATTTGCTTTGATCTTCTGATGAGTTTACTAGTCGATAAACGACAGCGTCATCTGTAACCTAAGGCGGATACTTAGATTGTCTCCCAAATCCTTTATATAGATAAGGAACAGCAAAGGGGTTATAACACTACCTTGGGGAACGCCAGAAATCAAATCTGTTTTATTCAATGACTTTCAATCAATTACTACAAACTGTGGTCTCCCTGACAGGAAATCACGAATCCAGTCACATAACTGAGACGGTATACCGTAGGCACGCAATTTCTCTACAAGCCGCTTGTGTTTTACAGTGTCAAAAGCCTTCCGGAAATCCAGAATTACGGAATCAATCTGAAATCCCTTGTCAGTGGTCGTGGCCGTGCGGTTCTAGGCGCCACAGTCTGGGACCGCTACGGTCGCAGGTTCGAATCCTGCCTCGGGCATGGATATGTGTGACGTCCTTAGGTTAGTTAGGTTTAAGTAGTTCTAAGTTCTAGGGGACTGGTGACCTCAGAAGTTGAGTCATATAGTGCTCAGAGCCATTTGAACCATTTGTTGCTTTCTAAATCCATGTTGACTGCGTGTCAATAGACCGTTTTCTTCGAGGTAATACATAATGTTCCCAAATCCTGCTGCATATCGACGTTAATGATATGGGCCTGTAATTTACTGGGTAATTAACACAGATAAATTTTAGTTTATAAGACAATTAATAAGGCGAAAAATTCACGCGTCCTTCAAGTCTCAGCCATTAAAATACCTACTCTCGATATGGCAAGGTCTTTTCTGAATACGTTGTTCATTCCTGACAATAAGACAGCAGTTCTTTTCTAACGCTGAAGATGACTACGAACCGGTAACCTCAATGATTAATTTGCAGTCTTGGCAAAATGTGTGTTAACTTTCCATAAATTTGATTTCTATGACAATATTATTCAACATATTTGCCACTTGCAAATTAAGGTACGCACAAACTGCGTACTGTACTATGCATATGTGTAGTAAACACTTGAAACACATTCTGTTTAACGGTGTACGATCTTCATGGGTGATCTGTGATTATTCTTTCGCTAACAGTTTTAAAATGTGTTTGGGGTTCCTGGACGGGACTGAAGGGCTGCGCCGGAGAAAGTGTAAGCGCATCTCATCTGGCCACTGAGCGCTGGCGCCGCGCCGGAGCGGACACTGACATAACGGCCCGCTGAAATGGAAAGTCCGCGCCGGCGGCGGTGTCGGCTTACCGCCAGGAGGATGCGTTTCCTGCTCCAGGAAGACCGCGGCCTGACCTTGGGCGGGAGAAAGTGATGACCTCGCCGACGACGAACGCTGCCGGCGATCAGATGAGACCGATGGCTCGAGCGCGATACCGGGCCAGGGAAAACATTTACGTGAGCTTCCGCCCAGCTATCTTTGGCCACAGCTTTCTTAGTTGGGGGATTCGACGTTTCACTGGCCACACGGCGAGGACGCGGCTACTGGAAAAGCATCATTTCAACAGATTCAAATTGGCTAACAGACAGGGTGGGTCATAAGTAGGGCGGTTCGAAAATGGCTCTGAGCACTATGGGACTTAACATTTATGGTCATCAGTCCCCTACAACTTAGAACTACTTAAACCTCTGCCATCACGAGGCAGAGAAAATCCCTGACCCCGCCGGGAATCGAACCCGGGAACTCGAAGTAGGGCGGGTTGCTACGGAGGAAGCAAGATCAGTGTTTTAACCAATAACCACAATTTTTGGGTAATGAATTATCCCACGCGTTACACTTTTGTTTACAGTCCCATTCCTACTGCAACAATGCCACTCCGCTTCTATGTGACCTTGGTACCGGTTGTGCTTTTGCATTCTGCTGGCGCGTGCTAACTGCGACCATTATTTCAGTAGTTGGAGTAGAAATCTACCCGATGAAGTTATAGAAGTGATTTTTCTTATTTGTCATCATTAGGTGTTTTTAATTACTTTAGATGGAATGGATTTATTTATCATTTATCAATCGTATGGCAACTACAGCAAACAGTGACACGTACATAAAGTTTAATTTTACATGTATATCTAGCTAAGTATTTACAATTAGTTTAGTTTTACTTTTTGGCACAAATTTTATATACATTTTTAAATTGTGAAAATTAATAACTTAATATTACTGACTGCTTTAACTGATGTAATTGCAAGTTAAAAAAAGACATACATTTAATCATAGTTCGATATTTAATGACTGAAGGCAACTAACAGCAGAGGGAGTAGCATTTATGAAGTCACTATATGGTCCAGCATACTTCCTCTGAGGACACTCTCTAACAGTTTGTTCTTGGGCCCCACAATCACAGGCTGGAGAATCTCAGGGTCCCCACTTGTGCATCATAGCGTAGCACCTGGCGTGACCAGTTCTTATTATGTTCAGCCTTGATCTCTCACTTCTTTCCATATGATATCCTGGTAGGCTGGCAGTTCGGTCTTGGACACCTTGATGTGCTATTGTTGCAGTATTTCACCTCTTGCGCCACTCTTCTTTAATGTCGAACTTCTTATCGTTCCTTCCATTATGCCACAGTAGATTGCGGGATTTTAGGTGGTTCGGGGGAGGGCTGTTTAATACTGTATGAATCGGGAGGTCTTGTTGGTAGTCGCGGTGGTGTAGTTTCCTCCATTCTCGATTAATTGCTTCTTGGCTTCGTAATTCAGGTGGTGGTATGCAGCCATGGGATTGGGGTGGATTTTAATGTGTCCGTAATAATCCTCATTGACTCGTCCAGGTGTACGTCCAGCTGTGTTGCCACACTGGGTCACAGTATTCGTTAACTGGGTACACCATCGTAAGTACTGTAGTACGTAGAGTCGATACATCGGGACCCCATGTTGTACCAGCTAGTTTCTTTACGATGTTATTTCGTGTCTTTAGTTTTTGGCTTGCTTTTTCCAAGTGTTTTTTATACGTCAGTGACCGATCTAGTGTAACGCCAAGGTGTTTAGGCTAGAAATTATATCTAACCTTTTGTTGGCATAAGCTCACATTCAACTGCTGGTTTGCAATTCTGTTGTTTACTTGGACTGTGCAGACCTCTGTCTTTGCTCCATTTGGCTCTGGGGTCTCCATGCTTTTTAGTATGTGTTGAGGGTTTCTAAGTCTCTAGATAACATACCTGCTGCTAAGCCAGGACGGCGAAAAGTCTACACTACCGGCAGCCATACTAGATCAGTCTCTCATGGATACTCAAGACAGAATGGAGCGATGCTTGAACGACGATCATATTTTGGAGTTATTGTTAGCTAGTGAAGACTGCTAACTCAATGGATACACCAGATTCTTTTCAAGATGGAGCCGAGTTTAGTGACCAACTGAAATATCTGATCATGAAACTGACAGTCAAATAGAGGACGATGAAGAGGCAGTACAAGGGAATGTTCGCGAAGAAAATCGATAAATAGTGAGTCACTCGGACTATTTTTCGGGACAAACTGCCGTAAATAACAGCAAGAACTGGGATCTTACAAACGAACTCGGGATGGCACTAATCAAAGCAAGTATCAGAATGAGGGAGGTGAATTCTTTTCTAGGGGCTTTCAGACTGCAATAGACGGCGTTTTTCGCAAGAATGTTGAAAATGGTTGCACAGTAAACAAATCTGCAAAACAAAAGAAAAAAAGCCGGCTCTGAGCACTATGGGACTTATCTTCTAAGGTCATCAGTCCCCTAGAGCTTAGAACTTTACTTCACAATATACATAAATGACCTGGTGGATGACATCGGAAGTTCACTGAGGCTTTTTGCAGATGATGCTGTGGTGTATCGAGAGGTTGCAACAATGGAAAATTGTACTGAAATGCAGGAGGATCTGCAGCGAATTGACGCATGGTGCACGGAATGGCAATTGAATCTCAATGTAGAGAAGTGTAATGTGATGCGAATACATAGAAAGATAGGTCCCTTATCATTTAGCTACAAAATAGCAGGTCAGCAACTGGAAGCAGTTCATTCCATAAATTATCTGGGAGTACGCATTAGGAGTGATTTAAAATGGAATGATCATATAAAGTTGATCGTCGGTAAAGCAGATGCCAGACTGAGATTCATTGGAAGAATCCTAAGGAAATGCAATCCGACAACAAAGGAAGTAGGTTACAGTACGCTTGTTCGCCCAATGCTTGAATACTGCTCAGCAGTGTGGGATCCGCACCAGGTAGGGTTGATAGAAGAGATAGAGAAGATCCAACGGAGAGCAGCGCGCTTCGTTACAGGATCATTTAGTAACCGCGAAAGCGTTAAGGAGATGATAGATAAACTCCAGTGGAAGGCTCTGCAGGAGAGACGCTCAGTAGCTCGGTACGGGCTTTTGTTAAAGTTTCGAGAACATACCTTCACCGAAGAGTCAAGCAGTATATTGCTCCCTCCTACGTATATCTCGCGAAGAGACCATGAGGATAAAATCAGAGAGATTAGAGCCCACACAGAAGCATACCGACAATCCTTCTTTCCACGTACAATACGAGACTGGAATAGAAGGGAGAACCGATAGAGGTACTCATGGTACCCTCCGCCACCCACCGTCAGGTGGCTTGCGGAGTACGGATGTAGATGTAGATGTAGATGTAGAACTACTTAAACCTAAGTAACTTAAGGACATCACACACATCCATGCCCCAGGCCGGATTCGAACCTGTGACCGTAGCGGTCGGGCGGTTCCAGACTGGAGCGCCTAGAACCGCGAGGCCACACTGGCCGTCAATCTGCAACCAAGTCCAAACTTGACAGAGTCAGCCAAAAAAAGTCAGATGTATCATACTGTTACATATGTGCACGCCTTAAAGATACAGAAACTACCAAAACATATTGTAAATGTCAAAAATAAATGTATAACACGAAGTCCATCGACAAAAATGTGACGAACGAAAATAAACGCGTTGTTCATAAGTTCAAGTACGTACTGTCATTTTGTAGTGTAAGTCATCGTTTATGTCTTGCTTTGTAGTTCGGTTAACTGATCATTATTTGATCTCAAAACCTGTTTCTGAACCTGGTTGAAGTACATTTTCTTTGTTTTTTGAGTTAATTCCAAAGCTATGTTTAAGATGGCAGTGTTAATGTAAGAGCCTAAATTGTTGGTAAGATGTTTCCTTTTTTAATTAAAATTGATTTTTCATAAATAGAAGCCTTTCTTTTATTGATGTACTAACGACAGTTTACAGAAGCAGAAGTAAAAACGTCACTGTCGGTTTTTGTAAATTGGGTTGAAAACTACCGTTAACATCGCGCTGACAAGAAGGCCATTAACCTCAGCAATAACAAGAAAGCTTCTATAACGCGCATGTTTCTTAGCCATTTGTTGTCCGTCTGCCTGTCTGTCCCTAACTCCAGATTTTTTTCCGCAAGAGTTTCTAGAGGAGCCAAGCTGAAAATTATGACACGCATTAAGGTCTGCGGTCCCTTGGCGGTGTAAGGCATTTAAGCTTCTAAATCAATGCAGTCAAAAGATACGGACATTTACGCCACATATTTTGATATTTCCAAATTCAGTCATTAGAACCTATAGATGAACTATTGGAACCCTTAGTGCGCGAGTCCCACTTGCACTATTCCAGTTTTTTTAACCATTAGTTACCTATGACCGATTGATTGCCTATAAGAATCATGCGGACCTCACGTTGAACCACTGGCCTCTGTGGAGAGGTGACTTTACAGTTCTTGTGTTTCTTTTGCTGCAGATTTGTGAAGGACTCAGGGCACTTACTTCCACTTTGCATGAACTACGACGGCGCGTAGTAACAACTGTGAATACAGTAATTCAAAAAACTCTATCAGTAGCACCGGACTTGTTGAACTACCATGTGTGTATCTATCGTGAGTTAGTGGAGGGTAAACTGAGCATAGGTAAATGAAATCTTTGATCCCAAACGTAATCGAAAAAAGTATATCTCAATGTTGTGTGCACAACGAGGGAATATTCAAATGGGACTGATATCGGTGGTGTGATATACAGCACAGACAAACAAAGCAATATAATTTCAGAAAAAGTGGAAATTGAGCAAGTCAGTAACGTCCTTACACAAAAGGACCTGGTAAGAAATGAAATGGCACTCCGGACCATCGCTTCTGGTTCTCGATCCGTATGGCGGGCAACAGTCCAATTGACATACCACCGCTGTCCGTGACGTCTCCGGACACGTTCTCACTGGCCGCCAAGGATCACTTCGAAGCAGGACTCATCACTAAAAATAATTGTACTTCACACCAAAAACAATACTCCTCCAGTCACTGAGATTCCAGGCCGATGTGGTGTCACGAGTCGCTGCGGATAGTGGTGGGATGTGAATCTGAGTGTCGCCCGCCATGTGGCCCGGCAATCAGGATTGATGGTATTGGATGGCATTTCACTTGTAGTAGGACTTACATGGTTGTCATCCGCGGCACCTTTGCAGCACAGTGGTACGTCGACGATATTCTGCGCCCCGCTTTGTTGTCCTTCATGGCAAACTATCCTGGTCCTACATTTCGACAAGATAACGTTCGCCTGCACACGGCGAGAGTTTCTACTGCGTGTCTTCGTGTTTGGCAAACTCTACCTTTGCCAACAATGTCGCCAGATCTCTCCTCAATCGAGAACGTTTGGAGCATTGTGGGTTGGGCCCTGCAACCATCTCGGGATTTTGACGATCTGACGCGCCAATTGGACAGAATTTGGCACGATATCCCTCAGGAGGACATCCAACAACTCTGTCAGTCAGCGCCAAGCCGAATAACTGCTTGCATGAGGGCCAGAGGTGCACCAACGCTTTGCTGACGTACTCCATTTGTGAAGCTCATTCTCTTGAATTAATCATCCATTTTTTTTGAAATTATAATCATTTGTTTATTTGTAAATGTAGATCTATCGATTCCCGTCCCATTCCAACAATTCCTTCGTGCTGTGTCTTTTTTGTGTAGGTGTCTCAATATCATTAGGAAATAGGATGGTTCGTTTGAAAAGAAAATTTATAGTCCTATGCGTAAACAAAAATTTATCCTAAATTCCTGTATTCATGCATTTAAGGAACAGTCCTTCGAAATCGGATGAGCGGCTTAGCCTGTGTTGCTGCAGCACTGATGATATTGAAATAGGGTCAGTACGTGATAATGCTCATTGTACAGTTAGAGTTCATGATTTTCTTCCTCTTGCGACCTTTTCGAACATCTCTGTTTCAGAATCTTATTCTGTTTCATTTTATTTTCTAGGGGATTATAGTCATAAGACGTTTGTTATGGTTTAAAGTGAAATTTTCACGAATCTGGAGAAATAGTACAAAAATGAAGACCAAGACTTCTCGCTCAGTACTGACCCACCTGCTTTTTCGCTCAAATATCACGTAAAGAGCAGGAATGTGCCCTTTTTTATTTCAATAGTCTTGGCAGTTTACTACATCTGCCATATCGTCTTTTGCGAAACGTTGCATTATAGACAATAAAAAACTGTCACCATACCCTTTAATTAGAGGGCTTCCAAATTTCATTAAAATTGCATTGTTCCCCTCAAAAGAACAGAATTTTGAGGGTCTCAGGGGATTAAACATGTGAATGTCGATTATAGAGTAAACTGCTTTGCCTTTCGCTAATATAAGCATTATCGCTTATCAATTAACATCCTACATGACTCGCCCTTTTATTTCCAGTAAAACCGAATAGTTAATCAGACTTACTACGCCTACAACTGATTCACTACGTAGCTTGTAAATGGAAGCAGACGTTTGAAAATGAAACTTTTTGACCGAATCTACAAAGGTTCCAATTAATTGACATTACAGATGCTAGACACTATTGTACTATGGGAGTTATTGGCGTATTAGAAGTATAGTATCATCTTACCATGATTCAATAACAAAGACAGGCATTTGCTACGAAAACAGAAAGAGAGTTACATGACTGATTACAGCGAAGTTAGTTATTCACCAAAAAAACATGAGCGGCAGTTTGTCAAATAAGAATGGAACCTGCGTGGATGGAATAATGTCAAACGAAAAAACAAGTGAACGCGAAACCAAAAATACAGTTAAAACGACTCGTCCCTACCTTTTGTAGTACATTGTCGGAAGAGTGGAGCGTCCCATGTGATGGAATAGTACGGTCTGTAAAAAGGGTTTGAGCACAGCTACCGCAAACCTGTTTTTGTTCATCTTCATGTATAAGGCTTTGCCTGTTATGCTAGCCTATACGAATCATTTTAAATTATTCCGTTTGGTTTTGGTTCTTCGAATGCTTCGTCGCTGTGACAACAACCAGTTGTAAGAGTCACTGAACGATATTCCTTCATAGACGAATTCCGGAAGAACCGGACGTGAAAAATCCTGATTGCTATATACGTAAAATATAATTTTCATAGGATGTGATTGCACATTACTCATAGCTTTACACGCAGATAGATGTGTGGACTCACACACAATCAGACAATAACAACGCTTTTAAAACTCACAGCCATGCTAAAGGCGGGGCTCTAACCAGCAACCTCCGAGTTTCGACGGAGGCCGACATTCGAACATGTATGCGATTTCTGTCAAACAAAACAAAACGCATTTCAAATGGAACTCATCTTGAGGTGAGGAAATAGCATTCGGCGCGGCCCAATGATAGGGTGATGGGGAAGATAGTGTGTGAAAACACTCTTAGGCTGTTACCAAACGGGACAGTTCTTGGCAGGAAGGTTTAGTCGTTAGGAAATAGTTACGAAATGGTTTAAGACCTGCAGATGATCAACTCTTGGTGTAAAACCTTGTAGCTGAAGCTGAAGATAAATCTATGTAATGGAAAACACAAACATAGAAGAAACAACCTGATTTCTTTACACTGTACGACTTGCGATCGGGCACTGGAAATATTCCCAACCAACAAGTATGTAGGAGTATTTCCTCGGAGTGATATAGCCGTTGGGAAAATGAATACCAGATTGATATTCGTCGAGAGAATCCTAATAAGGCGTAACTGACCCATGAATAACGTAGCCTACAAAACCCAAATTCAACCAGTACACATACGGATATATCTCGTCGGTCAGGAACCATTTTCCAATTGAATTAACGGGAGAGTGGGAGAACATTTAGAGAACTGCAACCCCGGGCACGGGTATATGTAATCAGAACGAGGGTGTCACTGGAATGTTCAACAGACCAGTGTGAAAGTACTCGCTCTTCCATCCGCGAATGGTGTAGCTTCTTACCCTCAGCTACACGTCATTCGAACACAAGTAAAATACAAATATAAAAGTAGGTGGAAACGTTCAGACTGTTGATGGATTTCTGATAACAGCATATCGTAAAACTGCAACTGCTGCATCATATAAATTCTTTCCAATTCAAGAAAAACTACTTTTCTTCATGATCTCATAGAAGAGGAGACGCTTTCCTTTCAGTTCAAACATTTCTATTCGGTGTGTTTCAAAAATTACTGTAGTTCTTATCTTTATTAGACCTGATAATACTTACCTTACCACATAGTCATCCTGGTAGACAAAGTTAGTATCTCAGTGACATTATTCGTGGATGGCCTGTGGCATTTTTTGTCGACTGGAGGGGGAACTACAGATAATTTCTTCTGTGAAGCTGAGTTTCAATAAAAGCAGATGCAGCGCAACTCGGGTAAAGAAATGAGAGATTGTTGCATTTTTGCATTAGACATTTAGCGATAAGTCACATGTTTTTGTAAATCCTGATTGCGAAGACCACCTCGGGGGCTATATTCACCTTTGTTGCTGAGCTAAATGAATTACTTTCGAGCAGCATACTTGTTATCAACTCTCTTTGCCGGAATATAGGCTGTGTGTGTAAGTATATGTATAATTCAGTTTTCTTAGAATATGACTGTACAAAGCGACAGCGTTTGATAGCATCCTAGGATAAAGGCACATTTCATAACGTCATTTACAAGAAGTAAATAGAAGGATTACGGTTCAGAAATGGGAAGACTGCGTGAATCTACTTTTGGCAGATGCAAGGCAAATATTTATTGGACAAAACATCAGAAAATACAACTCATACACGAAGAAGTTCCGTTACAGAGTTCTGTCGTGAATCATTCTTCAGAACTGTAGAAATGTTAGAGGAGACAGAGGAGGTGCAAACAAGATCGGCGTGATTCGTTCGGGACCGTTTAGTGACGCCGAAAGTGCTAAGTAAATCTCAGTGGAAAACTCTAAAAAGAGACTTGTAAATAGATCCCAGTGCAAGGCACTTGAACAGAAAGCTAAACAAATTCCAATGAGAGGCGTTCAAACAACATGGAGGAAAAATCATGGCACTCCTACTCATCACCCGCCTATTGCGTACAGTGGCTCGCGGAATACCAATGGAGTGGTCCTTAGATGTAGAGGACACCGCTGGGTATGTGCATTACGTCGCTTAGGAACATTCCTGTGATCGTACTTCCTTGCAAGAGCGTGAACCGGATTTCCCTAGTGAGTAAAGGAACATATTGAAGGTTGCTCTGGTGGATGAATTTACAAATACTTAACTTACCGGTCAAGCATTCTATCACCGTCAAGTTCTCCCAGATGGTAATGTAAAACTAAGATGATAACCTCCCATGTCCCACTGAAGATGCTACAGTTATATAAGAAATTCATTGTCAAATATCACAGGTATGTTATAGACCGAGTGAAAACTCATAATTTTTCTTTCATTCGATTTGTGTGTCAAATACAAATGATCATGGAAAATGCCATTATATACTCCAAACTATTATGAAATAAAAGGTCAGTTATCCAAATATTTAAGTACAAAATTATTATTATTATTATTATTGGTAACATTAAGCATAATATTTTACATTACTTAATAACAACATATTGAGAAATTATTGACATTATAAAGCCTGTAAGAATAACCCCAGCATTTACCACCTATGATTTGGAAAAACAAAAGTCACTATAACTGGATCACTCATTACATTAAATTTTATCTCAGCTTTTCGATTATCCTCTCATTCAAATTACCATCTGTAAGAACTGCATTTATTTAATCTTGAAACAAAACTACTTTCTCCTATAGCTGGAAGGTATTAAGAAGACCAGTGTATTTACAGAAAATAAGTTGCTTTAGTTGCAGTGCTAACATCAGACACTAAATCTTTTCCTGTTACGTTCTGATGGAAAACAGTCTTCTGCGCGCTGTTGTCCACATAAAAGTGACTCCACAATGCCGTGGTCAACTAGAAATAATCCGTAGTCTACACTCCAAGGGTCTCCATTAAGTTACGTAAGATGTACGTATATGAATATTTCTTTTATTAATACCTCCCACTGAATCTAGCAAGGAAGATCTGTGAATTTTTCGGTGAAATGTGGTTCAGAGAAAGAGGGAAAGGCTACTCTGTACATGTGTACATGGCCTTTTTCCAAATTTTTCATACACTCACGTAGTAGCTACAGTTAGTAATTATCAGCATCACTTTTTTCTGCGTCAACACCGAATATTGAAGTCTCTCTGGGGAGATACTATCTGAAATGTTATGCTACTTAAACAACTAAGTATACTGTTAAGTTTGGTGCACAGACCTTCACTACGTATTTGATATCTGATTCTAATCACGTGAATCCATACATTTCGGTCCGCTAACAGTTACCTTAGTTTCGTAGATGTTTGCCTTTAGTATCTCCATTAACCTTCTAAGTGCACCACAGTTTGGGTTTTGAAGTAGTAGAAGTACAGATTCAGCCATAATACCATTTAAAAATGTGGTACTTAGTAGCTCTTGACAAAGATGAGTGGCTGACAGGCACATCATTAGCTCTACCTAAGGCTTGTGTCACTGTTCACCCTTATGAGCCCACGGAATTTGCAAGAATCATTAGATTTAAGAGGGGTACGCAACAACTGTTTCCGACAGTTCCTAGCAGACAGGATACCCACAACAGACGTAACAGGCTAAACGTTTTGTGAAATGCTTATCAGAACCAAGACATATTTATATCGATATCATTCATGATAGTTTTCTTACAGCATTACTCATGGGAGGAAAATTCTCTTTGTTGAAGACAGCAACGTTGTACTCACTGAGAAAAAGAAGAAAAATTAAGAAGAGAAGTAGTTGCAGAAAAACAAATGGAACTTCAGAGAGGTTTACAAATGGTCAGTATGCAATAAAGTTTCGTCAAACATAGCTACAACTAATTCCATGAATTTGATACTGAAAACGGAAAATGACATTTTTGCATTATGTGTAAGAGGTCCCTGTATGCATTTTTGTCTTTTATAAACAAACCAAACAGGATAAGTTACATAGTGAACTGTGAATAGTTGAAATCACAGTTTTCGATCAAATGTCTATATCAGTGATAGAAGACTGATAGAGCATCACAACAACAAGGGCAGACAAATTTAAAAGTGGGAAGAGAAATGTACGAAACATAAAAATATGCTTATATTCCGTAAACAGAGAGGTAGTGCGACCTCCAACATGTGACCAGAGAAGAGAAAACGCATATACGAACGAAAAACGCAAAGAACTATCCCACTAACGATGCATTAAAGAGAGAAAAGGCGAAACGCGTCTGGGAGCATAAAGTACACTGCAGCAAGTGAAGATGCTTTTTATTTTCAACAAATATCTAGAGGATGGCCACGCAAACAAACTCGTTATTTACCACTCAGATTAGGAACATAAAATATAACTTTGATAAATACTGTACGAACAGCTCTTTCTGTGGCCATAGAACATGATGTAGACCGAATATGCATTTATCTACAAGGAATAAGCATAAAACTCAGAACGGTATACTCTACAAATGCATAAAATTTTACAGTAAACTGACTAATAAGATTAAAAAGATAACTAAACCAGACTCATTTAAAAAGTAAAAAAAAGGTATCTTAAGCAATACGTTGTAGTCTATGAAGGGTTACTTGGGTTTTACAAAGCAGGGGTTTGACAAACAACTGTAACGTAAGTAAAAAATAATGGAACTTCTCTGAACAAACTTGCTTTTCTTTTTCTTCCGGAAAATCCTACTCCAATCCTTTGCAACGTATAACCTTAAACCTGGTCGTCTTTCTGAGCTCGGCATCTCACTCATTAAGGAGGGAAGCTGACTCAGATTTTCAGGCAAGCAAATGGGAAGTAGCGGTGCACAAAATGGGTTCCAAACATCATTGTCAAGGTCGTCATGACCGAGACAACTTTTGTAATGTGCAATAATCGGCCAGAAATTATGATCATCCACATAATAGCCGGTATGTCCACCTTTGACACTGATAACAGCGGCGACGCGTCGTGGCATGGAAGCAATGAGGTCTTGGTAGGTCGCTGGAGGGATCTGGCAGCACATCTGCACACACAAGTCAGCTAATCACCGTAAATTCCGGGGAGGGGGGCGATGAGCTCTGACGTAACGTTCAATCACCTCCCAGATGTGTTCGATCCGGTTCACTCCTGGTGATTTGGGGTACCAGCACAACAATTGAAACCCGCCACTGTTTTCCTTTAACCACTCCATTACACTCCTCGCCTTGAGACATGGCGCGTTATCTTGTTGAAAAATGCCATTGCTATGGGGAAATATGATCGTCATGTTGTGTACGTGGTATCAACCAGTGTACGATACTCCTTGGCCGTCATGGTGCCTTGCACGAGAACCACTGGACCCATGGATACTTACGTGTATGTTCCCCAGAACATAATGGAGCAGCCGAAAGCTTGCCTCCATCCCGCAGTACAGGTGCCTTGGAGCTGTTCCCCAGGAAGACGACGTATACGCACCCTCTTATCGGTGTGATGAAGGTATCGGGATTCATCAGACCATGCAGTGTTCTTCCACTGCGCTAACGTCCAGTGCTGATAATCACGTGCCCTTTTCAGTCGAAGTTGCCGATGTCGTGGTTTTAACATTGGCACATGCGCGGGTCGTCAGCTGTGGAGGCCCATCGTTAGTAGTGTTTGGTGCAACGTGTTTTCAGACACACTTGTACACTGACCAGCGCTAAAGTCTGATGTATATTACGCCACAGTTCGTCTTCTTTTATCAGTCTGCCCAGCCTACGATGGCCGACATCTGTAATGAGAGGTGGCCGCCCAATCCCACGACATCTCGGCGTGGTTTCACCTTGGTTTGTCCAAGTGTTGAAGACACTAACTACAGTACTCTTCGAACACCTCACAAGTCATGTAGTTTTTGAAATGCTCGTGCCGAGCCATCACACTTTGCTCAAGATCAAACTCAGAAAAATCGCGCGCCTTACCCATTCCACATACGGACAGCATGGTCACTGATGCTGCATGCCCACTGCGTGTGTCTGACTAGCAGTCATTCCTCGCCACATGACGCAGCTATCGACTGGACGGACCTATATCGATAGTATGTCGGTGGTCGAAGTGTTCTGGCTGATCAGTGTTTGTAGTGGCTGTTGTTAGGAAGTGACTGAACAGAGTAAACTAGCTTTTTACATCATTAAACAATCTATTTGCGAGAACGTATAAAGAATACAGGGGGAGGAAGCTCTAATCTCCATCCGGCCATCTTGATTTAGGTTTTCTATGGGTTTCCTAGATTACTTCTGACGAATGCCGAGACTGGTCTTATTTTAAGGCTGTGGCCAACTAATTGCCTCATTCTTGTCAGACTGTACCTGTCAGTATGTAAAAGCAAGTATATTCGATTTTTTTTTTGCTTTTAAACAATAACACTACGACTTGCCAAGAGCCTTGTAAAAGTGATCATTTGATGAATAAAACTACTATTACTACTACTACTGCTACGAGTACTGCTAATCTTGCTCTCTCAAAAATAGTTATGTTTCTATGGACAGGCTGGAGAAAAACCATCTCACAATAAGGACGGAACAGAATGTAAGGGACAGCGAATCGACCATATTTTTTCAAATAACCATATGTCGGATAAGCATCCATGGAGACCAATCAGTGACGAGTGCGCGGCAATATGTGTAATTAAACTACCTTGCACTAGACAAAATTAGTTATGCTAAAGAGCGCAGTTACGACTTAAATTAGCTGAAGAGAGTTGTTCTAAAATATCTGATCAGGTGAAATCAGCAACAGAGGAACATATCGATACAATAAAAAAATCCAATATGCGCTCGTCATTATCAAATTATGGGGTGATCTTGGTTAACGTCGAAACATAGGCACAACTTCAAACAGCCACGATCGTTACTGTACAGCGTTTAGTGTGACGACTGGCTTCACTAAACTACATTGCCATCATCACTTCTGTAAAGCATGAACATATTTAAGCACACTGGAATCATATGTAAAGGGGTGTTTATAGTTTTACATAAACATGGACTGTACAATGGAATATGACATACCTTCTGCAGTACATTTCACTGAATCTTGATCAAATGCGTATTATACAGTGTCATATCATAGAACGATACTTCATGAACATGATCCTGCTCTCTCATTAGGTGAATGGAGACTGCGAGTCTCAAGTAAACATCATAGACACCATGGACGTTTCAACTAGCCATCATGTGGCGCTGTGGTAGTAGTTACAAACCAAAATACGTGGTATCTTATAAGGTATAATGGCAAACGAACGATCCAAGAATGTTACAAGGCAGATCTAAACGTCGAGTTACAGGTTAATAGCGTAAATATTGTCATTTGCATAAAGCCAGCTAAGTGATTTCATTCTATCGTTGCTGTGCTTGTAGTGATGTGTTTGTTGTAATTATTGTTGTAGTTATTAGTGGAGCACTTGATGTTCGCTTTGTAGTCCCTTCCTGCTTGGCGCGTGGGGTAGCCGAGCGGTCTGGAACTCCTCCCGTCTGAGGTTCGAGTCCTCCCTCGGGCATGGGAGTGTGTATTGTCCATAGCATACGTTAGTTTACGTTAGATTAAGTAGTGTGTAAGTGCAGGGACCGATGACCTCAGCAGTTTGGTCCCATAGGAGCTTACCACAAATTACCAATTTTTTTCCCTCCATCTTTGCTTAAATACACCGAGGTACCCAACAACGGTGTATGGTTGTCAAGGTTTTATGCTGCTTGCATATTGTGACATGTTTTTTTATTGTATTTGTTTTTATAATAGGAACTTACTAGATCATTGGCTTCACTACTTGTCTGTTACACGATATATTGACGGTACAGTACTTCGTGTTATGTTTTAAAATGGTTTAAAATTTTATATAAATTAGTTTAAAATACTTTGATTTGTATTATTTAATGTATGTCTGCAATGAAAAATTCTTGGAATGTCGGTTGGCCTTTATACTGCAACGACGCGATTTTTTATTTTCTTTATTTTTATTTTTTTTCTTGGAGCTACTACCACATTGTCACCTGGCGGCTGGTTGTAACGTCCATTGCGTTTATGATGTTTACTTGAGAAGCTTAGTCTCCATTCTGCTAATGAGTGAGCAGGACCGTGTATAATCAGTGCAATATATACGTTGTTTTATATAATAGTTATTATATGCTTGACTTGCTGATATATTATTATTCTCGTATTCATGAAGTATCTTTATGTGATATGACGTTGTATAATTTGCATTTGATCAGGATTCAGAGAAATGTACTGCAGAAGGTATGTCATATTCCATGGTGGTAAAATTGTATTACACCCCTTTACATCTGATCGCAGTGTACTTGAATATGTTGATCTATGCTTTACAGATCTGGTGAGGGCAACGTAGTTTGCAGAAATCGGTGATCACAATAAATGCTGTACAATAGCGATTGCGGTTGTTTGAGGTTGTACTTCCGTTTCTACAATAAAAAATCCGCTTCAGTTGTCAGTATTTATTTTTTGCAGGACAGGTTTCGTTGTCTAAAGCTCCACCAAATAATTATGGAGATATGAAATGTGTGGCCGTCGGACAGCCAGTCGTGGTGGGGGGTGGGCGGGGGGTGGTCACATCTACGGCAAACAAACACAAGGGAATGTAGGACCACGAACCGTGGCGCCTGCCCCGAGAGCCGACACCAGTTTACAGGAACCTGAAAATGAAGCTTTAGGCTTTCAGATTGGTTATGTAATAAATACCAAATCACTGGCAGCTGAAGCGGATTCTGTATTCTGTCAATAATGGTCCTAGGTGAACAGTCAAATTCGTAACCATGGCTGGTTATGTTCACCACGAACTTCCTATTATCCTAACGGGATACAGCTTGACTATTAAATCAACCACGCTGTAATTATCATAATTAATTTGTGAAAATAATAAGCTGCAATGAAGAAAGAGCACTGCGTAGACATACATTACTGTCAGTTACGATGTTGTTCACAATGAAATTTGATGGTCATATGTTTTAAGTTTCAAGAGAGAATGAACTAATCTGTATTCTGAGTGCAGCAGCGACTTAATCGGACACAGCTGCCATGCTAGTCACACCCATACATGCTACCTAGCCGGGAAAACGTCACCGCGCTCGTCTCTGATTGGCTGCCGTTTTATAGCCGTTGTTCACAATGGTGCACTTCCGATCCACGGTTAACTGGAAAAAATTTCTCCATGTGATACCCCCTAGTCCCTCTGTGATCTTGTTATCGAGTTGATGTTATCCTGCGCGGTATTATACTCTACTGGCCAATAAAATTTCTACACCACGAAGATGACGTGCTACAGACGCGAAATTTAACCGACAGGAAGAAGATGCTGTGATATGCAAATGATCAGCTTTTCAGAGCATTCACACAAGGTTGGAGCCGGTGGCGACACCTACAACGTGCTGACATGAGGAAACTTTCCAACCAACTTCTCATACACAAACAGCAGTTGACCGGCGTTGCCTGGTGAAACGTTGTTGTGACGCCTTGTGTAAGGAGGAGGAATGCGTACCATCACGTTTCCGACTTTGCTAAAGGTCGGATTGTAGTCTATCGCGTTTGCGGTTTATCGTATCGCGACATTGCTGCTCGCGTTGGTCGAGATCCAATGACTGTTAGCAGAATATGGAATCGGTGGGTTCCGGAGGGTAATACGGAACGCTGTGCTGGATCCCAACGGCCTCGTATGTCCAGCAGTCGAGATGACAGGCATCTTATCCGCATGGCTGTAACGGGTCGTGCAGCCACGTCTCGATCCCTTAGTCAACAGATGGGGACGTTGTAACATCCCCTTTGAAAATTTTCTGAATGAACTGTGCTGGTAAACCTCTACGTTATTCGATTTTCAAACAGCTGAGCAGAACTGAACGTACTAAGACATTTCTCTCTTTACTTATTCTGATCAACATTAAACTGACACACAATATTTTTAGCGCAACGCAATCTGACTTTCAATCATCCTTACAAAAGAATGGTCCTGACTAACATTAACCTATATCTTTCACAAATCACTTACCTCACAAAAATCTTCGTTACTCGAACTACTGCAATACTGCGAGCGCCACTACTGCCAACTAAATAAAAGATTCTAACTACTGAAGGCACTAACTACTGATAGGCATAGTTAGCTAATGAAAGATTTTGATAGAGAACAAACAATGTATTTACCTTATTTCAGTTCATGATATTAGGGATTACAAATTTACTGTTTCTGGCGGACACACGTCCAGATCGTCCGCTCTTAAAATTCTGCCATCTCTCTCCCCACATCCACCACTGCTGACGGGCCACCTCCAACTGCGCAACGCTACATGTTGTTCACACTACAATAGCGAATATTCCAACAATGCCCACCAACTGCAGACTTCACACAGCACAGTCAGTGATTTTCGTATAGAGCTCTACGTGGCGTTACCAAAATAAAAACCTAAACAGCGTACTTACAACGTTTGCAAGACAACAACCAACTGCACGAACAGTTCGACGACGTTTGCAGCAGCATGTACTATCACCTGGGAGAGCATGGCTGCGGTTACCCTTGACGCAGCATCACATACAGGAGCGCCTGCGATAGTGTACTCAACGACGAACCTGGGTGCACGAATGACAAAACGTCATTTTTTCGAATGAATCCAGGTTCTGTTTACAGCATCATGATGGTCGCATCCTTGTTTGGCGACATCGCGGCGAACGCACATTGGAGGCATGTATTCGTCATGGTATGGGGGCCATTGGTTACACGTCTCGGTCACCTCTTGTTCGCATTCACGGAACTTTGAACAGTGGACGTTACATTTTAGATGTGTTACGACCCGTGGCTCTACCCTTCATTCGATCCTTGCGAAACCCTACATTTCAGCAGGATAATGCACGACCGCATGTTGCAGGTCCTGTACGGCCGTTTCTGGATACAGAAAATGTTCGACTGCTGCCCTGGCCAGCACATTCTCCAGATCTCTCACCAACTGGAAACGTCTCGTCAATGGTGTCCGAGCAACTGGCTCGTCACAATACACCAGACTCTTGATGAACCGTGGTATCGTGTTGAAGCTTTATGGGCAGCTGTACCTGTACAAGCCATCCGAGCTCTGTTTGGCTCAATGCCCAGGCGTATCAAGGCCGTTATTACGGCCAGAGGTGGTTGTTCTGGGTACAGATGTCTCAGGATCTGTGGACCCAAATTGCGTGGTGTAGCAATTTTAATGTAGCAGATACGAAATTGGTCTAAGCATGAGAATTCTCGGTGGTACAATTGGACGTCCGGCCGTGTGGGTTCCTTTGCATGTGGATGGTTGAGTGGTGGCGAGGAGGCGGCGCAGTGGCAGGTGCGGTGCGTCGGCCGCTCACACTTTCTCGCGACACAGACGCAGCCCCGGCCGCAGCCCAGCATCCCCGCTTTCTCCCTCCGCGCTGGAAACAGGACCCGCGCGCGCCACTTCCTAGTGCACGTCCTTCCTGCATAGGTCACCGAAGGCCAGCGCCGAGTCGTCTGCCGCCGCGGGTTCACTTTTTCTTAACAAGAGGTCTCAAGTTGCCCTTGTATAGGTACCAAGTGTCGATCACGATAACGTCGATGATTCCTCGCGTCAGCGCCATGTACACGTGGGCATCCACACATAGGAAGAAAGGGAGGGAAGAAGTGTAACATTTCACTTTGCATTTACGACGAAATCATTAAGGTACGGTTACACGATTCATACTTTACGGCAGCGTGTGGCCGCAGTAGTGTTCAGCAATGTTGCTGCACTACTTGGCAACGTTTCAGTATGACCTGACAATATTGCTGATGGAGCAGGCTGTGGTAGGTAGTTGTCGAAGTGTTACCGACGTGTTTCCAGTGTTGCGCGCCGGGGTTGGATAGTGTCTGGTAAGATGGGGCAGTATCTGCCTCTCTCCTTACCGGTAAATGATTCTCTCTCAGTCCCTCTTGCTTCCTCTTTGCTTAACGAGAGTTTACACACGTGCACCTTGCGCCTAGTTGCTATGCGACTGTGCTTGCCCCACACGCACGGACAGGCAAGCGTTGTAGGTGATTGCCTTTTCCACTACATGTGCGCACGAGTGATTCCATTCACGCCTTTGTTCCCACTGAGTGCCTCTACCTGCGTGTGGTGCTAGCACAACCCCAAGGCGAATAGCAGAAAGGCGCACAAGTGTAAATTCATTTTTACGTTGTCGGCGTTGGCGCACATACCTATGAGAGTTCGATTTATTTCTTTTTTCACACGTGGTACAGCGAGGTTAATGTGACCACCGCCTATGTTCGACATCAAAGTGCAATAACCACTCACAGGCGGTAGGTGGCAGCACTAGCAGTGTAGAGTACATAAAGCGTTTCTATTGGGGGGAGGGGTGGGGGGACGCGGAAAAGAGCGCTGTTATTGTCGTACAGCGGAAAGGGAGCGATTTGTCTGTCGTGCAGAAGGATATGCTCATTTTACTGCTTGATTGTTTGGGGGGGGGGGGGGGAGGAGAGCAAACAGCAAAGTCATCGTTCCCGTCGGTGTAGGGAAGGATAGGGAAGGAAATCGGCCGTGCCACTTCAAAGGGACCATTTGCTTGAAACGATGGAAATCACGACAGATCTAAATCAGGATGGTCGGACGCGGGTTTGATCCGTCGTCCTCCCGAATGTAAGTCCAGTATGCTAACTAATGTGCCACCTCACCTGGTCATAATGGTTTGATTTGGGGCCAAGCATTTCAAAACAGCTAACTCTGCAAACTCTCCGCGTGTCGCTGTGGTTAAAAATACCACGCACGACAAAATGGCAGCGATCCAAACCCGGAGCTGAGACAACGATCGTTCGCTACGGGCCATAGGCGGCTGAGCAGAAGTGTACGGGTGTGTAGACGTGCGACTATTGAGCAGCCCACCGTCCAGATCAGGGCCGGCCAGGAATTCTGCACGCGTGCGGTGCTCTTGCACATGTGCAACTTCGGGTCACAGCGTGCACGCCGCAGCCATCAGCGTTCATGTAGTGCATGTTTCTGCGCACAGATGTCGCTCCTCAGTTACACAAAGTGCGTTATCGACACCTCGTATGTATATCACAACCTGCACTATATCTGTAAGATCTGTTGCTTCATCGAGCGCAACAGAGAAAGCGACAAAGTGTTTAGCCTTATTTATTAGCTGCCTGTGCAGATCGCCGGCCATAGCACTGTTACGTCTTGTCACTGTTTGATTGGATAGACTGATTTCTTCAAACCTGCTAACGTTCGTGGGACACACTAGTTCTGCAGCATCAATCAGACACCCTTTCACAAACTCACCTTCGGAAAAGGGTTTCCCAGATTGTGCAATTCTTAATGCGATTTTAAAACTTGCTCGCAGTGAAGATTTATTGTGGTTGTCATTCTGGAAAATTGAAAACAGTACATTGTACAGCATACAGTAAAACAGACATAAATGTAACACAAGAAACTAAGAGTTCAAGAAGTATCAGTGACCTTGACGTACCAGTAAAATTGAGTTGATGCGTCTCATCCATTTTCTGAAGGACATTTAATTTTGCTTGCCGTTCTTCACTGTTGAGTACACTACACTCGCCTTTGTGATATGTATTGTAATGTCTTTCAATTGAAAACTTACGCTGGACGCATATTATTCGGCGGCGCAGCATACACTGTGAGTTTTCACCGACGGCTACAAAAAAGAATTGCAGTTCCCAGTCATTTTTAAACGACTGAGAATATAGATCTCCCATCCTTTGCTTTTTCACAGTACTTGCCATTTCTCAGTACTTCTCTGTTAAGGTTACAGTCACCAGGGGTAAACGAAACTGGATATGTTGAGCTCTTGCTTGTACCACAGGGAAGTGGAGCCGCCGCCGTTCATTTAGGACACATATCTAATAACAGATGTCGCTGTCGCACACGTGCGCATATGTGCAGCACTTCCGCACGTCTGCACACTGTGCAGCGTTTTACCGGCCCGGTCGAGATGAACCAAAGAGCTGCCAACAGTGTCTTCTCAATGATCGTTCAGCAAACGTTGTTGCGTACACTCCTCCACAAGAGGCACTTGTTTCATGCGCTCATGCTGTCTGCTATTCATCGGCGACGAAGGCCTGAATTTGCTCGCCAGTACTGCAACTATGGAGACGTGAAAATACTGTACATTGCAAGAATCTTCCGAACGTTTTGGTCTGGGAAATGTTTTCGCGGCATTCCTGCATGATCTCGTTATTCTGGAAGCCACAGTGGGTCGACGCAAGTATGCATATATCCTTGGGGATCGTGTTCACCCTTAACACGGAGTTTGTTTTCTTCGGACAATGGTATCTACCATCAGGACAATGCAACGAGTCACACAACTTGCAGTGTATGTGCGTGTTTCGAAGAGCACAAGGATGAGTTTACCGTCCTTTCCTGGCGGCAACACTCCCCTGATTCAAACCCAGTCGAGAATCAATCTGACTGTTCGCGCCAAGGTGCCGTAACAGAGAGACCTAGCGGAGCTGTCCACGCCGTTGGAGTCAACATGGCTCCACGTCCCTCTCGGTGTCTTTCAGAACGACGTTGATTCTCTTCCTGCCCGTCTCGTAGCAGTTCGTGCTGCAAAACGTGGTTATTCAAGCTTTTGACAGGTGGTCACATTAATATGTGACTGGAAAATGCAGAAACGTAGAAGTGGCTAAACTAGAGTATTATCAATTTCAGCAACGTACACTACTGGCCATTAAAATTGCTACGCCACAAAGATGACTTGCTATAGACGCGATATTTAACCGACAGGAAGAAGATGCTGTGATATGCAAAAGATTAGCTGTTCAGAGCATTACACAAGGTTGGCGCCGGTGGCGACACCTACAACGTGCTGACATGAGGAAAGTTTCCAACCGATTTCTCATACACAAACAGGAGTTGACCGTCGTTGCCTGGTGAAACGTTGTTGTGATGCCTCGTGTAAGGAGGAGAAATGCGTACCATCACATTTCCGACTTTGATAAAGTCGTTACATTTCAGATGTGTTACGACTCGTGGCTCTACCCTTCATTCGATCCCTGCGAAACCCTACATTTCAGCAGGATAATGCACGACCACATGTTGCAGGTCCTGCACGGGCCTTTCTGGATACAGAAAATGTTCGACTGCTACCCTGGCCAACACATTCTCCAGATCTCTCACCAACTGAAAACATCTGGTCAATGGTGGCCGAGCAACTGGCTCGTCACAATACGCCAGTCACTACCCTTGATGAACTGTGGTATCGTATTGAAGATGCATTGGCAGCTGTACCTGTACACGCCATCCAAGCTCTGTTTAATTCAATACCCAGGCGTATCAAGGCCGTTATTACGGCCAGAGGTGGTTGTTCTGGGTACTGATTTCTCGGGATCTATGCACCCAAATTGCGTGAAAATGTAATCACATGTCAGTTCTAGTACAATATATTTGTCCAATTAATACCAGTTTATCATTTGTATTTCTTCTTGGTGTAGCAATTTTAATGCCCAGTACTGTAATATATGTACGACCATGGCGCTGGGACATGGAATGAAGATTTCACAAAGAACGCAATCTTAAAAATAGCAAGTTGTTGCTGTTGGGAACAGAATCACTCGCGGTGAAGCTTGCAATAAATTTCGTAGTCTTCGAACCTACGAAAATGGGAGGCAAAAAAACTGCATTCTCGCTAGTACTACCATACTGGAAGAAAATCTACGGCAATGAGTCATAATGCTTTTCTACAAAAGTTAAAAGACTTCTAATCTCTTTTAAGCTTCATGGCGTGTATATCCTGATCACTGGCAGCAACTTTTCAAACGCCCTTTTTTCGATTACAGTGTTTTTAACTTGGGTTTCAACGTCTCATTTGGGTTTCAACGTCTCATAACTCTTCTTGTGTACGTATAGAATTTGTGATATTGATGGTTAACTCACTGTAGTTGTGAATCAGTGGAGTATTAACTTCAAAATCTGATTAATGTTCCAAATAAATTCAATTACTCTGCCGAAAAAAACTAGTGCATCTGAAAAGACGACGTCGATTTTGATCCGATGAGGGCCTGTATCACCTGGGGTATAGTTGATGGACTGATAATGGTTCCAACGTCATCCGCCAACGTATAGAATAGTGGCGTAGCTACAAGAGAATGCCGTCTGTACCTAACCTTTAATAAGGAATGCTCACAGTAAGAAGGATCGGTGTGGTGGAAACGGGTGAAGCTAGCAGGCAACCATGCTACGGAGGCGTACTCGTGCTAGATTAGATTAGATTAGATTAGTTTTTCGTTCCATAGATCCGTACTGAGGAGATCCTCGTGGATGTGGAACATGTCACTTTTTTTAAGCTGAAATAACAAGACTAATAGTATGAGTATATACAATACATCAATTGTTTCTATTAAAAAATTGGTCAATGGAGTAGAAGGAGTTGGCCACTAGTAAGTTTTTCAGGCTCCTTTTAAACTGATCTTTATTTGTAACAAAATTTTTATGTTTGTTGGCAAATTATTGAAGATGAGTGTTCCTGAGTAGTGGACCCCTTTTTGAACTAAAGTAAGTGCTTTTAAGTCCTTGTGCAGATCACTTTTGTTCCTGGTATTGTATGTATGAACTGAGCTGTTTGTTGGAAAAAGAGATATATTATTTAGGACAAATTTCTTTAAGGAGTAAATATACTGAGAGGCAGTAGTTAGTATACCCATTTCTTGAAGAGGTTTCTACAACACATCCGTGAGTTTACTCCACAAATAATACGTGTTATACGCTTTTGGACTCTGAAAACTTTTGTTTGACTTGAAGAGTTACCCCAAAATATTATACCATATGACATTATGGAATGAAAGTAGGCAAAGTATGCAAGCTTTTTCACTTTTATGTCGCCTATGTCTGCTAACACTCGAATTGCAAATACAGATTTGTTAAGGCGTTTCTGCAGTTCTGTGGTGTGCTCCTCCCAACTGAATTTATTATCAAGTTGTAATCTCAGGAATTTAAGACTGTCAACTTCTTCTATCTGCTCTTCTTTGTACTTTACGCATATGCTGGGTGGAAACCTCTTACAGGTTCTGAATTGCATATAGTGAGTCTTTTCGAAGTTTAATGTCAGTGAGTTGGCTTTAAACCATTTATTAATATCCATGAAAATATCATTAGCAGATCTTTCTAGAACTACACTCGACATACTATTTATTGCAATACTTGTGTCATCTGCAAACAAAACGAACTCCGCTTCTAACTGATGAGAGATCATTAATGTGCTTCCTATAGCCAATTGAGCGAGTTTGAAATAGGGTCAGATTGTGGCCTACCGAGTGGACGGAGAATTGCCACGCTGTGCAACAATGCTGGTATCAGTGGCCATGTGAGTATTTCCAAAGTAGCCTAGATTGTGGACGTCCGCACAGCACAGACGTATTGCAAGAGAAGTAGTGGCAGATCATACAGTTACCGCAGCACAGGCAAGAGGGCTTGTGACGCCAGATGTGTCAGCACCAACTGATGTGAACCGTTTATTAGCACAGACACTACGGGCACCCACACCTCTAGCTAGCCTTCCAGTCATGCTACATCATCGACGTGCACCGGCCGACTGGAGCCGTCAGACGATTACTTGGGAAGAAGGTGGAATGGTACGTCCGTGGTCTTGAGTGATGAAAGCAGATTCTGCCTGCACGCAAGTACGATAAAACTACAGCTCTCCTTCACCTTTGTTGTTTCTGGAGTCTTAGAACAAAGTGAACAGATCGAGCGGGTATGGCATAACATATCCCAGCACAATATTCGCCTTCTGTACGACTGACTAGGTGGCAGAGTCAGCGCCTGCATTGGCACCCATGCAGGCTTCACCACGTACTAAAATGACTGTTTCTTCATGGGTCGATACAGTCTACCTCAGAACCGCTTATGCTATTGTTCTCTAAATGTGATAATTCATGTACTCTATGTGTACCGTTCCGGTTCTAGGCGCTACAGGCTGGAACCGCGCGACCGCTACGGTCGCAGGTTCGAATCCTGCCTCGGGAATGGATGTGTGTGGTGTCCTTAGGTTAGTTAGGTGTATGTAGTTCTAAGTTCTAGGGGACTGATGACCTCAGAAGTTAAATCCCATAGTGCTCAGAGCCATTTGAACCATTTTCGTACTGTTGCGACAATAAATCTTGAGTGAATTGGAAACCTCTAAAAGAGTGTACTAATTTTTTTTCGGTACTATATTTCAGTGAATTTAATTACTTCAGTGAATTCCTTAAGTCTTTCTACGAAAGAGTTGCAAACGCATGGTACCAAGATGTACATCGATTGGAAGTTTCATGATACAGTACATCAAACTCTTATATGGACTGTGCGGCTGGTCCCGGCGGAGGTTCGAGTCCTCCCTCGGGCATGGGTGTGTGTGTTTGTCCTTAGGATAATTTAGGTTAAGTAGTGTGTAAGCTTAGGGACTGATGTCCGTAGCAGTTAAGTCCCATAAGATTTCACACACATTTGTATATTTCTTATATGGACCGCTAACAATGAAAACCGAAGGATGTTTGTCAGTTAGACTATACAGTCATTCCTACTAATACTGGTCTAACAAATTCTTTGAACCAGTTACTTTACATTATATACGGAATTGCGTTTCGCCATTCTAGTATAATTCATGACAAAAAAGAATGCACCCACAAAGCGCAAGTTCTCCCTTTTCTCAAATTTTTTGGGCTATTGTGTCTGGCGGTAGAGAACCCTTTCTGACTAGGAGGCTGAATCTACTCTTTGAGATCTCCAAGCAAACAATGCCGAGAACTTCATCTTTTTCAGGGCCTAAACTACTGAGAAGCTTTGCTCGGTTTCATGTTTACATATCTTTCGCCTCCAGGTTAAAGTAATCAAAAAAACTTATGTTAGTATCACCCTAATAATCTTTCACAGCAACAGTACGAACTATTGCACTTTACGTGACAGATGTGTCACTCTAGGAAAGCTAATTAAAGTGATAAAACACACGTGCATTTTCGATGGTGGTCACTTCTATTCCCACGTACGAGACGGGTCGATTTCTGCGTCGTCACTCAGTTAGTGGGTTCACAGTGGTTTGTTAAATTTTTTGGTTTGTGCATGGAAGAGCACAAATTTGACAAATAGGATAAAAATTTTAGGAAGCAAGAAAAGGAGAGTGGAGAATCGTGCTGCACATTCACGAGTAACGGAAATGTTATTGGTAGGTTTCAACACATGCAGAATGACGCCTAGGTGCAGAGACAACGAAGCAGACGATAAAGATCAGACATTGAGAATGAATGTATGTGATCAAGCCTGTTTTAGGTGCCCACATACTTCCGCTATTAAAATTCCTACCGAATCGTAAAGCACGAAATACGACCGTATAAGGAATTATCTCCCTTTACTGGTACTTCATTTACAGACGTATTAGGAGAAAGTTGATATGACGTTGCTACAATGGAGCTATTCTGAGGTTACCAAGGTGGGCTTGCTCTTCTTCATCTTAGTTTATTTCACCAGATTCCAGATACTGAATAAAATTTGAAAAATGGCAAGGAAAGTAATTTCGGTAAGGGAACGTCGTAACTTACCTGCCGTCCAATCTGTTCATTAAGTGTTCCGATCAGGACTTTTTCACTGTGACATTGTTGGCTATGATGTGTCCGTCGGATGAAAGACGTGTTAAGCTTGATGATCACTTTAGCTTCATTCAAAACGAATAAGCCGTATGCGCGCACGAAGTCTCATTCTGTCGTTTTGTTTCGTTTCCATAGCCATCCACTACAAAATAAACACTAACGATAGTACAAAAGCAGTTATCACATATACACCTAAAAGACACTTACTGACATACAACGCCGAGGAGTGGAGGTGACCCTCAACTTAATACTGCGATATATCTCACAAAAACTCGTGAAAATGCGTCAAAACGTACGGCTGGAGGTAATGACTAAGCTTTATTACACACAACACAAGAACCTAGTGGAAGTAAATTTCATGTTTTTAGCAAAAGTTCGTTTTAGCTGCAGAGGGGGCGCGGACACATAGGAAACGGGTAAGATGAGGAGATGGCAGGACCTTCAAAAACATAACTTTTCGTGGGGCATCGAACATAAAGCAAAAGCCTCTGCCCCGTATAGTCACCTTTTTGTCTAGATCCTTATTAGTCACACGACCTAGGCAGCGAGCATCGTGAGGTTTAGCAAATAAGAACGAAATTGCTTTCTAGGATTCCAGAAGCTCTATGCCACACTCAAGTGCAAATTTGACAATTAATACTTGTAATCAATGTAAACTAGTTTCTCCATCTGGATAACACGAAAGTCCATCACCACTAAATTAACAATTACTGTTATCGTTAACAAATTACACGCTACAAGATATGAGAAACAGTGTGTATAATTTAATGCGACAAAACACGGCTGGGAGACATAATACGACGAAACCGTAAGTACAGATAGTCTGCTGCTGTTGTTCTCGTAAAAATTATGCAACATCACTTACTTTCTGAGCAAAGTAATATTTTATCTTTGATTGCTTTGCAGATGACATACTGTCGAACCATTAAGTTAATAACAGCAGACCACTCTGTAATACCCAATCTTTAAACCTTCACGTGAGTCACCACAACAGAATGGACACACATGTTACTAATTTAGGCTAAAAACATAATACCATTTTATATAAATAAAGAACGAGGCGCACACAAGACGACCACAGAGGTATCGAAACATATGTGAGTAAGCAAAAAGTTAACGGTTTGTTCTTGACGCCATAAAGCTTGTGCAAAGGCTAAAAATTACGCTATAGGTAGGAGGGGTGTTTATCGGATGTCTTTATATTCCTGACAAATTACTGGACTGTAAACGCATCTTTAGCTGTGACTGAATGCAGAAGGAATGCAGACGGCAGGGAGAGACTTTCATAGCCTCTCAGAGCGAAATGTCAGCGCCGCCTGGCGGTGTATTGTGCTGTCACAGGCGCCACTATATAGAAAGCCGACGTCCCCCTCTGTGTAGAAGTTGGCTCAGGATCCCGAAGATGTGCTGTTGGAATTATAGAAGTGTGATTAGCCAAGTGGTTACCTTCTTGATTTTGAATACGGAAATTCAGAGAGGAAAATGATCCATGGATCTAAGAAGCAACTGGTGCTAAAATCCACACTATCAATTTTCTGCAGGTTGTGAACAAGCTGCAGAACAAACGTGCTCAGTTACTTTTTTCTTAAAAAAAACCTACTTGCGGGAAGCGGAAGTTCCGTTCAGTTAATCAACTACTAGCCTACTTGTTGTGTAGAATATTACAAGCGTAAACACGTCCATCTTGTACCTATGAATAAATTTTAACTAATTTAAATAACAAAATTACTGGCTAGATACACAGAATGTCCAGTAATACATATACAATTTTCTAACATTGTTGCACAACTTTTTGTGTATAATGACCTCATAAGAGAGAGAAAATACGTAATCTATCTGAGAACTACTGGAAAAACAAGACAACTCTTCCTGTGAAGGAATTGTACTCGAGAACTTAACATCCATTCTGTACGATCTCTGAACCTCCATAGAAACTAGATTGCCACTGAGAGAAGCCGGGAATTTAGATGGATTTTTAAATAAACTTGTGAAGTAGGGGATTGGTATACTTTGTTACAGTTTGAAAATGCAAATAGAGCTATTTAGTGATGTCATAGGGCGTTTTTTAGGTTAATGGCTGGTAGTGACCTAGTTCTCACATTCTGCTTGCGAAAGTTAGGTCAGACTATCAAGAAACTATTTAGGTATAATGCTACCTTGTGACGTTCAAATGGTTCAGATGGCTCTTAGCACTATGAGACTTAACATCTGAGGTCATCAGTCCCTTAGACTTAGAACCACTTAAACCTAACTAATCTAAGGACATCACACACATCCATGTCCGAGGCAGGATTCGTACCTGCGACCGCAGCAGCAGCGCGGTTCCGGACTGAAGCGTCTAGAACCGACCTAGTGAAGTCTAAAAGGACTTAAGCAGGACACACAACATCTCAGACCATAGAATCATATATTGTGTAAGGCACGATATAGTTAACAGAAGGGGAAAAAGTGCAAAATTAACAAACGCGAATCGTATTTTTCTTTTCACTGAAAGATCCGAACAGCACTGTAGTTTCATTAAAAAAAAAAAACCATTAACATAGCTTCTGAATTTTCTAGACCTAGGCGAGCTAAAAAGAAAGTGAATTCAAAAAAGACAACATGACCAAAGAAATATTCAAGGAGACACAAACACCAAAAATAAAGTACGGTTCCAGGGAGAAGTGCCGGAACCTTTTGAGATGAAGACAGCAGTGAGATGTGGCGACGAACTTTCGCTATTGCTCAGTTAGTCTTCAAGATGAGTAGACAGTGCCAGAAAGAATGGCTCATACGGTCAATCTGAACTTCGACTACATACCCCTCTCTATTGATACAGTGATCCTAAGTAAAAGAGAAGACCAGGGAATGATAATGCGCAAAATATACAAGTATTTGTGTAGAAAATGGACCTAAAAATCGTACTCAAGCAACAAGTGTGGCGACGTTTGGGAAATAGCACATCGAATAATCAAGAACGTGAACAGACATCTGGGGGAGTGCCAACAGGACAAGACAGAACAAGGAAGTATAATGAAAAATGGATTTGGTTCACAAACTTACGCAACACATTTACAGTATAAAATCAATATTTATGAAAATTGCACTGACGCACTATAAAATGCCGACGTGGCATCGTGTACGCTACTTGAATCCGAATAATTGACTCACAATAGGAAAACAGAAACTAAGAATGAAAAGTGGAATGGGAAGTACTTCCTAGAAAGTAAGGTGACGTCTGGAACAGAAGGAGAAATCATGGTCTGCACTAACAGACTAATGAACTGTCAGATTCATAGAGGAAAAAACAGCTTAAGTTAGCTGCCGTTTAAACTTACATGTAATTACGATGTAACGTAAAGTGTCTTATAATTTTACGTACGCGACAGTTGATAATGAAAGCAAAGTTTGAGACATGTCCAACACACCAAATAAAAATATAAATTGTTGTTAATGCGTTGCAGATTGTGTTAGTTACTTAGTTCATTTATCATTATTCATAAAAAGCTTAGAAAAATGAATTCGTCATTAGAAAACATGAAAGATGTTCACTTGTATTCGAGGATTTAACAGCTGTTCGGTAGGGCCTTTGAACCTACATAGAATGTATGTTCCTACTGAGAGGAGTCGAGATATGTTAGATGTACACTTATAGACTTATCTGAACACGTTACATAAAAAAGGAAAAACGCGAAACAAAAACGAAACCTGCATGAGGAGGGTGTGCCTTTAAGCTTGGGAAGCTCTTGTACACCAGTTTTAAGATGAAATTACTTTATAACTTGTTCATTCCTGTAGCAGCATGTTTCTACTCTTCCAAGCGAATGGACATTTCACAGACTTCCTCCTCTGGTTCCTCATATCCACGTACTTTCAGATTCACTTCTGCGAACTGAGGAACGATACACAGGGTAGTTATAAAGAAACTCAAATTTGGCAGGGAGCGTGTCTGTTTACGATTTTTTTGTGACTTCTATTTCTAGTTCTCCATCAGGGACTTTGTGTTCAGTGGATTTCCACTTGCCAAAGAGCAACAACAAACTACGAAGGCGATGCCAGAGTGTTTGACACTAACATGCATTTTGTTGAGTCTGAGACAAATACGGGTTTATTTCATACATAGTGCCGTCGTCGTAGCTGGCCACAGTGAATTTGCTCTCGTCTTGAAACAGCAAATGACGAGTCCATAACTTATTCAACTTGCCTCTCCAGGAATTAGAGCATTTTCATCTGGTTAACCTTGTCCACGAAGGACTTTGTGCTGTGTAAGGTGACCGTTACACCCTTGTGATGGTTTCAGGGTGAACCTCTTGTGTAGCTCAGATTCTGTCACCATCGCGAGCGTTGGAGAACATTCTTTGAAACGCATCTCCACGTGCTTAAAAATCGCAATCGTGCGTCGATGTGTAAAGATATGAACACGCGGTGGCGATACTTTAGCCGATTTTCCTTCATGAATCGCTCTGCATGGCCTTTTGGTATAGTGAAGTGCACCAGGCCACAATTGTATCCTCCATCACGTCCCATTTTCCTGAATGTCGCTGACATGCTGTATCGGATTTTTTAAAGAAATTTTAATTTTAACGCAGTTTCAGCGCCTAGAACTGTTCTTTGAGGTGCCATCTTGTTCAACAAATGGCTTTCGAATAATGAATTTGAAAAGGAGTTTCATATGTTAATGTCTTCATGGATATTAATAGTTGCAGTCGCAGACTTTCCGCATTGATTGAGGAGTGTCGTATTATCCTTTAGTATCTTTTGGAGGAATAAACTATTTTTTACATCCACCATAGGTTGACAGAAATTTTCTTTATACAGCGAACTTTATTACATCGTATATTACATTACTGGTCAGTTTCAGTCTGAGGCCAGTAACACTATGTAATAAATTTGACAGAACAAGATTCTGACAACCTAATGTGGACATAAAAATGTGGACATAAAGTACGTTAAGGCTATGGATCCAAACATGAAGACACATTCATATCTTGTTAAAACATCGTATTAGTTCAAAAATTCGTAATTATGCCTCGATGTTGAGAAACGTAATGTTGTACATTTACGAAAGTTAAATACGACAGGCCGGCCGGTGCGGTCGAGTGGTTCTAGGCACTTCAGTCTGGAACCGCGTGACCACTACGGTCGCAGGTTCGAATCCTGTCTCGGGCATGGATGTGTGTAATGTCCTTAGGTTAGTTAAGTTTAAGTAGTTCTAAGTTCTAGGGGACTGATTACCTCAGACGTTACGTCCCATAGTCCTCAGAGCCATTTGAACCATTTTTAAATATGACAACATGAATAATGATCTACAATTGTAGTAAGTCTACTTATAAAAACGCTTGGAAGTTACAACAGTTCCAAATATAAAGTATATCGATGACGTTACGTTGTAGGTAAGGCAAATATCATGCTACGATTCCCTGGTTGAATACAAGGAAATGGCAATTTTTCTAGGATGGAATTGCTTACAGAACACTTGTACGATGTCCACTGAGATACAGAATTAGTCAGACTTGTGTGTTAAGTATCAGGTTGGCGTAACAGCGAGTATAACGGTGGTTTTTTTTAAAAAAAGTGTCACATTCTCTTACAAGAGGTTGTATTGATCAAAATGTGATGAAAAGTTCCTACAATGATATGTACAATACTCTACAGGCTGTGTTGTGTATGGTTACCACGAATCCTGAAGCAATCTTCAGTCCTACGCAGTGAATCGCGCTCTCTTACAAATAAACCTGGCTCTGTTCGGATTGCGTCACATTCATTGATCGCACGCTCCTGTAATGTCTGCACGTTGTCGATGGGTTGGGCATAAACCAAGGTCTTTAAATGTCCCCATAGCAAGAAATCCAACGGAGTCATATCCATTGAACAATGAGCGAAGCTACTGGACCTCCTCGACAAATCCATCGCCCACGAAACTGAGCGGTGCCCTACTGTCGCATGATCCGTGGAAAACGAGGTTGTGCCCAGTCATGCGTTATTCATTTTTTTGTTTTCCTGAAGGGTAACATTCTCCAGTAGCAATGGTAATTAAAATCGTGCAGAAATCTGTGACGCACAACAGTTTTAATCTATTTGGTAAAGTGTATGGTCTTATGAGTCTGTCGCGACAATTCCTGCCCGAACGTTGACACTTAAGCGATAGTTTTCTTCTGGTTTTGACCGATACTGCCTCCTGTAGGAATACTTTTTTAAACAAACTGTATGCAACGAAATATGTCTCAACTGGTCACAAGATTTTAAATTTTTTTATTTTTATTTTTTTACTTATTTGTTTTTGTGCGGCGAAGCATAGTAGAAACAGCTTCTGGCAGATACTACATCTACTTATGCATTCGAAGGAGAGGTATTCAACGTGACACTCCTATATATCGCTCACGAAGAGACTATGTTACTTTAAGAAATACTGTGCGTGGGAAACTTGGCAGATATTTACGTACAATAGTATAGTTAAAGAATGGAAATTTCTGTATGTCCGAATAATTCTGTAATGTAGTGTACGTTTATTAACAGCTTACGAATAAAGAGCTTAAGAAATTTCCTACTAAAGGTTCAACTAATGATGTAGCTTTAGAAGGAAGAGAGGCAACAATGATGCGTATCGGAACATCGGAAAATATGGATACACAATCACAATGCCAGGCCACACCCGGTCGTAATAAATAGCGAAACACCCAAAACGAATAACGCAGATCAAGTCAATCAAATCCGTCATCAACCTGTGTAACAGCGGTCCAAAACGTTGTCGAGTAGAAATTTTACAGACACACAGCGGGAGGAATTTATTTCCATGTTGACATATTTCGTTCGTCTACAGGTGTTCCAGCATACAGATTGTAATTTACTTACATTATTTTAGTACGAAAAATACGCTACCATGTATTGAATTACGACATGACTGGCAGTAGCAGGAGTCGTTGAGAGTGGTCTTAACAAGATATCGGACTCCCTGTCAGGTGACAGAGGTGTAGCAGCATGTACTTGTAGAAAAGAAAGGAAATATGGTACAGTACGCTACCAACTGAGATTTTGAGGGGACTGAAAAGATGGTATTACGGACCAAATACGATAATGTGTGAAGGCAGATAAAATTTCTTTTTAACTGGTATCCGTACTATCATTATTCGAGATTTTTGGAAGATGTGTGAGCTTTTGATTTTCTAACATTTCTGCGGGCTCATTAATCATATTTTCAAAGGCTAATAGGATAGACTAAGGCTGATCTGACGCTTGGGTGTACTGTTACACCAGATCGTGTAGGAAACTTATCTGGGGTGTTACCTTGCTTTGCCACTATACACACAAATGGTTAACTGCGCTCCTAAATCCTGACGTTTCAAGACGTCTTGTCACTACAATAATATTTAAGGAAGTTATTAGTTGATTTCCAGACAATAAGAATATACTGTTTACCAGAACCGAACATACTCGTCACCGGGAGTTACCTGCGATCTTAATTTACATAAAATAAGCTTATTCTGTGGAAAATATCGTGATGATGACCGAATGGAAACTGTGTAGGCGATTGTAGAAAACGTGCACAGGTAGCATCGCTAATTAAGTGTAACGCACCAGAACGTTTACGATAGGGTTTTTTCCAGCAGTGAAGGTGAAATGGCTGATAATGATGAAGCAAAATATTTACTGTGTTTTTTCTTCTTCTTTTCCAGAAAACTTTTATATTGCAGATACAAAAGTTCCGGTCAGCTCTTCTCGTTGCCGTGGGATAACAAGGGAAATTTGTGACTTAATCACGACACAATACATTACAGGTTTGCTGCAGGCCCGCGTGTTATGCGGTATACCTACAGTACTGTAGTTTTAGTTTTACACTGAGGGCTTGCGTATATACTACAAGTCCGCATAGCAATGTGTCAGTACCTCAGAAAGATCCGTTATGTTTCACTGAACGGTCGTGTTCGCAGGATTAGGCCGCAGGTACATAGGCTTACGTCAGTGTGAGGCGTTTTCTTAGTCACAGGCAGCTTCCAATGATACCGCCTACTGAAATAGGGGCCTGTACGTAATCTCCAATTCGCTGACGCGTCAGCTCCAGAAGCAAGAGCGTACGCATATTCCGGGAACGTTGGTAAAGCGCCGGGTCGAGTGAGTTTCAGGCCGAGGGGAAGTAGGCCAGCTGTCATGAGCTAACTGGCGCTGGAAGTTCCTCGGGTGGCCAGGGCTTCCCGGCTACGTGCGGACCAGTCAGCGCTGCGTTACGAAAACTGTGCTTTCTCCTCAACAGCTCCACAACAGTAGCCGAGGTGCACACCTCAGACCATAAAGTCTCCGTAAAGTGCGTGCTCTGACGGAACGGTTCCTGCCTCGAATGCCTCCAATTTCATCCAACCGTGGTCAAAATGCGGGATGGCCTCTCAATCAAACCCACGATGAATATCATCGTCACTGTCGTCAGTATTGTGGCAATAACTCGAAGTCCCCGCGTAATAAAGGGAAGGATTCGTAATGTTACTTTCACAGCTATTCTCTTAAAATAAATGCAGAATTATGATTTATAATTACTTTAAATGTAGAGTTCTTTAAATGTGGTCAAAAATATTTTCAGCGAACTGGGAATACGTCTTGTAAGATATCAGGAAATTTGACTCAAAATTTTATGTTTGGCGGAGTATACTGCTATGCCGTATTTACTAGTAAGAGTCATTTTCTATACCACGTACAGATTTTTAAAGGGGAGTTCATGATGAATCTTTTTAAACACGTGCGCTTCTCTCTTCACATGTTTTATGATTAATACATTCTAAGAACACTAAACATCGAACTAGGTTTTCCACACAGAGCGCTGAGATTATTGTGCGATAGAAAACTAATTTTCTGTGGAATTGAAGAGAATTCTGGAAACAAGTTCATTCAACAGCGCTATAAGGGTCACTCGTTACCCCTTACGTATTTCCCAGCGTACTGGATTATTCCTACAGCTCTGTCCTGGAATCACTATCTCCCTGGTTGTACATTTAAAGATCAAATCGTGCTATGTAAACTGCTTTTGGACACATTGTGGCCGACATTTCCCTGAGATCCACGGAAATAATCTGTCGGGTCCGAAGGGACATGGTTGTAACGTCCCACACGTTGGAGGTTGTTTAAAAAATTCAAAGAAATTATGTCTACTCAGGTTCAGTGTCGGAGATTTTATTGTTCTGTGGAAACGTCAGAAGAGCTCGTAGCCAAAATAAAATGGTTCAAATGGCTCTGAGCACGATGGGACTTAACTGCTGTGGTCATCAGTCCCCTATAACTTAGAACTACTTAAACCTAACTAACCTAAGGACATCACACACATCCATGCCCGAGGCAGGATTCGAACCTGCGGCCGCAGTGGTCGCGCGGTTCCAGACTTAGCGCCTAGAACCGCTCGGCCACTCCGGCAGGCGGCTCGTAGCCCCCATCATCGTTATGGAAGGCGTACGAAATTAGTTGGTGTGAAACGATGAAATTCTAACGCTTTCTGTACAAACTAGTCGTCATAAATTATTACAGGGCGTTTGCGATTCAGCTTATATGCAGAGTTAGTGACAAGGAGATTCCTGCAGTGCCAAAAGGTTTCTGTTTTCATGGTCATCATATTCCCCAGAAGCTACTGTTACAAGAACGGTAGATGTGCTGGTATACGGTACCTCGAAGGAAAAATTAACACATGTATTTATGAAAAAAATTTAGACTGTAGCATGCTTCCCACACACCGGAGTCGTTAGTGTACTGGATATTTATGAACTGAGTTGATAAATCTGCTGTACAACAAATAAAGTCAGCTGCATCGGAGTTCGAAGAGAATAATGTGGACTACACAACTCAAAGCCGCGACCTGGATGTCATTGTCGTCGGTGTGAGCACAGCGTCAGCTGCGTGGCCTTATCAGTACACCTACACTAACACTGACAACTGTTCACCTCGCTTCAGGAACAACAGAAAGATAATACGACCTTTGTTCTCGGAGAACATTGTAGGAAGTCTTACTCGAAGAATATTCGCCGTTAAAGCAATAAAAAGAAGTTATCCACGCTGTTATTTACGTTGCTAACTTGCTTGGAATAAAAGTAATGATTTTCTGAAGGCTTCTGCAGTCTTACGTTCACGGAGCACGAGTAATACATCTTCAGAAACTGATGGGTGCCCAGTTGCAAAAGAGCATGTCTACAATCCTTTTAGATGACACTCTTCCATAGACAATTACCTCACTGGAATGATTAACGAACAGATTAATTCAACAGGAAATGCTGCCGTTGCATGCTGAAAGACTTCTCACGTTCTCTATACTCTTCCTCAATTTCGAGTTATGTTTGCTCGTCTCAAGTATGAAAATCGACGTTCATTGTGTCCATCACATTTGCCTGATTAATAATGACAATAACAGATGTTTCCATTGAGTGGGATCCAGCTGGACAACGAGGATGACTGCCTCGCACTACTTTTCCAGAAGGCTCTCAGCCTAAAATCCTCTCAGTGCCTCACCATTTACATTTATCCTCCAGCAGTAAATTTAAGATTAGGTCCAACCTGTGTTGTACCATGCCCCCAAAGGTCTATAAAGCAAGAAGATTATGAAATGCTGCAACGGCGCTGTGCCGGAGCTATACACCCTTTACATAACCGCATAGTCCTACCACCAACCAGTGTACGTGTGATACAGCAATTTACTGCATTTAAAAAGTCATGGGAGCATCTACAGCTATGACCATATTAATGTCGTCACTAAAAAGGCAAAAATGACTTTTCTCGTGGTTAATCTACATGTGTAGCTCACATTAGATGAATAGTTCACATGTGTGTGAATTCCAAACTTAGGTAATCGATCCCTAGACTTGCACACTACTTAAACTAACTTACGCTAAGAACAACACACCCACCCATGCCCGAGGGAGAACTCGAACCTCCGGCGGGAGGGGCCGCGCAGTCCGTGACATGACACCTCAAACCGCGTGGATACATAAATAGTAAAGTTATGAATAATGGTTGCTGAGATGTAACAGAAAGCCTCATAGTCTGAATCTTTCCATGCAAAATGAAAATAATAGGTAAATAATAAGAGTCTTTGTTAGCGCTATGTGATTTGTAGTACGAAAAGTAGAATTCAGACTAATTTATTATTCATAGTTCTTACTAGTTCTTTGGACATGAATAAAGAAGATTAGCATTTTCGCCATGTTTATTGCATTACGTCTACTATACTCATTTCTAAGAAATAATGTGGAGATTGGTTTTAAAAAAGGGCGAAGGAGGTTGCTCTCGTCTCAACTGATTCGTGAGCCTTCTAGCAGTAACGGTCAGTAGCTGAATGTATTACACTATGTTTTGACTAACCACTTACAAAAAACCCGTGAAACACGTACGCCGCTGGTGGTCATGGAAGGTGCCGTAACGGCAGTACTATACGCTGAATGCCATCTTCCGACCATAGTGCAGCCATACCGGCAGCATATTGGCGAGACATTCGACTTCGTGGACGACAATTCGCGGCCCCCATCTTGCACATCTTGTGAATGACTTCCTTCAGGATAACGACATCGCTCGACTAGAGTGGTCGCATGTTCCCCAGACATGAATCCCATCGAACATGCCTGGAATAGATTGAAAAGGGCTGTTTATGGACGACTGACCCACCAACATTCTGAGGGATCTACGCCGAATCGCCGTTGAAGAGTGGGATAATCTGGACCAACAGTGCCTTGATGAACTTATGGATAGTATGCTACAACGAATACAGGCGTACATCAATGCAGGAGGACATGCTGCTGGGTATTAGACGTAGCGGTGTGTACAGGAATCTGGACCACCACCTCTGAAGGTACAAAATGCAATGTGTGGTCTTCATGAGCAGTAAAAGGGCGGAAATGATGTTTATGTTGATCTCTATTCCAATTTTATGGACAGGTCCGGAACTCTCGGAACCGAGGTGATGCAAAACTTTTTTGATGTGTGTATGTTGTATTTTAAGGTTTGTGGAGTTTGCGAGTGCCGCCGCCAATGGAAGTTCGTCCGCTAATGGTGTCGTAAACTGGACATTATTACGTCCAACGCGCTGGCGATAGATGATAAAAAGATGAACGCCAAGATGTCACGCAGCAGTAGTTCTTTGTTTCTTAACAATAACTTTTATTAATTTTTTTGTTGCACTGATAAATGTTAGTAGAAAAGAGAATGATTACTTGTTAATTAGCTCCGTTAAGCAGAATACAATACTGATGAAGGATTTATGTTTATACAGGGTGTCCCACGAGGAATGGTCCATATATAGGAATATGATAGGAAATATACTCGAAGCAAATAATAGTAAAGCTGAGCTCTAAAAATCATATTTGAATTGCTATGACAACTTCTTCATCTTGGATACTGTGAAACTAGACTTCTACTGTAAGCCCTTTGCTTTTTATATTTTGGTACGAGTTAACTGTGGACCAAAAGAAGAAAAATGTCCAGTAAACTTGGACTGCAAAGTGCATAACTTAAGAACTTTAAGCACTTGTTCATCTTCGATACTGCGAAACTTTAAGCACTTGCTCGTCTTTGGTACTATGAAATATATCTCTTCTACTGGACAAGTGTTCATAGCTGTTAACGTATGTATTTTGATCCCATGTTCTCTAGACAATTTCTTTCTTTTTTGGTCCATACTTCTATCTCGTCCGCAGCTCGTGGTCTCGCGGTAGCGTTCTCGCTTCCCGAGCGCGGGGTCCCGGGTTCGATTCCCGGCGGGGTCAGGGATTTTTCACCTGCCTCGTGATGACTGGGTGTTTGTGTCGTCTTCATCATCATCATCAATCATCCCCATTACGGTCGGAGGAAGGCAATGGCAAACCACCTCCACTAGGACCTTGCCTAGTATGGCGGCGCGGGTCTCCCGCGTCGCTCCCCTACGCTCGGTAAACGGAGTATGGGACTCATCATCATCATCATCATCATCATCACTTCTATCTCCCAAAGTTCGAAATGCAAGACGCCTGAGGTAAAAGAGATTTGTTTCACACTATCGAAGATAATAAGTGCTCGTAGCTCTTAAGGTATGAGTTTAAGAGCAACTGCTTTTTACCCTTTCTGGCTTCGAATGATCCCTGTCATATCTCTGAATACTGACTATTCCTCCTGAGACACCTGTATATCGGCAGAATTTCTTTGCTCATGCACGCTTGAATTATATTATACTTCTGAATTTTCTCGATGCATACTCTCATATTAGCGCACAAAAACAAATATTTAATTATGTATAAAATTTATATGTTGACTCATTTGATTCCTTTCTTAATATTCCTTTTAAAACTCATAGTCGTAACGGTCTCTATGTTAGCGGTGTGCTGCAGTGCGTAATCGTGTTGCAGCATTTACTGATGCTATCTTCCCAAGTGTTATTCTTCCCTTGCGGCCATAAACCGCCTGAGTTGGAAATAAATGTCAGCAGTTAGCAATTACATTTCTGAGAAGCTTTTCTTAGGAACTGATGCCTTCTATACCTGCCAGCCCCATACCATGATCCTCTGTGGTGAACTGAAATTATGTCCTGTTTATTACATGTTAGGACTTTACTGATATAAAGAAATAATATTTTGTGGTCTGTCGCAATCTTGGAGAGAAGTGCTCTGTTCTGTGCACATGAATGAAAACTTCTAGAAATGGTCACCACTGATTCCTAATTAAAGGCTACAATACAGATGGACTTTACTTTTGTCGACTGGCAAATGAGTGTCCTAGGCGGGACCCTTATGTGGATCGTAATAAAGTGTTTTCCTCCTGGACAAAGTCGTACGGTCTCACTAATCGTGGTTCAGTAGTCCCGCGGACGGACAGAGACATTCTTTTCCTGTGTTCCTCCCAGGGACATTCTTCCAAGTAACGGGACAAAACTTTCAGGCTGCAGTAGAGACACTTTCAGGGGCCTTGCCACAGTGGTAACACTGGTTCAGACAGCGCTTGTGAGGCCAGTTGAGGAGCTACTTGATTGATAAGCAGCGGTTATGGTCACGAAAGCTGACAACGGCGGGGAGAGTGGTGCGCTAACCGCATGACATGCCCCTCCATATCCGCATCCAGTGACGCCTAAGTGTTGACGATGTCACGGAGGTCAGACGGTACCGTTGGGCTTTCCGAGGTCTGTTAGGACGGAGATTAGTTTAGTTTTTGTTTAGCAGAGACACTGATTCTCTATTAATGAAAACGGTCAGCTCACACATAATAGAAAATCGCTGAAAATTTGAAAAATTCAAATCGTATTTACTAGTATGACAGTCATAATAATAAACTGCAGATGATAGCAATTTTTTACATCTCAGCAACGCTTTGTTGTGGTAACGAAGAGCTGCGGTATGAATTTATTCTTGCACATGAAAATTATTAGCATTTCTCCACTGCCGCACGAAGTAGATAGGAGTAACGCCGTCTACATTCTGTGCATAAGGTAGCCAAAGTTTCTGAACCAGAAATCGCAAGTTAATGTTACTTGTTTGTAGGCAGACTGTGTTATGCCTCGAATAAGAAGGTGAGGTAAAGGCACCAGTGAGGCAAATACTGACGTTCCGATCGACAATGCGAACAAAACTGAAGACAAAATCAAGACACGCTCATAGGATTTGTCGACCTGCAAAAAAGCGTTCTACAAAATAAAATAAAAATAAAAGTAAGCTATAGGGAAAGACAGGTTAAATAAAATACGAGTATGTACAAGAATCAAGAGGGAACAGTAGACTGTACGACCAAGAATGAAGCGTTCGGATTAACATGGATGTAAGAGAGGGATATACGCTTTCATCCCTATTGTTCAGTCTATTCATCGAAGAAGCAACAACGGAAACAAAGAAAGGTTCAAGATTGACATTAAAATTAAACTTGAAAGGGTATTAATTTTAAGACTCGCTGATGAATTTGCTATCCTCAGTGAAAGTGAAGAGGAATTACAGCATATGTTGAATGGAATAAACTATCTGATGAGTACTGAATATAGATTGAGAGTAAACCAAAGGAAAACGAAAGTAACGAGCAGTAGCAGAAATGAGAACAGGTAGAAACTTAACATCAGACTTGATGGTGACAAAGTAGATGAAATTATGGAATTCTTATAACTAGGGAGCAAAGTAACCCATGTAGTAGAGGACATTATAAGCAGACTAGCACTGGCAAAAAGGGCTTTCCTGTCCATGAGAAGCCTTCTATTACCAAACATAGGTCTTAATTTGAGAAAGGAATATCTGAAAATGTACGTTTGGAGCACATCATTGTATGTTAGTGGAACACGGACTGTGGGGAAACCGGAACAGAAGAAAATCGAAGCATTTGAGACGTGGTGCTACAGACGACTGATGATACGAGGGTGAATCAAATGAAAACGTTAATTATTTTTTAAAGTATTATTTATTGTGCAGAAGTGGTACAAAGCTGTATCACGTTTCAACATTATCTCCCCCACGCTCGATGCAAGTCCCCCAGCGCTTACAAAGTGCAAAAAATTCCTTTAGAAAAAAATTCTTTTGGTAGTCCGCGCAACCACTCGTGCATCGCGTGGCGTACCACTACATCAGAACGGAACTTCTTTCCTCCCATTGCGTCTTTGAGTGGTCCAAACATTTGGAAATCACTTGAGGCAAGGTCTGTTGATGAGGAGTGGCGCCATTCCGTGCTCGCTCTCTTCGTTTTCGGTTGGTGGAAGTGAACCCAGGTTTCGTCCCCAGTAACGATTCTTGCAAGGAAACCATCACCTACTCGTTCAAAGCGCCGAAGAAGTTCTTCACAAGCATCAACACGTCCTTCTCTCATTTCAGGAGTCAGCTGCCGTGACACCCATCTTGCAGACACTTTGTGAAACTGGAGCACATCATACTCAACGTGGTGTGGTGACCCATGAAGTGGCCGAGCGGTTCTAGGCACTACAGTCCAGAACCGCGCGACCATTTTGAATAGCAACGGTCCTACGACACTCCCTTGCGGCACACCTGAAATCACTCTTACTTCGGAAGACTTCTCTCCATTGAGAATGACATGCTGCGTTCTGTTATCTAGGAACTCTTCAATCCAATGACACAACTGGTCTGATAGTCCATATGCTCTTACTTTGTTCATTAAACGACTGTGGGGGACTGTATCGAACGCCTTCCGGAAGTCAAGAAACATGGCATCCACCTGGGAACCTGTGTCTATGGCCCTCTGAGTGTCACGGACAAATAGCACGTGCTGGGTTTCACACGATCGTACCTGCCATTCCCATCCATATCGCTACTGATGACGGCAAACCGTGTCTTTATGTCAGCATCAGAAAAAGAAAGAATTGACTGAGCCCAAACAAAGAAGCAGCCGCACGTACAAAGGCCTGTGCGTATCTACAAGAAGATAATGTTATGCACATGGTGGAACAGAACCGAGGTGGTGTACTACGAACTGATTTTCCGAGGTGTAACCATCACTGTTGACATTTATTGTCAACAACTGAGACGTCTTTCAGACACAATCCAAGAAAAACGACGATCAAATATGCGTGAAGTGACGATACTCCACAATGACATCAGCCCGCGTTCCGCTCGACTGACAAAAAACACTTTACTGGAGCTGGGTGGGTAAGTCATTCCGCATCCACCTTATTCACCTTCTCTTGCGCTCTTATATTTGTACCTTTTGCGCTCTCTGTGGAACAATGTTCAGAGGACTTCCTTTCAGGGTGAAAATGCACTCCGAACATTGCTCAGCGAGTTCTTATCCTCAAAACCACGTGATTTCTACAGTCGGGGCCTCGAAAAGTTATCCCAGCGTTGGTACTCTGTTGTAAACAGTGAAGGAGAATATATTGCTGATGACTAAAGTCTCTGTTAGCTACACTACTGGCCATTAAAAATGCTACACCAAGAAGAAATGCAGATGATAAATGGGTATTCATTGGGCAAATGTATTATACTAGAACTAACATGTGATTACATTTTCACGCAAATTGGGTGTATAGGTGCTGAGAAATCAGTACCCAGAACAACCACCTCGGGCAGTAATAACGGCCTTGATACGCCTGGGCATAGAGTTAAACAGAGCTTGGATGGCGTGTGCAGGTACAGCTGCCCCTGCAGCTTCAACACGATACCACTGTTCATCAAGAGTAGTGACTGGGGTATTGTGACGAGCCAGTTGCTCGGCCACCATTGACCAGACGTTTTCAATTGGTGAGAGATCTGGAGAATGTGCTGGTAAGGCAGCAGTCGAACATTTTCTGTATCTAGAAAGGATCGTAGAGGACGTGCAACATGCGGTCGTGAATTATCCTTCTGAAATGGAATTCGCAGGAATCGAATGAAGGGTAGAGCCACGTGTCGTAACACATCTGAAATGTAACGTCCTCTGTTGAAAGTGCCGTCAATGCGAAAAAGAGGTGACCGAGACGTGTAACCAATGGCACCTCATACCATCACGCCGGGTGATACGCCAATATGACGATGACGAATACACGCTTCCATTGTGCGTTCACCACGATGTCGCCAAACACGGATGCGACCATCATGATGCTGTAAACAGAACGTGGATTCATCCGAAAAAATGACGTTTTGCCACTCGTGCACCCAGGTTCGTCGTTGAGTACACCATCGCAGGCGCTCCTGTCTGTGATGGAGCGTCAAGGGTAACCGCAGCCATGGTCTCCGAGCTGATATTCCATGCTGCTGCAAAGGTCTTCGCACTGTTCGTGCAGATGGTTGTGGTCTTGCAAACGTTGTAAGTAGGCTGTTTCGGAAACGTGATGGCACGCATTTCTCCTCCTTACACGAGGCATCACAACAACGTTTCACCAGGTAACGCCGGTCAACTGCTGTTTGTGTGTGAGAAATCGGTTGGAAACTTTCCTCATGTCAGCACGTTGTAGGTGTCGCCACCGGCGCCAACCGTGTGTGAATGCTCTGAAAATATAATCATTTGCATATCACAGTATCTTCTTCCTGTCGGTTAAATTTTGAGTCTGACGCACGTCATCTTCGTGGTGCAGCAATTTTAATGGCCAGCAGTGTATAAATGTTGTATTCATTAAAGATACGGAAAAACGCTACGAACTTAGGCAGTATCCTAATTGGAAAATTGGTTTGCGGTGTAAATAAATAAAACCAGTGATTAGTTTGATAAGGAAAGAAAAAGGTCTCATCTTGTTGGGCGCACGCAGTGAAAGATTGTTGATTTAGCAACTGTTGTGTGGTTTCTCCATTTTATACGAAATGAAAGAAAAAGTGAAGCACACGTCAATACATTTGGAAGTGTAGGTACCGGAAGTTGGTAGAATGGCTGCAGCTCTGCCGCGTGTATTGAAGTGATTGAGGGTTTGAGTCAAGGAGTGACGTGGTTTCTCCTAAGTTTATGCCTTCTTTTCTGTCACAAGTGAAGTCCTTTGGTCCTACACATCAGCTTTCGTTTTGATCTGGTGAGTCCTGTCACGGTCGCCAAATTTTATATTTTTTTGTGGGATCTGAAATTTAAGAACCTCTCACATCGGCCTGGTTTAGCTTCACTGATCAGGATAGTATAAAACATGCGTATATCAAGGGAATTTTCATTCATAAAGCAGGCTTATCACATTCACACAGTTCAATACTGTTCTATTCTGATTAAACTGAGCTTAACCTAAATTCCATAAATCAGTGAAGCAATTTCGAAGTCTCGGTGCGACGAAAATTGTCAGTCGATCTCCTAAAAACATTTGTAATAATTATTAACTTTCGGTGATCGCATGGGGAAGACTGGAGATCTGCTGGGAAGACCGTGTAGCCCATTTATTGAAAGTAATAAACTGGATATCTTGAGCATACAAAACGGTAGGTTCGTCCAGTGTAACTCAGACGTTCCCCACTGATCCCGTGCAACACAGCGTAGTAAGCAGACACTGTCAATAATAATCAGTTAAATAATACGCGAACACACTTTAGTTTAGTTCATGTATTAAATTCCTTCTCATACAGAATCTCATCAAGATGGCGACTAGCTCAACAATATATACATATACATCTTCGTTCTTTCACGGCTAATCGGCAAGATCTGAATCCTTCTTTTCATAAGAGAAAACATAGATAGCAAAGAAGCTATTCCATGTAGTAAATGCACGCTCCAAGGAATAATAGGGCTTGAAACTGTTTTGCATTGATAATCATCGTATATTAAAGTTCAGAAATCGGTAAGATAAGAAGAGACATTTCTAGAGATGTACTGAGTTATATAATTTATAAAATTTCTGAAAATATCGCGGAGAGACCGCTGCAAGAGACATTATAGTTTACTCTAGGAGTGACGTGGTTTCCCCTAAGTTTGTGCGTTCTTTTCTGTCACAAGTGAAGTCCTTTGGTCCTACATCAGCTTTCGTTTTCACCTGGTGGGGACAAAGCCCAAGCGAGTTGGCCCACAGAGCCACGCCGCCTCCCTGGAGAAGAGCGCCCAGCGGCCGCTTACGTAAATGAGGCGCGCTGCACACGGAGCGCATTAGTGACAGTCCCCCAAAGGTCTGCTTGCGCAACAGGTCAGCGTTACTCCGCGGAGAGGGGGCGTCTCTTCTGCTCGCTGCGGCTCTCCGGGAAGCCGGCAATAAAGGCCGCGTAGGTAACAGTCGCGGAATTAACTCGCGCTGCCGCTACTGGGCACGGATGGGAAAAACCCACCAGATCAAATCGACACCAGTATTTTAATTCTGAATAACCGGGGTTTTTTGGTATTCGCTGAAAAGTTTCAGCAGCCAAATCGCATAAATACGAAATCGCATAAATATTTCATTATTTTTAAAAAAAACCTGTTTCGACAAACTTTGCTGTCGTCCTGGGGTCTTAAAAAATCATAAGACCTGAAGATGACAGTAAAGTCTGTCGAAACTGGTTGTTTTAAATAGAGAAATATTTATGTGAACTTGGCTGTTGAATGCTTTTAGCAAGTAAAACAGACCGCTACTTCGGTCTTCTCAAAATGAGAAGAAAATTCAATCGGTCTGATATCTGTTTCGTCTCGGTTATAGCACGTTATTTTTATTTTTACTAATAACCGGGTAAAAACGGAAAAACCAGTTAGCCATAGCAGCAGTGCTAAAATTTTTCGTTTTTAAATAAATCTTTTTTAAAGAACGAGTAATTTTTATTCCCAAAATTTACATGCGTTGAAGTATTATCTTACTTTAGAAAAAAAGAGAGCAGTGCTATTTTAATAACAATAATTCCGACAGAAACGAGCAACGAACACATGGCATTGCTGAGACAATAATCTACCCTTTACCATATGGCATAACCTATTTGCTGGTACGCATGTTCATACAACGTGCCCCATCTTGTCTGCGTGGTAGTTTCTCACCTGAACTATTTTGCGATGTGCTTATCAGTGAAGAACAATATTCCATTTGCTTTGCAAGATTAAAAGCGGGACAAGCCACAACAAACTTGTGGCATGATATAAAGACGAAACTTAAAACTTAACAATTCATTCATAGTTATAATGAAAACAGAAATCGATCTGCTGCCTGTGTCTACATAACATACCTTTATCTGCTTGTTGCCCTTGAAAACGACAAATTAACACGAAAAACAAAGTTCTTCAACCATTTGTGTGTGTATTGAACCGAGGACCTAGAAGCGACGGAGAGGCCTCGTCCCGCCGTAGTCCTCAGTGTTTCACAGCCCCACAACGGGCCACAGCAGTCCACCCACCCCACCGCCGCCCCACACCGAACCCAGGTCTCATACTAGACGAGTGTACCCCAAATGTTTGCGTGGTAGAGTATGGTGTACACGTACGTGGAGACTGTACGTGGAGACAGTGTTTGCGCAGCAACCGTTGACATAGTGTAACTGAGGCGGAATAGGGGGAATCGGCCCGCAGTCGTCAAGCCGCTTTAAAAACCATCCACAGGCTGGCCGCACACCGGACCCGGCACTAATCCGCCGGGCGTATTCGTGCCGGGGACCGGCACGCCTTCCCGCTCGGGAAGCAGCGCGTTAGACCGCGCGGCTAGCCGGGCGGGCTTCTTCAACCATAGTTTTCACCCTTCAGCACTGACTATCCGTAAATCCCAAATAGTGGTATGATCCCAGATTACAACTTTGTTTCTGAAAGGTTTCAAAAAATTAGAGTCGATAGGAGAATGCTGGAGATGTTTGTAGTGTTCAACCACTGATCACTTTTCGAGACAGGCAGCAAATGCTGGACGGGCTAAGTTTTCTTTTATTTCCCTATTACATTTAATATTTTGATTTTATTTGATACTCTTGAAACTGAGGGAGTCAAAATTGTGCACGCTTTACTGGATTTCTACGTTCGTTACAGAAAAAATAGCAGTAAAAAATCGAAAATCAACTATTTTGAGCAGTATTAACAGTCCTGTTAAACTGACACTGAAGAAAGCAAGTGTAACCGAAAACAGAAAAACAGATTGTTGCAGCGATAACCGCCGTCCCTATTATTGGCTAGCGGCAGAGGCGTAACTCGCTACACAGCCCTGGTACACAGCACGTGTAGAACTGATGGGCAGAGTGATCAGCAATCTGCAGCCAAGGATGATGACACTGTGGTTTACGGGAAGGTGTTCTCATTGAGTGACTATAGGAAGATTTCTAGTTTTTGTGATGAATGGCAGCTTCCTCTAAATGTAGAAATATATTAGTTAATGCAGATAGACAGGAAAAATAATCCCATAGTGTTCGAATACAACATTAGTAGTGTACTAGTTGAGACAGTCAGTATCTAGGGTTAACGTTGCAAAGCGATATGACCTGAACAGAGCACGTAAGGGCGGTAGCTGGAATGGCGAATGATCGACATCAGTTTATTGGGAGAATTTTAGGAAAGTGTGGTTCATCTGTAAAGTTGGCCGCATACGCAATACTAGTGCGATCCATTCTTGAGTACTGTTCGAGTCTTTGGGATCTCCACCTGGTCGAATCGACGAAAGAAGTCGAAGCAGTTCAGAGACCGGCTGGTAGATTTGTTACCGGTAGGTTCGATCAAAACGAGAGTATTGCGGAGATGCTTCGTGGACTCATGTGGGAATCGCTGGATGAACGATGTTTCTTTCGCAGAACACTTATGAGAAAATTCAGAGCACTGACATTTGAAGCAGACTGCACAAGGATTCTAGTTCTGCCAACATATATTTCGCACAAGGACCACGAAGATAACTGAACTCCGTCCGAAGAGGCCTCGGAAGACCCGACGCACCGACCTACCGCCGTGTCATCTTCAGCCGATAGGCGTCACCGTATGCGGATATTGAGGGGCGTGTGGACAGCACACTGCTCTACCGGCCGTTGTCAGTTTCAGCACGAAGAAAAGATACGAGAAATTAGGGCTTATACAGAGGCATATAGACTTTTTGTTTCCTCGCTCTGCGAGTGGAACAAGAAAGGAAATGACTAGTCGTGGTACAAAGTGCCGTCCGCCACGAACAGTACTGTGGCTTGCGGTATACGTATGTAGGTCTTGATGTACAGCAAATGCTTACACTCCAGTCATAATTGTTGGTCGTAGGTACAGCCAGAACCTCTATTGTAGCCTGTGTCCCAGGGATGATAATATGGTAGAGTTAGCTTGTTAACCTCTGTGGAGTTTGCAAGACCCACGAGTCGATAGCAATAGCGTAACCACGGAAGGAGGATTCAGCCTGTAAGCGGGCGTTGGGCGACTTCTACCTCTACATCATACTCAGCAATCCACCTAATGGTGTGTGTCGGAGGGTACTTTCGGTACCACTATCTGATCACTCCAACCCTGTCCCAGACTAAAAACATCAAATTACCAGCCGGTACTGACAATTAAATACAGTAATAACAGAAATGAACACCTAAACTGAATTATGTTGGCCCCACGTTGATAAGTTGGCGCCGCGAGGAAACATCTACATCATATTCCGCAAGCCACCTAATGGTTTGTAGCGGAGGGTACTTTCGGTACCACTAACTGGTCCCTCCAACCTAGCTCCACTCGCGAATAGAGCGTGGGAAGAATGATTGTCGGTAAGCCTCTGTATTGGCTCTAATTTCACGAATTTTCTCCTCGTGGCCAATAACGAGATGTACGTGGGGGGAAGTAATATGTTTCCAGAATGAGATTTCCACTCTGCGGCGGAGACGAGGTACTGGCAGAAGTAAAGCTGTGAGGACGGGGCGTGAGTCGTGCTTGGGTAGCTCAGTTGGTAGAGCACTTGCCCGCGGAAGGCAAAGGTCCCGAGTTCGAGTCTCGGCCTGGCACACAGTTTTAATCTGTCAGGAAGTTTCAAGTAATATGTTGCCTAACTCGTCCTGAAAAGTGCTGTCCCGAAATTTCAATACTAAATCACTCCGTGATGCATAACTTCTCTCTTGTAACGTCTGCCAGTGGAGTTTGTTCAGCATCTCAGTAACGCTCTCTCGCCATCTAAACGATCCCGTGACGAAACACGCCGTTCTTCGTTGGATCTTCTGTATCTCCTCTATCAGCCCTACCAGATAGAGATCCCAGATAGATGAACAGTACTCAAGAATTGGGCGAACAAGCGCCTTATAAGCCACTTCTTTCGTGGATGAGTTACATTTCCTTAAGATAATTCCGACGAATCTGAGTCTTGTGTCTGCTTTTCCCAATATCGCTCTGGATAGTTACTCCTAGATATTTTACGGCAGACGCTGTCTCCAGCTGTTTGTCACCAATATTGTAGCTTTACAGTAGTGGACTTCTTTTCCTGTGTATGCGCAATATGTTATTTACGTTCAGGGTCATCTGCCAGAGTCTGCACCATTCATCAATTCTCATCAGGTCGTTCTGCAAATTCTTACTACACTCCTGGAAATTGAAATAAGAACACCGTGAATTTATTGTCCCAGGAAGGGGAAACTTTATTGATACATTCCTGGGGTCAGATACATCACATGATCACACTGACAGAACCACAGGCACATAGACACAGGCAACAGAGCATGCACAATGTCGGCACTAGTGCAGTTTATATCCACCTTTCGCAGCAATGCAGGCTGCTATTCTCCCATGGAGACGATCGTAGAGATTCTGGATGTAGTCTTGTGGAACGGCTTGCCATGCCATTTCCACCTGGCGCCTCAGTTGGACCGGCGTTCGTGCTGGACGTGCAGACCGCGTGAGATGACGCTTCATCCAGTCCCAAACATGCTCAATGGGGGACAGATCCGAAGATCTTGCTGGCCAGGGTAGTTGACTTACACCTTCTAGAGCACGTTGGGTGGCACGGGATACATGCGGACGTGCATTGTCCTGTTGGAACAGCAAGTTCCCTTGCCGGTCTACGAATGGTAGAACGATGGGTTCGATGACGGTTTGGATGTACCGTACACTATTCAGTGTCCCCTCGATGATCACCAGAGGTGTACGGCCAGTGTAGGAGATCGCTCCCCACACCATGATGCCGGGTGTTGGCCCTGTGTGCCTCGGTCGTATGCAGTCCTGATTGTGGCGCTCACCTGCACGGCGCCAAACACGCATACGACCATCATTGGCACCAAGGCAGAAGCGACTCTCATCACTGAAGACGACACGTCTCCATTCGTCCCTCCATTCACGCCTGTCGCGTCACCACTGGAGGCGGGCTGCACGATGTTGGGGCGTGAGCGGAAGACGGCCTAACGGTGTGCGGGACCGTAGCCCAGCTTCATGGAGACGGTTGCGAATGGTCCTCGCCGATACTCCAGGAGCAACAGTGTCCCTAATTTGCTGGGAAGTGGCGGTGCGGTCCCCTACGGCACTGCGTAGGATCCTACGGTCTTGGCGTGCATCCGTGCGTCGCTGCGGTCCGGTCCCAGGTCGGCGGGCACGTGCACCTTCCACCGACCACTGGCGACAACATCGATGTACTGTGGAGACCTCACGCCCCCGTGTTGAGCAATTCGGCGGTACGTCCACCCGGCCTCCCGCATGCCCACTATACGCCCTCGCTCAAAGTCGGTCAACTGCACATACGATTCACGTCCACGCTGTCGCGGCATGCTACCAGTGTTAAAGACTGCGATGGAGCTCCGTATGCCACGGCAAACTGGTTGACACTGACGGCGGCGGTGCACAAATGCAGCGCAGCTAGCGCCATTCGACGGCCAACACCGCGGTTCCTGTTGTGTCCGCTGTGCCGTGCGTGTGATCATTGCTTGTACAGCCCTCTCGCAGTGTCCGGAGCAAGTATGGTGTGTCTGACACACCGGTGTCAATGTGTTCTTTTTTTCCGTTTCCAGGAGTGTATCTTCTGGTGTTGCTACTTTGGTATAAATAACTGCATCATCCTCGAATAGCCTTAAAGAGCATCCGACGCTTTCTAATAGATCATTAATATATATAGTGAACAGCAACGGTCCCATCACACTTCCCTGTGGTACTCTGGATATTACCTTTACATCTATCGATTTAGTTCCGTTAAGAGCGACGTGTTGAATTCTGTTTGCAAGAAAGTCTTGAATCCAATTGCAGGTCTGCTCCGATACTCCGTAACCTAGATTTTGTTCATTAAACGGCAGTGCGGGACGGTGTCAAATGCCTTACTGAAATCAAGGAACACGGCATCAACCTGTCCACTGCGCTGTGGATCCGGTGGAGGAACAGAGCGAGCTGTGTTTCGCAGGGTCTCCGTTTGCAGAATATGGGATTCATTTTCCTTGGACGGATTTCCGGTACATTATGGTTAAAAGTGAAGCAAACCCAGAAGAAAATTCTGGTAGCGGTTCCAAGAGGCCCTGGAGCTTTGTCCAGCTCTATTGATTTGAGATGTTTCTCAACGCCACTGACACTCATAGGAAATTCAGTCATTTTTGCAATGGTGCAAGAATGAAATGGAGGCAGTACACCTGGGTTTTCCTTTGTAAAGGAACATCTGAAAGCTGAATTTAGCATTTCTGCTTTTACCATGCTGCCCCCAGTTTCATTTTCTGTCTCGTCCTCGAGTGCCTGAACACTAAAACTGATGCCATTAACAGCCTTACATACGACCAGAATTTCATCGGGTGTTGTAAGAGATCTTTCGATCGTATGCAGATATGACATATCGCCGTGATAGTTCAGTTAATGGTGCGATTTCCGTATAGAGATGAGCTTTGGAATGTAGAGGTTCGGTAATGTCAGATAAAATACATTCTTCTCACATGGCTCAAACAAACAACAAATACGCGATGACTGAGTTGTTGAGATACCACGTACTGAGAGTTTTGCTAATACACAAGCGTTGCACTAATGACCTCCCCGAAAAGAAGAGGGAAGGTAAGTGTCTGACGTCGCGTCGATATTGCGATCATTAGAAGCGGAGCACCAGCTTGCATGGAGAAAACTAGTTAAGAAAATCCGTTGTCACGGTATGAAAGGTTTTACATGTAAAGTTAAGTATAGATGCCGGGATTCGCAATTCAAACGAGGCGTTGAGAATTACACGGGCCTGAAGCTCACTGTCGTCGATTTTGAGACGGTAGCATGCATGCATGTTTCTGACGTCTGTTAATCTTACGGTGAACCAGCTATATGAGTGCTGCTTCCCTACCCTCTGTATACACTGAAGGGGCAAAGAAACAGGTGTAGGCATGCGTATTCAAATACAGAGATATATAAACTGGCAGAAAACGGCGCTTCGGTGGGCAACGTCTATGTGAGTCAACATGTGTATGGCGCAGTTGTTCGATCGGTTACTGCAGATTTAAGTGAGTGTGAACGTGCTGCTATAGTCGGCGCATGAGCGATGGCTCACAGCATCTCCGAGATAGCAATGAAGTGGCGATTTTCCCGTACTAACATTTCATGAGTGTACCGTGAATATGAGGAATCCGGTAAAACATCAAATCTCTGACATCGCTGTGGCCGAAAAGATCGGGTCTGAAGTGAACCGTTCAATGCGACAGAAATGCAACCATTCCTCAGATTACTGCATATTTCAATGCTAGACCTTCAGCAAGTGTCAGCGTGAAAACCATTCAACGAATTTCCCTGATATTTACTTCCAAAGTGCCAAAAACACAAATTGTCTTTGCTGTAGGAAAGCTTACTGCCTACAGTGATACCCATTTCTGCATAAAAGCTGGAAGCTGTTCAAGGAATGCCCCACCATAACCTCAAGTTCCATCATTACAGCATTCCAGTCAGTAAAATGGACACTGAGGATTTCAGAACCTTCGATTTTCCTGGTAACAATGTGTATTTCTGAAACTCTACAGAGATGAACTGTTCAACAGGTTGCCATGAACTGCGGTTAAAGTAACATATTCTCCATTCGAGTCGTGGGAGGCCACTATTTACCTCAGTTCGCATCGAGGAAGAGCACAATTTGTCATTTCTCCACAGGTTTCAGATGCCTTGCAAAATTTAGTGCCCAAATACGTAGGTGGAAGACAAATAACAGCCTTGAAACACGAAGACTTAACATAACGACTAGATGAAACTTGAAACTCATAGATTTAACAAAACTACGAGATTTAATGCCTAAATTAAACAGAGAGTTTTACCTGAACCTGAAGCCAGAGAATGTGCTTCATGAAAATGATGATAACGAGGACCATGAATTGTTGGGATAGGGCGTAATTGTGTGAATGGTGCATTTAATATCTATTTTTTACGTTCTGTTTCTTGTTTCATATAGATTACAAACTGCATCACACTTAAAAAGACACTATTGCCACTAGCCTATGCATGTAAATTTTGTGGATTAACATGAATAATAATAATCCTAAATATTAACTAAAATTTAATTATGTAAAATTGCTGTTTGATTATTTTTATAGGAAGTGTAAGACGTTGAGGTTTGGTTAACAAACAAGTCAAACCTACGACACTGGTAGTTTGCATACGTATTTGATTTTTACAAACATCTATTTTCCTCAAAACTTCGCATCTTTGCTTTGGGCCCCTATGGTTCTCAGTACCTCAAATACGGGGTCAGTGCTACCACACTCTGTCACCACTTTATCGATTCACCATTGGCACGGTGATTACTGAGTAGAATGCAGCTGCCTGGAAGAAATGGTTGAAACAATTCAAAAAACAAAAAACAAAAAACTGGAAAAATAAACCCGCTTACCGACTGACCTGCGTGTTCGTCTGAATGTTTCCCGCACAATCTTGAAATCACTTTCACACGTACAATTGCTCTGTAGTTTCGCATGTCTAAGGACTATAAAGTGTACATGGATGATGGCATATGAATGCAAGATATGGCCGCTGACCGCTAGGGTGTATTTTTATTGCGGCAGACGGCTATTCAGCAGTAAATGGCTTGAAATAGCTATAAAGCAAGAGTTAAAAGCGTGGCACACTTCTTAAATTTTTCCGCGTTAAAGTCCTTGTGTTAAATTGAGTGGAAGAAGCGGGCCGCGCGTTAGAGACGAGGAATGCAGATGACTGGACGGCACTCTGGCCGTGCGGGAACCGGTCCTCCTTGGGAGATCGTGACCGCAGCTCGCATCCTCTGCCAGCCGCGACGGACGCTGCGTCTGCAGCAACGCACCGGCCCACATGGGCCCACAGGCTACAGTGCTTTTGCGGTTGTGCAATGGCACTTGCAAATAGCGTGTTGTTGTTATTGTTGTTGTTGTTGTTGTCGTCGTTGTGGTAGTGGTCTTCGGAATGAAGACTGGTTTAATACAACTCTCCTCGCTACTGTAGCCTACCCAAACCTCCTCGTCTCCAAATAAGTACCGCAACCCACATCTAATTGGTCGTGCGTGCTGGAATTAAGCCTTAGTCTTCCTCTGCAATTTGTATCCCCCAAACTTCCTTCCATTATCAAATTGACGATTCATTGATGCCTCTAAATGTGTCCTGTCAACTGATCCCATCTTTTATCAACTTTTACGATAAATTTCGTTTTTACTCATTTCAGTTCAGTATCTCCTCATTAGTTATCCGCTCTTCCCATCTAGCCAAATTTTAAAACCAGCTCTTATCTTCTTGTCTGTACTGTGTATTGTCTACATCTCGCTTCCGCGCAAGGCTGCGCTCCAGGCAAGCAGCTTCAGTAAACGTATCCCAACTGTCATATTTATAATCGATGTTAAGGTACGAGGGGCGTTCAATAAACAATGCAACACATTGTTTTCTCAGTCAAGTTCCGTTGAAAAAAATGCGGAATTTGTTGTGGCCCCACCTCAGCCCATGTAGTTCCATGAAGTTCTGATGGGTGGCGACGCTACACGTGGTCTTCAAAATAGTGTCTGAACCTGAGGTGCTTTCCAACCAGGGAGTTTCTTTTCGCGGAAAACCAGACGTGGCAGTGAACAAAATCACGGTGAATCGTTGGGCGACGCGTTTGTCATCATCCCAAGGAAGTCGCGCAGACCTGCCCGATCTCCCGCCTACCGACCGGCCGCATACGGCTTGACCCTGCCATGTTGGGACGTTCGGACACTCTCACTCGAGGTGATGGACGGATCGCAGTCAAACACTTCGCTGCTCAACTGGATGTCTCCGTTGGTAGTGCTGCCATATATGCGTATCAGTTGGCTTCCTCAAAGGTGTGTATCCGCCGGGTTCCTCGCCGCCTAAAAGAAGACCATAAAGAGCAACGAAGATTCATCTGTTCGGAATTTCCTTCGCCTCGCTATGCTGACCGTGAAAATCTTTGTCGAACATCGTCGCAGGTGATAGAAGATAGGTTCACCAGTTCGAACCGGAAACAAAACCGCCCTACGTGGAGTGGCGTCGCTCCATCTCCCCTCCGAAGAAAAAGTTCAAAGCAGCACTCTGCAGTGGTAAAGTAATGGCGACAGTCTTTTATCACTCTGAAGGGGTTATTCTGTTTGATGTCCTTCCCCGCGGTGCAACAGTCAACTAGGAAGTGTAATGTGCTACTCTAAGGAAATTGAAGAAACTACTTCAGCAAGTTCACTGCCATAAAAATGAAAACGAACTTCTTCTCCATACAACGCAAGGCCTCACGTAAGTCTGCGTACCCGAGAAGAGGTCACAAAACTTCACTGGACTGTTCTTCCTTATCTACCCTACAGCACGGATCTCGCACCTTCCAACTTCCTCTGTGCGGTCGAGTGAAGGATGCACTTCGCGGGAGGCAGTACGTGGATGATGCGGAGGTTATTGATGCAGCAAGGCGTTGGGTCGACGTCGACGGGTAGAATGGCTCTGAGCACTGTGGGACGTAACATCCGAGGTTATCAGTCCCCTAGAACTTAGAACTACTTAAACCTAACTAACCAAAGGACATCACACACATCCGTGCCCGAGGCAGGATTCGAACCTGCGACCGTAGCAGTCGCGCGGTTTCGGACTGAAGCGCATAGAACCGCTCGGCCACAGCGACCGGCCGACCGGGAGAGTGGTACGGTGCGCGCATTCAGGCCCTCCCAGTAAGGTGGCGTGAGGCCGTCGCCTCCAACGGACAACATGTTGGAAAATATTGTTTTGTAGCCATAAGGGTGCGGAGTAGTATGGTGTATCGGAAACCTGAATAAAACAAACCTTCTTTCAGAAAAAAATGTATTGAATTACTTGTCGAAAGCCCCTTGTATAAATGACATATCACCTGTTGGCTTTTTTTCCCTTGGATCTTCGTCCGACGTATGTTTAATGACTTCCCAGAATATTAAACGAATGTCGATGGATGCCAATACACAGTTATTTAAGAAGTGTCCTCGAGAGCCTCAACATTTCTGTAAAATATTTATCTTTCTCAGAAAAGCCTATCCTTTTACTCCCAAACTCCGTTTTACGCTTCCTTTACTTCGGCCAGCGTCAGATATTTTTCTAGCCGAATATCAAAACTCCTCTACTACTTTTAGTACCTGGTCTCGTAATCCAATTCTTCAGAGTCACCAGATTTAATTCGAGTACCTTCCAATATCCTTCTTCCACTTTTGTTAATATTCGTCTAAAATATTCTGTCGTCCATGGATTGGAAAGCTTAGAGAAAGAATAGACAAGACAAAATTTCCTTCAGTATAAAGCTTAGTTGCTTCATTGTTTTGTGAGACATATACTGAGGTGTAATATGTCTGAGAGCACACAAATCAGTTACTCAAGCGATTTATTGTTGCAGAAACACGCCATTAAGATACAAACGCTCACACTACATTTATAAGGTGTACATGTCACTCTGATTTTTGTAAGTTATCGATGTGTACGTCAGAGAGAGAGAGAGAGAGAGAGAGAGAGAGAGAGAGAGAGAGAGAGAGAGAGAGAGAGAGAGCAAGTTACCATGCTGTTGAACAATGTTTGGTCCTCTTGTGGTACAGTCTTTGCCTCTGAGCAGTCTGACACATTGTTAGTTGGAGTGTGGTAGGTGATGGACGTATGCAGTAGTGTGCTGTTTTGTGATTGTATTTGTTAGATGAAGAAAGATTTATTGTAGAGGACAGCACGGCTGAGTATGATGTATACATATTGGAAAGAGGAAAAAATATAAATTGTGAATAATGTTATTATTTCCGAAGAGAAGAAGTTTTAGGTAAGACTGCAGCACTGGCCAGCTAATTTTTTGGAATAATTTTTCTCAGCTAGTTAACTTGCTCATAGCTGATAGAAAAATTGTTCAAATGGCTCTGAGCACTATGGGACTTAACTTCTGAGGTCATCAGTCCCCTAGAACGTAGAACTACATAAACCTAACTAACCTAAGGACATCACACACATCCATGGCCGAGACATTATTCGAACCTGCGACCGTAGCCGTCGCGCGGTTCCAGTCTATAGCGCCTAGAACCTCTCAGCCACCCCGGCCGGCGCTGATAGAAAGACCACCCTCTTTCCCCGAGGTCGTGCGGTAGCGTTCTCGCTTCCCGCGCCCTGGTTCCCGGGTTCGATTCCCGGCGGGGTCAGGGATTTTCTCTGCCTCGTGATGACTGGGTGTTGTGTGATGTCCTTAGCTTGGTTAGGTTTAAGTAGTTCTAAGTTCTAGGGGACTGATGACCATAGATGTTAAGTCTCATAGTGCTCAGAGCCATTTGAACCATTTTGAATCTTTCCCCGAGGCATGCATTAACATATTAACTGATTAAGCTCTTTGGGTTTTATAGAAATTGTATGGTTGCATCATACCCTTTTCAAATCATTGTTCACTTTGTTAAGCATACCAATGTTATGTACCAAGATTACCCAAAAATTTACTCTGTCTTTTTGAATATATACTTCATTCTAATATCGTTATATGGGAACGTCATTTCGTAGCAGTAGTTACTTTTCCCATTCCCAGAAGGTTTATCATTACGCATTACCACACTATACCATGTGATATGCAACAGTTCGAGTATTTATTTAGAAACAGAAATCTGTCGTGATGTAAGTGGAAAATTTGAGTAGGGCCACATAATTGTTTTACTTCAGTTGCGTATTTAATAGAAAGAAAAGTTGTACTCAGACCGGTTATAATTACATTCAAATTAGGTTCTCTTTGGTCAAAGGTTGGCACACGAGTTTAAGTTGGCTAACAGTTTGTTGATATATAGTTTTGGTAGTCCGTAGGAGGTAACATTCAATCGTTCTAAAAAAAACTTATAGGGTTAAGAATTGGTAGCACTGATCCATAGGTTAGAAAATGTGATATCGGGGATGACAGATACAATGCGGAGAGACTAGTTATAATAAAAGAACGTGTCCAGTCGCGTGTCTGAAGCAAGCACTTCAAAGAAAAGTGGAAACCCATTTAACTATTTATCGAACATATTACGCTATAAATTTATGGGTAAACAATTTTTTAAATGTCTCTTCACAATTAAAAATACACTGGCAGAAGAAAAATCGCAACACCAAGGAGTTGCGCGGCGTAAATGAAAGTTGGTGCGTGTTTCTCTACGTCTGAAACATGATGTCTATTCAAATTTCGCGCCAGTTGCGTAAGAGTGGAGCTAGTAGCGCCACTATGAAGACGTAAATCAGGTTTCCTGTAAATACGCGCTGAAACGGTTGTGAGAGTGGACGTGGTGAGTTGCTCTAAGTCAAGAATGCCTTTATGGCGACAAAGACGGCATTGTCAACACCCCTCTGACTTTGAACGAGATCGTGTAATAGGGCTACGAGGAGCTGGATGTTCATTCTGCGATATTGCAGAAAGCCTTGACAGCAATGTAGCCACTGTACATGATCGCTGGCAGTGGTGGTCACGACAGTGCACGCTCTCAAGAAGACCGGGCTCTAGACGGCCACGTGCCACTACCGAGAGGCAAGACCATCGTGCTCAGCGTATGGTTCTGGTGCATCGTACTGCATCAGCAGGAGCAGTCTGAGCACCAGTTGGCACTACAGTTACACTTCAAGCTGTACAAATCGGTTATTTCAACGACAATTCCGAGCCAGACGCCAGACTGCCTCGGTGGCAGAGATGACTGTATGTTGGTTAGAAGGAGGCCAGTTGAGGGCATGCAATTAACATGTCTACGTGCTAGGCACATTGGACCTACGCCTGGAGTAATGATCTGAGTCTCGATTTCGTATGTCAGCGTGAGCACTCTAGTGGTTATCCCACATACCCCGACAGAAGATTTATACGTCAATCTGGTGATTTCGATCTGTTGTGCTGCCATTCATGAACAACATTCCAGGGGATTTTTTCCTTCTGGATAACTCTCACCTACATACCGCTGTCGTAACCCAACATGGTCTACAGAGCGTCGATGTGTTGCCTTGACCTGCTCGATCATCCAATCTGTCTCCAATCGAGCTCATGTAGGACATCACTGGATGACAACTCCAGCGTCATCCACAAGCGTCATTAACGGTCAGTGTACTGACCAACCAAGCGCAACAGGCAAACACTTCTACCCCGCTAACTGACATCTGGCACCTGTAGAACTCAATGCATGCACGTTTGCACTCAAGATTTTGCCGGTTGTATTATTAATGTACCAGCGTTTCGCATTTGCAATGCCTTATCTCACACTTATATTAACCTTTGATCTTGCGATGTTAATCACTTAAACATGTTACCTAGCCATATGTTTTCTCGAAATTTCAATACTTTACACTGATTATTTGTAGTTGTTCCGATTTTTTTTTTCCTTGTAGATTTTTTGTTGCATCACCTGTATAAGCAATGGGCATTATTAGCGCTGGATCACGTGATACGGCAGCATTAATGTAGAGCACGAATTAATTATGGAATTAGGTCCGCCTATTATGCAAACAGTTGTTTCGTAAATGCCCAAAAATGTCACACCACTTTCCACCATCATCAGTGGACGATTTTATGGCGTTCTGTAAACCACAGACATCTCTTAAATACTAATTAGCCTAACGGAATGTGGGCTTAAAAACAGTTTATTTCTGTAGCGGCTATTATCGGTTTTTCTACCTTACTGAGTTTTTGGCATAAACAGATATTTGCCAAGTGTAAGGATTTGAGAAAATTTTTTATTATGTATTTCCCCAGATACTCAGCTTAAAAATGCTGTCGCATTTGAGATATGAGAGTACCATCGGTGAGTCTGCATATCCGCTCCCCAAAGCATTTCCTCGTCTCATTAAGGTAATGGGGCAGCTTCGGCTCAGTGAAGAACTGATGCTACCTGGTCTTGGCCATGCTGCATTCAGTTACAGCGTTGTCGGCACATAGTTTTTTAAATCGCATTTTTATGAAACTTATTGGCATGATTAGCTATAGCTACATACACTTTGGTCTTGAATTGGTATAAGGAATGGCATGCCAGCCGGAAAATGTGGCATTTTTTCTTCACCCTGTATAAAGCGGCATGCGTGTGTGAATATCCAGGCTCTCCTCCCAAACTCATAGATCGACTGCAATCAAATTTGACTCACAAATATTAAACTTCACGAGTATCAGTCAGGCAAAACAGTGTTTACCTGAGCCCCTTCTGCATACGCTCCCCTGTGTGACTGGCCTATGGTATGGGAATAGTATTGCCCTGCCTTACCGAACTGCTTGGTGGGGCAGCCTACTTGTCATGGACAAGAAACAGTTTTCAAGCCCCTGACATGTCGGCTGCCCTTCACACCAGGCTTGTTGTAAGAATAGTATCAGCCTGCTTTATCCACCTGTTTTGCAGGGGTCACATGTGTGGGAAAGATGGCTTTGGTAGAGAAGGGTGTGGACAGAGAGAAGGTTCATTGGTGGATGGACAGACAGAGAGAGAGAGAGAGAGAGAGCAGAGGGGGAAGAGAGGGAGGCAGAGGAGAAGGATATAGGCAGAAAGATGGGGGAAGGAGGGGAAGGACAGAGAGAGGGAGAGGAGGAAATGGAAAGGAGGAGGCTGAGATGGACAGAGAAAAGTAGCAGGACAGGGAGATGCTAGAGGCAGCTGGAAAATGTAGTGGAGTATTGTTATGCTGAAAAAAGACGAGGGGTAGAGGGGTAGGAGTAGATAAACCAATACAGGAGGAGGAGGATATGGACAGATACGATCAGAGAAGGGGTGGAGGAGATGAAGAGACAGAGAAGGTGAGAAGAAGAAAACTGACAGAGAGAGATGGTAGGATGAGGCAGACGCAGGAAGAGATGGACACAGAGAATAGGTGTACCAAGTGCTACTTGGGTGAAGCTATGGTAAATACACGAGTAGCTACACGGTAGTTTAATCATATGAAAATGATTACTGCTGCACTATTACAAGATTTTGATTAGTTCAAACACATGTATTGTAATCGCTGTTTTATGTAGAAAAGACTTGGAACCATTTTCAGACTTTCATCCCTAGTCAGTTCTGTAATAGAAGTTTTATATACTTTCTTATTCTGTTTTGACGCATTAGCATTCACTTTCTGTGCCCTGATATCTTTTTCTGAAATAACAGAAAGGACTCCAGGAAAGTAAGGTTTTTACAAATTAGAAAAACTGACCCATACCCAGGAAGAAATATTGTTTTCTGTTGTTCTAATGGTTCAAATGGCTCTGAGCGCTATAGGACTTAACAGCTGAGGTCATCAGTCCCCTAGAACTCAGAACTACTTAAACCTAACTAACCTAAGAACATCACACACATCCATGCCCGAGACAGGATTCGAACCTGCAACCGTAGCAGCAGCGCTGTTCCGGACTGAAGCACCTACCACCGCTCGGTCACAGCGGCCGGCTGTTCTGTTGCGTATGAATTGATACAGAGCAAGAAGGAGTGGTGGGTTACTGAGTGGAGCAGCAAATGTGATTGTAAAAAAATCTGGATAAGAGCAGAAATGATTATCGAATACGTTACTACAGTAAACAGATGATTTACTTAATTTGTATTTTTGCACGTGTATAAAGACTCATTACAAATAATGCAGTAAGAAATAGAGTACAGCTAATACAACAGCGACAAGGATAAGGCTCTCTGAACTAAAGCACGAACAGTGGTGTCAGAGCCGTGTAGCTTCACATTGCGAAGAGGTCGAAGTCCGAGTGGGCTGTGTGGCTGCCGCTGGCCATCCTGTATTACGGCGGCAGAGGGCGCTCGTAGCCCAGAGTGGCAGGGGGTGTGGCTCGGTGGGCGAGCACTATTGCGGCTGCCGGATCCTGCATCTACATCTACATCTACAATATACTCCGCAAGCCACCCAACGGTGTGTGACCGAGGGCGCTTTACCTACTACTCTGATTACCTCTCTTTACTGTTCCAGTCGCGTATGGATCACGGGAAGAACGACTGCCGGAAACCCTCCGTGCGCGCTCGAATCTCTCTAATGTTACATTCGTGATCTCCTCGGGAGGTATAAGTAGGGGGAAGCAATATGTTCGATACCTCAACCAGAAACGCACCCTCTCGAAACCTGGACAGCAAGCTACACCGCGATGCAGAGCGCCTCTCTTCCACAGTGTGCCACTTGAGTTTGCTAAACATCTCCGTAACGCGTATAACGCTTACCAAATAACCCTGTGACGAAACGCGCCGCTCTACTTTGGATCGTCTCTACCTCCTCTGTCAACCCGACTTGGTACAGATCCCACACTGACGAGCAATACTCAAGTATAGGTCGAACGAGTGTTTTGTAAGCCACCACCTTTGTTGATGGACTCCATATTCTAAGGACTCTCGCAATGAATCTCAACCTGGCACCAGCCTTACCGACAATTAATTTTATATGATCATTCCACTTCAAATCGTTCCGTACGCATACTTCCGGATATTTTACAGAAGTAACTGCTACCAGTGTTTGTTATGCTATCATATAATCATATAATAAAGGATCCTTCTTTCTATGTATTCGCAATACATTGCATTTGTCTGTGTTAAGGGTCAATTGCCCTATCCGGTGCAGATCTTTCTGCATTTCGCTGCAATTTTCTACTGGTGCAGGTTCTCTGTATACTACAGCATCATCCGCGAAAAGCCGCATGGAACTTCCGACCCTCTCTACTAGATCATTTATATATATATTGTGAAAAGCAATGGTCCCATAACACTCCCCTGTGGCACGCCAGAGATTACTCTAACGTCTGTAGGTTTCTCTCCATTGAGAACAACATGCTGTGTTCTGTTTGCTAAAAACTCTTCAATCCAGCCACACAGCTGGTGTGATATTCCATAGGCTCTTTCTTTGTTTATCAGGCGACAGTGCGGAACTGTATCGAACGCTTTCCGGAAGTCAAGGAAAATGGCATCTACCTGGGAGCCTATATCTAATATTTTCTGGGTCTCATGAACAAATAAATCGAGTTGGGTCTCACACGATCGCTGTTTCCGGAATCCATGTTGATTCCTACAGAGTAGATTCTGGGTTTCCAGAAATGACATGATACGCGAGCAAAAAACATGTTCTAAAATTTTACAATAGATCGACGTCAGAGATATAGGTCTATAGTTTTGCGCATCTGCTCGACGACCCTTCTTGAAGACTGGGACTACCTGTGCTCTTTTCCAATCATTTGGAACCTTCCGTTCCTCTAGAGACTTGCGGTACACGGCTGTTAGAAGGGGGTAAGTTCTTTCGCGTACTCTGTGTAGAATCGAATTGGTCCAGTGGACTTTCCTCTTTTGAGTGATTTCAGTTGCTTTTCTGTTTCTTGGACACTTATTTCGATGTCTGCGATTTTTTCGTTCGTGCGAGGATTTAGAGAAGGAACTGCAGTGCGGTCTTCCTCTGTGAAACAGCTTTGGAAAAAGGTGTTTAGTATTTCAGCTTTACGCGTGTCATCCTCTGTTTCAATGCCATCATCATCCCAGAGTGTCTGGAGATGCTGTTTCGAGCCACTTACTGGTTTAGCGTAAGACCAGAACTTCCTAGAATTTTCTGTCAAGTCGGTACATAGAATTTTACTTTCGAATTCACTGAACGCTTCACGCATAGACCTCCTTACGCTAACTTTGACATCGTTTAGCTTTTCTTTGTTTAGGTGCATTTAAATTTTCAGTGAAGCTCTCTTTGCTTTCGCAGTAGTTGCCTAACTTTGCTGTTGAACCACGGTGGGATTTTCCCGTCCCTCACAGTTTTACTCGGCACGAACCTGTCTAAAACGCATTTTACGATTGCCTTGAACTTTTTCCTGCACGACCTGTATCAGCGTCTGATGGAAAGTAGCAGTTTGATTGCCAGCTTTGAGATGCTGTGGGTTGGTACCAATGTGTGATACCTCATATTCAAATAATAAAGCTTGCAGCCAAGAAAATCTTGTCAGTAGTTTATTTAATAGTCTATCAGTTTCATTATTAATCTGCAACGCATCAATAATCAGTAGGTGAAGTCAAATTAAGAAGAAGCATCATAAAAATCTGGATACAAGTTAAAAACATTTTGAAATAGAAACTATTTATAACATAAATTTCCATTTTCAAGACTAGGAAAACTCTTAAGACATTAAAGAAACGCCAGTCATTTGCAAATGTCACATATTCCATGGCGTTCTTCCATTACAAGACACAAGACGGTGCACGACCGATGAAGAATGGCATAGCAGTTCAAATGTTAAGTAACTAGCTTTAAAAATATGCTGCATTTTAGGCACCATAAAACTCTGAAACTGATGAATTAACATATCCACCAAATACCTTTAATATATTATATAGCAGTTAAATGTGTAGAACTCATAATATTTACATATGTTGCATAATACACAACCTAGTGTCCCACAACAACAAAAATAGAGAAAATGACGAAAATTCATTAAGGCGATTACTAACGTGCATTCCTTCATGTGACTGAATCAGTCACAGACTGAAACAACGACCAGGAAGTATCACATGTTAGTAGTTACACTGTCTTCCACGTACAACAAAAAATGGTTCAAATGGCTCTAAGCACTATGGGACTTAACATCTGAGGTCATTAGCCCCCTAGACTTAGAATTACTTAAACCTAACTAACCTAAGGACATCACACACATCCATACCCGAGGCAGAATCGAACGTGCGACCGTAGCAGCTGCGCCGTTCCGGACTGAAGCGCCTAGAACAGCTCGGCCACAACAACCGGCATTCACATACAACACTATCCGCTATTCAGTACCCATTATTTCTAATACGTATGAAAGCGAAGTACCTACACAGTTAACACAAAAGTGCTTCCAGTGTAGCGACATGTGATGATGTAAAAAATAGCTGTCACCAACATTCCCACCCTAGCCGCAGTGGCCTCCTTTGTCTAGTGACGTTATTTCTTCACAGTATTAGTTGAATGTCATCTTGTAAAAAATTGTCACTAACGCTTGTGTTGAAGCTCCAGGATGCCTAGTGGCGGGCCCCTACAAACCTGAAAGAAACGGCGTCGACAGCAAATTTTTTGCAGGATGGTGCCTGTGTACACCCAGAAAACTGTGTCACTAGCTGACTGTCTACGCACTTAAATGGAATACGTATCATGAGGCGAACGTGAGAATCAGATTATTATCTTTCATTTTTATGTAAAATCTTGGTTTCTTTCTTCATTTAAGTGTGTTTAAAATTTTTGTGATATCGTTACAATGAGTGATTATCACTATCAAGTGGGGAAAATCAGGAGAGGTATTTGTTTTGCGTGAAAGGTATAATACAGCTATCTCTCGGCGTTTTAGGGATTTTATAAAGTTTCTGGGGTGTTAGAATGTAATATTAAATTTAAGAAAAAAATTCATTATTAGTATGAATATTAATACTTTATTTTGATTAAGAAGAGCTGGTATATTAGTGGGTAATGATTGATCGCATCTGATCAACTGTTTTATGATATATTATACATTCTAAATAAAGTGTTGATATCTGTTGCTGTTACTCCATCACATTCACAGGAAGGATTGTCTCGAACATATGTACGGTGAAGATGGCTGGAGAATGATCCATGATTAAATCTCCTACGAATTATGGAACATATGAACATTTTATTCGCCTCAATTGTGTCGATCCAGGCCTTCGAGAGAATGTTTGGCTATATTTGCCTATAAAATTTCGCCTTACTGCGTATTGATGGTTGATATTCATCCTCCCATTGGCGCCTTGTGCTTCTGTATAATGTAGTCTTCAAGTCTGATGGTGGTAACAAGATGTTTTTAAATGTGCCATTCTGAGTGTCGGTCTTCTCTAAATCATGGACCATTTCATTAAATATAATGTTACCGTGTCCTTCGATCCACATAAATTTTGTATTCTTCAGAGTTTTTCGTTTTCCTTAATGACTTTCAAAATAGTCATTACTGATGGATTAATTTTCTTAAGAAGAGCTGGTGTCTGCATCCCTTCGTGTACGTTAAAATAAAATGTTTTGCGCCGCGAGGTTCTGGAAGTAATGTAAAGCTGTAAGTATTGCTGTAGCTTTCGAAGAAAATTACATTTTACAGGGAACGAAATCAGTCAATTGTAACCCTTGCTTGGACACTGAGCACGCAAAACTCCATTCCATTACCTGTGCTTTTGAAGCTATCGGAATGATCTCGAAATATTGCGGGAAATTACCAGCAATGTAAGTTTCCAATACTGCTCTGCTCCGGTGAATCAGTACTGTAGGTTGTAACAGCAGTAGTGTGCATTGTTACTTCAGCTTATAGTCTGGTTCTCGCTTTGTTGATCTTGGCCACGTCGCGCCCGATAGCGGTCACTTGGAATTAAAAGGCCTGTACAACGGTGAGATCGATGGCTATGTGCCTGTCTCTGTTCTGCAGTTGTAGTAAGGGAGACGCGTAACGGTAACGGTTAGCGATGGCCGAATTTTATGAGCTGCGTGTTGAATATTAATCAGCAGCGCTGCATAATTAATGAGAGAAGGGACTTTGATGTATAAGCTACAGCACGAGCCAACCCTTTCGGGAACTGAATGTAGTGATCTCATCAGTCCCTCAGTCTCTCTTACATAATATTTCAATACAGCGTAATTCTTTGCCGCGCGGGATTAGCCGAGCGGTCGGGGCGCTGCAGTCGTAGACTGTGCCGTTCGTCCCGGCGGAGGTTCGAGTCCTCCCTCGGGCATGGGTGTCTGTGTTTCTCCTTAGGATAATTTAGGTTAAGTAGTGTGTAATATTAGGGACTGATGATCAGTTAAGTCCCATAAGATTTCACACACATTTGAGACATCGTAATTCTTTACCTGTTCCATTCTGCAGAGCATTGTGCGTTCTAGATCTTCGAAAAGGAAGATAGCATGTAATAATGCACAGAATACACCCCGTTAGAGAAGGGCGGAAGTTGAGATTGAACATTAAAGATTTCATCATCCACAGAAATTAAACTCTAATGTTCTTTTTCTTTTCACGTTGAACATGTCTGAGGAAGGAAACTGGCGGTGATATTCTGAACCAAACCATCCTACAGTTCACTTTAGTGGATTTAGGACTATTATGGGGAGTTAAGTTTATGTTATTATACAATGTTCATCACTGTAATTGAATACTGACAGGGAGAAATCAATCTTTCTGTTGACTTCATTTCGAAAGAAGCAAACAACTGTACTACCTGTTACATTACGAAATATATTTATCTTACGTCCTATTGAACTGTAAAATAAGCTATCTGATGGCAAAAACTAATTTTAGAAAGTTACATAATTCGATTATGTGCAACTTTTCCCCCAGAATCAAAATAAAAGCTCTTAGCCTTAGGGAAATTTTGTAAGTGCTATCGGGGCTAGTACGCTTGCTTAGCACAAGCACTGCATTTGAATTTACTGTCTCCGTGTTCTGAACAATGCTCGTTAAGTTACATTTGACGTTGTGTCGCGTGCAGTAGGAGCGATGGGATGTAGTGCGAAGAGATGATCAGGCATTATGCAACCAGTGGTAGGTTAATATCCGGAAACATGTTTTCTGGGAATACCTTCCACTCAGTAAATGGCTAGGGCTTCACGCTGTCACTAGCATAACAATTTCAGACGTGATCAACTACTATTTATCCTTGAAAACATTTGAGACAGCACGAATCCTCACCCCGCAAGAAGCACATTTGTTTTCTTCTCTGTTTTTTGTGCTCCACAAATGGTTTCCTTCTCTTCTATGAACTGTGTGGCTCTGTTACTTTCAGAAGACATACATATACATTCATAATGTGAGAGCTGTAAGACACAAATCAAGTCTTCTGGAAGTGGAGTCATTTTGTTTTATATCTTTCTCTGAAAGAAAAATCATAGAATATCAGCGTGATGACAAGTTGAGATTTACAAGAGCTAAAGTTGGAACGAGTGAGAGCACATGATTCCAGTTCCCATCCTGTGGAAACATATTCTGAAATTTAGGCGAGCGTAATTGTATCTGTACTAGACAAAAATATTTTCAGCTGCTAAATTGCTCGTTAAAATGTACACCTACATCTTCAGAATTTTTATAATGCCTTTCTGGAGTACAGTGAAGACCAGTAAGAGCAAATTCAGCTAATTTCTGATGAGATACTAAAATGATTGGGAACGTCTTACTTAGCATTAGGACCAGATTTTGGTAACACCTGAACACTAAAGACGGTTCATTATTCATGTGCCCATTGGAAGTATTGATATATTTAAGGATGGCACTTAAGCAGAGCTGGAGGTCATCTGGGTATAAGTGGCATTTATAGAACGATATTCTTCTGAAACACAAAGAGATCAATAACGGGCCACGACTGAGATCTGAGGCAGTTCTGAGAGAATTTTGTTGCAGAATACTTTTCATTCAAATTGACAACTCGCTACTATCTATTTCATAAGTAGGTTTCAGCACTCAATCTGAAAATTTTAGTTTTTGCAGTTTTTTGTAGTTTGTCAAAACTGGTACTATCAATTCTAGTAACGTCAATATTATGAAGCCGCAGTATTCTACTTCACATTTGAAGTCATCATTTATCCTCATTAGTTTAATGTTCGTGCTACGACGTTTATAAACACAGGAGTCATATTTGTCATAAAAAGTTGTATATGAGCAAATATTCATAAGCTGATTGTAAACAATACGTTCTAGGGCCTTAAATATAGGGCACAAAATCTTAATTTGCCATTAATCAGGAGGCGAATATGTGTTTTCCTCCTCAAAAATGGTTCAAATGGCTCTGAGCAAAAAATGGTTCAAATGGCTCTGAGCACTATGGGACTCAACTGCTGTGGTCATCAGTCCCCTAGAACTTAGAACTACTTAAACCTAACTAACCTAAGGACAACACACACATCCATGCCCGAGGCAGGATTCGAACCTGCGACCGTAGCAGTCGCACGGTTCCGGACTGCGCGCCTAGAACCGCGAGACCACCGCGGCCGGCATTTTCCTCCTCAGGTATAGGTCGGACAAAGTTCCAATTTCGGGGTATCTATCTTCTTCACAGGAGAAAGATGAAATATTTCGAGTTTGGTATTATGCTCCCCGCAACACTTGTTCATACTTATGGCGAAACAGGCATTACCTATTGCTTCAGGGAAGATTATTATTGCTTTTCTTGTTCTGTTCACTCTAACGTCTTTTAAGTGGACAGTGTTACGACATGATTTGTAAGCTTTGGATGGCGTTAGTTCATTGCAACGAGGAGGGTGACTGACGCGGAAGACTGAAATTTGATCAACAGTTACTGCCCTCCAGACACCCACTTTTCGGAACTTGTTTCATTGAACAGCGGGGCTCGTTTCGCTGCGAACAACGGAAGGACTATGTCTGATTTTGGCGTTACGCTTTACACTGTTTCGCAACTTTTTATACTCTGCGTAGTGTTTAGGTGCCGCACATTACTTAAAACGTTTCTGAGAAGTATTTCTACTGCTCAGTTTTTGACGTATTGCACTAATTATCCACGGAACCACAGCTTTTGTCAATCGTATTGTTCCTATGGGGGAGTGAGAAATGAGGAACCTGTAAGTTCTCGAATTTCGTCATCTACAACGAGATTCTAGTTTATTGGTGTCCATTGAGTTTCGAAGCCAAATTTTCCAATGTGTGTGAAATCGTATGGGACTTAACTGCTAAGGTCATCTGTCCCTAAGCTTATACACTACTTAACCGCCGGCCGCGGTGGTCTCGCGGTTCTAGGCGCGCAGTCCGGAACCGTGCGACTGCTACGGTCGCAGGTTCGAATCCTGCCTCGGGCATGGATGTGTGTGATGTCCTTAGGTTAGTTAGGTTTAAGTAGTTCTAAGTTCTAGGGGACTAATGACCACAGCAGTTGAGTCCCATAGTGCTCAGAGCCATTTGAACCATTTGAACTACTTAACCTAAATTATCTCAAGAACAAACACACGCAACCATGCCCGAGGAGGACTCGAACCTCCGACGGGACAGCCGCACATTTCTAGGCGCGCTGTTAGAACGATTATATTTTTAGGGGGTATGAGAACAATATCCCTTACTTTGTCAATCCTTTCTTGTTGCCATTACACCTACGATAGCAGCAGAATGCGACGTATGGCTTTTGGTTTCTAGTGAAATAATCTACTCAGGTTTATTGTTGAGGTGATTCCTCTCTAAAATCCAGTGTTCATGTGTGCCATAAGACGACGCGGTCTTACTGAGACTGGAGAAAGTGTAATTTCAACATGACAAAAGCCAGGAGCCAGAAATTACGCAAGCCTGGCTCTGTAGACTTATTTCGTGGAAAATCTGTTTCTCTTCTCTTTAGTGATTAGGATTCAACATGTTTAATTAAGACTTAAGGTTATTAGATCAGATGGGATAGAAGAGAAGGCTCAGTCCTTCGTGATGTACAGACAGTGATACCTTACCATACGCGTGTAATATCTCATACGCTGGAGCAGACAAAAAGAAACACTTTTTTACGTGGCGAAAATGTCACAGGTACATTGTTCCTTGATCGAAGTCCGTACAGGTTTTGATGCTGGTGATGTTCAAACTTCAGTGTGATGGATATTGTTTTAGATATGTTGATGAAAATATCGTCCGGTTACATTAATGCGCCAGTGGCATCTATGTGCTGATGAATATCTGACACGCTTAGAACAACCAGTGTTTCACGAATAATGGTTATAGCATCAGACAAACGGACAACCACCTCTTCTGGAGTGTCTGTCGGTGTGCCGTACACTAAACACTTCATCTGCCGCCACAAAGATAATTTCATAAAATCTGGGAGAGGCCCGCCGCTGCAATCCAGCTGGGGAAAACATTGCCCACATGTTCTCTGACATGAGCGGGTGATGAGGTCCCATCGTGCTCCAACCATGACTACCAAGAGGACATTATTCAATGTGTGCGGTAATGCTTCATGCAGAAAGAAAGCTTATACTCTTCAACAGTCGTGTTTGGCATAAGATACGAGCACATCAGAATAATTAGCACGCAGATGGCAGTTGCGCATTAATGTGAACAGACGACTTTTCAGCAACTTCTCTACAACAGTGTTTATCACACAGCAATTTGAATCCCTTCTCTAAGCATCGCTAGCGTCAAAACTCTCATTGATGCATCTGTGATAGATATATCAGGTGTAACCCGTATAAATGCAAGCATTTTTGCGGTGACTGAAGACGGTGTACTGAACACATTACGTCAGTATTTACGCCTTTTGCGGACTAATAATTGTAGGTATTACAAGTCGTATGTCTTAGGTTGGGTACTACCTCCAAGTACATGTTGCAAGAGCTAGTTATTAATTTTTCCCCTGGGCAATAGGTCAGGTGTTGAAGTGTGGACGTGTGGACTCAAACTGTTAGTCTTATTGACAGGCGTAATGAGGTTGGTGGTGAAGTTACGCCCGTGCAGAAAACGTTAGGTGGTAAAGCTTTTTGACGTGTTTGTAGCAAGATCATTCGACGCAGAGGAAAAGCTACCAATACACTGGTGTGTGCAAGTGTTAAGGTAGCACATACAAAAGCATATAAAAACGTCTTGACTTATACCCATTACACCCTGCATATATACTGCCTGAAAAAAAAGTGTAGCATCCAGAATACATTGTCGAATGAAATGTAATGTCTTACACATACACACCATCGGCGGGTATGTAAATGATTAAAATTTGCAATTCTCTGCGACAGGTATAATGGCAATGAGGTGGTACGTTCGAACGACTGATATCGACTTCTAATATTGTTGAATCTACGGTTTTCACTATTGCTAGCGTGATTGGTTCATTTCATTCGTAGGGGATTGATTCAGGTTGGGTCGGTTTGGGGAGTAATGGGATCAAACTGCGGGGTTGTGTCACGTGAGGAGTTGTCGGTGTTGAGGGATATGGCACGAAGGGTCTATCGAAATAAAAAGAGTACAGTAAACATGGGATCTAAATGGCTCAAATGGCTCAAATGGCTCTGAGCACTATGGGACTTAACATCTGAGATCATCAGTCCCCTAGACCTTAGAACTACTTAAACGTAACTAACCTAAGGACATCACACACATCCATGCCCGAGGCAGGATTCGAACCTGCGACCGCAGCGGTCGCGCGGTTCCAGACTGAAGCGCCTAGAACCGCTCGGCCACATCGGCCGGCAAACATGGGATCTAAACTGCATACATTGAGAGCTATAAGCCTTTGTTCAGTGAAAGAGCTGTGTTCCACAGTTGTGAAGATGAGCAAGTGCTCATACCTCGAGCCTATGTTTACCGTAATTTTTTTCTTGTTTTCGTCCAGACTACAACCTCTCAAAATATTAAAAGCAAAGAGATTGTAGTAATAGCAGAAGAGATATTTTTCACAGCATCGAAGATGAAGAAATGTTCACTAGCTCTCAAGCATTTTAGAGCCCACGTTTGCTACATATTTTTGTTTCGAATGATTATTCCTGTCATATTCCTGAATACTGACCATTGACCATTCCTTTTGGGACACTCTGTGTAAAGTCAAGTGCTGCGTGTGGAACAATTTCAACCAAACTCTGGAAAACTCTGGGGGTAATAGTGCCCTCTATTACTGCGTTGGTTTGGGGAGGGGGGAGGTGTGTAAGTGTGGGGGGGGGGGGTGAGGGGGGGGGGTGACGTTGGAAACAATCGAGACTGAATGATTCTGAAGAGTCAAAGAGCCTTCGGGTGACAGTCTAAATGTCATTAAACCCCAAATTCCGAGGTGCCCTAATGAGAAATAACGTGGCAAGGCAGGGTAACCATTTAAATACACTCCTGGAAATGGAAAAAAGAACACATTGACACCGGCGTGTCAGACCCACCATACTTGCTCCGGACACTGCGAGAGGGCTGTACAAGCAATTAATCACACGCACGGCACAATGGTCTCACCAGGAACCGCGGTGTTGGCCGTCGAATGGCGCTAGCTGCGCAGCATTTGTGCACCGCCGCCGTCAGTGTCAGCCAGTTTGCCGTGGCATACGGAGCTCCATCGCAGTCTTTAACACTGGTAGCATGCCGCGACAGCGTGGACGTGAACCGTATGTGCAGTTGACGGACTTTGAGCGATGGCGTATAGTGGGCATGCGGGAGGCCGGGTTGACGTACCGCCGAATTGCTCAACACGTGGGGCGTGAGGAGACCTCAGTACATCGATGTTGTCGCCAGTGGTCGGCGGAAGGTGCACGTGCCCGTCGACCTGGGACCGGACCGCAGCGACGCACCGATGCACGCCAAGACCGTAGGATCCTACGCAGTGCCGTAGGGGACCGCACCGCCACTTCCCAGCAAATTAGGGACACTGTTGCTCCTGGGGTATCGGCGAGGACCATTCGCAACCATCTCCATGAAGCTGGGCTACGGTCCCGCACACCATTAGGCCGTCTTCCGCTCACGCCCCAACATCGTGCAGCCCGCCTCCAGTGGTGTCGCGACAGGCGTGAATGGAGGGACGAATGGAGACGTGTCGTCTTCAGCGATGAGAGTCGCTTCTGCCTTGGTGCCAATGATGGTCGTATGCGTGTTTGGCGCCTTGCAGGTGAGCGCCACAATCAGGACTGCATACGACCGAGGCACACAGGGCCAACACCCGGCATCATGGTGTGGGGAGCGATCTCCTACACTGGCCGTACACCTCTGGTGATCGTCGAGGGGACACTGAATAGTGCACGGTACATCCAAACCGTCATCGAACCCATCGTTTTACCATTCCTAGACCGGCAAGGGAACTTGCTGTTCCAACAGGACAATGCACGTCCGCATGTATCCCGTGCCACCCAACGTGCTCTAGAAGGTGTATGTCAACTACCCTGGCCAGCAAGATCTCCGGATCTGTCCCCCATTGAGCATGTTTGGGACTGGATGAAGCGTCGTCTGACGCGGTCTGCACGTCCAGCACGAACGCTGGTCCAACTGAGGCGCCAGGTGGAAATGGCATGGCAAGCCGTTCCACACTACTACATCCAGCATCTCTACGATGGTCTCCATGGGAGAATAGCAGGCTGCATTGCTGCGAAAGGTGGATATACACTGTACTAGTGCCGACATTGTGCATGCTCTGTTGCCTGTGTCTATGTGCGTGTGGTTCTGTCAGTGTGATCATGTGATGTATGTCACCCCAGGAATGTGTCAATAAAGTTTCCCCTTCCTGGGACAATGAATTCACGGTGTTCTTATTTCAATTTCCTGGAGTGTATCATTAAAAAGCTCAACTCTATATTTCATCTTTCTCATTGTCTTCTACACGAAGGGCTGACTTCCTCGAAATAGCGAGTCTCCAGATAAACGGGGAAAAAAGCGTTAAGCACGAAATTTATGTTTCCGAGACCAGCGAAAGAAGCTCTTAACAGAAGGGGAGATCTGGATTAGCGTTCTCCGGAAGAGCCGAGGTGTGGCTGGGACGACGCCGGCGCGGCACGTAGTGACGGCGAGGCATTTGGCTGCGGTGCGACGTGAGGGAACTTTGGCCTCTGACTTATTGCGGCTGAGCAGCCGTAACGGTGCCCAAGGACAGCCTGTCGCCGCCGCAGCCGCAGCCGCGGGCCGGCCGGCCTGTCCCCAGCCGGGCCGTATCGCGGCTCACGATGCCGCCTCCGACGTCACCACACAGTTGCTGCAATATTGTTTTCATTTTCGCCTCCTCGCTCATCCACGGACGGTTCCCTGCTGTAAATCGTGCACCGCCATTCCGACCTACACAATACGACTTTCTTCGATTCAGCAATGGTCGCACTAATGTCTCGTTCGATACTTCATCTGTTAATAGGTGAGACTGGGCCACATTCTTTGTTTTTGAATATTTTGTGATGGAATTTATATTATTTGTGAATTATTTATAGGAGAATATGGGATTGGAACAAGGAATGAGAGAGGAGAAATAATAATTGAGTTCAGTAATAAGTTTCCGCTATTAATAACGAATACTCTTTTCAAGATTCATAGCAGGAGTAGTTATGCTTGGGAATAGCCGGGTGATCGAGAAGATTTCAGTTACATTACGTCATGATCAGAGAGAGATTCCGAAATCAGATACTGAATTGTAAGACGTACCCAGGAGCAGATCGCAATTTAGTAATGATCAAGACTAGATTGAAGTTCAAGAGACTTGGAAGGAAGAATCAATAAGCAAGGAAGTGGGGTAGGTGAAGTACTACGGAATGACGAGATACACTTGAAGTTCTCTAAGGCTGTAATACAGCAATAAGGAACAACTCAGTAGGCAGCACAGTTGAAGAGAAATGGGCATCTCTATAAAGGGCAATCACAGAAGTTGGAAAGAAAAACATAGATGTAAAGAAGGTAACAGCGAAGAAGCTATGGGCAACAAAAGAAGTACTTCAGTTGATCAATGAAAGAAGGAAGTACAAAAATAATGGAAGCAAGACTAAAGAAAATTCAAGACATTACCATATGATTTGTCATTCGACAATGTAAAATGGTGCAAGATGTTCGAAATTCTGAGAAAAATACGGGTAAGCTATAGGGAGAGACGGGCAATGTACAATGGTACAAGATTCAAGAGGGAATAACAAGAGTGGACGACCAAGAACGAAGTGCTCGTATTGAAAAGGGTGTAAGACAGCGATGTAGTCTTTTGCCCCTACTGTTCAGTCGTTACATCGAAGAAGCAATGGTAGAAATAAAAGAAAGGTTCAGGAGAGGGGTTAAAATTAAAGGTGAAAGGATATTAGTGATACGATTCGCAGATGACATTGCTATCCTGAGTGAAAGTGAACAAGAATTACATGATCAGTCGAATGGAATGAACAGAATAGTGAGAACAGAACATGAATTGAAAATGAATCGAAGAAAAACGAAAGTCACACGAAGTAGATGAAGTTAACCAATGACGGACGGAGCAGGGAGGATATCAAAAGCTGACTAGCACTGGCGAAAAGGCATTCCTGACCAAGAGAAGTCTACTAGTATCAAACATGGGTCTTAATGTGAGGAAGAAATTTCTGAGAGCGTATGTTTGGAGTAGACCATTGTACGACAGTGAAACATGGAGTGTGGGAAAATTGGACCAGAAGAGAATCGAAGCATTTGAGATGTGGTGCTACAGACGAATGTTGAAAATTAGGTGGACAGATAAGGTAATGAATGAGGAGGTTATGCGCAGAATCGGAGAGGAAAGAAATATTTGGCAAACACTGACAAGGATAAGGGACAGGTTGATAGGACATCTATTAGAACATCAGGAAATGACTTACATGGTACTAGAGGGAGCTGTAGAGTGCAAAAAGCTGTAGAGGAAGAGACATACGGGAATACATTTAGCATGAAGATGTAGGCTGAATGTGCTACTTTGTTATGAAGATGTTGGCACAGGAGAGGAATTCGTGGCGGGCCGCATCAAACCACTCAGAAGACTGATGACTAAAATATAATCTGCTCATCATTCAGTTCACACTGATGCCTGTGCAGCAATTACTTATCTCGTATTTCCCTTCTTGAAAATGGAGACTGTACACGACCTTTTCCACTTCAGTGGGACTTCAACACGTTGACAGCAGTTGTTCATAAAGTGTAGTATTCTTTTCTTCAAGTGTTGTCCTCCAGTTTTCAATAATTCTGCAGAAATATTTCCAGTATCAGGTGATCGGCCATTCTTCATTTTAGCTAATGCACTGTGTACTTCCTCTATCTTGATGGTCATATTTCGAATTGTTTGTTCTTCTTCGTCTCCAGTGTATTGGGATCTGTCTTCAGTTAGAAGATCTTTGTAACGCTTTTTCCTTTAGCTTAAAGGAATTAAACTGGGCACTGCTCCATTTACTGGCGTTATCTCCATACCAGTGATTTTTCTCCACACACCTGTCGCTTATGATCCACCTATACACTCTCAATTGGGATGGATTTCTGTTCCCAATCTTGTTCATTTCTGATTTAATTCTTTTTTAAGTCCTGATTTATTATCTTAAATTTTTTTTCTATCTTTAGGTGATTTAGTTGATGACCATTTTTGTATAAATTTTGCTTTCCCTAAATCAATTTCTTAATGTCATTTGATATGAATGGTTTCAGTCCTATCTACAGAACAGGAAGCAAAAAATCTCTTTATATGCTTCAAGTTATTCAAAGAAGATTACCACTTCATCTAACTGGGGTGAAATTACATTAGGTGTTCCACAAGGTTCGATCATGGGGCCCCTCCTGTTCTTGATATATGTGAATGATGTTCCTTCTTATGTGAAACAAGATGCTGAACAGACACTGTTTTCTGATGATACAAGCATAATTATTAATCAAGTAAAAGAAAGCCCGATAGAAAATGATACAAATAAGGTCTTTGGAAAAGGTATTAATTTGTTTTCTGTGAATGGGCTTCCTCTGAACTTCGAAAAAACACAATGCATCCAATATTGTGCTGCAAAAAGTATAATTCCTTCAATAAATATAACACATCAACAGAAGTCAGTAGCCAGGGTAGAGCATACTTCATTTTTGGGTGTACATATAGATAAGAATCATAATTGGAAAATTCATATTTTGGATCTCCTAAAGCGACAAGGCTCAGCAACTATTGCAATCTGAATAATTGCCAATTTTGAGAATGTATAAATTAGTAAGCTAACATACTTCGCATACTTACATTCTCTGATGTCATACGAAATAATATTCTGGGACAACTCAACGCTTAGGCAAAAGGTATTCACTGCTCAAAAGAAAGTAGTTAAAATAATGTGTGGGGTTCTTAGTCGCACATCTTGTAGGCATCTGTTTAAAAGGTTACAGCTGCTTCACAGTAAATTTACTCAGTAACACTACCAGAAAAAAGAAAGACCTGCACTATCCTTTACTTAACCTATCTCTGGCACAGAAAGGGGTAAAATATGCTGCTATGAAACATTTTGATTAATTACCAGATGAAATGAATTTCTGACAGACAGCAGTAACATCTTTAAAAAAATTGAAATCATACTGAAAGTATCTAACCAAAATTGTATCCTTTTTATTTATGAAAGTATCAAGCACATATCTTTCAATACCTCCTTGACAACTCCTTCTATACTGTAGATGAATTCTTGAATATGAGTACATAAATGTGGAGATATAATATATGCATTTTGTGCCATTTCTTGTGCATTTGACACGTTCTACATCATAACGGTTTTTTCCGTGCTATTGATCAACGGAACACGTAACTAACTATCTAACTAACTAACTCCATGGCGGATCCTGTTTGTCTGCACCCTTACTCTCAGTCCCCAACATGTCTAGAGTAAATTTCCTAGTTGCTTGCTTAATATTCTCATATTCCCTTTCAACATTCATCTTATGGCACCATTTTTAGTTCAAAGTCTAATCGTCATTCAAATAAATCCTTGATGCAGAACTGATTTAGGAGAAAGAGCTTGTACTGTGTCTGTTCCAGTTTCTCTTCATTAGTCTGGATAGTCTCTTGTCCAGTTTTTGATGATTTTCTTCTAAACGGATGTGTCATATTTGATAAAACGAAGTAGTGACCGGTTTCACAATTGCCTCCCCCCATGGCTCTGCAGTCTGGAACTACCACTTTGGATCTTTGCTTAGTAATAATATAATCAATTAATTATTTCTTCTGTAAAGAGGGCCTTTCCCACGTATATCTGTAAATATATTTATGTGAAAAATGAGTGTTCAGAATTCTTAAGTTTTACTCGTTTACAGAATTCAGACTGGGAACATTTATTTTTCCTAGTAAATACATTGAATATGATGCTCTGAATTAATACATATATATAAAGTCTTTGGACATTGTAAATATCCATGTCAAAAGGAAGTATAAACATTGCTACAGTTTGTTTTGTGCCGCTGAGTGTGGAAGGCTTTGGTAGTCTACATGTGACATCTGTGATGCTAATTTCACATGCTTCTGCATCTGCAACAAGTGAAAATATCTGGCAGACTTACATGACTTCCGAAGATAAGTCACAATTGCACTGCTTTCATTTTTATTAACTAAATTGATACGTGCTATGAAATGGGGAAATGTTATTGCTTTTCCTTTGGTTGCCACTTTCAAAATATAATAGTTGTTCTCTTAGAGCTCATATTTCAAGTTAAATTATTCTTTGTCTTGAAAACTCAGATTGTCATCACTGGCACTAATCTGAAGACTAGTAGAACCTTCGTGAAGAGCTCTCTGGCTGGAGTTGCCTTCTTACATTTTTAAAAATGTGCTTTTGTTTGTTTGATTTTATGAGTTTGGCCAGTTGTTTTTCTCCCTATTTACAATTCTAGAAGCTCTTGCTTCTATAGCGATTCAGTAAGAATTCTTGTCCTTGCTCTTTTTCCTCTGTTCTACAGGTGCTTGCCTTTGGAAGTGGTCCAATCAACTTTCTTCAGTGATACCAAGCGTCTTGAGCTATTTAAACAGCTGGTAGTTACAGGCAGACTTACAACTGGAGTAGTGCTTGTGTTGTTGGTGTCTGTTGTATCAGCCCTCTTGGTATCATTATCAGTATTTTCTGGTACACTTCCAACTACTACACCTTTTTTTAACATCATATTGCCGAGAGAACTAACCTTTCAAGACTCTAAATAGGGACGTTTTGCAGCTGCCTGAACTTTCATGGCATCTAGAATTACACTATTTGCAGCTTTCTTCTTTTCTTCGGCAGGTGTTAGAGAAACAGTAACATTTCTTCCTCTGTAGTGAACCATTTTTGTTTTTTGCATGTATGTTGACTGTAACCCAAAAAAATGTTCACTCTGCCCCACACCCCATCAAAACAATTACCCACATATATTCAGTCACAAACATATATCGTAATTTTTTATTTCATGTGGTATGGAGATACAATACCGATGATAACTGCTTATCTTCTCGATAGCTGGTTTCTACAAAATTAATAAGCACAAATCCTTATTACAGACATATCAAAATTTGTAGATGAAGATAGTAAAACACAAGAGTCACACTTTCTGCAACCCAGAATCATTTAGCCATCTAGTTTTCAGTGTTCTAAGTGCTCAGAGAGTCAGAGAGTGTAAGTTAGGTGTATGTTGGCATCCTGACAATCATAGAGTTTACGTAATCAGTTGCTCACTGTACCAAATATATTTATTATGGTACATCACACACTTCGCACTGTTCCTCCTCTCCTGACATTAACAGGTTGCCTTTGAAGAATTAATTGAAGGATAAGGACTTTTATTTCTCGAACAATTAATGGTGTGATCGTGCGTTGGCGCGCTGCAGGTGCAAATCACAGTATAACCGAGACTCAGACGAACCTGCAATAATGTTGATATAAATCACATCTTTTATTTAAACACGATTTTTCTGTAGCAGATTCATTTTGCTAGCCAGGAACAGACTCATGGACATTTTGGACGTATAATATTGAATGACGTTAGTGGGAAAAGTTTCTGATATTTTCTAAGAAAGGAAGACTCCATACATCGATGTTTCAACAACACGACAATCTCTGGTGTCAGTGTCCTCTTTCTTTCACTTTCTTAATGAAAGTGTTTAACGATATGCCTTTCTTCGTGTACGTAAGCGTTTAAATAACTGACTTCAAGTAATACCACCAATTGCACCTCAGCAGTACAGTATAAATATCGACGTTTACGTCGCTCATGAATCTCAATCAAAGATAACATTCTTATTGGTAATCGGAATACTGAGTGTTCAATTGTCACTACGATATTTATTCTTATTGGCTTGCAAGGCACCAGTAATCTACCAAAAATCACAATTAGATCGTATAAGTTCTTGAAAAACGCCAAGGTGCCGTTCATAATTCTAATCGGTTCACTCGGAGTAAGTTACATGCAGTAGTTGTAGTATCTTTCCCTGTGTTACCTCTAGCCATCAGATCACTATTAAGTTGGTTAGACAAGCGTTAAAAGTTCGTAAAACTTCATTAGAGTTCTGTACGCCTTGATTACTGAAGAGCAAAATAATCAGTCTAAATCTTCGCAATATTTACTGTCGAGATATTGCCACCTTCCGATCCTATTTTGTGCGTAAGAAAACTTCTTTGTCATTCAACTGTCAATGTCTGCTTCTTATAACTTCCAGTGAGCTCTAAGAATAGTCATTTAAAGTTGCATGGCTAATCTTCATGCAACTAGAATGTCTCAGAATTAAAAATTAGCGTATCAATCAATTCTCGCAACTGAACTCTCTTAATATGTCTTCTCAGAATTACTACGTACAACCAGTCATCAACACGTATAGGTTTGATATATCACAATTTTTTAACGTTAGCAGTCGGACGCGAGATACAAAAGTGAATACAATTTTAAGTTTATTAATTAGGAAGACATTTCTAGTAATTCAGTTCAGTCTCGACAATGTCTTCCTGGTCGTGTAGCGCTAGCCGTCCGTCGGTTGGTCCTCAACAGCGCCCGGTACACCCACTGTCACGTCGTCAGAACAGCACTGGAACACATCGCCAGTCTCGATCGTGGGTCATGAAACAAAACAAACATTTTCAATACATTAAGTGATATAAAATCTGTAATACAAAATTATGTAGTTCTACTCGCCTGGCGTCGCACGGCGTAACCTGTCAGTGATTTGTCACTATACATCGTAAACACTGCAATTATAGTATAAATTTTCTGCCGTTACTAGTTCATGATATTCTGATTCTGTAAAACGTTCTCCCGTTACTGCGGATTACCTGTGTGTGTATTTTCGTCCTATTCAGGCTTTTGCTTTATGATACGCTATTATTTTTGCTCTTTCTACAACATTCATTGCATGTTTGCCACTTCTGTGCTGAGCTTTTCCACATTTCGCCAAAGCGGAGTGCACGTGGTTTGTAAATACAAAAAATATTTTATTAATAAATGACATAAATTTCCTAAATCAACCCGCGATAATTGTGGAACTTTGCTTGTAAAGTCGTTTGTATCGTTTAAGTGGAACCGGTCGTGAGCGAATTTCCTATGGTTGACCATTCTAACATTGGTACACTTTTCTCAGAAACTGTTTGTTCAAATCAAACGAAATTTCAAACTTGCATAAGTTGTCATATTTTCTTCAGAGTGTATTATTTACTTGGAATATGTATTGTTATCATAGTAGATATTCCAGAAAAGGTATCTGACCTATCGTAAGCCTAGTATATTTAAAGAAAGTGATGTCATTACTCTCTGTGCCAACCTTCATTGACACAGATGTATTAATTTCCCGACAAAATGGTAACCAAAGCTAAAAGTTTCATACTTTCGGGTAACTATATTTAACGTTTTTGATACAATCTTTTCAGCCTACATTCAAACTTGTGTGATCCATAGCTGCCATTGCAGCGGTTTTCAGTATCCTTAGCTTACGTTGGCGGGTCCTCTTCGAAACTCTGGCCTCTTGTCATTTGTAGGGTGCTTTACCCAAGTTCTCGTAGCCTCACCTGGTCAGTTGACGGAAGCGCTTTCTTCATATTCACCCCAAGTTCTATGCCTGTATCTCTGAAAACTTTTAGCCTGTTGGATGACCCATCACTGAAACGCAACAATTCACCCATAACACCAGCTTTTGGAGTATGAGGCCCGCCAATACAGTTTCAGGTGAGCATCTCCACACACAGTTATTGAAACTTTCATTAGGATTTTGAGTCCTCCTATACATGTTCTGGTTCAGATAGGACAGGGGTGTAACCTAAGACAGTTAAAAGAACCGTTATTTTCACGTCCTGGTTCCCTTAACTTATACACATTTTTTATGAAGATTTGGTTACTGCCATCATTAGATAAGTGATAAAGATTAAAAGAACATGAGAATTAAAAACTGACTTTATTATTTAACATGAGCAAAACATAGAAGTTATTAGCTATCCGACCACACTGGCAAACCCAAATTAAAAATTCAGTTTCTCGAGTATTTCTAGTGCCCATGAATCGTGGACCAAAAACTTTCTAAACCGTGTATTACAGTAACAGTATCATTTTCTGTCAGTCTATGATTGTTTTGTTAATTTTCCTTTTCATCGCTGCTTGCTTTATTCGTGAATGCTGTGATTCAAACACAGTTCAGCTCTTTGATTAGCAGTTTTCAGATTGACTTTCACCGCAAAACTTTCTTTCTAGCACTTACTTGATCATAGAACTAGGCACGCGCAGTAGATGTGGCTTTATAATTCTGTTCTGGATAGTACCATCATAGTTGTGCACAGACCAAACACTGTAATTGCTGCACACTTGCTGTTCGAGCAACGAGCCACAGGGTACATTAAAAGTCTCTTCATAACAAGAGCAATGGATTATATACAAGTAATTTGTTATCGGAGTACATACTCACTGCTAATGCACAAACACACGAAGATATCATAAGCCCTTTAAATAAATGTGATTCGTATATCAGTTGGGCTTAACTGAGACTGAAGTCAGTAATAGTCGATTGCACGTGTGATGTGCAAGCTGCCAAATAGTTATTACATCAAAGTGACTTTCATCGCTGTCTGAGTAACCCGATGAATTAAATAAAAAGGAAAGTTCAACTGGTGCGGACATTTTCTTCAAAATCTAATGTTCATCCATCCCATCTTAGGTTTTCCGAGTCCATCCGTCTACCGTGTCTGCTGCATGGAATGCAGTGTTGTTATTTGACTTAGATATTCTAGGTTCACTTAACTGTATAGGGATTTTAGCTGTAGATACCACATTGAACATCTAATGTAGTGTCAAATTTACATTGAAATATTCAGAGCAAATTCCGTGTCTGATACATGAGCTTCAGGGTTATGCTACGCTCCCTAGACTTATGTTATTGTTTCTTTTACGTCATATAATATTAATCTGTATGGAAGTTTTACTTTATCAGCAACCTGGAACGTGTAGGAATGAGTAATTGACTATTATGAATAGATTTAATTGTAAAATTAATTTACTAAGGCTAAAATTAATTAACTAAGGCTTGACTTTGCCCCTCTCATTATGATGCATGGATCGTTGCGCATTGTGTATCACAAGTACACTCAGTGATCTTTTGATGAAAAAGTTTTCGGGGCACTCTCACAATAGATATAATGCAGCGAGACTTACTGATTTTTTCTGTATAGATGATTACTTATTTACGAATAAAAGTACATTTTAGTTAACATTACCTAGTATTAGAACAGTTTTCAAACTGACAACGTATCATGGCTGCTGCAGCCTTCACGCCTTCTTACCTTGCTCTTGGTAAGTATAGCAAAATGTCTGCCTTTCATAAACCAAGACCCTACGTAGCCACTAGCTTGAAACAGCTGCAGTCGAAGATAAACAAAGGTTCAAATGGCTCTGAGCACTATGGGACTCAACTGCTGTGGTTATCAGTCCCCTAGAACTTAGAACTACTTAAACCTAACTAACCTAAGGACATCACACACATCCATGCCCGAGGCAGGATTCGAACCTGCGACCGTAGCAGTCGCACGGTTCCGGACTGCGCGCCTAGAACCGCGAGACCACCGCGGCCGGCCCGAAGATAAACCAGTTTAACAAACATCAGCTTTCTAGCGGTAGAAATTGGAATTAAGCTCTTGTTGTTGAGAATCAGATGTAGTGATGCAATGCAATAAGCCATCGTATATACTTCTGTAAGTTGACTCCCTGCTTTAACCATCTTTTGTAGCTGTAGAGTAAGAAAGTTTAAGGTTTTTAGTTGCAAAGGGATAAGTTCAAATAATCTGTTATTTTGCTGCTACTCTTACCTTAACTGCTAAGCTAACTTGCAACGAAAGGCAACAAACGCCGTACAGTCATGCGTACAACCAACAAGAAATGAACAGTAAGTGAATAATCAAGTATGCAGTGTCCATGTGTCGGCTCACACAAAAGCAAAAAGTACACTCATTCACTGGCTGCCAGCGATTCAATTGGCAAGAACGGTTGCCTGCTGCTTCGAAACAGTTAAGCATATCGCTTTTCCAACCACAGACTGCCCTGTCATCGTTCAAATTGCGAGTAACAATGCGAAAAAAGAAAGAAATCAGATTTACGCCAATGACATATATCTTTGGCAAACTTTTAAGTTTTGAAGCTGTGATGACAACTCGTGAGTCGTGCTTGTGTAGGTCAGTTGGTTAGAGCACTTGCTCGTGAAAGGCAAATGTCCCGATTTCGAGTCTCGGTCATGTGCATAATTTTAATTTGCCAGGAACTTCCATATCAGAGCACACTCCGCTACAGAGTGAAAATTTCCCTCTGGAAACTTTCAAGTTCTCCAATATCGTAAAGAAGCTTCAGGGGTACGCTTCCCCCAGAGTTCCCCTAGAAAGAGAGCACTGTGTAGATTTAAAGATATGATACCTTCTAATTAACCTCCATTGTGGGATGTGAGCGATTTTCAAGTTCATCGAGTGAGCTTGCTTCCAATATTTCTACTGCAACTCTCTGTTGAGGAATACAAGAAAACTACAATGATCTCTCTAGAATGAGATTTTCACTCTGCAGCGGAGTGTGTTTGTTACGAAACTTCGTGGTAGATTAAAACTGTGTGCCGGACCGTGACTAGAACGCGGGACCTTTGCTTTCGTGGGCCAGTGCTCTACCAACTGAGCAACCCAAGCACGACTCATGTTCCGTCCTCGCAGATTCACTTCTGCCAGTACATCGTCTCCTACCTTCCAAACTTAGCAGAAGCTCTCCTGCGAACCTTGCAGAACTAGCACTCCTGAAAGAAAGAAGACTTCGAGTCTCGGTCCGGCAGACAGTTTTAATCTGCCAGGAAGTTAAAATGATCTTTGTTGATCACACACCGCACCATCTTGAAAAGTAAATTCAAAATTTCACTGTCTGACACAGGTGACCTTTAACTAGTACAGTGATTTCTCACGAAGTAAATGCGATACCCAAAAAAAAAAAAAAAAAAAAAAAAAAGCGAGAGAGAGAAAGTAAGAGACATTTACTACATCATAATAGCGAGTACTCACTAACCTGAGGGTAAAGTTACAATTAAACCGCTAGCAAAGGACCTACACCAAAACACAGGCCGTCAGTATCGCACAGCAGCATTTAATGACAGACAGCAGGTAGCATATGATTAGATTAACGTAACAAAACAATAACAATAGTAAGAACTGTAATGGCTCTTACCTGTTTCCCCCTGTATTGTTGCTGCTGTAGTGTTGTAGTTGCTACTATAACGCAGAAGGAGTGAAGGTTGAAACTTTTCTTCTTGCTCTTGCCTCGGAGCTACAGTAGCATCTGGCGAAGACCCACTCGCGACCGCGGCAAGAATTTTCATACACCCATCTGATCAAGAGTATCCCGACAACCCTGCTTTGTGGTTTCGTCCAGAGTTCGCGAGGCCACAACGCGAATCGATTTCGCAGACCTTAGCGAGGGCTCGCTGCAAACAGCAAAGACGAATCTGAGGCGCGATCACACGACTCGCGTCTCCACATAGCGCTCCCGCGCTGAGGTCAGTACAGTGTCGAGCAAGCAAGGCTCCAGCCCAGTTCGAGACCTCAGCTACAGCAGCGAACATCATAGAGTAGGAGCAACGAGTAAAGGTTTCTGATGAGCTGTACTATTGTTAATGTCAAACATTGTGCCGTCAGAGGACAGTTTGTTACTTAGGGCATCAAGTGCTACATTCATCGCCAGTGTGAGTTTTAAACCATCCAGCTGGCAAAGAGTGTATCAAAGTGAAATGAATATTTGATTCATTTATATAATGAAGGGAGCTAATGTTTCGTGTGTTCTAGTTTGATGAGCCTTCTTCCAGAGCAGTCAAAGAACCCGAAAGTAATTTCATCTGCTTACAACATACAAGGTGTACAACTTTGCTTCCGTCTTTTTTTCCCAACATTTGGTTACACATGTATCATTTAAAGTATTTTTCATCGCTGGCCACCGCTTTCTCTCATCTTTCGGGCAGTGTACGAATCGCGCGTCGAAAAAATTGTTCATCTTTTGAAGCGATCCACGAATCGACCAAATTGGTGACTTCTTCATGAGATCGGAAGTGTTGGTCAGCCAGGCTATGCGCCATTGATCTAAACAGGTGGGAGCAATGTCTGGAGAATACGGCGGGTGGGGTAGGACTTCCCATTTTAACGTTTCCAAGTACGTTTTGAGCTCTTTTGCAACGTGGGTTCGAGCGTTGTCGTACTGAAAACTCACTTTATCGTGCCTCTCGCTGTATCGCGGCCGCTTGTCTTTTAATGCTCTGCTCAAACGCATTAATTTCGTTCGATAATGGGCACCTGTGATTGTTTCACTAGGTTTCAGCACCTCATGGTACACGACGCCGAGCAGGTCTTACCAAAAAATTAATGCAGAGCATATTGTTGGAGCCGTGAATATTCGGTTTGGCCGTCAACGTGGAGGCCTGGCCTGCATATCCCCATGATTTTTTGCGTTTTGGGTTATCGTAATGAACCCACTTTTCACTCCCGGTCACAATGCTATGCAGAAATCCCTTCCGTTTATGCCTCTGAAGCAAATATTCACAAACACACAAACGCCGTTCAACTTCTCTTGGTTTCCACTCACAAGGGACCCAAGTTCCTTCTTTCTGAATCATGCCCGTAGCCTTGAGACGTTTTGAAATGGATTGCTGTCTCATTCCCACCAATCGTGTCAATTCTTCTTGAGTCTGACGCGAGTCTTCACTCAGCAATGTCTCCAGGTCTGTATCTTCCACCCCTACGCCGGTCTACGACGTTAAAATCACCGTTATTGAAGCATTGAAACCACTCACGACACGTTCTTTCACTAATAGCGTCCTTACCATACGTACTTGAGAGCATTCGATTTGATTCAGCCGCTGTTTTCTTCATATTGAAACAAAAAAGTAACACCTAACGCAAATGACGAGAATTAGGATCGTGAACTGACATTTTCAATCAAGAACAACTTTAAGATGCAGACACAAATCTACTAATGTTTGAATGAGGTTTTGTTGGCCGAGGTCCAAGCTAACTGCCTGACGTCTGCGATCTGTTTCTTTCGACCTCTACTTACCTGTTGTCGCCACCTATCGGCAAACGGCGGAAGCAAAGTTGTACACCTTATGTTTAATGAGGAATTGACTAGTATGTGTCCCTATAGGCGGAGCCGCTAGTATAAAAGTGGTGTTTGGTTGTCAGTAGAGAAGCAGTGACAACAGAATTCAATGACTTCGAAAGAGAAGTAGCGATTAGGCATTGCCTGAGTAACACATCTAGCAGGGTTAGTTCAGAGCTGCCAAAGGTGCCCCAGTCTACTATTGGTAAGTGGAAACTGAGGCGGAAACGCGAAGGAACAACCACAGCAAACTCAAGACCATGTAATGACGGGCAGGGAAGATCCAACTTTGCGAAGGGTAGCTGTAAAAAGTCGCATGAAATCAGCGGAAGAAATCACTCGCCAGTTCCAAAGTGTGACCATCAGTCCTTTATGAGCAGCGAACCACAAGACACATTATAAAACCTACTGAGTTGGCAGTTTAAATAGTCATTTTTGCTCTTTATAAAAACAGCACTCGAATATAACTGTGTAATTACTTGATAATCCGTCATGCGTAATAGATATATCAAATTACATGTTTTCTCTTAGTGCAGAAACACACGTTGATGTCATAACCCCTTTAAATAAAGATGATTCTTATATCACTTGGTCGTAAAGGGAGAGTGAAGCCAGTAATGGTAGGATGCGAGACTGATGTGCGAGGTGTCAAGTAGTTATTACATCGACATGGCTTTCGTCACAGTTTGAGATACCTAACGATCATTTATCACTTCTTGAAGTTCCTTTAGTCCCTGCGTCTACCGTGTCTGCTGTGCGGAAAACAGTGTTATTATTTATCACAGATTTTTCGAGATTCACTGAACTATTAAGGAATTGTAGGTGTAGGTACCAAACTGAACTTATAATGATGTATCAAGTGTACTTGAGCACATTGGCGAGACATTAACGTCACAGCTATGCTATGATTAAGAGATACATGTGATTGTTTCTTTTACATCGTAGCCTATAATATTCATCTTTACGGGAGTTTCCCTTATCAAACTATCTGGAAGGCTAATGTGCAAGTAATTGGCTATTTTGAATAAATTTAACTGCAAATTTAATGAAGTTAATACATTAACATTGCGGTCCTCAGTATGCTCCTTGGATCGTTGGGCACTGTGTGTCATATGTAGACTTAAAGATATAATACCTTCCCGTTTCTCTCCATTGCGGCTTTTGAGCTGTTCTCAAATTCGTAGCGTAAGCTTGCTGGCCGTATTTTCACATCAGTACTCCGTTCAGGAATACGCGCAAATATATTGATATCTTTTAATTATATGCCGTCTCATGTTGCAAAGTAAATTCAGAATTCCAATATTATTAACATAATCAGTGGGCTTTGCAGATGCAACTTCCATAATCTGTCGGAAAAAAATCTCAGTGCCAAAAAATAAGTAATGCAGAGTAATGAATTTTTAGGAATACATTTGTCTAGGTAACATGTTTAAGTGACTAACATTGCAAGATCTCAGGGTAACGAAAGCGCGAGATAAAGTCATTTCAAATGTGGAATGCTGGCACGTAAATATTTGTTGTAAAGCCAGAATGTTGAATGGAAGCACGAAAACTTGTATGCACTGTGTTATACAGACGCCGGATATCAGTTTGTGGGATAGAGTTCCTCGCCTGTTGCACTTTGTCGGTCAATACAGGGACGGTTAATGCTGCTTGTGGATGAATCTTTAGTTGCCTTCCCATGATGTCTCATATGTGCTCGATTTGAGACAGATTTGGTGACGGAGCAGGCCAGGGGCAACAATTCTATACTGTGTAGAGGATGTTGGGTTAGAACAGCGGTACTTGGGCGAGTGCTACAATTTTGTAAAACACACCCTGGAATGCTGCTCATGAATGGCAGTACAACAGGCCGAATCACCAGATTGACACACAGATTTGCTGTCAGGATATGTGGGACAACCACGTGAGTGCTACTGCTGTCATAGAGATCGTAACCTAGACCATAACTCCAGATGTCGGTCCAGTGCGCCTGGTACACAGACATGTAGGTTGCATGCCCTCAACTAGCGTCCTTCTAACAAACACACCGCCGTCATTAGCACCGAGGCAGAACCAGCTTTTATCAGAGAACACAACCCTGCCCTCTAATGACCTCGCACTTGACACCACTGAAGTTGTAAATGCTGGTGGTTTGTTGTCAGTGGAATGTACGCTATAGGGCTTCTGGCTCGGAGCGGTCCTTGTAGTAGCCAATTTGTAAGACTTGGTTGTGTCACTGTGGTGCCAACTGTTGCTCAAATTGCCGCTGCAGATGCGTATTGCCAGAGTCGCGCGCTGAACACGATGTTCTCCCCTCTCGGTAGTGCCACGTGGCCGTCTGCAGTCTGGTCTTCTTGCGACCGTACGTGCTCATGACCACTGCTGTCATCACTCATGTACTGTGGCTACATTCCTGTCGAGTTTTTTGTAGCCTTATTGCACAACCTCGTTCAAACTCTAAATGAGGTGTTGATAATGGAGTCTTCGTCGCTTCAGAGGTGTTGTTGACTAACATCAACTCTCCACGTCTAATTACAGAGCTAACTAATACTAAAGAGGGTAATTAAGCAGATTTGATTTGCATCCTCAGTTGGCGCTACAAGCGCCTCTCATATGAGACTGGCGAGAAATTTTAATACTCATCTTTCAGATGTACACTCCTGGAAATGGAAAAAAGAACACATTGACACCGGTGTGTCAGACCCACCATACTTGCTCCGGACACTGCGAGAGGGCTGTACAAGCAATGATCACACGCACGGCACAGCGGACACAACAGGAACTGCGGTGTTGGCCGTCGAATTGCGCTAGCTGCGCAGCGTTTGTACACCGCCGCCGTCAGTATCAGCCAGTTTGCCGTGGCATACGGAGCTCCATCGCAGTCTTTAACACTGGTAGCATGCCGCGACAGCGTGGACGTGAACCGTATGTGCAGTGGACGGACTTGAGCGAGGGCGTATAGTGGGCATGCGGGAGGCCGGGTGGACGTACCTCCGAATTGCTCAACACGTGGGGCGTGAGGTCTCCACAGTACATCGATGTTGTCGCCAGTGGTCGGCGGAAGGTGCACGTGCCCGTCGACCTGGGACCGGACCGCAGCGACGCACGGATGCACGCCAAGACCGTAGGATCCTACGCAGTGCCGTAGGGGACCGCACCGCCACTTCCCAGCAAATTAGGGACACTGTTGCTCCTGGGGTATCGGCGAGGACCATTCGCAACCGTCTCCATGAAGCTGGGCTACGGTCCCGCACACCGTTAGGCCGTCTTCCGCTCACGCCCCAACATCGTGCAGCCCGCCTCCAGTGGTGTCGCGACAGGCGTGAATGGAGGGACGAATGGAGACGTGTCGTCTTCAGCGATGAGAGTCGAATCTGCCTTGGTGCCAATGATGGTCGTATGCGTGTTTGGCGCCGTGCACGTGAGCGCCACAATCAGGACTGCATACGACCGAGGCACACAGGGCCAACACCCGGCATCATGGTGTGGGGAGCGATCTCCTACACTGGCCGTACACCTCTGGTGATCGTCGAGGGGACACTGAATAGTGCACGGTACATCCAAACCGTCATCGAACCCATCGTTTTACCATTCCTAGACCGGCAAGGGAACTTGCTGTTCCAACAGGACAATGCACGTCCGCATGTATCCCGTGCCACCCAACGTGCTCTAGAAGGTGTATGTCAACTACCCTGGCCAGCAAGATCTCCGGATCTGTCCCCCATTGAGCATGTTTGGGACTGGATGAAGCGTCGTCTGACGCGGTCTGCACGTCCAGCACGAACGCTGGTCCATCTGAGGCGCCAGGTGGAAATGGCATGGCAAGCCGTTCCACAGGACTACATCCAGCATCTCTACGATGGTCTCCATGGGAGAATAGCAGCCTGCATTGCTGCGAAATGTGGATATACACTGTACTAGTGCCGATATTGTGCATGCTCTGTTGCCTGTGTCTATGTGCCTGTGGTTCTGTCAGTGTGATCATGTGATGTATCTGACCCCAGGAATATATCAATAAAGTTTCCCCTTCTGGGACAATGAATTCACGGTTTTCTTATTTCAATTTCCAGGAGTGTATATGCCTACCAGCTTTCGTTCATATCACACAACTCCATGTTAGTTTGTGTTTTTTTTTTTTGTCGTCAGTGTATTTCTGATAAGCATTAGATCCGTATTGTCAATAACATTACGTTTTCTTGATATGTAATACGGGTCGTGTAGATACTTTTGAGCATAAAGTCAGTTTATACGTTTCAGGTTGTTCAGATACTTTTGAACGTGGTCAAGATTGGCATCTCTGGACAACATCATAGTGGTTAGCGGTCTTGTTTATGCAATTCCGGCTGTTCAGATACTTTTGAACATAGCGCCAGTTTGCCGGCCGCAATGACCGAGCGGTTCTATGCGCTTCAGTCCGGAACCGTGTGACTGCTACGGTCGCAGGCTCGAATCCTGCCTCGGGCACGGATGTGTGCAACGTCCTTAGGTTATTTAGGTTTAAGTAGTTCTAAGCTCTAGGGGACTGATGACCTCAGATGTTAAGTCCGATAGTACTCAGAGCCGTTTGACCCATAGCGCCAGTTTACGAAATTCAGTTCGTTCAGATACTTATGAACATGGCCAAGATGGCGCCTCTGGGGCTACATACTGATTGGCTGTTTTATTTATGCAGGTCAGACCGTTTGGATCTTTGGAACTTGATGCCATATTGTCATCAGCCCAATTGGGCCAGTTTTGCTGTCTTTGATTTTTTCTTTAATTTCCTGCTAGCTCAACTGTTCTTGTTGCGCGCGCGATCTTGGATTTTTTGACTTGCGCGCTACCACCGTATTGGATTCCATTGACTGCCGCGTCGGCTAGTGGAGGCTTCTTCAACCAGTGAGCTGGATAGTAGGTAGTTATACTACTACATTTAACTGGATTAAGCCAGGTGAAAACAAACCCGTTATCTCCAAACCGGAGAACAGTCTCTGTCCTTTGGAATCCGGGAAACCAGCGCTGGCGTGGACAATAGCAAGCAGCACTAGCGGACTGGCGCGGCCAATTCATAAAAAAAAAAAAAAAAAAATGGCTCTGAGCACTATGGGACTCAACTGCTTTGGTCATTAGTCCCCTAGAACTTAGAACTACTTAAACCTAACTAACCTAAGGACATCACACACATCCATGCCCGAGGCAGGATTCGAACCTGCGACCGTAGCAGTCGTACGGTTCCGGACTGCGCGCCTAGAACCGCGAGACCACCGCGGCCGGCGGCGAATTCATAGTACGTTGTAGAATATCGAGTTTTCTGTAAATTGTGTATACGGCGAATGTAATGGCAGATGTATTTGCGTATATCTGATACAGTAGCACAGGCGTTTGTTGGCTTTTCTGATAGGGGAAGAGTTGACTGCGGCACCATTATCTCGTAGCTGTTTGGAAAACCTCCACACCTGTTATTACAGTGTTTTCCAAGGCTCTGTCAAATACTACAGAAACAAGCATGCAGTTTCATTAAAGGAAAGAAGTCAGTGTCATAATTCCATGGTGGTGGTGGTGGTGGTTAGTGTTTAACGTCCCGTCGACAACGAGGTCATTAGAGACGGAGCGCAAGCTCGGGTTAGGGAAGGATCGTTACTCTCATTAAGTTGGGAGCTCCGAAGCGCTGTTCGCGGTGTCTGTTGTCTGTAGGAAGGCTGCATCACCTAGGAAATACATTAGCAACATGCAGGAAGACCTTCGGAAGATGTCTGCAGGAGCTGGCAATAACCCTGGACGTAAATCCATGTACCACACTGCACATGAATAGGATAAGAGATCCACAACTGCCGCAAAATACCTAGGAGTAACCATCCGCATTGGGATGACAATATGAAACAAATGTGGAAAAATAGTTTCCAAGCTGAAATTCATTGTATCATCTTCCGAAAATTGAATTCAACTGCGAAAGAACTGGCTTACAAATTACTTGTTAGACTGATTCTTGAGTACTACTCATCAGCCTAGGACTCTTATGAAGTTTGATTAATAGAGGAGAGATGAGCAAACGAAGAGAGGCTTCTTTCATCACGCAATTGTTCAGATGTTGCGAGAGCGTTACGAGGATGAGCAACAAATTACAGTGGTGGACGCTACAACAGACGAATTGTGCATCACGGGGTTACATGTTGATGTTTCGTACGATGACGTGACCTTATACGTGATTTGTTCTTAACGGCAGAGCTACTGGTAGCGTTGTTGTAGATGATGATGTGCTCAAGGGTTGTGGTGCTACTCGGCGAAAACATTATCCTGAGGATACTGCGCCAGAGATATATAATCATAGTGCTAATAAAACAGAGTGTTTTACTAGATGAAAATGATGTTGCAAGAGGTTATGAAAATTTCAATTATTATGTAGATGAATTTCTAGTTATGAATGACGACCGCAAGTGAATAAATTGAGTTTGGCAGCACTGGAATCTGATTCTGGTTTGAGGAAAGGGGAAGGTGATTAATTATTAGAAGGGGACTCCGATACAGGAAAGTGAGGAAAGGAGGATAGGAAGAGGATTTGGTGGAAGGGTAAATGTCAGAACAAGACTGAGAGTGTACTAAAGTAGCACTGCACAGGAAGCATAAATTGCGGAACTACGTATGTACTGTAATAGACGTGACAGCATACAGGAACACTAAGTGGCTAATTGTGAGGTTGTTGGAACAGAGTTTACTCGATTCGTAGCATGTGTGTAGGTGTTGAACATTGGTGAGTAGAGATTGAGATTTGACTACTTGCTAAAGAATTCGTGTATAGAAAAAGAGGCTGATGTTCGTGGTTTTGAAAGAAGTGATAAAAATGGACAGAGAAAGGTATAGGTATGTTTGTTGATCAGTGCAATATATCTGGAATTACTCTGTTTGTATTGTCACAAGACGTTGTAAGTCTCCGCCTATGTACAAAATAACCTTAATCGCAGATAGGATGTACAGTGGGAAACAGCTAAGACAGGCCATCCCAAACACATATAGAACGAAAAAATATATCTGAGTGAAAATGTGGCGAATTCTCTGAAGTAAGCAATTGATTTGTAACATTCTTAATCATGGAGCTACCGAAGCTCGACTCACGCCCGCTACTCACAGCTTCACTTCTGCCAAGATCTCGTCTCATTCTGGTAACATCCCCCAGGCTGTGGCTAAGCCATGTCTCCGCTATATCCTTTCCTTCAGGAGTGCTAGTTCTGCAAGGTTCGCAGAAGAGCTTCTGTAAAGTTTGGAAGGTAGGAGACGAGATACTGGCAGAAGTAAAGCTGTGAGTACCGGGCCTGAGTCGTGCTTCGGTAGCTCAGATGGTAGAGCACTTGCCCGCGAAAGGCAAAGGTCCCGAGTTCGACTCTTGGTCGGGCACACAGTTTTAATCTGCCAGGAAGTTTCATATCAGCGCACACTCCGCTGCAGAGTGAAAATCTCATTCTGATTTCTCTTAGTTTATTTTTATGATCATTCCTACCTATGTAGGTTGGGCTCAACAAAATAGTTTCGCATTCGGAAGAGAAAGTAGGTAAATAGATCTTGCCGCGACGAAAAAGTCTTTGTTTTAATGACTTCCATCCCAACTCGCGTATCATATCTGCCACACTCTCTCCCCTACTACGTGTTAATACAAAAAGAGCTGCCCTTTTTTGCACTCTTTCGTGGGCCTTGCTTGGAGTACTGCCGAAGTCTCCTTCACATCCCTCGATTTTGTTCTGTCAAGAACATGTGTGTTCTGATAGTCAGTAACATCGGGACCCAATCTGAAATCTGGTCCGATACTCGGCAGGCTCTTATTTTGTTCACTAAACGATATTGGGCATATGTTACAACTTACATAATTATTTATCAAGTTCGTTTGTTTCCTGTTGTTGTGATGTAATTGGATTAAATTTTATATTTGTGAACTAGAACTTGGTATTGAGAAAATTAAGAAAACAGCATCGTCTACAAGGCAGTACTAGTGAACAGAAAGATATCAACCGTTTCACTTTTAAAACTTTGACGGAAACCTATTGCCAGCTGCAGTGAGGTGATCAATATTCCCTCTCTTGTTCAATGCAATTGTATTACCAGAAAACATTAATTATTTATTTGGTGGCCATTAATCACCTCTAGTGTAATACTATGAACCTTTCGTGGTACTGCAATTGAGATGTCCAGCAACATAGATGATTGTTTCTTTGCCGTAATCTCGTCACACTGGGGGAAGAAAGTGTTCCGGTACCAAAAGCTCCGCAGTAGCTGGAGTACGAACGAACAATATGACATGCGTGCGTCAGAGCCGGCAGCGAGCGTATAGCTATGTAATGTGACGGTGAACTCATAAGGAAGAAGTGCGAAGTCAGAAGCAACCAGTAAGAATCGTTCGATGCGGGACTTTTACCGTGCCAAGGTACTGATTAGGGGGTTCCCCCGCGGCGATAATAGACTAGTCAGAGTGGCAATTATTGGCGGCACTGCTCGTGGAACGGTGAAACGCCAGCCCGACTGGATGTCAGAAATGAGGTACACATCGGACCGGAACTTTCAGCTCACGATCGGCGTGTAATTCGACGCTTCGCAATTATTAATCACGGATAACACTGGCTGCTCTCACTTATGATTCATCGCGCGAAACCGAGGTTTCCATCTGGCGAAACCGGAGCGACGGCGACCAGGGCGTGTTGTCGGCCCATATTGCCCTCCACCCCCGCCTCCGCCCCCGCCGCCGGCCGCCTGTCACCGCCGGTCACGGCCGCCCCAGACGTCCGCGTCTCACAACCCGTCTGGCGCAGTGACTCATTGGCGCGGCAGTGCAACACCACAAGTTAACGGAACAACATGCCCCAACCTCTTTCCACTAAATATGTAACTGGCAGCCGAAAATAAGTCGCATCCTCAACTCTGAAACGGTGATATGGGGGGGGGGGGGGGGGGGGGGAAGGTGGGGGGAAGAGGAACACAGTGGAGAAAAATGTAGCTGAGTTTACCTACAAAAACTATTCTTTGCAAAGTATAACCTAAAATTTTACGTAACTGATTTGGTTATGTTGTAACGTTGCACACACATTCTACCACTACATAGAATTGCTTGAAATTATACGCGTCTGTTGATATTGATCTTTCTAGTTGTATCTTCTTTAACAGTTTTCTTCGTGTGTTTCGAGTTTTTGTATCAGTAGCAAGAACAGCCTCTTATTGTCGTTAATATTGCACATTTTGTGGGTGATAGCTTCCATGAACCAATACTGCAAAGTCTGATGTGAGTGCACTGCTAATCTTTATTTTGACACTCATTACAAGCAATGATGATATTTCAATTGATCACGATGACAAAATATCTACCGAGCGAGGTGGCGCAGTGGCTAGCACACTGGACTCGCATTCGGGAGGACGACGGTTCACTCCCGGATCCGGTCATCCTGATTTAGGTTTTCCGTGATTCCCCTAAATAGCTCCAGGCAAATGCCGGGATGGTTCCTTTGAAAGGCCACGGCCGACTTCCTCCCCTGTCCTTCCCTAATCCGATGAGACTGATGACCGCGTTGTCTGGTCTCTTCCCCAGAAACAACCCCCCCCCCCCCAAACCCCAACAAAATATTTCCGTTATAATAACAAGCTTTACTTAAAACACGATATTTTCATTTCAGAAGTAAGAATTGATTAAAACATAGAGATACGTCGAAAACTCTCGTAAAGAAAAGTGTTTCAGTTTCGTAATCCTCCGACCGAACGGAATCGTTTTTATACATCACAGTAGCATTCTCTTTCGTTTTTATTTTGGAATTTTCCTATTGATTTTTGTTTATCTTTATTTTTAGCCTTTCCGTTCCCCTTTCCCTTTCACGCCGACTCAGACAATATATTATAAACACGATTTTCATTTGCATGCGAACAGACCCGGTAATTTGTGAGGGGCTCCAAATGTCATTAAGTGCAGTGAACTATCCATATAACTGGGCATCAGTATAGCTTAAAATATTTGAAACTTGATTAGATTCGTAAGACACATCTTGGTTCTGATGTACGGCTTGTTTGACGGCATCGGAATGCAGTCAGAAACCATAATGCTAAAAGCAGGAGCTTCAGCCGAAGGTCAGCTGTTACGTGGACAGTTTTGGAGAGTGTTTTGTTAAGTAGGCCCGTCATTTTGATTTTTTGATGTTATTAAATTATGTGTTGGCAACAGTGACTAATCTAGAGGCAGGATGAGGTCATTTTTGGCTGAACAATAACAATAACAAAAATTATTCAACGTTTTGGTTTGTTACATGTGTAAAGAGGTTGGCACGGGAGGGTAATTCGTAGCGGGCCGCACCAAACCAGTGAGAAGACTGACGACATCATCTCAGACATAAAACTGATCGGTAGACACGCAACTGTAAACAACCAACGGCCACAAGATAAGTGTACCCAGGGGAGCAATTGATTTGAGAATGTGCTTATGGGAACTTGCTTTTCGTAAACTAGACAACGAAGTACAGCTCAGTCTCAAAGTGGATCAGAATAAATACTTTATAACTGAATGCTAAGCTTGTTTCCAGCCAAAAATGTCTGTAAAATAAAATAAAATAGTTTAATTGTAAATATTTTACTATGGAGGCATGTAGTGATGTAGTGTTTCTGGCAGCGTATTTAAGTTACCTTACGGTTTACAAATGTAAGGATGTAGAGGCTTTTCTCACTAGGGGTAAGATAGATACTGCCTACAGGAAAATTAAAGAGACTTTTGGAGATAAGAGAACCACTTGTGTGAACATCAAGAGCTCAGATGGAAACCCAGTTCTAAACAAAGAAGGGAAGGCAGAAAGGTGGAAGGAGTAAATAGAGGGTCTATACAAGGGCAATGTACTTGAGGACAATATTATGGAAATGGAAGAGGATGTAGATGAAGATGAAATGGGAGATACGATACTGCGTGAAGAGTTTGACAGAGCACTGAAAGACCTGAGTCGAAACAAGGCCCCCGGAGTAGACAACATTCCATTGGAACTACTGACGGCCATGGCTGACAAAACTCTACCATCTGGTGAGCATGATGTATGAGACAGGCGAAATTCCCTCAGACTTCAAGAAGAATATAATAATTCCAATCCCAAAGAAAGCAGGTGTTGACAGATGTGAAAATTACCGAACTATCAGTTTAATAAGTCACAGCTGCAAAATACTAACGCGAATTCTTTACAGACGAATGGAAAAACTAGTAGAAGCCGACCTCGGGGAAGATCAGTTTGGATTCCGTAGGAATATTGGAACGCGAGAGGCAATACTGACCCTACGACTTATCTTAGAAGCTAGATTAAGGAAAGGCAAACCTACGTTTCTAGCATTTGTAGACTTAGAGAAAGCTTTTGACAATGTTGATTGGAATACTCTCTTTCAAATTCTGAAGGTAGCAGGGATAAAATACAGGGAGCGAAAGGCTATTTACAATTTGTACAGAAACCAGAAACCAGAAAGGGAAGCAGTGGTTGGGAAGGGAATGAGACAGGGTTGCAGTCTCTCACCGATGTTATTCAATCTGTATATTGAGCAAGCAATGAAGGAATCAAAAGAAAAATTCGGAGTAGGTATTAAAATCCATGGAGAAGAAATAAAAATGTTGAGGTTCGCCGATGACATCGTAATTCTGTCAGAGACAGCAAAGGACTTGGAAGAGCAGTTGAACGGAATGGATAGTGTCTTGAAAGGAGGATATAAGATGAATATCAACAAAAGCAAAACGAGGATAATGGAATGTAGTCGAATTAAGTCAGGTGATGCTGAGAGAATTAGGTTAGGAAATGAGACAATTAAAGTAGTAAAGGAGTTTTGCTATTTGGGGAGCAAAATAACTGATGATGGTCGAAGTAGAGAGGATATAAAATGTAGACTGGCAATGGCAAGGAAAGCGTTTCTGAACAAGAGAAATTTGTTAACATCGAGTATAGATTTAAGTGTCAGGAAGTCATTTCTGAAAGTGTTTGTATGGAGTGTAGCCATGTATGGAAGTGAAACATGGACGATAACTAGTTTGGACAAGAAGAGAATAGAAGCTTTTGAAATGTGGTGGTACAGAAGAATGCCGAAGATTAGATGGGTAGATCACATAACTAATGAGGAAGTATTGAATAAGATTGGAGAGAAGAGAAGTTTGTGGCACAAGTTGACCAGAAGAAGGGATCGGTTGGTAGGACATGTTCTGAGGCATCAAGGGATCGCCAATTTAGTATTAGGGGGCAGCGTGGAGGGTAAAAATCGTAGAGGGAGACCAAGAGATGAATACGCTAAGCAGATTCAGAAGGATGTAGGTTGCAGTAGGTACTGGGAGATGAAGAAGCTTGCACAAGATAGAGTAGCATGGAGAGCTGCATCAAACCGGTCTCAGGACTGAAGACCACAATAACAACACGGTTTACAGCTGTACCACTGCACTTTTTACAAATATTAGTTACTTTTGTGTTTCCTGTTCATTTCAGGTATTGAATGCAAAATAACTTTGTAGTTAAAAAAGACTAATAATATTAAGCGTTATCTACATAATTAAGATAACTGAAGCAGCAGCTGAAGAAGAATTTTTGCAAATATTAACAACATTTTTAGATGGTGTGACTTTGCTAAATTACTTGAAAATACGAGCCTTCTGATCGCATTCTTCAAAACAATGGTTCAAATGGCTCTGAGCACTGTGGGACTTAACATCTGTGGTCATTAGTCCCCTAGAACTTAGAACTACTTATACCTAACTAACCTAAGGACATCACACACATCCATGCACACCAGCCGGCTTCACATTATTCGCTGATGTCACTGATAATTTCATTATTGGTATTTTATTTATCACTGTCCGTTTCCCCTCAAAGTTCACTGTCCTTGCTAACCTTTGATGACAGAATCTAACGATAGTATGCGCCATGAAGAAGGAATCCACTTGAACATTAGGCTGATTGTTAACTTTTTAATATTGCCATGTGGAGTAAGTGTGTGATCCCCTTCTAGAACCCATCCTGAATAATGTTTCTGAAGTCATACCTCGAGGCATAATTCCCAGGTATAATCTTTAACGCAGCAGGCTTATTCTGCACGTCAGGTTTGAAATGATCTTTATGAGCATCCAATACTAACGGAGCAACGCGTAAGGTTTGAGATTCTAAACAATAGTTAGCAAGTAAGTCTATCATTAAATATGCTGTCATCCAGACTGTTTCTTGGCAACGGATCGCTAATACCTTAGCGGAATTTTCCTTGGACAAAGTTTTGTGTTTTAGAATAACACAGAGTAACAACTTTCCTATCTGTGTGTCAACTGCCACACCACGATAAATGTTTGTTTTCCTTTCCTGTTCCCCTCTTCAGAATCAAGTGTCTCCTCTGGTGTAGAGAGTGAAAATGTCGTTGTCGCGTTTTGATTACATGCCTCTGAAAGTTTGTAACCTCCCCCTCACTTATCGACCTGAATGACAGTAAAAATTAAACCACGTGTACCTAATGGAAATTTGGGAAAAGCAATCGTCACCGAAGTTAATCTGTCGGTAAAGAGGGAGTAAAGGGTTACATCTAAATGAAAGGAAAAATGCAAATGAAACTGGTGGAAATTAATTTTGAAAAGGGGTAAAGTTAATAAAAAAGTAAATGTGCGGCCGTTACGTTAACAATTCCCTAGCGGTAATTAGATATTTGAGATTTGGGGAAAATTACAGTCGCCAGATCTATGGAAAGTTACTATAGTAACTGAAAAAGAAAGGTTATTACACATATAATTAGCACTAGAAGTGTGGCAACTGAAAGTTGACACGTGTAGTGTGAAAACTGAAAGTTTCTCAGAAGTAACAAATTTCGCTACACTCTGACTTAATTTAGCAAAAGAATTAATAAAACTGGAAAATTGAAAGTTAATTTAGTGACTGAAACTAATAGTGAGCTTTGTTTCTGAAGCACATCGGAATTCAGTAAAATACGGTTAGTCTTGGGCTACCTCAACAATCATTTCAAATGATACTTGAATCTACGCAATTTAGAAATAAGAGATTTAACTTTGAACTTTAATTAAATGATTCAGAACAATTAACAATACTAAAATTTAGTACGTACCATGCTGAACTGCAGTCACAGGTAAGCTAAAATACGGTAACAAAACCCGCCCTCTTAATTTGTGCTTGTGTAATGTAAGCATTGTAGCCAGCTATGAATACCTTAACTGAACTTTGAAATTAAAGCAGTGAAATGGAATGATATTACTTTAATGCTGGCGTTTGAATATCAACGACACTCGGGTTCATTCCGGAAGATGAAGGGACCCTGCCTGGTAATGCAATTGGGACAATGAGCAACAAATGTTCATGCTAAGTTGCTATAATTATAGTTACGCAAATGGATCAGTTTGAAAAGCCGAGGTCTGCCATACAGTTCTAAAACTTTACGTGCTTCCGGTCTTCCTTGTAGGTTGATTGAAGGTTTGAAGCCGTCGATCGAGGAGGTGGCGACAGTCACTCATTGTCGGCCGTCGCTGTTGCAGAAGCTGGATGTTGGCGTGCTTTCTTCTCGACACTGTCACCAGGCGAAACGGGCTCTTGTTGTGCGCCAGCTAATGCTTCCCGTCCGCCACACCGTGTCAGAAACTATCATAGCAAGTCGAGCGCAACTACATGCTGCCAAACCCCGAAAGCGCGGCAACTCGCAGGAGCGTCACACAACACACCTGCTGTACCGCCCTCCTCCAGCCAGACTCCCTCTCTGCCCGCGCTCCACGTGGCAGAGTTAACACTACCAAAGATCCTAAACACTTTGGTTCTCCACACGACCTATCGATGTATTCGTTCGATAGCATAGTTTTCCCTAGGCCAGACCCAGCGTACAAATACAAATAATATTCACAAAACAAACCAACATAAATGCATTAAAACAATTAAAATATATAAAGACGCAGAAATGTCATATCTTGAGGTAACAATACAAGGAAAAAAATTTGCAGTGCAATAGATGGAAATAGGAGGATATGCATTTCCGGCGTTACACGTGCCCCACATTGTCTGAGGATGTTCGTGTAACATAAACAGACTCAGAAAAAGTTCCAAAAAGGAAAAAAAACTGCGGAAATGCATATGCTCAAAATATCAAGAAATTTAGCATTAGGCTAATTAACCATAAACCAATATTTAGACTAATCTTATTCCACTCTGTCATCTTACACAAAAAAAAAAAAAAAAAAAAAAAAAAAAAAAAACAGGTTGACAACATATTAAAATTCATAGAAAACATAGAAAATGGTTCAGCTATTCAAAAAAAATCAAAATTCTTAACAGTATCAAGAAATGTACTACTGTTTGCAAAATTAATCAGAGTACGTGGTAATAAAAAACAGGTATATGAAAATACGCAAATTAATAATTAATTACATAGAATACACATTTTATATAACCTTTTCATAATTAATATTCTCTTCATGCGAGTCCACTTAACGCTAAACAAGAAAATAATATACAGCAGATCGACAAAAACATTAATATTGGCAGCAGAATTCTTTCACATCAGCTGTCCGGGAAGAAAAACAACAACGCCTTCCGTACCCGCAAGTACAAAGAATGCCGACAGCGGCACAAGAGCCGACAGCGGCTCCGCCTCGCCAGTATTGTTGCGCCCGCCTGTGCGGCACGCTTGATCTCACTCTCCTGTGTAAAGGCATTTCCAGAACGTCCGTTTCACTTAATTCTTTTGGAAAAACTCACTCCCGAGTAATCTCAAGGACTCCATTAATACTATCCCAGTGGATAACTCAACACTGTCCCTCATCGCACGCATGTACTAGCCTGAAACGTAAAACAGCGTCTAAGTACATCGGCAATGACTAGTAAATCACGTATTTATGAAATCTTACAGCTAGTTACAAAATCATATTTACACTCCTTAATCTACTGTGACTCAGCTGAAAACTTAAACCAGCAGCTTGGATTTTTCAGTTGATTATTAATCACTTCCTCTTAAATGATTAAGTCAAAATTAATTATTTATTAATTACAACTTCTTTAATGTCGTCTCGGTCAGGCAAAAGCATGGCAATCTAGCAAACCTTAAATCTTACACTCTATATTTACAGACTGTACAAATTACCGATTGTGTGATATTAATCGATCCTAGGTTGGTACAATTTCAAGTCTACAGTGTTCCGTATACCTAATAGTTTTCCAGAGCTTGGATACTCTAAGCAATAAGCATTTGTGTGAGGTATCCCAATGACTTTATATGGTCCATTATAAACACACTTAAATTTAGAGATTTCATTGTCTATCTTGCTCAATTTCTCATGAGCTTTTACAAGTACTAAGTCTCCGATTGCAAACTTAGCAAAACGCGCTTTAGCGTCATGACGACGTTTGCGAGCATTGGCTTTTGGCTTCATTACTTCTCGCAAACGATCAATTTTCACACCAATACTAATGTCAATCCGTGGATGGAATTTGATTATCTATTCCACAAGTCCTGGTTTGTCTGAAAACACACTCTTATTCCTCATTATTACTTCATACAGGCTTCGTCTTTGTTCGTGTGTTACGTTTGACACACCATCTACAATACTTTCCAATTCACTTTCTACTCTATTGTCATTGTCGAGATTCCTCACGTTACAGTAGTTCAAATTCATACCTACATCAATGGCACCCGGCCAGTTAACAATGTGTATTGGCTGGTATTGCCTATGCACACCATCTCCTGCCTCGTCAAAACTAACTACTATTGTATTATCTTGTGACGTACATGTCAAAGTTTTGCTTTCGCAATTAATCACTGCACGGTACGGTACGGTACGGTACAATCTAACCCGATAATTACTTTCGTAGTTAAGTCTGGCACGACGACAAACTCTTCTTCAAATTGTGCCCCACATATCTTGAAGTTGACAAAAATCTGTTTTCTGACCGGTTTACTGGCCTTCCCAGTAGCACCGATAATTTTCTCTCCTGCTACTGGCATAGCTACAATATCAGGTCTGTACTTCAGTAACTCAAATATTTTCCCAGATACAGCACTCAATTCTGCACCGGTGTCAATCAACACGTTTAGTTGTAGGCCGTGCATATTAACAGACACTACTATCTGTCTACACTTGTCCTCGACTGTTTCTTTATTTTCCCACAGTAAATCCTCGTCTATATCCAGGTTATTCCAGAAAAAACCATCCGGCTTTGATCCTAAATCCGGCTTGTCTGGCGGCTTTTTCAGCCTCTGTTCACATACAGTATTAATTTCAACAAGTTTGTCCTGAGGCTTAGTCTGTAGCTTCGCCTCCAATACCGAAACTTTTTCCTGTAACTCGTCAACTAGTGAGTGTTACTTTGCTATCAATTCATTAATTGTCACCTTCGTTAATTCCTCTTTGGTGAGATTGATCTCATCTGCCAATCTACCTGGAGGAATGCGCTAAGTACTACCTGCAATTACTTCCTCTAGATCTGCGCAACCCACACTTATATCGTCTGACGTATAATGTCAGCTGTAACCTCATACACGCTGCAATCTATGTCCTTTTCTACCAATCGTGTCCGGCTATCACTAAAATTTACGTAATCTTTCTCCTTAATACTCTCGCAATGTTTAAACTGGAGTTTTGCGTCGGATGGGTCAGCCACTTCTAACACTATAACTTTCGGTAAAGTCTGCCGGTCAGGGCCAGAACTTTCCGTTACTACTTCAACATCCAACTCCTGCGGGACGAAACGCGACGATCTTGCTCGTGCTCCCCATTAACATCAACTATTTCTGATAAAGTCTGCCGGTTAGGGCCAGAACTTTCTATCACTTCACAAACACTATCTTCCTGCGGGACGAGACGCGGCAAATCCGCCCGCGCTCCCCATAAACATTTCTCCCGTACAGGCCCCTATAATCTCTTAGTTCGTCGTATAAGCGTCCGAACTGCCTTAACGAGACCTCATCCCTCTCTGCATCTCCTCGCTCGATGACTGATCTTCTCTCAACAATTGCGAATCATTCTTAAACTCAGTCTCCAGTTCCGCTAAGGGTGTTACAGCTGCCACTTTATAATCGATTTCCGGAACACTACTTAAATTGTTCTCACCGAAAGTGAATGTATTTTCTGCTTCCGTGTCGACAGCTGATCTACTACTAGTGGGCGCACTCCTTTCTCCTAACACTGGCACACTCTCCCGCCGTTGATTATTCCACACGGAAATTTCATAACGACGACACGTCGGTTTTCTACTGTTACTGGGCCGCCAAAATTTCTCCACGCCCGGTCGGCCCCTTACCGGCGCGGCTAATGGTTTCCCTGTCTCGTCCCAGCAGATCCGCTCCCCGGATGCTGTTTAGGCGGCTGATCACACCCTCTGGCGTTATTACTATTCTGCGAAGCCCGTATCACGCTAGTATGATACTGGCTTCCGTCATTCCTGTTATTATTTGCATTGTACCGATTGTCATTACGGCCCGAACCACTATTGTTATTGCTGCCAATATTGCGGTACGCATTATTCCCAAAGTTATCATTGTTGTGGTTGCTGTGGTACCCGTTGTTGTTACCACGACCTTTACCACTGTCGCGATTATTGCGACAATTGTCCTCGTCCTCAACTCATTGATTGTCCTGTAATTGCTTCCTACGTAGCGTTTTGTATCATCTGGAAGCTTCTTGTAGAGTTCCCAGACTATTTCGGATTCCGGACGGCGATCACGCAGATATTCCAACTTGCGGATCCAGCTCTCACAAAACTCCTGTATCGAGCCACGCGAATTCGCATCGAAAGGCCTCGATACAACAAATTCGCGCCAGACACTTTGTTGTTTTTGCTCTGACCAATATTCAGCCAGAAACAAATTTTTAAACTCGTCAAAAGTCAGGTTTGTGATGTGGAGGTTTAAGCCCCAACGCTTGGCATCACCAGCCAACACGTCAATAACCGCATTAATTTTTCTCTCATTAGCCCATGATCTGGGTAGAACTCTTTCACAATTTTTAATGAAATCCGTCGCGTGCATACCGCCTTTTTTCAAGGGTTCGAACCGCTCCTCTTTCGTCAACAATTCCGAACTGTGTGCACAGATTGGCACATAGTTCTGTTTTTCGTCAAGTTTATTTTCTAATTCCAAAACTATCGTAATTACTTGGCAAGTGGTTGTCGCAAGCGTTTCCACTTCCCTCTTTTTCTCTTCGCAGGTATTAGCCTGCTTCCTCACTTTAGTATCTTATTCGGACACTAAAGCCTTTAAAGTTTCCACCTTCTTTTGATCCTCTTTTTTCACTAATTGAATTTGTTCCGACACCTTATTCTCGATGATCGGACCAACTTCTTCTCCCACACTTTTCTCGATTCTGCTAATTTCGGAATAAAAACGAGTATTTATGCTCGCAATTTCCGCCTGAACGCCTGTCATTTCCTGTTTAAGATTACCGATTTCGGTATTGGTTCAAATGGCACTGAGCACTATGGGACTTAACAGCTGTGGTCATCAGTCCCCTAGAACTTAGAACTACTTAAACCTAACTAACCTAAGGACATCACAAACATCCATGCCCGAGGCAGGATTCGAACCTGCGACCGTAGCAGTCGCGCGGTTCCGGACTGCGCGCCTAGAACCACGAGACCACCGCGGCCGGCGATTTCGGTATTAATCACAACAATATCTTCTTTGATTTTATCAACTTCTGTGTTAACAACTTCAACATTGTAGTTAACCACATTAATAGCTTTGTTCTGATTGTCTAGCTTCCGTTCAATTTTTTCAGACTGAGCTTCTTGCTTGGCAGCCTGAGCTTCTTGCTTCGCAGCCTGAGCTTCTTGCTTGGCAGCCTGAGCTTTAATTTCTGCCGACTGACTCTTGATTTCGTTAATCAAAACATTCAATAAATCAGTTAAATTCCCGGAAACTACCGGTTTTACTTCCGTAGAGGCTTCCTCTTTAATTGTCCCCCCGTATTCATCATCAAGGGATTCAGATTTGATTTTCACTTCCGATTCCGAAACATTTTATAAAGTTTGGAATTCCATTTCTGCTCTTTGTTGCGTTTCGGCGGTCGCGTCTTTCATGCTAGCCGCCTGCCCCTGAACAATGGGTTCTGCGGTGCGCGTTTCCCACTGTTCGACCGATTGTTCCGTATCCAAGTATACCAAATTTTGGTAATTGTTGCCTTCACTCACTTGTGTAGTTTGGAATTTACCGGCATGATGTGTGGCTTCTGAGCAGCCGCTCGACCATGAAATCAAGTTTTCACTTCCCGCCAAATAGTCATAGTACTTGCAGTGGATCCTGATACAGTTTGGAATTCCTGTGTGGCGGTCTGATGTCCGCCTATTACACATGACGACCCTCTTCAACTGTCGGCGGTCTGTCAGTCAAAAGGCGAGGTCTGCCTGTACGCTTTTGTGCTGTACATGTCGCTTCACGTTTCCACTTCACAATCACATCGGAAACAATGGACCTAGGGATGTTGAGGAGTTTTGAAATCTCGTGTACAGATGTATGACACAAGTGACCCCAGTCACCTGACTTCGTTCGACGTTCGTGAATTATGCGGAGCGAACCATTATGCTTTCTCACGATGTCAAATGACTACTGAGATCGCTGATGTGGAGTACCTGGCAGTAGGTGCAGCACAATGTATCTAATATTAAAACCGTATATTTTTGGGGGTGTCCGGGTATTTTTGGTCACATAGTGTAGATTAAAAATGAGAGGCTTGAAGTGGTAAATAAGTTTGGTATTTGGGGAGGAAAATAATTGATGATGGTGGAGGTAGATGAGTGCGTTTCTGAAGAAGAGAAATTTGTTAACATCGAGTATAGATTTAAGTGTCAGGAAGTCCTTTCTGAAAGGATTTCTATGGAGTGTAGCCATGTATGGAAGTGAAACATGGATGATAAATAGTTCAGACAAGAAGAGAATACAAACTTTCGAAATGTGGTGCTGCAGAAGAATGCTGAAGATTAGATGGGTTGATGACGTAACTAATGAGGATGCACTGAAAAGAATTGGGGAGAAGAGGAATTTGTGGCACAACCTGACTAAAAGAAGGGATCGGTTTTAGGACACGTTCTGAGGCATCACGAGATCATCAATTTAGTATTGGAGAGAAGTGTGGAGGGTAAAAAATTGTAGAGGGAAATCAAGAGGTGAATACACTAAACAGATTCAGAAGGATGTAGGTTGCAGTAGTTACTCGCAGATGAAGAAGCTTGCACAGGATAGAGTGCACGGAGAGCTGCATCAAACCAGTCTCTGGACTAAACTCCACAACAGCAATTACACAGAAGGTTAATTTCTAACACAAACGAGGTTGTTGCTCAATTTCGAACTAAGGAACGAGCGAAAATATACTGGTATTTGGTGGCTGCGTACAAAGGCTGCAACATGTAAGATGCTCACTGCTCCCAGTCCACCACCATACCATACTGTTGCTCGTCCAGCTACGTAACGGTTTTTCTCCAGGCATCCATGAGCAGTAAGTCCCTATGGGATTTGCGTGTAGCGTGGGCAGATATAACCCCAAATACATCTACATGTACGTGGTTACTCTGCTATTAACAATAAAGTGCTTATTAGAGGGTTCAATGAACCACCTTCATGCTGTCACTCTACCGTTCCACTCTCGAACGGCACGCGGGAAAACCAGCACTTATATTTTTCTGTGCGAGCCCTGATTTCTCTTATTTTATCTTGATGATCATTTCTACCTATGTAGGTGGGTGTCAACAGAGTGTTTTCGCAATCGGAGGAGAAAACTGGTGATTGAAAATTCATGGGAAGATCCCGTCACAACGAAAAACGCCTTTGTTTCAATGATTGCCACTCCAATTCACGTATCATGTCTGTGACACTATCTCCCCTATTTTGCGATAATACAAAACGATCTGCTCTTCTTTGTACTTTTTCGATGTCATAAGTCAGTCCCACCTGATGCGGATACCACACCGTAAGCAATACTCCAGAATAGGGCGGACAAGCGTAGTGTAAGCAGTCTCTTTGGTAGATCTGTTGCACCTTCTAAGTGTTCTGCCAATGAATAGCAGTCTTTGGTTTGCTCTACCCACAACGTTATCTGTGTGATCGTTCCAATTTAGAGTATTTGTAATTGTAATCCCTAAGTACTTAGTTGAATTTACAGCCTTCAGATTTGCGTGACTTAACGCGTAATCGAAATTTAATAACTTCACATCTTTCCTTATTCAGGGTCAACTGCCACTCTTCGCACCATACAGATATTATGTAAATCATTTTGCAAGTCATTTTGATCATCTGATGACTTTACAAGACGGTAAATGACAGCATCATCTGCAAACAATCTAAGACGGCTACTCAGATTGTCCCCTATGTCGTTAAATAGATCAGGAACAATAGAGGCCTATAACACTTCCTTGGGGAACGCCAAATATTACTTCTGTTTTACTCGATGACTTTCCATCTATTATTACGAACTGTGACCTTTCTGACAGGTAGTCACGAATCCAGCCGCACAACTGAGGCACGCAGTTTGGTTAGAAGACGCTTGTGAGTAACGGTGTTGAAAGCCTTCTGGAAATCTAAAAATATGGAATCAATTTGACATCCCCTGTCGATAGCACTTATTGCTGCATGAGTTTAAAGAGCTAGTTGTGTTTCACAAGAACGGTATCTTCTGAATCTGTGCTGATTATATGTCAGTACATCGTTTTCTTCGAGGTAATTCATGATGTTCGAATACAGTACATGTTCTAAAAATGTTCTAAAACCCTACTACAAATCGACGTTAGTGACATAGGCCTGTAATTCAGCGGATTACTCCTACTTCCCCTTTTGGGTATTGGTGTGACTTGCGCAATTTTCCAGTCTTTAGGTACGGATCTTTCTGTGAGCTAGTGGTTGTATATAATTGCTAAATATGGAGCTATTTTATCAGCATACTCTGAGAGGAACCTGAAGTGATTTAAGCTGCTTCGTTACACCGAGGACATCTACTTCTATGTTTCTCATCTTGGCAGTCGTTCTTTATTGGAATTCAGGAATATTTACTTGGTCTTCTTTGGTGAAGGAGTTTCGGATAACTCTGCTTTAGTGGCGCTGTCATCAGTGACTTCACCGTTGTTATCGCGCAGTGAAGGTATTAATTGCGTCTTGCCACTGGTGTGCTTTATGTATGAACAGAATCTCTTTGGTTTTTCTGCCAGATTTCGAAACGGAATTTCGTTGTGGAAATTATTAAAAGAATGTCACATTGAACTAGGCGCTATACTTCGAACTTCTGTAAAAATACAGGGTATTAACTGACTTCCTCGTTACTTACTGCAGAAGCACAGAGAAATTTTATATTTAGCAGTGCCATCCAGGAGATGCTGCACTCCTGCATTTGTTTTTAATGCATTATGTTAGTGTATTCACGGATGCGTGTATACAGGGGAACTTCATTGGCTGCTGCATTGTTTTTCTTTGCTCGTGTCTTAAAGATCCGGTTACCTCACGAATTCACTCTCTCCGGTGGTGAATTGTATGCGATCTTGGGGGTGTTACAGCAGGTTAGATGTGTCGCGAATGCTGAATCCCTCGTCTACTCCGGCTACCTGTGTGCTCTTACAACACTTGTGCCCTGGCGATAAAATCGTGCAGAATAACCAAGACACCCTCATCCACGTACAAAGGCTGGGAAGAGGCTTCTTTCTGCCATGAACAGCGGTACGTGGGTACTAAAGGTAGCGAAATGGCAGATGTAGCAGCAAAAGGGTCGCTGTCATCAGGTAGTTGAGTATGCCATCGGCCTATATGCTATCGCCTTGCTGTTGAGGTACGGAGTCTTGCGTCGCTGGAAAGATGAGTGGCTGGAAGTGACAGACAAGAAGCTGCATCTAGTACAGTCCACAGCAAAGTCGATGTGTACCCCCCTCCAGCCACGCAGACTGAATTCATAGGACACAGCACTATGGCCCACGACTTCTTGCTCCGGCTCGACGGTCTTCCATTGTGTTGTGCTTGTGGCGTACAGACCACGGTGCGCCACGTTTTACTATATTGTGTTTTTTTTTTCAGACCAGACAGCAATGGCTCATTTGCCGAAAGGATTGTCCTCTATATTAATTGACAACCGAACGAATGTGAAACGAGTTTTAAGGTTTTGTGAATGGTCCGATTTGTTGCGTAACATTTTGAGAGAAGTTTTTCATATGTTATCAGTGTAGTTGGCGGACCCATATTTTTGTAAGTGGTGAGCCATTCACGTTTTCCTATGCAGTTATTTTAGCTCTTTTGTTGTATGACTTGTGTTTTCATTATCAATTTTAGCACATTTTAACGATTTCATTTTATCGTAAGCGATGCGCATAGAATGAACAATAATGAGAAGAAGCAGAGACGAGAACTGCGAGAAACTTAACATCAGAATTGGTGATCACGAAGTAGATGAAGTTAAGGAAGTCTGATACCGAGGCAGCAAAATAATACATGACGGACGGAGCAAGGAGGAGATAAAACACATAGTATTGCTGGCAAAAACGGCATTTCTGGCCAAGAGAAGTCTACTGGTTTCGAACGTAGGTCCTAACTTAAGGAAGAAATTTCTGAGAATGTGCGTTTGGAGCACAGCATTATATGACAATGAAACATGGACTGTGGGTAAACCGGAATGGAAAGGAATGTTGACTCATAAAATAAGGAATGAGGAGCTTCTGAATAGAATCGGCGAAGAAAGGAATAAATGCAAAACAGTGACAAGAAGAAGGGACAGAATGATAGCGTATCTGTTGAGACATCAGGGAATAGCTTTCGCCGACCGGTTGTGGCCGAGCAGTTCAAGGCGATTAAGTCCGGAACCGCGCTGCTGCTACGGTCGCAGGTTCGAATCCTGCTTCGGGCATGGACGCGTGTGACGTCCTTAGGTCAGTTAGGTTTAAGTAGTTTTAAGTTCTAGGGGACTAATGACCTCAGATTTTTTAAGTCCCATAGTTCTTAGAACCATTTGAACCATTTTTGAATAGCTTTCGTGGTTATAGAGGGAGATGTGGAGGGTAAAAACTGTAGAGGAAGACAGACATTGCAATAAGAAAAAAGGGGCCTTGTGAGGTAGAGTTATTGAGCGGATGACCGTGAGCGAGGTTGAAAGCGCGTGAGTGTAAGTGTGGAACATTTGTTTTACGACTTTTATAATCACTTTAACTGCATTCGTCGCTATTACTTTTCGTCTGGACGCTTGTCAGATATTGACGATGTATAGATTTGCAGAGACACAATGCAGGGAGCAGGTGATTACGTTAGCATTTAGGTTACTGGAGGTAAGAAATAGCACTACACTTATGCAATTTACAGGCATTCTGGGCAGCTGTCTGAGGGTATCCAGCATACTTTACGTACAAATTGTAATGTTTAACTGTTAATACAGGCCGGCCGCGGTGGCCTAGCGGTTTTGGGCGCTTCAGTCCAGAACCGCGCGACTGCTACGGTCGCAGGTTCGAATCCTGCCTCGGTCATGGATGTGTGTGATGTCCTTAGGTTAGTTAGGTTTAAGTAGTAGTAAGTTCTAGGGAACTGGTGACCTCAGATGTTAAGTCCTATAGTGCTCAGAGCCATTTGAACCATTTTTGTTAATACAGACGAATGTGCTTAAATGGTAAATGGATGTTTCGTTATGTTTCCTTTCGAATTGTTACGTAATAACTGTGTTCCGTTATGCCCAATTTCTCAAGCAGAGGGGGGATGAGTTAAACATCTGAACTGAAACCATAGTAGAAGGGCAACGGTGCGTTTGCGGACATGGGTTCCTATTCAAAATATTATATACTCGCTTTCCTCTACAATTCCTAGAAGTTTGAAAAGGAAATTTCCGGACACCCTGTAACGAATGTATAAATATAAATTTACACGATATGCACAGGCGGGACAGGTTGTCAAGCTGTTGGAGGAGTAGTGATTTTAAAAGTAATATGTGTGTATTCTTTTACATGTTTTGAGTTGCTGTGTTGCTGTCAAGTCACAAACCGTCTGTCGCAAGCTATTCCTGCCACGTGTTCCTGGTTTTCCATGTTCAGTGCGCTCCTTACAAGTACCACAAGCGTGCTATTTACACCCACTGGAGACCAGGCTAGCGCAACAGAGGTCTGCCGCCCAGGGGCGGAGCTTCCCGCGTCAGCTCGCTTCGCGAGGCGACGTAAGACACGACACTTTCACGCGTCGCGGTTGCAGCACCGCACCCAGCCGGGCGGGCGTGTCGCTGCGGGGTTGTTAGCCTCGTGCAGAGGCGTCTTTCTGTGTCTGGGAGTGCAAGTGGCGGGGCGCGTGGGAAGGAAACCTCCGCACCTCACTGCTCCTATGCGGCGGCTACCACAGAACTGAGGAGTCAGGTGCAGGGGGGACTAAAAACATAACATATTACATTGCGAGCTGCCGGGGCTAGCAGTGTATTTAACACTAAATTCTTCCAGAATCTTCACATGGACATGATGCTCTAAGCCCCCCCCCCCTCTCCCTTTTCTAACTTCGACTTTTGCTGTTGCACATGGATTAAGAAGAAACGAGAACTGACCGTAATCGACCCTGCAAGTGGAGTAGAAAAGAGTTTGGCACCTGCAATAATTTAATTTGATAGAAATTAATTTGATAAAGGAAAGTTCCATTAACGTGGTGAGAAATGAAAGGGCCCGCATCTCCTGGTCGTGCGGTAGCGTTCTCGCTTTCCACGCCCGGGTACGCGACGAATGTTAGAGGGAAAGAAGTCAACTTTAGTTTAACATTCCGTCGACAGATCCATTGGACATATAACCCACTCTACAGAGAGCTCAAAGAGTGCAAAGGTAGGGAAGGAAAACCGGAATCTGATAACTTGAAGGGAATCTGGAGTCGGCTTTTGCAGAATGTGGGGCCAATTCCTTGACCACGAAATGTACGTTCCATCCTTAGTGCTGGCGCAATTTACATTTTTAGAGAGGAGTAACAAAGACAAGTTATCTGAATTTCAGAAATTTGTTGCTGAACCCACCATACATTTGTAATTATTTTATCTGCAGGGGCTTTAGAACACAGGAAACTTTTTCAGAAATATTGAAAATTTTTGCTAATCGACCTCCAACTCGCAAGCTCATGTAGCAACGACCTTAATTCATACGATGAAATACAAAACAATTACCTGTCGTGTGTGTGCAGGGTAGGTAGCTCAATTTATTACAGAAAGGTGACATTATGTTAATGGGAAAGATAAGCCATGGATTACGGTAGATTGTGTGGAGGGTAAGTGAAACCGAAAAAAGAATGAAGATCCCAGAAGGGGTCCAGGAAACGAAATGAAAATTTCTGGGATGAGAGGGTAGGTCATTACAAAATTCATTCAGATTAACGAAGAATTTGGCATACAACCTGATTTGACACTGGCGACGTTGCATCCCCTCTGGCCCAGCTTCACTGATTCGCTGTCCTAGAGCCGTTGAATCCGCTTCAGGGACAATTTGGCCCCCAATTGTTGTAACTGGTATACTGGCACTGAGGCCGAGTTGAAGTTCGAGCAGGTGCCAACGTATTCTATTGCGAACAGATCTGGAGATCTTGTTGACCATGAGAGTTCTGCAGCATCACGCAGACACTTTGCAGACATGTGTAAACATTCGTGGACTCGCATTCTCCTGGTGAGAAATGGCACAACAATAGTGTTGCGTGAGAGATGGTACATGAGGGCGCCGCATGACCGTGGCATACCGCTGTGCCTTCAGAGTCCCTTAGTCACCATCAGCTGTGACCTGAAGTCACACCCTAACGCTTCCCGCACCTTGACGCCTGCAGAGAGACCGCTGTGCCTCTCCAAAGCACTGGAAGAATGGAACCTGTCACCAGGTCGCCGCAGTATTCGCCGACGACAATCATGCAGGGTAGTGCAGACTGCGACTCATCGCTGAACACAGTGGATGCCAATCACCAGTAGTCCATGTTTCTCGGTCAGGGCACAACTACAAACGCAGGCGTTTGTGTTTTGGTGCTAAGGGGAGCACACGCATTCCGTAGTGCGGTTACTGGTAGTCAGGGATGGTACAGACTGTTGCAAGGAGTCCATTACTTGTTCTCGGAAGGCAGGCGCAGAAGGGAAAGAGGTTCGATGTATTTGGTGCACGATATGGCTATCCTCACTTGGGGTGAACAAACGTGATCGATCAGAACCTTGCGACACGTATGCCTGCTCTCCCGTTCCCATGCAATCCAAGATCGGCTACTGTCACATTCGAATGCCCCACGAATCTTTCGACACGTCGGCCAAACAGAGGCTCTGTTAAGTTCTGATAACACTGTCTCACACAAGCATGCGGCATCTCCGTGTCCTTCACAGTGGTTATCCAACCTCTGACACTGTTCACGCCCCTTATATACCCTACCAGTTCTGGTAACAACACTAAACACGAACAATCCAAATACTTTCGGTGGCTATTCTACGCGTCACAGAGAACTGCAACTCAGATCATTTACTTACTTGCCATAGTGTGTACGCGTACGAAGTCACATTATTATCCGATCATGTTTTCTTCGTCCTTCACTTTTTTGTCATCAGTCTATATTGAGACTTAAATATCAAACCCAGTGGGCTTTCGAGTCACTTTGTAAGTATATGCATGGCCGAATACTAAAGGCATACGATGCTTGACCATATGTTACAGAGAATGCAAGCTTTGCAAACTCTTATAGAGATCGTAATTAAAAAGAGAATTGCAAAAATATTGTGATTAATTATAAGGAAATATAAATAAAGAGTAGGGGAAGCAAGGATGTCCATGTGAGCCCGAACATAGATCTAGTGACCGATTGATCGTTATGCAACCTAACTAATCGAATTTCTACGACTGTAATACGTCTAGAATGTGGCTTTAGTTTTAACGAATAGTGCAACTAATAGAATGATTAGAAGCATTTTCGAAATATGCCCAAGAATAACGGAGAAATCGACATGTACCGTTTGCAGCACACCTCATGATAAATAGGTTCTCCCTTTCCCGAGGTCACTGGGAAAAATGTGTCGCTTCATCCCAGAGGCACACCTGCGTCTACGCGTAGCCCGAAGTCATGTGACAATTCCACACAACCGAACAAAGACGCACATGTTCTGATGCCCAAAAAGTTTGCTACTTTAGGAATATCTATTCTGAGGCTATATCTTTGCTTCAGTAAGCATTTAGTCTGCTGAATACTGACAAGCGACTAAAGTGTGGTGAGTGATTAATGTTTGTTGTGTACATACAGATAACACAGCTAACTTTTAATACAACTGAAGAAAAAAATTACAGTGATACACACTTTTTGAATGAAAGACGTCAAATGTTAAAACAGCAAATATAAACATGTGGTTGCCATGTTTTCCTTAGTCTGGCTCATGGTTCAGCACGTCACATATCATTGAAGCAGCCGTCTTAAGTCGTAATTTGTAAAATAAAGCTTTTACTCCGGTACCGTAAGTAAAACACGTTGACTTCGCGTAAACCGTTAACGCATTAATAAACCAAAAACTACCGAGCGCCGAGTCAGCTGAAAGTGCCTCGAAAGGGTCCTCCAGGTCTAAAGCGGAAACATCATTGGATCTCTTACTCTGCAGCATTGTTGTCTTGGTTGACTTTGCTGCTTTTCGACTATGACGGCAACAGCACAGAGATTGTCTTTTATGTAAATGTGCGGTTTGATACCTGCGTATGATAAAAACCTTTACCGTTTAACTTGTAATGATTGTTCTTGAAGTGAGATTGAGAGCTCCGTTGCTTTTAACTCATCTCCTCTTACTTTTATTACCGGCTGGAATTTACTAGATGTTTTTTATATTACAGTACAGCTGAACGTTGTATTTCGTTTAGTGTAATATGTTTAAACGTCTAGTGTATTTTAATTGATATTTTTTTTGTTTAGCACTTGTGAAGGAGTTGTTCTATTGTACGTTTTTAATGGGAATATTTTCAAATAGGTTAAAAAACATTTCTGGCCGTAACGAGATTACTTCGTATTTTTTTAAATATTTTTATATTGCCAACAATTGTATCAATGCAGCGTGATCAAAAATTCAGTGGTCGAACTAACAAATATTACGACGAGGCCAACGACACACAAATACGCCAAGGCCAAGTAACTAGGCATCGCGTATTGAATAACAGAGAATGCATAAGTACGCCAGCGGTGAAGGAGAGAACAGAAAGTACCTTCATCAAACATCGTCAGACCATGATTGATTTGAAGTATTTTGTGTTAGAAGCAGAGTAGAATTAGGAGATTAATGTTTAACATTATGTTGACAATGACATCATTAGAGGCGGAGGAGAAGCTCGCATTAGGGAAGGACGTAGAAGAAAATCCGCTGTGACCTTTCAAAGGAACCATCCTGGCATTTGCCTTAAGCAGTTTAGGGAAATCACTTTAAGACCCAAATCAGGATGATTGGACGTGGGTTTCAACTGTCGTCATCCCGAGTACTAGTGCAGTGTGTTAGCCACTGCGCTGCCTCTCTCGGTTTATTAGTGTTGTGATGACGTGACATTCCCACTGAACCAGTCAACAGCATGCAGCGCTGTATAGCCTGCTTCACGGTCGTAGTACATAACATGGAGCGCTTACACATGGAAAGAACTGCGAGACTGCACTTCGTTTATAACGCAGCTAAAGGCTGTAGTCAAAGTGTTTAGCGAATGAACTACGGAAGTTTACCTGCATGAAGATGCATACGATATCGCACCTTTCCTGCATTCCGCGTTGGACGAGGCGATACCGGCACATTAATGGTACACAGTAGCAATGCATGCAAATCACTGAAGCTGCTCACGCTCACCTTTGGGAAAAAAATGCTGTTACGATTTAAGGACAAGCCGAAGCAAGTACACAAGTAATTGGCGCTGGACTCGTTGTTCACGGTAGTTTAGTATGGAATGCGTTGTGTGAACATCTGCTTGAGATTTCTCGACCTATCAGAATACAGCCCCTGGTACCAGACGATTATACACCTTGGCCTGAATTTGTACTGTGGTTTCTGCAATAGGTTAACACTGTTTATAGATGAGGCTCAGTTTACTACAGAACGCATGTACAATTGTCGTAAATCGCATGTATGAGTGCATTGAAACACACATACAACACCGCTACAAGGTCATTAGGGACAATATCCAGCAATCTTGTGGGCCGGTATCGTGGGCGATTCCTGGCATGGGCTCTGCATGTTGCCTCCTTGACTCAGGTGACCAAAATACAATCTTTTCTTTTAAGAGCACGTGGCGTCGTTACCGGAGAAGGCACCCCGACATGTCAGAGGGAGGATGTTGATCTTGTATGATAGGTCACGGTGCACTTTGTAAAACCAGTAAGTGCAGCTTGAAAATTCGTACTTTTGGCAGTCGGTGGATCGGCCGGGAAGGACTTGTTCATTACCTTGCAGTATCTCCGGACCAGTTAGCGAAGTTGCAGCGCAACAGCATCAGCAGCAGAAGATCAACAACAACACGAATAATGACAAACACAATAGCAGAAGTAGCACGAACAGAAGATATAGCCCATAGTTCTCCCATATACAAAAAACTAAAGATCTTGTACTATCGGCTAAAGCAGTTTTCTTTCTCACTCAGTATGGTGACAAACTTTAAGAAGATGTAACTACTTCCTTCTACACCAAAGAAGAAAGAGGTAGAGTCTTTCTCATACGTGCACAATACAGCTTTCTGGAGGTGTATAGCGTCCATTGTTCACATCTTATTACGGTTCAGAAATTTTACTATGTTCGCAACAGTGCTATAAAATGATCGTCAGTAACAGAGAATGCCTCTTACAAGGAAACAGACCAACGCTTAGCAACGGTGTTTCACATGTGAAATTACATGCTGGTAACTCTACAAACAGGACATCTGTCCGGAAGATGTATATACAGGGATTCCAGTACATCACAAACACCTGCAAATAATTTAAAATCACCATAGTTATGAAACTGAAGACTCGATTTTATGCCCGAGATGGGACAGAGGAATGGAGTACGTTGCATAAATATTCGTTTGTCTAGAGGAGGGCACCAAAACAGATTTTCCATAGATGCACATGTTTCATCACCAGGCAAGAGTTGGAAATCCTCTGATGACTCTGATATGCAGAGGTTTCTTGTTAACGAGCGCAGATAGATAGCGCTCTAAGTCACACACACAGAACACAGAGTTGTATATGAGTGAAACGCAAGTTACACCACACGACTGATACGCTTCAAGAACACAACGGAAAAAAATGGTTAATTGAGCGATAAATAGCCTGCAGCAACGTTTCCCTCTCTCTACAATGCATCATTATTCTACCATTAAATCATACCTCGTTACAACCCCATCTCAACCATCACTCAGTCCACTTTCTGTCATTCTTTAACGCAGACCGAAGTCAGTTTAGAGGCAGGTTGCTTGTAGGGAATGCAATTAACGTGCATCTGACACTATTACCTCAACAGATGTACAGTAGGATGTCGTTAAAAAAAGCATAACAGCAACTGTTTGTAATGTGTTTGTTAGCTGGAAAGTGCAGAGAAGCACACTGTAAATACTGTTTGTTAAGGGTTTCAACCATTAAGTAGTAGAGGGGTAGTTTAGCGATGATACAAAAATTGGGAAACGTGATGTCGTGTCACTAGTTGGCACTGAAATTATGGATAAACTGGTGAAATTGCTAAAACTGAACCCACTATCAACTGTGATGCTTATTACAGTACACAGACGGTGTCTTTTTTATCCCATCTGTCCACATAATGATTGACTGACATCACTTTTTTGACTTCGAGAGAGAGTCTTAGTGTGGGGGCGACGACTTCTGGGGATGCCTACCCAAAACCCTTCCAATTTTCATATGTTGCGATGTCTTCTGCATTTTTGTCCATAAGAAACATCGTCTCTGTCTTTTATTTCAATCATCCTGTGTGTTGTTGGAGCAGTACCAACATAATTTACACTATGCGATGTCCAGTTTTCTGTGAGAGCCAGTGGATTGAAACATGTTAACGTCGAACTTCCTGGCGGATTAAAACTGTGTGCCAGGACCGAGACTCGAACTCCGGACCTTTGCCTTTCGCAAGCAAGTGCTCTACCAACTGAGCTACCCAAGCACGACTCACGGCCCGTCCTCACAGCTTTACTTTTGCCAGTACCTCGTCTCCTACCTTCCCAACTTAGTACGAACGAAATATTCCTGTAATAAAACAGTACATTGGTCGTATAAATGAATCTGTCTAAAACAACGTGTAAATAAAGTTCTCTAAAAATATAAACTATAAAATAAAACAAAAATCACAGTAACAGACGACAAGAATCATGTAAGTAAAAGAAGCACCTTTAGTATCTGTAAAATATGTGTCAATTGCATCAGTATAATAGTAAATAACTGTTATAGAAATCAGTTGTTCAAAATCTGTAGTATATAACAAAATTGTTAAAATGCTTAAATATTTCGTAAAAAGTAAAAGAACTGGAGTGGTCATCCATGGCAGCAGTCATCCAAAATTAAATCGTCGATAAGTTCACAAAAGTATCTTTCTCTAAAATCAAGCGATAGTGGTTTATTTTTAAAATCTCAGACTAAAGCTGCCTTATTCAGCAGTGACATCCCTACTTCTACGGATCTCCCTGCGTATGCTGCCAACAGCAGCAGTAATGGGTATAACGTCGTACCTTTTAATTATTTTAGCTTATATTTTAAACGTTATTTAGCCAAATTTTCATTCCTCCAAACTGAAAATGTACACTACTGTATTGTAGCGGGGGAAAAGCCTGAACAGGCTCTGTGGAAAGGACCGAAGGAGACTTTATATGATTTTTAGCTTTTTATACAGATCGTTACTTTGCTCCAATTCCAGAATGCTTTTTGCAGCGTTAGCACAACCGGCTGTGGCAGCCGACCATGAGTCTGCCCGTACTTTGTGCACGTCTTGGCTGTTTTGCAGTCTTCCATGAAAAAAAAAAGGTCAAGAAGTATCCTGTGACTATTGTTTGGCGACCAACCAGCCATTTCTGTTCCATCAAAATCATGTACCTATATAGCTATCATGTTTCTTCGGAAACGAACAATAACAATAATGATAATTCTAGTGTTATATGCCATCGGGTTCAGCATTGTCTGGCCGCAATTATGCTTGCTTTAGATTATTTAGTTTAAGATGTATTACTTTCCTTCGATTGTCTCTTCCGAAACATTTAGTGTCTGATTTAGAAAGAAACAAATGCTCTTGATTTTCGGCATTATATCGAAGGAAACAGTTTGAATTCCTTTTTCTAAAATTTTTTGAGTTTTAAAAGTGGCATCTTCAGTTTTGGAACAAAAAGATCAGAAATGCATTTCTTGTTTCGTACGTCGGTTTCACATGCAAATAAGTGTATTAGTTGATTTGATATACGCCTTTTGGATTTCCTACATTTCTTGGGCTGTCTTTTCACTTTCTTCTTGAATACTCCTTATGGACAGAATATTGGGCGTTCCCAGCTATTGTTACACAGATACATCTTTGGGATGTACCGAGGCTGCAGTAGTTACGGTTGAGATTATACACCTCCCGTAAGGCACAATATGTCAAAGAAGGTTTACGGGTCTCTGAGTTGTTGCTTGATGCTTACCAGATTTCGATAGCCTGATCTCTGAAGCCCCCCCCCCCCCAAGAACTATGGACCTTGCCGTTGGTGGGGAGGCTTGCATGCCTCACCGTACGGATAGCCAGCCGTACCCTAGGTGCAACCACAACTGAGGAGTATCTGTTGAGATGCCAGACAAACGTGTGGTTCCTGAAGAGGAGCAGCAGCCTTTTCAGTAGTTGCCGGGGCAACAGTCTGGATGATTGACTGACCTGGCCTTGTAACAATAACCAAACCCGCCTTGCTGTGCTGGTACTGCGAACGGCTGAAAGCAAAGGGAAACTACAGCCGTAATTTTTCCCAAGGGCATGCAGCTTTACTGTATGATTAAATGATGATGGCGTCCTCTTGGGTAAAATATTCAGGACGTAAAATCCATTCGGATCTCCGGGCGGGGACTACTCAAGAGGACGTCGTTATCAGGAGAAAGAAAACTGGCGTCCTACGGATCGGAGCGTGCAATGTCAGATTCCTTAATCGGACAGGTAGGTTAGAAAATTTAAAAAGGGAAATGGATAGGTTAAAGTTAGATATAGTGGGAATTAGTGAAGTTCGGTGGCAGGGGGAACAAGACTTTTGGTCAGGTGAATGCAGGGTCAAAAATACAAAATCAAATAGGGGTAATGCAGGAGTAGGTTTAATAATGAATAAAAAAATAGGAGTGAGTGTAAGCTACTACAAACAGCATAGTGAACGCATTATTGTAGCCAAGATAGACACGAAGTCCACGCCTACTACAGTAGCACAAGTTTATATGCCAACTAGCTCTACAGATGATGAAGAAATAGATGAAATATACGATGAGTTAAAAGAAATTATTCACACAGTGAAGGGAGACGATAATGTAATAGTCATGGGTGTCTGGAATTCGACAGTAGGAAAAGGAAGAGAAGGAAACGTAGTAGGTTAATATAGATTGGGGCCAAGAAATGCAAGTGAAAGCCGCCTGGTAGAATTTTGCACAGAGCATAACTTAATCATACCTTACACTTGGTTCAAGAATCATGAAATAAGATTGTATGCATGGAAGAACCCTGGAGATACTAGAAGGTTTCAGATAGATGGTATAATGGTAAGACAGAGATTTAGGAACCAGATTTCAAATTGTAAGACGACATTTCCAGGGGCAGATGTGGACTCTGACAACAATCTATTGGTGATGAACTGTAGATTCAAACTAAAGAAACTGCAAAAAGGTGAGAATTTAAGGAGATGGGATCTGGATAAACTGAAAGAACCAGAGGTTGTACAGAGTTTCAGGGAGAGCATAAGGGAACAATTGACAGGAATGGGGGAACAATACAGTAGAAGAGGAATGGGTAGCTTTGAGGAATGAAATAGTGAAGGCAGCAGAATGTCAAGTAGGTAAAAAGTCGAGGGCTAGTTGAAATCCTTGGGTAACAGAAGAGATACTGAATTTAACTGATGAAAGGAGAAAATACAGAAATGCAGTAAATGAAGCAGGCAAAAAGGAATACAAACGTCTCAAAAATGTGATCGACAGGAAGTGCAAAATGGCTAAGAGGGGATGGATAGAGGACAAATGTAAGGATGTAGAGGCTTATCCCACGATGGGTAAGATAGATACTGCCTACAGGAAAATTAAAGAGACCTTTGAAGAAAAGAGAACCATTTGCATGAATATCAAGAGCTCAGATGGAAACCCAGTTCTAAGCAAAGAAGGGAACTCAGGAAGGTGGAAGAAGTATATAGAGGGTCTACACAGGGGCGATGTTCTTGAGGACAATGTTATGGAAATGGAAGAGGAGGTAGATGAAGATGAAATGGGAGATATGATACTGCGTGAAGAGTTTGACAGAGCACTGAAAGACCTAAGTCGAAACAAGGCGCACGGAGTAGACAACATTCCATTAGAACTACTGACGGCCTTGGGAGAGTCAGTCCTGACAAAACTGTACCATCTAGTGAGCAAGATGTATGAGACAGGCGAAATTCCCGCAGACTTCAAGAAGAATATAATAATTCCAATCCCAAAGAAAGCAGGTGTTGACAGATGTGAAAATTACCGAACAATCAGTTTAATAAGTCACAGCTGCAAAATACTAACGCGAATTCTTTACAGACGAATGGAAAAACTGGTAGAAGCCGACCTCGGGGAAGATCAGTTTGGATTGCGTAGAAATGTTGGATCACGTGAGGCAATACTGACCCTACGACTTATCTTAGAAGAAAGATTAAGGAAAAGCAAACCTACGTTTCTAGCATTTGTAGACTCAGAGAAAGCATTTGACAATGTTGACTGGAATACTCTCTTTCAAATTCTGAAGGCGACAGGGGTAAAATACAGCGAGCGAAAGGCTATTTACAATTTGTACAGAAACATGATGGCAGTTATAAGAGTCGAGGGACATGAAAGGGAAGCAGTGGTTGGGAAGGGAGTGAGACAGGGTTGCAGCCTGTCCCCGATGCTAATCAATCTGTATATTGAGCAAGCAGCAAAGTAAACAAAAGAAAAATTCGGAGTAGGTATTAAAACCAATGGAGAAGAAATAAAAACTTTGAGGTTCGCCGATGACATTGTAATTCTGTCAGAGACGGAGAGAGCAGTTGAACGGAATGCACAGTGTCTTCAAAGGAGGGTATAAGATGAACATCAACAAAAGCAAAACAAGGATAATGGAATGTAGTCGAATTAAATCAGGTGATGGTGAGGGAATTAGATTAGGAAATGAGACACTTAAAGTAGTAAAGGAGTTTTGCTATTTGCGGAGAAAAAGAACTGATGATGGTCGAGGTAGAGAGGATATAAAATGTAGACTGACAGTGGCAAGGAAAGCGTTTCTGAAGAAGAGAAATTTGTTAACATCGAGTATAGATTTAAGTGTCAGGAAGTCGTTTCTGAAAGTATTTGTATGGAGTATAGCCATGTATGGAAGTGAAATATGGACGATAAATAGTTTAGACAAGAAGTGAATAGAAGCCTCACTAAATGTGATGCTACAGAAGAATACTGAATATTAGATGGGTAGATCACATAACTAATGAGGAGGTATTGAATAGAACTGGGGAGAAGAGGAGTTTGTGGCACAACTTGACCTGAAGAAGGGATCGGTTGGTAGGACTTGTTCTGAGGCATCAAGTGGTCACCAATTTAGTACTGGAGGGCAGCGTGGAGGGTAAAAATCGTAGAGGGAGACCAAGAGATGAGTACACTAAGCAGATTCAGAAGGATGTAGGTTGCAGTAGGTACTGGGAGATGAAGAATCTTGCACAGGATACTTCCATCCAACTCTGTGCTCCGAATTTACATTGTGATAAATTTCTTTCTCAGTTTGATGCTAATATTTGACAGTAGTAGACTTATTTTTGCCAGATTGGTCTCTTTACCTGTGCTAATCTACTTTTTATGTTCTTGGTTCGTCAGTGACGTGATGGTTTTCTTCCAAGCTAGCATACATCTCTGAGACTAATTCGTGGTTTCCAGATATGATAAGTTCATCACTAATCTCATTTGCGAAACTTCTTATTACCTAAATCTTTCTTCAATTTACTCTCATTCAACACTGTGTGCTCATTAGACAGTTCATTACTTTCAAAAGGTGTTGCAGTTCTTTCTCCCTTTCAGTGGGGATGGCAATGTCATCAATGAACCTTGTTATCGATATCCTTTCAACGTATATTTTAATCCCTCTTCTGAATCTTTCGTTTATTTCCGCGGTGCTTCTTCGACGTGTACGTTGAACGGCGGGAGCTAAGGACTACATCCCTTATACCGTCTCTAACCCGAGCAATCCGTTCTTGGTCTGCGTCAGTTGTAAATCCCCTATTAGCGTACTTAAGTTTCCTTTTCACTATGGAATATAGGTAGTCTACAATTTAAAAATCCTAATGGTTCAAATGGCCCTAAGCACTATGGGACTTAACATTTGAGGTCATCAGTCTCATAGACTTAGAACTACTTATACCTAAGTAACCTAAGGACATCACACACATCCATGCCGGGGTCAGGATTTGAACCTGCGACCGTAGCAGCAGCGTGGTTCCGGACTGAAGCGCCTAGAACCGCTCGGCCACAGCAGCCAGCTAAAAATCCTAATTTGTGTATTAAGAAAATGCGCTTACCCGTTCAGAGTGGTTCATATGGCCTTAGCAATGTGGTATCAGATCACTGAATGTTTACTGGTGGGCCTTTGGAACTTTTTTGTTTCCTTGACTTTGAAGATTATTCACTCAACATGGGCAACATTTAAGATCCATTGTGATTCTTTTCTTGTACTCCTTTTCCTTGACTGCTGAGTTCCTCCCACGCTAAGTACTTCTCGTTATCACAGGCAAGCCGAGGAGGTAGATATGCCGTGGAGGTCTTCAGGAGGCGCGCATTCCAGGATAATGTGCGGCAGACACGCGGAAGCCGTGGAGATGCCGGTGTCGCAAGGGCCGAGGGCAGACAACTGTGTCGCTTTCATTACCCGGCGCGTTTCCATAATCATAAATTCGGCAGCCCTGCGCCTCTATAGCGCCCATCGTTGCGCTGTCGTGCCGCTTGCTTACCCAACGTTGCTCGCAAATGCAAAGCACTTCGTGAATGAAACAGTATCACTATGCAAACGGACAGTCTTCCTCAGGCTGCTCCGTCTGTCTCAAAGCCAACTGCTTCATGTGCCCTCTATTTTCTGTCTTTCCGAGTATTTCATACTGGATCACAATGGAAATGAAGAAATATTATACTTTCATTATTTAAACATAGTAAACGAAATCTTGTTTCGTGAATGAGAAATCTGAATAACTACAAAATAAGATATCATTTATTTAAGAGAGAATTGCCTTACAGCCGTGTACAAAACTTGTAATTTGAAAGATTCCGACCAAAGATATACATTTTTTCGAAGATATACATTTAAAAATAACAAAACAAGGAAAGAGCTTCTTTAAAAACAAAAAATCTCATTTGGGGTACGGTTTTACCATATTCTTAGGTTCTACAGGGGATTCTGTCCATGAGGTGCCCTTTGGCATTCCATGCCATTTCTGGAAAAGCTTGTTGGTTTGGATACGTCGTTAGTGGTGGCTTCTTATCGTACACATCCAAAAGTTAAGCATAGCTAATAAATGAAATCTTATTTCCTGAATGAGAAGTTTAAATGACTACAAAACAACACAACATTTATTTACAGAAGAATTTGCTTACAACGGTGTCCAAAACCTGTAACTAAAAAGATGCTCAAACCAAAGACATATATCTTTTCGAAGATATCCGTTTAAAAATAACAACACACGACCAGGGATAGCTTTTCCAAGAACAAAATATTATTTGTACCAACAGGGAATTCCGTCAATGAGGTACCTTTTGACAGTCGATCCCATTCCTAAAAAAAACTTATTTGTTGGGTTGGAAAAGTCCTTGGTGGTGGCTCCCCATTGTCCATGCCATAGACCTTGGGTGTCGAACTTTTTAGCTTACCTAGACCACATTAGAAGAAGACGAATATTTTTGGGTAGCAGCTGATATACTTAACATATAAACACAAAACGATGCGCCCAAGTTATACAGTTAACACATTTAAGTAATTTAGTATTTATTAATTTATGATTTTTTTCTAAAAAAGCAAGACAATTAATTTGCAATTTTATATACGAGATTTCATTAATTACTTATACCTAAGTAACCTAAGGACATCACACACATCCATGCCCGAGGCAGGATTGGAACCTGCGACCGTAGCAGCAGCGTTGTTCCGGACTGAAACGCCTAGAACCGCTCGGCCACAGCGTCCGGCTGACAGTGTGTCTAAGGCGTTCGGCCTGACTGGGCTGCCTCTAAAACATCTATCACAAAGCGAAAAAAGTGCTCCAACTAAAACATTCATATTTCTTTACGTATTACACGAATATGTAATAAAAATGGGGGTTCCTATTTTTTAAAAAAACAGTTGATATCCTTTTGACCTATGGTAGCGCCATCTAGCGGGCCAACCATAGCGCCATCTGGTTTCCCCCTTCAAGCTAGACGAGTTTCGTTCTTTGTAGTTTTTTCCGTTTGATGCTTATTTCGTGAGGTATTTGGCCTGGACATTATCAATGGACCACCCTGTATAGTGTTTATCGGTTTGGCTTTGGTTTTGTCATGTCTACCCAATGTTACGTCTTTATGTATCATGTCTGCTTAAAGTTTGGTATGATCTTGGAAGATATTTGAGTCGACATTATTTTCTTGTGCTGTGAATTGTAGTGTTATAATTTAATTTTTATTATATTGACTCTAGGCGCTTCAGTCCAGAACCATGTGGTTGCTATGGTTGCGGGTTCGAATCCTGCCTCGGGCATGGATCTGTGTGATGTCTTTAGGTTAGTTAGGTTTAAGTAGTTCTAAGTCTAGGGGACTGATGATCCCAGATGTTAAGTTCCATATTGCTTAGAGCCATTTGAGCCATTTTTATTATATTGCCATTTTCTTATGCTTAGCCAAAGCCACTTACCACAGCCATTACAATGGCAAACAACTGACAGCACTCATCACGGTTCGTGATGGTTTACAAACAGCCGGCGCACCCATGTCGTTGAGCAGCATTAAGTTCATGGACTGTCTGGAAACCATCCCTCCGATAACATTTTAGTGTTAATCATAAGTGATCACGTACGGTGACACATCTTGTGAGTTCCCTGCCTTTGTCATGTCTATGGCACCCTGGCTTGCGTAAACGCTCGCAAATAGCTGTATAAGCACAAACTATTTTTGTACGTAAAAGTAGCCTGACGGAAAAAATGTCGTCTTAATTCAACAGACACACTGCAGTAGCAGAACAAGAATTAAAACGTGAATAATCTCAAGGTTACAGCACTGCATTGCGTGAAAGCCATACATCATCAAATTACATTTTTTCTCTTTATGTCGATAAGCACCATGCTAATATGACTTGGACCATACCATTGAATCTCCTACGAATAACCACGAGGGGACTCCGAAAAGTAAGTTAAACATTATTATGGAACTTTCAATGAATGCGGCATTATTCGTCAAAATGTTTTTTAAACCTAGTCACCAGGTCTCTGTAACTAACAGTCGGGACGTTCTTCCAAACATTCAGTTCCTGGACGATAGAAATCCGCTCGTTGGTCATGGCGGCAGTCGAGAATTGCTGTGCGAAAATCTTCGTCTTTGAGAAATCTCTTTTCGTCCAGATATTCCTTCATGTTGCCGAAACGATGAAAGTCGCGTAGTGCAAGGTCTGGACTCGCGATCAGCATCATCCACGTCTGTGGCTCCATGGTCAAACTATTGGTACCAAATAACTACAGCTAGATGTAACACCGCATGTGGTCCATGATATCGCCACAATATCACGGTATACCTGTGTGCAAGTCAGGTGTTTTGCACACAAGAATTGTACATCGATGTTCATAAAAAATAGAACACTTGAACGACTAGAGACAGGACATTTCTATTCACAGTACATGTACATTAGTATGTGCTGCAGAAATACACTGAAGAGCCAAAGAACTGGTATACCTGTGTAAGATGGCAAGAACTATGCCCCTACATGAAGTCATTAAAGATCACCTAACACACTTTGAGCGAACAGTAGGGCTGAACAAAAAATGACTGACAATGCACAATGCATCTTGTAGAGGGTATAGTATGGACGTATTGGAACAATTAATGTCGGGTGATGGTTTTAAAGTTATTCACACGACATGAAAACTTTGTGGAAACGAGTCGATTTACTGGACGGTAGTTTAACCCAGGGAAACATTAAGAGTTGACCGTGGCCGGCTGGGGAACGGTGAAGGGAAGCAACAATACGCAGCTGAGGGTGGCTCAAGCTCTGAGAAAGCTGTAACGCAACGCGGCCTGCAGCTGCCTTAAGATGAGTGATAGTGAGTGGGTGATTGACCCCGACTCCATGCTGGTGTACTGGGAAACAGACGGAGAACTTGTACACCTGTTGATAAATGTCTGTTGTCCTGTTTTCTGTGAAACATGGACAAAGCCACGCAAAGCTATGGTGGAGCGGTCAACAGAGGTCAAAATATGCGTGTTTGTGACTATAGCAACTTCACGCTGAATTCATGGTCCACAGAGCCTGAAGTAAATCAGATGAAGAGCGACAGCATGAAATACACCGGCCTCTGATGGGAACGTAGGACCAAGGAATTTGAAGTACTCTCCTGGGAGTCAGAATTCCAGAAAACTTAGTGTTTGTGCAGACGCTAACCTTGATGGGTGGCTTTGGGGGAGCGAAATAGAAGAAGTTGAGAGGAAGAGAAATTTTGTGGGAATCTGTTCACTTCCCAGAGCAGGCATTGGTCGGTGGTGGGAAGTGATGCATAATTAACGCGACTTGTGCTGCAATTGGCGTAAGTGATTTTGCTGGAAGGGAAACTGAGGTGAAGAGCGGACTGGCAGAAGTCTCAGTAGAGGTCTTCCGTTCCCAGCTTGCCTAGAGTGCAGACGTGGCGTTCTTGACTCAGCTTGCCTGAGAAAGAGTGAGCATCTCTGCAGTTTAGGACTTAGCAAAGGGAACGATTGAGCTTGGAGATAGGAAGTTTTGGTTCAGCTATGTACTGAGCAAGATAGCTAGGAGTGAATAGACGAGCGCAGCCTTGCAGCACCACGAAGTCGGCCGCCGTCCACACGCCGACGACGCTCCACCACGCTGAATTCGGTGAAATTGCGCCTGCTCTGGCGACTGATTAGTTTGTTGGATCACGTCGGCAAAGTTTCCACGGGGGTTTCATGGGCCTTGTATTGTAGAATTCTTCTTGCACTTCGCATTACACCTGGGTCAGTCGATAGGAACTACTTTTGATTTATTGTGCTTTACTCCACGCAAACGCAATTTATTACCACTGCCTTTTAGGAGAGTCATGTAATGTGATGATTGAAGGTCGTGAGTTAAAATAAATCTGTGCTAGTCGACTGAATCTGTTTTCAATCAAGTAGTTGAAATCTCAAGTCACTTTCCAAAATAATTTTATGTTTAACATTTGCATCTGGTGTTCAATAGCTGAATATAACATCAATGTGCACCCATTTTTAATTAAAAGGGTTCAATTCTGAATCAATTAAAGTCAACACTGCCACCGCAGTTCAATCAGGAGTCACAGGGCCTTATTACTTTCTTTGCATTAGCCGATATTGCGGCAGTTTTGCACTCTCTGTTGATCTGTTAGTCAATTACCTGGGGTGAACACACACCAAAACCAGATAAGTGACAGGTGGGGTGTTACACCTGCCTTATATCGTGTAGAGCCCCCGCGAGCACGCAGAAGTGTCTCAACATGACGTGGCTTGGTCTCGACTAATGTCTGAAGTGATGGAGGGAATTGAGACAGTGAATCCTGCAGAGCTCTCTGTAAATCGTAAGAGTAAGAGGGGGTGCAGGTCTCCCTGTTGAGCATCCCTGTTGAGCTCAATAATGTTTATGTATGGGGAGACCATTGGCGGGCGGAGTGTTTAAACTCGGAAGAGTACTCCTGGAGCCATTCTGTAGCAATTCTGGACATACGAGAGTGTCGCACTGTCCTCCTGGAATTCCCCAAGTCCGTCGGAATGCACAATGGACAAGAATGGATGAAGATGATCAGGCAGGATGTGACCTGTCAGAGTCGTATTTAGACGTCCTAGGGTTCCTGTATTACTCCAGCTGTTAATGTCCCACACAATTACAGAGTATCCACCAGCTCAAACAGCCCTTGCTGACATGCAGGCCGTATGGATTCATGAGGTTGTCTCCGTATCCGTAAACGTCCTCCCGCTCGATACAATTTGAAAGGAGGCTCGTCCGACCAGGCAACATGTTTCCAGTCATCAACAGACCACTGTCAGTGTCGACGGGCCCAGGCGAAGCGTAAAACTTTGTGTCGTGCAGTCATAAAGGGTATGCGAGTGGACCTTCAGCTGCTAAAGCCCGTATCGATGATGTTGCACTGAATGGTTCGCACGCTGACACTTGTTGATGGCCCAGCATTAAATCTGCAGCAATTTGCGGATGGATTGCACATGTGTCACGTTGAATGATTCTCTTCAGTCGTCGTTGGTGCCATTTTTGCAGGATATTTTTCCGGCCACAGCGACGTCGGAGATTTGATGTTTTACTGGATTCCTGATATTCACGGTGCACTCGTGAAACGGTCGTACTGGAAAATCCCACTATCATCGTTACCTTGGGAATGCTGTGTCCCATCGGTCGTGCGCTGCCTGTAACACCATGTTCAAACTCACTTAAATATTGATAACCCGCCATTGTAGCAGCAGTAACCGATTTAACAACTGTGCCAGACGCTTATGGTCTTATTTAGACGTTGCCAACCGCAGCGCCGTATTCTGCCTGTTTACATATCTCTGTATGTGAATACGCATGCCTACACCAGTTTCTTTGGTGCTTCAGTGTAGCATTTCAGTCACCTAGGTTTTCAACCTGTATGCTGTTGCCTAATAGCGACAGGGTCCACCATGGGGCCTGTTATCCAGGGGTGATGGCATCGACTCGTATAAGGCGCGAATAGGGTCCTGTGGTGTAGGCATACAAGCTGCAATCACATGGTTCCAAAACTGATCTGTGATGGCTGGCATTGGGTCACAGTACTGCACCCATCGTTACCCCATATCTCACACATTTTAGGTGGGCGACAAGTCTGGTGATCTGGCAGGTCAGGGAGAAGCCTGACATCCTGCGGCACCAAGAAATCACGTGTTCGTGCAGAAACATGTGGCCGTTCATTGTCTTCCTGAAAAATGGCGTCTGGGGTGTTGTGTGGAAAGAGTTTGACTACAGGTCGCAAGATGTGATTCACGTAGGTCACACTTTCCACAGTGCCCTGGACATGCACCATATGTGATTTGTGGTTGTAGCCAATAGCATACCACACGATAAGACCTTGAGTTGGTGCTGTATGTCTTGTGTGATTACAGTCACTGTGATGCCATTCCCCCTGTCTGCAGCGAACCAAAATGCGACCATCATTTTCAAATAAACAGAACCTGGATTCGTTCGAAAACACTATTGATGCTATTCATGTCCCCAGTGACGTCGTTCCATACACCATTGCCATCTACCGTGTTTATGCACATTCGTCAAAAGTAGGTGGAGAAGTCGACGACGCGAACGTAACCCATGCTGTAATGACGGCGACGGAGTGTCATCACTGATAGTGTACGATGTGTTTCACTGTTCCATGGTTGCACCAGAGCCAAGAAGGACGCAGATCTATCCTGCAATGCCATTCCGCGAACCATTCTGCACACAACCGCTGCACTGTCGAAACACTTCGTCCCCCATGACCAGCAATTTCTCGGATGGATGCATCACTTTCTCGCATGCGCCCTCTTTCAAACTCACTGATTAGACGCGACGGTTCGCGCATACGTCTTCCAGGCGTCCTGCACGTCTGTTCAAGATACACTGGTCCGTTACCTTCGGTTTGTAGCGACAATGAGAGCCGCACGTACGTATTACATGTAGGTGACGTTACGCAGCGATATCGATGTTGACCTTGAACCCGCATGCCGACATGGTTCAAATGGTAATCATTTCTCCAGAACATACAAATGTACATGGCCTGTGAATATGACAGTCCTATCTCTAATTGTTCAAGGTGTTCTGTTTTTAGGAACGGAGTACGTTTCCAGTTACCGGTCCGTTTCAGACGCACTCTGTGACGCATCTGTTATCCGTACGGCACAGGAACTGTGTCTGCAGGGAACCCAGAACATATACTCTCTTCTGAAATGTCCCACTTTTGTTGCGCAGTGATGTTAGCGTGTGGGGACATGTGTAACTTACTTTCTGAAGTCTTTATGTATATCATCATTCAATTAGCAAGATAATGAATTCCGAAAAACATTCCGAAATGGAATACTCAGAAATCGTCAACCAGGTATCTTCCTAGAGGGTGCGTCAAACTGACAGTGCTCCAACGCGCAAGTTTGTCGTTAGTTTTAGAAGTGGATTATATGAATTATAATATACACTTATAATATAGGTATATTATAATTATATATGTAATTATTTTAATAAGTGGTGGTGGTCGTTAGTGTTTAACGTCCCGTCGACAACGAGGTCATTAGAGACGGAGCGCAAGCTCGGGTGAGGGAAGGATTGGGAAGGAAATCGGCCGTGCCCTTTCAAAGGAACCATCCCGGCATTTGCCTGAAACGATTTAGGGAAATCACGGAAAACCTAAATCAGGATGGCCGGAGACGGGATTGAACCGTCGTCCTCCCGAATGCGAGTCCAGTGTGCTAACCACTGCGCCACCTCGCTCGGTTATTTTAATAAGAACCTCCAGCCTTGAAATGAATACGAACTGCTGACATGTTTAGTAAAATGAAAGTTAAAAACAAGTAACGAATTGTAAATCACATGTTATTATGTCTTGACTGTTCTGTGGATTAACTGTGGGTATTTTCCCATTCCACGATATCTGGCACGTATCAAGATAAGTTACATAGAATACTACTCCTTTTGCATAGCTCTTCAGAACGAGTTTCTGGGAAGTATCGATCAGTGTTCATTTTATTTTAATGAAAATTGCCAACAAATGTCGCAGTTCCGTTGATAATGATAATAGGGTTGTGACAAATCACAACCAACACTGCATTGTTTCAAGAGAACATGTCGTAGGAGTTTGTAATTTAACGCATAGGTTGACACGCTGTTTGGTAACTAGCACCTGTAAACATCCACGTCCGCTTCGCAGCATTGTAACAGCGCCTTTCCGTTCGAAGGCCATCAAGTAATCACGATTTAGACAGCACAGCTGAGTGAAGACGATTTCGTGTTCTCTGAAAGTGATGGCGACTAGAAGATAAAGAGGCGAGACCAATATTTGTGTTTTTGCTGCCGGAAGAGACGCCCGCGTGAACTTGAGATCGGTTCTTCGCGCTCCTGCCCTCGCGATTTCGCAACGGATGCGAAGTATTCCATTTTTTTTTTTCCTTCTGGGGAAGGGGAACAGAGCCAGGGCGGCCGTTTCGTCCGAATGCAGAAGCTGGAGGTCGCGCTGACCTTGACCGGCGCCTCTCATTGTGTTTTACGTAACGGGACACACGACCTTGGTCACCTGACCGCCCGCGTACCACCTTAGCCGCTTGCGTACGGACATTTCCTCAGCTTTACGGAGTGGGTCGTAATTCCCATGAACAATTTTCTCGGATAATTTACTCTTGGTGTTCAATTTTTCTGTGAGAAGCTTCCAAACAGGTTTCCATCAAATCTGACCAAAGCCGAACGCCGCATGGAAATCAACTGAAAATTGCCAGCAATGTTGTATCGAGATGTTGTTATTGCTTATAATCAATTATTATTATTATTTCTATTATCATAAGGTATAGTACAACACAAACATATACAGAATAATGATTTATATGTTATTGTTTAAATTTGGCAGCCAGATCACAGCACTGTAACTTAACGCAAGTCTTTCAGGTCTCCTTTCAAAGCGTGGATCGATCTCTGCTTCACAACATGTATTATTGTCTTGTTTTTTCGCTGCTCAGTGACACCCAGCACTCTCACAACCTAACCTCGGCGAGATGAACTACATTTCCTATGATCCGTTCGCTTGCGGCTGAGTCTCTGTCATTAGCAACGGAAAAGACCGAAACCTGCTGCCTTCGTAACTGGTGTGATTGTGGGTGGATATTCATTCTCGCGTTCTTTTCACTTCTACGTGACATCGGAAACGTCTGTGACCTTAAGATCGACCCAAAGTGGCTTGCGTGACTTCAGGTTTACAACTCACGCATTGTGGAATGCCGTATTTAAAATTGAATTCTTATGCGACTCTATCTTCTAAAGTGTTAATGTCTTGGCAGCTTTGTTCTGACAACGGACATCTTTGACTGAAACGCTCGGAACCGCACGAAACCATGCTTACAACTATACTCGATCATAGAAAAACAGTGTTCTCTGTCATTTCCATGCAAAACGTTGCATTCTACAAGCAGCGGCATTTTAATAGAGAGAAACAAAGTAACAAGTCATCAATACGTAATTCAGTGACGTCAGTGGATCATTACATAATCAGTCAGAAGCGCCAAAAACCCTCTGCTTAAAGTAATTATAACAGCGCAAATCATACATATCCTACATATCTGATAGTCGTGTTAGTGCTCATAGCGCATGCCGTATTTCAGTAAAGTGATTAGAAAAAAGCGGAAGAGAACAATGTGCACATATCAGAGACGTTTTTACATTGAAAATGTAAAAATCACACTAATTACATTTTCAGATGATGGTATGGGTATGTCAGTGTCGTAACCTGCCCTCCGCCAAGCATATTGCACAATAGGCGTATACTCTGGCGCAGAAAATTGATTGTAATTCACAGAATGAGGTATATTTCTGGATTATTATGTTATATATCAACGAACTGTTTCTCTCCTTGACCACGATTTGATTTCCATATTCAGCACGCCGCAACTTTGTCCCTAATATTCGGATCATTTCCGTAGGATTAATTCTCCCCGTATATCACTGTACACAGTTTACATAGTAACCTACATGTGAGCACTCCAAGAGACACATTCACACTACAGGTATGCCATTAATGCAGCTCGAGCACTTGTTAGTGCAGCTACAAAATACCACCGACCGTTAGCAAACGTGTACGAAGTTATACGTGGAAATAAGACAGGTCACTGTTATTTTCATTATAGAGTGTTAGTTTAGGCATGGTTTCGTGCGTTCAAGGTCAAATGTGTATGGTTTCGTGCGTCCAAGGTAAAAGGTGTCCCTTGTCAGATCTTTAGGGGTAATATTGGATAGGACAGTTAACCACTGGACGGGTGTAGAGCTGAGAGTGGCCAGTAAGGGCCCTCATGCCTTCCTTGAGTTGTATGTACGATGTTTTCGCATGCAGAGTGAAGGAACAATGTGCAGCAGCTGAGTACAAAAGTGAAACTGCAGCATTGTGTAATGTATCTGAAATAGCTGCACCGCTGTTCCTGGCTATTTTGTGGAGCGGATTTATTTCTTGAGCTAAGCTTCTTTGACATGTTTATGCAGCGCTGCTTAAATTACAGTGTCCAGTCGAGGATGATATCTAGATGTTTAGTATCGTAGCATCAGCTCCAGGCAGGCCTTCACAACCGACCAAGGGACAAGCGTGCCAGACACTGACGTAATTCTGTAACTGGTCGCTGCACTGGTGACGGCACAGTATCCTGCAACGCGGCATTCTACTGTTAAAGGTGGACTACGTTACTGCAATTTGTAGCACAATGCAGCGGTTTCACAGCTACCTTCATAACGGACATGTAGCTCCTATTATTTGAACCCAGCCAGAGTGAATATAAATGTTCCCACCTAAAGTGGTAGCAGCATTCCATTGGCGTCGTGCATTCGACCAGCACAGTGCCACGCCAGTTAACGGTCGAATGTGTGACTAAGCCACTCCAGCAACGTCAACATCTAGAAGAAGCCACTGATCTAAATCCAATCCGCTAGTCCTAATGGTTATAGGATTCGAACTGGACTTACCGAGATGATTCGACCTAGTGAACGCCATCGCCTGATACTCCAACCAGTATGTGGGAGTCCTGATTTCAAGTTGTGGTGCCTGCACACTCCTGCTATCGTCCTCGGGCCGAAGGCGGTGCCCAGCCACCTAGCCTCGCTGTGTCGCAGAGCTGAAACTCAACTTCCGTCAGCAAGGGCACCGTCACCACAAGCTGCTGACGTGCCTGCATTAGTATTCGCTCTCTCAGTATATGCCACTGGCTGCCCATATCTCAGCACTTGGGTCATTGTCATCGGAGAGACGTATCAAGGGCAACTAATACATTACTGGCCGATGAAATTGCTGCACCACGAAGACGACGTGCTACAGACGCGAAAGTTAACCGACAGGAAGAAGATGCGGTGATACGCAAATGATTAGCTTTTCGGAGCATTCACACAAGGTTGGCGCCGGTGGCGACACCCACAACATGCTGATACGAAGAAAGTTTCCAAACGATTTCTCATACACAAACAGCAGTTGACCGGCTTTGCCTGGTGAAACGATGTTGTGATGCCTCATGTAGGGAGACGAAATGCGTACCATCACGTTTCCGACTTCGATAAAGGTCGAATTGTAGCCTATCACGATTGCGGTTTATCGTATCGCGACATTGCTGCTCGCGTTGGTCGAGATCCAATGACTGTTAGCAGAATATGGAATCGATGGGTTCAGGAGGGTAATACGGAACGCCTTGCTGGATCCCAACGGCCTCGTATCACTAGCAGTCGAGATGACAGGCATCTTATCCGTTTGGTTGTAGCCGGCCGAAGTGGCCGAGCGGTTCTAGCCGCTTCAGTCTGCAACCGCGCGACCGCTACGTTCGCATGTTCGAATCCTGCCTCGAGCATGGATGTGTGGATGTCCTTAGGTTAGTTTGGTTTAAGTAGTTCTACGTTCTAGGGGACTGATGGCCGCAGTGGTTAAGTCCCATGGTGCTAAGAGCCATTTGAACCCTTTGAACCGCTTGGTTGTAACGGATCGTGCACCCACATCTCGATCCCTGAGTCAACAGACGGGGAAGTTTGCAAGACAACAATCATCTGCACGAACAGTTCGACGACGTTTGGAGCAGCATGGACTAGCAGGTCGGAGACCATGGCTGCGGTTACCCTCGACGCTGCATCACAGACAGGAGCGCCTGCGGTGGTGTACTCAACGACGAACCTGGGTGCACGAATGGCAAAACGTCATTTTTTCCGATTAATCCAGGTTCTGTTAACAGCATCATGATGGTCGCATCTGTGTTTGGCGACATCGCGGTGAATGCACATTGGAAGCGTGTATTCATCATCGCCATACTGGCGTAACACCTTGCGTGATGGTATGGGATGCCATTGGTTACACGTCTCGGTCACCTCTTGTTCGCATTGACGGCACTTTGAACAGTGGACGTTACATTTCAGATGTGTTACGACCCGTGGCTCTATCCTTCATTCGATCCCTGCGATACCCTAAGTTTCAGCAGGATAATGCACGACCGCATGTTGCAGGTCCTGTACGGGCCTTTCTGGATACAGAAAATGTTCGACTGCTGCCCTGGCCAGCGCATTCTCCAGATCTCTCACCAACTGAAAACGTCTGGTCAATGGTGGCCGAGCAAGTGGCTCGTCACCATACGCCAGTCACTAATCTTGATCAACTGTGGTATCGTGTTGAAGCTGCACGGGCAGCTGTACCTGTACACGCCATCCAAGCCCTGTTTGACTAAATGCCCAGGCGTATCAAGGTCGTTATTACGAGGAGAGGTGGTTGTTCTGGGTACTGAAAATGAAATGAAATGTCGTGTACGAGGGCCTCCCGTCGGGTAGACCGTTCGCCTGGCGCAAGTCTTTCGATTTGACGCCGCTTCGGCGACTTGCGCGTTGATCTGGGTACTGATTCCTCAGGATCTATGGACCCAAATTGCGGAAAATGTAATCACATGTCAGTTCTAGAATAATATATTTGTTCAATGAATACCCGTTTATCATTTGCATTTCTTCTTGGTGTAGCAATTTTAATGGTCAGTAGTGTAATAAAGAACATAACTCTTTTTTTTTTTTTTTAAAAAAAAGCGTTTTTGACTCTGCACTCACTGTGTTACTGGAGAACCCATTCTGCAAGTTCTCATACAGGCCACCGTGGAGTCACAAGTGGCTATAACCCAACACAACACTGGCGTTAGCCAGCGGTGGTACCCGTATCAGAAGAGTGACATCGCTGAGCGAATATCTCTGGCATTACCTCAGCGTGGTGAGTGGAAATCAACTGTTTTGTACGTGATAGGGTTTTGCTCACAATGTTTAATGACCTGAAAAGGAGGCCTGGACATTATGCCAGAGAATGGATCTAATGCCAATGTTTATCACTCAGATGTAAGAATTAGATCTACAATGGCTTGGGTGTTTGTTTCGTTTTGAAGGTTTTCGTTTATTTCTGACACTGGGTTTGGAATGAATGAATCAGAGGCGGAGATGGTTACGACTGCACCTACATCTACATCTATGTGACTACCCTGCAATTCACAACTAAGTGCCTAGCATACGGTTCATCGAATCACTTTCACCTTATTTCTCTACGACTCTTGAAAAGCACGTCAGAAAAATGAATACTTAAACCTTTCCGTGCATGCTGTGCCATATAAAGGCAGCTACAACATCCAGTTTGCTACCGATGCTGTAACTATGTACTGACTCAATACCCAAATATGCATTACGCTAACTGCAGAAGGGTGAAAGCTCGAAATGCATACAAGCTTAAATAAAAATTCACTACAAAACGGCTGGTTGCTGTGTTTGTTAAAATAATAATATTCCACAGCCACGGAGCTCAACAGCCAGTAAAGTGTATAAATTATCTAGATTTGTAGGTTTCTGGTGGGTGGGTCTACGGTTTTCACGTACATTTTAAACAGGTATGTCCTGCTCATGGCTGACATACGTTTTGTTTATTGGGATTGAAATTTTGAGAACCCTCCAGTTCCAAGTAACTAAAAGATACAATATGTCGGTATTGTTCGTAACAAATATATGAATATAATATGTATTTAATGGGTTGAATACTACAAATTCCAATCGTAAGAAATAAAGATTTTGACAGGCCTGAGATAAAATTACCAGGTTTAAAAATCCAATTTTGTTTTTCTGAGGAGACCTTTTCCATTTTGGTCAACATGTGATTGTGACTTACTTTTCTTAGAAGAAACTGAGGATCACATGAGTACAACGAAGAACAAGGTTTTGGTTTGCAAAGACTGCTATTGATCATAGTATGAAGGCTTTCACGACCGGATGACATATCTTCTGGTCAACCTTCCGGGATGTAAGGTCGTGGTCCATGAAACTCTTCAGCTGCTAACGTTTCGTCCAGAGCTGCGCTGGACATCTTCAGAGGGGTGTTTCTCCTCCGGTGAGTCTTGCCAGCTGACTCAAAGGAAGAAGTAAGCAGAATTCTGCATCCAAACAACAGAAAGCCTAAGGACAAGCCCGAAAAACGATGGAAGAATACAGTCTCTCTCCCTTTTATAAAGAAAGTAACGGATCAGACTGGAAAGATTTTAAGTAAACATTAGACCTGTTTTTAGACCAACGAAGAAAATTGTCATGTTCTGCGGTCTGTAAAAGATAAACGCGCTCCTCTATCAGCCAGTGGTGTATATAAAATTCCGTGTACATGTGGTAAAGTTTATATTGGAACAACGAAGAGAAGCGTAAATACACGCTTAAAAGCACACAGAAGTCTTTGCCGATTAGGGAAAACAGACAAATCGGCTGTAGCAGAACACGCTTTTCAGTCAGGAAATCATCAAGTGAAGTTTTCAGAAACAAAAATTTTATCTACGACGACGAACTATTACCCACGGCTTTGTAGAGACGCAATCGAAATATATAAACATAGGGATAATTTTAATCGAAAAGAAGAGACCATGAAACTTAGTGATATTTGGACAGTAGCACTACAGAATTGCTAGACAGTTTTTATCTGTGACGAGATTACGTTAGATAGTTAAGTTTTATCTCTGACAAAGATTATCTCTGCATATCACGTGTAACTCTGGCCACGCCCACTTTCTACGATGTATAAGTCGCTCTCAGACGTCCGACCCGTCAGCCGGCAAGACTCACCAGAGGAGAAATACCCCTCTGAAGATGTCCAGCGCAGCTCTGGACGAAACGTTAGGAGCTGAAGAGTTTCATGGATCACGACCTTACATCCCGGAAGGTTTACCAGGAGACACTGCTATTGATGTTAGAAACTGTATGACGTTTGACTGTGACCCAGTGCTGCTATACTTCGGTATCACGCGTAATGGATAAGTGAACACGTTATTATTGAAGATTATTTTTGCGCAAGTGGATTCTTACTCATACTCGTCACTGGGAGGACTGAGGGCTCTTACCACAGTCCTTAGACGTAGCTGTAAACCTGGCACGAATCGGCTTGCGACCAACGAACGACCGCCACCTCGCAGAACGGTGGACCTCGGCCTTGTACCAAATAATAAATGTGCCTGTCATCGGGAACCTGACTCGCAGCCATGGTCGTCTTGTTTCGTTCCGGAAATTTGACTCTGGTCCTCACCGAGAAGGACATCTTGCAGTGCCCTTGTATATTCAAACATAGCATAATTGAGGACGATCCGTTAAATGCAAGTCCATTTTGCTTGTTCCGACCGATATGCAATACATAATACAATCTCTTACACATCTTACATGAGCGAATCTAGAATCGTTTAAGTACAGATCCTCACAGAGAATGTGCCCTGACGACTCTTTATTTTACATCAGCCGAAGCATGTGACGAGTGTTTTTTGCAGGAAATCGTGGTAACAGCTGTAATGTTTCAGGATCTATGTGGAGGATATTTACTGCTCAAGCGGAATCATTATGGGTAGAGTACACGCCTATGGCTTCGTATTACTGCCCAGCAGTCGTTGGTTTGCAAGTTCCTAACTGCTTTAGTTTTGTAAGTAATACTTTCAAACTCTAAAACATGGTTCGAATGGCTCTGAGCACTATGGGACTTAACACCTGAGGTCATCAGTCCCATAGGACTTAGAACTACTTAAACCTAACTAACTTAAGGACATCACACACATCCATGCCCAAGGCAGGATTCAACCTACGACCGTAGCAGTCGCACGATTCCGGACTGAAGCGCCTAGAGCCGCTCGGCCACCGCGGCCGGTTTCAAACTCTACTCCTGGAAATAGTAGTATACATACGATCCTTTCATTGCTAGTTTTCTCACAGATATCGGTTCCTCCTCAGTATTATCGTTAAGGGTGACATTCACAGAGCAAGTCAACATTAGCAACGTCCTACATAAGGTAGGTATAAATAACAAACTAGAACCTATGAATGAAATCTTGTCCCTGGAAAACAGAGTGGAACCGTTAGCAGAAGAAAGAAACACAAATTGCAGCTTACTTCGATTTAAATATTGCTCAAGAATTGAGGGAGGAACTTATGAACAGTAAGTCTGAAATGAAACACTGTGTAGAAGCAAAATGTCTTCCGCGAGAAGGATATTGAGAGAAATCTGGAAGCTTTTGGAGTTGGGTGGCATAGGAAGACGTAAAGAAATCAAAAGGGTAAGCAAAGAGCAGACTCAAGGATTTTTATATGGAGTGGGTGACGAAAGAAATCTGTGGAAGGGTCTAACACAAACAGTCAGGTGGAACACATCCTAACGAATCAAAAAGCAGCCAATGCATCATTTTTTATCTATTGTGTGACATGAAAAAGCCTCTACAATAAGAAGAAAACAATCACATCTGTCTTCAACTAAAACTAAAGACACTAGTGAGGCTTCGTTATAGTTTACAGTCAAATTTTTCATCTGACCAATATCAAGTGTAGCGTCGATGAAATCTGCTTGCTCGCTTGGTTTCCTTCCGATGGCTCAAGCAAAGGCGATATGCTCGACAGTCAGGTTTTCAGTTCCACAGTAATACGTAACTGATCTTTTAATAAAAAATGGTTCAAATGGCTCTGAGCACTATGGGACTTAACATCTGTGGTCATCAGTCCCCTAGAACTTAGAACTACTTAAACCTAACTAACCTAAGGACATCACACACATCCATGCCCGAGGCAGGATTCGAACCTGCGACCGTAGCAGTCACGCGGCTCCGGACTGTGCGCCTAGAACCGCGACACCACCGCGGCCGGCTGCTCTTTTAATACCCTATTTTATTTTTGAAGCAGCAAAGCATCTGTGGACCCTTTCTCTTAACCCTAGCCCTATGTCAAACCCCACTGGTTAAGCATTCAAACCCCATTGGTTAAGCATTCTGATACACTGGGTGTGATGGAGATGATTTCAGAATCTATCCCCGTTCGATTTGCTTTCTATTGTGAGTGAGTTTTCAAATTCAGCGAGTTCTTTAGTTACTGAATAATTTCATAATCTTATTATTGCATATAAAATCCTACGGCCCAGAGTGTCAAAATGAACTGGAACTGTTCGTTGATCACTACTGCCTTCTGTGATGTGCGGCAATATCGCAGAGTTTTTGTAGCTAGTGAAGTGGTCTTGTTGATTTCTGATACCAGCCTCACTTTTTGGCTTTGTCGCACGTCAGTTTTCTTCATATGACAGGTGTTTAAGCAAGCGAACGGAAGTGGCGCGATGACTCATTGCGAGATAGATGTGTGGATCCACGATTTCCACTCCCTCACCCTGCTGCCAGAAAATCAACTCAATGTGCCAGAAGACAAACAAAGCAAACCTCTGCACTAGTTATACCTAGGGAGGTGATGGAGCGATGGTCAAACTGCAGTTCAGCCATTCCGATATAAGTTTTCCGTGGTTCTCCTATATCGCTTCGGAATACTTGAGTTATTTATTAAACATAGACGTTGCTGATTTAGATCTCCATTTCTAATTCATGCTAGTTGTCTCTAATGATCTCAATATCTACAGGAGGTTGAATCTCTAACCTTTGCTTCTTGTCATACCAGTCAGGCTATAGGCTTAGAAGTGAATAAAAGATATCTGTGAATGTTAATGTCGCAGCTTTCAAGACTATTCGTTCTAAGACTTGTTGAAAAGTTTGGGAATATAGAGTGGGTCGTTAGAAAGTAGGAAGGCACGCCGAGACAATGTGGAGGCCTCAACGGCCCGAGCACGACTGCTTCTAATAGCTGCTCGACTCCGCCGTTTCCGCGACGTGAAGTACGGCTCGATGCAGAGCACTTTGTTTGTGCTTTCTCCAAGGGCAATTACCGCGAGTGAGAGACGTTCCGCACTGAGGCTAATTCACAACGCCACCTCTGCTGACGCCTGACTACCAAGATCCGTCTTGCGGCGTGGAAGCCTCCTTCCAGTATTGCTGTTGTACTTTTACACTGACCGGTAAAAAATCCCAACACCAAAAAATAAGTGGTGTAGAGTAATAAATTTTCTGGAATAGATTTATCTACGTAACATAATGTTGCACCGAGCGAGGTGGCGCAGCGATTATCACACTGGACTCGTATTCGAGAGGACGACGGTTCAATCCCGCGTCCGGCCATCCTGATTTATGTTTTCAGTGACTTCCCTAAATCGCTCCAGGAAAATGCCGGGATGGTTCCTTTGAAAGGGCACGGCCGACTTCCTTCCCCGTCCTTCCCTAATCCGATGAGACCTATGACCTGGCTGTTTGATCTCTTCCCCCAAACAACCCAACCCAACCCACAATAATGTTGCAAGTGCACAGGTTAATTTAAACGCGAGAGAAACCATTGCAACTGTGAAATGCTGCTACATTAATAACTGGTGTAGTCGCCAGAATGCTGAAAGCAGGCTTCCGAACCTGCATGCATTGTGTCGTCCAGGTGACAGGTGTCTGTCTGTGGGGGCCTGTTGCACTTGTTCGGTTAGTACAGGCACGGACAATGCAGGTTGCGGACGACACTGGTGTTGTCGTTCGATGATGTCCTATACGTGATCGCTTGTAGACAGACCCGGTAAGTCAAACTGTCGACCCTCTGTAGAGCATGTTGGATTACAGCTGCGGCATGTGGGCGAGCGTTATCCTGTTGGAAAACGCCCCATGGAATGCTGTTCACGAATGACAGAACAACAGGCCGAATCACCAGAATGACGTACAGATTTGCAGCCAGGGTGCATGCGGTAAGCACGAGACTGCTCGTGCTTGTCATACGAAATCGCCCAGACCGTAACTCGAGATGTAAGTCCAGTGTGTGTAAGCCGCAGACAGGTTTGTCGGAGGCGCTCACTGGCTTCCCTGTAACCAACACATGGCCATCGCTGGCACTGGCGCAAAAGCGGCTTTCATCAGATAGCGTAACAAACCTCTACTCCACTCTCCAACGAGCTCTCGCTTGTCGGCGGTGGTTTGGGGTCAGTACCAAGCACGCTACAGGACGTCTGTCTCGGAACTATCCTTGAAGTAACCGATTTGTAACAGTCGTTATATCACTGTAGTGCCTATTATTTCTGATACTGCTGCTGGAAATGCAGTGCGATGCACCACAGCTGGACGTCGAACACGACGGTCTTCCCTCCCGGTAGTGACGAATGGCCGCCGGGAGGAGGACGGCCTCCTCGCGACATTAGCCTTCCCTGACCGCCGCTACCACTAGTCATGTACAGTGGTTACAGTCCTGCCAACTTTTTCTGAAGTGTCGCGGAAGGAACTGCCAGATTCTAGTATCCCTGTCACACGATCTCGTCCGAACTCGGTGGGTTGCTGATATTGCCGCCTTCATTGTCTTGAAGGTATTGTTGACTAAGATCAATTCAATACGGTAACTAAAGCCCACGGCCGTCACAGCTAAAGCAAACCTGATTTGCATCCTCACAGTGGCGCTACCAGTGCCGCTCTTGTGCGACTGGCGCAAAATCTGAATAGACGTCACGTTTCAGATGTAGAAACGCGCCTAACAAATTTCGTTTACCTCAGAAAACTACTTCTTATTACTGTCATTTTTTTCGATCAATGTATCTTCATCTGACTCGAAAACCTGATATTGATAGTCACGGAAGGGGAAGGCAGAAGAAGTAGAATACCGCACAGTGAAATAACGAACATAGGAAAAAAGCTTTTGGCGCTTTGCGATGAGTATCACCTACTTACGGGAGAGTTAAGCTTAAAAAGTCACAAGGGAAATCGAATTTTTTTACGTCAACAACAACTTCACTAATGATCTTAGCTCAAAAATGAGACATAGCTGCCGGTGGTAGATTAGTATTTAAAAAATCAAGGAGTTGGCCTGGCTCTGAGCACTATGGGACTTAACATCTGTGGTCATCAGTCCCCTAGAACTTAGAATTACTTAAACCTAACTAACCTAAGTACATCACACAGATTCATGCCCTAGGCAGTATTCGAACCTGCGACCGTAGCACTCACGCGTTTCCGGACTTAGCGCCTTAACCGCGAGACCACCGCGGCCCAAGGAGTTGGAAAACGTACTAAAAACTTACATAAAGAATTTACAAGATAAATTAGACATTCTCAGAAACAGTAATTACTTGTCTATTTTGCTTAGTAAAGAATAATCAGCAGGTAATGTGAAAGAAAGAGTGGAAAGGTACAGCATAATGGCTTAGTGTGACTTATATGAAAGCTTATCGTGTTGTCACGGTATCACCCTCGCTGTTTAAGACTGTCCCCTTATTCTCTATTATTTTCAATTATCTCACACAGTAACAAATTTGGAATGGTTTCAAAAATGATGTTTCAAATTCGTATTTGTCACAGAAAAATAACTGTAGCTCACACGTGGACAGTATCTCTTAGTGTCGATTAAGTACTCAAAACATTTCTAACACTTTCACAAAGCTTGAGTTGTCACTCTCATATAAAATGGTCAAATAAAGTGATAATAATGACCTACCCCTGAACCACTAAAACTTATTACCCCTAAGCATACAATTGATCGCTCTTATGGCACATTTACGTTCAAAAATGGTTCAAATGGCTCTGAGCACTATGCGACTTAACTTCTGAGGTCATCAGTCGCCTACAACTTAGAACTAATTAAACCTAACTAACCTAAGGACATCACACACATCCAAGCCCGAAATAGGATTCGAACTTGCGACCGTAGCGGTCGCTCGGCTCCAGACTGCAGCGCCTAGAACCGCACGGCCACTCCGGCCGGCCACATTTACGTGGATAGAACAGAATCACGCGTACGTGCTATGTTGACACATGTTCATAGCTGTCAGTGTTGAAAGTAGCGTCAAGTAGCAACTGCTACTGTTCACAGGCAGTAGTAGCAGTTGGAGAAATTCAGTAGCTTCAGTGGCGGAGCGCGCTAGGATTTACGTCAGGTTTGTAAATTATTCATGTATCTACACTACAATCAAGCCCATAAATTAAGAATAATGCTGATACGTGGTGAAGCAACGCTCTGGTGGGCAATTTGCGGTTTTAAATCACCTCGGGGTATGAGCATGCAGTGCATTTGACCTACGGTCTCAGCGCAGTGGCGCTGGCAGCAGTCCACGTACGCAGAGGTGTGTTGATGCATGTCAGAGTACGGTGCAGTGAGTAAGTGTGCAGACGTTTTCAGCTGTGCTAATAGTGACTGTGTGTTGAAAATAGCTCTAAGAACACATATTGATGACGTTATGAGGGGTAGAATACTAGCGCGACTGGAGGCTGGTTAAACACAGCAGGTCGTAGGACGGTCCATCCGTATGTCACAAAGTGTGATCTCAAGATTATGGCAACGATTCCAGCAGGCAGGAAACGTGTCCAGGCGCTACAGTACGGGACGTCCACAGTGTACAACACCACAAGAAGACCGATATCTCACCATCAGTTCCCGCAGACGGCCACGGAGTACAGCAGGTAGCCTTGCTCGGGACCTTACTGCAGCCACTGAAACAGTTGTCTCCAGACACACAGTCTACAGACGACTGAATCGAGATGGTTTATTCGCCCGGAGACCTGCAAGGTGCATTCCACTGGCCCTGGGTCATAGGAGAGCCCATAGAGCTTGGTGTCAAGAACGCAGTACATGGCCATTGGAACAGTGGTCCCAGGTTATGTTCACAAACGAGTCCAGGTATAGTCTGAACAGTGACTCTCACCGGGTTTTCATCTGGCGTGCACCGGGAACCAGATACCAACCCCCTAATGTCCTTGAAAGGGACCGGTATGTAGGCCGTAGTTTGATGGTGTGGGGTGGGATTACGATTGTCTGTCTTTGACAGACTAACTGTAACACGTCAAGTGTATCGGGACGTCATTTTGCACCAGTATATCCGCCTTTTCAAGGGTGCAGTGGGTCTCACCTTCCTCCTGATGGATGATCACGCGCGGCCCCACCGAGCTGCCATCGTGGAGGAAGTACCTTGAAACAGAAGACATCAGGCGAATGGAGTGGCCTGCCTGTTCTCCAGACCTAAACCCCATAGAGCACGTCTGGGATGCTCTGGATCGACGTATCGCTGCACGTTTTCGAACCCCTACGACACTTCAGGAACTCCGACAGGCACTGGTGCAAGAATGGGAGGCTGTACCCCAGCAGCTGCTCGACCACATGGTCCAGAGTATCCCAACCCGTTGTGCGGCCTGTATACGTGTGCATGGTGATCATATCCCATACTGCTGTCGGGGTACATGCGCAGGAAACAGTGGCGTTTTGTAGCACATGTGTTTCGGGACAGTTTGCTCAACTTATCACCAATACCGTGGACTTACAGATCTGTGTCGTGTGTGTTCCCTATGTTTCTATTATTAGCGCCAGTTTTGTGCATATCCACGTTGTGTGGCACCACATTCTGCAATTATTTTAATTTATGAGCATAAGTATATAAGATACAGGTGAAAATGCGGCAGAAAGGCAACCAATATGGCTGAGATTTGCCAGAAAAATGTCTAAAAGAATGCATATTTCGAAGAAAGGGAATATACAGAATCTGGAGTAAATTTACAATTTCTCTCTCATGATCAAGGCAACAAACTATAAGCTTTCAACGTCGGATTAACATTGCACCAATAATACAAGTGAAAAGTATTAGGAGGTAAATATTGTCATTGCGTTAATTGGGCTTCCGGTTTCATAGAAAATTACATGTTTGTGGGATACAAAACAATTAAAAAGAAATTTAGTTTGAAGGCTTTACGATAAAATACATAAATTGTTCGAGAAAAGGTTTTAAATGTGACAACAGTGAATTCATCGTACACAGCGTATTATGATTGTCAGTTATACTGTATACATTTATTGACAACCGAGAACATTTTTGACGTTATGACCGTGTGTAACAGCTTGAAATTATCTCAACAGTTCTTATACTATTTACTGTGGCACTATGGGTTCCATTCAAGCTGCAGTTAATTGTTCGATTACCACCGTAGGTGCAGTAACCGATGTACGGGGAAGTCGCTGGTAGTTTACGCTTTGAGTTGGTCCATAGACAGTGAGCATATAACGAGATGTCCTCCTTTGGTCGTTTGTGCTGCATTATTATAGCGCAAGTTGGGCGGTGTAAACATGAAGTAGCAGTATGCAACTTAGTTGTAGACTAAGCACAGGAGTGATGAAAACTGTTTTCCTTTGCCGCACAAGCTAAATACAAGTCATAGCACACGTGACTTTCTTCCCTTACTAAAACTTCGTTGGCATACACCGCGTCGCATTTACACTGACAAATAATACTTTGTTATTTTGCCGGGCGCAAAAGTACATGAAGCGAGCCGGAACACTCGTCAACATCCTCCGCAGTTGTGCTGTGCAGCAAACGATTTATTCGATAGTTAGGCTCTCACGCACAAAAGTTAATGTTATGCAGTATGCAGTATCTTTCAATTTTAAAATTTACCAAAAAATGAAGTATAATTTATCATACACAAAATATTAAATTACAACTGTTACACAAACTGAGGCTGTAAGGACTATACCGTCAGATGTACATCTATGCTCTGCAAGCCATTGTGAAGTGCATGGCAGAGGGCAGATCCCACTGTACCATTTATTGGAGCATGGGTAGCATGATTGACTAAATGCCTCTGTGAGCGCTGTAATTAGTCTAGTCTTGTCTTCGTGATCACCACGAGAGCGACACGTAGGTGTTGTTACGTGTTCCTATATGCCACCCTTAAAAATTGTTCTATAAATTTTCTAAGTAGGTAAGTGATAATTTGCATCGGTCTTCAATAGTTTATCACTTCAGTTCATTAGTCGGCCGTTGTGGCCGAGCGGTTCTAGACGCTACAGTCTGGAACCGCGCGACCGCAACGGTCGCAGGTTCGAATCCTGCCTCGGGCATGGATGTGTGTGATGTCCTTAGGTTAGTTAGGTGTAAGTAGTTCTAAGTTCTAGGGGACTGATGACGTCAGATGTTAAGTCCCATAGTGCTCAGAGCCATTTGAACCATTTTTTTAGGAGTTTCATTATAGTGACTATGGTGGTTCCCTCTCATTAGGGACTGTTCTACTCGGTACATACGTATCTACCCAGCGCGTGGTCAACTACGCTTTTGAACTTGAGCTGTAGCTCTTCTACATGCGCCTGTCCAATTACATAGGTTATAGAAAAATACAGTGTCTCTTCAAATGTACTGTACAACATTGGTGTCGTATAACTAGACTTGTAATTAACTTAGAGAAAAAGTAAAGTCTCCTGATGGACGAACTCAGGTTTTTTATGTAAGATAATGAATAAATATTTTGCCTTCCCGGGTAAGAAGACGAACAGAACGGCAAAAAAAACTACTTTTTCTTTGTTGTTGCAGAAGTCTAGCATCAGCGTAAATCAATCGAAGAAAAGAGTCTGGACCGGTATAGGCACAATTTGTGGCTTGGTTTACTGAAACAAAGTCAGACACCCAACTTCACAGAAATTTCAGAACGCGATACAGGAAACCAGTACCCTCTCGCCTATCTGTAAGAAAATAGCACAGGTACTTCATGGAAACGGGGAGTGTGTATTTGAAACTTCTTGTAGGCAGGAAAATAAGTGACGAAGATGTGAAAACAGTTCGACAAGTTTTTCAGCGTTTTCCACAGCAGGCTGTTCGGGAGGCATCAAAAGAAAATGTACGACAGTGCACCGGATAATCCGAAAGCGTCTATATCCGTTTTCACACAGCCTGAAGTTGATACAGGGAGTCAAACTACAAGGGAAACCAAAACGATCAAAGGTAACGTTAAGTCTGTAGAATTTGATTAATGATTCAGGAGAAACTTATTAAGTTGACGAGTCAGGCAAAATTACAAGTCGAATTACATGACACTGAAATTGTTAAGTACTTCTTAGGAGACAGATTTTACAGGATAGTAGGTAACCAGCGCAAGATCTGTGCCTAGGAGAAGCAGATTTACTTGATTGTTGGTAGCAGGGGAAGTCCATAAAGGTTCGGGTGTGAAACTTCTCACATCTACAGCTGGAACAAGTCGGAACCTCGGTCCCGTTGAAATTACGTTACTTGCGTCGATTGTGCAACCGATTCCGAGGGCAGCCGCTGGGTGAGTCAGGCGGCGCCCGTCGTCACAGCCGGATACCGTCCTGCTTCTCTGACTCCGCTCCCCGTGAATCACGCAGCAAGCGCCAGCTATTTTGGCATCGGCCGCGGCCACAGAGCACGTCGCACTTCTATGGAATAAGACACGCAGTAGTGTTGCAAATCTCCAGAACCATTGCACTACACAACGACTGAATTTTTTGTGATTCATCGATCATAACATGAACTCAATTCCACATCTACGTATACATCTATTCACCAAAAGCCACCTTGTACTGTTTGGTGGAGCGTACATTCTGTACCACAGTTAGTTAGTTACATTTGATCAATTCTTTTATCGAAACGATGTTGAACGGGTCAGGTTACACGATATGTGTACATGATTAGCGTTGACATTAAGGAACACATTTTTAGTCATGCTCATGAAGCTACTCGTTTTTTTTTTCTTTTCTTTCTTCTTTTTTTCTGTACTGACTACTACTTTTTAAGCAGAAATTCGTCAATGGACGAGAAGAAGTTGTCCAGAAGCAATTAGTTTAAACTAAATTGAACACATGCTTCGCCACGATTCGGACTTTTATGTTATGGGGCAAATGGTTAAAAATTTTTGAGGCTGCATACTGGACTCCTTTCTGAGGCATTGACAGCTTTAACAATAGATAATAAAGGTCTTTTTGTCTCTAGTATGGTAAGTAAGGACATCACCGTTCTTCTCAAACTGTGTTGGGTTGTTTATAAGAAGTTCAGTAACGAACATATGTATTGTGAGGGTGCAGTTTTTGTCAAGCTCCTTGAAGAGGTGCCTACATGACGTCCGTGGGTGAACACCACATATTGTTCTTTCTACTCGCTACCGTGCTATCAAAACTTTGTTTCTAAATGATGAGTTATCCCATAACATTATTCCGTACGACGTTACTTAGCGGAAATGTGGAAAATATGTCAAGAGATTGATACGTTTGTTTCCAAGATTAGCAATTATTCGAAGAGCAAAAGTAGCTGAACTTAAATGTTGAGAAGCTTAGTAATACGCTTCTTCCACTTCAAGTTTTCATCAGTATGTACACCCCAAAATTTGTAGTATCTACCCTGTTTACTGACGCCTGCTCTTATGCCACATCAGTTGTTGGTATGACTCTATTTGTCGTACTGGAATGAACGTAGTGTGCTTTTTCAACATTTAAGGAGAGCCCATTTTCAGAGATCTTTGGAAAATATCATTTAGCATCTCTTCTGTTGCTTTCTCTGTAATAGGTTCTATTACGACATTAGTATTGTCCGGAAAAAGTACCAATTTTGCTTACTGAATGTTAAGCGGAAAATCATTCACATATATAAGGAATAGGAATGGACCCAAAATTGAATCCAGTGGAACTTCCTTTGTGATTTCTCCCCATTCACTAAAATTTTCTATCTTTCCAACATTGCGTGAATTATTCAGCTCAAGCTTTTGGATTCTGATTTTGAAGTATGATTCAAACTAACTGTGTGTAAAGCGATCAGTTCCATAAAACTTGAGTTTTCCTAAGAAAGTAACGTGACCTACACAATCAAACACCTCGGAAATATCACAAAAAATACCAACTAGCGATATATTATTATTTAAGGCTTGTATTATTTTGATGAGTGTATGTATAAAAAGCATTCTCAGGCAACCAACCCTTCTGGAATTCAAGTTGTGATGTGCTAGGTAAATTGTTTCTATTTAAGTGTGCAACTACTCTTGAGAACATACTTTTTCGAATAATTTGGAAAAAGATGTTACTAAAGAAAACCAGACGAAAATTGTTTAGGTTTGTCTTGTCACCGTTCTTATGAAGTGCCTCAACAATTGTATGTTGTAACTTGTCTGGAAAAATTCGCTGTGCCAGTAATGTTTTGCATATACTGGTATCTCTAAAGGAGATTACTTATTAAGTAATTTGTACCCTTTTGCGTTTCCAGTCGGCAGGGTTGCGCGATAAGAACGGTTGTTGATAAGCCTCTGTCTGAGCTCGAATCTCTCTAATTATGAAATGGACGCAGGAACAGCCACATGTTTGGATAAAAATTTTGAGTACTGGATCACGTCGTTGTAAATTACTAAAACAACTAAATTGTCGACGTTGCGACCGACTTGCTGTGCGGTCCTTTTCAGTGCGGTCAGTGGAAACATCGGCTGCTTATTATATTAATAGTCTTTAGTGACGCGGCGCAATACCCAAAGTTATTTTATCCAAAATGGCTCCGGCAGAGGAAGCCTAGGAACTTTCGTCAGTCATATATTTGTTGAGCCTTCTGTGAACATATGCTCTTGGAATTTTAACGGTAAACCACACTGAGTTGCATGACCATTACTGTGACGCCTTCGCGCTTACTAAACAAAAATGTGACAAACGCGCTGCTCTTCTTTGTATCTTCTCTATTTCCTCTATCAGTGCTATATGGTACAGATACCAGACTGAAGAGCAATATTCAAATGTTGGTCGAATGACTATTTTGTAAGGTACGTCCGTTGTGGGTGGACCACACTCCCTGCGGATTCTTCCTGTGAATCAAGTGGGTCAAGTGCCAATCGCACGAAGTGTCGTTCATCTACAGGTCTTACCGGTTTTCGCTATGGTGTTGTAGCATAGTAAGTTCTTTAGGTATAACAGCATCATCCGCAAACAACCTCGTGGAGCTTTCGATACTATAATCCAGCCATTTACTGTTTTTAAAGCTACAGACTATTGTAGTTAATCCTTCCATCATAGCAACAAGCGAAATAATATTAGACTGCCAGCTGCCACTTCTATGTACGAGTATTTCTTATTTAAGAAACAGAACGCTTATGGGTTCGTTCATTGACCCACTACTGTTCTTGCTTTGTGTCAATGGTCTGCCATTTTATTTGAAGCATGAGGCAGAATGAGTCCTGCATGGATATAATACACGTATTGTTGTAAAGCCAAGCAAAGAATCATCAACAAAAATAATATTAAGTGATGTTTCAGTAAAAGTTACTGAATAGTTTCGCCCAAATGAGTTAGCTTTCAACTTTGAAATAATGCAGTTCACCTAGTATGTAGTGGCAAAAATATGCCACCTAGATATAATGTAATATATCAACAACAAATAATAAATAGGTTATAAAACTATAATTTCTTAAATGTGCATATTGATGAAAAGCTGGCAAAGCAATATAGTAGAGCTGCTAAAACGTTTAGCTTTGGCTACTTTTGCTGTAGGAAAAGCTGCCAAGTTTGAGGATATATAAGTCAGTAAGTTAACTTATTTTCACCCATGGACGTCTTATGGGATGGTATTCTGGAGCAACACCTCGCTTATGGAAAAAGTATTCATTACACAAAAGGAAGTTACTAGAATTTTGTGTGGAGTTCACACACATTCATCTTACAGGTATATCTGGGAACCTTAACTACATCTTCACACTAAGTTTATTCCCTTACGAAATTTTGTATCAACAACCCATTGGAGTTTGAGTGTGACAGAGATATCACAGGTACAACGACAGAAGGTAAAATGATCTGAATTACCCTTTAACGACTATAGCCATAGCACAGAAAGGGGTGAAATATGCCCCTGTAAGATTCTTTGATAATGTTCCTACAGAATTAAAAAGTCTACAGATAGTAGAAACGTTTTCAAATATAGATAAAAAACCTTTCTCCTTAACAACTTCTTCCATACAACAGAGGAATTCTTGAATCATTTAAAACAAAAAACAAAAACAAAAAAAAAACAAAAATAACTACAAATGGCTAGCATGCAGATATATAAAGATATTTTTTTACTTTGTCATATGTAAGTGTTCGGTGTTTCTTCTGTTGACACATCATAATGCTCATCGTCAATTTGATCTGTTGAAACTAGTGTGGTTACGTGAGAGCAGGGCAGCATAGCCCAGCTTTGTGCAGGCAGAAGACGTAGCACGAAGATCGATAATAGGCGCTAGACCAAGGGTGGCCAAAGACGCACTGACAAGCAACATGCCACCAACGCCCTCTCGACAGCAAGTATTCAGGCCGCCGCCGCTGACTGGAGGGTGTCACTAACTCACACTCCAGTTTGGCGTCTGTCAGTCTGTAGAGGGACCAGCAGTGAGACTAAAGTTTTTAATAGCAACTTTACCGATATTGTCTGCAAGAGGACTATTACTGAGGAGCTTGTAATACAACTGATGGACTCTATTCAAGACATGTAGCTCCCAGTTCATGTGAATAAAGAACCTTATTAATTCACATGCGCCTTTGTGTTGCAGACAGAGGATACCGGTCACGCATAACAACTTCCTGTCCTTTGCTTCCTTGGTTCGAGACTCTAAAAGCTTCGCTTGATGCTTCTCTACAACAGCCCCTGCATCAGCAAAACGATCATTTTCGACAACGTTGGACGTTCTCTCAAGTGGCAAGAAGCGGTAACTTGTAATGCACCTAGGAACTTGCCGAACGTGATCGTTTTGGTGGTCCATGTGTTATGATGTGGGAACATGTCATGTTGCGTGGGTGTACTAATCACCAAATCTTTGAACACAGAACACTCACTGGTCAACGTCGTGCACCCCTTTCCTATTTGCGTTTTTTCAGGAACGCATTCGGCCCTGACTTCATTTTTGTGGAGGACAATGTGCGACAGCATCAAACAGCCCGGGTGGAGCAGCTCTCAGAAAGAGATGATATTCGGTGAGTACAGTGGCCTCCCCGTTCCCCTGACTTACATCCCATTGAGTACGTGTGGGATACTTTGGGGAGACATATAACGGCACGTCTACTTGCACCAGTGGCCACCGAGCGGTTGTCAGTCGCACTGGTGGAGGAATAGAAGGCCCAACACAAGAACCTACTAATCTTGTGGCCTCATGGAAGCTCGTTGGAAGAGATCACTGCCGTCCGTGGTAAGCATACACCCTATTAAGAGTCGTAACCCTCCTTTTGATTTGCCCATGGGACCACGATAAATCGCGATGTACGAGGCGAGTTTGTTAAGTAAGTACTGTTTTGAAATTTAAAAAAAAGACGTGCTAAGATATCGCAATAATTTTATTTTTACATGAAAGCCTGTACCTCAATCTACTTTTCTCTACGATTTCCGTCAATATTGAGGCACTTGTCATAACGTTGTACCAGTTTTTGAATACTCTTCTCGCAGAAGTCTGCCGCCTGACTTGTTAACCACTGCATCACCACTGTTTTGACTTCGTCATCGTGTTGAAGATGCTGACCGCCTAGGTATTTCTTCAAGTGCAGGAACAGATGGTAGTCACTGGGCGCAAGATCATGGTTGTACGGAGGATGATCTAGAGTTTCCCATCGAAAAGAAGTGATGAGATCTTTGGTCTGATTCGGCACATGTGGACGCGCATTGTCTTGCAGCAAAACGATGCCCTTGCTCAACTTCCATGCACTGTTGCTTTGATTCTGGTGTGACGTAGACCACCCGTGTTTCATCACCCGTAACAATTTGGGTTAAGAAATCATCACCGTCGTTGTGTTACCGCTCAAGGAAAGTCAATGCACTGTCTAAACGTTTGGTTTTGTGCACATCCGTCAACATCTTCGGTACCCAACGTGCGCACAGTTTTCGGTAATTCAAGTGCTCGGTCATAGTATCATACAGAACACTACAAGAAACATTAGGAAAGTCATCCCGCAAGGAGGAAATCGTAAAGTATCAGTTTTTCCTCATCTTATTGTCTACTTCCTGCACAACACTTTCATTAACGACCGAAGGACCCCCTCTTCGTTGTTCATCATGCACATTTGTGCGGCCATCTTTAAATGCTCTCACCCACATTCTTAACATTCCATCACTCATAATTTTTTCTCCGTAAACTGCACAAATCTCACGATGAATATCGATCGCTTATTGGCCTTCAGCACTAAGAAATCTTATAACAGCCCGTACTTCACAGTCGGCGGGACTCACGATTATCGGAGGCATCTTAAACACTCAGCACACAACGTAAACAAGGAAGAGCCAGACTGTAATAGTATCAGTGCGTAGATTAAGGTACAGGCTTCCGTGTAAAAATAAAATTATTGAGATATCTCAGCACGTCTTTTTTAATTTCAAAACGGTACTTACTTAAAAAACAAGCCTCGTAAATATTGTCTCCGAATAAAAGTGTAATTTATGTTCATCTGACTACATATTTCTTTCATTTACCTTTTGTACTATACTGTTGCAGTTCTTTCCCTCTATCGTCCAAGTTCCATCGAGCTGTGTTACTTAGCAGTGACACATTCACATGAAAGTTATTTTCGTTCTTATGTTTTGGACACCAGCGTACATTGCAACAGTAGAATACAGAACGAAACCACTAACATACGGTGTTGCATCTCTTGGACTCTGCCCGCAGCTTTCTTTCATACTCTCATACATCCCGCCGACAGGCTCAAAAGACTCGACCCCTTCTCTCTGACGGTTCACTAAATATAAATAAGTTCTGTGTAGAGTTGGGGAGAAGAAGCGATAGATTCGCATGGATGAAGAAATAAAAATTATGAAAACAGGCTAAGACTTGTTGAAATAGATGTAGGATGCAGTCGTTATGAAGAGTCCAACGCGGAATAGACTAGCATTGAGAGGTGCATAAAGTTCACATCAGATTAAAAATACGAAAGCCCGAAAGGAAGAGACATGTTGCAAATGTTTTAACAACAGTCTTGAAAAAAGCCAAGGTAAGTTTCAATGGTTGTCTATGGCTGTACTACAGGGTACGAAGTCCTACGAGATGTTTTGAGTATGCATAATGCAGCTTCAATGTCAATCACCTTACAGCCAGCATTTAGTAACCTTAACGACAGATCAGGTAGGATTCTGTACTTCCAAGATCGATAAGTTTACAGAAAACCTACTGAGGTCACATATGCGGAGCCTGTTTGACAATATCGCAAGGTAGTGGCTGCACCTTGGTTACTGTGATAAAAATATCACACTATGAACTCACGAGAATTAGATGCAGAAATAAAGATAACCGAAAACTGAAAAAATGAAAAAAATTTGGAGTCTGGAAGACTATGCAGAATGTCAAAGCAAGATTCAAACTAAGACGTGTCATTCAGCTTACAGGGGAAATGCAATGCTCTGTACATCCGATTTGTACAAGTTCGTTTATAGAAGTTGAGAAGAAGGTAGTATTACTATCAAACAGCCTTGTAAAAAATTACTAATACCGCTGAAGAAAACAGGACTGATGGAAAATAATTCGTCATTATCGTACACGCCAGTGATCAAATTGACTCATTCTTTCAGGGATTTCGAAAGATAATGTTACGTCTCAGCCGAGGAGTCACCCAAACATGCAACGTATCCAAAGAATTATTAACAAGTCAAATGCTACCCGTTAAGTAGCAAAGCGTAACACCAACAACGTTGACAGGCGTGTCCAATTTCTGTGTACATAAAGAGGGTGCATATGGCTGTGTCGCCTTCATGCAATATATATGTACCGAAGAACGCGGGGAGAACTGAGGGAGTTCACTATCAAGCGAACGATAACGTCGTTGTGTTTCCAACTGACGCGTAGCATACAACATTCTACTTCTGATTGCTTCATTTTTTGTTTCTCAAATGCTCGAACATTTTTTAGAAAGCTGTTAATGTGCCGTCTAAATTATGACATGTGTATCTGCTGCTAAAATGTCAACGTGATGTGTATCCGTTGTTCTATTGAAATCAGCCACATGGTTATCGTCAACTGGTCACGAAATTGCGCGTAGCTATATTAGCACACTGTCGTTCATTCACTTAAGAACAATTAGTTTTCGGTTTATCTTCGGTAGTTGCTATTGTTTCATATCTGAACTCGTTAATAATGTTAATTTGACGGCTGTAATCTTTGCGTTCCCATCTACTGAGCTACAGAAGGATTTGCTAAATGTGTTGCGCTATACAGAATTACTGACACACTTCTGAACGAAAATATCACTCCTCCACAAGATCAGTAAAGTGATTTTAAAGTTTTAAGTTTTATTTCATTTTTTGGTTTCAAAATATATAAATGTGGTAGGCGATTAGCTAAGTATAGTCCAGCCTTACGGTTACGACTAATTACAGTGCCTGATTAGAATGCTAAACGCTACAAATAGAGAGTTGCGAAGTTGTTTTTGTGTACAAAAGGCATTACAATTTTAAGAGCCTTTGTTTGCGTGCAAAATGTCGCGCTTTGCGTAGACTACACAAGAGTGAACGATTATCTCAGTCGACAAGATTAGTATTTGGGTTTTTATGAATTTTCTTTGTTGTATCTATAGCAGCTAAAGAGGACAGTGACAGTAAGATAAACTTAAATTTAAAAAAAAATGAAAATCGAGAGAACGTTCAAGTAGTTTGATGCCAACACAACTATTTTTATTAAAACTGCTTCCGAAACTGTCGTCCGCAGCGTGAGGAACCTCCTTTCGTTTTCTACATTTTTCTTCTTCTACGTAACGATATCGTGTTTGCGACGCTCAATTACGGCACTCGTCGTTACAAAAGAAAGTAGGATGTGCGGACACTCAGCTTCATAGCAGTTAAGTGTCGCAGTCTCATGCTATCTCATTCTGGATCTGGATCTCCATTGTTGTGGTGCTTAGGTGCTGTGTCACATTGCAGGCGCTTTTCTTCCCGTGTATTCCGCTGTGTAAGAATGTTCCCACATTTTCACGGTACTGCAAACTGAGTCTTAACTTTCACGTACGGTTTCATCCTGCACGTAATTTCCTGTTAGTACGTCCGAACACTTGGTAGTCGTTACCTTTGCCAAAGTGAACACGGAAATCACAAGTAGACTACAGAAAGTTTTAGTAGGCTACAGTGATGATTGCTAACATTATTTTTTTTATAACTGAATGGACTATGTGGTTCTTAACTCGAAGAATCTGTTTCATTCGCCGATTACTCCTTTAACCTAGGCTAACAAAGTCTTTTCTTTTGAGCACCCATTTCATTCCTACGGCTCGGCACAGGCCTTAGATACTGATGACCCGGTAGGGGACCATCGTTATGGTCGGAGTTTCATGCATATCTTAATTACAGATGCCACTGGTATCAATGAATTGGACAGTTTTAAACTCATTTTGCCCATTGTTTGTTGCTTTCTCGGTGGAGGCAGTGCGTAAGATTCCTGAGACGAACATAAGGCATTCCATCTCGGACTAGAGTATTAGTCTCCGATCTCTGTTTTGGTGTCCTCTACTTTAGTGTTAAGTTCTTCATTGCTACTCATTTGTACCTGCGTCGTTCTGTAATATGAGCACGAAAATTTTCACCTTCCGTTTATTTAAGTTGCCTCTTTTGAGCCTTATGTAGATGTCTTGAGATACACTGTTGGAACTTCACAATCATAGACCAGAAGCTTAGACATTATAAATCATTAAAATAGCCACGCAAAAAACATTATAAATAGCTAAAATAGGCAACGAAAGCCACCACAGAGCAAGTTTCTTTATACCCATTTATTAACTACATTGCACACACACTCAGAATATTTATGTTAGCATCGAGTTGCATTATATTTTAAAAATAACTTTAAGGTTCCAGACAAAATGATGATTGTACTTCACAGAAAAATTAAAATGTTTCTTGAAAGCCTATTAATTACAATCGGGCTATTGGTTGCATTTGTTAGGCAAATGCTTCTTGAACTTTTCTGGACTCATGTTGAGACGCCTGTCAGGTAACACTTCTTTCACCTCAGTAAATGACCTCTCAGCACCTGTGGAGGTAATTGGAACAAGACTTAAAACACTGATCTATTAGGGGGACCATTTCTACTGTAAGAGAACTATTTCACCATGTAGAATTTTTAAAAATGTTTCTAAGTTTTCAAGACCGGGATTTATTAAAAATTCCATTTTACACTTCCCATTTTCCTGGCACACTTTCCAATCTTCGCTCTGCATCGTCCACAATTTTCACTGACTTCCTCAGAGACTCTCCTATTTCTTGAAGCAGGGAGATCACTTGTAGCAGGAAACTGCAGTTGTTAGCAATGAAAGTTAGTCATTTCTCACTTCAGAAGATTCAAAAAGTTCTTTTGTTGTAACAATTGAAGATAATTTATGCTCCAGAGCGATTACACCTTAGTTATACTCGGGGAACGTGAGCCGTAGTAAACTGCTGCTGAGATCCATGTCTCCATTTCGTGTTGACAGGTTCAGAAGGCGGAGGTAATATGTGGCACAACGTCTTCAAATGTTTTCGTCCTTGACGCCCGCCCCCACAAAGATCTTCTTAATACCGGAAGTCAATTTGTCGCCCTTCGGAAACAAGCTTCATATCTCTTCTGAAACCCTGTGAAAATCATGTGCTACATAGGTAAAGTGAAAGGCGTTTGAAAATACCACTTTGAAGCTTTCCCAGACTCACGTTTTCATCAATACATACACTCAAATATGTGGAGATTTCTATCCTATTTTGCTCACGTGCTACACTAATTGCTGGAATGACAGTTTTTGTTGTACAGAATTGAGAGCAGCGTGTTTTTATCAAAATTTAAAGAGAGTCCATTTTCAGAGAATCACGCAACGGTTCTTTGAAAAATATCATTTAGTAACTCTTCTTTTACTTTCTCTTTAATGGCACTTATTATGACACTAGTATCATATGCAGAAAGCAGTGGTAAAATAAATGCGTAAGAAAATAAAGTATAATGGCTATGCCGAGTTTAGAACATTTTGTTTACGTTCTTGTCGTCACCTGTGCAGGTCAGTGCCCTACCTATAATGTCACAAGCAACCCCCAAGTTTCTATGACATAAACATCATGACGTCAAAAAGCAGGACGTCTTTCCAAGGAGTCACAGTGGCATTATACTTGCCATTAAAACGAAACAGCCAATCAAAAACGAAAATTTTACCAACCATTAAAACGTAACAGGCCAGTGGTATGTAGCTGCCATCTTGACTGTATTCAAAAGTATCTGATCGCTCTGAATCTTGTGCCATGTTTAAAAATATTCGATTATCTATCAAAAGTACATATGACATCAGTGGAACTTGGCACTAGTTACCTAACTTACAGGTTAAGCTACTTTTCTCAATGTGTGTAGTTAGCTCTCTGTATCACCATTGGAGTAAGGTAGAATTGAGTCCTAAATTAATTTTTTCCCGCATCCAGATTATTGTATTACATATCAAAAATATGTAAGCACACACACACACACACACACAGAGAGAGAGAGAAGGTATACACAGTATGTGTCAGCTACAAAGTTTCACAGAGAGGGAAGTTTGATCGCTCAAACATTCGATCTTTAAGCAATATAAAGATTTCCAATAAAATAAATATGAAGGTCAGTTATCATGAAACACAAGTGTAACTCCAGATCTCTGATTATGAACGAAAATTCAGTCTTCGCACAAAAATAAAATTTACGCTATTGTTTATCAAAATTTCGATTACAAGTACATGTGGCTCAGTTACTCAATAACAAGAAAAATGCAAATAGCTCGCACTTTGGCACTAATAATATAACTTACAGGTTAAGCTGCGCATGGCAATGAGTATACTTCGATTATTATACCACACTCTAATGAAACCAAAAATTGTCAGTATTATTTAACAAAGCGGATAAATATTTCCTCTACCATACTACAAAACACATAAGGTACTACTGATGATCTAACTTACAGATTAAACTACACTTGTTGATGAGAATAGTTCGATCACTATAGGACACTTCAAAGAAACCAAAAATTATCTGTATTATTTATCAAAACACACATGGCTCGCTAATTAGCACTGATGAGAAAGTTATAGATTACTGTGCACTTGCCAAGTACTGATTTATGCTGGCACAGAGTGCAAACTATATGACACTTTGATGAAACGCCATACTGAACAGTAGTAAAACATACTTGTATAGGTAAGAAATGATGGTTGCTATGGGTTCAAATACCCATTTTCAATTAGTTTTCGAGGTGAGCCAATCATAAGGATTCAATGGGAGGATAGGAATTTATCTTGCAGTACAAAACGTTTGTCTTCTTCTGTTGATAACGCCAACTTATGCTGTCACATAGTGGAGACTACATGACACTTTGATAAAACAGCATACTGCACAGTGGTAATACATATTTGTAAACGTAAGAAGCGAGGATTGCTATGCTTTCAACTATGCACTCCATGCTTGGGTATTAAATTCATCTTATAATGCAAAATTTTTGCCTATATGACACTACCCCCCCCATACATCACCATATTACAGAAAAATCAAAACAAATAGCCTCATATCTCGCGAGATTACAGCAAAATTGTTACAAGACGCCCTATACATTGTGCCATGTAATAGCACAATTTTAACATATTGCCCCATATGCTAGCCTGCTACAGCGAATTGTGACTAAAATCCCCATATGTCACACTCATAGTCATGATACAACAGAATTGCAACAAATTGCTCTGCACACACAACACTTGCTTGAGTGGGGTTTGTGGAGATACTGCTGTGTCGTGACGAGCTTTGGGTTAATACAGATGTCAGCCATGTAAACAAAAAGAGCTGGGCTGATTTCTCTCGACTTAAAGTTCCATTTCGGTCCTGCACCTGTTAATACAATTGGAAGATGGGGACATACAAATAATCACATAGCTGTACATCTTGCTGAAGTCTAAGGAAGGCCACAATCACAAATGGAAAAATCCCTGTGATCACTGGAGACAGAAGGATGCATGTTTTGGTTAAAGTCAGGTTATAGGCAGACTGTCTTGAAATAAATTAGAACAGAATAGGACCTTAATGTACATAACAGTTTACAGAAAAGTGTAATAAGTTTGTGTTATCAGAGATTGGAGGGAGGCTGAAAAACAAGGTAGATGAGCTTATTGAATGTCTATGAGATGTGGAAAATTCTGAAGGGATAGGTATTGCATACCTCTCTGAACAGTAAGTAAGAACAATAATAGATAAATTAAATAAAATGCATTACAACTAGTATCATTCTCCTGTAGAGTGAATATAGAAAAAGGCAGGAGTTGCAACGTATGTAAAAGTTTGGAAGGAAGTCAGAAATATCGAAACAAGCAGTTTTTGTCTAGATCAGAACCTAGAACCACATGCTTGTGAGTTAACGCAGAATACTTATCTTGTAACTGTAACAGTCTACAGACACCCTGTAGGAAACTTTCACCTATTTATGACACATATAGATGTATTGTTGAGCTGCGCTTCAGAAAGAAATTGGTAGAGATTTCAATGTAGATTTTTTAAAACGTTCTGACAGGAGAAATGAACTGGAGTCATAATTTGCGTGTTTCAGCCTCATTTCCATGGTCGATTTTCCAACTCACATGCATCAAGATACAAGGACTCTGATTGATGACAGTATTATAGACAGTGCTCAGACTGAAACATTGTGAACCCAAACGTTAATGGACTATCTGTTCATGATGCACAGTTAATGGAAATAAAACATATAGCACCTTTTAGCCCTGGGGCACACTCAAACAATGTTTTAAGAGTGAGTTAAAAGAGGTGGGTTGGAATGAGGTACATACAGAAAGATATGCTAATGTGAGATTTAATTTATTCCATTATAAATTAGTGTAAATATTTGAAAGTTACTGTCCTCAAAAATTCTTGTGAGTAGAACTGATTGTCATATGAGAGATAGTTTTCCTCTGTGATTAGTTTTAGAATGCTAGCTATTTCTTTTATATGGGGTATGGGAATTTCTGCCTGTTCTTCTATTTGTTGTCTGATTACGTTGATTGTTTCTGTGGTGGGGATGTTGGAGTACATGGATGTGGTGTCAAATGATGTGAGTGTGGCTGTTGTGGGGAAGTTGATGTCTTTGATTTTTTTATTCAGCTATTCGCCGTTTGGTATGCTTCTGTTATTTTTTTATATGTAATGTTTCTGTAAGTAAGTGTGCATTTCTCTAGCGAAGTGATATGTGGGCACACTTCTGAAATTGACAACGGGGTGTGCCGGAGTGCCCTCCTTGTGGAGCGTTAGTAGACTGTTCAGTGTGGGTGCTTGGGGATTCTTTTGTTTCAGCCATTTCGCTTTCTGTTTTGTGTATACATGTGAGATATTTTTAGAAATGTTTGTGTGTTTTTCTGGTATCATCGTGTTGGGTCGCTGATTAGTTTTGTTATGTTCTTGTCTTCCAGAAATTTTAAAGTTTTACCCTTGTATTCATCCTGTTTTATTGTTATCATAGTGCTGCCCTTGTCTAATCTCGTAGTGAGTGCCTCATAATTTTTAAGTTTGTTCTTTACTTTTTTGCATGTTTTTTCTTCTACAGTTTTTGTTCCTGTCAATATTTTGTTCTTGTTTTTCTTTATTATGTATCTTATTTCTTCTGCAACTAACTCCCTTGTCTGGCCTTCATTGAAGATTGGGTTACTGTTTCTGTCTGGTTGTTTTCTGATGTATTCACTTTCTTTCTGTGATAAGAGTCTCCACTATCTTGTGTGTAATGTGTGTGTGTTGATATTGTATTTTGGGCCGTTTCCTAGAAAATTTATTTCTTGGTTAGTTAGTTGTATGTCAGTAAGGTTGACCAGAAGTTTGTGGAATGTGTGGTTTGTGTGCTTTCTATTTTTATGTGTAATGATTTCATTTTGCTTTAAAAGAGTGTTTAGTTTTTTTGTTGTTTATTCCATTTTCTTCTTATTTGTGTTTCTGTGTTCTGTTTGACTGTATTCATGATATCATTAAATACTTCAGAGATTTTGATGTGATTTCCTAGTTCCAGGTGAATATCGAATAGTTCAACATTGAGTTCCTGCTTTTGCATCGAACCATCTTCAAGCTATTACTCTACAGTTCAGTTCTCGAAGAGCGTGCGAGAAATAAGAACACTTAAATCTTTCTGAGAGAGCTCTGATTTCTCTTGTTTTATTATGTCGATCATTCCTGACTATACGCATTTAACCGTGAAAATAAAGTAGTGTGTACAAACCCTATGCTACTGGCTGGTTGGTTGGTTCGTTTGAGGGATAACGGGACCTAACTAGAGGGTCATCAGTCCCAAAACACTACTCACTGCACCGACTGGATGGCACTATGGAACTAAAAGTATGTAATCTGTGGTTCCATTGTACCACACACAGAATGTGGTACCAAAACTGTGCAAATGACGTCACAAGTGTAAGCAAAGTGTGGCAAAATCTGTATAGCAATTCTTGTAAATGAAAAGAATTATTCTTTTGTATTCAATTTTGTGTATACCCAATATACCCAATAATACCAATAAGATGTTTTTTTCGTTTCTGTTATTGAAGAAAGATGTAGATGTGTTAAGTATAAAACAGTAGTACATGATGTGTCTTTTTCTTTCACCTCTTCTGCCTATTGCAGCCCTTTTTTATCAGTCTGTTCTACATCTTCCCATTAATGACATCACCTAAAATTGGTGACACTATTGGTTACGCAATTTCGAAACAAGCTAAGCCAAAAAATGAAACAACATCCTGTTCTTTCATTTAGTGACAACTATCAATACGTTTCGATGCACGTCTTTTCTAACTGGTTCTTCCCCACCTGACTTTAATTATTGTTCTTTAGAGTCTCATTTCAAATGATTCCAATGTCTTCTACTGTAGTTTCTCAGCTGCGTGCACGCTAATCGAAGTGCTTCAGAAACTTCATTGATTGCAGGCCGTCGCGAAACTCGTTGAATACCTTCTGGTCGAAGATGGCTTTCTTCACCGATCAAGTCTACTCTTAATGTCCTTCTTTTCTCAATCGTCTTGCTTCATTAGCATCATCATATATTTTGATGTTGAATGTGTTACTGATCTAAAGGTTTCGGCTTAAATTCCTATCGCTCTTAGAGTTTCAAATAAAAGCCATACGATTTAGCGACCAAATACTTCCGTTAAATCAATCTCTCTCATGCTGCTAATGAAGCTTACAAAATACAATTGATGGTTCTCATTTGCACTTCGGATGAGCAGATTTTCTTTACAGCTGAATTGTCCCTAATAATCAACAGCATGGCGACGTAGAATGCAATGATAGAACTACATTAAAACAAAAAGAAAATACATTTTTCCTAAAATAATCCCACGATAAGCTCTACGTTTGCAGAAATATGTGGGTATAAACTAGTCCCTTCCACGTTTTTATTAGTGAGGACTACAGAATAGGGCTATCTGGAAGCTGATGAGTAAGGCTAAAGCACTACTAGTGGAAACGTGAGCTGTTACAGAAATGTAGGGCACACTGTGAGTTATTGCAAGCGGCGCAATACCGAATATTTCTTTCAAGAAGTAAAACTAAGTCAAATACAGTCACTGGTATACACATTTATCACCACGCTACTATAATAGAGCCAAGTCATCTCCTTTGATTGTAAACAAGGAAACGCTTTGAAGAATTTTCAAAGCCCCAAATCATGTCCCTTTGTCATCGTATGTCGCCCAATGTTACCGTCATCATTATATCGATGAATGGAGATTAGTACTAGATTTGTTAACCAAATATGTAATCCAATTCTAAGCTTCTTCTTTCACTAACTGACACGCATCAGTTTGTAGCATCTGAATGTACAGGTATTATCGGAGACCTATAAATTGGGTTGAGTGTTTTCTTTGCTTAAAGTCACAAGTCTCAATTTTCTCTTGGCATATTTGTATTCCTACGTAATGTGTTGGAAACATAATTATTTATTTCTGATGTTCTTGAAGCCTTTGAGGGATGCGTGATCAGAACGAGAATGCTAGTGCGAAAACGAGTACCGTAGAACACAGTGGAAGATTTATTGAAGTAGGTGTACCATATTTCACCAGCGTCACCGACTGACGAAGTTCACATTTGCCAGCGTGCAGTGGCTTGGAGCAATCGCCAGCCACTGGCCAAGCGGTGTCTGTAGATCGGACAATTTATCGGTGCTCAAGGAGTCAGAAGTCCGCAGGTGCGTGTGTGTGTATTGGGGGCGGAGGCGAGAGGGAGGCGGAGCTGTGAGTGGGTAGTGATGCAGGCCGCTGACGGAGATTGGGTCCAAGAGAGACTGCGATTCGCGTTCATGAACTAGATGTTTGCAGGTCGCTCGAAAGGACCGTACAATTCGTTACGGCATCCGATCAGCGTCTCGAGTTACAAAGAACTAGCATCTGCTTGTCAGGAACGAGCGGTAGCAACGGGCTATTGGCAGAAATGAAAACTATTTTATTGTGAAAGCATGTTTACCTGATATTTTTCCTTCTTGATACTTGAATTTTGGAGTTAGATGAACTGATGTGACGGCGTGTGACAGTGAAAAATGATGTTGTGTTGTTGTGGTCTACAATCCTAATACTGTTTGATGCAGCTAACAACAATTCTTTATCCTGAGCAAACCTTTCGTCTCTTTGTAACTTCTGCAACCTACGCCCACTTCAATCTGCTTGTTTTTAGTGAAATCATGTGGGCTTTGTCTATGCTCTTGTCCGCTTCTCTCCCACGCACAGACTTTACCCCATTATAGTACTGATGATTTCGTGACGCTTCAGCATGTCCCTTATCAATAGATCGCTCCTTTTAGTAAAGCTGTGCCATAACTTTCTTTTTTCCCAAATTCGGTTCAGTATCTCCTCATTAGTTATTCGATCTGCCCTTCTACACTGAAGTGACAGGGTACCTCCTAATATCGTGTCAGACTTCCTTTGCCCGGCGTAGCGCAGTAACTCGATTTGGCTGGACTCAACAAGTCGCTGGAAGTGCCCTGCAGAAATACTGAGGCTTGCTGCTTATGTAGCCGGTCATAATTGCAAAAGTTGCGGGTGCAGGATTCTGTGCTCGAACTGACTTCTCGAATATGTCCCATAAAATTTCGATGGGATTCATGTCAGGCGATATTGGCGGCCAATTTATTCACTCGAGCTGTCCAGAATGTTCTTCAAAAATCACGAACAATTGTGGCCCGGTGACATGGCTGATTGTCGTCCACAAAAATTCTATAGTTGTTTGAGAACATTACGTCCATCGACTGCTGAAAATTGCCAGTGATCGATTCAGTTGGACCTCAGACCCACTCCACGTAAACACAGCCCAAACCATCGTGGAGCCACCATCAGCTTGCACAGTGCCTTGTTGATAACTTGGGCCCATGGCGTCGTGGGGTTTGTGCCACACTGATGATCATGACTGATCTGACCATGCCATGGTTTTCCATTAGTCTAGAGTCCAACAGACACACTATATGATCATAACTATCCGGACACACCCAAAAACATACGTTTTTCTTTTTAGTTGCATTGTGCTGTACCTCCTGCCAGGTACTCCGTATCAGCGACATCAGTAGTCATTACACATCGTGAGAGAGCAGAATGGGGCTCTCCGCAGAACTCACGGACTTCGAACGTGCTCAGGTGATTGGGTGTCACATGTGTCATACGTTTGTACACGAGATTTCCGCACTGCTAAACAGTCCTAGGTCCAATGTTTCCATTGTGATAGCGAAATGGAAACGCGAAGGGACACGTACAGCAAAAAAGCGTACAGGCCGACCTCGTCTGTTGACTGACAGAGACCGTTGACATTTGAACAGGGTCATAATGTGTAATAAGCAGACATCTATCCAGACCATTACACAGGAATTACAAACTGTATCAGGATCCACTGCAAGTGCTATGTCAGTTAGGCGCGAGGTGAGAAAACTTGGATTTCACGGTTGAGCGGCTGCTGATAAGCCACGCATCACGCCGGTAAACGTCAAACGACCCCTCGCTTGGTGTAAGGGGCGTAAACATTGGACAACTGAACTGTGGAAAAACGTGAAGTGCCGAATCATGGTACACAATTTGGCGATCCGATGGCAGGGTGTGAGAATGACCAATGTCCGATGAACATCATCTGCCAGCCTATGGTGTGCCAAAAGTAAAATTCGGAGGCGGTGGTGTTATGGTCAGGTCGTGTTTTTCATGGAGGGGGCTTGCACCCCTTGTTGTTTTGCGTGCCACTATCAAGGCACAGGCCTACACTGATGTTTTAAGCACCTTCTTGCTTCCCACTGTTGAATGGCAAATCGGGGATGACGATTGCATCTTTCAACACGATCGAGCACCTGTTCATAATGCACGGCCTGTTTCGGAGTGATTACACGACAATAACATCCCTGTAATGGAGTGGCCTGCAGATAGTCCTGACCTGAATCGTATAGAACACTTTTGCGATGTTTTGGATCGCCGACTCCCTGCCAGGCCCCACCGACCGACATCCATACTTCCGCTCAGTGCAACACTCCGTGAAGAATGAGCTGCCATTCCCCAAGAAACCTTCCAGCACCTGATTGAACGTATGCCTTCGAGTGTGGATCTGTCATCAAGGCTAAGGGTGACCCGACACCGTATTGAATTCCATCATTACTGATGGAGGGCGCCACGAACTTGTAAGTCATCTTCAGTCAGTTGTCCGGATACTTTTGATCATATAGTGTATTGTCACGAGCCCAGGAGAGGCGCCGCGGGCAACATCTCACTTTAGCTGAGTCATTCCAGTCGGTCGTTTGCTGCCCTGGGGCAGTAATACCAAGTTTTGCCACACTGTCCTAACGGATACTTCACCGTATGTCCTGCGTTGATTTCTGCGGTTATTTCACGCAGTATTGCTTGTTATTCAACACTGATAACCCTTGCAAACACCACTGCTCTCCGCCGTTACGTGAAGGCCGTCGGCGCTGCGTTGTCTGTGGTGAGAGGTGATGACTGAACACTCTTGACTCTGTGGATCTGGGAATATTGAATTCCCTAACGATTTCCCAAATGGAATGGCCCATTCGTCTAGCTCCAACTACCATTTTGTTATTTCTCGTCGTGCTGACATAATCACGTCGGACACATTTTCACATGAATCACCTCAGTACAAATGACAGCCCACCAACGCACTGCCTTTTGTACCTTGTGTACGCGACACTACCATAACCTGTAAAGTGCGCGCTGCTATCCCACGTATACCATGATCTTTTCTCATCTCAGTGCAATCTTCAGAATCCCCCTCGGCATCATATTTCAAAAGCTTCTATTCTCTTCTTGTCTGAAATGTTCATCATTCACAGTTCACTTCCGTGCAAGGCTACTGTGGTATCGATAGGCACGATGCCATAGCGTAGTTCCGCTCTGGTAGGTTGACACTACGAGAGACACCGACGACAGCACCCTCTAGCCGGCGCTGTCGGGGTCAACGAGCTCCGCGACTGCTTCAGCCCATTTGATCAGGTGCAGCCAGCAAGGACACTTCGCTTCAACTTCGCACCACCTTGCAAGTTGTGTATTCTTATTGCTTGAGTAAAGGGAATTTAAATTCATACAGCAGTACCGACGTGTTTTACGTTTTCCTGATCCAACACACGCGCCGTCTTCCAGGCGGGATACAAAAGTTACAGTCCAGGTAAATACCTTCAGAATAGACTTCCTAACATTTAAGCATGTACTCGATATGAACAAATTTCATTTCGTCAGATTGGTCGATCTAAATTTCATGTCGCCTCTGCTTCGGCAGTCGTCACTTTTTTGCTCCACATGTAACAAAACCCATCTACTACATTTAGTGCCTTGCACCGTCACCTGATTTAATTCGACTACATGCCATTACCCTTGTTCTCTTTTTTTTGTTTTCATTTTATAACGTCTTTTCAAGACAATCTGTTCCTTTAACTGCCCAGCCAAGAATATTGTGCGGAACGTATGGCGGTCTGTCGTTTATTATGTCACGCACCGTATATTGGGGTTAACAAAATTATACGAACACTTGTGTAACAACAGTGCTCAAAGAAAACATATCTTATACTCCCGCACTTTACAGTTCGATCATACCACCTGCCAGATGAGAATGTATAAACAACAGTCTTTTACTAGCAGATAATTTTAAAGCTGGCGCAACTACAGCTAAAATAGATAAACATGATTTCTTGACACTTCACATAGTGAAAAGTTTTTTAAAATACAGGCGTTGAGACTAGTTAGTTTTGACGCCTGTATTTACTAAAACTGTTCTCTGTATGAAGTGTCAAGCACTGATCAATTATTAGTAGTTCAGCAGTAATACCGATATTCTGCGGTGTTGTAACTTGTTTCTACCTAATCTGTCAGATTTCAGAGCAGGTATGATTACTGCGGGAGGCTCAGAAATGAAAATATCCACTCTTATTGTTGTCAGGAGAAACACCGTGTCGACTTTAATGGAAGTCTACGTAAAGCAATATCATTTGCCGAGCACTTCATCGATGAAAGAGACTGATAGAGGAGCTTTGTGCGAATTACGCCATAAATCACAAGACAAAAGTATCTCATGTAACATATGACATTAACACATTTACAGGAAGCCGCATCTTTAAAATCTGTTAGCCATGATCTATATCCGGGAAACATTCACGGTAGAATGGATAGTTCAAAACAGCTGATTCAATCATTCTTCGAAATGACGAAGCTAGTGCCGCCAACATGCAAATGAGACACAACAATAATGAAAGGAAGTCATCTGGGTCAGATGAATCGTCGTTCACATTAATCCCGACCACTGGACGTGTTTACTTTTGGAGAATTCTGAGCGACACTACCATGCTGATTTTGAAGAATGGCGTGGATTTAGTAACGCCGTGGAGCGAGATGTTGCACTGTGGTCGTGATCCACTTCTTGTCTTGCAAGGCCGGGTTGCGGGCAGATGCATGTCAGTCTTATGGGTGACCCTCTTTGTGCAGTGTTGCACACTGCGTTTTGTTGTGACCGGGCTGTTTACCAACACTATAATGCTCCCACTCAACACACCTAAAATTGTTTGAGACTGGTTTACTGAATCTGATAATGAAACATAACAGGTGGTCTGTCCCTCTCACTCCTCTGATCTAAATATAACTGAACTTTTTTGGGGTATGTTGGTGGATAAGCTACTTAGTCAATTCACTCCTCCTAGGACAGTTTTCGAGTCAGTGACGTTTTTGCAATAGGAATGGGTTAGAATTATTTTTACTGTTGTGCACATTTTGAATTCGTCCATTCCTTGTCGGATACGAGCTGTTACCCATGTAAAATACTAATAAAGATTTTATCTATTTTCACTTATATCAATACCATTTTGTCCAACTCCTTCACCAGGAAACTCAATGCTGTATGCAGATAGCTACCGGACGGAACAGTGAATCTTGTGTATTGCGTTCTAGGCAGAGTAAGTAGTGATATATTCAGGTCAGTGAACCATATATTCCCTCCAATATCTTCAGAAGGCAAGACAACGTCTGCAAGAACAGATTATCGACCTTTAATCTAAGCAATTTCGACGTGACGAATTCATTCTAATGACTAGCCCTTGTATGTCGAATGCTCAATTTGGCAGGTAAAAGAGGGTATTGAAGGAAAAAAGAAAATAGTGTTGACACCCACTAGAAACTACTGTCAAGAGGTTTCCTAATTCCGCATTTTACTATGGGTGTAGGAAAACTGCTTCACACAGGACTCTATTCAAGCATGACGAAAAATAATAACATCTCAGTAGGGTTTACCCGCCTCGAAACAAATCCCAGACATTACGTCTCAACAACGAATTTACAGAAAAGCACAATTTCGAAACTTTGATCACGATTGCGAGGTGCAGGAATGTGTTACATGGCAGTAACAACAACAAAAACTCAGTAATAGGGAATACACTGTTGAAAAATCACAAAAGGAACAGGTGCACTTGCAAAAGGCCGGGAGACATAGGAAATTACCGACTGGATTACGTCACAGCGAGACAGAGGTTCTGTAATCGGGTACTGGGTTGTAAGGCGTACCCTGGAGCGGATATAGACTCAGATCAAAATGTACGAGGGGCCTTCAATAAGCAAAGCAACACATGTATTTCTAAAAGCGGGTTACTGTTATTCAGAATTCCAATACACCAAATTATTTCTCACTCTTTTGCAAACAAAACCCTATTTTTCATCATAATCTCCTTCCAAAGCGACGGCCTTACGCCACCTTACTGGAAAGGCCTGTATGCACCCATGGTACCACTCTACTGGTCGACGACGGAGCCAACGTGTCACTGCATCGACAACCTCCCAGTCACCCGCGTATGCTTTCCGCGGAGTGCGTCCTTCATTGGGTCAAACAGGCGGAGCTGAAAAGGCGCTAGCTTTGGGCTGTAGGGTGAATGAATAAGAACAGTGCAATTAAGTTTCGTCAGCTCCTCTCTCGTGCACAGATTTATGTAAGGCCTTGCGTTGTCATGAAGAAGGAGAAATTTGTTTGCATTCCTGTGACGACGAACACGCTGAAGTCGTTTCTGTAATTTCTTTCGGCTTTTTCTTCGGAGGAGAGATGATGTAGCACCACTCCACGGAATGGCATTTTGTTTCTGGTTCGAAGTGACGAACCCAGCTTTCATCGCCTGTGACGACCTTCGACAAAAAATTGCCACTATCAGCCCAGCAGTTCGCACAGACGTTCCTTCGTTGCTTTTTATAGGCGTGTATTAGGCGGCGCGGAATCTGGCAGCCACACTCCTTTGAGCACTCCAACTGGTGGACCAGTGTGTCAGTAGTACCAACAGAGACGTCCAACTGAGCAGCGCGGTGTTTGATTGTGGTCCGCCTCACTTCGAATAAGAGTGACTGAAGCGGGAATATGTGGTGTCACCGCTAGACACCACACTTGCTAGGTGGTAGTCTTTAAATCGGCCGCGGTCCGTTAGTATACGTCGGACCCGCGTATAGCCACTATCAGTGATTGCAGACCGTGCGCCGCCACACGGCAGGTCTAGTCTAGAGAGACTCCCTAGCACTCGCCCTAGTTGTACAGCCGACTTTGCTAGCGATGGTTCACTGACTACATACGCTCTCATTTGCAGAGACGACTGTTTAGCATAGCCTTCAGCTACGTCATTTGCTACGACCTAGCAAGGTGGCATATTCAGTTTCTATGTCTTCTGAACAGATAAAATTGAGACTCGTGTACCGTCAAGAGCGACGTTCATCATTAATGGATTAAAGTTAAGTATCAAACTAATTACGTCCGCTTTCTGAATTATAATTCCTTGTCATGTTCCAGACCTCACGTCAGTAGAGTCCTTCCCTCCTCATGCCAGCCTGCGTGAGCTAAATGCGCGCATTTCGGTTTCCTCTCGTAACACGGTGTTGGCTCTTCTGCCAATACAACAGAATACTCCACTAAGTCCCACAAAACATTCTGCGTTAATTTCAACCGAAACCGGCTGAGAAAGGAAATGTGTTGCACTATGTATTGAGCGCATCCCGTAGATATGGTGAGTAGGCAGAAGTTTAAGAGAATCGTCAGGAAGAATCGGCGTATAAAGAAGTGGGAAAATGAAGCACTAATTAATGATGGCGCCTGTTTGAAGATCTCTGTCGCTGTGAATATTGCGATAAATAATACTACTGTAGACAGTTCCGTAGAGGATGAATGGACATTCCTAAACAGGGCAACCATAGAAGATTGACAGACAAATATAGGAACAACGAAGCTGACTGCGAAGAAACCTTGGTAAGTGCAGGAGTAATTCTGTTGATCAACAAAAGAAGAAAATACAAAAACGTTCGCCGGCCGAGGTGGCTGAGCGGTTCTAGCGCTACAGTCTGGAACCGCGCGGTCGCTACGGTCGCAGATTCGAATCCTGCCTCGGGCATGGATCTGTCTGATGTCCTTAGGTTGGATAGGTTTAAGTAGTTCTAAGTTCTAGATACTTAGAAGTTAAGTCTCGTAGTGCTCAGAGCCATTTGAACCATTTTGAATAAAAATGTTCAGGAAAGCATAGAAAAGAAATAACTAAAGTTATTTAGGAATGAAATCGATGGGAAATGTAAGGAAGCTAAGGCGAAATGGCTAAAGAAAAAATGTGAAAAATCGGAAAGGAAGTGATCGTCGGAAGGACATATTCGACGTATAAAAAGTCGAAATTACATGCAGTGTAATTCAGAGAAAGGCTTCAAAATTAAGAGTGCAAATGAAGTTCATTGTTAAACGCAGAAGATGATGCAGATTGGTGGAAAGAGTACACTGGCAGCCTCTACAATGTGACGAAATGAGATACAGATATTTGTGTGGAAGACATAGGGATCCAGAATTAGTCAGTGTAAAATAGAGCATTGAAAGGATTCTGATCTAACAAGGCAGAAAGGGTGGATAACACTTCATTCGCAATTTCTAAAAATCATTGGCGGAAGTTGTAACCAAGCGATTACTCAAGTGTGTAGCTGCTTGGATGGAATTTCTCTCTCTCTCTCTCTCTCTCTCTCTCTCTCTCTCTCTCTCTCTCTCTCTCTCTCTCTCTCTCTCTCCTTGTCTATCTCCCTTTTCTAGGGTAAGTATTTGTGACACACAGACTGTTGGTAGCATAAATAAATGAGTTATTCACGGTGACAGCATATACTGTTCACAAAAAACCTCAGATCTCACGTGTCTTTGCTATCAGCATCTATCGCAACGTCGCCGCCCGGCCGCAAGTTGAGCTGGCATCTTAGCGGCACACGTCCGCTGGTGAAACCTGGAACGTTGCCCGCCAACGGTCCTACGTAATTGCCGTAATTCTGCAGCGTAACAGGCAGCGATTCTTCCCACATTCTGATTACCTCCTGGCGGCCGATTAGCGACGTCGCTTGTTCTTGATGTATTCTCCTGCTGAAACGGTTTATGCTTTGCGGAAACAGCACCCTACAAATGATAAAAGAGGAAGGTACACCGAAGGTAGTACTGGGAGCAGTTGGGGTACTTTGGGTCGGGTGAGGGCAACTAACAAAATAGGCATTTCTTCTATGAGAGTCTATGGTAGCATGCATAATGTTTGTTCAAATGGACTGTCTCCGATGTAACTAAATTCAAGTACTTTTCGTCCCGCAGTATTTTTAGACAATTTAGTTCCTTCGAAAACTGTACAAAAAGCAGCCAGAAATTCAAGAGAATTCTGTAATGAATAAAATAGGCTGTACCTGGAGTCTAAGATATCTGTGTGTATACAGCTTTTGTAGCTAAATCTAGCTCCTTTTCCCACCTAATACTTGAGTTGACAAACAATTCACTATCGCTATTTATTACGTTTGTCGACCTGTCATCTTATTGGCGAGTTTGTAACGAACATTTGTAATCCTGGCATTTCCTCATAGAATAATAAACTTAACTGTCGTAATCACTTTTTACAAGTGTAGTTTATCAACGCCATTATGGCTCTTCAACAAATTATTTTCATATGTACCTGTACATTTTAATTGCTTTAGGGGTTTTGCCAGTTAACGTCGTTTATCCTGTGCTTTCTTTACGCTAAAAAATGGTTCATATGGCTCTGAGCACTATGGGACTTCTGAGGTCATCAGTCCCTAGAACTTAAAACTACTTAAACCTAACTAACCTAAGGACATCACACATATCCATGTCCGAGGCAGGATTCGAACCTTGGACCGTAGCGGTCGCCCGGTTCCAGACTGTAGCGCCTAGAACAGCTGGGCCATACCGGCCGGCTTTCTTTACGCTAACTCATAGAATGTAGTTGGTTAACAGTACCACGTGGTGCCAAGATTGTAGTTAATCTTGTTAACTAGTGTTGCCAATGATTGTATTGTAGATCTTCTTATGTTCTTACTCTGTGATATCAGACTCTTTGGTCTCCTAAGCGTAAACAGGTCTGAAATGGCAGACGCATGTTGACTGTCAGGACCGTTTATGAAACTTATTTAAGCTTTCCAAGATATTATAAAAATCTTATTATGTTGCATATACAATTATATAAGCTGAAAAAGATATTGTCAAAATCCGAATACGAAGCAAGTTTTATCATTGTTACATTTGCTTTTTGAAAATGTCTTTTATGAGGAACATGCATTTTTAACCCAACAAAGGTTATAATTTTGTAAGTACTGTATGTGATGCCGATGTTCAGAGATAGAACTCTAACTTTTCAATTTGTGTCTGTGTATATTACACATGTTTTTCTTTTATTTGTCCAGTCTTCCAGTTTATTACGGCTGAAGCAACCGAAACCGGACATAAATAAATGTAATTTATACAGCCGATTGCAAACAAATGCATTTCGATAAATGTTCACAGCTATAGCCAGCTACCTACACAAAATTTTAATTGTATTCCACCTGACTTCTATTATTGTTCTTTAGCGTCTCATTTCAAATTCTATAGAATAGTCTGTTCTCTAGATGGTACTGCATATCATATTTTTCTGATAATTTTCTGTATGTTGCGTGCTGGGTATATCTATTATGCAAAACTCTTACTCCTTGGTTCTGAAGAAGTAACCCTCCTGGTTGAGTGAGTTTTCAGTCTGGCTTCAACGTGTTAGGTATTTCGGATACTTAATATACAATTAATTTAAGTTATTAAATCTAAGAGAGATATTAGTTTTTCCTTTGTAGTATTTATTCGTTTTAAGCGCTCATTTCATGTCTCAATTCCTGGAGAGACAGAAAAATCGCAAGGACTTTCAAGTACAAACAAATAAATTGCCCTTGCTTCAACCATAATAGTCGACCAAGAATCATTTGTCGTATTTCCATAAGTACGGAAAAACTCCTCTTTACTTTTGGTACAGAGGTTCCGTTGACTTTCCTCTGCAACACAGAACACGTCAAGTAGTATGTGGGATACTGCATAAGAATGCGGAAATTTAGGGATAGTCAAAAATTTTTGCCGACGAAATATTAAAAATCTACGAAGCATATGTCGTTAGCTACTAATGTCAAACTTCTGTGCATTCTGCTACGCCGCATAGTTTTAGATTCATATGTCTGATTTAAATCTAGCAATGTATCCGTACATCCCAAGATACTTGAGTTTCTTGTGCAACCAAAATCGATTTAAATTTGAAATTTCTCTACATCTCTCTTGGTGTCATGGCTCAACAAGCATTCTTCGTAACGCTGCTGAAGTGACAGAAGCAGATGGCATTTTCTGCCTTCCATCTATTACTTCAAATCTCACCATTGGCTGAACTTGCAGAAACTGTGTTGTACTGCTATGGAACCGTTGTTACTTGCGTTTCAGCCCTGGGGCTAAACGGAACGTTTCGTAATGCACTTCGACGTGTGGCTCCCTGGCGAGTGTGATTTAAATGAAAATGTTGTGAGGTATTGCCTGTTCGTTAACAGTCAATGCCTGCAACTACAAATTGCTGCTTCATGATTTATGGCCTTTCATACAATTGTATTGTTTCTCTTAACCTGTTTAAACACCAGCAACAGTAACTATACATCTTTCCTCAAGCGGCTCGTTATATAACAGCTCTGAGGTCTGCAATGGAAGCTGCAGTGCAGCACATTTCACCCAAGCGCAACAGAAAGGCAAGAAGTGCAGCCAAAGGCCGTTTTGTTGGCAAAAGGCTCTCGCCGGAAAGTCCAATGTGCGTGCTAGACTATAAAGTTATCCAGGTTGTATTAGAAAAGTGGCGATATCACTTTAAGCAAGAATTTAACATAAACGAATGGTGTACTACAAGAAGACACGACCAAACCCACACTGTTCAACATAATGTCAGCAGACATCACGAGGATCATCATGGACAACCCAGCAACACTCATACTTTACGCGAGTGACATTGTAGTTCAGGTTCAGAAGACATAGAAGAGCTACAAAATGTGCAAAACACTCACGTCATGGGCTGTCGAAAATACCTACAAATAAACCACACCAAAGTCAAACAGATGATTGTCAGAAGAGGTGTAAACTCTCACTTAAGACACGCTGGCCCTTCAAAACAAAACCAATAGAAGTGGTACCAAAATACAAATATATCGGAGACACTTTGCAAACAACAATGACATCATCCAACGCCCACGCGAAAGAAAGTACAACAGCAGCAATAAAAACAGTTTACAACATCCAACAGCCTCAAAAAGTCTCAATAGAAACGCAATTAGACTATTTAAAACGGCCGTAGACCAACAGACACTTACAGGATCCAAATAATCTGGGACAAACGAAAAGTCAATGCCTCCTAATACTAGAGAAAGTCAAAACCCGCTAAATGAAACGAATCCTGGGCGTACGGAAGACAACGCCTTCAAGACTGGCTTACGGCTTAATGAAAGAAACTTTCGTCATAGACGACACAGATACTCCTGTCAAACACCAAAACCTACGAAAACGCACCCCAAATACTCATAAAAAACCACAACCCTATCTGAAACGACTTCTGCTCAACCAACGCCATAATGACAGAAGACTGGAAACAGGCAAACTACGAACTCCGACACGTGGTAAAGCATACGCAGCACATGGATTTGACAAGTTATGCCAAAACAAGGGATTCCATCATCCGAACGAAGACTGAATGTCTAAACTGTGCAACGAACACTGTCCAAGATATCATGCAAAAAACTGCGGGAAAAAACAATGTCAATAACAAAACTAGGACTGTAATGTAACTCACCTTTCTATTCGTATTGCTACTTGTATTTGTTTGTATTTGCACTTTGTGCGCATTTTAATAAATAATAATACTAGGGCAGGCTTTAGAAATTATGAGACAGATTTATTACGCTGAAAAAAAGCATGTGAACATATTTCCAAAAACTGCATCGCTTTAGGGCGTCAGCAAGAGGGGTAGTCATAAAGTTTTAATTGTTGTTGTTGTTGTGGTCTTCAGTCCTGAGACTGCTTTGATGCAGCTCTCCATGCTACTCTATCCTGTGCAAGCTTCTTCATCTCCCAGTACCCACTGCAACCCACATCCTTCTGAATCTGCTTAGTGTAGCCATCTCTTGGTCTCTCTCTACTATTTTTACCCTCTACGCTGCCGTCCAATACTAAATTGGCGATCCCTTGATCCCTCAGAACATGTCCTACCAACCGATCCTTTCTTCTGGTCAAGTTGTGCCACAAACTTCTCTTCTCACCAATCCTATTCAATACTCCCTCATTAGTTATGTGATCTACCCATCTAATCTTCAGCATTCTTCCGTAGCATCACATTTCGAAAGCTTCTATTCATTTCTTGTCTAAACTATTTATCGTCCATATTTCACATCCATACATGGCTACACTCCATACAAATACTTCCAGAAATGACTTCCTAACACTTAAATCTATACTCGATATTAACAAATTTCTCTTCTTCAGAAACGCTTTCCTTGCCATTGCCAGTCTACATTTTATATTCTCTCTACTTCGACCATCATCAGTTATTTTGCTCCCCAAATAGCAAAACTCCTTTACTACTTCAAGTGTCTCATTTCCTAATCTAATTGTCTCATTTCCTAATCTAATTCCTTCAGCATCACCCGACTTAATTCGACTACATTCCATTATCCTCGTTTTGCTTTTGTTGATGTTCATTTTATATCCTCCTTTCAAGACACTATCCATTCCGTTCAACTGCTCTTCCAAGTCCTTTGCTCTCACTGACAAAATGACGATGTCCTCGGCGAACCTCGAAGTTTTTATTTCTTCTCCATGGATTTTAATACCTACTCAGAACTTTTCTTTTGTTTCCTTTACTGCTTGCTCAGTATACAGATTGAATAACATCGGGGAGAGACTACAACACTGTCTCACTCCCTTCCCAACCACTGCTTCCCTTTCATGTCCCTCGGCTCTTATAACTGCCATCTGGTTTCTGTACAAAAAGTTTTAATTATAGCTTTGAAAAACTAAAATTACGGACTTTCTTTTCGAGTTTATGGTTAAAACTTTATACTGCCCTTCGTATCAAAGTAATTTATGAATTTCTCAAGTAGGAAAAACATTACAAACTTTCAAAACATCCCCGCCCTCCCACTACATTTGTGGTACGTGCTACAACTCAGAGAAGACAACAGCAGAAGTGAAAGATTAATGTGTGGGCAGAAATTGTAGGTGGGTGTCCGGTAGCTATATTTGCTCTCCCAGCGCGTCCTTTGGGAGCTGTCTACAATGAATATATTCAGAACTCTTCCAGACTTTCCGTGTTTATGGCTTGTGAGTTCTTCTGACCTCTGTCGTCCTGCGATGTCACCGACGGTAACTGGGTTATGCAGCAGAATTTTCTGCTGGAGATATACTTAGCGTATCATAATGGAAGTGCCGTGTGACTAGGGCCTCCCGTCGGGTAGACCGCTCGCCTGGTGCAAGTCTTTCAAGTGGACGCCACTTCGGCGAATTGCGTGTCGATGGGGATGAAATGATGATGATAAAGGCAACGTAACACCCACTCCCTGAGCGGAGAAAAGTTCCGACCCAGCCAGGAAACGAACCCGGGCCGTTGGGTATGACAGTCCGTCGCGCTGACCACTCAGCTACCAGGGTCTGACAATGTGTCATTGAAGCGGAAATATTTGACACTGATCGGGTTTGCGAGGGCGTTCTGAAAAGTAATGACTTCGAATTTTTCTTACGTGAAAACTTTTAAAGCTTTTTAAATAAAACAAACGTTATTTACGTTCTATGTCTTTACTCTTAGTGTCTACATATTTATTTCTCAATATAGTCACCCTGACGACGAACAAAATTATCCCAACGAGAGACGACTTTATTGATATCGTTACTTTAGAATGTTTGACTTCGTTGACGAAGCCACAACCTCAACTCGGATTGCACCGCTTCATCACTACCAAAGTGAACTCCTCGAGCTGGCCAGTGTGGCCGAGCGGTTCTAGGCGCTTCAGTCTGGAACCGCGGGACTGCTACGGTCACAGGTTCGAATCCTGCCTCGGGCATGAATGTGTGTGATGTCCTTAGGTTAGTTAGGTTTAAGTAGTTGTAAGTTCTAGGGGACTGATGACCTCAGACGTTAAGTCCCACAGTGCTCAGTGCCATTTGAACCATTTTGAAGTCCTCGAAGGTGTTCTTTAAGTTTGGAAACAGATGAAAATCAAATGGAACCAAGACGGGACAGTGTGGAGGATGATCAATGGCAGTGAATCTCAGTTGTCGCAGCGCTCGTGTGTAACCTAGCATTGTCATTCTGATGCGTTCTAATCTCGATTACAGCACGTTATTTTTCACACACCGAAATAGTTACGTTACATGCCGCAACATTAACACACTACGATTCGGAGCGTTCTAGCGGTATTGGGTTGCAGATATGTAGACATAAAGAATTTTTAAAGCTTTAAAAATTTTCACTTACAAAATTTGGAGGCATTACTTTTGAGCACTCCTTCATACTTCTTCCAATTACATCTTGCATAATGGCAGTGACTCCAAAATTAGATTAATTCAATTGTGCACGAAAGAGACGGACAGTCGTCTTGTCCTTTCATCGTCGGAGAATCATACGCGTGAGGGAAGCCTTACGGGGCTAAGATTAGACGAAAGTTTAGCAATTTCAGAAACAGAGAAGTCCATATCGTCAGAAATTTATAAGATGCTGTTTCTTTCCTGATGCATGTCTCATTCTTAAATAATCCGAGCGCTGGCTGCTATCTGCTATGGTGGTACACTATTAACTGATAATAAAAATGAAAAATTGAAGAAATCAGCAGCAGTCAACTTCGTGGAAATGTTGCCGTGCATTATGCACTACTGGCCATTAAAATTGCTACACCACGAAGATGACGTACTACAGACGCGAAATTTAACGGACAGGAAGAAGATGCTGTGATATGCAAAAAATTAGCTTTTCAGAGCATTCAAACAAGATTGGCGCCGGTGGCGACACCTAAAACGTGCTGACATGACGGAAGTTTGCAACCGATTTCTCATACACAAACAGCAGTTGACCGGCGTTGCCTGCTGAAACGTTGTGATGCCTCGTGTAAGGAGGAGAAATGCGTACCATAACGTTTCCGATCCCTGAGTCAACAGATGGGGACGTTTGCAAGACAACAACCATCTGCACGAACAGTTCGAAAACGTTTGCAGCAGCACGGACTATCAGCTCCGAGACTATGGCTGTGATTACCCTTGATGCTGCATCACAGATAGGAGCGCCTGCTAGGATGTACTAAACGACGAAACTGGGTGCACGAACGGCAAAACATTATTTTTTCGGATGCATGCAGATTCTGTTTACAGCATCATGATGGTCGCATCCGTGTTTGGCGACATCGCGGTGAACGCTCATTGGAAGCGTGTATTCGTCATCGCCATAGTGGCGTATCACCAGGCGTGATGCTATGGCGTGCCATTGGTTACACCTCTCGGTCACCTCTTGTTCGCATTGACGGCGATTTTAACAGTGAACGTGACATTTCAGATGTGTTACGACCCGCGGCTCTACCCTTCATTCGATCCCCGCGAAACCATACATTTCAGCAGGATAATGGAGGAACGCATGTTGCAGGTCCTGAATGGGCCTTACTGGATACAGAAAATGTTCTACTGCTGCCCTGGCCAGCACATTCTCGAGGTCTTTCACCAATTGAAAACGTTTGGTCAATGGTGGCCGAGCAACTGGCTCGTCACAATACACCAGTCACTACTCTTGATGAATTGTGGTACCGTGTTGAAGCTGCATGGGGAGCGGTACCTGTACACGCTATCCAAGCTCTATTTGACTCAATGCCCAGACGTATCTAGGTCGTTATTACGGGCAGAGTTGGTTGTTCTGGGTACTGATTTCTCAGGATCTATGCACCCAAATTGCGTGAAAACGTAATCACATGTAAGTTCTAGTATAATATATTTGTCCAATGAATACCCGTTTATCATCTGCATTTCTTCTTGGTGTAGCAATTTTAATGGCCAGTAGTGTAGAACCGGAAATAAAGTGTAGGAGACTGGTCCTTACTCCTCGAGCCAAAGGTTCTGCCTCTCCCACACAGCTAGAAAGATCGACCTTTTTGTGCAACCTGTCCCGCGGAATAAAAATAGAGAAAACACGGCACTGGGGAAAATGAATACGAAGGCCGGGGGGAGTAGCGGCTGGCGGGGGAGTGAATGACGACTGTCTCGGTGAAGGACGAGCGAGGATGAAAGTAGGAAGACGAGCAGGAGGAGTAGGTGGAGGAGGAGGAGACGGCGCGAGGCGACCGCGCTGGCGAGTTGTGCAACGGCGGCGCGAAGATGGCTCAACTTTAACATTAGTGAGTGTGTAAATGTCACAGCGGCCCGGCAGGCGCGATGGCCCGGCGGCTGGAGGTGGCGCTGTTGCCCGCTCCCCGTGAAAAGGGAAAGCTGGCCGGCCGGCTGCTGTTGCCGCTGCCGGTGGCTCTGGCCGCGCCGCTGCTGCCTCTACGGCTGTGGCTGTGGCGGCCCGCCTGCCTGGCCTTGTGCTGCGGCGAGAAAGTCCCCAGCCAGCGCTGGCATCTGCCCGCTCTGCTCCCTTATAACCTGCCGCTGCCCGCTGTTCCCACTACCTGTGAGAGGCACCCTTTACGTCACAGCTCTCAATAAATTTAATACGCACTGATGGAAACGGAAAGTACACCGTGGAGGACTAGTCAGACATATATCAAACGTTGTGGAGATAGTCATCACACAAATTATTGAGTGTTCATTCCATTCGGAGTCGGTCAACATCAGTACGAGGTGTGACCACCCCACATGCTGTGTCAGTTCGTGAAGGTTGTTGGATGTATGAAAGTATACATCTCCCCATCACATCGCAAATATACCGGGTGATCAAAAAGTCAGTGCAAATTTGAAAACTTAATAAACCAAGGAATAATGTAGATGATAGAGACGTAACAAGTGACACAAATGCTTGGAATGACATGGGGTTTCATTAGAACAAAAAAAAAAAAAAGTTTACAAAATGTTCGACAGATGGCGCTGGCCAGCAAAACGTCAGTGACTGCGCATGACAATCGTGTATAAAAGGAGCTGTAGTGAGAGAATGAACGCCTCGCGCCGGTCCGGGTGGCCGAGCGGTTCTAGGCGCTACAGTCTGGAACAGCGCGACATCTACGGTCGCAGGTTCGAATCCTGCCTCGGGCATGGATGTGTGTGATGTCCTTAGGTTAGTTAGCTTTAAGTAGTTCTAAGTTCTAGGGGACTGATGACCTCAGAAGTTAAGTCCCATAGTGCTCAGAGCCATTTGAACCATTCAACGCCTCGTGTTTCTGTGTGTGCCGTCGTTTGTGCTTAAGTGGTTCAGCGTTATTCGTTTTGTGCAACTACGTTCGCGTGTGATAATTTTCGACTATGTGTGTGTCCAAGTGTCTGACCAAATTTTATCTTGGACTCTACGCCCGTGAACTGCTCCATGTATTTTAAAAAATGTTTATCTCCGTTTATATGTCCACCGTATTTTTTCTCTACTTGTCTTCATTTGTATCTTTCGTATTTCTCTGTGGCCAAAGAGCGGCGTAGTATGCTGCTGCTGGCCTGCCTGTAAACAGGTTTAAAAATAACAAAAAGAAAAAAAAAAGAGAGAGAGAGTCAGATGCGCCAGCAGTTGCAGCATGTTGACGTTACCTGAAAAGGCGCTTTTAGTGAAGCTGTATTATCAGAATGGGGAATGTGCTAGTTCAGCGTTACGATCCTATCGACATAGGAAGGGGATTCGAACGGGTAAAGATCCGTTGACAAATGCAGCTGTGGCGAGAATGATTTCGAAGTTCTGGTTGTTTAGACGATAGACCCCGTAGTGGCCGACCGAGCACAAGGCGTAATGCTGCTGAGACAGTTCAGGAAGAAATGGAGACCGTAGCGGGTTGGTCTATGCACGGGGAAGCCAGCGCTCGTGCAGTCGCACGTCGCACCGTCATTCCATACACTACTGTTTGGTTGCCACTTAGGCGTACCCTCCGATGCTTTCCGTACAAAATTCATCAGCATCGTGAACTGTTACCTGGCGATTTACTGAAGCGCAGGGCATTTGCGGTGTGGGCGTTCCAAAAGATGGCGAAAGGTGACGATTGGTTGAGTAACGTGTTGTGGACCGACGAAGCTCATTTCACGCTCCGAGGGTCTGTCAACGCCCACAACTAGAGAATTTGGGCTACCTAAAATGCTAGAACTGTCGTGGAAACTCCATTGCACGACGAGAAAGTCATGGTATGGGTTGGATTTACCACATCTACCGTTATCGGGCGTTTTTTCTTCGAGGAAATACGTGATTCTGGTTTTGTAACCGCTACCGTGACGGGTGAGAGGTACGCCGATATGTTACAGAATCGCATCATCCCCAGCCTGGCTGATAAACACCTGCTGGAACGTACGATTTTTATGCAGGATGGCGCGCCACCCCATATTGCTAGACGCGTGAGAGATCTCTTGCGCGCGTCGTTTGCTGATGATCGTGTGCTCAGCCGCCACTTTCGTCATGCTTCGCCTCCCAGGTCTCCAGACCTCAGTCCGTGCGATTATTGGTTTTGGGGTTTCTGAAGTCGCAAGTGTATTCTGATCGACCGACATCTCTAGAGATGCTGAAAAACAACATCCGACGCCAATGCCTCACCTTAAATCCGGACATCCTTTACAGTGCTGTTCACAACATTATTCCTCGACTACAGCTAGTGTTGAGGAATGATGGTGGACATATTGAGCATTTCCTGTAAAGAACATCATCTTTGCTTTGCCTTACTTTGTTATGCTAATTATTGCTATTCTGATCAGATGAAGCGCCATCTGTCGGACATTTTTTGAACTTTTGTATTTTTTTTGGTTCTAGTAAAACCCCATTTCATTCCAAGCATGTGTGTCAATTTGTACCTCTCTGTTTACATTATTCCGTGATTTATTCAGTTTTCAAATTTATACTGAATTTTGGATCACCCGGTACTTCATAGGTGAAAAACCAGGAGACCGGATGGGTCACTTGAGGATCTGTACATTCCTCGAGGTATAAGCAAAGAAGTAAGACAGCGTTTAACATCCCGTCGACATCGAGGTCGTTAGAAACGGAACACAAGCTCAGATTGCGTCCAGCATGTGGAAGGAGATCATACCGGCATTCGTCTGGAGTCACTTGGGAAAATCACGGGAAACCTAAATCAGGATGCCCAGACGTTCCTCTGAACCGTCGTCCTCCCGAATGCGAGTCCAGTGTGCTAAACACTGCGCAACCTCCCTCGGTCCTCAAGGTATCTGTGGTGCGAACGGCATTGTGGACCTTGCAAGCAACGTTCCACAGCACGGCTCTAGCCGTTTGAGGGATGTGGGTCTCGAGGACCACTGTTTCCTATAACCTCCCACCAGGTTATACAGGGTGGTCCATTGATCGTGACCGGGCCAAATATCTCACGAAATAAGCGTCAAACGAAAAAAGTACAGAGAACGAAGCTTGGCTAGCTTGAAGGGGGAAACCAGATGGTGCTATGGTTGGCCTGCTAGATGGCGCTGCCATTGGTCAAACACATATCAACAGCGTTTTTTTTTAAACATAGGAACCGTCATTTTTTATTACACATTCTTGTAGTGGGTAAAGAAATATGAATGTTTTAGTTGGACCACTTTTTTCGCTTTGTGATAGATGGCGCTGTAATAGTCACAAACGTATAAGTACGTGGTATCACGTAACTTTCTGCCAGTGCGGACGGTATTTGCTTCGTGATACATTACCTGTGTTAAAATAGACCGTTTACCAATAGCGGAAACGGTCGGTATCGTGTTGATGTATGGCTATTGTGATCAAAATGCCCAACGGGCGTGTGGCGTGTGCTATGTAGGCTGCTCGGTATCCTGGACGACATCATTCAAGCGTCCGGACCGTTGCCGGATAGTTACGTTATTTAAGGAAACAGGAAGTGTTGAGCCACATGTGAAACGTCAACCAAGACCTGCAACAAATAATGATGCCCAAGTAGGTGTTTCAGCTGCTGTCGCGGCTAATCCGCACATCAGTAGCAGACAAATTGCGCGGGAGTCGGCAATCTCAAAAGCGTCGGTGTTGAGAATGCTACATCAACATCGATTGCACCCGTAACATATTTCTATGTACCAGGAATTGCATGGCGACGACTTTGAACGTCGTGTACAGTTATGCCACTGGGCACAAGAGAAATTACGGGGCGAGGACAGATTGTTAGCACGCGTTCTATTTAGCGACGATGCGTCATCCACCAACAGCGGTAACGTAAACCGGCATAATATGCACCACTGGGCAACGGAAAATCCACGATGGCTGCGACAAGTGGAACATCAGCGACCTTGGCGGGTTAATATATGGTGCGGCATTATGAGATGAAGGATAACTGACCCCAATTTTATCGATGGCAATCTAAATGCTGCAATGTATGCTGATTTCCTACGTAATGTTCTACCGATGTTATTACAAGATGTTTCACTGCATGGCAGAATGGCGATGTACTTCCAACATGATGGATGTCCGGCAAATAGCTCGCGTGCGGTTGAAGCGGTACTGAATAGCATATTTCATGACAGGTGGGTTGGTCGTCGAAGCACCATACTATGGGCCGCACGTTCACCGCGTCTGACGTCCGCGGATTTATGTCTGTGGGTGAAGTTGAAGGATATTTGCTATTGAGATCCACCGACAACGCCTGACAAAATGCGTCAGCGCATTGTCAATGCATGTAAGAACATTACGGAAGGCGAACTACTCGCTGTTGAGAGGAATATCGTTACATGTATTGCCAAATGCATTGATGTTGACGGACATCATTTTGAGCATTTATTGCATTAATGTGGTATTTACAGGTAATCACGCTGTAACAGCATCCGTTGTCAGAAATGATAACTTCACAAAGATAGATCTATCACAATGGAACAACCGAAATAAAATGTTCAAACGAACCTACGTTCCGTATTTTAATTTAAAAAAGCTACCTGTTACCAACTGTTCGTCTAAAATTGTGAGCCATATGTTTGTGTCTATTACTGTGCCATCTATCACAAAGCGGAAAAAATGGTCCAACTAAAACATCCATATTTCTTTACGTACTACACGGATATGTACTAAAAAGTGGGGGCTCCTATTTAAATAAACGCAGTTGATATCCGTTTGACCTGTGGCAGCGCCATCTAGCGGGCAAACCATAGCGCCATCTGGTTTCCCCCTTGAAGCTAAACGAGTTTCGTTCTTTGTAGTTTTTTCGTTTGATGCTTATTCCGTGAGATATTTGGCGCGGTCACCATCAATGGACCCCCCTGTACATCTCCCTATCACAAGCCAAATATACTTTACAGGTGAAAAACTAGACCAGGTGGGTCAGTTGAGGATCTGTACATTCCTCGAGGTATAAAACGAGGAAGTAAGATTGCGTTTAACGTACCGTCGACATCGAAGTCATTAGAAACGAAACACAAGTTCACATTGTGTCAAGGATGGGGAAGGAAATCGGACGTGCCCTTTCAAATGTACCATACCGGCATTCGGCTGGAGTGATTTGTGGAAATCACGGGAAACGTAAATGAGGATGGGCAGACGTTTGTTTGAACCGTCGTCCTCCCGAATTCGAGTCCAGTGTGCTAACCACTGCGCGGCCTCCCTCGGTCCTCAAGGTATCTGTGATGCGAACTGCATTGTGTGCCTTGCATTACCCTATTGTCATAACCAGTAGCGTTCTACAGCACGGCTCTAGCCATTCGAGAGGTGTGGGTCTCGAGGACAAGTGCTTCCTATAACCTTCCACCAGTTTATATACGGACACGTCGGCGTCGATCTGACTGCAACAAACGGAATAAACACTTTTAAAATATTGAGAAGAACCATCAGAGCTGTATTATTCCACGACCTGTTTCGTTCAATGAAAATCATCAGGTCAGTTGCAATTGAACGATTAGGTTAAAAGCTATGATAATTTACAAATAATAAATGATATGCAACTCCCACTACCAGTAATATTCGTAATAAATTCACACACTGTTATGGCGATATCATGGCTCAAGAAGTCTAATGGCCTTACGTTCTGCTATATGCCGAACAGAGGAACACTGTGTCGACCACCTGACAGAAGCATAGCGATCAGCGAGAGCAAGGAACTTGGTATAATGTGCACACTAGACTGTCTCAACAGGGCCGCCCAGCAAAAGAGGTAAACAAATAAATACCCTGCTTGACTTCTATCGAGCGCGATTTATCGATTTCATAGTACAATAATCGTTACGAATAAAAATAATAACCTTAATTACAGGTATGACATTGAAGTATAAGAGATATCACTCAGTTATTCAAACAACTTGTAAAAAACTGCATATAAACCAATGTAGAGCACCAAAATTAGGTACAATGAAGGAGTAATAAATGCCATTACTTACACAAACTTGATTAGTCATTATACAGGTAAAACAGGAAATGGTTAAATATAGAATACTATTGGCTCTGAGCACTATGGGACTTAACATCCGAGGTCATCAGTCCCCTAGAACTTAGAACTAATTAAACCTAACTAACCTAAGCACATCACACACATCCATGCCCGAGGCAGGAGTCCAACCTGCGACCGTAGCGGTCGCGCGGTTCCAGACTGTAGCGCCTAGAACTGCTCGGCCACTTCGGCCGGCCCAGAATACTATTGCGATACAACAGAAACAGTAACTGTGATCACACAGATTGATCATAGCTAATGAATAAAATGTATTACAAAGCTCTTGTTGCGACCTAACATGTCAAAAAGTTAACGTGACTAACCTGTATGGTTTCAGTTGTATGTTGTGGAACGTCCCCTTAGAAAAATTAAGAATGACTGTGCTGGTAAACTTCTACGTTATTTGATACAGAGACAGCTAATCAAAACTGAATGTACTCAGACAGTTCTCTCTTTACTTATTCTCATCATCACCAAACAGACACACAATATTTTTTAGCTCATCGCAATCTGACTTTTAATAATCCCTACAAAATAATGTCCCTGACTAACAATAACCTATACCTTTCATGAATCACTTACCTGACAAAAATCTTCGTTACTCGAACCAGTGCAATACAGCGAGTGCCAATACTGCCAGCTAAATTAAAGAGTCTAACTACTGCAGGCACTAGCTACTGATAGGCATAGTTAGCAAATGAAAGAGTTTGATAGAGAACAAACAACGTATTTACCTTAATAATGATCAAAAGTCATCATATATATATAATTTCAAGACATCCATCTTTATAAATTTCCTTTTTCTGGCGGACACACGTCCAGATCGTCCGCTTATAGTAATCTCTCAAAACTCTGGCATCTCTCTCTCCACATCCATCACTGCTGGCGGCTCACCTCCAACTGCCCAGGCTACGCACTGTTCACATCCAACTGCCCGACACTACAACACAAGCGAATATTCCGACAACGAGTCCAGCCAGCCACAGACTGTACACAGCACAGTCAATGATTTCCATACAGAGCTCTACGTGGCATTACCAATATAAAAACCTAAACAGACTACTTACAGTTGTTAAAATTAAAAGCAGGTCACATTCCAGAAAACCACAGAAAACCGCTGATAGTCCCTGCCGACTCTGGCTTTATATCAGCCAAATCTTCATTGCCTGTGATATGGTGTCAGCAATAAACTACGCGTGGAAACTTGAGATCCTGTCCTGTGTTACAGTAATCTGTTACCGACGCTTGGTAGGAGGGGTGGGCTACTGAGTGGTGGGGCAACTGCCGCCGTAGGAAGGCTGGACAGGAGCAGAAGTGATAATTCAACAAGTTAACACGCTAAATAGAAGATTTACTTGTATTTCTCCGAGTGTACGAAGACTCATTACGGATAGGGCAGCAATAAATCGTGTCCACCTCTCAATGTCAACAAGAAAGAAGTTCACTGTACAACCACAAACAATGTTCCCATAGTGAAGTGGCAGCAAGAGCAACTCGGCTCACTGGTAGCCGCTGGCCGTCCTACACTATGTGATCAAAAGTATCCGGACACCTGGCTGAAAATGACTTACAGGTTCGTGGCGCCTTCCATTGGTAATGCTGGAATTCAGTACGGTGTTGTCCCACCTTTAGCCTTGAAGACAGCTTCCACTCTCGCAGGCATACGTTCAGTCAGGTGCTGGAAGGTTCCTTGGGGAATGGCAGTCCATTCTTCACGGAGTGCTGCACTGAGAAGAGGTATCGATGTCTGTCGGTGAGGCCTGGCACGAAATCGGCGTTCCAAAACATCCCAAAGGTGTTCTGTAGGATTCAGATCAGAACTCTGTGCAGGCCAGTTATTGTCGTGTAACCACTCCGCCACAGGCCGTGCATTATGAATAGGTGCTCGATCGTGATGAAAGACGCAATCGCCATCCCCGAAATGCTCTTCAACAGTGGGAAGCAAGAAGGTGTTTAAAACATTAAAACATCAATGTAGGCCTGTGCTGTGATATTGCCACGCAAAGCAACAGGGGGTGCAAGCCTCCTCCAAGAAAAACACGACCACACCATAACACTACCGCCTCCGAATTTTACTGTTGGCACTACACACGCTGGCAGGTGACGTTCTAGGCGCTACGGTCTGGAACCGCGTGACCGCTACTATCGCAGGTTCGGGCATGGATGTGTGTGATGCCCGTAGAATAGTTAGGTTTAAGTAGTTCTAAGTTCTAGGGAACTGATGATCTTAGAAGTTAAGTCCCATAGTGGTCAGAGCCGTGGGATCGCCACATTGTGTATCGTGATTTGTCACTCCATACAACGTTTTTCCATTGTTCAGTCGTCCAATGTTTACGCTCCCTACACAAAGCGAGGCGTCGTTTGGCATTTACCGGCGTGATGTATGGTTTATGAGCAGTCGCTCGACCATGAAATCCAAGTTTTCTCTCCTCCCGCGTAGCTGTCTTAGTACTTACAGTGGGTACTGATGCAGTTTTGAATTTCTGTCTGATGGACTTGATAGATGTCTGCTTATGACACATTACAACCTCTTCAACTGTCGGCCGTCTCTGTCAGTCAACAGGCGGGGTCGGCCTGTGCGCTTTTGTGCTATACGTGTCCCTTCACGTTTCCATTTCACTATCACATCGGAAACAGTGGACCTAGGGATGTTTAAGAGTGTGTAAATCTCGCGTACAGACGAATGATGCAAGTGACACCCAATCACCTAACCACGTTCGAAGTCCGTGAGTTCTGCGGAGTGCCCCATTCTGCTCTCTCACGATGTCTAATGACTACTGAGGTCACTTATACTGAGTAACTGGCAGTAGGTGCAGCACAATGCATCTAATATGAAAAACGTTTGTTTTGGGGGTGTCCGGATAATTTTCATCACATAGTATACCAGTTGGACTCTAGACTAATGGAGAACCATGGCATGGTCAGATCAGTCATGATGCTTTCGATCACACAGTGTACATTGCGGCATTAAGGGCTTTCGCAGTCCACAGCTGCTGGAAGCGTGGCTCAACATGCGTGCTCCGTTGGGTCTGCCAATTCCCACACGACTGCTAACAGCGTCTGACCAAAACTTGCAATTCCGGTGCCCTCAAATATTTGATTTTGGCGATATTGTTTTTGGAAACGGATTTTATATTTAATCCAGTATATTTATAACGACAATGAGAAAAGTCAGTCAAATTTCTTGTCCAGCTTACTGAGCATTGTGCGGCAGGTTCCGCAAGCGTAGTTTTGATTTGCAATCGAAAAACGCACAAGTTGTTCTTTTATTTTTCTTTTAAATGCCACGTCTGGTTTAGGCCAGTGGCTTTCCAAATAATATTCAGAGGCAGAGCGGAGACTTATCTGCATTAGTAACTAGTTTTCTCTGAAATAAAAACGTGTGAGCGCTGCCCACTCATCACTAAAATTAACATCTTTGCATATCATGCAATATTCCTCTAATACTTTGGCCACTGTGCACAATGGAACCGCCATCACATTGAAACAACAACTTAGGATACTGCTGATTATATTTGTTAAGGTAGGGTCGCCTAAAAATGCGAGGATTTGTAGGAAGTCGACTTGACAGTTACCGAATTTTCATGCAAATGCAGAAATGTTTACGGAATCGTACTACAATATTAGTCTTGAAAAATAAAAATGCAGAAAACTAACACGAAATACTCAAGCTCATTGTTTGGACTTTGACTGACATTACCAGGAAGACTGAAAGAAGAATAAAGTCAGAGTTCGTCCTCTGTGCAGCTTCCATTTGCAAATAAACAAGAAAACAGTCGAATATATTTTAATGTCCCGCAGTCTAGGAGAGTTGGAGAATTTCCCCAAGTACACACGCACGGCCGTTACATTGTATATGTCCCTACACTCATTATTGTGATCAATAACGCTGACCAGCGAAAGGCTACCTGCCAAACGTACTTACAGTTATATGTGGTGTAAGACTGAAATGATTCTGCAGTAGTCTGAGGAGCACTCATGCTGGTGTCTTACAAGGGCACCGTATGAACTTCGCCTCGCCGATTTTATTCATATTGACAGGGTGCGTAGGGCATAACTGGAACTTTAACATACGTAAACAGGAAGAGACAAGCCTCAATCTTTTCCAAGAAAATCGAGTTTGAAAGTTTTAGGCGTGGGTATATGCTCTGTGGGACTGCCCTTTTAGCGTCATCTCAAACAATGTGGTAGTGGTGGAGATCAGAACTACTGTCTTGGAACCAGGCTACCACCATTTGAAACATAACAGATGTGGCCTAGTCCCACTATGACCTCAGGGAAAACTATGTCTCGGACTGGCAAGCCTACATGACACTTCGGGCTGCACTTGTAACCCAGGTGTGTCATCTTGGATTTAAGTGACCGTACTCGTGATACCAAAGTACACAGTCCCAGAACTGTTCTCATATCCTCAAATCTGCCACCTTGGGTTCTATACTTAATACAAAAGTGACCCGCAACCCAGTAACCATCTGGTCCACCATTTTGAATTCTGACATCATAGAGAAGAGGGAAAACTCAGTGACTACATTGGATTGCCATTTTCGAGTTAATTAACCATGCAGGTTGTGCCCCTTTACCCCAGATCAGTCATACTGGATTTATAGTTAAGCATAACTGATCTGCCAACTATGCAGGATGGCACATTTCCCCTTGTCTGATTCATGGGATTCTGATGTCATAGGGCTGGGGGACATCCAGTGGCCAACTTGGATCACCATCATGGATTTAAGTAAGTTGCCAACCATGCAGGCTGGCCCAGTATCCCCTGACCCGCCATCTTGGATTCTGACGTCATAAGATTTGAAAAACATAGTAGGACCAGTGGCTCATGTACTCCATCTCGGATTTAATAATTAGGGCAATTGGGCTGGGTGTACTATCTTGGATCTTTTAATTTCCTGCCATTTTGCACTTAGTTGGGGCTATTTTTAATTACCAGCCATTTTTTAATTGGATTTTATACATAGGACAATTGGCCAGTTAGGTCAAAGGAGTGGGGAAGGGGTACTGTGTAGCAGTGCATGATGTCTTCGATGACATCATAGGCAGACGGGGTGAGAAAAATCAGGCAACAATGCAGAGATGCTCAGTATGAATCCAACTATATTTCTCAAGTCGTGTTAGCCAAATGCGATGTAGCTTTGCACCTGTCGTTGCACCTTCCTCGACGATGTTTCTCAGGTGGTGCCAGAATACCGACAATGATCTGTCGCCAATACGTTCAAACTGTAACACTTATGGTACGTTTTTGTCCTCGGATTTAAACATTTCACTCACTAAGGTGTCTGCAAGTGGGGATATTTCTACTGAAAGAATGGCTTTAATGTAACGTCCAAAACCAAATCTTTCGGAAACCAGGTCATGACGCCAATGTGTTAGATTTTATGACAACAAAATGTCCTAAACTCCTTGATGATGTCAGCGTTGAAGATGGCGCTTGTACCAACAATCATTTCTAAAGTATGAATGGCGACAAACAAACCAGAGAAAAGTTATATACTAGATAAAGAAGCTGTAGTGTCACACTGAAAGAAGAAACTCGAAATATTCTACTCTGGAAAGGGGTATGTAGAGGATGTGTGGCTGAAGTTCGGATGAATAGTTGCTCTAAACAGTGAATAAATATATACTTCATAGAACGGTTCGTGATAGTAGAAATCCTCTAAGATGCACAAGCTTTGTAGAAAATGTTTTAGAGAAAGAGTGACTTCTTCAATTTGGTTTAAAACACAGCATTGGAGTATAGACAGAGAATTGCTAAAAGAAACGCAGTAGCTTGTCAAAAGAGCTACATGCATGAAACTTTAAACAACTGCAGCAGCTGAAGCTTATCGAAACATCTCTTTGTAAGATGCGAAGACACTGCTAATGCTGAGTGATACGACGCTTTCCTCTCTTTTCCTTTTCTTTTCTCTTTTGCGTTACTGCATTACAGGGACATTACAAATATATTTGCTCGTCCACATACCACTTTGTAGATTATTGCGTATTATTTTTATCGTGTTGCTCTAAGTATTTATTATGAAAATTTCTAGTTTTGGATGTGAAATGTATTTTAATTTTATGTAAATTTTTGTAATAACTATATTAAATGTTATGTGTAAAACGGAACTGCTACACAGAAGAGATATAGCAGAACAGTGAGTGTGCGTTGGGAATTAGATAGTACGTAGTGAGCTGCGGGTCTGTTAGTGTCTTACTAAAACGCATGCCACGTACTGCCGAACACTTTGTATACGGTTTGGACGTAACATTGCTACGGACATCCTATAAATAGACAGTTGCAGACTAATTCAAATTGTGCGAGCACCGTGAAACGCCACAAACCGTACTGACAACGCGTATGTGGGTAAGCAGAGTCTAGTTTAGTGTGACGTGGGTTGGAAAATCTTGTATTTTCCGCAAATTTTCTCATGCAGCATAACGATATTTCACGCTCGTTAAAACAATACAAGAAGCTATAAAAACAGTTAAACAGTTTTCTACAAGTGAAAGTTATTTGCTGTCCTGTGAGTTCGCGGGGGTAACACTTGTGACAAAAACGGAAGCACTGTAATTTTATAATCAAAATGTTGACGGTAATTTTGCACATTTTGTAAAACGGTGAACTCGTGCGATTCGTCCACGAGACTCAGAGGGTCATAGACACGGGTTCCCAGGTAGATGCCGTGTTTCTTGACTTCCGCAAGGCGTTTGATAGAGTTGCTCACAGTCGAAGTAAGAGTGATTTTATGTGTCCCGCAAAGTAGTGTCGTGGGACCGTTGCTGTTCACAATATACATAAATGACCTTGTGGATAACATCGGAAGTTCACTGAGGCTTTTTGCGGATGATGCTGTAGTATGTCGAGAGGTTGCAACAAAGGAAAATTGTACTGAAATGCAGGAGGATCTGCAACGAATTGACGGATGGTGCAGGGAATGGCAATTGAACTCAATGTAGACAAGTGTAAAGTGCTGCGAATACATAGAAAGAAAGATCCTTTATCATTTAGCTACAATGTAGCAGGTCAGTAACTGGAAGCATTTAATTCCATAAATTATCTGGTATTAGGCATTAGGAGTGATTTAAAATGGAATGTTCATACAAAATTAATCATCGGTAAAGCAGATGCCAGACTGAGATTCATTGGAAGAATCCTAAGGAAATGCCGTCCGGAAACAAAGGAAGTAGGTTACAGTACATTTGTTCGCCTACAGCCTGAATACTACTCACCGGTGTGGGATCCGTACCAGATAGGTTTGATAAAAGAGATAGCGCGCTTCGCTACAGGATCATTTCGTAATCCTGAAAGAGTTACGGAGATGGTAGATAACCTCCAGTGGAAGACTCTGAAAGAGAGACGCTCAGTAGCTCGGTACTGGCTTTTGTCGAAGTTTCGAGAACATACCCTCACCGAGGAGTCAAGCAGTATATCGCACGAAGAGACCATGAGGATAAGATCGGAGAGATTAGAGCCCACACAGAGGCATGCCGGCAATCTTTCTTTCCACTAACAACACGAGACTGTAATAGAAGGGAGAACCGATAGAGATACTCATGGTACCCTCCGTCACACAGCGTCAGGTGGCTTGCGGAGTATGGATGTAGATGTAGATGTGGAATTTGACGTTAAAAAGTATATCTTGTTGTAGAAACTTTACCTTCGAGTATATATGAATTACTATAAAATAATAGTTGCTACCGACAAGTATACACTATCGGATCAAAAGAATCCGGACACCCATAAGCACTGCGGGATCGATCCCCAGATATCACGATAGGCGGACCCACCGCAGTATTGTGTTGTCAATAGAGAGGCGGTAACAGCAAAATGGCTCGGTCACAAGAGCTCTGTGACTTCGAACGTGGACCAGTCATTGGATGTGACTCTTAGTGAAAGTCCATGAAGGATATTTTAACCCTTCTAAAGCTCCCAAAGTCAGCTGTTGGTGATTTGATTATGAAGCGCAAATGCAAATGAACGACCACAACTAAACCAAGACCAGGCAGACCTGTTGTACTGACGGACTGGAACGGTCGATCATTTCGAAGGGTGGTTGTCAAAATTCGCATTAAATCTGCGGAAGGATTCAGTCGTAAGTTCCACTAATAGTCGAGTTAGCACAATATTTGTGTGCAAGGAGTTACAAAATCCAGTACAAACTCGACTACCTCCTCAGAAGCCATACATTTACGTATTCATTGATAAGCGGCGCTTGAAATGGTGTAAAGAGCGACGTCATTGAACAGTGGATGACTAGAAACACTTGACTGGGAGTGATGAATCACGCTATACCATGTGGCAATCCGATGGAAGCGTCTAGATTTGGCGAATTACTGGAGAACATTACCTGCCATTACGTGTAATGCCGACTGTGTGCGGCGGCGCGATTCTTTCCTTCCCTTTACCACGAACCTGCATCTACCTGTGAACGTTGTCTCAGCATATCATCAGTAGGGAAGCCGAGCAAAACCTACTGTACATCGACGTGCACCAGGCTGCAATTAAAGTCACTAATCTACGTTTCGGGAGAATGTTTTCACACGAAATGAAAGGTTGGAAATTTTGTCCCTAATTAATATATTCTGAAACTTAGATGAACAAGTATTACTGCCAAGCTTCTGCTAGTCTTATCACCGTCCCTTACAACCCCTTTCACTCACGTTAGCAAGTTTACGGTGTTGCATTTCCCGAAAACGTAATAGCTACAAAAATACCGGTTAAAACGATTCAGAATGCTCACCAAATATTAAGTCTGTCGGTACCTAATGCATTCACAGTTTTTAGCCACCGACCTGCTCAATACGTCACGCGGAATTTATGTCTTTTCTCGTCACAATATTCACTTAAAAGTTCCGAAATTTCTACGCACCCATCGGAATCAAATGGTTCAAATGGCTCTGAGCATTATGGGACTTAACATCGATGGTCATCAGTCCCCTAGAACTTAGAACTATGTAAACCTAACTAACGTAAGGACATGACACAACACTCAGTCATCGCGAGGCAGAGAAAATCTCTGACCCCGCCGGGAATCGAACCCGGAAACCCGGGCGTGGGAAGCGGGAACGCTACCGCACGACCACGAGCTGCGGCCCCATCGGCATAATTATGCCGCCACTTTACAACACTTTTGATGTATGAAACAGTGCTAGATCCGGCAACTTATCATCTCGATCGGAACTACTATTACACACGTCCGAACTGTTTCATGGCTAGGTTCCGACTCCTCTCTAGAATACTCTTAAGTTTCCTCTACCAGCATAGAGAGGCACTCGAAGAATATTGCTCTACCATTTGTCAGTTTACTCAACAACCAATAGCAAAACAACATTCTCCCGCGTCAGTCCGCTCTTTTCATCAATAACCAATCGCAAAATAGTAAACCTAACGACTGCACTTTTTACCTACGTACTTATCTAATATGCTGAAGTTTTGTATATTCATAAAGTTATTTACTATTGTTATTTATATCTGAATTAACTTCCCCTTTACCATAAACTTACTTTACAAATCTTGTCTACAAAAATCCCCTTTTTCCACATCCATATTTTTTCGAAATGTTCCCACACTAAATCCCACAACATAACTCGTTAAACAATTATCTTCATATTAACCTTAACCGCCTCCAAGGCAGGATCGGTATACGGCGCTATGCCTCAAGTGAAGTACGAAGGAGGTGGTGTTAGCGTCTGGGGAAGTTTTATGGTGCGCTTAAAAAGACGCTACGTGCGGAGTAATATGAACAAATTTTATAGCCCTGTGTTCCGTGCACAGTAATTCAGAGAGGACGACTGTATCAGAATGGCAGTGAACTGTCATAAAGCAGCGTTTTAAGGCAATGGTTTGTAAACAATAACATTCAAAATTATCTGATCTGCCCAAAGTCCGAACCTAAACCCTATGGCACACCTCGATATGGGTTAGAACGTTGACTTCGCTCTAGACCCTTAGCGTCCAACGTCACTACCTTTTATGGTTTCGGCTCTTGAGAAAGAATGGGCTGCCACTCTTCTACAGATATTCACTCACCTCACTGAGTTGATGCCGTCATAAAGATGAAGAGTGTACATACCCCATGTTATTGTCCTCTAATAGCTGTCTGAATGCTTCTGACCACATAGCCTATATTCAGTGGGAGTCGGCTATTATCATCGGGAAATGGTTGAAGCATATTTCAAGAGGATGTAATTGTTGCATTTTAACTTTGAGGGATGTGCTAAAATCTTCTCGCTGCCACCATTTAGATGCTGACGACATCACCATACCTCATCGATCACGCAAAGGTAAATAAGTTCGTAAGCTCTCCCTCCGTAAAAACAATGAAAGGAGTTCAGAATATTGCCCAATGTAATTTGTATTGACTTTAACAAATGTACTGTAGGTTTCATGAACAAGTGTTCTATAGTGACTAGATTGAAAACTCCAAGTTACTGTTTGCCGAATTTAACTCTCTTGTTTTTGTTCTCCATTATGTGTATCTTTACGTGCCTTTTGGGTGTGTGTCCCGGTATTTGTGTGATTAGTAATGTTATTAGATAATTTTACGTTTTTAAATGCTCTGTTTCGTAAAATTTGCAGGAGCTGTGACGTACACTATTAAGTTTCTGCATCCGAACAGTCAAAATAAAGTAGCTTTTTTGCCAATGGCGCAAGATCTAAACACTGTGGGAATTTTTAGTCTGACAGCTGTACGCTGATAGGAACTTACGTGTGTGTTCTGGATGTCGTCTTCTTGCAACATTACCGAAATCGTAACTGGGTTTTCTTACTGTTGCAATTATACTGAGCTATATTAAGATTTATTGGGCTTTTTTTTCACAAAAACATTGGTGAGATTTTGTAATTTATATTGTTTGTGGTTTTCATTTGTAATTGCGAACTTGACATGAGTAATTTTGCTATCGAAATGTATTTCAATATCTATTAAATACTGAAATGCTATTTCCTTACCGTTCTCAGTTACAATTTAGGTACATTCACTGTTCTAAGTCAATATTTTAATATCTCCAGAATCGATTACGTTACGAACACCCTGTGAAGAAGGGATATTACAAATACGGGCTTCGGAAGATATAAAATTCGGTTTTCTTCAAAAAATGGTTCAAATCGCTCTGAGCATTATGGGACTTGACATCTATGGTCATCAGTCCCCTAGAACTTAGAACTACTTAAACCTAACTAATCTAAGGACATCACACAGCACCCAGCCATCATGAGGCAGAGAAAATCCCTGACCCCGCCGGGAATCGAATCCGGGAACCCGGGCGTGGGAAGCGAGAACGCTACCGCACGACCACGACATGCGGGCCGATTTTCTTCAGTTCTGTGCGTTTGCTTACATATTTTTATATTCATACGCTGAAAGCTTTTCCTGAACATTCAATCTGCCACAAAATGGTTTTTAACATCGATTAATTAGTCTTATTTATCTTCTACAGCGTTATTTATTCCAAACACCTTCTTATTTATCTTTTTGTGTGTTTTAGAGTAGAAGTGAGGAGAAGAAGAAGATGAAAAATGGGATAAGATAAGCATGGACAGGACCATAGGACCTGGCAATAACTAGCAGAGAACTTTTGAGTGGTGACAACATGGTTGTGGTCGAATCGCAGTACGACCGAAAATGATGTATACCAAGTGCACGTGGCCTACGGTTCTACATGGTGATCGGAGTAGAAAACAATTATCTCGGTGTCCAGTAGGACATTATGGAAGTGCTCCCAGTTGGCAGATAATTTGTTTCGCGCCGGAGGATAACATTAAGCGCAAAGCTGTTCCGAGACTCTTCCATGGCCGGCCGGAGTGGCCTAGCGGTTCTAGGCGCTACGTCGCAGGTTCGAATCCTGCCTCGGGCATGGATGTGTGTGATGTCCTTAGGTTAGTTAGGTTTAAGTGGTTCTAAGTTCTAGGGGACTGATGACCTCAGAAGTTAAGCCCCACAGTGCTCAGAGCCATTTGAACATTTTTTTTTTGACTCATCCATGGAGGACTGTTCGTCAATATCATGGCATTGTGCCACAGCCTAATGAGGGATTCCGTTTTGACAGTTCGTGTAACGGTAGTCAAGACCGTAAATTCAGCGTAGAGGCGGAGCTGGGTGGCTCAGTGATCAAGACATTAGACTAGTATTTTCAAATCGCCGAACTGTAATCCATATTTCTTATTTTTCATGCTTTCCCTACATCGGCCAGGGCAAATACCAGAATGGTATATTTAAAAGGACAGAGTTGATTTCCTTTCCCATCCTTTCTCCGTAAGATTATGTATCGTGTATAATTATCACTGACGTCCGTCTGAGATGGTTACAATATGATGTATGCTTGTATCATAATTCTTGGGAAAATTTTCTTCATTTTATTGGGCGCAAAATTCTACTTACACTTTTTCGAAATTTTTGTGGAGCAATTGGATGGTCCCATCGTCTATGTATGTGGACGATAATTCGCAGTCACTTTGTATTCTCGTATGTCTACCTGTACAGCAAAGACATCAACCATATCGAATTGTCCTTAAGCCGCTCATGACACTACGTTCTCCTGATTTATGAATAAGGAAATACGAAGCTAATTACTGGCTAAAGAAACGGAATCACTATAAGTACAATCATAATGCAAGATCATCTGAAGTCAATCAACGAAATTAAGTGACAGATTGTCACATTCTAGCAAGTATAACGGGACAAACCGGATACTTCTAAATCTACTCTGTATGTTTCCCTTAATTGTGAAACCAACTTTCAGTACTGTTAGAGAAGCGCATTTCTTTTTTTTTTCTTGACTTATGAGTCTCCTGACTTGTTTGGTGCGATCTGCCACGAATTCCTGTGCCAACCTCTTCATCTCAGAGAAACATTTACAACCTACGTCCTGTTATCTGTTGGGTGTATTCCAATCTCTGTTTTCTTCCACAGTTTTTACCCTCTACGGCTCCCTCTAGTACTATGGAAGTTATTCTCTGATGTCTCAACAGATGTCCTACCATCCTGCCCCTTCTTCTTGTCAGTGTTTTCCATATATTTAATTCTTTGCCGATTTTTCGGAGAATCTCCTCATTCATTACCTCATCAATCCACCTAATTTTCAACATTATTCTGTAGCGCCACACCTCTAATGCTTCGCTTCTCTCCTGTTTCGGTGTTCCCATAGTTCAGATTTCACTACCAAACAGTGCTGTGCCCCAAACGTACATTCTAAGAAATTTCTTCCTCGAATTAAGGGTTAAATTTGATACTAGTGGAGTTTTTTTTGGTCAGGAACGTCCTATTTGCGAGTGCCAGTCTCCTTTTTATGTCCCCCTTGCCCTGTCCGTCATGGGTTACTTTGCTGCATTGGTAGCAAAATTCCTTAACTTCATTTACTTCGTGATCACCAATTCTGACCCTAAGTTTATCGCTGTTCTCATTTTCGGTACTTCTCATTACTGTCGTCTTTCTTCGATTTACTCTCAATTCATGTTCTGTACTCATCAGACTGTACACTGCATTCAGCCTATCTTTCAGTTCTCCTACAGCAGATCTTATCATTGATATCCTTTCACCTTGAATTTTAATTCCACTATTGAACCTTTTTCTTACTTCCGCCATTTCTTCTTCGAAGTATAAATTGAACAATAGGGGCGAAAGACTAAATCTGAGTCTTACACACTTTTTAATCCGTTCTTGGTCTCCCACTCTTATTGTTTCCTCTTGGCTCTTGGATGTATATTACCCATGATTCCCTATAGCTTACTATTATTTTTCTCAAAATTTCGATCATCTTTTCGGCCGGTGTGGCCGAGCGGTTCTAGGCGCTTCAGTCTGGAACCGCGCGACCGCTTTGGTCGCAGGTTCGAATCCTGCTTCGGGCATGGATGTGTGTGACGTCAAAAAAAATGGTTCAAATGGCTCTGAGCACAATGGGACTTAACATCTGTGGTCATCAGTCCCCTAGAACTTAGAACTACTTAAATCTAACTAACCTAAGGACATCACACACATCCATGCCCGAGGCATGATTCGAACCTGCGACCGTAGCAGTCGCGCGGTTCCGGACTGAGCACCTGAACCGCTAGACCACCGCGGCTGGCTGTGTGATGTCCTTAGGTTAGTTAGGCTTAAGTAGTTCTAAGTTACAGGGGACTGATGACATCAGATGTTAAGTCCCATTGTGCTCAGAGCCATTTGAACCATTTTTTTCGATTATATTGAGCATTTTGACATTGCTAGATGCTAGATCCAAGTCGACAGATCCTATGAACGTTTCTTGAATTTTCTTTAGCCTTGCTTTCATTATCAACGGCGACGTCAGGAATTTCCTCTCTGGTGCCTTTACCTTTCCTAAAACCAGGCTGATCGTCATCTAACACATCCTCAGTTTCCTTTCCATTCTTCTGTATATTATTCTTGTCAACAAGTTAAATGCAGGAGCTATTAGACTGATTTCTTGATAATTCTCGCACTTTGCGGCTCTTGCAATCTTCGAAACTGTGCGGATGATATTTTTTCCAAAAGTCACATGTCGCCAGACTCATACATTCTACATACCAACGCGAATAGTCGTTTTGTTGCCACTTCATCCAATGGTTTTAGAAATGCCGCTGGAATGTTATCTATCCCTTCTGCCTAATTGGGTATTAAGTCTTCCAAAGCCCTTTTTAATTCTAATAGTGGATCGTCTGTCTCTTGTATATCGACTCCTGTTCCTTCCTCCATCACGTCAGCAGCCAAACCTTTTCCCTCATTAGACCAGATTAATCAAGTAGCGCGGCTCTTTGCTGGCGCGCCACTACAGATGCGCCATTGGAAAGGACTGTATTCAGTTACACTAAATCAGGGCCACTGGACAGGAGGTCGGCTTATGTCGCCATAGCTGCCGAATTAGAATCGCACCGTTATGCAACATTTTGTGCTAAAAATATTTTTATGTGTAAACGAGCTTGAAGAGAGTCCAAAGAATTGCAGATTTCAGCCATTCTGTTACAAATGCCGGTATTTTTGCAAAAGTTTTCCTTTGTACTGCTCTCGAATGTCGCGTCGTAGGTTCGGCCAACAGGAGATCTGAAACTAGATAGCCGTGGCACTTTCTTCTCACCGTGAAAACCGTCCCGCAGAAAAGCAACTGCGGGCACACGAAAGCTGGACATGTGTCCGGCTGCGCCCAATGGGACGGAAGCGAGGAGAGCCAGAGAAAGTATGTGCTAACACGTCCAGAGCCGCGCGTTCGCAGGTGCTTTCGACGGATGAGCCACCCGCCACTTGACGCTGCCAAGGGCCTAAGTCGCTGCCACTGGCTTTACCGTTAGTCCTCATGGTGAACTCAAATACTGCCGAGGTCAAGTGCACATCTCGTGAGGTAAAAGTAGAGGTCAGTAAGTCAGTAGAGAGACTTCAAAGTAAGGAAGGAAAGAAAGAGAGAATATTAGGGACTAAAGCACCGTCAATGCGAAGTCATTAGAAAAAAATGGCTCTGAGCACTATGGGACTTAACTGCTGTGGTCATTAGTCCCCTAGAACTTAGAACTACTTAAACATAACTAAGCTAAGGACATCACACACATCCATGCCCGAGGCAGGATTCGAACCTGCGGCCGTAGCGGTCGCGCGGTTCCGGACTGGAGCGCCTAGAACCGCTCGGCCACTCTGGCCGGCGAAGTCATTAGGAACGAGGCTTCAAAAAAAAGCAATGTGATGTAAAATTCATCCTGTTTTATTTTGTCTAGTACTTGATGTTTAAGGTGGTGAGTGTCACGAATCCAAAGATTAGACCTGAACTGCTTGGTCGATCCTAGGATGATAGACAGCGGGCTTCTAAAACTGCAATTCCGTGAGATTGCAGTTGATGAGAAGAGTACTACGTGCCTGGATATGCAAATTATTAGCATCCCAGTGCAAACATACACAGTTGATAGCAGCAACGCCATCTACATTGAGTATTTCCGAAAGATAACAAAGAAGTTTCTCCTTATGAAGTCGAATTTCAGTGTTGTTGGTTTGTGAGAAGATCTGTTGTACCCAATGTAACATGGAGAAATGTCTGGCAGGACGTGTCTGTATTCGACATCGGTAGTATCTTGACCTATCGAGACTGCGAGCTATCGATCTGTGGTATTCCTCCTGTCGTTCGTCGGGATTCTACAACCGTCATATGGGTATTAAGTCTATGGATTCAGGAGGGCCACACTCAACACCACACGCGATTAACGCAGAGAGGGCAGATACATTGTTTCCTCGCCCATGTGGCGTGGTACAGTCAAGTAATGTATCTCGAGTCGGATTTGTTTGCCACAACAGAAATATCTACACGGACAATGCACCTGTTGGAACGGTGCATCCATTCCTTTTATGTGAACGAAAACACTAGCTACAAGTTGGGTACAAACTGAGACTCCAGTGTGCAAAGCCAACTGCTGTCTGTCTGCAGGGGCTTAAAGAACGAATATTGTGAAATACTGAAGGTCCTCGAATTAAGCTAAAGTCTACCGCACTGCAATGAAAAAGACAGGCAAACATCAGACAGAGTCCAGGCTCACAGCATAGATTGTCAACAACATTACAGAATGAATGCGACAGTGCCTTGTTTTCTCTGTGCGCCCAGCTTTACACCACTCTCGTGCAGTGGCCGAAGAGATCGTTCGTAAATTCGGACGAAATGGTCCAGAGAAGTAATAGTAATCTGGGGATACAACTGGGTTAAAACAACAGTGTAGATCGAATGGCACCATGGCTACAGTGTCTCGTCTAGTGGTTACTAGTATCACTAGAGAGTATTATGCAATAGTTATTCACTGATCATTTAATATTTTTATTACTCTTTTACTAAATACATGGCTTATTAGTGTATTAAGCGCAATGTAAAGCCAATACATAAAGATATTCTGTTAAGATCTGTTATTTGAAAAGTATACGCCGTCGTGTGGCAACGACGTTTTTCAGTTTTCCAGCAATCTGTATCAGGGGTCGTCGACGCAAGGGTCTTTGAAGATATCGCCTTGTGCCGTTACCATGACTAAAGTCGGCGTCTCTGCGCGAACTTCTCTGATTTCTAAGGTGCCATCTTGGTCTCTGTGTTACCTTGGGTCACTTCGAGTACGCACTAGACGGTAATGCTGAGCAGTAATACGGCGATGTCTGTATATTTTAGTATTTCCATCATTTAATACAGTTATTTGCTAGTTTTATGCCGCGTTATGCCAGCACGTATAGACTATAAAAATATTTTTGTTTTGTTTTGTTCTTTCTCTTATTGGTTGTAAACTATCAAGAAAACTTCATTGTAATTCGTACAATGCCACTAGGTGGCGCTTCAACTCCTTTCAGTCTGTTAGCTCACTGATTTTAAGATAACATCTGTAACTACTGGGTGTTTCAAAAATGACCGGTATATTTGAAACGGCAATACAACCTAAACGAGCAGCGATAGAAATATACCGTTTGTTGCAATATGCTTGGGACAACAGTACATTTTCAGGCAGACAAACTTTCGAAATTACAGTACTTACAATTGTCAACAACATATGGCGCTGCAAGTGATGTGAAAGATATAGAAGACAACGCAGTCTGTGGGTGCGCCATTCTGTACGTCGTCTTTCTGCTGTAAACGTGTGCTGTTCACTACGTACCTAGTTTACTATAACTTTTATTGTAAATTACATATAACATCAATATGTCACAGTTCGTGAAGTGTTAACCAGTGGCTAGGGCTAATGTAATCAGCTTTCGACGCGAAATTTGCTCACTATTTAGCTCGTGGTTCTGCAACCATCAGTCAGCATTTTACGATAGTGTTGCTGCGTGAGCATCTGTGGATCCGCCAGCGGTAGCGAGATGGGCAACTGCTACATCTTTGCTTCATTATACTGTACTTTCCTCTGACACCATACTCACGAAACCTTCTGTAATTCTGCCGTTTTTGTTCTAACAATGCTCATTTTCTGAAGCTGACTTCCATATGAAGTCACAAACAGGTCAGTGATAAAGTATTGTTATGATCTAGATCGTTGTTTTAACCCGAGAGGCCGGCTAGTGTGGCAGAGCGGTTCTATGCGCTTCAATCTGGAACCGCGTGACCGCTGCGGTCACAGGTTCGAATCCTGCCTCGGGCATGGATGTGTGTGATGTCGGTAGTTTAGTTAGGTTTGAGTACTTCTAAGTTATAGGGGACTGATGACCTCAGAAGTTAAGTCCCAAAGTGCTCAGAGCCATTTGAACGATAAGACCACCAAATGAAAGAGCAACTCAAACAGTTTTGTTTGTATACCTATGTGAAATGGGTATAGTATGGAATAACAAAGAGCGACTTAATAACTTGTTGAATGAGTGCGAGTCATGCGCCCCAAGAAATATCACCGCGGAGAGTTTATGAGCCTTTCTTTTTCGGTATGGAAATGCCGTGTGGCTAGGGCGTCGCGTCGGGTAGAACGTTCGTGTGGTGCAAGTCTGTCGAGTTGACGCCACTTCGGCGATTTGCGTGTCGATGGGGATGAAATGACGATGATAAGGACAACACAACACCAAGTCCCTGAGCGGAAAAAGTCTCCGATCCAGCCGGGAGTCGAACCCGGGCCGTTAAGTACGACATTCTGTTGCGCTGACCTCTCAGCTACCAGGGACGGACTTCTTTTTCGGTGAACGAACTGTAACTGATGTTTCTTATCTTGATGTGCCACGGCTATGGCCCGTGCCTCAATGGGAAGAAGCTGAATGACACATCTTCATTTGGGACCAAGATGGTGCGTCGCCTTACTGGCGTAACTCAGTACGCGACTGGTTAAACGACGTTGCATCCGACCGGTGGATTGGGCTCAAGGGGCCGGTTGACACAGCATTCTACGCATGACCTCGACGTTCAAAAATGTTCAGATGTATGTGAAGTCTTATGGGACTTAACTGCTAAGGTCATTAGTCCCTAAGCTTACACACTACGTAACCTAAATTATCCTAAGGACAAATACACACACCCATGCCCGAGGGAGGACTCGAACCTCCGCCGGGACCAGCCATGACTGAAGCGCCTTAGACCGCTCGGCTAATCCCTCGCGGCCCTCCACATTCACACACGATCTGACGCGATCATGTGTATGTGCCTCCGATCCAGCTGATCAATCCGACTTTATAAACAGTGTTATTGCGACAGTTACTCCTCACACATTGATCAAAGTTTCGGAACAACTCGCCTATCGACTCGATGTGTGATAGATGTTCACTCTTAATAATTATAAGAAAAACTGTTTTCCTTTCTCTTTCATTTGGTGTATTATTTATAATTGTAAGATGAATGTAATGTGTGCTTAAAACCCGTTTATTGATTTTGAAACACCCTGTATTTTCAGACGAGTTGCGGTACTGCGAAGAGCGTCGCAGTTGACGTATCTGAGGAGGGAGAAGTCGGGTTGTCATCGTCATTTGCGCCCAGCACCTGGCAAGATGGTATGGGGTGCCATTTGGGTTCACGACTTCATTTTGGTCTCGAATCAGAAGCATACGAATTTACAGTTGCCATACACATCAATAAATATATACACAAAAATTGTATTTATATTACATGTGCGCAGTACTTTGCAACCTCCAAGGCGCTTGGAGTGGCTTGCAGGAGATCAAACTTCGTACAGGATGTAGGGCACAGAAGGCACTGGAGCATGTGGCTTGTGGTTTGTTCTTGTCCACAATCACAGGACGTATCTTCTGTTATGAAGCCCCATCTCTTCAGGTTGTCTCTGGATCGTCCAACTCCTGATCGTAATCTGTTTAAAGGTTTCCACACCGGCCAGCTCTCGTTGTGTCCAGGTGGTAGTTCTTCAGCTTCTGGCGTCTGCAGGTGAGGCGTCGACTTCTTCCATAACTCCAGCCTTGCCTTCTCTGGTGAAATGGTGGATGTTCTCAGGAAGCTCTGTCTCGATCTCAGCCGTTGCTGTGGTGGATTATGTCAGTGCAGTGGATGGGCACTGTCCTGTTCCACTTTCAGTCTCTCCTTGTTGGCAGCCACTGTTCTGCGAATCCATGGTGGCACTATTCCAGCCAGGCAGTAGAGATTATCAGTTGGGGTAGGTCTTAAGCAACCTGTGGTCAAGCTGCAGGTTTCGTTGAGAGCAATGTCTACTTGTCTGGCATGAAATGACCTGTACCAGACTGGAGAAGCATATTCAGCAGTAGAAAAGCACAGTGCCATTGCAGAACAGCGAATAGTTTGTGGATGTGATCCCCACTGTGTCCCCGCTAGTTTGCGAATTAGGTTGTTTCGAGCGGAGATTTTCATTTTGGTGTTTTTGCAGTGAGTTTTGAATGTCAGAGTTCTATCGAGAGTGACTCCCAAGTATTCAGGTGTGTGATGATGCTGGAGTTGGATGCCTGACCATACGATATGTAGCTCACGATTAGCTTCCCTGTTCCTTAAATGAAAGGCACACACTTGTGTCTTCGAAGGGTTTGGTCTGAGTTGGTTCCGATTGCAGTAGCTTGACAGTGTTCTAAGTGCTGTTGTCAGGTTTCTTTCCACTCTTTCAAAGCATGAGCTCTGTGTAGCAAGGGCTAGGTCATCTGCATATAAGAATCTGATTGTGCCTGGGGTCAATGGCTGGTAGTTGGTATAGATGTTGAAAAGAAGTGGAGCCAAGACGCTTCCCTGAGGTAGACCATTTTTCTGCGCTCTCCAGCGACTGCGTTGTCCTTGAAATTCAACATGAAAGGAGCCTCCACGAAGATTGCAATGCTTTCCGACCAAGATAAGACTTGCAGTTGGGCGTACCGTGGGCGTCAGGTTTCTCTGACGGCTAATCCTTTCACACCAGAAACACCATCTTTGTCCTTTTCAGGACCACAGTTGACCATCATATCGATGAATATAGAAGGTATATCATCACCAAAAGAAGAACTGTTACAAGAGCTGTGCAGACAAACCAAATGCGATGTACTCTGCATACAGGAGACCCACAGAAGCAGTGAAATGAGCAGACCAAAAGTAAACGGAATGCGACTGGCTACGACTTGATCACCTCTGGTTCACATGCTGGGTGGTTGTGATAAAAGTGCAGCTGGGCTGCCCACTAGTGCACCGTCTCTCGCCATCCACTGTTGTTGTTGTTGTTGTTGTTGTGGCCTTCAGTCCTGAGACGGGTTTGATGCAGCTCTCCATGCTGCTCTATCCTGTGCAAGCTTCTTCATCTCCCAGTACCTACTGCCACTACGAGTGGGTATGTATTATACAACGTTAGTTCGACTTAATGCTCAGCTGATTTGGAGTCATTTTTGCTACTAAATTTCACATCCTGTATACCCCCAAATCACCAAATGATTTATGCATGACCTCACACGATCTGACGCGATCATGTGTATGTGCCACCAATATCAGCTGATCTATCCGACTTTAGAAACAGTATTATTGCGACAGTTACTCCTGACACATTGATCAAGGTTTCAATGATACATTATTATTACTATACTACACAAGCACAATAATTTTGTTATCTGCTACTCTTCCTTGTTCGCATTTTTAATTGTCAGTAGCGCATCTGTGACCTGTCGCTTCTTTCACTTCTACCGATCAATTGTATATTAGGAAAACGCCGAGCTGCGGTCTGATTCGGAGTCTGCGTTAAGTCCTAGGTCCCTTATAGATGGCTGAGGACCATACCTAGTAAAGTTGCGCGCTGTTCATACCAACCGTCACATTCACGGAAGGCCGAAGAACATGACGAGATGGGTCAGGTCGCACCCCCACCCCCCTGACCCCTTCGAGAAGAAGGACACCACATGCGAATGGCATTGCGGGGAAGACCTGCATGCTCCTCGCCTCTGGTGCAACAATGCAACAGTGTAACACATCGTACACTGTCAGGAGTGACAGTGCGTCGCCGTTTATTATGGCATGGGTTATGTGCGCGTCGTCCACTTCTCCACCGACTTCCGACGAATGTGCATAAACACGATAGATGGCAATGGTTTATGCAATGTAATCAAATAGTTCTTTTGAATGAAACTAGGTTCTGTTTATTGAAAATGATGGCCGCATTTGGTTCGCCGCAGACTGGGGGAGCGGCATCAAAAAAATGGCTCTAAGCACCATGGGACTAAACATCTGAGGTAATCAGTCCCCTAGACTTAGAACTACTTAAACCCAACTAACCTAACGACATCACACACATCCATGCCCGAGGCAGGATTCGAACCTACTACCGTAACAGCCACGCGGCTCTAGACTGAAGCGCCCAGAACCGCTCGGCCACACTGACCGGAGGAGCGACATCACACCGAGTGCATTTGCGCAAGACCTAAGCTCCAGTTCAAGGTCCTATGATGTGGGGTGCCATTGGCTACAACCACAAATCACGGCTGCTGCGTGACCAGGGCACTGTGACCAGTGTCACCTACGTGGATGACATCCTGTGATCCTTAGACATACCCTTTCTGCATAACACCCCAGGCGCCATTTTTCAGCAAGTCAGTGCTCGACCGCATGTTGCTGCACCAACACGTGCCTTCTTAGTGTCACAGGAGGTCAGTTTTTTGCCCTGGTCCGACAGATCACCAGACTTGTAGCCAACAGTAAATGTGTGGGATATGGTGAAACAACGGATGCAGCGCTGTGACCTAATGCCAACCACCTCAGATGAACTTTGGAACCAGGTGAATGTAGCATGGATGACTATATCACAGGACTCCATTCGCGCCTTTTGCGCGTCGCTGCCATCACGCATGGAACAAGTTATCACGGCCCACGGCGGACCCTGTTCCCACTAAGCAATAGGACATATGCTGAAGCTAGGTGACTGGAATGCTAATTATTTTTCTAGATAATACTAACGCACCATCTCTAGTCCTGCAAGATATTCTGTTTTTTTTTCTGGACAGTAGTGTATTTGTAAGTAAAAAGTCAATGGTTGGAAATGAATATTTCGACCGGTACAAGGCCTCGAATCTACAGTGTTAGTGAGACACGTATCTGTACATTGTTTAATTTCTGTGTTGGCATAAAAATATAAATGTTTGTGTTACTCCCTGACTGGTGCACACTTTTCGAATTTGACACCATTTCGGTGGCTTGCATGCCAAGTTTACTACTTATTTTTAACAAGAAGTTTCTCTGTTGACCTCACGAGGCAGTGACAATAACGTTCCTAAACGTTCAACTACAGAAGAAATGTAGGTGGTTACCAGAAATAGTTCTTGGAACCTCCACGACAAAAACCATCAACACTAATTATGAGGCCATGGAGGCATGGGTGGCGCTGGCTTTAAAATGAATACACAATCGTCTGGTATATTTGCGCAGTGAAATTTGTCATTTGGGGTTGTTGTAGCCTTTGGTGTATGAAAAGCCAGTAGAAACTGAAATGGAATTTTCATGGCGATGCCCTAGCTCCTTGTCTCACTTTAAACGAGAGAGGCAGGGAGAGAGAGAGAATGAAACATTCTACGTTTCACTGTGATATGTGCATTGGGGCTGGTAGTCATCATTTTGAACAGTCGCTATAAGGTGTAAAATGTTTTTATTGAGCGTAAGAAGTTTACGTATATCAATAAAAAACTAATTATCAATTTGAGACAAATAAATGGCTCTAAACAGTATGGGACTTAACATCTGAAGTCATCAGTCCCCTAGACCTAGAACTACTTAAACATAACTAACCTCATGACATCACACACACCCATGCACGAGGCAGGATTCGAACCTGCGAATGTAGCAGCAGCGCGGTTCCGGACTGAAGCGCCTAGAGCCACTCGGTCACAGCGGCCGGTCCAATTTGAGACCATTAGGTTTCAGTCTCAAAATATGAAATTCTGGAGCCTCTATTTTCTATAAAATTTTCATCGTAAAAACTTGGGACACCACGCTTTGTTACCGTAATCAGAGCACCGTCTTTACCTACCCTTTGTATTTTCAATGGACGCAACATGATTGGTAGAGTCCTGAGTTTTCCACGTAGCGAAGACCGGAGATGAACCTTTTGATATATCATAATATTACTTTTAACGTTCTCGAAATTAAAGGCTTGCTTTTGTGGTGTTGTTCTCAGGTGTAAATATGGTTTACATTAACGTTTTACTGCTCTAGACGTTGCTCCTCGCCCCAGATGACTCACACATGTTTAAGGATGCCAGTGTTCCTCCCACCAGGTGTTATAGACGTGTGAGGAAGAGCTGTCCTTCAGGTACCTGTGTGCGTCGGAAATGTTAGCAACATTCTACTGAGCGAGGTGGCGCAGTGGTTAGCACGCCGGACTCACATTCGTTAGTATGACGATTCAAACCCCTGTCCGGCCATCCCGATTTACATTTTCCGAGATTTCCCCAAATTGCTTCAGGCAAATGCCTGGATGATTCCTTTGAAACGGCACGGCCGATTTCCTTCTCCATCCTTCCCTAATCTGATGGGGCCGATGACTTCGCTGTTTTGTCTCCTCTCCCACACCAACCAACCAACGGCATTCTCCAGCTCTTGTGATGTTTGCAGTGACATAAAGCTTGTCAGTTTTCTGAGCCACACTTTTCTCCACGCCAACCAAGCCATATGCTGAAAGGCCAAGACTAACAGATAAACGTATTGCCACCATCCATTTTCTTGTAAGCGTCGATTTAACGTAAATTTAGGCAAAAAAGTTAGCACATTTGCTGCACTTACGCGAAACCTTTCACTGCAAAAGTTGTAGCATTGCATTATTTTCATTCATAGCTACCAAACTTAATGTAAAAGTGCGAGGGTTACTCCAAAAGAAATGCACACTATTTTTATTAAATCCATCTTTTATTCTACATGTTTGAAAGTTTTACAGTGTGTAGATATATCCTTTAGGAATAATATTTTCATTTCCCCACATAATTTCCAATTTCTCAACTCTTACCAACCTGTTAGAGCCACTGTTTGGCAGTGTGCATCATCTTGAAACCTTGTTCCACGAAGAGAGTCTTTCAGTTTCCCAAAGAGATGATAGTCACATGGAGTCAGGTCAGGACTGTTAGGCGGGTGTTTCAGTGTTGTTCATCCGAGTTTTCTGATCGCTTCCATGGTTTTTTGACTGACATGTGGCCGTGCATTGTCTTGCAACAGCAAAACATCCTGGTTTTGCCGATGTGGTCGAACACGACTCAGTCGAGCTTGAAGTTTCTTCAGTGTCGTCACATATGCATCAGAATTTATGGTTGTTCCACTTGGCATGATGTCCACAAGCAAGAGTAACCATAACTTTTCCAGCAGAAGGTGTGGTTTTGATTTATTTTTTTCTTGGGTGAATTTGCAAGATGACACTCCATTGTTTGCCTCTTCGTCTCTGGTGAAAAATGATGGATCCATGTTTCATCACCTGTCAAAATTCTTCCAAGAAATTCATCTCCAGAATTCTCGTACTGTTCCAAAAGTTCGCTTCATACCATTTTTCTTATTTGTTTGTGAGCCACTGTCAGCATCCTGGGACTCCACGTGGCGCAAACCTATTTTAACGCCAACACTTCAGTATTCTGCAAACACTTCCTTCTCCTATTCCAACGTAGCGTGACAATTCGTTCACTGTGATGCATCTGTCAGAAGTCACCAATTCCTTAACTCTCTGCACATTGTCTGGAGTGTGTGCAGTACGAGGCCTGCCGCTGCGAGGAAAATCCTCAATATTGCCGTGACCGCTTTCATCACGTAACCTGCTGGCCCACCGACTAACTGTACTGCGGTCGACAGCAGCATCTCCAAACACCTTTTTCAACCTCTTGTGGATGTTTCCCACTGTCTCGTTTTCACAGCACAGTAATTCTATGACAGCACGTTGCTTCTGGCAAAAGTCAAGTGTAGCAGCCATCTTGAAGACATTCTGTGACGGCACCACTAACGGAACAGGTTGAACTAAGTTTGAAAACAAGCGGGAAGGATGCATGTACACGCTGTAAGACATTCACACATGCAGAATGAAAACTGTACTATTACAGAAATAGTGTACATTTCTTTTGGAGTGACCCTCGTAGATGGGACTACTAAAACCAAATTTACAACAAAAGCTCAGTAGATAAGAAAACGTTACGTCTATTAATCAAGTATCAACGTATTCATCCCTTGCTTACTAAGATTTACAAAACCAATTTTCGTTGTCCAGGCGTTACGGTGTCTGGAGGCGAAATGTTGCACACGCATATTTTTCCAAATCTTTAAACACAGTACATTCTTAGGTCACCGTTATTATGACGCTGTACTCGTTCCCCATGTGTGTCTTTCCAGGGGTGCATTGGACCCTGTCTTTACTTTTATTGATAGCAATCGGCGACCGCATCCAACAGCGCAAGAGGAAGAGCTCTTGGAACGAGAGGATATTCTCCGAGTGGACTGGCCTGCTCTTAGGCCCCCTCCCCCCCTCCCCCCCCCCCCTCCCCCCCGACGTAAATTTCATGGAGCACGGAGGGCGTGCGTTGGGGAGAGGTATTCTGTTCATCCATATGCACCAACGACCATCCAGCAGCTAGCAGCTCTAAACATTCATGGTGGTGTCTGTTTGTTCTATATCGTGTCTCCCTACCACTTTCGCGCAACGACGCTCTGAGCGTGTTCTTTAGGGAATTGACTAGTTTGAACCTGGGACCTGTTGCTGGTAAGGAGACGCCAGACCACACATGACATGTAGAATTCAGAAGAGTTCAGTGAGACTAGCGATGATATAACCAAATACTAAATGATCTCAGCGTCAGCTCCACTGCATTCCCTGTAAAAGAATCTTAATACTAACTAAATTTAGTGGAAAGGGTTCAAGGCTTTCCTATTTTTAGTTAGCTGGTAAAATAACGTCGAAAAAGCAGTTAAGTTTACCATTGGAAATTTTATTCTACTCTCAAAACATGGTTTATAAATTGCACTATTGATAAAAGGAAATGTTTTAATACAGGATGGTAAAAACAAACTGCGTTCAACAAAAATGTGAACGAATATTCCCTGAATGGGTTTCCAAGTTCTACAATCGATCGAAGGATGACCTATGCCATATCACATCTATAATCTAGGTTTAAATTAAGTTTCACAAAAGAGAAAACTATCAAAACGGTCTACAGTGACCCTCAATTATCTTTAACTACTTATCTAATTTGCCGTAAATTACAGTGGCTGATGTGGCTTCTCAATAACTATATAAAAGAAAAATCATCGTGTTTCAGATCTGTTCTTCAAGTGGCAAATGTAAAGACCATGAGCTTTAATTGACGATCGACACTAGTATTACGCAAAAAGGTGGGTGTGACAGATGAGACTTCTGCAGTTCTGAGTGAAGCCTTATGCGCTCAAAAATGCGGCATCGCGTGCGTTCATTACCTTGTCGGTGTTTAGGCAGCGTCAGGGCAGCGGCGGGCAGCACGGCTCCGCTCACCTCGCCATCTCGGAAGCAACTCTTCACTTCTCCTTACTACAATTTACCGAAATTGGTTTAAAAAAACTATCTGGCTGTGTTTTCATCTGACCAATCAGGGTCTCAATGTTAACCTTAAGCTCCGCCTACAAAAATTCTGTCTATCCAATGAGAAACGTAATAGTTTTCGTGGTGGGGCAATGTTTTTAAAGTTTGCAACGTAACAGAGACGCTAAAAAGTCTCACGCTAAAACCTGCAGCTCGTGTGGTCCTTTTAGCGTTATCATAAGATCTATACTGTTCTTCTGGAGGGCTCTATCTTTTAACATGGGCTGGGGGGTGGTCCTAATGTAACAGACATGCGAAAAGGCTCACGCTAAAACTTGTGGGTGGTAGTGGCCCTTTTTGTGTTATCTCAAGATCTATACCGTTTTTCTGGAGGGCTCTAGCTTTTAACATGGGCTGTGGGGTGGTCCTTGATGTAACAGAGACGCGAAACAGTCTCACGCTAAAACTTGCAGGTGGTGTGCCCCAGTGGTTAGCTGGCGACGTGGTTGTCCAGTCCGTCCCTTATCGTAGGGCCTTCTAGCTTAAGACCGTTCTGCTCTCGGCTTCTGTTCTCGTTTCTCCCCTCGGAACTGCGTCGGTCTCATGGTGGGAAGGTACGACATGTATTTAGGCATTCTTGTGTTAGTCTGTGGTATTCCATTTGCTCACTCGTTACTCGTATTACTTTGGTTAATTTAATGTCACGATTTATTCGGAGCTATGTGACATTCTACTGGATTTGCTTATCATGTCAGGGTTTTCATGGAAGGTGTTGGATTTGCCTGACACCTTACACAGCTATGAGCCGCGCTGGTGGTAAAATGGATACTGCTCTTTTCCAGCCTTGTGACCAACGTGAGAACACGTTGCGGAGTATGCATTGCATCCGAGGTTATGTCACACCCTACTAAGAACCATGTTCCGCCTTTTGTAGTATCCAGTGCCCATCATGAGTCGCGGTAACTTCAACGTAACAGTTGTCTTTGAAGAAAAGTGTTTTTCTGTTCGTCTTATTGTGCATTTCTTTTCAATTACCTTCAGTCCTATACTCTAGTAGTACTTTCTATGTATGTTACAAGTTTCATCGAGTAATAGTACTTGGAAGTGACCACAATGCGAACGTTACTTCCGTCCTTAAGTTTCGCATACACTTGTATAACTGTAGTTTCAAATTGATTCTACTGTATTAATAACAAAAAGAGACATCTCGTGACGTAACCCCAAATGACATTGATGAGTTTTTGGTATATTGATTGCTGGGATCATTCGATTCGAGATAAAGTTCATTGGTAGTGGTTTGAAACTGGCGGAGCCTTGCTAGTCAGCCTCATGTCAGACCATATAAACAGGTCGGAGACGAAACGGAATCTCGTGTGCTGTGAGGTATGTTTGAACATTGCAGATGACATTTAATAGATCGTTGTCTCGACAGAAAGAGCGTTCAAGAGAGTGTTGAAGGGAGAGTGTCACTTTACACTTGCTGCTTTTCACACTTAGCGATTGCTATTGTAATAGTCGGAATTGCATTTAGGATCTGAGGTGCATGAGGGAAACGTGTCTAATTTTAAGACTCGTCGACTGTGACTCCCCAAAATGTATCACGTTATTTATTTACTTATGTAGCAGACAGTCTAGAGGATAAAGTAGATCATATTTCATAACTTAGTTTGTCAGTTTTGGGGGGATGCTGACTAACAGATGTCTGAATATACCAGGTGATCAAAAAGTCAGTATATATTTGAAAACTGAATAAATCACGGAATAATGTAGATAGAGTGGTGCAAATTAACACACATGCATGGAATGACATGGGGTTTTATTAGAACAAAAAAAAAAAATACAAAAGTTCAAAAAATGTCCGACAGATGGCGCTTCATCTGATCAGAATAGCAATAATTAGCATAACAAAGTAACACAAAACAAAGATGATGTTCTTTACAGGAAATGCTCAATATGTCCACCATCATTCCTCAACAATAGCTGTAGTCGAGAAATAATGTTGTTAACAGAACTGTAAAGCATGTCCGGAGTTATGGTGAGGCATTGGCGTCGAATGTTGTCTTTCAGTATCCATAGAGTTGTCGGTCGATCACGATACACTTGCGACTTTAGGTAACCCCAAAGCCAATAATCGCACGGACTGAGATCTGGGGACCTGGGAGGCCATGCATGACGAAAGTGGCGGCTAAGAACACGATCATCACTAAACGACGAGCCCAAGAGATCTTTCATGCGTCTAACAATTTGGGGTGGGTCTAATAAAACCCCATGTCATTCCAAGCATGTGTGTCAATTTTTACCTCTCTATCCACATTAGTCCGTGGTTTATTAAGTTTTCTAATTTATACCGACTTTTTGATCACCCGGTATTTAACAACATTGATTTACACACTATAATCGTGGAGAACGAGCACTACACTTCGTCTTTCACACGCAGGTGTTACGTATTCGTACTTTTTGAAAAAGTTGTTTAAAACTGTTCACGGGAGGGTGCTGTTGTTTATCTCGTAATGGTGTTGCAATAAATGTTTCGAAATCAGCTTTAACATGGAGAAAGTCAAAAGTTCGAGTAATAGGCGGTTACTGGCCTTACAGACTATCCAAACAAGAGCAATATGATGCGACTAAATAGAGGAAAGGTCACGATGCTGTTTGCCTACATCAGTACTCAATTACTCCGTGAAGTCAAGTACCTCATGGCGACCTTTAAGCGAGATTTAAAGTAGAATTAACACACGAAGCCATTAGCGGGGAAGACAAATGGCAAATAGGATTTCTACGAGACTTTTAAGAGGACGTCAATTCACCACAAGGCAGTTTGCTTACAAAGGTTCGTGCAATCCACTGTAAGCACAACCCAGATATGTAAGGTGGCATTCGTTTATTACTTAAATGTCTCGTACACAGTGTGTTACGGGTTTATTCATTTCTCGCAGCAATATCACACAGCTCGTAGGCGGAATAAAATGAGTACAATCAGAGTTGGCGATAGGAAGTTTCTATCTTCCCAGCGACGGTGATGGAACAATTTGTCCTCCTCAACGAAAGTAAAAAATAATAACATCATAAAAAAGCACAATGGATAAGAAGGCGATAAAATATTACCGTTGCAAGATACCTTGAATTGTACATCATAAAATGGTTTACGTCAGTTAATATTAAACTTTGAGGTTCACAAATTGTTTTTCCGGATCTTTACGAAGTTAAATGGGATCTAGATGTTGACAACATGCTGCAACCGAGAAAATGGTTAGGTGATGTACCACCATTAGCAACATGCCACGCAGAGTATGTCAAGAAGTCAATGTTTTCAAAGTAAATGAATGTCTGTTGACGTTAAATTAAAATTTCGGAAGCCTGTAACAGAAATCCAGAAATTCATGACCCTGAGGTGATTATCAAAATTCAGGTGACTTGATTAGCCTAGAGGAGCCTGAAACATTTCAGGGTCAGCTGTGAATTATGTAACTGACAACAGTAAAATGCCAAGTGTTGCACAAGTATCACTCGAAAAGGCAGAAAGGATTACAGTTGTCTCTCCAGTTCGACCGCAGTGAAACATTTTGAGAGTTTGATGGCGAAGTGAAACTGGAATCCACAAATAAATATGCCCTTCTCTTATTTGTCTAGTATCCATATGGGCTGGGCTTAGAATTTTGTTCCAGTCTTTGGAGCCCTTATCAAGTAGGTATAGCTACAGACATCAAACGAATTCAGAAACGCGCTTCCAGGACGTAAGAGGTCAGTGCAGCTCATAAGAAAGTGTATCAGAAATGCTCAAGGAGCTTAACTGGGAATCGTGCAAGGAAAATTTACGCAGTTTTCCCGAACTTTTGTTGGCTAACTTTAGAGAACTTGTATTTCAGAAAACCAAGTGACCGTTCTACTGCCACCGTCGCATACCTGGCGTAGGTAGTGAAAAAGAAGAGAAAACTGCTAGTATTGGTACAAGGTACGCTCCGCTATGAAGTGACTTGCGGAGTATAACTGCAAATGTAGATATAGATTATAACAGATTCTGAGCACTGAATTTAGGCACCAACAGTTCTTTGGCAGCCAATCATTCAAAACAAACTGTACAAAAATTTTCTACAGCGCTCTCATACATGCTCCTTAAATAGTTCGAAAATTAATATGAAAAGTCCCTTCTTAATAACCTACTACCGATAAAAAAAACTGGCTCTGCAGAAACGTTACAACCGTTAATGGGGGTAACAAGACCGACGGTAGGGATGCGTGTTACCTGCTCGCATCCTGTTTTGGGGAAAAGCTCACAGATGATATCTTTTAATTGAATTTGTAATTTAACTTCCGAAAGCTATAGGCGTGTAGTTTCCAAGTGCCTTTGATGTCTTTATCTCCATCGAGTTTGGGAGGTTTTCTACGTGAAGGAGCAAATGATCAAAGGAAGACCCTATACGATTTTTTAAAAAGAGAAAAGAGTGCGGAGGCATCTAGTATTACAGCAAGAGAACTCGGAAAACTCTTTCTGCGCCATCAGAGACTGTTCCGTAAACATAAAACTGTCACCAGTTTCATAGACATTCCGAGCATGAGTACAGGCGTTATTTATGCCGTGATCAGTTGCTTTCACTCATTATGTCCATATTAATTAATCATGCAAAATATTCATTGCGTGTAAAGCACAGTGATTAACGTGCAGGTCAGTCTTGTCAATAGTTTTGATTTGGTTCACCAAACATACTCACAAGAAATGTACGGCCAGCGGCAGACAGATGGAAAGTTGGAATAGCCTCAGTGCAGGGCCAGTCCCTAAACTGCCACCTGACGCTGCTACGACCCACAGCAGTGGCAACAATAAGACTTTTCACGTGTGTTGCTGTGACCAGACAAAACCACTTTCGTCCTGGCTCAATTGTGTGTTCTTTGATTGTTGTGGGACAAGAATCAGCAGACTAGAGCACATGTAATGTAAGTTCACTTTATTACATAACTGATGAAAAGATTTAATTAACTTTGACGCACTGCTTTTGAAACGTCCCCTTAGAAAAATTGTGCAAGACTGTGCTTAAGCTGACACAATATTTTTTTTAGCGCAACGCAGTCTGACTTTTAATAATCCCTACAAAAGAATGGCCCTGACTAACATTAACCTATACCTTTCACAAATCACTTACCTCACCAAAAATCTTCGTTACTCGAACTACTGCAATACAGCGAGCGCCACTACTGCCAGCTAAATAAAAGATTCAAACTACGGAAGGCACTAACTACTGAAAGGCATAGTTAGCAAATGAAAGATTTTAATAGAGAACAAACAATGTATTTACCTTAATAGTCATAATATACGAGGGTCGGTCAAAAAGTAATGCCTCCCATTTTTTTCTACTTAAAAAAATTAAGTTAAGTGAAAAATTTGAATTTGGCGCCATTCCTCAAACCTTCTTCTGCAATCCACTGCAGTAGTAACTTTCTGTGTCAACAGGTAGCAGCACAGCAGAAGTTTGTAAGATGGCCGACATCGATGTTCGTTTGAGACAGCGTTGTGTGATTGAATTCTTGAATGCAGAAGGTGAAACGCCCATACGCATTCATGAAAGACTGAAGCAGGTGTATGGATGTGACAGTGGATGTCAGCACTGTTAGACGATGGGTTCGTCGTTGTAAGGAAGCTGAAGGGCAAACACCGTTGACTGACGAAAAGCGGAGCGGCAGGCCGGTGAGTGCAGTGACTCCACACAACATTCAGCAAGTTGATGACATCATTCGTGGAGACCGTCGGGTGACTACAGATGAAGTGTGTCACATTATTTCTCTTAGTAAAGGCAGTGTGATCACGATTATTAAACAAGTGGGGTACTCAAAAGTTTGTGCACGGTGGGTTCCAAGAATGTTAACCGATCAGAATAAAGAGGCAAGGAAAACAATAGCCTCCCAACACTTGCAGCGCTTCCGTTTGGAGGGAGATGAGTTTCTGAAAAAAATTGTGACCGGGGACGAAACATGGGTGCATTTTTTTGAACCCGAATCAAAGAGGCAGTCAATGGAGTGGCGTCACACAAGCTCGCCGAGGAAAAAAAAATTCAAAACTGTGCGATCGGCAGGGAAAGTTATGGCAACAGTTTTCTGGGATACAGAGGGTGTGATTCTGGTTGATTTTTTGGAGCAGGGATGCACAATAAATTCTGTTCAATACGTCACAACCCTCAAAAAACTTAAAGCACGTCTTCAGCGAGTTCGCCCAACAAAATCAATGGCAGATGTTCTTCTTTTGCATGACAATGCAAGACCACACACCAGTCGTCACACCTCTGACGAGATTGTCAAAATTGGATGGGAAGTTTTGCCTCATCCCCCATACAGCCCTGACCTGGCACCATCAGACTTCCATCTGTTCGGGCCACTAAAAGAAGCTCCTCGTGGGATTCATTTTGAAGATGAGGAGGCCGTCAAAACATTCGTGCGTCAATGGCTTAGGAAGCAGAGCTGTGATTTTTACCGTGCTGGGATAAATGGTTCAAATGGCTCTGAGCACTATGGGACTCAACTGCTGTGGTCATTAGTCCCCTAGAACTTAGAACTACTTAAACCTAACTAACCTAAGGACATCACACACATCCATGCCCGAGGCAGGATTCGAACCTGCGACCGTAGCAGTCGCACGGTTCCGGACTGCGCGCCTAGAACCGCGAGACCACCGCGGCCGGCGTGCTGGGATACATGCCCTTGTTCAAAGATGGACCAAAACTGTAGAGATGGGCGGAGATTACATTGAAATGATCCTCAATGTTGTGGTTTTCAACCTAAGTAATTGCATTTAAATTTCCTGACAATTAAACGTAGAAAAAAAAATAGGAGGCATTACTTTTTGACTGACCCTCGTATATAGCAGTTTATGACATCCAGTCTTACAAATTTCAAAACTCTGCCATTTCTCTCCCCACATCCACCACCGCTGGCGGCTCACCTCCAACTGCGCTACGCTACGCGCAGTTAACAGCCAACAGCCCAACACTACAATGGCAGACAACAATGCAAACTAGCCACAGACTGCACACAGCACAGCCAGTGATGTATCATACAGAGCGCTACGTAGCGTTACCAATAAGAAAACCTAAACAGCCTACTTACACTTTGCTACAGGACTGTGGTATAATTTACTATTGTCATTGACGAGCGAAGCATCACTCGATACACTTATTACCAAACTGTTCTCTTGCAGTACAAAATGCAACATTTACGAAAGAACATTTCATCAGAAACTGTAACGCCTCTCGTTGTCCTACACGATGATGATGATGACGGCTGTAGCTGAGGTCACGAATGTGACAAAGCTCCCTGCATGCTCGACACTATATTGACCTCAGCGTGAAGGCGCTGCTATGCTGAGGAAGGTGGGGTTTCTGGAGTGCCACACATTGCTTGGCAGATTGCAGACAGCCTTCGCTAACGTCTGTAGTATCGATTCGCATCGCCCATTCTCGTGTGGCCCATCAGTGTCTGGACAATACTCCATGTACGAGGGCTATTCGGAAAGTAAGGAACGATAGGTCACGAAATGCAAACCGCAGTGAAAATAAAAACTGTTTTATTTGCAATGGTTACTTACACCTTCCAGCTACTTCTCTACACAGTCGCCGCTCAAACTTAGACATCTGTCGTAGCGTTGTGCCAACTTTTCAATTCCCTCGTTATAGAAGACAGCCGCCAGTGCTTTTCGACAATTTTCTGCTCTGGACTGCAGCTCGTTGCCTGTGTCAAAATGTTGTCTTCATAGCCAGTGGTTCATTTGAGCACAGATGAACCTCAGGGGTAGCCAATTACGTGTTGTATTGTGGTGTGATAAAACACTTCCCATTGAAAACGCTGCAGGGGCATCTTCACTGCCCCTGCAGAGGTGGTCGAGAATTATCGTGTAGAATGAACTGCATGACAGTTACGTTATGTGGATTGCATACCTTCAGGGAAAATGTTTCGCCAGGCCCTCATACTTGGCGGGAGACGCTAGTTTCTAGCCATCGTTACGTTCTCACTGTGAGCTCAGAATGCAGGATGCTGTCGACGTGCGTTCTGGACACAGTGCCCAACTCATCTGCGCAAAACTTCATCATATTTTCACGCTATTTTCCATTTCGCGACCGATCGTTCCGTACTTTCCGAATAACCCTCGTATAATACTAACTATTCCAGGATTTCAAATCCAGATGGGCGTAATGACATCGATTCACTGAATCATGTTGCGTAATACGTGAAATCGTGACTGAAACAGTTTGTTATTGAAAGTAGATATCACTTGGCCTACCAACTCCAAAAAATTGAATATAAAATAAAACGACATTTTGCACTGTATTCATTGTTCTTCCGAATTACGCCACTATCTACTTATAAAAATCGATGGGTAACTAAAAATTGAGTTTTTTACATACTGCAGTAAAGTCAACAAAACAAAGCAGAACCTCACACATCGAAAACATTACATAAAAATGGCACACTTGAAAATTGGAATTATTTCCCGAAACGCGTCGTGTAAAATATGAATAAAAGAAAATCGCGGCTTGCACTAGGAAAGTTATTTATAAACAAACCCATTGTTTTCACGGTTGCAGCCTTCTTTTATTATAATAGTCGAAATCAGATTGCTCTTTCATAACATTAATAATGATTAATTGTCCCATCGTAGCTTTTTATGGTAAAATGTGTACTTTTTGTAATACAGTGAAGGTAATGTTTTTGTTAAATGGAGAGGAGTGACGTAAGTATTCTGATCAAGATGACGAACCTGATATGAGGAAGAGAGATAGGGGAAGAGTAATTTCCGCTTTCCACTCTAGAGTTATAAGTACCGTCTGAGATCTTACTTTGCTGCATGGATTACGTCATTCACTTATCTGGTGCGGAAGGCGCCAATATTTCGGCGACTTCTAAAGTATGAGAAATCTTCTGTGGAACTACCAGGGAGCACCAGTGTACTATTAGGAACCCGAGGAATGCTGAAGTTGCGGCACGTATCGTTTGACCTTTAGTCGGCAGTGACCTTTCCATTGAGTTCTGGCATTGTTAAGTTGCAGCACCTAGAAATTAGGCCTGGCGATGCGTCGACGCGCTAAGGTTCACCACGAAAGGGCTTTTGTTTCTAGCCTTGCGGCAGGCGAAGCTTTCTCCCAGGCGGCTGCAGCGGTGTCGCCGCCTGAAGAACGCGGGGCCGAGGTGTTTTCGATTTGCCGTGTTATTGCGGCGACACCTTATTTTTCCTGCGTCCGCGCCAAGGACGTTCCGCGGCGAGCAACCGGCAGCCGCCGAAGGCGATATCCTCGAGCTGCATGCCCGTTTGACGCAAACAAGCAGTTATGTTACTGCAGTGCTTACTGTCCCACTTACGGCGTAAGCTAAGTAGTCATTCAGGACATTATACCCTTGTATAACAGCATCTTATTGCAGCACTTAAATGGACGAAGATTATCGGAGGTCAGCGTCGGGGTCAGACGCTAAGAGCCGGCCGGAGTGGCCGAGCGGTTCTAGGCGCTACAGTCTGGAACCGCGCGACCGGTACGGACGCAGGTTCGAATCCTCCCTTGGGCATGGATGTGTGTGATGTCCTTAGGTTAGTTAGGTTCAGGTAGTTCTAAGTTCTAGCGGACTGATGACCTTAGAAGTTAAGTCTCATAGTGCTCAGAGCCATTTGAACCGTTTTTTCAAACGCTAAGAAAAGCGAACGTATGGGGTTTAGTCTCCTCAACAACACTTTAAAAAAACACGTGTTTCACGTATATGAAATATATTTCTACTCTTGCGTAACAAATAAAATGTTAAATAGTTTCATGTAGAGAAACTTGATAATGGAGATTGATGTTGAGGGCAATAAGCCCACTTCATTTTTCAAAGCTATGTAAGTTGTTAATTTCGTCTCACGTTCTTGTTAATTTCTTCTCTTTAAATCTCCTGTTTTAAAACATTTGTTTCCATACTGCGGTTAGTTGAGATTTTTTTTTAAGTAAAGTAATCGTCAGCCTGAAGTTTAGTCGAATTAGAGAAGTGCTTTGTTGTTGAAATTGAACGTCGTATGCACATATCTTCCAAAAAACCTGATAACCATTTCACACAGCTCGGCAGTTTAGCATGGAATTACTTACCAGAAAAATTCACAGGACGGAGTAGCAATAAAACTCCGCTCCCTGATGCGTGCTGCCATCGAGTCAGAGATATTCGTTTAATGTACAGAAATGTTATTAATGGACCCCTTTCAAATGAAGTGGCACAACAACTTCAGATATACAAATAAAAGGCAAATGTTGTAGAAGCTGCTCTTTTTACTTATTTATTGTTAACACACTTTCGCCTTTCAAGGCAAATTGTTCGTTCCTGTGGACTTAACGTGCAGCGAAAAGTTGATCTGGTTTTATTGACACGATACAGATACATTTTATTGTAATGATAATTTCTCGCCGGCTGCTGGTGGTCGAGCGGTTCTAGGCGCTTCAGTCTAGAACCGCGCTACCGTACGGTCGCAGGTTCAGGCTCTTACTGGCCGCCTTGTCGCCCTCTGACATGTGCCATCGTGTAGGTGCAGTATGGAGGGACATCGCTTCAGCACACCTCCCTCCCAATCGTTTTCGACTTTCAGGCGTTCGAGCCGTTACTTATCTTTCAGGTAGCTCAGCCATTGGCATCACAAGGCTGAGCGCACCGTGTTCCAGTCTTCACACCAGGAAAAATCCCTGGCAGTTCTGGTATTTGAACTTTCGTCCTCCACATCAGAGTCAGACGCTAGGATCACTCGCTTACAGATGGGGGCATTCGTCTGATGTGTCATTTAGAAACAGTAGTTTCCCCTGAAGAATAATGAAGTTCTCCACCTTTATGAATGCATGCCATGTTTCCAAATTGCAAGATGCAGCTCAATTCTTGTAGGGTGGTAACAGCAGCAGTAGCAAGAGCTGACTGAGTTGATGGGCGGCCGTTGTGGCCGAGCGGTTCTAGGCGCTTCAGTTTGGAACCGCGCGACCGTTACGGTCACAGGTTCGAATCCTGCCTCGGGCATGGATGTGTGTGATGTCCTTAGGTTAGTTAGGTTTAAGTAGTTCTAAGTTCTAGGGGACTTATGACCTGAGATGGTAAGTCCCATAGTGCACAGAGCCGTTTGAACCAAGCCATTTGATAATTTCTCTTCCATTGTGTGTTTGTGTGTGTGTGTGTGTGTGTGTGTGTGTGTGTGTGTGTGTGTGTGCCCATTTGAAACGTTGAACCTCATGGTGGTATTTGAGCACGTTTATAGACACTAAATGATCTTAGTCCATGATATTTTGGTCTCTTAGGATTCCTGCGCTTCCTTGTTCTTGGCCTTGCCGCGCCTCTACTGTCTTTCCTACACCTCAAGTCGTTGTTCTCCTATTCTGTTCCGGGACTGTGTGTTCGTGATCTCCGCCCAAGCCTGATAGCCTCTTGCGGAACTTGTGGAACACCCTAGTAACCTTTGCAGGCCGATGGCGGTGCGCGATAGGTTAAAAAGGAGCCCGTTACTGGAAGTCACGGCGTGACTCAATTCGCGGCACCTCAGAGCGAGGTCGCTGTTCTGTTCTGGGCGGCAGCACAACTTGGAACACGGCCTCCTTCTGAGCTCGCAAGGGTGTGGACCCAGTCGCATAAGGAGAACGAAGTATTGCAATAATGTGACCTGTTTGGCAAGAGATGTTGTCATATCGGTTCACAATGCATATTTAAGAAAGTAACAGGCAGTGTGGGCAGGTTCTTAATCCTACTGTGCACGAGCTAAGCGCTGGGTTACGCGCTGCTCGGTTATGGGAAAGGAAAATAAGGTATTAAAAATGCAAAGCAGATGGTGTAGAAATTAATTTATTCAGTACATACGTCTAAAATACAAGTACATCACGAAAATAATGGAACAATCAGGTAACAACAAACAAATGAGTAGATTACATATTTTCATACATTTTCTTTTGTCCAAAAGTGAGCGATTTATTCTTTTTGCGTATCGTCTGCTCGCACAACTGTGTGATGATAAGCGCAGCAGAATGTTACATTCGGCAAGCGAGATGGCGCTGACCAGTCATCACGATCGCTGTTACGCAATCCACCGTCCCCTGCTCCGACGAGGATTGCGGCCTACCAGAGAGAATGGAGCCAATCACGACATTTCCGAACGTAAGCAGTAGGGGGACCACTGTTCATTTTCTCTGTGTCCTTCTCTCGAAAACAAAAACAAAATACAGGAAGATATTACTGCTAGTAGTGGACCACGCGTTTATTAGAGTGAACTTCAACTGAGTGAGATATGAGTTCGCTTCCGCCGAGTACAAGCAGCGAAGGCAGTACACGATGAAGAATGGCGGCGAGAGTCTGCGATTCGCCGTTGGCGCGCCGGACGTGGCGGGGGCAGGAGGTTCACGGCGGCGCCAGCGGCCGAGGAACGATGGGCGGCGTCGACGTCGGCGTCGGTGGGGCCGGGCGCGGCCTAGAAGAAGCCGTCGCCGGTGGGGTCGTTGACCCACGGGTAGTTGTTGGGGCAGCGCACGCACGTCTGCAGGTTGATGGTCTCGCCGGGCAGCTCCTTGCTGGTCAGCTTGCACGAGTGCGGCACCCAGCAGGCGGGCCGGCCCTCCACCACGCACTTCTCCCTCCAGGGCTCGAAGTTCTTCACCTCTTGGATGGTCCTCGGGTTCTGGATCCACTGGATCACCTGCGTCATCGTCACGAAGTAGACGTCCTTGTGCGACTCCAGGATCTCGTCGATCCAGTAGAGGAACGCGTCCAGGAACTCGGGGTTGTTCTTCAGCCACGCGGCGTGGAAGTACAGGCCGAGAGGCGCCCTGTTCTTGTTGTAGTGGCGGTTGAAGTTGTGGTTCAGGAAGTTGTAGAACTGGTCACCTGCGAGGACACAAAACGGACATGCATGAGACTCAGATGTCCATCATCATATTAGTTTTTTAGAGCTGCACATATGTACAAATAGCAGCGCGGATGTGAAAAATAGCAGTACGCTTGTCGTACATCAGATATGACTTTCGACGTTACTCGCAAACTGGGGATCTGAAATACTGCCTGATTATCGGTGTAGATGGTATTTATGAACACCTCACTGGTTTACAGATATAAAATCGTATGGATCTAAGAAAGAGGACGGTAACGTTCACTTAAAAGTGAGCTACTTATTACTCTATAGCCTTCAAGCGAAAGAGGAATTATCATTAGTGAATAGCCAAACCGTCGCTCCGTAAGACAATGGAGAAAATATTTGTCTTTGAGTTCGGATCTCTAACAGAGATTCTAGTATTCAGAAACTGTGTGGTATAATTAAATGCGACGTCTCGACTGGGCGCCGAAAACGGTGTTTACATAAAATATTACTTGTGGCGTGTTGTTTCATGCAGACGCAATGACTGAACAGCAGTTGCCATTAACTTATTTTGGTGCACATAGCGTGAACTCCACATGAACAACAGGTTCGACCTTACATTGTTTCATTTTTAATCCGCAGTTGTATAAATAGTCTCTCCCGGCAGTGCGTGTAGATTTTTAAATTGTAATCGCCTGATATTTGGCACTCGCCATATCACTTATAGTGGAAATGCGTTCTTTGATCTGTTAAAGTACAAACTGCTGTTGTGAATGAGATACCTGGAGTCTGGGAATTATCTCAATTGGTCAAAAGAGAAAGAAACAAAGAAAGAAAGAGAGAGAGAGAGAGAGACAGACAGACAGACAGACAGAGAGTGGGTCTTGACTTGTGTGAAAGAACCCGGGCGCTGTTTGTTTGATTTAGGGAAACCATAGTGAACAGAAACGAGAACAATTCAAGTGAAACTCCACACGGAGGAGGGGGAGAAGCTGAGTTTACTTTCTTGTCACCGTAGAAATCAACTGCGATGGAAATAATTTTTGATGTTAATTTGGAAAAGCGATCACACTTAATATGTTAATAAAAACGTGTCCAGATCGCAATAACGTATTTTGATTTTTTTAATTTTGGGCAGTTCCTGATTGGGTACCAGTCGGTAGTGCACAGCGGCTCACTTCATTTTCAGCCTTCGGTCTGAGAATGGTGGTTGTGTTTTTTTTGTCCTCATCATTCCGTCATCATCATCATCATCATCATCATCATCATCATCATTCGTGACAGTGAAGAGACTGGACTGTGTACAAAATTAGACTGTGAAAAAATTGGGTCTTGACGTACGGGCACTGATGACTGCGCAGTTCAGTGCCCCCCCCCCCCCCCAAACCAACCATCATCATCATCATCGTCATCATCTGAGAGTGGTCTTATAGACCGAAATCAGTTGCCAAAATTTAAAACAAAAAATTATTGTGACCTGACTGATTTTCAGTAATCGCGATGGGTTGGGGTTGGGTTGTTTTTTGGGGAAGGAGACCAGACAGCGAGGTCATCGGTCTCATCGGATTAGGGAAGGACGGGGAAGGAAGTCGGCCGTGCTCTTTGCAAGCAACCATCCCGGCATTTGCCTGGAGCGATTTAGGGAAATCACGGAAAACCTAAATCAGGATGGCCGGACGCGGGATTGAACCGTCGTCCTCCCGAATGCGAGTCCAGTGTCTAACCACTGCGCCACCTCGCTCGGTAATCGCGATGGAGATTGAGATCAGAAGGACAAGGAAAACCTTTCATCGGAAATGATACAGACACAAACATTAATTGGCGTACTGAGAACAGTAACGTGTTCCAGCTTTAACTCAGTTAACTAAAACTGAACTACATCGGATATCAGTATCAGCATGCTTTTCAGGGTAATGATTAGTCTCTTCAATGTTTTTTGTCACGGAAATATCTTAAACTGAATAATAAAGTGGAAGCAGAACGTCTCGATTAAGAAGATCACACGAATCAAACCGGTTGCTGGCAGCTTCAGTGTGTGAATATGGTGATTGGCTCAAAATGAGCAAAGGAGACGACATGGCTCCGATACGACTGCGCACCTGTGAGGATGTTGGAGCAGGAGTCGACCATAGCGCAGCCGGGCAGGTACTCGTCGAACTGCGGGTCCTCGCGGCGGTCCAGCTCGTTCATGACCATCTCCCAGACGGCGTGGCTGCGCGTCGGGCAGTGCTGCAGGTTGCCGTGGCAGCGGTGCGGCATGCGGAAGTACATGGTGTACGGCCACAGCGGCGGGTTGGAGAGCGGCGCCGTGATGGTCGAGTCGTACAGGAAGGCCTGCTCCTCCATCATGGTGAACTGGTTGTTGCCGCCGACGCGCAGGTAGGGCGCGCGCACGCCCACCACGCTGTTGTCTGTGAGGTTGGCGAACTTCTCGATGATGATGCGCGTGCCCGCCATCTCCTTGGCCCAGTCGTCGACGGTCGCGTTGCTCCAGAACTGCTCGTCGTCGTTGTGCCTGTGCGCCACAGAGAAAGCCGGTCCGTTGTCAGGCCCCACACACTCGCGGTGAGCAAGCCGCTCTGGCTGCGAAAGCAACTACAAGAGGCCAACATCTCACGAAGACAAAGCGACCACGCATCACCCACCCATTCCAGAAAACTTGGACACTACTGGCCATTAAAACTGCTACACCACGAAGATGACGTGCTACAGACGCGAAATTTGACCGACAGGAAGACGACGCGGTGATATGCAAATGATATCCAACAGATTTCTCATACACAAACAGCAGTAGACCGGCGTTGGCTGGTCATATTTTCGGACGAATCCAGGTTCCGTTTACAGCATCATGATGGTCGCATCCAAGTTTCTCGACATCGAGGTGAACGCACATTCGAAGCGTGTATTCGTCATCTCCATACTGGGGTATCACCCGGCGTGATGGTATGGGGTGCCATTGGTTACACGTCTCGGTCACCTTTTGTTCGCATTGACGGCACTTCGAACATTGGACGTTACATTTCAGATGTGGCTCTACCCTTCATTCGATCCCTGCGATACCCTACGTTTCAGCAGGATAATGCACGACCGCATGTTGCAGGTCCTGTACGGGCCTTTCTGGATACAGAAAATTTTCGACTGCTGCGCTGGCCAGCACATTCACCAGATCCCTCACTAACTGAAAACGTCCGGTCAATGATGCCCGAGCAACTGGCTCGTCACAATACGCCAGTCACTACTCTTCATTAACTGTGGTATCGTGTTGAAGCTGGATGGGCAGCAGTACCTGTACACGCCACCCAAGCTCTGTATGAGTCAATGCCCAGGCGTATCAAGGCCGTCATTACAGCCAAAGGTGGTTGTTCTTGGTACTGATTTCTCAGGATCTATGCACCCAAATTACGTGAAAATGTAATCACATGTCAGTTTTAGTATAATATATTTGTCCAATGAATACCCGTTTATCACCTGCATTTCTTCTTGGTGTAGCAATTTTAATGGCCAACAGTATAAAAACTAAGGTATCGTATAACATGGCAAAAACGCGGAGGGATAATTTTTGAGCTGACTGTTGCTAGATTACAACCAGCGAACTTCTTCGATGTTCTTATAATCCCGTTTTCTTCTCTGCTCTGAATCTGAAACATAAGAAATGCTCAAAGGGAATTTCTGTTCTCGGCTGGAGAACAAAGCTCAGAGAATGCGAGATGAGCCGCGGTGGTCCATGGCGTTTCTCGCAGTTTTCCGCTTTTGGTGTCTCGGACTGCAATCAGTCCTGCTCTCGCTTTATGTCGTGAGGTGTGAGCAACCACTCTCTCCAGCGCCTCAGTATCCAACGTATATTCCTTAATCTAACCCGTGCTGCAGAAGACGTTTCTATCATCATATATCTTTTCTCACATCCTGATTTCGAACAGCAGTGAATCTTAAATTACTAAAAAATCAAAATTCTCCGAGCCGACGGGATGGCCCGTGCAACAATAGCTCCTATCGATGTAACTACGACACCTGATCGTAGAGAGTCGTGATTCGATATTGGAGTAGACTTTAAAACTGATCGTAGTTACTCGCTGCTGAATCTGCCGAGACTATTGCTTTGAACGATTAACCCCACACAAAAATAACAATAATTGCTCAGTTAAAAAACAAAATTGCCTTTTTTACTATTGGTCATACATAGATAAAACTTGAAGCTTTTTCTTTCGACTGTTCCTAAAAAAGCCTTCGAATATCTGTACAGTGGATAAATCGAATGAGAACAGTTTTTTGAGTAGATTTTATTAATAACATACCTCCATAAGCGTTGGCCGTCATATTGATGGTTTATTGGCAGAAAAACCGATTTTCAATCACATAGTGATCATCTTCAGTGCTGTGATGTACAAATTAAACTCATAGGCAGGTCAAGTTATTATCAGTAACCAAAGCTACGAAACGATCACAATAATTGAGAACAGAGTGTTAGTTATTGCGATCGTTTCATAGCTTTGGTTACTGACAATAACTTGACACCAGTGCCTATGAGTTTAATTTGTATACCACAGCACTGAAGATGATCACTATGTGATTGAAAATCAATTTTGCTGTCAATAGATCATCAATATTACGGCCAACGCTGACCTTCCTTCTAATTTCACTTATATGGTCGTTCTGCACACATCACTCTAGAGTCGCCAATGAATACATCCATAATGGTTTGTTTTGACATAACACACTTGGAACTCATGTGCGTTGTTGTGATGAGACCATAACACGAAATTTTGGAACCTCGGTATTTACAAGTTCTTTTAGGACAACACTACAGCCCCAGTTTTAACTGAAAAGCTAAAAATTAGCTTTCTGTTACAACCAATACGTCATTACATATTCTCTGCTATCGACTGAAGGTTCTCGTCCGTCTGCCATACGATGTAGTTGTCGGGGACATGACTTCTCACACCAACAAGGCTTTAACGTATGACGGACGTGCCAGGATCTGTTAAGCAGTGGAACCTCTACGTAATCTCAGAACTGTGTCGCACGGTGGTTTGCGCTTGTTTTCCTTTCGTATAACGATAATTTCACTAGTTATCTCGAACGGCAAGGAGATAATGGTGTGCCACTGAATGCCCTTAGTGAGTTGCAAAGCGACCGCCAATGCATGGATCTCTGTCGAAATCATTTAACAACCTCAGATTTCACCCGTAGCGTGTTTTCCCAGATGACGTTGACATTTTGTTGCTGGAAAATTTCAACGTAATTTAAAGCGAGAAGTGTGAACGTCGGGTTCCTGCTGCACAACTTCGCTTTCTGCTTCGGAGACATAAATTTAAATCTCGCGGTTTTCAGGGGCATGACTAACCAGTTGGATGGCTTTCACTCGAGCCGACTCGAAATTTTGACTAAAGGATATACTAATTCTACCTCTCTTTATGCGCTCTGAAACAATTTAGATGAGACTGATAATGGTTAACTGTGCGAGGTATCAACTGTGAGAGATCACTTGACGATGCCGCTGAAAGTAGTACTCTGAATAGTGAAAGACGCTTTTCGAAGTCTTGATGAACAAGCAACTCAGAGCTTTTACTCGTCTCCCATAGTAGTATAGATTTTCAGTACCGCAAATATTACGTCTTGAGAGACATTTTCGTTCAATTCCTTGATTTCAAGGCAGCGATGAATATCTGCTGGCACACAAAGCAATCTGAGAAATACTAAACAAGACAGTTCATGGAAATCTTGTGTTAGATGGTACCGCCTAACCTACTGCCTTAAAACCACACTCCCAATCTGCCGCTGAGTAATTTTCCCAAAACGAGATCCATACCTCTCGCGCGATGTTTCTCTGTTCCCTGCTGAAGACTGCTCTTGTCTCAAGGCGCAGCTGCTGTACGCGTAGGCGGGACTGGCGATGGAGAAAGGTGAATCAACAGCAGATACTCACGTGATAGAGTGTACGGCGATTTCGTGACCCTTGCGGTGCATCTCCTGCACGGCAGAGTAGTTGGTGTACTTGTGCGACACGAAGAAAGTAGCCTTCATGTCGCAGCCGTTGGGGTTCTTGCGCTTGCCGTTGAAGATCTCCTTGTAGAGCTCGATGTTGTTGTTGTTGATGGCGTCGTCGAAGGTGACGGTGATCATCTGGGGCACCTCGGAGGCGGGCAGGTCTCCCGGGATGGCGGTGCCGTCCTCGGAGCAGAAGCAGTCCGGCAGCACGCACACGGTGGGGTCGCAGGGCGGCGCGCGGTTCGGATCGTTGTCATTGTCTGGAAGAGGGAACAGCCGCGTCACAAACACATCGTCCCGAAACATGCTACAAAGACGCATGCTGCTGCACTGCTTTGTTATCGAGCTCTGACGAGGGCTTTCAAACGAACTAATAAATTGGCAGCCAGGAAAGGATTGGCAGTGTCACGTAATACGCAAGTTCTGAAAAGGTGCTTATGCTACAAAGACACAACATGGCACTACCACTTAGAACGTTTTTCACAACCCGTGCATTGTTGTCTGGTCGCCACAAGGGGTGTACTGCACAGCGGTTTCAGAAATCACCATTGTTGGCCAGAGCAGTTCTCAGGCTTTACTTCAGCTACTATTCGCAACGGAAAACTATAAAAGGTGCAGTTTGGCACAGAGTTCGAGGTCGCTCGTTGGGTTCGATGAAGCATCACGTGTAATAACAACAGAGAGGCGAGACAATGTGCTACTAGACGAATGACTGACAGGCAGCACCTCCCTGAGGCAGTGAGCACCGAGGATTAGCTAGACCAGGCTTTCCGAGACACATCATCTGTAGTCGAGCCATTGAAACGACTGGGTACGAAGCATTAACATGAACTGACACATAATGATGTTCGATCGGTGGACACACATGATATGTGTCGTGTCACCGCCACACACTACACTTGCTAGGTGGTAGCATTTAAATCGGCTGCGATCCGTTAGTATACGTCGGACCCGCGTGTCGCCACTATGAGTAATTGCAAACCGAGCGCTGCCAAACGGCAGGTCTAGTCTAGAGAGACTTCCTAGCACTCGCCCCAGTTGTACAGCCGACTTTGCTAGCGATGGTTTACTGTCTACATACGCTCTCATTTGCAGAGACGACGGTTAAGCATAGCCTTCAGCTACGTCATTTGCTACGACCTAGCAAGGCGCCATATTCAGTTATTATGTATCCTGAACAGATAATATTGCGAAGCATGTACCGTCAAGAGCGGCGTTCATCATTAATGGATTAAAGTTAAGTATCAAACTAATTACGTCCGCTTTCTGAATTCTCATTCCTTGTCATCTGCCAGACCTCACGTCAGTATAGTTCTTCCCTCCTCACGCCAGCCTGCGTGAGCTATAACGCATGCATTTCGACCTCCTTTCGTAACACGCTGTTGGCTCTTCGACCAACCCAACAATATGCTACTTGGAAAAGTGTTGCAGTATCCACATTACTAGCATATATTTGCAACCTGTATATGATTAGGAGCATATGGTTGAGTCGTGTCAGAATTTTCCATAATTCCAAACAAGGACCCTGCAGTAGCCGATGTTACCTCAGAATTATTTATATTCTTGGGAGAATGAGCCATGACAAAACTATTTCACTTGCTGTGGAAGATGTATGAGACACATAAAAGACACACAGTGGCTTTTCTATGTAGTAGTTCCAATTCCAAAGAAGGCAGGTGTGACAGATGTGAATATTACTGAACCATAAATTTAATGCCATAGTTGCAAAATAGTGACACGAATCAGTTACTGAAGAATGGAAAACCCAGTAGAAGCCGACCTCTGGGAACATCAGTTCGCGTTGATCATTGACACTGTAATTGTGCGTAGAGTCGCAAAGTACCTGTAAGAGTATCTGGACTGAATGCGTAATGTCTTGAAAAAGAAGTTGCAAGATGAGCGTTAACAAAAGTAATGCAAGGCTAATGGAATGTATTCGAATTACAGCAGGCAACGCGGAGAAAATCAGATTAGGAAATAAGACACAAAAAATGATAGATGAGTTTTTTATTTCGGCAGCAAAATGCAGAGGATACGAAGTGCAGTCTCGTAACAGGAACTCTGATAAAGTAAAATTTTTAACATCGAATATAAATTTAACACTTAGGAAGTGCCTTCTGAAAGCGTTAACCTCGTACGAAAGTGAGATGCGGACGATAAACAGTTCAGCAGCTCAGACGGGAAGAGAGCGGAAATTTTTGAACAGATAGCGTTTGAAGTGATCGCTGTATCAAGCAGAAGTCTACAGATACCAGTCTATGAATGCTGGCACCTATTTTGAGCGGAACCGCGGTCTGAATCTTCCTGCATGCCGGTCAAGGGGCCTGAAGATGACATAGTGTATCGCCGAAAGTGGTTGCCCAATAAAATAACAGCTAGGAAATTAGACGGCTGACAGATGTTTGATTTGACATTGTGTACTGAACAGCTCAGTCCTGCAACCATTTTGAAAAGGTGGACACAGAGATGTGGTCCTAAAGACTGACGAAGACCAAATAGGCAGAAACTGATAGCTAATGATGACACAGTCAATCTCAGTGGCGAGAAAATAAGTTTATGACACGACTAAAAGAAGCACTCTGTTAACGGGACAGACTCAGTAGGTTCGAACACACGTGGTGGGCAGTAGCAATGCTGAGATGAGCAAGCTTACACAGGGCAAACTAGCGTCGAAAGCTGTATCTAACCCGTCTTGAGACTGAACACAACAGAAATGTCAGCTCATCACCCATGCCACGCGAGTAAGTAATTTGCACACGATTTTCGGTTGAGTGTTTCACATTATCTTTTAATACTATAAGTTGGCGGGTGCTTTAACACGGAAGTGTATGTTCCGAAACCGGACGTGGATTAAAATATAAAAAAAAACCTGTTTCACGGAATGAACTTGTGAATCAGTCGAACACAGCCGTCCATATCTTTTCCCCCCTCAGTCAATTGAGGTAATCAACAAACACTATTGCTGTGGTACGCCGGCCACGGTGCCCGAGTGGTTCTAGGCGCTTCATTCGGGAAACGCACGACCGCTACGGTCGCAGCTTCGAATCCTGCCTCGGGCATGGATGCGTGTGATGTCCTTAGATTAATGAGGTTTAAGTAGTTCTAAGTTCTAGGGGACTGATGACCTCAGATGTTAAGTCCCATAGTGCTCAGAACCATTTGTACCAAACAATGGAGAGAAGGTTGCCTGTGTGTGCGTGTGTGTGTGTGGCTAATAAATTGTAGAGGAACATGTAGCAGACTTCTAGAATGATACCAAACGCTTTAGATATTAGTGGCGATTCCAGCGAAGTTTAATGCTTTTACAAAGAAAGGGAAAGTCGTTCCACAACATAGGTGATGGAGATAGACTGACGAAGAAGAGGAAGAAAAGTGCCTAAATGTCCTCACTGAAGCATTGCGTACTGTGTGTACTTTATACGGCCCTGAAATCGCAGCTCATCTAAAAATGTTCGCCACGGATGTTAAAAATATCCGTTTATGGTGTACGGTACAGGAGAGAATTGCTGTGCTAATGTCAGTATTCAGTTAGCGGCTACTGATGACGTCATAGGAATACGACGTTCCGTAAGTCGACTGAAAAGCGATCTTCTGGAGTCGCTACATCAGAAGCACGTATTAAGCAGTACGAATAAAGATAGAGTCAAAAAGGAGAAAGACAGAAAGTGAAACTAGATGTTGAACTCTAAATATGCGCGACAGTGTGAAGGACGAGCCTAAAGTGGTGGACTGGCAGACGGCGTGTTTTCGCGGGGATACGCGAACTTTTTCCCGCGCCGTGTCGTGTCGTTTTTGTTGGGGCGGTCTGGTGGCCCTGCAGGCGTGCCGCGCCACTGCGAGGCGTGGCCCTCAGTGGCGCAGCTTTCGCCGTCGCCTGGAATGCGACGCACGCCCATGGCTCGCGGACACCTGGAACCGCCTCCCGCACCGCGCTTTCGTTCTCCCTATGGCAGGCGCTCGGCGAGCAACTATGCATCGACCTCATAAATGTCAGCGTGCACCCGCACACACAAACACACACCCACAAAGATTTTTATTCCTCCAGGAAGAAACTGAAAAAGGTTACAGTCTTCTCGACCAAGGTTTTCGGATTTCTGGTGATTGTAAGACAAATGCCGGAACCGCTAACCTCTCTCTCACTTTTATTCCCAACTTCTTGCGTCCCACTGACAGACCGTCTGGCCGGCCGGAGTGGCCGAGCGGTTCTAGGAGCTACAGTCTGGAGCCGCGCGACCGCTACGGTCGCAGGTTCGAATCCTGCCTCGGACATGACATGGTTGTGTGTGATGTCCTTAGGTTAGTTAGGTTTAAGTAGCTCTACGTTCTGGGGGACTGATGATCTAAGATGTTAAGTCCCATAGTCCTCAGAGCCATTTCCAGACCGTCTGCTGAAAAAAATGAGTCTGATTAACGAGCGGCGTCTCTGACTGCCCCTTGGAGTAGCGAAGGGAGAAAGGAACCTTCCATCACCGCTCTGAAGCGACGGGGGGTTAAATTACGTAAGTCGCAAGCATGTCTATCCACTTTACTGTTACACATACACAGATACCCTCTAATTATAATAGAAGTGCAGCTGCTCACGGAGGCCCAATGTGGGCTGTTCCTTATCGTACTGCAATGAAAGATTGTACACTACTGCCCATTAAAATTGCTACACCAAGAAGAAATGCATTTGATAAACGGGTAGTCATTGGACAAATATATTATACTAGAACTGACATGTCATTACATTTTCACGCAATTTCGGTGCTTAGATTCTGAGAAATCAATACTCTGAACGACCATCTCTGGCCGTAATAACGGCCTTGATACGCCTGGCCATTGAGTCAGACATTGGATGGCGTGTACAGGTACAGCTGCCCAGGCAGCTTCAACGCGATACCACAGTTAATCAAGAGTAGTGACTGGCGTATTATGACGAGCCAGTTGCTCGACCACCATTGACCAGACGTTTTCAACTGGTGAGAGATCTGGAGAATGTGCCGGCCAGGGCAGCAGTCGAACTTTTTCTGTATCCACAAAGACTCGTACACGACCAGCAACATGCTATCGTACATTATTCTGCAGAAATGTAGGGTTTCGCAGGGATCGAATGAAGGGTAGAGCCACGGGTCGTAACGCATCTGAAATGTAACGTCCACTGTTCAAAGTGCCGTCAGTGCGAAAAAGAGGTGACCGAGACGTGTAACCAATGGCACCCCATACCATCACGCCGGGTGATACGCCAGTATGGCGATGACGAATACACGCTTCCAATATGAGTTCACCGCGATGTCGCCAAACACGGATGGGACCATCATGATGCTCTAAACAGAACCTGGATTCATCCGAAAAAATTACGATTTTGCCAGTCGTGCACCCAGGTTCGTCGTTGAGTACACCATCGCAGCCGCTCCTGTCTGTGATGCAGCGTCAAGGGTAACCGCAGCCATGGTCTCCGAACTGATAGTCCATGCTGCTGCAAACGTCGTCGAACTGTTCGTGCAGATGGTTGTCGCGTTGCAAATGTCCCCATCTGTTGACTCAGAGATCGATACGTGGCTGCACCATCCGTTACAGCCATGTGGATAAGATGCCTGTCATGTCGACTGCTAGTGATACGGGGCCGTTGGGATCCACCACGGCGTTCCGTATTACGCTCCTGAACTCACCGATTCCATATTCTGCTAACAGTCATTGGATCTCGACCAACGCGAGCAGTAATGTCGCGATACTGTAAACCGCAATCGCGATAGGCTACAATCCGACCTTTATCAAAGTCGGAAACGTGATGGTACGCATTTCTCCCCCTTACACGAGGCATCACAACAACGTTTCACCAGACAACGCCGGTTAACTGCTGTCTGTGTATGAGAAATCGGTTGGAAACTTTCCTCATGTCAGCACGTTGTCGGTGTCGCCACCGGCGCCAACCTTGTGTGAAAACTCCGAAAAGCTAATCATTTGCCTATCACAGCATCTTCTTCCTTGTCGGTTAAATTTCGCGTCTGTAGCACGTCATCTTCATGGTGTAGCAATTCTAATGGCCAGTAGTGTAGATATGCTAATGTGCTAACGCGGAACCGATTGACACTGGGAAAAAATTAGTTCCAATTTTAGGCACCAGGTGCAAGTCTGCCGCTGTACAGAAGCTCGTCGACGTGTCCGTTGCTCATATTGAACAAACTGTGTAAGTGGCAGCTAATGATAAAATCAACATTATGGGTTTGTCACTAGTTTGACGTTCGCTGCCCATGTCCTATTCCTATCAAATTAGGTATGGAAACACTTCTATACCCTTACTTTCATTCGCAGCCTTTCATTGCGTTTGTGGCCAAGTGCTCTTCCAACTCAGTTAGCCCAGCACGATTGATGACCAATCACCTCAGGTTTACTTCCGCCAGCACCTCATCTCCTACCTTCCAAGCGCGTAAGGCAAACGTCCCTGGTGCGAGCTCTAACCAGCACACAGATTTAATCTGCCAGGAAGTTCATATCAAAGAGAAACATCGAAAATGCATTCAGAAACCTGAAATTAGTTCCTACTTACTGGCTTTCATCAAGGGTTTTGCTTAGTTTCCTTAGGTTGCAGAGGAGTTGCTTGCGTTAGAAATCCCCTCACAATAATTCTCAATTGAGCTACCTGTGGTCTAATACCAGTTCGTCTCGTATTTCACTGATAAGAACTAAGGCCCTACGACGGGCCTCGATCAACCCGCTCTGCATCTAAAACGATGCCATACAGATAGTCATCTGCACTGCAGGTGAGTGAGCTAAGCACCGTAAACGTAGCTTTTTTTTTTCAGCGGTACAACATGGAGGATGGCAGTGCCGATGATGAGGAGTAGGGCACAAAACGTTGCGAAGTATCACCGAAGCTACTTAAATGCTCACGCACAAAGAATAACACCAACTTGACCTCATAGTTTAAGGAGAAAAAACACACTTGCAAGATATCAGATCTAGTAATGGATCCCTCGCGAAAATTTGGGCCTTTATTCTCATAGCACTCGTATGACCTTTTGAAAGCACAACTTTTGAACTCTCCCGACCGCCGGATGTTTGTCACTCGCTCCGAACCATTGAATCCATCCAATCCTCGAGCGTGAAGCACTGTGCAATTGAGTGGGTAAGAGGTCTTTGAAGTACTGTTTTCACATTGGTGACAAGCTTTGTTCATTTTGTCAATGTGCGTCATTTCCAAACTGTAGCTGGTATCAAAGATCTCTTTGGTTTGAACATTTTTATGTTACTATCTACGACTACAGTGTAAATGAATGACACGAATGAGTGTTTCATTACAGATATAGCGTGGGGTTACTTAATTATTAATATCACTGTTGTCTGTTACTTTCTTTGTATTTTGAAGGTATCACTGTTATCGGGAAGTAAATCTGAAGGAGATGTGCTATTCTTCAACATCAGTGGCATGATTAAAATCTAAATCGATAATCATTAAGTTCATTTCATAATAGTTCTTCAGTTGCTTAGGTTTATTCGTTCTGATTTTGAGAAATACTGTTGGAATAGTACTAAACATATATGTGAGTGAAGTTGACTTAATTACGTACTCACATTACTCGTATTTTTACACTGAGTAATGTGTGTTCTCGAACAACATTACCAAAACAGATGTGTCAGTCCCCTTCTCCTTTTCCTTCGCCATCAAGATGTCACGAATAGGAGGGCTCTGATCTCAACTCCGCAGTACAGTGCTTCGCTCTCGGCATTTGGCGGTTGCAGTGGAGTGGATCGAGTGATGAACAACCGACACGCGCGAAACTTTAAAAGCTGAACTTTCAGAAGGTCGTCACTGCGTAGCACCAGAATCATGGCCAAAATTTTTGCTCGGGATCGATTACTGGGGATGATATCTTGCAAGCGTGGTGGTTTTCTTATGAAAATATGAGGTCCAGTTGGTGATGTTTCCTTGTCAGTAACATTTTTACTTCATAACAATCTTTTATACATGACATAACCCATACATAACGCGATGCATCAAGGAATAGTTAATTTGGTAACAGAGGAGACTATGTGTGTAGGAGGTATGCGGAGAGTGCGGTGAAAACTGTGACAGGAGAGGACTCTCCATTATACGAAATATCAAAAGTGAAGTGGATGGAGGTTGCAGTAGTTGGACAGATGGAAAAAAAAGGTTCAAAATGGCTCTGAGCACTATGGGACTTAACTTCTAAGGTCATCAGTCCCCCAGAACTTAGAACTACTTAAACCTAACTAAACCTAAGGACATTACACACATCCATGCCCGAGGCAGGATTCGAACCTGCTACCGTAGCGGTCGTGCGGCTCCAGACTGTAGCGTCTAGAACCGCTCGGCCACCCCGGCCGGCGACAGATGAAAAGTACAAAATAGTCTAACGTAGAGAGTTGCATTAAGATAATCTTCATGAGGACAGCAACAACAGCAGCCACCTTTCAAAAGATAAGCAGTTCGTTTTTTTTTATAGCTTCTGCTCACTCGTGAAAATACAAGTTATTCGGATACAACCTTTATCAATGTTGCAATAAGATATGTGTTGCACCTGGAGTTCAGCGCCGCCATCAGCATTTATCTTTCACGGAACCAACTGCAGTAGTGGAATAATCATTAAATTTCTCGGTTATCTTACGCAGCATCATTCGGATCGCCGTAAACAGGCAGAGTGAGCAGCATCCCCCCTTGAATTTGTTCTGAGCTCTAAGTCACCCTCGTGGGTGTTACTTACTATGATCGTATATGGTATCTGCTAACACGAGAAGTGAGATGTGTGATTAGATAACAATGGATCAGTTACTGTTGGCGATACAGCAGATACCTCTAATACCACGATACCTTTGTAACTAGGGCATTCCTTCGTACTTCCTCATTGGCCATGCAAAGCCATTCGCGCAATTATGACGCAATTCCGAAGCCGGTGTGTATTAGGAGCGGCTGCATTGGCTCGCCTGTGATGGCACAGGCTGCGGCAGTTTGGCAGCTGTTGCGTCACGGCGGGTATGGGCGGCGGACCTGGGGCCGATACGATCCGACCACGCCCCAGCCTCGCGCCGCGCAGCGCCGGTCCATCTCGCGAGAAAGCGGCCCGCTTCCCCGTGCCGACCAGAATCTCTGCTCTCTGATCAGCGCCACCCAAACAGAGCACGCCGTTCCTAGTTTGTGAGACACGTCACTGCATCGTGACGTGAGTCCACCGTAAGCCATCTAAGAGTATTTCGTGGCATGGAGGCACACATTTGATGCAGCAATAGCAACTAATTTCGGCCACGTAACAGGGAGTACAGAGCCTGACCAACAGGGACCGCAGACAGTTACCAATTCGAAAGCAGTTGATGCGTCAGCTAATCCAGGTCCGTGTCAACCAGTTTCCAAGCGGACATTACGAGGGTGATCCGTCAACGGACATATATAGTCGCGTAACTCTGACAAGTCCAGTGCTCACAGCGGCATTCCAGCGTGAGGTGCTCAGTAGACCAGACGACCCAGAAACTGGACATTAGCTGACTGGAGTCCAGTGAGTCGAGATTTTACATCTTTTAAATTATGCAAGGTGTCAGGTGCGCCAGTGGTCCGATGAGGCATTTAACCCACAGTGTGTGGAGGGTTTCACGGTATGTGCCTCTTATGACGAGCACTGAAAAGTCACACCTCGACCATGTAACCTTATATTAGTCCCAAAAACTGGGTTACACGTCTGAGATAGTTCAGCCCACAACCACCATGCTTGTGTGAAACCGTTATTAGATACAGCTTCCCATGATGCTTATATACCGAGTGATCAAGAAGTTAGGATAAATTTGAAAACTTAATAATGTAGATAGAGAGGTAAAAATTGACACACCACCCCATATTGCTAGACGCGCGAAAGATCTCTTGCGCCCGTCGTTTGGTGATGATCGTGTGCTCAGCCGCCACTTTCGTCATGCTTTGCCTCCCAGGTCCCCAGACCTCAGTCCGTGCAATTATTGGCTTTGGGGTTATCTGAAGTCGCAAGTCTATCGTGATCGACTAACATCTCTAGGGATGCTGAAAGACAACATCCGACGCCAATGCCTCACCATAACTCCGGACATGCTTTACAGTGATGTTCACAACGCTATTCCTCAACTACAGCTATTGTTGAGGAATGATGGTGGACATATTGAGCATTTCCTGTAAAGAACATCATCTTTGCTTTGTCTAACTCTGTTATGCTAATTATTGCTATTCTGATCAGATGAAGCGCCATCTGTCGGACATTTTTTGAACTTTTGTATTTTTTTGGTTCTAATGAAAGCCCATGCCATTCCAAACATGTGTGTCAATTTGTACCTCTCTATCTACATTATTCCGCGATTTATTCAGTTTTCAAATTTATACTGGCTTTTTGATCGCTCTGTATAACGATATAGCCATTGCAAATTGTGTTAGTATTGTGTAGTTTGATACCCAAGGGGTTGAAAATAGTTAATCGCTAAATAATGAAATCAGGTGATTGCTCATAATAAAACAGCTTAGTTACGAAAAGCCCTACACTGAAGAAATTCACAGCTGCTATGGGCTCATACATAAAACGAAGTCTAGATCTGGAACAGAGAATGAAATGTAGTAGTCAACATCATCGCAGTTTGGTAGCTGCACGGGATCTAATGAATGGCTACAGCTCGATTCACATACTTGAAAATACTGTTTTCCTGCCAGAATTGAAGTTGAAACTGTAGCAGTGCGAGCCAAACGCTGAGGCTCATTGCCGAAAACATTTGTTGTACACTCTGGTGCAGCATTACGCCGCAGCACTCGCCTCGGTGATCGGCAAGTTACCTCAACGACGGACGCTTCGGTACGTGGCCTAGGTGACAGCTGCGGGGTCTACTGTAGTGATCACTTCCACCGTGAGGCCACCACCGCTCAGACAACAGCATGAGAAGGTCGCTTGTCTGACGGTCCAGCCGCTGCTGTTAGGGGCTGAGTGTCGAATTGAGACCCTCCCAGCCACCAAGCCATCGGGCGCTCACCAGCGCCAGATGCTGCTAGCCCAGACACGTAGGGCTAAAGGCTTCCTGCCAGCAAGTACTGCACAGATCTTGAAACAGCTCAGCCACCTGGCCAGAAATGCTAGTGTCGCAAGGCAGGTTCGCCTTCGAGACGAATTGGGTCTAGGAGCTACTGGCATCTTCATCAGTACGCTTCCCCATCGAAGTCTGTGGGTTCGATGCCCACAAACCAGCGCCCTTTAGATACGGGCATGAATTACTTACACGCAGTTTAGGAAAGTAAATAAAAGGATTCTACTGGCTAGCCACGCGGTCTAAGGCGCTGAAGTCATGGACTATGCGGCTGGTTCCGGCGGAGGTTCGAGTCCTCCCTCGGGCATGGCTGAGTGTGTTTGTGCTTAGGATAATTTAGGTTAAGTAGTGTGTAAGCTTAGGGACTGATGACCTTAGCAGTTAAGTCCTATTAGATTTCACACACATTTGAACATTTTTTTGATTCTACTGCCACTGAGCTGCTCTTCACTCCACCTGTCCCACAAATCTCCATCAAAGAACACTTATTCCCTTTGCGTCACCAAGAGCAGACGCAATGTCACAGAGAAATAGACTGATGTCTCCTAGGAGCGATTGTATTTTGACTAGGGTGCTTATTTCATGGCTTGTCTTATTCATCTGATGAAAACTAAAAAATAAACTCCGCGTTCAGGCTCTTACTGGCCGCCTTGTCGCCCTCTGACATCGTGTAGGTGCAGTTTGGAGGGGCATCGCTTCAGCACACCTCCCTCCCAATCGTTTTCGACTTTCAGGCGTTCGAGCCGTTACTTATCTTTCAGGTAGCTCAGCCATTGGCATCACAAGGCTGAGCGCACCGTGTTCCAGTCTTCACACCAGGAAAAATCCCTGGCAGTTCTGGTATTTGAACTTTCGTCCTCCACATCAGAGTCAGACGCTCGGATCACTCGCTTACAGATCGGGGCATTCGTCTGATGTGTCATTTAGAAACAGTAGTTTCCCCTGAAGAATAATGAAGTTCTCCACCTTTATGAATGCATGCTATGTTTCCAAATTGCAAGATGCAGCTCAACTCTTGTAGGGTGGTAACAGCAGCAGTAACAAGAGCTGACTGAGTTGATGGGCGGCCCTTGTGGCCGAGCGGTTCTAGGCGCTTCAGTTTGGAACCGCGCGACCGTTACGGTCGCAGGTTCGAATCCTGCATTGGGCATGGATGTGTGTGATGTACTTAAGTTTAAGTAGTTCTACGTTATAGGGGACTGATGACCTGAGATGTTAAGTCCCATAGTGCTCAGAGCCATTTTGAACTGAGTTGATCACGACGCTTAATTGGTGATTAAGTTTTCTTTCGGATTATTCACTTCACAATTCCTTCCTCCAGCACATCTTTTGTGTGTTTGCGACAGTACTGGAAGAAATAATTTCTAAAAGACTGCCTCAGTCACCTACTCTCAACATTTTCGAGGTAGAATGTGATTACAACTGTTCGAACATGAAGAAACGTTCCGGAGTCACCATTTTTCTTCACCGTTGAAATACTGTACAGAGATTTCAACACAGTAATTAGACTCAGGTAGAAACAGCCTGCGGTTTTTGTATTACGCTTAGACGCTGTTTGGTACCTCAAGACAGAGATGTTTTAGATTCTCAATTTTACATAAACAGCCCAACTCTTTAATTTTCTGGTAACACACTCTAAGGAAAGAGGTTAACGTTTCTCGGTTTTCTGCTTTTATAATTTTACATTACATTGAAAAGTGATTGCTTCTTCCAATGGAGTCGTTACGCTATGCTGCTGACTCATTAACTGCGCCATAATTGCGATCCGTGCGAAAATTAGCGGAGAAGCGGACGATCTCCAGCGAGATTGCCCGCGCTCACGAAGCTGCTCGCTGAGCAATAAGTGATGTTGGCGAGCAGAAGTAATTACTGTATCTACGACAGGAATTATAAACTCGGGTGCAACAGTAGGCGGAGCGGCTCGACGTTAGGGGGGAGGGGGGGGGGGGAGCTTTCGGAAAGGCTTCGTCGTCAGGGGGAGTGAAGCGTCTAGCTGGGGGGAAGGGCCCAGTGGAGTGAAATCTGCGAAAGTGGCAGCTGTAGGAGCGGCAGGCTGAGGAAATGAGTGATGGCGGGCTCGGCGCGCCTGCGCAGTAAAAGTTACGCCGGGTCGGCCGGCTGTTGGCAGCGGAGTTGGAGGTCGCCCTCGAGGTACCGGTAGCCGGCAGCAGCCTCGCCTCGCCTCGCCTCGCCTCGCCAGCTAACGGTACCGGCGGCACGTCTCGCTTTGTGCGCCGCCTGTCTTTTGGCGCCCACGGCAACCACCGGCGCCCACGGCCCAGGGGCCGGTTCCGAGGAGACCATCTGGGCGCAGTGCCAGAAACTGTGTGCCCACAGGCGCAGCAAGTACTCGCAATTAGCCAGTGGTAGGAAGCAAACGAGTAGCCTGTTGCGAGAATATGAGTCTGTGTTACATAACATATTGTAATGTAAGGGGGTCTACCTTGCTTCTGGAAAGATGTAAAGCTATAAAAGGGGCTGTAAAATGCCACTTGTGTATCGGTCTGCTTGTAGGAAAACTCGTATGTTCCCTCCATCTCTGCCCCGCGCCATATGTCCCAGCCGTTGTCAGCTTCACTAAATGCAACGACGGGGTAAACACCACATTGAGCCAACGTCTCTGTTTCTGATTCTCTTTAAAACTACACTACTGGCCATTAAAATTGCTACACCACGAAGATGACGTCCTATAGACACGAAAATTTAACCGACAGGAAGAAGGAGCTGTGATATGCAAATGAATAGCTTTTCAGAGCATTCACACAAGGCTGGCGCTGGTGGCGACACCTACAATGTGCTGACATGAGGAAAGTTACCAACCGATTTCTCATACACAAACAGCAGTTGACTGGCGTTGTCCGGCGAAACGTTATTGTGATAACCAGTGTAAGGAGGAGAAATGCGTACCATCACGTTTCAGACGCGGCTGCGGTTTATCGTATCGCGACATTGCTGCTCGCTTTGGTCGAGATCCCATGATTGTTAGCAGAATAGGGAATCGGTGGGTTCAGGAGGGTAACACGGAAGGCTGTGCTGGATCCCAACGGCCTCGTATCACTAGTAATCGAGACGACAGACATCTTATCCACATGGCTGTAACGGATCATGCAGCCACGTCTCGAACTCTGAGTCAACAGGTGGGAAAGTCTGCAAGACAACAACCATCTGCACGAACAGTTCGACGACGTTTGCAGCAGCATGGACTATCAGCTCGAAGACTATGGCTGCGGTTAACCTCGACGATGCATCACAGACAGGAGCGCCTGCAATGGTGTACTCAACGACGAACCTGGGTGCACGTATGGCAAAACGTCATTTTTTCGGATGAATCCAAATTCTGTTTACAGCATTATGATGGTCGCATCCGTGTTTGGCGACATCGCGGTGAAAGCACATTCGAAGCGCGTATTCGTCATCGCCATACTGGCGTATCACCCTGCGTGATGGTACGGGGCGCCACTGGTTACAAGTCTCGGTCACCTCTTGTTCGCATTAAGGGCACTTTGAACAGTGGACGTTACATTTCAGATGTGTTAAGACCCGTGGCTCCACCCTTCTTTCGATCCCATCGAAACCCTACGTTTCAGCATGATGCACGAACGCATGTAGGAGGTTCTGTACGGGCCTTTGTGGATACAGAAAATGTTCGACTGCTGCCGTTGCCATCACATTCTCCAGATCTCTCACCAATTGAAAACGTCTGGTCAATGGTGGCCGAGCAACTGGCTCATCACAATATGCCAGTCACTACTTCTGATGAACTGTGGTATGGTATTGAAGCTGCGTGGGCAGCTGTACCTGTACACGCCAACCAAGCTCTATTTGACTCAATGCCAAGGCGTATCAAGGCCGTTATTACAGCCAATGGTGGTTGTTCTGGATACTGATTTCTCAGGATCTATGCACCCAAATTGCGTGAAAATGTAATCGCATGTCAGTTCTAGTATAATATATTTGTCCAATGAATACCCGTTTATCATCTGCATTTCTTCTTGGTATAGCAGTTTTAATGGCCAGTAGTGTATTTATCACCTCGGAAAATTATTCCCGCTGCTTTTTAACATAGCAGTTGTATTTGCTTTATGCCAGCCGTAATTAACACTACAGAGCAGAAGTACCTTCACCACACCTACACTAACATGAATATCAAAGGATAATACTCTACACGTGTTCCGAAGAGCTCGCAGCAGCTGCTGGCTGGAGTTTCACGTATTCACTGCCTCTTGCCACTGTGCATCGCTTCACCACCCACCTTCTCTATACGAACTACTATAGCACTGAGAGAAGAAGAAAAATTAAAAGTATGTACTAACTGTAGTGTTGGTAGGACGCTACGGTCGCAGGTTCGAATCCTGCCTCGGGCATGGATGTGTGTGGTGCCCTTAGGTTAGTTAGTCTTAAGTAGTTCTAAGTGCTAGGGGACTGATGACCTTAGCAGTTTAGTCCCATAGTGCTCAGAGCCATTTGAACCATTGTTTGTTGGTAGGACATGTTCTGAGGCATCAAGGGACCACCAATTTATCATTGGAGGACAGCATGGAGGCTAAAAATCGTAGTGGGAGACCAAGAGATGATTACACCAAGCAGATTCAGAAGGATGTAGGCTGACTTAGGAGATTCAAAAGGATGTATGTTGCAGTAAGTACTGGGAGATGAAGAAGCTTGCACAGGATAGAGTAGCATGGAGAGCTGCATCAAACCAGTCTCAAGACTGAAGACCACAACAACAACAACTAACTGTCGTGAGAGAAAGAAATACCGTTCAAATGTAAAGGATTTACTTTATTGTATTTTCTCAAAATGCATTTTGATTTGCGCACTGAAGTATCCTGAGTAATTTGTAACGCAAGATTAGTATTACGACTGAACTGTGTGGCCGTAAGTCACGTAAAGGACTGTCCCATTGGAAAGTATGCCTTGTATAACGCTCGAAAGTTGCGTCTAGATAACAAGCATACCGCTGCCCCCTGGTATAAGTCGTATTAGCTGTGACACCAAGGTTGCAAAGATTTGGACGAATAAAGAAGGAAATTATATCTTCTGAGGTCTCTCATCTATTTCTGATTCATAACTTTAAAAAGATAAAGCTACTAACACCACGGTAAGTTCTTCATCGAACCAAATTGAGAATTTCTTTTCCAATTTTAAAAACTCTCCGTCGCCAGGAGCAACAATTGATCCGATTGTGCAAAGTCCATTTTTAAAATCGTACCGATGTGGGAAAAAAACGGTTCGCTGTTAATTCATTTAAGGACCGTAGATAGTAAATTACTAATCGATGCTACTCAGCAGCAAATTGGTGATGGAGCGCTAGGGCGAAGCTGGGAGCAACAGCTCAAGTACTCACCACAGGTGTTCTCATCGGAGCCGTCCGTGCAGTCCTTCTCGCCGTTACAGAAGAGGCCCCTCTCGATACAGGCTCCGTCACCGCATGCCAGGAAGCCGTCCTGGTGGAACAACACATGTCAGCGCTCCTATTCTTTCCTTCTTGTTGCCAACCTCGACCTACAGTTGTTTACTTTTCAACATAGTCATGTCTTGGTGGGAAATGTTACAGCACCCGTACAACGATCATCTTTTCAGTGCTTCTCAAACATATGGGAAAGTAACTTCCTGGCAGATTAAAACTGTGTGCCCGACCGAGACTCGAACTCGGGCCTTTGCCTTTCGCAGGCAAGTGCTCTACCATCTGAGCTACCGAAGCACGACTCACGCCCGCTGCAGTTTTAATCTGCCAGGAAGTTTCATATCAGCGCACACTCCGCTGCAGAGGGAAAATCTCTTTCTGGATATGGGAAAGTAATTTAGGATAAGCACAATAATTCCAGTAATATCTGGCCCTGAATCACTACACACTGCTAATTTCTCTTTTGAGTTGCATCTGGAAGTCATAATATTTTCCACATTAAACTCTGATGATCTCGGTTAAAAAGTGAAGGAACAGTTCTCCCGCAGAAAACCTCATTGTTTCTCATACCAACGAAGAAAATAAAAGTATATATAATCAATCGTCACCGGTGGCTGTCCACAAACCTACCACATCTATAACAAACACGTTCGTGTAACAAACAAGAATATTTAACCTTTAATTTGGAGGATTTCCAAATATTATTACATTACACAGAAAGCAGTTAAAACAAATTAATTCTAAAGGATCAGGTAAGACGAGTCGAGTAGCAACGATCTCTTCGATTACTTGCCCCGACATATTAATATTTTTATGTATATTACTGAAGATTTACCTATCTCTATGATCTTAAGTTGCTAACGCAAGCCGGTAGCTTTTGACCAAAAGAAAGCTGTTCGAATCCAAGAAGTGGGGGAAATTTTCATCACCGTGGTTTGCTTCCTAACGGTAACTGCGAGCAGATTCTCTGTGTTAGATCGCAAACCACATCGCAGTTTCTTAAGGTATTGTTCTGTTGCACGTATTCCATCCGTCGGATTTGAGTGTTATTCTCTTGACTACTAACAATTTCGGAGCGAAAGACCTTAATGTATGGTTACTTTAATTAGTGTCGTAATGAGAAGTAACAATACGAAACAAATAATTTGAGCCGTTTCGTTATCCAATGTGGGGAAGGGTGGGATATTCAAAGTTATTCATGCGTATCTCTAGGATAACAGGAAGAAAACTGCGCAAAAACTACAAGACATACAGAAAACACACACACACATCAGTCTAAGTTTTTGATTCACATTACAAGTGCTGAATATGGGAACCTTTCATACTGCAGCTAAAGTTGCTATGTCGTTGGAGTTCATCGAGACGAATTGTCAGGGAGGTCGCGACAGCAGCCCGCTTTACAGATCGGTTCTTTGGGATGCCTATCCGCATGTGCGAAATAATTCTGAGTGGCAAGACGAAGTGCAACGGGGCTGAGAGTTATCAATGAAACGTAAAGGCAACACAAACGACAGGTGCAAGCTGTAATTGTAAGAATTCCCTTTACCAGTGGGACATTGGTACACAGAAGTACCATGCAACAAATTCCCACAGGTTCTCCTGTATATGGAACACATACATTCTGATGGTAGTCAAAAGGTTAAGACAGTCGCCCGTTTGGTGACGCACGGCTGGATGAATCGGTCCCAAGGTGCGAGGACAGGAAGGAAATAGCACCTTCAGCGTGACAATGTGGAGGAAGGCACTTTGTTGTTTTCAGACCAGTACTCAATTGGTTTACTTGAAACTATGTGGCGTTATTGGGACCCACCCTCTGTTCCTGTTCCTTAGTCATCTATGACAACATAACATTATGCTGCAAGAACATATCGATAGTTCGAGACCACGGCCTCTGTGACTCTGACAGGTAAGTATAGCCTGCCGTTGAGTACGGAGCTTGCTTGACAAATTAATTCACCGGAGGGACGTCAGTGGTTTGTAAATAAACTCGCGGGAAAACGTTCGGCATTTCATACGTAGTGCAAGTAACCAGAGCCATTTACTACCAAATATTAGAAGAACCGTGCTCCTCCTATAGAATAAAATCAACAGAGTCGGAAGTGAGGCTTACCTGGCAGAGAGGCTCATCCGTGTAGAGCAGCGGCTTAATTTTGCGCTCCTTGTTCTTCAGTTTGCAGTTCTTGACCGCATCCTTCCAGTCGCAAGTCTGCTTCTCGATGTCGAAGTACAGACCAGCCGGGCAACGGATAGCTTGCAGACCCTGCACAGAAGAAAAGGTATAAAATTCTATGAGGAGTTGTCCTTGTCGCTTTCTGATAAAGAAGCTTGCTTGACACACACAGTTTAACATCTGGCCTAGAAATAGCTGTCTAGGTAGCCGACGTCGCAATGAGGAAGCCAAACACATGAAAGGGCTATTAACTTTTCATAATATGTTTCAATACATGTCAAAAAGGCACTGATTTCTGTTAACCATAATCTTCTTATGCTCGACGACTGCATACCAAAATTTTGTCTTACTAATTAACTGAAGATACTGGCATTCCCGAAACGAAGACGCGAAAGGTTCAGCATTACGAAATGACGAAGGAATTAACATTACTTGGAGGTTCCCGGAGCAGGATTCCCACACTTTATACCGACAAGTAATTCGTCTGTTGATGTTTACTCGAGGAATCTAGGCACGCAGTTAACGACCTTTACTTATAGCAAGATTGTGTAAGGGGGCACTCCAGAAACTTCTGCTGCCTTGTATCTAAATTACGGGCTGGTTTATGAATTAATTTCTACGCCAGTCTACAGAGCTATGAAATAACGAAAGCAACTTTCACAGTAGTCGCTGCCCCACATTTAGCTTAACGTACTGCACACTGTAAATCTGTGTCAACAATTCAATGGGAACGTCTCAATAATTCATGAGTTTTGTATTTCCTGATCGAAATTATTAAATTTCGAAATGATAAAAAACGTAAAAATTAAATTTATGTTACGTAATATGTGCAGTGTTGTTGAATAATATATTGTTCTTTATTTGATTTCCTTAAAGACCCACAAGGTGAGACGTATCAGAGACGCCGGAGGCTACTGAGTGCATGCTCTTGGCTTCGCGGTCGTCGAGGCACAGATGCAAAAACATACAAATTTCAACGGATAGTGGCCACCGTTGAAGAAAAAAACATTATTTAGCCAAAATGACTTAATATTTCAAGTCTTATAAGTCTGTCATATGTGACTTAAGTATGTATCAATTTTCCTGAATGGCCAAATAGTTCGCATGAACTGCTTGTAGAAAACAGCATCAGTGTGCTCCCTCGAAAATACCATTCACGACTTCATTCCGTTTTCGTAAAAGCTATAAGATTTAGAGAGAAGAGAAGATTACAGCAGACGACGGTTTCTACTCGAAATATCAGGATAAATTCACGATGACGTCAACTTTCTCGGTGAAACGGAGCGTATAAATCTTGGAAATTTCTCTGTACGCAGCGTAAATTTCTCTGTTGGAACACAAGCGAGAGTAAGTCAATTTTTGAAAGCTACGTAGCTTAGTTTCTCCGCTGTTGAGTAAGGTAAATATTCGTTGATTAAAGAAATCTAGACTGAGAAGCTGTTTCTGAAATCGTTAAATTATTAACAGATTTGTGCGCAGATAATGTTACCAAAAACGATAGAATATGGACAGATCTTAATACGAACGTTGCCTGAAAAGAGGATAGTATTCGCGAAATTGTACAGTACTAACTCTCTGGAATAGCGGCCATGGCAACAGGAGAAAGCTTCAAAAGATGAAATTAACCGATTAACGTGTGTAACGACGTGCGACTGATTATTCAGAAGATCTCTGTCATCAACCAACTCTGTGTTAGCTACAATTTTGAGGGGCATGATACTAAATCATACAAGAAGATGATGACTTAGAATTCCTAAATAGTGAAGCCCTACAATGGAGGTATTTAGAATTTGCTGTTCGCAACCCTTCAGTAAAACAAATTTCGACTATCGTATCCGATTCAGATGTAGGTAATAAGAGGAGAAGGGCTCTCAAAAGATTTTATAGTACCCTGCACGTCGCGTGGCTTGCCTGGACAATGGTAGGTGGTTTTTTAATCTCCTCTCTGGGGTTGTAGAACAATGTATTTAGTTTGCATGTAATTTGTAGAAGAAATAACAGGCAAACAAAATGATATAATAGTTACATGTTTAAACTTTCCTCTTTGACTACAGCTAGGTATCCACGTTGGATTATTTGCCGAGGGATGCACTGTTAGTTGCTGGTGTTGCGCTATTTTTTAGGAACCATTTAGCAGGAAATAATCTTACATTCCGTGTTGGAGGTAAATCACAAATTTGACGGAAACAAATGCCAATGGTGTGACAAACATTTTGCTTAAGCCTGTCAGGTTGTGAATAATCAGTCATTTACAACGAGCTGACATGTTAGCTATGGAATCACGTTTGTACAAGTGAATTTGATTTGTATAAGTAGCTGGAACTTCCCACTCTATCTTAAACAAAAGTGGCAGACAATGACGATCCTATCTATCATTTGACCCTTCGTAAGCGTGCTTCATTGTGAATTTCATTGACATTAATAAGTGTAAACTCAGAAATTTGAGGGACTGCAACCTAATTTGCTTTAAAAGTATGTCGTATAAAAAAAGAAATATTGTGCTCGCAGCTTGCAGAGTATAAACTAACGTGAGGTATGTTTTAATATTTATTCGCAACCGAAACATTTGCCCAGTTGTTGTTAGTCTATTCTACAGAAAATTGATCGATTTATGAAAACATAAACAGTTGTGTTTACTTCCCAGTTCTGTAGTTCCGTAATTTTTGCGGATCAATTCTTTCGTTAGACGTAGCAGATGACGCGTCCCTGATCTCCTTGTAGAAAAGATATTATAAGAATTGAGAGATTACGTTTTCGTAAACATTGTGGCACTCATCTCATAAACTGCGATCATTCCTTTATTCCTTGCAGAATACGAGAATGATATTCTAGTAGATGTGAATCTTGATGTTTTCTCAACTGAATGAGTATTCCATGAAGTTTCAGTATTCCAGCTGGATGATGTTGAAGTCTTATGACGATATTACAGTTGGCAACCTTTCGGCTTTTCACAGGTGAGTGTTTTGCACTACAGATTGCTGGTGCACGTCGCTTCGTTAATACCAGAAGTTTGCGAGGAGGCGTGTGCGCATAGGTTTCCGAAACATCATGGAATACGGAAAAGTTATTGAAAATGCATTTACGCTGGTCACTCGAAAGATTTCCGTACAGCCCTTTCTTTGTACGTTTTGTAGAACACTTTGGAGTCACCATTTGCTAATATTTGGCAATTTATTCTCTCCCGGGATGACCGTTATCTTTTCGCGTGTTTTGCTGTTTTGTTCTGTGGGCCAAAATCAAAATAAAGCAGTTGTCATTCTCCTTCCGTCAATCGTACAATATGAACTAAATTTCTGTGCGTGGTACACTGTGTACTTATTACGCATATGAACTCTGGGAATATTCATTACAAATTGGATGCACGTGTTTATGTTAGTCTCTATTATGGGCTAGTATGTATGTATGTTTATTTGTTCCACATCTCCTCTTAAACCAATGGACCGATTTCAACCAAACTTGGTGCGCATATCACCTACTGTCTGGAAAGCATCGCTGTTGGGGTAAGCACCACCTATCAATCAAAGGAGTGGGGTGAAAAAGCAGTTTAGCCCACGACGTGCGACTATCCATCCTTTATTCATTCACTGACAATGAGAGCACTTGGTGACTTACAACATACTTTAAACATAATTTCAAACCTTGAAGAAACTTTTTCTCGCTGACAACCCCTAAGAAATAATTATGAAAGGAAAAAAAAAATCGTTTACTACATTTTCGTTGTTCAAGAAGTGAAACGGTACACGGAGCATGACGCTGTAATTTATTACTTCTTTAATACCAACTGTATTTGCTACACGTTTCGCATACAGTGTCTGCTTATACCGCCCAATGTACCAGAGAAACATACAACGGTGCGACACACAGTTCGGGAGATATGATGCAAAAGACTGAAATGGTTGGGAAAAACTGCCGCATCATTCATGACGTTTTAATTTTTTACTTCTTTACTACTATCTCTATTCAGAACACATTTCGAAGACCGGAGACTCATATAGCATTGGATGTATCTGCAAAAATTATATCACTGCACGACACATAACTCAGGATAGAGGACGTCATAAACATTGAGGTGCGCGAAAATGAAACTGCTGAGAGAAATTTGCGAAAGATACAGTTGAGTATTTGTGCAAAGACGTGTGAAATATTTTAAATATGTGTGAAATATACACTATGTGATCAAACATATCTGGACACCCCCAATAACATACGTTTTTCATATTACGTGCAGTGTGCTGCCACCTACTGCCAGCTACTCCATAGTAGTTATTAGACATCGTTAGAGAGCGGAACTCACGGACTAAGAACGTGGTCAGGTGATTGGGTGTCACTCGTGTCATACGTCTGTAAGAGAGATTTCCGCACTCCTAAAAATTCCTAGGTCCACTGTTTCAGATGTGATAATGAAGTGGAAACGTGAAGGGACGCGTACAGCACAAAACCGTACAGACCGACCTCGTCTGTTGATTGACGGAGACCGCCAACAACTGAAGAGGGTTGTAATGTGTAATAGGCAGACATCTATCCAGACCATCACACAGGAATTCCAAACTGCATCAGGACCCACTATACGTACTATGACAGCTACGCGGGAGGTGAGAAAACTTGGATTTCACGGACGAGCGGCTGCTCATAAGCCACACATCACGCCGGTAAGTGCCAAACGACGCCTCGCTTGGTGAAAGGAGCGTAAACATTGTACGACTGAACAGTGGAAAAACGTTGTGTGGAGTGACAAATCACGATACACAATGTGGCGATCCGATGGCGGGGTGTGGGTATGGTGAATGCCCGGTGAACGTCATCTGCCAGCGCGTATAGTGCAAAATTCGGAGGCGGTGGTGTTATGGTGTGGTCGTGTTTTTCATGGAGGGGGCTAGCACCCCTTGTTGTTTTGCGTGGCACTATCACAGCACAGGCCTACATTAATGTTTTAAGCACCTTCTTGCTTCCCACTGTTGAACGGCAATTTCGGGATGGCGACTGCATCTTTCAACAGGAATGAGCAACTGTTCATAATGAACGGCCTGTGGCGGAGTGGTTACACGACAGTAACATCCCTGTAGTGGGCTGGCCTGCACAGAGTCGTGATCTGCATCCTACAAAACACCTTTCGGGCGTTTTTGAACGCCGATTTCGTGCCAGACCTCACCGACCGACATCGATACCTGTCCTCAGTGCAGCACTAGGTGAAGAATGGGCTGCCATTCGCCAAGAAACCTTCCAGCATCTGATTGAACGTAAGCCTGCGAGAGTGGAAGCTGTCATCAAGGTTAAGGGTGGGCCAACACAATACTGAATTCCAGTATTACAGATGGAGGACGCCACGAACTTGTAAGTCATTTTCAGGCAGGTTTCCAGATATTTTCGATCACATCGTGTATTTAACAGGTATTTACGTGAGAAAAGTCAGCGGTAAAAAGCTCACCCTAAGCCGCTGGAACGAAACTTGAAACACATATTACTTACGATCTGGAAAGGGATACTGTTGGGGTAAGAACCACCAACCTCCTATTGGGGTGGGCAGAGATAAGGGGGAAGGGGGAGATGAATAGATAGAAGATGAAAGGAAAGAGAGAGTGGTAAAAGAGGAAATGAACAGCAAAAGGAAAGAGGAAGACATGGACAGAGCAGAGGAGGGGATAAAGAGCGAGAGAGTGAGGAGGAGATGGACAGGAAGAGGGGGAAAGAGGATGGACCGAGACGAGGGAAAGGAAGGGGTGAAAAGAAAGAGGATGGACCGAGGCGAGGGAAAGGAAGGGGTGAAAAGAAAGAGAGAGAGGGTGAGGGAAGGGGAAGGTGGACGAATAGAATTCTGGAATAAATACGAGTATATACCTAGGCAACACCGTGCGCTCAAGTTAGTTTGGCATAAACGAGTGTCTGCTGAGTAGTATGGAAAATTACGCAAACGTGGCTAGAAACAAGTCGTCTTGGAAACAAATGGACGTTTTGTGTGCACGTATGTGATACTGCCTACGTTACTGCCTTTTTCTAAGTCACTGCGGCTTCACTTCACCTGAGACATCTAAGCAGGTAATTTTCTGACAGTCTATAAAGTTCTTTTTTTATACAAGTGCTTAAAAGAGGTCTAATGGTCCTGTATCGCGTCTTCTTGATCTTTGTCACATGATATTCTCTTCACTATCGTACCAAAATCCTGACGTGCTTTATTAATGTATTGAATAAACTGGAAATAAACGTTTTTCATTTATTATCACGCATTTTTTTTCTTTTTTTGTGAGTAAGGAGGGGGGCACTGCTCTAAGAGCATGAGTCAATGAAACCCTTCAATCACAATATACCTAATAGACGACCTCTACTCCTTTGGTAAGGCCACTAACCCGTAAGGGGGGGAGGCGGATGAGGGGGCATAACATTCTATTTGGAGGGAGCTACTTAGAGTCTCTGTGGTCGAAATACTTTTTATCTCTGGAAACTGCCGGACGTAAAAATTATAGATATTGGAGTTACATCCTATATTGTTGGTAGTGTACCAACAACTTGAGTTTGAGTCCTAGCCTCCTCACAATATCCTATGGAAGTGCTGTCTACCTGTTGCCCTAATAGCCATGTTATGTTTGCTAATCGATTTGATACTCTCTAACAGAAACTTTTAGAATTTGATCCTCTCGCATTGATTCAGTTCCTCATTTAAGTAGAGCAGTTTTCGCTGTACCTATAGAGGGCAACAGCTAATCACATCTTTCACGGCTGCGACGTGAGAGCAGTCTACTGTGGTTTCTTGCATTGATTCTCATGCCTTGCCAATACCCTCAACCTGTGTAGCAAGTACACAGAAGCAGTTTTACAGCACGTGGTGAGCGATTCTGCACACGATACGACACGTAAGCAGCTTTCTCTCTAGTGCAATCGCTCTATTACACACTGAGTTTCCGAAGCACAGTATGCTAATCTACTGCGAGCTCTCTAACGTAACTAGAGCTCATAAACTTTAGATTTAACAGATATGGGTCATTTTCAATTCACTGAGAACATGCAGGTGTGTAAATAAACAAAATATCTAATCTTCCTGGAACAACTCCGCTTGATTTTTGTTGCAAAACCACTACAAATGCCAAGTTAATGCGCCTGTACTCGATCTATGTTGAAAACATTTCCTCGTAGATATTCGAACTAATACCACGTGCTATAAGAGGGCTTTTTACCTTTCAAAATACATGACACATTTGAGGTCAGTTCTGTTAAACAGTCACTAGTGTTATCATTTTAATGGACTGGTAAGCATATTTTCGTGATGCGTAAAGAGAAACAAAATTATGGTCTATCGTAGCAATGAAGGCATACAGCGGGATGTCCAGAGCAATGTTCAACAAAAAACGAAGCTGCAAGTTCTTTGGTAGTATATTGATAATCCTGCTGATGTGTGATCCCATCATAAGGCAGCCTCTGCTTTATCAGCAAGGCGAATCTAAGCTCATCTCAGCACTGACCTATAATAGAATTTATTTGATGCTTTCAATTAAGGCAGATAAACAATCACTTTCCTTCGAAATGAGGTTCAAACGGTTCAAATGGCTCTAAGCACTATGGGACTTAACATCTGAGGTCATCAGTCCCCTAGACTTAGAACTACATAAACCTAAAGAACCTAAGGACAGCACACACGTCCATGCCCGAGGCAGGATTCGAAACTGCGACCGTAGCAGCTGCGTGGTTCCCGACTGAAGCGCCTAGAACTGCTCGGCTACCGCGGCTGGCCCGAAATGAGTTAACGGAGCTTTGCGATATGTATTTTGTGGTTGGTTATGCGGTAAATAAAAACGTGAAAACCCTGAATGATATGTCCGCGTCGTGTATTGAAACTCTGAAAACGAGATTCTCTCTTCACTTATTCTCAAGTTTCCAGGCGATATTTTTGTCGAAATATTTGAAAGTTCTTTCAAGATATTTGTTTCAAGTTGAAAGACAGTGAAGAAATTTTATTCTAAAACGATTAGTTGTTATTAAGTGTTGTCAAGATCACGCAAGGTTGCGCATCCTGCTGTTGTGTGCTAGCGAATTATTTTTAAAGAATAAGAAACATTGCGCAGTAAACCCCACTGTAGGTTTCGCAAATCTATGAGCGGTCTGTCATATGTAGGTTTCAACAATTACCGGATAGTCATCAGTTGAGGCAGAAAGTGTTTCATAAACATTATAGTGGTCCAAACTACAGATGAGGGACACATGAAGAAAATTGGTACTATAGTTTATCTTCGTTTAATTATGATCTTTTTTTAGTCAGGAGTTGGTTGGATCGAATTTGAGCTCTTAAGCGAAACTTTTTGTCACAATTATAGGTAATCGCAAAATTCAATGTTGTCATTATTAGAGGCTTAACATTTTATTGTCTTGCGCTTTTACAGCAAGGCTACACCATTATAATGAAATAAAAAGCATTAACTGCCTATTTCATTTATATGATGTATAGACAATCCATACAACGAGAAAAGCATCATTTCCAGCTCCTGGTCTCAGATGTAGCAAGCAAAGTTCCATTCACGTGAAAGAAAATTTTGTCACAATTCCCTCTTAAGTCGTCTCTTAATTAAGAGGGTCAGTGCAATGAAAACCGTAGCTCCGCTACAACGGGAGCATGGAATGGTTCCATTCAAAAGTAACTACTACGCACGATAAGGGATTTATTCCACTGGGAGAAGAGGCAATCAATTCCTGTTTTGTGGAACGCGGTCAGCCGCTGACGGATCTACAACTCCTGTATCTCCTGGTCCGATGGACCGACAGTATTCCTCGGCGTTTTGACGTTATGGCGCATCGCAGCTTCTGCAAAGTGTCTTCATAACGCTGCGCGCTGACTTTTGGTTCCACGCTCGAGGAGATCGACGAGCGGAGGAATCGCCTTGTTGCACGACAACGTCCGCCGCCCGCCCCCACATTGTCAGTCAGGATGGCCGACTTGGTTGGGAAACACTGCAATAATTCCCTTAAGCCTGGATATTTCACTTTGTGATTTTCGCATGTTTATCGACCTGAAGAAAGACATCCATGGACGGGCTCAGTCCAGATCCCTCCTGAAACCAGGTAGGTAAGCAGGTAACACGAGCGAATCCTCCCAAACTGACACACTGCATGTTGTATTATAGACAATAATATAATTTTCTCTGTCATGTTCCTTATCTCCTTCCCCTACCCCTCCCATGTTTTAAACAAAAAATACTGATTCACTTATGCACGCTTTGCGAGTGACCTTGAGCGGGACTCCGTCGCTGGCGCTGTGCTGGCTGGACTTTATCTCAATAAGATAAAAGATAAAACTTTTAAACATAGTCACAATACAAGCGAAAAATGTTTACATCTTCTACTGTAACTTCATATGCTTTACTTTGCGTGCTTGGAGTATTCATAACCTAGGCGCGCAGTCCGGAACCGTGCGACTGCTACGGTCGCAGGTTCGAATCCTGCCTCGGGCATGGATGTGTGTGATGTCCTTAGGTTAGTTAGGTTTAAGTAGTTGTAAGTTCTAGGGGACTGATAACCACAGCAATTGAGTCCCATAGTGCTCAGAGCCATTTGAACCATTTGAAGGATTCATAACGTTTAGAACTGCTACCTGCTTCTAACGGGAGGATTCAGTCCGATCGTTTTTCAGGTTCTTGAGGGCTTGGGAGGATTCGATATCATTTTTCTGGCCGCGGGAGGATTCGAGCCTGCACCACCATGGACTTCGGACGAGGAAGTCCAAGAATGGGTTTGGTTGTGGATCCGTCAACGGTCGACCGCGTTCTACGAAACAGGAATTGATCGCCCCGCCTTCCATAGTGTTTCAAACGAGTATCTTGATTACTTTTGAATGGAAGCATTTCCTGTTTCTGTTGTGGCCGGTGTTCGGTTTTCATTTGAAAAAAAAAAAAAATGGTTCAAATGGCTCTGAGCACTATGGGACTTAACCTTAACATCTGTGGTCATCAGTCCCCTAGAAGTTAGAACTACTTAAACCTAATTAACCTAAGGACATCACACACAACCATGCCCGAGGCAGGATTCGAACCTGCGACCGTAGCAGTCACGCGGTTCCAGACTGTAGCGCCTAGAACCGCAAGACCACCGCGGCCGGCGTTTTCATTTGACTTCCCGATGTATTTCTCCACTGGTCACAATTTGTCCCTGGAGGAAAGAGTGAAGTTGAGATAAAATAGTTCGTGACGCAACAGACAAACTGACGCGATGCTGCTAAATGGATGTATTTCTAGTTCTTCACAGCATGGAACTGAGTTTACGTGATTGTAATAGCAAATTTATTTCTCGAAGGAAAATTTCTTCACTACGATTACCGTTATTGCAGAAAACGTTCATTGCATTACCTTCCAATCTGTAAATCGGATGCCTTGAATTATTTTCAAGACGGGTATCGTCTTTCTAGCTCTCCAGATAGCCTGGTACTGATAGAAAAAGTGAATCAGAACTACCGGGTATGAACCGACAAGATGTGTATTGATAGTGCACATTTTTGAAAGTTCGTTATAATTGTATATTGTAGCACAAGAAATTGAGTATTATTATTTATCGAATTCAAGGACATTCAGATAACTGTCTGCAGCTAGAAAAATTGACAATTTTTTTGTGATTCGCCTGCGAGGTAACTCTTTTTGATTATCAACATTTGTATTTAAGACATCAGAGAGAATATAAGCAAACAGTTTAGTTCTTTCTCTATATTTTTATTTTGTTCTTTGTATCTAGCTTCCTTCGTTTGAGGATAATCTGGAGGATGGGCAAAGAGCATCCCAACTGCAATTTTTTGGGAAGCGGTTTCCAGTTGCGGGATCCGTCCGGTAACCAAGGAAAAACTCACCAAAGCCCTTTTCGGAACTGGGTGACTGGGTCTGTTTTAATTCTGAAACGAATCGGTACTCACCGAGGACGTGCACTGTATCACGTCCCTGCAGTTGTCGCCCTCTCCGGCCACCAGCCGGAACCACTCGCCGGCGTCCTTGTCCTTGCACAGCTCCACCTCGAAACTGTCGTCTTTCTTCGCATCCTCCTGCCGCTTCACTCTGATGGACGCTCCTGTGAACACAGAATGCATGTTCGCGATTAGTTTGAAGAACGTTGTACACGATTCGAGCAAATGCTACGGCCACCTAGATGGCCCAATCGCAATTACGAGCAGCTACAGAGGCGGCGTGGCTCAATATTTCTGCAGGGAACTTCCAGCGACTTGTTGAACCCATGCGAGGTCGTGCTGCTGCAGTGCGCAGGGTAAGAGGAGGTCCGACACGATATTTGGAAATATACGACATTAGCTTTTTTTTTTTTTGTCATCATTGGTCATCAGTCTACTGACTGGTTTGATGCGGCCCGCCACGAATTCCTTTCCTGTGCTAACCTCTTCATCTCAGAGTAGCACTTGCAACCTACGTCCTCAATTATTTGCTTGACGTATTCCAATCTCTGCTTTCCTCTACAGTTTTTTCCCTCTACAGCTCCCTCTAGTACCATCCTCCCTCTTATCATCCCGTCCCTTCTCCTTATCAGTGTTTTCCACATATTCCTTTCCTCTCCGATTCTGCATAGAACCTCCTCATTCCTTACCTTATCAGTCCACCTAATTTTCAACATTCGTCTATAGCACCACATCTCAAATGCTTCGATTCTCTTCTGTTCCGGTTTCCCCTCAGTCCATGTTTCACTACCATACAATGCTGTACTCCAGACGTACATCCTCAGAAATTTCTTCCTCAAATTAAGGCCGGTATTTGATATTAGTAGACTTCTCTTGGCCAGAAATACCTTTTTTCCCATAGCGAGTCTGCTTTTGATGTCCTCCTTGCTCCGTCTCTCATTGGTTATTTTACAGCCTAGTGACCATCAATCCTGATGTTAAGTTTCTCGCTGTTCTCATTTCTGCTACTTCTCATTACCTTCGTCTTTCTCCGATTTACTCTCAAACCATACTCTGTACTCATTAGACTGTTCATTCCGTTCTGCAGATCATTTAATTCTTCTTCACTTTCACTCAGGATAGCAACGTCATCAGCGAATCGAATCATTGATATCCTTTCACCTTGTATTTTAATTCCACTCCTGAACCTTTCTTTTATTTCCATCATTGCTTCCTCGATGTACAGATTGAAGAGTAGTGGCGAAAGGCTACAGCCTTGTCTTACACCCTTCTTAATACGAGCACTTCGTTCTTAATCGTCCACTCTTATTATTCCCTCTTGGTTGTTGTACATATTGTATATGACCCGTCTCTCCTTATAGCTTACCGCAACTTTTTTCAGAATCTTGAACAGCTTGCACCATTTTATTTTGTCGAACGCTTTTTCCAGGTCGACAAATCCTATGAACGTCTCTTGATTTTTCTGTAGCCTTGCTTCCATTATTAGCCGTAACGTCAGAATTGCCTCTCTCGTGCCTTTACGTTTCCTAAAGCCAAACTGATCGTCACCTAGCGCATTCTCAATTTTCTTTTCCATTAGCTAGAGGCCGCTTAAACACCAGTTTAGAATGGCAAGATTATTGAACCGCATACTACCTCACTTCGCTTCGAGTGTCCCACTTGCGTCTCTTTCTTTGGTGGCTGCTACTTCTGAAAATGCAACATCTGCTGACACTCAATTAAGCGTAAACGCTGTGAGCGTGTGGATGATGCTATTCTGTCATTCTGCGCAATGGATTAATCTGAGATGTACCCTTTACTCTGTGGCTCCTGCAAGACGCAATTTCCACCCCACACTACTACAGAAGTCAGACAGACGCTCCTAACGTTCAAAAGAGAAATGCCTGAAAAACTTTCTGCAATAAATATCTTCTGGAGTCATTTGCTGTAAAGAAATGACACAAAAATTCACAAAATTTCTTACGTAACTAGTGGGTAATGGCGTAGTGCTAGTTAGTGTAAGAAAAACATGAAACTAACGAAAATTATTATTTATTTTGCAAAACTTCTGAGAAATCGCAATGGCACTTTTAGTTACGAACTGAACAGGTTATTACCTGGTTCTTCTCGGAATGTGAAGTTACCTCTCAAGGACAGGATTCGCTAATGAAACTTCTGTACAAAGTTTAAGATTCTTGTTGACTTGGCAGAATGGCTGAGAGCCGTGCCTACTCAACTTGAATAATTATCCGTTAGAGCGTTGCTAGGTACGGTCGAGGCTGTCGCGTGTGAAATGCGGTGAAGTCTACTGTTGTGGAGGAAATATGGGGCTCGCAAGGGCTGTAGCGCACAATACCGTAAGCGGCGATGACTGCTGTCTGCTGCACTCGGTGCTGACAAATAAGATAAATCTCGTTCTGTCTGGACTGACCTTCGTCAATCAAACTCTCCCTACGCCTTGATGAAGTCGAGGACTCCTATTCGCCCCTACTCTAACTATTGACGTGGTACAGCAGTCAGATAACCAGTCCACCGCGATGCCACTCAAAATTCGCTCGCACGCGTTTAACTATAACTCTCTCCGTTCACACCGTACAATAAGTGTGTCGGCCAAGACAGTGAACAACGCTTAATCGCAAGGACTCAATATAGAGTCGCACTTCGATTCGCTCTCGACAGAGATACTCTCCCAGTACTGAGGAGAGACTTGTTCCACGCTCTTTGAGTACACGTACGAGCGCGCACGCTCTCGTTACGTGTTCTCGCTCCAAGAGCGACAACGGAGCGGCCTGTCTCCGCGCCAAACATGAAGGGGTATATCTTTCGGTCTCTTCCATTACTACTTCAGCTCAAGGCGTGAGAAATGTTTGCCAATCAGCATTGCTCTTCTAAAATGGGAGAATGACATTTCGTTTAAGGTGACCAACCCGGAAATCTATAGCATGGGCGTTTGGAGTTTTCTCTATCCCTGTGAAAATCTGTGACACTGCGTGCTATGTGTAAAGAATGCGTAGGCTGGCCGCTCCCACACAATGTAGCGGAATTTGCTTTTAAGCCGAACACGGGGTCGTTCCTTCTTTCCATCAAGCAAACGCTGTCCGCTCCACGGCCCTGTGAAAACATCTACATCTACATGCATACTCATCAAGCCACCTCACGGTGTGTGGCGGAGGGTACCCTTAGTGCCTCTATCGCTTCTTCCTTCTAATCCAGTCTCGTATTGTTCGTGGAAAGAAGGATTGTCGGTATGCTTCTGTGTGGGGTCTAATCTCTCTGATTTCATTGTCATGGTCTCTTCGCGAGATATACGTAGGAGGGAGCAATATACTGCTTGACTCTTCGGTGAAGGTATGTTCTCGAAACTTTAACAAAAGCCCGTACGGAGCTACTGAGTGTCTCTCCTGCAGAGTGTTCCACTGGAGTTTATCTATCATCTCCGTAACGCTTTCGCGATTACTAAATGATCCTGTAACGAAGCGCGCTGCTCTCCGTTGGATCTTCTCTATCTCTTCTACCAACCCTATCTGGTACGGATCCCACACTGCTGAGCAGTATTCAAGCAGTGGGCGAATAAGCGTACTGTAACCTGCTTCCTTTGTTTTCGGATTGCATTTCCTTAGGATTCTTCCAATGAATATCAGTCTGGCATCTGCTTTACCGACGATCAACTTTATATGATTATTCCATTTTAAATCACTCCTAATGCGTACTCCCAGATAATTTATGGAATTGACTGCTTCCAGTTGCTGACCTGCTATTTTGTAGCTAAATGATAAGGGACCTATCTTTCTGAAGGGACCGGCGTCCTGACGTACGGTGTTTGCCTCTCCCAAACTAAAAGCTTTTGTGACCGTCCTGTCTTGAATGTGTGAGTGTGTACGCCAGCCTCGAGTATTACTACCACGGTGCGCTTATTTGTTATTTGCATATCGTTTACATGAATTCATACAACATTGACTTTATTGGGCTCGAATGAAGCGTCTTGATGTGCGGAATATGATTGTGAGGGCGCAATATGTAAGCAATGAAGGTCAGGAGACCGCGACGTCTTACAACGCCAGTGCGCCGAGTGTCTGGCAGCGCCGCAGCAGGTGATCCAATTACACGGGGAGCACGTAACGCGTCGGTGGCAAGATCGGCGTGCGGGCGTGGCGAGAAACCAGCGGCGGGCCGAGCCCAGGGCCGCGCGCTGTTCCGAGATGTCGAGATTACTGCAGCCAGCAGCCAGCGGCCGGCGGCCTGCGGCCTGCGCGCCAGCCGCGTTGCACAACGGCGAGCCGGGCCGCGCCGGCGCCAAGGCGAGCGGGCGGTTCCCAGCTGCGCGAGGCCTGCTCACGTGAAACGCCGCACCTCCCAGAAGTACACACCAAGCCTCACCTGCACTCCAGCTAGCGCCATCAGGGACCACCCTCATTAAAGGGGCGCCCTATACTCAACTACTTATCCTCCCTATCTGGCACAGGCGACAGCGTACAGTAATACACTACTGGCCATTAAAATGGATACACCAAGAAGAAATGCAGATGAAAACGGGAATGCATTGAACAAATATATTATACTGCAACTGACATGTGGTCACGCAATGTGGGTGCATAGATCCTGAGAAATCAGTACCCAAAACAACCACCTCTAGCTGTAATAACGGCCTTGATACGCCTGGGCATCGAGTCCAACAGACACTGGATGGCGTATATAGGTACAGCTGCCCATGCAGTTTCAACACGATACAACGGTTCATCAAAAGTAGTGACTGGCTTATTGTGACTAGCCAGTTTTCAATTGGTGAGAGATCTGGAGAATGTGCTGGCCAGGGCAGCAGTTGAACATTTTCTGTATCCAGTGAGGACCTGCAACATGCGTAGAGCCACGGGTCGTAACACATCTGAGATGTAACGTCCACTGTTCAAAGTGCCGTCAATGCGAACAACAGGTGACTGTAACCAATGGCATCCCATACAATCACGCCGGGTGATACGCCAGTATGGCGGTGACGAATACACGCTTCCAGTGTGCGTTCACCGTGATGTCGCCAAACACGGATGCGACCATCATGATTCTGTAAACAGAACCTGCATTCATCCGAAAAAATGACGTTTTGCCATTCGTGTACCCAGGTTCGTCGTGGAGTACATCATGCAGGCGCTCCTGTCTGTGATGCAGCGTCAAGGGTAACCGCAGCCATAGTCTCGGAGCTAATAGTCCATGCTGCTGCAAACGTCGCCGAACTGTTCGTGCAGATGGTTGTTGTCTTGCAAACGTCCCCATCTGTTGATGCAGGGATCGAGGCGTGGCTGCACGATCCGTTACAGCCATGCGGGTAAGATGCCTGTCATCTCGACTGCTAGTGATACGAGGCCGTTGGGATCCACCACGGCGTTCCGTATTACCCCCCTGAATCCACCGATTCCATATTCTGCTAACAGTCATTGGATCTCTACCAACGCGAGCAGCAAAGTCGCGATACGATAAACCGCAATCGCGATAGGCTACAATCCGACCTTTATCAAAGACGGAAACGTGAAACTCATGCTTGTGATCTTCGAACGATGCACATGCACAGCGATCCGTATGACACGTTGTATTGGCCCACTGGTAGATGCCATCATGCTGAGAAAAAAAAAATTGCATATAGCGCTGGACATGGTCCCCAAGGATGGATGCATACTTTTGTTGATCCAGTGTGCCTTCCAGAATGTCAAGAACAGCTATGAAATGCCACGAACACATTCTCTGGACTACGACGCCTGCAGTATGTTCGTTTTCAGACGTTTCACGTATACGCCAATGGTCTATTGTCGATACAGCTTAAAACGTGATATTTGGAATGGCCGCTTGCCGCCAATCAGTGGGCGTACCGCTGAGGTACTGGAGTGCAAATTACAGCCTTCGTCGCCAATGAAGAGCAGACAGGCGCCTTCTACAGAGGCCCATACGCAGCAACGTTCGCTGAGCAGTCGTTGATGAGACACCGTTGGTAGCCCCATGGTTCATATGGTCAGTCAACCGCTCAACAGACCTACTGAGGTGGCGCAGTGGTTAGCAGGCTGGAAACGCATTCGGTTCAAACCCGTGTCCGGCCATCCTGATTAAGGTTTTCTGCGATTTCCCTAAATCGGTTCAGGCAAATACCGAGATGGTTCCTTCTAAAGGGCAGGGACGGCTTCCTTCTCAATCCTTCCCTAACCCGATTGGACCGCCATTTGGTCCGCTCCCCCAAATCCACCAAACAACCAGTTGCTCAACAGCTGCACGGATATTCGCCCTTTCACGTCTTTGCAGCAGTCGTTCACCCCTGTCATCTATGGCCCGGCGCCAATTTTGATAGCGTGATTTTGCTACGCACGGTGTACTTTAAACGTAGTGGGACGCGAAAAGTTTAGTAACTTAGCCGTTTCGGAAATGATAATGCCCTTCTAACAAACTCTACATCAGGCGTCACCGGATGCGGATATGGAGGGGCACGTAGTCAGCACACCACTCTTCCAGCCGTTGTCAGTTATCGTGATCAGAGGTGCCAATTCCCAGTCAAGTTGCTCCTCAACTGGCTTCACGAGGACCGAGTGCACCCTCCTTGCCTAAAGCGCCAGAGGTGCCTCTTCTCAGTCAAGTTGCTCCTCAACTGGCTTCACAAGGACCGAATGCACCCTCCTTGCCTAAAGCGCCAGAGGTGCCTCTTCTCAGTCAAGTTGCTCCTCAACTGGCTTCACGAGGACCGAGTGCACCCTCCTTGCCTAAAGCGCCAGGGGTGCCTCTTCTCAGTCAAGTTGCTCCTCAACTGGCTTCACAAGGACCGAATGCACCCTCCTTGCCTAAAGCGCCAGAGGTGCCTCTTCTCAGTCAAGTTGCTCCTCAACTGGCTTCACAAGGACCGAGTGCACCCTCCTTGCCTAAAGCGCTAGACTGAGACTGTCGTCCATTCAGATGCTAGCCGAACCCGACAGCGCGTAACAGCGGCGATCCGGGGAACCTGTATTACCACTGCGGCAAGACTATTGGCATGCTCTTCTGAACGTCATATAAATCGCTCTGTTTCCACATTAAAACATCGACAGCACTGTTTTCCGCGTCCTCCCCTATACACTCTGTATGTATCCTCCACCGTCTTTGCTGCCACCTGCCGTCTGTGAGTGGTTATCACACAGCGACGTCGAACATAGGCGGTGGTCGCATTAACGTGGCTGGACCATGTGGAAGGATGAACGTTCTGGTAAACATGGATCCGGAAACGAGGCGTTTGTGAGGTAACTGCGAATATGTCATTACGAGTAGACACTGCCCTCAGCATAAAATATTCTCCTTGTTATAACAGATTTGAAATATCAAATTGTCATCTGCTTGGGCTCAGGTTTCACCCGTGGCCCACGTCCGAGGACTGTGGTACAAGTATGATGGGCAACCTGCACATTGTGCTGCTCATGTCAGCCACTGAGATCGACCTGGGCCCTGACCTTGATGACCAACATCACCTGACCTCAGTTTGTATTTTTCTGAGGTAAAATAATTTAAATTTAGTTTGGAATTGTTGACAGGAATATTCTATGTAGTGGGTTCAGCCACCTGCCGGAAAGGATGTTCATCCACTCACTTATTGGCCCTTTTATTGAGAATCTATGAGACATGTGTATATGTGTAGCTTCGGAGTGTGGGTGAGTGTAATGGACACGTTTGTGGACCAGAGCCATATTTGTGTAGTGTGTTGATGATGGGAGCAGGGAGAGGGTAAAACTCGGTGCCGGCACATAGCGTACTACTCCTCTCCAATAACACCGCGGGTCCCTCCAGGTGTCACGTCTCCATCCGACGACGGATCATCATCAGTATTAGTTGCCCTCTCTTTGTGGGACGCTGCGGAGAGATTTGGAATTTCATCCAGGATATTGGTGCAAAGACTGGTGATCAGGGTCTTTAAGCCATCACCTCTCATCACCTTGCCGGTCAAATCCTGGCAGTGAGAATTTCATGCACCACCAGTATTCGAATCGGCTTACATACGAGGAGTCGAGCAACTTCGAATAGGCGTGAATTAGCGATCTCAGCCGTAGAGGCGTGTTGTCTGAGGCCATCTCGAAAAAGATCGATACTCTAGCTGACACATACATAGCAGCGAATTTTATAGTGGTGTCACGTTTTACGATATTATCCGGAGGGGACTGGGAGGGAGGGATAAGAGGGGGGGGGGGGGGGGGGTTGAAATAATACACAACTTTCTGCAAAGTATAGTATCGCTGCCAAACTGTCAGGGCGACATGTGGAACACCTTCTTTAAAAGGTACGAACGCACAGTGAATTGTAAAATGTAGGTTGATCAAGCACAATTTCATTTCTTGATAAGAAAGGCAATGAATGACATTTGAGCCTAATTGAATGGGAGCTAACAGAAAAGTTTACTTTTTAATAATGAATAATTTTGGCAGCCTGGAGTATTCGAAATCAGTTCACAACGCCATATTCATGACGGTTCTTCTATGGTACTAGGTGGTGTAGACCTCAAGATTACTGCGTATTTTTCCGAGATGTGGGGTTCTACGCATGTAGCCCGAGTCAGTTTTCGCTTTTAATTATGATACCCCTTGTACATGCTTATGACTTGGCGGATAATCTGCGTAGCTAATTGCAGACGATGCAGCTGTGTACAGGGAGATGACAGTTTTATGAATTTTTTTACGAAGTTTATAGAGACTTCCAGGTCATCGGTGTCTGGTACAGATATTGACAGCTCACCCTAAGCATAAATAAATGCAATGCGATGCATATAAATAAGCGAAAATACCGAATATAATATGACCTCAATGAAGGCGATCAATCCCTGGAATTGTGGAGAGATGCGTGAAAGTGGTCGTTTACAAATATCTAGTTCGAACTATTCTTGAATATGGTTCGTCGGAGTGGGACTTTCAGCAATTTGAATTTACGGGAGGGTTAAGATTCGAACAAGAGTTGTATGATTTGCCAGGCAGTTCGTGTAATCAGCTTGAGACTCACAAAAATGATCAAAGTATAATAGAGGGAAACGTTACGAAAAGTACTTCCGACGTATACATTGCGTAATGACCATGAAGCTAAAATGAGAGAAGTTAGGACTCATACATAAGGAGTTTTTCGGTACAAACTTCCTTCCCGACAGCTATCCATGAATGGAATAGGGAGTGAAAATGCAGATGGAGGTGATGTAATAAGCCTCGCCTTCACAAGTGGTTTGCAGTCTCAGTCATATAGTGCCCATGAGTTTTCTGCAATTTACAGTGTCACCTGAGAAATGGTTGCCTTGTAAAGCACGCGACCTATATCCAGTCCCCTCGTTCTCCAACCCTAGTTTGTTTCTCATCTCTAAGGACATTGTCATTGACTGGGTGTTAAACACTGCTATTTCTTTCACTTCACACAAGACACACAGACAAAAACACGAAATATCATCGGGAGGTGTCACTCCGATACGCACGTCAATGAACAAGAAAGGAAGCGAGTAACACTGATTCGAAGTACTCGCTACCGTGGCAAGTAATATGCCTTGTAGAGCGCGAGACGAGAATGTTAGCATATGAAGAGCTTGTGTATGTAGTGACTCCATTCAAAGAAAATTACTTTTAACAATCGACACGTTAAAATGTAAAATAATACGTTACTATACATATTGTTGAAATAGAACCTGAAGGCCAGAACATTATTCACAGACATGGAAAAAGTGCAAGAAAAGCACACGTATCGAGCTACGCAAAGGGAACACACTTGATTAACCTCTGCAACTGGCGGCAGCATGGAACTATGATAGAATCTCCGGTCATCCTTGTGAGCGCAGCCGCTCGCCTCTTCTGGAGAAGGCTGCTCTCTGTTGCAGACAAACTGGTTAGAGCTGCTCGCTTCGGCTCCCGTTCTCCTTTTGTGGCGGGTCGTCCCAGGCTTGTGTAGCCGTTCTGCGATGCGAAAAATTCTCTGCCAACTCACTGATCTCGACTTCATACTTTCAACGTTCGGTATCTCCTATACTGAAGGACTCAACAGCACTGTTTGGTGTTCTCCTAGAGTCTTACAGTGCTGATTCTACTTCACGAATTTACAAACAAGATTTCAGTATTCCCAATTACTGAGGAATGTAATAATTCTTCCATGTGATACGCAACGATCTTCGGAACTTTCTTGACAGCTAATGATAATCACAATTTTTTTTTTCTTTTTCTACACTTAGAAAGTTCCAGAGGACTTATTATACGTAACTGATTATACAAAACACCATCATTAACGATATTAAATGCTCACACGAAGATCGGACGGATTTTATTCTTTTCCTTAACGTGAAAAATCTTTTGGCTGCAGTATCTAACAAATGTTCATCTCACAGTATTACATTTGTAAAATCGTTACAAAGGTCTTACGAAGATTTACGTGTGAAGATGTGATCAGCCCTAATTTTTGTCTACCGGGCTTGGCCCATAGACTATGCAAGCGACTCATTTGAATGTAACCGGCTGGCACTCACAGCATTTCTTTTGCTACGGCTTTTTACATGATTTCATCACGTTTAATGGACTATTACTAATTATGATACTTCGATAAAAATATAGGTAGTTTCTAGGAATCCAACAATGTACTGAATTATCCTAGTCCCTAACTCGGTTATTTTGCTTAATTTTATCCAAAAAGCCTTCATTCCTCCGCTCCCAAGAATTTTTATGTTCACTAAGTACTAAAACTTTATGTTCTGTCTTGTCATGGAGGAAAACTCGTCAGAGAAATCCACCGCATGAGCGTCTAGGGAAGTGATTCCAGCGGTGGTTTCCCATTGCCTTCCACTGATGATGATGAAATGATAATGAGGACAACACAAAACCCAGTTCCTGAGCGGAGAAAACCTCCAACGCAGCTGGGAATCGAACCTGGGCCCCTTAGCATGACAGACCGCCGCGCTGACCACTAAGCTATCGGCCCGAACTTCACTAAGTAAGTTGGTGTTAACATTTCTCGCAGTCGGACAGTGCAGCATTGAGCATGATTTTTAATATGCTCAAAGAACAAAGGCGATCGTAAGTGACCAAGACCGCAGAGAGCATGCAAATTTTGTTCTCCTGGGACTGATACTTGTAAGAGCAATAGCTCAACAAAATATTGAACTTCCTCTCGTGTGAAGCCAATGGTTATTTATATCAAAAAGGAAGGACGGAATATTCGGTTTAACGTCCAGTCAACGTTGAGGTCATTAGAGCGCGAACACATCCTCAAGGATGAGGAAGAAAATCGGTCGCGTCCTTTCAAGCGAACTATCACGGCATTTGCCCAGAGTGGTTTAGGGGAACCACGGAAAACCTAAATCTGGATGCTTGGACAGGCGTTTGAAATGGCATCCTCCCGAATGGGTGTCTAGCGTGCTACCCACTGCGCTACCTCGCTCGGTCATTATTTAAATTCTTAGGCGGTAAACAAAATAATGCTTTTCGGGGCCTGCGGGCTCTGTTAGGCGAAATGTGGTTTATCGTCTTAGCCAATGATTAAGCCAGAAGCAGGCGCCAACTTCGGAGTGTGAATAATCCATGGCACTTTGCGAGCTCTTTCGATGTAATCAGATATGAAGTGAGCTGGTTCATAGCGAAGCACTTTGCTTTGCGTTGATCTAGATGATTTCCCTCTCCATGCCAGAAAAAGCTGAAAAAAAAATGGTAATGTGACCACTAGAGAGAGCGTTAGGCGTACCGCCGATAGACAGCGCCGCACTTGCTGTGAGCCAGCTCAGACTTTCTTCCGCTACAGATGACCCACTCAGCTATCAGATCAGCTTGAGTCAACGAACTAGTGGCGGTAGTATATTTCACGGTTACGTCACCGGCGGGGGCTACTGCGAGACGAAACGGATTTGTAATGGCTGGTGTACTTGTAAGGGTGACCGGATCATTTGTTTAATAAATGGTCGCCTCTCCTCCAGCGTGTCAGCTCGGCAGGTTCTGAGCTCGAGGCGTGATGCAACCAACAAGTCTCTTAGGACAGCAGCGTACGTCGTGGCCTGTCTGCATTTATTGCGAAACATCCCGTGTCGACCCATGTGGGAGACAGTTCCGCAATGGAAGAATAAGCCTGGCAACGGGACTCTCAGATTCTTTGAACTAGATCTTACGCATAGCAGAAGGCTACAAAGCACGCAATAATTACAGGCTGACAGCGGCTCCTGTCGACCTTGACACGAAATGCTTGCAGCAAAGACCTCTTGTTAGCGACCTCTTGTAATCGAAGCTTTCTGAAGGTGTGGCTTTCTCTTTGTGATAACAGGGTGCAGAATATGTCCTTCTAAAAACGAATAAAATTTTGATTTTTCTTCACGTGTATGTGGGTTAAGCGTTATGCATCCTTCAAAGAGTCGACTATTTATTGCTGACACGTAACTGGAATCTATTTTCTTGCTATGTCTTTCCCTTGACTCTCCGCAGTCACAGCAGATGGATGCAAGGAAGATTCCTTAAAAAAAATGCTTTTGAAAAGAGTCAGTACCATATTTTGAGCTGCGTTCGTCACATTAGTCGCTCTAGAGAAAAGTCAGATACTTCAGGGTGCATTCTGAGACAAATCAGACACCAATTTAGATCTGACAAGTTTATCCGCAGTTATCGCATTTTTAACGACGATTCTAGGTTATTCTCAACAATACATTCGGGAACCATTACGGTTCAGATGGAAGAGCACTGCGTGAGAAATTGTTGTGAAAATAAATACCTGACGATTTTACTGATGAAATGGCAATGTTTTATAAGCAAACACATGTTTTTTACATAAATTTTGTTCGTTAATGCTTTTACGGAATTACAAAAAGGTGGTTCAACAAATATTTCTCGTAATAACATTATTGCTGCCCATGATATGTAATTAGCGACGGGACACCTCTTCTGTCTGTCTTGCTACACGAAAAAATTGAGCAATAATTATATGTAAAAATTTATGAAATTCACTGTTTACGTTTTTACCCTTTGAATGTTATCTAATAAACCTTTAAAAAGTAAAAAAAATTCGTACCTGCTCAGAAATTTTGGGCTTTGCTTTTGCGCTGAAGACCGGTAACAGCTCTTTCCCAAGGGAACAAACTGCGCTATTTGATCAGAGAAGTTTCTTTATCGAGTGCAAAGAGTTTATAAACGTCGAGAAGTTTCAGAACCGTATTGTCAACACGAAGCATTTTTGGGTGAAGATTTTTTGTGGGGGAAAAAGAACGATGAAATGCGAAAACGTGATGGTACGAGATGAAACTACTGTAGAAAGTCGGCACCTTCGAAACACCTGTTAGTGGCAAGGACTTTCCTTTCGCCCGCTTAACGGAGTATGCTCTTCTTCCGAGCCAGCTACCAAGTAGGTTGCAGCGTCCTTCCTGCGTTTCACGTCGTGTCTAAACAAGGATGCACAATTTTCTCTACCACAAAGATCCTGCTGACACAACATATTTCGCGCCGCGTCCCGATCGACGTGGACCGTGGTATTTCCTCTGAGAGTTGCACACTATTGTAACTTCCACTAAGTTGCGCAGGTCATTAGCAGTATATGGTCTGCAATTGAAGAAGTGAGTCTCCGTCTTCAGCGATTTTGAGGAGGAGGGTTAGTGAGGACGTAGTGGCCACTTTTAAGCGATCTTTTTTGTTGGTGGTGCAAGCATAAGTAAATGTTAGTTAGTAACCATCAGTAATCATTACAGAAAAAAAGTTCTGTTTTCGCGTGAGACAATCGCAAATGGCGAGAAAATACACTTATTGTGCTAATACAGCAGGAAATTTGTTACCATGATTTTAGTATCTTCAGCTATACACCGTCTGACTTGCGACGTATCCTGTGAGGTACAGATCTACTGGATGTTCCGTCGCCCTTGCTCTCTGTGGAATACTCGACTCTGCTCAGTTCGATACACGTGCGAATCTTCTGTGTCTTAAAGCGAGTTAAAAAAGTTTAAGTTGTGAGAGCGAGTGACTATAAACCTCCCATCCTGTGCTACGTTACACTCGGGCAACTTCGTTATTCAATGATTTACGTTGGAAGGAACACCGTTTGTTTTTCACTCAAATCTTCCGGCCTATTATCCCGTGGTGGAGATGTAAAACTTTCTCCTAACGTTTCCTCTTCTACTGCAGGAGACAGAGGTAAAATGGCTAATTGCAACCAGAATTCAAGGGAGCGCCGATTATACAGGCAGTGTAGAGGGCACCACAGTCTATCACGTGACGTCGACTCCGAGATTATCACTGGTATTGCCAACATTCTCGATAGAAAGTAATCCATTGTCATTCTTATGTTGCAATGTTGACATACAAATGTTGTCTCGTTTAACACCTTCCTCTTTTCTATTAAAATTATAATGTTGTTTATAGATCTCAATTGTCTCTCTATACATACGCGCATAATAATGCGATGTTTTTCGATATGACACTCGTCTCTGTGAATTTTATTTCGTGATCGCCGTCTTGGTAACTATGTTCCGCTACGGCAGATGTATTCGGATGCCCTGGGAGGCAATTCCTCTTGTGTTCAACGAGAAGGATGTTAACACTTCATTTTGTGGCACCAAGTGACGTCAGTACCTGCCGTGAAAGCTGACATTGTGTGGTCACCGGTTTTCTTTTGGTCCGTTTATCGTGTTCTAGTTTATTTCAGATTTTACTATGTAGCGACTGTGTCCACTGAGAAACACCTTTCCTTAGAGGGAAGTACACTATCTAATCAAAAGTATTTGGACACTTATTGGTGAACATTAATGTGGGCGTGTCCACCCTTCGCCTTTGTGGCGATCTCTGCTGGGCACATTTTGAACGAGGTGTCCGTGTATTTATGGAGTAATGGCAGCCCATTCTTCCTCAAGAACTGTAAAACCCAGAGAACGTAGTGATATCGGATGCTGCGTCTACAGTGAAGACGACATTTTAGCTCATCCCAAATTCGTTCTGTTGTGTTCAGATTAGCTCTCTGGGCGGACCAGTCCATTTCAGGAATGTTATTGTCCACAGCGCACTGACCTACAATTGCTGCCTTGTTATTCTAATACAAACTATCAAAACTATCATCGTCTCCGAACTGTTCCTTTACAGTAAGCCATACACAATGCTGTAAAATGTATTCATATTCTTCTGCATTTAATATTTTGTTAAATGTAATACGAGGACACGAAAAACTCCCCCATTCTGTAATACCACCTCCTTCGTACTTCACTGTCGGCACTACAGATGATTGCAGGTCATGTTCTGGCATCCGCCGGACCCAAACGCTTCCATCGGGTTGCCTCAGGGTACGGCGTGATTCACCACTCCAAATCACTTGTTTCCAGTCATATACTGTCCAGTGGTGTCCCTCTTCATAAGACCTCAAGCATCGCTTGACAATGGCTCATTAGGAGCTGCTAGAACTCTATTATTTTTAACTTACTACGCACAGTTAGTGTGCTAGCAGGACCGCTGTACCAAGTAACGAGTGATTTCTTCCACTGAATTCATGTGATTTTTTTTACAGTCACATTCCGCAGTGTTCGACGGTCCCTGTCCGTCAGAGCATGAGCTCTGCCTGGTCTTGGCTTGGCTGTGATTGTTTCTTCGCGTTTCCGCCTCGCAATCACATTACCAACGGCCGACTTGGGCAGCTTCAGAAGAGTCGTAATATAGCTGACGGTGTTGCTACTTAGGTTACATCCAGTAAATAGTCCACGGTCGATGTCATTGAGCTCTTCTCGCCGGACGAATCGGCCTAACGTGACATCTAGCGGTAAATTCCTTATCACGTAGGGATGTCCAGACACTTTTGACCAGATAGTGTATAGAGTTCAATGAGCAATTTGGATGCAAAAAGTTACTCATCTACATGTCTGGAATTCTTTATACGTCTTTGATCTGTAAGATAGGTGCAGTATCTTAGAAATAATAAGTCGCCTGACAGCGTTCTAAGAAGGAAAGCTTAGGACGCCCATATTAATGTTCACCAATAACGTCAATGACGACGTTATTAGAGACGGAATATAAGCCTCGCTAAAAGTCAGGCACGGGGAAGGAAATCAGCCGTGTCCTCTTCAAAGGAAACGTCCCAACCTTAAGCGATTTAGGGAACCGAAGGGAAAGTTAAGCTGGATGTGCGGAGGATAGTTTTACCGCAGTTCTGCCGAATACGAGTATAGTGCCATTCTACTAAGCCACATCGTTCGGTCACAGTTGCATTTTATACGTCTGCTAATGTTTGCTCAAGAATCTCAGCGATATCATAGATTCAGTTATAAGGTGGGCAACATTTTGAAGGAGACCCGTTTAAAATAATGAGATGCCTTGCCTGAAGTGTATTACGATCTCCTCGCTACAGAGTCTTGCATGTACTAGTTTCTCAGTATTAATAGAGTAAGACAGAGGCACGGTAAATCTCTTAGCGAGTGTTTAGAAATCCTTAAACACAGACTGCAAGTAATGCTTTAAGCACAGCATTTTCAGTGAACAGTAATTTCATTATCTTAAAAAAAGACTCAATATATCAGAAAAAGTTAAGTAAGCTATTCAGAAGCATTTTTGCCAAGTTAATTGAGGGTGGGTTGTGAGCAATGAGAATCATGAGTGCACACCGTTCTGATTTCTTGCGAAAGTGCAATGCCGCCAATATGTAGATGAATTAGTAGAGCAAGCAGGTGACAAGGGTATGACAGAAACGAACGAGGCTACGGATTCCACAAAGAGATCCCTTCTACGTTGTAATATATTTATTGACAGTAGACTTAAGATAAAACTGATTTCTGCCACTGGCAAAGGTTATCCTTGCTACGAGTTTAATAAAAATTGTTTCCGATGGTTAGCCAGCCAGGTGCTGGGGCAAACATGAAATTATTGAGGGTAGTCAACATAACATTATAAACATTTGACGTTACAACTTCATATCGCACTTTGCTTTTCAGAGTGAAATATTAGGTTGTTACATAAGTTCGTAGCGTTTTCGTTCTGCATGTTGGTTTTTTTGCATGTTGGTATTCCTGTTGCTATTGGTTTATTTATCGATTGTAATTTTTTATTTGTAGTCCACACTTGATATTTGAGTTTACATATTGCCATTTTGTCATTTGGAGATAATGAGTGTAGTTGCACACACTAGAAAATGGAGTGCCGAGTGGAGGAATCGGAACATTTCTGACGTATTCTTCTGTCTGAGTTCAATAGAGGAGTGACAGCAGCAGAGACAATCAGAAACATTTGCGCCGTGTCTGGAGATAAAGCCATTGGACAAATCACAGCAAGAAAATGTTTTCTCGTTTTAAGGAGGATCCTTTTTACATTAGTGACGCCTCTAAGTTCAAGAAGGCCTTCGGGGTTTGATGAAGATCCACGTTAGTTAAATCGAGAACTGTCAGACGTGTTGAAATGTGAACATTCCTCCACTGTGCGTCATTTGCATCTAGCGGGGAACGTTCAAAAATCGTGTATATGTGTACATCATGCCCTAAGCCAAAATTACAAAAATTAGTGGATGGACAAATGTGCATCTCTGGTTTCTCGTCATCAATTGGCCCGTGAGCAACACAGAACATTCCTATCCTGTATCGTTACTGGTGTCGAGAAACGGTGTCTTTATGCTAACGTAAGGAAAAGAAAGGAACAGTTGGGCCCAAACAAAGCAGCAACTCCCCGTACGGCGACCTCTGTGCACCCACAAAACAATGTTATGATTGTGGTGGAATAGCGATGGTCTGGTGTACTATGAGTAGCTTTCCCGAGATGTAACCATCACTGCTGACATTTACAGTCAACAACTGAGACGTCTTGCAGACGCTATCCAAGAACAACGATCAGGAAGACTGCGTGAAGCGATGCTACTCCACGAAAACGCCCGCCCGCATTCTCCTAAGTTGGTACAAAACGCTATACAGGAGTTAGGTCGGGAAATCATTCTGCACCTACTTATTCACCTGATGTTGTACCCTCATATTTCCACATTTTCCGCTCCTTTTGGAACAACCTTCAAGGAACTTCCTTTCCGGATGCGTTCCGAACATGGCTCGACTTGTTCTTCGCCTCAAAACCAGGTGATTTCTACAGTCGCGGAACCGAAATGTTACCATACTGTAGGCAGACGGCTGTAAATAATGAAGGAGAATATATTATTGATGACTAGAGTCTCTGGTACGTGTGTCTGTTGCTTGTGGAAAACCGCTACGAATTTATGCACCAATCGAAAATGAAAATTTTTAATTCGGAAGCTTGTGATCGATGAATTTAAAATTATTGAATAACACTAGAGGAAGTGGCAAAGTCCACATGTTTCATTTCGACACAGCCGAGTTTATTATTTCGCTTACTCATAGCTATTGAATTCGTCGTATATCATTCTTATTTTAATGCTTGCTTGAGTTTTTGTACGAATGTTAAACACATGAAAGAAACGATTTAAAATCTGCGCCGTAACAGCAGGTGTTCCGGGGAAGAGCCGTGAGCTTGTTAAGATGGAAATACATTCAGCCGAAGGTGCTCCGAGTTGGGGAAGAGTTGTCTCGCTTGTGGTAGAACCGTCGGTGGGTGCGACCTTGGCGTGCCAGCGAAGCCGAGCGGGTCGCTGGAGAAAGTGGCAGCCTCCAGCCTCCTGCTTCCAGCTCCAGCCTCCAGCTGGCGACGGAGACTGGCTGCAGCCACGTGTACTCCGACTGCGCTCTCTCCCGTCACCCCGCACCGCACACTAAAGTCAAATGTCTAGACGCACCTGTTCAGTTCAGTACTCTCCGTTTCTGGACCAGCTGCCTGGAGTTACACCACGCACTCACAGAAAAGGGCACATGGAGGGTGCTCGTGAGTACGTATTACATAACGGGCCATAAAGGGAGGGTGGCGTAAACGTCACAGCGATCCTCAGCGCACAAGTAATTAGATGTTAGATTTGTGGGGAATACTAACCCAGTATTCGCAGAGAGTTGAAAAGGATGCTTTGGAAGTCTTTGTGGTCTGGCTCGTGGTGTATTGTCCGAAACTACATTTGAAATGTTCGCCGCAAGTTTTGTTAGTATCTTGAAATTGTCACGTGCACCACACAGAACTTCTGATTTGTCTGTTAGACTATTTGCGGTGGTAGCGTCCACACAAAATTTTGACTAACTTAAATATTTGCATTTGACTATCATATGATGAAGTATGGTGCGTCACCGGACAAAACTGTCATTGACTATGCTGTGGTAATGGCCTCTTCAGTGAAGTTCACTCGACTGTGCTTTTTGCCTTCGCCTTCCTGATTATTGGTCCTGTTCGGAAAGCGAATATTTCGCCCCCGACGTCGAATGCTCGCCATAATCGAAATACGTACTGATACTATGAGAACTGAAGGAGCAGGACAGAATTTGTCGAAATTATTTTTTCATCTACTGAGTACTTTTAGGCAGAAGAATGTGTCGTCAACTTGGTCCGATTCGGAAGGTTCCTTTCGTTTTTTCTTCATGCGTAAAATCAAATGAATGAAATACTGGACTTCAATTCCTTAACATCCGTTAGAAACGAGTGTCGTAAGAGACAGTGCACTTTTCCTATTGGATAAGGAATGAGCAAGGTACCTTCTGTGGCACTTAAAGAACCACAGGTACTTTAAGAAAAGAGCGGGTAACATTGATCAAACTTGTCTGGACTTGCTGCCAGAAGACTTACTACCCCAAACAGGCTCTTTCTATTCTTCCTTAGTGCGTGTTGAGACTGCTATTGTATTCCATTCTGGTTGGTGACCAAGCTACGGTGTCTCTTCAGCACATAAGAAATGTTTCCTCTAAAGCGTTTCCACGAGGGCTATGAATTATTTCAAGTTGAGTCAATTTCAAGCACTTACAATCAATATAACGAATTTTTTCTCAAATTTACTTCTGTGAGGAATAAAGGTAGTTATTAGCAGAACTGTGTGTGTTTTCTTACTTCGTAGAACAGTAAAAGTGGGCAGTGTCTTAGAAATGAAAACCATGTATGTCTAAAAGCATTTTTGTTTGTTTCTGAAGTTGTGAAATTGTTCCCTGCTGCAGTTATCTGACTTCCTGAAAACTTAGTAGTATAGTTTGTCCACAATCCTAGAGGATCTCACCGAATCAGAATACGTACTATCCGCATAACAACATTGATATGAGCGCGACATGGATTTTACGAGATGTACGATAGTATTCACCAAGAATTTGGAGATTTTTGTGATTTACTCCTTAAGTCTTTCGTAGTGATGTTCAATTTTACCTTCTAATGTCAGAACAATGGGAGAAAATTTAATTTCACACTGTAACTATGCATAGTCGTTCTGAGGATAAGGCTGTATCGATAAATCGATAATTACTAAACTGGCAGTTGATAAACGGTGAAACACATCAAAATCATGTTATGCATGATGAAACACTTTCAGGGTTTAGGAAAGTTTATCGAAAGTACAGTTAGCCTCAGACAGTCTGGGTCATAGGAAAAGACAGATCTCATTTATCGGGAAATGGATCCATATTATATTTCAGTCTTCTTTATTTGCGTCATTCCAGGTTGTTCGGTATCACACCATAATACAATTCACTATCTTCAGCAATGTCACTGCTTACACCGCCTGCCATTTTTACCAGAACGTGATGTTGCGTCGCCACCGACAATAGTTTCGGTGGAGCAATAGTCCCCGAGAAGAAAGAGAACAAAACATGTCGAGTTTCAAAGCAACGAAGGAACAACCAATGACAGGCCTGGACCAAGAGATCGATTTTAAGAGGAAACTACGTTAATCTACATGGCAGGTTACTCAAAACAAACAATAATTACTGTCATATAAGGAATACCATTCAATGTCTTTTGTACAGTACTTGCAGTGCTCAGAGCCTTTTCTCGGACAACTCATAGATTGTCGTTAAAAGATGTACAACGACGTGCGCTTAACATGATATCATCAGAAGTTAATAATAGTTCATTAGCAGTTAGTCACTTACCGCTCTGAAACTAAATATCTGAAATGCCAAGTGTTCCAACATTTTGATGAGCAACCGTTTCGAATATGACCATGTGTTATTCTAAATACAATTTACCATTTACAACACGGAAATGGCCTTGCGATGAAATATCGAACAGATCTGCCACATTTCAACGGTACTGCGTAACACCAAAGCGTATATGAATTTCGATAATTAGTAGCTTATTAATATTCATCGTCGTATCTACCTCCAATTATTTACTACATCAGCATCGGTGGTTGCTGGAGAGTATTTTCTGCGTATTGTGTTACAAGGAACCCACCCATGGTCTCTTGGTTCCAAAGTAATTTTATTTTGTTAGATTTACAACTCTAATTTACATTTATATTTATATTGCACTGACAGTATCTGTGCAACAGTGCAAATGTTGACAGTTTTCGCTATGCGTCTCGCTTGGAGACAAACTTGTTGCATTCACACTCAGTACTTGCTGTTAACAACAATGATGTCCACTTCACTCTTAGGTCTCAAGCTTTCATTCAGTTCTGCTCGGTTTTGCCTCGCAGCTGTTTTTCCGACAGCCTAAGTTGCACGTTGACCTCGATATACAGCGGTATTAATAGGCTTAATGACGAACAGTTGGGCGATAGGAATTCTACGGAGTGTCTCAGCAGAAATGGTCCATATTCAGTGATACGACAGGAACGATCATTCGAAGCAAAAATGTCTAGTAAATATGGACTCTATTATGTCTGCGTTAAGTGCTATGAGCAACGTTCGCTTCTGATATTGTGAAACAAATCTATTCTCTGTGCGTTTAATTTTTTTTCTTGTTTTGGCCCATACTACCTACTCGCAAAATGTGGAAACTAAAGAGCTTGAGCTAGGAGAGATACATTTCACGGTAGTGAAGATGAACAAATGCTCCTAGCTCTTGAGGTCTGCAATTCACAGTTCTTTTTTGATTCGGTTGAGTGTTCCTGTTGTATACCTGAGTATTGACGATTCCTCCTGAGACACCCAGTATATGGAGTGACTGAATGTAATGAATGAGCAACCCAACGAAATTATGTTGAGCTCTTCCCGTAGCGACGGCAAACCCATAACAATGTGTCTACATCTCTAGATGTATTTTACGTATTGGTGACTGCAGTGAAAGTATTTCCGTATAAACTTAGGTAAATGGCTAATAAACTGAATAAGTCATAATTACATTATTATTATTGTTATTATCCTATAGCGGATCACTGGAAACTACGAGTACCTCATACAAAACTACTCAGAAAACACCTCTGAAAGACCTTGGAAATTTTGTCGCTGGATTTCGTTTTCAGTCTGTATACCATGGCAACCTAACTGCACCACTTAGATACATCACCAGTGCAACAACTAAAGCGATTATTGATCTTTAGTACAAATGGTACAATGCGACGGGAAAGTTCTGCCAAAGAATAAAAAATTTAGTTTTTGAAGTATGAGCAAGTAAGTTGTAGAGTATAATTTTGCTGATGTACAAATATGAAACGTGTAATAAGAAGCTATTTGAATATAAGAATCAAACCATTAAGAGTTGTGTTAAACATATTTTGCTTTAATTTTGAAGAAACCTTCTGAAATGATGAAAATTATTGTTATTATTAATATAATTTTGAGATTATAATTTAAAAATTGTGTTATGTAAATTTTATAAAATATTAACGACATATAACTTTTACCTTCGAAGTAAAGACTGATACACAGTGCAGATGTTTTCATACGTGATACCTCAGCCGGCCGCTGTTCTAGTCGCAGTCGGGCACAAATTGTCAACCTTCACCAATGATTTATTTCAATGCATTTAGGCGGCTGAGGTCCTGATGTCTCTTAATACTGTATTATTTTAATTTTTGGAATTAAAAAGGGAAGAAAAGATTAGAGTTTAACGTCCCGTCGACAACGAGATCACTAGAGACGGAGCAGCAGCTCTGATGGTGTCAAGGATGGGGAAGGAAATCGGCCGTGCCCTTGGAAGGGAACCATCCCGGCATTTACATTAAGCGATTTAAGGAAATCACGGATAACCTAAATCTGGATGGCCGGACATAGATTTGACCCGTCGTCCTCCAGTGTGCTAATCATTTCGCCATCTCGCTCGGTCTGTTTTTTTTTTTTTTAAATACTGACGATAGAAGGATGAGGTTAGAAGTTCCAGCTTTAATTTGCTGTTGTATGCTGGAGTAACCCGTTAAACACGCCCGCGCTTGCATTGTTTCTGGCAACTTAGGTGAGAGGGTACCACGCCTGTCGAGCAAGCTTCCGGTAGAGAATTTCAACATTTTGAGAAGCGAAGCAGCCTAGCGAGCGTGAGCATTAAAGCGTCTTGCGGGATCCGAGCCCCCCCCCCCATCCACCTGCCAGCTGCGGCAGAGGCGTGGGCGGCGCCGGCTGCCTGGAGCTGGAGTCCAGCGCGCAGACCAGCGCCTTTATGTAACACCACTTCTCGCCTTTCCTCGGGCGCCGCTTTCCACGGATGGATTCCGGTCGCACAAAACAAACTTTCATGTTCCGCGTACGTCCGAAGTCGCGAGGCGCCCGTAAACTTGATACGGCTCCGAGAAAGTCGTCCCGGCTCAACGGCGGACACGCAACTGTTTTCGAGGAGCCCCTGCGTCATTTGCGTAACAGACATCGCCCGTACTTTTGTCAACGGCACTCTTACAGCGTGTGGACGAATCGACTGTAGCTAAAAAGTAGCCGTTACGGACTGCTTACTTGCATTCGGTAACAGATGCTGGCGGCGGACTACGTTCTTCCCCTCCGGCCGCGACGCAAATACTCGGTCCGCCCCCTCCGGGTTTCAGAGGCAGCAGCCGCTTTCACCGTCTTGTGTCTATCGCATGGTATTCGGCCAAGTGAAATTGAAAGTTTGGTGCTGCGGTACACAACAACTGATCACCGTTACGTTAAACCCTTGGCGCTTGACTGGCGGGGCAGCCCCGACCGCGTAAATATCGCAACAGGCTCACAAGTCGGACGTCGCCGGCACAACCTTCAATTCGCAGCAACTCGTATGTCGCGGCTCTCATCACCTTGTACCGAAGCGTTCTGACACCTATCGGCAAGCGATATAACTACAAGGAAACGCATTTGTCGAAAGAATACCGCTATTGTTTTGTTTTCACGTTTCTGGTCCACTGCGAAGGCGGTGTTCGAAACCAAACTGACAAATGGCAAATTTAAGTGATAATCCTAAAAAGGTACTGTAGATGTTGTTTCCAGGGCTCTCGGGGGTCCAGCCGGATGCGATCGTTGATATCCCACGATATTTCGGCGAATAACCTTTCCGCCATCATCAGATGGTTCTGATGAAGTGGTCAGTCCGCTCATTGTCAGTGTTATTTATGTGCGTCAGTTGGGCTTCGATTCCCTGCGCCGACGGTGCGATTGCTGCCGCACTGACAATGAGCACACACACCATCCCATCAGAACCACCTGATGATGGAGGAAAGGTTACTCGCCGAAATATCGTGGGACTTCAACGATCGCATCCGCGTGGACACCCGAGAGCCCTGGAAACAACACATACGCCGGGAAAGCTTCCGATCACTTAACAGTATTGTAGATACTGGATGAAACAGTGAGTGATATGAGTGATTTGAGCGATGACAACAGAAACAAAACAGTGACAGTAGTAAATAGCTTTATTCTGTACTGTCTGGATGCTACTTCCAACCAGGAATACTATTTCAGCCACAAGAGGTACAGAGTGGCATTTCTAAAAGTTCTAGTTGGAAATGTACCGAACACAAATGGGAGAAAGGGGGGATGAAGACGTACTTTCGAGGACAGAAGAGAGACTACCAAAGCAGCCCCACTTCATCTATTCCAGTGAAAAGAGTAAGGAGAGTGCTGTTTGCAGTAACAGAAGGTAAAAGGTGGGAGAAGGGAGACTGCTTACCGTCCTGGTGAATACTTCCAAAAGTACTACACATTGAAGCAATAGGCCTAAATCACGAAGTACATGAAATGAAAGACAAAACATGAGATGTTCAGTGTTGCAATATATGTGTAATTTGTTTTGTCGTTTAGTTTATAGTTACTCTTGGCATAATTTGATTACACGTAATTCAGATTATTTTCACTGCAACAATTACGACTGCAATGGCAGAGCAAGGTGCAAACAAATCGAGTGGAAAGGCTTCAGTCAGTATAGACTTTCGTATCAAGTTACGTAGTAATATTTAAAATTTGACGCAAAAATTAACGAACTGACATTCTGATGAAAAGCGCTGTTGGGTTGGGTTGTTTTGTGGGAGGAGATCAGACAGCGAGGTCATCGGACTCATCGTATTCGGGAAGGATGGGGAAGGAAGTCGGCCGTGCCGTTTCAAATGAACCATCCTGGCGTTTGCCTGCAGCGATTTAGGGAAATCACGGAAAACCTAAATCAGGATGGCCGAATGTGGGATTGAACCGAGGTCCTCCCGAAAATCGAGTCCAGTGTGCTAACCACTGCGCCAGCTCGCTCGGTTAAACACTGTATTCTTGGTGTGGCTGACCAAATTTCTTTTTCGGTTATCTATTACTTCCTTTATTATCAAGTCAAATCTGCAATACGTAAAAATATGCATGTGTAACTCAAAATGGTTCAAATGGCTCTGAGCACTATGGGACTTAACTTCTGAGGTCATCAGTCCCCTAGAACGCAGAACTAATCAAACCTAACTAACCTAAGGACATCACACACATCCATGCCCGAGGCAGGATTAGAACCTGCGACCGTAGCGGTCGCTCGGTTCCAGACTGTAGCGCCTAGAACTGCTCGGCCACCACGGCCGGCCATGTGTAACTACAGCTGTTGCATTTAACGCGAAATTGAGGAAAAATTTCTGGCATGAGAGTTCCTTGCGTTTAGCGCACACGAAACGATGCTGAAAATTCGCGCACAATTTCACGTGAGGTCGACGGAGAACCTGTCGTAGACATTTGTAGGGACTCTAAACAATAAAGTTGATTTCAGGCGAATGCTCACACAAAATTCTTTAACGGCTACATCGATTTATAGTGACTAGTCATTTTCAGTATCCCATAAATACCGCTTGGCATATGGCTGCCTCTGGACACGCTACAAGTGTTTCCGTGATGCTGCTGCTAGAGGCCTCTGAAGCAGCCGTCGGCCAAGAAGTATTTATGGGATACTGAACAAAGCTGTAATTAGTCAGTCGAAATCGGTTCAGCCGTTGAAGAGTAAATTTTATTGTTTAAAGAAATGTACTTGTTGACGGGCGGTGTAAGGTGTCTTGTCACGGTCCGCGCGACTCCTCCGTCAGAAATTCGAGTCCTCCCTCGGGCATGGGTGAGTGTGTTGACCTTCACCTAACTTAGTTTAAGTTAGGTTAAGTAGTGTGTAAGATTAGGGACTGATGACCTGAACAGTTTGGTCCCATAAGATCTAACCACAAATTTTTTGTACTTCTTGATGCTCTGTCGGTAAAACGATAAATGTGAGTAAATTCCCAGATACTGCTTCAAAAATAAAACACCTGTTTGGATTTTGGATGAGGGTGTAACTAGAAATTTAAAGTACTTTCCCATACATGTCTTCCTGTTTCTGCACTTCTTTCGCTGCATAAAATACTGTCTCAGTTGGCCATTTGATCTGCTTTCATGAATCAGTCCCAAAAAATGAAACTACAGCTCCTGTGCTCAAGCTATGGTCAGATCGTTGCTAGAATTTACCGTGTGCAGTAAGGAGACAGACACGTATGCCAGAGAACGGTTGTTCATATCTCCGTCCCGCCGTACAGATTTATGTCTTTCGTGATTTCCGTGAACCGCTGAAGGTGAAGCGCAATCCGAGCTTGTGTTACGTCTCTAACGGTTTTGTCGTCAACGGGATGTTAAAATCTGACCTTTCTTTTCCTTTTTGGAACACCTTTTCAAAATAGAGGACATTGTACGTCACTGACGTCGTCGCTGACGATGCGACATTAAACAACAACTCAGTGTACTTAACGTTTTCTTATGCCGTTGGCTGATGAAATGGTTAGTGGTGAAGTGGAGCAAGCCGGCCGCTGTGGCCGAGCGGTTCTAGGCGCTTCAGTCAGGAACCACGCTACTGCTGCGGTCGCAGGTTAGAATCCTGGGTCGGTCATGGATGTGTGTGATGTCCTTAGGTTAGTTAGGTTTAATTAGTTCTAAGTCTCGGGGAGTGATGAACTCAGATGTTAAGTCCCATAGTACTTAGATCCATTTGAACCATTTGAAGACGAGCAAATCCGAAAACGCAGATACCTTTCGCGACTTTTGGAACAAAAACCAAGACACTCTGCAGACTTGCGACAGGTTCGCTTACCCAAATTTGTCCGATCCTTCAGGTTATCACCGTACGTTATACAGTTTATTAGAGAGGTCTCCGAAAGCGGAATAGCGGTCTGAGACGCTCTCACTTCTTGTCAGCGAATTGTGTGAAGTCTCATCCGCACTTTTAATTGCTTTATTCCACTTTGTCTGGATAGATATGACGTCACTATAAAAACCCTGGAAGGCGAGCACGATGATGTACTGTCCTCTGTTCCCGCCAGTTAATATTGTAACACATTACGACTACTTCAGATCACATGTGAAACACTAGTCTTCAGATGTAAATCGGCTCTGATGTGAAGAGCAATGCTACGCAAATACAAGTTCATAACGAAAAACTGGCTGTAATGGCCGGTCGAAAACAATCGTATTAACAGATGGAGCATAAACTCCATTGTACCAGAATGTGGACAGAAATTGGTTGTGGTCCTACCGAAAGAATCTTCTTCCCTTTGGCTTTACAGGTGAAACCACTAACATCACGTACCACTAGCGAGTCGGAATATTGATGTAGCGGTATTTCCTCTAGCTAGTGGAGATGCTCAATCCGTTCCCCGAAAATTCTGTAGCTGATCAACTGTGGCCAGTTATTTTGCCGTGTCATTTGTCACTTAATAAAGGATCATGTGCCACGTTGTCAGTTGCGGCTCCGTCGATTTCCATAACATATCAAATTCAGTCATCTTTTCAGCTGGATTTATGAATCTAAGAGAACTCAACAGGTCAAATCAATAAATTCGAGTCCATCCTTGGAATGAAATGTCCACGGTTGAAGTCACTTGTACTTATGTTAAGACACTCATAATTTTTGTCGGACACCTCTGAGAGGCTACAGAAACTTGTGATGCTACATATACAGAGTAACCTGCGGTATGCAATACCGCAATTATTTCAGGGGTGACAATGTCAACTGACGAGGCTAGTTGATTTGCTTCCCGCGTATGACGTTTGCTAGTGTCGAAGCCGCCTTCCTTCCCGTTGATGTAAACACTGTTCTAACCATTGTTGATGTAGTGTTACAAATAAAAGTACAGTGAGAGGTGACAAATTCGTCAGATCAGTCATAGAAATTGGAAGCATATAGAGTACATCGAGAGGATCACTAGAAGAAGTATAATGTCTTCCACTATTTAGTGAAACAGAATAATTTTCGAGTAATTGCTACATTTTGCAAAAAGGATAAAACCGCTGAATTCTAACGCTCTGAAAACACTTGTTGTCCTTAGCTGGCGCTGTCATTGCTGTGGGCTTGTAGAGATATAACGTATATTTCGTGGTAATGGTGACGAATTTCGACTTGCCAAAAAAACTTTCGCTCATGTAGTTGCAGCAACAGATGTCTTAGAAGAGAAAAGAACAGCCTAGGACATACTCCTGACTTTTCTACCTTTCAGCATTTCACATTAGATTCTGAAAGTAGTTTGGTATATTACCCAAAGAAGACTTTACGATGAGCGGAAAAACGCTCATTGTCTTCGACAGCCTGAGCTGATATCTGGCTTAAGGTGACTGTGTCCATCATTTTAGTAATCTACAGCTGGTTAGTAATACGTTTTGACACTACTCTGTTACCTGTTAAAGACATTCCGTGAGGATGTGTTCAGAGTTATTTGTCTGCATTGCTGGATCATCGGAGTTCATAATTTCCAGTTTGGATCAGCCACAAATATTTTCAAACACTCCCTACGTAGAAGAGACATGGAGGTGGTATAACTCTACTATAAAAGATTGTAATTCCGAAGAAACAAAATACTAGAGGTGTTTTTGAACAAATTAACTGATGTTTTCCACAAGAGCAAACGAGTAATTTTGGTCTTAATTTTCTGTCAGAGTTCGAATAATTTCGACCATCTGGGGCCTTTTCAACTGACAATGACACCTACCTACCAAGGTCATCGGCAGTATAACTCAAAGAGATAATAAAACATAGAGCAATAAACACCTGTTATTGTAAGACATTCATTCTATCGGTTGCAAATTTGGCTATTTCGGTGAATACGAAAAGAAAATTTTGGAAACACTTTTTACATTTCCTCTAGTTACGTTTTCCATTTCCGATGTCGAATAAACTTGAAACATTAGTTGGTAACAGTCTCCAAAGCAAATGTTTTTCGATGGAGACGGCAGGTTCATAATTGCCCTCCAAGCTGCATGTAAGTAGAAGCGTTTACATCTAAAGGTCTAAAGTTCCCTATATTTTAAGTATGATATCGTACAACCGTCTGATGCAGGACTGAATTCCTTAGTGACGATACCACCTTTTGATTATTTTTTTTTTACGGGAATTAGCTGTGCTGCAACTTGCATTTTAGACATCGTTATCGCGATACGAGAATTTTTTGCCAATACTATTGTTCTGTCTGTCTTATAAAAAACCAAACAATGAGCCACTTGGCTAGAGTTATTTACCGCCAGTAGTGGGCAGTGGAAGTCAAGGAGCGCCACTTTCACAATCGGTACTTGCAGCAAGAGAAAATACCCACCACAACCGGTGCAGCTGCCGCCATTTTGTACACGTATCGTGCAAAGACAAATTTTGAAACAAAAGAGTACATAATATAATGCACTACTTTTCAGTTGACTATACACTATTATCTGGACTCTATTTTTAGATCAACTGATGCAATTAATTATGTGATTACTGACACCTTTAATAGAAGATGCTAGTAACATATGTTGTGAGGGATGGACGCACGTACATTTCCGTGAACCTTGAACCAAGTACTTGTTTTATGGTGAAGTAGAGAACGAAATGAAGTGATGCATAGCTAGAGAGCAGGTGGCTGTTAGAAATACTTAAAATTACAGCATATTTTCAAGCAAAAGCTAATCCTCCACTTTGGCTGAACTATGAAAGTGACAGAAGTGACAGTTACAGAAGGGAACTTTTGCAAATGATCTGTTCGTTTCTTGTGCATGCATTGAAGTCTCCATGTTCCTGAGGTAAGTTGAAACTTCGAGTTACTTGAAATACCATGAAATTCTATTGTGTTAGTGTGATAGACATATTTAAGAAGCTCCTTTTTATGGACGTTATTTTGATGCACACAATAAAGCTGCAGAATTATTTAAAGCAGTAAAGTATGTTGTGAGGGATGGACGCATGTACATTTCGGTGAACCACGAACCTAGTACTTGTTTTATGGTGAAATGGAGAACGAAATGAAGTGATGCATAGCTAGAGAGCAGGTGGCTGTTAGAAATACTTAAAACTACAGTATATTTTCAATCAAGAGCTAATCCTCCACTTTGGCTGAACTATGAAAGTGAACAAAGACAGTTACAGAAGGAAATTGCAAATGATCTGTTCGTTTCTTGTGCATGCATTGAAGTCTCCACGCACCTGAGGTAAGCTGAAACTTGACAGTTACATGAAATACCATGAAATTCTATTGTGTTAGCGTAATAGCCATATTTAAGAAGCGTCTTTCTATTGACGTTATTTTGAGGCACACAATAAAGCTGCAGAATTATTTAAAGCCTAAAGTATGTTCTCCAGTTGTACTTGAAAAATCTTCAGTAGTGAGTATAGAAACATATGTTGTGAGGGATCGATGTGTGCGTAGTTACGTCATAGAACACACCTATAAAACATTGTTAGCATCGTATAAATGAGTTTCACAGTGTTGTTTTTCAGTTGGAAGAAGAAAAAATGACAGAATACAAGAGCAATGATGGTAACAGTCTCGCGCGAGGGACATCATTAATAACAAAAGAAATATGTAACAGAGGAGTTAGTAATTAGATGAATGAAAGTGGATGCACGAAAGAAAAAAAAAGAAGACAGCGCGTTGGTTGTTGACGGTGCGCTTCTTACCTGAGTGAACAAGCAGGACGAGCAGTAAAGAGGCGCTGTACACAATCCGCGCCATTCTCGCGCGTGGACACTGACTGGTAGTGACGTTGCGAGCGCCTACCAGCGCCTTTTATACGCGGCCTACATCCTCTACGGAGTCGGCCGTCTATCGGGGACAAACCCCTCTCTGTTCGCGACCCCTCATTGGCGGAGAAACCGCTCCAGCGCTCTGACGTCGCCTGCCTCCCATCATGGCCGCCGGCCGAAGAAGGCGCAGCGGGCGGTCCTACCTCCGAGTCTGTTGTCGTCGCTCTTTCCTCTCGCTCCTCCCTCGCGTTTACTGTCCTATCCGCATCTCCTCCCTCACTTCCTTTTGGACCGCACGTCGGCGACCGCCTGCTGAGATTTTGTCAAAAGTACGAGGATGGGTCCCCCATCAATTCACTTTCATCGGAGAATATGATCAGGAATTCTTGCCGTTACATATCTTCAGAGTCGACTGAGATTAGTTACACTGACACTCCACGTAACGTGTATGAGTGGAGCAGATGGTCGAGTGTATTACATAAACGATCGGATTACGCTTCCGCTGCTGGTTAGGATCCCCGCAGATGACCTTGTCAAGGCGCTGTGGCCAACGAGAACGGCCGAAGCGGGGAGGACAACACTCAAAGGGAAAGCGACGTTCACTGGAGCTCCAATGACTCGTTTATCATTACCGGCACAGCAGATGCGCCCACGAATACCAGAGAGTGGCGCCCGTCTCTAAAGTAATGCAAAGGCACAAGATGTGCTGTATAAATGGCAGTTTCCTCTCTTCATTACAGTTTCCGCTATTACGACGCAATATCTAGGCATAAGCGAGTGCATTAGATGATATATATCAATCATAACAGTCAAAAAAATACCTCTAATAACGATCAGGTGAAACGTGCAATGTCAAAAGTATCTAAGGACAAATAACTGTAGTCAACATTTAAATGAAATCGCAGTTTCAGAGAATAATTCGTCTCAACAGCATTAATAATGTTAATCTCGTTGAAACCTCATTACATTAAAACTGACATAATATTCCATAGCCGGCCGAGCGATTCTAGGCGCTACAGTCTGGAACCTCGCGACCGCTACGGTCGCAGGTTCGAATCCTGCCTCGGACATGGATGTGTGTGATGTCCTTAGGTTAGTTAGGTTTAAGTAGTTCTAAGCTCTAGGGACTGATGACCTTAGAAGTTAAGTCCCATAGTGCTCAGAGCCAATTGAAACAATATTCCATAACCCGACAAATTCTCTCTTGTGCCAACGTCGCCTACACTAAAGTTTTACCACTCCCTCAAAATCCTCGAAGGCCTCGCTCTCCGACTCGCCTTCAATATCTATCTGCCCCCCCCACCCCCCACCACCCCCACCCCCACCCCCACACACACCAGGGTTCTGTATGAACTCTTCTATACCGAGTACCTTACGATTTCCAGTAGGGGAGGGTCGTGAAGCATGAACCACCTACCGTTTTCTGACTTTACTGTTGTAACTGCGGTGGGTAATCGGAATATGAAGATACTATTTTCTCAAAACACATTGTAAAGATTTTGTGTTTTATTTATAGTACTTCATTACAATGAAAGTAAAACAGCTACGATTACAAGGCATGTCTTTCCTGTGATAATATCGACTGTTAATGATGTAGTGCAGTGATTCTTATTCAATAATAATAGAACATATAAACATGAGAACGTATTGTTACTATTTCAGCTCAGCTCACTAATGTTTAGCTCACTGTTTTACACAGATCGCAAATAAAATACAAAATATTCTCCTGGTCCACAAATTAAATATGTGTCGAGCGTCTGCACTTGCAACAAAGTACCCAAACACACAATGCACTTTCAGTCTCTTCTGTCGAGCCATTATTTCCAGTAAATTCCAGTTTTCTTAGCTATTTTGTAAATGGCTTTTATGCCCACTCTTTGCGTGTTTATTTTATTTTGCTACACCCGCAAATTTGACACCAGCCATCCTACACTTTCAGACTTGGTCATTAACGCTCTTACTCTACCACCCTTGTGGCATCACATCCCCGCAAACTTGCACTTACTCATTCCCCACATCATGTCCCAACGGAACGTTAATCGCCTTCACCTACCAGATCCTGAAATTCCCCCAGAGACCTATCCATCCCTTCAGCTTTAACACAATACTACTCTTCCTCTCCACGACAGGGCTCCAGCTCGTCCGTTCCTTCCACTTTATTTCCTCTCTTTCCAAACACTTGGCTCGGAGTCATCCCCCACGTCTTCCATCCGACCATTTTCAAAACACTCTCTCTATTTCCAACAACCCTTGTCAACTACTGCGCATTTCCTACCATTTAAATAAAGAGAAGTGCCCGTTTTACAAGTACTATCGTGAATTGACTACATTTTATAAAAGACAACCATATTTCAGTTATATTTATTCGTTGTAACAAAGCCTGTTTCAGTAACCTTAAAAACATACGCATATTTTACACTTTTAATATTTGGCAACTATGTTTGTATACTTTTTACTGCTCTCGCTTGAAGAGCGGCAATGTACTGCTGCGAGCCCACGTCACCCTCAAGGGTGAGAGAATAAAATAAGAATAAAGAAAAGAGTCTAACACGTTTCAGATGGCAACATTCAACCTTCAGACACTTCATCACAAGAATTAGAGTACCTAAACAAGCAAACAAGAAAACTCAGTTTACAAAAAATTCTAAGCTTTCCAGACTAAGTAGTCTTCGTTGCCTTCCCTTGGCAGTTGCCTTGCCGTCATCCCCTTTGAGATCACACAATACGTTGATCTGTGAGGTGGCGTAAAATAATAGGTCTTGTCACGGCTTCCAGTAGCTTGTTAAGATTGACACTACAAGCTCGTATGTTACGTATGCTTATATCAAGAGCAACGCATCGTGAGGCATCAAGGAATTGTCGTAACTTTGGTGATGGAAGGAAGGGTGTCGAGTAAAAATTGTAGGGGGAGATAAATACAGCAGCAGGTCAGAAAAGGAAGCAGATAGAGAAGGTTGTGCATAGATTAACAGGGTTACACAGGATAGACTAGCATTGAGAGCTGCATCAAACCAGTCTTCGGACTAAAAAACAATAACAACAAAAGCGAACATATAGTTTACCTCTGCACGATTTCCTATTAAAAAAATTAGAAGCATTAGCAATAAGAGGGGTAACTAATGACTGGTTTCGATCATACCTAACAGATGGGGTACAAAGAGTAGAGATAACACATACTTCAAACATTTAGTAAAACACTTATCACAACCAAAATACATTAATATAGGGGTTGTGAAAGGTAGCATATTAGGACCAGTACTGTTCCTGATATAAATCAATGACTTTCCCAGTAGTGTTACTCATGGTGAAGAAATCCTCTTCGTTGATGACCGCAATATTATAGTCACTGAGAAAACAAGAGAACTCCTTGCAGAGAAAATAAATGAAGCTCTCAAGGAAGTTTACAATTGGTCAATAAGCAATAAAGTGACATTGAACATTAAGAAAACAATGCCATAAATTTCAGTTTGAAGAGGAAAAATGACAATGTTAAATTAAATGTAGATAGCACCTCTATATACCGTGTAACAAATGCAATATTTCTAGGAATGAATATATATATTCTGAGTTGAAGTGGTGTGAACACACAAAGGTACTTGCAAACAGAATGTCATCAGCATGTTATGCCCTTAGAATCCTATCATCAGTGTGTAACATGCAGTGTCTTTTAGTTTCATATTATTCACATGTACACTCAATTCTTGGCTATGTCATTCTTTTTTGGGGAACAAATGCACAAAGCATGAACACTATATTCAAACTCCAGAAAAGAGCCATAAGAATAATAACCAAAAATACTTGTCGAGCTCATTGTAAAGATCTGTTAAGAACACTGGGGATTTTAACTGGTCTATGTGAATACATTTACCAGTCAGTTGTACACATCAAAAATAACATTAGTAATTAGTGCACAAACAGCTGTGCCCATGACCATGCAACAAGAGATAGACTCAACTTGCATTTACCAAGAAAAAATAAAGATAAAACTCAAAACGGCATTTTCTACCAAGGAATAAAACAATACAATAAATTACCAAAATAGATTAAAGAAATTGGAAAAATACACTTATTTAGAAAGGCAGCTAAAAAGTATCTGTCATGCGATACATTTTATACATTGAAAGATTACTTAGCTAAAACAGAGTAGAGGTTGATGAAAAATGTTATACAAATAAATAATAATATTAATAATAATAATGATTATAAAATATCAAACATTCCACGTAACATATTCACTTTATGTTTTTTTCCTTCTTTTTTTTCTTTCAAGAAATACTTATCCCCAAGCTATGCATAGCACAATACTATCACCTCTTCCTCATTTCTGAGCTCAAAATCTCACTCATTATGGACGGATGCCGACTTAGATTTCCAGGACAGCAAATAGGAAGTTGCGGTACAGAAAATGGCCCAGAGATCACCAGTGTGTGTGTGTGTGTGTGTGTGTGTGTGTGTGTGTGTGTGTGTGTGTGTGTGGTGAGTGAAGTGTTATGAAACAATGAGTGTATATGTGCAGTGACTGATAGTGAGATATGAGTGAACAATGTGGCATTACATTATTTAATAAGTTATTTGTAAAACAAGTATTGAATACCAGGAGTAAATCTAATGATTGTCTCTAACTGGAAATCTGTAAATATATGTGTATACGAATTATAATAAATTATATTAAATTGATCTGAATTTGTAAATACTTCGACATGTTCTATATCCTTGTAGAAAGAGATCTACGGATGATTAAAGCTACTACTACTACTACTAATATTTAAACAGTCTATTAATATCGTGTCTACCAAATTCCAAATACCTACATTTCTAAATATTTTTTGTAGATGTATCTTTCTCGCGTACTTAGGGAACGCTTGTCATCGTGCTTGACCCACCACCTCTTAGCTGCCACCTCAGGAATTGAGTGGTCAGAGGAGCTGAATGCATTTCGAGGGTCTCGTGTTCGATTCCCTGCCGGGTCGGAGATTTTCTCTGCCGGGTTGGCTTCGATTTCCTGTTCGGTCGGAGATTTTCTCTGCCGGGGGCTGCGTGTTGCGTTGGCTTCAACATCCGGAGTGGCGTCTACTAAAAAGACTTGCACCAGGAGAACGGTCTACCTGGCCGGAGGCCGTAGCCACCTAAAGCTCAACACTAACCATTTTTCAACCAACACTCATGAACCATGATACACCACCCATAATCAATGACTCATTGGTACCATTACGTTCATGTTCATGTCCTCTGTCAGTTCTGAAATTTTAAGTATTTCTGTAAATGTACATTGACGAGCCAAAACATTATCACTACCTGCTTAACAGCGTGTTGCTTGACCTTTATAACGCAGTACAGTAACGATTCTGCGTTGCATGCATCCGAAGAGTCCATGGTGGTTTTCGAAGATATGTGAAACCAGATGTCTACGCACAGGTCACGCAATTCCGTAAATTACGGGCCGCTTCTTTGTGCTCCCGCAACCGGCGCCTCAAATCATTTCAGATGTTTTCCATTGGGCTCAGATCAGGCGTATTTGGTGTCCAGGACATCGGCGTGAGTTCCTATCACGCTCAAGAAATTACTATAACAACTTGTGACACACACAGCTATCGTGCTGGAAGATGTGAGCGAGTGCGGCGAAGACATCAAACATAAAGGATGCAGTCGGCCCGCATGTAGTCCACAACTGTTATATGGTGCCTTTGATTAGTACTACTGATCAAATGGAAGCCGAGATGAACGTTCTCCGTAGCATGAAAGTACTTCCACCGTTACGAGTTTCGTGTCACGTGCAGCTGTTCGCCTGGATGACGCCATATCCGGAACTGGCTCTGTGTAACAGGGTACTGATTCATCCGTCCAGGCGCCACTTTTACATTCATCCACGATGTCAACGTGCGAACTTGTAAGGATCGTCTGCTGCTCCACGCTCAGCAGTGTGTCCTGAACGGTGTTCTCCTGTATGCTTGGGGCTGCGATAACGCGGCTGTCTTTCGTCATGCCTGCCACAGACCTCCGTTTATCCTGCGTTACAGAGCGTGCAAGTCTACAGCCTCAACATTCTGTGATGACGCATCGAAATTGAACCCCCTGACGCCTACTCGTGATTTCATCGTCCTTCAGTCACGTTCCAAAGATGCTCATGACAGTAGCACGCTAACAGCTAACTAGCTGCGCCGCTTCCGAGATGCTTGTTCCCAGGAACATTTGATTTGATTTGATCAAATGCTCATTTAGAAACGTGCTGCGTTGCACTTAATAATAGCTCGTTCATTTTACAGCTCTTCATGTAGATTACAAAACATATTCCATATTACACACAGCAATTATTGTTTGCAGAAATTACAGTGGAAGTAATAATAAATTAAAAATACATTGGAAATTGAAAGGAAGAAAAACACAAAAATATTCAGATTTTAAGAAAATATGTTTAGAGACGATAGGAAAGACTGGATAGAAAGAGGGACAGAAATGTTACCTTTGTCTGAGCCAGCCTGGTCTGAAGACCTCGGAACTATTTCCAGTCTTGCAGACCCGCTTCGCTACATTTTAATTTACAAATTAATATTTCTAAACACTATTTACAAAAACACTATAACTATTATGTACACTGTGGCAAGCGCATTAGTGTATGAGTGTTATTAAATAACCGTTAGTACCTATATTGTGTGTCTTGAATTTTGCCTATTATGTTGCTTATATACTAAGCGTTCAGTTACAAGTGTTACATCCCTGCAGAGGTATAATAACCGCGGAATGGATATGCCTCCCGTTTAAGAGATTCTGGTCATACATAAAACACACCAGTGGCAAGACGCAGTCAATATCTTTACTCCGCGATAAAACGGTCAAGTCACTGATGACAGCAGTGTTATTAAACACGGTTTTCCGAAACTCCTTCACCAAAGAAAACTAAATAAATATTCCTGAATTCCAATCAAGAACAAGTGCGAAGATGAGAAATATAGAAGTAGATATCCTCGGTGTCGCAAAGCAGCTTAAATCACGTAATAAAGGCAAGGCTTCCGATCCAGATTGTATACCAGTCAGGTTTCTCTCAGAGTATGCTGATACAATAGTTCGATATTTAGCAAATATATACAACCGCTCGCTCACAGAAAGATCCGTGCATACAGATTGCAAAACTGTTCATGTCACACCAATACTCAAAAAGAGAAGTAGGAGTAATCCGTTTAATTACAGGCCCATATCACTAACGTCGATTTGCAGTAGCGATTTGGAACATATACTGTATTTGAACATTATGAAGTACCTCAAAGATAACGATTTATTGACACATAGCACGGAGTCAGAAAATACCGTTCGTGCGAAATACAACTAGCTCTTTATGCTCATGAAGTAATGAGTGCTATCGACAGGGGATGTCAAATGGATTCCATATTTTTTGATTTCCAGAAGGCTTTCGACACCGTTCCTCACAAGCGTCTTCTAACCAAGCCGAGTGCCTATGGAATATCGCCTCAGTTGTGCAACTAGATTCGTGATTTCCTGTCAGAAAGGTCACAGTTCGTAGTAACAGACGAAAAGTGATCGAGTAAAACAGAAGTAATATCCGGCGTTCCCCAGGGAAGTGTTATAGGCCCTCTATTGTTCCTTATCTATATTAACGACATAGGAGTCAATCTAAGTAGCCGTCTTAGATTGTTTTCAGATGATGCTGTCATTTACCGTCTTGTAAAGTCATCACATGACCAAAACTAATTACAAAATGATTTAGATAAGATATCTGCATGGTGCAAAAAGTAGCAATTGACCCTGAATAAAGAAAAGTGTGAAGTTATTCACATGAGTACTAAAAGAAATCCACTAAATTTCGATTACGCGGTAAGTCACACAAATCTGAAGGTTCTACATTGAACTAAATGCTTAGGGATTACAATTACAAATAACCTAAATTGGAACGATCACATACATAATGTTGTGGGTAGAGCAAACCAAAGACTGCGATTCATTGGCAGAACACTTAGGAGGTGCAACAGGTCTACTAAAGAGACTGCTTACACCACGCTTGTCCGCCCTATTCTGGAGCGTTGCTGTGCGGTGTGGGATCCCCATCAGGTGGAACTGATGGATGACACCGAAAAAGTACAAAGAAGGGCAGGTCGTTTTGCATTATCGCGAAACAGGGGAGATAGTGTCACAGACATGACACGTGAACTGGAATGGCAATCATTAAAAAAAAGGCGTTTTTCGTTGCGACGGGATCTTCTCATGAAATTTCAATCAACGGTATTCACCTCGGATTGCGAAAACATTCTGTAGGCAACCACCTACATAGGGAGAGATGATCATCACGATAAAATAATAGAAATCAGGGCTCGCATAGAACCATTTAAGTGTTCATTTTTCCCGCGCGCCGTTAGAGAGTGGAACGGTAAAGAGACAGCTTTAAGGTGGTTCACTGAACCCTCTGCCAAGCACTTTACTGTGGATAGCAGAGTAATCATGTAGATGTAGATGTAGATACTTGAGCTAGATCAGGTTTACAGGGTTGATTGCATTACACTGTTTATTCTAATACAGTTTAATTATTCTAGATGTTGTGTAAGGTTGTCTGCAGTACGAGTTGGTGAAACTGTTCGCTGTTTGAGTGAGTGCGTGTTTCGGTACTGCTGTCTGTGTCGATGTACGAATTGTAAATGCTGTCCTACTTGCTTCGTGTGTGTTGCAGTGTTCTGTTAAGCGCCCGTGTCTGCCTGTATTCGGCAAGTAATGTCCTTGAGACATCATCAGCAACTTTACTTATTATCTCCCACTCGTCTTTGCCTCTTATTGCCCGTATCGTGTCATTGTTGTACTGCATTGGTGTCTGGTGTGTTGTTCTGTGTAGGTGATAGTACAAAAGTATGCCATCTGGGATCCATGTTCCCCACATATACAAGTAGCATTGGCTGCAGCCTACGCTGCCTAAGTGGGCAGGGTAAGGGAAGTGGCCTGTCAGAAAGTGAACCATACCCCAGCTGGGATTGATATGGCTCAGACATTCCCTGATGTCTGGGAAGAAATGATATACCCTACGGCTCTCATCGCATAACTCCCATCCCTTTGCGGGGTATCAAACCGCCATTTAACGAGGAACAGGTCAATAACAATCTGCCCTTTGTTAAAATCAGTTATGGCCACCGGCGCCAACCTTGTGTGAATGCTCCGAAAAGCTAATCATTTGCCTATCACAGCATCTTCTTCCTTGTCGGTTTGCGGTCCATGTAGTCGCCAAAATAATTTCTCATTCGTCTCGGCTCCACTTATTCACTCTCGTCACCATGTCATGTGACCGAATCGTCACCAGGCGACATTCGATCTCGCAACATTTTGGCTTGTTAGTGTACAAGGTGTCCCAGAAATGTTGCGGCAGCCTTCGATGGGCTGTGGAGGGTCTTTTGAAGAAGAAACGATGCTACGGAGTGTTGAAATCATACGTGCCGGCGCCTGTCACCAGGCCAAACCTGGAGCAGTGCTGATAGACCGTAGGTGGAACGTCTCGCAATGTTTGATTGCCACTGTCTCTAGTGGAGGAGATGAGGCATCTGCTGCGTAGGAAGCCCTTGCCTCCTATGAATGCGATACTCTGTTTCTCGGTGGATGACAGCTTCGGACACGGGTTTCCATCCGCAGTTATTTATCTCCTGTAAGCCTCTAAAACATCCATTTTTTCGGTATACAGGAGAAAAATACACTACTGCCCACTAAAATTGCTACACCAAGAAGAAATGCAGATGATAAACGGGCATTCATTGGACAAATATATTATACTAGAACTGAAATGTGATTACAGTTTCACGCAGTTTGGGTGCATAGATGCTGAGAAATCTATACCCAGAACAACCAACTCTGGCCGTAATAACGGCCTTTATACGCATGGGCATTGAGTCAAACAGAGATTGGATGTCGTGTACAGGTACAGCTGCTCACGCAGCTTCATGACGATACCACAGTTCATCAAAAGTAGTGACTGGCGTATTGTGACGAGTCGGTTGCTCGGCTACCATTGAGCAGAAGTTTTCAGTTGGTGAGAGGTCTACAGAATGTACTGGCCAGTGCAGCAGTCGAACATTTCGTGTATCCAGAAAGGCCCGTACAGGACCTGCAACATGCGGTCGTGCATTATCCTGCTGAAATGTAGGGTTTCGCAGGGATCGAATGAAGGGTAGAGCCACGGGTTGTAACACATATGAAATGTAACGTCCACTGTCCAAAGTGCCGTCAATGCGAACAAGAGGTGACCGAGACGTGTAACCATTGGCACCCCATACCAGCACGCCGGGTGATACGCCAGTATGTCGATGACGAAAACACGCCTCCAATGTGCGTTCACTGCGATGTCGCCAAACACGGATGCGACCATCATGATGCTGTAAACAGGACCTGGATTCATCCGAAAATATGACTTTTTGCCTTTCACGCGCCCAGGTTCGTCGCTGAGTACACTATCGCAGGCTCTCCTGACTGTGATACTGCGTCGGGGGTAACCGCAGCCATGGTCTCCGAGCTGATAGTCCATGCTGCTGCAAATGTCGTCGAACTGTTCGTGCAGATGGTTGTTGTCTTGCAGACGTCCCCATCTGTTGACTCAGGGATCGAGAGGTGGCTGCACGATCCGTTACAGCCATGCGGATAAGATGCCTGTGATCTCGACTGCTATTGATTGGAGGCAGTTGGGATCCAGCACGGCGTTCCGTATTACCCTCCTCAAACGACCGATTCCATATTCTGTTAACAGTCATTTGATCTCGACCAAAGCGAGCAGCAATATCGGCATACGATAAACCGCAATCGCGATAGGCTACAATCCGACCTTTAACGTTTCACCAGGCAACGCCGGTCAACTGCTGGTTGTGTATGAGAAATTGGTTGGAAACTTTCCTCATGTCAGCACGCTGTAGATGTCGCCACCGGCGCCAACCTTGTGTGAATGCTCCGAAAAGCTAATCATTTGCCTATCACAGCATCTTCTTCCTTGTCGGTTAAATTTCGCGTCTGTAGCACATCATCTTCGTGGTGCAGCAATTCTAACTGCAGATGGGCACCTGTGTTCGAATCGCTCATGCACCAAGACAGCAGAGTATCGCTTTCATAGGAGGCAAGGCCTAGCTCCATCTTCTCCACTGGAGATTGTGGCAATCAGTCGCGATCAGTGAATAACAAACAACGTTGCGAGACGTTCCGCTTGCGTTCCGTCACCGTACAGTCCTACGTTTGCTGCCGAGGGGGTGGCCTACTGGCAGGCGCCAGCACCTGTAACTCCGGCGCCGTGTAGCGTCCTTGGATGACGTCTCTGGACACGGCTTCCTGCACTCGATCTGTTCCTCGCGACGCCCCCTGCAACCCCTCGAAGTTTGCCGCAACATTTCTGGGACGCCCAGCAAAATTATTGACACTTTGACCCGTAGACGTCTGTGAATATCTACCAGTATTTTTTAATTTTCAGTTTTTTGTTGTTGTAAAACTGCTTTCTTTTTGTACTTAAAGAGAATGTGTCTAGCACAGCTGTCAATGCAAACGTTCATTCGCAATCCACAAAAGCAGTGTGTTTGACAAATAGAAGTTGGCCACTATTTTCAGGCTTAAGTCAGTTTTCCTGGAAATTATTTGAAACAAAATTTGTCAGAATTGGACATTGGAAATAATCTCAGCAACAAAGTACATATAGCCACCCTACGTCAGCAACATAAATGTAGCCTATTGGACAGGGCTCTCTTGAAACGATTGGAACACAAACAAAAATGAAATTTTATGAACAACCAGCTTAGCGTCCGCTGCCTCGTTAGACGGGATGGACTGCACAGACTTTTTTTGTTTTTCTTTAATCAAATTTTGATGATGTTAACAAACTGCAAAATCTTCTAAACTTTTCAGGGTAATTAGGGCCATAGAAGCATGCTCTTCTCCGAAGGTACTTCTGACTAAAACACAGCGTTAGCGGTACGATTGCAGAAGGGTCAGAAAACTGAATAGTGAGTATCATAGCAGGAAATAGCATTAAAACGTTTGACGAGGACGCATTCAGTGTCACAGACAATGGAGAGAATGAGGAACACCAGAATGCGGCTATGAAAGTGGAAGAGAATGTGGAGAAGGTAGCAGGTGTTGATACAAGCAAAGAACAACTGCAAAACAGTGGCTGTAGCTCTTCTGGAAATGCAGAAGCTAAATGTGACGCCAAATCTTGGACCGTAGAAGGCACCAAGCTGGATAAACCACGTGGGAAATGGATGCAGTTATGAATCCCCACATCCGCTGCTGCTGGCTTCAAAATGATCATTGCGAACAGTACCTTGTTCAAACCAGATAAGGCAATAAGTGAAGAAGCTGCGGAATGAATGCAAGCTCCTGTCTCAAATAAAAAAAAAGAACACCTCCACCCCGCTCCCTTCCCCCCCCGCACACACACACACACACACACACACACACGAAAAGGGGAAGAAGGACGGTGTAGTCGTGCCAAACTCTGTGTTGCATCTCACAGAATTCCGCGAGCTTATACAAACGGCTTGTTAGCAAAACGTGTCCTGGGCAGATGACCCACCGGATAAAGCCTAACATCTACTAATGATAAGACGCTGGCTGACAGAGGCTGTACAGTTAACTGTGTTACAGAAAGAAGTGCTAAACTTATTTTGAAGCAAACTGCAACTGGAACACGAAATTTACTTTCTGATTGACAAATCACTTCATACATGAATTTCGATAGAGTAATTACGATTCTAACGCTCAATATCTCAGGTATTATCAACTCGTCCAAATGGGAAGCTTTCGATGAATTCGTAAAAACTAATGATCTCGATGTCGCATTTCTCCAGGGAGTGGTATGTCGCGACATTTCCCTAACAGCCGCACACAGTATGTACAGTAATGTGGGAGTAAACGGACGCGATTCTGCAATCTTAACAAAGGGAGGTCTTGAGATGAGTCAACTTGAATTACATCCAGACGACCGAGTGATAAAAGAAGTCATCGGTGACATGACTCTTGTAAACGTGTATGCTCCTTCCGGATCGAAACTGAAAGGGATTCGACAGCCATTTTTCCGGGAAACTCTTGCCTATTATTTAAGAAACTCCCATAATGGGGAGCGAATTTACAATAATTACCGTCTATATCAAGGGTAACGCTTCAATCTGTAAGCCCTTACGAGATGCAACTACTGCTATCAGCTCAAAAGACAGGCGAATAGCTTAACATCCAGACGACCCATAATAGCTATGTAAGCTCAAACGCAGCATCCCGACAGGAAAGGTTATATGTTTCGGAAAATACCGACGTAGACGGATATGGAGTCATATCACTCAGCAGGATTGATCACCACGCAGTTTTGATCAAAGTGAAAAGATTCCCGAGACCAATCCAGTATGGTAAGAGCTGCCAGAAACTAAACACTGTCGGCTTTGCTGACAAACATGTTGAAGAAAACTCCAGGACTGAATTCTCCAGCTGGAAAAGAAAGAAGTGATTTTATAGAAGTCACATTGAATGGTGGAAGAAGTTATCGAAACCAGGTATTACAAATTTTTTTTTTTTGAAAAATGCTTCGCATCAGTTACACAGTTGAAACTTCCCCTTCGAAAATTAAGAATGACAGTGCTGGAAAAACTCTTACGTTATTTGATTTTCAAGCATCTGAGCAAAACTCAACGTACTCAGACAGATTTATTTTTACTTATTCTGATCATCACTAAACTGACACAATATTTTTTCGCAACGCAATCTGACTTTCAATAATCCCTACAAAAGAATGGCCCTGACTAACAATAATCTAAACCTTTCATGAATCACTTACCTCACAAAAATCTTCGTCACTCGATCTACTACAATACAGCGAGCGCCAATACTGCCAGCTAAATAAAAGATTTTAACTACTGAAGGCACTAATTACTGATAAGCATAGTTAGCGAATGAAAGATTTTGATAGAACAACAAACAATGTATTTACCTTAATAGCGTTCAAAAGTCACAATATATACAGGGTGGTTCATTGATAGTGACCAGGCCAAATATCTCACGAAATAAGCATCAACGAAAAAACTACAAAGAACGAAACTCGTCTAGCCTGAAGGGGGAAGCGGGGGAAACCAGATGGCGCCATGGTTGGCCTGCTGGATGGCTCTGCATTAGGTCAAACGGATATCAACGGCTTTTTTAAAACAGTAACCCCGATTTTTTATTATATATTCGTGTAGTACGTAAAGAAATATGAATGTTTTAGTTGTACCACTTTTTTCGAAAGTAATAAAAAATGGGGGTTCCTATTTTAAAAAATGTAGTTGACATCTGTTTGACCTATGGCAGGGCCATCTAGCGGGCCAATCATAGCGCCATTTGGTTTCCCCCTTCAAGCTAGAAAGTTTCGTTCTTTGTAGTTTTTTGTTTGATGGTTATATCGTGAGATATTTGGCCTGGTCACGATCAGTGGACCACCCTGTATATAATTTTGTGACATACAATTAAACAAATTTCCTTTTCCTGACGGATACACGTCCAGATCGTCCGCTTAAAACTCTGGCATCTCTCTCCCCACATCCACCACTGCTTGCTGTTCAAATCCAACTGCCCAACACTATAATAGCGAATATCCCAACAATGCCAACCAGCTACAGATTGCACACAGCAGAGTCAGTGATTTTCATACAGAGCGAAACGTGGCGTTACCAATATAAAAAGCTAAACAGCCTACTTACATAGCCCCCATGCTCTCCACAACAAATTTTGCCAGAAATTCGTTGATGGAACGTGTGATGGAAGACGATTTGAAAACGTGATCAAAAACTTGCCAAGAAATAGAAGCCCAGGCGTTGATGGAATCCCATGCGAATTTTACAAAAAATATTGGCATATCATATGTACTGAATTTTTGTAAAAATATAACATCGGAAACAGGACGCTGTACACAGCTAAAGCTCCAGTAATAATATTACTTGAGCCGAAACACTCAACGGTGAGCACAATACCGGATTACCGTCCATTTAGATCACTCTGCACAGACTACAAGATAATAGCAAAAAATTCTCGCAGTGGAAATGTAGAGAGTACTGATAGGGGACATTATTAGGTAGACATGTAGCGTGCCTGGAAGAAACATCCACAAATCACGTGAAGGGTTACCTCAGGGAATGACTTCCAGTGCACAGATCTGTGAGACAAAGACCCTTAGAGCGTAGACTATATAGCCGTATTGAAGGTAAACAGATTAGAAACAGCAGCCTTACTGTCAATGCGTGTGCAGATGACTCAACCGCAAGAGTGAAAAATAGCACTGAAGTGATACGCACGAAGCATATTTTGGTAACTTACCGGTTGGCGTGTGGAGCAGCTATTAACGTCAGGTTCAAAAATGGTTCAAATGGCTCTGAGCACTATGGGACTTAACATCTGAGGTCATAAGTCCCCTATAACTTAGAACTACTTAAACCTACCTAACCTAAGGACATCACACAAATTTATGCCCGAGGCAGGATTGGAACCTGCGACCGTAGCAGTCGCACGGCTCCAGAGTGAAGCGCCTGGAACCGATCGGCCACACCGGTCTGCATTAACGCAAGGAAAAGCAAACTCCTCTGGTTAACGAATCGCATACATCTCGGCCCTCATCCCCTTCTGGAATGTGAGAGAATAAAAGTACTAGGCTTGCGCTTTAGAAAAATAAACCGCGAGTCCCTAACCGAAAACGCAAAAGATCTTGTATGGGAAGCCTTGATAACGCTTCCAGTAAAAATAACATAAAATTTCGTGTCGAGTGGTTTAGCTTCTATGCCTGGCACTGAAAACCGAATTTGCTACCACAATAAAAACACACAAACACACATAGGGTGTTTCCTATGGAGTGGAATGCTCTTCCATCTGGCCAGAGAACAGTTAACGCTCTCATTGAAGGACGGGGATGGCAGGGCTTGGTTGACTTCGAATCCAAATCGAGAGTACCGTTGCTGAAAAGCATGCTTCCTATACTTACAGGCCCTCTTATAGGGCACAACTCTTCAAGGAAGCATGGAGAATATCTGGAGAACGTGAGCTACACAGACCAATGCTAAGGGATATTTCCAGCTCTATCAGAGATTTAAAGGAGGTTGTGGAGAAAATGGAAACGGGCAGAAATCACAGTACCAAGAGTAGCACAGAAATTTTTTTTTATCAGATAAACGACACACGCCGCACATTCGGTGAAAGATACTAGATGTGCGCTGGAATATTACAGAGAAAAATCTCTCTGACCAATGTATAGCATCGAACGTCCGCTCTGACGCTTACATCTTCGTCAACAATCTTTTAGCCACCGCCGAGCAACCCACCTAGAACAGAACCCATACTGTCAATATTGCCACATAAGAGACACTGCCATAAACATAATGGTTGATTTCTCGAAAACCATAGACTTTTGGAAATTGACAAAACAGTCATGTGCAAATGTGCTAAATGAGCAATCACAAGACCTATCGAACAGAGAGATGATTTACTTAGACATTCGAACCTTTCCGTGGACGAAAGTGAGAAAGTTAAATTGATTAATTTGTAATTACATAGCGTATGTAATAAGACAGAATGAAACAATAAGCATAGGTTTCCAAGAACATGAACGAAAAGAAAGAAGATATATGAAACTGTGATCAAAATACAAACCATACATATCTGCCGCCATATAGCACCATGAACAAAGACAACTATCAATGACCAATCTTGGGAAAATTTGAGTAAAACATTACGGTGCTGTTCACTGGCCAGTCCGGTCACCAGTGAATTTCTTCGGTGCACATATGAAGAACAAAGTCTGTTGGACCGCGTTCGACATTTGGGTGGACTTGGTTCCCAAACATTCTTACGCACTGCAGCTTCGGCTAATCTCATGGGATGCTGGATATTTTACGATCTCAATAAGTCCTAGAACAACTGCTGTCGTCATCGCGATCAGCAGTTTGAAAAACAGCTGTGCTCGGAGGCTAATAAAAAATTCTGCAAGAAGAAATTAATGTCATCTTGAGGTTTGCCTATAAATAGATTTTTTGGATGTGGAGCAAAACACAAGTTTTCTTTTTATTTTTATTTCGCAGACATGTTTCGCTGAAGTTTCACCATCATCAGTGGATTTTTATTATCTTTCTATAAAACAGGAAGAGTGCTCTTTACTACTTGTCCACATACAAATTTGAGTTTTTAAGACAGTATTTACATATTTAAAAAGCAGACAAAATTTTGTATATATGCCTTGTTACCACATTTTGTATATTTCCTGAATTTTATGTTGTTTACTGCAGAGGTGTATCTGCCATTTTGTGTGTGAATGTGAGTGTATTTATGTAAATAGCTGAGTGTTTGTGTGTACTTTGTGTGTGGGGGGGGGGGGGGAGTGGGGGAGAAGGGGTATCAGGGTGTCTATGGGCTGATGTTGTCTGATAGTTCCTTGAGGGCAGAGAATTTTGTAATCATTTATTGCTTGATTTTCTTCAGTAAGCCGGCAGCGGTGGTCTCGCGGTTCTAGGCGCGCAGTCCGGAACCGTGCGACTGCTACGGTTGCAGGTTCGAATCCTGCCTCGGGCATGGATGTGTGTGATGTCCTTAGGTTAGTTAGGTTTAAGTACTTCTAAGTTCTAGGGGACTAACGACCACAGCAGTTGAGTCCCATAGTGCTCAGAGCCCTTTGAACCATATGAACCATTCTTCAGTAATGGCTTTTTTCACTTGATAATTTTCTTCAATTATTAGCTTTTGTGTGGGGCTGTTGCTGCAATTGAAAATTTTCAAGTCGGCGTTGATGTTAGGCTGTGTTCCATGTCTATAAGGTGTCCAATAAATGTAGAACGACAGCTGTTAGTTTTTAATGCTCTTCGGTATCCTGTGTCTATGAATGTTGGAGTCCCAGTGTGGTCGTGTTGTCGGCAGAAAGCAATTAATGAATCTCATTAAGAGAGGCGGGCATAGCCATAGAGAGGGGAAGGCTTCGTGAAATGAGGCTGTGGTCTGCTTCGTGCGTTTGTGGGCTGAGCCAGTGCCTAACCTGACTGAGGTCAGGGGACTCCATGCCACTATCCCCAGAGAATACATGAGTATGATAACTTTTGCCTGTTGTGCATTAACTGCCAGGTCTATATACAGCAGCCCCACCTGGCCAGCATTCGCAAGTCGGCTGCTTTCGCTCCAAAATTTTGGTCATCCAGTTAGACTGAGTTAACCCACCACCGTGCTTAGTCCAAAAAGTCTGATCAATAGAAGAGAGAGTGTGCCGGTGCCAAACTAATGTTAGTTAATCTGCGTTTTGTACGACGAGAGTGGGAAGATTTGCTACATTTTTAGCTGAAATTAGCAATATTCTTGTCCATCGCATTGATAATAGTATTGATCCGTCTCCTCCATGTAGAGTTTTTCCTGGAGGAAAAAGTAACTCTGTGGTGTCACCGCCAGACACCACACTTGCTAGGTGGTAGCCTTTAAATCGGCCGCGGTCCGGTAGTATACGTTGGACCCGCGTGTCGCCACTATCAGTGATTGCAGAACGAGCACCGCCACACGGCAGGTCTAGAGAGACTTCCTAGCAGTCGCCCAGTTGTACAGCCGACTTTGCTAGCAATGGTTCACTGACTAAATACGCTCTCATTGCCGAGACGATAGTTAACATAGCCTTCAGCTGCGTTATTTGCTACGACCTAGCAAGGCGCCATTATCAGTTACTATTGATATTGTCAATCATGTCCCGTCAAGAGCGACGTTAATCATTAATGGATTAAAGTTAAGTAATCCACCAGCTACGTCCGTTTTTCTGAAATCTAATTTCCTTGTCCTGTTCCAGACCTCACGCCAGCCTGCGTGAGCTAAAACGCGTGCCTTTCGGCCTCCTCTAGTAACACGGTGTTGGCTTTCCTGCCAACCACAAGAAACTCTCATGGCATTTGTGTATATTCTGGTCTTATTCGTGTTCTGGCCACCGTGCAGTAGTTCTCTCAGCCGTCGTCCGGTGCTCATTGGCTCACTCTTTGCTGATTTTGGAGAAATATGTGTTTCAGAGTCTGTGGTTGCGTGATTCATAGTCCGAGCAGCTCGTTAATTACTTGTTCTGGTAGGAAACTTGCGTTTCCCATTTCTAATAACTTGTGATTTCGTCTCACTGGCACTGAAATCATGAGCTGCCCAGATAATAATAGTGCCTTGTGTTTCGTCCACGCAATCTTCGATAGAATTTGATAGCTCCCTGCATTGTTAGCGTCATTTTGTATGAAATAAATTCAGAGTTTTAGAACACTTTGTTAGCTGCTTTGTGTATTGTGCACAGTAGTTAGAGCAAATAAAAATCTGTTATACTCAAACTTGATTTAAGTTACAACATTCTCTAAATTGCCTGACAACTTTTCCATTGTTAAGCGACTTACTAACAATAATTATAACCTGCTGCAAAACTAACGCTGTTGTTCTCTCTGTGACGGTCTTATCGTTGCTTACAGTGGTCAAGCTCAACGAACTTTCTCTTATTATTCAGTGCAGGCAATGGCTGATCCTCTTCATGACTAGGGAGAGCTGTGTCGATTTCGGCCAGGATTATAAGTTTGCTATGTATTGTTTAATGATTATTTGGCTACAGACCTAGCAGTTTTCAGACTAAAAAAAAGAACATTTTATAGTAACGTCATACAACAGTGCAGGTCTCGGCTTGAAAAACCACACGAACAGCTTAAACTTCCATGTTGATCCTTATCCAGTATTTTAATTTTGATGTCTTTTAATATCCTGCAGTTGGGGCACTTCCTGGGCTGCAAAATGTAGCAACCATTTTTTCCCCTTTTTTTGCTTGTATATAGACCTGCAGCTGCACACATGCTAGAGTGGCACATGAGAGCTATGTGTTATTTACAATTTATTTCTTGTATTTGTACCTGTATTTATGAGATTTTATTGCGTAAATTTGCATAGTGGTTGAAAACTTTTGTACTACGTGTGAAGATATTTTTTTGCTCAGGGTCGTTCACTCGTGTTAAATTTGTGACAGCGATGGCACACTGTGTAATAAATTTTGATTTCATTTATTTGACAGGTGAATAATACATGGACAGGGCTATTCGAGAGAGATCTAGAGAGACAAGAACTTTTACCCAGGAGGATTCAATGGAATCGAAGGGACGTATGTCAGATTTCCACGAGTCGGAGGTGTCTGCAGCAACTGCGTTGTCTGAACCCCAGTAAACCGCACAGAGAACCGAACACAGTGAAACTAGCAGTACTTGAAAAATAGTCGTCATGGCATACATCAGCTTAGATTCATGAATCATAGGAATACTCCAATCTGGGCCAAATATATTCTATAAAATGCCGAAACAGATAGGAAGCAAACAGAAGCAAGCAAGAAAGAAATGTGGGAGGGAGATAAGCACAAGAGCGAGACAGAAAGGCCCAAGGAGGTACGCCACTACCACAGCAGAGAGAGAGAGAAAACTGGGCGAGGTTTCAAAAGCAGTTCAAACCAACATGACTTAGATGGCCCTGGCTGAGTCGAACTTTGAAAAGTAGAGGACACTAACATCCCACTTTCTCAAAGAAAGACTATATAGAGAATACCTCTTTATCCCAGACAATGCAGGTTCTGGAGGAACGAAATGAATCTGAAGCTACAGAAATGGTTCAGTATTCGGGAAACGAGGAATTTGCCTCGCTCAGACAAATTATAGAGAAACGAAGCAGTCCATCAAGGGACAGGATGTTGATCAGAAACACTTTTTCTCGCTGGCGAAACTTCTCACTTACATTTCAGGCTGAGACCTACGTACTAAGACGTGGATTGAGCCGTTTAAGAAGAACCTGACGAAGTCATGGTCAATTGGAGGAAGTTGGAATTTACGAGTAGCCACGTGAGTGGGGGTATAACCGCTGAAGTTTTACCAGCCGCAAGACGCTAGACAGTTTTCGCAGAATTTGAATCCCGCAGTTGTACTGCTCTATTGTGGAACGAAACAGGGGGCCTGAGGTTAAAAAAAAGTCCCACTACAGGCAGCAAGGCGGTTTCAGTTTTACTCAAAGTATTTCTACCAGATCCTAATACGGAATCAGTACCTCGATTACCTTAAAACATTGGTGAGTACATTGAATTGTTCATTAATACTACGCCAGTAGAACACTTCTCTGTCTTGAAAAGTTTGATTTGGAGGCGTTTAAATTTGTCTCAATAGGCCTTGATGACTACTTACGGGAAGATACCAGTACGACATGAGAATGAGCATATGGCAATGCAGGAGATAATAGCAACAACAGCTGGTTCAGAAATAGCCGAATAATTGGGGAAGTCAGAGAGCTAGACTTTATGAACATCTGGCAGCATTTGTGCAGTAGGTCTTCCTTAGTTTATAAGGGGCGTTCAAAAAAAACAAGCTGGAGGCATAACTACAGAAATCAGTAACTGTATGATAGAAGTATTGACGCTGGTTATTGAGACACTTGTCCCACTGTGACACAAAGCGGTGAATGGCTGTCTCATAAAATTCCCGGGGTAGCGATGTTAACCAGTTTCGACCGTACATCTAGAAGTGAATCGTTTGCCCCTCAGAGCCTTTTTAAGGTGACCAAAAATGGCGTAATCACAGGGAGAGAGGTCTGGAATGTATGGAGGGTGTCCGAGAACCTCCCATTTAAATTTCTGCAGGAGCGCCGCGACTGTGTTGGCCGTAGAAGGTTTCGCGTTGTCGTGGAGCAGAATGACCCCACGGGTGAGATTGCCTGGTCGTTTTGATCTGATCGCTTGGCGAAGGGTGGTCAAGGTTTGCGAGAAAAGCTGGGCATTCACTGTTGTCCCATGCGGCAGGAAGTGAAACAGAAGGAGGCCATCTTGGTCAAAGGAGAACGTCAGCATAACCTTTCCAATTCACCTCGAACGACGTCAGACTGGTTAACATCGCAGCCCCGGGAATTTTATGAGACAGCTATTCACTGCCTTATGTCACAATGGGATAAGTGTCTCAACAGCCAGGGTCAATATTTCTAACATACGGCGTGTAGCTTTTCTGTGGATAGAATGCCGTCCAACGAACTTGCAGATATGACGTATGCTGAGAAAAAACGGCAACAGAAAAAAGCACAAAAAATATGCCGCAAACAGCGACAATGATTCTTAAAAAACATGTCGTAACGTACAATAAATAATATTTAAAAACACCCACTGATGATGGTGATATTTATAGTCGAATATACTTTGGGAAATAAATATGTGAACAAATAACAAGGTGTTTTGCATCAAAAGCGAACGGAATTGTGATACTGTTGTTTGTCTCGACTATAGTTATGAAGATGAACATTATCACAGTCATTATCACCATTCTCATCAGGTCTCAAACAGAATAATGAATCCCCGCTATAAGCGTCCTGTTATGCCTCTGTAGCAGTCCAGCGTGCTCTGTCATGACAACAATGCAAATGGAGATCACAGTAAGCTGTTATCAATTCAGAATATACAGTCGGTACCAGAACACTATACGACCTTCTGCCATGCACATAGAATTGATAAGAGTAGACATTTGAACATGTAATTGTGTTGTCAACTGTACCAGGATAATGGGCGGTCAAACATGGCGGATAACTATGTCACATTGCCGAACAGTGAAGTTAAACTGAAATGGCTGCCGGAAAAACATGAAGAAATCTAGAAAGAAAACGTTGTCGGAAGAATGGATTCAGTAAGCATAAAAGTCGAAATAACTTTGTATGGTATTAAAAGGAAATCCATCGACCTTAACAGTAAAAAAAAGTTGTGTAAAACGCAGAGGCGAGAGCGCATAGGTGATTAGAGAGCATTGAGGAACACTAGGAGGGCATGGAACTACCTGTAGACGTTATAGAAGAATAAATGGAAGAAAAAGGAAGCAAAATAAAGGTTTAACGTCCTGATGACATAGAAGACATTACATACGAAAAGTTTCAAGAATGGGGGAGGAAATCGCGTCACACCTTTTCAGAGTAACCATCCCAGCATTCGCGTGCAGTGGTTTAGGGAAATCACGCTAGATCTAAATCTGGTTGGCCGGATGTGAACTGTCGTCCTCCCGAATGCGAGTCCAGTGTGCTGAGCGTTGTGACATATCGGTCGGTAAGAAGAAGTGGAGCTAGATTTGGAAGACACAGGAGATACAGTATTGAGAGTCAGACAGAGCTTTGGAAGACTTGGGGACAAACAAAGCAGAAGGAATAGATAACTTTCTTTCGGAATTTCTGAAATCGTTGTGAGAAGTGGCGATCGAAACAACTATTAAAGTTGCAAAATCCACTATTCGTGGATAATTTACCTAACCCAGAAAACTAACTGTGGGCAGGCTATTCGTTAGAGACCTATCTTATAAATTTAATGTGCACAACGTCTAAAGGATAACGCGAGTTTTGGCCCTAGGCAGAGATTCTAAAGTGGGCATATACACAATAATTTACTGTGACAGGAACGTTTATGACAAAAACAATGTTTCATCTAAACACTCTAATTTATTCATTAATACGTTGATGATCACATCTCATAAAAGGGAGAGAATCACAGCCGACTAACGTTATCTTTATGAAACTTCTGTTTAGTGATTATGTGGATAGCAGTGTTGCTCTACCGCAAGAGTAACTACACCAAACTCAAGAATGATCGTCTGAAACTCAGTTTCAGAACCCGTTATTTCCTGACGAAAACCAGTGACTAGAAGCACGGTGATTGGTTTAAAGGTTCATGCATTCAACACGTGTACGTTGAACCAAAAGTGTGGACCTAGCTCGCTGATTCTGCTGTGAATGCTCGCCATAATTTAATTACCGTACGCCGTGATGAACGTCGTTGTGGTGCAGGCTCTCTCGAGAAGACAAGGGCACCTTTCTACAACCTCTCGCCGTTCCCTGCACGTATCCTAACTCGGAAGTCCCTGTACTGAGCACTGCGTCTCAGCCGAAGTAGGCGCTGCCTCCATTGCGTCTCAATCTGCAGTCTATCTGCCTCTACTGGGTCTCCAGCCTGAGTCCTCTACTTTTGGCTCTCTCTGATTCCCTGCTCTCCTTTCCTCCCAATTAGTCCCAGTCGCCAGTAACTAAAATATAGAACATTGCGGCCCAATAACAAGGTTGCGCTCCAGGCTAGAGAATCGCACCAAAACGGTGCGTCGCATTCAGACACCAATGATATGACAAAAATCTCCCCTAATACACTACTGGCCATTAAAATTGGCACACCCCGAAGATGACGTGCTACAGACGCGAAATTTAACCGACAGGAAGGAGATGCTGTGATATGCAAATGATTAGCATTTCAGAGCATTCAAACAAGGGTTGCGCCGGTGGCGATATCTACAACGTGCTGACATGAGGAAAGTTTCCAACCGATTGCTCATAAAGTTTCCAACCGATTGCTCATACACAAACAGCAGTTGACCGGCGTTGCCCGGTGAAACTTTCTTGTTATGTCTCGTGTAAGGAGGAGAAATGCGTGCCATTACGTTTCCTACTTTGATAAAGGTCGGATTGTAGCCTCTCGCGATTGCGGTTTATCGTATCGCGACATTGCTGCTCGCGTTGGTCGAGATCCAATGACTGTTAGCAGGATATGGAATCGGTGTGTTCAGGAGCGGAACGCCGTGGTGGATCCCAACAGCCTCGTATCACTAGCAGTCGAGATGACAGGCATCTTATTCGCATGGCTGTAACGGATCGTGCAGGGACGTCTCGATCCCTGAGTCAACAGATGGGGACGTTTGCAAGACAACAACCATCTGCACGAACAGTTCGACGACGTTTGCAGCAGCGTGGAGTATCAGCTCGGAGACCATGGCTGCGGTTCCCCTTGACACTGCATCACAAGCAGGAGCGCCTGCGATGGTGTACTCAACGACGAACCTGGGTGCACGAATGGCAAAACGTCATTTTTTCGGATGAATCCAGGTTCTGTTTACAGCATACTTGTTTGACGACATCGCGGTAAACGCACACTGGTAGCGTGTATTCTTCATCGCCATACTGGCGTATGACCCTGCTTGATGGTATGGGGTGCCATTTGTTACACGTCTTGTTACACCTCTTGTCCGCATTGACGGCACTTTGAACAGTGCACGTTACATTTAAGATGTTTTACGATCTGTGGCTGTATCCTTCATTCGATGCCTACGAAATCTTACATTACAATTGGTGAGAGATCTGGAAAATGTGCTGGCCGTGGCGGCAGTCGAACATTTTTTGTGTCCAGAAAGCCCCGTACAGAACCTGCAAAATGGGGTCGTGCGTTATACTGCTGAAATGTAGGGTTTCGCAGGGATCGAATGAAGGGTGGAGCAACGGGTCGTAACTCATATGAAATGTAACGTCCACTGTTCAAAGTGACGTCAATGCGAAAAATATGTGACCGAGACATGCAACCGATGGCACCCCATACCATCACGCCGGGTGATACGCCAGTGTGACCATGACGAATACACGCTTCCAATGTCCGTTCACCGCGATGTCGTCAAACATGGATGCGACCATCATGATGCTGTAAACAGAACCTGGATTCATCCGAAAAAATGACGTTTCGACATTCGTGCACCCAGGTTCGTCTTTGAGTACATCGTTGTAGGCGCTCCTGTCTGTGATGCAGCGTCAAGGGTAACCGCAGCCATGGCCTCCTAGCTGATAGTTGATGCTGCTGCAAACGTTGTCGAACTGTCCGTGCAAATGGTTGACGTTTTGCAAACTCAGGGATCGAGACGTGGCTGCACGATCCGTTATACAGCCATGCGAATAAGATGCCTGTCATCTCGACTGCTAGTGATACGAGGCCGTTGGGATCCAGCACAGCGTTCCGTATTACCCTCCTGAACCCACCGATCCCATATTCTGCTAACAGTCATTGGATTTCGACCAACGCGAGCAACAATGTCGCGATACGATAAACCGCAATCGCGAAAGGCTACAATCCGACCTTTATCAAAGTCGGAAACGTGATTGGACGCATTTCTACTACTTACACGAAGCACCACAACTACGTTTCACCAGGCGACGCCAGTCAACTGCTGTTTGTGTATGAGAAATCGGTTGGCAACTTTCCTTATGTCAGCGCGTTGTAGGTGTCGCCTCCGGCGCCAACCTTGTGTGAATGCTCTGAAAAGTTAATCATTTGCATATCACAGCATATTCTTCCGGTCGGTTAAATTTCGTGTTTGTAGCACGTCATCTTCGTGGTGTATCAATTGTAATGGCCGGTAGTTATGTTGACGTTGTAGTGACAGGTTCTCATGCGCAGCCAAGTGGAGTTTCTACTATTCAGCATTCTCCTAAAACGGAAAGTGTTTAGAGTATTTTGCTCAGCTGTCCGATGGTATGGTAATTCATTTCCGAATTGACATAGCATCAGATGGTGTTTGTAAATTCTGCCAGCTGTAGTTGAAGCTTGTTTCATGTAGGAAGGATCGGCGGACGCACGTCTGCGTGGTTTCCCTGCCTGTTTAGTGTGAGTGTATATTCCCAGTCAGTTTGGTGTCACATATTTGGAAATTGCTTTTGCCTCGCTAATGTTTCCACAATGACGTGTGATTGATAATTTGGGCATTTTTTTAAGTATGCGAGCCGCGTGAAGCACTAAGGCCTAATTTATCGGCCGACCGTCCGACCGATCAGTTTCGTGGCAGCTGATACACGTTGCAACCGACTGCACTCATCGATTACAGCGCCGCCCTGTTCGTACCGCTCACTGCAATTTGCTCTACGAGGTTTTGTTCTTCGACATCCCTCTTGCTATTACACAGATACAAAAACTGGAAATCGCCACGGCTCTTTCAGACCTAAAAAGGCCAAAGAAAGTCGAGGGAAAGCAGTGGGCAGAAAAATGACCAATGAAAAGGTAGAAACTCATCCGAGCTCAGTCACTTAAGGAGCTGGGAGCCTTTGACTTTCGAAATTGTTTAAGAATGACTGGACCCTGTGTCTTCGAATTTGATGAACTCCTCGAAACATATTTGACGAAAAAAATTCAGTTATGAGAGCAAATGTAGACTGAGAGGAGGCGTGTTAGCTACATCACGGTTTCTAGCCACTGTGGAAAGTTACGAGGATCTTTAATTCTGTGCACTTAAATCCCCTCGATTATTATCTTAGACTCTAAAGTGATTTCTGAAACCTACAAGGCGATATATAGTCGGGTGAGCAAATACACCACGCTAAAGCAAACCAAGTAAAACACAATAATTTTACGTAAACTTCGTGAGTTTATTAATGTGGGTAGTTTAAAAGATGTCAACTATAAGTTTAAGAAACACGTTTCAAATTAGAAGTAAGACTACAAACTATGGTGGAGCGTATCATGTAATAAATACAGGGAAGGTACATAAGAGATGACGCATTTAACAAGGCTGGTTTAACGCCCATGCGACATAAGCCGCCGGCCGCAGTGGCCAAGCGGTTCTAGGCGCTTCAGTCTGGAACCGCACGACCGCTACGGTCGCAGGTTCGAATCCTGCCTCGGGAATGGATGTGTGTGATGTCCTTAGGTTAGTTAGGTTTAAGTAGTTCTAAGTTCTAGGGGACTGATGACCTCGGAAGTTAAGTCCTATAGTGCTCAGAGCCACTTGATCCATTTTGACACAAGCCGAAGCGAAGCTGGGTGCGCCAAGGTGAGAAAGGCACCAGAAGGGTCACCATTGTACTCGTAAAAATTCTACACAAGATGTATCACTTTTGGCACCAAGTGGTGTGGGGCGCCCAAGATCAAGATTTGTATACAGTGTGAATCACAATTAGTGGTGAAAACTTACACGGGCGAAAGGGGAAATGAGGTTGGAGAGGGACGCCAAGTGATAAACCGCTCGTCAAAACTGTAAGAGGTTCTACAGTTTTCTTTTCAAGATCGACTGGATCTTTTTATAACACTTGTAACAATGAAGTGAATCACTCCGTCTTCAGGTCAGCAGTGGCCTACCGGGACCATCCGACCGCCGTGTCATCCCTGGTGGAGAATGCGGATAGGAGGGGCGTGGGGTCAGCACACCGCTCTCCCGGTCGTAAGCTGGTATTCTTGTCTGAAGCCGCTACTATTCGGTCGAGTAGCTCCTCAATTGGCAACACGAGGCTGAGTGCACCCCGAAAAATGGCAACAGCGCATGGCGGCCTGTATGGTCACTCATCCAAGTGCCGACCACGCCCGACAGCGCTTAACTTTGGTGATCTCACGGGAACCGGTGTATCCGCTGCGGCAAGGCCTTAACAATGAAGCGAAAACATTTTATAAATACAAGTCCGTCGATTGCCTGTAATTCGGTTTTTAAGTTTTGCTTACGATTCCTAAATGAAATCTAAAATTTTGTGTCTTTATTTCGGTTTTTCGATTTAATTTCCGAAAAGTATCGTAAATGAACAGAATACAGGCAGTAGACGGATTTTCATTCATGAAATATATGTTATCTTTCATTGTCTGTCTGCGCCACGAAAAACCATTACGGATTAGTTAAAAGAGGAAACAAATTATTTAGTGTTGCTTTTCTATTAGTATATTCCTCGATAGTCATATCTTACAAACATCTGCAGCCTCTGTCATCAAACTTTCGTCCACACAGCTCTCTGTCGTGTTACTCGTATACAGGGTGACTCTAAGGAACGGGAACTTTTGGAATGGAGATTAATGGATGACCACAATTACTTTACACATTTTTATTTATGTCAATGTATACAGGGTGTTACAAAAAAGTAGGGCCAAACTTTCAGGAAACATTCCTCACACACAAATAAAGAAAATATGTTATGTGGACATAACGCTTAATTTCCATGTTAGAGCTCATTTTCGTTTCGTCAGTATGTTCTGTACTTCCTCGATTCACCGCCAGTTGGCCCAATTGAAGGAAGGTAATATTGACTTCGGTGCTTGTGTTGACATGCGACTCATTGCTCTACAGTACTAGCATCAACACACCAGTAGGAAGCATCAACAAAATGGTTCAAATGGCTCTGAGAACTATGGGTCTTAACATCTACGGTCATCAGTCCCCTAGAACTTAGAACTACTTAAACCTAACTAACCTAAGGACATCACACAACACCCAGCCATCACGAGGCAGAGAAAACCCCCGACCCCGCCGGGAATCGAACCCGGGAACCCGCGCGTGGGAAGCGAGAACGCTACCGCACGACCACGCGGTGCGGGTAACATCAACAGGTTATTGTTCATCACGAACGTGGTTTTGCAGTCAGCGCAATGTTTACAAATGCGGAGTTGGCAGATGCCCATTTGATGTATGGATTAGCACGGGGCAATAGCCGTGGCGCGGTACGTTTGTATCGAGACAGATTTCGAGAACGAAGGTGTCCCGACAGGAAGACGTTCGAAGCAACTGATCGGCGTCTTAGGGAGCACGGAACATTCTAGCCTATGACTCGCGACTGGGGAAGACCTAGAACGACGAGGACACCTGCAATGGACGAGGCAGTTCTTCGTGCAGTTGACGATAACCCTAATGTCAGCGTCAGAGAAGTTGCTGCTGTAGAAGGTAACGTTGACCACGTCACTGTATGGAGAGTGCTACGGGAGAACCAGTTGTTTCCGTACCATGTACAGCGTGTGCAGGCACTGTCAGCAGCTGATTGGCCTCCACGGGTACACTTCTGCGAATGGTTAATCCAACAATATGTCAATCCTCAATTCAGTGCAAATGTTCTCTTTATGGATGAGGCTTCATTCCAACGTGATCAAATTGTAAATTTTCACAATCAACATGTGTGGCCTGACGAGAATCCGCGCGCAATTGTGCAATCATGTCATCAACACAGATTTTCTGTGAACGTTTGGGCAGGCATTGTTGGTGATGTCTTGATTGGGCCCCATGTTCTTCCACCTACGCCCAATGGAGCACGTTATCATGATTTCATTGGGGATACTCTACCTGTGCTGCGAGAAAATGTGCCTTTAAAAATACGACTCAACATGTGACTCAGGCACGATGCAGCTCCTGCACATTTCAGTCGAAGTGTTCGTACGCTTCTCAACAGCAGATTCGGTGACCGATGGATTGGTATCGCGGACCAATTCCATGGCCTCCGCGCTCTCCTGACCTCAACCCTCTTGACTTTCATTTATGGGGGCATTTGAAAGCTTTTGTCTACGCAACCGCGGTACCAAATGTAGAGAAACTTCGTGCTCGTATTGTGGACGGCTGTGATACGGTACGCCATTCTCCAGGGGTGCATCAGCGCATCAGTGATTCCATGCGACGGAGGGTGGATGCATGTATCCTCGCAAACGGAGGACATTTTGAACATTTCCTGTAACAAAGTGTTTGAAGTCACGCTGGTACGTTCTGTTGCTGTGTGTTTCCGTTCCATGATTAATGTGATTTGAAGAGAAGTAATAAAATGAGCTCTAACATGGAAAGTAAGCGTTTCCGGACACATGTCCACATAGCATATTTTCTTTCTTTGTGTGTGAGGTGTGTTTCCTGAAAGTTGTAACACCCTGTAGTAAAGAGATGCTATTAGTGAATGTCACCATTTTTATTACTTGAATATTATATCTGTTAGATGAGCACATAATTGGCGCACATATTCCTGCAACTGGATAGGAACGTTATGTTTGCCTCGACCTTACATTTCAGTAGGAATCCTGGAGATTTATGCTCGTGTTCTTGTTTTAAGTTCTTCGGTGGTAGCAGATCGAATACGGTAAACCGTGCTCTTAACATGACCCCGAAGAAAAATATGACATTCTTTCAGGTCAGGCATCTTGGGGCTCTGCAGTATGATCATCCCTTGAAATGAGACGGATACCAAACAATCGTTGCACATCTCCGATAGATACCCGCGCCATACGTGCGGTGCTCCGCCATGTCCAAACTAACTATTGGCAGGAAAAGAGGCAGTTCACGCGCGATGATTTCCACAACACTTCGTCCGACTTCCACATGTTGTTAATGAAATTGCGTCCTCTTGCATTTTTGTTAACAATGCGTTCAGCATATTGTCTACGCAACAGCAGATCCGTAACTTTTACGGATGTAAATCCGCTTTTTGTATTCGTTGAACATTCGAACGATACAACTTTAGAGACTCTACATGACGTCGATCAGAGCGTTGTGGGCTTCTTACGAAGGCAGTTCACACAGCCACGATTTCGTCTCCCGTACGAACGGTTCGGGTACAAGACCTGTATATTTCTATTGTCTATTGTCAAACCACAATTTATGAATGATGTTTATATTTTATTAATGGGGTTAAGTAGGAATAATTAATATTTGTCATGTTGGAAATAATTGTGATAGCAGGGAATGTCTGCACCAAAGTATTGTTGGCAAGAGAGACCGCAAATTGATACAATTTGATAAAGGGCGGGAGAGACCGCGTACGGATACACTTTAAGAAGAGAGCGGGAAAGACCGCGCATTGATACATTTTGTAGTGGTTGCAGGGATTGTCTGCACCAGAAAGCATTGTTGGCAGGAGAGGCCGCACTTTATCGTTCGTAGGAGTCAGTAGTAAGCGAGAAGTGTAGTCGGCAGCAGGTCTGAAGCGAGAGGTTGAGAGGAGTAGTGTGCCAGCCAGCCACCAGCTATGATTTACAAGAGATTATAAACGGATGTACAGAGACATCAGCTGAAAATGATCATAAGAAGAATAATATTATTGAATTATTTTCGTTGCGAAACTCAAGACTACTGAAGGTATGTTTGCGCAATGCTAGTTGCAAGATTATTGTAAAAAGTAAGTCCCATTTGCACGTTTGTAAAATCATTTCATTACCAGCAGTAAATACATGAAGGAACGTTTTCAGAATATAATTAATTTTTGCCAGCAATGTTGCATTACTGATTATAATCCATCCCAAAAACCATCAAAGTAATGCTTTGCAAAAATTTTATTTTTGTCAAGAAAAAGTGTAAACTATGAATTACGTAACTTCTGTCAAATTAATTAAAGAATTACGTCAGCTTTGCTAGTAAAGAATAACGTCAGCTTTGGTAATAAATACAGCCACTTCTTATGACAGCCTACCAGCAGTTAGTAGAGTATAGTAAACCAGAGTAAGTATATTCACGTCGCAGTTCGATGTAGCAGTCAGATGGCGATCCACTAACAGTAAAAAAGGCAAGGAACAGTTTTGGGTTATTGCAGGTAACGACTGAGGGCTACGACGACGACACATTCTATGTTTCGTCGAAATAATCAGCAAATCACTTTTAAAAAGCAGCAATTAAATTTGTATGCGAAGATTGAGAAAGAGAATAAACTTCAAAGGGAAGATTTCATTTGTTATTCTTAAGCAAGAGATATCCTAAGGAAAAGTTACATAGGTTATTGTAAAGGGGGCGGTTATCATTAACAAAAGAGGTATAGAGGAGACGGGAAGGTTTCACGGGGCCTCCCTGAAGTTTTATTCTTCTACGCAGAAGCCTTTGCTTCAAAATTGCGGATCCAGTCGTTGATTGCATGCACTGGGGGAACACGACGAACACGTCCGATGTTGAAATGACTCCGAAGTTCTCGACGCGAGGCTTTCATTTGCTTTCCACACTCAGCTGCTTCCGCCGTCGCTGATACGGACGCCGCCATGGTCGAGCTGGGTCGAATTCTGGCGTCTGGAACCTGATATACGCAGAGGGCGCTTGTCGCGATGACTATTTGTTAACGAAATTTCCGTTGGTAAAAATATAATAAAGGACTGTAATAAATTTGTTTCAGCCCAAGCGACACTCAACAGGAAAAAAGAAAAAAAAAAAACACGCTCTGTGGCTCAATGTGAAATACAAGTATATGGGAGAACTACCGCACAATTAGGTTAACAGCTCGTACATAAAGATTTCTGACAATAATAATATACAGATTAATGGTTCAAATGTCTCTGAGCACTATGGGACTTAACATCTATGGTCATCAGTCCCCTAGAACTTAGAACTACTTAAACCTAACTAGCCTAAGGACATCACACAACACCCAGCCATACAAATTAATGGGAAAGAAGATTGAGGATCTGTTGGGTGAGGATCAGTTTGGTTCTGAAGGAGGAAAAGGCGTCAAAGATGCAGTTCTGACGTTGAGCTTCATAATGGACGCAGTACTTAAGAAAAATCAAGACATGTTTATAGAATTTGTCTAGGATACGCGTTCAACATAAAATAGCGCAAGATGTTTGAAAGTTTGAGAAAGAAATAGGTATAAGATGTAGGGAAAGACAGTGCCTCGCTTATTATATAGAATTTGTTCAAAAATATTACTTGTCTTGAGACTTGTAGTTGGACAGCAAAGAATTCACCTAATCTGTCTGGAATATTATGAGACGTGGAAGTAACACTGCAGCAGTAAATGTGAGGCTCTATTTTCCCTTGCACCAAAGTAGGTCCAAAAATCGATCTACAGTGTGATCCAAAAGTCACCATAAATTTGAAAACATAATAAACCACGGAAGAATGTAGATAGAGAGGTAAAAATTGACACACATCCTTCGAATGACATGGGGTTTTATTAGAACTAAAATGCAGGATGGCGCTCCACCCCATATTGCTAGACGCTCGCGTCGTTTGGTGATGATCGTGTGCTCAGCCACCACTTTCGTCATGCTTGGCCTCCCAGGTCCCCAGACCTTAACCTGTGCGATTATTGACTTTGGGGTTACCTGAAGTCGCAAGTGTATCGTGATCGACCGACATCTCTAGGAATGCTGAAAGACAACATCCGACGCCAATGCCTCACCCTAACTCCGGGCATGCTTTGAGTGCTGTGCACAACATTATTCCTCGACTACAGCTATTGTTGAGGAATGATGGTGGACATATTGAGCATTTCCTGTAAAGAACATCATCTTTGCTTTGTCTTACTTTATCATGCTACTTATTGCTATTCTGATCAGATGAAGCGCCATCTGTCGGAAATTTTTTAACTTTTGTATTTTTTTGGTTCTAATAAAACCCCATGTCATTCCACGCATGTGTGTCAATTTGTACCTTTCTATCTATATTACTCCTTGATTTATTCAGTTTTCAAATTTATACTGACTTTTTGATCACCCGGTAGATTCGTGTTTGGGCCACAAATGGGGTACAGAAAACAAGATGGCCGACTCTAGAGCACATACTGATTCCATGTTTCGTTTTTAATGTCTGGTAAAATACTAGACTTTGTTTGGGAGATGTAAATATGTGTGTTGGCTTAGAAGCCGTGTGATAGGCCTGTTTCAGGTACACAGATCAAACGACAGTCGTTACTGAATGGATCTCAACCTGTAAGTTACACCAGTAGCACCAGTAGAGTAAGCGATGAGTGATTTGTACTGTTATAGCACAAGCCATTACGTATTTCGACAATTTCGACGTGCAAATAACGTTGTGACATTTAATTTGAGGGGCCATTGTGCCCTGCACCTAGGACGGCGTGATGATGAACCACAGTCATCGCCAAATGAATCTTGACTTGTAAGTTACAACAGTAGTGTCAACAAAGTGGGCCACGTGTGTTTCTTGGTGTTGTAGAACAATAATATAGGCAATTTAGAGGTGCAAGTAAGGTTACACATAATCTGAGGGTCCATCATACCTTGCGCCAAAGTGGGTGCAAAGATAGAGCAAAAGTCATGCTTGGACGCCAACTAGGATACAGTGAACAAGATGGTCAGCTCTGGTGTGTGTGTGTGTGTGTGTGTTGGTTAAGGAGAAGTCTGATTGTCCCTTTTTTTAAAGAAAAGAGGTATAACTTGGGAAGGAGCTCCAAAATTTGATTCGCAATACATGACTCTTTCTTTGTCACCCAACGTACCCCTACGAATAGGTAGCCAGAGTGTGTGACGTCAGAAGGACAGTGCTAAGCACAGGGTGGGGCAAATAAAAGTGGCCCGAACGAGTAGATACAGTTGGACGTGAATGTATGCATACAGCCACACCCCGTGATACGCTCAATACGTGTACGCTAACCACGTAATCCACACCGGTTCAGATCGTAGTGCGGGCTGTATCAGTGTGAGTGGAGCAGTGCAGAGGGTACGATGGTGCTCTCAGTGGAGCAGCGGGTGTTCGTTGTGGAAAGTTGCGTGACAACGAAGTCGTGGAAACAGTATGGTCAACTGTACGCTGAGAAGTTTCATGAGAACCATGCAACGCTTAGTCCGAAAGTGGCGTCAGGCAGGATCTGTTTTGAAAAAGTCAAAAAACATGCTGCATCGTGCCCTGTCTCCAGAAAATGTGGTTGCAGGTCACCAGAAAATGTTTCAGGGTTCTACCAAATCAACCCGAAGAGACCGGCATGTCACATTGATCGAGTAGACGAATACTTCACCCTTACCTGCACATGCATCCCTTTCCGAATGTCTGTTGTTCACGCATTAAAACCAGCAGATGCTCCTCAGCTCCTCCAGTTTTGTGAGTTGCTGTTCACTGAGATAACAAGCAATTGTTTGGACATGGATAAGTTCTTTATGTCTGATGAAGCCTGGTTTCACCTGAGTAGGTATGTCAAATCACAGGTTTTGTGCAGCGGGGATTCCTCATAACTTCCACGAAACACGACTGCGTGTTCAGAAAGTTGGGGTTTGGTGTGCAGTGTCTGCACACCACATTACTGGTGCCATCTTCTTTCATCAGACGCTGACTTCTGCGCTTCAATTTTGGAACCATTTGTGGCAGCATTACGGCAGAATGAAAAGACCTACAGTTACTTCCAAAAGGATGGAGCAACTGCCCAACAGCTCGCCGAACCTTGGAGCCATTTAGACAATCTTCAGGCCTGACAGAGCTGTTGGCAGACGTCAGCCTGGTCGCGGCGCTAGCTGGCCACGTTATCACCTGGTCTGCCAGTGTACGTTTACTTTCTGTGGGAAGCTCTCAAGTCGAAGGCGTTACACAATGACCCGAATGGTCTTCAAGAACTGCAGCCGGACATTTCGGATGAGACTGAAGCAATTCCAACAATCCAGCTTCGATCTATCTTAAGAAACTTGCCCTCCAGGGTCCAAAAGTGCCAAGATATGAATAATGGTCACTTCTAACATTTTCTGGAGACAGGTTAGTACTGTATTTCCTTTCCTCTGCTGTGTTTCTTTGTACCCTGGAACTATGTTCTCCATTCCACTTTTATTTGTCCCACCCTGTATTGATAGTGGACCAGGAGCCCCCATAGATATACTACTATCTATTGCCGGCTATCTGGGTGCGTAACAGCCCCATCAGACCTCCGAATTTATGGCACTTTTCAGGATTCCGACCTTCGCACCTACCTTAGTGGTCGTGCGGCACAGGTCCCCACTGTGCTTCGCACCTATTGGCATTATCTTACTTCTGGCAGTTTCCTGTCTTACATGTCGCTGAAGAGTTAGTTACTTAGTTATTTAGTTAGTTACAAGTTTCATAGAGTATTTGGACGATTATTTTATCGACATGATTTGGGATGAGTCAGTTTACAGGCTATGTTTACATGATTAGCGTTAACTTTAATGTAAACACTATTCTTTTAGTCGTCCTGCTCATGGAACCACTTTCGAAAACAGGCTTTCTTTCTGACTTTCAGACATTTTATGTATTGGACAAATGATCAAACATTTGGTTGTTGCATACTGAACGCCTTTTTAAGCAACGACAGCTTTAATAATGAATAATAAAAGTCATTTAACCCTCTAGTGCTGCGGCTATGAACATTACTGTTCTCAGATTATGATGGAGTACTTATGACAAAATTCATTACTGAATATACGTATTGTGGCGGTGCAGTTAAAATACCTAGCTCCTAGATACCTACATGCTGTCCGTGGATGAACACCACATATTACTTTTACTGCTTGCTTTTGTGCAATCAACACTTTCCTTCTAACGGAGGAATTACCCCAAAAAATTATTCTGTAAGATACTAATGAGTCGAAATATGAAAATTCTATCAGGAGATTGATGCTTTCGCTTCCAAGATTAGCAGTTGTACGAAAAGGAGAAGTAGCTGAACTCAATTTTTTGAGAAGCTAAGTACCATGCTTTCTCCGGTTCAAGTATTCATCAGTATGCTCACCCAAAAATTAGGAGCATTCTACCCTACTTACCCACACCTGCTCATGTTGATGTGACTTTATTAGTTGTACAGAAGTGAATGTAGTGTGTTTTTTCAAAATTTAGGGAGAGTCTATTTTCGGAGAACCACTTAACAATTCTTTGGAAAATGTCATTTACCAATTCTCTAAAGGGATTTATTATAACACTAGTATCGTCTGCAACAAATACAAATTTTTCTAGTTGAATGTTCAGTGGGGGATCATTCACATATATAAGGAATAGGTGCGCACCCAAAATTGAACCCTGTGGACTCCTACTGTTTTTTTTTTTTTTTACCCCAGTCACTAAAACTTTGTACATTTCTCACAATGTATGACTTATTCAGCACAACCTTTTGCATCCTGTTTGTAAAGGATAATTCAAACCAGCTGTACCTAAGGCCTGTCTTGGAAAGATCACAAAGAACACTCGCTGGTGATATATTATTATTTAAGGCTTGTACTATTTGCAGAGTGAATGTATAAATAGCATTCTCAGCAGAACAGCGCTTGGGTGCAATCCAAACTGTGATACGCTAAGTACATTGTTTACACTTAAGTGTGCGACAACTTTTAAGTGCATTATTTTCGAATATTTTGGAAAAAGATGTCAGTAAGGAAACTGCACGATGATTGCTTAAGTCTGTTTTGTCACACTTCTTATGAAGGGGTCAAACAATTGCATTTTTTATCCGTGGCAGTGATGCATTGCATATCTCACTAAGGATATTACCTATTAAGTTGGAACAACTTTTTAGAATTATGTTTGAAATCCAATCGACCCCATATGAATTTTTCCTGTTTACTATTTTTTATAGTTGACTTAATCTCAGAGAAGGATGGTGGTGATACTTATAGTTGCTTAAAGCCTAATTTAATGACAGTTTTAAAATATTCTCTTGCGTCTTCAAGTAAACCATATACTACTATATTTGCTACTACGTTCAGAACGTGACTGTTAAAAGTACTTGCACCTTATGAATTATCAGTCACAATTTTATCGTTTTGCTTAACTATTATGCGATCTTTCACAATGACTAACTGACCTGTATCCCCTTAAACAATGTCCCATATACTTTTAAAACTTTAAGTCGGCACTTTCTGCAATGCACATGCCACAGCCTGCCACGATGCTACTGTCTGTCTTATAGTCTACAAATATTGTATGTCAAGTCCTAGTAAATTCTAAAATCCAATGCTACACCTGTGTTGCGACGTGAGGATCCATATTGAATGACCAGCAGAAAACAATTTACCGAACGCGGCTGATTCGAATGGGATGGATAGCAGTACTTCACTAAATTGGGCCCAGAAATGCCCCCTGGACACTTTCGTCTTCTCATTCATCACTCTGGCGTACTTTTTTCTTAAAGCGCAAAAAATCTCCACTTCCTCTAAATTTGATAAAACCACCCTTTATCATCAAATAGCCACGCTGTACAATATAACCACACTGTCTATGATGTTATCCAATGAATGCTGATCGTTTTCGAGGTGTTTGGACACCGTCGCGGAGTAATTATCTCTATTATTATGTTCTTTAAACCTTACTGTAAAATTACTTTCCGTTCACCCCTTATATTTCGTTTCACAATCCTCGCACTTAATTTCATAAACTACAGTTTTTCACATCCAGTCTTATGTTTTAGTCTTGTCCCAGTATGTTGTTTTCTTCCTGAATGCGATTTTCACCATCTTGTTGTCGAATAACCTTGCCAATTTATATGAGAAAAGACCTCGATATGGCATGACTGTTTTTATCCGTTTTTTTTCTCATGTTGGTGGTCTCTGTATCCTACCGCTGCATCCATCCTACCTACTAAACCGAAGTCAAAACCATTTCTACGGTTATTTGCCTTAGTGTTTTAAGTTCTTAATCCTTGTCCTCATAACTCAGCGGGATGGAATTAAATATGCATAACATTTTTGGAGAACGCTAATTTATGTTTGTGCGAGTGGCGCGACGTCTTATCGATTACTGCACCTTTGAACATAGGTTTCGTATATATTCCTTGATAAAGTCAATAGTTTCTTTTTCGAAAACAATAGCGTTAAAACTAAATATGAAGCCGGGTTTAAAAACCGTTTGGAAGAAATTCAGTTTTTGTTTACTAATAACGGAACAGAAACCTGTATAGTAATGAATCCTGAGGCTCCATACCTGGTTCGTAGGATAAAGATCCATCAAGTTGGGGAACTGGTAAGGCTCGACATCAATTGTAGAAGAGGACTTTGGAAAAATTAATGAAACAGTTAAGTGACATACTTCGGGAAAGGTAGAGTTACCATGAAACGTTTTTGGCTAAAAATAGTATATATTCGTTTCACCCCTATACAGGGTGATTCAAAAATGCATGTAAATATTTTAAGGGTGTATTTGTGAGGTAAATATAAGACAAAAATGTTCTATACAATTTTTGCTATACTTGGCTTATTACAGAGTTATGAACAAAACATGATAATACATTCAATACAACGTAAAGTATTTACTTCCCAGAGTTCACAGTTTAATTACAGTGCATTTGGACTAAAAACGCAAACTGGTAAATAAACGTGACGTAACAAACTGAAACAATTCCTCGCGAATACTGTATTACTTTAGTTACTGTTGATTGAACTAAATCAATGCAAAATAACTAAGGAAAATACGTGAAGAATTTACAGACTGTACTGTACTGTATTTGCACAAATCTTAATGCAATGCATGTTCAAAATGCTGTACCTGAACTTGCAGACAGACCCGTGCTCGTCGCCGCAATGATCTCTGCACATTACACAGTCCGTGCAACTCTCCACGAATAATTTCACAACCACCTTCAATTCTTTGTTGTAGCACTTCTCTGTTCGGTACTGCAGAAGAATACACCAATGTCTTTAGTCGGCCCCATAAATAAAAGTCTAAAGGGTTCAGGTCAGGTGATCTGGCTGGCCAAGCAATTGGTCCTCCGCGACCTATCCATCGATGTGGATACGCATCATTGAGGTACTCCCTTACGTTGCGGCTGTAATGGGCAGGAGCACCATCGTGCATAAAACACAAGGTGGCACGTGTTGCAAGAGGGACATCCTGTAACAATCCAGGCAATTCCCCCTTCAAAAATTCGCGGTAAGCGTGGCCAGTCAGCCTTGGAGGTAGAACATGAGGTCCGAGTAAGTCATTCCCCACAATACCACACCAAATGTTTATGGAGAATTGATGTTGATATCCACGCACAATTCTCACGCCAGGATTCTCGACAGCCCACTGGTGCATATTATGCGAATTGATTACACCCGCACGAGTAAACATGGCCTCATCTGTGAATAATATCCGCCGAATGAACATTGGTTCATTCAAATGACGCTCTTGTAACCACTGGCAGAATTGCTGACGGCGAGGATAGTCTGCAGGTGTCAATTCGTGCACTTTGTGCAGGTGAAATGGATGCAACTGTTGTCTCCGAAGCAGCCGCCATGCAGTAGATTGTGGAAGTCGTACAGCTGCACTAATTTGTCTCGTACTGATGGCTGGATCTTGGTCTACCAGGTCCAAAACATGTTCCTCGATGTTCACTGCATGCTCAAGTGGTCGACCTGAATGTGGCCCAGGACGAATGCCATACTCCCGCATACGTCTGTCCACAGATACAAACGTCTGATGACTTAGTAACCGTCGTCTTGGAAACAGCTCACTGTACCTTCGTCTTGCTGCAAGTGCGTTTCCATCTGCTGCACCATACACAAGGTGCATATCAGCATACTCACTGTTTGAGTACATCATGTGCACGAAACCTGTAGCCTTCCGACGATGAATGAACGACAGGAACTACGTTTCCGTTACCAACAACATCAGCGCCATCTTCTGTACAGTAGGAGTAAACAGCAATTGCAAACACAAACAAACACTATTCATGCAGTTTCGAATCAACTGTTGGGAGATACGTATGTGAATTACGTACCAGAATATGGCATCCTGCTGCTTGCACTGACGTCGTTTTGATACGGACATGACTTTCGTATTTTAACGATAACTCTGGAATTAAACGTTTATGGAAAAATATTTATAGAACATTTTTGTCTTATATTTACCTGACAAATACACCCTTAAAATATTTACATGCATTTCTGAATCACCCTGTATATATATATGGTGCTACAAAAAGGTACGGCCAAACTTTCGGGAAACATTCCTCACACACAAATAAAGAAAAGATGTTATGTGGACATGTGTCCGGAAACGCTTAATTTCCATGTTACAGCTCAATTTAGTTTCGTCAGTATGTACTGTACTTCCTCGATTCACCGCCATGATTTATTACGGGATACTCTACCTGTGCTGCTAGAACATGTGCCTTTACAAGTACGACACAACATGTGGTTCATGCACGATGGAGCTCCTGCACATTTCAGTCGAAGTGTTCGTACGCTTCTCAACAACAGATTCAGAGACCGATGGATTGGTGGAGGCGGACCAATTCCATGGCCTCCACGCTCTCCTGACCTCAGCCCTCTTGACTTTCATTTATGGGGGCATTTGAAAGCTCTTGTCTACGCAACCGCGGTACCAAATGTAGAGAAACTTCGTGCTCGTATTGTGGACGGCTTTGATACGGTACGCCATTCTCCAGGGCTGCATCAGCGCATCAGGAATTCCATGCGACGGAGGGTGGATGCATGTATCCTCGCAAACGGAGGACATTTTGAACGTTTCCTGTAACAAAGTGTTTGAAGTCACGCTGGTACGTTCTGTTGCTGAGTGTTTCCATTCCATGATTAATGTGATTTGAAGAGAAGTAATAAAATGAGCTCTAACATGGAAAGTAAGCTCTTCCGGACACATGTCCACATAACGTATTTTCTTTCTTTCTGTGTGAGGAATGTTTCCTGAAAGTTTGGCCGTACCTTTTTGCAACACCCTATATATATTTGAGTAACGATAAACATTATACAAAACAACTTTTGTGAGCATAGTAAAATATCTGATGTTGAAATAGATGAATTTATAGGACCGCAGTGTCGCTAATCAGTCTTTTGGCAAAAGTAGAAACACGTAGTGAGTCATGGGTCATTGATGACACACACGTAAGGAGATTGCGCTCAGTGGGAAACTGCATCACACAGCAGTATTGACTCTAGTGGACAGCTCGATGTCATCTCACCAGGGCAGTTCTCTTGCTATGGGCGACATGAGTAGGTGCCAGATGTGAGTGAAACAAATATGCCTTGGCGTGATATAAATATGTCTGAATTCTTAGGCAAAACCACTTCTCGTCGTTGGAATCGAACAGCACCAACACGATCCCAGAGTCACGCTGGACTGTGAGACGACTCGGCGTCACTATGCATTAGAGATCAGTCTGCACTTGCCGCCGCCAAAACCAAGTTTCTCATACTACTTTGTGCCACAGCACCGGCAACCTGCTGTCAGCACCTGCTGCTCTCAGCACCGAGTTCTGTGCCCAGGACTTATTACCACAGCGCCAGCCACAATTCGACTCTTGCCGGGGATCAGCAGGTCGCATCCCGCACACAGTAATCTCCGCACGTCGCCACGGTGACACCTTGTGGAGCCGTCTCCGGCATCGTCCCCGACAGAGCAGTGACACGCCACTGACGTCATGACCGTGGCCTACAGAGGTCACCGATCGCTCACGAGCCTGCTGTAAGCAATGCAGGGTGCCTATGGAGCATCCTCTCACCGGGAGGTGACCTGGATCAACTGAGCAACACAGCATGTACCGAGACTGAATGAAATGACTGAATAAAAACCTTCTTTACTGGCAGCGGTGTTTCAGCTGCGCCCTCCAGCCTCTCGCCACCACCGCCGCTCAGCCTGCTCAGACTGCGCTCCCCAGAATCATTAAAGTTTGCCTTATGGTTCAAATGGCTCTGAACACTATGGGACTTCTGAGATCATCAGTCCCATAGAACTTTAAAAATTTTTTTTATTGATAACATCTGTAATACTGATACAAAATGAACCCACCACCTTAGTGATTAGTGGGTCATAATATTACTACAGTGTTATATATTCGGCAGCTATTTTTATTGTTATTACAATGATACTATGTTTATTATTGTGAGCTACAGACAGGGTACAGTACAGGATTATAGACAGACTACATTTATTGATATACACTACTAGCTAATTGTTAGTTTTCTTGCCTACTTGTTAATTCCTAAGTGCCTGCTGTGTTACAGGTGTGTCAGCGTGGATATAAACCTACTACTGTAGGCCCTGCCCATCGAGCTAATCCCGATGAACGTTCCCTGACACTGCAGCGTTACAGGTGTGTCAGCGGAGATATAAACCTACTACTGTAGGCCCTGCCCATCGAGCTAATCCCGATGAACGTTCCCTGACACTGCAGCGTTACAGGTGTGTCAGCGGAGATATAAACCTACTACTGTAGGCCCTGCCCATCGAGCTAATCCCGATGAACGTGCCCTTGACATTGGGCAGGCCAAGATTGTTTGTCGCTGCAGGTTCATAGCTTTATATCTATATCTAATGCTACTAACTTCTGTACTAAGCTACGTCAATTCCGGTGCTATCTTAGTCAGGAATGAGTGTACCCCGGTCCCCCTAGTCCTGCTCGTGGCGGATTGCAACTAAAAGTCGACCTGTCCACGCACAGGCGGTGTAGGATCAGGGTAATTGGACGCGTTCAGTTTTTGTCTTTAGTCATGAAAGTCCCTCAAGTATGCTGTCAGTACTTTCCGTGATACCTCGTTTGCTAAACTATTTAGACTTTCAAAAGTCTCTTCATGTCTTAATAGGTCGTATGTATTGTTATGTGGAAGTTGTTGTCTTAATGTCACTGCTACATCACCGGAAAGGGGGCACTCGTAAACCACATGGTCGGGAGTGCCGTCCGAAGCGCCACAGTCACACTCGGTGTAGCCTTTTTCCCAAACCGACACAAGTATGTCGTCTAGGGCCCATGACCAGTGAGAAAGTGTATTAGACCCCGTGTTGGCTCGAAGTACTTCGTCCCTAACCTTTCTTTAACATTTGGCAGGAACCCAAAGGTTCTTCTGCCGGTTTCATCCGTTTCCCAAGACTCCTGCCATAAGTCCTCACCCCTTCTGCGTATTTATCCCTTGTCCCTCACCAGAGCTCCCAGGATATTCTCTATTTTCATGTTGCTCCCATTCTTAACCCAATACCATGCTGCTTGCTCTCGTATTTTTATATCTAAAGGACACAGCCCCATTATTATTCATAGGGCACTTCCTGGGGATGTTCTGTACGCCCCTATAGATCTTAACAGCATATTTCTCTGTACTCTTCTCACTGCCATGGCAGGCACCACCCTTGTGAGCCTGTGTGCCCAGACTCCCGATCCGTAACCCACTATTGAAGCTAGTATACTATTGTGATATAGCTTGATTAGGTGTGGGGGAAGGTGGAAACATTTGTGCCCTATGGAAGCAAGGTTGTTAAGTACTTGTAGTGCTTTTTGAGTTACGGACTCAATGTGCCTTCCAAAGTTCCACCTTTCATCGATGATGACGCCCAAGTAGCGTCTTATAACTGGTGAGCCTCCGATTCTGACTGTAGGGTTCCTTACTAGCTGTCCCTTCAGCAATAAGTACTTAGAACTACTTAAACCTAACTAACCTAAGGACATCACACACATCCATGCCCGAGGCAGGATTCGAACCTGCGATCATAGCGGTCTCGCGGTTCCAGACTGTAGTGCCTAGAACCGCTCAGTCACCTCGGCTGGCAAAGTTTGTCTTATCGCTCAATTATTTTAAATTTAACGGCAATTCAATCTATAAGAGAACAGTATATTAATAGGTTGGGCAGATGGTGGACATCTTCTTGAAAGCATTTGAATAAAAAGTTGTTAAAGGAAAATATGAAATACTGTTATTAAATACGTATGTACAGAAGACATGATGGTGGTATAGTTTATCAGGGATCATCGGAAGAAATTGGCGAGTGACCTGAACACAATGCACGAGCATATAGTATTTTCAGTAGAGCACGAGCAACAAGGTGTTTTAAATTATACAGATTTGACGATCTACAATAAGAATAACAAGCTTGAGAAAGGAACATATAGGAATTGTACGTTCACAGGTGCTGTAATTGATAAGACCTCGTGCCACACCTATGAAAACAAATTGGCGTTAGTCAAAAATACTGTGCACAGGTCCAATTCAAACCCATTAAATCTTGCGAACAAGGACGAATAAATAAAAACACTTAGACATACAGCGGTAGGAAACGAGTTTGACATAGGTTTAATAGACAGGATCGACGCAGCGTTAGGGCAGAGAAACCAACAAAAATATGCAAAAATGAAAAGCCATGCCATATTGGGGTATTACCGTTATCTCACATAAATTGGCGAGATTATTTTTTAAAAAAAGGGTGAAAATTACATTTCGGTAGAACTCCCAAACGGAACAGAGGCTGAAGCATAAGATTGGCACAGGGGAGAACTGGATGAAGAAAACGGAAGAAATAAAGTGTCAGCATTGCGGAACGAAATACGTGGTGCAAACGAAAAGAAATTTTGAGGTTTGAAAAGCATAATAACACAGAAAATGGACCACTGGTGATAGCGAAGTACCTCAAGAATGAGCAGCATTCGTTGGATAACATCATAACAGAGAGCATGAGGGCGCTGCACTTTGAGGAGAAACGTAGTTATTCTTCAGCATGTTAAATGAGAAGTGTCCAGGAGCATTTATGGGCCTACTATAGTGATCTCCTCCTATCCATCCTATTCGAATTAGCGGCGTTAGTGCTATTTTTTTTCTCTTCGTCATTCATTATGAATGCACATGTTGCAACAAAGGTGTAGTACTGGATTTTGGAATTTAGTAAGAGTTGCCAATAATCTTCATAGACTTTATGGTAGACAGTAACAACGTTAAGGGCTGTGACACATGACTTGCAGGAAAGTAATATATTTGGCTGGTGAAAGCGGCTGCATTAGTTTGCAACATGACGTGTTCTAGGAATACTTTCATGTTTGACAATGCATCTTCGCTGCCGGGGTTTTTACTTTTGACGGTACCTAACGGCGTAGAAGCTTTAAGGTATGTTACACTACAGAGAATGTTTCAAATGGCTCTGAGCACTATGGGACTTAACAGCTGAGGTCATCAGTCCCCTAGAACTTAGAATTACTTAAAGCTGACTAACCTAAGGACATCACACACATCCATGCCAGAGGCAGGACTCGAACCTGCGACCGTAGCAGCAGCGCGGTTCCGGATTGAAACGTCTAGAACCGCTTGGCCACAACGGCCGGCCACTACAGAGAGAGATAAATATTTTTATATGGTTGTCATAACTTGTAGTATTGCGATGAATCCTTTAGAGCACTTTATAATGGGATAACATAGTCGCGAAATATGTTGTGGTAAAAATTGAGTACTTTAACATCCTCAATGCAGATAGCAGTGTCATCGACAAATTTTATTACTGATATCCTTTCACCCTGAATGTTAATGCCACTGCTGAGCTTTCTTTTGATTTTCCGTTGATTTTTCGATGCGAAGAATTTATAGTAGATGAGAGAGGATGCATTCTTGCCTTAGTCTCTTTTTTATCAGAGCACTTGTCCGTTGGTCTTCCGACCTGCTCGTAAAGCAGTGAAGGTGAACCTTACACGAATTGACTCCGAGAAATGGAGTAACTACCACTCGTCTAGTGTACTGTCCTACTATGCAGCACAGAATGACATACTGTGAATAAGAAAGGCTTGATCGACAAATTAGTAGTAAGAAAAACATATATTGTAGTAAATCCTATGCCCTCTCAACCATGAACTGTATACACATGTAGAATAGATCACAGATACCAACGGAAGGAGAAGGGTTGTTTCCTACTCGCACATTGCCCGTATGAGTCTCATAAGGTTGAGAAACGAGGTGTTCCGTTACTTTCATTACAGTACCAAGGAGGCGTGATTCACTGAGGTAGAAGACCTCCAAGAAGGGGAGGGGATGACCCTGGCTGATATCCATAAATGCATTCCGTTCAAATAGAAACTTCAAGAGCACCTCGGTTTCCAAGGCAATTCTAAACTAAAAATTGGAAACATTGCACTGAAGCGAAGACCACCAGAACAGAAGACAAAAACGGGAACACTGAGCTCAACTTAAGGTCCAGGTACAAGGTAACGGAGAAGTGCAGTTGAAAGAGTATGGTCGGGAGATGGCCAGTATGAGAAGAATAAGTAGAAGACTTAACTCAAAAGTGTTAACTGATTGTGTTTCACGACCCAACTGAACAGTATATTCTTGTCCTCTTGTTTTCTCTCAAGCGTTTATGATTGTATCAATAAATTTGTTGTTCTAGACAGTTCTTGCTTTTCCTGAGCCACAGGGTATTCAGTGACGACCCTAAACAGAATTTATATAGTGACTGCTCTCGTATTATTGATGGACTATAGACTGATGCCCATTGTTGCATATCCCAGGAGTAGAGCTGTAAAACTACCATAGGCTACCGAAGATTATCGTAAGTAAAGGTAGACTGTGTAGTTTTCCTAATAGCCTTGGTTAGTTAAGATCATAGACATATTACCTATACGTTAAGTGTGTTGCGTACCTACCGGGCCGTACCTTATTTTGATTGTTTTGGTTGTGTATAAAATCAGTGTCTTACTGCTTTCCACTACAAACCGGAAGCGGTGAACAATCTAGAAACAGAGTGAGGGCATCTGAAGGGCCATTTAACCTACGGGGGCACATAGTTATGCTTCCGTCTGTTACGTAAAACTGAACAATATGTATAGAGAATTTGAAACAGACAGTGCTTAATTCGGGTTGCATTCGAAAAATGTTGATTTGTAACGAGAAAAGGGATGTTGTAGTAAAAGAAAAAGAAATACAAATTTGTCACATAGTGTTAGGAAACGCACTTTCCTCCATAGAAAGTAAAATTTTAAAAAATCACAAAACAAAAGATATCAAGTATTACTTTAATAATTCGTCGAGATTATATGGAATGTGTTGCTGTTATTCGTATATAACTTTCGAACATGCCGAGAATAACAGGAAACACTTACCTTTGTTCGTGATAAAGAATGTTCAATTGAGTACAAAATAACAATTATATAGATTTTTTATGTTTGTGCATGTAAACTGCGCTTTGATTATATAAAGGTGCCGAATTTAAGCGATCAAATAAGCTTTATTACTTATAAAAAGGAATTTATATTTTGTACGGATGCAAAATACAGAGTTGACTAACAATGAATGCTGAGCGGTTCTAATTATGTACAGAACAAAGAAACAATCAAGCAAAACATAAAGAGAAGTCGTCGGATCCCAGTTTCTCTATAAAATAAAAAAAGGTTCAAATGGCTATGAGCACTATGGGACTTAACATATGAGGTCATCAGTCCCCTAGAACTTAGAACTACTTAACTCTAACCAACCTAAGGACATCACACACATCCATGCCCGAGGCAGGATTCGAATCTGCAACTGTAGCGCCTAGAACCGCTCGGCCACACTGGCCGGCATCTCTATAACACAATCATTTACGTTTCTTTCTGTACCAATGCTACCAACCTTACCGGTAATGCTACCGTTTACTTCGACACCGAACCGTAGTTCTGGTAGAATGCAACTCTACAGAGCAGCCAATAAGCTTAACGGTCGTGACCAAATACGTCATGCATACAACTCTGTTAGCTTCCATGCTGAAGTTGGCGGCCAGTCAAAATCCACGTGGGAAAAACCACGTGTTGCAAGTGTGAAGCAGTACCTCTGAGAATTTTAGCTGACGTCTGTGATTTGCATCACGCACCCAGTCTCAGGGGCACCTTGCAACCCACTTTGTCGACGGAAAACCGCAACGTTTGCCTGCGGATGTTCTGGGAAACCGGCAGCCCCGAATGCAGCGAGGCAGCGCACAGCAGAGGGCGCGTGTGCTGCATGCCGCCTGAGGCCACCGACTCTGTGGATGCCCTCATGCGCTGCCGCTGCGCTCTTGTTTTCTCTTGGCCACCTGCTGAGCCGCCGCTCGCTCATTAGCAAAACACGCCCGTCTTTCTCACCTGCCGCGCGGCGCTCGCTAATCCACGCGCAATAGCCTATTAAGGACAGCCTCCGCCGATATTCAAATTACCTTCGCCTTCGCTGGCTTAAGCGTAATTGCCCGAATTTCTCTTGAGCCTGTCGGCTTTCCCTCCGCACAAACGTATTCCCAGAACACTGCTCTGATACTGACGGAGATATCTGCACAAGCATCAGCGGAAAATGATAATCGTTTAGAAAGAAATGATAATCGTTTGGAAAAAAAAGAAGATCGACGAAGACACAGACTGCCACGAACCCGATGATGCTTTGCGGAGTATAGACATAAGCAGAAATAGACATCTTACTGCGCAATTATTGTAACAAACTGTTATTATAATTACCATACATTGTCAAAAGGAGAACGATCTCTACATCAATGTGAAAAAGCTTCCAAAATGGCATTTTATTGACAAGATCGCTGTTGATACATATCCTAATCACCAGTTTCGGCATATAGTACCATCTCCAAATATGTAAATGTTACAAATACACTCCTGGAAATGGAAAAAAGAACACATTGACACCGGTGTGTCAGACCCACCATACTTGCTCCGGACACTGCGAGAGGGCTGTACAAGTAATGATCACACGCACGGCACAGCGGACACACCAGGAATGGCGCTAGCTGCGCAGCATTTGTGCACCGCCGCCGTCAGTGTCAGCCAGTTTGCCGTGTCATACGGAGCTCCATCCCAGTCTTTAACACTGGTAGCATGCCGCGACAGCGTGGACGTGAACCGTATGTGCAGTTGACGGACTTTGAGCGAGGGCGTATAGTGGGCATGCGGGAGGCCGGGTGGACGTACCGCCGAATTGCTCAACACGTGGGGCGTGAGGTCTCCACAGTACATCGATGTTGTCGCCAGTGGTCGGCGGAAGGTGCACGTGCCCGTCGACCTGGGACCGGACCGCAGCGACGCACGGATGCACGCCAAGACCGTAGGATCCTACACAGTGCCGTAGGGGACCGCTCCGCCACTTCCCAGCAAATTAGGGACACTGTTGCTCCTGGGGTATCGGCGAGGACCATTCGCAACCGTCTCCATGAAGCTGGGCTACGGTCCCGCACACCGTTAGGCCGTCTTCCGCTCATGCCCCAACATCGTGCAGCCCGCCTCCAGTGGTGTCACGACAGGCGTGAATGGAGGGACGAATGGAGACGTGTCGTCTTCAGCGATGAGAGTCGCTTCTGCCTTGGTGCAAATGATGGTCGTATGCGTGTTTGGCGCCGTGCAGGTGAGCGCCACAATCAGGACTGCATACGACCGAGGCACACAGGGCCAACACCCGGCATCATGGTGTGGGGAGCGATCTCCTACACTGGCCGTACACTTCTGGTGATCGTCGAGGGGACACTGAATAGTGCACGGTACATCCAAACCGTCATCGAACCCACCGTTCTACCATTCCTAGACCGGCAAGGGAACTTGCTGTTCCAACAGGACAATGCACGTCCACATGTATCCCGTGCCACCCAACGTGCTCTAGAAGGTGTAAGTCAACTACCCTGGCCAGCAAGATCTCCGGATCTGTCCCCCATTGAGCATGTTTGGGACTGGATGAAGCGTCGTCTCACGCGGTCTGCACGTCCAGCACGAACGCTGGTCCAACTGAGGCGCCAGGTGGAAATGGCATGGCAAGCCGTTCCACAGGACTACATCCAGCATCTCTACGATCGTCTCCATGGGAGAATAGCAGCCTGCATTGCTGCGAAAGGTGGATATACACTGTACTAGTGCCGACATTGTGCATGCTCTTTTGCCTGTGTCTATGTGCCTGTGGTTCTGTCAGTGTGATCATGTGATGTATCTGACCCCAGGAATGTGTCAATAAAGTTTCCCCTTCCTGAGACAATGAATTCACGGTGTTCTTATTTCAATTTCCAGGAGTGTATGTTACAAGGATTATAATTGTGGCCGGCCGGAGTGGTGGAGCGGTTCCAGGCGCTAAAGTCTTGAAACGCGCGACCGCTATGATCGCTGGTTCGAATCCTGCCTCGGGCATGGATGTGTGTGATGTCCTTAGGTTAGTTAGGTTTAAGTAGTTCTAAGTTCTAGGAGACTGATGACCTCAGCAGTTAAGTCCCACAGTGCTCAAGGATATCTGAACCATTTTATTTTATTTTATAATTGTGGCATGTAAATAAATAATGGGCCAAGTGCCGAAAAACTGTTTTAGAGATAATCAACAAAATGTGTATAGCACTTCAACAAAAGCAGTATAAAAGATGCGGATCATTATACAAACACAAAAACTACACAGGTTTCTTGCCACATGCGTGTTTGACCTGGGGGATAAATTAACAGACATAATTTGGAAGGAAGGTGGTTTTACATGGTGATCTGCGGCAGCAATGGGCGTGAGTAAACAGGTGGGAGAAGGAGAGATAGAGGAATTTGGGAAAAAAGATGGAAGAATACGCACTGAAGTAAGGATAAAAAGAAAGAGATCAGGCAAGTGAGGGAAAAAATAGGATTGTTGCTGGAAAAAGGAATGAGACTTTTTAACCTCCTTTTCCCTGACCTTATGCCATATCTTCACAGAGTCGGCATGTTAATCTTGATTTGGTAATGTTAGCGGTAGAGGGTGGCCAAATGCTCTTCTTGTTGACCAGCGTGAGTCTAGTTTTGCAAAAAAGTGTTTATTCGCTTGAAGATAATTAGAAAAATTAAGAAAAATTAATTAATTATCTGAGGGAAAACATTTGTTCGAGTTTTCATTGCTAAACGAGCAGTGGAAAGGGACAAATCGAGTATCAAAGTGACTAACATAGGTTCTAGTTCCGCAAAAAATATTTAATTGCTTGAAACTAATTATCGTAATTTAGAGGAAAATTGAAATATTACAGGAACATGTGTTGCTAGCTGTATAAATGGCTGGCTGACTGGCTCTGAGCACTATGGGACTTAACATCTGAGGTCATCAGTCTCCTAGACTTAGAACTACTTAAACCTAACTAACCTAAGGACATCACATACATCCATGCCTGAGGCAGGATTCGAACCTGCGACCGTAGCAGCAGCGCGGTTCCGTACTGAAGCGCCTAGAACCGCTATATAAATGAAGTGCCTAAAAGTTTCTCTTCGTAGTCTAGCTATTTGCACATAAAACGTTACATTGGTGCGATGTATAGTTGTCAAAAAGGTTTCTTTCGAGTCAGGCACTAAATTCAAGACATTTCGAGAACAGAAGACACTAGGAGAGCAAATGACGTGTCAGTAAGATCAGGGTCTCTCAACAAAATAGAATAAAATGGAAAAAAGTGCCGGTAAAATGTTTTGTGAAATGATTTTTCTGAAAGTTAGAAATAAAACATGATAGAGAAACATCTGTCGCGTCTTTGAATGATCGTAGAAGTTGTGTACAGCAAAGGAGATGCGTCAAATGTGTCTCTGGTCTATTTTATTTCTTACTTTTTAGGCAAATCATTTCACAAAACCCTTGACCGATCGATTTTGTTTTATTTTTAGTTGTCTGTTTTTTGCGAAAGTTTCAACACTAACATTAAAAAGCGTTATATCTGTATTCTCATATTTTCAGGAGCTTTCCAACCCGTTTGAAAATTGCATTCACGCTCTGGCTGTCTTTTGCCGAAAACGTCGCTCCGACCAATTACAGTTTGAGATGACCCATTCTGTATTGCTTTTGATGAAACTCTAGTGTAATACGTGTGGAAATCTTCCACCGCAGTGCCGAAAGTCATGAGCGCGCGGAGCGCGAGTCTGTCGATAGCTCCGAGAGGAAATAAAGCGTATCCATGCTTGGGGTTCCCGCCAGCTGTTCTCGTACATACATTTGATTTCGGCTGTGGTAGAACTAAACATCACAGGTAATTAATTGTGTAGAATAAACGGAGTCGTCCGCTAGTTCAATCTGAGAGAATCGAAGTTTACTTCAGTCTGTAAGAATTAATTTCAGAAGCTCCTCCCACGCCTGAACACCACAATCGTAGAGATCATTACCAACAAGGCTGTTGGCATCGAGAGTAAGATGCCCAAACCATGGTAGGTCCACTGAACGAGACTATAACCGTGCTGTGTTCAGGGTTTTAAATGATCGCTTGTATGCGATGTGCGTTCGCACTCTTTGCGTGCCTTGAGTGCGAACTTCTGAATAAAAGCAGACGTGAATGAAGGTCATTGGGGAACTTCCGCGGCCTGGCAAGTCCTGTGTGAGTATTACGTGAAACGGAAACAGGAGTGATCATTACAATTGAAAACCAAAATTTTAATTTAAGAACCATATAAAATACCGCAGCGAGAAGAACATAAAGGTAATGTGTATCTCAGATTGCTGTGGACCTATTTGTCAGTTCCTGACGTAAAATACCAACGCTTCCGATTCCTGTCCCTGTACGAGTAGTATTTATAGAATGAAACCACCCAGAACTGTGCCCATCTTTTGTATTCTAACTAACAAAACTGACTGCGTGATTAAGCCATGAAGATCACACCGTCCTGCCGTGTCATTTTGGGGGACTCGCTTTCAAAGGTCGTGTGCTCAGCATATCACTTTCACAGACATTGTTTACTTTTCTAAAGCGTATCCACTACTTCACATTCAAGTAGCTGATCAGTTGGACTCTTGAGGCTTAGTACGCCGTATACCACTGTTCCCTACACTGAAAGACTTGAACACAGTTCTACCATAGGGCAGTCAGGCATCGTGAATGCTCAGCTACGAATTCGTCCTCTGTTAGCTTCTACACCACGACAGTCTACAGGAATGCGTCGGCATCAAGCACACAGTTCATAAAGAGATCTGCCATATGTGAGATGAAAATTGTCCTGTTCAGAAATGGCACCACGATACTGTCGGATGAGAGGTAGTGCGTGGCGACACAGGATGTCCTTCAGGTACCGCTGTGGGGTCAGAGTACCCTCAGTACCAGCCGTGGCCTGAAGTCATACCCGATGGCTCCCCACACAGTAACGGGAACAGTAGCACTGCTGTGCCTTACTCCATAGTGAGGCTACTGCTGGTCTCCGACCAATTGTGCAGGATGACATGTTCTCTGACGGTAGGCGTAGATGTGAGGCTGTGACGAAGTGCCTGGTCCACCATACGACAATCCTACCTTGTGGTAGTTATACGAGGCCGACCGAAACCTTGACGACGAGTATGCCTGCCCTCGTGTTGCCGTGCTGTGCAACATCGGACCTCTGTCACTTCCGAATGCCCTTCAAATTTGGCTGTTGCACCATTTGTCCAGTTGGCCAAATGGAGACCCACAACGCATCTCCTCTCAAACTCCCTCAGATGCTAATAACGGTGTTTCATTCCAGTAGGCGGCATCTCCGTGTCCTTTACAGTAATCATTCAACATTAGACACTTTTCACGATCCTTATGTATTCTACCTCACGAGTATCATAAAGTTAGAATGCGTTACTCAGCCAAATGCCGTACGGTAGTTTTCAATTTGGTAGTCTTTCACCACGTCTTTTAACTGTTTCATCCAGAAGATAAAAGTACAGTCATGCTCATAAATCAAGGATAATGCTGATACATGGTGGAACAACGCTCTGGTGGGCGGTTTGCGAGTTTAAATCATCAGTATGTCTATGCGGTGCATTTGACCTGCGGTCCTCGCACGGTGGCACTGGCAGCACAGGTGTGTTGGTGCATGTCAGAGTACAGTGCAGCGAGTAAGTGTGCACTCGTTTTCAGACTTGCTAATGGCGATTTTTGTGTTGAAAATGGCTCAAAGAACGCGTATTGATGACGTTATGAGGGATAGAATACTAGGGCGACTGGAGGCTGGTCAACCACAGCAGGTCGTAGCACGCACCCTCCGTATGTCACAAAGTGTGATCTCAGGATTATGGCAACGATTCCAGCAGACGGGAAACGTGTCCTGGCGCTACAGTACGGGACGTCCACAGTGTACAACACCACAAGAAGACCGATATGTCACTATCAGTACCCGCAGACGGCCACGAAGTACTGCATGTAGCCTTGCTCGGGACCTTACTGCAGCCACTGAAACAGTTGTCTATAGACGAGTGAACAGACATGGCTTATTCGCTCGCAAACCTGCTTGGTGCATTCCACAGACCCCTGGTCACAGGGGAGCCCGTAAAGCCTTGTGTCAAGAAGACAGTGCATAGTCGTGGGAACAATGGTTCCAGGTTATGTTAACGGCCGAGTCCATGTATAATCTGAACAGTGATTCTCGTCGGGTTTTCATCTGGCGTAAACAAGGAACCAGATACCCTTAATGTCCTTGAAAGGGACCTGTATGGAGGTCGTGGTTTGATGGTGTGGGGTGGGATAATGACTGGTGCACGTACACCCCTGCATGTCTTTGAAAGAGGAACTGTAACAGGTCAGGTGTATTGGGACGTTATTTTGCACCAGTATGCCCGCCTTTTCAGGGGTGCAGTGGGTCCCTCCTTCCTCCTGATGGATGATAACGCACGGCCCCACCGACCTGCCATCGTGGAGAAGTATCTTGAAACAGAAGATATCAGGCGAATGGAGTGGCCTGCCTGTTCTCCACACCAAAGCCCCGTCGAGCACGTCTGGGATGCTCTCGGTACACCTATCGCTGCACGTCTTCGCACCCCTACGGCACTTCAGCAGCTCCGACAGGCACTGGTGCAAGAATGGGAGGCTATACCCCAGCAGCTGCTCGACCACCAGTTCCAGAGTATGCCAACCCGTTGTGCGGCCTTTGTACGTGTGCATGGTGATCATATTCCATATTGATGGCGGGGACATGCGCAGGAAACAGTGGCGTTTTGTAGCACATGTGTTTTGGGATGGTTTTCTCAACTTATCACCAATACCGTGGTCTTACAAATCTGTCTCGTGTGCGATCCCTATATGCCTATGCTATTAGCGCCAGTTTCGTGTAGTGCGACGTTGTGTGGTACCACATTCTGCAATCATCCTTAATTTATGAACATGCTTGAATATACTTTGCTAGAAAATAATTGCAAAACTCGACGGAAATGATTAAGCGGTGATAAGACGTCGCAGATTGAATTGGATGGGTGAATTATTAAAGTTGTAGACTAAAAATGACCGACTCCCTGACTGAGCTCTCACAAAGCTTCATTTTCTACGTTGGCCTATCAGTTTGTTGCTCCGACTGAAATCTGCTGTTCAGTGGCACTTTCTGCTGTGGTAACAGGTAGGCCAGTGACAGTGTGATCGCAGTCAGTATGTTTCATTTAGTTGATTTGTCGGAAGAATTAGGCCGTGGATGAAATGTTTCTTTCGAATAACTTGGAAATTCTGAACACCGTGTAGACGGGCTATTTCTTGCGGCGCTAGAAGTGTTATATGAGTGGTGGGATAGCTTCGTTGTGTTAGCTGCTTCGGTTGTATAATTCGTATCGTTCATACAGAGGAAACAGCCTAGACTGATACCTTGAGGCGAATCAGGTCATTTTGAAGTTTGATATGGCGTAAAAATAATAATCACCTTGGGCAGATATGGGCCTGTTAATAATGAGACGTTTTTGTAACAGTTGACCGAGCCTGACATAAATTCTTTACTTACCTGCCATCGCAATCCAGAAGTGTTGATTTTCAGCATCGCAGATAGTGAAAGACATGAAAATCATTAGGGAATTTATTGGCAATGGGTAGATTTTTAAATTATTGTTACTATTATTATTATTAATACAGGACTAATCAATACAAACATCAGTTAATAACAACATATTGTTATATTCCTGTTATCCTCCGCCAAGACTCTTTATCCAGCGCATCTTCCTTGTCGATGCTGCGATATTCCATTACTCCATTTATGTGGTCTGTCCAAGAACGTCGTGGTTTTCCGCGCTTACCTATGCCGGGTGGTCTCCATTCATAAACCTTCTTTGGCCACCGATGATCATCACATGTCCGTACCATTTTAATGAGTTTCTTTCAATTTCATCTATCACTGTATCATTTGCCTTCATTCAAGCTCTTTTTTTTCATTAGTTTTTCTTTTGATTCTTGATATTCTGGCACTCCTACACAAATAATCCACTTCCACAGCTATTAGTGTTCTTTTGAGATCCGCATTTAAGATCCATAGTTCTTATCCGTAGCACAGCACTGAGTCAACAATTGTCTTACCTACTCTTTTATTATTGCTGTTGGAAATATTCTTGTTGTTGTTGTGGTCTTCAGTCCTCAGACTGGTTTGATGCAGCTCTCCATGCCACTCTATCCTGTGCAAGCTTCTTCATCTCCCAGTATTTACTGCAACCTACATCCTTCTGAATCTGCTTAGTTTATTCATCTCTTGGTCTCCCTCTACGATTTTTACCCTCAACGCTGCCCTCCAATGCTAAATTTGTGATCCCTTGATGCCTGAAAACATGTCCTACCAACCGGTCCCTTCTTTTTGTCAAGTTGTGCCACAAACTCCTCTTCTCCCCAATTCCATTCAATAACTCCTCATTAGTTACGTGATCTACCCATCTAACCTTCAGCATTCTTCTGTAGCACCACATTTCGAATGCTTCTATTCCCTTTTTGTCCAAACTAGTTATCGTCCATGTTTCACTTCCATACATGGCTACCCTCCATACAAATACTTTCAGAAACGACTTCCTGACATTTAAATCTATACTCGATTTTAACAAATTTCTCTTCTTCAGAAACGCTTTCCTTGCCATTGCCAGTCTACATTTTATATCCTCTCCACTTCGACCATCATCAGTTATTTTACTCCCCAAATAGCAAAACTCCTTTACTACTATAAGTGTCTCCTTTCCTAATCTAATTCCCTCAGCATCACCCGATTTAATTTGACTACATCCCATTATCCTCGTTTTGCTTTTGTTGATGTTCATCTTATATCCTCCTTTCAAGACATTGTCCATTCCATTCAACTGCTCTTCCAAGTCCTTTGCTGTCTCTGACAGATTTACAATGTCATCGGCGAACCTCAAAGTTTTTATTTCTTCTCCATGAATTTTAATACCTACTCCGAATTTTTCTTTTGTTTCCTTTACTGCTTGCTCAATATACAGATTGAATAACATCGGGGAGAGGCTACAACCCTGTCTCACTCCCTTCCCAACCACTGCTTCCCTTTCATGTCCCTCGACTCTTATAACTGCCATCTGGTTTCTGTACAAATTGTAAATAGCCTTTCGCTTCCTGTATTTTACCCCTGCCACCTTTAGAATTTGAAAGAGAGTATTCCAGTTAACATTGTCAAAAGCTTTCTCTAAGTCTACAAATGCTAGGAACGTAGGTTTGCCTTTTCTTAATCTTTCTTCTAAGGTAAGTCGTAAGGTTAGAATTGCCTCACGTGTTCCAACATTTCTGCGGAATCCAAACTGATCTTCCCCAAGGTCCGCATCTACCAGTTTTTCCATTCGTCTGTAAAGAATTTGCGTTAGTATTTTGCAGCTGTGGCTTATTAAAATGATTGTTCGGTAATTTTCACATCTGTCAGCACCTGCTTTCTTTGGGATTGGAATTATTATATTCTTCTTGAAGTCTGAGGGTATTTCGCCTGTCTCATACCTCTTGCTCACCAGATGGTAGAGTTTTGTCATGACTGGCTCTCCCAAGGCCGTCAGTAGTTCTAATGGAATGTTATCTACTCCCGGGGCCTTGTTTCGACTCAGGTCTTTCAGTGCTCTGTCAAACTCTTCCCGCAGTATCGTATCTCCCATTTCATCTTCATCTGCATCCTCTTCCATTTCCAGTACATCGCCCTTGTATAAACCTTCTACACTCCTGGAAATGGAAAAAAGAACACATTGACACCGGTGTGTCAGATCCACCATACTTGCTCCGGACACTGCGAGAGGGCTGTACAAGCAATGATCACACGCACGGCACAGCGGACACACCAGGAACCGCGGTGTTGGCCGTCGAATGGCGCTAGCTGCGCAGCATTTGTGCACCGCCGCCGTCAGTGTCAGCCAGTTTGCCGTGGCATACGGAGCTCCATCGCAGTCTTTAACACTGGTAGCATGCCGCGACAGCGTGGACGTGAACCGTATGTGCAGTTGACGGACTTTGAGCGAGGGCGTATAGTGGGCATGCGGGAGGCCGGGTGGACGTACCGCCGAATTGCTCAACACGTGGGGCGTGAGGTCTCCACAGTACATCGATGTTGTCGCCAGTGGTCGGCGGAAGGTGCACGTGCCCGTCGACCAGGGACCGGACCGCAGCGACGCACGGATGCACGCCAAGACCGTAGGATCCTACGCAGTGCCGTAGGGGACCGCACCGCCACTTTCCAGCAAATTAGGGACACTGTTGCTCCTGGGGTATCGGCGAGGACCATTCGCAACCGTCTCCATGAAGCTGGGCCAACACCCGGCATCATGGTGTGGGGAGCGATCTCCTACACTGGCCGTACACCTCTGGTGATCGTCGAGGGGACTCTGAATAGTGCACGGTACATCCAAACCGTCATCGAACCCATCGTTCTACCATTCCTAGACCGGCAAGGGAACTTGCTGTTCCAACAGGACAATGCACATCCGCATGTATCCCGTGCCACCCAACGTGCTCTAGAAGGTGTAAGTCAACTACCCTGGCCGGCAAGCTCTCCGGATCTGTCCCCCATAGAGCATGTTTGGGACTGGATGAAGCGTCGTCTCACGCGGTCTGCACGTCCAGCACGAACGCTGGTCCAACTGAGGCGCCAGGTGGAAATGGCATGGCAAGGCGTTCCACAGGACTACATCCAGCATCTCTACGATCGTCTCCATGGGAGAATAGCATCCTGCATTGCTGCGAAAGGTGGATATACACTGTACTAGTGCCGACATTGTGCATGCTCTGTTGCCTGTGTCTATGTGCCTGTGGTTCTGTCAGTGGATCATGTGATGTATCTGACCCCAGGAATGTGTCAATAAAGTTTCCCCTTCCTGGGACAATGAATTCACGGTGTTCTTATTTCAATTTCCAGGAGTGTATATACTCCTTCCACCGTTCCGGTTTCCCTTCTTTGCTTAGAACGTATCCCACCAAAAAGAATTCATACACCCTAACACTTTTCTGCTTTGCTGTATTCTTTATTTTACTCCAGTATGGCCCAACCCATTTTTATCAATATGTGCCCACAGATATTTAAATTTCTCTACCGGTCTCATAACTACCTTCTCATTGATCTGTACTACAAATTTAGTATCACTATTCACTGCCAGATACTCTGTTTTTGTTAGACTCATTTGTAGTCCGCATCAGTTGTATTCCTGATATAATCGTCGTTTCATGAAATCAAGATCATAATTTTTAAATTTACGAATAAAACATTAGGGGTCTTGTTCTTATATCTTTAGCTACAGAAAAGGACATCAGGTCAAAACGATGTAAAAACCACGCATAATTTTTCACAACAGGACCCAGGTTACACGGCGGCTGGGCCATGTTACTAGGACAAGGTGAGGGGAGCGTTTTTCAATGTTTCTCTTCGGGAGTATCACGCCACCAGTTAGGGGATACGAACTGACACCTTATGGAGGCAACTTGTATGTAAATGAATAGGCTGATAAAACAAATCATATTAGGTAGATTTTTTCGGAGTTGTTATTTATTGCAGGAATGGAATTTAGTGACACAAAAGCGTTTAGCTTGTTCTTTTATCATACAGATATGTTAATTGCGAGTCAAAACTTATCTCAAAAAGCAATTATTACGATTTTACACTGTCAAAACTTTTGGTACAGAATAGTGCTCCACAAATGCATTACAGATAAAACAGCGGCTGAGCTATCCACTCTGGCCTTCTGTATACTACAGTTAATTGCATATATGAGTGTAGGGCGTCAGTTGGCCTGTAAGACAGCGAAAGCGATGAGAGATGCTACTCGGACGTATGGTGGCGGACCACCATGACTCTCCAGTAGGGACAGAGTAAGACCAAAGATTGGTCGACATATGAGAGAGGTGTGTAAATGGAAATTTGGACGTTTGTGGTAAGAACTATGGGACCAAACTGCTGAGGCCATGGGTCCCTTCGCTTACACACTACTTAAGCTAACTTAAACTAATTTACGCTAAGGACAACATACACACCCGTACCCGAGGGAGACTCGAACTTCCGACGGGGGCGGAGCCCCGCGAACCGTGACAAGGCGCCTAAGACCGCACGTCTACCCCGCTCGGCGGTGTGTAAATGTTTGTTCTTAAATAAAGTGTTCATACACTACAGAATTAGTGTCTAGCTACTGGTTTGGTATCCGCAGAGTTCAACCAAAGACAAGGAAGATCTAGACGCGCAACTTATGTTACACATTCCAATGACTGCGATCGGTATCCCACTGAAATTACCGTTTGCCCTTTCTGCAGCTATCAACAGCACTCTGCGTTATTGAAAATTGTGCTCAAAAGGCCTCGCAGCGGTAGGAAGTGTGCAAGGCGAATAACCACGCGTGTACTTCCCACCGTTTATCGTTCGCGGAAATGTTACCAGAGGTCACACAATGTACACGCGACTGCACGGTAAGGGAAATCTGTCTCTCCAATTTCCATGCAATCTGGTATCATTGCGTTCATCAGAGTCTGGTATCGACAAGTAGTGCAAACATTCACCATTTACCGAGCAAGGCGTCGAAACAAAAGCCTCATGATCCATAGCTGCAGACTTATGATCTAACTGTGGATGTTATGTGTATTAACAGTTTCTAATTATTATTTAGAGACAATAATTTTCTTATTCTTTCTGTTTGCTATTTATTAATAGTAATTTTTTATGTTTAATGGTGTTAGTGATTGCGTTTCAGTTCTATTTAATTCCAAAGTACTTTAAAAATTAAGAGTTCGAAGTGCGTTTTAACAACAGTATCGGCTGTGGATAGAAAATTAGCATTAATGGTATAACATAAAACAATTTATTTTTTAGCTGAACCCGCACAACTAATAAAATTTTGAAATTAATACAAGAAATAAAAATTCACCAAGTCAAAATTGTTGTGTAAGTATTTATCTTCGTTCCCGTGCGAAGGCTGGACTTTGACATTTTTCTTTTTCCTTTATGACCCATTTTCCCCATCTGCGAGTTATTCTGCAAACTGTTGTCGAATCCAGGTGAAATGAAGAGGGTATCTGCACATTCACAAAGGTGTCACATATTATCTATTTCGATTACAATTGATATCCAATTACAGGAGACAAGAAAGATCACTATCTGACGCTAAGGTGGGAGAGAGAGAGTCAAAATAAATTATGGCTGTAATTAAGTTCCTTGAATTTTCTTCACATCCAAAATTTTTGCATGAGCTTTTATTCTCAAATAGAATGTTGTACAATACTCTCTGCGCTGTATTCTCAACTGCATATCCATGTAATTTGTGTGTTTTATTTTGAGTGATATATTTGGGTAAAATGAGTAGGAAAGAATTTCAGTATTTTCCGTTTTGTTTTCGGTAAAAGCAGGTTGACAACACTGATGGTACAGCGTAATGTGTTTTCGTTTGACGAGAAGCCGGAACCCGTTCTCGCCTTTCATTCACGACAGAGATGCTTTCGGACAAGGCCCCGTCACACGAACAGGATTCCATGACTTTTTCCCAGGAACTGTTCTATTCTACAGCGACGGCATTTGTGCAGTTGATGATGATTTGATCCTGTCAGATGATAAAGGCGAGTCATTTCGTGGATGTAGCGCGACGTCAGACCAGTCAGTCGTTAAGATGTCTGTTGACTTCTTCCGACATGAATGCCACAGAGCATGTTAGGGCCGGCGCTTTAGAGATGTGTTGCACTGATCACATTGCTGCTCACAGATAAAACTGTCAAAAACATACTTCGTCAATCTCAGTATTTACTGTATTACTGTGCACCGCATGCTACGAGGTGCGTTCAATAAGTGATGCAACACACCTTTTTTTTCTCGACGAATTTAGGACGGAAAAAAGCGCAATTTGTTCACTTTCAAACCAAGAGCTCAATTCATGGAATCAATACTAGAAATAAGAATAATCTTCACAAGTATCTAAGGTCAATTATTCTTGTACAAAAAGGTATGCATTATTCAGGAACACACATTTTCAATAACTTGCCTGCAGCCATAAATGCTTAACAACCAATGAAATTCAGTTTAGGAGAAGCCTAAAGGATTTTTTGGTGGCCGACTCCTTCTACTCCATTGATGAATTTCTCAGTAAAACCAACTGATTTGTGTATATAAAAGCACAATATAACTTCTACACAATTTCAGTGCAGTAATATATATATATATGTGTGTGTGTGTGTGTAAGTACAATCTAACTTCTGCATCATTTCGGTGCAGTAATGTGTTAATTGTAAATAAGTATCACAGTAGTTTTATTACACGTTTATTACCTTATAAACTAATAAAAAACTTATTTATTTTAAATTCAGTGCATTGGTATTTGTAAAATGACTCTTTCATATGGTGTTCATTAAAAAACGACAATCATTCCACTTGGGACCTGTGGAATGGTACATTAGCTTATTTGTTTTAGTTGTAAATATTTGTCATGTATTGTTGTTTTTCTGACATGTTCTACACCCTGGTGGACCTCCTCACTACGGATCAATTGGAATGAAAGTAAATCTAATCTAACCTAATCTAATCTGTTGTGAGACATCGTGGAGTATTCCTGCTTGAGCCCCTATAGTTTCATGAAGTTCCCATAGGTGGCAGCGCAATACGTTGCTTCAAACTGGCGTCTGTAACCGATGTGCGTTCCAAGTACAGAGCTGTCATCGAGTTTCTTTCGGCGGAAAACCAGAGCCTCGCAGATATTCATAGGCGCTTGCAGAATGTCTACGGAGACCTGGCAGTGAACAAAAGCACGGTGAGTCGTTGGGCGAGGCGTCGTCATCATCGCAACAAGGTCGCGCCAAGCTGTTCGATCTCCCACGTGGCGACCCGCCGCACACAAACGTGTCTCCTGGATTGTTGGAACGCTGCGAACAGTCTCATTCATGCTGATCGACGGATCGCAATCAAACATGTCGATGCAAAATTGGACGTTCGTGTTCGTAGCATTGACACACTCGCTCGCCAGTTGGGGTACTCAAAGGTGCATGCCCTCTGGATTCCAGACCACTTAACGGAAAGCCATAAACAACAACGATGGACCATCTGTGCGCAACTGCTTGCACGTTGCGACCCTGATCCATAACAATTTTTTGTCGAAACTCATCACAGGCTACGGGTTCATCATTTCGAGCGGGAGACAAAACGGCGAACCATGAAGTGGCGCCACATCATCTCTCCTCCGAAGCGAAAGTTCAAAACCGCACCCTCAACCGATAAAGTTCTGTTCGATGTCCTCCCTCATTGTGCAACAACCAACTGTGAAGTATATTGTGTTACCCCTCAGGAAACTGAAGAAACACCTTCAGCGTGTTCGTCACCACAAAAATGCAAACCAACTTCTCCTTTTTCATGACACCACAAGCCTGCGCACCAGAGAGTAGCTCACAAAACTTCATTGGACTCTTCTTCCTCATCCTCTCTACAGCACGGAGCTTGACACTTCCGACTTCCCTCCGTTTGGCCCAATGAAAGATGCAGTCTGCAGAAAGCAATATTTGGATGAGGGGATGGGGTTATTGATGCAACAAGATAGCTCGACGTCGACCAGTAGGCATGATAGCCTTGCCAGTAAGGTGGCGTAAGCCTTCACACTGAACCGAGATATATTTGAAAAATACGGTTTTGCAGCCAAAAGAGTGGGAAATAATATGGTATTCTGGGATCCTGAGTAGGATCAATCTGCTTCCAGAAAAAAATTTAATGCGTCACTTTTTGAAAAGCCCCTCCATTTTCTACATTTCAAAGATGCTCCAAGTACTAATTTCTCAGAGGATCCAACTTCATTGCAGTTTTATCTGGGGACGAATGGTTAACCAGACGCCACTTTTCAAGCTCCACTTCATCCCTTTTCTCAGATGACAAGCTCAGGGTGAGTGAAGAGCACATATACGTGGTTTATATTTTAATAAATGGTATCTTAGTACAAGGGGTGGTCATGAAATTGTATTCATCAACCTGAAGAAAATCAGGTTGAGACTCTGGAACCTGGTAATAGCGCTGGTCGTTCTCTGTATATTCACCCTGCAATGCTACACACTGTTCCCAACGTTAGATAACATGACGGAGACCTTGGATGTAGAAGTCTGCATTTCAACTGTTCAGAAAACTTGATATTTGATGGCAAACAGCAATTTCAAAGACTGAAATTTATTCCTGAAATTTAATGTAACTGTTTTAGTTATATATGTACTACTTAAAGCGACATATGAAAATTAATGACGAAGCAGGACTCGAACCCAGATTTCCTGCGTATCGAGAGTGATCGCCTTATCCCTTGGGCTATTCGAGGATGCTCCCTAAAGCGACCCAAACTTCCATATGTCAGACACCTATCAGGGCTGTTGACGACAGCCATCGTCTATGACTTCCCGTTGCCTTGATCCTAAAAACCTTTACGCGAATCAGAGATGTGCTAGTGTGGGTAATTTAATTAATACCCTATGAGAAGAAACAGACAGGGGTTCGACATGCGGATATTTGGTTCTGTCGGGGGAGCTTGCTCGGATAGACTAAGTGGTAAGGTGAGTACTCACGATATGTTGGAAATCCAGGTTCGAGTTCCAGTCCGGCACAAATTTGCGTATGTCGTTTTAGGTAGCACACCTATACCTAAAACAGTTACGTCGAATTTCAGAAATAAATGTTTAGGAAACGTTCCAACTCGAAAATCACCTCATTGCCGTCCTGGAAGTGTCTATCAAGCAACGGTTCCTTCATCTGGGGAAAGAGGAAGAAGTCACTGGATCAAGAGCATATGAGGGCGAGTCAAAATATGATAGCCCAAACAAGCAGCATGTGAGGCTGTGTTCTGTGCAGAACGAGCCGGGGCGTTCTGATGAAGCACAAACGTCCCGTTGGATAGTTTCCCACAATGCTTCGCAGTAATAGCCTACCGAAACCACGTCAGTAAATTTCGTTACTATGCCCCTGTGACGGTTTTCCCCTTACGAGGGCAATCTCTTTACACTACACCGCGGTACTCCCAAAACGGCAGTCAGTTTCAGCTAACCCGATGATGGGTGGCGAGTCAAAATCTGATAGCCCAAACAAGCAGCATGTGAGGCTGTGTTCTGTGTAGAACGAGCCGGGGCGTTCTGATGAAGCACAAACGTCCCGTTGGATAGTTTCCCACAATGCTTCGCAGTAATAGCCTACCGAAACCACGCCAGTAAATTTCATTACTATGACCCTGTGACGGTTTTCCCCTTACGAGGGCAATCTCTTTACACTACACCACGGCACTCCCAAAACGGCAGTCAGTTTCAGCTAACCCGATGATGGGTGGGTGTCCTCCATTTCACCGGTGTTGGTTCCACATGTTACCGCTGTTTGATCTGATCTCCTGTCTTGAAGTCATAGTGGTACACCCACACGATGATGAAGAAGTTATCGAGACCGGTCTGACACCGATGTAACATGTCCCCTGCTGCCACGGGCAGGCAGGCGTTTTGAATGGGTGTGCGTAGTCACAGAAGTAGCGGGCGACGACCTTCGTCATCTTCAAAATGTCGTGTAAGATGTTAAAAAGCTAATCAATACTCAGGGAAATTTTAACGACGGCGACCGCTTTAGGACACTGAATTAATCAATGTCACGAGCTGAATATTTGTGCTTCACCGGTACTCGAATCCGGATGCTCTGCTTCTCTAGAATGGTCGGCTTAACCACCCCGACTATATGGACACGCTCTCCGGCCAACTGAAATTCCTAACCCGTCATATGCCAATGCCGCGTCCCCGTCCGTCTTCTTCTCGAGCGCAATGGGACTTGTATTCCCGCGAGAGGAAACGAAACCTGGTGTGCATCCGCAATAACGGCATCACGTCTGGCTGTTAAATTGGTCCACGACCCATTTTCACTTTTTCCACTGTTACTTCGATAGTAATACGTCAGTCTTCGACCATCAGGACCTCCACTTCTCTCGCGAGAAGGGAGAGACGGTTTGCCACTATGTTCTTCATCACTCAAACTTGTCAGACCACATTGGAACCGTGTCGTTGTTGTTAAACAATACGATTGTAGGAATTTTTGTTCTCTTATTTGTTGTTAGATGTGAGTTCACCCGTGTGTTGGGAGTTGGAAGCACGAAGTGAATGTGTTTAAAAAAATTTATTTCATATTGAAATGATTTATGTTGTTTATTTTTTACAATGCCTTCTTACAAACAGAAAAAAGGTCGGCAGAGTACTTTCACAAGATAGGCAAAGATCCCGAGTTCGTGTCTCGTTGCGGCACACCGTTTCAGTTTTAATCTGCCAGGAAGTTTCGTATCAGCGTAAACTCCTGACATTGTTAATAATTCTTGTCCTTTTCAAGATCGAGCACTTAACGCTGCTCTCTGTTTACAAAATATTGTTTGGTCCGAAATAATATGTAAGTACATCGTAATATTGTAAATCCAAAGATATTAGTGACTTAGAGCTTTACGTAGAAAACAGTATTTAGATTTTTCTCATTTCATACTAATCACTTCTCATTTAAATGTAATATTTGTTCAAGATACTGTTTACTGTCACCAGATATTAACATTTTAAATACTTTTCATCACAAACTGACTCACACTGGTTCATTAACTGCAGATTCCAAACTGCCGCATATTTCCACTAGAAATCTGATTGTTGTTGTTGTGGTCTTCAGTCCTGAGACTGGTTTGATGCAGCTCTCCATGCTACTCTATCCTGTGCAAGCTTCTTCATCTCCCAGTACCCACTGCAACCTACATCCTTCTGAATCTACTTAGTGTAGTCATCTCTTGGTCTCCCTCTAAGATTTTTACCCTCCACGCTGCCCTCCAATACGAAATTGGTGATCCCTTGATGCCTCAGAACATGTCCTACCAACCGATCCCTTCTTCTGGTCAAGTTGTGCCACAAACTTCTCTTCTCCCCAATCCTATTCAATACTTCCTCATTAGTAATGTGATCTACCCATCTAATATTCAGCATTCTTCTATAGCACCACATTTCGAAACCTTCTATTCTCTTCTTGTCCAAACTATTTACCGTCCATGTTTCACTTCCATACATGGCTACACTCCATACAAATACTTTCAGAAATGACTTCCTGACACTTAAATCTATACTCGATGTTACAAACTTCTCTTCTTCAGAAACGCTTTCCATGCCATTGCCAGTCTACATTTTATATCCTCTCTACTTCGACCATCATCAGTTATTTTGCTCCCCAAATAGCAAAACTCCTTTACTACTTTAAGTGTCTCATTTCCTAATCTAATTCCTTCTGCATCACCCGACTTAATTCTACTACATTCCATTATCCTCATTTTGCTTTTGTTGATATTCATCTTATATCCTCCTTTCAAGACACTATCCATTCCGTTCAACTGCTCTTTATTTCTTCTCCATGGATTTTAATACCTAATCCGAATTTTTCTTTTGTTTCCTTCACTGCTTGCTCAATATACAGATTGAATAACATCGGGGAGAGACTACAACACTGTCTCACTCCCTTCCCAACCACTGCTTCCCTTTCATGTCCCTTGACTCTTATAACTCCCACCTGGTTTCTGTACAAATTGTAAATAGGCTTTCGCTCCCTGTATTTTACCCCTGCCACCTTCAGAATTTGAAAGAGAGTATTCCAGTCAACACTTTCCCTAAGTCTACAAATGCCAGAAATGTAGGTTTGCCCTTCCTTAATCTAGCTTCTAAGATAATTCGTAGGGTCAGTATTGCGTCACGTGTTCCAACATATCTACGGAATCCAAACTGATCTTCCCCGAGGTCGGCTTCTACTAGTTTTTCCATTCGTCTGTAAAGAATTCGCGCTAGTATTAGTACGGCAATTTTCACATTTGTCAACACCTGCTTTCTTTGGGACTGGAATTATTATATTCTTCTTAAAGTCTGAGGGTATTTCGCCTGTCTCATACATCTTGCTCACCTGATGGCAGAGTTTTGTCAGGACTGGCTCTCCCAATTCCGTCAGTAGTTCCAATGGAATGTTGTCTACTCCGGGGGCCATGTTTCGACTCAGGTCTTTCAGTGCTCTGTCAAACTCTTGACGCAGTATCGTATCTCGCATTTCATCTTCATCTACATCCTCTTCCATTCCCGTAATATTGTCCTCAAGTACATCGCCCTTGTATAGACCCTCTATACATTCCTTCCACCTTTCTGCTTTCCCTTCTTTGCTTAGAACTGGGTTTCCATCTGAGCTCTTAATATTCATACAAGTGGTCCTCTTCTCCAAAGGTCTCTTTAATTTTCTTGTAGGCAGTATCTATCTTACCCCTAGTTAGATAATAAGCCTCTACATCCTTACATTTGTCCTCTAGCCATCCCTGCTTAGCCATTTTGCACTTCCTATCGATCTCATTGTTGAGACCTTTGTATTTCTTTTTGCCTGCTTCATTTACTACATTTTTATATTTTCTCCTTTCATCAGTTAAATTCAATATTTCCTCTGTTACCCAAGGATTTCTACTAGCCCTCGTCTTTTTACCTACTTGATCCTCTGCTGCCTTCACTACTTCATCCCTCAAAGCTACCCATTCTTCTTCTACTGTGTTTCTTTCCCCCATTCCTGTCATTTGCTCCCTTATGCTCTCCCTGAAACTCTGTACAACCTCTGGTTCTTTTAGTTTATCCAGGCCCCATCTCCTTAAAATTCCCACCTTTTTGCAGCTTCTTCAGTTTTAATTTACAGGTCATAACCAACAGATTGTGGTCAGAGTCCACATCTGCCCCTGGAAATGTCTTACAATTTAAAACCTGTCGTACCATTATATAATCTACCTGAAACCTGTCAGTATCTCCAGGCTTCTTCCATGTATACAGCCTTCTTTTATGATTTTTGAACCAAGTGTTAGCTATGATTAAGTTGTGCTCTGTGGAAAATTCTACCAGGCGGCTTCCTCTTTCATTTCTTTGCTCCAGTCCATATTCACCTACTACGTTTCCTTCTCTCCCTTTTCCTACTACCGAATTCCAGTTACCCATGACTATTAAGTTTTCGTCACCCTTCACTATCTGAATAATTTCTTTTATTTGATCATACATTTCTTTAATTTCTGATTATGATACGTTAATTTATGTGTGCTGCGAACAAGAACTCAATACTGACTGACCACATCCCAATAGAAACAACATCACATTTATTTTTATATTGTTGCAATAATTAACAAAGGTGAACAAGTGCAGCTCCAGGCGTCCGCTCCTGACGCATCGATCGTTGACCCAGTGCGAATTTCATAGCGGGAGGCAAAACCTCCTCGTCCTTCGTGGTTAACTACCTTTGGGCTCCACTAGGTTACTAGATTGCTCATGTAACGAAAGAAATACGTATAACATATTTTGACTCTTTTCTATTTTAAATTACTTCAACTATGAATTCATTTACAAACATAAAATAAATGATAAACGAGGCTTATGATATGTCGTAGAGACGATGGATACACCAAACATCGATGTATCATTACAGTTCGGTTTTTGGCAACGAAAAAACACTTGTCCACTAGATTTCGGATACGCACTTAATAATCATCACTATCTTTGTACTCGGTGGATCCAATATAATGTATCGTGTAGCTTGTCTAATAGTCTTGCGTCGTAAATAAAATTCGTATTACATTTTTCACATGCTGGATACTCAATTTTCCTCATTTCCGACTTGATTCATACGTGCAACGACCAAACACGTGCTGCAGTTTACAGTCTAGAACTTATAGGTACATATAATTTGGAAACGCTTCTCTGTTCTTCATGCAGTCCAATAAGAAACTTGCCTAGTTCAGTTTGTTTAATCAACGCAGCACCGTAAAAATTAGTGATTTTAGACATTAGTGACAACGGCGTTCGGAAAGTGCATAAATCTCTAAAACTGATATCTCGTGGGCCCGATGGAATACCTGTCAGATTCTATACATAATTTTCTGGTTAGGTAGCTCTCCTTTTAAGTATAATGTACCATAGCTGACGAAAGTAAAACAGGGAGTGAGATTAAAATACAGGGTGAAAGGATATCGTCGATAAGATTTGCTGGCTATTTTCACTGAAACTGAGGAAGAACTGCAGAATCTTTTCAATACAACGAACAATCTAATAAACACCGAATATGGGTTTAGGGTACTTCAAGGAAAGGCGAGAGTAATGACGAATAGTGGAAATGACATTATTGATAAAAGTATCAAAGTTCTGGACGATGTAGCAGACAAGGAATTCTGCTATTTTGAAAGCAAAATAATTAAAATCGTACGAAGCTGAGAAGACAAAGGAAGTAGATTAACATAACTAAAAACGATATTCCAGGCCGAAACGATTCTGTCGATATCAGACATAAGCCTTAATTAGAAGAAGAAATTTATTCGAATATACATCTTGCGCACAGCATTTATGTAATTGAATCATGAACTGTGGGAAAGCAGGAGAAGAAGTGAACAGAAAGTTTACATTGTGATACTAGAAAAGCATGTTAAAAATTGTGTGGGGTGATAAAAAATGAGTAGGTTTGTAGCACAGCAGGAAAAAGTATGTGGTTGATTGGAAGAAAGGGCATATCGATATAACATCTGTTAAGACATCAGGAAATAACTTCCATGCTGGTAGATCTCCGTAGAGGATAAGAACTGTCGGAGAAGACAGAGGATGGAATATATCCAATAAAAATTGTGGATGTTTGATGTAAATGTTTCTATGCTATGAAGTGGCTGGCTCAGTAGAGGAAGTAATGACAGACCACACCAAACCAGTCAGAAGACTGATTATACCAAAAACATGGAATGTAATAAAAATCCCATAGATCCTTAGAAGAAAAACCTATTAATAGTGCCTGCAAAAAGAAGCAAAGGTCACAGTCGCCTGCTAGAAGTACAGCAGGAGTAATCCACAAAACTGGCTCACAGCATCACTGATACCCATCTGATGCAGACTCTTAGAACATATTTTGGCCTCAAAACTCAGATGAATTATTTTGAACGAAATGATATCCTCAACTCAACGAGCATGGATTTCGAGAATATCGGTCATGCGAAAACCAAGGTAAAAGATGGTTGCAATGCATTGTTACATCATCAGGTAAAAAACTGTTGGAATTTAGAAGAGGTGGAAATAACGAACACAAATGGGGGATGGGTGGGGGAGGTGACTTGACGCACAAACATTACCGTCTCCCTATTCCTTTCGTGGCATTTTTTGTATCCTCTTCCTACACCGTAATTTTTGACTTGGTTTTGTGATACTGTGTGAGGTTACTTTTATATTTTATTGGTACTTGGTACGCTGTTAATATATTGTATCCTGTTTTTTGATTTGTACAGTAGTTCCCTACCTTTCAGTGCTTACCCGCAGGTTCACGCGGTTTAGTTTGGCACTTTGCCGTTACTTCTCGTATTGGTTTGATGGCACTCTGCGCGCAGCGGTGGTTCTCCTGGCTTCCATGCGTGTGCCGATTTGCAGCTTCTCTAGGATGGGGGCTATGTGAATGTAGTGTAGTTCGTCACTGAATGAGAAGACGTCCTACGTTCAAAGCTTGCATTGAGTTGGGGTTTGTTTCCACTTTATTATACATTACTGGCCATGAAAATTGCTACACGAAGAAGAAATGCAGATAGTAAACGGGTATTCATTGGACAAATATATTATACTAGAACTGACATATGTTAACATTTTCACGAAATTTGGATGCATAGATCCTGAGAAATCAGTACACAGAACAACCACCTCTGGCCGTAATAACGGCCTTGATACGCCTGGGCATTGAGTCAAACAGAGTTTGGATGGCGTGTACAGGTACAGCTGCCCATGCAGCTTCAACACGATACCATAGTTCATCAAGAGTAGTGACTGGCGTATTGTGACGAGCCAGTTGCTCAGCCACCATTGACCAGACGTTTTCAGTTGGTGAGAGATCTGGAGAACGTGCTGGCCAGGGCAGCAGTCGAACATTTTCTGTATCCAGAAAGGCCCGTACAGTACCTGCAACATGCGGTTATGCATTATCTTGCTGAACTGTAGGGTTTCGCAGGGATCGGATGAAGGGTAGAGCCACGGGTCGTAACACATTTTAAATGTAACGTCCACTGCTCAAATTGCCGTCAATGCGAACAAGAGGTGACCGAGACGTGTAACCAATGGCACCCCATACTACCACGCCAGGTGATAGTATGGCGATGAATGATACACGCTTCCAATGTGCGTTCACCGCAATGTCGCCAAACACGGATGCGACCATCATGATGCTGTGAACAGGTGCTCCTTTCTGTGATGCAGCGTCAAGGATAACCGCACCCATGGTCTCCGAGCTGATAGTCCATGCTGCTGCAAACGCCGTCGAACTGTTCGTGCAGATGGTTTTTGTCTTGCAAACGACCCAATCTGTTGACTCAGGGATCGACACGTGGCTGCACGATACGTTAGAGCCATGCGGGTAAGATGCCTGTCATCTCGACTGCTAGTGATACGAGGCCGTTGGGATCCAGCACGGCATTCCGTATAACCCTCCTAAACCCACCGATTCTATATTCTGCTAACATTCATTGGATCTCGACCAACGCGAGCAGCAATGTCCCGATACGATAAACCGCATTCGCGATACGCTACAATCCAACCTTTATCAAAGACGGAAACGTGATGGCGCTAGGCTACAATCCGACCTTTATCAAAGTCGGAAACGTGATGGTACGCATTTCTCCTCATTGCACGAGGCATCACAACAGTGTTTTACCAGGCAACGCCCGTCAACTGCTGTTTGTGTATGAGAAATCGGTTGGAAACTTTCCTCAAGTCAGCACGTTGAAGGTGTCGCCACCGGCGCCAACCCTGTTTGAATGCTCTGAAAAGCTAATCATTTGCATATCACAGCATCTTCTTCGTCTCGGTTAAATTTCGCGTCTGTAGCACGTCATCTTCGTGGTGTAGCAATTTTAATGGCCAGTAGTGTACTAACTATTCTTGATGCTAGGCCTACGTCTTTCTCTGGTTACTGTTGATACGTGGCGCCAGTCGCTTCTCTGCAATCATTTAGGATCTCTACGATCGACTCGATATCGCGCGGCCACCGTTTCCCTCTTTGGTCGTTTTTCGACTGTTTAAGCGCACGACGCTGTGGGGAGAGGGCTGGTTTTGATCGGTTGGTTGGTGCTCCGGTGTGCAGGCTGGTTGTCGGAGGTCGCTCTCTGCGCATGTTCTGCCTCTTTCTGTCGCGTGGGCAGTGGAGCTACGCACGGAGACGAGCGTGCGGTCGGGAGTTTGTACGGCGTCTAGTGAAAGGGCGATGGTCTCGTCTGTGCTGCTGGACGATGTGAACATGTGAAAGTGGCTTTGCTATGTATCAGCCTGCTGCCGGATACGCTACAGAATCAAACGGTGGGAATTGCCCAGGTTCTTAAAGTCCTGCTGTATACAGGGTGGTCCATTGATAGTGACCGGGCCAAATACCTCACGAAATAAGCATCAAACGAAAACACTGGAAAGAACGAAAATCGTCTAGCTCGAAGGGGGAAAACAGATGCCGCTACGGTTGACCCGCTAGATGGCGCTGCCATAGGTCAAACGGATATCAGTTGCGTTTTTTTTAATATGAATCCCCATTTTTATTACATATTCGTGTAGTACGTAAAGAAACATGAATGTTTTAGTTGAAGCACTTTTTTCGCTTTGTGATAGATGGCGCTGTAATAGTCACAAATGTATAAGTACGTGGTATCACGGAACATTCCGCCAGTGCGGACGGTATTTGCATCGTGATACATTGCCCGTGTTAAAATGGACCGTTTACCAATTGTGGAAAAGGTTGATATCGTGTTGATGTATGGCTATTGTTATCAAAATGTCCAACGGGCGTGTGCTGTGTATGCTGCTCGGCATCCTGGACGGCATCATCCAAGTGTCCGTACCGTTCGCCGTATAGTTACGTTATTTAAGGAAACAGGAAGTGTTGAGCCACATGTGAAACGTCAACCAAGACCTGCAACAAATAATGATGCCCAAGTAGGTGTTTTAGCTGCTGTCGCGGTTAATCCGCACATCAGTAGCAGACAAATTGAGCGAGAATCGGGAATCTCAAAGACGTCGGTGTTGAGAATGCTACATCAACATCGATTGCACCCGTACCATATTTCTATGCAGCAGGAATTGCACGGCGACGACTCTGAACGTCGTGCACAGTTCTGCCACTGGCCACAAGAGAAATTACGGGATGATAACAGATTTTTTGCACGCGTTCTATTTAGCGATGAAGCGTCATTCACCAACAGCGGTAATGTAAACCGGCATAATATGCACTACTGCGCAACGGAAAATCCACTATGACTGCGACAAGTGGAACATCAGCGATCTTGGCGGGTCAATGTACGGTGCGGTATTATGGGAGGAAGGATAATTGGCCCCCATTTTATCGACGGCAATCTAAATGGTGCAATGTATGCTGACTTCATACGTAATGTTCTACCGATGTTACTACAAGATGTTTCACTGCATTACAGAATGGCGATGTACTTCCAACATGATGGATGTCCGGCACATAGCTCGCGTGCGATTGAAGCGGTTCTGAATAGCATATTTCATGACAGGTGGATTGGTCGTCGAAGGACCATACTATGGCCCGCACGTTCACTCGATATGACGTCCCCGGATTTCTTTCTGTGCTGAAAGTTGAAGGATATTTGCTATCGTGATCCACCGACAACGCCTGACAACAGGCGTCAGCGCATTGTAATCCATGTGCGAACATTACGGAAGGCGAACTACTCGCTGTTGAGAGGAATGTTGTGACACGTGTTTCCAAATGAACTGAGATTGACGGACATCATTATGAGCATTTATTGCTTTAATGTGGTATTTACAGGTAATCACAACATGCGTTCTCAGAAATAAGTTCACAAAGGTAGATGTATCACATTGGAACAACCGAAATAAAATGTTCAAACGTACTTAAATTCTGTATTTTAATTTAAAAAACCTACCTGTTACCAACTGTTCGTCTAAAATTGTGAGCCATATGTTTGTGACTATTACAGCGCCGCCTATCGCAAAACGAAAAAAATGGTCCAACTAAAACATTCATATTTCTTCATGTACTACACGAATATGTAATAAAACATGGGGGTTCCTATTTTAAAGAAACTCAGTTGATATCCGTTTGACCTATGGCAGCGCCATCTAGCGGGCCGACCACAGCGCCATCTGGTTTCCCCCTTCAACCTAGATAAGTTTCGTTCTTTGTAGTTTTTTCTTTGACGCTTATTTCGTGATATATTTGGCCCGGTTACGATCAATGGACCACCCTGTGTATGTATATAATCATAGTTTAGATTTTCTGGCACTTTTTTCTGCTTTTGCTATTAAGGGTAATCCACCTAAGTGGCATTCTTTGTAAAGTTAAGAGTTATAACATTGTTTTACTTATTGTATGTAATTATTATTTAGGATTATAAGACAGAGTATTTGTTATTGTTTCTACACATTCTGCAGTGTTCTCACGGTGAATTTTTATGTATGGTAGTTCCAGTACAAAGGGAGTGAAACTGCTGTAGAGAGCGATTGTAAGAGTTTTAATTTGGCTGCAAAGAGTAATTCTATTCCTGTTTTGAATTTTTTCTAATGTTTTAATGATTTTGTTGCTCTGGATACTGCCAAATTCCTTTGTGGTTTTATGTTGTTCTTTCAGTGGTATAATGGGCGGTGCGCGTCGTCGGTTGTAGCTGGTCGTTTAACTGAGGGCGACGCCTTCGCTGCGGCGAGTTTGATTGTAACAGACAGTGCGGTCGCTGTGTTTATCAATAAATTCCAGTCTTCGGCGAATTTAAGTCGAGTACTTTATTATGCGTTACTGGTGACGCTTATGAGTCCGTTTTTCCTTCTTCACCGTTCCTTTCAGCTGTCATTCAGGCTCGGTCTGAGTTGTAATTTCCGCGCACCTCTGATGTGCCATCACTTGTTACTGAAATTTTGTAACGCCTGAAACATGCCTTTCATTGTGCTGGGTTTTTAATATCTTATTCAGAAAGAGATATTGTGAGTTGTTTGTGCTGTTGTATCTTCAAAGGTGTCCTGCTTCTGTGGAAGTTTTTCTCAATAAACCATTTATTGTTTGTATGGTTCTTCAGATTTATGTAAATAGGGTTTTAGTGTTATTTATTGTTTGGGGTGGGCTTTGAAACCTGTATCCATTTTGTCTGTTTAGCAATATTTTAGATTCTAGGACAATTATGTATATTATTTTGGGGTAACAGCAGTTTGCTGTTGTCATGTGGCTGTTACATAAAAGCTGTCGGTAATTACAAGCCAGAGTTTGTGTTTGATTGGTAATTATTGCCTTGTCTTTATTGAGTTGAAGTATCCTTGAGCATATGTCCCACGTCTCAGTTATATTAATGAAAACTGCGTATTTCGGAACACCAATGTCATACTTTGAGATAGGGACTTGTATTATTTGCCCTTGAGGATTCTCAAGGACATTATGTATTACCTCAAATCTAAGCTAGACATTCATCAATTCGTTGTTTTGCTTTAAGAACTGTAAGTACTGTTTTGCGTCCTCTTTGCGTTAAAACTTTGTTACCTGAAGATGTGACTATAATGTCTTGAAACTAGTCGTAATTTTTAAATAACACTGACTCAGCTATTGCGGTTTGTCACCAGCTGAAAGCATTTGACTTTATACCACACAAACGCTTGATAACAGAATTAGAATCATATATGGTCAAACTTCGTGACAGGGTTGAGTATTTATTGGTAGGGAGCCTGCAGCATCTGGAATGATGAGTTATCAACAGAAGTTCAAGTAAAACCAGGTGTGCGTAGCAGACTATATTACTAGTAACCTCTTTTTTTTTTGTCAATTCTTGATAAGCCTTAACAGTGACGCAAATATTCGCAGCTAACTTGAGATGTTCAGAAAGTCGAAATTGTGCACTTCACAAAATGTGGAAGTCCTGTTATTGAGGTAACAGTGACATATAAATCGAATCAGTCATCTCACGCAGAGAACAAGATATAATATTTTTTCACGCCATTGGATGGGATTCTCGCATTGATTCAATCTCAGGTAAAACAGATCTGAATCTTCGGTTCATTGGTACAATACTGAGAATATGTAGCCAGTCTGCTGCTTATAAAGCACCTCTGCATTCCATTATAGAGTATTACTCCCCATAAGAAATAGCGCTCACGGGGAATATTGAACGTATATAAAGAATGGTGACACGATTGGTCAGAGGTTTGATTTGACTTACGAAGAGCGTCACAGGGTTACTAAGAAATGTGAGTTGGTAGACCCTTTAAGATATACGTCAAACGTCGCACGGAAGACTACTAATAACGTATCGACAACCAGTAATAAGTGAAGACTTCAGGTATGTGCAACAACCACCAATTATAACTCCTGAATGGATTACGAAGACAAGATTAGACTTATTACATCGCGAACAAAGACATTTAAATAGGCGTTGTTCCTCCCCTCCATGGACTTCATTCGTTAAATTCTTGAGGGAATGTTTTACTTACATTATAAATTAAACGCAGAAGTTGATTCGATTCTTCCTGAACTAAGAGCTCGTATTGTGTTAATGGATTCAGTGTCGCATTGCTTATGGTTCTTGCAAATTTTTTAGGCCCATGGCATTGTGCTGTATGCACTTTATTATTGACAACTGCAAATAATGCGAAATACGTAACCTTCTGAAGATGGGCACTAAATGCCCGAAACCAGTAAGGAAACTAAATTCCTTTTACGCAACTGGAAGCTTATTATTTAGTTATATATGAGGAGCTTTGTTGGAACTTTAACATGACTCTCAAATACTCATAATATTAGTTTGGTGAAGGATGCCCCAACAAGGTTAATTTTTTGTAGTCATGTTTCGAATCTACGCTGCCTAACAAGCAAAGTTAAACACCCAGTGACATCCATTCCAGACGAATTAGTCCATGCATCCAGCCCTCAGGAGGTGCAACCTCATATAGGTATAGTGGGTTCATACTGTGAAGTTGTTTGTAAATTTGATCGATTTTGTAATCACTGGGATAACATAAGAAATCCTGTGAAGTACACATACACACAATCGACAGGTATATAAAACATTCGAATTACAATTCCTTGTGACAGGTGTAACGGCCATCAGAGTACATTAGTGCTGTTTATGTTTAGTACTGTTACCAGGATTGATAGGGTATATAAGGGGCATGTACAGAGTCAAATGGTGAGTGATCGCTGTGATGGACACGATGATACCACATACTCGTGTGAGACACCATCTCTAATGACCTTGCTGTCGACGGTAAGTTACGATCTAATCTCGTCCTCGCGTTTCTACGCTATGCTGGATCACTATCTTTGGCGAGTAAGGCTGCGGCCTTGGGAGACATCCCATTCTTCCAACGTTTTGGAGAAGCACAGCGGTGATAACTACCGCCCTCATGCTGTGGCGAGCCGTCTGGCATGAATTCAAGTGACGACTCGCAGATACTGACGTAACTCTGCTACGTCATGGGCATCCTGCATCTTCAAGTATTACCTTTGAACCGACAATATTGTGGCGACGTTTATCAGTGGGAGAACGCTCGCCCACACATACCATGTGTATGTCTGTGAGATGTTGAAGTGCTCCTGTGGCCAGCAATTTTTCTATTTTATTTTCCAAGATATACTTTTTATCATCATGAGGACTCAATGCCTTTTTGTTTCACTCAGGTCAATAAATTTCGTGTTTAATGCTTCGTATTAAATTCAAAGTTCTGTATTGTTTTGTACTGTTGAACAAACAATCTTTGTAATCCTCAAAATCTGTCTTATTTTTAAGAACACATATCTTGATACCTTTCGATTTTTTCTCTATCTTGTCACCCAATTTATAAGCACACATTCTTGCTCTCAAACCCAAAAATTCTTCCATTTTTTTTCGATAACATTCATCATTCATTTTCCCTAAAACGTTCTTGATTAATTCTGGAGTATTCTATACATTACCTTTTGGACAACTACTTGCATCAAAGAGATCAACATGATCTTCGTGTCTTCATGGAAATCTTCACTTCTATATAGTATAAGTATATGCCTGTATCTTCATAGCAAAGCTACAGATTTTCATTGTATTGTGGTTTTATTAACTCTATACTAAAAATCATAGAACAGTTCTTTAGATAAATCAATTATACTCAAGCCAACATAAATTGGTCTGTTGAATTAGTTTTTCGTGAAAGTGAAATAAATTCAAGTAAGTCATTTTAAAAAGATGAATAAAATTAAGGATAATTATACATAAAAATAAGATGAAAGGTTAGAATTAACTTGACAGTTGTTCATCATCATCATCATTTAAGACTGATTATGCCTTTCACTGTTCAGTCTGGAGCATAGTCCCCCTTATAAAATTCCTCCATGATCCCCTATTCAGTGCTTACATTGATGCCTCTTCTGATATTAAGCCTATTACTTCAAAATCATTCTTAACCGAATCCAGGTACCTTCTCCTTGGTCTGCCTCGACTCCTCCTACCCTCTACTGCTGAACCCATGAGTCTCTTGGGTAACCTTGCTTCTCACATGCATGGGACATGACCCCACCATCTAAGCCTGTTCGTTCTGACTGCTACATCTATAGAGTTCATTCCCAGTTTTTCTTTCATTTCCTCTTGCCATTGTTCCCATCTACTAGTACCTGCAATCATCCTAGCTACTTTCATATCCGTAACCTCAACCTTATTGATAAGGTAACCTGAATCCACCCAGCTTTCGCTCCCATACAACAAAGTTGGTCGAAAGATTGAACAGCGTACAGATAACTTAGTCTTGGTACTGACTTCCTTCTACTATCTATGTAAAGACCTTTAATTGCTTGCAAAAGTTCGCCTCCTATTCCATAATCTCGTAGAACAGACAATAACTTCCTTCTAGGAACCCAGTCATATGCCTTTTCTAGATCTATAAAGCATAGATACAATTCAGTGTTCAACTCGTAACACTTCTCCATTATTTGCCATAAGCTAAAGATCTGGCCCTGACAACCTCTAAGACGCCTAAACCCACACTGATTTTAATCCAATTTGCCCTCAACTAATACTCGCACTTTCCTTTCAACAATACCTGAGAAGATTTTACCCACAACGCTGATTAAAGAGATACCTCTATAGTTTTTACAATCTTTTCTGTTTCCATGTTTAAAGATTGGTGTGATTACTGCTTTCATCCAGTCTGATGGAACCTGTCCTGACTCCCACGCCATTTCAATTATCCTGTGTAGCCATTTAAGACCTGACATTCCACTGTATTTGATGAGTTGCGACTTAATTTCATCCACCCCAGCTGCTTTATTGCACTGCAATATATTGACCATTTTCTCCACTTCCTCAAATGTGATCCTATTTCCATCATCCTTCGTACCCCATTGTACATCGACATCTGAAACATTACTCATCGTATTTTCACCTGCATTGAGCAACTCTTCAAAATATTCCCTCCATCTGCCCAAGGCATAGACAGGATTCACCAGCAGTTTTGCTGACCTGTCCGTCATACTTGTCATTTCCTTCTTACCTCCCTTTTGAAGACTGATAATTACACTCCAGAATGATACTTGTTAGTATAAAGAAATGATATAATCGAAGTAAGGTCTTCACATTCTGTTCCTGAAACAATCGATAAGAATTTAAGAACAACTTTTATTATTTTACGATTATTTGACGATAACACAGAATTTGATTATTCTATTGTTAGATCACAAGGAAAAAGCCAATGATAACAACTGCGTAATATTTCATGTATTCATCCAGATTTTGAAAAACTATTAAGATGTAATTATGATCCTAATTCAGTAAAAATATACCACTGAATGAAGGAGAATTTACACTTTGTTTACTCGCAGGATTATATTAATATTTTGAATGGTTACATGTAATAAGAGTTGATTAATGATTTAATTGGTCTTTAGCAAACTGAGATAGTATAAAATGTTTAATAACATATCTACACATAGGACTAGAACAATGATCTCTTAGCCATTTATCAACAAATTCTTAATGAAACATATGATTACCTTTAGTTCTACAAAATTAATGATTTTGTTTTGTTAAGCAAAGTTGCTGCTGACAGGCTGCTCCATTATTTAATAACTTGTTGTTGTTATTCTTTGTTCATAGTTTCAGATATATTTTGACAATTTAAAATGATATCCCAAACAACTTTGTCTTTAAATTGTATTATAAAATCTTTGGAAAATGCTTAATCACTTGATATATCTTCCCAGTTTAATTTATTTTGAAAATCTCTCATAAAATATTCTAATAATTGTTGTTTAATTGAAATGTTATCCCAGCGTAATTTATCAGGAAATTTCTGAATAAACTCTTCAGATAATTTTTGATTAGATGATATATTTTCCGATGTACTTGATCCCGAAATATTCTCATAGAATCAGCAGACAACTTTTAATTCCTTTATATTTGTGCACATTCTAATTTATGTTGAAATTTCTTTATGAAATTTTTAGTTGAGTTTTGTAATGGTATCATATCCCAATAAACTATCTTGAAATTCTCCTAAGTTATTTTCAATTAAGGTTTGATGTAATATGAGTCCCAATTTATTTGGTTTTCAAATTCTCTTATAAAATCTACAGGTAATTTTGTTTGGTTTATGTAATACCCCAATTAATATTATCTTGACCTCCTCTTATAAAATCTCCAGACAATGTTTATTGACCTCATTAAAACTCCATCCTTCTTCATCATATAGATTATCATTCTTTCAATACAACCAACAACTTTTTATATAATTTAGTTTTACAATAGAGTATATATAATCCTTCAGAACACATATTTGCAAAATCATATCCAGTCGAGGAAATAATTTGTCCCTTTTTTTAGACTAGAATATTCTTTAATTCTTGGTTCTTTTGCTATAGCTTTTAGATCTTTTAGCGTACAATCCATCTGTTTATTGTATTTGTTGCATTTTATGATTGGTACAATAAGTTGATTTCTCGTTTTAGAATATCCTCGGTATCCGAAATCTTTTGCTCTGGCTTCTAACTCATTAACTTTTATGGCTTGTAGGTAAACTGATTTGTCTTTTAACCATAAAACAAAAAACTGTCTATTTCCATAAAATATTTATGAATTCATTCAGAAGATCAATTATCAACAAAATTTAGATACTTGTTTCGAAGATATTTGTGTTCTGGTGTTTGAGAGAAAGTTGTGTTCATTACTGACAATATTTTAGCTTTTGTGTATGGAATTTCAGAGGGATAATACCTCTGTACTGGCAACTGTAAAAAATAATGAAGTTATTTTAATTTCCTTAAGAATGAGGAGCTACCATACAAAGATAAATAACAAAATACACCACTTTTCTTCAAGTATGAATACATCCAAACCAAAATGAAAACTGTAATAAATATTTGTTTGAAAGAAATGGATTTTGCTAATTGTTGACAACTAAAAGAACCTGTGATTCCATTGAACAGAAAACAATTCAAATGTAAGAAATCATTATCACTCTATAGAAAAAAATTATATGTCATCAAATGTACAGCACAATGTTAAGTCATCCAAAAAAAAAATTTAACAACCAGCTATAGGATTTTAAAACAAACTAACAACAGAATAAGAGCAAAAACAGCAGCTTGCTATCTAACATTCTGCTTGGTGTCTGTTTATTCTATATCGTGTCTCCCTACCACTCTCGCTCTGAGCATGTTTTTTAGGGAATTGACTAGTTAGAACCTGAAACCTGATGCTGGTAAGGAGACGCCAGACCACACATGACATGTAGAATTCAGAAGAGTTCAGTGAGACTAGCGATGATATAACCAAATACTTAATAATTTCAGCGTCAGCTCCACTGCACTCCCTGTAAAAGAATCTTAATACTAACTAAATTTAGTGGAAAGGGTTCAAGGCTTTCCTATTTTAGCTAGCTGGTAAAATAACGTCGAGAAAGCAGTTAAGTTTACCATTGAAAATTTTATTCTACTCACAAAACATTGATTATAAATTGCACTATTGATAAAAGGAAATGTTTCAATACAGGATGGTAAAAAGCAACTATGTTCAACAAAAATGTGAACGAATATTTCCTGAATGGGTTTCCAAGTTCTACAATGGATCGAAGGATAACCTATGCCATATCACATGTATAATATAGATTTAAATTAAGTTCCACAAAAGAGAAAACTATCAAAATGGTCTACAGTGACCCTCAATTACCTTTAATTACTTATCTAACTTGTCGTAAATTACAGTGGCTGATGTGGCTTCTCAAGAATTATATAACACAAAAATCATTGGGTTTCAGATTTTAACTTATGTAGCAAATGCGAATACCTTGAGCATTAATTGACGATCAACATTATTATTACGTAAAAAGGGGGTGTAACAGATGAGACTTCTGCAGTTCTGAGTCAAGCTTTATGCGCTGTTATGCGGCAACGCGTGCATTCATTACCGTGTCAGTGTACGTCAGGGGGCAGCGAGCAGCACAGCTCCTCTCACCTTGCCGTCTCAGAAGCAACTCTCTCCTAACTTCTTACTACCATTTATCGAAGTTGGTTTAAAAAAACTATCTGGCTGTGTTTTCATCTGACTAATCAGGGTCTCAATGTTAACCTTAAGCTCCGCCTACAAAAATTCTGTCTATCCAATGAAAAACGTTATACTTTTTATGGTGGGGCAATGTTTTTAAAGTTTGCAACATAACAGAGACGCAAAAAAGTCTCACGCTAAAACTTGCAGCTGGTTTGGTCCTTTTAGTGTTATCGTAAGATCTATACTGTTCTTCTGGAGGGCTCTAGCATGTGCAGGGGGTGGTCCTAGTGGTTAGCTGGACGACGAGGGTGTCCGTCCCTTATCGTAGGGCCTTCCAGCTTAACACGGTTCTGCTCTCGGTTTCTGTTCTCGTTTCTCCCCTCGGAACTGTGTCTGTCTCACGGTGGGAAGGTATGACATGCATTTAGGCATTCTTGTGTTAGTCTATGGTATCCCATTTGCTCACTCGTTACTCGTATTACTTTGGTTAATTTAATGTCACGATTTATTCGGAGGTATGTGACATACTACTGGATTTGCTTATCATGTCAGGGTTTTCATGGAAGGTGTTGGATTTGCCTGACACCTTACAGCTATACTATTAGAAGAAAAGAAAGTAAATAGTGACAAAATAAGGCAGATAAAATACATAATATATAAAAGAGAAACAAATGATATTATCTACATCATCACCACAGGTAAGTTACAGAAATATCATTTCCTTAAAGTTGTTGGAACAAATATTAAGTTAATCAAATCTAGGTTACCTACATAGAACACAGGAGAGCATCCAGAGAATAAATTTTATTACATACGCACCAAGGAGTGTGTTATGAACTACAAAGCGATTGGTGAAAAGTTTAAATCTCTTTTTAAGTGCTTCAGACTGAAGATAACAACGAATTATAAATATGAAATTTGATGACATAAAATACTAAATACATAGTTTTGTTGAGGAAGGAAAAAATTCATTACTACACAAACATGATCTCAATAATGATGAAACTAAAAATAAATTACATACCAGTATTCTGTCATCTGCTGATTATATTCAGTTTGTTATCACCAATCAATGGTTTATTAATAAAGGAAAGAAGAAGATAATTAATAAAATGATGTTAGAGAAGAACTAACGAAGAACTAGCTACGATTATTTCTGGTATCTACAAAGAACATCAGATAAGCTTGCCCGTGAAAGGCGAAGGTCCTGAGTTCGAGTCTCGGTCTGGTACACATTTTTAATCTGCCAGGAAGTTTCATATCAGCGCACACTTGGCTGCAGAGTGAAAATATCATTCTGGAAACATCCCCCAGGCTGTGGCTAAGCCTTGTCCCCACAATATCCTTTCTTCCCGGAGTGCTGGATGTGCAGGGTTTGCAGAAGATCTTCTGTTTGGAAAGTAGAAGGCGAGGTGCTGGTGGAAGTAAAGTTGTGAGGGAGGGTGTGAGTCATGCTTGGGTAGCTCAGATGGTAGAGCACGTGCCTGCAGAAGGCAAAGTTCCTGAGTTTGAGTCTCGGTCTGGCACACAGTTTTAATCTGCTAGGAAGTTTCAAGCTTAATGTGGTTAGAAAAAGCAACAGATTTTTAAATCAAAATTATGTAAAATTATGGGAAATCAGAAGAAGATACGAAATGAGTTAGTAAACATGTTAAGTGCAGTTAACTCGAACATAATATTTAAGTACCAGTAATCTGTTTTTTTTAAGTAAATGGTATATATTTCTCCTCCATTTAGACTGAATTAATAATTTACATTAATAACAGTTCACTGATTTGTGGTTGAAAGTATGTCTTCATCATCAGCATAAAATAAAGATATAAAACATGGGAGTTCTAATTTTCTCATTCATAGTGTATGCATTTATATACATAAAAAGTGTACAGACCAGGAAAATTACCATGTCTAACTTGTAATCAATCTGGACTATAGTACATAACAGTATATAAAAACTTATAATGATGTATGGAGTAACGATTTGTTACCCTTTTCAGATACGCAGATACATATAATACTTATGAAAAACCATGACTACTTTCTTTAAGAAATAACTTTTTCTTAATTACTGGATATATGAGCAAAAACTTTCACAAAATGTATGAAATATTTTGTACTATAATTTTTTCTTTATTTAACCACCTGTTACATGAATCATCAAATCACTATCATTTAACATGTAACTTCTTGTTTTCTCAAAACATTTTCAACAAGATGTATATGTGAGTAGTTAGTTTTCTGTAGCTCTGTATCATAAAAATTTCGTTTGACTTCTCTGTCCAATGCTTTTAGCTTACATGTGACTGGATTAGACAAAATAACATACCCAATTTCGAAATTTTTTTTAGACCAATTGTGCTACATTATCTGTTTCAAAAATACCTTCAAGTTTATTAATTCTAACTTTACCTCATGTTGGATGCAATAGCACCTGACTTCCAATTTTGTCATTTACTTCTGTTGGCTTCATTCTTGGGTTTTGTGTTGTTGTATTCATCAACTATTTTAATAACTAAATCAAAATCTACAGACTTGTAAATGCTTTTCAAAAGGTAGTTCATTACACAGTGTGTCAACTAACCTTTTTCTATATTTTTCATTTTTACAAAATGTGGCCAGTTCTTCAAAACTCTTATCAAGTATGACGATATCCCATATGATAATGAAATAAGTAAATGTGTTTGTTAACATTTATGTTATTCCTATTTTTTCAATAAGATTATTATTTTCATCTATTTGTTTTCTATGAGTTACTGCTTATGTTTTGATTAATTCATGCACATCATTCATCCACACATACTCATCTGTTTTTTGTATATCTATCAGTTTCTTCTATTTTCTTTACCTTATTTAACTACTTCTGAGTTGTACTCTACAATCATTTAATATAGACAAAAACATTAATAGGTTATTTTATGTTTGATGTTTGGATTTTGATAAATATTCAATTTAAGATGTGTATTTATTGGATTTCATACACACATCTATTGTAAGATATCTGAACTGATCTTATTTCCAGCATTTATTACAATTTTATTTATAAGCATGAAACTTTCAATCACTGTCAACAAACTCATGGTACATTTGTTACAAATTGTCTACATATATTTTAAAAATTACATTACCTCTTTGTAGTTGTTTTGGTATTTTTAATACATCTAGGCTGAATAAAAACATTGTATTGCTTTATTCCTGCATCTAGTAAACATTATCTAACCACATCCTGATTTTTGAGAATGAAATCATTGAGTATAGCTTCATAATTAATAATCCAATTTACATCATGCAATTGATTCATAGAAATAATGTAGTTGCCACTCAAAAAATAAAAATGAAAATTTGTGCGGCTTCTAATGATAAAATTCCTGCAGATACCATTCATTATGTAGTTATGTATGGTAAAAAGAATCTCACAAGCAATGCACAGCACAGGATATCAACTAAGAATTTTTAATCGAAAATTATTTAATTTTCTGAAGCTTAGAGTGGTGTCATAGTATATATATCATTCCTACATGAGATATCTGAGTCGACTAGTAGGTTCAGGAAGAGTGTGTAGGTGATCTACTGCCAGAGCTTTTCCTCTTAGACATGAAGCTCTGCCTTCCTGCTTGCTCCATCCCCTTATCTATTTCACTTCCATGGTAGCTTTCACTCTGTCACACAGCTACATCCACCATGTTGGCACTCAAGGAACTGTTTTAAATTCTGATCAATAAATGTCACCAGCGTTTCCAAGTTTAGTACAAGGCTTTTAAGCGTATTTTGCCCATTTCTTAACTGACTATTTGCTCAACTTTTGGTTTATTGCTGTTTAAATGGTTTACTGTTGGTCCCTAACCTTTTAATTAATGTTAAAACTTATATGAATTCTGTATATATACCCTGAAATGAATTTAAATCACTTACTTTTGAAAATGTACACATCATAACACATTTCTTACTGATTTAAAGGTTTAATTTTCACAATTCATGTAATTTAGTAGTAATTTGATCCACCACTTATGTCCTCACAGGCAAAAGCTGGGACATAACAGGGAAAACATCAGACAACACCCGAAGTACTATGTTTTGAATACATGAAAGTAGTGAGGGGGGGGGGGGCTTCTAATAAAAGCCTTTTTGTTACCTTTAAAATTTTACAACTTTATGAACTTGATTTTAAAATAGTGAGTGAACATTTGTTATCAAGAACAACAAGATCCTCAATATAGTTTGTTAATGAAATTTTCCACAGTATTATTTTAACATATCAAAGAACAGCTCTCAGAATCAATTTACAACCCTTAAAACTCAAATCCCTTTTTAAGCAAGGAAAAAATACAAATTGCATAATATAAAGTTAAATAAAAGATTCTAATGGCACATGTCAATACGAAAATTTTCGAAGGTATCGCCTGTGATCTCTAAATGTAATAAAATGTTGACCACAAAATTTTTAATTGAAACAACTTAAAAGAAATGAAATCTGAGTACTGTCAATGTACACTCAAACCATGTAGCCTCTACGATGCACACCACATCAGATATATTTTCCTTCCTTTTAAAAGCTTTGCACCACAAACCTTCCTAATGAGATGTGTACTACACCCAACGAATTATGTCCAATAATTAAACATGGCTTTTATGATTAACCAGGTGTGTAAATCTTTTCCTTAAAAAAAGACAAATCAACTCTTAGCTCAGTAGTTACATATGTTAAAAATATATATAATACATATCTTTTGATTTCGTCGTGTTCATGCACTGTTGTGCACAGTGCTCTCCTTCAGGATCACATGCGGCATGGGAAAGATTTTCCACAAATCTTAAAAGGGGGAACCAACTTGGACAAACCACATACTGGGATTATATGTCGACATGGATGCGGCTCGCAAATCTTATAACGGGCGAGGTAGTAGATGCGATATTACTGAACACTACACTGCACAGCACCAAACAACTCCATGGGGGGGTAGACAAAAGACAAATCAACAATTGTTGCAAGGTAACCTGAGAAAAGGCAGTAAGAAAATATTTCGGACTAATTATAAACTCTTGGGAGGGCCACACCAAGCTAAATTATGAAAATGACGTCCCAAGCTAAATTATGAAAATCCTATCTGCGATTTCGCCACGACAAGTAGAACCATAAAATACCATAAGAAGTGAACTGCAAATAACATGATATATAAGTGTCCAACTGAAAAGCACCAAAATAAATCTTTCGCTTACTACAAACACTTAACAGTACCTCCAAAGTTCACTCTTGGACACTAGCAGAGTGTCAATTAGTCGATATGGTTGTAATGACAGAGTTTAATAGGTTGGGGGCCGACTTAGGTTTCTTAATAAGACTAGCAATGAGTCGGTCCTCACTTCGATCCAAAACAGTCATTTACTTTACAGCAGCTAAATAGATGACAATGCTGATCCATAACAGTCATTTACTTTAAAGCAACTGAATAGACGACAATGCCGATATCAACGCTCTCCTCCCAGGGAGCGTTTTAACTGGAGACTGCAGAACCGATGCAAGGCTTACACTGCTCAATTCTGATATATGCGCCACAAATGTGCATCTTTGTAGAATTCTTATGTTTACCTCATACACCAAAGTTTCCATAGTTCTTTATCAGAATAGAAGGGCAGAACTAAAATACCACCTCTCAACCCTTGAATGACCGCACGATGATCGCCATCGGGTCAACACCGACCCTCCACACTAGGATCTTGGAGGCCACGGCATTCCGTCCCCAACCGACTGCTTCCGCGGGGCCCACCGACGTCGTTCCTCACGCGCATACAGAACTAACTCGTCGCAACCTCTTTCATCCTCGGTTCTGTCCGCCACGTGGCGCGCGGGAAGCCAGCTCCCCATAGATGTGCAGCGACCAGAGTTTCAATCCGATCTCGATATGGACATCACGGCGAGTACTGAGAAGACGGGTAGTTTCAAAAAACAAAAAAATTTAAACAGTGAGCCAGACTGGCTCCTCATTTAATGTGGCATGGTTTATGAATGACATTAAAGTATCTTCTATTGCCTTACATTGATGGCTTATGGTGTAAGGTGACTGTTATTCACAGCAAGAAATGTTTCCTATTGACATTTCTTAGTTTGAATCCTGCTCAAGCACTGAGCATTTTTTTTAAAATCTTTGGTCTGTAGCTCAGGGTTTCTTCACACGATATGGGAGTTTTGCAGAAAAAAAATATGTTTTGAGTAATATATATTTGATTTCACTAGTAAAAATTTTTTGTATATAAATGGAGTCCCTTCTGCTGAACTTCAATAATGTAAGCAATGCTAATTTCTTTAAAACAAAGTTAGTGAGCTAGAAGTAAATAATTTGTATAACAATACTGGATGAAAATATAAAATTTGTTTCATGATTTGTAAGTTTTATTTTAACTGAAATTCATTGTTATTATTAATATTATTATTCGCTGCTGTGCTGTCGCTGTTTTTTTCTTCCCCAAGGTTGCTCAACAAGCATACTTATTACTACAGACAGATATTGTTTCTTTCTTTCAAATGACTCTGATCTCGCTAGATTCTTACGAAATCTTGATTTATGGTCAAATTATTTAAAAACATAAAACTATTGAACTTTTATATACAAAACGTTTTTATAATGAAAGAATTCATTTCCCTATTTCCTTAAATAGATTTTTTTAGGAAAGAGGGACATAATAGAAAAATAAAGCAATGGAAGAATTAGCTATATTTATGTGTAATTTCGCGTAGGTAAGACAGAAATAAAAGTTGAGTTAGAAGGGAAAAAATGATGATTCCGGGTCATCTACTCAAAATTACATATAAATTTAGCTATTTTCATATATTTTTTAAATTTTGAATAGGTATCCCAGAACTGACATTTTTGTCCTAATAATATCTAATCTGATGGTATCTAAATAACTTTACTGTCTCTAGCAGTGTATGATACTGTAAGTATCACTGATAGTAATCTCTCCAGACTACTCTTTCTGGTCATAGTTCTCATAGCGCTGCAAAAGGTGACTGCTAAATTGGAGAGTAGTCTCCAGAGTGCTGTGCTGAGCTAACTGCGGGCATAGAATGGTACTGTGTAGCAGCTTGTTGACTGTCTGACTACTGGTACATCAATGTCTAAGTGTCCATGGCATGGCATGGCAGTACGAAGCAGAAGCAAAGTAGTATGTGTTTGACTGCATTCGCTATTCACTGCTATCCACTCTATCAGTGAACGAGTCTGACGAGCTGAAAAATTCGGTGCGGAAGCAGGAAGAAGCATGTGTTAGTGAGCGCCATCTGGACGGTGCTGCACGGAGCTGCGGGACGCCAGGTGAGTGATTGGGCCTCTATGTGACAGCCTTTTGTGGTATTTGGTGTGTTCCTCATGCTTGGTACACAACTCCACAAGGGCTGTGGCTGACAATCTTCCATTTTTAAGCTCTGAAAATGGCCACAAAATAATCGAAATATAGACCCTTTACCTGATCAGAATCAGGAGCAGAATTTTCTTGAAAGGAGGATATAAGATGAACATCAACAAAAGCAAAACGAGGATAATGGAATGTAGTCGAATTAAATCGGGTGGTGCTGTGGGAATTAGATTAGCAAATGAGACACTTAAAATAGTAAATGAGTTTTGCTATTTGGGGACCAAAATAACTGATGATGGTCGAAGTAGAGAGGATATAAAATGTAGACTGGCATTGGCAAGGAAAGCGTTTCTGAAGAAGAGAAATTTGTTAACATCGAGTATAGATTTAAGTGTCAGGAAGTCGTTTCTGAAAGTATTTGTATGGAGTGTAGCCATGTATGGCAGTGAAACATGGACAATAAATATTTTAGACAAGAACAGAATATAAGCTTTCGAAATGTGGTGCTACAGAAGAATGCTGAGGATTATATGGGTAGATCACGTAAATAATGAGGAGGTATTGAATAGAACTGGAGAGAAGAGAAAGTTGTTTGTGGCACAACTTGACTAGAAGAAGGGATCGGTTGGTAGGACATATTCTGAGGCATCAAGGGATCACCAATTTAGTATTGGAGGTCAGCGTGGTGAGTAAAAATCGTAGAGGGAGAACAAGAGATGAATACACTAAGCAGATTCAGAAGGATGTAGGTTGCAGTAGGTACTGGGAGATGAAGAAGCTTCCACAGGATAGAGTAGCATGGAGAGCTGCATCGAACCAGTCTCAGGACTGAAGACCACAACAACAACAACACTGGCCATTTCCTACTCCTCATTATAGCGTTTGTATAAGGTGCTGCCTCTTGATGGGACATTAAGAACTTTTTGTACGACGGACATTGGAAGCACCGACTCTCGTAGGGAAATTACTCTACCTGAAATCTAGCCATGCTGACTCCAGTCACAACCAGAGTTGCACTGTACTAAAACTACAGTTCGCTAATTTTTGTACAGTACATAAATAACACAGTGAATGGTAGGTTTACGGGTAGTATTGATAGCATTGGTCAGAAAAGAAAGCTAAATTAATTTGTGAGAGAAAATGGGAACGAAAGAATTATTTTTGTTTTGTTGTTTGTTTGTCATTTGCACACAATTAGAGCTGTATGTCGTTCAGCGTTAGTCCAGTGTGTAACTTATATCCTCACAAAACATTAAATTTCGTTTAAGAAGTAATAAAAACTGGTTGGCCACATGACTTTTGTGCTATAAAGTTACCAAAGAAATTATTTTTACTTACAGTTTAAATGCACAAACATAAAGAATGTCTATAATTAATGGTGCTGTTTGTTACTCAATAGGGTGTTTTTCATTATTATCAAAGGCAAGAGTTTCCTGTCATTAAAGATGAGTGTGATAATTGTTTATGGATAACGAAAACTTGTATTATATAACTTAGACAAGTTTTAAACTGTCTTTGACATTTTTTATTTTACTTTTTTCTAATTTTACATTTTTGACGAAATTGTGTTTTGTAGTCCTTTTTGGTAAACCTGTACATTTTTTTTAATTTTTTCTAGAACATCCCTCTGTCTCACGTTACAAATTAACAGCTTTCGAATAAAACCTAAATTAAATATTGTAAATTTCAGTTTTGGTGTAAACACTGTTTGAAGGGAGTAACAAACAGGTAGGTAACTACGAAGAGCAAAAATGTTCCGTAGCTCTTTTCTTATCGTCACTCGTTTTCTAGATGGCTCACCACTTCCAGTTTCTAGGTAATCTAGTAAGACACTAATCGCATGAGTAAACAAATCGCTCGAAATTATGTAATGCCTGATAGATAGCAACACACCTAATTTACAGGTCTTAACTGGACGAGACTACTAGAAAAACTACCGTCCTCTACGCTAGACAGAAATATAAATGTCGTGTGACGAGGGCCTCCCGGCGGGTAGACCGTTCTCCGGGTGCAAGTCTTTCGATTTGACGCCACTTCGGCGTCTTGAGCGTTGATGGAAATGGTATGATGATGATTAGGACAACACAACACCCAGGCCCTGAGCGGAGAAAATCTCCGACCCAGCCGGGAATCGAACCTGGGCGCTTAGGATTGACGGTCTGTCGCGATGACCACTTTTTTTATCTCATTTTGTTCTACATTGTTCGTTGAATTTGTTGTGGCGGACTTCGGACGTTCAGGTTGTTCGTTGATCCATTCAGTCAGTTTTTTAATACAGAGGTTAGCTCTGCCGTGCACCGTGCCGGCGATCCAATCAGCTACCGGGGGCGGTCATTCCACGCTTAGTTATGACAATCTACAGTATCCTACAGTATTTTCACAACTCTAGACACAATCTATTTTGGAGTATTACGGAAGCCCCACAGCTGTTGTCTAAAGAAACGGTCCTCCTCCCATTAGCCGGAGACTCTCCCAGGGAACTTCAATGTGTAGCAATGGTAGCACGGATGGGCGGCTTGGAAACGATAAGTTACAGCTTTACAGTGTTAAAATAAGACACGAAAGCAAGTAGCGGACGAAACCATCTGTGGTAAGCAGTTATGCAAGATGAAAGAACTCTGGCGGGAGCTGCCTTCCGTGTTGAGGACACAGGTGTTGCGGCGCTGTGGGAATGCTGCGGCTCGCCTACTCACGCGCTTCCCCGGCGCCCCGTCGTGACTAATGGAGCAGCGTGTCAGAGCAGTTAGGGGCGCCCCGCCGCCTGCAGCGGGCCCGCCTTGACCGCGGGCGAGCGCCTCCTCAGCGGCAGCCGCGAGGCGCTGCCGCTGGTGCCGGGGTGGCCAAATGTCAGCCGCCGCCGAAATGTCAAGGAGGCGGCGCGTCCTCACGACGCCGCGCGACACCGCCTGCCTCGCAGCGCCTGCGCCGGCCAGGCAGCAACCCGCCGTACACGGGCTACGCGGAGGACGATCCAGTGCGTGCGGGTCTATCGTACGCTGGACACTGCGTGATATAATTCTGCAGGACTCGACGCTGTTTTCAATAAATCTGTCACATCTTGCGACCAAGCAGTCTACTCAAAATCGACTGCTTATTATCACCAGTTTTACTGCCGGCCGAAGTGGCCGAGCGGTTCTAGGCGCTACAGTCCGGAACCGCGCGAATGCTACGTTCGCAGGCTCGAATCCTGCCTCGGGCATGGATATGTGTGATGTCCTTAGGTTAGTTAGGTTTAAGTAGTTCTAGGGGACTGTACCCTAGTGCTCAGTGCCATTTCAAACTTGTTCCATTCGTGTATGGAGAGGGAGAAGAATAACAGCTTAAATATCTCTCTCCACACTGTAATTACCTTTATCTTCCCTCCGTGATCCCCACGGGAGCGATATCTATGATGTTTTAGAATATTCCTACATTCCACATTTAATATTCGTTTTTGAAATTTTGTGTGTTCTGGCGTGGTAATTTCCATTTACACTCCTGGAAATTGAAATAAGAACACCGTGAATTCATTGTCCCAGGAAGGGGAAACTTTATTGACACAATCCTGGGGTCAGATACATCACATGATCACACTGACAGAACCACAGGCACATAGACCCAGCGAATAGAGCATGCACAATGTTGGCACTAGTACAGTGTATATCCACCTTTTGCAGCAATGCAGGCTGCTATTCTCTCATGGAGACGATCGTAGAGATGCTGGATATAGTCCTGTGGAACGGCTTGCCATGCCATTTCCACCTGGCGCCTCAGTTGCACCAGCGTTCGTGCTGGACGTGCAGACCGCGTGAGACGACGCTTCACCCAGTCCCAAACATGCTCAATGGGGGACAGATCCGGAGATCTTGCTGGCCAGGGTAGTTGACTTACACCTTCTAGAGCACGTTGGGTGACACGGGATACATGCGGACGTGCATTGTCCTGTTGGAACAGCAAGTTCCCTTGCCCCTTCTAGGAATGGTAGAACGATGGGTTCGATGACGGTTTGGATGTACCGTGCACTATTCAGTGTCCCCTCGACGATCACCAGAGGTGTACGGCCAGTGTAGGAGATCGCTCCCCACACCATGATGCCGGGTGTTGGCCCTGTGTGCCTCGGTCGTATGCAGTCCTGATTGTGGCGCTCACCTGCACGGCGCCAAACACGCATACGACCATCATTGGCACCAAGGCACAAGCGACTCTCATCGCTGAAGACGACACGTCTCCATTCGTCCCTCCATTCACGCCTGTCGCGACACCACTGGAGGCGGGCTGCACGATGTTGGGGCGTGAGCGGAAGACGGCCTAACGGTGTGCGGGACCGTAGCCCATCTTCATGGAGACGGTTGCGAATGGTCCTCGCCGATACCCCAGGAGCAACAGTGTCCCTAATTTGCTGGGAAGTGGCGGTGTGGTCCCCTACGGCACTGCGTAGGATCCTACGGTCTTGGCGTGCATCCGTGCGTCGCTGCGGTCCGGTCGCAGGTCGACGGGCACGTGCACCTTCCGCTGACCACTGGCGACAACATCGATGTACTGTGGAGACCTCACGCCCCACGTGTTGAGCAATTCGGCGGTACGTCCACCCGGCCTCCCGCATGCCCACTATACGCCCTCGCTCAAAGTCCGTCAACTGCACATACGGTTCACGTCCACGCTGTCGCGGCATGCTACCAGTGTTAAAGACTGCGATGGAGCTCCGTATGCCACGGCAAACTGGCTGACACTGACGGCGGCGGTGCACAAATGCTGCGCAGCTAGCGCCATTCGACGGCCAACACCGCGGTTCCTGGTGTGTCCGCTGTGCCGTGCGTGTGATCATTGCTTGTACAGCCCTCTCGCAGTTTCCGGAGCAAGTATGGTGAGTCTGACACACCGGTGTCAATGTGTTCTTTTTTCCATTTCCAGGAGTGTATTTTCAAGACTTTTCCATTCCAGATTTTTCAGCAGCTCCGCTACGCTCTCCTGCAGGTCAAGCAAACCTTCCAACCAATCGGTCTGCCTATTTCTGTATACATTCAAAATACCTTATTAGTCCTATCTGGCTTGGGGCCCCACGTAGTTGAGAATTGTTCCAGGATGTTTTGTAAGCGGTCTGCTTTGTAGACTAATTACATTTTGTCAGTTAACGGCGTCTGCCACCTGTTTTACCCACGACTTTGTCTATATAGCCATTCAGTTTCATATTTCTTCAACTGTTACAGTCAGGTATGTACCGGGTGATCATTAAGTCAGTATAAATTTGAAAACTTAATAAACCGCGGAATAATGTAGATAGCGAGGTAAAAATTTACACACATGCTTGGAATGACATGGGATATTATTAGAACAAAAAAAAAGACACCTCATATTTCTAGACGCGTGAAAGCTCTCTTGCGCGCGTCGATTGGTGATGATCGTGTGCTCAGCCGCCACTTTCGTCGTGCTTGGCTTCCCAGGTCCTCCGACCTCAGTCTGTGCGATTATTGGCTTTGGGGTTACCTGAAGTCGCAAGTGCATCGTGATCGACGGATGCTGAATGACAATAACCGACCCCAATGTCTCACCATAACCCCGGACGTGCTTTAGAGTGCTGTTCACAACATTATTCCTCGACTACAGCTATTGTTGAGGAATGATGGTGGACATATTGAGCATTTCCTGTAAAGAACATCATCTTTGCTTTGTCTTGTTATGCTAATTATTGATATTCTGATCAGATGAAGCGCCATCTGTCGGACATTTTTTGGACTTTTGTATTTTTTTGGTTCTAATGAAACACCATGTCATTCCAAGCATGTGTGTAAATTTGTACCTCTCTATCTACATTATTCCGCGATTTATTCAGTTTTAAAATTTATACTGACTTTTTGATCACCCAGTACTTTATAGGTGAAAAACCAGGAGACCGGATGCTTCCAAACGTGATTCAGTGTTGTGAAGTGCTGAATTTTACATTTCTCATCAATGAAAACAAACTGCCATTCTTTGAACCACTTTAAAATCTTGTCAATATCCGATTGAAAATTTTGAAGCCTTTTTCAGATCGTACTTCATTATAGGCAACTGCATTATCTGCGAACAGTCTGAGGTTACTATCATCTCGTCTTCCAAGTCGTTAATGTACAATACGAGCAGCGAAGGACGCAACAAACCTCCCTGAGATGCTCCTGAAGTTACTTTTACATACACCAGTCAGTATTCAGTTTTCGCTCTCAGCCTATCGCCACAAACAGAAATAAAACACGACCATAACATTTCAGCTCTACAAAAGACACATACAAAAAAAAAATGGCTCTGAGCACTATGAGACTTAACTTCTGAGGTCATCAGTCCCCTAGAACTTAGAACTACTTAAACCTAACTAACCTAAGGACATCGCATACATCCATGCCAGAGGCAGGATTCGAACCTGCGACCGCAGCGGTCGCGCTGCTCCAGACTGTAGCGCCTAGAACCGCTCGGCCACAAAGACATATACAGTTTGGCTTTTGAAACATCGGAAACCAACCAAGTCACTCCAAACGTCACGAGTCTAGATCCAGAAATTTCTGAATTTAAAGCAAGAAATATCAACCGCAGGATTTATTGTTCACATTGGAGTCACGTCTATAGGCCCTGTTCTGTTAACAGATTTCTTTACTGTAGAGGACAGTCAAATGAAAACGATACAGATGGAGAAACTAAGTGAACTGTTTATTATTTCAAAACTAATCACTATAACTTATTACATTTACTCCACTGTGAGACAACAGCGCCATTGCCTTCATGGCAAATATTTGCGGTTGCCTTCGGAACCATGATTGTACCCAAGCATGCACCTTTTCGTCCGAAGCAAATCGACGGTAACGGATGTCTTTTTGTAGGGCTCCAAAAATATGGAGAATTTGTTCCCAGCGAAACTTCTTGAGAGCAATCGAAAGAACAGCCACCCTATCTTCGGGAAAATTATGATGAACTTCTTTGACTGTGCCCGCTGCACGTTGTCTTTCCGGAACACGGCACCGCAATTAATGCAGAGCGGAACGTGGGCGCTTAAAGAAAATTGAAGCTCGCCGTGAAGTCCAAACGCCCAAGAACGTTGACCGACGGCATCATTCTGTCGGAAGATAATGCCCGCCCACATGTTACGCAAATTGTGTCCTGTGCGTTGGAGAGGTTTTGCTAGGAAGCCCTTGCTCAACCTCCGTTAAGTCCCGAACTCTCCTCATGCTAGTTCAATATTTTCTTGAAGCCTTGGCCGTGACCGTTGATTTGCTTCGGGAGAATAGGTGCAGACCTGAGTACAACCATGGTTCTGCAGGCATCCGCAGACATATCCCGAGAAGGGGCTGACCGTATTGTCTCGCACTGGGATAAATGTATAAACAGTTACGGAGGTAACCTCTCTGAAAAATAAACACTCTGCTTACTTTTTTTCGATGTGTCTCGTTTGCATCCGACTTCACCTTATATCTTGCTACATCAACTGCTGACGGTATCTCGGTGCTACTTTTTTTTACGTTCATATAACCGGTTATAAGAGTCGCAGCGGCCGGCCGCCAAGGAACTGCCCAGCCGCCACGGAAGTGCTTGGGCACCAAGAAGTCTCGTAACAACAGGAAGCGTTGCGAGTACAAGCTTTTGCCGCTAGGTGGCAGGGTAGTAACACGCCATATTGAACATTAACATGGACTGAAATTTTTATAAATGGTAAATTAACGTTTTTAAGTCGCTTTAGAAACACACACAGAGTAGAAATATGTACTGAGTAGTGGATATGTCCGCCAACACAAAACAGAAAGAGTCACGTGACAGTAACAGCGGGTTGTTTACAGCTTGCGCTAAGAAGAAACAACAACATTAAATTGACATCCAATTGCCCTATTTTGACACATTTATTTATTAGTAAATGCATTGTTGTTGATACAGACGCAAACAGAAATCAAGGAGGAAAAATTACTTATGATAGATAAGTGCCACAAAGTTCCAATTATTATACTAGTAAGAGGTAATTTTGTGGGTTGAGTGAAATCGAGACACAGTGTAGTGAAGGCATAAAATTGAAGTATTACTTAATGTTACCGTATGGCCACATATTTTTTAAACCAGAGCAGGAAAAATTCTATAGTGAAGAAGTATGCGCCAGTCCATTGAATGATACACACTTAGATCAGTTCTCACTGCTGATAAGATTATATGTCTGAGCCATTTACTCCGTACTAGTCGGTTTGCAAACCATTCTGCTTATTTTACAGTAGCCATAAAGTTCCTATGACGTAGCGTGTGATTGTCTGTCATTCATAGTTTAGTTTCCATACATGCGAACAAAGATTAAAAAGATAGTTTCAAAGTGTAAAACAGCCTTCGAAGAGAATTTTAACGATATAACATCTGTAGAACTTAATCGAATAATATGAAGATAACAGCGCCACAAATTACGGTCCTACCGTCAGGAGAAGAGGTCCCATAAATGTCTGCCCTTCTGTACCACATGTAAGCAAACACGTAAATCAGTTGGGGGTTTGTGTATTTATCGTGAAAATGTTAAAAAAATTACAGAACATTAAAGTACTTCTGGACAGATAGTACTCCAGATTGAATTTCGTCTGGACGTTTCGCAGCATACTGCGTGTTGTACAACATTTCTTGTCCCCTGGACAGAGTGTGAAATCTGTTTCGCCTGTGATTAAAGTGACGGCGGATGGCGTGTTCTACTTAACAGCTGAATCAGCTATTATCGAACGCAACCTCGCCTGTGACCATGAAACGAAATACCTGGTGGTTGTAATTAAAAAGCATTTATCCTCAGAGCTCCAATGTCGGCTGTAATTGTCGTGTAGCAGCGAAAGTTGATAGATATTCTAATGCGTTAACGCGGAAACGATTTGCACTGGAAAAAATTTGTTAGAATTTTAGTCACCAGGTGCAAATCTGTCGCTGTGAATGCAAGAAAGACATACAGAAGTGTCCATTTGTAATAAATTATGAGCAGGACGTGGGAAAGAAGGATCAAACAACTAAGAAACGCATACTGTTGATTTTATTATTAACCGCTGCTTACACAGTTTGTTCAGTATAAGGAACGGAAACATCGACAAGATGGTGTACTGCGCAACATTTGCACCTGCCGCTCAAAATTGGAACAATTTTATTTTTCCAGCAAAGATAGGTCCGAATTAACGCATTAGCATATCTACTAAGTTTTGCTGCTATTCTGTAATTAAAAGCCTATAATGGACCTCCGTGGATAGCTGCACTTTAATAATAACCATCCATTACGAAAATGTCGGCACTGTGGTGCAGACAGTGTAATAAGTGACGCAATCGTGGATATACGGCACTCCATTCACCAGGGCCTTAGTTTGAAAGTTGTGACTTCCGATCTTTACCTGATCCTTCAAAATTTCCCAGACAGGATTGAATAGATGTTTCTCTGCAGTCGTTTTTCTTTTACGACAGATGACTTCCTCTACTGATCGCCTCCCAGCTGCCTGGGCAGTATTTGACATGTGGCAATGGGCCAAATTCAAAAAGAGAAGGACCACTTAAGCTGATGAACACCAAATCCGATACATGATCCACCAAAAGGGCATTTCTGAAAGATGCTAAAGTTTCATTTATGGAGCTAAATGAAGGTTCTCACTAAGCTGCTGATGTAGCGTTGTCTGAAGAACAAATCAATAGCAGTAAACTGCGAAGCTTGCTTTCAGTATTAGTATATTCCTTGTACTCCCTGAAAGCTCCTATAACTTCCATGCTATTCTTTCTTTCTTTTGCTTGTGCCTTTTCCCTGAAATGGTTGGCATGGTTAATCGGAATTGGCAAGATTAGTTTTAAGGGGTGGCCGGATGTCCTACCTGCCGCCACCCTCTACCCCCTGGGACGGAATTAGTGTACCCCAACTGTCTGTGTCTAGTGTAATCCATGGAATAGTGCAAATGTGTTCAAATGTGTGCGAGCCGTGTAACTGAGGCTGAACGTGGGGACCAGCCCGCTATTCACCTAGTGGTATATGGAAAACCGCCTAAAAATCACATCTAGGCTTGCCAGCAGACCGGCCTCCATCGTAGAGCCGCCGGGCGGATTCGATCCGGGGCCGGTGCTCCTACCAGAATCCAGGAAGCAGCGTATCAGCGCTCTCGGCTAACCTGGCGGGTTTATAATTTTCATGCTATCTAGGATTCTAAACTCTTTGCAGAGATGAACTATACATTTTCTCCATACATTATGTCTAGCTTCTAGGGGCCATTCAGGTGGCCTTAACACTGTTAGATGACGGAAGAGATCATTATAACTACTACTATTTTGCAAATCTTGATTTATTCTACTGTAAGAAGACTGAGTAGGTAATAGGCTTGATTCTCAATTGGGCACAAGAATCCAGTTTTTCTGATCTCTTGTAACATCATTATCAGTCATGGAAAAAAAGTTTTCCCATACTGTTTGTACAGTTCTTTTAGTTGCTGAAACCCACAGAATTGTGAAAATTTTAGCAGTGTGCAACATTCTTTGCTCCAAAGCTTTTGCACAGGTGTCAGTACGCTTTGTTTCTTAGGAGATGATGGTATAGAGCATACGTTTTCCAGAAATACCTCAAAGCAATTTCTTCCATATACTTGTCTGATGGAATCATTAACTGCTAGCTGTAGTCTATGGTTGCTGCAATGCCGGATTATGATAGACGGGAATAAATTTTTAAGTTGTGCTATCGTATTTGAGGCACCATCACATGAAAAACATATAAGACATTCTTTTCAATATTCTTCACTCATTACAAAAAAGTGGAGTCTTTTAAGAAGACTAGTAGTGATAGTAGAAGCTGTTCCACTCCCTAGTTCAGGCATTTCTAAAAACATAGTTTCACAACTGTCAGTGTGTTTCATAGAAAATTTTAACCATACAACTAAATCTGCTTTGTGTTTAATGTGGTAGGTTCATCTATTAATATATTTATTTTCCGCCTGTTTTGGATAGTATGTTTCACGATCCTTCCCCGCATACTTTTAGTGATATGAGATGTGATATTAGAATTGTGAAGGATTCTTCCAATATAGAGCCCGTTAAGAGAATGGAGATCTGTATCAACTAGCGTTTCAGTATAAGGTCTCTGATATTTTGTTACCTGTTCCAAAAACACGAGCAGTAGTTTCAACTTCTCTTTTACTGAGCTTTTTTATCACTTTCGTGGCAGTTTATCTTTCCCTGCACACATTCCTGCTAAATATGAAGCCCTGCGGCATTTTCGAAATAAAGTTTACTTCTGAACATACCTTACGTTCTAAGGTACCTTATTAATAATTATCTATGGATTTTCGCCACTAAAATAATTCCACTGCTTGAGATCCAAAAAGGAGAGAAAACAGTGGTGTCATTGCAGAAACCCTTTACATAATTTATTGCAAATTTCCGAGGCACTTACGGAAGTCTTTTGACTGCACTTTCGGCATTATCTCTATCTTTATTCGAAATTTGTCCAAAATTACTTTCGCCTTTACTGGTTTCAAGGCTTCTGCTTAGTTTTAATCACTTTAGTAAACTCATTTGGCTTCTTATTTTATGACCGCGTACGTAACATCTGATTCCTAACAAGTCACAGTACCTAATGCTGTCGTAGTCCAGATTCTGTTTCAAACGTAACCTGATTCTAAATACAACGGGACCGATTAACGTAAAACAGATTAAATAGATTAAATTTCAATTTTTTAAAATTTCAATTTCTTGGCTTTCAGTTCGTGCCGTTGAACCATCTCAGTAATTGAAAGACTATGCGATAACGTACTGGAGCCAATTTTCTTGTCAGTTATGACGATACGAACGCAAGGACAAAACAACACCCCGTTCCTGAGCGGAGAAAAAATCCGAGCCCCATCGGTTAGCAATCTGCCGCTTTGACCCGGTAGCTACCCAGGTGACTGAGGCCAAATCTTTTTTCAATGCTAAGCACTAAGGTTTCGTAGTGACAATTTTCTTTGTAGCTCTTTGTAACCTGCGGCAAAAAGAAAAATCTTTCTGCAATAATGTCACGTAGAAGAAGGTGTAATTAGATGAATGACGAACACTAACTTCACTTAACGAAGGTTAATTCAGCACTTGCACATACAAGAGTGCAGAGCTAATTGCTTCCGGCCAGAACACATACGGTATATATACAGTTACAGAACACTCCAGTATGATGATTCATGACATTTGTGGATACTTCTAGAATGTACTCGAACCTAATATAGAAATTTAAATTCTACATTCAGGTGAGTTTTGAACTCACGACCCTCCATGCAACAGTCTCGTATCATAAACACTACACCACACTGACTGTGCTACTCAGCTTGTTCTGTGACAATACTAAAGTCTCACCCATTATGAGGTGTGTCGTATGAAATTGTTTTCTTTTTTAGCTGACCAACTCAGTAAAATTATAGATTTTTAAAACAATTAAAGGTTCGGTATTTTAAGAGCAGGTCCATCCCGTCATAGATTTGCAGGTTTTTAGAACTTCCGGTAGTCTAATCGGGTGATTCTCTGACTATCTCTACCGAGTGCCTATGACTAGCGGTCGAACTAAAGCCCTGCAGTTCAGTAAAATCATCTCGTAAACATCTCTTTGCGTTCGTTCTCTCTGTCTCTCTCCCTCTCTCTCTCTCTCTCTCTCTCTCTCTCTCTCTCTCTCTCTGTCACTGATCTTAAGACGCATTTTTAGTGATGCGTACTGTCTTAGAGCGTTTCCCTTATTAAGTATTTTACGTTTTGGCATAGTATTTCTGTTGGATTTGGATTTCTGTTGATTGGTTTGTTGTTAAACGGCGCCAGGAAACAATAGCGAGGGTAGCGAACAGTATACTCCGTCCACAGTTTGGTTGCAGTTCAAACAATGAGCAACAATATCAGAGCACGACATCTGACGAAGACAACTAGAGAAGTTGTCGAAATAAAGCATAAAGAGGAAATGGGCACTCGTCTGCAACAGCTAAAATCTTGTAAAACTCTCAATGGAATTAAGATGTTGATAAAGTACCAGCGAGAGGGAGAGTTGCTCGCTGTAAGACGTGTGCCCCTAATTCGGTCGCTGATAGGTGTATAATTCCCGTTTGCACGTGAGCTATTGCCATCTGTGTATGAAAACAACGCAAAGGGAAAGAGCGGATTTGTGCCATATGTGTGGCTTGTTCAATTGCGCAGTTGGAAGCATTTACTGACGGCCTCTACCGCCACACGGAAGCCCTTCCATTGTCCGAGTCGGCCGGAACATTGCCTCTCTGACATTTCTCGTAGGACCGCAGCCGTGAGAAATCGATCCATCGTCATAAACCGTGGCATTCTTCCGGTCAGCAAGCCGGATTTTCTCTGTCCTCGTTTATTCCTGGCGCAAGCACAACCCACAGCCTAATCGCACACGGTGTCGACCAAACCTGTATAATATGTGCTCCCAGGACCGATTCACAAAAAAGGTGCATTTCTTATACTCGGTAGGTAGACAACTGTAGTAACGGTTAAACACACGCAACTGTATATTTTTGTAATACCGGTGACGTCATTACTTTTAAGTCTGTTTTCATCACTGAAATCTCAGGAAATGCAGTTAGCAGTTAATTTATAGGTTATTTAAGGAAATACACTGAAACTTCTTAATATTTTTTTTTACTTAAATTAAAATAACTGAGACAGTGAAACTTAATAGTTTTTACTTCAACTGCTGAGTGAAATTGACGTACTGTGTCTTTGCTTTTCTTTATCATTTCAACACTGACTAGCATAATTTGCCCTGACAAACAGAACTCAAACTTTTCCTGTTCATTAATGTCCCACAATATCCTAGCGCAACGCAATTTGACTGCGAATAATTTACACAAAGAATGCCCCTGAATAAGAAGAAATCCTAAAAATAACCTATACACTTCATAAGTCACTAGCCTCACAAAAATCGTCATTACACGAACTACTGCAATGCCGCAAGTACCAATAATGCCAGCTAAATAAAAGATTCAAACTACTGAAGGCTCTGATTACTGATAGGCATGTGGTTAGCAAAGGAGAGATCTTGTTGCAGAGCAAACAATGTGTTTACCTTAAGAATGTGACAACCAGTTCAAAAATTATATAATCATCCGTAATAAATCAGTAATAAAGACAAGAAAGCTGTCTTATCACCTACTCTTTTCAACCTCTACTTGGAAAATATGATTGACCAATGCTCATTAGACAACAAAGGCGAAGAAATTGTAGGAAGAAGAGTAGGGTGTTTGAGGTTATGCTCATTAGACAACAAAGGCGAAGAAATTGTAGGAAGAAGAGTATGGTGTTTGAGGTTAGCTGATGATATGGATCTTTCAGCCACAGGGGAAAAAGAAATACAGGATTTGGCGGACACCATTGAAACTAACGGAAATAAATATGTAACGAAAATTAACAGAACTAAAACAAAAGTATTGGCACTAGGAGGAAATGTTGTTATTGTTGTCTTCAGTCCTGAGACTGGTTTGATGCAGCTCTCCATGCTACTCTATCCAGTGCAAGCTTCTTCATCTCCCAGTACTTACTGCAACCTACGTCCTTCTGAATCTGCTTAGCGTATTCATCTCTTGGCCTCCCTCTATGATTTTTACCCTCCACGCTGCTCTCCAATGCTAAATTTGTGATCCCTTGATGCCTCAGGACATGTCCTACCGAACGATCGCTTCTACTGGTCAAATTGTGCCACAAACTCCTCTACTCCCAAATTCTATTCAATACCTCCTCATTAGTTATGTGATCCAACCACCTAATCTTCAACATTCTTCTGTAGCACCACATTTCGAAAGCTTATATTCTGTTCTTGTCTAAAATATTTATTGTCCATGTTTCACTTCCATACATGGCTACACTCCACACAAATACTTTCAGAAACGACTTCCTGACACTTAAATCTATACTCGATGTTAACAAATTTCTCTTCTTCAGAAACGTTTTCCTTGCCAATGCCAGTCTACATTTTATATCCTCTCTACTTCGACCATCATCAGTTATTATGCTCCACAAATAGCAAAACTCCTTTACTACTTTAAGTGTCTCATTTCCTAATCTAATTCCCTCAGCATCACCCGATTTAATTTGACTACATTCCATTCTCCTCGTTTTGCTTTTGTTGATGTTCATCTTATACCCTCCATGCAAGACACTGTCCATTCCGTTCAACTGCTCTTCCAAGTCCTTTGCTGTCTCTAACAGAATTACAATGTCATCAGCGAACCTCAAAGTTTTTATTCCTTCTCCATGGATTTTAATGCCTACTCCGAACTTTTCTTTTGTTTCCTTTACTGCTTGCTCAATATACATGTTGACTAACATGGGGGAAAGGCTACAACTCTGTCTCACTCCCTTCCCAACCACTGCTTCCCTTTCATGCCCCTCGACTCTTATAACTGCCATCTGGTTTCTGTACAAATTGTAAATAGCCTTTCGCTCCCTGTATTTTACTCCTGCTCCCTTTAGAATTTGATAGAGAGTATTCCAGTCAACATTGTCAAAAGCTTTCTCTAAGTCTACAAATGCTAGAAACGTAGGTTTGCCCTTCCTTAATCTTTCTTCTAAGATAAGTCGTAAGGTCAGTATTGCCTCACGTGTTCCAACATTTCTACGGAATCCAAACTGATCTTCCCCGAGGTCGGCTCCTACCAGTTTTTCCATTCGTCTGTAAAGAATTCGCGTTAGTATTTTGCAGCTGTGACTTATTAAACTGATAGTTCGGTAATTTTCACATCTGTCAGCACCTGCTTTCTTTGGGATTGGAATTATTACATTCTTCTTGAAGTCTGCGGGAATTTCGCCTGTCTCGTAGATCTTGCTCACCAGATGGTAGAGTTTTGTCAGGACTGGCTGTCTCAAGGCCGTCAGTAGTTCTAATGGAATGTTGTCTACTCCAGGGGCCTTGTTTCGACTCAGGTCTTTCAGTGCTCTGTCAATCTCTTCCGCAGTATCGTATCTCCCATTTCATCTTCATCTTCATCCTCTTCCATTTCCATAATACTGTCCTCAAGTACATCGCCCTTGTATAGACCCTCTAACACTCCTTCCACTTTTCTGCTTTCCCCTCTTTGCTTAGAACTGGGTTTCCATCTGAGTTCTTGATATTCATACAAGTGGCTCTCTTTTCTCCAAAGGTCTCTTTAATTTTCCTGTAGCCAGTATCTATCTTACCGGTAGTGATATAAGCCTCTACATCCTTACATTTGTCCTCTAACCATGCCTGCTTAGCCATTTTGCACTTCCTGTCGATCTCATTTTTGAGACGTTTCTATTCCTTTTTGCCAGCTTCATTTACTGCAGTTTTATACTTTCTCCTTTCATCAATTAAACTCAATATTTCTTCTATTACCCAAGGATTTCTACTAGCCCTCGTCTTTTTCCCTACTTGATCCTCTGCTGCCTTCACTACTTCATCCCTCAGAGCTACCCATTCGTCTTCTACTGTATTTCTTTCCCCCATTCTTGTCAATTGTTTCCATATGCTGTCACTGAAACGCTGTACAACCTCTGGTTTAGTCAGTTTATCCAGCTCCCATCTACTTAAATTCCCATCTTTTTGCAATTTCTTCAGTTTTAATCTACAATTCATTACCAATAGATTGTGGTCAGAGTCCACATCTGCCCCTGGAAATGTCCTACAATTCTCTGTCTTACCATTATATAATCTATCTCATACCTTTTAGTATCTTCAGGATTCTTCCATGTATACAAGCTTCTTTTATGATTCTTGAACCAAGTGTTAGCTATGATTAAGTTATGCTCTGTGGAAAATTATAACAGACGGCTTCCTCTTTCATTTCTTAGCCCCAATCCATATTCACGTACTATCTTTCCTTCTCTCCGTTTTCCTACTGCCGAATTCCAGTCACCCATGACTATTAAATTTTCGTCTCCCTTCACTACCTGAATAATAAGAGGAAATGAGGAAATAAAAATTATACTGAATGCAGAGATACTAGAACAGGTGCAAAATTTTATGTATCTTGGAAACAGGATAGACACCGACTGGAAGTGCACCACAGAAATTAAAACAAGGATAGCAGTGGCAAACGACGCTTTTTATAAGAAAAGGAGAATTTTCTGCACCAGTCTGGACAGGTAACTCAAGAAGAGACTCATAAAATGTCTTGTGTGGAGTGGAAGAAAGGCAGAGATAGGCTGGAGGCTTTTGAGATCTGGACATGGCGGAGGATGGAAAGAATAAGTTGGATGGGCACAGTAAAAAATGAAGAGGTACTGAGAAGAGTGGAAGAGAAAAGACACTTACTAGATGTAATAAAGAGAAGAAAAGGAAATTGGATTGTGCATATATTAAGAAAGAATGACAGGACTGATAAAAACAGTTTTAGAAGGTTAATCAGAAGGGAAAAGGAAGCGAGGGAGGAAGAGATTCCAGATACTGGCTGACTTGATGGACGGTACAACGTACAGCAGCCTTAAGAAGGAAGCAGTGGATCACAGAAAATTGAGAGGCAAAGAACCTGCTAATATAGAAGATAACTGATGATGATGATGAATAAATCTCAATGACGGATATACATTCAGACCGTCCGCTCGGGCTAATACTGCAAACCTCCAATACTGCTAATTATTAACCTCCAGTCTCCATAACTACTCACTCGGAACTTTCATCACTGCTGGCTGTTAACTCCCAACTTCCATCAATGCTGGATGTTCACCTCCAACTGCGCCCGACCACCCACAGTGTCTCGTACAGAGTTCACACCGCGCTGTCAGAGTTATTAATGCAGAGCGCTACATAACACTGCCAACATACAAACACATAACAGCCTACTTACAACACTACTTTTCATAAAGCAGGTAAAATGGCAAATACTCGTTAATTCAGGCAAAAAATTATAAAGTATCTAGAATTATATGATTCAGTATTTGTGTTAACTTATATATATGGGGGCTGGACAAAAATATGGGAACACATAGACAAATGCATGCTTGAACATAAATGCACACGGTAGCAAATCGTGCAGGTTGCGCTGTTGTATTTGACTACGAACAGCACCTGTGCAATGTCCTCAATACGTTTCAAATGAGAGTCGTGGTAAGAACAGCGATGTGTGTAGTTGTAAGTGCATTATGTCGGTGATAGTTGCATTTGAAATTGGGAAAATTGTTGTTGCTCGTATGGTGTGGGATTCCGTAAGCAAGATAGCCGAAGTGTTTGCTGTTTTTTGAAGCATCATATCGAAGATTTCTGCCGTATCAGGGAAAGCGGAAAACATCAACCGCTAAGTCATAACGCGGACGAAAGTTTGGTTTTGGGTAATCGTGACGGACGTTCATTAAGAGGACTGTGACAAAAAAAAAAAAAAATAAGAGGACGAGTGCAGCAAAAGTCACTGCAGAACTGAATACCGCGAACCCTGTCAGAACGAAAGGAACTTCATAAGCAAAGAAATGCAGCGCTAGCTGGAATTCCAAAACCACTCATAAGTCGTTTACGGTAACACTGAAACGATATGCTGAAACCGTCAATTGCTATGGAGCAATGGAAGAATGTCACTTGGTGGGTGAGTCTTATTTCACACTGAAACTTCCTGGAAGATTAAAACTGTGTGCCAGACCGAGACTCGAACTCGGAACCTTTGCCTTTCGTGGGAAAGTGCTCTACCATTTGAGCTACCCGAGCACGACTCATACCCCGTCCTAACAGCCTGGTCTGTGGCTAAGCCATGTCTTCGCAATATCCTTGCTTTCAGGAGAGCTAGTTCTGCAAGATTCGCAGGAGAGCTTCTGTAAAGTTTGGAAGGCAGGAGACGAGGTACTGGCAGAAGTAAGGCTGTGAGGACAGGGCGTGAGTCGTACTTGGGAAGCGCAGATGGTAGAGCACTTGCCCGCGAAAGGCAAAGGTCCCGAGTTCGAGTCTCGGTCTGGCACACAGTTTTAATCTGTCAGGAAATTTCATATCAGCGCACACTCCATTGCATAATGAAAATCTCATTCTTATTTCACACTGTTTCCGACTTCTGGCCACGTTTACGTCCAAAGTGAGAAACATGACTGGAGTCGGCGATGATTTAGGCAGCCGTATTGTGGTCTTCCATTGATCTCGTCACTACTCTAGAAGGTGAGGTTACTGCCAAGGATTATGTGACTATTTTTGTTGGTCAGGTCCAAGCCATGTTTGTTCCCCAATAGTGATGTCGTGTCCCAAGATACAGGGCCCCTGTTCACACAGGTCGTGTTGTCCTAGACTGGTTTTCTGATCACTAAGATGAATTGTCGGGTCTCCCGTGGCCACTAAAATCACCACATTTCAAAACTATTGAGCCTTTGTGTTCTACGTAGGAGAAAAGAGTGCGTGATCCACCTACGTCATCATTACCTGAACTTGCCACTGTTTTCCAGGAAGTGGTATAAAGTTCCCTTGAAAACCATGCAAGACCTGTATTTATCAATTTGGAAACGACTGGAAGCTGTTTTGAATGTCCGTAACGTATCAGGCATGGTGAAACATCATTATTAAAATTTTTACTTAAAACGCTGAGTGAAATTGAAAGCAAGTGGACCTACTTTCTCTTCACTTATTCTTATCATGTCAACACTGATCCACAATATTCTAGCGCAACGCAGTCTGACTGCTCAAAACAACGATAACATGCCTTGACATAATTAATTCAAAAGAATGGCCCTGACTAATAAGAAATCCTAACAATAGTTTATACATTTCATTAAGCACTTACCTCACAAAAATATTCATTACGCGAACTACAGCAATACAGCGAGAGTCAATACCGCCAGCTATATAACAGATTCAAACTACTAAAGCCACTAACTAGTAATAGGCATGTGGTTAGCAAAGGAAAGATTTTGTTGCGAACCAAATAATGTAATTGTTACCTTAATAATGTGACATCCACTTCAGACACGAATAAATCTTCGTTGACATCTCGTACAAAGGTATATAATCATGAATAATATTCAATCTCCAAGTCGAACATGTACAGATCGTTAGCCTACGCCAACACTTCAGACCTCTACCCTCCATTAATGCTAACTTCTCACATCTAACATCCATCACTGCTGGCTGTTCAACCTCCAAGTGCCCAACAGTATTTCCATCACTGCTGGCGACTTATTTCCAACTGCCCAACACTACTGGTGATTAACTTCCAACAACGAGTCCAACCACCCACAGAGTCTCTAACAAAGAAAGCGCAGTCAGAGATCCAATGCAAAGGGCTACACAGCGCTGCCAACACAGACGCAGCCCACTTACAATGGTAGTGTGTTGGGTGTTTTAGTGGTTTTCATATTTTTGTCCAACCACACACATGCTAGGACTGAAGGGAAGAAAGGACATGAAAACGCTGAAGTTGAAACAGGATTCCCAGTGGCGTGAATCAAAACACAGTAGATGATATGGCTGAACAAGTAATTGTCGAAAAAACTTAATTATGTTTGACACAGTGAACGTATTCTTACAACGCTAGGAGAATCTCACGAAGGATCGCGTGTGCGCCCGTATGGAATTCCGAACTAGTTCTTCATGTAATTTCTTGTCTCAAATTTATCAAATTAAAAACCTATCAAAGTTATCTTCCAGCCGGCCGGGGTGGCCGAACGGTTGTAGGCGCTGCAGTCTGGAACCGCGTGACCGCTACGGTCGCAGGTTCAAATCCTGCCTCGGGCATGGATGTGTGTGATGTCCTTAGGTTAGTTAGGTTTAAGTAGTTCTAAGTTCTAGGGGACTGATAACCTCAGAAGTTAAGTCCCATAGTGCTCAACGCCACTTGATTTCTTATCTTCCAGTCTGACCGGAAATACACTCCTGGAAATGGAAAAAAGAACACATTGACACCGGTGTGTCAGATCCACCATACTTTCTCCGGACACTGCGAGAGGGCTGTACAAGCAATGATCACACGCACGGCACAGCGGACACACCAGGAACCGCGGTGTTGGCCGTCGAATGGAGCTAGCTGCGCAGCATTTGTGCACCGCCGCCGTCAGTGTCAGCCAGTTTGCCGTGGCATACGGAGCTCCATCGCAGTCTTTAACACTGGTAGCATGCCGCGACAGCGTGGACGTGAACCGTATGTGCAGTTGACGGACTTTGAGCGAGGGCGTATAGTGGGCATGCGGGAGGCCGGGTGGACGTACCGCCGAATTGCTCAACACGTGGGACGTGAGGTCTCCACAGTACATCGATGTTGCCGCCAGTGGTCGGCGGAAGGTGCACGTGCCCGTCGACCTGGGACCGGACCGCAGCGAAGCACGGATGCACGCCAAGACCATAGGATCCTACGCAGTGCCGTAGGGGATCGCACCGCCACTTCCCAGCAAATTAGGGACACTGTTGCTCCTGGGGTATCGGCGAGGACCATTCACAACCGTCTCCATGAAGCTGGGCTACGGTCCCGCACACCGTTAGGCCGTCTTCCGCTCACGCCCCAACATCGTGCAGCCCGCCTCCAGTGGTGTCGCGACAGGCGTGAATGGAGGGACGAATGGAGACGTGTCGTCTTCAGCGATGAGAGTCGCTTGTGCCTTGGTGCCAATGATGGTCGTATGCGTGTTTGGCGCCGTGCAGGTGAGCGCCACAATCAGGACTGCATACGACCGAGGCACACAGGGCCAACACCCGGCATCATGGTGTGGGGAGCGATCTCCTACAATGGCCGTACACCTCTGGTGATCGTCAAGGGGACACTGAATAGTGCACGGTACATCCAAACCGTCATCGAACCCATCGTTCTACCATTCCTAGACCGGCAAGGGAACTTGCTGTTCCAACAGGACAATGCACGTCCGCATGTATCCCGTGCCACCCAACGTGCTCTAGAAGGTGTAAGTCAACTACCCTGGCCAGCAAGATCTCCGGATCTGTCCCTCATTGAGCATGTTTGGGACTGGATGAAGCGTCGTCTCACGCGGTCTCCACGTCCAGCACGAACGCTGGTCCAACTGAGGCGCCAGGTGGAAATGGCATGGCAAGCCGTTCCACAGGACTACATCCAGCATCTCTACGATCGTCTCCATGGCAGAATAGCAGCCTGCATTGCTGCGAAAGGTGGATATACACTGTACTAGTGCCGACATTGTGCATGCTCTGTTGCCTGTGTCTATGTGCCTGTGGTTCTGTCAGTGTGATCATGTGATGTATCTGACCCCAGGAATGTGTCAATAAAGTTTCCCCTTCCTGGGACAATGAATTCACGGTGTTCTTATTTCAATTTCAAGGAGTGTACATTACATAAGCAACAAATGTGCAGAACTTGCAACATAAGGTAACACATTAACATTTGAAGAGCGACGAAAAAGTATAGTTTTAAGTATGCGCTGTAGGAGAAGAAGATTGAGTATCGAACGCTAACTGTATTCTCTGACCCACTTTTTTGATGGAATCACAATACAATACTATGGTACTTAACATCGTGTTTCCATATTTTCTGTCGGACAGACGATGGTTGGTTTGTCAGTTCCATGATCTGTAGATGGTATACACTATGGCTACGTAATGAGCATTGACAGAATTGTAACTGATTACCTATATTCAAGAATTCCTCTATGGTTTAGACGAAGCTGTTAAGAAGAAGGTAGTTTATTCTGCATTTAAAAACACTGCACTTTCTGTCTCATATTTAGCTTCCATGGGAAGACTGTCAAAGGGTTTTATCAGTATCTGCCAAACCTAGTTTCAATGGAGGGAAGTGCACATCATTTTTCCTTCCATGGATTGTTAACAACAAATTTCGTGAATGAATAAATGTACTTCGAAACAGTGGTTAATATTCTTATTGTTTAGACAGATGCCTCCAAGACGTAGGTGTTCGAACTCGACATGTAATTCTGATTACTTAATTTTGTGCAATGAATGTTTTCCCCTAAATGTGAAGATAACACAGAAGATTATCCCATAGCACTTCAGTGTAGACTATGTGCTGACTTACACATTTCTAAGTCTACGAATCTGCACTTTTTTCCTATTCATAGAAGAATCCGGAAGTAAACGTATTAACTGGTTTACTATACGGTTTTTTTAGCCTAAGTCGCCATCATTTTGCACACCTAAGAAAATAAAACTTTCCGTCCAGTTAATTGCTTATTGTTGGCACGTAATGTTAATACGAAATGAGGTATTCTTAACAGTGTAAAACTCCATGAGCTGTGGTTTTTAAAAGTTTTAATCTAGACCATTTGTGCAAAACCAGATAACTGTGAAAAAACATCATTTACCATTTTCTCTCTTGATGCTTCTTTGCTCGTCTTGACAGTAACGGTTGCGTTATCTGCAGAAAGGACTAAAACTGTCTCCTGATATATAAATATACTGATAGATCATTCACACAGCAGCTATCATATGATAGAACTTTCATGAAAACCAGTTAGGATTTCTCCGCATGCAGATGATATGACATCCCTATATTTATAATAATTGAACATCCCAGTAGATAATTATCTGCTTTTTTCCTTAAAGGAACAAATTCAGCTCTGTATTCAATAAAAATTCAACCTTTAGAATATGGTGACAGACATAATCATTTACCTCCGATAAGTTCCAGAACGTCCCATTGATGATATTTAATTACTTATGAATTTATGATGTGCTGAGTGAAAGAATAAACAGATGTCTCGCTAGAGCAGCGCTTTTGAAATTCAAACTGTCGCTGACTAAGTATCCCTACGTCTACAACCTCCAGTACGTAACCTTCTGATAGATTTTGGAAAATCCTTCAAGTAAAGAGAATGACCAGTAATTATCGATATATGTGAGTTAGAACATGATACATTATGAAGTCACAACTTAACAGTGTCTTACTGAGTGCAGCATCATCTCTATATGAATTTTTAGTTTTTCCTTATGTAAGATAGAGCTGCGCGAGAATCTTCCATTTTATTAATTTTCCTGTGTACTGCTTCTAAATTGTGTTGTTTTATTTTGTACTCTGAAAGTATTATACCAGTTCTCTCACTAATTTTTAAAAATAATATCACAAATATCTTCTATGCGGGTTACCTTTTAAAATGATCACATTTTCTTTAGTAGAAATCTTCTACGCATATTCCCAACTGATCCCGTTTTATCGCCTAATATTTCGGTTTTTGACAAGATGTGAATACTCTAGGATTTTTTTACATGATTTACAATATGTTGCCGTACGGCTCATAGTATGAAAATATTACTGGATCCTTAATTGTTCAGGCAAATTTTTTTTTTAAATTTACGTTGTTCATTATGAAGTTATTCTATTTTTTAGAACTCCGTGTACTGCATTCAGTTTTTTTCTGGTGTGTTTACAAAAATGGTTCAAACTTATTAAGAAAAATTTGGAGTGTCTCATTGTACACTTCACCATGCACAACATTTTCTAAGTTTTGTCTAGAGTATTCGATTGTTTTGTTATTAATCACAATAGCTGTTTTCTTTGAGTGTTTCTGGAGTGTAAATGTACTCGTAATACGTGCTCAGTAATTTAGCATTCTGTGCTATTTATGTTCCGCCAAGAGGTGAATTTCTCACCGAACATTAATCGACATTATCAACAGAAACGCTAATGTAGACCTCGAACTAGCGTTTGTAGGTTTGGCAAGTGGTAGCAAACAGACCTGATTGTTTCATGTAACAGTCAGCCAATTTGTTCCAGTGATTTCCTAACTGCTATGCGTCCCACCACAAACATTGAGCGCTGTGCGGTTGAAACTATCGTGGAAAGTGCCAGTTTTTCTTCGAGGCGGACAACGTAGTAACTTTCAAAACATTAGAATGTGAGCTCCCCTGCTATTCTGCGTAAAGGCTCATCTTTATCCTTGTGCATCTAGCCGACACTGAAATTTAGTAAATGACAGATCTGCTCAATCAGCTCCATCTAGTACATTAATTTTATAAGCTCCTTCATGCTTTAAGTACAGTGGTAAGAAAATGATTTTTTTGAACCCCTAACAACGATGTAATGCAGAAATACGAGAATTTCGCAGTGGAGCGAAATTTGCGCACAAGCTACGACATGCGACTTGGCAGAATCTCATGCCGTACCGTTGTTGCAATTAACGAGTGGGAACAGGTGCAAGAAGAAACACGGGAAGAGCGAGGGCAGTCTTCACATGTTTCTCAAAGACAAGACGCTGGCAGCGTGAGAGGAAACGAGAGTAGTTCTTCCTGGGTAAATGTCTCTTTTTGAGAACGTGTACAGGATGTTAACTTTAACTGAACACATTGCCCAGTATCCCGAAAATTAGACGTCGCATCAAAAAAAGTTATAATTCCAATTTGTGCCTGGTTGGTGGGCGGCAACTTTGAAATCTTCAATGGGAACCCCGTTTTTTAATTGCCGATTACGATTCTACGGCAAAATCTACAAACGTTTGGTCTGAAGCAATTTATTCGTTTCGTCGCAAATGACTGTAATAGGAGGAACAGAAACGGGGACACAGTCGTAACTGACGACATGGCCCTTGAATATCCAATGGCACTTGGGACCCCACGTCCATGCTGCGAGGTAGGACAGGGCAGTATTCCACAACTTCTAACTGGAAACCTCATTCTCAACGTTGTATTCCTCCGACATATCGAACAGGGGGTTGCTCGACGCCCCACTGTGGTGGTGGGCAGAGGCAAACGCTACTCTGCTTTTCCAATCAGGATAAGTGTTCAAACGTACACTCCTGGAAATTTAAATAAGAACACCGTGAATTCATTGTCCCAGGAAGGGGAAACTTTATTGACACATTCCTGGGGTCAGATACATCACATGATCGCACTGACAGAACCACAGGCGCATAGACACAGGCAACAGAGCATGCACAATGTCGGCACTAGTACAGTGTATATCCACCTTTCGCAGCAATGCAGGCTGCTATTCTCCCATGGAGACGATCGTAGAGATGCTGGATGTAGTCCTGTGGAACGGCTTGCCATGCCATTTCCACCTGGCGCCTCAGTTGGACCAGCGTTCGTGCTGGACGTGCAGACCGCGTGAGACGACGCTTCATCCAGTCCCAAACATGCTCAATGGGGGACAGATCCGGAGATCTTGCTGGCCAGGGTAGTTGACTTACACCTTCTAGAGCACGTTGGGTGGCACGGGATACATTGGAACAGCAACTTCCCTTGCCGGTCTAGGAATGGTAGAACGATGGGTTCGATGACGGTTTGGATGTACCGTGCACTATTCAGTGTCCCATCGACGATCACCAGAGGTGTATGGCCAGTGTAGGAGATCGCTCCCCACACCATGATGCCGGGTGTTGGCCCTGTGTGCCTCGGTCGTATGCAGTCCTGATTGTGGCGCTCACCTACACGGCGCCAAACACTCATACGACCATCATTGGCACCAAGGCAGAAGCGATTCTCATCGCTGAAGACGACACGTCTCCATTCGTCCCTCCATTCACGCCTGTCGCGACACCACTGGAGGCGGGCTGCACGATGTTGGGGCGTGAGCGGAAGACGGCCTAACGGTGTGCGGGACCGTAGCCCAGCTTCATGGAGACGGTTGCGAATGGTCCTCGCTGATACCCCGGAGCAACAGTGTCCCTAATTTGCTGGGAAGTGGCGGTGCGGTCCCCTACGGCACTGCGTAGGATCCTACGGTCTTGGCGTGCATCCGTGCGTCGCTGCGGTCCGGTCCCAGGTCAACGGGCACGTGCACCTTCCGCCGACCACTGGCGACAACATTGATGTACTGTGAAGACCTCACGCCCCACGTGTTGAGCAATTCGGCGGTACGTCAACCCGGCCTCCCGCATGCCCACTATACGCCCTCACTCAAAGTCCGTCAACTGCACATACGGTTCACGTGCACGCTGTCGCGGGATGCTACCAGTGTTAAAGACTGCGATGGAGCCCCGTATGCCACGGCAAACTGGCTGACACTGATGGCGGCGGTGCACATATGCTGCGCAGCTAGCGCCATTCGACGGCCAACACCGCGGTTCCTGGTGTGTCCGCTGTGCCGTGCGTGTGATCATTGCTTGTACAGCCCTCTCGCAGTGTCCGGAGCAAGTATGGTGGGTCTGACACACCGGTGTCAATGTGTTCTTTTTTCCATTTCCAGGAGTGTAGTACCACCAAATTCAATACAGTTAGCGACCAGCTTTTCAAATGATTGAACACAGGTCAGAAATACATCTGCGGGAATGTCAGCATTTCTGATACAGTCGACCCTGTCTTCACAGCCTATTGGAGCTTTCTGGCACTCCTTATCTTTAAATATCCTCACAGAAGAAAATCAGACGACGTCAAATCCGGCGACCTAGCTGGCGAACTAACAGGGCCATGATTCACCATCTAGGGAAAACACAAGTCAGTACCTCACGTGCTTCAATTGCACGATGCACTGGGCAACCGTCATACTGAAACCACATACTTTGTCGAACGTCCAGGGCATCATCCTGTAGTAGTACCGGTAGTTCCTGTTCCAAAAACGTCCGTTATTGACGTACATTCAACGTGCCGTCGATAAAACACAGATCAACGACTTTGTTTTGTGGTGGTAAGTTCCTATGGGACCAAACAGCTGAGGTCATCCGGTCCTACTTAATCTAGCGTAAACTAACTTACGCTAAGGAAAATACACACACTCATGCCCGAGGGAGGACTCGAACCTCCGACGGGGGGAGCCGCGCGAACCGTGGCCAGACGCCAAAGACCGCGCGGCTACCCCGCTTGGCTAATGAGTTTGGTCCTCACGATGCCACACCGATCTTTAACCGATCAAGGACGTTGATGGTAAACTTGCCGTAACCAGTCGTGATTGTCTTCACTCTAGTAATTCATATTATCTCGGTTAACAGCAACCATGGCTTGTGAATGTCGACTCATCGGAGAATAGCACCTCGACAAAGAACGTGGATGTCGTTTGCATTTGTTGATGCGCCCATTCACAAAACACTGCCCGGTCATGGAAATTGACTCTGTGGAGTCTACGGACATACCGGAATTGCGCATATCCGTGGGTTGTGATGCACTGATTTCATTAAGCTTCTCCTGTTTCCTCTTACTGGTCTGTACGCTGCCATCAGACATAAAGGCGTTCGAAGCCTTGTAACAGAGCAAACAAAAGCAAGCTTTCTCTGGAAAACGCTCGGCATACAAGGCAACAGAAACTTCAACATTCCTCCTACATTCTCTGTAAATCAGGATCATTTCAGTTTTTTGTTCTGTGGTTACAACATTTATCGCCCACTTGTACGTCTGTTCATGACGGGTAGGTGTGCAGGCAATAAACACTGCGCAAGTATTGCGGCGCTTAGAGACGCTATATGTTCTAGGTCTGTAGCGCCGGTCGCAGTGTACTGACTTATGATACGGTGTAGTTCCCTACACAGTCACGGTGGTGCATGTGGAACTTCCCCTTTGTATAAAAGAATTACAGTGCTGGAAATACTCTTACCTTATTTGATTTTCAAACAGCTGATCAAAACTAAACGTACTCAGACAGTTCTTTCTTTACTTATTCTGATCATCAATAAACTGACACACTATATTTTTAGCGCAACGCAGTCTGACTTTCAATAATCCCTACAAAAGAATGGCCCTGACTAACAGTAACCTATACCTTTCATGAATCACTTACTTCACAAAAACATTCGCTACTCGAACTACTGCAATACAGCGAGCGCCAATACCGCCAGCTAAATAAAAGAGTTTAGCTACTGAAGGCACTAACTACTGATAGGCATAGTTAGCAAATAAAAGATTTTGATACAGAACAAAAGTGTTCAAAAGTCATATATATATATATATATATATATATATATATATATATATATATATATATATATATATATATATCAGTTCATGGCATCCAGTCTTACAAATTTCCTTTTTCTGAAGGACACACGTCCATATCGTCCGCTCATAGTAACCTCTCAAAACTCCGGCATCTCTCTCCCCACATCCACCACTGCTGGTGGCTCACCTCCAGCTGCCTAACGCTACGCGCTGTTCACATCCAGCCGCCCAATACTATACCAGCGAATATTCCAACAATTAGTCCAACCAGCCACAGACTACACACAGCGCAGTCAGCGATTTTCATACAGAGCACTACGTGTCATTACCAACATAACAACCTAAACAGCCTACTTACACATGGAGTAGTACCCTGATCGAAATATCAGAGGAATGCAACGTTGCGAATGGAGTTATGTCCTACTCTCGCAGCATGGAGGTGGGGGTCACACGTGCTATTGGATTTTCAAGGGCCGTTGACTAGCATATTGTACATTACGATAGTATATCCATTTCTAATCCTCCGATTACACCGTCATCTGCGGCGAAACGAATAAAATGCTTCAGACAAAACGTATGTAGATTTTGCCGTAGAATCGTAACCCACAGTAATAAACGGGGGTTCCATTGAATATTTCAAACTTTCCTCCCGCCACCCACGAACGGGATGGGGCGGCGAGTCGAATGTGGTATCGTTGGATGTCGTACTCCGAGGGAAACAAATTGTAATTATAACTTTTTTTGATACGATGTGAAGTTCCCAAAAATATTTCAGTGTCTTCAGTTAAAATGAACACCCGCTGTTGATAGAGATAAACTATGTGTGAAAATTTCACTTCCATGAACAGATGTTGGCGAATCAGAACTCAAAATTATTCAGAAACTGAGCCACATTTAAAGCAATTTCGCTGTCTAAGTATTGCGGACTGACAAAGCAGCTAAGATTAGATGAAGATTTTTTGAATGGACTGACGTATTACAATGACCTCAAGAGAAAGTTTTGCCGTACAAACTAAATAAGTTTGTGTGTTTAGATAGGGCAATAGGTTTTCTAGTGCATATATCAACACTGAGAACGAGCTTACCAGGAAACTTGCAACGGTGAATGATTCAAGGCCTCCCACATTCAGTAGACACAAAGTGAATTTTGTCCCATCTGTTTGGGGATCTGACTAGACTAAGATTAAAGGAAAAGATGTAAGTGATGAAGAGAAATGCTTACAGAAAACCTAGGAGTATGATGTTCGAGAGCATGAATTAATTCAATAGATATTTCGTAGATTAATTGGTTAATGCACTGCGTCACAGACTAGACAAACAATAGCCACAATTGCGACTGAAGAAAAAAGAGGAGTGATAATAATATATTTTGTGGGGGGATACTAATAATATTAATGATAACATTATGAACAATACTTCATACAGAAAGGCAATGGCAACAGTTTGGGAGGCATAAGAAGCGGCTCGCAGCAGAAACCAGCCGGGAAACTATGCTTCGATGAACAGCAGATGTGGAGAGGCTACGTAAAGCCGCAAAGGAGAGTTGCGAAAGAAAAACGAAATAATTTTAAATGTCAGCGTGTGTTCGTAGATGATGATTATGGCATGATTATGGTATAAATAAACTCTTCGTGGAGAGTGAATGTGGTCGTTCGAATGTGTCACAGCAGTATTGTTGCTGCAGGCATCTGGGAGGGGACAGAGCCTGTGATAATAACTCTGAGGAAAGACGTGATATAGGCACAACAGAAAAGGAGTTCATTTAGCAAACAGGCGTAATATTAACAGGGAGATATAAGCATGCAATACTTCTGATAATAGTGAAAATAATTTGTCCATAAATAATAAGACTGGTGACACTTAAAGTGAACGAAGCATTGATGAGATATTTTGTTGCGGAAAGGAAAGTGATGGCACATTTAATAATAATAATAATAATAATAATAATAATAATAATATTTAATATTTAATATTCTCGAAGAACGTGGACTAGACACCAAAACCCGAAAACTAATCGAACAAACACTGACAGAAACCAAATCAAAAATTAATTTCATAGACGAGAACTCGGAACCATTCTTAATTAAAACAGGAGTAAGACAAGGAGATGGGATCTCGCCACTATTATTCAACATAGTTTTAGACAAAGTAATGGAAGAATGGGAAATCGAACTAAGGAAACAAAACTTCTGGAAACCAATTGAACTAGGAAGAGGTAAAGGAAAATTGAACATCCCATATTTAGCGTTTGCAGATGACCTAGCAATTATAACTGACAGTGAAGAAACTGCAATAAAACAAATTGAGATCCTTAAAGAATGTGCAGAGAAGGTTGGCCTGCAAATCTCCTTTGAGAAGACTGAGTTTATGTGCTCCAAATTAGATATTCCGAAACTGGAAACAAATTTTGGTGAAATCAACAGAGTCAAACACTTTAAGTATCTCGGCGAAGTTATTGAACCAACAGGACTCGAGAAAATAGCACAAAACAACCGAGTACAGAAATTCAAGAAAGCATTCGGACTTGTTCAAAGCATATATAACAAAAAATGCCTGTCAAAAGGAACTAAAATCAGACACTACAACACAGTTATCAAACCTACAGTCACATATTCAAGTGAAACGCTCTCACTGAATAGAAAACTAGATTTACAAGATATTAAGAAAATAGAGAGAAAAATTATTAGGAAAATTCTGGGAGCACGATACACACAAGATGGATACAGACTGCAGACCATCGAAACAACTGAAAAACTATCAAATATCGAAAGTGACATGAGAAAGAGACGAATGAAATTTTATGGACACCTACACAGATTACCTGGAAACAGGTCAACTAAACGTCTATTGGACTATGTGACATCACTTAAAGCAACAATACCCTGGGTAACTGAAGTTAAGAAGGATTTGACAAAAGCAAAAATTGACATAACAGACGCATCAGACAGGGATACATTCAGAAGAAAAATTGACAAGTGGAAGTTTACTTCAGAGACGGCACCAAAACCATACCGACCAAAGTGGACTGAAGAAAGAAAGAAGGCCTTTGGGGAGAAAATGAAGAAATATTGGCAAAACAAGAAGAACCTAAAGAAATATTGATAAATCACCTGCTTATCGTTCTCCTATGGGGACTTTCGCTAATAATAATAATAATAATAATAATAATAATAATAATGTATCTGCAGATGTTAATGTTTTAGATATTGTTTATACGGTTACATGTCTCTTGATGATAATGTTAATGCATTTGTGAGGACATTGGACCTACACCCACAATGCGTTAACGTAATTGCAACACTGTCGGCTTCCAGTCTCGAACCTCATACTCTCTAGGTGCTCTGGACGACGGTTTACCAAGATGAAGTTCCCATAAAACGAATCGGAGAAGACCATAAATTCAACTGACTACATGTCCAGTAGAATGCCTTTGAATTCGTTCGTTCTTACCATTATCATAATGTTAATGCAGATGTGTTTGTTGTGGTCACTGAGCCGAAGAAAATTTAGGATAATGAAATTTCCGGTGATGCTGTTGAAGTTACTGAATTAGAAGTTGAAGCAGCGTTTAATGAAGTTTTTTGCTGACAGCAAGACATCGCCTGCAGCACCTATCCTGGGCTTGTGACCATATCGGGCGGACCATAGATGACAGGAAAGCCGTGGCCTGGTCAGATGAGTGCAGATCTAAGTTGGTAAGAGCTGACGGCAGGGTTCTAGTGCGATGCTGACCCCACAAAGCCATGGGCCCAAGTTGTCAACAAGGCACTGTGCAAGCTGGCAGTGGCTCCACAGAGGTGTGGGCTGGGTTTACATGCAACGGACTGGGTCCTCTCGTCCATCTGAACCTATCATTGACTGGAAATATTTATGTTCAGCTACTTGAAGACCATTTTCAGCCATCCATGAACTTGGAGTTCCCAAACAACGATGGAATTTTTATGGATGACAATGCGCCATGTTACCGGGCCACAATTTTTGGCTATTGGTTTTGAAGAACATTATGGACAGTTCGAGCGCCTGGCATGGATTCCACAGAACATTTACGAGACATAATCTAAATGTCTGTTCGTTTACAAAATCCTGCACCTGCAGTACTTTCATAATCATGGACGGCTATAGAGGCAGCATGGCTCAATTTTCCTGGAGACGTCTTTCAGCGACATATTGAGTCCATGCCACGTCGAGATACTGCTCAACGCCAGGCAAAAGGAGGTCCGACACGATATTAGGAGGTGTCCCATGACTTCTGTCACGTCCGTGTAAGAGGATGAATTTCCTGCGTCAAACGAATTGGAGCTGACCAAAAATTCACCTGATAACAAGCCTAGTAGCAAGTCTCTGAATTCCTTAGGTCTTTTCCTTTGATCTTAACCTTGTCAAAACCCCAAACAGGCGAAACGTAAACAATTGATCGCGTGTGTCATGTGCAGATGATTCTTCACACTTCTCTGCACTTTCCCAATGTACTCTCGAGTCTTGTCCGTTTGCACTTTATACGAGTATTTTATACATTCTACCTCACATGTCCTAGCGACTTCACGCTAGAGATTTAATCAGTGTCAGCGAACCAGCAGTTGTAATACTGCAATGAAAAATTACTGCGTTTTTCTGCTGTTGAAATATGTTGTATTACATTTATTTCTACTTTAGTTAAGATGTTATTGTTCAAGTTCATTCTTTTTGTTATATCATTTTGAGTTTCCCTCCCGATAAACCGTGTAGGACGGTGTAATTGTTCTATTCAGGATGTGTCGGTTCCAGTATCCTCTCTATATGCCTTGATTTTCGTTTCCCATGGCCTCCCCAAACACTTAAGCTGAGTGGAGGATTGTTTCCGTGATAGATATTACGACTGGTATCCTGCAGTTTTCAGGTTCGTGTTCCGTCTTTAATGTCCTCGACCTCGACATAACGTTAATTACTTGCTACACTCTAAGTAGATCCTTTCCTGTATATACCCGTATCACCTGCAAACTATATGCATGCACTAAACGTACTTAAATTTTTCACTGGGACACTGAAGTTTATTAGCCGTGCGGTCTTAGGCGCCTTTCCACGGTTCGCGCGGCTACGCCCGGCGGAGGTTCGAGTCCTCCCTCTGGCATGGGTGTGTGTTTGTTGTGCTTAGATTAAGTAGTGTGTAAGCCTAGGGACCGATGACCTCCGCAGTTTGGTCCCATAGAAATTACCACAAAGTTTCAAAAGTGAAGTTTATTCTACGAGACGTTCTCCATTTTGAGGGACGACAGCTAAGCAGGGTCGATCGGGACGCAGCTTATCATGCACATCGTTTTCATCACTACTGAAACGCGATTCCCGCAACCTTACATTTCTCCAGTCTGCTTTATCGTCTCCATACATCTTTACCAATCTTCGATGGATTTCAGTTAACACAGCTTGTTTAGCAGTCAGGAATACAATGACTCACCTCGATCTCATGCTTCGATTTATATTGCACGAAAGCTTTATGAGACATGACCGTAATGGCCTGCACTTATATTCACATTTTCGTCTAAACCACAAGCATTAATTTTATTTCTTGCTTGCATGTTTCGGCTTTTCGCCGTTAATGGCATGGAGAAACACGTGGGAATGAAGTAAACATTTTGTGTTTAAGATAAGAATTTCATTATAAATCCATCTTATACGGCACTTTGGAACGCTCCCTAAAATGCGTTAGCTGGAAGATACAAAAATTAGTGCTACTACACCAACATAATCTGACTCGGTCCATGTACATACAGGTTTTTAAAAAAAAATCTTGAACGCCTAGAGATTAGACGTTCATATTCACAGGACACGTAAATTGGTATGTTCTGCAGAAATGATTAGCATTTAAGCCATGCCAGCCTTCGGGTTTAAGGTCAACATCGATATCACGGCGTCCTAGGCGCGCAGTCCGGAACCGTGAGACTGTTACGGTCGCAGGTTCGAATCCTGCCTCGGGCATGGATGTGTGTGATGTCCTTAGGTTAGTTAGGTTTAAGTAGTTCTAAGTTCTAGGGGACTGATGACCACAGCAGTTGAGTCCCATAGTGCTCAGAGCCATTTGAACCATTTGATATCAGGGCGCAGCACTGCCTATCGGAAAAATGTGCCTCTGGCTCTCGTTGTCGGTACAAACCGAAGGTAATGGATCAGTTTGACTTGAGCAAACGTGCAGGATGCTTCACAGTCGTATGCAAGAACTGCATCGTGATATCAATGAGTTTGAAAGAGGGCGCATTATTGGCATGAGAGAATGTGATGCATCCATTCGGGATATTGCTGCTCGTGCGAGAAGAAGAGTTTCGGCAACGCAACGGGTGTTTGCCGAATGGTTCACGGAAGGCCACAGAACACGAGGTAGGTCAGGTTGCACCACCCAGACAATCTACAGAGAAAATCGACGCCTCATCCGAATGGCATTCCCGGACAGATCTGTGTCCTCGGCTTTGCGCAACTGTGGAACAGTCCAGCACATCGTACACTGTCAGGAGTGACAGTCCGTTGCCGTTTAAACGGCAAGGGTTACGTGCTCGGCGTCCACTTCTCCACCTACCTGTGAGGAATATGCAGAAACATGGTAAAGGGCAGTGGTGTATGGAACGATGTCACCGGGAACAGGAATGGAATCAGATGGTGTTTTCGGAGGAATCCAGGTTCTATTTGTCTGGAAATAATGGCCACAATTTTATTCGGCTCAGGCAGGGGGAGCCATCGCAGTGATTGCATTTGCACAAGAGATACAGCGTCAACTCAAGGCCTGACGGTGTGGGATGCTCTTGGGCACAACCACAGATCACAGTTAGTGCGTGTCCAGGACACTGCGACCAATGTGACTTACGTGAATGACATCCTGTGACCCTTAGCAGTGGCCTTTCTACACAACACCCCGGACGCCATTCTTCAGCAAGACAGTGCACAACCACGTATTGCTGTACGAACAGCTACATTCTTAATATCACAGGACGTCAGCCTTTTGCCGTGGCCCACTGTGTCACCAGACTTGTCACCAATCGAGAATGTATAGGATGTAGTGAAACGACGGGTGCAGCGCTGTGACCCAGTGCTAACTACCACAGATGAACCAGGTGAATGCAGCATGGAAGCCTATACCATAAGGCATCATTCACGCCCTAGCCGCGTCAATGTCATCAAACACGGAACAAGTTATCAGAGCCCATGGAGGACCCTGTGCCTACTAGACAATGGGACGTGTGCCGAACCGAGGTGGCTGAAGTGTTAATCAGTTCTGCAGAGCATACTATTGCAAATGTCCTGTGAATATGAACGTCCTACCGCTAGTCGCTGAAGGTTGTAACGCCCCAATTACAGAAACCCTAATAAACAACCCTTTGTTGTAACATAAGTAGGAAATTTTACACTTGTGATAATTTGATTAACAGGAATGTCATGTGAATAATAATATTTATCATGAAAGAGAGACTGAATGAAAGAATCTGATAAGATACAAAAACATCAAAGAAAGACTTGCAAAATAATTAATAACGAAGGTTAAAGCCCAGATGGTAAATTGACCAAAGATAACACTTTCCTTAGAAGAGAGTTGTAGCCGAATCGAAAAGGAAGTTCGATGTGACTACAATGTAGCTTGGAAATGGAAATGGCTTCAGTTGTTATCTAGTCGCTCTCTAGAACTACTGCTGTCGTAGAATGCATTTAAGAGCTATTAGATTGTTCTAAGCTAATCGGAACTTCGAAAGTTTTGCGATTCACAAGTCATACTAAAGCAAAGTCATCTTTACCGTTAGCAAGATAAGGGGATGCGGAGATTCGTGACGCAATTGTATCGTGTGAGGTTTGCAACGGGGCTTAGCCTTCGTGACACTGAATAAGCACGAGCATTCAAGGACACTGACAAAGTAAGATCGCCGACAGAAAAAAAAAAATTATTAGTCTCGTGTAGGTAGTTGTCAGAAGTTGTCGTCAACGACAGGGTTACTGATGCAAACGGAAGCAATTGCCTGAGTGAGAAATCGGTGTGCGTGCTCAATGTAGGGGCAATTAATTACAAGGAACATTAAAATTGGAGTCAAAATTTAATACTTCGTGTCGCCTACGTAATTGAATAGACATTATCATGTGTATTATTGACAGTTAATTGACTATTAGAATATTATGAAGTGAAAAGAAAATTCATGGTTCCCCCAGGCTGTGGCTAAGCCATGTCTCCGCAATATCCTTTCTTTCAGGAGTGCTAGTTCTGCAAGATTCGCAGAAGAGCTTCTGTAAAGTTTGGAATGTAGGAGACGAGATACTGGCAGAAGTAAAGCTGTGAGGACAGGGCGTGAGTCGTGCTTCGGTAGCTCAGATGGTAGAGCGCTTGCCCGCGAAAGGCAAAGGTCCCGAGTTCGAGTCTCGGTCGGGCACGCAGTTTTAATCTGCCAGGAAGTTTTAAATTCATGGTTATTTAATAGTGAACAGTTATCGATTTGTCCAAGGATTACGACGAATTCTGAACATTGCTTAAGTATATGTTATCTCTGGAATTACGTCGTGTAGTTATTGAACAGGCGACGTAGCGACGTCTTGACGGAATAAAAATTTATCAATTATTATAATCAATATTAATTTATCAATTATCCTCGCAGTTCCATAATGTGGCCACGACTTGGGTGATGGTTTGAAGATTCAAGACTTTATTTTATTGATATTCAACAACCATTATCTAACCGGGCATAATAAAAAGAAGAACTACAGTTAGCCATTTCGAGCAAGCTGAAAAGTCTGTCCCGGACTCACAACGAAAGAAAACCGCACGAGGAGTTTGTGTTTCTCTACTAGTTACAGGGTGGCGTTGTTGTGAGCGACGGACGCCGTTCCACGTCTTACCGACTGTGTCAACCATCACCCCCAAGTCGTGTTAACTCTAAGGACACGCAGACGCCACAAGGTGTTCTGTTTTGTTTGAACATTAGTATATATACACCATACGTTCAAACTAAGAGCAAAGTAAACGACGTTCGTTTTTCCTGACATCTTTATTCACGATAATGAATCGGAACATACTTTACAGAATCTTTTGAAAGCTATATCCTGAATAGTCACCGTTCAAATTTAAACCTTTTTCTCGCAGAATTCCACAAGCTTTCCTCTGCCTTCTAGACACTCAGTTGCTACGAAGTTATTGAACCAGTCACTAACGTCCTTTTTCAGTTGACTCTCCGCTAAAAAGGTCTTTTCAGTTTGGGAAGAAGATAGTAATTAGTCTGGGCTGAGTACTGCTTATAAGACAGATGTTCAAAAATTCCGACTTAAGACGCCGAACCAAATCCTTCGTCAACGCAGCAAAATGCGGGTGAGCGTTACCGTAACGAAGTACAGTGCCGCTAGACAGTAACCCACTCCGTTTGTTTTGAACGGCACAGCATGGTCGGTGAAGGGTCTAACAGAAGGCCGAAACATTTACGGTTTCTCCTTCGTGCAAAAAGTCGATGAGTGAGACGCCTTTTCGGTCGCAAAACACTGCTGGCATAGCTTTTCTGGCTGCTACGAATTTGTTTGCCTTTTTTTGATTTTGTTGGGGATCGTGAACAATGCCATTCCATTTACCGCCGCTTTGTTTCGGCAGTTTAATGCGAAATCCAGGTCTCGTCACCACAGCAGCGTGATTCAAAAATTCCTCACCATCATTGTCGTACAGAGTGAGCAAAGTTAGTGCCTTTGCCAATAGTTGTTTCTTGTTTTCTTCTGTCAATCCACCTTACAAACATTTTTCTACACCTCAGGTCATCAATAACATTTTTATAAAGATTTGGTCGGGATATTTCAGGACAGTAAAAGTTCAGACCGTCAGTAACGAAACGGCTGTCCTGTCGAATTTTTTCCTCAATCCTTGATACGAGTCCGTTAGCCACAACTGAAGGCCGACTGATCGTTCTTCACCATGAGCATTCGTTAGTCTGTCTTAAATAATGATGCATTTTCGAACTAAACCTTCATTCATTACATTTTCATGCACTTCGGTTATCTGTCCGTACATTTCGATAGAGTGGACTTTTTTTGCATTCAGAAACCGTATTATATTCCATGCTTCGCGCTTGGTAAGATTTGTAATTTTCGCACACGTTTTAAAATCGCCCAAACAAACAATCAACGGCCGTTATAGTGACATTAAAATCAAGGGCGGCAACATTAGAAGTGAAATGGGAATACCAATGTTAAAAGGAGAGGAGAGAGCAGATGGGTGGACAGAGTACACTGCAGGCATCTACGAGGTGGAAGACGTGTGACGTGACAGAAGAAGAAACAGGAGTCGACAGAGAAGAGAATATTAGAATCAGAATTTAGATGACCTTCGGACGACTTAAATGAGCCAGAAGGGTAGGTAACATTCAGTCGTAATGTACAAATCATTGGTGGAAGTGCCAACAAAACGACTATTCAGGTTGATATGGAGAGAGTATCACAACGGCGATGTACTATCAGAGTTTAGGAAAACCATCATCCGCACAATTCCGAAGATAGCAATAGCCGACTGGTGCAAGAATTACCGCACGGTAAGCTTAACAGTTCATGCATTCAAGTTGATGACAAGAATAATGTACAGAAGAATGGAAAATAAAATTGAGGGTCTGCTAGATGACGATCAGTTTGGTTTTAGGAAAGGCAAAAGACCAGAGAAGTATTCCTGACGTTGCGATTGAATATGGAAGCAAGACTGAAGAAAAACGATGACATGTTCATAGGATTTGTTGACTTGGAAAAAGCTTCGACTATGTAAAATGGTGCAAGATGTTCGAAATTCTCATAAAAACACGTGTAAACTACAGGGAGAGACAGGTAGTGTACACCATGTTCAAGAGAAAGGATGGAATAATGAAAGTGGAAGACCAAGAACAAAGTATTTGGATAAAAAAGGGTGTAAGACAGGGATGTCCCTACTGTTCAGTCCATATATCGAAGAACAGATATCAGAAATAAATGAAAAGGTTCAAGAGTGGGGTTAAAATTCAGGGTGAGAGGATATATCAGTGGGAACATACGCAGTTGACATTGCTTCTTCAGTGAAAACGAAAAAGAATTACAGGATCTGTTGAATGGAATGAACAGTCTAATGTAGACGTAATAGGGACTGAGAGTAAATCGGAGAAAGACGAAAGGACACTACCGGCCATTACAACTAATACACCACAAAGACGACGTGCTACAGACGCGAAATTTAACCGACAGGAAGAAGATGCTTTGATATGCAAATGATTAGCTTTTCGGAGCATTCACACAAGATTGGCGCCGGTGCCGACACCTACAACGTGCTGACATGAGGAAAGTTTCCAACCGATTTCTCATACACATACAGCAATTGACTGGCGTTGCCTGGTGAAACGTCGTTTTTCTAATGGTTCAAATGGCTCTGAGCACTATGGGACTTAACATCTGTGGTCATCAGTCCCCTAGAACGTAGAACTTCTTAAACCTAACTAATCTAAGGACATCACACACATCCATGCCCGAGGCAGGATTCGAACCTGCGACCGTAGCAGTCGCGCGGTTCCGGACTGAGCGCCTAGAAAACGTTGTTGTCATGACTCGTGTAAGAAGGAGAAATGCGTACCATCACGTTTCCGACTTTGATAAAGGTCGGTTTGTAGCCTATCGCGATTGCGATTGATCATATCGCAACAATGCTGCTCGCGTTGGTCGAGACCCAATGACTGTTAGCAGAATATGGAATCTGTGGGTTCAGAAGGGTAATACGGAACACCGTGCTGGATCCCAACGGCCTCGTATCACTAGCAGTCGAGATGACAGGCATCTTATCCGCATGGCTGTAACGGATCGTGCAGCCACGTCTCGATCCCTGAGTCAACAGATGGGTACATTTGCAAGACAACAACCATCTGCATGAACAGCTCGACGACGTTCGCAGCAGTATGGACTATCAGCTCGGAGACCATGGCTGCGGTTACCCTTGACGCTTCCGATGGTGTACTCACCGACCAACGTGGGTGCACGAATGGAAAAACGTCATTTTTTCGGATGAATCCAGGTTCTGTTTGCAGCATCATAATGGTCGCATCCGGTTTTGGCGAAATCGCGGTGAACGCACACTGGAAGCGTGTATTCGTCATCGCCATACTGGCGTACCACCCGGCGTGATGGTATGAGGTACCATTTGTTACACGTCTCGGTCACCTCTTGTTCGCATTGACGGCACTTTGAACAGTGGACATTACATTTCAGATGTGTTACGACCCGTAGCGCTACCCTTTATTCGATACATGCGAAACCCTACATTTCAGCAGGATAATGCACGACCGCATGTTGCATGTCCTGTACGGCCCTTTCTGGATACAGAAAATGTTCGACTGCTGCCCTGGCACAGCACATTCTCCAGATCTCTCACCAACTTGAATCGTCTGGTCAATGGTGACCGAACAACTGGCTCGTCGCAATACGCCAGTCACTACTCTTGATTAACTGTGGTATCGTGTTGAAGCTGCATGAGCAGCTGTACCTGTACACGCCATCCAAGCTCTGTTTGAGTCAATGCCCAGGCGTATCAAGGCCGTTACTACGGCTAGAGGTGGTTGTTATGGGTACTGATTTCTAAGGATCTATGCACCAAAATTGCGTGAAAATGTAATCACATGTCAGTTCTAGTATAATGTATTTGTCCAGTGAATACCCGTTTATCATCTCCATTTCTTCTCAGTGTAGCAATTTTAATGGCCAGTAGTGTAGTTTGCAACTGTTATTCTAAGATGAAAAGATGGGCGCAGTAGCGGAATGTATGGCGGGCCGCAGCAGACCAGACAGAAGACTGAAGGCCTGGCAAAAAGTCTCGTTATTAGCGTCACACTGCCTTGGTGTTGAAGAGGAACAGAAGGAGACGATTGGTGAAGGAGGAAAAGAGGAGGAGGAGGGAACGAGAGACAGCAAGAGGGACCGAGAAAGAGAAAAGGAGAGGAGAGCGAGAAAGTTGCACAGGTCTCTCTTCGAAGGCGGTCCTTGGCTAGCGTCTGGCTCTGCTACCAGCAAGGAGTAGCCGGTACAGCACTGCGGGTGAGAGGTGCGGCGTACGCAGCAGTGTCAATGCCGGCAGCAGCGGCGGCGGGATGCGCCGGTGGAGCGGAGAAAGTGAGCACCAGCCAAGCCTCGCCTCACCGCTTGTCTCCTTTCGCTGCACCGGCTCGAAGCGCAGCCACCGTCACTTCTGCACTGCAGTTAACCCCTGGCTGACCACCGAACGACCAGCTGGCGGGGTTCCTCGGCTCACAGACGTGCGCAGATTTCTCCATTCCGCACCTCCCATCCGGAAGAAAATTTCAGGAGAGGACATCCACCTCAGATGTCATTGAAGCACGCTACCAGTTGTGATAACTTAAACATTTGGAAAACTTTGAACATAGCTGGTAAGGTTCAGTGACCGTGTCAGAATTATATTGGAACAAATAAGCCCTCGGTCACAAATATTAAGTCAAAATTGACCTGGTTTCGACGCTACTATGAGCGCCGTCTTCAGAATTAGACTAACTGTACTAAAACATATTAGGTATATAGTACATTAATAAAATTAAAGCTTGTACTGACCCGAAAAGATGCAGTACTTACAAGTCACATATTTAAAAAGATCTAAGCCGGAAAGGCGACGTCATGAAGAGTTGTGAGATGGCGAGCCGCTTAGGGCTGCTCGTACTGTGAGCAAGTGTTGCAACAAGACTTGACTTGATAAATTAATATTGATTATAATAATTGATAAATTGTTATTCCGTCAAGATGTCGCTACGTCGTCTGTTCAATAACTACACGACGTAATCCCAGAGATAACATATACTTAAGCAATGTTCAGAATTCGTCGTAATCTTTGGACAAATCGATGACTGTCCACTGTTAAATAGCCATGGATTCACTTTCCACTTCATAATATTCTAATAGTCAATTAACTGTCAATAATACACATGATAATGTCTATTCAATTACGTAGGCGACACGAAGTATTAAATTTTGACTCCAATTTTATTGTTCCTTGTAATTAATTGCCCCTACGCTGAGCACGCACACCGATTTCTCACTCAGGGAATTGCTTCCGTTTGTATCAGTAACCCTGTCGTTGACGACAACTTCTGACAACTCGGCGCAATTGTACGTTCTTCGTGTTTGCGTTTGTCTGTTACCTACTCGAGACTAATAATTGTTTTTCTGTCGGCGATCTTTCTTTGTCAGTGTCCTTGAATGGTCGTGCTTACTCAGTGTCACGAAGGCTAAGTCCCATCACAAATCTCACACGATTTAATTTCGTCGCGATTCTCCGTATCCCCTTATCTTGCCATCGGTAAAGATGACTTTGCTTTAGTATGACTTCTGAATAATACTTGAATCTATATCGCAAAACTTTCAAACTTCCGATTAGCTTAAAACAATCTAGTAGCGCTTACATGCTTGCTACAACCGCAATAGTACTAGAGAGCGACTAGATAACAAATGGTTCAAATGGCTCTTGTTGCAACCCTTGTTCACAGTACGAACAGCCCTTAGCAGCTCGCCATCTCACAACTCTTCATGACGTCGCCTTTCCGGCTTAGTTCTTTTTTAATATGTGAGTTGTAAGTACTGCATCTTTTCGAGTCAGTACAAACTTTAATTTTATTAATGTACTATATACCTAAAATGTTTTAGTACAGTTAACCTGATTCTGAAAACGACGCTCATAGTAGCGCCGAAACCAGGTCAATTTTGACTTAATATTCGTGAACGAGGGCTTATTTGTTCCAATATTAAATATTTGCCTTCCGTTGCATCCTGTGCCCCAAAAAAATCGATAGCTAACGGGTCGCTTATCTTGGATACCTCGTTCGGCGAAGGAATTATTCACTCACGAGTTGCATAATTTGCGTTCACTTCGGTACAGCTAAGACGCTATTGCCGGATCTAATAACACTGACCTTCAAAAGAACATGTTCGTCTTACTAAAAACGAATGCTAATTTTGGCCTCTGTAACAACTGTAGGTAGCCATAAATTAAAGGAAAAGCGAAATAATTAATTACTTTAGTGCGTTATTTTCCTTTTTGTACCCCTTCTAATAACCCTACCACAACAAAGGTCAAAAATTCATTATGATTATGGTGTTGCTCATGCAGCTAAATACTGCATTTTCGGGCAACAACAAAGTAATATTATGTGGCAGGTGTCATTAGAGCACAGTAAATAAAGTCATATCATGAAATACTGGATAAACTAGACACTCATCTTTTCGTGTTTCCCACGCTGGTCTCGTTGTCAACTCATGACTCAATCGTCCAAAATCTAGGTGGTGATGATTCCAAGCTCGGATGCAAAGAGGCCAAGGTGTTATTCTGCGATATTCAAAAGTGTCATAGATGTGTTTCACAAACCGTTCTTGAAGATTAAACCTTTGAAAGTTAGCACAATGGTGATGTAAAAAAGTAATCAGCACTCCGAATTTAACCTTCACTTCTTTTTTATTACTTTTGTTGCAGTATCACGTAACACACAAAACATCACATTATAAAATATACTTGAAAATATCTTCCTCACTGTTAAAGTTCACTTTTTATAAGTTGACTACAATTTGCGTCTTTTCAGCATGACGTCCAAGACTTGACTCTCTAATAACCGCTTACACGCCCAAAAATCAGAGTTACAAGTACGTCTAAGAACATAGTGACAAAAGAGGGAATTCACATATGGATAATATTGTTGCAATATAAACATATCGATGTATGACAGTACCTCTACAATAATGAAATCAAATCTGAATGTTGTCTCAGAAATATGTTAACTACGTTACAGACACACAGTAGAATCTTGCTGGTATCGAGAGGTTGAGGTGAGGTGCCGTAATGATTACGTAATTCAAGTACCATTACACCCTTGAAAGACGTGCACTTCATTCACCATTCAGCGCTCGTATTTTATATTTCTAGTCCCAGCATCCTGGTACTCGGTAAAGTAATAATTCAGGCAATATTATAAAATTTCTATGGTTTGCTGATTTATTTGACGATTTTTACAGCTTGTCTCACACTGGTCTGTGAGAGGAGCCTGGCGCTAGAAATTTTCTTTATTGATGGGCGAGGGCAGCAGTCTTCCTAGCAGCCATGAAGGCTCCCCGTTTCCCATCCCTTTTCTGATCGCCAGGGTAGCACGTGGTGTCGTTTGAACATTCAGTAGTGGCCAAAGTTTGTGCTGTTCTCAGTTCCCCATCCTTCCTTACCAACCTTGTAACCGCTATTTCTGCTCGATTTTAACGTCGCGAGGTTGCCTCCCTGTGAGATTCCGGCCCTCTGATTGGCCAGTTCCGGTGCGCGCCCGTTTTTCGCCGGTAGGCGCCAACCGCCTTCCGCGGCTGGATAGTGGACAAAGGGGCGGTAGTACAGTTCTAGTGTGACCGTGCCGGAGGCCGGAGGTGCTGCTTCCACGAGACGAAGTTCGGTAAGCATGAGCGCCGACTTGCCCTGTAGATTCGCGCCCTGCGGCCCAGAGGGAACCTTATAGGCCATTGTGAACAGTTTCGCGTCTTGCGGGTTTGATTCCTTTTGTACGGGAGACTACCTAGCGATTCAAGCACAGTAGCATCTTTCTTAGTCTTTGGCTGATTCCTGGTGGTGGTCGTTGCATGCCTGCAACCTCTTCCTTTAGAAAATTGGACCACATTTGATAATACGGCGGTCGTTACTAAAATTCCTTTTCTCCTGCTATCGTGGATTGTTATGAACTACGTTGGGGCAGGCTGCTGCTCAACTCGAATCTTTCTTCCCCCACCCCCATTTGGTTGTATTATTGCTCAATTTTCAACTGTTTAATAAATGAGTCCTTTAATCTTACATTCTCCCTTTCATTACGTGAAATCACCCCTAGTGTCACAGAATAATGCAGAACTATAACGGTTGCTATACGGTCGTACAGGTCCCGCACCATTAACGATAGGATTAAGATTCAATATCGCGCGTCTGGCATGACCATTGCAAGCATGGCACCGATAACAGTGGTAATCATGTTCAATTATTCCCCATTGATAAACTGGGAAGTGTTCACGGCTCATTGTGAGTACGTGAGCACTAAATCCACTTGATGTGCTGGAAGTAGTGGCCTCTGTTTTACCTTACTGGTTTAGACAAAATATCAAAAATCACAGCCGCTACAGCAAAGAATAGTAACCTGAAAATAACGAGCCACCGCTTTTACCCTTTCCCCCTTCTCCGTGAGGCACCTACGTCTAGAAGATACTCCGCAAGCCACCTAATGTTGTGTGGCAGAGGGTACTTTCGGTACCACTATCTGATCCCTCCAACCCTGTTCCACTGACGAATAGTGTGTAGGAAGAATGATTGTCGTTAAGATCCTGTATTGGCTCTAATTTCTCAAATTTTCTCCTCGTGGTCAATATGCGAGATGTATGTGAGGGGAAGTAATACGTTGTCCGACTCCTCGTCAAAAGTGCTGTCCGAAATTTCCATAGTAAATTTCTGCGTGATGCACGACACCTCTCTTGTAACGTCTACCAGTGGAGTTTGTTTAGCATCTCCGTAACGTTCTCTCGCCAGCTAAACGATCCCATGATGAAAGGCGTCGCTCTTCGTTGGATCTTCTCTATCTCCTCTATCAGTCCTACTTGATAGGGATCTACATCTACGTGATTACTCTGCTATTCACAATAGTTCCACCCTTGTAAGGCACGCGGGGAAAACGAGCACTTAAATTTTTCCGTGTGGCCCTGATTTCTCTTATTTTATCGTGATGATCATTTCTCCCTATGAAGGTGGGTGCCAACAGAATGTTTTCGCAATCGGAGGAGAAAACTGGTGATTGAAATTTCATGAGAAGATCCTGTCCACTCTAATTTACGTATCATATCTGTAACACTGTCTCCCCTATTTCGCGATAATTCAGAACGAGCTGCCCTTCTTTGTACTTTTTCGATGACAGCCGTCAGTCCAACCTGATGCGGATCCCACACCGCACAGCAATACTCCAGAATAGGGCAGACAAGCGTGGTGTAAGCAGTCTCTTTAGTAGACCTGTTGCAACTAAGTGTTCTGCCAATGAATCGCAGTCTTTGGTTTGCTCTACCCTCAATATTATCTATGTGATCGTTCTAATTTAGGTTATATGTGACTGTAATCCCTAAGTATTTAGTTGAATTTACAGTATTTAGATTTGTGTAAGTTATCGCGTTATGGAAATGTAGCTGGATTCTTTTACTACTCATGCGAATACCTTCGCACTTTTCTTTATTCAGGGTAAATTGCCACTTTTCGCACCATACAGGTATCTCATCTAAATCATTTTGCAATTTGTTTTGATCATCTGATGACTTTACAAGGCGGTAAATAACAGCATCATTTGCAAACAATCTAAGGCGGCTACTCAGATTGTCTCCTATGTCGTTAACATAGATCAGGAACAATAGAAGGCCTATAACACTTCCTTGGGGAACGCCGGATATTACTTCTGTTTTACTCGATGACTTTACGTCTATTACTACGAACTGTGACCTTTCTGACAGGAAATCACGAATCCAGTCGCACAAATGAGGCGATACTCCGTAGGTACGCAATTTGAGCAGAACACGCATGTGAGTAACGGTGTCGAAAGCCTTCTGGAAATCTAAAAATATGGAATCAATTTGATATCTCCCGTCGATAGCACTTATTACTTCATGAGTATAAAGAGCTAGTTGTGTTTCACAAGAACGATATTTTCTGAATCCGTGCTGATTATGTGTCAATAAATCCCAGATAGATGAACAATACTCAAGAATCGGGCAAACAAGCGCCTTATAAGCCAGTTCTTTCGATGAGTTACGTTTCCTTAAGATTCTTCAAATCAATCTTGAGCCTGGTATCTGCTTTTTCCACTATCCGTTTTATGTGGTCCTTTCGCTTAAGGTCGTTCTGGATACTTACGCCCAGATAGTTTACGGCAGGCGAATCGATAGAAGCTCGACAGTGCTGTGGTGCGATATCAACCCAAAGGTCATTGGAATAAAAACAGCTGAAAGTCCAATGGATATTCAGTACGTAGCTTACACCACGAAAATTAACACAAAATAGATGCCTAGCTTTTCCACTTGGCTTAATCTTGAAACTTCAGTGTAACGACAAATGTCAAACGGCCTTTTACTGTACTTAGGCAACAAATAAGAAAAGTAAAAAAAAATTCAGTGTAATGAAAAATGTGAAACGGCCTTATACGGCACTTTGGCAACAAATAAGAAATGTAAAAAAAAAAAATCTCGTGGAGTGAAAGTTTCTGGCACTGTTAGTGATAATCTGCCCATGGTTTGAGGATCTTGAATTTGCTGTTTGCTTCATGGTTATCGTGAGTTGCAGGCTAAGTGGTGGCACTGAATTCCACCCTCTTCTATATTTACGTACATAGTTTTAAGCCATCCGACAAAACTATTCATTTTCATCTCTTCCAAAATAACAGAAACAGTACAGTACACAGAAACTCCTCGCACGTGACGCAAAGACGCATCAGGCTCAAGGCGATTAGGTAAGAAAAGCGAAGTACCGTTGAAATCCAGTGTTTTCAAAAAACACCTATGAATTATAGTAGCAGTGTTCGAAAAGTAACTAAATACCAGGAAAATCTGTATAAGCGGTGAACCCAAGGTACCTGAAACCTAGTGTTCTTGCTGTGGACATAATTCGGCAGCGGAATTCGTAAAAGCAGTAAAGACAGAATTGAGAACATTTCTACACATTCGGAACCACAATTTCTGACTAGTTATTTGGAGAATCAAATTCTTATAACATTTGAAATATTCGTATATATTGCGTTATTTACAAGCTATTTGACTATATAGAGACGATAGTAACAAATCTCCTAGAAAAGACTCATCGTTCCACAGTACACACACGAGTAACTACGAAAATTTCAGCAGCAAAATTTCACCTTCTACGGTGAAACACACTATATAATCATCATCATCATCATCATCATTTAAGACTGATTATGCCTTTCAGCGTTCAGTCTGGAGCATAGCCCCCTTATAAAATTCCTCGATGATCCCCTATTCAGTGCTAACATTGGTGCCTCTTCTGATGTTAAACCTATTACTTCAAAATCACTCTTAACCGAATCCAGGTACCTTCTCCTTGGTCTGCCCCGACTCCTCCTGCCCTATACTGCTGAACCCATGAGTCTCTTGGGTAACCTTGCTTCTTTCGTGAGTGTAACATGACCCTACCATCTAAGCCTGTTCATCCTGACTGCTACATCTATAGAATTCATTCCCAGTTTTTCTTTGATTTCCTCATTGTGGACACCCTGCTGCCATTGTTCCCATTTACTAGTACCTACAATGATCCTAGCTACTTTCATATCCGTAACCTCAACCTTGTTGATAAGGTAACCTGAATCCACCCAGCTTTCGCTCCCATACAACAAGGTTGGTCGAGAGATTGAACGGTGCACAGATAACTTAGTCTTGGTACTGACTTCATTCTTGCAGAAGAGAGTAGATCGAAGCTCAGCGCTCACTGCATTAGCTTTGCTACACCTCGCTTCCAGTTCTTTTACTATGTTGCCATCCTGTGAGAATATGCATCCTAAGTACTTGAAACTGTCCACCTATTCTAACGTTGTTCCTCCTATTTGGCAATCAATCCGTTTATATTTCTTTCACTCTGACATTACTTTCGTTTTGGAGATGCTAATCTTCATACCATAGTCCTTGCATTTCTGATCTAGCTCTGAAATATTACTTTGCAAACTTTCAATCGAATCTGCCATCACAACTAAGTCATCCGCATGTGCTAGACTGCTTATTTTGTGTTGACATATCTTGATCTGACCCAGCCACTCTATTGTTTTCAACATATGATCCATAAATAATATGAACAACAGTGGAGACAGGTTGCAGCCTTGTCTTACCCCTGAAACTACTCTGAACCATGAACTCAATTTACCGTCAACTCTAACTGCTGCCTGACTATCCATGTAAAGACCTTTAATTGCTTGCAAAAGTTTGCCTCCTATTCCATAATCTCGTAGAACAGACAATAACTTCCTCCTAGAAACCCGGTCATATGCCTTTTCTAGATCTATAAAGCATAGATACAGTTCCCTGTTCCACTCATAACACTTCTCCATTATTTGCCGTAAGCTAAAGATCTGGTCCTGACAACCTCTAAGAGGCCTATACCCACACTGATTTTCATCCAATTGGTCCTCAACTAATACTCGCACTTTCCTTTCAACAATACCTGAGAAAATTTTACCCACAACGCTGATTAAAGAGATACCTCTGTAGTTGTTACAATCTTTTCTGTTTCCATGTTTAAAGATTGGTGCGATTACTGCTTTTGTCCAGTCTGATGGAACCTGTCCCGACACCCAGGCCATTTCAGTTATCCTGTGTAGCGTTTAAGACCTGACATTCCACTGTATTTGATGAGTTCCAACTTAATTTCATCCACCCCAGCTGCTTTATTGCACTGCAATTTATTGACCATTTTCTCCACTTCCTCAAATGTGATCCTATTTCCATCATCATTCCTATCCCATTCTACTTCGAAATCTGAAACATTGCTGATCGTATTTTCACCTACATTGAGCAACTCTTCAAAATATTCGCTCCATCTGCCCAAGGCATCCACGGGATTCACCAGCAGTTTTCCTGACCTGTCCAAAATACTTGTCATTTCCTTCTTACCTCCCTTTCGAAGACTGCTAATTACACTCCAGAATGGTTTTCCAGCAGCTTGACCCATAGTCTCCAACCTGTTTCCAAAGTCTTCCCAAGATTTCTTCTTGGATGCTGCAATTATCTGTTTGGCTTTGTTTCTTTCTTCAACATAACTTTCTCTGGCTACCTGTGTTCTAGTATGTTGCCATTTTTGATACGCCTTCTTTATCCTTTTACAGGCTGCCTTGACTGTGTCATTCCACCAAGCTGTTTGCTTCATCCTACTTTTTCACACTACTGTTCCAAGGCATTCTTTAGCCACTTCTAGTACTGTGTCCCTGTACCTTGTCCATTCCTTTTCCAATGACTGTAATTGACTACATTCAACTGACTGGTACCTTTCTGAGATCGCTGTTATGTACTTGTGGCTTATTTCCTTATCCTGAAGTTTCTCCACTCCAATCCTCCTACATATGGACCTGACCTCCTGCACTTTCGGCCTCACAATCCCAATTTCACTGCAGGTTAAATAATGATCAGTGTCATCAAAGAATCCCCTGAATACACGTGTGTCCCTCACAGCCTTCCTGAATTCCTGATCTGTTATTATATAGTCAATGACAGATCTGGTTCCCCTGCCTTCCCAAGTATACCGGTGAATTTTCTTATGTTTAAAAAAGGAGTTTGTGATTACTAAGCCCATACTGACACAGAAATCCAAAAGTTGTTTCCCGTTCCTGTTGGCCTCCATATCCTCTCCAAATTTACCCATAACCTTTTCATACCCTTCTGTTCGATTTCCAATCCTGGCATTAAAATCCCCCATGAGCAGAACACTGTCCTTGTCCTTAACTCTAACAACTACACTACTGATTGCCTCGTAAAAACTATCCATCTTATCTTGATCTGTCCCTTCACAATGCGAATATACTGACACAATTCTAATTTTCTTGCTAGACACTGTCAAACCTATCCACATCAGTCGTTCGTTTACATACCTTACTGCAACTACGCTGGGTTCCATTTCTTTCCTGATGTAAAGCCCTACTCCCCATTGTGCTATTCCTGCTTTGACTGCTGACAGGTAGACCTTGTATTCTCCCACTTCCTCTTCTTTCTCACCCCTTACCCGAATGTCACTAACAGCTAAAACGTCCAGCCCCATCTTACTTGCAGCCTTTGCCAGCTCTACCTTCTTCCCAGAGTAGCCCCATTGATATTAATAGCTCCCCATCTCATTACCATTTGTTTGCCAAGTCGTATCTTAGGAGTCCCTGGTTTGTCAGTTAGTGGTGGGACTCCGTCACCTCCAAAGGTCCGAGGCATTTTGCTCTGATTGTTGCCAGCATCATATTTAAAATATCGGGGAAGCAGGTTGCTAGCCTTACTTGCTCCGAGTCCCATTGAGTTTTACCTCTATCGGTTGAGGGGCTAACCGGTGGATTTGGTAGTATTTGCCGTATGAGCACAAAGGTGACCACGGCTCAGAATATGTCCGAGATGCCCAGCCTTATTCCAAAGTAACTGGTATCCCGACTGTCGAGACCACTTACTTGGCCACTCATACGTTGCGCGTTCATGAACTAGGACATGACTACAGGAACCCACACCATGAACTACAAACTATATAAACAACACATTATATGAAAACAACACACTATATAAAACTCACTATATAAAAAAACCATTATTTGCAGAAAACGCTTTGAGCTCCGTTAATAAATGTTATACGTTGTAGTACAGTTAAACGGGCTATAAACGCATTCACAATGTGGACAGCCTTTCTCCGAGTTGAAAGTTCAGTCGAATTTGTTCGAGGCCAGTGTCACGACTAAGCTACCGATTGTGGAAATTCCAGAAAGCTACTGAATCAGCTGAACCGCCTGAAGGGAAAGAAGCAAGTAACACTCGTGCACACAGAAACACTTGAACGTTCTTGGAATGACGTAGGTGAGCGTTCTCTTTTTGAATAAAGCCTTTTTGTAAATGGGTTTAAAGAAAGGTACCAATTGGGGCTGCACAAGTACGTTGATTTTAAGCAATCACTGTTGAAAGTATTCAAAATTCCAAGTAGCTGGTGCGTGCTAACAGCATTTCAGACCCACACTCTATACTCAACACTGCGAACGAAGATCCGTGACAGCTTCCAGCACCGATGCCAGATTTTAATTGTGAAGTACAAAACAGAAACCACAAAACTCAAATTCATGGTTGGCTATCACTGCGTCAGCACTGAGACATTGCCATAGTAGCCTAAACAAAGTAAGGTACGTGGTTGGTCGTGGCAGTCAATTCTACTGTCTTCCCCTGCCGAACAGACTATAGCTTTGTGTAGCTGGGAACTGAATTTTCCTTTCAGGAAGCTGTCCTCGAGATTGTCTCACGTCTAATCTGCCTCCGATGCAGCCGCAATTTAAGCGTCTTCTGAACTCCTTTCGTAGCAGCCGAAAAATGTGTTTGAAATGACGTTTGTCTCAAACGCTCTATACATGCACAAAATATTACTTTATTATAAATTCTTTTGAAAGACAGAAGAAAAAGACATTGCTAGAACACCTTCTAACGTCATGTAGCAATTTTGAAGGAATGTAGTGCATGATGTATCTGTGTCTTGTATCCTCGAGCTCTTTCCGATCAGAGTTCCTCGCTAGAGAAGGATACATCAGCAGACGCCTAGAACTCCGCTGCAAGAACCTTTCATTTGTTTGGTCACCGTCATTAGCGACAATGTGCAATAGATGAAATTGTGCACAGACTGTGCGTCTTGAAACATGTTGGACATGTAAATGTACAGATTCTCAAAAAGATATTAGAAAAATAATTATTACTCTGAAGTATTTTTAGAGAGAACATTTTTTTGACAAATGCATTTTATTGTAAAATAAAACAGAATATCGAGGGCAATAAAAGTTGCAAACAGATAATTCGGTTTATAGGATGAAGAATACAGGCCGATTAATCGTAACTAAGGGTGGCTGACCAGGACAGTTCAATAGAACACGACTAGATAAGAGATTTTGAGACACTTCTACTATAGTCCACTTTGCGATTACATCTTATGTGGTAGACTTGAACGTCCGCTGAAACGTAGTTAGTTCTGAAAGTAAGTGATAGCTGTTGAATGCCTTGTCTAGTTCAAACAAGATGAAGCCACACGTGAGTATTCTTTAGTGCTCAGAGATGTTACCGTATCATGTGAGGAGTTTGAAGTCTAAAAGTCATTCAAGAGCGGCACATTTGCGACACAACTGCTGGAAATGATGTACACCGAATCTGCATGTCAGTGTTCCATTTGTCTCAAATTAATTCAGAACTAACGTCCAGGAGAGTAATCATGAGATTACTGTTAATAAAGTAGGCGCATTACGTCTTATGTTGGTCTCAGTTTGTGATGGAAATAAGTTTGTTGTTATGGTTTAAATGCTTCAGGCATAAGTATTACGTAATTTTGCAATGGACAAGAACTATAAACTTAGTTATTGGCCAAAGTGGACTCTTCGTGTTGAAGTAAAATCTATTTTTATGAACTTTAATTGCATTTCTGCACGTAGCATACGAATTGTTACATTTCTAAATAATTTATAAAAAGCTTCAATAAGTGCATTATTTACAATTGGTAAATAACGAATTAAGATAATGTAACTCATCAAGATAGGAACAACAATAAAATGAAAACGTAAATAGTTTGCAGAAAGTGCACGCGTCTTGATCATACATAAATTAATTTCCTGAAATCGATTAACAAACAGTTCACAATAAGAGCTTTTTTTTAATTCAAAACATGAAAACCTAAAACGTAATGGAAACTTAAATCAACAAACGAATAGTTCCTTTAATACACTTTTCAGTGTTTACGTTTTTGCAAATCTAGCTAACGTTTTGCTGCGGCATATTAGGATATGTTCTTCTAGAGAAGATTTTCCCAGAGACTCGCACGTTTATTGAAATTGAGTGATGTCCGAAACTTCGTATGTTAAATAAATAAATATTTTTATGGAGTAATAAGATGTTTGAGTTAGAACGTTATTTCGAAAATTACTCCAAGATACAGATACAATATAATTAGCTACTAGTCAACACGTTATTTGATGAGCTTTCTTTCTTCATCAGTGACATCGCCCGTCGAGACATACGTATGTGTAAATCCACTGTCAAGTAGCTGGAATTAGCGACGCCACTCTTGTAGCAGTGCTCTACTGCTGTGCTATCTCTTGATATGAAGCTCTGTAGCTTGTCTTCCTCCCCAGATTAAGAGCCTGTTTAGTGCAAATTGTTGATACCTGTGAAGGAGTTCCTAAAGCATTTATCTCTTCTCGTCTTTTTATTCCTAATTATTCAGTAACTCCGGTTTTCATACACTCCCTTACTAAAGCATTCCAATCTTTCATTACCGTCAAGTTGTTCGTTCCAGTTTCCATTTACTCATTTCGTCAACACAACCATTTCCTCATGCATCCCAACTATGTATCAGTTATTAATGCCTGCCTGCCTGAAATCAGAATGTATCTTGTTGGGCCTGTGGAGTAATTTCTTTATCCCAAGAAACCCACATGCGCATGCTACACGTTCTCTACAACCCTAGTAGTAACCACCTGTGTATGGCGCACAGCCTTATAGCTATTTCTCTAATGGGCCCGATCACAGGCTTAACACTGAGCTCCTACTGACCTGTTGCATGTCAGTGGTGGGTCCACCGAAGTGCAACTTGCTAAAGCCTTTAGTGTTGTATGACCAGTCGCGATTCTGTCTGTTTTCAAATGACGCAAGGCGTCGAATGCACAGACGGACCAATGAGGTGTTCAACCTGTAGTATATAAAGCGTGGAGATCAGATCAGAGGTGGTTCCGGCAGTGTTCATCGTTTCGTGATGTGGATCCATTCTTCCAGGCAATCAAGAACAGGAACCGGGTTGTTTATTTCAACATTTTTGGCGGCCAAGTGTTACCGTTTCCTCTATGCCTTCGTGATGAGTCTGTTGTGGACACTCTAATGGATACTGTCGGGCTTTACACACATGTTGCTGGTTTGAGGAACACACCGCCACGTTATCGAACTTCGATTGACACGCGGAATCATCCCATCTAAATCACATAGAAAATGAATGAGCCTATTTGGAACAGCAGCAACATCCTTGCAATATGATACCTCTGCTGGATCTAATCGTCAAAGATAAGCGACTTTGCCAAAGGCCAGATTATTATTACGCAGAGCTTGTGAACCAGCATCTTCAAAACAACAAAGCTAATAGAATTTTCATGTGCTACTGTGGTGAGCTTCTATGAAACAGGTAGAAGAGCATTGAAACTACGAATAGGCGCTGAATCATTTAACGTCCACGACTCTGCACAAGACGTGAGGTTCGAAGGCTTCTCTGCTCTGTAAAGTAGGATAGATGGTGATCTGTGGCATCTCTGCTCAAAGAGCACAAGTGTTTCGAAGCTCACCGTTTATCGTACATTGTTGGACACGGAGCTCCGCAACAGACTACCCCTACGTGTTCACATGTTGACCGAAAGACATGGTCAATTACGATTGCAGTGGGAACGGGACCATCAGGATTCGACCGTCGATCAATGTAAACGTGTCGGCTCTTCGGATGACTCATTTTTGCTGTACTAGGTCGATAATGGACTCCACAAACGCCGTCATCGAGCTGAACGGCGGCTCAAGACATGCTGGGCGCCACAGGCGCAGGCTGGTGGGAGAAATGTTATGCTACGGAATTTTATAGAGGGTGTTGATCTTATATTGTAGGTGTCGTTTCAAAAGAGATTTCTCGAAGCGGAAAAAAGGTTTTGTGCGAATATGTCAGAGAATGTGTCGCTGTTATGGCAATCTTGAAGCTAGAACTACGAAATTGGTCACCATTTTTTTAAATTTAGCACCTGTGGGGGTGAAACAGTGAGTAAATATTTTTTGAATAAATCATTATTAAACAACGTCCATAGTATTTTTAAAGCTACGTCTATGAAAACTGGTATGTCACATTCAGTTACATATTAAAAAAATACGTGTTTCACTGTTTTTGGGAACTGGACAGCGTAAGACGGTGAAGTAAGAGATAAAATGTTTTATGAAATATTTAATTATGAAAGCATCTTTAACGCAAAAATTATGAAAATTTGAATTTGTCTTCGCTGTTAGAAATAAAAAACTCCATTTTACTAATTTTGGAAATTCAGCCCCTGAGGTTCAAATGGCTCTGAGCACTATGGGGCTTAACATCTGAAGCCATCAATCCCCTAGAACTTAGAACTACTTGAACCTAACTAACCTAAGGACATCACACACATCCATGCCCGAGGCAGGATTCGAACCTGCGACCGTAGCGGTCGCGCTGTTCTAAACTGAAGCGCCTAGAACATCGCGGCCACTGCGGCTGACCAACCCCCAAGGGGGTGAAATAGGAGATTAATTGTCTCATGAAAATATTTCATCATGAAAGCATTTTCAAAGCTAAAGCTGTGAAAATTACTATTCTGCTTCGAAGGGAACAGATATGAAAATTTCAATGGAAATATCCGCACAAGAACTGAAAACGCAGCGATAACTAAGACCTCCGACTCTAGCAACCAGAATCGTTTCTTAGTCAGAAGTACATTCGGAGAAGACCATACTTCTACGGCCTTAATTAGCGCACAGAGTGGAGAATATGTTGTAGTTCGTGAACAACCAAAAAATCGATTAAAAAGAATCTGTGCAGGCAATACAGTAAACGCGAACGAAGCAGCGGGGGCTATGTTGGTCATAAACAGAGATGACGTTACACGCTATTGACGCTAGAAATGACTAATCTTCGTCCAGAGTGCATATTCCTGCAATTCACAATGTGTCTATGTAAAAGCTGTGCGAAGAAGCATACTGGAATTCCCCGAGTTCCGCGGCGAGAGGTGGAGCTTGCCATAGACTTACTAAATAAAAACTAGACCGTGCATTGGCGCTAGTGTCGCGTCCCCACATTGAAAGTGATAGGAACCGCCATTTGCAGGGAAACTGCGTAAACATGGTTCGTTCGTGTGCTGCTTATAATTCTAATGGAAGCGAAGACGAAGACGGAAACAATGTTACATTTCACAGATCAGTCATTTCTGGTTGTTTGTTAGTTTCCATTACTTGTATATAGCATTTTCATGGAGAAATAATACATCATGAGCGTTTGTTTTTGTTTAGGATCCTCCTTACAAATGATTTTCTAAATCGGAAATGGATAGTTGCTACTCGGAGAGAGAACTTCCAAGTGACAGCAAATTATTTGCCGTGCTCTCTTCATTTTGAAGAGAAATGTTACAGGGAAAATTATGTAAATAGATGTCAAGTGAAGGACGATGCTATACCGACAGTATTTGGATTTTCAACTCATTTGAAAAAGGTATGGTGTTCTGGAAATCGTGCAATATAGGCCTAGGTTAAATAGTGTGGAAATACCGTCAGTGTGTATAATTTTGAACGTTCCTTTTCCAGGTTACCAAGGCAATCAAATATATATTAAGTATGAATCAGAGGTAAGTCGAGTAATTAACATGTGTTGTCAGGTGGTGATTATACTTCGTAAATGGTCAAATATTTGATCAAATGTTGCAAGCTCAACCACTTTCAGAGGTGCGGTCAGTGTTACAAAATAAAGTGCGAATGAAATTCCTACGGTACTTAAAGTGATATGGGTCTTACAATTAATCATACCAAAATTCGACTGTAGACAATGATGTGCTAAACAAAAGTAAGCGTGCAAAATGTACACAGTAACCGGCAGAAAGCAAACATGACTTGACTGGAAAATTACGTGAATTAAATAATAATCGTACTGTCTGCTACTTTAAAAGTTTCATGTAATTATCATATGCAAATAACTCGGTGTAAACTCACTCTGCCTTGTCAGGAAAGAGCCTTACATTCTCAAATTTCGCATCTTTATGCAGACGTATTTCGGAAATTAGGAACTTCATTCATTTAAGTATACTTTTAAAATAGACTCGAATACTCGGTACTTTTTTAAACAAACATGGGTTTAATTTGTGCTTCAATTTGCTCTTGTTGCGTCTCATGTACTTCAGATCATAACCTCAGTACTAAGGATTCATCCCTGCAAACGGCGGCGATCAGTTGCTTCAATTGGGGGACAGTTGCCTCGCTTCTCCGCTTCGGCGTGGCAGCGGCTTGGAGCTTGCCCGCCAGTCCGTTCGGTATCACGTTCCGCTCCTTTTGGCATGTAGGCGCGGGCGCGCCGCCGCACAACTTCCCATGTTCCGCGTCCGGGCTTCGCACCGCGCCGCGTTCTTCTCCTGTTCTCTTCTCGACCTCGATACCATCTATTCACACCCGGTGGCCAGGTTTCACCTCGCCATTGTGGCCCGTGAGGGCGTTAACGTTATAAAGACATCATCAGACATTCCTGCGCGGTCGCTATCTCCTCTCACCGAGCCACCTCTGGCCACTGACCCCGCAGAGGAAACTAAGTTGTAGCACAGTTGCGCGCGTAAGAAACGTTCTCGCAGTAATAAGCTGCTTTTCACCCGATGAGAAACGATAGCTTTGACCTATGTACCGCTTGAAGCTGTATTTGGAGCTATTAAGTTATTTGCGACTCTTGGCTGCGGCTGCAATCTCGTGTTAGAGTGGTGTATAAGTTTGCAGCGTTTTTGTTTTCCATTTTGGTAGATTTATTTGTTGATTGTCAGTTTTTATTTGTAGTTCACTGTTGCTATTTGAGTTTACACGTTGTCATTTTGTCAGTTGGAGATAGTAGACGCTACAGTGGAAGAGCAGTTGAACGGAATGGACAGTGTCTTGAAAGGAGGATATAAAATGAACATCAACAAAAGCAAAACGAGGATAATGGAATGTAGTCGAATAAAGTCGGGTGATACTGAGGGAATTAGATTAGGAAATGAGACACTTAAAGTAGTAAAGGAGTTTTGCTATTTGGGGAGCAAAATAACTGATGATGGTAGAAGTTGAGGGGATATAAAATGTAGTCTGTCAATGGCAAGGAAAGCGTTCCGGAAGAAGAGATATTTGTTAACATCGAGTATAGATTTAAGTGTCAGGAAGTTGTTTCTAAAAGAATTTGTATGGAGCTTAGCCATGTATGGGAGTGAAACATGGACGATAAATAGTTTAGACAAGAAGAAAATAGAAGCTTTCGAAATGTAGTGCTACAGAAGAATACTGGAGATTAGATGGGTACATCACATAACTAATGAGGAGGTATTAAATAGGTTGGGGAGAAGAGGAGTTTGTGGCACAACTTGACTTGAAGAAGGAATCGGTTGGTAGGACATGTTCTGAGGTATCAAGGGATCACGAATTTAGTTTTGGAGGCCAACGTGGAGGGCAAAAATAGTAGAGGGAGACCAAGAGATGAATACACTAAGCAGATTCAGAAGGATGTAGGTTGTAGTAGGTACTGGGAGATGAAGAAGCTTGCACAGGATAGAGTACCATGGAGAGCTGCATCAAACCAGACTCAGGACTGAAGAGAACAACAACAACAACACAAAATGCAGTGTTAAACAGAGAAATCGGAACAAGCACTCCGTCTTCAGGCCACGAGTGGCTTACGGGGACCATCCGACCGGCGTGTCATCCTTAGTGGATGATTCGGATAGGAGGGGCGTGGGGTCAGCACACCTGTCTCCCGGTCGTTATGATGGTATTCTTGACCGAAGCCGCTACTATTCCGTCGAGTAGCTTCTCAATTGGCATCACGAGGCTGAGTGCACCCCGAAAAATGGCAGCAGCGCATAGCGGCCTGGATGGTCACCCATCCAAGTGTTGACCACACCCGACTGCGCTTAACTTCGGTGATCTCACGGGAACCGGTGTATCCACTGCGGCAAGGCCGTTGCCACAGAAATCGGAACATTTCCGACTTATTCTTCTGTTTGAGTTCAGTAGAGGTGTGGGAGCAATGGAGTCAGCCAGAAACATTTGCGCCTTGATATGGGAATAATGCCATTGGACGGAGCACGGCAAGAAAATTATTTTCTCGTTTTAAGGAGGATAGTTTTGGCATTAGTGGCCGTAGCCACAGAAATCGGAACATTTCCGACTTATTCTTCTGTTTGAGTTCAGTAGAGGTGTGGGAGCAATGGAGTCAGCCAGAAACATTTGCACCTTGATACGGGAATAATGCCATTGGACGGAGCACGGCAAGGAAATTATTTTCGCGTTTTAATGAGGATAGTTTTGGCATTAGTGACCCTCCACGTTCAGGAAGACTTTCGGGGTATGATGAAGGTTGTTTAAGTGGATTAATCCACAATGATCCACGCCAGTGTACTTGAGATTTGGCAAATGTAATGAAGTGTAATAATTCAGCTATCGTGTACCATCTGTATGCAATGGGGAATGTTTATAAATCGAGTGTAAGGGTTCTGCATACTCTAAGCCAAAAATCACAAAAATCTGCGGGTGGGCATAAGTGCACCTATGCTTGCTCGTCAACATCTGGCTCGTGAACAAAACCGATCATTCCCATCTTGTATCGTTACTGGTTTCGATAAGTAGTGGCTTTATAGTAACATACGGAGAAGAATGGTTGAGCGTAAACCAAGCAGAAATTCATCGTACAAAGACCTGCGCCACGTCCACAACAGATAATGTTAGGCATCTGGTGGAACAGCGACGGTGTGGTGTAATAAGAATTGCTTCCCCGAGGTATTAACCATCACTGCTGACATTTATTGTCAACAACTGTAACGTCTTGCGGACGCAATCTAAGAACAACGACCAGGAAGGCTGAGTGAAATGATGCTACCTCACGATAACGGCCACCCGCATTCTGCTACAGTGACAAAAACACTATGTCTGATTTGATCCATTATAAATGGTTTTTGAAAGCCTGCGACTGTAGATAAAATAGGTTTGTTTATAAATAAATAAGTCTTCTGCTACCAGTCACGATTTTTTTCTTTATTTTACTATTCGCACGACGCGTTTCAAGAAATAATTCCCATTTTCAAGTGGTTTTTTTTAATGTGTGTTAAGCCATTTCTTTTGATGTTGTCAGTGTATGTGAGTCTGGTTCACTTTGTTGACTTTTACTGTAATACACTCCTGGAAATTGAAATAAGAACACCGTGAATTCATTGTCCCAGGAAGGGGAAACTTTATTGACACATTCCTTGGGTCAGATACATCACATGATCACACTGACAGAACCACAGGCACATAGACACAGGCAACAGAGCATGCACAATGTCGGCACTAGTACAGTGTATATCCACTTTTCGCAGCAATGCAGGCTGCTATTCTCCCATGGAGACGATCCTAGAGATGCTGGATGTAGTCCTGTAGAACGGCTTTCCATGCCATTTCCACCTGGCGCCTCAGTTGGACCAGCATTCCTGCTGGACGTGCAGACCGCGTGAGACGACGCTTCATCCAGTCCCAAACATGCTCAATGGGGGACAGATCCGGAGATCTTGCTGGCCAGGGTAGTTGACTTACACCTTCTAGAGCACGTTGGGTGGCACGGGATACACGCGGACGTGCATTGTCCTGTTGGAACAGTAAGTTCCCTTGCCGGTCTAGGAATGGTAGAACGATGGGTTCGATGACGGTTTGGATGTACCGTGCACTATTCAGTGTCCCCTCGACGATCACCAGAGGTGTACGGCCAGTGTAGGAGATCGCGCCCCGCACCATGATGCCGGGTGTTGGCCCTGTGTGCCTCGCTCGTATGCAGTCCTGATTGTGGCGCTCAACTGCATGGCGCCAAACACGCATACGACCATCATTGGCACCAAGGCAGAAGCAACTCTCATCGCTGAAGACGACACGTCTCCATTTGTCCCTCCATTCACGCCTGTCGCGACACCACTGGAGGCGGGCTGCACGATGTTGGGGCGTGAGCGGAAGACGGCCTAACGGTGTGCGGGACCGTAGCCAAGCTTCATGGAGACGGTTGCGAATGGTCCTCGCCGATACCCCAGGAGCAACAGTGTCCCTAATTTGCTGGGAAGTGGCAGTGCGGTCTCCTACGGCACTGTGTAGGATCCTACGGTCTTGGCGTGCATCCGTGCGTCGCTGCCGTCCGGTCCCAGGTCGACGGGCCCGTGCACCTTCCGCCGACCACTGGTGACAACATCGATGTACTGTGGAAACCTCACGCCCCACGTGTTGAGCAATTCGGCGGTACGTCCACCCGGCCTCCCGCATGCCCACTATACGCTCTCGCTCAAAGTCCGTCAACTGCACATACGGTTCACGTCCACGCTGTCGCGGCATGCTACCAGTGTTAAAGACTGCGATGGAGCTCCGTATGCCACGGCAAACTGGCTGACACTGACGGCGGCGGTACACAAATGCTGCGCAGCTAGCGCCATTCGACGGCCAACACCGCGGTTCCTGGTGTGTCCGCTGTGCCGTGCGTGTGATCATTGCTTGTACAGCCCTCTCGCAGTGTCCGGAGCAAGTATGGTGGGTCTGACACACCGGTGTCAATGTGTTCTTTTTTCCATTTCCAGGAGTGTACATAACAAACGCGATTTTTAGTTGGATATCAATTCTTTCTGTGAGGTTAGTGGCTAAAGTTTGAGAACAATTTGTACTTACAGTTTTCTAATGGTCCATTTGTGTAGAGTCTCACACACACTTAACATCACACACAACTTGTACACTTTACACATCGAAAATATCTTATATAAACAAAACAGTTACAAAGATCTTCTTACAGATAGTTCGCAGAGATAACATTATAGGTCTTCCACAGATTATGATATGCTTTTGCACAGAGATTATTTATCTTAACAACAAAAGCATATTATAATCTGTGGAGGACCTATAATGTTATCTCTGTGAACTACCTGTAAGAAGATCTTTGTAACTGTTTTGTGTATATAAGACATTTTCGATGTGTAAAGTGTACAAGTTGTGTGTGATGTGAAGTGTGTGTGAGACTCTACACAAATGGACCATTAGAAAACTGTAAGTACAAATTGTTCTCAAACTTTAGCCACTAACCTCACAGAAAGAACTGATACCCAACTAAAAATCGCGTTTTTTTATGTATTACAGTAAAAGTCAACAAAGTGAACCACACTCACACACACTGACAACATCAAAAGAAATGGCTTAACACACATCAAAAAAACCACTTGAAAATGGGAATTATTTCTCGAAACGCGTCGTGCGAATAGTAAAATAAAGAAAAGCTCGTGACTGGTAGCAGAAGACTTATTTATTTATAAACAAACCTAAAAAACACTATACAGAAGTTAGGTTGGGATGTCATTCCGCACCCACCTTATTCAGCTGATCTTGCTCCCTTAGATTTCCACCTTTACCGCTACCTAACAGCCTTCAAGGAAGTTCCTTTCCGAATTGAAATGTGCTCCGAACATGGCACAACGCGCTATTCGCCTCAAAACCAAGTGACGTCTGCAGTCGTGGAATCGAAAGCTTACCCCAGCGTTGGCAGTCTGTTGTAAATAATGAAGGAGAATATAATATTGACCACTAAAGTGTCTCGAAAATGCTACCAACTTATGCACCAACCTAATACAATGTTAAAACAACCAAAAATGGAAATGAGCTTATGGAATCGTAGGCCGGGAGGCCCCATTCGGGGAAGTTCGGCCGCCAAGAGCGAGGCTTATTTCAGTCGACGCCACATTGGGAGACTTGCGCGCCGGTGATGAGGGTGAAATGATGATGAGGACAACACAACACTCAGTCCCCGAGCGGGGAAAATCTCCAGTCCGGCAGGGAATCGAGCAACCAAACTGTTAACAAACGAATGTATGAGCATTTCGACATTGCGCCTCTAATTCAATATGTAATAGAAGCGTTTATAACAGTGTGTTCCTTGGGAAAAATTAATGCTATGACCCGTGACTTACGGAAGGCATTCCAAACAATTCCACACTGTCTTTTAATGAATTCGAGCTTATGGCATATCGAAGAAGTTTTGTGGCCGGATTGAAGGCTTCCTAGCAGTTAGAACTCAACGTCTTGTTCTTAAACGCATCAGATCGGGAGACGTAAAAGTAGGTCCGAGAGACCCACGAAGGGATCTGACCAGGTCTTCATTGTTCGCAATATATATGAGCTATCTGGTGGATAATGCCGGAAACTTCATGAGGCTGTCTGCAGACATTGTACTGTATGCAGATGAGTTACTACGTCAGAAAACAGTAGCGAAATGAAGGGACACCTAAAGAGGATTGACGTTTGGTACAGGATTTGGCAGCCGACTCACATTGTAAATAAATGTAGCGTATTTTATATGAATAGACGGACAGACGCATTGTTGTACAACGACATTATCAGCGAGTAATCATTGGAAATGGTAACAACTATAAAATATCTGGAGTCATCCATCCGAAGCGACCTTAGATAGAACGACCACATAAAAACTAGTTGCTCCTAAGGCACACACCAGGCAGATAATAGGAAGATTTCTAAAGAAAGGTAATTCATCCCTCAGAGAACAGATTTGAAAAAAAAATAATAAGAAAGACACTCCTTCATCGGCTCTTCATTATTGTTCGCTAATATGCAGTCCCCGCCATATTTTATTAATGACAATGAGAAACACTCAAAGAAGAGCGACACGTTTTGCCAAGGATAAGCTTAGTATGCGCTAGAGAGCTATGAAGATGTTCGTCGTTGCCTGTATCGAACGCTACAAGAGAACCTTCGTGCATTACGGAAAGATTTTACCATTGAAATTGCGACAGCGTACGTTTCAAGACGGCGCGGGCAACATATAAGTGCCACCCACATGCAAGTCGTTTAACGAACATCACATGAATTTAGAACTCATATGGACAGCCGACAGCCGTTCTTCTCACTCAGTGTTCTCGAATGGAACAGGAAAGGGAGGAAATTATGGATATACGTGTAGTGTGCACCACCACACCCCGTAATATAAAATGATCTGCAGAGGATAGTTGTAGGTTTAATACCTTATTCGAGCCACGGAGCGAGGGTCCGCTGGACGTTGTTGCAAATTCCGATTCGGTCAACCAGACTGTCTCGAAGATTCTTCAAGTCGCATTATATGAGTGGCATGGTAGGCATGCTTCCACCAGTCAGATGAGCTCTGATTTCCCGTCATACTATCTCAAATCAGACTGTAAGCCACCGTAGATCACCGCATGTTGAACTCTAAACTATCTCCTATTTAGCAGAATCCTGTCAGCAAATGGTCACACAAAATAATAGGTTGTAGACCTACGTATGAGATAGTGATTTTTGATAGTTACAGACACTGTCACATCTACGTCTTTGTGCGTACTTGGACTGTGCGTTTGCAACTGGGTATGTTTTATGTCAAAAAATTCATTTGTTAATTATGATCGTACAGAATGACTGATTGTCATGATTCACATTGGGCTTATTCTGGATGCGGTGGATTTCACACGTGTCTTTTTACTATGACAACGTACATCCACGTTGACAAAAAATTAATCATTTTCATCTGAAAATGCATAGCCACACCTATGATTCTAGTCGCGTCTACTGTCTAACATTGTAAATGTGAGTTAGAATCACAAAGTAGGAACTTGTGATAAAAAGAAATTGCAAGACTCGTTTGTTGTAGTCCAATCGTCATTCAACAAGATCTTCGAGGAGATGTACTACCAGATCGTCGAGGAAATGCTGATAAACACAGCAAGTGAGCAGAATACAGTAGTGTCCTAGAAACAGTCGTAATCAGACGGTTGGCTGAAAAACAAAACAATGGCTGCTTAAAGATACGCTAACTTTTGTTACGTTTATTTTACATTAAATGAGTCGTGTTCTATGAATCTCGCGGAAAAGTTTGTTTGTGATGAGGGAAAAAGGCGAGAGTATTTAATTATATGTAAGTGCAATAAATGAAGTGATTTACCTTTATCAAATATCAGCACAAAAAGACGAATATGTTTGTTTGTGTGGCCAATCTCCGCAGCCGGCCAGGGTGACGGAGTGGTTCTAGGCGCAACAGTCTGGAACCGCGCGACCGCTACTGTGGCAGGTTCGAATCCTGCCTCGGGCATGGATGTGTGTGATGTCCGTAGGTTAGTTTGGTTTAAGTAGTTCTAAGTTCTAGGGGACTGATGGCCTCAGATGTTAAGTCTTATACTGCTCAGAGCCATTTGAACCATCCTCCGCAGCAAGCGTATAAATACTTGTTTTGTAAATAAAACTGCCTTTTCCTGCTGCTAGTTACTTTATTTATCCCATACGCGTTTCGCCTTTTCGTGTTCTAAGGCATCAGTAGGATCTATAATGATACAGTTTTGTTAGTTTAGATCATTAAGCAGTTAACTTCGCGATTTTTTTTTGTTTGTAAAAAAGTAATTACTTACGATTTGCTGATCTGCGTTTCCTCACATCGGGTCTGGAGGTCGTATTACCACTTATCACTGCCATATGATCACAACTTTGTGTTCTGACCATCCTCTCACCATTCACCATGTTTCTCACTCTTTTTTGTAGTATATTATTGTTCTTTTGTCGCTCGATACAATTATTTCGTCGGGAACTGTTTTTCGCAACGTAAATACTGCGACTCCATTACGTGTTTCATCCTCTTTGGTATGTTTACCTATTTGTTGCCAACCTAACGAAGTGTATGTTCGAGACTAACTTCTATTTATGTTATTTACACCATGAGTGTGTATGAGTGAGAGAGAGAGAGGGGGATAGAGCTGACGAGGTGGTTTTTTTTTTTTTTTTTTTTTTTTTTTTTTTTTTTTTTTTTTTTTTTTTTTTGAGGGTGTGAGGCGGTGTACTAGCTGTTAGCGAGTGGCTGAAAACTTTGGTGACAGCTGATCTGACTTTTCGTTTCAATATTCTGTGGAGAGGTTCATGGATGAGTGGATTATCCCTCCTTCCTCAGCATACTTAAAAAATTTCGCAGAAATATTGGTATGCGAACATATTCGCGCTCTTTTTAACAAGCAGCTCAACTCTCATTCACACAAGCTGCCCTAACTGTAACGCGCTCATACCTATTGGTCCATCGCTTTAAGTCTCTCATGCCCACCCACTCCCAATTTCCCATTCTCACTCACTGCCTTGGCCCAGCTCATTGTCATTATCTCTTTGTGGCCCTCCAGTTGTCACTGTCTCCTGTCTCACAGCCACAGTTACCTTCGTCCTGTCCTACTACTACTATCTCCCCTAACTACCACTGTCTCCTTCTTGTGCTCTCTCACTGCTTCTGCTTCATTCATTGTGTCCCACAGCTTCTCTCTCTTCTCACTGTCGCTCACTCTTCCTCGTTGTCATTGCCGTAGGCTACGCCACTCATTATCACTCGCTCTCACCCACTTACACTTTCTGCTTCTCTTTATTCCTGTCCCACTGGCACTGTGTCCTTCACTCTTTATCCAGCACTATTCTTTCGTTGTCTACTATGTGACACTCCCGCTACGCCTCTTTCTGTAACACTGCTGTTGTCTCCTTCGCCCTTTCCGTAACACAACCACCGTCTACTGCCTTCAGTATTTATTACTTCTCCGTCTCTTTCCCGCTGCCATTGTCTCCTTGTCTCTCAGCATAAAAAGGCGCATATATGTTCATATGCCAATATTTTTGCCAAATTCTTTGAAGGTACTGAGGAAAGTAGACTGAGGCAGCTGGCACCCTACTTTTAAGTCAGAGTCTTTTAATAAAAAGGAGCATATTCGCCTTCTCTTGTGCTCCGATTGGAGCATTTTTCTGCTGGTTCCCTTCTCTTCCTGCTACAGCAGGGAATGTCAATCATACGAAAAGAACTCGCTGGGTCAGTACAATTTTCATACACTACTGGCCATTAAAATTGCTACATCACGAAGATGGCGTGCTACAGACGCGAAATTTAACCGACAGGAAGAAGATGCTGTGATATGCATATGATTAGCTTTTCAGAGCATTCACACAAGGTTGGCGTCGGTGGCGACACCTACAACATGTTGACATGAGGAAAGTTTTCAACCTATTTCCATTCACAAACAGCAGTTGACCGGCGTTGCCTAGTGAAACGTTGTTGTTATGCCTCGTATGAGGAGGAGAAATGCGTACCATCACGTCTCCGACTTTGAGAAAGGTCGGATTGTAGCCTATCGCGATTGCGGTTTATCGTATTGCGACATTGCTGCTCGCGTTGTTCGAGATCCAATGACTGTTAGCAGAATATGGAATCGTTGGGTTCAGGAGGGTAATACGGAACGCCGTGCTGGATCCCAACGGCCTCGTACCACTAGCAGTCGAGATAACAGGCATCTTATCCGCATGGCTGTAACGGATCGTGCAGCCACGTCTCGATCCCTGAGTCAGCAGATGGGGACGTTTGGTTAGGTTAGGTTAGTGTTTAACGTCCCGTCGACAACGAGGTCATTAGAGACGGAGCGCAAGCTCGGGTTAGGGAAGGATTGGGAAGGAAATCGGCCGTGCCCCTTCAAAGGAACCATCCCGGCATTTGCCTGCAACGATTTAGGGAAATCACGGAAAACCTAAATCAGGATGGCTGGAGACGGGATTGAACCGTCGTCCTCCCGAATGCGAGTCCAGTGTGCTACCACTGCGCCACCTCGCTCGTTCATGGGGACGTTTGCAAGACGACAATCATTTGCACCAACAGTTCGACGACGTTTGCAGCAGCATGGACTATCAGCTCTGAGACCATGGCTGCGGTTACCCTTGACGCTGCATCTCAGGCAGGAGTGCCTGCGATGATGTACTCAACGACGAACCTGGGTGCACGACTGGCAAAACGTCACTTTTTCGGATGAATCCAGGTTATGTTTACACGATCATCATAGTCGCCTCCGTGTTTGGCGACATGACGGTGAACGCACATTCGAAGCGTGTATTCGTCATCGCCATACTGGCATTTCAGCCGGCGTGATGGTATGGGGTGCCATTGGTCACACGTCTCAGTCAACTCTTGTTCGCATTGATGGCACTTCGAACAGTGGGCGTTACAGTTCAGATGTGTTACGACCCGTCCACTACCCTTCATTCGATCCCAGCGAAACCCTACGTTTCAGCAGCATAATGCACTACCGCACGTTGCAGGTCCTGTATGGGTCTTTCTGGATACAGAAAATATTCGACTGCTGTCCTGGCCGGCACATTCTCCAGATCTCTCACCAATTGAAAACGTCTGGTCAATGGTGGTCGGGCAACTGGCTCGTAATGATACGCCAGTCACTACTCTTGGTGAACTGTGGTATCATGTTGAAGCTGCATGGGCAGCTGTACCTGTACACGCCATCCAAGCTCTGTTTGACTCAATGCCCTGGCGTATGCAGGCCGTTATTACGGCCAGAGGTGGTTGTTCTGGGCACTGATTTCTCAAGATCTATGCACCCAAATTGCGTGAAAATGTAATCACATGTCAGTTCTAGTATAATATATTTGTCCAATGAATATCCGTTTATCATTGCATTTCTTCTTGGTGTAGCAATTTTAATGGCCAGTAGTATAGTTTACTCATGTGAAATTACAATAACGCAAAACTAATTTTACTCCTCAGACCGAATTTCACGTGCACAAAAATTTTGCTCGTGCTTCAGTACTTCAACGCGGAGTTGCCAGAACCTTCTGATGATAATGGAGACAGTTTACATCATGTTTCTCCGTGTCACTACAGAAACTACGTCTTCGCCTTGCACCGGATTTTACGTGAGTGATTTACGTTCAAATGTAGGGTAACTTTGAACCTCTGGATCTAGGATAGGGACAAATATATCAAGCCAATTTTCAAGGCTGTTCGAGATCAGGATCTTAGGAATATATCGTAAAAATTTCAGGCACTTTCTGTGCATAGCCAACTTGAATCCTCGGCTGGATTTTGGTCCGCTGGTGACGGGAGAAAATATAGTAATAAAAAAACTTTGTGGTTTTAAGAGGAGCAGCCCATGAAATAATGATGCCTCCATAAGTCCCATCAAGCCCTCCGTTGACCACATGAAATGCAAGAAGAACCAACTGTTTTGCTCCATTTTCCTAAACAGAAGGAGGTGTGCGATATTCCCATACTTTCACGCTGCGCTGTAACATAGTGACAATTAGACGATCAAAATCGTTCAAATGGCTTTAAGCACTATGTAACTTAACGTCTGAGGTCATGAGTCCTGTAGACTTAGAACTACTTAAACCTAACTAACCTAAGGACGTCACACATATCCATGCCCGAGGCAGGATTCGAACCTGCGACCGTAGAAGCAGCGCGGTTCCGCACTGAAGCGCCTAGAACCGCTCAGCCACAGCAGCCGGCCCAATAAGACGATCCTTGTTGTGAATATGCAAATGGTCCGTGCCCAAAGGGCTATTCAAAACACTTGATCGTATCTTCTTATCACCAACAGAACCCGAGGTATGTTGTTGTCTTCAGTCCTGAGACTGGTTTGATGCAGCTCTCCATGCTACTCTATCCTGTGCAAGCTGCTTCATCTCCCAGTACCTACTGCAACCTACATCCTTCTGAATCTGCTTAGTGTACTCATCTCTCGGTCTCCCTCTACGATTTTTACCCTCCACGCTGCCCTCCAATGCTAAATTTGTGATCCCTTGATGCCTCAAAACATGTCCTACCAACCGATCCCTTCTTCTAGTCAAGTTGTGCCACAAACTTCTCTTCTCCCCAATCCTATTCAATACCTCCTCATTAGTTACGTGCTCTATCCACCTTATCTTCAGTATTCTTCTGTAGCACCACATTTCGAAAGCTTCTATTCCCTTCTTGTCCAAACTAGTATTGTCCATGTTTCACTTCCATACATGGCTACACTCCAAACAAATACTTTCAGAAACGACTTCCTGATACATAAATCTATATTCGATGTTAACAAATTTCTCTTCTTCAGAAACGCTTTCCTTGCCATTGCCAGTCTACATTTTATATCCTCTCTACTTCGACCATCATCAGTTATTTTACTTCCTAAATAGCAAAACTCCTTTACTACTTTAAGTGTCTCATTTCCTAATCTAATTCCCTCAGCATCACCCGATTTAATTTGACTACATTCCATTATCCTCGTTTTGCTTTTGTTAATGTTCATCTTATATCCTCCTTTCAAGACACTGTCCATTCCGTTCAACTGCTCTTCCAAGTCCTTTGCCGTCTCTGACAGAATTACAATGTCATCGGCGAACCTCAAAGTTTTTACTTCGTCTCCATGAATTTTAATACCTACTCCAAATTTTTCTTTTGTTTCCTTTACTGCTTGCTCAATATACAGATTGAATAACATCGGGGAGAGGCTACAACCCTGTCTCACTCCTTTCCCAACCACTGCTTCCCTTTCATGCCCCTCGACTCTTATCACTGCCATCTGGTTTCTGTACAAATTATAAATAGCCTTTCGCTCCCTGTATTTTACCCCTGCCCCCTTTAGAATTTGATAAAGAGTATTCCAGTCAACATTGTCAAAAGCTTTCTCTAAGTCTACAAATGCTAGAAACGTAGGTTTGCCTTTTCTTAATCTTTCTTCTAAGATAAGTCGTAAGGTCAGTATTGCCTCACGTGTTCCAACATTTCGACGGAATCCAAACTGATCCTCCCCGAGGTCTGCATCTACCGGTTTTTCCATTCGACTGTAAAGAATTCGCGTTAGTATTTTGCAGCCGTGGCTTATTAAACTGATAGTTCGGTAATTTTCACATCTGTCAGCACCTGCTTTCTTTGGGATTGGAACCCGAGGTATGAGCCCCGGAAAATAACGTATTTATGTGTGGCTGTTGGAACGTATTAGGTACGCATTCAGTCGCATGCATACTGTTATTCCCGGCGGGGTCATGGATTTTCTCTGCCTCGAGATGACTGGGTGTTGTGTGTCCTTCATCATCATTTCACCATCATTGACTCGGAGTCGTCGAAGTGGCGTCAGCTGAAAGGTACTTGCAATACGGCGGCCGAACTCCCCCGCATGGGGCCTCCCGCCCAACAATGCCATACGATCATTTCATTTTCAGAGTACTGCAGCGTTAGTATTAATTGTTTTACTAATGTTAATCACTAATCTCTTTATATGGGATGTTTCTTATGTTCCTAGTGTTTCATTTACACTTTGCAACTCTGTACGAAGAAGAGAAATATTAGTGAATATGTGTAGTGTGAAACAGTTGTGTCAGTTCTGTTTTAAGAATACCCGTTAGCGTAACATGCAGTCAGGTCCAGCGAAAGATCGCGCTGGCCAGCACATTAACGTACTCCGGGGCATCTATTTAGCAATATTGATTGACACTTGTTAAATCAAACTATTTTAGTCCCATTTTCATGTAATGGTACCATCATTAAGCCTCAATTCACTGATTTGAGTGCTAACAGATGCTGTCTCAATCATTATCTAAGCAAGACACTGCTGTTTCGTCCGAACAAGACACAGCCAGGCCAAAAGCGCCACAGGCGCGAAGATGCGAGCAATTGCCAGTGCCATAGACTCTCGACACTTTGCGAGAGTTTCACCAGCGCCACGGGCGGCGCTGAGGATGAAGATGTCGACTTCGCCTCGGCCAATTGGCGGCCGAGTACAATCCGACAATGACCGGATAACAACGCGCCGAAGCCTACTCGGAAGTTAGAACAGGTCTCGCCCATGTGGGTTTAGATCATTGTCCAGGGCTGACGTAGACAGGGAACGTCATTTAGTGAACTGATGGTAGTAAACACACAGTAATCGTAATACTGAATTTGCTAGGTACTGTGAAATTTATCTACGATTATTTGCACTTAGCCAATGAGGGCTTTTTTGTGTTATCTAACAAGCAGTGTTTCCGACTCACATTTCATCAAGTCACAAAGATAAGAAAACCTTTTTCACTCATTCGTGTAACTTGGTTATTACTTTGTTGGAGTGTTGTAGTACCTTCGTTATCCTATCCTGTTACCTGCGGTTTATCGTACCAGAAGCCTTTTCACGAATTCACGAACCCGGTCGGTCTCCATAGCAGTAGCGATAAGGCCTTTTCAAAAATTGGCGACGAGGGCTTACAAAACATACACCGACGACACCAACCTGCTTAGTAGCACATTGGTCCACTTTGGAACGAAATACAGCAGCCGTTCTGTGTGGTATGGTTTCGACAACTCCTGGCTAGTTTTCCAGAGGTATGTGGCAACAGATGCCTGCGCAGAGGTCGCGCTTGTTCCATAAATTACGGGCCGGTCGTCTGTAGGCGCGGATGTGGCCCCAGGCGTGTTTCACTGGCTTTAGATTAGACGAATTTTGTGGCCAGGAGTTGAACACGATATCACCATCATGAACCTCAAACCACTGTAGCACGACTCTGACTTTATGATACTGACGGTTATCCTGCTGGAACATGACGTCGCTATCGGATAGAACTGGTCCGCGGTTACGGTCATGTAGTCCACAGCTCCCATGCTAGAGCCTCGATTATTACCCCAGAACTTGGTCCGTTGTGCGGTTCATGATTCGATTAACCCTTGGCCTGGACCCTTGCGGTTATATGAGCACTGCATTCTGTCGTCAGATCTGTCACAGATCGACTCCTATTCTGCTTTACAGAGAGGTCAAGCTTCTGACCTCCACATTATATTATGAGGCTTGAACGTCCAGCACCTTGTCGGCAAGTCGTGATGTCAACTTCCTTCCACAACTTTCTATAAATGATCACGGCGGTAGCACACTAAATGTCGAATTCTGAGATGCTCGCATCCAGATGCCAGGCCATAACTCTCTCCCCTTTGTCAAGGTCGCCCGTGTGTGAGCAGTATCGTCCTTAGAAAGATTTCCCATTCGTCTCTGTTCCGCTTACATACCTTCCTTACTGAGCCACGGGACCACAAAGCCACGAGCAGATTCAGTCTCGCGGTCGAAAGTACTCATAATGTCTCGTTTTGTTCAAAAAATGGTTCAAATAGCTCTGAGGACTATGGGACTTAACTACTGTGGTCATCAGTCCCCTAGAACTTAGAACTACTTAAACCTAACTAACCCAAGGACATCACACACATCCATGCCCGAGGCAGGATTCGAACCTGCGACCGAAGCAGTCGCGCGGTTCCGGACTACGCGCCTAGAACCGGTAGACTACCGCGACCGGCTGTCTCGTTTTGTCAATGTGAGTAAAGACACTAAAACTACTCGTCACAGACGACTTTTATTAGTTCCATTCCGCCAAAAGAAACGCTCTGCCAGCTCTGTGCATGGAACGCACCTCCCTTGCAGAAACCATTGTGAAGGCTACGTACAGCGCTGCCCCCAGTCAAAACTTCATAAGACTATAGGGGCTGAAACGGAAATGCTCCAGGATGCCCCACAAAAAATTCCACATTTCTTTTCTGCTGAAATTGGCCGAGAAAAGAAATGTTTGCATTACCTTCTGAGCGCCCCCCCCCCCCCCCCCGCCCCCACCCATCAGTGCTGGTCAGGGGGTTTATCTAAGGTGGCTACCCGCAGTCACCCAGGTAATGATCGACTCGATAAGCTTTCCCGCCTCTCTGTGCCCCTCACAAATGTGAAGCAAACGAGAAAACTGAAACTTAATCTGCCAGGAAGTTTCATATCAGCGCACACTCCGCTGCAGAGTGAAAATCTCATTCTGGAAACGAGAAAACTGTTCTACACTTGGACACTAATACGCAGGTAGATACCAACAATTATTTTCCAACTGTACGTTGAATCACCCTGTCAAGCAAAACACTTATACGTGCGCATTTCTATTTACGTAAAAAATGGCCTCACCGTATTCATGACACAAATATTCAGAATTGTATTTATAAGTATCTGTTCGTATTCTCGTACATACTGAAGATATCCCCAATCCAGAAAGTAGAAATAAATTGTTTGGAGCACTATCCTACCTAGGTCGTGTACAGACTGTAAATAACCAAATGACGTGAATGTTCTCAGTCTTGTCCTCGCCTAGCTGAAAGACTTCGGTAATCGCTAAACCAGGTTTATGTCATCACCTGAATCATCGACAAGAAGAATTTGCAGTTGCAGGCGCTGACTTGGACGGATTGTCTCGAATATGTGGCCGCTTTGGCAGCGAAGGACCAGTAAGATGTGCTGCATGTGATATTTACACTGAAGAGCCAAAGAAACTGATACACGTGCCTAATATCGTGTAGCGCCCCCGCGAGCACGCGGAAGTGCCACAACACGACGTGGCATGGACTCTACTAATGTCTGAAGTAATGCTGAAGGAAATTAACACCATGAATCCTGCAGGACTGTCCACAAATCCGTAAGAGTACCAGGGGGTAAAGATCTCTTCGGAACAGCACGTTGCATCTCAGATATGTTCAATAATGTTCATGTCTGGAGACTTCGGTGGCGAGCGGAAGTGTTTAAACTTTAAAGAGTGTTCCTGGAGCCACTCTGTAGCAATTCTGAACCTATTAGGTGTCGCATTGTCCTGCTGGAATTCCCAAGTCCGTCGGAATGCACAATTAATATGGTTCAAACGGCTCTGAGCACTAAAGCGACTTAACTTCTGGGGTCATCAGGCGCCAAGAACTTAGAACTAATTAAAACCTAACTAACCTAAGGACATCACACACATCCATGCCTGAGGCAGGATTCGAACCTGCGACCGTAGCGGTCACGCGGTTCCGGACGGAAGCGCCTAGAACCGCACGACCACACCGGCCGGCACAAATAATATGAATGGATGCAGGTGATCAAACAGGATGCTTACGCAAGTGTCACCTCTCAGAGTCTATGTATCGGGGTTCCATATCATTCCAACGCACTCGCCCCACGCCATTATAGAGCCGCCAACAACTTGAACAGTCCCCCGCTGACAAGGAGGGTCCATCGATTCATGAGATTATCTCCATACCCTTACACTTCCATCGGCTTGATACAATTTGAAATGAGACTCGTCCGACCAGGCAACATGTTTCCATTCATCAACAGACCAGTGTCGGTACCGAGCGAGGTGGCGCAGTGGTTAGCACACTGGACTGGCATTCGGGAGGACGACGGTTCAATCCCGCGTCCGGCCATCCTGATTTAGGTTTTTCGTGATTTCTCTAAATCGCTCCAGGCAAATTCCGGGATGGTTCCTCTGAAAGGGCACGGCCGACTTCCTTCCCTGTCCTTCCCTAATCCGATGAGACCGATGACCTCGCTGTTTGGTCTCTTCCCCCAAAAACCAACCAACCAACCAGTGTCGGTTTTAACGGGCCTATAAAGCTTTATGTCATTCAGTCCTCGGGTACACGAGTGGGCCTTCGGCTCCGAAAGCCCATATCAAGATGTTTCTTTGAATGTTTCGCTCGCTGACACTTGTTGATCGCCCAGCATTGAAACCTGCAGCCATTCGCAGAAGGGTTGCACTTCTGTCACGTTGAACGATTCTCTTCAGTTGCCGTTGGTCCCATTCTTTCAGGGTCTTCTTCCAGCCGCAGCGATGTCGGAGATTTTATGTTTACCGGGTAGTCTACCTGATATTTTAGGTACATTCATGAAATGGTTGTACGGTAAAATCCCCACTTTATGGCTACATCGGAGATGCTGTGTCCCATCGCTCGTGCGCCGACTATAACACCACGTTCAAACTCACTTAAATCTTGATAACCTGCCACTGTAGCAGCAGTCACAGATCTATCAAGTGCGCCAGACACTTTATCTTATATTGGAGTTTCCGATGGCAGCGCCATATCCTGGCTATTTACATACCTCTGTATTTGAATACGCATACCTATCCCAGTTTCTTTGCCGCTTCAGCATAGACAGCGAGGCTCTGTACATCATTCTTACTCACTTTTCGTAGTAAACTTCATTTAATCCAGCCTCACGAAATAATTTCTGTGGCCATGTAACCTCTGTCTCTGCTCGGGGTTTAGAATGTCATCCGGGATAGAGATTTGGAAACGGAGTCCACAGATTTTGATTAATGAAATTGACGAGACACTGAAGGTAGTTTTGATATTTAACTTTAGTTTATTTCTTTCTCGCACCAGGCTTTTGGTATGCGACCTGCAGTAATAATTTCTCTACCAATATATTTACATAATTGCTGCATATGGCACCGTGTCTATAGACCTGAATGTAATGGTGGATTTTAGAGTGCGTACGACAGAATACGATCAACAGCAGACGCGAAAGCGAATGCATTTGACCCACTGCAATGGTGTAGTTCAACTGAACTCTGCGTCTAACATTAAATATACTCCTTACAACATGTTTCTGGGTTCTGAGAATATTGTCTCTTAACTCGACTTCCCAGTAATAAAGCCCCCTTAACTTTCTACTGAATTAGATACATACATCCTTTATGAGATGCAGCGGTCAATTGTTTGCACTTTAATAACACTTTAGCCTTGACCGCAATTCTCTATTAACATTACAATACCTTATGCGTGACGGCGTTCTGCCATTTTCAAAGAATCCAACAAATACACATTCATAGTACCTCACTGATGTCACCATCGTTAAGCTTAAGTACAAACTTTGCATAGAAGGTATGCGTACGTGACGATTTACAACAGTGGTTTTTACCAAAACTGCGCTATTCAAATACACAGGCGCAAAATTGTTCAGGAGCTTAGTGGAAAACAAGAAGACTTAGTTTTGTAGGAACGATGGGCTCTCCAGTAACAGCATGCAGTGCGGAAATTGCGATGTGAAGGTGTCGGAGGCGGACTGCTGCAGCATGGCTACCGTGGAAGTGTGTCGTTTTTGACAACTTCAAAACAGCGAGCAATTTACATCTCACAGTCGAGAAAGTTCGCAAGCGGTACCAGGTTATCGATGGGCACCACACAGCAAGTAACTTAATCATTTGGTCGGCTTAATAGATGTCTAGACGCCTCGTACAATTTATTATAGAAGGTTTAATCGGTGGCCGGAAAACACGCAGTCATATACTGCCGTGATGAATGGACTACCTCCAGAACTTGACTGTCGAGAAATCCTGAGGAAATAATGTATTGCAGTCATTTCAGAGAACGCTGGAAAGGATTCACTAGTGAACTTCGAGAACGGAACCTGTAGCCTGTAGAGAGAGAGAGAGAGAGAGAGAGAGAGACTTGAATGTAGACTGTGTGTCGTTTCGTTTTCGTTAGCCTCCATTTTTGCAAAACATATCAAAAGCGAAAGCGTACGTTTCAGAACATATCTTTTTGTTTCTCGACGCTTTCCGAGTCGGACAAAGAAGGATAGCTCTAAGACCAAGACAATGGACTAGCAAATTGGCAGAAATGAGTTTTACATGCTTATCGAATTCACTTTGGCTAAAATCATAATATCTAGTTCGGCGGGATCTTCAAAGTTTTATTTTACTACATTTGTGCGGTTGCATTAACTCTGGCTGTCTGGCTATCTATACTCCTTGATTGTCTATGTTGACTGCTCGTTAACGCCAAAACAGTTCAGTGTGTTTACTTGTGACACACAAATTTTATTCGGCATGTATCCCGCCATAAAGTCTTCGTTGTTTTTCGAGAATTATCAATCATCCTTCAAATGGGAAGAAATGACACTTAGTGCTACATGCAGTAGCAATTTCGCGGTATATACTGGGTGGTTGTAATTAAACTGACGGCTGCAGTGCGGGCTGTATACACCGCAGATCGCTGAGACGTCGTAAGTATCTTCATTAATCGAAGTGCTCGCGATATATGCTGAAAAAATATTGGTTCCACTTTCTGCATCAGGTGCAAATATGTCGCTATAAGCAGTCAAAATGTGAAATACTTCCTGTTTTCACGTCAGTAAGCTGTTTGTCGTATTGCGAGCCGTGTTGATACCGTTATGTGAGTTGTCTGTTGGTGTAATGGGTTCAGAAGGTTGAAGTTTTCCGTACGAAACGCAATGGCTATTGAGAAGAAAGGCCGTCAACTGCCGGTAAAGTTCTCTTATATGAACGGCAGCAGTAACAGCGCTGCACTGCGGGAACATCGCCGACAGAAACAGCTGAGAAGAGGGCCCACGTGAATAAATCGGCTAAGGAATGTGATCAAGAAACTGGAAGAAACAGGTGAACTAGGGTTGTACAGCAGGGAGAGGGAGGTCGCCCATACCTTTGGCAGTCGTTGACAAAGTAGCTGCAACCGACCGTGCAGCACATGCCTTAAATTCTGCAGACAGTACTCCATCTGTCTCGCACTTGCCTCTTTTCTGCAGTCGATTTAATTAATTAGCCAATTAATTTGATACCAAAATTGAGCTTGTGAGTAGAGTGCCCAGAGGTGTGGGGGAATAGGAGGGGGGGGGGGGGTGGACAGTGGTGGGGGAGGCCGGCCGCGGTGGTCTCGCGGTTCTAGGCGCTCAGTCCGGAGCCGTGCGACTGCTATGGTCGCAGGTTCAAATCCTGCCTCGGGCATGGATGTGTGTGATGTCCTTAGGTTAGTTAGGTTTATGTAGTTCTAAGTTCTAGGGGACTGATGACCATAGATGTTAAGTGGCATAGTGCTCAGAGCAATTTTTTTTTTTTTTTTTTTTTTTTTTTTTTTTTTTTGGGTGGGGGAGGTCAGGTATCTCTGAAGGACAGATGATCACCAGGCGGTCATAATCCAATTACCAGAACAATTGGTTAAGGACCTGTCAATCAAAAGTGAACAATAGATTTGCCCAGAATGTTTGCTTGCCCCTGATGTAGACAATCTACAATGTGCGGTGATGTTCTCTTTACTCTACTACTCTTGTGTTGCTGTGACTCATTTTAGGTTAAATGGAAGAGAGAGAAAAGAGAAAGAGACGTTTCTAATACATATAAGAATTGGATATATGTCCTGATCTCCATCTCCCCACTCTCTCTGTCCATTTCCTCTTCCCCTCTCTTTCTACTTGTCGTCCCCCGTCCTCCTAAGTCTGTCCATCACCCCTCCCCCTTTCTCTATCCATCTGCTCTTACCCCCTCTTTCACCATGTCCTCCTGTCCCGCTCTTTCTCTCCTTCTTTCGTTGTCCATCACAGTCTTCTCCCCTTAATCTATCCATCTTCTCCTCCTCCGCTCTCTCCATCTCCTGTGCTCCTGTTTCTCTCCCTTCTCTATCCATCACCTCCTCTCCTTTTCTATGTCTATCTTTTTCTCCCACCTCTCTCCATCTCCTCCTGTTCTCCCTCCTCGTCCATCTCCTTCCCGTAGGTCCGTTTCCTCCCACTCTCTGTCCGACTCCCTTTCCTCCCCTTTCTCTGAACTCGAGCCTTGTTTACTGTTATTGCAAATTCTGTGCCTAATCATAAGAACTCCAGACGGAGATTTCATTCTGCAACGTAATGTGCCCTGATATGACACATCCTGGCACATTAAAACGGTGTACCAGACCGAGATCCGAACTCGGGATGCCGGCCGCGGTGGTCTAGCGGTTCTAGGAGCTCAGTCCGGAACCACGCGACTGCTACGGTCGCAGGTTCGAATCCTGCCTCGAGCATGGATGTGTGTGATGCCCTTAAGTTAGTTAGGTTTAAATAGTTCTAAGTTCTAGGGGACTGATGACCACATCTGTTAAGTCCCATAGTGCTCAGAGGCATTTGAACCATTTGAAGTCGGGATCTTTACCTTTCGCGGGCAAGTGCTGTATCATCTGAGCTACCCTAGCACAACTCACGACCTGTCCCCACAGCTTCGTGCTTGGGTAGCTCAGATGGTGGACCACTTGCCTGCAAAACGCAAAGGTACCAAGTTCGAGTCTCGGTCCAGCACACAGTTTTCATCTGCCAGGAAGTTTCGTAACAAGAGCTTTTCGAGATTTTTGGTAACAACATTCCTCCTTTGTATATTACATATTTATTTACGAATTACGTATATTTAAAAAAATAGGTATGCAAAAACACGCGTGTACTTGAATGCAATGTTTCAAAATTTCGAAGCAATCGGTAAAGAACTTTCGGAGATTTAAGATCCTGACCACACGAACATTTACATCTTTATTTATATGGATGTAAATGTTCGTTTGTACAAAATAGTAAATCTCTGAAAGCTCTTCACCGATTGCTTTGAAATTTTGTCACAATATTTTATTCGAATACCTGCTGAAGCGCCATATGGCACATATAAAAGTATATGTAATATAGAAAGGGGATACGTTGTTAGCAAAACTCTAATGTTACTTGATCAATATATTAAATCTCCGGAAGTTCACGAGGGATTCCTTTGAAATGACACGACGGTGCATTCGAATATGCTCGTGTTTTAACGTTCCTACGGGCGCGACATATGGTACATAAATACATACAGTACTACATTTTTATTTATGGTATATACAGGATATATACAGGTGGTCCTCCTAAGAGGCGTCACGCGATTTTTCTCTATTGTTTCGGCAGATATTTTCAATTTCGTTTTTTACAGCGTATAGATGGAGTCAGCTCAAGCAAATACTACTCATCACTTTTTGCTAACAACGTATCCCCTTTATATATTACATACACATTTATATGTGCCATTTGTCGGTGCGGCAGGTATATAAAACACACACTTATTCGAACACAATGTGTCAAAATTCCAAAGCAATCAGTGAAGAACTTTCAAAGATTTTGTACAAACGAATATTTATAACCGTATAAATGACGGTGTACGTGTTCATATGTTCAGCATCATGAATGCAACGTTATGTCAAAATTTCAAAGCAAGCTGATCGGTGAAGAACTCTCGGAGATACACGATTTTGAACAAACGGACATTTATATTTTTATTCATAGATATTAATCCAACATGAAAACAGCCGCACGATCGTAGACAAAATCTTCATAGATTGTTCTCTGTTTGATGGACACAGTATGAGAACAATTAGTAATGGCTTGTCAGACATTGATATCGTGTTGATGTATGGCTATTGTGATCAAAATACCCAACGGGCATGTGCTATGTATGCTGTTCGGTATCCTGGACATCATCATCCAAGTGTCCGGACCGTCGCCGGATAGTTAGGTTATTTAAGGAAACAGGAAGTGTTCAGCCACATGTGAAACGTCAACCACGACCTGCAACAAATGATGATGCCCAAGTAGGTGTTTAAGCTAATGTCGCGGCTAATCCACACATCAGTAGCAGACAAATTGCGCGAGAATCGGGAATCTCAAAAATGTCGGTGTTGAGAATTCTACATCAACATCGATTGCACCTGTACCAGGAATTGCATGGCGACGACTTTCAACGTCGTGTACAGTTCTGCCACTGGTCACAAGAGAAATTGCGGGACGATGACAGAATTTTTGCACGCGTTCTATTTAGCGCCGAAGCGTCATTCACCAACAGCGGTAACGTAAACCGGCATAATACGCACTATTGGGCAACGGAAAATCCACGATGGCTGCGACGAGTTGAACATCAGCGACCTTGGCGGGTGAATATATGGTGTGGCATTGTGGGAGGAAGGATAATTTGCCTGCATTTTATCGATGCCAATCTAAATGGTGCAATGTACGCTGATTTCCTACATAATGTACTACCGATGTTACAACAAGATGTTTCACTGCACTGCATGACAGAATGGCGATGTACTTCCAACATGATGGATGTCCGGCACATAGCTCGCGTGCGGTTGAAGCGGTATTGAATATCAAATTTCATGACAGGTGGATTGGTCGTCGAAGCATCTTACCATGGCCCGCGCGTTCACCGTATCTGACATCCCCAGATTTCTTTCTGTGGAGAAAGTTGAAGGATATTTGCTAGCGTGATCCACCGACAAAGCCTGACAACATGCGTCTGCACATTGTCAATGCATGTGCGAACATTACGGAAGGCAAACTGCTCGCTGTTGAGAGCAATGTAGTTGCCAAATGCATCGAGGTTGACGGACATCATTTTGAGCGTCAGTTGCATTAATGTGGTTTTTTCAGGTAATGACGCTGTAACAGCATGCGTTCTCAGAAGTGATAAGTTCACAAAGGTACATGTATCACATTGGAACAACCGAAATAAAACGTTCAAACTTACATAAGTTCTGTATTTTAATTTAAAAAACCTACCCGTTACCAACTGTTCGTCTAAAATTGCGAGCCATGTGTTTGTGACTATTACGGCGCCATCTATCACAAAGCGAAAAAAGTGGTCCAACTAAAACATTCATATTTCTTTACGTACTACACAAATATGTATTAAAAATGGGTGTTCCTATTTTTAAAAAATGCAGTTGATATCCGTTTGACCCATGGCAACGTCATTTAGCGGGCCAACCATAGCGCCATCTGGTTTCCCCCTTCAAGCTGGACTAGTTTCGTTCTTTGTAGTTTTTTCGTTCGACGCTTATTTCGTGAGATTGTAAATAGGATGTTTAGGTTTTTTTTATTGGTAACGCCGCCGCCACGTAGCGCTCTGTATGAAAATCACTGGCTGTGCCGTGTGCAGTCTGTGGCTGGTTTTCATTGTTGTGTGCCATTGTAGTGTTGGGCAGCGGCAGCTGGCTGTTAGCGGCGCGTAGCGTTGCGCAGTTGGAGGTGAGCCGCCAGCAGTGGTGGATGTGGGGAGAGAGATGGCGGAGTTTTGAAATTTGTAAGACTGGGTGTCATGAACTGATACATATATTATGACTCTTAAGGTAAATACATTGTTTGTTCTGTATTAAAATCTTTCATTCGCTAACTACGCCTATCAGTAGTTAGTGCCTTCCGTAGTTTGAATCTTTTATTTAGCTGGCAGTAGTGGCGCTCGCTGTATTGCAGTAGTTTGAGTAACGAAGATTTTCGTGAGGTAAGTGATTAGTGAAACGTATAGGTTAATGTTATAGTCAGGGCCATTCTTCGTAGTGATTCTTGAAAGTCAGATTGCGTTGCGCTAAAATTATTGTGGGTCAGTTTAAGCACAGTCATGTATAATTGTTCTAAGGGGGCGTTTCAAGACATTTGGCCTGGTCACGGTCAATGGGCCACCCTGTATAGTGAAGGACATAGACTGTTTGCATGTCACCCATCGTTTGCGACAACTCGTTGTAAATCCATAGTTAAGTATTGTCAATCTTCTTTATTGTAATAAAAACTATTAGATCTGATTTGCTTGAACTGTTATATAGCTACCCCATCCTTTAGGCACCCTATAAGCCACGAGTAGGCAGGCCCACGGAGTCACACCCTAAAGCTGTAAACAAAAGATTTAGGGACACAAATCCACTTGCTATGCAGATGTTTGAAGTCAATCTGGAAAGACTAACGTAGCAAGAAGTCTAGAATACTGACGACTTCCATGGCAGATACAATGCATTTCTTTAAACCTTTATCACATTCTTTAACAGCTCTTTCCTAATACAAAACATGCAGGCACATTTTCAGTACTGAACAGTAATGAAACCACTTCGTGAAAAGCATATAAGAGGTAGCGTAGCCAATTACCGACCAGTTCCTTTACTACCATTTCCCAAAGGTTTTTGAGAAAGCAATGTATAGGAGGTTAGTAGCACAGTTTGGTACACATAATTTGCTGCGAGACTCTCAGTTTGGCTTTAGGACGGGGTATTTATTATTCTGTGTGTGAGGCACTAACAGTGCTAAACGGTAGGCTGAGGACAGTTGAATTTTCTTTGATTTAACCAAAGCATGCCATTGTGATGGACCACACAACACTTTTGCGTAAGTTGAAACATTATACGATTAGAGAAGATGCTCAACACTGGTTGAGTAGGAAGCAGAAGGATGTCCTCCAGTGTAACAGGAAAGAACTTCGAATGTGACTGGTGACATGTAAAGAGAGGGGTGCCACTGGATTCTGTTCACGGTTCATTGCTTTCTTGATACATACCAATGATCTACCACAAAACGTGGCAGATGACACAAATATTGTTCTGTTTGCGGATGACACAAGCGTTACTGCGAAAGACGTGGATATGGGTGACCGGGTCTTCAGCAAAATCAGCACGTAGCTTTCAGAGACCTACTTAGTGCGTAACTGTAACAAAACGCAATATATACAGTTTCTGACAAGGATCTCTCGTAAAAGCGATATTTTACTGTCCGAAGCAGGTCTAAAGGTCAGTCAAGTAGACACACACACACACACACACACACACACACACACACACAAAGGCTTGGTTACTTGCTTCCACTTTTATTATCTTGTATGGTGGTGTGTTTTGGGACAATTCCGACCATTCACCAAGAATACTCTCAGCCGAGAGACGGGCGATAAGAGTGATTTACGATTTCGGTTTGTGAACCGTGTACGCCACAGTTCAGGCATCTCGGAATGCTGTGTCTGCCTTTCCTGTACATATACTCCATCGCGAGATTTGTTGTTGACAATATTGACTCATCCGGAAGAAACTATAAGAAACGTTCCGTGAAAACTAGAGTAAAAAAAGGCGTACACTTCGGTAACTCTGCATTATGCATTCTGCAGAATGATGTGCAGTATTCAGCACTTTTCATTTTCATCACGATTCCAGCGGAACTGAAATAAATTATATGATAAGCCCCAAGCACTCAAATCCAAGCTGAAAGTTTCCTTTTGGCTCACTCTAATTTTGTACAGGAGTTCCTCGCAGAAGTGGAGAACTTTAATTTTTAGAGTGTAATTACTCGTATACACAGTTCTTTCGTGTTTTATTATTTCTTTATTTGTTTACAAATTTTCTAACCAGAATACTGTAGACTACGTAGTGACACGTTCCATGACGAAGTGGTTTTGGCTCGCTTGGTTCCAAGGAAACTTAAATAAATACAGTGAACATAACTAAACGATAATACGAGGATTGGACCTTTAATAATGGCAACTACTTATTTACAGCCCGTAGAAAATAGATACGTGTTTCAAAGTTTTACTGACCTTCAAAGTAGTCACCAGCATTGTGTATAACCAGTTGCCAGCGATGTGGAAGTCTTAGGATACTCTTAGCAGTGCCAGTTGTGTTGACAGTTCGTGCGGCGCGGTCTACTGCCCGACGAATTTGTGGCAGTTCTGAAGCGAATGCCGTGAAGTGTTTCCTTCAGTTTAGAAATCGAGTTGAAATCACGAGGGCGTAAGTCAGGGGAGTGTAGTAGGTGGTACAGCACTTAGCAGCCCCATGTGTCAAAAAAATCAGTAACAGCTTGCACTGTACGTGCTTGAGCGTTTTCCTGCAAAATGATGGTCAGGTCTTGTAGAAAGGGTCATCACTTCTACCTCCATGCTGTTCAGTTTTGGAACACAAGCTACGACCAGCTTAGAGGCAGAAGTGATGACACTTCCTGCTGGACCTGGGCATCATTTTGCAGGACAATGCTCAAGCACATACAGTGTAAGCTGTTACTGATTTGTTTGAGTGATGGGGCTGATAAGTGCTATACCACCTACTGCACTCCCCTGACTTAAGCCCTCGCAAGTTCCGCTCCATTTCTGAAGTGAAGCAGATACTTCACGGCATTCACTTCAGAACTGCTACACATTCGTCGGGAAATAGACTGCGCCGCTGGAACTGTCAACACAACTGGCACTGCTAAGAGTATCCTACGACTTCCACATCGCTGGCAACGGGTTATACACAATGCTGGTGACTGCTTTGAAGGTCAGTAAAACTTTGAAGCACGTATCTATTTTGTACGAGCTGTAAATAAGCAGTTGCCACTATTAAAATTCCAACCCTCGTATTTTCTGATCATGCGATAGTAAAAACCACTTGCTACAGGCTCACTAATCTCTAGGAAAAATAGACGCTAAATTATCATGTCCATTATTCAGCTTGCTCTATTTTTAAAATTGCCGCATATGGTGAACCTTCATTATCATTATCTTCCGGCCACGAATTGGAAAAACTGCTTGCTTCGACCACCATTAGAAAGTTTATCGGTTTTGTGGTAAATATCATGTGTTTGAAATGTTGACAGCAGGACTGAAGTCTGCTGTGAGTAAAAGAACCAAGTATGTAGAGGATTCTCAACATCAAACTTTATTTACCAGGCATCGAAACAACCAACACTGGTAATAGTACAGAGACAAAGATATTACAACGTATTAATTGTTCAGGTAATAAGTAAAGTGCAAAAATTTCGGAAAAATCTTGCAAAGTAACAAGCGTACGTTTAAAAATGTACACTTTAAGATAACAGTCAGCGAATTCCTTCAGTGAAAGACTTTTTTTAGCTTGGACCTTTTGCTTTAGATTGTGAGAAAACGTAGTTGCAAAATACAGTTTCCTTTTTTTAAGAAAAAAGAACAAGCAGTTTTAAGAAAATTCTGTACAGGTATTCAACTTGTTCAATGCAAATACTTTAGACAAAATTATTTGACACAGGACTAACATGCCTGACGGCTCCAAAAGGGGTTGAAATTCTTTGAACAGATTATAACACCAATAAACATGATTTACAATACAGTCTTGAAGTCAGAAAAAGTTCTTAGAGATAGAATACGTGCATAAATTACAGTACTCAAACTTAGCAGCCTTCCGCGGTCGTAAACCCACTTAGTTTTACTGGTCACGCGGTAACTCGTGAGGAGCGGTCCAACCGGCTTAGAAAATACGTGGTTCTTCTATAACACACCAAACGAACTATTAGAACAGGGCCCGCCTTACGCCAACTGTGAAGCCAGCCAAACTTCTGTATGTACATACAGACATTAACGTACAGCCTTGCAAACTCCAATAAGCCTGAAGTTCTTAAAGCAAATGGCAATGTTTTAAAGCACGTTATCACTGCTACTTAAACCACCAAATGACTTACGTAGGAAGCTTATTGAAATACTCTGGCAGTAAAAGCACAGTTCATTATAGAGTTAAACAAAATTACTCCTTTAGAATTACAACTATAATGGCACTGCATATTTCAGTTGCTTGCGCACACACCTGAGCTGAGGTAACCAGTACTAATGAAGTGCTGCAAGAGCAATCGTTACCAGCAATTTTCCTGACTCACAATTAGGACTACACACGGTGCTGTTCAACACAACATACTTGAAACAACGTAACAGCCTTTACCATAGTCGCGCTTATACAAATGGGACTTTAAATTGATAGATATTACTCCAGCAAAATTTTCCGGACGCAAGCTCTATACAGTCTGAACATTTCCTACAGCTTTCGCAAGCTAGACCCAGAAAATTACGCAACAGTCACAGGTAGTACTCGTTAGCAAAACGACACCTACAAGGCGAGGAACTCCCACACACAAAACGCGACAGCACATTTGAGCTACCACAGTTCAACGTGAAAGTCGTTAAGGGACACCCAACAGTTAATGGTGTATGAACGATCCTGGATGAGAAAACACCTTACACACCACAACAAAGAAAGCTGAAGGTGGCATCGGCAGACAGAAGTCTTGGCTCAATGAAATGATGCATGCGGTTGTATTCAGGCCTGTATGTGGCTACACTGTCCTCCAGATGTAGCGAGGCCCCAGTCCCGCTGCTATAATCCGTTCACTGTAAGAATAAACCTGATGTAAACATTGCATTTTGTGTTCTTGTGCGCTCGCTGTAACCTCATTGGATTTCCGTTTCACGTGGGACAGCAGCCAAGTTGTCTCCAGTACTGTCAAGTACTGTAATAAGGGTACTTATTGTGCTCTGCTTTCCTCGCACATCGACTTACGGATACTACGGAACAACAGCATTAATGGCACATTTAACTTGTACAGCACTGGTCTTTCAGCTGGTACACCTAGCCTGCAGTGACATGGCCAGTTGCAGTTCACACGTAAGCAGAGACGAGCATAGGAGCAATACTGCTTCGAATGTAATTTAATTTTGAAGCAAAATGAAGTAATACAATGCAAATCTCGCACAATACGCTCCTTAGACGACTAGACGAAGACGGCAACACGTTACCGTTTTTAGCTAACGTACTATTGTAATTAAAAACAAGTATGATGAAAATTCCTGACTTAACCATAGGGTAATTTTTCTCCCCTGAAGCCACTGAAGGTGTTACTTACAGTCAGTCGTCTGGTAATCTCTTATCTCATTCCTTATCCGAAACAGAAACACATTTCAGTTCTGGAAGTGTCACCTGCGTGAACTAGCCTATCAACAACAGAATCCACGAAGCCAACCAGGCGGAGCATTTTCTCTTCTTTTATGATGAGCCTTTCTATATCCCGCTAGCGTTCGGCAGTGACGTGTGGAAAAAGACGCGAGCGTTAGCACCAGTACGTCTGGCAGCTTAACAGTCTTGTTACTTCTCCGGCTAAATCCCTCACCTTGGCTCCAGATCAGTTGTCGGCCGCTGTGGAAGAGCGATTCTAGGTGCTTCGGCCTGGAAGCGCGCTGCGCTAAGGACCTCACACACATCCATGCCCGAGGCAGGATTCGAACCTGCGATCGTAGCGGTCGTGCGGTTCCAGACTGAAGCGCCTAGAACCACTGCGGCCGGCTGTAGTTACGAGATGTAGGGTATTTCAAATTGAACGAGAAAAGAATTTACAGGGTGGGCTTTTGAACCACAGCACGATCAAAAGTAATTAGTTAACGTAGCTTTTTTTTTTCATTTTGTTCGGTATTGTTCGTTGCGTTTGGTCTGGGCGGGCGTCATAAGACGTCCGTACAAGTTGATCGTTGATTCCTTTACTCAGTTTATTATTATTATTATTATTATTATTATTATTATTACAGAAGGCGAGCAGCCCTCTGACCGAACACGCAGAGCTACCTTCCCGGCTTATTAAGCAACCGGCTGCGCTACACTTACAGTTTGATCTCTAAATTGATAAAAAAAACATTAAGAACAACCTATTTCTCGGCAATTTTCAACACTGTTCAACGGGCGTGTTTCACTGCGGAACAGAAAGCAACCTCAGCCATTTTCATATTGCCCATTATCAGCGCACCAATCAGAGAACAATGCTGCAGAGGCTGTGACTATACACGATTTTTGAAATAAAAACGACGTAGCTAAAGCGTGAAAAACGTTTATGGCTGTTAATACGTTTGAATATCTTATAGTGTCGTTTAACGTAATTTAGTAATAAGATATCTAATACATAAGTAGGACCTACTTCCAAGAGCGTAATAACACCAGCTTACGTGTGCTGCTGCTTCTGACCAATTATCGCGTTTGTGTTCGTTTATACCAGGTTTATTCTTATGCCGAACGGATTATTAATGATGTCTCACACCACGTCGTTCCTTCCGTACTCGGCCGAGACAAACTCCGGGCTCGCACAGCCCACCAACGACCACGTCACGACGAGTACTGCAACGACGACGCCTGAGAGGGTCACTGACCTCTCTCGATAACCAGCGTAACTTCCACCGCGTCTCGCTGCTCCGACGACTCCCCATGAATCGTTCCGCGCGCGCCTAAATAGGCAATCGAGACGAATCGCACCGTAGCAAATCGCGGGCACGAGAAAGATCCGAAGCGCTAATCGCTCCAGAGATAAGTTACGGTTCAGTATGCTTTCGGATGTTCGGCAAAATGCGCATTACAGTGATGGCAGTGTAATTAGATAACGCAATACCGTCATAGTACATAGATTTATTTGTAAACTATTATGCAAAAACGCTAAATACAAACACACGAATTCTTTACAGACGAGTGGAAAAACTGGTAGAAGCCGACCCCTGGGAAGATCAGTTTGGATTAGATAGAAATGTAAGAACACGTGAGGCAATACTGGCCCTACGACTTACCTTAGAAAATAGATTAAGGAAAGCCAAACCTACGTTTCTAGCATTTGTAAAATTAGAAAAAACTTGTCCAATGTTGACTGGAGTACTCTCTTTCAAATTATGAAGGTGGCAGCGGTAAAAAACAGGGACCGAAAGGCTATTTACAATTTGTACACAAACCAGATGGCAGTTATAATATTCGAGGGGCATGGAATGGAAGCAGTGGTTGGGAAAGGAGTCAGACAGGGTTTTAGTCTATTTCCGATGTTATTCAATCTGTACATTGAGCAAGCAGTAAAGAAAACAAAAGAAAAATTCGGAGTACGAATTAAAATCCATGGAGAAGAAATTACTGGCCATTAAAATTGCTACACCACGAAGATGACTTGCTACAGACGCGAAATTTAGCCGCCAGGAAGAAGATGCTGTGATACGTAAATGATTAGTTTTTCAGAGCATTCACACAAGGTTGGCGCCGGTGGCGACACCCACAAGGTGCTGACATGAGGAAAGTTTCGAACCGATTTCTCATACACAAAAGGCAGTTGACCGGTGTTGCCTGGTGAAACGTTGTGATGCCTCGTGTAAGGAGGAGAAATGCATACTATCACGTTTCCGACTTTGACAAAGGTCGGATTGTAGCCTATCGCGATTGCGGTTTATCGTATCGCGACATTGCTGCTCGCGTTGGTCGAGATCCAATGACTTTAAGCAGAATATGGAATCGGTGGGTTCAGGAGTGTAATACGGAACGCCGTGCTGGATCTCAAAGGCCTCGCATCACTAGCAGTCGAGATGACAGGCATCTTATCCGCATGATTGTAACGGATCGTGCAGCCACGTCTCGATCCCTGAGGCAACAGATGGGGACGTTTTCAAGACAACAACCATCTGCACGAACAGTTCGATGACGATTGCAACAGCATGAACTATCAGCTCGGAAACCATGGCTGCGGTTACGCCTTGACGCTGCATCACAGACAGGAGCGCCTGCGATGGTGTACTCAACGTCAAACCTTGGTGCACGAATGGCAAGACGTCATTTTTTCGGATGAGTCCAGGTTCTGTTTACAGCATCATGATGGTGGCATCCGTGTTTGGAAACATCACACATTGGAAGTGTGTATTCGTCATCGCCATACTGGCGTATCACCCGGCGTGATGGTATGGGGTGCCATTGGTTGCACGTCTTGGTCATCTCGTGTTCGCATTGACGGCACTTTAAACAGTGGACGTTACATTTTAGATGTGTTACGACCCGTGGTTCTACCCTTCATTCGATCCCTGCGAAACCATACATTCAAGCAGGATATTGCACGACCGCATGTTGCAGGTCTTCTACGGGCCTCTCTTGATACATAAAATGTTCGACTGCTGCCCTGGCCAGTACATTGAATCAATGCCCAGGAGTATCAAGGCCGTTATTACGGCCAGAGGTGGTTGTTCTGGGTACTGATTTCTCAGGATCTGTGCACCCAAATTGCGTGAAAATGTAATCACATGGCATTTCTAGTGTAATATATTTGTCCAATGAATACCCGTTTTTCATCTGCATTTCTTCTTGGTATAGCAATTATAATGGCCAGTAGTGTAAAAACTTTGAGATTCGCAGATGATATTGTAATTCTGTCAGAGACTGCAAAGGACCTGGAAGAGCTGCTGAACGCAATGGACAGTGTCTTGAAAAGAGGATATAACATGAACATCAACAATAACAAAAGGAGGATAATGGAATGTCGAATTAAGTCGGGTGATGCTGCGGGAATTAGATTAGGAAATGCGAGAGTTAAAGTAGTAAACGAGTTTCGCTATTTGAGGAGCAAAATAATTGATGATGGTCGAAGTAGAGAGGATATAAAATGTAGACTGGCAATGGCAAGAAAAGCGTTTCTGAAGATGAGAAATTCGTTGATATCGAGTATAGATTTAAGTGTTACGAAGTCGTTTCTGAATGTATGTGTACGGAGTGTAGCCATGTATGGAAGTGAAACATGGACGATAAATAATTTAGACAAGAATAGAAGCTTTCGAAATGTGGCGCTACAGAAGAATGCTGAAGATTAGATGGGTAGATTATGTAACTAATGAGCAGGTATTGAATAGAATCGGAGAGAAGGGGAATTTGTGACACAACTTGACTAGAAGAAGGGATCGGTTGGTAGAGCGTATTTTGAGGCATCAAGGGATCACCTATTTAGTATTGGACAGCAGCGTGGAGGGTAAAACTCGTAGAGGGAGATCAAGAGATGGATACACTAAACAGATTTAGAAGGATGTAGGTTGCAGTAGGTACTGGGAGATTGAAGCTTGCATAGGATAGAGTAGCATGGAGAGCTGCATCAAACCAGTCTCTGGACTGAAGACCACAACAACGAACACATCTCATGGTTAGACCACTGCGCAATGCCAGCAGAGTTTACAGATCTGGGCTTCCTGCAGACGTAGTTCTGCTAAGGTACGGATAACAGATCTATGACAGCGCGCGAGTGAACTGGCCCGGCGACTGGAGCACACTCGATGGTTGAAGTACGCAGGACAGTTCGATTGCTGGCATAATGTCCAAATTGCTCACAAATTCACCTTGAAACAATACAGGTACACTTATCAGCCAGAACATTATGACCACCGACCTACCACCGACGTAAACCCGTCCAGGCGACAGCAGCGTTATCTGGCGTGGAATGACTGCTAGTAATATACACGCGCGGTGCATGTATTATCAGCAAGCATGCTGCCTGTGTGTAGGATGGGTAAGGCACGCGATGTGTCTTGAGTTCTGCTGAAGGCAGGTTGTGACTACTCGGAGGCTCTGCACGAGCTTGTCGGGTGTTCGAGAAGTGCTGTCGTGTGTTCAACAAGTGACCAAACCAAGGTGAAACCACGTCCAGGCGTCGTGGGATTCGGCAGCCACCCCTCATGACAGACGTCGGACTTCTTAGGCTAGGCAGACAGGTAAGACAAGTTAGACGACGAGCTGTGGCGGAACTGACAACAGGCTTTAATGCTGGGCGGAGGACAAGTGTGTCTGAACACGCAGTGCACTGAACAGTGCTAACGATGGGTCTCCGCAGCTGACGACCAATGCATGTGCCAATATTAACACGAAACTACGACCGAGCTGGGCTCGTGAGCATCGACACTGGACTTTGGGTTCAGCAGCAGAGCGTTACACGGTCTGATGAATACAGATACCTTCATCATGCCGATGGGAGGGCGCGAAGCCGTCGTCTTCCAGGGGAACAGCTCATTGACACTCTGAAAGCATCGCTATTTGCGGGAGATACTTTTTTTTCTTTTTTCAACTTCCTTTCTATTTCTTATAGAAAGGGTGTTACAAAAAGGTACGGCCAAACTTTCACGAAACATTCCTCGCACACACAGAAAGAAAATGTGTTATACGGACATGTGTCCGGAAACGATTACTTTCCATGTTAGAGCTCATTTTTTTACTTCTCTTCAAATCACATTAATCATGGAATGGAAACACACAGCAACAGAACGTACCAGCGTGACTTCAAACACTTTGTTACAGGAAATGTTCAAAATGTCCTCCGTTAGCGAGGATACATGCATCCACCCTCCGTCGCATGGAATGTCTGATGGAGCCCTGGAGAATGGCGTATTGTATCACAGCCGTCCACAATACGAGCACGAAGAGTCTCTACATTTGGTACCGGGGTTGCGTAGACAAGAGCTTTCAAATGCCCCCATAAATGAAACTCAAGAGGGTTGAGGTCAGGAGAGCGTGGAGGCCATGGAATTGGTCCGCCTCTACCAATCCATCGGTCACCGAATCTGTTGTTGAGAAACGTACGAACACTTCGACTGAAATGAGCAGGAGCTCCATCGTGCATGACCCGCATGTTGTGTCGCACTTGTAAAGGCACACGTCCTAGCAACACAGGTAGAGTATCCCGTATGAAATCATGATAACGTCCTCCATTGGGCGTAGGTGGAAGAACACGCTGTACATGGTACGGAAACAACTGGTTCTCCCGTAGCACACTAACGTAAAATTCACAGCATACAGTGACGTGGTCAACGTTACCTGGTACAGCAGCAACTTCTCTGACGCTGACATTAGGGTTATCGTCAACAGCACGAAGAATTGCCTCGTCCATTGCAGGTGTCCTCGTCGTTCTAGGTCTTCCCCAGTCACGAGTCATAGGCTGTAATTGTTCCGTGCTCTCTAAGACGCCGATCAATTGCTTCAAACATCTCACTGTCGGGACACCTTCGTTCTTGAAATCTGTCTCGATACAAACGTGCCGCGCCACGGCTATTGCCCCGTGCTAATCCATACATCAAATAGGCATCTGCAAAACCATGTTCTTCATTAACACTAACCTGTGGATGCTGCGTACTGATGTGGTTGATGCTAATAATATAGAGCAATGAGTCGCATGTCAACACAAGCACCGAAATCAACATTACCTTCATTCAATTGGGCCAACTGGCGGAGAATCGAGGAAGTACAGTACAGACTGTTGTTGGATGAACCATTCGCAGACGTGTACCCGTGGAGGCCAATCAGCTGCTGATAGTGCCTGCACACGCTGTACATGGTACGGAAACAACTGGTTCTCCCGTAGCACACTAACGTAAAATTCACAGCATACAGTGACGTGGTCAACGTTACCTGGTACAGCAGCAACTCCTCTGACGCTGACATTAGGGTTATCGTCAACAGCACGAAGAATTGCCTCGTCCATTGCAGGTGTCCTCGTCGTTCTAGGTCTTCCCTAGTCGCGAGTCATAGGCTGTAATGTTCCGTGCTCTCTAAGACGCCGATCAATTGCTTCAAACATCTCCCTGTCGGGACACCTTCGTTCTTGAAATCTGTCTCGATACAAACGTGCCGCGCCACGGCTATAGCCCCGTGCTAATCCATACATCAAATAGGCATCTGCAAAACCATGTTCTTGATTAACACTAACCTGTGGATGCTGCATACTGATGTACTTGATGCTAATAATATTGAGCAATGAGTCGCATGTCAACACAAGCACCGAAATCAACATTACCTTCATTCAATTGGGCCAACTGGCGGAGAATCGAGGAAGTACAGTACAGACTGACGAAACTAAAACGAGCTCTAACATGGGAATTAAGTGTTTCCGGACACATGTCCACATAACATCTTTTCTTTATTTGTGTTTGAGGAGTGTTTACTGAAAGTTTGGCCGTACCTTTTTGTAACACCCTGTATGTATATTTCCAATGATATAGCACAGTATTTATTAGGCCTGTGAAACTTCCTGGCAGATTAAAACTGTGTGCCCGACCGAGACTTGAACTCGGGACCTTTACCTTTCGCGGGCAGTTTTAATCTGCCAGGAAGTTTCATATCAGCGCACACTCCGCTGCAGAGTGAAAGTCTCATTCTGGAAACATCCCCCAGGCTGTGGCTAAGCCATGTCTCCGCTATATCCTTTCTTTCAGGAGTGCTAGTTCTGCAAAGTTTGGAAGGTAGGAGACGAGATACTGGCAGAAGTAAAGCTGAGAGTAGCGGGCGTGAGTCGTGCTTCGGGAGCTCAGATGGTAGAGCACTTGCCCGCGAAAGGCAAAGGTCCCGAGTTCGAGTCTCGGTCGGGCACACAGTTTTAATCTGCCAGGAAGTTTCATATCAGCGCACACTCCGCTGCAGAGTGAAAATCTCATTCTGGTATTAGTCCTGTGTTTGTTAGAGATATGTTTTTGAAATTATTTTCTTCGTAAGTAAATAGGTGTCTCTTGTTCATTGAGTAGGTAAAATATTTTGATTCTTTGCTTGCCATTCGCTGAAAATGTTTATTGTGATTAAAATAGTTTGTACAATTAAAAACATACTGTATAAATAGAGCAAGAGCGATCTGGGAGCATCGATAGTGACAGTTGAACTGTGTGTGTAGAGTGTGTGTTAGATTGAGGAGGAGCGAACTCGTATGGTGCGATGTCTGTGTTGCTTTTCTTTCAAATCGGTGCAGACGAAACTCGTTAACGGTGATATATGTTTCTATTCTTTCCGTACAGCATTCTGAAAATGTAAATTGTGGACAGAGAGGTTACACTGTGTAAAACCGCCAGCTGAACTGGGTGGTGTAGCTACGACAATACAGCCGTGTACGGACAACATTGTAGTTACGGGTTTCGAGATCAACTGTGTTCGCCATGACTGTATCGCGTGCACTTTACAAGTTTCAGAACTTCCATGTATGTTCGTGTTGCGGCCGACAACAGCGTAAATAATTATTAGCTGTGCCACAGATGTGTTGAAAAACGTGTAGTATGAACGTGCTGATTCCTGCCAAGCGTGGTGATTTCGCGGTGGTGGTTTCCACGTAACTGATGAACCGTAATTACGCGATCGGAAAACTTTAAAACTGTGTAAAGGACAGTGTTACTGCACATCTCGTATGTGATGGACGTGAAATCATGCGCACAGGCCAGTCTGAGTCTTGGTAACAACAACAACAGTCTGCCAGTGGCCTATAATACGCCACTTACGTAACATTCACTGCATGGAGATCATTTACTAAATGAGAGGATCATCAGCAGTCTTCAGTCAATCAACCGAGCTGATCCAACATTCCGGCTGTACCGACGAGTTGCTGTAACATCATCTTCAACATCACAACACACTGTCGTCATCTCAACACATCAGGAACGGAAAGATAAGATGCAATGCTTTGCGGTCTCCCTGATGAACTACTAGATAGTAATTCAGTGGATGAACTTGTAAATTCATTTCCATCTGTTTAAAAACAATAATCTTCTTTGACTTTGCTTACGGTAATACAACTACTTTCATTGAACTGTTAGCTTTGATTGTAGGTATTTTTGACCTGCCATTATTTATAAGCAGTTTTCTTTTACTTGAAATATATTTCATTTTAAGTTAACGCTGCTGCATTTGCATGTATTTTTGTGTGCCTTTTGGGGCAGTGTTATAAATATGAGTGTAGTATTAATTAGAATGTGAGTAGGTGTGGTTTATTGTGTGATACGTTCGCTCGCGCAAATCGTTTTCTTCATAACACCTGCACTGCGGGGCGGTGACCAGGTGGCGGTGGTTCCATTATGCGTAGGCGCTCACTGGTCCAGTGTACCTCGCGCAAAGCGTCATGACGATCATGTTTCGCGACAGGAGAGGCATTTTTAAACACGGTAATGACAGAAGGCAAGGAGTGTGATGGAGTGGTTCGAGGAACACACTGGTGCTGGCACCCGACCTCGCCAGATCTGAACCCGATCGAACACATCTGCGATGTGATTGAACGTGGCGTTAGAGCTCATCGCTCCCTTTCCCGGTATTTACGGGAATTTGGGGACTTGAGTGTGCAGATCTGTACTGTGCAGGGCTCTATTGTACGTTCTGAAATATTTTACCAAACACTATACAAATAACTTTAAAACTTATCATGTTGAGTCGTCCAATTACTGGATGTGAAGTGCCGCTTGTATTGCTAGTTGCCTTAAGAACTGAAACGATTAACAATTGACTAGAGATTTCTGCTATGACAATAGAAAAACCTGGGATAACTGTCACTGAATCTCTAAACTTACTTTTAACTTTCTTGTAGATAACGGTCAGTAACAAAACTCAGAAATATCGAAAAGTTAACGATAACTACACAGAATATAAACACTGACTGCAACAAAACATGGTAGTTGTAATTACACTAGAGTAAATAAAGTCGACAAACCGCAGTTTACACCGAAATATGCTATGCACGACCCTCGTAACATCGGTGAATCTTAAGTTACGAAAATTATCAAAACACACATTTATACCCCCACATAGACGATGAAATTTGGTGTGAGCAACTTACTGAACGAGGATACTACTGCCAGAATTGTATAGAGCACAAATGTAGAATGCTACTCATGCTATAAAATGAAATAAATTTTTCACAATATTAACTGATGGAAAATGTGCAATATGTCACGACACACGCACTAGTTTTAATACTATTACAACGAAATATACTTTTAAATTTTTAGTGAAAGTCCAGGACCTAAGTTTTCAAAGCGAATTTGACACACACTGTTGCATTAGGGCGCAAAGGAAATACCAGAAAACGTTGCAGGGTCCATGAAGCCATTCGCAGACGATGCTATTGTCTATAAGAAGATTCTAGTACTACAAGACGGTAGCGAAATTCAGTAAGACATGCAGAGAATAAATAAAGGTAGCGTAGTGCGTATAAATAGGCGAAGAGGATCAGTTTTGTTCGGTTACACTGTTGGCAACAACCAGTACATCTACATCTACATGACTACTCTGCAATTCACATTTAAGTGCTTGGCAGAGGGTTCATCGAACCACAATCATACTATCTCTCTACTATTCCACTCCCGAACAGCGAGCGGGAAAAACGAACACCTAAACCTTTCTGTTCGAGCTCTGATTTCTCTTATTTTATTTTGATGATCATTCCTACCTATGTAGGTTGGGCTCAACAAAATATTTTCGCATTCGGAAGAGAAAGTTGGTGACTGAAATTTCGTAAAAAGGTCTCGCCGCGACGAAAAACGTCTATGCTGTAATGACTTCCATCCCAACTCGTGTATCATATCTGCCACACTCTCTCCCCTATAACGCGATAATACAAAACGAGCTGCCCTTTTTTGCACCCTTTCGATGTCCTCCGTCAATCCCACCTGGTAAGGATCCCACACCGCGCAGCAATATTCTAACAGAGGACGAACGAGTGTAGTGTAAGCTGTCTCTTTAGTGGACTTGTTGCATCTGCTAAGTGTCCTGCCAATGAAACGCAACCTTTGGCTCGCCTTCCCGACAATATTATCTATGTGGTCCTTCCAACTGAAGTTGTTCGTAATTTTAACATTCAGGTACTTAGTTGAATTGACAGCCTTGAGAATTGTACTATTTATCGAGTAATCGAATTCCAACGGATTTCTTTTGGAACTCATGTGGATCATCTCACACTTTTCGTTATTTAGCGTCAACTGCCACCTGACACACCATACAGCAATCTTTTCTAAATCGCTTTTCAGCTGATACTGGTCTTCGGATGACCTTACTAGACGGTAAATTACAGCATCATCTGCGAACAGTCTAAGAGAACTGCTCAGATTGTCACCCAGGTCATTTATATAGATCAGGAACAGTAGAGGTCCCAGGACGCTTCCCTGGGGAACACCTCATATCACTTCAGTTTTACTCGAAAGCAAATGCCAGGCTAAGACTCATTGGCAGAGTTTTATGTAAAACGTAATCCATTCCTGACAAAAGTGGTTTTCAAAACACTTGTTAAGTACGATTCTTGAGTATTGCTCTTCAGCCTGGGATCTTTAACAAGTTGGATTAGTGTAGGGGACAGAGAAGACAAAACGAAGAGCTGCGTGTTTCGGTCACAGGATTGTCTAGCGACTGCGTGAGCTTGACAGATGCTCAAGAAATTACACTCGCAGCGCTACATTACAGGCGGTATGTATAATTTAGGGGTTTACAGTCTAAAGTCCGAGAACGTATGTCCCAAAAAGGGCTGGGCAAGTGTAGCACAGGGTGTCCCAGAATAACACCAACAAGCTCTAGTGACTGGTTCCTTTCACCAAAAGAAAAAGTGTCTAGTAAACGTCGGTTCTAAAATACAAATCTTAAGAGCCAAGAGCACTGGTTCATCTTAGATGCTATGAAACAGATCTCTTCTACTGCAAGGAGTTTGCGTTTCATATTTTGTGAGGAACTAGCATGGATCAAACCAAGAACAAAATATCCCGTAAACATGAGATCTAAAATACTTACCTTAAAAGCTATGAGCATTTTACATATTCGCTGATGTGAAACACGTCTCTATCAGTGATCAAGTGATCATAGCTCTAAAGGTATACGTTTCGGAGCCTGTGACCATTAGACACTTTATTCTTGTTATTTTCAGTATTACCTCCTCCTAAAATATGGAAAGTAAAGTGCTTGAAGTAGAAGAGATGTATTTCGTACTATCGAATATGAACACGGGCCCATAACTCTTAATCGCAAGGAATGCACTATAGAACCCATATTTACTAGACTTTTTCATTTTTCTGTGTTAACGAACCTGTCCCTGACGTTTCTCGTTTATTTGGGACATACTATACATATATTATGAAATAATAATAACTGTTTATAATGTAATACATTACACTTACAGTATTCTCTGTTAACTGTCAGAGATAGATTTTATTTTGCTGCATTTACTGTTTTTAGTTCAGTGATTTGTCTTAATCGTCATATCATTTCTGCACATCGAAACTGAACACATTTAATAAGATTTTATTGTGATTCTGCAAAGGAAGAGTTTAGATGTGTATCGTGTTTTGAAATAACAATGGGAGGACGGCAGGTTTGCTCGTGGAGGGCATGAATGGCGAATTTGTAACCGCTGTCACAGACTGTTTTCCGGTGTATTGTGAGCTGTAAAAAATAATGGCCAAAGTGAATTGTAATGTTATGCGTCCAGAATTAATCTTACACACATCATTATACGGGCTGTGACATGGGAATACTAGAGAGACATGGTTATTAATAAGGCGGTTTACGAAGCACAACGTCAACTGCCAAGTTGAAACTCTGTGTGTCAATGTGCCTCTTATGATGAACTAATGTGTCAAGGATAATAGAAAACCAGTGACCGTAGACAGACAGATTTACCGAGTGAACTAAGTTCAGTATTCAGCACTCCGAATAGTGTATCGGTGTCATTGTGACTTTAATCGTGAACTGATGTGTCATGGAATATGAAAGCAGTGACTTTGAAAGCACAGTGAACTAGTTTCAGTATTGAGCTCTTACTGCGAACTGTAGTACTAAAAAGAAAGTCTGAAGTGCTAATTGCATGCAGTGACGCTGATATACGTTGTGTAATTGTGTACTTCAGTACAGGCTATATTTGTTTCGCATCGTCGACCACCTGTGTTTCAACCAATAAGGAGACGATGCGCGTTTTATACTGCATCTTCGTACTATCACTTTCAACTGAAATAATGCAGTGGCATTATTTAACAAGGTCTACAACTACTGGAATATATTTGTGGACCGCCAGAGCGGGACAGTTGTTCACCGTTTCGCACAGCTAAGTTTCTTTCGCAAAACATAACTCTCAGGCAAATTTCCTTTCACCAATATGATTTTGGAAGTGATTTGTTAAATAAAACTTAGATTTGTTTCACTGAATTCATATACAGATTTTCTCGTTCTTGTTATCCACTTCACATTAAGTAGTTAGAAAATAATCGAATAATTTTTCCAGTAACTGCAAAGACGGCTGCAAAACCTAATCCACTGTTTAATGCGTTTATAGAAAAATAATAACATGAATGGTAACCGTCTATGTACTTCTATGGAGTTCACATTCTTGACTTCCTACAACAATAATAAAAATTCTACGTTATTTTTTGTTTCGTTTCACATAACTGGCATTTTCAGCATTTGCTAGTGTTGCTCTTTCTTTTGTATGTTTAGGGAGCTTCTGGAGTCGATGTGGCAATGGAAATGAAATGAGCATACAGCGTCGTTGGACGGGAGGCCCATTCAGGGAAGTTCGGCCGCCAAATGGAAGTCTTATTTCAGTCGACGCACAATGGACGACTTGCGCGCCTGGGATGAGGATGAAATGAAGACAACCCGACACCAACTCCCCAAGTGGAGAAAATCTCCAACACGGCCGGGAATCTAACCCAGGCTCGCTTGCAAGGGAGGCGAGCACGTTACCACCCAGATAAGCAGGCGGACGGATCATACAGTATATATATAAATGACCTAGTAGATAGTTCCATGCGGCTTTTCGCGGATGATGCTGTAGTATACAGAGACGTTGCAGCATTAGAAAATTGCAGCGAAATGCAGGAAAATCTGCAGCGGATAGGCACTTGGTGCAGGGAGTGGCAACTGACCCTTAACATAGAAAAAAGTAATGTATTGCGAATACATAGAAAGAAGGATCCTTTATTGTATGATTTGATTATATGATAGCGGAACAAACACTGGTAGCAGTTATTTCTGTAAAGTATCTGGGAGTATGCGTGCGGAACGATTTGAAGTGGAATTAATTGTTGGTAAGGCGGGTACCAGGTTGAGATTCGTTGGGAGAGTCCTTAGAAAATGTAGTCCATCAACAAAGGAGGTGGCTTACAAAACACTTGTTCGACCTATACTTGAGTATTGCTCATCAGTGTGGGATCCGTACCAGATCGGGTTGACGGAGGAGATAGAGAAGATCCTAAGAAGAGAGGCGCGTTTTCGTCACACGGTTACTTGGTAAGCGTGATAGCGTTACGGAGATGTTTAGCAAACTCAAGTGGCAGACTCTGCAAGGTCGGCGCTCCTTATTGCGGTGTAGCTTGCTGCCCAGGTTTCGAGAGGGTGCGTTTCTGGATGAGGTATCGAATATATTGCTTCCCTCTACTTATACCTCCCGAGGAGATCAAGAATATAAAATTAGAGAGATTAGAGCTCGCACGCAGGCTTTCCGGCAGTCGCTCTTCCCGCGAGCCATACGCGACTGGAACAGGAAAGGGAGGTAATGACAGTGGCACGTAAAGTCCCCTCCGCCACACTCCGTTGGGTGGCTTGCTCAGTATAAATATAGATGTAGATTATGCAATATTTCATTGCAAGTGCTCCTAAAATATGTGTACTGTAATGTGTTCATCGTTACATCAGTGAGCTACCGATTAGAGCAGAGTAGGTAGACTGTCACTGTTAGAGGGCAATGACAAAGCTATAATTTGTAAAGTGGCGTGCTGAATAAAGTTGGTTTACTTCATACCATATAGCATTATTCCAGAGCCATTGAGGGTCTTGTCTCCTTGTGTTGAACAAGGAACAGTCAAGTTCTATTTTTATTTATTTCAGCATTACGACAGATTTTTTCTCATTTCTTTTGTGAGTGTTCAGGTTTCGTTTCCTTTCTTTAACATTTTTGGCTAGGGTTCACTTTCATTTAACATGAACACAGTCATTACCGGTAGGAAGATTAATTAAGAGGGTGAGGGATCGTCGCAAAATGACCACAAGAAAAACATTAGACCTCATAAGGATGTTTATCGGGATTAGTTTGTCTCACGTACCATACGTGATCGTAAGACGGCAGAAGGAAAAAGCTTGTAGTGGTATCTTACAACTTAATGTGACTTGTGAAGTACTGATGTAGATACAGATGTAGCTGTAAAAGCGTGTTACATCTAACTTTTTAGCTTCGTACTGAACGTATCTTTAATGGTACGTCATAGGAAGCGAGAAGTTTTGGTCGGCAGTCGACTCGTCGGTGTCTGAGCGCCGGCCGCGACCTCTGACCGAGTCAGTGGCAGAATTCGTAACCCGCCTGCCCACCGCCGTAAGACTACGCATTAGTGGGTCAGCGGCTAACGAGTCACGCCCGAAGACACTTCTCGCTCGACACGCAGTTCGTGGCCCAACACACAGGAATGTCGTTACGAAATGATAGAGTGATCCGAACAGTAGGTCCTGCGGAGGGGGAAAAAATGGTTGTCCTCATTTCAAGTCTGGAAAGCTGCCTCTGAGATCAACTAGCCGGCTGGCCAAAAGCTTCGCCGTCGTCAGCTTTCAGATGCAATCTGATCATCCTCAGATATGACTTCATAAAAAACGGCACAGTGTAATACATCCGTCTGTGAGCAGATTTCTAAGTTTGTCACCTCAGTACATATTGCTTTCCCGCTACTAAAACACCATGTCAAAACTCAACATTACTGATATGATTATCTGCCAGTTTGTCACTACCGTTTCCGTCATCTCTAGTTTGGAGACCATCTGTGAATTGCAACTCACTAATATCATAGTTTTACAAGTTACTCTTTGCCTCCATTCGCCAACTGGTTACTATGAACTGCATTTGCGTTGTATAGAGAAGCTTAAAATCAAAAGAAGGCTGAAGTACAACAGGAAATACACTCATTGTCTAGTTTCCTGTATGAGAATTTAAAAATGTGGTAATAGACAGAATCCGTCTTCGATACCTCTCAGCCATTACTTTCAAACCGACAACTTTTCGAAATTTACAATGCTGAAATAAACTGTAATATAACAATGGGCAAAACCATACGGCGAGACAATGTAAAATACAGTGATCCAGGTTTTTTGGTTTATGAGGTGAAGTAAAATTCTGACTTAAACTGCACGGAAATAATGTTCAAATGTGTGTGAAATCTTATGAGACTTCTTACCTGCTAAGGTCATCAGTTGCTACGCTTACACGCTACTTAACCTAAATTATCCTAAGGACAAACACACACACCCATGCCCGAGGGAGGACTCGAACCTCCGCCGGGGCCAGCCGCACAGTCTATGACTGCAGCGCCCAAGACCGCTCGGCTAATCCCGCGCGGCAAATAATGTTCGTTCAACTTGAAACTAAATTATGCTTTGAGATAGATTAAGTCCCGTAAAAACATACGTGAGACGTGGTACTTACTGGAATTAAGGGAAACGTGGCAGGGAGGACCCACCAATACAACTTTCATTTCATATAACCTGTTTATTTAACAAAATATATAATATTTTTTTTTTACAAAATGAACAACTTTGTGAAACGAATAAGCTTTTGCAAGAGAAGTCAAAACAATAAACATAACAGTGAATACAAGACGACCGGACCTGCAGCCCTCCCGTTATCGGGTGAAAAAACGGTGTTTAGTACCGCGCTGGACACAGTTTGTCTTAGTAAGTGCCCTTGTGCAACACATGAAAACTATATAAGCACCACTGATGACAAGACTGTTTCAATTACTCAAACAGATGGCGTAACTTTTAATTTTAAAGCTGTATGTTGAAAGGTTCTGGGTTAAGATGCGCACCTGTGCTTAAAGGTTAAACAAATTAGGATACAATTATGATGATGAGAAGGCTTACTTCGAAGCAAGTAGCCTCTTAATTTCAATCGGCAACCAATGTGTGGCTGGATCCCAATCTTATTCGGCCTAAAGCTCTGGTGTCAGTTGGCAGTTAATATTTTAAACGTTAAACTGATTGTCAGTTATGAAGACCGCTCTGAAGGAACGTTTTAAAACATTACTCATGAACACTCATTAGAAGAGAACTCACTCGGTGGAACTGGAAAATGCAGTTAAAAATACACCAGCAATGATCCAATCTTTCAAAGACAGAAACGCACAGCCTAGTACAACAGGGTGTTCAGATTATAACTAATGCAATTGCAATTAAAGGACTGAACCGGTTAACATCTACATCTAGCCACAAGACCCCTGTTTTGTTTAACGGTAACCTGTGCCTTAGTACAATTGTTCCTGCTGTATCTACGACCAAGAGCTGATTAATTAGAACATTAATGATCAAATACACACCAGAAAAGAATAGCAATATAATGGTGGTACAAATATCGAAACTATAACTAGTGTTTTAGTACAACACTCCTGCCTATATTTATGACGTTGTACAGAGTTTCAGGGAGAGCATAAGGGAACAATTGACAGGAATGGGGGAAAGAATTACAGTAGAAGAAGAATGGGTAGCTTTGAGAGATGAAGTAGTGAAGGCATTAGAGGATCAAGTAGGTAAAAAGACGAGGGCTAGTAGAAATCCTTGGGTAACAGAAGAAATATTGAATTTAATTGATGAAAGGAGAAAATATAAAAATGCAGTAAATGAAGTAGGCAAAAAGAAATACAAACGTCTCAAAAATGAGATCGACAGGAAGTGCAAAATGGCTAAGCAGGGATGGCTAGGGGACAAATGTAAGGATATAGAGGCTTATCTCACTAGGGGTAAGATAGATACTGCCTACAGGAAAATTAAAGAGACCTTTGGAGATAAGAGAACCACTTATATGAACATCAAGAGCTCAGATGGAAACCCAGTTCTAAGCAAAGAAGGGAAAGCACAAAGGTGTAAGGAGTATATAGAGGGTCTATACAAGGGCCATGTACTTGAGGACAATATTATGGAAACGGAAGAGAATGTAGATGAAGATGAAATGGGAGATATGATATTTCGTGAAGAGTTTGACAGAGCGCTGAAAGACCTTGAGTCGAAACAAGGCCCTCGGAGTAGACAACATTCCATTGGAACTACTGATGGCCTTGGGAGAGCCAGTCCTGACAAAACTCTACCATCTGGTGAGCAAGATGTATGAAACTGGCGAAATACCCTCAGACTTCAAGAAGAATATAATAATTCCAATCCCAAAGAAAGCAGGTGTTGACAGATGTGAAAATTACCGAACAATCAGTTTAATAAGCCACAGCTGCAAAATACTAACACGAATTCTTTACAGACGAATGGAAAAACTAGTAGAAGCCGACCTCGGGGAAGATCAGTTTGGATTCCGTAGAAACACTGGAACTCGTGAGGCAATACTTACCTTACGACTTACCTTAGAAGAAAGAATAACGAAAGGCAAACCTACGTTTCTAGCATTTGTAGACTTAGAGAAAGCTTTAGACATTGTTGACTGGAATACTCTCTTTCAAATTCTAAAGGTGGCAGGGGTAAAATACAGGGAGCGAAAGGCTATTTACAATTTGTACAGAAACCAGATGACAGTTATAAGAGTCGAGGGACATGAAAGGGAAGCAGTGGTTGGGAAGGGAGTAAGACAGGGTTGTAGCCTCTCCCCGATGTTATTCAGTCTGTATATTGAGCAACCAGTAAAGGAAACAAAAGAAAAAATTCGGAGTAGGTATTAAAATCCATGGAGAAGAAATAAAATCTTTGAGGTTCGCCGATGACATGGTAATTCTGTCAGAGACAGCAAAGGACTTGGAAGAGCAGTTGAATGGAATGGACAGTGTCTTGAAAGGAGGATATAAGATGAACATCAACAAAAGCATAACGAGGATAATGGAATGTAGTCGAATTAAGTGGAGTGATGCTGAAGGAATTAGATTAGGAAATGAGACACTTAAAGTAGTAAAGGAGTTTTGCTATTTGGGGAGCAAAATAACTGATGATGGTCGAAGTAGAGAGGATATCAAATGTAGACTGGCAATGGCAAGGAAAGCGTTTCTGAAGAAGAGAAATTTGATAACACCGATTATAGATTTAAGTGTCAGGAAGTCATTTATGAAAGCATTTGTATGGAGTGTAGCCATGTATGGAAGTGAAACATGGGCGATAAATAGTTTGGACAAGAAGAGAATAGAAGCTTTCGAAATGTGGTGCTACGGAAGAATGCTGAAGATTAGATGGGTAGATCACATAACTAATGGGGAAGTGTTGAATAGGATTGTGGAGAAGAGACGTTTGTGGCACAACTTGACTAGAAGAAGGGATCGGTTGGTAGGACATGTTCTGAGGCATCAAGGATGACCAATTTAGTACTGAAGGACAGCGTGGAGGGTAAAAATCGTAGAGGGAGACCAAGAGATGAATACACTAAGCAGATTCACAAGGATGTAGGTTGCAGTAGGTACTGGGAGATGAAGAAGCTTGCACAGGATAGAGTATCATGGAGAGCTGCATCAAACCAGTCTCAGGGCTGAAGACCACAACAACAACAACATATTTATGACCAAAGAGTCGGCCAATTAAAACTCTGAGGGTCGGGTACAAACCAGAAATTCATAAGCAGGGCAGGTAGAAAATGACACAAATCACCACGAGGACTACAGAATGTTGCTCCCCTATATCAGCAAGTAGTTCCATGGATCCACGGTGCATCGCAGCGATTACTGAGTTGTGCCGATGAAATCCAAGTAGAAGAGGGCAGCCAGGCCACGAGCTGTGGTCCAACACGAATGTTGCCAACCAACCGACGGGATGTGGGCCTGCTGCTTCTAGTCGACGCCGACCCCTGTGGAGTACTCCGGCACCTTCGCTCTGCGCAGTCCCTTCTTGCGCAGCTCGTGGCTTCGGTCGCTTGGACCTCGTGACCACCTCTTGTCGCGACGCTACCACCAACTTCGTGCCTCCCCTCTCAGGCCAGCGAACCCGTGTGGTTATCATCAAGCAAATACATTCTGAGGACAGAACCAACCTTCGACCATAAATATAATAGACTGGCCCTGACGTCATTTTCGTGGCTCCAGCATCTCTGGGCTAAAGTCACGTGAATGTTGGCAAAACATGGTTGTTTCGTGTTGCGCTTATGGCTGTACTCAGCGTTTTTTTTGGGGGAAATGGCATTACATTTCACGTGTAAGTGTTTCTATGATAGTGCAGATTCGTTTATTGAAATCTGCTGAAGTGTTTTTTATATGTTTTTTACACTTGAAATAGAGTATCACGTAAATTAAAGTGTTGAAAGTGATGTCTGTAAAGTCAGACTCATATTACATTTTGGAAAGTATCTATGGTAATTCAGTTACAGAAGTAAGTATAACTGTTCCTCGTTCCTACTCATAGGTTTCCAAAGGATAAAAACCGAAGGCGGCTTTGGACACAGGCCCTGAAACGGAAAAACTTTAAGCCATCTGCACATACGCGCCTTTTAGTATATACAAGTGAGATTATATTAAAGTAAGAGTACCTATAGTCGACACACGAAGAGAACTTTTTTCTACCTTCTAATCCTATTAAATAAATGTAGGCTCCAAAATTAATTTCTGAAACTTCAAAGTCACACCTTCCGTCTAAAATATCATTTTTTTAACTGATAGTTTAAACTCTTGTAAAAATAGTAGGAACTGAACCTTTGAAGTGCACCTAAAATTGATACTCTAAAATGGACCTGTTCCTAAAGTCGACAATTTTGGCACCTATAGTTGACATGATTCAAAAAATGGTTCAAATGGCTCTGAGCACTATGGGACTTAACTTCTAAGGTCATCAGTCCCCTACAACTTAGAACTACTTAAACCTAACTAACCTGAGGACATCACACACATCCACGCCCGAGGCAGGATTTGAAGCTACGACCATAGCGGTCACGCGGTTCCAGACTGTAGCGCCTAGAACCGCACGGCCACCCCGGCCGGCTAACATGATTCCCATATCCCTTTTTCTTTTATAAGTGACTAGAGCTCAAAACGCGGCGAATCCAATGTTTAAGGTTTTGACACTATCCCAGTCTTACTGTTTAAAAGAATTTTAACGACATTTTACTTTTATTGATAGTTGATAGTAATTTCGTCCCGCTGCCCACCAGAGGGACGTTCGATGTATTTGTTAGATTTTATAAATGGTACTGTGAACAAATCCAGGTCAAATGTAGTTCTGGCATAATTTTTCTCAAATAAAAAAGAAATTTTTGTTGGAAGCGTTTGGCAGTCAATTGGGAAATGTGGGTAAAATACGATAGAAACATAGGATGGCAGACCGCTGATTTGAAATCCCTCCACGTTTTGTCAACAGTCACGTGGTTTATGTTGGAGCCACACCAGCCCTATAGCTTCTGCACAGCAAGGCCAATCTACTAGTATCTTTGGCGCGGGAACCAACAGCTACCAACTCTTCCTCACAGATATCGGCAATGGGGCCACCCAAGGTATAGTTGATACTAGCCTTGAGCTAGTGGCGCCAGACTGTACAGTCTACTAACCTAATGGCGCCACAGCTTAATAAGTTTTACGGGTGTCCAGCAGGCTTGAAAAATATCATTGGGAATGGTGCTTGAACCATTGTATCTGTTTCGTTGGTCATGTACTCAGCAAACCTGAGAAAAGGCACCCAATATGAAAGCATTTTTATACGTGCGCCAAATGGTACTTGGACAATATTCCATGCAACATACAAAATTATTCAGTCTTCTGCATCAGGTTAAGATGTCAGTAACCCGAAGGTTAGTCTGAACACCACAGCGGTTCACAGGGCGTTGTCCTACCGCAAGTGGTACGCCCTTGTCATTCTCCGAGTTTTGACCTGATTTACACAGTCAGATGTAATGTCATAAAGGGACCTAAGGTAGCTGGATATTTCCACATCACCAAACATTGTCAGGGGTGAAATAAACTATGTGTGGCAAATAAATATTCTAGACTGAGTGTGAATCGAACCCAATAACTTTGATTTTCTACTCCGGCACCTAACCACTAACCAACCGAACGCCAACTTCACGGTGTATGGCTATATTTGTCGTAAACTGGCATAAGGAAGTTAAAGTGTGCTGTAACGACTTTCCCACGAACAAGTCTGCAAGTCACTAATAAGCTTCAATGTGGTCACTGAAAAATAGGTAAATAACAAAAGGAAACTTCAGTAAATTTGTAATTGTTATTTGTTTTGGTGAAAGACTTATGGAAATTTCTGAAGTTTCATCTCTGACAACATTAGTATTCTGATTCAGAAAAAAAACCATAAAATAACTACTCTTCCTACGAATCACGAAAAAATCATATCTACAGTACCTGACTGCGAGTTTTGAAATATTCTCTAACATCTCCTAAGAACTGTACTGCAACAGACAACTTACCTCGTCTTGCCGCTGCAACTACGTAACCAGCAACATGCGAAAATAATTCAAAGAGATCTGCGATCCATGCAGAGTCCATTGCATAGTCGCAAGCACTAATGCAATCACTGCCGTATTTTTTTAAATATTAAAATAAAACGATCAGGAGGGGTTTGATCAACAAGCCTTCAGCGGCTTTAAAATACTAGGCACTCCGTCTTCAGGCCACAAGCGGCCCATCGGGACCATCCGACCGCCGTATCATCCTCAATGAGGAGGTGTGTGGTCAGCGCACCGCTCTCCTGGTCCCTATAATGGTTTACTGTGACCGGAGCCGCCACTATTCGGTCGAGTAGCTCCTCAATTGGCATCACGAGGCTGAGTTCACCCAGAAAAACGGCAACAGCACATGGCGGCTGGGTGGTCACCCATCCAAGTGCCGGCCACGCCCGAGAGCGCTTAACTTCGGTGATCTCACGGGAACCGATGTATCCACTGTGGCAAGGCCGTTGCTTAAAAATACTAGAAACTAATAAAAACTTTTAATTTATTATATCCAGAAAACAGATGACTTAAACACTGACAGACTTTACACAACAAGTGGACTGTTGTTGTGGTCTTCAGTCCAGAGACTGGTTTGATGCAGCTCTCCATGCTACCCATCCTGTGCAAGCTTCTTCATCTCCCAGTACCTACTGCAACCTACATCCTTATGAATCTGTTTAGTGAATTCATCTCTTGCTCACCCTCTACGATTTTTACCCTTCACGCTGCCCTCCAATACTACATTGTTTCGCAGTTTCGAATCCTGTCTCGGGCATGGATGTGCGTGATGTCCTTAGGTTAGTTAGGTTTAAGTAGTTGTAAGTTCTAGGGGACTGATGACCACAGACGTTAAGTTCCATGGTGCTCAGAGCCATTTTGAACTAAATTGGTGATCCCTTGATGCCTCAGAATATGCCCTACCAACCGATCCCTTCTTCTAGTCAAGCTGTGCCACAAGTTTCTCTTCTCTCCAATTCTATTCAATACCTTCTCATTAGTTATGTGATCTACCCATCTAATGTTCAGCATTCTTCTGTAGCACCACATTTCGAAAGCTTCTATTCTCTTCTTGTCTATTTATCGTCCACGTTTCACTTCCATACATGGCTGCACTCCATACAAATACTTCCAGAAACGACTCCCCGACACTTAAATCTATACTCGATGTTAACAAATTTCTCTTCTTCAGAAAGGCTTTCCTTGCCATTGCCAGTCTACACTCCTGGAAATTGAAATAAGAACACCGTGAATTCATTGTCCCAGGAAGGGGAAACTTTATTGACACATTCCTGGGGTCAGATACATCACATGATCACACTGACAGACCCACAGGCACATAGACACAGGCAACAGAGCATGCACAATGTCGGCACTAGTACAGTGTATACCCACCTTTCGCAGCAATGCAGGCTGCTATTCTCCCATGGAGACGATTGTAGAGATGCTGGATGTAGTCCTGTGGAACGGCTTGCCATGCCATTTCCACCTGGCGCCTCAGTTGGACCAGCGTTCGTGCTGGACGTGCAGACCGCGTGAGACGACGCTTCATCCAGTACCAAACATGCTCAATGGGGGACAGATCCGGAGATCTTGCTGGCCAGGGTACTTGACTTACACCTTCTAGAGCACGTTGGGTGGCACGGGATACATGCAGACGTGCATTGTCCTGTTGGAACAGCAAGTTCCCTTGCCGGTCTAGGAATGGTAGAACGATGGGTTCGATGACGGTTTGGATGTACCGTGCACTATTCAGTGTCCCCTCGACGATCACCAGAGGTGTACGGCCAGTGTAGGAGATCGCTCCCCACACCATGATGCCGGGTGTTGGCCCTGTGTGCCTCGGTCATATACAGTCCTGATTGTGGCGATCACCTGCACGGCGCCAAACACGCATACGACCATCATTGGCACCAAGGCAGAAGCGACTCTCATCGCTGAAGACGACACGTCTCCATTCGTCCCTCCATTCACGCCTGTCGCGACACCACTGGAGGCGGGCTGCACGATGTTGGGGCGTGAGCGGAAGACGGCCTAACGGTGTGCGGGACCGTAGCCCAGCTTCATGGAGACGGTTGCGAATGGTCCTCGCCGATACCCCAGGAGCAACAGTGTCCCTAATATGCTGGGAAGTGGTGCGGTTCCCTTCGGCACTGCGTAGGATCCTACGGTCTTGGCGTGCATCCGTGCGTCGCTGCGGTCCGGTCGCAGGTCGACGGGCACGTGCACCTTCCGCCGACCACTGGCGACAACATCGATGTACTGTGGAGACCTCACGCCCCACGTGTTGAGCAATTCGGCGGTACGTCCCCCCACGCCTCCTGCATGCCCACTATACGCCCTCGCTCAAAGTCCGTCAACTGCACATACGGTTCACGTCCACGCTGTCGCGGCATGCTACCAGTGTTAAAGACTGCGATGGAGCTCCGTATGCCACGGCAAACTGGCTGACACTTACGGCGGCGGTGCACAAATCCTGCGCAGCTAGCGCCATTCGACGGCCAACACCGCGGTTCCTGGTGTGTCCGCTGTGCCGTGCGTGTGATCTTTGCTTGTACAGCCCTCTCGCAGTGTCCGGAGCAAGTATGGTGGGTCTGACACACCGGTGTCAATGTGTTCTTTTTTCCATTTCCAGGAGTGTATATTTTATATCCTCTCTGCTTCATCAGTTATTTTGCTCCCCAAATAGCAAAACTCCTTTACTAATTTAAGCGTCCCATTTCATAATCTAATTCCTGCAGCATCACCCGATTTAATTCGACTACATTCCATTATACTCTTTTTGCTTTTGTTGATGTTCATCTTATATCCACAATGACTATAATCAATAATAACTGCTCTGGCCAATTCAAAGATACGAATATTACTCTCAGTGTATGCATAGACAAATCTGATAAAATCCCGCCAGTGCGCAAGCGAGCAACAACTACTCGCAGAAAATAGGCAGATTATCGTAAATCGTCTATTAATACCAAAATCTCATCAGGTGCTACTAGCACGGTCACGGCATGCTGCGACCTCTCATGCCTCACAGCTTCTCTCCACCGCGGGCTTCGTAGGATTACTTCCAACGATTCTCAGTAACTGTGCCCTCGCCACTACTTTCGATAATAATATCTCAGACTCAGAGTTTGTGTATGCACACCGACAGCAGAATCAGTGGCCAACTTTCTAAAGAAATTTTAACCTCCAACTTTCAAGCTCAATCCGTCATCTACAGATTTTTCTACAGTGGTAGCTAGCAACTATTAGAAGGAAAGCTTATAATGTGCTATCTACGCAGAGGGTTTCCCTCAGCTTTCTTTTCATGTATCATAAATGTTCCCAGTCTTTTTATTTCATGTTAAGTACTGTATTAGAGTTACTTGAGATCTGTGCACATACGGCCATCTTTCAGTTTGTTCACCGGCTAACATCCGTTGGTATGGTAAAACCACTATATATGTTAGACCGTTTCCTAAATTCCGCCAGGAGAAATACATATTAGTTTCCCTTCTCTGTCTAAGACACAAAACACACAAAGAATCTAAAGACGAAAAACCACAACCAGCGAAATTTAAAGGTTTAGACAGATATGTACATAACTGTCCCGCCCACAATAGTTTACATTTCGCAGGTCACGACAGAAATGCTATCCAGCCATAGAAGCAATATCATACGAATCATGGAGAAAGAGAGGTATGCCACAGACGGCGACAGAAAAATAGATACTTAGTAAATTTCAGTTGAAGTCCAAATCTTTGCAAAAAGAATAGTTCCCTTGGCAAGGATTCAGAAAGTGTCAAATATTGGACATTACACTGAAAGATGTGTATCTGTTTGTTTTTGCTATGGACTACCGAAATCGACATAGTTGAATTATTTCAAAAACTAAGAAGGAACATTTTTTCTCGGATTTGAAAATGAGATATTACGAAGGAGCTATTTGCTTTAGAGAGATGCTATTCAACCCTGACTACTGTTCGGTGACAGGTTTTTGAGTTTCGTAGGTCGTAAGTGAAAACAAATGGACTCCCACTCTTTCCGGTTCTTCCAGTCGAAATTCTGGTGAGACACACCTATAAAGTTCGAAGGATTGCTACGTCAAAACAGTGTTCCTGGAAAGAGTTACTTCATAGCTTTCTCTCTTCGTAAGCCCTCGTTTGCCTCTTTAGTACTCCAATTCACTGCATCCCCGAAGGACAACGATGTATTGCTCATTTGTTGACGTGAACGCGTAATTTGTAGCTAGAGGCTTACCCATTGATTACTCGGCGACATTGTCGGCTCCACCTTCTGGCCTGCTCGGGTTTCTGGGGAAATCCAGGAGCCCAGAACACGATACTTAGGCGGGAACCTCTGCCCATAATTCAATAGATGCAATGCCCCGGAAATTGGTCGGTACAGCAGCATTCGTTCATAGTAATCAGGGGCGGTTTAAATGCGCTAAATTATAGGTCTCCGCTGCAGCACAGTTTTGCCGCTCACAAAACGAGAAGTTTTGAGAACCTCTCACAGTAGGCGCAGTAACAGCACGAATAATGTTGTGCGAAGCAATATATTTTCAACTGTCACTACTGCGACTCTTGAACAGTCAGACAAACTACTCGTCCTCGGCCAGAACTTCGAACCTATGCCAATATGCAAACGAGTATAACTGGTTTGAAACTGGTTTATGGCTTAATTTACGTTATTCACGTTCCTGTTGTCGAAACTGCGCGACAAGTTTTGGAATTGTAAGAAACTCTACGCCAACACAGTGGCTGTGAGTGGTATTAGTAACGATTTTTCAGCAGAAAGGAAAATAGGAAAACGTGCAGCAAAGGTGTTTGGAAGAACTTATGCTGATGGATATTCAGTTACATAATTATTTATGACACCGAAAGCAATACGGTGATCTTTTCAACATCAGCGCTCCATAGTGTTCAACTTATGGACTTCTAAATAGGAATTTCACTTTGAAAAGCGATCACTATGACGTACAGCATGACATACTAAGCACTGTTGGTATAATGTTGACACACCCTGTCTCAGGGAATACCATCTCAAGGACAGTAAGGGGGACTATGGAGTTCTTCCTCTCTTCACTTAACTGCCAGTCGCCAACATTTTTACTCCACAAATTCGCCGCAAGGCAGATCACATGTACACATACCTTTTCGTACGGCCCTGCAAGAGCTGCTCACACACTCTAGCACATCACAGTGTCCAGCCAACGACAACACAGAAAAGAACAAGAACAATATATCGGATATGAAACAGCAGTGGCCAGCAATTTAGAACATTATGCAAGTTTCGAAAATTCGATCTTCAAGTCCAAGAAACCGCTCGACGATTTCACAGAAAAGCTCAGGGCAACAGCCTTGAGCACATTATTTGAATCAGATGTCGGCAGCTTTCAATGAATCTGGTTTTATTGGTGTTATTCTTATTACAAATTAAGTTCAAAGCTGTCAAGATGGACTGGGACTAAATATTTACCAACATCGTCAGGACGGATTTAATGGTAGTAAAATTGCAAGCACAACATCATTTCTGAAGTGTAACAATCATGAAGAGTCGCCGTCTTCTTCTTCCTTTTCCCTTTATCTTGTATCAGCGCAGGTTGAGAAATTTATGCCACTTCTCCACTTTCCCCTGTCTTCCCATCACTGTTCTTTTATAACTGCTTTGTTCCAATCTAGATTCCTTCCTCTTAAACGTGTCGACCAATCTTGCTTTGTGTTTCCCTCTTGACCTCTCGCCCTCATACTTAGCCTCTATTATTCGTTTTGGAGACTGCAGTGAATAATTTTGATACTACTGATCGTGTAACTCGTGAGCAAAAAACCCGCAGGGGTAAGAATGAGATTGTCCAGGTCAAGATCCAACGGAAGTCCCATAGTACGAAAAGGGATGAAACTAGGACATGAAATACAAGGACACTACTCAAAGCATGCGAACTAGACGAACTCAGAATTATTATGAACAAAACGGTGTTGACAGTGTGAAATGAGGTATCACAGGGAAAGAGGTTTTAGCTGTGATTTAATGAGAATAATGTATATAGTGAAGGAGAAAAACAAGGTGGAATTGCAGCAGCAACCACATTGGGAAAAACGGGCGAATAACGTTATGAACTCCTGTCATATCAATGAACTGCAACTAAAACCGTCAGCTTACCTGTTATATAAGTTTATTTCCCTACTTCTGCACATGAATACGATGAGATCGAATAACTATGTGAAAACAACAAACGGTTAATAAAAATAACAAATGACAAAAATAATACAATCACAATTTCAACACAATAGTAGGGAGTGATCTTGAAAGGAGGACAGCATGGATGTTTGGATGAGAAATCTCCGGTAACAGACGAGAGCGTCTACTTGAGTTTTGTGAGGGACATGATGTAGTTTTTTGGTTAATTTGGGGGAGGGGACCAAACACATGACATGGTGATAACACCAGGTTCAAAGCGCATACAAGGACGTACACACAGAAAGCTATGGGTGACAGTAACAGCTACCAAATCGATTTTGCAATAAAAGTGTGGTGAAACAGCCTGGGCGGAAAAAATTGACCATTGCATATTTTTTGCCCTGAATAGTGCTGCATCTTGCTGTGGTCAAACTGTATCTAACATGCATCATTTTTGTCTGTGAATTTGATACAGTAAGCGCGCCCCGTTAACGGTTATTAAATTTTTTCTTGGTTTTCAGTCGTCTGATATATGGCGAGTCATTTATATTATTCTTGCTACGTCACTTGAATGTAGAATAAATTTTTTTACAGTAGAGTGTTCAAACACTGTGTTCTGGTCTACAAATATTGTTCCTAGTTATTTCATTCGGTGGTATCGTCTGTGAACCACTAATGTCAAAATGACGTCCCATCGGAAAAAGTGGTCACGTCACTCATCGGGAAAAGTGGCCAAGGTATTTACCCCAGTAAGCGTCAGTTGCTTCCATATATCACGAATAATATTATACGTCAGACTGACAACTAAAGCTTAAGTGGATATGAGATTCAATAAAATAAAACAGGTTAAAGATTAACAAAAAGATGTTTCTTTCAGGATTCAGAAAGATAGAAGCGAGAGCAGTTTTCACTGACATTCCAATGCTACTTACCTACAAGGGAGACATTGACACATATTGTGAACCAATCAATACAAGAATCAGTATATGAAATTACAAAGTATCTTGAAAGACACCTGCACTACTGTAGTGTTGCAGAGAGTGGAATGTGTGTGGAAATCCTAACATTAGATTAGATTTACTTCCATTCCAATGGATCCTTAGTGAGGAGGTCCTCCAGGATGTAGAACATGTCAGAAAACAACAATACTTGACAAATATTTACAACTCAAACAGATAAGCTAATGTACCATTCCACAGGTCCCAAGTGGAATGATCGTCATTTTTAATGAACACTACATGAAAGAATCATTTGACAAATACTATTGTACTGAAATTAAAATATTTTTTTAAAAATTTATTTATAAGGTAATAAACGTGTAATACAACTACAATAATGCTTATTTACAATGAACGCATTAGTGCACTGAGATGATGCAGAAGTTAGATTGTACTTACACACACACACACACACACACACACACACACGCACTCACACACACTTATTTACAATAAACACATCACTGCACTGAAATTGTGCAGAAGTTATATTGTACTTGTATACATATACACACAAATCATTTGGTTCTACTGAGAAATTAATCAGTGGAGCAGAAGGAGTTGGCCACCAATAAATCCTTTAGGCCTCTCTTAAACTGAATTTCAGTGGTTCTTAAGCTTTTTTATGGCTGCTGGCAAGTTATTGAAAATGTGTGTTCCTGAAAAATGCACACCTTTATGAACAAGACTGGCTGACTTTAAATCCTTGTGAATATTGCTCTTATTTCTAGTATTTATTCCATGAATTGAGCTGTTGGTTTGAAAAAGTAATATATTTTTAATGACAAATTTCATTAAAGATAAATATATTGGGAAGGAGTAGTTAGTATCCCTAGTTCCTCAGACAGGCTTCTGCAGGATGTTCTTCAGTTCACAACACATATAACTCTTCCTGCACGTTTTTGTGCCTGGAAAACGTTAGCCTGGCTTGATGAATGACCCCAAAAAATAATCCCATATGACATCATGGAATCTGGTGCGTATGATGAAATATCAACGAAGCTAATTAAAGAATGCGATTCTGAGTTAAGTAACATATTAAGCTATCTGTGTAACCAATCGTTTATCAGTGGAATATTTACTGAATGGTTAAAATATGCTGAAGTTAAGTCACTGTTTAAGAAGGGAGATAAAGAAATAGCATCAAATTTTCGTCCAGTTTCACTTTTGCCAGCATTCTCAAAAATTTTAGAAAAAGTAATGTACAATCGGCTTTATAACCATCTTATCTCAAATAACATACTGTCAAAGTCACAGTTCGGATTTCTACAGGGTTCTGATATTGAGAAGGCTATCTACACTTACAGTGAAAATGTGCTTAATTCATTAGATAAAACATTGCAGGCTGCTGGTATATTTTTGATCTGTCAAAGGAATTTGACTGTGTAAATCACAATATCCTTTTAACTAAATTAGACTATTATAGTGTAACAGGAAATGTTGCAAAATGGTTCAAATCTTATATCTCTGGCAGGAAACAAAGGGTGTTATGAGGAAAGAGACATGTATCAAGCTATGAGGCATCATTCAACTGGAAACTAATTACGTGTGGGGTCCCACAAGGTTCCATTTTAGGGCCCTTACTTTTTCTTGTATATATCAATGACCTTTCATCAGTAACATTACCAGATGCCAAGTTCGTTTTGTTTGCCGATGATACAAACATTGCAATAAATAGCAAATCAAGTGTAGTCTTAGAAAGATCAGCTAATAAAATATTTGTGGACATTAATCACTGGTTCCTAACCAATTCTTTGTCACTAAACTTTGAAAAATCACACTACATGCAGTTCAGAACGTGCTAGGTAGAGAAGAAAGGAAGGTTAAGGTTTAACGTCCTGTCAACATCGATGTCATTAGAGACGAACTACAATTTCGGAATGTTTCAAGGATAGGGAAGGAAATCGGATGTGCCCTTTTAAAGAAACCATACTGCCACTTGCGTAGACTGATTTCGGGAAATCACAGATGGTCGGATGCGGGTCTGAACTGTAGGCCTCCAGTATGCGAGTCCACTGTGCTAACCACTACGACACGTGCTCGGTGCCAGAGAGAGTTGACCAGTGAGACAATGACTGAGGTGACAGAGGGGCGTAGTTACGGCGACTTGTTACCACATCACTGAAGATGTCATCTCACGGCAACAGCTCAACGTATTTGCCGATGCCGAGTGAAACGGTGACGCTTATACGTGAGCGGGATTACTGTCTTCTGCAAAGGTAATCAACAGGCAATCTGTAAACCGACTCGAGGCGGCAGTGCCAAGAATGGAGCGTGTTCGCTCCTGAGTCATCTGGCAGCGGCCGTCAGTCCGAAGAGAAGCTGGCAAAAAGTGAAGGTGAAGCAGCAGTACTCGCGGTTTCATGACCTCAGAGCGTCTGCTCCACAGTGAGCTTCCGACCTCAAAAAATATGCCCAGTGTCAACTGCTGGGAAGAACACTGGCCAAGGACCAGCTGTGAGGCCTTCAGTCTACAGAGCAGACAACATTTTCTATCCGCAGCGGTTTAACATCTTGCATTAGCTTCAAGTGTCGAAACGCAGTCGTCTTATATCATTGTTCTTCCTCGAGGAGGAGAAAAGGGTTTTTGAGTTTTTTGAAACGTCCCCTTAGAAAAGTAATGAATTGTTGTGCTGGGAAACCCCTTACGTTATTTGATTTTCACACAGCTGAGCAGAACTGAACGTACCAGACAGTTCCCTCTTTACTTATTCTGATCAACATTAAACTGATACACAATATTTTTAGTGCAACGCAATCTGACTTCCAATAATCCCTACGAAAGAATGGCCCTGACTAACAATAACCTATTCCTTTCATGAATCACTTACCTCACAAAAATCTTCGTTACTCGAACTACTGCAATACAGCGAGCGCCTATACTGCCAGCTAAATAAAGGATTCTAACTACTGAAGGCACTAACTACTGATAGGCATAGTTAGCAAATGAAAGATTTTGATAGAGAACAAACAATGTACTTACCTAAATAATGTTCAAAAGTAATCATATATATTAGTTCTTGATATCCATTATTACAAATTTACTCTTTCTGATAGACACACGTTCTGTCTGTGATGGACACATGACCAGATTATTTTCTCTCAAAATTCTGCCATCTCTCTTCCCACATCCACCACTGCTGGCGGCTCACCTCCAACTGCGCGACGCTACGCGCTGTTCACATCCAACAGCCCAGCACTACAATAGCGAACAGTGCAAACCAGCCACAGACTTCACACAACAGGCAGTGATTTTCATATAGAGCGCTACGTGGCGTTACCAGCATAAAAACCGAAACAATCTACTTACATTTTATCTACATTTAATGCTTGGCGTACCCATGAGCACTTAATTAAATCTATCAAAAATGACCGCAGTCTAAATTGGATTGCGGAATAGTGTTCCTACTTAGCTCAGGAATCAGTTTTGTGGAAGTCTCCTGTATCCCTAAATCTTTCATATGGGATCACTTTGCATTTACGAGCTGTAGCTGTAAAACATTTTATTTCGAAAAGTTACGTATTTATTGTCACCCTCAATGTACTCCCTCCCCACCCCCTCCCCATCCCTACAACGCTCCATGTGATTTTTTCATTGACGGAAACTGCTGGAAGTTTCCTTAATGACACGTTCCAATTTTCCATTGACTGCTTTGAATCTTGATTTGGCCCGGCCAGGGTGGCCGAGCGGTTCTAGGCGCTTCAGTCTGGAACCGCGCGACCGCAACGGTCGCAGGTTCGAATCCTGCCTCGGGCGTGGATGTGTGTGATTTCCTTAGGTTAGTTAGGTTTAAGTAGTTCTAATTTCTAGGGGACTGATTAACTCAGATGTTAAGTACCATAATGCTCAGAGCCGTGATTTGGCAATTCGAGCTGTTTTCGCTCTCGGTGAAGTTGGACCTTTCCATCGCATGGATTGGAGTTTAATTTATGGATCATAAGTGAAAAACCAAGATGCCTCGTATGTTATCACTCTTTCAAAGAAATTACGATCATTTTAAGTGTTTGTAAAAAGGCAAAGCATAGGCAGAGCTGTCATTTCTATTCTTCTTCTATGGTATAGAAAATGTCTTCACTGACATTTTAACGAGCTTCTTTTTTGTCCGATTCTGAGAATTTTTGGTACCAGTTTCGTACACACATTTCCATTTTAAACTTTTTATGTAATATTTGCCTTCCCCATTCTACGTCAATTCCTGAAGATTCAGTAATCGATAGAATCCTCAACCGACAGTCAGATCGATTCGGGTTTTCGTTCGTTTTTCGACATGAAGGACGTCCCGGGCCTGAATCATCTTCAACATTTTATCGTTCAGATTGGAAACGCTTGAACCAATCATGAACTGGCGTATGTGGTAAACTGTCTTCGCTATACACTTCCTTTGGTAAAAGACAGGTGTAATAGTTTCTCCAAATTTCGTGTGAAGCTTTCATAACAATTCGTGGCTCCATTATTACATTTATAATTTTTCCTGATAAACAAAATAACAGCACTTACACAAATGAAAGCCACGGCAACACAGATTTTTCTGCAGTCACCAGAGATGCCGCATTCGACTTAGGAGGCATCACGCTTCACCGCTATTAGTAGGTCATCTTCGGCACTTGCGTACCTACTTTGTGACAGCATCTGTCCCGGTATTTTACGGTCACACCTGGTATACACTGTAGGAAAAAAATTGCTGCAACCAGGAAGGATTTCTACGAGTTAAACGAAAGTCGGTAGCTGTGTTTCTGCATCTGAAAGATAATGTCTATTCAAATTTCAAGCCAATCTCGTAAGAGTTGTGCTAGTAGCACCACTATTAGAATGCAAATCAGGCTTGCTTTAAATAAACGCTGTAACGGTAGTGAGCATTTGTTGTCTTGGAGACTGGACGAGGTGACTTGCTTTTAAGGCGATTATGCTTGAAAGAGTGGTTCGGTGTGGGGCGGCGGAGGGGTGAAGTGGACTGCGGAAGTCGTCGTGGGGTTGTGGACCGCTGTGGCTGCAGCGGGGACTGAGCCCCTCCGTGGTTTCTATGCCCCCGGTTAACATACAATACAATACATACAGGCTACTATTGTCAACACCTCTATGAGTTTGAACGTGGTCTTGCGTAAAGGGTCTATGTCAATCTTGACACAAATGTAGCCACTGTGCATGAGTGCTGGCAGCGGTGATCACGAAAATGTACGGCCACAAGAAGGGAAGTCCGTGTTCGGTGTATGGCTGTGGCGCATCATACTGCATGTGCAGCACCAATTTGAGCAGCATTTGGCACCGCAGTGACACAAGTAGGGTACTTCAAGGACAGCTCCGAGCCAGATACCGTGTACCGTGCATTCCACTGACCCCAAACCACTGCCGTTTGCGAGTTCAGTGGTGCCAAGCGAGGGCTCGTGGGTGGGCAGGCGCAGGTCTGTTGTGTTTTCTAATGAAAGCTGGTTCTGCCTCGGTGCCAGTGATGGTCGTGTGTTGGTTAGAAGGAGGTCAGTTAAGGGCCTGCAACCAGCCTTTTCTCTGCTAGACGTATTTATGGTCGTGAGCAAGAGCATGAGAGCAAGACCACTCCCGTTCTTATTCCACGCACTCTAATTGAAAATTTACATCTACATCTACATTCATACTCCGTAAGGAACCTGACGGTGTGTGGCGGAGGGTACTTTGAGTACCTCTATCGGTTCTCCCTGCTATTCCGGTCTCGTATTGTTCGTGGAAGAAAGATAGTCGGTATGCCTCTGTGTGGACTCTAATCTCTCTAATTTTATCCTCATGATCTCACCGAGAGATATACGTAGAAGCGAGCAATATACTGCTATGTCAAAGCGGTAGGTGGATCAAAACAAAATGTCCAGACACTCTGTGACCAAAATGGTACTGAAACAGAGGATGACAGACTAAAGTCTGAAATACTAAATGTCTTTTTCCAAAGCTGTTTCACAGATGAAGACTGCACTGTGCTTCCTTCTCTAGATTGTCGCACAGTTGACAAAATGGTAGATATCGAAATAGACGACAGAGGGATAGAGAAACAATTAAAATCGCTCAAAAGAGGAAAGGCCGCTGGTCCTGATGGGATACCAGTTCGATTTTACACAGAGTACGCGAAGGAACTTGCCCCCCTTCTTGCAGCGGTGTACCGTACGTCTCTAGAAGAGCGAAGCGTTCCAAAGGAATGGAAAAGGGCACAGGTCATCCCCGTTTTCAAGAAGGGACGTCGAACATATGTGCAGAACTATAGACCTATATCTCTAACGTCGATTAGTTGTAGAATTTTGGAACACGTATTATGTTCGAGTATAATGTCTTTTCTGGAGACTAGAAATCTAGTCTGTAGGAATCAGCATGGGTTTCGTAAAAGACGGTCGTGTGAAACCCAGCTCGCGCTATTCGTCCACGAGACTCAGAGGGCCTTAGACACGGGTTCACAGGTAGATGCCGTGTTTCTTGACTTCCACAAGGTGTTTGACACAGTTCCCCACAGTCGTTTAATGAACAAAGTAAGAGCATACGGACTATCAGATCAATTATATGATTGGATTGAGGAGTTCCTAGATAACAGAACGCAGCATGTTATTCTCAATGGAGAGAAGTCTTCCGAAGTGAGAGTGATTTCAGGTGTGCCGCAAGGGAGTGTCATAGGACCGTTGCTATTCACAATATACATAAATGATCTGGTGGATGACATCGGAAGTTCACTGAGGCTTTTTGCAGATGATCCTGTGGTGTATCGAGAGGTTGCAAAATGGAAAATTGTACTGAAATGCAGGAGGATCTGCAGCGAATTGACGCATGGTGCATGGAATGGCAATTGAATCTCAATGTAGACAAGTGTAATGTGATGCGAATACATAGAAAGATAGGTCCCTTATCATTTAGCTACAAAATAGCAGGTCAGCAACTGGAAGCAGTTAATACCATAAATTATCTGGGAGTACGCACTAGGAGTGATTTAAAATGGAATGATCATATAAAGTTGATCGTCGGTAAAGCAGATGCCAGACTGAGATTCATTGGAAGAATCCTAAGGAAATGCAATCGGACAACAAAGGAAGTAGGTTACAGTACGCTTGTTCGCCCACTGCTTGAATAATGCTCAGCAGTATGGGATCCGCACCAGATAGGGTTGATAGAAGAGATAGAGAAGATCCAATGGAGAGCAGCGCGCTTCGTTACAGAATCATTTAGTAATCGCGAAAGCGTTACGGAGATGATAGATAAACTCCAGTGGAAGACTCTGCAGGAGAGACGCTCAGTAGCTCGGTACGGGCTTTTGTTAAAGCTCCGAGAACATACCTTCACCGAAGAGTCAAGCAGTATATTGCTCCCTCCTACGTATATCTCGCGAAGAGACCATGAGGATAAAATCAGAGAGATTAGAGCCCACACAGAAGCTTACCGACAATCCTTCTTTCCACGTACAATACGAGACTGGAATAGAAGGGAGAACCGATAGAGGTACTCAGGGTACCCTCCGCCACACACCGTCAGGTGGCTTGCTGAGTATGGATGTAGATGTAGATATAGATGTAGACTCCTCGGTGAAGGTAAGCTCTCGAAAGTTCAACAAAAGCCCGTACCAAGCTACTGAGTGTTTCTCCGGCAGAGCCTTCCACTGGAGTTTATCTATCATCTCCTGTAACGAAGCGCGCTGCTCTCCGTTGGATCTTCTCTATCTCTTCTATCAACCCTGTCTGGTGCGGATCCCACACTGGTGAGCAATATTCAAGCAGTGGGCGAACAGGTGTACTGTAACCTACTTCCTTTGTTTTCGGATTGCATTTCCTTACGGTTCTTCCAAAGAACCTCAGTCTGGCATCTGCTTTACCGACGATCAACTTTATATGATCATTCCATTTTAAATCACTCCTAATGCCTACTCCCAGATACTTTATGGAATTAACTGCTTTCAGTTGTTGACCTGCTATATTGTAGCTAAGTGATAAACGATCTTTCTTTCTTGTCTACATTGAGATTCAATTGCCATTCCCCACACCATGCGTCAATTCATTGCAGATCCTCCTGCATTTCAGTACAATTTTCCATTATTACAACCTCTCGATATACTACAGCACCAACCGCAAAAAGCCTCCGTGAACTTCCGATGTAAGATTCGACCTGTTCCGCTGCCATTCACGTACAACATTCCAGGAGATGTTCTCCAACAGGATAACGTTCGCCCACACAATGCTGTTGTCAGTCAACATGCTCTACAGAGTGTTCACATGTTGCCTCGTCGTGCTAGATCACGAGATCTGTCTCCAATCGAGGACATACGTTACACCATCAGAGACAACTCCAACGTCATCCACAAACAGCATTAACCGCTGCTGTGATGACCGACGAAGTGCAACAGGCATGGAACTCAATACCACAAACAGACATCCGGCACCTGAACAACACAATGTATGCTTGTTTGCATGCTTGCATTCAATATTCTGGCGGTTACATGGGTTCCAACATTTGACATTTACAATGACCTTTAACAATAGTGTAAATAAGAGCAGATGTATAACCGATTACTTCTCAGAAATTCACAAAGAAAATACGATCCTGCCCGGTTGTCGACAAGTGCGACCTCCCCACAGTAAAAATTATATAAATAATATTCACATTTAGTGAAACCTACCCACAGAAAAATAATATAAATAATATTCAGATTTAATGTAACCCCTCAACAGAAAAATTCCGTAACCTATCAATAATAAAAAAGTGACTAATCTCTCAATTAAAAATTGTACCTCACTTATAACCTTTCAAAAATGACTGTGAATCTAAACTGGTAAATTTAGGACGTCAGCAGTGCTGCGTCATGGCCCTGAAAATTCATTCTGAATAAATTGAAAAATCTTACCTCAATTAGGCCGCCGGATAACGCGTATATATCTGCTCCTATAAGAAATTTTTCTGGCGCAGCTCAGTGCAATGCTGGCCGATAGATTTGTCATGTATAAAAGAAACACCTGATTTTTCTTTTCAATAATCGGGATGACCAACGATTGGAGAAATTAGTAACTTCTTTAAATTGAAATGAATGATTGTCAAAAGTTACTTTTTATGAGAAAGATTATTATCAAGGGATTTTTTTAAAACATTTACATGGGACTTGATATAACAATACTACATATGCGCGAGGATGCTTTTACCTTAAACTACAACGCTCAGGCTCCGCCATCGCTGCACACGACTGGCCCAGCCAACACGATACACCGGACTGCTAGCTAGCAACTACTTACTGCTACTAACACACAGTTCCTACTGCAGTCAACACTGCTCTTTGGTCTGAGATTCTCTTATAGCCTACATATCGCAGGCAGCGCGTGAGCAATCCATTGAAATTACATCTGCTTGAGTGCGCTAACAACAAATTCCTTAATCATGGACCTCTTACATAACCCTCCATTGGGGGGGGGGGCTAAAATTTGGCAGCGATGGTGAGTCAATTGGATTTGCCATGAGCAACAAATTTTTCTATAATCTATTTAGTTACCAAGTCTACAGTCACAGAGTATATACATTATTGATAAGTGCAGAACATATTAAGAAATTAAATAGAGTGCACTTGCACTGAGTACAAAACATATTCAGAAATGACAAAGTATATACGCAATGAGAACAAAATATATTAACAAATGACATAAAGTGCACATGCACTGTATAAGTGTTTACCATTTTACAAGAATTTAAACAAATTGAGAAATGAAATAAAGTGCAAACGTACTGTATAATTCTTTACTTTTTACAAGAATTTAAACATTTTGAGAAATGAAATAAAGTGCACAGGCACTTTATAAGTCTTTAGCATTTTTACAACAAATAAATATATCAAGGAGTGAAATAAAGTGTACACGCTCTGTAGAAGTCTTTAGCATATTTAGGACAACTGATCATATTAACAAATGAAATGAAGTGCACACACACTGTATATGTCTTTATCATTTTACAAGAATTTAAACGCACTGTATAAGTCTTTACCATTTTATAAGAACTAGGAAAGGAATGGGAAGAATTGCATCATAGTTGTAGCACAGTAGGTTTCACGTAGCTGCACTGAAGGTCCATATATTTCTACAGAAGCACAACACCAAGTGAAACAATCTGAATTTCTCTTCCCTGAAGTATTTATCAGTGTAGCAAAGACACTGAAATGCTGTATTAATATTGTATGTTATCATTTTGGTAATACATTAGGTACACCAAATAGTAGGACCATAATGGCATCTCCATCGTTCAAGGAGGTGGACAGCTTGATATGTCAACACCACATTCTTGTAGAATCCATACTCTCTCATCAACAGAGAATTAGTGCAAAAACCAAATACAGTGCTCCATGATCATGAGGATGGACAGGACATACAGATATTGCAGTAATTGCTGGTAATTAGGTCAGAAGGTGAAGGATACATTACATCTTATGCTAATCATGACTCATAATTACACAAGTGTATCAAACGATTTGAATAATTAAGCATTCATTGGCTATTTACACAGCATTTAAGTAGTATGTATGGATTATTACAGAACATTATTCATAAGTCATCTCATTACAGTAATCACTGGCATAGCATTTATGCATAAGTCATCTAATTACAGTAATTATTGGCATAGCATTTATAGAGTACAACAAAATATTATTTACAGAAATTATTGGCATAATATTTATACATAAGTCATGTAACAGTAATCATTGGCATCATAAGTCATCTCATTACAGTAATTATTGGCACTCATTGGCCAGTTACAAAGCATTTTTTATGCATTATTCAGACGTCATCATTCAAAACAAGAGTTAATTATTGCATAGCATTTATGCCTAACTCATTCATTATAATAACCATTGGCATACCATTTATGCAGTATTACAAAATATCATTCATAACTCATCTCATTACAGTAATTATTGGCATCATGTCATCTCATTATAGTAATCATTAGGATCATAAGACATCTCATTACAGTAATCAGTGGCATTCATTGGCCAGTTAGTAAACATGTAGCAAGTATTGAGTACTACAAAACACTATTCATAAGTCATCTGATTGCTGTAATTATTGGCATTCATTTATGAATAAGTCATCTCATTACAGTGATCATTGGCATTCATTGTCCACTTACAAAGCATTTTTTGCGTTATTCAGAAGTTATCATTCAAAACAAGGGTTAATTATTGGCATAGCATTTATGCACAAGTCATCATATTACAGTAATCATTGGTATAGCATTTATGCAGTGTTACAAAACATCATTGATATTACATCTCATTACAGTAATCATTGGCATAGCATTTATGCATTATTACAAAACATCATTCAGTATTACTCAGAACTCATCATTCAAGTGAAATAGGACTTACACTCCTGGAAATGTAAAAAAGAACACATTGACACCGGTGTGTCAGACCCACCATACTTGCTCCGGACACTGCGAGAGGGCTGTACAAGCAATGATCACACGCACGGCACAGCGGACACACCAGGAACCGCGGTGTTGGCCGTCGAATGGCGCTAGCTGCGCAGCATTTGTGCACCGCCGCCTTCAGTGTCAGCCAGTTCGCCGTGGCATGCGGAGCTCCAGCGCAGTCTTTAACACTGGTAGCATGCCGCGACAGCGTGGACGTGAACCGTATGTGCAGTTGACGGACTTTGAGCGAGGGCGTGTAGTGGGCATGCGGGAGGCCGGGTGGACGTACCGCCGAATTGCTCAACACGTGGGGCGTGAGGTCTCCACAGAACATCGATGTTGTCGCCAGTGGTTGGCGGAAGGTGCACGTGCCCGTCGACCTGGGACCGGACCGCAGCGACGCACGGATGCACCCCAAGACCTTAGGATCCTACGCAGTGCCGTAGGGGACCGCACCGCCACTTCCCAGCAAATTAGGGACACTGTTGCTCCTGGGGTATGGGCGAGGACCATTCGCAACCGTCTCCATGAAGCTGGGCTACGGTCCCGCACACCGTTAGGCCGTCTTCCGCTCACGCCCCAACATCGTGCAGCCCGCCTCCAGTGGTGTCGCGACAGGCGTGAATGGAGGGACGAATGGAGACGTGTCGTCTTCAGAGATGAGAGTCGCTTCTGCCTTCGTGCCAATGATGGTCGTATGCGTGTTTGGCGCCGTGCAGGTGAGCGCCACAATCAGGACTGCATACGACCGAGGCACACAGGGCCAACACCCGGCATCATGGTGTGGGGAGCGATCTCCTACACTGGCCGTACACCTCTGGTGATCGTCGAGGGGACACTGAATAGTGCACGGTACATCCAGACCGTCATCGAACCCATCGTTCTACCAATCCTAGGCCGGCAAGGGATCTTGCTGTTCCAACAGGACAATGCACGTCCGCATGTATCCCGTGCCACCCAACGTGCTCTAGAATGTGTAAGTCAACTACCCTGGCCACCAAGATCTCCGGATCTGTCCCCCATTGAGCATGTTTGGGACTGGATGAAGCGACGTCTCACGCGGTCTGCACGTCCAGCATGGTCCAACTGAGGCTCCCGGTGGAAATGGCATGGCAAGCTGTTCCACAGGACTACATCCAGCATCTCTACGATCGTCTCCATGGGAGAATAGCAGCCTGCATTGCTGCGAAAGGTGGATATACACTGTACTAGTGCCGACATTGTGCATGCTCTGTTGCCTGTGTCTACGTTCGTGTGGTTCTGTCAGTGTGATCATGTGATGTATCTGACCGCAGGAATGTGTCAATAAAGTTTCCCCTTCCTGGGACAATGAATTCACGGTGTTCTTATTTCAATTTCCAGGAGTGTATTTAAAATGTAACACAATGTAACTAAGGTCTGTAGTCCAACCATACATAGATGTAATGGATTCAATACATCAGAAAATTCGCATTATATTTTAGACTAAAAATATTTCTTAAACTGGTAGCATTATTTAGTTGTATACTGGTAATAGTTCATACTGGTATTTTTTTTTTTTTTTTTGCTAGCAATGCATTGCATTGGGATCGGGAATTAATTGCTGGGGCACAAAAATATTTGCTTTTGACTTATTGCTGGACATAAGGATTTATAACGTCATTTGTCATGATTCAGCTGTAGCAAGATTATGAAACAAGTAGAGGATATATGATCACATTCATGAATGATACACACAACTGGGTAAAAAAATGCAGGTATTAGAACAGGTTTCATAACTAAGTGCTTATAGCATATTAATATCATGGAAAGCTTCTCCTGGAAAAAATACAAAATGGATTATTGACTGGAAAGAAAAAATTATATTATGCTGAAAAGTAGTAAACTTCGGATTAACAGGTAATGAAACGTGTACTTAATATGTATGTACTCTAGCTGTCTTTTCCAAAACATTCAGTCATTATACTATGCAACGTAAGACATTCTGTCAAAAGGAACTGCAACAAATACTTAAATAACTACATACCATTTCTTAACTAACAGTAAATATATAAAGGTCACTATTATCATCATCTGCAAAGAAAAACTTCATTATTCATATTACCATAACTTCATCACTATCATCACCTGCAAAGAAAAACTTCATTACTCATATTACCATATTCTTCATACAACTATTCATCATCATCAATTATCATCTGCAAAAAATAGACACTTCATTATTCATATTACCATTTACTTCATACAACTATTCACAGTATAGAGTTTCTTATTCCTAGCATATTTCATCACTAAAATTAACATCTGTAGTTGTGTCTGACAGCCTGCATCAATCGCCTCGTATTCTGAAAGAAAAATAATTAAACAAGACTGCTATCATATGATGTGTATAGTCTATTCTGATTAATGCTTGTTAATTCCGATCCATTCACTCTTCATGACAAGATATTGCATTTTCTTTCCTTCATTCTGATGGTAAAATTAGCATTTCATAGTAAACCACTGTGGTTGTTTAATTTATTTCTTTTACACGGTATTGCTTTCTGAAAATGATGAATAAGGATTAATATTTTGCATTTAAATCACATACTCATTAAATGAAAACTTGTTTCTAGTGATGTAACTAAGCATACAGCATAGCATGACAGAAAACGTATTAGGTCAAAAACATAGACAATTTTCAAGTGCAAAAATGTACACACAGTGTCATAATGTAGTAACAAAAAATGTAGAATAGTCAAGATATTGATATATCATAAGGAAAAATGTCAAAGTCAACTGTTGTTTGTTACATCTTTAAGATTTCATAGTGCATACAGACAAAAATTCTACTTTCGATAGGAAAAAAATCATACACACACCAAAAAAAATGGAAAATGTGCACGGTCTGATGTGTAACGACAAGAGAAGCGACCTGCTATCCTTACCTGGTCGGGCACTAGCCAAGAAAAAAAAATACGATCATTATCAGTAAGTAGTGAGATAATTTTAATTGCATAAGTGGTCATATATATATATCAGGAAATGGCATTACAGTGTGATAAACTATAAAGTATGTTCATTCAATAAAGGGTTTAACATTGGAGACATGGTGACTGCCTTTGATTTTTCAGGTTCTCAAAGTTTCGACATGTACTACATTGGTGTAAGGGATGCTTCGTATTCTATATGGACCTGCGTATAGAAGTTCAAATTTACTACATCTTTTCTTTCCTCTGTTGGATAAATTATGTGTGCATACTAATATCTTCTGTCCAATATGAAAGTCACAGCGTGTACATACCTGTTTTTGCTCTGCGGCACGTTTGATGTTCTTGAGCGCAATGTCAATTATTTAATGGTGACGTAGTCGACGAGATGTAGTAAAAGATACTAATTCTTTAATTTTGTTGGGTGGTTCAACATTTTTCAATATAACAGTCGGGGATAACATAGTAGATTCACTTGGTATGGAGTTAATTACATCCTGGAATGAGAGTGTGTGTGTATCCCAATCAATATGTCTTTTATGGCAGTATATTCTACACAATTTACAAATTTCTTTAATCAGTCCTTCACAAGGGTTCGAAGAAGCGTGATACTTGAATATATAGATCGGAGAAATGTTTCTAGCTCGTAACATACGGGCCCATATTACAGATCGAAATTGTGGTCCATTCTCATAAATTATTTTCAATACATGCCCTACATGAAATAGAAAATGTTTTACGAATGCTTTAGAAACAGTTTTAGCAGTAGCTTTGCGTAACGGAGTGAAGGTAACAAATTTCGAAGTGAGTTCAAAAGCGACAAAGATATAGCAAAAACCTCTATTAGTTCTGGGAATCGGACCAAAAATGTCTACAACGGCCATGTGTCTCAATTTAACGGGTACAATGGGATGTAACGGAGGAATATGTGAAGTTGTGTCTGATTTAGCTTTCTGGCAGATTTTACATGACGCTCAAACTCGTCGAATACGTTTCTCCATGTTGGCAAAACAACAGTTCTGTCTCAGTATAAGAAAACATTTTCTGGCTCCATAATGTGCGTAACTCAAATGAGTATACTAAATTAATTTGTTAACAAGATCGTCAGGAATGCATAACAACCAGTTGTTGCTGTCAGGGTGAGAGCGGCGAAACAGAATACAGGGTGATTCAAAAAGAATACCACATCTTTAAAAATGTGTATTTAATGAAAGAAACATAATATAACCTTCTGTTATACATCATTACAAAGAGTGTTTAAAACGGTTTTTTTCACTCAAAAACAAGTTCAGAGATGTTCAATATGGCCCCCTCCAGACACTCGAGCAATATCAACCCGATACTCCAACTCGTTCCACACTCTCTGTAGCATATCAGGCGTAACAGTTTGGATAGCTGCTGTTATTTCTCGTTTCAAATCATCAATGGTGACTGGGAGAGGTGGCCGAAACACCATATCCTCAACATACCCCCATAAGAAAACATTGCAGGGGGTAAGATCAGGGCTTCTTGGAGGCCAGTGATGAAGTGCTCTGTCACGGGCTGTCTGGCGGCCGATCCATCGCCTCGGGTAGTTGACGTTCAGGTAGTTACGGACAGATAAGTGCCAATGTGGTGGCGCTCCATCCTGCTCAAATATGAATTGTTGTGCTTCTTGTTCGAGCTGAGGGAACAGCTAATTCTCTAACATCTCCAGATACTGTAGTCCAGTTACAGTAGCACCTTCGAAAAAAAAAGGGACTAAAAACTTTATTGGCTGAAATAGCACAGAGAACGTTCACCTTAGGTGAGTCATGTTCATACCGAGTTGTTTCCCGCGGATTCTCAGTGCCCCATATACAGACATTGTGACGGTTGACTTTCCCATTAGTGTGGAAAGTTGCTTCATCACTAAACACAATCTTTGAAACGAAAGATTCATCTGTTTCCATTTGAGCAAGGATAAAATCACAGAAATCGATTCTTTTAATCTTATCAGCTGCAGACAGTGCTTGAACCAATTTCAGACGATAAAGTTTCATTACTAACCTTTTTCGTAGGACTCTCCATACAGTTGATTGTGGAATTTGCAGCTCTCTGCTAGCTCTGCGAGTCGATTTTCCTGGGCTGCGAACAAATGCTTGCTGGATGTGTGCTACATTTTCATCACTCGTTCTCGGCCGTCCAGAACTTTTCCCTTTGCACAAACACCCATTCTCTATAAACTGTTTATACCAACGTTTAATACACCACCTATCAGGAGGTTTAACACCATACTTCGTTCGAAATGCACGCTGAACAACTGTCGTCGATTCACTTCTGCCGTACTCAATAACACAAAAAGCTTTCTGTTGCGCGGTCGCCATCTTAGCATCAACTGACGCTGACGCCTAGTCAACAGCGCCTCAAGCGAACAAATGTACAACTAAATGAAACTTTATAGCTCCCTTAATTCGCCGACAGATAGTGATTAGCTCTGCCTTTTGTCGTTGCAGAGTTTTAAATTCCTAAAGTTGTGGTATTCTTTTTGAATCACCCTGTATTATTGCGTACAGTGTAATGGTTTCTGATGGTAACATTATTCCTATCTTGCCAAAGGTGTTTAATTTCTTTCCATACGTTGTCTTTGTTCTGTTCTTGTGCTATGTCTCGTAATGACGACGAAATGAAATTTTCAAATGCAACTTGTTGAATATACATGACGCTAGAATTTGCTTGGCAGAAGTTGGTTGCGATGTCTTGCTGATTGTTGCTGAGAGAACGGGATAGTGCGTCTGATACAATATTTTGGGTACCGGGAATGTGAACAACTGTAAAATTAAAATCCTGTAAATAAAGTTTCTATCTGCGTAACCTGTCGTGTGTAAATTTTGCGGAAAGTAAAAACTGTATAGCTCTATGATCTGTGTAAACGGTCGTATGTCTTCCATAAAGAAAATGCCTAAATCTCGTAAATGCCCATACAACACATAATGTTTCAAGTTCTGTGACAGAATAATTGCGTTCAGCAGGTGACAGAATGCGACTTGCAAAGGCGATGTTTTTAATTACTGTAGTACCGTCTTCTTCAATTTCCTGAAGAATGTGTACGTCTAAAGCTGTGTTAGAACTGTCGGTGGCAATGGAAAAATTTCTGGTAGGATCTGGTTGTGATAAAAGTGGTGCGTTCAACAAAGCTTGTTTCAGATTGACAAATTCAGACTGTGCTTGGCCATCCCAGGACCAAATAGCGTTTTTACCCGTCAACTGGCACAATCTAGGGGTGTCTAAAGCAGAGTAATCAATACATTTGCGGAAAAAATTAATTAATCCCAAAAAGCTGCGTAGTTGTTTCTTTGTCGTTGGAACAGTAATGTCACGTAAATCTTGAAGTTCTTCCGGGTCAGGCGCAATGCCTTCTGCTGAAATTACATGTCCAAGGAATTTTATAGAAATGTGGCCAAAGTGCGATTTGCTAAGATTAATTGTAAGTCCTTGTGCACGAAAAGTTTGCAACAGTTGTTCAAGAATCAGACTGTGTTTAGACGAGTTAGCTTCTGCGATAAGGATGTCGTCAAAAGTAATAACATTTTCGTGAACAAGATTCTGTGTGTCAAAAGCATTGCTACGTTGCTGGAAGATTCAATCTCTACTGTATCTAGTCAAATTATTTCTGACGTGCTGTTATTTGCGGGTGGATGCTGTGGCATTTCAATTATTTGAACTGTTCTGTTACTTACTCATGACGAATGAGGTTCGGGATGATACCGACTATCTGATTCACTCATAATAATCTGTTGTTGTGGTTGACTCTGCTGCTGATAGGGCCTACTGTTATTACATGTACGCTGAAAACTGTGCTCATTACTTTTACGTCTGTCATGATAGTCATTACTAAATGGAGCGTTGCGATTGGAATTGAAATTATGTGTTTTCTGTACGTACTGATTTCCTTGTTGCGGTGTGTTACTATTTAGTGGAGCCGACGCTATACATGTAGGCGGCGAAACATTAAAGCTTGGTTGACCTTGCAGACTATCTTGTTGGTTATGTATGCTAACCGGCTGGTTTTGTTGTTGTTGTGGTGAAAACCCTCTATTGTTGCCAAAATATGTTTGCGATTGCTAAAAATTTTGTTCATACTGATGATTAAAATTTTGTTTGTTATTAAGATTATACTGGTAGTTCTTGTCATTTCCTGAATGTCTAATGAAAACTGTCACTTTCGGTAAAACTTGTCATATCAGGTTTTCTTTACACATCCTTAATCCTAGATAGATCGATAGTTGAAGAGCTGTTTTGATAGATATAAAGGATAGTAGAAGAGAAGGCAGCAGTGCAGAAAACTAAAGATGAAATAGCACTACTACAGCTCGGGGCCCTGTGCACGCTACGACACATAGTCATCGAAGCATAATGAATCCCCTGAGATCTCTTACGCGCTGCAAATAAATCTTAGTTTCTGCATTACAGGCAATGCCGGTGAAAATTCAAAAGCAAATTGTTATATCCAGTCCAAAAAGTGTATCTGTGTTCTATCATTCTTAAATACCATAAATTTTCTCAGCGATAGGAACTGTTTGTAATCAAAATTATCGTCTCTGAGTATCTGAGCAAGTTCAGGATTGCATGAGACTCTATTTGTCTGTGTCTGTTCGGAATCTTCTAAATCACGTACTCTCTCTAAATTACCTAAGTTACACTGGCTGTATGAGTGTGGCAAATGTTCAGAATACGACATATGCTGTGACGTGTTAGAGACTGCAACATTTTTCATCTCTTTCACTTTAAAACGTTCGTCAACTTGGTTGTTCTGTTGCTCAAATTTCGTGTCTACTTTCGCATCCACAGTGCGTGAAAGTTCTGCTGACGTTAATTTAAATTCGTAGCGTAACTGTGTTGCGTTTTCAGAACATTGTTTAGCGACTGCACTACTTTCATCTCTAACTAATTTCGTTGTGGCCATGTGTGTATTATTTAATTCTTGTGCAACAGTTCTAATTTCTTCGCTACTGTTCCTAGCACAAGCCTTAATTTCCGCACGTAATTGTTCTATAGCATCATGACGTTGCACGGTAACGGCTGTAATCTTTTCACTAAGTTGTTTGTTCTGTTCATTAAGGTTGTCGTGTTTTTCATTCGTCTGTTTGAAACTTTCATTACGTTCTTTGCACGATTCAGTAAGTTTATTGAAATGGTTGTCTCGTATTTTTCATTGAGTTGTTTGATATTGTTGTCTAGTTTTTCGTTATACTGTCTGAGATTTTCATTAAGTTGCTGTTTGAGATTTTCATTAATTTGTTGTTTGCGGTATTCATTAAGTTGTAGCAATAATGCCATAATTCGATTCATGCCAAAATTAGCTGCTGTAACCTCTGTGCTGTGTGATGGTGTATCTGCATGTGTCACGTTTTGTGTACCGGTAACCATTTGATCATTGTCTGATTCACAAAAAGCTTTGCCAATCACATGTGCACTGTTGGTCGCTACATCGGAATCAAATAAATTTGACGTATTTTGTGTATTTGTTCACATTCGTTAGAAATATTTATCTGTTCACCATGTAAATTTTGCAAATCAGTTGTGTTAAACTGGGCAGCGTTCATTGTAACGGAAAGTGCCGCGTCATCAATTGTCGTTAAATTTACAGTGGACACAATTGAATTTGTTTGCTCATCATTTAGATTAGAATCATTACCAGTGATCGGCACGCACTGATTATCTGTAATTAGAGGATTATCACTATTACACTGAGTGTTGCTAGAATTATCGGTCAAATTATCAGCTTTTTCACTCTTTGCACATCGCGATGAACTGTTAGCAGTTTATCGCGGCATTTTCACAGATCAAAGCTAAGCACAAAATCAAACAAAGACAAAGCAAAATGGAACAAATACAATTACAACAAAGAGCAATAAATTGCCGATGATCTGTGAAAGAAACAATGACAAGTTAGAAAATGTGTTGTGCCAGATGCAAACTATCTTTAACAATAGTGTAAATAAGAGCAGATATATAACTGACTACTTCTCAGAACTTCACAAAGAAAATACGATCCTGGCCGGTTGTCGACAAGTGCGACCTCCCCACAGTAAAAATTATATAAATTATATTCACATTTAGTGTAACCTCCCCACAGAAAAATAATATAAATAATATTCAGATTTAATGTAACCTCCCAACAGAAAAATTCCGTAACCTGTCAATAATAAAAAAGTGACTAATCTCTCAATAAAAAATTGTCGCTCACTTATAACCTTTCAAAAATGACTGTGAATTTAAACTGGTAAATTTAGGACGTCAGCAGTGCTGCGTCATGGCCCTGAAAATTCATTCTGAATAAATTGAAAAATCTTACCTCAATTAGGTCGCCGGGTAACGCGTTTATATCTGCTCCTATAAGAAATTTTTCTGGCCCAGCTCAGTACAATGCTGGCCGATAGATTTGTCATGTATAAAAGAAACACCTGATTTTTCTTTTCTATAATCGGGATGACCAACGATTGGAGAAATTAGTAAATTCTTTAAATTGAAATGAATGATTGTCAAAAGTTACTTTTTATGAGAAAGATTATTATTAAGGGATTTTTTTAAAACATTTACATGGGACTTGATATAACGATACTACTTAAGCGCGAGGCTGCTTTTACCTTAAACTACAACGCTCAGGCTCCGCCATCGCTGCACACGACCGGCCCAGCCAACACGATACACCAGACTGCTAGCTGGCAACTACTAACTGCTACTAAGACACAGTTCCTACTGCAGTCAACACTGCTCTTTGGTCTGAGATTCTCTTATAGCTTACATATCGCAGGCAGCGCGTGAGCAATCCATCGAAATTACATCTGCTCGAGCGCGCTAACAGCAAATTCCTTAATCATGGACCTCTTACAACTTATCTATCACAATTACCTGTGATCTTGCGATGTTAAACATTTAAATACGAGTATGTTACCTAGACAAATGAATCCTCGAAATTTAATTACTGTACACTAATTAATGTTTGGTGTTGCGATTTTTTTCCATTAGTGTTGTTTATTGAGCTCGAAATAACATAGAAGGTATGATATTAAGTTCAGCAATGAGCTGTTCGCTAAGAAAGGGTCGGAAATCCGCAGTGATCTGTGTGGATAATTAATTAATCTGGGTGTCTTTCTCAGTTACGGGTATTGGGCGCTCGTACGTATACGATGTGTCCCGAATACAGCTTTCCTTTTTATCTGTTGTCACCGGAACCAGATGTATTTCAGGACAAATTATCTTTGAAGTTATCGGAGCATGTGCATTTTATGGCGTTTGGTATTATGGAAAGCGTAAAATATTACTCTTCCATGAGCCAATATCTTTGTTCATTTCTTCTCAATTTTTTGTCACCTTTATCAAAACTACGATGCTACTAGCGAACTATCCGTGTTGCTTGAAATTAGATTGTAAATTTAAATCCAGTTAGCCTAAACAACTGAACGCAGAGACACTCGTAATTCCTGAAAAATAAAATGTGAGAATAATGTAGAGCATACTGGAAGAAATCTAATGGTCGTGTTGATAATTTATATTTTAAAAAAGAAAAAAGAAAGCCTACGGGTACTGACGATATTCAAACTATATTAAAAATGAAGAAATTCCTCCAGCTGTATATAAGGTGTCGATTTTATTTTGGCAACTAGCTTCAAGGTTGTAACAACGTCATCTTCAGGCCCATACATTTACTGACGTCCACTGCATGCGGCTGATAATAGAAGACAGTGGTGAGATACGGACGTGCTTCATGTGGAAGGTGGTTAGTAACCGACTTCTGTTATCAGCCGCACGCAGTTGACGTCAACAAGTGTATGGGCCTGAAGATGACGTTACAACGTTGAAACTAGTTGCCAAAATAAAATCGACACCTTAAATACAGCTGAAGGAATTTCTTCATTTTAAATATAAATTTTTAACTGCTGACTTCCCACTGTCCTCCATTTCAACTATGTATGTACGAAGATATTGAAACTAATCTTTGTTTATTGTTCAGATCCTTTTTTCCTCATACACAAGTCGTGTAACATACTCAGCTTACGAAATCTTGTATCTTTCCCACAGTAACTTCTTCACTTGCTTCATCCTTCCTCTAGAACATTAGAAAAAAGAGTCTCTACTCGAAAGCACGTCATTTAACCTACCAACCAAAAAGAAATGTTTTCTGACACTTCAGGTACGATTTGTCTGAGCTAACTTTTTCCAGCAGTTCAACCACATAAATCACAAATGCAACTGCTCGGTAGTTACGCACACAAAGGTGCAGCAGAATAAAAGCTGCTGTTAACTTATACGCAACCGCGGCCCTGTTATAGGCGATAGCTGAGTGGTCAGCGCGGCGGAATGCCATGCACAGGAACCCGGGCTCGATTCCCGGCTGGGTCGGAGATTTTCTCCGCTCAGAGACTGGATGTTCTGTTGCTTTCATCATCATCTAATCCCCATCGACGCGCAAGTCGCCGAAGTGGCGTCAACTAAAAGACTTGGACCCGGCGAACGGTCTACCCGACGGGAGGCCCTAGTCACACATTTCATTTCATTTCAGCAGAGCAGACACTAAGCTTTCACTAATCCATTTAATTTACAAAATCAAAAAGCTCTTGTCTTGTCTTTCCATTAACCATCGATGAATCCCCCTATGAGGAAACCTTGAGTAAGACAAATTTACGTGGGTATTTTAACCACGGCTCTCCCGAAGTCTGTATCTGAACTAGTATCTCAGATAGCTCGGTAACTGATTCGTAAAAGTGTATACGAAAATTAATAACAACTTGATGCCGATTTCGTTGGAACTCGGCAGTCAACAATTACTCAGGAAATCAGATACCACAAGGTACCACACTAAGCATACCGTTATTTGCACAGATAGAAAAACAGGTGTTGTGTAGGTCACTCGAGGTCAGTGATGTTATCAAGGGCGGAGAAATCCAACAGAAACATGGAAATGAACCTTTGTGAAGCTGATTCGAATGTTGGATTATCTTTGAAAATGGGAACTGAAGCCCTAAAATTTTAGAAAAACGTAACAAATTGCTACTTTGATCATTAAATTATCGGTAGAGACTCAAAAGTGAAAATCTTAAATAATAGACGGACAAAACGGCCTATCATGAGTCATAGCCAACTTACGTAAATTACTTTTTATTTTAAGTCACATTGAAGTACCTCGAACATTGTCTCTGATAACGGAAGAAAGAGACGGGGATTACATCACAGTAGTTCTAAGGCAAAGAAACAAATGCTAACTAAACGCTTGGCCGAAGAAATTACAATGGACGTAGCCTTCAGTGAGTACCGTAGAGGAATTTTGTCAACAGACCTGCTCCTGATAGCCAAGGTACTCTGGTTGTTTACTAATGGCAGAGACTTACTGACAAATCATGGACTGAGGACAGGAACAGCGCAATGCATGTCACAATCAATCCATTCACCAAGAAAACTAGTAGTTTCTGAGATTTCTTTAATGTTATACTGTTACAAAGATAAACGTCAACATTACTTTCGTTGAAAGGCAATAGCAGTAGATGAAACAGATTACATTCTGTACAGACACTGCAAATGGGTTAGCATCGCTGTGGGTCATAATTTATTTATACCCATTTCGGAAACAGATCATAATTAATTAAATAGCCACAGAATAGTAAATGGGGTCACGAAGATTAGGGTTGAACGTCCTATTAATGGTGTCTTTACGATCGGAGCATAGAGATGGATGGAGAAATCTGGCGGGTTTTCTGAAAAGATCGATCCTGAAATTTTTCTCAAGCTCTAAAATACATTTGAATCATGGACTGTGATTTGTACCCCCATCTTCCCATACTGCTTAAATGAAGATCAAATTCGCCTTCCTAACAATAAAGCCACAGTATGCCGTGCTGATTGTCATTTGAAAGCATGTCACAAATGCGGCTAGTGAACTGACGTCGCGCCGATGTCTCTTGAGTTCAGTAAAACTTACCACGCGAGAGAGCAGTACATGTAGGAGCAGAACGAGTGCTCGACAGCGTGGGAAATAGTAGCAGTGGAACAGCTAAGAAACGACTAAATTATTAGCATATTGACACAGAAAAGAGTAACTTAGTACCCATATGGTATTATAAAAGACAAACATTCGTCATTTTATTCGGTTATCACCCAAAAACGTCTATAGAAAGCAGTTAACAGTTAATTAAGTCAAATATAAAATAACTTGAGTTACATCATTTTTAAGTGAAAAAAGCAGTTGTGGGGCGTGGAGGGGGGGGGGGGGGGGGTTGGCGCATGTGAAATGATGGGAAACTATGGGAGGAAGGAAGATAAGGAGCCCGCATCTCGTGGTCGTGCGGTAGCGTTCTCGCTTCCCACGCCCGGGTTCCCCGCTTCGATTCCCGGCGGGGTCAGGGATTTTCTGTGCCTCGTGATGGCTGGGTGTTGTGTGATGTCCTTAGGTTAGTTAGGTTTAAGTAGTTCTAAGTTCTAGGGGACTGATGACCATAGATGTTAAGTCCAATAGTGCTCAGAGCCATTTGAACCATTTTTTTGAAGATAAGGGACGAAGGAAGGGAGGCATTTAATTGGTTGCAGTGTAACCATCGTCATAAATTCGTATGAAAAACTTCACAGAACATACACCAAAGTTACTACAAAATACCATAAAAATGGATCCACAAACAGTGAAGACTGAAACATAATCTCACAAAAAAGAAGGTAAAAGTTCAAACTAAAGAAATTATTTATGTACTAACATATCACTGCAGGAGGCAATTCTACCAGCAAAATACGTAAAGATAGAAATGTAATCTTTATTAAAGCCCAGAAGACACCCTGCTATGTCGTCAAAAGTAAGAGTTAAACTATCTAAGAAATGTATGTTTTTAAGTTGCACCTGTTCATTTAAATAAGACCTTCTTTATAAGTGAAATGTGTAAACATTTACAACACTTCCAACAAATCTAGCCTTCGATGTCTGACTTCCTTATGTAAGAACACTAAATCTTCAAGTTTCCGCGGCGGGTGTTCGCGAAGTAGCAAGTGTTGCAACTGATCTGGCTGTTTCTTCATCTTTTCATTATTATAGCTGCTGCCTCTAGCCATGTTCAAGATCTTAATTAATTAATATTTTGCTTTTTTGCAGACACATGTTTGCAGAAACCCACGCGTCGCAGTGTCGTAGGATGCCGCCATATCAGCAAAAAACAAAATGGCGCATCTACAGAAGAAAAAAATTGACTAGGCGCTTAGCAGTAAGGCTCACACCATAACGAATAATCGACTGCGTTATGGAGCAAGTGACAGCTTGATGTAAAAACTGAGGTGGTGTGACGCGGTACAATTACTTACCACCACTTGGGGAAGACACAGGGCAGTTTTCAATGAATCATCTGGACAGTGAGAAAGGGTAGCTCTACTATGAATGAAGCTTCAACAGAGAACGACAGTATGAATGAACATTGGTAATGGACTGACAGATGCTCCGAAAACGACTAACAGTCTTAACAACGTTTTGTATAAAACACGTCTTTTGCTTCCTCTTCGGTACTTGCCACGCTACTGGAAAATGAAACACAAGCACCTCTAAGAAAGAGACGTGGGAACATTCGTGTGCGCAGCAAAAACCTACAATGGGGGAACATATACAAAGCCTTATTGACGGAGCGCTGTACAGTGAAGGATGCTTCCACATCATTTCTCAGATAATTGTGTTCCTGATGGTACAACGTCTAGACAATATCAGCACACAAACTTCTTTCTTGTCACTCCACGTGCACTCCTACTTTTATAACATTCCAGGTCACCTGGCTCGCCAGACCTAACTCTCTTTTGCGTTACTTTGGAACATATATTACGCTCGAACGCTATGAATTACCTCGAGGAAAACGATCTGTGGACTCAGTCAGCACAGATACAGAAAATATCGTTCTTGTGGAACACAACTAACTCTTTATTTTCACGAAGTAATGAGCAACTGATATCATATTTCTAGATTTCCAAAAGACTCGACACCGATCCTCACAATCGGTTGATAATTAATTTAAGTGCCTATGGATTAATTTTTCAAGGAGCTCCTCGGAAGAATAGAAGGAGTGACCCATGGGGAAACTCTTCAGTACAGTTTTGAAAGCGCTTGAATTACTGCTAAGACTTTTGAATTCTTGTGGTAGCTTACTGAAAATGGATCCAGCAGAATACTGCACGCATTTCTGCACAAGAGTCAATGAGGTGCCATCCAAATTCAGATTGCATTTCTGCCTAGTACAACTGAGTGAAAGCTGCTAATTCCTGGGAATAATCTGGTCTTGGTAGCAAGAAATGTCATCAAAGCCGGCCGCGGTGGTCTCGCGGTTCTACGCGCAGTCCGGAACAGCGGTGCTGTTACGGTCGCAGGTTCGCATCCTGCCTCGAGCATGGATGTGTGTGATGTCTTTAGGTTAGTTAGGTTTAAGTAGTTCTAAGTTCTGGGGGACTAATGACCACAGCAGTTGAGTCCCATAGTGCTCTGAGCCATTTGAACCATTTTCTCATCAAAGAACAGATATACATTGAGAGGCCAATGTCAAAATACGAGTACCCAGACTAATGAACAGGCGTCTACAAGAGGTTCACGAACTTACAGCACTTGTTATGCGAATCGCCCGTTTCTGAGCGAAAAATACCTTTTAAAAATTGGAAGAATTGCCCCAAAATATAACATCATACTTCACACGAGACTGAAATAAGCAAAGCAGACTACTTTTCATGTCGAACTATTAATTACTTCAGATTCTGTTCTAATAGTAACAATGGCAGCACTAAGTCTTTGAATAAGATCCTGAACTGGGCCTTCTATGACAGTTTACTATCTATCGGAACGCCTAAAAATTTGAACTGTTCGGTCTCACTAGTCATATGCCCATTCTGCACCATTAGAACACTGGGATTTGTTGAATTGTATGTTAGAAATTGTAAAAACTGAGTCTTGCTGTGATTTAGCGGCGTTAGCTTATTTTTTACAAGCCATGAACTTAAGTCTCGAACTGCACTGTTTGAAGTAGTGCCAATGTTGCACATAATGTCCTTTACTACCAAGCTAGTGTCATCATCAGACAGAAATGTTTTAAAATCCCCTGTAATACTAGAAGGCATATGGTTTACATAATTAAGGAACAGAAGTGGCCCCACCACTGATCCCTGGGGCACCCTCCATCTAACTGGGCCTCTCTCGGACCCCACATAATATCCATTCTCAGGACCGTGGCGAGTGACCTGTAGCCATGTGTTCTTAAAGTTAGAAGGGAACTCCCCATATTCCACAAGGGTCCAACTTCTGGAGCAATATTTCGTGATCAACACAATCAAATGCCTTATTTAAATAAAAAAGATGCCTAGAGTTCGAAATCTTTTGTTTAATCCATCCAGTATCTCACAGAGAAAAGAGAATATAGTATTTTCAGTTGTTCAACCACTTCTAAAACAGAATTATATGTTTGACACCATATTATGTGAAATGAAATGATCAATAATTATTCTTATGTACACAGCCTTTTCAATAGCTTCGGCAAGCACTATGGCATAGAAATAGGTCTAAAATTGCCTACATTATCCATTTCTCCCGTTCTACAAAGAGGCTTTACTACTGAGTAATTTAATCGTTCAGGAAACAGACCATTCCGAAAGGGAAACTTGCAAATATGGCTAAGTGCAGGGCTAATATGTGTAGCACAGTACTTAAGTACTCTATGCGGGTCCTTCTTCAGTGGTTTAATTACTGACTCAATCTCCCCTTAGTCAGTGCCACAGAAGAGAATTTCAGATATCACTCTCGGAAAGCCGCTTCCCAAGAGAGTTATATGATTCCCTATAGAAACTAAGTTTATATTTAACTTTCCTGCTACTTTCAAAAAGTGATTGTTAAGTACTGTACACATATCTGATTTACCAGTATCAGCATTAATTTTACTGTGTACTGATTTTGTAACCTCGACATTGCGCTGCTGACCTGACAGTTTCTTCACAACTGACCATATGGTTTTCATTTTATCCTGCGGATTAGCTATTCTATTTGCGTACCACATACTCTTTGCCTTCGTAAAAACATTTTAAACACCTTACAGTACTGTTTGTAATGGACTACTGTAGTTCCATTGCGACTATTTCTAACATTCTTCTCTAACAAGGGGAGGCCGCCAATTCAGATTCGATTCATACTGCTCATAATACAAGCTCATGGCCAGAGGTGTAATGTGGCAAAGCACCAAGATGCACTTCACAGCCGTTGTCGAGAACATCGGCAGTTAAAAGAAACCGTTGCGGCCAAATACTCTATACGATTAATAATTTTCTATAGCGTCGTGGCGCAGCGGTAAGCGCGCGGGTTCGTAATCCGAAGGTCGCCGGATCGAATCCCGCGCCATGCAACTTTTGTTTATTATTAGTTTTTTGTAATTCATATATATATAGACACACACATAAACTATTAATGAATTGCTTATGCATGTTGGTGAAGGCGGATCGCTTTCCAATTGTACCGCCTCCATTTTTCCGTTTGTTTAACAGGGTGTACCAAAGCTCTCACGTCCGCACTGATTTTCGACGATGTTAAAAGTTGCGCTAGGGACCGCATCTACCTTCTTTCGAAGTTAGCAGGCAACTACGCTGTTATGCGGCGGCTCGTTTCGGCCCATTCGACATCTGACCTTCAAGTGTAACGAGCGAGTAACGGAGTTTATATTTCATACCTGCCACAGAAAATTTGTGTTCGTGGGGTCTCTATTCTAATTCGAACGTTTGTCTTACGCTATACGTATTCGTTTCGGAATATCGTTCCTACGTCTTCCGTGATGCTACTGCGTGGTAACACCCGCCTGTATTCTGCTAGACTGACGAAGCTGCTACACTGAGGAAAGACACTATACAGGAGTTGGATTGGGAAGCCAATCCGCACCCACCGTATCCACTGATCGTACGCCTCAGGTTTTCACCTTCTCCGCTCTCTATCGAACAATCTTCCAGGAACTTTCTTTCCGGATGAAAATGAGCTCAGAACATGGTTTGACGAATTCTTCGCCCCAAACGCTCGTGATTTCTACAGTCGTGGAAACGAAAAGTTACACCAGCATAGGCAGACTATTATAAACAGCGAAGGAAAAATTGATTACTAAAGTATCTGTTGTGTGTGACCGTTGTGTTTATTAAGCTTGTGGAAAAACGCTGCCGGCCGCGGTGGTCTCGCGGTTCTAGGCGCTCAGTCCGGAACCGCGCGACTGCTACGGTCGCAGATTCGAATCCTACCTCGGGCATGGATGTTTGTGATGCCCTTAGGTTAGTTAGGTTTAAGTAGTTCTTAAGTTCTAGGGGACTGATCCTCAGATGTTAAGTCCCATAGTGCTCAGAGCCATTTGAATCATTTTTTGAAAAACGCTACGAACTTATGCACCAACGCAATAACAAAATAAGACAAATCAGACCTTGCACGGCAAGTTTCTAGTGTTAGATTTTCCCTCGCACTGTTAGAGAGAGGAACGGTAGTGAAATATGGTGAAAGTGGCCCGGTGAACTTTCTGCCGGGCACTTAGGGGTGGAATTGCAAAGTAGTCATGTAGATGTAGAGTTGGTCCGTGTGGGACTGCATTCGGAGAGGTCTGAGTGGGAAGCATAAGTCTCAGATGATTTATGACAGGTGCAAGTAGCGGAGAACGCCATATCTCAACATTATAGCCCTATGGAAGATATGCGAGATTGCAGGTAGAAGAAGCAAAAGATAGGATATAGAAATTAGTATTTAAAACAATATCTCAGTTGTTGCGTGAACCTGTGTTTACGATTATTTAGACCAGGACCGCATCCACCTTTCACCAAATCGTGTAAAATAATGAGTAAAAGTATTGAATAAAACTGTGAAAATCAAATTCATCACTATTTTTTTTTCGTGTGAAAAACATGTGTACTTTTACTTCAGGTCGTATTCCCAGGCAGCCTTTGCGGTTCCTAAGTGAGAACGCATAAACAGTTTAGTGCTGGAGAATGCTGCTTCTCTGATCGACTGTTTCGCAACAATACGGGCGCAGAAACCTTTTAAGCACGCGCGGAGCGTGCTTTGTCGACCAATCACAGCGCTCGCTGGCACGACGCGGCCCCCGGCATCGATAAATGTTAAATTTGCTTTGTCGGTGCACTACCTATTTCATAAGTCGATTTTGACCAATTTATTACTTCTAACATCGAACCGTGGCTGAAGTCAGGGAAGTTTCCAGTTGAAATGAATGATGAGGTAGGACAACCAAAGGAAGAACTATCACAAGAATCTCCAAAGACTATTGATACTTCGGGAGCGGGGGGGGGGGGGGGGGGGGGGGTGTCATTGGGAACATGGCACTTGCATTAGGAAGCTTTCAGTTCCCATGGGTTTCGCTATGAAATTTAAAGTTACTGTGCTCTTTACTGACTAGGGGTCCGCCACGGATTTTTGACTGTAGAAGCGGTCCGCCAGCTGAAAAGGTTGGGAAGCCCTGCTTTAGATGATGCTGGATCCGCCCCGCCATTGATTTCAGTCCGGCCCGCGGACGATATCCGCGGGAGAGGACAAGGCGCTTCACTCAACACTGTACTCCGCCGGCGATGCATTTTCGGGTATTCCCGCCAACGCTCTGCTAGGCTCAGCACAGGTTTGCAGCTCATGATGCAGGCCAGAGAAAGTCTTGCTTGAAGACTTGGCCAGGCAGAACGCAGCCTGGTGACACGTCTCAGGCCGTGGCGGATGGCCGGTGTTTACAAGGCAAGGGACGCCAAACAGGCAATAGCTGGCCTCAGCGATTGGCTACTGCTGGAGTCAGTTGTCGCTGCGGAAGTGGCCGATGCCTCATTAGTCGCTTGCATGTGTATCGCTGTACAGAACTGCCTCGCACCGCTGGTGCTGCACAGCAGTTAAACGCGCTCGTTATTTACGGCCTACGTCTGTGCTACACATCGATAGAGGTAGTAGGCAACGATGCCACTAAAATTGCCGACTGCCCGCGAAATGTGCAGGCTTCAACAACGGCAACAGGTGCCGCTGAACAAATTAGTTCTGTGTCTTCAGTTCGCGGGTGACGCTCTGTGCTAGTTGTTTCTTAGTTTCATGCAAGTGTCTCTATGCGTCGAGTTTATTCACAAAATGTCTGTTGTTAAGAAGAGGAAAGTCGATGCTGAATGTCTGTTTCAGGTGAAATTGACTGAGGATTACTTCCTTACTTCCTCGCGATGAACACAACGATAAACCTGTTTGCATGTTGTGTAGTGAATCATTATCTGTTATGAAAGTCAGCCCCCTGTAGCTGAATGATCAGCGTGACGGATTGTCAATCCTCTAGGCCCGGATTCGATTCCCAACTGGGTCGGAGAATTTTCTCCGCTCAGGGACTGGGTGTTGTGCTGTCTTCATCATCATCCTATCATCTTCATCGACTGTAGGTCGCCGAAGTGGCGTCAAATTGAAAGGCCGGCACCCGGCGAACGGTCTGCCCGACAGGGGGCCCTAAGCATACGATTATATAAATAAATCTGTTATGAAAGAATGTAACATGAGAAAGCACTGTTCTTCGAAACACACTGCTCAACAATAGCTTACAGGGCAATTGCGGAAAGTCAAAATTAAGTTATTAGTTTCCAGTTTGGACAAGCAACAGCAAATGTTTGCCATACAGAGGACACATGGTGACAGTTTGCTTAAAGCTAGTTTTATACTGAGCGGAAACATTGCCAAGTCACTAAAGCCTTTTTCTGAGTGGTTGATTGATTTAAAGGAGGGGGGGGGGAAGTTACCAAACTGCTTGGTCATCGGTGTCCCTTCCTTTTTCTGAAGGCGAATTTGTGAAGGAGTGCCTCTTGGACATAGCAGATGTACAATGTCAAAAAAAAATGTGTTTGAACAAATAAGTTTGTCGCGACGATAAGAGATTCGACGAATTGAGATGATGGCTGGTGACATTAAAAAAATTTTATGTGATCATGCTGCCACATTCGAAGCATTTTCTACTGTTTTGGACTACAGGACTGGTTTGTCAGACACAGCTCAATTAGCGATTTTTGTTCGTGGTGTAGATGTGGACTTCAAAACAACGGAAGAATTATTAGCACTACAGTCATTAAAAGGAACCACTACTGGTGAAGTTGAAAAAGTCATCGAAACCTTCAATCTGCAGTGGAGTCAACTCGTTGGAGTTTGTTCTGGTGGAGCACCTGCGATGGTCGGTTCACGAAGAGGTTTTATTGCCATGTTAAATGGAAAATCTTCTGAACTAAATACTGGCAAAAAGTTTTGCAATTCTTCACCAGCAAAATGTGTGTGCAAAATCGATTAAAATGAAACATGTCATGGACGTGGTTACCATGAGCATCAACTTCATTAACTCCCACGCGCTAAATCACCGCAACTGCAAACAGTATCTGGAGGACCTGTGCTCCGAACATGAAGATACAGCTCACCATTGCGAAGTGGGATTGGTGAGTAAGAGCAAAATTCTAAAACGTTTTTATGATATACGACTAGAAGTATCAGATTTTATGGGTTTTAAAGGGCAAACCATTGGTTGAAATAAATGATCCGCAATGGACTTGTGATTTAGCATTTCTTGTTGACATCACAGCTCATCTAAATGACTTAAATTACAAACTCCATAAACAAGGGTAGTTAATTCACGAATTATACAGCCATCTGAAAGCTTTTCAGACAAAGATGCGCTTGTGGGAAATGTAGATGAGAACTGGAAACTGTCACCACTTTCGCACCGTTGTCAACTCATGAAAACGTTAATTATGTTTCTTATGCTGATTAGCTGAAATGATTATTGGTGCAATTTACCACAAGGTTTTCTGATTTCAGGAATGCAGACTGCGTGTTTGCTATATTTACTAACCCAATAACATATGATGCAGAAAAGGTCATAGAAAACTTCAGGATGGTTGGTCTTAAAAATCTAAATTTGAAGAAGTAAACCTGGTATAATTTTACAAAACTCATGTGACCAAAGAAAAATATCCGCAAAATGGTTCAAATAGCTCTGAGCACTATGGGAATTAACATCTGTGACCATCAGTCCCTAGAACTTAGAACTATTTAAACCTAACTAACCTAAGGACATCACACACATCCATGCCCGAGGCAGGATTCGAACCTGCGACCGTAGCGGTCACGCGGTTCCGGACTGAAGCGCCTAGAACCGCACGGCCACATCGGCCGGCCAAATATCCGCAACTCAGATCATTTGCAAGAAGGAAAATTTATCTTTTTGAAGCACATATAAGTGTTAACAACTATTTTCTCATATGAAAACAAACAAATGCAACACACGTACAGGGTTAACAGACGACAAACTGGAAAATACATTAAGACTGAATATCAGTGACATAAATCCAGATATCAAAAATCCTGTGTTATAAATTCAAACGCAGAGCTCACGTAAATCTGCTGCTGAATATTTTTTTAAAATCAATAAACCTCTGTAAGTACATTCATTAAGTGTAACTTTTCAGCTTGCCTAATGGCTGATGGCAAAATTTGTGTGTTCAGTGCACTGGATTTAGGCAAAGGTGCCATATTTCTCATGAGTCTCTGTGAAATCACATGATCTTGGGAAGTTTTATTTTGGGGTATGAGTTATTATTATGAATTGTAAGGAACCAAGACGCCAAGTTAAAGTACGGCGTGTAACTAAATATAAACATCTGAAGATGGTGAGTCGTGTATTGTCACAGCCACGGACGCCAAAATTCCACCTTATTCACTGGGGTAGCTGCTGCCAAGCCAGGTGTATTGTATTGTATTGTATGTTAACGGGGGCCTAGAAACGACGGAGAGGCTCCGTCCCCTCCGCAGCCGCAGTGGTCCACAACCCCACGACGGCTACCGCAGTCCACTTCACCCCTCCGTCGCCCCACACCGAACCAAGGAGTACTGTGCGGATCGGTCCCCGGTGGATCCCCCAGGGAACGCCTCACACCAGACGAGTGTAACCCCTACGTTTGCGTGGTAGAGTAATGGTGGTGTCCCCGTACGTGGAGAACTTGTTTGCGCAGCAATCGCCGACATTGTGTAACTGAGGCGGAATAAGGGGAACCAGCCCGCATTCGCCGAGGCAGATGGAAAACCGCTTAAAACCATCCAAAGACTGTCCAGTTCACCGCACAGCCAACCGGGCGGGCGCAAGCCAGGTGAGTTTCCTTGTGGCTGTATGTCCGAGTGTTTGTATTTCACTGTGTATGATAATATGCATGTTCTCTTGAAGAGCTTAGCAGTGAGTCCAAATATATTATCTGCAAACCGGCACGTCGCAGATGTCTTCGAACTTATGCATAACAGGCGCTGCTATTTCGTCACATGAGTACAGCCTTCTTGTTGGCTGCACAGTCTGTAAAACCGCTGCTGTCTCTGGTGCGAGCAGTTTTGGCCTTTTCGTGCTGTGTAAACAGCATACAATTTCTGTGTGCCGTTAACAATGACCATTTCACACGAAAGTCAGGAGGCTCTCATACGTTCAGTACGTCAATATAATGTCCGTCTGAGGGCGAGTGTTGACTCATTGTTAATACTAAAATATCGAGGGACAGTACTGATGTCCGTGTGAGGACAGTTATCATCAGTTTGACAAATCGCCATTCTGTTCACATATTTACTTTTTTTCTCGTATAAGCGTTAACAATTAATTCTTGTCTGTTGTGGACGTATTAGAACGCTGCAGCTGTTGAAACTGTGGGTAATTTATAATGAATTAGCTGCAACCAGTTAGGTTTTATAAGAATTTGTTTCTCCATGATGACATTTCAAGATGAGAAGCAACCCATCTTCACATAATTTCATTTATTTACAGGTCATGAGCATAATTTCTTTCTAACAGTGTTGCAGAATTTTCCAGTGAAAGTTATAAGTCAGCTATTGCAAAATGTCATAGATAAAGACACATTGTTTACGACGCGCAAATAAATGAAAACGTGAGATTGGGTGAACACAAACATACGTTCAACAATGCTATTTTCGAGTCATAATTTGTTGGCTTGGCCTTTGGGAAAGGTGTGTCATTCATGTAGGTCTTTTACCCCGTAAACATAAGAGTCACAGACCCACAAGTTTTCACTTTATGCGTTACGAGCACTGCTGTCATGTCATGTGGCAATGTAGCTCGCGTGCTGAAACATGTACGTGAATGCGGCTCGCGGATCACCGAAGGTTGCCCATGTCTGATTAAGAGGTACAACCTGTATAATATATAGGGCGTTCGAATCTTTAGGGCCAAAATTATAAATGGTAGATGGCCGTAAACTGGGCTCTTTGAGATAAATGAATTTTTTAAAGGCGTAAACAGCTTTCGCCTTATGCCAACAACTTAAGCTCATAGAAGTGGTCAAAGTCACACCATCCAGACTCTTCACATGCTTTAGCACATAATGCCTTCACAGAATTTGACCTCTGGTTTCCAAATCACTTAGCCTAAAATTTTGTTTTGCGCACGTTGATTATGATAGGTATGTAATTACTGTTCTACCGGCGCTCTCCAGTCTATGACCTTAGAAGCGTGCATTTCACGGGAATGTTGACAGGTGCTTATTCATGCATCTTCTTTAATACAATTCGACCCCCACTTTGTCATGTGTTCCTATCGACAGCGATAAATCCCTTCCAAATGCGATGATGACTGTTGCCAAACTTTTCTCTGTACATTCTTTTGGCTTGTCGGTGATGCATCACGTTTTATCGTGCATTAAATGCATGTGTGGGAGTTTCTGTGACGAATTATGCGCTGTCTTCGATAAGCAGACATGAACTGTGAAGATGAATTCTAGCTTCGACAGATCGGAGACGATTGTGTACCGTGTTACAGGGTAATTCCACCAACTTTGATACCGAAGGCAGTTGTTTCACGTGAAACATGAACAGTGTACAAACGTGTGCTCGGCGTAATCGAGGCCTATTACAGCCTGAAGTATTATTTCCAGACATTGGTTTATCATCCCAAAATATTTAGTTTAGGGCGCTCTGCCTCCTGTATAGTTTTAGTTCTAAAAGTTTTGGTGATGTAATATTAATATGGGCACCACTACATTTTAGTACTCACTGGAAATTTGACATCTACGCGTTCATAGTCCTTTGTGGATGAGTAAAAGGAAAGATGCAATAACAGCACGTTGAATAATCTGTGCTGATGGGGAGAAAAAGCCATTGATGTGAGTGAGTAGGTTTATAAAATAAGGAGCAAATTTTGTGTAAGGAGCAGAAAGCTACTTTATACATATGTACTGAATTATATGTAATTGTATATGTATGTGAAATGTAAAATTGTGGTAACTGTAGAGTATGTTAAAGTAAATCATAAAATCAATGTTTCCTTCGAAATGAAAATGATGTAGAACAAAAGATGGCTAACACAACAATAATTATGTTCTGTGACCAATTTAAATTCCATTTTTCATCTATAGTTTGGATTATGTGAAGGAGAGATTGTTGGATGTTTTTCCATGCGTCTATTTTAATCTCTTACACTACTGGCCTGTATTCGCAATAACAGATCTCCACTCCAGTTCAGTTCAAAACATTGCATTATGATGACAGGTGGCATGCCTTTACGATGCCCCCTCTCATATTCATATCTTACTCTGAGTAATTCGATCTGGGGAAGTATAGCCGAGTATGGTCATTACAAGGCTAGTATTGAGAACTCAGAACATATTAATATTTTCCTCTCTAATTGTATGCGGTGAAGAGTTATTATTCCTTCACATGTGGACTTCCCACGCAGCGTCTTTCGTCACACGGGTGGTCCGGTGACAGGCGGGTTCTGTTGATCTTGAAAGGGTTATGCCGACAGGTGTGAGGGAGCCGAGTGGATGCTCTCCAGACGTCGACATTGTCATAAGAGCGGGAGCGACACGCCCACAGGGGCCTCAATGAGCGGCTGGGGCTAGAGATTCCGTTACTTCGCAGAAACTTAGTGAAAACACTTTCTGACGGGCTACGAGCGACGCATGGGAATGACTTGTTTTCCCAGGCAGTCTTGGCGGGCAAATTTCCTCGTTTTCTGCAAAATCATAGTTGTGGTTGGCTTGCTCATGGGATAGCTCCGTGACGTAGCAAAATCGGTGCAGAAATTGGCGCCAAGTACCTCCATTGGTAGAATAACAGTGCTTCAGCAATAGAGTGGAATTTTCCGCCGGTTTTCGAGTTGCTGATTGACACGTTTAACCACGGCCACTGTCGTGCGGGTGGTAATGTTCTGTGTTCGGCTTATACTGGTGCTCTTAGTGGGATCGACTCTCGCCTTTCGGTCGATGTAGGTTACAAGACTGAGCTCTCGCTGCTCTGGACAGCCTGCCTTCCATTGACTGTCTAATATACTTTAATTTAATTGTAACTGTTGGACGAAGTTGCTAAAATTTCGGCTTCAATTTAAGTTTCCGAGTACAGTTGGCCTATGTTTTCCGTCTTGAGCAGTTTTGGCTAAAGTTGACTGTGTCGGAGTTACTGTGTGACTTCACTTGTTAAAATCAATCACCGTATCGTCAATGACTGTGTGGCGAGCCTTCTACGTCTTCCTCAGAGCAGCATTTGTATTGCTAGGAAGTCCTTAGTGTGGAACAACCAGACCAGGAGAATTTGTTTCGGACTATACTCGCGACATTATCAGCACCACGACGGGATGTCGAAACAACCACCCATCGCCTCCGGTACGCCAGATCGTGTCCTTGCAGTTAAGAAGGGATCTTGGTAATGTATGTCGCAGCACCAAAATATTAGGGAATTTTGCAATGTGATATTCAGAGCTCAGCAGAGCGCGCCTGTTCCCGTCTTTTCTAACTTGGTTCTGTCGTGGGTATTCATTGTCTGAGCTCTCACTACTGTAGCAGCAAGTAATGTTAGGGTGGCTGAGTGTTTGTCTTAAGATTTGAGTTGCAAGGAATTGGCTCCACTTACCACTTGGTCATAAATGTCACAAACTAGTTTATGGAAAACTTCACCTTTACAGCATTTATTTGAGTATCCTATTTGACGTACTGTAAATGTTTCATGTGTTTTGTTGATTATTTTGAGTTTAGTCATAATAAATCAACTTGTTATTTTGGACAGAACTTTCATTCTGTAGATCGGTAGAGAAACCCTTTCATTTCTCACTTTCCTTTATCAAATTAATTTCTATCAAATTTAATTATTGCACGTGCAAAACTCTTTTCTACTCCACTTGCAGGGTCGATTACAGTCACTTCGCGTTTCTTTTTAATCAATGTACAACAGCAAAAGTCGGAGCTAGAAAAGGGGGGGGGGGGCGGGGCTTCCCCCCATGACCCATGGACCTTGTTGTTGGTGGGGAGGCTTGCGTGCCTCAGCGATACAGATGGCCGTACCGTAGGTGCAACCACAACGGAGGGGTATCTGTTGAGAGGCCAGACAAACGTGTGGTTCCTGAAGAGGGGCAGCAGCCTTTTCAGTAGTTGCAGGGGCAACAGTCTGGATGATTGACTGATTTGGCCTTGCAACATTAACCAAAACAGCCTTGCTGTGCTGGTGCTGCGAACGGCTGAAAGCAAGGGGAAACTACAGCCGTAATTTTTCCCGAGGACATGCAGCTTTACTGTATGATTAAATGATGATGACGTCCTCTTGGGTAAAATATTCCGGAGGTAAAATAGTCCCCCATTCGGATCTCCGGGCGGGGACTACTCAGGAGGATGTCGTTATCAGGAGAAAGAAAACTGGCGTTCTACGGATCGGAGCGTGGAATGTCAGATCCCTTAATCGGGCAGGTAGGTTAGAAAATTTAAAAAGGGAAATGGATAGGTTAAAGTTAGATATAGTGGGAATTAGTGAAGTTCGGTGGCAGGAGGAACAAGACTTCTGGTCAGGTGACTATAGGGTTATAAACACAAAATCAAATAGGGGTAATGCAGGAGTAGGTTTAATAATGAATAGGAAAATAGGAATGCGGGTAAGCTACTACAAACAGTATAGTGAACGCATTATTGTGGCCAAGATAGATACGAAGCCCACACCTACTACAGTAGTACAAGTTTATATGCCAACTAGCTCTGCAGATGATGAAGAAATTGAAGAAATGTACGATGAAATAAAAGAAATTATTCAGATAGTGAAGGGAGACGAAAATTTAATAGTCACGGGTGACTGGAATTCGAGTGTAGGAAAAGGGAGAGAAGGAAACATAGTAGGTGAATATGGATTGGGGCTAAGAAATGAAAGAGGAAGCCGCCTAGTAGAATTTTGCACAGAGCACAACTTAATCATAGCTAACACTTGGTTTAAGAATCATGAAAGAAGGTTGTATACGTGGAAGAACCCTGGAGATACTAAAAGGTATCAGATAGATTATATAATGGTAAGACAGAGATTTAGGAACCAGGTTTTAAGTTGTAAGGCATTTCCAGGGGCAGATGTGGACTCTGACCACAATCTATTGGTTATGACCTGTAGATTAAAACTGAAGAAACTGCAAAAATGTGAGAAATTAAGGAGATGGGACCTGGATAAACTGAAAGAACCAGAGGTTGTACAGAGTTTCAGAGAGAGCATAAGGGAACAATTGACAGGAATAGGGAAAAGAAATACAGTAGAAGAAGAATGGGTAGCTCTGAGGGATGTAGTAGTGAAGGCAGCAGAGGATAAAGTAGGTACAAAGACGAGGGCTGCTAGAAATCCTTGGGTAACAGAAGAAATATTGAATTTAATTGATGAAAGGAGAAAATATAAAAATGCAGTAAATGAAGCAGGCGAAAAGGAATACAAACGTCTCAAAAATGAGATCGACAGGAAGTGCAAAATGGCTAAACAGGGATGGCTAGAGGACAAATGTAAGGATGTAGAAGCTTATCTCACTAGGGGTAAGATAGATACTGCCTACAGGAAAATTAAACAGACCTTTGGAGAGAAGAGAACCACGTGTATGAATATCAAGAGCTCAGATGGCAGCCCAGTTCTAAGCAAAGAAGGGAAGGCAGAAAGGTGGAAGGAGTATATAGAAGGTTTATACAAGGGCGATGTACTTGAGGACAATATTATGGAAATAGAAGAGGATGTAGATGAAGACGAAATGGGAGATACGATACTGCGTGAAGAGTTTGACAGAGCACTGAAAGACCTGAGTCGAAACAAGGCCCCCGGAGTAGACAACATTCCATTAGAACTACTGACGGCCTTGGGAGAGCCAGTCATGACAAAACTCTACCAGCTGGTGAGCAAGATGTATGAGACAGGCGAAATACCCTCAGACTTCAAGAAGAATATAATAATTCCAATCCCAAAGAAAGCAGGTGCTGACAGATGTGAAAATTACCGAACTATCAGTTTAATAGCCACGGCTGCAAAATACTAACGCGAATTCTTTACAGACGAATGGAAAAACTGGTAGATGCAGACCTCGAGGAGGATCAGTTTGGATTCCGTCGAAATGTTGGAACACGTGAGGCAATACTGACCTTACGACTTATCTTAGAAGAAAGATTAAGAAAAGGCAAACCTACGTTTCTAGCATTTGTAGACTTAGAGAAAGCTTTTGACAATGTTGACTGGAATACTCTTTTTCAAATTCTAAAGGTGGCAGGGGTAAAATACAGGGAGCGAAAGGCTATTTATAATTTGTACAGAAACCAGATGGCAGTAATAAGAGTCGAGGGGCATGAAAGGGAAGCAGTGGTTGGGAAAGGAGTGAGACAGGGTTGTAGCCTCTCCCCGATGTTATTCAATCTGTATATTGAGCAAGCAGTAAAGCAAACAAAAGAAAAATTTGGAGTAGGTATTAAAATTCATGGAGACGAAGTAAAAACTTTGAGGTTCGCCGATGACATTGTAATTCTGTCAGAGACGGCAAAGGACTTGGAAGAGCAGTTGAACGGAATGGACAGTGTCTTGAAAGGAGGATATAAGATGAACATTAACAAAAGCAAAACGAGGATAATGGAATGTAGTCAAATTAAATCGGGTGATGCTGAGGGAATTAGATTAGGAAATGAGACACTTAAAGTAGTAAAGGAGTTTTGCTATTTAGGAAGTAAAATAACTGATGATGGTCGAAGTAGAGAGGATATAAAATGTAGACTGGCAATGGCAAGGAAAGCGTTTCTCAAGAAGAGAAATTTGTTAACATCGAATATAGATTTATGTATCAGGAAGTCGTTTCTGAAAGTATTTGTTTGGAGTGTAGCCATGTATGGAAGTGAAACATGGACGATTACTAGTTTGGACAAGAAGAGAATAGAAGCTTTCGAAATGTGGTGCTACAGAAGAATACTGAAGATAAGGTGGATAGATCACGTAACTAATGAGGAGGTATTGAATAGGATTGGGGAGAAGAGAAGTTTGTGGCACAACTTGACTAGAAGAAGGGATCGGTTGGTAGGACATGTTTTGAGGCATCAAGGGATCACAAATTTAGCATTGGAGGGCAGCGTGGAGGGTAAAAATCGTAGAGGGAGACCGAGAGATGAGTACACTAAGCAGATTCAGAAGGATGTAGGTTGCAGTAGGTACTGGGAGATGAAGCAGCTTGCACAGGATAGAGTAGCATGGAGAGTTGCATCAAACCAGTCTCAGGACTGAAGACAACAACAACAACATTTGACGTACTGTAAATGTTTCATGTGTTTTGTTGATTATTTTGAGTTTAGTCATAATAAATCAACTTGTTATTTTGGACAGAACTTTCATTCTGTAGATCGGTAGAGAAACCCTTTCATTTCTCACTTTCCTTAATCAAATTAATTTCTATCAAATTTAATTATTGCACGTGCAAAACTCTTTTCTACTCCACTTGCAGGGTCGATTACAGTCAGTTCGCGTTTCTTCTTAATCAATGTACAACAGCAAAAGTCGGAGCTAGAAAAGGGGGGGGGGGGGCTTATAGCAACATTTCCGTATGAAAATTCTAGAAGAATTTAGTGTTAAATACACTGCTAGCCCCGGAACCTTGCAAGGAAACAATGAAAATTACGTGTAAAAACACACTAACCCCAATCACCTGATATATGTATGATTTCTTATTTTAATTTTACGTGAACTGCATTTGGAGACAACCCCATTCCTTCGTAACAGATACGATGGACTTATATGCCATATGAATTGAATACATAAATTCGATTCGCATGTAGCTCATAGCGCATAATCTGAAGTTGTGCTAAATGCGCTGCACCGTTCACGAAGTTGAGCTTTTCAGCCTATAGTGAAAGTATATCACAAAAGAACAAAACATTGTGTCAGTTGTCAATAAACCATTCTACACTCACTCTCAACTCGCCGGCCTTTCAAAAGCAGCTTTTCTCTGATTGCATCTCGAGCTTACTTTCGCAGCCATATTTCACTGGTACTAGGACAAGGTATTACACCTTTCTTACACCGATGATTTCAAAAAATGCTACTGCAGGCCGAATGTTACAGTGACTTATTCGCGTATATCCTTGTACAAGCGCGATTACAAAATTGGCGTGAACTACCGCGACTGCGTCAATGAAATGGGCATTGTGCAACGCCGAGGAAAGTAAGCGAAAACCGGCCCCCGTCTGGTGTGGGTCTTGTGTGGAGACGCAGCTTTCTTTAATTATCGGCTCGTTAGGTGCGCTTCTTCCCCTGCGGTCGCCATTGCGCAGTGTGCGACGTAGGCCACTGAGCGTGACATTTGTCTGCTGCAAGTCCGCGCGTGAATTCCCAGCTTCCGCTTCCCAGTTTCGGCTAGTCGTTGTGCAATTACATTCAGTAAATCTCGTAAGCGAAATACACTCATGTTCATAGAACACCTCGAACTATAGATAGGCCGTATATATTCGCAGGACATGAACGTTAGTAAGTTCCCCAGAAATCACTAATACACTACTGGCCATTAAAATTGCTACACCTAGAAGAAATGCAGGTGATAAACAGGTATTCATTGGACAAATATACTAGAACTGACATGTGATTACATTTTCACGCAATTTGGATGCATAGATCCTGAGAAATCAGTACGCAGAATAACCACCTCTGGCCGTTATAACGGCCTTGATACGCCTGGGCAGTGAGTCAATCAGAGCTTGGATGGTGTGTACAGGTACAGCTGCCCATGTAGCTTCAACACAATACCTCAGTTCATCAAGAGTAGTGACTGGCGTATTGTGACGAGCCACTTGCTCGGTCACCATTGACCAGACGTTTTCAGTTGGTGAGAGATCTGGAGAATGTGCTGGCCAGGGCAGCAGTCGAACATATTCTGTATGCAGAAAGGCCCGTACAGGACCTGCAACATGCAGTCATGCATTAGTCTGCTAAAACGTAGGGTTTCACAGGGATGGAATGATGGGTAGAGCCACGGGTCGTAACGTATTTGAAATGTAAGGTCCAGTGTTCAAAGTACCGCCAATGCTAACAAGAGGTAACCGAGACGTGTAACCATTGGCACCCCATACCATCACGCCAGGTGATACGCCAATATGGCGAAGACGAATACACGCTTCCAATGTGCATTCACCGCGATGTCGCCAAATAAGGATGAGACCATCATGATGCTGTAAACAGAACCTGAATTCATCCGAAAACATGACGTTTTGCCATTCGTGCACCTAGGTTCATCGTTGAGTACACTATCGCAGGTGCTCCTGTCTGTGATTCAGCGTCAAGGGTAACCGCAGCCATGGTCTCCGAGCTGATAGTCCATGCTCCTGCAACGTCTAACTGTTCGTGCAGATGGTTGTTGTCTTGCAAACGTCCCCATCTGTTGACTCAGGGATCGAGACGTGGCTGTACGATCCGTTACAGACATGCGGATAAGATGCCTATCATCTCGACTGCTAGTGATACGAGGCCGTTGGGATCCAGCACAGAGTTGCATATTACCCTCCTGAACCCACCGATTCCATACTCGCAATCGCAATAGGCTACATCCGACCTTTATCAAAGTTGAAAACGTGATGGTACGCATTTCGCTTCTTTACCCGAGGCATCTCAACAACGCTTCACCAAGCAACGCCGGTCAACTGCTGTTTGTGTATGAGAAATCGGTTGGAAACTTCCCTCATGTCAGCACGTTGTAGGTGTCGCCACCGACACCAATCTTGTGTGAATGCTCTGAAAAGCTAATCATTTGCATATCACATCATCTTCTTCCTGTCGGTTAAATTTCGCGTCTCTAGCACGTCATCCTCGTGGTGCAGCAATTTTAATGGCCAGTAGTGTATTTAAGTCCCTTCTGTGCAGCATGTGTCCTGTTACCTAGTACGCACGGGGCCGCCATGGGCCCTGATAACTTGTTCAATGCTTCATGGCGACGACGCGTATAAGACGCGAATGGCGTCATGTGGTGTAGCCACCCACGCTGCGTTCACCTGGTTCCGAAGTTCATCTCAGGCGGTTGGCATTTTACCACAGCGCTGCACCCGTCGTTTCGCCATATCCCAAACATTTTCGGTTGGCGGCAAGTCTGGTGATCTGGCGAGAAAGGGCAAAAGGCTGACAACCTGTAACACCAAGAAGGCACATGTTCATGCAGCAACATGTAGTTGTGCATTGTCTTGCTGAAAAATGGCATCTGGGGTGTTGTGCAGAAAGTGTTTGGTTATGGGTCACAGATGTCATTCACGTATGTGCCCTGGACACGAAATTGGTAATTTGTCGTAAGCTATTATGGGAACAAACTGCTAAGATCATCAGTCCCTAAGCCTACACACTACTTAATGTAACTCATACTAACTTACGCTATGGACAACACACGCACCCATTCCCGAGGGAGGACTCGAACCTCCGACGTGTGGAGCAGCGCGGACCGTGACAAGGCGCCTCAAACCGAGCGGCTACTCCGCACCAACTGTAATTTGTGGTTGTACCCAATAGCACCCCACACCTTAATGCACTGAGTTGGTGCTGTATGTCGTGTGCGAATGCTGCCACTGTCATGCCATTCGCCCTGTCTGCAGCGGACTAAAATGAGGCAATTATTTTGAAAGAAACAAGACCTGGTTTCGTCTGATGCCATTCCTGTCTCCAGCGATGTTCCATGCACCATTGCCGTCTAGAATTTTTCTGCACTTTCGTCAAAGGTGCGGACAAGTGAACGACGCGCACTTAACCCGTGCCGTAATAAACTGCGACGAACTGGCACCACTGGTAGTGTAGGATGTGTTATACTCTTGCGCCAGAGCCGAAGAGGGCGCATATCTGTCCTGCAGTGCCATTCGTATGAGATGTCGACCTTCTCGGGGTCTGATCTGGTTTGTGCAACCTGAACTATCTCATCGTGTTCTGTGGTCTTCCGTGGACCATTCTGCACACACCCGTTGCACTCTGAAACACTTCATCCCACACTAGTAGCAATTTTCCGGATGGATGTATCACATTCTGTCATGCCAATAATACGCCCTCTTTCAAACTCACTGATTCGACGGTACGGCTCGCACAGACGTCTGCGAGGTACGCTGCACGTCTGCTCAAGTCACACCGATCCATTACCTTCGATTTATGGCGACAACGAGAGCCGCAGACATCTTTTACCAGAAGGTGTTGTTGGGGGCGATATCGATGGTGACCTTGAACCCTGGGGCCGACATGGTTAAAATGCTAATCATTAGAACACACTAATGTAGATGTCCTGTAAATGTGAAAGTCATATTTCTAGTCGTTCAAGGTGTTCTGTTTCTTCTGAACATATGTGTACTTTTAAATGATGTATCAGGTGATGATCTTATTCATTTCATGGCTGTACATCTGAAGTTGCTCGACGGTTTGGACAGAGCTTCCATCTGGCGTGACGAATGGCACTTGCTCTAAATGTGGAAACATGTATTTTAACGGAATTTAATGCAATCGTGTGAAGTTCGAATACAGTATTGTCGGTGCATTGTTTGAGACTGTCACGTCGATTAAATATCTAGGCGTAACGTTGCGAGGGGAGCACTGAAGGTCGGCTGTAGGGAAAGCGAATGGCCGACTTCGCTTTATTGGGAGAATTCTTGGAAAGTGTAACTCATCTACACTGTCTGACAAAAAGAGGGAAGTCCCCAGAAGACATGAACGGATGTCAATGAAAATTGGTACACGTACACACCATCGGCGGGCATGTAAATGGATAGCGTTGTAATTATCTGTGACATGTAGACCGGCCACCAGAGTGCATTACTGTTTAATGTTGCTACCATGCCTGTTAGGACGTGTAAGGGGCGTCAGTAGCGTTAGAAATTGAGTGACAGTGGCCCCATGCTGGACTGCATCCGACACGAGGCCACGAGTACCCGCTGTCAACGTTCCGGACGTCTGACCACCACAAGGGAGGGCCGCTGCTTTGTAGCCCCTCATCTGCTCTTGCTATCCCAGAACAAGTAATGTTCTCTTTACAACATTCTGTGTCAGTCGGAGGCTAGCAGCTACCGGACAATGGGAGTACGTTCCATCCACGTGTAGGCTGTCGTTTACGCCACATCACAAACGACTGCGTTTGTAGTGGGGCTGTGACCAGGAAATATGGACAGGTGTTGAATGGCGTCGCACTGTGTGCGCCGATGAATCGCAGTTCAACGCCGTCCCAGACGATCATCGCCGCTGAGTATAGCACCGGCTTTTAAAGTTTTGGAGAGGCATAGCTGTGTTCCTCCTGGTGTGGGGAGTCATCGATATGACTTCTGGTCCAGGCTCGTAGTGACTGAGAGAACTCTGACGGCACAACTTGCTGACATACTGCGTTCTCATGTGTTACCTCTCATATGACAGTATTTTTCTGCTCGTCCACACATGGCTTGTGTCCTTGTGATCTCTCAGTATAGCCAGGAAGATTCCCATATTTTTCCCCGGTAAAACATGCATGGGACCAGTTCGGATATTAACTCCCACCCTGTTCCAGTATATAGGTTATCACGGTCCAATTACAACATTTCTGGGCCAGAATGGAAACACATCTCAGGCTGTGGCTATGAAATGTCTCCCCAACATCCTTTCTTTCAGGAGTGCTATACTACTGGCCATTAAAATTGCTACACCAAGAAGAAATAATGCACATGATAAACGGGTATTCACTCGACAAACATATTATACTAGAACTGACATGTGATTACATTTTCACGCAATTTGGGTGCATAGATCCTGACAAATCAGTACCCAGAACAACCACCTCTGGCCGTAATAACGGCCTTGATACACCTGGGGATTGAGTCAGACAGAGCTTGGATGGAGTGTACAGGTACAGCTGCCCATGCAGCTTCAACGCTATACCACAGTTCATCAAGAGTAGTGACTGGCGTATTGTGACGAGCCAGTTGGTCGGCCACCATTGACTAGACATTTTCAATTGGTGAGAGAACTGCAGAATGTGCTGGTCAGGGCAGCAGTCGAACATTTTCTGTATCCAGAAAGGCCTGTACAGGACGTGCAACATGCGGTCGTGCATTATCCTGCTGAAATGTAGGGTTTCACAGGGATCGAATGAAGGGTAGAGCCACGGGTCGTAACACATCTGAAGTGTAGCGTCCACTGGTTCAAATGCCTCTGAGCACTATTGGACCTAACATCTGTGGTCATCAGTCCCCTAGAACTTAGAACTACTTAACCCTAACTAACCTAAGGACATCACACACATCCAGGCCCCCGGATTCGAACCTGCGACCGTAGCAGTCCCGCGGAACGTCCACTGTTCAAAGTGCCGTCAATGCGAACAAGAGGTGTCCGAGACGTGCAACCAATGGCACCCCATACCATCACTCCAGGTGATACGCCAATATGTCGATGACGAATACACGCTTCCACTCTGCGTTCACCGCGATGTCGCCAAACAAGGATGCGACCATCATGATGCTGTAAACTGAACCTGGATTCATCCGACAAAAAAATGACGTTTCGCCATTCGTGCACCCACGAATATGATGAGTACACCATCGCAGGCGCTCTTGTCTGTGATGCAGCGTGAAAGGTAACCGCAGCTATGGCCTCCGAGCTGATAGTCCATGCTGCTGCATAGGTCGTCGAGCTGTTCGTGCAGATGGCTGTTGTCTTGCAAACGTCCCCATCTGTTGACTCAGGGATCGAGACATGGCTCCACGATCCGTTACAGCTATGCGGATAAGATGCCTGTCATCTCGACTGCTAGTGATACGACGCCGTTGGAATGCAGCACAGCGTCCCGTATTACCCTCCTGAACCCTCCGATTCCATGTTCTGCTAACAATCATTGGATCTCGACCAACGCGAGCAGCAATGTCGCGATACGGCAAACCGCAATCGCAATAGGCTACAATCCGACCTTTATCAAAGTAGGTAACGTGATGGTACGCATTTCTCCTCCTTACGTGAGGCATCACAACAACGTTTCACCAGGCAACGACGGTCAACTGCTGTTTGTGTATGAGAAATCGGTTGGACACTTTCCTCATGTCAGCACGTTGTAGGTGTCGCCACCGGTGCCAGCCATGTGTGAATGCTCTGAAAAGCTAATCATTTGCATATCACAGCATCTTCTTCCCGTCGGTTAAATTTCGCGTCTCTAGCACGTCATCTTCGTGGTGTAGCAATTTTAATGGCTAGTAATGTATTTCTGCAAGGTTGGCGGGAGAGCTTCTGTGAAGTTTGGAAGGTAGGAGACGACGTACTGGAGGAAGTAAAGTTGTGATGACGGTGCTTTGGTTGCTCAATCGGTAGAGCACTTGTCCGCGAAAGGCATAGTTCCCGAGTTCGCATCTCATAGTTTCAATCTGTAGGAAGTTTCAGCTGTTGGGCAGCTTTCCTCAGGAGAGGTTACAGTGGCTTTACGACACCCTTCCCAATCGAACCAGCGCATGCATCCAGACTGGGTGCACTCATAAGCGAACTCATAATACGACGTTATTTGTAAATATGAATCCATTTTGTAATCATTGAAATAACATCACATACTCTCTGAACTGCCGTATACCAGTCCATGGGGGCACTCCCGAAATTACTTTTACATTTGTCAACTTTATTCTGTGTTGAGCTCTATCTGCAAGTAAGACCTATATCAAATTGCAAATCTAGTCCTTTATTCGGTAATCTCGTATTTTGTTCAGTGAGGAACTGAACCGAATGTTATCCGAAAACCAAGGAACCCAGCATCAGCTCGAGCGCCACTGTCCAGGGTGCTGTGGATAAAATGAACGAACAGAGCGAGCTCAGTTATATAAGGTCTATGTTTTTGACTTGCGTCTCTTCCCAGTCACTTGGTACCCCTCGTTGCTCTAGTGACCTACGATAAACTACTGCAAGAAGATGAGCAAGTTCTTTCGCATAATCTCTGTAGAACCTCACAGCTATCTCATCCGGTCCACTTACCTTTCCGCTCATGTGTAATTTTGGTTGACCTTCCATTCCGTGATTGCTTATCTCAATATCTGCTACTTCGGCATTCCTGCGGCGATTGAAAGAAGGAACCACCTTACTGTCTTCTGTGGTGAAACAAATTCCGAAGACCGAATTCAGTGCTTCGGTTTTCTCTCTATCATCTTTTGTTCGCTCTCACTACCGTCACTGAGCAATTCAATATACGATTTCGATCCGCTTACTGATTTAAGACCAAAACTGCTTAGGAGTTTTTTGGCCATTTCATTTAGAAACTTATTGAATGCTTCTTACATCATTCTTCTCTCGATGATTTTGGCTTTATTCAGCTTGTTGGTCTATCAGGCTTTGACTTCTCTTAAATTCGAGATGAATCTCTCTTTGCTTTTGCAGTAACATTCTAATACGACTATTGAACCACTCTGGGCCTTTACCATCCCTCACAACTTTGCTCGACACGTACTTGGCTATGCCGCAATTGTTAGTTAGTTACACATTCCATAGATTATTTGAGCGTTTACTTGATCGAAATAATGTGAAAGAGTCAGTTCACAGGATATGTATACATGATTAATGTTAAGATTAACGAATATATTATTTTTTTAATCCTACACATGCAACAAAAAACGCTTTAAAACTAGGTTGTTTTACAGGTTACCAGATTTTCAACGAAAATTTGTCCATATAATACAAGGAGCTGTTCACGAGACATAATTTTAAGTTAGATTCGAAATTTTGTTTGCTACCTGTCAGACATGTTATGTTATTGGGCAAATGATCAAAAATTTTTGTTGCTGCGCTTTTCTCAGCCACTGACAGCTTTAACAACGGGCAGTAATGGTCATTTTTTCCACTAGCGTTGTAGGTATGGAAACACCGTTCTTCTCAAATTATGATTATTTATGACAAATTTTATTAGCGAATATCTGTATTGTGATGATGCAGCTAAAATGCCTAACTCTTTGAATAGATGTCTATATAACAACTGTGTGTGAACACATTTTATTCTTACTGCTCATGCTCGTGTAACTGATACTTTCTTTCAAAGTTACCTTAGAAAATTGTACCTTAAGACATTATTGAGAGGGAATAAGCAAAATATGTCACGAGGATGATTCGCTTTTGTTTTCAAGACAAGCAATTATACGAATAGGAAGAGTAGCTGAAGTTAATTATTTATCGGCTCAGCAATACGCTTCTTCCATTTCCTTCTTCCATTTCAAGTTTTCATTAATATATACACCCAAAATATTGTAACGTTCTACCCTCTTTACTGACTTGCTACACCAATTGTTGGTATGGCACTATTTGTTGTACAGAACTGAATATACTGTGCCTTATCAAAACTTAAGGGGAATGTATTTTTGAAGAATCACCTAATAATTCTTTGAAAAATACTATTAACGATTTCTTCCGTTGCTGTCTCTCTAACAGGATTTATTATAACATTAATGTCATGTGCAAAAAGTGCCAATTCTGACCGATGAATGTTAAGTGGAAGGTAATTCACATACATAAGGACCCAATGTTGCAACTTGTGGCACTCTTGTTCCGATTTCTCCCAAGTCACTAAGATTTTATTTCCTTGCAACATTGTTTCAATTACTCAGCACCACCCTTTGTATTCTGTTTGTTCAAACCGGTACTGTGCTGCAAAGTTCCATAAAACTTATCTTTAGAGAGTGAAACACATGTGCCAGTTCTCTGGCTGATTTGTGTCGTGTCGTTCTAATTTCCACGACCATGAAGGAAAAAAAAATGAGCTTTTAACAAGTTAACAACAGAAAAAATTACACAAGATCAGTAAGCAATATCTCTATCATTTCATATTCTGATTGTAATTTGGCTACATCTTGCAATGGATGCAAAGCATGAGTGAATTTGTTTTTATTAATCATTGCTAAAGGAATAAGTAACCACTCTTTAATTAAATAGCCATTTTTGCCCTGGAGGAACCCCTGCTTAAATGTGGTCAGTAGGCACCCTTTTGTCAAGTTACACCGAGGTAAAAGTTTTCTTCTCACGAGTGGAGACACCGGAATGTATTCCACACCCACGTGATCTCTGAAACGAGGACAGGTAGATGGCACAATACCACAGTGTCTTCTTGACGGTTTGCTTCACTTTCAAATTCCGTGGTGTGAGAAGGTTCAGTAAACATGCTAATGTTCCCGGTGTTTGCTGACCGGCGTCACCGAGTTGCATGCTAGACTGAGACTGACACACGCCCCTCTCCCCCCCCCCCCCCCCACCCCCCTCTTGCCTGCTGGTGCACTTGTCAGGCGCAGCACGACACAGCAGCGCCGAAGCGGCCAGTTCCCTGTCAGTTTCTCTTCTTTGTAAAGTCCCAGGCGCGGTCACGGTTTAAGCCCTGCAGTGAGAGGAGCAGCCTTCCGTCATACCGGCCTAAGTTTCTCAATGGTCAGTTTCCTAAAGACCGACATACCACGACATACTGGTGCCGGACCATCCATTATAAAAAACAAGCTCTATGCCCGCTCCCCCTCTTTCTCTCTCTGCGCGGCCATCCATCCTACGCCGTCTAAGGTACAATCCACCATTTGGGGATCCGATTCGCCACTGGTGCCTTCCGTACTAGCCCAATTGAGAGTCTATACGCAGAAGCCAGTGGACTACCACTCTTATACCGGCGCGACATCCTACTATATCTACATCTACATTTATACTCCGCAAGCCACCCAACGATGTGCCACTGTCATTACCTCCCTTTCCTGTTCCAGTCGCGTATGGTTCGCGGGAAGAACGACTGCCAGAAAGCCTCCGTGCGCTCTCGAATCTCTTTAGTCTTACATTTGTGATCTCCTCGGGAGGTATAAATAAGGGGGAAGCAATATATTCGATACCTCATCCAGAAATTCACCCACTCGAAACCTGAACAGCAAGCTGCACCGCGATGCAGAGCACCTTTTGCAGAGTCTGCCACTTGAGTTTGCTAAACATCTCCGTAACGCTATCACGCTTACCAAATAACCCTGTGACGAAACGCGCCGCTCTACTTTGGATCTTCTCTATCTCCTCTGTCAACCCGATCTGGTACGGATCCCACACTGATGACCAATACTCAAGTATAGGTCGAACGAGTGTTTTGCACGCCACCTCCTTTGTTGATGACCTACGTTTTCTAAGGACTCTCCGAATGAATATCAACGTGGTACCCGCCTTACCAACAATTAATTTTATATGATCATTCCACTTCAAATCGTTCCGTATGCATACTCCAAGATATTTTACAGAAGTAACTACTACCAGTGTTTGTTCCGCTATCATATAATCATACATCTTTCTACGTATTCGCAATACATTACATTTGTCTATGTTAAGGGTCAGTCGCTACTCCCTGCACAAAGTGCCTATCCGCTGCAGATCTTCCTGCATTTCGCTACAATTTTCTAATGCTGCAACTTCTCTATATACTACAGCATCTTCCGCGAAAAGCCGCATGGAACTTCCGACACTATCTGCTAGGTCATTTGTATACACTCCTGGAAATTGAAATAAGAACACCGTGAATTCATTGTCCCAGGAAGGACAAACTTTGTTGACACATTCCTGGGGTCAGATACATCACATGATCACACTGACAGAACCACAGGCACATAGATACAGGCAACAGATCATACACAATGTCGGCACTAGTACAGTGTATAGCCACCTTTCGCAGCAATGCAGGCTGCTATTCTCCCATGGAGACGATCGTAGAGATGCTGGATGTAGTCCTGTGGAACGGCTTGCCATGCCATTTCCACCTGGCGCCTCAGTTGGACCAGCGTTCGTGCTGGACGTGCAGACCGCGTGAGACGACGCTTCATCCAGTCCCAAACATGCTCAATGGGGGACAGATCCGGAGATCTTGCTGGCCAGGGTAGTTGACTTACACCTTCTGGAGCACGTTGTGTGGCACGGGATACATGCGGACATGCATTGTCCTGTTGGAACAGCAAGTTCCCTTGCCGGTCTAGGAATGGTAGAACGATGGGTTCGATGACGGTTTGGATGTACCGTGCACTATTCAGTGTCCCCTCGACGATCACCAGAGGTGTACGGTCAGTGTAGGAGATCGCTCCCCACACCATGATGCCGGGTGTTGGCCCTGTGTGCCTCAGTCGTAGGCAGTCCTGATTGTGGCGCTCACCTGCACGGCGCCAAACATGCATACGACCATCATTGGCACCAAGGCAGAAGCGACTCTCATCGCTGAAGACGACACGTCTCCATTCGTCGTCCCTCCATTCACGCCTGTCGCGACATCAATGGAGGCGGGCTGCACGATGTTGGGGCGTGAGCGGAAGACGGCCTAACGGTGTGCGGGACCGTAGCCCAGCTTCATGGAGACGGTTGCGAATGGTCCTCGCCGATACCCCAGGAGCAACAATGTCCCTAATTTGCTGGGAAGTGGCGGTGCGGTCCCCTACGGCACTGCGTAGCATCCTACGGTCTTGGCGTGTATCCGTGCGTCGCTGCGGTCCGGTCCCAGGTCGACGGGCACGTGCACCTTCCGCCGACCACTGGCGACAACATCGATGTACTGTGGAGACCTCACGCCCCACGTGTTGAGCAATTCGGCGGTACGTCCACCCGGCCTCCCGCATGCCCACTATACGCCCTCGCTCAAAGTCCGTCAACTGCACATACCGTTCACGGCCACGCTGTCGCGGCATGCTACCGGTGTTAAAGACTGCGATGGAGCTCCGTATGCCACGGCAAACTGGCTGTCACTGACGGCGGCGGTGGACAAATGCTGCGCAGCTAGCGCCATTCGACGGCCAACACCGCGGTTCCTGGTGTGTCCGCTGTGCCGTGCGTGTGATCATTGCTTGTACAGCCCTCTCGCAGTGTCCGGAGCAAGTATGGTGGGTCTGACACACGGGTGTCAATGTGTTCTTTTTTCCATTTCCAGGAGTGTACATCGTGAAACGCAATGGTCCCATGACGCTCCCCTGTGGCACGCCAGAGTTTACTTTAACGTCTGTAGACGTCTCTCCATTGAGAACAACATGCTGTGTTCTGTTTACTAAAAACTCTTCAATTCTGACACACAGCTGGTCTGATATTCCTTAGGCTCTTACTTTCTTTATCAGGCGACAGTGCGGAACTGTATAGAACGCCTTCCAGAAGTCAAGGAAAATAGCATCTACCTGGGAGCCTGTATCTAATATCTTCTGGGTCTCATGAACAAATAAAGCCTCAGTAGGTATGCGTGTAGGCTTTCTTCTATGCCAGGCCACCCAACCTTTGACCCTTTTTTTGATGACATTCTTGACCGCCAATACGAGATGTACGTTTTTTTCTGCGGCCTCCCAGCATCCGGTTTCGTCACCTGCTTCAGCAGCTGCAGTCCACACTTCCCGCCACTTTCCGAATGGGGGAGAGCCCTTCACCACCTTGGCTTCAGGCACAGGTTCGTGTTCATTTTGACCTCAGCTCGTTCCCGAAGGATTCAGCTCCCGAGCTGACCTATCGCTGCAAATTTCTGAGCTTCGCTCTTAACTTGCCGATGGCATATTTTTGTACACTGATGGTTCCAAGTCCGCACACAGTGTTGGCTGTGCTTTTGTCGTCGAGGATGATAAGTTTCAATACCAGCTTCTCGACCAGTGCAAAATTTTTGCCGCAGAGCTTTTTGCCCTCTATCAGGCTGTTCACTACGTCCGGAGGCACCAGCTCGCTCGCTGTGTGATCTGCTCTGACTCCCTCAGTGCCCTCAGTGCCCTTCAGAGTCTGGATGATCCAGATCTAGTCCACCCCATCGTTGGACGGATCCTGAACTGCCTCCATTTGTTCCCAGATGGGGGAGCCCAAGTATTGTTCATGTGCGTACCTGCCCATATTGGTGTGTCTGGGAATGATGATGCTGATGCTGCAGCCAAGGCCGCAGTTCCCTCGCAAGATATTCGTAATTTTCTCTATCAGCGTATCATGTCACTTTGGCATGACCATTGGTGCTCCTTTCATGGGAACAAACTCAGAGAAGTCTAACCTCTTCCAGCAGCCTGGTCGACTTCCTCCCGGCTGTCTCGCCATGAGGAAGTAATGTCAGCTCGGTTGGGAATAGGGCACTGCCACTTTAGTCACCGCCACTTGTTGAGTGGCGACCCTGCCACTCAGCTGCCCTTTCTGTAGAGAGCCATTAACAGTCAGACATTTTCTGCTCCTCTGCCCCTATTTTAGCCACTTACGTCTCAGGGTCGATTTGCCACCTGCCTTGCCGGACATTTTAGCGGATGACGTGCGAGCTGTGGCTCGCGTTTTGAGTTTTTCAAAAACCAGTAATATGACAAAAGAGATTTGATTTCTACCTGGTGACTCCGGTGTCTTGTCGACGTCATTTAGATACTCTTCCGTAACGTCTTGGCGTTTTAGATTTGTTTTTTCTTCCTTTCTGTATTGGACCTCGACACAATTTCTTACTGTCGCGGTCCCAGTTGGGTTGTTTTGGGGACGGAGACCAGACAGCGAGGTCATCGGTCTCATCGAATTAGGGAATTGCACTCAGGACATATTAATGGAGTGGGGGCATGGTGTCAATTCTGTCAGCTTGCAGAGGTTCAGAAATTGGCATCCGAGGTTAAGATGGGACCGTCCGACCCTCTGGTTCAGGCCACCGACTAGATGCCACGTAAGGTGCTGCAGATGGCGAGCCAAGCACTTAGCTGCCTTCACCAACATGGCGCCGACCAGGGTGGCAGAGCGGTTCTAGGCCCTACTGTCGCAGTTTCGGATCCTACCTCGGGCATGGACGTGTGTGATGTCGCTCGGTTAGTTAGATTTAATTAGTTCTAAGTAGAATGGGAGATCCGCTCCTGAGCTGATTCATAGAGTTGCATCCTTCAAAGGAGTGAACAATCAGTGATTCAGAAAAAAGAACGGTAGCTCCAAACGTTTCCCACAGCAGGGAGAGAGAGAGAGAGAGAAAGAGAGAGAGAGAGAAAGAGAGAGAGAGAGAGAGAGAGAGATAAGGAGCATCTCAGCAGGGCCTCTGCTGGTCAGAGCAGCATATTACACGCCACACAACACAGCCAGCGCTGGCCTCTGTCCTGCTTCTACCTTGGCTGCCTGCATTGTGCAGTGCCCCATTGGATTTTGTGTTTCACATATGCCCTGCCGTCTCTGTGCTTCCTCTGCCGCATGCAGTGTCTGGTGCAACTTAACTTGGCATCGCACTCCCTCGGCGATCGTTTCAGTCGCACGTCCTGCCCTCTGGGCAGATGATGCGAGCAACAGGTCAGAGAGCCTCCTAGCAGAGAACATAAGAACTACTTGCAGCAACCTGCTCGCAAGAGAACAGACGATTTGTCTCGGATCGGGTGACTGGTGGGCCGTTCACCGCCCCCCCCCCCCCCCCACCCTCGGAACTCGCCCGCTCAACGCTCATCCCACCATTCTCGACTCTTGCCAGAGCGTTGAGCAAAGCAACTCAGGTGTCACTCTGGTCTCTGCGGTCTTAGCTCACGCAGTAATACAGCTCGCGGCTCGACCTGCTTGACTCAGCACCTCTGCACTGGAGTTCGTCTCTACTGGATATTGTTCTTCGTAGTAATACCGCTATGTATATTACATTACTATGTTATGTATACATCATTTGTTTTTATTTTATTTTACTTTTATTTGTTTAAAGTGATCAGATTAGGCTCCTGACCTCTTACTACAGGACTTTTATTATGGACACTCGAATTTACACTTTAATTACGAGCGAACCGATAAACGTATCGCAAAATGCGATACACCAATATTTTCCTTGTTTTATTGTGTGTAATGCTACATGCAGCACTTTAGTCTTACAGTCAAGTTTATATTTTTTTTTCTTATTATGGTACGGATTTTGCGATTTTAGGTGTCTTCGGACGGAAATGTTCACTTTAAAAATCTATGGCTTGAGATGTATTTGTACGAGGTTAATGAAATTGTAATACATTATAGCCAAATATATTGTTAATGTAAATCTCAAGTTACAACATTTTCCTATCACCCAAAAAACCACGATAGTACAAAATAAATCAATAATTAAAAACTTTGTCATATTGTGGAAATTTGAATAAACAATACAAAATTCTTACTCATTATCTGTGTTACTTCAAAATACGATCAAATAAGATCAAAATACAGGTATAGTACTGGAATAAACCAAGTTTAAAGGGCAATGTGCCTTCCATTTATTTTCTATTGTGGATGAGTGGTGAGTCATGAAAAAGAGCTAGTTCATTTCAGGGAGTGAACAGTTCTGATCCGATCTCTGAAAAGAACAGTTTTGCCCATCTCTAGTTCTAAGTTCTAGGGGACTGATGACCTCAGAAGTTACGTCCCATAGTGATCAGAGCCATTTTTGAACCATCATGCCCAGTTACCCAAAGGAATCGAGGATACCATCAGGACCCAGGAAGCAAGTATCTTTCATGCTGATACGTGCCATTACTGCAGCTATTCGCAACCAGTGCGTTCAGTAGCCACCATCAGATCCTCCTCCTCATCTCGAACGAGACCCTCCAGCAAACAAACAGTGTGCTTTCCCTGATGTGCTCCATTACCCACCTAATGTTAGAGTCCTTCATGACCAACAAAGCCACCTTCCTTGACTGTACGGACTTAGCAGGAAAATCGGGCTTCTCTGGCATCTCATTCTGGTCCAAATGTATTATCAATACTTACCAGCTTTTCATTCCTGCTGTTATGGGGCAACTGTGAGCCAGTTCCCACTTTCGCCTTATGTCCAGAGATGTGCGATCTCACCTCTGTAACACTTACATAGATTAGAAGTAAGTTCATATTATGTAACTGTGTATCTGCAATTATGGAGTGTGTATTCTGATTTATTTAAACTCCTTGATGTGTGGCACAAGAAAATTAGAGTTTTATAATGTATATAGGAAAAAAAGAATACGTTAAAATGACAAATTATTATAATATGTGTATTCTGATTTAAATGAACAATTCTTGCATTCAAGTGTTTAAAAGTGATTTTTTGTCTAATATATAAGGAGTAGTAAAAGTTATAGTTAAAACCACAAAAGTGAAGTTGGATAGGCTGTCGCTCAAGCATTCTTAATTTATTAAAAATTGTAGCTTTGTAGGATTACAGTGCAAGAATGTGTAAATATTACTATCTAGAATATCTGCTTCACAGGTGATAAAAAGGCAAATAAGCTCATTTTCAAAATTAGTGTTGGTTTGATGTCTATCATGAATGGTTCCTTTTTAGAAGTCAATTAAACATAGTGTTGCGTTTTATTGTCTTGCAAAGTAAATTATTAACTATTCCAAGTGAAGTGAATGGTTAGCTTTTTGAATTAGTCTTTTCTACTGTAATAATCAGAGAGCATTGACTAGTGAAGCTATACTACTTTATGGGTCCCCATCATATTCTTCACTTACTAGGAAACAATTTAACTATTACTGTTTCCAAGGTAAACAGATATTTGTAGAGGAGTTTAAACAGTGTATTTATGATATTGTCCATCTTTATTTGTTTTTATTTTTTCGTGTCAGTTAAGATAAAAGCGCGTCATGTCCAAATTTAGTTCTGCACTTCATTCAGTAACATTTCAGTATTTGATTAACTAATGCCCTTGAGTGTAGCTGTCTTTAGTATGATCCTGGTGGAAAATTGTATCCAATAATATACTGTTGTGTGCGTTATTGGTAACTGCTTATATATACAGTTCAGAGTGCACTGTGTCAGTTTGTAGCCTGTTTGCTATTCAAAGGGAAATCTTAATGAAAGTACCTTTAATAAGCAGTATTCAATTTTCCCAAACATATATTTCCCAATTAATGTTCCTAATTGGGCTGGAGACCGTTCATTTTTTTCATTCACTTATGATTTTACCACTTTTATTAACTCTCAAGGTTAAAGTCCGTTTGGTTTTTCACCATATTAAAAATTGTAGTCCGATACCTTTGTCCATTAGACACATGTGCGGTGAACAGTCGAGATCCTCTCAGAGGGTAACATTAGCGTGTTTCACGGCTTGTTAGTGTCAAATGTGGCTTTTCCCATGACACGACTAAAGGTTCGGTTGTTAGGGAAGAGTAGCGTACACGCTAGTGCGTTATAAATTCTCCATTTACCCGCGAGTGGAGACGATCTGTTCAGTTGCCTCTTATGACCTCGATTACTACGGGGCGATAACTCTAATGCTTCTTCCTTCTTCTTCTTCCTTTATAAACCAGTCGATGTACATCGCAAGAAGCAATCATGTCAGTACCGTCAGAGGATTCTAGCGACACTAGAGATATTGCAGATTTTGGTACTGGTGCTCAAAAATCGGAGTAGCTTAGAGCAGCAGTCTGAAGCCTGACAACTAATAACGGAAATGTGTATTTTGTTAACCTACTCTGCAGTTCTCACCTTTACTGTATTTGGAAACGAATAGAGGCTCACACTGCCGTTGTGGACTGTACACTATCAAGAACAAATGAGAACTACAATAGTGCAAAGACTGGCTGCAGCTGCTACGAGTGTGAGAGAATGTAAGTTTAGTATGTATAATACTGTCATAGATTGATGTTATTGGGCATCAAAGCTATAGAACTAAGTTATGGTAAATACTTGTGTAATACGAAAATGGAGGTTAGTTGGTCAGTTAGTTACGTGTTCCCTTGATCAATCTCACGGAAACCGTTATCATGTGGAATGTGTCAAGTGCATAAGAAATACAAACAAGAATCAAAGCTTTTTTCATTTTTTTTAAACTAAAACTTAAAAGTTTTATTACGTACCACATTTCCTTAAATGGCACAAAAAGCAAATATTATGCCCATGTTGTTGTTGTTGTTGTTGTTGTGGTCTTCAGTCCTGAGACTGATTTGATTCAGCTCTCCATGCTACTCTATCCTGTGCAAACTTCTTCATCTCCCAGTACTTACTGCAGCCTACATCCTTCTGAATCTGCTTAGTGTATTCATCTCTTGGTCTCCCTCTATGATTTTTACCCTTCACGCTGACCTCCAGTATTAAATTGGTGATCCCTTGATGCCTCAGAATATGCCCTACCAACCGATCCCTTCTTCTAGTCAAGTTATGCCACAAACTCATCTTCTCCGCAATTCTATTCAATGCCTCCTCATTAGTTATGTAATCTACGCATCTAATCTTCAGCATTCTTCTGCAGCACCACATTTCGAAAGCTTCTATTCTCTTCTTGTCTAAACTATTCATCGTCCACGTTTCACTTCCATACATGGCTGCACTCCATACAAATACTTTCAGAAACGACTTCCTGACACTTAAATCAATACTCGATGTTAACAAACTTCTCTTCTTGAGAAACACTTTCCTTGGCATTGTCAGTCTACATTTTATATCCTCTCTACTTCGACCATCATCAGTTATTTTGCTCCCCAAATAGCAAAACTCCTTTACTACTTTAAGTGTCTCATTTCCTAATCTGATTCCCTCAGCATCACCCGACTTAATTCGACTACATTCCATTATCGTCGTTTTACTTTTGTTGATGTTCATCTTATATCCCCCTTTCAAGACACAGTCCATTCCGTTCAACTGCTCTTCCAAGTCCTAACAATGTCATCGGCGAACCTCAAAGTTTTTATTTCTTCTGCATGGATTTTAATTCCTACTCCGAACTTTTTTTTGTTTTCTTTATTGCTTGCTCAATATACAGACTGAATAACATCGGGGAGAGGTTACAACCCTGTCTCACTCCTTTCCCAACCACTGCTTCCCTTTCATGTCCCTCGACTCTTATAACTGCCATCTGGTTTCTGTACAAATTGTAAATAGCCTTTCGCTGCCTGTATTTTACCCCTGCCACCTTCAGTATTTGAAAGAGAGTATTCCAGTCAACATTGTCAAAAGCTTTTTCTAAGTCTACAAATGCTAGAAACATAGGTGTGCCTTTCCTTAATCTTTCTTCTAAGATAAGTCGTAAGGTCAGTATTGCCTCACATGTTCCAACATTTCTACGGAATCCAAACTGATCTTCCCCGAGGTCGGCTTCTACAAGTTTTTCCATTCGTCTGTAAAGAATTCGTGTTAGTGTTTTGCAGTTGTGACTTATTAAACTGATAGGCCGGTAATTTTCACATCTGTCAACACCTGCTTTCTTTGGGATTGGAATTATTATATTCTTCTTGAAGTCAGAGGGAATTTCGCCTGTCTCATACATCTTGCTCACCAGATGGTAGAGTTTTGTCAGGACTGGCTTTCCCAAGGCTGACAGTAGTTCTAATGGAATGTTCTCTACTCCCGGGGCCTTGTTTCGACTTAGGTCTTTCAGTGCTCTGTCAAACTCTTCACGCAGTATCATATCTCCCATTTAATCTTCATCTACATCCTCTTCCATTTCCATAATATTGTCCTCAAGAATATCGCCCCTGGGTTTCCATCCCATAGATTTATTTATTCCTATTCATCTATGATATAGAAGTGATTGTCAAGGATATATGATTTCAATTTATTTTTGGAACTATTACTGCTGTCTGTCAGATAGTTTATTTCATGTGGTAATCGTGACAAAAGAAAAAAGTGAGAAGAAGAGATTGTCGCTTAAGTGAATCAACGAAGTAGACTGCAATGACATATGGCACCACAAAGAACATTTTGTTTAAAAAGTGTTGCTGGGTGTAGTAGCCACAACACCACTGAACCGCAAGGCACAGACTCCAGAGAGCATCTTGTGGCACGACTACAGCACACGCCTGTAGTAACTTGATGTCGGCGAATGTAAGAATTTGCTAAGTGGCCATGCCACACTGAGGAAACGTGTCGAAGGTAGCTATAATATAAATGGCTGGAGATCTCACATACTAAGAATTAATCGATCTGAAATTGGTCTTCCACAGCGGAGTATTTATTTTGTCCTCAACTATGACCAAAATTATAATTCTTCAACAACTAAAAATATGATGACGACATACTCTTGCAAAGGAACTGTCAAATGCTGTAACTGCGAAGTAGTGACATTATATTAGATCTGTTTCAGCAACCTGTTCACTACATAGTCTAACACTTTAGTCGTCATCAATAAAAGGTTATTTTTCTCACAGCTATCAAAATATGTTACTGGAACTTAAGAGCACAATTGATAGTAAAAATATGCTTCTTTTCTTAGAATGAAATCAAGCAATCATTATTCACTACGCTACATTTGATTTTAACTTTCTAATAAACGCTAAATTCATTTTGGTTCAACCTTATTAAACAATTACTATCATTGAAGTTTATTCACAGTTTTGTATGCTCATGCATACAAATTACCGCACAAATACTTCGTAACACAGAGAACTCGTTGTGCATCAATTTGTTAGATGTAGGTGAAACTTGAACTTTACTTCTTGTGTATGGCTCCTTGACGGTACATTTCTGCTTACGTTTCGATATCTAGCTGCATATTTATCTACCATTACATGTGTCATTGACAATTTATATATTGCCTCACTCTAATAGTAGAGGAATCCTAATTACTTTAAAACAAATCGAACATATTTCAAATATTGTTTACAATAGGAGACATGGAAATTTGTCACTGCCCGCTTTCCCTTAGTACGAAACAAAACGCAAACGTTATCTAGAATTACTCTCCGACGAAGATATTTGAAAACGTGTTCAGCAGTTCACGCTTTTTTCTGGAAGTAAGTGGTGTTTCTAGAATTCTCTTTATTACTCTCAGTTTTGCATAGTAATAATTTCTCTGTTAAGTGATAGCATAAGTTTCTTTAGATGTAATTAAACTCCGAATTGTTTTATCAACCTAAGGTGGTCTACAACAACCTTCATTGCTTACTCTCAATCGTATCCAACAACACCAAAAAGTACAAGTTTAGTTTAAGGAATTCAGTTTCAATGCGATATTCTTCCCTTGCGGTGGCTGAGGCCTAGTTATTTGCATGTGTCTTCAGTAGGCACTATTTATCCACCGTTCGCTTTTAAAACTTACACGGTAGAAGTTGCAAGCCTTTCGCCTGCAGTCAGTGTCCCAGCTACATCCGCATGACACGGAACTAAGACAGTCGGTAATGCGGTAAGCAGTTTACTGCTGCAGAATAAATTAACCGGCTGATTACTTTCGTATTAATAGGCCGTTGTACTAAATGAGCTGCAAGCCTGCTATCTTGTATCGCTTAAGTTAATCGCAGTCCTGTATTTAGTTGAGCAATAGGATTAAATTACTTACGATCTGCTATGGCGGTACCTTTGAGGCACGCCACTAATTGCATAAAAGCAACAGTAGACAAATTAACATCAATGTCGCATTAGAGTTTTTCATTAAAACAATGTCGATAGAACTACAGGTCTGACGAATCAAGAGTGAATATTGATTTAACTAAAATCTGCTAAATTAATCACTTTTGTATGAAAGCCCGCAAATACCTTCCGTGTAATACAAAGCTTTACATGAATATTTGTGTGAGCACTTGCATGTGTAAATTTGTTTGTATGTGTGTATGCCAGAGAGAGATAAGAGATTACTGTTGCTGATGTATTCCGCCTCGAGTTGGGCTATACCAAAACTACGTTTCGGTAGTTTTGGTACACTAAATAAATGTACACTAAATAACGTAAATGGTAATATTACCGGCAGTATTGGTAAAAGTGGTAGGGAAAGAAATATAAATGACGTGTGAGAGAGAATGTGGGAGGTAACGACTCCTCTTTGTCTTTGTTCGTTTGGTTGGTTGTTTGTTTTGCACATAATTAGAACTTCACATTATTCAGTGTTAATCCATTGTGTATTTTAAATCATTACAGAATATAAATTGCACATTACAAGTAATAAAAATTAGTTGATCGCGTAACTTCGGCGCTTTTATGTAAACCCAACTGATTACTTTTGATGCAAGTACACTATAAGTGCACAAACAATGAAATATTTATATAATTATTGTTGTTCTTTTTTACGCAATAGACTGATCTGCATAATGATCAACAACAAGAGCTTCCTGTTATTGTTTATAAATGCGAACTGCTTACGAATAACAGAAATATGTTTGATGTAAGTTGGACATGTATGAATCACGCAATTCAGGAACAAATTACAAATCGACTGACAATGTCATTAATGCGGACAAAGTAGTTAATTACTCAATCGAGTTTTTTTTTTTTTAAATTCGCTGTATCTTCCTTGTGTTCCACTGCACAAACTGTCACTCAGAGTCGGCGTGCCAATTATTCTCTTGCGGAACATTAATCCACCCCTAATGTGTAATGGAACAACACTCGCTGTGAAGAAACTGATGCTAAACGTCATCGAGGCAACTATTCTTGATAGAAAGTATAAAGGAGATGTGTTCATTCCGCGCATTGCCGTCAGTCCCACCAACATGTTACTCGATTTCAAGACTGCAGTTCCCCAATCCACTTGCATACTGAATGATCATCAGTCACTTCAAGTGTGCGGACTGAATCTAGAAAATCCATGTTTTCCACTTAGCCAGCTGTATCAAGCATGGTCAAGAGTCAGACAGCCAAGAAATTTATTTGTTGTGGCAAAGGCGGAAAAACAAAAAATGTTACACGCTAAAGCACTTGAAGAACGAAGTCAACAGAATAAAATGAATGTCATTTACACTTATCCTTTATATATATATATATATCCCCCATGAACCATGGACCTTGCCGTTGGTGGGGAGGCTTGCGTGCCTCAGCGATACAGATGGCCGTACCGTAGGTGCAACCACAACGGAGGGGTATCTGTTGAGAGGCCAGACAAACATGTGGTTCCTGAAGAGGGGCAGCAGCCTTTTCAGTAGTTGCAGGGGCAACAGTCTGGATGATTGACTGATCTGGCCTTGCAACATTGACCAAAACGGCCTAGCTGTGCTGGTACTGCGAACGGCTGAAAGCAAGGGGAAACTACAGCCGTAATTTATCCCGAGGACATGCAGCTTTACTGTATGATTAAATGATGATGACGTCCTCTTGGGTAAAATATTCCGGAGGTAAAATAGTCCCCCATTCGGATCTCCGGGCGGGGACTACTCAGGAGGACGTCGTTATCAGGAGAAAGAAAACTGGCATTCTACGGATCGGAGCGTGGAATGTCAGATCCCTTAATCGGGCAGGTAGGTTAGAAAATTTAAAAAGGGAAATGGATAGGTTAAAGTTAGATATAGTGGGAATTAGTGAAGTTCGGTTGCAGGAGGTACAAGACTTTTGGTCAGGTGAATACAGGGTTATAAATACAAAATTAAATAGGGGTAATGCAGGAGTAGGTTTAATAATGAATAGGAAAATAGGAATGCGGGTAAGCTACTACAAACAGCATAGTGAACGCATTATTGTGGCCAAGATAGACACAAAGCCCATGCCTACAACAGTAGTACAAGTTTATATGACAACTAGCTCTGCAGATGATGAAGAAATTTGATGAAATGTATGATGACATAAAAGAAATTATTCAGGTAGTGAAGGGAGACGAAAATTTAATAGTCACGGGTGACTGGAATTCGTCAGTAGGACAAGGGAGAGAAGGAAACATAGTAGGTGATTATGGATTGGGGCTAAGAAATGAAAGAGGAAGCCGTCTGGTAGAATTTTGCACAGAGCATAACTTAATCATAGCTAACACTTGGTTCAAGAATCATAAAAGAAGGTTGTATGCATGGAAGAATCCTGGAGATACTAAAAGGTATCAGACAGATTATATAATGGTAAGACAGAGATTTAGGAATCAGGTTTTAAATTTAGGACATTTCCAGGGGCAGATGTGGACTCTCACCACAATCTATTGGTTATGACCTGTAGGTTAAAACTGAAGAAACTGCAAAAAGGTGGGAATTTAAGGACATGGGATCTGGATAAGCTGAAAGAACCAGAGGTTGTACAGAGTTTCAAGGAGAGCATAAGGGAATAATTGGCAGCAATGGGGGAAAGAAACACAGTTGAAGAAGAATGGGTAGCTCTGAGGGATGAAGTAGTGAAGGCAGCAGAGGATAAAGTAGGTAAAAAGACGAGGGTTGCTAGAAATCCTTGGGTAATAGAAGAAATATTGAATTTAATTGATGAAAGGAGAAAATATAAAAATGCAGTAAATGAAGCAGGCAAAAAGGAATACCAACATCTCAAAAATGAGATCGACAGGAAGTGCAAAATGGCTAAGCAGGGATGGCTAGAGGACAAATGTAAGGATGTAGAACCTGATCTCACTAGGGGTAAGATAGATACTGCCTACAGGAAAATTAAAGAGACCTTTGGAGAGAAGAGAACCACGTGTATGAATATCAAAAGCTCAGATGGCAATCCAGTTCTAAGCAAAGAAGGGAAGGCAGAAAGGTGGAAGGAGTATATAGAAGGTTTATACAAGGGCGATGTACATGAGGACAATATTATGGAAATGGAAGAGGATGTAGATGAAGACGAAATGGGAGGTAAGATACAGCGTGAAGAGTTTGACAGAGCACTGAAAGACCTGAGTCGAAACAAGGCCCCCGGAGTAGACAACATTCCATTAGAACTACTGACAGCCTTGGGAGAGCCAGTCATGACAAAACTCTACCAGCTGGTGAGCAAGATGTATGAGACAGGTGAAATACCCTCAGACTTCAAGAAGAATATAATAATTCCAATCCCAAAGAAAGCAGGTGCTGACAGATGTGAAAATTACCGAACTATCAGTTTAATAAGTCACAGCTGCAAAATACTAACGCGAATTCTTTACAGACGACATGAAAAACTGGTAGATGCGGACCTCGGGGAGGATCAGTTTGGATTCCGTCGAAATGGTGGAACACGTGAGGCAATACTGACCTTACGACTTACCTTAGAAGGAAGATTAAGAAAAGGCAAACCTACGTTTCTAGCATTTGTAGACTTAGAGAAAGCTTTTGACAATGTTGACTGAAATACTCTCTTTCAAATTCTGAAGGTGGCAGGGGTAAAATACAGGGAGCGAAAGGCTATTTACAATTTGTACAGAAACCAGATGGCAGTGATAAGAGTCGAGGGGCATGAAAGGGAAGCAGTGGTTGGGAAAGGAGTGAGACAGGGTTGTAGCCTCTCCCCGATGTTATTCAATCTGTATATTGAGCAAGCAGTAAAGGAAACAAAAGAAAAATTTGGAGTAGGTATTAAAATTCATGGAGAAGAAATAAAAACTTTGAGGTTCGCCGATGACATTGTAATTCTGTCAGAGACGGCAAAGGACTTGGAAGAGCAGTTGAACGGTATGGACAGTGTCTTGAAAGGAGGATATAAGATGAACATCAACAAAAGCAAAACGAGGATAATGGAATGTAGTCAAATTAAATCGGGTGATGCTGAGGGAATTAGATTAGGAAATGAGACACTTAAAGTAGTAAAGGAGTTTTGCTATTTAGGAAGTAAAATAACTGATGATGGTCGAAGTAGAGAGGATATAAAATGTAGACTGGCAATGGCAAGGAAAGCGTTTCTCAAGAAGAGAAATTTGTTAACATCGAATATAGATTTATGTATCAGGAAGTCGTTTATGAAAGTATTTGTTTGGAGTGTAGCCATGTATGGAAGTGAAACATGGACGATAACTAGTTTGGACAAGAAGAGAATAGAAGCTTTCGAAATGTGGTGGTACAGAAGAATGGTGAAGATTAGATGGGTACATCACGTAACTAATGCGGAGGTTTTGAATAGGATTGGGAGAAGAGAAGTTTGTGGCACAACTTGACTAGAAGAAGGGATCGGTTGGTAGGACATGTTTTGAGGCATCAAGGGATCACAAATTTAGCATTGGAGGGCAGCGTGGAGGGTAAAAATCGTAGAGGGAGACCAAGAGATGAATACACTAAGCAGATTCAGAAGGATGTAGGTTGCAGTAGGTACTGGGAGATGAAGCAGATTGCACAGGATAGAGTAGCATGGAGAGCTGCATCAAACCAGTCTCAGGACTGAAGACAACAACAACAAACATATATATATATATATATATATATATATATATATATATATATATATATATACCATTGTGTCACAATTTTGAAGCAACTGGTGAAGAACTTTCCACGATTTAAGATTTTGAACAAACAAATATTTACATGTTTATGTAGATTTCTTCTGTGATTATCTCGTATGTGTTTGTGTGTTACATGTGGCGCTGTAGTAGGTATATAAAAATACGCGCATATACGAACGCAGCATGTGTCAAAATGAATATGCAATCAATGAAAAACTTTCGCAGACTTAAGATTTTGAGCAAACGAACATGAGATTTTTGCTAACAATGTATCCTCTTTACATGTTATAAATATATTTACGTATCATATTGCGCACCAGTACGTATATAAAAGCATGTGTATATTCGAATGCAACGTTGTATCAAAATTTCGAAGAAGTCGTTGAAGAATTTCTGAGATACAGGATTTTTAACAAACAAACATTTCAATTTTTATTTATGTGGATTTTTTCCAGTGGGGTGCATAAATGTGTTTGTATGTGTATATGCTAGAAAGACAGTGGAAGAGTGCTGTTGCTGAGGTATTCCAGCAAATCTTTACTTTACTCAAACGGTATATCTTAATTTAATGGTACTAAGTTGCAAAACTAATAGCATTTGATACAGAATATTTACCAAGTTCTCACGTGTTACTAACCACATAAGTGGTTATTTTTTCGTGCGTGGTCCATTGAATCGGTGAGTAATATTTCCCCTGGCACTGGCCGGCGCGGTAGTGTCACGAGCTCCGCTCACTCATCAGAGATTTTCTTCTCTGATTTTAATTTATGGGCCAAACCGTAAGTGTACTAAGACCGAATAGAATATATTAGAGTGGAGAATGAAATGTTATTTTCACATAATTAAAGTCTGTTTTATGTATAAAATATTTTAAAGCGTGTTGGTGCCCAGAGAGAAACTTCACGTTCTGCGCACCAGTAACACGTCTCTTATCGAAGGCTCCATGTCTTACGTAATCCACACCACCTTGATGGTATTTTTTCATTGTGTTTGGGAAAATTTCAGCAAAATGCCTTGCTGCAAGATGAACGCCTTTGGTGTTCGAAGGACACCGGGAAAAGAACTCCAGTTGGCGTCGAGATCATTACTGACAGAGTGCAACCCTGGATTGTACCAAGGCTTGGGAGGAAAATCGGTTGTGCCCTTTCGAAGGAACCATCCCGGAATTTCCGTCAACGATTTAAAGAAACCTTAATACAGACGGCAGGACGCGGTTCTAAACTGAATTTCTGCCGAATGCGAGACCAGTGTGCTAACCAATGGGCCACCTCTCTCGGTTTTGGTCAACAATTTGAGTGTCCAACTGATGGCTCTTCTTATGGAGAGGATAAGGCCAAATGTTCCCCGTAGACTAATCATAATTACAATTTTCTGTTTTCCCGTCATGTTAAACGGACGTAATATAAGCATTGAACCACGCAACGTCGAATAAACGACGAAAACTCTTCTGATAATAAGTTTGTGATCTTCTCCTAGCTGTTTCGTATTTTTGCAAATGGAAAACACTCCTTTCTACGCCTCCTATAACCTTGCTGCCATCCTTAACAAAACTTGGTTTCCGCACGATGTCGTTATTTCAATTTATTTCTTGAGATATATTGTCATGTAACGTACTGAACGGAACGGAAATCGGTAGCTGTGGTGGTCGTATACAGATGATTACAGGTTCAGAAAAATTAGCTAATTTATTCAAAGTAAAGGGCTTCACAGATTTAGCAAGTTAGTAACACGCTATTCCATTTCTGGTCCTGACTCAAGCAGTTATTTGGTCTGGCACTGATTGCTAGAGTTGTAGAATGGCCCTCTTGAGATATACGACGCCAAATTCTGTTCATTTGGCTCGTCACATCGTCGAAATCCCGAGATGGTTGGAGGACCCTGCCCATAATACTCCAAACGTTATCGACTGGCGGGAGATTCGGCGATCTTGCCGGCCAAGGCAGGGTTTGGCAAGCATGAAGACAAGCTGTAGAAATTCTCGCCGTCTGCGGACGGGCATTATCTTGCTGAAATGTCAGCGCAACATTGCTCCACATGAAGGCAACAAAACGGGGCGTAGTGTCGTCGGCATACCGCTTTACTGTAAGGTACCACGGACAACAACCAAAGGGATCCTGCTATCAAATGAAGTGGCACCCCAGACAATCATTCCTGATTATCGGGCCGTATAACGGGTGACAGTCGGATTAGTGCCCCACCGCAGTCCGGGGTGCCTTCCAGAAACATCTTCGCTTGTCATAGAGGCTCACCTCGAAGCGAGACTCATCACTATAGACAATTCAGTTCTGCTCCAGTCACTGAGATCCCAGGCCGAGTACCACCTAAGGATTTTGACAATCTAACTCGCCGATTGGACAGAGCTGGTCACCAAATCCCTCACTAGGACATCCAACAATTCTGTCAATCAGTGCCAAGTCGAATAACTGGTCTCTTAAGGGCCAGATGTAGACCAACGCATTATTGACTTCCTAAATTTGTGAAACTCTTTCTCTTGACTAAATCATCGAATTTTTCTGAAATTTTAATCACGTGTTTGTCAATTTTTTTGTCTTAGAGTGCAACAAGTACAGTTGCCACACAATTCCTACACTCAAGCGCCAAACAAACTGGTATAGGCATGCGTATTCAAATACAGAGATACGCAACAGGCAAAAGACGGCGCTGCGGTCGGCAACGGCTATATGAGACAAGTGTCTGACGCAGTTGTTAGGTCGGTCACTGCTGCTACAATGGCAGGTTATCAAGATTTATGTGAGTTTGAACGTCGCGTTATAGTAGGCGCACGAGCGATGGGACACAGCATCTCCGAGGTAGCGATGAAGTGAGATTTTTCCGTACGACCAGTTCACGAGTGTACCGTGAATATGAGGATCCGATAAAACATCAAATCCCCAACATCGCTGCGGCCGGAAAAAGATCTTGCAACAACGGGTCGAACGACCACTGAAGAGAATCGTTCAACCTTTTCGCAAACTGAATCAAATTTCAATTCTGGGCCATTAACAAGTGTCAGCGTGTGAACTATTCAACGAAACATCATAGATATGGGCGTTCGAAGCCGAAGGCACACTCGTGTACCCTTGATGACTGCACGACACAAAGCTTTACGCCTTGCCTCGGCTCGTCAACGCCGACATTGGACAGTTGATGACTGGAAACGTGTTGCCTGGTCGGACGAGTATTGTTCAAATTGTATCGAGCGGATGGACGTGTGCGGACACGGAGACAAACTCGTGAGTCCATTGACCCTGCGTGTCAGCAGGGTACTGTTCAAGCTACTGGAGGCTCTGTAATGGTGTGGGGCGTTTGCAGTTGGACTGGTATGCCCCCCCCCCCTCCCTAATACGTCTAGGTACGACTCTGACAGGTGACACGTACGTAAGCCTCCTGACTGATCACCTGCATCCATTCATGTCCATTGTGCATTCCGACGGACTTGGGCAATTCCAGAGGGCAAATTTTACATCCCATGCGTCCAGAATTGGTACAGAGTGGCTCCAGAAACACTCTTCTGAGTTTAAACACTTCCGCTGGCCACCAAACTGCCCAGACATAAACATTACTGAGCATCTCTGGGATGCTCTTCAGAAGAGATCTTCACCCCCTCGTACTCTTACAGATTTATGGACAGCCCTGCAGGATTCATGGTGTCAATTCGCTCCAGCTCTACTTCAGACATTAGTCGAGTCCATGCCACGTCGGGTTGTGGCATTTCAGCGTGCTTGCGGGAACCTTACACGATGTTAGACAGGTGTACCAGTTTCTGTAGCTCTACAGTGTAAAATACATTTCCTTGATTGATTAAGCTGGCTGTTGTGGCCGAGAGGTTCTAGGCGCTTCAGTCTGGAGCTGCGCGACCGCTACGGTCGCAGGTTAGAATCCAGCCTCGGGAATGATGTGTGTGATGTCCTTAGGTTAGTAGTAAGTAGTTCTAAGTTCTAGGGTATTAATGACCTCAGATGTTAAGTCCCGTAGTGCTCAGAGCCATTTGAACCATCCAATTAGCGGCAGAAGCATTGCCTAATTGCATTATACCACGTGCCAGTCTGAAACTCTTCATTATCAGTAGCTGCAAACCGCAAAACGCTGAAGACAGACAGCCGCTAAGGAGCAGCAGGCCATCGACTGGTATATCCGTCATGGCAGCTTAAAGGGTTGATGTACAACATGTGCAGCAAGCAACATAGCAGCAAAATGATCTCGGATGCTAATAAATGTTGACCCTCGTACGGCTGCCTTTAAATTTTACCTGGGTGATCTTGCTAAATAGGGAAAAATCTCGGGAAACGATCCCTGAGAAGCTAAGGGCCAAAAACTGTACTACAGACGTAACGCTGGAAATGAATTCCAAAGGAGGTAAACCAGGCTGAAGGCAGAGATAAAAGATCTCATACCGTAAACTTCAGTGATCGAAAGCACACATAGGAACACGTCAGTTTGTGGACGGTGAAGTTACTGGCGTGCCCGTCTTTTGAACCTCCGTGGGCACCGAGCAACGCATGTCGGATACGCTCGACGCTTTATCAGACGATCATTGCATATGCGACCAACTTCCAAGAATTTTATATGCAGTCGTAAGTGCTTGTGCAGAGGCGGCTTCTTGCGAAAGCGACTGTGGGATGTACATTGCACTTGAACAATGAGTTGCCTTCGCGCAAATTACAACACACAAAACGATTTATCTTCTGATGTGGTCGCCATCGTTGCTACAAACAAACAACAGCGCATCTGCGTCAACACTTTGCATCTTCCTTTCTCGAGTGACATGCGCAATTTGTTTCTATCTTTTATAGCTTTTCTGCAATAAACAACTGAAATCTTTGCTTTTCGAATGACCTGGTACAATAAATTAACTACCCTAAATGTTGCTATACCTTCTGGGAACCATCTTCTCCCCGCCCCCTCTCACTGAAATCACTCTTACAACAGAGGTGGGACCGACTTTCTTAACAATCTATACAGTGACGTAGTTTTAGGTCCAAGGACTGACACCCTGCAGCTCCTCACCCCGGTTTGCAAGTAATCGACGAAAAAAAATTCAAACCTTCGCATGATGCTCTGGAACTATTAAAAATAGCATTAATATACAGAGTGGTTGCCTAGTGTAATCGTTAAGGTACTGACCTCGCATGCAAAAAGTTATGGGGTAGAATCTTGGAAGGCGCTTTGAAATTTTTTAGTTTTAAATCAATATCGAAATGACTTTGATCATTATTTTTATTCATTTAATCGGTTTCAATGTAATTTTTCCCTGTTCGTTTGTCGTGCCATGGTAAGAAACACATCATTTGCTCTCATTTTTCTTCCTATTAGTCTTTTTCGACTTGGAACCCTTGTTCATGTGATTTTGATTATTATTGTGTAATAACTACGATTTAATTTTATGTTTTCATTCATATTATCGCATTCGTTATTTCTATTTCTCATTTTGCTTGAATTTCGTTTCATTTACAATCCCTGTATTCATTTAAATCATCACCCGTTACGACGACTGCTATCCATAAAGATGCACATTTTGTAATGAAAAATACATTCTTGACAGCATTGCACAGTCGATAGGAACAGATTATTTCTTCTTTTGTTTTGTAACCCACAGATCGGCATTTTCAATGTTTGAACATCATGATAAATAAATAAAAATAATTAAATTCATATACACAAAGAATCCGAGTGGAAAGAGGATGACAGGAAGAAAAATTAAGAGCAGTTTAGTAATTTAAGAAGTTGATTAAAATGCTGTGATAAAGGAATAAGTGAACACTGCATGTACAGTTATTAATTGAATGAAAATAGTGATCAGCGTCACGTTATTTCGATACGATTTAAAAATAAAAAATTTCTTAGCACCTGACAAAATTCGAAGTAGCGGCTCCGGTCACAGAAAAACATCGTAACGACCGGCAGAGCAATGTACTGACCACGCGCCCCTCCTACCTGCATCTACAGTTGAGGATGACACTGCGGCCGGATGGTCCCGTTGGGCCCCTGGTCGCCTGAACACGGAGTGCTGACAAAGTTCGAGCCCAGAGCCTTTTCCAGATCAGGATGTCGAATCAAATACTTTTCAGCAGTCTAATTTCCAAACTTATTTTATTTGGCTACCACTTTCGGCGATTTACTACGCCATCTTCAGGCCCCTGAGCGACGTGCAGGAAGATTCGACTTCGATTCTGGTCAAAACAGGGCCAGCAATACTGGTATTAGTAGAGTTCTGCTTGGTATAGAAGTCGCATCAACCACCATCTGGCGACAATTATAGCAAGCAGAAATATACTAATACCAGTACTTCTGGCCACTGTTTTCACCAGGACTGAGGTGGAATCTTCCTACATGGCGGTCAGGGGCCTGAAGATGGCGTAGTACATGGCCGAAACTGGAAGCCAAATACATAACTGGCCACTAAAATTGCTTCACCAAAAAGAAATGTAGATGGTAAACTGGTATTCATAGGACAAATATGTTACACTAGAACTGACATGTGATTACATTTTCACGCAGTTTGGGTTCATCGGTCCTGAGAAATCAGTACCCAAAACAACCACCTCTGCCCGTAATAACGACCTTGATACGCCTGAGCATTGAGTCAAACAGAGCTTGGATGGCGTGTACAGGTACAGCTGCCCATGCAGCTTCAACACGATACCTCAGTTCATCAAGAGTAGTGACTGGCGTATTGTGACGAGCAAGTTGCTCGGCTACCATTTACCAGACATTTTCAATTGATGAGCGATCTGGAGAATGTGCTGGACAGGGCAGCAGTTGAACATTGTCTGTATCCAGAAACGCCCGTACAGGACCTGCAACATGCGGTCATCCATTACCCTGCTGAAATGTAGGGTTTAGCAGAGATTGAATGAAGGGTAGAGCCACCGGTCGTAACACATCTGAAATGTAACGTCCACTGTTCAAAGTTCCGTGAATGCGAACAAGAGGTGACCGAGACGTGTAACCAATGGGACTCCATACTATCACGCCGGGTGATACGCCAGTATGGCGATGACCAATACACGCTTCCAATATGCGTTCACCGCGATGTCGTCAAACAAGGATGCTACCATTATGATGCTGTAAACAGAACCTGGATTCATCCGAAAAAATGACGTTTTGCCATTCGTGAACCAAGGTTAGTCGTTCAGTACACCATCGCAGGCGCTACTGTCTGTGATGCAGGGTCAAGGGTAGCCGCAACCATGGTCTCTGAGCTGCTGCAAACGTCGTTGAACTATTTGTGCAGATGGTTGCTGTCTTGCAAGCGTCCCCATCTGTTGACTCAGGGATCGAGACGTGGCTGCACGATCCGTTAGAGCCATGCGGATGAGATGCCTGTTACCTCGTCTGCTAGTGATACGAGGCCGTTGGCATCCAGCACGGCGTTCCGTATTACCCTACTGAACCCACCGATTCCATATTCTGCGAACAGTCATTGGATCTCGACTAACGCGAGCAGCAGTGTCGCGATAGGATAAACCGCAGTCGCGACAGGCTACAATCCGACCTTTATCAATGTCGGAATCGTGATGGTACGGATTTCGCCTCCTTACACGAGGCATCACAACAACATTTCACCAGGCAACGCCGGTCAACTGCTGTTTGTGTATGAGAAATCGGTTGGAAACTTTCCTCATGTCAGCACATTGTAGGTGTCGCCACCGGCGCCAACCTTGTGTGAATGCTCTGAAAAGCTAATCATTTGCATATCAAAGCTTCTTCTTCCTGTCGGTTAAATTTCGCGTCTGTAGCACGTCATCTTCGTGGTGTAGCAATTTGAATGGCCAGTAGTGTAAAATAAGTTTGGAAACTAGACGGCTGAAAAGTGTTTGATTTGACATCCTGTATCTATCAGCCGAGTCCCGCAACGTTTCCGAAAAGATGGACGTTCAGAGACTTTCCCATGTCAGGTCAGTCCTTACCCATTTCACTATACAATCAATCCGTAAACACATCTTGTTATTATTGGTATAAATCATCACACCAAATCCTGTTGTTTTTTTTCGTCCGTTACTTGCAGACAAGGACCTAGCAGGGTGACTGGATGTGATTCCTTGGACCCTAAGCTGCGTCACCATATAGATTGTTTCAAAAAGTCGATCCGTTGCTGGGGACCTCTCCCTGTTAGTTAGTTTTCTCTGAGCACTACGAGACTTAACTTCTGAGGTCATCAGTCCCCTAGAATTTTGAACTACTTAAACCTAACTAACCTAAAGCCGTCGGCACACGGGCCGTGCATCCGAACGTTGAGTGTTAGGCGTGCCGAGTTTCTGACGTCATAGCGTGGAACAGCACGTTCGGGAGTCTTTCCGAACGTGAGAGCAGTATCTGGCATGTCAGATATTCTGAGCGTCGTCTGAGCGTTGACCAGTGATATTTCACAACGCAACCTACGTCACACGCACGCCATATCCCTTCAGTAGACAGTTGTGATGCGCCATATTGGCATTCATTTCAAGCCTATATGCATAATGCCATTCCTGGGTACCGGCAAATTGAAAACCACTGGAAAACCCGTTGTTAACTGTGTGATTCGTTCCAATAAAATAATGAGAAACATCATATTCATGGCAAAAGAATTATTGTAACTTGCGTATTATGAGGGTAGGCTATTTGAAGGCAGCGTCACGCTGAAGATCCACACAAAATGCATTGTTCGTGGTACAATTTGTCATAATTAAATTTCAATAAGTAACATATCTAGGATTAAGGTTTTCAGCATACGGCGTAACATAATATAATTAGATGTAAGAGGTGTGTTGTTGGTTTAGCGTGATGAGTAGTGTCACTGTCCAGTGATGAATTGTTTTCTGGAGGGGTGGTTCGCGTTTTGGCACTTTCAAATTCTTTTTTCCTAACATTCGCGTTTTTATTAGGTTCTGATGCCTTATTATTAGTTTATTGTAAGTATATACTATAATATTTGATGTTATGTAAATACAAGTTCACCTTATTTTGAGGGGTGAGTTTGTTCGCAGGACAGCTTGCACTACTTGTATAAACATATTTTGCTCCTTTTGTTTTGTTGTTGTCTTCAGTCCTGAGACTGGTTTGATGCAGCTCTCTATGCTACTTTATCCTGTGCAAGCTTCTTCATCTCCCAGTACTTACTGCAACCTACATCCTCCTGAATCTGCTTAGTGTATTCATCTCTTGGTCTCCCTCTACGATTTTTATCCTCCACGTTGCCCTCCAATGCTAAATTTGTCATCCCTCGATGCCTCAGAACATGTCCTACCAACCGGTCCCTTCTTCTTGTCAAGTTGTGCCACAAACTCCTCTTCTCCCCAATTCTATTCAATACCTCCTCATCAGTTATGTGATCTACCCATCTAATCTTCAGCAGTCTTCTGTAACACCTTTTGTTTTACGCTTCGTAATTCACATGTTGTAAAGATTCTGCTACTGGGTAGGAAGCGTGACCAAGTAAGAGTGAGCTTGGGGTTTTACTAAAATGTGGGAAGGATGAAATAATGTTTATCTTATGTCGAGAAGTATTGCAAATTTGTACCGCACTGTTTGTAATGGATCTTTTATAAGCCTGTGACCTTATTGATTGGACATGGTACATTCCTTTTCGTGGACGATGGAAGAAACGTGCATTTTGAATAGAGGTAACCTGCCCGTTGAGCAAGCAGTGTGATTTACGAACTAGAAACATCCCTCAACTGCCCCTGGAGAGCGTTGGGATCGCGATGGGGTCCCACGTACCGTATGCACAAGTCGCATCGCTCCTGAGCGTTCAGCAGCACATTGAACTTAGCACGCTCAACGTTGACGTTCGACAGCACGGTCCGTGTGCCGACGGCTTAAGGACATCCACACATCCATGCTCGAGGCAGGATTCGAACCTGTGACCGTAGCGGCAGCGCGGTTCCAGACTGTAGCGCCTAGAACCGCACGGCCACTCTGGCCGGCTCCCTGTTAGTTGACAATGTAGAGGCGGCCCTGGAAATCCGAAGAAATTAAGTCACGGTCACTGTCCCGGTAAGTAAAACCGGATTCTCTTGAAGCCGGCTGCTGAGTGTATCGGACGTCATCCGCCGTCCTTCGAGTGGCTGTGGTGTTACGGAGCGGATCCGCTAGCGGGTTGCACGGCGCGGCGCGGCGCTGCAGCGGCTGACTTTGTGCCGGGTCGCGGGTCTCGCGGGCCAGTTTCGCCAGGCGCGCCGCCCCCGCGCCGCTGACTCACAGGAATCGGCCCGCGCGCGGCCGGTGGGCGGCGGATGGCGGCTGCCGGTTGCGCCCACTGGCTGGTATGTGGGCCGGCGCCGGCTACGGCGCCGGCGCGCTGATCCAACCAGACCGGGGAGGGGGGGACGCCCACGCAGTGCGCGCCACCAGCGCAAACAAAGCCATTAAGCTGCTACCGTTGATCTCGCCCCTTGACCCTTTCAGGCGATGTGGTTCCGTTTGAAGCCCTCCAGGATATTCTCATTTCGTGACATAAAGTATTAGATAGATTATACAGGGTGTTCCAAAAAGGTACGGCCAAACTTTCAGGAAACATGCCTCACACACAAAGAAAGAAAATATGTTGTGTGGACATGTGTCCGGAAACGCTCACTTTCCATGTTAGAGCTCATTTTATTATTTCTCTTCAAATCACATTAATCGTGGAATGGAAACACACAGCAACAGCGCGTACCAGCGTGACTTCAAACACTTTGTTACAGGAAATGTTCAAAATGTTCTCCGTTAGCGAGGATACATGCATCCACCCTCCGTCGCATGGAATCCCTGATACGCTGATGCAGCCCTGGAGAATGGCGTATTGTATCACAGCCGTCCACAATACGAGCACGAAGAGTCTCTGCATTTGGTACCGGGATTGCGTAGACAAGAGCTTTCAAATTCCCTCCTAAATGAAAGTCAAGAGGGATGAGGTCAGGAGAGCGTGGAGGCCATGGAATTGGTCCGTCTCTACCAATCTATCGGTCACCGAATCTGTTGTTGAGAGGCGTACGAACACTTCGATTGAAATGTGCAGGAGCTCCATCGTCCATGAACCACATGTTGTCTCATACTTGTAAAGGCACATGTTCTAGCAGCACAGGTTGAGTATCCCATATGAAATCATGATAACGTGCTCCATTGGGCGTAGGTGGAAGAACATGGGGCCCAATCGAGACATCACCAACAATGCCTGCACAAACGTTCACAGAAAATCTGTGTTGATGACGTGATTGCACAATTGAGTGCGGATTCTCGTCAGCCTACACATGTTGATTGTAAAAATGAACAATTTGATTACGTTAGAATAAAGCCTCATCCGTAAAGAGAACATTTGCTCCGAAATGAGGAGTGACACATTGTCGGATGAACCATTCGCAGAAATGTACCCGTGGGGGCCAATCAGCTGCTGATAGTACCTGCACACGCTGTACATGGTACGGAAACAACTGGTTCTCCCGTAGCACTCTCCATACAGTGACGTGGTCAACGTTACCTTGTACAGCAGCAACGTCTCTGACTCTGACATTAGGGTTATCGTCAACTGCACGAAGAATTGCCTCGTACATTGCAGGTGTCCTCGTCGTTCTAGGTCTTCCATAGTCGTGAGTCATAGGCTGGAATGTTCCGTGCTCCATAAGACGCCGATCAATTGCTTCGAACGTCTTCCTGTCGGGACACCTTCGTTCTGGAAATCTGTCTCGATACAAACGTACCGCGCCACGGCTATTGCCCCGTGCTAATCCAATCATCAAATGGGCATCTACCAACTCCGCATTTGTAAACATTGCACTGACTGCAAAACCACGGTCGTGATGAACACTAAGCTGTTGATGCTACGTACTGATCTGCTTGATGCTAGTACTGTAGAGCAATGAGTCGCATGTCAACACAAGCACGAAGTCAATATTACCTTCCTTCAATTGGGTCAACTGGCGGTGAATCGAGAAAGTACAGCACATACTGACGAAACTAAAATGAGCTCTAACATGGAAATTAAGCGTTTTCGGACACATGTCCACATAACATCTTTTCTTTATTAGTGTGTGAGGAATGTTTCCTGAAATTTTGGTCGTACCTTTTTGTAACACCCTGTATAATGGTAAGACAGAGATTTAGGAACCAGGTTTTAAATTGTAAGACATTTCCAGGGGCAGATTTGGACTCTGTAGATTAAAACTGAAAAAACTGCAAAAAGGTGGGAATTTAAGGAGATAGGACCTGGATAAACTGACTAAACCAGAGGTTGTACAGAGCTTCAGAAAGGGCATAATGGAACAATTGACAGGAATGGGGGAAAGAAATACAATAGAAGAAGAATGGGTAGCTCTGAGGGATGAAGTAGTGAAGGCAGCAGAGGATCAAGTAGGTAAAAAGACGAGGGGTAGTAGAAATCTTGGGTAGCGGAAGAAATATTGAATTTAATTAATGAAAGGTGAAAATATAAAAACGAAGCAGGCAAAATCGAATACAGACGTCTCAAAAATGAGATTGACAGGAAGTGCAAAATGGCTAAGCAGGGATGGCTAGAAGACAAACGGAAGGATGTAGAGGCTTCTCTCACTATGGGTAAGATAGATACTGCCTACAGCAAAATTAAAGAGGCGTTTGGAGAAAACAGAGCCACTTGTATGAATATCAAGAGCTCATATGGAAACCCAGTTCTAAGCAAAGAAGGGAAAGCAGAAAGGCGGAAGGAGTATATAGAGGGTCTATACAAGGGCGAGGTACTTAAGTACAATACTATGGAAGAGGTTGTAGATGAAGATGAAATGGAAGATACGATACTGCGTGAAGAGTTTGACAGACCACTGAAAGACCTGAGTCGAAACAAGGGCCCGGGAGCAGACAACATTCCATTGGAAATACGGACGGCTTTGGGAGAGCCAGTCCTGACGAAACTCTACCATCTGGCGAGCAAGATGTATAAGACACGCGAAATTCCCTCAGACTACAAGAAGAATATAATAATTCCGATCCCAAAGAAAGCAAGTGTTGACAGATGTGAAAATTACCTAACTATCAGTTTGGATTCCGTAGAAATATTGGAACACGTGAGGCAATACTGACCCTACGGCTTATCTTAGAACCTAGATTAAGGAAAGATAAACCTACGTTTCTAGCATTGTAGACATAGAGAAGGCTTTTGATAATGTTGACTGGAATACTCTCTTTCAAATTCTGAAGGTCGCAGGGGTAATATGCAGGGAGCGAAAGGCTATTTACGATTTGTACAGAAACCAGATCGCAGTTATAAGGGTAGAGGGGCACGAAAGGGAAGCAGTGGTTGGAAAGGGAGTGAGACAGTTTTGTAGTCTCTCCCCGACGTTATTCAAGCTGTATATTGAGCAAGCAGTAAAGGAAACAAAAGAAAAATTCGGAGTAGGTATTAAAATCCATGGAGAAGAAATAAAAACTTTGAGGTTTCCCGATGATATTGTAATTCTGTCAGACAGGAAAGGACTTGGAAGAGCAGTGGAACGGAATGGACAGTGTCTTGAAAGGAGGATATAAGATGAACATCAGCAAAAGCAAAACGAGGATAATGGAATGTATTCGAATTAAGTTGGGTGACGCTGAGGGAATTAGATTAGGAAATGAGACACTTAAAGATGTAAAGGAGTTTTGCTATTAGGGAGCAATATAACTGATGATGAGAGGATATAAAATGTAGACTGGTAATGGCAAGGAATCGTTTCTGCAGAAGAGAAATTTGTTAACATCGAGTATAGATGAAGGAGGAGGAAGTCGTTTCTGAAAGTATTTGTGTGGAGTGGAGTGAAACATCGACGATAAATAGTTTTGACAAAAAGAGAATAGAGGCTTTTGAAATGTGGTGCTACAGAAGAATGCTGAAGATTAGATGGGTAGATCACATAACTAATGAGGAGGTATTGAGTAGAATTGGGGAGAAGAGAAATTTGTGGCACGACTTAACAAGAAGAAAGGACCGGTTGGTAAGACATGTCTGAGGCATCAAGGGATCACACATTTAGCATTGGAGGGCAGCGTTGAGGGTAAAAAATCGTAGAGGGAGACTAAGAGATGAATACACTAAGCAAATTCAGAAGGATGTAGGTTGCAGTAAGTACTGGGAGATGAAGAAGCTTGCACAGGATAGAGTAGCATGGAGAGCTGCATCAAACGAGTCTCAGGACTGAAGACCACAACAACAACAGTGCGTAGTACCTCCGTCTGTAGCCAACTTAAACGTCTCCAGTAGAACTTTTTCCGGCTAATTCTGGGGTTGATAGCGAAATCAATATGTACGACATGACGAGACGAGCAGTCTTGGTTGCAGTGTCAAATTATTATTGATATGTTTTCATTATTATTTGCGGATATACTCATTGGAGAACAATAAGCAGGAGATTTTCAATCTTTCTTAAGGTTCGCCTTAGTGTTCCAATATCTCTTCATCTTCTCCCCTAAGGTCTTCTATCTTTCTTGGGTTCACATTGGTCGGTATGGTTTTCTTTCCGTCTCTTTTGTCAACTTCCACTTTTCAGCTTTGCTTCTAAATGTATCCCTGCCTGATGTGTTTGTTGCATCAGTTTTTGATTTTGTCAGATCCTTCTTAACTTCAGTTACCCAGCGTAGTGATGCTTTGAGTGATGTCACACAGTCCAACAGCCGTTAAGTTAGTCTGTTTGCATCTGAAACATCCCCTTAGAAAAATATATAAATGTCAGTTCTGGAAAACCTCTACGTTATTTGATTTTCAAACAGCTGAGCAAAACTGAAAGTACTCAGACATTTCGCTCTTTACTTATTCTGATCAACACTAAACTCACACACAGTATTTTTAGCGCAACGCAATCTGACTTCCAAAAATCCCTACAAAAGAATGGCCCTGACTAAAAAAAACCTATACCTTTCATGAATCACCTACCTCACAAAAATCTTCGTTACTCGAACTACTGCAATACATCGAGCGCCCATACTGCCAGCTACATAAAGGGATTCTAGCTACTGAAGGCACTAACTACTGATAGGCATAGTTAGCAAATGAAAGATTTTGATGGAGAACAAACAATGTATTTACCTCAATAGTGTTCAAAAGTCATTATATACTCAAAACTCGGCCATCTCTCTCCCCACATCCCACCACTGCTGGCGGCTCGCCTCCAACTGCGCAACGCTACGCGCTGTTCACATCCAACTGCCCAACACTACAATAGCGAATATTCCAACAATGTCAACCAGCCACAGGCTGCACACTAGAGTTGGGCAACGCTTTTCTTTTTCCCGATTCGGTTCCTACCAATCAATCTCACATTGTGAATCGATTCCTACGATTCTTTCACGATTCATGCTAGTCTGCGATGGCGCTTTTCTTACGGAATGCAAAAAGTTCTACATCTTACAGATGGCAGGACATGTCTGAAATTTTCAATGGGTTTAGAATCGAACTGTGCCATGATAAGATATGCCAGAAATAGTTTATTTATGAGTAAACAAGCATATAACGTTACAAGTGTGATTCTCGATTTATACGTGTAATGCCTTAGTTGATGAAAGGTCACGTTTGATTTGATTGCATCTATTGTTTTATTTCAGTGTACCAGGAAAGAGGAGTCGATTTGTGCGAAAGGTGGTGCAAAATTGCTTCCTTTGTTCACACGCACCCTCCACTTGACTGCCATCTGGCGGTCGTAATCATTCGTCACGACTCGGCATAATTCGGAAGTTGCCTTCGAAGGATAGCGTACTAAGAATCGATGAATCGTTGGAACTTGGAATCGCCACGACTCGGAAACACGCAATCGTTCTTACGAATCTTTTGAATGACGATTCGTCAGTATCACGATTCGATTCCCACGATTCTTTATTTACAGTCGTTCAAATGAACACAGCACAGCCGGTGATTTTCATACAGAGCGCTACGTGGCGTTACCAACCTAAAAATCTAAACAGCCTACTTACACATCTTTTCCATCTACGTGTCCATAGAACTTCGTTCGTGTCTTTCTGATGTCAGTTTCGATGTTTGAAACTTTTTCTAAGGTCTCGATAATTTGCAGTCTGTGACCATTTTGTATGTGTCGTGGGCACAAAATGTTCCTAATAATCTTTCTCTCTACTTTCGTAATATCTTGTGAATCTCGTTTTCGATTTAGTGAGAGTGTTTCACTCGCATATGTGACAATCGATTTCATGACTGTACTGTAGTGTCTGATATTAGTGTCTTTTGAAAGTCATTTCTCGTTATACAAATTTGGAACAAGTCCGGACACTCTCTTAACTTTCTGCAGTCTGTTTTTCGTTCTGTTTTTTGAAGTCCTGTTCCAATAACTTCACCGAGATATCATAATTTACCGGCCGCTGTGGCCGAGCGGCTCTAGGCCCTTCAGTCCGGAACCGCGCTGCTGCTACGGTCGTAGGTTCGAATCCTGCCTCGGGCATGGATGTGTATAATGTCCTTAGGTTAGCTAGGTTTAAGTAGTTCTAATTCTAGGGGACTGGTGACCTCAGATGTTATGACCCATAGTGCTTAGAGCCATTTGAACCATTTTTTACCATAATTTGTTTTAAGTTTCGGAGTATCTAACTTGGAACATATGAATTCAATATCCTCCAAGAAGACTTGCAAGCCAACCTTCTCTTCGCATTCTTTGAGAGTCTCGATTTGTTTTACTGCTGTTTCTTCACTGTCGGTTAGAATCGCTAAGTCATCTGAGAATGCTAAATATGGAACATTCCATTTTCCTCGACATCTTCCTGGTTCGATTGGCTTCCAAAAATTTTTTTGTCTTGGTTCTATCTCCCGTTCTTTCATTACTTTGCGTAAAACAACGTGACATAATAATAATAATAATTATTATTATTATTGTTATTATTATTTCCCAATGACACGTTTCAACTTTATTTAGGCATCTTCGGATTGGCTGATATTTGTTAGCGATGGGTGCATGGAGTACGGCTCATAAAATATCCCAGCAGGTAAATGCCCCTTGTCAAAGCTTTAAAAACACTGCGCTGTGTCTTTGTTACGGCTTGTGGGCAGTCCAGTGCAAACCAGACGGGATCAGGCCATCAATAAACCTTCACATCATAAACTTGCCGAAAGTGTAGTGCATGTTCTGCTGCACATATCACATTATTGGCCTGATCCCGTTTGGTTTGCAATGGACTGCACCACGTGCCTTAATATGGACACTGTGTAGTGGTTTGAAAACTTTGACAAGGGGCATTTACCTGCTGGGATATTTTATGCGCGGTATCCCATGTACGCGTCGCGCTACCAGATATCAGCCAATCCGAAGATGCCTAAACAAAGGTGAAACGCGTCATTGTGAAATAATAACAACAACAAAAATTAGCACTGTAACCTAGGCTGCATGTCTCCAGTTGACGCGGCCCTGAAGCGGCTGCAGCTAGAACAACTTCTCATGTTTCGAATCTTAGCAGCCAGACGAGCAAACGCAGAAGCCATTTTTTTACACAGTGCACGATTGTCTTTAATTGTAATTGAATATGTCTGTATAATGCATCTTTTGCGCATTGATTACGTAAAAAAACTGTCCTGTTCAGATTTATACTCCGTGTATTGCGATAATAATTAAATTTATGTATTTATTTCCATAATTATTGTGGCGGATCCTTTTGAAACCACTGTGGCTCTAAAGTGAATTATAAAAAGAATTTGCCTTAAATTGCGTAAACCGCACTATTCAAAAAACAAACTTTGATTGGAGCGTAACCGCAACGTTAATTATAAAATTGGAAGCCTGGAAAGGCAAATAATTTTTTACAAAAATTTCTTGTGAAACGGATAACTACCTGAACGGACCTTCCGTAAGTATGGGCACTAAGAAGATAACCAGGTGTTATTAGACAGCCATACTCACTTAACGTGGAGAAAAATGGAGTGTGGATTTCACCATGAACAAAATTTTTTGACACTCTGATGACAGCCTTACAAAAATATCGGTGGCCGGTTCCTGTATAGGTAAGCAACCACTAGCAGGATTGCCATTTGTCACCAGCTAGTATTACCTTGTGCTTCCTTTAATTTTGAGCTCCATATTTGTTTTAACTATTTTAAGGCATTATTTAATAACTAATCATTTGTTTAAACTTTGGTTTTATGACACTACTTTTTACCATCTTTCAATACGTGAACGGTGGGCACATCAGGCACAACTAGCGCCATCTCAGCTGTTCATTCACGTCAGACCAGCTGTCGCAGCTAACAAGCAGCTACTGTTTGCCGCTGTGCGATGTGTCTGTTCACGCAGGCCTGTCCACACACGGGTTTTCTCCGTGACTTAGTGAGTTTGACTGTCTAATAGTTCCCGTTTAGGTTCTTCATGTCCATAGATACGCTCTAGTATGTAACTGTTTTAGAAGAAATTTTTACAGAATGTTATTTACCTTTCCAGGCTTCCGGTTTTATAATTGACGATTGCGGCTAAGCTCCGTTCAGTGTTTAGTTTTTGGCTATTGCCGTTTACAGTGTCTAAATGAAGTTCTTTTATTTAAGCTACTTAAGTAAGTAGTTACTTAGAAGTGTTGCATAGGCTCGTGGTCACAGGTTTATGTGATACATACATCATTGTTAATTTACAGAAATTCTGAAGAATGCGCCACTAGTGCGAAAGGCACCAATTCGAAAATAAATGCCTGCAACAGTGACTGCCTTTATATTTCAAAACTGGATTCTGTTGTTGAACCAGGCTGGAAAATTACTGGAGAAACGTACTTCAACCATGTATCTTGACCTTGGTCTTGGTCCTTCTTTTCCTATTCAGCCTTCAATACAACCCATTTTTCTCAACAATCGGTGCATCTTCTCAACAATCTGTGCATTAGGGGAGAGCTTGATCGCAGAAATCGGCATTTTAGCTTTTCGCCTCGAATATCACCTTGGCGTCAATCTGGAAATGTCTGCCGTTGAATGTTTTTTTCATCCGAGGAAAGAGGAAGAAGTCATCAGCGGGTGTCATGTAGAGAAAACAAGGGAGGTGAGGCAAAGTTTCGTAGCCCAAAGAAGCAGCTCGTGTGAGTGTGTTTCGTGCAGAATGAGCTAGACATTGTCATAGAGCAGTTCCCCGCGACGCTTCGTCCTGACAGCCTGTTGTCATTCTCAAAAAATTCTCACCATCACCTTGCCTGCTAATGGTCAGGTCTCCATCATCTCAGCGTTGGTAAATCCACATGTCTCCTCTGCTTGACCTTGTTCCTTTGTCACAGGTTCATATTGTTACACCCAGCACTCGTCCATGGTGACTGGGCGGCTAAAGTAACTTGTAATGGCTTCACACAGCTGCAACATTTCCCCTGCTCTCTCTGTTCAGTGGACGTACGCTCAGTTACGGGAAATGTTTCCTTCATTTCAGAATTTGTGTAAAAAAATTCAGTGGAGTGGTTCTCGGTAGTACAAAAATAATGATGTTGTAATAGAATCTTTGTATTCAAACAAGCTTTAATAGCAGCGATGTTGCTACTTGTTGCATGCAGAAATAGCTAATACTGTTGGAGTAGTCTTCCGCGTGCCACATATTGACATTTCCTATAAGCTTCTGATGTTATGAAGTTCAAAAGATGAAGCTGGCCGTTAGAGCACATCATTGTTGGCAACATTGTTGAATCTTCCTCTGATAAGGCAGCATTGACCATAATGAATTCTATATTAAACGTACGGGCTGTCCCAAGAGAAAAGGTCAATATTCAGGAACTTGACAAGAACTCTCGTTCGAATGAAAAAACTTCACATGGACATAAGCGCTATTCCGAATTCCTTCCGAGATAGAAGACATTTAATGTACACTTATTTATTTTCCGTGTTATTCAATTCATTATCAGGTTTACAAGTGTACACATGTACAACAGTATAACAGTTAGTAGACATTATAACATGCATTTTACAAAGTATCAATTGAAAAACACATATTTTTAACACACACCTAAAAGCATTACAGCTGTTGTACAGTTCTCGATAAATGTTCGAATATCCCACCATCAACTACTGTGCATTTCTGCACTCTTGGCAGAACGTGTTGTGTTGCTCGTCTGAGTGCCTCTGGACTTTTCTTTACGAGGCCAACAGCGTCCTTGAAGCAACCAAGCCATTCATCTCATGTTTTCATCTTTCGTTTGTACATCTCAGACTACATCCTACCCCATATTGGCAGCAGCTGCAATAGTACAAGCACTGCCAGTATTAACTCTATTGTAGACAGTATTAATTACTTACATTGCCACTTCACACATTCAGATAATTTTTTTACTATTTGTCGTATTGAAATTGTTATTTCTTCGGTAAGTATGACGCAAAAAAGTGCTGTATGCGTGAACTGCTGTCCGATGTAGGAGATGGCCTGATGGCGCTGATCAGACCAGATTACATAATAAATAAAATAAACAAAAATTTAATGGCGTTAAAACTGTCGATCCTGCTGTCTAATTAATTAGCACGACAAATGCAGTACTTAGGATATCTGCGCTTGAGATGTTCCCTCACGCGCCTGGTAAACTGTAGAGGCGCTCCGTCATGCTGGAATTAAATTTTATTCTGCGTAAACAAAGGAACTTCACAACGTGTTCAACAAACAATTTTCTAAAAACTGCAACGAATGCTGTCCAGTCATTCCTTTTCTACAATGACTGGACCTATCGGTTACTGATCATCCCGCACCAAACAGTGATCGAAAACGAACTTTCAAATTGGTTACCATTGTAGCGTGTCGATTTCCTGCGACCAAAGATGATTATTACGTCTGTTGTTGATTCCATTCTGTATAAACGTGGCTTCATCAGTGAATAGTATTAATGAAAGCAAATGACCATTGTTATTTAAACAATGACAAAATTCAAGTCGTACAGCACTGTCTCTAGTGTGAAGGTCGTGGATACGGTGTATGTAAAATTTTACACTCTTTCCGCATGTAATGTTTGCTGTAGACGTGTTCGTTGGACATAGATTTATGCAGAAAGTCGCCGTATCCTGGTAACAGGACTACGCCGCATCATTTCAGAAACGTGTTGCTGTTCCTGCACACGCTGTTGATCTACACGTTGACCAGAAAATTGGGAACTTGCAAGAATATTTGTTTCACGCAATGTGCTGAAGACTCCAGTAACCACTCTACGGACAGGAATTCGACGTGTCGGAAAGCAGCGACGGTATTCGTCGACGGAAGTAGAAACGCTACTATCGCAGAAGTTGTAAATATACACCACATCTGCATATTCTTTGTTAATCTAAATGCGTGGCAGTTTATCCAGCGCGTGTACAAGCACAGTTAACAGATGCTTATTTCTTATACACTTTCCGCCCTTCGCATTATTTTACTTGCAAAACACCATGCACAACTGCACCTCCAACGGACTACTTTAGTAGCAGAACGACATCCCAAGCAGAGGTTGAAAGCAAAAACGCAGGCTGGGCTAGAACAAAATATCAACGAGGTTGGGTGGGTAAGTCACGTAAGTGTGCGTGTGCAACACTAGCCCAAAAATAAATGTGTGTTAAATGCGTTCTTAACTCGAAAACCATACGGAATAGGGCATATGTCCAACTGAAGTTTTTTGTTTCAAATGAGCATTCCTGTGGTATCCCTCAATATTGACAATTCCTCCTGGAACACCCTGTACATGGAGTTCATTTTCAAATGTGTACCCCAAAATAGGAAGCTGGCTCTTCTGTAGGTACATACGCTAAGTACAAAAGTGATTTTCTTAATAATTCCAGTTCGTCATCAATTCCGGTTTAAGACAAAAAAAGAAGTAATGGTTCTCCAGATCAGTGGCAGAGTTAATTCTACAAAGGGACCGAGCAGGGGATAAAATGAACCCATTTACTTCAGAACTTCACTTTCTTCCTAAAATGTAGAAACTGAGGTTCATGTAGGGTCATATCGGCAGTGGTTATTCTGTCACACTTTCCGTGAATGCGACAGGTAGGAAGAGAAAATGATGGTGATGCAGTATTTCCCCTTCGCTATACACTGTATGGCGGCTTCTGGAATACAACTGCAGACGTTTGTGTAAATTATTTTTCAGTGTTCCACCATCAAAGAGGTTCTTCACATGTGCAGAATCTTTGTCATTATCTACCCAATAAGTATGCTATCCCTATTAGCATCTAATCCAAAACATCAAGAAATACAGCTGTTAACAGATACAGAACACTAAACTACAAATAGCTAATAAAGGGCTACTTAAAATTAATTTATTTGTAGGTATGACTAGTGTTGTTTGGCTGAAAAGGTACGGTGACTTAATTGAAGTATGTGTCCTATGGTTTTTTCACCGCTCCATTCACGTGCTGTTGAGTCAGCACTTGTTCCGTTTGCCTGTAATTGTATTTTGATTCCACGAATCCTTATTTTTACCCATTAACTGTACATAAAGTGAAGGTTCGTTCCGCGAGGTAGGCAGTATGTGTTCTCTAATTGCTTGCTACGTCTGTATGAACATGTAGTCAGTGGCCTTCCTGAGTTCAGCTTGTACATTCTGTGACCGAAGGTATGCGGACACTCCTGTATAATGCTGGAATTATTAATAAAATCACTTTTGTACTTAGTCTAAGACTCTATAGAAAAGCCAACTTCCTATTTTGGAGTACACATTTGAAACTGAACTCCACGTACTGGGTGTTTCAGTAGGAAAGTCAGTATTCAGAGATACGACAGGAATGCTTCTTTTGGACATATGCCCTGTTCGAAACTGTTTACGAGACAAAACGCATTTATTATACATTTATTTTTGGACTAGTGTAACACACGCGCACTTATGTGACTTACGCGCCCAACCTCGTTGATATTTTAGTCTAGCTGTAATGTTAACGCCAATATTTTGTGTCGCCAGTGCTGGAGAATTTAACGAATATTTTTCCAGAAATGACATTTAAGCCTATATGTGAGGAACTGAGAAAAGACTTATTATTATGTTGTTACTTATTATTATATTGTGAGATAACAGCAATATGTTTTATTATTATATAACCAGTTTTCTACAAAGAATAATCATATAACAAAAGATAGTACCACTAAAGAATGCATGATAAATTTTTTCCTTCTTCTGTTGAACACCAGATGTATTGCAGGACAAGCACACCAGTATAAAAGGAGGCAGGGAGTTTTGTGTTGTCAGAAGAAAAGCAGCAACAGCAGGATGGGTTAGTCAGGAGAGGACAGGCCACTTGGAGCGTGGTCTAGTAAATGGATCTAACCTCGGTAACATATATTTGGAGCATATTATTCAGAAATGTTTGAAAGTAAAAAAGAAGAGGGCGGGTTGGTGGTACGAGGATATAATGTATTCGATTTGCAGATGATATGGTGTTATTGGCAGAGAAAGAAAGAATAAAGATTCGTATGTTAAAAGAAAATAAATAAGACCTGTGAGGAATTCGGAATGAGAAATAAATAAAAAGGCAAAATGTATGGTGGTAAGTGAAAGAAAAATAAGAACGTCTATAATGTTAGGACAGGAAGATATAGAACATGTTAGTGCTTTCAAATATCTTGGAAACTTAATTATGAAAGACATAGTATGCAATTAGGGGTTGAAAACGCGTATAGCATCGGCCAAGGAGGCATTTAATAAGAATATGAGGCTACTGCTTGGGTGCATCGACAGGGACCAGGTATTCATAATAGGAACGGGTACAACCGTACTGGACTGAATCCTAAAGTCCTCTTCATGCTCTCAGAGACAGGTCACTGAATTCTAAAGTCCTCTTCAGAGTCTCGCAGCTAAAAGTAAAACTTAATCGAAATGTATTCTCACGAGCTTGGCGTTATACAGAGCTGAGACGTGGACATTGAGGAAACAGGAAGACCGAATAGTAGAAGCATGTGAGACGTAGGTCTGGAGGAAGATGAAAAGGATAAAATGGGTAGAAAAAGTGGGAGGAGCTGTTGAGAAGAGTGGGAGAAGAGAGAGAAATTTTAAAGGTAATCGGGAAGAAGAAACACAGTTGGCTTGAACACTGGACGAGAAGGGAATGTTTACTGACGGATACTGTGAAAGGAGCGGTGAATGGAGGAAGAAGACGACGCAGAAGATAACAGATGGTGGATAGTATAAAGGTAGAAAACAATTATGAGAAAACGAAGAGGGTAGCAAATTACGGGACTGCATGGAGTGCTTATCTGCGAATTTTCCGATTACATATCAGAGTTCGTCAGCTAATGCTAGAACAGGAGCGCTTGACCAGAAATCTTGGTTGAGGAAGATTTTTGAAGTAGCTTGATATAATGGGAGGTAGAGGTTTTACCCAGGTATTTGCAACAAGAATGGGCACCACCGTACTGGGCTTAATCCCAAAGTCCTCTTTAGTCTCACAGATAGATTAGACGTGGTAGAATTTGATATATGCGTACGCTGAAATTACCCTGAACGCCAATGATATTCGCGAAGAAGGCGTGTGCAGCCAGGTGACAGCGAGTGGCCGAGGTCGTCTCACGAGACGGGGCAGCAGGTGCCTGCCGTGGATCTGCGGCCTTGAGACTTCACTTGACCAATGGCACACCCCGCGCAGCAAGTGCTTGCACACAGTCACGTCATCGCGCGGAGAGTTTCAGGAAGATTTCGCTCACACTGACGCAACCTTCATAGGACCACCAGCGTAACCCAGTAAACAGCTGACAGTTGTTTGATTTGTTTGTGAAAGAATCTCGCAGCTAAACAGATCTGCCCAGGCTGCGGTACAGTTTCATCGGGGAAAGAAAAATGTAATAAACTAAAAGGGCTCTAAGAACTACTTAATCGAAATTTGTTCTACTAGAAGATCATTATACGTCGCTAGAGCAAAATTAGGACATCCGGAACCAGTTGGAAGAGCTAGACAAAAATAAATCGTGATATCTTTCAAGAAGTGGGAGAAGTTTGCTCAGATGACCCACTGGAGCATTCTAGTCTACTACTATAATGTGAATAACAATATTTGTTTCACAATAGAAACTCCGTAAAAACGATTGAATATAAGCGCAATGGTAAACGTGTATTTGTGGTTGAAGCAATAGTAACAGTCAGATTACTGTACACCAGTCTATAAAATATAATAGTGATTTTAAATGAGGGTCATGTAAGACATCAGTGGCTATTACGAGAGAACATCAAAAGATAAGTTACACAAATCGCCCCACAGTAACAAGCGACTGGTCCAATCCGACGCGTCTAAATATACCCGGAAAATTTGTATACAGGAGGAACAAACTGAAAGAAATCTCCGTCAAAACTTTAGATGCTAAGAAGCACAAAAGTACTACTAAAAAGTAATGAAAACTGCCAAATTTGTAGCTCCCTAGGTGGCTGGAGAATCGTGCACCACTTCCGGAGCTGTTATCAGACTGCTCACATGCTACATGGCAGGCGCATAAACAGGTAACAAAACTCGTCAAGATATTAATTTGTAAAGCAAATTTCAATTTTCGGTGATAGTTTCTCTGAAATAGTTGTCCGCAGTTACTATTCACTTACATTCGCAACTCATTTAATATCCATAATAATTACGTTGATTTTTCAATAGTATAAGTATTATCAATGGAGATAAAACTGAATTAATATTCATTGTGTTCAATATTTAATGTTAAGCACTGTGCAAACCCGCTTTTGCTTCTTGAAATCTGACCATGAGTGCTCTAAATGGAATTACACACACATGAAGGTAAAATACGCACTAAGATAGAACCCGTATAGACTGAAGGAAACACTGTCCGAAAGGTTTACTGTACAGCACGGCCGCACAGTCCCATAAATCCCTAAACTTGAGTAACATGAACAACAGTTCCTTGGAGGAGTTTTCTTGAAACACGAACCACGTACGGCTGCCCGTAAAAGGCAGTGTACAGTTACCAAAGTTGATTATTAAAATTGGACCTCGGAATCGCAACTGAGATGAACCTTGCTGATTTCAGGGCTTTTTCGACCTGCCTAAGCAGACCCAATGAATTATACATTGTAAGGAGTCACAAAACAACGATTTTTATTTCAATTACAGATGTAGAAGAGATTCCATTAATTCGTAGCCGGCATGAAGATGAAGCTTGCCGTTATCCCCACATCTGCTATGTTTTACGCCGATCAATTAGGTTTCGTGAAAGCAACTACAAGCAAACCGCACTTTGTCATTTCAGGACAGAATCTGCTGTGCAGTCGATTCATCCCATGATACATTCATATACAACAGTGCCATTGATAAGTATGAGTGAATTACTGTTTATTCAGCTTTATGTCTGACTTCAGGGACCTCAAGGAATGTTACGGCCCAGGGCCAAAAATAAAAAGAACACTGTTTAGTCGCAATAATCTTATAGTCGACTAATCAAATTGTGAAAAAATAGGAAAGAATAATTTTTAACATTTCATTCAGAACGATTTCTAACTAGTTGCAAAAATTAATTCATTGCTTTTGTTGGACGCTTGGCTTCCACGTAAAGGCAACTCTCTCTTTGAAGAAGAGAACAAAAAGAGTGTCGTAATTCGTATTCCATCTGGAAAAACCATTGTGACTCTTGATAAAGAATTTTTTCGACTGTGGAAGGTATTATTAAGGAAACTGCCGGACAATATAGTTTCCGACAGCTCCGTGCCATTTGAGATTTATCAGGAGAACAGCACTCCTAAATTTCAGTCATCTGATTATCAGTTTCCAACAGCAAGTTTTAGGAATTGCTTTAAGAATGCCCGGTGTGCTGCACAATAAGCAAAGTAACAGTCAGGACCATTTCTTACTCAACCGCAGTTCTGTCTAAATAAAACTAGCAATTACTGTGAAGTACCCGAAAGCAATAATATTTCTTTTATTGGGTGTGTCTAGTGTAAGGAAAATGTTTATTTTCGTAATTCAAATGACATTTCGCTTTAGTGTGTCGGCTATGGGGAACGAACGAAGAACCTTGAAATATAAGTCATTAGAAACATCATAAGAACAGTGCTACAGGAATTGCTATAAAATCATTTATGTCTAAGAAATATTTTATTTCAGCAAATTAAAGTCACGAGTGATGGAAGTTGTCTGTAATATAACATCAAACACTGCCTTGATTTTTTTTTTCCTTTAATGTAGCTGAAGTAACGAACGATGGCGTTTGAGTTCAGACTTGTTCTGCGCACCTACATCACACGATCTCCTTCAGCCAATGAGATTTCAGTAGTGTTCTGAGCGCTATGCTGCGAATGTTGTAAGCAATGCGGTCATTAACCGTGTTCGTGGTGAATTATTCAGTGAATTTTTATTCCATTTGTTGCGAGTCGTCATTGCTGATGGTGGCGGTGGGCGACAAATCCAACACAAGCAGGCGGGAGACATAATATGCGGGATACATGGTTTCCTCAAGAGCAAAGCACGTGCATGCGCGTACCGCATATGTCGCTTAGTGCCGGCAACAATGCAATCTCCGTCTTTGTCTCGACTTCCGCGTATCCCCCATCGTTCGTGGATCGAAGTATAGTCACCTTTGTTAAAATAACATCTACGACAATTTAGCTGTCGATATCAACTGCGCTTTATTCAAAAAAATCAACGATACGTGACATTTTTTGTGTGGTTCAAATTCGTATGTGCCACTCTGGACATTCGCACTACGCAGCTGTACACTCTCTTGTCGCGGCCGATCGCGTGCTAGGCAGGAAGGGCTGTAGAAACCGATGTCATAAGCGATTCTTCGTGCAACATAAACGAGTAACTTCAGCAACTTATTAAAAATACTTGCAGTGCATCTTAGCAGCTAAAATTCATTGCATTTCCTTCGTTGTATTCTTCCTGCATAAAAGAATTCAGGGTGGGTTTCGACATGGCGGGTTGGACCATTCGCTCGTAAGATCATTGAGCAATAAGAGGTGGCGTGTTTACAGATGACAGAAAATTTTCCGTGTTTCCCGCAGACACAGGCCTACTGTGTTATGGGTAACAGGTGCGTCACAGTGTGGGGACTAATTGGCACGACAACTGGAAACGTACTCTAAATTCTAAATCTGAAGTGTCAGAAGTACCATTCTTATGGACAAATCGTCCAAACTGCACACAAATTCACAGTGAAAGTCCGGCAGTGTGTGAACCAAATACTTAGTCAGTTCCAGCAGTAATGAAAGAGTGCCGACGGTTTGACCACAGATGTGGGTGATGCTGATTGAGAAGGAACTCTGTCTGTATCGACCACAAACAATGTCCAGGCAATCGAGAAACTGATTCGCAACCATCATAGACTTTCAGACGATGACGATGCACACGCAGTGATTCCCGAATGGCTCCGTGACCAAAGAGAGGATTTCTGTCGTCGAGGAACTGAACGTTTGGCAGAACTTTCAGATCGTTCTTTACAGAGACTTGGTTAATATGTTGTAAAATAGTGTCCTGTATCTGTGTTACTTTGAAGAATCAATGAAAGTTACGTTGCCTGCTATAATAATGTGTAGTTTACTTTATAAAGTCTTCTCGTAAAAGAAGTCAAAGCGAAAGTAATGTTCATCCATTTTGTATTTTATTTCCTCTCAAATTTTCAATGTATTCTAAATTACTATACATTGTACAGTTTTTCTAGGAGTGTCTCATTTGGTCCTGTTATCCATCATATTTGTAAATCTGTCTTCACATTTATTACATAACCTGACCTGTTTTTATCGTAATATTACTACGTGAACATCTAAAACTGACGTACCGATGCTTATACAACAAGGCCAATGAAACTTACATAATTCGAAAGCTACTTTCCAATAGATGTTCGCAAAAAAATTAAAAATAAACTGTGTGTACGTAGCCGTTTAGAGAGGTAAAAGAAAGCAGGAGTATTAAAAATCGCAGACAAGTTGACACTCGGCGCGGTGGCTGATGGGAGCGAATGTAAATGGGAAATGAGTTCACGGTTGCTCCCATCAGCCACCGTGCCGAGTGTCAACTTTATTTGCGCGTATAAATACACACGAGAGAAAAGATTTCCTCTGTCTCTCACACTGCTACCAGCTTCAACCACGTGTACCGATCATGTGCTGTGGTAGAAATGAAATACGTAAGTAACAACATTTCGTGAAATCGCATTCTAGTAACGTTCATGTTTAAATACAGCAACTCGTACACAGTACACACGCATATTCGGCAGCTACAATGCCACAACTCTTAGGTCATACACGTTGTCATCAGTGTAAAACAAGATCTGAGTAACGAAGCTTTCGGGAACAACACAGACTGTAGATAACGGTGTTAATTGGCATCGCTTTTCACTTACTGATCTCAAAGAATACGAAATTTTAAGTAAGCTCCTAATTTTCAATTTTTTTCATTTTGAATAACTACATCTTCCCTTATTATAGGGAAATATACTTATTTTACGGATCGCACTGAAAGACAAAGGGCCAGACAGACACCATGTTTGCGTCGACGAAGTAATAGTAATAATGTGGAGATTGATAAAGATAATTCTATTGTTGTTTTGAAGGATTATTTAAATGTGCGCTCAACATAATTGTATACAATTTTAGAGTTACAAATACAGTTTGATGAATTTACAGTGCAGATTTTGATGGAAAGCATTTCGCATCTGAGGTTACTTTACGTTGTACAACATTCACATTGTGTTGCCATAAGGGAAAAGTTAATTTGCTGCCGTGAACACAATTATTTTTCCAACACACTGTATCGACATCTCACTTCAAATTATCGAGCAATTCAATAGAAACCTAAGATTATTTCAAGAAATACATACGGTATGGTCGAGTTTCGATCACAGCCGATACTAATAATTTATAACTCTAAGCACGTCCTTGATTATAAATGTTGATGCAATTGTTGCAGAATTTTAATGTATAACTTAATATGACTCAGCTGTGCAGGCCACTTTCTGCCTTTGGATTTATTCGCTGCCTATGCTACATAATTCCCGCCGTATCAAAGGCAGCGGTCACTCTACAGTATTTAGAACACGACTTCGGGTGTAACATATTTTTCATGACGGCACTAGTCAGTCAGTGCCTGATCAAGGTCTCGTGTGCCGCAAACGGGTTACCAAAATAAGTAGACACTGCTGAATAATAACAATTTTTGTTTGCATTCGTAGATACTAAATCGTTCTGCCTATCAGCGACAGAAGATCCTGTTTGCTCGTGCATGAGAAACGAGATAGTTTGAAACGAAGATTGAAATGTTATGCAAAAGCCGTCCACCACGCCTCTGTTCATTGTAGAACAGGTAAGTGTGTACTGTAAAGCGTAACACGTATGATGCCGAAGCAGTATTGTATTTCTTGTTCAGGTACACAAATTTGAGCCATGTTAGATGGATACAAGATTAAAAAGTTTGCACTTCAAATAAATTTCTACCATCTAGGATATTCATGGTGAACTCAACGGCGAATAGAAGACACAGATTCCCGATTATCTCGCTAACGATTCGTTCGTGAACCCATTTTCACTGTTTTTATTTATTTATTTATTTATTTATTTTCCTTCTACCATCGTATATTGTCGCCCATACCTGTTTCTAGGATTAACTATGACAAACCCTGTGTCTCATAAGCACTTACCTGTAAATTACTTCTTGTACACTCCTGGAAATGGAAAAAAGAACACATTGACACCGGTGTGTCAGACCCACCATACTTGCTCCGGACACTGCGAGAGGGCTGTACAAGCAATGATCACACGCACGGCACAGCGGACACACCAGGAACCGCGGTGTTGGCCGTCGAATGGCGCTAGCTGCGCAGCATTTGTGCACCGCCGCCGTCAGAGTCAGCCAGTTTGCCGTGGCATAGGAGCTCCATCGCAGTCTTTAACACTGGTAGCATGCCGCGACAGCGTGGACGTGAACCGTATGTGCAGCTGACGAACTTTGAGCGAGGGCGTATAGTGGGCATGCGGGAGGCCGGGTGGACGTACCGCCGAATTGCTCAACACGTGGGGCGTGAGGTCTCCACAGTACATCGATGTTGTCGCCAGTGGTCGGCGGAAGGTGCACGTGCCCGTCGACCTGGGACCGGACCGCAGCGACGCACGGATGCACGCCAAGACCATAGGATCCTACGCAGTGCCGTAGGGGACCGCACCGCCACTTCCCAGCAAATTAGGGACACTGTTGCTCCTGGGGTATCGGCGAGGACCATTCACAACCGTCTCCATGAAGCTGGGCTACGGTCCCGCACACCGTTAGGCCGTCTTCCGCTCACGCCCCAACATCGTGCAGCCCGCCTCCAGTGGTGCCGCGACAGGCGTGAATGGAGGGACAAATGGAGACGTGTCGTCTTCAGCGATGAGAGTCGCTTCTGCCTTGGTGCCAATGATGGTCGTATGCGTGTTTGGCGCCGTGCAGGTGAGCGCCACAATCAGGACTACATACGACCGAGGCACACAGGGCCAACACCCGGCATCATGGTGTGGGGAGCGATCGCCTACACTGGCCGTACACCTCTGGTGATCGTCGAGGGGACACTGAATAGTGAACGGTACATCCAAACCGTCATCGAACCCATCGTTCTACCATTCCTAGACCGACAAGGGAACTTGCTGTTCCAACAGGACAATGCACGTCCGTATGTATCCCGTGCCACCCAACGTGCTCTAGAAGGTGTAAGTCTACTACCCTGGCCAGCAAGATCTCCGGATCTGTCCCCCATTGAGCATGTTTGGGACTGGATGAAGCGTCGTCTCACGCGGTCTGCACATCCAGCACGAACGCTGGTCCAACTGAGGTGCCAGGTGGAAATGGCATGGCAAGCCGTTCCACAGGACTACATCCAGCATCTCTACGGTCATCTCCATGGGAGAATAGCAGCCTGCATTGCTGCGAAAGGTGGATATACACTGTACTAGTGCCGACATTGTGCATGCTCTGTTGCCTGTGTCTATGTGCCTGTGGTTCTGTCAGTGTGATCATGTGATGTATCTGACCCCAGGAATGTGTCAATAAAGTTTCCCCTTCCTGGGACAATGAATTCACGGTGTTCTTATTTCAATTTCCAGGAGCGTGTTTAGAAAGATGAATTAACTACAACAGAACATAGATATACTGGAGATATAACTGTAAGGATAAAACAGACTAGATGCTCTATTGTCAACTGTAATTTATTGAAAATTATGTAAAAAAGTGAATGTGCTTGGTCCAATCATAATTAAAAATTGATGGAGCCTGTTTCACTATTGTCATTCAGCAGACTTCTGCCGAATTTTCTTATGTGGATATAAATTTCTAGTTTTTTAATACAGAGACATCTTGTGCACTCTGTGTACTTGTTTTGTGCACTTTCAACGAGATTTTCTGTGTTTCTAATATGAGAGGGTATTGTAGATTTATGTGGTGTTATATCGAATTGCAGTGGGACGTTCTTTGTATCTCGTGTGGCCCATCTTACCATTCCCGTGAGCTGGCGCTCACTGCTTGCATGTCTGTGTAAGTCAGAAGATGAAAACCTACCTTGACTGTTTTCTGAAATTATAGAGAAGTCTGTTGTACAATGTATTCTTTGTTTGAAATGCAGGTCTCACTATATCTTTTGTAGATATAGTCTTTTTTGGGAGATTTTACCTGGGAAAGGGAATGCATATTGCTAATGTGTGTACTATCGTGGACATTAATAATTGCTTTGTTCATTTTCTATAACTTTATTCAGCTAAATTGTCAGACAATGTGTGCTCTTATCCATTAGCAGCAGTTACTTGTTTTATGGATTGTCTTTCATTGTGGAGGTCCATTTAGTGACTTTATCGACAGTATCGCAATTATCTTAACGCCTCGTCTTTTATTTATCATTCTGTTCCTTTATCAATATTCTATGATTTATGTAGCGAGTCCTTCTATTTGCAGGCAGTTTTGATTCCTAAAGGACCACGAAACCATAGAGAAACAAATAAATCTTGGAGACCGGTTGAGTACGTACGCAGCACTGTCCCTCATTAACCTGTAGCAACAAAGCAGACAGTAAAGAGAGGAGTCCTAATTACAGAAACGTGAGAAGCAAAATGTCAGAAGCGAACGGGTATAAGGTATATCGTTATCACATTCCACAGCTTATACCTGGTAGTCACAATTAAAATGCAGCTATTCACTAAGGTCCAGTATGGAATTTAATTACCGCATGGCAGCGAAACTTGATAGATGTGCTAATGCGTTGATACGAAATACGCTGGAAAACAAAAAAGTTCCAATTTTGACCATCAGGTACAAATCTGGCGCTGTATACTGTCTGTATGACGGTATGACACCCACCTCCGGTAGCTGAGTGGTCAGCGCGAGAGAATGTCAATCCTAAGAGCCCGGGTGCGATTCTCGGCTGAGTCGGAGAATTTCTCCGCTCTGGGGCTGGGTGTTGTGTTTCCCTAATAATCATCATTTCATCCCCATCGCCACGCAAGTCGCCGAAGTGGCGTCAAATCGAAAGACATGCACCCGGCGAACGATCTACCTGACGGGAGGCCCTAGCCACACGACATTTACATTACGACACTCACGCTGTCGTTTGGCAAGCCTTGACATGAGTGAACAGTAAGGCTATCGAAAAGAGGGACCATGCTCTATTACTGAAACCATTTCATGTATACAAAGGCAATTACACTGCTGCACTGACACTGTATGGCCGACTGGAAGGTCTGAGGAAAGATACGAGCTCATTAAATTGTTTAAAGAAGATGGTAATGAAATTCGAAAACACAGGTGAGGGTGGTATGGCATAGGGAAGAGGAAGACGTCCTATCCCTGTGCAAGTTATTGACGAGGTTGCTGTTCCTGTAACTTACTATGCAGCATGTGCCTTGGGTTGTGCTAGTAATCGTGCAGTGACACGAGAATTGTCCATACCACGGTCAACAGAAAGGAAAGTATTGCGGTCTGTATCATATTGGAACGCGTGCAAGATACAGATGGTGCAGCAAGTAAAACTCAAAGATCCGTGAATTTGCTCTTCGGTTTCTGGCATGAATGGAAGTTGATGACATGTGACAAGGCAATAGTCTATAGAGTGACGAGGCACATTTTACACTACAGAGTGCAGTGAATATACAAAACAGGCGAATTTGCGGTATTTTGTGGTGTGATTTCACCAGCACCTTTATTCTCGGCCTGTTCTTCTTTGAGAAGAATACACCCGAAGGGTCTGTCAGGCGTATCGTAACGTCTTTACGTTATCGAGACGTCCTTGTACAGCATGTGATTCCTGCTTTGGGAGAGCACAGCTTTGTGGAAACAACTGTTTTCATTCAAGATGGGACAACACTTCATGTTCCCCACCCAGTGAAAGATCTGCTTAATGCAACGTTCCACGAACATGTTATCTGCAGTGTTTCTCCAGATACATGTCGTGGAAGATCATCTCATGTGAATTCATGTTACTTTTCGCTCTGGGTTTGCCTAAAAGAACACCTTTACCAGGGACGCATTTGGTCTCTATATGGTCTGTTGCTCAGATTCTACCAGAACTGTTGCGAACACGTCTCGAGGGCTTATATTGAACAAATTGTGTAAGTGGCAGTTAATACACACATCAAAAAAAGTTTTGCATCACTCCGGTTCCCAGGACTCCTGAAGATAGACGTTGACTGTGGATATTGTATCACAGACACTGTACCTTTGACTGTTCAGAGATGCCACTAAACCCGCCCAAAGATGTGCGCAATAGGCAAAATGATGCGCAATTTGATTCCCGACATCCATGGCGAGGTCCATCTTTGCAACCATGACACCATGCAGCACGATACAAATGGGTCCAACAACATGCCGAATGGACCGCTCCGGTTTGGGATCACGTTCTCTTCACCGATGAGTGTCGCATATGCCTTCAACTAGACAACCGTGCCGGCCGGGGTGGCCGAGCGGTTCTAGGCACTAGAGTCTGGAACCGCGCGACCGCTACGGTCGCAGGTTCGAATCCTGCCTCGGGCATGGGTGTGTGTGATGTCCTTAGGCTAGTTAGGTTTAAGTAGTTCTGAGTTATAGGGGACTGATGACCTCAGAAGTTAAGTCTCATAGTGTTGAGAGCCATTTGAACCATTTTTTTTAGACAACCGTCGGAGACATGTTTTGAGGCAACCCGGTCCGGCTGAACGCCTTTGACACATGGTCCAGCGAGTGCAGCAAGGTGGAGATTCCCTGCTGTTTTGGGTGGCATTATGTGGGGCCGACGTACGCCGCTGGTGGTCGTGGAAGGTGCCGTAACGGCATTCGTGAATGCCATCCTCCGACCGATAGAGCAAACAATACCGGCAGAATATTGGCGAGGCATTCGTCTTCATGGACAACGATTCGCGCCCCCATCTTGCACATCTTCCTTCAGGATAATGACATCGCTCAACTAGAGTGGCCAGCATGTTCTCCAGACATGAACTCTATCGAACGTGCCTGGGGTAGATTGAAAAGGGCTGTTTATGGACGACGTGACCCACCAACCACTCTGAGGCGACCTAAGCCAAATCGCCATTGAGGAGTGGGACAATCTGGACCAACAGTGCCTTGGTGAACTTGTGAATAGTATGCCATGACGAATACAGCAGGCATCAATGCAAGAGGACGAGCTACTGGGTATTACAGTTACCGGTGTGTACAGCAATCTAGACCACCACCTCTGAAGGTCTCGCTTTACTGTGATACAAAATGTAGGGCGGAAATTATGTTTATGTTGATCTCTGTTCCAATTTTCTGTACAGGTTCCGGAACTCTCGGAACCGAGGTGATGCAAAACTTTTTTTGATGTGTGTAATAAAATCAACGTTATGCCGTTCTTACTTATTCACCTTTTCTGCCCACGTTCAGTTCCTAATCCATTACATATGGAAACATTTCTGTACGTGTTTCTTTAAAGCTCTGTATAAAGGAAAGCATGGCCACCCTTTTCCCCTGCGTTTGCCTCCGACGCAGTTCAGGATTGGCTGAAACAGCGTCACTTGACATTAGCAGCCATTGTGCGCCAAAGCGTTACGTGTGAAGCATAGAAGTATTGTGTATCTTCGAAGTTTTAAGTGGAATATGCCTCTGTGCTGTGCTTTTGGCTAACTCCATTCGAAAAAAAAAGTCAGAAGAGAAAATAGGGTGGTTTAATGGTAATTTAATTACAAACTATAAATCTTAGAGATAAAACTGCCACTGTTAGCACATAAAACGAAATTAGTGAGTGGTACCGTACAAAGGTACCACGACTGGTAAAAAATTTGAACTGACTGACTGTACAGTTTGGCTTAAACTTATATTTACGATGTTCACAATCATAAATTGTAATTTGTTCCACGAAATATAATGTACCTAAACAATGCCCTACGCACGAACCGAACCAACAACCATTTCCGTTACCAGAAAACTATTATTACTGTCACAACTTGACCGGTAATCTACATTGTAGTAATACGAATACAGTTGTTACCGTTTCCTACAGCCCAGTTTTGATTGTTGGCCTTGTTTTATTCGAAGACATTTTAAAAATATTGTATTCTCGTGTACTTTCGTAATCTTTCTCCTAATGTCATAGAACAATTTGCAGACAAAATTTTATGGGACACATCTGACAAAAATATAAAGCATGCGTAATCATGTAGGCACGTTTATCAACTCTATTTACTAAGTTACTAAGGAATCCAATGCTTTATTTCGTATAACTAAAGAGACATTGGGTGAGTTTTCGTAGTAGCAGGAAAAAGAAGTAAATCGACACAGAGCTTCAAATTAATGATGGATTTTTCCTTGCACTTGCGAGCTAATATTCGCTCCCCTTTCTCGTGATGACTATTTGATAGGGCCACTTAAACGCTAATTACGAAAACAGGCGTTCAAACTCCATAGAGCAACAAGAACTGCGAAATCTGCTTTCGCTATTAATAAGGCCAGTTGGGGTGGAAGGCTTCTATATTCCCCCTATCCTCCTTAAATTGCCAAGCCTACGATGTTTTGTTGTCGGTTGCGTTATTGCCTTCTGTGTTTACTGTTGACAGGTGTCATTGATATGTGTTGGAGTCTCCTATAACTCGAGTCGTGAACTACATACCTGTTTTCTTCACTACGGTACCGTATAGCCCAAAATGTGTTGGAACGAATGTGTCATTTTTAACTTTTCCCAGTTTGATGAAATTGTTAGTCGGTCTATTGAGTAAGGTGTCAGTGAAGTAGATCAAGAAACAAACGACACAGGCGACGATTTTACATTAGCCACTGATCACAGTTGTGCTATCGAACAGGAGTATCATTCAGAGGAAGAACTTCAGGAAAGTTGTGATGAGGATCTGTCTGTTTCTTGAATGAAATACTTAAAGTGTCTGTTAAAAACGAATGTGTTCCGAGTGGTGATATGAAAAATTAGTTCCCAGCAATTAATCTCAATTTGACAGACTTTCTTTTTGTACCTGTCGGGTACAATTCTTAGCGCAAATTTAAACCCTGGAATTTAGTTTTATATGGAACTTTATTTGCTACAGAGATTGTATAATTTTTCAGAATGTAAAATCCAGTACTCTAACAGTCTATTTATGTGCAGTATTTAAAAGAACCACACAAAAGTAAGTGCTTTCTGTAATAAATAGTAAAATGCTCTAAGCTTTGTTTAATGCAATAAAATAAACTAGAAGCATTTAAACAACACTTAAATAATAGTAAAAAGTAAATGTTATATAGCATAAATTAAAAATTTCAAATGATTTTTGCCTTAAATCTCGGTTTAAACATTAGGGGTCCCAGAGACCCCACCTCGTGGTAAACGTTACAGAAAAGCCACCTCGCGAGTTAAGGGTTAAATATGTTGAGATTTTTTGTTGCTAAATATCCGACATGTTCCGTTAGAAGCCACTGATCAGCTTTAGCAGTGTATTAGACGGCTGAGTGCATTTCTTTATTGTACACCGCTGAATATGGTGCAGAGCTTATTACAGAGCTTTAGTCCTTGCATTCGCAGCATCAGATTTGCACCTGGTGGCCGAAATGAGAACTAACCTTTTTCCAGCGTTGAGCAGTTCCACATGAGCGCGTTAAAAGATCCATCAAGTTTCGCTGCCATACGATAATTACAGCCCACACTGGACATCCGTGAGTAGCTGCACTTCAATTATAACCATCTGGTATATACAGACGCCGCTCCACATAACAAGAAACACAGATTACTAAACAGCTGTTGTCTCAAGTAAAAATCCAATACTTAGTAGAGCTATGTAAGCAATCAGATATGGCTTGTCGGTTACACAGTGAATATACTCGTAAATCATAGAGCAAGTACTCTTGGAACGTGTGAAAGGATAACTTTAGTTGTTCCATACTTGTCTCCAGGTGCAGTCTGTGACGGAATCTGAGCAAACAGAGACACTGCCGCGGCGCAAACTCGTCCGTCGTTCTGCTAACGTCGAAGTTACTCACCTTGGTGAGCTCTTCAGAAGCATGGCCTTCCCTGGAGTGACCTATAACGTTCCCGAGCTGAGCTGTGAATAGTTAACTACATTACCCGAGTCAACAGCCTGCATAGAATTAACTTTCTCACCACTGTAACGGTGGTCATTTTATTAGATAACCAATAAATTATTCAATTCGATTTTTAGGTAATAACTAAAGTAAGAAAAAGTCTTGAATGAAACATCTGATTTGAATCATAGCTTTGAGAACATAAATTTTGCTATTGAGCCCGCCCTAGCACACAGTTTTAGAAATGAAGCTAAGAAAGCAATCACAATTTGTACTAATTCTTTCAAAATTACAGCTCTTTCCCTTTTTCTCTCTTTTTAAGAACTGATGAGCATTTGCATGTGTATATGATGTTTCATTGTATTAAATGCTCCCAGAAATAAAAATACAGTTTATCACATTTAAGGACTCAGAAAGTTCACATTTATGACCCAATAACGCGCCACGCGAAGTGTATGCCCATCTCAGTTCTCACTAAAAACAAAAATTCAGATTGTCCAGAGTTGTCGTCCACGTCCAGTAATAGTCCTTTATGAATTAAATTGATTCTCCATAAAAGTAATTTAGTACAATCTTAACAAAAATAATTAGAGCTCCAGTTTACATGAACATCACACAAGCTAGCCACAGACTCCCTGGCAGCCAGAGTGGCCGAGTGGTTCTAGGCGCTACAGTCTGGAGCCGGTTCTGGAGCAGGTTCGAATCCTGCCTCAGGCATGGATGTGTGTGATGTCCTTAGGTTAGTTAGGCTTAAGTAGTTCTAAGTTCTAGGGGACTGATGTCCTCAGAAGTTAAGTCCCATAGTGCTCAGAACCATTTGAACCGACCCCCTGGGACGAACGCGCGGAATCATCTCGCGGTGCCAAAGCACGAAAAAGATCTCTCCGATGAGCTGAATGAAACAGTAGCCATTCAGCTTCCTATTTCAATTTATATAACCCTGGAATCGTCCCCTTTGACCAACCGTAGTTTCGCAATCGATTTGCACCAAAATCCAAGTTAATAAATGCCAACAAGCAAGTAAAATGAAAATAAACCCATATTTACTCTTCTGAACGACCGAAGTAACCATTGTGTTAGTAAAGCCCAGAAAATGGCTACTTTACAATTGTCACATTCACGCATGATGGGAAACACAGCAAGCATACTTACACATTCTGATTTCCATGCCCACTCATAGTTAATAACAATTTCAGTACTCTTCATACACGCCACATTCACTGAGGTAATACAACAAACGAAAATAATAGCATTCCAATAAATGAAATAATAGCGTCCGTTTGAAACTGCAAATATTACGTAAAGTTTACCTGTGTTACCAAAATGCCGTTTACTTAGTTATTTGCTGATAAGTTATTTATTTAAAATTCTTTGATGTATTTTACGCAAAACTCATTACCACGTCAGGAAGTTATTTATTACAGTTGTAAATTTTGCAGTTCAGGCGATTTGTGTGTACGGTGGACAAGTCATTTTGATTTTTGTAAGTTATCGATGTGCACGTCAGAGACAGAGAGAGCGCAAGTTACGTCACTCTTAAACATTCTTTGGTCTTGCGGCGGCAAGTCTGATACATACTTAGTTCAAGTATTGTAGGCGATGGATATCTTTATTAGTTCTGCATTGACTTGTGATTTTATCTGTTAGATAAAGAAAGATTTATTTCAAAGGAAAGCAAGGATGAATGTGACGAATATATTGAAAGGCGAAAGGAATATAAATTCTGAATATTGTTATTTTTGAAGAGAATAAGTTCAAGGTAAGACTATAGCACTGCGATTTGTGGAAATGATTATTGCTAGCTAGTTATCTTTGTTCGCTTGCTCCCAGCTGACAGAAAGACCACTTCACTTCTCTGAGTCATGCATTAACATATCAACTCATTAAGTTGTTTGGTTTTTATAGAAATTGTCATTTAATATTTTACCCTTTTTAAGTCATTATTCACTTTGTTAAGCATAGTATTGTTCAGAACAATGCTATGTGTGAACATCACGTGAAGTTTTACTGTCTTTTTGAATACAAACTTGATTATAAAATCGTTGTCTTGGAATATCATTTCATAGTTACTCTTCCCATCCCATTGTTTAAGAATGGTTTATCATTGCACATTACCACATTCCACCATATGGTACGCAACAGTTTCAATATTGTTTCGAAATTTTATTTTAAAAATAGAAATCTATCTCAGTGGCTGCCCGCTTTCTGTTTACTTTTTTTCGAGAAATCTGCAACATTGTTGTCAAGACGCGAGGTAGTGGGAATTTTGATTAGGACCAGATAATTGTTTTTCTTCAATTGCGCATTTAATATAAGGACATGTTGTATTCAGGCCAGTTACAGTTCAGTTCAACTTAGGTTCTCTTACGTCATAGGTTAGTATATGGCTTAAAGTTGGATAACGGCTTGTGGGTACATTGTTTCGGTAATACGTAGACTTTTTGGAGGTGGGCTGAATTTCATACAGAAGCACACAGTGGCGAGATTTTATATGGCTACCCAGCTAGGATAGTTCGTTGGTGCTTTTGGTTATACGTAGTCAGGTAACGTTGGCTTTCTCCAAACCAAACAATACCGCTGCGCTAATTTTACTAATGTTGCACTTGTTTTTCAAGCAATTCGTTTAAAAGTTGGTGTTCAGTTTGTGAAATTTTGTGTCGTGTGATAATTATCGATTACTTTCTTACGTAATCATTTGGCCTAATAGTACAAGTTCTATGTGGAATTGATTCATTATTGAACATTTTTTGTTTGTTTGGCCATTGTAGCAATTTTGTTCTTACAGGAAACAGTATTTCATCATGTTTAGCACTACAGAAAATAACATAACAGTTTGTCGTAGCACAAGACAACAGAGGGTGTAACACAATAACAAGTCTGTACAGGATGAGATGAACCGTCCTCAGCAATTAGCAGCCACCAACAGTTTTCGTGAGACTGCAGGATATTGTGCGGCTCTGCAGCTATTAACAATTTAGCGATCAATAATGAAAAAGAACAAACGATAGGTAATGAACAGGGAAACCGAACGGGTTGGCGTTGTGGTTGGTACACTGGACAAGCATTCGGGAGGACGACGGTTCAAACCCGAGTCCGGCTATCCCAATTTACGTTTTTCGTGATTTCCCTAAATCGCTTCAGGCAAATGCCGGGATGGTTCCTTTGAAAAGGCACGACCGATTTCCTTCCCTAATCCGAGCTTGTGATGCATCTCTAATGATCTCGTTGTCAACGAGACGTCAAACACTAATCTCCTCCTCCTCCTCCTCTATAAACACGCAAGTTCTGAAGTTTACTCGGTCGACGCAGTCTACCAAAAGCTTACAAAAGTCGCCACAGTCGTGCTAAATTCTGCAACTGTTAACAGACATATCAGAACCCGGTTGTGCGACAATGTAGTTTCAATGAAAACAACCCACATCACCTGCAGTGAACGATAATGCAGAACCACACCGCGCGAATTCGACAAATTTTCTAGAATCAAGTCGTCAGATGCTTAAAGAAAGGCAACATGAAATCGACAAATAACAGGAAGATAATATTAAATCACTTAGGAAAGAAATAAGAAAATGACAGGAAGAGAATAGAAAATCACAGGAAGAAATGAAATCGGAAATTTAAAAAAAAAAAGGTTCAAATGGCTCTGAGCACTATGAGACTCAACTTCTGAGGTCATCAGTCCCCAAGAAAGTAGAACTACTTAAACCTAACTAACCTAAGGACGTCAAACACATCCATGCCCGAGGCAGGATTCGAACCTGCGACGGTAGCGGTCGCGCGGTTCCAGACTGTAGCGCCTAGAACTGCTCGGCCACTCGGAAATACAAAATTTATCAGTTGAGACGAGGGAAGAAATGAAAAGCGACCTTCAACCAATAATTAGCAGTTTTGCAACTTGATTATGCAATCAAGGAACAACACGAAAACTTCAAAACAAACCAGCGTAATGGCAAAGACAAACTGTTAACTAACATCAGCAGCGTAGTTCTGTGTCCTATAGTCATACAGATAGAAGAACAGAACGAACAGCTTAACACAAAGACAAAACAAAGTAGCGAACAAGAGGAGACTTTTAAATTAAAGTCTGAAGAACAAAAAGAACAATTAAGCATAATTAAAGAAAAAGTTGATGACCTGACGGTCAACCAGTGCATATAGAAATTCAAATGACACAATGCCAGAACAAATTTTCAGACAGATCATAATATCAGTCATTAATAATTTTTAAATTAACCAGGTGAAAATTGATCGAGAAAGCTTTATGGGAATACTATGAATGAAAAAGTCGGCCGGCCGCGGTGGTCTACCGGTTCTAGGCGCGCAGTCGGGAACCGCGCAACTGCTACGGTCGCAGGTTCGAATCCTGCCTCGGGCATGGATGTGTGTGATGTCCTTAGGTTAGTTAGGTTTAAGTAGTTCTAAGTTCTAGGGGACTGATGATGACACTAGTTAAGTCCCATAGTGCTCAGAGCCATTTCAACCATTTTTTTTGAAAAAGTCGAGCGTATTGAAAGAGAGCTTAACCGCGAAGACGAAATGGACGAATTTGACCATTTACATTCATATTCAGAAAACTGTGGTGACCGTGCAAATTTGTGGCGTTTAGATGATTTTTCATGAGAACAGTGCCGCACGTCGAGATTCGACAACGAATCGCTGACATGGTGCGATAGAGAGAGATCTGGTTCATACAAAAATGATAACTTCGATTACAGACACTTTTTGACAGTACATAAAATGAACGTTTTCAGAAATTATAGTAATAAAACTCAACACCAAGCTTGGACTGATCAGTTCCTATATTCTTTACACCAAACTGCCCACTTGAACACAAATTAGAATTCCTCTTTGGTTATTTAGCAAAGGGACCTACGGCAAGAATGAGCTCAGTAGTGATAGATTACTAAAGCATAAATGATTTCTAATGAGCATTTTTGTCAGCCTGCTGGTCGCAGGCCACACAAGACCAGGTAAAAGATAGCATTATGAAACTTTGAACAGTACAACTTCCCTAGCCCAGCAAAACACTTTGAAAACACGATTCGCAGAAATCAGTACCTATCAAACCCCTACAGTCCGTCAGAGCTTGTTTAACAAAGTTAAGTGCGCATTTCAGACACATACTTTCTGGCTGGCGGATGTAAAGATGATTTAGAAGCATTTCAAACATTACTTCATGAGCTGGAATTGAACAGTGACAACAGCTTAAGAGAAAACAAAACAGCAATCAGAACAGAAGACGACACGCAAGATACGTTTGTACCACGTGGAAACAAAAAGTATGGGAACTCGCAGAACAAACACAACAGAAACTATTACAGACGGGATAACTAGAATAATGACTGCTGCTTTAGAGGTAATTTCACGAGCTTTGACTATGAACATAACAAACATCGCAGGAATTTCGTTAATGAGAGCAAGTGTAATCATAACTATCACAACAATCTGAATAATCACAGACAATATTCTAACTCAGTAATAACACAAATTCTCACGAGGACAGTTCAGGCAGATCAAATTCGCAAATTACATGTCACAACAACAGAAGGGTATTTGACTGTTTTGTAGAAATTGTCCTAAATGATTAATTACGTCGTTTTTACCCTTGAATTTCAGTGTTCTTCTTTATAAAAATGAAAATTAAATTCAAATAATTTGAAAGCCCGCAACTCCGACAGCAAGCAATACTGTGGATCGCACAACACACGCCGCTGTCGAACCTTTGAATTTTATGCGTTTTGAAGACGTTAGAGAATTTTACTGGTACAGACTGATGAAAAACAAAACTCTGTAGTACATCCGATAACAAACATTTTAGTAGGCAACACTATTATTTCCCCTGTCCTTGATTCTGATAGCCCTATTTCGGTGGGCAGTGACACTGATTCCACAAATTTATGACAATAACATATTATTTTACTTTACCTTTACGTAATAACAAAATACAAGAAGTGATTTCGGGAAAAAGTGTTGACGTGAAGCATCAAACCTATTTACACTTTTGGGTCAAGGCTGTAAGTTTTCGATTAATTTCTTAATTGATCATCTCGTGTCCACTGAAATAATATTAGGAGTAGATTTTCTAAAACGAATATAAAGGCATTTTGAATTTCAGTGGCGCTGAAGTAGGAATGGAAATGGAGGGTAAGTCAGATCTCGAAACAAGAAGAAGAAATAAATTGTTCGTGTAGTTTGGCAGATAATACATCGCAATTTCCGTCAGAGTTCTTTCGTAATGGCGCAAGTTTTGCATACACTTTTTACGATGAAATGGACTGGGAAGTCGATATACAGAGTCTCATTCAAGAAAAGTGAATAGAGTAGAGCAATGTACACAAACTGACAGAAAGGACATTCTTGACATTTTACACACTCATTCCATTGTTTTTACCCATCGTGCTGGAACTACTAAGGGTCAAAGAAAACAATAGGTTTTGCGTTAAGCCGTACATCAATCTAACTTGCTTCTAGAAAAGGGAAGGCAAAAATTCAGTCCATGCTAGAACAGGGTGCCAAAGAACCTGCAAACAGTTCATTACATATTGCGAAGAAAAAAATGGTTCGTTTCGACTTGTATTGGATTCTAGACATATTATTTCAACAGAAATAGATAGACCAAAAACTTTATAAGAACTCTTGCAAAATTTCTATGGTGTGCGTTAGAGAACCTTCTGCAAAAGTTTTAAGGTGTGCAAATTTTATCTTCTGTAGACCTCCTCTTTACTGTTTGACAAATAGAGTTACACTCAGATTATAGAATATAGACTTATGTTTTGGTGTGTGCTACCAGTTTCGAAAATCATCTTTCGGCTTCAGTATCTCGTCAGCTGCTTTTATTCATGGTTTAAACACTTCTTTACCTGACTGCTTGAAAAGAGACATAACATCCTATGTCAATGATATGCTAATAAGAGAAGAATCTTGATCACATCATCATCATCATCATTTAAGACTGATTATGCCTTTCAGCGTTCAGTCTGGAGCATAGCCCCCCTTATAAAATTCCTCCATGATCCCCTATTCAGTGCTAACATTGGTGCCTCTTCTGATGTTAAACCTATTACTTCAAAATCATTCTTAACCAAATCTAGGTACCTTCTCCTTGGTCTGCCCCGACTCCTCCTACCCTCTACTGCTGAACCCATGAGTCTCTTGGGTAACATGACCCCACCATCTAAGCCCGTGCGCCCTGACTGCTACATCTATAGAGTTCATTCCCAGTTTTTCTTTGATTTCCTCATTGTGGACACCCTCCTGCCATTGTTCCCATCTACTAGTACCTGCAATCATCCTAGCTACTTTCATATCCGTAACCTCAACCGTGTTGATAATGTAACCTGAATCCACCCAGCTTTCGCTCCCATACAACAAAGTTGGTCGAAAGATTGAACGGTGCACAGATAACTTAGTCTTGGTACTGACTTCCTTCTTGCAGAAGAGAGTAGATCATAGCTGAGAGCTCACTGCATTAGCTTTGCTAAACCTTGCTTCCAGTTCTGTCACTATGTTGCCATCTTGTGAGAACATGCATCCTAAGTACTTGAAACCGTCCACCTGTTCTAACTTTGTTCCTCCTATTTGGCACTCAATCCGTTTATATTTCTTTCCCACTGACATTACTTTCGTTTTGGAGATGCTAATCTTCATACCATAGTCCTTGCATTTCTGATCTAGCTCTGAAATATTACTTTGCAAACTTTCAATAGAATCGATCACAACTAGGTCATCCGCATATGCAAGACTGCTTATTTTGTGTTCACATATCTTAATCTCACCCAGCCAGTCTATTGTTTTCAACATATGATCCATAAATAATATGAACAACAGTGGAGACAGGTTGCAGCCTTGTCTTACCCCTGAAACTGCTCTGAACCATGAACTCAATTTACCGTCAACTCTAACCGCTGCCTGACTATCCATGTAAAGACCTTTAACTGCTTGCAAAAGTTTGTCTCCTATTCCATAATCTCGTAGAACAGACAATCACTTCCTCCTAGGAACCCGGTCATATGCCTTCATCCACCCCAGCCGCTTTATTGCACTGCAATCTACTGACCATTTTCTCCACTTCCTCAAATGTGATCCTATTTCCATCATCATTCCTATCCCATTCTAGCTCGAAACCTGAAATATTACTGATCGTATTTTCACCTACATTGAGCAACTCTTCAAAATATTCCCTCCATCTGCCCAAGTCATCAACAGGATTCACCAGCAGTTTTCCTGACCTGTCCAAAATACTTGTCATTTCCTTCTTACCTCCCTTTCGAAGCCTACTAATTACACTCCAGAATGGTTTGATCACAGCATAAACGTATTTTGAGAAGCTTATTGCACATTTTCGAGGATTCGGGGATCACTGTCAAATTAGAAAAATCTGAGTTTGGAAAAACAATAGAAAAATTTCTTGTTCATATAATTTTATCAAGAGGTATTGAACAAGACCCAGAGAGAATTGAAGCAATTAAGGCAGTAATCTTCTCTTGCCACAAAACTTCAAATTCGAATTTTCCTTGGTTTAGAAAACTTTTATCGCCGTTCTTTAAATATAAAATTCTTGCCACTCCTAAATTATGGTCACTTACTGGAAAAAAACACCATATGGCAATGGGACAAGCACAATTAGAGTTTCAAAGACGTGCTTCTTAATGGTCCAATACTTGCTCATCCTGACTGATAAAGAGACATTTGCTTGTCATCAGACTCTTCGAAAATTGGACTTTGCGCTCGTCTGTTCGCAGAATTTGAAGAGAATGGTGTAACTGTGCAGAGAAGTATAGACTTTGCCAGTCGCGTCCCGTCTAAATCTGAAAGAAATTATTCTGCAACCAAGTTGGAAGCTTTGGAAATTATTTGGGCATTTTCTCAATTTCCGTTCTTATTATTTGGGAAACACACCAAAGTGTACACTGACCATCGAGCACTTCTGTTGTGAAAGCCATCTAAACTAAACTACTATCGTTTGAAACGATGGGCTGTATTTACAAGAATTTGTTGTTCACATTTCTGGTGCTCAAAGTGTTGTAGCGGGTACTTTATCACGTGCTCCTATTGGTTTTGTCAGAACACTTCGGAAAATGATTTGAAGAAAATCTTCAGCCTGTTTTATATACGGAAGGTAGCCTTTGAAAACTTTGTTCTTAATGAGTCGTTGCGCAGGAACAAGATTAAGACCCTATCTGGAAAGATGTCAAACTTAAACGGTATGACAAAACAAACACTGCAATAGGACAATTTTGTATGGCGCGTAACAACATTCTTTTAAAAAAATATACAGTCAGTGACTCTCTTTGAACTCGGTGCATACCCAGTAATTCTGCAAATAAACTTATTTGGTATCGATTCTCAGCTATGCTCACTTTGATTCGGGAAAATGGTTTCACAAACTTCGTACAACTTGTTACTTTAATAATATGCAGAAAAGACTACAAAAAGTTTTAACAAAATTAAACCGTGTCAGAAAGCCAACTTCAACCATTACACAACGAGCGTCGTTAATGCCTATAATTCTTCCTAAACTAAAAAGAGTTGGCTGCAGTAGATCTATTAGAACTTCTTGTCATATCACTCAGTGGATTCTCATACATTTTTGTTGCTGCTGAATTGACTTTAAAACTTGTTTGATTCACTCCTTTACGTAAAGGTACTGTCAAACCAGTATCTAAAATCTTTTTTAGTAATATTCTACCAGAAGTTGGTCACATTGTTAAAGTCATCTGCGGCAACGGTCCACAATTTCGCTCAAGTATTTGGTCACGCGCTTTACGACGTCAAAAATTAGACCTGTTTTTATTTCACTCTGCTGGCCTCAATCCAACCCTTCAGAACGCGTTGTACGAGAAATTAACAAGCTGTGCAGAGTGTATTGCCATCGTCAACACCAGACTCGGGACAAACACTTCAACACATTCCAACACATTCTCAATAAATTGTCTCGCGATGCTACATCGTTATCTCCGTTACTTGTACTCAAAAATCAACAACCACCAGATCGTATAACAGAGTTAATATCATTCCCAGCTTCGAAAAAATTAAGTCCTACGGAAGTAGTAGATATAGTGCTGAACAATATCAAGAAGGCTGCAGAAAGAAGGGAGAAATCTCAACAAGGACAGGCAAACATCAGAAAGCTACATTTTGGACAGAAAATTCTGGTGAAATCTCATCCTTTATCTTGTAAAAGCAAGCATTTTAGCCACAAATTCTTTCTTCTATGTAAGGGGCCTTATAAGATTCATAGAATTTTACGTGACAATGTTGTGGAAATTTAAACTATTTGAACACATAAGAGCATGGGACTTCGTCATATTTCGCCTATCAAGCCATGTATAGAATTATTCTATTTACTTAAGTTGTACCCAGATCATAGAACTACTTGTCACCCATTTGTAAAATATTTCGCGTATTACAGCGCACAACAACAGTTAGCAATAAACAACGCTATCGCATCGCATGCCAGTGTGACTTTCGTCACGCGACAGGGAGCGTTTAATAAGAATCGGGCGACCTTTGTCGCGCAACAAACTTCATTTATCGCGCAACATATAGAACGATATGCTGCCATGACGCGTACGTTAAACAAACTGCTACAAAATTCGAAAATCCATCTAGAATTCGAATAAGAACATATAATTTTAATAAAATGAACACTGGCAGTGTGGACGTGCAGGGGTTTTTATTACCCACAAAGTGCATTAACTAATGGATGGAATAAAAATATGCGCGTCTAACAAAGCTAAAGCAAAAAAAAAAAAAAAAAACATACTGGACAGAATCTACGTAAATCTTTGCATAATGTTCTTCACTACTAGAGGGGAAACTGATTCTTCGTCATCCTGTACGGCAATTGCAGCATTCTTCGGCAAAAGGTAACTTACCCTGTTACGAACGCTGCTTGCTTTTCAATTTACAAGCAGACTATACCTCTGCAACATTTCCTGTCCGGTACTCTTATGTGAGTACACAAACTAAGTTCCCTGATCTCGTGTTTATGCAGTGGAGTTATTTTCAGTTTATTGTGTGAGTCCTTATTTGCAGTTATTAAGTGAGCTAGCAGTGGAGAAAGTGTGCAGAGTTTTATGTAGACTCTGTATGTGTTTCTTGTGTTAGCGTTATTAGTAAAGCAAATCTGTAATTCACGAATTCTTAACACACTTTGTGGTAGATAAACACCCCTCTGGCACGTCTGCGTATTGCATCGCCAGTGATTCAAAACGTGCACTGTAGAATGGTTGCCGGCCGCGGTGGTCTCGCGGTTCTAGGCTCGCAGTCCGGAACCGTGCGACTGCTACGGTCGCAGGTTCGAATCCTGCCTCGGGCATGGATGTTGTGTGATGTCCTTAGGGTAGTTAGGTTTAAGTAGTTCTAAGTTCTAGGGGACTTATGACCACAGCAGCTGAGTCCCATAGTGCTCTTTGAACCATTTTGTAGAATGGTTGGTATAACTTCGAGAAATATCCTACGGTTGCTTTTTGTAACATATTGGGGTGTAAAAAGAGATGTGTTGCCTGCTCACTCTGAAATTTTGTACACCTATGAGAGAGGGAAGAGCATGATCACAAAACGACGACCCCACACTTCTGTTTTCTACATCCCCCTCCCTTTTCCACCCTCCCCCACTTTCCCCTCGCTGACCCCCCCCCCCCCTTCCACTCCAGCCTTTGACACGCCCTTAATAATGCCCCGTAAATTTTTGTTATTAACCCACTTCACTGAACAAGAAACATTGATTTTATACCGTGAAATCACAGTTTTGAATAATCTACGATTTTTCCATCCCCTGTAACTAGGAAACTACTAGTCCAGAGAAAAAATGAATAAGATCTTTCGCGTACGATGCTAATGAAGTTGAATTTTGTACTGGGAAACATTTTCGGTAGTAGCCGCAGTTTTCGAGTTGATCACGAAAACGTAACAGAGTCACTTTTAAACATACCCCCAACAACACATTCACACATCTCCGGTCAGGATTTTTAGTACCTTATTCATGGCCCCCCCTCATACCACTGTACAAAAATATGTGACTACACAATTCTTCACCTCATTTTCCTTCGTTGACCAATGTGCCACATGACAAAAGTGTGATTTACAATACCAGTTTCGGACACAAGTAAAAATGAACTACATGTCTAATATTACCAGGAACTGAGACTGAATTACGTTATTCAAGAAGTACCTAATTTAGATGCAGATGAAACCACTCGACACATTTAATATACAAACATCTATTTGTTTGGATAGATGGAACATTCATATTGTTATCCGGAACACTTCCTCGAGGCAACGACTTACATCTCTGGGATTGAGCGACAACGAGAAAAGAGGAATGTCATAATTACGTTTGTTAATCAAGCAAAATCTGTGCGAGATATTTTCCCTAAGTCATAGAGAGTGTCACGAAATTATGGTATCAATAGTAACACGGCAATAATCTTGAGAAGGAAGCGTGTTTTTAGATAATTAACGCCGTGGTGTGCTCGTGGAGCAATAACGGCAAGAAAGGTTAAGACAATAAAAAATAGAAACGGAGAACAATAGACATAAACGTTTAGCTTATAAAAAGCGAATGGATGCCCTTGAATATAACCGTGCTTCGGCGTATAACGCAACGCTCTCATTATTACTTCTAAATGCAAACAGAAAAAAAAAGACGCTGAACAGCAACGGGTGCTGTCTAGTTACTTTATTAATAGCACCATATGAATTAAACAAAGACGTGTTCTCAGGAGGAATCATTTCAGTTTTCGATACGAAAATAAGGTAACTCAAAATGAATTTCATTAATGTGAGAAAAACTTGTATTCCAGACAATCGACTTTCACACTACGACAGAGGATAATTTTTTCTTTCTCTTTTACTGCTTACTTATGTCTCACTCACCGTTTCCACTCTAGCGACTTCCTCCCTATCATTTTAGTCGTGTTTTATTCTTTCTCAGAGACCATTGCGCCGCAAAGATTCTACTGCCTTTTTCATTAGAAAGCTGCTCCAGTCATAACAACTGCTAACGTGGAATAAAACAACCACTTTCCGTTGTCTTTGTGAACAAAACTAAGCGTTTCTTGAACGAAAATCCAAATGTGTTACGGAAACTCAAAGAAAATAAATTATGCCTTTACATACGGTGTCCTCTAAACGCGGAATATAAGGGAATTTAAATTAAGTAACTTATTAACGGAGAAGCTCACTTACTGCTTAAAGATTCATTTCAGTAGATCTTTGACGTGAGACTTAAACCGACTGGCAGAACGCAGGGTCAAAACTATAGCAGTAGTAGGCACTTTATGAATCCACTCAGTAGCTCAACGCACTTATACCAGAATGTTGTTTGCTCTTGAGGTCGACTTCAAATGATGTCATGCACGCGATTTACGCAGTTTCGCACAAACACATACACATTCTCTCTCTCTCTCTCTCTCTCACACACACACACACACACACACACACACACACACACACACACACACACACACACACACACACAGAGTACGCACCCATCGTAAGTAATGTTGGTCTGTTTCACCGCAACATCTGAATCACAAACAAAAAATGTTGAAACGTCTAACTAAATAAATAATAATAATCGTAACGACATTGATCTATAACGTTGTCATTATTATTCGGTACGATACTCAGTAGAAAAATCACAAATGGGCGGCCAAACAAGAATTTGAAAAAAAAAGTAGAGCAACAGAGACGGAAAACCTATCGGAAAATTTTCGGCCAATAAATGGAGAAGGGATTTGGATGAAGAAACCATAAGAAATAAACAAACTCAAAGACAGACTGACATACACGTCAGGATACAAAGAATCAATTTTTGACGACACATGCCCCGGACGAATGAGAATAGAAGCGAGGGAAAAAGTCACTCTAATGGTGAGGATTTAAAAGAGAGCAGAAACTACCAGGGTTGAATGAAAAGTAATGTCTCCACTTTCGTTAATTGGGTTTGGATAGGAATATTTTAATAAATCAAACGCAGAAATAATCCTTAGAATGTGATCTTTAATTACCAATATTCGCTTTTCCACATAATCACCAGCCAATTGGATACATTTCTGCCAACGATGAATAAGTTTTCTGAAGCCGTCACGGAAGAACTCGACACACTATTTCCGCAACCACGGTGTCACAGTTCTCTCAACGAAGCGTAATGACGTCCCTGCAGATCGTCTTTCATTGTCGGGAATAGATGGAAATCAGTCGGTGCTAAATCTGGGCTGTATGGATGGTGCCGTACAGTGCTGAGGTTTCAGTTTCTGAAGTTCTGCTGTGGTGGCACGCGAAGTGCGTGGTTTGGCATTGTCATGCTGCAGGAAAACATTTAGCTTTTCCTTTCGGACCCTTGTTAGCCGTTCTCTCTGAGTGATAACGACAATCGCCCTGAATCAATCTGTCAACATCTTGCTTGTGAAACTCTGTGGTTGTTGTCACAGGACGTCCAACTCTTCGTTTGTCACGCAGGTCAGATGTTCGCGCTTCAACATCTGTAAACGTTCTCGCCCAGTGACACACAGTACTCACATCATCACAATCACCATAAACGTCTTTCATTCTCTGATGAATTTCATTTGGGGTGGCACCTTCTGCTGTCAAGAATTCAATGACTGCACCTTGCTCAAATCGCACTGACCGACCGTCTGCGCAACGTTCCATACTTTACACTGTAACAACATAACGGTTCAATGCTAAGGCTTCCCGCCAACTGGAGCTGTAGAGAAGAGGCTACGGAACAAGTCAGTACCTGCCGCATACCAATGTTGCCAACTGTTGAGGAGTTACGAAAGTGGAGGCATTACTTTTCAGTCAACCCTCGTGAAAAGAGATTATTATAAGGGAATACAGGTTGAAACGCTCTAATTAAGAGGGATAAATAACAATAAAAATAATGAACTGTATGGTGTTTGTGAGAAGGCGCGCGGCTCCTTCCTTTTAGTTCGTTATTTACGACAATGTGAACTTCCTGTCACACCCTACAGGGCAACTCAGATGGATGGCGCTATCACCTGAAAATTACTGGAAAAAACAACGACTCCATCTCCCTCCCGTCACGTGTTGTGCCTGAAAAACAACTGCCATGTTGCAGCCTTGAAACAGATTTCGTCTTTCATCAGTTTGTGAGCACATTTTGTTCCAAATAATATGTGAAATGTGGTGTATCCCATATTTATTCTTTTTTGTCTTACAAAAGATCTGACGATGGGGTCTTACCAAAACGCTTAAATAGAAGAAATAAAGTGTGAGCTAGACAGACAATGTTGTGTATATCTACACAAGAGGTTGATCAAAAATATGGAAGCACGGGGAGAAATGCGTGCTTAGAAGTAAATGCACGTACTACACAAGTCTGCAGGCTAGGCTGCTGTATCTGACCACGAACAGCTCCTGTCCAATGCCATCAATGCGTTGCCAGTGTCAGTCATGGGCAGAATAGTACTGTGCGCAGTTGTGAGTGCGTTATGTAGGAGCTAAGTGAATTCGAACGTTGGGAACTTAGTGGTGCTGTTACGGTGGCTACTTACGTAATCAAGGTAGTAGAAGTGGTTGGCGTTTCAAGAAGCACCGTATCGAGGATTTACACTACACGTAGGGAAAGCGGGAACCTATCATTTGCTAACTAAAAATGCGGACGGAAGTGTGTTTTGAGTGATCGTGACAGACGATAACTGAAGAGAATTGTAACGAAAAGTAAGAGGTCGTCAGCTGCAACGTTCACTGGAGAACTGAACCTCGCACTGGCGAACGCTGTCAACACCAAAACAACACGAAGGTGGATCCATAAGCTGGGAACTGCAGGGTGATCTGAAATTCCGAAACCACACATCAGTGATGCAAATGCCCGTATCAGGAAAACGTTGTGCCAAATCCATAAAACCTGGACTCTTGAGCAATGGAAGAATGTCACTACATCCGGTGAGCCTTTCTTCACTCTGTACCCAACTTCTGGACGACCGTAACGTCCCAAAAGTGAGAAATGGCGGCAGTTCGGTGATGATTTGGAGAGCCCTATCGTGGTATTCAATGCGCTGAATGGTTACTCTGCAAGATCTGCGTTACTGCCAAGGTTTATGTGATCACTTCGGCTGACCAGGTCCATCCCATGGTGATGAGAACGTCCATGTTCACAGCTCTCGTCGTGAAGGACTGTTTTTTGAGCACGAGAATGAATTTTCCCATCTCCTCTTGTCACTACAAACACCAGAGTCAATGTTTTTGAGCGCTTGTAGTCTACTTTGGAGAGAAGAGTGAATGATTACTACCCACATTCATTATTGTTAACTGAATTTGCCTCTATTTTGCAGGGAGAATGGAATAATATTTCCCTTGCAAAGCATAGAAGACCTGTATTTATCCATTTAGAGACGACTGGAAAACGTTTTGAAAGCCAAAGGGTTTCCTGGACTATATTGGACACGTTGTGTTGTGGTGTTTCTTATCTACGGTCATCCCCTGTAGGTTGGCACAAGAGAGCACAAATAATGTTGGGAGGGTGGTAAATTCTAGTGAATGGGGAGTTGTCAAAAAGGGAGTCCCACAGGGCTCAACTTTAGATCCTCTGCTGTTCCTTATTCATGTGAATGACCTCCCACTTAATGTTCAGCAGGCGGAACTAGTACTTTTTGCATACGACGCGAGTGTTATAATAAATCCCATTCCTGAGAAAGCAGCTGAAGATATTGTTAAGGAAGTCTTTCAAAGAATTATTACGTGGTTCTCAGAAAATGGACTCTCCCTTAATTTTGAAAGAACTCGCTATATCCAGTTCTGTACACCGAATAGAGTCATACCGACAATTGATGTAGCATATGAACAGGGCGCAGTTAACAGGGTAGATTTCTCCAAATATTTGGGTGTTGACATTGATGACAAATTTAACTGGAAGATGCATATTACTGAGCTTCTCGAACAACAGAGTTCAGCTTCTTTCGCTCTTCGTATAATCGCTAGTCTTGGTAATAAACAGATCAGGCTCCTAACGCACTTTGCATATTTCCAGTCGATAATGTATTATGGAATAGTTTTCTGGGGTAACTCACCACTTAGACATAAAGTATTGATCGCACAAAAGAGAGCAGTGAGAATAATTGGTGGTGTTCGCCCAAGGACGTCATGTAGGCACCTTTTCAAGGAGTTAGGTATTTTAACTGCACCATCCGTGTACATATATTCGCTAATGAAATCAGTTACAAATAATCCATCTCAATGGATGTTCATACGTACAACACTAGAGGAAAAAATGGCCTTTCCTATCCGTTATTGAAGCAGTCACTTGCTGAAAAAGGAGTACATTATTCAGCAACAAAAATCTTTGATCACTTGCCCAACAACATAAAGTGTCTGGCAGGTAGCAGATCAAGTTTTAAATCTAGCTTAAAATCTAGCTTAAAATCATTTCTTTTGCACAACTCCTACTACTCCATGGACGAGTTTCTGTTTCAGAAATGCTAAAAAAATGTACCTCTAAAAGTAGTTGCATGCGTAGAACTAACAATTTCAGTAATATTAATATTAACACTATTCGTGTGTGTGTGTGTGTATCTTGTAATCTGACTTCTTCCACATCATATCGATAAAATAATCGGGAAAATGATCTACGGAACATGACGACTTAACTAAAACTAAAATTACTAGCGGGCCGCAACAAACCAGTCAGGAGATGTATGTATTATGTATGTAAAAATGACATGGCCCTGTAGTATCCTAGAAGACCTGTAAGACCTGTAAGACAATGAAATCTATTATTCCATAATCATTCGGGAGTGCATCAGGGTTATTATTTCTTGTACGAATATTCCGGCTTAAAACCTTTCAGCCATTCTCAAGGTGAATTGCTTGAAAAAATTTGTAAAGCACTTTACGGGGTGGAGTAAATGTGCATGCGTCAGAGGTAACATTGTTGGTTACAAGACCGTCAGTCGTAGATCAGACTTTACAACTTGAAGAGTAAAACAAAGCAAGCAAAGCTGAAACTGGATTCTTTGACTCTGTGCTTCGATTTGTATACGACATTTTTCTTTTTAGTCTTAGACGCGTAAAGTTTTATCTCTGATTCACCTTGTTAACAACCATGTATTCTCTGACGAATGCGCGTTTGCTCTACAGTGTGAGATGCTTTAAAAACCTTGCACGCGAGTCACCTCGGGTTTGGCTGACAGGTTGTCAGCTGAAATATCGGCAAAAGAAATCATAATATCCTGGATGCACTCCCCAGAATTGATTATGTAATATTCGATTAGCCAGGGAAACTTCAAGAAACACAAAACAAGCTTTTGTTATGTAAAGACGGTAGCAGAGCCAGGATGGGGAAGGCGTAGGCACATTTATTTGGTCCAAGCCTGTTGACACAAATTATTATTTACCAATAATTGGTTATACATCCAAGTTAATACAATTAACAGTTTAAACGAAATTTTAGCAATAGAAAATTTAAAAAAAAGAACATTCTCTAGAATAACATGCAGCCACACTCTGAAACATTACATAAAGGCACTGTTAGTAAAGGGTATATCATACATCATGTACAGTCATCAAGACCTCAAGAATACTGTTTTGGTTCAACATAAGGTGAAAACACCAAAAATGCACATCTTCAAAACAACTTTCAAATAAATAATTTAACACATCACTCACAAAACCACATGCATTATTTCACACATACAGTCTATTACGAGCTCAACACTCATTTCTATCAGCTGTGTGATACCTAAATTTCATTGATAAAGAATAAACACAGCTCAAAAGAATGATCTTCCAACATACTATAAAACAACTTTATTATGAAGATGACTGCCTCTTTCCCATTCAAATTTCTGCATAACAGTTTATAGTAACCAGCTACAGTTGCTGCCTCCTACTTGCTACAGACAGACAAACACATCTGTCAATAAATGATTGATTAACGATGTGGCAATTCAGAGGTAGCAATTTCTTGTAACAATGATTCTCAAATGCTGCCATGAAAACATTCTACAAAACAGAATCACACAAATTAAAGTTCCACTCACTAAAAATCCAACAAATCACGGAATATAAATAACAATGGAAGTGACAAAACATTACACAGTCAACTGTGGTTCCCACTCACAACAGTCCTTTTAAGTTCATACACAACACAGCTAAAAATCTATATCTCAAGCAGTATTAATAGAATTAGGAAATTTGCAATTTAAACGCACCAAGTTCTTCCAAGTCACAAAATGTTAGGTACAAGTACCTACCCCATAATAAGTAATGATCACGAAATATAATAAAAGTACGTGAAAATTTCGGCCTTAGCCAGGTGACGAGAACCACACCAATGCAGTTTCCTGTTACATTCCAGTGCTAGGCCCAACAAACAACAGCTGTTCATGGAGAACGACGCTAAGCAAGCGAGCATTCCGTCCTCCCCACATGCTGACAAACAGCCATCTTATCGCAGTCCTTAAACGGCAGGCACCAGTTGACTCCTAGCCGCTTCCGTCCTGTCGCCATCCGACGACCATCCGACCGATATACCAACAACCTTCCGTCTGCGTCGACCACGGCCCCGGCGTATACTTGCACCGTGTGGACCTGCCTGCTGCTGACTGACAACTCGTCCAACCGCGGAGTAACGACGAACCCGACTCACTGCACAACCCAACATCGACTGAGACTTAGAGCCGACCGACTAATACGCGAGCGTCTCCCTTCTGACTGACTGTCGCCTCACTGTACCGACTCCCAGACTGAGCGACTGAACAGGCTCGCCGAGACTGCCTCACTCGTCCTCTCGCCATCTCCCGACCGAGCCGTCCTCCAAAACCGTTGCTTCGCGCTCCAGCGCCAACAGCGCTCAGCGATCACAAAAATGGTTCAAATGGCTCTGAGCACTATGCGACTCAACTGCTGTGGTCATCAGTCCCCTAGAACTTGGAACTACTTAAACCTAACTAACCTAAGGACATCACACACATCCATGCCCGAGGCAGGATTCGAACCCGCGACCGTAGCAGTCGCACGGTTCCGGACTGCGCGCCTAGAACCGCGAGACCACCGCGGCCGGCCCAGCGATCACGCTCAGCTTTGTTAGGTTTGGACACAGTGGGCGAACGTCAGAAGAATAACGCTGTTCATTTTTGTTGGCAACGTCATACGACGGCACGCGGGGCCTGCGTGCCGAGAATCTTCACCTAGGGGCTGGCGGCACACTCCTCTGGCTACGCCCCACGCCCCACAGAAGGCAGACGAGACCGCAGATGGCCGTCGGTACAGGAAGTGAGGCGTGGCGGCGGACGCGGTTTCTCCGCTTCCTTCCTTCCTGGCTACCTGCGCCGCTGCCACGGGAAAAGCGAAACTCGGCTGACTTTCGGCGGCAGCGAGCCAGCGCAGCCGATGCACCGTCCGCTGGCCGCCTGCCCGGATCTCACGGTCACGGCCGCTCGGACAGTGTAGGCGGACGGACTCGACAATCGTCTCTGCCCGCCAAGTGACACTCGCAGGGGAGGCGATGACCTGGCGGGGAAGCACTCTCACTTCCGTGCGTCAGCGAACACCGGGCCCCGTCAGCTGTAAGTCGGTAACTACGGAAGGACAGATGATTGTTGTTGTGGTCTTCAGTCCAGAGACTGGTTTGATGCAGCTCTCCATGCATTTTAAATTTAGCATTTGAGAAATCTTTCACGCAGGAGGATCGTACAAACATACCACCGTTTGAGTCTCGTACAGATTCCGTATGGAGGACATAGTGATAGACATCCCTGGGGTTGTGAAGCAGCTGAGTGGGTTGAAAATAAATAAATCGCCAGGTCCTGGTGGAATTCCAATTCGGTTTTGCAGAAAGTACTCTACTACATGGGCTCCTTACTTAGTTTGCATTTATCGCGAATCCCTTGCCTAACTTAAAGTCCCGAGCGACTGGAAAAAAGCGCAGGTGACGCCTGTATACAGGGTGTTACAAAAAGGTACGGCCAAACTTTCAGGAAACATTCCTCACACACGAAGAATGGAAATGTTATGTGGACATGGGTTCGGAAACGCTTACTTTCCATGTTAGAGCTCATTTTATTACTTCTCTTCAAATCACATCATTCATGGAATGGAAACACACAGCAACAGAACGTACCAGCGTGACTTCAAACACTTTGTTACAGGAAATGTTAAAAATGTCCTCCGTTTGCGAGGATACATGCATCCACCCTCCGTCGCATGGAATCCCTGATGCGCTGATGCAGCCCTGGAGAAAGGCGTATTGTATCACAGCCGTCTACAATACGAACACGAAGAGTCATCATTTGGTACCGGGGTTGCGCAGACAAGAGCTTTAAAATGCCCCCATAAATGAAAGCCAAGAGGGTTGAGGTCAGGAGAGCGTGGAGGCCATGGAATTGGTCCGCCTCTATCAATCAATCGGTCACCGAATCTGTTGTTGAGAAGCGTACGAACACTTCGACTGAAATGTGCAGGAGCTCCATCGTGCATGAACCACATGTTGTGTCATACTTGTAAAGGCACATGTTCTAGCAGCACATGTAGAGTATCCCGTATGAAATCATGGCCGTGAATCGAGGAAGTACAGTACATACTGACGAAACTAAAATGAGCTCTAACATGGAAATTAAGCGTTTCCGGACACATGTCCACATTACATCTTTTCTTTATTTGTGTGTGAGGAATGTTTCCTGAAAGTTTCGCCGTACCTTTTTTGTAACACCCTGTATAAGAAGGGTAGAATGACGGACCCTCAAAATTACAGACCAATATCCTTAACATCGGTTTGTTGCAGGATTCTCGAACATATTCTCAGTTCGAATATAATGAATTTCCTTCAGACAGAGAAGTTGCTGTCCATGCATCAGGACAGCTTTAGAAAGCATCCCTCCATCGAAACACAACTCGCCCTTTTTTCACATGATATCTTGCGAACCATGGATGAAGGGTATCAGACGGATGCTATATTCCTTGACTTCTGGAAAGCGTTTGACTCGGTGCCCCACTGCAGACTCCTAAGTAAGGTACGAGCATATGGGATTGGTTCCCAAATATGTGAGTGTCTCGAAGACTTCCTAAGTAACACAACCCAGTACGTTGTCCTTGATGGTGAGTGTTCATCGGAGTTGAGGGTATCATTTGTAGTGCCCCAGGGAAGTGTGATAGGTCCGCTGTCGTTTTCTATCTACATAAATGATCTTTTGGATAGGGTGGATAGCAATGTACGACTGTTTGCTGATGATGCTGTGGTGAACGAGAAGGTGTCGTCGTTGAGTGACAGTAGGAGGATAGAAGATGACTTGGGCAGGATTTGTGATTCGTGCAAAGAATGGCAGCTAACTCCAAATATAGATAAACGTAAATTAATGCAGATGAATAGAAAAAATAATCCCGCAATGTTTGAATACTTCATTAGTAGTGTAGCACTTGACACAGTCACGTCGATTAAATATTTTGGCGTAACGCTGCAGAGCGCTATGAAGTGGGACAAGCATGTAATGGCAGTTGCGGGGAAGGCGGATAGTCGTCTTCGGTTCATTGGTAGAATTTTGGGAAGATGTGGTTCATCTGTAAAGGAGACCACTTATAAAACACTAATACGACCTATCTTGAGTACTGCTCGAGCGTTTGGGATTCCTGTCAGGTCGGATTGAGGGAGGACATAGAAGCAATTCAGAGGCGGGCTGCTAGATTTGTTAGTGGTAGGTTTGATCATCACGCGAGTGTTACGGAAATGCTTCAGGAACTCGGGTAGGAGTCTCTAGAGGAAAGGAGGCGTTCTTTTCGTGAATCGCTACTGAGGAAATTTAGAGAAGCAGCATTTGAGGCTCACTGCAGTACAATTTTACTGCCGCCAACTTACAAAGACCACAAAGATAAGAGAGATTCGGGCTCGTACAGAGGCATATAGGCAATAATTTTTCCCTCGTTCTGTTTAGGACTGGAACAGGGAAAGAAGATGATAGTTGTGGTACGAGGTACCCTCCGCCACTCACGGTATGGTGGATTGCGGAGTATGTATGTAGTTGTACGTGTAGACTCTATCCTGCACAAGCTTCTTCATCTCCCAGTACCTGCTGCAACCTACATCCTTCTGAATCTGCTTAGAGTATTCATCTCTTCGTCTCCCTCTACGATTGTTACCCTCTACGCTGCCCTCCAATAACAAATTGGTGATCCCTTGATGCCTTAGAATCTGCCCTACCAACCGATCCCTTCTTCTAGTCAAGTTGTGCCACAAATTTCTTTTCTCTCCAATTCCATTCAATACCTCGTCGTTAGTTACGTGATGTACCCATCTAACCTTCAGCATTCTTCTGTAGCACCACGTTTCGAAAGCTTCTATTCTCTTCCTGCCTAAACTATTTATCGTCCACGTTTCACTTCTATACATGGCTACACGCTACATCTACATCTACATTTATACTCCGCAAGTCAACCAACGGTGTGTGGCTGAAGGCACTTTACGTGCCACTGTCATTACCTCCCTTTCCTGTTCCAGTCGCGTATGGTTCGCGGGAAGAACGACTGCCGGAAAGCCTCCGTGCGCGCTCGAATCTCTATAATTTTACTTTCGTGATCTCCTGGGGAGGTATAAGTAGGGGGAAGCAATATATTCGATACCTTATCCAGAAAAGCACCTCTCAAAACATGGACAGCAAGCCACACCGCGATGCAGAGCGCCCCTCTTGCAGAGTCTGCCACTTGAGTTTTCTAAACATCTCCGTAACGCTATCACGATTACCAAATAACGCTGTGAGGAAACGCACCGCTCTTCTTTGGATCTTCTCTATCTCCTCCGTCAACCCGACCTGGTACGGATCCCACACTCATGAGCAATACTCAAGTATAGGTCGAACGGGGGTTTTGTAAGCCGCCTCCTTTGTTGATGGATTACATTTTCTAAGGACTCTCCCAATGAATCTCAACCTGGCACCCGCCTTACCAACAATTAATTTCATATGATCATTCCACTTCAAATCGTTCTGTACGCATACTCCCAGATATTTTACAGAAGTAGCTGCTACCAGTGTTTGTTCTGCTATCATATAATCATACAATAAAGGATCCTTCTTTCTATGTATTCACAATAGATTACAGTTGTCTATGTTAAGGGTCAGTTGCCATTCCCTGCACCAAGTGTCTGTCCGCTGCAGATCTTCCTGCATTTCGCTGCAGTTTTCTAATGCTTTAACTTCTCTGTATACTACAGCATCATCCGCAAAAAACCGAATGGAACTTCCGACACTCCACACAAATACTTTCAAAACGACTTCCTGACACGTAAATGTATACTCGATGTTAGCAAATCTCTCTTCTTGAGAAAAGCTTTCCTTGCCATTGCCAGTCTACATTTTATATCCTCTCTACTTCGACTATCATCAGTTATTTGGCTCCCCAAATAGCAAAACTCATTTCCTACTTTAAGCCTCTCATTTCCTAATCTAATTCCCGCTGCATCACCCGATTTCATTCGACTACATTCCATTATCCTCTTTTTGATTTTGTTGATGTTCATCTTAGGCTATATCCTCCTTTCGAGACACTGTCCATTCCGTTCAACTGCTCTTCCAGGTCCTTTGCTCTCTCTGACCGAATTACAATGTCATCGGCGAATCTCAAAGTTTTTATTTCTTCTCCATGGATTTTAATTCCTACTCCGAACTTTTCTTTCCTTTACTGCTTGCTCAATGTATAGATTGAATAACATCGGGGATGGGCCACAACCCTGTCTCACTCCCTTCCCAGTCACTACTTCCCTTTCATGTCGATCGACTCTTACAACTACCTTCTGGTTTCTGTACAAATTGTAAATAGCGTTTCGCTCCCTGTATTTTACCCCTGCCACCATCAGATTTTGAAAGAGAGTATTCCAGTCAACAATGTCAAAAGCTTTTTCTAAGACTATGATTATAGTGTTTAAAGTCCCGTCGACCTCGACGTCATTAGGGTCGGAGCACAAGCTCAGAATGTTTCAAGGATAGGGAAGGAAATCGGCTGTGTTTGCTTGTAAGCTACTGTGGAGGAACATGCTATTCCATGGATAGTGACTATGCCGATACAATCATGAGACAATCAGGAATCGGTATAATGGGCAATGCAGTACATAAAAATTTACCAACACAAGAGTGAGTACCATTACTCAATAAGTTTGTTTTGAAAATACTACCTTGATTTTTCTTCATTCATTAGCAGGAAATTTCGTTTTGTTCAGTGCAGTACTGAGACGCCCTGCTAAACCCGTAGGACAGGACAGGTAGTTTAAATTATTGAAAGGGGCCAAAATAAGCGGCTGTCAGTTACACTCAAACATACAACCAAACATTAAAAGAGCCAAGAAGATTTAAAAAAAAAAGCAGCATTAATTTTTGGAATTTAATACCCGGCTGAATATGCCATACAATCTCATGCCTTAAGGGCCAGACCACGTTAATTTAAAATCGGCTGAAAGCCATAACTTAAGACTCAAACCAACATCAGAATTTTTAAAAGGCAAAAAGCCTTATCTTAGAACAGTTCTTTAATTGGGCTGAAGGCCCAAACAATCTGACACCTTAAGAGCAAAACAACTTTAATTCAAAATCGGCTGAAGGCGCATCTCTTAAGGGGGGTAGGACGTCAAACGGGCCGACTTGGAGCAGGCGAGACACCACAGGACATTTTAGTTTCCACTGTCTATACTTTTACAAATAAATTCATAAAACTTTAGCAGCATGACCAGGAAGAATTCATAATTCATACTCATAGCAGTGGAAGCTCAAAAACGTAAAAAAACTAATTTTTGCTACATGTGAAATTTCATCATTTTTTCACTTACTACAGGCTGCATTTGTTGCTATAGGTACACTTATCTTCCTAAGTAAGAGAGATTCTTCTATGACTTTTGCACAGCATACAAACCATAATTACAGGTGTATGAAACTCTAGAAGTTATTTAATTTATGAAAAAATGAATGAACTGTTACATTTACAACTTCATATTTAGAAAAAACTCAAGTTTTATAGTTAATTGACTCAATTTTTTCCATAGTTTTTTAATGGATTTGGACAATTCTAGAGTTTCATACACCTGTAACTACTGTTTGTATGCTATGATTTCCTTATGCTATGAAAAATTCATCGAAGAATCTCTCTTACTTAGGAAGAAAAGTGTACCTATAGCAACAAATGCAGCCGGTAATAAGTGAAAAAATGATTAAATTTCACATGTAGAAAAAAGGTATTTTGCTACGTTTTTGAACTTCCACTGCGATGAGTGTGAGTCCTCAATCCTTCGTGGTCATGGTGAAGAAAAGTTTTATGAATTTATTTGTAAAAGCATAGACAGTAGAAATTAAAATGTCCTGTGGTGACTCTCCTGCTCCAGGTCGGTCCGTTTGAGGTCCTACCCCCCTTAAGATCCAACAAAATTATTTTTAAAAAAGACGAAAGGCCTTACTTAAAGCAGTTCTTTATATTAGGCTGAAGGCCCAAACAACCTTACGCCTTAAGGACAAAACAACCTTAATTTAAAAATCGGCTAGAAGCCATACAAATACAAACAACAAGAACAAATAAGAAAAGGCAGTACACCCAACGGCGCTCAGAAGTTTCCAAGGGTGCGCCCGGAATTCAAACACTAACGCTCGCTTAGGTGAGACAGGCAGTCGCCCCAACAATTCTCGATCCGACGACAACCCAACCAACAGACGTTAAACGGACCAACCGACAAGATAACTTTCGCTCCACCCGAACAGCACACAACAGGGAGTCCAAGGCAACAACGTAGGAAGTATTGGCGCCCACAACCAATTATGTCAAACTACACACCGTGCTGGACAGCGACAACATGATGAGGAAAATACACTGCCTGAATTTATGTCAACGGCCAGGGCAGGGCAGGTAACCGGAAAGTTAACGGCCACAAGGCAGAAGGTGGACTTCAGTTCAAAATAGACAAGTACAGTTAAACTCCACAGGAGGGTGTCTAAAATTTGCAAACTTGAAAACACGCTGTTGCTCGTGGGAATGTCCCAACAGCCGACAACGAAATCCAAACGACACAGTGTGAACAGTCGTGACTTGCTGGCAGATTATATCAAAACTCAACATTCGTGTCCAGGATAGGTGAGCCAAGGACCTCGTAGCAATGGGAACAGCACCACACACTCCAACCGAGCGTAGACGCTGCCAGCGGCCCTGGCCAAACTACGTGCCGCGGAGATTTCCTTGCTGCTTCACCCAACCGACAAACTGTCCGCACACAGCACAGCCGGAAACTATAAGCGCAAGGCCAAAGATAGTGCAAGGTGCGAATATCGATACACACCGCTGCTGCCGCTCGCGGAGAGAGAGGATAACAGCATAATCGCCATAATCGCGGGAGACTAAACACAGAATAGCAAGTAAGGTTTAATGCAACACATAACATGAGCCAGCCACTGCTCAAGTATTTTAAAACGTATTTACTGTCAACGCAACATGGATATAAACAGTATGCTTTCATAAGGAAATCAATTTAAGATGTGCAACTATTGTTCAAATTGTGTAGGGAGACTGAAGAGATTTGTTATACAGTTATTTGTATGTCACGGAGACAAGACTTCCTCAAGTTATCACTAATTGTACGACATACCAAAGTTTACGTAGTTAGTAAGTATGATGAAGGCCCCCGAAGAACTATTCAATCTCCAACCCCTTACACAATCAGTGTCTTTGCAGTAAAATACCAGACAAGCCAGGATTGAGACAGAGGGAGCTCCAATTTGGAAAATTTTGAGAGAAAACTTCCAGTTTTAATGTTTGTTTTAAAGGCAAGGGAAACTTCCTGATAACGTTGCTGAGAACCGGGAAAGGTGATCCATTTTAATTTAATTTTGAGACAATATCAAAGCCTGCAATGGGTGTGTGTGTCTCTGTGCAAGTGTATAAAAGGCGGTGAATTGCTCGACATGTTCATTGTATCTTTGTCGTAGATTGTTTGCTTTTTTATGTGTAGTTCTATGTCTTTTACGACGATAGTCCTACCTAAATCTTTATCGAGCATTTCTGCTTCGAATTCTGCCTATGTGCTCTTTCCAGTTCTCCTCATATGAACCTAATATAATATTTAATTCGCGCATGTTGATTACTTTTTCCTTGTGAATAGGGTGGGTACTGTCACGACTATACAGCTTTATTTATTTTTCGCACACCAGGTACTTTATTTACTTATTTTCCGAGTCATTTGTGAGCTTCCAAGTATCTGAACCCCTTCACCGTTCCTTGGAGAACCTGCTCACACACTAATCAGCCACATCATTGCGTAATAGCGAGCTGGTACTTAGAATGCAAAACAGCCGTAGTTAGTCGTAAGATGTATTCTAACCGTTCTTGGAACGGTGCCTCAGGGAGATGGCACCTGATGACCACACACTGGTAACGCAAGTGCTATAGATTACGTGGACGTTGTAAGTGAACTAGGAGCTGACTGTCGATGATATTCCAGATGAGTTCGATGCATCCGGTGAATTTGCTAAAAGTATTGAGATAGATCACAGACTGTGACCTCTATAAAAACCACAAGCTTCATGAAAGCCCATGAGAGCACCCAAACCATAGTACTGGCAGTGCTGTACCCCCTGTAATTAATGTGTTTAGCAGAGATTCTCAAGGACGAACGAGCATTACGGTAGTCCCATCGACGTAATGTAACAGAAGGTGTTGCCAAACGCTCTGGTGCGTGAAGTGTGGCGTAGTCTTCGGCATTACTGGCTGGCAGGCTTAGGGGTACCGCATGAGATCCGACCACCAACAATATCATCTGGTTCAAATGGCTGTGAGTACTATGGGACTTAACATTTGTGGTCATCAGTCCCCTAGAACTTAGAACTACTTAAACCTAACTAACCTGCCCGAGGCAGGATTCGAACCTGCGACCGTAGCGGTCGCTCGCTTCCAGACTGTAGCGCCTAGAACCGCTCGGCCACTCTGGCCGGCAATTATCATTCCTGGAAGGTTCTTGTACTATCTTACGTTTGTGTATGTGGAATGGTTGTAAATGCTAGCATCCGGAAATATTCGTTTTTGGTGTCAAAAGCGATCAAAAAGTTTCCATTTCAGGATGTTTTTGTAGGGTATGTGAAATGTGTATGGGGCAATAAGTCTGTCGAGATATATAGTTGTGGAAAACTACGGCAAGGGATGCACATGTTCATGACAACGAACATCCCCATATTCAAATATCCTAATGCAGAATTTATGCCTATCCAAGTGGAAAACACTCGACCACCCGACCTATACAGTCCTGATCTCCCCCAATGCGACTATCGCGCCTTTCGTCCCTTAAAAAATGCCTTTATTGTTCAACAGGGCGTTACGGACTTTTTCACGCAGCAGGAGACATGAAACCGTGTTGCACCAAACGGGTATCTTCGACCTGTTGCTTCGGTGGGATGATTGCGTCAATGCTCACGGCGATTTTGTGTGATAGGAATACCGATTCTGGACTTTTTGAACGCCCCTTATATAAATTGAAAGGAATCTAGTGGGGTACACTTTCACGTGGCACCCGAATCTCATAATAATACTTTTGTAAACTAAAATGAAACTGTTATGTTATAAACGATGTACATCTCTGATAGGCTCTGTAAGATGGATCGCTGACTGAGCACGACCGCAGCGTCAAAGATACTGCTTCTGGTCTGAGATTGTAGTGTTGGAGCAAGAGAGCGCTTGGCGCACGGTAGTGGGTAGCTGTCTGTAGGCGAAAGAGGATGGAGTAGGCAGTTTTGTGGTGTGCTCTGTGAAGCCACCAATTATTAGATTATAACGTAGGAATTACGAGACATGTAAGTCATGTGTCTATTGGCACACAGTCAACATGGGTTTAGAAAACAACGTTCTTGTGGAACTAGCTCTTCATTCACATAAAGTGTGTCTATTGACACACAGTCAACATGGCTTTAGAAAACATCGCTCTTGTGAAACACAACTAGCTCTTTGCCCACATGAAGTGTTGAGTGCTATTGATAAGGGATTTCAGTTCGATTCCGTATTCTTGGTTTCCGGAAGGCTTTTGACATTGTACCACACAAGAGGTTTGTAGTGAAATTGCGTGCTTATGGAAGATCGTATCAGTTATGTGACTGGATTTGTGATTTCCTGTCAGAAAGGCCACAGTTCTTAGTAATTGACAGAAAGCCATCGAGTAAAACAGACGTGATTTCTGGCGTTCCCCAACAATCTCAGCAGTCGTCGTCTGTTGTTTGCAGATGACGTTTATCGACTAATAAACTCATCAGAAGATCACAACAAATTGCAAAACGACTTAGAAAAGATATCTGAATGGTGCGAAATTGGCAGATGGCCATAAAGAAAAGTGTGAGGTCATCCACATGAGTGTTAAAAGGAATCCGTTAAACTTCGACTACTCGATAAATAAGTCTAATCTAAAGGCCGTAAATTCAACTAAATACCTAGGCATTACAATTACGAACAACTTAAATTGGAAGGAACACATAGAAAATGTAGTGGGGAAGACTAAACAAAGACTGCGTTTTATTGGCAGGACACTTAGAAAATGTAACAGACCTACTAAGGAGACTGCTTACACTACGCTTGTCAGTCCTCTTTTTGAATACTGCTGCACGGTGTGGGATCCTTACCAGATAGGACTGACGGAGTGCATCGAAAAGGCAGCACGTTTTGTACTATCGCGAAATATGGGAGAGAGTGTCACAGAAATGATACAGGATTTAGGCTGGAAATCATTAAAAGAAAGGCGTTTTTCTTTGCGACGGAATCTTCTCATGAAATTCCAATCACCAACTTTCTCCTCCGAATGCGAAAATATTTTGTTGAGAGAAACGATCACCACGATAAAATAAGGAAAATCAGAGCTCGTACGGAAAGATAGAGGTGTTCGTTCTTTCCACGCGCTTTACGAGATTGGAGTAATAGAGAATTGTGAAGGTGGTTCGATGAACCCTCTGCTAGGCACTTAAATGTGATTTGCAGAGTACCCATGTAGATTAAGGTGTAGATGAAGCAGAAGTCTTCTCTCAAGCAAGGTAAAGATTCTAAATATTTATGACTTACGTTTTGACAGCACGTTAGTGTAGAAGAATTTGCTCATAATTGGCAATTGTTGAGTAACCCCACTATGTACGTAAACAGATTTTATGTAGAGGTTAGTTAGATATTTCGGTTTTGTAATGTTTCTAAGATTTGTTAACACAGGTATACGTAATTTGATGATCTGTCTTTATCCTTTTTCAGTGAGCTTAGAAATACTTGCTGTGTAAATCTCGGTTTAGTAAAACGGATATAACTTTTCTGGGCAATGTAATTTCAACTGTCGGATTTTTTTAAAAAAGCCAAACTTAACTTCGAATATAATTTCACTATTGAGAAGGCCAGTGTTAAAAATTCACCCAAATCAGTACCACCTATCGTCCATGTCATATGTTCTTCAAAGACATTGAAGTTTTCTTAAATGTTTTCATTTATCAGCCAAAAGAATTTAATGTACATTTCAAAGCATTAAGGCCTGCACACCGCTGACCCTGTAGCTAGTAAATCTTGTTCTCCTTCATGAGAGACCAGAATATATCGCGTCCCACCGTTGCTGCTTTAGAGGTAAGAAAATTTTATTTATTTGCTATGTGCACAGATACCAAAGCTATCAGTTTTGAACGGGGCCAGAGGATTCAGTACCTCACGGGCGGAATGTATTTTGCAGTGACTATATTTCTTTATTGGTATTGGGAGTTGCATTGCCCAATCAGTTCGTATAAAGTTTTTGCTAACAATAACTCAGAGTAAGCACACCACTAGCAGTTACAACAAACCACATGATAACTCCAGTTTTTTACCCATTCTCCCATTCATTTAAAAACTAATTAAAGAACGTTACACCCTTTCATTCGAAGTAATTGAAGATTTTTTAAAGAACTTTACAAAATAATTGCACTCTGCGTGCAAGAGGTAAGTTCTTTTCTGGTTGTAATGTGCTGTCAATTTGTTTTCATTTGTAAACGTTGTACTTCACTGACGATCCTGCCTTCGGATTTGGACTTGATTGTGGTGTCGACATCGGTTGATGGAGACTCCGGGCGCTTCAAAACGTCTTTTGACTCCAGCAACAGGGTTGTTGTAAGTGTTTTCCAGGGGCGCTGGTCAGGGCCAGACAAATGGGTGAAAGGATTCGACAGAGTGGCCCGATATAACAGATGGGTTGACATGATGTGTTTGACAAACGTATACTTTTAATTGGACGGAACATCACAGCAATGGCTCAGGGACAACGTAGAGAAGTTCAATTGCTGTGACAAATTCCATGCGGAACTGGAGTAAAGATCTGCTGACAATGAACAGCTAGTCCGCTTAGCGGAAAAACAGTTCAAGAACAGGACCTTGTAACACCATAACTCTAGCGCTTTACTGATTTAGTTTGCTTTTGTTTTATTTAATGTTACATCATTGAGCTTCTGTAAATGTGTTTGTTTGAATCGATAATATAAAATTGTATATTATTTTTCTTTGTAAGAACTTCGATGTCATGAATGTCATGATATGATTCTATGCAATGTAGTGTATCTGTCATTTAAATTCTTTGTCCCATTTGGAGGGAACAAAACTTACTGTATATAATTGTAATTTCTGTGTGAATAATTTTTTGTAGCAATGTCAATATGTGCAAATATTCTGTTTTATTGAATGAATTTGGTTGCCGTTATGTAAACTGCTGATCCTCACTTAGGGTTCATAGTTAGTTTGTATGTAAAAGGTGTTGTGGTTCCCCTCGGGGACGGAACTGTGTAGAGAGTGCAATTTGTGGTTGGCCTAAGTAAGAAAGGTGGAACAAGAACAAGCCGGGGACGAGCTACGAGTCGGGGACGAGCTGCAAAACTGTGCACTGCCATGTAAATGATGCATATTGTGCTGGTTCCGAGAGAGGCTTTTTCTGCTACTTTCCAATGCCTCGGATGGATGGATAAATAGCTGGAATTATTCTGGAATTTGTATCGATCATCGCCACCAAGAAATGACAGAGTTCAGCAATTCTACCTGTAATTCCACCTACCAACATGCAATCGCCACCACATTGCGCAATCACTATAATGGAGCACTATAGCAATGTACAGTGAAGGATCAGCTGAATGGATGTGTTAGTGTGCTCAAATATAAGGTAATTTACAACTGAATTTATGTACCTGCCTTGATTTTTCTCCTTATCTTAACACCTCTCAGGTTCCGCTCCGTTTGAACTGAACTGATTTCCGAGTGTCCTTACTAAAACAATATTAAAGCCCAGTGTTTTGCTAATTGATGCCTCTTGAAGATAGTATAAAGAAAGTTAATGATGCTTGATGAAAGTAATTTTCCTAATAAAACTGCTTATTAATGTATTGTTGACAACTTGAAATTAAGAGTTCGTAACACTGAGGCTTATAAAGTTTTGCTTAGTAAATGATCACATTATTGCCTGTTGTAAATCTCAGAAGGTGAGTCAAGGTCTTACATATATGTTAATTTTGTCTCTCAATATAGTAAGAGTGGAAAACTGCAGTATGAAACGTTATATACTCATGTTTGCTAAGGGTTTGTCTCTCTTGTGTATTAGAAGTGCATATGAATAGTATACCAGGATCCACAGTTTGTCTATTGTGTTAATGCTCGGTATCAAGTAACGGAAAGACCATTAATTATGAAAACCATAAGTTCTTTATTGAAATGATAGTGAGAAGCAACCTGTTAGTCGATTCCAATTAACTTTCTTTTTAAATAGTAAAGTATTTAACTGAGAGAGACTTAACCTATATCCAATTAATGATTCTGCAGTGAATAGTAATAATAACGTTATAAAGACCATCCAGTTTGTGTAAGCCCTGAAAGTAATAGTGTGTTTCGGTATCTGTTATAATTTTGCAAATAGTTTGTGCTGCTCCAGTTGTTAGCTTCAATCTTAAAACATACGTATGTGTCAAGAGTTCACTGCACTCGCGTGTGACAAAGTATAGGTTGTGTTTATCCATTAAAGTTACTAATAACTATTTTCTTGAACGAGAATATTAATCATTCTCTTGCCTAGTTAGGCTGGCGACCGTTTTCTTTACCCGTTAAACACTGCAGATAGGCAAAATTTTGTTTGTTACTGTTCAAATATTTCCGTAATTCTGACTTTCACTTCCGATAAGCCACCTCCGTTAGGTACAACACGGTCAACACAACAAAATTCCTCTCAGACGGTAACACTGCTCTGTTGCGTTATACCATAATTGCTTTAATAAGACTGTTTTATTTCATAACCTGGTTTAAGGTTACGGTACACCAGCAGACAGACAGGAGTGTTATATAACCTAACCACATGGTGAAGCGATAAGGTCACACATAGAGAATGTTTTGTCTTTCGCAACATCGTGAATCCGAATATGACAGAAGCTGTGCAAAATCTTACATTTGATGAAAGGAGTTGCAGAAGATATGTACCTAGTTCTTCTGGAAAATAACGTCCCCAATAGCAGAAGAGTTCATCAGGTGGTGCCAGCGCATCGAGAAAATGCACGAGAAAAAAAGTCGGTCGAAAGAAGTTTGATTCCGGCAGCTTTTAATCTCCGAACAGATAAATTTATAATAACCTCCCAACACCAAAACATAATATAATTATATAATTGACATTCAGTGTAACTACACAACAGATAAATTCCGTAACCTACCAATAATAACGTGACTAATCTCTCAATAAAATTGTGGTTCACTTGTAACCTTTCAATAATTAACTGTGAATTTGAACTGGTAAATTTTGGAGATCAGCAGTGCTGCGTCATGGCCCTGAAAGATCATTCTGAATAAATTGAAAATTCTTACCTCAATAAGGTCGCCGGATAATGCGTATATATCTGCTCTTATCAGAAATTTTTCTGGCGCAGCCCAGTGCAATGCTGGCAGATAGGTTTGTCATGCATAAAAGGAACAAGTGATTTCTCTTTACAACAATCGGGATGACCATGGATTGGAGGAATCAGTAAATTCTTTAAATTGAGATAAATGATTGTGAAAAATTTAATTTTTATAATAAAGATTATTATTAAGAAGTTTTTTTAAAAACATTTACGTTGGAGTTGATATTACAATAGTACAGATGCACTAGGCTGCTTTTACCTTATACTACAACGCTCAGGCTCCGCCATCGCTCCCAACGACCGGCCCAGCCAACTTCATACACACGACTGATACTACAACTGCTACAGACACTGCTCTTACTGCATACAGCACTGCTCTTTGATCTGAGATTCTCTTATAGCTTACATATCGCAGGCAACGCGTGAGCAATCCATCGAAATTACATCTGCTCGAGTGCGCTAGCCACAAATTCCTTAATCATGGACCTTTTACAAGCTGTGGCAGATCACTGCGCAAGGTAGTAAGAGAAGAGGTAGAGCAGTGTACGGCATCCAGAAACGTCGGACAGAGCGCCGTGAATGCCAATCCCATACGTCAGGAGGCAACAGAGGATGTTAAAGAACAGGTGTGCCGATTTTTGGCACGCAGTGTCTCGCACCGTGAAGAATGGAGTCCTCCAACTCGAAATTAATAGCGCCGCCGTCAAACGACAACCCAGGTCTGACCAGACATTTGGAGGACGGAGGACTATACGCCAGTCTGTTCTCACTGTGGACGTCATGGACACATCGAGCGTTACAAGAGAGAAAGACGAGTGTTCGACGATTTGAACGCCTCGAGATATCAACTATGACAACAGTCCTATTCACGCACTCAGCTGCAGACGATTATAGCCGACCTGAGGATCGGATCTCATTGCCCTTCTCTGGACGAGGTCGCTTACAAACACGCCGTAGACGTTTCCTGTCGCCGTGCAGACATACCAGCCACCCGTCTAGCGACTAAATTCAGGAGCCGGCCCGTGTGGCCGAGCGGTTCTAAGCGCTTCAGTCTGGAACCGCGCTACCGCAACGGACGCAGGTTCGAATCCTACCTAGGGCATGGATGTGTGTGATGTCCTTAGGTTAGTTAGGTTTAAGTAGTTCTAAGTTCTAGGGGACTGATGGCCTCAGATGTTGAGTACCATAGTGCTCAGAGCCATTTGAACCATTTGAGCCACAAACTCAGGAAAATTTACCAAGGCGGTTATCTACGGAGGTAAGGCAGCTACAAATGAAGTTCCTGCGTGGACGACATTTGTCAAGAACGAGATTTTCTCTCTGCAGCGGAGTGTGCGCTGTTATGAAACTTCCTGGGGGATTAAAACTGTGTGTCCGACCGAGACTCGAACTCGGGACCTTTGCCTTTCGCGGGCAAGTGCTCTACCATCTGAGCTACCGAAGTACGACTCACGCCCGGTACTCACAACTTTACTTCTGCCAGTACCTCGCCTCCTACCTTCCAAAGTTTACAGAGCTTGGAATGCACAGTCGGTAGAGCACTTGCCCGCGAAAGGGAAAGGTCCCGAGTTCGAGTCTCGGTCGGGCACACAGTTTTAACCTGCCAGGAAGTTTGATAACAGCGCACCCTCCGCTGCCGAGTGAAAATCTCATTCTGGAAACATCCCCCAGGCTGTGGCTAAGCCATGTCTCCGCAGTATCCTTTCTTTCAGGAGTGCTAGTTCTGCAAGGTTCGCAGGAGAGCTTCTGTAAAGTTGGGAAGGTAGGAGACGAGGTACTGGCACAAGTAAAGCTGTGAGTACCGGGCGTGAGTCGTGCTTCGGTACCTCAGATGGTAGATCACTTGCCCGCGAAAGGCAAAGGTCCCGAGTCTCGGTCGGGCACACAGTTTTAATCTGCCAGGAAGTGACATTTATCAAGATTGCAGGAAATCTCACCGACGTCATCATCGACTGCCAACAAATCTGGGCGCTAGTCGACTCAGTGGTTTCTTTTCCTGTAATGTCGAATGCTTATCGCCCCCGTTATATAAGGCTATGTTCCATGATGCGATTGAGATGAAAGTCGCGAATAGGAAATACGTCCAGCCGACAGCAATACGTTTTGCGGGCGTAACAGTCACACAACTCAACCCTTCGTATATTTCTTTTTTTTGTGTGTGTAATGTAGTCATGGTGTTATTCTCAGGAGGGACTTCTTGCAGGCATCACAGACAATCATAGTGGAAGGTCAGGGCTCTAGACTGACGAAGCTGTTCATAAAAGAACAAATAACAAAAACTGTTCTGGGCGGTTGTTCCCCGTTTAATGCGTTGCTATCCAGCTATCAATAACGAGACGATTTCAAGTCGTCAGTCGATATATAAAGTTAAACGATAGAGTCTTTATCGATTGTAAAACGCTCCTTAGACTCACAAATGCAATCTACATGTATGAGACGCTCATAAGCTAAGAGGTGCTCCCAAGTGCAAGATTTATGTGCAGTGTGTATCACAATTAGTAGTGAAAATTGAGACAGGTGAAAGTGTATGAGAGATAAGGTGGAGAGGGGGGGGGGGGGGGGGAGGGCAAGTGACAAGCCGCTTAAGTGAAACAATATTCTCGAACCGGCTCTGCATGTAACAATTATTCCATAACCGTTGTGATCAAACTAGCTCTGGTTAGAAATACGGACTAAGCCACAAACCCTAAACCGTTAAAAGCTCTTGATTCAAGTTTGTATGGCGATAGCACATGTCTGCGAAGCAGATGGCCCACTTCTTCTCTTCCTACTCGGATACGGTGAATCCAGTCAGAGAGCAGATTTTTTCTGTACGACTCGGTCAGAGGTACCTAAGTACGCCATGTGCCATTAATAGTGACTATCTGAGCTAGAAGCCCTCCGTTTGACCTTCCGTGAATCGCTTGTAACAGATGCGATATTGGGCAAGTATGGAGACCGGAAGCAGGAATCGCTTTGGAAGTCGGATTCCTGAGGTGGGGCTGGCCCGATCCCTGCCCTCTGCTGGCAGCCGGGCTTGGCAGTCGTCCCGGCTTCCGAGGCCGCTCTCCAGCGACTTTCGGTAGCTGCTGCCACCCACGATGGCGACCTCGCCTGCGTCCAGGCGTGCTTGCGTCACCGGCTGGGAAGCCTAGTCTTCCAGCGCGTCCTTTCTCTGTCGAAACGATTTCAAGAAGCGACGCACCAGCCCATTTCTGTAGGACGTCTCGCTTCTTGTACGCTACTGGCCATTAAAATTGCTATATCAAGAAGAAATGCAGATGATACAGGGTATTATACTAGAACTGACATGCGAAAACATTTTCAGGCAATTTGGGTGCATAGATCCTGAGAAATCAGTACGCACAACCACCTCTGGCAGTAATAACAGCCTTGATACGCCTGCGCATTGAGTGAAACAGAGCTTGGATGGCGTGTACAGGTACAGCTCCCCATGGATCTTCAACAGGATCCACAGTTCATCAAAAGTACTGACTGGAATATTGTGACGAGCCAGTTTCTCGGCCACCATTGACCAGACGTTATCTGTTGCTGAGAGATCTGGAGAATGTGCTGGCCAGGGCAGCAGTCGAACATTTTCTGTATCCAGAAAGACCTGTACAGCACCTCCAACATGCGGTCGTCCATTATCCTACTGAAATGTAGGATTTCGCAGGGATCGAAAGAAGGATGAAGCCACGGGTCGTAACACATCTGAAATGTAACGTCCACTGTTCAAAGTGCCCTCAGTGTGAACAATAGATGACCGAGACGTGTAACCAGTGGCACCCCATACCATCACGCAGGGTGATACGCCAGTATGGCGATGACGAATACATGCTTCCAATGTGCCTTCACCGCGATGTCGCCAAATACGGATGACACCACCATGATGCTGTAAACAGAACCTGGATTCATCAGAAAAATATTACGTTTTGCCATTTGTGCACCCAGGTTCGTCGTTGAGTACACCATCGCAGGCCTCCTGTCTGTTATGCAGAGTCAAGGGTAACCGCAGCCATGGTCTCCGAGGTGACAGTCCATGCTGCTGCAAACGTCGTCGAACTGTTCGTGCAGATGGTTGTTGCCTTGCAAACGTCCCCATCTTTTGACTCAGGGATCGAGACGTGGCTGTACGATCTATTACAGCCATGCGGATAAGATGTCTGTCTTCTCGACTGCTAGTGATACGAGGCCGTTGGGATCCAGCACGGCGTTCCGTATTACCCTCCAGAACCAACCGATTCCATATTCTGCTAACAGTCATTGGATCTCGACAAACGCGAGCAGCAATGTCGCATTACGATAACCGCAATCGCGATAGGCTACAATCTGACCTCAATCATAATCGGAAACGTGATGGTACGCATTTCTGCTCCTTACACGAGGCATCACATCAACGTTTCACCAGGCAACGCCACTCAACTGCTCTTTCTGTATGTGAAATCCGTTGGTAACTTTCCTCATGTCAGTACGTTGTAGGTGTCGCCACCGGCGCCAGCCTTGTGTGAATGCTCTGAAAAGCTGATCATTTGCATATCACAGCATCTTCTTCCTGTCGGTTAAATTTCGCGTATGTAGCACGTCATCTTGCTGGTGCAGCAATTTTAATGGCCAGTAGTGTAACTGCTGTGACTAATATCACACTGTAACAAGTAGAGTCAATACAATTTGTCCATTTTTAGGATTCTGTCCCTCATTCGGTCAACACGGAACGCTTATATGGTCGCTTTGTTGTCCGTTTGTCTGTTTGTCTGTCTGTTAAGACCCCAGTTTCAAAGGAACGGGTAGACACATCAAGTTGAAATTTGTGTCACGTACTAAGTGCTGCGATCTGGTGGTAGTGTAAAAAAATTAGACTTCTACGTCAATGCAGTCAAACGATACGGCCGTACATGTCACGTATTCTGATACTCGCAGACTGACTCATTAAAGCCCTTAGGTTACTTCCGGTTGACCTAAAACCATTACATTTCCCGAGAAGTAATATTTCACGTTAATTATATCGCACAAAAAATACTTTTCGCTACTATAGATTTACATTACATTGGTAATCTGTTAAAAGTCTCAGAAACTGCTGTAGGGATTTTCAACTGGTTTTCAGTGACATATAGAATGATTCACGAGGAAGGTTTATGTACGCAGTTAACATATATTTCGTGCTAACTGGCTGAGCTACGATGAAATAAATTCCCTTACTACTATGAAAACGATGCCTTTGCTGTGTGGCGGTGATATGTGGAACGCAGCCCCAGTATCGCGCTGATTGTCTATGCCTATAAAAGACACAGCGTCTATAATGTTTCAAAGCAAAGTAGCACTGGTAACTTATGCAGGACTGCAATTCTATTGTATAATATGTGTTTTCGATATACTACAAAACACCCTTTTAAGCGTTCCAAGGGACATTTCGACATTTCCGTAACAACAGTAGCCCTATGGCCGGTCGTGGCGTATTGTTCTCAAGGAGACTTCCGCCAAATCTTATCAGTAAACACAACAGTAACGAGAGCAGCCGGGAGCCAACGCACCTACATTTTCCAGTTATTACAATATGTTAATACAAGTTCAAAACTAATAAATAAATGAATAACCACAACAGCAAATCTGAAATTAAACAAAAATTTAAACTTGATATTAAGACATTATCGAAAGCCTTAGTGTTTCTGCAGCAATGTCATGCCAGTCTCGAGATTGATAACAGGCGAAAATCGTCAAGATTTTCGATTTCCATCGTGAATGAATTATGTGTATACGTCATTAAGTTTGTACGGGACCTTCAGTTCGCGAGTTCTATTCGCCCGTATCCAGATTTTTGTTACACACAGATCTCCAAACTGATTGTAAGCTACTCTTTGAATACGACGTCGGATGTTGTTTATATTAATTTGTAACCTAATTTCTACAAAAGGGAGCGTATGTGGTGCAGTAAATAGCTGCAGTAACAAACAAAATTTTTCTTTCTTTTGTTTTCTAAGGATCCTGAGATGTTTGAAACGGTATACTACTGGCCAATTTATTTACGATTTTCCTGTAACCTACAAACACATATTGAAGAACGTCATTCTCTTTTAAGGACAAGAAATGACTAGTAAACAGTAAAACACCTGACCTATTGCTGAAATAGCGAAATTTTATTCGCGACACTTACAGCCAAAGCAGTGAGTGTGAAATGTAGGAAATTTGTATGGACTGCAGTGATTACATTATTTAACGTACTAAATAATCCACCACAACTGCAGCTGTGCAGCACAGTCGTGTTTTGGAAAAAAAGTAATTACATTTACTAAAAAATATCTGTGATAGAAACCTGAGTGAAGTGGAAGAAAGTGCGCATCATTAGATTCCATTGCTTGTCATGAAAAGTGGCTATTACAATAAGAACAGACACAGAAATATGTATATACTTCTCATCCTCTTTTCAGCGGAACAGGCCGAAGTTATACAGTTATTCGAAAGCTTTCCTTCATAAGTAATTTGTAGCCTAGGTCACTGAATCAGTGACATTCGTCTCATTTTAGGTTTATTTCATGATCATTCATGTCTCTAAATAACTTACTGATACTTGGGAAGGAAAAGGAAGTCTAAATATAATTAAAAACAAATATTAATCTCATGGCTGGCCTCCTCGCCACTAAGGGAATCGGTGTCGTCCCAGTAAATTATCAACATTCAGAACAGTGAGTGTTGCAAATGTTTTTGTTCGACTGTAGTATTACTGAGAGGAATTCCGCATAAAGGCACTGACGACAGACGTAATACACTACTCGCCATTAAAATTGCTACACAATGAAGATGACGTGCTACAGATGCGAAATTTAACCGACAGGAAGAAGATGCTGTGATATGCAAATGATTAGCTTTTCAGAGCATTCACACAAGGTTGGCGCCGGTGGTGACACCTACAACGTGCTGACACGAGGAAACTTTCCAAGCGTTTTCTCATACTTTTCTCATACACAAACAGCAGTTGACCGGCGTTGCCTGGTGAAACGTTGTTGTGATGCCTCGTGTAAGGAGGAGAAATGAGAAACATCACGTTTCAGATTATCATTAAGGTCGGATTGTATCCTATCGCGATTACGGTTTGTCGTATCGCGACGTTGCTGCTTACATTGGTCGAGATCCAATGACTATGAGTAGAACGTGGATTCGGTGGGTTCTGGAGGTTAATACGGAACGCCGTGCTGGATCCCAACGGCCTCGTATCACTAGAAGTCGAGATGACAGGCATATTATCCGCATGGCTGTAACGGATCGTGCAGCCACGTCTCGATCCTGATTCAACAGATGGGGACGTTTGCAAGACATCAACCGTGTGCTCGAACAGTTCGACGACGTTTGCAGCAGCATGGAGTATCAGCTCGGAGACCACGGTGGCGGTTACCCTTGACGCTGCATCACAAACAGGAGCGCCTGCGATGGTGCACTCAACGACGAACCTGGGTGCACGAATGGCAAAACGTCATTTTTTCGGGCGACATCGCGGGGAACTCACATTGGAAGCGTGTATTCGTCATCGGCATACTGGCGTATCACCTGGCGTGATGGTATGTGGTGCCGCTGGTTACACGTCTCAGTCACCTCTTGTTCGCATTGACGGCATTTTGAACAGTGGACGTTACATTTCAGATATGTTACGACCCGTGGCTCTACACTTCATTCGCTTCCTGCGAAACCCTACATTTCAGCAGTATATTGCACGACCGAATATGGCAGGTCCTGTACTGGCCTTTGTGGATACAGAAAATGTTCGACTGCAGCCCTGGCCACCACATTCTCCAGATCTCTCACCAATTGAAAACGTCTGGTCAATGGTGGCCGAGCAACTGGCTCGTCACAATACGCCAGTCACTACTCTTCATGAACTGTGGTATCGTGTTGAAGCTGCATGGGCAGCTGTACCTGTACACACCATCCAAGCTCTGTTTGACTCAATGGCAAGGCGTATCAAGGCCGTTATTACGGCCAGAGGTCGTTGTTCTGTGTACTGATTTCTCAAGATGTATGCACCCAAATAGCGTGAAAATGTAATCACATGTCAGTTCTAGTATAATATATTTGTCCAATGAATACCCGTTTATCATCTGTATTTCTTCTTGGTGTAGCAATTTTAATGGCCAATAGTGTAATACACAAGTAAAGTTTATTTTTCATATCTCAGTCATCATGTTCGACCTAGGGTAAAGGCTCGGTAGTGGCACGTAGGGCGACTGGATCGTGAGCACACGGGCTACTGAGCACTCCTGATGAGCTACGTCTACATCTACATCTACATGACTACTCTGCAATTCACATTTAAGTGCTTGGCAGAGGGTTCATCGAACCACAATCATACTATCTCTCTACTATTCCACTCCCGAACAGCGAGCGGGAAAAACGAACACCTAAACCTTTTTGTTCGAGCTCTGATTTCTCTTATTTTATTTTGATGATCATTCCTACCTATGTAGGTTGGGCTCAACAAAATATTTTCGCATTCGGAAGAGAAAGTTGGTGACTGAAATTTCGTAAAAAGGTCTCGCCGCGACGAAAAACGTCTATGCTGTAATGACTTCCATCCCAACTCGTGTATCATATCTGCCACACTCTCTCCCCTATAACGTGATAATACAAAACGAGCTGCCCTTTTTTGCACCCTTTCGATGCCCTCCGTCAATCCCAGCTGGTAAGGATCCCACACCGCGCAGCAATATTCTAACAGAGGACGAACGAGTGTAGTGTAAGCTGTCTCTTTAGTGGACTTGTTGCATCTTCTAAGTGTCCTGCCAATGAAACGCAACCTTTGGCTCGCCTTCCCGACAATATTATCTATGTGGTCCTTCCAACTGAAGTTGTTCGTAATTTTAACACCCAGGTACTTAGTTGAATTGACAGCCTTGAGAATTGTACTATTTATCAAGTAATCGAATTCCAACGGATTTCTTTTGGAACTCATGTGGATCATCTCACACTTTTCGTTATTTAGCGTCAACTGCCACCTGACACACCATACAGCAATCTTTTCTAAATCGCTTTACAACTGATACTGGTCTTCGGATGACCTTACTAGACGGTAAATTACAGCATCATCTGCGAACAGTCTAAGAGAACTGCTAAGATTGTCACCCAGGTCATTTATATAGATCAGGAACAGTAGAGATCACAGGACGCTTCCCTGGGGAAAACCTGATATCACTTCAGTTTTACTCGATGATTTGCCGTCTATTACTACGAACTGCGACCTTCCTGACAGGAAATCACGAATCCAGTCGCACAACTGAGACGATACCCCATAGCTCCGCAGCTTGATTAGAAGTCGCTTATGAGGAACGGTGTCAAAAGCTTTCCGGAAATCTAGAAATACGGAATCAACTTGAGATCCCCTGTCGATAGCGGCCATTACTTCGTGCGAATAAAGAGCTAGCTGCGTTGCACAAGAGCGATGTTTTCTGAAGCCATGCTGATTACGTGTCAATAGATCGTTCCCTTCGAGGTGATTCATAATGTTTGAATACAGTATATGCTCCAAAACCCTACTGCAAACCGACGTCAATGATATAGGTCTGTAGTTAAATGGATTACTCCTACTACCCTTCTTGAACACTAGTACGACCTGCAAAATTTTCCAATCTGTAGGTACAGATCTATCGGAGAGCGAGCGGTTGTATATGAGTGCTAAGTATGGAGCTATAGTATCAGCGTAATCTGTAAGGAACCTAATCGGTATACAATCTGGACCTGAAGACTTGCCCGTATCAAGCGATTTGATTTGCTTCGCAACCCCTAAGGTATCTACTTCTAAGAAACTCATGCTAGCAGAAGTTCGTGTTTCAAATTCTGGAATATTCCATTCGTCTTCCCTGGTGAAGGAATTTCGGAAAACTGCGTTCAATAACTCCGCTTTAGCGGCAGAGTCGTCGATAACAGTACCATCGGCACTGCGCAGCGAAGGTATTGACTGCGTCTTGCCGCTTGTGTACGTTACATACCACCAGAATTTCTTCGGATTTTCTACCAAATTTCGAGACAATGTTTGTTGTGGAACCTATTAAAGGCATTTCGCATCGAAGTACGTGCCAAATTTCGCGCGTCTGTAAATTTTAGCCCATCTTCGGGATTTCGCGTTCTTCTGAACTTCGCATGCTTTTTCCGTTTCCTCTGCAACAGCGTTCGGACCTTTTTTTGTGTACCACGGGGGATCCGTTCCATCTCTTACCAATTTATGAAGTATGAATATCTCAATTGCTGTTGCTACTATATCTTTGAATTTGAGCCACATCTCGTCTACATTCGCATAGTCAGTTCGGAAGGAATGGAAATTGTCTTTTAGGAAGCCTTCTAGTGACACTTTATCCGCTTTTTTAAATAAAATTATTTTGCGTTTGTTTCTGATGGATTTGGAAGAAATGGTACTGAGCCTAGCTACAATGACCTTGTGATCACTAATCCCTGTATCAGTCATGATGCTCTCTGTCAGCTCTGGATTGTTTGTGGCTAAGAGGTCAAGTGTGTTTTCGCAACCATTTACAATTCGCGTGGGTTCGTGGACTAACTGCTCGAAATAATTTTCGGAGAAAGCATTTAGGACAATCTCGGAAGACGTTTTCTGCCTACCACCGGTTTTGAACAAGTATTTTTGCCAACATACCGAGGGTAGGTTGAAGTCCCTACCAACTATAACCGTATGAGTGGGGTATTTATTTGTTACGAGACTCAGACTTTCTCTGAACTGTTCCGCAACTGTATCATCGGAGTCTGGGGGTCGGTAGAAGGAGCCAATTATTAACTTAATTCAGCTGTTAAGTATAACCTCCACCCATACCAATTCGCACGCAGTATCTACTTCGACTTCACTACAAGATAAACCACTACTGACAGACACAAACACTCCACCACCAATTGTGCCTAATCTATCTTTCCTGAACACCGTCTGAGACTTCGTAAAAATTTCTGCAGAACTTATTTCAGGCTTTAGCCAGCTTTCTGTACCTATAACGATATCAGCTTCTGTGCTTTCTATTAGCGCTTGAACCTCAGGGACTTTTCCAGCGCAACTACAACAATTTACAACTATAATTCCGACTGTTCCTTGATCCAAGCACGTCCTGTAATTGCCAAGCACCCTTTGACACTGCAGCCCATCACGCACTTTCCCGAGGCCTTCTAACCTAAAAAACCGCCCAGACCGCGCCACACAGCCTCCGCTACCCGTGTAGCCGCCAGCTGAGTGTAGTGAACTCCTGACCTATTCAGCGGAACCCGAAACCCCACCACCCTATGGCGCAAGTCAAGGAATCTGCAGCCAATATGGTCGCAAAACCGTGATAGAGAATTAGCGGCTCACCTTCACAAAACCAGCATTAACGGTAGAGAGAGTGATGTTAACCACCTGAGTCACGTGCTTCTCAAAACTAGTCAAAAGACCAGCGAAGCCAATGTCATGAGATGACGCAACTGCCTGATCGTCGAGTGTCCCTTAAGAATTATAATGTTATTACAATACCATCATCTATCTAAATATATTTTTGCCGGAGCAGTTTATTCCAGTTCCTCATTTGGAATATATCGTCAGAATGCATTTGTTATAAATGAAATTTCCTTATTAACAAAATTGGAATATGTTGTTGTTGTTGTGGTCTTCGGTCCTGAGACTGGTTTGATACAGCTCTCCGTGCTACTCTATCCTGTGCAAGCTTCTTCATTTCCCAGTACCTACTACAACCTGCATCTTTTTGAGTCTGTTTAGTGTATTCCTCTCTTGTTCTCCCTCTACGATTTTTATCTTCCACGCTGACCTCCAATACCAAATTGGTAATCCCTTGATGCCTCAGAACATGTCCTACCAAGCGGTCCCTTCTTCTTGTCAAGTTGTGCTACAAACTCCTCTTCTCCCCAAATATATTCAATACCTCTTCATTAGTTATGTGATCTACCCATCTAATCTTCAGCATTCTTCTGATGCACCACATTTCGAAAGCTTCTATTTTCTTCTCGTCCATGTTTCACTCCATACAACTACTTTCAGAAACGACTTCCTGATACTTCAATCCAAACTCGATGTTAACAAATTTCTCTTCTTGAGAAACGGTTTTGCTTGCCATTGCCAGTCTACATTTTATATCCTGTCTACTTCGACCGTCGTGAGTTATTTTGCTCACCAAATAGTAAAACTCCTTTCCTACTTTGAGTGTCTCATTTACTAATCTAATTCCCTCAGCATCACCCGACTTAATTCGACTACAATCCATTATCTTCGTTTTGCTTTTGTTGATGTACATCTTATATCCTCCTTTCAAGACACTGTCCATTCCGCTCAAATGCTCTTCCAAGTCCTTTCCTGTCTCTGACAGAATTACAATGTCATCGGCGAACCTCAAAGTTTTTATTTCTTCTCCATGGATTTCAATACCTACTCCGAATGTTTCTTTTGTTTCCTTTACTGCTTGCACAATATACAGACTGAATAAAATCGGGGAAGGGCTACAACCCTGTCTCATTCCCTTCCCAACCACTGCTTCCCTTTCATGTCCCTCGACTCTTTATAACTGCCATCTTGTTTCTGTTCAAATTGTAAATAGCCTTTCGCTCCCTGTATTTTACCCCTGCCACCTTCAGGATTTGAAAGACAGTATTCCAGTCAACATTGTCAAAAGCTTTCTCTAAGTCTACAAATGCTAGTAACGTAGGTTTGCCCTTCCTCAATCTAGCTTCTAAGATAAGTCGTAGGCTCAGTATTGCCTCACGTGTTCGTCATTTGTATGGAATCCAAGTTATCTTCCCCGAGGTAGGCGTCTACAAATTTTTCCATTCGTCTGTAAAGAATTCGGGTTAGTATTTTGCAACTGTGACTTATTAAACTGATAGTTCGGTAATTTTCACATCTGTCAACACCTGTTTTCTTTGGGATTGGAATTATTGTATTCTTCTTGAAGACTGCAATAAGACATTCGGAAATTGGTTGTGTTCATAAACACATTGAACCTTTGCAGATGTGGCTTACTGTGAATACGAGTTGCATCCAGAGAGTAAGTTCCGTTTCTAAATAAAAACGGAACGAATACAGATTCAGAAAAAAATCACATCACTTTGTAGACATCTCTCTTAGCGTGGCATAAATTTTTGTATACCGCCTGTGTTGTCACCACGTGGTAAGTTCCTTGAGCTCGTCACTGTTGCTGGATTTTCCACCATCAAAGAATGTTTTCAGGAGCAAAGCGAGATGGAGGTTGCTTGGGCCGAGGTCAGTGTTGTATGGACGGTGGTGAAACTGACTCCAGCTAAAGTACTGTAAGAGTTACCATGTTTTGTTAAATGTGAGAGGTCGGGTATTGTCATGAATCAAAACAGTATCTTTTGCGAGCTTTCCACGGCGGTTAGTCAGTATAGCGCGAAGAAGTTTCACAACACTTGCATTGACTGTTTCACTTGGCTGTAAAAAATACACCAGGAGAATGCCAAGTCTGTCCCAAAAGCATGGCCACATGGCTTTTCAAGGTGTCAAGATTTTCTTGGTTTTAGTCTTTACCGATGACGAAGTGTGCTCCCATTCCACTGATCGTTGTTTCGATTGAGGTGTGTCATAAGCGACCTAAGTCTCATCAGCGACCTCTGTCTTGCTTAGAAAATCAACACCATCATTGCTGTAACGTGTCCTAAAGGCAAGTGCACTGCCCAGATGCTGTTTTTGGTGTTAGTCTGTAAGAGCTTTTGGCTTCCAACGACCACACAGTTTTTCAGACTTCGGCTTTCCAGAAACAATTTCATTAAGAAGTGATCTTGAAAATTGCGTAAATGTCTTCGGCCGATCGAGTACTATATACTTACGGTTTTCCTTAACGAGTTCTTCAACTCTACAAACCAGTTAATCAAACATTTCGTTCGACTTCGTGCAGACTCTCATATACTTCATTCAGCTGTCAAACATATCTCATCACTGAATCACTCATCGCATTTTCTACCTGTTGTTGTTGTGGTCTTCAGTCCTGAGACTGGTTTGATACAGCTCTCCATGCTACTCTATCCTGTGCAAGCTTCTTCATCTCCCAGTACTTACTGCAACCTACATCCTTCTGAATCTGCTTATTGTATTCATCTCTTGATTTCCGTCTACGATTTGTACCCTCCACGCTGTCCGCTAATGCTAAATTTGAGATCCCTTGATGCCTCAGAACATGTCCTAGCAACCTATCCCTTCTTCTTGTCAAGTTGTGACACAAGCTCCTCTTTTCGCCAGTTCTATTCAATACCTCATTAGTTATGTGGTCTACCCATCGAACCTTCAGCTTTCTTCTGTAGCACCACATTTCAAAAGCTTCTATTCTCTTCTTGTCCAAACTACTTATCGTCCATGTTTCACTTCCATACATGGCTACACTCCATACAAATACTTACAGGAACGACTCCCTGACACTTAACTCTATACTCGATGTTAACAAATTCTCTTCTTCAGAAACGCTTTCCTTGCCATTACTAATCTACATTTTATATCCTCTCTACTTCGACCATCATCAGTTATTTTGCTCCCTAAATAGCAAAACTCCTTTACTACTTTAAGTGTCTCATTTCCTAATCTAATTTCCTCAGCATCATCCGACTTAATTCGACTACGTTCCATTATCCTCGTTTTGCTTTTTTTGATGTTCACCTTATATCCTCCTTTCAAGACACTGTCCATTCCGATCAACTGCTCTTCCAAGTCCTTTGCTGTCTCTGATAGAACTACAATGTCATCGGCGAACCTCAAAGTTTTTACTTCTTCTCCATGGATTTTAATACCTGCTCCGAACTTTTCTTTTGTTTCTACCTAAACCTTCCAAATTAGTCTAAGAAAGTTAACTGGTTTAGTGTTTTCGTATCCGGAAAACAATTGCAGATCTAATCTCACACGTGGCGGGACTTCCCATCAACTTCGCCATTGCAAACTAGCATTATTCAGCATAAACAACACACAGAGAATTCAAAATAGTGTCATCTCTTTCCCTTTTACTTCTGCCCATGTGCTGTAGTGCGACTGTTGCGCTGCCGTGGAAAGAAGTACTAAAGGAACTCACTTTCAGGGTGTGCCTCTTAATCGCAATTGATCAGTTGTTGCCGAGGCACGTTCACCTCGATACGAAGAGCAATTGTTTCAGTCCATCGCCTTCAGATGATTCACATCAGCAGTTTACACTGTACAGCAGTTGCATTACTAGAAGAACAGCTTCGTTTAATAGAGTTTATTATATTCTAAAGATAATTTGCCCCACAAGATTGCTCATTCTTGACAATGTTAAGCTTGTAAGTAGGCTGTTTAGGTTTTCTTATTGGTAACGCCACATAGCGCTCTGTATGAAAAATCACTGGCTGTGGCATTTGCTTAATCAAATTGCCTGAACATTTACGGCATATTATTTTGGCAGGCCGTTGCAAAGACGACATTGAAGCTTTTCAGGGACTCTTACAAGAATTAGAAATTGACACTGACAATCGCGGAACGCGAAAACAGGAACACAACAATTACAGGTCACATTCGTCGCAATTCCGCGATGAAAGAAATAATAACTGGACACGACAAGGCTATTCTCACAACACAAATCGTGACCAAAACAGACACCACCCGTATGACAACCGTTGGCAGAGTAGTAATAATTACAGGGAAATATCACCTCTCCGCAGTAGTGACTATCACAGAGACAATCAGAGAAACAGATAATATGGGAACCAAAATAATTATTATCAAGGGAGACGGAATAACTTCAGACGCAACGGTCCAGGGAGAAATTCTCCACCACGTGACCGACAAGAAAGAAACTATGGAATCTACCGACATGACTACAGACGATATGATCGTAACGACAGACCTGAATTGCATCAGAACTGGCGGGATTCAAACAGAGCAGGGCCCTCTCGACAAGGTGAATTTGTAGAAGTTAGGTCTCCTAATCCCAATAACGACGCGCGCCAACAAAGAAACAGACAATGACTGGCACCGCAGGCAGCCGCTTGCGCCGGCTGGCTCAGAGAAAAATAACATAAGCTAACCTTGAGCAAAATTCCAGTGTTCCTTACCGACGTAACGACATGATAATTGCGTTGAAGTTGACAGTCTGCGTACTAGGAAGAGTAAAGGTTTACACCACATTTCACATGTAAAACCGTTTATTGAAATATAATCAGCTTTTTAACTTGGTCTTTGCCATAAAATTTTTCACTTCACGTTACTAGTATGCTTTGTCAGACTTGTTGTTGTTGTTGTTGTTGTCTTCAGTCCTGAGACTGGTTTGATGCAGCTCTCCATGCTGCTCTATCCTGTGCAAGCTGCTTCATCTCCCAGTACCTACTGCAACCTACATCCTTCTGAATCTGCTTAGTGTACTCATCTCTCGGTCTCCCTCTACGATTTTTACCCTCCACGCTGCCCTCCAATGCTAAATTTGTGATCCCTTGATGCCTCAAAACATGTCCTACCAACCGATCCCTTCTTCTAGTCAAGTTGTGCCACAAACTTCTCTTCTCCCCAATCCTATTCAATACCTCCTCATTAGTTACGTGATCTATCCACCTTATCTTCAGTATTCTTCTGTAGCACCACATTTCGAAAGCTTCTATTCTCTTCTTGTCCAAACTAGTAATCGTCCATGTTTCACTTCCATACATGGCTACACTCCAAACAAATACTTTCAGAAACGACTTCCTGATACATAAATCTATATTCGATGTTAACAAATTTCTCTTCTTCAGAAACGCTTTCCTTGCCATTGCCAGTCTACATTTTATATCCTCTCTACTTCGACCATCATCAGTTATTTTACTTCCTAAATAGCAAAACTCCTTTACTACTTTAAGTGTCTCATTTCCTAATCTAATTCCCTCAGCATCACCCGATTTAATTTGACTACATTCCATTATCCTCGTTTTGCTTTTGTTAATGTTCATCTTATATCCTCCTTTCAAGACACTGTCCATTCCGTTCAACTGCTCTTCCAAGTCCTTTGCCGTCTCTGACAGAATTACAATGTCATCGGCGAACCTCAAAGTTTTTACTTCGTCTCCATGAATTTTAATACCTACTCCAAATTTTTCTTTTGTTTGCTTTACTGCTTGCTCAATATACAGATTGAATAACATCGGGGAGAGGCTACAACCCTGTCTCACTCCTTTCCCAACCACTGCTTCCCTTTCATGCCCCTCGACTCTTATTACTGCCATCTGGTTTCTGTACAAATTATAAATAGCCTTTCGCTCCCTGTATTTTACCCCTGCCACCTTTAGAATTTGAAAAAGAGTATTCCAGTCAACATTGTCAAAAGCTTTCTCTAAGTCTACAAATGCTAGAAACGTAGGATTGCCTTTTCTTAATCTTTCTTCTAAGATAAGTCGTAAGGTCAGTATTGCCTCACGTGTTCCAACATTTCGACGGAATCCAAACTGATCCTCCCCGAGGTCTGCATCTACCAGTTTTTCCATTCGTCTGTAAAGAATTCCCGTTAGTATTTTGCAGCCGTGGCTTATTAAACTGATAGTTCGGTAATTTTCACATCTGTCAGCACCTGCTTTCTTTGGGATTGAAATTATTATATTCTTCTTGAAGTCTGAGGGTATTTCGCCTGTCTCATACATCTTGCTCACCAGCTCGTAGAGTTTTGTCATGACTGGCTCTCCCAAGGCCGTCAGTAGTTCTAATGGAATGTTGTCTACTCCGGGGGCCTTGTTTCGACTCAGGTCTTTCAGTGCTCTGTCAAACTCTTCACGCAGTATCGTATCTCCCATTTCGTCTTCATCTACATCTTCTTCTATTTCCATAATATTGTCCTCAAGTACATCGCCCTTGTATAAACCTTCTATATACTCCTTCCACCTTTCTGCCTTCCCTTCTTTGCTTAGAACTTGCTTAGAACTGGGCTGCCATCTGAGCTCTTGATATTCATACACGTGGTTCTCTTCTCTCCAAAGGTCTCTTTAATTTTCCTGTAGGCAGTATCTATCTTACCCCTAGTGAGATAAGCTTCTACATCCTTACATTTGTCCTCTAGCCATCCCTGTTTAGCCATTTTGCACTTCCTGTCGATCTCATTTTTGAGACGTTTGTATTCCTTTTTGCCTGCTTCATTTACTGCATTTTTATACTTTCTCCTTTCATCAATTAAATTCAATATTTCTTCTGTTACCCAAGGATTTCTAGCAGCCCTCGTCTTTGTACCTACTTTATCCTCTGCTGCCTTCACTACTACATCCCTCAGAGCTACCCATTCTTCTTCTACTGTATTTCTTTCCCCTATTCCTGTCAATTGTTCCCTTATGCTCTCTCTGAAACTCTGTACAACCTCTGGTTCTTTCAGTTTATCCAGGTCCCATCTCCTTAATTTCTCACATTTTTGCAGTTTCTTCAGTTTTAATCTTCACCAATAGATTGTGGTCAGAGTCCACATCTGCCCCTGGAAATGTCTTACAACTTAAAACCTGGTTCCTAAATCTCTGTCTTACCATTATATAATCTATCTGATACCTTTTAGTATCTCCAGGGTTCTTCCACGTATACAACCTTCTTTCATGATTCTTAAACCAAGTGTTAGCTATGATTAAGTTGTGCTCTGTGCAAAATTCTACTAGGCGGCTTCCTCTTTCATTTCTTAGCCCCAATCCATATTCACCTACTATGTTTCCTTCTCTCCCTTTTCCTACACTCGAATTCCAGTCACCCATTACTATTAAATTTTCGTCTCCCTTCACTATCTGAATAATTTCTTTTATTTCATCGTACATTTCTTCAATTTCTTCATCATCTGCAGAGCTAATTGGCATATAAACTTGTACTACTGTAGTAGGTGTGGGCTTCGTATCTATCTTGGCCACAATAATGCGTTCACTATACTGTTTGTAGTAGCTTACCCGCATTCCTATTTTCCTATTCATTATTAAACCTACTCCTGCATTACCCCTATTTGATTTTGTGTTTATAACCCTGTAGTCACCTGGCCAGAAGTCTTGTTCCTCCTGCCACCAAACTTCACTAATTCCTGTTAACATGCAACAATGTTTTGAAGTTCACTATCCAGTCTAGAACCTAGGGAACATTTTTAAACAGAAATTACGAATGCATTGTTATAGTGAACAGAAGACACAGTGTTGTTATTTGTACATTCTTGCTTGTTAGTTGTACGATTATGTAACGACTATAAGGCTGACATATTTAGAACAGTTACCAGTACGGCTAATGAGATATAATGCAACATTTTGGGTTTACTTGAAAATACATTCTGGATTTAAAGTGCTTTCTGTGAGAAACCAGATGACTCAGTGGTTAGTTTATGTGACACCTACACGATTATATCACGACGCTACTAATTAGTGACACGATTTACATTGTTGGTTTTGCGGTGTATCTGTTTTATATCTGCACAGTTTTTCTGAAGTATTCTGGAAAGGAAAACATGTTTTAGTAGTAACTTTGTAGTATAGCTACAATGAGACAGCCTTTTCTGTAGCACAACAATACGTTACAGTACAGTACTTACTTCATCACAGCAATAAGCGTAGTAAGTACGATATCTATACGCAAAGCATTTCACTTTTGTTTATCATGAGGTAAGTACATTGACTTCTGCAGAACTTAGCTTTCGGAGGACGATAACTAGGACACACAGAAATTATGTTACAACAAGACGCACAGCTTAGCGCTACAGTACAAGTATTTGAGTGATTAATTTTGTACTTAAAACATTTATTTTTTAAAGATATTTGAAGTACAATGATACAAAGGTTTTCGGTGATACATTTCATTCCATTGCTGTAATCAGTAACACCTGAGGATATAATCACATTAATCCTCAGGGGGGTACACATCTATCTTTGTGTACCATCTGTCTGGCAAGCACAAGGGGCCCTAGCTAATATCGTATTTGCTTATACAACTTTACACATCGGTACCATATTTCTCTAACACATAAATTACACAGCTATCTGGTTATTTAACTGAGAGAGACAAACATTTATTTTACTACATCAGTGACAGATGTTTACATAATTGCACCGTTGGATAACTTCACACTTATGAAATTGTATTTTGTCTGTACTTTGTGAACAAATCATATTTTTTCGGAACCATTGTGATATAATGAGAGCTTTGAATGATGCAGTTAGTATGGGATCATGATTTTTAAAGTACGTTTGTGGTAGACGACACTTTTGACATGAGCAGAGAATTTTTTTAGGTTTTGAAATTAGTGGAAGAAGCTACGACGATTTTGAGAATTTGACTAAGGTGTTATGACGTTGTTATTACGATGACTATGTGTATTATGCTGTTGCGGTATGTTTATGATCAATAAGCTGATGCTATATGAGTTATTTGATTATGCTACGTACCTGTTATGATGAAATATTGAAGAAGTGTCGACGAATAAGGTAAGGAATAATGAGTAGTGGTTAGGGAGTCTGGTTTGTGAAAAAGGTTGTTGAAAACCAAGAATCGTATTTTAAGAATTATGAAATGTATGTAAATGCTTGAATGTACACTCCTGGAAATTAAAATAAGAACACCGTGAATTCATTGTCCCAGGAAGGGGAAACTTTATTGACACATTCCTGGGGTCAGATACATCACATGAACACACTGACAGAACCACACGCATATAGACACAGGCAACAGAACATGCACAATGTCGGCACTAGTACAGTGTATATCCACCTTTCGCAGCAATGGAGGCTGGTATTCTCCCATGGAGACGATCGTAGAGATGCTGGATGTAGTCCTGTGGAACAGCTTGCCATGCCATTTCCACCTGGCGCCTCAGTTGGACCAGCGTACGTGCTGGACGTGCAGACCGCGTGAGACGACGCTTCATCCAGTCCCAAACATGCTCAATGGGGGACAGATCCAGAGATCTTTCTGGCCAGGGTATTTGAGTTAGACCTTCTAGAGCACTTTGGGTGGCGCGGGATACATGCGGACGTGCATTGTCCTGTCGGAACAGCATGGTCCCTTGCCGGTCTAGGAATGGTAGAACGATGGGTTCGATGACGGTTTGGATGTACCATGCACTATTCAGTGTCCCCTCGACGATCACCAGAGGTGTACGGCCAGTGTAGGAGATCGCTCCCCACACCATGATGCCGGGTGTTGGCCCTGTGTGCCTCGGTCATATGCAGTCCTGATTGTGTCGCTCACCTGCACGGCGCCAAACACGCATACGACCATCATTGGCACCAACGCAGAAGCGACTCTCATCGCTGAAGACGACACGTCTCCATTCTTCCCTGGAGACGTTTGCGAATGGTCCTCGCCGATACCCCAGGAGCAACAGTGTCCCTAATTTGCTGGGAAGTGGCGGTGCTGCGTAGGATCCTACGGTCTTGGCGTGCATCCGTGCGTCGCTGCGGTCTGGTCCCAGGTCGACGGGCACGTGCACCTTCCGCCGACCACTGGTGACAACATAGATGTACTGTGGAGACCTCACGCCCCACGTGTTGAGCAATTCGGCGGTACGTCCACCCGGCCTCCCGCTTGCCCACTATACGCCCTCGCTCAAAGTCCGTCAACTGCACATACGGTTCACGTCCACTGCGATGGAGCTCCGTATGTCACGGCAAACTGGCTGACACTGACGGCGGCGGTGCACAAATGCTGCGCAGCTAGCGCCATTCGACGGCCAACACCGCAGTTCCTGGTGTGTCCGCTGTGCCGTGCGTGTGATTATTGCTTGTACAGCCCTCTCGCAGTGTCCGGAGCAAGTATGGTGGGTCTGACACACCGGTGTCAATGTGTTCTTCTTTCCATTTCCAGGAGTGTATTACAATGCCGACGAAAACTTTTTGGACACTGTTATATTAATAGAATTTTGTTTCTACAGATGTGTAACGCAAATTCTTGACCTGTGAAATTTTTTATATGAGACTGCCACTGTAGCGGAAACTGGTGTCGTAAATATTTCGACAAGACGGTTAAGTGATCACCTGCACGTAATGCGTCGTGGGCACCCAGCTGCGCGACAACCACCTGACAAAAGAAAGCCATTAGTGTGTGCCTGTCAGAGGCGCAGGTAGAGAGAAAAAAAAGAGAGGCCATTATGCTCGCTATTGACACTTCTTTGTAGAAAGCGTCGCAAATACGACACGCTCAAACTTGAAAACATATGATTACACTTTGGAGTTCTTAATTTATGATATTTACTGAAATGAAATGATGAGAAACGTTTCATGTCTATTGTCTTGCTAGCTGAAAGATTGTTTACTGCACTATGAAACGCCATACGGCTAGCGAATGACGTTTCACGCCTTGCTTTGCCTATTTTGTTTAATATCTAGTTTATAGCTGCACTGCAGCATTGGTTACTATAAAATTTAATGGATGTACTAATATAAATATTTTATGCCTACAGATCCAGTAAATAATAAGCTTATGATGCACTTAAAAAAACGAAGGAGCTCAAAAAGACATTTCCCTTGACAGGAATTGCAAAAATAATTTTTTTACGATTTGGTAACTTATCTGCTAGCGTATGTTCTCGTGATGCATAACTCTAGTGTTAAGATGTGACATAGGTATTAAACATTTTTACTGTAATATTTTTTCTGCTTCAGCTTTGTCATGTTTAGATATAAGTTATTGCATTTGCTGCTCCTTGCTTTCACAATTTCCATTTTTGTCATTGTTGTTTGTGTTAATTGTTTTGTGCTGCTGCATTGCGTCGTCCCTTAGTTTAGCATCTGAGCTCAGTAGATTTAAGTTAGCTTAAGAGGGGGTAGCCTATATAAGAGAATGAGTTGCGATGGATTTGAGGAAATGCACTGAGAAGTTATATGAGAAAAGTACAGAAAGCAGGTATAGGTAGGATTTTCTTGGAAATAATGATGAGGTAAGATACTGGAAAATAAATGATGAAGTAAGAAATATGTGAACATATAAATACAGAAAGCATGCTTGGATAGGATTTTTTTGGTGGAAACAAATGTTGAAATAAGACAAAAGATCTAAGGAATGAAGTTTTGGGTTGGACTGCAGTACCAAATATTACACTGAAAACAAATCCTGCCCTTTCCTCTTGTGTTAACCCACTATGTGTTTGTGTACCCTTGGGTATTTGTGTTCTTCCTGTGTTTATGTGTTTATCTGATGAGAGTTACGTAGTAGAATTTTAATGATAGTGTGTTATTTACTTTGTAAAGATGTTTAGACATTATTTATCTGTTCTGTTTTATTGCTCCTGTGTGAAGTTGATGTTTCAAAAGTTATTCTGATCTTTTATGTATGTACTTATATAATAATTTTTGTAACACTGATGTATTTGCTATTTCGATTCTTTTGTAAAGCCTGTACTACTACAAATGTTATCTGTATTGTTTTGTTCTTATGTTATAAAATTGTAATTGACACTAGTTCATCAAATTAAGTAACTTGTAAATTACATTTCACTGCACACGTTTCTGTTGGTCATAGTATATGGACAATATGTGAGAAGTAGGGACTGATAATGTTTGCACGTGTGTTAATAATTCAGCAAGGGACTGGATAACAGCATTGCTGGTTCTAAGGACATTTCAAACAAATTCTTTTTGATTGGACAAGTGGTGGTTTATGGACTTGCTATATTCTTCGCAAGACTCTTCGAGGGTGATTGTGCACCTGCACATTCGCAACAGATGGCTGCTGGCCATCTCTACAAGGACTACAGTGGGTCTACACCTTTGATGACCCACCAATACCATTATTTCTACAAGGACTACAGTGGGTCTACACCTTTGATGACCCACCAATACCATTATTTCTACAAGGACTGCAGTGGGTCTGCACCTCTGGTGGCCCACCAATACCATAATCTCTACTAGGACTACAGTGGGTCTGCTCTGTGATGACCAACCTACCAATATTCTTCAAAACTTCGACCGACTCTGCTGTGGGTTTGCTCTGTTGTGGCCCATTACCTGTCTGCATGTCAAGAGTCAGCACTGTCTTTCCGTTGGAAGGACAACGCTTCTTCTTCAAGACTGCATGGAAATCCACTTCTTCCGTGTGCATTTTCTTTTATTGCTCAGTCTTTGAGAAAAACACTACTATTTTACTGTGATGAATGATCAGGACTGTCTATATGGACTGTGAGAAAATTTTAGCTTTTGACCAACATTGTATCAATAAGTGTGTGCATTTGATATCTTTGTTGTAGTAATTATGAAAAATTTTATCAAATCATTATTGGCCACTGCCCAAAACAATTTGTAAAAATTTTTTGTGGGGAGCATGGGGGCCATGTAAGTAGGCTGTTTAGGTTTTCTTATTGGTGACGCCACATAGCGCTCTGTATGAAAAATCACTGGCTGTGCTGTGCGCAGTCTGTGGCTAGTTTGCATTGTTGTCTGCCATTGTAGTGTCGGACAGCGGCAGCTGGATGCTAACAGCGCGTAGCGTTGCGCAGTTGGAGGTGAGCCGCCAGCAGTGGTGGACGAGGGGAGAGAGATGGCGGAGTTTGTAAGAATTGGTGTCACGAACTGATATATATATTATGACTATTAAGGTAAATACATTGTTCTGTATTAAAATCTTTCATTTGCTAACTATGCCTATCAGTATTTAGTGCCTTCAGTAGTTTGAATCTTTTATTTAGCTGGCAGTAGTGGCGCCCACTGTATTGCAGTAGCTTGAGTAACGATGATTTTTGTGAGGTAAGTGATTTGTGAAACGTATAGGTTAATGCTAGTCAGGGCCATTCTTTCGTAGGGATTTTTGGAAGTCAGATTGCGTTGCGCTAAAGATATTGTGTGTCAGTTTAAGCACAGTCTTGTATAATTTTTCTAAGGGGACGTTTCAAGCTAAACAATCTTCACAAAACCGTTGACATTACCGTGGCTAACAAGAGAGTGATGTAGGCATTGATTCTACCATATGACTTACTGCAGCTGACTTGCTCGAGATCTGCCTTGACAGTGATATGGAGATAATTGGGAACTGTTGGTGCATATCTGTTTCGTAGATTGGATGTAAGAGTACACTGCAAATCTCATCTAGGAGCGAGTTACGGTCCGACAGGATCCAATTTCCTGCGTATCATTTTCGAGGCAGATTAAGAGCAGAAAAGGAAGATGAAGAGTACACATTCAACTCACAACACAATCATATGATGGAACAAGATAGTCAGAAAAGAAACACACTTGAGATGCAGACTGTTTTGAAACTACGTATGACAGTGTATCAGAGACAAAGCATTCTTTGTAGTAATTCTTTTTAATTTTTTGTCCCATGTAAGAGAAGAATTTATATATTTTGTATCATATTTCTAATTTTACTATACGTTCAGTTTAATTAACAAAAATTGGATAATCAGTTTCATGTACAAATAATTTGAACAAGTAACTCACGTCGCTAACATAAATATCACATTTATAAATAATACATTTCAGCTATCAGTCGTCCTCTGGAATTTTTATTGGCAGATCGAGATTTCAGCTAGCAACTAGCCATTCTTAATGCACAATTCTTTTTTGGTTCACAGTTCATGAACTGTGTACAAAGCCAGACGAACAGACATTACATGCATTGACCAAAAGAGGATAGTGCATTGAGACTGGCTAGCTGCTAGCTGAAATCTGTATCTGCCAATAAAAATTCCAAAGGACGAGTGATAGCTGAAATCTATTATTTACAAATCAAAATCACGGTCGCTGCGTTCAACAGCCTCTGAATGGAGGGTAACCTGATAAATATCACATGTTCGATTCTCTGGGTATATTTTCACTAATTTTTAGATTCAAATATGTTTATCATGACTCTTTTTTAACTTCTGTTATATTAATTTTACTGAACATAGGGACTAGTATGAAAGAATTACATACTAATAATCACAATAAATTTTCTAAAATGCATAATAAGTAGTGGAAAAAATTGTTGCTGGTCGACGTTAGCATAGGTTGGGGATGCATTGACCGGCGTATACTTCCACCACAACTGTCAACTATCATTTCGTTTGTGGTCAATATTGCAAAAACACAATAAAACTTTCATAAAAGAAAAAACCTGTTATGGTACATGAATCAAACAGTATGATCCATCATTAAAACTATGATTATAATGGAATGTGCTAGGATGGCGTTCCAAACATAGCTCCAAGGTGAGGTGAGTGTAATACCTTAAATTTCACCAGTCGTAAAGTTAATTTCTAGTTTCCAAAAAATCTGGTGCAGTTAGAGCCAAGGTTATCCACTCTCCATTTACTGATTAAATGTGTAGCACTTGTTGCAAAACACACTTCATTCCTTTTTCCCAGAGATATCTGATGTTTATGCACTGGAAAGCCCAAACATTATAAATGCCCATGTCTTCCCCGACGGTGATGTCATCTTTCAGCAGTATAACTGTCCGTGTCTCGGAGTCAGAACGGTTTTACCATTGTAACACCGTTCTGACTCCGAGAATTATGGTAAACTCACGTTGATGTCTTGGCCACCAGATTCACCTGATGTACATCCTATGGAACCCGTCAGGGTTCTTATAGGGCGCCGTTACCGCTTACGCAAATCAGCGGCCTGTTATTCACGCGAATTACATGACCTGTGCGTAAACATCTAATACCACGTACCTCCATAAAACTAGAACAAACTGTCAGATCCCTGATACGCAGAATCAGTGATGTATTTCGCTCCAAAGATGGAAAACAAGCTATTAAGCAGGTAGTCATAATGTTTTGGCACATCAGTGTATGTCATACCTGAATCACAAGCGCTTGCAATTTTAGCAACAACCTTAGTTGTAGGCACATTAACAGTAAAAAATTCGCCTACGTGATTAACATCTATATTTCTTGGTTCCACACTGTCTTTGGCATCAACGCTGCTTAATGAATTGTGTATCTGTATTCATGGGGTAGCAATGACCAGTGTTCAAAGTATCCCCAAAACAAAGAAATCGTGCACATGACCTTAGAAATATATATAGGGTGAGTCACCTAACATTACCGCTGGATATATTTCGTAAACCACTTCAAATACTGACGAATCGATTCCACAGACCGAACGTGAGGAGAGGGGCTAGTGTAATTGGTTAATACAAACCATACAAAAAAGCACGGAAGTATGTTTTTTTACACAAACCTACGTTGTTTTTTTTCAATGGAACCCCGTTAGTTTTGTTAGCACATCTGAACATATAAACAAATACGTAATCAGTGCCGTTTGTTGCATTCTAAAATGTTAATTACATCCGGAGATATTGTAACCCAAAGTTGACGCTTGAGTACCACTCCTCCCCTGTTCGATCGTGTGTATCGGAGAGCACCGAATTACGCAGGGATCGAAAGGGAACGGTAATGGACCTTAGGTACTGAAGAGACTGGAACAGCACTTTACGTCCACATGCTAACACCTTTTTATTGGTCTTTTTCACTGACGAACATGCACATTACCATGAGGGGTGAGGTACACGTATACACGTGGTTTCCGTTTTCAATTATGGAGTGGAATAGAATGTGTCCCGACATGTCAGGCCAATAGATGTTCAATGTGGTGGCCATCATTTGCTGCACACAATTGCAATCTCTGGCGTAATGAATGTACACGCCGCAGTACATCTGGTGTAATGTCGCCGCAGGCTGCCACAATACGTTGGTTCATATCCTCTGGGGCTGTAGGCACATCACGGTACACATTCTCCTTTAACGTACCACACAGAAAGAAGTCCAGAGGTGTAAGATCAGAAGAACGGGCTGGCCAATTTATGCGTCCTCCACGTCCTATGAAACGCCCGTCGAACATCCTGTCAAGGGTCAGCCTAGTGTTAATTGCGGAATGTGCAGGTGCACCATCATGCTGATACTACATACGTCGACGCGTTTCCAGTGGGACATTTTCGAGCAACGTTGGCAGATCATTCTGTAGAAAAGCGATGTATGTTGCAGCTGTTTCGGCCCCTGCAATGAAGTGATGACCAATGAAGTGGTCGCCAATGATTCCGCACCATTCATTCACAGTCCACGGTCGCTGTCGCTCTACCTGTCTGAGCCAGCGAGGATTGTCCTCGGACCAGTAATGCATGTTCCGTAGATTCACTGCCCCGTGGTTTGTGAAACTCGCTTCATTGGTAAACAGTTAGAACTGCAACGCATTCTCTGTTAATGCCCATTGACAGAATTGCACTCGATGATTAAAGTCATCACCATGTAATTGCTGATGTAGCGACACATGAAACGGGTGAAAGCGGTGACGATGCAGTATGCGCATGACACTACTTTGACTCAGTCCACCGACCTTCGCAATGTCCCTTGTACTCATGTGTGGGTTCGTGGCAACAGCAGCTAACACACCAAATGCACCCGCTTCTCCTGTGACGGGCCTGTTACGGACCCGTTTGCGTGCTACGACCATACCTGTTGCATACAGTCGGCGGTAGAAGTTTTGCAATGTGCGGCACGTTGGATGCTCTCTGTCCGGGTACCGTTCTGCATACACCCTGCACGCTTCAGCTGCATTTCCTCGACACTCGCCATAGATGAGTATCATCTCCGCCTTTTCAGAGTTCGAATACACCATGGTCACAGTTCCTACAACTCTACACTATCACAGACGTCTGGTAACACAGTGTACTACAGTTGGTCTGCGTGCGGAGACGAATGCAGAATAACAATAGCAGCAAGCGCCACATGCGGACACTGCGACAGCTAGACCAAACCACAACAGTGCACTACAGCCACACTCGTAAACACGGTCGTCATCGTAAACATGTCCCTGCAGATGCTGCTCGCCGACCGTGGCCCGTGTTTGTTACAACACGCAACTGAACGTCGGAGGTTTCAAGCGTCGACTTTAGGTTAAAATATCTCCGGATGTAATTAACATTTTACAATGCAACAAACGGCACTGATTACGTATTTGTTTATATGTTCAGATGTGCTAACAAAACTAACGTGGTTCCATTTAAAAAAACAGTAGGTTTGTGTTTAAAAACATACTTCCGTGCATTTTTGTATGGTTTGTATTAAACAATTCCACTAGCCCCTCTCCTCACGTTCGGTCTGTGGAATCGGTTCGGCAGTATTTGATGTGGTTTACGAAATATATCCAGCGGTAACGTTAGGTGACTCACCCTATAGAATTAATCGAGTAACATACATATATAGTTGAAAACACCGATGGGTTTGCAGTTAAACGGTATCGATGATTTTTGCACAATCTGATTTTAATACGTTGTTTCGTAAACAATTTTAAGTCGTTACAGGTTCGTCAACTTTGGCACAACATGATGCCATCTAGCGTGTACTGATGGAACTTTATCACCAAAGAGTATGTACTAAAAGCCCAACTGAGAGCCAGCAGAGAGATGTAAAACATTACGGGTATGAGTGATGAAAGTAACCAAGGTAGTCAAAGCATACCCTGCTTAAGGTACATCAGAAGTTACTATTTAAGAAAAAACTTAAAACATATTTTTAGTGTTGCAGTTCTGTTGCTCAATTTCTCTATTTTACACCTAAAAACAGTTCAAACAGTGCATTAATATAGTTAAAAAAATCTTCTGCAAAAAGTATAGAAATAATATATGTTGTTTATAAAAATAATGTTCTTGTAGATGCGAAATGTGCACTACTACAGTCGCTCGTTTTATTACCATTATTATTATTCTGATTAAATATTTGCTTAATGTAAATTACTTTGAGGATATATAATTGTCCGCAGCTCGTGGTCGAGCGGTAGCGTTCTCGCTTCCCTCTCCAGTTCCCGGGTACGATTCCCGGCGGGGTCAGGGATTTTCTCTGCCTCGTGATGACTGGGTGTTGTGTGATGTCCTCAGGTTAGTTAGGTTTAAGTAGTTCTAAGTTCTAGGGGACTGATGACCATAGATGTTCAGTCCCATAGTGCTCAGAGCCATTTGAACCATTTGATATATAATTACTATTGTTTAGCTAGGTAGCCTTTGTAAACTGTTGTAATTTGTTATATTTCACATGAACAAGGTATTTAGTTAAGATAATATGGCGTAACTCGAAGAGTTCTTGCTTACGCGACGGGAAGGTGAACCAGGCCCGACCAGATCAGTGCGGCATGTAAACGACTGTGGTCCGGTACGCCGGCCAGCCTTAGTTGAGGCAAATGCTAGGCTGGTCCCAAAATTTCGCATCAGAGAACACGGTACAAAAACGGATAAGACACGTTCCCACACAGTACAAAGTTGGCTATTCACGCATTCTCGAAAAGAGCAGCGATTCTTCGGCTGCGCACACGCATCTTCCGCGCACGCTCGAGCACTTTACGCGCTGGCTGCTCACTTTCGCGGTGTCACTATTTCACAGTACGCGGTCGCGTCCATTGTTTCGGGAACGCCCATGGGATGGAGTTGTGATACGTCTTTATTTTGTTTGTCTCCTTTTCCGTTAATAAACAACTTTCTACAGACACACTGTCCAATTTTTTTTTGGGCAATTCCACCACTTCGCTGCAAGTTCTCCCTCGGTTCTATATACTAGCAACTCATCAGGTCTCTATAAAGCTTAAAGGGTGCCTTCGTAACACCAGAGGATTAGAGAGTCATGTAATCTGTTTGAGCTTCACAGACCATTTAGGACCTAGATCCTTACGTTCTGCAGATTTTGACTTATTAACGTACTGCCATTTAGCAGTGAATTACACTACTGGCCATTAAAATTGCTACACCAAAAAGAAATGCAGATGATAAACGGGTATTCATTGGACAAATATATTATATTAACACTGACATGTGACAACATTTTCACGCAATTTGGGTGCATAGATCCTGAAAAATCAGTACACAGAACAACCACCTCTGGCCGTAATAACAGCCTTGATACGCCTGGGCATTGAGTCAACAGAGCTTGAATGGCGTGTACAGGTACAGAAGCCCATGCAGCTTCAACACGATCCACAGTTCATCAAGAATACTGACTGGCGTATTGTGAAGAGACAGTTGCTCGGCCACCATTGACCAGACCTTTTCAGTTGGTGCGAGATCTGAAGAATGTGCTGGCCAGGGCAGCAGTCGAATATTTTCTGTATCCACAAAGGCCAATACAGGACCTGACATATGCGGTCGTGCATTATACTGCTCAAATGTAGGGTTTCGCAGGGATCGAATAAAGGATAGAGCCACGGGTCGTAACACATCTGAAATGTAACGTCCATTGTTCAAAGTGCCGTCAGTGCGAACAAGAGATGACCGAGACGTATAACCAACGGCACCCCGTACCATCACGCAGGGTGATACGCCAGTATGCCGATGACGAATACAAGCTTCCAATGTGCGTTCGCCGCGATGTCACCAAACACGGTTGTCACCATCACGACGCTGTAAGCAGAAACTGGATTCATCCGACAAAATGACGTTTTGCCATTCGTGCACCCAGGTTCGTCGTTGAGTGCACCATCGCAGGCGTTCCTGTCTGTGATGCAGCGTCAAGGGTAACCGCAGCCATGGTCTCCGAGCTGATAGTCCATGCTGTTGCAAACGGCGTCAAACTGTTCGTGCAGATGGTTGTTGTCTTGCAAACGTCCCCATCTGTTGACTCAGGGATCCAGACGCGGCTGCACGATCCGTTACAGCCATGCGGATAAGATGCCTGTCATCTCGACTGCTAGTGATACGAGACCGTTGGTATCCAGCACGGCGTTCCGTATTACCCTCCTGAACCCACCGATTCCACGTTCCACTATTAGTCATTGGGTGTCGACCAATGTAATCAGCAACGTCGCGATACGACAAACCGCAATCGCGATAGGCTACAATCCGACCTTTATGAAAGTCGGAAACGTGATGGTACGCATTTCTCCTCCTTATACGAGGATCACAACAACGTTTTACCAGGCAACGCTTGTCAACTGCTGTTTGTGTATGAGAAATCGGTTGGAATGTTTCCTCATGTCAGCACGTTGTAGGTGTCGCCACCGGCGCCAACCTTGAGTGGATGCTCTGAAAAGCTAATGATTTGCATATCACAGCGTATTCTTCCTGTCGACTAAATTTCGCGTCTGTAGCACGTCATCTTCGTGGTGTAGCAATTTTAATGGCCAATAGTGTTGTTTTGTCTGACAACAAATACTTGGTCCTTATGACTAGTTATGTGATCACAATTTTCTCTATTTTACTTGTTTTTAAGAGTTCTTTAAAATTTATTCATGTTTGTCGATATTTTAGGATTTGTTACCCTTTCCTGATTCAGTATTATGGAGATGTCACCTGAGGACATGGTTTTCAGAGCCACGAAACCAGTGTTTTAAGGAAAGTGATCTGACAATAAAAAGATTAAAAACAGTTGCAGCGACTTTTTGATCCCCAAGGTAAAGTATACACGATTCATAGACAGCTGGCGCACGCAACTTCTCTCCCTTTGGTTACTTTGATTACTGCAGCGTCAGAAAGTACATCCTGCCACAAAGTTAAATATCACCATCATTTTTATTACACTAGAGGGCATTTAGGGCCTACTGCATAAAAACAGAAGAAATAACCACTCAACAAAATAGTAGCATACTACAGAAAAATTGTATAAGAACACATTACAAAACGCGCAATGAAAAAGGTCTGTCAAACATAATAGTAGAGATGTGTGTTGCATAAGGTACTCCACTATTGCCGGTTTCTAGCCTTATCTTCCACCACTGTAGGCTCCACTCGTTTGAGGCTTGTTAATACTCGATTCTTCCACCACGTCATCGACGCCCCTTTGGACGTTTTCCAACAGATTTCAATGGATTACGCGGTATAGGAAGGGTCTATCAGCTCCAACAATTGACCAAACCATTGTAGCCCGTTGCGCCATAATATTTGGCCAATGTGTTGGTTTTACAAACCGCTGGAACGTTAAAAAAATACAATAAAAGTCTCGAAAATGCAAACCTCATATTAGCCGAGATAAACATTTGAGAAAAGATACGGATGACTTACTACAACTACTCACAAATTCTATATCTTAGTGAAATATTATATAGCAATAACATTTATCCAAATAAGAAAAGAAAGAAAAACAGAACTTATAACAACTCAAAACGCGGAAAAGGAAGAACATTATCATTATACTCTATGATGTAGTGTGCGAGATTAATGCGTAATGATGTAATTAAAATGTAAACTTGGTTGTAGAAAAAACAAGTAACTAAAATCAGTGATTTAAGTGTGTCGACTATAAATGATTGCATACATTAGGAAAACGTAATTAGTCATACTAAGCCGCGGCGGGGTAAATCTTCTTATTTTTCCTTCGATTAACTACTATCACTGATAATCAGTATATCAGCAAACATCATTTCTTAAGGCTGTAAAACGAAACGAACTTTTTAAATCAAATAATTTCTTTACGCATATTACTTAAAATTATTTTATGTAGACGGTTTTGCTCTGCTTTGCAGTGTACTTTCAAAACATGACTGGTTTCTTCATTTGCACTTCCAAGAACGAATACGGCACATCGGCTTCGCTCGGGGAAGGGAGGGGGGTCAGAGTTACAATGGAAAGCGCCAGCGCCGTGCGGTTGAGGCCAATGGTTCCCTAGTGAGTTATCAAGTGTATCACTTATTTTGCCCCACTAGTGAGACATACTTCGAAAACTGTAGTGCCGATACACGAACACTAATCTCATCATAAAGACCAGAACAGAAGAAAAGTTATAACAGAAGACCATAATAGAAGCGTCGCTTGAGAAGAACGTATCAGCTCACAGTGAGTTTCTCTGATCACTATTATTGTCCAGTTGACCTCTTCAAGAGGAGTCAGCTATATTTCTCTTTCTCATTCTGAGTGGGCAGTTTATGCCTTCACTTACGCACGGATGAAAGTTTTCTTATAAAATGCTATTTGCCTGGAAATTCCCATTACCAAAGGAAAATCTGTTACACAATCCTAAACAGGTCTTTCAACGGCGTCCATTTACCTTAACATATTTTGTTCATTTAATTCGTGGGCTACTGTCTATGACTCTTCCTCAATGCCATAAATTTCTATAAAATTGGATTTGCAGAAAATGGACTGGATCCTTGCTTCCCGATTCGTGGCGGGTAATTCATCACTTATCTCCTGGATTTTAATCGAAGAACTATGAGATAGCTCTGTGCAAGGTGGGTAATTTCTTGAAAATTTACAAAAAGCGATACGAAAACGGAATTCTAAGCAGTGTTTAAAAGAGTTCTTATGAATGTCAGCAGGTGAAACTTCTTCAAGCCAAAAACTATACCCCAGTCAAAGAAGTTGCCGTCAGCCGGTATCCATACAGCAAAACGTCGAAGTCAGTTTCATATGTACGAAACGTTATGGCCAAAAGTTAGTGAGATCCAAAATCAATTATTCTTATTCATTACCTCACACCTTATCCAACAGACTAACCATATGCTCATGCCACATGTATTCATACACACATAAAAAAAAAAATTGCATCTCCTCGGTTCCGAGAGTTCCGGAACCTGTACAGAAAAGTGGAACAGAGACCAGCACAAACATCATTTCCGCCCGTTTTATTGCTCATGAAAACCACACATTGCATGTTGTAGCACCATACAGCGAGAGCTTCAAAGGTGGTGGTCCAGATTGCTACACACACTGGTACTTGTAATACCCAGTGAGTAGCACGCCTGTATTTGTCATGGCATACAAACCCACAAGTTCATCAAGGCATCGTTGGTCCAGATTGTCTCACTCCTCAACGGCGATTCGGCGTAGATCCCTCAGAGTGGTTAGTGGGTCACGTAGTCCAGCCCTTTTCAATTGATCCCAGGCAAGTTCGATAGGGTTCATGTCTGGAGAACGTGCTGGCCACTCTAGCCGAGCGATGTCGTTATGCTGAAGGAAGTAATTCACAAGATGTGCACGATGGGGGCGCGAATTGTCGTCCATGAAGACGAATGCCTCGTCAATATGCTGTCGATATAGTTGCACAATCGGTCGAAGGATGGCATTCACATATCTTACAGCCGTTACGGCGCCTTCAATGACCACCAGCGGCGTACGTCGGCCCCTCATAATGCCACCCCAAAACAGCAGGGAGTCTCCACAGTGATGCACTCGCCGGACAGTGTGTCTAAAGCGTTTAGCCTGACCAGGTTGCCTTCAAACATTTCTTCGACGATTGTTTGGTTGAAGCCGTATGCGATACTCATCGGTGAAGAGAACGTGATTCTAATTCTGAGCGATCCATTCGGCATGTTGTTGGGCCCATCTGTACCGTGCTGCATGGTGCCGTGGTTTCAAACATAGACCTCGCCATGGACGTCGGGAGTGAATTTGCGCATCATGCAGCCTATTGCGCACAGTTTGAGTCGTAAGACGACGTCCTGTGGCTGCACGAAAAGCATTATTCAACATGGTGGCGTTGCTGTCAGGATTCCTCCGAGTCGTAATCCGTAGTTAGCGGTCATCCACTGCAGTAGTAGCCCTTGGGCGGTCTGAGCGAGGCATGTCATAGACAGTTTCTGCCTCTCTGTATCTCCTCCATATGCGAACAACATCGCTTTGGTTCACTCCGAGACGCCTGGACACTTCCCTTGTCGGGAGTCCTTCCTGGCACAAAGTAACAATGCGGACGCGATCGAACCGCGCTATTGACCATCTGGGCACGGTTGAACTATAGAAAACACGAGGCGTGCACCTCCTTTCTAGTGGAATGACTGGAACTGATTGGCTGTCGGACCCTCTCCGTCATATGGGCGCTGCTCACGCATAGTTGTTTACATCTTTGGGCGGACGTGACATATCTGAAAAGTCAAAGGTACTGTTTCTGCGATACAATATCCACAGTCAAGGTCTGTCTTCAGGAGTTCTAGGAGCCGAGGCATTTTTTGATATGTGTATTTTAAAAAGTTTTCGGCTGGAAAAAGTTTTGTGTCTAGTGAAGCGATCATGGTAGTTGGATATACTGCGGTCCTCCCGTCATTGCACTTTTAATCGCTGGAAAATACTTGGACAAAATGCAGTTACCTAAAATGGTACTATTTTCATAAATAGTTGCATTTTTATAAGACAGACATTCTCTTTCAATTTTTATGTATTTCACCATAAAGCTGCTATAGGAGTTTATTTCGCTGCAGTTAGTTTTGGCAGTTATAATGATATACAGCAAGTGGTCGTTATTGCGAGATACGTTAAATATACAGCATACTTTGTAATAATGGGTACATAGTATATACCATTTTAAACCTTTCACGTGTATTAGGCGACCACAAAACTGAAGCAACAAAATGCAATTAATTCCTGAGCAGTTTTTGGGTGTTATATATACACCATGTCTTTTATCAGAGGCCGGCCTGTGTGGCCGTGCGGTTCTAGGCCCTTCAGTCTGGAACCACGTGACCGCTACGTCGCACGTTCGAATCCTGCCTCGGGCATGGATGTATGTGATGTCCTTAGGTTAGTTAGGTTTAAGTAGTTCTAAGTTCTAGGGGACTGATGAACTCAGAAGTTAAGTCCCATAGGGCTCAAAGCATTTGATTTTTGTATCAGAAGAAAGCATAAGAAATATTTCGATTTTTATCTTTCCCTCATAAAGGAACTTAACTGTTGAAGTATTAAAATCATTTGTATTTTAAATTCTTCATTTGTGTTGCCATATTGTCCGTAACTCCCTTACAATTCCTGAGGGTACTTTCAGTTGTTGCAACTACAAGAAAATGAATGGTTTTTTTTTCAGTGCACGTGTTTCGCTTTATTGAGGTAAAGCATCATCAGTGATCTGTAATTAATGATATTTATAATTTGATTTGCTTTTATGATCGAAAAACATTTCGTTAGCAATATGTTGCATTTTACATATGGTTATTGAGGCTCAGGATTTGTAGTATCATTCACAATTTACTTCTATCTTGTGTATAGGTTATCTGAAATATTTGACAGAAACAGTGACTGCGTAGGGTGCCCTAATTTCATACACACTGCATGAAGATTGAATTGCAGGGTAGTCAGAATTGAACTTTCTCTACCTGAGCGAGTGTAGAAGATAATTACAGATGCAGAAAGCCAGCTAAAATCCGGACAAGATGATCCGGGCTTTATTCGTAAAATTCTTTTAACAAAACAGCAATATTGCTGTTGCTCTTGGAGAGTATCGACGTACTGAAGGAATACGGAGAGGTGGTGTTTCCGCACCTGAGTTGAAGAACATGTTTCGGAAGTTCGGATGAATTGTCGATTTGGCAGTTGCTCCTGGGAGAGGCCGACGTCCAATTGCTCCACAAATTGTTGAAGAAGTTACTGTTACCACGGCTGAGATGCTTCTGGCAACAATGGAGCAGTCTCTAGTGGGGTTTCTGACTGTCGTGGATGCAGACAGTCGTTACAACGAGAAACGTTTGAAACCTGGAACGCAAACGTTACACACAATTAAGAAATGTACCCTCTCACGTACAAACTAAAATTTGTTTCTTTCAATAGTTTTTTTGGTTAGTTTCTCTTCCGTATGTTCTCATAAATGTTTCTACAAAGTTTCATTGCCCAGCGATCACTCGTTTTTCGTGGGACACCTCTCAGGTAGCGGAAGTTGAACATTATACCCATCCTGTCATCTTCTGCTGCAGTCTTGCCTAGCGAGTGGGTGGGTTTGGAAAGGAAGAGGCGGGAGGGGCTGATGTGTTGAGCAACGCCGCGCATGCGCATTAACGCTGCAGCCTTGGAGAGGCCCGTTATTCACGCAGCCGTGTCGCACACTCGCTTCCGACTTTCTACTAAATGAATCCTCACATTTAAATGCTGTTACGTGATTCATTTTTCTTGTGGTACGCAGGCCAAATGCAGCCGTACAGAAACGAAAAACACACCGAGATGGGACACGAGATTACACTTTTCTAACATAAATAAACAACGGAAGACAAAACCACAAACCTCTTATCCGATATACGGTATATTTATGTAGTTATCGTAGACGAAACTGATGGGCAATTTATTTTTCATTCATCTTCATTTTCGTGTTTCCCACGAGAAGCATTTGACTCGGTACTAAGTAATGCTTATTAACGTAACTACCACCGGTATTGTATGAACTATTAAGCAAAATTTGTGACGAGATCGAATGTCTGTTGACAGCGAGGGGGGACGTATGTTACGTTGGATGGAGAGTCATCAGCAGATATAGAATAAGCTTCGGGAAATACACTACTGGCCATTAAAATTGCTACACCAAGAAGAAATGCAGATGATAAACGAGTGTTCATTGGACAAATATATTATACTAGAACTGACATGTAATTACATTTTCACGCAATTTGGGTGCATAGATCCTGAGAAATCAGTACCTAGAACAAGCCTTGATACGACTGGGCATTGAGTCAAACAGAGCTTGGATGGCATGTACAGGCACAGCTACCCATTTAGCTTCAACACGATACCACAGTTCGTCAAGAGTAGTGACTGACGTATTGTGACGTGCCAGTTATCGGCCACCATTGACCACACATTTTCAATTGGCGAGAGATCTGGAGATTGTGCTGGCCAGGGCAGCAGTCGAACATTTTCTGTATCCAGAAAGGCCCGTAGAGGAGCTGCAATATGCGGTCGTGCATTATCCTGCTGAAATGTAGGGTTTCGCAGGGATCGAATGAAGGGTAGAGCCACGGGTCGTAACACATCTGAAATGTAACATCCACTGTTCAAAGTGCTGTCAATGCGAACAAGAGGTGACCGAGACATGTAACCAATCGCACCCCATACCATCACACGAGGTGATACGCCAGATGGCGATGACGAACACACGCTTCCAATGTGCGTTCACCGCAATATCGTCAAACACGGATGCGACCATCATGATGCTGCAAACAGAACTTGGATTCATCCGAAAAAAATGACGTTTTGCCATTCGTGCACCCAGATTCGACGTTGAGCACACCATCACAGGCGCTCCTGTCTGTGATGCAGCGTCAAGGGCAACCGAAGCCATGGTATCCGAGCTCACAGTCCATGCTGCTACAAACGTCGTCGAACTGTTCGTGCAGATGGTTGCTGTCTTGCAAAACGTCCCCATCTGTTTACTTAGGAATCGAGACGTGGCCGCACGATCCGTTACAGCCATGCGGATAAGATGGCTGTCATTTCGACGTCTAGTGATACGAGGCCGTTGGGATCCAGCACGGCGTTCCGTATTACCCTCCCGAACCCACCTATTCCATTTTCTGTTAACAGTCATTGGATCTCGACCATCGCGATACGATAAACCGCAATCGCGATAGGCTACAATGAGACCTTTATCAAAGTTGGAAACGCGGTGGTACGCATTTCTCCTCCTTACACGAGGCATCACAAGAACGTTTCACGAGGCAACGCAGGTCAACTGCTGTTTGTGTATGATAAATCGGTTGGAAACTTTCCTCATGTCAGCACGTTGTAGGTGTCGCCACCGGCGCCAACCTTGTGTGAATGCTCTGAAAAGCTAATCATTTGCATATCACAGCATCTTCTTCCTGTCGGTTACATTTCGCGTCTGTAGTACGTCGTCTTCGTGATGTAACAATTTTAATGTCCAGTAGTGTATATTGGATCCATTGCCCTTCACATCGTACATTGCTGAGCTCGTAGACAATACGATGCCCCGATTTGCAGCAGATGATGCTGTCGTCTATAATGAAACACAATCCGAATGAAGCAGCACAAATAGGCAGAGATACGAATGTACGGTTTCACGGCAAAATATACTGATAAAACTTCCTCACTCATTCATCCGCATCCATTAGCTTTCGACCCAGAACTCTTCGGCCGTTGTCAAGGTTTGGCTCTCGAATCATCGCAGCTACCGTCCTGCTACAGCCGCGCTCCTTCTGTGACGCCACTTGCGCTCTGCCCGCTTCAACCTTCCCATGGTCGGTTCCCAAGCTCCGCTTAGCTGTAGGCCAGTGTCTTTATTGAGGGCTTTGTCAGAAAGTTTTTTTTCGATCACTTCTTTTATGACGCTATGCCAGAAATCACTTTTCCATTTAATAACAGCTATCTTGTCGTTCGCAGTTCGATGTTGGTTTCCCAGAGCATGTTCTGCTACCTCTAATTTGTCAGAATACCGTAGGTGGAAATACGTCGCGTGTTCTTCTCGTCTTTGTTCAATAGTACGCACCGCCTGTCCGACGCAAAACTGTCCACACGCCATGGTATTTTATATGCCCCTGGCGTTATGAGTTCTACATCGTTTTTCACAACACCAACACTATCCATGACAACACCAAGTCCACAATGGAGGTAGAGACGGATCGTGCCTTGCTGTTGCTTCATCTCTTCGTCCGTCAAAAGAGCGTCTCGATCACAGTATTTATCGGAACCGTGCCCATTCGGGGTGTACAACATACCTTGTGAATGTTGACAGTTTTACGATGGACACTGTCAGTGCTTTTGCAAAGCGCCGCACAGAACATGAGAAGTGTTTCCACCAATGGTATCCCGAGATATTAGCTGCAGCAAAACATGCTCTGGAAAGCGGGCACCAAATATAATTCGACGAGGCGTCTGTTGTCAAACGGGCAAATCTTTTCTGGGATACTGTTAACAAAAGACGCTATCGAGAAAACACTTGCTGACAGTCTGCAACTAGGCACAGTTTGGAATCCGGCCATCGGAAGGTTCAACGAATTCATTACTATATATGGCGCATAAGTGAGCACCAGTGACGTCACAGAAGGGAACGTTGCTATATGACGACGACAGCACCGTTCACTCGACAGTCACCACTTGGCAATGACCGAAGGATTCTCGGCCGAAGGCTAGTTGACATTTAATCACTTGATGCGGCTGGAAGCTCAGGAGAATATTATCACTCAGGCAGATATTAATAAAATTTAAAAGTGGAGCAAAAACTGCAAATTTTGTTTAAATACTTATAAATGTAAAATTGCACACTTAGACAACACAGAAATATGACTACAATATCAGTAAGTCACAACTGCACTCTGTCAAGTTGTCAGGGGTTCACCACCCTGCTGGAGCATATGTAATTTCGATGCATTGCTCACGCGCTACCTGCGACAGAAAATATCTTTGCTGCAATAGAGTCGCAGGTCATAGCTGTCTCGGCAGTTGTTGCAGTCTCTCGCTGCAACAGTGCAGTTGTATTCTGCCGCTGGAACAGTGCAGTTCATAGCCATGTATTGTAAGGTAAATTTTATTATTTTTATTGGCATGCACGTAGTTAAGTCACTTGTCTGAGATGTTAATTGAATTTGTTTCAATCTTTTTGTGATTCGTCAGCACCAGTTGACCCAGATTTGTAATATTCAATTTTCATATAATTGATTACAGATCTTTATTAATAATGTAAAATATTTTCAGAATATAATTTTTACCAGTCAGCAATAAAAGGAATGAATGATTTTGCCTTACATCATTGCCAGTCCCGATCCAGTCATTTATTTAAATTTAAACGTTTCAGATGCTTTCGCTGATCATAGACATGTGTTCTTTAGTAATCAGACGACCAGTTGTGCAGCTGTGTCAATAAGCAAAGTCAGTTTTTCTAATAATTCAGGTCTCAGTCAAATGTACAGTATTTGTAGATAGGCCAGCACTGCACTAAGCTGTGCCATTTACGAGCAGATATATAGACAGCGTTATCCGGCGACACCATCATGAGGTAAGAATTTTTGAGATTGATTTCACAGGGCCATGGCGTAGCACTGCTTACCTCAAAATTTATCAGTTTTCATGAGTTAAGATACTAACAAAAAATTATCATCATTTTTATTATTGTTTTACGGGAAGGTTACAAAGTATCTTGGCATGACATTATATGGGGATATGAAATGTACTAATCGCATAGTATCAGTCATAGGTAAAGGGCGTGGCAGACTTCGGTTCATTGTTGGGATGATGTAAGAAAGTAGGAAGTCTACAATGGAGACGGCTGACAAAACACTAGCAGCGGTCCATCCTAGAGCACTGTTCAGTTGTGTTTGATTGATACCATATAGTACTTACAGGGGATATTGAACGCATATAAAGAAAGACAGCACGAATGATGTGATGTTGTTCGATCCTCGGCGGATGCTCGCGGAAATGCTAATGAGGGTGAAAACGGTTCAAATGGCTCTGAGCACTATGGGACTCAACTGCTGTGGTCATTAGTCCCCTAGAACTTAACTACTTAAACCTAACTAACCTAAGGACATCACACACATCCATGCCCGAGGCAGGATTCGAACCTGCGACCGTAGCAGTCGCACGGTTCCGGACTGCGCGCCTAGAATAATGAGGGTGAACTGAAGACAGACGCCAGCTACCCACGAATAGCCTACTGACGAAGTTGAAAGAACCACAAATAAGTTAGAAATCTGTAAGTATACTGAGGTGACATAATTCATGGCACTCAGCACTATAGCACTCCGTCTTCAGGCCACAAGTGGCCCACCGGGACCATCTGACCGCCGTGTCATCCTCAGATGAGGATGCGGATAGGAGGGGTGTGTGGTCAGCACACCACTCTCCCGGTCGCTACGATGGTTTTCTTTGACCGGAGCCGCCACTATTCGGTCGAGTAGCTCCTCAGTTGGCATCACGAGGCTGAGTGCACCCCGAAAAATGGCAACAGCGCATGATGGCTGGATGGTCACCCATCCAAGTGCCGGCCACGCCCGACAGCGCTTAACTTCGGTGATCTCACGGGAACCGGTGTATCCACTGCGGCAAGGCCGGTTCCCACATAATTCATGGGATACCTCCTAATTTCGTGTAGGACCTCATTTGGCCCGACGCAGTGCAGCAACTTGGCAGCGGATGGAGTCAACAAGTTGTTGGAAGTATCCCGGAAGAAATATTGAGCCATGCTGCCTCTATAGCCGTCCATAATTGCGTAAATGTTGCCGGTGCACGATTTTGTGCTCGAAACTGACCTCTACTTTATGTCCCACAAATGTTCGATGGGATTCATGTCTGGTGATCTGTGCAACCAAAACACTCGCTCGAATTGTACTGAATGTTCTTCAAACCAGTCGCGAACAATTGTGGTTCGGTAACATGGCGCATTATCATAAAATTCCATCGCAGTTTGGGAACATGAAGTCCATGAATGATGGTCTCCAAGTAGCAGTTGGACCAGAGGATACAGTCCATTCCATGTATAGGAAGCCCACACCTTTATGGAGCCACCATCAGCTAGCACAGGGCCTTCTTGGCAACTTGGGACCACAGCTTCGTGGGGTCTGCACCGCACTCGAACCCAACCATCAGCTCTCACCAACAGACATCGGGACTCACCCGCGCAGGCCATGGTTTTCCAGTCGTCTAGGGTCCCTCCGATATGGCCACAAGCCCAGGAGAGGCGCTGCAAGCGAACTCGTTCTGTCAGCAGAGGCTTGCGCGGCGGTCGTGTGCCGTAGCCCGTTAACGTCGAGTTTCGCAGCACTGTCCTAACGGACACGTTCAACGTACGCCCCACAATGACTTCTGCGATTACTTCATGCAGTGTTGCTTGTCTGTTAGCACTTCCAACTCTACGCAAACGCCACTGCCTTCGGTCGGTAAGTGAAGGCCGTCAGCCACTGTGTTGCCCGTGTGAGAAGTAATGCCTGAAATTTGGTATTCTCGCATACTACTGACACTAAGCATCTCCGAGTATTACTGAATTCCCTAATGATTTCCAAAATTGATTGCCCTAAGCGTCTAGCTCCAGCCACTACACCACTTTCAAAGTCTGTCAATTCCCGTCGAGCGGCCATAATCATGTCGGAAACCTTTTTAAATGAATTACCTAAGAGCGAACGACAGCTTAACCAGCGCACCGACCTTTTACACCTTGTGTACACGATACTATCTGCATCTGTTTATGTGCTTATTGCCGTATGATGAATTTTGTCCCGTCAGAGTATACTGCAGCTATCTACGTTCCGTTCCCCCAGGGACCGTGAGGACAGACTTAAGCTTATTGCAGCACATACAGGGATATTCGGTCAATCATTCCTCCCACGGTCAACACATGAGTGGAACGAGATAAATAACCCTAATACATGAAACTGTGGGAATTACTCTCCGCCGAGCACTTCACGTTGGTTTACAGAGTTTAGGCGACGATGTAGTATATAGCTGAAAAGCAGAGATTGGTCCGCAGTCTAATCAGGCTTCCCGTTACCTACTTTAAAATCCAGAACGTATTCCGACTTTTACATCTCTATGTGTATCGCTTCAGATTAATATACTCATAGTTTAACAAAAGAGAATGAAACTGTTATGGACAATAAACAGTTTAGACAAGGAAAGAATAGAAGCTCTTGAAAGATGCTGCTATGGAAGGATACTGAAGATTAGATACATAGTTTGAACGCTATGACTACAATATCAATGAGTCACAATTGTATTCAGTCTAAAAATACCTGAGTGAAATATTAAATGGGGACATGAAATGGGACGATCACAGAGGCTCAGCCTTAGGTAAATCAATCGGCAAACTGAGGACAAAAGAGATGTATGGCACTGCTTCACTAAAGGTGTGAATAGGTTCAAATGGATGTAGGTGGCATTAGTTAATAAGAAATGAAACTTGCCTATGAGAGCAGAAGTGCACCAAACCAGGCTTCAGGCAGGGTAACAAAAAGTAACGTAGAATGGAGTAAAAAGTCATTCTTCGCATTGTGGTTTCTTGTTATAAGTAAGAGATTTTATTATTTAGTTTCAGATCGTGTGGCGACGCACAGTAACAGAGACGTAAATGAAACCTGTTAAATTAGTGCAAGTACAGTTGAAAAATTAGAAAGTGACGCCGAGCACTTCCTCAACACATAGCGTTCACTTTCAATAATTATTATTTGTAGTAGAGTGACGATACTATGTCTTACTTAATTTGAAACGTCCCCTTAGAAAAATTATACATGACTGTGCTTCAACTGACACACAATATTTTTTAACGCAACGCAATCTGACTTTCAGTAATCCCTACAAGAGAATGGCCCTGACTAAATTAACCTATGCGTTTCACAAATCACTTACCTCACAAAAATCTTCGTTACTCGAACTACTGCAATTCAGCGAGCGCCACTAGTGCCAGCTAAATAAAAGATTCAAACTACGGATTCAAACTACGGAAGTCACTAACTACTGACAGGCACAGTTAGCAAATGAAATATTTTAGTACAGAACAAACAATGTATTTACCTTAATAGTCATAATATATATAGCAGTTCATGACATCCATTCTTACAAATGTACTGTTTCTGATGGACACACCTCCAGATTATCCATTCTCAAAAATCCGCCATCTCACTTCCCGACATCCATCACTGCTGGAGTCTCGCCTCCAACTGCGCAACGCTAGCGCTGTTAACATCCAGCTGCCCAACACTACAATGGCAGACAACAATGCAAACTAGCTACAGACTGCACACAGCACAGCCAGTGATTTTCATACAGAGCGCTACGTGGCGTTACCAATAAGAAAACCTAAATAGCCTACTTACAAATTATTCTGTTCATGGCATCGCAAATTCATATACTCCTGGACGTTGAAGCAGGAACACAAGTAATTTATGCGAGCTGTATGTTGGAACCCATTGCAGGTCGAAGCAATGAAAATCCAATTCCTTTTCCCAGTTATGGAGAACAAAACAACTTGAACAATACTCATGTACATATGTATCTCAATGAGCACATACGTACCTTAATACACTACTGGCCATTAAAATTGCTACACCACAAAGATGACGTGCTACACCAGCATGGACTATCAGCTCGGAGACAATGGCTGCGGTTGCCCTTGACGCTGCATCACAGACAGGAGCGCCTGCGACAGTGCAGTCAACTACGAATCTGGGTGTAGGAATGGCAAAACGTCACTTTCTCGGATGAATCCAGGTTCCGTTTACAGCACCGCATCCGTGTTTGGCGGCATCCCGGTGAACGCACATTGTAGGCGTGTATCCGTCATCGCCATACTGGCGTATCACCCGGCGTGATTGTATGAGGTCCCATTGGTTACACGTCTCGGTCACCTCTTGTTGGCATTGACGGCACTTTGAACAGTGGACGTTACAGTTCAGTTTTCTTCATATAGACTTGTATCCGATGTAGTCCACCTCCTTAAAAAATTCTATATTGATTGCAGACCGTCAAATGTGTTTTATTTACCTTCTCCTTTGTCGTCATTATCTCATTGAAAACCTTGTACCATGAGGAATTACGGCGCTGGTGAGTGATATCTTTAAGCTAAGGCGAAGCTAGTCCTCAGGTTTTGACCAACGGTTCCTGTAAAGAACAATCTTGCCACCAAGAGTCCGCAACTTGTGATCTATAGTTGGCGATTGCTGGCGTTACCGCTACTGCACGTGTCGCTCTTTCTAACTTGCACAAGAACATTGCGCCGTCAGTGTTGGTCAATGGATGGCTGACGTTGCCGATTGTTCTCCGTCGTGGAGTGCCTCCAGGCCACTCCACTCTATGTCTTTGACTGTCCTGTCTCTTGAACCGTTGTTGCGGCACGCTGCTGATCGGCTGTCAGATTTAAAACACCTGGGGGTGCGGAGGGGGGACATCACAGTTAAAGTGTTGGTACTCCTTCGTGGAAGTAACGAAGACACCTTGTCAAAAGTTATAACTGATGATTTTTGCCGTACTTAAGGTACGCGCTTAAATGAAAACTGAAACCTGGTGGTAGTCAAGGGAAGGCAGAAATCGGTTACGATTGTGGACGGGGCCGTAATCAGTTACTATTTGTTGCCTTTTACAATTACACGCAATTTATTTTAAACCAGTAATTCCAGACTCAACAATAAATAAAAAAATACCACACGTTATTAATGAAGGAATAAACAACAGTGTAAATAATCGTGTTTTTAGTGAGTTACAATTTAGCAAATCACCTTTAAATACAGATACAACAGATAATGTTTTAAAAGCAAGCCACTGTGATCTGGACAGAAGGCCTTACACGCCAGGAATGGCAGTAAATTAAGAATTGTTTGAAGCTCGGTCCAACTTACAAATTACAGGTATTGAAATATTAAGCTAAGTCGCCACAAACACAGCAGACGGCATCAGACGCCAGGAATGGCAGTAAATGAAGTTCTAAAGGCTTACTGCTAAAATACAAATACCAAATTAAAATTTTAAGGCAAATGAGCACAAGCACAGCTGAAGGCCTTACACGCCACAAACGGCAATAATATAAAAAAAAATTTGAAACCTGCTGTAAAACAGCAAAAACAATATCAAAAGATAATTAAAAAACAAGCAACTGATCCAGACGGTGCTCCAGGAACTGACCTCTGAGAAGGTCCGGCAACAAACACTCCCGTGAGCGATGAGATCAAAAGCCAAGAGTTGCATTCACTTCACAAGATGGTAACTCAGACTAGTGGCAGTCTAACGAATGACTAATAATAATCTTGCTGAAGCTACCTGACGGTCGATAAACCAAATGCAACTATGGAACAATACGCCAAAGCCGGAACCGACGGTCTGCACTACATCCAGAATACTGTGTTTACAATCCCCAGAATGAGAAAGGAATCACTACCACCAGAGTAGAGGAATCACCAACCGCCTACAACCAAGAAAGCTGTCAAAACTACACGCTTTACCGGACAGCAGCGGCAAGGCGAGGAAACGTACATTCCGTTACATACACTTAACCCCAGGACAAGTAACCGGGGCGTAAGCGGCCACCAGGCAAGAAAAATTACCGCTGGTGAACTTAACAAATTGTAACAAGTCGAACGCAGTAAATAGTAATATGAAGTCGAGTAAAGCTTATCACGTCCGCCTTCCCCAAGCACTCCACACGCTGCTCTTCGCCTCAAGGACTCTACGAGCAGCAACGCGAACCCAAATCACTGAAGAATCGCGAGATACCACGATGGTGGAGGTTTGTCTACTTGGATTGAAATGCACTCTTATTAAAGCTTGCTGGATTCGGTTTACGACGAGGTCGTACACCTTGGTGACCACAGCCCTTCCATCCGGCAGTCCATGCGTTCCACCAGCGGACCCGGCGTGTTCCCGCACTGTGAAGACTTGGCTCCTCCTGAGTCCTCAACCGAACTGGTCCACTCACATGACCCGAAAAAACAACGACGTGGCCCTAACGATATGGCAAACGGTTACTACATATCGATAACCGCCGCTGCTGCCACTAGCGGACAGGCAACGCTTGCGAAACCGAGTGGCGCCTGTTGACGTAGGTCGCATTCACTCCAAATTGCGTCACGTGTGAGAATTTCATACGGCGGTCAGCTGTCTGTGGGACCACATCGTGAAGCGGCAAGTGGTCAAGAGACGATTCCTGGTCGCTCGCAAGGACCGGGAGGCCCTAATCCCGCTGAACCGTTGTTACCATGTGTTCGTTGGAAGGCTGCATGGGTCACGTGTCAGTCTTCCTATTCACACGATGGAAATGGCTTCCTCTTGGTTGGTACAGGTCGTTAACAACGTATTACCTATTAATGAGACGAGGGCTACTAGAAGTCCTTCGGTAACAGAAGAAATATTGAATTTAATTGATGAAAGGAGAAAATATAAAAACGCAGTAAATTAAGCAGGCGAAAAGGAATACAAACGTCTCAAAAATGAGATCGACAGGAAGTGCCAAATGGCTAAGCAGGTATGGCTAGAGGACAAATGTAAGGATATAGAGGCTTATCTCACCGGGGGTAAGATAGATACCGCATACCGGAAAATTAAAGAGACCTTTGGAGAAAAGACAACCACTTGTATAAATATCAACAGCTCAGATGGAAACCTAGAGGGTCTACACAAGGGCGATGTACTTGAGGACAATATTATGGAAATGGAAGAGGATGTATATGAAGATGAAATGGGAGATATGATACTGCGTGAAGAGTTTGACGGACCACTGAAAGACCTGAGTAGAAACAAGCCCCCAGGAGTAGACAACATTCCATTAGAACTACTGACAGCCTTGGGAGAGCCAGTCCTGACAAAACTCTACCATCTGGTGATCAAGATATATGAGACAGGCGAAATACCCTCAGACTTCAAAAGGAATATAATAATTCCAATCCCAAAGAAAGCAGGTGTTGACAGATGTAAAAATTACCGAACAGTCAGATTAATGAGTCACGGCTGCAAAATACTAACGCGAATTCTTTACAGACGAATGGAAAAACTAGTAGAAACCAACCTCGGGGAAGATCAGTTTGGATTCCGTAGAAATGTGGGAACACGTGAGGCAATACTGACCCAACGACGTATCTTAGAAGCTAGATTAAGGAAAGGCAAACCTACGTTTCTACCATTTGTAGACTTAAAGAAAGTTTTTGATAGTGTTCACTGGAATACTCTCTTTCAAATTCTGAAGGTGGCAGGGAGCGAAAGGCTATTTACAATTTGTACAGAAAACAGATGGCATTTATAAGAGTCGAAGGACACGAAAGGGAAGCAGTGGTTGGGAGAGAGACAGGGTTGTAGCCTCTCCCCTATCTTATATTGAGGAAGCAGTGAAAGAAACAAAAGAAAAATTTGGAGTAGGTATCAAAATCCATGGAGAAGAAATAAAAACGTTGGGGTTCGCCGATGACATTCTAATTCTGTCAGAGACAGCAAAGGATTTGGAAGAGTAGTTGAACGGAATGGACAGTGTCTTGAAAGGAGGATATAAGATGAACATCAACAAAAGGAAAACGAGGATAATGGAATGTAGTCGAATTAAATCGGGTGATGTTGAGGGAACTAGATTAGGAAATGAGACAATGAAAGTGTTAAAGGAGTTTTGCTATTTGGGGAGGAAAATAACTGATGATGGTCGAAGTAGAGAGGATATAAAATGTAGACTGACAATGGCAAGGAAAGCGTTTCTGAAGAAGAGAAATTTGTTAACATCGAGTATAGATTTAAGTGTCAGGAAGTGGTTTCTGAAAGTATTTGTGTGGAGTGTAGCCTTGTATGGAAGTGAAACATGGACGATAAATAGTTTGGACAAGAAGAGAATAGAGGCTTTCGAAATGTGGTGCTACAGAAGAATGCTGAAGATTAGATGGGTAGATCACATAACTAATGAGAAAGTATTGAGCAGAATTGGGGAGAAGAGGGGTTTGTGGCACAGCTTGACAAGAAGAAGGGCCCAATTGGTAGGACATGTCCTGAGGAATCAAGGGATCACAAATTTAGCATTGTAGGGCACCGTGGAGGGTAAAAATCGTAGAGAGGGACCAAGAGATGAATACACTAAGCAGATTCAGAAGGATGCAGGTTGCAATAAGTACTGGGAGATGAAGAAGCTTGCACAGGATAGAGTAGCATGGAGAGCCGTATCAAACCAGTCTCAGGACTGAAGACCACAACAACAATCAACCTATTAATGAAAGTCTACACCGAAGTGGACTTAGTGAGGTGAATACTGTTGTCGACGAGGTTCGATGGACATGCTTCCGCATAAATTTACGTTCAGTGGTCCCCCAGAGAACTGACTCTGACTACGGAATCAACTTGCTTTCCTCAAAAGGGCTTCTGACACTGCTTACGCCACCGACATTACTCTGCGGTCGGATTCCTCCATCTTTCCAAGACCAATTCCTGATGTGGTTAATTGTTCAATTTTGTGCATTTTGTTGTTGCTGGTGTGCGGGAGGAGGATGACTTTTTGACGTTTGAGCAGTACATGCTTTACTGCATATTGGGATGCCTCGCAGTTTTCCAGCTATCGGGACAGTTTTGAGGACATGCCAAATCTCACGTTTACCAGACAGGAAAGTAGTCAGCGGGTGTGGCCCCGATAGAGATGCCGAGGCGCCCGGTCGAGTTTTATGACCCTTAACGTTTCTCATTTGGCAAACTGTTTCGCTGACTGTGTTCACTGTTACACATACGGGGAAAAACACATGTACAGTAATGGAAATAAGTATTCATACACTAGAGCGTGAAAAAGTAAACTGCCTTTAGACAATACGAAACCAAAAACACTAATTGGATATGCACTATACAAATTGGAAAGTCGCCAATGCAACTATGCTGGTATATACACTCCTGGAAATGGAAAAAAGAACACATTGACACCGGTGTGTCAGACCCACCATACTTGCTCCGGACACTGCGAGAGGGCTGTTCAAGCAATGATCACACGCACGGCACAGCGGACACACCAGGAACCGCGGTGTTGGCCGTCGAACGGCGCTAGCTGCGCAGCATTTGTGCACCGCCGCCGTCAGTGTCAGCCAGTTTGCCGTGGCATACGGAGCTCCATCGCAGTCTTTAACACTGGTAGCATGCCGCGACAGCGTGGACGTGAACCGTATGTGCAGTTGACGGACTTTGAGCGAGGGCGTATAGTGGGCATGCGGGAGGCCGGGTGGACGTACCGCCGAATTGCTCAACACGTGGGGCGTGAAGTCTCCACAGTACATCGATGTTGTCGCCAGTGGTCGGCGGAAGGTGCACGTGCCCGTCGACCTGGGACCGGAACGCAGCGACGCACGGATGCACGCCAAGACCGTAGGATCCTACGCAGTGCCGTAGGGGACCGCACCGCCACTTCCCAGCAAATTAGGGACACTGTTGCTCCTGGGGTATCGGCGAGGACCATTCGCAACCGTCTCCATGAAGCTGGGCTACGGTCCCGCACACCGTTAGGCCGTCTTCCGCTCACGCTCCAACATCGTGCAGCCCGCCTCCAGTGGTGTCGCGACAGGCGTGAATGGAGGGACGAATGGAGACGTGTCGTCTTCAGCGATGAGAGTCGCTTCTGCCTTGGTGCCAATGATGGTCGTATGCGTGTTTGGCGCCGTGCAGGTGAGCGCCACAATCAGGACTGCATACGACCGAGGCACACAGGGCCAACACCCGGCATCATGGTGTGGGGAGCGATATCCTACACTGGCCGTACACCTCTGGTGATCGTCGAGGGGACACTGAATAGTGCACGGTACATCCAATCCGTCATCGAACCCATCGATCTACCATTCCTAGACCGGCAAGGGAACTTGCTGTTCCAATAGGACAATGCAGGTCCGCATGTATCCCGTGCCACCCAACGTGCTCTAGAAGGTGTAAGTCAACTACCCTGGCCAGCAAGATCTCCGGATCTGTCCCCCATTGAGCATGTTTGGGACTGGATGAAGCGTCGTCTCACGCGGTCTGCACGTCCAGCACGAACGCTGGTCCAACTGAGGCGCCAGGTTGAAATTGCATGGCAAGCCGTTCCACAGGAATTCATCCAGCATCTCTACGATCGTCTCCATGGGACAATAGCAGCCTGCATTGCTGCGAAAGGTGGATATACACTGTACTAGTGCCGACATTGTGCATGCTCTGTTGCCTGTGTCTATGTGCCTGTGGTTCTGTCAGTGTGATCATGTGATGTATCTGACCCCAGGAATGTGTCAATAAAGTTTCCCCTTCCTGGGACAATGAATTCACGGTGTTCTTATTTCAATTTCCAGGAGTGTAGAACGAGAATGAACAAGCCTTTATAATACAAAATACATAAACGTCTGCCAGGTTCTCCACTTCGCTGGGAATAAAGTATTCATACACCAACAGAAAATGGCACTTCTAACAAAGCCAGAATATGTTTAATACTTCGTAAGCATACCCTTCCGATGTATTACTTCTCGCAACCTTCGTGGCATATGGACCAATTTTCGTGTAGTTTCCGACGTGATACCTTCCCATTTTCGAAGGAGAGCCTCTTTCAAAGAGGCCTTGATACGGATGTCGTATTTTCTCACTCGTGTTTAGAGCTCACTCCACAATTGTACGATGGGATTCAGGTCCGGACTCTGAGCTGGTGTTTTAAGAGTGTGTGGAGTGTTGTAGAGCAACCACAGCCGGACAATTTGCGCCATATGTTTTGGATCATTGTCCTGTTGGAAGTAATAATTTCTAGGAAGACCCAAGGCGTCAACACTCTGTTGTAAGTTAAGTTTGAGAATGTTCATATACACGAATCTGTCCATAGTACCTTCCACAAACACTAATTTTCCGACACCGGAGGGTGACATACAGCCCCATATCATCACTCCACCACCTCCATGCTTCACCGTGAGTTGAATGTTGTTTCGGTCGAGATCTGTACTCGGTCTTCTCCAGACCAAGATCCTACAATCATTGTGCACGATATTAAATTTGTTTTCATCACTAAACAATAAAGTATCCCAGAAGTCTGCTGTCTTGGATACATGCTGTTTCGCGAATTCCATCCGCCACTTCCTGTTATTTTTGCTGATGTAGGGCTTTCGTCGCGGGACCCTGGCTGTGTAGCCCGAACGATTGAGAATGGTACGAACTGCCCTTGGAGTGATGTCCTTTCGGAAGTGGTCATGTACATGTGTGGATAGTGCCGACGCTGTCGTTTTTGAGTTTTTGTTGATGGTTCTTAGTAGCATTCTGGTCTCTCTTGTTGTAAGCTTTTGTAGGACGACCGTGTCGTTCACTGTTTATTACTACATGTCTGCCCTTATATCGCTTAATGATAGATTGCACAGTCCCTCGGCATCGTCCTATGATGTTCACAATGTCGGCATACGACTTGTGGTGAAGATATTGGGCAACAACGATGTTTCGTTCCTCAATGGTCGTTTCCTTCCCTTGCGGCCCATTCTGCTGTTCCACGGTACCCACGTCCGACGTGCTGTTGCTTCACGGCCGCCACACTACTACACAAGTGTAGCATGCACTCCGGGACTGCGTCAGCCGTTTGGTTGGTTGAAAGTAGTCCGCTGTATGAATACATTTTGCCCTGTCGTAGACCGTGCGGGGTGTCACATATTTTATTTTCCCAGAATAGATTCATGGCATACGGGAAGCTTCATTGCCAAGAACATGGTTATCTGACGCTACATCATCGTACTTATTCCTAACGACGCTGTGGGTGATTTACTATCCCATGACACCATCGTAGTTTGTCACCACCTACTGTATGAATACTTATTTCCATGACTGGAGGCTATTGTTTTGTTCTTTATCTGTTTTTTGTTGCAGTTTCAGCTTAATGAACAAAAACAGAAAAAGTTGTAAAGCTCCTGCCTCCAAATGGTAAGCTCACCGTATCGAATCCCAGTTATATCACGGAAATTTTCAGTTTGCAATTAATATAACCTTTACGTTTCAACGATGAGACAAGTCGCCAGGAACGACACGTACTTCCCTTGTGTGTGTCTAAAATAAACTGGTTAGCGTCTCTGCTTCTAGATCTCAGGGCCCTGGATTCGATTCTCAGGAGGTTCGGAGATTTTGTTCGCTCGGTAACTGGATGTTTGTTTTGCAGTAATCATTTCATCTCAGTACAAGTCGCCGAAATAGCGCCAAGCAGAAAGAGTTGAACCAGACGGGATCTCTGGCTAATAGCGCAATACAGCCTTTCATTCATTCAGGGCCACCATCATCTCCTTCTTGCGTTGTGTGAATAAGAGTGTGGGAAGGACTTGTTTATGCGCTGCTTCTGCTATTGCGGCGGAGAAAGTGTCCGGTATGCCCCAGTTACCATTCTCCGTACCACTGCAGAGCAACACGGCCGTGAGACAGCGCAAAGTAACGAATCACTCAACAAGAGCAGTATACAATTGTTAGTGTTGCCCTGAGTCACCTGCGTTGGATTTCATTTACATCCGGTATGCTTCCAGACGAACAAAAATGTCAGTTGGTTTGGTTAACATAAAGGGGAAACAAAGACAATGCCAACAATTAAAGCTTGATTTCATGACTAGTGATGTTTTTTCAGGTCATACACGACAGTGTTGTAATACACATTCGTAAGGAATTAATAACTGATACAAATGAAATTTTTTCTTCTGTGTAGGAAGTACTTCCGTGTTTAAATGAGAAGCTGATAATCGTAAATACCTACCTTGTATTTTTTTAAAATCACAGCCTCATCCACGGTATTCTTTTCCTCAAATCAGAACTACGCAAACAGAGGAAATGCTGAAGAGCATTTATAATTGACTCAGTACCACACCAAAGCTTATTTACAAATGTGCGATCATGTGGTGCGTTGAACAAAATACTTTGTCACTGGATTGAGAATTTCTTAGTAGAAAGGATGCAGGTCATTATCTAGCCTAGGGAGGCGTCAGCAGACGTAGAAGTAACTTCAGTTCTGTTCCAGGGAAGTAAGCTGGGACCCGTTCTGTTCGTATTGTATTTCAGTTACTTGCTACACTGTATCAATAGGTACTGAGACTTTTTTCCGAAAATACTCTGTGTCATCAGACTGTATATCAGGTGAAAAAACAATTGTAGTCACAATATATTGCCAAAATAAACGGGTCTTCTGACAAAATAAGTCCACAGAGCGCTCAGTTGTATCGAGTCTGTCAGTTAAGTGGTTCGCTATTTGTGTGGTCCATTGGTCCCATTCTTCCTACAAAATAGCCGGAGTTGGATGAAGATCACGCATCCTTCCCTCCTAAGGAGATCTCAGAAGTTCACAGGTCGGCACTACGAAATATTTGTATCTCCCACGCCCACTCGCAAAACGATGCTCTTCTCCCACTTCCATCCAGTCTCCCCATTCACGAGCGCTCTGATTGGCTAGAGCGCTCCCGCCATATCTTCAAGCCAACGCACATTCACAAACATAATGAAACACTTTCGAAATACTGGATTTACATTTAAATAACTTGAAATTAAATAAATATTCCTACGGCTGGGCCATAAACACACCCTAACACACATTATTAAATACATAAACAAATTAAATAAACATATATCAAAGGAATAGCAACAAAAGATAGGCCAGTACCCTAATGTCTCTGTGCTTTCTAAAAAACAGTAAATATTTAGCCAATTTCTTCATGAATAGTATATATCGGATATAAACAAAGACATAGACGAATAAACATATTTATAAGCATGCTGCTACCTTTTTTTCGTGTCACTGTGGAGTACTTATGGCCTGATGCGATTAGTAGTAATCGGCCACTTTGACCTCCAAGAACGCATGTGCTATTCAAGTTACATGCCTGTAATTCATAACGAACTTAGGTTTACACTAATAGCTTTCTAAAGACACGTCGATCGACGAAATCGGATGAACCGTTTAATTTTGGAAATTGGTTGCTGGGTGTTACTTTTATAATTTACAGTCAGATACTACGCTTTGAACTAATAAAGATATTATAAATATATTGAAAATCTGATTACACCACCAGAATCGTCATGCAAATAATGGCAATGTACATGTTTCTTTTTAGGTATCATGATTCATATCGCTACTATTAATTTCTATACAAACTGTGAAATGTCTGCCATTAAGGTTTCACAAAGTCCACCACCTTTGGCACTACCGGCGTGTCTCCTTCATCGACACAGTTTCACCATGGAATTACCAGCCATGTGGCCGATGGACCACATGGTCCAGATGTTGTGCAGCCTCCTACAAGCTGCAGCCCACCAAGAGGCCCCATCGCGGCCACGCCAACTCCGAACTTTGAATATTTTCAGCGCGTCACAACTCGCCCGTTACCTCACATGCTCACTAAGCCAAACCTGGGTGATGCGAGCTGTGTAAACAGGAGCCCTGTCCTCTTGGAAAATAGCATCGCCACTGAAAAACAAACATTGTACCTTGGGCTGGATCAAATCAACCAAAATGATCAGGTAATCCTCGGCAGTAAGGCAACCTTGCAGAGCTACCATGGACGCCTGCAACAGCACGACGTGGCTGCCCAATTCCTCACCGAATCCCTATCCATGTTTCACTCTTGGCAAAAATCAGTCTCCACCACAGGCTAGGGACAGCATGCGCCAGACTGAAGCTCAGCCAGAAGCTGGGAACAGTGTGAAACAAAAACTCATCCGAGGAAATGCCTTTCTTATTGTACATGGTGGCAGGCAGTCAAAGAATATTTTAGGGAGTTGGTTAAAAAAAAATTATTTCACAGGCCCAGTCAGATCTTTACAAGTTTACTCCTAGAGCAACGCTTTGCGTACGCGACACAAGTTGCCTGTCTTTCAAAACCGAGGCAGTTCTGTCCAGCTAAAGCTGCTGACAGGAGACGCCCTGAGTCCTCTGCTGAAATTGCTGGCGAAATCACGCCATTGGTTTTAGCCAACAGCGTGCATGGGATGTAGGTCACGTGTCCAGGCCTCGATCAGAACCAGCGTCTTTTCGGAAGGCAGAGCATCTGACTCTGCTTTTCACGACCGGCCACCAACATAAGTTAACATGAACCGCTCTCCATTCCGTTGACCATTTCAATTAATTGTTTGACCTCCTAGACTGGCCTAAACCTGGTAACTCCCGACTCTAGGCGCGCCCCTTGTACACCGTACATTGAAATATATCCTCTTTATTGTACCTAATTTCCTGTTTTGTCATTTAACGGCAGCCCTGGATACCCACTCTCAAATCCTGACCGCTCAACTTCCTGCATACTGCCGTCACGAGGCATATGTAACAGCCTTCCCTTCCCTGACCGTATACATTAACATTGGTGACCAGTAGTGGGATCACATACATTAACATTATATTGGTGCATAGTCCAGGTTTTATGGCTTCGGCACCATGTTATCCTCTTACTTCGGCACCATGTTGTCCTGATATGGCTATTTGGATCGCTGGTGTATGGTTCTGAAATTCCAACACACCCTGCATTTCATAGATTATGGAGCTCTCTTCGTATTGTTTCGGTGCTGACAGGATTCGGGCGTGCGACATTTAGTTCTGCAATGACTTTTGCACCTGTCGTCCTCTTATTTTTCGTCACGACCCTCTTCAGTGACTACCTGTGACGATCACTCAATGCTCAAATGGTTCAAATGGCTTTAAGCACTATGGGACTTAACATCTGAGTCACTTAGAACTACTTAAACCAAACAAAGGACATCACACACATCCATGCCCGAGGCAGGATTCGAACCTGCGACCGTATCAGTCGCCCGGTTGCGGACTGAAGCGCTTAGAATCGCTCGGCCACCGCGGTCGGCATGCCTGCGGCTATGCATATTTTTGTCCTTTCCCTGAACACGTTCACATAGTATTTATTATACATTCAGAAATTATTCTGTCGAATAGAGGAGTGGTCATGTAGATAAAATTTCATTTTGTTTTTTAAGTTAATTTTAATATCTGAAAAGATTAGAAATTCTAACATTTTCAGATAGTAAAAGAATTCCTAATATTCTAGGTATTCATAATGGTCAGAAACAGTCTGGGAAATCGTACGGGTGTTGTAGGATAGGTTGTGCTGGGAAATAACTGTTACGAAAAAATTCGACACGTCGCGCCGTTTCTGTGTTAATTAGCACTGAAGTTAGCACTAGATACAATTAGCGTCAGTCGTTCTCAAAGCGTAGATGATAGAGCACGAGACTGCTCAGCTTTGGCTCGTGTTCGATCCTTACTAACGTCCCATGTGCTGTTTTTGTATCGCTCTCTTCTATGGTTTTAGGAAACCCAACGAAGAACACGTCTGACGACACCGTCTGTAGTGGGCCTCTCAAATTTGCGTGCGCAACTGCCTCACTGGCTAACTTCAGTGATAATTATCGGGGAAACGGTATAAAACGTCGAGTTATTTTCTTAATAATTATTTCCGAGCACATTCTATCCTGCAACACCCTTACAAACTTTTCAGAATGCTTCTGACCTCCTTGTATACGGGGCAGCACATTGTTTCGGCTTTCATTTCCTGTCATTACACTAGAAGCTATACACGAGACGGCTGCTGAATTTGATTCTTTATCCTTATTGAATTTGTTATCATCTGAAAATTTATTGAAATTTACAACACCATATGTTACGTTTTACACTGAGTTACAGGCAGGTTACGTGGATGAGCAATATTATAGCCGTCGACCGAGGTCTATGACAGCCGCAGTCACGCACTATTAACAATCGGCGCAGTTTCATGTTGGAAACATTTATGGGGAAAAGCTACGTAAATATCATCACGTCTCTTAAAAACACTGCAATCTGTCTCGGAGCCTGCTGATAATCAGGGTGGACGGAAATTTCCGTTTCAGACTTCTAGGACTTGTAGAAGGGAGTGAGTACATCGTATTTTGTATGTTCGGCAACGTCATCCAACGGAACTACAGAGCGTCAAAGTTACAGGCGCGGGCTTCTGTAAATGTACGTGTACACGGGGTGATTCCGTGATGATGTTACAGACTTTCTAGGATGATGGAGAACAATAAATGCATTAATTTGAAATAAGGATCCCTGTACCGGAAACGAACTAATCCAAAGTTATAAACGAAACCACTGACAGTTGAATACATGTACCGGTTACGAAGAGTGTAGGGTTGGTAACTTTCAGTGGTGGTAGTGTGGACAAAAACGAGAAAAATGTCCAATAAACGTGGGCTCTAAAGTGCGTACCTTAACAGCTATGAACACTTGCTCAGTAGAGGAGATGTGTTTCACATTAGCGAGCGAAGATGAACGAATGGTCATAGCTCCTCAGGTATGCAGTTTAGAGCCCACCTTCAATGGACATTTTTTCTCGGTTTTGTCCACACTACCACCACTGAAAGTTACCAACCCTACACTCTTCGTAACACAAGAACCGGTACATGTATTCAAGTGTCAGAGGCATCAGAATGGTTTTCGTTTATAACTTTCGACTCGTTCTTTTCCGGTACGGGGATCCTTACTTCAAATTAATACATTTATCGTTCTCCATCGTCCTAACATCATCACGGAATCACCTCGTGTATAAGTACATTTACAAACGCCCTCGCCTATAACATTAACGCTCTGTAGTCTCGTTGCATGACGTTTCCGGACATGGGTTTCTATTGAAAATACGATGTACTCACTCCCCTCTACAAGTCCTAGAAGTCTGTAACGGGAATTTCCGACCACCCTGTATAAGTTAGCCCCGAGCTCAGTTCTAACGTTAGAGGCTAAAAGGGCAATCCAGTATGGCCACCTGAATAAAGTCTTAGTAGAGATCGCATTGTCTTTCTCAGGCCAGTCAACAATGTAATGTGTTGGTTCTGGGTGCTGCCAACAAATATAGAAAATGTAAGTCGCTAGCCTTGTTGAACATAACATGTATCATAATTCCACTACGGAATTTAGGAATGACGACAGATTAGATAGCAAGAGTCAGTAGATCCTTTAAATGGGGCATTCACTGACGTTTAGCTGTGGTTAAAGCAACTGACAATTTAAATTCACTAGTTGAATTCCGAACAACGACATTTTTCCTATCTTTCTGACTTACCTGTGGTAGCGACAGAACTCAAAAATACTAAATCCGTATGCCTATTCCAGCTCTACCCCCCCCCCCCTTTCCACCAGCCCTCTAAACAGAGTTTATGTTGTTAACGTTGAGGCAGAGAATATTAACGACGAAAAGAATTTAGTGTCAACCGAGCGAATCGATTCCAGTGTCAAACCAACTGGTTACCTCTTCTGGTCCAGTCTTGAGCTACAATTGCTACATGCTTGCAGTGAATGGCGACTACTGGTCACGTTGTCGGTCAGGTCTCGTATATCTTTTGTCATAATGCTGACTGGATGAATAGTAGTTCGGCACTCTTAGGTTACTTGATAGTACAATACAACAGTAATTTGCTTGCACGAGGAATGTGTTACACTGTGAAACAGCGGTTAGGCAGTGAAACAACGTTCTTACTGAGAACAGAGCTACAAATTTATGTGTCGGACACGGATCTTGACAAGTGTGAATTTATGTACGGACTGAAGGTGTCTGGAGGTGGTCATTAACCATTCGCATTCCGCTCACTTGGCGTGCGGGAAAGGCAATGAGGACAGGGACCTCCGCCCGTCTTCTGAATTCTTCGTAGAGCGTGTGGTGCAGTCACCGTTCTCCTATGTCCTACGATTTGTTGCGCTCTACATGAACTGTGTCACACAGAGTAATATTTGCGGTTAGCCTATCCATAGGCCGTACGATCGCAGTTACAGTTATTCGAAACTCAGTATGTTTTGCAATCTTCTCATCGATATGCAACAACTCTTTGGTTTCTACGATGAAGCTTAAAAAAATTGTTACTCTGACGCAGTGAGGGAGAAATTCTTAAAAACGATTATCTCAAGTTAAATTAAGATAATTTTTGGAACGACAAATCGGAATGTTTTCTCCATATAGTATTGCAAATGAAGATTACTGTTCTACATCTACATCTACATGAATATTCTGCAAATCTCATTTAAGTACCTGGCAGAGGGTTCATCGAACCACTTTCACAATTCTCTATTATTCCAATCTCGTATAGCGCGCGGAAAGAATGAACGCCTATATTTTTCCGTACGAGCTCTGATTTCCCTTATTTTGTCATGGTGATCGTTCCTCGCTATGTATGTCGGTGTCAACAAAATATTTTCGCATTCGGGGGAGAAAGTTGGTGATTGGAATTTCTTGAGTAGATTCCGTCACAACGAAAAACGCCTTTCATTTAATGATATCCAGCCCCAGTCCTGTATCATTTCTGTGACACTCTCTCCCATAGTTCGCGATAATACAAAATGTGCTGCCTTTCTTTGAACTTTTTCGATGTACTCCGTCAGTCCTATGTGGTAAGGATCCCACAACGCACAGCAGTATTCTAAAAGAGGACGGACAAGCGTAGTGTAGGCAGTCTCTTTAGTAGGTCTGTTACATTTTCTAAGTGTCCTGTCAATAAAACGCAGCCTTTGGTTAGCCTTCCCCACAATATTTTCTATGTGTTCTTTCCAATTTAAGTTTTTCGTAATTGTAATACCTAGGTATTTAGATGAATTTACGGCTTTTAGATTAGACTGATTTATCGTGTAACCGAAGTTTAACGAGTTCCTTTTAGCACTCATGTGGATGATCTCACACTTTTCGTTATTTAGGGTCAACTACCACGTTTCGCACAATTCAGATATCTTTTCTAAATCCTTTGCAGTTTGTTTTGATCTTCTGATGGCTTTAGTAGTCGATAAACGACAGCGTTATCTGCAAACAACGGTAGACGGCTGCTCATATTGTCTCCCAAATCGTTTGTATGGACAAGGAACAGCAAAGAGCCTATAACACTACCTTGGGGAACGCCTGAAATCACTTCTGTTTTACTCGATGACTTTCTGTCAGTTACTACGAACTGTGACCTCTCTGACAGGAAATCGCAAATCCAGTCATATAACTGAGACGATATTCCATAATCACGCAATTTAACTACGAGCCGCTTGTGTGGTACAGTGTCAAAAGTCTTCCGGAAATCCAGGAATACGGAATCGATCTGAAATCCCTTGTCAATAGCACTCAGCATTTCACGTGAATAAAGAGCTAGTTGTGTTTCACAGGAACGATGTTTTCTAAACACATGTTGCCTGCGTGTCAATAGACCGTTTCCTTCGAGGTAATTCATAATGTTCGAACACAACATATGTTCTAAAATCCTGCTGCATATCGACGTTAACGATATGGGCCTGTAATTTAGTGGATTACTCCTACTACCTTTCTTGCATACTGGTGTGACCTGTGCAACTTTCCAGTCTTTGGGTACGCATCTTTCGTCGAGCGAACGGTTGTACATGATTGATAAGTATGGAGCTAATGCATCAGCACACTCCGAAAGGAACCTAATTGATATACAGTCTGGACCAGAAGACTTGCTTTTATTAAGTGATCTGAGTTGCTTCACTTCTCCGAGGATATTTACTTCTAATTTACTCTTGTTGGCAGCTGTTCTCGATTCGAATTCTGTAATATTTACTTGGTATACTTTTGTGAAAGCATTTCGGAAGGCTGTGTTTAGTAACTCTACCTTGGCAGCGCTGTCTTTGATAGTATCTCCATTGATATCGTGCAGAGAAGGCATTGATTGTTTCTTGCCACTAACATACTTCACATACGACCAGAATTTCTTTGGATTTTCTGCTAGGTTTCGAGACAAAGTTTCCTTGTGGAAACTGTTGTAGGTGTCTTGCATTGAACTCAGCGCTAGATATCGAGCTTCTGTAAAGAATCGGCAATCTTTGGGATTTTGCCTCTGTTTAAGTTTGGCACGTTTGTTTCGTTTTTTTCCACAACAGTGTTCTAACCCGTTTTGTGTACCAAGGAGGATCAGCTCCCTCGTTTGTTAGTTTATTTGGGATAAATCTCTCAATTGCCGCTGATACTATTTCTTTGAATTTAAGCCACATCTGGTCTACACTTATCTTACTTCAGAGTAGGCGAACTAGTTGAAAATACTACATCTATATCTGTATCCCACAAGCCACATGACAGTGTGTGGAAGAGAGTACTTTTGGTACCCCCTCTTCCCTGATCCATTCGCGAATGGCGCTTGGGAGGATTGATTGCCTATAAACCTTCGTAATAGCTCTAATTTCTCATATTTTCCCGTTGTTGCCATTTCGTTGGACGTATGCGAGAGGAAGAATATGTTGTCAACTCTTCCCAGCATATACTCTCACGGAATTTCAGTAGTAAACCTCCCCGTGATGCAGAACACCTCTCTTGTAGCGTTTGCCACAGGAATTTGTTGAGCATCTTCGTAACGCACGTCCGCCGATTAAACAACTCCGTGACGCACCGCTCCGTTCTTCATGGATCTTTTATTTTTCTTCTATTAATTCAACCTCTTAAGGGTTGCAAGCTGATGATAAATACTCAAAATCGGTCGAAGAAGTGTGGAAGAATTACATTTGCTTTTCTTCCTATGCATCTCAGCCGGGCGACTCCTTTTCCTATTATTTGTTTTATATGGTCATTCTACTTTAGAGCGCTCCGGATTGTTTCCCCAGGTATTTTACAGTAGTTACCGTTTCCAGCGATTTGCCACCAACCCTGTAATTATACGATGGTGGAATTCTTCGCTTCTCTTTGCGCAGTCCTTTCATTTATTTACTTTCAGAGCCAGCTGCCAGTCTCTGTACCATTCGCTAATCCTCTGTAGATCTTCCTGCAGTTCACTGCAGTCTTCTGACATTTCCACCTTCTTATAGACAACCACAGCCACTAACTGCCTCAAGTAGCTTCCGACGGCATCCACAATTGGGCTGGAAATTGATGATATTTAAAACTGTAAATTTTTTCGTTCCCATGAAAATTTATTTTTTGGCGATGCTTTGTCTGTAATTCTGTGTCTGGATAGTTCTGACTGTAACTTTGGCTTGTAATTCACACCTGTGTAGTAAGTTTGTGCTGTTTGTATAGCAAAGGAAACATAATGGCAATGTCAAATCGAAACGCTTTTCATCTTCTGTGCGAATGTAACAGGCCATCAAATGTGATTGAGATGGTTCCAGCATCTGTGCTGTATACGGAGGAGATGTCATTCTGGAAATCAATGCTACGATATAGTTGCTCCGAATCGGCTAGATGAGGCCATCAAGTCTTAATGAAGATATTTTCCGTACTTTAATCAACGATACCATTATAATCACCATAATCGCTATCCTTTTTTAATTTGGCCATGTGTTCTGTGCTAAATAAATTAATCGTCGACGGAACGTTACAGCCTACTATCTATTCTCTTACAGGTAAATTCTTTTTTCCTTTCTTTTTTCTTATTTTTTTAAATCTTTGATTTGTTTCAGGACGAATAAAAACATGGTAATCTGTCCTACCTCCGATATCATCACTGATCTAAAAGATTGTCTAATGGGATTTGAATGTTGTATCAGTGGTCTTATGGATACTACAAAAATACATGGAATTCACTTGCTTACACGTTGACTGGTGACTATTTTCTTTAATGACGAGTTTATATTTATACATCATCATCAGATTAATCTGAAATAATCCGTAAAGAACCACAAGTAACACATACTGCATAATAGCTGTTACTGGCTACTAAAAATACGCAGTAATTATGTCGACGCCGGCCGGAGTGGCCGTGCGGTTCTAGGCGCTACAGTCTGGAACCGAGCGTCCGCTGCGATCGCAGGTTCGAATCCTGCCTCGGGCATGGATGTGTGTGATGTTCTTAGGGTAGTTAGGTTTAATTAGTTCTAAGTTCTAGGCGACTGATGACCTCAGAAGTTAAGTCGCATAGTGCTCAGAGCCATTTGAACCAATTATGTCGAAGTACAATTTGAAGACATGCCAAGGTTTGGGTGAACACTTTATACATAGGTATGGAGTCATCTATCTTATCCCATGAGACAATGCGAAACTGAAATATTACGGCTGGTCGTGCGGTAGCGTTCTCGCTCCCCACGCCCGGGTTCCCGGGTTCAGTTCCCGGCGGGGTCAGGGATTTTCTCTGCCTCGTGATGGCTGGGTGTTGTGTGATGTCCTTAGGTTAGTTAGGTTTAAGTAATTCTAAGTTCTAGGGGACTGATGACCATAGATGTTAAGTCCCATAGTGCTCAGAACCATTTGAACCATTACGGCTGTTGCACCTGGTGGCCAAGTTGTTTTCCTGAACGGTGCAACTGCATTAATAGTCCTGTTTCGCACTGTCTTACGTATAAGACAGATGATCCCATACCTATGTATTACGTACTCGTCCTAACCTTGTTAAGTTTACACATTCTGCGTTGGTGTATTTCACGTTTGTTTTAAGTGTATGCACTATGTATTATTTCTGGTTCTGTACGGATTTTTTTCAGATTAATTTGATCATGACGTATAAATCGAAAAGCTTAATTAAAGAAGGCAGTCACCACTTAACCTATGACTTCCACGGATTTTTATAGCTACCGTAATAGCACTCATAAAACCTTCAAATTATGTAAAACTGGATGTTTAACTCTTGCATGATCTTACATCAGATCTGTTAATGTGTGATCAAACTTAATGGCTCACTTCCACCATTTAATAAAAACTTGTAGCTTGACTGAAATATTAAAATGGTGGAAGTGTACTTAAATGTGAATGTAATATGTGTAATATTAATTTTAACAATTATTCAAAAAAGTTGAATTAATTTTCATATATTAAATTTATAGGAAAAAGAAATTTCTTTGTCTGATACAATTACATTAGAAGTTACTGACATTAAAATTGTTAATTAAAAATAAACTAACTTTAGAAAAATTATCGATGAGTAATTCATTAGTTCATTTAACAATTGTCTTTATCTTTGTCCTTCTTAGCTACTCGAAAGCTGGCGGGAAGTCTGTTATGGAAACCAGAGTCGGGTTGTACCGGGTATTCCTTGCGTTGTATTCTTTATGTGAATATATGAATAATGACATTTGATATTGTGAAATAAAAGCGCTGCAGAATCGATGGAAACGCCTGCAACTTTTCGTTGAAAATATAGAATAAAATGAATCTAACATGCTTTTCCGTCACGCAGGGATAGTATATTTCAAGATGTTCGAGATTAACAAGAAGATAATGGAAATCATTACACAAGATACGTTATTACAATTACTTGCAATATGCACATTCAAATTAAAATTCACGTCTAATCGTCATCTCTTTGCTTCAACTCCTTAAGCAGCTGAAGAACGCTGAGTTCAAAACAGTTCACAGTCAACGAAGTGAGGTTTGTAAGAAACATTGTAATTTTCGATATTAGTATTTGAACAAAGAGAGGTGTAAGGGTTAGAACTGCTACAAACAAATGGTTCAAGATACTTCTAACTGATCTGAGAAGTCGTAGGGGGACATTTAATTTCCACCATGCAATTCACCATTGGCATTTATTACGAAACGCTACAGGTGTGGCTGGAACGTCACCTTATTGTATATGCCAAAACTCATATCACTTTTGACATGATTTGTCGCCAGTAAAATCAATAGACACTCAGCAATTTTTTTTTTTCGTAAGATACGTAGAATTGTAGACGGAAACACACTCTTGGAAAATGAACACCCCGATGTTTTAACCACATGTTGTGCGGGTTTCACACTGTACACGTTTAGCTGTGGATACACTGTCGGACCACAATTCACTATCTTCTACAGTGTGCGCTAGTTACAATACAGTCTTGCAGTCGTACACATACAAGACCGCAGTGATGTATGTTAATGTCCTTGGAGCTAATCTTCTTCTCTGCTTCCACCTGTTACCGTAATTTGTCAAGGTAAATTCCCCGAATTTTGCCAGCCATTGTTGTCATGTTTTATTGCGAGGTTTGCCAATCTAATGAGACGCCCGTAACAACGCACCGATCTCTCAGTAACTCGATAAATTAAATATTATGTTTACTCCAGTCACACTCGTTCTACATTTAAGCACGTCTATAATCACTTGTACAGAAACCAGATGGCAGTTATAAGAGTCGAGGGCCACGAAAGGGAAGCAGTGGTTGGGAAGGGAGTAAGACAGGGTTGTAGCCTCTCCCCGATGTTATTCAATCTGTATATTGAGCAAGCAGTAAAGGAAACAAAAGATAAATTCGGAGTAGATATTAAAATCCATGGAGAAGAAATAAAAACTTTGAGGTTTGCCGATGACATTGTAATTCTGTCAGAGGCAGCAAAGGACTTGGAAGAGCAGTTGAACGGAATGGATATTGTATTGAAAGGAGGATATAAGATGAACATCTACAAAATCAAAACGAGGATAATGGAAAGTAGTCGAATTAAGTCGGGTGATGCTGAGGGAATTAGATTAGGAAATGACACACTTAAAGTAGTAAAGGAGTTTTGCTATTTGGGGAGCAAAATTACTGATGATGGTCGAAGTAGAGACGATATAAAATGTAGACTGGCAATGGCAAGGAAAGCGTTTCTGAAGAAGAGAGATTTGTTAACATCGAGTATAGATTTAAGTGTCAGGAAGGCTTTTCTGAATTTATTTGTATGAAGTGTAGCCATGTATGGAAGTGAAACGTGGACGATAAATAGTTTGGACAAGAAGAGAATAGAAGCTTTCGAAATGTGATGTTACAGGCGAATGCTGAGGATTAGATGGGTAGATCACATAACTAATGAGGAAGTATTGAATAGGATTGGGGAGAAGAGAAGTTTGTGGCTCAACTTGACCAGAAGAAGGGATCGGTTGGTAGGACATGTTCTCAGGCATCAAGGGATCACCAATTTAGTATTGGAGGGCAGCGTGGAGGGTAAAAATCGTAGAGGGAGACCACGAGATGAATACACTAAGCAGATTCAGAAGGGTGTAGGTTGCAGCAGGTACTGGGAGATGAAGAAGCTTGCACAGGATAGAGTAGCATGGAGAGCTGCATCAAACCAGTCTCAGGACTGAAGACCACAACAACAACTACATAATCACTTTCGACTAATCTTAAAGGTTTTCTCGTTTTCCAGATATTTTCTATTAATGGACCTCGAAAAATGTTAGAACTGGCCCTATTTGAAGACGATTCCAATTTGCGGAGACTCTTTGTAGGTTTATATGAGGGTATTTGTAGTGTGATTGCAAGAAACGTTTTTTTTTTTTTTTTAATGACAGTTGTCAGTTATGGTCAGTACAAAAAGATGATAGTTTTTATATGCTCATGTTTTCATTCTCGGTACGTAGGTTTTCCTTTATACGCGCTGTGATCTTTGACTTTAGTGTTTTCTAACAAACTTCGTTGCAACTATGGTGTTTCTTAGCTAAATCTTCAGCTATGTCATACTGCTACTGTCTTCCATGGACAAAGTCTTAAAAAAGGGCCGTTGTATGGGTACCTACTGCTTTAATGGGAACCTGCAAAACTATGTAAGTGTCTGTTCACTCTTTATCAGTTAGCCAGTGAATAAAAATTAACATCACATTTCACAATTCTTCCCAGGGACGAAAACATGTGATTTTATGACTCAGCGTTGGCAAAAAAGTAACAGGCCCTACAAACGCTCATACATAAAAAATTCTATTATATATTTGATGAGAAAAAGGAGGACATACTGCAAATAGTTTCCCAGGAATACTGTTACGTCTACTGGCACTTGCCAACAATAAATCTATTTGTTGCCGAATTTGAGGAAAAACGGAAGTGCAGACTTCAAATTGCAAATCGATAATACACACACATACGATACCAACGTGACAGGTTCTGCACCCGCAATACTTTCTTCATATTGTGTCTAAACTGTACTGCTTCTGTTCTCTATACAACAGTTTTCTAGAGAATTTCATCGATTTTGATTGCCAGTACAATACCGTAAAGTCACTGTCTTGCACCTCAAACCACTGTAGCACGATTATGGCCTTGTGACACAGGTAGTTAGCCTGGTGGAAGGTGCCATCGCCATCTGGGAAGCCATCAAGAACGATGGCCTGATGGTGAAGCGCAATAATGTTCACGCAGTTCACAGCTCTTATGGTGACTTCGATTTCTACCACAGGTGCACCATAGGACCAGTTCGCATCTATGGCGCGTTGCGTGTTTCGTGCAGCCATTCTCAAGGATAATTGCGACTGCGGACTTGGTATAGTGAGTAACATCTATCATCCGACCACGTGACACGTTTCCATCGATCCACAGTCATATCTCGATGATATACAGACTACCTTATCAAAAGAATCTGGAAAGCTACTAGACGACATTAAAATGAGGTGTGTCTGCTCTTCGGCATTATGGCAGATTTAATTCTGCTGAGGACATTTTCAATGAGGTGCCTGATTTTCTGTTGAGGAATCCAATCTCGTCTCCGAACTGTTTCTGTTCTGTGCGCATTATTCAACGCTGTGAAACTATGTGACTGTGTGGTATCCTTCGGCGTTTAGCGTTCTCTTCAGGGCCGTAAGGGGACCTGACTCTAACCAAAAAAATTACCCCCATACCGTAACACCACCTCCTCTGTACTTCACTGTTGACTCTACAGGTAAAAACCATGGCTCTGAGCACTATGGGACTTAACATCGGTGGTCATGAGTCCCCTAGAACGTATAACACTCAAACCTAACTAACCTGAGGACATCACACACATCCACGCCCGAGGCAGGATTCGAACCTGCGACCGTAGCGGTCACAGCGCCTAGAACCGCACGGCCACACCGGCCGGCGCACTACAGGTAACGACAGGTATCATTCTACATCTACATCTACATCCATACTCCGCAAGCCACCTGATGGTGTGTTTCAGAGGGTACACTGAGTACCTCTATCGGTTCTCCCTTCTATTTCAGTCTAGTATTGTTCGTGGAAAGAAAGATTGTCGGTATGCCTCTGTGTGGGCCCTAATCTCTCTGATTTTATCCTCATGGTCTCTTCGTGAGATATACGTAGGAGGGAGCAATATACTGCTTGACTCCTCGGTGAAGGTATGTTCTCGAAACTTCAACAAAAGCCAGTACCGAGCAACTGAACGTCTCTCCTGAAGAGTCTTCCACTGGAGTTGATCTATCATCTCCATAACGCTTTCGAGATTACTAAATGATCCTGTAACGAAGCGCGCTGCTTTCCGTTGGATCTTCTCTATCATTTCTATCAACCCTATCTGGAACGGATCCCACACAGGTGAGCAGTATTCAAGCAGTGGTAGGACAAGTGTACTGCCACCAACTTTCTTTGCTTTCGGACTGCATCCCCTTAGGATTCTTCCAATGAAGCTCAGTCTGGCATCTGCTTTACCGACGATTAATTTTATATGGTAATTCCATTTTAAATCACTCCTAATGCCCACTCGCAGATAATTTATGGAATTAACTGCTTCCAGTTGCTGACCTGCTATTTTGTAGCTAAATTATAAGGATCTTTCTTTCTATGTATTCGCAGCACATTACACTTGTCTACATTGAGATTCAATTGCCATTCCCCGCACCAACCGTCAATTCGTTGCAGATCCTCCTGCATTTCAGTACAAATTTCCATTGTTACAACCTCTCGATATACCACAGCATCATCCGCAAAAAGCCTCAGTGAACTTCCGGCGTCACCCACAGGACCACTTATGTATATTGTGAATAGCAAAGGTCCTACAACACTCCCCTGTGGGCACACCTGAAATCACTCTTACTTCGGAAGATTTCTCTCCATTGAGAATGACGTTCTGCGTTCTGTTATGTAGGAACTCTTCAATCCAATCACACAATTGCTCTGATAGTCCATACGCTCTTACTTTGTTCATTAAACAACTATAGGGGACTGTATCAAACGCCTTGGGGAAGTCAAGAAATACGGCATCTACCTGTGAACCCGTGTCAATGGCCCTCTGAGTCTCTTGGACGAATAGCGCGAGCTGGGTTTCACACGAACGTCTTTTTCGAAACCCATGCTGATTCCTACAGAGTAGATTTACAGTCTCCAGATAAGTCATTATACGCGTTCCAAAATTCTACAACTGATCGACGTTAGAGATATAGGTCTATAGTTCTGCACATCTGTTCGACGTCCCTTCTTGACAACGGGGATGACCTGTGCCCTTTTCCAATCTTTTAGAACACTACGCTCTTCTAGAGACCTACGGTACACCGCTGCAAGAAGGGGGCAAGTTCCTTCGCTTACTCTGTGTAAAATCGAACTGGTACCCCATCAGGTCCAGCTGCCTTTCCTCTTTTGAGCGATTTTAATTGTTTTTCTATCCCTCTGTCATCTACTTCTATATGTACCATTGTGTCATCTGTGCGACAATCTAGAGAAGGAACTACAGTGGAGTCTTCCTCTGTGAAACAGCTTTGGAAAAAGACTTTTAGTATTTCGGCCTTTAGTCTGACATCCTCTGTTTCAGTACCATTTTGGTCACAGTGTGTCTGGACGTTTTGTTTGGATCCACCTACCTCTTTGACGTAAAACCAAAATTCTCCAGGCACTCGCCTAACCCAAACTCTTCCAGCGGATTGTCACAGGGTATAGGGTATAGCATGTTTCATAACGCCAAATCTCTCCTTTCCAGTCTTTCGCTGCCCAGCGGTGTCGCTCTTTGGACCAACACAAGCGTCACTTAACACTGGCTATAGAGATGTGAGGATTTTTGTTGTGCCTCATTCTTATTAACTCGCTTCGTGCATTCATTTCCCCAGGGAACTGAGGTCTGCCTGGTCTTACTTAAGCTGTAGTTGTTTCTTGCGCGTTTCAACTTGACAATCACATCATCAGCACTAGACTTGGGCAGCTTTAGACAGCATGAAATGTCCCTGATGAATTTGTTACTCAGGAGACATCCGGTGCCCTCCCGACCGGTCCATTCTGCTGTAAATTGCTTCTCTACAGACAACACAATACTCTCCATCGCCCTTTTTACTGGCAGTTCTGCCTCTCGTGAGATCTAGCGGCCAAGTTCGTATTACATTGTGGAGTCCTAATGGTCTGTGTTGTGTACTACTTCGTACACAATGATAAGATGTAGTGGGCTACACAGTGGTGCCGCAGCAGCCGTTGTAGGGAAGGTATAAAGGAGCAGAAATGACTAGCGAACATATAAATAGAGTAACCAGTAGCTTTGCTTAACTTGTAGATTTCTCCAGGTCTTGCGAAGAAACAATCAACAGAAACAGAGTCCAGCTATTACAAGAAGCAAGTTAATGAGCGCCGTGCACTGGGAGGCTCTCGCTACTGACGCAACAGCGAACTGTCGAAGGCTAAGACTAGAGACTGTCGAAGATTTCGACTGAGTGAGCTGTGTGGCTGCCACCAGCCATTCTTCACTCCTGGAAATGGAAAAAAGAACACATTGACACCGGTGTGTCAGACCCACCATACTTGCTCCGGACATTGCGAGAGGGCTCTACAAGCAATGATCACACGCACGGCACAGCGGACACACCAGGAACCGCGGTGTTGGCCGTCGAATGGCGCTAGCTGCGCAGCATTTGTGCACCGCCGCCGTCAGTGTCAGCCAGTTTGCCGTGGCATACGGAGCTCCATCGCAGTCTTTAACACTGGTAGCATGCCGCGACATCGTGGACGTGAAACGTATGTGCAGTTGACGGACTTTGAGCGAGGGCGTATTGTGGGCATGCGGGAGGCCGGGTGGACGTACCGCCGAATTGCTCAACACGTGGGGCGTGAGGTCTCCACAGTACATCGATGTTGTCGCCAGTGGTCGCTGAAAGGTGCACGTGCCCGTCGACCTGGGACCGGACCGCAGCGACGCACGGATGCACGCCAAGACCGTAGGATCCTACGCAGTGCTGTAGGGGACCGCACCGCCATTTCCTAGCAAATTAGGGACACTGTTGCTCCTGGGGTATCGGCGAGGACCATTCGCAACCGTCTCCATGAAGCTGGGCTACGGTCCCGCACACCGTTAGGCCGTCTTCCGCTCACGCCCCAACATCGTGCAGCCCGCCTCCAGTGGTGTCGCGACAGGCGTGAATGGAGGGACGAATGGAGACGTGTCGTCTTCAGCGATGAGAGTCGCTTCTGCCTTGGTGCCAATGATGGTCGTATGCGTGTTTGGCGCCATGCAGGTGAGCGCCACAATCAGGACTGCATACGACCGAGGCACACAGGGCCAACACCCGGCATCATGGTGTGGGGAGCGATCTCCTACACTGGCCGTACACCTCTGGTGATCGTCGAGGGGACTCTGAATAGTGCACGGTACATCCAAACCGTCATCGAACCCATCGTTCTACTATTCCTAGACCGGCAAGGGAACTTGCTGTTCCAACAGGACAATGCACGTCCACATGTATCCCGTGCCACCCAACGTGCTCTAGAAGGTGTAAGGCAACTACCCTGGCCAGCAAGATCTCCAGATCTGTCCCCCATTGAGCATGTTTGGGACTGGATGAAGGGTCGTCTCACGCGGTCTGCACGTCCAGCACGAACGCTGGTCCAACTGAGGCGCCAGGTAGAAATGGCATGGCAAACCGTTCCACAGGAGTACATCCAGCATCTCTACGATCGTCTCCATGGTAGAATAGCAGCCTGCATTGCTGCGAAAGGTGGATATACACTGTACTAGTGCCGACATTGTACATGCTCTGTTGCCTGTGTCTATGTGCCTGTGGTTCTGTCAGTGTGATCATGTGATGTATCTGACCCCAGGAATGTGTCAATAAAGTTTCCCCTTCCTGGGACAATGAATTCACCGTGTTCTTATTTCAATTTCCAGGAGTGTATATCATGACGGCAGAGGGTGCTGGTAGCGGGAGCCGCTGAGCCTCGGAGGGCGTGCATCATTGGATCCATCGGGTCATCGTAAGACTGCAATCGGCGTCTGTCGGAAACGTGCATTGCTGTTGCCGACTGTGAGTCGCCGGTGAGGGTGGTATGTGTCTACAGTGCCGCACTTTGGAGCAGGTAGTGTCGTTTTGTCGCCGGCCTGTGTGGCCGTGCGGTTCTAGGCGCTAGAGTCTGGAACCGCGTGTCCGCTACGGTCACAGGTTCGAATCCTGCCTCGGGCATGGATGTGTGTGATGCCTTTAGGTTAGGTAGGTTTCAGTAGTTCTAAGTTCTAGGGGACTGATGACCTAAGATGTTAAGTGCCATAGTGCTCAGAGCCATTTGAAGCAGTTGTAGTTTTATCAACCTGTAGGGGTAGTCTGTTGCAGAGCTCTGTGATCATAAAAGTTCAGTGAACGATTTACTCTGGAACATTTCCGAATTGTTACCTACTCGTGATTCCAGCGCCCTTCAGCACTTGCTGTAGATGTCCACGAGACCAGCATGCGCCGGCAGGTGTGGCCGTGGGGTTCTAGGCGCTACAGTCTGGAACCGCGTGACCGCTACGGTCGCAGTTTCGAATCCTGCCTCGGGCATGGATGTGTGCGATGTCCTTAGGTTAGTTAGGTTTAAGTAGTTCTAAGTGTAGGTGACTGACGACCTCAGAGGTTAAGTCCCATGGTGCTGAGAGATATTTTAACCATTTTAGTCATTTGAGAGCAGCACGTCAACAGCCGACCAGCTTCATCGTTTCCGAGATGCTTATTCTATACGCCATGCCGTTAGTTTGTCCTCCACTTATATTCTTTCCTTACACCCATGCCCACAAGTTCACCTTGTGGCACTGAATCTCATGGTGAGCAATTGTCTTGATGTATGCTCTAATTTCTCATTTCTATTTTATTCAACAAATCATAGGTCTAGCTTGTTGAATACAAGGACCAGTGGCTGTTGATTACACCCAATGAAAGTAACGATGCAGAGGATAGTTCTAAAAACATCCTAACACGAAATATTTTAGAATGGTGTGCAACTGTGGGAGAACAACTGTTGAAGACTTTATCTCGAGCATCGATTGTCTATATCTCCTCAACAGGGTATATCTGTTTCGCTGTGTAAGGTAACGGGCGAATTTTGCCGCCCTGGAAATGTTCTAAGTTTGGAGTTGGCGTAACCGTGCTGGGGCCTCTCGGCGCCGCGCGGGATTAGCCGAGCGGTCTTGGGCGCTGCAGTCATGGGCTGTGCGGCTGGTCCCGGCGGAGGTTCGAGTCCTCCCTCGGGCATGGTGTGTGTGTGTGTGTGTGTGTGTGTGTGTGTGTGTGTGTGTGTGTGTGTGTGTGTGTGTGTGTGTGTGTTTGTCCTTAGGATAAGTTAGGTTAAGTAGTGTGTAAGCTTAAGGACTAATGACCTTAACAGTTAAAGCCCATAAGATTTCACACACAATTGAACATTTTTTTGGCCTCTCGGCGGGCCGAGGCCCAGCAGCCACCACGTGGTGCCGAACGTTAGCTGTGCATCAGGAGTAGCCACAGTGCACGGTCCAGCCACGTGGCTGGGAATTCCATGGTGATGCTGTGTCGATGAAGGAGACATGCTGGGAGTGCCAAAGATGGCGGAGTTTGTGAAACCTTAATGGCAGACATTTCACAGTTCGTATATAAATTGAGAGTAGCCAGAGGAATAATGATACCTCAAAAAGAAACATGTACATTACCATTATCTGCACGACGAGTCTGATGGTGCAATCAGATTTTCAATACCTTTATTAGTTTAAAGTTTAGTATCTGACTGCAAATTATACAAGTAACACCCAGAAACGAATTTCCAAAACCTAAACGCTTCATCCGATTTTCTCGGTCCACGTGTGTTTAGAAAGCCATCAGTGTAAACCTAAATTGGTATAAATTACAGGTATTTAACTTGAATAGTACATGAGTTGTTGGAGGTCAAAGTGGCCGATTACTATCGATCGCGTCAGGCCGTAAGTACTCCACAGTGACACGAAAAAACGGTAGCAGCATGCTTATAAATATATTTATTCATCTATATGTTTGTTTATATCCTATATATACCATTCATGCAGAAATAGGTCAAATATGTACTGTGTTTTAAAAAGCACAGAGACATTAGGCTACTGGCCTACTTTTGCTTGCTATTCCTTAGATATATGTTTATTTAATTTGTTTATCTGTTTAATAATGTATGTTAGAGCTTGTTTATGGTCCAGCCGTGGGAATATTTATTTAATTTCAAGTTATTTAAATGTAAATCCAGTATTTCGAATGTGTTTCATTATGTTTGTGAGTGTGCGTTGGCTCGAAGACATGGTGGGAGCGCTCTAGCCAATTACAGCGCTCGTGTATGGGGAGACTGTATGGAAGTGGGAGAAGAGTTCGGGAGAGGACACAAGAGAGTCTGGGACAGTACGGCGCGAGGGACGCACGGTGGCGAGTGAGACTTGGAGGGTGGAGCGGTTTGCTCGTGGTCGTGTGAGATAGAAATACCGCGGGGTGTGGACTTGTGAACCTGTGAGGTTTCCGAGGTTTCTACAGTGAAAACGTAGTATGCGTTTAGAAGTGAATATGTTGATGTCCGTAACTAATAACGTGTGGTAGGAATCTACTGTTTCCCTGTTATTCAACTTATATTTTATTTAATTGCTGGACCATCGACACCGATAAGTGTTTTGCAGAAATATACTACATTCTCAAAAGTACTTCTACTATCGTACTCATCATTTAAAGTCGTTAAGATAGTACCTGCAGGTTTTATTTATTGCAATCTTTTATTTGTAAATTTCTACGTTACATTCGCAATTGCCGAGTGACAGGAACCTTCGACCATTCGATTCATATTTATATTCATATAGTATACTGTAGATTCAGCAGTATTTGGACTGTACTGTGGCACCTACGTATCCCAGCCCCTAGACAACTAAACCAGCCAAAACTTTTAATACTTCGACTCTGAGTGGGAGGATGCGTAGTTGAGGGCCACCACACCACATCATTTTTTATTTTCAAAGCCCCCAGCTGTCATCTGGATTTTACTGATCTGTTACGATCCTGGAAACACGTCAGCAAATTCATTCGACGTCTTAAGTTTAAATTGATGGGGATCCTGAACACTTGATGGGTACTCTAGGGCGGGTCGCTTTAAATTTTTGTCTGTATTTTTATAAACAGATGCTTTGTACTATCCCAGAATTCTCCAAACAAGTCGGAGTCTTTAATCGATCTTATTACTGATGTTACCTGCTGGTTGTTTTTCGCATATGGCAAATCATCCATTAGTCGAAATAGCACAATGTATTAACGACTGATCATGTAACTGTCTATCCATGTGCTGTATAAGCGGTGTCACAGGAGTCCTTAGGAGAGTGTGGGGTTGTTCCGCATTTCCACCGTGGGCCTGTAAAACCGTTGAAGGATAATTTCGTACGACATGGTTTCGTTTTTCAGAGGGATCTCACACAGTTACTTCCTCAGGGCCATTGACATGCGTTAACCCATTATTTACCAGTGTCCTTTTTGTGGGGCGCAAATATTTTATTTCTTTCTACATGAGCAATGAAACGTCTAGCTTTGATTGTTGCACCTAACTGCTAAACTGACTGCTATAATTCCTGCAAATGATAAGAAATATTTTTTTTCTAATTAACTTAGTTCAGGAAAGGAATTAATTTTCCTATTTTCTGTCTCCGCTCTTGGCTGCAGTTATGCCTCCTGGTTGTTTCTGTACAACAATGAATTCCGGTTAAGCTGAATGAATGTGTTTTTTATGAACATACGGATGTCGAAGTAACATTCAGATTATGTCAGATTTCCTAAAGTAAGTGCTATGTCAACTTATTGTATACATCCCAGTAATTGGACAATGATATGTTACATTAACACTACTATTTTGAAGTGTCATATAGTTGTATACATGTGTCATATACAAAAATTACTATTTATGTTGTTGAGATACATTTTCTTTACATTGTGTGGGATGTTTCTCCATGTTTAGGTAGTGGTGAAATAATCCCTTTCACCTTTTACAATTCCAGTAAGCTAAAAGATACGACATGGACTTACGGTTGAAGACGTTCTGGCAAACTGGAGAGCTCTGAAGTGAGTGAAGATGAAATTTATGCCTCATAACTGGTGATTATTTCACTCAGTGCAGATGAAATGACAGACGAAGAAGACACTGAAAAAAATGCACTGCACGATGGCTATGTTGTCGAAGTCGACGACGAAACAGGTACTTCCGAACTTATAACCAGCATGTATGAGGGTTCTGTTACTACATGTTTCACAAAGAGAATGAAGAGCTCGTAGTGAAAGGGACGGACAACAAGCTAGTATGTGTACCACAGATTACGGTAGGATCAGATCTTTATTTAACTATGCTAAAAGATATTCCGGGATAAAGAAAAAGGAAATATCTATAACAATGCCACATCTGACAGAAGAATTCAATATGCTTATGGGTAGCGTTGATGTACCGGACAAGCAGATATCACTTTGTAGGATGGAGGTAATATCAACGAAGTGTTGGTGGTGGTCATTACTCACCCCAATAATTGATATCTGATTAGTAAACACATGGCGCGCATGGCGAATTACTAACCCAAATGATAAGCACCCACTTTTGGATGTCTGAAGGAGAATAGTGATATTGTATCTTTCAAAGAAAACAAGATCAACACCGAAACACGAAGGACCAAAAGGAAGCAAACAGTTGGGAGGATGGATGAGCACGAATGTGTGACTTGATCGAGGAAACCATTTTATTTTGCCAAGTAAAACACTGAATAGATGTGAATATTGCAAGGAAGAAAAAAGTGATAGGTTCAATGTTGGTGTACATGACAGGTGCTTTGTTTCACTTCATGCGGAATAGACACTCACTAATATTATAAGCAGTATTTTTGTATCGTTTACGATGTATCTTATAGCCAAGCAAGATCGTAAGAGATGGAAAAGAGCCACCGTGGTACAACAACCGAGTTAGAAAACTGCTGCGGAAGCAAAGGGAACTTCACAGCAAACATAAACATAGCCAAAGCCTTGCAGACAAACAAAAATTACGCGAAGCGAAATGTAGTGTGAGGAGGGCTATGCGAGAGGCTTTCAATGAATTCGAAAGTAACGTTCTATGTACTGACTTGGCAGAAAATCCTAAGAAATTTTGGTCCTATGTCAAAGCGGTAGGTGGATCAAAACAAAATGTCCAGACACTCTGTGACCAAAATGGTACTGAAACAGAGGATGACAGACTAAAGGCCGAATTACTAAATGTCTTCTTCCAAAGCTGTTTCACAGAGGAAGACTGCACTGTGCTTCCTTCTCTAGATTGTCGCACAGTTGACAAAATGGTAGATATCGAAGTAGACGACAGAGGGATAGAGAAACAATTAAAATCGCTCAAAAGAGGAAAGGCCGCTGGTCCTGATGGGATACCAGTTCGATTTTACACAGAGTACGCGAAGGAACTTGCCCCCCTTCTTGCAGCGGTGTACCGTAGGTCTCTAGAAGAGCGAAGCGTTCCAAAGGATTGGAAAAGGGCACAGGTCATCCCCGTTCTCAAGTAGGGACGTCGAACAGATGTGCAGAACTATAGACCTATATCTCTAACGTCGATCAGTTGTAGAATTTTGGAACACGTATTATGTTCGAGTATAATGTCTTTTCTGGAGACTAGAAATCTACTCTGTAGGAATCAGCATGGGTTTCGAAAAAGACGATCGTGTGAAACCCAGCTCGCGCTATTCGTCCACGAGACTCAGAGGGCCTTAGACACGGGTTCACAGGTAGATGCCGTGTTTCTTGACTTCCGCAAGGCGTTTGACACAGTTCCCCATAGTCGTTTAATGAACAAAGTAAGAGCATACGGACTATCAGATCAATTGTGTGATTGGATTGAGGAGTTCCTAGATAACAGAACGCAGCACGTCATTCTCAATGGAGAGAAGTCTTCCGAAGTAAGAGTGATTTCAGGTGTGCCGCAGGGGAGTGTCATAGGACCGTTGCTATTCACAATATACATAAATGACCTGGTGGATGACATCGGAAGTTCACTGAGGCTTTTTGCAGATGATGCTGTGGTGTATCGAGAGGTTGCAACAATGGAAAATTGTACTGAAATGCAGGAGGATCTGCAGCGAATTGACGCATGGTGCACGGAATGGCAATTGAATCTCAATGTAGCGAAGTGTAATGTGATGCGAATACATAGAAAGATAGGTCCCTTATCATTTAGCTACAAAATAGCAGGTCAGCAACTGGAAGCAGTTAATTCCATAAATTATCTGGGAGTACGCATTAGGAGTGATTTAAAATGGAATGATCATATAAAGTTGATCGTCGGTAAAGCAGATGCCAGACTGAGATTCATTGGAAGAATCCTAAGGAAATGCAATCCGACAACAAAGGAAGTAGGTTACAGTACGCTTGTTCGCCCAATGCTTGAATACTGCTCAGCAGTGTGGGATCCGCACCAGGTAGGGTTGATAGAAGAGATAGAGAAGATCCAACGGAGAGCAGCGCGCTTCGTTACAGGATCATTTAGTAATTGCGAAAGCGTTACGGAGATGATAGATAAACTCCAGTGGAAGACTCTGCAGGAGAGACGCTCAGTAGCTCGGTACGGGCTTTTGTTGAAGTTTCGAGAACATACCTTCACCGAAGAGTCAAGCAGTATATTGCTCCCTCCTACGTATATCTCGCGAAGAGACCATGAGGATAAAATCAGAGAGATTAGAGCCCACACAGAAGCATACGAACAATCCTTCTTTCCACGAACAATACGAGACTGGAATAGAAGGGAGAACCGATAGAGGTACTCAGGGTACCCTCCGCCACACACCGTCAGGTGGCTTGCGGAGTACGGATGTAGATGTAGATGTAGATAGTTTTCTGAATTAGCAATACCTTTGTGTATTTTGATAACTAATTTTGCCAATGCCCAAAAATGGGACTATCTATAGTTATTGTACTAATATACTGAAATTTTTAAGAACAGCTTGTCGCTCAGGGCTATTGCATTAATGTAAAAAGAAGGTTGGAAAAGTAAAATAATAAAGTTTTGGCAAGTGACGAGTTAATAGCGATTCGAGCATTCAGAGGACGGCACGCAAAACTGTGTTGCGCCTAGGGTCTATCATTAATCATCACCGCAGCAGGTATTCGACGAACCCACGATACGACGACGCAAATAAAACACAACGATGAAGATAGGGAAAAAACGAAAGAAATACAGCACGCCACGATGGTTAAGTTTTATACCTACACACACTCATTATGGTCCTCTTCCCCTCTGTATTCTCTGAAGGGCAATTGTGAGAGTCCTCGGGATTCCTTTGTACGTTACGTACTGCACATGAACGATGAAATGCTTGATTCCCTTGAGACGTCCTTGATCACGGCGTACGATATGTCTTGTCCTTTGAGGAATTTCCAAGCCGTAATGCCAAGGCCGGGTTGACTCAATTCACTGTCCGACAAATCTGTCTTCCACCGGCGATTCTGAAAATGGGAGAAGTGGAATACGTTGAGAGGGCGTGCCTGCAGCATCACCGATCTATCCAGTAGCTAAGGGTAAACGGCGCGAAGTAAGCTGCTCTAACGTAACTCCTACAGCGAATGCTTCGGACATTTAACAATATATTATTTGCTGTGATTTACTGCAGGGTAACATTTATTCATGGTAAACGTTTTCGTGGACAGATGTACTTTGAATTTTTCTTTTGTCTTAAGATTGGAGGTCATCAGAACTTCGCAGCTAATACCAATACAAAAAAAGTACATGCTATAGTATGAATACGATTTCCTATAGAACTCTCATTGTGCAGGACTGCGTGCACTGATGTCTTCGTTCTGACGTAAGTAGCTGAAAGTAGTGTCACTACAAAATTCACAGTAGTGCGCTTTCTGCTGTAGAATGACACATTACACTGCCCAATACAGCCGCACAATTTTTGATTTTAGATACAGAAATGTGAAAGAAACAGAATAGTATGAGTTCTGAAGATGTGCACTACATTTGTATAAAATATTGCGGCAATTGAAATACGCAAGTCAATGACGCCGATTGAGCGGGTTGGGTGGCAAATGGTGTATTCCCAAGATTCAACCTTCTCAGGAGAACAAATGTATTGTTTGTAGCTCATAATTGTACGTTTCTTGAGTAAATAACTTGTAAATGTAAACTCTGCATCACAATGTATAAATCTAATGCTGAAAGGTTTTAACCACCTCAAAATTACAGCTTTCAAAATCATTATCTTAAAAAAATGATTTGGGATGGAAATGAGCTTAAATAACAGTCGACAGCCTATTTAAAAAACACAACTGTTATATTTGTCAAGAGGTACTCAGAAAAAAAAACTCAAAAATAGAAAACGAAAATTCATTGTCATTATTTTGATGTCTCAGTTTCATCAAATTGTTTGTAACTGAATCGTTGCCGTGACCACATCATAAACCCAGAAAGAAATGATGCTGATATGGCGATATAAAGTTCTATACGTCCGCCGTATTTTTTCTTTGTTCCTGTGACGAATTTTTCATCAGGGGAAGATATTTTAAATCAATGCCGAGTGAAGTTTATTGTCAGGCGCTAAGCCCTGTTTCCTCATGCATGCCCCTTTCTCAGCCTTGACATTGAGGGATTATCTGTAAAAGCATCTCTCCATACAATCTATTGTCTTGATGTAACGCATTTTCTCCCAGTTGCCTTCAGTTCCCGCAACATTTTTTTTTTCTTTCCGCTTCGTGACACACTATTGAAGGTGCTTGTCACAAAGTCTGAACGGTGCATTTCATTAGCCTCAAACTTATTAGTTTATCAGGTGCTGATAGCACACCTGACTGCCGTGAACATTTGGTCCTACACCACTGGATTTTCAAGGCTCTCAGCAGTAGTTTCGTTCAGTGAGAGCGAACTATTGGACTAGGGACGACGCGATTTCTAGGATACAAAGATCTGTCTATCTAAGTAATGATAAGCGCTGTCAGCGCGTTTTTCAGTTTCTGAGACTCGCCACTTGGCAGCCAACACGCCCAACCACTGCACGATGAGATAGTTCCCCAGTCGAAGAAACGAGCAGTTTAGATGTCGATAATTAAATCCCGATTATGGCTAAACTCAAATGTCTACAATGGTACAACGAGTAAATTTTGAGGGTGACATACGTTTTACATAGTCACGCTGTAGTTCTAGGCGCCGACAGTGAGGTCAGGGAATCTGGTGTAGCTCTCGAACCAGTTTCTGTTGTCATCCAGCTTCACTGGTGGATAGTCTGTCGCGTAAGATGTAGCAGTTGCTAACACATTGTAGTCAAGTTGGCAAGGGCGGAATTCATGTCCCCGCCCGCTCATCCTAATTACATTTTACAGTGGCTCCCCTAAATCACACCAGACTCAGAAAAACTATTCATACGGAGGTTTAGCGAGAGTCGCTCTTCCCACGCACCATTTACGAATGAAACAGGGAGGAAGGAGGTGATAGAGGTACCAGAAGTGACCTCCGCCACACACACACACACACACACATACACACACTCTGCCGCATGAAATGATACGTAAATAATACACAAACTTTTAACCTCGACGATTTTTATCAAGCGAAACAGCGACAATAAAGGAGATAGCTGTGTGCCATGCGTTTCATAACATACTCAACAACTGTCGGTAATCGACTTCAAAAACTGTTTATGCACTCTGAGGTTACTTTCAGATTATAGAAGTACATGTTCAGACAAGGGATGCTATTCAACTCTGCACTGGAACGGACCACCTTTCATTTGCTGTTGTTCCGCAGAAGTTCTATGAGGCTACGATTCTGTCTGTGTAATCTCTTCCCTTATCTCATACGGCACACCCAGGCACGTTCTTATTTCCCAAAAGTGTGTTCCCATTATGTGAGCGTTTTCTTACTGGTGAAAACATTTACAATATTTTCATGTTATAGATTGTTGCTTTTTGGTTGAATATGACGAAGCTGTCTGATGACTTATCACCGGTCATTAAAGTAGTGAAGGGTTTGATTTTATCACGTGTCTAGGAGGGTCCTGGAGCCTTTTATCTGAACCTTTTTTTAGCTCTTATGTTTGCTTATAATGAACCTAGCGTACACACAATATCATCTAGCTGTAGCAGTCACCTCCTTCGAAAGTCGTAACAGTAATAGCCTTACTTGAGAAAGACCTTTTAGACTACATCGCATTTACAAAAACATTTAGTGAACTAATTGTGGACTTCGAAGCGAACGCATGAGTAGTCTTTGTTTCTCATTACCAAGCAAGAGATCTGGGCCCCGCTTGCCCATAGGTATGGGTGCTCTTGTCATCAAGCAGTAGTGATGAAACTTTGGCCGAAATGGAAAAAATACGAAAAAGGGAACATAAAAGGAAGTTTTGTATTGAAAACGTACTAGAGAATGTGACGAAATGTAAGTTCTTCGACTCAGTGGTACAAGTAAAAGCACTGAGAATAATTCATAAAAAGAGGATAAAAAGTAATAGACGGAGATAAGAAATGCGGCAGTGACCTTGAAACAGGAGTGGAAAAGTCACGCATAAACGATTAACTTACGGAATAACGCAATTATTGAATGGAGACGATAATATACCAGTTAAAAGAATGAGATACAATTCCAACAGTATAAGTTATTTAGAAATTATTTTAACATCCAAAACGAAAAGAAGCTAAGTCAGAACGAATAACAAACACATGTACAGAAGATGAGAAAAAAACTGTCGCAAAAAAATGTCACCACATGCGGAGACATTAAAAGTAATCTCAGTGAATTGTAGAGGAAGGATGTTAACTTTCATAATTTAAACAGAAAACATCTGTCAGCTGCCAAAAATGGGTAAACAGGCTGTGGCAATACACGAATGTCCGTGCGATGAAGAAGATTTAACCGGGAGGATGATAGAAAAAGAAGATAAAGTTGGCGTGGAAAAAAATTGGGTATCTGATAATACCATCACTCAGAACAATGAATTATACGGTGCCAAAAAGGTTATCAAATGTCTTTAACTTACACTCACTTATTATATGAACGCAAAATATAGCAACTAGAAAGGCACTTGATCTGGTGTCAAATTAAAAATCGATACACACACACAATGTGATCAAAAGTATCCGGACACCTGGCTAAAAATGACTTACAAGTTCGTGGTGCCCTCCATCGGTAACGCTGGAATTCAGTATGGTGTTCGCCCATCTTTAGCCTTGATTACAGCTTCCACTTTCGCAGGCATGCATTCAATCAGGTGCTGGAAGGTTTCTTGGGAAATAGCAGCCCATTCTTCACGGAGTGCTGCACTGAGGAGAGTTATCGATGTGGTCGGAAAGTCCTGACACGAAGTCGGCGTTCAAAAACATACCATAGGTGTTCTATAGGATTCAGGTCAGGTCTCTGTGCAGGTCAGTCCATTACAGGGATGTTATTGTGTAACCACTCCGCGACAGGCCTTGCATTATGAACCAGTGCCCGATCGTGATGAAAGATGCAATCGCTATCCCCGAATGGCTCTTCAACAGTGATAAGCGAGAAGGTGCTTAAAACATCAATTTAAGCCTGTGCTGTGTTAGTGTCACGCAAAACAACAAGGGGTGCAAGCCCCCTTCCATGAAAAACACGAACACACCATAACGCCGCCGCCTCCGAATTTTACTGTCGGCATTACACACGCTGGCAGATGAAGTTCACTGGGCATTCGCCATACCCGCACTCTGCCATTGGAACGCCACATTGTGTACCATGATTCGTCACTCCACACAACGTTTTTCCACTGATCAATTGTCCAATGTTTAAGCTCCTTACACCGAGCAAGGCGTCGTTTGGCAGTTACAAAAAAATGGTTCAAATGGCTCTGAGCACTATGGGACTCAACTTCTGAGGTCGTAAGTCCCCTAGAACTTAGAACTACTTAAACCTAACTAACCTAAGGACATCACACACATCCATGCCCGAGGTAGGATTTGAACCTGCGAGTGTAGCGGTCGCGCGGTTCCAGACTGTAGCGCCTAGAACCACTCGGTCACACCATTCACTCGCGCGATGTGTGGCTTATGAGCAGTCGCTCATCATGAAATCCAAGTTTTCTCCCCTCCTGCCTGACTTTCATAGTACTTGCAGTAGATCCTGATGCAGTTTGGAATTCCTGTGTGATGTCTACCTGTTATACACTACGACCCTCTTCAACTGTTGGCGGTCTCTGTCAGTCAACAGACGAGGTCGGTCTGTACGCTTTTGTGCTATACGTGTCCCTTCACGTTTCCACTTCACTATCACATCGGGAACAGTGGACCTAGGGATATTTAGGAGTGTGGAAATCTCGCGTACGGACGTATGACGCAAGTGACACCCAATCCCCTGACCAAGTTCGAAGTCCGTCAGTTCCGCGGGGCGCCCCATTCTGCTGTCTCGCGACGTCTAATGACTACTGAGCTCGCTGATTTGGGGTACCTGGCAGTAGGTGGCAGCAAAATGGCCCTAATATAAAAAACGTGGGTGTGTCCAGATATTTTTGGTCACATAGTGTATATCGTCACAGACCATGGACAGCATCATCATCCCAGAAACAGTTTGAAATTGATTCCCATCCTCCGGCTTCTAAAGAGTCTTGGCCATCAGGTGGAATCTTACGCTGGAAATTCTCTGCCTCTTATTCTCAATTAGGAATCTTCTCTGCCCAGTCTCATCCACGTCGGACATTTAGTTGAAAAGAACAAGGTTCAACAACACAGCTCGTGCAACTCCTATGAGTAGGGGATTGTAGATGTAGGGATAAAACTATAAGCAAGAGGCTTACCATCATATTTTCAAGAGCCGCTATCATTAAGTTCAAATGTTCAAATGTTTGCGAAATCTTATGGGACTTAACTGGCTGGCTCTGAGCACTATGCGACTTAACTTCCGAGGTCATCAGTCGCCTAGAACTTAGAACTAATTAAACCTAACTAACCTAAGGGCATCACACACATCCATGCCCGAGGCAGGATTCGAACCTGCTACCGTAGCGATCGCTCGGCTCCAGACTGTAGCTCCTTGAACCGCACCGCCAGGGACTTAACTGCTAAGGTGATCAGTCCCTAAATTTCCACACTACTTAACCTAAATTATCCTAAGGACAAACACACACACCCATGCCTGAGGGAGGACTCGAACCTGCCCCAGGACCAGCCGCACAGTCCACGACTGCAGCGGCTCAGACCGCTCGGCTAATCACGAGCGGCTATCATTAAATCGGTAGTTCACGTAATTAAAGTAGTTCATCGGTTGTCAGTTTAAAGAATGCGAACTTTCCCTGAGCCAAATTGTTTATTCGTGGCTTTATTGAAATCTGCTGCAGTTGGTGATGCTGTTTTTTGCCTTCCTAGTTTCTGACTGTGCCCATTTCTTTGGATGTGTGAAATCCTGTTTCCCTTCAACATGAAATCAAATTCGCTGTGTATGATGAGGCTATTTCGCGCTGAATTCTCACAACAAAACTTAACGCCCTGTTCATGCGTAAGAGACTATAGCACGTTACTGACGTTTAGTATGTGTAATAATAATCTAGAATTTTTGCAATAAATTGTTATTCACTAAATGTAAATTAATTATCTTGTTAGTTCATTTCATATTCCTCTTCATCCGACCGTTATCGCTGATTTAATAAATAAAATGCAGACTGAGTGAAATTCGTTACTGTATGGTTGTACTGGCTCCTAGAGTTCCCCTTGAATGCATTTATTCCCTTTGATAATAAAATTTAAGAGAGAAGTGGAGAACCATATGTCTCATTTTAATCAGTCATGACACCGTGCAACCATTGTACGTACAGTGTGTCGTTCAGCCGCCCATAAAGGGAGCCATGGCAGAGGAAATTTCGCTTTAAGTGCTAACCTAATCTAAATTCCCTCCCCACTGAACTTAACCGCTGACAATGTGAGAATTGTGTAGATAAAGTAATGGACGACAATCTTCGTAGACCCTTTCATAGACAAAGAGGATGCTGTCTAGCATTTGTGGACCTGGGGAAACTCTTTTTAACATTATGAGACAGTTAAAAGACGTTCCAGATATTTATTGAAACAGATGGACATGTAATCTCCAACATTAATAAAAACTAATTTGGAGTAATAAAAGTGAAAAATCAAGGCAGTTTCATATCAAGAATAACTGTATATCTAAAAAAAAGCAATGGAATTAGTGAAAAATTCCAGAAAAGGGAAAAAATGCCATGTAAACAGAAAGCATAGTTAAGGCATGCAGACGAGATACGAGTAGCCGGACTGCCTAAAGTAGGGAAGACTGAGAAAACATGTTGAACCAAAGAGTAGCTTACTCTGAAGACAAGCAAAGCTAAGACGAAGGTTTTCCGGATAGCGGGCCTATAAATGAGAAAAGCGAATTGCATAAGGCAGAACTTTGTAATGACTCGAAAGAAGTAGTGAAGGAATTCTATCTAGGAGACAAGGAAGACATTTAATGTAAATTGGCTTAGATAAAGAAAGCTTATATATAGGGGCTTATTGTTGTCAAATGTTGATGTGGTATTGCGGAAGAATTCACGGAAACGTATGTCTGGAACACAGCATTGCACATAGCTGAAAAGTGTGAGAAAATAGCTGAAAAGTGTGAGAAAATCGGAGACGGAGGAATTGGAAGTATCTGAAACGTTCTGCAAAGGAAATAACTTACGTAACTGACACAGTAAAAAAAAGGAGGCACAAGAAAGAATAGCTGCATATGAAAGCGCAGGATAGAGCTTTTGTCAGAGAAAGGAGCAGATTGGTGAAGCTTCTGTCACAGTATCCAGCAGTCGTTAATTTGCCACTGGAAGGAGCTGCCGAAGAGCAAAATTATAGGACTACACAACACAGGTTATGAAAGACATTGAGTCGGAGGTATGTAACGCTGGGAATATTAGCATAGGACCGAGAGAGAGTAGTCTGTATCGAACCAAACTCAAGACAAAAAGAGTGATATAACCCACGAAGTTCACTATGTTAGGCGTTAGGGCGCGATTTTATAACTATTAGCGAAAACTGCCATTTCACGACATTCTATGCTATTACGCATATTGCATCGTAAGTTCCTCGTGTACTATGATGGAGAGAGTCACCTTTCATGAAAAACTAACGCGGCTATGTGAAGATCCTGACGGTGTTGCTGTTTACCTATGAGTGCTAATTAATCGTATACTTTGACCTTACACTACATATGTAAAAAAGACATAAATAAAACTGTCGTTGTTAATTGTTAATGAATGTTATTCGCATTCATGATCATATTTTTAAAGATTGGCCTGTTGCCTGTTCCGTACCCACAAACAAAATCATTTCCATCTTTTTCGAGGTCTTCCAATATCTCCTTTCCAATTCGGCTAGTAGTTCAGGATTTTCTAGCGAATTCTCATGAGATGATGAGATGTGGTCTGTAATCTTCACCACACTTCTGAATTTTTTCATTTGAGCTGAAAATATTTAATTCTATTCTAAAATCTTCACTTCTAATCATGTGTCTTGCTGTGCAACCATTCGTCATCCTTAGGAACCTTACCTCTGTACCTGATTTTTTTTTAAAATTACTGGCTACCATAAGATAACACAGGAACCACCATCACTTTATTGAATTTCATGACGGTCTCCTTTTGTACTCTATGGCCCAATGTTTCGCTAATGGTATCACAGACAGCTTGAAATTGGTGCATTTTATTTTCAATAACAGAGTCAAAAGGAAAACTTAAAGCACAGCCTAAGTTGTGCGCCTGTGTTTAAGAGGCCGTTTCTAAAATTGAATTATCCAAAATATTTTTTGATCTGACTGTATAGTGCCATATTTTTCGTTTTATTATTAGAATTTTAAAGCTGTATTTCTTGCATTGCTGATCTATGAAGATCGTCTTTCTTTTGAATAATAACGATATCATCTGTAAACAGAATTACGTTTAGGTATTACCCATTCGTTACCTTAATCCCTTTGTTTACTACACATGTCCGTTTATTGAGAATGAAGTCAATGTAAATATTAAACACGTCGGTGATAGTCCACACCCTTGTTTTACACACTGATTAATAATTATTTCTCCTAATTGATTCCTACCTGTGTTTATTACTATGCATGTGTTTTAGTAAAGATTTCTCACCACCTCAAGGCAATATAGGTTTCCATATTAAATTCCCTGTGGTTTTCCATAACGTTCTTAATTAGAAACACATTGACTGTGCTTGAACTACCTGATCTAAATCCATTTTGTTCATTAGAAATAATACTTCTGTGATATTCTTCGTGTGGTTATTGATTACTATAGTTTGTAGCCAGTGTTTAGAAGATTGATGCCACGTTACTTTTTACAGTCATTCCATTTCCCTTTCTTGAAACGAGAGACTACTTCTGTTAATTACCATTACTTGCAGTTCCTCCAACATTAATTTATTAGCTGCAAAAGTCTTTTATCTTGTGCTAAACCTCCGTATATATCTCACGAAATAAGCGTCAAACGAAAAAACTACAAAGAACGATACTTGGCTAGTTGAAGGGGGAAACCAGATGGCGCTTTGGTTGGCCCGCTAGATGGCACTTCCATAGTTCAAATGTATATCAAATGCGTTTTTTTTTAAACAGGAACCACCCAGTTTTTATTACATATTCGTGTAGTACGTAAATAAATATGATTTTTTTAGTTGAACTACTTTTTGCGCTTTGTGATAGATGGCGCTGTAATAGTTACAAACATATGGCTCACAATTTTTGACGAACAGGTAGGTTTTTTAAATTAAAATACAGAACGTAGGTACGTTTCAACATTTTATTCCGGTTGTTCCAATGTGATACATGTACCATTGTGAACTTATCATTTCTGAGAACGCATGCTGTTACAGCGTGATTACCTGTAAATACCACATTAAAGCAATAAATGCTGAAAATGAAGTCCGTCAACCACAATGCATTTGGCAATACGTGTAACGACATTCCTCTCTACAGCGAGTAGTTCGCCTCCCGTAATGTTTGCACATGCATTGACAATGCTCTGACGCATGTTGTCAGGCGTTGTCGGTGGAACACGATAGCAAATATCCTTCAACTTTCCCCACAGAAAGAAATCCGCGGACGTCAGATCCGGTGAACTTGCGGGCCATGGTATGCTGCTTCGACGACCAATCCACCGGTCATGAAATATGCTATTCAAACTGCTTCAACCGCACGCGAGCTATGTGCCGGACATCCATCATGTTCGAAGTACATCGCCATACTGTCATGCAGCGAAACATCTTGTAGTAACATCGGTAGAACGTTACATAGGAAATCAGCAAACATTGCACCATTTAGATTGTCATCGATAAAATGGTGGCCAATTATCCTTCCTCCCATAATGCCGCACCATACATTAACCCGCCAAGATCGCTGATGTTCCACTTGTTGCAGCCAGCGTGGATTTTCCGTTGCCCAGTAGTGCATATTATGCCGGTTTGCGTTACCGCTGTTGGTGAATGACACTTCGTCGCTAAATAGAACACGTGCAAAAAATTTGCCTTCGTCCCGTAATTTCTCTTGTGCCCAGTGGCAGAACTGTACACGACGTTCAAAGTCGTCTCCATGCAATTCCTGGTGCATATAAATATGGTACGGGTGCAATCGATGTTGATGTAAAATTCTCAACACCGACGTTTTTGAGATTCCCGATTATCGCGCAGTTTGTCTGCTACTGATGTGCGGATTAGCCGCGACAGCAGCTGAAACACCTGCTTGCGCATCATCATTTGTTACAGGTCGTTGTTGACGTTTCACATGTGGCTGAACACTTCCTGTTTCCTTAAATAACGTAACTATCCGGCGAACGGTGTGAACACTTGGATGATGTCGTCCAGGATACGGAGCAGCATACGTAGCACACGCCCCTTGAGCATTTTGATCACAATATCCATACATCAACACGATATAGATCTTTTCCGCAATTGGTAAACGGTCCATTTTAACGCGAGTAATATATTTCCGCACTGGCGGAATTTTATATGATACCACGTACTTGTACGTTTGTGACTATTACAGCGGCATTTATCACAAAGCGAAAAAAGTGGTCCAACTAAAACATTCATATTTCTTTACGTACTACCCGAATATTTAATAAAAAATGGAGGTTCCTGTTTTTAAAAAAATGCAGTTGATATGCGATTGACCTATGGCAGCGCCACCTAGTGGGCCAACCATAGCACCATTTGGTTCATCTGGTTTACCCCTTCAAGCTAGACAAGTTTCGTTCTTAGTAGCTTTTTCGTTTGAATCTTATTTCGTGAGATATTTGGCCAGGTCATTATCAAAGGACAACCCTGAATAATTAGTTCTGCATTTATTTCGTCTATTACGGTAACTTTCCTGTTCTTCAAGCCTTTCAGTCTCTTGTAGCTGTACATACTCCTTCATTGTACGTACTTTCTCCAGAGTCATCTTCAGCCTTCTGTGCATACCACAATTTTCGATAATGTTTTATCCATTGTTCAGTGTGTATAATGTTCAGTGAAGCAGTGTCATTTTCTTCCTTGCTCGAGACTTTCATGATTTTTTATGCACATTACTGTCTAGCAGTATGTCGTCTTCTAAGACGCTTATGAGCGACACCCACGACTCATGCTGTGCTCTGAGTGCTACTTTTCTTGCAGTTTTCCTTTTATTTTTTTATTTTTTCCAGCTCTCTGATAGTTTATCCACTAGAAACTACGAATAAGCTACCTGTTTTTCTTTAATTACTTCTTTAATTTCAGTGTACCTAATTTTGGGTCTATTCGCTTATCTGCTTTCTTCCTTTTCTCATCTGCTTCTGAGTTCACTTCGACGACGCAGGTCTTAATATTATTCCGTTCTATATCGACATTCTTATTCAGAGGTGGATAAACACGCTTTTCTTGGAGCCTGTGCTAATAAAGGTTCCCAATACTGTATTCCGACGGGATATGTACTTAGAACAACTCATATTGTAGCTCCTTTTGTAGTTTGCTTTCTTCCGTTTTGATAGCAGCCTTATTTACTGTCTAAAAGGAAACAGTGAAGCCAGCTTCCGTAAGTCAAACAAACCTGACAGAAATTCAATGAAGTCGCGATACCTAGAGGTGGCATCCCCATCATGCAACTTAACCTGTGATGTGATTGTAATACAGGGATTGTAAAATTACTGGTATGCTTACAAACAGCCCCGGACACAAGTCTGTTATTCGTATTTTTTCTCTGAATTTACAATGCACTAATCAACCTATTAAGTTGTTAACTCTGTCATGCACTCGCGTAGATATCACTGCAACGCGGAACACTGAAAATTGCTCAAAATGTAGATAACTTCAGTACGTGTCTCACAGATTCCTATACCACAGGTCAGCGAATGCCGTGGATGGGCTCTTTCAGAGCTCCGTTCGTTTCAGCCTGGCAGTAGGGCAAAAGTGTTCCCTATTAGGAACATTTGAAGGGAGGGTTAAGTTCCAGTGCAAACCTCCTAAAAATCTAGGCCAGGACTTATAAATTGGGACGAATCACGTGCCGTGCCTGGCATATCTTCGCAACATTGAAAGGTGAAGAATCTGAGACATTCTTATCCCAGAAAAGGAATAAAAAAGAGATTTGCGTGAGTAGATAGGTTCTTTTTCTTGAGTAGATAGGTTCTTTTTCTTTAATTTCCATTCCAGGTACAGGGAAGAAGAGAGGTCTTCAATAGAAGTCTCGGGATTTTCTTTTTCTTTTCTTCTGAATCCCTATTAGATGGAATTCGTTTGCCCATCTGTGGATATTCGCGAAGGAACTGACAGTACAGGTATTTGCTGATAGCCTAGGAAACTTCCCAAAAGGTCTGTCGAGTCCAGAAATTGGAACAATTTTTATTTTGTTTCTTGGTCGTGGTTGTCCCAGATAAAATTTTATTTTGTGTGTTTATATTGGTGTGCGTGTTTGTATTTATCTGCGTGTCGTGAATAAGGTTCTAACTTCATTTGTTCAAAATAGATTTCATTCCTTAACCTAAAGGATGACGAGAGATGGTCTATTGTAGATTTCTGTTCTCTTCAGACAATTCGTAGCAGGCAGGAAGTGGAGCAGACGAGTTACCGGTTAGGAATATTCGGGATGCATTTACCAGTGCCTTACAACACAACGAAACCTCCCGAAAAGCTTGTTGAAACCCCGAGACTAGGATTATTTTTTATTTATTTCTGGGACATGTCCCAGACATAATATACACTCCTGGAAATGGAAAAAAGAACACATTGACACCGGTGTGTCAGACCCACCATACTTGCTCCGGACACTGCGAGAGGGCTGTTCAAGCAATGATCACACGCACGGCACAGCGGACACACCAGGAACCGCGGTGTTGGCCGTCGAATGGCGCTAGCTGCGCAGCATTTGTGCACCGCCGCCGTCAGTGTCAGCCAGTTTGCCGTGGCATACGGAGCTCCATCGCAGTTTTTAACACTGGTAGCATGTCGCGACAGCGTGGACGTGAACCGTATGTGCAGCTGACGGACTTTGAGCGAGGGCGTATAGTGGGCATGCGGGAGGCCGGGTGGACGTACCGCCGAATTGCTCAACACGTGGGGCGTGAGGTCTCCACAGTACATCGATGTTGTCGCCAGTGGTCGGCGGAAGGTGCACGTGCCCGTCGACCTGGGACCGGACCGCAGCGACGCACGGATGCACGCCAAGACCGTAGGATCCTACGCAGTGCCGTAGGGGAACGCACCGCCACTTCCCAGCAAATTAGGGACACTGTTGCTCCTGGGGTATCGGCGAGGACCATTCGCAACCGTCTCCATGAAGCTGGGCTACGGTCCCGCACACCGTTAGGCCGTCTTCCGCTAACGCCCCAACATCATGCAGCCCGCCTCCAGTGGTGTCGCGACAGGCGTGAATGGAGGGACGAATGGAGACGTGTCGTCTTCAGCGATGAGAGTCGCTTCTGCCTTGGTGCCAATGATGGTCGTATGCGTGTTTGGCGCCGTGCAGGTGAGCGCCACAATCAGGACTGCATACGACCGAGGCACACATGGCCAACACCCGGCATCATGGTGTCGGGAGCGATCTCCTACACTGGCCGTACACCTCTGGTGATCGTCGAGGGGACACTGAATAGTGCACGGTACATCCAAACCGTCATCGAACCCATCGTTCTACCATTCCTAGACCGGCAAGGGAACTTGCTGTTCCAACAGGACAATGCACGTCCGTATGTATCCCGTGCCACCAAACGTGCTCTAGAAGGTGTAAGTCAACTACCCTGGCCAGCAAGATCTCCGGATCTGTCCCCCATTGAGCATGTTTGGGACGGGATGAAGCGTCGTCTCACGCGGTCTGCACGTCCAGCACGAACGCTGGTCCAACTGAGGCGCCAGGTGGAAATGGCATGGCAAGCCGTTCCACAGGACTACATCCAGCATCTCTACGATCGTCTCCATGGGAGAATAGCAGCCTGCATTGCTGCGAAAGGTGGATATACACTGTACTAGTGCCGACATTGTGCATGCTCTATTGCCTGTGTCTATGTGCCTGTGGTTCTGTCAGTGTGATCATGTGATGTATCTGACCCCAGGAATGTGTCAATAAAGTTTCCCCTTCCTGGGACAATGAATTCACGGTGTTCTTATTTCAATTTCCAGGAGTGTAGTAACCTAACGTGTTATTTATCCATGTCAAATAAATGACTTGCTCCACATATACAGTGTACCTATGGTGAGATTTTGAGAATGATTTTAAATACGAACCATATTTGTTTCCACACAAGTGATGTTTGCTGTGTGTCAACACAATACACTGAATAGTACTGTTACTTGCGGAAGTAAAGCTATGAGGACGGGTCGTGAGTCGTGCTCGGGTAGGTCAGTTGGCAGAGATCTTGCCCGTGAAAGGCAAAGGTCTCGAGTTCCACCAGGAAGTTTCACACTGAATGGTAGTTCGTTGTTCATATGACAAAATCTTCCATTGTTAATGTTGTGGAGAGTTCACGTAGCTTTTATGCTGACGATGAGAATGTGACAACTTCGGTCTTCGTGAAATTTCAAAATCCCTCTTACTTCGGTGCGATACCATACATCGCTGCAATACGTTAACGTCCATGGCCATCCTTATAGTTAATCGCGTTATTTGGGCGACGCGACCATGACAATCACCTTACACGGGTAAATTTCCTAGTCAACGTATTCCTAAAATGTTCCAGCCTGGTCTAGTTTTATTTCTAAGAATGTCCAAAGTTCTCTAGCTCGGCTCACACATTTGTGTCTAATATCACGTATCATTTACATAAATTTCACTTCTTTTATTTCTGGTAACTCCACAATCGATTCAGTGAAAAGACGTCAATAAAATTTAAGACTTTTATACAAATTTGCTGTAAATCACACACCTCCTCCCATAGGCGCCACCTCCCTTGGCTGTCTCCTGATTCACAACATTCGACCGTTTCATCAAAGAAATCGAAGTATTTACTTATAAAACATTATGAAGTAGGTTTTCTATTTTACACATGAATATTTTACCGAAAGTGCAACACAGTTTTATTCTACACTAACGGGAAACACGAAACAGATAGTACAAAATAAATTACATATGACAGAACGCAATACTTAAGTTACCTTACTTGTTGACTGCTTCCGGAAAGATAGCTAAAAACGTTTACTTCAGAATGCATGTAATTTGGAACCTGTGGTAAACTAGTACACAAATCTGTTACAGAAAAGTGTCTATTTCGAGAGGTATACATTTAAACCATTTTTGTGGAATTTTGCATTACTGCACAGAAACTGTTCCAGTTCGTGAAGTATTGTCCTTAGAATATGCAGAAAAGTTGTAATGCATAGCGTTCAATTTGTCACCTTTCCTCTATCCAGAAGATGCATAACAGCACAAACAGCATGTGGTATTCATTAAAGTAGTGTGATAGGTCTGCAGCTGATATGCAGGCCAATTCCGAACGCATAGCTGGCCGGAGTGGCCGTGCGGCTCTAGGCGCTACAGTCTGCAGTCGCAAGTTCGAGTCCTGCCTCAGGCATGGATGTGTGTGGTGTTCTTAAGTTAGTTAGGTTTAATTAGTTCTAAGTTCTAGGCGACTGATGACCTCAGAAGTTAAGTCGCATAGTGCTCAGAGCCATTTGAACCATTTGAACCGAACGCATGCAATGTTTACGAACGGCTATAACAATTTGATATGTTTGACCAATGAAACACACCCATGTAGTTTTTCACACTTTCACGTTATTCGTTGGCAAAAGACAGTAAAAACAATTGTTCCAGGCACTCATTTCACAGAAGTTTCATTGTAGTGAGAGTTTGTAGCAATCATTACTGTCTGAAACTAAATTTTTGTTTATCCTGGGGCAGTTCGCATCTGCATCTACATCTACACTTCGCAAGCCACCTTACGGTGTTTTATAGAAGGATACCTCTAGCACCGCTATCAGTTTCCCCTTCCATGTTTCATTAATGGAACAGTCGTATTAGCAGTAATTTCTCGGATTTTCTTGTTGTGGTCATTTCACAAGACATGTGTAGGAAGAAGTAACACGTGCATCAACGCTTTCTGAAACGTTCTTACTGGAAATTTCAATAGTAAACCTCTACATGGTGCAGAATACCTCTCTTGTAGCGATTGCGACTGGAGTTTCTTCAGCGTTTCCGTAAGGCCAACTCCACACGGAACGACTGAAAAGGAACGCAACGGACAGGCGATCTTAATCGGCAACAGGTTGGCAACTGGCTGGCAACGCCATTCCGCACGGTGCAACTCTGAAATAAGAAACTGCAGTTTCCATGTGCGAACGAGGAGAAAGAGTATTGTTTGTCGCAGCCGAACATCTTACGGTGACCCTCGACATGTCGAATACAGATTCAAGCTTAGAGAAAATGTGGTTCTCTGTTATTGTCACACACTAATGAGAAAACGGAGAACATTCTAGGTCATTCAAACTGCAGGCTGTACGTAGTAGCCAAGGAATTGCAACAGACAGATTCGAAATCGATAGCTTTTTTTAGTACGACTAAACAGTGCTACAGTGATTTGCCACAGTTGATTTCTTTTGCCATCGATTAAATTAGATGTTCTTTTCGTTCCAACAGGTCCATTCTCAGAAGACCCTACAGGGTGTAGAACATGTCCGAAAAAACAAGGATACGCAAAAACTGTTTACAAAAAAAAAAAAATTATCATAATGTACCGTTTCCACAGATCCCAAGATAAATGGACCTCATGAATGTCGAGTAAGCCAAAAATGATTAAACATATTTTCTTTTAAAAATAACTTGTCACAAAACACGTAAATATTCAATACAAAATCTTTTTCTAACACTTATTTATAATGATCACATTACTTAGTGTACTTTGTACAGTAGTCAGATTGTACTCATACTCGCAGTATCTGATATCATTAGTAAGTTGTTCACGTCGGTTAGTTCTACCAAGAAATTTGTGAAAGGAGTAGGAATCAAACACCAAGAAGTACTTCCGATTCCTCTTAAACTGAACTTTATTAGTACTTTAACATTTTATGGGTGAATAACGCAGCGTTATTTCTATTTTGAAAAACCGCATATCTTCAGAGTTATAGACACGGAAAAGCAGTGATGGTTGTTTGTGTTGGTAAATTATTTTTATGTGAACAGCACTGTGTTGACACATATAGGAGATTTGTGGCTTTTTGTCGTTTTCTCGCAGTTTTAACTGTTTGGCTACACTTGACAATGTAATTTTACAGATCGACGCAGAGTGCTGGAAAATTTCATTTTAAACAGTAAATGTAGATAAACGTCTTATGAAATTTTTTCCCACTTCACATCACTCCTTATCTGTCACATCCTACCTGCAGTGACCTGGAAACCTGCAAGTGAAATAAAATGGAATGTTTTTCAACTTTCGATAGAAAATTAGTATTCATAACCTGCTAGTCCATGTTTCAAATTAAACTAGTAGACAGCAATGTTCGAGGTCATGACGCACCTCAGATCACTGGAAACTGGTTGGCAACGCCGCATTGCAAGCGAGTTTCTGGTGAGTCGCCCAGCAGTCGCGTTGCCTACGGAGCCCTATTTAATTACACAGGTAGTGATTCGCCATCGACGGGTTACCAGCTCGCGTCGGCAATGAGTTTCATTTGAGTTGCTCCGTTCGCAGAGGGCGTGACGCTCTCGCGCCGACTAAATGATTCTGGTACGAAACGCGCCGCTCTTCATTGGATCTGCTGTGTCTCTTCTGTTAATCTTACACGGTAAGGGTTCCAGACTGAATCGGCCGAACAAGTGTTTTGTGCGCCACTTCTTTCTTGGAGTATTTACATTTCCTTAAGAATCATAGTACGAATTACGTGTAGAGTCAACTGGTAGTCTCTGCCCCGATCATGAACCCTCTGCATTTCCCTGGTGTTTTTATAGACAACAATAGCACTTGAAGAACAGTCTCATGCAGCTTCCGACGTTATCCACTAACTCATTTAAACGTGTTGTAAACCGTAACGATCTTGTCATTCTTTCTTGAAGTACTGTACTCTGAAATTACTTTTACATCTGTCGACTTTGTTTCATTAAGAGCGACTTATAAGAGTTCTTTTTGCAATGCAGTTCTATAAGTAATTACAAATCTGGGCCGATTGTGGGTAAGCTCGTTTGTTTGTTTGTTTCCCTCTTTCACTAAACGATAGTGCGGGAATGCATCCAACGGCTGCCTGATATACTGAAACATCCCCTTAGAAAAATTATGAATGACTGTGCTGGTAAACCTCTTACGTTATTTGATTTTCAAACAGCTGAGCAAAACTGAACGTACTCAAACATTTCTGTCGTTACTTATTCTGATCATCACTAAACTGACACACAATTTTTTTTTAGCCAACATAATCTGTCTTTCAATAATCCCTACAAAAGAATGGCCCTGACTAACAATAACCTGTACCTTTCATGAATCACTTACCTCACAAAAATCTTCGTTACTCGAACTACTGCAATACAGCGAGCGCCGATACAGCCAGCTAAATAAAAGATTCTAACTACTGATGGCACTAACTACTGATAGGCATAGTTAGCAAATGAAAGCTATTGATGGAGAACAAACAATGTATTTACCTTAATGGTATTCGAATCTCGTCTCCAACTGCACAACGCTACGCGATGTTCACATCCAACTGCCAACACCACAATAGCAAATATTCCAGCAATGCAAACCAGCCACAGACTGCACACAGCACAGTCAGTGATTTTCATACAGAGCGCTACGTGGCATTACCAACATAAAAACCTAAACAGCCTACTTACAATACCAACGGCCATGTGCTTCGGTAGAAGCATTAAGCTATTTACTGGAAATATCGAAATCGGTAACGGCGCTTTAAGACCAATTCGCACTGGCTGTCACGTCACGTTCCGTCAAAATATTCTTCAACGCATTTCAAATGGCAACATCGACACTGGCCGTCATGTCACGTCACGTAACATCACGCCGCCGTCAAGGTTTCTTGGGGAGAAAGTTGTGACAGCTGACGTCATTGCCCGTTGTTGATCACGTGACTCCGAAGCTCACTTCCTCCCGAAACACGATCATGCGCTCATCTTGATACTTCGCTTCGTCGTGCTTTTCGTGGTTGACATCATTTGTGTATCTAACTCTTTGTTTTAGTCACTTATGTTATTTGTTACAAACTGTTTCGTTTCGTTATTTCTTTTGTTAAAAGTGCTAGTGAATGAAGAAATGTTAATTGAAGCAGTGAGACGGCAGTCTGAATTGTACGATATGAACGTACTAAATTACTTGTCCTCTAATACATTTATAAACTGGATTTTTACACATACCGGTATCCTATTTAATATTTTACAATGAAAAAGACTGCAGTATGGTTGCAGCTTGAAGTGAAAAGTTATCTGGGGTAGAATTATATCGATTAGTAAGTGGAATTCATTTGTATGTTGTCACATATTTGTAATGTTTGATAAAGGAAAGGATAGGAACTTTTAAGACACTCCAACGGTGACAAAATTCTTTTTTGTGAAGTATACATCAAGCAATGTATTAGAGTCTTTTTTAAAATATGTGTTTGTGGTACGCTTATTTGCTGTTAAGCAGCTTTCTGGGTTTTGTGTGAAACAGTTTTACAGGCATCAGTGGTCAATATTTATGTGGTATCACCAAATAACTCCAGCACAAATAAGGCACTTACGCTATCAAAAAAGCCAAATACGAGATGCAAAGAAAACCTGTATCCCTTCAAGAGAAACATGTTGAGGGAGATACGACTATTGCACCAAAATGTGCACAGGAGTGGCAACTAAAACAAACCAGTTTTTTCGCAGAGTATGAAGGGAGCTCGTAACACTGCGATCCTTTTAGTAATTCTAGTTCCGCGCTAAGTGGACGCGCGGTTCGAGACGCCATGTCACGAATTGCGTGGGCCCTCCCGCCGGAAGTTCTAGATCTCCCTCGGGCATGGATCTGTGTGATGTACTCAGCATAAGTTAGTGTAATTAGTGTGTAGGTCTAGGGACCGATGAGCTCAGCCGTTTGCTGCCTTAGGAATTCACAAACATTTGAAATTTTGAGTAATTATGGGATCGTTTGACGTGTAAAATGAAAAAAAATTGGTGCTTTGACATTCTAAAATATTTATAAAACGCAGAATCCTCTTCCTCGAGCTCTTTCGAAAGTTTGTGAATTTCCTCTTTCGTAGCAAGTGTGACATTTATCGAAACCACATTTTTTTCCCCTTGCGTTGTTTCGCATTTCAGTCTTCCTCCTCTAATACACAAGCTATCTCTGCAAGCTTCAAATCTTTTGAGTCTGGGAAATGTCAGTTTTGTACAAATGTAGACTCCCCCATCCATGTACGTGAGCTACCGCGTTTTGTGTGTGCACTTCGCTCGTAAAAACAATTGAGAATCATCTTGCGAAGACCCGTTGTTGCTGTTGTGGTCTTCAGTCGCGAGACTGGTTAGATGCAGCTCTCCACGCTACTCTATCCTGTGCAAGCTTCTTCATTCCCAGTACCTACTGCAACCTACATCCTTCTGAATCTGTTTAGTGTATTTATCTCTTGGTCTCCCTCTACGATTTTCCCCCACTACGCTGCCCTCCAATACTAATTGGTGATCCCTTGATGACTCAGAATATGCCCTACCGAGCGATCCCTTCTTCAAGTCAAGTTGTACCACAAATTTCTCTTCTCTCCAAATCTATTCAATACCTCCTCATTAGTTATGTGATCTACCAGTCTAATATTCAGCATTCTTCTGTAGCACCACATTTCGAAAGCTTCTATACTCTTCTTGTCTAAACTATTTATCGTCCATGATTCACTTCCACACATGGCTACACTCCATACGAATGCGTTCAGAAACGACTTCCTAACACTTAAATCTATACTCGATGTTAACAAATTTCTCTTATTCAGAAACGCTTTCCTTGACATTGACAGTCTACATTATATATCCTCTCTACTAAGACCATCATCAGTTATTTTGCTCCCCAAATTGCAAAACTCCTTTACTACTGTAAGTGTCTCATTTCCTAATATAATTCCCTCAGCATCACCCGACTTAATTCGAATACATTCCATTACCCTCGTTTTGCTTTTGTTGATGTTCATCTTATATCCTCCTTTCAAGAGACTGTTCACTCCGTTCAGCTGCTCTTCCAGGTCCTTTTGCTGTCTCTGACAGAATTACAATGTCATCGGCGTACCTCAAAGTTTTTATTTCTGCTCCATGGATTTTGATTCCTACTCCGAATTTTTCTTTTGTTTCTTTTAGTGCTTGCTCAGTATACAGAATGAATAACATTGGGGATAGACTACAACCCATTCTCACTCCCTTCCCAACCACTGCTTCCCTTTCATGACCCTCGACTCTTATAACTGCCATCTGGTTTCTGTACAAATTGTAAATAGTCTTTCGCTCACTGTATTTTACCCCTGTTACGTTCAGAATTTGAAAGAGAGTATTCCAATCAAAATTGTCAAAAGCTTCCTCTAAGTCTACAAGTGCTAGAAACGTAGGATTGCCTTTCCATAATCTATCTTCTAAGATAAGTCATAAGATCAGTATTGCCTCACGTGTTCCAACATTTCTACGGAATCCGAACTGACCTTCCCCGCTATCGGCTTCTACCAGTTTTTCCATTCGCCTGTAAAGAATTCGTGTTAGTATTTTGCAGCCGTGACTTATTAAACTGACAGTTCAGTAATTTTCACATCTGTCAACACCTGCTTTCATTGGGATTGGAATTATTATATTTTTCTTGAAATCTGTGGGAATTTCGCCTATCTCATACATCTTGCTCACTAGATGGTAGAGTTTTGTTAGGCCTGGTCTCCCAAGGCTGTCAGTAGTCCGAATGGAATGTTATCTACTCCCGGGGCCTTGTTTCGACTTAGGTCTTTCAGTGATCTATCAAACCCTTCACGCAGTATTATATCTCCTATTTCACCTTCATCTACCTTCTCTTCCATTTTTATAATATTGCCCTCGAGAAAATTTGCCCTTGTATAGACCCGCTATATACTCCTTCCACCTTTCTGCTTTCTCTTCTTTGCTTAGAACTGGGTTTCCATCTGAGCTCTTGATATTCATACAAGTGGTTCTCTTTTCTCCAAAGGTCTCTTTAATTTTCGTGTAGGCAGTATGTATGTTGCCCCTAGTGAGATAAGCATCTACATCCTTACATTTGTCCTCTAGCCATCCCTGCTTAGCCATTTTGCACTTCCTATCGATCTCATTTTTGAGACGTTTGTATTCCTTTTTGCCTGCTTCATTTACTGCATTTTTATATTTTCTCCTTTCATCAATTAAATTCAGTATCTCTTCTGTTACCCAAGGATTTCTACTAGCTCTAATCTTTTTACCTACTTGATCGTCTGCTACCTTCACTATTTCATCTCTCAAAGCTACCCATTCTTCTTTCCCCCATTCTTGTCAATCGTTCCCTATTGCTCTCCCTGAAGCTCTCTACAACCTCCGTTTCTTTCAATTTATCCAGGTCCCATCTCCTCAAATTCCCACCTTTTTGCAGTTTCTTCAGTTTTAATCTACAGTTCATAACCAATAGATTGTGGTCAGAGTCCTCATCTGCCCAATTACAGCGAAAAACCAGTTGAGGACAGATATGCGATTTGAGATCACGTGACTTTAATATTAACTTGACGTGACGTGACGTGACGTGACGTAACGGCCAGCGTGAATTGGCCGTTACCAGTAAACGTGCTGGCGTCAACTATGAACATTTGTTAAAAAAAATAGCCTTGTGAGAACATTCTGTAAATAGTAATCAGTCAGCGCTGTGTCTGCAACAGTGACAAAGACTGGAAGACAGAGCTGCGTTTCAGTGGCAGCGTCCGCAGCGTTCTCGCTTCCCGCGCACGGGGTCCCGGGTTCGATTCCCGGCGCGGTCAGTAATTTTTCTCTGCCTCGTGATGATGACTGGGTGTTGTGTGTCTTTCACCATCATTTCATCATCATTGGCCGGCCGGGGTGGCCGAGTGGTTCTAGGCACTACAGTCTGGAACCGCACGACCGCTACGGTCGCAGGTTCGAATCCTGCCTCGGGCATGGATGGGTGTGATGTCCTTAGGTTAGCTAGGTTTAAGTAGTTCAAAGTTCTAGGGGACTGATGACCTCAGAAGTTAAGTCCCATAGTGCTCAGAGCCATCATCATCATTGACACGCAAGTCGCCGAAGTGGCGTCAACTAAAAAGGACTTGCAATAAGGCGGCCGAACTTCTCCACGTGGGTGCTCCCGGCCAACAACGCCAAACGATCATTTCATTTCAGTGGCAGTGTGTGCTGTGGCGGGCGGAATACGCGCGGTGCGTGGTGCGTGGCACGCAGCCTGCCCCCGCGGCCGCCCCCAACCGGCTTTCTCCGGCCGACGGTGGCGGTGGCGCTGGCGGCGGGCCGTGAAAGTGCTATCGGGCGGCGGTGTCGTAACCGAGGAGGCGCCTCGGCCCACCCACTGTTTAGTCACGCCTGTTGTCGGCTCGGCCCGCTTGTGAAACGGATCGAGTCTGCCTTCGGCTCGGATTTCTCTACATGGTGCGACGGGCCGTCCTCACAAGCTCCTCCTAGACCTCGTAGCTAGCGACGGCAGCGCGTTCGTGGGTAGAGTGGTCGCACGAAAGAGTGGGAGCGTTGTGGTCTCAGAGAGGAACCTGTCGATTCCATTCGTTCTTACAGACCTTCAAGGTCGGTGCCCGGCCATCGCTTTCCCAAAGCAGAACGATGCACTTCTAAAAAATAATTAAAAAATCTACTCTGAAGTTTCCCAAACGCCATTAAATACGAGACATCTTTTTTTAGAAATAAGTACCGTTTTGAAATTTAAAAAAAGACGTGCAAAGATATCGAAAATAATTTTATTTTTACATGAAAGCCTGTACCTTAATCTACGCACTGACGCCATTACAGCCTGATTCTTCCTGTGAGGACGGGGCGTGAGTCGTGCTTGGGTAGCTCAGTCGGTAGAGCACCTACCCGCGAAAGGCAAAGGTCCCGAGTTCGAGTCTCGGTCCGGCACACAGCTTTAATCTGCCAGGAAGTTTCATATCAGCGCACACTCCGCTGCAGAGTGAAAATCTCATTCTGATTCTTCCTTGTTTACGATGTGTACTGACTGGAATACTCTCTTTCAAATTCTGAAGGTGACAGGGGTAAAATACAGGGAGCGAAAGACTATTTACAATTTGTACACAAACCAGATGGCAGTTATAAGAGTCGAGGGATATGAAGGGGAAGCAGTGGTTGGGAAAGGAGCACGAGGATTGTAGCCTCTCCCCGATGTTATTCAATTGTATATTGAGCAAGCAGTAAAGGAAACAAAAGAAAAAATTCGGAGTAGGTATTAAAATCCACGGAGAAGAAATAAGAACTTTGAAGTTCGCCGATGACATTGTAATTCTGTCAGACAGCAAAGGACTTGGCAGAGCAGTTGAACGGAATGGACAGTGTCTTGAAAGAAGGATATATGATGAACATCAACAAAAGCAAAACGAGGATAATGGAATGTAGTCGAATTAAGTCGGGTGATGTGGAGGGAATCAGATTAGGAAATGAGACACTTACAGTAGTAAAGGAGTTTTGCTATTTGGGGAGCAAATTAACTGATGACTGTCTAAGTAGAGAGGATATAAAATATAGACTGGCAATGGCAAGGAAAGCGTTTCTGAAGAAGAGAAATTTGTTAACATCGAGGATAGATTTAAGTGTCAGGAAGTCGTTTCTGAAAGTATTTGTATGGAGTGTAGCCATGTATGGAAGTGAGACATGGTCGATATCTAGTTTCGACAACAAGAGAATAGAAACTTTCGAAATGTGGTGCTACAGAAGAATGCTGAAGATTAGATGGGTAGATCATATAACTAATGAGGTGGTATTGAATAGGATTGGGGAAAAGAGAAGTTTGTTGCACAACTTAACTAGAAGAAGGGACCAGTTGGTAGGGCATGTTCTGAGGCATCGAGGGATCACCAATATAGTATTGGAGGGCAGTGTGGGGGGTAACAATCGTAGAGGGAGACCAAGAGATGAATACACTAAGCAAATTCAGAAAGATCTAGGTTGCAGTAGGTACGAGGAGATGAAGAAGCCTGCACAGGATAGAGTAGCGTGGAGAGCTGCATCAAACCAGTCTCACGACTGAAGACCACAACAACAACAACAACAACAACTGAGTGTTTAAGACGCCTCCGATAATCGTGAGCCCCGCCGACTGTGAATTACGGGCTGTTATAAGATTTCTTAAGTGATAAAGGCCTAAAAGCGATTGATATTCATCGTGAGATCTGTGGAGTTTACGGAGAAAACATTATGAGTGGTTAAATGGTAAGAAAGTGGGTGAGAGCATTTAAATATGGCCGCACAAATGTGCATGATGAACAACGCAGTGGGCGTCCTTTGGTCGTTAATGAATGGTGCACGAAGTGGACAATAAGGTGAGAGAAAACAGACGCTTTACGATTTCCTCCTTGCGGGATGACTTTCCTAATGTTTCTCGTAGTGTTTTGTATGGCATTCTGACCGTGCACTTGAATTACCGAAAATTGTGCGCACGTTGGGTACCGAAAATGTTGACGGATGTGGACAAAACCAAACGTTTAGACACATTGACTTTCATTGAGCGGTATCACAACGACGGCGATGATTTCTTAAACCAAACTATTACGGGCGCATGTGGTGAATCATACCAAAGATATCATCACATCTCTTCGATGGGAAACTCTAGATATTCCTCCGTACAGCCCCGATCTTGCGTCCAGTGACTACCATCTGTTCATGCACTTGAAGAAACACCTGGACCGTCAGCGTCTTCAAGAGGATGACGCAGCCAAAACAGTGGTGGTGCAGTGGTTATCAAGTCAGGCGGCAGACTTCTATGAGGATGGTATTCAAAAACTGGTACAACGTTATGACAAGTGCCTCAATATTGGCGGAAATTATGTAGAAAAGTAGATTAAGGTACAGGCTTTCATGTAAAAATAATATTATTGAGATATCTCAGCACGCCTTTTTTTAATTTCAAAATGTTACTTACTTAAAAAACACGCCTCGTACAAAAGATATCGGCACAGACAACACAATCCACCGTAGATCAGCGCGTAGCATTCAAACCTGTTAATCACGAGATCTTTAACTCGTCTGTCGAGAGGGGTATTCCTTTTACTATTATTTGAACCCAACGTTATCAAATTGAAATGTTAATTAGCAAATACTGAATGACAGTTCTAACAAAAAATTCGAATTACGAGTCAAATGAAAATGAGGTATTCATAACATAGTAAATATATTAAAATTTTATTCGTAAGTCTGTGTTTATACAGTGTGAAACATTGTATCACCTACTTTCCTTATAACTATCATACTCACAGGCGTTACTGGTGTAACGTAGTGACATCTGGTTATTGTTCACATACAGTACGCATCGTACGCAACTAATAAACCATAAATGGTTTAAAAAGATAGCTCAAACAGTAACATTCCAACCCAGTAATTGTGAGGCTCTAGGTCAACTCTCACCAGAGGTAGGTTATTTTCCGCTTTTAATTGAATTCAGTATTTATTACCAAATCGAAATTGTGACAAATGTTGTTGTTGTTGTTCTTGTTGTGGTCTTCAGTCCTGAGACTGGTTTGATGCAGCTTTCCATGCTACTCTATCCTGTGCAAGCTTTTTCATCTCCCAGTACCTACTAAAGCCTACATCCTTCTGAATCTGCTTAGTGTATTCATCTCTTGGTCTCCCTCTACGACTTTTACCCTCCACACTGCCCTCCAATACTAAATTGGTGATCCCTTGATGCCTCAGAACATGTCCTACTAACCGATCCCTTCTTCTGGTCAAGTTGTGCCACAAACTTCTCTTCTCCCCAACCCTATTCAACACTTCCTCATTAGTTACGTGATTTACCCATCTAATCTTCAGCATTCTTCTGTAGCACCACATTTCGAAAGCTTCTATTCTCTTCTGGTCCAAACTATTTATCGTCCATGTTTCACTCCCATACATGGCTACGCTCCATACAAATACTTTCAGAAACGACTTCCTGACACTTAAATCTAAACTCTATGTTAACAAATTTCTCTTCTTCAGAAACGCTTTGCTTGCGATTGCCAGTCTACATTTTATATCCTCTCTACTTCCACCATTATCAGTTATTTTGCTCCCCAAATAACAAAACTCCTTTACTACTGTAAGTGTCTCATTTCCTAATCTAATTCCCTTAGCATCACCCGACGTAATTCAACTACATTCCATTATCCTCGTTTTGCTTTTGTTGATGTTCATCTTAAATCCTTCTTTCAAGACACTGTCCATTCCTTTCAACTGCTCTTCTAAGTCCTTTGCTGTCTCTGACAGAATTACAATGTCATCGCCGAACTCAAAATTTTTATTTCTTTTCCATGGGTTTTAATACCTACTCCGAATTTTTCTGTTGTTTCCTTTATGGCTTGCTCAATGTACAGATTGGATAACATCGGGGAGAGGCTACAACCCTGTCTCACTCCCTTCCCAACCACTGCTTCCCCTTCGTGGCCCTCGACTCTTATAACTGCCATCTGGTTTCTGTACAAATTGTAAATAGCCTTTCGCTCCCTGTATTTTACCCTGCCACCTTTAGAATTTGAAAGAGAGTATTCCAGTCAACATTGTCAAAAACCTTATCTAAATCTACAATTGCTTTAAACGTAGGTTTGCCTTTTCTTAATCTAGCTTCTAAGATAAGTCGTAAGGTCAGTATTGCTTCACGTGTTCCAATATTTCTACGGAATCGAAACTGCTCTTCCCTGAAGTTGGCTTCTACCAGTTTTTCCATTCGTCTGGAAAGAATTTGCGTTAGTATTTTGCAGCCGTATTCTGACAAATAGTGAATCATAATTTTGATGAAAATAACAATTTCATATTTTTACTAACCTCAGCACATGAAGAGCAAGTATTCATAAGAAAGATTAGTAAACTATTCAATTCTATCCATTATTGTCAGTGTTTCTTCTGTGACTGCATTACTTCCGCAAAATAATGAACAAGCACGTTTAGTCGCAATCGTGATTTTATTTCAATGTACGATGCATTTCAAGCCCTGGGTGCTTTGACAATCTACATTATTTTTTCAGCTTTAGGTTAATTCTGGTCCTGGTAAGATTACAATGGTATATTAGGAAGTGGCACGTTGTGAATATAAATTTACAAAGCTAAGCTAAATCAAAAATAACTTATTGTGTACAGTAGCGGATACGTGTTTCTCGAGCACAGTACGAGTAATCTTGTTCATGTACATATACACACTTTCCATTCTAAAGCACATTTGCAAACATACAACCTGAAACAAATCAAAGAATTTCACGTGTAAAGATGCTGCATACGCAAGTGCTACTATTTCAGACAAAATAGGAGCTATCACTTTATCAATTGCACAGAGATAATACTTATAAAGTAAGTATTTCTGAATGTTGCTGTGTGTTATCAGATGGTTGTACTTTTAAAGATTCGTTTCCTTAGGAAAAAATCTTTTAATATTACTGATAAAACTGTGGCTGCTATACTCCATTTGTCATTCTTCATGTTATCATAAATCCTTTCTTTTTGTAAAATTATTTCTAATTGTTCAAATGAATCAAGTTTTTTTCCGTTGTTTCTTGTGTGGAGTGCAGTTATGCTAATGTAGATGTCAAAATGGTTCAAATGGCTCTGAGCACTATGGGACTTAACATCTATGGTCATCAGTCGCCTAGAGGTTAGAACTACTTAAACCTAAACTACCTAAGGACATCACGCAACACCCAGTCATCACGAGGCAGAGAAAATCACTGACCCCGCCGGGAATCGAACCCGGGAACCCGGGCGTGGGAAGCGAGATAATGTGGATGTCACTTAGTCTGTGTCTATTAAGGCACATGCGATTAGTTATTGTAGATGTGACAGTAAATGAATTAAAATTAGATACAAAAATCTTCATTTACACAGTGTTACAGATGCCGTGAAACATATTGCTTCATCTGCTCTTAATAATAATAATAATGATGATGATGATGATGATGATGATGATGACGATGATGATGTGACGGTGTTATGAGCTGTCCAGTAAAATTTATGTTTCGTTCGTATATTGCACTTCATATACAGGATGGTCAGAAATAATGTAATGAGCTTGTAGGGGTGTTTCAGGGGAGGTTTCCTGAGAAATAATTCTAAAGAAAAGAAAATCGCTACGTTGCGCCGTTTCGGAGGTATGTAACGTTGAAGTTAGCCAATCACATCGTCGCACGCGCAAATTCAAGTATTTGCACGCGCTACACTGCGTTAATGGGCAGACATCTGTGGGCCCGAGAGTTACCACTTGTAGAAATGCTTATTACCAGTTAAAATGTGCCTTTTTCGAAAGTGATAAATTTAACGTAGATGAGCAAAAGCTGTGTTTGTTCTGTCCGAGAAAACAAAACGAAGAACAGGTTTGGCGACACCTCCTATGGAAGGCTGCTTGAATTTTCGAATGTGGCAACCTGTTTGGCTACCTTCAGCTCTAAATAACTCGTAAACGGCTCCGTGTATTGAATTTTTTTCTTAACAGTTATTTATCAGCACAGTCTCCTCTGAAAAACAATCAAAAGTTTTCAGACTGCTTCTGACCATCTGTATAGCATAAAAAATAGGTACTGAATAAATATCTTTAGTTATACCATGTTGTTGTTGTTGTTGTCTTCAGTCCTGAGACTGGTTTGGTGCAGCTCTCCATGCTACTCTATCCTGTGCAAGCTTTTTCATCTCCCAGTACCTACTGCAACCTACATCCTTCTGAATCAGCTAAGTGTATTCATCTCTTGGTCTCCCTCTACGATTTTTACCCTCCACGCTGCCCTCCAATGCTAAATTTGTGATCCCTTGATGCCTCAAAACATGTCCTAGCAACCGATCCCTTCTTCTAGTCAAGTTGTGCCACAAACTTCTCTTCTCCCCAATCCTATTCAATACCTCCTCATTAGTTATGTGATCTACCCATCTAATCTTCAGCATTCTTCTGTAGCACCACATTTCGAAAGCTTCTATTCTCTTCTTGTCCAAACTAGTTATCGTCCATGTTTCACTTCCATACATGGCTACACTCCAAACAAATACTTCCAGAAACGACTTCCTGATACATAAATCTATATTCGATGTTAACAAATTTCTCTTCTTCAGAAACGCTTTCCTTGCCATTGCCAGTCTACATTTTATATCCTCTCTACTTCGACCATCATCAGTTATTTTACTTCCTAAATAGCAACCCTGTCTCACTCCTTTCCCAATCACTGCTTCCCTTTCATGCCCCTCGACTCTAATAACTGCCATCTGGTTTCTGTACAAATTGTAAATAGCCTTTCGCTCCCTGTATTTTACCCCTGCCACCTTCAGAATTTTAAAGAGAGTATTCCAGTCAACATTGTCAAAAGCTTCCTCTAAGTCTACAAATGCTAGAAACGTAGGTTTGCCTTTTCTTAATCTTTCTTCTAAGATAAGTCGTAAGGTCAGTATTGCCTCACGTGTTCCAACATTTCTACGGAATCCAAACAGATCCTCCCCGAGGTCCGCATCTACCAGTTTTTCCATTCGTCTGTAAAGAATTCGCGTTAGTATTTTGCAGCTGTTACTTATTAAACTGATAGTTCGGTAATTTTCACATCTGTCAGCACCTGTTTTCTTTGGGATTGGAATTATTATATTCTTCTTGAAGTCTGAGGGTATTTCGCCTGTCTCATACATCTTGCTCACCAGCTGGTAGAGTTTTGTCATGACTGGCTCTCCCAAGGCCGTCAGTAGTTCTAATGGAATGTTGTCTACTCCGGGGGCCTTGTTTCGACTCAGGTCTTTCAGTGCTCTGTCAAACTCTTCACGCAGTATCTTACCTCCCATTTCGTCTTCATCTACATCCTCTTCCATTTCCATAATATTGTCCTCAAGTACATCGCCCTTGTATAAACCTTCTATATACTCCTTCCACCTTTCTGCTTTCCCTTCTTTGCTTAGAACTGGGTTGCCATCTGAGCTCTTGACATTCATACACGTGGTTCTCTTCTCTCCAAAGGTCTCTTTAATTTTCCTGTAGGCAGTATCTATCTTACCCCTAGTGAGATAAGCTTCTACATCCTTACATTTGTCCTCTAGCCGTCCCTGCTTAGCCATTTTGCACTTCCTGTCGATCTCATTTTTGAGACGTTTGTATTCCTTTTTGCCTGCTTCATTTACTGCATTTTTATATTTTCTCCTTTCCTCAATTAAATTCAATATTTCTACTGTTACCCAAGGATTTCTAGCAGCCCTCGTCTTTTTACCCACTTTATCCTCCGCTGCCTTCACTACTTCATCCCTCAGAGCTACCCATTCTACTTCTACTGTGTTTCTTTCCCCCATTGCTGTCAATTGTTCCCTTATGCTCTCCTTGAAACTCTGTACAACCTCTGGTTCTTTCAGCTTATCCAGATCCCATGTCTTTAAATTCCCACCTTTTTGCAGTTTCTTCAGTTTTAACCTACAGGTCATAACCAATAGATTGTGGTCAGAGTCCACATCTGCCCCTGGAAATGTCCTACAATTTAAAACCTGATTAGTAAATTTCTGTCTTACCATTATATAATCTATCTGATGCCTTTTCGTATCCCCAGGATTCTTCCATGTATACAATCTTCTTGAACCAAGTGTTAGCTATGATTAAGTTATGCTCTGTGCAAAATTCTACCAGACGGCTTCCTCTTTCATTTCTTAGCCCCAATCCATAATCACCTACTATGTTTCCTTCTCTCCCTTTTCCTACTGACGAATTCCAGTCACCCATGACTATTAAATTTTCGTCTCCCTTCACTATTTTTAATCTTGTGTTCGCACTTATTTCTAATCTCCAGAAACAGAAAAATATTTTATTTTCTATCCGATATTTCCCATTTTTCCAACAAATTTTAATTCATTACGAATACTCACTTTTTCATGAGATTAGTAATTAAAATGAAAATATATGCTTTTTAATAAAATATTATAATTCGTTGTTTTTAATTAACATTTAATACCAAAATGATATACAAGTAAAATGACGTTACCTCTAATGAGTCTCGAACAGGAGACATTTTCATTACTGGATTTAAGCACTGCTTTCTGAGCATAAACTGCGTTGTCTTTGAAACTTCCTGGCAGATTAAAACTGTGTGCCTGACCGAGACTCGAACTCGAGACTTTAGCCTTTCGCGGGCAAGTGCTCTACCATCTGAGCTACCGAAGCACAACTCACGCCCGGTACTCACAGCTTTAGTTCTGCCAGTATCTCGTCTCCTACCTTCCAAACTTTTCAGAAGCTCTTCTGCGAACCTTGCAGAACTAGCACTCCTGAAAGAAAGGATATAGCGGAGACATTTCTTAGCCACAGCCTGGGGGATGTTTCCAGAACGAGATTTTCACTCTGCACTCACTGGCAGAAGTAAAGCTGTGAGTACCGGGCGTGAGTCGTGCTTCGGTAGCTCAGATGGTAGAGCACTTGCAAGGTTCGCAGAAGAGCTTCTGTAAAGTTTGGAAGGTAGGAGACGAGATACTGGCAGAAGTAAAGCTGTCAGTACCGGGCGTGAGTCGTGCTTCGGTAGCTCAGATGGTAGAGCACTTGCCCGCGAAAGGCAAAGGTCCCGAGTTCGAGTCTCGGTCGGGCACACAGTATTAATCTTCCAGGAAGTTCCATATCAGCGCACACTCCGCTGCAGAGTGAAAATCTCGTTCTGGAAACATCCCCCAGGCTGTGGCTAAGCCATGTCTCCGCTATATCCTTTCTGTCAGGAGTGCTAGTTCTGCAAGATTGGCAGAAGAGCTTCTGTAAAGTTTGGAAGGTAGGAGACGAGATACTGGCAGAAGTATCTTAGACTGTTCGCAGATGATGCTGTAATTTACCGTCTAGTAAGGTCATCCGAAGACCAGTATCAGTTGCAAAGTGATTTAGAAAAGATTGCTGTATGGTGTGTCAGGTGGCAGTTGACGCTAAATAACGAAAAGTGTGAGATGATCCACATGAGTTCCAAAAGAAATCCTTTGGAATTCGATTACTCGATAAATAGTACAATTCTCAAGGCTGTCAATTCAACTAAGTACCTGGATGTTAAAATTACGAACAACTTCAGTTGGAAGGACTACATAGATAATATTGTCGGGAAGGCGAGCCAAAGGTTGCGTTTCATTGGCAGGACACTTAGAAGATGCAACAAGTCCACTAAAGAGACAGCTTACACTACACTCGTTCGTCCTCTGTTAGAATATTGCTGCGCGGTGTGGGATCCTTACCAGGTGGGATTGACGGAGGATAGCGAGAGGGTGCAAAAAAGGGCAGCTCGTTTTGTATTATCACGTTATAGGGGAGAGAATGTGGCAGATATGATACACGAGTTGGGATGGAAGTCATTACAGCATAGACGTTTTTCGTCGCGGCGAGACCTTTTTACGAAATTTCAGTCACCAACTTTCTCTTCCGAATGCGAAAATATTTTGTTGAGCCCAACCTACATAGGTAGGAATGATCATCAAAATAAAATAAGAGAAATCAGAGCTCGAACAGAAAGGTTTAGGTGTTCGTTTTTCCCGCTCGCTCTTCGGGAGTAGAATAGTAGAGAGATAGTATGATTGTGGTTCGATGAACCCTCTGCCAAGCACTTAAATGTGAATTGCAGAGTAGTCATGTAGATGTAGATGTAGATGTAGATGTAGAGTACCGGGCGTCAGTCGTACTTCGGCAGCTCAGATGGTAGAGCACTTGCCCGCGAGAGGCAAAGGTCCCGAGTTCGAGTCTCGGTCGGGCACACAGTTTTAATCTGCCAGGAAGTTTCATATCAGCACACACTCCGCTGCAGAGTGAAAATCTCGTTCTGGAAACATCCCCCAGGCTGTGGCTAAGCCATGTCTCCGCTATATCCTTTCTGTCAGGAGTGCTAGTTCTGCAAGGTTCGCAGAAGAGCTTCTGTAAAGTTTGGATGGTAGGAGACGAGATACTGGCAGAAGTAAAGCTGTCAGTACCGGGCGTGAGTCGTGCTTCGGTAGCTCAGATGGTAGAGCACTTGCCCGCGAGAGGCAAAGGTCCCGAGTTCGAGTCTCGGTCGGGCACACAGTTTTAATCTGCCAGTAAGTTTCATATCAGCGCACACTCCGCTGCAGAGTAAAAATCTCGTTCTGGAAACATCCCCCAGGCTGTGGCTAAGCCATGTCTCCGCTATATCCTTTCTTTCAGGAGTGCTAGTTCTGCAAGATTCGCAGAAGAGCTTCTGTAAAGTTTGGAAGGTAGGAGACGAGATACTGGCAGAAATAAAGCTGTGAGTACCGGGCGTGAGTCGTGCTTCGGTAGCTCAGATGGTAGAGCAGTTGCCCGCGAAAGGCAAAGGTCCCGTGTTCGAGTCTCGGTCGGGCACACAGTTTTAATGTGCCAGTAAGTTTCATATCAGCGCACACTCCGCTGAAGAGTGAAAATCTCGTTCTGCGTTGTCTTTGTTGGTATGCTTCTTATTTTATAGAGCTTGGGAAACATCAGGATCGATTTTTTCTACTATTTTTGATAACTTATTCGTACTGCTTTGGTAAAATGATGGCCAGGCACTGAGATTCAAGGTCAGAGCGACTGAAATTGTTGGCACCCTTGAAACTGAGATACGTTTCTAAGATACCCTGTTTAGCTCTCATCCCTTAATCACTAGACTGCGTGATTGTGCACACAAAAGGACTGGAAATACGGCATCGGGTCTGAAACAAGCCCAATCGATGTGTGGAACGTATCTTCGTAAATGGCACTAACTCGTCCCAACTTTCGAACGTTAAAATGGTAATTATCAATTAGTATTAGTTGTGCAGATAGCAACTTAAGTGCTTTTTGGTGCTCAACGCTTATACCGTTGTACACAAGTTGAACAGTTAATAGTAATAATAATAGCCGCCACGTCACAAAGGACAAATTACACTGTTTCAGGTAATCTTGATATCTGTAATCGTGCGTGCACTTTAAAATACGTAAATTGGAGACACGCGGGAATATGAACAGAATGAGTCGCAAAAAACGTAACATCCCTTTTATTTTGTAAACGGTTTGAGACGTCGTAATGAAGTTTCCCGCAATTGGTAGCATGTTGAAGGGTCATGTTTTGTATGGATAATACTCTTTACTCTGATATCAACCGAAATATAAAAGCAAATATGTTTTTCAATGGAACGTTATGCTTTTTATTACAGCATTCATTGCCTCTTAGAAAGACAGTGTAAGTAGGCTGTTTAGGTTTTTTTATTGGTAACGCCACGTAGCGCTCTGTATGAAAATCACTGGCTGTGCTGTGTGCAGTCTATGGCTGGTTTGCATTGTTGTTTGCTATTGTAGTGTTGGGCAGCTGGATGTGAACAGCGCGTAGCGTTGCGCAGTTGGAGGTGAGCCGCCAGCAGTGGTGGATGTGGGGAATAAATGGCCAAGTTTTGAGAGCAGATGATCTGAAATTTGTAAGACTGGATGCCATGATCTGCTATATATATTATGACTTTTGAACACTACTAAGGTAAATAAATTGTTTGTTCTCCATCAAAATATTTCATTTGCTAACTATGCCTATCAGCAGTCAGTACCTTCAGTAGTTAGAATCTTTTATTTAGCTGGCAGTATTGGCAGTATTGGTGCTCGCTGTATTGCAGTAGTTCGAGTGACGAAGATTTTTGTGAGGTAAGTGATTCATGAAAGGTATTGGTTATTCTTAGTCAGGAATATTCTTTTGTAGGAATTATTAAAAGTCAGATTCCTTTGCGCTAAAAATATTTTGTCAGTTTAGTGTTGATCAGAATAAGTAAAGAGATTAATGTCTGAGTACGTTCAGTTTTGCTCAGCTGTTTGAAAAGCAAATAATGTAAGTGGTTTAGCAGCACAGTAATTCATAAATTTTTCTAAGGGGACGTTTCAACAGTTAGAGTAATATAGCAGTTGTTAATATTGACGTTGAAGAAACCGAGAAATAGTCTAAAAGTGAAAGGCAAGTCGGCCGGAATCGACTACTGTGTTGTAAACACGCTCATGCCAGGCTATGTCATCGTATCCAACCTTTCCATTGTTTACTTGTCTGCACTGCAGAACTAGCAGGAACTGTGACGTCTACCGGTACGTCATTTCAGCTTCATCGTTCCTTGCATGCAGACATGTACACGAAGGAGAAGAAATTAGAGACGCTCCTTCTATACGGCGAATATCAAGGAAATGCTGCCGAAACGGTACGACCGTATAGGGATGTCTGTTCTTATCGTCGCTCTCCGTCACGGCAGGCACCTGCACGAATTATTAGGTGACAAGTGTGAACAGGCAGCTTCTGCGTCGCACAGAGAACGATGACGAAGACGGCAAATGACAGAGCTGGGTCTGCGACGCTTATTAGTCCGCACCGTGGCACGAGACATACTGTCAAAGAACGTGGGTTCAGTCAGACAGACGAGTGTTATTCGCATCTTGCGTCGGCATGGATTCTGCCCATATCATCCGCCACCACATCAGGCACTCGAAGGACGTGACTTCGAACGTCGTATAGAATTTTGTCAGTTTACTTTGCAACGTCCTGGGGATGGCACTTCGTTTTTTCCAACGTGTGCTCTTTATCGAAGAAGTTCGTTCACGAACTACGTTAATGCAAATTTTCGTAAAATACACTGCTGGACAACTGAAAATACACTCTGGCTAACGGCCAAGGAACATGGTGCGGAAGCATAAGAAATTCCATTGAGTGACGTAACTTCATCCAAGAGGTGAAGTATTGAAATGAGTATGCACACTTTCTTACGAACATTATACCTGTTTCCAGAATGATATTTTCACTCTGCAGCGGAGTGTGCGCTGATAAGAAACTTCTTGGCAGATTAAAATTGTGTGCCGGACCGATACTCGAACTCGTGACCTTTGCCTTTCGCGGGCAAGTGCTCTACAATCTTTTTTATTTACTTTTTTAAAATCTCATTTCTGTTCTACATTGTTCGTTGATTTGTTCATTGCGGACGTCAGATGTTCCTTGTTCCGTTCACTCAGATTTTTTTTTTTATTACTGAGGGGAGCTAACCCTCTGACCGAACATACCAAGCTACCGTGCCGGCGTCCCATCGGAGCTACCCAAACACGACTCGCGCCCCGTCCTCACAGCTTTACTTCTGACAGTATTTCGTCTCCAGCCTTCTAAACTTCACAGAAGCTCTCCTGCGAACCTAGCGTAACTAACACTTCTGGAAGAAAAGATATTGCGGAGACATGGCTTAGCCACATCCTGGGGGATGTTTTCAGAATGAAATTTTCACTCTGCAGCGGAGTGTGCGATGATGTGAAACTTCCTGGCAGATCAAAACTGTGTGCCAGATCGAGACTGGAACTCGTGACCTTTGCCTTTCGCGGGCAAGTACTCTACCATCTGAGCTACCCAACACGACTCACGCCCCTCCTCACCGCTTTACTTCTGCCAATAGCAGGAGAGCTTCTGTGAAGTTTGGAAGGTAGGAGACTAGGTACTGGCAGAAGTAAAGCTTTGAGAACGGGGAGTGAGTCGTGCTTGGGTAGCTCAGCTGCTAGAGGACTTGCCTGCGATAGGCAAAGGTCCCGAGTTCGAGTCTCGGTCCGGCACACAGTTTTAATCTGCCAGGAAGTTACATTATACCTGTTCTTCTCGAAGAGGCACCTCTGGATACGCGACTGTGTATGTGACTCCTACTTCCAACACGACGTCTGCCGAATTCACTCTTTCCGAGTTGTAAGCAAACACTGAACGAAAAGTTTCCCGATCTTTCGATAGGGCGGAATGACGCAGTACAATGTCCGGCTAGGTCCCTGATTTGACTCCTCTTTATTTCTTTTATGGGGGAACACTGAAAGATTCAGTCTGTCGCGAAGCTCCAACTACCCCAGACAAGATGCGCCATTGAATCGCCACATCATGCAACGGCATACCATCCAATATACTTTCTTCTTTTATTGCTGATTTAATGACGATTCCTGGCATGAGAGCTCTAGTTTTGAGTTTTAATACCGCACACTTCTTGCAAAAGGTTTCACCGTCAGTATTAACAGACGCTAAATCACTATAATTCTTTCCAAGAGCTACTGAATGCAATTACGAGAAGTATACCATTCCATTAAAAAACATACTTGTTTCACTATCTCAGTTGCTACTAGAGTTCAGAGCACAGGGTGTATACGTGGACAAGGAAAAAAAAATTCCCGGATTTCCCGGTTAAAAATACACTTTCTCCCGGGTGAAAATACACTTTTTCCGTGTTAAGTGACAGTATACTCTTCCTCGGCACTAAAACTCTTCAATCTCTTGAATATTTATGTTTTTATATACTGACGTTTTGAAAGACCTTTGATGTGCAGCAGCATGTACGCTGCATATTTTCGTATTACGAAGGTATAAATTTGAATTCCACCAAACACCGCATGTCACTTTAAGACGACATTGAAATCGAGATTGCGAGGCGTTTTTGTAATCCAGTCATAGCTCATTGTACGAGTACGTGATCTCGCCAGCTGATGACAGCACGGACACGTGATATAGTAAGCCAATAGCAAGGTCACTCTTAAGTAGCGCAAACACACAAATAAGAAAAGTTAATGGTTTAAATTAATATATATAGCATTCACATATAATATTGGGCTCTAAGGTTAATAAGCTGGAAGAGAAGCTAAGCTTCTACATATAATGTCGATCTTTTTTGCGCGTGTTACACTTTAAGATACATCACATAAATGGGCCAGTAAAATTTTTAATAACGACGTAAATGTTTGATCTTCTGGGCTCGAAATTCTTCTAAATGGTCGTCCTCAAAGAGCTCATTTTTAAATGAGAGTCAAATGCTTTGGATTTAAGTAATTCATCGTACATTCTCGCACATGGTTCATCTAGCGTGAAAGGAAATTTGGTTTGAATGTAACGCTTTTCAAACCACCATTCGCAATATTTTACTGCCGGCCTGTTAGAAATAGGTTCGTTTCAGCAGTTGGAAGAGAGCGCCAGATAATAGGCGTCATCGCGCTGACGCAGCTACGATGACGCAGGAAGCCCATATGTTCGAACGTGTAAAACATTATAAGGTCTTACATTATGCCATAAAAGAAACAAGACATCAGAGGATTCTTCAAGAGCATCGGAATTTCGTGACCCATGCTAAAACGCATAATTCAGCTTAAAATGCACATTCATATGTCCAGATTCGTATGTGAATTTTCTTGGAGTACCAGTACTGTATTGTCTCATGTTTGGTACTTTATTATGGCATAATGCCATACTTGCACTTGAAGTGCAGCGAACAGTTGAAACTAGCCAATAGTGTGAAATTAAACACTTCGTCTCAAATATAACAGAAAAGATTAATTATAGCAAAATATCTTCAGCAACCCGACAAAAATAACTTCATTGTTCTGCTATGCGATTAATACTTGACTGCCTGGAAGGTGGAAATAGAATCTAAAACTAATAACATATTTTAGCCTTTCGTAATTATGCTAACGTATTTTAATTCATTTGGTAACTCCCGGCCGCAAAAATCCGTTTGTTATCATTTAATGTGAGAGCAATAAACTAAGAGGAAACAACAAAATCACTGAACGTAAACACAGGTCACGTGGAGACGATCCATCTCCCCACCACAACTCAGACTGCTCTTGGCATCAGCGCCAGATTTACTGTATTTCCGAACCGGGGCAATATTAAGTAGTGGCGCCCAGCCATACTTCTGTAACCAGAAGCGAAAGAGGGTACTATTCATATGTGACTCAACTGCGCATGCGCAAGAGCCCGCCCGCCACTGCTCAAACGAATCTAATTCAAACAGTTGTCACGTCACGGTCATCGGAGGCAATTTGTTGTTAGGAACCATTGCATCGTCTTCCTAAAGCCTTTGATACACTTCGCTGTTGGCAGACGCTTGTATGAGCACTGTGTTTTGCTGTTCTATACGGCGCATTTCCTTTGCAACTTACGTTTTATTGTCGTTTTTTTCTCTCGTTCATGTTTTGTTGCTGCAGTATTATCCTGCAATAGAGGGATACAGTAATATCCCGTGTTAGAGTATTCGTTCTTACCAGTCAAAATCACACAAATTTAGCCGAAAACTAAAACAACGACACATTCCCGGAATTCTAAAAAGTTCCCGGGTTTTTCCCGGTTTTCTCCCGGATGAAAAAATTCCCGGGTTTTTCCCGGATCTCCCGGTTGTCCCGGGTCGTATACACCCTGGAGCCTAATCCATGCAAAACATTACGTGCCCCTCAAAATACTATCAATTTCGGGAAATCTCCTTCCGGGGTCTGGAACCTATGGCGTCATTGAATGCGGATATGCAGGGTTATGTGGTCACCGCACAGCTCTGCCGATCGCCGTCCGCTTTCGTGACCAGGGCCGCTATTTCTCTGTCAAGTGGCTCCTCAATTTGCCTCACAAGGACTGGGTTCACCCCGCTTGCCAACAGCGCTCGGCAGACCTGAACGGTCACGCATACAAGTGCTAGTCCAGCACGACAGCGCTTAATTTCGAAGATGACGGCAACCGGCGTTACCGCTGCGGCAAGGCCTTTGGCAATTAGTTGCCCTACGAGTCAAACATATTTGTTACTGAAATTCAAGATAAATTATAAAGAAGCAAACCTTGACCAGGTTCTTATCGTTTGGTATTTCATTTAGAGTTATACGTAGACTTTCAAATAAGACAACAGAAAACAGGATCCTGTCGCACTTAAAATACTGGTTTACAGCTAACTTCAGTTGCACAAACCTTGTTGTTGTTGTTGTGGTCTTCAGTGCTGAGACTGGTTCGATGCAGCTCTCTATGCTACTCCATCCTGTGCAAGCTTCTTCATCTCCCAACACAGCCTACATCCTTCTGAATCTGTTTAGTGTATTCATCTATTGGTCTCCCTCTATTATTTTTACCCTCCACGCTGCCCTCCAATACTGAAATTGAAACATATAATAAAATTATCACTGTTGCAGTTATAAGCCGGCAGCTGTGGCCGAGCGGTTCTAAGCGCTTCAGTCCGGAACTACGCGGCTGCTACGGTCGCAGGTTTCGAATCCTGTCTCGGGCATGGATGTGGGTGGCGTCCTTAGGTTAGTTAGGTTTAAGTAGTTCTAAGTCTAGGAGACTGATGACCTCAGATGTTAAGTCCCATAGTCCTTGAAGTCATTTGAATTTTGCAGTTATATAGTCTAAAGCCAATGTATCTCAGTGTCTTACGTCGACATTGCCGACGAATAACTTTATCTGGTTTCGATGACCTCGTGTGATGAAAACCGACAATGTTCCAACAGACGCTCGTTTAGTTAACTCTGCCTGTCTGAACCGACACACCGAAACAGTAATTTTGTGTAGGATCCTTTCACTGACACTATACTCGCTGTACCGCAGAGTGGTAGCGAGATACGTCACAACCAGCACATCACTTACGCAGGTGCGAGGGTTGGAACTTTAATAGTAGCAACTGTTTATTTACAGCTCGTACAAAATAGACACGTGTTTCAAAGTTTTACTGACCTTCGAAGTAGTCGCTAACATTGTGTATAAGCCGTTGCCAGCGATGTGGAAGTCGAAGGACACTCTTAGCAGTGCCAGTTGTGTTTACAGTTAGAGCGGCGCGGTCTATTGCCCGATGATGTGTAGCAGTTCTGAAACGAATGCCGTCAAGTGTTTGCTCCAGTTTAGAAATCGAGGTGAACTCACGAGGGCTTAAATCAGGGGAGTGCAGTAGGTGGTGTAGCACTTAGCAGCCCCATCAGTCAAACAAATCAGTAGCAGCTTGCACTGTACGTGCTTCAGCATTGTCCTGCAAAATGATGGTCAGGTCCTGCAGAAAGTGTCATCACTTCTGTCTCTATGCTGTCCATTTGTTGAATCCAAACTTCGACCAGCTGTCAACACAACTGGCACTGCTAAGAATATCCTACGACTTCCGCATCGCTGGCAACGACTTATACACAATGCTGGTGACTACTTAGAAGATCAGTAAAACTTTGAAACAAGTATCTATTTTGTACGAGCTGTAAACAAATAGTTGCCACTATTAAAGTTCCAACCCTCGTATTACGTACGCCTCGATTTAGTCGCGAGCGCCAAGTTTTACCGTGTGCACTCAAGCGCCAAGAGGTGAATCCTCTTAAGAACTAACTGCCCTTGTGCATGGGCTGTTCTCCGATGCAGCTTGTCGGAGGTTACCCTATTCTTAAGGACATGCCTTCACCCATGTAATTTACACATAAATACGTACATGTTTTCATAGAACATTATCATACGTAGTGTGTATAAATTTTTATGTGTTTTTACAAATATTATTCCAAAAAAGAATGTTATCGTCATTGTTATTTTTACGCTGGCAAATAATCACATAATAATGTTTGTGACACCTATGATACAGTGTTACTGTTATTTTTGTGAGGACTTGTGATGCTCGATTGACATCGAAAAATTTATATTTCTTTATACCTTAAGGGAAACTGTAACTTTGGCTGTTCGTTAACGATACCACGTCGCATCACCAGTTTTCCTAACAATGGAAATTTCGCACCGCATCCCTCTCGGATTTAATAGTAATAGTGGCCAAAAAATAACAGATGACCACCTAACCACGGCACACTCAGTTTCGCACGATGTTGCGATGTTCAGTACGCCTTCCTCCTGTTTTCACCCTCGATCGGTGTTCATTTTTTGACGGATTATCCACTGGGCCATGTTATCTCTAAATCAGAGGGGGATGCGATGCGGAGTTTCTGTTGTAATATCTCGTACGCTTGTTAAATTGCCAATGAGCACAATTGTTAGATATACCACTAGCCATTAATATTGCTACACCACGAAGATGACGTGCCACAGACACGAAATTTAACCGACAGGAAGAAGATGCTGTGATATGCAAATGATTAGCTTTTCAGAGCATACACACAAGTTTGGCGTCGGTGGCGACACCTACAACGTGCTGACATGAGGAAATTTTCCAACCGATTTCGCATACACAAACAGAAGTTGACCGGCGTTGCCTGGTGAAACGTTGTTGTGATGCCTCGTGTAAGGAGGAGAAATGCGTACCCCGTTTCCGACTTTGATAAAGGTCGTATTATAGCCTGTCGCGATTGCGGACAATCGTATCGCGACATTGCTGCTCGCGTTGCTCGAGATCCAATGACTGTTAGCAGAATATGGAATTGGTGGGTTCAGGAGGGTAATACGGAACGCTGTGCTGGAATCCAACGGCCTCGTATCACTAGCAGTCGAGATGACAGGCATCTTATCCGCATGGCTGTAACGGATCGTGCAGTCACGTCTCGATCCCTAAGTCGACAGATGGGGACGTTTCAAGACAACAATCTGTACGAACAGTTCGACGACGTTTGCAGCAGCATGAACTATCAGCTCGGAGACCATGGCTGCGGTTGCCCTTGACGCTGCCTCACAGACACGAGCGCCTTCGATGGTGTACTCAACGACGAACTTGGCTGCATGAATGGCAAAACGTCATTTTTTCGAATGAATCCAGGTTATGTTTACAGCATCATGATGGTCGCATCCGTGTTTGGCGACATCGCAGTGAACGCACATTAGAAGCGTGTGTTCGTCATCGCCATATCGCGTATCACCCGGCGTGATGGTATGGGTTGCCATTGGTTACGCGTCTCGGTCACCTCTTGTTCGCATTGACGGCACTTTGAACACTGGACGTTACATTTCAGATGTGTTATGACCCGTGGCTCTACCCTTCATTCGATCCCTGCGAAACCCTACATTTCAGCAGGACAGTGCATGACCGCATGTTGCAGGTCCTGTACGGGCCTTTCTGGATACATAAAATGTTCGACTGCTGCCCTGGCCATCACATTCTCCAGCTCTCTCACCAATCGAAAACGTCTGGTCAATGGTGGCCGAACAACTGGCTCGTCACAATACGCCAGTCACTACTCTTGATGAACCTCGGTATCGTGTTGAAGCTGCATGGGCAGCTGTACCTGTACACGCCATCCAAGCTCTGTTTCACTCAATGCCCAGGCGTATCAAGGCCGTTATTACGGCCAGAGGTGGTTGTTCTGGATTCTGATTTCTCTGGATCTATGCAACCAAACGGCGTGCAAATGTAATCACATGTCAGGTCTAGTATAATATATTTGTCCAATGAATATTCGTTTATCATCTGCATTTCATTTTGGTGTAGCAATTTTAATGGCCAGTAGTGTATAACATAGGTTGACTCTTACACAGACGACTGCACCAACCAGCCGCTTTTTACTGAGCTATTTATTTATTTAAACAGCGCCGCTGTTTAAATAAATAAATAGAACTGTAAAAAGTGGCTGTTGGCGTAGTCTTCTGTGTAAGAGTGAATCTATATTCTACCCACAGCCAAGGGCTCAAAATGTCAGTTTTTGACAAAATAACAATTGTAACAGATTCAGGCCGTGAATAGAATAATAAAGCAACTAACATACTAGATCAGGGCTGGCCACGGGGTGTGGATGGGAAGTGCGGGCCGATGGAGGTCCAAGCTCGGCCTGTCTCGGCTGTGCTGTTCCCTTCTTGGAAGTATTTTATTTATTATTTTTTATTTACACGTCAGGTTCCGTAGGACCACATTGAGGAGCAAATCTCCATGGTCATGGAACGTGTCAGTACATGAAATTACAACATTAAAGTAATAACAGATAAAAATAAAATCTTATGAAACCGAAAACAGTCATGCCATAAGTTTAAGTTAACGCAATCAACAATACAACAAGAATCAGCGTAATTTTTCAAGGAACTACGCGACAGAATAGAAGGAGTGACCCATGAAGAAACTCTTGAGTTTAAATTTGAAAGCGGGTGGATTACTACTAAGATTTCTGAATTCTAGTGGTATCTTATTGAAAATGGGTGCAGCAGTATGTGGGGCGGCGAAGAAGTTGTCGAATGAGTTGTTTGAATGTTCATTTCACGTAACAGACTATTGCCGATGCAACATATGTGGGACGGCGAAGAAGTCGTTGTTTAATGTTGAATGAAAGTTGAACATTGCCACCTTAAATCACGCGAGCCTGGCAACTAATTTGGTGGCCAGTCAGAAAGCGAAGGGAAACTTACTGACCTTAGTTCCCAGTCTGCACGGCCACATTCCTGTACAGCCCAGCTAAACGAAAAATATCCATAGTTCTTCACGGGATTAGGGCTGCTTCAATAAAATTTAAAGTTCCAAACAAGATTTTATTATCTTAAAGGCTCACACAAATTACTCGAAACTTCTGAAAATGCTAAAGACATTAAATATTGTTAATTCAGCCAATCGTTTAATAGTTCAGAGGCGACTTCTACAGCAAGTTCCTCCCGAATAGTTCATTACTCTAACTAACGGTGCTCTATTAATAGTTCGCAATAATGTTAAAAAAAAAAAAGATTAATGCTCGCCTTAAAAGTGGAGTTAGTCACCACTTGCCACGCGGAATTATACTTCACACGGACGGCACAATAACAGTTTGTTACCGAAGTCTAAACGATCCAGGACGGTGTACAGTCCTCGCGATTTTCAATGTCCGTTTACATTGCTAAGTACACGCATGTCACAGCCCGCTATGACGTCACCCGAGGCGAGGCGCGATCGGACGTTAAGCTCGCGTGGACTAGGCGTTGGTCTAATGCGGAGTGAGCTTACTACTCGCTCGCTCGCAAATTCACAGAGCTCCATGCTCTGGTGTGTTGTAGGGTGAGCGGATCACGCCTTTCCTACTTCTATCTTGGTTTGATTGTTGTTTTCCTCTTTTTCTGGATCTTCGTCTCGGTTGCGTTGTTTCTTTTCTTTCTTCTAGCTCGTGTTGCGGCGTATATTTACGCCAGCAACAGATCTGGCCACCTTGTGGTCGGGAGCCAGTGCACCTGGTTGCCCAGGTTGCGGACGAGGTCGTTCTCCGAAGTCCTCGCGGCCGCATAAAATCGATGCGCCGCTTGCCGGAATCGGTGTTTGAGCAGCGGGACTCCGGCTATTCTGTGGAGTTCTCCCGTGCTGAAATCGCGTGGCAGGTGAAGCGCTAGCCTAAGCGCTTTGTTCTGGACCGTCTGCAGCTTGGCGATTGACGAGTCGGCCGCATTGCCCCACACCACAGCAGCGTACTCTAACAATGGCCTGATCAATGTTAGGTACAGTGTAACACCGCAGTGTGGGGGCAGGGTCGTCGCTGGGTTCAGTAAGGGGTATAGCAAGCGCAATCTGCCAAGCGCTTTACCCCTTACTTCCTTGATGTGCGCCTTCCACGTCAAGCGCCGGTCCAGTGTGACGCCTAGGTAGCGTCCGGTGTTCGACCATGGGATGGGGCCTCCCATGATGTTGAGTGGCTGGAGGTCGGCCGGAATTTTCTTCCTGGTGAAGATCACCGCCTGACTTTTGGCTGCGTTGAACTTGAGCCGCCATTTGGTGGCCCAAGCTCCAAGCACATCGCAAGCCGATTGCAGGCGGTGACGCATCATCCTGGCGTTGCTGCCTCTGCCGCTCTTTTTATATAGCTCCGGCGCATACCGCCAAGAGAGCATCTGTTCTTTTCGTTCCTATGCAGATGCCTGCAGCCTTCAAATGATCGCTATCTCAGGCACATAATCTTAAATATCACATTTAATAATAGCTTTACAAACTTCTCAATTTTTGTATACATACATCTGAGCAGTACAGAAGCACGTAGAAAATCTCAGCCCGCTAAAATTAAAACTTTACTCTCTAGAATTTTTACAATGGAACTAACGGTAGATTGTTACCTCTGAACCATAGCTTTATCAAGACTTGTATCAGCTGTTAATTATGCTACAAGACTAAAACTTGGTGTAGCTTTGTTAATTGTCCTATCTGATCATTGGTCTTAAAGAATTTGTTTTATCATTAAAATTTAAAGTACTTAATCTATAATGCTTATGTACATTTTACTCACAAAAGTAGTTTTTACTAAATTACTAAAAAACTAGAAGAGGTAACTGATTGTGGTATTTCCATTATTATTATTAGGGTGAACTGAAGCATCCCACCAATTTTCAATATTGTAGCTCTATTATTTCGCGCCTCTGATTTTTCCGAAAAACGCGGATTCTGGAGTCAATTTTAGTTTTATGGTTTTGGAAACCAGCACCACTCATTAATGACTTCTTACTGCACCTTCTCACCAAATTTTGGCTTCCTAGCGTCATTATTTAGCGCCTCCTATTTTTCTTTCAAAACGTGAATTTTACGTAAACTACTAATTTTATAACATTAAGATTTGTTACCTGAAACATTATTACATAGAACTATACTTTAACAAAGTTTTACACACAAATCTTAATTTTTACTTTTATGTTAAATGTGGTGCAATACTATATGCAGGCGCGTTACGATGACGTGACGCTACTAGCAGTGAACTAGGGTAAGTCCCGTGCACTCGCTCGCCTCTGTATCTTATACATGATACAGCGCTTGCTTTGCTTCAAGTATAATGCACACCTTTCTGCACGAGTTAAGGAAGTTCGATCCAAATGCATGTTTGATTTCTGCCAAGTATTAACCGAGTGAAATATTCCTTGGAATAAGCTAATATTGTTAATAAGAAATGACAGTAAGGAATATATATATATATACTGAGGGGCCAATGTCAAAATACCCGGACTCGTGAACAGGGGTCGACAAGAGGTTCGTGAACTCACACCACTTACTGCCCGAACCGCCAGTTTCTGAGCCAAAAATATTCTTTTTGAATGGGAAGAGTTAACTCAAAATATAATACCAAACCACATATGCGAATGAGAGTAAGAAAAGTCGACTAATTTTCGTGTCTGACGATCACGCACTTCCGATACCATTCGAATACTAAAAATGGCAGCATTAAGTCTCTGAACAAAATCCTGAACGTCGGCTTACCACGACTATCTATCTGAACACCTAGAAATTGGAACTGTTCAATTTCACTGATCATATGCCCATTCTATGAAATTACAACGTCAGGTTTTGTTGAACTGTGTGTTAGAAACTTTAAAAAATGAGTCTTATTTTGCTTTAGCGTTAGTTTATTTTCTACAAGCCATGAACTTATGGCATGAACTGCACTATTCAAAACGGAGCCAATGTTGCACACAACATCGTTTACCACCATGCTAGTGTCATCAGCAAACAGAAATACTTTAAAGCTTCCCTTAATACTAGACGGCCTATCATTTATATAAATAAGGAACAGGAGTGACCCCAACTCTGACCCCGAGGGACAGCCCCAAAAGAGGTGAACCAACTGTATTCCGTAATGGTCCAACATCTGGAGAAAATTTTGTGATCAACACAATCGAACGCCTTAGTTAAATCAAAAAATATGCCTAGCCCCCGAAACCTTTTGTTTAACCCATCCCGTACCTCACAGAGAAAAGAGAATATAGCAGTTTCAGCTGTTAAACGACTTCTAAAGCCGACCTGTACCTTTGATAGCAAATCGTGTGATATAAAATGATCAATTATCCTTATACACACAGCCTTTTCAATAATTTTAGCAAACACTGATGGCATAAAAATAGGTCTAAAATTGTCTACATTCTCCCTTTCTCCCACTTTCTAAAGCGGCTTTACTACTGAGTACTTTAATCGTTCAGAAAACTGACCATACCTAAAGAAAAAATTACAGATATGTCTAACTACACGGCTAACATGTGCAGCACAGTACTTTAATATTATACTAGGCACTTCATCATATCTATGGGAGTCCTTAGTCTTCAGTGATTTAATTATTGACTCCATCTCCCCCTTGTCTGTATCACAGAGGAGTATTTCAGACATCACTCTCGGAAAGGCATTTGCCAAGAGAGTTATATGATTCCCTGTAGAAACTATATTTTTATTTACTTCACCAGCAGTGTTCATAAAATGATTGTTAAATGCTGTACATATATCTGATTTGTCAGTAACAGAAATATTTTTAGTACAAACTCACTTTATGTCGTCGACCTTGTGCTGCTGATCAGACACTTCCTTCACAACTGACCATTTGGTTTTAATTTTGTCCTATGAATTAGCTATCCTACTTGCTCGCCACACACTCTTTGCCTTCCTAATAACAGTTTTAAATACCTTACAGTACTGTTTGTAATGGACTACTGTAACTTGATTGTGACTACTTCTAACCTTTTGAGAGAATTCCCGCTTTGTTCTACATGATATCCAAATGCTACTAGTCAGCCAACCGGGCTGCCTCTTAATGCTCTTACCCCGTTATAATGGAAAGTAACTGTCAAAGAGTAAGAGAAACGTGTTAAATAAACATTATATTTGTCATCTCTGTTATCGGCACTATAAACATCCTGGCAATCTTGATCCTTGACGAGGTTTAAAAAATTCTCTATTGCAGTTGGATTAACTTTCCTACATAGTTTGTAATTATATGTGACATTTGTTTGAATACAAAAGCCTTTTACTGTTAAAATTTGTGCATCGTGGCCTGAAAGGCCATTCATCCTTTTACTAAAAGAAGGCCCTTCTAGTAATACAGAATGAATAAAAATATTGTCTATGGCTGTGCTACTGTTCCCCCGCACCCACCCTTTGAAAAAACACGGTCTGCATCAGATCATATGAATTTAGGAGATCTACCGACATCCTTTTTCTTGCACCATCATATATAAAATTTTTATTGAAGCCACCACATATAATTAATTTCTGTTACTTCCTGTAAAGTGAATCAAGAATCCTCTTAGCTTGAGCAGAAATGCTGTGAAGTTTGAATTAGGAAACCTATAAACAACTACAATTAGAAGTTTAGTTTCACTAAATTCAACTGCCCCTGCACAACATTCAAGTTTCTGTTCAGTGCAGTGCCGTGACAAGTCTATGGACTCAAATGGAATACTGTTTTTTACGTACATGGTCACTCCCCCACCCCGCTAGGAACTCCTTGAAAAACAGCCAGTGCGACGAATCATCTAGTATTGCGGTGTGGCATTTTTCGGTTGGCACAACACCATTCGAATCGGCAAAACAGTGGTAGCAGTGCTCTATAGACTTCGGAATTTGTTCGTGGTATGACGGACGTTTGCAAGTCCAGCGGCTGTTGGCACAAAAAGGGGCAGTCTGACGATCTACCGTCACAATCTTTTAAAAATGAATGGAGAATGACAGAAGAAAGGGATGAGAAATCTCAGTAGCTAATATGCAGTTTCGTAATCGATGGGTACCGCAAGTTCGCTATGAAACGATATTACAACACAATGTAGAAAGACTTAAAACTCTTATTTGACAATGAAAGAGCAAAAAATTACAACCATCGACAGAAGGGCTCATTGCTCTTTTCCCCAGGATTCATTTTGTTTCATATAGCGTGATGATGCTAGTAGTCACGTGATTACAATCATCTGAACTTAAAGTGGCTTTGATAAAAAAAAGGTGTGTTGTTGCAAGTAAACGAAGAGTTTTTGCAAACAGTTTCAGACTGATATGAAAGAACTGATTTCCTTGTCATGGCATTCATATAAGTTATCTGATCATAAGGGATTGCTTCAAGTTTTGCAATAAAAATGTTATCTGTTATAACTCAGTGTTAAAGTCTGGAATTACTCTATGCTGAGGGCTATTTAAGTAAACATTTGCCCCCCATTTGGACACAGTCGTCAGGAAACCTTATAAAACTACGCTTGGGCCTTGAGAGTGGTAGACGTCATTAATTAATGCAAAATGGAAACGACTTAATACACACTGCAGATGACAAATCTGTTAAGTACAGTTCTTTACATGATTAGCTTTCAGAACATATACTGACGGGAAAAATCGTAACACTAAGAAGGAGTTGTATGACATAAACGAAAGTTGATAGGAATGTTCCTGCATCTGAAAGGTGACGTGTATTCAAATTTCGTGCCAGTCGCATAAGAGTGGCGCCAGTAGCTCAACTATGAGGATGCAAGTGAAGTTTGCTTTAAATACACGCTCTAACCGTCGTCAGTGTGAAACGTCCCCTTAGAAAAATTATAAATGACTGTGCTTAAACTGACACACAATATTTTTAGCACAACGCAATCTGACTTTCAATAATCCCTACAAAAGAATGGCCCTGACTAACATCAACCTATACCTTTCACAAATCACTTACCTCACAAAAATCTTCGTTACTCGAACTACTGCAATACAGCGAGTGCCACTACTGCCAGCTTAATAGTGTTCAAAAGTCATAATATATAAAGCAGTTCATGACATCCAGTCTTACAAATTTACTGTCTCTGATGGACACACGTCCAGATCATCCGCTCTCAAAACTCCGCCATTTCTCTCCCCCCCAAATTCACCACTGCTGGCGGCTCTCCTCCCACTGCGCAACGCTACGCGCTGTTAACAGCCAACTGCCCAACACTACAATAGCGACTATTTCAACAATGCCCACCAGCCACAGACTGCACACAGCACAGCCAGTAATTTTCATACAGAGCACTACGTGACGTTACCAACATAAAAACCTAAACAGCCTACTTACAAGTGCTAATTGCCTTCGAGATCTGACGTGTCGAGTTGATGTTAGTCAAGAATGCCTTTAAGGCGACAAAAAAGCAATTATCAACATCTCACTGAGTTTGAACAAGGCCGAGTAGAATGTTCCTTCTGAGATACTGCAGATACACTTTGCAGGAACGAAGCCACTATACATGACTGTTGGCAGTGAGGGTCACGACAATGTATGGTTGCAAGAACACCGGACACCGGGACGGCCAAGTGGCATTACCGACACGGAAGACCATCGTGTTCGGCATATGGCTCTGGGGCATCTTAACTGCATCTGGAGCAACAATATGATCAGCAGTTGGCACCACAGTGTCACAACAAACTATTACAAATCGGTTACTTCGAGGACAGTTGTGTGTGCCTCCCACTGATCCCGAACCACCGCCATTTTGCGACTTTAGTGGCGTCAAGCGAGAGCTGATTCTGATGAAAACGGGTTCTGCCTAGGCGCCAGTGATGGCCGTGTTGATTAGAAGGAGGCCAGTTAAGATCCTGCAAGCAACCGGTCTGTGACCTGGACTGTACCTGGAGTTACGATCCGGGATGCGATTTCGTATGACAGCAGGAAAACTCTCGTGACTATCTCACGCAGCCTGATTACAAAATTTTACGTCGGTCTGGTGATTCGACCTTTTGTGCTGCTATTTATGAACATCACTCCAGGTGGTATTTTCCAACACGATAAAACTCGCCCACATACCACTGTTGTAACCCAACATGCTTTACAGAGGGTCGACAAGCAACCTTCTCCTACTACATCCCCAGATCTGTCTGCAGTCGAGCACACATGGGACTACGTCGGACGGTAACTCCTGCGTCATCCACAAACAGCGTTAACTGTCCCCGTGTTGCCCGGCCAAGTGCAACAGACATGAAAATCCAACCCACACACTGACATCCGGCACCTTTAAAACAGTATGCATGCATGTTTGCACGCTTCCGTTCAACATTCTGGCGGTTATACCGTTATTCATATACCAGCATTTCACATTTGCGATGCCTTACCTCGCACTTACGTTAACTAATCATTTAAATATGATACCTAGGCATATGTATTCTCAGAATTTCATTACTCTAGATTAGTTATTTTTTGGTGAATGGACTGGTAGTCAGGGGCTCGTATTGTTAGACAGCCAGAAGATTGTAATAATATTGCCGGCCGCGGTGGTCTCGCGGTTAAGGCTCTCAGTCCGGAACCGCGCGACTGCTACGGTCGCAAGTTCGAATCCTGCCTCGGCCATGGATGTGTGTGATGTCCTTAGGTTAGTTAGGTTGAAGTAGTTCTAAGTTCTAGGGGGCTGATGACGACAGCAGTTGAGTCCAATAGTGCTCAGAGCCTCTAAGTCGAGTCCAACGATTTGGAAACAATTCGTGAAAACATACTGCACTACTTCGTGCACTATAGGCTGGACAGCCATCATGCTGGAACCACAGATTCCTCCTAGAATGCAGAGGAACTTCTTCTAGCATCCTCGAACGATGGTCTGTTAGGATGCTGCGATTCCCGTGCGCGTTCAGTGTTGCGTGTATGAAAAATGGTCTAATAGCTGATGGTTTCCTATCCCACACAACTCGTTTACACTCCATGGACGCTGACGTCCCACCTGACGAAGCCAACAGGGATTGTCAAAAGACCAATAGCGCATGTTTCGGCGATTTAAAATGGTTAAAATGGCTCTAAGCACTTTGGGACTTAACATCTGAGGTCAGCAGTCCCCTAGACTTAGAACTACTTAAACCTAACAAACACTTAGCAGTTTGGTCCCATAGAACTTATCACAAATTTCCAATTTCTTCAATGTCTTTCTTCAAATGCGCTCAATCAGTCCATCGTCACTGGACGTTGGCGCAGAGGCAGAGCGTTGCATGGTCTGATTAATCCCAATATCTTCTTCAACATGCCGATAGGAGTATGCAAATCCATTTTGTTCCGGGAAAGAGCTCCTTGACGCCTGTACTGCGTGAAGGAGACGAGTTGGTGGTGGCTCCATTATGCTCTGGGGAACATCCACGTGGGCATCCATAGGTCCAGTGGAGCTCGTGCAACGCACAACGATGGACAACGAGTATCTGGTTGCAGACCACGTACACTCCTTCAGGACGATCATGTTTCCCGACGGCAGTGACATTTTCCAGCAAGGTAATGCACAATGTCACAAGGCCAGGAGTGTGATGGTGAGACGAACACAGTGGCGAGTTCCAGTTGATGTGCTGTCCCCCAACTCGCCATATCTGAACTCAATCGAAAACATCTGGGATGTGAGCGAACATGGCATCAGAGCTCATTGGCCCCCTCCACGGAGAATTGGTGACTTGTGCGTGCAGATGTGGCATCACGCAGGCATGGCACGAAGTGGGCATTCAGGTCAGGACCCTATGCAGGCCAGTCTATTACAGGGATGTTAATGTCGTGTAACCACTCCGCCACAGGCCGTGCATTATGAACAGGTTCTCGATCGTGTTGAAAGATGCAACCGCCATCCTCGAATTGCTCTTCAACAGTGGGAAGCAAGAAGGTGCTTAAAACATCAATGTAGGCCTGTGATGCGATAGTGTCACGCAAAACAACAAGGGGTGCAAGCCCCTCCGTGAAAAACACGACCACACCATAACACCACCGCCTCCGAATTTTACTACTGGCACTTCACACGCCGGCAGATGACATTCACCGGGCGTTGGCCGTACCCACACCCTGCCATCGACATTGTGTACTGTGATTCGTCACTCCACACAAAGTTGTCCCACTATTCAATCGTCCAATGTTTAGGCTCCTTACACCAAGCGAGGCGTCGTTTGGCATTTATTGGCGTGATGTGTGGCTTATGAGCAGCCGCTCGACCATGAAATCCAAGTTTTCTCACCTCCCGCCTAACTGCCATAGTACTTCCAGTGGATCCTCATGCAGTTTGGAATTCCTGTGTAATGGTCTGTTTAGATGCCTGCCTATTGCACATTACGGCCCTCTTCAACTGTCTGCGGTCTCTGTCAGTCAACAGACGAGGTCTGCCTGTACGCTTCTGTGCTGTACGTATCCCTTCACGTTTCCACTTCACTATCACGTCGGAAACGGTGGACGTAGGGATGTTTATGAGTGTGGAAATCTTGCGTACAGACGTATGACACCCAGTCACCTGACCACGTGCGAAGTCGGTGAGTTCAACGGAGCGCCCAATTCTGGTTTCTCATGATGTCAAATGACTTCTGAATTGGCTGATATGGAGTACCTGGCAGTTGGTGGCAGCACAATACACATAATATGAAAAAGGTATGTTTTTGGGGGTGTCTGGATACTTTTGATGGCATAGTGTAAACATTGAAATGTGTAATCGATAGAGCTAATGGTGCGCGACTGTTGCGTCACCACTTCAAACGTATTTAACAGGCTGGAAAATACGTAAAAAGACGAATTATTAATTAGGAACACAAATAGGTTCAGTACTTCTTAATGAGAAAGTATGTCACATAGAACTTAGTATTACTTCACTAAAGAATTACAATTCTTTTCAATACATAACCTTTCCGCTTGGTGGTTAGAACAAGAGGAGGAAGAAGACTACTCTCTGTCCTTCACAATTTTATAAAGCAAAATACAATCAAAAAGGACATTACTTAACACATAAACGTACAGCTTTACACCTGAGAAAATAATTATATCGCTGACTTCAGACAAAATAATTGTATTGGCAACTTCAGAGAGATGTAGCGGTTCGCTTAACTTTGTCGCCGCGTGCTCGATTGAGGGCGCTTGTTGACGTGTCTCTCCATGCACATGCGCGCTTGCCTCATCCAAAGAAGCGCAGTTTTTAACATGTGGGACCATTCTCCTGTCTACTTATATGGATATGGTGTCTGTTCTTTCGCACATGTCCGAAGCAGCTGACGGTATTAATATACTTCTAATTTCGTTCTAGACGGCTGCAGGTCATCAATGGTGTCTGTTCTTTCGGACATGTCCATATTCGTATAAGTATGTAGTTCTGGCAATACCGGCCATGACCTTCTTCTTCTGTGCGGTTGCACACATATTCCCCGAACTCTTACGGGACTTGGTTATAATGTCTTCCACGAGTAATGAGTGTGTTGGGTGGGACACTGCCAATGTAGTGTGTGGACATACAAGGTGAGAATGTGGATCTCGCGGGAGGCGTGCGCGAGATAGTCCTTGCAGTCACACTATTCTATGTGTTCTCAGTGGCTCCGGTGGATAGAGCGTCTGCCGTGTAAGCAGGAGATCCTGGGTTCGAGTCCCGGTCGGGGCACATATTTTCACCTGTCACCGTTGATATATATATATATATATATATATATATATATATATATATATATATATATATATATCAATGCCCAGGACAGCTGACGGTATTAATATACTTCTAATTTCATTCTCCTATCTTTCCAGGCATATCTTGTATGTTCGGTGGACAACCACCAATTATCTGGGATATAAGAAGATCTGTATGGAGTGTAGCCATGTATGGAAGTGAAACATGGACGATAAATAGTTTGGACAAGAAGAGAATAGAAGCTTTAGAAATGCTGAATATCAGATGGGTAGATCACATAAGTAATGAGGACGTATTGACTAGAATTGGGGAGAAGAGAAATTTGTGGCACAACTTGACTAGAAGAAGGGATAGGTTGGTAGGACATGTTCTGAGGCATCAAGGAATCACCAATTTAGTATAGGAGGGCAGCGTGGAGGGTAAAAATCGTAGTGGGAGACCGAGAGATGAATACACTAAGCAGATTCAGAAGGATGTAGGTTGTAGTAGGTACTGGGAGATGAAGAAGCTTGCACAGGATAGAGTAGCATGGAGAGCTGCATCAAACCAGTCTCAGGACTGAAGACCACAACAACAAGAAGTTTACAGTGCCACCTACACAACTTACTTCTTATGGTGTTACATGACTCGAAACTGGCCAACTCACTTATATTAAAAACTGCAGGTTCAGAATAGTGCCACTCCCATCATTTGAATAATTTCCCTGACGCACGTGGACAAAAGTAGCATGGCACGTGCCGGGGATGGAGGGGGAGGGGGGGGGAACCGGAGTGGTGGCATTGCAAATGACTCCTAGTAATAAATATGTGTGAGCCTAGCTGGTTACATGTTGTACTTGAAGATCTATTTGTTGTATACAATAATAATCTCCCTCTACGATAATAATAATAATTATTATTATTTCGTAGTCAGTTAACATATGTAGTTATTATTACTGCTATTTTGTGTATTTCACAGGTCTGTGAATTTTTCCACGCGCCGATAGAATAATGTTGCCTTAGGTGGCAACATGAGTAAAACATGAAAATTGTTTATGGACGCGCCATTTCTTTACTGCCTCTTGAAGAGATTATATAAAAAATAGCTCGAGATTTGGCGTGTTCTGCAGCGCAGAATTGTTACCATTCGCTGAATTCAAACAAATTTTATGCTTATAACAGAATTAAATTATACTGTAGGAGTGGGAAAAAGGCTTTACGTATATTTTCAGTAAAGAAATATTTTTATAAGCCCTGCTATGGGCAGGCATTTCGAATCGTAGTATACGATTCTAACCTGTAGCGCTATTAGAGTATTGTGAAAAAAGTACGATAATTATTACTACGCCGAAATCACTTTATACTTTAAGGCGCACAGTCGTCGTTACAATTTGTTACACTTTAAACATCCCTCTCACTGGCCGTTAAACATAAGTGAAGTTGTAATGCTTGTGACACACATTCTTCCTTACTGACAGAAGAAAAGACCGATGTCTGGATTACAGGCTCAAAAATTCATAGACTATTCAGTTCACTCATAAAACTTGAAAGTTAATACAAGAATCTGCAAGGCACGTGATGCGTTGTTGGTCTGTCCATATTTATTATCACTCACTCCAGTCAATCACTATCTTAGTGTCCAGTATAGCAGCATTAGATCAAGGGTTTATCATTAAAGTAGCCAATTACAGGTATTTTCCACAAAAAACAAACACTCGGCAAAGGCTGCCGGAATTTCTGATTCTACATTACAAAGTGCTAGTAATATGCAGAAGCGACACCGGTTGGTTTCATTTAGCACTGACTAATATGTTAAGCTTACCGTGTCGTACATTTAAAGGAAAGTAGGGACTGTGTAAATGCTGCGTGAATTACGACCCATTAGTCTTCCCAAGGTCATGACGTCCGCAGTGCTTTCGGGTCGCTGCTGTCATTCTCTGCCTATTTACTTTTCATTGCTTGAATAAAAATTCAGTGAGGGGTGTTTCATTTACTGATAAAGGAGAAAACGAATAGTGAATAACATATTCTAAACCGCGATGACGTATAGCGGATTACTTAACGTTTAATTCCAGTCCGCTCAAGGACTTGTATATCTAATTGCTGATGTGATTTTCCTCAAAAACGCACACTCGGTAAAGGCTAATGGAATTTCGGATCGTGCGTTATATAGTGATAGTAAGATGCAGTAGCGACGATGGTTGGTTTCATTTACTGCTGACTTACTGAATATATTAAGCTATTTATTGGGGGGGGGGGGGGTGTACAGCATGCAAAAGACAGATATTATTGCTTTCCATTTCTGCACAAAATATATGTTGTAGAATGATTTATGATCAGATCTTGGTTTATGTTTATCCGAATGAAACAGCAAGTCTTTGTCTCCTTTCCCTTTTAAATCCGTCGGATTTTCTACCGCCCGTTGTTATTTACTGGGAGCTACACTATTCGCTAAATCATTCATATTCTCTTCGTATCCTTCTATTACCCTTTCTTTTTCTGCACATAATGAAACAAGGACATCGAAGCAAAGGAGAAAAGCACTCGTGATAAAAATTAAAAGGTAGAAACTCGATTAGCTTCATCTACTTAATAAAGGTCGCACAAAACGTCCGAAGCTTAACACGTCAACTGCAGTTCATTGTATTAGAGAAGTATCCTTCTATACAATTATCTACTGGATAGATTTCTCAAAAGTTAACTTAGGCGAAGCAACATTGTGAAATATTCACTGCGTGGAAGAATATATTTTCTCATTTCACTCCATACTGATATTCACGATTAATAATGGTCCAAACACATATCCGCCTCCTGCTTTCTTACGAACTGATCACTTGAGTCATCCGAGTCGGTCATAAATGATAAGACCCACTACAGTTGTAAAAATTATTTATTTCTAAAAAAGAAAGCACACCCCGTTTCATGACCTGAGTCCCATTTTCAGGTGCATATACAAAAATATGAATCAATAATAACACATATCCACATTGTTATTGTAAGGGTCAAATGGTTCAAATGGCTCTGAGCACTATGGGACTTAACTGCTGAGGTCATCAGTCCCCTAGAACTTAGAACTACTTAAACTTAACTAACCTAAGGACATCGCACACATCCATGCCCGAAGCAGGATTCGAACTTGCGACCGTAGCTGTCGCGCGGCTCCAGACTGTAGCGCCTAGAACCACTCGGCCACTGCTGCCGGCTTATCGTAAGAAAAGCTAAACAGAAGCAGCAGAAATTCTTAGAAAAACCCTGTACGTACATCAAATGCGAGTCTCTCAAGGATGCATAACGGAGGTTAAAATAGGTTAATATATGTCTAAATAATACATTCCTGGTACGCGTCATGACCCAGGATATCCTCTTCAATTCTGGACTTGCCAGAAAGCCTCTCCCTGAGTAAGACGTACATGAAAAGACAAAAGTTCCCAATTAAAAAAGCGGGAACTACCACTGAATCAAATGTTATCAGACCGACATTCCAAACCCCGTTACAAAGTTATAACGGTCCGAGCTTAAGGGCGTTCCACACATAAATCAGCATCAAGGTTGATAGGAGGTCTTTCGAACACTGGAACGTCCAAACAAGGAGGTTATGTAGACCGCGTATCTGCAACCATGTGTGGCAACACAATGTAACCTCCTGAGTAAAATTTGCGACTCACCAGTGCTTGCATTCACACCCATCGCACCCGTAACAAGCACAACCCAAAGTTGAAATGCCGGCAGGAGAGGCTGTGTATCAATAAGAGAGTGGGCTGACGGTCAAAATATGAATTAATGAAATCACCAACAACAGTTCTAAGAAACCGCAGACTATCATCCACTGCAGTGATAGCTAACTTCTCTCGCAGAAAAGCACTAATTACAGATTACCATGTTTGCATGTGAATACATTGCAAACCAACCAATAGGATCCAAGCGAATAAAATTGACATCATTCCTATAATACCACTCAAGAATTCGTATAGTATGCATGGAGAGCATAGTTCCAAAGTTTCAGTAATTTGTATCTATTAAAAGCTGTGGAACGACTAGTAAAAATGGAAAAAACCTATAAAACTTTTATAGCCTACCACCAATTATAGCAGAAGCAGCAAAGTTAGAGCAATGTTATCACATTAAGAATAGCCATCACAATATGACGAAAACGCACAACGAAAGATTTTTAAGGAACGTTATCCACAGCAGCACTGACCACATCAACAGAATCCCAAATAAAACAAGAATAATAAAAGCCTTAACAATCAAAGCAATAAAAAACTTAGTAACTTCTAGTAAGGATGATCGTAAACGTGCTGCGGTCCAAAGGCTACAAGACCCAAGTAAGAACTAATTTAATTTCAAAACTATAGAGCACAATGTAACCGTTAATTTAGCATTAGACAATAGATAGCCCTAGTGGCACCAATGGGAACACACCTAAAAGAATCCCAAGGTACACTTCAAGGAAGAAGTTTGGCATAAACAATCCGAAAAATACAGGATGTAACTGTAAACGCAAGATATAAAGACGCCCCCCCCCCCCTACATTTGCAAGATGCAGATCAGTTCTGTGGGGCTCTACTACCCTGTAAGCAATGGATGTGTTTATTAAGTACACCCATGTGCTTTAACTCAAGTTGTTCATTAACTTCGTTCTCAGAGTAATTAATTTTACTTTTCATACTCAGAATTTCCTTTAGGATATTAATTGTCGGGCCCTTACGTTGTACATGTAGATTATCTAAATCTTACCTAATGTCCCGTAAACTATGTTTGTTGAGTGCTAATTGAAAAGACACGGCTGACTTTGAATTATTGGCTGCACCAAGCTACTTATATCTGATGCAACTTCTACCCGTTTGGCCCACGTATCTGGCATCAAAATGCGGGCACTTAATCCCCTGTACCCCTGTATTATCGTAGGGCGTAACCTGCCGTACTTCATGGTGTATAAAACTTTGTTATTGTTGATGAATATCAACAGTTTTGGATGTTCCGTCAAGAGAAACGTGTGTCAACTGAGAAGAACTTAGTTTTGTGTTACGAGTCGGTTGAGATTGTATCTCCGTGCCAGGGTAGACATCAGTATAGTTACGAGTGGTTTTCACAAGTTTTCTGACGGCTGTCAGCTGCGGTGAACACTGCACATAAAACGCAGTGTGTACGCGCCCTAGTTCTGGGAGCCGACAGAGGTTACTGCTCCGCCCTTGCTCTCGAGGTCCCCGCTTCGAAGTCCGGTATGAAGTAGCCCGAGAAGTACATTTAGCAGCTCTCTGTTAACAGTAAGACAAGCAATTATCGCAAAGTCATATTTAGCAAAGTATAAACCAAAACTCGCAAAGGCTTCATTATTAGTAAAGATACTGACCATGCTGTTCATGATGGAACGGAGACCATTTGCAAATTTCATCAGCATTTCTGCAACTTCCTGAAACCATTGCCAAGTGCATACATGTTAAGGTTCCATCAATTTTCAACGCGCCTCGCCCAAATTACAATAGAGGAAGACAGACTACATTCTAAATCCAGCAACGCTCTCCATGTTTCCATTGTCGGAAAATTAGAGGAGAAATTATCCGTAGTTAATCTGTATAGCTCTCCGGCATGTACGAAAATGAATAAATTTCAAGAAGGCCAAATATACGACTCAGATGGAAAACTCCTTTGTGTTGTGAGCTTCATGGTTCTATCTGCATATCAGTTTCTCACAACAATCTCTAGTTTTTTACTGGTGCTAGTTATTAAAAGGGAAGAACATTTCTTCGCAAGATCTTGTCGTGGTTGTAAGTCAAGGGAAGACCTTTTCTAAAGCTAAGTGCGACACTACGCATATGACAGTTCTATTCGTTCAAGAGCGCCCATTATGATAGTTTGTACATCTACATCTACATCTACATGACTACTCTGCAATTCACATTTAAGTGCTTGGCAGAGGGTTCATCGAACCACAATCATACTATCTCTCTACTATTCCACTCCCGAACAGCGAGCGGGAAAAACGAACACCTAAACCTTTCTGTTCGAGTTCTGATTTCTCTTATTTTATTTTGATGATCATTCCTACCTATGTAGGTTGGGCTCAACAAAATATTTTCGCATTCGGAAGAGAAAGTTGGTGACTGAAATTTCGTAAAAAGGTCTCGCCGCGACGAAAAACGTCTATGCTGTAATGACTTCCATCCCAACTCGTGTATCATATCTGCCACACTCTCTCCCCTATAACGCGATAATACAAAACGAGCTGCCCTTTTTTGCACCCTTTCGATGTCCTCCGTCAATCCCACCTGGTAAGGATCCCACACCGCGCAGCAATATTCTAACAGAGGACGAACGAGTGTAGTGTAAGCTGTCTCTTTAGTGGACTTGTTGCGTCTGCTAAGTGTCCTGCCAATGAAACGCAACCTTTGGCTCGCCTTCCCGACAGTATTATCTATGTGGTCCTTCCAACTGAAGTTGTTCGTAATTTTAACACCCAGGTACTTAGTTGAATTGACAGCCTTGAGAATTGTACTATTTATCAAGTAATCGAATTCCTACGGAGTTCTTTTGGAACTCATGTGGATCATCTCACACTTTTCGTTATTTAGCGTCAACTGCCACCTGACAAACCATACAGCAATATTTTCTAAATCTCTTTGCAGCTGATACTGGTCTTCGGATGACCTTACTAGACGGTAAATTACAGCATTATCTGCGAACAGTCTAAGAGAACTGCTCAGATTGTCATCCAGGTCATTTATATAGATCAAGAACAGTAGAGGTCCCAGGACGCTTCCCTGGGGAACACCTGATATCACTTCAGTTTTACTCGATGATTTGCCGTCTATTACTACGAAATGCGACCTTCCTGACAGGAAATCACGAATCCAGTCGCACAACTGAGACGATACCCCATAGCTCCGCAGCTTGATTAGAAGTCGCTTGTGAGGAACGGTGTCAAAAGCTTTCCGGAAATCTAGAAATACGGAATCAACTTGAGATCCCCTGTCGATAGCGGCCATTACTTCGTGCGAATAAAGAGCTAGCTGCGTTGCACAAGAGCGATGTTTTCTGAAGCCATGCTGATTACGTGTCAATAGATCGTTCCCTTCGAGGTGATTCATAATGTTTGAATACAGTATATGCTCCAAAACCCTACTGCAAACCGACGTCAATGATATAGGTCTGTAGTTAAATGGATTACTCCTACTACCCTTCTTGAACACTGGTGCGACCTGCGCAATTTTCCAATCTGTAGGTACAGATCTATCGGTGAGTGAGCGGTTGTATATGAGTGCTAAGTAGGGAGCTATAGTATCAGCGTAATCTGAAAGGAACCTAATCGGTATAGAATCTGGACCTGAAGACTTGCCCGTGTCAAGCGATTTGAGTTGCTTCGCAACCCCTAAGGTATCTACTTCTAAGAAACTCATGCTAGCAGATGTTCGTGTTTCAAATTCTGGAATATTCCATTCGTCTTCGCTGGTGAAGGAATTTCGGAAAACTGCGTTCAATAACTCCGCTTTAGCGGCACAGTCGTCGATAACAGTACCACCGGCACTGCGCAGCGAAGTTATTGACTGCGTCTTGCCCCTTGTGTACTTTACATACGACCAGAATTTCTTCGGATTTTCTACCAAATTTCGAGACAATGTTTCGTTGTGGAACCTATTAAAGGCATCTCGCATCGAAGTACGTGCCAAATTTCGCGCGTCTGTAAATTTTAGCCCATCTTCGGGATTTCGCGTTCTTCTGAACTTCGCATGCTTTTTCCGTTGCCTCTGCAACAGCGTTCGGACCTTTTTTGTGTACCACGGAGGATCCGTTCCATCTCTTACCAATTTATGAGGTATGAATCTCTCAATTGGGTGAGAAGGGAGGGGAGCTAGACCCTGGAGGTAAGGAATATTTTTAATATTTTGGAAGACAAATGACGACTTTTAGGTAGCCATAAAAAGGGTCCAGTTCCGATCCAGTTAAAAACCTGCGTAATGCCGACTTTTATATCACCTGACTATACTACTTTTTTTTCCCTTTCCCCGAGTGCTAGAGGGGGCATCCGCCCCTTCGTCCCTTGGTCCCGGATGCGGGCGCCCTTGCATACGTTAATGTCCTGACAAGAACTGTGGATGTTTTTACAATTAGAGTCGGCTGGGAATGCGTGGTTGTGATAAACACCCACGTCATATTTTAACTGCGGCCGCTAATGGAAGCGTTGCTCGCATGGACACACGTGTTCGCGCAGACAAGCGGTTACCTGCGACCGCTACTCCGATCGGAGAGGTTCAAAATTTGATGTTCTGCTCGCCAGATGACCGTCGTGGTAGATGAGTTGTGTAAACAACGAGCTGAGTTGTTTGCAGCGTTGCAAGCGCTTTTCTCTTGCAATCATTGTTGCGGAATAGGAAACAATTATTGCTTCACAGGTGTTAGAACCAAAAATGACTGATGTTCGAGTCGGTTGTTAACAGATTACTATTATTGACGAAATATGTGAATATTAGCGAGAGATAAGTACGGATTTCATAACGTAAGTTAAATGTGCCGCCGTACGCGAAGACCACTGCTTAACAAGAGTGGCGCCTAGTCAGAAGAGAGTACATGTTCCGGCTTTCGTGCAGACACATTTTTGCTGCAGTACGGATTACAGGTGTGTCACTGTGTGCGATTGAAATGGCGTGGCAACTGGAAACATACTCCACAGTTCAAGAAGGCGGAACGCAATGATTATCATTGGCAAATCATCTAAATGGGACTCACATTTACGGTGAAATTCTGGCTGTATGTGTTCCAAATGCAGTGTCACGTCCAGCCGTAGTGGAACGTTAGTAACAATTTGACCAAGACCGCACAGACGTGGATGATGCTGTTCAGGAAGCTTAGATTTTGCACCATGCGATTTTCATATTTCTTGGAGCTTGCAGAAACATCTGGAGGTTTAAGATATTTTGCGACTACGAGAACGTTCACAAACTGTTCAGGAACGGCTCAGTGACCAAGGAGCGGATTTCTATCGTCGAGGAACTAAACGACTGGAAGACCGTTATTTACACGGACTTGATGGCTGTGTTGGAAAAGTGTCATGTTGTAGTGTAGTGCTGCCTTCAATAAAAATTATTCGGCCTGCCATGACAGTATATAACTTACTTTCTGAAGTCCACCCGTATTTCGGAATAAATGAAGTAATCGATGATAATTTCTTTCTCACTGATTTCTGACACACACACGCACACATATACTCATAGAGAGAGAGTGAGTGAGAGAGACAGAGAGAGAGAGAGAGAGAGAGAGAGAGAGAGAGAGCTGGGCAGTCTGAAGTGGAATTACTTTTCCATCCTAATGTTTTTGATAGCATTTCTGCCAACGCAATATTCAAACATTAGCTCCACACCCATCTCATCATTACTTAAAGAACGGTGAAATAGACAGGGGAGGGCTTCCGTGACATCTGTCGATCCTCTTTATTTCTTTCTTTTTTTCTTTTTTAAACATCAGACTCCGCACTTGTTTGAAGTTCTCCACCTCTCCCTATCTTCCACTACCGTTTCCGTCTCTAACTAACTAGTTATTTATGTTTTTATTACTGCTTATAATCCCCATGCCTGCCAGCTGATAACTAATGCAGATCGTATTACCACATAGCTACAGAAAATTGTACACAAATTTGATCAAACATTTGCTTCAAGATTCGTAATGCAGTTTATGCAATCAAATAAGGGATGAAATCAAATATGATACAAAAAAACACCCAAAACGCTTAAATATTGGCACTACATTTGTTAGTCATCTACCCTATCATCACAGCGGATGGCTTACTGGCAGTTTCTAATCTTAGCCACTGGGGCATCGCAGGCTTAAGAAGGTTTTATTCTTCAAGAAACGCCTCTTGCATAAATCTGCGTCTATGACCTATGTTAAAATTATTTACGCTTATGCAAGTGAATTCCAGACTGGTAGCGACATCATTCTAAATCTCTAGAACCGGAGTTCCGGGAAACCCATACTAAACCATCTAACGCCGTCTTCCAGTGGAATCAACCATTGGAGCTTAACGTATCAACACACAACCCTCTACAGCCTGCTCTTGATCGAAGACCCATTTAATTCATCCATAAGTTCCCGTTCATTCAGATGGTTCTGATATAGCTGACACATTGTTGGCCACATATCTACATAATTGCTACAGCAGACATCCTTTCTAATCTGCTTTGCATATTTTAATCTTTGTCTGCTTCTGCTGCTTCATCCGCTCTATTGTTACTTCCATCGCCAAATTAACTGTTGCTGGATGACGGAGCAGATGCCTTAGTAACCTATTCTTTCCTCTGGTAGGGGTATTCCGTACTCATCTGTTCTTTTTTGTAGGCCTACTTATTCATTTCGTTCCTTCTATGCCCACTTAAATTTGAACGTTCTTCGGTCGCACCACATTTCTAGAGTTCCCAGGTTCTTCTATTCCGAATTTCATATGGTCCACGTTTTACTTTCACGCGGTATAGTTTCAGTAACGTCTTCCTCAAAGATGCTCCTTTCAATAGTGCGAATCTACTTTTGAAATTTACTTTGCTTAGAGTAACCTATACAACCTTGCTTTGTAGACAGGAAAATTTTTTCACTTCTGCACCTAGCTTGTGAATTGAAGCTGCAGACAGATAATGGAAGCTACCTTTTGTCTTTACTTTGTACTTTGTTTACCCTTAATTCATGGTCAAATATTTTTATAGCTGCCTTCTTTGTTCCTCACTGGCGATGTCCGGTGTTCACGTAGCCAACTGTTTAAAAAATTAGGTATGCTTAACAACAGTCGCACAATGTATTTACAATGTATTTTGAAGTTTGTTGTTGCGAAGCAGACTTAATTTCAAAGTAGTGTTAGCTTTCATAAATATAACAATTTGAACAAAAATAGCTTAAGCTATCCACAACTTAACGTAGTTCTTGCACAGAATATGGTTCTTTCATTGCAGTGTCGTTTCAGATTTTTACGTTAAGCGGTCGTTTCTCTCATTTTTAACTTATCTGCAACTTTTGCCTTTACTTCATTTACCCTTAACCATATTCTATACTAAGTACGCTTTTCGTTCTTTTCAAAAGGTCTTCTCCGTCTTCTTCACGTCTCAGGAGAGCCTGTTTAAGTAGTTAGTCAAGGTTCTTGAAGTTTAAATCATATAAAGGACTGCGAAGTTCACTACTTAAAAAAAAAGTTAGCTTAATTTAATTAAATATTATGTCTACTGTTACATTACTACTACCACGATTCATAAAAAGAGGCAGTGTAATTAGTATCACTATGTTATTAAATATATAATTTGTATATCTGTACTGTGGTACATGTCTCTGCTTCTCGAGTCTGCGATGTCAGTCTTCTAGCTCAGTAAAATTTGTAGCAAGTACAAGTCAGCAGATTCCAAAGGCCTTAGCACGTGTTTCATTTAGTCCATGGTTTATGGAGAAATTTAATTTTTTGCGAATATATGTTATGTTGCCACTATCGCGTTATACTGTAAACAGTGACTTTGCGCTGTCAGGAATCTACGAAACACTCGATGCATAACTAGGCATTCTTCAATTACTTGCAGTTTCGGCTGTTTTCGGAGGTTTTCCTCTAATCTGTTTTGAAAGTACAATCAAACTAGTAAGTTCTACACTTTATCTCCGCTGTTTTTACGATCGATCGAAGTGTGGTTGCGTCAACATGTCAGGCGTAGCATTTAAAAATTTGGAGATCTGATAACGAATAGGCCTAACCCATGGTCAATGAAAGCTTCCCTTTCTGTGTCGCTATACTGTTTCCCGTATAAAATGTATTTCCTTAAACAAGAATAGCTCTGTCAGGGCGGTTCGTAGTGCTGTCTTAAGTCACAGATGTTGTTAGGAGCTTTTGACGGACAAAACTCGAGAGTTAGTTTTTACAGTACAGCAAGTCGGATTTTTTTCATCCCTGTGGTTTCTTGGTATCGATGAAAGCTTGCGCTCCGGTTAATTACAAACTGTGAAACAATGCACTCCCTTTGTGTAGACGTTCCTTTGAATGACGCTGTGATTATCCTATTGTTCAGCGGGCTGGTTAGCAGTAATGTCGTACCTTTCTCAGAAACATTCCTTACTGACTTTAACACTTGGAAGGTGAGATAGTAAATTTACTGGAGTTCAGAAATTTTTACCGTGATCTCTTTTCACTCGCTTCGATAATTTCTTAGCTGTCGCTTCTCAAAAGGCGGAAGATTTTTAGCTAAGTAGATGGTATCTGAAAATCAAATATTGATTTTACTGTAGTTCAGGTCATTTCACTGGCTTTACATTGTGGTATTTGAGATTGGGAAGAGAATATGGAGGGACATATTGTGTTTTTGTTGTTGACTTTGCTATAGGAGAAGGAGGAAGCATACAACCTACTCGTCTAGAACCGACGCATCTTCATCAACAATATCACTTTTGCTCACACACTGAAACACTCCATAGTTGTTAGGTATTTAGTCTACTACAATGTCGCAAAATTTAGCAACAGTTTCGGTCCTGCCATTAGCATTCCTCTGACCTTGGACTTAAGCGCCGCCTCACAAGGGTACATCACCCATCTTGCCAATGGCGGAAGGTGCTTACAGTGGTAATATGCCTCATACCTTCTTGGTAGGTGAGAGCTTTTAGTTTGCCTAAGAGATTGACGAAAACACTCCACTACATCCCTCTTCACTCACCACATCATTAAGGGTATAAAATGAAGCACGTCAGCTAACGTCGACAGTTCTTACCACCTAGAACATTTACTCTTCTTTCAGTGTGGCCGGAGGATTCACTGAAAAACACGATAGGGCCACACGAACTGTTACAGGACCTCCACTTTATGGCCCACACTATTTTTACATGTATCTGTTGATCGATGGGCCAGGTTTTGCGTTCTTTGTGCAAATGATGTCCCTTCTTTAGATTCGCGTACTGTACGAAACGACTGGCAATACCTGTTCAATCGTACTTCAATTTTAATTATGTGCAGTTCATGTCGGTGTATTTGCAGTAACTCTGTGATTCGTATGATTCCCTGCAGTAACGTTTATAGCAGTGGTCTTATTTTTAGAGGAAACTTTGGTTTTTCTTTCACAGTTTTATTGAACATCTGTATTCTTCCTCGAATTCTGTACGCTGTCGTATAGTACTGGCGACGGACTGGTTGGTGGTATGGACCAAAACAAGGAAAAAATTTCTGGTGAACATGGGCTCTAAAATATATACCTTAAGAGTTATTAGCACTTGTTGAGTAGGTGAAATGTGTTTCATAGCAGCGAAAATGAGCAAGGCATGCATTTTTGAATCAATGTTTTCTAAACATTTTTTTCTTGTCTTGACCCATGCCACCACCCCTGAAAGTTTGTTAGTGGAATTCCGGTTCACTCTATTTGACCTACAGGACATTATTTGTGAATAACTTTTTATAATTTTTTACCTGATCTACTAGACTGTTATGTCACTGAATTACACACACAAACACACACACACACACACACACACACACACACACACACACACATAACATATATAATATACAGTGTCTGATAAAAAAGTTGAAACACCCAGAAGGGGAGGAGAAAACGGAAATAAACTTCATGTGTAGGGATAATATGTGAAGCTGTTTCAGTGATTACAAAACGGCGTCAAATTTACAAATAATTAGGCAATATGGACCCAATTATCAGTATGACGTTGCATCTGTCCCCCCTTCCTGACCTAGATGCATGTATTGATTTGGCTGGGAAGGGTCCATAGAACCATTCAACAACTGGATCCAGTGACCTGATCTGATGTCACGACAATAGTTATAATAGTTCCAGATGCCATTAGTAGATTTCAGAAAATTGCCAGTGATGCATCAGCCAAGCGGCTATTGATGATTTGTGCTCGCCGACTGTTGGTAAGCCCCCACATAATAACAGATAAACAAACAGTTATTCCGATCACTTACTAATGACAACTGCAAATGCTTCCAGAGATGGCACAGTCACAATGAAGAGTTTGTACGACACAAAGTTTAGCAACCAAGGTCCAGAAGCGTACGTATGACAGAGTATGGATATTATTTTATCTGGCTCTTGTACGATTGACGATTCGTGAGTGGCTCAAGTATTTGCTGCGATTCCACGTTGAAATTCAGACACTCAATGAAGCTGAAAAAATAACCGATCAAGATAAAATATGAGTACACTTACAGAAGTTTTGGGACATACAGAAATACAGGAACTTCAGTATTTCCGTGCCTGTTGGATATGGTGATTAAAATGTTATCATTATGCGAGTCTGTTTCCGCCGCAGAGAAAAGCCATTCATACAGATGAGGAATGGTGTGAGCACTTTATGGCTGTTGAGTATGTCCAACATTACAGAAACTCTTAAGCAGTAGATCGGAACGAGACACACCCAGAGAGAGTGTACCTTCAGCTTGTAGCCACCTTTCGAATTTTGATAAAGATCGAACCGGTAGCGTAGTGGAACATCGCACCGACAGATCGCACAGGCAGTTGTCTGTTGCGCAGTGAGCGCAGAATAAGTGGTGACGTCCTGGACTCAAGGCATCAGCATGGCAACGATAGGAGGCACGAAGTCTTCGAGACCAATTGCACCACGAAAACGTCATAGGGTTGTTCGACTGGCTCTGACGAAAAGACTGGTAACAGCAGAGGCAGAGGTTTCAGGTAGAGTTCACAACTAACCATCGAGAGAATATCACTGGAGGTCGGATTGAGTTCTCGCGTTGCCATCCATTGTTTGTCGTTGACAGCAAGCCACAGACAACAAAGACTTGGATGATGAAGAACCAGAGTCTTCTGCGACTTTGAGTGGCAAGCTGCGATGTTCAGCGATGACCGTCGCTTCCGTTTGTGGCTGTCACAGCGATGTCAACGTCTCCGTAGACAACCTGATGAACGGCCACAGAAAGGAGGGACTCTCGAGACTCACACCTCACCAACTCCTGATGTCATCTCGTGGGAGCTTTTCGATTTGACAGCAGGACTGATTTGATAATTACGAAAGGAAGCCTGAAATGCTCGTCAGTATGTGGCAAGAGTTGGAAATCCTATTGTCACATCCTTCACTACCATGGTACCAGATGGTGTTTTCCAGCAAGGTAATTAAAGAATTGGGAAATCTACATCTACATCTACATTTATACTCCGCAAGCCACCCAACGGTGTCGGGCGGAGGGCACTTTACGTGCCACTGTCATTACCTCCCTTTCCTGTTCCAGTCGGGTATGGTTCGCGGGAAGAACGACTGCCGGAAAGCCTCCGTGCGCGCTCAAATCTCTCTAATTGTACATTCGTGATCTCCTCGAGAGGTATAAGTAGGGGGAAGCAATATATTTCATACCTCATCCAGAAACGCACCCTCTCGAAACCTGGATAACAAGCTACACCGCGATGCAGAGCGCCTCTCTTGCAGAGTCTGCCACTTGACTTTGCTAAACATTTCCGTAACGCTAGCACGCTTACCAGATAACCGTGTGACGAAACACGCCGCTCTTCTTTGGATCTTCTTTATCTTCTCCATCAACCCGACCTGGTACGGATCCCACACTAATGAGCAATACTCAAGTATAGGTCGAACGAGTGTTTTGTACGCCACCTCCTTTGTTGATGGACTACATTTTCTAAGGAATCTCCCAATGAATCTCAACCTGGAACCCGCCTTACCAACAATGAATTTTATATGATCATTCCACTTCAAATCGTTCCGTACGCATACTCCCAGATATTTTTATAGAAGTAACTGCTACCTGTGTTTGGTCTGCTATCATATAATCATACAATAAAGGATCCTTCTTTCTACGTATTCGCAATACATTACATTTGTCTATGTTAAGGGTCAGTGGCCATTCACTGCAGCAAGTGCCTGTCCGCTGCAGATCTTCCTGCATTTCGCTGCAATTTTCTAATGTTGCAACTTCTCTGTAGACTACTGCATCATCCGCGAAAAGCCGCATACTTGATTAGCCTGTCCATACCCCTATTTTTTACCCGCAGGGAATGCCTGGGATGTGGTGGGAAGACGTATGACTACATGCTAGCCTGCAACCAACAGTCTTCACGGAATAACACGACACGTGCTTCAGCCATGGCAAGAAATCCCTAAAGATGACAATCGAAGGATATTTGCTTGCATGCCAGAAAGAATACAAGAAACTGTCCGTGCTCATGGGAATCAGAACTGACACTGGTGTTAATAATGGCTGTCAGTTCCGAATGGAATGAAAGTCGAATCATTTAATACCTGTTACTTGACGAACATCTCCACACAGTTTGAAAAATGTCGAACAGGTGCCTCGTGGTGCATAAGTCCATGCGTTGCTCCGTGAGTTTAATAAACGCGACAGACACACATGACAGAGACAGTAGTCATCAATAATATATTCTCCTCCATTATTTAGAACAGTCTGCCAACGCTGGGGTAACTTTTCGATTCAGTGACTGTATAAATCACACGGTTCTGGGGTGAAGAACTGGTCGAGCCAAGTTCGGGGCGCACTTTCATCCAGAAAGGAAGTTCCTTGAAGGTTGTTCGACAGAGAGCGGAAAAAAGGTCACAAGATCAGGTGAATAATGTGGGTGCAGAATGAAATCCCAACCCAACACCCGTAGAGCGTTTTTTGTCAGTCTAACAGAATGCGGCGGAGTTACTATGGCTTAGCATCACTTCATGCAATCCTCCTGGTTGTCGCTCTCGAACTGCATCTACAAGACGTCTCAGTTGTTGGCAATAAATGTCAGCAGCGATGGTTACAGCTCGGGAAGCTATTCGTAGTACACCATACCGTCGCGGGTTCACCAGATGCATGACATTTTCTTTTGTAGGTACGCACAGGTCATTGTACGAGAGTTGCTTCTTTCTTTGGGGTAACCATACCTTTCTTTTTCTCATATCATCATAAGGACACCATTTCTCGTCGCCAGCGACGATACAGGATAGGAGTGGTTGGTGTTGTTCACGAGCCAACTGATGACGAACAAGTGGAAATGCACATATGGCCACCTGCAGATTTTTGTGATTTTGGCTCAGAGCGTACCGTACACACACACCTGATTTTAGAACCTTCCCCACTGGATGCCATTGCCGCACTATGGTGGAATCATCAAAGTTAATCGCACTTGCCAGTTCTCGAGTACACCGACGTGGATCGTTATGGATTAATTCGTTTAAACGAAATTCATCAAATCGCGAACGTCTTCCTGAACGTGGAGAGTTACTAATTTCAAAACCACCCTCCTTAAAACGAGAACACAATTTTCTTGCCGTGCTGTGTCCAGTAGGATTACCGCATACACGGCGCAAATGTTTCTGGTTGCCTGCGCTGCTGTCAAACCTCTACTAAACTTCGACACAAGAGTATGTCCGAAATGTTCCGATTTCTTCGCCTGGCTCTCCGTGTTCTACCGTCCACAGCTCTACTCATTATCTCCAAATGACAAAGTGCCAATATGAAAGGCTTATTTCAATAGTGGTACAAGTCCATTTTTGTTCATTCTGAGATACAGAGTCCTAAAGTTAAATGAGAGCTGAAAAGTCTGCAGTTGAGATACCAGAAATATCCAAGTATATATACTTGAGTATTTCTGGTATCTCAACTGCAGATTTTTCATCTCTCAGGTGTATATACTTGAATATTTCTGGTATCTCAACTGCAGAATTTTCAGCTCTCGTTTAACTTAAGGACTCTGTATCTCAGAATGAACAAAAATGGACTTGTACCACTATTGAAGTTAAGTCATCAGCCATCATCAGAATGGGAAGAAATCGGATGTGGTGTTCCACAAGGATTGCTTTTTCTTCTGTACATTAATGATCTCTCATCAGTTACACAGGCAGAAGCACAGTTCGTTTTGTTTGCAAATGACACAAGTATTGCAATAAATAGTATGTCGAGTGTAGTTCTAGAAAGATCTGCTAATGATATTTTCATAGATATTAATAAATGGTTTAAAGCCAACTCACTGACATTAAACTTCGAAAAGACTCACTATATGCAATTCAGTACCTGCAAGAGGTTTCCACCCAGCATATGCATAAAGTATGAAGAAGAGCAGATAGAAGAGGTTGACAGTCTTAAATTCCAGGGATTACAACTTGATAATAAATTTAGTTGGGAGGAGCACACCACAGAACTGCAGAAACGCCTTAACAATTCCGTATTTGCAATTCGAGTGTTAACTGACATAGGCGACATAAAAATGAAAAAGCTTGCATACTTTGCCTACTTTCATTCCATAATGTCATATGGTATAATGTTTTGGCGTAACTCTTCAAGTCAAACAAAAGTTTTCAGAGTCCAAAAGCGTGAAATACGTATTATTTGTGGAGGAAATTCAGGGAAATCCTGTAGAAACCTCTTGCAAGAACTGGGTATAGTAACTACTGCCTCTCAGTATATTTACTCCTTAATGAAATTTGTCCTAAATAATATACCTCTTTTTTCAACAAACAGCTCAGTTCATACATACAATACCAAGAACAAAAATGATCTGCACAAGGACTTAAAAGCACTTACTTTAGTTCAAAAAGGGGTCCACTACTCAGGAACACTCATCTTTAATAATTTACGAGCAAATATAAAAAATTTAGTTACAAATAAAGATCAGTTTAAAAGGAGCCTGAAAGACTTACACCCACTCTGTAATAACAATGATCCGTCAAGTAAGTTCGAAATGCAATTACACGTCAGGATGGATCAAAAGCAACCCAGAAGATGCTACCAATTAGATAATAATACTGTCGCTAGCCTAATTCGGCATTAGCTGAGTTTCTTCCCTGTAAACGTTGGTATATATTCATGCAAAACAACAAGCTGTAACACTGTATAATATAGTAGAATTTTAGAACCAGAAAATCTATTGAACTGATAGTTTCACGTTCTGTACTGATATGGAAAACCATGAATACATAACACCACACTATAATGTATACTACAAAACTTTATACTGTCCATTAATCTGATTAAAAGCGGGCATAGGTTACCCTAGAAATTGCACTTTCATGCCACACACAAAATGTCAATTTTGATAAAGATAAAACACTGATAAATTTTGACCTTTATATAGACTTTAACTTTTGCTGGTCAAACCAATTTAGAACACATCAGAATTCAAATGAATGAGGGGGGACCCTGAAACTGTATTTAAAAAATAATAATTACCGAAATTATAATGCGTTCAAGATTTTCAGTATATAAGTTACTACTCTTTTCATCTTATTTACTGCTCATTGAAATGCCTTTAAATCTGCCTCGAAATAATAAACTTCATTACTATATCAATACTAAAGTTATCTTTCAACTTCGTTAGACCTTCGTTATTCATTTAGTGTTTCATTAACAGAACATTTCCTTAAACACCATTCTAATATAGCTATTTCTGCAAACAATTATTATTAACACAAATTTTAATTTTCATTTCGGGACACTCGGATTGCACAATATTTGGAATGGACCCTGTCTAGGTGAGTTGTGAGGATAATTAAATGATGGAAAAGTTCTGGTAAAATTTAGGTTATTATTGCACCAAGCAAACACAGTTCACTGTCTGATCCATACGAATACAGTACAAAAAGTTTCAACCTGCTACTATCGATGCGGCGGTTGGCGGGCTGCGAGATGGCGAGGCACAGAGCACACATACAACCACAGCTGTGGTTCTTGATGTATCGGCACTTTAATTCTTCTTAGCGTCGCAGTACTTTTCCATTTAGTGCCTATGGAATTTTGCCATACTGTGTGGGCGTTGGAACAGCATACCCGAGGCTCAGTGAGGCTATGTCTTCCAGGAGAGCCTCCTCGATCCAGAAGGCGATGCTCAAACCAATGCCAAACTCCAACAACAATTGAGCCCATTGTGCCATGTAGTGCCCGCGCGCATTTTCCCGCGCTCGCCTGCTATCCACCTTTTACCGCTCCCTGACATACCGGGTATTCACGCAATGTTTTTCATTCTACATATCCTAACACATTGCCTATGTATGGACCAGACGCACAGTTACAATTTTACACATCTTACAACAGTTTCAACATTTGTTACATTTCAATGAGAAGTCTTCCGAAGTAAGAGCGATTTCAGGTGTGCCGCAGGGGAGTGTCCTAGGACCGTTGCTATTCACAATATATATAAATGACCTTGTGGATGACATCGGAAGTTCACTGAGGCTTTTTGTAGATGATGCTGTGGTGTATCGAGAGGTTGCAACAATGGAAAATTGTACTGAAATGCAGGAGGATCTGCAGCGAATTGACGCATGGTGCAGGGAATGGCAATTGAATCTCAATGTAGAGAATTGTAATATGCTGCGAATACATAGAAAGATAAATCCCTTATCATGTTCTTACAAAATAGCAGGTCAGAAACTGGAAGCAGTTAATTCCATAAATTATCTGGGAGTACGCATTAGGAGTGATTTAAAATGGAATAATCATATAAAATTGATCGTTAGTAAAGCAGATGCCAGACTGAGATTCGTTGGAAGAATCCTAATGAAATGCAATCGGACAACAAAGGAAGTAGGTTACAGTACGCTTGTTCGCCCACTGCTTGAATACTGCTCGACAGTGTGGGATCCGTACCAGATGGGGTTGATGGAGAAGATCCAACGGAGAGCAGCGCGCTTCGTTACAGGATCATTTAGTAATCGCGAAAGCGTTACGGAGATGACAGATAAATTCCAGTGGAAGACTCTGCAGGAGAGACGCTCAGTAGCTCGGTACGGGCTTTTGTTAAAGTTTCGAGAACATACCTTCACTGAAGATTCAAGCAGTATATTGCTCCCTCCTACGTATATCTTGCGAAGAGACCATGAGGATAAAATCAGAGAGATTAGATCCCACACAGAAGCATACGAACAATCCTTCTTTCCACGAACAATACGAGACTGGAATAGAAGGTTCAAATGGCTCTGAGCACTATGGGACTCAACTGCTGTGGTCTTTAGTCCCCTAGAACTTAGAACTACTTAAACCTAACTAACCTAAGGACACACACACATCCATGCCCGAGGCAGGATTCGAACCTGCGACCGTAGCAGTCGCACGGTTCCGGACTGCGCGCCTAGAACCGCGAGACCACCGCGGCCGGCGGAATAGAAGGGAGAACCGATAGAGGTACTCAAGGTACCCTCCGCCACACACCGTCAGGTGGCTTGCGGAGTATGGATGTAGATATAGAAGTAATATTGTAATATTACTTGACATTTGACATAAACATTAATATTCACATTCAAACTTGTTTACAGTTTTCTTAACACAATAGCCTGAAACAAAACAAAAATTGAAATCAGAACATCAATGACACAAGTTTACCGAAAAATCAGATGGGAAGAATTACTTCTATGTACAATATTACAGAGTTGTTGTTGTTACAATCTGTGGAACGAAAACCTAATCTAATCTAATCTAATCCTATCCTTCATATGTAAAGTCAAATGGCAATGGGCAACAACAAATAAAAAGTGACAATCGATAACTAAACACATAACATCCGGAATACCAATAGGCAAAACAAAAACGCTACTAACTTACGAACCAACCTAATATTTCCGTCAGTGTGATTCCGCCAGAATGTAGCTAGTTCCGGTGTGAGCGAAGGACTGAGGAACGGGACATTTGTCTTGATGCAGCCGCTACTTCCGGATACACCCAAGTCGGGGCACCTTAGTCGCCGGCGACACCTTCACACGTCGCCCGCGTCCTTGATGGTCCGGCACGCGATAACGTCAGCTTCGCGGTGGCGTGCACGTGCGAGAGGCGAGTCGTGCGTCTGCCACGCAGGTAGCGTTGATCGGCGGCAAGTGTGGGACGGAATGGCAGCGCGCGCCGTCCGGAGACCCCGCAAAGGTCAAGGTCGCCGTCACGAAACTGGCTGCGGCGGTCTTACGCCACGTACCCGCCTCCCCGCCCCCCTCCCCCCTCTCCCTCCCTGCCAACTCACCCCTCCCCCACCCAGGCACGTTGCACAGAGAACAGGACGGGCAGGAAATAATTGACCCCACCGCAAATAACACTTGCCTCCAACCGCATTGTTCTGAGCGAGCAGCTGCGACTCTTGCAGCCGGCGCCGCGTCTCGAACGCTAATTGCTTCACCTGCGTGGTGGGCGGGCTGCAAAAGCTACCGAATTGCTGAGGTGCGATACGATACGAAAGGAAACCCGTTAGAGTGCAGGTCACGATCGCTGGTAAGTTATGGAAAGTTGGTACGCTTGCATTGGATACTGCAGACTAAAGGTCAGACAGGTACGCCGAAGAGGGGCGTGACGTTGCAAAACTTGGGCTCAATACCTGTCAACACATACGCTCGTCAGTGTTATCTCTCGCTGAACTTGAATCAGGTCATACTCATTTCTGTGTTTTATCTGAAGCTTATTAGAAACAGCAATTAATTCACTGAAGTCCACTTTCTAGTACGCTGACGAGGGGTGCGATGTTGCAAGACGTAGGGCTTGCAGTTGTTAACCTGTATGACTGAGCCTCCCTCCCTCCTTGATCCAAGTTCTCACTGTCGCACCAGTTTCCTTGGATCGAGGAGGGAGGCCCTGCAGTGTAATCCGTGGAGTTGTGTGAACCATTGTCCCGGCTAATGCACCTGCCTAATAAGAAGGAGATCCAGGTTCAGTTCCCGGCCTTGACACAAGTTTTCCCTCGGTACTTCCGCCTATATACCGGGTGATCAAAAAGTCAGTATAAATTTGAAAAGTGAATAAATCACGGAATAATGTAGACAGAGAGGTACAAATTGACACACATGCTTGGAATGACATGGGGTTTTATTAGAACCAAAAAAAAAAAAATACAAAAAGTTCAAAAAATTGTCCGACAGATGGCGCTTCATCTGATCAGAATAGCAATAATTAGCATAACAAAGTAAGACAAAACAAAAATGATGTACTTTACAGGAAATGCTCAACATGTCCACCACATTCCTCAGCAATAGCTGTAGTCGAGGAATAATCTTGTGAACAGCACTGTAAAGCATGTCCGGAGTTATGGTGAGGCACAGATGTTGTCTTTCAGCATCCCTAGAGATGTCGGTCGATCACGATACACTTGCGACTTCAGGTAACCCCAAAGCCAATAATCGCACTGACTTGAGGTCTGGGGACCTGGGAGGCCAAGCATGACGAAAGTGGCGGCTGAGCACACGATCATCACCAAACGACGCGCGCAAGAGACCTTTCATACGTCTTTGTTTTTTTTTATTGTTCTAATAAAACCCCATGTCATTCTAAGCATGTGTGTCAATTTTTACCTCTCTATCTACATTATTCCGTTGTTTATTAAGGTTTCAAATTTATACTGACTTTTTGATCGCCCGGTACATTAAATCATATCTGTAGGAGACCAGTAAAGTCATTGAAATTGTGTCATTTCATTTGATTTCGATAAATTATATGGGACTTCTCACAAACAGCAACTAGTTCACTTAAGTTCAGACACGATTGGCGAGAGTTGTGACCGATAACGTGAGCATTAATCTGCAACTGTTTGCTGATGAAGCTGTAGTATACCGGAAATTGTCGTCGTTGAATGGCTGTAGGAGGATACAGGATAACTCAGACGGAACTTCGATTTGTCGCGATAAATAGCGGCTTGCTCTAAATGTAGAAGAATGTGTTACTGCTGATGAGTAGGAAGAAAATTCCTGAAACATCTGAATGACGGTGTTAGTGGGATACTGCTTGAGACAGTCTTGTCTATTAAATATCTCGCCGCAACGTTGCAAAGAGATGTGAAAAGAAACGTGAATTGTAGGGAAACCGAATGGTCGGCTTCGGTTTACTGGCATAATTTTCGGAAAGTGTAGTTCATCTGTAAAGGAGACCGCATACAGAATGCTAGTGCGATCCATTCTCCAGTGCTGCTAGAGTGTTACAATACCCACCAGGTCGTATTTAAACAAGACATAGAAGCATTTCAGTGTCATGCTGGTAAATTTGTTACCAGTGAGTTCGATCAACACGCAAGACCCTGGAGGGAACGACACGTTTCTTTCGCGGAATGCTACATTTCGCGTAAGGATCCCAAGGACAAGATAAGAGAAATACGGGCTCATGCAGGCACATGCAAACAAACGTTTTCCTCTCAATCCAATTCGAATGGAACAGGAAAGAGAATGACTAGTAGCGATACAAGGTACCCTCCGCCATGCAGATTATGGTGTCTTGCAGAGTATGTATGTAAATGTAGATGTAGATTTTGCAAAACTTCAGCATATGCGTGTCGACTGTACGCTTTTGCAGTGTTATTTCACGTTAAGTAGAGCGAACTGATATGACTCTAAACTATATTAAATTGCTCACAAACTGCATTTAACGTGAAAACGTGTAACAGTTGACACGAAAGTGAAGTATGAGATGAAGCTGAAACGATTTTTGACGGTCATTCATGTCTAACATGCGCTTGATTTTTATGCAGTTACCTGTTACGCCATTGCACTTTTGGCGGCGTTTTCTCGAGTCACTAGGTTCTACGCGTGTCTCTACAGCTGGCGTAACCACTTCATTGTACTTAAAACGTTTCCACTTGCGTATTTCTTTCGATGTGGTAAATGGTGGCAGTGAGAGGACACCGGATCTAGTTAACGGGATTAATACTCCAATATGTTAGTTTTCGCATTTCCGAGTTGTCTTTATGGATATGTGGATTCCCCTGCGTTTCGTCTTTTACAATCCAGACCTCCTCTAATTTTTTTCCCATTCGGATAGCTCAGAATACGTCTGTAGTATCCACCAGTTACAGGTTAAGTCACACAAAAAAGTAAAATCGCAATAATGACATTTATTGAGAACAAATAGCGCCGTTACGAGTTTCGAGACAGTTTGATCGTCAGATAGCTGTTCAGGTTTATACGTACATTTAGCTGGTTTTCAGCTTGTGATTTTGGTTGCTACCAAAGTTGCTTTGGATAGTGGTGTCTTACAGTGAAAACCGATGTAAGAAAAAGGAGTACTGAATTATTTTCCCTTTGCCATGTAGTTAATAGGCTTGTCGAACTATGCACATTTTCCTCAGGACCGCTCGTCATCCTATGCCTAAAATCTCATCAGCGTCTGAGACAGCCTTGATGAAGTTGCGTCAGGACGAAAACGTATTTTCTTTCAGCCGACAGAGGAAACATCACTGTGATTCTCTGCTGATCACACTGCACCGAAAAGATGGACGTAACCTGAATGGTACAGTTTACACGAAAACTGACAAGGAGCCAACGTCTACAGTCAGTTTGGAGAAGATTACACTCCTTTGCTCCTCCGAGTTACCCCGTAAGACATTGTGAAGCGTCTGAAGCTCAGGCGCCTATGGTCTACCAAAGGTATACAAGGAGGTTTAAAATGTGTCATTGGAACACCGACGTGTGCTCTGGCAAACCAGATGGCCACCGTGCTAGGAGCACTCATCAGAACCTCAACTCACTTTGTAGAAACGCGATCGACAATAATGCTGGATCTAACAGATTTATTGCTGAGGTTTTAAATCATTTTACTGTTTACCAGAGTTCCTGTCCAAGATACACTGTATTTACTGGAGCAACGTTTTGAATGATAAATATCAATCTCGTTTCGTCACTGCTTTACAAGGACGTAATGCCTTGAGGGGAACATTTTTGAACAAGCCGATGTGTTTCCAATCTCTGTCACTTGTCAAGACGAACTTCTGCGTGGAGGAATTTGGAGGAAACACACAGCGACGACACGCTCATCGAAGCTGCTCTGCATATACGCAGCGGTGTGGGAGTGTCGTAGGACTCTCTAAACGAATTCCTCAACCAGCTAAATTACTTTTATAAAAGCCTCGGTTTCACCATGGAGGTTGAGAATAGCTGCCTCTCCCTCCCACCTGTTTATCGACGTTCATGTACAGACAACATCTGACGGTGCTCTGGGTCACATAGACTCGGTATCTTCCAGCTGGGAGCTGTTATCATCTCTGACTGATGCACAGGGCTAGGACTGCGTCGATGATAGACTACCAGTGGAGTTGGATCGTCTGGAAGAAACCTTTGCTTCCCATGGATATAGGAGATATGAGATAACACAGAAATACAGGTACAACAGCAACAGCAAAGAAATAGTCCTACCTCCGCCGAGTTCTAAACAAGGAAGAAATGAAGCTCTTTTCCCGACAACCTGGGAAAGCAAGTTTTTTTTTTGGTTTTCTACATGTGGGGGTGTACTGCATTCATAGCGAATGTGGTAAGTGTTACATAAGACAGACACTGCGGTGTGACCAGGAAAGAAAACGGGCACTGGTTGAACACAGCTCAACGGAGGTGTGCTCAGCCGAGTTCCAGAGGATGTGTACTCTCCGTCCAGTGAGTATTTTCTTGGACAGTATTATTAACCATTTCCGGTCCGTGACACTGTGACACTGTGACGTTCTAAAATGGTTCAAATGGCTCTGAGCACTATGGGACTTAACTTTTGAGGTCAACAGCCCCCTAGAACCTAGAACTACTTAAACCCAACTAACCTAAGGACATCACACACATCGATGCCCGAGGCAGGATTCTAACCTGCGACCCCAATGGTCGCGAGGTTCTAGACTGTAGCGCCTAGAACCGCTCGGCCACCCCGGCCGGCGTCACGTTCTGATAGGTTTGTTGCATCACTAGTTAGCAGCGCCGACTGAATGGTACAAACTGTCATTAGTCTTAGCAAGTGCAATATATAAACTTAACACTAAGACACAATCCGAAAAGAACAAAAATCAGCATATGTGGTTATGTACATGTGCAGTCTAACAAATGATTATATTTCAGAAAAATTTGATGATTTATTAAGAAAAAAAGACTTCACAAATTCAATATGTCAAAACCACGTTGGTCCACCTCTGGCCGTTATCCAAGAAGTTATTAGGTTCGTCATTGATTGGTAGAGTTGCTGGATGTCCTCCTAAGGGACCCAATTGACGCCTTAAGCCGTCAAACTCCCGAGGTGATTTGCAGGGCCCTGCCCACAATACTCCAAACGTTTTCAACTGGGGAGAGATCCGGTGACCTAGCTGGCCAAAGTAAGGTTTGGTAAGCAAGGAGACAAGAAGTAGAAATTGGTCATTGGCTGGCCGGCATTATGTTGATGAAATGTAAGTCCAGGATGGCTTGCCATAAAGGGCAAAAACACGGGACGTAGAATGTCGTCGACGTACCGATGTGCTGTAGGGGTGCCCTGGTTTGCAACCAAAGTGGTCCTCATGTAAAAAGAAATGGCACCCCAGACCAACAGTTTTGGTTGCCAGGCCTATGGCGTGCGACACTCAGGTTGGTATCCACCGCTCTCTGGGGCGTCTCCAAACTCTTTGGTGGTCGTCGGGGCTCAGTTCGAAGCAGGAAGGCAATTCTACTCCAGTGAATGGGATTCCAGCGGTGGGATACCAACCCAGCTGTCGCTCACCATATGGCAAGCCATTCTGGGCTTACATTTCAGCAAGATAATGGCCATCCGCACACTGCTTGTCTTCGTGCGTGTGAAACACTTCCTTGGCCAGGAAGATCGATGGATCTCTCCTCAATTGCCTCAATTAAGAACGTATGGGGCATTAAAGGCAGGGCTCTCCAACCATCCCGTGATTTTGACGATCTAAGGCACCAATTGGACAGAATTTGGCACCTTATCCCTCAGAAGGACATACAACAGTTCTGCCAATCAATGCCAAGCCGGATAACTATTTTCAAAAGGGCCAGAGAGGAAGCAATGCGTTATTGACTTGCTCAGTTTGTGAAGCTCTTTGGGGGTGTTGAATAAATCATTCAATTTTTCTGAAACTATAGTCGTTCGTCTGCCTCCACATGAACATAATATCCATCGATTTCTGTCCCATTCGCATAATTCCATTGTGGTGCGTCGTTTTTGTTTTCTTTCTTGTGTTAGAGTGTATTAACGGCTAAATATGAGCTGTAGCTGCATGGTAAAATCCATAACTGAGAAATATAATGATTTGAAATTAATGATCATTTATTGTTCTTTGTGTACAATATTGTAGTGGAATGGATATATTTAGAGATAAAAATTTGTATGAAGCAACTTAGTGAGCATATTAGTTCCAGTGGTAAGACATTATTTTTACTGCATTCTAAATCGACCCACTGGGAGCAAGTGCATGTAAAATGATCTTTCAATGAGAAATGTTTTATTACTTCCAGATCTCAGATTATGGTGACGTGTAGTAAAGTTAAAGTGGTTAAATGCTGTCCAGTACCAGGAAAAGTTTATGGGCAGTGTAGCATTGGTGATTTTGCATGGGTTCCGAGTTTGGTAGCAATGAATTCCCTTTCAGATACACAGTTAGAGCAGGAGTAGTCCTGGGTTTTTTTGGAGTCACAGAAGGAGTGGGTGCATGGCTAGGGTTTGTGGTGTAGGGGATGGTGAGTAGGACAGGGAGATGGTTGCTCCCTAAGAGGTTAAGAGAGGTGAGGATAATATTAAGAGTGAATGTGCTGTAAGGGCACGATGGAGGGAGTCAAATCAATGCCAACACTGGAGTTCAGCATGGGACCAGCTTTGGATGTTAAGGTCACCCACAGTATCATAGATTGAAAAGTTATTGTGAGTGAGGAAGTTGTACAGAATGGGACACTATGTTTGGATATACATAGTGGGACAGGTAACAGGATTTTGAGGAAGAGAGTGAGCATAAAGTTTTGAGCAAGAGTGTTTTAGAGGGTTTGTGCCCAAATAGGGAGGTTCTTGTGGTGTCAAACAGCAACTCCACCTTAGAAGGGGGTTTGGATAAAGAGGGTACCACATCCCAGGAACCTGTTGTGGAAACACCTGGCTGCATCAACAGTGCTGGCACAGGTGGATCGAAGTAAGGTGGCAGTAATTCTGGTGTTGTTGCTGTACTGGATGATGTTGGTCCCTGTGCTGGGGAGTAGATTACTTTTTTCATGGAGTATGTGTGGCGAAGTGCGGGTAGTATGAAGAGGACATAGTACTGTGTCATGAGAGGGTGGCGTGCATGAAGAGATGTTTGTTGGCTGAAAAGGAGCATATATTGTGGAATGGGATATTATACTGCTATTGCGCCACGATTTAGAAAGAGAGGGGGTGCTTGGGATGGATGTCACAAGTGGATTTAAACTAGAATGTCAAAATGAGTAGCCGGCCGCGGTGGTCTCGCAGTTCTAGGCGCGCAGTCCGGAACCGTGCGACTGCTACGGTCGCAGGTTCGAATCCTGCCTCGGGCATGGATGTGTGTGATGTCCTTAGGTTAGTTAGGTTTAAGTAGTTCTAAGTTCTAGGGGACTAATGACCACAGCAGTTGAGTCCCATAGTGCTCAGAGCCATTTGAACCAAAAAAATGAGTGAAACGAATATGTGGCTCTTGTAGTGAGGTGCGAGACAGAGTGGGTTACTATGGAAATCTGGTGTATGATCTGTGGCCTCTGGAAAGGGTGAATGTTTTGAAGAACTAAGGTCATAAAGTGGATGATGTCTTCAGCTGTGGAAGGTGGGCGGAGGGAGTTGTTGGTGTGGAGGGGTTGTCAATACGTTCCATTGGACTGTCAGCTCAAGTTGGAAGGTAGAGATTGAGTTCTGCTGTTGGAAGAATGGGTCAGGTGGGGCAGGTTATAGGTATTACATGAGGGTGGTGGAAGCGAGGTTAGCATATTGCTTGAGAAAGTGGTGGAATTTACAATGTGGGCAGATGGGAGCTTTTCGCAGTCAGTGACTAGGCGCTCATTTAGGTGATCATTATACATTATGCATCTTTGGCAGCAGTAGGATTGAGGACAGGTTTTGGATGGCTCGATGGTGTGTCATCATTTGTAGATTATGGCCCATGGTGGAGAACGTGGCCAGTTGTGGATGGGGATTCGGTGAAGACGTGGACTTTGAAGGTTGTACCAAAATCGTCAAAGATACAGTGCGCCTTCCAAACCTTGAGGTCAGGATGTGAGCTGAGCTCAGACCCTACCTCTTGAATCTTGAACTCAGGGTTGATCCGTTTCATTGTGGGAGCAGCAGGATTGAGAAACAGGGAAGGAGGTTGTGGTTGCTTGGTCTGGGTGGTCATGGGAAAGGATGTAAGGTGTGCACAGGGACCAAAAGTGAGTCAAGGGGTCTTCTGGAGGAGTCTGGTGTGGAATTCTGGATCAGGGGATTTGATGAGGATGGAGACTCTTCTAGAAGCGATCTGAGTGATTTATAAGTAGGAGATGTATTTATGATTTCGAGGAGGAAGGTTTTGGATTTGAGGAAGCTGAATTCAGGATAGGGAAGGAAGAGGTTTGCTATTTTCTGGATGTAGTGGCAGATGGGACAACCTGGCAGTCCATGAAGTCTGAGCTCTGTGCTTGTTTATGAGTTTTTTGGGGGAATCAGAAGTGGGAGCAGCATCAGTGCTGAGGCATCTGATGTACTTCCTAATGGGTGTAGGTAGGGTGGGTTTGGTGGGCACAACTGGGGATAACAAGTGATAGGATTGTTTGGGAGCGGGTGCAAATGAAGAGGGTAGCACAGTCCAGGAAACTGTTGTGGAAACATCTGGCTGAGTCGATGATGATGGTTCAGGTGGATCAATATATGGTGGAGGCAATTCCGGTGTTGCTGTACTGAATGATGCTGGGCCTTGTGATGGGGTCAGAAGAGGAGAGGTCTGGTAGAGGTGTATAGGCCTGACAGAAGGTGAAGGTACTCAAAGTGAGTGTAGTAGGGGATTGTGAGGAACAGTTGTAAACAATGGTAGTGGTTGGAGAAGACATGGTGGTGGTGAAGTTACCAGTTACCATGGTGACGAAGTTGACGGTCCTGGTGGCGGCGATGGCCTCAGTGACAAAGTCACTGGAGGCAGTAGCATCAATGGCAGTAGGGGCTGTTGAACAGTGATGAGACAGTGGCGAGATGGAGTCGGCGACAGTGACGATGAAATGTGATACACGCACAAGAAGTCTCAAAGGCAGAGTAAGCTGACAATAAACATGCATGCACGCACAGACCAAGTCTAAAATGCACAAGAAACAACATGGACAAACAAATGCAAACTATGGGGGAGTTGCCCCTAGCAGTCTACAGTAGAAGAAGAGTAGCAGCTAACGAACTGGTTGTGGTATAGCACTGGTCGATTGATACTAGTTTCATACTAGTATTATTATGATTTTTATGCTAGTATTATTGTGATTTTCTCCCCTGTCCCATATGGGGGAGAGGAGGGCTAGTAGCGGCACAATCCACAGCTCTTCAGCCGGTTCATACATTCAATAAAAAGATGAAAACGATACATGTAAAAGACGATAGAAACAGGAACATAAGAACATAATAAGGGGAAAGAGTGGGGGTTAATATATACACTTACGCGGAGATAGTTTAAAAAGTTCACATAAAGATAAAAAAAAACACAGTTGGCAGTTTGTGTAGCACATAAAATACACCAAAGTCACACACACACGTTAAAAGCTGGCCACACTATTAAAACACACCACAACGACGAGACTTTAAAACCACTGCACGAGATGGGGCACACACAACAAAGAGTAAAAACTGCTGGGAGTCACCTGCAGAGGGAAGGGGGCCTGAGAGGAGGAAAAGGAGAGGACAGGAGGGGGCATCAGGGGAGGGAGCTGGAGAGGCTGGAAGGAAAAGCAAGGGGGTCAGAGGTCGCACCAAGGTGCTGGAGACAGGTGGGGTGAGTGAGGGAGAAGGAAGGCAAATCAGGAGGGAGTGCAAAGACGTGGAAGAGGCGCACTGGAAAGGGAAAGGGCGTAGGATGGAGAAAAAAACCGCTCAAGGGAAGGGAAGAAGAGGGGAGAGGAATCCCTGAGGAAGGGGAGAGGGAAGGTGGGGTTAGAGTTAGTAGGAGGGATAGATATCAGGGCAAAGCGCATCATCTGGAGGAATAGTTGCGTTGGTAAATAAAGTGGAGGGGGTGCAGATGGAGAGAGGGCAGGACACCATGGTAACAGGATGAGGGTAGAGAGGATAGGACACACCAGGGGGAGGGGGAATCTATTCTGCAGATGATGTACAGTGTGCAGATGAGTTTGAGGAAAAGGAGAAGATGTGGGATGAGGTCATAGAGGATCCGTGTCACGGAATGTGCAGTCGTCATGGAGATGGGCTAATGCAGGGCAGGATGGCTACCTGTCAGGTGGTGGAAGGAAGACCAGTACTTGGAGAAGTTGAGAGGGAGGGTGAAGTTGAATCATGTACGTGTCTGGCTCCAGTCCTTGCGTTTCTTTGCTGTTAAGGGGTTTCAGATGTGTCGTAATTGACGGTGATGGAGGAGTGTATCCATGTCACTGATGCAGAGGAATGTGTTGTAGAGACTGTGGGATTCATGGAGAAGAAGGATGGCCTGTGGAGGAAGTGGAGGATAGTGAGAATGGATAAGTTTGGTCGGAACATGGGCCTCCATGGCGTCAGTGATTGTCTCCTGGAGGAAGGACAATGCATGGGTGATGTTAGTGGGATGGTGAAAGGTAGGTGGGTGGCTTTCAACTTGCAAGACAATGGATTCCTGGTAGGAGTCCCGGTCAGCACAGTGGTAGTCATGGACACACTTCTGAGGGACAGCAGGGCAGGGGGCAGGGGTGGGGGGGGGGGGGCGGCTATGGGCTGAGGAGATGGTGAGAAGCACTGAGACATAGTCGCTACCAATAAAGGCAAGGATATTCACAGAGTTACAACCAGGATGTTGGCGAAAGTGAGGATGGCATGCAGGATGGAGTTACTTTTGGGATGGCTGTGCTGTGGGAGTGGAACAAGGTCACCATGGAGAGTAGCAAGGAACTGATGCCACTGCCGATGGGTAGCAGGGTCATGGCGGTGGATGCCGAGGTCTGCAGAACTCAGATATGTGGAGAAGGTGTGGTCAGCATGGGAAAGAAATCATAGGGGAAACGAGCTGCAGGACAGACATAGTTATTGACACAGTTGAAGGTGAGGCAGGGATAAAAGACACTGAAGATTAATTGTGTTTGGTTGGATCATTGATCAACAGTTGTGGCTGGACAGGTATATGGTTGGCCAATAGCACCCACACCTCACGTGCGGAGAGGGGGACTGTCAGTGCGGAGAACGAGGTAGGGAGAGGGGTGAACAACATGATGAGGTTGGAGGAAGGTTTCTTTAAGAATGAAGGAGTCGAGAGGTATTTGTTGGTAGGAACAGAGCATGTGTTTAGGTGTAGGAGACTATACTGTTGGTGCACCAGGGGGGAGGGGGAACTGAGTGGAGGGAGGAGGAGAGAGAGGCTTAAAAGAGTGTGTCTGTTGGGTGAAGGTGAAATTGACCTGGTTCTGGGAATATATGTGGCATAGGTATTCAAATGGAAGATGGAGCAGGTGCAGTGGAGATCTACTGGAGGGTGTGGGGCATTGGAAGGGGTGGATATTCTTGAGGACAATCGTCATTAAGTGGATGTTGTCTTCAGTCGTAGGGGGAGATCAGAGGGAATTGTTAGGGTGGATGGGCTGATCGATGGGGGGAATGGGAATGGTTATCTCATGGTTGGTGGGAGAGAATTTGGCCTTGAATTTAGAGGAATAGGTAGGGTTGGGTTCATTGCAGGTGCTGCAAGAAGTGGAGGCAAGGTTTGGACACTGTTTGAGGAAGTGGGAGGCAGGTGGGGGTGGGGTTGCAATAGAGGTGGTCATTGTAGAATAGGGTTGGCAGCAGTATGATGGAGGAAAGGAATGGGAGGGATCAACAGGGTGTCAACAGTTGAGAATCAGGGCTCCTTGAATGAGGTGACGACCTATGGAGGAGGAAGACTCTGTGAATACATGTATCAGGTAGGTAGGGCAACAGTTGTTATAGATATGTTGGGCTGGGCGGATTTCCAGTATGGAGTGCACATTCAGTTCTGCCAACACCTCCATCTCCATGACCATAGGGCTGAGTCTTGTGATCACAGTGTTGAAGGTTGGCAGACGATGATGGAGTTGTGACAGATGACGAGAGAGGAGGTGAGGAAGGGTGTGAGAGATGTGTCTGGGTCAAAAGTGATGTGGGGAAGTTTCTGGAGGAGATTAGTGTGGAAACATGGAGAGGGGTATCTGTTAAGGACAGAGTCTCTGAGGGTGATGAGTTGAGCAATTGGGACACTGGAGATATACTTTTGGATTTCGAGGGTGAGGATACAGGTGCAAACACCAAGAAATGTAGGATCGGGGTTGTAAAAAACAAATGTATGCAGGATGGGGGCTGGGGATGTGGGAGAAGGGCTGGTGTCAATGGGTGGATTAGAAGGATGAGGCGTGGGCAGTTGTTTGCTGGAGGAGAGGGTGGAGGCAAGGTCAGCTCTCAGGCATTTTGCGGGGTTTTTTGGGGAGCATGGCCTTTGCGGAGGGGTGTGGGACTGGTTGGATTGGGAGGTGGCGGGGCGTGGGACCCTCATGGGCGCTGGAGAAACTTTGGAGGGAGGGTGGTTGCTCCGTGGTGGCGACTGTGGCGCAGCAGGTGGAGGAAGCAGTGGCGATCATAGCAGGGTGAGTGGGGAGTGGGGAAAGTCATGCTGACGGATGGAAGGGGCGGGAGTAGGTGCAGGGGGCAGTGTATAGGTGTGGATATAGGGGTGGGGAGGAGGTGAAAAGGAAGGAGACTGTGGGCAGACTGTGAAGAGGGGTTATGGAGCAGATGGGGGAAGCCAGAGGAGGCACTCAAGGAGATAATGGTGGGAGCAGGGGAAGGGGAGGTGTATATGATTGTGGTGGTGGGGGTGTCCATGGTGGACAGTGCAGTCTACCAGCAACTGATGTCGCTGAATTAGGAAAAGAGAAGGAAGATGGGCCAACGAGGAAATGAACACCAGGTGAGACGAGCATTGGGCGGTGGATGGATGGACACGGATAGCAGTAGATGGCGACAGATAAAGGAGGTCTTCCAAAGCTTCGATTTCGCCCTTGCAGGTAGCCCAGGCAGCAGAAATCTTCCGATTTGGAAGTTGTGGAACCCACAGGATGGCCTGCTGCTATAAATCCCTGCCCCTATATACAAGAATCGTGTAGAAATAGCATTAGGGGCATGAAAGATACTTATGCCTATTTACAAGTCACAAATTGCATCCTATCCAAGGGAAACTTTGGAAAAGCATCATACAATCGTTTTCACAAGTGTAGTCCTCATTATTTTACTTGACCACAGCATCTCAAGACGAAAAAACTAGCCAGTCACCTTTAGTCTAATGCAGCACCATTAACCAGTGAATTGTGTACCTCAAGAGCCGACTTGCCAGAATATTTCTTTCTACGTAACCAGTCGGCTCAGGCTAAGCCGCTGCTTCCAGTCGGCTGACCCCACGTAACTGCACCTGACATGCACCAACGTCACTAACACCTAGCACACTATGACGCAAGCAGGTGCGGCTTCGGTGTAGAGAGCTAACTACAATGGCACCCCTGATACAGACTCCCCCTTTTCGCAAACCAAGACACAGATGTTCTACATACACATGGAATTTATCACACGACTTAATTCGACTACATTCCATTATCCTCGTTTTGCTTTTGTTGATGTTCATCTTATATCCTCCTTTCAACACACAGTCCATTCCGTTCAGTTGTTCTTCCAGGTCCTTTGCTGTCTGGCAGCATTACAATGTCATCGGCGAACATCAAAGCTTCTATTTCTTCTCCATGGATTTTAGTACCTACTCCGAATTTTCTTTTGTTTCCTTCACTGTTTGCTCAATATACACATTGAATAACATCGGGGAGAGGCTACTATCCTGGCTCACTCCCTTCCCAACCACTGCTTCCCTTTTATGGCCCTCGACTCTTATAACTGCCATCTGGTTTCTATACAAATCGTAAATAGCCTTTCGCACCCTGTATTTTACCCCTGCCACCTTTAGAATTTGAAAAAGAGTATTCGAGTCAAAATTGTCAAAAGCTTTCTCTAAATCTACAAATGCTATAAACATAGGTTTGCTTTTCCTTAATCTTTCTTGTAAGATAAGTCTTAAGGTCAGTATTGCCTCACGTGTTCCAACATTTCTACGGAATCCAAACTGATCTTCCCCGAGGTCGGCTTCTACCAATTTTTCCATTCGTCTGTAAAGAATTCGCGTTAGTATTTTGCAGCTGTGACTTATTAAACTGATAGTTCTGTAATTTTCCCATCTGTCAACACCTGCTTTCTTTGGGATTGCAATTATTATATTCTCCTTAAAGTCTGAGGGTATTTCGCCTGTCTCATACATCTTGCTCACCAGACGGTAGAGTTTTGTCAGGACTGGCTGTCCCAAGGATATCAGTAGTTCTAATTGAATATATATATATATATATATATATATATATATATATATATATATATATATATATATTGCGGAGGGGTGTGGGACTGGTTGGATTGGGAGGTGGGACCGTCATATATATATATATATATATATATATATATATATATATATATATATATATATATAAAAATCAATGATGGGAGCATACCTATCCCCATTGCCATGGTTCCCCCCTCTGAGATGTCAGTATCTGTTGGTGAATCAGTATCTGGATGACTTAGGATGGGTCATTTACCATGCCCAATAAGTTTTTTTTAACTGTCGTGTAATAGTTATTATTTTTCTTTATTTTCTCAAGGAAAGGACAGGTACTTTATTTCAGTTTCTATAGTAATGTGTTACATCGCATACAACTTTAATCCTGGCACAATTCATATCACCTTTAACGCATACGGACACAGACTCTGATTCATTTACTTTACGACGATTCCTTGTCCTGAGAACTAACGGCATTGTAGACATATAGTAAGATGAATCACAATCTCTGTTATACACTTCACATATCTGAAATGTACGACAAGCAATAACTTCACGGCGGTTAAAAGTCTCCAGCCCTAATACAGTCTCCACTTTACTACCACGAACTAGAGCCACAGTTACCCAGCCATTAGCATATGCATTATAGTAAGTGTAAAATTCAGTACGCATTAACTCATATGGGAATAGATGGACGGAGGCGATGTACTTTTAGACGAACACTACTGAGAAAATTTATAGAACAGGCATTTTAAGCTGAATACAGAAGGATTCTATTGCCGCCAACATACATTTCGCGTAAGGAGCACAAAAACAAGATAAATTAGCGCTCATACGGAAGCATATAGATAGTCTTTTTCTCTCTCGGTCTGTTTGCGAGCGGAATAGGAAAGGAAATGACTACTTGTGGTACAGAGTATCCTCCACAGCACACTGTACAATGGCTTGCATGGTGTGCGTGTAGATGTAGCTGTATATTTACTCTACCTATTAAGAAGTCAGTCCATATATTTACAGGCACACAAAACTCACGGAAGATTGTTGCTTGCCTTTATCGAGATAACAGAAAACTGAACTTCTCTCGGTAATTGTCTCTTGATAAAAACCTTCGTAGTAGCCCCTAATTCTCTCATTGCTGTCTCTTCCCGAAACGTAGGTGAGAGGTTGTAACAGGTTTGCCACAACACGTAGAAGAAACTGGATACAGCTCACCTCTCAACCCTCTTTCGTTAGAGTATTGCTTACCTGCCGTATTCTCGCGAATCCTCCGGTCTTCTATATGTAGCATTTGAATGCACCTGATTTCGATGAGTAAGAGATATCCTCCGCCAAGTCAAAGGCCTCTGTTAATTCTCTCGAAATCCCTTCACTTTCCGACGGCGCTGTCCTATTAGCTAGAAGGCTGGCTATTCCTTCACCCGTCATTCACTAGGTAGAGAGCTATCTCAACGAGAAAAACAGCACACTAACGTACAGGAGGAAAGTCAGAACCACACAGCCTATACGTGCACTGCACAAAGGAATTCAGAAGCGGAGCACGTACAATTCAGTGATATGGATCGATTGTGTGTAAATATCTCCCTGTATACGCTTGTCCAACTTTCATACATCTAGAACCAATCACCCAACAAGTACAAGCGAGACGAAATCAATGTCAGCGTTTCCACCAGCAACAGCAGTCGTCTTAGCTCCTCTTACACCTCTATCCGAACTGTTGTGCCACGGTCTCCAGGAGATACACCAAGGAAAGTTTCCCTTAATATTCCAGCAATTCAGTCCAAACCTGTCATATGCATTCTACTTCAGCTCGCTCCAGATACTTACTACTAGGCATTTTACGGCAGGGAACGCTTTTAAGGACAGTATGCGGTATTTATAGTCCTATTAATGTGCAACACCTTTAGTTACGTTCAAGTCAACTACCAACTCCACCACAGAGCTTTCCGTCTGCTTGCCAACACCTCCATCACCTATTAATAGCCCACATCTATGTGCTGCAAGTGGCTGTACAGTACACGATGGAGGCTACATCTCACCAGTACTTTCCGTTATCCTTCTATCCCAAACTCACAAGCTGAGCTATTATGAAATTGCCTATATACTTCCGTACCTACCCTTATGCACCCCTGTATTTCTAGGAGAAGTACTTCGTCTTTCCTAGGGATTTTCCGTCACATGTTCGAATGGAGTATACCTACCCATACGATCCTAGCAGCATCCACATGGTGCCTTCATTCTGCCGACCAGCCACGCAACACGAACAGATGTGGGTTCACGGGATTGGTGTTGAGCTGTCAAATCGATGCTACTGTTTACCAGTGCATATCGTTTAACCACAAACAGGTCCTTGCGTGTTAATGTAGGGATAGCAGCTGACAAGGACTTCAAAGTTGCAGTGGAAACTGAGAATGTATAGTGAGGAACATAGATGTGATGGTTCAATAGAGGGGCAAACTGACATTTACATATACATGTGTGTGTGTGACTACAGTGTATTTTAAGTGCTCCATGACTCGCCAGCTGTGTTCTTTTAACTTTATGTCAACTTTTTTTAACTGTCCTACAATGAACGCCCTCATGTCAGTGTATATTTTAGCCCCCATTGTCTCCACTTATTGTGTTTTATGTCCCCCTTTTTCCTCCTTTTTTATGTATAGTTTCCTCTTTTTGTTGAAATATAATGTCACTTGGCTGAAGAGCGTCGGACTGTGCCGCTTCCAGCCCTCCCCTGCCCATGTGTGGCAAGGGAATGAAGTCACAAAAAAGGACAAAAATAGCAGCAGTGGGACAGTGATATTACTATCCACCCTTCTATCCCTACCAGCAACTATTCACTTGAATATTAGCAGATGGCAACAATCCTGCACTTCAGCGATAGCTTTCTGTCCTGTTATTATTACCACTCCTTCCCACATAGGGGTACTGTCTAGTGGTAGACTAATAGCGAAAAGACCCTCTCTACATATAGCAGTTATTAACAAGACTAGCTACAGCTTTTCTCTGCACTAGATCAATGGCAATTACCACTCCCAAGCTTCACAGCTGGAGGAAACAATTTGCATTTTCCTGCCAATATTCTAATTTCCTACCAATAGGAGGAGGGAGTTAGACTGTGCCAGTATTATGGATCAGCCATCTTGGTTTGTGACGTCCTAGTTAGCAAGCATCAGTATTCCAAAGGTGATGAAATAATGAGAGTACCCTCCATATTCCCACATGAGCAGTGTGCAGATCTAATTTTTATAAATATAGAATATATTATTATGATTTGTTATTATTGTGTTATCTGCAATTCAGTGTAATTAGCATATTTATTTACTGCAAAAATTCTAATTTATCACGAAAATTAGAATTTACTATCGTTTTGTATTTCCTGCCAATAGCATGTGGGGAGGGGAGGACTGGCTGTTTCCTAGCATTAATTAGCATATCAGTTTGATATCAGTTTAATTAATTAGCATATCAATTTGATACAAAATGTGGGGAAGGATTCTCTTTTCTCCACTGCCAATGGCACACATGGGTGCCCAACGTAAGTAAGACAACGACAGTGAAGTAAAACTATTCCACAAAGTGCCCTGATTGAGATGTGGCTAGGTCATTCCTCATCATGTAACAAAATAATAAAAATAAAATGTCAGTTGTCTCAACACCATCTCTGAACCAAACACAGAAATTTTCACCTAACTCTCACAAGTTGTTATCAAATTATTTCTGCACATAACTCTCCTCACACACAAACTAGTGCTGTAGCAATCCACTTAGGCCGTATTATTTTGCTGTTCTTTATTACAAGTGTCTTCCTGTGGTTTTTAATTACCAACGTTTCTTACTCTTGTCATGAATTTATATACGATTTTCGTATTACACAGTTTTAAGATAAGTGCTTGTGAATCATGTATGTCCAGTTTTCATTCTAGACAAGACATGTAAGATGCAATGCCACATCCATATAACCATTTGTCAAGGCTCTGCCAAGGAAATTAGAAGTAAGATCTCCCCTTTTTTTTTATCTGGTCATCAGTCTACTGACTGGTTTGATGCGGCCCGCCACGAATTCCTTTCCTGTGCTAACCTCTTCATCTCAGAGTAGCACTTGCAACCTACGTCCTCAATTATTTGCTTGACGTATTCCAATCTCTGTCTTCCTCTACAGTTTTTGCCCTCTACAACTCCCTCTAGTACCATGGAAGTCATTCCCTCATGTCTTAGCAGATGTCCTATCATCCTGTCCCTTCTCCTTATCAGTGTTTTCCACATATTCCTTTCCTCTCCGATTCTTCGTAGAATCTCCTCATTCCTTACCTTATCAGTCCACCTAATTTTCAACATTCGTCTATAGCACCACACCTCAAATGCTTCGATTCTCTTCTGTTCCGGTTTTCCCACAGTCCATGTTTCACTAACATACAATGCTGTACTCCAGACGTACATCCTCAGAAATTTCTTCCTCAAATTAAGGCCGGTATTTGATATTAGTAAACTTCTCTTGCCCAGAAATGCCTTTTTTGCCATAGCGAGTCTGCTTTTGATGTCCTCCTTGCTCTGTCCGTCATTGGTTATTTTACTGCCTAGGTAGCAGAATTCCTTAACTTCATTGACTTCGTGACCATCAATCCTGATGTTAAGTTTCTCGCTGTTCTCATTTCTACTACTTCTCATTACCTTCGTCTTTCTCCGATTTACTCTCAAACCATACTGTGTACTCATTAGACTGTTCATTCCGTTCAGCAGATCATTTAATTCTTCATCACTTTCATCACTTTCACTCAGGATAGCAATGTCATCAGCGAATTGTATCATTGATATCCTTTCACCTTGTATTTTAATTCCACTCCTGAAACTTTCTTTTATTTCTATCATTGCTTCCTCGATGTACAGATTGAAGAGGGGGGGGGGGGTGTAAGGCTACAGCCTTGTCTTACACCCTTCTTAACACGAGCACTTCGTTCTTGATCGTCCACTCTTATTATTCCCTCTTGGTTGTTGTACATATTGTATATTACACGTCTCTCCCTATAGCTTACCCCTACTTTTTTCAGAATCTCGAACAGCTTGCACCATTTTATATTGTCGAACGCTTTTTCCAGGTCGACAAATCCTATGAACATGTCTTGATTTTTCTTTAGCCTTGCTTCCATTATTAGCCGTAACGTCAGAATTGCCTCTCTCGTGCCTTTACTTTTCCTAAAGCCGAACTGATCGTCACCTAGCGCATTCTCAATTTTCTTTTCCATTCTTCTGTATATTATTCTTGTAAGTAGCTTCGATGCATGAGCTGTCAAGCTGATTGTGCGATAATTCTCGCACTTGTCAGCTCTTGCCGTCTTCGGAATTGTGTGGATGGTGCTTTTCCGAAAGTCAGATGATATGTCGCCAGACTCATATATTCTACACACCAACGTGAATAGTCGTTTTGTTGCCACTTCCCCTAATGATTTTAGAAATTCTGATGGAATGTTATCTATCCCATCTGCCTTATTTAACCGTAAGTCCTCCAAAGCTCTTTTACATTGCGATTCTAATACTGGATCCCCTATCTCTTCCAAATCGACTCCTGTTTCTTCTTCTATCACATCAGACAAATTTTCACCCTCATAGAGGCTTTAAATGTATTCTTTCCACCTATCTGCTCTCTCCTCTGCATTTAACAGTGGAATTCCCGTTGCACTCTTAATGTTACCACCGTTGCTTTTAATGTCACCAAAGGTTGTTTTGACTTTCCTGTATACTGAGTCTGTCCTTCTGACAATCATATCTTTTTCGATGTCTTCACATTTTTCCTGCAGCCATTTCGTCTTAGCTTCCCTGCACTTCCTATTTATTTCATTCCTCAGCGACTTGTATTTCTGTATTCCTGATTTTTCCAGAACATGTTTGTACTTCCTCCTTTCATCAATCAACTTAAGTATTTCTTCTGTTACCCATGGTTTCTTTGCAGCTACCTTCTTTGTACCTATGTTTTCCTTCCCAACTTCTGTGATGGCCCTTTTTAGAGATGTCCATTCCTCTTCAACTGTGCTGCCTACTGCGCTATTCCTTATTGCTGTATCTATAGCGTTAGAGAACTTCAAACGGATCTTGTCATTCCTTAGAACTTCTGTATCCCACTTCTTTGCGTATTGATTCTTCCTGACTAATGTCTTGAACTTCAGCCTACTCTTCATCACTACTATATTGTGATCTGAGTCTATATCTGCTCCTGGGTATGCCTTACAATCCAGTATCTGATTTCGGAATCTCTGTCTGACCATGATGTAATCTAATTGAAATCTTCCCGTATCTCCCGGCCTTTTCCAAGTATACCTCCTCCTCTTGTGATTCTTGAACAGGGTATTCGCTATCACTAGCTGAAACTTGTTACAGAACTCAGTTAGTCTTGCTCCTCTTTCATTCCTTGTCCCAAGCCCATATTCTCATGTAACCTTTTCTTCTACTCCTTCCCCTACAACTGCATTCCAGTCGCCCATGACTATTAGATTTTCGTCCCCCTTTACATACTGCTTTACCCTTTCAATATCCTCATACACTTTCTCTATTTGTTCATCTTCAGCTTGCGACGTCGGCATGTATACTTGAACTATTGTTGTCGGTGTTGGTCTGCTGTCGATTCTGATTAGAATAACCCGGTCACTGAACTGTTCACAGTAACACACCCTCTGCCCTAACTTCCTATTCATAACGAATCCTACACCTGTTATACCATTTTCTGCTGCTGTTGATATTACCCGATACTCATCTGACCAGAAATCCTTGTCTTCCTTCCACTTCACTTCACTGACCTCTACTATATCTAGATTGAGCCTTTGCATTTCCCTTCTCAGATTTTCCCTACCAGGTTCAAGCTTCTGACATTCCACGCCCCGACTCGTAGAACATTATCCTTTCGTTGATTATTCAATCTTTTTCTCATGGTAACCTCCCCCTTGGCAGTCCCCTCCCGGAGATCCGAATGGGGGACTATTCCGGAATCTTTTGCCAATGGGGAGATCATCATGACACTTCTTCAACTACAGGCCACATGTCCTGTAGATACACGTTACGTGTCTTTAATGCAGTGGTTTCCATTGCCTTCTGCATCCTCATGTCGTTGTTCATTGCGATTCTTCCGCCTTTAGGGGCAATTTCCCACTCCTAGGACAAGAGAGTGCCCTGAACCTCTATCCGCTCCTCCGCCCTCTTTGACAAGGCCGTTGGCAGAATGAGGCTGACTTCTTGTGCCGGAAGTCTTCGGCCGCCAATGCTGATTATTTATCAAAATTTAGGCTGTGGCGGGGATCGAACCCGGGACCAAAGACGTTTCGTTTATGAACCAAAGACGCTTCCCCTAGAGCACGGCTACATCCAAGGTCTCCCACATGATTCATAATATCTCGATTAAATTACTGTAATCCCATTCTTCACAGATACGACATATATTCTGTGACATATTCAGTACATCTGTATCTGAGGGTGTACTTCCAAACAGGCTCCACTGCTGTATAAAGCTATTTACAGTAGCCTGTACGGCAACATTCTCATTGTGGCGTCATTAAAAATAAAAATCCACCTGAGTCATTACCAGCAACAATAAAATTCAATGTATTGTCAACGTAAATGCAATACTATAGTTAATTGATCTCTGTACATATTCATTCAAATGTCTGGGCTGCACTCTGCAGACTCGTCCAGTATTATGATATCTTTACTTTTAGACATACAGAGCATCTAATGAGGCTGAAAATATCAGGTATGGATTAAAAGAAGTTCTGCAGAAGAAGATCAAAGTAGGGATAGGATATTTTTTATAGTCCGTGGAGGTGTGATGTTCCTTGTGCTGAGAATATAATCAAGAAGAAAGACTCTCAAGTGCAAAGCAACTCGTGGGTTAATGGGACTTTTACAACATTCTACAGGGAAAAAGTTTAAACAAAGCATCGAAGTCTGTGAATGAAATATCACTTATATTGACAGTTCGTTGGCCATGCCTAAAAATACAACGACATTTTCTGAATAACTGTTCTGCACAACAGCCAACTTCAGGCTCAGTGAGACAATTCAGTCCGTCTCACTATCCAAAAAATAAAATGCTGGGCAAACACTTGAACATATTTCTTCATGACAAACTTGTTCAGACCAAACTCCAAACTTTATGCAGCAGGTCTCAAATTTAGGGTAAACTAAATCTGTAATGAGGGTCAATGAGGCGGCAGAAGAAAAAAGCTGCCGACAATAATAAAGATGAAAAAAAGAAGCAACCAAATCACAATATGAAATTTTATTTTTGTATTCTTTGCGTGGGACGTCTTGCGCAACCACTAAAATTGCAAAAAACTCTAGGCGTACTAACTAAAACTCCTAGGTCTGTCTAATCATCACTTCAAATTCCGACAAAAAACGAGGTACACTTGATGTAGTCTCTTACTTAGAGACTTCGCGTGCTTTCATCATATCAGATACCTTACATATAGGCCTTCTATTTCAGTAGCCATACATGGAAACAAATATCTGTGAGGTTCGGAGGATTTACGGTTACTCTGCTGCTCAAGATTGTATCAAGTAGCAGTGTCGCCCACGTAACATATTAGTGGCTTAACTCCAGGTCGGCTATTTACTGGAAATCAACGTCTCTTAACCACTTTCAGCTTCCAGGCTAATGTTGAATGAAAATTGCAAGATATTTAAATCAGTAATGTGCAAAATTGTAAGATATTTAAATCAGTAATGTGCAGAAAACTGGATAAACCACGGTACAGTAAACGATAGAGTGAGCTTTGTATCATTGCCAGTCCATAATCTTTTCTCCTCCATACGAAAGTGGAGCGAGGAGAAAATGATTTCCTGTGGCTATACGAGTGCTAATATAACTTGTTTTATCCTTACAGTCCTTACGTGAGATGAGGCAGCAGTATTATGACGTGAAGTATGTAAATATAGGTGTCACGAAGACAATGGACTCTTAACAGTGAATACGCATTGACACACTTCATAGTGAGGAAGTGGTAAACATTTCAAAACACATGTCTTAGTCTTACAAAACAAGCTGAGAACAGAACAGAATGTAGTCCTAAAATTGAATTGGTTTTTAGCAACAGTAAGTTCTTACAGCTATTACTTTAGGTTAGCACTGTGACAAATATCGCTGTTGTAAATGAATAAATGTAAGGCCCAGCATGTTGCCATCTCTAAGCTACTGCAGGCAAGTGGACGCAAGTACATTGAAAATACTTCTGCAGTAACATTTTGTTCAAATAAGGCTCCTTTCCTCCAAAGATTTCCTGATAATCTCATTGAGCGTTTCGGTAGCACACTCATAATAATCGAGCCATCTGTTAACAAATAGAGCAGCAAGCTTCTGAACTGCTTCGAGATATCCTTTCAGCCAGTCCTCATGGGCATCCCAAAACCTCCAGCAGTACTTACGAGTTGGTCGCACTGAATTTATGCATGCGGAGTTCTTTACGGGGATGTCTGTGTGCCGGCTGCCTTTCATCCGCGGTCCGTAAGATATCGTATGGGAAGAGGCAGTAGCGATGATTTAGATGCACTCGCTGATTTATGGGCAGAAGTACCGTGATATTCGATACAGTTGCGCATTTTCGTTTAGCGAACGAAATACGAACTTACCGAGTGTAGGACCACATTTCTGACTGGATTCAGATCTTTCTAGTAGATAGAACTCAACAATTCATTCAACAGACGCAAGGAAAATTTCATGAGTACCCTAAGGCAGTGTTACATGACCGGTACTGTTTACAACATACACCGGTGAACTGAAGCATTACAAACACTGGCCACCAAGATACTGAAGGCCACTTGATGGTGAATGAGTACGTCATATGTAATAAACGGCTGACGAATGGGGCTTCTTTAGGCTGTCCAATTTTTCCTTACCCCGTATCCCCTGATAGGGAACCCAGTCACTTCTCCCTCTGTTCTCGAACGAAGAAACCAATGCTAGGCAGCAATCTGCTCAATGACTACGAGATTTTTCCGAGGTGCCAAAATACAGGCGTCTATCTACATCTACAGAAAGGTACGGCCAAACTTTCAGGAAACATTCTTTACACACAAACAAAGAAAATATGTTATGTGGACATGTGTCCGGAAACGTTTAATTTACATGTTAGAGTTCATTTTAGTTTCGTCAATATATACTGTACTTCCTCGATTCACCGCCAGTTGGCCCAATTGAAGGAAGGTTATGCTGACTTCGGTGCTTGTGTTGACATGCGACTCATTGCTCTACAGTACTAGCATCAAGCACATCACTACGTAGCATCAACAGGTTAGTGTTCATCACAAACGTGGTTTTGCAATCAGTTCAATGTTTACAAATGCGGAGTTGGCAGATGCCCATTTGATGTATGGATTAGCACGGGGCAATAGCCGTGGCGCGATACGTTTGTATCGAGACAGATTTCCAGAACGAAGGTGTCCTGACAGGAAGACGTTGGAAGCAATTGATCGGTGTCTTAGGATCACGGAACTTTCCAGCCTGTGACTCGCGACTGGGGAAGACCTAGAACGACGAGGACACCTGCAGTGGACGAGGCAACTCTTCGTGCAGTTGACGATAACCCTAACGTCAGCGTCAGAGAAGATGCTGCTGCACAAGATAACGTTGACCACGTCACTTTATGGAGAGTGCTACGGGAGACCCAGTTGTTTCCGTACCATGTACAGCGTGTGCAGGCACTATCAGCAGCTGATTGGCCTCCACGGGTACACTTCTGCGAATGGTTCATCCAACAATGTGTCAATTCTCATTTCAGTGCAAATGTTCTCTTTATGGATGAGGCTTCATTCCAACGTGATCAAATTGTAAATTTTCGCAATCAACATGTGTGGGCTGACGAGAATCCGCACGCAATTGTGCAATCACGTCATCAACACAGATTTTCTGTGAACGTTTGGGCAGGCATTGTTGGTGATGTCTTGATTGGGCCCCATGTTCTTCCACCTACGCTCATTGGAGCACGTTATTATGATTTCATACGGGGTACTTTATCTGTGCTGCTAGAACATGTGCCTTTACAAGTACGACACAACATGTGGTTCATGCACGATGGAGCACCTGCACATTTCAGTCGAAGTGTTCGTAAGTTTGTCAACAACAGATTCGGTGACCGATGGATTGGTAGAGGCGGACCAATTCCATGGCCTCCACGCTCTCCTGACCTCAACCCTCTTGACTTTCAGTTATGGGGGCATTTGAAAGCTCTTGTCTACGCAACGCCGGTAGAGACTCTTCGTGCTCGTATTGTGGACGGCTGTGATACATTACGCCATTCTCCAGGGCTGCATCTGCGCATCAGGGATTCCATGCGACGGAGGGTGGATGCATGTATCCTCGCTAACGGAGGACATTTTGAACATTTCCTCTAACAAAGTGTTTGAAGTCGCGCTGGTACGTTCTGTTGCTGTGTGTTTCCATTCCATGATTAATGTGATTTGAAGAGAAGTAATAAAATGAGCTCTAACATAGAAAGTAAGCATTTCCGGACACATGTCCACATAACATATTTTCTTTCTTTGTGTGTGAGGAATGTTTCCTGAAAGTTTGGCCGTACCTTTTTGTAACATCCTGTATATTGTACTCCACAAGCCATTTAATGGTGTGTGTTGAAGGGTACTTTCGTACCACTAAGTGAGGCCCCTCAGTTCTGTTCCACACGTGAATAGCGCATAGGAAGAATGATTGTCCGCAAGCCTCTATGTTGGCTCCAGTTTCTCGAATTTTTGTCCTCACGGTCATTACGCGAGATGCGTGTGGTGGGAGGATGGGGGGGGGGAGGGGGAGGGGAAGTGTAATGTTGCCCGATTCTTCTCGGGAAGTGCTCTCTCAAAATTTCAGTAGTACATCTCTCTGCTTTTCCCCCGGGGTGGATGAGGGAGAGGAGGTTCCAATCCCCTAGAACTTAGAACTACTTAAACCTAACTAACCTAAGGACATCACACACATCCATGCCCGAGGCAGGATGCGCACCTCCGACCGTAGCGGTCGAGAGAGGAGGGACGGCGAGAGGGGGGGGGGGGGGCTGAGGGGCGGAAAGAAAATTAATCTTGTCGGGGGCGGGGAGGGGCGTGAATGTTGTAGAGTTCAAATTTTACTGATTCGGTACAAAACACTTGCAACTATATTAGTATTCAAAAATTTCACTTATCTCCGATATTTAATTAAATTATGTGTAAGTAGTGAGTAGGTATACTCCAAGCAAAATTAATTTCTTACAGAATAAATTGATGAGCATCAATAAAATAATATTGCTGCATACAGTAATTTACTTTACGGCAAACTTTTTACAGCGTATCCGTTGATGATGTCATCAATGAAAGTTCCTGCGTGTTCCCCGTTTCCTTTTGTTGACACCCACACACAAGCCTAAAGTGTTCCCTAGCCCATCTTATTTCTTAGTTTCGTCATCACACTATTTATCGTGCTGGATGACCTCTCTTCACCGGAAGTGGAAACTGGAATGCACAGCACAAATTCAGAGAGTGTCCTTCATGCTTCGTAGTCGGTGTCTGCCATTGAGATAAACGTAGCAACATGGAAGATGAATCTCCTGACATTACGAGTAGTATACTTAAAGGACCGCAAGTTTGCAGTGACAGCGTGAACACTTTAAAATCCTATCGTCAAGAACAGTTGTCTACTGTCATTATCACTAAATCGTTGATAAATTTTAAAACTTTCAGATTAAGCACTTAGTTTGATCACTTTCACAGCCTTGACGTTGACTCGCTGCTCAGTTTCATTAATCGTACTTTTCACAATTTCCTTGCGTTTCTCACAGTATGTTTCTTGTCATTCGTGACTAGCAAACTTTTAACGTCTGTTGCATCCATATGTGGTATTTAATTTTATTTTGTGTCTCATTTACCGCTCTATGTTCATCGCAGTCGCAAAGGAGTTGTGAAATTTTGAGTAACTGTTTTTGAAAAACTTTACTTAGGTTTGAAAAGGCATTTAATGTATCGTCATATATCACTAAACGTCCAATGAAATTGTAACTCGTCATTTCTAACAAGATTCCTCCCATAAAATCTGCAAAGTCAGCACCGTCCTTCTGTTTTCACATCCCATCATATTGGACTTGTAGTGTAGGAATACAGCATGAACTATGCGTTAGGTGCTCAACCAGCGGATGTTCGTAGCTTCTGGTATTTTCAAAACAGGGTGTTCTGATGCACACTGTATTTCATGCAATATATTTTCTCGGTTTGGAGAAGCAAGCAAAACTTTAAAAATGTACTTAGCAATATGTACTATACACTGTTCAGTCCTACGCTTCCTTGGTTGTCTATAACCTCATCAGTGCAACTGAAGCATTCTGAAGAAGTGTACGGTATTTGCTGACATATGTAGACTATTCATTCTGAAAGTTAACCCACTTTTCAAGATTAATGTCGCTGTTTAGTACTATTTTACGAATTAGAGGTTCATCATATTTTGTTGTTGTGTGAGGGATTTCTTCCTTACTAAGGAACTACACACTTCGAATTAAAGAAGATACTGGTTGGCAATTAACACTTTTACAGTACCATTTTGTTTAGTTATCTGCACATGATTTGAGTGTTCAATTTACACTTTTCAAGTGCAGCGACTTCTGCATATTTTTCTGGCTTGACGTGCTTTTCTAGTTTTCCCGTGATTCCAGTAGCTTTTCTAAATTTAGTGAAAGGTACGGACATGAACAGCCTCCTGGTTCTTTGTAGAGTTTGTAATGGAACTGCTGAATACATCTCGTTTTTTCTCGAATTATAGAAGTACACAATGCAACCAAAATTAAAGACTCTTATAATACACTGTTAATATAGTATTTATTGTTTTGTATGATAATTTTGAAAGACAGAATAGATAAAACAGATACTGTTAATGAAATGTTAACTGTGCATATCTCTTTGGTCAAGAAACACCGATTCTGTATGCATATCTTTGTATATGAGTTTTTGTATATCGGTGGAAGAATCAACAAGCAGTTACTCTTGCTGTTTTTCTGTACGTAATTCTGGAATGACCTGGAAGTTGGCATGAGGTGATGGACTGTAAATTCAGCTAGTTTTTCTTGGTACAATTTGTTTATTGTATATTTTCATTGAAAGTTTAATTTGTGATATGAAAAAAATAAAACAATTGACGAAGAAGACAAAAAAGAAATTCGTCAACAAGCAATAAGAGTTATTGAGCACTTACTCTATTCGCCTTATAATTAACTGCACTCTAAGCGACAAAAGGTAAATAAGTGCAAGTGCGTGGAACTTCATTTTTGTGTGGTGTTTATTCGATAATACAGAAAGATGGTTTGTAAGGCTTCGATATCAGATTCTTAAGCATTTCACACAATTTGATAAAAGGCACGTTCTGATCGCGGTCAAAGTGTAACAAGTTGTACCTACACTCCCATTTTTGCTGGTACTTTTTCACACGTTCAATACTTTGTACAGGATGACGCTATAAGGAAGGATGAGAAATAGTATATCTTTCGTTCGAAGACTGAGGAAGAGCAACTGACGAATCAGTAAACAATTCAGCATGACATTCACTAGCATTTCTTTCAATAGTCTCACACTGATCTATGTCTTCTGCAATACGGTATCTTTCATTAGAAAGGGAAGCAAGTAAAGTTCGTTGTTTCAACACTAATATTTCTTTTTATAGACCACTTGACGAAAACCGGACACATATTCCATGATCATTTCATTCGTCCACAGTAAATTGTTGACTGAATAACAATTAAAATAGCCGCATGCAAGAAATTGAAAATTATTACAGTAATGGAAGCTTATTACTGTAGTGTGTAGCAAGTGGCAGCCTTTGTATTTGGATAGATCCTTCTCGAGCGTATCAGTACATGCAAGGTTACCAGTACTATAAATTCTTGTCCATTGCTGATCGACTCCGTAAACAGCGGGTGTCAGTACAGTTGAAATTTATCAAAAAAATACAAGATAGTCGTTACACTACACCAGCTCAGACAATAATTTAAATGCATACATTATTTTGAATTTAATATTACATACAAATCAATAAGAATTTCAAGAAGTGCATCCGCAATTTCGGATACAAAAAACCATCTACTATATAAGGAAATTACGAAAATGAACATTTGTGCCGGACCGGGACTCGAACACAGGTTTTCCGCTTTACGCGAGCTGTCGCCTTAACTGCTTTTTTTTTTACTCCAAAATTTGGGATGCAATTTTAATGCAAATTGTTTCTGATATAGAGAAAACACTGTAAACAATTTAATAACGTAAGTCACCCCAAACATGAAATAAATTTTAGTCACATTTATTTCGTGCGTCTATCTTACAACCCACGGATGAACTCTAAAAATCTAAGAACAAATGAGACAATGTAAACTGCCACAGTTATATCGCTTGAACAACGACAACGAAGAAAATGGAAATAATGGAAAACAAGTTCTACACGCCATCCCATGTGTGCTTCCCATCTGCGAACAATGATCATTGATGCCAATTCAATAATCATTTTCACCCCTCTTCAAGGGTTACGAATATACTGTGCAAATAATTTGCGAAGGGTTGTTGACAGTGAGGAGTGTGCTCAAATGTGACTATTCCCAACAGTCAACCTTCTCATCACCGCTGAATTAGTAATAAATGGAAATGCCTTTAAATCTTGTGAGAGCTTCGTTCTTGACGTTCGGGAAGGAGATATTCTCCGGGCATAGGATGAGACGGGAGAGTCAGTTGTGTGAGGTGGATAAGTACGAAATTGCAGAGTCTGTGTTATCAGGAAGAACGGTGCAATGTTCCATCGGATATGGGTGGACGCATGTCTGAATTAACACTACATTAGTGTTCTTAACAACACAGGCACTGCAATATCGCAGACAGGAATTTCTTTGGGGGACAGGTGGTTACTGGAGATGTATTTTCCGGGGTGAAATTGCTCGACGACCCCGCCCCCCTCTCCCTGCGGGCTACACACTGAATATCAAGGCTTCTATAAGCAAGGTACTAACGTAACCTAACATGAACCTTTGGGAAGGAAAATGAGTCGCATCATGAAATTGGTGGTCGAAACTGGATTTTATCGAGGTGGCAATTATTAATTTATAACTAGCCCTTATAGACATAGATCTCATTGTGAAGTGGTTGCCTCTGATGCTCTCGTTGCTTCTGAGATGCGGAAGACTCTGCACTGTCGGCGTGTGTGCAGCGGCCGAGGTATTTCGTGCAGGGCGGGGTCGTGTTCGTGTCGCCAATGGAGCATTGTACGCAGCCAGCTCGGGACTCGCTTCCGCGGGCGGCATCACACAGCACACGCCTGTAGCACATAGCCGGGGGCTGTCTACACTCTGCCATCCGCTCAAGGCTCGTCCTTCAAGTGATTAAATTTTTATTTTAATTCTTCCCCACACAATAATATGAAATACAATAGAGAGGCATATTTGTATTGAAAAATACAGAAAAGTAGTATATTCAGATCCATTTTTTATTTTAGTTTTGATAAAATATGAAATACAGTAGACAGGCATCTTTGTATTAACAAATCAATGGAAGAAATTACATTTGCGGTCTTTGAGGCGTAACAGTCCATTGAAACCCATTTAGAACACGTATTTTTCGATCCAATTTGAAATAAACAGGTATCACTGGTGTAAGCAAAAGGCAGCTGTATAGATAAACCTATACATACAAAACTGATACCATAAAACTGTTTACTGAATTGTAGTTGTGTTGAGGTGTATAGGTCCTGCGACTGGTAGGAATATTTAGGATTAACATGTTGTTGCTGTGGTCTTCAGTCCTGAGACTGGTTTGATGCAGCTCTCCATGCTACTCTATCCTGTGCAAGGTTCTTCATTTCCCACTACCTACATTCTTCTGAATCTGCTTAGTGTATTCATCTCTTGGTCTCCCTCTACGATTTTTACTCTCCACACTGCCCTCCAGTACTAAATTGGTGATCCCTTGATGCCTCAAAACATGTCCTACCAACCGATCCCTTCTTCTAGTCAAGTTGTGCCACAAACTCCTCTTCCCCCCAATTCTATTCAATACCTCCTGATCGGTTATGTGATCTACCCATCTGATCTTCAATATTTTTCCGTAGCACCACATTTCGAATGTTTCTATTCTCTTCTTGTCCAGACTATTTATCGTCCATGTTTCACTTCCATACATGGCTACACTCCATACAAATACTTCCAAAAACGATTTCCGGACACTTACATCAATACTCGATGTTAGCAAATTTCCCTTCTTCAGAAACGCTTTCCTTGCCATTGTCAGTCTACATTTTATATCCTCTCTACTTCGGCCATCATCAGTTATTTTGCTCCCCAAATAGCAAAACTCCTTTAATACCTTACGTTTCTCATTTCCTAATCTAATTCCCTCAGCATCACCCGATTTAATTCGAATACATTCCATTATCCTCGTTTTGCTTTTGTTGATGTTCATCTTATACCCTCCTTTCAAGACACTGTCCATTCCGTTCAACTGCTCTTCCAAGTTCTTTGCTGTCTCTGATAGAACTACAATGTCATCGGCGAACCTCAAAGTTTTTATTTCTTCTCCATGGATTTTAGTACCTACTCCTAACTTTTCTTTTGTTTCCTTTACAGCTTGCTCAATATACAGATTGAATAACATCGAGGAGAGGCTACAACCCTGTCTCACTCCCTCCCCAACCACTGCTTCCCTTTCATGCCCCTCGACTCTTATAACTGCCATCTGCTTTCTGTACAAATTGTACATAGCCTTTCACTCCCTGTATTTTACCCGTGCCACCTTTAGAATTTGAAAGAGATTATTCCAGTCAACGATGTCAAGTCTACAAATGGGGGAAACGTAGATTTGCCTTTCCTTAATCTATCTTCTAAGATAACTCGTAGGGTCAGTATTTCCTCATGTGTTCAAACATTTCTATGGAATCCAAACTGATCTTCCCCAGGGTCGGCTTCTACCAGTTTTTCCATTCGTCTGTAAAGAATTCGCATTATTATTTTGCAGGATTTCGCAGGATGAACAAAGTTAGGTGAAATCTGAAACAAATGATCGATTACATTAGTCAAAGTCATTTCTTTGAAACTGTGCTGGATTTGTGTTAAAACAGTATCTAAATTAAGTCTGTGGTATTTAAACGAAAAACGAACTGCGAGAATCAAATTTGATTAGAAAATAGAAATGTAATTAGCGAAAATGTTATAAGTGGCATGTAAATATAGCTAGTTTTTTTAGGTGTTTTGTCAGTAATAAATAAGAGATCTATTTTGCCACATTCAATGGGAGACTTGGAAACATATACATTGGTAGGAACATTTTCCAACCATGTACCTTTTGCATTTTATAAAAATAGTAAAAGTATTGTTAATATTTCATATTTGAGTATTCACACACTCCTAAAATGTTAAATACGTAAAAATCGATACATGTATTTGCTCTATTATATCCAGTGCAACTGTTGAAATATTTAATTAATTTTATGACAGCAGTTTTAATTGTAATTTTATTAAAAAACCCTTTGTAACAATACCGAAGATTGTTTGGATTTACACTCCTGGAAATTGAAATAAGAACACCGTGAATTCATTGTCCCAGGAAGGGGAAACTTTATTGACACATTCCTGGGGTCAGATACATCACATGATCACACTGACAGAACCACAGGCACATAGACACAGGCAACAGAGCATGCACAATGTCGGCACTAGTACAGTGTATATCCACCATTCGCAGCAATGCAGGCTGCTATTCTCCCATGGAGACGATCGTAGAGCTGCTGGATGTAGGCCTGTGGAACGGCTTGCCATGCCATTTCCACCTGGCGCCTCAGTTGGACCAGCGTTCGTGCTGGACGTGCAGACCGCGTGAGACGACGCTTCATCCAGTCCCAAACATGCTCAATGGGGGACAGATCCGGAGATCTTGCTGGCCAGGATAGTTGACTTACACCTTCTAGAGCACGTTGGGTGGCACGGGATACATGCGGATGTGCATTGTCCTGTTGGAACAGCAAGTTCCCTTGCCGGTCTAGGAATGGTAGAACGATGGGTTCGATGACGGTTTGGATGTACCGTGCACTATTCAGTGTCCCCTCGACGATCACCAGAGGTGTACGGCCAATGTAGGAGATCGCTCCCCACACCATGGTGCCAGGTGTTGGCCCTGTGTGCCTCGGTCGTATGCAGTCCTGATTGTGGCGCTCACCTTCACGGCGCCAAACACTCATACGACCATCATTGGCACCAAGGCAGAAGCGACTCTCATCGCTGAAGACGACACGTCTCCATTCGTCCCTCCATTCACGCTTGTCGCGACACCACTGGAGGCGGCCTAACGGTGTGCGGGACCGTAGCCCAGCTTCATGGAGACTGTTGCGAATGGTCCTCGCCGATACCCCAGGAGCAGCAGTGTCCCTAATTTGCTGGCAAGTGGCGGTGCGGTCCCCTACGGCACTGCCTGGGATCCTACGGTCTAGGCGTGCATCCATGCGTCGCTGCGGTCTGGTCCCAGGTCGACGGGCACGTGCACCTTCCGCCGACCACTGGCGACAACATCGATGTACCGTGGAGACCTCACGCCCCACGTGTTGAGCAATTCGGCGGTACGTCCATCCGGCCTCCCACATGCCTACTATACGCCCTCGCTCAAAGTCCGTCAACTGCACATACGGTTCACATCCCTGGCATGCTACCAGTGTTAAAGACTGCAATGGAGCTCCGTATGCCACGGCAAACTGGCTGACACTGACGGCGGCGCTGCACAAATGCTGTGCAGCTAGCGCCATTCGACGGCCAACACCACAGTTCCTGGTGTGTCCGGTGTGCCGTGCGTGTGATCATTGCTTGTACAGCCCTGTCGCAGTGTCCAGAGCAAGTATGGTGGGTCTGACACACCGCTGTCAATGTGTTCTGTTTTCCATTTCCTGGATCCTACGTAGTGCCGTATGGGACCCGACTGCCACTTGCCAGCAAATTAGGGACACTGTTGCTCCTGGGGTATCGGCGAGGACCATTCGCAACCGTCTCCATGAAGCTGGGCTACGGTCCCGCACACCGTTAGGCCGTCTTCCGCTCACGCCCCAACATCGTGCAGTCCGCCTCCAGTGGTGTCGCGACAAGCGTGAATGGAGGGACGAATGGAGAGGTGTCGTCTTCAGCGATGAGAGTCGCTTCAGCCTTGGTGCCAATGATGGTCGTATGCGTGTTTGGCGCCATGCAGGTGAGCGCCACAATCAGGACTGCATACGACCGAGGCACACAGAGCCAACACCCGGCATCATGGTGTGAGGAACGATCTCCTACACTGGCCGTACACCTCTGGTGATCGTCGAGGGGACACTGAATAGTGCACGGTACATCCAAACCGTCATCGAACCCATCGTTCTACCATTCCTAGACCGGCAAGGGAACTTGCTGTTCCAACAGGACAATGCACATCTGCATGTATCCCATGCCACCCAACGTGCTCTAGAAGGTGTAAGTCAACTATCCTGGCCAGCAAGATCTCCGGATCTGTTCCCCATTGAGCATGTTTGGGACTGGATGAAGCGTCGTCTCACGCGGTCTGCACGTCCAGCACGAACGCTGGTCCAACTGAGGCGCCAGGTGGGAATGGCATGGCAAGCCGTTCCACAGGACTACATCCAGCATCTTTACGATCGTCTCCATGGGAGAATAGCAGCCTGCATTGCTGCGAAAGGTGGATATACACTGTACTAGTGCCGACATTGTGCATGCTCTGTTGCCTGTGTCTATGTGCCTGTAGTTCTGTCAGTGTGATCATGTGATGTATCTGACCCCAGGAATGTGTCAATAAAGTTTCCCCTTCCTGGGACAATGAATTCACGGTGTTCTCATTTCAATTTCCAGGAGTGTGTAAAGGGGCAGCCATGTTGACATGGGAGAGCAGTCTTTTAGAAGCTATTTTGCAAGAAGCATGTAATTGATTAAGTAAGATGTACATCAGTGTTGTAAGTGTGTCAGTATAATTATGACGTAATTTAGAATGAAGCTTCTGAAACATAATGTTTCTGTTAATCATTCATGGTGTAGAAACCATGTTGCAGTCGACAACATGAGTTTGTGGCAGCAGCAGATATAAAGCAAATGGATGAGTACACCCTATAAAATTATATGCTTTGTTAATGATAATTTCACATCTTGAGCCAGGTTATTAAAGTTAGCTGCAGTTTGGGGGAGCTTGTGTCGATGGTGTCTTCAAGGTGGGCGGTCGTTAATCTTGACCAATACTTCTTCTTCAAAAAATTCATTTTTCAAAATGAAATTTCACAAATATATGTGGAGCCGAACATAGTAGCCGAGTATATGGCTAATTTTTTTTGCAGTTTTCATCTTTTTCTGGGACATGTTAACTCCAAAATTCTTCAGTGGGTGCAGTTTTATACGTTTGCAAGGAAATGTCTTCCTGCAAGTCTGTTATCTCCATTTGGAGTAAAAGTTTTGAAAGGCAGAACAACTTCGCAGGCACATCAGTTCTTTCTGCCACTGGATAAACTACAAAAGGGGATTTCAAGATTCGCAACAGCTTCTCTATGTCTGAAAAGTCTTGGAATCTTGCTGCAAATTCCTTATTAAAATCTGACATAGCATTAGAGAATACTGAAATGTCTATTTCAAAACTATTTTTGTATTCAAAAATTGTTAGAAAGTAAAGAAATTCTTGACTTTCAATGTATTATTCGAAGATATCCAGTTTGTGGAAAGAGGACATATTTTATATCAGATCACATAGTAATATCTCATTTTCTTGTAGTTCAGTTTTGAGGGCATTTAATTGTTTCAGAATGTTTTTCAAGAAAGCCACAGCTAGCATACTGTGTACGTTTGCTGGGAAGTATAAATGGTTTCTTGCTTCATGTGAATCCAGATTTTCTAAGAAGGACGTTACATCTTCTTTTATTTGCCAAAAACATTGTCATTTGACCTTTACTTAGAAAACGAACGTTGTTGTAATGCAGCAAGTCAAAATGCGCTGAATCACACTCAGAAAGAAACTCTTTGAATTATCTGTGATGAAGAGCAGAACGAGACCTCATAAAATTATTCAACTTTATCAAACTGTCCAATATTTTCACAGTCACACTCAGTTTTCCACAAAGGGTTGCCTGGTGAGTTATGCACTGATAAAATAGTAGCCCAGCATTTTTATCTTTGATTCTCTTTACTAGTCCATTTTCTTTGCCGGTCATTGCTGGAGCCCCGTCAGTTGAAAGAGGTACCATTTTAACATAACTAATGTTTGATTTTGACATGAAGTCACCTAACATCTTGACTAAATGTTATCCCCGACTCTTTCCTTTCCATGACAATGTTGTTAATAATTCTTCCCTAAATTCTTTACTTTTAATATCCAACAGCCGCACGATAATGGACATTTGTTCATCAACAACATCACATGATTCATCTAGTGCTATGACAAAGCAAGGCGTCCTATGCTGAAGATCGTATAAATTACTTCATGTCAGCGGCCAAAATTTTCTGTTCCAGAAATTTGCTTCTTCTCCTATTACTTCTTTGCATTCAATTGAGGCAAATCCTTTTTCTCCTCAAAAAGTCCCATGGCCACTTCCAACAAAATTTTTTTACCATCTCAGAGTTTTAAAAAGGTGTCTGGTGTTTATTAAGCGTCCGAATACACACGCCTCGCTGCTACTGCAGATTTTTCTTTCTCTCTCTTAGAGCGAAATACGAAGGCCGTTTTTTTTCTTTTCTTTCTTTTTTTTTAAGAAGCTAGATATACCTGAAGTTTTTCTTCACGAGCTTCACTACCCAGAGAAAAATGTTTATGGAACTGCCGATCAGTTGTTTCGTGGAGCCGCTTTAAATTGGCTGTTTTAACAAGAGTGACAGTTCTGTTACGTATGAGGCAGACTGGAACAGCTCCAGACCCATTAGGCAATGTAGAAAAATATTGTTCAGTCCGCTCAGTCAAAAACTTACTATTTTCACTGTCACTTTCACGCTTTTTAGGATCCATATCGATGCAAAAGAAACGTTATGAGCCTCGATAATAACGAAGCGCTCCGTACAAGATCGCAACAACTACTGAAAAAGTGGCGATAAAATGTGTCCTACGTTTAGATTCGTCTTTCATAAAAAAAAATACCGGCCCACGACACGAAGCACGTGCCGACGCACTGCAAAGGCGCTACTTCCATGTAAAATAGTGGTGGGCAGGAAATCGCGTATCTGTTAGAACGCACAGTGATTGAGAAGTCACAGATATCACAGTAACAACTTTACAAAATCTAACTGCGATTTCAGTCACAGTTAGCAGTCGCAAGTAGCATTTCACAATAAACGCCGCGAGCCATCTGTTGGCCGAATCCCATACTGCTTTCTGCGATTTCCGTGACAAATCGCAACTAAGAGTCACAAGTAGCAACTAAAAAGCGCAGTTAACATTCTTTTCCTAGTGCCATCTGTTGAACGACGTACATACTTCGTTATAAGAGCCTTGTGCTTAACGAGATCGGTGTGCTGTGTGTGCGTATGAAAGACTTATTTCATTAGTGGTACAAGTCCATTTTTGTTCATTTTGAGATAAGGAGTCCTAAAGTTAAATGAGCGCTAAAAAATCTACAGTTGAGATACCAGAAATATTCAAGCATATGGCTTCTTGCTAGAAATGAACCTCTATTAATGTTTGTTTGGATCATTAATTTCAGAAGCATTATAGACAGGAAAGTGGAGGTAATGGACTTGTACCACTATTGAAATAAGCCCTTCACATTATATGACGACATGCACATTCAGTATCAGTTATGATTGATCAAACACAGCTGTGACTCTGAATGTATTATATTAATAAGAAGCAACATTGCCTTTCTCTACTGAAAATATCAAGTAACATAACAAATGTGATTCTGCTTCCAATATGACAATTTTCGTTAATACTCCACATGTCTACAGGACTTTGCAATGTTAATGCAGCAGAACTCAGACATCTGTATAAGTGTAGTGAAATGAAAACAGCATTATTGAGTCATATGAATGCCTCACTTTTATTCCAGCACAGTTCAAGACTCGGGATAAAAGTTATGCCCCTGGTATTCTACATGGCAACTTCACACACACGAACTTTTTGCCGACACTACAACCACCTACATAAGTAAGCTTTTTCTGTGTTACTTTCAAGTACTGCACTTAAGCTATTCCTGATTTAACTGGAAGATCTGTACTTCCCACTTTCATATCAACAGCCTCAAAATGCATATTCTATACCTCGGGCTATGTTACAGGTCAGTGTCACATCAAGATTGTGGGGGGGGGGGGGGGGGGGGGGGGAGTGCGGCATGTCACTCTTCAACTAGTGTTTACCAGTAAATATGTGGCGGAAAATTACGGGTATAGGACGGCTTAAACAGGTGGAAAATGAGGTTTTCATTATTCAATCACTGTATTTAACATTTATTATTGCTGTAAAATCGCATAACAACTTCAATAAAACACAGTTTAATCACTTATTTCACAATTATGTCACTTTTAAACTGCAAATCCTCTAAGAGCTGTCTTGAATCTTCACGAGTCTCTCTCAATAGCCTTGATGTGGATAGATACGTACAGCAACCAGTAATCAAGAGACAGAACTGTGTCTGCAAAATCACAAGGATTATTAAACAATTTTTGCTGCCACTAATTACAAGCAATATAATTGACCGAGTAGATTGCTAATATTTGCTGTAGCGAAAGCCACTCAATGGGGTATATTTCACATTTTCAAGAAGGATCTCACTGAAGTAATTAAGTCCATCGAAACACTTAGAAACTAACCTCTCGTCTGACGAAAACGGTCTAAAGACGCACTTGCAATTTCTCCCGATCTGTTGACAATGATATTTTGAGTTATCAATTCACTGAGTGACTGAAATGTAGTTCGGGTACCTGTGAACATAACAATATGTTAGTATTCATTTTCTAAACACGAACTATTACGTTACTGTATGGCTACTTACATATTCATTACACTATTAATATTTTCACAGTTGTTTCTTTAATACATAATTAAAGCCAACGGAAGAACAAACGTAAAACTTACTTACCAATGACAGATTTGTTGAGATGCAATTTTCTATTTTCTGTGTGAGCAGATGTAACTTTTTCATACGGTGGTAAGTCGCAGAAATCGCAGAAGTCGCAGAACTCGCAGAAGTAGCAGAAGTCACAGAAATCGCAGAAGTCACACAAATCGCAGAAGTAGCAGAAATCGCAGAAGTAGCAGAAGTCACAAAAATCGCAGAAGTAGCAGAAGTCACAGAAATCGCGGAAGTAGCAGAAATCGCAGAAATAGCAGTGGCGGAGGGATACGCGACCTACGTTCCTTAACTGCGACTCTTAACTGCGACAAATCACAGTTAAGAATAGCAGATGCTGAAAAGTAGCATTCACAGAAATCACTGATATCGGAAAATCGCAGTTTAGCCCATCACTAGTGTCAAAGTGTATGCTGCCGCACACCAAAGGAGCCACACTACCAAAGGGGCTCTTCCTTGTCAAAGATCGCAGTGCTGAGTGAACTCGCACGGAATTTCGTAAAGCAGCTTCAAACTGTCGTTCGAGCAGCGAGCACAGAAATGGCGTTTAAATGAATATACATTCTCCGATTTAATAGAGGTTTCAGACATTGCCAGAGTCTTTAAGGTATATAAAATTTCCTTGTTCATTAAATTAAATACTTGTGTTGCATTCGTGTGTACACAACTTTTACGTCGATCGACGTAACGCGTTGTGCTGGCCGAACAGCTCAGCCCCTTCCGCCCCCGCTCCTTAGCACACTCTCCTGCGCTGCACAGCATAGCAACCATATAATTTAATCTACCTATAACTAACAATTGAGAATTCTAATTATTCAGCAGTTTATTGCACGCTACTAGAAAAAATAATAAGGGTGGCGCTCAAATGAATAGCTATCTGCAGAAAAAAATGTAAATAATTTGAGTGTGTAATTTATACTTTGAGAATACTTTTACTGGAGTAGCTTCTAGACAGCGGTCTGCCAGACGCCGACCGATGCTCTCGATCGTACTAAACGATCTAGTGACGAAATTTGCCGCTCTTCCTTCTGCGATATGCACATATACAGATGGCGGTAGTAATGCGTACGCAAGGTATACAGGGGCAGTGCATTCGCGGAGCTGTCATTTGTACTCACATGATTCAAGAGAAAAAATTTCCGACATGATAATGGCCGTAAGACGGAAATTAACAGACTTTGAACGAGAAGTACACTGAAGAGACTAGGAAATTGGTACATCTGCCTAACCCAGATAAGGATGAATTATTTTTTGTTTTCATTTTAATAAAAACTTTATTTAATCACTCAATTATAATGAAACTCACTTGTATATAATAGTTTTACAATTTTTATTTGTATGAATTTTGAAAAACGGCCCATCCTTCTGGAAAGACTTCAGCTGAAGTTACATTCACTTAACACAAAGTCACTACTTAAGCATTTGAACAATACTGCCTCACTATTTTGTGTGGAACAGTATGAAACATAATACATGAAGTGGTACACTACATTTAATGCAATGTGTTGTAGAATTTATTTGACATTGGCAACAGTGAAGTTGTTTCTTCTTTCCTGTAACAAGTTATGAAGTTCGTGTCATGTAAGTAGGCAGCCCTATTTTCAGCCATTCTGCGCATCTCCACCCACTAGCCACTGGCAGCCAATAATATTCATTCTCTTTCCGGGTTGTTAGCACATAGTCGCTGCTAGAGAACGAGAATCTCGCTCCTACATGCTGCACTGTTGCAGTACTTCGCTACAATCGAATTATTCATTCAACTGTCAATTTTTTGTTTCTTTTTTTTTCTTGTAGTAGTATAGTTGTGAGTGAGTGCAATTAAAAAAAGGCAAGCGATGGCAACAAATGTGAAGTGCTTCACAAGTAGGTCAGGCGAATAATTTACTGCATTTATAACTTTTTCAAACATCAATTTGAAAGCAGGTCTCCTACTGTTTGGCCTTTGAAAACACAAGAACGTACTGCAGAACCATGTGGTGTCGGCAAGCGATCTGTAAAAAGAGTTGTAAATGAGTTACTAGAGCTGTAGGAACTGTAGAAACACATGGTTTCGTGTCACCTGGAAAACATCGAAATCGCAAGGAATCTGTAACACAAATGGATGGTTTAACAACGATGTTTTAAAGTGCCTCATTTGAATGATGAATGCCAGATGTCAAAAACATATGCAGGTTCGTCAATGTAAAGAATTTTAAAATAAATTGGTTCCAGATACGTTAAAAAGAGAGTTTTTAGTTATCTGTCTCGCGTGTGTTGCAGCACGAATTATATGCTATATATAGATTCAAGATACAAGAGAAGGAGGTAGTTCAGCACTGTATTACTTTGATGAAACATGAGTCAATTATAATCATTCGAAGAAGATCTGCTGGGAGATGAGTGATGGTACTGGCAGTTTTAATGTTCTCATAGGAATAGGTTCTCAGATAATTATTCTGAATGCTGACTCATATTCTGGTTTTGTCTCTCAGAATAAACTTGTATTTACATGTAAGAAAAACATCAGTGATTACCAATCGGAAATAAACGCTGTAATTTTCGTGATGGGATTCACAATTCTTGTCATACCTTGTTTTGAAGTCGATCATTGTCAATTATAATTCAACTGTTATAGAGAAAACATCAAGTACAAAGACCAAAAACGTGGATATTTTTCCCCGGCTTAAAAATAAAAATATTAAGCAATATCTGTTGACTCGTATCAATCTCCTACACCTCGTTAATTTATACAAGTCATGTGACAGAGCATACTAACTTTACTTTCTTGCATGGAATGGGGTCACACAGTTTGCATTTATCCCCGTGCCACTGCCAGTGTAGCTCCATAGAATTAATTTGGGCAAAGGGTTTTAAGGCTATGTGGGAGAAAAAAAGAAAACATAAAGATGACATACAGTGAATTGCTTGTGCATGAGACAGTAGACAATGAGGCAATACACAACATTCCACCTAATGAGGCGATAGACAACACTCCACCTCCAGCATGTGCACAGTTAGTGACAAATGCTGAAAAGCTTCAGAAAGAAGAATTTGACAGTTAAGTGATTATGGATATAACCCTTAAACCTTTCCTGGTAAATTCACAATCAGATTGATCAGGAATAGACTCAGATAGAAGTAACAATGGTATTATGAAATAAACTTTGCGACAAAGTAATAATATTTCTTAGTTTTAAAGACTCATGGTTTAAGAAATGTGTCTGTCAACATATCAGTTGCATACATAATAATGAGAACTTCCTAGCCCTTTTGATTAGGACTTTAGTTACGCAGACTATAACATTCCAAATATTGCCCTAGGAGAAGTTAAGCTTCTCCCATTACTTTTTATGCTTTAATAACATGCAAGAATCGAGCCAGATAAATTCATTTTAAGTCCAAACCTCTGCCATTTTCAAGGCATGAGCGGGATGAGGCCCTATTATGACAGTAACTGTTACTTGTCGAGATGTCGGTGGCTTTCGATGTTCTCAGTCAGCATTTCCTGGAGTTATTCGCAGATGATGGTTAATTGTTCTCTTATTTAAATAATTATAAATCCAGTCTCTCACTGTAATATCGGACAAGTTAGTTTACGCACATAGGGCTGGTTAACAGCGTAAGGCACCACAACTTACTGACAATTGTTACGATAGTTTTTTACATTAGTCTTTTCTACCAGTAATTCTTTTCTACACTTAACTATAGTCAAACACAACTACACAGCTTACACATTTTTAAAAATTCTATTGAGTAGAAGCAGTTGTCAGACAAATATAATGATTTTGGTTTGTGCTTGAAGTTAATTTTGTTGTGTATTAAATTTTTATTTATCATGCAGTTCAAATCGCAATAAATGGTAATTATTGCAAACAGTTTCAATGATCTTGTCGTTAGACAATCGTTATTTTGAGACAAATTGTACTACACATCTTCACAAAGCTGTGTCAGCTGTTCTCACCTCCCGACGTCACCTAGAGTAAATCTGTGGAGCAGAGGACGCAACGTCATCAGGAAGTGAATTAATATTTCTCTCATGATGGTTGATCGAAATTGGTTTTAAAAGTTATTAGTCGCCTCATAGATCTGAACGTGCAATACAATGTATGGTAGCCAAACAAGCCTGACTGTTATCAGCAGCAATGCAGTTCAGCAACGTGGACTTTCTTTGTCCACTCTCTGCTGCTGCACATGTGCAGTTCTCAACTCCCCCCCCCCCCCCCCCCACACATACACACACTGCCTCTCCGCTAGGCCTGTATGTGCGGAAGCGCCAACCTAGGTGATGCAAGCTATAGTGACAAATCTGCAACAGCCTGTCATATCTAGAACCAATTTTTGCCATTTTAGATGAGCTTCCTGTCTGCGTAGCAACACATCAGTTTGATTCCAGAATGACAGTGACGATTCTTTGGCGACAAGCCATGTGACCTAAATTACCACAATCCTCCCTGAAGAGGTGTCTTGCACTGCGCTCAGCTACATCTACGAAATGTGCAATTGTGGGGAAGTACCACTTCTTACCATTGATAAATAACCTGCAGAGTGAAATATTTAGTGTGTTTTACGACTACTAACTTACTGCTGGTTGTTGAATTACTGTCTGTCTTTCCTCCAGACATGAATATCGCATTACTGGATGAGTTGGATATATAATGTCAAAGTTTGTTGCTATTGTCACCACACTGTTGTCATTCCATAAAGCTGCTAATATATTATTTCGTCAAAGAGGATCACAAATATCCAACTGTTCATTGAGAAGCACTGACGGTTCATCTCTATGATGGGCATATATCTCGATCTCCTCCAAAATATTTAATAATAAGTCTTTATTGGAGTAATTAATGACTTGCAAATTCTGTTGTACCATCCGTTCGGCATGGTTATAAAAAGTTATGTGATGGCCAAAGACTAATTTTGCTCATGTGGTACCTTTTATTTCAATGTAATTTACAATTTTTTTAAAAATAATCCAGACATTACAAACAAAATTTTGTATTATAAACGGTATGTTGATGATACTTGAATACTTTATAATGGTCCAAAAGATGAAATCGATAGGTTTACTACAAAATTGAACTCTGTACATCCAAAACTACAATTTACAGTTGAACATGAAAATAAAAAAGGTATTAACTATCCGGATCTCGTTATACCCTATAACGATGGCAAACATTGCTTTGCCATATACAGAACACCTACAACTACTGATGTTATTATTAATGCTAGGTCATGTCATCCTGACAAATATCAAAAATCATTTTTTAAGTCAATGGTCCACCGGATGTTAAAATTACCCCTTGAAGAAAATGAAATTAAAAAAGAAACAACTATTCTAAAACAGACTGCGAAGACCAATTCTTTTGACACACGTCAAGTTGACATTATGTTTTATAAAATGCAACAATCACTAAGCACATCACTAATAGGAGCTCATAAACAAACAAAAATGACCTACATGGGGAACATATCAGATAGGATCAGTAATCTGTTTAAGAATTCTGAAATAAAAATAGCTTTTGAAACTAACGATACTTTGCAAAATAAATTAAGACATCCTGTAGGTAATGATAACGATAGATTTCTCAGATCAGGGGTTTACAAGATACAATGTGCTGATTGTAGCAAAATATACATTGGCCAAACAGGCCGAAGCTTTAATACACGATAAAAAGAACATACATCAGGTACCGCATGAGCATAATCAATCTTTGGCCATCACATAACTTTTAATAAGCATGCTGAAGGGACAGTACAGCAGAATTTGCAAATCCTTCATTACGCTAATAAAGGCTTATTATTAAATATTTTGGAGGAGATCGAGATATATGCCATCATAGAGGTGAACCGTCAGTGCTTCTCAATGAACATTTGGATTTTCGTGAAAAACATTTTTATGATCTTTTTGACGAAATTCTATGAACACGTATGTACTCTTTTGTTCATAAAATCATAGGAGCCAGTTGTATCCATGGCAGAAATGTACCTTAGAACAGTACATAAATATTAATATCACATTTTAAAATTCCAACAAGAAATTGCGAAATATGACTCCATGTTTAATAAATCAGTTTTATGACATTTTAAAATATCTATATAATATCATACCACTCTGCAGCTGATCATTCCATCATTACATATATCTCCAGTGCCAAATAAAGTTAATATAAGAGAGACAGACTGAATGTGGCATAGATGTATACTTGCAGTCGAGTCACAACACACCTATCGATATGATGTCGCAATGCCAAAGACCTCCACAGCGTCGTTGACTTTGAAACCAGAGTGGTAGTTCCACATTACCCCATAGAGAGCACGCTGAGTTTACATCATCTGTACAGTTATTTTAAAGCTTTTAATTGATATTTATACAACATTTAAGTAATTCCAATTGTAAAGAGATATTTTATACAAAACTATTTTTATGTTGTTATTGTACTTCATTGCGTTTTGACGATTATGTGAACCCATTTTATACTGATAGTTTGGCGTGAGGTGGAGGGAGAAGAGGTAGGTGGAGCATCTGCATACTTGAGCGTATGCTCGTCACTTGCTGGCACCTGTTGACATCACAGCAGCTGAGAAGAGTGCTCCACCTACCATCTTCAAAGGATGCCATGGGTATAACACGTCTTATTGTATTTTATCCTTGTAACCATTTGGTCATTTTTTACTGTCAGTATAGTAAGGTTTCTATTACTTTTTAAATTAAATTACAGGTCTGATGATAGTCATGTGATATTACTGAAACCAGTCACCTATGTGCTTCTGACATACGTGGTGTGATCAAGACTCAATTTTCAAAAGAAAAATTTTGATATAATGAACTTGAAGCGGTTCCTGGAAATTGCATTAGAAACTAAAATGTTGTGTGCATCTGATGACTTCTGCCAATACATGTCTTTCCTTTGCAGGACGATGTAACCACTAAGAAACAAAATAGCTAAAACACATTTCATTTCCTCTTCAGAGCAATCTCCAAGTTGGTTCCTCTTCGCTGCATATTGATTGATGCATTTCACCATCATGCTTATAACATCATTGTCAAAAAATAGTTCAAAACATTCTAATGGTGACCTCATGGAATATTTTGCAGTACTCATTTGTGGCCAGACCGTAGTTGTAGGTGAAAGTGTCTGTTTTACCCAGTTGTATGTTCGAGACGGTTTAGTTGATTTCTTTCGTTTTAGTGCAATGGATTTTTTTGGTGTTGCTTACGATACTTCAGCAGTGGGTGTGGAAGGCAGAGAATCTCTACTTGTTGAAAGGTCAGTATCTGTATCATTGGTAAAGATAGATGGAATTGGATTTTCTATGTTTTTAGACATAACCTTACTGCAAATCGCAGCTGGGGGCTTTCAACTCACCTGCTGGAACGTTATTAATATTTGGTGCTTCTTCATCACCAGAATCTTCGTCCGGCAGACCATCTGTAGCGTTTGCGGGTGGTAACAAAGCAACATACAAACCATTTTCAGGAATACCATCATCACTCTAGAATTTCAAGAAATTCATCTAATGTCACCCATTCCCTGCAAATAATTGTGCAGGGAAAATATTTTTTTGCTTATATTAGTGATGATTTTGTAGCATTTACTCTTACTGATGCATTTTATTTTCATATAACTGAATAAGAGCAATTCTATCGAAAAGTATGGCTTGTAAAAAAACTTTTTTAAGTAGGATTTTTATACGAGAATTTATGAAATGTAATATAAACCTGGGTTCTCAATTATGATATAAAAACAACGAAAATGAAAAACAAAACCTATGTGGTGTTAAACGTGTTTAAGAGCATATTTTATACATTTTAGTGACTAAAATCGCAGCTTGTAGCTAAAATTTTGTATAAGCATATGTAATTACGTTGTGGCGAAATTAGAATCCCAGCAAACATTCTTTTTGATTTTTGTATGCAATAAGCCAAAATAGAAGGTCAAGGAAGTAATATCTGTCAAGGAAGTATCTATATTTTACTTGAGTATGCTAACACAACATTTTGAGATAATATATGAATAGTTATATATATGCATATAGACGTTATACTTACCCGTCGACGAGAAAGTCGGGCACACGAAGTTTTCACACATACAGAGAATAAGCTTGACTCGACCATAGAAGATAAATTATATTTAAACAATGGAAAGGCCCTACTGGATGAAGTGTTTATTGATGCCATCAGTTGGAAAGCAGAATAACTAATTGCTATAAGCAGTTTTAAACGCCACTGTAAAAATTCTTCCAGAATGACAACAGCCGTATCTGGGCTAATATCACGTAGGGCTCCCGCGAGCTTGCAGAAGTGCCACAACGTGATGTGGCATGGGCTCGACTGATATCTGAAGTCGTGCTGGAGGGAAGTGGTATGATGTATCCTGCTGGGCTGTCCATAAATTCCTAAGAGCACGAGGGTGTGGACATCTCTTCTGACCAGCACATTGCAAGGCATCCCAAATATGCTCAATAATGTTCATGTCTGGAGAGTCTGATGGCCAGAGGAGGTGTTTAAACTCTGTAGAGTGTTACTGGAGCCACTCTGTAGCAATTCTGGACGTGTGGGGTGTTGCATTGTCCTGACTGAATTGCCCAAGTCCGTCGGAATACACAATGGTCATGAATGGATGCACGTGATCAGACAGGATGTTTAGGTACGTGTTACCTGTCAGAGTCGTATCTAGACGTAACAGGGGTCCTATATCACTCCAACTGCACGCGCCCCACACTATTGCAGAAGCTCCACCAGCTTGAACAGTCCTGTGCTGACATGCAGGGCCTGTGGATTCATGAGATTGCCTCTATACCTGTCTACGTCCATACACTCAAAACAATTTGAAACGAGACTCGTCCGATTAGGCAGCATGTTTCCAGTCACCAACAGTCCAGTGTCAGTGCTGATGGGCCCAGGCAAGGTGAAAAGCTTTGTGTCGTGCACTCATCAAGGGTAAACGAATGGGCGTTCGGTTCTAAAAGCCCATATTGATTATGTTCATCACGACGACACTTGTTGATGGCTCAGCATTGAAACCTTCAGCAGTTTGCAGAAGAGTTGCATTTCTGTGAAGTTGAATGATTTTCTTCAGTCGTCCTTGGTCCCGTTCTTACAGTATTTTTTTACGGCAGCAGTGATGTCAGACGACTGATGTTTTACCAGATTCCTGCTATTCACGCTACACTCGTGTAATGGTCGTACGGGAAAATTCCCCCTTCATTGGTACCTCAGAGTGCTCTCTCCCATCGCTTGTGTGCCGACTGTAATAGCACATTCAAACTCACTTAAATCTTGTTAACCTGAAATTGTAGCAGCAATCACCGATCTAAGAACTGCATCCCAAAGGTTCTGCTCTTTCAGCCTGAGTGTGTCCTACCAAGTGTGCAATTTACAAGGTAAAATTTTGGAAGTTGATGTTAGCATGAATGTGAAGGTAACTGGTGTGCCCAGATCCGATGTAAATACACTCCTGGAAATGGAAAAAAGAACACATTGACACCGGTGTGTCAGACCCACCATACTTGCTCCGGACACTGCGAGAAGGCTGTACAAGCAATGAACACACGCACGGCACAGCAGACACACCAGGAACCGCGGTGTTGGCCGTCGAATGGCGCTACCTGCGCAGCATTTGTGCACCGCCGCCGTCAGTGTCAGCCAGTTTGCCATGGCATACGGAGCTCCATCGCAGTCTTTAACACTGGTAGCATGCCGCGACAGCGTGGACGTGAACCATATGTGCAGTTGACGGACTTTGAGCGAGGGCGTATAGTGGGCATGCGGGAGGCCGGGTGGACGTACCGCCGAATTGCTCAACACGTGGGGCGTGAGGTCTCCACAGTACATCGATGTTGTCGCCAGTGGTCGGCGGAAGGTGCACGTGCCCATCGACCTGGGACCGGACCGCAGCGACGCACGGATGCACGCCAAGACCGTAGGATCCTACGCAGTGCCGTAGGGGACCGCACCGCCACTTCCCAGCAAATTAGGGACACTGTTGCTCCTGGGGTATCGGCGAGGACCATTCGCAACCGTCTCCATGAAGCTGGGCTACGGTCCCGCACACCGTTAGGCCGTCTTCCGCTCACGCCCCAACATCGTGCATCCCGCCTCCAGTGGTGTCGCGACAGGCGTGAATGGAGGGACGAATGGAGACGTGTCGTCTTCAGCGATGAGAGTCGCTTCTGCCTTGGTGCCAATGATGGTCGTATGCGTGTTTGGCGCCGTGCAGGTGAGCGCCACAATCAGGACTGCATACGACCGAGGCACACAGGGCCAACACCTGGCATCATGGTGTGGGGAGCGATCTCCTACACTGGCCGTACACCTCTGGTGATCGTCGAGGGGACACTGAATAGTGCACGGTACATCCAATCCGTCATCGAACCCATCGATCTACCATTCCTAGACCGGCAACGGAACTTGCTGTTCCAACAGGACAATGCACCTCCGCATGTATCCCGTGCCACCCAATGTGCTCTAGAAGGTGTAAGTCAACTACCCTGGCCAACAAGATCTCCGGATCTGTCCCCCATTGAGCATGTTTGGGACTGGATGAAGCGTCGTCTCACGCGGTCTGCACGTCCAGCCCGACGCTGGTCCAACTGAGGCGCCAGGTGGAAATGGCATGGCAAGCCGTTCCACAGGACTACATCCAGCATCTCTACGATCGTCTCCATGGGAGAATAGCAGCCTGCATTGCTGCGAAAGGTGGATATACACTGTACTAGTGCCGACATTGTGCATGCTCTGTTGCCTGTGTCTATGTGCCTGTGGTTCTGTCAGTGTGATCATGTGATGTATCTGACCCCAGGAATGTGTCAATAAAGTTTCCCCTTCCTGGGACAATGAATTCACGGTGTTCTTATTTCTATTTCCAGGAGTGTATGATTCAAGAATAAAAATAGGCATGTATGTACACGTAATTTTAACAGAGCAAAGTACAAAATACAGTTGAGTGTCAGTGAGCGCTATATCATTTAAAATGCATATTTTCGTAATACATATGTATAAATACGACGAACAGGGTGTGTAAACTACCATGGAGGTTGTTCCAGTTGCTCATGTCAACCAGTCACAGCAGAAGATTGGTCAATTCATGGCAGCATCACTGTTTGGTCAAGTGAATTCATAAACGCTGCAGTTTGAACACACAAAACATTAAACAGCTGAAGTTCAGAAATGAAAATAACATTAAGCATACAGTGAAGTTAACATGAAACACTTTAAAGATATCTCCAAAACGCATCTTTTACTATGATTTGTTGTATGCTGGAGGACAAATAAGTTACCTGTAGACTTAGATTTAGCTTTTGATATTGTTTAGTAATTGATTGTGAAACAAAAAGAAGATATAGTGTGTAAACTTTTGGCTAGACTGTGATGTTTCCCTCCGAACCCTTCACCCTTAAATATTGGCTATGGTGACAGACTGGTATGTAGCATAGCACGAAGTCAGGGATAGTTCTGATCGATAAATTTTGCAGCCTTCTACAGTATGGAACCCAAGAGCCGCCCTTGATCACGATCAACTAACATCAGTGCCTTAATGCATCCATGTACTATTATGTCACTGTTAAACTGGATGGTAAATTGACTGGAAAGTTACTTATTGTGTTGTGAGAAGCCGGAGGTGTTTTGCCCCCTATGATACTTTCTCGTGTGCATGATCTTGCAAAGGCAGGGAATATTTACGTCACAGCAAGTAAGAGTGGGGAAAATGGGCGTAAGAGAACTAGAACTATGGTATGAGCAGTGCTTTTGGACAACAGATGGTCAAAATAACTTGCATTAGCTTGAGCCCTGGTCTGCAAATATAAATCATACTCCTTTAGAGCAAACTATCCCAACTGAAAAGTGCATGACATTGCAACTGATACCACCTGGAACCTCTGGACAAATCTAGCATCTGGATGTTTGTTATTTCTGTGCCTATGAAGCATATTATTGCACTACGCAGGTACACCTTAAAGGATATATAATTTCACAATAAGTTCCATAACAGACTATTTCATATTAAGTTGCATGTCATCACATTCTATCACTTCTCGTCACCACGTTACACCAGCATCATTCTATATGCATTCCTTAAGAGTGGGTACTTAGCAGAAGGTCATGCATGGCTTGTAACTCCAAAGGAGTTTGCCATCAATCTAGATGACTTGAACCTTTGTGATCATTGTGGCACGCGGTTTTCCATTCATTGTTTTGGTGCATGTTAGTGATTTGTTCTGAACGTTTATTGAATGTTGGCGATGCTCATTTTTGAGAAGTGTAATACGTACATCCTGTAGAAGGTTTATCTCTGCACCTCACTTTTTATCGGCCGCCTTATGCAGATGGCGAGTCATTAGCAGCTAATATTTTTGCTGCCATATTTGTTAACATGAGAGGGTACTGGTGTGTAGTATCTGTAAGTGGTTGTTCTTTGGAAGGCGGCAATGCCCAGTGGCGCAGAGAGTCGCAAGAAGAAGCAGTTGCTGAGAGGCTGAGGAAGGTGTAGGCTGCGTGAGCCAAAGACTGTTGCGTAGCAAAGGATTTATCTCTATGTTTAATAGTAGTGGCATACAGTTTGAATAATAGTGTGTTTATGTTTGTGCACTGTGATAATGGAAATAAATTAAATTTTACAAGTTCTTAATGCGTCTCCATCAGTTAGTACCACACCATTGCATTTAACAATGAACGAAGTCTCGATATACACAGTCAACTACAACAAGAGGATTGTAACATAATAATCCGTCGAAAATGGAAGCAGTAAGGAATTTTCCAGTACCGAGGTGCAGAAAACAACTGAAATCTGTTATCGGATTTTGCAACTTCTATCGGCAGTTTCTTCCGGGAAGCAGTCTTTCTTCACCTGCACTTACGGGTCTGCTAACGAAAGATACGATATGGAAATGGGGTAAGACACAACAAGATGCCTTTGAGTTAATTAAACATCAGCTGTGTGAAGCACCGGTTCTTCATCATCCTGACCTGAGTGACAAATTTTACCTTGGCACTGATTAAAGTGATTATGCACTTGGTGCAGAATTGTATCAGTTAGTAGCTAAGCAGGCATGGCTAGAGGACAAATGTAAGGATGTGGAGGAAAGGCAAACCTACGTTTCTAGCGTTTGTAGACTTAGAGAAATCTTTTGACAATGTTGACTGGAATACTCTCTTTCAAATTCTAAAGGTGGCACAGGTAAAATACAGGGAGCGAAAGGCTATTTACAATTTGTACAGAAACCAGATGGTAGTTATAAGAGTCGAGGGGCATGAAAGGGAAGCAGTGGTTGGGAAGGGAGTGAGACAGGGTTGTAACCTCTCCCCAATGTTATTCAATCTGTATATTGAGCAAGCAGTAAAGGAAACAAAAGAAAAGTTAGGAGTAGGTATTAAAATCCAGGGAGAAGAAATAAAAACATTGTAGTTCTGTCAGAGACGGCAAAGGACTTGGAAGAGCAGCTGAATGGAATGGACAGAGTCTTGAAAGGAGGATATAAGATGAACATCAACAAAAGCAAAACAAGGATAAAGGAATGTAGTCAAATTAACTTGGGTGATGCTGAGGGAATTAGATTAGGATATGAGACACTTAAAGTAGTAGAGGAGTTTTGCTATTTGGGGAGCAAAATAACTGATGATGGTCGAAGTAGAGAGGATATAAAATGTAGACTGGCAATGGCAAGGAAAGCGTTTCTGCAGAAGAGAAATTTGTTAACATCGAGTATAGATTTAAGTGTCAGGAAGTCGTTTCTGAAAGTATTTGTATGGAGTGTAGCCATGTATAGAAGTGAAACATGGACAATAAATAGTTTGGACAAGAAGAGAATAGAAGCTTTCGAAATGTGGTGCTACAGAAGAATGTTGAAGCTTAGGTGGGTAGATCACGTAACTAATGAGGAGGTATTGAATAGGATTGGGGAGAAGACAAGTTTGTGGCGCAACTTGACTAGAAGAAGGGATCGGCTGGTAGGACATGTCCTGAGGCATCACGGGATCACAAATTTAGCATTGGAGGGCAGTGTGGAGGGTAAAAATCGTAGAGGGAGACCAAGAGATGAATACACTAAGCTGATTCAGGAGGATGTAGGTTGTAGTAGGTACTGGGAGATGAAGTAGCTTGCACAGGATAGATTAGCATGGAGAGCTGCATCAAACCAGTCTCAGGACTGAAGACCACAACAACAACAACAACAGTAGAAGTTAATGGAGTCATAGAACATCATACTGTCGCCTTCGCAAGTCGTGCTCTCACTAGCTGGGAAAGAAAATACATAGTGACCGAAAAGGAAGCACTTGCAATTGTATGCAGTTTGGAAAAGTTTCACTTTTACCTGTTGGGAAGACATATTGTCGTCGTTACCGATCACAAGGCTCTTTCATTTTTATTAAATTGTAAACTGATGCACAACCGACTAACTCGTTAGGTATTAGCTCTTCAAGAATATAGTTTTGAAATTCAGTCTGTACCTGTACAGCAGAATATTGTGCCAGACGCTCTGTCAAGATTGTCAGAGGGACATGAATCTGTCATTGTTGCTCATCCGAAACAAAAGGACGTTCGAATTCATTTTATGAGCGATGTGGAAGGTGAACGTTATAACAGAAAAGTGCTGCGTAATATTAGAAGCGAACATGACGCTGATGAGATCCTCGCAGTGATTAAAGAAAAATATGACCACCCAAATGCAGAAGGAGGTGACAACATACGGCAGTATCAGTTTAAAACAGGACAATGTGTTGTACAGAAGTGAACTCAGATAAATGGCGGTTGTGCATTCCTAGACACGTAGTGGATGAACTTATTAAGTATATACATGTTAGCTATGCTCGTTTTGGACCTCGAAAGTGTATGTAGAAGTTGCAAGAAAGTGTAATTTTTGATAACATGGCTCGCAAAGTTCGATCAATTTTGCAATCCTGCGATTTTTTCCGGAAGACGAAAGTGTCTACTGTTCAACATAAAGGATTAATGCACCGCATAATACCCAAGAAACTCGGAGAAATATCAGCTCTTGATTTATACGGATCTCTGTCTCGCTATGCTACGTTACTGGTGGACAAACCTTTGGACAATAATCGGTAGCTATTGTGAGATGTTGAAGACTGTAGTCAGTAACTGCAGTGAGTGCATTTTATTCTCTGTGTTTGATATTGTGTGACTTTCTCTTATGTCCTGTGACAGGCGCAGCAGTGGACAAACGGATCAACGCTGGTAGCGTGTGTTTTGGTTTTCAGGAAGCAGGCAGCAGTGCACAGCTAAGCGCGCAGCGCGTTAGTCTTTTGTTACCTCACCCCGTCGTAATGTTATTTTATTGTTTTCAAGCCTGTCTGCTGATAACCTTCGACGCCGGCGCGCTAAGGTTTGGGGGAGGAGGAGGTGGCTCACGTCACGAACAGCTGACTGGTATCTGGCACTTGTCATCATAACGGGAACGTGCCGCCGACGAACCTTATGGTGGAATGCGGCGATTCTTCGTGGGCGTAACAACAGCTCCTAGATCTTCCTGGCTCCAGCGGCGTCGATGTCACTCTTCCCTTGCATCAAATGTCGTAACTAAGTGTGACAACCAGCTCAACACATAGCACAGTGATAAAAGCAGAGTAACAAGTGCAGTGTAACATAAAGTGTTTGTGAGTCCTCAGCGGCGACAGTGCCTCTCCCCCTTGTGGAATCGCATGAAGTTCTGCTCAGCTTATAGGTAGGGGCCCAAAGCAGAGTACCCAATATTTCCTTATGGTATGAAAAGTGCTCAAGCCACCAAAATGTCTTCTGTTTATAAATTATTCACTCAATGTAACTTGGTTTTAAATGGGAAATATTTTTTTTAAAGGTATGTACTGATTTTTGTATAAGTTGTCTGTGTGCTGTGTGCCAATTTACAAATTTCAATAGTTAATTGATAAAATGTTTTATGTCTGTAACTGTAGTTTTGACAGATGCATAGTGTCAATGCTTTTGTGTATATAGTTTTACATTTGTATTAGGTTATTTAAAATTAGGCTCATTTATTCAGATTCCATTCCTTGGTGTCAATAATGTTCTTTACTCTGATTCATGTGTGTAATTAACAGCAACCTTTACTAATATGCTTGATATCTCCAACAAAAGGGAAACTGTGTCAGTCACATTATCTGTCTTTTTTATATTTTTCTTGCTGCTTAACAGACAGTTAGTAAATTTTGTGTAAAGTTCTTGCTGTCATTAAATAATCTTCAAATTGCTATATTCATTGATCATGTTTTATGTGTGGCAATAACGTTAACTAACATTAGCTATATTTTGAAAGTCATTTCTTCTCAGGGTCAGATACTTATTGCAATTACTTTGACATGAAATACTAGTTAGTGTTATTTTCAAATTTTGATTTTTTATTGTATAACTTTCGCTAGGACTTCTAAGTCCTCTCAAAAGGTAACCTAGCTCTAGATTTGTTTTGGTGGGGATGTGAGGGTACTGGTTTTGTAGTATCTGTAAGTGGTTGTCCTTTTGAGGGCGACAGTGCCCAGTGGTGCAGTGAGTCACAAGGAGAAGCAGTTGTTGAGAGGCTGTGGAAGGTGTAGGCTGCGTGAGCCAAAGGCAGTTGTGTAGTGAAGGATTTATCTCTATGTTTAATAGTAGTGACACACAGTTTGAATTATAGTGTGTTTATGTTTGTGCAGTTAGTACCACACCATTGCACTTAACAATGAACGAAGTCTCGATATACACAGTCAACTACAACAAGAGGATTGTAACATAATAATCATTAATTAGTCCATATAATCTCCAAGGGGAAGGGAGCATATAAACACAACACTTTCAAAAGAGCTTTACTAAAGATTGATACTGCAACCTTACATACAATGTGTTTCTTGTTAGGCAGGGTACTCTGCTACATAACAAAGTGGAAAGAGTCTCTAACAATAATAGGGAGACACATAAATGTCTTTGTTAACTGGCCTTGTGTTATTCACTCCAGGTATATGAAAGGATCTATTTTCTCAGATGATAGTGTGTTAACAGTACAGTTGAAACATTTTACAAAAATGGACAATAACAAGTTCCAACAAAGTTAACAAAGACTAAAGGTCATGGTACTAACAAAATACAATCTCCAAAACTAATGCACCTGCTAAGCATAGCATTCTGGGACAAATTATTTCTAAGATGCCAAACTTGTTTATGAAAGCTACTACAATTATTTACTAATTATCTTAAATGTTCATTTTTTACAATGAAAAAACATATAACTAGAGAGAGAAAACCATCATACACCCAAGAATTGGTGAATTTAAAAAATAAACTACTGCTATTAAAAGGCCTAAGCAAAGTTAATAATTCTGATGAAATTAAGGATCTGCAAAAATTTACCAATAAAATGCACAAGAGAGAGTTGCAGCTGGCTAAACAAAAATTTAATCCAATAGAAAACAGTAAAAATCAATGCAAAGCACCCTGGCCAGTAATTCATAATATTAAAGGCACAGGCATAAACTCCGATAATATAGTTCCAATACCAGTAGATAAATTCAACCAATATTTTGTAAGGTGTGTAGAGGCAATCAAAAATATGATACAAAAATCTAAAGAAACATATATGGATTATCTTAAGAACACATATCTAAATCATGATCAGGCCATACCTTCATTAAGCAACTTTACAGAGGTAAACCAAGAGGAAGTTCTTGAAATTGTCAAAGATTCTAAACATAGAGATATTTTTAATATGTCAAATAATGTATGGAAAGAAATAATATATTACATTGTAGCTCCATTAACACATTCTATAAACATGTGTCTTACAGAGGGTGTTTTGCCTGATCCTCTCAAATTATTCAAGGTGACTCCAGTCTTTAAGAAGGGAAACAAATCTAAAAGTGCAAACTACAGGTTAGTTTCACTAACTGCAGTACTAGCCAAAGTCTTTGAAATCATTATGTTTAAAGAAATGAATGACTTTCTAGAAATGAATGCAATGCTAATACATCATAGTTTGCTTGCAGCAAAGAAAGATCATGAATGCAAGATTTGCATCTCTTAGTTAGAGAAGTTTTATCGGCATTCGAAGACCATGCTCATACTAAGGTAATCTTCTGTGATCTCTTCAAATTAGAATACTAGAGAATTTGAGGGACAAGTCTAAAACTAATGAAATCATACCTCGATAAAAGAAAGCATGCGGTGGGTTCAGGAGGTCAGTTATTAGACACACTTGAGGTTCAATATGGAGTGCCACAACAATCAAAATTATAACCTCTTCTATTTCTGATGCATGTCAGATAATGCAGGTTTAAAGACATATTTGTCCGCAAATAAAATTCGTTTTTTCTCTGTAAACTATATACTTGAAGGCCTTATCAAAAGAATGAATTCTGTGAAAGAAAGTGCAGCATCCAGGTTCAATGCAAATGGTTTACTATTAAACGTACATGAGATGCAGAATATGTGGTTCAGCCTATCAAAGACGGCAAAAATAGAGAAACAAAAAGTAAAATTTATAAGTATGGAACACCCATGTAGAACAAATAAGAATTAGGTTACCAAGAGTAATGTAGTTGCTGAAGCGACTACTGTCATGTGTCTGCCTTTAATATCTAAGAACAGCCTGTTTCCCTTTTGTCAATCTATTTTTATATACAGATCAATACTTTGGGGAAATAGCAGGTAAATGAATGAAATTCTTATAATTCAGATGAAAGGTATTAGAATAATGGCAAAAGTAGACAGTAGAACTCAGTGGAAGCCTTTGTTCACCAAGTATAAGATTCTAACTGCAATTTATTTATATATTCTAGAAAGTGTTAATTAAATTCTTGTTGAACTACCAAAGTTAAGTGTAACAAATGAAAGACTTTGTTATAATACAAGAACCAGTAATACTCTGTTCTAACTAGGAAATAGGCTAGCAGAAACAAACAATAATTATACCTATGGGGCAGTCTTAGTATACAATAAACTGTGTAAACATCTCACAAGCATGTTAATTTAATCATTTAAGGCAAAACTGTGCAGCTTCTTTCTATCTAATTCATTTTATTCTTTAGAGAACTATTTACATATTCCAAATACAACAATGTAAATAATTAAATAATGTAAATATGGGTTATATAATATTAATAATTAAATCTACTGATGGAGTCTATTACATACATAAATGCCGAATGGCTAACAAAAAATCTGAATCTGGATATAAATTTGGAACTGTAATATTGTTAAAAGTAGTTGGGGTGATGTCTCTCTTTCTTCTCCTATATCATTCCATCAAATAGTTCTGACAAAATCCCGTCATCACTGTCTGATTCTACCGCTGTTACTGTCACTATGAAAACTTATTCCCAGTTAAGCAGGCTATTTATGTTCTGGTTAAGCTTTATTCTGTGCTGGTACAACGCAATTCCCATGCTATTCTGAGAACAGAGCTTCACTGGCTATTAACCACAATTTTTACAACTGGCCCTTTCTACGAATTCTACAAATAACCAAAGTGTACACTGTATATTGTAAAACTTACATTTTTGTTTGTTTTATACGTGTGAATGCAGGTTCCTATGGTAAGAAAGCGGAAATGAAATAACTTAAAAAAAAAAAAATCCTGTTTTTCCAGTGCCAAACTTTATTATCAGTGTGAATAACTTAAATTACATCTGCACACTGGTGACATCACAAAGCATATGCTACAATGCTTGGTGGGAACATGTTATGGACATAAACTTTTGTCACAGTCCTGATATTGTCTATAAAGGAATAAGAACACACTAATTATGTTTAATTACAAAGAGCCAGTACATATATTAAGGAATTGAAGATCGGTAGTAAATTGCCATGTTTTGCGCCATATTAGTAAAATAAAGTGAGGAGTTTTCTGGGGTTAAAAGTATGGGATAAATATAGAGACATGTCATTAAATGCATTCAGCTGAACTGACATGGTGCAGATGCATGCATCCAAGAATTATTCTGAAATAGGATAATCTTTAGCAGACTGAAAATACAGACCTATAGTTTACTTAAGTAATGTTCATACAATAGTAATAAAATGTGAACTTAAAATAGAATTAATCATATGAAAGAATGTAATAGAATAAAAATTTTATTCAACATCTGTTACGCCAGGTTTCACATGCAACGAAAGTAACACCACTTGGTTGCCACTCAAGTGGCCACACCATACTTGCAGATAGATATGCCCAGATTCCTGTAAGACACTTGATTGGCACCAGCTTTAATCGTGCCACAAAAGGCAAAGCTGATTTTCCACATACAACAAAGTGACACAAAACCAAGTGACTTGACAACTGATACAGCAGTGGCACTGTTGCTGCTGTTCTGTCAAAATTCTTGACACTGTTTTCATTAAGGCGTCAGGTGAGATTATTTTTATGTACACTGGTGTTGTCATTCACGTTATGGTATTAGAACTAAGCCAAGAATCCAGTAAGAAGAGGAGAAAGCATAAATATTGAATATGTAATTGGATTTTAAGCAGGAAAAAAAAAAGTGGTGTCAAGCCTCTGCCAGATTCACATACATAACTAACGTGGCACCACAGCTTGTGGTTTACTGCAGTGGCACCATGGGCTACTATTCACACATGTAGCCACAAGCTGTACGTGTTTGATTAGTTCTCAAAATGGCATCATCTGAAACTGTATGGGCAGGTATCAGTGTTGTGGTGCAGGTTAAGGTATTAGAGATGCAACAGGAGTTAAATATAACGAAGATGAATCCCAAGTGTTGCATCCTAAAACAGATTCCAGGCAAAGATAAACTGGGGACCACAAACACATTTATAAAAGAAAAAACACTCGAAGACGAAAATGCTGTCTGCAATGGCAAACTAACAGTTGACATGTGAGCACGTCTGCAGACATGTCACTCTTCCAAGATTTTAGAAGTGTGTCGTGTTCTTTGATATAGGCATTTCAAATAATTAATTCGTAGTTTAACACCTTCCACATCATACTTTGGGGCTATTTCCCACATATAATCAACAATTTATACAGTGTTTTGTTTCAGTTCATATGACTCGCTTTTTTACTATGTATTATTTATTTATTCATTCATCTAAAAATCTTTCACGATTGTCACAAACATCATTGGTTTGCAAATATTGAACACACACACACACATACACACACACACACACACACACACACACACACACACACACACTGCTAAAAAGCTGCAAAGTTGTACCTGCTGACCAGTGTTTTGACTTTTTTAGTAATAAAAACACACTGAAATGAAATGGAGTAGAGTACATAACTGTGACAGAAATTTGTGTTTCGAAATACAGCCACCAGGGAGCATTGGTGGAAGGAAATTGATTCAACAAAGTACACCAAGTTAAACTTTTTGTGGCAAGACAAAAGTTGTGTCTCTTATGTTGTGCAACTGTATTATGCCGCTAGCTGATGCTACACTTTGATTGTGTGTGTAAACCTGTTTTATAAGGGATATAGCACTCCTAAACAAAGACCCAATCGTTATTTACTTTCGAATAACAAAAGCCAGTTTCGAGTACTTGTACAGCTGTGATTTGAGGATTATTAAAAAATCCTGTACTAACATTAGAGTTGCAGTCCTGGCTGGAGTGAAATGTGAAGTGATGCTTTGGTATCTGACATATGGCGATTACCTTCACAATATTTATATCACATTCCCGTAAGTATGGTTTCACGGTTCTTACATAATGAGTTGGATGCTGAGACCTAAGTCTTATTTGGAAGCTAATATTTTCACTGTTGTAAATTAGTTAAAGAAGACAAATATTGAAGTTATTCAATTTCGAATTTTGGACTTATGCTTTCTGAAATTTCAATAAAAGACACTCTAATTTACTTAATGGAGAAAACTAATCTTCCTTTATTAAAAGCTACAGTCGAGCTGAAGTTATACTCCTGTAGAAACATTGTTACTTCCTTTCTTTAATTCACTGAACAGGTATAAGTGCATTCATGTTGCCACTATTGCAGTAATTTTCATCATTTGTAGAACTGCACGATTTTTATCTCGACACACATAAAAGAGAGTGACAAGTCTCCTATTATGATTTATATTGTTTATGACTGTATATTTTTACTCCGCTTTCAGATCTTTTTGGGTGCCAGATGGACCTGCAGAGCTACCGCTCTAATAAGATTTTAATAGTTTGTCATGTTCACTGTTGTAGGCTTTGATATGCTTATTTTATCTTTTGTAATAAATAATCGACTGGGGATATGTTCCCACATACCATCAGCAACGATAAGAAGCGTGCAGATGCACTGTAGTAGTAGTACTAGGTTTTCTGTTTTCATAAACAAGATCGCTTCTCATAGAGTTCAATAAATTGTACAATTATTGTTAACAACCACTTTTCAGACATTTTTAGGTAGTGCAAAAAACACACAGCAAAATTATTGATACAAAAATCGGATCATAGATGCTAATCGTAAAGCACTGAATACAGAAAGTGGCAACAATTTTTTGGCTGGAATGTCGACAACAAAGCGGTGCCTTTGGTCAGTTGAACGAAACATAGTACAAGGCAGCCATGTTGGACCCAAGTAATACATGAGAATTGATCTAATTTGTAGTTATCTTTGTATAGGGGGTGTGTAAAACATACAGACTCATTTATGCTATATTCAGCGCCTAACAAAACTTTCAACATACCTCTAGTTAAGAATGCAGCAGTGTTATGCAGTAAACTGCTACTTGGGAGCAGAGCATTATTGCTGGTTTTTCCAAGTGCCTCAAGCTGAAAGGGATCCAGCAGAAAGATGCAAAATATAGCTGCAACTAACTAGAAAGAAAGATACATTTCCATCAGAGTTTGCTAGATTATATGAAATAGACAAACATTTATCTCATCATCAATGAATTAACAATGACCATTTTATATAATTATTTGGGACTGCCAGCACAAGTTCGTGGGTAACACAGTTGGTTCAGTGGTAGATTTCAAGTGCAAGGTTCGCAAGATTAAGCACGATTCAAATCAATTTTTTTCTAATTCCTTCTTGCTCTCTTCATTTAACATTACTATCTCCTTAAGTTTGCATTATTCATAATGGAGTTATGTAAGACGTTTAAAATCAATATCATATTACATTTCAATACCTCCTATTATTTTATACCTAATTAATTTGAGATGAATCCTCAAGAATGGTTAAGAAACTATATTTTATGCTTCATGTAGCTCATTTTCTGAAGAAACCCTTTACAGTTGCTGACCACATTATTCCTCCCAAACAAGTCATTAAGGTTCAACTCTCTCCACTGAGCCTGTTGTAAAACTGAATGATTTTGACACAGAAAAGAATTGTAATTGCCTGGAATCTACAAGAAAATGTAATACCACCAGAACATTACTTATGATAAAATGGAAGATAGTACTGCTTGATCACTTTATATCATAGTGTTTCAGCAGCAGTTAGGTATAGCTGAACAAAAGATACTTTAAAGTTCTGCTGAAACTAATTATTTGATAGACATACAGTAATTTTCCAGTGGTTTAAATTAATGACTTCAAAGAACAAAACACTACATCATGTAAATCTGTTGAATACAAAGAAGATGATTCTGTGCAGTTACTCATGAGTATTATTATTCTGTTTGAAAATTTTAAAATTTGTCTAAGAAGTACCCAGAGAACAGAAGTGTTTCTGGCAACAATCACAGCAATTAACAATCAGAACTAACTTCTGATCGAAAACGATTTCCACAGTGTTTTCTTGTGTGCATGAATCAATATATAATCCTGTTCCAGACTCATTCAGTTTTAAGACAAATCTACAGATTTAGACATAAGTGACAAAGGTGAGATTTCACACAAGGTAGAACAGTCTCTGCATTGTCTTGTGGAGAAATGTACAACAAATTAGGCAGAAGTACATGTTGTGCGATGTGTCCCATGTACTACTTTTAGCTAGTGAACAGCCTGAATGTGACTGAGTTCGTAGTTTAAATGAATTCAAAAATTACATAACCCATGCCATAATGCATGTCAGATGCAGCACATAACACAATTCAAATTTCATAAAAAGCTCTCCATTTTAATGGAGAACAAGTTTGGAATTGAAGTTGTCACTTCAAGCGCTGGAGGGAGATTCATGTAATGCAGCCAAGAATCTCCTTCACAGTATTCCATCTTATCAGTCTATCACAGAGAAAATTGTACAGGCGTTTTTAACAAAGGACTCTACATACTTTAGAGGAAATATAACTAACAGATAAAGAATCACGCGACTGCAAAATGTGGCAGGCAAAGTATAAGCATGAGCAATGCAATAACGTTATTATAAGAGGCATACACTGTACAGATAATTTATTTTCCATATTTTTTTGGCTAATTGAGTATGTTTGTAGTTACTTAAATATGAAGACAGTTATCATCCGCAAAAGAAACAGAAAGGTTAAAGTCATTAACTTGTGAACAGAAGTATATGTAAGTTTTTAATATGTTCTGTGCTTCCCAAATATCTCCCTCATGCAAGCGGAATGGGTATTATATATAATGCTAATATATCTAGAGCATATGTTATTTATCACAAATGTTTAGATTAGATCAGATTTACTTTCATTCCAATTGATCTGTAGTGAGGAGGTCCTTCAGGATGTAGAATATGTCAGAAAAAAACAATACATGACAAATATTTACAACTCAAACAAATAAGCTAATGTACCATTCCATAGGTCCCAAGTGGAATGATGAATGAATTTTTAATGAACACTATATGAAAAATCATTTTCCAAATACTAATCCACTGAATTTAAAATAAAAAAGATTTTTTAATTATTTATAAGGTAATAAATTTGTAATACAGCTACTACAATACTTATTTACAATCAACACATTACTGCACTGAAATTGTGCAGAAGTTATATTGTACTTATATATATACACACACAAATCAGTTGGTTCTACTGAGAAATTCATCAATGGAGTAGAAGGAGTTGACCACCAATAAATCCTTTAGACTTCTCTTAAACTGAATTTCAATGGTTGTTAAGCTTTTTATAGCTGCTGGCAAGTTATTGAAAATGTGTGTTCCTGAATAATGTACACCTTTTTGTACAAGATTAAGTGACTTTAAATCCTTGTGAAGATTATTCTTATTTCTAATATTGATTCCAAGATTTGAGTTGTTGGTTTGAAAAAGTGATATATTTTTAATGACAAATTTCATTAAAGAATAAATATATTGAGAAGCAGTGGTTACTATCCCTAGTTCCATAAACAGGCTTCTGCAGGATTTTCGTGAGTTCACACCACATATAACTCTTACTGCACGTTTTTGTGCCTGGAAAACTTTAGCTTTGCTTGATGAATTACGCCAAAAAATAATCCCATATGACATTATGGAATGAAAGTAAGCATAGTATGCCAGCTTTTTCATTTTTATATCCCCTATGTCTGACACAATTCGCATTGCAAATAGAGATTTGTTAAGACGCTTCAGCTGTTCAGTGTTGTGCTTTTCCCAGTTAAATTTGTTATCAAGCTGTAATCCCAAGAATTTAACACTGTCCACTTCTTCTATCTGCTTGTCATCATATGTTAGGCATATACTCTTGGGCCACCCCTTCCAAGTTCTGAACTGTGTGTAGTGTGTTTTTTCAAAGGTTAGTGACAAGGAAATGGCTAGGAACCTGTGATTAATGTCCACAAATATTTTATTAGCTGATCTTCCTAAGACTACATTAAATTTGCTATTTATTGCAATGTTTCTATCATCATCAAACATAACGAACTTGGCATCTGGTAATGTTACTGATGAAAGGTCATTGATGTATAGAGAAAAAAGTAAGGGCCCTAAAATGGAACCTTGTGGGATCACACAAGTAATTAGTTCCCAATTGGATGATGCCTGATAGCTTGATACATGTCTTTTTCCTAATAACACCCTTTGTTTCCTGCCAGAGATATAACATTTGAACCATTTTGCAGCATTTCCTGTTACACTATAATATTCTAATTTACTTAAAAGGATATTGTGATTTACATAGTCAAATGCCTTTGACAGATCACAAAATATACCAGTTGCCTGCAATTTTTTATCTAATGAATTATCACATTTTCCCTGTAAGTGTAGAAGATGAAGTGTAGAACCACTTGTATGAATATCAAGAGCTCAGATGAAAACCCAGTTCTAAGCAAAGAAGGGAAAGCAGAAAGGTGGAAGGAGTATATAGAGGGTGTATACAAGGGCGATGTACTTGAGGACAATATTGTGGAAATAGAAGAGGAGGTAGATGAAGATGAAATGGGAGATACGATACTGCGTAAAGAGTTTGACAGAGTACTGAAAGACCTAAGTCGAAACAAGGCCCTGGGAGTAGACAACATTCAATTAGAACTACCTACAGCTTTGGGAGAGCCAGTCCTGACAAAACTCTACCATCTGGTGAGCAAGATGTATGACACAGGCGAAATACCCTCAGACTTCAAGAAGAATATAATAATTCCAATCCCAAAGAAAGCAGGTATTGACAGATGTGAAAATTACAGAACTTTCAGTTTAATAAGTCACAGCTGCAAAATACTAACACGAATTCTTTACGGACGAATGGAAAAACTGATAGAAGCCGACCTTGGGGAAGATCAGTTTCGATTCCGTAGAAACGTTGGAACACGTGAGGCAATACTGACCTTACCACTTATCTTAAAAGAAAGATTAAGGAAAGGCAAACCCACCTTTCTAGCGTTTGTAGACTTAGAGACATCTTTTGACAATGTTGACTGAAATACTCTCTTTCAAATTCTAAAAGTGGCATGGGTAAAATACAGGGAGCGAAAGGCTATTTACAATCTGTACAGAAACCAGATGGTAGTTATAAGAGTCGAGGGGCATGAAAGGGATGCAGTGGTTGGGAAGGGAGTGAGACAGGGTTGTAGCCTCTCCCTGATGCTATTCAATCTGTATATTGAGCAAGCAGTAAATGAAACAAAAGAAAAATTCGGAGTAGGTATTAAAATCCAGGGAGAAGAAATAAAAACTTTGAGGTTCGCCGATGACATTGTAATTCTGTCAGAGCCAGCAAAGGACTTGGAAGAGCAGTTGTACGGAATGAACAGTGTCTTGAAAGGATGATATAAGATGAACATCAACAAAAGCAATACGAGGATAATGGAATGTGGTCGAATTAAGTGGGGTGATACTGAGGGAATTAGAAAATGAGACACTTAAAGTAGTGAAGGAGTTTTGCTATTTGGGGAGCATAATAACTGATGGTGGTCGAAGTAGAGAGGATATAAAATGTAGACTGGCAATGGGAAGGAACTCGACAACTTCCAACAAGCAATGCACAGCCTCTTGCGCATTCGTTTTCTTGAAGCAGTTAGCGGCTGTAACTTTATTCATCACTGCGTCGTGCTTTCTACCTACCCTTTTCTGTAGTTTCGCAGCATGAAAATAGGCGTCTGAAGAAGAGAAATTTGTTAACATCGAGTATAGATTTAAGAATCAGGAAGACGTTTCTGAAAGTATTTGTATTGACTGTAGCCATGTATGGAAGTGAAACATGGACGATAAATAGTTTATGCAAGAAGAGAATAGAATGTGGTGCTACAGAAGAATGCTGAAGATTAGATGGGTAGATCACATAAGTAACGAGGAGGTATTGAATAGAATTGGGGAGAAGAGGAGTTTGTGGCACAACTTGACTAGAAGAAGGGATCGATTGGTAGGACATGTTATGAGGCATCAAGGGATCACCAATTTAGTACTGGAGGGCAGCGTGGAGGGTAAAAAACGTAGAGGGAGACAAAGAGATGAGTACACTAAGCAGAGTCAGAAGGATGTAGGTTGCAGTACGAACTGGGAGATGAAGAGGATAGAGTAGCATGGAGAGCTGCGTCAAACCAGTCTCAGGACTAAAGGCCACAACAACAACAACAAAAACAACATGGATTAATTAAAATACCATGTTCTCAGTGACGCGCATGCGAAAAGCATCCCTTTTTTCGCTTTACATTTCCAGTTGAAATCAGAAAACAATTAAAACCGTAGTTCATTGTTTGTTTTACACATGCCCATATAGCCTCTTTCACTCCTTCATAAATAAGAATTTAACCGTTCTGTCCATAGAGTCTTGGATCTAAAACGGCGACCGCCTTCGTGTTTGTGCTTCTTTCTTTATACAGAGCTTTAGCTAATCCGTGGTGGGAGAAAAAATGTGGCGTTACAAACTTAAGGCGACTACAGCTTTGGTAGTGAAACTGCAGGAATTTAGGTGTTACTAAATGCAACTTCTGTGACACCGTTGCAGTTGGTCGTCAAATGGCGCCATTTTTGTTGCTTGTGGAAGACCGGCTTTATTCTGTCTTCTCTGCATTTATATTATTTCCGTGTGTAATATCTTACATGTTGATTAACCTTGGATAAACACGAAGTGTTTGTATGACAGTTGACAGTACTGAGTAGAGTTCATGATGATAGTTTGTGTCCGTCATATTTAGTTGTTCAGCAGAAGTTTGGTGATTGATAATACATGTAATGTTCTTCCTGTGTTGCACAACACTTGCAATTCGTTCTTATAATTTCTGCTCTTCTATATTACTCTGAAAGTGTGTGATATTTCAGACCGTTTCGTCATGGCAGACAACGAGGAAAAAGCACTGATGCTAATGTCGGAAGCGGAGAAGAAATCGAAATCAGCTAAAGGATTTTTGGGGACTTTAATGGGGGGGAACGATAGCACAGATGAAGCCATTGACTATTATGAAAGGGCAGGAAATTTATTCAAAATGAATAAAAATTGGGACAGTGCCGCAGACGCCTATCTTCATGCTGCGAAACTACAGAAAAGGGTAGGTAGAGAGCACGACGCAGTGATGAATAAAGTTACAGCCGCTAACTGCTTCAAGAAAACGAATGCGCAAGAGGCCGTGCATTGCTTGTTGGAAGTTGTCGAGTTCTACAAAGAGACTGGGAAGTTTGTTATGGCTGCCAAACAACACCAAGCATTAGCAGAATTGTATGAGAAACATCTCTTGAACTGGCAGCAAACCGTACATCACTATCAAGAAGCGGCCGATATGTTTTCTGCAGAAAATAGCACAGCCTCGGCGACCAAATGTCTTTTGAAGGTAGCAGAATATTCTCTTCAACAGGAAAACTACACGAAGGCTATCCAGATTTATGAGGATGTTGCTGAAGCTGCCCTTCGTAGCGCCTTGCTAAAATATAGTGCCACTGATTATTTCTTCAGGGCAGCATTATGTCATTTTTGTGTTGACACACTGAACGCACATAACGCCTTGATGCGATATGCAGATATGCATCCAGCATTCGAAGAATCGAGAGAATATAAGTTGCTGAAAACTCTGATTCAGCACGCAGAAAATGAAGATGTTGACGCTTTTTCGGAGGCAGTCGTTAATTACAATTCAGTATACCGAATGGATGAATCTTACATGAAAATCCTTGAAAAGATAAAAAGCCACATTGATAGTGTTGATCTTCGATAAGCAGGATATTTGACGTTCCTTTGCAGTATTTCATCGCTCGTTGTGAAGAGTTGTGACAAAAATTATAGATTATTTAGAGAACAGTCATTATTAAAGAATCCTGTGCTGTGATATTACTATCCCCTGTCTCCTTATTAATGTTAGATAATATTTGTTAGCTTATACTGTTTCACCAAACAGGCTTACTGCATTGCAGTTATGTGAAAATTGCTTTCGTAGCTATGAAGAACTTTGTCAAGTGTGACATAATATGTTCACAAATGTTAAGAGTTCATAGGTGCATTGAACCAGATCTGATAATTAAAGTTCCTTATAGGCTCCTTAGAAATCTACTTTTTTATTGTTGTAATATGTGGCAGTAAGTATGGATTTAGATTACTTTTGTTATTTGTTGCACTCTTATGGCATGATCATTTGTGTTACTGTAGTTCCTGGTACTCCGATAATCACAGTTGTGAATAGATTGCTATGGCTGTAGACTTGTTACACTAACTGTAGCTAAATGGTGGGGGTTCTTAAGTTTCTTCTACAGCTGTAGTGTAGAATAATGCATTTTATGGCTTCATACGACTCCGGGCATCTTCAATTTTTTGGTCGTTCTTTTACTAAAGTTTTCACTGTAATCTGACACATGAAATTGAAGATTGCAAGGGGGGTGGGGGGGTTAGAGGGAGTGAGAGTGTGCATATTGTGTGTGTGTGTTCGGAGAGGAGATATGGTGTGGCTGTGGCTTCTTATATATTGCGTTTTAACAGCAGTATTATCTCTGATACATTTTAATATGCAAGAAGTGCTTTAACTTCCATGGGAGAGGGAACCCAGTTACAATTATTTCTTGGTGACAGTTTTTATCATAATTCCATGTAACTTATCTACTACTGTAAGAAACTGCGTAATATTGCCTAAATTGTACATTTTGAAGCTAAATCATATTTTTTTCTAGTACCCACTAAATCGACAACACTACAGTATGGAGGTACCCTTAAATTAATACTGAAAAGGTTGTGCCGCACTTGTGGATGCCAAGAGATTTTATAAGCAGTTAATGTATAATGTATGGAGATCTTCTCAAAGTAATAGCATTTATGGCATGTTCTTTTTATACATAGAAAATATTCATAACAAATGCAAGCTGTATCTTTCATTCCACAGCGGAGTGTTCAGTTGGAATACTTTCTGGTAAATTGAAATTACATGTTCAACAGTCAGTTTGTCTCTTCCTTAAGGAAATATATATACTCTTTCCAAGCTTTTCATTCATAATACTTGTGCTTACCAAGACAATGAACTTTTTGAGACAGTTTGAAAACTGCATTTCAAAAGGAATAACGTCATGACAAAAATGGGCTTCTGATGTGAAATAATTGTATTTGTAAATACAAGACAGCACAGTAATTAAACGACATTGTCATCAGTTCGTGCACCTCATGTCTGTTAGATTTCTGCGACAGAGAAGTAAATAAGTGTAACCATAATGGACGGCAGTTAACAACTTTCCCTTCAAGATTTGGGAAGATGGTCACTCCTGCATGCTGTCCAGTAAAACATGTGTCCTTCTCCATACAGTCATCAGTTACCAAAATATCTGCATTGCTTGAGAAAAAAAATCCTGCTGCACAATGTGTTAGAAAATTTGTGTGTTCTTATTTTTATCAAATTCATCATTAAACTTCTTTTAAACAAGGAACATTGTTTTTAAAACGTGGAATATTTATTTTTACTCTAGCTACCTTGTATTAAATATGAAGTCATAGTGGCTTCTTCAGCAATTATTAGAGTACTCTAAATATTCTCTTTAAAATTAGACTGTAAAAAGTTGTATCTTATTTAAATGTGTCTTGTTGCATCTTTTGGATAAAGAGGGATATTTCATGCTAGTTCCTAACATTGACCAGTGATGTAGTAAATGTGACAAATGTCGTGAACAACATGATGGTTATAATGTCAAATGGACTACACTACAGAACAGTCTGCCACCACAACCAGCTTTTGGGTTCCATGTTTGATGGCTAAGCTGAGTAATAATAAAACTGTGAAAATATGTACCAAAAAGGTGATGTCACAGCAAACATTTAACATTAGGTCATTGATCAAAGCTGAAAACTAGCATTGAATGTTTTTCTTGCCCCCCCCCCCCCCCTTCCCCCTCTTTCTACGATATATACAAAACAGAAATTATTACCAAATGAGAAGCAGTTTGATGAATCTATCCTGATTAGTACATACGGTAGTAACAGCTTTTCTTCAGTCAAATTTGATAGTCAAAAAGTATTGTTGGACAGAAAGAGGGTGGAGTATGGATGACAAATTAGAATACTGTAAATAGTCAAAATTAAAAATACCATTATTATCAGCAATAGGAACATGAGTGTGAGGAAATACAGTGTGTGAGGAAAACAGTTTTCCCAAACCTTTGTGTGAGCTCAGATCTCCCTAGTTTTAACTTCAAACAATGGAAAAATCTGGAATGGAATAATAATTAGGATAGATTTCTACTCACCATATGAGGCGGCCTAGAGTGGCAGGCAGGTGCCACAGTGCCTGGAGATGACAGTAGCCCTGAGTGTGGGAGCTGAGTTGGTACATGAATATCTGTGTGTGTAAATGAACAGTTTTAACAGAAAATGGGAATTTACTTTTACATTTATTGGACTGTTACCTTATGGAAGAGAGACTGGCACATCGGCAGCCTGAGTGGCCGTGCGGTTCTAGGCGCTACAGTCTGGAGCCGAGCGACCGCTACACTCGCAGGTTCGAATCCTGCCTCAGCCATGGATGTGTGCGATGTCTTTAGGTTAGTTAGGTTTAAATAGTTCTAAGTTCTAGGCGACTGATGACCTCAGAAGTTAAGTCGCATAGTGCTCAGAGACTGGCACATCAAAGTAGGAATAAATAAAGCTCATATTATAAAACATGGTATAAACTTCATGTGTCAGTACAATTTTTGCTGGACTACTTATTAATTGGGATTATTCTCTTTAAGTGTTTACTGTGATGTTAAGATAAATACTGAAATATGTAAGACTAATGGGTTGGTTCAGCTAAGAGAACAGAATGATGGTGTGAAGAAGTGAAGCATATAATGTATTTCCTAGTAATCTGTTTCTCCCTTCTGGCCATAGTAGATAAAGTAGATGAGCTATTAGTGTGTTCAGATGGTCTCAAAAATGGGAATGAGATTGATATACTCTGTCTGTCTGAATACCATGTAACTGTGGGCATGGATAGTGTCAGTATAAGTGGGTATAATTTAGCATATTACACTTGTAGATCTAGGATGGATAAAGGAGGAGTTGCCATTTTCATAAAACAAGGGTATAGATACACAACTGTTGAAGTAAGAAAATTTTGTGTTGATCAGCACTTTGAGGTTTGTGCTTGTGAACTTCAGCTAGATAATGTTGTGTTGATATTAACAACAGTGTACAGGTCTCCACTAGGAGATTGGGAACTATTCATAAAAAAAGTTTGACTCCCTATTATGCTGTCTGTCAAACAAAAAGAAGACATTATTAATCTGTGGTGATTTCAATGTTAACTTTCTAAGCAATCAGTGATCAGCTTCCCTTCACGTATAGCTCAGGATAGTAGTACTCTTAACAGGTAATGTATTTGTACAGCAAGAGGATGAAGAACAAACACATGTTTTTCCTGTTGTAAATGGATTCTCTGACTGTGATGCACCACTGATTAACCTACAAAACCGAACAGGGCGTACACTTCAGAAACCATTAAGTAAAAGTGAGGGTGCTCAACCCGGTATCTATAGATCACTTCAGAGAAAGTTTAGGAAATGTAAACTGGGAAGATGTATAAAATGAGCCAAATGCTAATGATAAATGCAGCATATTTATTGATAAATTTATATCCCATTTTGAACATTGTTTTCCAAAGAAAATTACTGAATGTAACACCACAAACTTTTCGAAGAAACCTTGGATTACTACAGGTATTAAAGTGTCTTCAGAAAGAAAAAGAAAACTGTACGAGACACCAAGAACTAGTAAAGATCCAGAAGAAGTTTTACACTATAAAAATTATTGTAACATACCGAAAAAGTTGTAACAAAATCGGGAAATATGTGTGTTAGATAAGAAATTAACAAATTAATTAAAATTGTGTGATGTAGCTGACCTTTTACCCTACCCTGGTGTTTACAATATATTCTAATTTATTATACAGATTGAAACATCTGTACTGAAGGAGATTAATCAGTGTCCTTTTAAAATTATTTTTATTTTTGGACACAATCACATTTACGATTATGGATAACTGATTTCAACCAGTTCGACAATCTTTTGGTCATGTAGTGCCCATGGAATCGTATGTGGTTTTCTTGATAAGCACATAATATAAATATTATTGTTTTGGTCAGCTAAACCTGGCGTGTATAAATGTAAATGGGGTTTTGCTCTAGATGACCTATACAATTGTGTGATCATAAGTCATTGAATAAAGAATATATGAGCACAGTTATACTGGTTTTCCAAAAAAGATTATTTTTAGCGTGAAAAGTAATGATTAATCATTTTGATCTTATTGCAAGTTTTTTTAATTGATCCCAGAAACCCTATAACGTGCAATTACCTACAGATATGGGACAAATCATAAGAGAACTGTATAAATTAAAGTTGCTTACTTACATACATACTATCAACTTATTTTGTTGAATAATTAAAATTTTAATTCCAAGCTCTTACATGGAAAACATGGAGCCACCAGGAATGGCAGGTAAAGAATTACTGTATGATGCGCCACACCCATACATACTATTTGCAGTATATTTGACATTAAAAAATCTCATGGAAAAGGGAAAACAATGAACAATGATAGTTAACATGTATTGCATGCTAGAAATGAATTGGGTAAAATTACAGGTAAGAGACATTGAACTTTATTTTATACTAACACTCATAAAATCCTCTACAGAATAAAAGTAGCCGTCTTGGAGAAAATTTTAAAGAACGGCAACACACTTCAATATAGGATTTTTCTTTTTTGTACACGGTCTGATCAAAAGTATCCGGACACATTATGTAATGTAGAATTGACCTCTAGATGTCATAAGAGGCAGGCCTGCCAGAGTAAAAGGAATTGGGAGTATTGTTAGTAGAGAAGCAGAAACGGTTGGTCAGGACAACTCTGCTGCTTAGAATATGGCTATTTTTTAATGTCACACAAGTAACAGATTGATCAGGAACTCATCAACCCTTCTGATCCTACCTAAGTCAACTGTTAATGATGTGACCCTGAAGTGGAAAAACTGCTGAAGTGGATCACAGCCATACCCAGACTGAGCAGATGCCACATATGAGTTCCAAAGTGCTATCAGCAGACCAGCTAGCACAAGGTTTGTGTATGAATAGTTTAACCCTCAAGCATGTGCAACGGCATATGCCGTTTCTGCCAAATGCTCGCTCAGTGTGTGCAGCGTCATATGCCACCTGCACTTTTAAAAAACAGTTTTCCTCTCTGCAGAGAGAGTTTGAGAGACGACAGCTAGGTGGCAGTGTTGTACGTCCTTAGCTTCATGTTGACACAGTTTGCATTTATTACTTGCGCAGGTTAATTTTTGTCTTTGTATGCGTGCTGATTTTTTTGTAGGTTGTGCCCAATGGTTAGGCAGACCGAAGATGAAGTTGTTCCTCAGGATAGAGGTCAGGAGCGGTGGTCGGTGTGATGATTAAAAGTAATCAAGCTGGAATGGACCCTGTTTATTTATTTATTTAAATGTCAAGTTCCGTAGAACCAAATTGAGGAGCAAATCTCCAAGCTCATGGAACGTGTCAGTACATAAACTTACTATATAAAAAGTAATAACAGATAAAAATAAATGTTCATGAACCTGAAAGAAAATCAGTCCATAAGTTTAAGCAAACGCTATCAGCAATACAATGAGAATCATCTTAATTTTTCAAGGAACTCCTCGACAGAATAGAAGGTGTGACCCATGAGGAAACTCTTCAGTTTCAATTTGAAAGTGCGTGGATTACTGCTAAGATTTTTGAATTCGAGTGGCAGCTTATTGAAAATGGATGCAGAAGTATACTCCACACCTTTTTGCACAAGAGTTAAGAAAGTCCGATCCAAATGGAGGTTTGATTTCTGCCGAATATTAACCGAGTGAAAGCTGCTTATTCTTGGAAATAAACTAATATTGGTAACAAGAAATGACAATAAAGAATATACATATTGAGAGGCCCATGTCAAAATACCCAGACTCATGAAAGGAGGTTGACAAGAGGTTCGTGAACTCGCACCACTTATTGCCCAAACCACCCGTTTCTGAGCCAAAAATATCCTTCTAGAATGAGAAGAGTTACCCCAAAACATAATACCATATGACATAAGTGATTGAAAATAAGCTAAGTATACTAATTTATGTGTTGAAATGTCACTCACTTTCAATACCGTTCGAATGGTGAAAAGCGCAGTATTAAGTCTTTGAACAAGATCCTGAACATGGGCTTTCCACGACAGCTTACTATCTATCTGAACACTTAGGAATTTGAACTGTTCAGTTTCACTAATCATATTCCCATTCTGTGAGATTAAAATGTCAGGCTTTGTTGAATTGTGTGTTAGGAATTTAAAAAAACTGTGATTTTCTACAAGCCATGAACTGAGGTCATCTACTGCTCTACTTGAAACCGAGTCAATGTTGCATGTAACATCCTTTACTACCAAGCTAGTGTCATCAGCAAACAGAAATATTTTAGAGTTACCCATAATACTAGAGGGCATATCATTTATATAGATAAGGAACAGGAGTGGCCCCAACACTGATCCCTGGGGCATCCCCCACTTGACAGTACCCCACTCAGATCCCACATCACAGCCGTTATCAACATTGTGAATAATGACCTTTTGCTGCCTGTTGCTAAAGTAGGAGGTGAAAAAATTGCGAGCTACTCCCCTTATTCCATAATAGTCCAACTTCTGGAGCAATGTTGTGTGATCAACACAGTCAAATGCCTTTGTTAAATCAAAAAATACGCCAAGCGTTCGAAACTTTTTGTTTAGCCCATCCAGTACCTCACAGAGAAAAGAGAACACAGCATTTTCAGTTGTCAAACAACTTCTAAAGCTGAACTGTACATTTGATAGCAAATCGTGTGATATATAATGATCAATTAACCTTACATACACAGCCTTTACGATAACTTTTGCAAACACTGATTGCATAGAAATAGGTCTAAAATTATCTACATTATCCCTTTCTCCCTTTTTATAAAGCGGCTTTACTACTGAATACTTTAATCGCTCAGGAAACTGACCATTCCTAAAGGAAAAATTACAAATATGGCTAAATACAGGGCTAACATGTGCAGCACAGTACTTTAATATTCTACTACACACTCCATCATAACCATGAGAGTCCTTAGTATTCAGTGATTTGATTATTGTCTCAATATCCCTCTTGTATGTATCACAGAGGAGTATTTCAGACGTCAATCTCACAAAGGCATTTGCGAAGAAATTTATATGATTTCCTCTAGATACTAAATTTTTATTTAATTCACCAGCAATGCTCAGAAAATGGTTGTTAAATACTGTACATATATCTGATTTATCAGTAACAGAAATATTATTACTGCAAACTGACTTTATATCATCAACCTTGTGCTGCTGACCAGACACTTCCTTCACAACTGACCATATGGCTTTAATTTTATCCAGTTTCATCCTGTGAATTAGCTATTCTATTTGCATACCACATACTTTTTGCCTTGCTAATAACATTTTTAAGCACCTTACAATACTGTTTGTAATGGGCTACTGTAGCTTGATTGTGACTACTCCTAACATTTTGATATAATTCCTGCTTTGTTCTACATGATGTCCTTATCCCACTAGTCAGCCAACCGGGCTGTCCATTACTGTTAGTACCCCATTTAGAATGTTCTAATGGAAAGCAACTCTCAAAGAGCATGCGAAATGTGTTATGAAAAGCATTGTATTTATCATCTATATTTTCGTCACTATAAACATCTTGCCACTCTTGTTCCTTGACAAGTTTTGAAAAACTCTCTATTGCTATTGGATTAACTTTGCTACGTAGTTTGTAATTAAATACGACATTGGTTAGAGTACAAAAACCTTTTAGTGTTAAAATTTGTGTATCATGGTCTGAAAGGCCATTCACCCTTTTACTAACAGAATGCCCATCTAGTAATGAAGAATGAATAAAAATATTGTCTATGACTGTGCTACTGTTCCCCTCCACCCTAGTTGGAAAAAACACAGTTTGCATCAGATCATATGAGTTTAGGAGATCTACCAACATCCTTTTTCTTGCACAATCATGTACAAAATTAATATTGAAGTCACCACATAGAACTACTTTCTGGTACTTCCTACAAAGTGAATCAAGAACCCTCTCTAGCTTAAGCAAAAGTGCTCTGAAGTCGGAGTTATGGGACCTATAAACAACAGCAATTAGAAGTTTAGTTTCACTAAATTCAACTAATGCTGCACAACTTTCAAATATCTGTTCAGTGCAGTGTCGTGATATGTCTATGGACTCAAATGAAATACTGTTTTTTTACGTACAGATCCACTCCCCCACCCCGCAAGGAACTCCTTGAGAAACAGCCAGCTAATCTGTAGCCTGTTAAAGGAAGCCTCTGAATTATCAAATTATTCAAGTGGTGCTCAGATATACCAATAATTTCAGAGTTAGCATCTATTAGCAGTTCACTAACTTTATCTCTAATACCTCCTATATTTTGATGAAATAAAACGATGCAACAATGGTACATGGGTGCCTACGTAGGGCTGAGCAGCTCCAAGAGGGGTTGCCGTCTGTTCATCAGGAGGTTTGTGGAGAGAGGCAGAGGCTAGAGGAGCGACTACTCGGGGCCGAGGTCTGAAGCTAAGAGAGCGTGGAGCTGTTTCCAAGCCACCCTCGCTACTCCTGGCCTCATCCCCACGTGATCACATGACTAGTCTTTGATTGGAGGGTTGATTCCGCCAACACACCTTGCTAGTAACGTACCCTCGTCAGTGCGACCAACCTGTGAGACTAGAGTCTGACCGACGAGCACGTGGCAGGAATGTGCCGACCACAGTCTTCCGGCCAGCACCTTCCACCACAGTATGCCAGAGCTGGCTACGGCTGTACATTATGAATGGAAAAATTATTTAATAAAATTTTTCATCGGCAATGATCCTTTTTTGGGGGGGGGGGGGTGTCTCCTCCCTGTACATACATTCCCCTTCCGAAGAAGCCTCTCTGGATGAAAATGAATGAGCTTATTCTAATTGGTTATTTCATTTAAAACAAATATATGATCATTATGAAGGGTCACAGAAATTAACATCCATAACATAGTGATATCAATATGTGCAAAAATTACAAAGTGAATAAGAAACTTGTGAAGTTGAGACGGCAGCAGTAGGGGCAGTGCCGTGGTGTGTGTGTGTGTGTGTGTGTGTGTGTGTGTGTGTGTGTGTGTGTGTGTGTGTGTGTGTGTGTCGGTATCAGTGGTAGTGGGTACCCAGGTGATCATGAGTGACACTGGAGCACAGCACACTGAAACACTCCACCCTCGTGGGGGTGAGAGAATGCTCCCAGGCCTGAGAGTCACAAGGGGGCTTTTGCCTGTAGTATTACTTTGAGTTCTTAAATCTAGGATTACAATGGTGATTACCCAAGTGGGTGAATGAGAACATTACAAAATGGCAATAATTTAAAGAGAAAACAAAATTACTTACATGAGTGTTAAGACTCGACAGTTAAATTGGGATTCCATAGACTTCACATAGAAATACAAATCCAATACAAAATTAGTTCATTGACCTGACACCTAGACTACAACTTAATTCGGGGGGGAGGGGAGGGGGGGGTCAGGTCATGCCTGATCACATGCACCAGGGTTGGCAGGTAGGTTCAGGTGTGATATTCACCTTCAGGGTGGGGGTGGTACTACTTCTTGGAAGGAAGTGAAACATTTGCAAACCCTCTTTTACAGAGTATCCAGTATACTATAATCAGAATCATTACAGTGATGATTGCCTAACCAGCGCTGGGTAATACAACGGTGGTTAATCGCTTGGTTTGGTGCCAATCAGCAATATGTGAGGGCACTTGGTCAAGAGCAACTTGGTTATGTTCCTGGGTAAGGAGATGATTGATCGATTGGAGTGGATCTGAATAATTGGTATTCGGTAAATTCTTTAGCTTCTCATGGTGATATAGTTTAAAAGAGAGTTCAGGAAGGTATAAGGTAAATGTGGGAATGGTGACATGAAAGGTGGAGTGCAATTGAGCTGATATCCTCATAGAAGCAGCATATACGTCACATCTGGAGCTATTATACACTAGGCCACTATTATTCAGTGTTACCCGGTACAATTCAGTTTCTGACATTGAACAGTGGCACACCAGGGTGCGAGTGACGGTCTGTGGAACAGCGAATAGAAAACTGTTGCCAACAGGTTGAATTATTGGTTGACGAAGTGAGACTAGAACACGAGGACATGGAGGTGTAGTAGTTTCAGCCAAAAACAGTGACATATCAGTCTTAGTAGCGTTAGTGTGTAAAATTAGCGTGGAACATAAGTAATGTGTTGTTTGGGTGCAACTGGATAGTTCAGCGCGAGAGAGAGTGGCATGGGTTTGTCGATCCTGAGTAACTATTAAAAATTCTTGAGTCTGCCAAACAACATGGTGGTGAAGGGTGGCCCAAGAGACTGGAAAAGTGTGTATTTGATAGCACTCGTATTCGCAATTTGCGCACGTGATTGGCAACCTCATTCGCATCCGAATACCATCCAAATTACAGTTAAGTTGGACCTCCAACACAGCATAGTAAAAGAGGAGGTTGCTTTCCCGCACGGCATAAAGCATTTGTTTAGGGGCGAAAATTTGTGATGACACATTATGTTGGATGTGCAAGAAGGACTCTGAGGGTAACAGATGTAGACTGAGTTTTCCTTGCAGTCTGAGTTGAATGGCCAAGTGTAACGTGTGCTGTGTGTGTATATTAAATAGAAGAATGTACGTGGTCTTCACAATGTCCGACGTGGTAGTCAGATTACGTAATCCCGAGCGAAGATGAGTCCACTCTTGGTTAAAGGATTGTTCGAGTGCACCATAGTGCCATGTTAATCTGTCGGCTACAACTTGTATTTGTCTAGTTGTGGTTAACAGGTTATTCTCAAGATGTGTCAGGCGCTCCTGTTGATGTACCAACACTTTGTGATTAACTTGTGCTTCCGAAAGTGCTTGCTGTGTGTCCAAATCCCAGCGTTTTGCGTCTGTTTCATCAGGAGTCCCAAAGACAGTTTTTAATAATGTACCTCCAACAGGCAACCAGGCTCGTTTGAAATGAGGCCGTGGTACTGAATCCCTAATACTCTTCAACTGACTTCGAAGAGTTGAAATAATTCTAGTCACTTCCCACAAAGGTCGGAGAAACACAGGTCCCTTCGTCTGCGTCAAAAAGGTTTCATATTTTGACAATTCCTGAGCTGTATCATATAAAGGATGGTCTTCCTCTTCTAATAATGTTAAGTTAACATCAGCTAACACAAGATGTGGAGTATGCACCAGATTATGATGACGTCCGAAAAGCATGCCAGATGTGAAAGGGTAGACGTGAAATGGAGGCGCCTTAACAGCGACGACGACAACCATTGAGATTAACATGCTTCCCATTGCTGATGATAAATTGACAGCCATATGAACAGAGGTTGCTTTCAGCTTCCAATGTTGATAATGGTCGACTGTGAGAGAAAGTAGAAGTGACCCTACAAGTAAAAATTTCTTGGCTTACTTGATGAGTATTTCAGAGATGACAGAGGGGGTACAATGTTGTAGCAATAGTTACCTGGCAAGTAGCGATGATGAACCAGTTCAGTCATGCTTACTGATGAAGAAGGCCACGAAGTAGAATCACGGCAGGCAACCAACAGTTTGGCTGCCGTGGGGTAGCAAGGCGGCAAGACAATGGTGTAATTCAACACTGAATGTCTGCTGATAAATCACGTGTCAGCAAAAAAGACACTGAGCATGGAGGCAGTACTAGGCAGTGTAGACTAAGCGTAACTCGCTAAATGAATAAAAAGGAGAAGGAATCCTGTGATCGCGGTGTAAACCTGCACGGCCTAGGCACCTCCCACACATTGGCCACTACGCAGGGGCACCCACCAGGCTAAGGTTTGACACAGCGAGACAGGTGAAGTAATTAATAAATTTCAGAAATCATATTGAGTGGTTTTTCAGCTGTAGAAAACCCGAATGAGGGTAGGACACCTCAAGTTAATGCAATAATCATAGGATCTTTACTTACAGAAGTGGTCAGCAGAGAGATTAACTGTACTGAAGTCGGAAATGAATGTTAGTGAGAGCGAGTCTGGTGCTCGTGAATGCAGAGACTGGGCGTGAAGCCGTGGAGGTGGTGCAGCACAGCTTTATGAGCGCTGAGCCGGCAGAGTGCTGAGCTCAGATAACAGTGTCGGAGAGCACTAGAGGCTTTGCGTCCAAGACTGAGACATTGTAAGTGCAATTTAAAAGTAACAGTTTATTGCAAAGCATTAATAAACGAATAGCTGATGTCACAAAGAAATTTGATTCCATGTTAACAGAACAACTTAAGTGTTCAACAGGTAAACTGATATTGAATATTCAACATTGTTGATTAAAAGAAACTGCTACTGAATGCATTGTATCTCTCTTGCAAAATATCGTGCAAGGCATATCACCTTGGCATGGGTACTATGTGGAATGAAGTGAACTTACAAGAAACAGAGTACTGTCTATTGATGTCTTTATCAGAGGGGTTAACCCTCGCATAGGGTTTCAGGTTAAAGTTGTTTAAAAGAAACTGCTACTTAACATAACACACATATGTACGTACTTCCCTTTCCCCTTCTGAAGAGCGGAGGGCATAAATGATAAAAGCCTTGTTCTTGTACTTAGCATATGACAGTAGAGGTCTGGTAACATCAACAAGTTACACCAAGGTAGTGTGAATATGAACAGTGTGAGTGTGTCAGTTCATTTGTGGTTGAGTGCCAAAGGCGTAGTGTGAGTGAAAATTGTCTCACAGTAATTGAGGTATAAATTGTTTTGTGGTCAACCGATGAGCCTAGGATTCGGTGACGTGTAAGTACAAGTGCGCGGTGCGAATGAGCTACCTGCGAGTGAGTCTTCTAATAAGTTCAGCAGTGCATTAGTGCAATCTGCAGACTTGAACTGATGATTACATGCAGACAGTGCTAAGGCAACCTGTCTAATAATTGATGGGTAGGCAGTGCATTGGAGCTATCTGTGATACCATGGCTCAGCAGCCCTAACGGCGTCCCTCAGACTTAATAAAGAATTAGTGCAGACACATGGGTCTCCTGCGATACATGGAATAAAAGTATCAGCAGCGTTATTAGTGACATGCTGTACTAGGAAAATGTTGGCTCTTCAAGCCATAAAAATAGCTCTGAAGCTAGAATAGCATGCATGCATAAATAGCGTCACTTTTTGTGCGGGCAGTTCATAAGAATACATAAAATGAAAATCATGAACTATAAATCACTAGCGCTAGCGTAATGACATAATTAAACACAATGACATATATTGACAGGAAAATAAAAACACAATGATGTATAATAATAACGCTGTAAGTAGTCGGAACAAATATTATGAATGATAGAACAAGAGTTTTGTGTCGAAGTCAAAGTATGATGTAGGCTGTTGGGGCGACAGGGCGCGGTGCACGTGCTCTGGTATGCTGTAGAAAGAAGTGTCACAGCACTAGTGCGACCCTGACGGCAGCAGATGCGCACACATGTTGTCTTAGGATTCGAGGTGTCTGTCTCGGCCTGAGATTGCTCAACGTTAACATGTAACACTGGCCATCTGGGATTGGCTGCTAGGCTGCATGTGTGTTAGTTTTAAAACTGACGATAACAAATTGAACTGAAAGGACAACTAGGCACAGTTCCCGTATCTCACAATGGATCATCGGCCGATATTTTAGGGGCAAGACTGCAACAAGGGAGAAGCAATATCTCAGTGTAAATGAGTGTTAAGATTAAAAGACTGGTACTGTTGGAAGAGGGTACCTACCATGTTGTAGGGGCCTTCTCATTGACAGAAGAAGGAAAACAGGATAGAACAATGACCACAGCGATATAGTAAAATAAAAGGGGAGGGCAAAAAATAACTGCCTAGCAAACAAGGAACAATCGCCCACCGATATATGGCAGCCTGGACGATTGGTTGTTTGTGCCTCGTCAGTAGCATGAAAAACCCATGGCATTGCATTGGTTTGCCCATATCTGGCCTTGTCCAAGGAAGGTAACGTTAAATGTCCTCATAGTTCGATGTGTAAGAGGGTTAGGGCTATAGTTTGTAGCTAATACAATGAATCAAAGCAATAATGAAACTTCACTTAGATTTGCAGACTAAGGCATGCCGAATAATGTATATTGTTAAGAACTTTGTGTAATTTATCCGGCTAATGTGGAACAAATCCAAGGAAAAGAAACAATGAATCACATCTACTTAATATTTATGTTAAGATTTATTGGTATGTTTGAATGAATTTTGTGTGCCGTGTCTTCTGGCTGCATGAAAGAAAGCTGTTAGCGAGCGCGCAGTAAGCACGTCAGCGGTTATGTGAGATGGCATGTAGCCATGAGAGACTGGCCGCTACTGTAGCAACAAATATCACGCACTTAGCTTGTACAAGAGACAATGATGAATTAGAAATTGCTAATCATCTAGAATAAGAGTATAAAATGATGTTAAGTGCGTTGTAGCCTGTCATATGTGGAGGCTATGGCAGTAATTTGCGGTTTGTTTTTGTAACTACTCGAACGCGCCGTATGTCGAGACACTGGAGGCGGCAGCACACGTGGTGATAACATATGTCATGGCGTGGAGTGCTGTTACTGGCTGAGAAGCAATGATGGCTGCTGGCCAGTTCTTGGCGAGTACAGGGGAGGTGAGGCGCAAGGAGAAGACAGTGCTGAAGAGAGGAGGGGAGTCAACAGCTGATGTGTGACCCCGCCAACAGCTGGTCCCGTAAACAAAGTGTACAAGGCGTATGCATTTCAAGTCCTGGCTTTTTCTGTTCCGGTTATGTACGGTTGGCTGCAGCAAATACACAACTACGACATATAGTACAATACACTAGACGTCAACATAATAAGTATTAGAAAAACTCTGAGTAAAAACACTCCACATGTACTGGTTTGCCAAACAGATGCAATAGATGACACTGAAGAATATTATTTAGAGTTAGCAGCCACGGTACTGCCAACACCAAGTGTAATGGTTGCATCTGAAGCAAGTCAGTTGTGTGACGTCTAATGCGTGGCATTGTTTGCAAAACATAAAACATAATCATACATATAAAAATGAGCAAAAATATGTGACAAGACTGGAAATTGACAATTGAGAATGGCTGGGAATTCCGTGGTGGCCAGGCAGGTCTTGCTTCCAAGTCCCTGGAGAAAATGACTTAAACTAGGCTGCAATAAAACATAACATAAAACATTAATTAGCCATGATTAATCACGCAATCTCAAAGCATAAGGGTGTTGATTCCACAAGGTGTATCTTGGACAACCCTGTGGAGGTAATCTCCTCCATTTTTTCTTTTGTCTTTGTTCCACTTGAGGTGGAGGTGACACAGGCAGATCGGGGGCTGCAACCTGTTCTGGTGACACAGAGCTTCCATGGTAAGGTTGCAGGCGGTCAAAGTGCACTATCACCATATGATCGGCTAACTGCAGTTCTGCGTTGACTGGTGAGGTCAACTGTACAATCCAATATAGGCCTTCAAAGCGGGGAGAGAACTTTTTAGTTCGTCCCTTTTTGATTGCCGGGTTTCATAGTAACACTAAATCACCTGTATGATAAGTCAGTAAAACAGCATTTTTGTTCTGACTGTGCAACTGTTTATTAGTAGCTTTGATATTATTCCTCTTTACCTTATACCAGATAGTTTTTAGCCGTCGGGCTAAACCTTTTACGTCTTTTATTTCTACACCTTGAGGTGAATTCATCAGCCGTCCAAACACAGCTTCGTAAGGGGTATACCCCGTGGATTCGTGTATTCGGGTGTTGTCTGCAGAAGAAATATGTGGTACATATCTGTCCCAATGAGCGTGCGTTTTTGCAACATAATAGGATAACATTTTACAAATTGTACGGTGTACGCATTCAACGCAATCGTTAGCTTTAGAATGGAAAGGAGTTGAACGCCATATTTTGATTCTTAGCAATTTACAAACTTGTACAAATACCGCAGATATGAAATTAGTTCCTTGATCCGTTAAAATGGCATCGGTACTTAAGAAAGGTAGTATCACATGATTTACAAACTCACTCACCACAGTTTCAGCTGTCATGTCGGCGAGGGGAACCAAAATTAGATAACGTGGAAAGTGATCAATAACAGACAAAATGTGTTTGTTACCTTGTTGCGACTGTGGAAAGGTACCTAGGATATCTAAAGCAAGAATTTCAAAGGGTGGATATGCCTCAGGAAGTGTTTGCAGCCTATTTTGTGCACATGGCAGGCAAGATCTTACATACCTGTCCATGTCAGGTTGTCGGTATTGCCGCCAATAATGTGTCACAATTCGAGTGTTCATAGCGCATTTTCCGCTGTGACATGCTTGGATTGTATCATGGCATTGCCGATTTCCATGGGGAGTTTTTCGATACAAAAGTTCGTCTATTACTTCAAATTCTGGCAAGGTGGCGTATCTTTGACATTGAACGTCCGCCTGCTGGGCTTCTTTTAACTCTTCAACTGATACCTCATCTGATTGAATGACACACACTTTTCTTCTTAATGCATCAGCAATTTGTGATCAGGCTTGTGCCGAACTTCAAAATCATATTCTGACAATTTCATGGCCCAGCGCATAAGTTTGCTGCTAGGGTCCTTAAGATTCAGTAACCACTGCAGAGCAGAGGGATCGGTAAGAACTGTAAACTTGCGACCATAAAGGTAACATCTAAAATAATTAATTCCAAAAAGAAGGGCAAGCAATTCCCTTTCTGTAGTACTGTAATTAGTTTCTGATTTATTCAGTTGACGAGAGGCATACCCAATGGGTTTTACCTCACCATCTTGCATTTGGTTAGGACACATCCTACAGAAAATGAGATGTGTCACAAGATAAAATAAAAGGTTCAGCAAAGTCTGGGTAAACAAGTAGAGGTGAACTAGTTAAAATAGTTTTCACTGTTTGAAAGGTGGTCGAACATTCATCCATCCACACAAAAGGAGTATGCTTTTTGAACAGTTTAGTAAGAGGTTTCGTAATAACAAAACGACGGTAATAATTTGCAAGACCAAGGAAGGATTGTAATTCCTTTAAATTTGTTGGAATAGGAAAAGTGTCTACTGCTTCAGTTAATCGTGGCTCTGGCTTGACTCCGCTCGAACTGATGACATGACCTAAATACTGCACTTGTGATTGAGCAAAACAACAGTTTTCTAATTTTAAGCTTAAAATAGCATTTTGCAAGCAACAGTACACTGCATAGATGTTCAGCATGTTCAGCAATGGATTTTGAAAATAATATTATATCATCAAGATACACAAGGCACATAGTAGGTTTCAACCTGTGTTATAGCAGATCTGCAAATCGCTGAAAGGTTGCTGGCACGTTGCGAAGCCCGCAAGGCATCCTTAAGAATTCATATAAGCCACCAGAAACTGCAAAAGGTGTCTTAGCTCGATCTTGAGGAGCAATGACACCCACTGCGCATGTCTAATGTTGTAAGGTGCCGGCAATTGCCCAGATGATCGAGTGTGTCTTGGATCCGAGGTAATGGATAATGATCTGGGGGTAGTAACCTTGTTTACTGCTCGCATGTCTACACAGAGGCAATAGGATTTTTCTATGTCTATAGATTTCTTTGGAATGACTACAATTGGACTAGACCACGCACTAGAAGAGGGTTGTATTATTCCTGCTTCTAGTTGCTGTTGTATAGTTTCCTCTACCACTGACTGAAGATGATAGGGAATTAGCTATTGGCCTAGCATTTCCAGTTGGAATCTCATGTTGGATTAGATCTGTTGATGGTAAATATTTTCTGTCTTCAAACAACCATGAATACTCATTCAATATTTCATTTATTAGCTTTAGTTCATGCAAGTCACTTCCCAGGATGATGTCATAATCCGTGCGCCTGTTCCATACAACCTCCATTGTAAAAGCATATTCTGTGGAGCCCAACATGAACTCAATGCAACAGCTGACATCAGGTTTCACTATGCGGGGACCAATACCACTGATATGGTACCACAATGGTTACAGTGTTTTTTTATCTCTCTTTGATAAAAATGCCAAGCTGATCTGTGCGCTTGTGTCAATCAGTGCGTGTATTGGTTTGCAGCCTCTAACACCATCGACAACCATGCTTTCCAGCTGCAGGATTTCCGTATAAGCCAGTGGGGTCACTATTTTTAATGGGGGCCGGGAGGGGTGGCACTTCCTGCCTTGTGGCCATTTCCCGAATTCGATTGGTTTGATTTTGCCTGGAATTTGCAGGCAGTTGTGGCCTTCTATTTGGACAATGCACACTTTGGTGACCCATGTTCCTGAACCAATGACAATATGGCACACGACATTGCTCTGCCACATGCCCTTGTCTGTTACAGCGCCCACACTTAGTGTCATTCGAAAAGACACGTCGGGGCTTGCTTTGCTGCGCGGAGACGGCCACAAATCAGCTCGCCTCCTCTCTCAAGAGTGCTAATTGTATGGCTTCGTGTAAGGTGCGGGGGGGAAGCTATCTTGATTTCGCCCCCTATTTGAGGGTTTAATCTACGAATAAACATGTCTATCGCACGACATTCTGACTCTTCCAACAGAACCTCGTTACGAGCAGAATTGACACTTAGTGCATATGTGTGGCATGCGACGCTTTTAATCCTGTCCGCGAATGCTTCTGAATCCTCACCCATTTTTTGCTTAAGGGTGGAAAGCAAGTTGAGATAGTAACCAGTACCACGTTTGTCTGTATACCTTTCAATCAACCCTGTTGCAAGGGACTGGAAGGTAGGGGCATTTTTTCAAGCTCTTGACCGACTGCACGTAGTTCCGCACTTTGCTGGTGAGTTTCATTTTCATCACGTTTAAGAGAAATTCATCTGGCCAACCGCAAAGCTTTCCAATGTCCTGGATATTCTGGACAAGCGTTTGAATATTCTCGTGCTGCTTTCCAGCAAACACCGCAATAAACGCTACTGCTGGAAAGCTCGACACCAAAGTAGAGGTGGCTACTGCCACAAGTGATTCTGCACTAGTGAGTGGTGGAGTCACGTGCTTCAGCTGTTCCTCCACTAGCACTTGCTTAGCAACATTAGACTGTGGAGAAGCCATTTGAAGATCGTCTATCTGTTGCTTAAGCTTCGCGTTAGTTAAAATTAATTGATTTATCTGGGTCTGCAGCACCGACAGGGGATCTTTATTCTCTCCGGCTGCTCCTGCCTCCAATTGCTGCCTGGTGGTCGGCATGTTACAATAGTGTGGGCATCTATACCACCATGGCATCGCTAGCAACTTACATTATTTGGTGGCGTGCTGGTGTGCAGACGATGGACAGTGGCTGTGTCGACGAGTGGTGGCAGGCGCGTTGATCACGCACGGGGGCACAAGGCGGCGGGCGATGGCACGGACAGCTGCAATAGTGGGGCGGCGTGAGGGCCGCACCCCGGACCCTGGTGCAGGCAGTGATCCATGGTAGCTACGGACAGCAGTGTCGGCGAGCGTGACTGTATTGCGGACCCTCCTCGGCTCCCGTCCGGCGGCGAACTGCGTCGCGCTAGTTCATGGGCACACACATTCGGCAACGCAGGCAACCGGCTGGCATGTGCATGGTGCACTGCACCCTTGCCATGTTCGGTCTACTTTCCTTTACATTCTCTGCCTCGGCCCCTTTGTCGTACTCATACTCAACTGATAAGTTTATTTTACAACAGTAAGGTGGGTTGCATCTTTTTCTGACGCCATTTGTTCATTAGGATAGAGGTCAGGAGCAGTTGGCGTTGTGATGATTAAAAGTAATCGAGCTGGAAAGGACCCTGTTTATTCGTGCAACGATGGTAAATGGGTGCCTACTTAGGGCTGAGCAGCCCCAAGAGGGGTTGCCGTCTGTTCATCAGTAGGTTTGAGGAGAGAGGCAGAGGCTAGAGGAGCGACTACTCAGGGCTGAGGTCTGAAGCTAAGAGAGCGTGAAGCTGTTTCCAAGCTGCCCTTGCCGCTCCCGGCTGCGTCCCAATGTGATCACATGCCTAGTCTTTGATTGAAGGGTTGATTCCACCAATGCGCCTTTGCTAGTAGTGTACCCTCATCAGCGCAACCAACCCGTGGGACTAGAGTCTGACTGAGGAGCGCATGACAGGAATGTGCCGACCACGGTCATCTGGCCAGCACCTTCCACCACAGTATACCCGAACCGGCTACGGTCGTACATTGTGACTGGAAATATTATTTAATAAAATTTTATCAGCAATGATCCCTCTTGGGGGGTCTCCTCCCTGCACATATAAGTTCTGCAATTTTTTATGGAGAATGATAATGAGGAAGATGAGTTTTTATTGTCTTCTTGTAATTCTTCAGATGACAAGCTGACAGAGGAGGAAGCAGTCTCACCTGACTGGAAGGACAATATTTCCTCATGAACTACATTTACATCGAGCATTGCTGAAGGTAGGCTGAAACACTGAATTCCTGGTAATACATGGCCATTAGCTTACTTTGAATTGTTCTTTGATAAATGAAGTAATAGAAATGACTGTCAAAGAAACAAGTATGTATGTGGAAAGTTTTTAATACACAAGGTAAGTGAAAAAATATTTTCTCTGAAGAAAACATGATTTGTAAAGTGGTTTCCAACTGATGTTGAAGTCAGACTTCTTTTAGCTGTAATTTTACTGATTGGGGTAGGTAATGTCTAAAAGTTTGACTAAAATGTATTTTACCAGAAAAAATGCTAGGAATGCCCTTGTTCTCTAATCTCTTTACAAGGTTCTACATTTTTCTGACAACAGAGAACAGTAAAACTGTTTGTAAAATTATGCCTGTGATAAAGCATTTGAAAGCAAGATTTCAGAGAGCATATAAGCCAGGAAATACCACAAGTGTTGACGAGTCGTTGTTGCTGTGAAAAGGGAGAGACTTATGAAAGCAGTACATACCTTTGACCTCTTGTGACGAGAGTGGGCATTTATGAAACTTTATTTTGTACACTGGAAGAGGTACTGATCTTAACTGTCAAATGACAAAAGATGATGATGTGTTAATAAAGGCAGTGTTAAATCTGTGTGGAAATTTGTTAGATGTTGTAGGTGTATTTATATGGACAATTATTACTTGAGTCATGACCTGTTCGAAAGATTTTTGGAGCAGTAGGAACAGCTAAAACTTGTAGTAAAGGGAATGCCAGAATGTCAAGTATTGTAAACAGGAAACAACAGAAATAACAGATCTTCAATGTACAAAAGGGGAAATTGGTGGCTCTGAAATGGAGGGATGAAAGGGAAGCTACAATACTAACAACAAAGCATGGTCCATCAATAAAAGATGGAAAAAGAAGAGGAAAAGGGGAAGAAGAACGAAGAACTCCACTTGGCTGAGGTGCCACTCTGTATTTCTGTCTATAACACGAACATGGGGGGGGGGTTTGGATGTGAAAAGCAAGTTACTGGAATATTTCCTTGTGGAAATAAAGCAGAGGAAGGTTTGGTACAAAAAACTTTTGAAGTGTTCGTTGAATGTGGCTATTCTAAATGCTTACGCGTCGTATTGCCAGAATGGGAACAAGAAGGGCCATTTAGAGTTTTGAGTGAAGCTGACACATGAGCTCATGACTAATTATTGCCACAGCACCATCAAACAGAACCATAGAAGGCCCTCTGATATTGTCAGTGATTGTCACTGACTTACTGGTAGACATTTCCCAAAAGAAAATCCAGCAACAAAAAACAGAAGAGTGAGCTTGAAAGAGATGCGTGCTGTATGCAATAAAACAGCAAAGAAGAGACTCGGCATACAGGTGCAAGACTTGTCCTGCAAACCCAGCATTGTGCTGTGCTCTGAGCTTTGCTCTCCCAAAAAAGCCTTGTAAACAATTAATTTTTAGAACATGATTTAAAATCTTTGTGCCTAAACTGATTTAGCCTAGTAAACAGTTACAGTTTAAGTGTTCAACCTACTTTTTTTCAGGGTATTTCCAGTACTTTATGCATTTGCTGTTGGTTTGTGTTCAAAGTAGACTGGTCATTATGGAGTCCTGACCCTGAATCCAGGGTAACACTTTTGGAATGGATTAGAAAGTCAACATTGCTCCAGCATTCTATGCCATCACCTTCTCTTCTTTTGACTCTTGAGGAAGAATGGGCTGCCATTCCTCTACGTACATTCAGAAGTTTCATTGAGAGTGTCCCCAGTGGAGTCATAAATTAAAATGGTGGACACACTCCCTATTAATGTCTACTGATAGGTATTTGGATACTTTTCGTCAGATAGTAAGTGTTATCAAATTTCTTTCACATATGGTAGTGTTTTTTATGAGAGAGATTTCAAAATCAAAATGCACAAATAAGAAAGGTGGTGTAGTTAACCAGACCCAAAGAAGTTGCCTGGGATGTAAACATGGTTGAAAATGTTGCAAATTTCTCAAACAGTGTCTGTTTTCAGAGCTAATTAATTTAGAAATCACAGATAGCTACACTGACCCAGTCAAATACATTTTCACCATGCTGCAGCTCGACGTGAGTGTGGAATTGTGATAGGTGATTGGGTGAGGGGATGAAATTGATTGGGATGGGTGGAGGAAGGGAAACAGAGCTGGATGGAAGGAGCAGGAAGAGAACAGGAAAGGAGTGTGGCACCTGAGTGGTAACCTTACTGCAGCAGTGGAATTACTTGTGGAAAACTAAACTGGTGGAGTGGAGGAGGAAGAGAATGGAAGAAGTGGGAGGGCAGAGAGAGAAAATGTGTGTATCAAAATGATGAGGTTGTGTGGGGAGTGTGCGGCAGGAGCTACTGGAGATGGAGGCAAGAAGGAATGCAGATGTAGATTGTATGGGTCGTGAAGTAGCTAATGAAGTTGAGTTTGTTGTGCCACTAAATAGTCAGTTCTGCTCTTGGTCACAGTATGGTAGTGATCATTCACTCTGATGGTCATAACTACATACTATGCAGTGCAGAAGTTACAGCTGATCTTTTTTATGGAAAAATTGATTTCACTGGTAGACCTGCCTCTGATAGGTTACTGGAAGATTCCTCTAATGGAAATTGAATAGGATGTGCTTGATGGGTGCATGGGACAAATGATTAGATTAGATTAGATTAGATTAATACTTGTTCCATAGATCATGAATACGACACTTCGTAATGATGTGCTGTACAAGAAATTACATTACACAAAATATTGCATGACACTAATATGATTAAGTTTTTTTTTTTTTTTTTTTTTTTTTTTTTTTTTTTTTTTTTTTTTTTACTTAGTTTATATCTAAAAATTCAGCCAATGAGTAGAAGGAGTTGTCATCTAGAAATTCTTTTAATCTATTTTTAAATGTTAGTTGGCCATCTGTCAGGCTTTTGATGCTGTTTGGTAGGTGCCCAAAGACTTTTGTGGCAGCATAATTTACCCCTTTCTGTGCCCAAGTCAGAAATGTTTCACCAGGATGTAGCAAATGTTGCATGAGGTGGGCTGTAGATGAACTTAAGTGACTGGTATATGAGGAAGACATACTGCTGCTGAAAAGACCGCACTACAGATTTATTTGTGTATCTACTCTTCAATTGAATGGATGGCAGAATATCACTTCCCACAGTGGTGACTCTGAATTTTTGCACCATGCTGCGAGTTTGCTGTTAAGTCGAAAATCTGCCACCCCAGCTACATAATAGAGAATGCTGCTGTTACAAACAGTACAACCTCATCATTTTTTCAGCGATGTCGACATCATCTCACAACAAGTACTTGTGAATTTCATGAACATCCCATGTGCAAAATTGCTAAATATCTGCCAAGGCTTGGATGATACTACAGTGCCAAACAACATAGCGAAAATGCCTTCATTGTTTGCCACATCTTCGGACCAACCTCGCATTGCTGCAGATGTCAAGCAGTGAACTGTGCCCTGATGAATACCAAATTTACTAAGTGACTTCATGATAAACATTCCAAATTTGACACCGAGGGAATCTATTGCTGGTCTTTCAGACAAAAGTGCGTTAGAGACTGGCAATGAACAATGGCCACCTGCCTCTGTAACAAATGTTAATCCAAGTGCCTTTGACAGGACAAAACATCACATGTTCCAGTGCTAGTGATTATGAACGTTATGACACTTCCATTGACAACCTGAACCATATGGAAGCTTCCAACAGTCCCATTATGGTTGGACAACAAAGGCCCATGCCATGCCACTCCATTGTTCCTTTTCATCATCCATCTGCCAACAGATTGTGGGGTCAAGGTTTACATCACCATACAGTACTTGTGCATTTCAATTTTCCAAATCCTCTTCTAACTGTTGTGATTAAACGCAAGTTCCGTGAGGCAGACTTAAGACATCACTCATATCCCAGCTATGCCTGACATCACAACCAAATTGTTTCCAATCCAGCACCGTGCTTCACATTTGGAGGACCCACACCCAGCACCAAAACTAACTATGGACCCCAAGAATGTGTTTTTCATGACCTCACCTCATCAAGGTCAGACACTGATACCTCCTGGTTCAAGTGATGTCACACCTGAGTCATCTGTCATGTGTTACTGCACATCAGCACGAACTCCAGGAGACACAGACAGTGCTTCTGGATAATAAATGGACTATGGCTTCCTTCTTTAGAGTTCCAGGACCTCATATGTGCTTTCCCATGCATTTTCCACCATCTCAGACATCCGACATTGGGAGAGACATACCTACTGTGTTGGCCCTGGAACTTCATTCACAAGCACGATCATTCTTCGATGAGCCATCTGAGCTTTGCGCATATTGCTGTATGACGCAGATTTCACCCACACTGTGACATTACCTGCCTCATACTGCACTGCCTACGTCAAACCATATTTCCTGCTGATCTCGTGCACCAACACTCTTGTGCCTCCCATATCTCTACATCTACGTGGTTACTCTGCAATTCACACTTAAGTGCCTGGCAGAGAGTTCATTGAACCATTTTCATACTACTTCTCTACCATTCCACTCTCGAATGGCGTGTAGGAAAAAGGAACACCTAAATCTTTCTGTTTGAGCTCTGATTTCTCTTATTTTATTATGATGATCATTTCTACTTATGTAGGTGGGTGACAACAAAATATTTACGCATTTGGAAGAGAAAGTTGGTGACTGAAATTTCATAAACAGGTCTCACTGCAAAGAAAACTGCCTTTGTTTCAGTGACTGCCACCCCAACTCATGTATCATATGAGCGACACTCTCACCCCTATTGCACAATAACACGAAAAGAGCTGCCCTTCTTTGCACTTTTTCGGTGTCCTCCATCAATCCTATCTGGTAAGAATGCCATACCATGCAGCAATATTTCAGCAGAGGATGAACAAGTGTAATGTAGGCTGTCTGTCTCGTGCTGTGCAATGCCCACCTCACAATGGTGCCTTAAAATCAAACGATGGACAGCCATCATACCATCCACCACTGGCCGAAACTACCATTGTTCCATGCAGATTCTCCAACGATGTTGTTTGCCCTTGGTGAGTGTTTATTGTCAGCCAGTGACATCATTGGGAATGCCAAGAAGTTCACCACTTCTCTGAATCACTTCAAAGACAATGTGGATCTTACTCGCATCTTGCTTTTGGACATTCTGGCTTCTCACAAACACGAAACTGCCAAGACAGTACTGCTACAATGAATAACATGCACGCCTGAACTGCAGCTACATCTTGTCATCAACGAGACTGCTTCGAGCAACAGTGTGCTGTCTTTGATCTGGCACTGCCTGGGAGTTCTAATTGACCCAACACTCCTGCCTGATTGCATGCTGTGGACACTGGCTCTGTCAGAGGACATCCAGACAGTGCTGCTAACACATGGGGAAGCACTGCTGGAGTTTAAACTTCCACTCACTGAATTTATCCAGGCACTATTACAACACTGCATTCTAATCAACAACCAGCAGAGCTACACTGCAGTCGACACCCAGTACACTTGTATTGAAACTGTTTTTGCAAAATCCCAGTTGAACTTCCATGACATTCCGTGAAGCTGTAGACCACCCAACGATGGCCATACCAACCTGAACTGGACCTTGGCCCACATCTCTTACCATTGAAGGCTCTGGCAGACAACAGTTGCCTACTGCGACAGATGAGGTTCTTGCCACAAAAGCTGTGCTGGCCAAGTACATTGCCTGCTTCCACACCCAACACACGGCAACATTACTGCTGGTTTCACATCAGATTTGGACAGACTACACTGTGCTTACCCACGTTAGAACGGTGACCTGAAATAGGTGCACTGGACTGCTCATCGTTAACAAGACATCTCTGGACACCGCAACCAAACAGCACCAACACAGTGTTACAATGGGCACATGGTCCACGACTATTTGTCCATATCAGGCACCTGCACACATTTTTCCCCATTGATGCTGGGGCCGATGTGAGCACTCTGCAGCTTGCTGTCACACCTGCTACACTTTCACTGTCACCACTGCAACTGTATATGGCTAGTGACATGGTAATTGCAGTTGCTGAAATTGCACACATCACACTCAACCTTGCTATAGATATGCAGATACCTTGGACATTCCTAGTGGCAAAGACAGTTGACTTCCTTCAGCAGTACCAACTACTACTGAATTTGAATCATACCTTCTATCACAATGAGACAGCTTGCAGTCAATCCATGGTGTAGTCAGCAATAAACTACCTTCTGGCACTGCAACGCCCTCAGTCACACTGCTGCCTCTTGTCACACCACTTGTGACGAAGCAAGCTGGGATAATTTTAATGCCTCTCTTGTTTTGCCATCTGCCTCCTTAAATTCATTATGTTTATTTTGACTTAATTAATATTAACATACATGAGTATAATCTGTATTTTCATAAAAGATAGAGATTGGTCCTTAGTTTTAAAGTAAATAACACCAGAACTAATTTTGTGCTTAGATTTTAGTATGTATTTGATTTTCTAATTTATTTTGGTTATTCCTAGTTAGCATGGTTTGTTATAGGGTGAAATCAGTGATTGTTTCGTAACTTAAATTCTGTTATTGACATATAAACAAATATAAGTTCTGTAATAATTTTGAAGACGAAATTCTAGTAATTTTAAAGTACCTATTTCACTCTCTTTGAAAACGTTAGCAAAGCCAGCCATCGATTAATTCCAAAGTAATAAACAGTTTTGTCAAAAGTATTGTTTGCGTAACTATATATGTTAATTTCATGATTTAAACAAACTCTTGCAGTAGAAGAATCTGTTAAAAAGAAGGAATTTTTTGATGTATGCAGTTAATTTATTGAATTAAGTTCTAATTGTAATTTCTGTAAATTAAACTTTGAACAATGTGTAGTTTCAGCACCTATTATTTTTGATCATGAGTCAGTCAGTCCACGACCGTGTTTCAGTGAGTACCCTGTGCTGGTTAGAACAACAACAATGTTTCAAATTAACTCTTGAGTAATGTTAAACAATTAGGCTGCGTGTAAAAATAGTGACATTTTCTGCTCCATATGTACCTGATTATTCTTCAAGAACTGTGAGCTTTGTGGTTAGGTTTTACTGCTTGTAGATGTTCTACAAGAAACTATTGTAGCAGTATGTGGAGTTTTCACCTGCTAACTATTAATGAGGCATATTGAAGGTTAAATAATAGTGCACTGGCCAAATAACTGTGTAATGTGGGGGTTGTGCAAAGTGAAAATTGAAGTACTGTGAAACACAACTGTGCACCTGTCGGCTACCATGATTTACAATAGTTAGTGTTGGAATCCACAAACCCCATTTTTCAGCCAGTGGAGCAATGCAATATGCTGACACCAATGACAACAAATGAAGAAATAAAAGCAGGTGGAACTGCCACATGCGCAACATGAAGCTGCAGAGTAAAGCACTTTTCAACCATTTATGCTTAAAGACAGCCAAGGACTTATCATTACATCATGACAACAAGATCACATGCATTACCAGCAAATAACTATGGAGGTGAATTGTGGACATCACTACATGCGGCTCAACAAGGTCTCAATGACCTCTGTCATCTCGACAGTTGTTACTACTGTGGCGTTGCTACTGTGGACATTTCTCAGGTTAGTGAAGTGTCATAAGCCCCACACAAGTGCACTCCTGAGATAGTGTTGCATGACATTAACAGTGACAGCGAATCACATCATGCCCTGCCTCATGGACTTGATCCACAATCCCCCATTAGACGACATACAATCTGTGCCGTACAGGATGGTACAGTCCACCACTTTACAAACACAACAGGCTCCCATTTACATAGCTGCCCCATCATCTAACTTAAAGCAGCTAAAGCTTGGTGGGAGAACTTTTGAGATTTAGCATAGTCAAGTCATCAAACATTGCTTGGGCCTCTCCAATTAAACTAGTTCCTAAAAAGAATGATACTTGGTACCTGTGCAGCAACTGCCTCTATGTCGTGACTGGGGCAGATTTTTCAGCAACATTAGTTGCAAAGCAGCATACCCACAAATTCTGATGTCAGATGAAGACGTACCAAAAACTGCAGTACTCGTGCCATTTGGTCTCTTTGAGATCCTGTACATACCAAACATACTAAAAACTTGGCACAGACTTGGCAAAAATTTATTGATAGTGTACTGTTCAATTTGTCTTTTTGTTATTCCTATCTAAATGGTTTAAAGTTGTAAAGGAGTTTTGCTATTTGGGGAGCAAAATAACTGATGATGGTCGAAGTAGAGAAGATATAAAATGTAGACTGGCAATGGCAAGGAAAGCTTTTCTGAAGAAGAGAAATTTGTTAACATCGAGTATAGGTGTAAGTGCCAGGAAGTCGTTTCTGAAAGTATTTGTATGGAGTGTAGCCATGTATGGAAGTGAAACATGGACGATAAATAATTTGGACAAGAAGAGAATAGAAGCTTTCGAAATGTGGTGCTACAGAAGAATGCTGAAGATTAGATGGGTAGATCACATAATTAATGAGGAGGTATTGAACAGAATTGGGGGGAAGAGGAGTTTGTGGCACAACTTGACAAGAAGAAGGGACTAGTTGGTAGGACATGTTCTGAGGCATCAAGGGATCACAGATTTAGCATTGGAGGGCAGTGTGGAGGGTAAAAATCATAGAGGGAGACCAAGAGATGAATACACTAAGCAGATTCAGAAGGATGTAGGTTGCAGTAAGTACTGGGAGATGAAGAAACTTGCACAGGATAGGGTAGCATGGAGACCTGCATCAAACCCGTCTCAGGACTGAAGACTACAACAACAACAACACCTGAATGGTATCATAATCTTTTAGCAAAATGAGAAAGATAAACTAGCCTCTCATGGCGTCATGATAAGTGATGAGAAGTGCCAACTTTGGCAACCATGTGTAACCTTTGTTGGATACCACATTGACATATCTGGAGTGTGCCCTACTCCTGTGAAAACTGACTGGATATGCCTCCTCACACCTCCCAACAACTATCAAGAGCTGTGGAATTTTTGGGGGCCATAAATTTCTACATACGCTGCTGAGACTTTGTTACCATTCACCCAAAAATCGCATGACAAGAGTACATCTGGTAAATGATGCCTTGATTGGACACTGCAAATGCAGGTGGCCTTCCATAAAATAAAAGAACACCTGTTGCACACCATAAGCCTCACCCACCCATTGCCTGATGCACATATAATTACATCAGCTGATTCTAGTGATTACACGATCGGGGCTGCTTTACAGCAAGAGATTGGTGGAATCACTCAGCTGCTTAAGTTTTTCTTGTGCAAACTTACCAGCACCCAGAAGAAATGGTCCACATTTGACTGCGAACTACTACTCATATATCATCATCATCATCATCATCATCATCATCATCAGTATGTGCCTAAAGACAGGTTTTCACATGGAAGTTCTCCAGGCTGTCCAGTCTTCTGCCATCCTCTTCAGATTTGCATAATTTCTTCTTCCCTTTTATGTTATCTATCATCTTGTATCTCCTTCTTCCTCTCAGTCTTCTTCCACAAAACAATCCTTCCAAAGCATCTACAAGCAAGCACTCCCTTCTCAATGAATGTTCTAACCACTCCTTTTTCCTTTCTCTTACAACCTTTAGCAGACATCTTCTCTCACCAACCCTTTCCAATACTCTTTCATTACTCACTCTTTCCATCCAGCTTATTCTCTCCATTCTCCTCCACATCCACACCTCAAGGGCTTCCAACCTTTTTTCATCCTCTTGTCTCCGTGTCCATGTTTCTGCCCCATATAGTGCCACACTCCAGACAAAACATCTGCCAAGCCTTTTCCTTAGTCCTTTATCTAATTTGCCACATAAGAGTCTCCTCTTTCTGTTGAATGCCTCCTTTGCTATGGCAATTCGAGTTTTCACCTCCTGGTGACATCTCAAGTCTTCAGTTATTGTGCTTCCAAGATATTTAAATTCACTTACTTGGCTAATGGTAGATTGTCCTATTTTAATATTGGACAGTCTGCGTCTTGTACTGATGACCATACTCTTTGTTTTTGCTGTGTTTATTTGCATCCCATATTCCACACAAGCTTCATTCAGATCTTTGAGCATGTTATTCACTGTCCGCTCACTTTCTGCCACTAATACCATGTCATCAGCAAATCTTATACATTCTGTTCTCTTTCCACCAATACATATTCCTCTTTTCCCATCTAAGCTTTTCACAACAATCTCTTTAAGGTATACGTTAAACAACAGTGGGGAAAGGCAACAACCTTGTCTAACACCTCATCCAACGCTGCTTCCTTCTGACATTTCATTTCCAATCCTTATCCTTACTTTCTGGTGTAAATATAGATTCTGTATCAGTTTCTCTCTTTCCAATCTACTCTTTTCCTCTTCAAGATATCCATCAGCTTGTTCCACTGAACTCTGTCAAAAGCCTTTTCTAAATCTATAAAAACAGCAAAGATTTCTCTATCCTTTTCCATATATCTTTCCCCTATAGTTCTTAGCAGGCCAATAGCATCTCTTGTTCCTTTTCCTCTTCTAAATCTGAACTGCTCCTCTGCAATCCCTCTATCCAGCTTGCCATATAACCTTTTGTTCAACATTCTCACCAAGACTTTCGCTGCATGAGAAATTAGACTGATGGTCTGGTGCTCTTCACATTTTTTAGTATTTCTCTTTTTCTCTATTGGTATCATAACTGTTGCAGAGAAGTCCTCTTTGTCATTTATCTCGTTACAGAGCTAGACTATTTCTTTTCTTGCCTTGTTTCCCAGACTCTTCAACAGTTCTGCTGGCAAATTATCTATTCCACATGTCTTCCTATTCTTCATCTCCTTCAGTGCCTGTTCTACTTCTGCTTCCAAGATGGTAGATTCCTTTCCATCTTCCGGCACATATTGCTCCTCTTCAACCTTAATTTCGCTTTGCATTTCATCCCCCTTATACAGACATTCAATATATTCTTGCCATCTGTTCAAAACCTCCTGTGGTTCTTCTGCTAGAGTACCATCTGCTCTTTCTATTTCCATGTTATTCCTGTTTCTTTTACGTTAAAAAACTATCTCAGTGGCCAGTCTATACATCATTTTATACTTTCACTCTCTCTCCATTTTCTCTATTTCGTCGCATTTCTGTTTCATACATTTTTCTCTTGCTTCTTCAGTTTTTTTTTCTTAATTCATTATTCAGTTTCCTGTACCTCTTTTTGGCTTCTTCAGTTTCTACACTTTTCCACTTTCTGCACTCTTCCACCTTTTTGAACATGTTTTCTGTTATCCATTCTTTCCTGGTGCTTTGGTATACTCTAATCCTAGTACTTCTTTGGCAGAGTCCATGAGTCCTTCCCTCATTTTTATCCACTTGTCATTAGCCTTTCATCAACACTACCTCTTTGCCTTTTTTCCATAAATCTGTTCTACAAATCTGATGCCTTTCCTACCTCTTTGAGTCTTTTTATGTTTAGTCTTTCCTTTGCTTTACCTCTACAGACTTTTTTCAACTTCACTTGTATTTCTCCTGTCACTAGGTTGTGGTCTGAATTTATATCCGCTCCTGGATAAGCTTTAGCATTCTTCAAACAGTTACTAAACCTTTTTTGTATCAGGATGTAGTCCAGCTAATATCTTTCCTTATTCACATTTAATATTCATGTGTAACGTCTCCTTTTGTGGTGTTCAAATAATGTGTTACCCACTGCTAATGAATTTTCTTTACAGAAACTGATTAGTCATTCACCTCTCTCATTTCTTATTCCTTATCCAAATTTCCCTACTTATATTCATCTCTTCCTTCACCCACCACTGCATTCCAGTCCCCCATGATGATAAAGCAGGCATCTCTATTTTCTTTCTAGATGGGTTCTTGTATTTTCTCATAATATTCTTCCACTTCCTCATCTCTGTGCTGGCTGGTTGGCATATACCCCTGTATTAATAACAAATCTTTTAAACTACCCTTCAGTCGTATCATCATCAGTGTTCCATCAATATATTGTACCTTCATTACCTCATTTTTCAACTTTCGCCCTATCACTATTCCTACTCTGTTTTCACCATTCTTGATTTCCCCTGAGTAAAAGAGTTTATAATCTCCACTTTCTATCTCCCCATTCTCTCCCCATCTCATTTCACACAAACCGAGGGCATCTAATCTGTTCTTTTTCATCTCCTGTTTTGCATTCGCTAGCTTTCCTGCTTGCAGAAGTGTCCTCACATTCCATGTTCCAATCCGTATCTTTCCTCCTTTCACTGTTCCTTTCTTCCTTTCAAATACGTCTACTCTCAATGTGTTCCCCTCCCAGAGATCCAAATGAGGGGAAGTTTTAACTCCGGAATCTTTCACATGGAGAGACATACCATGTACCGCTCGGGAATGTAATGTGGTAGTTTCCCATTACTTTCCACATAGGCATTAGGATGCCCAGTCTAAAGTCAGCAGTCCATATTTTTCAAGACGATGTTGAAGGAGACCTCTTACCATATATACAGATCATTGCCCATTGGCAGATGCATTCTGCAACCCATCAGCAGATTCTGCACCCAGGAGATTCTACCACCTAGATTTCATACCACAGTTCACTACCAACGTGCAATATGATAAAGGTGCCAATAATATTGTGACAGACTAGCTTCCCTGTATCGCAGCTACCTCCACCCAGTTGGACTTTGATAGAATTGCAGATGCACAAGTGACAGATGCTGATCTCCACAGCTTGTTTAACAAAACAGACACTGTAGTCCAACTACAAACAATGCACACTACCCTACATGACCAAACAAGTTTTCTGTGACATTTCAAAAAGGACGGGCCTGACAGTCACCCCAGAGCTGTATTGCAGGCAATTTTCAACCTTCTCCATGACCTTGCACGTCCAAGAAAGCACCCTGCTGTACACCTCATCACAGAATGGTTTGTCTGGGCTAACATTAAAAAGGATTGCGCCATGTGGACCAGGACTTGAATTCAGTGTTAGCAGGCAAAAACTGACTGCCTCGCACAGCCCCTTTGGTAAGTTGCAGGTGGTTCCGGCATGTCCACATTGATGTTATAGGGCCACTTCCCAGATCACATGGTTACCATTTCCTTCTGTCAATGATAGATTGCATGACACAATGGGTGGAGGCTATGCCCAGTTCCGACATATCGGCAGAGACAGTAGGAAAAACGTTCATCAACAGTTGAATTACCAGATATGGCTACCTGGCCTCCTTAACGTCAGGCCAGGGTCAGCAGTTAGAATGCCAACAGTTCAATGACTTATGCCACCTACACAGGCACCACTGGTTCCACACAACTACCTACCACCCTCAGTCCAATGATCTCATGGAACTGAGGCATCAGACAATGAAAGCTGCTCTCATGTGCCACTCAGAATTATGGGTGGAGGCTTTTCCATGTGTTCTTCTGGATACTTGCACAGCACAAAAAGATGGCTTTCATGTGTAGCTCACTGAAATACTATAGGATGAGCCCTTCACTCTACTAGCTGAATTTGTAGCACATAAAAACATCCCCACAGATCAGGGCTATCAAGACTTAGTCACACGCATCTGCACACACATACAAAATATCAGTGTGCTATCCCCCCCCCCCTCTCATCACAAGACACAACAAATTTTTATTCATAAAGACCAGGCCACATGTTCTCATGTGAAGCTACATACAGGTGCAGTAAAACCTGCCCCAAAACCATCATTTACAGGGCTATATCAAGTATTGAAATGTGATACAAACACTTTTGATGTTGAAATTGCTGGGAAACAAGCAACAGTGTCGGTGAACTGGCTTAAACTGGCATGTACTTTAGCAGACATGTCACAACTGACACTCTGCACTGCCTCCTATGCATCCATTAGTCAATTCCCAAATGAATGTGAATCTCCATGATTTTCTGCCTGATGACATATCTATCACATTACATGACACTGATGCCATGATTACTACTACCTACACAAACAGGCAGGTAGTTGGGTGAAAACACTGTCACACACAGTTTTGTGCACACCATTCCTGTCCCACCAGATATTGACATGGCAGGACTCGCCTCCCGTTTTTTAGCAGACTGTACACACACGGTTACTGCCTGGGCTTACACTGCCACTGGCACTGCAGTGCCTCCTGTGGACACAACAGCACAAGGCAATGACTGTAACATGCCTCCCTCTTCAAACGCTGGCACCAAGCCCACAACAGTTAAAGATGCTACCGAGACTATTTCCTTATCTGCTAACACTACCACTGGCAGATCGTTAATCACACCACTGATGCCATGCTTTGGGTGTGACCTATACCTCCGGCACACTTAGCTGACTATTACATGTCTTTCATTGCATTCACTATCACACAGCCACCTACATCACTTCAGACAGACAATGCCCCATCGCAGCCTCACCTCATGTGCTCTGGCACTATGGGAGCGGGGGCTCTGTGGCAGCATAACATCTCTGAGTCTGTAAGTGAGGATTACAGCCCCACAAAGTAATGGGAGTTAGTATGCTCTCTATGTTTGTAATGATCACAGGTGTTATATGTGCTTACTGATAAATATTGTGGAAATTGTATCTCTATGCTGTGTCACTGTTCTAGTGTCACACTGCCCATAGTCCGGCCCCGGTAGCTGAGTGGTCAGCATGACGGAATGTCAATCCTAAGGTCCCGGGTTCGATTCCCGGCTGGGTCGGAGATTTTGTCCGCTCAGGGACTGGGTGTTGTGTTGTCCTAATCATCATCATTTCATCCCCATCGACGCGTAGGTCGCCGAAGTGGCGTCAACTTGAAAGACCTGCACCAGGCGAACGATCTACCCGCCGTGAGGCCCTAGCCACATGATATTTCATTTCATTTACACTGCCCATACCCCTCTTCCCAAAGAGATATCTAATATTTTAAAGTCAAAAGCTGAACTCAGTGATATCACTTGCATTTTTTACTTTTTGGAGAAAGACCTCCATTAAAAAGATAATGTAATGATAGTTCGGAACTCAGTCAAAATTTTGGACTGTGACCTCTATTGTGCAATTGAGGAAGCCAACACTGAGAACATTCATTGCAATAATGTGAAGATTATGGCACTCTTCAATTAAATAAGCAAGCCACAAGACATATCACATATGCTGTATTTCAATGCTTCTGCTAACAAGTTACTCACATGGCTGGTTGTCAGAACTGTTGAATGTACCCAAACTGTATCCATCACATTCCATTGAGTTCCAGAGTTAATAGTAGGTATTTTTAGGGTAAATATATCTTAGCAAACTTCAGCTTAGATGCATAGTGAATATAGTTACATTTGAAACAGCTAGCAGCGAATCAAAATGTTTCAACTGAGGGAAAAATCTGGATTGAAAAGAACTTAAAAAGCACCCTAAATAAAAGTATTTAAACTGTCTATTTCAATAACTGAAAAGAAAAGGGTATGGGGAATATCAGTTGATATATTGTATTTATCTGAAAGTAACTTATGAATCACTGAAATGAAGCAGATAGACATAAAAAAACAATAAAAAATAAAAAATAAAAATAAAAACAACTTGAAAATAATGCTCCAGGAACTGCAGAGCAGTGAAGATTTTGGTGGCTAACCCTTAGAGTAATGTGCAACAATAGTAAACCTGAAAATATGCAAGCTAACAGGGCTGAAAGTTTACAGGCTGCTAACGGATAATTCCATTAGTTTCAACAGTCAGTTATTGTTTTAATAAAGTACTGTAGACTTGACTGGAAACTTCAAACTGATGGAATTTTAATCGTTAATTTTCTGTCAAAAAAGCTGACTAATTACAGCTAGAGTTGTTTATATTTGATGTAGTAATACCTAAAGTAAAGTCCCTAACTCTGACTGAGGGCCATAGCACAACAGCTGCTGACTAGATGTTCTTAGAAACAACTCCATTTTGTAACATAAATATGAAGAAAATGGTTTATCTGCTCACAGTAGTCCAGTGTTAATTATAAAACTTGCCAACTAGTTAAGTTTTCATAGTTAAAACAATACTCTAAAGCAGAATCATAACTAATGACACAGACACAGTGTGTAGAGAAACCTTAATGGGAGAACATTGGGAAGAAGTTTACAATGGAGAAGCTGTATATGCAAAATATAACTGTTTTATTAAACATATTCAAACAGTAGTTTAACACCTGTTTCCCTTCAAAACAAACAAGAATAAATTAAGCAGAGGCAGGCACAATGAGTGAATAGCGCTTAGGCTTACAGTACCCTGTGCAAGAGTCAGAGGAAATGGATAATCTTTTTATTTTATTTTAAACATCTAGTTCCTTTGGACCAAATCGAGGTGCAAATTTTCAAGGTTATGGAACATGTCAGTGCAAGTAATTACAACACAAAAGTAATATTACATAAAATAAAATGTTCAGGAACCCAAAAACCGACAACCCATTAATTTATGTAAATGCAATCAACATTATAACACAGGAATCAGCTTAATTTTTCAAGGAACTCCTTGTTTTCTACATCCATTGCATTTGCACACACAGTGGTACTTAAGATCTCCAAATGCCAGTCACTTCATGGACTTTAACAATTCTTGCCAGGAAACAGTTAGACATTCCCAGGTTTTCCAAGTTGGGTAGTAGACTGTTGGTCCCCCCCTCCTCCGCTCCCCCTTTCTCACCACCTCACCTCCACATGCCATAATTTTGGCTAGCTTGGTGCCGTCCTCCATCTTTTCCTATTTTAAGCTAATTGTTTCATCTGTAATATTACACACATCTACTTGAATCCTCCCTTGTGTCGGTATACTTTGCATCAGACTGTTGTATTTGGCTCCGCGGCACCCCTGTGAAGACAGCTGATGTTCATTTCAATGTGACTATGGCGATCATTAGTGAGACAGTTAGATCTATCCCTATATGCTGGATGCCCATAACACTGAACATCTGTCCAGCTTGCCTTTTGTCAAAAGATGCCTCTCTACCACCTTTGTCAGCAAGTTCCTAAAATTGAATCAATCCTTCTTGACAATGATTTACTCTCACTGTCTAGGAAAACACCTCAAATCCAGTAGACCTGCACATGAAGGAGGAGACCAGATGCTTTCCACTTGGTTCAAAAGGAATACTGAATGGAAATGTGATAAACCAAGAAAACATTAAACCACAAGCATGTTGACAGTCCAACTTAAAATTCCAGTCTTTCATTGTCAAAGGGAGGTGTGCGTAGAGCATAATACACTCCTGGAAATGGAAAAAAGAACACATTGACACCGATGTGTCAGACCCACCATACTTGCTCTGGACACTGCGAGAGGACCGTACAAGCAATGATCACACGCACGGCACAGCGGACACACCAGGAACCACGGTGTTGGCCTTCGAATGGCGCTAGCTGTGCAGCATTTGTGCACCGCCGCCGTCAGTGTCAGCCAGTTTGCCGTGGCATACGGAGCTCCATCGCAGTCTTTAACACTGGTAGCATGCTGCGACAGCGTGGACGTGAACCGTACGTGCAGTTGACGGACTTTGAGCGAGGGTGTATAGTGGGCATGCGGGAGGCCGAGTGGACGTACCGCCGAATTGCTCAACACGTAGGGCGTGAGGTCTCCACAGTACAAGGATGTTGTCGCCAGTGGTCGGCAGAAGGTGCACATTTCCGTGGACCTGGGACCGGACCGCAGTGACGCATGGATGCACGCCAAGACCGTAGGATCCTACGCAGTGCCGTAGGGGACTGCACCGCTACTTCCCAGCAAATTAGGGACACTGTTGCTACTGGGGTATCGGCGAGGACCATTCGCAACCGTCTCCATGAAGCTGGGCTACGGTCCCACACACCGTTAGGCCGTCTTCCGCTCACGCCCCAACATCGTGCAGCCCGCCTCCAGTGGTGTCGCGACAGGCGTGAATGGAGGGACGAATGGACACGTGTCGTCTTCAGCGATGAGAGTCGCTTCTGCCTTGGTGCCGATGATGGTCGTATGCGTGTTTGGCACCGTGCAGGTGAGCGCCACAATCAGGACTGCATACGACTGAGGCACACAGGGCCAACACCCGGCATCATGGTGTGGGGAGCGATCTCCTACACTGGCCGTACACCTCTGGTGATCATCGAGGGTACACTGAATAGTGCACGGTACATCCACACCGTCATCGAACCCATCGTTCTACCATTCCTAGACCGGCAAGGGAACTTGCTGTTCCAACAGGACAATGCACGTCCGCATGTATCCCGTGCCACCCAACGTGCTCTAGAAGGTGTAAGTCAACTACCCTGGCCAGCAAGATCTCCGGATCTGTTCCCCATTGAGCATGTTTGGGACTGGATGTAGCATCGTCTCACGCGGTCTGCACGTCCAGCACGAACGCTGGTCCAACTGAGGCGCCAGGTGGAAATGGCATGGCAAGCCGTTCCACAGGACTACATCCAGCATCTCTATGTTCGTCTCCATGGGAGAATAGCAGCCTGCATTGCTGCGAAAGGTGGATATACACTGTACTAGTGCCGACATTGTGCATGCTCTGTTGCCTGTGTCTACGTGCCTGTGGTTCTGTCAGTGTGATCATGTGATGTATCTGACCCCAGGAATGTGTCAATAAAGTTTCCCCTTCCTGGGACAATGAATTCACGGTGTTATTATTTCAATTTCCAGGAGTGTAGATACCAGATTGGAGAAAGTATGTGTAAATACAACATACATAATAAACAAGCTGAGCATTATAATTGGGGAGAAACCTTTAAGGGCAGACCAGGTGACCAAGTTTATGCCCACAATTTCCCAGGAAGGCAAGTGTGTGGCGGGAATTTAGTAAATTTACTCCTCATTTTCTGGGGCCTTGCACTATCGTGCGTATTTTAGGCCCAGTAAACATGTTGGTCAAGGAGAAAAGTTCAGGTAAGCAATATCGGGTTCACCTTAGCCAAGTTAAGTTCAGGTAGCTTAGGGGTTGAATCATCCCCTCCCTGTGTTAACTTTGAGGGGGGGGGGGGGGGAGGTAGAGCCGTGGCTGGCTCATGTTATGCATTGGATTAAACCTTGATTGCTATGCTGTGTTTAGTCTCGTGCAGTTATCGCGATTATGCTGTTATCCTGTCTCTCCACAAGTGGCAGCAGCGGTGTGTATCGATATTCACACCTTGTACTATCTTTGGCCTGGTGCTTATAATTTCTGGCTGTGCTGTGTGCGGGCAGTTGGTCAGTTGGCATGGAGTAGTGAGGAAATCTCCATGGCGTGTAGTTTGGCGAATGCCGCTGACCTCTTGTCCACGTGCGGTCAGAGTGTGTTGTGCTGTTCCCATTGCTGCGAGGTCTGTGGCTCACTGATCCTGGACACGAAAGTTGAGTTTTGACTTAATCTACCAGCAAATCATGACTGTTCACATTGTGTTGTTTGGATTTCATTCCCATGAGCAACAACATGTGTTTTCAAGTTGGCAAATTTTAGCGACCCTCTGGTGGAGTTTAACTGTGCTTGGTTATTTTGGATTGAAGCGCAGCAGCGGAATCTTCTACTTTGTGGCAGTTAACATTCTGGTTACCTGCCCTGGCCATTGATGTAAATTCAGGCAGTGTATTTTCCTCAGTGTGTTGTCACTGTCCAGCATGGTGTGTAGTTTGACAACTCAATGTATAATTGATTGTGGACGCCAATACCTTCTACATTGTTCCATTGAACTCCTTGTTGTGTGCTGGTCGGGTGGACCAGAAGTTATCTTGTCAGTGGGTCCGCTGACTGTCTGTTGGTTGGGTTGTTGTCAGATCGTTAATAGTTGGGCCAACTGCCTGTCTCACCTAAGCGAGCATTAGTGTTTGAATTCCAGGCCAAACCTCGGAAACTTCTGAGTGCCATTGGGTGTACTGCCTTTTCTTATTTGTTCTTTTTGTTTTTATTTGTATTGTTTCAAGCTGATTTTTAAATTAAGGTTGTTTTGCCCTTAATGCATATATTGTTTGAGCCTTCAGCCTAATTGAAAGAACTGATTTAAGATAAGGCCTTCTGCCTTTCAAATTTCTGATTTTGGCTTGAGTTTTAAGTTATTGGCTTTTGGCTGATTTTAAATTAATGTGGTCTTGCCCTTAAGGCATGAGATTGTATGGCATATTCAGCCAGTTATTAAGTTCCAAAAATTAATGCTGTGTGTGTTTTTTAAAAATTTTCTTGGCTCTTATAATGTTTGGTCAAATAAATAAAGTTGTATGTTCGAGTGTAACTGACAGCCATTTATTTTGGCCACTTTCCACAATTTAAACTACCTGTCCTGTCCTATGGTTTAGAAGCTCATCTCACAAGGTACAAGAACAGACTGAATTAAAATGGTGGCTCAGATGAGTGCTCAGAGTCCCAGATATTATGTTGTTCATGGTTGATTCGACCTATCAATGCCATTATTTATTTATTTGTTCATAGAACAATGTACCTTGTATGGATGTCCCTCGAGTGTTCATACAATATTTCTTATGAAAATAAACATTTCTCTTACAGTGTTTACAGTCCCTATACTTAGTTCCACATTTATAATCCCATCACAAAATTGTTATATAGTACAATGTTTATGAACAACAAGTTACAATCAATAAATATTTTAAATATTCATTTACAGTGTAGTAGCTATTACTTAGGATATAATTTTTTAGGCTTTGAGTAAAGGTGTGTGGATCGTTTCCATCTTTTATTTCTCGTGGCAGTCTATTGTACAATTTTATTCCATAATATAATACACTATTTTGAATTTTTGACATGTTTCTACAATTTGTATGTAAACATTCTCTCAGTTTGGTTCTGTGGTCATGTATTGTGCTGCTTGTGGTATATAGATGAGTATGCCTTTAAATATGTCTGCTTGTGTCTGTATATGTGTGGATGGATATGTGTGTGTGTGCGAGTGTATACCTATCCTTTTTTCCCCCTAAGGTAAGTCTTTCCACTCCCGGGATTGGAATGACTTCTTACTCTCTCCCTTAAAACCCACATCTTTTCATCTTTCCCTCTTTCCTGACGAAGCAACCGTCGGTTGTGAAAGCTCGAAATTTTGTGTGTGTGTTTGTGTGTTTTTTTATTGTGCCTACCTACCGGCGCTTTCCCGCTTGGTAAGTCATGGAACCTTTGTTTTTAATATATTAGTATTTTTTCCTCTATACATTATGTTGTGATTGATTTATCCACATGCAACTACCGGAATTTCTAGCTTTCTGAATAATTATTTCCAGTGTGCGCTGTTATAACTATTAGTTACTATTCATACAGTTCTTTTCTGAAAATAGTCTGTATGTTTCCAGCACTTTACCCCCCCTCAAAACATTATTCCATAACAGCAGACCGAATGCGTTTGTTCAAAGTAGGCTACTTTGAGACATGAAACACTGCACACAGGTGCAAGGATTTGCAGGGCATGACATGCTGCGGATAGCTTCTTTGCCAAAATTCTTACATGTTCTCTCCATTCAAACTGTATTGTGCTGCTTGTGGTATATAGATGAGTATGCCTTTAAATATGTCTGCTTGTGTCTGTATATGTGTGGATGGATATGTGTGTGTGTGCGAGTGTATACCTATCCTTTTTTCCCCCTAAGGTAAGTCTTTCCACTCCCGGGATTGGAATGACTTCTTACTCTCTCCCTTAAAACCCACATCTTTTCATCTTTCCCTCTTTCCTGACGAAGCAACCGTCGGTTGTGAAAGCTCGAAATTTTGTGTGTGTGTTTGTGTGTTTTTTTATTGTGCCTACCTACCGGCGCTTTCCCGCTTGGTAAGTCATGGAACCTTTGTTTTTAATATATTAGTATTTTTTCCTCTATACATTATGTTGTGATTGATTTATCCACATGCAACTACCGGAATTTCTAGCTTTCTGAATAATTATTTCCAGTGTGCGCTGTTATAACTATTAGTTACTATTCATACAGTTCTTTTCTGAAAATAGTCTGTATGTTTCCAGCACTTTACCCCCCCTCAAAACATTATTCCATAACAGCAGACCGAATGCGTTTGTTCAAAGTAGGCTACTTTGAGACATGAAACGCTGCACACAGGTGCAAGGATTTGCAGGGCATGACATGCTGCGGATAGCTTCTTTGCCAAAATTCTTACATGTTCTCTCCATTCAAACTGATAATCTCTACTCATCTCCAAGAATTTGGTGTCAGTTACACAATCTAATACCTCATTATTTATTTTAATTTTAGTATCATGTGGTTCTTTTAGTTAGTCAGGAGTTTATACAGCTTGTCTATTCCACATTTAAAGTTACGCTATTCTTTGATGACCAGTTGAGTGTATCTCTGAGAGCTTCATTGCATTTTTCTGCCAACTGAGTTGAATTTCTGTCTGTAATGACTACTGTGCTCTCATTGTCAAATAGTATTTTTTCTCCATACCTGACACTAGGTGGGAAATTTTTATGTATAAGAAAGAGGATCTGGGGGATGTCTGTATTAATATATTTCAGATCTGGTAGGTGTTTTGCTACCAGTCTTCTAGAAATATGTGAGATTTCAACTGTTTGCACCCAGTTTTTTAGTAAACTGTGCTATAGCTGTGTACTTCTAGTGGGCCTGAAACTGACTTCTTTATTGCATAGAAAGTTGCATTTATTTAAGTACTTCATTAGTCTGCTTCTCATTACAGTTTCTATTGTTTGGAAATGCAAGGTAATAAAGAAATTTATTTGTGGTTTTCTATGTTTTCTGGCTCACCATTTTTTTAGTATTGGTAATACTTCTGCTTGTTTTATGTGTTCAGAAAACCAGCCAGATCAAAAAGATTCATTAATTATTATTGTTAAGGTTTTTTTTCGGCTCCAGTAACTTTCTGTAAGTTCTCCTTCAATTTTTGTAAAACTCTGAAAAAGTATTTGTTTTTGTATTTCTTTATTGGTCCTATAAATCGTGTTTAGGTACATATTTTGCACAAATGATGTAGGACAAGTCAGGTTGGTACAGTATATACAACATCATACACATTGTTATTTTGAAAAGATAAGTAATTAAAAATTATTCAATACATGTTGAATATTGATGACAAAATTAATATAATGAAATAAAATGATAGACTGGTTAAGAATATTTGAGCAGTTACACTATACTTTTGTGGTACTCTAAAAACTTGGAAAGAGAATAGAAGCTAGTCAGTCAGGTTATTTTTGATGGACATGAAATACCTTAGAGTTTCAGATGACTTTTTGATATCTCTCGTCACCCACATATTCCTTTTTTTTTTATTTTTTTTTTTTTTTTATATATATAATTAAAAGCTCCAATGGAATGCAATGTTTTGGGAAATGCTTCCTCAAATTTTAGTTTAAATATTGTCATGAACTTATTAATCATTTTGTTTACTTTTGTTTCTGCATACATTTCCTCCTACCTTTCATGTTGTATATGGAGTGAGAACTGACTTATGTTTGATTCTTTTGTATGTGTTCAATCTAGGAGACTTTTCTGCATAAATATTTGCTTTTAATATCTGCCAGAAAAGATCTGATAGGCCTAAATTTTGAACAAGTAACCTGCAGTGCTTTCTTTCTATGTCTGTTGCCACATGGTCTGTTATTGAGGAAGATTGTTTAGTCACTCTAGATGGACAGTTTACGAGTGACATTATGCCGTAGCTACAGAGAATATTTAAGTGTGTATTACTAACATAGTCTGAGTTCTTTGCATCGATATTTAAATTCCCACATATGAGAATGTTAATTTTTGGACTAGGTACCTTGTCCAAGCTCTGATTGAGTTTTGAGAAATATTACCATTATGAGATCTGTACAAACAAGATACAATTAAATTTTTGACACACTCTTTTCCGTTATTTTACCTACTTATATGTGAATGCTGCATTAAGATCAAACTGGTCATTAACTTCAACATTGAAATTTATGAAGTAATTCACCAATGTTTTCAAGTAGATAGTTTTCTCATTGGATGCACTTGTTTAAAAGTATGGAGTCTGATGCCCACATCACTCTTAGCAACTACAAGTAATGGATTGTTGTATTCACTTCAGCAGCATCCAGTGATGCCAAGACTTTCAAGTTTCAGTAAAATCTCTTTACTGAGTTCTTCTGATGTATCAGAGATTTGACTCCCTAAGTATCAGACACCTTCCTTTCTGTTTTTTTATATTGTCAAAACAGTTTCTTACTAACTCAAAGTGTGTGTTATCCACAGGTTCTTCTAATAAGTCTCTCTCTGTCTTAGCAAAATCGATGCCTTGACCTCTATTGTGATTGGTTACTCTCTGAATCATTTTAATCCTCACTTCAGAATTGTGGTCTTTCATCTCTCCACTATCATTTTCAAACAGAGTCTCTACAGTAATTGAATTTTGATTGCTATTACTCAGTCTTTCTTTAAAATGGCTGTAAAATGTGTTTTGAGATTTCTACCATCACTCTGGATACAGTTGTTTATTTTTTGCGGCCAATTTTTCTCAAATAAAATTTTTATGAGACATTTTGCCTGAACTCATCCAATTTTTGTAAATAAACCTTTGACCTTTCCCCATAGCAACATCTGGTTTTATACATCATATGTTTTGTTCAGTATTTAAATGATCTTCACTCTCATTATTATATGACACAAGAACCGAATTAGTCAGTTGCAACACAACAGACATTAGATAACCCAAATCTTCTTTCGGACCACCCAGAACATCTAACAGCCTCAAAGTATGTAAAGCTTCACTTTCTTTGTCTCCCAATACCATTTCTTCACCTAACTAAACCCACTTCTTCTTCATATTCAGCTTTCACCTCTTCAGCAATTTTATTTACCCTACTACTCTCCAGTATAACATTAGTTATCTCATTGTCTGCTCTGTCCCCATTCTTGTGCTTAAATATGCTGTTGAGTGCAAATTGTACTCGGTGTTATGAGTGGTAGAAATGATGGTCTGGTGGGGCACAGTAACACACTGCTGATCAAGAAAATTGTTTTATTCAACTTTGACTTTAATTATAATCACCCTGTATATTTAAACTTTCAGACTGCTGTAGAAATAACACCACTGGTCCAAATGGCATCAAATTGCAATGGAATATTATTGGATAATGAGGAAAACATATGGCAGAAGAAAAATAAATAGTTACAAAATGTAGCAATAGATGGCGCTGTAAGCATCATAATTTAACAGTGGTCAACTACAAAAGACAAATGAATCATACAACAATGCCTAAGGTGTACGTTTGATGTTAAACAAACTGTACTACTCAATATGTGTGGGTGTACAGGTGTGATACTTTGAAAAAATATGGCCCTATGATAAGTGATGCCATAAACCGACATCACACAGTGACCTTTTCAGGATGAAGTGGTACTGGTTGATTTGCATGTGTATTTTCCATTGCCGATATTCAACAATTCTGTGTATTGACATATCCTGTCAGATGAAAGCAGGCTTCATCTGTCCACAAAATCTTCCATGACCAATCATTGTCCATTTCCTTGTGAGCCAGAAATTCTAAAGCAAAGGTGTCTCTTGCTGGCAGGTCAACAGGAAACAACTTGTGCACATGGGTAATTTTGAATGAATAGCAAAGAAGGATGTTTCATACCATGTTAATAATAATAATAATAATAATAATAATAATAATAATAATATTTATTCAACATCGAATAATAAGATGCAATCCCTAGAAATAATACAGTTTCAGGACATCATACAGATTATTCTTCTGAATACATCAGTTTATAAATTATGAACTAAAGATTTGTTTGTATTAATAAATTTTACATTTTGATGTATTTTACGTCTGGTAGTATACAATTACGATATTACAAATATTTTTTTTATCAACATTATATTAGTTGTAGGTTACTTAAAACTGTGAGCTTGACATACTTAAGAAACACTTTTCATACAGATATAATACTCGTCTAGGGAATAAAAAGGATTTTCAATTAGAATTCTTTTTAGCTGATCTTTTAATTTGTTAGTAGGAAGGGTTGTGAGACTTTTTGGTAGGGCATTAGCTAGCTTCAGCCCAGCATGAAGTGCATTTTTTTCATATAAAGCTGTTCTGTGGCTATTTACATGGTATCTGAACTTTTGACTTGTATCATATTGGTGCAGGTCACAGTTGAAATTTGGATTTATTGTTTTCACAAGCAATATAACTTTCAATATGTACACACCTATAATGGTAAGCACACCTAATTTTGGGAACAGATTCCGACATGATTCTCGAGGTTTGGCACCACAAATGATCCTGATAACTTTTTTCTGTAGTATTAATAATGTACTTAGGTTGGCTTGAGTTGTTGCACCCCATATTTCTGCAGCATAGTTTACGTTTGATGAGAATAGGGCATGATAAGCAGTTTTTAGTACACCCATGTCCTTACAATATTTGCTAATCATATTTATAGCAAACACATTCTTTGACAGCTTACATGCTAAGGAATCAATATGCATGTCCCATTTCAGGCTGTCCTGGATTGTAATTCCCAAGAACTTTGTCCATTTTTTCTTTTTTACAATGGCGTTTCCTATGGATAATTTCATGTCAAATTCTATTTGTTTCCTTGTCTTAAATTCCATCATTGCAGTCTTTGAAGCACTTACATTTAGATGGCTTTCATTAAAATACTTGACTATTTCATTAGTTACACTGTTGCACTGTACCTCCAGACTCTCATAGTCTTTGTGTTTACACACTATTGATGTGTCATCTGCATACAATATTTTTGCACAGTTAGGAGAACAATACTGTATATCATTGACATATATCAAGAAAAGAAGGGGTCCCAAGACAGAACCTTGAGGCACTCCATATTTGATGTCTGTAATTTTAGATTTGTAAGACCCACTGTTTGTTTTAAGCAAGACAAATTGTTTTCTATTGCTCATATATGATTTTATTAGCTCATAGCTAGTGCCTCTGATATCCAGGTTCCACAGCTTGTCAAGTAATATCTTGATGTTGACACAATTAAAAGCTTTTTCTAGATCAGGGAACACTCCAGTTACATACTCCTTGTTCTCTATGGCCATTATTGTTTTGTCTATTAATTGTGCTGCTGCTACTGATGTTGACTTGTTTTTCATAAAGCCATTCTGATTTTCAAATATTAAACTGTGTTGACTCAGGAATGTCATTAGTCTAGTATAAATAACTTTCTCAACTACCTTAGAAAATGCAGGTAAGATTGAGATGGGGTGGTAGTTTTCAATTTTAGATTTATCACCTTTCTTGTGAATCGGGGTTACTTGTGCTGTCTTTGGACTATCTGGGAAACAACCTGATGCAATTACATCATTTACTGCTGTGGCCATGGCATCAGATATGTTGTCTACGCATCTTTTCAGTGTACAGATAGACAATCCATCATAGCCTGCTGATTTTGTATTTTTTAATGACATTACTATGTTTTTGACTTGCTTGTTATTGGTTGGGGACAAGTATATGCTTTGTTTCATTGGAATGCCCCTATATCTATGCTGAAGATTCTTAAAATTGTCATTGACAGATTTTCCAACAGAAGAAAAGTACTCATTAAAAACATTTGCAATCTGACATTGACATTTCATGATATGCCCTTTATGGTTTATAGTAAAATCACTTGTTGATCTGTCCTTACAATCCCTAAAGCTATTTATTACTTTCCAAACATCTAAATCTGTGTTAGTAGAGTTTCTTAACATTGTGGCTACATATTTACTTTTAGTTTCTAGCAGAAGATCTTTATAATAATCCTGATAGTTCTTAAATTCTACCTTAGTCTATTATTATTGTTATTACTTATCATTGCATATTGGAAAAGTCTAAGTTTCTCTCTTGCTGTTTTTACTTCATGATTTATCCAGTTATTTGTTTTTGTATCTTTTTGCAATCATTTACTGTAAAGGTCATTTCTGGACATGAGACATTGAAGCAGTAATAAAAATCTGATGAAAATTCACTAAAAGTAATGCTGTTTTTTTTTTCACCCCATTGTAAGCTTTGTAGCAAACTGTTGAAATCTTTAACATTGCCATCATTGGTCATTCTTTTTGTCACATATTGTTTCTCTTTTCTATTGACATGAAGATTTTCAGCTTCTATCAATACCTGTACTGTGTGGTGGTCAGAAATGGCAAGCTTCAGAACTGATGCACTGCATGTAAAGTGGGACATGTTAGTTATAATGTTGTCAATGCATGATTTTACACTATTGACCTCTCTAGTGGGCTCGTTTATAGGTTCACAGGTATGTCCAATGTTCGGGCAATTTTCTGTGCAGTACACGTTTGCACACCCCCACTCATCTCCTCCTGCATTGCTGTGGCCACTAAACCACTAACGTTGAATCAGTTTGTTTCCTCCCTCTAACAGATCGCACACCAAAAAAACCCGTCTTTTTGAATTTCCAAATCATTTTCTCCAGATCCGCAACAGTCATCAGACCAACACCTTTTTTCAAACCCCTGGAACTTCTGCAGAGCAATCTGTGCACAGTCATCATTCTTGTAATATAGCTTTACAAGCAGAGTGCGATCCTGCAATGAGACAGTAATGGCAAACGTCACAGACGCAAAATAAGGAAAAGCCGTGTACCCGGCGTGTTTATACCAACTTCAGTGGGTCGTGTTTTAATGACCTCCTTTGTTATGAACAACTGGATGACTATTAATTGTAATAAATGTTCATGGAGTAAAGAATATTGGCTAAGCCTAGTGGTAGCTAAAAAAAAATTACTCATATTGTGTTTTGAGGATCTCCTTCAATCAGTTGCTTGAATTTCTTCTGTCTGGAAACCAGATAGTCTTGTAGGTCTGGAAACCAAATAGGTTGACATGTTTCTTGAATAATAAAGATGACAAACTAATCAGTATATAATTTTCATATTTAATAGACCTAGATGTCTTGCTGCCATCAATTACAGTGTTCATTCATAGAAATTCCATTTGTACACAACTTGAATTTACAATTTGTCCAATAACTGAGCACAACAGAAAAGCTTTTCATCCCTCCTTCCTTCTTTGCTAACAGAAAAACATCACAACAGCACGCAGTTAACATTATTCCAAAGTATGTCAGTAAAGATATAGTCACACTAAGATAAAATATTGAACATTAAATCAAAAATAATTTACAGAAAATGAAATTCACTCAACAACACAGTAGAACAATTATGATACTATATATTCACATAAACAATAATTTATCTTTTTGTAGTACAGTATTTTTATGAAATTTGATTTTTAATCACAGAGGTTAATTGTGTTAGCACGACATACACTACTATACAGTTGAAGTTTAAAATATTTCAAATAAGATAAAAAAAGGGATAAGATCATAAATTTTTGAGTATACATGGTCCATGTGGCTTATTGCCCATTATACAGACCCCACGAGTTTCGCTCGTATTCCATTGCGATTGAAAGTCTCGTAGGTGTGCACAATGTTGAAAAGTAGAACATACAGTAACACGAGCGTTTACGAAATGTCATTGTTGGTTTCTGTGGGCTTGAATAGTTGAAGGCTGGTAAAAGGAGGCATCTGGTGTGCGCTGTATTGGAGGGTAGTGTCCTGCACACAGCTCCCAGGCGATTTCCTACAACATTTCGCAGTGCATCGTCTTCAGAATCCCAAGTTCCCTAATTAAATACACTCCTGGAAATTGAAATAAGAGCACCGTGAATTCATTGTCCCAGGAAGGGGAAACTTTATTGACACATTCCTGGGGTCAGATACATAGACACAGGCAACAGAGCATGCACAATGTCGGCACTAGTACATAGAGATAACTTAATAACTGGCTGAATATGCCATACAATCTCATGCCTTAAGGGCAAGACCACATTAATTTAAAATCAGCCAAAAGCCAATAACTTAAAACTCAAGCCAAAATCAGAAATTTGAAAGGCAGAAGGCCTTATCTTAAATCAGTTCTTTCAATTAGGCTGAAGGCCCAAACAATATATGCATTAAGGGCAAAACAACCTTAATTTAAAAATCAGCTTGAAACAATACAAATAAAAACAAAAAGAACAAATAAGAAAAGGCAGTACACCCAATGGCACTCAGAAGTTTCCGAGGTTTGGCCTGGAATTCAAACACTAATGCTCGCTTAGGTGAGACAGGTAGTTGGCCCAACTATTAACAATCTGACAACAACCCAACCAACAGACAGTCAACGGACCCACTGACAAGATAACTTCTGGTCCACCCGACCAGCACACAACAAGGAGTTCAATGGAACAATGTAGAAGGTATTGGCGTCCACAATCAATTATACATTGAGTTGTCAAACTACACACCATGCTGGACAGTGACAACACACTGAGGAAAATACACTGCCTGAATTTACATCAATGGCCAGGGCAGGTAACCAGAATGTTAACTGCCACAAAGTAGAAGATTCCGCTGCTGCGCTTCAATCCAAAATAACCAAGCACAGTTAAACTCCACCAGAGGGTCGCTAAAATTTGCCAACTTGAAAACACATGTTGTTGCTCATGGGAATGAAATCCAAACAACACAATGTGAACAGTCATGATTTGCTGGTAGATTAAGTCAAAACTCAACTTTCGTGTCCAGGATCAGTGAGCCACAGACCTCGCAGCAATGGGAACAGCACAACACACTCTGACCGCACGTGGACAAGAGGTCAGCGGCATTCGCCAAACTACACGCCATGGAGATTTCCTCACTACTCCATGCCAACTGACCAACTGCCCGCACACAGCACAGCCAGAAATTATAAGCACCAGGCCAAAGATAGTACAAGGTGTGAATATCGATACACACCGCTGCTGCCACTTGTGGAGAGACAGGATAACAGCATAATCGCGATAACTGCACGAGACTAAACACAGCATAGCAATCAAGGTTTAATCCAATGCATAACATGAGCCAGCCACGGCTCTACCTCCCCCCCCCCCCCCCTCAAAGTTAACACAGGGAGGGGATGATTCAACCCCTAAGCTACCTGAACTTAACTTGGCTAAGGTGAACCCGATATTGCTTACCTGAACTTTTCTCCTTGACCAACATGTTTACTGGGCCTAAAATACGCACGATAGTGCAAGGCCCCAGAAAATGAGGAGTAAATTTACTAAATTCCCGCCACACACTTGCCTTCCTGGGAAATTGTGGGCATAAACTTGGTCACCTGGTCTGCCCTTAAAGGTTTCTCCCCAATTATAATGCTCAGCTTGTTTATTATGTATGTTGTATTTACACATACTTTCTCCAATCTGGTATCTACACTCCTGGAAATTGAAATAATAACACCGTGAATTCATTGTCCCAGGAAGGGGAAACTTTATTGACACATTCCTGGGGTCAGATACATCACATGATCACACTGACAGAACCACAGGCACGTAGACACAGGCAACAGAGCATGCACAATGTCGGCACTAGTACAGTGTATATCCACCTTTCGCAGCAATGCAGGCTGCTATTCTCCCATGGAGACGAACATAGAGATGCTGGATGTAGTCCTGTGGAACGGCTTGCCATGCCATTTCCACCTGGCGCCTCAGTTGGACCAGCGTTCGTGCTGGACGTGCAGACCGCGTGAGACGACGCTTCATCCAGTCCCAAACATGCTCAATGGGGGACAGATCCGGAGATCTTGCTGGCCAGGGTAGTTGACTTACACCTTCTAGAGCACGTTGGGTGGCACGGGATACATGTGGACGTGCATTGTCCTGTTGGAACAGCAAGTTCCCTTGCCAGTCTAGGAATGGTAGAACGATGGGTTCGATGACGGTTTGGATGTACCGTGCACTATTCAGTGTCCCCTCGATGATCACCAGAGGTGTACGGCCAGTGTAGGAGATCGCTCCCCACACCATGATGCCGGGTGTTGGCCCTGTGTGCCTCGGTCGTATGCAGTCCTTATTGTGGCGCTCACCTGCACGGCGCCAAACACGCATACGACCATCATTGGCACCAAGGCAGAAGCGAAGCTCATCGCTGAAGACGACACGTCTCCATTCGTCCCTCCATTCACGCCTGTCGCGACACCACTGGAGGCGGGCTGCATGATATTGGGGCATGAGCGGAAGACGGCCTAACGGTGTGCGGGACCGTAGCCCAGCTTCATGGAGACAGTTGCGAATGGTCCTCGCCGATATCCCAGGAGCAACAGTGTCCCTAATTTGCTGGGCAGTGGCGGTGCAGTCCCCTACGGCACTGCGTAGGATCCTACGGTCTTGGTGTGCATCCGTGCGTCGCTGCGGTCCGGTCCCAGGTCGACGGGCACGTGCACCTTCCGCCGACCACTGGTGACAACATCGATGTACTGTGGAGACCTCACGCCCCACGTGTTGAGCAATTCGGCGGTACATCCACCCAGCCTCCCGCATGCCCACTATATGCCCTCGCTCAAAGTCCGTCAACTGCACATACGGTTCACGTCCACGCTGTCGCGGCATACTACCAGTGTTAAAGACTGCGATGGAGCTCCGTATGCCACGGCAAACTGGCTGACACTGACGGCGGCGGTGCACAAATGCTGCGCAGCTAGCGCCATTCGACGGCCAACACCGTGGTTCCTGGTGTGTCCGCTGTGCCGTGCGTGTGATCATTGCTTGTACATCCCTCTCGCAGTGTCCGGAGCAAGTATGGTGGGTCTGACACACCAGTGTCAATGTGTTCTTTTTTCCATTCCATTTCCAGGAGTGTATATGAAATATTTCATGAGAAAATTACAAGATAAAACAAGGCTCCCAGAAGTTGAATTAAAAAAAAAAAAAATCAGAGAAGCGTCAAAATGACTTCTTAACTGATTCGAAGTTAAGTGAAAAGAATACTTGGCAAACCCTTAGGCAAAAGCAAATATTAAACTCATCTTGAAAAGAAATTGAAAAAGATTACTTCTCCCAAAAATTATTTTAGAGTTTATCAGAGGTAATTATGCTGTTGAATTCTGTACAACTACTAATTAGCAATATTAAAGAAAAAATACTTATACTAAGACAAAACTGTAAAGTAAATATTAATGCATTAGGGGTAACAAGACTAAAACTAACACTCAGTAATCAGTAAATTTTAACTCTGATTCAGAAAATAATAAGATAAATGATTTGTTCTCTTATATATTTGACTTTGTAAAGTTACTCAATTTTTGAAAATTTAATACTATTTTGAAAATAGGCTTTTCTGTTACGTTCATTGTAACTGTAAAATATGATACCACTTGCAATATTGTAGATTACAATACCAAATTCTCAGAAACAAATCCTCTGTGCCTTTTTGGCATTACCATGACTTACAATACCATTTTACATTCTCAATTGTTCATGAAATACTATGTGCAGCATAGACACTATTAAAATGTCAAAGCGTTTGATAAAGTTGTGTGTGCTGCATAAGCACTACTCAGTTCCAGAGCACTAGATTATGTGTATAGTAGCTCAAATATAAGTTTGGTGTGCTAACATGGCACAACTTCATTTGGGTAGACCATATGGTAAAATCCATCAGATAACTAAAAGTTCTTTATGACAATTTGAGTTCAAATCCAGTTGAGGTTATCATGTAGTGTGTTTAAACACACAATTAAGTCCACTATCTATTTGATTCAACTCATGGTTGAGGATACTACACTATATCAATGAAATAACTTATATTTATAAGTACTATGGTGAATGTCCATAGAACATGTCATGTAACTAACACTTAAAGCACAAATATGAAAATGTCCTCCCCAGATCATGGGGTTGTCTGAAATTTACATACCATTTCTGGTTGAAAATTCACTTAAAGCTAGACAGGATTTGAAAGTGTTCACTTAGGTAATACACAAAATTATATACTGTTCACAGATGATATTATGTATCACATTTTGGGCAACATGTGTCTACAGATTTCAATAACTCTCCTCATGTCTTTTACACACTTTGGTGAAGATAGGATTTGTTTGTTTCAGGGTTCTGTGTCATAGACCTTTATGTAAAATTACATGGTGCATTGTATACATACATTACTGGTTGCCATACAGTATCTTCAAGATATTTACAAATAAGATAAAATGTTATGCAGTGTTTATGAGATGTGGGTATAGTTTTCAATGGCAAAGTAGTCTTTGAGTCTTTGTGCCTGTTAGTATCCTTCAAGAATCACCCCCATACTCATAGTTGGGTACATAAATAACAAAACATCAAAGAAAATATGTAATAGCACTAAGATATTTACAAATCATTGTGAGGGATATAGTTGTGTTGAAACACTTAAAAACTAGAATTTCTGTACAGGTAAACGGTGAGCATTACATGTTTCAATAAGTCACTGTATGGTTGTAACACTTGGTGCACATCAAGCACAAGACAAATTCAGCATAGAGTCTCCCATCTGGGGTAAAATGTTTCAAAAACTTAGTGTATACCTCGTCATGTTCTCAGAAAAGTAACATAATAACTCCCACCTCTCATCAGATTGTCAGAAGCAGTAACAAAACAGTTATATGTCTCAAGTGTATAGTCTGATACACTAAGTAGTTCAATTCATAAAGCTTTTTGAGTGATAAATACATCATCCATCAAGTGTTCAGATGTGTCATCCTGGCTTATCTTATATGGTTCAGTGTAAGTACAAAAATTTCATAAGTTTCAGAAATAAAGTGTTTTCACTTCTTATTACCTTCCAACAGTGTACAAGTATGTAGTGGTGTATAGGTACAGTTGTTAATTCACTGAAAACATTCTCCAGTTTACTTCCTCTTTTCCAGTGTCATGTTCTTCGCATTAATTACCAACAAGATGCTTAATCACTTTCCGGTGTACAGATTACTGAGATGTTGCCTAATTACAAAAGATGTCACCCTTCACACAGAATAACTGAGTATTTACTTCCATCTGTTACTTCAAATCAAAAACCACTTGCATTGCAAACCTTTCTGACTGTGTGTGTCTTTCATAAACTTTCTCCATAGTAAGAAAAAGACAGGTTCCCTAACAAGTCCCTACCTAAGATCATTTTCCTCACTACATCAGTAATATATCAATACTTCACTAAATACATCAAATATCTCTTCATTGCGTCAACATAACTTCACTTCATATCCTCATAATATCACCTCATTACTCCACTAAATACTCCATATTAATAATCACCTAAGAAAAATAACTTGTGTCAAATTACACAATAGATGAGCCTCACACAATAAAACCACATAGCAGCAGACTTCACAACTGGTATATATTTTCCTCTAACAATAGAAACAGACATTACACTATTTACATGTTTTATTACTTTACTGTATGTAATAATTGCATTGCTTGCAAAACTCATTAGTATATACAATCATATTACTTCAACATAAGGGTCAGAAAGGTAACACTCCCTACACTCACTTAATTACTTTCAAATGCACTTCACTAGGCAACTGTACTTTCACTTGTTGCATTATACAAACACTTTGAAAACTAGTGCATGACACTAAATATCTCAGGTGTACTCTTCTACTAATAGCTATATATGCCACATAATTCCACAAAATTAACAAAAAATAGTGCATACACTGTGTACTAATCTCATTACTCCAGCAATTATACAACCTTTTACACTTTCATGTTTACTGGTTTCTCAGGGTGTTCAACATAATTTGATATACTTGTATATTTTGTAAAATTCCATTACCTTACCTTTTTTGTATAATTGAAAAAGCTTTTTTTCTTTTTTCTTTTTACTAAAAACAGAAAAACATCCTACTGAATTACTTTTGCACTCAGAAAACAATCAAATAGGTGTAAACTCTCTGAATTTTACATAATCAGTGTTGTATAGCTTTTACGTTCCTGCTTACTGTCAAAAAATGACTGTTCAACATAGTTTCTGCTCAAAATATATGAGTCACTCTCTCAAAATGTTAACCATACATTACCCAAAGTCTAAGACAGTTGAAGATACTATCTAACTTTTTACAAGCTAATGACTGGCTAGGAAAAAGAGTAAGCACCATCGCCACTGCTGTGTCCCAGGCAGATCATGTGATCCCCTACTTATCTTCTGCAAAATTTTGAAAATTAGGTTTTTTGGATTAAGGTTTCAAGGCAGTAATATTTTTCAAACCTAGGTGTTTTCTGGACTTAGGGTATACCAGTCTGTACGCATTGGGGTGGGGGATTTCAACTACTTCAAAGCGTCCAATGTAAATATAGAAGAATGTCTTAGGTTCAGAATTGAGTAATTTTGATTGTTCACGAGTCTTAACAAGGACCAAGTCACCAAGATTTACCTGAGTGGTTTTTACTTTGTTGTCATGTCTCTTTTCACCTTTTTTCTTCATTATATTTCTAACAATTTATTTTCTTTCCTGGATCAAAATGAGCGTACAAGTTGGGAAGTCAATGGATTCATTTATGAGTATGAGGTTTCATCCTAAGTTCACATTCAAAGTTCTTAACTATGCCTGGTACATCACTAAAAACATCACAATACTCATAAGGATTGTTGCATCACTTTTCTGTCCATCATCTAAACCATTTGCATTTGTGACTTTTTGATTAACAGTCTGTCTGGTGTCATCATATGTACCTCCCTTCTCTACACCCTTTGTGTTAAAAACTTCCTCTTGAATGTAAGTTAATTTATATGCCTTATCCTGCAAGAAAGGTACTTGTACAATTTTAACATTATCATCTAAAACAAACAGAGATTTTTTTTTCCAGTTAATTACTGCATTTGTTTTATGTAGCCAAACAACCCCTAAAATTACATGCTTATTTAAATCCTATATGAAAGGAAACCCATGGGTAAATGTAGCATCACTAATTTGAAAGGATATGTAAGCCTGGACTTTAATCTGTGTATTGTGTCTGCCAGTTGCTCCTCTAACCACTGACTCCCACAACAGGTGCTTCTAGGTATTTAGGATTTTGACCATGTTCTTTACTCAAAATTTCATCCAAAAGTTTAGTTAGTTAGTTATATTACTTGTTTCATCGATCATGAACACGATTCTTTCGTAATGATGTGGAACGTGTCAAAGTACACAAGATTCATTTATCCCAAATAATCATTGTTAGTCTTATATACGGTACAATTGTTAATGCTTACTGTATTTCTTTGGCCTATGTCTAAAAATTAATCTATGGAGTAGAAGGAGTTGTCATTCAGGAATTCCCTTAACTTACTTTTGAATGCCGATTGGTTGTCTGTCAGACTTTTGATATTGTTTGGCAATTGACCAAAAATCTTAGTGGCAGTGTAATTCACCCCCTTTTGTGCCAATGCCTCCCTTCCCAGTTCCAAATTTTTAGATTAATGTAAGGAATTTAGATCTAACCATGGGTATTATTGTCAACAGGTTCAGTAAGTAAGTCTTGTTCTATTTCATCAATGTTGTTCAGGTCAACCTCCTTATTTATTAACTGTCTAGCTGTCTGATTGCTAAGTTTATTTACTTTCTTACTGTTACTATCTCCTTCACATAAATCTAGGATCCCTTCTCTAGCTTCCTTATCACAACAGTGTGAATTTTGTTCTGTACTTTTGTTGCTTTTTCCCCTCAGTATCACTTAAGCCTTGAGCATGGCTGAGCAGTTGTAATACTTTAGTTTGTGGATAAATGTTATGGAAAACCCCCTTTGTACCATTAAGTTCAATTAATTCTGAAAATTCTCCATCATTATCATCACAACACAACTTCACTTCTTCCTTTAAATTAACAAAATGTTTCACATCTTCAGCACTACCATCATTAGCTTCTACCTCATTATAATTACTAACAGTACAATCATCATCGTCATCATCATCATCATCATCTGCATCATTCACAACATCATTATCAATAACACCATCATTTACAGAACTATTATAAGTTACACTATTATATCCTTGGAATTATTGTTGTCTTCTAGCTCAAATAGATTTTCAAGAATATTATTTTCACTACAGCTTGTATGCTTATTCACAGGCTCCTGATTACAAAGATTTTCTAAATCTCCACTCTTCTCAGACAACACCCATTGTTTACCTCCTTTGAATTACTCTGATTCATTATATGTCCTTGCCAAAACTTGCACCAATACCTCTCATCTACTGACATTTTATTTACCTGAAAAGTATTCCTATTCTGAACCTGTCTTATTATTTGTGTATTTTCACATTGGTTATATTTTGTCTTTGCTTTGTCATACTGGGTATCTCTCAGATTGTGGATCACCAACCAAGACGGTTTCTGTTGAACCTATCACCTCTACTATCATTATATCTCACATGTGGGAGCAGTGGGGGGTTATTATTTGCCCACTGCCCACCTCTATTTTCAAATTTCATATCACCATTTCTGTACCCTGAATTTCTTTTCCCGCAGTTTGATCCTATATTCTGATAATTTCTAAAATTATATTCTCATCCACAATTACTTCTCCTTTGAAGGCATTACCTACAAACAAAACCGCAGTACAGCTATGGGCACCCGCATGGCACCATCCTATGCTTACCTATTCATGGGCCATCTAGAGGAATCCTTCCTAAAAACCCAGAATCCTAAATCCCTCACCTGATTAGGAGTCACTGATAACATCTTTGCTATCTGGATTGAAGGTTCCTCCAGAACCTCAACAACTTCTCCCCCAATTTGCTTCATCTGGTTCTACACAACCCAACAAGCCACCTTCCTAGATGCTGACCTCTGCCTCACTAAAAATAGGCCCAATAATGCAATGTGCACTGATTGTGTGCCAAACTGTGACTTTTTGTTTATGGGCTGGGGAAGTAGCTAGAACATGTGGATTCTCAGTAGCAGTGGTGCCGATTCTGTTTATTGATGTACTGATGGTGATGAAAGTGCAGCTCACCACAAAACCAGATTTGATCTGTATCAACTGTTACAGTTTCAGAGGACTAAATCATCTCATTTCTGAAAGAATAGTGCTGCTCCACCTTCATGTTCTTCAGATGTTGACACTGCTGAATTTTGTGAGGGCTAAGTTTCGCTTTCATTATGCTCTGGAGAGTTCATCATTACATCCTAAGTTTCCATGTTTCATATCTTGCTGATTTGAATGAGGCCAGCACTTGTTCCACGTTCTCCAGGGTTACAACTGAGGCTGGTTATCTTACAGGCACCTCCTGGAATCATGAAGGTACCAATCTTTTCAGATCATTTCATCAATGTGTTTTATCTGTACCAGATGATGCTTAAATTTTGTCATTACAATTTTACTTCAGTTCTTTACTGTAATCTCACCAACAAATGGTTATTTCAAATGGTGCTGTTCTTGGACCAAATTTGCTCTTGAATGCATGTCTCACCACAATGATATACCCAGAATTCACACAAACACTGTTCCGAAGTTGGTGCTTGTATTCTAAAATTTGAACTGAAACATCAGTATGTGTGCTATAGTATTTTCAGAGCTACAAAACAACATTCTCACAAGGAGAATTGTATATGGCATACTATTAAACCACAGTAGACAAATAATTTCAGACACCTATTTCGCACCACACTGTAAACTAAGCAGCAGCATATGGTTTCATATCATGTCAAAACATTAATATTCCATTCAGTTCTTGTTTAAAGTGCTACAAATTACAAGCATAGTACCAAATGTTGCCCCAAACCATACAGACAAAATTATATTCACTTTCACATAGGTACATCTACATCTACATGACTACTCTGCAATTCACATTTAAGTGCTTGGTAGAGGGTTCATCGAACCACAATCATACTATCTCCCTACCATTCCACTCCTGAACAGCGCGCGGGAAAAACGAACACCTAAACCTTTCTTTTCGAGCTCTGATTTCTCTTATTTTATTTTGATGATCATTCCTACCTATGTAGGTTGGGCTCAACAAAATATTTTCGCATTCGGAAGAGAAAGTTGGTGACTGAAATTTCGTAAAAAGGTCTCGCAGTGACGAAAAACGTCTTTGCTGTAATGACTTCCATCCCAACTCATGTATCATATCTGCCACACTCTCTTCCTTATAACGTGATAATACAAAACAAGCTGCCCTTTTTTGCACCCTTTCGATGTCCTCCATCAATCCCACCTGGTAAGGATCCCACACCGCGCAGCAATATTCTAACAGAGGACGGACGAGTGTAGTGTAAGCTGTCTCTTTAGTGGACTTGTTGCATCTTCTAAGTGTCCTGCCAATGAAACGCAACCTTTGGCTCGCCTTCCCCACTATATTATCTAAGTGGTCCTTCCAACTGAAGTTGTTCGTAATTTTAACACCCAGGTACTTGAATTGACAGCCTCGAGAATTGTACTATTTATCGAGTAATCGAATTCCAACGGATTTCATGTGGATCATCTCACACTTTTCGTTATTTAGCGTCAACTTCCACCTGACACACCATACAGCAATCTTTTATAAATCGCTTTGCAACTGATACTGGTCTTCAGATGACCTTACTAGACGGTAAATTACAGCATCATCTGCGAACAATCTAAGAGAACTGCTCAGATTGTCACCCAGGTCATTTATATAGATCAGGAACAGCAGAGGTCCCAGGATGCTTCCCTGGGGAACACCTGATATCACTTCAGTTTTACTCGATGATTTGCCGTCTATTACTACGAACTGTGACCTTCCTGACAGGAAATCACGAATCCAGTCGCACAACTGAGACGATACCCCATAGGTCCGCAGCTTGATTAGAAGTCGCTTGTGAGGAACGGTGTCAAAACCTTTCCAGAAATCTAGAAATACGGAATCAACTTGAGATTCCCTGTCGATAGCGGCCATTACTTCGTGCGAATAAAGAGCTAGCTGCGTTGCACAAGAACGATGTTTTCTGAAGCCATGCTGATTACGTGTCAATAGATCGTTCCCTTCGAGGTGATTCATAATGTTTGGATACAGTACATGCTCCAAAACCCTACTGCAAACCGACGTCAATGATATAGGTCTGTAGTTAAATGGATTACTCCTACTACCCTTCTTAAACACTGGTGCGACCTGCGCAATTTTCCAATCTGTAGGTACAGATCTATCGGTGAGCGAGCGGTTGTATATGAGTGCTAAGTAGGGAGCTATAGTATCAGCGTAATCTGAAAGGAACCTAATCGGTATACAATCTAGACCTGAAGACTTGCCTGTATCAAGCGATTTGAGTTGCTTCGCAACCCCTAAGGTATCTACTTCTATAAAACTCATGCTAGCAGATGTTCGTGTTTCAAATTCTGGAATATTCCATTCGTCTTCCCTGGTGAAGGAATTTCGGAAAACTGCGTTCAATAACTCCGCTTTAGCGGCACAGTCGTCGGTAACAGTACCATCGGCACTGCGCAGCGAAGGTATTGACTGCGTCTTGCCGCTTGTGTACTTTACATACGACCAGAATTTCTTCAGATTTTCTACCAAATTTCGAGACAATGTTTCGTTGTGGAACCTATTAAAGGCATCTCGCATCGAAGTCTGTGCCGAATTTCGCGTAAATTGTAGCCCATCATCGGGATTTTACGTTCTTCTGAACTTCGCATGCTTTTTCCGTTGCCTCTGCAACAGCGTTTGGACCTTTTTTATGTACCACGGGGGATCCGTTCCATCTCTTACCAATTTATGAGGTATGAATCTCTCAATTGCTGTTGCTACTATAACTTTGAATTTGAGCCACATCTCGTCTACATTTGCATAGTCAGTTCGGAAGGAATGGAAATTGTCTTTTGGGAAGGCTTCTAGTGACACTTTATCTCCTTTTTTAAATAAAATTATTTTGCGTTTGTTTCTGATGGATTTGGAAGAAACTGTATTGAACCTAGCTACAACGACCTTGTGATCACTAATCCCTGTATCAGTCATGATGCTCTCTATCAGCTCTGGATTGTTTGTGGCTAAGAGGTCAAGTGTGTTTTCGCAACCATTTACAATTCGCGTGGGTTCGTGGACTAACTACTCGAAATAATTTTCGGAGAAAGCATTTAGGACAATTTCGGAAGACGTTTTCTGCCTACCACCGGTTTTGAACAAGCATTTTTGCCAACATACCGAGGGTAGGTTGAAGTCCCCACCAACTATAACCGTATGAGTGGGGTATTTATTTGTTACGAGACTCAAACTTTCTCTGAACTGTTCCGCAACTGTATCATCGGAGTCTGGGGGTCGGTAGAAGGAGCCAATTATTAACTTAATTCGGCTGTTAAGTATAACCTCCACCCATACCAATTCGCACGGAGTATCTACTTTGACTTCACTACAAGATAAACCACTACTGACAGACAGAAACACTCCACCACCAATTCTGCCTATTCTATCTTTCCTGAACACCGTCGAAGACTTCGTAAAAATTTCTGCCGAACTTATTTCAGGCTTTAGCCAGCTTTCTGTACCTATAACAATATCAGCTTCTGTGCTTTCTATTAGCGCTTGAAACTCAGGTGCTTTTCCAGCGCAACTACAACAATTTATAACTATAATTCCGACTGTTACTTGATCCAAGCACGTCCTGTATTTGCCATGCACCCTTTGACATTGCAGCCCACCCCGTACTTTCCCGAGGCCTTCTAACCTAAAAAACCTCCCAGTCCACGCCACACAGCCTCCGCTATCCGTGTAGCCGCCAGCTGAGTGTAGTGAACTCCTGACCTATTCAGCGGAACCCGAAACCCCACCACCCTATGGCACAAGTCAAGGAATCTGCAGCCAACACGGTCGCAAAACCGCCTGAGCCTCTGATTCAGACCCTCCACCCGGCTCTGCACCAAAGATCTGCAGTCGGTTCTGTCATCGATGCTGCAGATGGTGAGCTCTGCCTTCATCTCGTAAGCAAGACCGGCAGCCGTCACCAAATCAGATAGCCGCTGGAATCCAGAGAGAATTTCCTCAGATCAAAAGCGACACACGTCATTAGTGCCGACATGTGCCACCACCTGCAGATGGCTGCACTCTGTGCTCTTCATGGCTTCTGGAAGGACCCTTTCCACATCAGGAATGACTCCTCCCGGAATGCACACGGAGTGCACACTGGATTTCTTCCCCACCTTAGCCGCCGTATCCCTAAGGGGCCCCATTACGCGCCTAACATTGGAGCTCCCAACTACCTGTAAGCCCACCCTCTGCGATCGCCCGGACCTTGAAGGCTGAGAATGATCCTCTGAAACAGGGCAGGCAGCTGCATCTGGCTCAGCCTGAAACCGGTTTGTCAGACGCACTGGGGAGGCTTTCTGATCAGCCTTCGGGGATGCCTTTCGCTGCCTGCCACGCCTTGGAATGACCTCCCAATCAACCACAGGCGAGGGCTCAGCCCCACTGCAGGCAGCAACCGGGGCAACCACAGCGGCAGACCGATCTGGGGCAGATGGGACGAGGTTGACATCCCCGTGATACCCAAGTCCAGCTCCCCATAGTGGTGCCCATTGGCAACAGCCTCAAGCTGCGCGACCGAAGTCAGCGCCGATTGCAGCTGTGAGCGAAGGGATGCCAAGTCAGCGCTCATCCGAACACAGCAATCGCAGTCCCTGTCCATTCTAATCGATGTTGAACAACAGTTACTGAAACACGAGTCCGTGCCTAGATAATGCAAGTGAAACACGCAAAGAATGTATCAACTAACCTGTACAAATGCCTAACGACTGCGCTACACTCCTTTAATTTTGTTTTGCTGTATTCTCATTAAATACTTTACCTAACAGCTTTGTTATCTGTAACAGTAACAATGCATCTGCAAAAAGAAACTACGAAAATGGCAGAGTTCCTAACCATTGCTGCTGTATCAAATACTTTTCAGATTTCTCATTACTATTTCATTTACTGATTTCATTATTACTCCATATAACTTCATTAATGCCTCATTGCTTCATGTAGTTCAGTACAACTCATTACCATATCACTACTTTGTTAATTACCTCTTCATTATAATAAAAATAAACCTTAACTTGCTGCTTGGTTCTCTTTCACCAAACTGCTTTTAAAACTTACACTATACAATTTCATTTAACAGAAGTTTAGTGTGTACTGCATAACAGACAAAAGCTTGCTCTTTATCTTTTAGTTCTTTGTGTGAGGCTATTACTTTAATTAAAAAATTCTGAATCTATTCCTATCATGCATGAAGGGTTCTTCATGACAAATACTTCATTTTAATAATCAGTACTGTAGACAACACTGTTTGTTTTATCTCAGACTTATTTACTTCAGCCTGAAGGACAAGCTATTGCCACATTTCAATGAACACTGGCTCATTATAACAACACACTGATTTTATTTATACTATGAGCTCCCCCCATGAACCATGGACCTTGCTGTTGGTGGGGAGGCTTGCGTTCCTCAGCGATACAGATGGCCGTACCGTAGGTGCAACCACAACGGAGGGGTATCTGTTGAGAGGCCAGACAAACGTGTGGTTCCTGAAGAGGGGCAGCAGCCTTTTCAGTAGTTGCAGGGGCAACAGTCTGGATGATTGACTGATCTGGCCTTGCAACATGAACCAAAACGGCCTTGCTGTGCTGGTACTGCGAACGGCTGAAAGCAAGGGGAAACTACAGCCGTAATTTTTCCCGAGGACATGCAGCTTTATTGTATGAGCAAATGATGATGGCATCCTCTTGGGTAAAATATTCCGGAGGTAAAATAGTCCCCCATTCGGATCTCCGGGCGGGGACTACTCAGGAGGATGTCGTTATCAGGAGAAAGAAAACTGGTGTTCTACGGATCCGAGCGTGGAATGTCAGATCCCTTAATCGGGCAGGTAGGTTAGAAAATTTAAAAAGGGAAATGGATAGGTTAAAGTTAGATATAGTGGGAATTAGTGAAGTTCGGTGGCAGGAGGAACAAGACTTCTGGTCAGGTGACTACAGGGTTATAAACACAAAATCAAATAGGGGTAATGCAGGAGTAGGTTTAATAATGAATAGGAAAATAGGAATGCGGGTAAGCTACTACAAACAGCATAGTGAACGCATTATTGTGGCCAAGATAGATACGAAGCCCACACCTACTACAGTAGTACAGGTTTATATGCCAACTAGCTCTGCAGATGATGAAGAAATTGAAGAAATGTACGATGAAATAAAAGAAATTATTCAGATAGTGAAGGGAGACGAAAATTTAATAGTAATGGGTGACTGGAATTCGAGTGTAGGAAAAGGGAGAGAAGGAAACACAGTAGGTGAATATGGATTGGGGCTAAGAAATGAAAGAGGAAGCCGCCTAGTAGAATTTTGCACAGAGCACAACTTAATCATAGCTAACACTTGGTTTAAGAATCATAAGAAGGTTGTATACATGGAAGAACCCTGGAGATACTAAAAGGTATCAGATAGATTATATAATGGTAAGACAGAGATTTAGGAACCAGGTTTTAAGTTGTAAGACATTTCCAGGGGCAGATGTGAACTCTGACCACAATCTATTGGTTATGACCTGTAGATTAAAACTGAAGAAACTGCAAAAATGTGGGAAATTAAGGAGATGGGACCTGGATAAACTGAAAGAACCAGAGGTTGTACAGAGTTTCAGAGAGAGCATAAGGGAACAATTGACAGGAATAGGGGAAAGAAATACAGTAGAAGAAGAATGGGTAGCTCTGAGGGATGTAGTAGTGAAGGCAGGAGAGGATAAAGTAGGTACAAAGACGAGGGCTGCTAGAAATCCTTGGGTAACAGAAGAAATATTGAATTTAATTGATGAAAGGAGAAAATATAAAAATGCAGTAAATGAAGCAGGCAAAAAGGAATACAAACGTCTCAAAAATGAGATCGACAGGAAGTGCAAAATGGCTAAACAGGGATGGATAGAGGACAAATGTAAGGATGTAGAAGCTTATCTCACTAGGGGTAAGATAGATACTGCCTACAGGAAAATTAAAGAGACCTTTGGAGAGAAGAGAACCACGTGTATGAATATCAAGAGCTCAGATGGCAGCCCAGTTCTAAGCAAAGAAGGGAAGGCAGAAAGGTGGAAGGAGTATATAGAAGGTTTATACAAGGGCGATGTACTTGAGGACAATATTATGGAAATAGAAGAGGATGTAGATGAAGATGAAATGGGAGATACGATACTGCGTGAAGAGTTTGACAGAGCACTGAAAGACCTGAGTCGAAACAAGGCCCCCGGAGTAGACAACATTCCATTAGAACTACTGACGGCCTTGGGAGAGCCAGTCATGACAAAACTCTACCAGCTGGTGAGCAAGATGTATGAGACAGGCGAAATACCCTCAGACTTCAAGAAGAATATAATAATTCCAATCCCAAAGAAAGCAGGTGCTGACAGATGTGAAAATTACCGAACTATCAGTTTAATAAGTCACAGCTGCAAAATACTAACGCGAATTCTTTACAGACGAATGGAAAAACTGGTAGATGCAGACCTTGGGGAGGATCAGTTTGGATTCCGTCGAAATGTTGGAACACGTGAGGCAATACTGACCTTACGACTTATCTTAGAAGAAAGATTAAGAAAAGGCAAACCTACGTTTCTAGCATTTGTAGACTTAGAGAAAGCTTTTGACAATGTTGACTGGAATACTCTATTTCAAATTCTAAAGGTGGCAGGGGTAAAATACAGGGAGCGAAAGGCTATTTATAATTTGTACAGAAACCAGATGGCAGTAATAAGAGTCGAGGGGCATGAAAGGGAAGCAGTGGTTGGGAAAGGAGTGAGACAGGGTTGTAGCCTCTCCCCGATGTTATTCAATCTGTATATTGAGCAAGCAGTAAAGGAAACAAAAGAAAAATTTGGAGTAGGTATTAAAATTCATGGTGACGAAGTAAAAACTTTGAGGTTCGCCGATGACATTGTAATTCTGTCAGAGACGGCAAAGGACTTGGAAGAGCAGTTGAACGGAATGGACAGTGTCCTGAAAGGAGGATATAAGATGAACATTAACAAAAGCAAAACGATGATAATGGAATGTAGTCGAATTAAGTCGGGTGATGCTGAGGGAATTAGATTAGGAAATGAGACACTTAAAGTAGTAAAGGAGTTTTGCTATTTAGGAGTAAAATAACTGATGATGGTCGAAGTAGAGAGGATATAAAATGTAGACTGGTAATGGCAAGGAAAGCGTTTCTGAAGAAGAGAAATTTGTTAACATCGAATTTAGATTTATGTATCAGGAAGTCGTTTCTGAAAGTATTTGTTTGGAGTGTAGCCATGTATGGAAGTGAAACATGGACGATAACTAGTTTGGACAAGAAGAGAATAGAAGCTTTTGAAATATGGTGCTACAGAAGAATACTGAAGATAAGGTGGATAGATCACGTAACTAATGAGGAGGTATTGAATAGGATTGGGGAGAAGAGAAGTTTGTGGCACAACTTGACTAGAAGAAGGGATCGGTTGGTAGGACATGTTTTGAGGCATCAAGGGATCACAAATTTAGCATTGGAGGGCAGCGTGGAGGGTAAAAATCGTAGAGGGAGACCGAGAGATGAGTACACTAAGCAGATTCAGAAGGATGTAGGTTGCAGTAGGTACTGGGAGATGAAGCAGCTTGCACAGGATAGAGTAGCATGGAGAGCTGCATCAAACCAGTCTCAGGACTGAAGACAACAACAACAACAACATGAGCTGAGCAAAGCATTGGTAAACCTATTACTCCTGCTGCTAACTTATTGGTGGGCTAAATTTGTGGGGACATAACTCCATGGAGTCACCTGGAACAATATTGCTGCCCTGAGGTAGCTCAACTAACCTCTCTATGGGCCTGCAATTAGTTCATGCTGATCAATGTTTGTGACAACAAGCCTTGTACGTTGTAGGACAATACACTATATTTGTATGGAATTGTACGATCAGTTAGCTTTATAGTACATAACTACTATCCTGAGTTCTGTACTTTTGACAGTGGTGATCCCAAAATTTCAAGCATACCACATTTAAAATGTAAAATCTCCCACTTAGGTCTCTTGTCCTACAGGACTGCAGCTATCTCCAGCTCAACTGTTTCCTGCTTGGAGGGGTGTCAGTCTCACCTCTTCATCAATGCATGTGAATTCCACAAACTTTTTGTGCCCCAGTTTGCTATAATTTCGCCAAAACCTGGGAAAAGGTCCAATTCGCCTGTGTGTAGTGAACAGATGACAATGCTTCCATTGTTTCCACATCTATCATGCCAAATTCACATCGCCTCACACCAAATTGTCCAACAATGTGTGCTGAATTTTCAGTGTGACCTTACCAGTGACAGCACTGTAATGGTGCCAGGTTACTATTTGCCCAGCAGTTATGCTACAAAAATGAATATGATTCTGGATGAACAGTGGCTTCCTGCTGCCACATTTGTTGGCTCACATAGTGTTCTGAACTTTCACACAGGAAATGATGGCAATTATTCCCATCGACACTCCTTTAGTGCCAGTGAATCTATGTCCATTAACATTCCCAGTGTCTTGCAAAACTGTACAGATACCCACCAGTGTGACATGATAATTGGTCAACAATGGCCCCAGCTAAATGATCCTCATACTGTTTCCAACTATATACTGCTTCTGGACAAAATAATATGGGTTTGACTAATCTACCTCGACATAAAAGCAAATCACACGACACAGACTATGTCGTCATGCAGCAGTTGCCTGTGCTATCCACATTGCGGTAGCTGCCATGTCACCTCAGTGACATCACATTTCCATCACCCATCCCGTATTTGCTTGCAGTTGCCACCTCTAAACGCAACACGTATACGTTGCAACTCCTCCATGCAAGTGTAATGACTGGACTCAGCACAACTGCATTATTAGATTCATTACTTCGTGAGCATACCATGTACTCACAGCATCTGGCAGCTCCCATCGACCAGTATTATGCACCACATACTGTCAGTAAAGTTACACCTTCACGCTCAGCTCACATCTAGTGCACCACACATACCTTCATCTCCTCATGACATGCTCCATCCTGACACTTCCGTGCCTGCTGTGCTTCACAAAGCGCCACTCTGCAACGCCTCTGCTCTAGCCACATCTACTGCACTGGGAATGCCCATCTCATCATGGTGCCAGTCTCACATAACCATGATCCATACCATTCCACATATCATTGGTTGAAACTCTCTCCATTGAACGTGGACTCACCTACACTGTGGTTCGCTCACACAAGCAAGCAAGTACGAGACTGTCAAGGCTCTTTGGCTTCAACACCAATCTTACTCTCCAGAGCAACAACTTCATCCAGTGATAGGTGAAACTTCATTTGATCACAGTATGCCTTCTGCACTGTCGTGCAAGCTTCACCTGAAAATTGATATGAGCTTACTCCCGGATCGTGCCCTGTGGACTTCGTGTATATTAAAACTGCTGGAGAGCATTCAAATGGGGGTGTCTGTGTATGAGGATGCTCTAATAGATTTCAAACTATGCCTGGCTGACAGACACTCACTCAGCACCACTCACTGATTAATTCTCATTGTAACCATGTTACAGCTGACAGCATCCCCACCTACATTGCTGACTACAATGACCCCGGCCAAAGCTAGCTGACACCCCACCTGTGTTCCAGCCACTACTGTGCACCTCCTACTGTTAAGATGCTGGCAACTCGATGTCTACAGGGGCTCAACCTTGTGGAGCAGGTACCTGCTACTGCTCCATGCAGTGTTCTAGGTGATGAATATGAACAAATGCCTACAGTGCAGAATACCACTGGTACACTTGCCCAGTCACCGACCCATGCCTGACAATCAAATCAATGTGGGTTGGCTGTGCACTATGCTCAACAACATACACTGCCTCTGCTGGTTCCACACTTGCTTTGGCTCCAGTGCACTACATTGATGACATCCTTGCTGATGTTGCGGCCTGATGTTGGTGCCCCAGGTCATTTGTTCTCTTCAGATTGCCACAAATCACCAATTCATGATAGTGCCCACAGGTCTCATCTATGATAGGTTGGCTCTCACCTCTTAGTTTATGATGGAAAACTGAATTCTTACCTCCTAGTTGACACTGGAAGTGACTTCAGCATGATTCCACTTTCTCTCACTCCCACTACACTTTCGCCTTCAACCATGCAGTTGTGCACAGTTAATGACTCTATAATATCAGTGGTTGGCACCACCTCCATCACTCTCAATCTTGGTAACCATGCACCTGTGCTATGGACATTCTTGATGGCTGAAATGGTGGAACCCGTCTTAGGAGATAACTTCCTCAGGTACTACCATTTACTGCCAATCCTGAATCATGCTCTGCTCCTGGTCCTCCGTCTGACCATCCATCTATTACTGCTTTCACACTGCAGCTCATCCTCTCTGAATATCTCCCCAAGGATATATCCTTGATGCTCATTGACAAAAACCTGGTCATCTTTGTGCAGTACGAAGACAGGAGATCTGGGGCCAGCATGGTTTTGCATTGTTACCACCTCACCTTGACTATACCGGCCTATGCAGACACAGTTGCCCCACTACAGATCAAAGCCAACACCTCACCCCCTCGTAATGCTTCCCCTTCTCCCGTGATCTGCGAACCTCTGACTGGTATAGACCACAAAGTAATTCATAAAGAAAGGATTGATCTATCTCACTCCATGCACCATTTATTACATATGCGCTCCCACTGGTACCACATTTCTTACAAACTAATCCAAACTAACCCCTCTTCCAATGACTTAATATTTAGTTACTCTCCAACAAAAGTGATTGTGGTCAAGAGAAATACTGATTGGAAGCAGAGCATCCGTATACAAAAAATCAAAATTTTGTGTTCTCTTCCACAATATGCAAAGCATAAAAACAAAAGTTTAGACATACAAATATTCTAGAAAACCACACAGAAGCAGTAGATTTGCTTTATGTAGCTGAGCATTAGCTCAAAAATGAAGTTGCTTATCTTTCCCTTCCAGTTCTGTAGAACTGTCAAAAAGAGAGGTGGTTGTCCAGTTCTTGCCAGAGACAGTGCAGAATGTAATTCCATGCCTAAAAGCAAACAATCAATCTACAAAAATGTTTATGTTTTGAATATTTATGTTTTCTGCTTCTAGTGATTCTGATCTGGGGTGTTACAGTGTGGCAGTGATATTTTATTTGTAGATTTCTCATTTTCCTTGCCTTTGACTAAACAATCATTTGGGTGATGAAGAGGATAGTTTTCTTGTCATTCACTTCTCTATCTACTGTTGCTTCTATTCACTCCTCATCTTTCCTTTCAGTATCTGCTACTAATGAATCTTTTGTTGGCACTGATGCTGGTGCTACATCTTCTATCTCCTTTAGTAGTTCTGTTGTTGTTCCTGTTGTCACTAAAGACAAAGCTGCTACTGGGCACTATTGGTTTTGTTCTGAAATTATGTAGGTTCTTTTTGCCTCAATTTGTAGAATTATCAGGTATTCATTCCCCGAGCTTCCAAGGTGCAGTCCATGTTGCGTGTAGAAATGTCCTATATTACTTATATAAGAGCATTTCACATTTTAAAATGTCTGTAGGTTTTGGCAAACTGACACATTGACACATTGTACTTCTGCATTAACACATGAATGTTTCACAGGATTGAGGCAATGTGGAATATTCAGAATTACAAAATTTGTATATTGAGTTCTTTCAGATACTGTTTAACATCATGTGTCACAGTGGCAGTTTTATTTTTGTAGACATTATTTGAGCTTTCAAGAAGTATGACACAATCGTTAACTTGTAGATTGTTACCCTTTGCAGATGCAGTCTTCTTCCTAAATTCACAAATGAGGCTACTAATTTCACTATACCACAACAGCTGACGTTATTTTCCAGAAAACATAAGTGGTATGTTATTGTTAGAGGTCTCAACTTAAGTATTTTCAGTTTTGGTATTGTTCTGTGTTGCTTTTACATCTACAGCTACATCTACATTTACATCTACATTTATACTCCACAAGCCACCCAACGGTGTGTGGCAGAGGGCACTTTACGTGCCACTGCATTACCTCCCTTTCCTGTTCCAGTCACGTATGGTTCGTGGGAAGAACAACTGCCGGAAAGCCTCTGTGAGCACTCAGATCTCTCTAATTTTACATTCGTGATCTCCTTGGGAGGTATAAGTAGGGGGAAGCAATATATTTGATACCTCATCCAGAAACGCACCCTCTCGAAACCTGGACAGCAAGCCACACTGCGATGTAGAGTGCCTCTCTTGCAGAGTCTGCCACTTGAGTTTGCTAAACATCTCCATAATGCTATCACGCTTACCAAATAACCTCGTGACGAAACGCGCTGCTCTTCTTTAGATCTTCTGTATCTCCTCTGTCAACCCGACCTGGTATGGATCCCACACTGATGAGCAATACTCAAGTATAGGTCGAACGAGTGTTTTGTAGGCCTCCTCCTTTGTTGATGGACTACATTTTCTAAGGACTCTCCCAATGAATCTCAACCTGGTACCCACCTTACCAACAATTAATTTTATATGATCATTCCACTTCACATCGTTCCGTACACATACTCCCAGATATTTTATAGAAGTAACTGCTACCAGTGTTTGTTCCACTATCATATAATCATGAAATAAAGCATCCTTCTTTCTATGTATTCACAATACATACACTTGTCTATGTAATTCATGTGGCAATTTATTGTTAGTAGCAACCTCAGGATTGATTTGTTATTTTCTGAGATTGCAAGTGTATTTGCCATGATCTGCTTCCAGTGGTAACCACAAATGCCAGAACGAAGATATGGAACGGTAGGCCAGAGAAGGCAGTGAGGAAGTGGCAGCCAATGGTAGATGGAATTGGAACACGCCGCTCCAGGTGTGCCCCCTGCAACAAGTGCATATAAACGACACTCCTGCTAGCGTTGGCCACTCAGATCCGTCCAAGTCTGCAATGTGGTTAGTGCTACACTGTCAAATTGTCCTGATATGTATCAAATGTTTTCTTGGACTCAGTGTATAGCAAGAACTGTACAGTTTTCATGTCGCATCTCGCTAGCAACATTTCCTATAGTCAAGTTAAGTACTGCCAATTTGCTTTCTGGAAATAAAACTATTAATTTTATTTCTTTGAATTGTTGTATAGCATTCTGAGAGCACAACATCCTCTATGCACCCTATTAGCAACGAGTGGGCAAGACCCCACAGCCTTTTTCTTCACATGTGATTCAGCATTGCCTATTATAATAGTAAAGGTAGATAATTAATTTTGTTGAGATGTACTGCACAATAAAACCACAAGTAATTGTTAAATAATAAAAAAACAAATCACATGTATAGAGCCATTTGTATAGACCACTCAATAACAGTACGTACAGGACAGTATGTAGTTTATTTTTGCATTACAAACTAAAGGAAGAAGATCGATTTACAGTTCCTTAAAAACATTAGGAAGTAAAATATTAAAATAATGTATCAAAACAATTAAAATACAAAAGAATGAAAAAAGTGAAATCAAGCATGGTATGCCCTCTCTGGGCATAGACTAAAATTGTTCAAATTGTAAACATACATTAACATCATCTCTGGGCGTACAAAGTAAACATGTGGAATAAATCTGCATAGTGCTCCCTCCTCCCCCCCAGATGGTGCAGTTCAGGGGAAAGCTCATTGCCTTCCTCTGACTTGTTTGTCACAGGGTCTGCCACATGTGTGCATGGATCATCTTAGAGTACCCAAGCTAGTTTCAAACAGTGGATGGAGACCATTGTAAGTCTGTAGTGCAGTAAAATGGTAAATATGTTGTCTACCCTTGTGTGGCCCCAAATACAGGGATGGCAGTGCTGGCTGTATAGTGTCATCTCTTAACATCGCATAGTCACAGAGTATAAGGGACTTTTATGCAAAAGCTTTTGTACATCATGTAATTATGGCAGCAGAGTGAGGATCCACATGATGAGTTTTTGTACTCTGCTGATTAGTTCTAGTAATTGCAAAACATACATGAACAAGGCAGTGGAGACTTTAATATTTAATTTATGGGAAAATTGTAGTTTTGATGGATTTTGTATGTCCATCCTTTTGGCAGGAGGTCTTACAGATCACGGCCATTTATTATTATGAGAAAATAAAATGCCTACAGCTGTCCTTATGATTTTATTTATTTTGTTGCAACCAGTTGATTGAGAAGTTGATAATGCTATTGTTACAGTTTTATGCATACAGCCCTGAAGATGGTGCACTGAAGTGCCGAAACTGTTTGCCACAAAATAAATAAAATCATAAGTATGGCAGTAGGCATTTTATTTTCTCACAATAGTTTTGTTACTGATGGGCATGAAAAGATATCCTGTGAAACTTTAATAAATGCCTTCTCTGAAAACTACCTAGAGTGGATAGTTAGGAATGCCACTCACAGTGGAAATATATTGCATCTAATAGCCTGACATCTTTCAGGATGTTGACATCGAGACTGGTATCAGTGACCATTATGCAGCTGTGGCAACAATGATTACCAAAGTACAAAGGACAGTGAAAACAAGCAGAAAGATATATATGTTCAGTAAACTAGAAAAAAAAACAGTAGTGTCACAACTCAATGAGGCATTTGAAACTTTCATCATAGAGCAGGAGCATGTAGAGGAACTCTGCTTCAAGTTTAAAACAATAGTTGACCATGCACTCGATAGTTAGGTACCTGTTATAACAGTTGATAATGGGAGGGAACATGTATGGTATACAGTCACTGTAAAGAAGTTTCTATAGAAATAGAGATTACTGCATAATAGTTGTAAAAAAAGAGTAGGGCTATAGTTAGAGAGACAGTGAATGAAATGTGTTTGGCTGTAAAGAGAGCAATGTGTGATGCCTTTAATGACTACTGTAGCAGAATATTGTTAAGTGAGCTTTCACAGAACCCAAAGAAATTCTGGTCATATGTAAAGGCTGTCAGTGGCACCAAAGTTAGTGCCCAGTCTCTACCAAATGAGATGAATTGGAACTGAGGGTAGCAAAACAAAAGCTAAAATGCTTAACTCTATTTTCAAATGCTCCTTTACAAAGGAAAACCCAGGAGAATTGCCCCAGCTTTGTCCTCATACCACTGAAAAGGTGAATGAAATAAGTACTAGTGTAGGTGATGTTGAGAAACAGCTGAAATCATTAAAATTGAACAAAGCTCCAGGGCCTAATGGTATACCTATCAGAGTGTATATTGGATTTGCAGTTGATTTAGACCTTCTTCTGAGTCTAATACATGATAAATCCCTCAATCAAAAAACCATGCCCAGTAGCTGGAAGAAAGTACAGGTGGCACACTTCTAAAAGAAGGGGACCAGAAGTGATCCACATAACTACCACCCACTATCTTTGATGCTGATGTGTTGTACAATCTTAAAAACATATCCTAAGCTCAAACATAATGAGGTATCTTGAACAGAATGCCCTCTTCAATGCCAATCAGCAATGATTTTGAAAACATCAGTTCTGTGAAACCCAACTTCCACCTTTCTCACACGATATACTGAAAGCTTCGGATCAAGGCAAGCAGGTAGGCGCAGTATTTCTTGATTTCTGAAAAGCGTTTGAAGCAGTACCACACCTATACTTATTGTCAGAAGTATGACAATATGGGATATCAAATGAAATTTGTGACTGGTTTGAGGACTTTTTGGTAAGAAGGACACAGCATGTAATCTCGGATGGAGAGTCATAGTCAGATGTAGAAGTAACTTTTGGTGTGCCCCAGGGAAGTGTATAGGGACCATTATTGTTCCTATTCTATATTAATCACCTTTCAGACAATATTGATAGTACCATCAGGCATTTTGCAGATGATGCAGTTATCTATAATGAAGTAATATCTAAAAGAAACTGCATAAATATTCAGTTGGACCTCGATAAAATCTCAAAATGCTGCAGAGATTGGCAACTTGCTCTAAATATTCAAAAATGTATATCAATGAGTCAATGTTGGAACTGGCCAACTCTTATAAATATCTGGGTGTAACACTTTGTAGGGATGTGAAATGGAATGATCACATAGGTTTGTTCGTGGATAAATCCAGTGGTAGACTTCAATTTATTGGTAATTACTGGGGAAGTGAAATCAGTCTACAAAGTAGACTGCTTACAAATCAGTTGTGTGACCAGTTATAGAATATTGTTCAAGTGTGTGGGACCCATAGCAGATAGGACTAACAGGAGAAATTGGACATATACAGAGAAGAGCAGTACAAGTAGTCACAGGTTTGTTTAATCCATGGGAGACTATCACAGAGATACTGAAGAAACTGAACTTGAAGACTCCTCAAGATAGATGTAAACTATTCTAAGAAAATCTGTTAACAAAGTTTCAAGAATCATCTTTAAATTATTAGTCTAGGAATATACTACAACCCCCTACATATCACTCACATAGGGATCATGAGGATAAAATCAGAATAATTACTGCACACACAGATATATTCAAACAATTATTCTTCCTGCACTCCATACATGAATGGAACAGAAGGAAACCCTAATAACTGGTACAATGGGACATACCCTTTGCCATGCACCTCACAGTGGATTGCAGAATGTTGATGTAGACGTAGACATGGATGCAGTTCAAGAAATTCTGCCAGGAGATGTAAAGGATTACCATACAAAACTTCTTTTAGTGATACCTGCAGTTCCTCTTTGAAAGAAGTACAACTGCCCACCATCACTTAAGGAAGTGTGTCCACCACTTCCTGTTAATTGATTCAAGGAGCCTTAACACATTGATGATGGACCCTCAAGATCTCCATACTGCAGTGACCAACGGTGGCTAACAGGCCATGGAAATCTCTTTTTTCCTGCACTGGCATCATTTACAGTCTGTTGTATTCTCTGTTGAGTAAAATTGGAACCACTTTCTAGCAAGACTTGGTGCAGGAAGAATGTAGATGTTTGTGTTGGTATAGTTGATCACTTGTACATTCATGACAGCTGTGAAATCTGCAAGCATACGAAGGTGATCTTATGCACCATGAGTCGACGCAGAAGATGGTGCACCATTGGCAATGTGCTGCATTTGACGATGAAATGTTTCATGATTTATATGCAGATTCATTGTTGAATATACCAAGTGATGCAGAGAATGACAACAGAGATAATATTAGTGACAGTGGCAGTGAGTTTGTGCCCTCTATGTCCACTAAATGTCGGAAACAGCCATGTATTTTGGTGAGTAACAGTGATGCTAGTAGTGATGATGAGGTAGATGTTTGTTAATTGGCCAGGATTGGCCAAGAGTGGAAAGCAGTAGGCACCCGTTAAAGTGGAAAATCAAACATATTTTTAACTGCATGAATGTTTAATGCCATAAGAAGGAAAGGCAAGCTTAGAGAAGCTGCCAAGACTAAATAGGCTGCTGCCCAAGAGAGCAGGAGAAGAGAGCACCTGGTTGGGTCAGAAGCTGCCAGCAGAAGAGACCAGACATGATGGAACGCCGTGAGAGCTGCTAAAATGGTGGGTTTCCTCATTGGTTTGCATTCTGTAATCTACTACACTCTGATAGTGGTGGAGGAAATTACTCCCCAGAATGACATCAAAATCTCACCTTCATTTTTGAATTACATCCATGTCAAAAGGTCAAATTTTCAACTTAACTTCACAATACCCAGCGGGTATGATTATCTCATCACTCAGACCATTAATATGGTGATGGGGTGCTTTTAACACTTGTCTATCCCCATGTCCTATGAATAATATGCTGGTTTGTGCTCCTGTGTTGATAAGCACTCTCACCTTTTTTCCTCAAACTTTGCCATTGAGGAGGATACTCGTCTCCTCATTTATGACACCATGGCAGACTGGGTGCATGAATTTTACAGGTGGCATGGTCAGACAGTGTGACATGCCCTCCCGACCATTTTCTAGCTGATTTTGGGGTTGTGGTGAATCGTTGGTGACTTGGTCCCTGTGCTGAGTGTGTGAGGGGCCCCTGTTTCCCAGGCTCTGTGGGCAGTTTTTACTCATATGCCCTACAGTTCCAAAGCGAGAACAATAAGGTGCACAGCACTGCATGTCAGCATGGCCTGCCTTTTGGGAGCGTTGGAATGCGTGCTCATATTTAAAAATCAGACATGTTTATTCATTCGGATGCACCAAACTGGCAGTTAAATGCTCTACCTCCTCTTGCAACATTGCAGGTCGTGTGGCATAATTAAACGAGGTGGGTGATGCTATTTTTACCTCTCCTCCAACATATGGGTTGATTCTATGTATAAATACATCAGTCGAGGTGTTTTCTGCCTGCTCAATTAACACCTTGTTACAGACGAGCTCTGAACGCAGTGTGTAAGTGGGGCAAGCCACAGTGTAGATTTGGTCAGAAAATGCCTCTACATCCTCCTCTTGCTTCTCGTAGAGGGTGGACAACCTGTCCCTGTAGTAGCAGCAGGCATCATGCCTGTCCAAATATCTTTCTTTCTACCTGGCCTCTAACATGGGAAAAGAGGTGGTGTCCCTAAGGGTGGGAACTGATTCCATATATGTATGGTGTCACCTGACAATTTAAGGCAGAGTACAATTAATAGGAAATCATTTGGCCAAGCGCAAGCATGGCCTACATCTTTGACAATTTGTAGAAAGGAATTTATTTGTTCTCTGGGTTTTCTGGAAAACGTCAGGATAAACTGTTAGCCAAAGTTGCAATGTATGGATGGGATACTGTGTAACTGGAGGTGCTTGCAGCCATCATTTGCAGCATAGCAGGGTATGTTTCTGAAGCACTTGGATTGGCAGATTGGGTTTGAGCCAATTTTTGGCATTCTTCTGTCAGTTCCATTTTTCATAATAATGACTTATTTATTTCTGCTTGAAGGGTGGCTACTGGGTCTGGTTTTTCCATACGTGGGGAGTTCCCTTCACCAGTGGCGGTACTACAGGTTTGAGGCATGGTTACAATGTTGTTCACTAACAACTCTACAATTTTACTATGGTGTAGTTGGCAGCAAGAAGGCAGCGGTGAGGAGAAGTAGAGTGATGAACTTACAGAAGTTGCGATGGTGGTGAGTTGTCGATGGCTGCATCTCATCGGACAACAGTGGCAGGAAACAGCAGTGAAGATGATGTCAGCGGTGTTGATGCCTGGGCCACGTGCCGCAGCTAGTCGGCTGGAACATGCGCATTTCAGTGCATGCCCAGAACATGCGACCGTGCTACATTGGAGCGGTGTAGAAGGCAGCTACCCATGGCGTGGCATACCACTGGACTGCCTGGGAATGGCAGTGGCGGTGGCCTGGTGTTCGCTGTGGCAGCTGTTTGGATAGAATACTAAAATGGCAGAAGGCTGCGTGGTGAACCATGATGCATGCATGTGTTATTGCACATCGCATCTGGTGCATCAAGCATGAAGTATGACTGCCAGCTTCATTAGATATGGCTGGTTGAACTCCAATTAGATCAATAAGATAGGCTGAACGGTGGTTATCCCTTTTCTGATGCCAAATGGTAATAAGTCAGGATTGACCAGGAGGGGAAAGCAGTAGGCACTTGTTGAGGTGAGAAATCAAATTTTTACCTGTATGAACGTTTAATGCTGTAAGAAGGAAAGGCAGGGCTAGAGAAGCCGCCGAGACTGAAAGGGCTGCCACGCAAGAGAGCAGGAGTGGAGAGCATCTGGTTGGGTCGGAAGCTGCCAGTAGAAGAGACCAGATGGCATGTCTGCTCCCAGTGGATAGTTGCAGTCCCACCCCCCACTTGACCATCTCCAAGCCTTCCTATTGGTCGGCCAAATTGAAGTCGTGCAGTTCGGTAGCATTACTTTGTCAGCAACACGCGAATTTAGCTGCTGATGGTTCGACACGTGAGTTTCAAAGTGGTTATGTCCAGTTCTGGGCAACGTGACTTAGATGCTGCAACTAGCTGCCAGGCAGAAGCACTGATGAACATCAAGTGAAAAAAAAAAAATCAAATTTTTATACTAATAAATCCATTCAGTAACGGCCTCCACTGTACATATTTGTTTACATGTAATGTATACAAGCAACTGCTACACTAAAGTCAATCCAGTTCACATGTGGAACTTTCTGAAAGTCAGGCAGGTCTTAAAATTGTTCCTGGTAATCCATATAGTATTTCAGATGTTGAAGCTCCCTTGTAAGTGATGAATTGTCTGATGTTTTCATAACACAATATGACATATATCACAGTCAGAATTTATTAAGTATAAACCATATCCAAGACACTAAAGTAACTGACATTTCAGTTGCTAAAATGAAACAGTTTTTAGGTACCATACTTCTCATGGGAAAAATCAGAAATAACAGTTATCAGGAAAACTGTAGCACAGTCCTTTTGACTGAAACTTCTATTGTCAGACAGCTGATGAATTGCAGTAGGTGAGAAACGATAAAGAATGGATGGTGCTTTTCCAAAATTCATGATAGGGTGATCCAGCAGTGTGTGTCTATAAGTCCCAACCAATTCTCCAGCATTTTGTAATCATTTTCAGACTGTATGAAAAACAGAACCAGAAGATATTACTTGACTTCATAACACCATGGAAAGGCCACCTGAAGTTTAGGACCTATAATCCTGGAAAGCTGGTGAAACATGGCCTACTTGGGTGAATAGTACATGAGGCAACAACAGGTTACATATGTAACATGTAAATATATAGTGGGAAGTGATAAGATTGAACAAAACCATGTTTTATGTATTGACATCACACTTAGAAATCTGGCACCATGTCCATACTATAATAGTGTGAGAACTGCAGGTAACCTGCTTGTACAGGCAACTAGTGTCTGTGGACAATAAGGGCCAACAGGGAGCTTCCACCTGAGCTTTCAACTGCTGTAAACAATCTCAAGAAAGGAGGAGTATGTACTGCTGGAAGAGAGATGTTGTTTTACAAGACTGGGAGGGAAAGCAAGTGGTGCGAAAGGTTAGCACTGTACATCCAGCTACAATGAAGAGTGAAGAAAGCAAGAGAGGTGTTGTGAAGAAGCCTGACTGTATCCTTCAGTACAATAAATATATGAAGGGTGTGGAATGAGCAAACCAGTATTTGTTGTCCAAGTCAATCGTGTGAAATACTGTCAAATGGGACAAGAAGGCAGTCCTCTGGTTGATCAGCTGTGCACTATACAATGCCTTTATAGTGAACAGAACACAGAATGCTGAGAAGAGGATAAAATACAAATGATTCCTGTTGGAGACAGGTATCAGCTCAGCAGCCAGAAGTGAATGATAAAGTGCATGTTAAAGAGAAAACGAAACCCCAGTAAAACTCCCATTTCTTGAATGCCTAAACAGGAGCATCCTCAAAGACTGTCAGGGAATATGATGGAACATGTACTGGAGGCAATTGTTGGATCAGGAATCAAAGAGTACCCTTCCAAGACCTGAAAAGTTTGCAGTGCACACATGTTGAGAAAGTAAACCTGCTACACCTGCAAGGTACTTCTTCACAAAGAGTGTGCTTTGAGAAGTACCATATTTTGAATAACTACTAGAACATCTGGTGTGTAGGAGTTCTAAGTTTGAATGTAATATGACCATTACAACAGGTTAGTAATTATAGTTTAAAATCATCTGGTCTACAGAGGGGGTGACTAAGACATCTGGCTGGTGGATTATGATGATTATACATACATGAATTTTAAAATTACATCACACTCATAATTTGTAAAAAGGGGTAATTTGCTATATGTGTCAAAAATTATTGTTTCATAATGCAGAGAAAAGCTTTGTGTTCAAACACTAACAGAACAAAATAAAAATATGTAAAGTTGATGAGAAGTAAACTGGTTTATGGGTAGTGCAAAAACACAACAGCTAACTGTAAAGCACTGTTATACACAGACAACTGATGAGACAAACAAAGATTAGAGGACCTGTAAGACAGCTATGTTGAGTGGGCTACATGCAAGTCAGACAGAACACAATACATGGTCACTGTGGTAAGCCTGAACAAAACTATCTGGTCCTTAATGTGTTGAGATCAAGATGCCAACACTCTACCAACCCATTGCTTTGGGGGTGTTAGATGGTGGTGTGAAAGTGCCTGACACTACAAAGCTTGCATAGCTCTGTGGACAGGGCCAACTCAAACTGATAGCCCTGGTCAGTGGTAATTTCACCCAGATAATGAAATCTAGAAATCCAAAGCTGTACAAGTGCTCTAGCTGTTGAAGTTGCAATAATGTCTGTCAATCACGCTCCCTTGACGAAATGTGTGCCACGATCAGTCACTGAGAGAATTGATTCATAACCATTTGTCTCAAAAAGGGGTCTGACCAAGTCTAAGTGAACAGTTGTAGTCGGCCAGTAGAGATTTCAAATTGGCTTAGGTCTGAAATGATGTGACATCCTGTTTTGCTCCACTAACATACTTCACACACTTGTGTCCATTGTTTACATCTTCTCTTTTTTTACTTTCAGCCCTAAAAATCAGCCTGTTACCACTTTTGTTCAGTGAAGCATCCCCAGGTGAGACAAACATTGCAAGCAGTCAAAGACACGTTTACACACAGTTGAAGAAACCAATGAGCATGCCCTACCCTGCAAAATGTTACATTAAATTGGCTTCTCCAAATCTAGAAGCAAGCTATGCTCTAACTTGAGGCTGGTGTTTGCATTATGCGGAAGTTCTTGAATTTGTGAGTCTTGCTACTGTGCTACTGCAAGCTCCTCATAAACACTTTACTGAAGTGGTATCAAATAAGACAGACTTGCAAGACTTGCACTATGTCACCAAACTCCCCAGAAGGAGACTACAAGCCATTTATGCCATATGCACATTCTGTTTCATAATCTATGCTCATGGACATGGACAATAGAATGATCCATGACAGATAGTTGGCCACCATTTTTTGGACTCCCATGACATGCTGCACATCAGTTGTGAACTGACTGACATAATGAAAACATCGAAATCATCTCAGTGAAAAGTCACTGCCTGGGTTTCTTATTGCTTCTGATAGCAGGTGTGATTCTGTAAGGACAATAAACTGTCTGCCTTTCACTTTGGCCTTAACATGGTGTACCACTTCATATATTGCTAACAACCCATGATCAAATGCTTACTGTTTTCATTGTGAGTGCATCAGCTTTTGGAAATGTCCACTCGCTGGGTTTTTTAGAGTTTTCTGCATGTTGAAGTCACTTAGTAATTTTGTGCTTCAGTTTTCAGCTGATGTTTCTTATTGTTTCTAGTGAAATATTTCAGTAAAATTTTCATTCAGTGTTTTAACTTCATTGAGTGTTCTAGTGGCTACTTGAATTTTTGGTTTTAGCTTGTAAAGTTTTGTGAAGTTTTGTTGGTATTGGTATTACCTGTAGTGTAGCAGTATTTGCTTTCTTAGTAGACATAGAATTTCAAGACTGCTATCGTTAATTCTATAAGTAGTTCTACTGGTGTAACTGAACTTAAGTAATGTAGACGCTTAGATTTTTTCAGTTGCTATAAATTTTTACCACGAGTGAGAAGTGTGGGCTCTGTCACTGGTTAGTGAGTAGTGGGTTATAGTGTGAGATTTGTTCAAAATACTTTCATTAAGGGGAATGCACTGGGGAAGCCATTGGGTGTTCTAGTGAGATACTCTTCTGGGAATGCAGAATGTGTAGTAGAAATAAGTTGACAGAGGAGCAGGAGTGTAAGATCTGTGTCCTTCTGGTGCAGTTACATGGTGCAAAGGAGGAACTAGATAGGATGAGGTGGGTGAAGAGTGGTGGGGAATGGGAACTGGCAGTTGGCAAGAAGGCAGATAGGAGGAGGAGGTATTCAGACAGTTATACTTTGTGTATATGCAATAGATCTGACCTATTGTCAGAGTAGATTGGAAAGGAGCCTCTTGTAGCTGTAGGTGTAGGAAACATGGAGCAGTAGTCAGCAGATAGGAGGCCTAGGTCAGTTGCAAAGTGTAACAGAAAGAAGAAGCTTCTGCTGCTAGGTAGTTCACATGGTAGAAGTGTGGGCCAGCAGTTGCAAATAGTGTTGGGGAGTGGTACCAGGTCACCAGCAATGTGAAGCCTAGTGGAGGGTTGGCTCAGGTGACTGATAGCATAAGGGAGTTATGTAGGAATTTCATGAAGGAGGATCAGGTAATGATAGTGGGTGGAATAGGGAACACTCTTGATAAGGACGGGGAATATGTTGTAGGTGGTAACCCAGTAAAGATAACTACTCAAACTGGTGGCACTAACGTGCATTTCGTGCAACTGTTTCAGCACCATGATTGGACTCATCTTGATGCTGCTGTTAGGTGCATTAACATGAGGCTGGAGAGGGCACTCATGGCAGAGGGCATGGGTCACATTTCAGTGGTACCAGTTGAGTGTATCAGTAGACTGGATTTCGCTAGACATGGCTTGCACCTCGATAGGTATGGGAAAGGAAGGTTGGCAAAGCTTACAGGTAACAGTGTAGTAGGTGTGGTGGGATGACCCATGGAAAAATTCCTGTAGTAGTAGGTGTTAGAGCTGCAACTTTTATAGATTGAACTCAGCTGATAGATATATCTGCTTAAAGGAAGTTCCTCTAACTGAGGACTCAGCTTCAGAGTGTGTCATCTTTCCAAGTAGAGAAGAAAGTGGCATATTTCATCAAAATACAAGAGGTATCAGAGGTGAAGTTAGTGAACTGCTTATAGATGTTGATTCTGAAAGTTTTTGTGTATCGGAGCTCCACTAAATAATTTGACAACTCAGAGGCTTCCTTCACCAGGATACAGATTAGCTGGCTGTTTTTCAAGCAGTTCCTTGCATGGGGGATAGGCTATATAAGTAAAAAAAAAAAGTATTCCATTTATACATTCTTAATTACTAGATGGGCATTCTGTTAGTAAGAGGGTGAATGGCCTTTCAGACCATGATGCACAAATTTTAACACTAAAAGGCTTTTGTACTCAAACAAATATCACATATAATTACAAACAATGTAGGAAAGTTAATCCAACAGCAACAGAGAGTTTTTTTTGAACACTGTCAAGGAACAAGAGTGGCAGGACTTTTATAGTGCTGATAACAAGATGATAAGTATAATGCTTTCCTTAACACATTTCTCGTGCCCTTTGTGAGTTGCTTTCCTTTAGGACATTCTAAACTGGGTACAGGAATAATAGGCAGCCTGGGTGGCTGACTAGTGGGATAAGGATATCACGTAGAGCAAAGTGGAAATTATATCAAAATGTTAGAAGTAGTCACAATCAAGCTACAGTAGCCCATTACAAACAGTACTGTAAGTTGCTTAAAATGTTATTAGGACAGCAAAGAGTATGTGGTATGCAAATAGAATAGCAAATTCACAGGACAAAATTGAAACCATATGGTCAATTGTGAAGGAAGTGTATGGTCAGCAGCACAAGGCTGATGATATAAATGGAGTTCTTAGTAAAAAAATTTCTTTTACTGATAAATCAGATATATGTACAGTATTTAACAATTCTTTTCTGAGCATTGCCGGTGAATTAAATAAAAATTTAGTTTTTACAGGGAATCAAATAACCTTCTTGGCTAATTCCTTTCCAATATTGATGTCTGAAATACACCTCTGTGATACAGACAAGGTGAAGATTGAGTCAACAATTAAATCACTGAAAACTAAGGACTCCATGGATATGACAGAGTGCCTGGAGAATATTAAAATACTGTGTTGCACATGTTAGCCATGTATTTAGCCATATTTATAATTTTTCCTTTAGGAATGGTCAGTTTCCTGAATGGTTAAAGTACTCAGTAGTAAAACCTTTTTAGAAAAAGGGAGAAAAGGATAATGTGGACAATTTTAGACCAATTTCTATGCCACCAGTGTTTGCTAAAGTTATTGAAAAGGCTGTGTATGTAAGGATAATTTATCATTTTATATCACACGATTTGCTATCAAATGTACAGTTCGCCTTTAGAAGTCGTTTAACAACTGTTAATGCTGTATTCTCTTTTCTCTGTATGGTAGTGGATGGGTTAAACAAAAGATTTCTATTCTAGACATATTTTTTGATTTAACAAAGGCATTTGATTATGTTGATCACAAAATACACTCCTGGAAATTGAAATAAGAACACCGTGAATTCATTGTCCCAGGAAGGGAAACTTTATTGACACATTCGTGGGGTCAGATACATCACATGATCACACTGACAGAACCACAGGCACATAGACACAGCAAACAGAGCATGCACAATGTCGGCACTAGTACAGTGTATATCCACCTTTTGGAGCAATGCAGGCTGCTATTCTCCCATGGAGACGATCGTAGAGATGCTGGATGTAGTCCTGTGGAACGGCTTGCCGTGCCATTTCCACCTGGCACCTCAGTTGGACCAGCGTTCGTGCTAGACGTGCAGACCGCGTGAGACGACGCTTCATCCAGTCCCAAACATGCTCAATGGGGGACAGATCCGGAGATCTTGCTGGCCAGGGTAGTTGACTTACACCTTCTAGAGCACGTTGGGTGGCACGGGATACATGCGGACATGCATTGTCCTGTTGGAACAGCAAGTTCCCTTGCCGGTCTAGGAATGGTAGAACGATGGGTTCGATGATGGTTTGGATGTACCGTGCACTATTCAGTGTCCCCTCGACGATCACCAGAGGTGTACGGCCAGTGTAGGAGATCGCTCCCCACACCATGATGCCGGGTGTTGGCCCTGTGTGCCTCAGTCGTATGCAGTCCTGATTGTGACGCTCACCTGCACGGCGCCAAACACGCATACGACCATCATTGGCACCAAGGCAGAAGCGAAGCTCATCGCTGAAGATGACACGTCTCCATTCGTCCCTCCATTCACGCCTGTCGCGACACCACTGGAGGCGGGCTGCACGATGTTGGGGCGTGAGCGGAAGACGGCCTAACGGTGTGTGGGACTGTAGCCCAGCTTCATGGAGACGGTTGCGAATGGTCCTCGCCGATACCCCAGGAGCAACAGTGTCCCTAATTTGCTGGGAAGTAGCGGTGCGGTCCCCTACGGCACTGCGTAGCTTCATGGAGACGGTTGCGAATGGTCCTCGCCGATACCCCAGGAGCAACAGTGTCCCTAATTTGCTGGGAAGTAGCGGTGCGGTCCCCTACGGCACTGCGTAGGATCCTACGGTCTTGGCGTGCATCCGTGCGTCACTGCGGTCCGGTCCCAGGTCCACGGAAACGTGCACCTTCTGCCGACCACTGGCGACAACATCCTTGTACTGTGGAGACCTCACGCCCCACATGTTGAGCAATTCGGCGGTACGTCCACCCGGCCTCCCGCATGCCCACTAGACGCCCTCGCTCAAAGTCCGTCAACTGCACATATGGTTCATGTCCACACTGTCGCGGCATGCTACCAGTGTTAAAGACTGCGATGGAGCTCCGTATGCTACGAAAAAACTGGCTGACACTGACGGCAGCGGTGCACAAATGCTGCGCAGCTAGCGCCATTCGACGGCCAACACCGCGGTTCCTGGTGTGTCCGCTGTGCCGTGCGTGTGATCATTGCTTGTACAGCCCTCTCGCAGTGTCCGGAGCAAGTATGGTGGGTCTGACACACCTTTGTCAATGTGTTCTTTTATCCATTTCCAGGAGTGTATTACTCCAAAAGTTGGAGTATGGGGAGTAGCTCACAATTGCAACAGAAAGGAAAAGGTCATTATTCACAATGTTGAGAAGGGCTGTGATGTGAGGTCTGAGCTTGGGGCTAAGGGTTGTGTTGTCCTCATCATCATTTCATCATTGTCAACATGCAAGTTACCCAGTGTGGTGTCAATTGAAATGAGTTACAACTCAGCAGCCAAACTTCCCCAGCTGGAGACTCCTGGTCATCAATGCCACACAGTAATTTCGTTTCATCAGCCATCTGCTTTGATAGATGAATGTTAGGCATAGAGTGTGATAATGTGAGTGCCTTCAGCAATGCTTGATGTCATCAAATGCATGTTGCATTACTTTGGTCCACTTCAATGGTTGTTTACCTGTTTGTTTTTCCAGTCTAGGGCATCAGTGAATTGAACTAGTTGTGCTGCTGCCTGAGGTATTAACACTTGTAAAAGTTCACTGCCCCCAGAAATCTCCTAGTTCCTGGTAATTATAATGTGTAGGTAGTGCCTGCAAAAGTTTTATACATTCCTGCATTGGGTGGATGCCTGCTTGATAGCCTCAGAAAATAACTTCAGGTGGTCAGAGCTGTGCTGTTCTAAATTATTAAAAAAAGTTGCAGCGGTGTTCCTCATGTTCATCTGAAAAAGCTGAGAAAACTACAGTGTCATCTAGGTAAGAACACCAAAAAGGAAATTGGTATAATAACTTGTCAACAAAATGCTGCCAAACATGCACAGCATTTTTTATAAAACATATGGCATAAACAAAAATTCATAGAGTTCAAAACAAATGATGGCATCAGTTTTTGGCCTGTCTTCACGTACCATAGGATTTTACAAATATGCTTTTCTGCAGCCATTATGTTGCAAATTGTGACACCTGTCAATGCGTAGGAAAAGTCTTAGATATTCAGGATCATCCAATAGGCAGACAGTGCCTACCTCCATTAGTTTGTCCATGGTAGCCTTTGGCACTCTAACTTTGTGGGGAGGGAGGTATCAAGGTCTATGTCAGACAGGTGGGCCTGTTGTAGTGTTTATGTGATGAACAGTACCGTTGCAAATACCACAAACTGCATGTGGCTTGATAGCAGGATGCACATCTGTGGCCAGAAACATGTCACATTGTAGAGCAGGGTCAATGGGCAGAGCAGTGGGTACTGTTAGAATCGCGCACTGAAGTTGGATACAGAACTTCACTAACCTGTTCAGATTCCTTGCAGATAGACTCTGAAAGTACATTGGCATTCTCTGAAGAGACAGACGTGTGGAGTGGCTGTTACAAATGTTATACGACAGCAAGGTTGTGCTCGGCAGCATGAAGTGATGCTGCAGAGTCAGCAATGTGCTGCCAAAGATCCATTTTTTGCATCTCATGATGTTATTTTTGTGATGCATGATGAAGAATAGTTGGACATCAGGGAGTGAAGTTCACTGAAAAGTGCTGAGCAGTTTATGAGGAAGTCCAGTGGTGTATCTCCATATTATGAAGAGGTGGGATGTGGACATGAATGTTCAGGGAGAATTTCACTTCAATGATTGGCTGCTGAATGTCACAATGTAATAACAAATTGCTGGTGAGGTCAAGAAGTAGGTGATAGTAATGCAGAAAGTCTTCTCCCATGATTGGTTTGACTGTCTCAGTGATGAAGAAGATCCAGTGCATGTGATTCTCTACCTCTATGTCCAAAGAGATTGAGGTGGTGGTACCGACCACAATGACAGTGGCGTTCGTGGCAGGTAATTGGAACAATGATGGCGAGAGAACAGCCAGTGCTCAAGCCGGTGGGAGGGTGCTGATGTCAGCACCCTTCTCAATGAGGATGTAGGTCTGATGCAGACAGTCGTAAACAAATAAGCTTTAGCCACTGGAAGGACGATGTGAGGTGGCAGAGCTGTGCAGGTGCAGTTGCAGAGTGGCCTGGTGCACCTACGACAGGCCATTGTGGTCATTTGGGCAAGCACAAGATGCTCTGTAGTTGCTAGCCTCCTGTCCGAATCTGCTATAGAACCAACAGTATCAGTCAGTCGTTGTAGCGGCAGAGACGAGCGGTGTTGTTCTCTGAAGTGGCGTCTGCAAACAGTGCTGGGAGGGGAGGTGGGTGGGCCAGGAAGGTGAGTGTATTCACTATATTGTTCAGAAATTATTGTCCGTTGGCACTGTGAAGGTAGTGCTGCTTAGCGGATGGAGGGGGCGTGGGCTGGATCAGCTGGAGTCAGCTGACCTCAGACGTGTAGTGGCTGCACAGAGCAGAGGCAGTGATGGCGGCCATTGGCTAGCAGGGGAAGTCAGGCCAGCTTGGCAGAAGTTGGTTAGCCTCAGCCTCAGTCGCCTTGGAGCTGAGCTGGCCGACGGCCTTGTTGATGTCAGAGTAGTTCTTGATAAGAGTATAATGCTGAACCATGGCACGAATTCAGTCTGAGATGTGAAGTGTGGCATAGAGGAGCCCGTCTTTATGTGACAGCATTGTGGTTTGGACATGTGTGGGAAGTTCAGTACCACAGTTTCCAGAACAACTGGTCATGAATCAGCGTAGGATCAATCTGAATCTGTAGGCAACATCTGGGTGAGAATGGCAGGTTGTCATTGAGGGTTTCTTCATGAATAACTATGTGTCATTGCTGTTCCAGGGAGTATGAGAGGCACTGGAGCAGCAAAGCCTTTGTCATTTTTTACTTGTTTTGAGTAGATGGTGCCAGGAATAGATCACTGAATATGTCTGCATCATTGTCGAGGTGACTGAGTAAGGTCATAAATCTTGAGTCACTGCCAATAATCCTATGGGCAGACATCAAGCACTCACATAGAGCCAAGGTCGATATCGAATGAGGGCAGTTTAAAATGAGGCCGGATGGTGTAGAGACTGTTGAGGGTTGTACACATGGGACTGGCCAGAGCATGGTGTTGACCAACGCGGCTGCTATGGGAGTGATGGAGCATATAGTTTGTGGTTGCTGTGTCTTTTGGAAGTGCCTGTCTGGTGGAAAAATGGAAGCACCCCGACCTAGGGGAGCATTGCCCTTGAGTGATATACTGTATTGAAGTGGCAGTAGTGGAAGTGTGGTACTGTGTGGCTCAAAAACTGACGCATCAGGAATTGAGTGTATAATGCTTGGTTGATCGAACTAATGTGTTCCGTATGCATGAGTGATGTATGAGAGGTCAAAAGTGAGCAGCACGGCTGACACAGATGTGATGTCAGACATGGTTTGTTGCAACATAGATATAACCTGAAGTGGTGAATGCTGCAAAAGTTCAGGCCTGTGGAGCATGTTAGCACTATACACAGAATGCATCTGAGGAATGTGAGACACCAGGTGTGTGATGGTGGTTAGGTTAAACATGGTACAAGGTGTGGAAGGCATGGCTGGAATGAGAGTGTCATCACTGTTCAGTGCACTGGCATCACTTTTGAGCAGAACAAACAATGCAGACATATTTGTGACATGAGACTCAGACACAGTGGTAGGATTGGCACTCATAATTTGCTGTGCACACATTGAAGCTGTAGATGAGGTAACAGTAGGATTATTTGACAGAGTCCATTGTTGATGCATTGGAAAGGTGCCATTAGGAGAGTGTGTATAGCATTGTGGCTGGAGAATATCACTCAAAAGTCACTGAAAAGGTTTGGAAGTTTGCAGGAAGCTGGAACAGAGGAAAAGCTAAGAGCATATGAGATAACAGTTGCAGGATAAACTGGGCACCATTGTTCATTCCTCCACCTGTCATTATTTCTGTCTAAATCACTGCACTGAAGCTCCTCTAGTTCAGGTTGAATGTTACTTTGTAAATTGTCACACAGAATGTTCACATCATATTGTGGCAATACCTGTAAAATGTCTTTGGTGTCATCATAGATACAGTGAGGACACTGTGATGCAGTGAACAATGCAGAATTGTCGAGTAGCTAACTGGTGTGGCAGATTTGCATAAAATCATGATATGGCATGGTAGTTAGGCTCACCACTTTAAGAAATGTGATACCAGATGTAGTGCATATGCAATAAATGGTACACGGAGTGTGGCAGACAAATCTTTACTTTATTTGCTAGGCAGAATTGCATCAAGGTCTACACTGGTCAAGGATTTGACACATACTAAACCATCACAGATATTATTGTTCCCTCACTGCACAGGGCAGGGATGTTTACTTTGTCAGTCAGAGGTGACATATGGTCACTATGTCACCACAAGTTTTAGATAAATTTGGACTCTTGTTGAGACAAGATACCAAAAATTCTTCAGGTTTTCCTGTGCAAAATGAAACAGAAAACCATCCATATGGTGTTGATGTGAAACTTTACATTTTGGCAAGAAAAGAAGAAAAATGATTCTACTGGAAGACAATAAATATATTGACACAGAATGTTAGCTTATTATTAAATTTTTCTCTCTATTAAATAAAATTGTAGTTAAACAAATATTAGATTATAACTCCAAATTCAACTTCATTTTTCATATGATCTTAAATGTAAATTTTTAACTGACTGTAACTACTTCTCTGTTACATAAAATGTAATATTTACTTTGTAAACACGCAACATGCCATAGGTTTTGCATTTTCAGAAAAAGCAACATCACTGTAAATATTGTATGGAAAGTTCTATAAAATGAAAATTATTTAGGGGAAGGTGATAATAACTCACTAAGTAGTAGAGGCATTAATTACACAAACAACACTAAAAACTTCTCTAGATTTTGAATGAACTTTTTTTTAGCTAGAGCTGTGCAAACACACACACACACACACACACACACACACACACACACACACACACACACACACACAAAAACAGTCTTTCTGTTCAACTACTTTGTGCTGGCTGAATGCACAAGGCCGGAAGGCAGCCAGACTAGGGTGAGGGCAAGGAGTTGTGTTGGGTATAGCAGGCAAGGGGAGAAGAGAGACAGGGAGTAGAAGGCAGTGTTGGGAAAGGGTGGTTTACAGCTTGCAGGGAGGCAACAAGTATATGTAAGTATGAGATAAGAATGTGGGTGGGGCAGGCAGTAGATGAACAGAATTGAAATGTGACACAGGACTGGTGAGTACATGCAGTACACAATTATGATAATGTGAGGAGTGGATTGCTGCTGCTGCTGATTAAGAGTCTGAAGAGACTAAACATCTGTTAAGTCATCCAGTCTCTTATTCACATCCAATTATAGAGTCTGCATATACCATCTGTTTGCATCTAGAGTTAATCTATAACCTGTATTGTCACACTTACAATATGGATGGTTTGCAAATGGGCATAGGTGTCTGAAACTAGTCACCATCAAGAAATAAAAAAAAAACTTCTTAATGCAACTTATGATGGAGCTACAACCATTTACTTCAATTGTAAAACAAGTTGTGGATTTATTTTTCACCTGCAGCACGCTGCAAGTCCATACAAATCCTATACCTGTGTGTCTGTGTCGCCCCTCTCAACTTGGCATCCCTCTCAACCTGAGAACTGGTTACTGGTCCCTGACAGATCATATCCTTGGTCCGAGGTTCAGGAGTCTAGGCATTTATGAGTGCCGTTCGTCCTCATTTCTGAGTTGATGGTTTATGACATCCTGTCGTAATAGAATTGGCCTGTAAGTTATCTGAAACAAATGAAAACATACGCTGCTTGCAAGCTAGTGAGCTTCAGAAGAGTTGGGCCTCTTCTTCTTCTTCATTTTTGGAGGTCCAAACTTTACTTTGGTAAGATGGGAATAATCTGCTGGTGGCAGGTGATCATCCACATATGCGACGGCTTCTTCCATCATGTACCACCAGGCCTTGTTGGTGACGATTGGGGGTAGGAATTTATAAGCTCCATATTCACCTGCCAGATGAACTACTTTCTCTTGAATTTCCGGCTTAGGGGTTCATACCCCATTTGAAATCACATGGTACACTTGGGAGAGAAGGGATATATGACTGGATAAATGGGTAAGGAAAATCGGTGTGAGGAAAGCTTCCATCTAGAGATTTGGTAATCTTGGTGAGTACCGCCCTCATGCTATTCTTGTTAGAGAAGGGCAGGAACTTGAATATTGTCTAATTTTCTTCTTTCTTGGTCCTCTCTGTGTCTGCGCCCATCTCCTCAGCCTCCTGCCTTTCAGCTCAGTAAGTGCCCCAGTGTGTGTGTGTGTGTGTGTGTGTGTGTAGCGGCCCTCTTCTGCTGCTTCCAGGCTGCGTGAATTTGCCATGTGAGAACCACCACAGTTCATGCACGTGGCATCTGCACTTTGTAGCTTGTATCATGTGCATTTGCACATTTCAAACATGCATCTGTGGCCCTGAATATCTTGGCTGCATGCCCCATCTTCTGGGATTTGTAGCATTGCTGCATCTTCTTCTTCTTATTCTTCTTTTTGCCGCTGCGACAATTCCCGATGGCTCTTATCAGGAACTTGAGAATGGCAGCAAGCTTGCCCCCCTTTCCACGTCTGGACATGTTGGCTGGCAAAGTGCGAGTGACATATGCGAGCAAGCGACGGAGTGACCCGCAGTGAGTTGAGCAGCAGAGTGCATCCATGGACTGGGGACTTGTGTTGCTTTGGCCTTAAATTGGACCTGCCCACTCTTGATCTACTGACCCACATTGTCATCACTGTGTAGTACAAGAACTTGCTGGTTCCAGTGAGTCACTTTATTATCCAATGCTGCTACTGCGTCCCCCTTCTGCTTTCCTATCTTATACTTCATAAACTTGCTGCCTCCCTCTGAGCCCTCAGCCAGCCTTCCCTAACTAACCGTCCTTCCTGCTCTCTCACCACCTCTCTTGTCCCCTCACTTACTCCACACAACAGAAATCTGGTTTTGACCAAATTAATATAATTTTACACAATATTAAGAAAGTTTACCTATTTGATGATATTGTTTTCTTACTATATTTTTGTTATTATGAGTCTTATATGAATAAATTAAATGTTCTCTTAGATACCATAAGTTTTAGCTGATTTATTTCATTCTACAGGTGTAACTGTTGTTTTCTAATTATGATTTAATTACACATTTGTACAAATTATAATTATGACTTTGAAACATAACAAAATATATTTACTCCATTTGTTACAGTACTTCTTAAATAAATATTTTCTTCCTTATATGTTAGCTGATTCCATTTCTATGCATAAGCATATAATATGTGTACATAAAATTGCCACATTATTACTAACGCAATATTTTATGTAATCTTATTAGTCCTATTATAAATTACAATCTGTTTAAAACTTTGTTAATTAGGAGAAATTGGTAACGGTAGTTGTTACAACAGCATGCAATGGTAAAAATAGTATGAGCTTATAACTATTTATGTACGAAAAGACTGAGTTTATATGGAAATACTAATACAGACTTTTCAGTAACTACTTTTTCTGAAAATTCATTAACCAAGTAATACTCCACATTTAAAGTTCTGCCACATCCACAAATACTTTTGCAGTCTGAGTCCTTAAGTTTATTACTTCCCTGGTTTGATGCTGTATTTTTGGGAGAAACATCCTCTTTGGATCACGGATCGTAGAGAAAGGAACAGTGTGTGTGTAAAGTGGCTGGCTCCTCCCTTTTTTCTTTGCGGTCAGTCAGCCATTGCCATCTGCTATATTGTTTTAGCTCCCTCTACCACTTCCTTCCTGTTTTGTCCATGTCTTACTGCTGGCAGCATGCTTCGTCCCACACTTTGGTGAGGGTAGGCACAATTTTTCCAAGATTGTTATCTGTGTTTTACATTCTCTTTTATCTTATTGTTCTGAGTCTTCTCTTGACACCCATCTCAATCTGTTACTGAGTGGGCACTGAAGACCTTACCATCGTGTCCCCATACAACCCTCTCCATCCATCCACCCATCCATCTATCTTCTTGGTAGGTGGCTGAAGTTAATGTGTCTTTCTAGGTGTCCCATATTTACGTCAATAAAGTGATACAATTCCATTGAAACATCTGTTGATATTATTATGAATACCTGTTCACACAGATTTTCCCACACTGGTGACGAGCTATACCATACATACATAAGACAAAGTGGAGTGCTCCCTCCAAACAATGTAACATGCAATCAAACAAAGGTTGTTAAGATCTTCAGCTCAACAGAATGGTGTTTTCAGTGGATTGTAGTGTGTGATGATCGATATGGAACATGCAATTTGTGATGTGAAAAGTGAGGGTGAGATCACACAAGTGGGTGACCACATTGAACAGCTGTGCTGATTTAGTGAGGCACAACCTTGTGATCTTATTGACTTCACTGATGAAACTGACCAAGTTATCCTGGCGTAAAACTGTGTTCACATACTTCTGTACCAGGAACTAATCAGGTTAATCCATTTCTTCCTCCATGTGGAACGTGATCAGCCAGATTACACAAGAAGCACCCTGGTTTTTCTGCTGCACATGATCAATGGGGTTCCATATGCCAAATCCCTTGGGTCACATAACCTAGTGCCATACAGGCAAAATTGGAGTTCGTTGCCTAAATTGCCTTTATTTCAACCTGAACATTCACAGACCTGGTTTGTTATCACAGAAATTGTTCTGACTACACTCAGTGTTATCAATGATGTGTTAACGTTTTCTGACATGTTATGCAGTTATGCAAACGCTAATGACTATGCATCTCTCATTTGTGGTGTAATACAGTCACCTCTGACCACATGTAAATTTGAAGCAACAGAGGCCGCCTTATTGCAATGGTTTTCCAAACTGCTGGAGCAACAGCTACAACAGGCAATTTATGCCGAGGAGCTAGATGGCATAACACTTTTCCAGTTCTTTAGGCGTCTGTCTCAGTTAGTGCCCACTATGCCTATGCCTGATGATGCCTTGTGGGCTATATGGTCAAACAAATTGCCTTGCCAAACACAAATTTCCTTGATTTCAAGTAAGGGCATCAAGGAAGAGAGCAAACTGTGTATCAGTGACAAGATTTTTGCCCTTTCACATCACCACCATTACTTTGGAAGGACCAACAGTGTCTTAGTACAGTGTATAACAGAATGTAAAATCATGTATGTCAGTAATTTCTTTACATGTAATGTTTTATGTAAATATAGCCTTTGACTACGAGTATAACAACTAAGAGATGGTTATCTTTGGTCATGGGGGAAGGAGGTCGATCTTTGAAGGTGGGGATTGATGGTCTTTGGATTGGGAGCGTGGGTTGGAGGAGGTGGCGATACAGATGTGGTGTAAAACAATGTCTTATTTCATATTATTGTGGGAGTGTTAAATGTGAATAAATGAATGAAATAGTGATGTGCAAAAATAATGTAACGTTTGCTCTCTAAAAACCAAAATACCACATCGCCCTACAAACCAGTTAGTCTCATTCAAACACAAAGAAAACCACGGGAACATCACAGTGGAATCACCTCTAGACTTCACGAAGACAACAACGCAGCCATTGATATGAGTTAAGTACCAAACTGTTCATACTTGTTAACAACCTCGGCCTATAAATTTGAATCTCCTTTAGTGTCTGAAGTCGCCATGTGGACAAAGGAGTAGGACAACTTATAGATTGCGGAAATCCTAGGAAGAGGTCCGTTAAAAGTGGAGGCTCTCATGCACATTGTTACTGTGACTGACAGCCAAAGTGAAATGAACACATATGGAGAAACAAGGTGTTGGTGTCAAATGTAAACTACAGCCATCTCACAGGAATCCTAGTGATAAGCTATGTATGGCATACTGGCACCCACCCGAAATGACTCAGGGTACCAACTACAGCAGAACAAGGGGAGGGCATGCTGGTGTTGGTTCCATTCTAGTTCTGAAGCAAATGCTTGCAAGTGTTTTTCACCCTACTTGTGCCCAAATACCAGTTATGACCTCTAGCATGCACCAGTGGTCAAGAATGCCTACATCTTAAGTATGTGTATAAAACCAGTTAGACTCAGTTTTCCAAGGACAATGACAGATTATATATTCTTCACAAGACTACAACTCATGTTATCTTGTTGACTGAGGTTCTAAAGTAAGCATCATCTACAAGACAACAGGTCAATCACATATCTCAGATTCTTTTCTACAGCTCCGTTCAGCAAATGACCCAATTAGATTGTACAGTACTACTAACTGTGGTGTCAGTTTGGATATAGTCATCCTGTTTACTTGGATATTCACTGTGGCCGATCTCAACAAGCCACTTTTGGTGCAGACCTTTCATGATACTTCCATGTGTGCCCGAATTTAACAAATGCCAAACATCACCAAAGTAGTCGTGGCAATTCAGCACCTGAAATTGTTGGCAGATCATGTGTACCTACACCTCCAAACTTGACAGACTCCTACCTCACATCAGCCAAAGAGTTGTAGGGCATAATCATTCTCTAAAGACACACTTGGCCATGAACATACTTGTGCAGATGTGAAAGTGGAACATTCAAATTTAGCAGATGAAAACCTTGTTTAACATGAAACGTTGTTGGCCATGAGCTATGAGTTGGAAAAGGTCAAGCATCAGCTGTTACAGTTAATGATTAGCACAATACTTAGCACTGTATTATGTCCACATTCAAAACCGTAACTCAAAGCACTTTTGCAAGATATGGAAAAACTACAGAGAATATTAAGCGATTAAACTTGTTCTTTGAGGCAATGTAAAGAATTAATTTACCTGGAAAAGAGACTAACTAAGACCTTAAAAGGGTTGGATGCTGTGGACACAGGGCAGAGAGGTTGTAAAATAGATATCCAGGGGTGCAGTTCAAAACAGTCACAAGTCTGTTGACAATCTGGAAGAGTCAGTGACCATCACGAAGAAAAATTATCCTTGTTGTCTTCCTTCATGCCTAAAGCATGGACCTCAAGAGGTCATTAGTGAATAACCTTTTTCCTCTAGAGCTCACACCAGTGCTTCCCATCTTCCTTCAACAAGTGGCATAAGGATAATACTGCCCACCGAATCAATACCTCACGAGCACTGCAGTACTTCATAAAGCTTGACATATGACGCCAGCCAAGTTACGTATCACTAAAGCAGCTATTAAAGATTTGTTAAATTCTGAACTGTGTGACAATCAGACAGTGCTGTGACTACTCCCATCCACTGGTACCTAAAAAGATTCATTTAGAATGTCCAGGGATTACTGTGCACTGAAGTCTCGAAAGATGCCTGGCATAGAAGAATTCTCAATATTTAAGACTTTGCCCACTCATTACCTGGCACTTCAGTAAGTGAAAAAGCATACCTACAGATTCCACTGGCCCCAGAAGATGAACCCAACATTACCATCATTACTTCTTTTGGACTATGTTAATTCTTATACATACTATTTGGGTTAAAAACACTGTCCAAACATGGCAGCATTTCATTGATAAAGTCCTCAGTAAACCCTTCTGCTTCTCATATCTGGATATCATACCGGTACTAATTTTCTCCTTTTCACCTTAAAATTTAACCACCTTTTGTCGCTACTAAACTGGATAGTTAACTTGCTGCTTCTTGATTATCGTATTTTGAAGTGTGTATCTCTTCACTGAAAATTGCCGCTACCTGAAAGAAAGTGTGGACTCTTGGTAACATCAGGATCAACTCATCAAGTTTCTAAAATTAAAATGATATGGCCAAAATGAAAAGTACTTAATGAATTGTTTATTTTCACCACAAAGTTGATACAGGTAGAGGACTAAATTGAAACCGCATTGACTCAACGCTATATCTGATCAGATGTTGCTCCCATTGTTTACATAGCTTTTAACAACTGAAATGTGAATACATTCATTATTTCAAACAGTAATTTTGAAGCACACAATTAAAATTTGATTTGTTTTTCAAAACAGGTTACTGAAGTTTAATCTACAATTTGTTACAATACTTCCACAATAATTAACGTGACAAAATAATACCTTTCTACAATAAGGTCTGAGTTAGAAATGTCATTAAATTTTCAAATAGACGTTTGATTTTGATACTGATGTAAATTCTGCATGCCGGCCGCTGTGGCCTCCTCTACAATATTAATTTCAAATGTAAAGCAGTGATAATATCAAACTGTTGCTGTGCTCAGGCCACTGTGGTCGAGTGGTTCTAGGGGCTTCAGTGTGGAACTGCACTGCTGCTACGATCGCAGGTTCAAATCCTGCCTCAGGCATGACTGTGTGTGATGTCCTTAGGTTAGTTAGGTTTATGTAGTTCTAAGTTCTAGGGGACTGATGACCTCAGATGTTAACTCCCATTGTGCTTAGAGCCATTTGAACCATTTGAATTCCGCATATTACAATTATCAGAACAATAATTTCAATCAAGTTTCTGTGTACCAATTTTATAAGTAAAGATTTTAACATTTGTTGCACATATTTTCAGATAGTAGCTGCATTTCATTGCATTTTTATTATATTTCATCATAAGTACATTCCAGGTCTTCCAATCACACCAAATTATTGAATTTATGACATTGGAATGCATGCCTATGTGATTTTACTACTTCGCTTAAACATAGCGAGATACCAACCAATCAATCATTCAATCACTTTATTGATCCATTAACAATAGACATTGTATGGATGTAGTCAATTACAATATAGTTTCTTATTTTTTCAATTTGTTTCAAAAACTTGGATAATAAATACAAATATTTTATATCAATATATATAAATAATATTACTTTTCCGTATTCAGATATTCTTCACTGCTATTGAAACTATGTGTTAATAAAAATTGTTTAAGATCTACCTTGAATTTATGAAATTCTTTAATTTTCTTTATTGTAGAAGGCAATGCACTAAAAATTATTTTGGGCTGATAGTTTACACTTTTTTGGTAGAGTGCTCCTTTCTGGGTGTCTCTGTGAAAATCATCCCTGTTTCTTGTTTCATGGTTATGAACCTGATTACTTAATGTTGAAAATTCATGGTGAGTTTTCAGAAAGCATACACATTCATAGATGTATAAGCTAGGAAAAGTCATTGTTTTAAATTCTTTAAATATTTTCCTGCATGACACTCTGTAGGGAACCCCTTTCATTATTCTAATAGCCCTTTTTTGCATACTTCGATATAGTCAGAATACAGTATTCACAAAGAGTCTTTCCATTCTGCTACTACAACTTAAAAGAGGCACCTGATTTTCAATACGCTTGAGACAGTCAAAGTAGTCTTAAACAATGACAAATGCCAGTTACACAGACGGGAGGTTTCATTTTTAGACCACTTGGTAATGTAGGATGGCATTCAACCCACTAAAATTCATATGTAGCTCTTCAAGCAGATGCATCAACCAATAATGTTTCATGAATTATGGAGATTTCTATGAATGATAAACGTTTATGGGCATCATATTCAGTGGATAGCGAAGATTCAAACACTACTGACTAATGACTAATGCACATGGAAAACAGTATCTGTAGTTGACCTTTGAGGATCAACTGCATTTGTTTGACCTGTAGCCAACTTTTTGGAGAGCCAGTTTGGTGCCATCACTACGTAGCATCACGCGAGAGCACGAGCTGAGGTCTTTGTGCATGAACAGCGGGTCGGTGCAGTGCATGGATAGATGTGGGGGGCGTATCTTCTGGATGTGTTCTCTGAGACGCCCAACAAGCGTAGAAGGATCCACTTCTTGTCTTGGAGATGTCACTACAAAGTCAAAGGGTAGTCTCAGCGCTTCCCCCATATACTACCTCAGCTGAGGAACCACCCAGGACCAGTCTGTTGCTGTTTCGGAGTCTGAGTAGGACGATTAGTACAGCCTCAGCCTACCCAGTCACATGGCACATTAGGAGTGATTTTAGGGTGCGATGCCATAGTTTCATCATTCCATTGGTTGCTGGTTCCCCGAAGGTGGTTCATGCCGCAAAGCACTGACAGTTTTGCCAACAATTTGGACTCGAATTGTCTGCTTTTACCAGTGGTGACTTGGAGCGGGCAGCCAAACCGCAATATCTAATGTGACACAAAGACAAGCTCCAAGGTTTCAGCCGCGATTTAGTCTATTGGTACTGCTTCCAGCCAACGAGTGAATCTGTCGACGATGGTGAGCAGGTAGCGTTGGTCGTTTGAAGGCGGAAGCGGTCCGACGACGTCAACATGAACATGTGTGAATCGAACTGTGACGTAGGGGAAATTACCTACTGGCGCATATACGTTTCTGCCAACTTTACTGCGTTGGCTTTGGAGACAACACTTCGTCCACTCTCTACATTCCTTCTTTGCTCCTGGCCACACGAAGCGATCTAGAACCAGACGGAGAGTAGGTATTGTATGTAGGCGGCTCATACAGTGTAGGGATTTTAATGCTTGCCGTTGGAAGTTCGGAGGCAGCAGAGGTTAGGGTCCCACCGACTGCGGTGCGGCTAAACATTTGATGCAATCAAAGATTGCCTCCACAGCTCTGTTACCTTGTCACGCCTGTTACCTTCAGCGCACTTGTCCATAACAGCAGATGGCACTGAAACCACAGTCGAAGCGGTCTTACAACAAAAAAGGATGATCCATAACAGCCACTTCGATTCTTTTCTCAGAAAGTCACAGAGTCGCTACAGATGTGTTCAGTGAACTATTGGGAGGTATTGGCACTATGTGAAGCTATTAAACATTTCCATGAGGAGATTGAGGAATGCCCACTTACAATCTTCACTGACCATCGACTGCTGGCACATGCAATGTACAACGCCAATAAGGACTGCACTTCTCGCCGTTTGCGTCATCGAGACTACGTCGAGTAATTTATGTTGAACATTTGCCATGTCAACAGTGCCAACAATGTAGCTGCCGACTTTCTGTCTTGCATTAACATGTTGAGTGCCACGAAGGACACTGGCACTGTGGTGGAGACACAAAAGAATAACCAACAGATAAAAGCACTCTTGAAGACAACCTATCATCGGATTCACTGTAGAGCAAGTACCGATTCCTAGCACGGCCTTACACCTATGGCGCGATACTTCACAACACAGGAATTGTCCTATGGTCACTCAAAATTTCTGGAGAAAAATTTCTGGAACCGTAACGTGCATAACTTGTCACACTCTGCCATCCAACTGACCACCTAGCTGGTCATAGAGGGCTTCGCATCGGCCCAAAGTTAAAGCAACTACAGGAATTGGGTACGAACATGCATTAGTTTCTTATGCAGTAAGGTCAGCCGTCATGCTTTCCTGCAGTGTGGAAAATGTGAATTACCTAAAGGAAGATTACAACACTTACACTTCAGTCTAGTGGGACCACTGCCAGAATGAAATGTTTTTCATTATGTACTATCAGCCACTGGAAAAATGGAAACGAGCATTTGGCGTCATTGGCCAGGAGGCCCCTTGTGGGGCAGGTCCGGCCGCCTTCGTGTAGGTCTTACTACATTCGACGCCACATTGGGAGACCTACGCGCCAGATGGGGATGAAATGATGATGAAGACTGCACAACACCCAGCCAATGAGCAGAGAAAATCCCTGACCCAGCCGGGAATCGAAACCGGGCTCGTAGGACGGCAATCTGTCAAGCTGACAACTCAGCTATGGGGGCGGACACTATCAGCCACTGATACAGTGACATCTGGGTTGAAGGTGTTCCGACAGTGGATATGACAGTTGAAACAACTATTGTAGCTCTCGTGCTCTCCTGAATATGTGAATCGCACATTTCGCCTTCGCTACATCGGTAACCATGCACCGAGGTCACCAATTTCAGTCTCTTCTGCTTGCATATCTGTGCAAATTGTGCTGCATCCGACGTTTTAGAATTACAGCATACTACCCGCAAGGTAACGGTGTTGTAAAACGTTGGCGCCACTCTCTTCAGGCTGTTCTCATGTGCATTGGAATGTTTATTACTTGGTGTACAAACAGCCTAAAAAGAAGATTTGGGGCTATTATTGGCGGAAATATTGTATGTGAACGCTCTGTTCTTCCTGCAGACTTCATGGTTTTGTCTCTGCCTCTGGATGACAACATATCATCCGCATACGGACGTCCACAAGGCGTTGTATGTCATGCTTTGTGATGACAATATCCATACACCCCCTACAACCACCTTTCTGTGGACCACATAGAATTCTATGGTATGGTGAACAAACATTCAAAATATTACTGAATGGCAATCCCTCCACAGTTCCCATCCAAAACTTAAACTGGCGTTCCTGCTTCAGTAAAGTGGCCCACACCAGTATGATGAAAACTGAAACTGTTTAAATCTTGGCTCCACATACCTTACTTTGGTCCTCCAGGGTAGTGCAACTGCTGTATAAAATTTGAGCTTGATGAAATTACACACCAATGTCCTTTTTACACTGAAGAGCCAAACAAACTGGTATATGTGCCTAATATCGTATGGGGCCCCCGCAAGAACCGAGAAGTGCTGCAACACGACGTGGCATGGACTCGTCCAATGTCTGAAGTAGTGGTGGAGAGAAGTGACACCATGAATACTGCACGGTTGTCCATAAATTCGTAAGAATACAAAGGGGTGGAGATCTCTTCTGAACAGCACGTTGCAAGGCATCCCAGATATGATCAATAATGTTCGTGACTGGGGAGTTTGGTGGCCAACGGAAGTTTTTAAACTCAGAGGAGTGTTCCTGGAGCCACTCTGTAGCAATTCTGGACTTGTGGGGTATCGTACTGCCCTGCTGGAACTGCCCAAGTTCGTCGGGCATTACAGAGCCCTCACCAGCTTGAACAGTCCCCTGCTGACATGCAGGGTCCATGGTTTCGTCAGGTTATATCCACACCCGTACGTCCATCCACTTGATACAATTTGAAATGAGACTCGTCCGACCAGGCAACATGTTTCCAGTCATCAATAGTCCAAAGTCGGTGCTGATAGGCTGAGGAGAGGCGTAAGACTTCGTTTCGTGCAGTATTCAAGGGCACATGAGTGGGCCTTTGGCTCCAAAAGCCCATATCGATGATGTTCCGTTGAATGGTTCGTACACTGAAAAGTTGTTGATGGCCCAGCATTGAAATCTGCGGCAATTTTCGGAAGGGTTGCACTTTGCCACGTTGAACGGTTCTCTTCGGTCGTCGTTGGTCCCGTTCTTGCAGTATCTTTTTCCAGCCGTAGCGATGTCGGATATTTGACGTTTTTCCGGATTCCTGATATTCACGGCACACTCGTGAAATCGTCTTACAGGAAAATCCTCACTTCGTCGCTACCACAGAGATGCTGCATCCGATCGCTCGTGCGCCGACTGTAACACCCCGTTCAAACTTACACAAATCTTGATAACCTGCCATTGTAGAAGCAGTAACCGATCTAACAACTGCGCCAGACACTTGCTGTCGTATATAGGCGTTGCCGACCACAGCGCTGTATTCCGCCTGTTTACATATCTTTGTACTTGAATACGCATGCCTATACCAGTTTCTTTGGCGTTTCAGCGTATTTCAGGTTAACGAATAATTGAATATGCCTACTATTGCTACTAGTCTATCTTCTTCTGTGAAATGGCTCCTTGGAAAGCTCGTATCTCAGCTGTCAACAGTTAGATTACTTGTTACGTTAGACTTTGCTCAGACGTGTCCAATTACACCACTTAGAGGGACACAAGGCACTTTCAGATAGTTGCAAATTGACCTGTGAAACTGCGGTTTCAGTATGGAAGCATGCTAGGCTTTCAACACAGCGAATCGATTTATGTGTTAGGAAACTATCTAAGCTATACGAGCAATATCTGAACTTAAAAGAAAACAGAAATAGACAGACAAAAATTGAAATAATGAAGCAAAATATATTCAAAAAAGAGCTGAACAAGTTATTTGATGTTGCTACGAAAAATGCAAGAAAAGAGATTATAAATGAAAATGATAGGCAGTTTCTTCAAAATCAAAGAGAAGACGTCTTTTCTTGTAGTATGACAGTACCTGATCTGAAGACAGCAGCAAAAGAAACCAAGAAGAGGGAGGGAGACAAAAAAGACATATAAAGCGAGCTCCATGTGAAGTAGAAATGAATTTATCCATGAAAGGCGTTGCAATCATCTGTTGTACTACTACATCATCAGCCTCATGTTCAGCACCCACGGATACTGATGACCAAGAAGAATTTTGACTACCCAATGATTAACTGCACCTTCAACAACGACTTCTGCAGATGTTCCCTCCATACCACCAAATGTACAGTCGTGCTCAAAAGTATCCGAACGACCTGAATGACCTGAATTGCATTTCGCCTGATTCTCATGAAACCCGCATAACGCAGCTGTCTAGCAGGTCCTCTAATCGCTCCTCAGTACAGTCGTCTTTTAACTACTGAAAATGGTTCTAACAAGTCACCACTAGAAAACACTGCTCTGTTTCGCAATAACTCAAGATGTAAAGTAATACCACGAAATATCAGGGAACACCTTATCACAGATAAGACTGTCCTTAAGGCTTGTAAGCTCACATTTATTGCAATAAATGACATACCTCAAATGTTACCACTCTCATTATTACGTGAGATAGGTAATGCACGTTGTAAGTTCGTTGTATTCATGATTTTCTCTTCAGAGTAATATACCGCACTTATTATTTAATACAAAATGACATTAAAATTACGGTTTTTAGCAAAGGAAAGCAGTTGCACGTGGAAATCGAAACTAAAATCGTTCTTTAAATAGCGGTTTACGAGTTATAGCAACTATTCACCTCGTCAGAGGAAGCCAAAGCATGTACCTCTTCGCTAGCTCTGTGGTAATGTGCTGACCTCTGAAAAGCGTCTGTTATGATTCCCGGTTCTAGTCTCGCTGACTGGTCCTCTCGCCTCAAATAGTGAAGCATAGTAGTATAAAGTGCTTCTCACCAAACATCTGTCATGTTCGCAGCCAAATCAGTGTCAAAAGTATGCCCAGTAGTACAAACAATGATTTATTTTCCTTCCTCATTTTTGTACTATATTGTCTAGGAAACAAGCATTACTTAGTGGAAAGTGCCAACTACTAATAATTTTTTTTGAATGATTACCTATACTATGTGCCCTATAAAATTTTATATTGTTTAATCAACTTCCGTCTCTGCTTCTCTTATATAATATGACATAATTTTTTCTTTCTGTCCCACCTAACAGTGCAAACTAGAAGAAGAGATCAAAGCAGAATACACAATGTGAACGTGGCATCACAAGTGCATGACATACAGAAATTTGAACTCAAAATCAATGTGTCGATGCTACGTGTATGCCTGTCCTGCAATTTTTTACGCAAACAAAAATAACGACAAATGGCCATGTAAAAGGGTTCAAGGGACAATAATAAGAGAAAAACGAAAAACGAAAAGAATATACAAACGAAAACCTATAAAAAGACAGTAATGTTAAACAACTCTAGAAATAGGTAAATAGAATGAAGTGTTTCTTTATTTAAATGTATCCTTGTTAATATATTTAAATAAATATATATGGTTACAAAAAAAAGTCTCGCTGACCGTGACGTTTTTATCCCTTCTGTGAAAGAGCTACAAGCAGTCAGATCAAACATTGATAAGGATATCACAAGAAAATACTTTCCGCTCATAGTGCAATGATAAAAACTTACAATGCTGCACAACAGGTAACGCCTCTCCCCGCTGTTGACAAGCAAATTTTGGGTTTCTAGGAATACATAACTTTATTTATGAAATGCCACATTTGTACACCTTTTGAGTATGACACAGTATACCAATTAATCACAGACGCAACCGAAATCTAAGTGAGTAGTATTTTACTAATTCATGCCAATAGAGGCACGCTTGTGTACAGATACTAAGTTTTATTAAAACATACTTTCATCATAAGGTTATCGTGGGTGGTTTTATTTCATTTATTATAATACGTTGCACAATTTACGTAAAGTTTCTTTTAGTGTTGTTACAACAACAGTAAACATGTGAGAGAAATTAATCATCGACGATATATGCGAATTCTCTGATGTAATCTGTATCAGTCTGACAATACACATACAGTTTATTGATTACATGCATGTAGAAAACTTGTTCTGCGTTAAAGCTGTCAAACAAGGTTTGAAGAAGGATAAAATGCCACTACTACACGACGGCTAATGTAGAAAATACTTTTCTGACGTATTTTGGCACTATACCCTCTATACTATACCGGCTGCAAAATACTAACGCGAATTCTTTACAGACGAATGGAAAAACTGGTAGATGCAGACCTCGGGGAGGATCAGTTTGGATTCCGTCGAAATGTTGGAACACGTGAGGCAATACTGACCTTACGACTTATCTTAGAAGAAAGATTAAGAAAAGGCAAACCTACGTTTCTAGCATTTGTAGACTTAGAGAAAGCTTTTGACAATGTTGACTGGAATACTCTTTTTCAAATTCTAAAGGTGGCAGGGATAAAATACAGGGAGCGAAATGCTATTTAGAATTTGTACAAAAACCAGATGGCAGTCATAAGAGTCGAGGGGCATGAAAGGGAAGCAGTGGTTGGGAAAGGAGTGAGACAGGGTTGTAGCCTCTCCCCGATGTTATTCAATCTGTATATTGAGCAAGCAGTAAAGGAAACAAAAGAAAAATTTGGAGTAGGTATTAAAATTCATGGAGACGAAGTAAAAACTTTGAGGTTCGCCGATGACATTGTAATTCTGTCAGTGACGGCAAAGGACTTGGAAGAGCAGTTGTACGGAATGGACAGTGTCTTGAAAGGAGGATATAAGATGAACATTAACAAAAGCAAAACGAGGATAATGGAATGTAGTCAAATTAAATCGGGTGATGCTGAGGGAATTAGATTAGGAAATGAGACACTTAAAGTAGTAAAGGAGTTTTGCTATTTAGGAAGTAAAATAACTGATGATGGTCGAAGTAGAGAGGATATAAAATGTAGACTGGCAATGGCAAGGAAAGCGTTTCTCAAGAAGAGAAATTTGTTAACATCGAATATAGATTTATGTATCAGGAAGTCGTTTATGAAAGTATTTGTTTGGAGTGTAGCCATGTATGCAAGTGAAACATGGACGATAACTAGTTTGGACAAGAAGAGAATAGAAGCTTTCGAAATGTGGTGTTACAGAGGAATGTTGAAGATTAGGTGGGTAGATCACATAACTAATGAGGAGGTATTGAATAGGATTGGGGAGAAGAAAAGTTTGTGGCACAACTTGACTAGAAGAAGGGATCGGTTGGTAGGACATGTTTTGAGGCATCAAGGGATCACAAATTTAGCATTGGAGAGCAGCGTGGAGGGTAAAAATCGTAGAGGGAGACCGAGAGATGAGTACACTAAGCAGATTCAGAAGGATGTAGGTTGCAGTAGGTACTGGGAGATGAAGCAGCTTGCACAGGATAGAGTAGCATGGAGAGCTGCATCAAACCAGTCTCAGGACTGAAGACAACAACAACAACCCTCTCCCCACACATAATACCAAAGTTTCGAGATGCATCTGCTACCTGGCCATATACTAAACCTGAAAAATGGCAAAATGTAGAAAAAGTTAACCCATTTTCCACATGAGACTATTTTGGGTTGAGAAGTGAAGGGAATGATGTTCAAAGTTCCATTACATTGATAACTTCAGCAGACAGCAGAATTGCGTTTAAAAAAATGTAGCAATGAACGTACTTGAACTCGCTACGTCTTATCTACGGTGCGCAACACTTAACATCCCGCTACTAGCTGACATGCAGCTACAGCCACTCCACAAGTCAACAACAATTCCTCCAGAACTTCAGCATTCCACAGTGCTGTGAGATGATGCATACAGCTGGATCTAGACTTTTGAGAGACAGGCAGTTACAGCTTTTCTCTTGCCCAATGGAGTAGCTCAAGTGGAAACGACTACTTCCTATTTAAATTTCTGCATCCTACACTGCTGGCAGTTCTGTGTAGGTGGCAGTTACGTGATTTTATTTCAGTGATTACAAAATAGAGTCAAATGTATGCACTGGGCAGCTGAGGCAGCTATTTCATGGGGATTCGGTCAACCAATTAAATGAACATGCTGCAAACCACTACAGGGAGCCTGTGTATCAGAATTCTCATCCAGTGTGGCACAACAGCGTTACGATAAAAAAATGAGTCACAAAGAAAAAGATTTGGTGGTCTGTTGGATTGACCATAGGTTCATTTACTTATAGTCTGGGTTCGATTCCAACGTCTGCCGATGATTTTTGATAGGGAGAGGCACATTCTATTCTCTTCTGGTTACACCAAGTGAAGAAGGTATAATGGCATTGTTGTCTGAAATTCACCTTAAACATGATGTTCCTTCTCTACCAAGTAGACATAGGTTGAACCACAATAAAGTCAGGAGTGGCGACATGTAGAAACTCTATCACCAGTAATCTTCCTTATACTAGGTATTTATGTCTAGTGACGAAACAAACGTTATGTATGGTCACAGGACAATTATTCCATCTTTTATTTGAGCTTCTGTATGTCGATAAAATTGGTTTTGAACTGGGAATGCAACTCAGACCACCCTTAGCGCGGAATTTGATCCCTACGTGACAATACAGCTCGACTACAGTTTGTTGTCTGTTCAAAACTGCAGATTCCTCAACATCTCCACACATTGCGCGTGAATGGGTTCGAATCTTGACCCGACACTAAAGTTTTCATTATGTATTATCAAGCTCTAGCATGAGAACACCTATCTGCTGGTGGATAATAATTTTGATCCTTAATGTATTTTCATTCGTTGTCAACACTAACGATATCTGACGTTTTTGACTCCCAGTGAGACACAGAATTATTAGCGAAATCACTGTAAGTTCAAGGATGTTATTCCGAGCTGCTGGTGGAGAGAGATTCGGTAGCTGACGTCTCTTAGGGTGTAGTCAACCACGATATGTGTGGGGTTCGATTCCCAGACAGCACTGAACTCTTCGTCATATTATTTCTAGTTCAAACATGGTCACATGTCGCTGACGGTGTAACAAACCTATATTTGACGTTCGTTTTCTCTAGACCTGAAGTTCTGGGAACTCCGATATGTCACAGTTGATTGTGGTTTGATATCAATCCGATTAGGTTCTGAGTTCGAATCCCTGTCCAACACAAAGCTTTACCTCACGGCGTTTCAAGTAAGTTACTTGTGAAGAAGCAATATTTAACATCTCTCGTAGTTCGTTAACAGGGACAATAGATGCTGGGTAGGAATTCCCGCCCGTTAAAAATGTTTACCTAATGTAATTTAAAGTTGATATTTGTTAACTGGTACTGTCTAAAATCGAGGTATATCACTCTCTGTATGCCTAGTCAGAAATGACTGTTAGTTTCCATCAGTCACGAAATGCGAAGTGTGTGAAGTGTTATGGGACTTCACTGCTAAGGTCATCAGTCCCTAAGCTTACACACTACTTAACCTAAATTATCCTAAGGACAAACACACACACTCATGCCCGAGGGAGGACTCGAACCTCTGCTGGGACTAGCCGCACAGTCCATGACAGCAATGCCTCAGACCGCTCGGCTAATCCCGCGCGGCCAGTCACGAAGTCTTTGCTTAGTCTGCATGACCTGGGTTTGAATCCATATGCAAAACGAGACGGTTCGTCGTGTCATTTGAAGTTCATACATATTCTCAACCTGCTGCTTGTGAATAACTTAAATTTTTAAGTTGAGTTATTGCGGTACAGAGCAGTGTTTTCTTGTGGTGACGTGCTGGAACCTTTTTCAGTAGTCAAACGGCTGTACCAAGGAGCGATTAGAGGACCTGCTAGACAGCTGCGTTATGCGGGTTGCATGCGAATAAGGCGAAATGCAACTCAGGTCGTTTGGATACTTTTGAGCATGACTCTACATGTAAACAAATTTGAGTCACCTAAAGTTGTTAGAGCTTTGGATGGAGTCAGTCTTCCAGATCGTGGAACAGTATTTGTAGCTGGATCCATTGCACAGGAGCTAGGTCATGATCTTTGTGATTTAACTATCTCTAGAAGTTCGAGAGGGAAAAGAAGGCAAGCAGTTTTAGAAGAGGAAGAAAAAGGCAATAATTTGGATGGTCCCGTTCTTTTACACTGGGATCGCAAAATGTTTCCACAAATCAGTGATCGAAGGAAAAAGATTGACCGAATTGCTGTCCTGTTACTGAAAATGGATAAGAAAAGTTTCTAGGAGTTCCAGAAACAGAACGAGGAACTGTTGAATCACAGGTTCACGCGTGCATAAATTTAATTATAGAGTGGAGTCCGATGTCAAACATCAAAGGACTGGAGCTCAGTACTGCAACTAATAACACGAGGCTTCACAAAGTACAGAGTTGACGTGGACTGCTTGCCGTCATCGTGTTCGGGAATTATATTATCATATGTATTTTCCTGTATTTTTGGTATTTCTACAAGTCCATAAACAACACGGTTCAATCATTTTCGCCACAAACGGTTTCCAATGAATCAAGCTTATTATTCTGCAGCGCCAGACAAACTATTCAAGGATCAAGTAATGAAAAAATTTCGGCATGAATTGCTGGATTACTCTCTAGAAGTTCAACAACCAAGAGACGATTATAAAAAATTCTTAGATTAATCCTAAGTGTTCCTTGGTGATGGAAGACATACCAGCGAGTCATTACGAGCTTCTGGTCCAACGCATCACGCTCGCTGTATGGCGAAATGTATATACGCACCAAAAATATTTATTTTCCATTCTCAGTTTAAACAAGAAGTCCAGAATATAACTGATTTGGCTTTATTTGTCAGACTCGTTTATATCAGAGAATGGAATGAAGCAAATGTTAGTATCGAAGTCCTTACAATGATGTCAGACATATTACTCTGCTCAAGACTTATTCTAAGAAAACTGGAGCTAATAAAGCATTTAAGGTTCTATGCATGCATGTTTGGTTTCGCTCTGAGCATTTGGTTGCCCTAGCCTTCTTTGATGGTGGAGTAGAAACAGAGACAAAGGAAAACATGGTGGAAAACTTGCAATTCCTACGAATATCTGGTGCTCCTCGTCGACTGAAGATAATTAATCAAGTGGAAGAGTAGGAAGACCAGAAATCAGAGAATTTTGTGACAGAGTAGACGATTTACTTTTTCGAAGTATTGATTGAATCAGGAAGAATTAAATCAGCATCTTTCTTACAGTTATCTTCTACAAGATGGCCAGATAATCCAATGTTCAAATGACTTCATCGCTGATGCTTTCAGATGAAAGTTGCAATTGATATAGCAGGACACACTATTAGCCTGATCCAAAAGTACAACGAAACACTGACGAAGGATGAGACACAGAAACAGTTTTTTCTTCAAATTTTTCCACACGTTGAAAATAGCTCCCTGCTTCTTCTAAAGCTGCTCTAATGGCACAATTTGCACCTTCATCAAGAGAATTACTTTTATATGTTATAAAAGTTGTGCGTCATTGAGTGAGCTCTGAAAGTAAATATTTTTTTGCTAAAGTTTTGTTTGTGTTACATTTATACATAAATGCACAGTATAAGCCTTTGCGGAGATATGAAATTCGAAAACTCTGTTTTTTTGAGCTGCTTCAGTGCTTCAGGAAACAGAGATAGGTGGAGACTTATGCGATGAGGATTATATGGAACAACACAAGTCCTGAAACAGTTAGAGATATGGCATCATATTCTGAGGAAATTCTCCTCATAGCATAATCACATTCTGGAAACAAAAAAAGATTGTGAGGATAATGAAAAATGCTAACAGCCGAAAATCATGCGAACCATTCTTTAAAGAACTGGGGATTCTACCCCTACCATGTATCTATATACGAGAAGTTGCAATGTTCCTAAAAAAAAGCATGCTAAAAATGGATTTATTCAAAATAAATCTGTACGTGAACACCATACAAGGGCAAATAGTGACATACACAGACATCATTGTTATACCACACTGTGCAAGAAAGGTGTTTATCACTCAGGTTCACATTTGTTTAATAAGCTGCCAAGTAACCTAAAGGCCGTAAACAAAATCCATAGCTTTAAAAAATCTGCAACATCATTTCTCTTGGAAAACTGTTTTTACTCAGTAACACAGTATCTTGAAAAACAAGTTAATTTTGGTTGTAACAATATAAAAATGTAATGTAACAATATAGCAGTATAAAAATGTAACAATTTATAAATGTAATGTATACAATCCATGTGACAGTATTTTAATGTAATGTCATTTTGTCCAACATCTAAGGTATGGTATATGTACCACAAAGATTCAGGACGAAAATAAATAAAAGAGCTCACCATTCCACAAGTTGCCCTATCAACAACCAGCACACTACCCGGTGGGCTTCTGCACAATTCGTCTCCCACAAAGATAATGGTCAATGTATCGCCATCACCACTTTGGTATGACGCAGAGCATGCCGTCTGCTTTTGCTAAAGCTGGATCCTGTGGGCCCCACCCTCTCTGACTGAGTACCCACAGGAACAAGGTACCACCACTGTAACATAATGCATAAACAGTCCATCCATGCACTGCTTAGTAGCCTGCATCTGCATGGTTGGTCTTGGTATATCTCATGACCAACGAGCACCAACACCTCTGCATAACCTAGCAGTGGTGCTCCGCACTGGAGGGAGGTTCCTGTGGGGACAATGCCCTACAAAAGATTTACTACACACTTTAGATAACAAAGAAAGGAACAATGTGTGCATTTTTAATCATTGTTGTCACTTTCTTTGTCTAATGAGTCTGTTCTGTGTATTAGAATGAAGTTACTGTGTCTCTCGTGGTGTCCCATGTTAAGCAGTACAATTTAATTCAACCATCCACGAATAATTTTATCACACCTGTTCGCACTGATTTTCCCACACTTCTGCTCCATGATTTTTCTGAATCACTTGATGCATTTGTTTATTCAAATAAAACACTAATTAAGAATTTGGTTAAATTAGAGGTATTATTAACATGAGAAATTTAGTCAGTACACCACCATTTAGGTTAACGATGTATTATTCAAAAAGTATCTTGAACTTTAATGCTTTTCAAATGATCTAAGATACAGCCGTGACTTTAGGTAACGGTTTCGTGTTGAGTAGTAGCTCTCAAACCAGCAGTCCATATGAGCAAGCAAATTACATATTTACACGATATTGCTTACATCTTAGGTAACTGGGTTATGTAACGCTCTGTTTAAAACCAATAGCTCGATTTAGTCGTTAGGTGGACCCGCACATACCTGATTTCGTGCCCAGCAGCTAACTCCCTACAGATAAGCTGTGACCCTGCATTCAAACAGCAACGCATTAGCTAGAATTGCGAACTAATAAAATACTCAAAAATATAAAATAAAACGTAAATGAATAATTTATGTTTTATTTTATATTTTTGAGTATTTTATTAGTTCGCAATAATAATAAATAAAAATAAATAATAATAAATAAAACATAAATGAATAATCCCCCCATGAACCATGGACCTTGCCGTTGGTGGGGAGGCTTGCGTGCCTCAGCGATACAGATGGCCGTACCGTAGGTGCAACCACAACGGAGGGGTATCTGTTGAGAGGCCAGACAAACGTGTGGTTCCTGAAGAGGGACAGCAGCCTTTTCAGTAGTTGCAGGGGCAACAGTCTGGATGATTGACTGATCTGGCCCTGCAACATTAACCAAAACGGCCTAGCTGTGCTGGTACTGCGAACGGCTGAAAGCAAGGGGAAACTACAGCCGTAATTTATCCCGAGGACATGCAGCTTTACTGTATGATTAAATGATGATGACGTACTCTTGGGTAAAATATTCCGGAGGTAAAATAGTCCCCCATTCGGATCTCCGGGCGGGGACTACTCAGGAGGACGTCGTTATCAGGAGAAAGAAAACTGGCATTCTACGGATCGGAGCGTGGAATGTCAGATCCCTTAATCGGGCAGGTAGGTTAGAAAATTTAAAAAGGGAAATGGATAGGTTAAAGTTAGATATAGTGGGAATTAGTGAAGTTCCGTGGCAGGAGGAACAAGACTTTTGGTCAGGTGAATACAGGGTTATAAATACAAAATCAAATAGGGGTAATGCAGGAGTAGGTTTAATAATGAATAGGAAAATAGGAATGCGGGTAAGCTACTACAAACAGCATAGTGAACGCATTATTGTGGCCAAGATAGACACAAAGCCCATGCCTACGACAGTAGTACAAGTTTATATGCCAACTAGCTCTGCAGATGATGTAGAAATTGATGAAATGTATGATGAGATAAAAGAAATTATTCAGGTAGTGAAGGGAGACGAAAATTTAATAGTCATGGGTGACTGGAATTCGTCAGTAGGACAAGGGAGAGAAGGAAACATAGTAGGTGATTATGGATTGGGGCTAAGAAATGAAAGAGGAAGCCGTCTGGTAGAATTTTGCACAGAGTATAACTTAATCATAGCTAACACTTGGTTCAAGAATCATAAAAGAAGGTTGTATACATGGAAGAATCCTGGAGATACTAAAAGGTATCAGATAGATTATATAATGGTAAGACAGAGATTTAGGAATCAGGTTTTAAATTGTAGGACATGTCCAGGGGCAGCTGTGGACTCTGATCACAATCTATTGCTTATGACCTGTAGGTTAAAACTGAAGAAACTGCAAAAAGGTGGGAATTTAAGGACATGGGATCTGGATAATCTGAAAGAACCAGAGGTTGTACAGAGTTTCAAGGAGAACATAAGGGAACAATTGGCAGTAATGGGGGAAAGAAACACAGTTGAAGAAGAATGGGTAGCTCTGAGGGATGAAGTAGTGAAGGCAGCAGAGGATAAAGTAGGTAAAAAGACGAGGGTTGCTAGAAATCCTTGGGTAACAGAAGAAATATTGAATTTAATTGATGAAAGGAGAAAATATAAAAATGCAGTAAATGAAGCAGGCAAAAAGAAATACAAACATCTCAAAAATGAGATCGACAGGAAGTGCAAAATGGCTAAGCAGGGATGGCTAGAGGACAAATGTAAGGATGTAGAAGCTTATCTCACTAGGGGTAAGGTAGATACTGCCTACAGGAAAATTAAAGAGACCTTTGGAGAGAAGAGAACCACGTGTATGAATATCAAGAGCTCAGATGGCAATCCAGTTCTAAGCAAAGAAGGGAAGGCAGAAAGGTGGAAGGAGTATATAGAAGGTTTATACAAGGGCGATGTACTTGAGGACAATATTATGGAAATGGAAGAGGATGTAGATGAAGACGAAATGGGAGATACGATACTGCGTGAAGAGTTTGACAGAGCACTGAAAGACCTGAGTCGAAACAAGGCCCCCGGAGTAGACAACATTCCATTAGAACTACTGACGGCCTTGGGACAACCAGTCGTAACAAAACTCTACCAGCTGGTGAGCAAGATGTATGAGACAGGCGAAATACCCTCAGACTTCAAGAAGAATATAATAATTCCAATCCCAAAGAAAGCAGGTGCTGACAGATGTGAAAATTACCGAACTATCAGTTTAATAAGCCACGGCTGCAAAATACTAACGCGAATTCTTTACAGACGAATGGAAAAACTGGTAGACGCGGACCTCGGGGAGGATCAGTTTGGATTCCGTCGAAATGTTGGAACACGTGAGGCAATACTGACCTTACGACTTATCTTAGAAGAAAGATTAAGAAAAGGCAAACCTACGTTTCTAGCATTTGTAGACTTAGAGAAAGCTTTTGACAATGTTGACTGGAATACTCTCTTTCAAATTCTGAAGGTGGCAGGGGTAAAATACAGGGAGCGAAAGGCTATTTGCAATTTGTACAGAAACCAGATGGCAGTCATAAGAGTCGAGGGGCATGAAAGGGAAGCAGTGGTTGGGAAAGGAGTGAGACAGGGTTGTAGCCTCTCCCCGATGTTATTCAATCTGTATATTGAGCAAGCAGTAAAGGAAACAAAAGAAAAATTTGGAGTAGGTATTAAAATTCATGGAGAAGAAATAAAAACTTTGAGGTTCGCCGATGACATTGTAATTCTGTCAGAGACGGCAAAGGACTTGGAAGAGCAGTTGAACGGAATGGACAGTGTCTTGAAAGGAGGATATAAGATGAACATCAACAAAAGCAAAACGAGGATAATGGAATGTAGTCAAATTAAATCGGGTGATGCTGAGGGAATTAGATTAGGAAATGAGACATTTAAAGTAGTAAAGGAGTTTTGCTATTTAGGAAGTAAAATAACTGATGATGGTCGAAGTAGAGAGGATATAAAATATAGACTGGCAATGGCAAGGAAAGCGTTTCTCATGAAGAGAAATTTGTTAACATCGAATATAGATTTATGTATCAGGAAGTCGTTTATGAAAGTATTTGTTTGGAGTGTAGCCATGTATGGAAGTGAAACATGAACGATAACTAGTTTGGACAAGAAGAGAATAGAAGCTTTGGAAATGTGGTGCTACAGAAGAATGCTGAAGATTAGATGGGTAGATCACGTAACTAATGAGGAGGTATTGAATAGGATTGGGGAGAAGAGAAGTTTGTGGCACAACTTGACTAGAAGAAGGGATCGGTTGGTAGGACATGTTTTGAGGCGTCAAGGGATCACAAATTTAGCATTGGAGGGCAGCGTGGAGGGAAAAAATCGTAGAGGGAGACCAAGAGATGAATACACTAAGCAGATTCAGAAGGATGTAGGTTGCAGTACGTACTGGGAGATGAAGCAGCTTGCACAGGATAGAGTAGCATGGAGAGCTGCATCAAACCAGTCTCAGGACTGAAGACAACAACAACAACAACAACAAATGAATAATTCAATAAAAAGAGATCTACTCTAATGTCTGTAATATATGTAGACAACTGAGAATTATGATGCATAATGTTTAGTGATGAAACTCTACCTCAACTAACTGGAAAGTGGTTCTGTGATATCCAGTTAAAATATAGACAGAAAATAACTTATCAAATGTATTAAAGTCGTACTGACTGTATTGCAAGAAAGGTAGCAAAACTTCCAAGCCAAATAGTCATCCAATAGCCACGAAAACTAAGTCCATTTTCTGATCACAATTCACAAGTATTCAGCAGCTCAAAACAGTTCAGGTTTCAACAAGATGATTCACAAACTAACAAATGCGAGGTAACGAGTAGAAATTAATTATCTATTCTCAGTTCTGTAAAGCAATTGGAAAAATCAGAGTAACATAGCGTTCACCACCAAGGATCAGTCACTCACATGACTGAATATCGCACTATACCAGAGGCATGTCTGCTTCCTTCCAGAACAAACATAAAAAGTCTCCTCCCTCTTCGAGATCTAACGTAAACGTCTCTTGAAAATTAAAGTCTTGTAGTGACCGAGATAAAGTGTCTAGAGCAGCTTGAACGCACCAACTGAGAAGTGTCTCACTGCTTGACTCCAACTGCCAGCTTCTCCATTGGCTGAAGGCCACCTCTCAAAAATACATCATTCTTAAATTCTATCGAAGGGATTTGACTCAGCTTGACTGCTTCCTACACTAAACTAAGATAATACAATAATATTTAAATAAATAAATCTTATAAACATTCTATCACACTCAGATCATTCACAATAATTACAAATAAAAGCCTGTTCAAAAATAAGTAAGCTAGTATTCTTCCACAAGAGTGCTCCCATTAAATGAGAACAAATTTGCCATTAAGTAATGTTTGAACAGTTATTAATGTCTGCTTAATAGAAGCATCTTTTGATTCTCTTTTCAAGAGTGGTGTCAGTTAATGCATGCGATTTTCACATTCTACCACTCTGCTTGACAAATCATTAACAGCTTTGTTGGTCACATCCTCAAGCGTATTTTGCCTCAGCACACAATTCTTTGCCTCGATGCCCAGTTTGTCCTGTCCTTCGCCCACAGCTGCAATCGGCGCTGACTTTGGTCGCGCAGCTTGAGGCTGTTGCCAATGGGCACCACTGTGGGGAGCCGGACTTGGGTATCACGGTGATGTCAACCTCGTCCCGTCTGTCCCCAGATCGGTCTGCCGCTGTGGTTGCCCCGGTTGCTGCCCGCAGTGGGGCTGAGCCCTCGCCTGTGGTTGATTGGGAGGTCGTTCCAAGGCGTGGCAGGCAGCGAAAGGCGTCCCCGGAGGCTGATCAGAAAGCCTCCCCAGTGCGTCTGACAAACCGGTTTCAGGCTGAGCCAGATGCAGCTGCCTGCCCTGTTTCAGAGGATCATTCTCAGCCTTCAAGGTCCGGGCAATCGCAGAGGGTGGGCTTACTGGTAGTTGGGAGCTCCAATGTTAGGCGCGTAATGGGGCCCCTTAGGGATACGGCAGCTAAGGAGGGGAAGAAATCCAGTGTGCACTCCGTGTGCATTCCGGGAGGAGTCATTCCTGATGTGGAAAGGGTCCTTCCGGATGCCATGAAGAGCACAGGGTGCAGCCAGCTGCAGGTGGTGGCACATGTCGGCACTAATGATGTGTGTCGCTTTGGATCTGTGGAAATTCTCTCTGGATTCCAGCGGCTATCTGATTTGGTGAAGGCTGCCGGTCTTGCTTACTAGATGAAGGAAGAGCTCACCATCTGCAGCATCGTTGACAGAACCGACTGCGGACCTTTGGTGCAGAGCCGGGTGGAGGGTCTGAATCAGAGGCTCAGACGGTTTTGCGACCGTATTGGCTGCAGATTCCTTGACTTGCGCCATAGGGTGGTGGGGTTTCGGATTCCGCTGAATAGGTCAGGAGTTCACTACACTCAGCTGGCGGCTACACGGGTAGCGGAGGCTGTGTGGCGTAGACTGGCGGGTTTTTTAGGTTAGAAGGCCTCGGGAAAGTACGGGATGGGCTGCAATGTCATAGGGTGCTTGGCAAATAAAGGACGTGCTTGGATCAACGAACAGTCGGAATTATAGTTGTAAATTGTTGTAGTTGCGCTGGAAAAGTCCCTGAGCTTCAAGCGCTAATAGAAAGCACAGAAGCTGATATCGTGATAGGTACAAAAAGCTGGCTAAAGCCTGAAAAAAGTTCTGCAGATATTTTCACGAAGTCTCAGACGGTGTTCAGGAAAGATAGATTAGGCAGAATTGGTGGTGGAGTGTTTGTGTATGTCAGTAGTGGTTTATTTTGTAGTGAAGTCGAAGTAGATACTCCGTGCGAATTGGTGTGGGTGGAGGTTATAATTAACAGCCGAATTAAGTTAATAATTGGCTCCATCTACCGACCCCCAGACTCCGATGATACAGTTGCGGAACAGTTCAGAGAAAGTTTGAGTCTCGTAACAAATAAATACCCCACTCATACGGTTATAGTTGGTGGGGACTTCAACCTACCCTCGGTATGTTGGCAAAAATACTTGTTCAAAACCGGTGGTAGGCAGAAAACGTCTTCCGAGATTGTCCTAAATGCTTTCTCCGAAAATTATTTCGAGTAGTTAGTCCACGAACCCAAGCGAATTGTAAATGGTTGCGAAAACACACTTGACCTCTTAGCCACAAACAATCCAGAGCTGATAGAGAGCATCATGACTGATACAGGGATTAGTGATCACAAGGTCATTGTAGCTAGGCTCAATACCATTTCTTCCAAATCCATCAGAAACAAACGCAAAATAATTTTATTTAAAAAAGCGGATAAAGTGCCACTATAAGCCTTCCTAAAAGACAATTTCCATTCCTTCCGAACTGACTATGCAAATGTAGACGAGATGTGGCTCAAATTCAAAGATATAGTAGCAACAGCAATTGAGATATTCATACCTCATAAATTGGTAAGAGATGGAACGGATCCCCCGTGGTACACAAAAAAGGTCCGAACGCTGTTGCAGAGGCAACGGAAAAAGCATGCGAAGTTCAGAAGAACGCGAAATCCCGAAGATGGGCTAAAATTTACAGACGCGCGAAATTTGGCACGTACTTCGATGCGAGATGCCTTTAATAGGTTCCACAACGAAACATTGTCTCGAAATTTGGTAGAAAATCCGAAGAAATTCTAGTCGTATGTAAAGTACACAAGCGGCAAGACGCAGTGAATACTTTCGCTGCGCAGTGCCGATGGTACTGTTATCGACGACTGTGCCGCTAAAGCGGAGTTATTGAACGCAGTTTTCCGAAATTCCTTCACCAGGGAAGACGAATGGAATATTCCAGAATTTGAAACACGAACATCTGCTAGCATGAGTTTCTTAGAAGTAGATACCTTAGGGGTTGCGAAGCAACTCAAATCGCTTGATACGGGCAAGTCTTCAGGTCCAGATTGTATACCGATTAGGTTCCTTTCAGATTACGCTGATACTATAGCTCCCTACTTAGCACTCATATACAACCGCTGGCTCACCGATAGATCTGTACCTACAGATTGGAAAATTGCGCAGGTCGCACCAGTGTTTAAGAAGGGTAGTAGGAGTAATCCATTTAACTACAGACCTATATCATTGACGTCGGTTTGCAGTAGGGTTTTGGAGCATATACTGTATTCAAACATTATGAATCACCTCGAAGGGAACGATCTATTGACACGTAATCAGCATGGCTTCAGAAAACATCGCTCTTGTGCAACGCAGCTAGCTCTTTATTCGCACGAAGTAATGGCCGCTATCGACAGGGGATC